>NC_067246.2:285078396-290078396 GCF_019359855.2 Lolium perenne | reverse complement strand
GACGAGGAACATGGACAAGCACGCCGCCGCCGCCGCCGCTGCAGAAGACGTCGAGACATGCGAGCACGAGCGCACAGGTGCGCCGCGCCTCCGCCTGCTTTTTTTTTTTTTATATTTTGGCCCGATTTCCAGGGGATTTGTTCAGGCCGGGGCTTTGGCCATGGCGCGTGTGATTTCTGGGGTTTGATGGTTTGATTGATTGGCGGCGCCGCCGGTGGCGGTTTTCGTTTGTCTGTTTCAGGGACGGTATGGACGGCGACGGCGCACATTGTGACGGCGGTGATCGGCTCCGGCGTGCTGGCGCTGGCGTGGAGCGTGGCGCAGCTGGGCTGGGTGGCGGGGCCGCTCGCCCTGGCGGGCTTCGCGTGCGTCACCTTCTACACCTCCACCCTGCTCGCCAACGCCTACCGCGCCCCCCACCCCGTCACCGGCACCAGGAACCGCACCTACATGGACGCCGTCCGATCCTACCTCAGTACGTGCCCCTTCTTCCCCCCGCGAGCACTCCATCTCCCCTGTTCGGTTAATTAACTCAACGGCAATGCCCAAATTTTTTCTCAGGTCCTAGAGAGGTGTTCATGTGCGGAATCGCCCAGTACGTGAACCTCTGGGGCACCATGGTCGGCTACACCATCACCGCGACCATCAGCATGGTGTGAGTAGTAGCAACCCACAAAATTCAATCCAGTTCCTCAGGAATCAAGTTCTGCCATAAGTTCATTCAGGGATATACTGAATCCTGTTTTCCTTTTCTGCGCTCTGTTTCCTGAAGTGCGATCAGGAGGTCCGATTGCGTCCACCAGAACGGCCAGGGCGCGCGCTGCGACACGCCGGGCACCGTGCTCATGCTCGCGTTCACCATAGTCCAGGTGGTGCTGTCCCAGTTCCCCGGCCTGGAGCACATCACGTGGCTCTCGGTTGTGGCCGCGGTCATGTCCTTCGCCTACTCCTTCATCGCGCTTGCGCTGTCGGTGGCGGAGTGGGTGTCTCACGGTGGCCACCCCAGTGGCAGGATTCAGGGCGCTGCTGCGGCCTCGTCCAGCAAGAAGATGTGGGACGTGCTTCTTGCCCTGGGGAACATTGCCTTTGCCTACACGTTTGCAGAAGTGCTAATTGAGATCCAGGTAAGGGCGCTGATGATTTAGACGCTCTAATTTCAGTAATGATACGTTTGTTCACAACTCTAATGTTTCATCTTATGACGATGATTCAGACGCTCTAATTTCAGTAATGACACAGAACTTCAGAAAGGATCTTTTCCGTTTCAGAACATTACTCCAAGTGGTGATGCTTTTGTCACTAACTTATCATTACTTGTTTTGGTCGCAGGATACACTGAAGTCACCACCATCTGAGCACAAGACCATGAAGAAGGCAGCAATGTATGGAATTGGAGCCACCACCGTGTTCTATATCTCTGTTGGCTGCGCTGGATATGCCGCATTTGGTTCAGATGCTCCTGGCAACATCCTGACGGCCTCCGGATTAGGGCCTTTCTGGCTCGTCGACATCGCCAACATGTGTCTCATCCTCCACCTCATTGGGGCATATCAGGTCGGTGCATCTCAGCTAGAATTTCAGAACTGCATTAACCGTAAATCTGACAAGCACTCTGAGCTGCATGAAGTTAACCTTGCAGCCCTACTGTCTAGTAGCTTGAGCTAAATGCTTTCCTCGATGCAGGTTTATGCACAACCCATATTTGCTACAGCAGAGAGGTGGATTGTATCCCGGTGGCCAGACACCAAGTTCATCAGCAGCGCATACACCGTCAGCATCCCGCTCATGCAACGAGGCTCAGTGACCGTCGCGCCTTACAAGCTTGTCTTAAGGACCGTCATAGTTGTCACGACAACTGTGGTGGCGATGATGATACCGTTTTTCAACGCGGTGCTGGGGCTCCTTGGTGCGTTCAGCTTCTGGCCGCTGACCGTATACTTCCCCGTCAGCATGCACATTGCCCAGGGGAAGATCACCAAGGGGGTGAAGTGGTATCTCCTGCAAGGTTTGAGCATGACCTGCCTGATGATCTCAGTGGCAGTGGGTATAGGCTCTGTGACTGACATTGTGGATAGCCTGAAGGCCTCTGCTCCATTCAAAACTGTCAGCTAGAGCATGTACTAGTCTTGTGTAGAATAGCGGTTGAATATCTGTACTGTATCATTTTTCTCTGATGTCCATGTACCGGAAGCCGATCAGTTCCACAAAGACGAGTTTCTTATAGTTAGATCGTCTATAATGACCCATTGGGTTGTTTCTAGTCCTCTCTAAATAAACTCTGAAGAATGACTAACATGAAACAGAAAAGAGTGTTATTGAATGATCATCACAATTATGTCAGAATTATACAATGGCATGTTCCTCTTTGGCTAAAAATGTGAGCTCATTCAGAGTGTCAAGACTGCTAACTTTCATGACCTTTCACTGCAGTTCATTACATCATATCATAATGATGCTCATAACATTAATTCGGAAAGTGCAAGGTACAGGACTGAGTTTATACAGAAACTGCATGGCACATGACCTATATGGACAAGCTATGAGAGGCTACTACACCTTCAAATTATATTAACAGTGTATACTGGCTTCATGCTCACTAGTAAGACATTCTAAGGTCCTAATCGGCTGCTCCAGGGTGTTTCTATCTGGCGCATAAAGGTCCTTTCTTGTTGATGGTGGCATCTTACAAAGAAAAGGTTACCTGCCCCTACTTATTATTCTTGTTCTTTGCCCTCCATGTTACCGTAGTAGTGACAATGTCGATAAGCATTTCCACACTTCTCGCCCAGAAGGCACTTGAGTAGTGCACACAAGGGCATTGTTCGAGATCTTTTATCATGTCTTCTGATACATAGTAGCTAACTTTTGGAACAAGAACAGCTGAAGTATTTTTTTTCCACCAAAATGCGATGGTACCCAGGACACAATATCCAGTTCAATGTTAAACTGCTGGTCTGTCTGAGCTACGCCCAGTAAACAACTCTAGCAATACAACACAAGGCTGTTAACACTGCTCTTCTCTGTTGCCCTGCATTTCAGATATAAGCTGATGTAAGACTCAAATCTTCAGACTTGTATCTTTAATATATATGCATCTGACAACTATATAATTTTCATAAATACGCACAAGACATCCGGGAGTTACTGCATAAAGAATACGTAATGCTGATGCATCACTCGCCAAGTTTATCAATCAAATATGTATATGAATAGGTCAACTTTAATACTAATTGATACCAAAAATGTGGAAGAAAATTATATACCCAAAAGGCAAACTGCATCCATTAACAGAAACTGATATCTACTCGCAAAAAAAAACTCATATCAAGTGACAAATACTACTCTATATAAACCATACTGTTTTGATAATCCAAATTCAGTAATTAGTTCATCTTTCATTTGGCACTGTTATTTACCAGGACAGGTTAAGATGAATGCTAGATTAGCTGAGTAGCCCTGAAAAGAATATTTTCTACATTACTCATACAGAGGACTAACTGTTAAGTCGTTACGACATTATTAACTGCAAATATGTAAAGACAAGTCAATGTAAGTGACAATGTCTAGAACTTACAAGGAGCTATGCAACCCTAGGAACTGGCAAAGCAGCTGATGGAATGACTTCTGGGGGATGGAAGGACTGGACAACCCACTTTGAGACACTGTCATCACCACTCTCGGTGTCTTGCTTTCTATTGAAAACCTCAAGCCTGTTATTTTCATATCTCAGACATGCCAATGAAGATAAGAGAACAACCAAAGATGACACCATGATCAGCACAGCAAAAAGCCGTCTCCGTGAGAAGTTATGATGGTTTTCGGTCCATTGGCAAGAAGGTAAACTGGTGGCAGATTGCCGCCAACCTTCTGAAGTGTCGTTGACACAAAGGTCAGAATTTTCAGAAAATGCATCATCTCCAGCTACCATCAAGAACTGTGGAGAGATTGGTCCAGACAAATTGTTGTGAGAGAAATCAACATAACTTAGCTTCAACGACTGCAGTCCTCCAGGGATTTCACCAGAGATTATGTTATGAGATAGGTTGAGTGAATTCAGCACCAAAAGGGAGCCAAGTGTGTCTGCAATTTTGCCAGACAAAGAATTCTCTGCAAGATTAAGGTCAATTAGGCTGTTGCAGAGACCAAGTTCTGCTGGTATTGACTCTTCCAGTGCATTGTGCTCCAAATTCAGGTATGAAAGTTGCTTCAGATTACCAATCTGTGCAGGGATTTGGCCAGAGAATCTGTTGTTGGAAGCATCTAGCTTCTGCAGCTGAGAGAGATTTCCCAACTCAATTGGAAGTTTACTGGATAAGTTGTTGTTCTGAACAAGCAACTGATTTAGAGTGGCTGAAATGCCTATATCAGAAGATATACCTCCAACAAATCCATTGTCAGCAACATCAATTATCACAGCATTAGGCAATCCCCACATACCATGAGGAATGTTCCCACTGAACTGATTTTGACTTACTCTAAACCTCTCTAGTGTCTTGCAAGAAGTGTAAGAGCTGGGAAATTCACCTGAGAAGTTGTTGCTCAAAGCCAGCAAGAACTGCAGATTGTTGTTTTGGCACATGAACTTCGGAAACTCACCAGAAAAATAGTTCTCTGATATGTCAATTGCATTGAGTGGTGAGAACCGGCCCAGGTTGGCAGGGAACTTTCCTGAGAACTGATTTTCATAGGTTGAAAATGACTCAAGAAACTGCAAGTCCCCAAGTCCTTCAGGGAGCTCACCATGGAAGTTGTTCCTGTATATATGGAAGACCTTAAGCTTCTTCAGTCTAACGATTTCCTTGGGCAGTACACCACTAAGTTGATTCTGGGACACATCAAATTCAGATAACAAAGTCAGCTGTGCAAGCTCAGGAGGAATTTCACCAGTCAGATTGTTTTGGTAGAGCTCAATCTTCCACAGGTTGCGCAAGTTGGATATTGCCTTCGGGAACACACCGGTCATTTGATTGCGTGAGAAGTCCAGAGTCCCAAGTGAATCCAAGTCAAAGACTGAAGCTGGTATCTCTCCTCTAAGGTTGCATTGCCCCAAAAATAGCCATGTCAGGTTCTTCAGGAGTCCAATACTTTCAGGAACATAATCTTCATCGAAATTGTTCTCTCCTAGGCCTAGTTCAGTTAAGCCTGATATTTTGCTGATCCATATAGGGAAGGCACCAGAAAAATTATTTGTTGATAAATCAAGAACTTTTAGTTTGAACAATGATGAAAGATTGGGCAATTGGCCTGCCAAACTGTTCACTGACAAATTAAGAACTTGCAAATTTGTGCAGTTAGTCAGTGTACCAGGAATAGTGCCTGTGAGGGAATTTGCACTGAGGTCCAAAGTATTTAATTGGCGGAGAATAGAAAATGATGGTGATATTGTGCCTGATAGTGAGGCATTTGAGAGTGATACTCCAGTGACCTCACCAGAAATTTTATCACACGTTACACCGTAAAATTCACACGCTGGGTGAGATTGATCCCAGTTGCTTAGGTAATTTTCTGGATCATGTAGATGACTTTTGACGTCGAGGAGTGCATCTCTTTCCAGAGGTAAGGATGTGGATATACCAACATTGGCAAATAGGAGAAAGCACCAGAAATATATCTGAAACTGTGAGGTCGACATACTGCGTACCTGAAAATAAGGGCACCTAAAATTAGTTTGGGCACACTGGATCTGATGAAAATATAAATACCAAGATATTTCCACAAAAGTGGACTATGTTCAAATTTCAGAAACGAATGTCAGTGTGAAGTTGACTTCCACCACAGTCATGTTTGATTATAGCTGATGGAAATTGAAGTGTGAAAAAGACTCGAAGACAAATCATTGTACGGAAGCCTACTACTGAATAATCATTGGGACCAAGCTATAAAAGAGATAGTTCTTGCTGGCCCAGGCTACTAGCAAATATCAGCCTTCTCGTTCTAACCAGGACAAGTTTGTGACTACTACAAATGAATTTCTCCGACTAGTTCACCGTACGTCCTTCCCAAAAGAAATGGGTGGTGCTGATGGTTTTGATGTACCTCAAGATAAGAAGGTTCCGTATTTCTACTTCATCAGAAGCAGATGATGTACTCAAAGTTCCTTTCTAAGTTGGTAAGCACCGCAGACTTATACAGAAACCTAAGCAGATATTTTAGCTGCTACATGTAATATTCGAAAATCTTTTCCCAGCGTCTCGGATAACTAGGGTAGGATCTTGTTTGTGTTCATACTTCATGTCAGAATTTGACTCATTCAGCAAGTGGGCACACGGAACGATTCCACAAATTCTTGGAGCAGAACAAAATGTCCTCATTATCCTTGTCCCTAGCTCGCATATATGGCAATGGCCTCCGTTCAAAAAACGAAAAATAGCATATGGCCCGTTGTCTAGTATTGCGTCACATGATGGTGAAATGCAAGTTCTGGCGCATGCAGTTCAAAAACAGGGGATCACTCATCACTGCCGACCACATAAGATCGAAGGGTGCAGGGTTCTGGGTGAGACTCGACTACATGATCTGCAAATGGGTTCTGCTACATTAAGTTCCACGCTTTCTGCATGCATCCTCTTGGCATATAGCTAACCTATGTTTTGTGCAGTACTGATGAACACAAATACGTCGCTGTCAGTTACATGAACCATACGTATGGAACGCTGATTCCCCTGCCTAATGTCCCTACCAGCAACATTTCTCTATTGTTTTGGTCAGAATAGATAATCTACCCAATCAACAATATGTTATGTGGGTGTGGCTAGTAGCTACAACTACCGAAGAAAAGCAAATAACACTACCCAAGAAGCCAAGAAGTACATGATATGAATATGCACCAAGCATGAATGTTCAGGTTAGAAAATTGCTGAAGCTCAATCGTAGTAATCCCTACATCGATTTTTTCTGCTACTTCTCATATAGTACAAGTGAGATGACATTACTGCAAAACTTAACCGGCGATCAAACGGAGAAATGTAAGTGCATAGCCCAGGCAGGCAGGGCAGGGGAGGGAATTGAGAAACGCACCAGCTAGAAGAAGACAGGATCAGCAGAACTCCTGGGCCTCTGGCTAAGCAAAGTAGCAGCAGATGTCGAGAGCAGAGAAGAGAGCAACCGGCAGCTAAGTAGTGGAGCGAGAGAGGTGGAGCAGAAGAGAGGAAGACGGCAAGCGGCCACGCAGGCAGGAGGTGCGCGCGCCTCTCGCTCTAGTTTGCGTCTGGCGGAAATGCTCTGAATCCTGGCGCCGTCTGATGCGTCCGTATATATAGTGGTGGCGGTTCATTGCGTCTCGGGATTCGCACGCACGCCCTGATGCTGATGGGGACAGGGTTTTCGACGACACGGAGACCAAAAACTTGACGTGGGCCGTCCCGTCCAGTCCCCCGGCGAGCTAGCCGGAATCTTCCATCCTGTGGATGGATATCGCGCCGCTCCATCGGTGGTGGTGGTGGGCGCTGCCGCCCACTGGGACGAAAGCGACGCCCGCGTCGCCCGCCGGTCTCCGGCCCGGCCGGAGTGCCCGTTTGCCGACGTGCCGCGCCCCCGTGCCGGCCGCGTCGACGGAGGATCGCAAAGACGCTGAGTCACCGGCACTAGAATTCCGACAAGAGTACCGCCGGTGCTTCTCTCCGATCCGGACTGCCGCCTCGTGCAAAACAAACTGTAAACGAAAGGAGCAGCGCGGCCGTATTTCCTCCACCTGTAAAATAGCTGCTCTCGATCGAATTCAACCTAAGATAGGTTCGGTAGAAAACGAAGCACCAATCAACAAAGCCTGGACAATCATGGATGAGCTAGGAGACGTACAAGAACGGCACAACAGAAATTCAAACGTAGATTCGAGTCAAAGATCTGCTGATCCACCTCACCACTGCCCTAGTACTGGAAGCAAATACTATAAGTGCGGATAACAAAAGGATACACCGAAAGCTGCAGACCAGCCCCCACAATGACAATACTCTGCTAAGACTACTCATAGTGGGAGTAACTTAGGTAGTAACATCACACACTTTAAGGTGTTTTGGTGACATGGCATAGCAATAAATGAAGAAAGAGATGGAGGTGGTAACTAGCTATGTTACCATAATATCACACACCCCAAGATAAAATGAGTCTACAAACTAATAAATGAGACTTTGCATGATACCATCTCTAAGTTACTTTCCACTATGAAGGTAGTAACATGGACTAGTAACGTATGCATGACACCACCTCATGTTACTCCCCACTATGAGCAGCCTAATCATTCCGATTACTAGTACCAGTGTACGATACTACTAGGTACTCCTTCTTTTCTGAATTAGTTATCGAAAATTTGTATGTTTCTTTACATAAAATGTGTCTACGTACCCAAATCAGCGACAACTAATATGTAATGGGTTGATACGGTCATCTTGATTGTACATAAAGGTTGCAATCAACTTTGACTCCTTGAGTGATTTGTTTGACTAGTATTATGTACACAAGACCGAAGCACACAGTTTTGTATGGGCATAGCTGATTAGATTGTGACGTGAACCCCGTGAACTGCTAGGCATCGGGATGCCACTCATAGGAGCAGACCAGCAAGTACCTCCCTGTTTGACCAAGGAGAGACTGCTTGGCTTTGCCTGTCCATTATTCTGCTAATCTAACGCTTTTTTTTTTTGAAGTGTAATCTAACGCTACTAAACAATAGAGCGTCAGTTAACCGCCATTACGTCAGCTCGTACCGCGGACAGCGAAACGATCCGCTGCTGGATTCGTTTCCTGTGTCAAATGTTAAAAATTACTACTGCAGAAGTGGACGTCCCCGCTCAAGAACATGTCGATGTTTGCATGTGATGATGTGAGCATTTGCCTATCGTTGAGGTTTGTGTACAGTAATGAACTAATTAATGGAATTCACTGCAAGAAACATGTTCAACAATTCTTCAAACTCCCCAAGTGCAAAATCTTTGCATGGTTAGTTCATCGAAATCGTGTTTGAACGTTGAAGCGCCTCCATAAACGAGTGAGGCCAAATTATGGCAACTGCCAGCTCTCAACCAAGTTAAAAAAATTGGCCAGACACTTACCGATTCGTTGCCCTTTCATTCTCCGTGTTTGGAAAAGCTTGAAATCATGGCTTGTCCTCATTGGTCTTCAGAAACAATCACTAGTAGGAAAAGACCTACCCGTTGCGCACAAAAATGGTCCACTCGTGGCGTAGGGCCATGCACCACGCATATCAGGCCATTAATATCCCCTAACCTGTGGCGCTCGTACTGGTGCGCCACGGGTATATGAACTACCCGTGGCGCACGCCACGGGTAACTATGCACAATGCGCCAGGGGTATTTTTTTCAATTTTTCTAATATGTTTCAAACCCTAGATCTAGATCTAGATCTGATGGTAGTTTTGTGATTGGCCCACCGCGCCGCGGGACGTTTTTGCCATCGAGTCATCACCAAGCACGGAGCATGGCATGGTCGTTTGAAGATGAGCGGAGCAGGGCGTCGTGGTCCATGGCAGGGGCGGAGCAGAGCGTCATCATCCATGGTAGGGGCGGAGCAGGGCGTCGTCGTCCATGGCAGGGACGAAGCAGGGCGCCGACGTCCATGGTAGGGGCGGAGTAGGGCGTCATCGTCCATGGCAGGGGCGGAGCAGGCACCGTCGTCCATGGTAGGAGCCGAGCAGGGCATTGTCTTCCGTGGCGGAAGGAGGAGACGATGGATAGAAAGGAGAGGAGGAGAGGAAGGAGGAGACGATGGATGAGGAAGTAGGAGAGGAGAGGAGGAGAGGATGGAGGAGAGAATGTGCGGTGGAAGGGAGGAGCGAGGAGGATAAGGGTAGATGGCTATTCACATTTCGAAGGATGAAAAGTTAGCAGTTTTTCCCTCTTTCAAACTTTTTTTCTAAAAGCTGGAAAAACTCATGTTTCTGTTTTGAATTTGAGGAATCCAAAAATTGTCTAAATGACTATATGTGGTTGAAATAAGATGTAAATTTTTGCGTAGATACATTTTCATATAAAAACCCTTTTCATCGGAGGTCGTATGCAACTATAAATCCCGTTTTACCGAACATCACCGATATTATGCATACAAAAAATCGAAATTCATGTTTGTTAATTTTTGATGATTGCAAGTGCACATACCAATTGTAACTAGTTTCGAAGTAAGAGTATCAAACCACGGAGAGCTGTTGGTAGAGTTCTTTATGCCCCTCGCTACTATTATCTAGAGAGTACTTAAAAGTTATTCTAATTCTAAGCTAGAGTATATAAAGGTTGGTTGGTGTTTGAGAGCAAAAGTAAAAAAAACAAATAAGTAAAGTAATGTAACCAAGAGCATCGAGTATGGTTTCGGGAATGACAATATGGTTAAGGTGTTCTCGGGGATTGTTGGTTCCGCCACTAGCATTAACTAATAGCACAAACTAGATAATTCAAATCTTGGCACTCGTTGTATGTGGGAAAGGCTAGAAAGTTGGAATATGTGTCTCATAACACATCCCTGAATAAGCACCGCAATGATCTTCGGCAAGCCACCTATTGGTCCATAACAATTAAGGGATTACCCCGTAGTTATTTGTTGAGCGCTGCGAGTCACTTTTTATCCCCTTCTTCCATACAATAGTGCACCGCACACGGGATGTCACTCGCCGCCATATGCACTACCATACTTCCAAAAGTACTTTCCTCTCATGACCAAAGGCAAATATTATATGTTCGACATCATATAATATTACAAGAGAAAACTAACACGCAATCATAGTACAAAGCCATAAATCATCTTTGTTCATATCATAATATAGCTAGGGTTTCTCCATCTCTCCCCAAGAACAAAGGAACTACTCACACATGAAGGCAATCAACATGATCTCAAACATATGAATGGAGTATGGTAATACAATTGAATACAAGATGAGATCCACACTAGGGATTGGATTACAACCGAGTAAACAAAGGGGACTGTTGTTGGAGATGGTGTTGATGATGATGACGATGATATAGATCGGTGTTGAAGCCTTCAAGATCCAAGTTCCTTCTCCTCTTGAGTGGTGGTGATGGATGAGATCTTGTGGAGGCGGCGGCTATGGAGTCTTCAAGGCGGCAGGGCTCCCACCGTGGAGGTAATTGGTGATGGGTCGACTCTCCCTTGGATCCTATCCTCTTTATATAGGCCTAGGGCGGTCTCCAATAACCTCTCCCACGTTGCCTATGACCTAAGGAATGTCTAGGAACAAACGGGAACGGATTCTGTGAAGAAACGCGTCCAGGAAGGCCTTTTCCGCGCATCCAGTCCCATGGTACGGGCGGACGGTGCGGGTGGACCTGCCCGTACCGATGGTCGCTAGACTCGCAGATGCTTTTCGTATTTTGGCAGCCATTTCCTCATACGAACTCCGATTTGGGTGTTCTTCGGATCGTTAAACTCGTATGGACGAGGGCTACAATAACATGGTCTTAGATCTTTATTTTGAGATGGTGGAAAAATGTCATTTTTTCAATCCTCAAATGACTAAGTATGGTGCCTGCAGCTCTTCCATATTTCCCTCTCTTAACCCATTTTGCCTTGATTTATACATAGTTGTCCATAACACCTACAAACATGTAAAAGACAAAGGAAACATAATAAAATCCTACTAAAACTACTAAATATGCGATGTTCATATGAAAGTGAAAACAACTGGTAAGTATGCAAAATAGGCTTAGATGTATCTAGCTGGAGCATGAAATGAGTGACAATATGAGTAATAGTATACTTAAACACCTCAATAAAATAGTGCTAAATTTTGAGCTATCAACTTCCCCAAGCTTAGCTGTTACTCGCCCTCGAGTGACAAAGTGAAAAAGAGTAATAGCGACAAAATGAACTTGGATAGAAAACTCACAAGTATGAGGTGATAGCCTATACTTCCCCAAGCTAGAAGTAAGATGTAACATAATCATATAAGGACACACCAATTCAATTGTGTTGGTCTATAAGAGATCACTTACAACTTCTATGCCTCATGTCAAAAGTAAATCTACCTTGAAATAAAACTTGTGGTCCTCCTATTGCTCTTTTCTTTTGTTTTATGTTCGTATATTAAGAGGAATAGATCATGTCAAAAGAAGCATAACAGCAAAGTGTTTCATTAACACCCACATCAATAAATCAAGGTTATCAAAACACTTACTATCTATTCTTTGTCTTTCAAAAATATTTATCTAATAGTAGTGAGTCCATACTAGGACTCGAGAAGTGATACTTTTGGAATCCTTTGACAGTTTTCGAGCAAAAGTCATGAATGTCCTTTTAGTAAGGATTGCGAAAATCATGGGGTTAGTGGAGTTGCTAGCATCCCAAGAGTGTGCACAACATCATACATATGTTAACACACATAAAGTAATATCATACATTAATTCATATGTTGACACACGTAAAGCAATATCTCATATTTATTCACAGCCTTACATCTTGGCATGTGTCTCAGCTACCACTAAGTATCAATTCTATAAAACAACTCCTATCAAGAGTGTTATCAAATCCATCATCATATCTACGGGGGTTGAATATCTTCATGGTTAAACTCTTAAGACAGTTTGAACATTACATAAGTCATCATTGAAAAATATTTCTTATCGTATTTGATATTCTCAAGTGTAGAAATAATGGCAATGTATTCTAGAGGATCTCAAAAGTTTTCTCAAGCTGGATAAATATTTGAACATAGTGCATCAAAGACCTAACTCAGATCTTACGGCGATCAACAAAAAGCAAGTGCATCCATTATATAAGTACGAAATATAACTTACTCAAGCAAGTCAATAAAAAACAACGGGATGCATGCTTGTTCAAAATTTTATTGAATGAGAGCATTGTACATGGTCCTACACATGCTAAAGTGACTTCCCCAAGCTAGGCTCTTGGAAGAACCAAACTTGAATAGATCACCATAAGAAAAGAGAAAATGCAATTTTCAAAAAAGAGTGTGAGAAGTGGTTAACTCCCCAAGCTTGATTAAAGCAAGGGCGATGCACTTTTACCATTGCGGTTCAAATGACCTCTATTTCATTGGACAAGAATCTTTGCTTCAATGAACCTTATTAGATATGGCACGGTGATTTTTGCTTCCTCAAGAACCTGCTTGAAAACTAAAAAAAAAAATTGTTCTTTTGGAAGCACGGGGTTAGCTCACAAGTGATGAAAGCGTAAGTCTCACGAGGTCGGTTCATCAACCTAAGCATCACGCTTAAGTCAACAAACTAAGTCTAAGAGCTATACAAACTCTTGGGTTTTATGAAGTGCAAATGAGACAACATATGAGACACAAGTGTGCAACCCTATGTGCTTAATTAAAAAGGAGAAGTCTCACTTAAGGCGGAAATCTCGCTACTAGAAATTTATTGAGCAAGGTTCGAGTTGGAAGGTTTTACTATACACTTGTTGTTGAAGCGTTGAGTTGAAGCAACCAAGTGGCTAGTGCGGGCGTTTGAACGGTTGGCACACACCATCAATGTTTCCACACAAGGTTCAAGTCCCTGCGAAAATAACACATGAAGTAAAAAAGCAAACGGTTTGGTGCATGACCGGAGTTCATTCACCCAACCGTGAAAAAAGAGAAACAAAAAGAGACATGAAACACTATAGAGAATTATAGGCTGGGGAGTTTCGAAGGTAAGTAAATAAGGTACACCAGAACATGTATAAGGTAACAAAACTTTAGCTTGTAAAAAAAGTTTGAGTTTATTTTTTGGTATACTTGTTCTTATTGTGTTCTGTCGCCTCCTGGTACGGGCGGGTGGAATGGGCTGGTGCGCCCATACGGGTGCTCGCTATTTCTACTGGAAATTCTTCAAATTATATGCATCTGGTGGCGAGGTCGGTATGGGCGCGCGGTACGGCGGCGTCCCGCCATACCGACGGTCACTAAACTTACAATGACTTCTCTGGAAAAATCATTGGTTTCTTCATTGCTTCGTAGGAGTAGTACAGGCGGGTGGTACGGGTAGGTGCACCCGTGCTGGTGCCCGCTAAACTCTCTGAAGCCTCAAAAACCATTCATTATTCTCCGAAAATTCACTAAGGACCTCAAACATTAGCCCAACATCCAAAAACGCACACATATATTCTGTAGAGAGCTTTTTAACCAGGATATGCAACACATGATTTCATCAATGATCAATTCTACCTTTTGAAATAGTTCCAAGCCAACTCTAATAGGAAATCATGCATATGTACAAGTACCAATGCAACATAAATGCAACTATACTCAAGACACAAAATTAAGAAAGACACCTAATAACTTCCGGGTTGCCTCCCCGGAAGCGCTTTCTTCACAACCATATAGCTAGGCTTTGATGCTCCATTATTATTTCATTAATAGATTTCAATTAGATAATTTTGGGGTTTTACCTCATAAGGATGTATGGAGCACTTACAATCGTAGCCCGATCGAAGTCGCACCCGCTTATGGTGCGTAGGAGTTTGGCAGATAAATAAATTGTTACTTCCAAGTAATGATAGACATTTCATGAGTGGTGAGAATGCCTCCATAGATAGCTTCATAAAAAGGATTAGAGACTTACATATGAATCCAAATGTTTTATCTTGATTGGTATCATAAGGATATAATTCATAATACTCTTCCTTAATCGCATTATCACGGGAGAACACTTCATAGTACTTTTCTTTTGTAGTAGGAAAAAAATCAAATGTGTCTTCCTCCTCTAGTTCATCATACTTTCTAGCAAGTTCATCAGTTCTAGAGATATCAATCCACTCACAAAAGGAAGCATCATCAACACACGTATCATTTGTAATGTGCTCTTCTTGTCTCTGCACATTGGTACTACAAGAATCCATATCCAATTCATCATTATTAATGTTCTCTAACTGAGTATCTAGACACAAGGCCTTCATAGATATATTATCTCCAGTTTTAACATAATAAGGATTATTACTAGAGATAGAGAGGCATCAAAAACGAACTTGTCATTTTTACTATGCCATAGTGGTCCTTGCTCATTAGTATCAAGGATAGAAATAGAACTTGGAGTAGAGGGCATATATGAGTGATTACTTAACTCTTCTCCTGCTTGTTCCCTACCATTCATCAATTCATCTTGTGCCTCTTGTAAATGGTTAGTTTTAAGAGCTGCAGTCTCACACCGCTCCTTACTTTTCACAAGTGCATTATCACTAAGATGCCCTTGGCAATAATTAACAATATATTCTATAATTGCGTGTGGCTCTTCTAACTCCTCTTTTCTACTCTTCATTATTAAAGTGATTACATTGAGTAGCTCATGGGAACTTTTATAAACTATATATTCTAATAGTTCTTTATTATTACCTTATTTGTAGGTACCGGATGTTATAAACTCATCATAAAAAGGAAGATATTCAAAACCAAAGAGAACACAACCCGTACCATAATAAAATTTTACCTCTTCCATAGACCTTAGTTCTCTAGAAATGATGTATACTTGACAGTACATATCCCATACCTGCATATCTTCAAGTTCCATAAATTCTTCAACCTCAGTGATTTCTGAAGGAGGATCTTCATCCTTTTAATCTTCTTCTTGTGAGTCCTGCAAGAAATTATCTTTGGGCACTACGGCTTTACATCGTGCCTTACTCTTCATAATAAGTGCACTCTTAGTAAAATGTTCTTGACAATACCAAAAAAATACGTTGCATAGTTTCATAAGCCATTTCTAAAAGAAAGTTATCCTCACTAGTCATACGTGATATGATATGTATTAACAACTCATGGGCACCTTCAAAAATAACATACTCTAACGATTCACTAGTAGCATCCCCATTATTGTAAGATGCTTGAGATTCATCATAGGTATGAGAGCATTGAAAACAAAAGTGCCCAAATTTTAGACATTGGGGACATATTACTGTATCACTTATTATATCCGAAGAACTTAACCTTTGAGCATATTCAACTACATCACAATACATTTTTCTTACCTTCATTGCACTATTGCTCATTTGTTCTTCGTACCATTCCTCATCCTCCTCCATTCAGGATTCCTATAACTCATTAACAACATCACAATATTCATAGAAAGATTCCATCTCTAGTTCCTCACCAATGTTACCAAAATCATTATCTAGGTACAAAGTCTCCTCAGAACAATTATCATAGGTTTGAATCTTATAGGAATCATTACTAGAGAATGGAACATCATCTCTGTCATCCTAGTGGTACTGGTGGTGTTATGATTGGATCAGCGCCTCCTTGCATGGTGAGCCTGATCCAGCGGGATTGTAATGAACACTACAATATTTGAGCAATATATTTACAGCTTTTCAAAAAAAAAAGAACGGAACATCATGAACAAGGGTAATATTTGTGTGTGGAAGTTTATTTTCAGAATTAGGACATTCAAGCGGTTGATCAAGTTGTTTCTTAACATTATTACTAAGGTAACCAGCCATTAGCTCAGCGATAGTCTTACCTTTTGTTTTACCTTCCACTAGTAGAGGGAGTGCAGCGTCGAGTGCCACCTTTTCATTAGCAATATATTCTGGTGGTTTAGGTAGAGGTTCTTCAAGTGGGGCTTCCTCCACATTCTCCTTTTGAGCATCATTTGACTCCTCAATTACAAGTTTCATCTGTTCAAAGGTAGTATACTCGGCAGACATGATTAATAGCAAAAGTTTTATAAATTTTTTTGTTATTTTAAAATGAGTAAAAGCAATAAGATAAAAATAAATAAACAATAATAACTTCAAGCTAGTAAACAAGTTTAGTACATCAATGATAAATTAGTAACTAAAGACAAAGACCTAAAGCGCTTAGCTCCCCGGCAACGGCGCTAGAAAATAGCTTGATGACTGCAAGTGCACAAACCACATGTAACTAGTTTTGAAGTAAGAGTATCAAACCACGTAGACTGTTGGTAGAGGTCTTTATGCCACTCACTACTATTATCTAGAGAGTACTTAATAGTTATTCTAATTCCAAACTCGAGTATATAAAGGTTGTTTGATGTTTGAGAGCAAAATTAAACAAGAACAAATAAGTAAACTAATGTAACCAAGAGCAGCGAGTATGGTTGCGGGAATGACAATATGGCTAAGGTGTTCTCGTGGATTGTTGGTTCCACCACTAGCATTAACTAATAACACAAACTGATAATTCATATCTTGGCGCTTGTTGTATGTGGGAAAGGATCGAAAGTTGGAATATGTGTCTCATAACACATCCCTGAATAACCACCGCAATGACTTTCGGCAAGCCACCTATTGGTCCATCACAATTAAGGGATTACCCCGTGGTTATTTATTGAGCGTTGCGAGTCACTTTTTATCCCCTTCTTCCATACAATAGCGCACCGCACACGGGATGTCACTCCCCGCCGTATGCACTACCATACTTCCAAAGGTAGTTTCCTCTCATGAATAAAGGCAAATATTATACGGTCGACATCATATAATATCACAAGAGAAAACTAACACGCAAACATAGTACAAAGCCATAAATCATCTTTATTCATATCATAATATAGCTAGGGTTTCTCCATCGCTCCCCAAGAACAAAGGAACTACTCACACATGAAGGCAATCAACATGATCTCAAACATATGAATGGAGTATGGTAATACAATTGAATACAAGATGAGATCCACACCAGGGATTAGATTACAACCGAGTAAACAAAGGGGATTGGTGTTGGATACAATGTTGATGATGATGATGATGATGTAGAGCGGTGTGGAAGCCTTCAAGATCCAAGTTCCTTCTCCTCTTGAGTGTTGGTGATGGATGAGAGATCTTGTGGAGGCGGCGGCTATGGATTATTCAACATGGCAGGGCTCTGTCATGGAGGTATGTGGTGATGGGGTGACTCTCCCTTGGCTCCTATCCTCTTTATATAGGCCTAGGGTGGTCTCCAATAGCCCATCACACGTTGCATGTGGCCTACGTAAGGTCTAGGAACAAACGATGATGGATTATGTGAATAAAATGCGTTCAAAAAGGCCTTTTCCGCGCGTCCAGGCCGTGCTACGGGCGGACGATACGGGTGGACTGATACGTCTCCGACGTATCGATAATTTCTTATGTTCCATGCCACATTATTGATGTTATCTACATGTTTTATGCACACTTTATGTCATATTCGTGCATTTTCTGGAACTAACCTATTAACAAGATGCCGAAGTGCCAGTTCCTGTTTTCTGCTGTTTTTGGTTTCAGAAATCCTAGTAACGAAATATTCTCGGAATCGGACGAAATCAACGCCCAAGTTCCTATTTTCACCGGAAGCATCCAGAACACCCGGGAAGGACCAGAGGGGGGGCACTGGGCCCCCAGACCATAGGCCGGCGTGGCCCAGGCCCTGGCCGCGCCGCCCTATGGTGTCGTCGCCCCTTCGACCCTCCTGCGCCGCCTCTTCGCCTATATAAAGCCCCTGGATCGAAAACCCTGATACGTTCGACGAAAACCACAGAAACCTTCCAGAGCCGCCGCCATCGCGAGGCCAAGATCTGGGGGACAGGAGTCTCTGTTCCGGCACGCTGCCGGAGCGGGGAAGTGCCCCCGGAAGGCTTCTCCATCGACACCGCTGCCATCTCCACCGCCATCTTCATCACCGCTGCTGCTCCCATGAGGAGGGAGTAGTTCTCCATCGAGGCTCGGGGCTGTACCGGTAGCTATGTGGTTAATCTCTCTCCTATGTACTTCAATACAATGATCTCATGAGCTGCTTTACATGATTGAGATTCATATGAGTTTTGTATCACAATTCATCTATGTGCTACTCTAGTGATGTTATTAAAGTATTCTATTCCTCTTGCATGGTGTAAAGGTGACTAGTGTGTGCACCATGTGGTTCTTGTCGTAGGCTATGATCATGATCTCTTGTGGATTGTGAAGTTAACTATTACTATGATGGTATTGATGTGATCTATTTGGTTATGTTGATCTATCTTACACTATAAGGTTACTAAAATATGAACATTAATTGTGGAGCTTGTTAACTCCGGCATTGAGGGTTCGTGTAATCCTACGCAATGTGTTCATCATCCAACAAGAGTGTAGAGTATGCATTTATCTATTCTGTTATGTGATCAATGTTGAGAGTGTCCACTAGTGAAAGTGTAATCCCTAGGCCTTGTTCCTAAATACTGCTGCGTTACTACTGCTTGTTTACTGTTTCACTGCGTTACTACTGCTGCAATACTACCACCATCAACTACACGCCAGCAAGCTATTTTCTGGCACCGTTGCTACTGCTCATATATATTCATACCACCTGTATTTCACTATCTCTTCGCCGAACTAGTGCACCTATTAGGTGTGTTGGGGACACAAGAGACTTCTTGCTTTGTGGTTGCAGGGTTGCATGAGAGGGATATCTTTGACCTCTTCCTCCCTGAGTTCGATAAACCTTGGGTGATCCACTTAAGGGAAAACTTGCTGCTGTTCTACAAACCTCTGCTCTTGGAGGCCCAACACTGTCTACAGGAAAGGAGGGGGAACATAGACATCAAGCTATTTTCTGGCGCCGTTGCCGGGGAGGAAAGGTAAAAGGTACTCACACTCCGGACTTCGGCTACCAAGCTATTTTCCGTCGTCGTAAGTACTCAAAGCTATTTCCTTTAGATCCTGCAATTGCATCTTTTTGTTTCTTGTTTACACTAGTTTGGCATAATAGACAAAAATGAGCTTCTATTGCTATTTCCTGATTTAAAAAATGGATTGTTTGATGCGAAAATTAAAAAACCTATGGAATCTTATTTGCATGCTGGTAGTAATATTAGTATGAACGCTTTGAACACCATTGTTGATAATAATATAGAAAGTTCTAAGCTTGGGGAAGCTGGTTTTCATGATCTTTTTATTCCCCCAAGCATTGAGGAGAAAATTTACTTTGATGATACTTTGCCTCCTATTTATGATAATAATATTGGTCTTTTAGTACCGCCTGTTATGGAGGATAAATTTGATTATGATTACAATATGCCTCCTATATTTGATGATGAGAATAATAATGATAGCTACTTTGTTGAATTTGCTCCCACTACAACTAATAAAATTGATTATGCTTATGTGGAGAGTAATAATTTTATGCATGAGACTCATGATAAGAATGTTTCATTTGATAGTTATATTGTTGAGTTTGCTCATGTTGCTACTGAAAGTTATTATGAGAGAGGAAAATATGGTTGTAGAAATTTTCATGTTACTAAAATACCTCTCTATGTGCTGAAATTTTTGAAGCTACACTTGTTTTATCTTCCTATGCTTGTTACTTTGTTCTTCATGAACTTGTTTATTTACAAGATTCCTATGCATAGGAAGCATGTTAGACTTAAATGTGTTTTCAATTTGCCTCTTGATGCTCTCTTTTTGCTTCAAATACTATTTCTTGCGAGTGCATCATCAAAACTGCTGAGCCCATCTTAATGGCTATAAAGAAAGAACTTCTTGGGAGATAACCCATGTTTTTTTTACCTACAGTACTTTGTTTTTATTTTGTGTCTTGGAAGTTGTTTACTACTGTAGCAACCTCTCCTTATCTTAGTTTTGTGTTTTGCTGTGCCAAGTAAAGCCGTTGATAGAAAAGTAAGTACTAGATTTGGATTACTGCGCAGTTCCAGATTTCTTTGCTGTCACGAATCTGGGTCCACCTCCCTGTAGGTAGCTCAGAAAATTAAGCCAATTTACGTGCATGATCCTCAGATATGTATGCAACTTTCATTCAATTTGAGCATTTTCATTTGAGCAAGTCTGGTGCCATTTTAAAATTCGTCAATACGAACTGTTCTGTTTTGACAGATTCTGCCTTTTATTTCGCATTGCCTCTTTTGCTATGTTGGATGAATTTCTTTGATCCACTAATGTCCAGTAGCATTATGAAATTTCCAGAAGTGTTAAGAATAATTGTGTCACCTCTGAATATGTTAATTTTTATTGTGCACTAACCCTCTAATGAGTTGTTTCGAGTTTGGTGTGGAGGAAGTTTTCAAGGATCAAGAGAGGAGTATGATGCAACATGATCAAGGAGAGTGAAAGCTCTAAGCTTGGGGATGCCCCGGTGGTTCACCCCTGCATATTTTAAGAAGGCTCAAGCGTCTAAGCTTGGGGATGCCCAAGGCATCCCCTTCTTCATCGACAACATTATCAGGTTCCTCCCCTGAAACTATATTTTTATTCCATCACATCTTATGTGCTTTGCTTGGAGCGTCGGTTTGTTTTTGTTTTTGTTTTGTTTGAATAAAATGGATCCTAGCATTCACTTTGTGGGAGAGAGACACGCTCCGCTGTAGCATATGGACAAGTATGTCCTTAGTTTCTACTCATAGTATTCATGGCGAAGTTTCTTCTTCGTTAAATTGTTATATGGTTGGAATTGGAAAATGATGCATGTAGTAATTGCTATAAATGTCTTGGGTAATGTGATACTTGGCAATTGTTGTGCTCATGATTAAGCTCTTGCATCATATGCTTTGCACCCATTAATGAAGAAATACATAGAGCATGCTAAAATTTGGTTTGCATATTTGGTTTCTCTAAGGTCTAGATAATTTCTAGTATTGAGTTTGAACAACAAGGAAGACGGTGTAGAGTCTTATAATGTTTACAATATGTCTTTTATGTGAGTTTTGCTGCACCAGTTCATCCTTGTGTTTGTTTCAAATAAGCCTTGCTAGCCTAAACCTTGTATCGAGAGGGAATACTTCTCATGCATCCAAAATACTTGAGCCAACCACTATGCCATTTGTGTCCACCATACCTACCTACTACATGGTATTTCTCCGCCATTCCAAAGTAAATTGCTTGAGTGCTACCTTTAAACAATTCAAAATTTATCACCTCTGATTTGTATCAATGTTTTATAGCTCATGAGGAAGTATGTGGTGTTTATCTTTCAATCTTGTTGGGCAACTTTCATCAATGGACTAGTGGCTTCATCCGCTTATCCAATAATTTTGCAAAAAGAGCTGGCAATGGGATTCCCAGTCCCAAATTAATTAACAAAAATAGACACTCCTCCATGGTATGTGATTGTTGGACGGCACCCGAAGGATTCGGTTAGCCATGGCTTGTGTAAGCAAAGGTTGGGGGGAGTGTCATCATCATAATAAAACTAAAATAAAAAGGCACTCCTTCATGGTATGAGATTGTTGGCAGGCACCCGAGGATTCGGTTAGCCATGGTTTGTGAAAGAAAGGTTGGAAGGAGTGCCACCCAAAAATAAAATAAAATGGGAGCCGCTCTTTGAAGGTTTGTCTGGCAAGGGGGTTAGAGTACCCGCTACCATTCGTTGACAACAACATACACCTCTCAAAACTTTATTTTTATGCTCTCTTTATGTTTTCAAAATAAAGCTCTAGCACAAATATAGCAATCGATGCTTTTCCTCTATGGAGGACCATTCTTTTACTTTCAATGTTGAGTCAGTTCACCTATTTCTCTCCATCTCAAGAAGCAAACACTTGTGTGAACTGTGCATTGATTCCTACATATTTGCATATTGCACTTGTTATATTACTCTATGTTGACAATTATCCATGAGATATACATGTTATAAGTTGAAAGCAACCACTGAAACTTAATCTTCCATTGTGTTGCTTCAATGTCTCTACTATGAATTTATTGCTTTATGAGTAACTCTTATGCAAGACTTATTGATGCTTGTCTCGAAAGTACTATTCATGAAAAGTCTTTGCTATATGATTCAATTGTTTACTCATGTCATATACATTGTTTTGATCGCTGCATTCACTACATATGCTTTACAAATAGTATGATCAAGGTTATGATGGCATGTCACTCCAGAAATTATCTGTGTTATCGTTTTACCTGCTCGGGACGAGCAGAACTAAGCTTGGGGATGCTGATACGTCTCCGACGTATCGATAATTTCTTATGTTCCATGCCACATTATTGATGTTATCTACATGTTTTATGCACACTTTATGTCATATTCGTGCATTTTCTGGAACTAACCTATTAACAAGATGCCGAAGTGCCAGTTCCTGTTTTCTGCTGTTTTTGGTTTCAGAAATCCTAGTAACGAAATATTCTCGGAATTGGACGAAATCAACGCCCAAGTTCCTATTTTCACCGGAAGCATCCGTAACACCCGGGAAGGACGAGGAGGGGCACTGGGCCCCCCAGACCATAGGCCGGCGCGGCCCAGGCCCTGGCCGCGCCGCCCTATGGTGTCGTCGCCCCTTCGACCCTCCTGCGCCGCCTCTTCGCCTATATAAAGCCCCTGGATCGAAAACCCTGATACGTTCGACGAAAACCACAGAAACCTTCCAGAGCCGCCGCCATCGCGAGGCCAAGATCTGGGGGACAGGAGTCTCTGTTCCGGCACGCTGCCGGAGCGGGAAAGTGCCCCTAAGGCTTCTCCATCGACACCGCTGCCATCTCCACCGCCATCTTCATCACCGCTGCTGCTCCCATGAGGAGGGAGTAGTTCTCCATCGAGGCTCGGGGCTGTACCGGTAGCTATGTGGTTAATCTCTCTCCTATGTACTTCAATACAATGATCTCATGAGCTGCTTTACATGATTGAGATTCATATGAGTTTTGTATCACAATTCATCTATGTGCTACTCTAGTGATGTTATTAAAGTATTCTATTCCTCCTGCATGGTGTAAAGGTGACTAGTGTGTGCACCATGTGGTTCTTGTCGTAGGCTATGATCATGATCTCTTGCGGATTGTGAAGTTAACTATTACTATGATGGTATTGATGTGATCTATTTGGTTATGTTGATCTATCTTACACTATAAGGTTACTAAAATATGAACATTAATTGTGGAGCTTGTTAACTCCGGCATTGAGGGTTCGTGTAATCCTACGCAATGTGTTCATCATCCAACAAGAGTGTAGAGTATGCATTTATCTATTCTGTTATGTGATCAATGTTGAGAGTGTCCACTAGTGAAAGTGTAATCCCTAGGCCTTGTTCCTAAATACTGCTGCGTTACTCTTTGCTTGTTTCTTGTTTCAACTGCGTTACTACTGCTGCAATACTACCACCATCAACTACACGCCAGCAAGCTATTTTCTGGCACCGTTGCTACTGCTCATATATATTCATACCACCTGTATTTCACTATCTCTTCGCCGAACTAGTGCACCTATTAGGTGTGTTGGGGACACAAGAGACTTCTTGCTTTGTGGTTGCAGGGTTGCATGAGAGGGATATCTTTGACCTCTTCCTCCCTGAGTTCGATAAACCTTGGGTGATCCACTTAAAGGAAAACTTGCTGCTGTTCTACAAACCTCTGCTCTTGGAGGCCCAACACTGTCTACAGGAAAGGAGGGGGAACGTAGACATCATGGACCTGCCCGTATCGATGGTTGCTAAACTTGCAGATGCTTTTCGTATTTTGGCCGCTATTTTCTCATACGAACTTCGATTTGGGTGTTCTTCGGCTCGTTGAACTCGTATGGATGAGGGCTACAACACCATGGTCTTAGATATTTATTTTGAGATGATGGAAAATGTCATTTTTTTTCACTCCTCAAATGACTAAGTCTGGTTCCTTATTTCCCTCTCTTGACCCCTTTTGCATTGCTTTATGCATAGTTATCCATAACACCTAAAAACATGTAAAAGACAAAGGAAACATAATAAAATCCTACAAAAACTACTAAATATGCGATGCTCATATAAAAATGAACAAGAACTTGTAAGTATGCAAAATAGGCTTAGGTGTATCTAGCCAGAGCATGAAATGAGTGACAATATGAGTAATAATGTACTTAAAAACCTCAGTAAAATAGTGCTAAATTTTGAGCTATCAATTTTCCTTACAACTAGATAACAAAACATATGGCCATCTCCAAGTATTTTCAATTTTTTAAATTTCCATCATTTTCTTTTATTTTTTTTCAAAATTGAAAAGGAGATTGGGGGTGTGGAGCAAAATCGCCCAGATACCCGTGGTGCACCAAGATGGGGCGCACCACGGGCATGTGTGGTCCAAGTTTTGGCACTCGGGATCGTGAGTACCCGTGGCACACAAAAAAATGGTACCCCAGGGGTAGTAGGTCAGCTATGGTGCGCCAAAAAATGGTGAGCCACGACTATGCGGGCGCGCACCGGCCACCTATGGCTTAGCATACCCGTGGCATACGGATTTATTGGGTGCGCCAGGTAGTAGCCGTGGCGCATCAAAAAAAATGGCACGCCACGGCTAAGTCGTACATTTATAGTCCTTTTCCTAGTATTTAATGAAAAAGACTACAATCAAAGTTTTTTTTCCTCATATTGACCTTGGTAATAGTTCTTTTTGGAAGTGGATCCCTTCATGTGCTAGCACAATCTTTTTGGAAGCTGATTGTCCTTATATAGTCGGGGGAGACATCAACATTTTGAGGGACGTGATGGGAAAGAATAAACCTACCACTTTGGCTCATTCTTTGGTCATGTTTAATTTCATTATACACACTCTTTATTTATGGAAGATTCATATGTCAGGGAGTATGTACACGTGGTCTAATAAACAAAAATGCCCTACCTTGAAAAAGCTAGATCGTATTCTGAAGTCTCCTGATTGGGAGCTTCTGTTTCCCCTGGTTGTGAAGAAGCTTGTTAAAGACCAGCCTGACCATAGCCCTTTGTTACTGAATCGGGTGATAGTGTGTCTACTCCTAAAAAGGGGCATTCAAAGGTTGGGGGTCCAATATGTTTGGTCATTTGAAGAAGAAGAAAACTTAGTTCAAATCCGAGCTTGAAACTTTAGAAAAGTTGGAGGAATGTTCCAATCTACCTCCTGGCGCTTTGTATAGGTGATGGCGCGTGACGGTGATGGAGTGTTGATTCCTCCCCAGCAACGGCTACAGAAAAGTGTTTGATGGCGCGTGACGGTGATGGAGTGTTGATTCCTCCCCGGCGACGGCGCCAGGAAAGTAGCTGCTTGTAACGGTAAAGCACACGTCCGTTGGGAACCCCAAGAGGAAGGTATGATGCGTACAGCAGCGTGTTTTTCCTCAGTAAGAAACCAAGGTTATCGAACCAGTAGGAGATGAAGGCCACGTGAAGGTTGTTGGTGAAGGAGTGTAGTGCGGCGCAACACCAGGGATTCCGGCGCCAACGTGGAACCTGCACAACACAATCAAGATACTTTGTCCCAACTTAACAGTGAGGTTGTCAATCTCACCGGCTTGCTGAAAACAAAGGATTAAACGTATGGTGTGGAGAATGATGTTTGCTTGCAAAGAACAACAGAGAACAATGATTGCAGTAGGTTGTATTTCAGATATAAAAGAATGGACCGGGGTCCACAGTTCACTAGTGGTGTCTCTCCAATAAGATAAATAACATGTTGGGTGAACACATTACAGTTGGGCAATTGACAAATAGAGAGGGCATAACAATACACATACATATCATGATGACACTATGAGATTTACTCAGGGCATTACGACAAAGAACATAGACCGCCATCAGCCATGCATCTATGCTTATAAAGTCCACCTTCGGGTTAGCATCCGCACCCCTTCCAGTATTAAGTTGCAAACAACAGACAATTGCATTAAGTACTGTTTGTAATGTAAACAATACAAATATCCTTAGACAAAGCATTGATGTTTTATCCCTAGTGGCAACAACACATCCACAACCTTAGAACTTTCTGTCACTGTCCCAGATTCAATGGAGGCATGAACCCACTATTTAGCATAAATAACCCCTCTTGGAGTTACAAGTATCAACTTGGCCAGAGCCTCTACTAGCAACGGAGAGCATGCAAGATCATAAACAACACATATATGATAGATCGATAATCAACTTGACATAGTATTCCATATTCATCAGATCCCAACAAACACAACATGTACCATTACAAATAGATGATCTTGATCATGATAGGCAGCTCACAAGATCTAAACATGATGGCACAATAGGAGAAGACAACCATCTAGCTACTGCTATGGACCCATAGTCCAATGATGAACTACTCACGCATCAGTCCGGAGGCGCCGGGCATGGTGATGTAGAGCCCTCCGGTGATGATTCCCCTCTCCGGCAGGGTGCCGGAGGAGATCTTCAGAACCCCCAAGATGGGGTTGACGGCGGCGGCGTGTCTAGAACTTTTCTCGTATTTTGGCTCCCGATACTAGGGTTTTTCGATAGGAATGAATATATAGGCGAAGAGGCAGCGTCGGGGGAGCCAGGGAGTGGCCTTCCCACACCTGGGCCTGGCCGCGCCGCCCTATGGGGTGGCCCCCCTGCTGGCCGTCTCCGACTCTTCTTCGATGTTCTGGAACACTCCGTGGAAAATAGGGCCGTGGGCTTTTGTTTCGTCCAATTCCGAGAATATTTCCTGTGTAGGATTTCTGAAACCAAAAACAACAGAAAACAGGAACTGGCGCTTCGTCATCTTGTTAATAGGTTAGTACCGGAAAATGCATAAAAATGATATAAAGTATGAATAAAACATGTCGGTATTGTCATAAAACTAGCATGGAACATAAGAAATTATAGATACGTTGGAGACATATCAAGCATCCCCAAGCTTAGTTCCTACACGCCCTCGAGTAGGTAAACTATAAAAAGAATAATTTCTGAAGTGACATGCTACCAACATAATCTTGATCAATACTATTGTAAAGCATATGAGATGAATGAAGTGACTCAAAGCAATGGTCTATAGTTTGCTAACAAAAATATAATGACTAAACAACTGAATCATATAGCAAAAACTTTTCATGAATAGTACTTTCAAGACAAACATCAAAAAGTCTTGCATAAGAGTTAACTCATAAAGCAATAGATTCTTAATAGAAGGTTTTGAAGCAACACAAAGGAAGATTTAAGTTTCAGCAATTGCTTTCAACTTTCAACATGTATATCTCATGGATAATTGTCAACACAAAGTAATATGATGAGTGCAATAAGCAAACATGTAAGAATCAATGCACACAGTTGACACAAGTGTTTGCTTCTAAGATAGAAGGAAGTAGGTAAACTGACTTAACATAAAGTAAAAGAAAGGCCCTTCGCAGAGGGAAGCAGGGATTAAATCATGTGCTAGAGCTTTTCAAGTTTTGAAATCATATAGAGAGCATAAAAGTAAAGTTTTGAGAGGTGTTTGTTGTTGTCAATGAATGGTAGTGGGCACTCTAACCCCCTTGTCAAACAGACTTTCAAAGAGCAGCTCCCATGAAGGACGTTATCTCTACCAGCAAGGTAGATCATCCCTCTTCTCTTTTGTTTACACATGTACTTTAGTTTTATTTACGGATGACACTCCTCCCAACCTTTTTCTTTCACAAGCCATGGCTAACCGAATCCTCAGGTGCCTTCCAACATTTCACATACCATGGAGGAGTGTCTATTTGCAAAATTAAGTTGCTTACTGATGAATCAGGGCAAAACATGTGAAGAGAATTATTAATGAAAGTTAATTAATTGGGGCTGGGAACCCCGTTGCCAACTCTTTTTGCAAAATTATTGGATAAGCGGATGTGCCATTAGTCCATTGGTGAAAGTCTTCCCAACAAGATTGAGAGATAAAACACCACATACTTCCTCATGAGTTATAAAACATTGACACAAATAAGAGATAATAACTTTTGAATTGTTTAAAGGTAGCACGTGAAGTATTTACTTGGAATGGCAGAAAAATACCACATAGTAGGTAGTTATGATGGACACAAATGGCATAGGTTTTGGCTCAAGGTTTTGGATGCACGAGAAGCATTCCCTCTCAGTACAAGGCTTAGGCTAGCGAGGTTGTTTGAAGCAACACAAGTATGAACCGGTACATCAAAACTTACATAAGAACATATTGCAAGCATTATAAGACTCTACACTGTCTTCCTTGTTGCTCAAACACTTTTACCAGAAAATATCTAGACCTTAGAGAGACCAATCATGCAAACCAAATTTCAACAAGCTCTACGGTAGTTCTCCACTAATAGGTTTAAACTACATGATGCAAGAGCTTAAACATAATTTACTTGAGAGCTCAAAACAATTGCCAAGTATCAAATTATTCAAGACAATATACCAATTACCACATGAAGCATTTTCTGTTTCCAACCAAATAGCAATAAGTGCAGCGGCTTTCAGCTTTCGCCATGAACATTAAAAGTAAAACGAAGAACACCAGTGTTCATATGAAAAAGCGGAGCGTGTCTCTCTCCCACACAAGCATGTTAGGATCCAAATTTTATTCAGAGAATGAAAATAATAAAACGAAAATAAAAGCACACAAACGCTTCAAGTAAAGCACATAAGATGTGACGGAATTAAAATATAGTTTCACTAGAGGTGACCTGATTAGTTATTGATGAAGAAGGGGATGCCTTGGATATCCCCAAGTTTAGATGCTTGAGTCTTTTTGAAATATGCAGGGATGAACCACGGGGGCATCCCCAAGCTTAGACTTTTCACTCTTCTTGATCATATTATATCATCCTCCTCTCTTGACCCTTGAAAACTTCCTTCACACCAAACTCAAAACAATCTCATTAGAGGATTAGTGCATAATGAAAAATTCACATGTTCAGCAAGGACACAATCATTCCCAACACTTCTGGACATTACCCCAGGTTACTGAAACTTAATGGAGCAAAGAAACCCACTCAAACACCGTAAAAGAGGCAATGCGAAATAAAAGGCAGAATCTGTCAAAACAGAACAGTCCGTAAAGACGAATTTTTTCGAGGCACTTAACATGCTCAAATGAAAAAGCTCAAATTTAATGAAAGTTGCGTACATATCTGAGGATTACTCACGGATTTTTTCAAGATTTTGCGATTTTTCTACAGAGAGAACAACTCAAATTCGTGACAGCTAAAAATCTGTTTCTGCGCAGAAATCCAAATCTAGTATCAACTTTCTATCAAAGACTTTACTTGGCACAACAATGCAATAAAGTAAAGATACAAAGGTATTGCTACAGTAGTAACAAGCACCTTGACTCAAATATAAAACAAAAATTACAGAAATAAAATAATGGGTTGTCTCCCATAAGCGCTTTTCTTTAACGCCTTTCAGCTAGGCGCAGAAGGTGAAAATCAAGTAACATCAAGAGAATAAGCATTAACATCTTGATTTTCCTTAAAAACACAACTTCGCAATAGGTATCTTAGATGCTCCATTATCTAAATTTCCCGTAGTGGTACTAAGGGTTTTTATCAATTTTAAGCTCATAATGATTCTTTGGCTTAGGCATCTTAGAGACATACATGAACTTTTGCTCCTTACCCACATAAGCTTTCTCCTTAAACTTAAGAGAAGAAAAAGTTGAACCCAAGGTTCCCATAGCTTCTTCAAGTTCACCAATCCTATGGGTTTGATTATCATGGATAGCACAAGTTTCTAAGACAACAATTCTTTCATTAATTCCTCCTAGAGATTTATCAAGTTTATCAGTATTATCAAGTAATATTCCCAATTAAGTCTCAACACTTGGAAGATTTTTCTCTATGGCCTCCAACTTTTTCATGACATCCTCAAGAGAGATTTCAATTTTAGCTTCATTAACAGGTGATATTTCAACTAGACTCTCAATAATGCAACTAGCTTCTAAAGCAGGAGTACCTAGGAAATTACCCCCTGCAAGAGTATCAAGAACATACCTATTCCAGCTAGAGATACCAACATAAAAGTTCCTAAGGAGGATAATAGTGGAGTGTTTCTTAGTGCACCTATGATGAGCATCACTAATTCTATACCAAGCATTTTTAAAACTTTCTCCCCCTTGTTGCTTAAACGAACGAACTTCAACTTCAGGACTACTTATTTTAACAATAATAAAAATAAATAAAGCAAACCGAATTAAATAAAGTAAATCAAGTAACTAATATTTTTGGGTTTTTGATATAAAGAAAGCAAACAAGACAAAAAATAAAGTAAAGCAAGACAATAAACAAAGTAGAGAGATTGGGTGTGAGAGACTCCCCTTGCAGCGTGTCTTGATCTCCCCGGCAACGGTGATACGTCTCCGACGTATCGATAATTTCTTATGTTCCATGCCACATTATTGATGATATCTACATGTTTTATGCATACTTTATGTCATATTTATGCATTTTCCGGCACTAACCTATTAAGGAGATGCCGAAGAGCCGATTCTTTGTTTTCTGCTGTTTTTGGTTTCAGAAATCCTAGTAAGGAAATATTCTCGGAATTGGACGAAATCAACGCCCAGGGGCCTATTTTCACACGAAGCTTCCAGAAGACCGAAGGAGTCACGAAGTGGGGCCACGAGGTGGCCAGACGCTAGGGCGGCGCGGCCCAAGCCCTGGCCGCGCCGGCCTAGTGTGTGGGCCCCTCGCGTCACCCCTTGACCTATCTCCTCCGCCTACTTATAGCCTTCGTCGCGAAACCCCCAGTACCGAGAGCCACGATACGGAAAACCTTCCAGAGACGCCGCCGCCAATCCCATCTCGGGGATTCAGGAGATCGCCTCCGGCACCCTGCCGGAGAGGGGATTCATCTCCCGGAGGACTCTACACCGCCATGGTCGCCTCCGGAGTGATGAGTGAGTAGTCTACCCCTGGACTATGGGTCCATAGCAGTAGCTAGATGGTTGTCTTCTCCTTATGTGCTTCATTGTCGGATCTTGTGAGCTGCCGAACATGATCAAGATCATCTATCCTTAATGCTATATGTTGTGTTTGTTGGGATCCGATGAATAGAGAATACTATGTTATGTTGATTATCAATTTATATCTATGTGTTGTTTATGATCTTGCATGCTCTCCGTTATTAGTAGAGGCTCTGGCCAAGTTTTTACTCTTAACTCCAAGAGGGAGTATTTATGCTCGATAGTGGGTTCATGTCTCCGTGAATCTGGGGGAGTGACAGAAACCTCTAAGGTTATGGATGTACTGTTGCCACTAGGGATAAAACATTGATGCTATGCCCGAGGATGTAGTTATTGATTACATTACGCACCATACTTAATGCAATTGTCTGTTGTTTGCAACTTAATACTGGAAGGGGTTCGGATGATAACCTGAAGGTGGACTTTTTAGGCATAGATGCATGCTGGATAGCGGTCTATGTACTTTGTCGTAATGCCCAATTAAATCTCACTATACTCATCATATCATGTATGTGCATGGTCATGCCCTCTCTATTTGTCAATTGCCTGATACGTCTCCGACGTATCGATAATTTCTTATGTTCCATGCCACATTATTGATGATATCTACATGTTTTATGCATACTTTATGTCATATTTATGCATTTTCTGGAACTAACCTATTAACAAGATGCCGAAGAGCCGATTCTTTGTTTTCTGCTGTTTTTGGTTTCAGAAATCCTAGTAAGGAAATATTCTCGGAATTGGACGAAATCAACGCCCAGGGGCCTATTTTGCCACGAAGCTTCCAGAAGACCGGAGAGTCAACGAAGTGGGGCCACGAGGTGGCCAGGGGGTAGGGCGGCGCTGATACGTCTCCAACGTATCTATAATTTCTGATGTTCCATGCTTGTTTTATGACAATACCGACATGTTTTGTTCACACTTTATGTCATTATTATGCGTTTTCCGGAACTAACCTATTGACGAGATGCCGAAGGGCCAGTTCCTGTTTTCTGCTGTTTTTGGTTTCAGAAATCCTAGTAAGGAAATATTCTCGGAATCGGACAAAATCAACGCCCAGCATCTTAGAAATACACGAAGCTTCCAGAACACCCGGGAAGGACCAGAGGTGGGCCATAGGGGCCCCAGGAGGATGGCCGGCGCGGCCCAAGGGGGGGCGCGCCCCCTATCATCTGGGCACCCCGTGGCCCCTCCGACTCCGACTCTCCGCCTATATAATCGTCCCTGACCTAAAAACCTCGACCAGTTCGACGAAAACAGAGAAAACCATCCAGAGCCGCCGCCATCGCGAAACTCCAACTCGGGGGACAGAAGTCTCTGTTCCGGCACCCTGCCGGGACGGGGAATTGCCCCCGGAGCCATCTCCACCGCCGTCTCCACTGCCATCTTCACCGCCATCGCTGCCTCCATGATGAGGAGGGAGTAATTCACCCCTGGGGCTGAGGGCTCCGCTGTAGCTATGTGGTTCATCTCTCTCTCTTTGTGATCAAGTTGAATATCATCTATGTGCTACTCTAGTGATGTTATTAAAGTAGTGTATTCCTCCTGCACGGTGTAATGTGGACAGTGTGTGCATCGTGTAGTACTTGGTTTATGCTATGATTGTGATCTCTTGTAGATTATGAAGTTAACTATTACTATGATGGTATTAATGCGATCTATTCCTCCTTTCATAGTGTGATGGTAGAAGTGCGCATGCTATGTTAGTACTTGGTTTGGTTGTGTTGATCTATCTTGCACTCTAAGGTTATTTAAATATGAACATTGAATATTGTGGAGCTTGTTAACTCCGGCATTGAGGGTTCGTGTAATCCTACACAATGGTGTTCATCATCCAACAAGAGGGTGTGAGTAGTCCTATTATGTGATCATTGTTGAGAGTGTCCACTAGTGAAAGCAGGATCCCTGGGCCTTGCTTCCAAGCATTGAATCTCCGTTTTTTTTACTGTTTTATTGAATGTTTACTCGCTGCCATATTTCATTCAGATTGCTATTATCACTCATACTCATCCATATTACTTGTATCTCACTATCTCTTCGCCGAACTAGTGCACCTATACATCTGACAAGTGTATTTGGTGTGTTCGGGACACAAGAGACTTCTTGCTTTGTGGTTGCAGGGTTGCTTGAGAGGGATATCTTTGACCTCTTCCTCCCTGAGATCGATAAACCTTGGGTGATCCACTTAAGGGAAACTTGCTGCTGTTCTACAAATCTCTGCTCTTGGAGGCCCAACACTGTCTACAAGAATAGAAGCTCCTGTAGACATCAAGCACTTTTCTGGCGCCGTTGCCGGGGAGGAAAGGTAAAAGGCACTCATACTCCGGTTCCAGGTAACAGTACTTTTCTGGCGCCATTGTGTTTGTGCTCGAAGCTATTTCCTTTAGATCCTGCAATTGCATCTTTTTGTTTCTTGTTTACACTAGTTATGCATAATGGAAAACAACAAAAATATGAGAGATCTTTATGAACTTTATCTTGAATTAGGACATGATGTGTTTGAAGAGAGAATTAAAAAACCCATGGAACTTTATATGCATGCTAATGGGAATGTTATTAATATGAATGCTTTGAACACTATTGTTGCTAATGCTATGAAAAATTCTAAGCTTGGGGAAGCTGGTTTTGATGAGCATGATATTTTTAGTCCCCCAAGCATTGAGGAGAAAATTTACTTTGATGATACTTTGCCTCCTATTTATGATGATTATAATGATAGTAGTCTTTTGTTGCCACCTGTTATGGAGGATAAATTTGATTATGATTACAATATACCTCCTATATTTGATGATGAGAATAATAATGATAGCTACTTTGTTGAATTTGCTCCCACTACAATTAATAAGAATGACTATGCTTATGTTGGGAGTAGTAATAATTTTATGCATGAGACTCATGATAAGAATGCTTTATGTGATAGTTATATTGTTGAATTTGCTCATGTTGCTACTGAAAGTTATTATGAGAGAGGGAAATATGGTTATATGCATCTTAATAATATTAAGTTTCCCCTCTTTATGTTGAGAATCTTGAAGTTACTCGTGTTTTATCCTCTTATGCTTGTCACTTTGTTCTTCATGAATTCATTTGTGTACAAGATTCCTCTGCATAGGAAGCATGTTAGGCTTAAATGTGTTTTCAATTTGCCTCTTGAAGCTCTCTTTTTCTTCAAATACTATTTCTTGCGAGTGCATCATCAAAACTGCTGAGCCCATCTTAATGGCTATAAAGAAAGAACTTCTTGGGAGATAACCCATGTGTTATTTTGCTACAGTACTTTGTTTTATATTTGTGTCTTGGAAGTTGTTTACTACTGTAGCAACCTCTCCTTATCTTAGTTTTGTGTTTTGTTGTGCCAAGTAAAGTCGTTGATAGTAAGGTTCATACTAGATTTGGATTACTGCACAGAAACAGATTTCTTTGCTATCACGAATCTGGGCAAAATTCTCTGTAGGTAACTCAGAAAATTATGCCAATTTACGTGAGTGATCCTCAGATATGTACGCAACTTTCATTCAATTTGAGAATTTTCATTTGAGCAAGTCTGGTGCCTCAATAAAATTCGTCTTTACAGACTGTTCTGTTTTGATAGATTCTGCCTTTTATTTCGCATTGCCTCTTTTGCTATGTGGGATGGATTTCTTTGTTCCATTGACTTCCAGTAGCTTTGAGCAATGTCCAGAAGTGTTAAGAATGATTGTGTCACCTCTGAACATGTGAGTTTTTGATTATGCACTAACCCTCTAATGAGTTTATTTCGAGTTTGGTGTGAAGGAAGTTTTCAAGGGTCAAGAGAGGAGGATGATATAATATGATCAAGAAGAGTGAAAGCTCTAAGCTTGAGGATGCCCCGGTGGTTCATCCCTGCATATTTCAAGAAGACTCAAGCATCTAAGCTTGGGGATGCCCAAGACATCCCCTTCTTCATCGACAAATTATCAGGTTCCTTCTCTTGAAACTATATTTTTATTCGGCCACATCTTATGTACTTTGCTTGGAGCGTCTGTATGTTTTTGTTTTTGTTTTTGTTTGAATAAATGCTTGTGTGGGAGAGAGACACGCTCCGCTGGTTCATATGAACACATGTGTTCTTAGCTTTTAATTTTCATGGCGAAGGTTGAAACTGCTTCGTTAATTGTTATATGGTTGGATACGAAAAATGCTACATGTAGTAATTGCTATAATATCTTGGATAATGTGATACTTGGCAATTTTTGTGCTCATGTTTAAGCTCTTGCATCATATACTTTGTACCTATTAATGAATAAATAGATAGAGCTTGCTAAAATTTGGTTTGCATAATTGGTCTCTCTAAGGTCTAGATAATTTCTAGTATTGAGTTTGAACAACAAGGAAGACGGTGTAGAGTCTTATAATGTTTACAATATGTCTTTTATGTGAGTTTTGCTGCACCGGTTCATCCTTGTGTTTGTTTCAAATAACCTTGCTAGCCTAAGCCTTGTATCGAGAGGGAATACTTCTCATGCATCCAAAATCCTTGAGCCAACCACTATGCCATTTGTGTCCACCATACCTACCTACTAAATGGTATTTCTCCGCCATTCCAAAGTAAATTGCTTGAGTGCTACCTTTAAAATTTCTATCCTCTACCTTTGCAATATATAGCTCATGGGACAAATAGCTTAAAAACTATTGTGGTATTGAATATGTACTTATGCACTTTATCTCTTATTAAGTTGCTTGTTGTGCCATAACCATGTTCCTGGGGACGCCATCAACTACTCTTTGTTGAATATCATGTGAGTTGCTATGCATGTCCGTCTTGTCTGAAGTAAGGGAGATTTACCACCTATAATGGTTAGAGCGTGCATATTGTTAGAGAAGAACATTGGGCCGCTAACTAAAGCCATGAATCATGGTGGAAGTTTCAGTTTTCGACATAAATCCTCAATCTCATATGAGAAAATTAATTATTGCTACATGCTTATGCATAAAAGAGGAGTCCATTATCTGTTGTCTATGTTGTCCCGGTATGGATGTCTAAGTTGAGAATAATCAATAGCGAGAAATCCAATGCGAGCTTTCTCCTTAGACCTTTGTACAGGCGGCATAGAGGTACCCCTTTGTGACACTTGGTTAAAACATGTGCATTGCGATAATCCCGGTAATCCAAGCTAATTAGGACAAGGTGCGGGCACTATTAGTATAATATGCATGAGGCTTGCAACTTGTAGGATATAATTTACATGATACATATGCTTTATTACTACCGTTGACAAAATTGTTTCTTGCTTTCAAAACCAAAGCTCTAGCACAAATATAGCAATCAATGCTTCCCTCTGCGAAGGGCCTTTTCTTTTACTTTTATGTTGAGTCAGTTTACCCATTTCTCTCGATCTTAGAAGCAAACACTTGTGTTAACTGTGCATTGATTCTTACATACTTGCTTATTGCACTTGTTTTATTGCTTTGCATTGACAACTATCCATAAGATATACATGTTACAAGTTGAAAGCAACCGCTGAAACTTAATCTTCCATTGTGTTGCTTCAATGTCTCTACTATGAATTTATTGTTTTATGAGTTAACCCTTATGCAAGACTTATTGATGCTTGTCTTGAAAGTACTATTCATGAAAAGTCTTTGCTATATGATTCAATTGTTCACTCATTGCATTTACATTGTTTCGAATCGCTGCATTCATCTCATATGCTTTACAATAGTATGATTAAGATTATGTTGGTAGCATGTCACCTCTGAAATTATCTTTTATCGTTTACCTACTCGAGGACGAGTAGGAACTAAGCTTGGGGATGCTGATACGTCTCCAACGTATCTATAATTTCTGATGTTCCATGCTTGTTTTATGACAATACCGACATGTTTTGTTCACACTTTATGTCATTATTATGCGTTTTCCGGAACTAACCTATTGACGAGATGGCGAAGGGCCAGTTCCTGTTTTCTGCTGTTTTTGGTTTCAGAAATCCTAGTAAGGAAATATTCTCGGAATCGGACGAAATCAACGCCCAGCATCTTAGAAATACACGAAGCTTCCAGAACACCCGGGAAGGACCAGAGGTGGGCCACAGGGGCCCCAGGAGGGTGGCCGGCGCGGCCCAATGGGGGGCGCCCCCCTATCATCTGGGCACCCCGTGGCCCCTCCGACTCCGACTCTCCGCCTATATAATCGTCCCTGACCTAAAAACCTCGACCAGTTCGACGAAAACAGAGAAAACCATCCAGAGCCACCGCCATCGCGAAACTCCAACTCGGGGGACAGAACTCTCTGTTCCGGCACCCTGCCGGGACGGGGAATTGCCCCCGGAGCCATCTCCACCGCCGTCTCCACCGCCATCTTCACCGCCATCGCTGCCTCCATGATGAGGAGGGAGTAATTCACCCCTGGGGCTGAGGGCTCCGCTGTAGCTATGTGGTTCATCTCTCTCTCTTTGTGATCAAGTTGAATATCATCTATGTGCTACTCTAGTGATGTTATTAAAGTAGTGTATTCCTCCTGCACGGTGTAATGTGGACAGTGTGTGCATCGTGTAGTACTTGGTTTATGCTATGATTGTGATCTCTTGTAGATTATGAAGTTAACTATTACTATGATGGTATTAATGCGATCTATTCCTCCTTTCATAGTGTGATGGTAGAAGTGCGCATGCTATGTTAGTACTTGGTTTGGTTGTGTTGATCTATCTTGCACTCTAAGGTTATTTAAATATGAACATTGAATATTGTGGAGCTTGTTAACTCCGGCATTGAGGGTTCGTGTAATCCTACACAATGGTGTTCATCATCCAACAAGAGGGTATAGAGTAGTCCTATTATGTGATCATTGTTGAGAGTGTCCACTAGTGAAAGCAGGATCCCTGGGCCTTGCTTCCAAGCATTGAATCTCCGTTTGTTTACTGTTTTGTTGAATGTTTACTCGCTGCCATATTTCATTCAGATTGCTATTATCACTCATACTCATCCATATTACTTGTATCTCACTATCTCTTCGCCGAACTAGTGCACCTATACATCTGACAAGTGTATTTGGTGTGTTCGGGACACAAGAGACTTCTTGCTTTGTGGTTGCAGGGTTGCTTGAGAGGGATATCTTTGACCTCTTCCTCCCTGAGATCGATAAACCTTGGGTGATCCACTTAAGGGAAACTTGCTGCTGTTCTACAAACCTCTGCTCTTGGAGGCCCAACACTGTCTACAAGAATAGAAGCTCCCGTAGACATCAGGCGCGGCCCCACCCTTGGCCGCGCCGACCTGTCTCCTGGGCCCCTCGCGACGCCCCCTGACCTACCCTTCCGCCTACAAATAGCCTTCGTCGCGAAACCCCCAGTACCGAGAGCCACGATACGGAAAACCTTCCAGAGACGCCGCCGCCACCAATCCCATCTCGGGGGATTCAGGAGATCGCCTCCGGCACCCTGCCGGAGAGGGGAATCATCTCCCGGAGGACTCTACGCCGCCATGGTCGCCTCCGGAGTGATGTGTGAGTAGTCTACCCCTGGACTATAGGTCCATAGCAGTAGCTAGATGGTTGTCTTCTCCTCATTATGCTTCATTGTCGGATCTTGTGAGCTGCCGAACATGATCAAGATCATCTATCTGTAATTCTATATGTTGTGTTTGTTGGGATCCGATGAATAGAGAATACCATGTTATGTTGATTATCAATTTATATCTATGTGTTGTTTATGATCTTGCATGATCTCCGTTACTAGTAGATGCTCTGGCCAAGTTGATGCTAGTAACTCCAAGAGGGAGTATTTATGCTCGATAGTGGGTTCATGTCTCCGTGAATCTGGGGGAGTGACAGAAACCCCTAAGGTTATGGATGTGTTGTTGCCACTAGGGATAAAACATTGATGCTATGTCCGAGGATGTAGTTATTGATTACATTACGTGCAATACTTAATGCAATTGTCTGTTGTTAGCAACTTAATACTGGAGGGGGTTCGGATGATAACCTGAAGGTGGACTTTTTAGGCATAGATTCATGCTGGATAGCGGTCTATGTACTTTGTCGTAATGCCCAATTAAATCTCACTATACTCATCATAATATGTATGTGCATGGTCATGCCCTCTCTATTTGTCAATTGCCCAACTGTAATTTGTTCACCCAACATGCTGTTTATCTTATGGGAGAGACACCTCTAGTGAACTGTGGACCCCGGTCCAATTCTCTATACTGAAATACAATCTACAGCAATACTGTTCTACTGTTTTCTGCAAACAATCATCTTCCACACTATACATCTAATCCTTTGTTACAGCAAGCTGGTGAGATTGACAACCTCACTGTTTCGTTGGGGCAAAGTACTTGGTTTGTGTTGTGCAGGTTCCACGTTGGCGCCGGAATCCCTGGTGTTGCGCCGCACTACATCTCGCCGCCATCAACCTTCAACGTGCTTCTTGGCTCCTACTGGTTCGATAAACCTTGGTTTCATACTGAGGGAAAACTTGCCGCTATACGCATCACACCTTCCTCTTGGGGTTCCCAACGGACGCGTGCTGTACGCGTATCAAGCTCTTTTTCTAGCGCCGTTGCCGGGGAGATCAAGACACGCTGCAAGGGGAGTCTCCACATCGCAATCTCTTTACTTTGTTTTTGTCTTGCTTTATTTTATTTACTACTTTGTTTGCTGCACTAAATCAAAATACAAAAAAATTAGTTGCTAGTTTTACTTTATTTGCTATTGTTTGCTATATCGAAAACACAAAAAAATTAGTTACTTGCATTTACTTTACTTATTTCAACATGTTTCCTTTTAATTTTACCGTAAAAGACATGCCGGTACGACGCGGGTCTATAATTGGGAGAAATAATATAGAAGAATTTTTCAATCATGTTAGTACCGTTGAAGATTTTGAAGATAGACACTTGGTAGAACTTGCTCCTACTTATGAAATTGCTGCTGCTGCTTTAGTTCGCATGTTGGAAACTAAATTTGTTAATCTCAATCCTATAATCCAACACATGTTTCTTACACTCGGTGATATGGAAGAAGGGGAAAAGAAAGATTTTGTTTTAGAAACCCTTCTTAGAGAATTTGGTGGTATAGCAAGAGAGGCTAGAAAGGTCTTTATTAAATATAAGATGCTTGGTTCTTATACCAATTTTGTTAGTCTCCTTGAAAAGATGGATATGGATAGAATTAAGTATACTAATAATGTTAATGATGGTGGGGAGATCAAAGCACCAATACCATGTAAGCTCCTAGCGATGAATGACGCACTAGAAAATAACTATGCTTGGCTTGTTCCTGAAAATTTGTTTGATGAGAGTAGCAAGCCCAAGACTAATGAAAAGGGAGCCGCTAAAACTTATGTATCCAATATACTATGCATGGTTGAGAAAACTCCAAACCCCGCTGAAGATGCATCACCTCTTGATAATACACACTTTCTGCGCCTAGCTGAAAGGCGTTAAAGAAAAGCGCTTATGGGAGACAACCCATGTTTTTACTACAGTACTTTGTTTTTATTTTGAGTCTTGGAAGTTGTTTACTACTGTAGCAACCTCTCCTTATCTTAGTTTAGTGTTTTGTTGTGCCAAGTAAAGTCGTTGATAGTAAGGTTCATACTAGATTTGGATTACTGCGCAGAAACAGATTTCTTTGCTGTCACGAATCTGGGCAAAATTATCTGTAGGTAACTCAGAAAATTATGCCAATTTACGTGAGTGATCCCCAGATATGTACGCAACTTTCATTCAATTTGAGCATTTTCATTTGAGGAAGTCTGGTGCCTCAATAAAATTCGTCTTTACGAACTGTTCTGTTTTGACAGATTCTGCCTTTTATTTCGCATTGCCTGTTTTGATATGCTCGATGGATATTTCGATTCCATTGACTTCCAGTAGCTTTGTGCAATGTCCAGAAGTGTTAAGAATGATTATGTCACCTCTGAACATGTATATTTTGATTGTGCACTAACCCTCTAATGAGTTTTTTTGAGTTTGGTGTGGAGGAAGTTTTCAAGGATCAAGAGAGGGAGATGATACAACATGATCAAGGAGAGTGAAAGCTCTAAGCTTGGGGATGCCCCAGTGGTTCACCCCTGCATATATCAAGAAGACTCAAACGTCTAAGCTTGGGGATGCCCAAGGCATCCCCTTCTTCATCGACAACATTATCAGGTTCCTCCCCTGAAACTATATTTTTATTCCATCACATCTTATGTGCTTTGCTTGGAGCGTCGGTTTGTTTTTGTTTTTGTTTTGTTTGAATAAAATGGATCCTAGCATTCATTGTGTGGGAGAGAGACACGCTCCGCTGTTGCATATGGACAAATATGTCCTTAGGCTCTACTCATAGTATTCATGGCGAAGTTTCTTCTTCGTTAAATTGTTATATGGTTGGAATTGGAAAATGCTACATGTAGTAATTGCTAAAATGTCTTGGATAATGTGATACTTGGCAATTGTTGTGCTCATGTTTAAGCTCTTGCACCATATGCTTTGCACCTATTAATGAAGAAATACATAGAGCATGCTAAAATTTGGTTTGCATATTTGGTCTCTCTAAAGTCTAGATAATTTCTAGTTTTGAGTTTGAACAACAAGGAAGACGGTGTAGAGTCTTATAATGTTTTCCATATGTCTTTTATGTGAGTTTTGCTGCACCGCTTCATCCTTGTGTTTGTTTCAAATAGCCTTGCTAGCCTAAACCTTGTATCGAGAGGGAATACTTCTCATGCATCCAAAATCCTTGAGCCAACCACTATGCCATTTGTATCCACCATACCTACCTACTACATGGTATTTCTCCACCATTCCAAAGTAAATTGCTTGAGTGCTACCTTTAAATTTCTATCCTCTACCTTTACAATATATAGCTCATGGGACAAATAGCTTAAAAACTATTGTGGTATTGAATATGTACTTATGCACTTTATCTCTTATTAAGTTGCTTGTTGTGCAATAACCATGTTCCTGGGGACGCCATCAACTACTCTTTGTTGAATATCATGTGAGTTGCTATGCATGTTCGTCTTATCTGAAGTAAGGGAGATTTACCACCTAATGGTTAGAGCATGCATGTTGTTAGAGAAGAACATTGGGCCGCTAACTAAAGCCATGATCCATGGTGGAAGTTTCAGTTTTGGACATATATCCTCAATCTCATATGAGAAAATTAATTGTTGCTACATGCTTATGCATAAAAGAGGAGTCCATTATCTGTTGTCTATGTTGTCCCGGTATGGATGTCTAAGTTGAGAATAATCAATAGCGAGAAATCCAATGCGAGCTTTCTCCTTAGACCTTTGTACAGGCGGCATAGAGGTACCCCTTTGTGACACTTGGTTAAAACATGTGCATTGCGATAATCCCGGTAATCCAAGCTAATTAGGACAAGGTGCGGGCACTATTAGTATACTATGCATGAGGCTTGCAACTTGTAAGATATAATTTACATAACACATATGCTTTATTACTACCGTTGACAAAATTGTTTCTTGTTTTCAAAACCAAAGCTCTAGCACAAATATAGCAATCGATGCTTTCCTCTTTGAAGGACCATTCTTTTACTTTTATTGTTGAGTCAGTTCACCTATCTCTCTCCACCTCAAGAAGCAAACACTTGTGTGAACTGTGCATTGATTCCTACATACTTGCATATTGCACTTGTTATATTACTTTACATTGACAATATCCATGAGATATACATGTTATAAGTCGAAAGCAACCGCTGAAACTTCATCTTCCTTTGTGTTGCCTCAATATCTTTACTTTGAATTATTGCTTTATGAGTTAACTCTTATGCAAGACTTATTGATGCTTGTCTTGAAGTACTATTCATGAAAAGTCTTTGCTATATGATTCACTTGTTTACTCATGTCATATACATTGTTTTGATCGTTGCATTCATTACATATGCTTACAATAGTATGATCAAGGTTATGATGGCATGTCACTCCAGAAATTATCTTTGTTTATCGTTTACCTGCTCGGGACGAGCAGAAACTAAGCTTGGGGATGCTGATACGTCTCCGACGTATCGATAATTTCTTATGTTCCATGCCACATTATTGATGATATCTACATGTTTTATGCATACTTTATGTCATATTTATGCATTTTCTGGAACTAACCTATTAACAAGATGCCGAAGAGCCAGTTGCTGTTTTCTGCTGTTTTTGGTTTCAGAAATCCTAGTAAGGAAATATTCTCGGAATTGGACGAAATCAACGCCCAGGGGCCTATTTTGCCACGAAGCTTCCAGAAGACCGGAGAGTCAACGAAGTGGGGCCACGAGGTGGCCAGGGGGTAGGGCGGCGCGGCCCCACCCTTGGCCGCGCCGACCTGTCTCATGGGCCCCTCGCGACGCCCCCTGACCTACCCTTCCGCCTACAAATAGCCTTCGTCGCGAAACCCCCAGTACCAAGAGCCACGATACGGAAAACCTTCCAGAGACGCCGCCGCCGCCAATCCCATCTCGGGGGATTCAGGAGATCGCCTCCGGCACCCTGCCGGAGAGGGGAATCATCTCCCGGAGGACTCTACGCCGCCATGGTCGCCTCCGGAGTGATGTGTGAGTAGTCTACCCCTGGACTATGGGTCCATAGCAGTAGCTAGATGGTTGTCTTCTCCTCATTATGCTTCATTGTCGGATCTTGTGAGCTGCCGAACATGATCAAGATCATCTATCTGTAATTCTATATGTTGTGTTTGTTGGGATCCGATGAATAGAGAATACCATGTTATGTTGATTATCAATTTATATCTATGTGTTGTTTATGATCTTGCATGCTCTCCGTTACTAGTAGATGCTCTGGCCAAGTTGATGCTAGTAACTCCAAGAGGGAGTATTTATGCTCGATAGTGGGTTCATGTCTCCGTGAATCTGGGGGAGTGACAGAAACCCCTAAGGTTATGGATGTGCTGTTGCCACTAGGGATAAAACATTGATGCTATGTCCGAGGATGTAGTTATTGATTACATTACGTGCAATACTTAATGCAATTGTCTGTTGTTAGCAACTTAATACTGGAGGGGGTTCGGATGATAACCTGAAGGTGGACTTTTTAGGCATAGATGCATGCTGGATAGCGGTCTATGTACTTTGTCGTAATGCCCAATTAAATCTCACTATACTCATCATAATATGTATGTGCATGGTCATGCCCTCTCTATTTGTCAATTGCCCAACTGTAATTTGTTCACCCAACATGCTGTTTATCTTATGGGAGAGACACCTCTAGTGAACTGTGGACCCCGGTCCAATTCTCTATACTGAAATACAATCTACTGCAATACTGTTCTACTGTTTTCTGCAAACAATCATCTTCCACACTATACATCTAATCCTTTGTTACAGCAAGCCGGTGAGATTGACAACCTCACTGTTTCGTTGGGGCAAAGTACTTTGGTTGTCTTGTGCAGGTTCCACGTTGGCGCCGGAATCCCTGGTGTTGCGCCGCACTACATCTCGCCGCCATCAACCTTCAACGTGCTTCTTGGCTCCTACTGGTTCGATAAACCTTGGTTTCATACTGAGGGAAAACTTGCCACTATACGCATCACACCTTCCTCTTGGAGTTCCCAACAGACGCGTGCTGGACGCGTATCAAGCAGATTTTCTGGCGCCGTTGCCGGGGAGATCAAGACACGCTGCAAGGGGAGTCTTCCACTTCCAATCTCTTTACTTTGTTTTTGTCTTGCTTTATTTTATTTACTGCTTTGTTTGTTGCATTATATCAAAAACACAAAAAAATTAGTTACTTGTTTTACTTTACTTAATTCCATGCATGTTTTTTTTCACTAGTTAGGCTTAATGGAAAACAACAAAAATATTAGAGATCTTTATAGTATTTATCTTGAGTTAGGACATGAGGTGTTTGAAGAGAAAATTAAAAAACCTATGGAACTTTATATGCGTGCTAATGGCAATGTTATTAGTATGAATGCTTTGAACACTATTATTGCTAATGCTATGAAAGAATTTAAGCTTGGGGAAGCTGGTTTTGATGAGCATGATATTTTTAGTCCCCCAAGCATGGAGGAGAAAATTTACTTTGATGATACTTTGCCTCCCATTTATGATGATAGGGGTATTTTGGTGCCACCTACTATGGAGGATAAAGTTTATTATGATTATACTATGCCTCCTATATTTGATGATTATGGTGATGAGAATAATAATGATAGCTACTTTGTTGAATTTGCGCCCACTACAATTAATAAGAATGACTATGCTTATGTTGGGAGTAGTAATTATTTTATGCATGAGACTCATGATAAGAATGATTTATGTGATAGTTATATTGTTGAGTTTGCTCATGATGCTACTGGATATTATTATGAGAGAGGAAAATATGGTTGTAGAAATTTTCATGTTACTAAAACACCTCTCTATATGCTAAAAATCTTGAAGTTGCGCTTGTCTAGTTTTCTTATGCTTATTGCATTATGCCTACATAACTTGTTTATTTACAAGATTCCTTTTCATAGGAAGCATGTTAGGCTTAAATTTGTTTTGAATTTGCCTCTTGATGCTCTCTTTTGCTTCAAATACTATTTCTTGCGAGTGCATCATTAAAATCACTGAGCCCATCTTAATGGCTATAAAGAAAGCACTTCTTGGAAGATAACCCATGTGTTTATTTTGCTACAGCAATTTTGTTTTATATTTGAGTCTTGGAAGTTGTTACTACTGTAGCAACCTCTCCTTATCTTAGTTTTGTTGCATTGTTGTGCCAAGTAAAGTCTTTGATAGTAAGGTTCATACTAGATTTGGATTACTGCGCAGAAACAGATTTCTTTGCTGTCACGAATCTGGGCAAAATTCTCTGTAGGTAACTCAGAAAATTATGCCAATTTACGTGAGTGATCCTCAGATATGTACGCAACTTTCATTAAGTTTGAGCATTTTCATTTGAGCAAGTCTGGTGCCTCAATAAAATTCGTCTTTACGAACTGTTCTGTTTTGACAGATTCTGCCTTTTATTTCGCATTGCCTCTTTTGCTATGTTCGATGGATATTTCGATTCCATTGACTTTCAGTAGCTTTGTGCAATGTCCAGAAGTGTTAAGAATGATTATGTCACCTCTGAACATGTATATTTTGATTGTGCACTAACTCTCTAATGAGTTGTTTTGAGTTTGGTGTGGAGGAAGTTTTCAAGGATCAAGAGAGGGAGATGATACAACATGATCAAGGAGAGTGAAAGCTCTAAGCTTGGGAATGCCCCGGTGATTCACCCCTGCATATATCAAGAAGACTCAAGCGTCTTGGGCATCCCCTTCTTCATCGACAACATTATCAGGTTCCTCCCCTGAAACTATATTTTTATTCCATCACATCTTATGTGCTTTGCTTGGAGCGTCGGTTTGTTTTTGTTTTTGTTTTTGTTTTGTTTGAATAAAATGGATCCTAGCATTCATTGTGTGGGAGAGAGACACGCTCCGCTGTTGCATATGGACAAATATGTCCTTAGGCTTTACTCATAATATTCATGGCGAAGTTTTTTCTTCGTTAAATTGTTATATGGTTGGAATTGGAAAATGATACATGTAGTAATTGCTATAATGTCTTGGATAATGTGATACTTGGCAATTGTTGTGCTCATGTTTAAGCTCTTGCATCATATACTTTGCACCCATTAATGAAGAAATACATAGAGCATGCTAAAATTTGGTTTGCATAATTGGTCTCTAAGGTCTAGATAATTTCTAGTATTGAGTTTGAACAACAAGGAAGACGGTGTAGAGTCTTATAATGTTTACAATATGTCTTTTATGTGAGTTTTGCTGCACCGCTTCATCCTTGTGTTTGTTTCAAATAACCTTGCTAGCCTAAGCCTTGTATCGAGAGGGAATACTTCTCATGCATCCAAATACTTGAGCCAACCACTATGCCATTTGTGTCCACCATACCTACCTACTACATGGTATTTCTCTGCCATTCCAAAGTAAATTGCTTGAGTGCTACCTTTAAATTTCTATCCTCTACCTTTGCAATATATAGCTCATGGGACAAATAGCCTAAAAACTATTGTGGTATTGAATATGTACTTATGCACTTTTTCTCTTATTAAGTTGCTTGTTGTGCGATAACCATGTTCCTGGGGACGCCATCAACTACTCCTTGTTGAATATCATGTGAGTTGCTATGCATGTTCGTCTTGTCTGAAGTAAGGGAGATTTACCACTAAAATGGTTAGAGCATTGCATAATGTTAGAGAAGAACATTGGGCCGCTAACTAAAGCCATGATCCATGGTGGAAGTTTTAGTTTTGGACAAATATCCTCAATCTCATATGAGAAAATTAATTGTTGCTACATGCTTATGCATAAAAGAGGAGTCCATTATCTGTTGTCTATGTTGTCCCGGTATGGATGTCTAAGTTGAGAATAATCAATAGCGAGAAATCCTATGCCAGCTTTCTCCTTAGACCTTTGTACAGGCGTCATAGAGGTACCCCTTTGTGACACTTGGTTAAAACATGTGCATTGCGATGATAATCCAGGTAATCCGAGCTAATTAGGACAAGGTGCAGGCACTATTAGTATACTATGCATGAGGCTTGCAACTTGTAAGATATAACTTACATAACACATATGCTTTATTACTACCGTTGACAAAATTGTTTCTTGTTTTCAAAATGAAAGCTCTAGCACAAATATAGCAATCGATGCTTTCCTCTTTGAAGGACCTTTCTTTTATTTTTATTGTTGAGTCAGTTCACCTATCTCTTTCCACCTCAAGAAGCAAACACTTGTGTGAACTGTGCATTGATTCCTACATACTTGCATATTGCACTTGTTATATTACTCTATATTGAAAAATATCCATGAGATATACATGTTATAAGTTGAAAGCAACCGCTGAAACTTCATCTTCCTTTGTGTTGCTTCAATGCCTTTACTTTGAATTATTGCTTTATGAGTTAACTCTTATGCAAGACTTATTGATGCTTGTCTTGAAGTACTATTCATGAAAAGTCTTTGCTATATGATTCATTTGTTTACTCATATCATTTACATTGTTTTGATCGCTGCATTCATTACATATGCTTACAATAGTATGATCAAGGTTATGATGGCATGTCACTCCAGAAATTATCTTTGTTACCGTTTACCTGCTCGGGACGAGCAGAAACTAAGCTTGGGGATGCTGATACGTCTCCGACGTATCGATAATTTCTTATATTCCATGCCACATTATTGATGATATCTACATGTTTTATGCATACTTTATGTCATATTTATGTATTTTCCGGCACTAACCTATTAACGAGATGCCGAAGAGCCGATTCTTTGTTTCTGCTGTTTTTGGTTTCAGAAATCCTAGTAAGGAAATATTCTCGGAATTGGACGAAATCAACGCCCAGGGACCTATTTTCACACGAAGCTTCCAGAAGACCGAAGGAGTCACGAAGTGGGGCCACGAGGTGGCCAGACGCTAGGGCGGCGCGGCCCAAGCCCTGGCCGCGCCGGCCTAGTGTGTGGGCCCCTCGCATCGCCCCTTGACCTATCTCCTCCGCCTACTTATAGCCTTCGTCGCGAAACCCCCAGTACCGAGAGCCACGATACGGAAAACCTTCCAGAGACACCGCCGCCGCCAATCCCATCTCGGGGAATTCAGGAGATCGCCTCTGGCACCCTGCCGGAGAGGGGATTCATCTCCCGGAGGACTCTACACCGCCATGGTCGCCTCCGGCGTGATGAGTGAGTAGTCTACCCCTGGACTATGGGTCCATAGCAGTAGCTAGATGGTTGTCTTCTCCTTATGTGCTTCATCGTCGGATCTTGTGAGCTGCCGAACATGATCAAGATCATCTATCTGTAATGCTATATGTTGTGTTTGTTGGGATCCGATGAATAGAGAATACTATGTTATGTTGATTATCAATTTATATCTATGTGTTGTTTATGATCTTGCATGCTCTCCGTTATTAGTAGAGGCTCTGGCCAAGTTTTTACTCTTAACTCCAAGAGGGAGTATTTATGCTCGATAGTGGGTTCATGTCTCCGTGAATCTGGGGGAGTGACAGAAACCTCTAAGGTTATGAATGTACTGTTGCCACTAGGGATAAAACATTGATGCTATGTCCGAGGATGTAGTTATTGATTACATTACGCACCATACTTAATGCAATTGTCTATTGTTTGCAACTTAATACTGGAAGGGGTTCGGATGATAACCTGAAGGTGGACTTTTTAGGCATAGATGCATGCTGGATAGCGGTCTATGTACTTTGTCGTAATGCCCAATTAAATCTCACTATACTCATCATATCATGTATGTGCATGGTCATGCCCTCTCTATTTGTCAATTGCCCAACTGTAATTTGTTCACCCAACATGCTATTTATCTTATGGGAGAGACACCACTAGTGAATTGTGGACCCCGGTCCATTCTTTACATCTGAAATACAATCTACTGCAATTGTTCTACTGTTTTCTGCAAACAATCATCATCCACACTATACATCTAATCCTTTGTTACAGCAAGTCGGTGAGATTGACAACCTCACTGTTTCGTTGGGGCAAAGTATTTTGGTTGTGTTGTGCAGGTTCCACGTTGGCGCCGGAATCCCTGGTGTTGCGCCGCACTACATCTCGCCGCCATCAACCTTAAACGTGCTTCTTGGCTCCTACTGGTTCGATAAACCTTGGTTTCATACTGAGGGAAAACTTGCCGCTGTACGCATCACACCTTCCTCTTGGGGTTCCCAACGGACGCGTGCTGTACGCGTATCAAACGGCGCCAGAAAAGTGTTTGATGGCGTGTGACGGTGATGGAGTGTTGATTCCTCCCCGGCAACGGCGCCAGAAAAGTGTTTGATGGCGCGTGACGGTGATGGAGTATTGATTCCTCCCCGGCGCCGGCGCCAGGAAAGTAGCTGCTTGTAACGGTAAAGCACACGTCCGTTGGGAACCCCAAGGAAGGTATGATGCGTACAGCAGCGAGTTTTCCCTCAGTAAGAAACCAAGGTTATCGAACCAGTAGGAGATTAAGGTTACGTGAAGGTTATTGGTGAAGGAGTGTAGTGCGGCGCAACACCAGGGATTCCGGCTCCAACGTGGAACCTGCACAACACAATCAAGATACTTTGTCCCAACTTAACAGTGAGGTTGTCAATCTCACCGGCTTGCTGAAAACAAAGGATTAAACGTATGGTGTGGAGAATGATGTTTGCTTGCAAAGAACAACAGAGAACAATGATTGCAGTAGGTTGTATTTCAGATGTAAAAGAATGGACCGGGGTCCACAGTTTACTAGTGGTGTCTCTCCAATAAGATAAATAACATGTTGGGTGAACAAATTACAATTGGGCAATTGACAAATAGAGAGGGCATAACAATGCACATACATATCATGATGACACTATGAGATTTACTCAGGGCATTACGACAAAGAACATAGACCGCCATCAGCCATGCATCTATGCCTAAAAAGTCCACCTTCGGGTTAGCATCCGCACCCCTTCCAGTATTAAGTTGCAAACAACAGACAATTGCATTAAATACTGTTTGTAATGTAAACAATACAAATATCCTTAGACAAAGAATTGATGTTTTATCCCTAGTGGCAACAGCACATCCACAACCTTAGAACTTTCCCACATCGTCCTGCATTCAATGGAGGCATGAACCCACTATTTAGCATAAAATACCCCCTCTTGGAGTTACAAGTATCAACTTGGCCAGAGCCTCTACTAGCAACGGAGAGCATGCAAGATCATAAACAACACATATATGATAGATCGATAATCAACTTGACATAGTATTCCATATTCATCGGATCCCAACAAACACAACAGGTAGCATTACAAATAGATGATCTTGATCATGATAGGTAGCTCACAAGATCTAAACATGATGGCACAATAGGAGAAGACAACCATCTAGCTACTGCTATGGACCCATAGTCCAAGGATGAACTACTCACGCATCAGTCCGGAGGCGGGCATGGTGATGTAGAGCCCTCCGGTGATGATTCCCCTCTCCGGCAGGGTGCCGAAGGAGATCTTCAGAACCCCCAGAGATGGGGTTGACGGCGGCGGCGTCTCTGGAACTTTTCTCGTATTTTGGCTCCCGGTACTAGGGTTTTCCGATACGAAAGAATATATAGGCGAAGAGGCAGCGTCGGGGGAGCCAGGGGGTGGCCTCCCCACACCTGCGCGCGCCTGTGGGCCTGGCCGCGCCGCCCTATGGGGTGGCCCCCCTGCTGGCCGTCTCCGACTCTTCTTCGATGTTCTGGAACACTCCGTGGAAAATAGGGCCGTGGGCTTTTGTTTCGTCCAATTCCGAGAATATTTCACGTGTAGAATTTCTGAAACCAAAAACAGCAGAAAACAGGAACTGGCGCTTCAGCATCTTGTTAATAGGTTAGTACCGGAAAATGCATAAAAATAATATAAAGTATGAATAAAACATGTAGGTATTGTCATAAAACTAGCATGGAACATAAGAAATTATAGATACGTTGGAGACGTATCAATAGGAAAAATCAAATCCTTCATTAAGAATAGATACCTAATGGACGATGTTCTTCCCATGCATGAAATTATGCATCATGTGCATGTAAAAAAGCAAGTTGACATTATTCTCAAAATCGATTTCGAAAAATCTTACAACAAAGTTAATTGGGATTTTCTTCTTAGTTGTCATAGAGCTAAGGGTTTTAACTCTTAATGGTGCTCTTAGATTGACCAATTGTTGCATAATGGTATTGTTAATGTGAAAATTAATAATGAAATTGATCCTTATTTCCAAAGTGCCAAAGGGGTGAAGCAAGGCAATCCCTCCACCCCTATTGTCTTTAACATGGTGGGTGAGTCTATGACCAAGATGGTTCAACAAGCCCAGCATAATGGGTTGTTTACCGGTTTGGCGCCAGATTTAGTGGAGAATGGTGTGGTTATTCTACAATACATCGATTACACGGTCATATGCCTCTCTCATGACCCTGAGAAGGCAACTAATATTTAGCTATTGCTTTAGATGCTCGAGTTGATGTCGGGTTTGAAAATAAACTTCATGAAGAGTGAGATTTTACTATTAATGATGATAATGAGATGACTAAAAATTTATTCTGACTTCTTCAATTGCCAAGTGGGTCAATTTCATATAAAATATTTAAGGGTCCCTGTTATTTTTACAAATCTAAAAAATCTTGATTGGGATATTTTGGATGCGGGGATTTTTAAGAAGCTTGATGCTTAGATTTGTGACACGACATCTTCTGGCAGGAGATTGCCTTTACTGGACTCTAGCCTTTTTGGGATTCCTTATTTCTACATGTCCATTTTCCTTTTGAACAAAACTTTTATTGAAAAGTTGGATAAACATCGTAGATGGTTTTTTCGGGGCGGGAAAAGGAAAATAATATAGTTAAGTGGTCCCGAGTTTGCATATCTAAATGCAAAGGGGGACTCAGAGATAAGAATTTGCATAAACAAAACATCAACTTACTTTGTAAGTGGTGAGGGAAGTTAGAGACGCAATCTGGCTTGTGGCAACATATTGTCAAAGCCAAGTACTTCGAAAGTCCTTGACATAAGAGTTGCGAAGTACCAATTCACAAATATTACATTCCTCAGAGTGGTACAATAGAAACATAGCTGGTCCTTTATTCAAACACTTAAGATTGCAAGCCATAAATGTACATCATAGTTGAGCTCCTCCTGGGTCCAGAAGGGATAACCCGGCGACTCTAGTGTGACTCTAACTGCCTTACGAACGATTGGTAAAAGTAAACTAAGTACCATGAATACTCGAATAGCTTTATTCTATAAGGTTCGTTGCTGCCAGACTAACTAACTTAGGTGTTACTACTACGATTGTTCTTCTTCGATGGCCTTCTCGGTGCCATATGCTATTAAGTAGTCGCCCCTTTCAACTCCTCCAGATAAATCTGGTTCTTCAGAGCAGACGTCTTCGGTGTCTTCAGTTCCTTTAACGGCCTCCTGATAGCTCCAAATTTCGATGCATGAAACTATGGATTTTCCATCACCTATCTATTGGTTTTATTGGGTTTTCATTGGATTTTGTGGTTCAACTAATGCTAATATCGCGCTCCAAGCGAAACCTTGTTTTTAAGCATGAATCTCACGAAACCATCATATCTGGAGGATCCAAGGACATTTATGGGCTAATTGCAATGAAATAAAGACATTTTCTTTTGAGGCCAAACTCATCATGGCGATGCTGCAGCTTTAACGGGCGTCGGTACGGGTAGGGCTTGCCCGTACCGTCCCCCCGTACTGACCGCGCCGCCTTCGCCTTATCAAACCGAACCCTTTCGGTGAAGGGAGGCAGACGGAAAAACACACACATCAGCCACCATTCGCACCAGAACAGAAGAGATCAGATCTGAAGAAAGAGAAGACCAACCTCGGATCCATCGATGATCAATCTCATCAAGATCATCACTTCATCCACTACATCCCACTTGTACTGAGAGAGAGAGATGCATACTTGTAAGATTAGGGATTGAAACCTCTATTTCATCCTGGATTGTATATGATTTTATTTTCAACTATTGTGCCTTGCTACGGTAATATCAAGATGAGCTCCATTTACTTTGCTATGATATTTTTATGTTATTCTCCTCTCATGTGCGGGTAGATCCATTGGCTAGGGAGATGTAGGGGATTGGTGAGATGTGATGTGCCAATTTTATTTCATCTATTTGTGAACTTATGTTTGAGATATTACATATATGAGTATGAATGTTTATGTGCACCTAATGTTGTTATCTAATTTAAGGGTCCATATAGTATGATCTCAAGAACTTTTAAACAAGATCATATTTGCTAGTGAATCGGCGACCCCCGAGTGACACGGTCGATATTAAAGAGGATCTAGCAATACTCGAGGAATCACAAGAAACCACCGAGCTTAAAGTTTTACTCCGATCTAACCACATTAATAGATGCGCTGACCATCTGCAGAAACTTATTTATTTCTTATTAGTTGTTTACTTCTATGCACTTTACTTTATTACACCATCAATACTATAAACTCTTATTATTTACACTCACCACTTTCCATTTCAATTCTTGTACTTAATTTACGTAAGACTTGTGACACCTTGGGTGCGACAGAAACACCACGGATAAACATCCTCCTACGCTCCTTGTTGGGATACGATATAAAAACTGGAAATAATATTTCATGAAAATATGCATGAATGACCCTATGTTCTTGCAGGCCATCACCTCCCCCGGGTTGCTTAGGCAGTCTAAGCATGCGATTCAAAGAAGGATGAGTACGAGTGTGCTCAGCAAGTTCACTATAGGAAAGAGTGTTTGATTCACTAACTACAACCATGGATCGCAAAGTCGTAGGCAATGCATGTTTTCGTAAACATTTTTTTCAAAAGGTTGCTTTTATTCTAAAAACTATGACTGTCAGCCTTCACCGGGTGTCTAGAACTTCATGGAGTTCCTTTCTGGCTGCGTTGGCTGTTCTTTCCTGGAACAGGGAGTAACAAGCCAATCATTGTCCTTCTGCAACACCACATACCCCCCTTATTGTAGTTCCGACCTTGGGTCCTCGCCGACCTCACCGACCTCGATATTATACCCCCGCCGGTCACTACCCCTCTTGGATATGATCCAACCTCGGTAGCCTTTGTTGGTCTTCTACAATCCATTGTAGATCACAATACCGCGGGGAATTGAGGGTTCCTCACCAGTCAAGTTGCTCCCAGCAGGATACAACTACTACGGCGAAGTGCATCCGTTGATATACGAGAGGAAAAAGGTACAACTAACTTCTCCGTATCACTCCAGAAATTATGATTAACACGGTTGTTACGACACAAGAATCACTAGACGACATTGGTGGGAGGGGTAATACCAAAAAAGGCTAATGAGTTCAAAATCCAATACCAACTCAAATTTTAGAATTTGAAACTTAATAATCACATCAAGGGGAGGGGGAGGGGTAATACCTACTAATCCACTAAAGCATATATCATTTCGATCTTTAACCATTGCCCTTACCATATAATGATGCTAATTTTTAGAAACTGAGGACTATGGTCAACCCAAACAATCCAACTGCACTACCTTGCAATTCTAGGCAAGTTCATCGCTTTCTCATGTCACTTGATTATGTTTATCAAATTACTTGCAAACTAATATCTTCTCACTCTGCATTACAAAACAATGTATTAATTTTCCAAATATGAATATGAATATGTGGTGGCCAATGGAACCATTGTATGAGTTTGGTGAATCATTAGGGTCTAAGGACTTAATTAAAATATTCAAAAAGAATTGTTAATTACTATTTAGGGCTTTCTTGGATTTTTCATAATTCTTTTTAAATAATGAAGAAAATATCGTTAATATTTTCCATTTATTACTTAACAAGGAAAATAGAACTTTTGGTTTATAACATTCTTTTTAAGAATTTCTTACATTTTTCCTTATTTATTAATTTTATTTAATCCTTTAAAATTATTTTTATTCAAAAAAATTGAACTTCTGGAATTTTATTGAAATTAATTTACAAAATTAAAGTGTAATATGAAAAAACTACCTAATTTTTATTATGATTTTTGGATTTTATTTGGGATTTCTAAATTTATCTGATTTATGAAAAGGCTAAAATGCCCTTGGGCACACCGCTCAGGTCAACCAGCTGGTTAGGCCGAACCAGCTCACCCGAGCTGACCCACTGACCTCACTCTCTCGCTCACACGTTGGCGAGGTTTGAAAAATCTTTTCTATTCATGCTTTCTTTTTTAATTCAATATTTGAATTTGAATATCACTCAAATTCCTTTCCCTCTCAAAACCCTAAGTATAGAGAGGTCATGTCAAAATCTATCGCAATCTCGCCACAACAAAACCCTAATTTGCAGTGAGAGAGAGACATCGACCCCTCTAGGTTTTATGCATTTAGGCACGAAAAATCCCCCGTTTAGTGATGCCATGCACATATCTTCTAAAAACTACCTCGCGAACGTCCCAAAACCTAGGATGTTAGTCTCGTTTGTGTTCCTTATGTAATCAAAATGAATTGTCCAAACACTTGTTTTTCAGCTGCTCCAATGCCAGGTCGGTGTGGGGCATGTTGGGGTCTATCCTTGGCACTTCTCGTTGTCCCATTTCGCTTAGGAATTTTTTTGTTTGGTTTTATAGTTTCTATTCTAAAAATTTCACATGTTGCTTTTGGGTGCCATTTGTTAGGATATTTGGAATGTGAGAAACAAGATTACTTCTAATCATCTGGTGGTACGTTTGTCCATGGTAACCATAGCTTTTGTTTGCGCATTACTTAAATTTTGGGCATGTCTATACGGAGTTGAGGATGGCGACAAGATCAGGCTTGGTGCAAATCAAATTCTCCACCAGCCCTCCAGGTTGAATGCTGGCGCAAGCAGTTTTTCAGGGATGAACTAGATGCCTTCATGGAGGCTGGCGATCGCTGATGGATGATCCTTTGCTCTTCTTCAATCTATGTTACGGGTTGGATGTTGCTTTTGGACTATGATGATGCATGAGTAGGGCTGCAAAAACAGCTCGAGACTAGCGGCTCAAGATGAACTCTTTTTTTTAGGTCACTCGAGATCGACTCAAAAACAAATGAGCCGAGATCATATAGCGGGTTTTCCTACCACAATGTGGACTTTTTTCTTTTCTTTCTGATGTGCTTTCTTTCCTAGTTTCCTTTAGTTGTTGTTGTTCCAAAAAAAAAGGATCTTTGTATTTCTGTTAAGCAATTAATAGAAAGGGGCACAACCTAGTTGGAAAGAAAAGCAAACACGGGCTAGGAAAAACAGCCGTCTCTTTAGGAACCAATCGTGGACCGCCAACATGCTCAACGTGAAGATCGAAGAGGATGTGGCCTTATGGAGTGTCGCCAGGCTAAAAAAATGTTCAGTAATATTCTTCCATTAGAGTAGGTTTGTTGTTCTTTGATCTTGACATTGTGCCAAGATTTGCTTTGTAGGACATCTATTTTTTTCTTAATGAATAAAAATATTCCTTCCGTCCCTAAAAAAGGTGCTCAACTTTACCTATATACGGATGTATATAGACACATTTTAGTTATAGATACATCCGAATCTAGAAAAAATTGAGAAGCTTTTTGGACGGAATTTTTGCCTTGTTTTTTTAAAACCCTCAAGTTGTAGTTAGCCCGATGCTCAATCTCCAAGCACGCAGGATAATTAGCCTGGCCTAAAGCTGCACGTGCACAGTGACAGGACAGTCGTCTAGTTCGGAGAGAATGCACTGGAGTGGAGTATCTTGAAAAATCTGGGCGTGCTCCATTATTGCATTTATGTTGTGACAACTTTGGCTCATGTTCCACGAGAGATTGAATCACGTTGTTGTCACAAAACATTCTCCGTATCGCTAGTATCTGTAGCCTCCTTCGCCTAGGGAAGAAAAACGAAAGGCATCTAGTAGCCTCTTATGGCGCCATGCATTGGGAGACACCTGCATTATGTGCCACTGGCCACGGCTAGTCGGCAAAGGTTACGGCTGGGGCGCGCGTTCTATCCGCGATGAGACCCCATGCATTGAGACATGCAACATTGACGGCGATAATTATTTAGGTCGAGTCGGCGTCTCAACAGCAACAGGGATACCGGATCCACCGAGCGGATCCTTCTCGGGTCAATTCACGATGATTCCGCGAGCACTTTAGCGTTATGGCTTTGAGATATTTTTTTTTTCGAGGTAGAGGCTTGAGATATTTTGTTGCGGTAGACAACGTTGGAGATGACGGTGTCTCGATGGGCCGTGCTCTGAATTCTAAAGTCTCGGGTTGTGCCACGCTATTCTGATTTCCTTGATTGGAACAATTTACGGTAAGCCTATCAGCAGCCAAGCCCCCACTAAAGGCCGAGGCAAAAGCCACAATCTAGCATGGCTGTGGCCGCAACTCCTTTCTTTTTAGTATCACATACGACGACATATACTGTAGATGCAAGTGTAGCAAAGCGCGAGAGCGAGCTGCAGAGGAGACTACGTGTTACTTTATCTGCAGAACGTGCATCGACAAAGCAGGTGGCATTGGGCGGCAAGCTACCGATCGATCAGCATATCCTGATTTCTTTGATTGGAGCAAGTTAACGTCTGATCTTCGTCTCGGCCTCTGCTTAAACTATGAACCAGAATTATTCCCGATGCCAATGATGGTTCACGTCAATGATTGATCTGTGTGCTTCGCCGGCACCTCCATCCGTTAGTCCTGCAACTTGGCGCACGTTGAACTGGACGGAAGATGAGTAGAGCAAAGGTTGGCGCCAGATGGGGCATGCTTCATAGTTGGAGCCCATGTCAGGTCATCGAGATCATCTCACGGCTCACGCCTCACGGCCCACAAGGTGATGAGCCAAGGAGCGACTGATTGTGCAGTAATACCTGCCTAACTTACGAAAGCGCACGCACGCACACGAGAAGAACCCTCTGCTGCCAAAAGAGCGCTCCCGATAGCAACGTCGCCGCCAAGCCAACGATGGATGGCTAGATGGTGATCAAGCGAGAGAGGCAGCTAGCTAGGCATGCGCGGCGGTTGAAAGGGAAGAGAGCATACGGGCAATTAGCTCGGGCACGGATCACGGATTCTCCACTCGATCGGAGCGAAGGTCTTCAGCTAGAGCAGCATGGGTCGTCGCGATCGTCTCAGCAATTTTGCGCGGCGCTATAGCTCCCACTTGCGTTCCTTCGATTGCTTCCCTGGCGACGGTCGACTGAGGCGTCGCACTGTCAGTCGATCAATGTGTGGAACTGATCTAGTGATCTCTCCCGGGGAAGGCAGTATCCGCCCGCCCCTGGCCTCGCGCGCCGCCAAAAGGGTCCTCCGACTCCGAGAGATGCATGGATGGACTGATGCAGATTTTGGTGTCTCCGGCACTGTTTACCGGCGAAGGACAGACGTGACAACTCCAGCCTACGCCGACGACGACCTGTGTCCCCTCCCGTTCTTGAAGTATCGGTGGATGGGGATCCGTGAGACGCACGTGCGTGAAATGCAGATCGTGTTTCCATCGATCGGCCTCGCGGGTACACTACTTCTTCCGAGGTGTCAAACTGTCAATCCAGTCTAGTCTATTCCATCACGGTCGATCGGTGCCATCACGTATTCTGCACATGCTTGAGAACGAACGGGTAGAAGTGTCAAAGGGTGCAATTTCACGTCACGGCCCACGCGCTCCACGGGGCCCGGCCTTTACAACAACAAGTACCGTACGCAACAACGGGCCACCAGTTGTGCAGCCCAGCGTGCTCCAGTAGGCCGTGGCGCTGGATAATGGCCTCGTGGGGTTACCTGTCAAAACGAACAAGTCACATTTCAGCCCAGCGCCTCGGTCTTACGGTATGGATGATACAAAAGCCTAGCAGGGCTTTCTTTTTTTTTTTCAAAAAAAAAAAGAGATTCAATACAGTACGATTTTGGTTGGAGGTTTAGATACTTCGAAATATCCTAGTGTAGGTCGTAAGGGATTGGAAACGAAATCGTTAAAAAAAGGTTGACTTTCGCGAAGGGAAGGCAACTTGCTCCGCACGTGATAAATGGCGCGCTGTGGTGCCATAAAATATCTGGGAAGTGTCTTCCTGCTCGCCACGTGTCGAAAGGGGAAGCAAGGTGGGGATGGAGAAGGAGAGAGAAGACTGTGTTGTGTCAGTTTTTCCCTTTTTCTTCTAGATTCATTTTTTTAATGAAATATCTTGAGAACCGTAAGTCCAAATTGCGAACCGTTTTCACTTTTGAGATCCTCACGTCGAGATCTTCAAAATTAGATCCCATGTTGATAGGTTTGGAGATTTTTTTCCGTACTTCCAATAATATTATGATTGTACTTGTGGTGTGTACCTAACTGTACTCGTATTTCAACTGATAAGTACTTCAATTTTTAGTGTATTTGGTGTAATTTTTCCATTTACTCGCTCACTGTACTCGCCCATGTGCGGCGTGCGGGACTGTACCTGTGCTTACGCGCGACTGTACTGTTTGACGGATTTTTGTTGCTGTCGTGGCCATTGGACAAGGCGTCCGACAAGGTAGTTGTACCTCTCATTCTCCAACAATGTTGGGGAGAGCTTCAACGTAATCTTATCATAAAATGGGTGAACACGCCCATCTGACCTGACTTGGACATGCACCTGGTTGAGTACAATTTCCTCGAGTTCTTGATATTATTTGGAGTATGTCGTTCTTATGACAATTTACCATAGGTTGATGTGCATCTCGTGGTGGGAAAGAAGATGTCAGAAGAAGACCCTCTCGGGCCTATGCATAGGAGGATCTTGTAACATATGCCCTTGAGTTGTAGCTAAATCGGCCACGGGGATGGCATTTGGTATACATGCCCCATGTTTGAGGCTACATGGGGTCACCTTGTATGCTCCTGGTGATTTTCTGATTTTTTTTTTTTTTGGATTTGGGTTGCCATTCTTCGCGTGACCAAGCACTCCAATGAGGTGGACGGTGTGGCTGCCTCTGCCAATGTGTTGAAGAGCCTCGAGACTTCCTTTGGAGGAGCCAATATGCCCCGATCATTTTGGGCATAACTAGGATCATAACGCCCAACTTCACTATGTAAAGATGATTCATATTCTTCAGCATAACGACTAGGAGCATGGTGACCTGCCCCTAACTCGTAGTGTAGGTTCAGTAGTACGCGGATACTGCGTGGGATCTTGAACACTCATGAGGGGTAGTGTAGTTGGCAGTGACAAGAGATCATGCTGATTAGTTTAATAACATTGCTATGAACTGGGAGTGGTCAAGATGGTAAACCACATTTTCATTGTCTTGATTAGCCGCCGGTGAATATTTATGTCCCTAGTGCCTAGACTTTCCTGCTCATACAAATAGCTTGGGCACCAGATGATATCAGTATCGTCCACCTTGGATAATTTCCATAGGTGTTGGCGCCGATTGAAAGATGACTATGCCCCCAGCAATCGGGCATAATTTTAAAATGTACATCGGTGTTCAGGAACACCAGATGGGTCGATAATGTGGTGTGTTGGAGAAAAAAAAAATATGGGACACATATAGTTCATATATGGCTTTTAAGCCAAGTAATCAGCATGTATGCACATCAGCACACTTATGATACTTCAACGTGGTCCATGGATGCCACTCCACGAGAACATCGCGGGTACTTTGTTCGGCAAAATACTTATTGGTTGCCTGACAACACCGGTTGTAATATATTATTGCGAACTCGTGGCCGTATCATGCGTCAACGTGGTCCATGGAGGACCTCCACGAGAACATCACGGCTACTCTGTCCAGTAAAACGCTTATTGGTTGCGCCTGACAGCACCAGCTGTAATAACCACTACGAACTCGTGGCCATGTTGCCTGCAGGTAGTTTGACCACCTTTAGCTGGTCAGCTTATCATTTTATAACAGATGTAGGGCGGTCAGTTATGCACCATCGTACGCACCATAGCCATTGTCGCCATGAACTAATTGGTAGAGTCGGGTGGATGCAACATTGTAAATCTTGTTTGCATTCTGTAGAATTGCCAAGGAAGTAGCGATAAAAACTAGAACAAGCAGGGAGCATTGTAGATCTTGTTTGCATGCACTGATGATTGATGGAAAGGACTCACCCACGATAGGGAATCCATGATATATAGTGCATCGCCATGCACTAGAACTTGTTAAGTTCAATACGATCAAGTGCACTAGCAAGTTATCCACCACAAGTAATGGACCTTATTTGTTTTTGCATGCAAGTCCATGAGCTTTGAGCTGGACGTGGAATTTTCCTTCCATGAGCATAATCCACCAAATAAGAGATGGTTTTTTTTTAGCACTAGTCAAGGTGCTTCAAGCAGGACTTGCATTTTTATATGCACCGTCCATATGATCAATGTAACCAGACTTTTGACGACCTTCGAAGCGCAGCAAAGATGGGAGGAGAACCAAGTCCCACCGGGTGTGCCAATTTTGTTTCGACAAAAAGTAGCGAAACTTTCCCCTAGGTATGTAGAGGTTTTGCTAGATGTGTACATGAGAGTACAAATATGTGGGCGTGCCATCTTGCTTAATGAAACAAGAAATAATATAAAATAGACAAATAAAGACAAAACACCATATAAGGAACACTGCATTTTATTCATATCATTGCATTGTACAAATACATATTGCATGTTCCAATAGGATTATATCCTTTTTGCCTTCGCGTCGCGCTCACGGAGTATCTGACTTAGGAGATTGCGTAGTTCATTGATTCCCGGTGTCTTTGCAAGCATCCGGTTAATTACATCCGCAGGGTCAAGCCCCACAGAATACCTCCGATTAAGCTGCGATGATGGTCGTCGTCATGTTCGGATTGCTCATCCATATGCATTGTGATATTAATGGAAAATATGTGTGCGGGTGGATTTGTTTCGCCGAAACCCAGTCACGCGTATTATCGCCATGTTGGTATGACCAACAGGGTATGTCGATGAAGGGGATGACTTTCGCCTCGTCGGTGCTCAGTCATGTAACGCCCTGAATTCATCGAACGCGGACATGTGTATGTGTCGCTATCGCCTCGTCAGTGCCAAGCAACAATGTGTCCGATCCCGCAGGTTTGGGACATGTCAATAATAATGGTGACCTAGCCTCGTCGGCACTTGGCCATGATTTCGTCTAGCCTCGTCAGCTTAGACATGATGGTATGATATGTAGCCATTGTCTCGTCGACACTTGGCCAAGGTGTCGATGTAAAATAATATCACATATGCATGTTGGATGATGCTTCTCAAATATGTTAATCTCGCGTCCGCGTAGGAGCAAGATCGATGATGGATATATTGTATGGACTCCTCCCTGTAAGGGTCAATGTAGATGAATGATTGAGCATGCCTCCCCGTAAGGAGCAAGATCAATTTGATATTTAGACTCTATCATATTTTGCGTTTGGCCGCATACTTCCGTTATAGATTATACAGAGCTGCAGTCGACCACCCTTGTTGAGGTAAATCCACAATCGTAGGGATAAACCAACATCGTGGGGATAGTCGTTCCGCGCTCATGTATTCGATAGTCGATCCCATCACATCGGGAAGCCATAATTTATAGCCTCCCTTCGATGGCGGAATCTATATTTTCTCTGATCTTGATCTTGCCTCTTCAATCAGTGGAGGATGCATAGAATAAATACTTTGAGGAAGAAATATCAAGACGCCAAAATTCATTGCTTGCCATCAAAGACGCGCTTTCCTCCTGGCCCCATAGTAGTTGCCATAAGCGCCGCTGCGTCGCAGCAATCGTCTCGAGATTTGGTGGGTGAAAGTGTGGCGTTCGTCGTTGCAAAATTCTGATGCAAGAACGACGAACAAGATGGATGAATATGGTGTTGTTCGCCGCTGCAAAATTCTGATGCGAACGACGAACTTGCGCGGCGCGAGGGTGTGGCGAGATCGTGCCTTTTTTCCTCTCGCGTCCGCGTCCGCGTGCTGTGTTCTCTCTTTCTCGCCTCTCTCTTTCTCGCGTCTGGTGCTCCTCCCTCCGGGAGATGCCTTCCTTTCCTTTATATAGGCAGAGACCGTGGCTTGCTAATCACGTCGGTGGAAAAGCGCGTGACGGTTTAATCTGTCACCAGCCTGGCTGGCGTGATCTGAATTGAAAAGCTTGGAGTTTGAACCGATTCTATCCGAACCAGGCGCGCGCGACGCAATCCTTTGACGCCAGCCAAATGAAGACCAACGTAGACATACGTACGTGACGGAACCATAAACATGCTAGCTAGATGCCAGATGGGGCCGCCTGTGCCCTGGTTTGATCGATGTACGACAACATGCTTCGTGCCTGCATTGGCTTTTTTCACGAGAGGCACTCTTAGGATCTTCTTGTTGCTTTTTTATTCTCACATCACTAGTGGAAAACGGGCCTTTTGCACCGGTTGGTAAGGGCTATATGCACCGGATGCCCAACCGGTGCAAACAATCCGGTGCAAAAGGCCCCCCCCCCTTTTGCACCGGTTCAGTTACGAACCGGTGCTAAAGGGTGCACCACGTGGCCGCTCAAGGGCGTCCGAGCGGGAGGACCTTTAGCACCGGTTCGTAATACGAACCGGTGCTAAAGGGTTCGCCACGCGTAAAACGTCCCAAAACGCCGCGCGAAAAACACTTTTTTCGAATTATTTTCTATTCCCTTTTTTTTCTTTTTTCAGAATTTCTAATATTTTAGTTATTTCACAAGTTTAGTCTCTAACTACCCTTATCTCTAGTCCAATTACTTACTCGTGCTCAAACTTCCCGCTCGGTCACCCATCCTCCCACTACTCTACCACTAGCACGCTTAACTTCCAAGTTCCTTTCCATCCCGCATCCAAGTGCTTCGCGCGCATGTATGTGATAGTAGTATCATATCAATCCTTTTAACATGTCGATCGATGTCATATTTCTTTATTGTTCGAATTTCAAATAATTATTTTAATAAACCAAAGTAATGTTGTAATAATAATCTTGAATAAATAAATAAACATTAACTTTATAATTTGTATTATTTTTAATTATTTTAAATTTTTAATTTTTTAATTTTTTTTTGCCAAACCTAAAACCTAAAAATTTGAAAATCTTATAATTTGCTAAAAGTAATAGCAATCTTTATGCAGGATGCAATTATTAATTTTAATTTTAAAAAATAAAAAAAATCCTAAATTTCTGGAAAAAACTAAAATCTTCCTGCTTTCATATTTTCATTTGGAATTTTCAAAATCTAAAAATTAGCTAACCGGGTAAACCCGGGTGAATTCGGATGTAATTTTTTCCCACGATGATTTTGATATATTATACGTTTTTTTTCGACGTCGGATGCAAAAATTAATGCGGTTTTACCATTTTTCAAACATTTTTTGCAATTAATGTGAAAATTCAAATTTGTTAATTTTCCCTAATAGTAGGTTGCATAACATACATGAATCTCAAAAGATTTTATTTTTTGAATAATCTATCATTTTCTTTTCTATTTTACAGTGTTAAAAAAGGCGATCCACGGGGGGGGGGGGGGGGGTGGAGGGTGGAGGGGCGTGGGGAGCAGAAAAACCTTTTAGACCTTTTGCACCGGTTCGTAACACGAACCGGTGCAAAAGAGTTCGTGGCTGACGCCAACCCTTTTGCACCGGTTCGTAATACGAACCGGTGCAAAAGGTCCCGCACGAACCGGTGCTAATGCCCCCTGGACGTGCAGACCGCACGAACCGGTGCTAATGACCCCTTTAGCACCAGTTCGTGCCAAATCCGGTGCAAAAGCACTTTCGAGGACAGGATAAAAGCCCTTGTTTCTACTAGTGCATGTAATTATTGGTTGCCAAAATAATTAGTAGATACAAATAGTCATGAGGCCCATATGTGATGTGGCCGTGCATCTGCCATAGAAATTTTTGCATGTATCATCCTAATTGACACATACAGTATTACCACCTCTATATATCGTATTACGAATTTTTGGTACAAAAATCCGTCAAACATGTACCTGCTTGTGTTCGTGTATACATGTACTTGCTCGTGTTCACGACTGTACATATACTCGTATGCGCGTTTGTACTTGCTCGTGTGCATGATTGTACTTGTACTCGCTCGTGTGTTCAACTGTACTCGTGTGTTGTGTGTGACTGTACCTGCTCGTGTGCACGACTGTACCTGCTCGTGTGCGCCACTGTACCTGCTCGTGTGCGTGTGTACATGTACTTGCTCGTGTTCACGATCGTACCGCCAGATGCGCGTTTGTACCGCCGTGTGCGTGGTTGTACTTGTACTCGCTCGTGTGTTCAATCAGATACTCGTGAGTTGTGCGTGGTATCTGCTCGTGCGCACAATCTGTTGTCGCTCGTGTGCCACTGTACCTGCTCGTGTGCGTGAGTGTACTTGTACTCGCTCGTGTGTACCAGTACTCGTGCTCGGTATGTAAATGTACTTGTGCTTTATGAGCTATTGTACTCGCTCATATGCGTTACTGTACTTGCAGTGTGCTATGTACTTGAGAGAAAAACTAAATTGTACTCACACTTGTAACTTTGTAGTTTGTAGCTGGTGGTGGATCCGCCATGGAGTAGCTAGCAATCTGCATGCGTGCTAGCTAGCTATTTGCATGCCAGAATCGCGTGCGCGGGCGTTGAGAGAGCGACTTGCCTGTACGCGTCCTGCGAGTACGTACTTCCGCGCGGGCGTACCAGTACGCGTGTGGGATCGCTCGCGGGCCACGTCGTACGGGGAAGCTAACACGTGTCAATCGCTAACTACGCTTCGCGGGAGGATGTTTCCCTTCGCGAAGGTCGATCTCTAGGTAGTGGTACCAGATTGGAAACCATGGTAAATATATACAAGGATCCTTTGTGCTATATTATGGAGAAACAATTTCAACAATCTAGGGCCTCTTTGATTCACATGGTTTCTTGTGTTCACATTTTTCTGTTTGCTTGTCCCACGGAAAAATGGATTCATTCTCAAAAACTTTGTGGGCTCTCTTTACTTCGAACGAAATTCCTAGGAGTTTTACAGAATTCTATTCCTTGGGATTTTTGTCCATATGGAGCTTGTATGTTTTACATGATTGAAAAGATCGGAAATTTAATTCGGCTCCTGGGTGCATATACCCCCATACAAAAAAAAACATATTTCTAAATGTCAAAAATTCATGGCAAAAAATTCTACATATACATCTCCATAATATATGTGTATTCGTCAAGTTTCGCGAAATATCGATATTATTTGTGGTGTAAGATGCATTCAAAACACCACGCCTGGAAAGATAAAGTACTTTGCATGCAATTTTCGTATGAAAATTTCTCTTGATTCCAACATCCTGGAATGCATATATTCATTGTTTCGATGACAACTATGGCATACATCTGTCCTTCAGAGAAGTCCTTTTCTTAACCAGATAACATTATTTTTATAAATGCACATATGTGTTTTTCACTCATGTACAACTTCGATTCTTTCCCTGGCGACGGTCGACTGAGGCGTCGCACTGTCAGTCGATCAATGTGTGGAACTGATCTAGTGATCTCTCCCGGGAAAGGCCGTATCCGCCCGCCTAGCCTCGCGCGCCGCCAAAAGGGTCCTCCGACTACGAGAGATGGATAGACTGATGCAGATTTTGGTGTCTCCGGCACTGTTTACCGGCGAAGGACAGACGTGACAACTCGAGCCAACTCCGACGACGACCTGTGTCCCTCCCGTTCTTGAAGTATCGGTGGATGGGGATCCGTGGGACGCAGCTCCGAGCCTAATACGAGCACGTGCGTGAAATGCAGATCGTGTTTCCATCGATCGGCCTCGCGGGTACACTACTTCTTCCGAGGTGTCAAACTGTCAATCCAGTCTAGTCTACTTTTTTTTTTGAGAACGTAGACTTGTATTCATACAGAAAAGTACACACAACAAGGACAAGAACACGAAAAGGGAGAAAACAGAGGACGGCGGAGCTTGCTCCCTCCATCTTCAACCTCAAGGTCGCCGGACGCACGAACCCTGCACCGCCGGAGACGCTGAAGAAGCCGGCCGCCACGAGCAACCACCGCTGGAGCAGAAGAACCCCTAGCCCTGAGACGTTGATGAGCCGCAAGAACCACCAACTCCGACGAGCTGGATCCAAAGGCGATGAACGAGCATCGGCCGGGGACACACCCCGAGCTCAACCTGCACCCGATCTGGGACGTACGCCACAGATCAACCACCATCGCACCACGAACCTGCAAAGCCGCCGTCTTGAAGCCTCCCTGCCGGCCTTTTGTACACCCGTCACCACCCTGCCGCCGCCGCCGGGAAGAGCAGCAGCAGAGAGGTGACTCACCTGCAGCCCGGCAGCGCCGTCGAAGACAACGCCGAAGAGGGGGAACCGCAGAGCACCAAAACGACGACGCCGACGACCCCACCACGCCCGCGCCGCCCACGAAGCCCATATCTACACGCCGGAACGCCGATCTGGGGATTCCCCATCCTCCCGCCGCCGGAGCGGCCGGCGGAGGATGAGGAATCCCACAGATACGCCGGCGGCCGCCGGGAAAACCCGAGTCGCCTCCGATTCGCCTCTGAGCACTGTAGATGAGGGAAGGATCCAGAAATTGTGTCGAGTGTCTCGTTCGTCTCAGTCTAGTCTACTCCATCACGGTCGATCGGTGCCATCACGTATTCTGCACATGCTTGAGAACGAACGGGTAGAAGTGTCAAAGGGTACAATTTCACGTCACGGCCCACGCGCTCCACGGGGCCGGGCCTTTACAACAACAACCGTACGCAACAACGGGCCACAAGTTGTGCAGCCCAGCGTGCTCCAGTAGGCCGTGGCGCTGGATCATGACCTCGTGGGGTTACCTGTCAAACGAACAAGTCACATTTCAGCCCAGCGCCTCGGTGTTATGCTATGGATGACACAAGCCTAGTGGGGCTTTCTTTTTTTCACGCGATTTTCTTTGGAGTACTTCGAAATATCCCAGTGTAGGTCTTAAGGAATCGGATTCTCAAAAAAAAAAAAAGGTCTTAAGGAATCGGAAACCATGGTAAATATATGCAAGGAACCTTTGTGCTATATTGTGGAGAAACAATTACAACAATCTAGGGCCTCTTCGATTCACATGGTTTCTGTGTTCACATTTTTCTGTTTGCTTGTCCCACGGAAAAATGGGTTCATTCTCAAAAACTTTGTGGGCTCTCTTTGGTTCGAACGAAATTCCTAGGAGTTTTACAGAATTCTATTCCTTGGGATTTTTGTCCATATGGAGCTGGTAGGTTTTACATGACTGAAAAGATCGGAAATTCAATTCGGCCCCTGGGTGCATATACCCCCATACAAGAAAAACATATTTCCAAGTGTTAAAAATTTCTGGCAAAAAATTCTACATATACATCTCCTGGAAAGATATATATGTGTTCGTCAAGTTTCGCGAAATATCGATATTATTTGTGGTGTAAGATGCATTCAAAACACCACGCCTGGAAAGATAAAGTACTTTGCATGCAATTTTCGTATGAAAATTTCTCTTGATTCCAACATCCTGGAATGCATATATTCATTGTTTCGATGACAACTATGGCATACATCTGTCCTTCAGAGAAGTCCTTTTCTTAACCAGATAACATTATTTTTATAGATGCATATATATATGTGTTTTTAACTCGTGTACAACATGTCGTAACCAAATTACATATGATACCATGGTACCCAACATTTTGTTATTACCTATTTCTACATTTTGAAATCCTGCGACCAAGGGTGGAGGCCCAAAGGAAACTCGCCTAACCAAATTTCATATGATACCCTGACAACGAGAATGGACGAATAGCGCTCGAGCTCGTTTGCTCTGTTTATCGTCCACGGCAGGGAATAGTGATGGATGAAAGAAGAGTCCATTAAACGATCTATTTACCAATTTACAAACCTTTCAATGCAGCGGTACTTTGCAGAACATAAATTCTCATTGTTGGCGAGAATATGTTTTCCTTGCAGGGAATATGTTTTCCTTGTACACACCTTCAATGAGGTTTACTGGCGAGAAGACGGACATAAATTCTGATCGGTTGTACACGTTCGACACGTACTTGATGTGTGTGATCTCTTTGTAGCACATGATGAACCCAATAAGAATTTGTAAATATCACGCAAATCAGTTCAGAGTGCAGCGATATGGAGGATGGGCCACACGGAAGCCTTGTTTCAAAAAATTAAAATTGTTTTTTTGAAGTTTTAAAGAAATCTGATTTTTTTTAACAGATACACGTACATGATTTATAAGTACTTGCAATATTTTGTTGCAAAATACACAGTATTTTAGTCTATACAAACATAAATAAAAATATGGCAACCATGGGTGAAAACATAAACTTTTGAAACTTCATGCTAACATGTGATTGTATACTTTTTCAGAATTTTTTAAGAAAAAATAATATTTTGAATATTCGAAAATCAGGGTCCATGTAGCATGGGCTCTCTTTTAGGTTTTTGAGTTAAAGTTTAGCGATACACTACTAGGAAAAAAGCCTACGTCTGGCACACCATAAAAGACTAGCGCCGGCACACCAGAGCGCGTCAATGGTAACACGCCGGCGGTAACGGTTTATTGCCGGCGCATCTGCCTGGTGCGCCAACGGTATTTTTTCGGAACTAAAAAAAGGCTCGCTTTATCTAGATCTTGATCGAGATTTGGTCGTCGCTCGAGACCGTGGGTACCGTGACCATGGTGTCATGCAGGAGGGAAGGTGGTCACCGGAGGAAGGGGCACCAAAGAGGAGGTGGTCGCCGTCACCGAAGAGGAGGTAGACATCGGAGGAAGGGGTGCTAGAGAGGAGGTGGTCGCCAGAGGGAGGAGCTTGAGGTCGCCGGAGGGAGATAGAGGAAGGGCGATGGAGAGATTGAGATGATGGGGTGCCGAAGCGAGAAGGAAAAAAGGAGGAGGGGAGAGGTGGAGAAGGGGAAGAGGATAGGAGAGAAGGTGAAAAAGTGGAAGAGGGAAGAAGGTGGAGAAAGGAAAAAAGAACGAGGGCGAAGAGAAAGAGGAGGGGAAATGCGAAAGGATAGAGGGAGAAGAGACATGGTATGGTTTTCAGATTATGGCGAGGTTTGCAAAAAATTGCATCGAAATTTAAAACATCACAAAACTCTATTTTCATTTTTGATGTTGAGGAATCCTAAAAAAATGGTAAACTCAAATTTGGATGCAACTTTTTATGTACATAAATTTTTATATAATTTTTTCATCGAAGGTCATATGCAAAATCTAGAGCCATTTAACATAAACATGGCGTCATTTCACAAAATATATCGAAATTCATGTTTCTTATTTCTCCTAACAACTAGATGACCTAACAAATGGACACCTTGAAGGATTTTGAATTTTTGTGACTCTATAATTTTCTTTTATTTTTTCAAAACTAAAAAGGGCATCCAAGGGGGGAGCAGGTGTAGATTCTGCCTGCACTTACCGTCTGGCGCACCACTATAATGGTGCGACAAAGGTGATGTAGCTCGAACCTGGACGAGGTTTACCCAGAGCACAAAATATTAGGTGCGGCGGCGTTAATTGGGCATCGCTGGCGGTAACTCACGACCAATAGGCCTTTTCCTAGCAGTGATATGAGCCCTTTTTGGAATTTCAAATCTGATTTCCCAAATAGATACATGGAGATTATTTATTCAAAAGTGGAATTCTATGTTGATAATACGTGTTAGTTTGGTCCATACAAAAATCATAAAACTACGCCTCTAAGTAGGCATTTCAAAATTACTTTTTGTCTTACACTTTTCATCTTTTGTTCAGGTCACGAATGAAAACACAATTCTTTGAAAGTCTATACATATACATACATGGTATACACAAATTTTTAATGTAGACTTTTCTCATAATTTAAAAAAATAAAAAGGATAAGATTTTGAATTTTTAAAACCAGGTTCCATATATCATGGGCTCTCTTATAGGTGTTTGAGTCAAAATGTAATGACATGGAGCCAAAATTTTTAATTTTGAAAATTTATATTTTGAATTTTCCAAATAAGAAACAAATTGTTCATACAAATACATGAAGATGTTTACTACAAAAGTGCAACATCTTGTCAAAATTCAAAAAATTCTGCCTCCAAGTAGGCATTCGAAAATTCTTTTTTTTTCTCTTCACATTTATCTTTTTTGTTCAGGTCATGGATGAAAACATAATTTTTTGAAACTCTACATGTTTACATACAAGGTATACATCTATATGTACTTGTATAGTTTTGCACAATTTTATAATTACAAAAATAAGAAATTTTTTTTTTTGAAAACAAGGCTCCATCAGGCCTTGGTCTCTTTCAGGTTTTTTATCAGAGTGCAGTAATACGGAGCCCATGTTTTTTGAAACTTAAGAGATTCTTTTTGAAGTTTCAAAACATCATAGTTTTATGTACATGTGCATGAATATGATTTTTACGAAAGTGCAACTTTTTTTTTGTCAAATATCATAAAAATATGCATGTAAGGCAGACGTTTCGAAATTCATTTTTGTGTTCACATTTGTCTTTTTCTTCGGGTCATGGATGAAAGCATAATTCTTTGAGACTCTGTACATATACATGCATGGTATATTACATATCTATATGCATTTGTATACTTTATTTTAGAATTGTTTGAAGTACAAAAATATATCTTTTTGAACTTATTTTTTTGAAAAGCGGTATGCATATACTTGTGCTCTGTTTTAGTTTTCAGAGTTAGAATGCAGCGGCATGGACCCCGTTTTTCTTGAAATTTGAAGTATGCTACTCTGAAGTTAAAAAGCAATTTTTTGTGCAAATATATGATGATGATTTCTACTACTCCCTCAGATCCATAATAAGTGTGAGAGTTTTAGTTTAAATTTGGACTAAATTGAACTAAAGTTGCGACACTTAGTACAGATGGGAAGGAGTAGTATTTTGGAATACAAAAAAGTTATAGAAATGTGCCTCCAATTATGCATTTGAATTAGTTTTCTTCACATTTGCACCTTTTGTTCATCACGTACTAAAAATTAATTCTTTGAAACTCTATATGCTTACATACGTGGTATCATCTATATGTAGTCACATGCTTTTGCATAATTTTTCTAATGAAAATATTACGAATTTGACTTTAAAGAAAACATGTTCCCGTTGGAGATATGCCCAAGAGGCAATAATAAAAGTGGTTATTATATATCTCTATGTTTATGATAAATGTTTATATACCATGCTATAATTGTATTAACCGAAACATTGATACATGTGTGATATGTAAATAACAAAGAGTCCCTAGTATGCCTCTTAACTAGCTTGTTGATTAATGGATGATTAGTTTCATAATCATGAACATTGGATGTTATTAATAACAAGGTTATATCATTGTATGAATGATGTAATGGACACACCCAATTAAGCGTAGCATAAGATCACGTCATTAAGTTATTTGCTATAAGCTTTCGATACATAGTTACCTAGTCCTTATGACCATAAGATCATGTAAATCACTTATACCTGAAAGGTACTTTGATTACATCAAACGCCACTGCGTAAATGGGTGGTTATAAAGGTGGGATTAAGTATCCGGAAAGTATGAGTTGAGGCATATGAATCAACAGTGGGATTTGTCCATCCCGATGACGGATAGATATATACTCTGGGCCCTCTCGGTGGAATGTCGTCTAATGTCTTGCAAGCATATGAATAAGTTCATAAGAGACCACATACCACGGTACGAGTAAAGAGTACTTGTCAGGAGACGAGGTTGAACAAGGTATAGAGTGATACCGATGATCAAACCTCGGACAAGTAAAATATCGTGTGACAAAGGGAATTGGTATCGTATGTGAATGGTTCATTCGATCACTGAAGTCATCGTTGAATATGTGGGAGCCATTATGGATCTCCAGATCCCGCTATTGGTTATTGGTCGGAGAGAGTACTCAACCATGTCCACATAGTTCGCGAACCGCAGGGTGACACACTTAAGGTTAGATGTTGAAATGGTAGAACTTGAATATGGAATGGAGTTCGAAGTATTGTTCGAAGTCCCGGATGGGATCCCGGACATCACGAGGAGTTCCGGAATGGTCCGGAGAATAAGATTCATATATAGGAAGTCATTTTATAAGATTTAAAATGATCCGGAAGATTTTATGGAAGGTTCTAGAAGGTTCTAGAAAAGTCCGGAAGAAATCAATTTGGAAGGCGGAGTCCCGAAGGGACTCCACCTCCCATGGCCGGCCAACCCTAGAGGGGGGAGTCCAAGGTGGACTCCACCAAGGGGGCCGGCCACCCCCCCACATGGAAGGGGGGAATCCCGCCTCAAGTGGGAGTCCCACCTTGGGTAGGTTTCCCTACTACATGGAAGGTTTTGGGTTGGGGTCTTATTCGAAGACTTGTAGTCCAACACTTGGGGGTTCCACCTATATAATGAGGGGCCAAGGGGAGGGGGCCGGCCACCCTAAGACCACAAGGTGGCCGCACCCTATAGTGGCCGGCGCCCCCCTCTCCCAAACCCTAGCCGCCCCCTCTCTCCTCCACCTCTCCCGCACGCTTAGCGAAGCTCCACCGGAGTTCTCCACCACCACCGCCACCACGCCGTCATGCTGCCGGATTCAAGGAGGAGCTACTACTTCCGCTGCCCGCTGGAACGGGGAGAAGGACGTTGTCTTCATCAACACCGAACGTGTGACCGAGTACGGAGGTGCTGCCCGATCGTGGCACCGTGATCAAGATCTTCTACGCGCTTTTGCAAGCGGCAAGTGATCGTCTACCGCAGCAATAAGAGCCTACTCTTATAGGCTTTGGAAATCTTCAAGGGTGAGTCTCGATCATCCCCTCGTTGCTCCCGTCTTCTAGATTGCATCTTGGCTTGGATTGCGTTCTCGCGGTAGAATTTTTTTTGTTTTCTATGCAACGAATCCCTACAGTGGTATCAGAGCCGTGTCTATGCATAGATGGTTGCACGAGTAGAACACAATGGTTTTGTGGGCGTTGATGCTCTTGTTGTCTTTAGTTTGAGTACTTTGCATCTTTGTGGCATAGTGGGATGAAGCGGCTCGGACTAACTTTACATGACCGCGTTCATGAGACTTGTTCCTCGTTCGACATGCAACTTGTATTGCATAAGAGGCTTTGCGGGTGTCTGTCTCTCCTACTATAGTGAAGATTCAATTTACTCTTCTATTGACAACATTAGTATCACCGTTGTGGTTCATGTTCGTAGGTAGATTAGATCTCTCTCGAAAACCCTAAACCACGTAAAATATGCAAACCAAATTAGAGATGTCTAACTTGTTTTTGCAGGGTTTGGTGTTGTGATATGGCCATAATGTGATGATGAATATGTATGAGATGATCATTATTGTATTGTGGCAACCGGCAGGAGCCTTATGGTTGTCTTTAAATTTCATGTTGAGTAGTATTTCAAAGTAGTTGTAATAGTTGCTACATGAGGTGAACAATCATGAAGACGGCGCCATGGACCTTGACGCTACGCCGACGATGATGGAGATCATGCCCGAAGATGATGGAGATCATGTCTGTGCTTTGGTGATGAAGATCAAAGGCGCAAAGACAAAAGGGCCATATCATATCACATATGAACTGCATGTGATGTTAATCCTTTTATGCATCTTATTTTGCTTAGATCGCGATGGTAGCATTATAAAATGATCCCTCACTAAAATATCAAGATAATAAAGTGTTCATCCTTAGTAGCACCGTTGCCAAGACTTGTCGTTTCGAAGCATCTCGTGATGATCGGGTGTGATAGAATCAACAAGTGCATACAACGGGTGCAAGCCAGTTTTGCACATGCGGATACTAAGGTGGCCTTGACGAGCCTAGCATGTACATACATGGTCTCGGAACACGTGATACCGAAAGGTAGAACATGAATCATATGATTGATATGATGAACACTTTGAGTGTTCGCCATTGAAATTACACCTTGTCTCGTGATGATCGGACTTAGGTGTGGTGGATTTGGTTCGTGTGATCACTAAGACAATGCGAGGGATATTGTTTTGAGTGGGAGTTCACCTAGATTTTTAATTATGTTGAATTAAAATTTGAACTCAATTTGTCATAAACTTAGTCTAAACTATTGCAAATATATGTTGTAGAGATGGCGTCCCCAATCAATTTTAACCAGTTCCTAGAGAAAGAAAAGCTTAGGAGCAACGGTAGCAACTTCACCGACTGGTTCCGTCATGTGAGGATCTTCCTCTCTGGCGGAAATCTGCAATATGTGCTTGATGCACCGCTAGGTGACCCTCCTGCAGAAACTGAAACCGATGAAGTAAAGAATGTTTACGCGACTCGGAAAGCTAGGTACTCTCAAGTTCAGTGTGCCATCCTGTGCAGTCTGGAAGCCGATCTTCAAAAACGTTTTGAGCACCACGATCCTCATGAGTTGGTCAATGAGCTGAAAGCTATATTTGAAACTCATGCGGCCGTGGAATGCTATGAAGCATCGAAACACTTCTTCAGCTGCATGATGGAAGAAGGCAGCTCCGTTAGTGAGCACATGCTCGCCATGACCGGGCATGCGAAGAAACTCAGTGACTTGGGAATAGTGATTTCTAACAGACTGGGGATTAATCGTGTCCTTCAATCACTGCCCCCAAGTTACAAGAACTTTGTGATGAACTACAATATGCAGAACATGAACAAAGAGTTACCTGAACTCTTTGGCATGCTAAAAGCTGCTGAGATTGAGATCAAGAAAGAGCACCAAGTGTTGATGGTCAACAAGACCACCAGTTTCAAGAAACAGGGCAAGTCTAAGGGGAAATTCAAGAAGGGTGGCAAGAAAGCTGCCACGCCTCCTATGAAACCTAAGAACGGCCCTAAGCCTGATGCTGAGTGCTATTACTGCAAGGAGAAGGGACACTGGAAGCGTAATTGCTCCAAGTATCTGGCTGATCTGAAGAGCGGCCTTGTCAAGAAGAAGAAAGAAGGTATATCTGATATACATGTTATAGATGTTTATCTCACTGGTTCTCGTACTAGTACCTGGGTATTTGATACTGGTTCGATTGCTCATATTTGTAACTCGAAACAGGAATTAAAGAATAAACGAAGACTATTGAAAGATGAAGTGACGATGCGCGTTGGAAACGGATCCAAAGTCGATGTGATCGCTGTCGGCACACTTCCTCTACATCTACCTTCGGGATTAGTTTTAAGCCTAAATAATTGTTATTTTGTACCCGCATTGAGCATGAACATTATATCTGGATCTTGTTTAATGCAAGACGGTTATTCATTCAAGTCTGAGAATAATGGTTGTTCTATTTTTATGAATAATATCTTTTATGGTCGAGCACCTGAAAAGAATGGCTTATTTCTGTTAGATCTCGATAGTAGTGATACGCATATTGATGACCCACAAGTATAGGGGATTGCGGCAGTCTTCGAGGGTAGTATAACCCAAATTTATTGATTCGACACAAGGGGAGGTAAAGAATACTTATAAGCCTTAACAACTGAGTTGTCAATTCAGCTGCACCTGGAAAAGCACTAGCAACAGGGGTGATGTGAAAGTAGCAGTAATATGAGAGCAATAGTAACAGTAACACAGCAGCAGTAATAGCAATATGAGAGCAATGGCACCAGAAGATAGTTGATACTACTTCCAATGACATGTAGAACAGGTATATGATGATGAGAGATGGACCGGGGTTCCCAGCGATCTACACTAGTGGTAACTCTCCAATAACAAGTAACAAGTGTTGGGTGAACAAATTACAGTTGGGCAATTGATAGGAATCAAAGCATTAAGCTAGAACATCAAGATTATTAATTATGTAGGCATGTTTTCCGTATATAGTCGTACGTGCTCGCAATGAGAAACTTGCACAACATCTTTTGTCCTACCAGCCGGTGGCAGCCGGGCCTCAAGGGAAACTACTGGATATTAAGGTACCCCTTTTAATAGAGTACCGGAGCAAAGCATTAACACTCCATGAAAACATGTGATCCTCACATCACCGCCATCCCCTCCAGTTGTCCCGATTCTTGTCACTTCGGGGCCTTTGGTTCCGGACAGTGACATGTGCATACAACTTGTAGATACAATCTAAGCAATAATTATAAAGCTCAAATCTAAGATCATGCCACTCGGGCCCTAGTGACAAGCATTAAGCATAACAAGATTGCAGCAACAATAACTTCATAAACTTTATAGATAGACTAATCATAATGTATCATCCATCGGATCCCAACAAACACAACACCGATTACATCAGATGAATCTCAATCATGTAAGGCAGCTCATGAGACCATTGTATTGAAGTACATGGGGGAGAGTATACCGACATAGCTACTGCTAGAACCCGTAGTCCATGGGGGAACTACTCACGGAGCATGATGGAGGCGGTGGCGTCGATGGAGATGGCTTCCGGGGGCACTTCCCCGTTCCGGCAGGGTGCCGGAACAGAGTTCTGTCCCCCGAATTGGAGTTTCGCGATGGCGGCGGTGCCCCTGGAGTCTTTCTGGAGTTTCGTCAATTGGTACGGTGTTTTTAGGTCGAAAGAGATTTTATAGGCGAAGAGGCGGCGCAGGGGGGCACCTGGGGGCGCCTCACCCTAGGCTGGCGTGGCCAGGGTCTGGCCCGCGCCGCCATGTGGTGTGGTGGCCCCCTGGCCCCTCTTCGACTCTTCTTCGGTGTTCTGGAGCCTTCCGCGAAAAATAGGAGGTTTGGCGTTGATTTCGTCCAATTCCGAGAATATTGCCCGAACAGCCTTTCTGGAACCAAAAACAGCAGAAAACAGGAACTGGCACTGTGGCATCTCGTTAATAGGTTAGTTCCGGAAAATGCATGAAATCATCATAAAGTGCAAGCAAAACATGTAAGTATTGTCATAAAACAAGCATGGAACGATAGAAATTATGGATACGTCGGGGACGTATCAGCATCCCCAAGCTTAGTTCCTGCTCGTCCCGAGCAGGTAAACGATAAAAAGAATAATTTCTGTAGTGACATGCTACTTACATATCCTTGATCATACTATTACAAAGCATATGAAATGAATGAAGTGACTCAAGGCAATGATCTATAGTTGCTAACAAGTAGATAACATATAGCAAAACTTTTCATAAAGAGTACTTTCAAGACAAGCATCAAAAGTCTTGCACAAGAGTTAACTCATAAAGCAATAGATTCAAAGTAAAGGCATCGAAGCAACACAAAGGAAGATATAAGTTTCAGCGGTTGCTTTCAACTTTCAACATGCATATCTCATGGATATTGTCAACATAAAGTAATATGATGAATGCAAATAAGCAAGTATGTAAGAATCAATGCACAGTTGACACAAGTGTTTGCTTCTAAGGTGGGAGGAAGTAGGTAACTGACTCAATCATAAAAGTAAAAGAATGGCCCTTCTACGAGGGAAGCATCGATTGCTATATTTGTGCTAGAGCTTTGGTTTTGAAAACATAAAGAGAGCATAAAAGTAAAGTTTTGAGAGGTGTTTGTTGTTGTCAACGAATGGTAGTGGGTACACCAACTACCTCGCCAACCGGACTTTCAAGAGCGGCTCCCATGAATTATTTGCTTGTTTATGTGGCACTCCTTCCAACCTTTCTTACACAAACCATGGCTAACCGAATCCTCGGGTGCCTGCCAACAATCTCATACCATGAAGGAGTGCCTTTTTATTTTAGTTTTATTATGATGATGACACTCCCCCCAACCTTTGCTTACACAAGCCATGGCTAACCGAATCCTTCGGGTGCCGTCCAACAATCACAAACCATGGAGGAGTGTCTATTTAGGTTAATTAATTTGGGACTAGGAATCCCGTTGCCAGCTCTTTTTGCAAAATTATTGGATAAGCGGATGTGCCACTAGTCCATATGAGAGTCCGTCAAAAGTAAATGACAAGGTTGAAAGCTAAACACCACATACTTCCTCATGAGCTATGAAACATAAACACAAATTGAGAAGCATTTTGAATTGTTTAAAGGTAGCACTCAAGCAATTTACTTTGGAATGGCAGGAAATACCACATAGTAGGTAGGTATGGTGGACACAATTGGCATAGTGGTTGGCTCAAGGATTTTGGATGCATGAGAAGTATTCCCTCTCGATACAAGGCTTAGGCTAGCAAGGTTGTTTGAAGCAAACACAAGTATGAACCGGTACAGCAAAACTTACATAAAAACATATTGCAAGCATTATAATACTCTACACTGTCTTCCTTGTTGCTCAAACACTTTACCAGAAAATATCTAGACCTTAAGAGAGATCAATTATGCAAACCAATTTCAATAAGCTTTACGGTAGTTCTCCACTAATAGGTTTAAACCACATGAAAAAAACTTAATCTATTTGAGAGCTCAAAACAATTGCCAAGTGTCAAATTATCCAAGACATATAAGGCATTTTCTTTTCCCAACCAAATAAAGATAAATATTGTAGCTTCCAACTTTTATTCATTGAACATTAAAAGTAAAACGAAGAACAAGTGTTCATATGAAAAAGCGGAGCGTGTCTCTCTCCCAATCAAGGATTGCTAGGATCCGAATTTATTCAAACATAAACAAAAATAAAAGCACACAGACACTCCAAGTAAAGCATATGATGTGGCCGAATAAAAATATAGTTTCAATAGAAGAAACCTGATAAGTTGATGAAGAAGGGGATGCCTTGGGCATCCCCAAGCTTAGACGCTTGAGTCTTCTTGAAATATGCAGGGATGAACCACGGGGGCATCCCCAAGCTTAGACTTTTCACTCTTCTTGATCATATATCATCCTCCTCTCTTGACCCTTGAAAACTTTCTTCACAACAAACTTCTCATAAACTTCATTAGAGGGGTTAGTACTCAAAAAATTTGAATCCAACTTGGTCCTATAGTGGCACATTGCAAGAACTCAATAAAACATTAGCTACAGCTCTCTATGTCTAGAAAAGCTCGCTTAAAGTCCACAAGAGACAATGCAAAAAACAGAGACAGAATCTGCCAAAACAGAACAGCCAGTAAAGACGAATTTTAATAAAATACTTCCGTTGCTCAAATCAGAAAACTCAAAACTAACGAAAGTTGCGTACATATCTGAGGAACACGCACGTAAATTGGCATATTTTTCTGATTTTTCTACAGAGAAAACAGCCCAGATTCGTGACAGATAGAAATCTGTTTCTGCGCAGAAATCCAAATCTAGTATCAACCTTCGATTAGAGGCTTCACTTGGTACAACAAAACACAAAACTAAGATAAGGAGAGGTTGCTACAGTAGTAAACAACTTCCAAGACACAAATATAAAACAAAATACTGTAGCAAAATAACACATGGGTTATCTCCCAAGAAGTTGCTTTCTTTATAGCCATTAAGATGGGCTCAGCAGTTTTAATGATGCACTCGCAAGAAATAGTATTTGAAGCAAAAGAGAGCATCAAGAAGCAATTTCAAAACACATTTAAGTCTAACATGCTTCCTATGCATAGGAATCTTGTACATAAACAAGTTCATGAAAAGCAAAGTAACAAGCATAGGAAGATAGAACAAGTGTAATTTCAAGATTTTAAGCACATAGAGAGGTGTTTTAGTACCATGCAAATTTCTACAACCATATTTTCCTCTCTCATAATAATTTTCAGTAGCTTCATGAACAAACTCAACAATATAACTATCACATGCAGCATACTTTTCATGATTTCCAAACACATAATTCTTATCAAGTTCAAGAATAGCGGGATTAAAACTTTCAAACTCACTTTTATCAATAACATAACATGATGATTGATCAATATCAAGAGATATGGGACTCATAGAATAAGTCAAGAATTCTCCAATCCCATTTTCATTAGTAGTACAATTAATATTATCAAGTAACATAGGACCATCATCTAAAGCTTTATCATAAACATTTGCTAAGCAAAATTCTTTAGTACCATGCATTTTGACATCAGGCACAAACAAAGCATTATCATAAGATTTATCAAAGTAGCATGGATTATCATAAATAACAGTAGCATAATTATTCTCACAAGTTTTACTCATAGGGAATATTTCAAGAGAATCCACAGGAACATAACATTCAACCTCTTTCGGTAAGCATGGAGGACAATCAAATAGTGTAAGAGATAAAGAGTTACTCTCATTAGAAGGTTGGCATGGGTAGCTAATCCATTCTTCCCCCTTTTGTTCGTCGCTCTCCTCTTCTTTTTCATCCAATGAGCTTTCAGGTTCATCAATTTCTTCTTCCACCGGTTCCTGCAAATTGTGAGTGCATTCTTGTGCATTAATGTGTCTCTCTTTATAATCAAGGATATAAGGATTCCTACTGTAGCATTCTATGCAAGAATTAAGGATAGTAGAGACATAATCTTTAAGGTCCTTACAAATAGCACAAGTTTCATAATTCTCAACCATGAAGGATTCTATCTCAGAGGCTCCCATAAATAAGACAAATTGTTCTACCTCTTCGAACCCATAATGAATATAGCAATTCCGATTATAGCTCTTAATAAAATATTCCTCACTAAAGCCACATTGAAATTTAAGATGTTTAGTATCCTGTTGAGAGCAACAGTTTATATCATGGCGTCTAAGCAAGATTCTAGCAATTGTATTCAATTTTTCTATCATAGCACTCATTATTTTACTAGTTCTTGATTCTCTATAACAATTATAACATTCCATAAGCTCCAAGTAGGTTGTTGGTTCTCCCATGACAGCAATTTTTTATTTTTTGGTTTTTCAAATTTTTATGGATTTTTGGGTATATGAGGAAAATAAAACAAAACTGAAATAAACTAGACAAAAGTAAACTAAGCAAAGTAATACTAGACAGAAATAAACTAAGCACAAGTAAACTAGGAAAAAGTAAACTAAGCAAAACAAAATAAATTAAAACAGAGAGAGAGGTAGAGTGTACTCCCCAGGTGAACTTATGAGTAGAGCTATGCCTCCCCGGCAACGGCGCCAGAAAACAGTCTTGATGACCCACAAGTATAGGGGATCGCGGCAGTCTTCGAGGGTAGTATAACCCAAATTTATTGATTCGACACAAGGGGAGGTAAAGAATACTTATAAGCCTTAACAACTGAGTTGTCAATTCAGCTGCACCTGGAAAAGCACTAGCAACAGGGGTGATGTGAAAGTAGCAGTAATATGAGAGCAATAGTAACAGTAACACAGCAGCAGTAATAGCAATATGAGAGCAATGGCACCAGAAGATAGTTGATACTACTTCCAATGACATGTAGAACAGGTATATGATGATGAGAGATGGACCGGGGTTCCCAGCGATCTACACTAGTGGTAACTCTCCAATAACAAGTAACAAGTGTTGGGTGAACAAATTACAGTTGGGCAATTGATAGGAATCAAAGCATTAAGCTAGAACATCAAGATTATTAATTATGTAGGCATGTTTTCCGTATATAGTCGTACGTGCTCGCAATGAGAAACTTGCACAACATCTTTTGTCCTACCAGCCGGTGGCAGCCGGGCCTCAAGGGAAACTACTGGATATTAAGGCACTCCTTTTAATAGAGTACCGGAGCAAAGCATTAACACTCCATGAAAACATGTGATCCTCACATCACCGCCATCCCCTCCGGTTGTCCCGATTCTTGTCACTTCGGGGCCTTTGGTTCCGGACAGTGACATGTGCATACAACTTGTAGATACAATCTAAGCAATAATTATAAAGCTCAAATCTAAGATCATGCCACTCGGGCCCTAGTGACAAGCATTAAGCATAACAAGATTGCAGCAACAATAACTTCATAAACTTTATAGATAGACTAATCATAATGTATCATCCATCGGATCCCAACAAACACAACACCGATTACATCAGATGAATCTCAATCATGTAAGGCAGCTCATGAGACCATTGTATTGAAGTACATGGGGGAGAGTATACCGACATAGCTACTGCTAGAACCCGTAGTCCATGGGGGAACTACTCACGGAGCATGATGGAGGCGGTGGCGTCGATGGAGATGGCTTCCGGGGGCACTTCCCCGTTCCGGCAGGGTGCCGGAACAGAGTTCTGTCCCCCGAATTGGAGTTTCGCGATGGCGGCGGCGCCCCTGGAGTCTTTCTGGAGTTTCGTCAATTGGTACGGTGTTTTTAGGTCGAAAGAGATTTTATAGGCGAAGAGGCGGCGCAGGGGGGCACCTGGGGGCGCCTCACCCTAGGCTGGCGCGGCCAGGGTCTGGCCCGCGCCGCCATGTGGTGTGGTGGCCCCCTGGCCCCTCTCCGACTCTTCTTCGGTGTTCTGGAGCCTTCCGGGAAAAATAGGAGGTTTGGCGTTGATTTCGTCCAATTCCGAGAATATTGCCCGAACAGCCTTTCTGGAACCAAAAACAGCAGAAAACAGGAACTGGCACTGTGGCATCTCGTTAATAGGTTAGTTCCGGAAAATGCATGAAATCATCATAAAGTGCAAGCAAAACATGTAAGTATTGTCATAAAACAAGCATGGAACGACAGAAATTATGGATACGTCGGGGATCACATATACATAACATTGATGCTAAGCGAATTAAATTGAATGATAATTCTACTTATATGTGGCACTGTCGTCTTGGTCATATTGGAATGAAACGCATGAAGAAACTCCATACCGATGGATTACTTGAATCACTTGACTTTGAGTCACTTGATAGATGCGAAGCATGTCTAATGGGAAAAATGACTAAGACTCCATTCTCTGGTATGATGGAGCGAGCTACTGACTTATTGGCAATCATACATACCGATGTGTGCGGACCAATGAGTGTAGCATCGCGCGGTGGTTATCGTTATGTTCTAACCTTCACATATGATCTGAGTAGATATGGGTATATCTATTTCATGAAATATAAATCTGAAACTTTCGAGAAGTTTAAGGAATTCCAAAGTGAAGTAGAAAATCAACGTAACAAGAAGATTAAATTTCTACGATCTGATCGCGGAGGTGAATATCTGAGTTATGAGTTTGGCATGCATCTAAAGAAATGCGGAATACTTTCACAACTGACACCGCCGGAAACACCACAACGAAACGGTGTGTCCGAACGTCGTAATCGAACTCTCTTAGATATGGTTCGTTCTATGATGTCTCTTGCTGATTTGCCGTTATCATTTTGGAGTTATGCATTAGAGACAGCCGCATTCACTTTAAATAGAGCACCATCAAAATCCGTAGAAACGACACCGTATGAATTATGGTTTAATACGAAACCTAAGCTGTCGTTCCTTAAAGTTTGGGGTTGCGAAGCCTATGTAAAGAAGTTACAACCGGACAAGCTAGAACCCAAAGCGGAGAAATGCGTCTTCATAGGATACCCTAAGGAAACTATAGGGTACACTTTCTATCACAGATCCGAAGGCAAAATCTTTGTTGCTAAGAACGGAACCTTTCTTGAGAAAGAATTTCTCACTAAAGAAGTGACTGGAAGAAAAGTAGAACTCGATAAGATTGATGAATCTTTACTCGTTGATCAGAGTAGCGCAGTACCGGAAACTGTTCCTGTGCCGCCTACACCGGCAACATAGGAAGCTAATGATAATGATCATGAAACTTCGAACGAGGAAACTACTGAACCTCGCAGATCGACAAGGGAACGTGCCACTCCTGATTGGTATGATCCTTGTCTAAATGTCATGAGATTGTGGACAACAATGATGAGGACCCTGCGACGTATGAAGAAGCGATGATGAGCCCAGATTCCAACAAATGGCAAGAAGCCATGAAATCCGAAATGGGATCCATGTATGATAACAAAGTATGGACTTTGGTAGACTTACCTGATAGCCGCAAGGCTGTCGAGAATAAATGGATTTTCAAGAGAAAAACAGATGCTGATGGTAATATTACTGTCTATAAAGCTCGACTTGTCGCAAAGGGTTTCCGACAAATTCAAGGAGTTGACTACGATAAGACTTTTTCACCTGTAGCGAAGCTAAAATCTGTGAGGATTTTGTTAGCAATAGCTGCATTTTTCGATTATGAGATTTGGCAGATGGATGTCAAAACGGCGTTCCTTAATGGAGACATTGAGGAAGAGTTGTATATGGTACAACCCAAAGGTTTTGTCGATCCAAAAAATGCTGACAAAGTATGCAAACTTTAGCATTCAATCTATGGACTGAAGCAAGCATCGAGAAGTTGGAACCGACGCTTTGATAAGGTGATCAAAGACTTCGGGTTTATACAGTGTCATGGAGAGGCCTGTATTTACAAGAAAGTGAGTGGGAGCTCTGTAGCGTTCCTGATATTATATGTAGATGACATATTATTGATTGGGAATGATATAGAACTATTAAGCAGTGTAAAAGGTTATTTGAATAATAGTTTTTCAATGAAAGACCTTGGTGAAGCATCGTATATATTAGGCATCAAGATTTATAGAGATAGATCAAGACGCCTAATAGGGGTATCACAGAGTACATACCTGGACAAGATTCTAAAGAAGTTTAGAATGGACGAAAGTAAGAAAGGGTTCTTACCTATGTTACCAGGCAAGGTCTTGAGTAAGACTCAAGGACCGGCTACGGCAGAAGAAAGAGAAAGGATGAGTCAGATCCCCTATGCCTCAGCAGTAGGCTCTATTATGTATGACATGCTATGTACTAGACCGGATATAGCACATGATGTTAGTTTGACTAGCAGATATCAAAGTGATCCAGGAATGGAACACTGGACAGCGGTCAAGACTATCCTGAAGTACTTGAAAAGAACTAAGGATATGTTTCTTTGTTATGGAGGTGACCAAGAGCTCGTTGTAACAAGTTACACCGATGCAAGTTGGAACACTGATCCTGATGACTCTAAGTCACAGTCTGGGTACGTGTTTATATTGAATGGTGCTGCAGTAAGCTGGGCAAGCTCGAAGCAGTGCACAGTGGCGAAGTCTTCAACAGAATCGTAGTACATAGCGGCTTCAGAGGCTTCATCAGAAGCGGTATGGATGAAGAGGTTCATTGTAGAGCTCGGTGTGGTTCCTAGTGCATTGGACCCACTAGTCATCTACTGTGACAACATGGGTGCCATCGCCAATGCACAAGAACCAAGGTCACACAAGAGGCTGAAGCATATCAAGCTGCGTTACCACTCGATTCGCGAGTACATCGAAGATGGAGAAGTAAAGATTTGCAAAGTACACACTGATCTGAATGTAGCAGATCCGTTGAATAAAGCTCTCCCTAGGGCAAAGCATGACCAACACCAGAATGCCATGGGTGTTAGGTACATTACAATGTAATCTAGATTATTGACTCTAGTGCAAGTGGGAGACTGTTGGAGATATGCCCAAGAGGCAATAATAAAAGTGGTTATTATATATCTCTATGTTTATGATAAATGTTTATATACCATGCTATAATTGTATTAACCGAAACATTGATACATGTGTGATATGTAAACAACAAAGAGTCCCTAGTATGCCTCTTAACTAGCTTGTTGATTAATGGATGATTAGTTTCATAATCATGAACATTGGATGTTATTAATAACAAGGTTATATCATTGTATGAATGATGTAATGGAGACATTCAATTAAGCGTAGCATAAGATCACGTCATTAAGTTATTTTCTATAAGCTTTCGATACATAGTTACCTAGTCCTTATGACCATAAGATCATGTAAATCACTTATACCGGAAAGGTACTTTGATTACATCAAACGCCACCGCGTAAATGGGTGGTTATAAAGGTGGGATTAAGTATCCGGAAAGTATGAGTTGAGGCATATGGATCAACAGTGGGATTTGTCCATCCCGATGACGGATAGATATACTCTGGGCCCTCTCGGTGGAATGTCGTCTAATGTCTTGCAAGCATATGAATAAGTTCATAATAGACCACATACCACGGTACGAGTAAAGAGTACTTGCCAGGAGACGAGGTTGAACAAGGTATAGAGTGATACCGATGATCAAACCTCGGACAAGTAAAATATCATGTGACAAAGGGAATTGGTATCGTATGTGAATGGTTCATTCAATCACTGAAGTCATCGTTGAATATGTGGGAGCCATTATGGATCTCCAGATCCCGCTATTGGTTATTGGTCGGAGAGAGTACTCAACCATGTCCACATAGTTCGCGAACCGTAGGGTGACACACTTAAGGTTAGATGTTGAAATGGTAGAACTTGAATATGGAATGGAGTTCGAAGTATTGTTCGAAGTCCCGGATGGGATCCCGGACATCACGAGGAGTTCCGGAATGGTCCGGAGAATAAGATTCATATATAGGAAGTCATTTTATAAGATTTAAAATGATCCGGAAGATTTTATGGAAGGTTCTAGAAGGTTCTAGAAAAGTCCGGAAGAAATCAATTTGGAAGGCGGAGTCCCGAAGGGACTCCACCTCCCATGGCCGGCCAACCCTAGAGGGGGGAGTCCAACCTTTGGTAGGTTTCCCTACTACATGGAAGGTTTTGGGTTGGGGTCTTATTCGAAGACTTGTAGTCCAACACTTGGGGGTTCCACCTATATAATGAGGGGCCAAGGGGAGGGGGCCGGCCACCCTAAGACCACGAGGTGGCCGCAACCTATAGTGGCCAGCGCCCCCCTCTCCCAAACCCTAGCCGCCCCCTCTCTCCTCCACCTCTCCCGCACGCTTAGCGAAGCTCCGCCGGAGTTCTCCACCACCACCGCCACCACGCCGTCGTGCTGCCGGATTCAAGGAGGAGCTACTACTTCCACTGCCCGCTGGAATGGAGAGAAGGACGTCGTCTTCATCAACACCGAACGTGTGACCGAGTACGGAGGTGCTGCCCGATCGTGGCACCGTGATCAAGATCTTCTACGAGCTTTTGCAAGCGGCAAGTGATCGTCTACCGCAGCAATAAGAGTCTACTCTTATAGGCTTTGGAAATCTTCAAGGGTGAGTCTCGATCATCCCCTCGTTGCTCCCGTCTTCTAGATTGCATCTTGGTTTGGATTGCGTTCTCGCGGTAGGAATTTTTTTGTTTTCTATGCAACGAATCCCTACAGTTCCATGTAGCATGAACTCTCTTTTAGGGTTTTAAGTTAGAGTGCAGCGGCATGGAACCTGTTTTTCTCGCAATTTGAAGAATGCTACTTTGAAGTTTCATAAAAAACTTACTTTTTGTGCAGATATATGAAGATGATTTCTACTAGATTTTGGGCTACACGGAAATCATACAAATGTGTCTCGAAGTAGGCATTTGGTAATTCATTTTTTGTCTCCACATTTATATCTTTTGTTCAGGTCACGGACTAAAAAATAATTTTTGAAACTCGGTAAATGTTTACATACATCATATATATCTATACGTATTTGTATACTTTTGCATAATTTTCTAGTTAAAATATTAAGATTTTGAATTTTTTTAAAAATCAGGCTACATTTAGCATGACCTCTCTTTTAGGTTTTTAAGTTAGAGTGCAGCGGCATGGAACCCCCTTTTTCTTGATATTTTAAGAATACTATTTTGAAGTTTCAAAAAAAACCTGAATTTTTGTGCAGATACAAAAAGATGATTTCTAATAGTATATATTTTGGGCTACACAAAAAACATAAAAATGTGCCTCAACAGAAATTTGATAATTCATTCTTTTGTTTTTCACATTTATCTTTTTGTTTAGATCATAGATGAAAACATAATTCTTTTAATCTCTTTATGTACATGGTATACATCTGCATGCACCTATATACCTTATTTCAGATTAAAGACATGAGTGGTGCAACCTAAGACATGATAGTGATAGTACAGGATGGACCAAGAAAACCCCATGAACCCCAGTTGGCGATTGAGTTTTGATACATTCGATTGAGCTCGTTGGCCATTCCTTGCTCCGTATTGGCCCATTAATTTATTGAAGATTATAAGACAATGCGTATGATGTTTTGAAAAGCCCTCGAACGATGGAACCATAATGGAAATGTGTCCAACCTTCCAACATGACCCAATGGCTTAATAAAGGTTGATCTTTACATACCTTTAGATTTTTAATTTCTTATTACATAATTCAAAATTTTTGTAGACCTTTAGTCGGAGGACCAGGACTAGAGCCCTCTAGTCCTTACGTAACCCGTTATTGTGAACCAAAGATGCGTTAAGTGTACTCAAAAATTCATATGAAGTGCAAGGCTTCTTTAATTCAAAATAATTTCACATGATTATTGGTGGATTTGAATCGTTAGTAAATTTCGTGTATAGTTCGTTTCATTTACAAGACTGAAATCCCTAGGGCTTCTTAAAATCGATTCAAAGAAGTGCAACATGAATTTTGGTGAATTTGGCTCTTTCGAATCATTGGGTTTCTAAAACAGGAGAATAGGAAAGGAACCGTACTGGAATGTCATTTGCTATTGAATCCTATAGGATTTGATAAATAAGGTTCAATAATACATGGTATTTGAAGAAAGAAAAATACACCCTACAACCCAAGCTAATTACGCAACTCACATGTACACTTATATAGTTATACAGTGTATGGTTGCGCCAATTAATTTGGGCCGAATGGAGTATCATGTTTCTAGAGTCTTACGAATCAAAGAGTTCCCTAGAATCATCCTTTGGATATCTTTACACTTTGTTTCACGTATCATGCTAAATTTAACGAATCATAGAATCGGTGAATCGTTGGAAATTTTGTATATGTTTGAATCCTACAAATCAAGCAACCTACATAAAAAGTGATTTTAATCCTCCAAATTTTCATAATTTTTTTAAATAAAATATGCCATCAAATCGTGCTGTGGTCCCCTTGATTCTCGTATATAGTGTAAAAATAGACTATAATGCCAGTTAGTAGCGGAAATGCACTTTGGCTCATAGGAGCATTTGCTCCCATTGTGTGAATTCATACTTCGAAGTGTAAAAAAATTCTAAACTAAATTTTTACATGTACATCTAGATATTTTATGTTGGTACACAAATTTTCAAAAAAAGAAACAAATTTCTATAGCTCCTGTAAAAAAGACAAATTTTGATGTTGTAACACGACTAGGTACAACATATTTTTTTTGTCTTTTTTGTACACACCACACAAAATATTGTTTTTCCACGAAAACTTGTGAACGTACATAGAATGTCACAATGTACACCAAAAATTTTATGTCAATTTTTTTTGACATTTTTATAATTAATTTTTATTATTTTGTATAATGGGAGCATTTGCTCTTATGAGCCAAAACGCCACCTCCAAATGCACTTTCACAATGTACACCAAAAAATTTATGTCAATTTTTTTGACATTTTTTTAATTATTTTTTATTATTTTGTATAACGGGAGCATTTGCTCCTATGAGCCAAAACGCCATCTCCCAGCAGTAGAAATTCAACAAACTAGGGACGCAGAAATCCGAAAACTGGAAGGTCCGCCGGAGCTGGGTTGCTCCGTTTATCTAGTCCGCATCAGTCCATTCGTTTCTCTCACCCTCCTTGTATCTCAGGAAGTATTGTTTTGTGTAATCTGATGCCTAAATACAGACCGGGCCCCAGCCAACTACCTAGCTCGTATGATTCTCGGGCGAAGCAGGCCCGTTCCTGGTAACAAAGCTTACAAAGCTGGTATTGTGCCAACCACCTGCCCAATTTATGCTAGGAATAGGCGAGATCAAAACAAACGGGGACATCGTAATCCACTTGCTAAAAACAGGCATTTTCTCAAATACTTGAACTATATCTTTTAAACCATGAATATTTCTTTGAATACATGAAAATATATTTTTGAATCCATGAATGTATTATTTGTACCCATGAATATGTTTTGAGACTTCGTGAACATTTTTTTCAAACAGCATAACCAATGTTCAAAGTATGAATTTTTTTTTCCGAATCCATGAGCTTACTTTTTTGAACCTTGCGAACATTTTTCGAATACGCTAACCTAATTTCGGAATCATGAACAATTTTTTAAGCTCGTGAACATTTTTTCGAATCTGCTAACATAATTTTGAAGTTCATATTTTTTCAGAACCTTGTGAACGCTTTTTTGAATCCATGAACCTATTTTTCGGAATCATATTTCCGGCGATGCGCACACCTAACTACTCATTTTATGTTACGTATAATTTTTCGTGCAAATTAAATTGTGCAAATTTTTGATCAAGAATATAGATAATAATACAAAAATATACCATGTCAAATTCATATAATATGAAAATATATTTCATAACAATTCTAAAAGTATTATTCTTTTATTATATATGTTTATATTTTTATCAATATAGATGATTAAACTTTACAAAATTTTGACTTTAACCAAAACTTATAATTTGGACAGGAGGGAGTAATCTAACTATTTTCTAATAGAAGGTTAAGACCCGGTATCTACATCAAAAGGCTGCATATTGCCTTAATTACTAAACGCAATCTATCTAGCGGCCATTGATAATGATAAGGTCCAATGATGTCCCATTGACGGAATTCAACTCGGTACAGGGTCTGACCTGCTGTGAAATTTAATTCAAGTACTACATGGAACCAGAACCATTTAGGGCTCCTTTGAGTCATAGAACAGAAATAGTATGGGGATAGAAAAAATATAGGATTACGGATGCCATGTCTAGTTAGATTGTGTGGAAGACGAGTTCTCTTTGATTGTACTAAAGAAATTTTTTATTAGGTATAACTTATTTTTTTTCATAAAATTTACACTACAGGATTCCTATAGAATTAGTTTCTACGAGATATGTTCCAATCAATCAAACAACAAGCATAGAAAAAATTCCCATAGGATCAAAATCCTACACTATTCTTGTGCATATTCTATGAATCAAAGGAACCTTAACAATGTACATCAGTATTCCAATTTCCATACACCGTATCGAAATAGAAAAATGACAGCATTAATTGCACATGGCCAAACTTCAGCCACATAAATACCGGTTGCACCCAAGTCCGCGCGTAATTCGTCTGAACTCGAAGGTCCGCCCGAGCTGGGTTGCTCCATTTATCTAATCAGCATCAGTCCATTCGTTTCTCTCACCCTCCTTAGAGCAGCTCTAGCAGCTGCTTTAAACGCGAACTGTAAATAGAGGAGTTCAGTTCACCGAATCCCGTATTTTCAGTTCAAAAAACTCGTAGGCAGAGCAGCCACCGAATCCTAAACTGAACTTTTTAAAATTTCACGTTCGTTGCACTTCCGGAAAAATCTAGAGAAAATTCAATAAAATCACACACATAGTTCAAGATCATAGTTCAACGTCGCTAGGAACAGAGCGATCATAGGCGCATACAGAGGAAAAGAAGCTAGCGCGCATCTACCTGCGGCGGCTAGCTAACTACGGCGTCTATCCTCAGTGTGGAAACTTAAGATCTTTGATTGGGCGACGACGGCGCTGGTGCATTGTTTCCTTCTTGGAGGCTGTAATGTCCCAGGTTTAGAGACGATCGAGGGGTAGAATTTAGAAAGGGATGTGCATTGCATCGTAAAATCTGGGGAAATTTCGCGCTTTTAAAGAAAACTGCATCGAAGGGGGACAAGTTTCTCTCTCGACACCTTACAGGGTTAGGGTTTCGAAAGTGCGATAAACTTGCACCTCAATTAGTTCAATTAGGGTTTTTGAGAAGAGAGGGGAATAGTGCATCTCAAATTTAAGTTGCATGATTGAATTCAACTTAGTATGTTTGAATTTCAAATTCAAACATCACATGAATATATCATAATTCAAATTGAGGTAATTCATTAAACAAATATAAATAATCAAGTATATAAATAATACATCTATTATATAAAGCTCATTAAGGAAAATTGGAGCTTTATTGATAATCACACAAGATACAATGTCAATTACAATATCCAGAATTGAATTATGGAATATTACAACACATTACAAAAATTGAATAAATGGAAAAAGAAAAAGGAAAAATTACAAGTAAATGCTATGTCCTAAAACTACATAAGTTGATCTTCATGAAATTCTTGCTCAAGATGATCTTGAACTTCATCTTGATCAATTCTTGATCCCTGCACACACACACACACACACACACACACACACAAACCAAACATTGGTTATGCCAAGTGGCATTGCCACTTGGCAGGATTGAGAGGATATGACTAGGGATCAGCCGAGCTGATCCATTCACATGCACAAGTCCCCCCCCCCCCCCCACACACACACACACACAGACAGCTCACACTTCTTGTGTGCATGCTCAATAGCAAGCCAGGGAGTGCTGCATGCACTCCACACACACATAGCCAGGGGAGGGTCACCAAAGTGACTAGGCAAGTGCTGTCGACCAAGAGAGGCATGAAGAGGGCCAGTATAAAAGTTATTCACAGCAAACCCTAGCCATTTCATCGACAGGCTTCAAAGGGTAAGAACACCAAGAACAGCAAGAACAGGAGAACAACTGCGGTGACCCAGCATACCACTGCATGTTGTAGTATACAAGTCGTTGATATGATCTTTGTGAAGGGACTTCTTCACAATTTGCCATATCCCTCAGAGTGGTACAACAGAAATATTGCAGGTCATAACACTCCATATATTATTACAAACATTGTCTTAACAAGTTGGTATTCTCACAGGTCCTATGAGAACACCCTAAGATACTATTAAGTATGATTACAACTCATAGCCAAATATAAAGAGAGCTCAACAACTTATTTAGGTAAGTTCTACGTTGCTCGGCTCTATGATGCTAGGGTATATCACTACTCCTCCACCTCGGTGTCATCGGGTCCGTAGACTATCCCATAGTCTACTCCTTCCACTCCGCCGGTAAGATCAGGTTCCTCGTAGACCAGCTCGTAGCTTCCTTCTGGTGCTCCATCGTTGATGGCCTCCACTTCCGGATCACAGTCTAGCAAGGGTGTCGAAAGAAAGTGAGTACAGAGGTACTCAGCAAGTTCTAAAAGAGTAAAAAGGTGTTTGATGCACTAGCTACGACCATTGATCAGGAAATCGCAGGTCAATGCATGTTTTGAAATCATTTCTTCAAAAGGTTGCTTTTATTATGAAAACTATGCCCGTCAGTCTTCACAGGTTGACTAGAACTTTGTGGAGTTCGTTTCCTGCCGCGTTCGCAGTTCCCTTCCCGGAACAGGGAGTGACAGCCACAATTTGATACACTCTGCAGAGGTGTGTTACTTTTCCCATAAGAGATTCCACCCCTTTTGCCATCCGCAGGGACTTGCCCCCGTTCACAGTTCCTTTGGTGTGAGGCGAGGTATGAAAATCCAAGCCCACACCGCCTTCTCCGCGACTGCAAACCCACCCTTTTGTCCGACCCTACACCTCCAGTAGACTTCTTCCGATAATACGGCTTTACTCACGGTGTACTCCGGACAATCCATCATAGATCGTAGAGCTTATCATCACTAATGGATGGGGATTTAAAAGGCTATCCCAACCTACGGCAGTGCCTCCAACACCCCGCCAGCTCTACCAATCCGTTGGCGTGCAGAAGGGAAAAGATACGGCTGGCTTCCCCAGAGCCATTATAGATCTCATGGTCAACGCGGTTTGTACGGCGCTAGAATCACTGGACGGCATTGGTAATTTAATCCTAGGGTGATATAACCCATGCAATGGAACCTCCACCATATCAACACATACCATGGTTCCATTGCCAACCACATAGTCATATTCATAGTTGGAAAGTAACATTTTATTTGCGATGCAGGAATGATAAGTATATAGCTTTGCATTAAAGTAGTAGAAAATAATCAAGTTGACATGAGCAAGGGTGAATTTGCCTGTGGACTGCAGTTCAATGCAGTTGATGGAACCTGGACCTCGGGTTCTGTAAGAAGCATCATTGTCCGGTAAGGACAATGTTATAAAATCCAAATAATGCAATCATGGATGTATTATTTTATGTTGAATCCCTTTACCCCGCTGAGTTATAGCAATTTAGGGTTGAGTTTAAGATTTATGCCTTTGGCAGTAACTTGTAATTGATTTAAAAGTGTAAACCATTTTAATTCACATAAAGTAAAATACTTCAAAGTAAAACTACTTTACTTGGTGATTCATTATTCATTCCAAAAATGATTTAAAATAATAGAGTTGTCTCTATATTTTTTTGGAATAAATAGAGAATAGAGTATTTTTCGTTGAAAAATACCTTTCTCAATAGAAATGACTTGGAATAATAGAATTTCATTTTGAAATGTTTAAAAATAAGTATTTGAACTTATTTGAGGTTTTCCCTTGATTTTTTAAATACAAGGAAATAATAGTGTGGAATTTCAAGTTATTATTTTAAATTCATCAAATTCATAATATGGAATTTGTTTCTTAAATTTCATTTTATATTTTATTTAGGTTAAGATTTATTTTTCATTCACCAATCCAATTTTTAATGGATTTTTAGAGTTGTATTTTATTTACTAAAAATTGGTGAAATTCTGGCCTTTTTCTAAATTGTTAAAAGACCAAAATGCCCCCTAGCCCCTATTGGGCCAGCCCACCTAACTAAGGCCCATGGGACAGCCCTCTAAGGCATGTCCCCTAATGGGTCGGTGGCGCGGAAGCGGCCCACCTCACTCCCTCACTCGTCTCTCTCACTCGCTCGTCTCTAACCCTAACTCTCGCGACGCCCGTGGCGATGGCGTCGCCGCCATGGCCGCCGCCGCGCTCTGGCCATCTCCGTGCTCCCCTGCCTTAGCCACCTATCGGATCTGGACCGCCGCGAGACGATCTACCGATCTGTCCGCGTGGTTTCTCCCATCTCTTCCTCTCCTGGCGAATCGCCCCTCTCTGCATCTCGTGGAGAATCGCCCCTGGAGATTGGCGATCTCCGGCGAACCCTCGTCCTCGCCGTCGTTGTGTGCGCTTCCGAGACTAACCTGGCGCGGATGCTGCTCGCAGTACCTGTGCCGTCGTCTCCGGTGCTGTGCTACGGTGGTGTTCGTGCTCGTCGGCGTAACGTCGGCGCCTACCCTGGGCTTTGCAGCTGCTATGGCCGCGCGAGCACTGCCTCGACATGCCATAGCCTCTGCCACCAGGCGCAAGTAAGTGTTCGTCTTCCTCTTCCTTCTCTTCTCCCTGCCTGTGCGCCTCCCAAGCTACTGTGCTTCATCTTCCTCATGTTCTGTTGCTCTCTGGTGATCCTGTGATCACACAGAGCTTTGGCCATGGCTGCCTAATCTTCCTATGCTTCCATTTGCTGCAAGTTTATGGCCAAATTACCAGTTCCTGGTGCTGGCCAGTGTTGCTTTGCTTGCTGAGCTTGCCATGTATTGCTTGCTTACTGCTCCTATCATGCTATGATCTTGCTAGACCATGTTGTTCATGATTATGAGCTTGCTATGCCATGTTGTGCTTGCTTATGGTTTGCTTAAACTTACTGGTAATCTACACTTGCTTGTCTAGGTGTACTTATGTGCATCAGTGACACTTGTGAATGCCAGTGGTGCTTGTGAAGTGCTTCTGTGCTTCCTGTGTAATCTAATGATCCATTGGATCAACCATTGCTTGTTGGCTAGCTATCTGTGTGGCTTGACTTGCTTCAATTGATCCATTTGATCAATTAAATGTCAGTGATTGCTTGCTGATTAATTCTGTGGCTAAGTGAATCCATTTCCTTGTTGATGCTGATGCTCAAGCATCACTATGCTTACTGTATTCAAGTGATGTTGCTTATCCTAGCTCACTGGACTTGATCCAGTGACTATGATGTAGTGCTTGGTGCCGTGTTGCTTAACAGTATGCTACTGTCAGTACTAAGCATGGATCTGTGATATATTTATGATTGAATAAATTAATTTATGATGAACTACTTATGCAGTGATGATTTAAATGACTTGCTTGTATATGAATTTGCTATTCATGATTATTTAGCAAGCAAATGAATCTGAATCCATTCCTGGATGATGATGTGCTATAGTTGGCTTTATTTTAAATGGTGCTAAGTGTGATGTGACCTCAGTAGCCTTGCTACTGATTGGTTGCTCACCTATTTGATTGGATCTTGTGGGCTACTCAACTTTGCTTGCATATTTGGGGATCATACTAGATATGAATGCCAATATGCTTGCCTGTGATGAAATCTAGGGTTTACTGATGGTTATAAGCTTAGGATTTCCTGTGTAGTCTGTATTAGCTACTAATCATTGCAATACATCTACTGGTGCTATCTGTGCATAAGATCTTGCTAGTGTGTGCATCTGTGCATGATTGCTAGCTTCTGTGCACAAGATCTGTATCTGGATGATTTCCATTTTTAGTGTCTTCTAGACTGGCAGTGATCCTTGGTGAAAACCAAGTGATGATCTACCCCTTTGAGCATCTGCTCAATCCCATGACTGTGTCATGCATATCTTATGGATCGGATCCATTGGATCTGTCCAGGAACTTGGTATACCTTGTTCCAGCTCCTAGTATGAAATGTTTTGCTGTTGCAGACTTGTGGTTTTGTGCACAGCCCTTCACCTCCAGATTCTGGTTGATCTTCTAGGTCACCATGATATCTAGTGGATGAGTGGTTGTGTGTGTTGGTGTTGTTCTTGAGCAAGAACTGGATGAACTTGTGTTGCTCTGGCTTCACCCTTACCTGATGAATTATCCTATCTGGTCGATGATACGCGTACAACACGCGTCCGTTGGGAACCCCAAGAGGAAGGTGTGATGCGTACAGCGACAAGTTTTCCCTCAGTATGAAACCAAGGTTTATCGAACCAGTAGGAGCCAAGAAGCACGTTGAAGGTTGATGGCGGCGAGATGTAGTGCGGCGCAACACCAGGGATTCCGGCGCCAACGTGGAACCTGCACAACACAAACCAAGTACTTTGCCCCAACGAAATAGTGAGGTTGTCAATCTCACCGGCTTGCTATAACAAAGGATTAGATGTATAGTGTGGATGATGATTGTTTGCAGAGAACAAGAGAACGATTTGCGATAGATTGTATTTCAGTATAGAGAATTGGACCGGGGTCCACAGTTCACTAGAGGTGTCTCTCCCATAAGATAAATAGCATGTTGGGTGAACAAATTACAGTTGGGCAATTGACAAATAAAGAGGGCATGACCATGCACATACATATTATGATGAGTATTGTGAGATTTAATTGGGCATTACGACAAAGTACATAGAACGCTATCCAGCATGCATCTATGCCTAAAAAGTCCACCTTCAGGTTATCATCCGAACCCCTTCCAGTATTAAGTTGCTAACAACAGACAATTGCATTAAGTATTGCACGTAATGTAATCAATAACTACATCCTCGGACATAGCATCAATGTTTTATCCCTAGTGGCAACAACACATCCATAACCTTAGAGGTTTCTGTCACTCCCCCAGATTCACGGAGACATGAACCCACTATCGAGCATAGATACTCCCTCTTGGAGTTACTAGCAAAAACTTGGCCAGAGCCTCTACTAATAACGGAGAGCATGCAAGATCATAAACAACACATAGATATAAATTGATAATCAACATAACATAGTATTCTCTATTCATCGGATCCCAACAAACACAACATATAGCATTACAGATAGATGATCTTGATCATGTTCGGCAGCTCACAAGATCCGACAATTAAGCATAATGAGGAGAAGACAACCATCTAGCTACTGCTATGGACCCATAGTCCAGGGGTGAACTACTCACTCATCACTCCGGAGGCGACCATGGCGGTGTAGAGTCCTCCGGGAGATGAATCCCCTCTCCGGCAGGGTGCCGGAGGCGATCTCCTGAATCCCCCGAGATGGGATTGGCGGCGGCGGCGTCTCTGGAAGGTTTTCCGTATCGTGGCTCTCGGTACTGGGGGTTTCGCGACGAAGGCTATTTGTAGGCGGAAGGGCAGGTCAAGGGGCGTCGCGAGGGGCCCAGGAGACAGGCCGGCGTGGCCAGGGCTTGGGCCGCGCCGCCCTACCTCCTGGCCACCTCGTGGCCCCACTTTGTTGACTCTTCGGTCTTCTGGAAGCTTCGTGTGAAAATAGGCCCCTGGGCGTTGATTTCGTCCAATTCCGAGAATATTTCCTTACTAGGATTTCTGAAACCAAAAACAGCAGATAACAGCAACTGGCTCTTCGGCATCTTGTTAATAGGTTAGTTCCAGAAAATGCATAAATATGATGTAAAGTATGCATAAAACATGTAGATATCATCAATAATGTGGCATGGAACATAAGAAATTATCGATACGTCGGAGACGTATCAGCATCCCCAAGCTTAGTTTCTGCTCGTCCCGAGCAGGTAAACGATAAAAAAGATAATTTCTGGAGTGACATGCCATCATAACCTTGATCATACTATTGTCAGCATATGTAATGAATGCAGCGATCCAAACAATGTAAATGACATGAGTAAACAACTGAATCATATAGCAAAGACTTTTCATGAATAGTACTTCAAGACAAGCATCAATAAGTCTTGCATAAGAGTTAACTCATAAAGCAATAATTCAAAGTAAAGGTATTGAAGCAACACAAAGGAAGATGAAGTTTCAGCGGTTGCTTTCAACTTGTAACATGTATATCTCATGGATATTGTCAACATAGAGTAATATAACAAGTGCAATATGCAAGTATGTAGGAATCAATGCACAGTTCACACAAGTGTTTGCTTCTTGAAGTCGAGAGAGATAGGTGAACTGACTCAACAATAAAAGTAAAAGAATGGTCCTTCAAAGAGGAAAGCATCGATTGCTATATTTGTGCTAGAGCTTTGATTTTGAAAGCAAGAAACAATTTTGTCAACGGTAGTAATAAAGCATATGTATCATGTAAATTATATCTTACAAGTTGCAAGCCTCATGCATAGTATACTAATAGTGCCCGCACCTTGTCCTAATTAGCTTGGATTACCGGGATTATCGCAATGCACATGTTTTAACCAAGTGTCACAAAGGGGTACCTCTATGCCGCCTGTACAAAGGTCTAAGGAGAAAGCTCGCATTGGATTTCTCGCTATTGATTATTCTCAACTTAGACATCCATACCGGGACAACATAGACAACAGATAATGGACTCCTCTTTTATGCATAAGCATGTAACAACAATTAATTTTCTCATATGAGATTGAGGATATTTGTCCAAAACTGAAACTTCCACCATGGATCATGGCTTTAGTTAGCGGCCCAATGTTCTTCTCTAACAATATGCATGCTCTAACCATTAGGTGGTAAATCGCCCTTACTTCAGACAAGATGAACATGCATAGCAACTCACATGATATTCAACAAAGAGTAGTTGATGGCGTCCCCAGGAACATGGTTATCGCACAACGAGCAACTTAATAAGAGATAAAGTGCATAAGTACATATTCAATACCACAATAGTTTTTAAGCTATTTGTCCCATGAGCAATATATTGTAAAGGTAGAGGATAGAAATTTAAAGGTAGCACTCAAGCAATTTACTTTGGAATGGCGGAGAAATACCATGTAGTAGGTAGGTATGGTGGACACAAATGGCATAGTGGTTGGCTCAAGTATTTTGGATGCATGAGAAGTATTCCCTCTCGATACAAGGTTTAGGCTAGCAAGGCTATTTGAAACAAACACAAGGATGAAGCGGTGCAGCAAAACTCACATAAAAGACATATTGTAAACATTATAAGACTCTACACCGTCTTGCTTGTTGTTCAAACTCAATACTAGAAATTATCTAGACTTTAGAGAGACCAAATATGCAAACCAAATTTTAGCATGCTCTATGTATTTCTTCATTAATAGGTGCAAAGTATATGATGCAAGAGCTTAAACATGAGCACAACAATTGCCAAGTATCATATTATCCAAGACATTTTAGCAAATTACTACATGTATCACTTGGCGTCCGAAACCCACCGGCGAGCAACGGCTGGCAACACGAAGAGCCGGGAACAACCTAGAGCTGCGGCTGGCCCTGGTCCCTCCGAGCGACGGCCCGCAAAGCTCCTGGTACGCACGTCCCGATGCTGGTGCAAGGGCGTGCCACCTGACCTATACCTGGTCAGGAAGGTGATGGATTTGCTTCGCTTAGTTTTCTGCATGGCATACACGTAGACATTAAATACGAGCCTCGATCGGCTCTCAGGTTGTCCTGTGAATCGGCTCAAGGAGCCGATCCACCCATGGTTCATATGAGGTCTACGATCATGGTGGTCCTGCTTGATCAATATAAAGCTAAAACGACCTACGACGATTTAGGGTTTTCACCACATAATCGGAACGTCCTACGCGTGATTGAGCCTGGCAGCCACGCACGGTGATAATAAACCAACCCTAGACAAGGCCTAAAAACCAACACGAAGTTGATCCCCGGAACGTCTTGTCTAGGGCTAGCAAACTACACCTTACGTGCTACTGGATCCTTCAACCCGTTTGCAAGGCCTAACTATGCAGATATTAAACTAATCCTTGAAGAACAAGGAGCAATCATAACAGATCGGATCTACTAAACATGGATCAAGCAAGGTGCCGCCCCTACGCCTAAGATAGGTGTAAGGGCAGCTAGACGTCTAAGAGTTGCATGGACAAAAGCATGTATCGCGGTAAAACGATGCTAACCCTAACACATCTATGATAACTACGTTGCTCGCCATCAACAAGGCTTCAGCACGAGCAACGCATGAACGACGAATAAACGTATACTGCCTAGATCGCAAGATGCGATCTAGGCAGCATGATGCTTATCCGGAAGAAACCCTCGAAACAAAGGGGTTGGCGATGCGCCTAGATTGGTTTGTGATGAACGTGATTGTCGTTTTTCTCAATAACCCTAGATACATATTTATAGTCTGTAGACTTTCTAACGTGGGAGTAATCCCAACCGTGCACGAGTCAAATTCTAATCTAACCGACACGTATCCTACTATATTTACAGATACACGGGCAAACTAGCCCAAACTTCGTGTACAAGGCCGGTTCATGTATTTCTTCTGTGTATATTCTTCAAGCCCATCTTAATTACGGCCCACCTCTGATCTGGTCAAATTCTGGTGATAACACATGCCCCCCTGGTTTTGGAATTGATAATTCCAAAATCACTCTGCTTTTCCTTCGTCGGGTCATGTCGTGGCAGGGCAAAACCGTCGCAGTATCCTTCATCATGATGCCTTGTCTTCTCAACTTCTCCGCGTGATTTGACCGTTGTTTTTTTTTGGGCACCACTTCCTCGGAAACTGCTGTGGCATTAAATCTCCACTATGTCCCCTTTTATTTAACCGCTCCAAACAATTTCGCCACTTCATCCCCTTGCTCTGTTCTGGCCATCGGCACCAAGAAACCCCAATCTCAGAGCAATGTCTTCCTCCTCTTCCTCCTCCGCCTCATCGGATCTCTCCTCCCAGTCCTTCTCCTCCTCCTCCTCCTCCTCCTCCCGCGAACCCACGCCAGAGTGGGATCCGATGGCGGCTCAGATGGCGGCGCACGACGAGCGCGCCCCAGAGGAGTGGGACCAGGAGGACCACGCCTCCTCCGTCTGGTCCGAGGACGACAAGTCCTTGACCAGCGGAGAAGAAGAACTCCAGTTCCTCGCCGATGGGGAACTGGAATCGGAGAGCGAGGACGACTCGTTCCCCTGGGACGATTACACCTCCTCCGAGGAAGAGGAGGAGGAAGACGATGACGACGACTCCCTCGAGGATTACCCGCCGGCGAAGCGTTTCCGCGCCAGGTCGGACGACGACGACGACGATGATGAAGATGAGGAGGCCCCGAATGGGGGCCGCTGGAGCAGTGACGAGGAGCCCGCCGGCAGCAGCGCCGACGAGAGCTCCGAAGACGACGACGAGGGCAGCGACGGCCCGTAGACTAGGACCGGCTAGTATAGGCCTAGTAGTAGTAGCAGATTGGTCAATAGACCTTTCTTTTGTTCTTCCTCCCTTGAGCAATCGGCTCTTTCTTTGTAAGAAATTCCCTTATTAATGAAGAAAATATTCCTCTATTAATTTTGTCTTCTTGCCCAATTTGCCGATTATCAAACGAAGTCGCTGCACAAAGAGCCGATGGCAGGGCATCGGCTTGCATCATAAACACGATTTAAGGCCAAACCGGTTGCCTATTCATGCAGTCAAACAGATCTTATCCGTGTCTACGCCATTCTCCGATCTCAAACGCGCAGATTCAACTCCTCACCAGATTCAATGGGAAAATCATCTCAAAAGCTATGGATTCTGGCTTGAAACTGACCTGTTAACCTGCTCAATTGAGCTTGTTCTGTTTAGAGTCGATGGCTATGCATCGGCTTTCTCATTATTCTAAAGTCGATGTCCGTGCATCGGCTGTACTGGTATCCATATTTCTCAAGTCGATGTCTGCGCATCGGCTGTGATTTGTATATAAATTTTTTTTTACCGGCCGATTTTATGAATCGGCCCCCATGTTTTACTGCCCATCGTCCCACATGCTTGGGAAATATTTCTTGAGATGCTGACCATTGATAGCTGCTGGGAACTTAGCGCCGTCCAACTGCTCCAACATATATGCATTACCCTTCAAAACCTGGACGACTTTGTATGGACCGTGCCAATTAGGAGACCATTTGCCATATGCTTTATCCTTGGTTCCTAATGGCAACACTGCTTCCCATACTAGATCACCAACTTGAAACTCCTTTGGTCTCACCTTTTTATTGTATGCACGAGCTACCCTGGCTTTGTTCTCTTTAATCTTCTCCAATGACCAAAGTCTCAGTTCCGTTGCATCCTCAATAGTATCACTCATCAGAGCTGCATATTCTTCAGCTGTCAGGTCATTCTGAAACGTGACACGTCTCGATCCAGCCGTAATTTCCCAAGGCAATACGGCTTCCTGCCCATAGACAAGTTGGTATGGCGAAGTCTTTATAGCTCCATGGCATGACATGCGATAGGCCCACAAAGCCTCTGACAATGTCTCATGCCACACCCTAGGGTTCTCGTCAATCTTCCTCTTAATCAGCTTGATCAGGCTTTGATTGGACGCTTCAGCTTGCCCGTTGGCCTGAGCGTAGTATGGAGATGATCGGATCAGCTTAATCCCCATGTCATCGCAGAATTTTTTGAATTCTTTAGAAATAAAGACCGAACCTCCATCGGTCGTGATGGTTTGAGGAATCCCGAACCTATGAATGATGTGTTCTTTGACAAATTTGATAACATCTTCAGATTTTACCTTCTTCATAGGAACGGCCTCCACCCATTTGGTGAAGTAATCTGTAATGGCCAGAATCCACTCGTGGCCTTTGCTCGACGCAGGATGGATTTTGCCGATCATATCCATGCCCCATCCTCGAAATGGCCAAGGCTTGATGATAGGGTTCATTGCTGATGCGGGTACCATCTGAATCTTCCCGAACATCTGACACGCTTGGCATCCCTTGTAGTACTTGAAGCAATCCTCAAGCATGGTGGGCCAATAAAACCCTGATCGCCTGATCAGCCACTTCATCTTATGAGCCGATTGGTGAGTTCCACAGGCGCCTTCATGCACCTCATGTAGGAGCCGATTAGAATCAGTTGGTCCCAGGCACTTGAGCAGTAACCCTTCCAACGTCCTGTAGAACATGTCATCTCCTATAAGGACATATTTCATAGCCTTGTATCTTATCCGTTTAGGTGCCCCCCGAGCCGAATCCTTCAAGTAATTGAAGATATCGGCTCTCCAGTCATCCTGTTCTAGGAACTGCACCTGAACTTCTGACCCGTCTGTTATGTCCTTATAACCTGACGCCATCTGTGCGAGGTCATTGGCCTCGGTATTTTGAGATCTTGGGACCCAATTGAAGTTGATGTACCAAAATTTGGTCATCAACTCGCGGCATTCCATCCAATATGGGAAGAGTGACTCACTCTCGCACTTGTACTCATCCGTGAGCTGGGAGATTACCAACTTCGAGTCTCCAAAAAGTTCCACCGCTTCTGCCCCGGCTTCCAAGAGCAACTCCATTCCCCTACGTACTGCCTCATACTCAGCGACATTGTTAGTGCAAGGGGTAGATAGCCTGATAGAGAAGGAATAATTTGCCCCCCGAGGCGACACGAGCAAAATGCCAATGCCACAACCGTCGTCACAAGCCGATCCATCGAAGAACATAGCCCATGCACGTACAGATAGTGCTGCTATATTAGTATTAATCCGCTCAGCTATGAGATCGGCCAACGCTTGTCCCTTGACTGCTTTCGCAGGCTGATACCGGAGATCGAATTCCGATAACACAAACATCCACTTACCAAGTCGGCCTTTCAAAACAGGAGCCGACAGCATGTGCTTGACAACGTCTGACTTGCATATGACGATGATTTCTGCCGTCAAAAGGATGTGATGAAGCTTGGTGCAGGTGAAGAACAGGCAGAGGCATAACTTCTCGACCTCAGGATACCTTGTCTCTGCATCCAACATCCTACGGCTGAGGTAGAATACGACCTTTTCAACACCCTCGTAGAGTTGCACCACCACTGAAGCAATGGATGTGTCAGCTACTGATAAGTAGATATAGAACGGCCTGTCTTGCTGGGGTGGAACTAGCACAGGCGGCGTTGTCAGATACCGCTTAATCTCATCAAACGCCTGCTGCTGTTCTGCCCCCCAGTGAAACTCGTCATCAGATTTAATCTTCACCAACACCATGAACGGCTCAATTCGTCCTGACAGGTTAGAGATGAATCGTCGGACGAAGTTGATCTTGCCGATAAGACGTTGGAGCTCCTTCTTCGTGGTAGGCGGCTGCATGGTACGTACTGCCTCTTGACTTTTCAGGCCGATCTCAATTCCTCGTTCATGAACCAGAAAACCTAGGAACTGACCGGCCGTCACACCAAAGGCACACTTCTTTGGATTCATTCTTAGTCCGAACTTCCGATTTCGGTCTAGGATGCGTCGCAGATCATCCAAGTGTCCCTCCATTGAGACAGACTTGACCACCACGTCATCGATGTAGATTTCCACCAACTTGCCGATCAGATCATGAAAAATATAATTCATAGCTCGTTGGTACGTTGCGCCGGCATTCTTCAGCCCAAAAGCCATAACCACATATTCAAACAAGCCCACTGATCCTGGTACTCTGAATGCGGTCTTGTGTATATCTTCTGGAGACATGAAGATTTGGTTGTAGCCGGCATTGCCATCCATGAAGCTTAACACCTTGTGGCCAGCAGCTGCATTGATCAATGTTTCTGCCACATGCATTGGATATTCATCCTTAGGAGTGGCTCTGTTGAGATCTCGGAAATCTATGGCCACGCGCCATCGGCCGTCCTTTTTCTCTACAGGTACGATACTGGAGATCCATTCAGCATACCTGCATGGCCTGATGAACCCGGCGGCCAACATTTTCTCGATCTCTTTCTTGACTTCTTCCAGAATTTCGGCCTTCATCTGGCGTGCTCGTTGTTGGAATGGCCAAAATCCCTTCTTGAGCGGGAGCCGATGCTCAATGATGCTCCTGTCTAACCCAGGCATCTCTGTGTAATCCCATGCAAAGCAATCTGGGTACTCTTTTAACAGAGCTATCATCTGGCTCCTGAGATGTGGATCTAGCTTTTTGCTGATGAAAGTTGGTCGTGGCTTATCCCCAGGACCGATGTCGACTTCTTCTAGCTCATCAGCCGATGTAAACCTATACCCTAGCTTCCCGTCACCTGTTAGATCGACACTGAACACAGGGAAAACGTGTGGTAAGGATAATATGGGCAGATTGCTGGAATCGGCCCCCATTTTGATTGCACTGCTCAAAAGAGGTTTACATCTCGTTCGTGCTTTACCACAACTACGTGACATGCTTGATACAAGATCATCACTTTTTATTTTTTGGGGCCGATCACAAGGATCGGCCTTGCCACGTACGTCCATAGCTTTTGCTCTTGTTACACGGTCAGGCCGGTGGATAAGACTAGCCTCACCCCGTTTTTTGTCACGTCGATGCGCTCGCAGTCATCCAAAGTGATGCCTGAGAGTGGCTCTTGGCCTGCCGTCTCCCAAACGTTCATGCCAGCCGTTGAAATCTCGGCTGAGTCATCTACGTGGACGACCTCTACTTCATCTCCATCCCACTGAATTAGACATTGGTGCATCGTGGATGGAATGCAACAGTTGGCGTGGATCCAATCTCTCCCTAGCAGGACAGCATAAGTGCTCTTGCTGTCGACGATGAAGAATGTCGTAGGGATGGTTTTCCTCCCTACGGTCAGATCCACGTTCAGAACACCTTGTGCTTCAGATGCTTGGCCGTTGAAATCGCTTAGTGTAACGTTGGTCTTGATCAGATCCGAGCTAGAGCGTCCCAAACGACGTAACATGGAGTATGGCATGATGTTGACTGCCGCTCCGGTATCCACCAGCATCTTGTTGACAGGCTGCCCATTGATGTAACCTCGTACGTACAGGGCCTTCAGGTGCCTGTAGCTTCTTTCTCGTGGCTTCTCGAAGATAACCGGCCGTGGGCCGCAGTCAAGTTGTGCCACAGATGCCTCTTCTGTTCCAGGAGCACAGAACTCTGCTGGCAGGATGAACACCATGTTTGTACCAGCCGATGTCTCATCACCGGCTCTCTTTTGCTTGGGGCGCCACTCCATTTTTTGTGGTCGACCCTCTTCGTCCAGAGTTCGCTGAATTTTCGCGGCTAGATCTGGCCGCGCCTTCCTTAACGTGCGCAGGTATAACCTTTCGGCTTCCTCCAAACCACGTAGTCGCTGAACCCTACGCTTTTGGGAACGGCTGAGTCCATCAGGGCACCACCTTGGCCGGTGGTACTTATCTTCTTCTTCTTCATCGTCATCTTCTGACTCCTCGAGATCTTCCACCCGAGAGGACTCAGCTTGCTTGTTCCGAGATGGGAGAGGTCCCGGGCACGCTGAACACCGACACGTCTCCCGTGCTCTTCTTCTTCTCGTCTACATTACGGCGGTTGCCGATTGTAGGCAATCGGCTCATTCCTGAATCCCAGCAGTGTTTGAAGAAGGGACAGTCCCAGTGCTTGTCCACGTCGTCTTGCTCTCTTGACTTGTTCTTGGCATGGCGCTCATATCTCTCCTCGTCTCGATCATGCCGACGATGTCTCCTGGCGTCCCTGCTAGCCAGACGATCTCTTTCGTCATCGTCGCTGTATCGTCGGTGTTGGTCGTACTGACTCACATATTTGTTGAGGAGATGATCAGAGAGAGGTCGTTGATATCGCACATTCTTCACTTCTCCCTCTGTGATGTAGCGCTTGCCATCGTGTCGGAGCCGATCGCGCGGAACGGCTTCCTCCTTGTCCTTGCTACGAGAGCGGCTGCCCTCGTCTCTGTCCTTACCAGAGTGGTGCCCAGGCCCTACCATGTTAATGCTGAACGAGAAACCTGGCTGGCACCTCCCAGGGTAAGTGCACTCCACCATGTTAACGGCGGGGAAGGGGTGCATGTCGACTTTCATGGCGTACTGGCTAAAGATTAGACGCCCTTGTTCTATCGCCATTTGGATCTGCTGACGCCACACCCTGCAGTCGTTGGTGGTATGGGTGAACGTGTTATGCCATTTGCAGTATGGCTTTCCGTTCAACTCCTGTGCCGTGGGGGTTTTGAGGCCTTCGGGTAACTTTAGCTGCTTCTCCTTGAGTGAGAGGTCGAAAATTTGCTCAGCTTTGGTCACGTCGAAGTCAAACCCTCTTGGAGGACCTTGTGGCTTAACCCACTTGCAGGACACGGGGCTTGCCCCCCGAGTCCATTCAGCCACTGCTACCTCTTGATCTCCCGCAGAGCCTTCATCTTCATCTGCGTCAACCAGGACTACCGCACGCTCGAATTTGTCCTGGTACAACTCTGGGTGGCGCTGTTCATATAATGACAGTTTCTGAACCATGTGCGCCAGTGAAGGGTAATCTGCTTGGGAAGCCATGTCCTTGATCGGCGATGCGAGACCCACCACCGCCAACTCGACTGCTTCTTTTTCAGTCAAACGAGCCGAATAGCATCGGTTCCTGATGGCCCTGAAACGCTGGATGTATTCTGACACTGTTTCTCCGCGCTTCTGCCGTACTTGTGCTAGATCGGCAATGCCAGCCTCGGAAGCCTCTGAGTGATACTGCATGTGGAACTGCTCTTCCATCTGCTTCCAAGTCCGGATTGAATCTGGTGGCAGCGAGGTGTACCACCCGAAAGCCGATCCTGTGAGGGACTGTGCAAAGAACCTCACACGTAGTTCATCTGATGTTGAGATCGTGCCCAGCTGCGCCAAATATCGGTTCACATGCTCGATTGAACTGGAGCCATTTGACCCACTAAACTTGGAGAATTCAGGGAACCGATATTTGGGTGGTAGTGGGATCAAATCGTACTCATTGGGGTACGGCTTGGAATAGCCGATTGCCCTCCTTTTCGGCACCATGCCGAACTGGTCTCTCAAGATTGTATTGATCTGATCCACGGTGCTGGCTGCAGGAGTCGAGCTCTGAAGATTCGCTGGAGTGGCGTACTTAGCCAGCCATGCTTGCTTCTCAAGCTCTGAGCTAGCTGCAGGAGTTGAGCCTTGGAGGTTTGTTGGAGTGGCATACTTAGCTAGCCACGTCTGCTTTTCACGATCTGAGCCAGCTGCAGGAGTTGAGTTCTGGAGGTTCGTCGGAGTGGCATACTTAGCTAGCCACGTCTGCTTCTCAAGATCTGATCCAGAAGCTCCTCCTGCTGTTCCAGAAGTCCCTGCTGTTGCAGTCTGGTTCGTGAGTGCCCAGTTACTGCAGTCTGGCACGTATGTGCACGTGTATCCGTGAGGGATCTCCTTAGGCGCCTCATACAAGAACTGGTAATCACTAGGGTCACCACCGATCTTGTGGACGACGAATGCCGGTGAACTCGGCACTTCTGGTGCTGCCAACGCGAACGGTAGCGGTGGTCGGGACTGGAGTGGTATCTCTCCTTGGTGAGTCCCTAGAGAAGGTCCTGACGGAGAGTACTGATGCTTCATGATTTCCTGGATCACCCGAAGGGCGACGCGCTCCAAAGTGTTCACCAGGTTCTCAGAATGGCGGTGTAGCGAATGAGCTACCATGAAATTAATCTCCTGACGCAGAGACCTGGTGCGTTCTTCTGAAGGGGTAGACAGGTCCACTCCATCGAGCGCGCCTTCAGGCGAGAACCCTTTCCACCTGATGCCGTGTGAGCGGGTCCTCTGGAAAGAGCCGATGAGGTCGGCTTCGAGGATAGCTTTGACCTCGTCATACTTCTTCTTGAGCTCCTCAGTCAGATCCTCGTACGTGACTGGAGTACCTTCCGCCATCTCAGATGTAGATGGCGATGCAGTTGATGTCGAAGACTGTCCCACCGGGCGTGCCAGAATGTGTTGGCGTCCGAAACCCACCGGCGAGCAACGGCTGGCAACACGAAGAGCCGGGAACAACCTAGAGCTGCGGCTGGCCCTAGTCCCTCCGAGCGACGGCCCGCAAAGCTCCTGGTACGCACGTCCCGATGCTGGTGCAAGGGCGTGCCACCTGACCTATACCTGGTCAGGAAGGTGATGGATTTGCTTCGCTTAGTTTTCTGCATGGCATACACGTAGACATTAAATACGAGCCTCGATCGGCTCTCAGGTTGTCCTGTGAATCGGCTCAAGGAGCCGATCCACCCATGGTTCGTATGAGGTCTACGATCATGGTGGTCCTGCTTGATCAATATAAAGCTAAAACGACCTACGACAATTTAGGGTTTTCACCACATAATCGGAACATCCTACGCGTGATTGAGCCTGGCAGCCACGCACGGTGATAATAAACCAACCCTAGACAAGGCCTAAAAACCAACACGAAGTTGATCCCCGGAACGTCTTGTCTAGGGCTAGCAAACTACACCTTACGTGCTACTGGATCCTTCAACCCGTTTGCAAGGCCTAACTATGCAGATATTAAACTAATCCTTGAAGAACAAGGAGCAATCATAACAGATCAGATCTACTAAACATGGATCAAGCAAGGTGCCGCCCCTACGCCTAAGATAGGTGTAAGGGCGGCTAGACGTCTAAGAGTTGCATGGACAAAAGCATGTATCGCGGTAAAACGATGCTAACCCTAACACATCTATGATAACTACGTTGCTCGCCATCAACAAGGCTTCAGCACGAGCAACGCATGAATGACGAATAAACGTATACTGCCTAGATCGCAAGATGCGATCTAGGCAGCATGATGCTTATCCGGAAGAAACCCTCGAAACAAAGGGGTTGGCGATGCGCCTAGATTGGTTTGTGATGAACGTGATTGTCGTTTTTCTCAATAACCCTAGATACATATTTATAGTCCGTAGACTTTCTAACGTGGGAGTAATCCCAACCGTGCACGAGTCAAATTCTAATCTAACCGACACGTATCCTACTATATTTACAAATACACGGGCAAACTAGCCCAAACTTCGTGTACAAGGCCGGTTCATGTATTTCTTCCGTGTATATTCTTCAAGCCCATCTTAATTACGTCCCACCTCTGATTTGGTCAAATTCTGGTGATAACAGTATCATTTTCCAATTCCAACCATATAACAATTTAACGAAGAAGAAACTTCGCCATGAATATTATGAGTAAAGCCTAAGGACATATTTGTCCATATGCAACAGCGGAGCGTGTCTCTCTCCCACACAAAGAATGCTAGGATCCATTTTATTCAACCAAAACAAAAACAAAAACAAACCGACGCTCCAAGCAAAGCACATAAGATGTGATGGAATAAAAATATAGTTTCAGGGGAGGAACCTGATAATGTTGTCGATGAAGAAGGGGACGCCTTGGACATCGCCAAGCTTAGACGCTTGAGTCTTCTTGATATATGCAGGGGTGAACCACCGGGGCATCCCCAAGCTTAGAGCTTTCACTCTCCTTGATCATGTTGTATCATCTCCCTCTCTTGATCCTTGAAAACTTCCTCCACACCAAACTCAAAACAACTCATTAGAGGGTTAGTGCACAATCAAAATATACATGTTCAGAGGTGACATAATCATTCTTAACACTTCTGGACATTGCACAAAGCTACTGAAAGTCAACGGAATCGAAAAATCCATCGAGCATATCAAAACAGGCAATGCGAAATAAAAGGCAGAATCTGTCAAAACAGAACAGTTCGTAATGACAAATTTTATTGAGGCACCAGACTTGCTCAAATGAAAATTCTCAAATTGAATGAAAGTTTCGTACATATCTGAGGATCACTCACGTAAATTGGCATAATTTTCTGAGTTACCTATAGAGAATTTTGCCCAGATTCGTGACAGCAAAGAAATCTGTTTCTGCGCAGTAATCCAAATCTAGTATGAACCTTACTATCAACGACTTTACTTGGCACAACAAAACACAAAACTAAGATAAGGAGAGGTTGCTACAGTAGTAAACAACTTCCAAGACTCAAAATAAAAACAAAATACTGTAGTAAAAACATGGGTTGTCTCCCATAAGCGCTTTTCTTTAACGCCTTTCAGCTAGGCGCAGAAAGTGTATATCAAGTATTATCAAGAGACGAAGTGTCAACATCATTTTCAGAATTTATCCCATTAGGCGTCTTAGATGCTCCTTTATCTATAGTGGTTTTAAGAGCTTTATCAATTTTAGGCCTATAATAGCTTTTTGGTTTAGGCCCCTTAGAGACATACATGAACTTTTGCTCCTTACCCACATAAGCTTTCTCTCTAAATTTTATAGATGAAAATGTTGAACCCAATGTTCCCATAGCCTCTTCAAGTTCACTAATCCTTTGGGTTTGATTATCATGAATAGCACAAGATTCCAAAATGGCAATTTTCTCATTAATTCGACCTAGAGATTTATCAAGTTTATCAGTGCTATCAAGTAATGCTCCCAAAGTAGTATCAATACTTGGAAGGTTTTGTTCTATGGTTTCCAACTTTTTCATGACATCTTCAAGAGAGGTTTCAATTTTAACTTCATTAACAGGTGGTATTCCAAATAAACTCTCAATAATGCAACTAGCTTCTAAGGCAGGAGTACTTAGGAAGTTACCTCCCGCGAGACAATCAAGAACATACCTATTCCAGCTAGAGATACCAACATAAAAATTCCTGAGTAAAATAGTGGTGGAGTGTTTCTTAGTGCACCTATTATGGGCATTACTAATTCTATACCAAGCATCTCTTAAACATTCTCCCCCTTGTTGTTTAAACGAACGAACTTCAACTTCAGGATTACTCATTTTAGCAATAGTAAATAAAGCAAACTAGATAAAGTAAATGCAAGTAACTAATTTTTGTGTGTTTTTGATATAGCAAACAAGATAGCAAATAAATTAAAACTAGCAACTAATTTTTTTGTATTTTGATATAGTGCAGCAAACAAAGTAGTAAATAAAATAATGCAAGACAAAAACAAAGTAAAGAGATTGGGATGTGGAGACTCCCCTTGCAGCGTGTCTTGATCTCCCCGGCAACGGCGCCAGAAAAAAAGCTTGATACGCGTACAGCACGCGTCCGTTGGGAACCCCAAGAGGAAGGTGTGATGCGTACAGCGGCAAGTTTTCCCTCAGTATGAAACCAAGGTTTATCGAACCAGTAGGAGCCAAGAAGCACGTTGAAGGTTGATGGCGGCGAGATATAGTGCGGCGCAACACCAGTGATTCCGGCGCCAACGTGGAACCTGCACAACACAAACCAAGTACTTTGCCCCAACGAAACAGTGAGGTTGTCAATCTCACCGGCTTGCTGTAACAAAGGATTAGATGTATAGTGTGGATGATGATTGTTTGCAGAGAACAGTAGAACAGTTGCAGTAGATTGTATTTCAGTATAGAGAATTGGACCGGGGTCCACAGTTCACTAGAGGTGTCTCTCCCATAAGATAAATAGCATGTTGGGTGAACAAATTACAGTTGGGCAATTGACAAATAAAGAGGGCATGACCATGCACATACATATTATGATGAGTATTGTGAGATTTAATTGGGCATTACGACAAAGTACATAGACCGCTATCCAGCATGCATCTATGCCTAAAAAGTCCACCTTCAGGTTATCATCCGAACCCCTTCCAGTATTAAGTTGAAAACAACAGACAATTGCATTAAGTATTGCGCGTAATGTAATCAATAACTACATCCTCGGACATAGCATCAATGTTTTATCCCTAGTGGGAACAGCCCATCCATAACCTTAGAGGTTTCTGTCACTCCCCCAGATTCACGGAGACATGAACCCACTATCGAGCATAAATACTCCCTCTTGGAGTTACTAGCAAAAACTTGGCCAGAGCCTCTACTAATAACGGAGAGCATGCAAGATCATAAACAACACATAGATATAAATTGATAATCAACATAACATAGTATTCTCTATTCATCGGATCCCAACAAACACAACATATAGCATTACAGATAAATGATCTTGATCATGTTCGGTAGCTCACAAGATCCGACAATTAAGCATAATGAGGAGAAGACAACCATCTAGCTACTGCTATGGACCCATAGTCCAGGGGTGAACTACTCACTCATCACTCCGGAGGCGACCATGGCGGTGTAGAGTCCTCCGGGAGATGAATCCCCTCTCCGGCAGGGTGCCGGAGGCGATCTCTTGAATCCCCCGAGATGGGATTGGCGGCGGCGGCGTCTCTGGAAGGTTTTCCGTATCGTGGCTCTCGGTACTGGGGGTTTCGCGATGAAGGCTATTTGTAGGCGGAAGGGCAGGTCAAGGGGCGTCGTGAGGGGCCCAGGAGACAGGCCGGCGCGGCCAGGGCTTGGGCCGCGCCGCCCTACCTCCTGGCCACCTCGTGGCCCCACTTCGTTGACTCTTCGGTCTTCTGGAAGCTTCGTGTGAAAATAGGCCCCTGGGCGTTGATTTCGTCCAATTCCGAGAATATTTCCTTACTAGGATTTCTGAAACCAAAAACAGCAGAAAATAGCAACTGGCTCTTCGGCATCTTGTTAATAGGTTAGTTCCAGAAAATGCATAAATATGATGTAAAGTATGCATAAAACATGTAGATATCATCAATAATGTGGCATGGAACATAAGAAATTATCGATACGTCGGCGACGTATCAGTCGACTGTCATGGTTCTAGGGTTTTTGTTCCTTTTATATGATCCCTACTTCTACTCTGGCCATGACACACAGGCCTGGGTTACTTTGTGACTCAGCTCTTGCATTGCCTTGCTTTTGCTTGATCAGCACCAGTTCTCATATGCTGAAACTTGAGCCCCTGGTGGTGCTCAGGTTTGGTCTCCTTGCTCTTATCTTGTGCTGTCCAGGGATTTGGACAAGCACAAGTGTGCAGTGACACTGTTCACTGTCCAAACTGAATTTCTGTGATGTTGTTCTATCTGTCCAAACTGAATTTCTAACACTTACATTCTGGCTAGCACTTGTGATTTGTTTTGCAGGTTTGAAATGAAATATGGCCAGAAGATCATCTTCAAGTTATTTAGTCTAGGTTTTAGTTTAGGACAATCTTGTAATTTTCCCTTTTTATTTCTGTTTATTATTCCTTAATTCTTGTATCAAGAATATTGTAAAGACCTTGTAATTTGTGTTGTGTATCAATAAAGCTCAAGTTTTGTTTATGAGCTTTTGTCTTATGTAATGTTTATATTCTTGATTAAATATTGTATTTGATATTCCATTTGAAATTCAAAGTCATTTGAATTTATAAGTTGTGTTTGAATTATGAATTCATTATTTATATTGTGAGATACTTATTGTTAAATGTGTTAACACTTGTCAAATGCAATCTTTCCCCAAAGCAATAAGATACAAAAGAGATCATGTCGAAATTTCCCTAACTCACATTGCCTAACCCTAATTGCAAAATGAGAGAGAACCTCGATCCCTCTTAGGTTTAGTTGCAATAAGGCGCGAAAATTTCCCCCGTTTTGCGATGAAATGCACATCCCATTTCTAAATCTACCCTTCGTTGTTCCTATGTTCTGGGCTATTACAACAGCCACAGCTGTTCAACCTATTCCAGTAACCGACAGAATCAAACCAAGCATCACCAGCTTGCCAGGAGGAGCAGGGCAAGCAAACCAATCAACCAGAAGAAAATCCACTACATCAACACTCATTCTAGGAGCTGGAGTGAGGTATACATAGAGAATCATGAGCAAGCATCTGTTTTGCTCATAAATAAGCATGTGCATCAAACACACACAAGCCCTAGGGTGTGAGTACCCTCTTTGTGTCATCATCTGGCTACCAAGTCAGTTGGTGCAAGTAAATATGGGTGAAGCCAATAGGAAATCACCAAGGGAACACTGGTTAGACTAAATCATTGGCAAAACCAAGGCAATCCAGCAAGGAAATGATCCTATCTAGTCAGCCAAAGTCACCTAGCACCTAAAACCTAGCACACCATCACACAGATAGACAATATGTGTCTATTCATGTTTGTCAACATCAAAGGCCACTGGTAATCCAAAAAGGGATTAACCAGAAATGCATTCACCAAGCCACCACAAGCCACAGAGAGGGGAGCTACCCTGGAATAGCAGATAGCTACTGCTAGGGTCAACTCAACCACAAGAAAATACAGCTAAGCAAATTCATCATCACCCAGATGGGTTCAGAGTGAGCTAGGGTCCCTGACACGCGTACAGCACGCGACCGTTGGGAACCCCAAGTGGAAGGTGTGATGCGTACAGCAGTAAGTTTCCCTCAGTTAGAAACCAAGGTTTATCGAACCAGTAGGAGTCAAGAAGCTCGTTGAAGGTTGATGGCGGTGAGATGTAGTGCGGCGCAACACCAGGGATTCCGGCGCCAACGTGGAACCTGCACAACACAACCAAAGTACTTTGCCCCAACGAAACAGTGAGGTTGTCAATCTCACCGGCTTGCTGTAACAAAGGATTAGATGTATAGTATGGATGATGATTGTTTGCATAGAACAGTAGAACAAGTATTGCAGTAGATTGTATTCGATTAAAAGAATGGACCGGGGTCCACAGTTCACTAGAGGTGTCTCTCCCATAAGATAAATAGCATGTTGGGTGAACAAATTACAGTCGGGCAATTGACAAATAGAGAGGGGATGACAATGCACATACATGATATGATGAGTATTGTGAGATTTAATTGGGCATTACGACGAAGTACATAGACCGCTATCCAGCATGCATCTATGCCTAAAAAGTCCACCTTCAGGTTATCATCCGAACCCCTTCTAATATTAAGTTGAAAACAACAGACAATTGCATTAAGTATGGTGCGTAATGTAATCAATAACTACATCCTCGGACATAGCATCAATGTTTTATCCCTAGTGGCAACAGCACATCCACAACTTTATAACTTTCTGTCACTATCCCAGATTTAATGGAGGCATGAACCCACTATCGAGCATAAATACTCCCTCTTGGAGTTAAGAGTAAAAACTTGGCCAGAGCCTCTACTAATAACGGAGAGCATGCAAGATCATAAACAACACATAGGTGATAGATTGATAATCAACATAACATAGTATTCTCTATCCATCGGATCCCAACAAACACAACATATAGTATTACAGATAGATGATCTTGATCATGTTAGGCAGCTCACAAGACCCGACGATGAAGCACAATTAGGAGAAGACGACCATCTAGCTACTGCTATGGACCAATAGTCCAGGGGTGAACTACTCACTCATCACTCCGGAGGCGACCATGGCGGTGAAGAGTCATCCGGAAGATGATTCCCCTCTCCGGCAGGGTGCCGGAGGCGATCTCCTGAATCCCCCGAGATGGGATTGAGTTTCAGCGGTTGCTTTCAACTTATAACATGTATATCTCATGGATATTGTCAATGTAAAGTAATATAACAAATGCAATATGCAAGTATGTAGGAATCAATGCACAGTTCACACAAGTGTTTGCTTCTTGAGGTGGAGAGAAATAGGTGAATTGACTCAACATAAAAGTGAAAGAAAGGCCCTTCGCAGAGGGAAGCATCGATTGCTATATTTGTGCTAGAGCTTTGGTTTTGAAAACAAGAAACAATTTTGTCAACGGTAGTAATAAAGCATATGTGTTATGTAAATTATATCCTACAAGTTGCAAGCCTCATGCATAGTATACTAATAGTGCCCGCATCTTGTCCTAATTTGCTCGGATTACCTGGATTATAATCGCAATACATATGTTTTAACCAAGTGTCACAAAGGGGTACCTCTATGCCGCCTGTACAAAGGTCTAAGGAGAAAGCTCGCATTGGATTTCTCGCTATTGATTATTCTCAACTTAGACATCCATACCGGGACAACATAGACAACAGATAATGGACTCCTCTTTAATGCTTAAGCATTCAACAACAGTTAATTTTCTCATATGAGATTGAGGATATTTGTCAAAAACTGAAACTTCCACCATGGATCATGGCTTTAGTTAGCGGCCCAATGTTCTTCTCTAACATTATGCATGCTCTAACCATTCTAGCGGTAAATCTCCCTTACTTCAGACAAGACGGACATGCATAGCAACTCACATGATATTCAACAAAGAGTAGTTGATGGCGTCCCCAGGAACATGGTTATCGCACAACAAGCAACTTAATAAGAGATAAAGTGCATAGGTACATATTCAATACCACAATAGTTTTTAAGCTATTTGTCCCATGAGCTATATATTGTAAAGACAAAGAATAAAAATTTAAAGGTAGCACTCAAGCAATTTACTTTGGAATGACGGAGAAATACCATGTAGTAGGTAGGTATGGTGGACACAAATGGCATAGTGGTTGGCTCAAGGATTTTGGATGCATGAGAAGTATTCCCTCTCGATACAAGGTTTAGGCTAGCAAGGTTTATTTGAAACAAACACAAGGATGAACCGGTGCAGCAAAACTCACATAAAAGACATATTGTAAACATTATAAGACTCTACACCGTCTTCCTTGTTGTTCAAACTCTTTACTAGAAATTATCTAGACCTTAGAGAGACCAATTATGCAAACCAAATTTTAGCAAGCTCTATGTATTTCTTCATTAATGGGTGCAAAGTATATGATGCAAGAGCTTAAACATGAGCACAACAATTGCCAAGTATCACATTATCCAAGACATTTTAGCAATTACTACATGTAGCATTTCCCATTTCCAACCCATATAACAATTTAACGAAGAAGATTCAACCTTCGCCATGAATATTATGAGTAAAGCCTAAGGACATACTTGTCCATATGCAACAGCGGAGCGTATCTCTCTCCCACACAATGAATGCTAGGATCCATTTTATTCAAACAAAACAAAAACAAACCGACGCTCCAAGCAAAGTGCATAAGATGTGATGGAATAAAAATATAGTTTCACTAGAGGAACCTGATAATGTTGTCGATGAAGAAGGGGATGCCTTGGGCATCCCCAAGCTTAGACGCTTGAGTCTTCTTGAAATATGCAGGGGTGAACCACCGGGGCATCCCCAAGCTTAGAGCTTTCACTCTCATTGATCATATTGTATCATCTCCCTCTCTTGATCCTTGAAAACTTCCTCCACACCAAACTCAAAACAACTCATTAGAGGGTTAGTGCACAATTAAAATTTACATGTTCAGAGGTGAAATAATCATTCTTAACACTTCTGTACATTGCACAAAGCTACTGAAAGTTAATGGAATCGAAAAATCCATCAAGCATAGCAAAACAGGCAATGCAAAATAAAAGGCAGAATCTGTCAAAACAGGACAGTTCGTAAAGACGAATTTCTAAGAGGCACCAGACTTGCTCAAATTAAAATGTTAAAATTGAATGAAAGTTGCATACATATCTGAGGATCACTCACGTAAATTGGCATAATTTTCTGAGTTACCTACAGAGAATTAGGCCCAGATTCGTGACAGCAAAGAAATCTGTTTCTGCGCAGTAATCCAAATCTAGTATGAACCTTACTATCAACGACTTTACTTGGCACAACAATGCACAAAACTAAGATAAGGAGAGGTTGCTACAGTAGTAACAACTTCCAAGACTCAAAAGTAAAATAAAGGTACTGTAGTAAAAACATGGGTTGTCTCCCATAAGCGCTTTTCTTTAACGCCTTTCAGCTAGGCGCAGAAAGTGTATATCAAGTATTATCAAGAGATGGTGCACCAACATTACCTTGGGTTTTGCACCTACCTTTCTTGTTCTTTTTCTTACTCTTTGATTTAGGGAATACATGTCTACCCCCCGGTGTAGAGGTGAATTTTAGGGTACCTTCTCCCATATCTATGACTGCTCCCAATAGTTTCAGCAGGGATCTTCCGAGTGTGATTTGTCCTGTTCCTACACATTCAATAACAAGATAATCAATGGATATTGTTCTTCCAAGAATGGTTGTATGCACACCCGCAGCTATTCCCTTAGGAATTATAACAGAGTTATCAATAAGATTTATTCCTTCTCCCCCTTCAACGAATCCCCAAAGTGCCAAAGATTCATGAATACTCTTAGGCATAAGGCAAAATTCAGACATAATATCACAATTAGCATGCAAAGTTTGATCACCGATAACAATTTTAACAGTAGGATCCCATAATGAAGGTTCAGAGTTCACTAAAACTTGATCAAGACGGTTACGAACATATCTATAATTTTCGTTCAAGCGAGATGCTCTTGTCTCAAGAATGTTTAATCTATTATAAATGCTAATAAGGGCTGAATCAAAGTTATTAGCTGAATCATGTGATGCAACCAATTTCTTTATGGCATTAAAAGCTTGATCCCCATTGCAATGAAGGAAATCTCCTCCCACTAAAGCATCCAAGGCATATCTATAGCGAATCATAAGACCAAAATAAAAGTTACTAAGAAGAAAACTTAGAGTCATTTGAGGTTCAGCTTTGCGATAAGAATCAAAAATCCTGGACCAAGCATCTTTAAAACTCTCCTCATCCCCTTGTTTAAAAGTGAAGACTAATTCCTCCGGTGAAGAAGTAACAGGTGCAGAACTAGACATGGTAACAAAAGTAAAATGCAAGTAACTAATTTCTTTGTGTTTTTGATATAGGGTGCAAAACAGTAGATAAAGTAAAACTAGCAACTAATTTTTTTTGTGTTTTGATATAATGCAGCAAACAAAGTAGTAAATAAAATAAAGCAAGACAAAAACAAAGTAAAGAGATTGGATTGTGGAGACTCCCCTTGCAGCGTGTCTTGATCTCCCCGGCAACGGTGCCAGAAATTTAGCTTGACATGCGTACATCACGCGACCGTTGGGAACCCCAAGTGGAAGGTGTGATGCGTACAGCAGTAAGTTTCCCTCAGTTAGAAACCAAGGTTTATCGAACCAGTAGGAGTCAAGAAGCACGTTGAAGGTTGATGGCGGCGAGATGTAGTGCGGCGCAACACCAGGGATTCCGGCGCCAACGTGGAACCTGCACAACACAACCAAAGTACTTTGCCCCAACGAAATAGTGAGGTTGTCAATCTCACCGGCTTGCTGTAACAAAGGATTAGATGTATAGTGTGGATGATGATTGTTTGCAGAGAACAGTAGAACAAGTATTGCAGTAGATTGTATTCGATTAAAAGAATGGACCGGGGTCCACAGTTCACTAGAGGTGTCTCTCCCATAAGATAAATAGCATGTTGGGTGAACAAATTACAGTTGGGCAATTGATAAATAGAGAGGGCATGACAATGCACATACATGATATGATGAGTATTGTGAGATTTAATTGGGCATTACGATAAAGTACATAGACCGCTATCCAGCATGCATCTATGCCTAAAAAGTCCACCTTCAGGTTATCATCCGAACCCCTTCCAGTATTAAGTTGTGAAAACAGCAGACAATTGCATTAAGTATGGTGCGTAATGTAATCAATAACTACATCCTCGGACATAGCATCGATGTTTTATCCCTAGTGGCAACAGCACATCCACAACCTTAGAACTTTCTGTCCTTTGTCCTGCATTTAATGGAGGCATGAACCCACTATCGAGCATAAATACTCCCTCTTGGAGTTAAGAGTAAAAACTTGGCCAGAGCCTCTACTAATAACGAAGAGCATGCAAGATCATAAACAACACATAGGTAGTAGATTGATAATCAACATAACATAGTATTCTCTATCCATCGGATCCCAACAAACACAACATATAGTATTACAGATAGATGATCTTGATCATGTTAGGCAGCTCACAAGACCCGACAATGAAGCACAATTAGGAGAAGACGACCATCTAGCTACTGCTATGGACCAATAGTCCAGGGGTGAACTACTCACTCATCACTCCGGAGGCGACCATGGCGGTGAAGAGTCCTCCCGTGGCCCCACTTCGTCTCTCCCTCGGACTTCTGGAAGCTTCGTGTGAAAATAGGCCCCTGGGCGTTGATTTCGTCCAATTCCGAGAATATTTCCTTACTAGGATTTCTGAAACCAAAAACAGCAGAAAACAGCAACTGGCTCTTCGGCATCTCGTTAATAGGTTAGTGCCGGAAAATGAATAAATATGACATAAAGTATGTATAAAACATGTAGATATCATCAATAATGTGGCATGGAACATAAGAAATTATCGATACATCGGAGACGTATCAGTCCCCAACAATTATTGGCATCCCTCTAGCTTCAATAAAACAGTCTATATGATCATTACTGCTCAGCAGTTCACATCAATTATCCACTAAATCAACTAAGGCAACACAGATAAATGATATCAATAAGTAAATTATGAACCAGACACTTGCAAATGATCCAGTGGATCACTGCAAGCATCAGCAGCTGCTTGAGCAAGCACCATCACACACCAACACAAGCCTGTGTGACACTGATACGTCCAATTTGCATCACTATTTTATATCATAATTTGCTGTTATTCATTGATATATTTCATATTTGGAGATGATACTTATGTTATTTCATCTATTTTGCATGTTTCATGACTATTGGAGGATCACGCACCGGAGTCAGGATTCTGCTGGAAAAAGCGCCGTCAGAATGCAATATTTCGGAAGATCAACAATTGACGAAAGTTATATGAAAAATCCTATTTTTCCAGAAGATGACGAGAGCCAGAAGGAGGAGCCGAGGAGGGCCACCATGGGCCCCCCTCACAGGCCGGCGCGGGCCCTGCCCTGGTCGCGCCGCCTTGTGGGGAGGGGGCCCACAGCCCCTCTGGCCTCCTCTCCTTCGCGTATTTCTTCGTCCCGAAAACCTAAGCTCCGGGGAAAAAGTCGCGAAGAGTCACAGCCGCCTCTACGGGGCGGAGAACACCAGAGAGAAAAGAGCTCTCCGGCAGGCTGAGATCCGCCGGGGAAATTCCCTCCCGGAGGGGGAAATCGACGCCATCGTCACCGTCATCGAGCTGGACATCATCTCCATCACCATCATCATCATCTCCATCATCATCACCGCCGTCTCCACCGCTGCACATCGTCACCGCTGTAACAATTTGGGTTTGATCTTGATTGTTTGATAGGGGAAACTCTCCCGGTGTTGATTTCTACTTGTTATTGATGCTATTGAGTGAAACCGTTGGACCAAGATTTATGTTTAGATTGTTATTCATCATCATATCACCTCTGATCATGTTCCATATGATGTCTCGTGAGTAGTTCGTTTAGTTCTTGAGGACATGGGTGAAGTCTAAATGTTAGTAGTGAAGTATGGTTGAGTAATATTCAATGTTATGATATTTAAGTTGTGGTGTTATTCTTCTAGTGGTGTCGTGTGAACTTCGACTACACGACACTTCACCTTTATGGGCCTAGGGGAATGCATCTTGTACTCGTTTGCCAATTGCGGGGTTGCCGGAGTGACAGAAACCTGAACCCCCGTTGGTATATCGATGCAGGAGGGATAGCAGGATCTCAGAGTTTAAGGCTGTGGTTAGATTTATCTTAATTACTTTCTTGTAGTTGCGGATGCTTGCAAGGGGTATAATCACAAGTATGTATTAGTCCTAGGAAGGGCGGTACATTAGCATAGGTTCACCCACACAACACTTATCAAAACAATGAAGATTAATTAGCCGTATGTAGCGAAAGCACTAGACTAAAATCCCGTGTGTCCTCGAGAACGTTTGGTCATTATAAGTAAACAAACCGGCTTGTCCTTTGTGCTAAAAAGGATTGGGCCACTGATGTCTACTGGAGCTTCTATTCTTGTAGACAGTGTTGGGCCTCCAAGAGCAGAGGTTTGTAGAACAGCAGCAAGTTTCCCTTAAGTGGATCACCCAAGGTTTATCGATCTCAGGGAGGAAGAGGTCAAAGATATCCCTCTCATGCAACCCTGCAACCACAAAGCAAGAAGTCTCTTGTGTCCCCATCACACCTAATAGGTGCACTAGTTCGGCGAAGAGATAGTGAAATACAGGTGGTATGAATAAGTATGGCGCCAGAAAAGTGCTTGCTGGCGTGTGGTCGATGGTGGTAATATTGCAGGCAGTACAAATACAGTAGAACAGTAAACAAGCAGCGATAGCAGTATTTAGGAACAAGGCCTAGGGATCATACTTTCACTAGTGACACTCTCAACATTGATCACATAACCGAATAAATAAATAGATGCTAGACTCTACACCCTCTTGTTGGATGATGAACACCACTAATTGCGTAGGATTACACGAACCCTCAATGCTGGAGTTAACAAGCTCCACAATATTCAATGTTCATATTTAAATAACCTTAGAGTGCATGACAGATCAACATAACTAAACCAAGTACTAACATAGCATGCACACTGTCACCTTCACGCTACGAAAGGAGGCATAGATCACATCAATACCATCATAGCAATAGTTAACTTCGTAATCTACAAGAGATCACAATCATAGCCTACGCCAAGTACTAACACGATGCACACACTGTCACCATTACACCGTGCAGGAGGAATAAACTACTTTAATAACATCACTAGAGTAGCACATAGATGAATTGTGATACAAAACACATTGCAATCATAAAGAGATATAAAAAAGCACTTCATTATGCTCTTCATAACAGTGAGTAAGTATTCTGTGAAATATAGCCTAAGAGACCCACACGGTGCACACACTGTCACCTTTACACACGTGGGACAAGGAGTCTCCGGAGATCACATAAGTAAAATCCACTTGACTAGCATAATGACATCTAGATTACAAGCATCATCATATGAATCTCAATCATGTAAGGCAGCTCATGAGATTATTGTATTGAAGTACATAGGAGAGAGATTAATGTAATATCCCAGGTAATAGGGTTACAAAAAATAGAGGAAATAGATGTGTGCATTGCATTCATGCATAGAAAATCTGGGGAATTTTCGCGCTTTAAAGTAAACAGTCACAGTAACTGAAGTTTCACTTGACTTTGGTGGAATTGAAGTAGCTCATCAAGTCAAGCGCTATAAACCTCAATGTGACTTTGTTAAAACCTTGTTTTGGGTAGAGAGGATTTGATCTAAGGAGTTAGATCAAATGGAATTGATATTCAACACAACAACACTTTACTCAATGATCAATTGTTTGATCATACAAAAGATCACAACATGGTAAACATTGCCATAACATATGAACATCCATTAATTTGGAAATCAAGTAACAATAATTGGAGAAACCATTCTTGACTTATCTTTTCCATGTCTTAAACTAATCCATGATCCTACCATGAACCTGTTATCACCAGATTTTGGACAAATCCAGAGGTGGGCCGTAAGAGAGATGGGCTTAGAGGACTACACGTGGAAGATCTCTGAAGCGGCCTTGCACGGAGAATTTGGGCTAGTTTGCCCGTGTATCTTTAATTATAGTAGGTTATATCTTAGATCAAGATTTAGAATTTGTATCGCGCACGGTGGGATATTCCCACGTTAGAAAGTCCGCTGGACTATAAATATGTATCTAGGGTTTATGGAATAAACAACAACACAACGTTCACCCCAAAACAAACCAATCTCGGCGCATCGCCAACTCCTTCGTCTCGAGGGTTTCAATCAGGTAAGCGACATGCTGCCTAGATCGCATCTTGCGATCTAGGCAGCACAAGCCCCACGTTGTTCATGCGTTGCCCGTGCTGAAGCGTCTTTGATGGCGGGCAACGTAGTTATCATAGATGTGTTAGGGTTAGCATAGCTCTTCGTATAAACATGCTTACGTAGTGCAACCCTCGCATGTCTAGCCGCCCTCACGCCTATCTCAGGCGTGGGGGCGGCACCCTGCTTGTTCATCATCTAGTAGATCTGATCCGTTACGATTGCTCCTTGCTCTGCAAGGATTAGTTTAATATCTGCAATAGTTAGGCCTTACGAAGGGGGGGAGGATCCAGCGGCACGTAGGGTGGCGTTCGCAAGTCCTAAACAGGATGTTCCGATGATCAACGTCACGTTGGTTGTGTGGCCTTGTTTAGGATCGGCTTACGAGCACCGTGCGTGGCCGCGAGGCCCAACCTGGAGTAGGATGATCCGATTATGCGGTGAAAACCCTAAATCGTCGTAGATCTCATTAGCTTTATCTTGATCAAGCAGGATCACCAAGTATTCGTGCACCCCGTACGGATCATGGGTGGATCGGCTCTTTGAGCCGATTCACAGGATAACCTGAGAGCCGATCGAGGCTCTGATTTAATGTTTACGTGTATGCCATGCCGGAACTAAGCGAGGCATCCCCATCACCTTCCCGACCAGGTATAGGTCAGGTGGCACGCCTTGCACTTCGCATCGCCGCGTGTGACCCGAAGAGCATTGCGGGCCGTCGCTCGGAGGGGTCTCAGCCAGCCGCAGCTCTAGGCTCTTCCCGGCTCTACCGTGTTGACAGGCCGCTGCCCGCCGGTGGGTTTTGGCGATCAACACATTCTGGCACGCCCGGTGGGACAATCATCTACATCAACCACATCGCCATCTACATCTGAGATGGCGGCGGACGGCACGCCAGTCACCTACGAGGAGCTGCCTGCTGAGCTCAAGAAGAAACATGACGAGATCAAGGCCACCCTCGAAGCCGACCTCATCGGCTCTTTTCAGAGAACCCGTACCCATGGCATCAGATGGAAGGGGTTCTCACCACAAGGTGCACTCGATGGGATAGATCTCTCTGCCCCGTCGGAGGAACGCACCAGGGGCCTACGGCAGGAGATCAACTACTTGGTGGCTCACTCGCTACACCGCCACTCTGAAAACTTGGTCAACGTGTTGGAGCGTCTCGCTCTGCGCGTGATCCAGGAGATCATGAGCCACCAGTACTCGCCGTCAGGACCAGCTCTCGGGACGCACCAAGGAGAGTTGCCACTCCAGTCCCGTCCACCGCTGCCATATGCGTTGGCAGCACCAGCTGAAGTGCCGGCTACACCGGCATTCGTCGTCTACAAGATCGGTGGTGACCCTAGTGACTACCAGTTCTTGGCTGAGGCGCCCAAGGAGATCCCTCAAGGATACGCGTGCACGTATGTGCCAGATTGTGGCAACTGGCCACTCTCAAACCAGGCCACAACGTCAGGGACTCCGGCGCAAACAGGAGGAACGTCAGCAACAGAGCTTGAGAAGCAGACGTGGCTAACTAAGTACGCCACCCCGACGAAACTCCCGAGCCCAGCTCCTGCAGTTGGCTCAGAGCTGGAAAAGCAAACATGGCTGGCTAAGTACGCCACCCCGGCGAATCTTCAGAATACATCTCCTGCAGCCAGCACGGTGGATCAGATCAGTACCATACTGAGAGACCAGTTCGGCATTATGCCGAAAAGGAGGGCAATCGGCTATTCCAAGCCGTACCCCGACGAGTACGAGATGATCCCGCTGCCACCTAAATATCGGCTCCCTGACTTCTCCAAATTCAGTGGATCGGATGGCTCCAGCTCCATCGAGCACATCGGCCGATATTTGGCGCAACTAGGACCGGCTTCAGTGTCGGATCAGCTACGCGTGAGGCTCTTTTCACAGTCCCTCACAGGATCGGCTTTTGGATGGTATACCTCTTTGCCAGCAAACTCCATCCAGTCTTGGAAGCAATTGGAAGAACAGTTCCATACGCAATACCATTCAGAAGCTTCCGAGTCTAGCATTGCCGATCTAGCGCAACTACGTCAGAAGCGCGGAGAAACGGTGACAGAGTACATCCAGCGCTTCAGGAATCTTAGGAACCGATGTTATTCGGTTCGTATAACTGAAAAGGAAGCAGTCGAATTGGCAGTAGCTGGCCTTGCAACACAGCTCAAGGACATGGCCTCCCAAGCAGATTATCCCTCGCTGGCGCACATGGTTCAGAAACTATCAGCATATGAACAGCGCCACCCAGACCTGTACCAAGACAAGTTCAAGCGTGCAGTAGTCATGGTCGATACAGAGGAAGGTGAAGTGCCTGCGGGAGACCAAGAAATAGCAGTGGCTGAGTGGACTCGGGGAGGAACCCCCGTATCCTGCAAATGGGTAAAGCCACCAGGGCCGCCCAGGGGATTTGATTTTGACGTGACCAAGACTGAACAAATCTTCGACCTCCTGCTTAAGGAGAAACAGTTGACGATTCCTGAAGGTCTCAAGTTCCCCACGGCGCAAGAGCTAAATGGAAAGCCGTACTGCAAATTCCACAACTCGCTTTCCCATGCCACCAACGACTGCAGGGTGTGGCGTCAGCACATCCAAGCGGCGATAGAGAAGGGGCGTTTAATTTTCAACCAATACGCCATGAAGGTAGACACCCAGCCCTTCCCCGCCGTTAACATGGTAGAAGTCATCTACCCCGAGGGCTGCCAGCCAGGTCCCACGTTCAGCATCAACATGGTAGGGCCTGGGAACCACTCTGGCAAAGATGGAGATGAGGGCAGCTGCTCTCATAGCAAGGACACAGAAGAGGCCGCTCCACGCGATCGGCTCCATCATGATGGCAAGCGCTACGTCACAGAGGGAGAAGTGAAGAACATAAGATATCAGCGACCTCTCTCTGATCACCTCCTCAACAAATATGTGAGTCAGTATGACCAACGCCGACGGTCCAACTGTGATGATGAAGGAGATCGTCTGGCTAGAGAAGCCAGAAGACATCGTCGGCAGGATCGCGATGAGGAGGAGCACGAGCGCCGTGCCACGGACAGGCCAAGGGGGCAAGATGACAACGCCAGACACTGGGACTGCCCTTTCTTCAGACACTGCTGGGATTCAGGAATGAGCCGATTGCCCACAATCGGCAATTGCCCAGAATGCAACAAGAAGAAGAAGGAGGCAGCCAACGTGTCTGTGTTTGAGCGCTTAGGGCCTCTCCCACCACCAAGCAAACGCGCTGAGTCACCTCGTTGGGCAGATCTTGAGGATTCAGAAGACGAGGGACTAGAAGAAGAAGAAGACAGGTACCACCGTCCAAGGTGGTGCCCTGACGGACTCAGCCGTTCACAGAAACGCAGGGTTCAGCGGTTGCGCGGCCTGGAGGAAGCCGAAAGGTTATACTTGCATACGCTAAGGAAGGCACGGCCTGATCTGGCTGCGAAGATTCAGCGAGCCCAGGATGAAGAGGGTCGTCCACGGAGGATGGAGTGGCGTCCCAAGCAAAAGAAAGCCGATGATGAAACATCGGCTGGCACAAACATGGTGCTCGTCTTGCCGACAGAGCTTAGTGCTCCACGATTATACGATGCACTCAAGGTGGATGATAGCAGGCGCATCAAGTCAGAGGTTGGGTTGGTTTTATCCAGCCTAACCGAGTAGCAAGATTAAACCAATGAGCGAAACGTGCGAGGCTGATCCTTGTGATCGGCCCCAAAAATTTTATGGAGGAACATTACAAAACCTTCATCGAACAAGCAATGTGGAGGCCGATTCCAGCAACCGGCCAAAATTATCTTCTGCACATATTCTGTTTATGGTCAGCAACGATCTACTGGGCAGCGGCCACGTCGGCAGATGAAAGTCAGCATGAATCTTTGCGAAGTCGACGTGCAAGTGCAGTGCCCTGACTTACCAAGAAAGCCGATATCTGCAATCATTTGGCAGATTCGGCTCGGGGGGCATATAGTCAGAGGAACATGTGCAGATAAACATGTGCAGACATGCGTGCGGTGCAACATTGGGGGCCGATTAAGAAAAATCGGCCAAACAAAAAAAAAAACAACACAAAAGTTTAGCCGATGCAGATACGTGGCCATCGACTCAAGAGGTACAGCTACAGCTGTTATGAGCAGAAAGGGTCAACGGAGCAGGAAGTGAGTCACGAAAAGAGACTCTAATGGAAGAGCTCCTCAATTGAGTGGCTTGATAACTTCGATTTTCTCTTCAAGAACCTCTGGTTTCCTTTTTGCGAGCAATGTGCAGATCAGGTTAAGGATGGGTTACATCAGATCCACCACAGGGGAGGAGCCGATCTGACTTGCAAAGCGCGAAAGTGGACTGAAGAAGCTCGGGGGGCAGCTCACCCTGAAGGTTCTCTGCTCTGGAGAGCCGATTTTGCTGAAATCGGCTGGTTCCGCGTCATGACTTGGAAACCGATGGCGACACATTTGGTTAGTCCACTGATATACTCGCCTTGATAAAGGCTCGGGGGGCAACTGATGGCGCAGAATTTGCCGTTCTTAAGAAGCCGATTGAGATTTCATCAGGCTGAAAACACAATGGTATCGACTTCAGGATCAAGTCGTTTTCGGCAGTAATTCTGGTTCTCTCGTGAGAACGTCGATTTGCCTAGTTGTCCGCCAGAACTCAAAGGGATGGGGCATTAAGTTACCGGTGCGTTGTCATCGGCTTGTTGGCCATTGGCTAAGTGACGATCGGTGGGGTCAGCAGAAGAGAGAATCGGCTCAATCAAACTCAGAAGAAATCGGCAGAATTAAGATTGGGGAAGAGTTCTTCAACGATAAACCAGATTTCTTACATAGAAGAGCTGATTGCTCTCAAAAGGGAGTACTAAGGGGATACATTGCCCCGTCTACTGTTGCTAATCCTATTCTAGAGGTCCTATTCTACGGGCCGTCACTGCCCTCGTCGTCACCGTCGTCAGCGCTGCTCCCGGCGAGCTCGTCGTCGCTGCTGTAGCGGCCGCCGGCAGGACCTTCGTTGTCCTCGTCCTCCACGTCGTCGTCGTCGTCGCTATCATAATCACTGAGATTCCCTGGCCAGGGGCAATGGCGCTTGGCTGGCGGCTCGTCGGAGAGGCTGTCGTCGTCGTCCTCCTCTTCCTTTCCCTCCTCCTTCGCCTCGGGGGAGGTAAAGTCATCCCAGGAGAAGCGATCGTCATCGCTCTCCTCTTCCGATTCCCCGTTGGCGAGGAAGCGGAGGTCGCTCTCCCCGTCCGTCGAGGATTGGTCGTCCTCGGACCAGATGGAGAAGTCATGGTCTGACTCCTCCCCGGCCTCAATGGCGCGGCGGATGTTGGCCGCATAGACTTCTTGTGGGCTCGGTGCTGGCATCGGCTCGGGAGAAGAAGACTCGAAGGAAAGTCCCGACGAGGCAGAGGAAGAAGAGGACATGGTGCGCAGAAGGGTTGTTTTTGGAGTGCCGATGGCTGGAACAGAGGAAGAGGATAAAGATGACTATTTAGTCGGCACGGTTAAATAATGAGAAACCTGGTGGGAATTACTGCCATCACAGTTTCCGAAGGGGTAATGTCAGAGCTGTCAAATTTTGCAGAGAAGCTGAAAGGACAGGGCATAATGATGACGGAAGCTGCAAATGGCTCTGTCCTGCCACGACATGACCCTTCGAAAGGAAAATATAATGATTTTGGAAAAATTATTTCCAAAACCAGGGGGGCATGTGTTATCACCAGATTTTGGACAAATCCAGAGGTGGGCCGTAAGAGAGATGGGCTTAGAGGACTACACGTGGAAGATCTCTGAAGCGGCCTTGCACGGAGAATTTGGGCTAGTTTGCCCGTGTATCTTTAATTATAGTAGGTTATATCTTAGATCAAGATTTAGAATTTGTATCGCGCACGGTGGGATATTCCCACGTTAGAAAGTCCGCTGGACTATAAATATGTATCTAGGGTTTATGGAATAAACAACAACACAACGTTCACCCCAAAACAAACCAATCTCGGCGCATCGCCAACTCCTTCGTCTCGAGGGTTTCAATCAGGTAAGCGACATGCTGCCTAGATCGCATCTTGCGATCTAGGCAGCACAAGCCCCACGTTGTTCATGCGTTGCCCGTACTGAAGCGTCTTTGATGGCGGGCAACGTAGTTATCATAGATGTGTTAGGGTTAGCATAGCTCTTCGTATAAACATGCTTACGTAGTGCAACCCTCGCATGTCTAGCCGCCCTCACGCCTATCTCAGGCGTGGGGGCGGCACCCTGCTTGTTCATCATCTAGTAGATCTGATCCGTTACGATTGCTCCTTGCTCTGCAAGGATTAGTTTAATATCTGCAATAGTTAGGCCTTACGAAGGGGGGGAGGATCCAGCGGCACGTAGGGTGGCGTTCGCAAGTCCTAAACAGGATGTTCCGATGATCAACGTCACGTTGGTTGTGTGGCCTTGTTTAGGATCGGCTTACGAGCACCGTGCGTGGCCGCGAGGCCCAACCTGGAGTAGGATGATCCGATTATGCGGTGAAAACCCTAAATCGTCGTAGATCTCATTAGCTTTATCTTGATCAAGCAGGATCACCAAGTATTCGTGCACCCCGTACGGATCATGGGTGGATCGGCTCTTTGAGCCGATTCACAGGATAACCTGAGAGCCGATCGAGGCTCTGATTTAATGTTTACGTGTATGCCATGCAGGAACTAAGCGAGGCATCCCCATCACCTTCCTGACCAGGTATAGGTCAGGTGGCACGCCCTTGCACTTCGCATCGCCGCGTGTGACCAGAAGAGCATTGCGGGCCGTCGCTCGGAGGGGTCTCAGCCAGCCGCAGCTCTAGGCTCTTCCCGGCTCTACCGTGTTGACAGGCCGCTGCCCGCCGGTGGGTTTTGGCGATCAACAGAACCTCATGGTATTCATTCTATTTCAATCTTGGGAACATAATAAGGAGATCAACTCTAGAAATATATATCCTTCTCTATTCCATGTTATTATACATCAAACCTAGAGAGGTGAGAGTTTTATATTAATAATTAAAGAAGCATTAACAAACCTTGAGTTAAACCCTGGATATACATCCAAGTATTCAAATCATCATCTTTAAGAGGAACCCTAGGATCGTATCCAAGATATTTCCTAGAGAGAGAAACCATTTATGTTAAACATAGATATTGATGATCACAACAACCTCTATGGAGCCTAACCTTAAGTTAGTATTAAAGTCCTTCCCAAATGAGTGAGACCATTCATACTGATCCAAGATTTACCTATTTAAGAATAAAGGACAATCTTTGAACTAAAGTATTAGGAGAATAACCATCTCATCTTGGAGTGGTGAAACAACCTATTATCACATGGAATAATACCATACCCATGAATTGATAAGGTGAGGAAGAGACTAACCCAATTAAGCTAGACAAGTGGAACCTGAGCCTAGATACCTAAGGAGATATAATGAGTACACCAAACACCCTAAAATAACTATTCCTAAATGAGAAAACTCAACCTATGGTGTTATACTCAAGATAATTGAGACAACCATAACCATGCCACTCAAGAAATTATAAAATAAAGTAAATATTTAATTGATCAAGATAACACTTGATCTTGGGAGTGAGAAACCCATTCAAGGAGAGATACCTTAGGAAGCCAAACCTTGATCATTATTAATTAAGTAATGATCATAAAACCTAAGAACTTGAGGTATGGAGAATAAACCCTCATAGGATAAGTAGATCTCATTCACCACATGAAATCATAGGGAGGTAACTAGTAGGCAACCCTAGGCTTATATTCCAACCCTAACTTGTGATTCAATTGGTGATCATAAGTAGAATTCTACCATATCTACATTCCACCTATTCTTCATTTAAGAAACATAAGAAAACCTTAGAGTAAAACCCTATACTTTATATGGTGAGAAACCATATATCCATATGACCAAAGTTAACTATAAAAAGAACTATAACCAATGCAGTTACTTAAATGATAAATTGAGGTAACAATAGAAGCCAAATGGTAGAACATAAAACTAATTCTCAATATCATAGTAACTAGAGGAGAACATAAAATGTTAAGTAAACAACCACCTTATCATGGTTAGGGAAGATTAAACCCTAGCACATGAAATATGGTGTCATCTCATCTCTACAACCTAGAAGTAAATCTCAACCCTAGTTTCTGTATCACTTAAGTAATCATAACTAAAAAACCCTAAACCAGATTTGAGATCCAACTCATGTGTCATTAGGTAAATAGCATTTGAACCCTAATGGTTCATTAATTAAGTCTTATGTTTCAATTATAAAACATAAGAGCCACCTAATGCTAAGTCCTATAATTAAACCATATGTGTAGTGATCAACCAAATATCTTTGTAACCAGATAAACCATAATGGAGACAATACCTATTTAGATACTTTCAAAAATAATGATAGTATTAACCTTAATAAGGGAGGTTATGATAGAAACTATAAAACCCTAATACATTTGAGCTCACATAAAATCATGTGCAAGTGACCAATTTCCCAAATGGAAGTCAAATCCTAATGATACCTTCTAAAATACTTGGAGTATAATTATTAACTCTAACCATTCCAAAAGGGAGTGGTATTCCAAATAGAAAAGGAAATTAAAATGAATACTTAAATTCTTGTCTAATTAAAAGTTGCAACAAGGCTCACATATAATTATGTTTATGAAAAAACAATGCAGTAATACAATAATCTTTTTATTAGTCCTCATGAAAGCAAAATTATCAAACACCTGAAAGCATTATGGAATTCAAATATGAATTCAAAACAGAATTATAAAACCAGAATTGAAAACAGAAAATAAAACAGAAAAAGAAAAGAGGAGATAAGGACTTACCAGGCTCTCCTGGCCGACGCAGCCCAGCAAAGCAGCCCAACACCGCAGCCCACGAACCAGCCCAGGAACCCGGCATTTCAGCCGAACAACCGTCCACGTACCGTTTCGCTGGATAAGAACAGAGACGCCGTCTTCGTCTTCGTCTTCGCTCGCGTCGACGCACGGCAGCTCGACACCGCGATGGAGAGGCCACGTCCCGCGTCGTCGCCGCCAATATCGACCGCCAGCACACGAGGAGGAAGCTATAAAACGCGTCGAAGCCCACCATTTTCCCTCCTTTCGTCTCAATCGACCAAAACACCGAAACCCTAGCTCGCCGGTGACAATCTCGCCCCGGCGAGTCCGACCACCCCAGGGTACGCCGTAGAGCTCAGGAGGAGCGCCTCGATGTCCTCTTCCATCTGGTAAATTGGCGCGTCAAAGGGAGCTCGGAGGAGAGCGAATTCGACCGTTCCCTTCCGTGGTTCTGCGGAGGAAATGGCGACCGCCGCGTTGATTCCGTCTCCAATCGACACCGGCGACACTACAGGAAGCCTCCAGGTGACCTTGCGCATCTCGTTAGCATCCTATTAAGCTCTAATTCATGCCGTAGCACCTCTGTCACCGTCGACCATCAACCGCCGCCGCTGAACCTCACCGTCCGCCGTGCTCCGATGACCATTCCCGAGCGGCGCGGCCACCAATAGACTCACCTCGTTGTCCTCTTTCCAACAAGCTCACACACGCGTCCGCGGGAACCCGGAAACGCCGACGCCGTCGCTGATCACCTCGCAGACCACCGTGAACCATGCCACGTCGATGCCACCGTGGCGTGTGACATGGCCTGTGGCCCACTAGTCAGTAGCTGGGTAGGTTCAGTCCGGGTGTAGTTAGTATTTGTCATTTTAATTTAATTCCAGAAATTACCAGAAACTTTGCAACAAATTGTAAAATTCAAAATAGCTCAGAAAAATATAAATGAGACATTAAAATTCTTAGAAAAGAAAACTCTATCCAATAAAAATATAAAACCAAATTTTTATTTTAAATAAAAATTTAATTATTTTATACTTGTTATTTAAGCCTTTAATTCTAATTCTATATACAATTAAAATTCAGAAATTAAGAAAAACATTAATAAAATAAATAAAACCAGTAAGCAAATAATGAAAACATAAAAACTAATTTTCTTTATTTGCTATCTTATTTAATCATTATTAGAGAGATTTAAACCCTGATTAATAATTACCCTTATTATTAATGGTTTAAAAAGAATAAAATGCCACATTCAATATTATTTTATTTAAAAGTTACTAATAACTTCAATTTTAAATTGAAGTTATTAACCATAAGACTATATGGTAAATAGCAAACTCTAATTCCATAGTGAATGGTATTACAACCCATCATTCCATGTGTAACCCTAAAACCCTAATACCATTAGGAACCTAGCTCCATTACTTCATATGAACCCTAAATGGTTTCCTAACCTAAACCCAAATTAACATGTGATCATGTTACTTCATTGGTAGTCATAGATTCATATTTAACAACTCAGTGCTTATTCAAATCCACATAAAATATATGAGCCTATCACTAAGACTTTAACATTCCATGTGTTCATCTCATCCAACCTAGATGATCAAACAGGAACACTTAAGTCTAAAACCTAGTTCCTATCATCAAAAATATCAACCTTACTCATACCTATATAGCATCACACCAATGTGATGGACTCCAATAGCAACCATGCTAATATTGACATCATATCCCATACACACTAAACCCTATTAGTGTGAGATAATTATTAAACATACTATTTAGGAAACCACCATTCCTTACTTAGTGAATCCAACAGCAAACCCTAGACAACCTCAACCCTAATTGCAATACTTCTTATTACTTAAGAAGTATGTTCTTCAAAAGTTATTCTTTTGAAGAAAATAAGGTATCATCATCAATCCTGTCTAATAGGACCTATAAACCCTAACTATCTATCACCAGTAAGCTATAACCAACCCTGATAGTACCCATGTGTAACTAATTGCTTAAGTTGCTTATGCTTAAGTAAAACCAAACAAGCCTAGTTGCTGATGAATCCAACTATGTTGTGATCCATCTACTACTTATTCCAGAAACCAATTAGAACCATAGAACCCCATAAAACTCCACAACCCTAATTGTATACTTGTTCTTTATTAAAGAACATGTTCTTCAAAAGTTATTCTTTTGAAATATATAACAAATAATCATCAACCATACACTATCAGGACTTAAAATTGACAACTGCTCTTTACTTATTACACAACCACTATTCCTTGACGTATATGATTGTTACTATGCATTTTATCACCTGCTTATGATTCTAAAACAACACAACCCTAAATAAGAACCTTGTTTGTGAAACATTCTAAAAATGCAACACACCCTGAACTAATCATTATCACTCACTAATCCTAAATCATCGGGGTTAGATCACGCTTAGAGCGATTGCACCTCATACTTATGCATTATTGCATTCTTGGCAATCTTTTAAACATCGTCCTTACCGGACGATGATGCTATTTCAGAATTTGGAGTTAATGCGTATCGAAGACCTTGCCTGCATAATCTTGCAGTCAAGAAAGGTAAGTTCATCACTTGCTCATGTCATTTGAGTATTTTTATCAAATTACTTGCAAAATATTATGGTTATCACTATTGCACAAAAATCAAAACCACTACTTTCTTAACTATGAATATGACTATGTGGTGGGCAATGGAACCATGGATTGTGTTGATATGGTGGAGGTTCCATTGCACGGGTTTATATCCATCTAGGATTAAACAACAAATGTCGCCAGTGATTCTTGTGCCGTAATAACCGTGTTAACCATAAGATCCGGAGTGGGACGGAGTAGTCAAAAGTGTTTCCACCTCTCGTTCATCAACGGATGCGCTTTACCGTAGTACACTTGTAATCCAAGGGGGCAAGCTGGTGAGGCTGGGGAGTCCTAAGTCCCCACGGCATAGTCCGTAGTACACTTGTCGCCCGAAGGAGCAAGATGGTGAGGCTGGGGAGTCCTAAGTCCCCACGGTATTGCGGTCTAGGATGGGTTGCAGCTACCGGCGTAGGAGTGTATGGTAGAGCCCGATCGTTGTCGTGGTCGGGGTCCACCTTGAAATCTACAGGAATAATGGGACCGACGTGGACCCAGGGTCGGGGCATGCAACAAAGGGTGGGTGTTCGAGGTAGCGGAGGAACATGATTGGCTAGACCTTATACCGGGCCTCACACCAAAGGAAGTGTGGACGGGAAAGCTGCCCGGTTGGCACCAAGGTTAAGATCTCTTATGGGTAAAGTAACACACCTCTGCAGAGTGTAAAGAACCGTGACCTGTCACTCCCTGTTCCGGGATATGGAACTGCGAACGCGGCCGGAAAGGAGCTCCATGAAGTTCTAGTAAACCGGTGAAGGCTGACGGACATAGTTCTTCTGAATAAAAGCAACCTTTTGAAGAAATGGTTATGAAAACTTGCATTGGTATTAGGCTTTCTGGTCTAATGCCGTAGCTAGTGCATTAAACACCTCTTTCCTATAATGAACTTGTTGAGTACGCTCGTACTCATCCCACTCTTAAATTCCCTGCTTAGATATGGAGGCATCGAAGGAGGATCCACAGTGCAACTCGAAGGCCGAGGAGTCAACAACTACTTCAAGAGACAAGACCCTGTCAGAGGAGTCAGATACCACATCCATCAAGGAGAACACCTAGTTTAGCCATAGAAGGGAACTAGCTTCCTAAACCTAGCTCCTATTTAGCTAGAATCTATTCTTAGCCTCTATAGCTAGGGAGATACTCTACAAATAGAGTTCGTGACAGGATTAGACTACGAGTCGTTCTTTTGGAGTTTATTTGCAGATTTACCTCATTGTAAAGTAGGAGGCTGTGTTGATCTTATGTAATAGAGTCAGAGTTGTAATTCTATAGACATGCCTTGGACCCGCATATGTTTCTGTTGTACCACTCTGAGCGATATAATACTAGTGGAACGGTGTTTCATTGGTGTTGTATCAGACTTGCATACTACACCATGCAGTGGTATGCCGGGTCACCACAGTTGGTATCAGAGCAAATGCTTTAACCTTAGGATTAAAACCCTTTAAAGGAGACCTATAGGATTGGTAGTGTCTATAGGAAGTGGTCTTAGTTAAACCAAACAGTTCTTATGACTTGAGATGGATATTCACATGAGAATAATCCTGACACACTTGAGTCAACATTTCCTACCTATCCTTCCTAAGTGAAGTTAGCTAATCCAAAACATGTAGTACATCAATAAGTCCTTAAAACAATAGAGGAGTAGATCACAGTGTGTATACAATACATGGTAGTCCAAAGAGAGGATACAACCATAAGGAAGATATCCTATTGGAAGATGTGTACCAACGCAGGTTATAGTTAAATAAGAATTACTCAGACCTGTAATAGGAGTAATATCAAGTGATGAAGATATTTAAGATATCCTAATAAAAGATATAGACCCAGATAAGTAATAAGTAAGTAAAATTACCTAGACATGTGAAATAATTGATAGTAAGTGATAACTATGAGTCATATGAGGTAGTACAGACCATGATGAGTCAATCATGGGAGGTGAGGAAGAGAGATAGAAATAATATATGTCTACTTACATGGTAGAGATAGAAATCATATATGATTCACTTGAGAATCATTATGTGATGAAGAAGAACCTCTAAAGTATTTAGGAGGAGTACAATAAAAAGCCAAGTGCTAAACAAGTAGTGCAAGAATTGTATTCCAAAACCATGGGAAGTGTGCCAAGCACATCAGAACCATAGCCTTATGGTACAATAACTTGGAAGTATAGGAGCTATATTCCAATAGTTATGTGTCTAGAATAATGATGTTTGAAACAGACATATCATGTGTAGCAGTCCTCAACAAAATGGAAGTTAAGTAGTACTTCCAAAGAAAATTAGGTTAACCTTAACCACCCCAAACCACTTTGTGTCAAGTTTATCTCATTGCAATTGTGCAATTAAGGTAAATGTTGAGACAAATAGTAGAATCCCATATATTCGTGCTAAATATCACGATATAATCCTATATTATGTGGTGTTATATACTACACATCTCAGCCTGATGTTTAGAGATGTCTTACTCAACTAGTATATTCAGGCTTATGATGGTGTGTATTATAAACACAAAGCTGAATCTTCTTGGATTTTATTGGATTTTCATTGTTTGACTAGATCCATACATGAAGTTGACTTTGATATGCAAATGCATGTTGCAAGATCAAGTCCTTACTTGGTGCTATAGATCTAGAGGGTAATGGTAAACGTGTGGGGAAGTGACGAATTCTGAAGATTCTGAAGACAAGATGAAGGTTCATCAGAAAAAGGAAGCAAAGTTGTGGGAAGTAACCACAATACTCTGAAGGAAGTACAATCAGAAACTCATGCTTACCTCAATAGAGGAGTACTTTAGTACGAAAGAAGCATGAAGGTGAGAAATATGATGATTATGGTGAAGCTCAAGCAGATCCATAGTTAATATAGAAGAGGGAATGCATGGGAAATCACTTAGGATACTATAATCATAGTGTCAGCTAGTGGTTTTCTTGCAAAATAAACCCTGACAGAAGGAAGATGACCTATGAAACCATAGCAGATATAAGAAGACCATAGTTGATATCAGAAGACCACAATTGGTATAGGATCAATACTACGAGATAAAGCAGAAGATGTCTCGTCCAGTTGATCAGAACCTATAATAGAATCCATTTTTAGATATCAAATAGCCACAGTTGGTATAATAACCACAGCTGGTATCAGTTGGTATTACGAATAGTCCACGATTTAATTATTTGTAACAAAAGTTTGAGAACAAATAAAAATCTTGTCAGCCAAATAACTAGATCTATAATCATTTAGTCGAAGGATTCACATTGGATGTCCACAATTGAGTGGATACACCACAAACATTCTTCGCGAGACCTTAGAAGAAGTACAAACCATAAGCTAGACCTAGACCAATATTCTAACCATAAGTCCAATAGTTGGAAGAAAAAGGAGTGAAGACCATAAGAAAACTCAAAGGGGTAGAGTAAAGATTGAGTTAGATATACCATAACTCAATAATTTAAGCTTGATAGAAGCAAAAGGTCTGAACTGAGAGGAAGCTCGATCTTATTGCATAAGATTATTGAACACTACTTTCAGAAGGATGTCAGACCAGAAGCCGAGGTTTATACCTCGAGGAAGTAAGAAGTGGAATATAACTCGAGAAGGTGAGTAAGATTTACTCAGAAGTACGAAAGCTCAAGTAAGCTAAGCTTAATGAAGTTGGAAGAAGGAAATATAGGAGACCAAATATAGCTCAAGAAGGCCAAAGACCGAAGAAGATCGACCATACCAAAATTAAGGACTAATAGAATGATTCCTTTCATGGAACCTAAAGAACACAAAATTGTTATAGGTATCAGTTATAATCCCTGATTGGATAGACTAAATGAGTCTAATCCATTCTGAGTGAAATAAACCATCAAAGATCAGTTTCAAGGTAAGTACCTTACCAAGTATCATTACTGCAGTTTGGGTAGTAAAGGAAAACAAAGACCTATTTTATCAATTTAGAAGAATGTATCAAATTAGTCCTCAGTTAAGATTAGCAGCACCAGAAGAAGTCCCAATCATTGAATCTTCAATGAGGAAGGAAACAAGATTATGATATTGAAAAAAATCATGGAATTGAAGTAAGAAGCCATGGCCCAGAGACAAACACTATTGGATTCCAGGAAGAATCTGGATAAGAGATATATTCAATTATATCTAGCGAGATCACCACGGAGTTCGAGAAATGTTGTAGTCTGCACAAGTCAGATCCACACTCCGAAACGTGAGAGAGATCAAACTTCGAGGACGAAGTTTAGTTTAAGGGGTAGAGAGTGTAATATCCCAGGTAACGGGGTTACAAAAAATAGAGGAAATAGATGTGTGCATTGCATTCATGCATAGAAAATCTGGGGAATTTTCGCGCTTTAAAGTAAACAGTCACAGTAACTGAAGTTTCACTTGACTTTGGTGGAATTGAAGTAGCTCATCAAGTCAAGCGCTATAAACCTCAATGTGACTTTGTTAAAACCTTGTTTTGGGTAGAGAGGATTTGATCTAAGGGGTTAGATCAAATGGAATTGATATTCAACACAACAACACTTTACTCAATGATCAATTGTTTGATCATACAAAAGATCACAACATGGTAAACATTGCCATAACATATGAACATCCATTAATTTGGAAATCAAGTAACAATAATTGGAGAAACCATTCTTGACTTATCTTTTCCATGTCTTAAACTAATCCATGATCCTACCATGAACCTCATGGTATTCATTCTATTTCAATCTTGGGAACATAATAAGGAGATCAACTCTAGAAATATATATCCTTCTCTATTCCATGTTATTATACATCAAACCTAGAGAGGTGAGAGTTTTATATTAATAATTAAAGAAGCATTAACAAACCTTGAGTTAAACCCTGGATATACATCCAAGTATTCAAATCATCATCTTTAAGAGGAACCCTAGGATCTTATCCAAGATATTTCCTAGAGAGAGAAACCATTTATGTTAAACATAGATATTGATGATCACAACAACCTCTATGGAGCCTAACCTTAAGTTAGTATTAAAGTCCTTCCCAAATGAGTGAGACCATTCATACTGATCCAAGATTTACCTATTTAAGAATAAAGGACAATCTTTGAACTAAAGTATTAGGAGAATAACCATCTCATCTTGGAGTGGTGAAACAACCTATTATCACATGGAATAATACCATACCCATGAATTGATAAGGTGAGGAAGAGACTAACCCAATTAAGCTAGACAAGTGGAACCTGAGCCTAGATACCTAAGGAGATATAATGAGTACATCAAACACCCTAAAATAACTATTCCTAAATGAGAAAACTCAACCTATGGTGTTATACTCAAGATAATTGAGACAACCATAACCATGCCACTCAAGAAATTATAAAATAAAGTAAATATTTAATTGATCAAGATAACACTTGATCTTGGGAGTGAGAAACCCATTCAAGGAGAGATACCTTAGGAAGCCAAACCTTGATCATTATTAATTAAGTAATGATCATAAAACCTAAGAACTTGAGGTATGGAGAATAAACCCTCATAGGATAAGTAGATCTCATTCACCACATGAAATCATAGGGAGGTAACTAGTAGGCAACCCTAGGCTTATATTCCAACCCTAACTTGTGATTCAATTGGTGATCATAAGTAGAATTCTACCATATCTACATTCCACCTATTCTTCATTTAAGAAACATAAGAAAACCTTAGAGTAAAACCCTATACTTTATATGGTGAGAAACCATATATCCATATGACCAAAGTTAACTATAAAAAGAACTATAACCAATGCAGTTACTTAAATGATAAATTGAGGTAACAATAGAAGCCAAATGGTAGAACATAAAACTAATTCTCAATATCATAGTAACTAGAGGAGAACATAAAATGTTAAGTAAACAACCACCTTATCATGGTTAGGGAAGATTAAACCCTAGCACATGAAATATGGTGTCATCTCATCTCTACAACCTAGAAGTAAATCTCAACCCTAGTTTCTGTATCACTTAAGTAATCATAACTAAAAAACCCTAAACCAGATTTGAGATCCAACTCATGTGTCATTAGGTAAATAGCATTTGAACCCTAATGGTTCATTAATTAAGTCTTATGTTTCAATTATAAAACATAAGAGCCACCTAATGCTAAGTCCTATAATTAAACCATATGTGTAGTGATTGATACGTCTCCGACGTATCGATAATTTCTTATGCTCCATGCCACATTATTGATGTTATCTACATGTTTTATGCACACTTTATGTCATATTCGTGCATTTTCTGGAACTAACCTATTAACAAGATGCCGAAGTGCCGATTCTTTGTTTTCTGCTGTTTTTGGTTTCAGAAATCCTAGTAAGGAAATATTCTCGGAATTGGACGAAATCAAAGCCCAGGGGCCTATTTTTCCACGAAGGTTCCAGAAGTCCGAAGACGAAACGAAGAGGGGCCACGGGGTGGCCAAACCCTAGGGCGGCGTGGCCCCACCCCTGGCCGCGCCGGCCTATGGTCTGGGCCCCCCGTGCCGCCTCTTGACCTGCCCTTCCGCCTACTTAAAGCCTCCGTGACGAAACCCCCAGTACCGAGAGCCACGATACGGAAAACCTTCCAGAGACGCCGCCAACGCCGATCCCATCTCGGGGGATCCAGGAGATCGCCTCCGGCACCCTGCCGGAGAGGGGAATCATCTCCCGGAGGACTCTACGCCGCCATGGTCGCCTCCGGAGTGATGTGTGAGTAGTCTACCCCTGGACTATGGGTCCATAGCAGTAGCTAGATGGTTGTGTTCTCCCCATTGTGCTATCATTGTCGGATCTTGTGAGCTGCCTAACATGATCAAGATCATCTATCTGTAATTCTATATGTTGCGTTTGTTGGGATCCGATGAATAGAGAATACTTGTTATGTTGATTATCAAAGCTATGTCTATGTGTTGTTTATGATCTTGCATGCTCTCCGTTATTAGTAGATGCTCTGGCCAAGTTGATGCTAGTAACTCCAAGAGGGAGTATTTATGCTCGATAGTGGGTTCATGTCTCCGTGAATCTGGAGGGGTGACAAGAACCTCTAAGGTTATGGATGTGCTGTTGCCACTAGGGATAAAACATTGGTGCTATGTTCAAGGATGTAGTCACTAGTTACATTACGCGCAATACTTAATGCAATTGTCTGTTGTTAGCAACTTAATACTGGAGGGGGTTCGGATGATAACCTGAAGGTGGACTTTTTAGGCATAGATGCATGCTGGATGGCGGTCTATGTACTTTGTCGTAATGCCCAATTAAATCTCACTATACTCATCATGATATGTATGTGCATGGTCATGCCCTCTTTATTTGTCAATTGCCCAACTGTAATTTGTTCACCCAACATGCTGTTTATCTTATGGGAGAGACACCTCTAGTGAACTGTGGACCCCGGTCCAATTCTCTTTACTGAAATACAATCTACTGCAATACTTGTTCTACTGTTTTCTGCAAACAATCATCTTCCACACAATACGGTTAACCCTTTGTTACAGCAAGCCGGTGAGATTGACAACCTCACTGTTTCGTTGGGGCAAAGTACTTTGGTTGTGTTGTGCAGGTTCCACGTTGGCGCCGGAATCCCTGGTGTTGCGCCGCACTACATCCCGCCGCCATCAACCTTCAAAATGCTTCTTGGCTCCTCCTGGTTCGATAAACCTTGGTTTCTTTCTGAGGGAAAACTTGCTGCTGTGCGCATCATACCTTCCTCTTGGGGTTCCCAACGAACGTGTGAGTTACACGCCATCAAGCTCTTTTTCTGGCGCCGTTGCCGGGGAGATCAAGACACGCTGCAAGGGGAGTCTCCACTTCTCAATCTCTTTACTTTGTTTTTGTCTTGCTTAGTTTTATTTACTACTTTGTTTGCTGCACTAAATCAAAATACAAAAAAATTAGTTGCTAGTTTTACTTTATTTGCTATCTTGTTTGCTATATCAAAAACACAAAAAAATTAGTTTACTTGCATTTACTTTACTTATTTCATCATGTTTCCTTTTAATTTTACCACAAAAGACATACCGGTAGGACGTGGGTCTATAGTTGGGAGAAATAATATAGAAGAATTTTTCAATCATGTTAGTACCATTGAAAATTTTGAAGATAGACACTTGGTAGACCTTGCGCCTACTTATGAAATTGCTGCTGCACATTTAGTTCGCCTGTTGGAGACTAAATTTGTTAATCTTAATCCTATAATCCAACACATGTTTCTCACACTTGGTGATATGGAAGAAGGGGAAAAGAAAGATTTTGTTTTAGAAACCCTTCTTAGAGAATTTGGTGGTCTGGCAAGAGAAGCTAGAAAGGTCTTTGCTAAATTTAATATGCTTGGTTCTCATACTAATTTTGTTAGTCTCCTTGAAAAGATGGACATGGATAGAATAAGATACACTAATAATATTGATGATGGTGGGGAGACCAAAGCACCAATACCATGTAAACTCTTAGCTATGAATGATGCACTAGAGAATAACTATGCTTGGCTTGTTCCTGGAAATTTGTTTGATGAGAGTAGCACGCCTAAGACTAATGAAAAGGGAGATGCTAAAACTTATGTATCTAATATATTATGCCTGGTTGAGAAAACTCCGCACCCCGCTGAGAATGCACCACCCTTCGATAATACTTGATACACACTTCCTGCGCCTAGCTGAAAGGCGTTAAAGAAAAGCGCTTATGGGAGACAACCCATGTTTTTACCTACAGTACTTTGTTTTTATTTTGTGTCTTGGAAGTTGTTTACTACTGTAGCAACCTCTCCTTATCTTAGTTTTGTGTTTTGTTGTGCCAAGTTAAGCCGTTGATAGAAAAGTAAGTACTAGATTTGGATTACTGCGCAGTTTCAGATTTCTTTGCTGTCACGAATCTGGGTCCACCTCCCTGTAGGTAGCTCAGAAAATTAAGCCAATTTACGTGCATGATCCTCAGATATGTACGCAACTTTCATTAAATTTGGGAATTTTCATTTGAGCAAGTCTGGTGCCATTTTAAAATTCGTCAATACGAACTGTTCTGTTTTGACAGATTCTGCCTTTTATTTCGCATTGCCTCTTTTGCTATGTTGGATGAATTTATTTGATCCACTAATGTCCAGTAGCATTATGCAATGTCCAGAAGTGTTAAGAATGATTGTGTCACCTCTGAATATGTTAATTTTTATTGTGCACTAACCCTCTAATGAGTTGTTTCGAGTTTGGTGTGGAGGAAGTTTTCAAGGATCAAGAGAGGAGTATGATGCAACATGATCAAGGAGAGTGAAAGCTCTAAGCTTGGGGATGCCCCGGTGGTTCACCCCTGCATATTTTAAGAAGACTCAAGCATCTAAGCTTGGGGATGCCCAAGGCATCCCCTTCTTCATCGACAACATTATCAGGTTCCTCCCCTGAAACTATATTTTTATTCCATCACATCTTATGTGCTTTTTCTTGGAGCGTCGGTTTGTTTTTGTTTTTTTTGTTGTTTTGTTTGAATAAAATGGATCCTAGCATTCACTTTATGGGAGAGAGACACGCTCCGCTGTAGCATATGGACAAGTATGTCCTTGGTTTCTACTCATAGTATTCATGGCGAAGTTTCTCCTTCGTTAAATTGTTATATGGTTGGAATTGGAAAATGATGCATGTAGTAATTGCTATAAATGTCTTGGGTAATGTGATACTTGGCAATTGTTGTGCTCATGATTAAGCTCTTGAATCATATGCTTTGCACCCATTAATGAAGAAATACATAGAGCATGCAAAAATTTGGTTTGCATATTTGGTTTCTCTAAGGTCTAGATAATTTCTAGTATTGAGTTTGAACAACAAGGAAGACGGTGTAGAGTCTTATAATGTTTTCAATATGTCTTTTATGTGAGTTTTGCTGCACCGGTTCATCCTTGTGTTTGTTTCAAATAAGCCTTGCTAGCCTAAACCTTGTATCGAGAGGGAATACTTCTCATGCATCCAAAATACTTGAGCCAACCACTATGCCATTTGTGTCCACCATACCTACCTACTACATGGTATTTTCCGCCATTCCAAAGTAAATTGCTTGAGTGCTACCTTTAAAATTCCATCATTCACCTTTGCAATATATAGCTCATGGGACAAATAGCTTAAAAACTATTGTGGTATTGAATATGTAATTATGCACTTTATCTCTTATTAAGTTGCTTGTTGTGCGATAACCATGTTCACTGGGGACGCCATCAACTATTCATTGTTGAATTTCATGTGAGTTGCTATGCATGTTCGTCTTGTCTGAAGTAAGAGAGATCTACCACCTTATGGTTAAGCATGCATATTGTTAGAGAAGAACATTGGGCCGCTAACTAAAGCCATGATCCATGGTGGAAGTTTCAGTTTTGGACATATATCCTCAATCTCAAATGAGAAAATTATTAATTGTTGCTACATGCTTATGCATAAAAGAGGAGTCCATTATCTGTTGTTTATGTTGTCCCGGTATGGATGTCTAAGTTGAAGAATAATCAATAGCGAGAAATCCAATGCGAGCTTTCTCCTTAGACCTTTGTACATGCGGCATAGAGGTACCCCTTTGTGACACTTGGTCAAAACATGTGCATTGTGATGATCCGGTAGTCCAAGCTAATTAGGACAAGGTGCGGGCACTATTAGTACACTATGCATGAGGCTTGCAACTTATAAGATATAATTTACATGATGCATATGCTTTATTACTACCGTTGACAAAATTGTTTCATGTTTTCAAAATCAAAGCTCTAGCACAAATATAGCAATCGATGCTTTTCCTCTATGGAGGACCATTCTTTTACTTTCAATGTTGAGTCAGTTCACCTATTTCTCTCCACCTCAAGAAGCAAACACTTGTGTGAACTGTGCATTGATTCCTACATATTTGCCTATTGCACTTATTATATTACTCTATGTTGACAATATCCATGAGATATACATGTTACAAGTTGAAAGCAACCGCTGAAACTTAATCTTCTTTTGTGTTGCTTCAATGCTTTTACTTTGAATTATTGCTTTATGAGTTAACTCTTATGCAAGACTTATTGATGCTTGTCTTGAAGTGCTATTCATGAAAAGTCTTTGCTTTATGATTCACTTGTTTACTCATGTCATATACATTGTTTTGATCGCTGCATTCAGTACATATGCTTTACAAATAGTATGATCAAGATTATGATGGCATGTCACTCCATAAATTATCTGTGTTATCGTTTTACCTGCTCGGGACGAGCAGAACTAAGCTTGGGGATGCTGATACGTCTCCGACGTATCGATAATTTCTTATGTTCCATGCCACATTATTGATGTTATCTACATGTTTTATGCACACTTTATGTCATATTCGTGCATTTTCTGGAACTAACCTATTAACAAGATGCCGAAGTGCCAGTTGCTGTTTTCTGCTGTTTTTGGTTTCAGAAATCCTAGTAAGGAAATATTCTCGGAATTGGACGAAATCAAAGCCCAGGGGCCTATTTTTCCACGAAGCTTCCAGAAGTCCAAAGACGAAACGAAGAGGGGCCACGGGGTGGCCAAACCCTAGGGCGGCGCGGCCCCACCCCTGGCCGCGCCGGCCTATGGTCTGGGCCCCCCGTGCCGCCTCTTGACCTGCCCTTCCGCCTACTTAAAGCCTCCGTGACGAAACCCCCAGTACCGAGAGCCACGATACGGAAAACCTTCCAGAGACGCCGCCAACGCCGATCCCATCTCGGGGGATCCAGGAGATCGCCTCCGGCACCCTGCCGGAGAGGGGAATCATCTCCCAGAGGACTCTACGCCGCCATGGTCGCCTCCGGAGTGATGTGTGAGTAGTCTACCCCTGGACTATGGGTCCATAGCAGTAGCTAGATGGTTGTCTTCTCCCCATTGTGCTATCATTGTCAGATCTTGTGAGCTGCCTAACATGATCAAGATCATCTATCTGTAATTCTATATGTTGCGTTTGTTGGGATCCGATGAATAGAGAATACTTGTTATGTTGATTATCAAAGCTATGTCTATGTGTTGTTTATGATCTTGCATGCTCTCCGTTATTAGTAGATGCTCTGGCCAAGTTGATGCTAGTAACTCCAAGAGGGAGTATTTATGCTCGATAGTGGGTTCATGTCTCCGTGAATCTGGAGGGGTGACAAGAACCTCTAAGGTTATGGATGTGCTGTTGCCACTAGGGATAAAACATTGGTGCTATGTTCAAGGATGTAGTCACTAGTTACATTACACGCAATACTTAATGCAATTGTCTGTTGTTAGCAACTTAATACTGGAGGGGGTTCGGATGATAACCTGAAGGTGGACTTTTTAGGCATAGATGCATGCTGGATGGCGGTCTATGTACTTTGTCGTAATGCCCAATTAAATCTCACTATACTCATCATGATATGTATGTGCATGGTCATGCCCTCTTTATTTGTCAATTGCCCAACTGTAATTTGTTCACCCAACATGCTGTTTATCTTATGGGAGAGACACCTCTAGTGAACTGTGGACCCCGGTCCAATTCTCTTTACTGAAATACAATCTACTGCAATACTTGTTCTACTGTTTTCTGCAAACAATCATCTTCCACACAATACGGTTAACCCTTTGTTACAGCAAGCCGGTGAGATTGACAACCTCACTGTTTCGTTGGGGCAAAGTACTTTGGTTGTGTTGTGCAGGTTCCACGTTGGCGCCGGAATCCCTGGTGTTGCGCCGCACTACATCCCGCCGCCATCAACCTTCAACGTGCTTCTTGGCTCCTCCTGGTTCGATAAACCTTGGTTTCTTTCTGAGGGAAAACTTGCTGCTGTGCGCATCATACCTTCCTCTTGGGGTTCCCAATGAACGTGTGAGTTACACGCCATCAGTGATCAACCAAATATCTTTGTAACCAGATAAACCATGATGGAAACAATACCTATTTAGATACTTTCAAAAATAATGATAGTATTAACCTTAATAAGGGAGGTTATGATAGAAACTATAAAACCCTAATACATTTGAGCTCACATAAAATCATGTGCAAGTGACCAATTTCCCAAATGGAAGTCAAATCCTAATGATACCTTCTAAAATACTTGGAGTATAATTATTAACTCTAACCATTCCAAAAGGGAGTGGTATTCCAAATAGAAAAGGAAATTAAAATGAATACTTAAATTCTTGTCTAATTAAAAGTTGCAACAAGGCTCACATATAATTATGTTTATGCAAAAACAATGCAGTAATACAATGATCTTTTTATTAGTCCTCATGAAAGCAAAATTATCAAACACCTGAAAGCATTATGGAATTCAAATATGAATTCAAAACAGAATTATAAAACCAGAATTGAAAACAGAAAATAAAACAGAAAAAGAAAAGAGGAGATAAGGACTTACCAGGCTCTCCTGGCCGACGCAGCCCAGCAAAGCAGCCCAACACCGCAGCCCACGAACCAGCCCAGGAACCCGGCATTTCAGCCCAACAACCGTCCACGTACCGTTTCACTGGATAAGAACAGAGACGCCGTCTTCGTCTTCGCTCGCGTCGACGCACGGCAGCTCGACACCGCGATGGAGAGGCCACGTCCCGCGTCGTCGCCGCCAATATCGACCGCCAGCACACGAGGAGGAAGCTATAAAACGCGTCGAAGCCCACCATTTTCCCTCCTTTCGTCTCAATCGACCAAAACACCGAAACCCTAGCTCGCCGGTGACAATATCGCCCCGGCGAGTCCGACCACCCCAGGGTACGCCGTAGAGCTCAGGAGGAGCGCCTCGATGTCCTCTTCCATATGGTAAATTGGCGCGTCAAAGGGAGCTCGGAGGAGAGCGAATTCGACCGTTCCCTTCCGTGGTTCTACGGAGGAAATGGCGACCGCCGCGTTGATTCCGTCTCCAATCGACACCGGCGACACTACAGGAAGCCTCCAGGTGACCTTGCGCATCTCGTTAGCATCCTATTAAGCTCTAATTCATGCCGTAGCACCTCTGTCACCGTCGACCATCAACCGCCGCCGCTGAACCTCACCGTCCGCCGTGCTCCGATGACCATTCCCGAGCGGCGCGGCCACCAATACACTACTAGGAAAAAGGCAATCAGTGGCGCACCACATATAGCCTTCAGTGGCGCACCACTAGTGCGCCACTGCTATCACGCCACTGCTAACTCTTAGTAGTGGCGCACTAGGGGTGCGCCACTACTAGCCTGGATACCAGTGGCGCACTGCGTGGTGCGCCATTGAGATGTCCAGCAGTGCGCCACTATTACTCCAAAGTGGTGCGCCACTGTTGGTCAAGGGCAGTGCGCCACCACTATCTAGACGAGGTGCGCCACTGCTACTGTTTTGCGTGCGCCACTGTTTCAGCGAGGCGGTGCGCCACTGCTGCGTGTGGACGTGCGCCACTGCTGTCTTCAGGACGTGCGCCACTGCTGAGGTTCCTGGTGCGCCACTGCCAGTCTCGGAGGGGATCACAGGGCAGTGCGCCACTGGATCCAGCGCAGTGCGCCACTGCTACTTAGTGGACGTGCGCCACTGATGGGCCACTAGTGCGCCACTGCTACGAATTTCGAATTTTTTTTTTGTATCCTGGCAGGTATTTATACAGGTTGTATATCACAGTACAATAGCACAATACAGGATACATAACACATATAAACAACAGCACAACTTATCCATACATAATTCTTCACATTAGCCCCACATGATTCACAAGATTTCACATTAGAGAAGTTACGAGGTTACAATGCAAGTTACGGGGTTACAAAGTCGCAAATGAGCTAGTGGTTAGACAAGATCGATCATCTAAAGTACAATCACATAGAAGAGAGCTAGAGTCACTACTAGCACCATCCCGATAATAGTGGTCTTCATCCGGTTCCTCCTCCGCTCCGTCCTCTCTCCCGCCAAATAGCGTGCGTATCTATCTTCGGCCTCCGCTCTAGTGGTGTACCCTTTGTAGCTGTTACCGCTAACACGGTGAACCTGTCTCCGACACTCCTCCCAGTCGTTGTAGACTCCGGGAACCTTGCCCTTGTACACGACATACCACGTCATATCTGCGTACATATGCACAAGCTAAAGAAACATTAGTGCACGCGCTCATAGATGTTTGCAACGAATAAGAGCAAACTCAAAAACGATCCAAGTAGTATGAACTAAAAGGCATGCCTCATACATTGTTGGTCGGAACAAATATGAACATCCCGGGATGGCGTCAGTGAGGCCAGGTAGGATGCACAAGAGATTGATATTTGTGCCATCACACCGTGCTCACCAGCGTCACTCCCGGAGTGTACAGTTGACCAAACATTCTAATCATTGGCACTAAAATGGAAGAAAGGCCAATGCAGTTAAGAAGTGCCAACTCAAATAAGAGACAAGTAGCTATTATGAACTAAATGGAATGCCTCATATTTTGTTGGCCGGAACAAATATTAACATTTAGAGAAGGGGTAAGCGAAACCAAGTAGGATGCACAAGAGATTGATACTTGTGTCATCGCACCAGGTTCACTAGCCCCTCCTCCAAGTGTATAGGTGACCAAACATTCTAATCATCGGCATTTTAAAATACGAAAGCAAATGGAAGAATGACAAGGGCCTCATACTTTGTCGATCGAAACAAATATGAACATCCCGGGATGGCGTTAGTGAGGCCAGGTAGGATGCACAAGAGATTGATATTTGTGCCATCACACCAGGCTCACTAGCGACACCCCGGAGTGTACAAGTGACCAACCATTCTAATCATCGGCCAAATGCAATTAAGAAGTGCCAACTCAAACAAGAGATAAGTAGCTACTATGAACTAAATGGAATGCCTCATACATTGTTGGTCAAAACAAATTTTAACATTCAGGGATGGAGTGAGCGAGGCCAGGTAGGATGCACAAGACATGGATATTTGTGCCATCACACCGTGCTCGCTCGCTCCACCCCCAAGTGTACAAGTGACCAACCATTCTAATCATCGGCATATGCAAACAAAATTAACGACCAAATCAAGTGCGGAAAACGACAGAGCCATATATATAAGTTCACAAACATAGCCGAACTAGTAATTAATAGCAAGTAAAGTGCTGGATAAAGTTTATTACAACAGAAGCTCGTCTTTAGTTCACAACTACATAACTAGGCTCGCACATCAAGACTTTCTCGGAGCGTGGATAAAACCGCCGCCTTTCTTCAAGCACATCCATGAGCGGTAGTCGTCACCCTGCATTTGGAGCTTTGTGTCTATGTCACTGTTTGACGGCTGATAGCCGGCGAAGAACTCCCCCGCGCTTCTAACGACATCTTGATGGATGATTTCACAAAACTCTACTTGGATGCGGAAGAAGTCTTGCTTGATGCCGTCGTCAGGGACCCGCGCCAATTTGTTGGCCCAGTCTCTGAGATGCTCAGGTAGCGTAAGCTGCTGCTGGTCCCGTATGAACTTATCCATGTGATAGAGGGCGTAGTAGGCATCCTTGTTACTAGAAGGCGGCTTCTTGACGCAGGGAAACTTTGTTTGGTGCTTGAACACATGCTTCCCGTACCTAACATTTGGCCTCTCGCATGTTGCCTTTCGCTTTGACGTAGCCATTGAGAGCATCATCAAGTACGGCCTTGACATTCGTGTAGTCCGTGGTTGACTTACCGTCCGCATCGAGGTATGTGGCCACGGAATGCTTCGGGGTTATGGAGATGAGTGTGCAGGTTTTGTCTCTGCGTAGAACACATAATGTTTAAGAACATGACGATTGAAATCTAAAAAAATCACGAGTTAAGAACGGTACGGTGAGGGCCGGGGTGACTTACTCGGGAAATACAGGCAGGAGGATGTTACACTTATTCTGGTTCGCTAGAAAGAAGTCTTTGAGGTATCCACTCGCGACTGCCCGGTCTCCGGCGGTGGTCAAGTGGACGGCACGCATGTAGAAGGGGTCGGCTATCGCGATGTCCGGGATCTTGTTTCTAATGATCCGCATCGCCTTGCTGAGCGAGTATAGGCGAATGAAGGTGTAGTGCAGCGGATAACTGTTCAGCATGGCGAAGATGTCATCATACCGCAGGAAGATATTCTCCGCGAAGCCACTATCGACAAAGCCATGGCCCGAGGGCACCTTGGCAACATACACTGGGTATCCATTATCTTTCTCCCTGAGACGCCGCTCCTCCATAAACATAACACCGTCAACCAGAGATCGCATAGGACCGGGTGCAGCATCGTACAATCTTTGAACTAGCATCCGCTCACCCGACACATGCACCCTCGCCTCTATATTCTTGGGCACTGGTGGCCCGTCCTGAGCACGGATAGGTAACGGCTGGTCGGGCAGACTTGTCATCCTTCTTCTTTCTTTTCCGTCCCTTCGGCTTCATTTTTACTGGGACTGCATTCTCCTCTTCGCAAGCCTTCTTCAGTGTGTTAGGACTGATAACACTTCTCACCTCGGCTATCGGCTGAGTCTCGGTGAAATCGGCAGCTGGAGGCGTCTCCTGAGAACAGAATAGGCGCCGCTTGTTGTAATAGGTTTTCCCCTCGGCGGCAGCTTGAGAGGGTTGGCTACTGAGATCGTAGTCCATCACCCCAAAATCGCCTATGCAGTCCAGGTTGGCGAACGTACTGTCCTCGTCCGGACCATCGTTCGGATCCTGTGCCATCTGCATGTCCACATCAGCCATGTCCACATCAGCTGATTGCGGCACCGTTGGGGTGGTCTTGCCATGGCTTGGCGCCGGCACGGCTGGGGGTGCTGTCTGTGGGGTGGTGTCCCTCGCCCCCAAACGAATCAGCTCTTTGGCCAAACCATGGACCAATTGAAGCAATGCCGGAGGGTAAGGACCTCATCTTCGTCGGCACCAGGGGGTTGAATGGGAGGTAGCACGTCGTCGGAGCCGCTAAGCACCCGAACCAGTTGAATCCTATACACGTCGGGTTGCATGGGTTTACCGTGTAACTGACGGTTGCTCGGTTGAACAATTTTGGCCTTGGCAACATCGATCAACTCGCCGTTCACAAACTGCAGGAGAGTGCATGGGACGTCGACGGCGGAGCTCTGCGGAAAACATGTAGGGCGTTAGGGATGGCTAGCTAGTCAAAGGCAAGGATATATATGGAAGTCATTGGCCAAGGGTTGGTTACCGTGATGGCGTCCAGCTCGGCTAAGGTCGAGGCACCGCCGGCGGCGGGCGTGCAATTGATGGAGTGGCCGCTTGTTGGCGCGGTGCCGGCGGCGTATTATCCGCAGCGACGGGTGCATTGAGCTGAAGTAATGGCGCCGCGGGAGACACCAAGGTTGGCGCCGCGGGAGCCACCACGGTTGGCGCCGCGGGAGCCACCAAGGTTGGCGCCGCCGGAGCCACCAATGTTGGCGCCGCCGGAGACACCATTGTTGCCGCCTGCGGACTCACCGATGGCGCCACGCTGTGGGAGTTGCTGCCCGTGAAACTGGGAACCGGGGGAGGCCCCTTTTTTCCTCCCTCATACCACGCGCCCAGACCGGCAACCAAGGTAGGGATGAGGGAGCTAAGCGTCGTGCCCACTTGGTCCTCCACTTGCTGTCTTTGCGTCCTCTGTTGGGTCTCCACGATTTGTTGCACTTGTTGCCGCACTTGCTCCTCGACCAATGTCGGGATCTGCGCAACTTGTGCCTTGAGCTGTGCGACCTCCTTCTCATCGATGGTGGCCTTTCTCTCCTTTTTCCCCGACTTATAGTATTCTCGACCATTTCATAGAGCATCCTTCGCCGACCACACGACCAGCCGACGTCGGCTTACTCAATGGATCCCTCTTCTTGTGGGCATTCAACGCCCTATTTAAAGGGTTGTCCCAAGGGGCACACTGCGAGGAGCTCGTGGACCCCGCGCCGCTACTAGCTTCCTTTTCACTTTCCGTAGCGATCTCCTTAGCCTACGGGAGGAACATGCATGAACCATTTAGAAATTTGGATTCAACAATAAGAATGCAACCATAAAGGAGCTAATTAAGCGGGTGCATTCCTTACCATAAGAGCCTCAAACTCCTTCACATCCGGAGTGGTGGTGAGCTCCTTTGTTTTCGGGTCAATACGGTACCGGGCCAGGAGAAAGTTCCTGGTTTGCTTGTTTGTGTATTGCGGGAGGAGGGGCTCGAGGCCGTTCTTCACACGCTCCTCATCCGCGGCGTCCCATTTCGGTTGCGCCACCCTAAAACCGCCAGACCAAGTTTGTGGGTGCCTAAGTTCAGTTTTCGCATGTCCTTCCCCCACTGACTAGAATCCGACGTTGACTCGCTCTCGCACTTGATCTTGAAATCAGCGTAGTCTTGCTCGGTGATCGAGGGATTTGACTCCTTGATCTTCTCGTAACTCTCACCATTATTAATCATTTTCTTCACTCGGGTCCTCCAACTAGCGAGGGCGGTGCTCATCTTCGTGAGGGCGGCATTGTGCACTTTGTTCCGCATGAGACGCTTTTCTGAGCAGTCCACCGGGAACTCGTATCGTTCGTGTAGCTTCTTGAAGAGGAGGGTGCGCAAATTCGCTCGGTCAGGATGCCTGAGGTTCTCGGTGTTGATCGAGACCGTGCTCCGGAGGATGCACCCGAGTTGGGCAGAGTACCCTTTGACTAAATCAGGGGGCGCCGTTGGATGCCCAGTGGCGTTCACTTCGGTGAATGCTTGCTTCACGGTGCTGAGCACATTCGGGCGACGCTCCCTCCGTAGCTTCTTCGGTGCGCCGGTGTCATCCTCGGCGGCACCATCCGTGGTGTCATCCTCGGCGGCACCATCACTGGTGTCATCCTCGGCGGCATCGTCCGCTCGGTACTGGATCGGGCCATCATCCTCGCCGTCGTCGCGGCGAGGTTGTGACTCCATCACCTCAATTTCATCGGTTAGCATCCAGAACGGCTTGCTGCCGCTGCCGCCGGCCTCTTCGTTGTTGGCCATGTTCGAACTAAGTAGGAAAAAATGCATAAAATTAGCGCAAGATTTCACGGAAAAATTGGGCATGACCTATGCTAATTTATGGACATATGAGTGCCCCATTTTCGCCGAAACGGAAATGAATCAACATTTCGGCGATAATGGGCAACTCTGTCGATCCCTGCACAAGAATATGACACCATATACACCAGCTGAGCACCAACAAAGAAGCAAGCAGCAGCAACAGATCTAGAGCAAGCAGCAGCATGCATCAACAGCAAGCAAGCAGCAGCAGCTAGCAGCATGCATCAACAGCAAGCAGCAACAGCTAGTAGCTAGCAGCAGCTAACACCAGCAACAACTACCAAAGAAGATCAGCCAGCAGCAGCTAGCAGCCAACACCAGCAGCAGCTCACACCAGCACCAGCAAGCAGGAGACCTAAGGTGTTGCTCACCGTGAGTCGCGGGGAGTCACGGGCTACCTTGGAGGATGCGGCGGCGGTCTTCTGCAGCGGCGTTAGCAGTCGAGGGCGACGGCGCCGTGCTTTTCCTGCTCCTGCTCCAACCCTTGCAAATTTTCAAAATAAAAATTCAGTAAGCTTTGAACTCTAAAAATAAAAGAGTTACCTAGCACATGCACCTAGCAGCACCTCACCTCTAAAAAAAAGAAGCTATGATGATCGAGGGCGGCGCGGCGTGCTTCTCCAGCTGCTGCTCCAAGGTGCACGTGGCGGTCGTGTGCTGCTACAACTAGTGCTGTAAACATCAAAATGAACACTGTTAGCATCAGCAGTTAGAACTAAATTTCAAACCAGAGAACTAAATTTCAAAGTCCAAAGATACTCCAAAGATACTGCTAATTAGTGTGAACTAAACCAGAGAATGAACTTGTTCTTTTTATGAACTAAAACATCTTTTCCCCCTTCCTTGCTTGCTACATCTGCAACAAAATAAATGGTAAAACTAAACTACAAAGAACTAGCTGCATTCCTATGAACTCCTTTTGTGAAATCAAAATTACAGAGAGTATTCCTGCACCTAACAACCTAGCAGCAGCAGCAAGCAAGCAAGCAACCTAGAAGCAGCAGCAGCAAGCAAGCACATATATAGCAGCAGCAGCCTAGCAAGCACATAGCAGCAGCAGCAAGCAAGCAACCTAGCAAGCACAACACTAACACCAACTACATATTTACCATGAATTTCTTTGATCAGCCAAATGAAGCAAGTGTGCTATTTGTATGAACAGAACCACAAAACTAGATATGAACATGCCCACATTCAAGAATAGTTTCACCTTTTCCTCCTATTTTCTTATAGTGGAATACAAGTTCAATAATCACTCAATACCGCTTGATATATTAATGTAAAATACCTTAAACAGAGTCATATATTCACCTTATCCTAATGTAATGCTAGCAGATTGCTCCTCTAAGGAAAATTATATCCTCAAATTAAGACATTGGTGGACGGTCGTACTGCCGCCCAGTGCCCGAGGATGGATGAGTCGGCCCAAATTTTGAGCTCACCGTAGCAGTGTTGTTATTTAACTTGGTTGTCTAAAAAATACTAACTCTGTCCATAAAATGATGTCAAAAATTTATTTAAATTTAGATGTAATTTAGTATATAGATATATTTAAATTTAGACGAATTTTCGATAATCTATAGACGGAGGGAGTACAACTTTCCCTAACCAAAGTCTAGGTAGACCGTGTGCATTATTTACAACCGTAACAAAGCAAAGGAATAGTCTACATTAATCTGAGGTTTACCCTCGCAGAGCAGCAAGAAAAAAATGATGGAACTAGTGAGCTGTTCAAGTTTTCAAGAGCATATTTTTCGCAAAAAAAGCTTGCACGACCATATGAACGAACAAATACAGAGCAGGCCTCGCGGTGCAAACCGCATGTGATGTGGGAAAACAAGCATGACCTACAGGGGCTGTTTTTGTGGTCTTCGCTCATAGGCAGGTTGCGTAAATACAAAGTCTCGTCAAATTCATCGCTCGGAGGGGGAGCAGCAGCAGTAAGAAACCTACCTTGGAAGGATGCGGTGGTGGCGTCAGCGGTCGAGGGCGGCACGGCGTGCTTCTCCCGCTGCTGCTCCAGGACGCTTGCGTGGCGTGCTGCTCCTCCGTGGCGAGGTCGGGGACGAGGTCGCAGACGAGGTGCTGCTCCTCCGCGGCGAGGTCGAGGACAAGGTCGCAGACGAGGTGGGAGAGGCGGTCGCCGGCGGTAAATCGAGGAGGAGAGGCCACCGGTGGGAGGAGGGGGATCGCGGGCGGGGGGATCTGGCCGCCGGGGTCGAGGAGGGGGGGGTGCTCGGGGGCGGGGTGGCGGCCGCCGGTGGGGGGTGGCGTCTCTCGGGGAGGGGTGGCAGCGCGAGGCAGATCGAGGGACGGCGGCGTCGCTCGGGGAAGGGAGGGACGGCGGCGTCGCTCAGGGCAGGTGGGATCTGGTCGAACGGGGGAAGAAGGGACCGGAAATTTCACTAAGTCCCCTGACGCCTTAGCAATAGCGCACCTCTCGGGGTGCGCCACTATGAGGCTTAACAATGGCGCACCTCTAGGGGTGCGCCACGGCCTCTTTCTGGCTGGGTCAAAAGAACAACGCGCTGGGATTGACATATCCCGCTTAGTACCGCACCGGCTCTGTCCCCGGTTGGTTTGTGCCAAACCCCCGCCGGCCGTGTTCGAACCCTGGCGGCCCCAATTTTTTCCTTTTCTTTTTAAATTGATTTAACACTATAATAAACATCCAAAATAGCATAATACACCAAAATAAAAGGCATAAATAATTATAATTATGTAGAATAGTTAAAATACTATAGAATCTATAAAATATCCAAAAATATAAATTATATGTCTATTTTGATCGGTACAATGTGTAGATTAACAATATGACATCCGTTATTCATACAAGAAAATGATACATAATTATCTTTTCACAATCTTCTTGCCCTTCTTTCTCGCGGTTGAATAATTTAGCCCCGGAACTCCTAGATTAATTTATTCTCTTGAATGGACGGCCTTTAGGTAGGGTGGTCCTGCTTCTTCTTGTTGTGTATGGTTCTTCATCATCGTCATCGTCATCTTCCATCTTCGGATCGCCATACTGGTCAAAGTCTAGCTCGTTGGCGGCTCCATCCATTCCGATGATGCTCCTTTTGCCTCTCCTCACGATAACACGGCTGGGCTTTTGCGGGTCGGTAATGAAGAAGCATTGGTCCACTACCCATGGCTCATATTTCGCGGTGACCTTTGCATTTCAAATCCCTGCAAACAAACACATGCAACACATGTGTGGATCGGAGGCTTTGCATATACAACACATGTGGAGGCTTCGCATACAACACACATGCACGCGCGTGATCGAGACGATTTTCGCGCATGCGCACATATGTGTGTGTGCAAGACGATCGGAACCGGTCACACACAAAGCATAAAACCAACAAAGTTACCGATACGGCGAGACCTAGAGTGTTGGATGAGGTAAAAAGTTGAGATTGAGTAGGGTATTAAGCTAAGAAAGCTTCACCATTACTTACCTATTAAGCTAAGACATAGCAATGGCGCACTACTAAGTGGTGCGCCACTGCTACGCCTCTCATCTCTAAAAAAGGGGCTATGGCCACCCCCTAGCAGTGGCGCACCTAATGACATGCGCCATAGGTAACATATGTAGCAGTGGCGCACCACAGCAGTGCGCCATTGCTAAGCCTATCATCTCTAAACGGTCTCTGGACACCTCCTAGCAGTGGCGCACCTCTACAACGTGCGCCATAGGTAAGGAATATAGCAGTGGCGCACCCAGGAGACGTGCGCCACTACTAGGTTGGGGGAGGATCTGGCCTCCTGTCACCACTTACTTATGGCGCACCAGAATCAAGGTGCGCCACTACTACTTTTGTAACAGTGGCCCACCGTTTTGTGGTGCGCCACTGCTAAGTAGTAGTGGCGCACGGCAGCCATGGTGCGCCACTGATGGCAGTCTTACGGCTAGGCCTTTTCCTAGTAGTGATAGACTCACCTCGTTGTCCTCTTTCCAACAAGCTCACACACGCGTCCGCGGGAACCCGGAAACGCCGACGCCGTCGCTGATCACCTCGCAGACCACCGTGAACCATGCCACGTCGATGCCACCGTGGCGTGTGACATGGCCTGTGGCCCACTAGTCAGTAGCTGGGTAGGTTCAGTCCGGGTGTAGTTAGTATTTGTCATTTTAATTTCATTCCAGAAATTACCAGAAACTTTGCAACAAATTGTAAAATTCAAAATAGCTCAGAAAAATATAAATGAGACATTAAAATTCTTAGAAAAGAAAACTCTATCCAATAAAAATATAAAACCAAATTTTTATTTTAAATAAAAATTTAATTATTTTATACTTGTTATTTAAGCCTTTAATTCTAATTCTATATACAATTAAAATTCAGAAATTAAGAAAAACATTAATAAAATAAATAAAACCAGTAAGCAAATAAAGAAAACATGAAAACTAATTTTCTTTATTTGCTATCTTATTTAATCATTATTAGAGAGATTTAAACCCTGATTAATACTTACCCTTATTATTAATGGTTTAAAAAGAATAAAATGCCACATTCAATATTATTTTATTTAAAAGTTACTAATAACTTCAATTTTAAATTGAAGTTATTAACCATAAGACTATATGGTAAATAGCAAACCCTAATTCCATAGTGAATGGTATTACAACCCATCATTCCATGTGTAACCCTAAAACCCTAATACCATTAGGAACCTAGCTCCATTACTTCATATGAACCCTAAATGGTTTCCTAACCTAAACCCAAATTAACATGTGATCATGTTACTTCATTGGTAGTCATAGATTCATATTTAACAACTCAGTGCTTGTTCAAATCCACATAAAATATATGAGCCTATCACTAAGACTTTAACATTCCATGTGTTCATCTCATCCAACCTAGATGATCAAACAGGAACACTTAAGTCTAAAACCTAGTTCCTATCATCAAAAATATCAACCTTACTCATACCTATATAGCATCACACCAATGTGATGGACTCCAATAGCAACCATGCTAATATTGACATCATATCCCATACACACTAAACCCTATTAGTGTGAGATAATTATTAAACATACTATTTAGGAAACCACCATTCCTTACTTAGTGAATCCAACAGCAAACCCTAGACAACCTCAACCCTAATTGCAATACTTCTTATTACTTAAGAAGTATGTTCTTCAAAAGTTATTCTTTTGAAGAAAATAAGGTATCATCATCAATCCTGTCTAATAGGACCTATAAACCCTAACTATCTATCACCAGTAAGCTATAACCAACCCTGATAGTACCCATGTGTAACTAATTGCTTAAGTTGCTTATGCTTAAGTAAAACCAAACAAGCCTAGTTGCTGATGAATCCAACTATGTTGTGATCCATCTACTACTTATTCCAGAAACCAATTAGAACCATAGAACCCCATAAAACTCCACAACCCTAATTGTATACTTGTTCTTTATTAAAGAACATGTTCTTCAAAAGTTATTCTTTTGAAATATATAACAAATAATCATCAACCATACACTATCAGGACTTAAAATTGACAACTGCTCTTTACTTATTACACAACCACTATTCCTTGACGTATATGATTGTTACTATGCATTTTATCACCTGCTTATGATTCTAAAACAACACAACCCTAAATAAGAACCTTGTTTGTGAAACATTCTAAAAATGCAACACACCCTGAACTAATCATTATCACTCACTAATCCTAAATCATCGGGGTTAGATCACGCTTAGAGCGATTGCACCTCATACTTATGCATTATTGCATTCTTGGCAATCTTTTAAACATCGTCCTTACCGGACGATGATGCTATTTCAGAATTTGGAGTTAATGCATATCGAAGACCTTGCCTGCATAATCTTGCAGTCAAGAAAGGCAAGTTCATCACTTGCTCATGTCATTTGAGTATTTTTATCAAATTACTTGCAAAATATTATGGTTATCACTATTGCACAAAAATCAAAACCACTAATTTCATAACTATGAATATGACTATGTGGTGGGCAATGGAACCATGGATTGTGTTGATATGGTGGAGGTTCCATTGCACGGGTTTATATCCATCTAGGATTAAACAACAAATGTCGCCAGTGATTCTTGTGCCGTAATAACCGTGTTAACCATAAGATCCGGAGTGGGACGGAGTAGTCAAAAGTGTTTCCACCTCTCGTTCATCAACGGATGCGCTTTACCGTAGTACACTTGTAATCCAAGGGGGCAAGCTGGTGAGGCTGGGGAGTCCTAAGTCCCCACGGCATAGTCCGTAGTACACTTGTCGCCCGAAGGAGCAAGATGGTGAGGCTGGGGAGTCCTAAGTCCCCACGGTATTGCGGTCTAGGATGGGTTGCAGCTACCGGCGTAGGAGTGTATGGTAGAGCCCAGCACTGTTGTCGTGGTCGGGGTCCACCTTGAAATCTACAGGAATAATGGGACCGACGTGGACCCAGGGTCGGGGCATGCAACAAAGGGTGGGTGTTCGAGGTAGCGGAGGAACATGATTGGCTAGACCTTATACCGGGCCTCACACCAAAGGAAGTGTGGACGGGAAAGCTGCCCGGTTGGCACCAAGGTTAAGATCTCTTATGGGTAAAGTAACACACCTCTGCAGAGTGTAAAGAACCGTGACCTGTCACTCCCTGTTCCGGGATATGGAACTGCGAACGCGGCCGGAAAGGAGCTCCATGAAGTTCTAGTAAACCGGTGAAGGCTGACGGACATAGTTCTTCTGAATAAAAGCAACCTTTTGAAGAAATGGTTATGAAAACTTGCATTGGTATTAGGCTTTCTGGTCTAATGTCGTAGCTAGTGCATTAAACACCTCTTTCCTATAATGAACTTGTTGAGTACGCTCGTACTCATCCCACTCTTAAATTCCCTGCTTAGATATGGAGGCATCGAAGGAGGATCCACAGTGCAACTCGAAGGCCGAGGAGTCAACAACTACTTCAAGAGACAAGACCCTGTCAGAGGAGTCAGATACCACATCCATCAAGGAGAACACCTAGTTTAGCCATAGAAGGGAACTAGCTTCCTAAACCTAGCTCCTATTTAGCTAGAATCTATTCTTAGCCTCTATAGCTAGGGAGATACTCTACAAATAGAGTTCGTGACAGGATTAGACTACGAGTCGTTCTTTTGGAGTTTATTTGCAGATTTACCTCATTGTAAAGTAGGAGGCTGTGTTGATCTTATGCAATAGAGTCAGAGTTGTAATTCTATAGACATGCCTTGGACCCGCATATGTTTCTGTTGTACCACTCTAAGCGATATAATACTAGTGGAACGGTGTTTCATTGGTGTTGTATCAGACTTGCATACTACACCATGCAGTGGTATGCCGGGTCACCACAATTAACCACATAGCTACCGGTACAGCCCCGAGCCTCGATGGAGAACTACTCCCTCCTCATGGGAGACAACAGCGGTGATGAAGATGGCGGTGGAGATGGCAGCGGTGTCGATGGAGAAGCCTTCCGGGGGCACTTCCCCATCCCGGCGGCGTGCCGAAACAGAGACTCCTATCCCCCAGATCTTGGCTTCGCGATGGCGGCGGCTCTGGAAGGTTTCTCGTACCGTGGCTTTTCCGTATCGAGGTTTTAGGTCGAGGACCTTTATATAGGCGAAGAGGCAGAGTCGGAGGGTCGAAGAGGCGGCGAGGAGATAGGGGGGCGCGGGCCAACCCTAGGCCGCGCCGGCCACCCTCCTGGTGGGCCTGTGGCCCCCCTCTGGTCCTTCCCGGCTGTTCTGGAAGCTTCGTGGAAAAATAGGATGCTGGGCGTTGATTTCGTCCGATTCTGAGAATATTTCCTTACTAGGATTTCTGAAACCAAAAACAGCAGAAAACAGGAACTGGCCCTTCGGCATCTTGTCAATAGGTTAGTTCCAGAAAATGCATAAAAACGATATAAAGTGTGAACAAAACATGTCGGTATTGTCATAAAACAAGCATGGAACATCAGAAATTATGGATACGTTGGAGACGTATCAGCATCCCCAAGCTTAGTTCCTACTCGTCCTCGAGTAGGTAAACAATAAAAGATAATTTCTGAGGTGACATGCTACCAACATAATCTTAATCATACTATTGTAAAGCATATGAGATGAATGCAGGGATTCGAAGCAATGTAAATGCAATGAGTAAACAATTGGATCATAAAGCAAAGATTCATGAATAGTACTTCAAGACAAGCATCAATAAGTCTTGCATAAGAGTTAACTCATAAAGCAATAAATTCATAGTAAAGGCATTGAAGCAACGCAATGGAAGATTAAGTTTCAGCGGTTGCTTTCAACTTGTAACATGTATATCTCATGGATAGTTGTCAACATAGAGTAATATAACAAATGCAATATGCAAGTATGTAGGAATCAATGCACAGTTCACACAAGTGTTTGCTTCTTGAGGTACAGAGAAATAGGTGAACTGACTCAACAATAATAGTAAAAGAAAGGCCCTTCGCAGAGGGAAGCAGGGATTGCTATATTTGTGCTAGAGCTTTTATTTTGAAAACATAAAGAGAGCATAAAAATAAAGTTTTGAGAGGTGTATGTTGTTGTCAACGAATGGTAGCGGGTACTCTAACCCCCTTGCCAGACAAACCTTCAAAGAGCGGCTCCCATTTTATTTTATTTTTGGGTGGCACTCCTTCCAACCTTTCTTTCACAAACCATGGCTAACCGAATCCTCGGGTGCCTGCCAACAATCTCATACCATGAAGGAGTGCCTTTTTATTTTAGTTTTATTATGATGACTCCTCCCAACCTTTGCTTACACAAGCCATGGCTAACCGAATCCTTCGGGTGCCGTCCAACAATCACATACCATGGAGGAGTGTCTATTTTTTTTGTTAATTAATTTGGGACTGGGAATCCCATTGCCAGCTCTTTTTGCAAAATTATTGGATAAGCGGATGAAGCCACTAGTCCATTGGTGAAAGTTGCCCAACAAGATTGAAAGATAAACACCACATACTTCCTCATGAGCTATAAAACATTGACACAAATCAGAGGTGATAAATTTTGAATTGTTTAAAAGTAGCACTCAAGCAATTTACTTTGGAATGGCGGAGAAATACCATGTAGTAGGTAGGTATGGTGGACACAAATGGCATAGTGGTTGGCTCAAGTATTTGGATGCATGAGAAGTATTCCCTCTCGATACAAGGTTTAGGCTAGCAAGGTTATTTGAAACAAACACAAGTATGAACTAGTACAGCAAAACTTACATAAAAGACATATTACAAGCATTATAAGACTATACATCGTCTTCCTTGTTGTTCAAACACCTTACTAGAAATTATCTAGACCTTAGAGAGACCAATTATGCAAACCAAATTTTAGCATGCTCTATGTATTTCTTCATTAATAGGTACAAAGTATATGATGCAAGAGCTTAAACATGAGCACAACAATTGCTAAGTATCACATTATCCAAGACATTTTACCAATTACTACATGTAGCATTTCCCGTTTCCAACCATATAACAATTAACGAAGCAGTTTCAACCTTCGCCATGAACATTAAAAGCTAAGAACACATGTGTTCATATGAACCAGCGGAGCGTGTCTCTCTCCCACACAAGCATTTATTCAAACAAAAACAAAAACAAAAGCACACAGACGCTCCAAGTAAAGTACATAAGATGTGACCGAATAAAAATATAGTTTCAAGAGAAGGAACCTGATAATTTATTGATGAAGAAGGGGATGCCTTGGGCATCCCCAAGCTTAGATGCTTGAGTCTTCTTGAAATATGCAGGGATGAACCACCGGGGCATCCCCAAGCTTAGAGCTTTCACTCTTCTTGATCATATTGTATCATCCTCCTCTCTTGACCCTTGAAAACTTCCTCCACACCAAACTCGAAACAAACTCATTAGAGGGTTAGTGCATAATCAAAATTCACATGTTAAGAGGTGACACAATCATTCTTAACACTTCTGGACATTGCCCAAAGCTACTAGAAGTTAGTGTAACAAAGAAATCCATCCCACATAGCAAAAAGAGGCAATGCGAAATAAAAGGCAGAATCTGTCAAAACAGAACAGTCCATAAAGACGAATTTTATTGAGGCACCAGACTTGCTCAAATGAAAATGCTCAAATTGAATGAAAGTTGAGTACATATCTGAGGATCACTCACGTAAATTGGCATAATTTTCTGAGTTACCTACAGAGAATTTTGCCCAGATTCGTGACAGCAAGAAATCTGTTTCTGTGCAGTAATCCAAATCTAGTATGAACCTTACTATCAAAGACTTTACTTGGCACAACAAATGCAACAAAACTAAGATAAGGAGAGGTTGCTACAGTAATAAACAACTTCCAAGACTCAAATATAAAATAAAGTACTGTAGCAAAATAAACACATGGGTTATCTCCCAAGAAGTTCTTTCTTTTTAGCCATTAAGATGGGCTCAGCAGTTTCAATGATGCTCTTGCAGGAAATAGTATTTGAAGCAAAAAGAGAGCATCAAGAGGCAAATTCAAAACACATTTAAACCTAACATGCTTCCTATGAAAAGGAATCTTGTAAATAAACAAGTTCAAGAAGCATAATGCAACAAGCATAGAAAGATAAAACAAGTGTAGCTTCAAAATTTTAAGCATATAGAGAGGTATTTTAGTAACATGAAAATTTCTACAACCATATTTTCCTCTCTCATAATAATATCCAGTAGTATCATGAGCAAACTCAATAATATAACTATCACATAAAGCATTCTTATCATGAGCCTCATGCATAAAATTATTACTCTCCACATAAGCATAATCAATTTTATTAGTTGTAGTGGGAGCAAATTCAACGAAGTACCTATCATTATTATTCTCATCATCAAATATAGGAGGCATATTGTATTCATAATCAAATTTATCCTCCATAACAGGTGGTACCAAAAGACTACTATCATTATAATTATCATAAATAGGAGGCAAAGTATCATCAAAGTAAATTTTCTCCTCCATGCTTGGTGGACTAAAAAGATCATGCTCATCAAAGCCAGCTTCCCCAAGCTTAGAATTTTCCATAGCATTAGCAACAATAGTGTTCAAAGCATTCATATTAATAACATTCCCATTAGCATGCATATAAAGTTCCATGGGTTTTTTAATTCTCTCTTCAAACACATCATGTCCTAATTCAAGATAAAGTTCATAAAGATCTCTCATATTTTTGTTGTTTTCCATTATGCCTAACTAGTGTAAACAAGAAACAAAAAGATGCAATTGCAGGATCTAAAGGAAATAGCTTCGAGCACAAACACAATGGCGCCAGAAAAGTACTGTTACCTGGAACCGAAGTATGAGTGCCTTTTACCTTTCCTCCCCGGCAACGGCGCCAGAAAAGTGGCTAGTTGCCGGGGTCCGTTGTGTGTGTGCCGTTTACCTTTCCTCCCCGGCAACGGCGCCAGAAAAGTGCTTGATGTCTACTGGAGCTTCTATTCTTGTAGACAGTGTTGGGCCTCCAAGAGCAGAGGTTTGTAGAACAGCAGCAAGTTTCCCTTAAGTGGATCACCCAAGGTTTATCGATCTCAGGGAGGAAGAGGTCAAAGATATCCCTCTCATGCAACCCTGCAACCACAAAGCAAGAAGTCTCTTGTGTCCCCATCACACCTAATAGGTGCACTAGTTCGGCGAAGAGATAGTGAAATACAGGTGGTATGAATAAGTATGGCACCAGAAAAGTGCTTGCTGGCGTGTGGTCGATGGTGGTAATATTGCAGGCAGTACAAATACAGTAGAACAGTAAACAAGCAGCGATAGCAGTATTTAGGAACAAGGCCTAGGGATCATACTTTTACTAGTGACACTCTCAACATTGATCACATAACAGAATAAATAAATAGATGCTAGACTCTACACCCTCTTGTTGGATGATGAACACCACTAATTGCGTAGGATTACACGAACCCTCAATGCCGGAGTTAACAAGCTCCACAATATTCAATGTTCATATTTAAATAACCTTAGAGTGCATGACAGATCAACATAACTAAACCAAGTACTAACATAGCATGCACACTGTCACCTTCACGCTACGAAAGGAGGCATAGATCACATCAATACCATCATAGCAATAGTTAACTTCGTAATCTACAAGAGATCACAATCATAGCCTACGCCAAGTACTAACACGATGCACACACTGTCACCATTACACCGTGCAGGAGGAATAAACTACTTTAATAACATCACTAGAGTAGCACATAGATGAATTGTGATACAAAACACATTGCAATCATAAAGAGATATAAAAAAGCACTTCACTATGCTCTTCATAACAGTGAATAAGTATTCTGTGAAATATAGCCTAAGAGACCCACACGGTGCACACACTGTCACCTTTACACACGTGGGACAAGGAGTCTCCGGAGATCACATAAGTAAAATCCACTTGACTAGCATAATGACATCTAGATTACAAGCATCATCATATGAATCTCAATCATGTAAGGCAGCTCATGAGATTATTGTATTGAAGTACATAGGAGAGAGATTAACCACATAGCTACTGGTACAGCCCCGAGCCTCGATGGAGAACTACTCCCTCCTCATGGGAGACAGCAGCGGTGATGAAGATGGCGGTGGAGATGGCAGTGGTGTCGATGGAGAAGCCTTCCGGGGGCACTTCCCCGTCCCGGCGGCATGCCGGAACAGAGACTCCTGTCCCCCAGATCTTGGCTTCGCGATGGTGGCGGCTCTGGAAGGTTTCTCGTACCGTGGCTTTTCCGTATCGAGGTTTTAGGTCGAGGACCTTTATATAGGCGAAGAGGCGGAGTCGGAGGGTCGAAGAGGCGGCGAGGAGATAGGGGGGCGCGGGCCAACCCTAGGCCACGCCGGCCACCCTCCTGGTGGGCCTGTGGCCCCCCTCTGGTCCTTCCCGGGTGTTCTGGAAGCTTCGTGGAAAAATAGGATGCTGGGCGTTGATTTCGTCCGATTCCGAGAATATTTCCGTACTAGGATTTCTGAAACTAAAAACAGCAGAAAATAGGAACTGGCCCTTCGGCATCTTGTCAATAGGTTAGTTCCAGAAAATGCATAAAAACGATATAAAGTGTGAACAAAACATGTCGGTATTGTCATAAAGCAAGCATAGAACATCAGAAATTATGGATACGTTGGAGACGTATCAGCCACTCGCTGCAATTATTACTCTCGCACTTTACTTACTCGTACTTTATTCATCTGCTACATCAAAACCCCCTGAATACTTGTCTGTGAGCATTTACAGTGAATCCTTCATCGAAACTGCTTGTCAACACCTTCTGCTCCTCGTTGGGATCGACATTCTTACTTATCGAAGATACTACGATACACCCCCTATACTTGTGGGTCATCAAGACTATTTTCTGGCGCCGTTGCCGGGGAGTGAAGCGCTATTGGTAAGTGGAATTGGTAAGGGAAATTTCTACTGTTTGTGCTGATTTTATTTCTACCTGCTGCCATAATTCATTATGGAGAGATCTTCTCTTGAGTTTTTATTTGGAAAATCTACTACTACTGCAAAAGTAGTGGATGAGGCGCCAGGTGAGGAAGAAATACCATACAAAATACCTATGAAAATTATTGAACGTGTAGTGGATAACCGTTATACAGGGGATGGAACTGTCCACCCTGGAGATCATTTACTGTTCTTGCATGAATTATGCGGTTTATTCAAGTGTGCAGGTATTGCTATGGATGAAGTGAGGTAGAAATTATTCTCTATATCGATGTCTGGTAAAGCGGCGCATTGGAATAAATTACTGGATAATGGGGATTCTCTTGAATGGAATGATATTGTGCCCCGGTTTTATTCTAAGTTCTATCCTCCAAGTGAAATTCATAAGGATCGGAACCGCATATATATTTTTTGGCCTCATGATGGAGAGAGTATTTCCCAAGCGTGGGGGAGATTGAAGTCTTTAATGCTCAAATGTCCCATTCATGAGCTTCCTGGTAATGTTATTATTGATAATTTCTATGCAAGACTTTCTTTTCAAGACAAGACCTTGCTGGATACTTCTTGTTCTGCATCATTCACGCGCAACAAAGAAGAGTTTAAAAGGGACCTTCTTAATCGGATCCAGAAAAATACTGAAGGATGGGAGAACGACAAAGATAGAGAATCAGGTATAAATTACGATTACAAATGCGTTGAAGCTTTTATGGATACTGATAAATTTCGTAATATGAGTGCTACTTATGGTCTTGATTCTCAAGTTGCTGCAAATCTTTATAAAGCTTTTGCCTCTCATTATGAATTGCCTAAGAAGAATTTTGATAAGTATCATGAACCGTATAAAGATAAAATTGATTCATCTATAAATAAATGTGTTGTAGTTGAAACTGTTGATCATGTTATTCCTGAAGCTTATATTGAAAAAACGCCTTTCCCTGCTAAAATGAAGGAGTACTCTGTTATAAATAGTGCGGTTCATAAAAGTGAAAAGAAACCTATAGAACCTGAAGAACAAATAAAAGTTGAACCTGCTGTTGCAATAGTTAAAGATCTTGTGACTGAAAATGTGGAGGATGGTCATATTATTTTCTGTGAAGATGCTTCTAATATTGTTTCACATCCTAATAAGTCTAAGGAAGCTAGTGTTCCTATGCTATCTGTTAGAATTGGAGATCACTGTTATTATGGTTTATGTGATATTGGTGCAAGTATTAGTGCTATTCCTTATGAGCTTTACACGAAGATTATGCACGAAATTGGTTCTTGTGAACTTGAAGATATTGATGTGGTTATTTGGCTGGCTAATAGAGAAACTATCTCTCCAATTGGTATTGTTCGAGATGTGGAAGTTCTATGCGGTAAGATTAAATATCCTGCTGACATTTTGGTACTTGGTTGTGCTGCTAGTAAATATTGTCCTATCATTTTTGGTAGACCTTTTCTAAATACTTGTGGAGCTGTTATAGATTGCAAGAAAGAGAAAATTTTGACTAAATTTGCTGGTGAATCTTATGAGTTTAACATCTCAAAATTTGCCAAAACTCCTTATAAAGCCGATTTGCCTAATAATGATTTTAGAGTTGAACAGTGTGCATCTATTGCTCTTGCTCCTAATAATCCTTTGCAGCAACATTTGGAGAATAGTGAGAGTGAAGTTTTTAGGGAAGAAAGAAATGAGCTTGATGAAATTTTCCTTCGTCAACCTATTCTTAAGCACGATTTACCGGTAGAAGATCTGGGTACAACACCACCACCAAAGGAAGATCCTATCTTTGATTTAAAACCATTGCCTGATAATCTTAAATATGCTCATATTGATGATAAGAAAATATACCCTGTTATTATTAGTTCTAAGCTTTCAGAGTTTGAAGAAGAAAGGTTATTGGAAATATTGAAGAAACACCGAGGTGCTAGGGGCTACACTCTTGATGACTTGAAGGGGATTTCTCCCTCTATTTGCCAACATGCCATTAATATGGAAGATGATGCGAAGCCTGTTGTTGAACCTCAGCGTCGTCTAATTCCTATGATGAAGGATGTGGTAAGAAATGAGGTATTAAGACTTCTTGAAGCTGGTATTATATATCCTATTGCTGATAGTAGATGGGTTAGTCCTGTGCATTGTGTTCCTAAGAAAGGAGGAATGACTGTTGTGCCTAATGATAATGATGAGCTCATACCTCAAAGAGTAGTTGTAGGGTATAGAATGTGCATTGATTATCGAAAAGTTAATAAGGTTACTAAGAAAGATCATTACCCTTTACCTTTTATTGATCAAATGTTAGAAAGGTTATCCAAAAATACTCATTTTTGCTTTCTTGATGGTTATTCTGGGTTTTCACAAATTGCTGTTAAAACTAAGGATCAAGAGAAAACCACTTTCACTTGTCCCTATGGAACTTATGCTTATAGACGTATGCCTTTTGGTTTATGTAATGCCCCTGCTACTTTTCAAAGATGCATGTCTGCTATTTTTCATGGCTTTTGCGAGAGTATTGTAGAGGTATTCATGGATGATTTTTCTGTCTATGGGAATTCTTTTGATAATTGCTTGCGGAACCTTGATAAAGTTTTGCAGAGATGTGAAGAAACTAACCTTGTTCTTAATTGGGGAAATGCCACTTTATGGTTAATGAAGGAATTGTATTGGGACATAAAATTTCCGAGAGAGGTATTGAAGTTGATAGAGCTAAAGTTGAAGCAATTGAGCAGATGCCCTATCCTAGGGATGTTAAAGGTATTCGTAGTGTTCTTGGTCATGCTGGGTTTTATAGGAGGTTTATTAAAGACTTCTCCAAGATTTCAAAGCCTCTTACTAATCTTCTTCAAAAAGATGTACCTTTTGTTTTTGATGATGATTGTAAGGAAGCTTTTGAAACTCTAAAGAAAGCCTTAACGACTGCTCCTATAGTTGAACCTCCTGATTGGAACTTACCATTTGAAATTATGTGTGATGCTAGTGATTTTGCTGTAGGCACTGTTCTTGGACAGCGAGTAAATAAAAAATTGAATGTTATTCATTATGCTAGTAAAACTCTTGATGCTGCTCAAAGAAATTATGCTACTACTGAAAAAGAATTGTTAGCTGTAGTCTTTGCTTGTGATAAGTTTAGATCTTATATTGTTGATTCAAAAGTTACTATTCATACTGATCATGCTGCAATCAGATACCTTATGCAAAAGAAAGATGCTAAGCCAAGGCTTATTAGATGGGTACTTCTGTTGCAAGAATTTGATTTACATATTGTAGATAGGAAAGGTGCTGATAATCCTGTTGCTGATAATTTGTCTAGATTGGAAAATATTGCTTATGATCCTGTTCCTGTTAATGATAGTTTTCCAAATGAACAATTGGCTGTAATAAAGGTGAGCTCGCGAGACAGTCCTTGGTATGCTGATTATGCTAACTTTATTGTTTCCAAGTACTTGCCTCCAACCTTTTCAGCTCAGCAAAGGAGGAAATTCTTTTATGACTTGAGGCATTATTTCTGGGATGACCCACACTTATATAAAGAAGGAGTGGATGGTATTCTGCGAAGATGTGTTCCCGAATATGAACAACAAGAGATATTGAGTAAATGTCATGGTAGTGCTTATGGAGGACATCACGCCGGAGATAGAACCGCGCAAAAGGTTCTACAATCAGGTTTTTATTGGCCAACTCTCTTCAAAGATGCAATGAAGTTTATTTTATCTTGTGATGAATGTCAAAGGGTTGGTAATATCTCCAGACGCAATGAAATGCCTATGAATTATACACTTGTTATTGAACCATTTGATTGTTGGGGATTTGACTTCATGGGACCTTTTCCCTCTTCAGAAGGTAACACTCATATACTTGTTGCTGTTGAATATGTTACTAAATGGGTGGAAGCCATACCTACAAAAAGTGCTGATGGTGAGACCTCTTTAAGAATGCTTTTAGATATTATTTTTCCTCGATTTGGAGTTCCTAGATATATTATGACTGATGGAGGTTCTCATTTTATTCATGGTGGTTTTAGAAAAACTCTTGCTAAATATGGTATTAATCATAGAATTGCTTCCTCTTATCATCCTCAAACTAGTGGGCAAGTAGAACTATCAAATAGAGAAATTAAATCTATCTTGCAAAAGACTGTTAATAAAACTAGAAAGAATTGGGCTAGTAAATTGAAGGAAGCACTATGGGCTTATAGAACTGCTTATAAAAATCCCATGGGAATGTCACCTTATAAAATGGTTTATGGAAAAGCTTGTCATTTACCTTTAGAACTAGAGCACAAAGCTTATTGGGCTGTTAGAGAACTAAATAAAGATCCTAAACTAGCCGGTAAGAAGAGGTTGCTGCAATTGAGTTCTCTAGATGAATGGAGAAGTGAAGCTTATGAAAATGCTAAACTCTTTAAAGAGAAAGTTAAAAAATGGCATGATAGAAGGATTATCAAAAGAGAATTTAATATTGGAGATAAAGTCCTATTGTATCGGTCTCGTCTCAGATTCTTTGCAGGGAAATTACTCTCAAAATGGGAAGGACCATATGTTGTTGAGGAGGTGTATCGTTCAGGAGCAATTAAAATTAGCTCTCTCCAAGGCAATGCCACACAAGTGGTGAATGGACAAAGACTCAAGCATTATATCTCAGGTGATTCTTACAATGTAGATGTTGATGTTATTCGAGTGGAAACACCGGAGGCTTTCATCAAAGGTCAAATTGACAACCGCTAACTCGACTTTGAATAGGTAACAAGATCTTGGTAATAAAAAGTTCGCAATTTACTTTCCGAACAATGTTTTTGGTATTTTTGGAAAATATGAAAAATTACGAGATCGAAACGGAGTGGAGGAGACGCACGAGGGCGTGCCCTCATAGGCCGGCGCGGGCCCCAGCCAGGGCGCGCCGCCCTATGAGCTGGCCGTCTCGTCGCCTCTCTCCGACTCTGGTTCGACCTGGTACTTTCCTTATGACATACAAATTCCTGCTATATAATCCCCCGGACCCCTGGAGGTCCGTATATCATTTTCTCGACGTGTTTTGTTTCGAATTGTTTCTGCCAGGATTTGCTTCGGATCTAGAGCCATCATGTCTTCGTCGGAAACTCCGAAGGATAGCTCCTGCAAGGACGTTGACAACTTGTACATGAACGAGCTGAGGATGCACCCCAAGGAGTTGCCGCTCGTTGATGGAGAGCTGCAGATCAAAGATGTCCAGGGTCCTAAAGGAGAAGGAAGCTTGGAAGACAGGATGGAGAAGCTAGAACAAGAGGTTTTCAACTACAAGAAGATGGCTGAGCGTGAGGTGGACATCTTCCACAAGATTGTGTCTAAACTTATTGATGCACACGAGAAGGAGACTGCAAAGCTATGGGGCGACATCCTCTCACTTCACGACACCACCAACAAACTCCAAGCTCAACTCTATGACGTTCAGAATCAGAACTGTGAGTATGAAAACAGGTTTAAACACATAAGCTATGCTGCTAGTTTCAGGATTCCCGAGACCAAGATGTCGTTTGTTGATGGAGAGCCTCTTCCTTGGAAATCTGATGATGGGAATTCATTACCACCATCGCCGAAGGAGTAATTCATCATCGGTATTGGCATCCCCTTGGTTTGTTCCAAGCTTGGGGGAGTGCCGCGGTATCACATCATCACTACCTTTTACTTTTTACTATCAAGTAGTGTCATATCATGAGTAGGGAAGTTATCATATAAGATGGGTTGCAGTGTGGAAGTATCTCTCCTTTAGTTGGTTGTCTATGTATCCCTTGGTGTGAGTTATCGTTATGAAATATTAATGAGAAGTCTTATCATTTACATATTGCACATCTTATTTTAGTTTGCAATCCTTATTATATGATTGATCTTGTTATTAGTATTGGTATCACTTTGGGAGCATTGAATAAATCTATTTGGTTTTGGCAAACTTAGCATTGGTCAATAGCAACAACACTTTGAGGTTTAAGTAGAAAAGAGAAATACATGTAGTTGTTTCATTGTCTTCCTTTCTTGTTAGCTCATAGCTTATTATTCTGAAGTTAAAATTGTTTGTGCTTACAAGGAAGATGCATGATTGTTTCTATCACATGTATATTTGTTTGTTTCCCTCGACTCTTATGCTTGCTAATTAACCTTGCTAGCCAAAGACCTGTACTGAGAGGGAATACTTCTCGTGCATCCAAACCTCAACCCAAACCTATGCCATTTGTGTCCACCATAACTACCTACTACATGGTATTTCCTGCCATTCCAAGTAAATATTTCGTGTGCTACCTTTAAACAATTCAAAATTTACTATCTCTTATTTGTGTCAATGTTTTATAGCTCATGAGGAAGTATGTGGTGTTTTATCTTTCAATCTTGTTGGGCAACTTTCATCAATGGACTAGTGGCTTCATCCGCTTATCCAATAATTTTGCAAAAAGAGCTGGCAATGGGATTCCCAGTCCCAAATTAATTAACCTAAATAGACACTCCTCCTTGGTATGTGATTGTTGGACGGCACCCGAAGGATTCGGTTAGCCATGGCTTGAGAAAGCAAAGGTGGGGAGGAGTGTCATCATAATAAAACTAAAATAAAAAGGCACTCCTTCATGGTATGAGATTGTTGGCAGGCACCCGAGGATTCGGTTAGCCATGGTTTGTGAAAGAAAGGTTGGAAGGAGTGCCACACAAAAATAAAAATAAAATGGGAGCCGCTCTTTGAAGGTTTGTCTGGCAAGGGGGTTAGAGTACCCGCTACCAGTCGTTGACAACAACAAACACCTCTCAAAATGTTACTTTCATTCTCTTTATATGATTTCAAAACTGAAAAAGCTCTAGCACATGATTTAATCCCTGCTTCCCTCTGCGAAGGGCCTATCTTTTACTTTATGTTGAGTCAGTAAACCTATTTCCCTCCATCTTAAGCAAGCATTTGAGTTGTTGTGATCAAACCATTATATTGTGATTTACCTCATCATGTCTTTTACTCTTCCCTGTTTAGTATAAGTTTTATCTGAATGAATATAGCTTTGAAAGTTATCAATGATCATTAGGAAACTATTATGATTGAGTATGCAAGTTGTGCCATATAAACTTTAACATAAGAGCGCTGCTCAATAGATAAGTATAACCTGTTAACTGTTCTTTGACCAAGGACGAAGTTTGCCATCACCAACTATGATTTCTTATGCACCTTTATTTGTGATTACCTTATACTTGTTTCAAGTTGAATTATATGAGGAAGTTGTTTACTAGAATGTCTTGTGTGGATGAATATGATGCTTCTTGTCCGTATTTTATTTATCGACTCTTCACTCCATAAACATGTGGTCCTGTTTATCGAGTTCAGTTTCGCTTGGGGACAAGCGAAGTCTAAGCTTGGGGGGAGTTGATACGTCCAATTTGCATCACTATTTTATATCATAATTTGCTGTTATTCATTGATATATTTCATATTTGGAGATGATACTTATGTTATTTCATCTATTTTGCATGTTTCATGACTATTGGAGGATCGCGCACCGGAGTCAGGATTCTGCTGGAAAAAGCGCCGTCAGAATGCAATATTTCGGAAGATCAACAATTGACGAAAGTTATATGAAAAATCCTATTTTTCCAGAAGATGACGAGAGCCAGAAGGAGGAGCCGAGGAGGGCCACCATGGGCCCCCCCCTCACAGGCCGGCGCGGGCCCTGCCCTGGCCGCGCCGCCTTGTGGGGAGGGGGCCCACAGCCCCCTCTGGCCTCCTCTCCTTCGCGTATTTCTTCGTCCCGAAAACCTAAGCTCCGGGGAAAAAGTCGCGAAGAGTCACAGCCGCCTCTGCAGGGCGGAGAACACCAGAGAGAAAATAGCTCTCCGGCAGGCTGAGATCCGCCGGGGAAATTCCCTCCCGGAGGGGGAAATCGACGCCATCGTCACCGTCATCGAGCTGGACATCATCTCCATCACCATCATCATCATCTCCATCATCATCACCGCCGTCTCCACCGCTGCACATCGTCACCGCTGTAACAATTTGGGTTTGATCTTGATTGTTTGATAGGGGAAACTCTCCCGGTGTTGATTTCTACTTGTTATTGATGCTATTGAGTGAAACCGTTGGACCAAGATTTATGTTCAGATTGTTATTCATCATCATATCACCTCTGATCATGTTCCATATGCTGTCTCGTGAGTAGTTCGTTTAGTTCTTGAGGACATGGGTGAAGTCTAAATGTTAGTAGTGAAGTATGGTTGAGTAATATTCAATGTTATGATATTTAAGTTGTGGTGTTATTCTTCTAGTGGTGTCGTGTGAACGTCGACTACACGACACTTCACCTTTATGGGCCTAGGGGAATGCATCTTGTACTCGTTTGCCAATTGCGGGGTTGTCGAATTGTGACGTAAACCTGAACCCCCGTTGGTATATCGATGCAGGAGGGATAGCAGGATCTCAGAGTTTAAGGCTGTGGTTAGATTTATCTTAATTACTTTCTTGTAGTTGCGGATGCTTGCAAGGGGTATAATCACAAGTATGTATTAGTCCTAGGAAGGGCGGTACATTAGCATAGGTTCACCCACACAACACTTATCAAAACAATGAAGATTAATTAGCCGTATGTAGCGAAAGCACTAGACTAAAATCCCGTGTGTCCTCGAGAACGTTTGGTCATTATAAGTAAACAAACCGGCTTGTCCTTTGTGCTAAAAAGGATTGGGCCACTCGCTGCAATTATTACTCTCGCACTTTACTTACTCGTACTTTATTCATCTGCTACATCAAAACCCCCTGAATACTTGTCTGTGAGCATTTACAGTGAATCCTTCATCGAAACTGCTTGTCAACACCTTCTGCTCCTCGTTGGGATCGACATTCTTACTTATCGAAGATACTACGATACACCCCCTATACTTGTGGGTCATCAGACACACACACACATCCCAGAATGAGCAGCAGCGAGGCACAGACACAAAACAGCAGCCTTTACAAGCAACTGATGATCATATGATCATCAGGAGCTTGCTAAAGCATGACAGAGCATGTTACAACTCAGCCCAACAACAATACCTTAACAATATGAATTAATTAGCCACAGGACATGAACAAATATATCACAAATAATCAAATAAGCTAGATATGGAAGTATCCAGAAGCAGTTCATCAAGGGATGGAGCTGTATAGGCACTCCTATGATCAATTGAGCATTTCCAAGATTCACAGCCCTATACACAACATTCCAGGGGCACTGGCTCTTGCAAATTTGCAAGGATTACACACAGTCATCAAGCCAGGGCAAGATAATTGAATACACTTGAGTGTCTAGCAAGAGTAGTATCAAGAACAGAGGCACAGGGATAGATTCAAGCAAGAAATGCAAGCATAAGCAAGCACATGGCTTAGGAAAATTGCACGGAATCATGCATATCAAAGATAGCACAAATTAAGCATGGCCATTAGACAGAGTAGGGCAGCACAGTAGCTAGTATCCATGGCGCATATAGCAGCAACAACTAGCACATCATGGCAGCACCGGAGCTAGCATGGCGCAGAGCACATAGGCGTAGCAGCAGCACAACAAGATGGATGCCAGGGCATCCAGAGGAAGGAGAAGAGGTAGAACAAGACAGAGAGAGAAGGAGGCAAACACATCTGGAGTAGAAGCACCGCAGCTTGCCCATGGCGGCACGGCGGCACGGGCCGACCACGACAGCGCCAGGTGATAACCCACAAGTATAGGGGATCGCAATAGTCTTCGAGGGAAGTAAAACACAAATTTATTGATTCGACACAAGGGGAGGTAAAGAATACTTATAAGCCTGAACAACTGAGTTGACAATTCAGCTGCACCTGGAAAAGCACTAGTAACAGGGGTGATGTGAAAGCAGCAGTAATATGAGAGCAATAGTAATAGTAACACAGTAGCAGTAACATTAACACAGAGGCAATGGCACCAGAAAATAGTTGATACTACTTCCAATGACATATAGAACGAGTATATGATGATGAGAGATGGACCGGGGTTCCCAGCGATCTACACTAGTGGTAACTCTCCAATAGCAAGTGACAAGTGTTGGGTGAACAAATTACAGTTGGGTAATTGATAGGATTGAAATAGCATTAAGACAGAACATCAAGATTATTAATCATGTAGGCATGTTTTCCATATATAGTCATACGTGCTCGCAATGAGAAACGTGTACAACATCTTTTGTCCTACCAGCCGGTGGCAGCCGGGCCTCAAGGGAATCTACTGGCTATTAAGGTACTCCTTTTAATAGAGCACCGGAGCAAAGCATTAACACTTGGTGAAAACATGTGACCCTCATATCACAGCCTTCCCCTCCGGTTGTCCCAATTTCTGTCACTTTGGGGCCTCGGGTTCCGGACAGCAATATGTGCAAACAACTTGTAGATACAATCTAAGCAATAATTATAGAGCTTAAATCTAAGATCATGCCACTCGGGCCCTAGTGACAAGCATTAAGCATAACAAGATTGCAGCAACAATAACTTCACAAACTTTATAGATAGACTAATCATAATGTATCATCCATCGGATCCCAACAAACACAACACCGATTACATCAGATGGATCTCAATCATGTAAGGCAGCTCATGAGATCATTGTATTGAAGTACATGGGAGAGAGAGTACCAACTAGCTACTGCTAGAACCCGTAGTCCATGGGGGAACTACTCACGGAGCATGATGGAGGCGGTGGCGTCGATGGAGATGGCTTCCGGGGGCACTTCCCCGTCCCGGCGGCGTGCCGGAACAAAGATTATGTCCCCAGAATTGGAGTTTCGCGATGGCGGCGGCACCCCTGGAGTCTTTCTGGAGTTTCGTCAATTCGTATCGCGTTTTTAGGTCGAAAGGGGCCTTATAGGCGAAGAGGCGGCGCAGGAGGGCGCCTGGGGCCTCCTCACCATAGGCTGGCGCGGCCAGGCCTGGGCCCGCGCCGCCTTATGGTGTGGTGGCCCCTGGCCCGCCTCTGACTCCCCTTCGGTGTTCTGGAGCCTTCCGGGAAAAATAAGATATTTGGTCTTCGTTTCGTCGAATTCCGAGAATATTGCCCGAACAGCCTTTCTGGAAACAAAAACAACAGAAAACAGGAACTGGCACTTCGGCATCTTGTTAATTGGTTAGTTCCGGAAAACGCATAAAAACATTATAAAGTGTGAGCAAAACATGTAGGTATTGTCATAAAACAAGCATGGACCATCAGAAATTAGAGATACGTTGGAGACGTATCAGCATCCCCAAGCTTAGTTCCTACTCGCCCTCGAGTAGGTAGACGATAAAAAGAATAATTTCTGTAGTGACATGCTACTTACATAACCTTGATCATACTATTGTAAAGCATATGAGATGAATGAAGTGACTCAAGACAATGATCTATAGTTGCTAACAAATAGATAACATATAGCAAAACTTTTCATGAATAGTACTTTCAAGACAAGCATCAAAAGTCTTGCACAGGAGTTAACTCATAAATCAATAAATTCAAAGTAAAGGCATTGAAGCAACACAAAGGAAGATTTAAGTTTCAGCAGTTGCTTTCAACTTTCAACATACATATCTCATGGATAATGGTCAACACAAAGTAATATAATAAGTGCAAATAAGCAAGTATGTAAGAATCAATGCACAGTTGACACAAGTGTTTGCTTCTAAGATGGAAGGAAGTAGGTAAACTGACTCAACATAAAGTAAAAGAATGGCTCTTCGCAGAGGGAAGCAGGGATTAAATCATGTGCTAGAGCTTTTCAAGTTTTGAAATCATATAGAGAGCATAAAAGTAAAATTTTGAGAGGTGTTTGTTGTTGTCAACGAATGGTAGTGGGCACTCTAACCCCCTTGCCAGACAGACCTTCAAAGAGCGGCTCCCATGATGTAGTTTATTTTTATTTTTGGGTGACACTCCTTCCAACCTTTGCTTTCACAAGCCATAGCTAACCGAATCCTCGGGTGCCTTCCAACATTTCACATACCATGGAGGAGTGTCTATTTGTGATTAATTGGGGCTGGGAACCCCATTGTCGGCTCTTTTTGCAAAATTATTGGATAAGCGAATGAAGCCACTAGTCCATTGGTGAAAGCTGTCCAACAAGATTGAAAGATAAACACCACATACTTCCTCATGAGCTATAAAACATCGACACAAATTGAGAAGCATTTTGAAGGTTTAAAGGTAGCACATGAAGTATTTACTTGGAATGGCAGGAAATACCACATAGTAGGTTGGTATGGTGGACACACATGGCATAGGTTTTGGCTCAAGGTTTTGGATGCAGGAGAAGCATTCCCTCTCAGTACAAGGCTTTGGCTAGCAAGGTTATTTGAAGCAAACACAAGTATGAACCAGTACAGCAAAACTTACATAAAAACATATTGCAAGCATTATAAGACTCTACACTGTCTTCCTTGTTTCTCAAACACTTTTACCAAAAAATATCTAGACTTTAGAGAGACCAATCATGCAAACCAATTTCAACAAGCTCTACGGTAGTTCTCCACTAATAGGTTCAAACTACATGATGCATGAGTAACATGATCTACTTGAGAGCTCAAAACAATTGCCAAGTATCAAATTATAAAAGACAATATGAGGCATTTTCTGTTTTCAACCAAATAGCAATAAATGCAATAGCTTCCAGCTTTTGTCATTGAACATTAAAAGTAAAACGAAGAGCAAGTGTTCATATGAAAAAGCGGAGCGTGTCTCTCTCCCACACAAGGATTGCTAGGATCCAAATTTATTCAAAAACAAACAAAAATAAAAACATACAGACGCTCCAAGTAAAGCACAAGATGTGACTGAATAAAATATAGTTTCAATAGAAGAAACCTGATAAATTGTTGATGAAGAAGGGGATGCCTTGGGCATCCCCAAGCTTAGATGCTTGAGTCTTCTTGAAATATGCAGGGATGAACCACGGGGGCATCCCCAAGCTTAGACTCTTCACTCTTCTTGATCATATATCATCCTCCTCTCTTGACCCTTGAAAACTTCCTTCACACCAAACTTCTCATAAACTTCATTAGAGGGGTTAGTACTCAAAAAACTTTAATTCACCTTAGTCCTGTAGTGACACATTGCAAGAACTCAATAAAACATTAGCTACAGCTCTCCACGTCTAGAAAGCCTTGCTTAAAGTCCACAAGAGACAATGCAAAAAACAGAGACAGAATCTGCCAAAACAGAACAGCCATTAAAGACGAATTTTTAAGAGGTACTTCCGTTGCTCAAATCAGAAAACTCAAAACTAATGAAAGTTGCGTACATATCTGAGGAACATGCACGTAAATTGGAAGTTTTTTATGAGTTACCTACAGAGAACCCTGCCCAAATTCGTGACGGATAGAAATCTGTTTCTGCGCAGAAATCCAAATCTAGTATCAACCTTCTATTAAAGACTTCACTTGGCACAACATTGCAATAAAATAAAGATAAGGAGAGGTTGCTACAGGAGTAACAACTTCCAAGACACAACAAAACAATAGCAAAATAAAGACATGGGTTATCTCCCAAGAAGTGCTTTCTTTATAGCCATTAAGATGGACTCAGTAATTTTAATGATGCACTCGCAAGAAATAAGATTTGAAGCAAAAGAGAGCATTAAAAAGCAAATTCAAAACACATTTAAGTCTAACCCACTTCCTATGCATAGGAATCTTGTACACAAATAAATTCATGGAGAACAAAGTGACAAGCATAGGAAGATAAAACAAGAGTAACTTCAAAATTTTCAGCATATAGAGAGGTGTTTTAGTACCGTGCAAATTTCTACAACCATATTTTCCTCTATCATAATAATTTTCAGTAGCTTCATGAACAAACTCAACAATATAACTATCACATAAAGCATGTTTTTCATGATCCATAAACACATAATTTTTATCAAGCTCAAAAATAGTGGGATTAAAATTTTCAAACCCACTTTTATCAATAATATAACAAGATGATTGATCATTCTCAGGAGATATGGGACTCCTAGATAAATTCAAGAATTCTCCAATCCCATTTTCATTAGTAGTACAATTAATATTATCAAGTAACATAGGACCATCATCTAGAGCTTTATCATAAACATTTGCTAAGCAAAATTCTTTAGTACCATGCATTTCGATATCAGGCACAAACAAAGCATTATCATAAGATTTATCAAAGTAGCATGGATTATCATAGATAACATTAGCATAATTATTCTCACAAGTTTTACTCATAGGGAATATTTCAAGAGAATCCACAGGAACATAACATTCATCCTTCTTCGGTAAGCATGGAGGACAATCAAATAGTGTAAGAGATAAAGAGTTACTCTCATTAGAAGGTTGGCATGGGTAGCTAATCCATTCTTCCTCCTTTTGTTCATCACTCTCCTTTTGTTTTTCATCCAATGAGCTTTCAGGTTCAGCAATTTCCTCCTCTTTTTCATCCAATGAGCTTTCAGGTTCATCAATTTCTTCTTCCACAGGTTCCTGCAAATTGTGAGTGCATTCTTGTGCATTAATGAGTCTCTCTTTATAATCAATGATATAAGGATTATCAATGTAACGTTCTATGCAAAAATTAAGGATAGAAGAGACATAATCTTTAAGGTCCTTACAAACAACACAAGTTTCATAATTTTTAGACATGAAGGATTCGATCTCAGAAGCTCCCATAAATAAGACAAATTGTTCTACCTCTTCGAACCCAAAATGAATATAGTTATTCGAATTATAGTTCTTAATTAAAACTTCTTCACTAAAGCCACATTGGAATTTAAGATGTTTAGTATCCTGTTGAGAGCAACAATTTATATCATGGCGTTGAAGCAAGATTTTAGCAATTGTATTCAATTTTTCTATCACAGCACTCATGACTTTACCCGTTCTTGATTCTCTATAATTATTATAATATTCTATAAGCTCCAAATAGGTTGTGGGTTCTCCCATAACAACAGTTTTTAATTTTTAGGTTTTTCAAATTTTTATGGATTTTTGGGTATATGAGAAAAATGAAACAAGACAAAAAGAAACTAAGCAAAATGACACTAGACAGAAATAAACTAAGCACAAATAAACTAAACAAAATTAAACTAAGCAAAACAAAATAAAACAAAATAAAAATAGAGAGAGAGGTAGAGTGTACTCCCCAGGTGAACTTATGAGTAGAGCTATGCCTCCCCGGCAACGGCGCCAGAAAATAGTCTTCATAACCCACAAGTATAGGGGATCACAACAGTCTTCGAGGGAAGTAAAACCCAAATTTATTGATTCGACACAAGGGGAGGTAAAGAATACTTATAAGCCTTAACAACTGAGTTGTCATTTCAGCTGCACCTGGAAAAGCACTAGTAACAGGGGTGATGTGAAAGCAGCAGTAATATGAGAGTAATAGTAATAGTAACACAATAGCAGTAACAGTAACACAGAGGCAATGGCACCAGAAAATAGTTGATACTACTTCCAATGACATATAGAACGAGTATATGATGATGAGAGATGGACCGGGGTTCCCAGCGATCTACACTAGTGGTAACTCTCCAATAACAAGTGACAAGTGTTGGGTGAACAAATTACAGTTGGGCAATTGATAGGATTGAAATAGCATTAAGAAAGAGCATCAAGATTATTAATCATGTAGGCATGTTTTCCATATATAGTCATACGTGCTCGCAATGAGAAACTTGTACAACATCTTTTGTCCTACCAGCCGGTGGCAGCCGGGCCTCAAGGGAATCTACTGGCTATTAAGGTACTCCTTTTAATAGAGCACCGGAGCAAAGCATTAACACTTGGTGAAAACATGTGACCCTCATATCGCAGCCTTCCCCTCCGGTTGTCCCAATTTCTGTCACTTTGGGGCCTAGGGTTCCAGACAGCAATATGTGCAAACAACTTGTAGATACAATCTAAGCAATAATTATAGAGCTTAAATCTAAGATCATGCCACTCGGGCCCTAGTGACAAGCATTAAGCATAACAAGATTGCAGCAACAATAACTTCACAAACTTTATAGATAGACTAATCATAATGTATCATCCATCGGATCCCAACAAACACAACACCGATTACATCAGATGGATCTCAATCATGTAAGGCAGCTCATGAGATATATTAATATCACTACTAGAAATCCCCTAATTGCCGACGGTGAAACTTAATAGCCGACGGGCCGTCGGCTGTTGTGGCAATAACCGACGGTAGCTTTAGTGATCGACGGTTACCGATGACCTCTCGGTTATGCCTACCAATATTCGACGGTATAGTTGATTGGGTGACGGGGAATGGCCAACTCTCGGCTATTTGATCGAATGGCCGACGGTTATCGACAACCTCTCGGGTATGACTACCAATTACCGACGGTATAGTCGATTACACGACGGGGGATGGCTAACTCTTGGCTATCGGGTCGAATGCCCGACGGTAATCGAAGACCTCTCAGGTATTACTTTCAACAACCGACTGTATAGTTGATTGCGCGATGAGGGATGGCCAACTCTCATAATTCATCGAATATTTTTGTGTGAAGTCTCAAAGTTTTAATTACCAATATATTGTTAATTTGAAAACATATAAGAGACCATGGCGCCAAAAATCGCGGTTTTTTCCTCAATCTTGTTTCTTCCCGCCATGTTCAGTTTGTACATAGTACAACAAACTTCCCCTAAATTTTTGCTCCACTACCATTTATATTTTGACTGCTTCTCACCTAGACCTGGTCGCCTCCCAAGCGACGGAGAACACGACTCCAACTGCCGTCAGCCCCTCCAGCCCTCCTCCTCCTCGCCGCCGCCGCCACCACCACCACCAGCACTTCAAGCCCGCCTCGCCGTCGAGGCCGCCAGACCCGCGCTAGTATAATCCACACTAGTAGAAAACCTCTCATCCATCTAAGCCTTTAGTACCGGTTCCCTTACGAACCGGTACGAAAGGCGTTATTAATACCGGTTCCAGGGGTGGGACATTTATACCGGTTCGTAACGGACCTTTAATACCGGTTCGTAACACGAACCGGTATTAAAGGGTTTCTGCCCAGTTTCCAGGCGGTGGTGGGGCCAAGGCTGCACCTTTAGTACCGGTTCGTGTAAGGAACCGGTACTAAAGGGTCCATGCCCTATATCAGCGCGCGGCAGCGCCCGAGCTCCCTGCATATCTCATTTCCTTCTCATCCTCTCTCACATTTCCAAAATTTTTGCACCTCTCACACTCCAATAATTTTCATTTTTCTCCACCATTTTAACAAATTAATGGCATACATCTATCCAGGGTTAGCAATATCATCCTTCCTTCCGGCGTTTCTAATTTAGCTCAGTTCTTTGGTAGTTTTAACTCGTACTATTTTTGTAGTGCAAGCAAGGTGTTCGATGAAATGCCTAAGTTAGTGATTTTATTTTTTTATATGCAATTTGAGCTGAAATTATGGTATGTTTTGTAGGTTTTAATTAGTATCATCCCCGTCCTTACATTGCTGTCGATCGCGGCGTCGTCCCTAGCCGGCACGGTACCACCTCGGTGAGCCCCTCTTCTTTTATAAAAAACAATTAGTTTTATGTGATGAACTTGAATATTAATTAAGTTGGTCACTCATATATCCATGATGTTGTGTATTTAATGATTTTTGATATACATATAAAATGCAGATGAGTCGACAATGGATGTACGGTGACCGGTGCCATCCCGAGTTCATTAATGGCATGCATTATTTTCTCAACGTGGCTGAGGCAAACAGGCGGTCGAATGGTTTCATGTATTGTCCATGTAGTTCCTGTAAGAATATGAAGGATTACTCTACCTCGAAGACCCTTCACGTCCACCTGCTGGAGAACGGTTTCATGCCCAGCTATAATTGTTGGACCAAGCACGGAGAAAGAGGGGTTATATTGGAAGACAACGAAGAAGAAGCGGATAGTGACAACTATCCCTTATTCAGTGAAGACGGTGGTAGTAGAATGGGGGAAGACGAAGCTGAAGAAGAGCCCATTTTCGATGAGCCGATTTTTGATGACCCGGATGACGATTTGGGTCGGGCCATATTTGATGCGAAGATGAACTGCGAAAATGAAAAGGAGAGGTTGAAGTTGGAGAAAATGTTAGAGGATCACAACAAACTGTTGTACCCAAATTGCGAAAATGGTCAGAAAAAGCTGGGTACCACGCTGGAATTGCTGCAGTGGAAGGCAGAGAATGGTACTTCTGACAAGGGATTTGAAAAGTTGCTGAAAATAATAAAGAAGATGCTTCCAGGGGAGAACGTGTTGCCCTCTAGCACGTACGAAGCAAAGAAGGTTGTCTGCCCTCTAGGATTAGAGGTGCAGAAGATACATGCATGCATCAATGACTGCATCCTCTACCGCGGGGAGTACGAGAATTTGAATGCATGCCCGGTATGTAGTGCATTGAGGTATAAGATCAGGCGAGATGACCCTGGCGATGTTGAGGGTGAGTCCACCCCCAGGAAGAGGGTTCCTGCGAAGGTGATGTGGTATGCTCCTATAATACCACAGTTGAAACGTTTGTTCCAGAACAAAGAGCATGCCAAGTTGTTGCGATGGCACAAAGAGGACTGTAAGAAAGATGTGATGCTGAGACACCCCGCTGACGGGTCGCAGTGGAGAAAAATCGACAGAGAGTTCAAGTCATTTTCAGATGACGCAAGGAACTTAAGATTTGGTCTAAGTACAGATGGTTTTAATCCTTTCGGGGAGCAGAGCTCCAGTCATAGCACCTGGCCAGTGACTATGTATCTATAACCTTCCTCCTTGGTTGTGCATGAAGCGGAAGTTCATTATGATGCCAGTGCTCATCCAGGGCCCGAAGCAACCCGGCAACGACATTGATGTGTACCTGAGGCCATTGGTTGAAGAACTTTTAGAGTTGTGGCGTGACGAAGGTGTACCTGTGTGGGATGAGCACGAACAAAAGGAATTTAACCTACGAGCGTTGTTATTTGTAACCATCAATGATTGGCCTGCTCTTGGTAACATTTCAGGGTAGTCAAACAAGGGATACAATGCATGCACACACTGTTTAGGTGAGACTGACAGTAATTATTTGGGAAACAAGAATGTGTACCTAGGGCATCGTCGATTTCTTCCAAAACAACATCACGTAAGAAAGAGAGGAAAGCATTTCGGAGGTGAGGCAGATAACCGAACGAAGCCTACCCACCCTACTGGGGAAGTTATATATGATATGGTCAAGGATTTAAAAGTGATGTTTGGAAAGGGTCCCGGCGGACAATATGTTCCGCATGATGTTGACGGACACGTACCCATGTGGAAGAAGAAGTCGATATTTTGGGAGCTACCCTACTGGAAATTCTTAGAGGTTCACTCTGCAATCGACGTGATGCACGTGACGAAAAATCTTTGCGTGAACCTGCTAAACTTCTTGGGCGTGTATGGGAAGACAAAAGATACACCGGATGCACGGCAGGACCAGCAAAGTATCCACGAAGGAAACAACCTAAATCCAGAGAAGTATCAAGGTCCTGCCAGCTACGCTCTTACCAAAGAGGAGAAGGAGATCTTTTTTGAAGTCCTGAGTAGCATCAAGGTCCCGTCTGGCTTCTCGTCGAATATAAAGGGAATAATAAACATGTCGGAGAAAAATTTCAAAACCTAAAGTCTCATGACTGCCACGTGATTATGACACAATTACTTCCGGTTGCATTGAGGGGGCTTCTGCCGGAAAATGTTCGAGTACCCATTGTGAAGCTATGTGCGTTCCTCAATGCAATTTCTCAGAAGGTGATCAATCCACTTACTCTACAAAATTTATAGAAGGATGTGGTCCAATGTCTAGTCAGCTTCGAGTTGGTGTTCCCACCATCCTTCTTCAATATTATGACACATCTCCACAGACATGGGACTGGCCCGAACGGTCCAAGTTCTGGTTGTTCGCTCATGGGGCAGGGTTGGACCCAAAGACAGGGCTGATCGTTGCGAAGGGAAAATGGAAGGAAAAAATTGAGGCAATTGTACCGAAGCTTGTAGATGCAATTGAAAAGGTCAGAAAGGGAGAGTACATTCCCGATCGAGAGAATGACGAGCTGACACTCGCTCTGGGGAACCCTGAACATGTTGGACGGGTACGAGCTCGCCCAGGTCTCACCATGAAGGAAGCGTGGCCGGACAGCGCTGACACTTATAGAAGCCGTTCGCGAAAGAAGAAGAAGAAGGACGCCGACATTGTAACGGAATTGTTAACTAGGGTGGAGGCTCTTGAGAGAAATTAGAGGGCACCTGATCAGCCGCTGTTTCTACAGGATCCACAAGCCGATGTTGCCCCATCTCAGCGAAGAAGCAGTGTCGGTTCCTCGCATCTTGACGGATGTGGAGGAAGCTACCCCGTGGATTATGTCACGGAGAAGACAGATTGCGAGCTACATATGTTATTCAGGACCGCATCCGTTAAGGTGGCGGTCGGCTATGTGTACCCAAGTGAAGATGGAGCAATGCACCATCATATGCCCATTCCACCTGGCTGTGTTCGTGTCGGGGTGGATGAAGTTGTTCCGGGTTTTGAAACAGTGGAGCTTGATATTCCTAGAGGTGAAGATGAGAGGACACTGGCCGATGTCAAGCACGGTTTCGCCCTATGGCCGAAGAAGTACGTCGTCCTTTTGCAAAGGCCACCGACTCCTACACATGAGCAGCAAATGCCATCGACTCCTCCTGGTGGCAGTCCTGGTGAGCAGCCAAGTCCACACCTACCTGAGAGGGACCCCAGCGTGAGTCCACCATCTCGAGATCCTCCGCGTAAGACAGCGTCCGTTAAGCGGAACGGTACGCCGCCTAGGAAGAAAGCTAGAAAGGAGAAACAACTGCCGCCATCGAGAAGTTACCTTGGGAAAAAACTCCAGAGGAAAACGCGGAGGCCGTTCAGGCCGAGTTGAAGAAATTTTTTGCACCGAAAGTGCCAGAGATACCTTTCGAGAAGACACTAGATCCGGTGAAAGTTGTGCGTACCGTTGACAATCTATATGACCCTGTACCATCGCCGCCATCTGACTATGCGCGTTCTATTGAAAGGTCATATGACAAGATGATCGAGGCGACAAAACCCGTTAAATCAGGTATCAGGGAGATAAAAGGGATACACCAAGTCTACCAGCTCGGACAACAACCCGTCAATCGGTCGCCCCTCTCAAGGTGTTTGACGGGAAGACCGTTCAAAGTTCTCGACAAGACGCAACTGATTACGCCTTCGCTGAACGAGCATATCAATTTGTTCAAGGGAAAGATTTGGTCGAGAATCTCAGGAAGGTACCAACATGTATGCGTAACTTGCATTCGTGGTACCGTAATGCCTCAAAGGAAGGGATCGAGACTATCATGGTGCGAGTTAGGGAAGAGCACTACTTCCAGGAGTACTGTGTGAACGTTGACTTCGCCGAACTCTTTCAGTTATACAATCTCCGGGCCCTCGACAAATCAATCATCAGTTGCTATTGTCTGTAAGTGATTTATTTATTTAATTTGAGAAGTCTTTAGCTCAGCTCGTTCATTGTCTGCAGATTATAATCTTTTGTACGCTATATTATGCAGATCGAAGATGCTCGAATGCAAAAGGGACGAAATCACAGACATTGGGTTCATTGACCCGCACACAATGCATGTTAAAACCATAGAGAATCCCCTCTATAACAAGGATACACCGCAGACTTTGCTAAGGTTTTTGAAGCGACAACGTGACAAAAAGCTAATAATTTGGCCTTACAACTTCGAGTGAGTCTTACTGTCTTATAACACATTATATTTTGCTCACCGTATGTCAAAATTTTAACTAATGACTTATATATATGACACTACATATTGAAATGTGCGTAGGTTTCACTTTATTCTTCTCGTCATCAATATGGAAATTGGAGAAGTTGAAGTCTTTGACTCACTAAGCAAAAAATCGGAACTATACGTGTCTTGTTTTTTAATGCTCAAAAGGTAATTTTAATTCTTATCGGTTTGTTTCGTTAATTTCCTGCTTTGAACTAATTGATGACTCTTTTATGCATTTTCTTTTGTCGAGCAGCGTACGGCAAACTTTCATCAAGGAAGATACGTCCCGTGAATGGACACCGAAGCTGCGATGGCGTGCGAAAGTAAGTAGTACTACCTAGGTCCACACACCTTTTAATTATCATACTTGACTATTGTTTGATTGAATTATATTCTTGTAAAGAAATGCCCGCAACAACCACAAGGGACCGATCTCTGTGGATTCTTCGTTTGCGAGTACATCCGCAGAATTGTCAGCGAGAGAACGAATAATGAAAGAAATAAAGAGGTACAAAAACAATCTTCACAAATTTGTTTTCTTATCATAAGTTGTGCTGAGTTTCAGTAATAGTTGTTTCATGTATTCATTTGTATCTTATTCTTTTATAGTTGGCAAGAAAGCGGAACAAGCTCTCAATCGATGACCGCTTCATAGCAATAGGCGAGGAATTGGCAGGATTTTTCCTTCGGGACGTCATACCACCATTCGCAGAGTACCACTATGAATGAAGATGTACATGTTACATATATAGTTGACTCGAAGAGTACCACTATGCTACATGTAATAGACATATATAGAGTACGCCTCGGAGAGTACCACTATGCATGAAGATCGATCTTCATGCATAGTGCTACTTAATTTGCGATCTTATGCAATTACATTTGTGTTATATTATATGCACCAACTTGCTATGCATCATCTTGATCTTCATGTACTACCTAAACCCAAACGCGTTTCTGGTGCATCGACGCGATATGAAACAAACCGATATCCCTAAACCCCTCCAAAAACCCTAAAAATCCAATTCTCTGCCGTGGCAGAGATTTGGGCAAATTCCCTGCCGCGGGTGGGAACCTTTGGTACCGGTTCGTATTACCAACCGGTACCAAAGCTCCTTGGCCCTGAGCTCTCCTGGTGGCCCACGTGGAGGCCCCTTTTATACCGGTTCGTAAGCAACCGGTACGAAAGGGGGGGCCTTTAGTGCCGGATAATTAATACCGGTTGCTCAACCGGTACTAATGCCCCTCTGGAACCGGTATAGATGATCGTTTTTCTACCAGTGCCACCACTTCGTCATCCCGTTTTCCCATCCCATCTTTCCCCCAGATCGGGAGATATTCTGCTCTGCTCGCCTCGGCCAGGATCCGATCGTGGATGCCCTCCCGCGCACTTCGTCTATCATCGGGGCTCCTAGCGGCCTTGTGGGTCGATGGCTCGATATGATGCGGATTGGGCGCTGCGTCTGTGTCATCCGTCCTGGTCATCAGCTGGCCTTTCCCTTCCTTCTTACGGGCTGTCTAAGATGGGTGCTGCTCTGCCCAATCTGGTTTCCTCCTCGCCTGATCTGCGTGTGTGGATCAGTTGCCCGGCCGTTGTCAGTTCATTGTGTGAAGCCTTCCCGGTAAGTGCACAATCCAACTCCCAGTTGTTCACTTATTGACATACGGATCAGCTGCTAGTTTTAATGATTAGGCAAAGTGAAATCAACCGATATTGGTATATGAGGAAATTTTGTCATATATATTTAAGCCTGGTAAGAGTTTATCCTGTTTGATGTGGCTAGATCAAAAGCATCGTAATTGAGTAATTTATAATTTTGTTGTTTGCATGTGCTTAGTTATATCTGATATAAACTCAATTGTTACCCACTCAACTTTTACTTTATATTCTCAGTGAACGACACAATACATAAAAGGTAGAGAGTTCCGATCTGCCTAGAGATGCCTTCTTAGCCATCTATTGTAGCACTGTTGCACATAGCATAGTACGAAATTACCTTCCAGTCTCGGAATCAATTGGAGCACATTCGCTCATGTATAGAATACTAGTGTTAACTCATATAGAATCATTTATCTAGTCTGCACAATGGCAGTAGCTATCACTTCAGTTTGTACATTCCGCTGGGAACTACAAGTTTGTACTACTGATTAGAGGGGAAAATAGAACTGCTAATTAGGAATTTGATAATCTGATAACAGTACCACTTAGCACTTACTTTTATAGCTCTTCCGATAACTCATACCTCTACTGCATATATATTGGTTCAGACTAGTGTCAAGTGCTATGGTTGAGATGAATTCGAATGTGAAGTTGTTGATTTGCTCATTGCCCTTTGTCTCAGGTTATGAATGAATCGACGAGCAGGAAGACACGTTAGGGAGATTAAGCAGGCAGGTTAGTGCCCAGTGCCATGGTTAAGATAAAAAGGTAGGTTATGGAGGAATCATGTCAGCAGATTGAGCAAGCAAATCAGGAGAGGGACAAATAGTCCAGATTACCTAAAAGGTTAGTTCAACGCAGATTCTTCAAGTAGTAATAGATTAATTGTTTGGAAATTTATAGTCGCTATTAAAGGCAGCTTCCATGTACAAATGGGCCGAGTTAGCACATCCAGAATTGGCACTTTTCAAAGGTGGTAGTACATAAGCATCTGTGATATCTTTTAGCCATTGTCAAATTATTTGATGTTATTTAGTTAGCCTCTTGTGTTTTGTTCTTTGTGCAAACTCTTGCAACTGATGCGTGACAAATTAAATCAGAATGCTAGAAAGTTTTTTGCTGGTAACATACTAACATTACTCTAAGCAAGTGCTGGAATAATTGGAGCGATTAAATAAAATGTAGCAAGTACACCGATATGACTTGCATTATCGGTAATTACCTGCTTGTACGGCTAGAATAGGAGTGAAGTACTATTGTAACGATAGTCAAGTTTGGTATCTGTAGCTCAATTAATGTCACTCTACTTATTGTGCACTTGGCTGAGTCGTTCCTTGTTCCAATACTAAGACGTGATCAGCTTTATATGTCTCTGCGGACGTGATTCCAGAATAGTTAAGTTTGCTGTAGCTCAATTAAGTTTGAACTACATTACATAATTTTTCATCTCTCTTACAACTAGTGTTATCTTTTCTTAGGGAATGGGAAGCAATACCAGAGGAGTCCAGGTCTAATCCATATGGCGATCGGTGTGATGATTTTTATGGTGATGGGCATGATGATATCTATGGCGACTATGATGACGAGTCTTGTAATTTGGAAATTTTAGCTTATGCAACGTGTTTGGATCTTTATCTTTATTATATCTTAGTCACAATTTTGTTTTGCACAACACTTCCTAGATGGATCTTATACTTTAAATGTAATGATGTTCTTTTGTTAGTGCGGCGAGGTGTAATATGATGAATTTTCTTGAAATATTAATACTCTGAAACATTAGTCACGTTCCCTTGCTCTAGTCAAAGCAATTTCTAAAGGTGACTATTGACAACAATAATCTTGGGTTTAAATTTTACCAACAGCTTGTTGAGAAATTGTGTCCTTTGATGAACGACATAAATGAATGAAGGGTTGTATGCACCGTTGGTTATCCTACTAACTAAGGATTTGACTCTCCACTCGGTAATAACAAACCCTTATGGGCCAAAAATTCCATGGCTATTATGAAAACTGACGGGGCGTGATACATCTCAGAAAATTAATACCCGAGGGGTAACCGTCGGCTATAAGTATTGCCGAGCTACTACGAGGCAGGGGCTGACCAAACCAGCCCGACGGCTCACCGTCAGCCTATTACCGTGGGAAAATACATTACCCGAGCGTACCGTCGGATATTAGACTAATGGCCGACCGAGTTTTCCCGACGGGAGAAATCCGACGGTGTACAGTCGGTTACAATTATATCTGAAGGTAAACTAAAATATCCGACGGTAATTAGACCCTCGGTTAATTGGGGATATCTAGTTGTATTGAAGTACATGGGAGAGAGAGTACCAACTAGCTACTGCTAGAACCCGTAGTCCACGGGGGAACTACTCACGGAGCATGATGGAGGCGGTGGCGTCGATGGAGATGGCTTCCGGGGGCACTTCCTCGTCCCGGCGGCGTGCCAGAAAAGAGATTCTGTCCCCCGAATTGGAGTTTCGCGATGGCGGCGGCGCCCCTGGAGTCTTTCTGGAGTTTCGTCAATTCGTATCGCGTTTTTAGGTCGAAAGGGGTCTTTATAGGCGAAGAGGCGGCGCAGGAGGGCGCCTGGGGCATCCTCACCATAGGCTGGCGCGGCCAGGCCTGGGCCCGCACCGCCTTATGGTGTGGTGGCCCCCTGGCCCGCCTCCGACTCCCCTTCGGTGTTCTGGAGCCTTCCGGAAAAAATAAGATATTTGGTCTTCGTTTCATCGAATTCTGAGAATATTGCCCGAACAGCCTTTCTGGAACCAAAAACAGCAGAAAACAGGAACTGGCACTTCGACATCTTGTTAATAGGTTAGTTCCGGAAAACGCATAAAAACATTATAAAGTGTGAGCAAAACATGTAGGTATTGTCATAAAACAAGCATGGAACATCAGAAATTATAGATACGTTGGAGACGTATCACCAGGCCGCAGCCAGGCTAGGCGTCGCCGGGCACAAACGCCCCAGCACCACCACGGCGAGGCACACGGCCGCGTCACCGTGTGTGGTTCACCAGCGAGCGACGAATCGCCGCGGATCACCACGACCTTGCGGGCAGACGCGTTGGGGGCGAGCCGAAGAGGCGACGAGAGCCAGATCGACACGGAGGATTTGGTGCGCCGTCGAGAGGTGGTCCAGATCCACACCATCTCGTCGCCGGCGACGGCCGGAGGCGGCGGGATTTAATCGGCGACGGCGGAGGCGATTTCCATGTCGCCAGATCTCGGGGGGAGTTAGGGTTTGCGCGAGAGAGCGAGGAAGGGGACGAGTGAGTCCGACCGAGCCGGACAGGCGGCTCGGGTTCGACCTAACCCGCTGGGCCACCCTGACAGGTGGGTCCAGGGGCAAAAGAGTCGTTTCACATTTTCAATTAAACCTGATACTTGGAAAATGCATAGAAAATGATAAAGAGCTCTAAAAAAATAATTAAAAATATGAAAACTGCTCAGCATAAAATTCTCTATCAGAATAAAATATAAAAGGGAATTTTTGGAGACAAATAAGAATAGGTCATATTTTGATGAATACTTAATTCATTAAAAATAACCCACTCTATTTTTAATGATAAAATAAGTCCATAAATCCTTTTGGACTTTAAAAACACCTAGACAACATTTCAAGGTAGTATTTTACCCTAAACAGAGTATCCCCAAATCATTCTTAGTAATTACCTCTGACATAAAATAATAAGCATCGGAAAGGGGGGAACAAACCCTAAAAATGAAAAGCATGCATAATTTATTCTTTAACCATTGCCCTTATCGGACAATGATGCTATTTTTCAGCAACAGAGGACAAGGGTCAGTCCACACATTCCAACTGCAACACTTTGCAGTCTTCAGGCAAGTTCATCGCTTGCTCATGTCATTTGAGTATTTTTACCAAATTACTTGCAAAGTACTATGTTTATCACTATTGCATAAAAAGCAAAACCACTATTTTCATAACTATGAATATGACTATGTGGTGGGCAATGGAACCATGGACTGTGTTGATATGGTGGAGGTTCCATTGCAAGGGTTTATATCCATCTAGGATTAAACAACAAATGTCGTCCAGTGATTGTTGTGCCGTAATAACCGTGTTAACCATAAGATCTGGAGTGGGACGGAATAGTCAATTGTATTTCCACCTCTTGTACATCAACGGATGCGCTTACCGTAGCAGTTGTATCTTGCGGAGCAACTGGAGGGTGGGGAGCCCCTTCTAATTCCCCACGGTAATGCAGTGCTTACCGTAGCGGTTGCGGCTTGTGGAACAACTTGAGGGTGGGCATCCCCTTCTAATTCCCCACGGTAATGTGGTCTATGATGGGTTGCAGCTACCGGCGAAGGAGTTTGGTTTCATCCCAGACTGTCGTCGTAGTCGGGGGCCATCCTTAATTGGTATAAGAGCACCGACGAGGAGCCAGGGTCGGGGTATGCAACAACGGGTGGGTGTATGAGGTAGCGGAGGAATATGATTGGCTATGACCTTATACCGGGCCTCACACCAAAGGAAGTGTGGACGGGAAAGCTGCCCGGTTGGCACCAAGGTTAAGATCTCTTATGGGTAAAGCAACACACCTCTGCAGAGTGTAATGAATCGTGACATGTCACTCCCTGTTTCGGGATTTGGAACTGCGAACGCTGCCGGAACGGAACTCCATGAAGTTCTAGTAAACTGGTGAAGGCTGATGGACATAGTTCTTCTGAATAAAAGCAACCTCTTGAAGAAATGATTATCAAAACCTGCATTGGTATTAGACTTTCTGGTCTGATATCGTAGCTAGTGCATTAAACACCTCTTTTCTATAATAAACTTGTTGAGTACGCTCGTACTCATACCACTCTTAAATCCCCTGCTTAGATTGTCTGAATCGACTTGAGGAGGACAACGACGACCTCGAAGGAGCAGAAGACGTCTGCTATGAAGAACCAGACCTCTCCGGAGGTATAGAAGGAGTTGACTACCTCATCGTCTACGGAACCGGGGAGGGTTCCGGAGGAGAACAAGCATAGACCTATCCAATAGTAGTAGTATCCGAGCAGTGCGAACTCTTAGTACTTAACTGCTCGTTGAGAATAAATGTATAACCTAGTAAGACTTCTATATTGTAAGTTGAGTCGGGTTCACCTCGAACCCAGGAGTATTCCTCTTAGGACCCAAGAGGAACTCCGAGATGACATGTATATGTTGCTTGTAATAATAAATGAATGAGTTATGGACCTGCTATGTTCTGTTGTACTACTCTGAGGGATGTAATATTTGCGGATTGGTACTTTGTGAATGTTATATCAACGACTGGCATACTACTTCCAATGACATATAGAACGAGTATATAATGATGAGAGATGGACCGGGGTTCCCAGCGATCTACACTAGTGGTAACTCTACAATAAGTGACAAGTGTTGGGTGAACAAATTACAGTTGGGCAATTGATAGGATTCAAAGCATTAAGACAGAACATCAAGATTATTAATCATGTAGGCATGTTTTCCATATATAGTCATACGTGCTCGCAATGAGAAACTTGTACAACATCTTTTGTCCTACCAGCCGGTGGCAGCCGGGCCTCAAGGTAATCTACTGGATATTAAGGTACTCCTTTTAATAGAGCACCGGAGCAAAGCATTAACACTTGGTGAAAACATGTGATCCTCATACGTACGCCTTCCCCTCCAGTTGTCCCAATTTCTGTCACTTTGGGGCCTTTGGTTCCGGACATAGACATGTGCATACAACTTGTAGATACAATCTAAGCAATAAGTATAGAGCTTAAATCTAAGATCATGCCACTCGGGCCCTAGTGACAAGCATTAAGCATAACAAGATTGCAACAACAATAACTTCACAAACTTTATAGATAGACTAATCATAATGTATCATCCATCGGATCCCAACAAACACAACACCGATTACATCAGATGAATCTCAATCATGTAAGGCAGCTCATGAGATCATTGTATTGAAGTACATGGGATAGAGAGTACCAACTAGCTACTGCTAGAACCCGTAGTCCATGGGGGAACTACTCACGGAGCATGATGGAGGCGGTGGCGTCGATGGAGATGGCTTCCGGGGGCACTTCCCCGTCCCGGCAGGGTGCCGGAACAGAGACTTCTGTCCCCCGAATTGGAGTTTCGCGATGGCGGCGGCGCCCCTGGAGTCTTTCTGGAGTTTCGTCAAAAGGTCTCGAGTTTTTAGGCCGAAAGGGCTTATATAGGCGAAGAGGCGGCGCAGGAGGGGCAACAGGGTGCCATCCCCATAGGCCAGCGCGGCCAGGGGCTGGCCCGCGCGACCCTATGGTGTGGGGGCCCTAGGCCTCCCCTCTGACTCCCCTTCGGTGTCCGGGTCCGTCTCGGTGAATTATGATATTTGGTCTTCGTTTCGTCGAATTCCGAGAATATTGCCCGAACAGCCTTTCTGGAACCAAAAACAGCAGAAAACAGGAACTGGCACTGTGGCATCTTGTTAATAGGTTAGTTCCGAAAAATGCATGAAATCATCATAAAGTGCAAGCAAAACATGTAAGTATTGTCATAAAACAAGCATGGAACATCAGAAATTATGGATACGTTGGAGACGTATCAGCATCCCCAAGCTTAGTTCCTACTCGTCCTCGAGTAGGTAAACGATAAAAAAAAATTCTGTAGTGACATGCTACTTACATAACCTTGATCATACTATTATAAAGCACATGAAATGAATGAAGTGACTCAAGGCAATGATTTATAGTTGCTAACAAATAGATAACATATAGCAAAACTTTTCATGAAGAGTACTTTCAAGACAAGCATCAAAAGCCTTGCATAAGAGTTAACTCATAAAGCAATAGATTCAAAGTAAAGGCATCGAAGCATCACAAAGGAAGATATAAGTTTCAGCGGTTGCTTTCAACTTTCAACATGCATATCTCATGGATAATTGTCAACATAAAGTAATATGATGAATGCAAATAAGCAAGTATGTAAGAATCAATGCACAGTTGACACAAGTGTTTGCTTCTAAGATGGAAGGAAGTAGGTAAACTGACTCAACATAAAGTAAAAGAATGGCCCTTCGCAGAGGGAAGCATTGATTTCTATATTTGTGCTAGAGCTTTGGTTTTGAAAACATAAAGAGATCATAAAAGTAAAGTTTTGAGAGGTGTTTGTTGTTGTCAACGAATGGTAGTGGGCACTCTAACCCCCCTGCCAGACAAACCTTCAAAGAGCGGCTCCCATTTTATTTTTATTTTTGTGTGGCACTCCTTCCAACCTTTCTTTCACAAACCATGGCTAATCGAACTCTCGTGTGCCTGCCAACAATCTCATACCATGAAGGAGTGCCTTTTTTATTTTAGTTTTATTATGATGACACTCCTCCCCACCTTTGCTTTCTCAAGCCATGGCTAACCGAATCCTTCGGGTGCCGTCCAACAATCACATACCATGAAGGAGTGTCTATTTTGGTTAATTAATTTGGGACTGGGAATCCCATTGCCAGCTCTTTTTGCAAAATTATTGGATAAGCGGATGAAGCCACTAGTCTATTGGTGAAAGTTGCCCAACAAGATTGAAAGATAAACACCACATACTTCCTCATGAGCTATAAAACATTGACACAAATCAGAGGTAATAAATTTTGAATTGTTTAAAGGTAGCACTCAAGCAATTTACTTTGGAATGGTGGAGAAATACCATGTAGTAGGTAGGTATGGTGGACACAAATGGCATAGGTTTTGGCTCAAGGTTTTGGATGCACGAGAAGCATTTCCTCTCAGTACAAGGCTTTGGCTAGCAAGGTTATTTGAAGCAAACACAACTATGAACCGGTACAGTAAAACTTACATAAGAACATATTGCAAGCATTATAATACTCTACACTGTCTTCCTTGTTGCTCAAACACTATTACTAGAAAATATCTAGACCTTAAGAGAGACCAATCATGCAAACCAATTTTAACAAGCTCTACGGTAGTTCTCCACTAAAAGGTTTAAACTACATGATGCAAGAACTTAATCATGATCTACTTGAGAGCTCAAAACAATTACCAAGTGTCAAATTATCCAAGACAATATGAGGCATTTTCTGTTTCCAACCAAACAACAATAAGTATTGTAGCTTCCAACTTTTATCACTGAACATTAAAAGTAAAACGAAGAACAAGTGTTCATATGAAAAAGCGGAGCGTGTCTCTCTACCAAACAACGATTGCTAGGATCCAAATTTATTCAAACAAAAACAAAAATAAAAACACACAGACGCTCCAAGTAAAGCACATATGATGTGACCGAATAAAAATATAGTTTCAATAGAAGAAACCTGATAAGTTGATGAAGAAGGGGATGCCTTGGGCATCCCCAAGCTTAGACGCTTGAGTCTTCTTGAAATATGCAGGGATGAACCACGGGGCATACCCAAGCTTAGACTTTTCCCTCTTCTTGATCATATATCATCCTCCTCTCTTGACCCCTGAAAACTTCCTTCACACCAAACTTCTTATAAACTTCATTAGAGGGGTTAGTACTCAAAAAATTTGAATCCACCTTGGTCCTGTAGTGACACATTGCAAGAACTCAATAAAACATTAGCTACAGCTCTCCACGTCTAGAAAGCCTTGCTTAAAGTCCGCAAGAGACAATGCAAAAAACAGAGACAGAATCTGCCAAAACAGAACAGCCAGTAAAGACGAATTTTAAAGAGGTACTTCCGTTGCTCAAATCAGAAAACTCAAAACTAATGAAAGTTGCGTACATATCTGAGGAACACGCACGTAAATTGGCAGATTTTTCTGAGTTACCTACATAGAACACAGCCCAGATTCGTGACAGATAGAAATATGTTTCTGCGCAGAAATCCAAATCTAGTATCAACCTTCTATTAGAGACTTTACTTGGCACAACAATGCAATAAAATAAAGATAAGGATAGGTTGCGACAGTAGTAACAACTTCCAAAACACAACAAAACATTAGCAAAATAAACACATGGGTTATCTCCCAAGAAGTTCTTTCTTTATAGCCATTAAGATGGGCTCAGCAATTTTGATGATGCACTCGCAAGAAATAAGAGTTGAAGCAAAAGAGAGCATCAAAAAGCAAATTCAAAACACATTTAAGTCTCACCCACTTCCTATGCATAGGAATCTTGTACACAAATAAATTCATGAAGAACAAAGTGGCAAGCATAGGAAGATAAAACAAGAGTAACTTCCAAATTTTCAGCATGTAGAGAGGTGTTTTAGTACCATGCAAATTTCTACAACCATATTTTCCTCTCTCATAATAATTTTCAGTAGCTTCATGAACAAACTCAACAATATAACTATCACATAAAGCATGTTTTTCATGATTCATAGACACATAATTCTTATCAAGCTCAAAAATAGTGGAATTAAAACTTTCAAACTCACTTTTATCAATAACATAACAAGATGATTGATCAATCTCAAGAGATATGGGACTCCTACATAAAGTCAAGAACTCTCCAATCCCATTTTCATTAGTAGTACAATTAATATTATCAAGTAACATAGGACCATCATCTAGAGCTTTATCATAAACATTTGGTAAACAAAACTCTTTAGTACCATGCATTTCGACATCAGGCACAAACAAAGCATTATCATAAGATTTATCAAAATAGCATGGATTATCATAAATAACAGTAGCATAATTATTCTCACAAGTTTTACTCATAGGTAATATTTCAAGAGAATCCAAAGGAACATAACATTCAACCTCTTTCGGTAAGCATGGAGGACAATCAAATAGTGTAAGAGATAAAGAGTTACTCTCATTAGAAGGTTGGCATGGGTAGCTAATCCATTCTTCCTCCTTTTGTTCATCACTCTCCTCTTCTTTTTCATCCAATGAGCTTTCAGGTTCATCAATTTCCTCCTCTTTTTCATCCAATGAGCTTTCAGGTTCATCAATTTCTTCTTCCACAGGTTCCTGCAAATTGTGAGTGCATACTTGTGCATTAATGAGTCTCTCTTTATAATCAATGATATAAGGATTATCAGTGTAACTTTCATTGCAAAAATTAAGGATAGAAGAGACATAATCTTTAAGGTCCTTACAAACAACACAAGTTTCATAATTCTTAACCATGAAGGATTTGATCTCAGAGGCTCCCATAAATATGACAAATTGTTCTACCTCTTCAAACCCAAGATGAATATAGTTATTCCAATTATAGTTCTTAATTAGAACTTCTTCACTAAAGCCACATTGAAATTTCAGATGTTTAGTATCCTCTTTAGAGCAACAATTTATATCATGGCGTTTAAGCAAAATTTGAGCAATTGTATTCAATTTTTCTATCATAGCACTCATTACTTTACCAGTTCTTGATTCTCCATAATTATTATAATATTCTATGAGCTCCAAGTAGGTTGTGGGTTCTCCCATAACAGCAGTTTTTAATTTTTAGGTTTTTCAAATTTTTGGGTATATGAGAAAAATAAAACAAAACAAAAAGAAACTAAGCAAAATAATACTAGACAGAAATAAACTAAGCACAAATAAACTAGACAAAAGTAAACTAAGCAAAACAAAATAAAGTAAAATAAAAACAGAGAGAGAGGTCGAGTGTACTCCCCAAGTGAACTTATGAGTAGAGCTATGCCTCCCCGGTAACGGCGCTAGAAAACAGTCTTGATAACCCACAAGTATAGGGGATCGCGGCAGTCTTCGAGAGAAGTAAAACCCAAATTTATTAATCTGACACAAGGGGAGGTAAAGAATACTTATAAGCCTTAACAACTGAGTTGTCAATTCAGCTGCACCTGGAAAAGCACTAGTAACAGGGGTGATGTGAAAGTAGCAGTAATATGAGAGCAATAGTAACAGTAACTCAGCAGCAGTAACAGTAACACAGAGGCAATGGCACCAGAAAATAGTTGATACTACTTCCAATGACATATAGAACGAGTATATAATGATGAGAGATGGACCGGGGTTTCCAGCGATCTACACTAGTGGTAACTCTCCAATCAGTGACAAGTGTTGGGTGAACAAATTACAGTTGGGCAATTGATAGGATTCAAAGCATTAAGACAGAACATCAAGATTATTAATCATGTAGGCATGTTTTCCATATATAGTCATACGTGCTCGCAATGAGAAACTTGTACAACATCTTTTGTCCTACCAGCCGGTGGCAGCCGGGCCTCAAGGGAATCTACTGGATATTAAGGTACTCCTTTTAATAGAGCACCGGAGCAAAGCATTAACACTTGGTGAAAACATGTGATCCTCATACCTACGCCTTCCCCTCCAGTTGTCCCAATTTCTGTCACTTTGGGGCCTTTGGTTCCGGACATAGACATGTGCATACAACTTGTAGATACAATCTAAGCAATAAGTATAGAGCTTAAATCTAAGATCATGCCACTCGGGCCCTAGTGACAAGCATTAAGCATAACAAGATTGCAGCAACAATAACTTCACAAACTTTATAGATAGACTAATCATAATGTATCATCCATCGGATCCCAACAAACACAACACCGATTACATCAGATGAATCTCAATCATGTAAGGCAGCTCATGAGATCATTGTATTGAAGTACATGGGATAGAGAGTACCAACTAGCTACTGCTAGAACCCGTAGTCCATGGGGGAACTACTCACGGAGCATGATGGAGGCGGTGGCATCGATGGAGATGGCTTCCGGGGGCACTTCCCCGTCCCGGCAGGGTGCTGGAACAGAGATTTCTGTCCCCCGAATTGGAGTTTCGCGATGGCGGCGGCGCCCCTGGAGTCTTTCTGGAGTTTCGTCAAAAGGTCTCGAGTTTTTAGGTCGAAAGGGCTTATATAGGCGAAGAGGCGGCGCAGGAGGGGCAATAGGGTGCCCTCCCCATAGGCCGGCGTGGCCAGGGGCTGGCCCGCGCGGCCCTATGGTGTGGGGGCCCCAGGCCTCCCCTCTGACTCCCCTTCGGTGTCCGGGTCCGTCTCGGTGAATTATGATGTTTGGTCTTTGTTTCGTCGAATTCAGAGAATATTGCCCGAACAGCCTTTCTGGAACCAAAAACAGCAGAAAACAGGAACTGGCACTATGGCATCTTGTTAATAGGTTAGTTCCGGAAAATGCATGAAATCATCATAAAGTGCAAGCAAAACATGTAAGTATTGTCATAAAACAAGCATGGAACATCAGAAATTATGGATACGTGATACGTCTCCGACGTATCGATAATTTCTTATGTTCCATGCCACATTATTGATGATATCTACATGTTTTATGCACACTTTATGTCATATTCGTGCATTTTCTGGAACTAACCTATTAACAAGATGTCGAAGTGCCAGTTCCTGTTTTCTGCTATTTTTGGTTTCAGAAATCCTAGTAACGAAATATTCTCGGAATCGGACGAAATCAACGCCCAAGTTCCTATTTTCACCGGAAGCATCCAGAACACCCGGGAAGGACCAGAGGGGGGGCACTGGGCCCCCAGACCATAGGCCGGCGCGGCCCAGGCCCTGGCCGCGCCGCCCTATGGTGTCGTCGCCCCTTCGACCCTCCTGCGCCGCCTCTTCACCTATATAAAGCCCCTGGATCGAAAACCCTGGGACGTTCGGCGAAAACCACAGAAACCTTCCAGAGCCGCCGCCATCGCGACGCCAAGATCTGGGGGACAGGAGTCTCTGTTCCGGCACGCTGCCGGAGCGGGGAAGTGCCCCCGGAAGGCTCCTCCATCGACACCGCTGCCATCTCCACTGCCATCTTCATCACCGCTGCTGCTCCCATGAGGAGGGAGTAGTTCTCCATCGAGGCTCGGGGCTGTACCGGTAGCTATGTGGTTCATCTCTGCCATGTACCTCAATACAATAATCTCATGAGCTGCTTTACATGATTGAGATTCATATGAGTTTGTATCACAATTTATCTATGTGCTACTCTAGCAATGTTATTAAAGTAGTATTATTCCTCCTGCACATGTGTAAAGGTGACAGTGTGTGCACCGTGTTAGTACTTGGTTTATGCTATGATCATGATCTCTTGTAGATTGCGAAGTTAACTATTGCTATGATAATATTGATGTGATCTATTCCTCCTACATATGCATGAAGGTGACAGTGTGCATGCTATGTCAGTACTTGGTTTAGTCTTTTGATCTATCTTACACTATAAGGTTACTTAAATATGAACAAATTGTGAAGCTTGTTAACTCCGGCATTGAGGGTTCGTGTAATCCTACGCAATGCGTTCATCATCCAACAAAAGTGTAGAGTATGCATTTATCTATTCTGTTATGTGATCAATGTTGAGAGTGTCCACTAGTGAAAGTGTAATCCCTAGGCCTTGTTCCTAAATACTGCTGCGTTACTACTGCTTGTTTACTGTTTCACTGTGTTACTACTGCTGCAATACTACCACCATCAACTACACGCCAGCAAGCTATTTTCTGGCACCGTTGCTACTGCTCATATATATTCATACCACCTGTATTTCACTATCTCTTCGCCGAACTAGTGCACCTATTAGGTGTGTTGGGGACACAAGAGACTTCTTGCTTTGTGGTTGCAGGGTTGCATGAGAGGGATATCTTTGACCTCTTCCTCCCTGAGTTCGATAAACCTTGGGTGATCCACTTAAGGGAAAACTTGCTGCTGTTCTACAAACCTCTGCTCTTGGAGGCCCAACACTGTCTACAGGAAAGGAGGGGGAACGTAGACATCAAGCTATTTTCTGGCGCCGTTGCCGGGGAGGAAAGGTAAAAGGTACTCACACTCCGGATCTCGGCTACTAAGCTATTTCCCAGCGCTGTAAGTACTCAAAGCTATTTCCTTTAGATCCTGCAATTGCATCTTTTTGTTTCTTGTTTACACTAGTTTGGCATAATGGACAAGAATGAGCTTCTATTTCTATTTCCTGATTTAAAACATGGATTGTTTGATGTGAAAATTTAAAAACCTATGGAATCTTATTTGCATGCTGGTAGTAATATTAGTATGAACGCTTTGAACACCATTGTTGATAATAATATAGAAAGTTCTAAGCTTGGGGAAGCTGGTTTTCATGATCTTTTTAGTCCCCCAAGCATTGAGGAGAAATTTTTCTTTGATGATACTTTGCCTCCTATTATGATGATTATAATGATATTGGTCTTTTAGTGCCACCTACTATGGAGAGTAAATTTTATTGTGATTATACTATGCCTCCAACACTTGATGAGAATAATAATGATAGCTACTTTGTTGAATTTGCTCCCACTATTACTAATAAAATTGATTATGCCTATGTGGAGAGTAATAATTTTATGCATGAGACTCATGATAAGAATGTTTTATGTGATGGTTATATTGTTGAGTTTGCTCATGTTGCTACTGAAAGTTATTATGAGAGAGGAAAATATGGTTGTAGAAATTTTCATGTTACTAAAATGCCTCTCTATGTGCTTAAATTTTTGAAGCTATACTTGTTTTATCTTCCTAATCTTGTCACTTTGCTCTTCATGAACTTGTTTCTTTACAAGATTCCCTTTCATAGGAAGCATGTTAGACTTAAATGTGTTTTGTATTTGCCTCTTGATGCTCTCTTTTGCTTCAAATACTATTTCTTGCGAGTGCATCATTAAAACTGCTGAGCCCATCTTAATGGCTATAAAGAAAAGAACTTCTTGGGAGATAACCCATGTGTTATTTTGCTATAGTACTTTGTTTTTATTTTGTGTCTTGGAAGTTGTTTACTACTGTAGCAACCTCTCCTTATCTTAGTTTTGTGTTTGGTTGTGCCAAGTGAAGCCTCTAATCGAAGGTTGATACTAGATTTGGATTTCTGCGCAGAAACAGATTTCTATCTGTCACGAATCTGGGCTGTTTTCTCGATAGAAAAATCAGAAAAATATGCCAATTTACGTGCGTGTTCCTCAGATATGTACGCAACTTTCATTAGTTTTGAGTTTTCTGATCTGAGCAACGGAAGTATTTATTAGAAATTCTTCTTTACGGACTGTTCTGTTTTGACAGATTCTGCCTTTTATTTCGCATTGCTTCTTTCGCTGTGTTGGGTGGATTTCTTTGTTCCATTACCTTCCAGTAGCTTTGAGCAATGTCCAGAAGTGTTAAGAATGATTGTGTCACCTCTGAACATGTGAGTTTTTGATTATGTACTAACCCCTCTAATGAAGTTTATGAGAAGTTTGGTGTGAAGGAAGTTTTCAAGGGCCAAGAGAGGAGGATGATATACTATGATCAAGGAGAGTGAAAGCTCTAAGCTTGGGGATGCCCCGGTGGTTCACCCCTGCATATATCAAGAAGACTCAAGCGTCTAAGCTTGGGGATGCCCAAGGCATCCCCTTCTTCATCGACAAATTATCAGGTTCCTTCTCTTGAAACTATATTTTTATTCGGTCACATCTTATGTGCTTTTCTTGGAGCGTCTGTATGCTTTTATTTTTGTTTGTGTTTGAATAAATTGTATTACATCATGCTTGTGTGGGAGAGAGACACGCTCCGCTGTTGCATATGAACACATGTGTTCTTAGCTTTTAGTATTCATGGCGAAGTTTCTTCTTCGTTAAATTGTTATATGGTTGGAATTGGAAAATAATACATGTAGTAATTGCTATAATGTCTTGGGTAATGTGATACTTGGCAATTGTTGTGCTCATGTTTAAGCTCTTGCATCATATACTTTGCACCCATTAATGAAGAAATACATAGAGCATGCTAAAATTTGGTTTGCATATTTGGTTTCTCTAAGGTCTAGATAATTTCTAGTATTGAGTTTGAACAACAAGGAAGACGGTGTAGAGTCTTATAATGTTTTCAATATGTCTTTTATGTAAGTTTTGCTGCACCGGTTCATCCTTGTGTTTGTTTCAAATAACCTTGCTAGCCTAAAACTTGTATCGAGAGGGAATACTTCTCATGCATCCAAATCCTTGAGCCAAACAACACTATGCCATTTGTGTCCACCATACCTACCTACTACATGGTATTTCCTGCCATTCCAAAGTAAATTGCTTGAGTGCTACCTTTAAACAATTCAAAATTTATTACCTCTGATTTGTGTCAATGTTTTATAGCTCATGAGGAAGTATGTGGTGTTTATCTTTCAATCTTGTTGGGCAACTTTCACCAATGGACTAGTGGCTTCATCCGCTTATCCAATAATTTTGCAAAAAGAGCTGGCAATGGGATTCCCAGTCCCAAATTAATTAACAAAAATAGACACTCCTCCATGGTATGTGATTGTTGGACGGCACCCGAAGGATTCGGTTAGCCATGGCTTGTGTAAGCAAAGGTTGGGAGGAGTGTCATCATAATAAAACTAAAATAAAAAGGCACTCCTTCATGGTATGAGATTGTTGGCAGGCACCCGAGGATTCGGTTAGCCATGGTTTGTGAAAGAAAGGTTGGAAGGAGTGCCATCCAAAAATAAAATAAAATGGGAGCCGCTCTTTGAAGGTTTGTCTGGCAAGGGGGTCAGAGTACCCGCTACCATTCGTTGACAACAACATACACCTCTCAAAACTTTATTTTTATGCTCTCTTTATGTTTTCAAAATAGAAGCTCTAGCACAAATATAGCAATCGATGCTTTCCTCTTTGAAGGACCATTCTTTTACTTTCAATGTTGAGTCAGTTCACCTATTTCTCTCCACCTCAAGAAGCAAACACTTGTGTGAACTGTGCATTGATTCCTACATATTTGCTTATTGCACTTATTATATTACTCTATGTTGACAATATCCATGAGATATACATGTTATGAGTTGAAAGCAACCGCTGAAACTTAATCTTCTTTTGTGTTGCTTCAATACCTTTACTTTGAATTATTGCTTTATGAGTTAACTCTTATGCAAGACTTAATTGATGCTTGTCTTGAAGTGCTATTCATGAAAAGTCTTTGCTATATGATTCACCTGTTTACTCATGTCATATACATTGTTTTGATCGCTGCATTCACTACATATGCTTTACAAATAGTATGATCAAGGTTATGATGGCATGTCACTCCAGAAATTATCTTTGTTATCGTTTTACCTGCTCGGGACGAGCAGAACTAAGCTTGGGGATGCTGATACGTCTCCGACGTATCGATAATTTCTTATGTTCCATGCCACATTATTGATGATATCTACATGTTTTATGCACACTTTATGTCATATTCGTGCATTTTCTGGAACTAACCTATTAACAAGATGCCGAAGTGCCGATTCATGTTTTTACTGCTGTTTTTGGTTTCGAAATCCTAGTAACGAAATATTCTCGAATCGGACGAAATCAACGCCCAAGTTCCTATTTTCACCGGAAGCATCCGTAACACCCGGAAGGACCGAGGAGGGGGCACCGGCCCCCAGACCATAGGCCGGTGCGGCCCAGGCCCTGGCCGCGCCGCCCTATGGTGTCGTCGCCCCTTCGACCCTCCTGCGCCGCCTCTTCGCCTATATAAAGCCCCTGGATCGAAAACCCTGGGACGTTCGGCGAAAACCACAGAAACCTTCCAGAGCCGCCGCCATCGCGACGCCAAGATCTGGGGGACAGGAGTCTCTGTTCCGGCACGCTGCCGGAGCAGGGAAGTGCCCCCGGAAGGCTCCTCCATCGACACCGCTGCCATCTCCACTGCCATCTTCATCACCGCTGCTGCTCCCATGAGGAGGGAGTAGTTCTCCATCGAGGCTCGGGGCTGTACCGGTAGCTATGTGGTTCATCTCTCCCATGTACCTCAATACAATAATCTCATGAGCTGCTTTACATGATTGAGATTCATATGAGTTTGTATCACAATTTATCTATGTGCTACTCTAGCAATGTTATTAAAGTAGTATTATTCCTCCTGCACGTGTGTAAAGGTGACAGTGTGTGCACCGTGTTAGTACTTGGTTTATGCTATGATCATGATCTCTTGTAGATTGCGAAGTTAACTATTGCTATGATAATATTGATGTGATCTATTCCTCCTACATATGCATGAAGGTGACAGTGTGCATGCTATGTCAGTACTTGGTTTAGTCTTTTGATCTATCTTACACTATAAGGTTACTTAAATATGAACAAATTGTGGAGCTTGTTAACTCCGGCATTGAGGGTTCGTGTAATCCTACGCAATGCGTTCATCATCCAACAAAAGTGTAGAGTATGCATTTATCTATTCTGTTATGTGATCAATGTTGAGAGTGTCCACTAGTGAAAGTGTAATCCCTAGGCCTTGTTCCTAAATACTGCTGCGTTACTCGCTTGTTTCTTGTTTCACCGTGTTACTACTGCTGCAATACTACCACCATCAACTACACGCCAGCAAGCTATTTTCTCGCACCGTTACTCTTGCTCATATATATTCATACCACCTGTATTTCACTATCTCTTCGCCGAACTAGTGCACCTATTAGGTGTGTTGGGGACACAAGAGACTTCTTGCTTTGTGGTTGCAGGGTTGCATGAGAGGGATATCTTTGACCTCTTCCTCCCTGAGTTCGATAAACCTTGGGTGATCCACTTAAGGGAAAACTTGCTGCTGTTCTACAAACCTCTGCTCTTGGAGGCCCAACACTGTCTACAGGAAAGGAGGGGGAACGTAGACATCAATACGTTGGAGACGTATCATTGGTATCAGAGCAAAAGCTTTGACCTTAGGTTGGAACCTAGTAAATGGGACAGAACGTTAGGAGTCAAATAGGATTAGTAAAGAATTCTCTAAAAATATGGTGTATATTCACTTGAGGATAAAACAATCATATATTTTAGTGCGATAATTCTTTATTATCACTATTATGATGCATCATTACTAATATTATATACTTTCTTATCTACAGCCAACTATGGCAAGTTCACGTTCAGGACGTAACGTGAAAGTGAAGGAATCAACCTTGAGTGACTATGACGGAGGACTCGCGGACATTCTTCGTGCTATGTTACTTGAATTTGGGTGCGATCCCCAGATCCAAGTAATGAAATACATGTACTACGACGGTACAAATTTGGCGAAGTGTAGGGTAGGATTAAGACTTCCAGAATCCCTAGGAATGAGTGTAGTGATGCCAGCAGGTGAGGCTAGAACCATAAGAACAGCCTACTGATGCGTGTGGTTGGCACGTCCGTTGGGAACCCCAAGAGGAAGGTGTGATGCGCACAGCGGCAAGTTTCCCTCAGTAAGAAACCAAGGTTTAATCGGACCAGTAGGAGTCAAGAAGCACGTTGAAGGTTGATAGCGGCGAGATGTAGTGCGGCGCAACACCAGTGATTCCGGCGCCAACGTGGAACCTGCACAACACAACCAAAGTACTTTGCCCCAACGAAACAGTGAGGTTGTCAATCTCACCGGCTTGCTGTAACAAAGGATTAACCGTATTGTGTGGAAGATGATTGTTTGCAGAAAACAGTAGAACAAGTATTGCAGTAGATTGTATTTCAGTAAAGAGAATTGGACCGGGGTCCACAGTTCACTAGAGGTGTCTCTCCCATAATACGAACAGCATGTTGGGTGAACAAATTACAGTTGGGCAATTGACAAATAAAGAGAGCATGACCATGCACATACATATCATGATGAGTATAGTGAGATTTAATTGGGCATTACGACAAAGTACATAGACCGTCATCCAACTGCATCTATGCCTAAAAAGTCCACCTTCAGGTTATCATCCGAACCCCTTCCAGTATTAAGTTGCTAACAACAGACAATTGCATTAAGTATGGTGCGTAATGTAACTAGTGACTACATCCTTGAACATAGCACTAATGTTTTATCCCTAGTGGCAACAGCACAACACAACCTTAGAACTTTCTCATCCTTTGTCCCTGTGTCAATGCGAGCATGAACCCACTATCGAGCATAAGTACTCCCTCTTGGAGTTAATAGCAAAAACTTGGCCAGAGTATCTACTAGTAACGGAGAGCATGCAAGATCATAAACAACACATAGCATAACTTTGATAATCAACATAACAAGTATTCTCTATTCATCGGATCCCAACAAACGCAACATATAGAATTACAGATAGATGATCTTGATCATGTTAGGCAGCTCACAAGATCCGACAATGATAGCACAATGGGGAGAAGACAACCATCTAGCTACGCTATGGACCCATAGTCCAGGGGTAGACTACTCACACATCACACCGGAGGCGACCATGGCGGCGTAGAGTCCTCCGGGAGATGATTCCCCTCTCCGGCAGGGTGCCGGAGGCGATCTCCTGGATCCCCCGAGATGGGATCGGCGGCGGCGGCGTCTCTGGAAGGTTTTCCGTATCGTGGTTCTCGGTACTGGGGGTTTCGTCACGGAGGCTATTTGTAGGCGGAAGGGCAGGTCAAGAGGCGGCACGGGGGCCCCACACCACAGGGCCGCGCGGCCAAGGGGGGCCGCGCCGCCCTAGGGTGTGGCCCCTCCGTGGCCCCTCTTCGTCTCTCCTTCGGACTTCTGGAAGCTTCGTGAGAAAATAGGCCCCTGGGCTTTGATTTCGTCCAATTCCGAGAATATTTCCTTACTAGGATTTCTAAAACCAAAAACAGCAGAAAACAAAGAATCGGCACTTCGGCATCTTGTTAATAGGTTAGTTCCAGAAAATGCACGAATATGACATAAAGTGTGCATAAAACATGTAGATAACATCAATAATGTGGCATGGAACATAAGAAATTATCGATACGTCGGAGACGTATCAGCATCCCCAAGCTTAGTTCTGCTCGTCCCGAGCAGGTAAAACGATAACACAGATAATTTCTAGAGTGACATGCCATCATAATCTTGATCATACTATTTGTAAAGCATATGTAGTGAATGCAGCGATCAAAACAATGTATATGACATGAGTAAACAAGCGAACCATAAAGCAAAGACTTTTCATGAATAGCACTTCAAGACAAGCATCAATAAGTCTTGCATAAGAGTTAACTCATAAAGCAATAATTCAAAGTAAAGGCATTGAAGCAACACAAAAGAAGATTAAGTTTCAGCGGTTGCTTTCAACTTGTAACATGTATATCTCATGGATATTGTCAACATAGAGTAATATAATAAGTGCAATAAGCAAGTATGTAGGAATCAATGCACAGTTCACACAAGTGTTTGCTTCTTGAGGTGGAGAGAAATAGGTGAACTGACTCAACATTGAAAGTAAAAGAATGGTCCTCCATAGAGGAAAAGCATCGATTGCTATATTTGTGCTAGAGCTTTGATTTTGAAAACATGAAACAATTTTGTCAACGGTAGTAATAAAGCATATGCATCATGTAAATTATATCTTATAAGTTGCAAGCCTCATGCATAGTGTACTAATAGTGCCCGCACCTTAATTAGCTTGGACTACCGGATCATCACAATGCATTGTTTTTACCAAGTGTCACAAAGGGGTACCTCTATGCCGCCTGTACAAAGGTCTAAGGAGAAAGCTCGCATTGGATTTCTCGCTATTGATTATTCTTCAACTTAGACATCCATACCGGGACAACATAGACAACAGATAATGGACTCCTCTTTTATGCATAAGCATATACCAACAATTAATAATTTTCTCATTTGAGATTTGAGGATTGTTGTCCAAAACTGAAACTTCCACCATGGAGCATGGCTTTAGTTAGCGGCCCAATGTTCTTCTCTAACATATGCATGCTTAACCATATGGTGGTAGATCTCTCTTACTTCAGACAAGACGGACATGCATAGCAACTCACATGAAATTCAACAATGAAAAGTTGATGGCGTCCCCAGTGAACATGGTTATTGCACAACAAGCAACTTAATAAGAGATAAAGTGCATAATTACATATTCAATACCACAATAGTTTTTAAGCTATTTGTCCCATGAGCTATATATTGCAAAGGTGAATGATGGAATTTTAAAGGTAGCACTCAAGCAATTTACTTTGGAATGGCGGAAAATACCATGTAGTATAGGTAGGTATGGTGGACACAAATGGCATAGTGGTTGGCTCAAGTATTTGGATGCATGAGAAGTATTCCCTCTCGATACAAGGTTTAGGCTAGCAAGGCTTATTTGAAACAAACACAAGGATGAACCGGTGCAGCAAAACTCACATAAAAGACATATTGAAAACATTATAAGACTCTACACCGTCTTCCTTGTTGTTCAAACTCAAAACTAGAAATTATCTAGACCTTAGAGAAACCAAATATGCAAACCAAATTTTAGCATGCTCTATGTATTTCTTCATTAATGGGTGCAAAGCATATGATGCAAGAGCTTAATCATGAGCACAACAATTGCCAAGTATCACATTACCCAAGACATTTATAGCAATTACTACATGTATCATTTTCCAATTCCAACCATATAACAATTTAACGAAGGAGAAACTTCGCCATGAATACTATAAGTAGAAACCAAGGACATACTTGTCCATATGCTACAGCGGAGCGTGTCTCTCTCCCATAAAGTGAATGCTAGGATCCATTTTATTCAAACAAAACAAAAAACAAAAACAAACCGACGCTCCAAGCAAAAGCACATAAGATGTGATGGAATAAAAATATAGTTTCAGGGGAGGAACCTGATAATGTTGTCGATGAAGAAGGGGATGCCTTGGGCATCCCCAAGCTTAGACGCTTGAGTCTTCTTGATATATGCAGGGGTGAACCACCGGGTGCATCCCCAAGCTTAGAGCTTTCACTCTCCTTGATCATGTTGCATCATACTCCTCTCTTGATCCTTGAAAACTTCCTCCACACCAAACTCGGAACAACTCATTAGAGGGTTAGTGCACAATATAAATTGACATATTCAGAGGTGACACAATCATTCTTAACACTTCTGGACATTGCATAATGCTACTGGACATTAGTGGATCAAAGAAATTCATCCAACATAGCGAAAGAGGCAATGCGAAATAAAAGGCAGAATCTGTCAAAACAGAACAGTTCGTATTGACGAATTTTAAAATGGCACCAGACTTGCTCAAATGAAAATGCTCAAATTGAATGAAAGTTGCGTACATATCTGAGGATCATGCACGTAAATTGGCTTAATTTTCTGAGCTACCTACAGGGAGGTGGACTCAGATTCGTGACAGCAAAGAAATCTGGAACTGTGCAGTAATCCAAATCTAGTACTTACTTTTCTATCAACGGCTTAACTTGGCACAACAAAACACAAAACTAAGATAAGGAGAGGTTGCTACAGTAGTAAACAACTTCCAAGACACAAAATAAAAACAAAGTACTGTAGGTAAAAACATGGGTTGTCTCCCATAAGCGCTTTTCTTTAATGCCTTTCAGCTAGGCGCAGAAAGTGTGTATCAAGTATTATCAAGAGATGGTGCATCGTTATCATGAGCTCCCCCATCCATAGTGGTACTAAGGGCTTTGTCAATTTTAGGCCTATAATAATACTTCTTTGGTCTAGGCACTTTAGAGACATACATAAACTTTTGCTCCTTACCCGCATAAGCTTTCTCCTTATATTTAAGAGAAGAAAATGTTGAACCCAAGGTTCCCATAGCTTTTTCAAGTTCGTCAATCCTATTGATTTGATCATCATGGACAACATTAGTTCCTAGGACACTAATTCTTTCATCAATTCCTCCTAAGGATTTATCAAGTTCATCAGTTTTATCAAGTAATATTTCCAATTTAGCTTCAATACTTGGAAAAATTTTCTCTATGGTTTCCAATTTTTTCATAACATCTTCAAGAGAGATTTCAGTTTTAACTTTATCAACAGGGGGTATTCCAAATAAGCTCTCAATAATGCAACTAGCTTCTAATGCAGGAGTACTTAGGAAGTCACCTTTTGCGAGACTATCAAGAACATATCTATTCCAGCTAGAGATACCAACATAAAAATTCCTGAGTAAAATAATGGTGGAGTGCTTCTTAGTGCATCTATTATGAGCATCGCTAATTCTATACCAAGCATCTCTCAAACATTCTCCCCCTCGTTGCTTAAACGTGCGAACTTCAACTTCAGGATTACTCATTTTAGTAGTAGTAACTAAAGCAAACTAGATAAAGTAAATGCAAGTAAACTAATTTTTTTGTGTTTTAGATATAGCAAACAAGATAGCAAATAAAGTAAAACTAGCAACTAATTTTTTTGTATTTTGATTTAGTGCAGCAAACAAAGTAGTAAATAAAACTAAGCAAGACAAAAACAAAGTAAAGAGATTGAGAAGTGGAGACTCCCCTTGCAGTGTGTCTTGATCTCCCCGGCAACGGCGCCAGAAATTTTGCTTGATGCGTGTGGTTGGCACGTCCGTTGGGAACCCCAAGAGGAAGGTGTGATGCACACAGCGGCAAGTTTCCCTCAGTAAGAAACCAAGGTTTAATCGGACCAGTAGGAGTCAAGAAGCACGTTGAAGGTTGATAGCGGCGAGATGTAGTGCGGCGCAACACCAGTGATTCCGGCGCCAACGTGGAACCTGCACAACACAACCAAAGTACTTTGCCCCAACGAAACAGTGAGGTTGTCAATCTCACCGGCTTGCTGTAACAAAGGATTAACCGTATTGTGTGGAAGATGATTGTTTGCAGAAAACAGTAGAACAAGTATTGCAGTAGATTGTATTTCAGTAAAGAGAATTGGACCGGGGTCCACAGTTCACTAGAGGTGTCTCTCCCATAATACGAACAGCATGTTGGGTGAACAAATTACAGTTGGGCAATTGACAAATAAAGAGAGCATGACCATGCACATACATATCATGATGAGTATAGTGAGATTTAATTGGGCATTACGACAAAGTACATAGACCGTCATCCAACTGCATCTATGCCTAAAAAGTCCACCTTCAGGTTATCATCCGAATCCCTTCCAGTATTAAGTTGCTAACAACAGACAATTGCATTAAGTATGGTGCGTAATGTAACTAGTGACTACATCCTTGAACATAGCACTAATGTTTTATCCCTAGTGGCAACAGCACAACACAACCTTAGAACTTTCTGTCACTGTCCCAGGTGTCAATGCAGGCATGAACCCACTATCGAGCATAAGTACTCCCTCTTGGAGTTAATAGCAAAAACTTGGCCAGAGTATCTACTAGTAACGGAGAGCATGCAAGATCATAAACAACACATAGCATAACTTTGATAATCAACATAACAAGTATTCTCTATTCATCGGATCCCAACAAACGCAACATATAGAATTACAGATAGATGATCTTGATCATGTTAGGCAGCTCACAAGATCCGACAATGATAGCACAATGGGGAGAAGACAACCATCTAGCTACTGCTATGGACCCATAGTCCAGGGGTAGACTACTCACACATCACACCGGAGGCGACCATGGCGGCGTAGAGTCCTCCGGGAGATGATTCCCCTCTCCGGCAGGGTGCCGGAGGCGATCTCCTGGATCCCCCGAGATGGGATCGGCGGCGGCGGCGTCTCTGGAAGGTTTTCCGTATCGTGGTTCTCGGTACTGGGGGTTTCGTCACGGAGGCTATTTGTAGGCGGAAGGGCAGGTCAAGAGGCGGCACGGGGGCCCCACACCACAGGGCCGCGCGGCCAAGGGGGGCCGCGCCGCCCTAGGGTGTGGCCCCTCCGTGGCCCCTCTTCGTCTCTCCTTCGGACTTCTGGAAGCTTCGTGAGAAAATAGGCCCCTGGGCTTTGATTTCATCCAATTCCGAGAATATTTCCTTACTAGGATTTCTGAAACCAAAAACAGCAGAAAATAGCAACTGGCACTTCGGCATCTTGTTAATAGGTTAGTTCCAGAAAATGCACGAATATGACATAAAGTGTGCATAAAACATGTAGATAACATCAATAATGTGGCATGGAACATAAGAAATTATCGATACGTCGGAGACGTATCACCTACCACATAGCCATAATGAAATCCATCACAGATATTCGGGAACATAAGACTAAAGAGCTTATTGGTTCCGAATTCGCACATATTCCTCATATGGAGGAGGAAGTTGACCCTATGCTGAACCACTTCAAGCTTGCAATGCGAAAACCAGCAGAAGCCGCTAAGTACATGGATAACAGCCGTAATCTACTGACATTGTTCTTTCAGTTGAACCGACATCTGTCGGGAGCAATTGACACAATGTTGGAAGAATTCACTGAGCCCGAGGAGACGAAGGGAAAGGAACCAATGGAGGGTGAGGTTCACACTCCAGTTTATTCAGCTGGTGACTTCATTAGTATTGACCATCCAGAACAACAAACCACACCTATTACACCTAGGTACTTTCCTAGTAGTTCCCAAGGAGGATATGAGGGTCGAGAGGAATCCGGAAACCATCAGCGTTCCGAGACTCCTATAGAGAACTCCACAGGTTGGCGTTGGGGATCATACATGGGAACCTATAGCGATCCAGTCAGGTGCAATCCTGAGATGGATGAGGACGCCACAACCCAGTTCCAGAACCATCAGTATAGTAGGGGAGACTATGAGGAGTATCTGATACTGATTGAGTCGGATACAGATGGTGGGAATGCCTACGGCGGAGTCACAGGGGAGTACACCCCAGGGGTGGATTATGCTGCATTGAATAACCAGTTCATGAACACAGATTTCTCCCTGGGATCATCCTCTGATTCTGATTACCAGCCGACTGGAAGACCCTATGTTCCAGATTCTATCAGGAGGACTACACGTTCGACCGGATGGAAGCCTGGGATGTACCGGGAGTGAAGCACGACTAGAGACCACCATGGGAGGCGAGACTACAATACAGTTGTACCACATGTATTGTAGTATGTAATATTTGTATAATTTGTAAATATACTTCAATAAGTGAGTTTGCATACTCACACTACTACTGAGTATTGTAATAAACCACTTAATTATGTATATACATGGTATATGTTTTGTATGATTTGGATTTGCTTCTTGATTTCCATTGCGTGACTAGTTCTGTGCACAAAGTTGAGCTCAGAAAACTTGCGCATGGAGTAACTATGAGTAGCACTTTGTGTTGCAGAACTAGGGGGAAACGCCGGGAGCGACGGGTGAGGAGAGAGAAGCACAGCGCCTCGAGCGCGAGGCCAAGCAAAAGGAAGAGGCAGATGAAGCAGCCAGAAACCAGTTTCCACCACCACCACCACCCATGACGCAGCAAAACTTCCTCCAATACATGCAAATGTTGGAGGAAAGGCAACACATGACTATGGAGCAGCAGAACAAGTTCTTTCAGGAGCTGCTACAGCAAAATAGGGTGGAGAGGCCGGAAAATCAGGGAGTCACTTTGTCAGACTTCCAGAATACGAAGCCAATATCCTTCGCATACGCGCCAGAACCCATGGACGCGGAGGATTGGTTGATGGATACTGAGCGTAAGCTCAACACTGTTGGATGCAACGACCTGGAGAAGGTCAGATACGCAACACATCTGTTGTGTGGACCCGCCGCATCTTGGTGGGATAACATAGTAGCCATTTATCCGGCTGAGAAGGTGTTCACGTGGGAGGAGTTCAAACAGAAGTTCAGGGAATCCAATGTCCCTGAAAGTATTGTGGAATTGAAGCGTCGAGAGTTTGAGAGTCTCGAGCAGAAGGATAAGGCTATCCTAACTTATGTCAGGGAGTTTTCCAAATTGTCCCGGTATGCCGTTGAGGAGGTCAACACCGAGGACAAGAAGAAGAAGAGGTTCATGCGGGGATTAAATCCTCAGTTCAAGGTACAGCTCAGGATGATGAGAGCTACCGAGTTTCAAGAGTTGGTGGATGCAGCCATCACTCTTGAAGATGACTTCAAACAGCTGCAAGATGAGAAGAGAAAGCAGGGCAAATTTGAGCCTAAGAGATTTGTCAGCAACAAGTCCAATACCAGCTTGAGTTTCAAGCCAAGGTACAACAACAACAAACACAACAACAACAACAACAACAACAGGAGGAACCAAGGATTCCAGCCTGTAAACCAGATAATTTGCCGAAGCTATGGACACCCAGGACACCTTTCCAAGGATTGCAAGAAGCCAAGGATAATATGTTTTGGTTGTCGCGAGGAGGGGCACATGCTTCGGGATTGCCCTAAGAAGAAGAATGGAGGAGGACAGTCAAGAGGAGGTGGGAACAGAAGCGGGAATACCGGAGGGAACTGGAAGAATAAGAAGCCCTTCGGAAAGTTGAACTGCACCAGCTTGGAGGAGGTGGTGAACTCAGATCAAGCAGTGATATGTACGCTTCAGATACTCACTCATCCTGGCAAAGTACTTTTTGATACTAGTGCAACTACATCATTCATTTCTCAGCAATTCATCATCAAACATGGGATTAGTTGCACTAAGTTAGATAACCCTATCACCATACTTTCTGCGGGGGGAACGATAGTAGTAACCCACACCAAACAAGGACAGGTCATTATGATCAATAAGTGCGCGTTTGACGCAGATTTGTTCATTCTACCTATGAAGGACATAGATGTCATTCTGGGTATGAATTGGTTAGAGGCAAATGGAGCCTTGATAGATTGTGCAAACAAAACAGTGTCCTTGAAGAGTCCCGATGGAAGTAGAATGATCTACCAAGGAGATAAACATACCCAGATAGAAGTAGAGTTACAGCTAAACAGCATGAAGGAAGCTAAACTAGAGGATATACCCGTAGTTAACGAGTTCCAGGATATTTTTCCTAAGGAATTACCTGGAATGCCACCAGATAGGGAGATAGAGTTTACTATCGACCTAATTCCAGGAACAGCTCCGATTGCTAAGGCACCATACAAGATGGGGCCTAAGGAGTTGAAAGAACTCAAGGAACAATTAGATGACCTAGAACAGAAAGGATTTATTCAGGAGAGTACCTCACCTTGGGGATCACCAGTGATATTCGTGGATAAAAGAGATGGAGGTCGAAGGATGTACGGAGACTATAGAAACCTGAATAATGTTACTATCAAGAACAAGTATCCACTTCCTAGAATACAAGATCTGTTTGATCAAGTTAGAGGCGCGGGAGTCTTTTCCAAGATTGATCTAAGATCCGGATACCATCAGATAAAGATCAAGAAGGAAGATGTTCCGAAAACTGCCTTTGTCTCAAGGTACGGACCTCATGAATACCTAGTAGTACCTTTTGGATTAACCAATGCGCCGACAATATTCATGAATCTCATGAATAAGATTTTCATGCCATGTCTAGACAAGTTTGTCATCGTATTCATCGATGATATCTTGATATATTCCAAGGATAAAGCTGAACATGTAGAACATCTTAGGATAGTGTTGCAAACACTAAGAGAACATCAACTCTATGCCAAATTCAGCAAGTGTGAGTTTTGGCTAGATCAAGTAGAATTTCTTGGTCATGTTATCAGCAAGGATGGAATAGCAGTTAACCCAAGCAAGGTAGCAGCCATTTTAGAATGGAAAGCACCAAAGACTGTCAAAGAAATCCGAGGATTCTTAGGAATGGCAGGATACTATCGGAGATTCATTGAAGGATTCTCTAAGGTAGCAGGACCAATGACTAAGCTGTTAAGGAAGAACACACCATTCGTGTGGTCTGATGAGTGTGAGAAGAGTTTTCAGACTCTGAAGGAGAAACTCACCACAGCACCGGTGTTAGCAGTTCCAGAAGTTGGCAAGGATTACACCGTGTATTGTGACGCGTCCAAACATGGATTTGGTTGCGTACTCATGCAGGATCGGAAGGTAATATCTTATGGATCGAGGCAACTCAGACCTCATGAAGTGAACTATCCAACACATGACTTAGAGTTAGGAGCAGTCGTATTTGCACTAAAAACTTGGAGGCATTTTCTCTATGGAGCCAAGTGTGAGCTCTATACAGATCATAAGAGTCTCAAGTACTTCTTCACTCAGAAGGAACTCAACATGAGGCAAAAAAGATGGCTGGAGCTAATCAAGGACTATGACTTGACCATTAATTATACTCCAGGAAAGGCTAATGTTGTAGCAGATGCCTTGAGTAGGAAGAGCGCTGGAGGAATTGAACAAGAAATAGCACCGGAGTTGAAGAAGGAAATAAGCCAAGCCCAGATACAACTTTGGGAGAAAGAAGCTCATGAAGGACTATCAGCGTTACAAGTAGCCGATGAACTAAGTGTAAACCTAAAGAATGAGATTATCATGGGTCAATTGGACGATCCGTTCATCGTGGAGGAGATGAGAAGGATTGATGAGGGAAGACCATCAGAATTTCACCGAGGAGAGTCGGGATCATTATGGTTTCAGAAAAGGACTAGACCATAAAAGCGCGCTTTGCCGCGCCCGTCCATCTCAAGGAGAAAACTATAGAAATATATAAGAAAAGTTAGACACTATAAACATGTGATAAAAATGAACAAGGATTATAGTGTGTTAATACAGGTGGTGGCACAAATTTATTTCAAGTCAAAATTAATACCCTCACATAAATTGTTTCACTTCTATATTTTCCCATATCACATCATGAGAAAGAGATGCAAAAGTGGATAGCAAAAAGAATATCATTATATCTGGAAAGGCTAGAATCTTCTACTATTGAACATAATTAAACATTGCGCTACAACGCTGGTCCATTTTCATAGAATAATGATCAAAGTATCTGATAGAATTTGAACAGTAGAATTATCTAGGATTATGTGTTCAAAATTACAAAAAGAAATAAGCTACATGTGATCAATAGGCGCTAAAGTAATTTGGGAGAAACAGTTCAGTTAACTAATGCCTGAATTATTCTGGTAGCAAAAAAATTAAATATGAAGCACAGTAGCAAGCTAACATCTGGAACCAAGCTTTACAATTCTTCCGCATATTGCTTTTGTTTGGTGCCTTCGGTATTCTTTTGGTTGTCTCCTGCAAGAGATATGATCTCACCACATGGCAAAATCATGAACATCCGGAGCAACAGAAAGATAAGAACACAAAACATCAATAGTAGTAAAGAAAGATAAGAATGCAAAACATCAATAGTTATGTACAGTAAGCTGATATCAGTAAGTAGTTTCATGGAACATCACAATTTCACTATGTTTTAACACCTAATCAGAACCAATAAGAATAGACAAGATTATGTTGCTCTCATCATTATGGTAAAAATGATTAAATGAAATGAAAAAATGAGGCGTGGAACTTTTAAGTTATGTCTCTACAAATAATTCAGCAGCAATCAGAGAAAATTTAACAACATCGATGGTTTAATGGATCATCAATGATATTTCAATGGGCTGATCAACATGTTATCTATTCTTCAAAGAAGTCCATTCTAGAAAGATAAAACATCAGCAACTTATCTTATATATCTAAATAGACAACTCCGACTATCTATTTCCCTAGTTTCTTTCAAAGCTAGAGACAATAATATCAGTGCTTATGAATAGGCATACACAATTAACTTCTTTGATAGCGAAAGGTTTTTTACCTACTACTCAAAGAAGTTTGTTCCTGAGGGCTAAAACTCAAGGTACTCTACAAAGCTACAGACAATAATATCAATGATTATGGACAATTCTTAGTCAACAAATATGAAGTTTGCTAGCTTAACCAAGCCAATCGGACAATTCTTAGTCAGCTGAATTTTGGAATAGCCTACTGAACTTTTAAACGATACATGGCAAGGAATGTAGCTAACTGAAATTAATCTCCAAACCGAACAAAATAGCTCAGTAAATGAGTTTCTTGTCCTACCTTTTTTAGTACATCGTTCCTAAAAGCTATTGGTTAGTAAAGTAATGACCATGCTTTATAGAAAGGAAGTTGCATCAGTGGCTACCTTGGCTGCATTGATTTAGAAGAATTTCAAGACGCAAAGATGGTTGCTAGAGTTTTGAGAAAAGTAACAACTTTCAAGGTATTACCAGCTTAAATGATCATCTCCAAAACAGAAATATAAGGTTATGCAAAATGTAGCATCAAAGTATACACATGGCCTTCTCATAATAAAAATGGACAACTGTGGCCAACAAGAGCAGAATATAGATAAATGAAGTTTGGCTTTCAGAGTAGATCATAACCTCGCTACCAACAGTAAGCTAATCAAATGGCTTTAACAGCCTAACTCATGGTCTGTATACTGTTGTCCATATCCCAGTTGTCAAATATACCAAGAATTTACAATGTACATAAGCCTGAAATGCACCCGGACAAAACTGTGTGTCAAATAAATCTTCTTGGGTACATGACATGATCACATGAGCGTTTGACCAAATAGTCAATTAAACAGACTGAACTTGCAAATATAACATGGAGCTTGCTAAAGCATGAAAAGGTTTCTTTGAAGGAGTTATTCAGCAAAAAAGATGGGCCCAGATAGCCTGTTCGTAAATTTGTACATAATCAATAGAGGTAGTGCATGAACAGCATGCATGCATATGTGTGTAGTACAAGAAATTTCCAATGTTCTAGATTAGCCTTATTAGATAGACCATTCTACCAAGTACTGAGAGCTTACCATCCAAGATCGAGGTCCAATCAAGGAACCTAACATACAAAAGCAGGGCACAGCTGTTCCGAGTACATCCTCCCGAGATGTCCATCACGCATAAATATAACAATTCAATAAATCAACAACATCATGTCTCTGGAGATTATAGGGTAAACAGAAACGAACAATGAACAAACGAGAATTGCTTGTCTCGCGAGGCGCCAAAAACTTCAGTGCTACGGATCATCGTTCCTCGCGTACCTTCCTGGCCAAGAGCACGTTCAAGGTCGGATCCCATGATTGCACGCCCTAGGACGCTGCGCCTGAAGATAAAGGAGGGCGCCACCGTGTTGTGAGAAGGAGTGGCAGCCACCATATTTCCTTATTGCCACTGGAAGGAAGTTTTTTATTGCCACTGGAAGGAAGTTTGTTGTCTATCTCCATCGGATCTCCTTTGTCACCGCCGCCGCCTGACCATTTCTGGGAGAGATGAGAGCGGAAGGTTAACAAGACGGGAGGCCAGCAGCCAGCGTCGGGTGAGACCAGAAAAAGCGGGCCTCAAATAACTATTGGATCTAGTTATGGCCCAATTAACCAGGTAGCGTCCCAGTCGGTCTGTGGAGTAGTTGGCCCATATAACGCTGTGACGACTTTGGAAGCGAATTACAGATGCGAATGGTTCACAACAACGTTTCGGCTTGATCGGGAGATCTGAACCATTCGCGTTCCTGATCCGACGGTTCAGGATACAAAATCACTGTGGTTTGGCCTAGGTGGTTCCATTATACTGTTAACTAAACTAATTCGTGTTCCCGATAATGATGAGATCAAGGAAGTTATACTTAGAGAGGCACATCAAACACCGTACTCTATACATCCATGAAGTACAAAGATGTACATGGATCTTAAGGAATTGTTCTGGTGGAATAACATGAAAAGAGAGATAGCACAATATGTGATGGAATGCCATACATGTCAAAGGGTGAAGGATGAACACCAGAGTCCGGCAGGACAGTTGCAACCTTTACCAATTCCAGAATGGAAGTGGGAAGAGATAGGAATGGATTTCATCACCGGACTACCCATGACTAATAAAAAGAAGGACATGATATGGGTAATCGTGGACCGGTTGACGAAGAGTGCGCACTTCTTAGCAGTAAACCAGCAGGACAAAGGAGAAAAACTCATCGATCTTTATATCAAAGAGATTGTGAGTAAACACGGAGTACCCAAGAAGATAGTGTCAGACCGAGGATCCGTGTTCACATCAGCATTTTGGAAACAACTACATGAAGCTTTAGGATCCAAGTTAGACTATAGCACCGCCTATCATCCTCAGACTGGTGGACAAACCGAGAGGACAAATCAGATATTAGAAGACATGCTTAGGGCTTGTGCCCTAGACTTCGGAGGATCATGGGAGGAGCATTTACCACTAGCAGAGTTTTCATATAACAATAGCTATCAAAGCAGCATCAAGATGGCACCGTTTGAAGCTCTGTATGGAAGAAAGTGTAGATCACCTATCTGTTGGTACGAGGCAGGTTCAAGCAAGGAGTTCAATCCAGATTATGTTAAGGAAAAGCATCAAATCATCGACATTATAAGAGATAGACTCAGCTCAAAATAGCCCAAAGCCGCCAGAAGAGCTATGCAGACCAAAAGAGAAGGACATGGGAGCCAAAAGTTGGAGACATGGTTTACCTTAAGGTAAGTCCGATGAAAGGTATTCAGAGATTCGGAGTAAAGGGGAAGCTTAGCCCTAGATACATCGGACCTTTCAAGATACTGAGTCAGAACCGAGGGTTAGCCTTTGAATTGGATCTACGGGGAAGGTTAGCTCAAGTTCACAATGTATTCCATGTGTCTCAACTCAGGAAATGTTTAAAGACCCCAGACGAGCCAGTATCACATGACGAGCTAGAGCTACAACCAGACTTGACCTATATCGAGAAGCCAGCCAAGATTCTTGAGGAAAATTGGAAACAACTCAGGAATAGAGCCATTAAGTACTGCAAGATTCAGTGGAAGCACCATCCTGAGAGGGAAGCCACCTGGGAGAAGGAAGAAGATCTGAGAAAATCTTACCCAGAACTGTTCAGGTATTACAACCACAACTTCGGGACGAAGTTTTCTTTAAGGGGGAAAGGCTGTAATGTCCCAGGTTTAGAGACGATCGAGGGGTAGAATTTAGAAAGGGATGTTCATTGCATCGTAAAATCTGGGGAAATTTCGCGCTTTTAAAGAAAACTGCATCGAAGGGGGACAAGTTTCTCTCTCGACACCTTACAGGGTTAGGGTTTCGAGAGTGCGATAAACTTGCACCTCAATTAGTTCAATTAGGGTTTTTGAGAAGAGAGGGGAATAGTGCATCTCAAATTTAAGTTGCATGATTGAATTCAACTTAGTATGTTTGAATTTCAAATTCAAACATCACATGAATATATCATAATTCAAATTGAGGTAATTCATTAAACAAATATAAATAATCAAGTATATAAATAGTACATCTATTATATAAAGCTCATTAAGGAAAATTGGAGCTTTATTGATAATCACACAAGATACAATGTCAATTACAATATCCAGAATTGAATTATGGAATATTACAACACATTACAAGAATTGAATAAATGGAAAAAGAAAAAGGAAAAATTACAAGTAAATGCTATGTCCTAAAACTACATAAGTTGATCTTCATGAAATTCTTGATCAAGATGATCTTGAACTTCATCTTGATCAATTCTTGATCCCTGCACACACACACACACACACACACACACACACACACACACACACACACACACACACACACAAACCAAACATTGGTTATGCCAAGTGGCATTGCCACTTGGCAGGTTAGCAAGAAGAATGAAAAATTGAGAGGATATGACCAGGGATCAGCCGAGCTGATCCACTCACATGCACAAGTCCCACACACACACACAGGCAGCTCACACTGCTTGTGTGCATGCTCAACAGCAAGCCAGGGAGTGCTGCATGCACTCCACACACACATAGCCAGGGGAGGGTCACCAAAGTGACCAGGCAAGTGCTGTCGACCAAGAGAGGCATGGAGAGGGCCAGTATAAAAGTTATTCACAGCAAACCCTAGCCATTTCATCGACAGGCTTCAAAGGGTAAGAACACCAAGAACAGCAAGAACAAGAGAACAGCCACAGCTGTTCAACCTATTCCAGTAACCAACAGAATCAAACCAAGCATCACCAGCTTGCCAGGAGGAGCAGGGCAAGCAAACCAATCAACCAGAAGCAAATCCACTCATCAACACCCATTCTAGGAGCTGGAGTGAGGTATACATAGAGAATCAGGAGCAAGCATCTGTTTTGCTCATAAATAAGCATGTGCATCAAACACACACAAGCCCTAGGGTGTGAGTACCCTGTTTGTGTCATCATCTGGCTACCAAGTCAGTTGGTGCAAGTAAGTATGGGTGAAGCCAATAGGAAATCACCAAGGGAACACTGGTTAAACCAAATCATTGGCAAAACCAAGGCAATCCAGCAAGGAAATGATCCTATCTAGTCAGCCAAAGTCACCTAGCACCTAAAACCTAGCACACCATCAGACAGATAGACAATATGTGTCTATCCATGTTTGTCAACATCAAAGGCCACTGGTAATCCAAAAAGGGATTAACCAGAAATGCATTCACCAAGCCACCACAAGCCACAGAGAGGGGAGCTACCCTGGAATAGCAGATAGCTACTGCTAGGGTCACCTCAACCACAAGAAAATACAGCTAAGCAAATTCATCATCACCCAGATGGGTTCAGAGTGAGCTAGGGTCCCCAACAATTGTTGGCATCCCTCTAGCTTCAATAAAACAATCTATATGATCATTACTGCTCAGCAGTTCACATCAATTATCCACTAAATCAACTAATTAAGGCAACACAGATAAATGATATCAATAAGTAAATTATGAACCAGACACTTGCAAATGATCCAATGGATCACTGCAAGCATCACCAGCTGCTTGAGCAAGCACCATCACACACCAACACAAGCCTGTGTGACACACACACATCCCAGAATGAGCAGCAGTGAGGCACAAACACAAAACAGTAGCCTTTACAAGCAACTAATGATCATCTGATCATCAGGAGCTTGCTAAAGCATGACAGAGCATGTTACAGCTCAGCCCAGCAACAATACCTTAACAATATGAATTAATCAGCCACAGGACATGAACAAATATATCACAAATAATCAAATAAGCTAGATATGGAAGTATCCAGAAGCAGTTCATCAAGGGAGGGAGCTGTATAGGCACAGCTATGATCAATTGAGCATTTCCAAGATTAACAGCCCTATACACAACATTCTAGGGGCACTGGCTCTTGCAAATTTGCAAGGATTACACACAGTCATCAAGCCAGGGCAAGATAATTGAATACACTTGAGTGTCTAGCAAGAGTAGTATCAAGAACAGAGGCACAGGGATAGATTCAAGCAAGAAAAGCAAGCATAAGCAAGCACATGGCTTAGGAAAATTGCATAGAATCATGCATAGCAAAGATAGCACAAATTTATAGGATAACGTTGAATAGAAAACAAAAAATTTCCTACCGCGAACACGCAATCCAAGCCAAGATGCAATCTAGAAGACGGTAGCAACGAGGGGATTATCGAGTCTCACCCTTGAAGAGATTCCAAAGCCTACAAGATGAGGCTCTTGTTGCTGCGGTAGACGTTCACTTGCCGCTTGCAAAAGCGCGTAGAAGATCTTGATCACGATCCCTCCGGCGCCACGAACGGGCAGCACCTCCGTACTCGGTCACACGTTCGGTTGTTGATGAAGACGACGTCCACCTCCCGTTCCAGCGGGCAGCGGAAGTAGTAGCTCCTCTTGAATCTGACAGCACGACGGCGTGATGTCGGTAGTGGTGGAGAAATCCGGCGGAGCTTCACTAAGCGTGCGGGATGTGGTGGAGGAGAGAGGCCGCTAGGGTTTGGGAGAGGGGGCGCCGGCCATCTAGGTGGTGCGGCCACCTTGGTGTTGTTGGGGGTGGCCGGCCCCCTCCCCTTGGCCCTCATTATATAGGTGGAACACCCAAGAGTTGGTCTACAAGTCTTCGAATAAGACCCCAAACCAAAACCTTCCATAACTCATGAAACCTACCCAAGCTAGGACTCCCACTAGAGGTGGGAGTTCCACCTTCCTTGGGAGGGGGTGGCCGGCCCCCCTTGGGGAGTCCACTTGGGACTCCCCCCCTTAGGGTTGGCCGGCCATGGGAGGTGGAGTCCCACCGGGACTCCGCCTTCCTTGGTGGTTTCTTCCGGACTTTTCTAGAACCTTCCATAGAACCTTCCGGATCATTTTAATTCACATAAAATGACTTCCTATATATGAATCTTATTCTCCGGACCATTCCGGAACTCCTCGTGATGTCCGGGATCTCATCCGGGACTCCGAACAAATATTCTAACTCCATTCCATATTCAAGTTCTACCATTTCAACATCCAACTTTAAGTGTGTCACCCTACGGTTCGTGAACTATGCGGACATGGTTGAGTACTCACTCCGACCAATAACCAATAGTGGGATCTGGAGATCCATAATGGCTCCCACATATTCAATGATGACTTTAGTGATCGAATGAACCATTCACATACGATACCAATTCCCTTTGTCACGCGATATTTTACTTGTCCGAGGTTTGATCATCGGTATCACTCTATACCTTGTTCAACCTCGTCTCCTGACAAGTACTCTTTACTCGTACCGTGGTATGTGGTCTCTTATGAACTCATTCATATGCTTGCAAGACATTAGACGACATTCCACCGAGAGGGCCCAGAGTATATCTATCCGTCATCGGGATGGACAAATCCCACTGTTGATCCATATGCCTCAACTCATACTTTCCGGATACTTAATCCCACCTTTATAACCACCCATTTACGCAGTGGCGTTTGGTGTAATCAAAGTACCTTTCCGGTATAAGTGATTTACATGATCTCATGGTCATAAGGACTAGGTAACTATGTATCGAAAGCTTATAGCAAATAACTAAATGACGAGATCTTATGCTACGCTTAAATGGGTGTGTCCATTACATCATTCATACAATGATATAACCTTGTTATTAACAACATCCAATGTTCATGATTATGAAACTAATCATCCATTAATCAACAAGCTAGTTAAGAGGCATACTAGGGACTCTTTGTTGTTTACATATCACACATGTACTAATGTTTCGGTTAATACAATTATAGCATGACATATAAACATTTATCATAAACATAAAGATATAAATAATAACCACTTTATTATTGCCTCTAGGGCATATCTCCTTCAGTCTCCCACTTGCACTAGAGTCAATAATCTAGATTACATTGTAATATACCTAACACCCATGGCATTCTGGTGTTGGTCATGCTTTTCCCTAGGGAGAGCTTTAGTCAACGGATCTGCTACATTCAGATCATTGTGTACTTTGCAAATCTTTACTTCTCCATCTTCGATGTACTCGCGAATCGAGTGGTAACGCAGCTTGATATGCTTCAGCCTCTTGTGTGACCTTGGCTCTTGTGCATTGGCGATGGCACCCATGTTATCACAGTAAATGATTAATGGGTCCAATGCACTAGGAACCACACCGAGCTCTACAATGAACCTCTTCATCCATACCGCTTCTGATGAAGCCTCTGAAGCCGCTATGTACTCTGATTCTGTTGAAGACTTCACCACCGTGCACTGCTTCGAGCTTGCCCAGCTTCGCAGCACCATTCAATATAAACACGTACCCGTGCATCGTGACTTAGAGTCATCAGGATCAGTGTTCCAACTTGCATCGGTGTAACCGTTTACAACGAGCTCTTGGTCAGCTCCATAACAAAGAAACATATCCTTAGTTCTTTTCAAGTACTTCAGGATATTCTTGACCGCTGTCCAGTGCTCCATTCCTGGATCACTTTGATATCTGCTAGTCAAACTAACAGCATGTGCTATATCCGGTCTAGTACATAGCATGGCATACATGATAGATCCTACTGCCGAGGCATAGGGGATATTACTCATCCTTTCTCTTTCTTCTGCCGTAGCCGGTCCTTGAGTCTTACTCAAGACCTTGCCTAGTAACATAGGTAAGAATCCTTTCTTACTTTCGTCCATTCTAAATTTCTTTAGAATCTTGTCCAGATATGTACTCTGTGATAGCCCTATTAGGCGTCTTGATCTATCTCTATAAATCTTGATGCCTAATATATACGATGCTTCACCAAGGTCTTTCATTGAAAAACTATTATTCAAATAACCTTTTACCTTTGCTTAATAGTTCTATATCATTCCCGATCAATAATATGTCATCTACATATAATATCAGGAATGCTACGTAGCTCCCACTCACTTTCTTGTAAATACAGGCCTCTCCATGACACTGTATAAACCCGAAGTCTTTGATCACCTTATCAAAGCGTCGGTTCCAACTTCTTGATGCTTGCTTCAGTCCATAGATTGAACGCTGAAGTTTGCATACTTTGTCAGCATTTTTAGGATCGACAAAACCTTTGGGTTGTACCATATACAACTCTTCCTCAATGTCTCCATTAAGGAACGCCGTTTTGACATCCATCTGCCAAATCTCATAATCGAAAAATGCAGCTATTGCTAACAAAATCCTCACAGATTTTAGCTTCGCTACAGGTGAGAAAGTCTCATCGTAGTCAACTCCTTGAATTTGTCGGAAACCCTTTGCGACAAGTAGAGCTTTATAGACAGTAATATTACCATCAGCATCTGTTTTTCTCTTGAAGATCCATTTATTCTCGACAGCCTTTCGGCTATCAGGTAAGTCTACCAAAGTCCATACTTTGTTATCATACATGGATCCCATTTCGGATTTCATGGCTTCTTGCCATTTGTTGGAATCTGGGCTCATCATCGCTTCTTCATACGTCGCAGGGTCTTCATCATTGTTATCCACAATCATGACATTTAGACAAGGATCATACCAATCAGGAGTGGCACGTTCCCTTGTCGATCTGCGAGGTTCAGTAGTTTCCTCGTTCGAAGTTTCATGATCATTATCATTAGCTTCCTCTGTTGCCGGTGTAGGTGGTACAGGTACAACTTCCGGTACTGCGCAACTCTGATCAACGAGTATAGATTCATCAATCTCATCGAGTTCTACTTTTCTTCCAGTCACTTCTTTAGTGAGAAATTCTTTCTCAAGAAAGGTTCCGTTCTTAGCAACAAAGATTTTGCCTTCGGATTTGTGATAGAAAGTGTACCCTATAGTTTCCTTAGGGTATCCTATGAAGACGCATTTCTCCGCTTTGGGTTCTAGCTTGTCCGGTTGTAACTTCTTTACATAGGCTTCGCAACCCCAAACTTTAAGGAATGACAGCTTAGATTTCTTATTAAACCATAATTCATATGGTGTCGTTTCTACGGATTTTGATGGTGCTCTATTTAAAGTGAATGCGGCTATCTCTAATGCATAACTCCAAAATGATAACGGCAAATCAGTAAGAGACATCATAGAACGAACCATATCTAAGAGAGTTCGATTACGACGTTCGGACACACCGTTTCGTTGAGGTGTTCCCGGCGGTGTCAATTGTGAAAGTATTCCGCATTTCTTTAAATGCATGCCAAACTCATAACTCAGATATTCACCTCCACGATCAGATCATAGAAATTTAATCTTCTTGTTACGTTGATTTTCTACTTCACTTTGGAATTCCTTAAACTTCTCGAAAGTTTCGGATTTATGTTTCATGAAATAGATATACCCATATCTACTCAGATCATCTGTGAAGGTTAGAACATAACGATAACCACCGCGTGATGCTACACTCATTGGTCCGCACACATCGGTATGTATGATTTCCAATAAGTCAGTAGCTCGCTCCATCATACCAGAAAATGGAGTCTTAGTCATTTTTCCCATTAGACATGCTTCACATCTATCAAGTGACTCAAAGTCAAGTGATTCAAGTAATCTATCAGTATGGAGTTTCTTCATGCGTTTCACTCCAATATGACCAAGACGACAGTGCCACATATAAGTAGAATTATCATTCAATTTAATTCGCTTAGCATCAATGTTATGTATATGCGTATCACTACTATCGAGATCTAACAGAAATAAGCCATTCTTTTCTGGTGCTCGACCATAAAAGATATTATTCATAAAAATAGAACAACCATTATTCTCAGACTTGAATGAATAACCGTCTTGCATTAAACAAGATCCAGATATAATGTTCATGCTCAACGCGGGTACAAAATAACAATTATTTAGGCTTAAAACTAATCCCGAAGGTAGATGTAGAGGAAGTGTGCCGACAGCGATCACATCGACTTTGGATCCGTTTCCAACGCGCATCATCACTTCATCTTTCAGTAGTCTTCGTTTATTCTTTAGTTCCTGTTTCGAGTTACAAATATGAGCAACCGAACCAGTATCAAATACCCAGGTACTAGAACGAGAACCAGTGAGATAAACATCTATAACATGTATATCATATATACCTTCTTTCTTCTTCTTGACAAGGCCGCTCTTCAGATCAGCCAGATACTTGGAGCAATTACGCTTCCAGTGTCCCTTCTCCTTGCAGTAATAGCACTCAGCATCAGGCTTAGGGCCATTCTTAGGTTTCATAGGAGGCGTGGCAGCTTTCTTGCCACCCTTCTTGAATTTCCCCTTAGACTTGCCCTGTTTCTTGAAACTGGTGGTCTTGTTGACCATCAACACTTGGTGCTCTTTCTTGATCTCAATCTCAGCAGCTTTTAGCATGCCAAAGAGTTCAGGTAACTCCTTGTTCATGTTCTGCATATTGTAGTTCATCACAAAGTTCTTGTAACTTGGTGGCAGTGATTGAAGGACACGATTAATCCCCAGTCTGTTAGGAATCACTATTCCCAAGTCACTGAGTTTCTTTGCATGCCCGGTCATGGCGAGCATGTGCTCACTAACGGAGCTGCCTTCTTCCATCATGCAGCTGAAGAAATGTTTCGATGCTTCATAGCATTCCACGGCCGCATGAGTCTCAAATATAGCTTTCAGCTCATTCATCAACTCATGAGGATCGTGGTGCTCAAAACGTTTTTGAAGATCGGATTCCAGACTGCACAGGATGGCACACTGAACTTGAGAGTACCGAGTTTTCCGAGTCTCGTAAACATTCTTTACTTCATCGGTTTCAGTTTCTGCAGGAGGGTCACCTAGCGGTGCATCAAGCACATATTTTAGATTTCCGCCAGAGAGGAAGATCCTCACATGACGGAACCAGTCGGTGAAGTTGCTACCGTTGCTCTTAAGTTTTTCTTTCTCTAGGAACTGGTTAAAATTGATTGGGGACGCCATCTCTACAACATATATTTGCAAAAGTTTAGACTAAGTTTATGACAAATCGAGTTCAAATTTTAATTCAACATAATTAAAAATCTAGGTGAACTCCCACTCAAAACAATATCCCTCACATTTTCTTAGTGATCACACGAACCAAATCCACCGCACCTAAGTCCGATCATCACGAGACAAGGTGTGATTTCAATGGCGAACACTCAAAGTGTTCATCATATCAACCATATGATTCATGCTCTACCTTTCGGTATCACGTGTTCCGAGACCATGTCTGTACATGCTAGGCTCGTCAAGGCCACCTTAGTATCCGCATGTGCAAAACTGTCTTGCACCCGTTGTATGCACTTGTTGATTCTATCACACCCGATCATCACGAGATGCTTCGAAACGACAAGTCTTGGCAACGGTGCTACTAAGGATGAACACTTTATTATCTTGAGATTTTAGTGAGGGATCATCTTATAATGCTACCGTCGCGATCTAAGCAAAATAAGATGCATAAAAGGATTAACATCACATGCAGTTCATATGTGATATGATATGGCCCTTTTGTCTTTGCGCCTTTGATCTTCATCTCCAAAGCACGGACATGATCTCCATCATCTTCGGGCATGATCTCCATCATCGTTGGCGTAGCGTCAAGGTCAATGGCGCCGTCTTCATGATTGTCCTCCATGTAGCAACTATTACAACTACTTTGAAATACTACTCAACATGAAATTTAAAGACAACCATAAGGCTCCTGCCGGTTGCCACAATACAATAATGATCATCTCATACATATTCATCATCACATTATGGCCATATCACATCACCAAACCCTGCAAAAACAAGTTAGACGTCTCTAATTTGGTTTGCATATTTTACGTGGTTTAGGGTTTTCGAGAGAGATCTAATCTACCTACGAACATGAACCACAACATTGATACTAATGTTTTCAATAGAAGAGTAAATTGAATCTTCACTATAGTAGGAGAGACAGACACCATAAAGCCTCTTATGCAATACAAGTTGCATGTCGAACGAGGAACAAGTCTCATGAACGCGGTCATGTAAAGTTAGTCCGAGCCGCTTCATCCCACTATGCCACAAAGATGCAAAGTACTCAAACTAAAGATAACAAGAGCATCAACGCCCACAAAACCATTGTGTTCTACTCGTGCAACCATCTATGCATAGACACGGCTCTGATACCACTGTAGGATAACGTTGCATAGAAAACAAAAAATTTCCTACCGCGAACACGCAATCCAAGCCAAGATGCAATCTAGAAGACGGTAGCAACGAGGGGATTATCGAGTATCACCCTTGAAGAGATTCCAAAGCCTACAAGATGAGGCTCTTGTTGCTGCGGTAGACGTTCACTTGCCGCTTGCAAAATCACGTAGAAGATCTTGATCACCGGCACCACGAACGGGCAGCACCTCCGTACTCGGTCACACGTTCGGTTGTTGATGAAGACGACGTCCACCTCCCATTCCAGCGGGCAGCGGAAGTAGTAGCTCCTCTTGAATCCGACAGCACGACGGCGTGGTGTCGGTGGTGGTGGAGAAATCCGGTGGAGCTTCACTAAGCGTGCGGGATGTGGTGGAGGAGAGAGGCCGCTAGGGTTTGGGAGAGGGGGGCGCCGGCCATCTAGGTGGTGCGGCCACCTTGGTGTTGTTGGGGGTGGCCGGCCCCCTCCCCTTGGCCCTCATTATATAGGTGGAACACCCAAGAGTTGGTCTACAAGTCTTCGAATAAGACCCCAAACCAAAACCTTCCATAACTCATGAAACCTACCCAAGCTAGGACTCCCACTAGAGGTGGGAGTTCCACCTTCCTTGGGAGGGGGTGGCCGGCCCCCCTTGGGGAGTCCACTTGGGACTCCTCCCCCTTAGGGTTGGCCGGCCTTGGGAGGTGGAGTCCCACCGGGACTCCACCTTCCTTGGTGGTTTCTTCCGGACTTTTCTAGAACCTTCTAGAACCTTCCATAGAACCTTCCGGATCATTTTAATTCACATAAAATGACTTCCTATATATGAATCTTATTCTTCGGACCATTCCGGAACTCCTCGTGATGTCCGGGATCTCATCCGGGACTCCGAACAAATATTCGAACTCCAATCCATATTCAAGTTCTACCATTTCAACATCCAACTTTAAGTGTGTCACCCTACGGTTCGTGAACTATGCGGACATGGTTGAGTACTCACTCCGACCAATAACCAATAGCGGGATCTGGAGATCCATAATGGCTCCCACATATTCAACGATGACTTTAGTGATCGAATGAACCATTCACATACGATACCAATTCCCTTTGTCACGCGATATTTTACTTGTCCGAGGTTTGATCATCGGTATCACTCTATACCTTGTTCAACCTCGTCTCCTGACAAGTACTCTTTACTCGTACCGTGGTATGTGGTCTCTTATGAACTTATTCATATGATTGCAAGACATTAGACGACATTCCACCGAGAGGGCCCAGAGTATATCTATCCGTCATCGGGATGGACAAATCCCACTGTTGATCCATATGCCTCAACTCATACTTTCCGGATACTTAATCCCACCTTTATAACCACCCATTTACGCAGTGGCGTTTGGTGTAATCAAAGTACCTTTCCGGTATAAGTGATTTACATGATCTCATGGTCATAAGGACTAGGTAACTATGTATCGAAAGCTTATAGCAAATAACTAAAAGACGAGATCTTATGCTACGCTTAAATGGGTGTGTCCATTACATCATTCATACAATGATATAACCTTGTTATTAATAACATCCAATGTTCATGATTATGAAACTAATCATCCATTAATCAACAAGCTAGTTAAGAGGCATACTAGGGACTCTTTGTTGTTTACATATCACACATGTATCAATGTTTCGGTTAATACAATTATAGCATGACATATAAACATTTATCATAAACATAAAGATATAAATAATAACCACTTTATTATTGCCTCTAGGGCATATCTCCTTCAAAATTAAGCATAGCCATTAGACAGAGTAGGGCAGCACAACAGCTAGTATCCATAGCGCATATAGCAGCAACAACTAGCACATCATGGTAGCACCAGAGCTAGCATGGCGCAGAGCACATAGGCGTAGCAGCAGCAGCACAACAAGATGGATGCCAGTGCATCTAGAGGAAGGAGAAGAGGTAGAACAAGACAGATAGAGAAGGAGGCGAACGCACCTGGAGTAGAAGCACCGCAGCGTGCCCATGGCGGCACGGCGGCACGGGCCGACCACGGCAGCGCCAGGCCGCAGCCCAGTCACAGCGTCGCCGGGCACAAACGCCCCAGCACCACCACGGCGAGGCACACGGCCGCGTCACCGCGTGTGGTTCACCGGCGAGGGACGAGTCGCCGCGGATCACCACGGCCTTGCGGGCAGACGCGTTGGGGGCGAGCCGAAGAGGCGATGAGAGCCAGATCGACGCGGAGGATCTGGTGCACCGTCGAGAGGTGGTCCAGATCCGCACCATCTCGTCGCCGGCGACGGCCGGAGGCGGCGGGATTTAATCGGCGACGGCGGATGCGATTTCCATGTCGCCAGAGCTCGGGGGGAGTTAGGGTTTGCGCGAGAGAGCGAGGAAGGGGACGAGTGAGTCCGACCGAGCCGGACAGGCGGCTCAGGTTCGACCTAACCCGTTGGGCCACCCTGATAGGTGGGTCCAGGGGCAAAAGAGTCGTTTCACATTTTCAATTAAACCCGAAACTTGGAAAATGAATAGAAAATGATAAAGAGCTCTAAAAATAATTAAAAATATGAAAACTGCTCAGCATAAAATTCTCTATCAGAATAAAATATAAAAGGGAATTTTTGGAGACAAATAAGAATAGGTCATATTTTGATGAATACTTAATTCATTAAAAATAACCCACTCTATTTTTAATGACAAAATAAGTCCATAAATCCTTTTGGACTTAAAAAACACCTTGACAACATTTCAAGGTAGTATTTTACCCTAAACAGAGTATCCCCAAATCATTCTTAGTAATGACCTTTTACATAAAATAATAAGCATCGGAAAGGGGGGAACAAACCCTAAAAATGTAAAGCATGCATAATTGCTTCTTTAACCATTGCCCTTATCGGACAATGATGCTATTTTTCAGCAACAGAGGACAAGGGTCAGTCCACACATTCCAACTGCAACACTTTGTAGTCTTCAGGCAAGTTCATCGCTTGCTCATGTCATTTGAGTATTTTTACCAAATTACTTGCAAAGTACTATGTTTATCACTATTGCATAAAAAGCAAAACCACTATTTTCATAACTATGAATATGACTATGTGGTGGGCAATGGAACCATGGATTGTGTTGATATGGTGGAGGTTCCATTGCAAGGGTTTATATCCATCTAGGATTAAACAACAAATGTCGTCCAGTGATTCTTGTGCCGTAATAACCGTGTTAACCATAAGATCTGGAGTGGGACGGAATAGTCAATTGTATTTCCACCTCTTGTACATCAACGGATGCGCTTACCGTAGCAGTTGTATCTTGCGGAGCAACTGGAGGGTGGGGAGCCCCTTCTAATTCCCCACGGTAATGCAGTGCTTACCGTAGCGGTTGCGGCTTGCGGAACAACTTGAGGGTGGGCATCCCCTTCTAATTCCCCACGTTAATGTGGTCTATGATGGGTTGCAGCTACCGGCGAAGGAGTTTGGTTTCATCCCAGACTGTCGTCGTGGTCGGGGGCCGTCCTTAATTGGTATAAGAGCACCGGCGAGGACCCAGGGTCGGGGTATGCAACAACGGGTGGGTGTATGAGGTAGCGGAGGAATATGATTGGCTATGACCTTATACCGGGCCTCACACCAAAGGAAGTGTGGATGGAAAAGCTGCCCGGTTGGCACCAAGGTTAAGATCTCTTATGGGTAAAGCAACACACCTCTGCAGAGTGTAATGAATCGTGACCTGTCACTCCCTGTTCCGGGATTTGGAACTGCGAACGCTGGCGGAAAGGAACTCCATGAAGTTCTAGTAAACCGGTGAAGGCTGACGGACATAGTTCTTCTGAATAAAAGCAACCTTTTGAAGAAATGATTATCAAAACCTGCATTGGTATTAGACTTTCTGGTCTGATATCGTAGCTAGTGCATTAAACACCTCTTTTCGATAATGAACTTGTTGAGTACGCTCGTACTCATACCACTCTTAAATCCCCTGCTTAGATTGTCTGAATCGACTTGAGGAGGACAACGACGACCCCGAAGGAGCAGAAGACGTCTGCTATGAAGAACCAGACCTCTCCGGAGGTATAGAAGGAGTTGACTACCTCATCGTCTACGGAACCGGGGAGGTATCCAGAGGAGAACAAGCATAGACCTATCCAATAGTAGTAGTATCCGAGCAGTGCGAACTCTTAGTACTTAACTGCTCGTTGAGAATAAATGTATAACCTAGTAAGACTTCTATATTGTAAGTTGAGTCGGGTTCACCTCGAACCCAGGAGTATTCCTCTTAGGACCCAAGAGGAACTCCGAGATGACATGTATATGTTGCTTGTAATAATAAATGAATGAGTTATGGACCTGCTATGTTCTGTTGTACTACTCTGAGGGATGTAATATTTGCGGATTGGTACTTTGTGAATGTTATATCAACGACTGGCATACTAAAACATGCAGTGGTATGCAGGGTCACCACAGAGGCCTCGCTTTTGGATAGTCCGAATTTTAGGTGTTGTCTTGGTGGTGGATGTATTGTTGTTGCTATGGCTGGGATACTGTAGCAGGACTTTTATTTCTTAGTTTTTATTTTTCTCTTTTTTTTGTTGTGTGCATCCGTAGTGCCATTAGGGCATTGCGTTGTTGCAGAGGCTGGGTGTAATTGATATATTGTGATATCAATATATTTACTTTATCGAAAAACTACGGTAGCGACATCGATAACTCATTCGACGACGATGACGTCCGCCTCGCGCTCCTCCACCTTCTGGTGCTGCGGAAGCTGCTGCACTGCCTCCTCCTCCTCCACCTTCTAGCGCCCGATGAGGCGGAGGGCCTCCTCCAGCTCGGCGTCTCGGTGGCGACCTTGTGGAGGCGAGTGCGCTCGGAGCATCGCTTGATCCCAGCGAGGACGCGCGCCTCGACCTCGTCGGAGGCGATGAAGTCTCCGTCACCGTCTTCTTCTTCGGATTCCTCAGAGCTGAGCCCCAAGGAGAGGGAGGGCGGCGGAGAGGGAGTACGGCGACGGTTGCTGCTGCTCCCCGCACCCGAGGATGAGGTGCCGCCATAGGCGTACGGTGCGAGGGAGGGAGGCACCGGCGCTTCCCAGTTGGTCCAGCACCGCGCCGCCCGCTTTTGATGCCCACCGAGCGACTTGCTCGGAGCTCAGCGCTGGTCTTGAGGCGCTGGCCGCGGGCACCGAAGCGCGGCGGGGAGGGCGGTGGGATGGGCTCCATGTCACCGCGGCGGAAAGATTCTCGTCGACGGTGGTGTGGATTAGGTGGTGGCGGTATAGTATTTGGGCGCTGGATGTTCGTCAGCGGCGCGGATTTCGCGAGGGAGTGCGGCGGAGTAGATAGGGTCTCTGCTCGGATCCGGCGAGCCGACGGCATATGTACCGTCCGAAGCGGGCTTTTCTCGGACCACTGAACTACGTTTACGGTCCGGCACCACTTTACGAGCATTGCACGAAGCTTAAAAACAAGCATGGCCACCTATGTCACCGGTGTTGCTACAGCGAGTTTTTTTGTAATAAAGAGCTGAGTGTGCTTGGTCTTGTCCACCTCATCACGGACGAGGCTAATAGTTGGGTGCTTGCCGATGCGAAGCACCTTGTAAGGTGAGAGTAGGCTTTGGACCTCACGGTAGGCTGCGCGCCCCGCCGTGCTTCTCTTTGTACAGTTTTTCTTCTGCTATATATGGAACCAGCAGTTCACCTGCTGAAATTTCAAAAAAAAAATAAACCGAGCGTGGCACCACTTTTAATTGTGAGCCTATTTACAGTAGCTGCTACAGCTGCTCGGAGCAGTCAAGCGGGGAGCTCGTTTCTTTCTCGCCATCTCTAGCATCGGGAGACATGTGAGCTCCTCCACATGCATGTGGTCTTCAGCTCGGGAAAAGACCTTTTCTTCCTTTTCTAATTTCTACTTTTTAGGTCGCCTAGGAAACTAGTTTAGCTGCCATCATCCACTCCTCCCTCGATGCAGGCTTTATAATGATAAGACGCCCTTGCTAAATACATAAATAACAGGACCAGTTAACCACGATACAATTTATTATGGACCAATCTCTCGTGTCACATGGATTAGTCTGTCTTCTCATGACTCCATGCGCTTATCTACATATCTTTCTTTGCTGTTCCATCTCTGGTATAATCTTTTCCTATCACGTCATCCTGCATCTCTTCATGCATCGCTTCGTTGTCGCCTATTGTTAACCTATCTTAGAGCATCTCCACTCGTCCCCCCGACGAGGCCCCCGAGCGACGTTTTTTCCATCCGGATGGCGAAATTCGGCCCAGTCGCCCCCGGTTTCTCGTTTTCGTCCGGATTTGGCCCTTCATCCATCCGGCGAGCCCACGCCATCCCCGGCCCCCCGGGGCGCGCTCGGGGACTCCGGACGAGTGAAAAGCGGGGAAGGGCCCGATCTGTCGGTGACTCGACGCACGAACCCCACCGCCACGTCGCTCAAAATCTCCCCCACCCCTCGTATCTCTCTCGCCGCCGGCACCACCCCGCCGGCTTGTTGCCCAGATTCCGCCGCCTTTCGACGACGGCCTATCTGGCTGCTCTTCCGCCGGCCTGTTGTTCTCCGACTTTGGCCGGCTCCTCGTCGCTCGCGGCTCGGGTTGCCTCGACCACGCCCGTCAGGTGTTCGTCCATTTGCCTCGCCGGCCATGGACTCGGACGAAGAGGAGGAGCAGATGTTCGTCGAGCTTATGCAAGAAGAGATGGCAGCAGCCGCCCAAGACGACGAGCACATGATGATCCTCGGTTGCTTGGCAAGCATGTACGCCGGACTGGCAACTGGTCGACGTGGTGGGTCGGCACCAGGTCGCCGGAAGTGCAAGCCGAGACAGCGAATGGAGGGCTACTGCATGTTGTACGCCGACTACTTCACCGACAATCCATTGCACGGTGAGAGTGTTTTTCGGCGTCGTTTCAGGATGAGCAGAAAGCTATTTCTGCAAATTGTGTATGCCATCCGAGACTTTGATCCCTACTTCAGATGCAAGGCGGATTGCACTGGTTTGGTTGGATTTTCGTCACTGCAGAAGTGCACAGTGGCTATGAGGATGCTGGCGTATGGAGCTCCCGGTGATACTGCAGATGACTATCTTCGGATGGCGGAGTCCACCGCCCTTGATTGTTTCTACCGGTTCTGCAGGGCCGTCATAGCAGTGTTCGGGGACTACTACTTGAGATCACCCACTGTCGAAGACACTCAGAGGATCCTTGCAACCAATGAAGCTAGGGGTTTTTCAGGGATGCTTGGAAGCATTGACTGCATGCATTGGCAATGTAAGAACTGTCCGTTTGCGTGGCAGGGAATTTACAAGGGTCACAAAAAAGGTTGCACTGTGATACTTGAAGCAGTGGCTACCCATGATCTCTGGATTTGGCACTCTTTCTTTGGTATGCCTGGATCCAACAATGACATCAACGTCCTAAACTGCTCCCCGGTCTTTTCCAAGCTTGTTGAGGGTCATGCTCCCCCGGTGGACTATGTGATCAATGGTCGGCACTACAACAAAGGATACTACCTTGCAGACGGTATCTATCCAAAGTGGGCAACATTTGTGAAGACTATCTCCAACCCTAGCACCCCCAAACTTTGCGAGTTTGTCAAGAAACAAGAAGCTTGCCGAAAAGACGTCGAGCGTGCATTTGGTGTCCTCCAGCAGAGATTTGCTGTCGTCCGGTTCCCCGCTATGACTTGGTCGAAAGATCAGATGTGGGAGGTGATGAACTGCTGTGTGTGCCTACACAATATGATTATTGAAAATGAGCGAAAGCATCCGGTTCCTCTGGCTGAGCAAGAAGTACCATATGAGAGAGAGGGTCCTCTTGCACAGCCTAATCACCAGGTGCCTCCATCATGGGCCGCCTTCTTTGCTATGCGCCAGGAGATTCGAGACTCTACAATGCATCAGCTGCTGCAAGATGATCTGGTGGAGCACATATGGAGGCTCCGAGGCAACGCCAACGCCGACGCCAACTAGTCTGTCTTAATTTGTTTGAAAAATTGTGAAATTGTGTGCTTCATTTGTTTCAGCACTTGTTAAACATTGTACTGATTATCGCCGAATTTGTTTCAGCAATTTTCGTACTTTTGGTCGCCGAACTTGTTAAATTTTATGTTAAATTTGTTTGAAATATGTCAAATGGTCGAGGTTGGGGGTTTCTTGCCGGGGGGACGGCTGGAACTTCGGCGCTCCCCACGCCAAATCTTCCTCCAATCCGGACGAAAATTTCGCCGGATTTGGGCGTGGGGAGCGCCAACGAGTGGGGATGCTCTTATCTACCAAGAAGGAACCTTCCTTTTCTTTTCTTTGTCAACCATGAACCATATTCATTCCTAGGCGATTAGTTTTGTTCGCTTGTGTTTTGCTTTACCCCCATTGTTTTCCTTTGGATATTGCTTGTGTTAGGGGATTGGGGCACCGCTGCAACACAAAGTAGAAGCAGGAAGTCTAAATTGAGATTTACTTTCATAATTTAGCTCCCAAAATATATGTCTTTCCCTCTCTCGCACTCATGTCCCCGGGCTCTAGATTGTGAATGAGGTAACAAAAACAAGTACCACCCCACTTGATGCTCGCCTCCTCGCCAGACAATACGCCGATGCTCATAATTAAAAATACCAATTGATTTACACTTTATTAGTTGTCTCCCAACTCACAAGTACCAAGTTCTGTCTTTGGAAGCAAGCATCGCGAACAGATTAATGGCATTCTCTTTAGCTGGTTGATGCATGCTCAAGGCAGGGGGACAGGATTATTTGCGGATGGAGAAAGGAACAATATAAAGTTATGCGATGCATATTACATATATACGAGGAGTTGGAGAGACTACCTGAGAAAGGAGGCGATTCATGCATGTGTAATCATCGGTTACTAATTTACTACCGGTGGTAGCATTGCCGAAGTAAGAGAACCCTTAAACAACACTTGCCAATGTCAGAAAACACATGCAAACTACACTATTTGTAGCTAGTCAGTCTACTGAGTATTGATACTGACAGTTTGGCACTCACCTTTTGGAGAGTTAGTTACTTCTGGTGTTTCCTAAGATGATCCCAATGGCACTAACAGATATATTTTTCTAGGGCAGCCTCGAACAGTCTCCACAGACATTCTTCCAGGCATTTTTCTGAACTGGATTCTCAAGCTCAATTTCTCAAAACCAGATCAACCACTGGGTGATCTAAATCATAAAATTCCCGACAGCGGCCATCAGATGCATCTGAGGGTGCTACACTGGAAACGGATAAATCTCTGTACGGTGGCACTCACCTGACAGCAGCCATGATGCTCATCGCAGGCTAATTGGTCCCTGATCTGAGCAAAGGCAACGCGAAAACTTCGCTTCTTTCCACGACGTGCTTTTCCCCTGCGTAGCCCACTCCTTTTCGCTCTCCTTTTGGCTCGGCCCTGGCTATATGCTAGCACTTTGAATCATTTTCCCTGCTCTAGCACGAGATAACACTGGTCTTTATTAGGAGGATCATGTGGGCTAGCTGCGGTGCATGGGAGTGGGGTGCCACTGGCCATGATCCTAGGATTATTTTCTCTAGTGCTACCAATCTCGCAGCCTTCCCTCAAACTGTTGGAGCCTCCATCATCTACCCCCACGCTCATTTCTATATGAGAGCTGTGGCAGCCTTTCCCTCTTTTTGTTGCTCTAAACATTTCATTTGGGTTTTCTCCTCTCGCGAGTCGCGCCACATTGCCACCACCACCACCGGATCTGCTTAGGAGATCTCACTTTTGATTCAGTGGCAGGCCTCCCTTTAAGTAGAGGCTGCAGGCAGGGTAGCTCTCATTCTTGTAGGTTCCCCCGCTCCTGGAACTCCGCGATCAACACACCAAGCCTCCATAGCCCTATCAGCAGAGACGGAGCAAGGCACTGAAGGTATATAGGTAGCTCTCTTTTGCCTGCAACTGCAATGTACATGGTTCTGAATGAGTTGCTTGCATAGTGTTTCTTCAGTCCTCCTGTTATTTGTCCTCCTTTTGGCACCAGCTTTCTTGGTTGAGCACAAGGAATAGAAGTGGTACCAGTTCCTCTTGGCATTGTTTTCCTCCTTTCTTGCCTGAACTGCAGTGGATTCTCCAGTAAATGTGCTAACGAGGGCCATGTCTTTGCAGGGGTTGCGAAAGGGGACCAAAAAAGCAGGCAGATATGAGCGAATCCTGGCAGAGGTCGAGGCCATGGCCAAGGGACTCTGCGATGACGCCGTCCGAGCCGGATGCAGCCGCGGACGCGAGGGCCGGCGAGGCGTCGACGCTGAGGGACTTCGGCACGTCGATGGACGCCATCTCGTTCGGGTTCGCGGCCACGGCCATCCTCATCTCCATCTTCCTCCTCATGGCCATCTTCGAGCACCTCATCAAGCCCCAGGCCTTCCCGGCGTCGCACAGCTCACCCGGTCACCGCCGCCGTAACCATCGCTCTCCCGGCAAACTACAGAGCCCGCCCATGGTAAGATATCCTCATCTGACTACGCGACAGCTCACACCTCCAGAATTTGACACGGAATGCGTGCGTGTTGCTAGATGAGCTAACTGAGCAGTTGGTTTTGGCATGTTTCAGGTAGAGACGGTGATGCAAACAGTGGACCTGTCGGTGCTGATGCCGGGGCAGCGGTACCCGACGTACCTGGCGCAGCCGGCGCCGCTGCCTCGGCCGCCGTCGTGTCCAAGGGAGGGGGTGCATTGGCCGCCGCACGACCACCACGCCTCCTACATGCCACCCTGAAGAGTCGACATTCCATCCGATCCGAGGAGCACATCTTAGAACATGTTGTACAGCGGAGAGATTGTAAAATGCAGCAGAAATGAGCAGAGTTCCGTACCATCCCTGCACTGAGTGTAAAATCTCGCGTGTAATTTGGGCCCAACCTTAGACCCGTTGTTCCTTTAGGCCTGCGTGAACCGTTGCCTTAGCAAACTCGTACCGTTTAGTTGGGCCTTGAATTGCGACCTACATAACCATTTATGATCCATTCATTGCAAAAGCCCGCGAGCACGGGCCATAGGTAGCCCAGAATTTTTGAAAATTCTGAAACTTGTTTCAAAGATTCAAAAAAAATATCTGCCCGTAGTCAACGTACAAGAGCGTATAGATTTTAAATGCGAACTAACTTGTATTCTAGGCTGAGAAAAATATCAAATTTGACAAATTGTAGAAGTTTCAAAATTTGCACTCTTCACCACACTTAGATCTGCACTTTGGTCTTTTGTCCCTTGCCTAAAATATAAGGTATTTTACATTTAAAAAATGCATTAGTACAGTACGACAATGACTCTATATGGCTTTAAAAAAAATAGAAACGCTCAAAATTTTAATATCGTTCGAACAACGGGTCAACGTTCTTGTAGCATCCAAACTTGCCAGGTTAATGGTAGTAACCCAGCTGCTTCAACTAGTTATCCCCCACCCCCTAGGATTTGATTGTATACCGTGAAGATTGTGCCACCCTCTGGCATGAAATCCTCCCACAAATCTGTGTGTATCATTAAGCGACCTCAATAACATGACTAAGTCTGGCAAGGAGATGGTTATTACCATTTGGGAGAGGAGGCAATGGTTGTGTCACGGAGATTGGTAGAATCTATATGGAGGCCTTGATTCTACATGCTCAAAAACAATGAACTAGTTTCAACTAGGTTGAGATGAATGTGGCTCACAAGTGCCTATGGTGGGGAACCTTCTTGAATAAGCACCAATACCGAGTGCAATATTTCAAAACTTATACGTGGTGTTTTATTTTATTTTCTTGATGTGGTTTGCTAAGTCGCTAACTCCTCTAGTATCTTTGGTACAGATTTTTAATATGATTTTGCGTGTAAGATGAGAAAACACACAAATTGACTTGTCCAATTGAAGACGAAAGTAGAATCCTTCGTACATGCCCACCTCAAAAAATCGATCGCCTGCTCACAAAGAGGTGTTATCTAAACTCTGAGACCAAGGTTCTACAGTGTGAACCACCGAAGTAGGCCCATATGTTTCCACACCAAAAAAAGGCCCCAAAATTTAAGTCATGCCAGAATCTCAATATAACGCTTCACTTGCTAAAAGGAACATATAGAAGATCGATCAAGAGATCGTTCTCATTGGGGATTTACATGATCTATGTTTAGAGTCATGTTAGAATAATTCTGAGCTTAAATGTTACATCTTCTACCATCCATTGTATTAAACATATCTTCAAGTGCCACACAATGACAACAACTTCATCCACCTTCTCCACTTATGTTTACCTGTTAAGGATAGAGCTGCCACCTACAACTTATTGTTAGACAAGTTCAAATCCAAACTCGGTACATGCAAATTAGACAAGCCCTCTCATGTCGCATGACTTGAATAATAAAAAAATGTGTTTGTCCCTTCCTATTACATGTCCAATATTCTGTTCACCAACAACTTCATTGATAAACTAACATTTATTATCTAGAACTTCCGATGGACTGGTGTTAGAGAGGAAACAAATTCAAGAATCCTCTGTTTAAGGACTTCAAAGGACATGTGTACTCCAAAAATGCGGGAGGGATAGACATCTACCATTAAGCCATGAATCAAGAACTAATCCTCATGGTTTCTTGGAAAATTGTTGACCAACCAAATTGTATCCTCCGCACAAAATCCAGATATTTTCCCAATTCATCTCCTTGGCTCACAAAGCCAAATGTTAAAATCGGTCTTTTGGTCCTCGATTATCAAAATCCTTCATATTCTCAGGAGCACTCCTACCAAGTCACTGAAGGCCGCATTTCAATCAGGAGCACCCCTCGGTGCCAAGATTGTACTCACATCCGTGACACTCTCATTACCCAGTTCGATAGACTTTGTTTACCCATCCCATGTGACAGATCTATGGAACAACATGATTGGAATTACCAACTTATCGAAGTGCTCTACTAGTTGTCAATGGCAACTACAATCAAGCAGACAACAATCAATCACCTATCGAATAAATATATTCTCCGCTAGAAGTTAACGGTGTCACGTAAATGTAACACAAAAGGTGCATATCGTGCATGTCTTGAAAATTTACACGAGCTGGAGCGCCAAGGCCAGGGTAGGTTCAACCTGCTACTATTTAGCTATTAGGCTGGATTTGATAGAACAAGCAAAGAACCTGATGAGTGCAAAATTTTCGATGGAGATTTCTTAGGAGAGATGTGTCAACATTAACTAGGCTAGGTAGATTCTGTTCATATTTGCAAACTATGTGCTAGACGTATCATCGAAGAATATGGCATCTATTTATTCTTTACATGTGCATTCTCTACAACAACTTATTTCACTGCACCTTGGTTTATCTGTTCAAAAAATCTTGGAGCTAGTTGCAACCGAGTCTCACAAATCATTATGAACCTGTTAAGCATGAATCACCCCCACCCTTATGCGCCAAATATTTTGTCTTCAATGTTGTGTATTTGGAAATCTCGAAATGACCACCTATTTGGCAGGAAACCAGGAGCGTCGTACGCCCGTACCAGTTACATCGGGAAAATATCTAGTGATACCACACCTTAAATGATACCATGATACCACTCTTCAAAATTTGAATTGTAAGTGTCAAAAAATTCGAAAACAAATTTGTGGCTGTTCACAAGATGTGTGTTTACATTCTACATAATTTTCAAATCCAGATTCAAAATACAGAAACAGAAACAAAAAAAGACAATTACTATGTGAATAGTGCCATTTTGTGCTTTTGTCTTTATGTGACACTATTCATGTTGGATTTCTCTTTTTTGTTTCTCTATGGATGTTTCGAATTTGGTTATACAAATTACAGGACATGCAAACATACATCTTGTGAACATGTAAAATTGTGTTTCTGAATTTTTTGGCACTTAGAATTCAAATTTGGAAGGATGGTATCATGGTATCAAATAAGGTGTGGTATCACTAAATATGTTCTCCAGTTACATCATATGGCACAAGCGATCAGAAGTAACATGGAGATGGTAGACGGCATCCACATTCCTTCTTTGTAGGATCAGAAGCAGACCGAGGTGTCTTCCTCGCAGGTTTGGGATGGTGCTCACCGGCAACCTGACATCATCCTTCCAAATCATGGCGCGATAGGAAGAACGAACATGCTGATCCAGGGAGCAAGATCTTCTCCAACGCGACCTCGAAGAGGAAGATGTGTTTGGGCCTTTCTTCGGTTGCTCTAATTCAGCTTATAGAACAATTCTTGTCCTCTCTTTCCAACGGTTCAACGGATGCAATTTGCAATCACAGAACCTTGTAATTCATGCTGTAAATTGCGTCTGAGGTGAATAAATTTTGGCGACACCTTGCATTGTTATTAGAAAGAAAAGAAAAAAAGAAACAAGCGACAAGGTTTACTGCAGGGCTTGCTCACCCAGATAGGTACGTACGCCTGAAATCGCGGCTGATAAGACAGGGCTAGGTTGGCGACACATCATGTCAAGGCTCCATGCGCATCCGGATTTCGCTGGGGGTGCTGGTCAAAATGGACGCTCCTGCGGGGCCCAAACCCCAATGACTGAACAGGAACGGCTCATGATTTCGCCCCAAACCCAACACCGCGACAAGGCCGGAGCGGCTGATCTCACAGCACACCACGCGCTCCATTCTCACTCCACTGCCGCTGCTGACGAGCACCGCCCACCGCCCACTCCACAACTCCGCGCACGGCTACAAATTCAGAAGAACCTGAAAACCTCCACGCCAACGACCCCACGTCCATTTCTGCATACCACTACACGCTACTACCACCAGCAGTGTAGGGAGAGATGAGCGGCTACAGCAACCTCGTCTCCTCCCCTCCGGCGCCCAGCGTCGAGCTTCCGGTCCCGGCCCCGGCCCCGACCGGCACGGCGGCGGAGGAAGGCAAGTGGGAGGGGGTGGCGGTCGGGGCGGCGACCATGGTCAGGAACCTCTCCTCCGCCTCCCAGAGGTTCGCGGCCGTGGAGCGGAGCAAGTCCACCAACGGCCACCGCGGCGGCGGCGGCGGCTTCCAGGCCGCGGTCAGGAGGGCCTTCTCCATGAGGCGGCAGCCGGCGTCCAGCCTCTCGGACGGGTACTGGAGGATCCACGACGGCCTGGACGACTGCGACGACGACGAGGGGGCCGAGGCGCTCGAGGAGGTCGTCGTCGACGAGCACAAGAAGGGGGCGGAGCCTGCCCAGGTGCAGGGAGACGCGGCGAGCCACAAGGAGATCGACGAGCGGACGCCGAAGAAGAAGAGGGGTACTGGCATCTTCAGGGCGTGCAAGAAGCTTCTTGGATTCAAGCGTGTTTAGTTTACACCTTTGTTACACCATCCATCTTCTTCCATCGAAAGAGAAATGCATGTTCAGAGATGTCTTTGCTGCGCGACTCGGTTCAGAGATTCATCCTCGTTCTTGCTCTGCTCTCCCTTTTGGATCTTGGTTTTGTCTTCTTGTTCATCGATCCGAGTAAACAAGGGCCTGGTTCCGTTGACTTGAACATGGGCGCTGTGGTGTTGCTGCGTTTGCGCGTCACATGAGCTAGATCTTGATGACTTCGACTGGACTTCGGGGGCATGTGGGCCGGCGGGTCGTGCATCATGCATTGATTCATGGCAACAGAGTCAAACGAAGAGCACCTTGGCCGGCCTGCGCCACACATTTGTGGCCATGGATCCGACGCAAACTTCGTGAGATCGATCTTCGTCTTAATGTGCAGTGATCAAAATTGAAGTATGATGTCGATATATGTGGAAGAAAAAAAATGGAAATATGTTAGACTTGCACCTGAAAAGGATGTTTGCGTTGGCCTCTTACCAGAAATAATGTCAACGTTGGCCTTTGTTTGAAATCCACATGAGTAATTTCTTGCGCAAGCAGCATGGATCCCGTCCAAGTTGATCGAGACAAAGTGTAGGTTTTGGAGCATTTCTTGACTTAGTTAACCATATGATTGAAACTTGTGTTCGCTGTCCTTCGTTTACACTTCTTTTTCTCGAAAAGGCAAGGCACCAACCAATCCTTTGCAAGACCATCTTTAGGGCATCTCCAGACCGTTTGCGTCCGCTTTGGTCGTAAATGCGTCTGGCACCCTCTCCAGCGGCACAACGCAAAGTGACCGGGCCGTCCGCGGAGACGCAAACCTGGCCCAAATATGCGCCAGGTTTGCGTCTCGGCGGACGCCAAACGTGACGCGCAAAGTGTCCGCTGCGGTCTCACCGGGCCGCTCGCAACAGCTCGCATGGAGGGCATCGCTTCGCGACCATCGCTTCGCGGTCAGCGCTTCGCGTCGCGCCGCAGCCTTCGCCATGAATGCCGCAGCCTTCCTATTCTCGCGCGTGCACCGGCGGGCGGCGGGCTGGGCTTCGCGGCGCCTTCAATGGCATCGCATCCCGTGCGCGGCCGCCCTTAAAAGTCCGGCGGCCGCGTTGCTCCTTCGCCCACAGCCTCCACTCGCACCACAACCGCGCTGCGCCATGGGGAAGAAGAACGACTTCGAGGCCTCCGGCGCGGCAAGAAGAAGGTGCCGCTCCCGTCACGGTGGGGAGGCTCATGCACGACAAATGGGTGCCGTGCGACGCCCAGTCCGCGTGGTGCCTGGCGGTGGTGGCTCACCGCCGCCGGGTGCCCATCCCTCCGCATACTGCGCGCGAGCCTGAGCGGACCAAGGAGATCCGGCGCAGGAGGCGATATCTGCCGGCGGACCTCCTCGCCGATCCGGCGTACGCCATCGACTCGGAGAGTTGGCGTACGTACCTGTCCACGGAGACGGACAGCAGACGAAGTGCTGGCTTCATGGGCGACAGGGATTATCCCTTCGGCCCTGCACCGGCGGCTCGTCGTCAGCAGGCGCCGACGCATCGTCAGCAGGCGCCGACGCGACGTGAGCAGCCGCAGCACAACGACGAGGACGACGACGACGGAGCCTACGCCGTGTACGACGATGACGACTACATCGAGGCGCTGCGTACCATAGCGAGGAGGTGAAGGACGACAGCGAGGACTACGTCGGCCTCGTCTTCCACGAATGGCAGCAGGCCATGGCGGAGGGCCGGAACTTCGAGTTCCCCGACAACATGACTGACGACGAGATGGCCAAGCTCGGCCTCCTCGTCTCCGAGTACGATGCGCCTGTGCAGCCGCCGTTGCCCCGCTACGCCACCGCTGTCATGCCGCCGGGCCTGTCCGCGGATGAAGCCCTTCGACAGGCGCTCCTGGACTCGGCGGCGCCTCCTCCACCGCCGCCACAGCCTTGGGCGCCTCCCCCCATCGCCGCCACGGCCTTATGGCTGGGCTCCTCATCCGCCGCCACAGCCGCAGCCCTGGGCGCCTCCACCGCCGCCTCAGCCGCAGCCTCCTCAACCTCGAGCACCGCGATCGCGCCCGGCGTACGCTCCCCCGGATGGCTACTGGCCGTGGGACGTACCGGAGGTCATCTTGCTCGACAGCGACGAGGAGCAGCACGGCCACGATGCGCAGCAGTAGGCGTTTTAGGTTTTTTTTTATGTTTTCACGTATGTAAGTTATGTTTCAGTTTTTGTAAATTATGTTTCGGTTCAAAAAAATGATTCGTCCTAAAAAAAATACGTCGTGCCGCTGGAGCCACCCCCGACGCAAACGGACGCGCGGTCGTTTTCGACCAAAAGGACCGACGCAAACGGACGTGCGCGGACGCTAAAATGCGTCGCGCCGCTGGAGATGCCCTTACTAAAAGAAAATTACACACATATCCTTGGGAGATCAACACCGTCTTCTTCCTTCACTCCATGGTGGCATATCATGAACGAAGCTTCGATGTTGTCTTTGGACCTCCCACATCAGAGCCAAAAAAAAACATTGTTAACACAACAATTCGGGAACTCGACGGTAGGAGCCAAAAGACGCCGACGACGATGATCCGAGGAAAGATCGTCATCCCATAGAAAAACATGACAAATAGGGATGGAAGACCATCCCATATCCGGACAGACAAGACTAGGGAGACCTAAACTTAGTAGCTTTGCGAGGAAGCCAAAACTAGCCGAACCTCGCCGATCAGAGAAGATGCACTAAGACAAGAAGAACGTTTACAAAATATAAAGACATAACCAAATCCAATGTTCAAGATGAGCGGCTACAATACCACATCTCCCTCCTCTATACCTCGGATGACCCCATTGCCGATTAGGTGGATCAGGAGTTCGGGAAATTTTATCCCACGGTGCCACCATCGGCACCATAACGTCACCGTAGAGGAACAAACCCCTACCGCTGATGGACCTAACCCCTGCCGCTAATCGACCTCACTTCTACCAGCAACACACATCCGAGGTTCCCATCCCCTCTCGCTGCTTGAGCGGCAAGCGGAGAAGAAGGGGACCCGTGGCCTCGACTGCAGGGATTACTAGAGTTGTCTTGCTTTTTCAGCCCCACTGTTTAGACTCTATCTCTCATATTTGCAAATCCACTTCTTAAAATGATACATCTGGTCAATTTTCTTAAAATAAGTGTATTGTAAATATTCCTTCAATCAGCTTGTTGCATATGGAAAACGGGTCGCATAACATTTTCAATAGATTATCTGTGAGTCGTTACTGACTAACTCGGTAGCTTAGTTACATGCCTGATAACAATTACCGGCGCTCCATCTTCATAATTCTATACAAATTTGTTTTCATATCTGTTTTGTACAAATTTATGGAATGACCCACCAGATCAAGAGGCATTCTCGAGATCAAGAGCAAAAAATATAGAAGTGCAACAACTAATAAAACTCTAGAAGAAGAGTTCTCCTGTATGATTTGAAAATATTAGAAGGATGTGACCGGTTGCATAATTGTACTATGAAATATATTGTTAATATGACACGTGTTGTCCAATTGTATTATAGGTGCAGACTAAATCGTGAGCTTAGTTAGGTGGCCGATGCCAATTATATCAGCTTTCCATCTTTTCACATTTCTACAAGTTTTTTTTTTGTTTCTGAGTCTCTTCTGTACAAATTTGTGTTGTTTGTTTCTTCTTTACGTTAACATTTTGTTTTGAAACGAGGCAAATTTTACGTTAACAATGGTACTAAAGAAGTAGCATACATGACATACGAGTTCAAGAGGCATTCTCGAGATCAAGAACAAAAGTGTAGCAACTAAATATTAAAACAACCAATTCAAATAAGTTCATCATTGCTATGTAGATGTATACTCCATACAAATTCATATTTATACTTACCAAACTGACCAACTAATCATCACAAACAAGAAACAACACTACTAGCTAGAGACTAGTAGTGTAAACAGATTGGGCAATGATCCCCACGTAATCAAGTTCGACCGATCCCAACCACAACTTTCCGTCTAGCTCTATCACCTCGCTCAGGGTGACACCCTTAGCCGCCGTCAATTCCTCGACCTCCATGCCATCGCGGTTGAGCCTTACCCCGACCAAGTGCTTGACCGGAGCCGTCGCATTTGGGTGCGTCCTCTCTTGGTTCAGTGCGACCCAATAGCCATTTTGCCCGTCACGCCTCACGTTATCCGGGTAGCCCGGCAGGTCGGCGAATAGCTCATAGTTTCCAACCTTTGGCCCTTTCAGGTAGTACCTGAAGACCTGGCACGGCGTGGTGTGCGCCACGAGAACATATGACATATCATAGCCGATGGCGACGCCATTGGGGTAGAGTAAGCCTTCCTTCAACAAGGTGACTTGTTTTGTCTCTGCATTGTACTTCATCAGTCGTCCTGTGGCATCCGCGTTTATCACGACTTCGGTGTTGAATCTGCAAAGAAATTCAGCATTCATATACTAAGTATACTTACATCTCACGAGGATACTATACTGTACTAAGATTGTGTTGAACCAGAACGGTGTGTGTTTTATTGCAGTAGATAGAAGAACACACAAGGCTATTCAGTTGACTGAATTTTCGTATGGCATGAGGTTTGCTAGCAGCAAAATTGCCAAAAGTGAAGTTTGTTGCCACTTCGTACCTGCGTGGATAGGTCAGGCTGCTGTCGGTGAAGTAAACATCACCGGTAGCTTGATCGACATCGATGCCGTTGACAAAGTTAAAGGCCACCCCCTCCGCCCCGGTCACCAGCACCTCTGCCTCGCCGCCGTCCGGCCCAACCCTCATGAGCCCCTTGTACGCATCGGCGATGTACAGGTACCCCGACCTGTAGTGGAAGGCAAGCCCCAGCGGGCGCCCGCAGAGGCTCTCCGTCTCCTCCGACGGCACCACCGACGACGCGCACAGAGGAAGTTTCCTGCAGCACAAGGCACGACCCGTTCCTCACCGTCAGTCCACTGAAGGCACTGACCATGTGTAGATTGTAATTTGTTCGCACGCATGGACAGAATTAATGGTGATCGTGCGATCTTTGTGAGTTTGGAAAGTTCATAGACAGATTACGTACCTGTAGTTGGCGTGGTACGCGAAGGTTGTCCAGCCGACGGCGGTGCCGCCCCACTTGAGGACGCGGCCGTCGGAGACGCCGGTGTAGGGGCCTCCGCCCTCTGCGTCGAAGGCGAGGCTCTCGGCGCCGGTGACGCCGCTGGGCAGCGGAATGCGGAGGGCCCACCGAGTCTCGGTCGTCCTGATAAGCTCAGCGGCGCACGATGAGACCACGGAGGCGAGTGCCGCGAGAAGGAGAGCCGTCATGCCGAAGCTGCGCCCCATGGTTCAGATCCGCCGGAGCATACAAGTCTGAACTGAACTCTCTAGTGTAGATGTCTTCGATCACATTTAAGCAGCTTCGATTCACCACCACATTGTCGTAGTACCTCCGGCGTACCATTTTGATTGATGATGACCAAGAGCTCAGTCAGCACGTACGTACCGCGTGAATGCTCCTTGTGGAGTCGTGGTCCTCTCTAGACAAATGAAGGTAGCTAGGCACAGTGCTTTGTTTCGGAGGCGGTTCCATGGAGCCATGCTTTGGGCAAGCAAACACTCGTACAGTGGTTGAGTGGTCGAGCGAGGCAGGCAAGGTTCAGATCTGGAACAAAAATGAACGATCAACATCCACACATTTCGAGCCTTTAGCTTGTTGAGAAATCATTTGAATCCGCGTCTTGTTACCTCAGATAGGTCATTCTAGTTCGAATGAGAATAAGCTTAATTCTATCTCAATGCATCATCCACCTCTAACAGAAAAATATCAGTTTAGAACCATAGTTGTAACTGAAAACCAGTGTGTTATAGGGAGGACGAGGGGAAATCGGTATGAATTCTAGAAGAGACAATGTTGCAACAGAAGAAGAAAAACTTGTTGCAATCATAGTGTAACAAATTATATAGTTGTAATTATGGTTCAACTGAAAAATCTCAGTGGCACCTCATGGGCAACTATTTTTTTAGAGTTATCCAAGAGCTTCATTAATTAGTGGCAGTAATACAGTCTTGTTCATGACTACAATGAAGTGTTACTAGAAAAAAAGAATTTCTTTGCAACCCATGATCAACTTGCGGGCTGTAGAAATCATGATGCAAATCTGACGCCTGGCGGCTCTAGATTTAAATGGGCTCTAACTAATTCATGTTTGAATGAGAATTAGTTGTTCTTACATCACCTATGGGCTCTGTACTTTCTTTCATTTTTTAACAGGAAGAGGCGCCAAATTTCAGTTGAGCTCGTAAGCATGTACTCCCTCCGTTTGGAAATGTAAGATGTGAAGCATTTCGTTTGGTTCCATCCACTTTAGTTTGTATCTGATCTATTTTTATGTGTAGATTCACTCACTTTCATTTGTATCTAATCTTCTTCAAAAGTACCTAAAACATTTTTGAGTAACCTCGTGTAATACAAAGCTTTGTAAATCAGAGTTCGTGGGAGCTAGAGCTATGGGGCAGATCATGTGTTGTGACGTTTGTAGTATTTCAGTTGCCATAATTAGTGTCCACTTCAATTACTGTATTAGGGAAATAGGGTAACATGACAGTAAAAAGAGTCCTAGTTATGTACTACAGATCTTGGAGTCGGTTTGGTCGACCAGGCCTGGCAGCTGGTCCTCCTATAAGAGGATATGTATCCCGTGTGTTTTAGGGCAAGCAATGAAAAATACCGTATCTTCTATTTGCTCTCCCCGACCCCTCTGATTTCTCTCAATCCCTATCCTCTGCTATCAGATCTAGTCGCCAGCAACGACACCTAGACGCAGAGAATGAATTCGTCCTCCTATGTCTCACCCATATCTCCTTAGAAGATCTAAGCAGCCACAACATCTGATTTCAGAGCCGACCACCATGGTCTCCGATGCGGACAAGTCAAAGCAGACAACCTACGCCATAGATGACATCATGGAAGCAATTCTTGGTTTGCGCAAAGATAATTGTGTGTTGAGATTCAGAGAGATTTTGGAGAAAGGAGATAGAACAAATGGGGAATTTCTGGGAGCTTCTACTCTATCCCAGCGTGCCCCTCTTCTACTTATATTTAGTTGTTTTACACTCTGGTCCTCCAAGTATTACATATTGACTTAGTTATACAACTCAACACTCCCCCTCAAGATGGGGCAAATGCATCATACAACCCCATCTTGCTACAAAAGGTAGCAAATAATCTTTCTGGCAAGCCCTTTGTAAAAATATCTGCTAGTTGGTTCGATGAATTCACATAGGGCATACAGATAATTCCTAGATCCAACTTCTCCTTAATAAAGTGACGATCTATCTCGATGTGCTTTGTTCGATCATGTTGCACGGGGTTGTTGGCGATATCAAGTGCCGCCTTATTATCACAATACAACATCAGTGGTTTTGATTGGAATAGGCCTAGCTCCATCAACAGGATTCGCAGCCATAAAACTTCGCACACACCATGTGCCATGGATCTGAATTCTGCTTCAGCCGTTGATCGTGCTACAACACTTTGCTTTTTGCTACGCCATGTAACAAGGTTACCTCCAACAAATGAGCAATAACCTGATGTTGATCTTCGATCCTCTAGGGAGCCTGCCCAGTCAGCATCGGTATAGCATTCCACTTGTAAATGACTATGTGGAGTGTACAATAATCCTCGACCGGGACAACCTTTGAAGTAGTGGATGATTCTGATAACAGCATCCATGTGTTGTGTTCGAGGATCATGCATAAACTGACTCACTACACTCACAGCGAAAGCAATATCTGGCCGAGTGTGAGATAGATAAATCAGACGTCCCACAAGTCTTTGATAGCGCCCCCGGTCGACAGGCTCACCATCACCCTCATGGAGGCGGTGGTTCTGCTCAATTGGAGTAGGGGCAGGACGACATCCTGATAATCCAGTCTCCGAGAGTAGATCCAAGACATACTTCCTTTGGGAGAGATAAATTCCCTTGGGACTACGAGATACCTCAATTCCAAGAAAATATCGCAGTGGTCCCAAGTCCTTCACCTCAAATTCACTTGCCAATTTTGCCTTGAGTTGATCAATACTCTTGGTATCATCCCCGGTGATAACAATATCGTCAACATAAACTATTAAAATAGTTATATTTTTCATATTACACTTATAGAATAGGGTATGGTCAGCATTGCTCTGTTTATAGCCCATTTGAATCATCACTTTCCTGAATCGATCAAACCAAGCACGTGGAGACTGCTTCAAACCATATAGGGATCGACACAAGCGCAGAACTTATTTACCTTCAGTTTGAGCGGTGTTAAAACCTGGTGGGATATGCATGTATATCTCCTCTTGAAGGTCCCCATGAAGAAATGCATTCTTCACATCTAGTTGGAATAGATCCTAGCCAAGATTTACTGCACATGATATTAGAGTCCTCACAGAATTCATTTTTGCCACCGGAGCAAAAGTATCATCATAGTCAATCCCATATGTTTGTGTATACCCCTTCGCTACTAGGCGAGCCTTGTACCGTTCCACCTTGCTGTCGGGGTTTTGCTTAACCGTGTACACCCACTTGCAACCGACAGGTTCCTTACCGTGCGGTAGCTTTACAAGTTTCCAAGTGTTGTTTTTCTCCAAAGCTTTCATCTCCTCAATCATTGCTGCTTTCCACTTAGTGTCTTGCATGGCCTCTCTCCGGTCCTTGGGTATGGATATTGAATCGAGAGAAGCAATAAAAGTTTTAAAGAAGGGACTACAATTATCATAGAAGATGAATTTAGCCATGTCATGTTTGTAGCCAACACAGTCCTTAAGACGTGCTGGTATATCTCTAGATCTAATAGACTTTCGTAAGGCAATAGGAATGTCATGGACATTAGAAGAATTGGGAATAATTGCAAAGGGTTCAGTACCTTGCTCTAGTGTGTCTTGTGTCACTGAATCAGGAGAAGGTGACCTAGGACTTGGAGTTCCTGGCGTGATGGACTGCACATCTCTTATTGTAGGATAACGTTGCATAGAAAACAAAAATTTTCCTACCGCGAACACGCAATCCAAGCCAAGATGTAATCTAGAAGACGGTAGCAACGAGGGGGTATCGAGTCTCACCCTTGAAGAGATTCCAAAGCCTACAAGATGAGGCTCTTGTTGCTGCGGTAGACGATCACTTGCCGCTTGCAAAAGCGCGTAGAAGATCTTGATCACGATCGGTTCCGGCGCCACGAACGGGCAGCACCTCCGTACTCGGTCACACGTTCGGTTGTTGATGAAGACGACGTCCACCTCCCCGTTCCAGCGGGCAGCGGAAGTAGTAGCTCCTCTTGAATCCGACAGCACGACGGCGTGGTGTCGGTGGCGGTGTAGAAGTCCGGCGGAGCTTCGCTAAGCTACGCGGGCAATATGGAGTGGAGGAGCAAAGCTAGGGTTTGGGAGGGGGTGGCCGGCCACTCAAGGGGGGGCGGCCAGCTTGTGGTCTTGGGGTGGCCGGCCCCCTCCCTTGGCCCCTCATTATATAGGTGGATCCCAAGTGTTGGTGTCCAAGTCTTCGAATAAGACCCGAAACCAAAACCTTCCATAGGAGGGGGAAACCTAGCCCAACTAGGACTCCCACCCAAAGGTGGGATTCCCACCTCCCAGGTGGGGGGTGGCCGGCCCCCTATGGTGGAGTCCACTTGGGACTCCACCCCATCTAGGGCTGGCCGGCCATGGTGGTGGAGTCCCATGTGGACTCCACCTTCCTTGGTGGTTTCTTCCGGACTTTTCTAGAACCTTCTAGAACCTTCCATAGAACCTTCCGCGACATTTTATTTCACATAAAATGACATCCTATATATGAATCTTATTCTCCGGACCATTCCGGAACTCCTCGTGATGTCCGGGATCTCATCCGGGACTCCGAACAAATATTCGAACTCCATTCCATAATTCAAGTGCTACCATTTCAACATCCAACTTTAAGTGTGTCACCCTACGGTTCGAGAACTATGCGGACATGGTTGAGTACTCACTCCGACCAATAACCAATAGCGGGATCACGAGATCCATAATGGCTCCCACATATTCAACGATGACTTTAGTGATCGAATGAACCATTCACATACATTACCAATTCCCTTTGTCTCGCGATATTTTACTTGTCCGAGGTTTGATCTTCGGTATCACTCTATACCTTGTTCAACCTCGTCTCCTGACAAGTACTCTTTACTCGTACCGTGGTATGTGGTCTCTTATGAACTCATTCATATGCTTGCAAGACATTAGACGACATTCCACCGAGAGGGCCCAGAGTATATCTATCCGTCATCGGGATGGACAAATCCCACTGTTGATCCATATGCCTCAACTCATACTTTCCGGATACTTAATCCCACCTTTATAACCACCCATTTACGCAGTGGCGTTTGGTGTGATCAAAGTACCTTTCCGGTATAAGTGATTTATATGATCTCATGGTCATAAGGACTAGGTAACTATGTATCGAAAGCTTATAGCAAATAACTTAATGACGAGATCTTATGCTACGCTTAATTGGGTGTGTCCATTACATCATTCATATAATGATATAACCTTGTTATTAATAACATCCAATGTTCATGATTATGAAACTAATCATCCATTAATCAACAAGCTAGTTTAAGAGGCATACTAGGGACTTCTTGTTGTCTACATATCACACATGTACTAATGTTTCGGTTAATACAATTATAGCATGATATATAAACATTTATCATAAACATTAAGATATAAATAATAACCACTTTATTATTGCCTCTAGGGCATATCTCCTTCAGTCTCCCACTTGCACTAGAGTCAATAATCTAGTTTACATTTGTAAAGATATAACACCTTGGCCTTCCGGTGCTTTATCATGTTTTGCTTACGGGAGAGGTTTTAGTCAACGGATCTGACACGTTCAGAAACGTATGTATTTTGTAATTCATTTGCGTCTCAACGCATCACTCATTTCCAAATGAGTTGGCATTATATATGTTTGATCTTCTGGTGGAACCTTAATTCCATTATCAAATATGTCACTTATATTGTCACACACAATATAGCTTCAAAGTTCTGACTCTGTCGGAACTACACCAAGTTCTCAAAGAACCTCTTGACTTAACATCCTTTGTCATTGTCAAAACAATGACATACTCTGTCTTATTTTGTAGAATCCGTCACAATATTTAGAACTCTTCTAAATCTAGCATAGACAACTTCTAGCTCATTGTGCTACCTTTTAAACAACACTTCGTCTAATTTGAGATTATATTTTATATGTGACAAAACCAATATCGGTGTAACACCTTACATCGATTTGTTTGTCATTTCTTCATATAAAAAAAATATATATATATATCCTTAGTTCTTCTAAAGTACTCAAGGATATTCTTACTGTCGTCCAATGATCATCATATGAATCATTCTGGTATATGCTCATAACACTTTATAGCACATGATATCTGATCGTGTACATATTATTCGTGATCTATAATCACTCATGTGTTTTTACTCATTGAGTGTCAGATACACTCAAGTCTTGTTAAACCTTCACATGACAAGAACATTTTCTTAATATTTCTATATTGAACTACTTCAATATCCATCATATGTACTTTGACTTAAACTTATTTATGTGTTTCAATCTATCTTCATAGATCTTGACACTAAATTTGTTTCAGTCCATATCCTCTCATTGAAGTTAATTCTCAATGAAACCTTTTAATCAAGTATATAATTACATCATTTATAACCAACTATATGTCACCTACATAAAGTATTATAAATGTGTCTTAGCGCTCCCACTTAATTTCTTGCAAATGCAAGTCTCTTCATCGTCTCTGATGAAATCAAAAACTCTTTAACTATTTCATCTGGTGAAGATTCCAACTCCGCGATACTCACTTCATCCAATTGAAGTTCGTATACCTATCTAGTATTCTACGGACTAGCAAAACAATTGGTTGTATCTTATATACTCCTTTAATACACACTTCATTAAGTAGTGTATTTTGCCATCCTACTAACATATCTCATAAAAGAAATATGTAGTGATTACTAGAATAATCCACATAGACTATAAGCATTGCTACGGAAGATCTAATCTTATCATAGTCAACTCTTTGAACTTTGTCGTAAACGACTTTTCGACAAGTCAAGCTTCTTCAAGGATATTCCATCCAAGTCCATCAATTTTATAGATCCATTTACTTTCAAAAAGTTTTTATCTATCTTGGATTTCATGGCATATAGCCATTTTAACGGAGTCAGGGCCCATCATAACTTCTTTGTTTGTAGTTGGTTTATCATTTTTCAAAATCAATCCTTTGTTCACAAATCATTTATTTGATCACAAAGTAAACCTACAAGGTTCAATATGTACTTCGATCTCCATGACTAAAACACTTTGTAGTCATGGGAGCCATGATCGTTGTGGCCGCTTCCGAAACCAATTCCGATGCTGCGCTACTCTGATCATTATGCTCAGGTTCATAAACCTTATCAAATTATATTGTCCTCCCACTCAAATACTTCACTAGAAACAATTTCTCGGAAATAAGAAACATTGACAAACACTTTTGTCTTTGTCTCGAGGGAAGAATTCCCAATCAAATCTCTGGGATAACCAACAAAGACATTCATCCGATTTTGGTTGTAAACTTATTTACTTATGCTATGCATACCAAAATTTAAGAAAAGACTATCGTGTTTCTTACCTATGCCATAACTTGTATGGTGTCATTTCAACGGATCATGATGATGCTCTATTTAGTGTAAAAGCGGTAGTCACTAAAGCATAATCCACAAAAATATAATGGCGTCATAATATTTTTATCTCATCATTAATCCAACAAGGTTTGGATACATATCTTGAATACTATATCATCATTATGATACTCCAAGAAATGTGAGTTGTAGAACAATTTCATAACTCTCTTAGATGTTCGCTAAAACTCGTAATTCAAATATTTCCACCATGATCCAATCATAGATACTTGACTTTTCTATTACGATGATTTCCACTTCATGCTGAAATTTATTTGAATCCATTCAAAATGTTTCAAACTTTTCCTTATTGAATATATCCACATATATACTCAATTCATTGTTTGAAAGTTTTCATGAAGTAGAAGAATCTCCCGCACACAACTATGCCCAGTGAACCACATACATCATCATGTATTTTTCACTAAGTTAGTTGCCCGTTCAACTTTTGGCCTATGAACGGTATTTTAATCATTCTCTTTATAAAAGATTTGCAAGCGCCAAATGATTCAAAAATCAAATGACTCCAAAAATCCATTTGCATGGAGTTCCTTCATGCGTTCCTTTCTAACATGACCTAAATGGCGGCTCCACAAATAAGTGGAATTCAAATCATTTGCCTTATGGCATTTTAGCGTCAGTGTTATGTATGTGTGTTTCACCATTAAGATTTATAATAACTTATCCATCGTACATGGAGTAATGTCATAATTTAAACAACTCATTGTTTTTATTTGACCAGAGCAAAATAACAATTTATTAAGCTCTTTATTATAAATTCTAAGGGCTAGATAGAATGCCAATGACGAACATAATAACACTTTATTTTTGTTCCTGACGTGCATTCCTATCATATTCCTTGTCAGTCACTTAGGCCATTGTATTCTTGTATTGCGTTGTTTTGTATGACACTTCATACCAACCAATATAGTACTAATACCCAAGAATTTCATAGTGTGAGTTAACTAGGAATACAACCATAACATGTATATCATTTATATATACCTGAGCTAGACTTTCTAGTCTTCTCTTTTCTTTTTGCCAAAATATCTTTTGCAGTTTCTCTTTTAGCTTTCCTCATTATTCAGAAAAACACTTCAACATCATTAACTTCTAGGTTTGTTGGTCAAATACCAATAACCTTGAGGTTCTTACTTTGAAGTTGATCATCATATGACAAGTGTTCCAGATTTCATTATTAGTAACTTTGTAATATGATGAACAATTTCACTCATAATTTTATCCATCATATCATGACGACTTTCCGAGACCATGTCTGTACATGCTAGGCTCGTAAAGTTTTAACCTTGGTATTTGCATGTGCAAATCTAGCTTGTACCCGTTGTATGCACACGTAGAATCTATCACACCCGATCATCATGTGATGCTTCGAAGCAGCGAGTCTTAGTAACGGTGCATATTAAGGATGGTCACTTCATGGATATGCGAATATCGTTAGTGCTCCAATAGTTGGAGGATTGTGACGCCTTGCATCTTAAACCTTCGTACATTCCCATAAAACTTATGAGTTCATGTATTCTCACCAAATTATATTCTATCATCTTGCAATAAGGTCTTAGATATCACATATATCTCATACCTTGATTATTTCTGAAAACTAAAATTTCAGCTCCTTACTTTTCAAACAGATTTGAACTTCAAGTTTCACGGAGACAAGATAACTTTAGGTACTAATTGAAACCATAGCTCTTTAAATCAACAATGTGAGGTTTACTAAAAGTTTGCAATAGGACTTAATCAATTCTTGATTCTTTAACAATACGGTACCAATCCGTAAAGTTTCTTGTCAGATTTTAACAGTATTTCTATCTCAATTATAAGACTAGCGCATAGTAGTAAACGGATGCCAATACTACAAAATTAATTCAAAATACTACTCAGACTATGTTTATGATAATTAGTTCATGTTTTAATCTAATTACTAATGAACTCCCACTTAATACAACATCCCTCATAGTTGTTAAGTGGTACACGATCCAAATTCACTACACCAAAAACCGATCATCACGTGAGATGATGTAGCTTCAATGGTGAACATCAACATGTTGATCATATCATCCATATGACTCGTGTTCAACCTTTCGGTTTCCGTTGTCCCGAGGCCATGTCTGTACATGCTAGGCTCGTCAAGCAAACCCAAGTATTCCGCGTGTGCAACATGGCTTACACCCGTTGTATGTGAATCGTTGAATCTATCACATCCGATCATCACGAGATGCTTCGAAACGACGAACTGTTACAACGGTGCATACGAGGGGAGAACACTTTATTATCTTGATATTAATGTGAGGGATCATCTTATAATGCTACCGTCGCGATCTAAGCAAAATAAGATGCATAAAAGGATTAACATCACATGCAGTTCATATGTGATATGATATGGCCCTTTTGTCTTTGCGCCTTTGATCTTCATCTCCAAAGCACGGACATGATCTCCATCATCTTTGGGCATGATCTCCATCATCGTCGGCGTAGCGTCAAGGTTCATGGCGCCGTCTTCATGATTGTCCTCCATGTAGCAACTATTACAACTACTTTGAAATACTACTCAACATGAAAATTAAAGACAACCATAAGGCTCCTGCCGGTTGCCACAATACAATAATGATCATCTCATACATATTCATCATCACATTATGGCCATATCACATCACCAAACCCTGCAAAAACAAGTTAGACGTCTCTAATTTGGTTTGCATATTTTACGTGGTTTAGGGTTTTCGGGAGAGATCTAATCTACCTACGAACATGAACCACAACGGTGATACTAATGTTGTCAATAGAAGAGTAAATTGAATCTTCACTATAGTAGGAGAGACAGACACCCGCAAAGCCTCTTATGCAATACAAGTTGCATGTCGAACGAGGAACAAGTCTCATGAACGCGGTCATGTAAAGTTAGTCCGGGCCGCTTCATCCCACTATGCCACAAAGATGCAAAGTACTCAAACTAAAGATAACAAGAGCATCAACGCCCACAAACCATTGTGTTCTACTCGTGCAACCATCTATGCATAGACCTGGCTCTGATACCACTGTAGGATAACGTTGCATAGAAAACAAAAAATTTCCTACCGCGAACACGCAATCCAAGCCAAGATGTAATCTAGAAGACGGTAGCAACGAGGGGGTATCGAGTCTCACCCTTGAAGAGATTCCAAAGCCTACAAGATGAGGCTCTTGTTGCTGCGGTAGACGATCACTTGCCGCTTGCAAAAGCGCGTAGAAGATCTTGATCACGATCGGTTAGGCGCCACGAGCAGGCGGCACCTCCGTACTCGGTCACACGTTCGGTTGTTGATGAAGACGACGTCCACCTCCCCGTTCCAGCGGGCAGCGGAAGTAGTAGCTCCTCTTGAATCCGACAGCACGACGGCGTGGTGTCGGTGGCGGTGTAGAAGTCCGGCGGAGCTTCGCTAAGCTACGCGGGCAATATGGAGTGGAGGAGCAAAGCTAGGGTTTGGGAGGGGTGGCCGGCCACTCAAGGGGCGGCCAGCTTGTGGTCTTGGGGTGGCCGGCCCCTCCCTTGGCCCCTCATTATATAGGTGGATCCCAAGTGTTGGTGTCCAAGTCTTCGAATAAGACCCGAAACCAAAACCTTCCATAGGAGGGGGGAAACCTAGCCCAACTAGGACTCCCACCCAAAGGTGGGATTCCCACCTCCCATGTGGGGGGTGGCCGGCCCCCTATGGTGGAGTCCACTTGGGACTCCACCCCATCTAGGGCTGGCCGGCCATGGTGGTGGAGTCCCATGTGGACTCCACCTTCCTTGGTGGTTTCTTCCGGACTTTTCTAGAACCTTCTAGAACCTTCCATAGAACCTTCCGCGACATTTTATTTCACATAAAATGACATCCTATATATGAATCTTATTCTCCGGACCATTCCGGAACTCCTCGTGATGTCCGGGATCTCATCCGGGACTCCGAACAAATATTCGAACTCCATTCCATAATTCAAGTGCTACCATTTCAACATCCAACTTTAAGTGTGTCACCCTACGGTTTGAGAACTATGCGGACATGGTTGAGTACTCACTCCGACCAATAACCAATAGCGGGATCTGGAGATCCATAATGGCTCCCACATATTCAACGATGACTTTAGTGATCGAATGAACCATTCACATACATTACCAATTCCCTTTATCTCGCGATATTTTACTTGTCCGAGGTTTGATCTTCGGTATCACTCTATACCTTGTTCAACCTCGTCTCCTGACAAGTACTCTTTACTCGTACCGTGGTATGTGGTCTCTTATGAACTCATTCATATGCTTGCAAGACATTAGACGACATTCCACCGAGAGGGCCCAGAGTATATCTATCCGTCATCGGGATGGACAAATCCCACTGTTGATCCATATGCCTCAACTCATACTTTCCGGATACTTAATCCCACCTTTATAACCACCCATTTACGCAGTGGCGTTTGGTGTGATCAAAGTACCTTTCCGGTATAAGTGATTTATATGATCTCATGGTCATAAGGACTAGGTAACTATGTATCGAAAGCTTATAGCAAATAACTTAATGACGAGATCTTATGCTACGCTTAATTGGGTGTGTCCATTACATCATTCATATAATGATATAACCTTGTTATTAATAACATCCAATGTTCATGATTATGAAACTAATCATCCATTAATCAACAAGCTAGTTTAAGAGGCATACTAGGGACTTCTTGTTGTCTACATATCACACATGTACTAATGTTTCGGTTAATACAATTATAGCATGATATATAAACATTTATCAAAAACATTAAGATATAAATAATAACCACTTTATTATTGCCTCTAGGGCATATCTCCTTCACTTATAGTGGGCGACAAAGCATGCATCTCATCAACAGTAGAGTCATGGCTGTTCTCAACAGTGTTCATGTCTTCCTCCCCCTGTGTACCTTCCGCAGGTCGAGACACATCAATAGTAGGCATGGATAGCTCACCAAAAGGAATAGCTCCATCATCATTGTTCTCCCCCTCTCGACCAATCCGGGTAGGAGGAGAGGACAAAGGATGGCATGTATCATAGGATGGAGAATAGAATGGCTGGTTTTCACGAAAACTAACATCCATGCTCACAAAGAAACGACGCTCGGCTGGGCACCAGCAACGGTAACCCTTTTGAGTAGGAGAATAACCGACAAAAACACAACGAACAGCACGAGGATCAAGCTTTCCTACTGAACTCCTGTAGTCATGAACAAAACAAACACATCCAAACACTTTTGGTGGTACAATAAAGTGATTGGAACCAGTCAAGCATTCAACGGGGGTTTTATATTCCAGAATGCGCGAAGGCATACGATTTATTAAGTAAGCTGCTGTTTTCACAGCTTCGCCCCAAAGAAACTTGGGTACATTCATTGTAAACATGAGAGAACGTGCAACCTCTAATAAATGTCTATTTTTCCGTTCGGCTACACCATTTTGAGCCGCAGTGTTTACACATGTTGTCTGATGTATAATGCCATTTGAAGATAAGAAATTGCCAAAATCTTTATTAACATACTCAGTGCCATTGTCGGAACGAAATATTTTTACCTTTGCGTTATACTGGTTACGCACTAAGGCAAAAAAATCTTTAAATGCAGACAAAACTTCACATTTTTGTTTGAGCAAATAAAGCCAAGTGCATCGACTAAAACCATCAATAAAAGTTACAAACCATCGGTCTCCCAAAAGAGAATTTGTGACACAAGGACCCCAAACATCCGAATGAACTACCTCAAAAGGGGTTCTACATCTTTCACCACGACTAGGATACGTGGCCCTTGTATGCTTAGCTAGTTCACATGCATCACATACAAGATTATCCTTCCGACAAGAAGCATACATGGAAGGGAACATACGACCTAAGACACGAAAAGACAAATGACCAAGTCTACAGTGAAGAAGTAGCAACTCATCTGTGGACGAGGTATATGCAGCAAGAGCAAGTGGAGCTGCACCACTATTGAGATAATATAGTCCATCATGCTCGGTCCCAATCCCAAGTACCTTCCCTGTCTTCAGATCCTGAAAGACACAAAAGTCAGGTTCAAACCAAGCTCCACAATTAAGAGATTTAGTTATCGAGCTGACAGAAAGGAGGTTCACAGGGAAATTTGGAACATGTAAAACAGAAGTTAAAGGCAGGGATGGTGTGCATGTGATAGTTCCACACCCAATATAGGGGATGAGGATCCATCAGCTATGCGGACCCTATCCTTTCCTGAACGAGGAATATATGAGGAAAAAAATTTGGGAGAACCTGTCATATGGTTAGTAGCTCCAGAATCAATTATCCAAAGATTATGTGAGGAGTTACTTGGGCTATGTGAGTAGTTCACACCTTGAGAAACATGGAAACTGGAGGTTGAGGCACCAGGACATTCAGTAGAGGCAGCAATGAGTTTAGACTTGAACTCCTCGAGAGCTTGTGCAGCTGCCGCTGATAAATCACCTGTGGATGAAGTCAGGTGTACTTGATCTTGCCTTTTACCCCGAACAGCATCAATATTGAACCTGCCACGTTGTCCTTGTTGCCAGCGAGGGGGGAATCCAATCAGCTCAAAGCAATCCTTCTTTATGTGACCAGTTTTCTTGCAATGGTCACATATCACTTGTGGTTTCCTCCTGTACTTGAGCTTACTAGCATTTGCTTGGTTGTCCCTGGAAGGAACAAGGGCTGGAACATGAGTCTCTGAAGAAAGAGCAGCCCGAGTATCAACACTTGCAGGAGAGGTCATGATCTGATTTGACAGGCGTGTTTCCTCCTCAAGAATGCTAGATATTGTTTCTTCAAGTGTCGGCCAATCTACAGCAGAATAGATCATTTGTCTCCGCAAATCAAACTCATCATTCAGACCATCTAGAAAGGTTTGAACAAGTATTGGCTGAAACCATTCACGAAGAAGATTCAAGTCTCGTGGATCATAAGGCTTGAATGGTCGAAAGAATTCAAGATCCCTGTACAATCTCTTCAGTTCACCGGCATACTCAGTTATGGTTTTCTCGCCTTGTTTGAGACGTCTCATCTCATGAAGCACCCTTGTCACTTGCATCTTATTTGTTCTGCCGGAAAGTTGTTGTCCAATTTCTTTCCATACTTCTGCTGCTGTTTGTAGATTCTCGACCTGCTCGCGGACTGAAGGCTCCATGGACCCCAACAACCACACCATCACTCGTTGTTGGTTTTGTTCCCATTGCTCCAACTCTAGTTTATCATCTGGTTTTACAGCATTGTCTTCCAGAAAATTTCCAAGACCATGAGATCCTAAGATCAGACTAGCATGACGAGACCAACTAAAATAATTTCCTGGTCCAGATAGTTTAACCGGGTTAGGCTCTAGGGTGATAGTTCCTTTGGATTTCTGCTGAGTTTGCTCTACAAGTTGAGCAAACAGTCTTTGCATACTATCACATAATTTTTCAACAGAGGAGACCTCTGACTTCTCTTCACTAGTATTTGGCATGGCTCTCTAACAAGGTGATACCACACTTTCCAATCACAAGCAGCAGATCTACCAGGGACTTCACCAAGGAGCACACGAACAAGCACACACAAGAATACGTACAGGAGACCCTTTTCTATTTCAGCAGCAAACGCGGCAGCACACCAACGAGCAGACCTCAGACCAATAACTGAAGCGAGTCCACACAGGAACTTACACGGTGATGCAGAAGTTAATCTTCCCTACACACGACAAGAACTGATGGAGTTTCCCCCAGCTGCAGCGATGAACGCAGATGGGCGGCGACCTTGAGTGCTCGGCGGCGGCACCAACAGATGAAATCTCCGAGACAAACGATGAACCGCGGTGACACAGCACCACTACGAACTCAATCAAGCGCAGCAAGATCTCACTGGATCGATCTGCTCTGATACCATGTTGAGATTCAGAGAGATTTTGGAGAAAGGAGATAGAACAAATGGGGAATTTCTCGGAGCTTCTACTCTATCCAAGCGTGCCCCTCTTCTACTTATATTTAGTTGTTTTACACTCTGGTCCTCCAAGTATTACATATTGACTTAGTTATACAACTCAACATTGTGCAATCCAAGAGACCGCCAAGCCCATCCAAGATAGCGTCGTAATGCTCGAGATCCGTGTGACGACACTGGAGCTCAAACCAGGTGGCCAGGCAGGCTTGTACCCACCTCCGAAGGATCTGGCACCATCTGCATCCTCGGCTGCTACAGACCTAGTCGCACACCTTACTACTGTTACCTTGGTTTATGCTACCACCCCGGCTACAGCTAGCTTTACGTTGCCAACTATGTCACTGCCCCTAGGGCAGCAGCGCCCTCTGGCATCCTGGTCCTCGATTGTCATGGCGCAGGCGCCACTAGCCGTGCCCAACCTCACTGATACCGCCGGTGTAGTTCTGTTGGGGACAAAGGATTGCCAAATCATACAAGGTGTGGTTTGTTGCATACCATATGACTGGAACTGGCCAGACATGGTACATGCAGCTTGACCACAACGAAGGCATTCCGCTGTGGTCTTGTTTTAAAAACCGTTGTCATCTTCGATTTGGCCCTCCGGTTCGATCCAATTATCTCGGCGAATTGACAAGGCTTCAGATGACAAGGATTGTTGCAGAGTACCAAGAAAAGTATTTGGCACTTTTGGATCATGTTGACGCCTTGTCCACGGGGTAGCAGGTGTCCATCTTCACTTCAGGCCTGATCGACCTGTTGAAGATCGACGTGGAGCTGCATAACCTGCAAGACTTGGACAGGACAATGAGCCTTGCCCATGCCATGAAGTGAGGGCTAATGTCGTAGCTGCTGCTAGCATAGAAGCATCTTCCAGTGAGAAGTTGCCCATGGCCACAGGACAAGGTATGCCCATTGTTTTTCAACTGCGACAAAAAAAATCTCATGAGGCCATCATTGTCAACGCCTTTTCTAGCTTAAAGTTATTGATGATGCGGAGGAGAAAGATCCACCATGAATTACAGCTCGTCCTCGAGCTGTATCTGAAGAGGGGGAGTAGTGTTGTGGCATTAGTAGTATATCAGTTGCCATAATTAGAGTCCAATTAGAGAAAATAGGGTAACGCGAGAGTAAAAAGAGTCCTAGATATGTACTACAGATCTTGGAGTCGGTTTGGTCCACCTGGCGGCTGGTCCTCCTATAAGAGGATGTGTATCCCATGTGTTTTAGGGCAAGCAATAACAAATAACGTATCTTCTATTTGCTCTCCGCAACCTCCCTAAGGCTGGTGCCAACGCGGGCGACAGCGCGGGCGGTACCGCCCGCCGGGAGGCGAGAGCGCGGGCGGTACCGCCCGCTGGGAGGCGAGAGCGGGGCGGGAGCTAGGCGAGACTGCCGACGGCGCTGGGCGGTGGATCCACCGCCCGGCCAGCGCCCGCTACCGCCCGGCTGCCGCCCGCGCTGGCGCCGAGAGAGGGGCGAGAGGGGGGCGAGAGCGAGGCGGTGCGCTGGCGGGTCGGGGCGAGAGGGAGTGGCGCGATTTGATTCGTCCACGTCAGCAAGCCGTTGGGTGATGTGGAGGAGAGAGAAGTGAGATCTGACACTATAGCCCGTGCACTGGCACCGTGGGGTGAGAGTGGGGTAAGAGTAGGGTGAGAGTGAGGGTAAAAGCTGACGTGGCGAGGCTATAACAGGTGATGCACTGGCACTAGCCTAATATCTCTTGATCCCTATCTGATCTAGTCGCCGGCAACAACACCTAGACGCAGAGAACGAATTCGTCCTCCTCCTATGTCTCACCTATATCACCTTCGAAGCTCTAAGTATCCACAACATCCTGTTTGTCACTTTGTGTGAGCTGAAGAAATACGTTGTACAGCGGAAGATAGTGGGCTCTGTACTTTGGTAGATAACAGCAAGTGTAGAGTGGACAGGCCAGCCACTGGTTGTCTATCCGTTGATCTTTACACATGAACAGCAGTAGATGCAATTATCGACCCACAGTCGATTCCACCGGGGCTCCACTGTGCAACAACCTGACACGGGACGAAAACGACGCTGCCGCGGAAAGCAGAAACAGTTGTGACATCTCAAATGAACGTCATTCAGAAGTAGAACCTGCACTAATCTAGCAGCCGGTCGCCCACTTAACCATCTCAAAAGGTTAGGCGGAAGTAAACATCAGACCTAAACTAGTCCATTTGAGGAAGCAGCCGTAGAAGCATGACCTATAATCATGTATGAAAAGCTTCAGAAGTTCAGAGCTGAAACAGAAAAGAAAAAGCTCGCTGCAATCTAGCGAGACGACGCGCGCGCGGTGAAGAGTTGAGAGCCGTGGCGCGTTTCCAGCTTCGGTAGATGCACCACAGGGGGAAGAATCTTCCCACTTGCGTACCCTCACCATGATCGATGGCCGTATGGTGTGCCCGAAAGGTCGAAGCAGGATGCCCGTGCCGTTATCTTGGCCGTTGCAAAGCCCGACGGCGACCCGTCGATCTTGGAAAGCAGAACATAACAAGATTGCAAACGATGCCGGGCAAGATGTGGCGATCTACAAAACCGTCACATTATCTTGAGCGTTTGGTCAGATATATTTTTTTTTATAAAATGAAAAGAGTTTCCACTCTGTTTTCATCAACGAAACCGGCGTTTGGTCAGATAGTAATGAAGGTTAGAGCATCTCCAGTCGCGTCCCCCAAACCGTCCCCCAAAGGGATTTGGGGCGCGCCGGACAAAAAAACGTTCCCAGCCGCGCGCCCCAAAGCCCTTTTTTGTCCGGCGCGCCCCGATACGGTGTCCGGCGTCCCGAGCCCGTCCCCGTCCCACAGGGGACGCTCCGGGGACGCCGGACACAACGAAATGAGAGGCGAGGAGGCGCGGGGCCGACCCGTCAGCGGCTCGGACGCTCAACCGCCACATACGTAGCGACGGTGCAGTTGACAGGAAGCGGAACCGTCGCATTGGCAACCGCGTCGACGACGCGCTAACCCCGCCGGAATGGAGCGCCGACTCCTCGGAAGAGCAACCGCTGCTCTCTTCGACTTCTGCGCCGCCGTTCATCCGCGCTCAATAAGACCCGTACGTACGCCGTCATTCATCCAAGCCTCCTTCCGACACCTCCAGCGACGATGAGCTACATCTCCCAGCTCCCGTCCGACACCTCCAGCGAGGGAAAGCTGCCGTCGGTGCCATTGGTGGGACAAAGCCGGGACGCCGAGCGGCGACGATTCCCCGCCGCCGCTTGACGACGAGGAGGAATGGTGAGGCAGGAGGAGGAGGAAGAAGAGAGCGAAGGCAGCGGCGGCGGTGGCCGTGCGAAGGCGAAGGCGGCCAAGGCGAAGGCTGCCAAGGCCAAGGCCGCCAAGGCCAAGGCCAAGGCCAAGGCCAAGCGCGGCCAGACGAGCACCGGCGACGACGACGCGTCGAGCGCCGACACCGCCTCTTCGGAAGAGGTGGCGAGCAGGAAGCGCCACCGCGATGACGACGACGAGGCGGGGCCATCAGCGAAGAAGAAGAAGTAGATAGTTTATATGTATTTAATTATATTTTTTCGAAGTTTTATATATAATTTGTTTATGTTCAACCGATTTGAATATTATTAAATAGTTTCTTTCTAGCCAAAAAAAATACTTTTAATGTTTGGGGCGGCGTTTGGGGGACGCGGCTGGGGAGCGACGTCCCCCAAACGCGGCACGAACAAAACACCTCCCCCAAACGCTCGATCCGGCGCGGTTTGGGGGACGGTTTGGGGGACGCGACTGGAGATGCTCTTAATCTTGCGTAGCGGTAGCGCCTGAATGCACTGCCCGAAAATTAACTGCGCCGTACTGGAGAAGACACCACACATGCCGGCCTAGCTGGCCGTCAGCACAGCAGGGCTGGCTCGTTCTTCACATGCGGCCATGAGTAATGAAAACGGTACTCTACTCAGAAATGAGGGAGGCTACGCGCCCAGACGAGCTGGTGCTAGGTCTGCGCAGAGATACGCAGAGCCCCGTCGCCCCGTCGGCGGCGTCACATCGCTCTGACCCTGTAAAAAATACTAGTACGTAGCGAAGCAGAGGCCTGCGCTGACGAGGTGCTTTGTTTCCGCAGCTGTCCATTGGGGGATTCGACCGCGCTGACCGGTCACAGTGCCCCTCACCCGGCCCCGAACCAAAAGGGGTAAAATTCCCCACCCACGCGCGCAACGACCCATCAAGCGCACAACCGCGAGTCGACCACAATACCTGTTTTGTTCGTGTTTACTTCAACAAGGGATTCTCTTCCAATCAGACACGGGCGATCATCCTAGTAGATGGTTGTGAGTTCAATGAACTTGACACCATATGCTTTCCTTGCCTTCTCTGACATCGAATTCTTGCTCGGCGTGTGCCAAACGCGCCTCCCTAAAAAAGTTAAAAACTCGAAAATGCAAAAGACGGCGGATTTTATTCGATTGCCGACGTCATATGAGCGCGCCGCTCCTTGATGCGCGAGCACAACTCTAGCCAGCAATGGACATGTGCTAGCCATGCGGCTCAGGCGGTACTCCATCGGCACCGGGATGTGGTGCCGGTAAAGCACTTCCGCCTCATTGAGGTTGAACTGCCTCGAGCGCTCGTCGCCGGCGCCGTTTCTGCCGGCCTGGTAGTTGTGCGCCATGTCTCCGGCGGTGGATTTGACTAGCGGCGGTGGCTAGGGTTGGGAGGATATGGGCAGAGACGGTGGTGTCGACGGGGGTTTTAAAGCAGTCGAGGTCATTGATGCCACACGGGAAGTTGCCTCGCCGCCGCGTGTGCGTCCGTACGGTGTCTGGCCTCCCCACCGCCTCGGTTTCCGGCGATGACCACCATTACGCGTCTTTAAAAACGCGATCGGCGCCGTGTTTCTCTGACGAGCGGGGCCCGCGGATGAAATCCGACATGGCACGAGGTGCCGGTGCTCCTGATTCGCGCCCTCCACGTAGGGGACGACACGGGATTGCCAACGGTTTTATTAGGCTAAAATGTAATTGGTGTCAAAAGGAGTTTTTTTTTAACCAAGTAGGCCAATTATATACTTATTTTTTGAGGGAAAGTAGGCCAATTATATTAGCACCCGCTTCCGAGTCCCGACCCACAAGGTGAGATCTCCTCCTCCACGGTTTCCTCTCCACCGTCCCCCGCACACCCAGCCACCCAGCCAGGTTTTTACCCTGGTTTCCTCTCCCAGTCTTCGTCTTCCTCTCCCGAGTCCTGACCTGACCTACCTCTACCTCCAGCAAGCTCCAATAATCCCTCCCACCCGATGCGCCTCCAAGAACCACCTCCTGAGACAGCTCTGCCCTAGGCTGCCGCGCGCCTTTAGCTCAGCGTCTCGCCGCCTCTCGGCCCCGTCGCCGCCATGGACGTGTCGCTGCTGCCTCAACACCGCCGCTCGTCAATCCAGCACAATCGGTGAGCTTCTTTCATCCTCCGATTCACATGCCTTCCACAAATTTCGGACGCGATTTTTCTATATGCTGGTGCAAACCCGACTCGCGGTCTTGATCCGCCGCCCTAGCTGGACCTCCGAGCTCCGGTTCTCGGTCGGCCGGATTCTAGGGTTCCACGCTTGCTCACCGCCGCGGCGTTCGAAATTGGCCATCCCCTGCCCGCGGATACTTTGGGATGCTCGGAAAGAAATCTGACGCACTGATTTAGTAGCATTTAATTGCGATTAATGTCTGCCTGCCTAGGTCACCAGATCATTTTAGGGCGCGCGTCCCTAATCCCCTGCGTTTCCGTGTCTTATGTGTCAAGACAGGGGGCTGGAAAGGCTGATGCGTCCTCCTCTTCTCGGTGCCTTTTTGGTGCATTGCTGGGCACCAGCTCTGCTCTGCTCTGCTCAGGTATTCTATTCATGCTCTTCTCGGGTATCCTTTTTCATGCTTGGGTGCACGATTGGGCACGCCTTGCTTTTGCTGTTCCGAATCTTTGGATCGCAACTTGCTTGATTCTGTGCTGTTTCGGGATATAAATATGTGCGATAGTGTCTTTATCATTCCTAATTAAGGGGGCAAGAGTCGTATCCTTGACGACTTCATCAAATTATCTTAGCCTTTGTTAGAGTCTGTATGGTCTTTTCTGGTGATCATCCTTTTTGGGGTGTGCATTCTGTTTGTTTGTTCCAGAGAAAATTGCTAGCTCATTTTGCACGATGAACACCAGATTTATCATGTGTGGAACTTTAAAAAAAATAGTTTGGTATTACTTCTTAATTGTTGCTGGAGTAAGTATAGCTGTGGCCAAAAAAAAACCCAGCAGAGTTTGTTTTCAGCATTATCAGGCGAACTGAGAACCCTTCGACTGTTTGATAATTGTTAACTTAAATGCTGGATTGCTTCATCAAAATTATGTTTGCCTTTGATAGAGTCTGTACGATCCTTTTTGGGAGCTTTGCTTCTAGTTGTTCAGAGAAAAAATGTTGCTAGCTCATTTTGCTTCGAAGTGGTGCGATGAACACCAGATTTATCATGTGTGGAACTTTAAAAAAATTAAAGTTTCGTCTTACTTCTTAATAATGGCTGGTGGAGTCATAAAAGTATTGCTGTGGCTAAAAAAACAGCAGAATTTGTTTTAGGCGAACTGAGAACCCTTTCGACTGTTTGATAATTGTTAACTGAAATGCTACATTGCTTTGTAAAACAAATGCTGGCTGTGCTCATTTGAAATCATTGATAAGATGTGGGTAAGCAATGCTAAAGCGGTAATAAACAAGCTAACCCTCTGTTCAATCAACTTTTTTTTCTAGTCCATACCACATTATCCAAGATCCTTACTCTGTTCAGGATTACCACCCCATGTTTACAACATTCTTCTACTTTACATCATCTTGTATAGCAATATGGTCTACTTATCCGTTATTTATTCCATGACTTTGTATCGGTCCATTTTTGCATTTACTCAAATTCTGGTGAGGATGCACGATATAACCATTAATATTTCGAATGGAAGACACACTTAACCGACGCTTTTGCGGTTAAATTAAATATTCTTTAGTTCTTTCTGCCTGCAGATCTAAACATTGTACTAAACTCTTATAAATATATGATTATATGCTGGGGAATTGTTCTATTCTCCTTTTTTTTTTTTTTCCTATGAACGCTTGAACATTGTATCTTTAGGTGCTGTTACGATGATATATGGGCATAAAAGTCTAATCTCCAGCATTGATTCGCTCTTTAAGGGTGATAATATAACACTTCAACTTGCATATCACCGATATGACCACTCCTCAAATGGCCTTCAATACATTTTCCAGCACTGGAATATCTCCTCATTTGTACTGATGCCGGTCCTGATTCAGATTTATAGTTACAAAAGATGTGGGTGATAGTATAACACTTAAACTTGCATATCACCGATTTGCCCACCCCAAAAATGGCTTTCAATACATTTTCCAGCACTGGAATATCTCATCATTTATACTGATGCTGGTCCTGATTCAAGTTTATAGTTCCAAAAAGATGTGTACACTGTACAACTTGAATTAGTTCTAATATCATTAGTATTGTTAGATTTGGAACTACTGAAGTCTGCCATTCTTCCTCATTAATTGAGTTGCTTAATCACACTGTTTCCTATTGCAGATCTCATGTTCATCGCTCACCTGTCTTATCCATAAAGAAACTGAGAAAGCTCATTTTGTAGCATAAATGAAACATTTGAGGTGTGTGACCTGTGTTTCTCTCTCCACACTTACTATTTGCTTATAGCTTATTACCTGTGCTTTCATGCCTAAAAGTTTCCAGTGAATTCTCATTTTACAGGTTTGTCATTTCAAGCATCAGACCAGGCTTTAATTTATTATATAGGATAAACCTGAGGTATGTAATTGAATTTTTTTACGTTAATCTTATGTTGGAATTGTGTTGGTTTCACTTGGAATGCACAAAACTGGGAAATACTGAATAGGCTCATCATGTCTTTATTACATTTGCATCTCCATATACTGTTAAGACAGTGGGTGATAATAATGAACCTAAACTGCATGTCCTTTCTCATTTCGTATGATGGAAGTTCACGACTTTGTTTACTTGCCAGTGAATGATACTCCCTCCATTTCATATAAGTTGTCGCTGATTTGTATCTAGCTAGATACATTTTGTGTTCAGAACTTCAGATTCATCTAAATCTACGACAAATAATATATAACAGAGGGAGTGCTGCACATTGATACTGTTATACATTATTTTTATGTTGAAATTAGTAGCTTATGAACAACAAAATCATAGGTTTTCCTTTATCCCTGAGTATTAGGATTATTCGTCAAATAATACGTAGTATCATTTTGAATTGTTTTCAAGATGCTCATCAATTACGCTGCACTATGCTCTGTAACTGTTGTCATGTCGTCTAGCATTTGTCTGTCCGAGGTTAATTTAAACACGTGTCTTGGTGCAGTAGCAATATTATTTGACAGACAATAGTTTTGTTGGAACTCAGCTAACTTTTCAAGTTTCAATGCAGTACTGCAGAGGATTCACTGAGGAAGTGCAAATATTATTTTGGGAGAGAATAGACAAAATCACTGGTTAGAAAGACAAGATTTCATTAACCACTTAAGGTCTAGAGAGGCCTCAGGCTCTGCTCATCACTCTCTCGCTCAGTATTTACATTTCACTACATTATGTACAGTCACCCCACGGTTGCTAGGCGCCCAAATTTGCCTGCACCGCCAACAGATCCAATCTCATCCTTGCACCTGCCAGCAGCACCCATATCCACTCTGCCGCCGCCACTGCCACCTCCACCACCGCGACTCTTTCCTTTGCGTGGACTTGCACACTTCCTGCAGATGAACTTATCGGGGACTTCTTCAAAATCGCTGATTCCTGAGCACCTGGTGTGCTGCCAGACTCCACACACATCACATGCCATCATCCTCTCACCATCATCATCCTTGGCACCACATGTACAGTCCACTGTCCAGTTCTCCAAACCCCTCTCCATCCTGAACTGCACAATTCTCCGGTGATCCCCAGTGCACCGTCCTCTCACCCTTACAAGCTGGCTTGAGCCAAGCACATGCTTCACAGGTGTTGTGTCACTTAAGTTTAGGAAGTCAGGGAGCTGTTCAGCCTGGAAGCTATGGAACATGAGGTACGTTTCTTGAAAGACCTTTGCAGCCTGGATTTTCAGTTGACCGAGGGTAGCACTTTCTGGTAAAATTAGAAGTTCCATCGGTGGTGCAGTGTAGTCCTTTGGATGATCAAGCAGTTCAATGGAGCAACTCACAGAAAGCAGGTTTGGGTTCAAAAGAGCTTCTGGAGCACTCTCATCATAGTGTTTGATGAACTGCTTGCAGTCCAGAATTTTTGCAGCTGCATTGTGTGATGATGCAGCCACCACCTCTGGCTGTGAAGACAGCATCGTTTCTGGGTTCAGCAGAGCATCATAGAGGAATCGAAGATCGTGTACTAGATGCTCGACAGAGGGCCCAAACACAGTTGTGTCTACTGGGGCCTGATTGGAGTATGTTTCCAGCCTGCTCGCCATGAAATACAAGTCAAGAGGACTGCCTAATGAAGTTCTGCAAAGTGGAGCAACATACTGGAAATAAGGTTTACCTGTATTCAATTGCACTAGTCTCAGCATTGCAGCGGACAGCAATGAAATGGCCATCATCCATCAGTTTCCCTCGCAATCCTCGAAGGGAATAATCCAGCAGCTCCTGTGAATCAACAGCCTTGGATGCAGCTCCCCTAAGTGCACGCCAAGACACCCAGCGTCCTGTCTCGACAGCACGGAGAATCTTGAGCATTGCAGCTTCGGCTCGATCGACATCTTCCTTGTTCCACATGCAGAGCACCTTGGATTCAACTGCTCCATCCATCGCTGGTTTTGACATCTCGGCATCCTTACGGGCTTGATGAAGCAGGTGCATTATGAACCGGAAGAGGTCCCTCACAGTCACAAGCTGTCGATCGGATAGGGCCCAATACAGAGCAATCGTGTTCTGTAATGGAGTCCTGATGGTGTTGCGATGTGAGAAGTACAGCGCCAGGTGTATGCCAGAGAGCACATCAACTGCCTGTTGGTATGTGTCTGAGGTATGTGCAAAGCTACCGGCGCCAAACTTATATCCCCATTCACCGTACCATGGATGACCACTTGTGATGGCATGCAGAAGCCTGTAGTCCATTCCATGCTTCTTGGATATGTCCATGACAGTGACCTTCCTGCAAGTTGGCAAATGGCGTTCTTAGTGTTGTGTGTGGCTGGATGGTTTTTGAATGATGGTCAAGGTTCATGTCACGCTAACTGCACCACTGTGTACCAACAGTTAAGCCGTTTACCTCACATGCAGCACATTGCAGAGGCGATCCCAGAAGCTCATTATGTCACGGCCAGTAAGAAGCCTTGACCCTCCTTCACGGCCATTTACCCTGAGAAGATGTCCATAGCCGTTTGCATGCACAACTGCATGCAGCAAGTGTGAGGAATCATCCAGATGCAGGTATCCGCACTCTTCCAGCTCCTCGCCTTCCATGTCGAAGTTGCACAAGAGGCACCTGGAGAAGAAATTGGTCAGGATACTCCGTAGTATCATCGAGCAGAAGAATAATTACATCCACATCACACGGAATATGTGCTCGGAACAGATTGTACAACCGAACTGCAAATCGAAAGCATGAACTGGAACAGGTTGGGGAGCTTTGCATGACGGGAAATCAACCGAGCAATCGGTGGTATCTCCATGTTACTACGGTTAACACAGAAAGTAGTGTATGATTGTTCTGTCCAGAAATTAACAATGCTGGTTCCTCCCACCTTGAGTCTGCAGCGGCCATGGGAGTCCCGCAGCGGAGGCAGCAGGTGCGCCGACGGCCAGCCATCTGGATGCTGTCGTTCTCGATGATGAAATGGTACCGCTTCCCGCACACCGGGTGCCCGCTCCATCCTGCAACCGCCAACACAGATGCATTAGAGAACCGATATTCCATCACCGCTGCTGTTTGATTGTAACAAATCAGAGAACGTGGAAACGAACATGGACATTGTGGATTGAATAAAATCTTTGGTTAAAAAAAAAACTGAAGGAACGTCTGCAATGTCAGTCATTCATCCGTCAGTCACTCTCAAAAAAATTAGCACACCGCCAAAACAATTAAAAATCGAAATCAATAAAAAATAAAAAAGAGGACGAAACTCATTATCTTACGAACGTTTTCCGAAAGGAAAAAAACAATTTTATAAGGGAAAAAACAATGTTTCGAGGACAGACAGAAAAAACAAAACAAAAAAAAAGAAAAGGAAAGCAACTCACCCACGACTCTGCACTGATCACAATAGACAGATCGCGATCTGAGCACATCCTCCTCCACGACGTTGAGCTCGACCCCGCATCCACCGCCGCCGCCGCCGTCGTCCTCCCCGTCCTCGCCGACCCTGAGCGAGACCCTCCACGTGAGCAGGTGCGGCGGGGCGGCGGCGGCCGCCGGCGAGAAGATGGAGGGGAGCGGCAGCAGGCGCGCGTGCCTGGCGAGGAACCCCCTGACCGCCTCCCGGAACGTGCCGGCCGCCCCGCCGTCCCTGGCCGCCGGGAACCCAGCAAAGGCCTCGACCCGTGTCCTCGCCTTCTTGAGCGGCCGGCCGTTCACAACCATCGCCCCTCGCGCCTCCGTCGGATCTCCGCAGATCTGGCAGATCCACCACCGTCGGCGTCCTCCCTCGTCGGCGTCGGACCAGATCGGGTTAGGGTTGGCGACGGCGGCGGCTCCGAGATAAAGAGGAGGGAGGTGATGGGGTCGATTCCTTCGAGGGGAAGCAGGGTCCCCTGCGCCCGGTCCTTGTACGCCGAGCAAGGCGCGGTGGTGGCCGGGCCCACGGGCAGGGAGAGGGTGTACGGTGGGACGGGTCCAGGCGGCTCGGGATGCGATCGGATGGGACGGGCTCGTCAGGTCGTGGCAGAGCGCTAACCAGGGTTGGGTGGGTGGTTGGGTTGGGTTCCGGGGCTTTCCGAAAGGATAGCGGCAGAAATGGGAGGGAATAAAGGCCCGGGGCACGATGGTCATTTCCTGGCCCCGGTTTCCGGAGAGGACGATTGGGAGGGGTGGTCGTGGCCCCACGCGGGTGGAATGACCTGAATGCCCCTGTTGGTCTTTGGGGCTCGCGCTTTTCTGGATCTGTTGGCTGCTGGGTGCGCTTTGTTGCAACCTACCACGTGGCGATGGCGCTAACCAATGACATCGGACAGGGGAAAAGGAGTGGTACCATTTGGTTGCAGTACTGTACCAGACTCTATTTTTAAACAAAAGAGAAGTGACGATTTCCTCCACAGAACAACCATTACTCGTATCCGCAGTATCTATAAATAAAAGAGTGGCGGTAGCCTTTAGTTTCCAGACTTTGTGTTTACCTGAAGAATTTTAATTTGTTTTGCGTTTGATTTTAAATTATAAGACATACACTCAAGCATGAGAACTAATCAAGTTATAAGCAAAACACAAGATATAAGAAATAATGTTATTGGCACCTATAGTTGAATGCATCGAAGATTTGAAGCACATGTAAGAGTCAAAGAGAAGCGACGACTTCCTTGATAGAAAAACCATTGCCCATATCAGTATCTTTAAATAAAAGAGTGGTAGTATTTGATTTCCAAGGTTTGTGTTCATTTGAATAATTTTAATGTGTTTTGCTTTCGATTTTAAATTATGAGACATACTCTCACATCATGGCAATTAATGAAGTTATAAGCCAAACACAAGATATAAGAAATAGTGCTATCGATACTTTTAGTTGAAGGCATCGAAGATGTGAAGCAGATGTACGAGTAGAAGTACTCAGATACATCAAAGACAAGTCATTCATATTGATAGAAAGAAAAATATACACTACAATAAACAAACTACATAAATTTCTAGTTGTCCACTCAACATGTGTATCCATCATGTTCTCTGATGTATATTTTCTTTTGTTTTCGGATGTATCTACAACAACTGGGTGATGTTGCACCGGCTCATGTTCTCTAGCTTAATACAATGCATGATATTTGCCAATATTGTAAAAACGAAATATCATTCTCATATCATATGTATTTCTATATAGATTTTGATGTTTTTTTGTATGAGCTTGGTCAAACTTTACATAGTTTGGCTTTGACGAAACCGTGATAGTTTGTCATGAAGGAAGAATGTAGGATCGAATCATATTGAAATTTCAAAGGATTCTTTTGCACTATTTACAAAGCAAAACCTGTATCCACTCAAAACTCATGAAAACATATCAAATATTTCCCCTGTAATGTATATAAAAACTTCGTTACAACCTCGTGGGATTCTAGTGGACGGGCATTTTAATACTTCATTGCAATCTTGCCCAAAGAGGTAGCAAGCTCTAAGGGTCTTTTTGTGAAACGCGGTATAGACACACACACACACACACACACACACACTCATAAACATGCATTGACCTGTATGACGCACGCACACCCATCCTCTTTGAGCACCCTCGAGGACTTGAGATTTGTGAAATCACCATAGGCGCCTCGCTATCTGCGGGAACATCGTCCCCCACTAAAAGAATATTTTGCCTTTTATGAGACACCAAAGTGTTAAACCCGGGGTTTGATCTTCATGGAATGGCCTGCCACTACCCTCCTAAAAAAACCAACCACAAGTTGCTTCTCCTCTAAGGGCTTGTTGGAAATTTGTAGGATTAAATTATGTGGAAATTTGTCCTATGATGGCTGTTTGGATTGTAGGATTCCTGTAGGATTTTTCCTAAGGAATCTTTTGCACTAGATTTCGTGGGAAATCTAGCATCCACTCAAAGCTCTTTTTCAGAATTCTTTATTTTGGTGAAATAATATAAACTTTGGTTTATATGAATTCACAAAGGATTCTAGTGGGAATGGCATTGCAATCCTATGTTTCTCTTGTCATACGAATCACACAGACACGAAGTTGTTTCGTTGTGATTGATAGAAAAAACCTAGCTTGTTTTGACGCGGTACTTTCTTAAATAACGTGAATTTGGTTTTAAATCGTATGATTTATGATTTATGTGACCGAGGGGCAACAAAGATATCTTTGGAAGCATGGAATCACATATTTGGCATTGGTAGTAGTATCATGCTACTCATCATAACATGTGTATCACATATGCATACAATGTCACTATCTCATTTTCTAGGTACCAATAAAGAAAAACCAAAAAATAATTATGTGATTAATCGATTGAAAAACAATCGTGTCCCAAGCTAATTATTGCATGCAATATGTCTTTTTCTTTGAATTCATGCAATATTTTTTGCACGAGGATATCTAATGAGATAGTGACACTGTATCTGTATAAAATAGATTTTGGGGGTGTCCTTGTCTTCAAAGGATGAGATATAATGATTAACTATTTCAAAAAACATGGGCGTGTGCAGAGTGTACTTCGTGTTTCTCAAATAACACAAATTAAGGGGACCAATGTAGTTTACTCATGGTAGTGGCAAAAAATTCAAAATGATGATCTGTCCACCTCAAGATGACCTATGTTTATAAAACATGTGTAATACTTATGCATTCTAATATAAGATATAATTTACTCGGCATTCGTACTAATTTGAAGTCTTTTTGAAATTTGGTGTGACATAAAAGAAGAGTGCATTAAACCAAATGTCACTTAACTTGATGGATGTGTGAACTATAGTCCCAAAACACTCAAATGGTTAAAGGGATATTTTACAGTTGGTATTGATGTCATATATGGTCCAAAAAAAAATACATGCCAGAAAAAATTCCCGTCTATTTGATGGCCAATGGCGCCATTGTTTGTTCACATACATCGTAGGACATCGTAGAAGAAATCCCCGCTCGATGTGGCTTTTCATGGGCAAAAGATGTCTTCTCATCATATGTCATTTATGGCCATCCTTCCCTTTTTTGTTGTTGATTTTCTCGAGATGAAGAGATGTCTCGAAGGAGGTTGGAGGTTGGAAATTGATGATCATATGGTGGAGATGCAAGACTTGGGATAGTGACTTGGAAGAGATCGACAGAGGGTGGAATGAGCTAGGGATTTGGAGGTTATTGGGACATCGCAACACTTAGGACTAAATAAGGGAGAGAGTTATAATTATGTGCATATGCATTCATGCATTTGAAATTGAGGGGAAATTTTTAGCGCTCAAGAAGTGAGCCTAGCTCACTTGCTTAGGGAAGTGGATGTACAACCTAGCCTCCTAGGTTCAAGTCCCCAGGGACGCAGATTTGGGTTCTTATTATTAAAAAACACTTTAAGGTCTTCCCCTACTCTATATTCCTTTTAAAAAATCGTGTTCAAAACAAAACCTCAAAGAGATCGAAATTCCTCTCTACTAGTGACTAGGGTTAGGTCATTAGTGGACTAATGTGGATTTCTACATGACCTTTGTTGAAGTTATGTTTTTTGAGGGAAATAATTTGAATTCGATTCAAATTTGAAAACTACAAGTTCAAATTTCAAATCCAAATAAAAGAAAAGCTTGGATTTAAAATTATAAATTTCTAGATTACAACTGCAAGAATAGAGAAAATACAACTTTATTAATAAAAAACAAAATTACATTGTATTTACCCAATTCATCATATTACAAGAATAAATAGTATAGGAATTAAAGTAAGAAATAAAAAAGGAAACCTAAACTATACCCAGCTACATTGTCTTCTTTTCTCTTCGTAGAAATTCCTGCAAAATACCAAGAGGATATCAAGAAAAATAAGTGGTAGTAAAAAATAATCATTCTAGGGTGATAAACATCACTTGGCCGACCCGATCCACAACATTTTAGGATCACAACAACCCAAAAAGCTCACAGACAACTCACACAACCATGCAGATGCATTTGTTGTCAACCAAATGCAAGCTCTAGGACAATATAAAAACTTCTAGCATAACAGATTTGTAGAATCAACCACATCCATCGACCAAGAACACCAATACACACAAGAACATTTCACTATTCTAAACCACCATAGAATCAGGAGCTAGTTCAAAGCATCCATAAATTATAGAACACCCCAAAATCCTAGAAAACACAAGAAGCTTGATCATATAGCTGGAGCTAGGAGGAGCGAGCTCCAATAAAGGAAGAAAAGGTCATCAAGGCAAAAGCTGATCAAGATCACCAGCTCATCAAGCACAAGCATATTGCATCTAGGATCTAGAGTAAGGTATAGCAACTTCAGGAATAGATCACTATGATCTATTTCCATAAGCAGAAAAGCATCCAAATACAATAGTTATCAAACATATGTTGTTTGATTGATTTTGACATCATTTGGAAGTAAACCAACTAAAGCTGGAAACTAAAGTGGCATAGAATTAAAAAGCACCAACTCTGCTACCTCAAGATGTACATGGACAAGCAAATATAAGACAAATCTCCATACAAATGAGCATAACAGAATAGCACAAGATAGTCATATAACTACTAGAGACACCAAGTTCAATCTAGTTTAACAAACCATCACCCTATGGGTTCCTAGCCAGAATACTTTTGTTTAACCCATCAAAGTTTCTAGGCATTTAACATGACACGAGAATGCCACAGTGAAATCAAGAAGATCACCTATTATAACATAAATCAATCTACTCAAGCCACTAGAATCCACTATTTATACCAAGCATAGTTTTCCAAAGCCTATACCAACCAAATGGATCAGAACAATTGATGGCACATACAAGAAATCATCAAAGTTAATATCCATCATTCTATATCTTAGACACGGGTAATTCAAACATTCTCTACTTCCCTTCCTTGATAAAGAATAAAGGAAGAGAAGGTAGAAAATGTCTAAACCTTGTGTGACACATCAATGGATCAAGTAACACAGTGATAATACATCTACAAGTAATAATGGAGAACCTTTAACACTGACACATATTCAACTAGAAAATAAACACAAAAATTAACCCTAGGCTAGAACCAGGAAATGAGAATTTAATATATTACACAATAGTTGATGCAATTGCATATGGCAGTAAACAAAGGCAACAATAACAATTAAGCCAAGCAATGCTAATACAACCCAGAGGATTAGCCATGACAGAATAGGATCACCAAGTTGAAGCAGATGAACAAATACATCAAACCCTAGATATTTACAAACATGCATAAATAGCGTACAATTCAACTAATAACTAGAAGTAGCACAAGAGCACAAGTTAAAAAAATCAAAGAACAAAACCTAAATGGAAACCCTAACCCTAGCAACCAGGCTCAATGAGTTGGACATGAGAGCAGATGTGAGCAGGGAGAGGTGCTACGGAGATTAGAGGGGAGAAGGGATCTTACCATCGCCAAGGGGCAGCAGCCAAGGCATGGTGAGGCAGTGCTCACGTGGTCATAGCCACTTCAGCGAATCGGGGACAGTGCCGATGTTACACCGATGACTCCAGGACAGAGGAGGGCACCAGGAGGACATCCTAGTGCCTCTGTAACCACGACGAAGCCATAGCAAAGCGAATGACAACATCACCCTGAAACCCTAGGGTTTAGAGGGGTATGCGCAAGGTCGGCGACATAAGTGAAAAACGGATCGACGAGGACAGAATCGAAGGGTGTCGATAGAGGAGTCGATGGATTGCGATCCATGGTAGCAGAGATGGCTGGATCTGGACGGAGTAGGCACTCAAAGATGGAGGCGGCGCGGTCGCCATCACCGTTGCATGATAAAGGAGAGAGATAGAGTGACGAGAAGTGAGTAGGTGGCTCAGTCGATCGACCAAAAGCCCTTAATTCATTTTAATGAAATAAATCCATGAAATTCCCAAAAATGGTTTAAAAATTCATTTTTCACTCAAATAAATTAAGGAAAAATACCTAACCCCCCCCCCCCCATTTTTTATTCAAATACAATAAGATTATAAAATAGAAGATATTGTTTTTATTTTAAAAAGCATTTGTTTAGTTCAATTAATGGAAAAATAAAATATTTTCTCCAAAAAGGATTTATATTTCAAATAAAAACAAGGATCTCTTTTAAAATATTAAAGGTATTATTTCAGTTCATAATTCAAATGAAAATATTACATAATCCATTTAGTTAAAGAAACCTTATTTAAATGAATTAACCATTTCAGAAATAATTATTTAAACCAAGAATGGTACACCCTCCGTTACTAGTTATAAGGTGTATAGTTTTCGGTACGGAAATTAAGATATACATGTGGAGAGAAAACTACACAATGTTTTGGAGGAATTGATCCTAGACAATTGACATGATAAAATAGAGGAGCTTCCAAAAGATAAGGAAGCACAAGCAAATATCTAAAAAAATATCCACACAGGTTGTCCAGCGCAATATACCTTGTATTTTGGAGACTTTTATAAAAAGAACTATACACCTTATATCTAGGAACGGAGGGGGCGTTAAAAATTGCAAACTAATCACAAATTCCAAAAAGGGGTGAAACACAGAAAGAAAATCAGTGTATCATTACTATGCATAATAGCGCCATTTGGATCTTTAAGAACCGAGGTCCCAGGTCAAGTCGAAACGTTGCATTGCACTAGATCGCAGTTTCCAAGAAAGTTCAACGGTTGCTCATGTCTTTGATTATTTCATATCAATTACTTGCAAAGGATTATACTTATCATTTCTGCACTGAAAAGCAAAACACTATTTTCCTCAATCTAGAACTTGATCTTATGGAGGGCAATGGAATCATGGTTTGTGTTGATGGTGGAGGTTCCGTTGCAAGTGAGTATATGATCATCTAGGATCAAAGTTGTCAGAATCGTGATTCTGAATCGGATCGGAACCTCTATAGTAGGATCGTAAACCATAAGATTTTAAATTTTTAGAACCGTGAAATCTTATATTATATGTAGTAAAATCGGAGGATCGTTTCACTTAATTTGGGTCATAAAGTCGTAGAATCTCGTAGTAAAAACATGATTGTAACAACTATGTCTAGGACTAAAAACAAATGCGTCTAGTGATTCTGGAGTCGTATGTACGCGTTAAACATAAGATCTTTAATTTGACGAGGAAGTCAGGTGTACCTTTTTTTCCTTTCCAATATGAACTGATGCTTATTTCCCAGGTTGTGGGTACTCCTAGTTCCACTGTAGGTTGAGAGTCTGTAAGCTCTCTAGGCCCAGGTGGACGACATGTGCAATAGAGCCTATGATGGATTGTTTTAATGGTTGAGGGTCAAGCACTCAAGATTAGTAAATGGCTGATGTCCTAGCAATACAAAAGGGTGGGTATGCAGGATCTCGGAGAAGAATAGTGATTGGTTTGGATCTTATACTGGGCCTCACACCCAAAAAGTATGGACGGGTTACGTTCGGATGGTAACTGACAAGGTATTAACTTGTCAATGCCTACGGATTATAGATTTAGAGTTTCGTAAGAAGTAGAGGGAAAGTAGATCTCGAAGGTTTCAGCCGACAAAGGTATTTCGACTAAAGTTACGGTGGCTTTGTTGATAATTGATTCGATCCTTTCCTCTTCCCTTGGCTCCCCTTTATATAGGAGGCAGAGCCGAGTGATTTTATGTCGTATAAGTTACAAACTGCGAGAAGGCGTATTGGGGCCTTTCCCATATTGTTACATAATTCCTTATACAACTCTATATTCCTTATCCGAAATTCCCTAGGCTTCTGGGCCTTCAAAGCTTCGGGTCGTGGGCCTCACGTCCTCGCCAAATAACCTGGGTGCTTTATTCGGTATGCCTATTCGGCATGCCTATGTCAGTAACAAAGAATTTTTTATATATAAGGAGTTTCCTCCCGATTTCCATTAATAGAAACCAGGATGGTAACAAAGATAAGAATATCTTATTAGAAAAGTAGCACACCTCTACAAGTTGTATTGAATTGTAACTTGTCACTCCTTGTTTTGGTAAGGAACTATGAACAAGGCAGGAAATGGGCTCCATGAAGTTCCATCAACCTGTTAAGGCTCATGGGCATGAATTTTGAAAATAAATAAATATTTTCAAGAAATATTTGTGAAACATGCATTGGCCTAAGATTTGCCAATCAATTGCCCTAACTAGTGCATCAAACATTTTTTCCTTTAAGTTGAGCTTATTGAGTGCGCTCGTACTCATCCCTTTACTTCTAAAACCTTTGCTAGATTGTGATACCAACGAAGGAGACTACATGGACGCACCAAAAGGCAGCTACGAGGTCGTGTACGAGGATCTTGTTCTTTCCGTAGGATTTTGAATGAGTGGAATGTGACATCGTCTATGAAGCTGAGGATGTCGAGACTAAGCAATAGATAGTCTCGAGTCGTAGTATCTAAGCCCAGCAGTCTAGAACTTTACTTAAATAAGTTGACGAGCTCTTAAAATGTTTAGTTTATTACTTCCGTTAGTTGTTAAGTTGTTTCAAGTAGAGTTTGAGTCTGAGTGGTATCTTCAGTGGACCGATGAGGATATAGAAGAGTTTGTACATTTTTAGCTTATAATAATAAGTGGTTAATGCTTAGACCCGGAATGTTTATGTTGTGCCACCTTAAGGGTTGTAATATTTATGAAAAAAAATATAAACATGTATAATATAAAATCTATACTACTATGTATTAGAATCGTTATAAAGTATATTTTTATATTACGTGCATTTGATAGTATGGATGTTAACCTTTTCTTCTTCTATATTATTGATCAAATTTAACAAGGTTTGACTCTGAATAAACCGAATAGCGCAGAGGGAGTATATGCATTTTATATTGTAAATACTAATATTTGTGTGAATTTGCTTTCAAATCATACCGTTTTTTTGTGTGACTGAGGGAGCTGTCGTTATCTTTCATTCCTCACACGAATTTGCTTTCAAATAGTACATCTTGGGAAGCACGGAATCACATGTTGGCGTCCGTACTACTAGTACTCCACTTGCAGTTGCAGAGCAGTACTACTAGCAGACTGCGTGGCGGCAATAGAGCAGAAGCGAAACCAACCAGGCGCGGAGAGCAAAACCGGCCAGGAATTCCGTACACCACCTGACCAAAACGACCAAAACGCCCCTCCGAAGCCTACCGGCTCGCCCCGGAAACTTCCGTTTCCTCCTTTCGTTCTTTTCTGGGCGCTTCCCCTCTTTTCTCCGTCTCTCGCGCGCCTAGCGGTAGCGGACACGCGGCGAGGCACAGCTGATTAGACGAGTGATCGCGAGCCAGCCGGTAATTGGTGCTTGATCCGCACGCGCCGTGGTCGTGACTTGACTTGGTGCTATTTCCTGGACGACCCAACGACTGATTGGTTGGGCCACGCCTCAATCGGCAAGCTAATCTGTCTTTTCTCGATGGAATCTGTGAGCTAATCGTGAGGGTATATATAGCATGGTTTTTTTTTTGAGAGAGAACATGTCTTTATTGATCAAGCAATATCATTACAAAGTTCAACCCGAATAAACTCCGGGATTACATCGATGCAAATCTTACAAACCGAAGGCTGAGAACGAGCCAGCTTATGTGCTACCATATTCAACTTCCTACTAGAAAACCTGAAGATACAGGACTCAAAGTCCGTCTTCAGAGATTTGATATCACCGATAATACGCAGAGTAGAACGATCGCGAGATGTAGAGGAAATCCGTTGTATCAGCGACAGACAGTCGGACACCAGAATGACCTTCTGAAAATAGCGTTCCTTGGAGACTGACAATGTGCGTCGAACATCTAGAGCTTCCGCCATCTCTGGAGTTTTTTTCCGAAATGGGGGTGTACCCCGACTTCTGCATCGTGACGATGCACACAACCTTTTATTAGATAAAAAGTTTGAGAAAAATAACGTTTACAACTCACGCATCACCGAGGATTGATACAAAATCAACCATCGAAAACAACCCATACTATGGCTACACATCAGCATAACCTTCTAGTATGTCGCCAGCCAGTCTGGCACAAGATATCCTAAGCGACCATCAGGAGTCGTGTGCAGCCAGTAGCCATAGCATCCCGCTGCCCCTTCGGGGAGAGTAGGGCCCAAAGATGAACCTAATGGGAGACCATATGGATAACCTGCAAGAAATAAAAAGAGACTTTTTAATTAAAAATTATATCATTTCTGACCCTCCAAATAGACCAACATAAAGCAGAAACCCCAATCCGGAAAAAAGCCTTAGATTGTCTATCTACTTCATTTAACCAATTACCAAACATATTAGTAATATTAGTCGGAGGTGGAAAATCATAAGTGAAATTAACCGTACGCCATAAGAGCTTTGCTAATGGACATTCAATGAAAAGGTGTTGAATGGTCTCCTGTTCCCCACAGAAAACACATTTTGTACACCCATTTCAATGATGTTTAGCTAGATTGTCCTTAGTTAACAAAACTTTATTACTCAAGAACCACATGAAAATCTTAATCTTAAGCGGAATTTTAACCTTCCAGAGATACTTCCTCAGAAAAGGGGTGTGCTCACTCATGAGATCTTAATACATCGACTTCACTGTAAATAAACCATTTGAAGACAATTTCCAAACAAAACGATCATTTTCTTCATTAGTTACCAACATGAGTTTCCTACATAATTGCAACCATAAAGTCCATTTATTTCCACTTAACACCCTTTGAAATGTAATGTTCAGCGGTGTTTGGGCTAATACCTGTGCAACTGTTACATTCTTATGGTGTACAATATTATACAAAGATGGATATTGATGAGCCAAAGAAATATTTCCCGACCAGGTATCTTCCCAAAAGCGGGTATTCATGCCATTACCCACTTTGAAGAAGCCCCTAGAGAAAAACTCATGTTTAACTCCCATCAATCCTTTCCAGAATGGGGAATCGGTAGGCCTAGCTTGTACCTCCGATAACGTCTTCTGTCTTAGGTATTTATTTTGTAGCAATTCTTGCCACACCCCGTCTTCATTAAGAAGTTTAAAGAGCCACTTACTCAATAATCATCTATTTTTGATTTCGAGAACCTCAATACCTAATCCCCCTGGTCTTTGGGACGTCAAACAATGTTCCATTTGGTAAGCCGGTATTTTCTTTTATTTCCATCAGACTGCCAAAAGAATCGAGATCTATAAAAATCCAAGCGTTTCCTTACCCCAACAGGTATTTGGGTATTTGCAGGAAAGACAACATAAACATTGGTAAACTAGTTAATACTGAATTAATAAGGACTAACCTATCACCATAGGATAGTAACTTCCTTTTTCAGCATCCTAATTTACTCTCAAACCTTGTTTCTACCGGATACCAATCTGAATTCCTAAGTTTTTTTTGTAATGGATTGGAATACCCAAGTATCTAAAAGGGAGTTGTCCAGCATCACATCCAAAGATCTGCTTATACTGGTCTTCTTCCTCCTTCGCCTTTCCAAAACAAAAAATCTCACTCTTATGAAAATTAATCTTAAGTCCCGATAACTCTTCAAAGAGGCACAAAATTAATTTCATATTAACCGCTTTGTTGAGGTCATGTTCCATAATAAGGATGGTATCATCCGCGTATTGTAGTATAGAGAGTCCTCCATCAACTAAATGTGGGATTAACCCTCCAACCTGACCATCCTCTTTTGCACGTTCAATTAAGATGGCAACCATACCCACTACAATATTAAACAGCATTGGGGACAAAGGGTCCCCTTGCCTTAATCCTTTTTTGTCTGGAAATAATGACCAATATCATCATTTACCTTCACCGCAACACTGCCTCCTTGAACAAAATGTTGCACTAATCTACCCCATTCTGGGGCAAAGCCCTTTCCATACGCAAGGTTTGTTGTAAAAAGTCCATTTCACCTTATCATAAGCTTTCTCGAAGTCGATTTTAAATAACACCTCATTGATACGTCTCCAACGTATCTATAATTTCTGATGTTCCATTCTTACATTATACCGATTGCTACATGTTTTATATACATTTTATATCATTTTGATGCATTTTCCGGGACTAACCTATTAACAAGATGCCGAAGCGCCAGTTCCTGTTTTCTGCTGTTTTTGGTTTCAGAATTTCTACACAGGAAATATTCTCGGAACTGGACCCCACAAAGACAAAAGTCAATACTTTGCCGAGAGAAGAGCCAGAGGGGGGCCAATGGGCCCCCACACCATAGGGGGGTGCGGGCCCAACCCTGGCCGCGCCACCAGGTGGGGAGGGCACCCTGGGGCCCCTCCGAGGCCGCCCTTCCGCCTATATATTCTCCCAGATGCGAAAATCCTAAATAATCCGGTCTTCCTCCACGAAAAGTTACGTAGCCGCCGCCATCGCGAAGCCAAGTTCGGGGGACAGAAATCTTTGTTCCGGCACGCCGCCGGGACGGGGAAGTGCCCCCGGAATCCATCTCCATCGACTCCGTCGCCATCTTATTCTAGGGTATGTAAGTGAAATGTTATGGTTGATGATCCGCATACTGAGTTACGATGATTCGGGGTTATCCCTGACGGATGTAATCAAATGTTGTGGCACAAGTGTGCAACCTCTGCAGAGTGTAAATCTATTCGAATAGCCGTGTCCACGGTTACGGACAGTTGGAAAGGCCATACTGTTTCCGGTGTCAGATATTTCTTAAAAATGGTTGATGACTTGAATGGTGACTTGACTTGAATCACAACTTAGTTGTGGGAATGACACTAATGTTCCCACTTGAGCTAGTTAGCACATGAAGAGTCTTTTATCAAATACTTGTGAACTAAAACTGGCTTTACGCAAAATAAACTAGAGCTTAGCACCCCCTTACTAAAATTGTTAGTACTTACACTAGTATTAGTTTGCGAGTACTTAGTACTCACGGCTGTGTCCCTGGCTATTCAAATGGCCAGACTATGAAGAGGAGCAGAACTATCAAGGTGACGACCAGCAGGACGCCTACGACAACTAGGAATCTTCTAACGTCAAGCGTTGGCCTGTGGACTAGAGAGTCCCCTTATATTACGCTTCCGCTATGTATTGTGTTCGTTGATCATTAGATCAACTATTTATGTAATATTGGATCATGTGATCTGAATTTTTAAGACAAGTATGGTTTGTAATGAATGATTACTTATGATATCGACTATTATGTCTCGCAACAACAATCTTCCTGGGATTGCGATGTATGGTGATGGCGTGTAACTCACACGTTCGTTGGGAACCCCAAGAGGAAGGTATGATGCGCACAGCAGCAAGTTTTCCCTCAGAAAGAAACCAAGGTTTATCGAACCAGGAGGAGCCAAGAAGCACGTTGAAGGTTGATGGCGGCGGGATGTAGTGCGGCGCAACACCAGGGATTCCGGCGCCAACGTGGAACCTGCACAACACAACCAAAGTACTTTGCCCCAACGAAACAGTGAGGTTGTCAATCTCACCGGCTTGCTGTAACAAAGGATTAACCGTATTGTGTGGAAGATGATTGTTTGCAGAAAACGATAGAAACGATGTTGCGATGGGATTGTATTTCAGTAAAGAGAATTGGACCGGGGTCCACAGTTCACTAGAGGTGTCTCTCCCATAAGACAAACAGCATGTTGGGTGAACAAATTACAGTTGGGCAATTGACAAATAAAGAGGGCATGACCATGCACATACATATCATGATGAGTATAGTGAGATTTAATTGGGCATTACGACAAAGTACATAGACCGCCATCCAACTGCATCTATGCCTAAAAAGTCCACCTTCAGGTTATCATCCGAACCCCCTCCAGTATTAAGTTGCAAAGCAACAGACAATTGCATTAAGTATGGTGCGTAATGTAATCAACAACTACATCCTTAGACATAGCATCAATGTTTTATCCCTAGTGGCAACAGCACAACACAACCTTAGAACTTTCATCCTTTGTCCCAGGTGTCAATGCAGGCATGAACCCACTATCGAGCATAAATACTCCCTCTTGGAGTTACAAGCATCTACTTGGCCAGAGCATCTACTACTAACGGAGAGCATGCAAGATCATAAACAACACATAGATATAACTTTGATAATCAACATAACAAGTATTCTCTATTCATCGGATCCCAACAAACGCAACATATAAAATTACAGATAGATGATCTTGATCATGTTAGGCAGCTCACAAGATCCGACAATGATAGCACAATGGGGAGAAGACAACCATCTAGCTACTGCTATGGACCCATAGTCCAGGGGTAGACTACTCACACATCACTCCGGAGGCGACCATGGCGGCGTAGAGTCCTCCGGGGAGATGATTCCCCTCTCCGGGGGTGCCGGAGGCGATCTCTGGATCCCCGAGATGGGATCGGCGGCGGCGGCGTCTCTGGAAGGTTTTCCGTATCGTGGCTCTCGGTACGGGGGTTTCGCGACGGAGGCTTTAAGTAGGCGGAAGGGCAGGTCGGAGGCGGCACGAGGGCCCCACACCACGGGGCCGCGCGGCCAAGGGGGCCGCGCCGCCTATGGTTTGGGCACCTCGTGGCCCCACTTCGTCTCCTCTTCGGACTTACGGAAGCTTCGTGGCAAAATAGGCCCACTGGCGTTGATTTCGTCCAATTCGAGAATATTTCGTTACTAGGATTTCTGAAACCAAAAACAGCAGAAAACAAAGAATGCACTTGGCATCTTGTTAATAGGTTAGTTCCAGAAAATGCATGAATATGACATAAAGTGTGCATAAAACATGTAGATAACATCAATAATGTGGCATGGAACATAAGAAATTATCGATACGTCGGAGACGTATCAGCATCCCCAAGCTTTGTTCTGCTCGTCCCGAGCAGGTAAAACGATAACACAGATAATTTCTGGAGTGACATGCCATCATAACCTTGATCATACTATTTGTAAAGCATATGTAGTGAATGCAGCGATCAAAACAATGTATATGACATGAGTAAACAAGTGAATCATAAAGCAAAGACTTTTCATGAATAGCACTTCAAGACAAGCATCAATAAGTCTTGCATAAGAGTTAACTCATAAAGCAATAATTCATAGTAAAAGCATTGAAGCAACACAAAGGAAGATTAAGTTTCAGCGGTTGCTTTCAACTTGTAACATGTATGTCTCATGAATATTGTCAACATAGAGTAATATAATAAGTGCAATAAGCAAATATGTAGGAATCAATGCACAGTTCACACAAGTGTTTGCTTCTTGAGGTGGAGAGAAATAGGTGAACTGACTCAACATTGAAAGTAAAAGAATGGTCCTCCATAGAGGAAAAGCATCGATTGCTATATTTGTGCTAGAGCTTTAATTTTGAAAACATGAAACAATTTTGTCAACGGTAGTAATAAAGCATATGTATCATGTAAATTATATCTTATAAGTTGCAAGCCTCATGCATAGTATACTAATAGTGCCCGCACCTTGTCCTAATTAGCTTGGACTACCGGATCATCACAATGCACACGTTTTAACCAAGTGTCACAATGGGGTACCTCTATGCCGCCTGTACAAAGGTCTAAGGAGAAAGCTCGCATTGAATTTCTCGCTATTGATTATTCTCAACTTAGACATCCATACCGGGACAACATAGACAACAGATAATGGACTCCTCTTTTATGCATAAGCATGTAACAACAATTAATAATTTTCTCATTTGAGATTGAGGATATATGTCCAAAACTGAAACTTCCACCATGGATCATGGCTTTAGTTAGCGGCCCAATGTTCTTCTCTAACAATATGCATGCTTAACCATAAGGTGGTAGATCTCTCTTACTTCAGACAAGACGAACATGCATAGCAACTCACATGAAATTCAACAAAGAGTAGTTGATGGCGTCCCCAGTGAACATGGTTATCGCACAACAAGCAACTTAATAAGAGATAAAGTGCATAATTACATATTCAATACCACAATAGTTTTTAAGCTATTTGTCCCATGAGCTATATATTGCAAAGGTGAATGATGGAATTTTAAAGGTAGCACTCAAGCAATTTACTTTGGAATGGCGGGAAATACCATGTAGTAGGTAGGTATGGTGGACACAAATGGCATAGTGGTTGGCTCAAGTATTTTGGATGCATGAGAAGTATTCCCTCTCGATACAAGGTTTAGGCTAGCAAGGCTTATTTGAAACAAACACAAGGATAAACCGGTGCAGCAAAACTCACATAAAAGACATATTGAAAACATTATAAGACTCTACACCGTCTTCCTTGTTGTTCAAACTCAATACTAGAAATTATCTAGACCTTAGAGAAACCAAATATGCAAACCAAATTTTAGCATGCTCTATGTATTTCTTCATTAATGGGTGCAAAGCATATGATGCAAGAGCTTAAACATGAGCACAACAATTGCCAAGTATCACATTACCCAAGATATTAATAGCAATTACTACATGTATCATTGTCCAATTCCAACCATATAACAATTTAACGAAGAAGAAACTTCGCCATGAATACTATGAGTAGAAACTAAGGACATACTTGTCCATATGCTACAGCGGAGCGTGTCTCTCTCCCATAAAGTGAATGCTAGGATCCATTTTATTCAAACAATACAAAAACAAAAACAAACCGACGCTCCAAGAAAAGCACATAAGATGTGATGGAATAAAAATATAGTTTCAGGGGAGGAACCTGATAATGTTGTCGATGAAGAAGGGGATGCCTTGGGCATCCCCAAGCTTAGACGCTTGAGTCTTCTTAGAATATGCAGGGGTGAACCACCGGGGCATCCCCAAGCTTAGAGCTTTCACTCTCCTTGATCATGTTGCATCATACTCCTCTCTTGATCCTTGAAAACTTCCTCCACACCAAACTTAGAACAACTCATTAGAGGGTTAGTGCACAATAAAAATTAACATATGCAGAGGTGACACAATCATTCTTAACACTTCTGGACATTGCATAATGCTACTGGACATTAATGGATCAAAGAAATTCATCCAACATAGCAAAAGAGGCAATGCGAAATAAAAGGCAGAATCTGTCAAAATAGAACAGTTCGTATTGACGAATTTTAAAATGGCACCAGACTTGCTCAAATGAAAATTCTCAAATTGAATGAAAGTTGCGTACATATCTGAGGATCATGCACGTAAATTGGCTTAATTTTCTGAGTTACCTACAGGGAGGTAGACCCAGATTCGTGACAGCAAAGAAATCTGGAACTGCGCAGTAATCCAAATCTAGTACTTACTTTACTATCAAAGACTTTACTTGGCACAACAAAACACAAAACTAAGATAAGGAGAGGTTGCTACAGTAGTAAACAACTTCCAAGACACAAAATAAAAACAAAGTACTGTAGGTAAAAACATGGGTTGTCTCCCATAAGCGCTTTTCTTTAACGCCTTTCAGCTAGGCGCAGAAAGTGTGTATCAAGTATTATCAAGAGACGAAGTGTCAACATCATAATTTGTTCTCATAATAGAATCAAAAGGTAACTTCATTCTCTTTCTAAGGAAGTGTTCCATACCTTTCTTGAGAGGAAATTGATATTTTATATTACCTTCCTTCATATCAATGATAGCACCAACAGTTCGAAGAAAAGGTCTTCCCAATATAATGGAACAAGATGCATTGCATTCAATATCCAAGACAACAAAATCAACGGGGACAAGGTTATTGTTAACGGTAATGCGAACATTATCAACTTTCCCCAAAGGTTTCTCTGTAGAATGATCAGCAAGATTAACATCCAAATAACAATTTTTCAGCGGTGGCAAGTCAAGCATATTATAAATTTTCTTAGGCATAACAGAAATACTTGCACCAAGATCACATAAAGCATTACAATCAAAATCTTTAACCTTCATTTTAATGATGGGCTCCCAACCATCCTCTAGCTTTCTAGGAATAGAGGCTTCGCGCTCTAGTTTCTCTTCTCTAGCTTTTATGAGAGCATTTGTAATATGATGCGTGAAAGCCAAATTTATAGTACTAGCATTAGGACTTTTAGCAAGTTTTTGTAAGAACTTTATAACTTCAGAGATGTGGCAATCATCAAAATTCAAACCATTATAATCTAAAGCAATGGGATCATCATCCCCAATGTTGGAAAAAATTTCAGCAGCTTTATCACAAGCAGTTTCATAGCTTTAGCAGCTTTGCACAGTTTCTCGCGCTTTGCATTAGAAGTGGAAACATTGCTAACACCAATTCTTTTATTATTATTAGTAGGAGGTGCAGCAACATGTGTATCATTAGCATTACTAGTGGTGGTAATGGTCCAAACTTTAGCTACATTCTTCTCTTTAGCTAGTTTTTCATTTTCTTCTCTATCCCACCTAGCACGCAGTTCAGCCATTAATCTTATATTCTCATTAATTCTAACTTGGATGGCATTTGCTGTAGTAACAATTTTGTCATGATGATTTCCATTAGGCAAAACTTTCGATTTCAAAAGATCAACATCAGCGGCAAGACTATCAACTTTAGAAGCAAGTATATAAATTTTCCCAAGCTTTTCTTCAACAGATTTGTTAAAAGCAGTTTGTGTACTAATAAATTCTTTAAGCATGGCTTCAAGTCCAGGGGGTGTGTTCCTATTATTGTTGTAAGAATTCCCATAAGAATTACCATAGCCGTTGCCATTATTATAAGGATATGGCCTATAGTTGTTACTAGAATTGTTCCGGTAAGCATTGTTGTTGAAATTATTATTTTTAATGAAGTTTACATCAACATGTTCTTCTTGTGCAACCAATGAAGCTAACGGAACATTATTAGGATCAATATTAGTCCTATCATTCACAAGCATAGACATAATAGCATCAATCTTATCACTCAAGGAAGAGGTTTCTTCGACAGAATTTACCTTCTTACCTTGTGGAGCTCTTTCCGTGTGCCATTCAGAGTAGTTGATCATCATATTATCAAGAAGCTTTGTTGCTTCACCAAGAGTGATGGACATAAAGGTACCTCCAGCAGCTGAATCCAATAAATTCCGTGAAGAAAAATTTAGTCCTGCATAGAAGGTTTGGATGATCATCCATGTAGTCAGTCCATGAGTTGGGCAATTTTTAACCAGAGATTTCATTCTTTCCCAAGCTTGAGCAACATGTTCAGTATCTAATTGTTTAAAATTCATTATGCTACTCCTCAAAGATATAATTTTAGCAGGGGGATAATATCTACCAATAAAAGCATCCTTGCATTTAGTCCATGAATCAATACTATTCTTAGGCAGAGATAGCAACCAATCTTTAGCTCTTCCTCTTAATGAGAAAGGGAACAATTTTAATTTTATAATGTCACCATCTACATCTTTATATTTTTGCATTTCACATAATTCAACAAAATTATTAAGATGGGCAGCAGCATCATCAGAACTAACACCAGAAAATTGCTCTCGCATAACAAGATTCGATAAAGCGGTTTAATTTCAAAGAATTCTGCTGTAGTAGCAGGTGGAGCAATAGGTGTGCATAAGAAATCATTATTATTTGTGGTTGTGAAGTCACACAACTTAGTATTTTCAGGGTTGGCCATTTTAGCAACAGTAAATAAAGCAAACTAGATAAAGTAAATGCAAGTAACTAATTTTTTTGTGTTTTTGATATAGTAGACAAGATAGCAAATAAAGTAAAACTAGCAACTAAATTTTTTTGTATTTTGATTTAGTGCAGCAAACAAAGTAGTAAATAAAACTAAGCAAGACAAAAACAAAGTAAAGAGATTGAGGAGTGGAGACTCCCCTTGCAGCGTGTCTTGATCTCCCCGGCAACGGCGCCAGAAAAAGAGCTTGATGGCGTGTAACTCACACGTTCGTTGGGAACCCCAAGAGGACGGTATGATGCGCACCGCAGCAAGTTTTCCCTCAGAAAGAAACCAAGGTTTATCGAACCAGGAGGAGCCAAGAAGCACGTTGAAGGTTGATGGCGGCGGGATGTAGTGCGGCGCAACACCAGGGATTCCGGCGCCAACGTGGAACCTGCACAACACAACCAAAGTACTTTGCCCCAACGAAACAGTGAGGTTGTCAATCTCACCGGCTTGCTGTAACAAAGGATTAACCGTATTGTGTGGAAGATGATTGTTTGCAGAAAACAGTAGAACAGTATTGCAGTAGATTGTATTTCAGTAAAGAGAATTGGACCGGGGTCCACAGTTCACTAGAGGTGTCTCTCCCATAAGACAAACAGCATGTTGGGTGAACAAATTACAGTTGGGCAATTGACAAATAAAGAGGGCATGACCATGCACATACATATCATGATGAGTATAGTGAGATTTAATTGGGCATTACGACAAAGTACATAGACCGCCATCCAACTGCATCTATGCCTAAAAAGTCCACCTTCAGGTTATCATCCGAACCCCCTCCAGTATTAAGTTGCAAAGCAACAGACAATTGCATTAAGTATGGTGCGTAATGTAATCAACAACTACATCCTTAGACATAGCATCAATGTTTTATCCCTAGTGGCAACAGCACAACACAACCTTAGAACTTTTACGTCCTTGTCCCGGTGTCAATGCGAGGCATGAACCCACTATCGAGCATAAATACTCCCTCTTGGAGTTACAAGCATCTACTTGGCCAGAGCATCTACTAGTAACGGAGAGCATGCAAGATCATAAACAACACATAGATATAACTTTGATAATCAACATAACAAGTATTCTCTATTCATCGGATCCCAACAAACGCAACATATAATATTACAGATAGATGATCTTGATCATGTTAGGCAGCTCACAAGATCCGACAATGATAGCACAATGGGGAGAAGACAACCATCTAGCTACTGCTATGGACCCATAGTCCAGGGGTAGACTACTCACACATCACTCCGGAGGCGACCATGGCGGCGTAGAGTCCTCCGGAAGATGATTCCCCTCTCCGGCAGGGTGCCGGAGGCGATCTCCTGGATCCCCCGAGATGGGATCGGCGGCGGCGGCGTCTCTGGAAGGTTTTCCGTATCGTGGCTCTCGGTACAGGGGGTTTCACGACGGAGGCTTTAAGTAGGCGGAAGGGCAGGTCAGGAGGCGGCACGAGGGCCCCACACCACAGGGCCGCGCGGCCAAGGGGGGGGGCGCGCCGCCCTATGGTTTGGGCACCTCGTGGCCCCACTTCGTCTCCTCTTCGGACTTCTGGAAGCTTCGTGGCAAAATAGGCCCCTGGGCGTTGATTTCGTCCAATTCCGAGAATATTTCGTTACTAGGATTTCTGAAACCAAAAATGCAGTAAAACAAGAATCGGCACTTCGGCATCTTGTTAATAGGTTAGTTCCAGAAAATGCACGAATATGACATAAAGTGTGCATAAAACATGTAGATAACATCAATAATGTGGCATGGAACATAAGAAATTATCGATACGTCGGAGACGTATCATATGGCATAATAGGCATCTGGACTTAAAAATCCGAGTGTTGACAATTATCTCTTATTTGTGTCAATGTTTTATAGCTCACGAGGAAGTATGTGGTGTTTTATCTTTCAATCTTGTTGGGCGGACTTTTACCAATGGACTAGTGGCACATCCGCTTATCCAATAATTTTGCAAAAAGAGCTGGCAACGGGGTGCCCAGCCCCAATTAATTAACTTTCATTAATAATTCTCTTCACATGTTTTTCCCTGATTCATCAGTAAGAAACTTAATTTTGCAAATAGACACTCCTCCATGGTATGTGAAATGTTGGAAGGCACCCGATGATTCGGTTAGCCATGGCTTGTGAAAGAAAAAGGTTGGGAGGAGTGTCATCCATAAATAAAACTAAAGTACATGTGTAAACAAAAGAGAAGAGGGATGATCTACCTTGCTGGTAGAGATAACGTCCTTCATGGGAGCCGCTCTTTGAAAGTATGTTTGACAAGGGGGTTTAGAGTGCCCACTACCATTCGTTGACAACAACAAAAACCTCTCAAAACTATACTTTTATGCTCTCTATATGATTTCAAAACTTAAAAAGCTCTAGCACATGATTTAATCCCTGCTTCCCTCTGCGAAGGGCCTTTCTTTTACTTTATGTTGAGTCAGTTTACCTACTTCTTTCTATCTTAGAAGCAAACACTTGTGTCAACTATGTGCATTGATTCTTACATGCTTGCTTATTGCACTCATCATATTACTTTGTGTTGACAATTATCCATGAGATATACATGTTGAAAGTTGAAAGCAATTGCTGAAACTTAAATCTTCCTTTATGTTGCTTCAAAACCTTTTATTAAGAATCTATTGCTTTATGAGTTAACTCTTATGCAAGACTTTTTGATGCTTGTCTTGAAAGTACTATTCATGAAAAGTTTTTGCTATATGATTCAGTTGTTTAGTCATTATCTTTTTGTTAGCAAACTATAGACCATTTCTTTGAGTCACTTCATTCATCTCATATGCTTTACAATGGTATTGATCAAGATTATGTTGGTAGCATGTCACTTCAGAAATTATTCTTTTTATCGTTTACCTACTCGAGGGCGAGTATGAACTAAGCTTGGGGATGCTTGATACGTCTCCAACGTATCTATAATTTCAGATGTTCCATGCTTACATTATACCGATTGCTACATGTTTTATATACATTTTATATCATTTTGATGCATTTTCCGGGACTAACCTATTAACAAGATACCGAAGCGCAAATTCCTGTTTTCTGTTGTTTTTGGTTTCAGAAATTCTACACAGGAAATATTCTCGGAATTGGACCCCACGAAGACAGAAGTCAATACTTTGCCGAGACGGACCCAGAGAGCTGATACGTCTCCGACGTATCGATAATTTCTTATGTTCCATGCCACATTATTGATGTTATCTACATGTTTTATGCACACTTTATGTCATATTCGTGCATTTTCTGGAACTAACCTATTAACAAGATGCCGAAGTGCCAGTTGCTGTTTTCTGCTGTTTTTGGTTTCAGAAATCCTAGTAACGAAATATTCTCGGAATTGGACGAAATCAACGCCCAGGGTCCTATTTTGCCACGAAGCTTCCAGAAGTCCGAAGAGGAGACGAAGAGGGGCCACGAGGGGGCCACACCCTAGGGCGGCGCGGCCCCCCCTTGGCCGCGTGGCCCTGTGGTGTGGGGCCCTCGTGCCGCCTCCTGACCTGCCCTTCCGCCTACTTAAAGCCTCCGTTGCGAAACCCCCGATGCGAGAGCCACGATACGGAAAACCTTCCAGAGACGCCGCCGCCGCCGATCCCATCTCGGGGGATCCAGGAGATCGCCTCCGGCACCCTGCCGGAGAGGGGATTCATCTCCCGGAGGACTCTACGCCGCCATGGTCGCCTCCGGAGTGATGAGTGAGTAGTCTACCCCTGGACTATGGGTCCATAGCAGTAGCTAGATGGTTGTCTTCTCCCCATTGTGCTTCATTGTCGGATCTTGTGAGCTGCCTAACATGATCAAGATCATCTATCTGTAATTCTATATGTTGCGTTTGTTGGGATCCGATGAATAGAGAATACTTGTTATGTTGATTATCAATTCATGTCTATGTGTTGTTTATGATCTTGCATGCTCTCCGTTATTAGTAGATGCTCTGGCCAAGTTGATGCTAGTAACTCCAAGAGGGAGTATTTATGCTCGATAGTGGGTTCATGTCTCCGTGAATCTGGAGGGGTGACAAGAACCTCTAAGGTTATGGATGTGTTGTTGCCACTAGGGATAAAACATTGGTGCTATGTTCAAGGATGTAGTCACTAATTACATTACGCGCAATACTTAATGCAATTGTCTGTTGTTAGCAACTTAATACTGGAGGGGGTTCGGATGATAACCTGAAGGTGGACTTTTTAGGCATAGATGCATGCTGGATGGCGGTCTATGTACTTTGCCGTAATGCCCAATTAAATCTCACTATACTCATCATAATATGTATGTGCATGGTCATGCCCTCTTTATTTGTCAATTGCCCAACTGTAATTTGTTCACCCAACATGCTGTTTATCTTATGGGAGAGACACCTCTAGTGAACTGTGGACCCCGGTCCAATTCTCTATACTGAAATACAATCTCTTAATCTTTGTTCTACTGTTTTCTGCAAACAATCATCTTCCACACAATACGGTTAATCCTTTGTTACAGCAAGCCGGTGAGATTGACAACCTCACTGTTTCGTTGGGGCAAAGTACTTTGGTTGTGTTGTGCAGGTTCCACGTTGGCGCCGGAATCTCTGGTGTTGTGCCGCACTACATCCCGCCGCCATCAACCTTCAACGTGCTTCTTGACTCCTACTGGTTCGATTAAACCTTGGTTTCTTGCGAGGAAACTTGCCGCTGTGCGCATCACACCTTCCTCTTGGGGTTCCCAACGGACGTGTCAACCACACGCATCAAGCAAATTTCTGGCGCCGTTGCCGGGGAGATCAAGACACGCTGCAAGGGGAGTCTCCACTTCTCAATCTCTTTACTTTGTTTTTGTCTTGCTTAGTTTTATTTACTACTTTGTTGCTGCACTAAATCAAAATACAAAAAAATTAGTTGCTAGTTTTACTTTATTTGCTATCTTGTTTGCTAAATCAAAAACACAAAAAAATTAGTTACTTGCATTTACCTTACTTGATTCATCATGTTTCCTTTTAATTTTACCACGAAAGACATACCGGTAGGACGTGGGTCTATAATTGGGAGAAATAATATAGAAGAATTCTTCAACCATGTTAGTACCGTTGACGATTTTGAGGATAGACACTTGGTAGACCTTGCCCCTACCTATGAAATTGCTGCTGCTGCTTTAGTTCGCATGTTGGAAACTAAATTTGTTAATCTCAATCCTATAATCCAACACATGTTTCTCACACTTGGTGATATGGAAGAAGGGGAAAAGAAAGATTTTGTTTTAGAAACCCTTCTTAGAGAATTTGGTGGTATAGCAAGAGAGGCTAGAAAGGTCTTTGCTAAATTTAATATGCTTGGTTCTTACACCAATTTTGTTAGTCTCCTTGAAAAGATGGATATGGATAGAATAAAGTACACTAATAATATTAATGATGGAGGGGAGATCAAAGCACCAATACCATGTAAACTCTTAGCTATGAATGATGCACTAGAAAATAACTATGCTTGGCTTGTTCCTGAAAATTTGTTTGATGAGAGTAGCACGCCTAAGACTAATGAAAAGGGAGATGCTAAAACTTATGTATCTAATATACTATGCCTGGTTGAGAAAACTCCACACCCCGCTGAGAATGCACCACCCTTTGATAATACTTGATACACACTTTCTGCACCTAGCTGAAAGGCGTTAAAGAAAAGCGCTTATGGGAGACAACCCATGTTTTTACCTACAGTACTTTATTTTTATTTTGTGTCTTGGAAGTTGTTTACTACTGTAGCAACCTCTCCTTATCTTATTTTAGTGTTTTGTTGTGCCAAGTAAAGTCGTTGATAGAAAAGTTCATACTAGATTTGGATTACTGCGCAGAAACAGATTTCTTTGCTGTCACGAATCTGGGCTGTTTTCCATGTAGGTAACTCAGAAAATTATGCCAATTTACGTGAGTGATCCTCAGATATGTATGCAACTTTCATTCAATTTGAGCATTTTCATTTGAGCAAGTCTGGTGCCTCGATAAAATTCGTCAATACGAACTGTTCTGTTTTGACAGATTCTGCCTTTTATTTCGCATTGCCTCTTTTGCTATGTTGGATGAATTTCTTTGATCCATTAATGTCCAGTAGCTTTATGCAATATCCAGAAGTGTTAAGAATGATTGTGTCACCTCTGAATATGTTAATTTTTATTGTCACTAACCCTCTAATGAGTTGTTCTAAGTTTGGTGTGGAGAAAGTTTTCAAGGATCAAGAGAGGAGTATGATACAACATGATCAAGAAGAGTGAAAGCTCTAAGCTTGGGGATGCCCCGGTGGTTCACCCCTGCATATATCAAGAAGACTCAAGCGTCTAAGCTTGGGGATGCCCAAGGCATCCCCTTCTTCATCGACAACATTATCAGGTTCCTCCCCTGAAACTATATTTTTATTCCATCACATCTTATGTGCTTTGCTTGGAGCGTCGGTTTGTTTTTGTTTTTTTCTTTTGTTTGAATAAAATGGATCCTAGCATTCACTTTATGGGAGAGAGACACGCTCCGCTGTAGCATATGGACAAGTATGTCCTTAGTTTCTACTCATAGTATTCATGGCGAAGTTTCTTCTTCGTTAAATTGTTATATGGTTGGAATTGGAAAATGATACATGTAGTAATTGCTATTAATGTCTTGGGTAATGTGATACTTGGCAATTGTTGTGCTCATGTTTAAGCTCTTGCATCATATGCTTTGCACCCATTAATGAAGAAATACATAGAGCATGCTAAAATTTGGTTTGCATATTTGGTCTCTCTAAGGTCTAGATAATTTCTAGTATTGAGTTTGAACAACAAGGAAGACGGTGTAGAGTCTTATAATGTTTTCAATATGTCTTTTATGTGAGTTTTGCTGCACCGGTTCATCCTTGTGTTTGTTTCAAATAAGCCTTGCTAGCCTAAACCTTGTATCGAGAGGGATTACTTCTCATGCATCCAAAATACTTGAGCCAACCACTATGCCATTTGTGTCCACCATACCTACCTACTACATGGTATTTCCCGCCATTCCAAAGTAAATTGCTTGAGTGCTACCTTTAAAATTCCATCATTCACCTTTGCAATATATAGCTCATGGGACAAATAGCTTAAAAACTATTGTGGTATTGAATATGTAATTATGCACTTTATCTCTTATTAAGTTGCTTGTTGTGCGATAACCATGTTCACGGGGACGCCATCAACTACTCTTTGTTGAATTTCATGTGAGTTGCTATGCATGTTCGTCTTGTCTGAAGTAAGAGAGATCTACCACCTTATGGTTAAGCATGCATATTGTTAGAGAAGAACATTGGGCCGCTAACTAAAGCCATGATCCATGGTGGAAGTTTCAGTTTTGGACAAATATCCTCAATCTCATATGAGAAAATTATTAATTGTTGTTACATGCTTATGCATAAAAGAGGAGTCCATTATCTGTTGTCTATGTTGTCCCGGTATGGATGTCTAAGTTGAGAATAATCAATAGCAGAAATCCAATGTGAGCTTTCTCCTTAGACCTTTGTACAAAGCGGCATAGAGGTACCCCCTTGTGACACTTGGTTAAAACATGTGCATTGTGATGATCCGGTAGTCCAAGCTAATTAGGACAAGGTGCGGGCACTATTAGTATACTATGCATGAGGCTTGCAACTTGTAAGATATAATTTACATGATACATATGCTTTATTACTACCGTTGACAAAATTGTTTCATGTTTTCAAAATCAAAGCTCTAGCACAAATATAGCAATCGATGCTTTTCCTCTATGGAGGACCATTCTTTTACTTTCAATGTTGAGTCAGTTCACCTATTTCTCTCCACCTCAAGAAGCAAACACTTGTGTGAACTGTGCATTGATTCCTACATATTTGCTTATTGCACTTATTATATTACTCTATGTTGACAATATCCATGAGATATACATGTTATGAGTTGAAAGCAACCGCTGAAACTTAATCTTCCTTTGTGTTGCTTCAATGCTTTTACTATGAATTATTGCTTTATGAGTTAACTCTTGTGCAAGACTTATTGATGCTTGTCTTGAAGTGCTATTCATGAAAAGTCTTTGCTTTATGATTCACTTGTTTACTCATGTCATATACATTGTTTTGATCGCTGCATTCACTACATATGCTTTACAAATAGTATGATCAAGGTTATGATGGCATGTCACTCCGTAAATTATACGTGTTATCGTTTTACCTGCTCGGGACGAGCAGAACTAAGCTTGGGGATGCTGATACGTCTCCGACGTATCGATAATTTCTTATGTTCCATGCCACATTATTGATGTTATCTACATGTTTTATGCACACTTTATGTCATATTCGTGCATTTTCTGGAACTAACCTATTAACAAGATGCCGAAGTGCCGATTCTGTTTTCTGCTGTTTTTGGTTTCAGAAATCCTCGTAACAAAATATTCTCGGAATTGGACGAAATCAACGCCCCGGGTCCTATTTTGCCACGAAGCTTCCAGAAGTCCGAAGAGGAGACGAAGAGGGGCCACGAGGGGGCCACACCCTAGGGCGGCGCGGCCCCCCCTTGGCCGCGCGGCCCTGTGGTGTGGGGCCCTCGTGCCGCCTCCTGACCTACCCTTCCGCCTACTTAAAGCCTCCGTTGCGAAACCCCCAGTACCGAGAGCCACGATACGGAAAACCTTCCAGAGACGCCGCCGCCGCCAATCCCATCTCGGGGGATCCAGAGATCGCCTCCGGCACCTGCCGAGAGGGGATTCATCTCCCGGAGGACTCTACGCCGCCATGGTCGCCTCCGGAGTGATGAGTGAGTAGTCTACCCCTGGACTATGGGTCCATAGCAGTAGCTAGATGGTTGTCTTCTCCCCATTGTGCTTCATTGTCGGATCTTGTGAGCTGCCTAACATGATCAAGATCATCTATCTGTAATTCTATATGTTGCGTTTGTTGGGATCCGATGAATAGAGAATACTTGTTATGTTGATTATCAATTCATGTCTATGTGTTGTTTATGATCTTGCATGCTCTCCGTTATTAGTAGATGCTCTGGCCAAGTTGATGCTAGTAACTCCAAGAGGGAGTATTTATGCTCGATAGTGGGTTCATGTCTCCGTGAATCTGGAGGGGTGACAAGAACCTCTAAGGTTATGGATGTGCTGTTGCCACTAGGGATAAAACATTGGTGCTATGTTCAAGGATGTAGTCACTAATTACATTACGCGCAATACTTAATGCAATTGTCTGTTGTTAGCAACTTAATACTGGAGGGGGTTCGGATGATAACCTGAAGGTGGACTTTTTAGGCATAGATGCATGCTGGATGGCGGTCTATGTACTTTGTCGTAATGCCCAATTAAATCTCACTATACTCATCATAATATGTATGTGCATGGTCATGCCCTCTTTATTTGTCAATTGCCCAACTGTAATTTGTTCACCCAACATGCTGTTTATCTTATGGGAGAGACACCTCTAGTGAACTGTGGACCCCGGTCCAATTCTCTATACTGAAATACAATCATCGCAATAATCTTGTTCTACTGTTTTCTGCAAACAATCATCTTCCACACAATACGGTTAATCCTTTGTTATAGCAAGCCGGTGAGATTGACAACCTCACTGTTTCATTGGGGCAAAGTACTTTGGTTGTGTTGTGCAGGTTCCACGTTGGTGCCGGAATCTCTGGTGTTGCGCCGCACTACATCCCGCCGCCATCAACCTTCAACGTGCTTCTTGACTCCTACTGGTTCGATTAAACCTTGGTTTCTTACTGAGGGAAACTTGCCGCTGTGCGCATCACACCTTCCTCTTGGGGTTCCCAACGGACGTGTCAACCACACGCATCAAGAGCCAGAGAAGAGCCAAAGGGGGGGGGGCAAGGGCCCCCCACACCATAGGGGGCGCGGTCCCAACCCTGGCCGCGCCACCAGGTGGGGAGGGCACCCTGGGGCCCCTCCGAGGCCGCCCTTCCGCCTATATATTCTCCGAGATGCGAAAACCCTAAATAATCCGGTCTTCCTCCACGAAAAGTTACGTAGCCGCCGCCATCGCGAAGCCAAGTTCGGGGGACAGAAGTCTCTATTCCGGCACGTCGCCGGGACGGGGAAGTGCCCCCGGAATCCATCTCCATCGACTCCATCGCCATCTTCATCGCCGTTGCTGTCTCCCATGATGAGGAGGGAGTAGTTCTCCCCCGAGGCTGAGGGCTCTACCGGTAGCTATATGGTTCATCTCTCTCTCCCATGGTGTGATCTTTATGTGATCATGAGCTTTGTAATCTAGTTGAATATGTAGATGTTACTCTTGTCTATTATGCACTCTAGAGGTTACTTTAATATGAACTCCGGAGTTACTCTCCACGGTGTGATGGTGACAGTGTGCGCATCGTGTGTGATTCCTTTATGAAGTTGTGGAGCTTGTTTACTCCGGCTTGAGGTGTGCTTTTGCAGCCCTACACAATGAATGGTGTTTGTTATCCAACAAGAGAGTGTTTGAGAGTAGCATTTATTTATTCAATTATGTGATCATTGTTGAGAGTGTCCACTAGTGAAAGTATGATCCCTAGGCCTTTTTTCTAAGCATTGAAACACCGTTTCCAACAAGTTCTACTACATGTTCGCTTGCTGCCATTTTTATTTCAGATTGCAATTACTACTTATAATCATCCATACTACTTGTATTTCACTATCTCTTCGCCGAACTAGTGCACCTATACATCTCACAAGTGTATTAGGTGTGTTGGGGACACAAGAGACTTCTTGTATCTTAATTGCAGGGTTGCTTGAGAGGGATATCTTTGACCTATACCTCCCTGAGTTTGATAAACTTTGGGTGATTCACTTAAGGGAAACTTGCTGCTGTTCTACAAACCTCTGCTCTTGGAGGCCCAACACTGTCTACATGAATAGAAGCGTGCGTAGACATCACCCATCTAATTTCTTAGTATGTAATTCATGAATTGTTTCATGGAGTATGACTACCCCTTCCAAAATATTCCTACCTGGCATAAATGCGGATTAGGTTGGCTTTATAACTCTTGGGGCAATCCCTGAGATGCGATTCGTACCAACCTTAGTAAATATCTTAAAACACACATTTAGTAAACAAATAGGTTTGTATTGTTGTATTTGGACCGCATTATCTTTTTAGGTAACAAAGTAATAACACCAAAATTTAGTTTATAAAGGGGCAAGTCCCCTCTGCTAAACTGTGAAAATAAAGCCATCAGATCCACTTTTATTACATTCCAAAAAATTTGGTAAAACTCAGCTGGAAAACCATCTGGTCCAGGAGCCTTATTCAGTTCCATCTGAGAAATTTCCTCAAAAACCTCCTCTTCCATAAAGGGGGCCGTCAAGATGTCATTCTCAATTGATGAAATTTGCGTAATATCACGGATGTCCTCTTTAACTAGAGAAATATTGCTTGGTTCCGGTGCCCCAAACAATTTCTTATAAAATTCAGTAATGTAAACCTTCAAATTATCTTCCCCAACAATAGTCCCCTCTTGTTGCTCTAACTGAAAATTTTCTTTTTACGATGTTTACCATTGGCTATTAGGTGGAAGTACCTTGTATTATTCCTCCCTTCCTGAATATGTTTAACTTTCGCTCTTTGGGCCCATTTAGACTCCTCTTCTCTTCTTAATATGTCCAGGCTATCATTTGCCTTTTTTAATTCCGCTCTTTCATCTATATTCAAAGTATTTGTTTCCGCTTTCAAATCAAGGTGATCAATGATATTTAACAATATTTCTTTTTATTTTTTATATTTTCCACTTTGGTTTTTTGCCCATCCCTTAAGGAATCTTCTTATATGCCTTAACTTATTCAACCAAACATCCATCGGACTGGCTCTACCTACAACTGAATTCCACTCCTTTACTATCATGTCAAAAAAAACCTCTTGTCGCAACCAATGTAACTCAAAGGAGAATTTTGCCTGATTACCCAGGTGTGCTTTCACCCCTGAATCAATCAGTATTGGAGTATGATCGGAATCAGCTCTAGTTAAAGCTCTTACCGTTACCAAAGGAATTTTTTGTTCCCACGATATTGATGCTAGTACTCTATCAAGTTTCTCATATGTAGGTTCTTCTCTCCTACTTGCCCATGTAAATTTTCTTCCAGTTAAAGCAATTTCCCGAGAGTTCAAATGTTCAATGATCGCATTAAAAACAAAGGGCCAACGCGCTTTGAAATTATCATTATTTTTCTCTTGTCTCTTGCGAATAATATTGAAATCACCTCCTACCAACATAGGTAATGTTTCAGATTCGCAAGTTCTCACTAATTCTGCCAAAAATTCTGCTTTGTGCAAGTCTTGGGCCGCCCCATAAACCGGCACCAGAATCCATTCAAAACCATCTCTCTTACATTTAATGTGAAGTTTAACACAAAAATCTCCCGTACTTACTTTTAACACCTGTAGCGTGTCAAAGTTTATTCCCACTAGAATACCCCCCCCCCGAGCGGCCATGTGGTGGTAAACAGAACCAAGAGAAATTATAACCCGCAGCTAATTGATTCAAAAAAGGAATCGAGAAATTAGATCTTCCAGTCTCCAGCAAGGCTATGAAGTCTAATTTATGTTCCCGAATCGCCTCTTTGACAAACAAATGTTTAGCAGTATCACCAAAACACCCTGGGTTCCAATTAATTCCTTTTAAATTCTGCATTATGAAAATTGTTTTTTAATTCTTTTCCTGGTGCTTTTGTGAATATTGTTAGTATTATACACTTTTCTCTGTCTAGTATTTTAACCTTGACCACTGGTTTAATATGATCCAAGTGATCCTCAAAATCCAAAGAGGTCTCATCATCGTCTATTAAATCCTCACAAAGGGTGGAAACTTTTGACAATACAAGAGTCTCTAGACCTTCCTCTTTATTCTCGTTCTCAGTTTCTTTCTTTTTCAAAATTGTTAAAATTTGACCCTCTTCCACCATTTTAATCCCTTTAATCGATTTGTCTACCTCTCATGCTGAGGTTACTAAAGATACCCCTATCCGATTCGCTCTCTTAACTATCTCAGAATCTGGAATATTACAAATAGAGTGCATGGGGATCGCCGACTGACCTGTTGTAAAAACCTCATCCCGCAAATGTGCATTCTTCATCGCCTTCTCCAACCGAGGCATGTCGGCATCTGGCTGGCCACCGAGTCGTTTACTCGACCTCACTCCAGCGGTGGGCTGTGGGATCCCTCCAAAAGCAATAACCTCCTCTGTAGAGGGATATAGAGACATATTATCATTATCCATTAGAGACAACTATAAAGTGGGAATAACAGTATTAGTTTTAAAAGAGGTATATGACTCACTAGTAATTTTCCTAGGTGAGGCAATCCTCAACCTATCCTGGAGATCAATTGTCTTCTTCACCCCTTTCATCTCCAAACTGGCATTCCCCATCTTATCCATCACGGCGTTCCCCATAGTACCAATCCAAATGTTTCTCAAAAGAGCCCACTAAAGTTGAGTAGGAAGCAGGTCCTACATCATTAATATCATTCCCATAAGATGCAAATGGAGCAGAAAATCTTGGTATAAACTGATCAAAATCAAAAGAGTTATTATTGAAAAGCAGATCATCAGGAACCACACCTTTACCCACAGCATTCTTATTCACAGAGGATCCCGCCAGACTGGACAAGACTGGCCCAATCATTGGCTCATCATGGACCGGATGATTGGCACGGTTGCCAGTGAGAGCAGCAGGCTCAACAGCTTGCACAACCCGGATCTTCTGTGGCGATGAAGTGGGAATCAACTACTTGGTGGTGGACTGAACGCCCACAGACGATCCCGCTACCCTGTTGCGCTGGTCCCGCGCAGACCCGACCACCTGATGTACCTCCTGCATGCTGTCGACGCTGACAGTCGTCAGCTTTTCAGGCGGTCCCTGCTGACCATGGACGAACGGCAGCGCGCCAGCTCCTCGCACAGTGCCCACGTCCACGTCAAGCGAACACATGGGCACAGCGGACAGGTCGGCCAGCTGCTTGTCGCTGGCAGACGCACAACAATGGCCCTGCCTGGCACATGATCCCACCTCTGGCAATCCCGAGGAGGATCCAACTGACAACGAATCTGCATGGAAATCAGTGAAAACTTTGTTGTTTAGTGATGTCTACGGGTGCTTCTATTCTTGTAGACAGTGTTGGCCCTCCAAGAGCAGAGGTTTGTAGAACAGCAGCAAGTTTCCCTTAAGTGGATCACCCAAGGTTTATCGATCTCAGGGAGGAAGAGGTCAAAGATATCCCTCTCATGCAACCCTGCCACCACAAAGCAAGAAGTCTCTTGTGTCCCCAACACACCTAATAGGTGCACTAGTTCGGCGAAGAGATAGTGAAATACAAGTGGTATGAATAAGTATGAGCAGTAGTAACGGCACCAGAAAAGTGCTTTGCTGTCCAGGACTGGCGTGTGGTTGATGGTGGTAATATTGCAGGCAGTACAAATACAGTAGACCAGTAAACAAGCAGTGATAGCAGTATTTAGGAACAAGGCCTAGGGATTATACTTTCACTAGTGGACACTCTCAACATTGATCACATAACAGAATAAATAGATAGATGCTAGACTCTACACCCTCTTGTTGGATGATGAACACCACTAACTCTGTAGGATTACACGAACCCTCAATGCCGGAGTTAACAAGCTCCACAATATTCGATGTTCATGTTTAAATAACCTTAGAGTGTATGACAGATCAACATAACCAAACCAAGTACTAACATAGCATGCACACTGTCACCTTCACGCTACGAAAGGAGGCATAGATCACATCAATACTATCATAGCAATAGTTAACTTCATAATCTACAAGAGATCACAATCATAGCCTACGCCAAGTACTACACGATGCACACACTGTCACCATTACACCGTGCAGGAGGAATAAACTACTTTAATAACATCACTAGAGTATCACACAGATAAATTATGATACAAAACACATTGCAATCATAAAGAGATATAAATAAGCACTTCACTATGCCATTCATAACAGTGAATAAGTATTCTGTGAAATATAGCCTAAGAGACCCACATGGTGCACACACTGTCACCTTTACACACGTGGGACAAGGAGTCTCCGGAGATCACATAAGTAAAATTCACTTGACTAGCATAATGATATCTAGATTACAAGCATCATCATATGAATCTCAATCATGTAAGGCAGCTCATGAGATTATTGTATTGAAGTACATAGGAGAGAGATTAACCACATAGCTACCGGTACAGCCCCGAGCCTCGATGGAGAACTACTCCCTCCTCATGGGAGACAGCAGCGGTGATGAAGATGGCGGTGGTGTCGATGGAGGAGCCTTCCGGGGGCACTTCCCCGTCCCGGCGGCGTGCCGGAACAGAGACTCCTGTCCCCCAGATCTTGGCTTCGCGATGGCGGCGGCTCTGGAAGGTTTCTCGTACCGTGGCTTTTTCGTATCGAGGTTTTAGGTCGAGGACCCTTAAATAGGCGAAGAGGCGGAGTCGGAGGGTCAACGAGGCGATGTCACCACAGGGGGGCGCGGGCCACCCCTGGGCCGCGCCGGCCTATCTCCTGGGGGGCCTGTGTCCCCTCTCTGGCGGCTCTCGGGTGTTCTAGATGCTTCCGGAGATTCTAAGATGCTAGGCGTTGATTTCGTCCGATTCCGAGAATATTTCCTTACTAGGATTTCTGAAACCAAAAACAGCAGAAAACAGCAACTGGCCCTTCGGCATCTCGTCAATAGGTTAGTTCCGGAAAACGCATAATAATGACATAAATCAATAATGTGGCATGGAACATAAGAAATTATCGATACGTCGGAGACGTATCATTTAGTGACATATTTTCAACATGAAATATAGGCTTATTAATTCGATTTTCTTCACCCAAATTTGGAAACAAAGAAGCACTACCTGTAGGGGATAGTTGCAACTTTATTGTCCCAATTAGAATACCATCCATTTGTTGACATTGCTCTTGCATCCCTTCAACACCATCTTTTGTATTATTTTCATCTTGCCCATTATTGTTGGAAGTTGCAACTACCTCCGACCCTTTAGCATCCATATCCATCTCATTTCCACCATCAACATTGCTTGCCCTATTATTTGGATCTCCTCCCCCATCTTTGCTATTATTTACCGCAACCATATTCACCTCTTGAGATACAAGAGCTCCCTCCACCTCAAAATGAAGTTTGTAGAAACCTCTCCTAATGAAAACATCACTATCCGCAGGAATAAGGTGACGACCCAAGCACCCAATCTTGATCCTAGGTAGCTTATTCTTTCGAGTAAATGGCATGTCCACATCTAATGTTTTTTCCAAAAAGAGACCCAATTCCCCATAGAGACAAATAATCAGTTCTCATGTCAGATGGCACCCCAGAGACACGTACCCACACTTCGGGCAACATATATATTGGCTCCTCCACCGAAGACCAAAGATCAAAGAACAAAATAGTTTCCTTCTGTGGGCACATGTAAGAACCAAAATTCTTTAGCCTCTGAACTTCGTGCTTGCTTGGTAGTTTCACTCTATAGATATTATGTTTATAATGGAACACTTCCCATCGAAATTTCTCGTACGGTACAATCCTCTTCAACTGTTCAATTATCTCCGGTATGGTCATTACCTCTCCCTCCACAGTCACTTTGGCAAGCTTAGGATTCTCCACCTTAGCTTTGAAAGCCCCACATGGCATCTCAAAGAACATAAGAGCCTCGTTGGCATACCCATGCATAATGACTGTAGGTTTTGGCGCTTGCAAAAGATGACATGCGGAAGATAAATGATGAATTGACTCACAAATATCACAAAAAGGTGTGGTGCAATCATCAATATGGTGCCCAGGTTTCTTGCAACGAAAACAAGCATCCTTGTCTTCTTTCTTCTTCTTAGAGGGTTCTGGTCCTTCAATCTCTTTTGTAGGAGCTTGAGCCACTTGGGGCTCCACTGCCTCTTTGTTGGTCATGGTTGGTTGTTGCAAAACCCCAGTAGGTTCTATCACCAGCAATACCTAACCCTGAGAAGTAGGTGTCCCAACCGAAGTTGATGCATTTTTTACTTAGGGAACCTTCTGAGCCGCAGTTACCGCTGCAACAACAACCTGGACGGTTTGATGAAGCAAATCAGCATCTATAGGACCTCTGGTCGCTGCACCATCTCTAGTACCACGATAACGTTGCTGAAAACCACCTCCTCTTCCACAATTATTCTGAATGACCCATCTCTGCTGAGTATTCCCATAACCAGCTCTAGAATTGTTGTGAAAATTTGAGTTATAAACTCTCTGGCCGCTACCCCAATCATCTCTAGAACTTGCATAGCTACCCATGCCGACAGTCCCCCTGGATTCACCTTGTGCATAATTCCGACCAAAGGGAGCATTGCCATTACCTTGATAACCGCATCCGCCAGCAAAGCCTGGCCCTCCTCGACCGCTGCCATGACCAAGGCGTCCCCTGGCGGCAGAGCCAGAACGCCCATTACCAAAGCCCCCTCGAGTTGGAAAACCTCCACGGCCATGGTTGAAACCACCCCTACCAGGGTGAAATCCACCATTACCACCGTCACCGTTCATTGGCGAGTTGGACACCCGCCGTTGGACGACCTGTTCCCCTGTTGCGATCTTCCTTCATCCAAACCCTAGAAAATGACGAAAGGCTCGCCCAGCGACGACGCCTCCGACCTTTACCTGGATAGGCCGATCGGTCTGAGCCGATCGATTATCGATCGCGTGTATCGGCCTGCGGTGGATCGGCAACCCTGAGCCACCCCGACAAACTGAATCGGATCGAGGCCTTAGATTCATCGGGCCCATGCCACGATATTTTGAACCCCCCGAAAATTTCGGATCAGACATTTTCCTGTCGGACGCCGGCGACCAACACCGCCGAAGAACGACGGTCCAGCCCTCCTGACCGTCATCAACGAACACAAACGGCTCAAGGACAGGAAAAACCAACGGCTTACTCTTGGAGACAGACATGCCCAATGGCATCTTGACCGGAGAGACCGACTCACCTTCAGCCTCCATGAACTCCATGGCGGCTCTTCGTTGCTGTTGCTGTCAGTTGATGCGCTTGATTGCTCTCCTCGCCAACTCCTGAGGAGATTCCTTCATATCTCTGTCCGTCTCCACTTCCGGTGATCTCCACAGATACCGTAAAGTCCCGATGTCATCGAGTGGCGATATGGCCTCCCTCTCTTCACCATCTTCATCCTCCGATTCCAGCACCCAGAAACGTCCGCCGATAGGACGCTCCGGAAACTTTACACCATTGTTGTGTGCCTGGACGAACGCCGGCGGCGGTGTGACTGGATCGCCGCCCGAGTCGCCCACCGCGTCGCACGCGCCTCGCGTAATGGTCATCTCCCGTTTCCCGCCATCTCTGGAGTGGGGAACCCAGTAAATCCTTCGCTGCATGAGAGTATGAAAGCTCCTTTGTGATCCCTGAAAACAGCTCCCCAACCCATACGTCGTTCAGCAGGGAACAGGGCCGCATCGACATTTACACAGATCCATCCCGCTGGTGGAGGAATCCAGCGTGGTACCATTGTATTTGTCGCATCCCTAGTCGCACTAGCGCTGTTGGGTACATTGGTTTTGAAACAGGAGTTCATGATCATCTCCACATAGGCCACGACCTTGGAAGCAACCCGTAGAGGATGTAGTTGTACCTCGTTATTTCTAGTGTCATTTCGAGCCTCCCACACGTACCAGCAAGTGACTGCCAAAACAGTGGCACCTCTGTCGCTATCTCGTTTCAGAAACTCAAAGATCCATTGCTTCATATTGGCTCCTTTCGGCAAAGCTTCAGCCGAAAATGCTCCTTCACCTCGCGAAGGGGCACAGTAAGAATAAGTGCTCCACCCGTTCCAGCTTGCTGCAGAAAAAACAACGATCATCCGCTGGTATATGTCGGTGTGAGAGTTGATGGCTAGTAGGGAGGCAACCGTGGATCATGCACCAAAGGACAATCTTCATCTTACTTGGCGCTTGGATAGCCCATACCGCCTTCCACATTTTTGCCTCAGCTTCTCGGTCAGAGCCAGATCCCTTACCAGCACTACTCCGGCTCGAGAAGAACTCATCAGTTTTTGCCATGTTATAGGCTGATTTCACAGTGTAACAGCCGTGCTTGTCATGCGTCCATGAGACAAAATCTTCTCCACCATGCTTGCTAATTGGAAATTGCAAAATAGTTTCGCCATGTCTTCATGAAAGAAAACCCGAACAGTGTCCTCCACCCACTCTGTACCATCGCCGCTCATCAGGAAACGAACTCTAGCGTTGTTAGGATCGGAGACAAAGGTTTGAAAGTACCAGCCGCGGTTCCTGGTATCCAATTGTCTTTGGTGATACTGATCCTCTCGCCATTCCCAAAACCCCATCTGATGCCTCGAACAACGCCTGTGCCTTATTGGATTGTTGTTTAGGGCCTGTTTGATTCCCAGCCACACTTTGCTAAGCCTAACTTTGGCAAGTGTGGCAGCCACAAAAGTGTGGCTAGGATTTTGGAAGCCACAATGTGTGGCAAAAGTTGGCAAAAAATTCACTCTATAACAAGTGGGCCATATGAATAGTGAAGTGTGGCAGCTCTAAAGTGTGGCAAGAACCAAACACATGTTAAATTGCCAAACTTTGGCTTGGCAAAGTGTGGCTGAAAACCAAACAGACCCTTAGTCCCGTCGTTTCTATTTTGTGATGAAGTTAAGCAGGTGAGCTCTGTGTAACCCAGCGGTTTTTTGTTAAAAAATGATATTCCAAGCATGACCCTAAGGTTATAACACGAGTGTGCACTTTACCCTCGAAAAAACACGAGTGTGCACTTGATGCTATCGCTTTATTGTACTGTAAGCTCGATTTAGTTAAAATATAAGCTAAATGTATCTAAATTCATTGAATCCAAGACAAGTATTTAGAACCGGAGACAAGTATCTAAATTGTCTTTCAGTAGTTCTCTCCTTGCTACAATTACATTGTGGGTCCTGAGCTTTGGATATATCCAATGCCCAAGATCATTGTACCAATTATCCTTATAACTACTATATTAAACCTTAACAAACATCTTTTTTCTCCTAATTTTGGGATGATTAGAAGATTAACCTCGCAGCGACACGTGTTCTTTTATTTCACTTGCATTTTTTCGTGTACCATTTGGTACCGCTTAGCAATTTCGGGTAATATGCTACTTTGCTGGTGAGCTGTTGTGGTACGTAACTGGTGTGGTCATAGCTACAAGGTGGACTGACGATGTGTCCCTGGTAGCACCGCTTTGACGACTATTTTGTCTCTTTACATCCGGAAATCCTCTCCCCCCTCTCTGTGACTCTGTCCATATATTCCTCGGAATTTTTTGCCGACGCGAGCTTCTTCCTGCCAGATTGTCGTCGTGGCGAACGAGCAGATGCCATGGGATGGCTTAAGTTGGGGCCGAATGGGCGCTAGAGGATTCGGGGGAGGGTTTGCGACTAGATGGGATGAACTTCCGGATGCTTTCCTCAAGAACACAACCAAAGGCCGGTATGCAAGAAGAGAGACAAGAGGAAGAACTCTTTACTAGATCGCCTGCTTCATTGATCTCAACATGATTACAGGTGCTTGGATACAAGTTCTATCGTCTAATCTCCTCTGTGGACACGCGCCCGTATGAGGCAGTGCCCCCTCTCCTTATATAGGGGAGAGGGTGGCTTACAGAACAAGAAACCCTAATGGCATCTTTGACTGGACAAACTACTTTACAAAGCTACTTTAATCATAGATGACGCCGGAATCTTCTTTAATCAGGGACGCTGACGTCCTCCGGCTTCTTTCAGCGTCATCTCTCTCTTTGGCGCCAGGGCTCTGATTAAAGCCGCTTTGCTTAGCTCATCCTTGTCTTCTTGCTCTGAAGAGAATCTTTGACCAGTCCCGCCGACAGACCCTTCTCTCCGGTATCTTCTTTACCGGGTTCCGGTATACCCCCCTTGGGGATACCGGCTTAGCTTCACTTAGCCCAAACTCTTACCTTTGTGTTCCGGTTAGAATATTAAACCGGTATCTCGATGGCTCAAACCATCCGGTTTGGCATGCCTTTGGCATACCGGGGGTCATCCCCCCAACATTAGTCCCCGAAGCTGGTATAGTCTGGCGGATTCTATCCTACAGACCATGCCAGGTTTTTATCTTTTTAGGATACCGGTTTAATCTCTCCGGCTTTGAACTTGGATCCGGCATCTTTGCCCTTATTTGTCTTTTCTCTCTTTGCAAGGCATCCCCCGGCATCTCTTTTCTCCGGTATCATTCGCATTTACTCTTTCCTCGGCGAAGTCGAGAATATCTCGGACCCCGCGCACATCGGTGACATGCGCATCAATCGGCGCGCGCCGATGTCAGTTGTCACTTCGCTTCGACTCCCGCGCGTTCATTAAATGCACCACTGCGGATCCCACTAGCCACTTCGGATCTGTGTGTGCCTCCGTGTGGCTTCTTATTTTTTCGCGTGTACTTCCTCGCCACGTGGCGGCCCGTGGTGCGAACCGTCGCGGCCCGCGAAGCGAACCGCCGCGGCCCGGCGGTTTTCGGCCCACCTCCTCTCTTCTTTATAAAGAGAACTGCCCCTTCTTCTTCCTCTTCTTGCATTCCCCAACCTTCGCGCATAGTACTCCTCGCCTTCTGCGCCTTCGCTGCTCTTCGTCCGCCGTCGTTCGCTTGAGCTCTGTCGCCCGGCGAACTCACGCCGTGTTTCCGCCGGACCTCGCCGTGCGGAAATCTTCCGCAGCACCTCCGTCGCGACCGCAGCATTCTTGCTTCTCCGCGCCCGTTCCCGCTTCGCCGTCGACGGTGTACGTCGGCGACCGTAGGCCCGCTCCTTCGCCGGTGAAAGTCCTCTCCAGCGACCGCACCGCCTCAGGTTAGTACCAATCTCACTTTGCTTGCGCTTTGCTCGTTTTCTAGATCTTGGGTCGACAGTGTTCTTATTTCCCCTTTTTCTTTGATTTTCTTCTTACTCGTAGATCTTCGCGCGGGGTTCAACTGTGGGATTTCTGTTTTTTCACCCCTAGAACAATGTCCAGTGAGGAATCTTCCTCTGCCTCTTCTTCTGCTTCCTCTTCCGGTAGCCGGAGTGGGCAAGCTTCCAGTAGATCTATGGCCTCAGATCCGATGGATACCGATTCTGGCAGCCAGCAGGAATCCGGTAGCCATCAAGAATCTGGTAGCTCTAGCCAAGCTTCCGGCGCCGAGCCTTCCCCTATCACCCGCGGAGCCTGGATGGGCTCCAATGTTACCGAATTCGAGATCGACTGGCTTTACCGGTCTCGGAGGATTCCGGAAGGAGTATCTTGCCGGCTTCCCGGTGACGAGATCGTACCGGTGCTCCAGCCCGGTGAACACGTTGTTTTTCTTGCTCATTTTGAGCGTGGCTTCGGCCTTCCTGCCTCGCCTTTTTCTGGGAGTTCTTAGATTTCTATGAACTCCAACCTCATCACCTTCCTGGCAATGCCATCTTTTACCTTTCCTGCTATGCCACCTTCATGGAGGCCTACATCGGCATTCGTCCCACTCGTGAGACGTTTGCCCGCTTCTTTTCTCTGCGGATTAATTCCGTTCAGGGCAAGGAAATTCCTAAGCCCAAGCCGCCTGTGGAGTGCGGGTCCTGCATCGTTGGCTCCCGCCAGGGGAGCCCTTTCTTTAAGTTCACCGGCCTCGAGTCCTGTCGCGCCTGGCAAGGAACTTTCTTCTACGTGAAGAACAACGGCCGCGCGAATCTCATTGATCTTCCGCCGTTCAAAGTGGGGCCTCCCAGTAGAGCCAACTGGAGCTATAACCCGAAGACGGATCACATCGAAACCAACCGGGTGGTACGCTTCATGGCCACTTTGAAGAAGGAGACCAATATCTGCTCGGATGATATCATCCGCACTTTTATTTTGCGCCGGGTGCTTCCTCTCAAGCGCCGGGTGCATAGGATGAGCGAGATGTACGGTCCTGGCGATCCCACCAAGATCACAGGCCGTCCCCTTAGCAAGAAGGACGTCGTCCGCAAGGCTAGGCAGATCTGCCAAACTGCCATTCCGTTTGACTGGGAATGGGGCCTCCTTCCCCTCAGCACTACTAACCCTCCGACCCAAGAAGTAAGAGATTACACAATTAGGGTCGGTTTTGCCGGTAACTTTTTTGCTCTTGTTAACCCTCTTTTTTCGTGTTTCAGGCCAAGGACCGCTTCCCCCTCATTCAAGCAGAGCGGCATGGGATCTGCGTGAAGCGCGCCCTTGACTCCGTCGACCCGGATCCTTACATTTTTTGGAAGGATCTGAAGATGGGCAAGACCCCAGCCTCGCGCCTTGGCAGGTCTCCGCCGAAGCCAACCGGTTCTTCGGATGATCTGACCATGCTTGAGGTATTTTTCTTTTCCGGTTTCTTCTTCTTCTTTCATTGTTGCTTTTTCGCGAATCGCTTCTTAGCCATTTTTAACTCATAGGTCCATGAGCACGCGCCGCCCTTGCGCGCCGAGGCCGGCTCCGAGTTTGTGGACAAACTCATGGCCCAGGGCCAAAAGAACAAGATGCCGGCATCTGATGCTGGTTCCAGTCAGGCCCCTCCCTCCAAGCGCTTCTGGACTGAGCCCTTGGGGGAGAAGGAAGTGGGCATGCGTCGCTACGGGCGCAAGCAGATGCCGACTGCCTCCGGGTAAGTTTCTTGTTTTCTTGCTTGCCTCTTTTTGCCAAGTTCTTTTTCCGGTTGCTTTTTTCCAACTGTTTTTCTTTCTTTTTCTTAGCCCTGCGCTCAAGCTTGGCTCAAGGCCAGCGGGCTCTGAAGGTTCCGCAAGGACCTCAACCCCTCCTCCTCGCTCAAGCTCGGCACCATCTGGTGCCGGCAACACCTCTGCCTCCCCTCTGGGGGGCACAACAAGTTTGGGGCGTGCGGCCCCTACACCGCCAGAACACCGCACGGAGGAGGATCTTTCCTTCCCTCCAGAGAACCAGGATACCGGCGCCAGCAACATCGGCGCCGAGGAAGAAGCTGCCGGGCGGGCGGAGCCTTCGGCTCCTCCCGTCCTTGAAAAGAAGACAACTTCCGCGCCGGAAACTTCCGTGACGGAAAGTTCCAGCTTGGGTGGTGCCCCTAGCGCACCCCCTTCTCCAAGAACTACTCCAACGCCGCCACCGGATGCGCCTCGCCCCAAACCTGCCGGGGCTGCTCCAACTACGCCGCCGCCCAAGCTCTCCAAGCTAGTCAAGGGGAAGGCGACGGCCTCCAAGGCCCCTTCCGGTGGACAGCAGCCCTTGGTGCTGCATCTCTCCAAGGCCGCCAGCGATGCCAGCGGGAAGGCCACCGGCTTGCTTGGCCGCATCACTGTGGTGACCCGGCATACCACTGCATGGTGTAGTATGCAAGTCTGATATAACACCAATGAAACACCGTTCCACTAGTATTATATCGCTCAGAGTGGTACAACAGAAACATATGCGGGTCCAAGGCATGTCTATAGAATTACAACAATGACTCTGTTACATAAGATCATCACAGCCTCCTACTTTACAATGAGGTAAATCTGCAAATAAACTCCAGAAGAACGACTCGTAGTCTAATCCTATCACGAACTCTATTTGTAGAGTATTTAACTATCTATAGAGGCTATGAATAGATTCTAGCTAAATAGGAGCTAAGTTTAGGAAGCTAGTTCCCTTCTATGGCTAAACTAGGTTTTCTCCTTGTTGGATGTGGTATCTGACTCCTTTGACAGGGTCCTGTATCTTGAAGTAGTTGTTGACTCCTCGTTCTTCGAGTTGCACTGTAGATCCTCCTTCGATGCCTCCATATCTAAGCAGGGGATTTAAGAGTGGGATGAGTACGAGCGTACTCAACAAGTTCATTATAGGAAAGAGGTGTTTAATGCACTAGCTACGGCATTAGACCAGAAAGTCTAATACCAATGCAAGTTTTCATAACCATTTCTTCAAAAGGTTGCTTTTATTCAGAAGAACTATGTCCGTCAGCCTTCACCGGTTTACTAGAACTTCATGGAGCTCCTTTCCGGCCGCGTTCGCAGTTCCTTATCCCGGAACAGGGAGTGACAGGTCACGGTTCTTTACACTCTGCAGAGGTGTGTTGCTTTACCCATAAGAGATCTTAACCTTGGTGCCAACCGAGCCGCGAGCTCGTCCACACTTTCTTTGGTGTGAGGCCCGGTATAAGGTCATAGCCAATCATATTCCTCCGCTACCTCGCACACCCCGACCCTGGGTCCTCGTCGGTCCACTTACACCATTTAAGGACGGACCCCGACCACGACAACAGTCTGGGATCGAACCAAACTCCTTCGCCGGTAGCTGCAACCCATCATAGACCACATTACCGTGGGGACTTAGAATGGGTTCCCCACCCACAAGTTGTTCCGCAAGCCGCAACCGCTACGGTATGCACAGCATAACCGTGGGGACTTAGAATGGGTTCCCCACCCACAAGTTGCTCCGCAAGATACAACTGCTACGGTAAGCGCATCCGTTGATGTACAAGAGGTGGAAATACAATTGACTATTCCGTCCCACTCCAGATCTTATGGTTAACACGGGTATTACGGCACAAGAATCACTGGCGACATTTGTTGTTTAATCCTAGATGGATATAAACCCGTGCAATGGAACCTCCACCATATCAACACAATCCATGGTTCCATTGCCCACCACATAGTCATATTCATAGTTATGAAAGTAGTGGTTTTGGTTTTTCTGCAATAGTGATAACCATAGTACTTTGCAAGTAATTTGATAGAAATAATCAAATGACATGAGCAAGCGATGAACTTGCCTTTCTTGACTGCAAGATTATGCAGGCAAGGTCTTCGATACGCAATAACTCCAAATTCTGAAATAGCATCATCGTCCGGTAAGGACGATGTTTAAAAGATTGGCAAGGATGCTATAATGCATAGTATGAGATGCAATCGTCCCGAGCGTAACCTAATCCCGATGATTTAGGATTGATGAGTTGTAAAGATTTCTTTAGGGTGTGTTGCACTTTTAGAATGGTTCTCAAACAAGGTTATTATTAGGGTTGGTGATATTAATAGCATAAACAAGTAATATAATGTATTATAACAAGCATACACATAAAGGAATATTGATTGCATAATAAATCAAGAGTAGTTGCCCATTTTAAGTTCTACAGGACATGGTTGATGATTGTTTATATTACACTTCACAAGAATAACTTTTGAAGAACATGTTCTTTAATGAAGAACAAGTATAATAATTAGGTTTGTGGGTTCTAGGGTTTAACTATGGTTTTCATCTGGTTTCTAGGGTCAGTATTAGATGGATCCCAACCATGTTGGTTTCATCAATAGCTAGAGCTTGTGGGTTTGAGTTGAGCCTAAGCATCTTGAGAAATTTATTATAATTTATTGTTATCAAGGTTGTTATACCTTGCTGGTGATAGCTGGTTATTGGCTATAGGTCCTATTAGGCAGAATTGACGATGATTCCTTATTTTCTTCAAAAGAATAACTTTTGAAGAACATACTTCTTAAGTAATAAGAAGTATTACAATTAAGGTTGAGGTTGCCTAGGGTTTACATTTGAATTCACTAAGTAAGGACTGGTTGGTTCCTAAATAGGATGATTCATAATTATCTAATACTAGTAGGGTTTAGTGGAACAGGTTTATGTAGTGCAAAAATAGTAGATATGGTTGCTATTAGGGTTCATTACCCTGGTGTGATACTAAATATGGTTAGATAAGGTGATGGATTTGGTAATAGAAACTAGGGTTTACACTTGGTTGAACTTACTTGATTAACTGGATTATATTTAGTATGAACACTTAAACTACCAATTTATTAGTTCTATGGCTGCTATTATTTTATGGAAACAAGAACAAGTACTTAATTGCTAATTATGGATCTATAAGTCAAAGGAATTTATCATGATCATACTTTGCCATCCTAAGGTTTTAGGGTTAGAAGTAAATTAGATTTCACATAAGATAATAGAGTTAGGGTTTTAAATAGGATTTAGGGTTTATGATTCTCAAGAAATTATGAGGTTATGATTTCCTAATGGAACTAAGTTTTTTCCTATTTGTAATATAATTCCTAAAAACAATAATTGGCAATAGAGTTAAGATTATTAATTACTTGGAAATAAAGTTAATAATGGTCTTACCATTTTGTTATTATTATTTTAACTTTATAATATTTTTACTCTATAATATTTTGACTAATAAAAAGAAAAATTGGACTAAATGGCCATTTGGGCTGAGCCCAACTGGTCCAACCAGACCAGGCCCAACTGGCTTGGTCGGCCTGCCCTAGGTCGGGTCAAGACCCAGGCCCAACCAACTCCTCGCGTCCACCCCTCTCCTTTCTCTCGTTCTTCCTCACACACACGAACCCCGAGCTCCCATAGCCTGGCCGTGCCGCCGCTCTCTCCTGGCCGCCTCCGGCCCTCTCCACCGCCGGCGTGATGGGGCTCTGGACCGCCTGGATGTGATCTACAACTTCCCCCTCCTTGATTCTGTTCTTGCGTTCTCTGTCGCTCGCCCTCGACCCCGACTGGGTCGCCGTCTCTGCCACTACACCGGCCGCTCCTGGTCAACTCCGGCGTCGGCGATATGGTTTTCTGGCTCCCCTCGGTGTTCCCTACCTTTCGGCTCCACTCGATTCGATTCTCGAGCCGTATCTGGTCCGCCCCCAAATCGAGAACCCTTGCTCGATGTTGGCTCAATTCGGCCGTCGCTGGCCGATTCCGGCGGCGCCTCACCCCGGCGTGATGCCTCCACGAACTTCGCCCTGCGCCGCCCTCGCGTGGCCCTTCCCTCGGCTAACCCTATCCGTGGCTAGGTGGTTGACCGGCTCCCGCATTTGTCCCTCTGGCTTTGCCTCTCGACGACGAGCTTGGCTTCCTCGTCATCCCCCACGATTTCTACGTGACGCTAGCAGGACGGTGCCGCGGACGCAACCCTGGCGCCTCGGTCCGCTGCCCTGTGGCCTTTGCCATTGCGGATGCTGCTGTTGCTCGTGATGGAGCTGCTGCTGTGAGCTGTGGTGCTCGACATCGATGGACGGCGCTGCAAGCGCAACCTCGGTGTCGAATAGCTCGCCTACGCCATGTATTCCACTGTGAGCTAAATTCCTCTCCTCCCTGTCTATGTTCCGGTTACAATGTTGGGGTTGTAAAATGACTATTGGATCATACTTGTGCTCCTGGTGGTATATGTCTGTTTGTAGTGGGGTTAAATATTGGGATTCAATGGATCATTTCCTGATAAGTGTGTGTGATTAATGTGCCTTGTGGGACTTGAGCTAGTCAAGTACTAAACTACATGATATGTGTAATATGCTTAATTTGGTGCCTCAACTTGGATGATTTACTCACCCCATATTTGACGAAACTGAACCTCGGATTCGATCAACAACTGAAATAATTCAGCTATATCCCTATGTATCTTATTACTAAATTTGGAAATGTGAGATGCATCCATATTTGCTTGCAGATTGATGCTTTGCTTGGTGGCTTGCTTATGAGCTTATATATATACTTTATTACTGTGCTGCAACTATGGTACTACTTGGTTGGCCTGGGATGATTTCCTGGACCCTAAGTAGATTCATGTATTATGTTGGTTATTAACTGTCGGCTTGTGGTGATGACTAAAGCATGTGCATATATGATATTGGACAGTAGCTGTGTTGGAATGCACAAACTGATGCCTTTCCTGAGCTCTTGAATATGATCTAGTTGCTGATTATCAACTAGAGATGATGTTTGCATGGTTGGATTTTATTGGTGGATCATGATGTTCCCCTTTTTGAATAGCTATAACTGATAAGAACAGATTTGGCTTGATCTTGTAGCCTTGCCAGTGATGCAAAGGCTGAGGCTTTAATTAATACTAAGAACAGATACTGCTTGTGCCTTTTTATTTCTCAGTGATGAGACTGGCATAGCACTTCTATGCCAATCTGAGAGAAATCCATCTCTCTATCCTCCTAGGTGAAAACCTAGTAGAAGGGTAGCTAGATGATTTTACTGTTTATAAAGTTCCATTTCCCCGAAAATGTCTATGGAAGAACAGATATTATGTGATATATATTTAAGCTAGTGGTTGGTCTCTACCTGTTGCTCTATAGCTTGATAGCCGGTTGGTTCTTCTAGCTTTTGTGATACTTTGCTTCTGGTAGCATGCCTGCTCCTCTTTACTTTCTGATCTGCTTCTTTATGATCTAGCTGATGAATGGTTTACTGCTATCAACTGAACTATTGATATGATTTGGTTGGTTTGGTTAGTGGAGATATTGTGAAGGAGCTGCAGATGATTCTGCTGGTGTGCTCAAGATGTGGTGCGGCTGGGATAAGTTGGGATGTGCTAGAAGAGCTGGTAGGACAGCTGCTGGGCTATTTATATACAGCTGAACTATTCATGTGCTCGTGACAACACAGAGGTTGCATGTGTGTGTGAGCTGCTAGGTAGGTTGCTCCCTCTCCATGTGCAGGTTGCAAACTTGACTTTGTTTGCCTCATTTGCAAGGCACGGCTCAACCTTGTACTTATCCCTTGTTGGAAATTATTTGAGATACAACCAAGTGTATATCTCCTATTGGTCCCCTGTGACTAAATGGATTCAATTGATGAGCTTAAATATTGATAGCTCAAGTATTAATTAGACTTTGCTTAATTAGCAATAGACTTCGCATTAAGTGCTTAGGATCATTTTGACCCTTCCATGTCAAACATGATCCAATTAAATAATATGGTGAGCTTTATGGTTTCTAGCTAGATTAGAGGGAAATTTTTAATAGTTGCCTTGTTGCCTCAAATAATGTTGCCTTGTGTCCCTGGTTGCCTTCTTGATCACTGGTTTTCTATGATAATGCCTCGTTGATGCCAAATGACCCATATGTCCCTTTACATGATCCATTTGTTCATGATGTTGCCTAAGAAAGAATTCCCTCTAATCACCACCTGGGGATCAAGACTAGTTCTTGACTCCCATTGGCTAGTTTCCAAAACTAAAATGTCTCCCAAAATGCGGAGACAAACATTTTAACCTTAACACAACATTTCTTTGTCTATTGTTTATTTTTCTTATTGCAGGGAAAAGAAGAACAAGAAATGTTAAGAAGATTTAGATTTAGGAATTCTTTTAGTTCCATTTTGTAATCTCATAATTCTTTTGTAGCTTGTAATATTTTAATAAGTGTTGTAATAATACTTATGTGAATTGTTATTTGTAATATTTGATTCTCATTTATATTTATATTTACTTTGTATTTATATAATTGATTAGAATTCAAATTCCAATCCAAGATCTTATTTGAATTCTGTTTTTTATATTTGAATTTGAATTCAAACTATTTCCCTCGAAAACATAATAAATTAATAAAGGTCATGTCGAAATTTATCGCACCCACATCGAAGACTAACTCAATTCCACCCATGTAAGATAAACCTCGACCCCTTTGGAGGTTTTAAACAAAAGCGCGAAAATTCCCCGGATTTTCTTTGCATGAATGCAATGCACACATTTGTTCCCTCTCTTTTTGTAACCCCCAATCCTGGGATATTACAGTCTCTCCCCCTTAAACTAAACTTCGTCCTCGAAGTTTGAACTCTCTTACGTTTCCGGAGTGTGGATCTGACTTATGCAGACTACGACTTCTCTCGAACTCCGTGGTGATCTCACTGGGTATAATTGAATATATCCCTTGTCCAGATTCTTCCTGGAATCCATTAGTGTTCTCCTCTGAACATTAGTTTCCTACTCCAGTTCTATGATTTTTCTCTGGAATCTAATAATACTTGTCTCTGAGCCATGGCTTCTAACTTTAATTAGTCTTTCAACTCTATAAGCTTGTTTCCTTTCTCATTGAAGATTCAATGATTCTGACTTATTCGGATGCTGCTAGTCTCAACTGAAGACTAATTTAACAACATACTCCTAATTGGTAAATAGGTCTTTATTTTCCCTTACTACCAAAACTGCAATAATGGTACTAAGTAAGGTACTTAACATGGAATTGGTCATGATGGTTTATTCCTCTAAGAATGGATTAGACTCATTTAGTCCATCCAATCATGGTTTATAGTTGATACTTATAACTATTTTGGACTCTTTAGGTTCCATGATAGGGATCTTTCAAATGGACTTTAGCTTTGGTATAGTCAATCTCCTTCGGTCTTTGGCCTTCTTGAAGTGTATTTGGTCTATGGTATTTCCTTCATCCAACTTCATTAACCTTAGTTTACTTGAGCTATCGAACTACTGAGTAAATATTACTCACTTTCTCAAGTTATAGTCCACTTCTTACTTCCTCGAGGTATGAACCTCGGCTTTTGGTCTGACATCCTTCTGAAAGTAGTGTTCAACAATCTTATGAAAATAAGATCGAACTTTCTCTCAGTTCAGACATTCTGCTTCTATCAGGCTTACAGTATTGAGTTATTGTATACCCAACTCAATCTTTACTCTACCCCTTAGAGTTTTCTTATGGTCTTCAACTCCTTTTATTCCAACCATTGGATTGATGGTTAGAATATTGGTCTAGGTGTAGCTTATGGTTTTTATTCTTCTAAGGTCTTGTGAAGAATGTTTGTGGTATATCCACTCAGTTGTGGACATCCAATGTGAATCCTTCGACTAAATGATTATAGGTCATTGTTATTTGGTTAATCAAAATTTTATTTGTTCACCACTTCTTGGTACAAATAATCCAATGGTGGACTACTTGATACCAATTGTGGCTATTTGTTATTTAAAAATGGATTTTATTATAGGTTCTGATCAATTGGACGAGACATTCTCTACTTTATCTCGCGGTATTGATACTATACCAATTGTGGTCTTCTGATATCAACTATGGCCTGCTTATATTTGCTATGGTTCCATATATCATCTTCCTTCATTCAGGGTTTATTTTGCAAGAAAACCACTAGCTGACACTATGAATATAGTATCCTGAGTGATTTCCCATGCATTTCCTCTTCTGTAATAATTATGGATCTGCTTAAGCTTCACCATAATCACCAGATTTCTCACCTTCATGCTTCTTATGTACTAAAGTACTCCTCTGTTGAGGTAAAGCATGAGCTTTGGTTGGTACTATCTTCAGAGTATTGTGGTTACTTCCCACAACTTTGCTTCCTTTCTCTGATGAACCGTCATCTTGTCTTTGGAATCTTCCAGAGTTCGTCGCTTCCTCACACGAGTACTATTACCCTCTAGATCTATAGCATTAAGTAAGAACTTGATATTGCAACATGCATTTGCATATCAAAGTCAAACTTCATGTATGGATCTAGTCAAACAATGAAAATCCAATAAAATCCAAGAAGATTCAGCTTTGTGCATATAATACACACCATCATAAGCCTGAATATATTAGTTGAGTAAGACATCTCTAAACATCAGGCTCTGATGTGTAGTATATAACACCACATAAGATAGGTTATAGCGTGATACTTAGCACGACTATTGGGGACTCTACTATTTGTCTCAACATTTACCTTAATTGCACAATTGCAATGAGATAAACTTGAAACAAAGTGGTTTGGGATGGTTAAAGTTAACCTAGTTTTGTTTGGAAGTACTAACTTAACTTCCATTATATTGAGGACTACTTCACATGATATGTCTGTTTCTAACTTTATTATCCTAGACACATAACTATTGGAATATAGCTCCTATACTTCCTAGTTATTGTACCATAAGGCTATGGTTCTGATGTGCTTGGCACCCTTCCCGTGGTTTTGGAATACAATTCTTGCACTATTATTGAACAACTGGCTTCTTATTATTCTCCTCCTAAGTATTTATGATGTTCTAGTCCATCACATAACGATTCTCAGGTGAATCATATATGATTACTACCTCTAATCTGTAAGTAGACATGTTTTATTTCTATCCCTATTCCTTACTTCCCATGATTGACTCATCATGGTCTATACTACCTTATATCACTTATTTTTATCACTTACTATCAGTTGTTTCACAAGTTTGGATAATTTTACTTACTCATTACTTAACTTGGTTTACATCTTCTATTAGGATATCTTAATTATCTTCATCAATTGATATCACTTCTATTACAGGTCTGGATAACTCTTACTTAACCATAACAGGTGTTGGTACACATCTTCCAATAGGATAACTTCCTTATGGTTGTATCCTCTCTTTGGACTACCATGTATTGTATACCAACTGGGTCTACTCATTTATTGTTTAAGTACTTCATGGTGTACTACATGTTTGGGGTTAGCTAACTAACTTTATTTTATCTTGGTAAGCTAGATAAGAAATTTTGACTCAAGTGTGTCAGGATTATTCTCAAGTGAATATCCATCTCAAGTCATATGAAGTATTTGGTTTACCTAGGACAACTTCCTATAGACACTACCAATCCTATAGGTCTCTTTTAAAGGGTTTTAATCCTAGGGTCAAAGCATTTGCTCTGATACCAGTTGTGGAGACCCGGCATACCACTGCATGGTGTAGTATGCAAGTCTGATATAACACCAATGAAACACCGTTCCACTAGTATTATATCGCTCAGAGTGGTACAACAGAAACATATGCGGGTCCAAGGCATGTCTATAGAATTACAACAATGACTCTGTTACATAAGATCATCACAGCCTCCTACTTTACAATGAGGTAAATCTGCAAATAAACTCCAGAAGAACGACTCGTAGTCTAATCCTATCACAAACTCTATTTGTAGAGTATTTAACTATCTATAGAGGCTATGAATAGATTCTAGCTAAATAGGAGCTAAGTTTAGGAAGCTAGCTCCCTTCTATGGCTAAACTAGGTTTTCTCCTTGTTGGATGTGGTATCTGACTCCTTTGACAGGGTCCTGTATCTTGAAGTAGTTGTTGACTCCTCGTTCTTCGAGTTGCACTGTAGATCCTCCTTCGATGCCTCCATATCTAAGCAGGGGATTTAAGAGTGGGATGAGTACGAGCGTACTCAACAAGTTCATTATAGGAAAGAGGTGTTTAATGCACTAGCTACGGCATTAGACCAGAAAGTCTAATACCAATGCAAGTTTTCATAACCATTTCTTCAAAAGGTTGCTTTTATTCAGAAGAACTATGTCCGTCAGCCTTCACCGGTTTACTAGAACTTCATGGAGCTCCTTTCCGGCCGCGTTCGCAGTTCCTTATCCCGGAACAGGGAGTGACAGGTCACGGTTCTTTACACTCTGCAGAGGTGTGTTGCTTTACCCATAAGAGATCTTAACCTTGGTGCCAACCGAGCCGCGAGCTCGTCCACACTTTCTTTGGTGTGAGGCCCGGTATAAGGTCATAGCCAATCATATTCCTCCGCTACCTCGCACACCCACCCTTTGTTGCAAACCCCGACCCTGGGTCCTCGTCGGTCCACTTACACCATTTAAGGACGGACCCCGACCACGACAACAGTCTGGGATCGAACCAAACTCCTTCGCCGGTAGCTGCAACCCATCATAGACCACATTACCGTGGGGACTTAGAATGGGTTCCCCACCCACAAGTTGTTTCGCAAGCCGCAACCGCTACGGTATGCACAGCATAACCGTGGGGACTTAGAATGGGTTCCCCACCCACAAGTTGCTCCGCAAGATACAACTGCTACGGTAAGCGCATCCGTTGATGTACAAGAGGTGGAAATACAATTGACTATTCTGTCTCACTCCAGATCTTATGGTTAACACGGGTATTACGGCACAAGAATCACTGGCGACATTTGTTGTTTAATCCTAGATGGATATAAACCCGTGCAATGGAACCTCCACCATATCAACACAATCCATGGTTCCATTGCCCACCACATAGTCATATTCATAGTTATGAAAGTAGTGGTTTTGGTTTTTATGCAATAGTGATAACCATAGTACTTTGCAAGTAATTTGATAGAAATAATCAAATGAAATGAGCAAGCGATGAACTTGCCTTTCTTGACTGCAAGATTATGCAGGCAAGGTCTTCGATACGCAATAACTCCAAATTCTGAAATAGCATCATCATCCGGTAAGGACGATGTTTAAAAGATTGGCAAGGATGCTATAATGCATAGTATGAGATGCAATCATCCCGAGCGTAACCTAATCCCGATGATTTAGGATTGATGAGTTGTAAAGATTTCTTTAGGGTGTGTTGCACTTTTAGAATGGTTCTCAAACAAGGTTATTATTAGGGTTGGTGATATTAATAGCATAAACAAGTAATATAATGTATTATAACAAGCATACACATAAAGGAATATTGATTGCATAATAAATCAAGAGTAGTTGCCCATTTTAAGTTCTACAGGACATGGTTGATGATTGTTTATATTACACTTCAAAAGAATAACTTTTGAAGAACATGTTCTTTAATGAAGAACAAGTATAATAATTAGGGAGTGTGGATTTGGTGACCGGGTGTATACGTGAGCACCCTTTAGATGCCACACATTTTGCTTTGAGATCAGGTTCTCTTCACACAGATCGGATGCCCTAACTTTGTCTTATCCTTATCTAAGCGTGCTTCCCGTGGGCTGCGGGTCCCGCGATTATCTGATTGGTAGCGGCAATCATTAGTGTATCCTTTGGCAGCGGGGTTTCGCGCGGGACGTTGTGGCGCCAAGTCGGGAAAAACCGTGGGTAGTACAGCGCTTGGCGCCAAAGACTGAAAAAACGCGGATCCACGCTCTGATTCACCCGTGACTTCCTCTTGGTAAGCATTTATAGGGCAGCTGGCAGCACATCCTTTGATGTGATACTAATCTAGGAAGTAAGGTAGGCACAGAACCGAACTAGCCATGGCATCTCCTAATCTTCTTCTTCTCCCCATCCGCCCATCAACTCCATATCGCGTCGTGATCGCCGTCCACGTCGCCGCCGGTCGCATCGGCATCCCCGGTAGCGAGAACTTGTCCATACATACACATGGATGAGGGGACTAGCTACCCTCGGACGGCACGCTCTGGTGACGGGAGGCCAGAATGCTCGAGGGCGCCACCGCGGACGACGAGGTCGTGCAGCTCGCCGCCGACTCCTCTTCCCTAGTGGCGCATGGGGCGTGCTCCGACCTTCCGCCATGTACGAGCCTCACGCGGTAGATGCTGAGCTGCTCAAGGGCGCCCCCCAGGAGGACGAGGCCGTGCAGCTCGCCGCTAGTTCCTCTTTCCTGCCCGCCGCCTCCTCGTCCATGCCCGCCACCAGCTCCCGTTTCCTGCCCATCGCAGCCTCCGGCGCATGCCAGGAACGCGCGGTCGAAGTCGCCGTTGTAGCCTGGGACGGCAGCCGAGATGTGGCTGGGACGCGTGGACGAGGTCGCCGTTAAAGGCAACCAAGAATCCTGTCCCGCATCTCCGCTGCCTCTTCGCTGTCCACAAGTCCCCCGAGGCCGCCGCCTGGTCCGTACGGATCACGGGGGCAGGGGTGGAGCCCCGCATGGAGGAGCGAACAAGGACCTCCAAGCCAGGTACATGTTGCGGCTGGCCGGTCCTGTTCGGTGTCGAGGGGAACGGAGGAAGGGGCGCATCGTTCATGCACGCGCTTGGCGCGGCCCCGCAACAGCGATGGCTGGTAGGGGCGGCCATGCTCCGTGGGAGGTCCGATTCTCCGTCGCCGGGGTCGGGCCGCGGCTGGTCCAGGGATGCATCGAGCGCGAGGTCAGTTAAGCTAAACCGGTAGGTAGCTTCTTTCAATTCATATTCTGATTTTATTCCCCTTTTCGTTCTTGGATTGGTTCTGAGCAATTATATCCTTGTTGTTCTTACAGCTTGCGCCAAGAGAGCAAACCGCCGAGTTGTGGAGAGGAATTAGTGCAGCAGCCAAGAGAGGGCGATGCTATCCTCGGCTCTCACGGCATTTTTTTTTTCCTTTGTTTCTGGGATTCCTAGTGAATGACATTTTTCCATTGATGGTGATTTTGGTGATGGGATCAGTGCATTAGTTGATTGGTTTTGGTGAATTTGGTTTCATGGTGAATCTTTTAATTTTAGTCTTGTGAAATTTTGTGGGATATTTATTGTGATTCCTAGATTTCTAATTAACTTTTTTAACTTAATTGAGAAATTTCTAGAAGTAAAACAATAAATTTCTCAGTTTCTGGGTGACGGAAGCGCTGGATCGGCGAGTGCCGGCACTGGATCTGTGTGCCCCGCCCGGAAAACGGCACCTCGTGCCCCGTCACGCTCATCCTGGGTGACGACATCGGACCCCTCGTCCCCAGAGCCGTGCAGCAGGTCATGGAGCTCGCCCCTCTATTTCAAGACCTGGTCACGGGAGACGCGCAACGGAGCTTGACCCTCTACTCCATCCGCCCCTGTTCTGCCTCAAGGGTGAGAAGGAACAACGAGATCCGAATGGTGCAAGTGCGCCATATGCGCCGCGAGGTCGGCAGCTGCTCGACGGCAACCAAAACAAAGACGGCATGAATCAGGGTAATCGCCATGCTCCCCAATCATCCAACATGTCCATTTCATCCCCATACGCCTTCAGCTTGTGATTGCTGCACAGTTCATCCGATTGGTGATGCTATATTGTAAATGGGTCGCATCTACAACTGAATTTATTAGAAAGTCATTACAGCATCAACTTTCTGCTAGATGACCGAGTGCAGCTCTGCAATAGGATGTTCTTTGTTCCAAGAATCAGGGTTTCAATTCTTGTTTAGGTTTAGATGGCCTACATATCAGTGTTGTATCTTCCAACAATCAGTCTGTGTGATGTCCAATTCTTTCCCTAGCTTTGTACCCGATCTCTTCTTCTTTCATTGGTTTATGATTGAACTTTGTTATTCATTTTGTAGGGAAAGCTGAAACTGAGTTCAGACTGGTAGCACGTGTAGTCTGATGGATAAAGGTATGTGCCTTGTTGCTTTTTTATTGAATACTCAATTTTACGATCAGCGTTTCAATTATGTGTCCCTGTGACCTTTTTGGATTAAGCATTAGCTTGTTTTTTAATGGACTAATTGAAGACATGAAAGTATCAAACTGTATTGGGGAGTACCATTATATGATTCATCCATATACAGTTTAGACATCCATTAGCATGGCCTGAATAAACCTCTCGTCTTTGATCTGTGCATGGGAATTTGATCTATGCACGGGAATTTTTGTTTATTTACTCATGTCTAGATTTTCCAAGATTTATTATTAAAACTTGTTGACCCTTGTGCATAATTATTCATGTTATTGGGGACTATGAATCTTCACCAACTTCCCCGATTTTGATAATGTGCATTAAACTGAAAGTAACTCATGACGGCTCCTACAACACCGGAGTAGCGAGAGGACGCCGCTTGCGCATGGGAGCACTGGGACGCCGTCAACTTCAACTTCTTATCGGAGCAGCACGATGACCGCCACCACTACCAAGACCAGTAAGTCCATCTTCCCTGAACTTACTCTAGTGTAGTTTCACTCTAGTTCTTCTCTGAATATGTTCCATGTCTCTGAATATTTTTCCAGGTAACTCTAGTTTTTCTCTGAATATGTTCCATGCCGCGGCCACGATTCCACTTTTTAGCCCCGCCTCTCATCGTGCTCCCGTCCATCCTGCTTAGTTTCTCAAATCAAATGAAGACCAGAGGGCGCAGGCGGGCAACTGGTTGAGCGCAGTAGAGCTCGAACCCCTGGCGCTGGAGAGGGTGATTCGTGGTCCATGTTGTGACATCCTGCATGGTCACTGTGTCTATCAAATAAGCACTAGACTATACCACAGTATTGCAGCAACAAATAAAGGTATCTGCAGTTATGTACTTGTGCTTGTGCACATCTTCTGATGATGCTTGTGCCTAAAGCATTCTTTGCAGTACTCCAATTAAACTTAACTGAAATTGTTTAACTAAGCACTCCAAACACTTGCAGTACTGCTTGCTTGTTAAATTCCTGCGTCGGCTATGAGTTACTGGGAAATGGAGGCGCTGGATCTGCCGTGCACGGCTTGCCTTAGGTATGAATTTGCATGATCACTGAACTCTGACTACTCCTATAATTGTACTACTCCGTTTCTCAGTATAGTTTAGAATTTTGGTATGGTCTATGGGGACTGATCTTATGACTATCGAAAGAATACCATTATCTCAGAAGTCTGCTTGACCAACCAGCGTTGAACTTTGTTTACTTTAGTACATCTAGTAATGGCCATTTTCTTGAAATCAGTACTGATTTTTCTGGTTGAGGGGGAATCACGGGCATTTCTGATGTCAACACAATGCAGGTTGATCACAATGCTGCGGGAAGACTATCGCCCGCCCCGCTACGTCTCGAAAAGAAACTCAGAAAGGTACTCCCTTTGCACTCAGTCCCATCTCTCTTAGCGCAATGCATAGCAATGCCATGCTGACATGATGTGTGTCTTTTCTGAGAACAAGCAGAGCAGTCCTATATTCAAATTGTTAAATGATGCTCTGTTTAGTAAGCATATTCTGAGAATAAGCAGAGTAATTTTCTCTGTTTACTTTAATTTTTAGAAATTGGAGTACTGCTAGGCTGTAGTTACTGATGTGCTGCAGTTACTGATTTGCTTCAAAAATTGTTGTAATCTCAGGGATATGTGTGCACTGATGTGCTGTAGTTACTGATTTGTGTGTGCCCTGATGTGCTACTTGCTGTAGTCTGTCTAATGTGTGTGCACAATATCAACAACAACTATAGGAGTTAGTGTAGTTTGTCTGTAAAAAAGTTTCAATTTCCCAGCTGCTATCCCAATTGATAGTGAATTTGCTTCAGAGTTTCTATCAATTCCTTTCTGCTACTGCACTGCATTAACTGTAGGAGACTGACGAAATAACAAAGATGATGTCACAGTAAGTAAAGTATTGCATTGCTTGCTTGCGGTGGCATTACTCATAGAATAATTAGAATAATAACAACTAAATTTATTGGAGACAACAACAAGTACAAATAACTTGTTCAAACACACAACATACTCATACACATAGTGTCATCTCTGTTGGCAACTTGAAAATCTGCTGTTATTTGCTGTGTCAAATTTTTTGCTGGGTATTTGCAGGTGCTTCAGGGAGATCAGGGCTAGGTGTTGCTGGGGGATGAAAGTGGAATAGCTGGGTGGAGGAGGAGCAGCAGGAGGCTGAAGGTGGAGTAGATGCAGAGATCGGGAGCATCCGGTCGAGCAGTTGAACATCGAGGCAGAGCCAGCTCTTCGCTGAGCACCTGATGACCTGATGGTCGATGGGCGAAGGGGAAGCAGATCCCACATGATCGTGGCTGGGCGGAGGAGAAGCAGCTACCAGGTGCTCCTGGGCGAGGGATCATGGTGGAGGCAGATCCCAGGAGCACCTGGGCGATGAGATCGTGGTCGAGGTGCTCCTAGGTGAAGAGATCGTGCTCGAGGACCTGGGCTAAGGCGAGGCAAGGAAGAAGGATCCGCGAGGAGGAAGCGATCGCGAGGGGAATCGCGATGTGCGATCTGAAACAAATCAAGGGTAGGAAGGACTTTTTAGTGTTTTTTCACCTGGTCGGAACATTCCCCCAACATCTTACTACATTTTAGAATGGAGGGAGTACATAACAAAACATACAACAGCATACAGCAGTGTGGAGATGATAAGGACTGAAAATATGAGGAGTCCCTGTTGCTCCCGTGACTATCATGATTGGTGTCTAGATATTTTCTACAATGTGACCACATATCGATGTTCTGTTCATCTTCTCCTACCTCTCCTTCTATGGTGTATAAACAAGAAAATGCTATGGTGATAAAATATAGGCTCATTTCTATAACCTGGGGCAAAGTAAAAAAGATATCTTAAGTTTAATGTCATATTGCTTACTACACGAGCATAAAAAGAGATGTGTTTGCTTGGAAAAATTGTATCATACATCCCGGATTAGACACTATATAATTGGTAGCCGCTGTTGTGATGGGTGTTACGCATGGTGAGTGGTGTTAGTACGGTATGAACTATAGTGAGGGTGTTAGTATGGTACGACAAACTAGAAAGGTTTCAAGTTGTATTATACCTAGCTTCGTTTACTGCAGGTGTAGATCTCAATGTTTGATCTAAAATGTAGGGCCAGTTGGTAAGAAGCATCCGGGCCCACTTTTTTTGAATTTGAAAAGCGGGTCCCATTGTACTTGGGTCCCACTGTTTAAATTCAAATGTAGAGCCATGAGGTGTGTAGCATCTGGGCCCACTTTTTTGAATTCGAAAAGTGGGTCCCGCAACACATAATTCTGATCACCTGCAATGATAGGATGTACTAAGAAACTAGTGGGGATAACTACATCCCCTAATGGGGGACACATGTCAAGCATTGAGCGCGTGCTCACGTATACACCCGGTCACCAGGCTTCTTTTGAATAATTAGGTTTGTGGGTTCTAGGGTTTAACTATGGTTTTCATCTGGTTTCTAGGGTCAGTATTAGATGGATCCCAACCATGTTGGTTTCATCAATAGCTAGAGCTTGTGGGTTTGAGTTGAGCCTAAGCATCTTGAGAAATTTATTATAATTTATTGTTATCAAGGTTGATATACCTTGCTGGTGATAGCTGGTTATTGGCTATAGGTCCTATTAGGCAGAATTGACGATGATTCCTTATTTTCTTCAAAAGAATAACTTTTGAAGAACATACTTCTTAAGTAATAAGAAGTATTACAATTAAGGTTGAGGTTGCCTAGGGTTTACATTTGAATTCACTAAGTAAGGACTGGTTGGTTCCTAAATAGGATGATTCATAATTATCTAATACTAGTAGGGTTTAGTGGAACAGGTTTATGTAGTGCAAAAATAGTAGATATGGTTGCTATTAGGGTTCATTACCCTGGTGTGATACTAAATATGGTTAGATAAGGTGATGGATTTGGTAATAGAAACTAGGGTTTACACTTGGTTGAACTTACTTGATTAACTGGATTATATTTAGTATGAACACTTAAACTACCAATTTATTAGTTCTATGGCTGCTATTATTTTATGGAAACAAGAACAAGTACTTAGTTGCTAATTATGGATCAATAAGTCAAAGGAATTTATCATGATCATACTTTGCCATCCTAAGGTTTTAGGGTTAGAAGTAAATTAGATTTCACATAAGATAATAGAGTTAGGGTTTTAAATAGGATTTAGGGTTTATGATTCTCAAGAAATTATGAGGTTATGATTTCCTAATGGAACTAAGTTTTTTCCTATTTGTAATATAATTCCTAAAAACAATAATTGGCAATAGAGTTAAGATTATTAATTACTTGGAAATAAAGTTAATAATGGTCTTACCATTTTGTTATTATTATTTTAACTTTATAATATTTTTACTCTATAATATTTTGACTAATAAAAAGAAAAATTGGACTAAATGGCCATTTGGGCTGAGCCCAACTGGTCCAACCAGACCAGGCCCAACTGGCTTGGTCGGCCTGCCCTAGGTCGGGTCAAGACCCAGGCCCGACCAACTCCTCGCGTCCACCCCTCTCCTTTCTCTCGTTCTTCCTCACACACGCGAACCCCGAGCTCCCATAGCCTGGCCGTGCCGCCGCTCTCTCCTGGCCGCCTCCGGCCCTCTCCACCGCCGGCGTGATGGGGCTCTGGACCGCCTGGATGTGATCTACAACTTCCCCCTCCTCGATTCTGTTCTTGCGTTCTCTGTCGCTCGCCCTCGACCCCGACAGGGTCGCCGTCTCTGCCACTACACCGGCCGCTCCTGGTCAACTCCGGCGCCGGCGATATGGTTTTCTGGCTCCCCTCGGTGTTCCCTACCTTTCGGCTCCACTCGATTCGATTCTCGAGCCGTATCTGGTCCGCCCCAAATCGAGAACCCTTGCTCGATGTTGGCTCAATTCGGCCGTCGCTGGCCGATTCCGGCGGCGCCTCACCCCGGCGTGACGCCTCCACGAACTTCACCTCCAAAAACTTCTGCCTCAACATCGCCCTGCGCCGCCCTCGCGTGGCCCTTCCCTCGGCTAACCCTATCCGTGGCTAGGTGGTTGACCGGCTCCCGCATTTGTCCCTCTGGCTTTGCCTCTCGACGACGAGCTTGGCTTCCTCGTCATCCCCCACGATTTCTACGTGACGCTAGCAGGACGGTGCCGCGGACGCAACCCTGGCGCCTCGGTCCGCTGCCCTGTGGCCTTTACCATTGCGGATGCTGCTGTTGCTCGTGATGGAGCTGCTGCTGTGAGCTGTGGTGCTCGACATCGATGGACGGCGCTGCAAGCGCAACCTCGGTGTCGAATAGCTCGCCTACGCCATGTATTCCACTGTGAGCTAAATTCCTCTCCTCCCTGTCTATGTTCCGGTTACAATGTTGGGGTTGTAAAATGACTATTGCATCATACTTGTGCTCCTGGTGGTATATGTCTGTTTGTAGTGGGGTTAAATATTGGGATTCAATGGATCATTTCCTGATAAGTGTGTGTGATTAATGTGCCTTGTGGGACTTGAGCTAGTCAAGTACTAAACTACGTGATATGTGTAATATGCTTAATTTGGTGCCTCAACTTGGATGATTTACTCACCCCATATTTGACGAAACTGAACCTGGACAGTTCAGTCAACTGAAATAATTCAGCTATATCCCTATGTATCTTATTACTAAATTTGGAAATGTGAGAGGCATCCATATTTGCTTGCAGATTGATGCTTTGCTTGGTGGCTTGCTTATGAGCTTATATATATACTTTATTACTGTGCTGCAACTATGGTACTACTTGGTTGGCCTGGGATGATTTCCTGGACCCTAAGTAGATTCATGTATTATGTTGGTTATTAACTGTCGGCTTGTGTTGATGACTAAAGCATGTGCATATATGATATTGGACAGTAGCTGTGTTGGAATGCACAAACTGATGCCTTTCCTGAGCTCTTGAATATGATCTAGTTGCTGATTATCAACTAGAGATGATGTTTGCATGGTTGGATTTTATTGGTGGATCATGATGTTCCCCTTTTTGAATAGCTATAACTGATAAGAACAGATTTGGCTTGATCTTGTAGCCTTGCCAGTGATGCAAAGGCTGAGGCTTTAATTAATACTAAGAACAGATACTGCTTGTGCCTTTTTATTTCTCAGTGATGAGACTGGCATAGCACTTCTATGCCAATCTGAGAGAAATCCATCTCTCTATCCTCCTAGGTGAAAACCTAGTAGAAGGGTAGCTAGATGATTTTACTGTTTATAAAGTTCCATTTCCCCGAAAATGTCTATGGAAGAACAGATATTATGTGATATATATTTAAGCTAGTGATTGGTCTCTACCTGTTGCTCTATAGCTTGATAGCCGGTTGGTTCTTCTAGCTTTTGTGATACTTTGCTTCTGGTAGCATGCCTGCTCCTCTTTACTTTCTGATCTGCTTCTTTATGATCTAGCTGATGAATGGTTTCATCGCTATCAACTGAACTATTGATATGATTTGGTTGGTTTGGTTAGTGGAGATATTGTGAAGGAGCTGCAGATGATTCTGCTGGTGTGCTCAAGATGTGGTGCGGCTGGGATAAGTTGGGATGTGCTAGAAGAGCTGGTAGGACAGCTGCTGGGCTGTTTATATACAGCTGAACTATTCATGTGCTCGTGACAACACAGAGGTTGCATGTGTGTGTGAGCTGCTAGGTAGGTTGCTCCCTCTCCATGTGCAGGTTGCAAACTTGACTTTGTTTGCCTCATTTGCAAGGCACGGCTCAACCTTGTACTTATCCCTTGTTGGAAATTATTTGAGATACAACCAAGTGTATATCTCCTATTGGTCCCCTGTGACTAAATGGATTCAATTGATGAGCTTAAATATTGATAGCTCAAGTATTAATTAGACTTTGCTTAATTAGCAATAGACTTCGCATTAAGTGCTTAGGATCATTTTGACCCTTCCATGTCAAACATGATCCAATTAAATAATATGGTGAGCTTTATGGTTTCTAGCTAGATTAGAGGGAAATTTTTAATAGTTGCCTTGTTGCCTCAAATAATGTTGCCTTGTGTCCCTGGTTGCCTTCTTGATCACTGGTTTTCTATGATAATGCCTCGTTGATGCCAAATGACCCATATGTCCCTTTACATGATCCATTTGTTCATGATGTTGCCTAAGAAAGAATTCCCTCTAATCACCACCTGGGGATCAAGACTAGTTCTTGACTCCCATTGGCTAGTTTCCAAAACTAAAATGTCTCCCAAAATGCGGAGACAAACATTTTAACCTTAACACAACATTTCTTTGTCTATTGTTTATTTTTCTTATTGCAGGGAAAAGAAGAACAAGAAATGTTAAGAAGATTTAGATTTAGGAATTCTTTTAGTTCCATTTTGTAATCTCATAATTCTTTTGTAGCTTGTAATATTTTAATAAGTGTTGTAATAATACTTATGTGAATTGTTATTTGTAATATTTGATTCTCATTTATATTTATATTTACTTTGTATTTATATAATTGATTAGAATTCAAATTCCAATCCAAGATCTTATTTGAATTCTGTTTTTTATATTTGAATTTGAATTCAAACTATTTCCCTCGAAAACATAATAAATTAATAAAGGTCATGTCGAAATTTATCGCACCCACATCGAAGACTAACTCAATTCCACCGATGTAAGATAAACCTCGACCCCTTTGGAGGTTTTAAACAAAAGCGCGAAAATTCCCCGGATTTTCTATGCATGAATGCAATGCACACATCTGTTCCCTCTCTTTTTGTAACCCCCAATCCTGGGATAGTACAATCACTGAGTTCCGGCGCGGGGGCCGGGAGCTGGGGCATCTGCTGCCCTATGCCCAGCAATGGAACGCCGCGGATGTGACCCGGGCGACCCACGGCGTGGGCAAGGACAGGCAGCCGTTGCCAGACCCTGCTGGGGACCGATGCTCCGAGGAGCATTTCATGCGGCTCCGCCGAGCCGTGAAAGAGCTTGACAACGGGTGGTTTGATTCCACGAACAATCTGAGGGTAAGTTTCCAACACTCTTTTCAACTTTTGCCGGTTCCCTTACTTCCGGGTTTTTTCTATCTTTTCTTCAGTTTCGTGCCGGTTTCTCTCTTGTCTATCTTCCCAGTCCCCGAGTTTTGTGGTGAGAGCGCAGCTTTTAGCACAAAACTTTAACTTAAAAACTTAGCGTGAAACCGGCATTGCCAGTCCCCGAGCTTCGGGTTAAGAACCTTGTTCTTAGCGCGAAACTTAGCTTAAAAACGCGCAAAACTAGCACTGCCAGTCCCCGAGTTTCGGGTTAAGAACCTTGTTCTTAGCGCAAAACTTAGTTTAAAAACGCGCAAAACTAGCACTGCCAGTCCCCGAGTTTCGGGTTAAGAACCTTGTTCTTAGCGCAAAACTTAGCTAATCTCTTTTTCTTGAACAGCTCACGGCTGACGCTCGGAAGGTCCTCTTTGAGGAGCTTCTATGGGAGCATCGGGACCTCGCTGAGGCACATGATAAGTGCCAAGGTAAGCTTTTGTACCACCGGCATCTTCTTACCGGAAACCTTTTTTCCTCCTAACATTTATAATCTTTGCTTAACAGTGATCCCGGAAGCTTCCATTGAGGCTCTCAAGGAGCAGCTCGCCGCCGCCCAACGTACAATTTTCCCTCTTTCCTGTTAGCTTGGCTTTCTTTTCATCTTAATCAGCACAATTTTGTTAACACCTTCTTTTCCGGGTTTCAGGGGAGAAGGACCAGCTCATCCGGCAGCATCAGGAGGAGCTGAGCGCCCAAAAGACCAGCTACCAGGAGCTCAAGTCCCAGTTCATCCAGCTGGGGCTTGATCATGCTAAGGCTCTCAAAGCTGCTGAAGCTGATGCAGCGGCCAAGATGCATGAGGCTCTTGAAGATGCCGGCAACTCCAACATGGTGTTGCAGACTGAGCTGGAGGAGCTGGCCAAAGCCCGGAAGGCTGCCGAGGAAAAAGCTGCACGGCTGGAGGCGGAGCAGAAGGAGTACGACCGGCTGGTCGTGCAAACTGACGCACACGCCTACCGTAAGTCCTTTCCTTTTGCACTTTCCGATTACTGCCCACAAGCCTTTTTTCTTCCGATCGCATTTTCTTTTCGTTATCTTTCCTTCCGGTTGCATTTTCTTCCGGATTCCTTTCCTTAGCCTTTTTCTTTCTTTGCACATGCCTCTTCCCGGACTCTCAGAGGTTTGCTATCAAGAAGGTTGACGAGCACTGCACTGCCCAGGCCCAAGAGAATCTTGGCGTGCCATGGACCCCCTATGACCATCTGGTCGCGCTGAACGCGCGGGTGTCTCATATGCGCGCCATAGATCGCAACCTGTCTGACATTCCTGATGTAGCTACCCAGCTCTTCAGGACTCTGTGGCCTGGCGAGGAGGTGCCGGATACTTTCTCACTGATCAGCGACCGCCTTAAGGGCGCCGGCAGGAGGATCCGCGAGTGGCAGTGCTCTGCTGCCCGCGCTGGAGCAGACTCTGCCCTCCGCGTCGCTTGCTCATGGTATCCGGAGCTGAACTTGGATGCCCTCACCGGAGTGCGCGAAGGCGCGGAAACCGATCTGGACCCGATTCTCACCGCTAAGCGGCAGGATCGCGCGTACCACATCGCGGAGTACGCTGACATGCGCACCTTCATCCCTCCCCCTCCTGACGTCCAAGATTATCTCGACGAGGAGGAGGATGAAGCCGAGGAGGAGCCTCTGGGCGATGTCGGTGCTGGCGATGCCCCTCCTGAAGCCCCCGCTGCCTGATCATCTACTTGCTTGAAAATTTACCTGTGTTATGCTCTTTGGTCCTGCTTATCTCAAAACAATGTCCCGTTAAATTCTACCCCGGTATGCCAGGGTTTATGATGTAAAACTCTAAGTTCGCTTTTGGTTGCCGTACAACAGTTTATGCCGGTAAGTTATACCGGTAGTCAATTATCTTAAGTTTGCCTTAGTATAATTGCTTTTGGTTTTGCTTTTATCCTGCATTGCAAAGATTTCCAAATTGTTTCCGCATCCAATTCGATGCACACTTGGTTCTTTTGCCTTGGCTCTGCCTGCCTTCTCTGGGCGTTCTTTGGCGTATGAGCACAAGGTTCTTTCACCAAACAAGCATTTTCTTGAACTTAGAAATAACTTCGAAATTTTGCAAAAAACCGGTTTAACCGGGGTTAGTTAAATTTTCCGGATTGTTTGTTCCCACTCTCTCTCTTCGCAGTTCGCGTGCTTAGTTGCTACCGGTTTATCTTGCTTGCCATGAAGCCGGTTTGCGGACAGCAGCAGAGTCGAAGACTCCGGTAGGTTTAGCACGCTACTAAACCGGAAAGAAAAAATGTTCACCAAGCAACCGGTGAACTGAAAAAATAAACATGTTGCATGCAACTTAGGTTGGGGTAGTCCCCGAGATTCATTTGAGGTTCCGACATCTTTTATTCATAGCATGTAAGGTACAAAAAGGAACTTCTTACTCCACAACTTCAAGAGTAGAAAGGGGGACGCAACAGAGCTACGTTCCATGGACGCTTGCTCTCCTCCCCGGACCTGTCTGCCTTTCCTTTTTTCCACTCCTATGCATCGATCAAGTAGTATGCATCATTGTGAAGCACTTTGCTCACAATGAAGGGACCTTCCCATGGTGGTGAGAGCTTATGCCGGCCTTCAGTGCGCTGCACTAGGCGTAGCACCAGATCTCCTTCCCGGAAAACTCTCGGGTTAACCTTCCGGCTATGATAGCGTCTGAGGTTTTGCTGGTAAATGGCTGTTCTTGCCAAAGCCAGCTCTCTTGCTTCTTCTAGCAAGTCCACATCATTTTCTCTGGCCTCTTTGACCTCTTGCTCAGTATAGAGTTGTACCCTTGGTGAATCATGAATGATGTCAGTTGGTATGACTGCTTCTGCTCCGTATACCATGAAGAATGGAGTGTACCCAGTGGACCGGTTTGGAGTTGTTCTTATGCTCCACAACACTGATGGTAGCTCATCAAGCCAACACCCCGGTGACTTTTCTACCGCCTCAACGAGCCTTGGTTTGATACCGGAAAGTACCAAAGCATTCATTCTTTCCACTTGGTCATTGCCTTGTGGGTGTGCCACTGAGCACAAATCCAACCGGATGTTGTTGTCCTCACAAAACCTTTTGAACTCACCTTGAGCAAAGTTGGTTCCATTGTCAGTGATGATGCTGTGCGGGTATCCATACCGCAAAATGACATCTTTTAAGAACTTCACCGCTGTATGCCCATCACATTTTGCGATAGGTTTCACTTCTAGCCACTTGGTGAATTTATCCACCATAACCAAGATGTGAGTCATGCTGCTCCTTGCAGTTTTGAATGGGCCGACCATATCGAGGCACCAAACGGCAAACGGCCATGTTAATGGTATTGTTTTTAAACCGGACGCTGGGGTATGATTTTGCTTGGCGTACCTCTGGCACCCGTTGCATTTTCTTACTAAATCCTCAGCGTTTTCCAAAGCAGTGGGCCAATAAAACCCATGCCGGAATACTTTTGCTACCAGCGCCCTTGATGAAGCATGATGCCCACATTCTCCTTGGTGAATCTCCTCAAGCATTTCTTTCCCTTCTTCCGGTTCCACACATCTTTGAAGGACACCGGTAACGCTTCTCTTGTACACCTCACCATTGATGAATGTATATGCTTTGGACCTTCTTTGGATTCTCCTTGATTCATTTTCGTCATCCGGCAAGGTGCCGTTGATCAGGAATTCCTTAATAGGTTTAACCCACGACGGTGTCTCTTGAACCAAAAACACCGGTGCATCTATCTCCATGCTATCTACCAGCATCGTTTCTTCCGGTACGGCTACAGCAGTCCCCGAGCTTGCCGGAGCAGTCCCCGAGTTTACCGGTGCAGTCCCCGGGTTTCCTTCATCGATATCCATGGGTACTACATGCGATTCCGGTACGAAAATTGATTCCGATTCCGGGCTTGGTTTGATTGATGGTACTCTTAAGTGTTCCAAGGCTATTCCAGGAGGAATTTCCTGCCTAGATGAGCCCAGCTTGGACAAAGCATCCGCGGCTTCGTTTTCTGCCCTTGGCACATGGTGAAACTCACAGCCCTCAAAGAAGCCGGCAATCTTTTGCACGTGAAATCTGTACAAGGCCATGTTTGCATCCTTCGCGTCCCAATCGCCGGAACATTGCTGCACCACAAGATCTGAATCTCCATAGCAAATGATCCGGTGCGCACCGATTTCTTTTGCGACCTTTAATCCATGGATCAAGGCCTCATATTCAGCGACATTATTCGATGCCCTGAAATGCACTTGCAAAACATACCGGAGATGATCTCCTTTTGGCGAGGTAAGCAGCACACCAGCACCTAGACCCTCTTTGAGTTTGGATCCATCAAAGTGCATTTTCCAGTATTCTATCTTCTGATCTGGCGGTTTGTATTGCATCTCCGCCCAATCGACGAGGAAATCAGCCAAAGCCTGTGATTTTATGGCATCTCTTCTTTCGTACGCTAGTACATATGGTGATATCTGGATTGCCCACTTTGCAATCCTTCCGCTAGCGTCCTTGTTGCACATGATATCGGAGATTGGTGCTTCACTCACCACCTTCATAGGATGTTCTTCAAAGTAATGCTTGAGTTTTGTGGCGGCCATGTACACGCCATAAGTCATCTTTTGGAAGTGAGGGTAGTTTTGTTTTGAGAGGGAGAGCACCTCGCTCAGGTAGTATACCGGCCTCTGGACGGTTTTTCCTTCCTCTTCTCTTTCAACCACAACCACTACGCTCACAACCCGGTTTGTTGCTGCTATGTATAATAGCATAGGCTCTCTTTCTAGAGGTGAAGCCAGTATAGGTGATGTGGCCAACATTGTTTTCAGTTCTTTAAACGCTGCGTCTGCCTGAGGGGTCCAGACGAACGTGTCAGATTTTTTCATGAGAGCATAGAGTGGCAGAGCTTTTTCTCCCAACCTGCTTATGAACCGGCTTAGCGATGCCAAGCTACCGGTAAACTTTTGCACGTCTTTTAGATCGCGCGGTATTGTCATTCTTTCGATTGCCCGGATTTTTACCGGATTTACCTCAATGCCCCGGCTTGATACGAGAAAGCCAAGCAACTTGCCGGCTGGGACACCGAAGGTACACTTTGCCGGATTGAGCTTCATCCGGAACCCTTCTTAGGTTATCAAATGTTTGCCGAAGGTCATCGATTAAGGTTTCCTTTACCTTAGTTTTTACCACCACATCGTCCACATACACTTGCACATTCTTTCCGATTTGATCAAACAAGCATTTTTGCATACAGCGCTGGTACGTTGCACCAGCGTTGCGCAAACCGAAAGACATAGTGACATAGCAATAAGCCCCGTGCGGGGTAATGAACGCAGTTTTTATTTGATCTTCCTTTTTCAAGGGGATTTGGTGAAAACCGGAATAAGCATCCAAGAAAGACAACAGCTCACATCCTGCAGTGGAATCAATCACTTGATCGATCCTGGGTAAGGGGAAAGGGTCTTTCGGGCAAGCTTTGTTCAAGTTGGTGTAGTCAATGCACATGCGCCACACCTTTGGAGCTTTTGCTTCCATGTTTTCTTCCTTCTTCTTCTCGACCAGCACCGGATTAGCTAGCCACTCGGTGTGCAGTACCTCCACAATGAAACCAGCAACCAGTAACTTTGTCACCTCTTCTCCAATGATCTTTCTCCTGTCTTCAGCAAACCGGCGCAGCGGCTGCCTTACTGGCTTTGCATCTTTCCGGACATTTAGTGAGTGCTCAGCCAGCTCCCTCGGAACACCTACCAAGTCATCAGTAGACCAGGCAAAGATATTCCGATTCTCACGGAGGAAGCTGACGAGCGCGCTTTCCTATGCCTCATTCATACCGGCACCGATACGAACGGTGCGCTCAGGGTAAGCTGGATCCAGCACGATGTCTTTTGTCTCTTTTGTTGGCTTGAACGCCGGTGTGCCCAAGTTTGCACTCATTGCAGCTAAGCTCAGCTGCGAGGACTGAGCCAGCGCAACCGCGGTTTGCATCCTCCTCTTCTCTTCAGCAATCACCAGCGATTCTGCCAGGTTTGATCCGGCGGAAGCTGTTTCCAGTGAGACTTTGTAGTTTCCCACCACAGTCAAGGGTCCACGAGGTGCCGGCATCTTCATCTTGAGATACGCCGTGTGAGTCGAGGCCATGAAAGCAGCCAACGCCGGTCTCCCCAGCAAAGCATGGTAAGGACTATCTAAGTCCACCACCTCAAACTCAAGGTTTTCAACCCGGCAATTGTCACGTCCTCCAAATGACACATCCACCCGGACTTTTCCAACCGGTGCGCAGGACAGTCCCGGAACGATTCCATGGAACGTTGTGCGCGTTGGCTGAAGCATGTTTTCTGTTATGCCCAGCATGTTCATGGTGTGCCTGTACATGATGTTTATGCTGCTCCCATTGTCTATCAGCACCTTGCTGAACTTGACTCGAGCGTTTGGCCCTTGCATGATTGGGTCCAAGACGAGAGCATAGCCACCCGGGTTCGGCATGACCTTAGGGTGATCCTTGAATGACCACGAGATCTCTTGATCAGACCACAGCATATATTTTGGTATTGCCGGCATCACCGCGTTCACTTCCATAGAACGGCGATACAGGCTTTGTTTATCAGTTGGCTCGATTCTGAACACAACGCAGCACATATCTGGATCTTTGTAAATATTCTGGCCCAAAGGTGCCGGTGGAGGTGGTTGGTCATTGCCCTCCATCACCTGGTTAACCTGCTGGTACTGCTGCCGGTTTGGCTGCACCGGTAAGGCGTTTGCCCCGGTAAGCGGTGGTGGTGGTGGTAGCTGTTGTTGCCGCGGCATGTCTTGTGGTGGTTGTGCATCTTTTACCGTTCCTTTTTGCATCAAGTACTTGGTCCAAGTGCAATCCTTCGTCAGATGGTTTGACGGGTGTGCCGGGTTCGGTGTGTGCCACCGGCAAGGTTGGTCCATGGCAGCTTCCATGGTGTACTTCGCGGGTTCTTGCCAGTTCTTTTTCTGAACCCAGGGCTTCTTTTCTACCCACTGTTTTTTAGGACCCGCCCATGGCTGCGATCCGGTTCTCTCGCTCCTGATCGCCGCTGGCCTCAGAGTTTTCTTGCACTGCAGCAACTTGCTGCGGACCGTACCTTCGATCCGGAAAATCTTCCCTTCTTTTGTTATTCCGGTTATCCCGGTGTTGCTCTTGGCGCTGCTGTTCCGGCTCAGGTTGCACTGCCGGCTACGTTGGGTCTCCCAACGCATAGCTATCCGCAACACGTATCATCTCTGCCAACGTTGTCGGCATGTTCCGCTGCAGCTTTTGCCACAACGGTGAACCTCTCCTGCACCCACTGCTAAACCAAGCAATGGCCTGTGCCTCTATTACCCCTTCACAGGAGTTCCTTGTGGTGTTCCACCGGGCCAGATAATCCCGGTCTGTTTCGTTCTGGCGCTGTATGCACAGAGCGAGCTGCTGCGGCCTGTTTGGCCTCTGATAGGTGCTGCTGAAATTGCTCACAAAGGCTTCCTCAAAATCCAGCCAGCCATTTATGCTTCCTGCCGGCAAGTTCTTTAGCCAGATTCTTGCCGGCCCAACCAGAAATGATGGTATGATTCTCACGGCCCATCGCCGATTTCCTCCTCCTGCTACGGTTCCTCCGCCGCCTGCGACGTACACTGCGGTCACGTAATCCGCGAGCCAATCTTCCGGCTTCGTGGTGCCATCATATGTTTTTGTGTCACGGGGCAACATAAAGTTGCGAACTGGTGGTTTTTCTTTCATGATCCTTGGGCCAAAGCATTTTGGGCCTGGGGGACCTTCCTCCTCGATCATTTCTGACAAGTACACTCTATCCAGACGGTGCCTCGCATCCCGTTCCGGTAGGTACCTTTCTCCCAAGCGTTCTCCCAACGAGTTCCGGTATGCTGCCGGTCTTGCAGAATCAGCTTCATCATAACATTCCGGTACCGCGGCCCTTGCCTGCCGGTACCTCGGGGGATCTATTTCCTCCTCATCGTACGCTGCCCTTGCAGCCCGATAATTTTGCCCGGTTTCTTGTCTACCGGCATGATTGTTTCCGGCATAGCCCTCTTTGGCGTAGCCTCTGTTTGCCCCTTGGCCTTTTCTGCCGGCATCATATTGCCCGGCTTGTTGCTTTCCGGCAAGAACTGGATCGTACACAGTCATCTGCTGCGCATTCACTTCTTTTTCTCTTCTTAAGTCCGGATGGGGGGACGAAGCCTGCCCATGGGACTTGCTACCGGCATTCCTTGTCGAACGCGCGGATTTTGAAGCCACAGCCTTGTTTAGCCTATCAAGCTGCTCTGCATGCTGTTGCTCGATAGTTTCAAGAAGTTCCCGGACACGCTCTTGTTGTTTTGCCAGAGCGTCCCCGGAAAGCGAGTCACACAGCGCTACGGCAGCTTTAGCAGCTTTTATCGTTTTATCCGGGCTACTGTACTTAGGTTTCTCTACAATGCTCACAGATGCAGAGATACTTTTACCGGCAGCAACTTCTTTGCGCAGGTCCTGATCTAGATTGCGAGCCTTAAGCCGGTTTTCCGGTATCCTAGCAGCATGCGCGCTAACAGAAGCAAAGTCATGGGCAGCGTTGTACTCACGTAGGGTTAGGTTCAGCTCGCGCTGCGCTCTGGCGATGTCCTTGCCGCTCTCGAGCATCTTCTGGCGCTGCGCCTCCAGCTCCGCCTGAGCCGCTGCCGGGTCGATGTTCTGCGCGATGGGGGTGGCGAGGACGTTCATCGCCGCTTGGAGCGGTGTTTCCGGTGGCGCGGATGATGCTCCCGCTGCGCCTGCGCCTCGCTCCAGTGGTGGCTTGGCTGCACGGGTCGAAACCGCACGCCCGGCGCCTTCTTCTCGCAGCTTCTTTGCCGGCGTCGACTGCGCCTGCCATCATCACCTCCACGCTCCCTGGAGCACGGCCAGCATGTAGCCACCTTGGCGGATCCGGCGCCACCAGCACCGGCGAGAGGCACTGACGCACAGGAACAGTGCCGAAGTAGATGCGGTGGCTGCCGAACTCGATGATGCGGCCGTTCTTGGGAAGATGCCGCCGTTGGCGAAGCAGCCCGCGTTGTCGTTGATGAAGTCCATGGCGTAGATGCGCTGCACCAACGCGGAGACCGTACGCTGACCGGCGACGTCGAGGATGCCCGCCCGAATGTGAACTCCAGCAAGCGCCACTTCATGCCCCACGGTGGGCGCCAACTGTCGTCGTGGCGAACGAGCAGATGCCATGGGATGGCTTAAGTTGGGGCCGAATGGGCGCTAGAGGATTCTGGGGAGGGTTTGCGACTAGATGGGATGAACTTCCGGATGCTTTCCTCAAGAACACAACCAAAGGCCGGTATGCAAGAAGAGAGACAAGAGGAAGAACTCTTTACTAGATCGTCTGCTTCATTGATCTCAACATGATTACAGGTGCTTGGATACAAGTTCTATCGTCTAATCTCCTCTGTGGACACGCGCCCGTATGAGGCAGTGCCCCCTCTCCTTATATAGGGGAGAGGGTGGCTTACAGAACAAGAAACCCTAATGGCATCTTTGACTGGACAAACTACTTTACAAAGCTACTTTAATCATAGATGACGCCGGAGTCTTCTTTAATCAGGGACGCTGACGTCCTCCGGCTTCTTTCAGCGTCATCTCTCTCTTTGGCGCCAGGGCTCTGATTAAAGCCGCTTTGCTTAGCTCATCCTTGTCTTCTTGCTCTGAAGAGAATCTTTGACCAGTCCCGCCGACAGGCCCTTCTCTCCGGTATCTTCTTTACCGGGTTCCGATATACCCCTTTGGGGATACCGGCTTAGCTTCACTTAGCCCAAACTCTTACCTTTGTGTTCCGGTTAGAATATTAAACCGGTATCTCGATGGCTCAAACCATCCGGTTTGGCATGCCTTTGGCATACCGGGGGTCATCCCCCAGATCCCATGTAGTATCTTCATGAGCTTGCCCTCGCCGGAGCTCCTCCTCGCCTAATCCCACACACTCCGCATGGGTTCCTCACTATCCGACCCTCTGCATGTTCAAGCAAAGCAGAGCTTGCAGCCGGAGATGAGGATTGCGGTGGAGAAAGCGGGAGGCGAAGGCGTCGCCCGACCGTGCAAGATCGTCATCCTTGGCGTTTTTGTCTCTCTTCCTCCACCGTTCTGCCCCATTTCCCAATCCCCTTGCCCCGGTTTCCTCCCACCCTGATCTCTCCCGATGTGAAAGTTGACTAGCGGTGGGGAACACCGAGAGCCCTCGCCGACGTCTTCAATGCTTCTGCGGCAGGTGGCCGGCGATGTCCCGAACGGTGCGTGGAAGAGGCTGGACATGCCGTCGCCATGGCACAACACGGCAGCAAGTCGTGCCGGCCACGCCGTGGCCCCGAGTGGCTGCTGAAGCCGGTGGAAGACCCGTCGATGCCCACCGGCAAGGGCCACCTCGCGTATGTCCTCTCCCCTGGCCGCCTCCCTGCTCTTCCCCACACCCCTCCTCTTGGCGACAAGTTGTGCTGCTCTTCGATGGCTCGGTCAGCAAGCTCATCAAAGTCGTCGCCAATGGGAGGTAATCAGCCTCGCGAGCACCTGCGAGGGGGCGCCCTTCGTGGCGGCAACGACAAGCTGCGTGGTTGCTCCTTGGCCGCCGTGGGGCTGCGCCGCGATGCGCGGCCATGCTTCCGAGATGGAGGCCGCGTGCGCCACAAGTTGCGTAGTGCCTCCTTGGCCGCCGTGGGGGCTGCGCCGCGATGCGTGGCCATGCTACCAAGATGGAGGCGCGTGCGCCGCCATGCTCCGCCGTGCTCCGCTTCGCCCACATGCCGGTGCTGATGCTAACGAGCAGCCGCGAGCCGGACCGGATCTGGTTCAATTTCGACTATGATGAGCTCAGGCTGCTGGGCGCACCTGTTCGGCGTTTGCCTGGTCCCGCTCCCTTCCTCCACATCTGGCCGGCCTGTCCCCATGGTCGCCGCCACTATCCGCATCTTGGCCGTCCCTTTCTGCCGCATTGCCTATGTTCCGGTAAGTCACGCTCGCGTTGCTTCCTCTGTTCGATCTAAATTGTTGACTTGGGCTGTGATGCGTCCTGCTGGGAAATTGCACGCGCAACTGGTTGGGCTTGGGTCAATGGGATGTTATTTGATATGGAGATCTTTTACTACTTACCACGGATAAACCAAATCATGACTAATTCATCGTTTAATCTTGCCTCTAGGTAGTCTGGCAACATTTTGTTGCGTCAACTTGGAGTCGTCAATATAATCTACAACAGCGGTGATGGTTCTATCATTGATGAATTTTAAGGTACTCGCTGTAGTTGGTGGATTTTGCCTTAATCAATAGCCATTTTTCATGCTAAGTACCTAATTTGTGGTTTCACAATCTTATGGTTCATAATTGATTGAAATAAGTTTGGTAAATAGGATTTGTGTACTGTTGGGGAAAATTGTCAACCCAACACATCTTATCGCAATAACATGCTAAGTTCACCTTTTGATCATACATTAATTAATTCAGGTAGTTAGTCTACTGTTTACGATTGCCCATGGGCTAGAATTTTGGACTATCTTCTTGAACTGAATGGAGCATAGTCCATTTTTGTAATTATGCTTTACAACATTGCAATCTTCCGATATTCAAAAGTGAGCGCGTGTAATTTCACCATCAATCTGACTATGTATTGATGTGCTGCATATTCTTGTGCAACATTTAACCGCATTGAGCATTTTTTTTACATATAGTTATTTGCCTGAAATGGCAGTCCATAATGGACATAGAAAACAAAAAAGGAGAAGCCATGTTGACTGTGTGCCCACTCTGATTATATGTATATCCATTCTCTGTCCATCGTGTGTGCTCCTTTATATTTAAACTTTGATAAATCTTTGCACCTACATCTGTATAATAACCCATTGATATTTTCTTTCAAACATACTCATACACCGAGGTTCCTTCGGGCATTTGTTTGTATACATTACCCTCACATGTATTACCCTCACATGTAGGTATTTTGTTGATGCGGTGCAATCTACTGGATATTTTCTCTAGCAAACAATTTAAAAAGCGGAAACCATCGAGACAATGAAGTGCCAACTATGCCTCCTCATAGGTCCTTTATTTGATTATTTAAACCTTATTTGCTTATTATGGATAGATAAGCTAGCTATATGAAATATACTTCTAGATTCTCCATGTTCAAGTAATGACACACACATTCATATATGTTATACCTACTGTGATTTTTTTTTTTTTTGTTTTCGATGAAAACTACAGAGGGATGATAGGTAGAACAACTTCCATTCACCTCTGCACTTTCTTGAAAAGAAGGTAAGTATATCTCTTTTGTGAGGAAACACTTTCAAAATCCTCCTTTTTTTTTATGATGAGACCACAAAATATGAGCTAATCGAGTAAGGTACATTTGTTTTTGCTGACATGACAAGGCTAAATAAGAGTTGTGGCTTATCACTGGGTTGGTTTCCACTGACTCTTTATACTTTTCTATCTTAGAAATTAGTTACATCATGAGGAGACGAGTTATTGGTCGATAGAGCCATAATGTGACCCAGCCATTTTCCTGGTAGTTTACTCCTAAGACCAACTCCTGAGTGGATTTTGCCAAATATAATTCAATACTATATTTGAAAGTCACAACTATAATCTCACATTACATGCACCATGATCAGTTACATATATAAAAAGATGGCAATGAAAATCTTTGTGGTGCATTACCATTTGTTTATTCATCATGTGTTTTCATCTGAAATTCATATCTAGGACAAAATTTGTTTAAGATAAGCGGCAATGTTCCTCCTTGCATCCAAACTTATCCATAGATTGACTACTCAACCTTAGATATTCTGTGACAATCCAAAAGGATATTCCCATATGCCACTAAATTTTTGTCATATATAATTTCCACCAATATTCGGAAGATGAAATGCATTTTTTTCAATACATTGGTATTAGATAGATTACTTGTTACGAAACTAGGTTGTTTGATGCTCAAAAACCAATTTCTTTATGCTCTAACACGTAATAGTGTAGGACTATTTTGCCGCTTCTTTTTTATTGGATCGGACATGGAGGTTTTGATCGTACATGTTTTAGGTGTAACCATTGATGCTGTTCAGTACATGGTCGGCGGCGACACAGGCTGCACAAGACCTCGGTGGCGGTCAGTGGTGGAAGCCCGGAGCAGGAGTGAGCAGAGCGGCACTTGGGCTCAGGTGAACCATGATTTTGTTGTTTCAGTCCATGAGTTTTTGACATTGTCACCCCACCATGCTTTGTCTACGCTACACCGCATATATTGGTGTGAGTAAATAGTGACCTGCAATCTTTCATTTCATTTCTCATTTCACCATGCTTTTCCTATGCATTTTAATTTCCTGTATGAATTATTTAATTATTCCAATGTTAGATAGTGCCACTGATGCTGCATCGACATATTTATTGGATGCAAATTGTGTGTACTACATCAAATAATATTAGATGGTAATATCATCACACAAATTTCTTAACTAAAACTGATGCCATCCCTGATTGTTGAACTTCAGATGCTGGTGCTTGAGCATATTCTTGGGCGTGTACAAAATTCTGATGATTTAAAGCATGTTTGGCATTTTGAGGACTTGGCATGAGTCTTTCACTTGATTAGTAAAACCATGATTATCCCAAGGATCGGAGTAATTAGATTAAGGGGTAGTACTATAAAGGGAAACATTGTAGGTGTTCAAAAGTGCACCATGCCAACGCTAATAAAAACATTAGTTGTTACCTTCTACAATACTGATATGATCCATTTCTGCAGGTTGCGGTTTCGAATAAAACATTACTGTGACTTTCTTTCTGGTATGATTGTCTTTGGTCGTAACACAATTTAAACCCATATAAATGTGTATAATTGAACTTCATAGTTGTATGTAGGACATGTTAAAACATGAATACCTAATTTGGTTCCACTTTGGAGTATGTACTGAAGTTACTTGAAAGTTCTTATATTATTGTGCACGAGTTCGAAACCTAAATAAATCCCGTCATTATGTAACTTTTATTGTGAGGCCACTATGTTATTCCACTTTGGAGCAATTGGAAAGCTCTTTGATAGAGCTTAAATGTTATATAAGGGCTTAACTGGTTATTTTCTTGTCTTTGTTCAAGTCTTTTGTACCCTGCATCTTTACAAGGATGAATTAGGCCAGTGATTTATTCAAATGGCATATAGTTTATATAGGAACCTTCTCGCATAGTATATTGCAACCTTTTCTTGACTTATCTTTAATAACGAATATGATAGTACCCGAGTTAGATACATCGAGGTAGTATACATAAGAGGATATTTATTCAATTAAAAATCAATGCATGCAGATTGTTGAGTAGAGGTACTTCCACGATGCAGAACAAATGCACATGTGGTAGATATGGGATCCAAACTGAAGCTAACTTTTGTACTATTGTCAGGTGTGAACATTTCTGGAAGATAATTTGTCTTGTGTTGGACTATGCTATACTTCGTAACAGTAGCCTGTTGTGCCTTATTATTTTATGCCGATGATGCACCTAATGTTCGGAAGATTCAGCAATCTAGAAACAATATTGTACATTAAAGGTTGAATCTATCTCTTCATGCTACTATGGTTTTTTTTTTTTTTGTGTGTTGGTCAGTTCAATACACCGCTACGCTTCCAGAATGGTATTCAGCGAAAGAAGGACAAACAGCTGAGCCACTGCTGTTGTAGGCTCTGTGTAGTAACAATGCCGCTCATGATCAGTATTCTTGAATTCTTGATGTGCTACATAAGCAATGGTCAATCCATTTGTATCGTGTCGACTGAGTATGTGTAGAGAACTTCATAATACTCTAGGTTGTGTTCAGTTTATTTTCTTCTTTTAGTAATTGTTCAGTTCATTAGAACTAATAAAGTGATGAGACAATAAAGTTGATCTTCTTTAAGGACAATTTGATCCCTTCTATTTGGCCAGTATTCCAGATTTATTTTAAGCAATTTTTCATCCACTAGCCAGATCGCATGCGCGGCGGATATTTTGCTAGTATAGATAATGCATGCAAGAACTGATTATGTCATAGTGTTTCGTACCTTGTAGCGGTTCTGTCCTTTCTCTGGCTGTTGTAGTGGCCGCTTAGGGTTGCGGTGGTTCAAGCTCATTCTATATTTTTCACATATACTTATAGATGCAAGTAGGCAAATATTAGGGTATTCTTTGCCCAGTTTAGTGCAAAAATGAATTAAAATGATGACACATCTAAAAAGAAGTTAGTTTACTTTTAACCAAAGAGGGTAGAGGGTACCTTAATCTTGGCCCACTTGCATCACTACCCGTTCTCTCGCCCACTTGCCACAGATTTTGGTATATAATTGTCGGTGCACCCCTCCCCCTTCGTCTTCACCTGTCATCTTCCCTTGTACTTATGTAATCCAGATCCGATCTAGGGTTTTGCAGTGTTGTGTGTCCTTCATTGTTCCCTGTATCAATATCTATTTTTGGTTGATTCCCAAATCCCACCACCATATACCCCATATTGCTAGGGTTCATGGTATTTATACACCAAACCTAGTTTAACTCAATGCATTTGGTCCTTAACGATATGAAGAACATTGAAAGCTTGATAAAGAAACTAAATTTGCCGGAGGCAAATCATGAATGAGTAAATATAGGCTGGAAGGGCAACAATAAGTATCGGGCAGTGCAACCACCAGCTCTAGGGAAGCTGATGTCATAGCTAGTGGTCGTCCCTTGTAGATGTGTTGGCAAAATACGTGGTCCAGGTCTCGTGCCCCTTGAAAGGTTTTGCCACGTGGTCAGAACTTTTAGTGGAGTGACCTCCACCGGGCCACTCGGTAGCATAATAGGTTTCAATCAAAAGGTGAGTATATTCAAAGGTTGAAAGGGTCCTATAAAATCTAAATCCCACAAATCAACAAGTTCTATGGCTATAAAACAATTCATATGCATTTAATGACACTTATCAATATCAATAGTTATGTGGCCACATATTAAGACTGGCTTTTCAGAACCTTGGTGCATGTGAACCCACTTTTTCAAAAGTGTGTTTGTGATGTAAAAACATGTTTTAAACATCGAAACACAAAATAAATTCAAAGGTGATCTCAAACATGCATGTGCCCTGGACATGAGTTTCGTGACGAAAAAACCTTTTATTTTGCCTCGACAAAAAAGTGAAATTTTGCATGGCTATATAGCAGTATATATGTGACGTATTTTGTCTTTTTTTTTATTCTGAAATAAAAAAGTGGTTTCTCCGCGAAAACTTTCTACGCACACATGAAACATGCATACGTACCCGTTATTTTTATTTCAGGATTTTTTAACATTTGGAAAATGCATTTCCCACCTGGATTCACGTGCATCCAGGTTCAACCGGGACTTTTCCGCCACATATTGTAATACCTTACTCGTAGTTCTTTGTCAAGCGTAATGTCCTCTATAAGCATGATAATGCCACTTCCTCAAAATAGGCTTATGTTGTACACGACTTCTAATAATGCCATCAACTCATTTTTTGTACAAGAAATTATCATCCCAAAAGTATTTCCTCAAATCATAGAAAACTTTTTTTTATCATAAATAATATGAGGAGGGACTTAAATATCTTACAGATAAGAAAGAGGCTAAGCCCGTGCAAAAGATGATAGCTAATTTTTTTTGGTAGTAGCATAATTTGTCTGAGCTACATCAAGTATTTTTCTAGCATAATAAATAACTTTTAATTTCTTGTTAACTCGATGACAAAGAACAACACCTATTGCGTAATCACTACTTCACTAGCATCGAGTTAGGAGGTTAAATAATTTTTACCGAGCAACCGATAGGAGCTTTACCTTTCTATGTAGAAGAGGGAAATATACAAAAAAAAAATCATTTTTATTAAAGAAGCAAGTGCAAACCCTTATAAAGGTGGTTGAACAAAAGAGGTGGTCACAAGGGATTTTCTTCAAAGTCTAAAATGTATCAACACTCTTCATGGAAAGAGAAACACACATAGTTGTGCAAAATCTTTGTAAGAGACCTAGATATTTGCAAAAATATTCAATCAACCACAAGCTAAGAACGGCATGATAAAATAATCTTATTATACCTTCTATATGTATGGTGTATGGTAATTTCTCGATTGCATCAATTTTTTTTCTTTGTCCACTTCAATTCCTCTTCCAGACACTCGGTGACCAAGAAGAATACTTTCATTTACGATAAATTAGAAACAAATCCAATTCAACACAAGATGGTGATATTCAAAATCTTTCAAAACTTAGCTAAGATTATAGAGACAATTATGAAAAGGAGTAACATATATAGAGAAATCATTTATAAACAGCTCCATAATCTTTTTACAATAATTGATAAATATAGCATTCGTCTGCTTTTTGGAAAAGGTAGAAGGTGTATCACATAAACCAAAATACATTCTTATGTATGCCAAAGAACCAAAATGATAGGTCAAAGTTGTTTTTTTCCTGATCATCCCACTGAATGGGAAATTGAGAGAATTATGAATACCCATCCACAAAGGAAAAAATGTGAATGTTAGACAATGTTTTTAGTACTTGAGCAAGGTAAAGGCTACTCGTGCAACAAGTGCAGTTGCTATCACGGATGGATATTATTACTTGGAGATGTACGACATGAGGGATCTATTTGGTGTCATCGACATACCGTGATGTCAGTATGATACTACACATTGTAGGGTGGTATCATAAACTATTGTGCATGATGCTAGTGTACGATACTTCCCATTAGGCTGGTCATAGTGCATAGTGCAGTATCATATACTAGTATCATGCATATGATACTTGTCTACGATATTATCTCTATAGTGAGTAGTATTATAAACTTCTAAATTTATTGTTTTGTAGAATTCCAATGCAAATATATGTACAAGATTTATTTGGCATTTACTTTTCTCATAACGTGTGTTATGATACAGTATCCACCTATGTTACTTTAACCTTATCTCTCTTCCTTAATTAGATGTCACATCATCATCTTTGTGGCCTAGGATGCATGTGATACTACCTATGATACTAGCACTATGGCCAGCCCAATAAATAGTCTTATATTCTATCTATTTATCTTGCCAATTTAATGAAAGTACCCATGTTGCTCCCCCCACCCCCCACCCACACCCAAAAAAAAAAAAAAAAAAAAAAAAAAAAAAAACTTGTCCTAAACGAACAGCTGAAACATTTGGACTACCCAGCTCCCTTGGAACGCTACTAAGATTGAGAACCCACATCCAAGAAACTTCTTCACTAACTCAAGCAGCATATGGACGAACAACTTGCACACACAAGTTAAGAGGTGTCACTGGCACATTCCATCCATACACAGGTTCAGAGTTCACAAGGAATAAATCGATTGATGTACATCTCCCGTCCGCCTCACAAATCCGAGTTCAAAACCAAGCTCTAGCTAGAGTACTAACGGTTCATCCGGCCGATCGATCACGTCGCGCCGGCGCTCCAGACTGCATCTTGGCCTTCGCCGCAGGCGTTGTGGATGAGCTTCATCCTGTCCACGGACCTGCAGACCCCGCTGCAGGACCAGTCGAAGGACGCCGCGCACACGTTCCCCGCTCGCTTCTTCCACTCGCAGTCTACAAAACGCACGGCTGCTGATGGGCAAAAGAAGATGAAATAAAGTTGCACAGTGTAATCGATCATGCTGTGCATTTGTAGAACAAAGTGATTGCCAAGATGAGTTTATAGCCACAGACCTGGAGGCGTCGCGCAGCACATGCTCCGGTCGTCGACGTGCTCCACCTCCAGCCCGATGAGCCACGCGCCCAGAGAGACGTCCTCGTTCGCGTACCTGTGCAGGATCGGCCTGGGAAAAAAACATCATCGGATCGGTATCACGCGAGAATTAAGAAGGATTCAAGCGAAGAAACACAAGTGTTTAGAGCTTACTGGTTGACGGAGATGTAGGCGGCGAGGTCCTTGGAGACGGCATAGATCTGGCCGGTGGCATGGCGGAAGTACTTGTTCCCGACGTCCCCGAATTTCCAGTACTCCGGCTCGTGGTACTTGACTCCTCTGCGATCAACAACACATGATGGACGTCGAGGAATCAGCAGTGTACAGAAATGCATGCTCATATTAGGGGTGTGAGATCGATTTCCATTACCTCTGTGAGAGAACAGGCCCGGACTTCATGCAGCCGACGTACACCCTTGGCCGCGCCCTGTACTTGGCCAGTCTACTTGTCAGCATCCCTGCAGATGATAAGATCACAGATGAGCAAGGAAATTAACAAAAGATCGAATGCCTGACATGAAACGGCTGTCCAGTTCCAGTCCAGGTGGGCGTCCGACGTACGTACCGAGGTTGACGTGGACGTCGTCGTCGACCTTGACGTAGAAGTCGGCGTCCCAGGTGGCGACGGCGGTGGCGAAGTAGATCCTGGTCTTGGAGGACAGCTCGTGGTAGCCCTCCACGTGGTTCTCCAGCCGCATGAAGTCCTTGTACTCCGCCTCCTCCGCGTCGATGGCGCGGTCCGCCGGCCCGCCGCCCGCCGCCGTCCCGCTCCGCCCGATCACGAACCGGATCACGATCCCCTTCTCCTTTTCCAGCCTCCTCAGCTTCTCCCCTGAAAGTGCGACCTATGGTGAGAATCTGTTACGTTACGCCGGTGACAGGTGCATGTATAAAAGTCGGTTACCTGTGGGGACCCAGGTCTCGCGGAGGGAGTCGCGGCGCTTCTTGCTGCTGAAGGCCGTGTTGATGCCGATCACGACGAAGGCCTTCTGTGGGACCCTGGACGACACGCCGGCGCCGGTGCCGCCGCTCCTCGCGCGCTCCACGGCCAGCTCCATCTCCAGCGAAGACACCGCCTTGTCGAGTGACCTGTAGTGAAGCATGCACGGACTCATCAGACCTCACATAGACCACATGCGTATGGCACGATCAACTGCATGCAGTGGTTCGAGCAAGAAGAAATATGCTTACCGAATCGCGTGGTGCGTCCTGGACACCTCGTTCATGATGCCCTTGGGATCATGGCTCTGCCCCAGCTTCTGAGAGATTCAGTTCAGAGCAAGCAGCCCATGTAGTTAGCACACAGCAATTGATCGATGCAAACGCAGAATTACGAATATCTGACTTTGATCGATGCGGCATATACACTTACACTGTTGTCGTCACAGCCAGAACCATCAGAGGTCGCCTTCACCTTGCTCGACGCCGAGGCCGACGGCAGAAGCGACACCCGGCCGCTGAGGAGCAGCCCCACGACGAAGCTCGCGACGCAGAGCGCGGCCACGGCCTTCCCCGTTAGCGGCGCCCTGCCCCGCGGCAGCAGCTTCTTCTCCAGCTGCGGCTGCGCCTACACCATCGATACATCAGACGCACAGTTAGTTTCGCCATAGGAAGCTACCATCGATCATCAGGATCGCACGGCCGGACACGCACCATCATTGGCCAATCTTGGTTGCCAGAAGCCCAGAAGCTACCCGAACGCGTACATACGCGTATGAGAAAAGAGGGAAATGGGTGGCTTCTTCATCGGGCACCTGCGGAACGAGGTGACTTATGTGCCGGCCGGCATGGCGCGTGATGGAAAACGCCGGTCATCTGCCGGTCCCCGGGCGCATGCGGTTGCGGTTGCACCGCGAGCGGGTTCAGTTCGGAAGGCCCGTTTGCGTGAGGCGCCCCTCATGCCGAGCGCGTGAGGACGAGACTGGCTGGCTTGGCTCAGTTTTTCTTTTGGGTGTGTTCGGATTGCCACGCCAAATTTTGGTCATGAGTAAAAGATTGATTACGCCATTTGCTTTGCATCGTAATTTGAGGTAGTCATGAGTTGTAACTGAGATTTGATGAGAACGAAGTTAGTTCTACTCCTTGTTGTTTTGATAGTTGCCAACTTTTTAGCTTGTCAATGCTCCACTAGCAACTTTAGTTCATTTCTTTAGCGAATGTTGACCAACATATGTTTTACGTTACAGTTGGGTAGTTCAGCCAAAATATTGGGTAGTAACAGCAGGGCAATTTTAGGCAAAAACCAAAGACAGCCTAAGAAACGCCTTGTCTCGGCCACCGCCACCGCACGGCAAGGAAATGCGGTCTTACCTTACAGTTGTCAGCCTATATTCATGTGCATGGTTGAATCATATGTTTTACGTTGTAGTGATGTGCTGACGTGCAGGCGCATTAGAAAAGGAGATTGCGTGAGGCGCCTCATGCCGGAGGTGGTTGGAGCACAAGAAACTGAAGATAGCTGCGCTTTCCGTAGAGAACGAAACTGCAGTGCTCTTAGAATTGAGATTGTCAAAGGTCAGGCCGAAAAAGAATCACCGTGCTTCGAGTCACAAAAGGAGTTATATGTCATTTGGTATCATTATTTGGACCTGGAATCCTGGAATTCATTTTAAAATTTCCTCCTCGAAATAGGCTTTCGTCCCGCTATATTAATATAGCAACCAACCGATACAAGATGGAGATCACCGCTGAGGCAAACAGCACACCAAAGCCCAAAAAAAACAAAAAAAGAAGAGAAAAGAAAACAATGTCGACAAAGCCGGATCAACGAAAACGCTGATGATCCGCAACCGCTGCGCCCTTCGGAGAATTCCCACCACGAACTTAGCTCTCTGAAGCGCCGCATACCAAAGCAACACCTTCAAGAAGGGATGCGACGATGACGCCGCTGCTGCCCGGACAAAGCCTAGGGTTTCCCCCGGTATGCGGAAGGGTTGTGGGGAGGAGGAACCCCGGCGCCCGTCAAGAAGGAATGGCGGCGCCCATGAACGTCACCGTGTCGGTGTCATCCATCCGACAAGGATTTCTCCCGTCCCCCCAGAGAACCACAACCCCGGACACTTCATCGTGCTCCGCCAACCTCGCCACCCACCAGCATGCGCCACCACGGCCTTGCAATCACCAGCGCCGTCTCACCGTGGCCGACAAAACGAGACCAGCAGGCAGGAAGAGAGCCAGCCAAGAACGATAGACAACGGAACAACCACCACGCAGGAGGGACCCGCCTCCACCGCCGCCTGCGGTTACCGTCCGGACGCATCAACATGATCACACCAGGCCCAGCTGGCCCGGCCGAGCCCGGCTCATAAAGATCCCTGTCGCCGCCGCAAGATACTGAGCTGCCGTCACCGTCGTCGCCGCGCCTCAAGCCGCCTCTTCCACCCGCCGGAGATGGCGCAGACCCGCATGGGCAGGCCCGCCCTACCCGAGATGGGGCCCAAGAGGCCCGGATCTCGAGCATGGAGGGCGCCGCCGCCAGCTGCACCACCCCGCAGCCAAGGCTGGCCAACGTCGTCGCCGCCACCCACCCGGAGCCCCGCCGTCCTGGACCGCGCGCCGCCACCGGAGCCGTCGCCGACCGAAGAGCACCGCCGCCGGCAGGGACCGCCCCACGCCATCCCTCCAAGCGCGCGGGTAGAAGCAGGACCGTCATTTTATTTAAAATTTCATAGATGGACTATTTGGTTGCCACACTGGACCGTCATTTTATTTAGGAAATCCAGCAAAATGTCGCCATGGATAAACACGATTCCGAGCTGAGACCTGTCATTTACGTTTCTCTATGAAAACCATTTACAAATTCAATATTGAATTCTGCTGTTATTTGCAATTCCCTATAGCAACCAAACAAGTGTCTATTTCTAGAATTACAATGTAAATGCTACAAACGAAATGAAAGCCTAGCTTCCAAACGACTTCTTATAGAGTCTGCTCCAACAAACATATCGCAAAAGCACCCTTGGTTAATCGCAGCATCTCATCGGTAAACACAGCTCAATTCTAAACCAACTGAAGTAGAAGCCAATTTGCACCTAAGAACTGCCGTTATTTGCATGGTAACTCAACAGTACATACGATACGTTCTCCCCCCTAGGGAATATATTTGTGGTATTCCCAAGTTGCTAATTCACAAAACCCAGCAAGCTTTCAGTGCTAGAATACAGTTTATGTGCCGGTATATACAGTGTTGGAACTAAAATGGACTCCATATGATAGTACCATGCCTCAGGAACAACCTTCAACTCAACTTCTAATCCCAACATAGCTGCAGATATTGGGTGTAAGGAGCCCGCCAGACAACGAATCTGTTCTGCCAATCATTAAAATTTCATGGCATGCTGCGATAACGGAAAGATAAAACATAAGCCTTGAGTTTCTGGAACTCTTTTTCATCTACTGGTAACACATCATACCTTCAAACATAATGCAGGAATATGATTTCTCACTCATTTTGTCCTCAACATATACTTCTCTTATTAAAGGATTCCATTGTCAGGTTAGCAGTGAAGGCGGGGATGGAATTCATCTTTCTTATGAAAATCTCGACCTGAAAAGTATGGTTATATCATTATAAGCGGTTAATCTAGCTTTGGTTCAACAACAAACTATAAACAGTTCCAGAGTTTCCTTTACTTTGCAGGAGTGCTAACTTCACCATAACTATATGACTGGGTCAAGTACCTAGACCCAAATATTTCATACGCAATTTGACAAATAGCTTCGTTCCTTACTCAAGTAACACAAGAGATGCCTTGACTGAATTGCAACATTTTCCAATATTTTTCAGGAGAACTATATCTATCTAATCACCTAGACTAGTTCATTGCACAATAGTTTGTACAGATAGCATACTTTAATGTGCAATTAAGTCTGAAACACTTAAAACCTATACGTCAATTGTACTAAGCCGGTTAAGCCTTACAACAGTAACAACACTACATGTTATTTGTACAATAATTCAGAAAGGAAACATTCCAATGCAATGAATCAGTCCGATACCTGCTGAGCAATCTCATGTTGGGACGTGTAGCCATTGACCTGCATTTTTTGGTGATGTCAAACAAATGTTCCTTTAAACTATAAAAAAGAACATTTCAGCACTGAAATAAACCTACCACAATATTGGTGCTTCCTGATTCATAGACAAACTCAAGTTTTTCATCATCGCTTTGGGCATATACTGATTGCAATGTAAATCGTGTTACGTGGATCCCATTTGACTGCTGCTCATCATTCATCACTATCTAAAAATCCAAAAAGTAAGAAAATGATGTTTTAACAGTCGAGTGTGACTTAAGAACCAAGTACCAAGAAAAAAAAAGGAAGCTGGAAAAACGAGAATGGTGGCAAAGCGTCATTGTTGCTATGAGATTAAGTTGCCTTGATAATTCACTATGTGTAAGCAATTGAACATGTCATCATGCAAGAGATGGGAGGATCTGGGAGCTGTTTAACTGGCATATAAGACCTACAGCTTTGAAGTTGGGCCTGGAAGTTAGACTCTGAAGATAACCGAGGGATGCTAACTGGACTTTTTGTTCCTTATTTCTCATAAATGCGTGACTCTTTTAAGCCTCGCTCTCAAAAGCAGGATATGAAGAGAAGCTCACAACTGGAGAACAGTCGACTTGGAACAGTGCATGCAAAAAATACTGTTACTACAAGTAGCTGAAAAGTAAGATGTCTCGGCTGCTAAAAGAGAGCTCTAGGGCTACTGCACAGGTGCGCTACTTCTTGAGATCCAGATGGCTAACAGAAAAGGTTGAAAGAATTGACCCCACGATCAACTTTGTAATATTATAAATAAATACCTTATAGCCAAAAAGCGAGCAGCAAGCCTTTCGGAAGACTGAGATCCTCTCAGAAAATACTGCCTTATATCTGTTTCCAAGCAGGTATAAGGTCATCTCCAATAAATCAGAATATAAAGCTTATAACAGATATAAACTAATAAACTAGATTACCTTTCTTCACGTTTCTCTAGTGTGGCAACTTGATTTTTAAGCTGTGCTAGCTTTTCAGCAACATTTACATCTACTACAGTTCCAGCATCTGCAAGTAAATATCCAAGTTATAAATGCATTCAAAGAAAAACCAGACAAGGCCTCTCAGAGCTTGAACATATGAAGCACAGGATATTAGCAATGGAGTCATCCGGCAGAAAATGCAGATGTCTATCCTCGTTATAAATGCAACTAAGTCAAAGAATAAGCTATCAGAAATTGTAGAATGGGCAAATTTACTCAGGAAAGAAGCTGAAACTAATTACTGCATGCTACTAGTTAGATAATAATTCCCATGCGGAATGTCGAACTGAAAAGCTGGAGCATACAAGAAAGTCAAACATGCAAACAATATGTTGAGTCCATGAATAGTAAAAGTAATTCATAAGATTACTTACCAGCTTGTCCTTTTAGTTCTTCGATTGCCTGCAGCCTCTCTTTTGTTTTCTTTAGCTCAGCTTGCAGTGTTTCTATTGTCTGCTTTGCTTCACTATCCACTGCAAGAGTATTTACCATACGAAGTACTTTTGTGCTTGAGGCAGAGTAATCTCCATGACCCAGCTGTCAAATATGACAACAAATTTGAAGACATAGAAGCGTACAACACAGAGCAAATAATTGTAAGATAAACTATTATACTTCATAGTGTAACTCATAATTTCACCAACAGCTGGTTATGCTATTGGAGCAAGATGACATGCCTAGTTAAAACTTCAGTGAGACACCACCGTACTACAAAATATAACACATATGAAGACAATAGTCTGCTTCAATGAAGTTCAAAGGACAATAGCAATTGTTAAGTCGTGATTTGTTTACAAGGCAGCATATGACAGAAGCCTGCACAGCCAGTAGCTTAGGCCTGCTGAAGAGAGAAGCTAGATTGGCCACTCGCTATTAAAAATTGATCTCCATCCGTACCTTTGACTCGAGTAATGCCACCTGAGAGCGCAGTTGATCTCCCTCACGCTCCAAAGATTTTGCTTTTCTTGCTTCAATGCTCAACTTTTCATTCTTCAGATTGAGCTCTGCATTTTTTTGACTAATTAGTGTTCTCTGCTCGTGTAGAGAGCTCTCTAGTTCTCTTACTACCTTTTCCATTTGAGATAGGTCTGGTTCCATTTTCTGCATTATTAATCAGAAGAGGTATTATAAATTAAGAAAGTTATAATGGCATATACCCTCCAATATTAAGAATAGGAAAGTTACTAACCTTAAATGATGTGTCATCTCCGTCCCTAGATTTTTGGCTAGATAACATAGTATGGTCTTTTCGTAATCTATCTCTTTCTTCACTGACTGCAGTAAGCTGTTCAGAAGAAACAAGTCACAAAGGGGAAAGTAAAGCATGCTAATGTGAATTCTTGACCTATAAATGGATGAACACTCAATGTAAATATACAGAAGATTCACCATCGCAAGTATTTCTTAAGATAGCTTACGCAGCAAAAGTGCTATGGGAACATGGGACTACAAGTGTACTTATGGTATGTGTTATAGACAGAAAAAAGGGAAACATAGGTCTCAGTTTAATCCTACATGTGGCAGGGGACAGCAAAACAATACCAGAAGTTCAAGCCGCTTCACCTCCCTGCTAGCACTTTCTGCTCTCTCTTTGGCAAGGGTAGCTTCACCTTCTGCACGTTGCTTGCTGATCTCAGCAAATTCTAACGTAACCTCCAATTCTTTCAAACGTGATGTTACTTCACCAAGTTTATTCAAGTCTGTCAATGCTTGCCTGTTTAACAGTTCAAAGAACAGTATAAGTCTTAATGGGACAGGAGTACAAAATGGTACCTCCTTGTCGACAACACTATTCTTTCTCCCATGTTTTGAGCAAAAGTTATATCAAATTTATCAATAGTACGATCATAGGAGAAGATAGTAATCTGAATAGTTTTTAATAACAATGAACTATATCAGCATTTTTTTTCTTTTGTCAAAGTGATAATGGACATATACCGTTGCAAATCTGCAAAGTTGCTGTAAGAAGACACATCAGGTATGTTGCTGAGTAATGATGTACATGACGCTAATTCCAGCTCCAACTTATGTGCTTTCGCTTCGATTTCTCGCAGCTTAGATAATTCCGTTTCGGCCCGTTCCCTTCGTCCCTGCTCCTCCAAAAGCTTTTCACTTAGCAGCTCAACATTTGTGTGGACAGATTTTAGTCTTCTAGCTTCATGCACTTCTTTTTCCTGGATGTGTAGAAATCATATGGGTAAAGGACTTTATTTATTTTGGAAAATTACATGGCAGATTATTATTGAAAACCTGTGACAAAATTACATCATGCACTAACAAAATGTTTCAGGTGGTGTAGCGACCCATGAAAGAAGTCATCCAGTCAAAGAAATATCTGTGCTAAAATTACAGCTTCCTACATAGATTAAACCCTTTTTTACTTTCATGGCAGCTCAGAGAGCCACATAAGACAGCAAAAACCTCTCCCTACATGTATCCTGGATCAGTGATTAGTGCTAAGAATGATGTAAGCTTACAATAGATGTGAAACACTGATAGGTTACATATTTTTATGACAGTCATAAGATTTGCTTTCCTTATCAAAGAGTAAATGAAAGAAGCATTCCATCAAATATTCACATAACATCAGCTATCATCAAGGAAAATTCAACTTTTCAAGGCTAAATGCTCACATAGTTTCGGAGCTCCTCTTGCAAAAGCTTTATTAACTTCTGATCATCAGTTGGATTACGCTGAACAGACAGAGCACCAGAATCCAATAACCTGTGCTCTGTTTCGTTCTTTTCGCGAAGACACTGACCAAGAACATCAAATGTTAATCACTGTAGCTGCCGTACCAAAATGTAAAACAAATAGGCACGAGTATTAGCATCTGATGAGAACTCTCACAGCAGGGAAAGGAGTGGGAAATATTGATCAGCATGTCAATCAATAACTTAAATTACCTCGTCTAATTTCTTCTTCAAGTCCTCCAACTGCTCAGTTAACATCTTTGCTTCCTTCTCAGAGTTTTGGGCCCTCAGACTCATTCTCTCCAGCTATGACAAGGCATGTTCAGACAGATAAGCTAACATGCAGTGAAAAACCGATGTTCACAAGAGTCTAAGAACACAAACCTCAGCATTCAGTTTAGCGATGGATAGTTTTGAGTCGTCTTGCATATATGAAAGTTCCTTCTTAAGGGCTTTCTTCTCCCTTTCTGAACTTTCTGACAATTTCTGCAAAGTCCGTTCCAACTCCTTCACCGACTCCTTCGCAGATGCTGCTGATGTTTCGGCACTAATTCGAGAATCAATCTCTTTATTGAGTTGAACCTGCAGCACAAGCAAACCTATCATCGGTCATGTCAATTGATAAACAACAAGATGACAAAGCACACTAAAATGTGACTATGTGACCAGGTTATTATCACAGCAACAAAACGGAATTCATTTGCCAAAGGGAAAGATTTTTACACCTCAAGTTCCCCTCTCTTCTTGACTTGATCTCGGTATCGTTCGTTATACCCATCCAGCTCCTTCAATAGCCGTTCTTGCAATGCACTCTCCCGCCCTTTTGTTGCTGCTAGTTCTTGTTCAACGTAGTTCAGTTTATCCTTATATGTAGTCCTTTCATCCTCTGAAGTAATAGAAAACAAGATAGTTTATCTGTTTGTAAATATGTGCACATCCGATGGATAATGCTAAGTTGCTAACATCTAAATTCTAGACCCAGATTGCTTCGAACAGCAAAGGAAACCTACATATTGTTCATATCTTGTATAGTTCCCCTACACCCAACAAATATGAACTTATTACTATGATATAACTTGGAGGATTCTATATTATTTGACTTCCACAGTCGACGCATATTTCCTTCTTCGGCAAGTTTAACAGCTAAATGAACTGTAATTCGTGAAACTAACTCGGAACAAAATCAAGTAAACGCAAACGCACCACTCTTGGATATTTGCTTCTCCAATGTGTCAAGTAAAACTCGATACTCCTGAACATGCTTCTCTGCGGTGTCCAGTGCCACCACGAACTCGGACTTCACCTATCAGAAATGCACACAGGGAAAAAAACGTTATTATGTCTATCGAAGTGGCATATAATACTAGTAACACGACAGCAAACAGGTTATCCATTTGGAAATGCGTGATCCACTGCAGATCCTTCAAATTCAACCAACAAATCGCTATCTACGATTAGGGGGCTACAGGAGGTTATAGTAGCAGGTGAGCCCAATCTGACTTGAGTATAACAAATTTGGTACAACAGGCCACTAAGCGACAGCAGCTCCCCCCTTGAAGGAGCACATGTTGTATAGGAGGATATATGCGTACACAGAGCAAGACCATAAACAGTTGGAGATAGGGGGCGACGCGATCTCACCATCTGACGGCAGTGGTAGGTGCAGACCATGTCGTCGGAGGGCTCGCCGGGGCCGGCCGCGGCTACGAGGCCTGCGGGGCGGTCGTAGAGCACGAGGCGGCGGTCGGAGACGGGGGTCCGGCCGGTGGCGACGGCGACGGCGGCGGCGAGGTCAGGGTCGAGGTCGAGGTCTAGGTCGGCGTCGGCGTCGGCTTCGGCGCGCCGCTTCCGCTGCGGCGGAGTACGGAGCATCATCTCGCGGGTGGTTCTAGAAGCTTCCTAGGGTTCTGGCGGCGAGGGAGCGTGGGGGAAGGAAGGAGTGCCGATGCTGAAAGGGTTGGGGAGGAGGGATTTGATTTGAAATTGCGCCGCCGATGTGCTGATGGGAAAAGGCCGAGCGGCGAATGGTCATTGGAGCTTCATCAAACAAACAATGCCTATTTCACTGCCGAAAACGACTGTCATGGCCCTAATTTCCTGTATTTTCATACTGTCAAAAATACAGTATTTTTTATTTTTAAATACTGTATCTTCATTTTTTTAAATACTGTATTTTCAGTTTTTTTGGTCGCCCCAATTTTCTGTACTTTTATAAAGGCTAATTTTAGGAAGGAAAATGGTATCCATCAAAACATGTCGCAAACTCACCTTTTCTACTACTCCGTACTACTAAATTCATTTCCCCAAAAAAAATACTACTACTAAAATCATGCATTGAACCGTGCATATTTTTTCGAGAACCCGCACGAGAACTACGTGTTTTTGTATTAATTTTAAGCTTAAAATAAACCATGGTCCGGTTTCTCAAGAATCAGACCAAAAACCAAAGACATTTGCCTTCTAGCTTACAACGCACACGACAACCATGCGCCTTGCCCAACCACCGGCCAAGGTAAGGGCACAAGGTCTCAAACAATGTCACATCCATAGCAGGACTACCTAACATAACCCTAACAGTAGGAAGGCACATGTCGAAGTACATGCCACCCATGAGAAGGCAAGAGGGCGGCAGGACCTGACCAGACCTAGAGGAAGCAACGATGAGCAGGCGTCGACAAAGAGTACATGGCACTCCGCAGATCCACGCTCTAAGCATTGGCCACCTCCGACTCTAGTTGTCGTCCTGGCACTCCCGAAACAACTTCAACGGAGCCTCGAACAAGAGGATGACATCGAAATGCAACCAATGCCTGATCCAACAACTAGACCTAGGGTTTCCCCTGTTGCCCAGGACTAGGTGGAACGAATAGGGACTCGAGGACACCTTCAAGAATTTGATGCCGCCCACGGGCGTCACTGTCGTCCGCAACCACATAGGATTTCTCCGAGCCCTATCTTCAACCCCATTGACCATCAGAACAAAAGCAAACAAGAGCCATCATAGGACGCCACCGAAGAGAGACGACCACATGGCATGATGAGCGATGGAGTAGGGGTCGGCCTGTAGCATCACCCAACAGCCTAACATGGTCATGTCAAACTTACACATCCCCGCGAGACCAAGCAATGTGCATCGACGGCCTCCTGCTAGCAGCATCCATGAGGCAGAGCAACAACGATGGCCCAGGTCAGCCCGCTAACACCCCAGTGCGAGCTCCCGGAGCTCGCACGCGGGCACCTCCGCCGCACCACAAAACAGATGTCGCCGCCTCACCTGGTGCGAAACGATTGCGGCACACCTGACCTAGATCGGGCCAAGATTGGGACTGATACGTCTCAAACGTATCTATAATTTCTTATGTTCCATGCTACTTTTATGATGATACTCACATGTTTTATACATATTATATGTCATTATTATGCATTTTCCGGCACTAACCTATTGACGAGATGCCGAAGAGCCAGTTGCTGTTTTCTGCTGTTTTTGGTTTCAGAAATCCTACAAAGGAAATATTCTCGGAATTGGACGAAATCAACGCCCAGGGTCTTATTTTTCCACGAAGCTTCCAGAAGACCGAAAGGATCACGAAGTGGGGCGACGAGGCGCCGCCACACTAGGGCAGCGCGGCCTAAGGGGGGCTCGCGCCGCCCTAGCATGTGGGGCCCCTGTCAGCCCTCCGACTTCGCCCTTCCACCTACTTAAAGCCTTCGTCGCGAAACCCTCTGTACCGAGAGCCACGATACGGAAAACCTTCCAGAGACACCGCCGCAGCCAATCCCATCTCGGGGGATTCAGGAGATCGCCTCCGGCACCCTGCCGGAGAGGGGAATCATCTCCCGGAGGGCTCTTCATCACCATGATCGCCTCCGGATCGATGTGTGAGTAGTTCACCTCTGGACTATGGGTCCATAGCAGTAGCTAGATGGTTGTCTTCTCCTCATTGTGCTATCATGTTAGATCTTGTGAGCTGCCTATCATGATCAAGATCATCTATTTGTAATGCTACATGTTGTGTTTGTTGGGATCCGATGAATATTGAATACTATGTCAAGTTGATTATCAATCTATCATATATGTTGTTTATGTTCTTGCATGCTCTCCGTTGCTAGTAGAGGCCCTGGCCAAGTTGATACTTGTAACTCCAAGAGGGAGTATTTATGCTCGATAGTGGGTTCATGCCTCCATTGAATCTGGGACAATGACAGAAAGTTCTAAGGTTGTGGATATGCTGTTCTAGGGATAAAACATCGATGCTTTGTCTAAGGATGTTTGTGTTGATTACATTACGCACCATACTTAATGCAATTGTCTGTTGTTTGCAACTTAATACTGGAAGGGGTTCAGATGATAACCTGAAAGTGGACTTTTTAGGCATAGATGCATGCTGGATAGCGGTCTATGTACTTTGTCGTAATGCCCTGATTAAATCTCATAGTACTCATCATGATATATGTATGTGCATTGTTATGCCTTCTTTATTTGTCAATTGCCCAACTGTAATTTGTTCACCCAACATGCTATTTATCTTATGGGAGAGACACCACTAGTGAACTGTGGACCCCGGTCCATTCTTTACATCTAAAATACAATCTACTGCAATTGTTCTTTACTGTTCTTCGCAAACAAACATCATGTTACACACTATACAATTAATCCTTTGTTTACAGCAAGCCGGTGAGATTGACAACCTCACTGTTACGTTGGGGCAAAGTACTTTGATTGTGTTGTGCAGGTTCCACGTTGACGCCGGAATCCCTGGTGTTGCGCCGCACTACACTCCGTCACCAACGACCTTCACGTGTTCCTTGACTCCTACTGGTTCGATAAACCTTGGGTTCTTACTGAGGGAAAACTTGCTACTGTACGCATCACACCTTCCTCTTGGGGTTCCCAACGGACGTGTGTCTTGCACGCATCAAGCTCTTTTTCTGGCGCCGTTGCCGGGGAGATCAAGACACGCTGCAAGGGGAGTCTCTGATACGTCTCAAACGTATCTATAATTTCTTATGTTCCATGCTAGTTTTATGACAATACCTACATGTTTTGTTCACACTTTATGTCATTATTATGCGTTTTCCGGAACTAACCTATTGACAAGATGCCGAAGTGCCAGTTCCTGTTTTCTGCTGTTTTTGGTTTCAGAAATCCTAGTAAGGAAATATTCTCGGAATCGGACGAAATCAATGCCCAGCATCCTATTTTTCCACGAAGCTTCCAGAACACCCGAGAGCCGCCAGAGGAGGGCCCTGTGGGCCCCAGATGATAGGGCGGCGCGGCCAGGGCCTGGGCCGCGCCCCCCTACTGTGTCGTCGCCTCGTCAGCCCTCCGACTCCGCCTCTTCGCCTATTTAAGCCTCCTCGACCTAAAACCTCGAGACGGAAAAGCCACGGTACGAGAAACCTTGTAGAGCCGCCGCCATCGCGAAGCCAAGATCTGGGGGACAGGAGTCTCTGTTCCGGCACGCCGCCGGGACGGGGAAGTGCCCCCGGAAGGCTCCTCCATCGACACCACCGCCATCTTCATCAACGCTGCTGTCTCCCATGAGGAGGGAGTAGTTCTCCATCGAGGCTAAGGGCTCTACCGGTAGCTATGTGGTTAATCTCTCTCTCATGTACCCCAATACAATGATCTCATGAATTGCCTTGCATAATTGAGATCCATATGATGAGCTTTGTATCACTATTCATCTATGTGCTACTCTTGTGATGTTATTAAAGTAGTCTATTCCTCCTTCACGGTGTAATGGTGACAGTGTGTGCATCGTGTAGTACTTGGCGTAGGTTATGATCATAATCTCTTGTAGGTTATGGAGTTAATTATTACTATGATAGTATTGATGTGATTTATTCCCCCTTCATAGTGTAAAGGTGACAGTGTGTATGCTATGTTAGTACTCGGTTTAAATTGCAAAGATCTATTATGCTCTAAAGGTTACTTAAATATGAATGCCGAATGTTCTGGAGCTTGTTAACTCCGGCATTGAGGTGCTCTAGTAGCCCTACACAACGAATGATGTTCATTATCAAACAAGAGTATATGTAGCACAAAGGAAGAGAACTTATTTATTTATGTGATCAATGTTGAGAGTGTCCACTAGTGAAAGTATGATCCCTAGGCCTTGTTTCCAAATACTGCAATCATCGCTTGTTTACTGTTTTACTGCATCTTTACTTCCTGCAATATTACTACCATCAACTGCACGCCAGCAAGCACTTTTCTGGCGCCGTTACTACTGCTCATATTCATTCATACCACTTGTATTTCACTATTTCTTCGCCGAACTAGTGCACCTATACATCTGACAAGTGTATTAGGTGTGTTGGGGACACAAGAGACTTCTTGTATCGTGATTGCAGGGTTGCTTGAGAGGGATATCTTTGACCTCTTCCTCCCTGAGTTCGATAAACCTTGGGTGATCCACTTAAGGGAAACTTGCTGCTGTTCTACAAACCTCTGCTCTTGGAGGCTCAACACTGTCTACAAGAATAGAAGCACCCGTAGACATCAAGCACTTTTCTGGCGCCGTTGCCGGGGAGGAAAGGTAAAAGGCACTCATACTCCGGTCCCAGGTAACTAAGTACTTTTCTGTTGTCGTTGTGTGTTTGCTCGAAGCTATTTCCTTTATATCCTGCAATTGCATCTTTTTGTTTCTTGTTTTACACTAGTAAGGCATAATGGAAAACATCTGTGAGCTTTTTATACTATTTCCTGAGTCAAGACATGAATGGTTTAATGCGAAAATTAAAAAACCTATGGAATATTATTTGCATGCTAGTAGCAATGATATTAGTATGAACGCTTTGAACACCATTGTTGCTAATGATATGGAAAATTCTAAGCTTGGGGAAGCTGGTTTTGATGAGCATGATATCTTTAGTCCCCCAAACATTGAGGAGAAAATTTTCTTTGATGATACTTTGCCTCCTATTTATGATGATTATAATGATAGTGGTCTTTTGGTGCCGCCTACTATGGAGAGTAAATTTTATTATGATTATACTATGCCTCCTACACTTGATGAGAATGATAATGATAACTACTTTGTTGAATTTGCTCCCACTACAACTAATAAAATTGATAATGCTTATGTGGAGAGTAATGATACTTTTATGCATGTGAATAAGAATGCTTTATGTGATACTTATATTGTTGAATTTGTTCATGATGCCTCTGAAAGTTATTATGAGAGAGGAAAATATGGTTGTAGAAGTTTTCATGTTACTAAAACACCTCTCTATATGCTGAAATTTTTGAAGTTACACTTGTTTTATCTTTCTATGCTTGTTGCATTATGCTTCATGAATTTGTTTATTTACAAGATTCCTATGCATAGGAAGCATGTTAGGCTTAAATGTGTTTTGAATTTGCTTCTTGATGCTCTCTTTTGCTTCAACTCTTATTTCTTGCGCGAGCATCATTAAAATTGCTGAGCCCATCTTAATGGCTATAAAGAAAGAACTTCTTGGGAGATAACCCATGTGTTTATTTTACTACAGTACTTTTGTTTTATATTTGAGTCTTGGAAGTTGTTACTACTGTAGCAACCTCTCCTTATCTTATTTTATTGCATTGTTGTGCCAAGTAAAGTCTTTGATAGCAAGGTTGATACTAGATTTGGATTACTGCGCAGAAACAGATTTCTGTCTGTCACGAATTTGGGCAGGGTTCTCTGTAGGTAACTCAGAAAAATCTGCCAATTTACGTGCGTGATCCTCAGATATGTACGCAACTTTCATTCAATTTGAGAATTTTCATCTGAGCAAGTTAAGTGCCCCTGTAAAATTCGTCTTTACGGACTGTTCTGTTTTGACAGAATCTGCCTTTTATTTCGCATTGCCTCTTTTGCTGTGTTGGATGGATTTCTTTGTTCCATTGACTTCCAGTAGCTTTGTGCAATGTCCAGAAGTGTTAAGAATGATTGTGTCACCTCTGAACATGTGAATTTTTGATTATGCACTAACCCTCTAATGAGTTTGTTTCGAGTTTGGTGTGGAGGAAGTTTTCAAGGGTCAAGAGAGGAGGATGATATACTATGATCAAGAAGAGTGAAAAGTCTAAGCTTGGGGATGCCCCCGTGGTTCATCCCTGCATATTTCAAGAAGACTCAAGCATCTAAGCTTGGGGATGCCCAAGGCATCCCCTTCTTCATCGATAAAATTATCAGGTTCCTTCTCTTGAAACTATAGTTTTATTCGGTCACATCTTATGTACTTTACTTGGAGCGTCTGTTTGTTTTTGTTTTTGTTTGAATAAATGCTTGTGTGGGAGAGAGACACGCTCCGCTGGTTCATATGAACACATGTGTTCTTAGCTTTTAATTTTCATGGTGAAGGTTGAAACTGCTTCGTTAATTGTTATATGGTTGGAAACGGGAAATGCTACATGTAGTAATTGGTATGATGTCTTGAATAACTTGATACTTGGCAATTGTTGTGCTCACGATTAAGCTCTTGCATCATATACTTTGCACCTATTAGTGAAGAAATACATAGAGCTTGTTAAAATTTTGTTTGCATGAGTGGTCTCTCTAGAGTCTAGATATTTTCTGGTAAAGGTGTTTGAACAACAAGGAAGACAATGTATAGTCTTATAATGCTTGCAATATGTTCTTATGTGAGTTTTGTTGTACCAGTTCATGCTTGTGTTTGTTTTAAATAACCTTGCTAGCCTAAGCCTTGTATTGAGAGGGAATACTTCTCGTGCATCCAAATCTTTGAGCCAAACACTATGCCATTTGTGTCCACCATACCTACATACTGCATGGTATTTCTCCGCCATTCCAAAGTAAATTGCTTGAGTGCTACCTTTAAATTTCTATTCTTTATCTTTGCAATATATAGCTCATGGGACAAATAGCCTAAAAACTATTGTGGTATTGAATATGTACTTATGCACTTTATCTCTTATTAAGTTGCTTGTTGTGCGATAACCATGTTTCTGGGGACGCCATCAACACTTTGTTGAATATCATGTGAGTTGCTATGCATGTCCGTCTTGTCTGAAGTAAGGGAGATTTATCACTAGTTGAATGGTTAGAGCATGCATACTGTTAGAGAAGAACATTGGGCCGCTAACTAAAGCCATGAATCATGGTGGAAGTTTCAGTTTTGGACAAATATCCTCAATCTCATATGAGAACATTAATTGTTGCTAATTGCTTATGCATTAAAGAGGAGTCCATTATCTGTTGTCTATGTTGTCCCGGTATGGATGTCTAAGTTGAGAATAATCAAAAGCGAGAAATCCAATGCGAGCTTTCTCCTTAGACCTTTGTACAGGCGGCATAGAGGTACCCCTTTGTGACACTTGGTTAAAACATATGTATTGCGATGATAATCCAGGTAATCCGAGCTAATTAGGACAAGGTGCGGGCACTATTAGTATACTATGCATGAGGCTTGCAACTTGTAGGATATAATTTACATAATGCATATGCTTTATTACTACCGTTGACAAAATTGTTTCTTGTTTTCAAAACCAAAGCTCTAGCACAAATATAGCAATCAATGCTTCCCTCTGCGAAGGGCCATTCTTCTACTTTTATGTTGAGTCAGTTTACCCATTTCTCTCTATCTTAGAAGCAAACACTTGTGTCAACTGTGCATTGATTCTTACATGTTTACTTATTGCACTTGTTATATTGCTTTATGTTGACAACTATCCATGAGATATATATGTTGCAAGTTGAAAGCAATTGCTGAAACTTAATCATCCTTTGTGTTGCTTCAATGCCTTCTACTTTGAATCTATTGCTTTATGAGTTAACTCTTATGCAAGTCTTATTGATGCTTGTCTCGAAAGTACTATTCATGAAAAATCTTTGTTATATGGTTCAGTTGTTTACTCATTGTCTTCATCATTGCTTCGAATCGCTGCATGATGTCTACGGGTGCTTCTATTCTTGTAGACAGTGTTGGGCCTCCAAGAGCAGAGGTTTGTAGAACAGCAGCAAGTTTCCCTTAAGTGGATCACCCAAGGTTTATCGAACTCAGGGAGGAAGAGGTCAAAGATATCCCTCTCATGCAACCCTGCAACCACAAAGCAAGAAGTCTCTTGTGTCCCCAACACACCTAATAGGTGCACTAGTTCGGCGAAGAGATAGTGAAATACAAGTGGTATGAATGAATATGAGCAGTAGTACGGCGCCAGAAAAGTGCTTGCTGGCGTGCAGTTGATGGTAGTAATATTGCAGGCAGTATAAATGCAGTAAAACAGTAAACAAGCAGCGATAGCAGTATTTAGGAACAAGGCCTAGGGATCATACTTTCACTAGTGGACACTCTCAACATTGATCACTTAACAGAATAAATAAATAGATGCTAGACTCTACACCCTCTTGTTGGATGATGAACACCACTAACTGTGTAGGATTACACGAACCCTCAATGCCGGAGTTAACAAGCTCCACAATATTCAATGTTCATATTTAAATAACCTTAGAGTGCATAACTGATAACCCACAAGTATAGGGGATCGCAACAGTCTTCGAGGGAAGTAAAACCCAAATTTATTGATTCGACACAAGGGGAGGTAAAGAATACTTATAAGCCTTAACAACTGAGTTGTCAATTCAGCTGCACCTGGAAAAGCACTAGCAACAGGGGTGATGTGAAAGTAGCAGTGATATGAGAGCAATAGTAATAGTAACACAGCAGCAGTAATAGTAATATGAGAGCAATGGCACCAGAAAATAGTTGATGCTACTTCCAATGTCATGTAGAACGAGTATATGATGATGAGAGATGGACCGGGTTTCCCAGCTATCTACACTAGTGGTAACTCTCCAATAACAAGTGTTGGGTGAACAAATTACAGTTGGGCAATTGATAGGATTGAAATAGCATTAAGACAGAACATCAAGATCATTAATCATGTAGGCATGTTTCCCATATATAGTCATACGTGCTCGCAATGAGAAACTTGTACAACATCTTTTGTCCTACCAGCCGGTGGCAGCCGGGCCTCTAGGGAATCTACTGGAAATTAAGGTACTCCTTTTAATAGAGCACCGGAGCAAAGCATTAACACTCCGTGAAAACATGTGATCCTCATATCTAAGCCTTCCCCTCCAGTTGTCCCAATTTCTGTCACTTTGGGGCCTTTGGTTTCGGACATAGACATGTGCATACAACTTGTAGATACAATCTAAGCAATAAGTATAGAGCTTAAATCTAAGATCATGCCACTCGGGCCCTAGTGACAAGCATTAAACACAACAAGATTGCAGCAACAATAACTTCACAAACTTTGTAGATAGACAATCATAACGTAACAATCCATCAGATCCCAACAAACACAACACCGATTACATCAGATGAATCTCAATCATGTAAGGCAGCTCATGAGATCATTGTATTGAAGTACATGGGAGAGATGATACCAACTAGCTACAGCTAGAACCCGTAGTCCATGGGGGAACTACTCACGGAGCATGATGGAGGCGGTGGCGTTGATGGAGATGGCTTCCGGGGGCACTTCCCCGTCCCGGCAGGGTGCCGGAACAGAGACTTCTGTCCCCCGAATTGGAGTTTCGCGATGGTGGCGGCGCCCCTGGAGTCTTTCTGGAGTTTCGTCAATTGGTATCGCGTTTTTAGGTCTCCAGGGCTTAAATAGGCGAAGAGTCGGAGTCGGAGGGGCCACGGGGCCACCTCACACTAGGGCGGCGCGCCCCCCTCCTGGGCCACGCCGGCCACACGTGTGGGGCCCCCAGGGCTCCCCTCTGGTCCCCCTTTGACTTTCTGGAAGGTTCCGGAAAAAATAAGATGCTGGGTCTTCGTTTCGTCGAATTCCGAGAATATTGCCCGAACAGCCTTTCTGGAACCAAAAGCAACAGAAAACAGCAACTGGCCCTTCGGCATCTCGTTAATAGGTTAGTTCCGGAAAATGCTTAAAAACATTATAAAGTGCAAGCAAAACATGTAAGTATTGTCATAAAACAAGCATGGAACATCAGAAATTATAGGTACGTTGGAGACGTATCAATAACAGATCAACATAACCAAACCAAGTACTAACATAGCATGCACACTGTCACCTTCACACTACGAAAGGAGGAATAGATCACATCAATACTATCATAGCAATAGTTAACTTCATAATCTACAAGAGATCACAATCATAGCCTACGCCAAGTACTACATGATGCACACACTGTCACCATTACACCGTGCAGGAGGAATAAACTACTTTAATAACATCACTAGAGTAGCACACAGATAAATTGTGATACAAAACACATTGCAATCATAAAGAGATATAAATAAGCACTTCACTATGCCATTCATAACAGTGAATAAGTATTCTGTGAAATACAGCCTAAGAGACCCACACGGTGCACACACTGTCACCTTTACACACGTGGGACAAGGAGTCTCCGGAGATCACATAAGTAAAATCCACTTGACTAGCATAATGACATCTAGATTACAAGCATCATCATATGAATCTCAATCATGTAAGGCAGCTCGTGAGATTATTGTATTGAAGCACATAGGAGAGAGATTAACCACATAGCTACCGGTACAGCTCCGAGCCTCGATGGAGAACTACTCCCTCCTCATGGGAGACAGCAGCGTTGATGAAGATGGCGGTGGTGTTGATGGAGAAGCCTTCCGGGGGCACTTCCCCGTTCCGGCGGCGTGCCGGAACAGAGACTCCTGTCCCCCAGATCTTGGCTTCGCGATGGCGGCGGCTCTGGAAGGTTTTCTCTGGTTTCGTCGAACGTGGTAGGGTTTTCGCGACAGAGACTTTAAGTAGGCGGAAGGGCAAGGTCGGTGAAGTCCTGGTGGGGCCACACACTAGGCCGGCGCGGCCAGGGCTTGGGCCGCGCCGCCCTACTGTGTCCCCACCTCGTGGCCCCACTTCGTTTCCCCTTCGGACTTCTGGAAGCTTCGTGGAAAAATAGGACCCTGGGCGTTGATTTCGTCCGATTCCGAGAATATTTCCTTACTAGGATTTCTGAAACCAAAAACAGCAGAAAATAGCAACTGGCCCTACGGCATCTCGTCAATAGGTTAGTTCCGGAAAACGCGTAATAATGACATAAAGTATGCATAAAACATGTAGATATCATCAATAATGTGGCATGAAACATAAGAAATTATCGATACGTCGGAGACGTATCAGCATCCCCAAGCTTAGTTCCTGCTTGTCCCGAGCAGGTAAACGATAACAAAGATAATTTCTGGAGTGACATGCCATCATAACCTTGATCATACTATTGTAAGCATATGTAATGAATGCAGCGATCAAAACAATGGTAATGATATGAGTAAACAACTGAATCATAAAGCAAAGACTTTTCATGAATAGTACTTTCAAGACAAGCATTAATAAGTCTTGCATAAGAGTTAACTCATAAAGCAATAAATCAAAGTAAAGGTGTTGAAGCAACACAAAGGAAGATTAAGTTTCAGCGGTTGCTTTCAACTTATAACATGTATACCTCATGGATAGTTGTCAATGCAAAGTAATATAACAAGTGCAATATGCAAGTATGTAGGAATCAATGCACAGTTCACACAAGTGTTTGCTTCTTGAGATGGAGAGAAATAGGTGAACTGACTCAACATAAAAGGTAAAAGAATGGCCCTTCGCAGAGGGAAGCATTGATTGCTATATTTGTGCTAGAGCTTTTATTTTGAAAACATGAAACAATTTTGTCAACGGTAGTAATAAAGCATATGTATCATGTAAATTATATCTTACAAGTTGCAAGCTTCATGCATAGTATACTAGTAGTGCCCGCACCTTGTCCTAATTAGCTCGGATTACCAGGATTATCATCGCAATACACATGTTTTAACCAAGTGTCACAAAGGGGTACCTCTATGCCGCATGTACAAAGGTCTAAGGAGAAAGCTCGCATTTGGATTTCTCGCTTTTGATTATTCTCAACTTAGACATCCATACCGGGACAACATAGACAACAGATAATGGACTCCTCTTTAATGCATAAGCATGTAGCAACAATTAATGTTCTCATATGAGATTGAGGATATATGTCCAAAACTGAAACTTAAACCATGATTCATGGCTTTAGTTAGCGGCCCAATGTTCTTCTCTAACATTATGCATGCTCTAACCATTTAATGAGTGGTAAATCTCCCTTACTTCAGACAAGACGAACATGCATAGCAACTCACATGATATTCAACAAAGAGTTAATGGCGTCCCCAGGAGCATGGTTATCGCACAACAAGCAACTTAATAAGAGATAAAGTGCATAAGTACATATTCAATACCACAATAGTTTTTAAGGCTATTTTGTCCCATGAGCTATATATTGCAAAGGCGAATGATGGAAATTTAAAGGTAGCACTCAAGCAATTTACTTTGGAATGGCGGAGAAATACCATGTAGTAGGTAGGTATGGTGGACACAGATGGCATAGTGGTTGGCTCAAGGATTTTGGATGCATGAGAAGTAATCCCTCTCGATACAAGGTTTAGGCTAGCAAGGTTATTTGAAACAAACACAAGGATGAACCGGTGCAGCAAAACTCACATAAAAGACATATTGTAAACATTATAAGACTCTACACCGTCTTCCTTGTTGTTCAAACTCTTTACTAGAAATTATCTAGACCTTAGAGAGACCAATTATGCAAACCAAATTTTAGCAAGCTCTATGTATTTCTTCATTAATAGGTGCAAAGTATATGATGCAAGAGCTTAAACATGAGCACAACAATTGCCAAGTATCATATTATTTAAGACATCATACCAATTACTACATGTAGCATTTCCCGTTTCCAACCATATAGCAATTAACGAAGCGGTTTTCAACTCCGCCATGAACATTAAAGATAGAACTAAGAACACATGTGTTCATACGAACCAGCGGAGCGTGTCTCTCTCCCACACAAGCATGTATTTATTCAAACAAAACAAAAACAAACAGACGCTCCAAGTAAAGTGCATAAGATGTGACCGAATAAAAATATAGTTTCAAGAGAAGAAACCTGATAAGTTGTCGATGAAGAAGGGGATGCCTTGGGCATCCCCAAGCTTAGATGCTTGGGTCTTCTTGCAATATGCAGGGATGAACCACGGGGGCATCCCCAAGCTTAGACTTTTCACTCTTCTTGATCATAGTATATCATCATCCTCTCTTGACCCTTGAAAACTTCCTCCACACCAAACTCGAAACAAACTCATTAGAGGGTTAGTGCATAATTAAAAATTCACATGTTCAGAGGTGACACAATCATTCTTAACACTTCTGGACATTGCACAAAGCTACTGGAAGTTAATGGAATAAAGAAATCCATCCAACACAGCAAAAGAGGCAATGCGAAATAAAAGGCAGAATCTGTCAAAACAGAACAGTCCGTAAAGACGAATTTTAAAGTGGCACCAGACTTGCTCAGATGAAAATGCCCAAATTGAATGAAAGTTGCGTACATATCTGAGGATCACGCATGTAAATTGGAAGATTTTTCTGAGTTACCTACAGAGAATTCTGCCCAGATTCGTGACAGACAGAAATCTGTTTCTGCGCAGTAATCCAAATCTAGTATCAACCTTGCTATCAAAGACTTTACTTGGCACAACAATGCAATAAAATAAGATAAGGAGAGGTTGCTACAGTAGTAACAACTTCCAAGACACAAATATAAAATAGAGGTACTGTAGCAAAATAAACACATGGGTTATCTCCCAAGAAGTGCTTTCTTTATAGCCATTAAGATGGACTCAGCAGTTTTAATGATGCACTCGCAAGAAATAAGAGTTGAAGCAAAATAGAGCATCAAAAAGCAAATTCAAAACAAATTTAAGCCTAACATGCTTCCTATGAAAAGGAATCTTGTAAATAAACAAGTTCATGAAGAGCAAAGTAACAAGCATAGGAAGATAAAACCAGTGTAACTTCAAAAATTTCAGCATATAGAGAGGTGTTTTAGTAACATGAAAATTTCTATAACCATATTTTCCTCTCTCATAATAATTTTCAGAGGCATCATGAACAAACTCAACAATATAAGTATCACATAAAGCATTCTTATTCACATGCATAAAAGTATCATTACTCTCCACATAAGCATAATCAATTTTATTAGTTGTAGTGGGAGAAAATTCAACAAAGTAGCTATCATTATTATTCTCATCATCAAATATAGGAGGCATATTGTAATCATAATTAAACTTATCCTCCATAGTAGGTGATACGTCTCCGACGTATCGATAATTTCTTATGTTCCATGCCACATTATTGATGATATCTACATGTTTTATACACATTATATGTCGTATTTATGCATTTTCCGGCATTAACCTATTAACAAGATGCCGAAGAGCCAGTTGCTGTTTTCTGATGTTTTTGATTTCAGAAATCCTAGTAAAGAAATATTCTCGGAATTGGACGAAATCAACGCCCAGGGGCCTATTTTTACACGAAGCTTCCAGAAGACCGAGGGGGAAAGGAAGTGGGGCCACGAGGCGCCGCCACACTAGGGCGGCGCGGCCCAGGCCTTGGCCGCGCGGCCCTAGCGTGTGGGGCCCTCGTGTGGCCCCCTGCGTTGCCATTCCGCCTACTTAAAGCCTCCGTCGCGAAACCCCCAGTACCGAGAGCCACGATACGGAAAACCTTACTGAGACGCCGCCGCCAATCCCATCTCGGGGGATTCAGGAGATCACCTCCGGCACCCTGCCGGAGAGGGGAATCATCTCCCGGAGGACTCTTCATCGCCATGATCGCCTCCGGAGTGATGAGTGAGTAGTTCACCCCTGGACTATGGGTCCATAGCAGTAGCTAGATGGTCGTCTTCTCCTTATGTGCTTCATTGTTGGATCTTGTGAGCTGCCTAACATGATCAAGATTATCTATCTGTAATGATATATGTTGTGTTTGTCGGGATCCGATGGATAGAGAATACTATTTTATGGTGATTATCAATCTATTACCTATGTGTTGTTTATGATCTTGCATGCTCTCCGTTAGTAGTAGAGGCTCTGGCCAAGTTTTTGCTCTTAACTCCAAGAGGGAGTATTTATGCTCGATAGTGGGTTCATGCCTCCATTAAATCTGGGACAGTGACAGAAAGTTCTAAGGTTGTGGATGTGCTGTTGCCACTAGGGACAAAACATTGATGCTATGTCCGAGGATGTAGTTATTGATTACATTACGCGCCATACTTAATGCAATTGTCTGTTGTTTGCAACTTAATACCGGAAGGGGTTCGGATGATAACCTGAAGGTGGACTTTTTAGGCATAGATGCATGCTGGATAGCGGTCTATGTACTTTGTCGTAATGCCCAATTAAATCTCACTATATTTATCATATCATGTATGTGCATTGTCATGCCCTCTCTATTTGTCAATTGCCCGACTGTAATTTGTTCACCCAACATGCTATTTATCTTATGGGAGAGACACCTCTAGTGAACTGTGGACCCCGGTCCTATTCTTTACATCGCATACAATCTACTGCAATACTTGTTCTTTACTATTTTCTGCAAACAATCATCTTCCACACAATACGGTTAATCCTTTGTTACAGCAAGCCGCAGAGATTGACAACCTCAACTTTGTTTCGTTGGGGCAAAGTACTTTGGTTGTGTTGTGCAGGTTCCACGTTGGCGCCGGAATCCCTGGTGTTGCGCCGCACTACATCCCGCCGCCATCAACCTTCAACGTGCTTCTTGGCTCCTCCTGGTTCGATAAACCTTGGTTTCTTTCTGAGGGAAAACTTGCTACTGTCTGCATCACACCTTCCTCTTGGGGTTCCCAACGGATGTGTGTTAATTGCACGCATCAAGCTCTTTTTCTCGCGCCGTTGCCGGGGAGATCAAGATACGCTGCAAGGGGAGTCTCCACTTCCCAATCTCTTTACTTTGTTTTTGTCTTGCTTTATTTTATTTACTATTTTGTTTGCTGCACTTAAACAAAACACAAAAAAATTAGTTGCTAGTTTTACTTTATTTACTGTCTTGCTCTCTATATCAAAAACACAAAAAAAATTAGTTACTTGCATTTACTTTATCTAGTTTGCTTTATTTACTATTGCTAAAATGAATACCCCTGAAAATACTAAGTTGTGTGACTTCACAACCACAAATAATAATGATTTCCTATGCACACCTATTGCTCCACCTGCTACTACAGCAGAATTCTTTGAAATTAAACCTGCTTTACTTAATCTTGTTATGAGAGAGCAATTTTCTGGTGTTAGTTCTGATGATGCTGCTGCCCATCTTAATAATTTTGTTGAATTGTGTGAAATGCAAAAGTATAAAGATGTAGATGGTGATATTATAAAGTTGAAATTGTTTCCTTTCTCATTAAGAGGAAGAGCTAAAGATTGGTTGCTATCTTTGCCTAAGAATAGTATTGATTCATGGACTAAATGTAAGGATGCTTTTATTGGTAGATATTATCCTCCCGCTAAAATTATATCTTTGAGAAGTAGCATAATGAATTTTAAACAATTAGATAATGAACATGTTGCTCAAGCATGGGAGAGAATGAAATCTTTGGTAAAGAATTTCCCAACCCATGGACTGACTACTTGGATGATCATCCAAACCTTCTATGCAGGACTAAATTTTTCTTCGCGGAACCCATTGGATTCAGCTGCTGGAGGTACCTTTATGTCCATCACTTTGGGGGCGGCTACAAAGCTTCTTGATGATATGATGATAAATTACTCTGAATGGCACACTGAAAGGGCTCCACAAGGTAAGAAGGTAAATTCTGTCGAAGAAACCTCCTCCTTGAGTGATAAGATTGATGTGATTATGTCTATGCTTGTGAATGGTAGATCTAATGTTGATCCTAATAATGTTACTTTAGCTTCATTGGTTGCTCAAGAAGAAAATGTTGATGTGAATTTCATTAAAAATAATAATTTCAACAACAATGCTTATAGGAACAATTCTGGTAATAACTATAGGCCATATCATTCTGCTAATGGTAATGGTTATGGTAATTCTTATGGGAATTCTTACAACAATAATAGGAGTGTACCCCCTGGTCTTGAAGCCATGCTTAAAGAATTTATTAGTACACAAACTGCTTTTAACAAATCTGTTGAGGAAAAGCTTGATAAAATTGATATTCTTGCTTCTAAGGTTGATAGACTTGCCTCTGATGTTGATCTTTTAAAATTGAAAGTTATGCCTAATAAGGACATTGATAATAACATTACTACTACAGCAAATGCCATCCAAGTTAGAATTAATGAGAATATAAGATTAATTGCTGAATTGCGTGCTAGGTGGGATAGAGAAGAAAATGAAAAACTAGCTAAAGAGAATAATATAGCTAAAGTTTGGACTATTACCACCACTAGTAATGATAATGATTCACATGTTGCTACACCTCCTACTATCAATGGTAAAATAATTGGTGTTGGCAATGTTTCTACTCCTAGTGCAAAGCGTACAAAACTGCCTGAAATTGCTAAAACTGCTGAAACTGCTTGTGATAAAACTGCTGAAATTTTTTCCAACATTGGGGGTGATGTCTACGGGTGCTTCTATTCTTGTAGACAGTGTTGGGCCTCCAAGAGCAGAGGTTTGTAGAACAACAGCAAGTTTCCCTTAAGTGGATCACCCAAGGTTTATCGAACTCAGGGAGGAAGAGGTCAAAGATATCCCTCTCATGCAACCCTGCAACCACAAAGCAAGAAGTCTCTTGTGTCCCCAACACACCTAATAGGTGCACTAGTTTGGCGAAGAGATAGTGAAATACAAGTGGTATGAATGAATATGAGCAGTAGTACGGCGCCAGAAAAGTGCTTGCCGGGCGTGCGATTGATGGTAGTAATATTGCAGCGGTATAAATGCGGTAAAATAGTAAACAAGCATGATAGCGATATTTAGGAACAAGGCCTAGGGATCATACTTTCACTAGTGGACACTCTCAACATTGATCACATAACAGAATAAATAGATAGATGCTAGACTCTACACCCTCTTGTTGGATGATGAACACCACTAACTGTGTAGGATTACACGAACCCTCAATGCCGGAGTTAACAAGCTCCACAATATTCAATGTTCATATTTAAATAACCTTAGAGTGCATAACAGATCAACATAACCAAACCAAGTACTAACATAGCATGCACACTGTCACCTTCACACTACGAAAGGAGGCATAGATCACATCAATACTATCATAGCAATAGTTAACTTCATAATCTACAAGAGATCACAATCATAGCCTACGCCAAGTACTACACGATGCACACACTGTCACCATTACACCGTGCAGGAGGAATAAACTACTTTAATAACATCACTAGAGTAGCACACAGATATATTGTGATACAAAACACATTGCAATCATAAAGGGATATAAATAAGCACTTCACTATGCCTTTCATAACAGCGAATAAGTATTCTGTGAAATATAGCCTAAGAGACCCACACGGTGCACACACTGTCACCTTTACACACGTGGGACAAGGAGTCTCCGGAGATCACATAAGTAAAATCCACTTGACTAGCATAATGACATCTAGATTACAAGCATCATCATATGAATCTCAATCATGTAGGGCAGCTCATGAGATTATTGTATTGAAGTACATAGGAGAGAGATGAACCACATAGCTACCGGTACAGCCCTTAGCCTCGATGGAGAACTACTCCCTCCTCATGGGAGACAGCAGCGTTGATGAAGATGGCGGTGGTGTCGATGGAGAAGCCTTCCGGGGGCACTTCCCCGTCCCGGCGGCGTGCCGGAACGGAGACTCCTGTCCCCCAGATCCTGGCTTCGCGATGGCGGCGGCTCTGGAAGGTTTTCTCTGGTTTCGTCGAACGTGGTAGGGTTTTCGCGATGGAGACCTTAAGTAGGCGGAAGGGCAGGTCAGGGGGCCACACGAGGGCCCCACACGACAGGCCGACGCGGCCAAGGCCCAGGCCGCGCCACCCTGGTGTCTGGCCACCTCGTGGCCCCACTTCGTAAGTCCTCCGGTCTTCTGGAAGCTTCATGTAAAAATAGGCCCCTGGGCGTTGATTTCGTCCAATTCCGATAATATTTCCTTACTAGGATTTCTGAAACCAAAAACAGCAGAAAACAGGAACTGGCCCTTTGGCATCTCGTCAGTAGGTTAGTTCCGGAAAACGCATAATAATGACATATAATGTGCATAAAACATGTAGATATCATCAATAATGTGGCATGGAACATAAGAAATTATCGATACGTCGGAGACGTATCAGGGGGTGATGATCCCATTGCTGTAGATCATAATGGTTTGGATTTTGATGATTGCCACATCTCTGAAGTTATAAAGTTCTTACAAAAACTTGCTAAGAGTCCCAACGCTAGTGCTATAAATTTGGCCTTTACAAAATATATTACAAATGCTCTCATCAAAGCTAGAGAAGAGAAACTAAAACTTGAAACTTCTATTCCTAGGAAGTTAGAAGATGGTTGGGAGCCCATCATTAAGATGAGGGTCAATGATTTTGATTGTAATGCTTTATGTGATCTTGGTGCAAGTATTTCTGTTATGCCTAAGAAAGTCTATGATATGATTGACTTGCCACCATTGAAAAATTGTTATTTGGATGTTAATCTCGCTGATAATGCTAAAAAGAAACCTTTGGGGAGAGTTGATAATGTTCGCATTATGGTTAACAATAACCTTGTCCCCGTTGATTTCGTTGTCTTGGATATTGAATGCAATGCATCTTGTCCCATTATATTGGGAAGACCTTTTCTTCGAACCGTTGGTGCTACTATTGATATGAAGGAAGGTAATATTAAATATCAATTTCCTCTCAAGAAAGGTATGGAACACTTCCCTAGAAAAAGAATGAAGTTACCTTATGATTCTATTATTAGAACAAATTATGATGTCGATGCTTCATCTCTTGATAACACTTGATTTACACTTTCTGCGCCTAGCTGAAAGGCGTTAAAGAAAAGCGCTTATGGGAGACAACCCATGTTTTTACTATAGTACTTTGTTTTATATTTGGGTCTTGGAAGTTGTTTACTACTGTAGCAACCTCTCCTTATCATGTTTTTGTGCCAAGTAAAGTCTCTATGGTAAAGTTGATGCTAGATTTGGATTGCTGCACAGAAACAGCATTGCTGTCTGTCACGAATTCGCGCAGAAGTCTCTGTAAAAAAATCAACAAAATCTGCAAATTTACGTGCGTGATCCTCAGATATGTATGCAACTTTCATTAGTTTTGAGTTTTTCTGTTTGAGCAAGTTAAGTGCCCCTTCCAGGTTCGTCTTTACGGACTGTTCTGTTTTTGACAGATTCTGCCTTTTATTTCGCATTGCCTCTTTTGCTATGTTGGATGAATTTCTTTGTTCCATTAATGTCCAGTAGCTTTGTGCAATGTCCAGAAGTGTTAAGAATGATTATGTCACATCTGAACATGTGGATTTTTATTGTGCACTAACCCTCTAATGAGTTTGCTTGAAGTTTGGTGTGAAGGAAGTTTTCAAGGGTCAAGAGAGGAGTATGATATACTATGATCAAGAGGAGTGAAAGCTCTAAGCTTGGGGATGCCCCGGTGGTTCACCCCTGCATATTTTAAGAAGACTCAAGTGTCTAAGCTTGGGGATGCCCAAGGCATCCCCTTCTTCATCGACAACATCATCAGGTTCCTCCCCTGAAACTATATTTTTATTCAGTCACATCTTATGTACTTTGCTTGGAGCGTCTATTTGTTTTTGTTTTTGTTTTTGTTTGAATAAAATGGATCCTAGCATTCATTGTGTGGGAGAGAGACACGCTCCGTTGTTGCATATGGACAAATATGTCCTTAGGCTTTACTCATAGTATTCATGGCGAAGGTTGAATCTTCTTCGTTAAATTGTTATATGGTCGGAATCGGGAAATGCTACATGTAGTAATTCTAAAATGTCTTGAATAATTTGATACTTGGCAATTGTTGTGCTCATGTTTAAGCTCTTGCATCATATACTTTGCACCCATTAATGAAGAAATACATAGAGCTTGCTAAAATTTGGTTTGCATATTTGGTCTCTCTAAAGTCTAGATAATTTCTAGTATTGAGTTTTGAACAACAAGGAAGACGGTGTAGAGTCTTATAATGTTTACGATATGTCTTTTATGTGAGTTTTGCTGCACCAGTTCATCCTTGTGTTTGTTTCAAATAAACCTTGCTAAGCCTAAACCTTGTATCGAGAGGGAATACTTCTCATGCATCCAAAATCCTTGAGCCAACCACTATGCCATTTGTGTCCACCATACCTACCTACTACATGGTATTTCTCCGCCATTCCAAAGTAAATTGCTTGAGTGCTACCTTTAAATTTCCATCATTCGCCTTTGCAATATATAGCTCATGGAACAAAATAGCTTTAAAAACTATTGTGGTATTGAATATGTACTTATGCACTTTATCTCTTATTAAGTTGTTTGTTGTGCGATAACCATGTTCCTGGGGACGCCATCAACTCTTTGTTGAATATCATGTGAGTTGCTATGCATGTTCGTCTTGTCTGAAGTAAGGGCGGTTTTCACAATCAAATGGTTTGAGTATGCATACTGTTAGAGAAGAACATTGGGCCGCTAACTAAAGCCATGAATCATGGTGGAAGTTTCAGTTTGGACATAAAACCTCAATCTCTTATGAGAATATTAACTGTTGTTGAATGCTTAAGCATTAAAAGAGGAGTCCATTATCTGTTGTCTATGTTGTCCCGGTATGGGTGTCTAAGTTGAAGAATGATCAAAAGCGAGAAATCCAATGCGAACTTTCTCCTTAGACCCTTGTACAGGCGGCATAGAGGTACCCCTTTGTGACACTTGGTTGAAACATATGTTATGCAATGATGATCAGTGTTAACCCAAGCTAATTAGGACAAGGTGCGAGCACTATTAGTACACTATGCATGAGGCTTGCAACTTGTAAGATATAATTTACATGATACATATGCTTTATTACTACCGTTGACAAAATTGTTTCATGTTTTCAAAACCAAAGCTCTAGCACAAATATAGCAATCGATGCTTTCCTCTTTGAAGGACCTTTCTTTTACTTTTATGTTGAGTCAGTTCACCTATCTCTCTCCGCCTCAAGAAGCAAACACTTGTGTGAACTGTGCATTGATTCCTACATACTTGCATATTGCACTTGTTATATTACTTTACATTGACACTATCCATGAGATATACATGTTATAAGTTGAAAGCAACCGCTGAAACTTAATCTTCCTTTGTGTTGCTTCAATACCTTTACTTTGATTTGTTGCTTTATGAGTTAACTCTTATGCAAGACTTATTGATGCTTGTCTTGAAGTACTATTCATGAAAAGTCTTTGCTTTATGATTCATTTGTTTACTCATGTCATTACCATTGTTTTTGATCGCTGCATTCATTACATATGCTTACAATAGTATGATCAAGGTTATGATGGCATGTCACTCCAGAAATTATCTTTGTTATCGTTTACCTGCTCGGGACGAGCAGGAACTAAGCTTGGGGATGCTGATACGTCTCCGACGTATCGATAATTTCTTATGTTCCATGCCACATTATTGATGATATCTACATGTTTTATACACATTATATGTCGTATTTATGCATTTTCCGGCACTAACTGATACGTCTCCGACGTATCGATAATTTATTATGTTCCATGCCACATTATTGATGATATCTACATGTTTTATACACATTATATGTCGTATTTATGCATTTTCCGGCACTAACCTATTAACGAGATGCCGAAGAGCCAGTTGCTGTTTTCTGCTGTTTTTGGTTTCAGAAATCCTAGTAAAGAAATATTCTCGGAATTGGATGAAATCAACGCCCAGGGTCCTATTTTTGCACGAAGCTTCCAGAAGACCGAAGGGGAAAGGAAGTGGGGCCACGAGGCGCCGCCACACTAGGGCGGCGTGGCCCAGGTCTTGGCCGCGCGGCCCTGGCGTGTGGGGCCCTCGTGTGGCCCCCCGCTTTGCCCTTCCGCCTACTTAAAGCCTCCATCGCGAAACCCCCAGTACTGAGAGCCACGATACGGAAAACCTTACTGAGACGCCGCCGCCGCCAATCCCATCTCGGGGGATTCTGGAGATCACCTCCGGCACCCTGCCGGAGAGGGGAATCATCTCCCGGAGGACTCTTCACCGCCATGGTCGCCTCCGGAGTGATGAGTGAGTAGTTCACCCCTGGACTATGGGTCCATAGCAGTAGCTAGATGGTCGTCTTCTCCTCATGTGCTTCATTGTCGGATCTTGTGAGCTGCCTAACATGATCAAGATCATCTATCTGTAATGCTATATGTTGTGTTTGTCGGGATCCGATGGATAGAGAATACTATGTTATGTTAATTATCAATCTATTACCTATGTGTTGTTTATGATCTTGCATGCTCTCCGTTATTAGTAGAGGCTCTGGCCAAGTTTTTACTCTTAACTCCAAGAGGGAGTATTTATGCTCGATAGTGGGTTCATGCCTCCATTAAATGCAGGACAGTGACGAGAAAGTTCTAAGGTTGTGGATGTGCTGTTGCCACTAGGGATAAAACATTGATGCTATGTCCGAGGATGTAGTTATTGATTACATTACGCACCATACTTAATGCAATTGTCTGTTGTTTGCAACTTAATACCGGAAGGGGTTCGGATGATAACCTGAAGGTGGACTTTTTAGGCATAGATGCATGCTGGATAGCGGTCTATGTACTTTGTCGTAATGCCCAATTAAATCTCACAATACTTATCATATCATGTATGTGCATTGTTATGCCCTCTCTATTTGTCAATTGCCCGACTGTAATTTGTTCACCCAACATGCTATTTATCTTATGGGAGAAACACCTCTAGTGAACTGTGGACCCCGGTCCTATTCTTTACATCGCATACAATCTACTGCAATTGTTCTTTACTGTTTTCTGCAAACAATCATCTTCCACACAATACGGTTAATCCTTTGTTACAGCAAGCCGGTGAGATTGACAACCTCACTGTTTCGTTGGGGCAAAGTACTTTGGTTGTGTTGTGCAGGTTCCACGTTGGCGCCGGAATCCCTGGTGTTGCGCCGCACTACATCCCGCAACCAACAACCTTCAACGTGCTTCTTGGCTCCTCCTGGTTCGATAAACCTTGGTTTCTTTCTGAGGGAAAACTTACTGCTGTGCACATCACACCTTCCTCTTGGGGTTCCCAACGGACGTGTGTGTTTCACGCGCATCAAGATCAAGTTTTCGGCGCCGTTGCTGGGAGATCAAGACACGCTGCAAGGGGAGTCTCCACAATCCAATCTCTTTACTTTGTTTTTGTCTTGCTTTATTTTATTTACTACTTTGTTTGCTGCATTATATCAAAATACAAACAAATTAGTTGCTAGCTTTACTTTATTTACTGTCTTGCACTCTATATCAAAAACACAAAAAAAATAGTTACTTGCATTTACTTTATCTAGTTTGTTTTATTTACTACTGCTAAAATGAGTAATCCTGAAGTTGAAGTTCGTTCGTTTAAACAACAAGGTGGAGAAAGTTTTAAAGATGCTTGGTATAGAATTAGTGATGCTCATCATAGGTGCACTAAGAAACACTCCACTATTATTCTACTTAGGAATTTTTATGTTGGTATATCTAGTTGGAATAGGTATGTTCTTGATACTCTTTCGGGGGCTAATTTCCTAGGTACTCCTACTTTAGAAGCTAGTTGCATCATTGAGAGTCTAGTTGGAATACCACCTGTTAATGAAACTAAGAGTGAAATCTCTCTTGAGGACGTCATGAAAAAGTTGGAAGCCATAGAGAAAAAATTTCCAAGTATTGAAACTAAATTGGAAATATTACTTGATAAAACTGATGAACTTGATAAATCTTTAGGAGGAATTGATGAAAGAATTAGTGTCTTAGGAACTTGTGTTGACAATGATAATCAAATCAATAGGATTGGCGAACTTGAAAAAGCTATGGGAACCTTGGGTTCAACTTTTTATTCTCTTAAATATAAGGAGAAAGCTTATGTGGGTAAAGAGCAAAGATTCATGCATGTTTCTAAAGTGCCTAAACCAAAGAAGTATTATAGGCCTAAAATTGATAAAACTCCCAACATCCAAGGTAATGTCGATGCTTCATCTCTTGATAATACTTGATATACACTTTCTGCGCCTAGCTGAAAGACGTTAAAGAAAAGCGCTTATGGGAGACAACCCATGTTTTTACTACAGTATTTTTGTTTTATATTTGAGTCTTGGAAGTTGTTTACTACTGTAGCAACCTCTCCTTATCATGTTTTTGTGCCAAGTAAAGTCTCTATGGTAAAGTTGATGCTAGATTTGGATTGCTGAGCAGAAACAGCATTGCTGTCTGTCACGAATTTGCGCAGAAGTCTCTGTAAAAAAATCAAAAAAATCTGCAAATTTACGTGCGTGATCCTCAGATATGTACGCAACTTTCATTAGTTTTGAGTTTTTCCGTTTGAGCAAGTTAAGTGCCCCTTCCAGGTTCGTCTTTACGGACTGTTCTGTTTTTGACAGATTCTGCCTTTTATTTCGCATTGCCTCTTTTGCTATGTTGGATGAATTTCTTTGATCCATTAATGTCCAGTAGCTTTGTGCAATGTCCAGAAGTGTTAAGAATGATTGTGTCACCTCTGAACATGTGAATTTTTGATTGTGCACTAACCCTCTAATGAGTTTGCTTGAAGTTTGGTGTGAAGGAAGTTTTCAAGGGTCAAGAGAGGAGTATGATATACTAAGATCAAGAGGAGTGAAAGCTCTAAGCTTGGGGATGCCCCCGTGGTTCACCCCTGCATATTTTAAGAAGACTCAATCGTCTAAGCTTGGGGATGCCTAAGACATCCCCTTCTTCATCGACAACATCATCAGGTTCCTCCCCTGAAACTATATTTTTATTCAGTCACATCTTATGTACTTTGCTTGGAGCGTCGGTTTGTTTTTGTTTTTGTTTTGTTTGAATAAAATGGATCCTAGCATTCATTGTGTGGGAGAGAGACAAGCTCCGCTGTTGCATATGGACAAATATGTCCTTAGGCTTTACTCATAGTATTCATGGCGAAGGTTGAATCTTCTTCGTTAAATTGTTATATGGTTGGAATTGGGAAATGCTACATGTAGTAATTCTAAAATGTCTTGGATAATTTGATACTTGGCAATTGTTGTGCTCATGTTTAAGCTCTTGCATCATATACTTTGCACCCATTAATGAAGAAATACATAGAGCTTGCTAAAATTTGGTTTGCATATTTGGTCTCTCTAAAGTCTAGATAATTTCTAGTATTGAGTTTTGAACAACAAGGAAGACGGTGTAGAGTCTTATAATGTTTACAATATGTCTTTTATGTGAGTTTTGCTGCACCGGTTCATCCTTGTGTTTGTTTCAAATAACCTTGCTAGCCTAAACCTTGTATCGAGAGGGAATACTTCTCATGCATCCAAAATCCTTGAGCCAACCACTATGCCATTTGTGTCCACCATACCTACCTACTACATGGTATTTCTCCGCCATTCCAAAGTAAATTGCTTGAGTGCTACCTTTAAATTTCCATCATTCGCCTTTGCAATATATAACTCATGGGACAAAATAGCCTTAAAAACTATTGTGGTATTGAATATGTACTTATGCACTTTATCTCTTACTAGCAAAAGTGCCCGTGCGTTGCACCGGGAAAATAAATACTCAAAAGCTACAACAAACCATCCATGTTGAGGCCTCTCTTTGTAATGATCGTTGATTGTGGGCATGTTTTCTCCTATTTATGATGAACATAATTAATTCTAAAAATATTATATTGCGAGCTCTCTCACAACACCCACTTGAAATACCGCAGACTTGTAATGGTGTTAAACATAAAAAAGCAATGCCCATGAATTGCTACTGCACATTTTTGTGAGAGCAGAAAATTTAAACATGAAAAATAATGAAAGCTGAATAATGAAATTTTAAATTGCTAGTGTGTCTGCTACTGGTAGACAATATAGAAATAGCTCAGATGCATACACAAATAAAATTGAACTTCACACCGGCACTGCACTTTTGTTTTCAAAAGCAATTGAATTGCTTTTGGAAGAAGAAATGATGAAGTTCTTCTCAAATCTTGTCCAACGACAATTAAATGAAATATTCATGTATATTTTGAACCGCATGTCAAGAAAATGTCTTAATTGCGACCTGTGGTGAAGAAAGAAAGAAAAAAAAGAACAAAGGAGGTCAGGGACGCCACGACCTGGTCGCTCTGCCGACCCAAACTGGTGTGGTTGGTCTTGTGCCGCAGCCAAAAGAGATCAATGTAGATCTATCAAACCAGCATGCATGAACTCTTCGGGCCTAGGCCACCAGCAGTTTTTATTTTTTTGGTTATAGGAAATTTGCCCATGCGTTGCTCCGGCTTAATTATCAAACCACACAAATTATTTGTGAAATAATTTTGTATTTGTCGAAACATGTTCATTTTCCAACACCGAGTATGTGTACTTCACTTGCAATTGTGCCTTCTAGAAAATCGTTGAGGAAAAACACAAAGACAAAATTACTTACAACTGAGCCTTTTCTAGAGAGTGTGTAAGCACATAACTTCTAAGTTTTTTAGAAAACGATGTTAAGACAATTACTGATATATAGCACAACAGAAAAGCTTCAAACCTACATGGCCAGTACAAAGGTATTGCAAAAATACATCTACAAGATGCCTTATATATCTTACTAATATGTACAGACCTAGAACCAAAGGTAAATATATGTTTCTACATGCCTTTGCGGTCCATCGAAATGTGCATACAACTTGGAGGTCCTCATGGACTACTCAACACCTAGAAGAATGCATTTGTATGTACATTTATTTTTCCCTTAACCAGGCTTTCTTCCAAAGAAATAAGATTTGATACTATGTAAATATCACTAAAGAGCAAGAAAAAGAGTGAAAGTAGTACAATCTTGTCATGGGGCGTATCTTTTTTTTTTTTTTTTTTTTTTTTTGCACAAAGAAGGGGTCAAGAAGACCCCGGAGAAACCTCAATTATCATCAGTGGTGGGTACAAATTTACAGACAAGCCCTTTTACATCACTCGCCCTAAAGAACCAGTAATTAGAAGATAAGGCCTGCCATCTTTCAGAAAACACCCTAGAACTAAAGATAAAAACGCAATCGAGTCCCTGGGCGTCACCACCACAAGTCGCCGGCGACCTCCAAGCGTCGCCGCCGAGGAACAGGGCGCAGATGCCCGAACACCCAAGTCCGGCGAAGATCCGTCGCTGCTGGACGCCTTGGAGCCACCGGGGACGCACCACTTGGTAGCAGCAACGCGCCGAGCTCCAGCAGGAAGGAAGCTGCAGGGCCTCCGAATCGGAGGTTGATGATTTCAGGCCGCCATGCCGACCATGGATAGCAGAGGCAGAAGTACCTCTAGCTGTGAAGAACAGGATGAAGCAGAACCACCGCCACCGCCTCTCCGTCGATCTGCAAAGGACAGCTCCATCAAGGGTTGCTTCCTCTTCTCCACCACCATGGTGGCCAGGGAAAGCAAGATCCAAGACGGATCTATCCAGATCGAGAGAAAAGCCTGAGAGCTTTATTGGGGGAGTTGTGGTAGCGCCGCCGCCCTCCGCCTCCGGCTCCGACCATCGGAGCGCCGCGGCCAGCAGCCAGACAACCACAAGCCACCGGGAGCCTCTCCAACTCCGCCATGGCCAGACTCCCATGGGCATAACGCCATACTCCACAGGGGTAAACAAGCTAGATCTAAATCTAAAACTAGCCCTATCTACTCCGGCGCCCTTCCTTGACCATCTCCGGCCGGCTAATCCGGCGGAGGAGGCTTCGGAGCGGCCCGGCCAACGGAGGTCGACCCTCAACCTACTGTAGCTGGACGAGAGAGGGGAGGGGGGAAATGAGAGCCTCTCATGGGGCGTATCTAAGTACTTGAATCTGAAAACCATATCTAAGTAGTGATTCAATCTGAAAATATCATACCTGCCTTAAAATCCTTAAATTATATCCTTGTTGCCTTATTTTTCTTTTGGTGATTTGTTTCTCTATTCCAATCAACGAAACACCCTTCTTTTCAGTTGCCGAGAATATGTCCATAGCCAGGCTCGTAACATGCTCATTACTGAGCTGCAACTTAACTGCAAGAACCACAATAAACTGCGAAGAGAGTATGAAACGTGATTTCGAACATATCTCTTGCAAAGTACTAAAGTAGGCTGCAAGGCGTTTCATAATCTCCAGTTTGCTCATCATGTCGCTGCTGTCGCAATTGGAGAAAGGCATCTCCATCTGCCGCACAATACGTGAAAACACTGAACCTGTTCAGTAAACCTGCGACTGGCGTCTCGGCATCAAAGGGCAGCAACTGCGCGTCGTCGTCTTCGGTGAGCACATACTCCAGGTCTCCAGCTGTTCGCCGCGGTGTCCTTGAGTTGCTGCGCCACCGCCGTTACCGTGGACACGGTCATCCCGTGGCGGAACGCCGAGAGGACGATGACAGATCGAACTGGCAGAGGAACGCGAGGACGCGGTTGTACTGTGCGCAACCGAGGCACGGGACGGCGGCGAGGATCTCCTCCTCATCGGCTTCGTCCCCGGGTGCGGAAGCCGAGGTGCGCGGGGGCCTGGAGCGCCGAGCGTGCCGCGGACGGTGGTGCGAGAGATGAGTTCGTGGCAGGCGGCACCAGGTGCTCGTCGGGGGCTTCATGCCCATGGATGCGGCCGCCATGGGATCTCCAAATCGACCGGTGAAGCCGAGCAGATCGACGGGCAAGCAAGAGGATGGCGCGGATCAAGAATATGGAAGTGGGGATCCTCTGCAGGTCCTTGAGCTCCTTGCTAGACAAATTCCGATGAAATCGGACAAATTCCAATCAGCATGAAAAATTCCGATAGTTGTGCAGGACAAATTCCAATCGGAATCGTCACCGAGGGACAGATAGATCGATGGAGGCTCCTGTATTTGTATAGGAGGGGTAGCATGCGGCAGGGGAGAAGGAGATTTGGTTGGATTGGAGTGGAGGACGGTCAAGCCAGCCGCATGGTTTCGTGGAGAACGCGGTCTCCAGGACGATGTTCGTGAAATCAGGAGGACAGCCGTTCGGCGATGGAAATAAGGATTGCTCCGTGCATCCCAACCAGCGCCCAAGCTCAGCTTGCTCACCTCGAACTTTTCTGGCAAGCAACCGTACGCCCCTCTTGTTCCCGCGCCCCGTCCTGTTCGCCGTTGACTGCGGCAAGGTTCCAGGCACGCAGGAGCGGGTCGGGTCGTGCGGCCGGGCTCATCCCAGATGGCCCGGATCTGGGGGATGGGGCTCTCGCGGACGAGGGAGGAGCGAGAAAGAAAAAGTGAACCGGTACGGTGGCATCTTCAGTATTATGCGTTTTGGTGGGAGGGCAAAACGGTACCAAAAAAAGCGTTGACGAAATTTTTGGCAGAAACAGACGGACCGAACCACGGAAACGTTAGCTCCTTTATTATTAGGTATAGATTAAGTTGCTTGTTGTGCGATAACCATGTTCCTGGGGACGCCATCAACTACTCTTTGTTGAATATCATGTGAGTTGCTATGCATGTCCGTCTTGTCTGAAGTAAGGGAGATCTACCACTTAATGATTAGAGCATGCATATTGTTAGAGAAGAACATTGGGCCGCTAACTAAAGCCATGAATCATGGTGGAAGTTTCAGTTTTGGACATATATCCTCAATCTCATATGAGAACACTAATTGTTGCCACATGCTTATGCATTAAAGAGGAGTCCATTATCTGTTGTCCATGTTGTCCCGGTATGGATGTCTAAGTTGAGAATAATCAAAAGCGAGAAATCCAAAATGCGAGCTTTCTCCTTAGACCTTTGTACAGGCGGCATGGAGGTACCCCTTTGTGACACTTGGTTAAAACATGTGTATTGCGATGATCCGGTAGTCAAAGCTAATTAGGACAAGGTGCGGGCACTATTAGTATACTATGTATGAGGCTTGCAACTTGTAAGATATAACTTACATAATACATATGCTTTATTACTACCGTTGACAAAATTGTTTCATGTTTTCAAAATAAAAGCTCTAGCACAAATATAGCAATCGATGCTTTCCTCTTTGAAGGACCTTTCTTTTACTTTTATGTTGAGTCAGTTCACCTATTTCTCTCACCTCAAGAAGCAAACACTTGTGTGAACTGTGCATTGATTCCTACATACTTGCATATTGCACTTGTTATATTACTCTATGTTGACAATATCCATGAGATATACATGTTATAAGTTGAAAGCAACCGCTGAAACTTAATCTTCCTTTGTGTTGCTTCAATACCTTTACTTTAATTTATTGCTTTATGAGTTAACTCTTATGCAAGACTTATTGATGCTTGTCTTGAAGTACTATTCATGAAAAGTCTTTGCTTTATGATTCATTTGTTTACTCATGTCATTACCATTGTTTTGATCGCTGCATTCATTACATATGCTTACAATAGTATGATCAAGGTTATGATGGCATGTCACTCCAGAAATTATCTTTGTTATCGTTTACCTGCTCGGGACGAGCAGGAACTAAGCTTGGGGATGCTGATACGTCTCCGACGTATCGATAATTTCTTATGTTCCATGCCACATTATTGATGATATCTACATGTTTTATACACATTATATGTCGTATTTATGCATTTTCCGGTACTAACCTATTAACGAGATGCTGAAGAGCCAGTTGTTGTTTTCTGCTGTTTTTGGTTTCAGAAATCCTAGTAAAGAAATATTCTCGGAATTGGACGAAATCAACGCCCAGGGTCCTATTTTTGCACGAAGCTTCCAGAAGACCGAAGGGGAAAGGAAGTGGGGCCACGAGGCGCCGCCACACTAGGGCGGCGCGGCCCAGGTCTTGGCCGCGCGGCCCTGGCGTGTGGGGCCCTCGTGTGGCCCCCCGCGTTGCCCTTCCGCCTACTTAAAGCCTCCGTCGCGAAACCCCCAGTACCGAGAGCCACGATACGGAAAACCTTACTGAGACGCCGCCGCCAATCCCATCTCGGGGGATTCTGGAGATCACCTCCGGCACCCTGCCGGAGAGGGGAATCATCTCCCGGAGGACTCTTCACCGCCATGGTCGCCTCCGGAGTGATGAGTGAGTAGTTCACCCCTGGACTATGGGTCCATAGCAGTAGCTAGATGGTCGTCTTCTCCTCATGTGCTTCATTGTCGGATCTTGTGAGCTGCCTAACATGATCAAGATCATCTATCTGTAATGCTATATGTTGTGTTTGTCGGGATCCGATGGATAGAGAATACTATGTTATGTTAATTATCAATCTATTACCTATGTGTTGTTTATGGTCTTGCATGCTCTCCGTTATTAGTAGAGGCTCTGGCCAAGTTTTTACTCTTAACTCCAAGAGGGAGTATTTATGCTCGATAGTGGGTTCATGCCTCCATTAAATCTGGGACGATGTGAAAAGTTCTAAGGTTGTGGATGTGCTGTTGCCACTAGGGATAAAACATTGATGCTATGTCCGAGGATGTAGTTATTGATTACATTACGCACCATACTTAATGCAATTGTCTGTTGTTTGCAACTTAATACCGGAAGGGGTTCGGATGATAACCTGAAGGTGGACTTTTTAGGCATAGATGCATGCTGGATAGCGGTCTATGTACTTTGTCGTAATGCCCAATTAAATCTCACAATACTTATCATATCATGTATGTGCATTGTTATGCTCTCTCTATTTGTCAATTGCCCGACTGTAATTTGTTCACCCAACATGCTATTTATCTTATGGGAGAGACACCTCTAGTGAACTGTGGACCCCGGTCCTATTCTTTACATCGCATACAATCTACTGCAATTGTTCTTTACTGTTTTCTGCAAACAATCATCTTCCACACAATACGGTTAATCCTTTGTTACAGCAAGCCGGTGAGATTGACAACCTCACTGTTTCGTTGGGGCAAAGTACTTTGGTTGTGTTGTGCAGGTTCCACGTTGGCGCCGGAATCCCTGGTGTTGCGCCACACTACATCCCGCCACCAACAACCTTCAACGTGCTTCTTGGCTCCTCCTGGTTCGATAAACCTTGGTTTCTTTCTGAGGGAAAACTTACTGCTGTGCACATCACACCTTCCTCTTGGGGTTCCCAACGGACGTGTGTGTTTCACGCGCATCACTAACCTATTAATAAGATGCCGAAGAGCCAGTTGCTGTTTTCTGCTGTTTTTGGTTTCAGAAATCCTAGTAAGGAAATATTCTCGGAATTGGACGAAATCAACGCCCAGGGGCCTATTTTTACACGAAGCTTCCAGAAGACCGAGGGGGAAAGGAAGTGGGGCCACGAGGCGCCGCCACACTAGGGCGGCGCGGCCCAGGCCTTGGCCGCGCGGCCCTAGCGTGTGGGGCCCTTGTGTGGCCCCCTGCGTTGCCCTTCCGCCTACTTAAAGCCTCCGTCGCGAAACCCCCAGTACCGAGAGCCACGATACGGAAAACCTTACGGAGACGCCGCCGCCGCCAATCCCATCTCGGGGGATTCAGGAGATCGCCTCCGGCACCCTGCCGGAGAGGGGAATCATCTCCCGGAGGACTCTTCATCGCCATGATCGCCTCCGGAGTGATGAGTGAGTAGTTCACCCCTGGACTATGGGTCCATAGCAGTAGCTAGATGGTCGTCTTCTCCTTATGTGCTTCATTGTTGGATCTTGTGAGCTGCCTAACATGATCAAGATCATCTATCTGTAATGCTATATGTTGTGTTTGTCGGGATCCGATGGATAGAGAATACTATGTTATGGTGATTATCAATCTATTACCTATGTGTTGTTTATGATCTTGCATGCTCTCCGTTATTAGTAGAGGCTCTGGCCAAGTTTTTGCTCTTAACTCCAAGAGGGAGTATTTATGCTCGATAGTGGGTTCATGCCTCCATTAAATGCAGGACGATGACAGAAAGGTCTAAGGTTGTGGATGTGCTGTTGCCACTAGGGATAAAACATTGATGCTATGTCCGAGGATGTAGTTATTGATTACATTACGCACCATACTTAATGCAATTGTCTGTTGTTTGCAACTTAATACCAGAAGGGGTTCGGATGATAACCTGAAGGTGGACTTTTTAGGCATAGATGCATCTTTGGATAGCGGTATATGTACTTTGTGGTAATGCCCAATTAAATCTCACTATATTTATCATATCATGTATGTGCATTGTCATGCCCTCTCTATTTGTCAATTGCCTGACTGTAATTTGTTCACCCAACATGCTATTTATCTTATGGGAGAGACACCTCTAGTGAACTGTGGACCCCGGTCCTATTCTTTACATCGCATACAATCTACTGCAATACTTGTTCTTTACTGTTTTCTGCAAACAATCATCTTCCACACAATACGGTTAATCCTTTGTTACAGCAAGCCGGTGAGATTGACAACCTCACTGTTTCGTTGGGGCAAAGTACTTTGGTTGTGTTGTGCAGGTTCCACGTTGGCGCCGGAATCCCTGGTGTTGCGCCTCACTACATCCCGCCGCCATCAACCTTCAACGTGCTTCTTGGCTCCTCCTGGTTCGATAAACCTTGGTTTCTTTCTGAGGGAAAACTTGCTACTGTCTGCATCACACCTTCCTCTTGGGGTTCCCAACGGACGTGTGTTAATTGCACGCATCAGTAGGCGGCACCAAAAGACCACTATCATTATAATCATCATAAATAGGAGGCATATCATAATCAACATAAACTTTCTCCTCAATACCCGGAGGACTAAAGAGATCATTTTCATCAAAACCGACCTCCCCAAGCTTAAATTCTTCCATAGCATTAGCAACAATGGTGTTCAAAGCATTCGTACTAATAACATTCCCATTAGCATGCATAATTTCCATGGGTTTTTTAATTTTCTCTTCAAACACATCATGTCCTAATTCAAGATAAAGTTCATAAAGATCTCTCATTTTGTTGTTGTCTTCCATTAAGCCTTACTAGTGTAAACAAGAAACAAAAAGATGCAATTGCAGGATCTAAAGGAAATAGCTTCGAGCACACACACAACGGCAACAGAAAAGTACTTAGTTACCTGGGACCGAAGTATGAGTGCCTTTTACCTTTCCTCCCCGGCAATGGCGCCAGAAAAGTGCTTCGTTGCCGGGATCCGGTGTGTGAGTGCCGTTTACCTTTCCTCCCCGGCAACGGCGCCAGAAAAGTGCTTGATGTCTACGGGTGCTTCTATTCTTGTAGACAGTGTTGGGCCTCCAAGAGCAGAGGTTTGTAGAACAGCAACAAGTTTCCCTTAAGTGGATCACCCAAGGTTTATCGAACTCAGGGAGGAAGAGGTCAAAGATATCCCTCTCATGCAACCCTGCAACCACAAAGCAAGAAGTCTCTTGTGTCCCCAACACACCTAATAGGTGCACTAGTTCGGTGATACGTCTCCGACGTATCGATAATTTCTTGTGTTCCATGCCACATTATTGATGTTATCTACATGTTTTATGCACACTTTATGTCATATTCGTGCATTTTCTGGAACTAACCTATTAACAAGATGCCGAAGTGCTAGTTGCTGTTTTCTGCTGTTTTTGGTTTCAGAAATCCTAGTAACGAAATATTCTCGGAATTGGACGAAATCAACGCCCAGGGTCCTATTTTGCCACGAAGCTTCCAGAAGACCGAAGAGGAGACGAAGTGGGGCCACGAGGCGGCCAGACTACAGGGCGGCGCGGCCTAGGTCTTGGCCGCGCGGCCCTGTCATCTGGGCCCCTCGTGCCGCCCCCTGACCTGCCCTTCCGCCTACTTAAAGCCTCCGTCGTGAAACCCCCAGTACCGAGAGCCACGATACGGAAAACCTTACTGAGACGCCGCCGTGATACGTCCAAAACGTATCTACTTTCCCGAACACTTTTGCTATTGTTTTGCCTCTAATTTGTGTATTTTGGATGCAACTAACACGGACTAACGATGTATTCAGCAGAACTGCTCTGGTGTCTCGTTTTTGTGCAGAAATCCAACTTTCGGGAAAATCCTCGGAATTTATGCAGAAGGCCCTATTTTCCCAGAGAACTGACGGAGCCAGAAGGACAATTAAGGTGGAGGCCAGAGGGCCCCACACCATAGGGCGGCGCGGCCCAGGGGGGGCCCGCGCGGCCATGTGGTGTGGCCCCCTCGGCCGGCCTCCGACGCCCTCCTTCGGACTATTTATCGGCCTCGACCTAAAAACGCAAGAAGAGAAGTCGAAGTCGCCAGAAACCCTCCAGAACGCCGCCACATCGCGAAACTCCGTCGCGGGAGCCAGAAGTCTCCGTTCTGGCACTCCGCCGGGACGGGGAATTGGAGGAGATCATCACCGCCATCACCGCCAACGCCTCTATATCAACCAGCCATGTTTCCCCTATCCATGTTTGAGTAATTCCCCCGCTGTAGGCCGAAGGGGATGGTAGGGATTGGATGAGATTGGTCATGTAATACCATAAGATTGTTAGGGCATAGTGCCTAGTGTCCGTAATTGGTACTTTGATGATATTGTTGCAACTTGTTATGCTTAATGCTTGTCACTAGGGCCCGAGTGCCATGATCTCAGATCTGAACATGTTATTGTTTCATCATGATATTCATTGTTTATTGATCTTACCTGCAAGTTGTATACACATGTCGCTGTCCGGAACCGATGGCCCCGAAGTGACAGAAATCGGGACAACCGGAGGGAATGGTAGCGATGTGAGGATCACATGTGTTCACGGAGTGTTAATGCTTTGCTCCGGTACTCTATTAAAAGGAGTACCTTAATATCCAGTAGTTTCCCTTGAGGCCCGGCTGCCACCGGCTGGTAGGACAAAAGATGTTGTGCAAGTTTCTCATTGCGAGCACGTACGACTATATATGGAACACATGCCTATTGATTGCTTTGTACTTGGACACCGTTTTATTATTATCTGCAAATGCCCTGCTATGATTGTTACATGAGTTTCTCTCATCCATGCAACGCCCGTCATCCGTCCCCGTGCCTACAGTATTTTAATCCTGCTGTTTACTAAAATCACTACTGCTGTCTCTGTTACTCTGCTGCTGTTATTTTCGCTCTCTACGCTATAAAACTGTTACTCTTGATAAACTCTTGCGAGCAAGTCTGTTTCAGTGCAGCTGAATTGACAACTCCGCTGTTAAGGCTTCCAAGTGTTCTTTGTCTCCCCTTGTGTCGAATCAATAAATTGGGTTTTACTTCCCTCGAAGACTGTTGCGATCCCCTATACTTGTGGGTCATCAAGACTATTTTCTGGCGTCGTTGCCGGGGAGCATAGCTTTATTTGGAAGTTCACTTGGATTAATATTGTTCGCTGCAAATTCTCCATCATGGGTAAACCTCGCGATACTAAGATCTCCATATTACCATCCACTACAAGAAAAGGTACAATCCTGAGTACCTCCGCTACACTTGATTCACCATCTGTGATTGATAAACTTGTTTCACCGCCACATGCTTCACATGCGGGTACTTCTGCTGAATCTGAAAACTCTCATAATATTGATAATATTTCTGCTGTGCTTGATGATAGTGGTTCTTTGGGATCTTTTCTAGATGCTACAATTGCTAGGTCTAGACAAATTGAAAATACTGAAACTCCTAATGCTACTACACCTGTTAATTCACCTGAACTTGATTATTTTAGTGATGATCCCGATGAAGATTATGTGGAGCTTAATGATGATTTTATTGAAAAATGCAATGCTACTACTGATGCAAGAAAAATTAAAAAGTTGCTTGCAGAACATGCTGTTAGATATAAACTGTCTCCTGATCCTAAGTTTGCCACATCTCCCATAAACATTAAGGATAAAGATTATGATTTTTCTCTTGATCTATCTCATATAGCTATTGTTGAGAAAACACCCTTTTGTGGTACTGAAAAAGAAAGTGCTGTTGAACACATGACTGAGTTATCTACTCTAAGTAGCTTGTTTTCTGATGATGTCAAGATGCGTACTTACTTTGTTGCTAAAATCTTTCCATTCTCATTAAAGGATGACGCTAAAACTTGGTACAATAGTTTGCCACCTAATTCTATTAAAAGTCCAAAAGAATTGCTTGATGTTTTCTTCCGTAAATACTTTCCTGCTGGTGCTCAACATATTGCTTTGCAGAGAATTTATAATTTTGACCAGGAGGATGGAGAGAAATTGCCTGAGGCTTGGGCGAGATTTTGCTCTCTTATTAGAGCTCGGCCTGACCATGATTTGGAAAAGCATGATTTACTTGATATATTTTATAGTGGACTAACCATTGAGTCTAGGGCATACCTGGATAGTTGTGCTGGTTGTGTTTTCAGAAAAGAACTCCAGACGATCTTTGAAGAATTATTGGCTAAAATAGGCCGGAATCATGATGATTGGACTACGCCTGAACCAACTCCAACGCCAATATTGAAGAAGAGGGGTTTAATTAAATTGAATGATGAAGATATGAGGGAAGCCAAGAAGTCTCTCAAGGAGAAAGGTATTAAATCTGAAGATGTGAAGAATCTTCCTCCCATAGAAGATATATGTGAGATAATTCCCCCTTCATCCATGATTGAGGTAAACTCCCTTCAACGCTTTACTAGGGAAGATATTCCGTATTCGAAACCTCCTGCACAATGCTTAGATGAGTTTGATAATTATATTGTTAAGCAAGAAAATTTTAATATGAGAGTAGAGAATCATTTAATGGAAAATTCTCGAGCTATTAGTGAATTGCATGATATTGTAGAAAGAACCTCCAATGATGTTAAGATGCTTGTTAAACATTTTCATATGATTCAAACTCAAATTGATCAACTCACTAAAGTGCAAAATGATTTATTAGGGAATAATTCTAAAGAGAAACATGCTTATGAAGTAACAACTAGAGGTGGTGTCTCTACCCAGGATCCTCTATATCCTGAAGGGCATCCCAAAAGAATTGAACAAGATTCTCAACACATTGAACCAAGTGCTCATTCTAAGAAGAAAAAGAAGAAGAAGCATAAAAATGTTGTAGAATCCTCTGAACCTGCTAATGATCCTAATAGTATTTCTATTTCTGATGCTGAAACTGAAAGTGGTAATGAACATGATAAAGATAATGATAAGAATGATACTCCTGATAAAGAAGAGGTTGAAGAAGAACCTGAAAAGCATGCTAAAAATAAAAAGTACACTAAAGAAGATTTTATTGCTGAGAAACATGGTAATGAAAGAGAACCTTGGGTGCAAAAGCAAATGCCTTTTCCTGCTAAGAAGCTAAAATCAAAGGAAGAAGAACACTATAATAAATTTTGCGATTGGATGAAACCTTTATTCTTGCAAATCCCTTTGACTGACGCTATTAAATTGCCTCCTTATTCAAAGTATATGAAAGATATTGTTACTAACAAAAGGAAAATCCCCAATGAGGAAATTTCCACTATGCTTGCTAATTACTCTTTCAATGGCAAAGTTCCAAAGAAGTTGGGCGACCCAGGTATACCTACTATTCCTTGTTCTATCAAGAATAATTATGTTAAAACTGCTCTATGTGACTTGGGAGCCGGTGTTAGTGTTATGCCTTTTTCTCTTTATAAGAGACTTTACTTAGATAAGTTGATACCTACTGATATATCCTTGCAAATGGCTGATAAATCTACTGCTATTCCTGTTGGTATATGTGAGGATGTTCCTGTTCAAGTTACTACTAACTGCTTGATATTAACTGATTTTGTTGTGTTGGAAATGCCTGAAGATGATAATATGTCTATTATTCTTGGGAGACCTTTTCTTAACACCGCAGGGGCTGTTATTGATTGCAATAAAGGAAAGGTTACTTTCAATGTTGATGATAGGGAGCATACCGTTTATTTTCCCAAAAGGATTGAGAAAGCGTGTGGAGTTAATACTATTTCTAATGTGAGAACTATCAAAGTGGGAACTATTGATTGTCCTATATATGAGCCTAAAGAAGAATATCAAACTCTCGTGATTGGATCCATATCAATACAATTCAAGGTAACATGATTGATTTGAGGTTTATTTCTTCTTATGCTATGTAAAATTTATTTGGTAGCAAGACTTGATCAACCTTGTTAACGAATACTTTTTATATGCATAGAGGCGGTAAACAACATCTATTTCTTCCTCCACTTGCTCTAGTTGCTGTAGCACTTTTAATTTGCAAAGTTCCTTGGTTAATTGGAGATTTCAAAATTTTCCTGGCCAGTAATAATAAACTAAATACCCAGAAATGTGCATTTTTCAAAGTTTTAAAAAATTCACAAAAATTATACCGTTGGTCCTATTTTTCGACGAGGCACCTGGGAGCACTAGAGGATGACCTGTGGGGCACCAGAGGGCGCCACACCACAGGCCGGCGCGGCCAAGGAGGGGGGCGCGCCACCCTGTGGTGTGGGCCCCTCCTTGCCCCACTTTGCCATCTCTTTCTCCCAGCACCTTCTCTCTCCCGAAAAAACTCGTACCAGGTTCCTCTCACTCGCGTTTTTGCTCAAGAGCTCCAGATTTTTCGATCTCTTTGTTCAGCCCAGATTTCTTGCTGAAATTTGGCACATTTGCTCCTTGGTATGTGACTCCTCCACCCATCCAAGTAGAATTTTGTTTGGTTGAGTATATCTTGAATATTTTGCTGCTGTAGGTAACATGTTTAGTGAGCTTGCATGCTTGCTCTAAGTTGTATAAACTAGTTTTGATGCATGATTAGTACTCTAGCAAGTTCCTATGGTAGTTTCCCTCAATTATATGTCACCAAATCAAATTTTTTATATTGTTTGTTGAAAATTTCAGAGAAGAGATGAAGAAGTTCAACTTTGGAGATGTGGTGACCCGGCATACCACTGCATGGTGTAGTATGCAAGTCTGATATAACACCAATGAAACACCGTTCCACTAGTATTATATCGCTCAGAGTGGTACAACAGAAACATATGCGGGTCCAAGGCATGTCTATAGAATTACAACATTGACTCTATTACATAAGATCAGCACAGCCTCCTACTTTACAATGAGGTAAATCTGCAAATAAACTCCAGAAGAACGACTCGTAGTCTAATTCTATCACGAACTCTATTTGTAGAGTATTTGACTAGCTATAGAGGCTAAGAATAGATTCTAGCTAAGTAGGAGCTAGGTTGAGGAAGCTAGTTCCCTTCTATGGCTAAACTAGGTTTTCTCCTTGATGTATGTGGTATCTGACTCCTCTGACAGGGTCTTGTCTCTTGAAGTAGTTGTTGACTCCTCGACCTTCGAGTTGCACTGTGGATCCTTCTTCGATGCCTCCATATCTAAGCAGGGGATTTAAGAGTGGGATGAGTACGAGCGTACTCAACAAGTTCATTATAGGAAAGAGGTGTTTAATGCACTAGCTACAGCATTAGACCAGAAAGTCTAATACCAATGCAAGTTTTCATAACCATTTCTTCAAAAGGTTGCTTTTATTCAGAAGAACTATGTCCGTCAGCCTTCACCGGTTTACTAGAACTTCATGGAGCTCCTTTCCGGCCGCGTTCGCAGTTCCATATCCCGGAACAGGGAGTGACAGGTCACGGTTCTTTACACTCTGCAGAGGTGTGTTGCTTTACCCATAAGAGATCTTAACCTTGGTGCCAACCGAGCCGCGTGCTCGTCCACACTTCCTTTGGTGTGAGGCCCGGTATAAGGTCTAGCCAATCATGTTCCTCCGCTACCTCGAACACCCACCCTTTGTTGCATACCCCGACCCTGGGTCCTCGTCGGTCCTCTTATACCACTTAAGGATGGACCCCGACCACGACGACAGTTTGGGATCGAACCAAACTCCTTCGCCGGTAGCTGCAACCCATCATAGACCGCAATACCGTGGGGACTTTAGGCTTCCCCAGCCCACCGCTTGCACTTCGAGCGACAAGTGTCTACGGACTATGCCGTGGGGACTTTAGGCTTCCCCAGCCCACCGCTTGCCCTGACAGATACAAGTGTCTACGGTAAAGCGCATCCGTTGATGAACGAGAGGTGGAAACACTTTTGACTACTCCGTCCCACTCCGGATCTTATGGTTAACACGGATATTACGGCACAAGAATCACTGGCGACATTTGTTGTTTAATCCTAGATGGATATAAGCCCGTGCAATGGAACCTCCACCATATCAACACAATCCATGGTTCCATTGCCCACCACATAGTCATATTCATAGTTATGAAAGTAGTGGTTTTGATTTTTGTGCAATAGTGATAACCATAATACTTTGCAAGTAATTTGATAAAAATACTCAAATGACATGAGCAAGTGATGAACTTGCCTTTCTTGACTGCAAGATTATGCAGTCAAGGTCTTCGATACGTAATAACTCCAAATTCTGAAATAGCATCATCGTCCGGTAAGGACGATGTTTAAAAGATTGGCAATGATGCAATAATGCATAAGTATGAGATGCAATCGCTCTAAGCGTGATCTAACCCCGATGATTTAGGATTAGTGGGTGGTAATGATTAGTTCAGGATGTGTTGCACTTTTAGAGTGATTCACAAACAAGGTTTTTATTCAGGTGTGATTTACTTGGTATTATAAACAGGTAGATAATAAAGCATAATAATCAATTGAGCACACAAAGGATGATAATTGTCATAATGTTAACAAGTAAAGAACAAGGTCGCTTTAGTACTATATGGCTTGGTTAATGATTAATTATCATATACTTTAAAAGAATAACTTTTGAAGAACATGTTCTTTAATGAAGAACAAGTATGATAATTAGGTTGATGGGGTTCTATGGTTGACTATGGTTTCATTTAGTTTCTGGAGTAAGTATTAGATGGATCACAACATAGTTGGATTCATCAGCAACTAGGGCTTGTAAGGTTGAGATAAGCCTAGGCATCCTAAGCAATTTATTATACATGGTTGTTGTCAAGGTGGGTTTATCTTGCTAGTGTTAGCTGGCTAGGGTTTATAGGTCTTTATAAGCAGGGTTGATGATGATTCCTTATCTTCTTCAAAAGAATAACTTTTGAAGAACATACTTCTTAAATAATAAAAAGGATTGCAATTAAGGTTGAGGTTGTCTTGTATTAGCCATAGGATTCACTAAGTAAGGGATAGTGCTTTCCTAAATAGGATGTTAATAATTATCTCACACTAATAGGGTTTAGTGTGTATGGGATATGATGTCAATATTAGAATGGTTGCTATTTAAGTTCATCACAATGGTGTGATGCTAGTTAAGGTTAATTATAGATGAGATCCTTGTGATAGGAACTAGGTGTGATTAAGATGAACACATGGGATACTAATTAGTAGTGATGGGGTTCCCATATGTTATGTGGATTTGAACAAGCATTTAGTTGCTAAATATGAATCTATGGTTACTAATGAAGTAACATGATCACATGTTACTTAGGGTTCATGTTTGGGAATAGTTTAGGGTTCATATGAAATAGTGGAGCTAAGGTTCCTAATTGAATTAGGGTTTTAGGGTTTCATATGAAATGATGAATTCCTGTTTTCCTACCATATGGAACTAGGGTTTTTCTAATTACCCTATAATTCTATGATTAATAACTTCAATTTAAAGTTGAAGTTATTAATAATTTTGGGCACAAGAATAATATTGAATTTGACATTTTATTATTTTTAAACAAATAATATTTAAGGTAATTATTAATTAGGGTTTAAATCCTCCTAATAAGGATTTAATAAGTTGATATAAAAGGAAATAATTTTTAATGATTTCCTTAATTACTTACTGGTTTTTAATTATTTCATGAAGTTTTACTAATTATTGAATTTTAATTGAATTTAGAATTAAAATTAAAGGCTTAAATAACAAGTATAAAATAATTATTTTTTTTATTAAAAATAAAAATTTGGTTTTATATTTTTATTGGATAGAGTTTTCTTTTCTAAGAATTTTAATGTATCAATTATATTTTTCTGAGTTATAATGGATTTTATAATCATTTTCAAAGTTTCTGCAATTATTGAATTGGAATAAAATTGAAATCTACTAAATGCACCCAGACCTAAACTACCCCTAGCCACTGACTGGTGGACCAGTTGTCCACATCAGCTGCCCAGGTGGCGATGATGTGGCCAGAGAGGCACTCTGCCGGCGATCGATCTGCGACGGCGCCGGCGTTGGGCTGCCCCCGCAGACGCACTACTGGTTTTGTTCGACCCAACACGTCGCGGTGAACCATCCTGTGGCGGCGCCGCCCCGATTAGGTCACCGGAGTGTGGCCGTCGACGAGGTACCGCGGCGGAGCTCACAGGTATACGGCTTCGGGCATGATCTAGGACGAATTAGAGGAAGCTAAGATGCTCGGGAGATTCGGTAGCTCACCGCGAGCACGATGGGCTTGACGGCGAGGTGAGAGGGTGTCGCAGCCGCCGGAATTGCTCGATGCCGGCCTCGGAGAAGACGACCTGGTGCGATTGATAGGAGGCGCGTCAGCTCGATTCCTCCTACCCGGTGATGGTGTCGAGCATGGCGGTGCCAACGGTGGTCACGGCGGGGCCTGGGGCTTCCCCAATCGGCGGCGATGATCGGTGCCGGAGCGGTTCAGGTTTTCGGTATGGGGGAAAATGGAGCAGGGAGGAAGAAATTCGGGGCTGTCGTTCGTGCTGGAGCTTTTATAGGGCGTCGAAGAGGGCCGCGTCACGACGTCGAGCGAGGAGAGATCGCCAGCAGCGAGGAGAAAGGGAGCACGCCGTCGTGCTGTCCAGCATGCGTGCTGGAGAGGATGAGGATGAACGTGTCCTCGTTATTTTTGGACGAAGGGTTATGCGGGCTGGCTTGGGCTGCTGCTGGACTGCGTTGCTGGGCCGCGTTGGTGGACTGCTCGTGGGCTTCTGCGGACAGAGGAGGTCCAGGTGAGATTTTCTCCTCTCCTTTTCTTTTTTCCATTTCTGTTTTTATTTTCTGTTTTCCTTTTCTAATTTGCATTCTATTTTATATTCACATTCAAATTTATATTTTAACTCTTTTCTGTTTTGCAGGTGTTTAAACATTGGGTCTTTTATAAAGACTAATAAAAGTATTATTGTAATACTCATTTGTTTTGATTAAACATTTCACATATGTGAGCTTTATTACAAATTGTAATTAATCATAATTTTATGCACTCATTTTAATTTCCTTTTTCTTGTGTAATCAAATTTATCTTGAATTATTAGGGTTGATAATTTCCACTCTAAGTGTTTTAGAATTTTTCATTAGGTTTGGAGCTCTTAATTAAGAATTTAGTTCCCTGCATATGATGTTATGTGATCCTCTATTTATTAAGATCTTGTAATTTTGATTATCACTCTATGTCAAGGTTAGCATTAGTATTATATTTTAATAACACTTTGAATTACCTAGAGTAGACATTACTCTCCTCATGGTTGGACTTTGGTTATAAAGATAAGTGGTTGTTAATCACACTTATGGTTCTAATTATAAGATGTATCACAAGAGTTTTCCCAGGTTTAATAATTATAGCTTAAGACTTTATTAATGTGCCATACTAGGTTTCTAATGAGATTTACCTAATATCAATTGGTTTGAATCATAATCATGGCCTAGGTTTATATTATGATCACCATAGTGATACATAACTAGGGTTGAGGTTCAATTCTAGGTTGTGAGATGGGATGACATCATATTACATGTGCTAGGGTTTAATCTCCCCTAACCATGATAAGGGTTACTTGCTTAATATTTTATGTTCTCCTCTAGTTACTAAGGTGTTGAGAATTGGTTTTATATTTTACCAACCACTTCTATTATTATCCTTAATTTGTTATTAAGGTAACTAAAGTAGTTATATTTCTTTTTATAGTTAACTTTGGTTATAATGATGGATGGTTTCTCACTTTGGTTCTTATGGGCTTATATCTTCTACTTCTAGTTCTTAGGGTTTATGATCATCACTCAATTTATAATGATCAAGGTTTGGGTTCCTAAAGTATCCCTAATGGAATGGTCTTCCCTTCTATGATCAAATGTTGTCTTGATGAACTAATGTATAGCACTTCTATTTTATCCTCTAGAATGAGCTATTATGATTGTCTCTTTAGTTTATATCCCAGGAGAATGCCTGAGATATTATGTTAGGGTTCTACTTAATCAATGATGATATTATCATCTGGGTATATGGTTAGTTCTCTCCCTCAACTCAAGTGTTGCCTCAACTATCTTGAGTGTAGCACCATAATTGATCTCTCTTATATAAGAATGGATTATTCTAGGTTATGGTGTACTCCTACTACTCTAGTTCAATGGTTGTCCTTTATTCTTAAATAGGTAAAACTATGTTTTGTATGAGTGGTCTCTCTCATTTTTTGGAAAGGACTTTAATACTAACTTAAGGTTAGGCCCCATAGGAATTGATGTGATCATCAATATCTATGTTTAACATAAATGGTTTCCCTCTCTAGGAATGTCTTGAATAATATCCTAGGGTTCCTCTTAAAGATTATGATTTAAATACCTTGGATGTATATACAAGGTTTCAGCTTAAGGTTTTCCATTGCTTCTCTAATAAATACTATAGAACTCTCACCTCTCTAGGTTTGATGTGTAATAACTTGAAATGTAGAAGAATATATACTTCTTGAGTGGATCTCCTTGTTATAATTCCAATGTTGAAGTGGAATGAATACCATAAGGTTCATGGTAGGATTAAGGATTAGTTTAAGACATGGAAAAGATAAGTGAAGAATAGTTTCTCCAATTATTGTTACTTGATTTCCAATTAAATGGATGTTCATATGTTATGGCAAGGAATACCATGTTGTGATATTTAATAAGATCAAGTAATTGATCCTTGATTAATAATTTCTTGTGTTAATTTTACTTCCATTTGATCTAACCCTTTAGATCAAATCATCTCTACCCAAAACAAGGTTTTAACAAAGTCACATTGAGGTTTATAGCGCTTGACTTGATGAGCTACTTCAATTCCACCAAGGTCAAGTGAAACTTCGATTCTTTGTATTTGTTTTACTTTAAAGCGCGAAAATTCCCCAGATTTTCTATGCATGAATGCAATGCACACATCTGTTTCCTCTATTTTTGTAACCCCATTACCTGGGATATTACAGTCTCTACCCCTTAAACTAAACTTCGTCCTCGAAGTTTGATCTCTCTCACGTTTCGGAGTGTGGAACTGTCTTGTGCATACTACGAATTTTCTCGAACTCCGTATTGATCTTACTGGATATAATTGAATATATCCCTTGTCCAGATTCTTCCTGGAATCTATTAATACCTGTCTCTGAACCATGGCTCTTACTTTGATTCATTGATTTCTTCCAACTATTATAATCCTGTTTCCTTTCTCATTGAGTATTCGATGATTAGGACTTCTTCTGGTCCTGACAGTCTTAATTGAGGACTAATTGGATAACAATCTCCTATTTGAAAAAATAGGTCTTTGTTTTCCCTTACTACCAAAACTGCAGTAATGGTGCTTAATAAGGTACTAACTACGGAATTGGTTGTGATGGTTTATTTCCCTAGGAATGGATTAGACTCATTTAGTCCATCCAATCAGGGTTTATAATTGATACCTATAACTATTTTGGGTTATTTAGGTTCCATGGAAGGAATCATTCAAATAGACTTTAGTTTTGGTATGGTCAATCTCCTTCAGTCTTTGGCCTTCTTGAGCTGTATTTGGTCTATGGTATTTTCTTCGTCCAACTTCTTTATGCTTGACTTACTTGAGCTTTCGTACTTCTGAGTAGATACTACTCACTTTCTCAAGTTATAGTCCACTTCTTACTTCCTCGAGGTATGATCCTCGGCTTCTGGTCTAACATCCTTCCGGAAGTGGTATCCAATAATCTTATGAAAATAAGATCGAACATCCTCTCAGTTCAGACCTTCTTCTTCTATCTTGCTTAAAGTATTGAGTCATTGTACAGTCAACTCAATCTTTACTCTACCCCTTAGAGTTTTCTTATGGTCTTCAATTCCTTTCCCTTCCAACCATTGGACTTATGGTTAGAATATTGGTCTGGGTCTAGCTTATGGTTTATATTCTTCTAAGGTCTTGTGAAGAATCCTGGTGATGTATCCACTCAATTGTGGACATCCAATGTGAATCCTTTGACTAAATGTTTATAAATCTAACATTTGGCTGACAAGATTTTTATTTGTTCCCAAACTTTTGTTACTACTAAATAAATCGTGGACTATTTGTAATACCAACAGATACCAGCTGTGGTTATTATACCAACTGTGGCTATTTGATATCTAAAAATGGATTCTATTATAGGTTTTGATCAATTGGACGAGACATCTTCTACTTTATCTCGCAGTATTGATATTATAGCAATTGTGGTCTTCTGATATCAACTATGGTCTTCTTATGTCTGCTATGGTTTCATAGGTCATCTTTCTTCATTCAGGGTTTATTTTGCAAAAGAACCACTAACTGACACTATGATTATAGCATCCTAAGTGATTTCCCATGCACTCCCTCTTCCATGATGACTAGGGATCTGCTTGAGCTTCACCATAATCATCATATTTCTCACCTTCATGCTTCTTCTGTACTAAAGTACTCCTCTGTTGAGGTAAAGCATGAGTTTTGATTGATACTTGCTTCAAAATATTGTGGTTACTTCCCACAACTTTACCTCCTTTTTCTGATGCACTTTCGTCTTGTCTTCAAGATCTTCCAGAATTCGTCGCTTCCTCACACGAATACTATTACCCTCTAGATCTATAGCATCAAGTCAGAACTTGATATTGCAACATGCATTTGCATATCAAAGTCAAACTTCATGTATGGATCTAGTCAAACAATGAAAATCCAATAAAATCCAAGAAGATTCAGCTTTGTGCATATAATACACACCATCATAATATAGGTTTATATCGTGATACTTAGCACGAGTATATGGGATTCTACTATTTGTCTCAACATTTACCTTAATTACACATTTGCAATGTGATAAACTTGAAACAAAGTGGTTTGGGATGATTAAGGTTAACCTAATTTTCTTTGGAAATACTAACTTTGCTTCCATTATGTTAAGGACTACTTCATATGGTATATATAGATTCTAACATCACTACTCTAAATACATAACTATTGCAATATAGCTACTATACTTCCAAGTGTTTATACTTATCATGAGACTATGGTCATGATATGCTTGGCACACTTCCCATGGTTTTGGGAACACAATTCTTGCACTATTGTTGAACACCTGACTTCTGATTGTATTTCTCCTAATTACTTTAGATATACATCACATAATGATCCTCAGGTGAATCATATATGATTTCTATCTCTACCCTGTAAATAGGCATATTTTATTCCTATCTCTCCTCCTTACCCCCCATGATTGACTCATCATGGTCTAAACTACCTCATATAACTCATAATTATCACTTACTATCAATTGTTTCACATGTCTAGATAATTTTCCTTACTCATTACTTAACTTGGTCTACATCTTCTATTAGGATATCTTAATTATCTTCATCACTTGATATTACTCCTATTACAGATCTGGATAACTTTTACTTAATCCTAACATATGTTGGTACACATCTTCCAATAGGATATTTCCCTTATGGTTGTATCCTCTCTTTGGACTACCATATATTGTATACCAACTGTGATCTACTCATCTATTGTTTAAGGACTTCATGGTGTCCTACATGTTTAGGTTTATCTAACTAACTTTACTTAGAAAAGATAGGTAGGAAAGGTTGACTCAAGTGTGTCAGGATTATTCTTAAGTGAATATCCATCTCAAGTCATAAGAAGTATTTGGTTTACCTAGGACAACTTCCTATAGACACTACCAATCCTATAGGTCTCCTTTAAAGGGTTTTAATCCTAGGGTCAAAGCATTTGCTCTGATACCAACTGTGGTGACCCGGCATACCACTGCATGGTGTAGTATGCAAGTCTGATATAACACCAATGAAACACCGTTCCACTAGTATTATATCGCTCAGAGTGGTACAACAGAAACATATGCGGGTCCAAGGCATGTCTATAGAATTACAACATTGACTCTATTACATAAGATCAGCACAGCCTCCTACTTTACAATGAGGTAAATCTGCAAATAAACTCCAGAAGAACGACTCGTAGTCTAATTCTATCACGAACTCTATTTGTAGAGTATTTGACTAGCTATAGAGGCTAAGAATAGATTCTAGCTAAGTAGGAGCTAGGTTGAGGAAGCTAGTTCCCTTCTATGGCTAAACTAGGTTTTCTCCTTGATGTATGTGGTATCTGACTCCTCTGACAGGGTCTTGTCTCTTGAAGTAGTTGTTGACTCCTCGACCTTCGAGTTGCACTGTGGATCCTTCTTCGATGCCTCCATATCTAAGCAGGGGATTTAAGAGTGGGATGAGTACGAGCGTACTCAACAAGTTCATTATAGGAAAGAGGTGTTTAATGCACTAGCTACAGCATTAGACCAGAAAGACAAATACCAAAGCAAGTTTTAATAACCATTTCTTCAAAAGGTTGCTTTTATTCGTAAGAACTATGTCCGTCACCCTTCACCGGTTTACTAGAACTTCATGGAGCTCCTTTCCGGCCGCGTCATAGCTTCCATATCCCGGAACAGGGAGTGACAGGTCACGGTTCTTTACACTCTGCAGAGGTGTGTTGCTTTACCCATAAGAGATCTTAACCTTGGTGCCAACCGAGCCGCGTGCTCGTCCACACTTCCTTTGGTGTGAGGCCCGGTATAAGGTCTAGCCAATCATGTTCCTCCGCTACCTCGAACACCCACCCTTTGTTGCATACCCCGACCACGGGTCCTCGTCGGTCCTCTTATACCACTTAAGGATGGACCCCGACCACGACGACAGTTTGGGATCGAACCAAACTCCTTCGCCGGTAGCTGCAACCCATCATAGACCGCAATACCGTGGGGACTTTAGGCTTCCCCAGCCCACCGCTTGCACTTCGAGCGACAAGTGTCTACGGACTATGCCGTGGGGACTTTAGGCTTCCCCAGCCCACCGCTTGCCCTGACAGATACAAGTGTCTACGGTAAAGCGCATCCGTTGATGAACGAGAGGTGGAAACACTTTTGACTACTCCGTCCCACTCCGGATCTTATGGTTAACACGGATATTACGGCACAAGAATCACTGGCGACATTTGTTGTTTAATCCTAGATGGATATAAGCCCGTGCAATGGAACCTCCACCATATCAACACAATCCATGGTTCCATTGCCCACCACATAGTCATATTCATAGTTATGAAAGTAGTGGTTTTGATTTTTGTGCAATAGTGATAACCATAATACTTTGCAAGTAATTTGATAAAAATACTCAAATGACATGAGCAAGTGATGAACTTGCCTTTCTTGACTGCAAGATTATGCAGTCAAGGTCTTCGATACGTAATAACTCCAAATTCTGAAATAGCATCATCGTCCGGTAAGGACGATGTTTAAAAGATTGGCAATGATGCAATAATGCATAAGTATGAGATGCAATCGCTCTAAGCGTGATCTAACCCCGATGATTTAGGATTAGTGGGTGGTAATGATTAGTTCAGGATGTGTTGCACTTTTAGAGTGATTCACAAACAAGGTTTTTATTCAGGTGTGATTTACTTGGTATTATAAACAGGTAGATAATAAAGCATAATAATCAATTGAGCACACAAAGGATGATAATTGTCATAATGTTAACAAGTAAAGAACAGTGGTCAGTTTTAGTACTATATGGCTTGGTTAATGATTAATTATCATATACTTTAAAAGAATAACTTTTGAAGAACATGTTCTTTAATGAAGAACAAGTATGATAATTAGGTTGATGGGGTTCTATGGTTGACTATGGTTTCATTTAGTTTCTGGAGTAAGTATTAGATGGATCACAACATAGTTGGATTCATCAGCAACTAGGGCTTGTAAGGTTGAGATAAGCCTAGGCATCCTAAGCAATTTATTATACATGGTTGTTGTCAAGGTGGGTTTATCTTGCTAGTGTTAGCTGGCTAGGGTTTATAGGTCTTTATAAGCAGGGTTGATGATGATTCCTTATCTTCTTCAAAAGAATAACTTTTGAAGAACATACTTCTTAAATAATAAAAAGGATTGCAATTAAGGTTGAGGTTGTCTTGTATTAGCCATAGGATTCACTAAGTAAGGGATAGTGCTTTCCTAAATAGGATGTTAATAATTATCTCACACTAATAGGGTTTAGTGTGTATGGGATATGATGTCAATATTAGAATGGTTGCTATTTAAGTTCATCACAATGGTGTGATGCTAGTTAAGGTTAATTATAGATGAGATCCTTGTGATAGGAACTAGGTTTGATTAAGATGAACACATGGGATACTAATTAGTAGTGATGGGGTTCCCATATGTTATGTGGATTTGAACAAGCATTTAGTTGCTAAATATGAATCTATGGTTACTAATGAAGTAACATGATCACATGTTACTTAGGGTTCATGTTTGGGAATAGTTTAGGGTTCATATGAAATAGTGGAGCTAAGGTTCCTAATTGAATTAGGGTTTTAGGGTTTCATATGAAATGATGAATTCCTGTTTTCCTACCATATGGAACTAGGGTTTTTCTAATTACCCTATAATTCTATGATTAATAACTTCAATTTAAAGTTGAAGTTATTAATAATTTTGGGCACAAGAATAATATTGAATTTGACATTTTATTATTTTTAAACAAATAATATTTAAGGTAATTATTAATTAGGGTTTAAATCCTCCTAATAAGGATTTAATAAGTTGATATAAAAGGAAATAATTTTTAATGATTTCCTTAATTACTTACTGGTTTTTAATTATTTCATGAAGTTTTACTAATTATTGAATTTTAATTGAATTTAGAATTAAAATTAAAGGCTTAAATAACAAGTATAAAATAATTATTTTTTTTTATTAAAAATAAAAATTTGGTTTTATATTTTTATTGGATAGAGTTTTCTTTTCTAAGAATTTTAATGTATCAATTATATTTTTCTGAGTTATAATGGATTTTATAATCATTTTCAAAGTTTCTGCAATTATTGAATTGGAATAAAATTGAAATCTACTAAATGCACCCAGACCTAAACTACCCCTAGCCACTGACTGGTGGACCAGTTGTCCACATCAGCTGCCAGTGGCGATGATGTGGCCAGAGAGGCACTCTGCGGCGATCGATCTGCGACGGCGCCGGCGTTGGCTGCCCCCGCGCAGACGCACTATCGGTTTTGTTCGACCCAACACGTCGCGGTGAACCATCCTGTGGCGGCGCCGCCCCGATTAGGTCACCGGAGTGTGGCCGTCGACGAGGTACCGCGGCGGAGCTCACAGGTATACGGCTTCGGGCATGATCTAGGACGAATTAGAGGAAGCTAAGATGCTCGGGAGATTCGGTAGCTCACCGCGAGCACGATGGGCTTGACGGCGAGGTGAGAGGGTGTCGCAGCCGCCGGAATTGCTCGATGCCGGCCTCGGAGAAGACGACCTGGTGCGATTGATAGGGGGCGCGTCAGCTCGATTCCTCCTACCCGGTGATGGTGTCGAGCATGGCGGTGCCAACGGTGGTCACGGCGGGGCTCGGGGCGTCCCCAATCGGCGGCGATGATCGGTGCCGGAGCGGTTCAGGTTTTCGGTATGGGGGAAAATGGAGCAGGGAGGAAGAAATTCGGGGCTGTCGTTCGTGCTGGAGCTTTTATAGGGCGTCGAAGAGGGCCGCGTCACGACGTCGAGCGAGGAGAGATCGCCAGCAGCGAGGAGAAAGGGAGCACGCCGTCGTGCTGTCCAGCATGCGTGCTGGAGAGGATGAGGATGAACGTGTCCTCGTTATTTTTGGACGAAGGGTTATGCGGGCTGGCTTGGGCTGCCGCTGGATCGCGTTGCCGGGCCGCGTTGGTGGATCGCTCGTGGGCTTCATGACAGAGGAGGTCCAGGTGAGATTTTCTCCTCTCCTTTTCTTTTTTCCATTTCTGTTTTTATTTTCTCGTTTTCCTTTTCTAATTTGCATTCTATTTTATATTCACATTCAAATTTATATTTTAACTCTTTTCTCGTTTTGCAGTGTGTGTTTAAACATTGGGTCTTTTATAAAGACTAATAAAAGTATTATTGTAATACTCATTTGTTTTGATTAAACATTTCACATATGTGAGCTTTATTACAAATTGTAATTAATCATAATTTTATGCACTCATTTTAATTTCCTTTTTCTTGTGTAATCAAATTTATCTTGAATTATTAGGGTTGATAATTTCTACTCTAAGTGTTTTAGAATTTTTCATTAGGTTTGGAGCTCTTAATTAAGAATTTAGTTCCCTGCATATGATGTTATGTGATCCTCTATTTATTAAGATCTTGTAATTTTGATTATCACTCTATGTCAAGGTTAGCATTAGTATTATATTTTAATAACACTTTGAATTACCTAGAGTAGACATTACTCTCCTCATGGTTGGACTTTGGTTATAAAGATAAGTGGTTGTTAATCACACTTATGGTTCTAATTATAAGATGTATCACAAGAGTTTTCCCAGGTTTAATAATTATAGCTTAAGACTTTATTAATGTGCCATACTAGGTTTCTAATGAGATTTACCTAATATCAATTGGTTTGAATCATAATCATGGCCTAGGTTTATATTATGATCACCATAGTGATACATAACTAGGGTTGAGGTTCAATTCTAGGTTGTGAGATGGGATGACATCATATTACATGTGCTAGGGTTTAATCTCCCCTAACCATGATAAGGGTTACTTGCTTAATATTTTATGTTCTCCTCTAGTTACTAAGGTGTTGAGAATTGGTTTTATATTTTACCAACCACTTCTATTATTATCCTTAATTTGTTATTAAGGTAACTAAAGTAGTTATATTTCTTTTTATAGTTAACTTTGGTTATAATGATGGATGGTTTCTCACTTTGGTTCTTATGGGCTTATATCTTCTACTTCTAGTTCTTAGGGTTTATGATCATCACTCAATTTATAATGATCAAGGTTTGGGTTCCTAAAGTATCCCTAATGGACTGTTCTTCCTTCTATGATCAAATGTTGTCTTGATGAACTAATGTATAGCACTTCTATTTTATCCTCTAGAATGAGCTATTATGATTGTCTCTTTAGTTTATATCCCAGGAGAATGCCTGAGATATTATGTTAGGGTTCTACTTAATCAATGATGATATTATCATCTGGGTATATGGTTAGTTCTCTCCCTCAACTCAAGTGTTGCCTCAACTATCTTGAGTGTAGCACCATAATTGATCTCTCTTATATAAGAATGGATTATTCTAGGTTATGGTGTACTCCTACTACTCTAGTTCAATGGTTGTCCTTTATTCTTAAATAGGTAAAACTATGTTTTGTATGAGTGGTCTCTCTCATTTTTTTGGAAAGGACTTTAATACTAACTTAAGGTTAGGCCCCATAGGAATTGATGTGATCATCAATATCTATGTTTAACATAAATGGTTTCCCTCTCTAGGAATGTCTTGAATAATATCCTAGGGTTCCTCTTAAAGATTATGATTTAAATACCTTGGATGTATATACAAGGTTTCAGCTTAAGGTTTTCCATTGCTTCTCTAATAAATACTATAGAACTCTCACCTCTCTAGGTTTGATGTGTAATAACTTGAAATGTAGAAGAATATATACTTCTTGAGTGGATCTCCTTGTTATAATTCCAATGTTGAAGTGGAATGAATACCATAAGGTTCATGGTAGGATTAAGGATTAGTTTAAGACATGGAAAAGATAAGTGAAGAATAGTTTCTCCAATTATTGTTACTTGATTTCCAATTAAATGGATGTTCATATGTTATGGCAAGGAATACCATGTTGTGATATTTAATAAGATCAAGTAATTGATCCTTGATTAATAATTTCTTGTGTTAATTTTACTTCCATTTGATCTAACCCTTTAGATCAAATCATCTCTACCCAAAACAAGGTTTTAACAAAGTCACATTGAGGTTTATAGCGCTTGACTTGATGAGCTACTTCAATTCCACCAAGGTCAAGTGAAACTTCGCCATCGTGGATCGTTTTACTTTAAAGCGCGAAAATTCCCCAGATTTTCTATGCATGAATGCAATGCACACATCTGTTTCCTCTATTTTTGTAACCCCATTACCTGGGATATTACAGGAGAGTTGTTCAAGAAAGGAACAACCAGCACCTGGAGGCCTTCTAGGGCCGCCACCCGGCTTAGGCGATCGTACAACGAGGATATCATCGCGCCTAGCTTCGCACCCGAAGAGGACAACGGGGCTCCTAATGCTTCATCTTTTCCATGCTATGATTTTCTGAGGAATGCAGGGATATTGGAGGATTTCTCCACCCTTGTCAACAGGGCGGGCCTAACCACCTATGTGGGAGATGAAAGGGAGCAATACTACATGCTCACCAAAATCTTCGTTGAGAGCTTCAAGTTCCACAACAAGCAATATGAGCCGACAGTTGCATTCAAGATCTATGGTAATCCTGTTACTATGGGATTGGAAGATTTTTGTCGTGCCTTGGATATTGCCCCTGTAGGTACAGCAAGTAGGATTGATGACAACCCCCGGGACTTGTTGGAGCTCTATCGAGGGATTACCGATGATGATTGTCGCACCATTCAGCGTGGCAAGATAAGGAACATTCAACTCCCCGCCATTAAGTATTTTGCATATTATATTGCTACTAGCATTCTTGGTAGGGAGAACACTAGCAATATTTCTAGTTATCATCTTGCTTTCTTGAATATTGCACTTACTGGTCGGACATCTTATCACCTTGGTTCTCTTATTGCTCGCCGCCTGTCTAATAAAGGGCCTATTTTTGGAGGAACTATTGCACTGCGTGTTTTAACTTATCTAAGGCTTCCTCTTGATCCTAATGATGTGCCATTGGCCCCTAGGAAACTTGATATTGCTGCTATGAAGAGTCACCATTTTGTTACCGCTGATTCTACTGTAGATAATATGGTCTATAGAATGTTGTTTTCTGACGGGGATGAGAAGGAAATCCCTCTTCCCCAACCAGGTTTGTTCAGTATTGACAGGCAATCATGGTCGTGCACTAAGGAGGAGGTGGAAGAACATATGAAGATACAAGACTTCCACCAGCAGCATGACTCCGAGGACGCCGAGGCCTCCCACGACTACACCGTCACGTATCCGGGTGCTTCTTCTAGCACATACCCGGAATACGATCCATCTTCGTCATACTACGGAGATATTACCTCATGGGATCGATGGGATTGAACTCCACTTAGGCCAAAAGCCTAAGCTTGGGGGGAGGTATACCGGCATCACTCATTCTTTGCATATTATGGTTGCTGGATACTTGTACATAGTTGTTTTGTTCGTTTGAGTGGTTTTCTAATGAGAGGAAGATGATATTTGGGGAAGTGCTGCCTGAAAACAGATTCTGGACTGTTACTAGAAAAATTCGTGCGCACAGCCAGAGCGTTATTTTGAGCTGCCAATTTTTTTGCAGGTTCCCCAGGTTGTTATCTAACTTTCATTAGTTGAACACTTTTCGAGCTGAGCAACGTAAGATTTTTGTAAAAATCGATTTCTGTACTGCTGTCAGGTTTTGGCAGATTTCTGTCATCCTGCTGTTATGTGTTTCTTTTAGTTATCTATTTCTTGTTTTTGCTTTGTTTCCTTCCCAAAACACAAAAAGACCAAAAATATTTCTGTTGTTTCTCTTCACCATTTGTTTGCTTTGGTTTCTTGCATTTGTTTCGTTTTATTTGCTATTGCTAGTTTGCTATAAGAAAACCCAAAAAGATTTTGCTTTGTTTGTTTGTTTCCTCTTGTTCTTGTTCTCAAATTCGAAAACACCAAAAATATTTTCTGTTCTTCTTTGGTTTGTAAAGTTCTTTATGAGTTCAATGGTCTTCGGTGGCTGGAGCGTGGTTTTCATTTCATATTATCCAAGCTGCACAAGTGAAAAGGCAATAATGACGATCTACGACAATCTGATTGTGGTGAGAGGTTGGTATGAACTCTATTTGTTTTCATTTTTGTACATATACTCATCCATGTGAGCATGCTTAGTTGGTTCATGTGAGGTATATGTTATTTGAGAAAGTCTAGTAGTTTATGATCTCTCATGTTTAGCTCCAATCTATTAATATGAGTAGCATGTCATGGATGTTTGCTTGCATTGTTTTATTCATAAGTAAGTATGGCATTGTGGTATCCTCCTCTGAATAATTCATTTATATCGACTTGGCACATGCTCACGCATGCATATGACTGAACAAAAAGTCAATTAAGCCTCGATGATCTATATTGCTTCAGAGTTCTTGTATCACTTTTATGCCTCCGTTAATTTATTTTGCCGCAAGCATGATTATGACAGTTACTGCTCTCTTGATTTGTCGCTCCCTAGTCTTTTGCTAGCCTTCACTTGTACTGAGCGGGAACGCTGCTCGTGCTTCCAAACACCTGAAAACCAAGTTGTTCCAAAGTGTCCGCCATAAATACCTATGCATGGCATTTCAAACCATTCCAAGTAAATTCTCATGCGCTACCTTTAAAACCTTCAAAATGCTTCTCAATTTGTGTTTATGTTTCATAGCTCATGAGGAAGTATGTGGTGTTTAGCTTTCAACCTTGTCATTTACTTTTGATGGACTCTCGTATGGACTAGTGGCACATCCGCTTATCCAATAATTTTGCAAAAAGAGCTGGCAATGGGATTCCCAGTCCCGAATTAATTAACTTAATAGACACTCCTCCATGGTTTGTGATTGTTGGACGGCACCCGAAGGATTCGGTTAGCCATGGCTTGTGTAAGCAAAGGTTGGGGGGAGTGTCATCATCATAATAAAACTAAAATAAAAAAAAGGGGCACTCCTTCATGGTATGAGATTGTTGGCAGGCACCCGAAGGATTCGGTTAGCCATGGTTTGTGAAAGAAAGGTTGGAAGGAGTGCCAAATAAATATGCAGTAATTCATGGGAGCCGCTCTTGAAAGTCCGGTTGGCGAGGTAGTTAGTGTACCCATTACCATTCTTTGACAACAACAAACACCTCTCAAAATGATTTTACTCCTGATTTCAAAAATGAAAAGCTCTAGCGCATGTTAATCCCTGCTTCCCTCTACGAAGGGTCAATCTTTTACTTTTATGTTGTGTCTCCATTATTTCTTTGAGCACTATCTTGAGAGCACAACTGTCATTCTTAGTATAATATGCTTGTCTCAAAATATGATTGATTGTGGTATAACTTTGATGCTTTTATCTTTGACAATCACTACTTCTAGTCTTTCTATGAACTCCAGAGGTGCCCGGGCATTTATGTTTTGCCAATCAAATACAGGCAAGCGAGATACCACTTTATCATACTCTCTTATGAACATTGCAATCCTGCTTATATACATGATTCATGATGCTTATTATTAATTGTTGGTACCTCTCCATGATTGACATAGCTGTTAGATGATCTTATTTGCATGTATCTCATTATGAATTGCTTAAGTATTAGCCATAGCATGAGAATATATACATCATATGAGCAAATGTGTTCGTGAAAGTTCTTTTTATCGCTCAGTTGTTAACTGAATTGCTTGAGGACAAGCAATAAGCTAAGCTTGGGGGGAGTTGATATGTCCAAAACGTATCTACTTTCCCGAACACTTTTGCTATTGTTTTGCCTCTAATTTGTGTATTTTGGATGCAACTAACACGGACTAACGCTGTATTCAGAAGAACTGCTCTGGTGTCTCGTTTTTGTGCAGAAATCCAACTTTCGGGAAAATCCTCGGAATTTATGCAGAAGGCCCTATTTTCCCAGAGAACTGACGGAGCCAGAAGGACAATTAAGGTGGAGGCCCGAGGGCCCCACACCATAGGGCGGCGCGGCCCAGGGGGGGCCCGCGCGGCCATGTGGTGTGGCCCCCTCGGCCGGCCTCCGACGCCCTCCTTCGGACTATTTATCGGCCTCGACCTAAAAACGCAAGAAGAGAAGTCGAAGTCGCCAGAAACCCTCCAGAACGCCGCCACATCGCGAAACTCCGTCGCGGGAGCCAGAAGTCTCCGTTCTGGCACTCCGCCGGGACGGGGAATTGGAGGAGATCATCACCGCCATCACCGCCAACGCCTCTATATCAACCAACCATGTTTCCCCCATCCATGTGTGAGTAATTCCCCCGCTGTAGGCCGAAGGGGATGGTAGGGATTGGATGAGATTGGTCATGTAATAGCATAAGATTGTTAGGGCATAGTGCCTAGTGTCCGTAATTGGTACTTTGATGATATTGTTGCAACTTGTTATGCTTAATGCTTGTCACTAGGGCCCAAGTGCCATGATCTCAGATCTGAACATGTTATTGTTTCATCATGATATTCATTGTTTATTGATCTTACCTGCAAGTTGTATACACATGTCGCTGTCCGGAACCGATGGCCCCGAAGTGACAGAAATCGGGACAACCGGAGGGAATGGTAGCGATGTGAGGATCACATGTGTTCACGGAGTGTTAATGCTTTGCTCCGGTACTCTATTAAAAGGAGTACCTTAATATCCAGTAGTTTCCCTTGAGGCCCGGCTGCCACCGGCTGGTAGGACAAAAGATGTTGTGCAAGTTTCTCATTGCGAGCACGTACGACTATATATGGAACACATGCCTATTGATTGCTTTGTACTTGGAAACCGTTTTATTATTATCTGCAAATGCCCTGCTATGATTGTTACATGAGTTTCTCTCATCCATGCAACGCCCGTCATCCGTCCCCGTGCCTACAGTATTTTAATCCTGCTGTTTACTAAAATCACTACTGCTGTCTCTGTTACTCTGCTGCTGTTATTTCGCTACTGCTACTGCTATAAAACTGTTACTACTGATAAACTCTTGCGAGCAAGTCTGTTTCCAGGTGCAGCTGAATTGACAACTCCGCTGTTAAGGCTTCCAAGTGTTCTTTGTCTCCCCTTGTGTCGAATCAATAAATTGGGTTTTACTTCCCTCGAAGACTGTTGCGATCCCCTATACTTGTGGGTCATCACGCCGCCGCCAATCCCATCTCGGGGGATTCAGAAGATCGCCTCCGGCACCCTGCCGGAGAGGGGAATCATCTCCCGGAGGACTCTACGCCGCCATGGTCGCCTCCGGAGTGATGTGTGAGTAGTCTACCCCTGGACTATGGGTCCATAGCAGTAGCTAGATGGTTGTCTTCTCCCCATTGTGCTTCATTGTCGGGTCTTGTGAGCTGCATAACATGATCAAGATCATCTATCTGTAATTCTATATGTTGCGTTTGTTGGGATCCGATGAATAGAGAATACTTGTTATGTTGATTATCAAAGTTATGTCTATGTGTTGTTTATGATCTTGCATGCTCTCCGTTACTAGTAGATACTCTGGCCAAGTAGATGCTTGTAACTCCAAGAGGGAGTATTTATGCTCGATAGTGGGTTCATGTCTCCGTGAATCTGGGGAAGTGATAGAAATCTCTAAGATTATGGATGTGCTGTTGCCACTAGGGATAAAACATTGGTGCTATGTTCGAGGACGTAGTTACTGATTACATTACGCGCAATACTTAATGCAATTGTCTATTGTTAGCAACTTAATACTGGAGGGGGTTCGGATGATAACCTGAAGGTGGACTTTTTAGGCATAGATGCATGCTGGATAGCGGTCTATGTACTTTGTCGTAATGCCCAATTAAATCTCACTATACTCATCATAATATGTATGTGCATGGTCATGCCCTCTTTATTTGTCAATTGCCCAACTGTAATTTGTTCACCCAACATGCTGTTTATCTTATGGGAGAGACACCTCTAGTGAACTGTGGACCCCAGTCCAATTCTCTATACTGAAATACAATCTACTGCAATACTGTTCTACTGTTCTCTGCAAACAATCATCATCCACACTATACATCTAATCCTTTGTTACAGCAAGCCGGTGAGATTGACAACCTCGCTGTTTCGTTGGGGCAAAGTGCTTTGGTTGTGTTGTGCAGGTTCCACGTTGGCGCCGGAATCTCTGGTGTTGCGCCGTACTACATCCCGCCGCCATCAACCTTCAACGTGCTTCTTGGCTCCTACTGGTTCGATAAACCTTGGTTTCATACTGAGGGAAAACTTGCTGCTGTACGCATCACACCTTCCTCTTGGGGTTCCCAACGGACGCGTGCTGAACGCGTATCAAGCTCTTTTTCTGGCGCCGTTGCCGGGGAGATCAAGACACGCTGCAAGGGGAGTCTCCACTTCCCAATCTCTTTACTTTGTTTTTGTCTTGCTTAGTTTTATTTACTACTTTGTTTGCTGCACTAAATCAAAATACAAAAAAAATTAGTTGCTAGTTTTACTTTATTTGCTATCTTGTTTGCTATATCAAAAACACACAAAAAATTAGTTACTTGCATTTACTTTATCTAGTTTGCTTTATTTACTACTGCTAAAATGGCCACTCCTGAAAATACTAAGTTGTGTGACTTCACAACCACAAATAATAATGATTTCTTATGCACACCTATTGCTCCACCTGCTACTACAGCAGAATTCTTTGAAATTAAACCTGCTTTCTTTGAATCTTGTTATGCGAGAGCAATTTTCTGGTGTTAGTTCTGATGATGCTGCTGCCCATCTTAATAATTTTGTTGAACTATGTGAAATGCAAAAGTATAAAGATGTAGATGGTGACATTATAAAATTAAAATTGTTCCCTTTCTCATTAAGAGGAAGAGCTAAAGATTGGTTGCTATCTCTGCCTAAGAATAGTATTGATTCATGGACTAAATGCAAGGATGCTTTTATTGGTAGATATTATCCCCCTGCTAAAATTATATCTTTGAGGAGTAGCATAATGAATTTTAAACAATTAGATACTGAGCATGTTGCACAAGCATGGGAAAGAATGAAATCTCTGGTTAAAAATTGCCCAACCCATGGACTGACTACTTGGATGATCATCCAAACCTTCTATGCAGGACTAAATTTTTCTTCGCGGAATTTATTGGATTCAGCTGCTGGAGGTACCTTTATGTCCATCACTCTTGGTGAAGCAACAAAGCTTCTTGATAATATGATGATCAATTACTCTGAATGGCACACGGAAAGAGCTCCACAAGGTAAGAAGGTAAATTGCCGAAGAAACCTCTTCCTTGAGTGATAAGATTGATGCTATTATGTCTATGCTTGTGAATGATAGGACTAATGTTGATCCTAATAATGTTCCGTTAGCTTCATTGGTTGCCCAAGAAGAACATGTTGATGTAAACTTCATTAAAAATAATAATTTCAACAACAATGCTTACCGGAACAATTCTAGTAACAACTATAGGCCATATCCTTATAATAATGGCAACGGCTACGGTAATTCTTATGGGAATTCTTACAACAATAATAGGAACACACCCCCTGGACTTGAAGCCATGCTTAAAGAATTTATTAGTACACAAACTGCTTTTAACAAATCTGTTGAAGAAAAGCTTGGGAAAATTGATATACTTGCTTCTAAAGTCGATAGTCTTGCTGCTGATGTTGATCTTTTGAAATCGAAAGCTATGCCTAATGAGAATCATCATAATAAAATTGTTACTACAGCAAATGCCATCCAAGTTAGAATTAATGAGAATATAAGATTAATGGCTGAATTGCGTGCTAGGTGGGATAGAGAAGAAAATGAAAAATTAGCTAAAGAGAAGAATGTAGCTAAAGTTTGGACTATTACCACCACTAGTAATGCTAATGCTACACATGTTGCTGCACCTCCTACTATTAATAATAAAAGAATTGGTGTTAGCAATGTTTCCACTTCTAATGCAAAGCGCGAGAAACTGCCCGAAATTGCTAAAACTGCTGAAATTGCTTGTGATAAAACTGCTGAATTTTTTTTCCAACATTGGGGACGATGATCCCATTGCTTTAGATTATAATGGATTAAATTTTGATGATTGCCACATCTCTGAAGTTATAAAGTTCTTGCAAAAACTTGCTAAAAGTCCTAATGCTAGTGCTATAAATTTGGCTTTCACGCAACATATTACAAATGCTCTCATAAAAGCTAGAGAAGAGAAACTAGAGCGCAAAGCCTATATTCCTAGAAAGCTAGAGGATGGTTGGGAGCCCATCATTAAGATGAAGGTTAAAGATTTTGATTGTAATGCTTTATGTGATCTTGGTGCAAGTATTTCTGTTATGCCTAAGAAAGTCTATGATATGCTTGACTTGCCACCATTGAAAAATTGTTATTTGGATGTTAATCTCGCTGATAATGCTAAAAAGAAACCTTTGGGGAGAGTTGATAATGTTCATATTATGGTTAACAATAACCTTGTCCCCGTTGATTTTGTTGTCTTGGATATTGAATGCAATGCATCTTGCCCCATTATATTGGGAAGACCTTTTCTTCGAACTGTTGGTGCTATCATTGATATGAAGGAAGGTAATATAAAATATCAATTTCCTCTCAAGAAAGGTATGGAACACTTTCCTAGAAAGAGAATGAAGTTACCTTTTGATTCTATTATTAGAACAAATTATGATGTTGACACTTCGTCTCTTGATAATACTTGATACACACTTTCTGCGCCTAGCTGAAAGGCGTTAAAGAAAAGCGCTTATGGGAGACAATCCATGGTTTTTACTACAGTACTTTGTTTTTATTTTGTGTCTTGGAAGTTGTTTACTACTGTAGCAACCTCTCCTTATCTTAGTTTAGTGTTTTGTTGTGCCAAGTAAAGTCGTTGATAGTAAAGTTCATACTAGATGTGGATTACTGCGCAGAAACAGATTTCTTTGCTGTCACGAATCTGGGCAAAATTCTCTGTAGGTAACTCAGAAAATTATGCCAATTTACGTGAGTGATCCTCAGATATGTACGCAAAATTTCTTTGATCCATTAATGTCCAGTAGCTTTATGCAATGTCCAGAAGTGTTAAGAATGATTGTGTCACCTCTGAACATGTTAATTTTTATTGTGCACTAACCCTCTAATGAGTTGTTTCGAGTTTGGTGTGGAGGAAGTTTTCAAGGATCAAGAGAGGAGTATGATGCAACATGATCAAGGAGAGTGAAAGCTCTAAGCTTGGGGATGCCCCAGTGGTTCACCCCTGCATATTCTAAGAAGACTCAAGCATCTAAGCTTGGGGATGCCCAAGGCATCCCCTTCTTCATCGACAACATTATCAGGTTCCTCCCCTGAAACTATATTTTTATTCCATCACATCTTATGTGCTTTTCTTGGAGTGTCGGTTTGTTTTTGTTTTTTTGTTTTGTTTGAATAAAATGGATCCTAGCATTCACTTTATGGGAGAGAGACACGCTCCGCTGTAGCATATGGACAAGTATGTCCTTAGGCTCTACTCATAGTATTCATGGCGAAGTTTCTTCTTCGTTAAATTGTTATATGGTTGGAATTGGAAAATGATACATGTAGTAAATTGCTAAAATGTATTGGGTAATGTGATACTTGGCAATTTTTGTGCTCATGTTTAACCTCTTGCATCATATACTTTGCACCCATTAATGAAGAAACACTTAGAGCTTGCTAATTTGGTTTGCATATTTGGTCTCTCTAAGGTCTAGATAATTTCTAGTATTGAGTTTGAACAACAAGGAAGACGGTGTAGAGTCTTATAATGTTTTCAATATGTCTTTTATGTGAGTTTTGCTGCACCGGTTCATCCTTGTGTTTGTTTCAAATAGCCTTGCTAGCCTAAACCTTGTATCGAGAGGGAATACTTCTCATGCATCCAAAATCCTTGAGCCAACCACTATGCCATTTGTGTCCACCATACCTACCTACTACATGGTATTTCTCCGCCATTCCAAAGTAAATTGCTTGAGTGCTACCTTTAAAATTCCATTCTTCACCTTTACAATATATAGCTCATGGGACAAATAGCTTAAAAACTATTGTGGTATTGAATATGTACTTATGCACTTTATCTCTTATTAAGTTGCTTGTTGTGCGATAACCATGTTCACTGGGGACGCCATCAACTACTCTTTGTTGAATATCATGTGAGTTGCTATGCATGTTCGTCTTGTCTGAAGTAAGGGAGATCTACCACCTTATGGTTAAGCATGCATATTGTTAGAGAAGAACATTGGGCCGCTAACTAAAGCCATGATCCATGGTGGAAGTTTCAGTTTTGGACAATATCCTCAATCTCATATGAGAATAATAATTGTTGTCACATGCTTATGCATTAAAGAGGAGTCCATTATCTGTTATCTATGTTGTCCCGGTATGGATGTCTAAGTTGAGAATAATCAATAGCGAGAAATCCAATGCGAGCTTTCTCCTTAGACCTTTGTACAGGCGGCATAGAGGTACCCCTTTGTGACACTTGGTTAAAACATGTGCATTGCGATGATCCGGTAGTCCAAGCTAATTAGGACAAGGTGCGGGCACTATTAGTATACTATGCATGAGGCTTGCAACTTGTAAGATATAATTTACATGATACATATGCTTTATTACTACCGTTGACAAAATTGTTTCATGTTTTCAAAATCAAAGCTCTAGCACAAATATAGCAATCGATGCTTTTCCTCTATGGAGGACCATTCTTTTACTTTCATTGTTGAGTCAGTTCACCTATTTCTCTCCACCTCAAGAAGCAAACACTTGTGAACTGTGCATTGATTCCTACATACTTGCATATTGCACTTATTATATTACTCTATGTTAACAATATCTATGCGATATACATGTTACAAGTTGAAAGCAACCGCTGAAACTTAATCTTCCTTTGTGTTGCTTCAATGCTTTTACTATGAATTATTGCTTTATGAGTTAACTCTTATGCAAGACTTATTGATGCTTGTCTTGAAGTACTATTCATGAAAAGTCTTTGCTTTATGATTCACTTGTTTACTCATGTCATATACATTGTTTTGATCGCTGCATTCACTACATATGCTTTACAAATAGTATGATCAAGGTTATGATGGCATGTCACTCCAGAAATTATCTTTGTTATCGTTTTACCTGCTCGGGACGAGCAGAACTAAGCTTGGGGATGCTGATACGTCTCCGACGTATCGATAATTTCTTGTGTTCCATGCCACATTATTGATGTTATCTACATGTTTTATGCACACTTTATGTCATATTCGTGCATTTTCTGGAACTAAACTATTAACAAGATGCCGAAGTGCCAGTTGCTGTTTTCTGCTGTTTTTGGTTTCAGAAATCCTAGTAACGAAATATTCTCGGAATTGGACGAAATCAACGCCCAGGGTCCTATTTTGCCACGAAGCTTCCAGAAGACCGAAGAGGAGACGAAGTGGGGCCACGAGGCGGCCAGACTACAGGGCGGCGCGGCCTAGGTCTTGGCCGCGCGGCCCTGTCATCTGGGCCCCTCGTGCCGCCCCCTGACCTGCCCTTCCGCCTACTTAAAGCATCCGTCGCGAAACCCCCAGTACCGAGAGCCACGATACGGAAAACCTTACTGAGACGCCGCCGCCGCCAATCCCATCTCGGGGGATCCAGGAGATCGCCTCCGGCACCCTGCCGGAGAGGGGAATCATCTCCCGGAGGACTCTACGCCGCCATGGTCGCCTCCGGAGTGATGTGTGAGTAGTCTACCCCTGGACTATGGGTCCATAGCAGTAGCTAGATGGTTGTCTTCTCCCCATTGTGCTTCATTGTCGGGTCTTGTGAGCTGCATAACATGATCAAGATCATCTATCTGTAATTCTATATGTTGCGTTTGTTGGGATCCGATGAATAGAGAATACTTGTTATGTTGATTATCAAAGTTATGTCTATGTGTTGTTTATGATCTTGCATGCTCTCCGTTACTAGTAGATGCTCTGGCCAAGTAGATGCTTGTAACTCCAAGAGGGAGTATTTATGCTCGATAGTGGGTTCATGTCTCCGTGAATCTGGAGAAGTGACAGAAATCTCTAAGATTATGGATGTGCTGTTGCCACTAGGGATAAAACATTGGTGCTATGTTCGAGGACGTAGTTACTGATTACATTACGCGCAATACTTAATGCAATTGTCTGTTGTTAGCAACTTAATACTGGAGGGGGTTCGGATGATAACCTGAAGGTGGACTTTTTAGGCATAGATGCATGCTGGATAGCGGTCTATGTACTTTGTCGTAATGCCCAATTAAATCTCACTATACTCATCATAATATGTATGTGCATGGTCATGCCCTCTTTATTTGTCAATTGCCCAACTGTAATTTGTTCACCCAACATGCTGTTTATCTTATGGGAGAGACACCTCTAGTGAACTGTGGACCCCGGTCCAATTCTCTATACTGAAATACAATCTACTGCAATACTGTTCTACTGTTCTCTGCAAACAATCATCATCCACACTATACATCTAATCCTTTGTTACAGCAAGCCGGTGAGATTGACAACCTCGCTGTTTCGTTGGGGCAAAGTGCTTTGGTTGTGTTGTGCAGGTTCCACGTTGGCGCGAATCTCTGGTGTTGCGCCGCACTACATCCCGCCGCCATCAACCTTCAACGTGCTTCTTGGCTCCTACTGGTTCGATAAACCTTGGTTTCATACAGAGGGAAAACTTGCTGCTGTACGCATCACACCTTCCTCTTGGGGTTCCCAACGGACGCGTGCTGAACGCATATCATTCGGCGAAGAGATAGTGAAATACAAGTGGTATGAATGAATATGAGCAGTAGTACGGCGCCAGAAAAGTGCTTGCTGGCGTGCAGTTGATGGTAGTAATATTGCAGGCAGTATAAATGCAGTAAAACAGTAAACAAGCAGCGATAGCAGTATTTAGGAACAAGGCCTAGGGATCATACTTTCACTAGTGGACACTCTCAACATTGATCAAATAACAGAATAAATAAATAGATGCTAGACTCTACACCCTCTTGTTGGATGATGAACACCACTAACTGTGTAGGTACATGAACCCTCAATGCCGGAGTTAACAAGCTCCACAATATTCAATGTTCATATTTAAATAACCTTAGAGTGCATAACAGATCAACATAACCAAACCAAGTACTAACATAGCATGCACACTGTCACCTTCACACTACGAAAGGAGGAATAGATCACATCAATACTATCATAGCAATAGTTGTCGTTGTGGCGAACGAGCAGATGCCATAGGATGGCTTAGATTGGGGCCGAATAGACGCTAGAGGATTCGCGGGAGGGTTTGCGACTAGATGGGATGAACTTCCGGATGCTTTCCTCAAGAACACAACCAAAGGCCGGTATGCAAGAAGAGAGACAAGAGGAAGAACTCTTTACTAGATTGCTAGCTTCATTGATCTCAACATGGTTACAAGTTCTGGGATACAAGTTCTATCTTCTAATCTCCTCTGGGGACACGCGCGCCTGTATGAGGCAGTACCCCCTCTCCTTATATAGGGGAGAGGGTGGCTTACAGAACAAGGAACCCTAATGGCATCTTTGACTGGACAAACTACTTTACAAAGCTACTTTAATCACAGATGACGCCGGAGTCTTCTTTAATCAGGGACGCTGACGTCCTCCGGCTTCTTTCAGCGTCATCTCTCTCTTTGGCGCCAGGGCTCTGATTAAAGCCGCTTTGCTTAGCTCATCATTGTCTTCTTGCTCTGAAGAGAATCTTTGACCAGTCCTGCCGACAGGCCCTTCTCTCCGGTATCTTCTTTACCGGGTTCCGGCATACCCCCTTGGGGATACCGGCTTACCTTCACTTAGCCCAAACTCTTATCTTTGCTTTCCGGTAAGAACATTAAACCGGTATCTTGATGGCTCAAACCATCCGGTTTGGCATGCCTTTGGCATACCGGGGGTTATCCCCCCAACATTAGTCCCTGAAGCTGGTATAGTCTGGCGGATTCTATCCTACAGACCATGCCAGGTTTTCACGTTTTTAGGATACCGGTTTAATCTCTCCGGCTTCGAGCTTGGATCCGGCATCTTTGCCCTTATTTGTCTTTCCTCTCTTTGCAAGGCATCTCCCGGCATCTCTTTTCTCCGGTTTCATTCGCATTTACTCTTTCCTCGGCGAAGTCGAGAATATTTCGGGCCCCGCGCCTGTCAGTGACATGCGCACTGTTAACTGTCGCGCCAGTGTCAGTTGTCACTTCGCTTCGACTCCTGCGCGCTCATTAAATGCACCACTGCGGATCCCACTAGCCACTTTGGATCCTGTGTGTGGCCCCGTGTGGCTTCCCATTTTCTCGCGTGTACTTCCTCGCCACATGGCGGCCCGTGGTGCGAACCGTCGCGGGCCGCGAGGCGAACCGCCGCGGCCCGGCGGTTTTCGGCCCACCTCCTCTTTGCTTTATAAGGACAACTGCCCTTTCTTCTTCCTCTTCTCGCATTCCCCAACCTTCGCGCACAGTGCTACTCGCCTCTGCGCCTTCGCCGCTCTTCGTCCGCCGTCGTCCGCTTGAGCTCCGTCGCCCGGTGAACCTACGCCGCGCTCCCGCCGGACTTCGCCGTGCGGAAATCTTCCGCAACTTCTCCGTCGCGCCCGCAGCATTCTCGCTTCTCTGCTTCCTTCTCCGCCTCGCCGTCGGCGGTGCTCATCGGCGACACTAGGTCCGCTCCTTCACCGGCGAACGTCTTCCCCAGCGACCGCGCCGCTCGAGGTTAGTGCCAATCTCACTTTGCTTGCTATCTGCTTGCTTTCTAGATCTTGGGTCGATGGTGTTCTTATTTCCTCTTTTTCTTTGATTTTCTTCTTACTCGTAGATCTTCGCGCGGGGTTCAACTGTGGGATTTCTGTTTTTTCGCCTCCAAACCAATGTCTGGCGAGGAATCTTCCTCTGCTTCTTCTTCTTCCCTCTCCGTTAACCGGCGTAGACAATCTCCCAGCGAATCTACGGCTTCGGATCCGATGGATACCGATTCCGGCAGCCAGCAGGGATCCGGCAGCCGCCAAGAGTCCGGTGGCCATCTAGAATCCGGTAGCTCTAGCCAAGCATCCGGCAGCCACCTAGAAACGAGTAGCTCTGGCGAATCATCCGGTGGAGAGCCCTCCCCCATCACTCGTGGAGCCTGGATGGGCTCCAATGTCACTGAATATGAGATCGATTGGTTATACCGGTCCCGCAGGATTCCGGAAGGAGTAACCTGCCGGCTTCCCGGTGACGAAATTGTACCGGAGCCGCAGCCCGGTGAACATGTTGTTTTTCTTGCTCATTTTGAGCGTGGCTTCGGCCTTCCTGCCTCCCCTTTTTTCCGGGAGTTCTTAGATTTCTATAAACTCCAACCTCACCACCTTCCTGGCAATGCCATCTTTTACCTTTCCTACTACGCCACCTTCATGGAGGCCTACATCGGCATTCGTCCCACTCGTGAGACGTTTGCCCGCTTCTTTGCTCTGCGGATTAATTCCGTTCAGGGCAAGGAAATTCCTAAACCCAAGCCGCCTGTGGAGTGCGGGTCTTGCATCGTCGGCTCCCGCCAAGGGAGCACTTTCTTTAAGTTCACCGGCCTCGAGTCCTGCCGCGCTTGGCAAGGAACTTTTTTCTATGTGAAGAACAATGGCCGCGCAGATCTCATTGATCTTCCGCCGTTCCAAGTGGGGCCTCCCAGTAGAGCCAATTGGAGCTATAACCCGAAGACGGATCATGCCGAAACCAACCGGGTGGTACGCTTCATGGCCTCTTTGAAGAAGGGGACCAACATCTGCTCGGATGATATCATCCGTACTTTTATTTCGCGCCGGGTGCTTCCTCTCAAGCGCCGGATGCACAGGATGAGCGAGATGTACGGTCCTGGCGATCCCACCAAGATCACAGGCCGTCCCCTTAGCAAGAAGGACGTCGTTCACAAGGCTAAGCAGATCTACCAAACTGCTATGCCATTTGACTGGGAATGGGGCCTCCTTCCCCTCAGCACTACTAACCCTCCGACCCAAGAAGTAAGAGATTACACAATTAGGGTCGGTTTTGCCGGTAACTTTTTGCTCTTGTTAACCCTCTTTTTTCGTGTTTCAGGCCAAGGACCGCTTCCCCCTCATTGAAGCAGAGCGGCGAGGCCCTTGCCGGAAACGCGCCCTTGACTCCGTCGACCCGGATCCCTACATTTTTTGGAAAGATCTGAAGATGGGCAAGACTCCGGCTGCGCGCCTTGGCCGGTCTCCACCGAAGCCAACCGGTTCTTCGGATGATCTGACCATGCTTGAGGTATTTTTTCTTTTCCGGTCTCTTCTTCTTCTTTCATTGTTGCTTTCTTGCAAATCGCTTCTTAGCCATATTCAACTCATAGATCCATGAGCGCGTGCCGCCCTTGCGCGCCGAGGCCGGCCATGAGTTTGTGGACAAACTCATGGCCCAGGGCCAAAAGAACAAGCTGCCGGCATCTGATGCCGGTTCCAGCCAGGCCCCTCCCTCCAAGCGCTTCCGGACTGAGCCCTTGGGGGAGAAGGAAGTGGGCGTGCGCCGCTATGGGCGCAAACAGATGCCGACTGCTTCCGGGTAAGTTTTTCATTTTCTTGCTTGCCTCTTTTTGCCAAGTTCTTTTTCCGGTTGCTTTTCTCCAACTAACTTTCTTTCTTTCTCTCAGCCCCGCGCTCAAGCTTGGCTCAAGGCCATCGGGCTCTGAAGGTTCCGCAAGGACCTCAACCCCTCCTCCTCGCTCAAGCCCGGCACCATCTGGTGCCGGCAACACCTCTGCCTCCCTTTCGGGGGGCACAACAAGTTTGGGGCGTGCGGCCCCTTCATCATCAGATCACCGCACGGAGGAGGATCTTTCCTCGCTCCCAGAGAAACAGGATACCGGCGCCAGCAACATCGGTGCCGAGGAAAAAGCTGCCGGGCGGGCGGAGCCTTCGGCTCCTCCCGTCTTTGAAAAGAAGACAACTTCCGCGCCGGAGTCTTCCGCGCTGGAAAGTTCCAACCCGGGTGATGCGCCCAGCGCTCCCCCTTCTCCACGAACCATTCTGATGCCACCACCAGATGCTCCTCGCACCAAGCCCTCCAGGACTGCACCAACTGCGCCGCCGCCCAAGATCTCCAAGCTCATCAAGGGGAAGGCAACGGCCTCCAGCGCCCCTTCCGGCGGTCAGCAGCCCCTGGTGCTGCACGTCTCGAAGGCCGCCAGGGATACCGCCACGAAGGCCACCGGCCTGCTTGGCCGTATTACAGAGTTCCAGCGCAGGGGCCGGGACCTGGGGCATCTTCTGCCCTACGCCCAGAAGTGGAACGCCGCAGACATGACTCCGGCGACCCGCGGATTGGGCAAGGACAGGCTGCCGGCACCTGACCCTGTTGGGGACCGGTCTTCCGAGGAGCACTTCATGCGGCTTCGCAGCGCCGTGAAGGAGCTCGACAGCGCGTGGTATGATGCCACGAACAACTTGATGGTACGCTCTACTAACTCTTTTCAACTTTTACCGGTTTCCTTGCTTCCGGATTTTTTACCTTTTCTTTAGTTTCATGCCAGTTTCTCTCTTGTCTATCTTCCCAGTCCCCGAGTTTTGTGGTGAGAGCGCAGCTTTTAGCACAAAACTTTAACTTAAAAACTTAGCGTGAAACCGGCACTGCCAGTCCCCGAGTTTCGGGTTAAGAACCTTGTTCTTAGCGCAAAACTTATCCTAGAAACGCGCGAAACCAGCACTGCCAGTCCCCGAGTTTCGGGTTAAGAACCCTGTTCTTAGCGCAAAACTTTACTAATCTCTTTTTCTTGAACAGCTCACGGCTGACGCTCGGAAGGCCCTCTTTGAGGAGCTCCTATGGGAACACCGGGACCTCGCTGAGGCACATGATAAGTGCCAAGGTAAGCTTCTGTACCACCGGCATCTTTTTACCGGAAACCTTTTTTCCTTCTAACATTTATAACTTTTGCTTAACAGTGATCCCGGAAGCTTCCATTGAGGCTCTCAAGGAGCAGCTCGCTGCCGCCCAACGTACACTTTTTTCTCTCTCCTGTTAACTTGGTTTTCTTTTCATTTTAACCAGCACAATCTTGTTAACACCCTCTTCTCCGGGTTACAGGGGAGAAGGACCAGCTCATCCGGCTGCATCAGGAGGAGCTGAGCGCCCAGAAGACCAGCTACCAGGAGCTCAAGTCTCAGCTCATCCAGCTGGGGCTTGATCATGCTAAGGCCCTCAAAGCTGCCGAAACTGATGCAGCGGCCAAGATGAACGAAGCTCTTGAAGATGCCGGCAACGCCAACTCGGTGTTGCTAGCTGAGCTGGAGGAGCTGGCCAAAGCCCAGAAGGCTGCCGAGGAGAAAGCTGCGCGGCTGGAGGATGAGCAGAAGGAGTGCAACCGGCTGGTCCTGCAAACCGACACACTTGCCTACCGTAAGTCCTTTCCTTTTGCATTTTCTGACTACTGTACATAAGCCTTTTTTTCTTCCGATCACATTTTCTTTTTGGTATCTTTCCTTTCGGTTGTATTTTCTTCCAGATTCCTCTCCTTAGCCTTTTTCTTTCTTTGCACAGGCCTCTTTCCGGACTCTCAGAAGTATGCTGTCAAGAAGGTTGACGAGCGCCGTACTGCCCAGGGCCAAGCGAATCTTGCCGTGCCATGGACCCCCTATGACCATTTGGTCACGCTGAACGCGCGGGTGTCTCACATGCGCGCCATAGATCGCAACTTATCTGATATTCCTGATGTAGCTACCCAGCTTTTCAGGACTCTGTGGCCTGGCGAGGAGGTGCCGGATACTTTCTCGTTGATCAGCGACCGTCTCAAGGGCGCCGGCAAGAGGATCCGCGAGTGGCAGTGTTCTGCTGCCCGCGCTGGAGCAGACTCTGCCCTCCGCGTTGCTTGCTCCTGGTACCCGGAGCTGAACCTGGATGCCCTCACCGGAGTGCGCGAAGGCGCGGAAACCGATCTGGACCCGATTCTCACCGCTAAGCGGCAGGATCGCGCGTACCACATCGCGGAGTACGCCGATGTGCGCACCTTCATCCCTCCCCCTCCTGACGTCCAAGATTATCTCGACGAGGAGGAGGATGAAGCCGAGGAGGAGCCTCTGGGCGATGCCGGTGCTGGCGATGCCCCTCCTGAAGCCCCTGCTGCCTGATCATCCACTTGGTTGAAAACTTACCTGTGTTATGTTATGTGATCCTGCGTATCTCAAAACAATGTCCTGTTAAATTCTGCCCCGGTATGTCGGGGCTTATGATGTAAACTTTAAGTCTGCTTTTGGTTGCCGCACAACATTTTATGCCGGTAAGTTATACCGGTAGTTAATTATCTTAAGTTTGCCTTAGCATATTTGCTTCTGGTTTTGCTTTTATCCTGTACTGCAAGGATTTCCAAATTGTTTCCGCATCCAATTTGATGCACATCTGGTTCTTTTGCCTTGGCTCTGCCTGCCTTCTCTGGGCGTTCTTTGGCATATGAGCACAAGGTTCTTTCACCAAACAAGCATTTTCTTGAACTTAGAAATAACTTCGAAATTTTGCAAAAAACCGGTTTAACCGGGGTTAGTTAAATTTCCGGATTGTTCTTTCCTGCTCTCCCTCTCCGCAGTTCATGTGCTTATCCCCTACCGGTTTATCTTGCTTGCCATGAAGCCGGGTTGCGGATAGCAGCAGAGTCAAAGACTCCGGTAGGGTTTAGCACACTACTAAACCGGAAAGAAAAAACGTTCAATAAGCAACCGGTAAACTGAAAAAATAAACAAGTTACATGCAACTTAGGTTGGGGTAGTCCCCGAGATTCATTCAAGGTTCCGACATCTTTTATTCATAGCAATTAAGGTACAAAAAGGAACTTCTTACACCACAACTTCAAGAGTAGAAAGGACGCAACAGAGCTACGTTCCATGGACGCTTGCTCTCCTCTCCGGACCTGTCCGCCTTTCCTTTTTTCCACTCCTGTGCATCGATCAAGTAGTATGCATCATTGTGAAGCACTTTGCTTACAATGAAGGGACCTTCCCATGGTGGTAAGAGCTTATGTCGGCCTTCAGTGCGCTGCACTAGGCGTAGCACCAGATCTCCTTCCCGGAAAACTCTCGGGTTAACCTTCCGGCTATGATAGCGTCTGAGGTTTTGCTGGTAAATGGCTGTTCTTGCCAAAGCCAACTCTCTTGCTTCTTCTAGCAAGTCCACATCATTTTCTCTGGCCTCTTTGACCTCTTGCTCAGTATAGAGCTGTACCCTTGGTGAATCATGAACGATGTCGGTTGGTATGACTGCTTCTGCTCCATAAACCATGAAGAATGGAGTGTATCCGGTAGACCGGTTTGGAGTTGTTCTTATACTCCACAGTACTGATGGTAGCTCATCGAGCCAACGTCCCGGTGACTTTTCCACCGCATCAATGAGTCTTGGTTTGATACCGGAAAGTACCAAAGCATTCATTCTTTCCACTTGGCCATTGCCTTGTGGGTGTGCCACTGAGCACAAATCCAACCGGATGTTGTTGTCCTCACAAAATCTTTTGAACTCACCTTGAGCAAAGTTGGTTCCATTGTCAGTGATGATGCTATGCGGGTATCCATACCGCAAAATGACATCTTTTAAGAACTTCACCGCTGTGTGCCCATCACACTTTGCGATAGGTTTCACTTCTAGCCATTTGGTGAATTTATCCACCATAACCAAGATGTGAGTCATGCTGCTCCTTGCAGTTTTGAATGGGCCCACCATATCGAGGCACCAAACGGCAAACGGCCATGTTAATGGTATTGTTTTTAAACCGGACGCTGGGGTATGGTTTTGCTTGGCGTACCTCTGGCACCCGTTGCATTTTCTTACCAAATCCTCAGCGTTTTCCAAAGCAGTGGGCCAATAAAACCCATGCCGGAATACTTTTGCTACCAGCGCCCTTGATGAAGCATGATGCCCACATTCTCCTTGGTGAATCTCCTCAAGCATTTCTCTTCCTTCTTCCGGTTCCACACATCTTTGAAGGACACCGGTAACGCTCCTCTTGTACACCTCACCATTGATGAATGTATATGCTTTAGACCTTCTTTGGATCCTCCTTGATTCATTTTCGTCATCCGGCAAGATGCCGTTGATCAGGAATTCCTTAATAGGTTTAACCCATGACGGTGTCTCTCGAACCAAAAACACCGGTGCATCTATCTCCATGCTATCTACCAGCATCGTTTCTTCCGGTATGGGTACAGCAGTCCCCGAGCTTGCCGGAGCAGTCCCCGAGTTTACCGGTGCAGTCCCCGGGTTTCCTTCATCAATATCCATGGGTACTACATGCGATTCCGGTACAAAAATTGATTCCGATTCTGGGCTTGGTTTGATCGATGGTACTCTTAAGTGAGCTAGAGCTATTCCGGGAGGAATTTCTTGCCTGGATGAGCCTAGCTTGGACAAAGCATCCGCGACTTCATTTTCTGCGCGCGGCACATGGTGAAACTCACACCCTTCGAAGAATCCGGCAATCTTTTGCACGTGAAACCGATATGAGGCCATGTTAGCATCTTTTGCATCCCAATCCCCGGAACACTGCTGTACCACAAGATCTGAATCTCCGTAGCAAATGATCCGGTGCGCACCGATTTCTTTTGCGACCTTAAGCCCATGGATCAAAGCTTCGTATTCAGCGACATTGTTCGATGCCCTGAAGTGTACTTGCAAAACATACCGAAGATGATCTCCTTTTGGTGAGGTGAGCACCACACCGGCACCTAGACCCTCTTTGAGTTTGGATCCATCAAAGTGCATTTTCCAGTATTCTATCCTCTGGTCTGGCGGTTTGTATTGCATCTCCGCCCAATCGACGAGGAAATCGGCCAAAGCCTGTGATTTTATGGCATCTCTTCTTTCGTACGCTGGCACATATGGTGATATCTGGATTGCCCATTTTGCAATCCTTCCGCTAGCGTCCTTGTTGCACATGATATCGGAGATTGGTGCTTCACTCACCACCTTCATAGGATGTTCTTCAAAGTAGTGCTTGAGTTTTGTGGCGGCCATGTACACGCCATAAGTCATCTTTTGGAAGTGAGGGTAGTTTTGTTTTGAGAGGGAGAGCACCTCGCTCAGGTAGTATACCGGCCTCTGGACGGTTTTTCCTTCCTCTTCTCTTTCAACCACAACCACTACACTCACAACTCGGTTTGTCGCTGCTATGTATAATAGCATAGGCTCTCTTTCTAGAGGTGAAGCCAGTATAGGTGCTGTGGCCAGCATTGTTTTCAGTTCTTTAAACGCTGCGTCTGCTTGAGGGGTCCAGACGAACGTGTCGGATTTTTTCATTAGAGCATATAACGGCAAGGCTTTCTCTCCTAGCCTGCTTATGAACCGGCTTAGCGATGCCAAGCTTCCGGTAAATTTTTGCACATCTTTTAGCTCTCGTGGGATAGTCATTCTTTCTATTGCCCGGATTTTTACCGGATTGACTTCAATGCCCCGGCTTGAGACAAGGAAACCGAGCGGCTTGCCGGCAGGGACACCGAAAGTGCATTTTGCCGGATTAAGCTTCATCCGGAACCGTCTTAGGTTATCGAATGTTTGCCGGATGTCATCGATTAAGGTGTTCTTTACCTTAGTTTTTATCACAATGTCGTCTACATAGACTTGCACATTCTTTCCGATTTGATCAAACAAGCATTTTTGCATACAGCGCTGGTACGTTGCACCAGCGTTGCGCAAACCAAAAGGCATAGTGACATAGCAGTAAGCCCCGTGCGGGGTAATGAACGCAGTTTTTATTTGATCTTCCTTTTTCAAGGGGATTTGGTGGAAACCGGAATACGCATCCAGGAAGGACAACAACTCACACCCAGCAGTTGAATCAATCACTTGATCGATCCGTGGCAAAGGAAAAGGGTCTCTTGGGCAAGCCTTGTTTAGGTTGGTGTAGTCTATGCACATGCGCCACACCTTTGGAGCTTTTGCCTCCAGGTTCTCATCTTTTTTCTTTTCGACCATTACCGGATTGGCCAGCCACTCTGTGTGCGTGACCTCCACAATGAATCCGGCAACAAGCAGCTTGGTTACTTCTTCTCCTATGATTTTCCTCCTATCTTCAGCGAACCGGCGCAAGGGTTGCCGCACCGGCTTGGCGTCTTTCCGGACATTCAAGGAGTGCTCAGCCAGCTCCCTCGGAACACCCACCAAGTCATCAGTTGACCAGGCAAAGATATTCCGATTCTCACGGAGGAAGCTGACGAGCGCGCTTTCCTATGCTTGATCGAGTCCGGCACCGATGCGAACGGTGCGCTCTGGGTAAGCCGGATCCAGCACAATGTCTTTTGTTTCATTTGTCGGCTTGAATGCCGGTGAGCCCAAGCTTCCACTCATTGCCGCTAAACTCAACTGTGAGGATTGAGCCAGCGCAACCGCGGTTTGCATCCTTCTCTTTTCCTCCGCGATCACCAGCGATTCCGCTAGGTTTGATCCGGCAGATGCAGTTTCCAGTGAGACTTTGTAGTTCCCCACCACAGTCAAGGGTCCACGAGGTGCCGGCATCTTCATCTTGAGGTATGCCGTATGAGTCGTAGCCATGAAAGCTGCCAACGCTGGTCTTCCCAGCAATGCATGGTAAGGACTGTCTAGGTCCACCACCTCAAACTCAACATTTTCAACCCGGCAATTGTCACGTCCTCCAAACGCTACGTCCACCCGAACTTTTCCTACCGGGGCACAGGACAAGCCCGAAACGATTCCGTGAAACGTTGTACGCGTGGGCTGAAGCATGTTTTCTGTTATGCCCAGCGTATGCATGGTGTGCTTGTACATGATGTTTATGCTGCTGCCGTTATCTATCAGCACCTTGCTGAATTTTACTCGAGTCTGCGGCCCTTTCATGATTGGGTTCACAACAAGAGCATATCCACCCGGATTCGGCATGATCTTGGGATGATCTTTAAATGACCAGGTAATTTCCTGATCTGACCACAGCATGTATCTGGGAACTGCCGGCATCACTGCATTTACCTCCATGGAGCGGCGGTGCTTACTTTGCCTGTCTGTTGGCTCAGTGACAAAGACAACACAGCACATATGCGGGCCCTCGTAAACATTCCGGCCCAATGGTGCCGGTGGAGGTGGTTGATCATCATTTTGCCCCACCCGGTTAACTTACTGGTATTGTTGCCTATTTGGCTGCTGCTGTACCGGTAAAGCATTTGCTCCGGTGAGTGGTGGCGGTGGTGGTAGTTGTTGCTGACGCAGCGTATCTTGTGATGGTGGCAACACTGTTGAGCACCCTTGTGCTTGCGCGTCCTTTACTGCTCCCTTTTGCATCAAGTACTTAGTCCAAGAACAATCCTTCGTCAAGTGGTTTGACGGGTGATCTGGGTTTGGTGTGTGCCACCGGCAAGGTTGATCCATGGCGGCTTCCATGGTGTATTTTACGGGTTCCTGCCAATTCTTTTTCTGGCCCCAGGGTTTCTTTTCGACCCACTGCTTTTTTGGACCCGCCCATGGCTGCGATCCGGTTTTTTGCCTTTGGCTGCCGCCGGCATCATAATTTTCTTGCATGGCAGCAACGTGCTGCGGAGCATACCTTCGATCCGGGAAATCTTCCCTTCTCTTGTTGTTCCGGTTGTCCCGGTATTGATCCTGTCGCTGCTCCGGCTCAGCTTGTACTGCCGGTTGCAATGGGTCTCCCAATGCATAGCTATCCGCCACACGTATCATCTCTGCCAAGGTTGCTGGCATGCTTCTCTGCAGCTTTTGCCACAGCGGTGATCCTCTCCGGCATCCTTGACTGAACCAAGCAATTGCTTGTGCTTCAATCACTCCTTCACACGTGTTTCTTGTCGAGTTCCACCGGGTAAGATAATCTCTGTCTGTCTCACCGGCACGTTGCTGGCACAAAGCGAGCTGCTGGGGCCGGTTTGGCCTCTTGTAAGTGCTACTGAAGTTGTTCACGAAGGCTTCCTCAAAGTCCAGCCATCCGTTGATGCTTCCTGCCGGCAAGTTGTTAAGCCAAATCCGTGCAGGGCCTACCAGGTAGGACGGTATGATTCTCACCGCCCAATGCCGGTTTACTCCACCACCAGCTACATAAACAGCTGTGACATAGTCCGCCAGCCAATCTTCCGGCTTGGTCGTGCCATCATATGTTTTTGTGTCTCGGGGCAGCTGGAAATTGCGTACCGGTGGTTCTTCTCCCATGATCCGTGGGCCAAAACATTTTGGGCCAGGAGGACCCTCAGATTCGATCATTTCAGAAAGATGTACTCTGTCCAGCCTGTGCCTCGCATCCTGGCCTGGCAAACATCTTTCCCCCAGGCGATCTCCCAAGGGGTTCTGGTAGACTCTTGTTCGCTCTACCTCGGAATCTTCCTCTCCGTATCTTTCTGGTTCCGCGGCCCTTGCCTGCCGGTACCTTGGTGGTGGCATCTCCTCATATGCTGCCCTTGCAGCTCGATAATTTTGCCCGGTCTCATGTCTACCGGCATGATTGTTTCCGGCATAGCCTCCTCTGGCGTAGCCTCGTTCTGCCCCTTGGCTTTTTCTACCGGCATCATGTTGCCCGGCTTGTTGTTTTCCGGCAAGAACCGGATCATACACAGTCATCTGCTGTGCGTTCATCTCTTTTTCTCTTCTTCTGTCCGGATGGGGGGACGATGCCTGCCCATGGGACTTGCTTCCGGCATTCTTTGTTGAACGCGCGGATTTTGAGGCCGCAGCCTTGTTCAGGTTAGCCAGTTGCTCAGCATTCTGCAGCTCAATGGTTTCTAGCAACTCTCTAACACGCTCTTGTTGTTTTGCCAAAGCATCTCCGGAAAGCGATTCACACAGCTCTACTGCAGCTTTGGCAGCTTTTATAGTTTTATCCGGGCTACTGTACTTAGGTTTTTCCACGATGCTAACAGATGCAGAGGTACTTTTGCCGGCAAGAACTTCTTTGCGCAAATCCTGATCTAGGTTGCGAGCTTTTAGCCGGTTCTCCGGTATCCTAGCAGCATGCGCGCTAACAGAAGCAAAGCCATGGGCAGCGTTATACTCACGTAGGGTTAGGTTCAGCTCGCGCTGCGCCCGGACGATGTCTTTGCCGCTCTCGAGCACCTTCTGGCGCTGCGCCTCCAGCTCCGCCTGAGCCACTGCTGGGTCGATGTTCTGCGCGATGGGGGTGGCGAGGACGTTCATCGCCGCCTGGAGCGGTGTTTCCGGTGGCGCGGATGACGCTCCCGCTGCGCCTGCGTCGCGCTCCAGCGGTGGCTTAGCCGCACGGGTCGAAACCGCACGACCAGCACCTTCACCCGCAGCTTCTTTTCCTACACCAACCACGCCGGTCATCATTACCTCGACGCTGCCGGCGGCGCGGCCAGCACAGAGCCATCTTGGTGGGTCCGGTGCCACCAGCACCGGCGAGAGGCGCTGGCGCTCAGGGACGGTGCCGAAGTAGACGCGGTGGCTGCCAAACTCGATGATGCGGCCGTTCTTGGGGAAGATGCCGCCGTTGGCGAAGCAGCCCGCGTTGCCATTGATGAAATCCATGGCGTAGATGCGCTGCACGAGCGCGGACACCGTACGCTCGCCGGAGACCTCGAGGATGCCCGCCCAAATGTGAACTCCTTCAAGCGCCACTTCATGCCCCACGGTGGGCGCCAACTGTCGTCGTGGCGAACGAGCAGATGCCATAGGATGGCTTAGATTGGGGCCGAATGGACGCTAGAGGATTCGGGGGAGGGTTTGCGACTAGATGGGATGAACTTCCGGATGCTTTCCTCAAGAACACAACCAAAGGCCGGTATGCAAGAAGAGAGACAAGAGGAAGAACTCTTTACTAGATCGCTAGCTTCATTGATCTCAACATGGTTACAAGTTCTGGGATACAAGTTCTATCTTCTAATCTCCTCTGGGGACACGCGCGCCTGTATGAGGCAGTACCCCCTCTCCTTATATAGGGGAGAGGGTGGCTTATAGAACAAGGAACCCTAATGGCATCTTTGACTGGACAAACTACTTTACAAAGCTACTTTAATCACAGATGACGCCGGAGTCTTCTTTAATCAGGGACGCTGACATCCTCCGGCTTCTTTCAGCGTCATCTCTCTCTTTGGCGCCAGGGCTCTGATTAAAGCCGCTTTGCTTAGCTCATCCTTGTCTTCTTGCTCTGAAGAGAATCTTTGACCAGTCCTGCTGACAGGCCCTTCTCTCCGGTATCTTCTTTACCGGGTTCCGGCATACCCCCTTGGGGATACCGGCTTACCTTCACTTAGCCCAAACTCTTATCTTTGCTTTCCGGTAAGAACATTAAACCGGTATCTTGATGGCTCAAACCATCCGGTTTGGCATGCCTTTGGCATACCGGGGGTTATCCCCCCAACAATAGTTAACTTCATAATCTACAAGAGATCACAATCATAGCCTACGCCAAGTACTACACGATGCACACACTGTCACCATTACACCGTGCAGGAGGAATAAACTACTTTAATAACATCACTAGAGTAGCACACTGATACGTCTCCGACGTATCGATAATTTCTTATGTTCCATGCCACATTATTGATGATATCTACATGTTTTATACACATTATATGTCGTATTTATGCGTTTTCCGGAACTAACCTATTGACGAGATGCCGAAGTGTCAGTTCCTGTTTTCTGCTGTTTTTGGTTTCAGAAATCCTAGTAAGGAAATATTCTCGGAATTGGACGAAATCAACGCCCAGGGTCCTATTTTCACACGAAGCTTCCAGAAGACCGGAGGAGATACGAAGTGGGGCCACGAGGTGGCGCCACACTAAGGCGGCGCGGCCAGGCTAGGGCCCGCGCCGCCCTGTTGTGTGGGTCCCTCGTGACTCCACCGACCTTGCCCTTCCGCCTACTTAAAGTCTCCGTCGCGAAAACCCTACCACGTTCGACGAAACCAGAGAAAACCTTCCAGAGCCGCCGCCATCGTGAAGCCAAGATCTGGGGGACAGGAGTCTCTATTCCGGCACGCCGCCGGGACGGGGAAGTGCCCCCGGAAGGCTTCTCCATCGACACCACCGCCATCTTCATCAACGCTGCTGTCTCCCATGAGGAGGGAGTAGTTCTCCATCGAGGCTCGGGGCTGTACGGGTAGCTATGTGGTTCATCTCTCTCCTATGTACTTCAATACAATAATCTCATGAGCTGCCTTACATGATTGAGATTCATATGATGATGCTTGTAATCTAGATGTCATTATGCTAGTCAAGTGGATTTTACTTATGTGATCTCCGGAGACTCCTTGTCCCACGTGTGTAAAGGTGACAGTGTGTGCACCGTGTGGGTCTCTTAGGCTATATTTCACAGAATACTTATTCGCTGTTATGAATGGCATAGTGAAGTGCTTATTTATATCTCTTTATGATTGCAATGTGTTTTGTATCACAATATATCTGCGTGCTACTCTAGTGATGTTATTAAAGTAGTTTATTCCTCCTGCACGGTGTAATGGTGACAGTGTGTGCATCGTGTAGTACTTGGCGTAGGCTATGATTGTGATCTCTTGTAGATTATGAAGTTAACTATTGCTACGATAGTATTGATGTGATCTATTCCTCCTTTCGTAGTGTGAAGGTGACAGTGTGCATGCTATGTTAGTACTTGGTTTGGTTATGTTGATCTGTTATGCACTCTAAGGTTATTTAAATATGAACATTGAATATTGTGGAGCTTGTTAACTCCGGCATTGAGGGTTCGTGTAATCCTACACAGTTAGTGGTGTTCATCATCCAACAAGAGGGTGTAGAGTCTAGCATCTATCTATTTATTCTGTTATGTGATCAATGTTGAGAGTGTCCACTAGTGAAAGTATGATCCCTAGGCCTTGTTCCTAAATACTGCTATCGCTGCTTGTTTACTGTTTTACTGCTTGTTTACTTCCTGCAATATTACTACCATCAACTGCACGCTAGCAAGCACTTTTCTGGCGCCGTTACTACTGCTCATATTCATTCATACCACTTGTATTTCACTATCTCTTCGCCGAACTAGTGCACCTATTAGGTGTGTTGGGGACACAAGAGACTTCTTGCTTTGTGGTTGCAGGGTTGCATGAGAGGGATATCTTTGACCTCTTCCTCCCTGAGTTCGATAAACCTTGGGTGATCCACTTAAGGGAAACTTGCTGCTGTTCTACAAACCTCTGCTCTTGGAGGCCCAACACTGTCTACAAGAATAGAAGCACCCGTAGACATCAAGCACTTTTCTGGCGCCGTTGCCGGGGAGGAAAGGTAAAAGGCATTCATACTCCGGTCCCAGGTAAAGTACTTTTCTGTTACCGTTGTGTGTGTGCTCGAAGCTATTTCCTTTAGATCCTGCAATTGCATCTTTTTGTTTCTTGTTTACACTAGTTTGGCATAATGGACAACAATGAGCTTCTTATTCTATTTCCTGATTTAAGACATGGATGGTTTGATGCGAAAATTAAAAAACCTATGGAACATATTAGTATGAACGCTTTGAACACCATTGTTGCTAATGATATGGAAAATTCTAAGCTTGGGGAAGCTGGCTTTGATGAGCATGATATTTTTAGTCCCCCAAGCATTGAGGAGAAAATTTACTTTGATGATACTTTGCCTCCTATTTATGATGATTATAATGATATTGGTCTTTTAGTACCGCCTATTATGGAGGATAAATTTGATTATGATTACAATATGCCTCCTATATTTGATGATGAGAATAATAATGATAGCTACTTTGTTGAATTTGCTCCCACTACAACTAATAAAATTGATTATGCCTATGTGGAGAGTAATAATTTTATGCATGAGACTCATGATAAGAATGCTTTATGTGATAGTTATATTGTTGAGTTTGCTCATGTTGCTACTGAAAGTTATTATGAGGGAGGAAAATATGGTTGTAGAAATTTTCATGTTACTAAAACAACTCTCTATGTGCTGAAATTTTTGAAGCTATACTTGTTCTATCTTCCTATGCTTGTTACTTTGCTCTTCATGAACTTGTTTATTTACAAGATTCCTTTTCATAGGAAGCATGTTAAACTTAAATTTGTTTTGAATTTGCCTCTTGATGCTCTCTTTTGCTTCAATTACTATTTCTTGCGAGTGCATCAGTGAAATTACTGAGCCCATCTTAATGGCTATAAAGAAAGAACTTCTTGGGAGATAACCCATGTGTTTATTTTACTACAGTACTTTTGTTTTATATTTGAGTCTTGGAAGTTGTTACTACTGTAGCAACCTCTCCTTATCTTATTTTATTGCATTGTTGTGCCAAGTAAAGTCTTTGATAGCAAGGTTGATACTAGATTTGGATTACTGCACAGAAACAGATTTCTGTCTGTCACGAATCTGGGCAGAATTCTCTGTAGGTAACTCAGAAAAATCTGCCAATTTACGTGCGTGATCCTCAGATATGTACGCAACTTTCATTCAATTTGGGCATTTTCATCTGAGCAAGTCTGGTGCCACTTTAAAATTCGTCTTTACGGACTGTTCTGTTTTGACAGATTCTGCCTTTTATTTCGCATTGCCTCTTTTGCTGTGTTGGATGGATTTCTTTGTTCCATTAACTTCCAGTAGCTTTGTGCAATGTCCAGAAGTGTTAAGAATGATTGTGTCACCTCTGAACATGTGAATTTTTGATTATGCACTAACCCTCTAATGAGTTTGTTTCGAGTTTGGTGTGGAGGAAGTTTTCAAGGGTCAAGAGAGGAGGATGATATACTATGATCAAGAAGAGTGAAGAGTCTAAGCTTGGGGATGCACCCGTGGTTCATCCCTGCATATTTCAAGAAGACTCAAGCGTCTAAGCTTGGGGATGCCCAAGGCATCCCCTTCTTCATCGACAATTTATCAGGTTCCTCCCTTGAAACTATATTTTTATTCGGTCACATCTTATGTACTTTACTTGGAGCGTCTGTGTGCTTTTGTTTGTGTTTTTGTTTGAATAAATGCTTGTGTGGGAGAGAAACACGCTCCGCTGGTTCGTATGAACACATGTGTTCTTAGCTTTTAATGTTCATGGCGAAGGTTGAAACTGCTTCGTTCATTGTTATATGGTTGGAAACGGAAAATGCTACATGTAGTAATTGGTAAAATGTCTTGGATAATGTGATACTTGGCAATTGTTGTGCTCATGTTTAAGCTCTTGCATCATATACTTTGCACCTATTAATGAAGAAATACATAGAGCTTGCTAAAATTTGGTTTGCATATTTGGTCTCTCTAAAGTCTAGATAATTTCTAGTATTGAGTTTTGAACAATAAGGAAGACGGTGTAGAGTCTTATAATGTTTACAATATGTCTTTTATGTGAGTTTTGCTGCACCGGTTCATCCTTGTGTTTGTTTCAAATAACCTTGCTAGCCTAAACCTTGTATCGAGAGGGAATACTTCTCATGCATCCAAAATCCTTGAGCCAACCACTATGCCATTTGTGTCCACCATACCTACCTACTACATGGTATTTCTCCGCCATTCCAAAGTAAATTGCTTGAGTGCTACCTTTAAATTTCCATCATTCGCCTTTGCAATATATAGCTCATGGGACAAAATAGCCTTAAAAACTATTGTGGTATTGAATATGTACTTATGCACTTTATCTCTTATTAATTTGCTTGTTGTGCGATAACCATGCTCCTGGGGACGCCATCAACTCTTTGTTGAATATCATGTGAGTTGCTATGCATGTTCGTCTTGTCTGAAGTAAGGGCGGTTTTCACAATCAAATGGTTTGAGTATGCATACTGTTAGAGAAGAACATTGGGCCGCTAACTAAAGCCATGAATCATGGTGGAAGTTTCAGTTTGGACATAAAACCTCAATCTCTTATGAGAATATTAACTGTTGAATGCTTAAGCATTAAAAGAGGAGTCCATTATCTGTTGTCTATGTTGTCCCGGTATGGGTGTCTAAGTTGAAGAATGATCAAAAGCGAGAAATCCAATGCGAACTTTCTCCTTAGACCCTTGTACAGGCGGCATAGAGGTACCCCTTTGTGACACTTGGTTGAAACATATGTTATGCAATGACAATCCGTGTTAACCCAAGCTAATTAGGACAAGGTGCGGGCACTACTAGTATACTATGCATGAGGCTTGCAACTTGTAAGATATAATTTACATGATACATATGCTTTATTACTACCGTTGACAAAATTGTTTCATGTTTTCAAAATAAAAGTTCTAGCACAAATATAGCAATCGATGCTTTCCTCTTTGAAGGACCTTTCTTTTACTTTTATGTTGAGTCAGTTCACCTATTTCTCTCCATCTCAAGAAGCGAACACTTGTGTGAACTGTGCATTGATTCCTACATACTTGCATATTGCATTTGTTATATTACTCTATGTTGACAATTATCCATGAGATATACATGTTACAAGTTGAAAGCAACCGCTGAAACTTAATCTTCCTTTATGTTGCTTCAATACCTTTTACTTTGAATTATTGCTTTATGAGTTAACTCTTATGCAAGACTTATTGATGCTTGTCTTGAAGTACTATTCATGAAAAGTCTTTGCTTTATGATTCATTTGTTTACTCATGTCATTACCATTGTTTTGATCGCTGCATTCATTACATATGCTTACAATAGTATGATCAAGATTATGATGGCATGTCACTCCAGAAATTATCTTTGTTATCGTTTACCTGCTCGGGACGAGCATGAACTAAGCTTGGGGATGCTGATACGTCTCCGACGTATCGATAATTTCTTATGTTCCATGCCACATTATTGATGATATCTACATGTTTTATACACATTATATGTCGTATTTATGCGTTTTCCGGAACTAACCTATTGACGAGATGCCGAAGTGCCAGTTCCTGTTTTCTGCTGTTTTTGGTTTCAGAAATCCTAGTAAGGAAATATTCTCGGAATTGGACGAAATCAACGCCCAGGGTCCTATTTTCACACGAAGCTTCCAGAAGACCGGAGGAGATACGAAGTGGGGCCACGAGGTGGCGCCACACTAAGGCGGCGCGGCCAGGCTAGGGCCCGCGCCGCCCTGTTGTGTGGGTCCCTCGTGACTCCACCGACCTTGCCCTTCCGCCTACTTAAAGTCTCCGTCGCGAAAACCCTACCACGTTCGACGAAACCAGAGAAAACCTTCCAGAGCCGCCGCCATCGCGAAGCCAAGATCTGGGGGACAGGAGTCTCTGTTCCGGCACGCCGCCAGGACGGGGAAGTGCCCCCAGAAGGCTTCTCCATCGACACCACCGCCATCTTCATCAACGCTGCTGTCTCCCATGAGGAGGGAGTAGTTCTCCATCGAGGCTCGAGGCTGTACCGGTAGCTATGTGGTTCATCTCTCTCCTATGTACTTCAATACAATAATCTCATGAGCTGCCTTACATGATTGAGATTCATATGATGATGCTTGTAATCTAGATGTCATTATGCTAGTCAAGTGGATTTTACTTATGTGATCTCCGGAGACTCCTTGTCCCACGTGTGTAAAGGTGACAGTGTGTGCACCGTGTGGGTCTCTTAGGCTATATTTCACAGAATACTTATTCGCTGTTATGAATGGCATAGTGAAGTGCTTATTTATATCTCTTTATGATTGTAATGTGTTTTGTATCACAATATATCTGTGTGCTTCTCTAGTGATGTTATTAAAGTAGTTTATTCCTCCTGCACGGTGTAATGGTGACAGTGTGTGCATCGTGTAGTACTTGGCGTAGGCTATGATTGTGATCTCTTGTAGATTATGAAGTTAACTATTGCTATGATAGTATTGATGTGATCTATTCCTCCGTTCGTAGTGTGAAGGTGACAGTGTGCATGCTATGTTAGTACTTGGTTTGGTTATGTTGATCTGTTATGCACTCTAAGGTTATTTAAATATGAACATTGAATATTGTGGAGCTTGTTAACTCCGGCATTGAGGGTTCGTGTAATCCTACACAGTTAGTGGTGTTCATCATCCAACAAGAGGGTGTAGAGTCTAGCATCTATCTATTTATTCTGTTATGTGATCAATGTTTAGAGTGTCCACTAGTGAAAGTATGATCCCTAGGCCTTGTTCCTAAATACTGCTATCGCTGCTTGTTTACTGTTTTACTGCTTATTTACTTCCTGCAATATTACTACCATCAACTGCACGCCAGCAAGCACTTTTCTGGCGCCGTTACTACTGCTCATATTCATTCATACCACTTGTATTTCACTATCTCTTCGCCGAACTAGTGCACCTATTAGGTGTGTTGGGGACACAAGAGATTTCTTGCTTTGTGGTTGCAGGGGTTGCATGAGAGGGATATCTTTGACCTCTTCCTCCCTGAGTTCGATAAACCTTGGGTGATCCACTTAAGGGAAACTTGCTGCTGTTCTACAAACCTCTGCTCTTGGAGGCCCAACACTGTCTACAAGAATAGAAGCACCTGTAGACATCACACACAGATAAATTGTGATACAAAACACATTGCAATCATAAAGAGATATAAATAAGCACTTCACTATGCCATTCATAACAGTGAATAAGTATTCTGTGAAATATAGCCTAAGAGACCCACACGGTGCACACACTGTCACCTTTACACACGTGGGACAAGGAGTCTCCGGAGATCACATAAGTAAAATCCACTTGACTAGCATAATGACATCTAGATTACAAGCATCATCATATGAATCTCAATCATGTAAGGCAGCTCATGAGATTATTGTATTGAAGCACATAGGAGAGAGATTAACCACATAGTTTCCGGTACAGCCCCGAGCCTCGATCGAGAACTACTCCCTCCTCATGGGAGACAGCAGCGTTGATGAAGATGGCGGTGGTGTTGATGGAGAAGCCTTCCGGGGGCACTTCCCCGTCCCGGCGGCGTGCCGAAACAGAGACTCCTGTCCCCCAGATCTTGGCTTCGCGATGGCGGCGGCTCTGGAAGGTTTTCTCTGGTTTCGTCGAACGTGGTAGGGTTTTCGCGACGGAGACTTTAAGTAGGCGGAAGGGCTAGGTCGGTGGAGTCCTGGTGGGGCCACACACTAGGCCGGCGCGGCCAGGGCTTGGGCCGCGCCGCCCTACTGTGTCCCCACCTCGTGGCCCCACTTCGTTTCCCCTTCGGACTTCTGGAAGCTTCGTGAAAAAATAGGACCCTGGGCGTTGATTTCGTCCGATTCCGAGAATATTTCCTTACTAGGATTTCTGAAACCAAAAACAGCAGAAAACAGCAACTGGCCCTTCGGCATCTCGTCAATAGGTTAGTTCCGGAAAACGCGTAATAATGACATAAAGTATGCATAAAACATGTAGATATCATCAATAATGTGGCATGGAACATAAGAAATTATCGATACGTCGGAGACGTATCACTGCATTCATCTCATATGCTTTACGATAATGTTGATCAAGATTATGTTGGTAGCATGTCACTTTAGAAATCATTCTTGTTATCGTTTACCTACTCGAGGGCAAGTAGGAACTAAGCGTGGGGATGCTTGATACGTCTCAAACGTATCTATAATTTCTTATGTTCCATGCTAGTTTTACGACAATACCTACATGTTTTGTTCACACTTTATGTCATTATTATGCGTTTTCCGGAACTAACCTATTGACAAGATGCCGAAGTGCCAGTTCCTGTTTTCTGCTGTTTTTGGTTTCAGTAATCCTAGTAAGGAAATATTCTTGGAATCAGACGAAATCAATGCCCAGCATCCTATTTTTCCACGAAGCTTCCAGAACACCTGAGAGCCGCCAGAGGAGGGCCCTGTGGGCCCCAGATGATAGGGCGGCGCGGCCAGGGCCTGGGCCGCGCCCCCCTACTGTGTCGTCGCCTCATCAGCCCTCCGACTCCGCCTCTTCGCCTATTTAAGCCTCCTCGACCTAAAACCTCGAGACGGAAAAGCCACGGTACGAGAAACCTTCCAGAGCCGCCGCCATCGCGAAGCCAAGATCTGGGGGACAGGAGTCTCTGTTCCGGCACGCCGCCGGGACGGGGAAGTGCCCTCGGAAGGCTCCTCCATCGACACCACCGCCATCTTCATCAACGCTGCTGTCTCCCATGAGGAGGGAGTAGTTCTCCATCGAGCACTACAAGAAAAGTTCTGATAGACAACGTCTCAAAATCGTCCGCTAAGGGGTATTTTTCGTCGCCTATGGGCCTAACCCGACGATATGGGTTCTGTTGTGGAAACTGCGTCAGGCAAAGTCCTACGACGATTTTTTCGGTCCGTCGCGCTTGGGCGCCCTTCCGCCACGGAAAATCGGACCGTTGCCCAAGTGTTTCCGGGAGCCCGTTGACTGCTGACGTCATGCAAACTGACACGTGGCAGACGCCGTTAACTGGCAGTTAACGGCGTTAACCGGCTGAAACCCCGTGGTAGATGGTAGGCCCACACGAGGCCTGCCACGTCTTAAGCGGGCCGGCCCATTAAGTTTGCGGGTCGGGCCAGCTGACTTAGTTTGACCGGTCAACTATATGGCTGGGCTGGTCCATTAGTTACGTGGGCCGGGCCTAACCTCTAAGGTTGACTGGTCAAAACTTTAATGGGCCGGCCCACTAAGCATGTGGGCCGGGCCGAATGCACTCGATTGACCGGTCAACAGGCAAAAGGGCCGGCCCACAAGACATGTGGGACCCACTTTCCTGGTATCGGGCCGGCCCATTTACAAAGTGGGGTCCACATTAAAGCAACTGGGCCGGCCCAAGAAGTTATTGGGCCGGCCCAATTAGCATGTGGGTCCCACTTTCCTGCTATCGGGCCGGCCCATTTAGTGCGTGGGGTCCACATTTGATCAAATGGGCTGGCCCAACAAGCTAGTGGGCTGGGCCAAAAGCAATGGGTCCCACTTTCCTGTTAAAGGGCCAGCCAATTTAGTATGTGGGGTCCACCATATAGCAAGTGGGCCGGCCCAACAAGATAGTGGGCCGGGCCAAAAACACAGGTGGGTCCCACTTTCCAGTTAAAGGGCTGGCCCATTTAGTATGTGGGGTCCACCATATAGCAAGTGGGCCGGCCCAACAAGATAGTGGGCCGGGCCAAAACACTGGTGGGTCCCACTTTCCTGTTAAAGGGCCGGCCCATTTAGTATGTGGGGTCCACCGTATAGCAAGTGGGCCGGCCCAACACGCTAGTGGGCCGAGCCAAAAACACAGGTGGGTCCCACTTTCCTGTTAAAGGGCCGGCCCATTTAGTATGTGTGGTCCACCATATAGCAAGTGGGCCGGCCCAACACGCTAGTGTGCCGGGCCAAAAACACAGGTGGGTCCCACTTTCGTCTTAAAGGGCCGGCCCGTTTAGTATGTGGGGACCACCACAAAAGCAATTGGGCTGGCCCAACTAGTTAGTGGGCCGGCCCAGTAGTGGGTGGGGTCCACCTTAAAGCAAGTGGGCCGGCCCAATAAAAGTGTGGGGTCCACAGTAAATCAAGTGGGCTGGCCCAATAAGTAAGTGGGCCAGCCCGTTTAGTTGCTGTTTATATGCCGGCGTAATAGGCGCTTTAGGATTTTGCGGGCCGGCACATATGTGATTTCGCTTAATTGGGCCGTTTAAGGGATGGGAATTCGTGATTTAGATACTGAGAATATTTACGCAGCATTGATTTCTGTCGGATAGCCTCACTTACCACAAGCACCAAAGAAAAAATGCGCGAAAGAACTATAAAAACTAACTAAATATTACATCAGCTGCAAGGCATTGAAAAAATATTACAGAACCCAGAGAAATTGAATGGTAATTAAACCTAGCAATACAATGAAGGGATCCGGAAATCTTTTAAGTTGTCCATGCAGCACCTATATCTGAAACAAAGACATTACAAGTTAAGACAGCAACAATGGAAAGGCAAAGACACTACAATATTGTTTGCCAAAGAATTTGGAACTCATCATTTCGTCGTTATAACAAGATCATTGTAATACGCACAATAAGCAAACAAAGAGTGCATGCCACATACCAACAGCCAATATAACAGAGCATGTTAGAATGAAACAATGAGACTTACTACGTCGAGTCCCATGCAAACCAACATGTTCGGGGAGTACAAAATTGGCATGAACAACATAGTAGCAGGCTATAAATTTTGTAACAACGATCGAGCAAGATGAAGTTATGATGGCTACATCTACGAGCGGGGAATGTAAACCAAAAATAGAAGTTACGATGGCAAAAGCTAAAGAGGAGGGAATGTGAACCAACATGTGCCAAGTGCAATTACTTCATTTTGGCCGTGAACTAAATAATACTCCTGAACTTATAGTGAAGGGGATGCAAATCAAGATGTTTCGGGATATAAACTTGTAATGAGCAACACATAGAGGATAGTTAATGCTGGAGCTTAGGATGGACCAGATACAGAATATAGTGGGATCACCTGTGAACTTGTATAAGAGGGAATGCAAACCAATATGTTCAGCTTTCCATATGTGAGCGTCATGCCAAGTCAGAGAAACAAGTCAATAATGCAGCTTTTGAAGAACAAGATGGCACGCAAAATTATTATCTAGTAGTATGACAAGTTTATTTGTACTACAGGCTAGATAAACGAGTGATAGCATGCCAAACTAAGTCCTTACTTTGTTAGCTTACAATGAACTAGATACAAAAAATGGCATCACCTGTAGTACAGGGAATGCAAGCCAACATGTTCATGGAGTAAAAAATTGGCACAAACAACATAGTAGCAGGCCATAATTTTTGTAACAACGACTGAGCAAGATAAAGTTATGATGGCTAGATCTACAGAGCAGGGAATGTAAACCAAATATAGAAGTTACGATGCCAAAAGCTATAGAAGCGAGGAATGCGAACCAACATGTGCAATTACTTAAAATTGGCCATGAACTAAATAATAGCAGGATGTTACTATAATACCTATAATTTTTGTAACAACGACTGAGCAAGATAGAAGTTATGATGGCTACATCTACAGAGCAGGGAATGCAAACCAAAATGTTCAATCGCTTAAAGTTAGCAATGAAGTAGAAAATAGCAACGTGTTACGGTCATAACTAGGAATGAACTAAAAGAGCTTCAGACAAACAAGCATCTGAACCCAGAACATGGCGCTAAAACAAGGGACTTACATTAGGAGAAGCACTCTGTGGGAGTCACAGCAGATCTTCCTGGGGTTGATAGATCCGGTGATGAAGTACGCTACATGTGCTACTTGGGGTTCGAGAGACGGCCATTACACTTCATGATTACTCATCTCATCTGCAAAAACGTAACGATGCGTCGTTAGCACAAACAGGTTCCCCCAAGATTAAACAAGAACTTGCAGGCAAGCAATAGAAAAGCGATAGTAGAAGAGTTTAGATCATGCACGGCGCCAGTGAAGCAGATCCGGTTCGTGCACAGCGGTGTCGGTGAGCAAGATCCGATGCGGTGGACGACGGATCCGGCGAAGCGGCTCCGGTGGGGTGGACGATACCGCAGCTGAAGCGACTGCGGTAGACTGCTAGATGAGCATATGGTTTCGAGGTTCGGCGGGGATGATCTGATCCGGTTGATGACGGCGTCGATGAAGCGGCTCCGGCAGGCAGCCGGATGACGAGGATCGCGAGGGCTCGGGTAGGCCAGGGAAGTCCGGCGGGGATGTTCCGGTGCGGTGGTCGTGGAGGTGGGAGAGAGGGACTTGGGAAGTTCCGGTGGGTGGTCTGAGGGAAATGAATTTTTTTTGGGAGGGTTTCCGGGCTAGGGAGGTGGTGATCCAAAAAATGACGGGCAGACCCCCCACCAACCGACTTTGCTGTCATCTCCACAGGGGTAGAATGGGAATTTGGAAGCGTGTGAAATTTTTGTATTTTGTAGGCGGGAAGTTTTGCCGCTATGAGATTTTGAATTTCGCTAAGGTCCAAGTATAATGATAAAAAATTGTGAGACCGTACTAGTACCTCTGTTCAAGGCCGAGTGCAAAATCAAATCATCGTCACCTTGAATATTGGTCACTACCATGGTCATGATCTATCTCTGAAATTAGCGTATCCGCTATATCTTGCAAAGTATAATGATAAAAAAAATTGTGAGACCGTACTAGTACTTCTATTCTAGGCCGAGTGCAACATCAAATCACCATCACGTTGAAAATTTGTTACCATGATCATGATCTATCTCTGAAATTGGCGCATCCGCTATATCTTTCAAAGTATAATGATAATAAAAATTGTGAGACCATACTAGTACTTCTGTTCAAGTTCGAGTGCAACATCAAATCATCATCACGTTGAAAATTTGTTACCATGATCATGATCTACCTCTGAAAATGGGCGCATCCGCTAAAACTTGCAAAGTATAATGATACAAAATTGTGAGACCGTACTAGTACTTATGTTCAAGGTCGAGTGCAACATCAAATCATCATTACATTGAAAAGTGTGTTACCATGATCACGATCTATCTCTGAATTTGGCGCATCCGCTAAATCTCGCAAAGTATAATGATAAAAAAATTGTGAGACTGTACTAGTACTTCTGTTCAAGTTCGAGTGCAACATCAAATCATCATCACGTTGAAAATTTGTTACCATGATCATGATCTATCTCTGAATTTGGCGCATCTGCTAAATCTTGCAAAGTATAATGATAAAGAAATTGTAAGACAGTAGTAGTACTTCTGTTCAAGGTCGAGTGCAACATCAAATCATCATCACGTTGAAAATTTGTTACCATGATCCTCTAAAAATGGGCGCATCTGCTAAAACTTGCAAAGTATAATGATACAAAATTGTGAGACCGTACTAGTACTTATGTTCAAGGTCTAGTGCAACATCAAATCATCATTACATTGAAAATTGTGTTACCATGATCATGATCTATCTCTGAATTTGGCGCATCCGCTAAATCTCGCAAAGTATAATGATAAAAAATTGTGAGACTGTACTAGTACTTATGTTCAAGGCCGAGTGCAGGATCAAATCATCATCATGTTGAAATTTGTTACAACGATCATGACATATCTCTAAAATTGGCGCATCCGCTAAATCTTGCACGTGGCGCATCTCGGTGCGGAGCAACAAGCCGGTGCTATCAAGGTTGAGGCGTCGGTAGCGTCATCGGGCTCTCCTCTTTTGATAGATCTTCTACATGGCGTGGCGCACCGCCCACCGAGAAGCAGTCACATGTGAGATCGAGGTGGAGACGTCGCCGGCATCCTCGAGGCGCGACCGCCCTTCTACGAGCCAGAGTCGACTCAAGGTATGAATCCATGCGCTGTCGCGTCCCTTCTGCATATGAAGTGGGATGTCTTAGATTTATTGTTCTTCTCTTACGATTATTTCTAGCCGGACATGTGTGCTCTTTCTCTGAATATATTGCTTGAAAAGCTAACCAAGTTACTTAAATTCACTTCGTTCTTAATCTTGCGTGCTAATTTTGTTATTTTTGCTGACAGTGGTGCGCGCAAGGAAATTTATTTCTGGGTGTGCTGAGCTGTTAGGCCTAAGTCGAAATCCTCAGCTAAACAAAGCCTCAACTTAACACATAAAAAGGTGTTCAATCTCACCCACAATGTCCTCTTCTTTCCTCTTCCTTTATTGGAACTTGTTTTGCAGACAAGGAAAGTGGCACGTGTAATGTGAGTAAAACCCTCTTAGCCAAAATCAGCTACGAGCAAGATTTTATGTATTGTAGATTCCCCAATTGACTCTCATCCCCAATGTAGTCTTTTTTATGTCAGTATAGATTTCTTTACTGGATGTATACTATCGTACATGGCATGCATTTGCCTAATGAGGAGCATTGTATTGCCATTCTAGCCAACTTTGATCGATCTGTCAAGCTTCATGCACGAGATGCCATGTTTAATTTACTCCCTCGCTCCGATCCATATTTCTTGGTGTAAAATGAATGTGAATCGGAGGGAGTACTCTTCTTAGATAGTACTATACCAGTTCAAAAAAATCTTTGTACTACTATATCACATATGCATCAAAAGAGTACTACATCACAAGACCACCACGGTTGTACTAGTAGAGTTTAATGCTTAACTTCCAAAGGGAATAAGATTACACATATGAACTTTAAACAGTGATGTCCGATGTCTGCTTGTTTGGGAGCACAACATAAATAATACTACCCCCGTCCATATATAAGTGACTAAACTTTGTCTGAAGATGGTTTCATCTATATATGTTTTTAGTGTGTAGATACATCCGTATCTTGAAGGAAAAAGGTGAGCCGCTAACTTTTTGAATAGAGTGAGTAATACAATTCGGATAAACAATGGTGTAGTAAAACAAATACTCCTGCCCATCATAAAACAAAACACGGACCGACTCAAATATATGTACAGATCACAAAAAGGTTTCATCAGAACCCGAACATATACATGCAGAGATGACCGTTTGATCACATAAAACAAAGGTTTCGTGGCATATTTATGCCCCCAAAACAAGCAGACGTAGGACAGCGCCAACGTACTAGCAGCTAGCACTATGGAGCTGCAGTACAAACAAATGGTGCAGCGACATTTCCACCAGAACGAAAACTAAAAGACATCAGACCAAACAAAAGCTGGGCTATCACTTCTTGCCCAAACAAGCCTTGCTCCTTCATATGCGACTTCCTTTTCTCTTATGGATGTTGAACTTTGAATTAGATGGGTTCCTGACAGCGCGTTCTTTTTCGTGTCCTTGATGTTGCACTCTGGATCAGGTCGGTTCTTTGTCGGAAATGAACAAATTGATCAGCAAAAGTCATATGTAAATGAATGCAAAGGTTACATAGGACTGACTCACCCCGTCTAACCGCGTAGGGATGTAACCTGCACCAACGGCGAGCAGAATTGAACTTTCTCCACCGCCAGTTGCTCATATCTAATTGGAATACTCCCTCCTTTGCCCGTACAACCAGCTCATTTTTGTCCTCAAATACGCAGAGTAACCTTACTGCATGTTTCCAATTGTATGGAAATGATGTGTCAAGGCCAAAAAAAGTATCCAATTCAAAATTTATATGACATGTCCATGACTCGTGATCGCCTGTTGATGATCTTGTACTGGCCCATGTTTGTAGGGTGAAGTCTCTTATAACAGCAAGGGCAACATCTCCATTATGTCCCTTGAAGATGTGAATGTTAAGCATGAATATATCATGCGTCTCATGAGGGCACTGAATATATTTCAGAGCCTTCTTTGCATGGTCAAGCTCAATGATATATCTAGACTTCGTTGGCCAGTACAAAATACCCCCTATGAGAGTTGCCGGTCTACGGTCAATCTCTGACAGCATCGGAGTTGATCGAGCTAGAAACTCCCATTCTTTTGAATCTGGTGAGTAGATATGAGCCTGTGCATCGTAACGTTTAGTTGTTATCCAAACAACCGAGAACTTGCCACAATGTGTAAACGGTTCAGAGTTGTTTCTCGAACAGAGAATTGAGCCGCTGCTTTCAATTGTGTGATTGCGCCACAATGGTGGTTCTGGTATCGCTGTGAGAACTTGCCTAATTGGATCCCAGACTGATATATACCCACTGGATACATTAGAATGGAGTAGCACCATACCATCGCGGCATCCCAGGACATAGATTTTGGGACCGTTCACCTGAGACGGGATTGCCAGCATCTTCAAGATGGCCGGGTGAAGATCATGCTCTGTGATGAATCGATTGTCCTCGGAGTTGTTGGTGAAAAACCCTAGCAACGGGTTTCCTCCGTTGTGTGACACAGTTAGCTTTCTGAAATAATTGCTTCCCATACATTGCCTCCATGCTTTCTTGGTGCCTGATGCAGCTAGTAAGCAGGTTGGATGGGGAGGAAGCCTGACAAGAATCTGAGAGACTACATCTCCAGGCAGATCGTTGATTGTTGTGGGTGTCCTTCGACTGAAGCTGGTAGGATTATGCAAATCGCACGATGCATCGTCAAAATTATGTAAACAGCACACTGCATCATCTATTTTTTAAAACAAAATGCAACATCTAATTTGACTAAGCAGCAAAATGCATCATCTAATTCATCATCAAAGTTTCCTAAACTGCACGGTGCATCAAGAAAATCAAAATAGTGTAAACAGCACAATGCATCAGCAAAATCAAAATAATGTAAACAGGACAATGCATCAGCAAAATCAAAATAATGTGAACAGCACAATGCATCAGCAAAATCAAAATATTGTAAATAGGACAATGCAATTGTAATCCTGTTGCATAATCAATGAAGCCCTTAATTTGCAAAAAAAAACACCACAAAAATAGGACGCACCAACGGAAGGCAATCTCGCATATACAGTAATAATTGCTAACGTGTCAACACGATTGGAGGAAAAAGAGACCTCTACAGGACCCAAAACGCTGTGGTAACATCAGATGGGGTTAGCTTTGATATAGGTAATAAAATGTAAACAACACAATACATCATCTAAGTTGACAGCAAAATTCTTCATCGAAATTTCCCACCTTTGTTCAAGGAATCAGAAAAATTACCTAAAAGGCTAAAAGAGCAAAATGCATCATCAGAGTAAAATATATGTAAACAGTACAATGCATCATCCAACTTTTGGCTAAACAGCAGAGAGCATTAGCTAGGTTGACAGAAAAAAAAACAAAAAAAAACCATGAAAAATTCCTGAAGAGGTGAGTGCATCAGAAAAATTACTACCTAAAAAGCATAATGAATCACCCAAATTACAAAAGAAGCAGAATGCATCATCAAAAATACAAAAACATCTCAATGCATCATCACGTCTGGTTTGGGCAAAAAACCCAATCCACCAGATCTAACCTCATTGCAGTTGGGGAAGGTAGAACTTACAAAGGGGTTGACGAGTCACGATCATATGCAACAAGCGCCGCCTTAGATGAAGTCACCATCCAAGCTCTCGACGCGTTCAAAGCAGCCAGCTTCGAAGCCTCCGACGGTTCTCCGGCTGCGCCGCCAAAACTCTCGAAGCACGCGCCAAGACTTTCCAACAAAATGCAGCTTCGATACGAGCATTTGCCGGCGCCACGGCGCCGGGCCCGTCCTAGCCACCGCCTTCGCCTTTGCCTCCGCATCCGCTTTACATGTCTCCGCCGATGCATGCAGAGCATCCGTCTCCGCTTTCCATGTATCCGCCGACGCAGTGTAGGCATCGAGCGACGCCATTTTCATTTTCTAGAAAACCCAGTAAGTTACTCACATTGCAATCCCCAAATTAAGGGTATAGCGCACCCAACGACCGAAGAACCTCTGTACTCGCCGGAGGTTGGAGATGTACATCCCTGCGACGATCGGTCCGGTGGTGCTTGACGGTGGTGCGACTGGGACGGTGGAGAACTCGGCGGGGAGAATGGTGGCGCGGCCCAAGACGGCGGCGTGGAGAGGGCGACGGTGCGGTCATCGAACCTCGGCGACGATATTTTGTATATATATATGAGAAGAAGAATAAAGTCTGGTCGAATGAGGCAGCGCGACCGGCAGAGTACAACCGAAGGCTACTAGTGCTACCTTGGAGTATTGTAGTAATATAACATAATAAAAATAATGGCCTTGTTTAAACCACTCTTGTCAGTGTGGCATCGCGTCCAAATTTAATGCATTCTGTGGAAATCGGAATAATGCTGTAAAAACTCTCATACTAGTGTGGTATATAGCATGCACCGACACTTTTCAACAAAATGTCGTCTCCATTTCATAGGAGACTGCTTGCACACTTTGGGATACGATGCTGACATGACGAAGGCGCGTAAGTATTTTGGAGTATTTCATTCGAGCAGATCGGGGCGACGGTGCGTCTTTGGAGGGAATACCGTGTGGTGTGTCTTTGGAGGGAATACCGTACGTACTTAGGAGTATTTCATTCGAGCAGATCGCTTGCACACCAGGATACGATGCTTGACATGACGAAGGGCGCAGAAGTTTGCGAAAATGGTTGTACTACGATCCGACCATTAGTATATTCATTGCGCGATAGCTTACACGAGACGGAAAAGAGCCGCACCGCTGTGGATAATAAAAGCATTTGGCTCTTCGAGGATCCTTCTTCTCTTGCCTTCTCAAAGGAGTACTACTATTGTAATCTTTTTTTGTTTTTACGGGACCTTCGGGTCCCTTCCCCGTTGAAAAGTGAAGTGTTTCGAATACATTCATATGCCTATGTTTCTATTTTTACAAGCAAATAAATAACAAAGGATGACTCAATGCACAAGTTGATCTCATTTTGAATTTTTTTAAACTTCTTCTATTGTATTCAAATTTGATTAGAAGGAGTCGATCGATTGTACATGCCAATCGTATAGCTTGGTGGGTGGATTGGCATTTGAAGTTTGGTCATTGTGTTCTTGTTTGTTACCACCCTCGCAAGGCACGTCCAAGTATTTCTGTCGAATTTATGGCATGTATGTAGTTAAATAACCTACATTATTTCAATTATGAGTTTAATTACTAGGCAAAAGCTTAAAAATCCATATATAGTTGCGATTAAGATGAACAAATCCTTGAACCTATATCTACAAAATTGATGGCACTAACACATCCTACCAAGCGGAAAGCATGTCTACCCTAATGCTTCCAAAAGGTGGAATTATGACAATAATGTGCAAGCTGTTAAAATTTGGTAGCCCTCCTTCACAAATAACACACATCTAGCCATTTTTGTAGAGTAATAAAAAGGAAATCATTCTTTCATGCATGCATATAATTGTTAGAATCTCTTGTTTGTGAAGTTGCTTAAAATACGATCTCTTCCAAACTTGAGGTCATATGATAACTAAAAAGTTTTGTATGGCGGGATTTTGCATCAAAGTACATGCGCACAATACTCACTTGTGGGCAGAAAGCCAAACAAACTCATATTACTAGGTTTGTATTAATTTGTTCTAGAAATTTCACTATCACACATGATTTTGTGCTTGCGTTAATTTTACTTAAAAAACTTCTTCCAAATTCAAATTTTCTTCAAACATGCCAACGGTACATGTCTACCAATTAATAATTAAGGGTACACCACACGTACTGCCTCGTAGGGTACATAAAAAATTACTATATTTTATGGCATGTACTAATTTCACATAATCTACAACTCAATGTTGAGTTTAATGATCAGCCCAGAACTAGAAAACAAATATACATATAGTTGCAAATTAACCTAGAAAAGCTCTAGTATCCTTTAAAACCCTAGAAAATGGCCATGCATGCATGCATCCTACCCATAATAATTAATTAAGGTCTCGATCTCTATACTGCTCACGAAGTTTGGAATTCTGGCAAATATGCAACTTGTTTCATTAATTTACCATGGCGAGATAGATGCATGCATATCGATCTCTTAAAAAATATAAGGGCTCCTTTGATTCATAGGATTGATATAGGAATTATGTAGGAATTGGATCCTATAGGAAAATTTCTATACAAGTCATTTGATTCATAGGAACATATCCTATAGGAATTATTCCTACAGGAATCTTGTAGTACAAATCCTATAGGAAAAAAGCATTAGCTAGTACCTCATGGAAAAATTCCTTTGCTACAATCAAAGACACACCATATTCCTATAGGATTCAACTTGGCATGACATTCCAATCCTACACCTTTCCTATTCCTACACTCTTCATATTCCTATGAATCAAAGGAGCCCTAAGTTTGTAAAGGATTTGGCATCCATATATGCTCACCGGATATATAGATAAGGCCAAGCAAACACATCGAATATTTGTGAAGAAATGTTTTTGCTATAACCTTCAAATTTTTAGATTTACATCACACACAAAGAACACACCTTTAATTTCGCCAGGTTTGTGCACTAATAAAGTACTCCTACAGTACTAGAAATTGGATTGTTCTACTCCGGAGTGATATGCTCACCGGAGTATTTTTGGATCTTAGCTGGAGCGGCGTTTGGCGGTTGCACGAAGCCGTGCTGGATGTTAAGCCTGTCGAGGCACGCCTGGTGGAAAGCGTGCGCCTCCTTAGCCTCATCGGCGCGCCGCTGCAATGCTGCGTCCCTGGGATTTGCAGCCGCCGCATTCTTAGCCTGCACGAAAGCTTGCAGAGCATCCCGGCATCTATAGAGTGCCGGGAACATCACGTTATATACGAGCTCCTTGGCGGTGTTGCTCCTGCAAAGGGCGTCGCCGTGATGCGCTTCGAAAGAACGGCCTGGCTCCACGGCCGGCACCGCCTGAAGTGCGGTCGGATTAGGCGGCTGGCCACGGGAGCTCCCTGCCTCCACATCGTTCGCGCCAGCCGGGAAGGGGATCTCACCTGCTGGCAAAGAAAACCATGCGGCATGCGCGGGCGGAAAAGCCGGCCAGGGCCGAGCGGGCGTCGCATGCGGGGTTGCGTGGGAGATCCCTGCCTCTGCATCCATCGGCCTGCACAGGAAGCGGCTGGCGAGGGGCTCCACGGCCAGCGCCGCCGCCGCGGGCTGAACAACCGGCCAGTGCAGAGCGGGCGGGTTATGCCTTGGTGCGCGATGGACGAAGCGAAGGCGGCGCTGATGCTCCGCTTCCTCGTCGGTGGTAGGACTACGCGCGCGGCGACCAGAGCCAAGTCGGAAGGCCATAGCTATGTCGATTGGTCACTTAAGCTGGAGAGGTTCTCTTACCATTTCGGAGAAGCGGAGTAAGAGGAAGTTGTTGCTTATACGGGTTCACTGCCACGTTGGGTTAAGAGGGGCAAAGTTGGTCAATGCCTAGGAAGTTGGAATCGTTTTGGCCCCAATTTTTTAATTACCTTGCGGTTCATCTATCGGTCTCTCCCACCTCTTCACTATCCCTCCCCTTGCCTCCTTTCATGCTTCATCGTAGTGCATCTTGTTTTTCTAGCACCTTCACAAAAATCATACACATTTGGCCGATTCTGTCATTGTGTGCACTAATAAAGTAAAAAAAAAATCCATTATATGTGAATAAACGTTTAATACACTAGCTCGCAAAGATGTTTGTCAAGGCGATATGCACAATGCCTGCCAAAAATGGGTCATGATAACTAAATTTCGTGTTAATTTTTGCATGACATGTACTCACTTGTGTATGAAGCCAAGCAAACTCATAATCTATACCAAAAAAATGTGAAAGAGTTCTTTTTAGTATCCTTCATACATGGGGTTCCTATTTTTACTTTCTATTTTTACTAGTTACAAGTACTCATGCATGAAAACTTTTGAAAATATGTGCATTTTGGGCTGTGTGGAGACATGGTACAATAATATATTCAAGTTGATATACAAAGTCTAGACATATTCAAACTAGACAAATAATGTATCTAACCCCCTAACCCTAAACTCTGTCTTATGAAGTCAAGCATGCATGAAGAGAATTGGTTTTGGGTTTCAAACATGGAAATTTCAAAATCATCCCAAAAGCTTCATTTTAGAGCGACTAAGAAGGATCCAGGCTTACCTTTCCATTTTCATGTTTTAAACTTGTTTAAATCTTGGTCAAATCTAGGATTTGACCACGATTCAAATGGGCATAAAATAAAAAAATGAAAAAATGAAAAACCAAAGCGCACATAGTCTTCTTATATGTCATATAGTAAGCATTAAAGTTGGTAAACAAGGTCTAGACATATTCAAACTAGACAAATCATGTATCTACCCCCTAACCCCTAAACTCTGTCTTATGACGAAGTCAAGGATGAAGATTAAGTGGTTTTGGGTTTCAAACATGGAAATTTCAAAAACCTCCCAAAAACTTCATTTTAGGGTGACTAAGAAGGATACAGGCTTCCCTTTTCATTTTCATGTTCTATACTTGTTTAAATCTTGGTCAAACCTAGGATTTGACCAAGATTCAAATGTGCATCAAAATTCCAAAAAAATCAGAAAAATGAAAAACCAAAGCACATAGTTTTCTTATGTCATATAGTAAGCATTAAAGTTGATAAACAAGGGTCTAGACATATTCACACAAGAAAAATCATGTATCTACCCCCTAACCCTAAACTTTGTCTTATGTAGTCAAGCATGAAGAGAAGTGGTTTTGGGTTTCAAATATGGAAATTTCAAAAACCTATCAAAAGCTTCATTTTAGAGTGACTAAGAAGGATCCATGCTTACCTTTTCATTTTCATATTTGAAACTTGTTTAAATCATTGTCAAACCTAGGATTTGACCCAGATTTAAATGGGCATAAAATTAAAAAAATCGGAAAAATGAAAAAGAAAAGCACATAGTCTTCTTATGTCACATATATATATAGTAAGCATTCAAAAGTTGATAAACAAGGTCTAGCTAGACATATTCAAATAAGACAAATCATGTATCTACCCCTCTAATACCATAAACTCTGTCTTATGAAGTCAAGCATGAAGAGAAGTGGTTTTTGGTTTCAAACATGGAAATTTCAAAAACCTCCCAAAATTAAAGCTTCATTTTAGAGTGACTAGTTAAGAAGGATCCAGGCTTACCTTTTCATTTTCATGTTTTAAACTTGTTTAAATCTTGGTCAAACCTAGGATTTGACCAATATTCAAATGGGCATAAAATAAAAAATAAATAAAATAAAAAACCAAAGCACATAGTCTTCTTATGTCATATAGTAAGCATTCAAGTTCATAAACAAGGTCTAGACATATTCAAACCAGACAAATCATGTACCCCCTAACCCTAAACTTTGTCTTAATTATATATGAAGTCAAGAATGAAGCAGAGAAGTGTGGTTTTGGGTTTCAAACATGGAAATTTCAAAAACCTCCCAAAAAGCTTCATTTTAATTAGACTGGCTGGTTATTTAAGAAGGATCCATGATTAATTACCTTTTCATTGTCATGTTTTAAACTTGTTTAAATCTTGGTCGAACCTTGGATTTGACCAAGATTCAAATGGGCATAAAATTTCAGAAAAAAATCGAAAGAATGAAAAACCAAAGCACATAGCCTTCTTATGTCATATAGTAAGCATTCAAATTGATAAACATGGTCTAGACATATTCAAACCAGAAAAATCATGTATCTACCCCTAACCCTAAACTCTGTCTTATGAAGTCAAGCATGAACAGAAGTACGGTGGTTTTGGGTTTCAAACATGGTAAATTCAAGAACCTCCCAAAAGCTTCATTTTAGAGTTACTAAGAGAAAGATCCAGACTTAATTAACTTATCATTTTCACATGTTAAACTTGTTTAAATCTTGCTCAACAAACCTAGGATTTTACCAAGATTCTCAAATGGGCATAAAAATCAAAAGATGAAATACCAATGCACATAGTCCTCTTATGTCATATAGTAAGCATTCAAGTTGATAAACAAGGTCTAGACATATTCAAACAAGACAAATCATGTATCTACCCCCTATCGACCCTAAACTTCGTCTTATGAAGTCAAGCATGAAGAGAAGTGGTTTTGGGTTTCAAACATGGAAATTTCAAAAACCTCCCAAAATTCAGCTTCATTTTAGAGCGACTAAGAAGGATCGATGCTTACCTTTTCATTTCCATGTTTTAAACTTATTTAAATCTTGGTCAAACCTAGGATTTGACAAAGATTCAAATGGGCATAAAAATTCAGACAAAAAATCTAAAGAATGAAAAACCAAAGCACATAGCCTTCTTAATTATGTCATATAGTAAACACTCAAGTTGATAAACAAGGTCTAGACATATTCAAACCAGAAAAATCATGTGTATATCTACCCCTAACCCTAAAATCTGTCTTATGAAGTCAATCATGAAGAGAATTGGTTTTGGGTTTCAAACATGGAAATTTCAAGTACGTCCCAAAAGCTTCATATATTTTAGAGTGACTAATTAAGAAGGATCTTGGCTTACGTTTTCATTTTCATGCTTGAAACTTGTTTAAATCTTGGTTGAACCTAGGATTTGACCAGAATCAAATGTGCATAAAATTCTTTAAAAAATAGAAAAATGAAAAACAAAAGCACATGGTCTTCTTATGTCATATAGTAAGCATTCAAGTTGATAAACAAGGTTTAGACATATTCAAACCAGGACAAATCATGTATCTACCCCCTAACCCTAAACTCGGTCTTATGAAGTCTAGCATGAGGAGAAGTCGTTTTGGGTTTCAAACGTTTAAGCCAAAAGCCCCATTTCAAATATTTCAAACTTATTCAAATTTGGTTCAAATTTGAAAGACACACAAGTTATAGCACACATAGTGCATACATTCTCACACATACGCACTAGATGCTAACCCGGCCTATAGTTTGAGGCCATTGGATGAGGTCGAAAAAAATCTTGGATTAGAAATGGGGTTGTTCGAACCCCGTAGTTGGATTTTTTGAACCTTGATCTGTAGTACTGGGCAAAACCCTAGTTTAACCTATTTAACTATAGATTCGTAGGTCGATTTTTCTACTATGCAGCACATGTGTGTTTGCCCGTCGAGTGAAACTCGGAGGAAGAGGGATCACTCGGAAGGAGAGAAGAAGGGAGAGAATTATGGTGTCTCCCCTTTTTCGGGTGATGATGTTGACTTTTGTGCAGGGTTTGTCAGTGAGCAGGAGGTGCGAGCGAGCGAGCGAGTCGAGCGAGGCCGAGAATGAGAGAGATTTGTTTTTTTTTGTGAGAGGGACAACCGAAGGATCCAGAAGGACCCACAGACTTCCAATACGCATCCTGATGCGTCTTCTCTTGACAAAGAAAATGGCTGGGAGTTTGCGTACCTATTGCACGTGACTTGTGCTCACTGAAGTGTGGGACCTCACGCATGGGCACCACACGTAAGTGACAGACCTGCTGGTGTAAAAGCTCGGTTGATTATTATAGTGCATTAGAACAAAGTTTCCTATGGATTCAAGGGTAGGAAATCCAAGTTAACTCATTTACATGACATTAATTTTTCCATGAAGCAAAGTTAACGCACCTATCAATTGGTACATTTTGGAGTGACTAAGAAGGATCCAGGCTTACTTATTCGTTTTCACGTGTAAAACTTGTCTAAATCTTGGTCAAACAAAATTGGCAGAAAATTCAAAAAAAAAGAAAAATGAAAAACCAAAGCACATAGTCTTCTTATGTCATATAGTAAGCATTAAAGTTGATAAACAAGGTCTAGACATATTCAAACCATACAAATCATGTATCTACCCGCTAACCCCTAAACTATGTCTTAAGAAGTCAAGCATGAAGAGAAGTGGTTTTGGGTTTCAAACATGGAAATTTCAAAAACCTCCCAAAACTTCATTTTAGGGTGACTAAGAAGGATACAGGCTTCCCTTTTCATTTTCATGTTCTATACTTGTTTAAATCTTGGTCAAACCTAGCTAGGATTTGACCAAGATTCAAATGGGCACAAAAAAATAAAAAAATAAAAGCACATAGTGTTCTTATGTCATATCGTAAGCATTCAAGTTGATAAACAAGGTCTAGATATATCCAAACCAGACAAATCATGTATCTACCCCCTATCGACCCTAAACTTCATCTTATGAAGTCAAGCATGAAGAGAAGTGGTTTTGGGTTTCAAACATGGAAATTTCAAAAACCTCCCAAAATTCAGCTTCATTTTAGAGCGACTAAGAAGGATCGATGCTTACCTTTTCAGTTCCATGTTTTAAACTTATTTAAATCTTGGTCAAACCTAGGATTTGACCAAGATTCAAATGGGCATAAAAATTCAGACAAAAAATCTAAAGAATGAAAAACCAAAGCACATAGCCCTCTTAATTATGTCATATAGTAAACACTCAAGTTGATAAACAAGGTCTAGACATATTCAAACCAGAAAAATCATGTGTATATCTACCCCTAACCCTAAACTCTGTCTTATGAAGTCAATCTAGGATTTAACCAAGATTCAAATGGGCATAAAATAAAAAAACAGAAAAATGAAAAACCAAAGCGCACACATAGTCTTCTTATATGTCATATAGTAAGCATTAAAGTTGATAAACAAGGTCTGGACATATTCAAACTAGCTAGACAAATCATGTATCTACCCCCTAACCCCTAAACTCTGTCTTATGACGAAGTCAAGCATGAAGATAAGTGGTTTTGGGTTTCAAACATGGAAATTTCAAAAACCTCCCAAAAACTTCATTTTAGGGTGACTAATTAAGAAGGATACAGGCTTCCCTTTTCATTTTCATGTTCTATACTTGTTTAAATCTTGGTCAAACCTAGGATTTGACCAAGATTCAAATGTGCATCAAAATTCCAAAAAAAACAGAAAAATGAAAAACCAAAGCACATAGTTTTCTTATGTCACATACATATATATAGTAAGCATTCAAAAGTTGATAAACAAGGTCTAGCTAGACATATTCAAATAAGACAAATCATGTATCTACCCCTCTAAAACCATAAACTCTGTCTTATGAAGTCAAGCATGAAGAGAAGTGGTTTTTGGTTTCAAACATGGAAATTTCAAAAACCTCCCAAAATTAAAGCTTCATTTTAGAGTGACTAGTTAAGAAGGATCCAGGCTTACCTTTTCATTTTCATGTTTTAAACTTGTTTAAATCTTGGTCAAACCTAGGATTTGACCAATATTCAAATGGGCATAAAATAAAAAATAAATAAAATAAAAAACCAAAGCACATAGTCTTCTTATGTCATATAGTAAGCATTCAAGTTCATAAACAAGGTCTAGACATATTCAAACCAGACAAATCATGTACCCCCTAACCCTAAACTTTGTCTTAATTATATATGAAGTCAAGAATGAAGCAGAGAAGTGTGGTTTTGGGTTTCAAACATGGAAATTTCAAAAACCTCCCAAAAAGCTTCATTTTAATTAGACTGGCTGGTTAATTAAGAAGGATCCATGATTAATTACCTTTTCATTGTCATGTTTTAAACTTGTTTAAATCTTGGTCGAACCTAGGATTTGACCAAGATTCAAATGGGCATAAAATTTCAGAAAAAAATCGAAAGAATGAAAAACCAAAGCACATAGCCTTCTTATGTCATATAGTAAGCATTCAAATTGATAAACATGGTCTAGACATATTCAAACCAGAAAAATCATGTATCTACCCCTAACCCTAAAATTTGTCTTATGAAGTCAATCATGAAGAGAATTGGTTTTGGGTTTCAAACATGGAAATTTCAAGTACGTCCCAAAAGCTTCATATATTTTAGAGTGACTAATTAAGAAGGATCTTGGCTTACGTTTTCATTTTCATGCTTGAAACTTGTTTAAATCTTGGTTGAACCTAGGATTTGACCAGAATCAAATGTGCATAAAATTCTTAAAAAAAATAGAAAAATGAAAAACAAAAGCACATGGTCTTCTTATGTCATATAGTAAGCATTCAAGTTGATAAACAAGGTTTAGACATATTCAAACCAGACAAATCATGTATCTACCCCCTAACCCTAAACTCGGTCTTATGAAGTCTAGCATGAGGAGAAGTCGTTTTGGGTTTCAAACGTTTAAGCCAAAAGCCCCATTTCAAATATTTCAAACTTATTCAAATTTGGTTCAAATTTGAAAGACACACAAGTTATAGCACACATAGTGCATAATTCTCACACATACTGCACTAGATGCTAACCCGGCCTATAGTTTGAGGCCATTGGATGAGGTCGAAAAAAATCTTGGATTAGAAATGGGGTTGTTCGAACCCCGTAGTTGGATTTTTTGAACCTTGATCTGTAGTACTGGGCAAAACCCTAGTTTAACCTATTTAATTATAGATTCGTATGTCGATTTTTCTACTATGCAGCACATGTGTGTTTGCCCGTCGAGTGAAACTCGGAGGAAGAGGGATCACTCGGAAGGAGAGAAGAAGGGAGAGAATTATGGTGTCTCCCCTTTTTCGGGTGATGATGTTGACTTTTGTGCAGCGTTTGTCAGTGAGCAGGAGGTGCGAGCGAGCGAGCGAGCGAGCGAGTCGAGCGAGGCCGAGAATGAGAGAGATTTGTTTTTTTGTGAGAGGGACAACCGAAGGATCCAGAAGGACCCACAGACTTCCAATACGCATCCTGATGCGTCTTCTCTTGACAAAGAAAATGGCTGGGAGTTTGCGTACCTATTGCACGTGACTTGTGCTCACTGAAGTGTGGGACCTCACGCATGGGCACCACACGTAAGTGACAGACCTGCTGGTGTAAAAGCTCGGTTGATTATTATAGTGCATTAGAACAAAGTTTCCTATGGATTCAAGGGTAGGAAATCCAAGTTAACTCATTTACATGACATTAATTTTTCCATGAAGCAAAGTTAACGCACCTATCAATTGGTACATTTTGGAGTGACTAAGAAGGATCCAGGCTTACTTATTCGTTTTCACGTGTAAAACTTGTCTAAATCTTGGTCAAACAAAATTGGCAGAAAATTCAAAAAAAAAACAGAAAAATGAAAAACCAAAGCACATAGTCTTCTTATGTCATATAGTAAGCATTAAAGTTGATAAACAAGGTCTAGACATATTCAAACCATACAAATCATGTATCTACCCGCTAACCCCTAAACTATGTCTTAAGAAGTCAAGCATGAAGAGAAGTGGTTTTGGGTTTCAAACATGGAAATTTCAAAAACCTCCCAAAACTTCATTTTAGGGTGACTAAGAAGGATACAGGCTTCCCTTTTCATTTTCATGTTCTATACTTGTTTAAATCTTGGTCAAACCTAGCTAGGATTTGACCAAGATTCAAATGGGCACAAAAAAATAAAAAAATAAAAGCACATAGTGTTCTTATGTCATATCGTAAGCATTCAAGTTGATAAACAAGGTCTAGATATATCCAAACCAGACAAATCATGTATCTACCCCCTATCGACCCTAAACTTCGTCTTATGAAGTCAAGCATGAAGAGAAGTGGTTTTGGGTTTCAAACATGGAAATTTCAAAAACCTCCCAAAATTCAGCTTCATTTTAGAGCGACTAAGAAGGATCGATGCTTACCTTTTCAGTTCCATGTTTTAAACTTATTTAAATCTTGGTCAAACCTAGGATTTGACCAAGATTCAAATGGGCATAAAAATTCAGACAAAAAATCTAAAGAATGAAAAACCAAAGCACATAGCCCTCTTAATTATGTCATATAGTAAACACTCAAGTTGATAAACAAGGTCTAGACATATTCAAACCAGAAAAATCATGTGTATATCTACCCCTAACCCTAAACTCTGTCTTATGAAGTCAATCTAGGATTTAACCAAGATTCAAATGGGCATAAAATAAAAAAACAGAAAAATGAAAAACCAAAGCGCACACATAGTCTTCTTATATGTCATATAGTAAGCATTAAAGTTGATAAACAAGGTCTGGACATATTCAAACTAGCTAGACAAATCATGTATCTACCCCCTAACCCCTAAACTCTGTCTTATGACGAAGTCAAGCATGAAGATAAGTGGTTTTGGGTTTCAAACATGGAAATTTCAAAAACCTCCCAAAAACTTCATTTTAGGGTGACTAAGAAGGATACAGGCTTCCCTTTTCATTTTCATGTTCTATACTTGTTTAAATCTTGGTCAAACCTAGGATTTGACCAAGATTCAAATGTGCATCAAAATTCCAAAAAAAAAACAGAAAAATGAAAAACCAAAGCACATAGTTTTCTTATGTCACATACATATATATAGTAAGCATTCAAAAGTTGATAAACAAGGTCTAGCTAGACATATTCAAATAAGACAAATCATGTACCTACCCCTCTAAAACCATAAACTCTGTCTTATGAAGTCAAGCATGAAGAGAAGTGGTTTTTGGTTTCAAACATGGAAATTTCAAAAACCTCCCAAAATTAAAGCTTCATTTTAGAGTGACTAGTTAAGAAGGATCCAGGCTTACCTTTTCATTTTCATGTTTTAAACTTGTTTAAATCTTGGTCAAACCTAGGATTTGACCAATATTCAAATGGGCATAAAATAAAAAATAAATAAAATAAAAAACCAAAGCACATAGTCTTCTTATGTCATATAGTAAGCATTCAAGTTCATAAACAAGGTCTAGACATATTCAAACCAGACAAATCATGTACCCCCTAACCCTAAACTTTGTCTTAATTATATATGAAGTCAAGCATGAAGCAGAGAAGTGTGGTTTTGGGTTTCAAACATGGAAATTTCAAAAACCTCCCAAAAAGCTTCATTTTAATTAGACTGGCTGGTTAATTAAGAAGGATCCATGATTAATTACCTTTTCATTGTCATGTTTTAAACTTGTTTAAATCTTGGTCGAACCTAGGATTTGACCAAGATTCAAATGGGCATAAAATTTTAGAAAAAAATCGAAAGAATGAAAAACCAAAGCACATAGCCTTCTTATGTCATATAGTAAGCATTCAAATTGATAAACATGGTCTAGACATATTCAAACCAGAAAAATCATGTATCTACCCCTAACCCTAAACTCTGTCTTATGAAGTCAAGCATGAACAGAAGTACGGTGGTTTTGGGTTTCAAACATGGTAAATTCAAGAACCTCCCAAAAGCTTCATTTTAGAGTTACTAAGAGAAAGATCCAGACTTAATTACCTTATCATTTTCACATGTTAAACTTGTTTAAATCTTGCTCAACAAACCTAGGATTTTACCAAGATTCTCAAATGGGCAAAAAAATAAAAAAATGAAATACCAATGCACATAGTCCTCTTATGTCATATAGTAAGCATTCAAGTTGATAAACAAGGTCTAGACATATTCAAACAAGACAAATCATGTATCTACCCCCTATCGACCCTAAACTTCGTCTTATGAAGTCAAGCATGAAGAGAAGTGGTTTTGGGTTTCAAACATGGAAATTTCAAAAACCTCCCAAAATTCAGCTTCATTTTAGAGCGACTAATAAGAAGGATCGATGCTTACCTTTTCATTTCCATGTTTTAAACTTATTTAAATCTTGGTCAAACCTAGGATTTGACCAAGATTCAAATGGGCATAAAAATTCAGACAAAAAATCTAAAGAATGAAAAACCAAAGCACATAGCCTTCTTAATTATGTCATATAGTAAACACTCAAGTTGATAAACAAGGTCTAGACATATTCAAACCAGAAAAATCATGTGTATATCTACCCCTAACCCTAAACTCTGTCTTATGAAGTCAATCATGAAGAGAATTGGTTTTGGGTTTCAAACATGGAAATTTCAAGTACGTCCCAAAAGCTTCATATATTTTAGAGTGACTAATTAATTAAGAAGGATCTTGGCTTACATTTTTATTTTCGTGCTTTAAACTTGTTTAAATCTTGGTTGAACCTAGGATTTGACCAGAATCAAATGTGCATAAAATTCTTAAAAAAAATAGAAAAATGAAAAACAAAAGCACATGGTCTTCTTATGTCATATAGTAAGCATTCAAGTTGATAAACAAGGTTTAGACATATTCAAACCAGACAAATCATGTATCTACCCCCTAACCCTAAACTCGGTCTTATGAAGTCTAGCATGAGGAGAAGTCGTTTTGGGTTTCAAACGTTTAAGCCAAAAGCCCCATTTCAAATATTTCAAACTTATTCAAATTTGGTTCAAATTTGAAAGACACACAAGTTATAGCACACATAGTGCATACATTCTCACACATACTGCACTAGATGCTAACCCGGCCTATAGTTTGAGGCCATTGGATGAGGTCGAAAAAAATCTTGGATTAGAAATGGGGTTGTTCGAACCCCGTAGTTGGATTTTTTGAACCTTGATCTGTAGTACTGGGCAAAACCCTAGTTTAACCTATTTAATTATAGATTCGTAGGTCGATTTTTCTACTATGCAGCACATGTGTGTTTGCCCGTCGAGTGAAACTCGGAGGAAGAGGGATCACTCGGAAGGAGAGAAGAAGGGAGAGAATTATGGTGTCTTCCCTTTTTCGGGTGATGATGTTGACTTTTGTGCAGGGTTTGTCAGTGAGCAGGAGGTGCGAGCGAGCGAGCGAGTCGAGCGAGGCCGAGAATGAGAGAGATTTGTTTTTTTTTGTGAGAGGGACAACCGAAGGATCCAGAAGGACCCACAGACTTCCAATACGCATCCTGATGCGTCTTCTCTTGACAAAGAAAATGGCTGGGAGTTTGCGTACCTATTGCACGTGACTTGTGCTCACTGAAGTGTGGGACCTCACGCATGGGCACCACACGTAAGTGACAGACCTGCTGGTGTAAAAGCTCGGTTGATTATTATAGTGCATTAGAACAAAGTTTCCTATGGATTCAAGGGTAGGAAATCCAAGTTAACTCATTTACATGACATTATTTTTTCCATGAAGCAAAGTTAACGCACCTATCAATTGGTACATTTTGGAGTGACTAAGAAGGATCCAGGCTTACTTATTCGTTTTCACGTGTAAAACTTGTCTAAATCTTGGTCAAACAAAATTGGCAGAAAATTCAAAAAAAATAGAAAAATGAAAAACCAAAGCACATAGTCTTCTTATGTCATATAGTAAGCATTAAAGTTGATAAACAAGGTCTAGACATATTCAAACCATACAAATCATGTATCTACCCGCTAACCCCTAAACTATGTCTTAAGAAGTCAAGCATGAAGAGAAGTGGTTTTGGGTTTCAAACATGGAAATTTCAAAAACCTCCCAAAAACTTCATTTTAGGGTGACTAAGAAGGATACAGGCTTCCCTTTTCATTTTCATGTTCTATACTTGTTTAAATCTTGGTCAAACCTAGGATTTGACCAAGATTCAAATGTGCATCAAAATTCCAAAAAAAATCAGAAAAATGAAAAACCAAAGCACATAGTTTTCTTATGTCACATACATATATATAGTAAGCATTCAAAAGTTGATAAACAAGGTCTAGCTAGACATATTCAAATAAGACAAATCATGTATCTACCCCTCTAAAACCATAAACTCTGTCTTATGAAGTCAAGCATGAAGAGAAGTGGTTTTTGGTTTCAAACATGGAAATTTCAAAAACCTCCCAAAATTAAAGCTTCATTTTAGAGTGACTAGTTAAGAAGGATCCAGGCTTACCTTTTCATTTTCATGTTTTAAACTTGTTTAAATCTTGGTTAAACCCAGGATTTGACCAATATTCAAATGGGCATAAAATAAAAAAATAAATAAAATAAAAAACCAAAGCACATAGTCTTCTTATGTCATATAGTAAGTATTCAAAAGTTCATAAACAAGGTCTAGACATATTCAAACCAGACAAATCATGTACCCCCTAACCCTAAACTTTGTCTTAATTATATATGAAGTCAAGCATGAAGCAGAGAAGTGTGGTTTTGGGTTTCAAACATGGAAATTTCAAAAACCTCCCAAAAAGCTTCATTTTAATTAGACTGGCTGGTTAATTAAGAAGGATCCATGATTAATTACCTTTTCATTGTCATGTTTTAAACTTGTTTAAATCTTGGTCGAATCTAGGATTTAACCAAGATTCAAATGGGCATAAAAATTCAGAAAAAAATCGAAAGAATGAAAAACCAAAGCACATAGCCTTCTTATGTCATATAGTAAGCATTCAAATTGATAAACATGGTCTAGACATATTCAAACCAGAAAAATCATGTATCTACCCCTAACCCTAAACTCTGTCTTATGAAGTCAAGCATGAAAAGAAGTACGGTGGTTTTGGGTTTCAAACATGGTAAATTCAAGAACCTCCCAAAAGCTTCATTTTAGAGTTATACTAAGAGAAAGATCCGGACTTAATTACCTTATCATTTTCACATGTTAAACTTGTTTAAATCTTGCTCAACAAACCTAGGATTTTACCAAGATTCTCAAATGGGCATAAAAATCAAAAAATGAAATACCAATGCACATAGTCCTCTTATGTCATATAGTAAGCATTCAAGTTGATAAACAAGGTCTAGACATATTCAAACAAGACAAATCATGTATCTACCCCCTATCGACCCTAAACTTCGTCTTATGAAGTCAAGCATGAAGAGAAGTGGTTTTGGGTTTCAAACATGGAAATATCAAAAACCTCCCAAAATTCAGCTTCATTTTAGAGCGACTAAGAAGGATCGATGCTTACCTTTTCATTTCCATGTTTTAAACTTGTTTAAATCTTGGTCAAATCTAGGATTTGACCAAGATTCAAATGGGCATAAAATAAAAAAACCGAAAAATGAAAAACCAAAGCGCACATAGTCTTCTTATACGTCATATAGTAAGCATTAAAGTTGATAAACAAGGTCTAGACATATTCAAACTAGCTAGACAAATCATGTATCTACCCCTAACCCCTAAACTCTGTCTTATGACGAAGTCAAGCATGAAGATAAGTGGTTTTAGGTTTCAAACATGGAAATTTCAAAAACCTCCCAAAAACTTCATTTTAGGGTGACTAATTAAGAAGGATACATGCTTCCCTTTTCATTTTCATGTTCTATATATACTTGTTTAAATATTGGTCAAACCTAGGATTTGACCAAGATTCAAATGTGCATCAAAATTCCAAAAAATATCAGAAAAATGAAAAACCAAAGCACATAGTTTTCTTATGTCATATAGTAGCATTAAAGTTGATAAACAAGGTCTAGACATATTCAAACAAGAAAAATCATGTATCTACTCCCTAACCCTAAACTTTATCTTATGTAGTCAAGCATGAAGAGAAGTGGTTTTGGGTTTCAAATATGGAAATTTCAAAAACCTACCAAAAGCTTCATTTTAGAGTGACTAAGAAGGATCAATGCTTACCTTTTCATTTTCATATTTTAAACTTGTTTAAATCATTGTCAAACCAGGATTTGACCAAGATTTAAATGGGCATAAAATTAAAAAAATCAGAAAAATGAAAAACAAAAGCACATAGTCTTCTTATGTCACATATATATATAGTAAGCATTCAAAAGTTGACAAACAAGGTCTATACATATTCAAATAAGACAAATCATGTATCTACCCCTAACCCTAAACTCTGTCTTATGAAGTCAAACATGAAGAGAAGTGGTTTTTGGTTTCAAACATGGAAATTTCAAAAACCTCCCAAAAGCTTCATTTTAGAGTGACTAAGAAGGATCCAGGCTTACCTTTTCATTTTCATGTTTTAAACTTGTTTAAATCTTGGTCAAACCTAGGATTTGACCAATATTAAAATGGGCATAAAATAAAAAAATAAAAAAAACCAAAGCACATAGTCTTCTTATGTCATATAGTAAGCATTCAAGTTCATAAACAAGGTCTAGACATATTCAAACCAGACAAATCATGTATCTACCCCCTATCGACCCTAAACTTCGTCTTATGAAGTCAAGCATGAAGAGAAGTGGTTTTGGGTTTCAAACATGGAAATTTCAAAAACCTACCAAAAGCTTCATTTTAGAGCGAGTAAGAAGGATCGATGCTTATCTTTTCATTTTCATGTTTTAAACTTATTTAAATCTTGGTCAAACCTAGGATTTGACCAAGATTCAAATGGGCATAAAAATTCAGACAAAAATCTAAAGAATGAAAAACCAAAGCACGTACATAGCCTTCTTAATTATGTCATATAGTAAACATTCAAGTTGATAAACAAGGTCTAGACATATTCAAACCAGAAAAATCGTGTATCTACCCCTAACCCTAATTAAACTCTGTCTTATGAAGTCAAGCATGAAGAAAAGTGGTTTTGAGTTTCAAGCATGCATGGAAATTTCGAGAACCTCCCAAAAGCTTCATTTTAGAGTGACTACAAAGGATCCCTGCTTACACCTTTTCATTTTCAAGTTTTAAACTTGTTTAAAACCTGGTCAAACCTGGGATTTGACCAAGATTCAAATGGGCATAAAATACAAAAAAATTAGATAAATGAAAAACCATAGCACATAGTCTTCTTATGTCATATAGTAAGCATTCAAGTGGATAAACAAGCTCTAGACATACTGAAACCAGACAAATCATGTATCTACCCCTATCCCTAAACTATGTCTTATGAAGTCTAGCATGAAAAGAAGTGGTTTTGGGTTTCAAACATGGAAATTTCAAAAACCTCCCAAAAGCTTCATTTTGGATTGACTAAGGTGGATCCAGGCTTACTTTTTCATTTTCATGTTTAAACTTGTTTAAATCTAGGTCAAACCTAGGATTTGACTAAGATTCAAATGGACATAAAAAATCAACAGTTTACAACAGCACACAAAATAAACATGAAATTACATCTAAATCCCTAACTTTTACATGGAGGACCCCAGGCTGAAAGCAAGAAATGCGATCGGGTCTTGAATCTTGATGCGTCTTCTCTTGACAAAGAAGATCGCTGGGAGTTTGCGTACGTACAGCACGTCACTTGTGCTCACTGATGTGTGGGACATGACGCATGCATGGGCAACACACGTAAGTGACATGGATTCAAGGGTAGGGAAGCCAAGAGAAAAAAACGAGAATTTGGACAAAAATAACCCAATCTTGCTAGTATGTTGAAAGTTTGTTTTTCCCAATCTTTTCGACTTTGGGTTATTTCTGTCTATTTTGCCGATCGAAAAAACAAGGACAGAGACTGGAAATGGTGATGCATCTAGCTTCAGAGTACGTCAGATTAAGACTTCATGAGCAACACTAGTCTAACGTAAGTACAGTGTATACAGACAAGACATGGACTAGACATTGCTACCCACGTCCCTCTGCGCCCCTTCAAAGAAATCATACTCCGTACTAGAATCTCGAAACGTAGGAATTAGTCTGACACGATTTCTGATTGTTTAATTCATAGGATTGCAATTTTCAGAATTCATTGACAATACATTTTTATACAAAAACAAAAAATCCTTCATTGTGTAACCGTATGTTACTACTAGTATTTCTTTTGGTTTTCACACGCAATCAAATGTTATTGGATCCAAATACCGTTGTTTCTCAATCCTATATATTTGGAGATGATCATCACTCTCTAATTATACAATTTTCATATTCCCGCACTTTGAAAATCTTGCGAATAATCAAAGCAGCCAAAATGTATGGTGTGTATTGTATATGTTTATGCCATGCTTAGTTTCATCGAATATTGTTTGGTTGCATCGCGGGGAAACCGTGTGAATTTAGATTAATTGTTGCATGTTTGTTTGTGGTGTGACCAACTGCTTTTGCAACGAAACAACCCCCCACCATGTACGCATTGTTTGGGTCGCATGCATGATGTGTACAAAATGTTAAAATAGAAATAATGTAGGAATTGAATATGATTGCATGTTGAATTAATCCTATATGAGAGAAATCACACAAATTTGAATTGCATGTTCTTTGGTTGTAGTGCTACACAAAAAACACGTGAATTAGTATGAATTATCATGTATTCAAGAATCAAAGGAGCCACTGAGATTTGAATCCCACAAAATTTCTATGAATTTTCTTCGAACCAAACAAGCCCAACAAGATTCCAAAGGAATATAATACAACGAACAAACAACTTCCGTTGTTGGAATATTTCCTTAGGACATCAATCCAATAGAAACTATATGATCCAGTTTCAGCGACAATCTGGTCGGTGTAGGCTCGAGGAGGCCAATTGTATATATATGTTTGGACCCGGTTGGTTGAGTGATCATGCTCGTGACATCCAGCCTGAAAGGTAAAATTCGGGCAAGGCCGAGCGTGACGCCACAATACTTTTGAAATATTCAAAAGCGCGTAAAATTTGTGAAATTTTAATAATAGCTACTACTTATGTGAATTTTTTCGTTCATACGCTTATTGGGGGGTAGGCTAACCCTAATGGCCTCCTCAAGATCCCTACCTCTACCAAGGTTTCCTGAGTTCATCCACCTCGACGGGTTCCTTGCCACTTTCGACCATGTTGTGGGCATCATTTCGGGTTCCCGTACCACGGCGATCCTTTCAGGAGTCCCGAACCCGATGCCATAATATTTGTTTGAAAAAAAATCAAGACCGCACAATATTTGTTGAAATAAATGAATAAGCATTTTTAAATAGCTAAATAAAAGAAGTATGAATTTTGAAAAATTTATTTTTTCTAAAACATTAATTGGAGCATTGACATGTTGAACCCACTTGTCGATTTTGCTATCAACATGACTAACCAGCTGATTAGATAACCAAGTGGTGAAATTTGCAACATATTAGACCACCACATGGTGGAAAGCGCAAAAAAAATGTCCAAGTGGTGGTTTGTGCAACATATAGAGCAAGACGAAGTATATGGTAGTACAAGATGAATGTGCCTTTGCCGTGGGCCCGTGGTAATATATCATGATGATGGCAAAGAATCTTTTCTCTCATTTAAAGCTGTCCGAGCTGATTTGATGAGACAAAATACAGCTCCACGGCGTGCAAGGACAGTATACTGACATTAGCTTCTTCTCGGGTCACACGCCTTCACGACGGGTGCGGTAGTGCAGCGAGAGATCGAGAGAGAAGGCACGACCGGAGTCCTCGTATTAATGATTTCAATTCAAAATGTTTTTTTTACTGCTTCTCCGTCTTCTTCATCTCCATCTTCTCTGGCGACCCCGCCTACACCAGCAGCCCCTGCACCACCGCCGCCATGCCTTTTTCGGATCATCTCGAGCCACCTGTTTGATGGTACTAGTAGGAGTTGTGGACTTTTATCCATATCGCTCTACCAGCTGCCGCTCGCACTGTCCTCCAATACCTCATACCCAAACGCCAGCGTCCCACTCCCACACCCCACACCCACTTGACCGCATCCTTCCAATGGCGAGATCGATCAATGAGAGTGGCAGTTCTTGGGTGTTTCCTGATGGCCCCCTTGAAGAAATCGCATCCCGATGCGATGTCATCACCGCCGCGAGCCTCGTTGGTTCATGCAAGTTTTATCATGATTCAGCAACACAAAGTGTAGCTGCTGCATCTCAGCCGTTTGGCATGCCTTGTGTTCTTCATACTCACCAAACTGAGGTACCGCCCGCGCACAATCCCTTCTCCCGCGTCCACAAGTTCAAGCAGCAGGGTGCGCAGAAGGACAAGCAGCATGATGCAAAAGATCGCAAGGGTACCTTGTGCCAACTGACGCCGCTGGACAGGATCTCTTCCGATGCCGTGATTCCGGATGGTGGTACGGGCATGTGGGCGGCGCGAATGGAGATTGGATCGCCCTTCTTGTCTTCCACTTGAATTGGGAGCTTGTCAATGTGTACACTGGTCGCCGAATTCCTCTACCACCAATAAGTGAGTTTAAATCCACCCCGGATAAACTTGTGTTCGAGTCTAATGATCAACATCTTCAACTGCTGAAGATAGCTATTTGCCGAGTTCCAACAGCTGCTTCAAATTATACTAGTTTCTCTGTTCTTGCCATCTTCAACGCGGCAATTGCAGTCCTTCACTGTGCTTCTAGCAGATGGACAGTTCTTGACAACCAGTTCTTAGCGTACGGCTACTCCGATGCAATCATCCACAAGGGTATTGTATTTGTCAGTAACTCAGACAGTAAGTTTATGCATGGAATCAACTTTCTTGGGGTAATTTTTCTCATCTCATATGATGTGTTTTCGCTATTACACCTGCTAGTTTCAGATTTAGCTTTAGCCTTTTTCTTTTTGTTGTGCAGTTTTCGTGTCATGCCTGTACCTTTCCCCCTCTATATTCAATCAAAATCAGCAGCGATATGCCTTTGAGTCAAAATAAAGTACTCCCTCCGATCCAAATCAAATTGACTCAGCTTTGTCTAGCCAGTGCATCTAGCTAGACAAACTTGAGTCAATTAATTTGTGCATATCTAGCTAGACACATCCCGTTGAGTCAATTAATTTAGATCGGAGGCGATATTTTAGCTACATCATTATTCATGTATGTAATGAACTAATAAAGTTTTGCTGAACAGACTTCAAGCAGTGCTTTCCTTTGCAAGGTCCTTTGTTGATCAGCACGGCACCTATTCCGCCAGAACTTGATGAACAAGGTCGGTACAATCTTGGCTCCTGGTGGTTAGCACGATCTCCTGATGGTTCTAGACTTTTTCTGGTCCATACCTGGGGCGTTACTGACGGGCGGGATTATACTGGACTGGTTCGGATTTTACCTGCTGCTACCTCTGAGGGTCGTCATGGTCGCACTATTCGCGGGTATGGTAAGGGTTTACTTGGCTGCGAGGTGTACGGCATGGACACCGGTCGATTGATGCCACCGAGGCCATGGAGGAGGATTATTTCCCTTGGATCATATTCTCTCTTCCTTGGAGTGAACTATCCGATTATCATTCCAGTAGAAGACAGGGCAGAACATGACCGTCCAAATATGGCGAGAAGCAACTCTGTTTACACATCGCACCATGCAGTAGGCCTTGCATATCCTCCTTCTCCAGAAATTTGCCGCTTCAGTTTGAATTCTGAAGACTGTACTGTTGGTTTCCAAACCAACATTAGATGGACATGGCGGCAGGTTCCGTTGTGGCTCATCCCAAGCTTCGCCAACGCCCGGCAATGGAACCTGCCTTCGCGTCACAGGTCCAGAAAGAAGGGCTGATGTACTTTATGTAATACTCGTGTTGTAATGCAAGATTTGTATCTGTTGAACTATTTCATTTGCATGTTTATCTCTACCTAGGCTACTCCCTTTCCGTAATTGTGTTGTACTATCTGTTGAACTATTTCCTTTGCCTGTTATCTCTACCTAGGCTACTCCTCCGTAGTTGTTAAATTGATGTAATGCTCCTACAATGCAGGCTACACCGGGCGTGTGGCCCGTACTGTTATCAAACACCTTTTGTACTCGTTCTAGTAAGCATTTCACACTATAGCTCACATAATTAAAGTACTCCTACAACGTATTAGTTGAAAGATATCTCTCATAAGTAAGTACCCCTCTTTGAGCTTATGCGAAACATAAATGACTATTTTAGAAATATATACTCTCGACACAAGATTATATTAAAAACAATGGTACATAGTTCTATTAGAAAAAGAAAGTGTGAATAGTAGAATGATGGAGAAGTGTTTTTTGAGGTCTGTGCATAGCTAGTGTTCATGGTGCAAAAGCACTTAGACTAGTCACAATGAGAAGTATCGTAGACTGATACTAGTCTATGATACAACACCTTCAATGCATAGTATCATGAATTAGTATCATGCAATGTTGCGAAAAACCTATTATTCATTTCTTTCCAAATAGACTAGCTTTGCGAGGATGACAAAACATTTCTTTATTGCCCTCTCGTATGAATCACCTCCATACATCACCTCTCATACCGATTGAAAGCCATGCCAAATCGTTGGTTCAAGACCATGAATACCAAGCCAATTTTGTTAGCTAGTTGGACCACCCTCGGATTGAGAACCAACGGTTGAAAGAAAGGTGGGCGCCAACTCATATTTTTTTCTCGAGAGTCCGACACTTGATGTTGATTGCAAAGTTCACAAAGGCCAAAATTTTGACATCCTCTTTGTGCAAGTCTTGCCACCATCCAAACTCGGTTTTGAAGTACCAACCAAGAAAAAAAAAAAGCTTGCACTTTGGAGGACCCCATGGACCATGAAAATTTTGAAAAAATTCCAGTAAATCATGCATATTTCGATTTATATTTTGGTGAAGTTTCATTCGATTTGAATCATAGGTTTGTGAGCAAATATATATTTAGTTTAAACTAGTGCTCGAGTACGTAAGAATCTATTTAATCACAAGCTAGTCATCCGAATGGGATGAAATATTCATAGATTTTAAAACAAGGAATCTACATATTACTGGATTTTTTTTTCAAAATTTTCTGAATAGTTTTTCCTTTTTAGCTTCGAAATAAGAGATAGTTTGGAACGTTGGATCTCAAATGGATGGTAGATGGTGGGACACAGTCACAATGTATCTTGGAAGCATCAAGTCACTGAAGCTCTGTCCGGTTTCCAAACCAAGCTAGGAAAGGCATTGAAAATGAAGTTCTGCTCTAAAACATTTCTCATTCCATTTTGGTGCTCGCGCGGTTGCATGCTGCCCATGTGTTAAGGTACGTGTCTCTGGCATGTAGAGAACTACGATTATTGGCGAAAAATATATCGAAATGGAAACTGTAAAAAAAAAGCCCTCTCTGGTCAACCTGATGTGACGAGACATCACTGCACCAAACGTCGTCGCAAATTTATAGATGGGTGGCGTGCTAGTCTACCAACAGTCAAATCGGCGCCCAGTCGCAGCAGCAGCCTAGAGTACTACCTAGTTTTTGCCCCTTGCATGTCTATCATCTTCTTCTTCACCCCGTTACAAAAAAAATAAAAAATCTTCTTCTTCACCCTCCCAGAATCACGCACACGCGCAGGATCTCGATCCCCACCACGCCGCATCACTAGTACTACTCCGTATACCTTTCTCTCCTTACCCCGGCCGGCCGCGCGCCGCATCGTTCCTTCCATAGCGCTCGCCCTCTCCTCCGAAAACCCCAAGCGCAGTTGCATCCGCCATCCACCTAAATCCATCTTCACGTGATGGATTATTCTAGGCTTTGCCGGGGCGGCGGGGACGGCCACTTGGAGGCTCTCACCGGCGACAACATCGACCTCATCGCTGCGCATCTGGACGTTACCTACACCGTCCGACTTGCTGCATGTTCCAGGGAGCTCTACGACATGATCAGCAAGGATGAAGGTAAGATGCACCATTGGGATGAACCCTGCCTGCTGATGCCTCCGCCTGCTTATTGGTTCGGTGAACACTGGGACCTGGCGATAGCATCTCGTCTGCATGATACCGTGTACGACCTGGTGCCCCTCGACCATCCTCGCCATTCTGTCGCCCTGCCGTTCATGCACGCCAGAAAATGGCTTGGCGCGAACGGCGACTGGATCGCCGCCGCCGATCATCATGAGTGGTGCCTCGTGAACGTCTATACCGAGCGACATATCCCCCTTCCATCCCTACCTGATTCGAAGATTCATCATAGTATTGTTTCATATCGACCTGCATACTCTTTTAACTGGGGTCCAGCAATTAATTTGTTGAAGATTGTAATCTGCCAAGTGCCCACAAAAGGTGGGAGGTACGCAGATTACAAGCTCATCGCCTTGTTCGACAAAACGATTTTCTACCTTGAAGGGGGTGGCGACTGGAGAATGCTGGAGGCCCTTACACCTGCACCTGATTATCCAAATTACTGTGATGCCATTGAACTCCGTGGCCACGTTTTTGCGGTGGAAGAAACTGACGGCTCCACGTACTTCTGGGACACCGCAAATGGTATTTTTTCAGTCCTTATGTTGCATTGCATGGTACACTGCCTTAACCAATGAAGTTATTCATGAACTACCTTGTTTATATTTTACCTTTCTTATATGACTTAATGATCACACCCCCTTTTGCTGAATATGAATGAGCGAATTTGCTTGCAATGAATTAGTAGTACTAATTAGTCACCAACAAACATAGTATGCTCAGTATGTGATTGCATTCCTGAATTAGTAACTCTACGCCACTGCAGAATATGGGTGTAATTAACCAGTATCTCAAAAGATAACGTGGCACTATGAAGGCACCCTTTTTGATAACCTTTTACACCCATTGTTTCATATATAACTAATTGATTTTGCCTCCAAAAGGAGGACGAGAGACCCCCTCCATCTGCATCAGAGAGATGCATAAGGACTTTCATAAGTATATGACTTAACGATCACATCCTTTATCTGAATATGAATGAACCGTTGCTTGCAATGAATTAGTACTAGTCAGTCATCAGCAAACATAGTATACTCCGTATGTGAATGCATTCCTGAATTAGTAACTCTATGCAAGCAGAATATGGATGTAATTAACAAGTATCTCAAATGTTAACGTAGAAACAGAAAAATAGAAGAAAATCGTTTGTAATTACATGCGTAGCTTATATTTTCTAGAGATCGGGGAAAAAGCCTTGATTGGATGTACCTACATGCAGATCAAACAGTTCTTTGTTTATATCGGTGAATAATCTGCAGAATGGTATAATTAATTTTGTTTTTGATACATTTTTTCTCCCATTTTCTTGAATAGATTTCAGTTTCCCACAATTATCTTTCATTAGTGATTGTGACGTCCCCTCATTCAAAATAACTCAGGTTATCTTTTTCCTAATTCAATGATATTTAAGTTTGAGTAAGTTTACGATTAATATCTACAACCTCATATATATATAAGATTTAGCACCTGCAGGCCTAACAAAGTTAGCTGCCTCTAGTCCCCTGTATAGTTCTTTCTTTTGCTTTCTCAGTTTTTCGTAGCCTTGCTACAACCCCGTATGCTCTAATATATAATGATGCACGACTAGGCATGTGTTCGAGAAAAGAAAATCTAAATATCTTTTGTAATATATGAATCTATATTGATGTTTTAGATGTTGGTAGTATAATTTTCGATAAACTTGAACAGACTTAAATCAGTTTAACTTAGCAGAACCATATAGCGTACCTTTTTTAGAACGCGAAAATGAGGTAAACAAATACCATGTGTACCCTTTACTATCAATAGTAGAGAAGAGATTATGAACCTTCAACTCTAAAATGCAAATTCTTCTACTGAATGGATAGCTGCATCTGATACCTATTTTGCAAATGTTACCAGACTTGGGGTTAGCTACAAAGAGCATTTCTTTCTTGTCAAGCTTCATGCACTACCAACACAACCAAAAGTCCGAACTGATCGCAAGGGCGGCAATCCACTTATACAATTCAACACCCCCCCTCACGTGTGATGGGAGACAAGTCAACATGTGGAAAGACTCAGAGGTATAGCTCAAGAGGCATATACGTGGACTCCGAGGGGGCAACAACAATTTTAGGATAAATTGCGAAAGCCAGGACTCGAACTCGAGACCACAGCTCGACACCATGTCAAGCTTCATGGACTAGCCAACGCAACCAAAAGTCCGAACTGATGGAAAGGTCTAGGCAATCCACTTATACAAGTTAAACATTTCTTACCCTTCGGGTGGTCACGGGAAGCTCTCTAATAGATCACTTAAGACAAAGGGAATTAACTACAAAGACAGACTTAAACTTAAGATGATATATATTTGTCAAAATTTGAATGTATCTATATGCTTTCACTGTCTAGATACATCTGAATTTGGACAAATCTCAGACACTTTCGGTGGGACAGAGGTAGTATATAACTGTGTATACACTAACTAGTGTCTAGTTTTGGCGAAGTTTAGACTAGTTTCGTGGGATGGATGCAGTATAACTGATATATTGGACACTCGATTTGAACACATGAATGACCAATATCCTTAGCTTACATAGTCGTATTTATACTATGAGCATGAACGATGAACAATGCTGCTGTTTGAATATGGTTGCCAGTAACACCCTATTCGTCTCCATTTCTAATATTGCGAAAACCCGATGCTCCCGTTTGTAATCCCGCCACCGGTGGTGGATGATCGCAGTACGCGTGGTTCCTCGCTCCATCTGCCGATGGCAAGCGATTGATGATCATCCTTACAAGAAACAAGATTGGGATTGCCAATGCCGAAGTACCTCTGACATTCCCTATGCCGCTAATGGGCTTCGGCTACGGCAGTATCCTCCCGTTGCCACCTACGTCTTTGAGCTGGATCCCTTATCTACCGCACGTGCAGGGACTTTCTTTGGAGGCAGGTTAACAGCCTCGTGACCACTCTCTGTTCCTCGGACTCAATTACCCAATCATTGCCAACCTGAAGAAGCGTGGATCCAAAGCTCCCGATGGCACATTGGTTCCATTCATGAGGAAAAGCTGCGTCTACACAAAGATACCGGAATATTCGTTATAATCAATACCCTAAAATTTTGCGCTGCAACCTCCAGCGAGATGAAGGTGAGACTGTGGGAGTTATCAGCCTTCCCAAGGATGGTTGGGATAGTGTCCGACAAGCGGCTATGTGGTTTAAGCCTGCTTTAAACATTGCCCGATTCGGTGTTGCCTTTAAAAACAGTGACACTTTTTTATTATGCTTGAAGTGTTGAGAAGTAGTACACTGTTTTTAGTATGTACTAGTTTGAATCAGTTTATTTGAACACTGCCCTGCTTTTGTATTTCGTGTTGCCTTCATATTATAACCCATGCATGGCTGTTTTAGGATTGACTTTATTTCAGCACTATAATTACAATGTGTGTACGTCCTTTATAATATAGCCACCTCTTGTTGATCATACTCATGAGAGGACCATTCCTATTTTTTTCGCCGCTAAAGGGTAAAGTACATCCACTGGCACGGGGGTGTATTCGGTTCCACCCCATCCCCAAACCGAACATGCATCAACTACGAGCAAGGAAGTAGATGTGCGACCTAGGTGACTGCGGACCCCACATGTGAACCAAAGAAAAAAACATGTCAATACGGAATCGATGTACATACGACAACTCCTATATGATATGCGTATGTACGATTGAGCATCTGGAGGTGTGCTGCCACCTGCTTCCTCACACGAAGGGTTGGATCTTGTGTTTCGTACACGGATCGGACTGAAATTGTCGTGTGCATAGCAAGGTTCATGTCAATAAGGCTGAGTTTGGCATCTAAGTCTAGGCAACAAATACTTTTGGGTTCCAACGGCCATCTACAAGGTATTTGCTATAGGCCTACTTGCTCCGACTGTCGAAGCCCAATAACTACAAATGGGCCTTTCTGCTCATGCAATGTTGGCCCTTTTCTAAAGAACCACAGATCCTATGATTGGCAAAAAACAAAAACACGGAGATTCTACATAAAAGTTGTTTGTATTTATTTTGAATTATTGGGTTGCAATTTTTGAAACTGCTCATGGCCAATATGAAAATCCTTGATCGCTCCATACCCACATAGATCACGGTATTTTCAAAAATTCATAAAGTGGATTTGAAATTTAAAACATATCCTAATAATTCCATGATTTATTCTATTAACTTGCAAGATCTTGGAGCGAAAGAGCTTGTATTAGTCTGCAAAAATAATACTGATAAACCTGTCGTTAACAAGAAATGAAGGTTTATCGTTCGTAGAGGATGCCATGTGGGACCCATGAGACAAAGAGCGTCCTCAACGTTTCAAAGAAAAAGGCAAGTAGCCCGAAAATAGGGGTAAAAAATAAATCCTACAAAGGAAACATTTATAGTTCATAGAGGCTGACATGTGGGACCGATCTCGCACCGCATCCTCATCATTTCGAAGTCGGCGAGGATCGGAAGAAAAAGGCAAATAGCCGTAAATTAGGGTCAAAAATAAATCCAAAAAGGAAACTTTTATTCTTCATAGAGGATGACATGTGGGACCGACACATGCAGTCGTCCTCATCGTTTCAAAGGCCGCAGGATTAAAAGAAAAAAAATGAAAATATCAATAAATTAGGGGTAAAAAATAAATCCAACAAAGGAAAGGTTTGTTGTTCATAGAGGCTGACATGTGGGACCCATGAGCCAGCGGCGACCTCAATTTCAAAGGCGGCATATGATCGAAAAGAAAAAGGCAAGTTAGCAAAAATCAGGGGGTAAAAAAATCTAGGAAAAGAAACTTTATTGTACATAGAGGATGACATGCGGGTCCCATGAGCCAGCACCTTACTCAACGTTTCGGAGGCGGCATGAGATCAAAAGAACAAGGACACTGACCAATTATCAGGAGCAAAAAATAATCCAAGAAAAGAAACTTTTATTGTACATAGAGGATGACATATGGGTCCCACTTATACAAGCTCTTTCGCTCCAAGTTCTTGCAAGTTGATTGTACATAGAGGATGACATGCGGGGCCCTTGTGTCAGCAGCTTAATCAACGTTTCCAAGGCGGCAGGGGATCAAAAGAAAAAGGAAATAGCCAAAAATAAGAGGGTGAAAAAATCCAAGAAAAGAAACTTTATAGTATAGAGGATGACATGTGGGTCCCATGAGCCAGCAGCTTCCTCAACGTTTCAGAGGCTGCATGAGATCGAAAGAAAAATGCAAGTGACCAAAAATAAGAGGGTAAAAAAAATCCAAGAAAAGAGACTTGATTGTACATAGAGGATGACATGCGGGTCCCATCAGTCAGCAGCTTACTCAACATTTCCAAGGCGGCAGGGGATCAAAAGAAAATGGAAATAGCCAAAGATCAGAGGGTGAAAAAAATCCAAGAAAAGAAACTTTTGTAGTACATAGAGGATGACATGCGGGTCCCTTGGGCGTGATGTTTCCTGATCGTTTTCATTGGCGGCATGAGATCGAAAGAAAAAGGCAAGTGACCAAAAATCAGAGGGTGAAAAATAATCCAACAAAAGAAACTTTTATTGTACATAGAGGATGACATGCTGTCCCAACGTTTCAAATGCGGCTTGAGATCAAAAGACAAAGAAAGTAGCCGTAAATTAGGGGTAAAAAAACTCCAAGAAAAGAAAATTGATTGTACATAGAGGATGACATGCGGGTCCCACGAGTTAGCAGCTTACTCAACGTTTCCAAGGCGAGGATCAAAAGAAAAAGGAAATAGCCAAAAATCGTAGAGTGAAAAAAAAACCCCTAGAAAATAAACTTTTGTAGTACATAGAGGATGACATGCGGGTCCCATGAGCCAGCAGGTTCCTCAACGTTTCAAACGTGGCATGAGATCGAAAGAAAAAGGCAAGTGACCAAATATCAGACGCCAAAAATAATCCAAGAAAAGAAACTTGATTGTACATAGAGGATGACATGCGGGTCCCATTGTGCGGCAGTGGTCCCAACGTTTCAAATGCGGCTTGTGATCAATAGAAAATGATAGTAGCCAGAAATTAGGGGGTCGTAAAAAATCTCCAAGAAAGGAAAGCTTTATCGTTCATACGGTGACATGTGGGACCTATGAGCCAGCAGCTTACTAAACGTTTCAAAGGCGGCGGGGATCAAAAGAAAAAGGAAATAGCCAAAAATCAGAGGGTGAAAAAATCCAAGAAATCAAACTTTTATTGTACATAGAGGATGACATGCGGGTCCCATGAGTCGTGATTCCTCAACGTTTCAAACGTGGCATGAGATCGAAAGAAAAAGGCAAGTGACCAAATATCAGAGCCAAAAATAATCCAAGAAAAGAAACTTTATTGTACATAGAGGATGACATGCGAGTCCCATTTTGCAGAGCGGTCTCAACGTTTCCAAGGCGGCACAGGACCAAAAGAAAAATGAAGTAGCCAGAAATCAGGGGGTGAAAAAATCCAAGAAAAGAAAGATTTCAATTGGGCTGCATCTGGACATCTGGGCCTTCGAACTATCCTTCTGGGCCTTTTGACTCGTACAATTTCAGCCCACTCCGAACATGAAAGTTCGGATTTTTCTCAAAAAAAAAAACAGGAAAGTCCTATGCTTCGCCAAAACAAAAAACAAGGAGATTCAAGATATTAGTTGTAAAAATCAAGTTTTATTTTATCCGTTTGCAATAGCTCGAGCGAAATACACCGTTTATTGTCTGCAAAATAATCAAGATATCACATGTTTCTTGTACGGGAGGCTGACATCGGGGACCCATGAGCCAGCGTCGTCAACGTTTCAAAGGCGGCAGGGGATCGAAAATAAAAATAAACCAAATATCAGTTGGTAAAAATCCAAGAAAAGAAAACATTTATCGTTACGAGAGGATGACATGCGGGACCGATGAGGCAAAGCAGATCCTCAACGTTTCCAAGGCGGCAGGGGATCAAAGAAAAAAAGGAAATAGCCAGAAATTAATTAGGGGTTCAAAATAAATCCATCAAAGGAAAGTTTTATTGTTCATAGAGGATGACATGTGGGACCGACCTGCCATGACGTCCTCATCGTTTCAAAGGGGGCAGGAGATCAAAAGAAAAAGGCAAATAGCCGTAAATTAGGGGTAAAAATAACTCCAAGAAAGGAAACTTTTATTGTTCGTAGAGGATGACATGCGGGACCCATGAGCCAAAGCCTTACTTAACGTTTCAAAGGCGGCATGAGATCGAAAGAAAAAGGCAAGTGACAAAATATCAGGAGCCCAAGATAATCCAAGAAAAGAAACTTTATTTACATAGAGGATGACATGCGGGTCTCATTTTGCAGCAGCGGTCCCAACGTTTCAAATGCGGCTTGAGATCAAAAGAAAAAAGAAAGTAGCCAGAAATTAGGGGGTCAAAAAAATCCAAGAAAATAAAGTTGATGGACATAGAGGATGACATGCGGGTCCCATGAGCTAGCAGCTTACTCAACGTTTCCAAGGCGGCAGGGATCAAAAGAAAAAGGAAATAGCCAAAAATCAGTGGGTGAAAAAAACAAAGAAAATGAACTTTTATAGTACATACAGGATGACATGCGGGTCCCATGAGCCAGCAGGTTCCTCAACGTTTCAAACGTGGCATGAGATCGAAAGAAAAAGGCAAGTGACCAAATATCAGGAGCCAAAAATAATTCAAGAAAAGAAACTTGATTGTACATAGAGGATGACATGCGGGTCCCAATTAGCAGCAGCGGTATCACCGTTTGAGAGGCTGCACGGGATCGAAAGAAAAAGGCAAGTGACCAAATATCAGGAGCCAAAAATAATCCAAGAAAAGAAATTTTATTGTACGTAGAGGATGACATGCGGGTCCCATTTTGCAGCAGCGGTCTCAACGTTTCCAAGGCGGCACATAACCAAAAGAAAAATGAAGTAGCCAGAAATCAGGGGGTGAAAAAAATCGAAGAAGAAAGATTTCAATTGGGCTGCATCTGGACATCTGGGCATTCGAACTATCCTGCTTGGCCTTTTGACTCGTACAATTTCAGCCCACTCCAAAACAGGAAAGTTCCGAATTTTCTAAAAAAACAGGAAAGTCCTATGCTTCGCAAAGACAAAAAAACAAGGATATTCAACATATAAGTTTGTTTATGTAAAAATAAAGATTTAATTATCCGTTTGAAATAGCTCAGAGCGAAATACATTGTTTATTGTCTGAAAAATAATAAAGATATAAAATGTTTCTTGTACTGTGAGGATGACATGGGGGTCCCATGAGCCTTCAGCGTCGTCAACGTTTGAAAGGCGGCAGGGATGGAAAGAAAAATAAACCATAAATCTGTTGGTAAAAAATCCAAGAAAAGAAACATTTTCGTTCCGAGAGGATGACATGCGGGACCCATGAGGCAAAGATCCTCGGCGTTTATTGTTCATAGAGGTTGACATGTGGGACCCGTGAGCCAGCGGCGTCCTCAACGTTTTAAAGGTCTGTAGGTGATCGAAAGAAAAATAAGCCAAAAATCGTTTGGTCAACAAAATCCAAGAAAATAAACATTTACCGTTCGAGAGGATGACATGCGGGACCCATGAGGCAAGCATCCTCAACGATTCCAAGGCGGCAGGAAAATATCCAGAAATTAATTAGGGGTTCAAAATAAATCCATCAAAGGAAACTTTTATTGTTCATAGAGGATGACATGTGGGACCGACCTGCCATGACGTCCTCATCGTTTCGTAGAGGGGCAGGAGATCAAAAGAAAAAGGCAAATAGCCGTAAATTAGGGGTAAAAAATAACTCCAAGAAAGGAAACTTTTATTGTTCGTAGAGGATGACATGCGGGACCCATGAGCCAGCAGCTTACTCCAACGTTTCAAAGGCGGCATGAGATCGAAAGAAAAAGGCAAGTGACAAAATATCAGAGCCAAAGATAATCCAAGAAAAGAAACTTTATTGTACGTAGAGGATGACATGCGGGTCCCATTTAGCAGCGGTCTCAACGTTTCAAATGCGGCTTGAGATCAAAAGAAAAAGAAAGTTGATTGTACATAGAGGATGACATGCGGGTCCCATGAGTCAGCAGCTTACCCAACGTTTCCAAGGCGGCAGGGGATCAAAAGAAAAAGGAAATAGCCAAAAATAATAGGGTGAAAAAAAAATAAAGAAAATAAACTTTTATAGCACATAGAGGATGACATGCGGGTCCCATGAGCCAGCAGGTTCCTCAACGTTTCAAACGTGGCATGAGATCGAAAGAAAAAGGCAAGTGACCAAATAGTAGGAGCCAAAAATAATTCAAGAAAAGAAAGTTTTATAGTACATAGAGGATGACATGCGGGTCCCATTTAGCAAGAAATGTATCACCGTTTGACAGGCGGCAGGGGATCAAAAGAAAAAAGAAATTGCCAAAAATCAGAGGGTGAAAAAAAACCAAGAAAATGAACTTTTATAGTACATAGAGGATGACATGCGGGTCCCATGAGCCTGCAGGTTCCTCAACGTTTCAAACGTGGCATGAGATCGAAAGAAAAAGGCAAGTGAAAAAATATGAGGAGCCAAAAATAATTCAAGAAAAGAAAGTTTTATAGTACATAGAGGATGACATGCGGGTCCCATTTAGCAGCAGCGGTATCACCGTTTGAGAGGCGGCAGGGGATCGAAAGAAAAAGGCTAGTGAAAAAATATGAAAAGCCAAAAATAATTCAAGAAAAGAAAGTTTTATAGTACATAGAGGATGACATGCGGGTCCCATTTAGCAGCAGCGGTATCACCGTTTGAGAGGCGGCAGGGGATCGAAAGAAAAAGGTAAGTGACCAAATATGAGGTGCCAAAAATAATTTAAGAAAAGAAAGTTTTATAGTACATAGAGGATGACATGCGGGTCCCAGTTAGCATCAGCGGTATCACCGTTTGAGAGGCGGCAGGGGATCGAAAGAAAAAGGCAAGTGACCAAATTTGAGGTGCCAAAAAAAACTCCAAGAAAAGAAAGTTGATTGCACATAGAGGATGACATGCGGGTCCCATTTAGCAGCAGCGGTCTCAACGTTTCCAAGGCGGCAAGGGATCAAAAGAAAAAGGAAGTAGCCAGAAATCAGGGGGTCAAAAAAAATCCAAGAATAGAAAGAATTTTGGTTCATAGAGGATGACATGCGGGACCCATGATCCTGCATCGTAAACGGCTCGATCGGAGAACGTTGAACGAGATGGCGCGATCGAGAAAAAAAATAATGCCAGAGAGGCTGCCATCTGGGCCCTACATCCCTCGGCGGTGCGGATTTGCGTTGACTCGGCCGGCGAACCTGAGATTTCGAGATGCACCACGTCCCGGGCCACCATACGCGACGGTTTGGCCGCTTTCGTCGGGCTAGGTGGCCTCAAAAACGAGAAAAATAAAGTTTTGACATGCACCACGGAGGGACCCAAAATCGTCGGCCATGGTACACCAGCAACCACGGCGCGACTTCAACTTCGTCGGCCATGGCAACTTTTCTTGTAGTGGAGGCTAAGGGCTCTACCGGTAGCTATGTGGTTAATCTCTCTCTCATGTACCCCAATACAATGATCTCATGAATTGCCTTGCATAATTGAGATCCATATGATGAGCTTTGTATCACTATTCATCTATGTGCTACTCTTGTGATGTTATTAAAGTAGTCTATTCCTCCTTCACGGTGTAATGGTGACAGTGTGTGCATCGTGTAGTACTTGGCGTAGGTTATGATCATAATCTCTTGTAGGTTATGGAGTTAATTATTACTATGATAGTATTGATGTGATTTATTCCCCCTTCATAGTGTAAAGGTGACAGTGTGTATGCTATGTTAGTACTCGGTTTAAATTGCAAAGATCTATTATGCTCTAAAGGTTACTTAAATATGAATGCCGAATGTTGTGGAGCTTGTTAACTCCGGCATTGAGGTGCTCTAGTAGCCCTACACAACGAATGATGTTCATTATCAAACAAGAGTATATGTAGCACAAAGGAAGAGAACTTATTTATTTATGTGATCAATGTTGAGAGTGTCCACTAGTGAAAGTATGATCCCTAGGCCTTGTTTCCAAATACTGCAATCATCGCTTGTTTACTGTTTTACTGCATCTTTACTTCCTGCAATATTACTACCATCAATCGCACGCTGACAAGCACTTTTCTGGCGCCGTTACTACTGCTCATATTCATTCATACCACTTGTATTTCACTATCTCTTCGCCGAACTAGTGCACCTATACATCTGACAAGTGTATTAGGTGTGTTGGGGACACAAGAGACTTCTTGTATCGTGATTGCAGGGTTGCTTGAGAGAGATATCTTTGACCTCTTCCTCCCTGAGTTCGATAAACCTTGGGTGATCCACTTAAGGAAAACTTGATGTTGTTCTACAAACCTCTGCTCTTGGAGGCCCAACACTGTCTACAAGAATAGAAGCACCCGTAGACATCAGTCTCCCACTTCCAATCTCTTTACTTTGTTTTTGTCTTGCTTTACTTTATTTTATTTACTGCTTTGTTTGCTCTTTATATCAAAAATACAAAAAAATTAGTTGCTAGCTTTACTTTATTTACTGTCTTGATCTCCATATTAAAAACACAAAAAATTTAGTTACTTGCATTTACTTTATTTACCTTTTGTTTATTCCATCATGTTTTCTCCTAAGTTCACTCTGAAAGACATACCGGTAGGACGAGGGTCTATCATTGGAAGAGATAATATAGAAGCATTTTTCACTCATGTTAGTATGGTTGAAGATTTTGAAGATAGACACTTGGTAGAACTTGCTCCTACTTATGAAATTGCTGCCGCTTCTTTAGTACACATGTTGGAAGCTAGATTTGTCAATCTCAACCCCATAATTCAACTATGTTTCTTACATTCTGTGATATGGAGGAAGGATAAAAGAAAGATTTTGTCTTAGAAACCCTTCTTAAAGAATTTGGTGATGTAGCAAGAGAAGCTAGAAAAGTCTTTATTAAATATAAGATGCTTGGCCCCTATACCAATTTTGCTAATACCCTTTAAAAAATGGAAAAGGATAGATTAAAGTACACTAATGAAGTTAATTGTGAAGGGGATATTAAGACATCAATACCTTCCAAACTCTTAGGAATGTTCGAGGCACTAGAAAAGAATTATGGTTGGATTGTTCCTGAAAATTTGTTTGATGAGAATAGCAAGCCTAAGAGTAATAAAAAAGGGGCCTCTGAAACTTACATAGATAAGATACAATGCATAGTTGAGAAAACTCCAAACCCCTCTGCTAATGCTTCATCTCTTGATAATACTTGATTCACACTTTCTGCGCCTAGCTGAAAGGCGTTAAAGAAAAGCGCTTATGAGAGACAACCCATTATTTTACTTCTGCACTTTTGTTTTATATTTGTGTCTTGGAAGTTGTTACTACTGTAGCAACCTCTCCTTATCTTTATTTTATTGCATTGTTGTGCCAAGTAAAGTCTCTGATAGTAATGTTGATACTAGATTTGGATTACTGCGCAGAAACAGATTTCTTACTGTCACGAATTTGAGTAGAATTCTCTGTAGGTAACTCAGAAAAATCTGCCAATTTACGTGCGTGATCCTCAGATATGTACGCAACTTTCATTTAATTTGAGCATATTCATCTGAGTAAGTTAAGTGCCCCAGAAAAATTCATCTTTACGGACTGTTCTGTTTTGACAGATTCTGCCTTTTATTTCGCATTGCCTGTTTTGCTATGTTTGATGGATTTCTTTGTTCCATTAACTTTCAGTAGCTTTGTGCAATGTCCAGAAGTGTTAAGAATGATTATGTCACCTCTGAATATATGAATTTTCAATTATGCACTAACCCTCTAATGAGTTTGTTTCGAGTTTGGTGTGGAGGAAGTTTTCAAGGGTCAAGAGAGGAGGATGATACAATATGATCAAGAAGAGTGAAAAGTCTAAGCTTGGGGATGCCCCCGTGGTTCATCCCTGCATATTTCAAGAAGACTCAAGCATCTAAGCTTGGGGGTGCCCAAGGCATCCTCTTCTTCATCGACAACTTATCAGGTCACCTCTAGTGAAACTATATTTTTATTCAGTCACATCTTATGTGCTTTACTTGGAGCGTCTGTTTGTTTTTATTTTTGTTTTTGTTTGAATAAAATCGGATCCTAGCATTCTTTATGAGGGAGAGAGACACGCTCCGCTGTTTCGTATGAACACATATGTTCTTAGCTTTATTCTTAATGTTCATTGCGAAGGTTGAACTACTTCGTTCATTGATATATGGTTGGAAACGGAAAATGCTGCATGTGGTAATTGGTATAATGTCTTGAATAATTTGATACTTGGCAATTGTTGTGCTCATATAGATCATGTTTAAGCTCTTGCATTATGTACTTTGCACCTATTAATGAAAAACTACATAGAGCTTGTTAAAATTTAGTTTGCATGATTGGTCTCTCTAGAGTCTAGATATTTTCTGGTTAAGGTGTTTGAACAACAAGGAGACGATGTAAAGTCTTATAATGCTTACAATATGTTCATATGTGAGTCTTGCTGCACCGTTTTATACTTGAGTTTGCTTCAAACAACCTTGCTAGCCTAAGCCTTGTATTGAGAGGGATTACTTCTCGTGCATCCAAATCCTTGAGCCAAAAACTATGCCATTTGTGTCCACCATACCTACCTACTACATGGTATTTCTCTGCCATTCCAAAGTACATTACTTGAGTGCTACCTTTAAAATTCTATTCTTTGTCTCCGCAATATATAGCTCATGGGAAAATAGCCTTAAAAACTATTGTGGTATTGAATATGTTGATATGTGTCTTATTTCTTAATAAGTTGCTTGTTGAGCGGTAACCATGTTTCTGGGGACGCCATCAACTTTTACCTTTGTTGAATATCATGTGAGTTGCTATGCATGTTCGTCTTGTCTGAAGTAAGGGCGATTTTCATGATCAAATGGTTTGAGTATGCATATTGTTAGAGAAGAACATTGGGCCGCTAACTAAAGCCATGATCCATGGTGGAAGTTTCAGTTTGGACAATCAATCCTCAATCTCTTATGAGAATATTATCTGTTGTTAAATGCTTATGCATTAAAGAGGAGTCCATTATCTGTTGTCTATGTTGTCCCGGTATGGATGTCTAAGTTAAGAATAATCAACAGCGAGAAATCCAATGCGAGCTTTCTCCTTAGACCTTTGTACAGGCGGTATAGAGGTACCCCTTTGTGACACTTGGTTGAAACATATGTTATGCAATGATAATCCGTGTTAATCCAAACTAATTAGGACAAGGTGCGGGCACTATTAGTATTCTATGCATGAGGCTTGCAACTTATAAGATGTCTTATACATAACACATATGATTTATTACTACCGTTGACAAAATTGTTTCTATGTTTTCAAAATGAAAAGCTCTAGCACAAAAATAGTAATCAATGCTTCCCTCTGCGAAGGGCCATTCTTCTACTTTATTGTTGAGTCAGTTTACCTACTTCTTTCTATCTCAGAAGCAAATACTTGTGGAAACTGTGTGCATTGATTCTTACATGTTTACCTATTGCACTTGTTATATTACTTTGTGTTGACAATTATCCATGAGATAAACATGTTGAAGTTGAAAGCAACCGCTGAAACTTATATCTTCCTTTGTGTTGTTTCAAAACTTTCTACTAAGAATTTATTGCTTATGAGTAACTGTTATGCAAGTCTTATTGATGCTTGTCTTGAAAGTATCATTCATGAAAAGTCTTTGCTATATGATTCAGTTGTTTACTCATTGTCTTCATCATTGCTTCGAATCGCTGCATTCATCTCATATGCTTTACAATGGTATTGATCAAGATTACGATAGCATATCACTTCAGAAATTATCCTTGTTATCATTTACCTACTCGAGGGCGAGTAGGAACTAAGCTTGGGGATGCTTGATACGTCCCAAACGTATCTATAATTTCTTATGTTCCATGCTACTTTTATGATGATACTCACATGTTTTATACACATTATATGCCATTATTATGCATTTTCCGGCACTAACCTATTGACGAGATGCCGAAGAGCCAGTTGCTGTTTTCTGCTGTTTTTGGTTTCAGAAATTCTACAAAGGAAATATTTTCGGAATTGGACGAAATCAACGCCCAGGGTCTTATTTTTCCACGAAGCTTCCAGAATACCGAAAGGATCACGAAGTGGGGCGACGAGGCGCCACCACACTAGGGCCGCGCGGCCTAAGGGGGGCCCGCGCCACCCTAGCGTGTGGGGCCCCTGTCAGCCCTCCGACTCCGCCCTTCCGCCTACTTAAAGCCTTCGTCGCGAAACCCTCTGTACCGAGAGCCACGATACGGAAAACCTTCCAGAGACGCCGCCGCCGCCAATCCCATCTCGGGGGATTCAGGAGATCGCCTCCGGCACCCTGTCGGAGAGGGGAATCATCTCCCGGAGGGCTCTTCATCGCCATGATCGCCTCCGGATCGATGTGTGAGTAGTTCACCCCTGGACTATGGGTCCATAGCAGTAGCTAGATGGTTGTCTTCTCCTCATTGTGCTATCATGTTAGATCTTGTGAGCTGCCTATCATGATCAAGATCATCTATTTGTAATGCTACATGTTGTGTTTGTTGGGATCCGATGAATATTGAATACTATGTCAAGTTGATTATCAATCTATCATATATGTTGTTTATGTTCTTGCATGCTCTCCGTTGCTAGTAGAGGCTCTGGCCAAGTTGATACTTGTAACTCCAAGAGGGAGTATTTATGCTCGATAGTGGGTTCAAGCCTCCATTGAATCTGGGACAGCGACAGAAAGTTCTAAGGTTGTGGATGTGCTGTTCTAGGGATAAAACATCGATGCTTTGTCTAAGGATATTTGTGTTGATTACATTACGCACCATACTTAATGCAATTGTCTGTTGTTTGCAACTTAATACTGGAAGGGGTTCGGATGATAACCTGAAAGTGGACTTTTTAGGCATAGATGCATGCTGGATAGCGGTCTATGTACTTTGTCGTAATGCCCTGATTAAATCTCATAGTACTCATCATGATATATGTATGTGCATTGTTATGCCTTCTTTATTTGTCAATTGCCCAACTGTAATTTGTTCACCCGACATGCTATTTATCTTATGGGAGAGACACCACTAGTGAACTGTGGACCCCGGTCCATTCTTTACATCTGAAATACAATCTACTGCAATTGTTCTTTATTGTTCTTCGCAAACAAACATCATGTTCCACACTATACAACTAATCCTTTGTTTACAGCAAGCCAGTGAGATTGACAACCGCACTGTTACGTTGGGCAAAGTACTTTGATTGTGTTGTGCAGGTTCCACGTTGGCGCCGGAATCCCTGGTGTTGCGCTGCACTACACTCCGTCACCAACGACCTTCACGTGTTCCTTGACTCCTACTGGTTCGATAAACCTTGGTTTCTTACTGAGGGAAAACTTGCTACTGTACGCATCACACCTTCCTCTTGGGGTTCCCAACGGACGTGTGTCTTGCACGCATCAGGGACCGAGCACCGCCGATGGTCAGCGCGCCGCTCCTCGCATCCCGGCAAGAAGCAGCTACGCCACCCACCGCACGACTGCCAACAACATCTACTTACTGCCACCCACCTCCTTCACCGCGACCCTCCACTAGGCCGACTGTCCACACGAAGAGGAGATGAGGGGAGCCCACCTACCTTGCCCGCCGCCTTTGGGCCGGGCGCCACCGGCGCTGATAGCGGCCAACAGAGCTCGGGATCTTGAGCTTTTTTAGGGTTTGTGAGGGTGCCCTGCAGGGACGCCCTTGCGAGCGGCCCGGGAGGAAGAGTGCTGTTTAACCATGCATATGTTTATCTCTTTTTTTGTCGTACTAGTAACAATATTTTGCGCTTAATAAAAGCAAGTTTCTATTACGAGGGGAAATTACATAAGACTAGTCATAGTGGAAAGTAACATAGAGTAGTAACATGCACATATTACTACTCTAAGTTACTACCTTCATAGTGGTTAGTAACATCAGAGTAGTATCATAGATGTCTTCATTTATTAGCTTGTAGACTCATTGTATCTTGAAAAATATAATGTTACAGTAACTAGCTATGTTACTCTATCCTCGTCCCTCCTCATTAACTCACTTCTACATAAGCAATTTTGGTGAGTTGGACACTTTGTTACTCCCACTATGAGTAGTCTAAGTAAATTTGTCTCATACGTAGATGCTAGTCGTCCGCCTAGTGTATGGGGAGTGCGTAGGGTGTCGGATCCACTTAAGTGAACAAATATAGGATAGTCGATCATTGCAGCTTTATGTGTATTCGCAACATTACAACATTAAATGTTGTGTATAAATGAGGAACCAACATGTGATTGGATGGAGGGTTCAAATCGTAGGTAGGTTTGACACTTTGGTGTCTCATGAAGACGAAATATATTTACGGTGGAAGCCGACGTTCTCGTAGATAGTGAGACTCTTGTGGTGACATCATAGTCTCAATACCCGCTGAATCAAGGCGACGTTCTCGTAGATAGAGAGACACTTGTGCGACGTCGTAGTCTCAATACCCGTTGAATCAAGTTTCTTGGACGTCGAAGGTGTTCATACAGTTAAGGTGCGCCTGCGTTCATACAGATAGGTCGTATGCAACAAATCTCCGGGAGCTCATATACAACACGTTTAGTGTCGCTAAGCGTATCCATGCCTGAACAAACCCCCCCGTCTGGATCGACCTACCTAGTGTGCATCGTCTTCGTCTCTGACCCCTTGGTTGCCTATGTTCTTGCTATCGCTCTTGATTCCCCAGCCGCAGCCGCCGGCCACAACCGTATGCTGCTGCCTCCCGCGCACGGCGCCGCCTTGGTGCCCCGCCCTGCTTGAGCCGCCGCCGCCGGTCCATTGATCCCCCAGTTTCCCTCTAAACCCCGCCCCTTCTCCATCTTCGGCAAGCTCCCCCGCACCAACACCCCAAACCCTAAGTCGTCATAGGCTCGCCGGACAGCGCACACCCGACACCCCCCTAAGTTCTTTGCCTCACCTCCACGTGTGCCGCCGCAGCGAGCCGCGTCGTCACCGGCTCTGATGAGATCCATTCCTCGCCTCGACGACGCCATCATTGCTAGTCGCGCCGCCCCGTCTCCGGCACTAGAAGGTCAACACGTTAGTGTGCTAACGGACGCAGTAAGCATCAAGTAGGATTTGCCCAAATCTCCCTAGGGCGAATCCAAATAGAGGCCTAATTTGGTTTTTGACTGTAACCGGCCCAGTTGCTCAGCCGTGGCCTTTGAGGCCGGTTCTTCTCGTGGCCCAGCAGTTCCGCGTGCATCCTGAGCTCGTGCCCCGCGCCCTTCCCGTGCTACCCCGCCGCCGCCACCACACGCCTCCTCCGTCCACCGTCCGCCTCCCCCCGGAGCAACGCGCCGCTGACGGCGGAGGTCGTGCAAATCCGTGAAGGTCAGTTCACCTCGACCCACCACCCTCCGTCCTCTCCGTTCCACGCCAAACTGCGACCGTATTGGGTTAGGGATTTCACGGGGGAACCTGGCTTGTAGAGGCCGTGATGGCTACGGCGATGGCGGCGAGGAGGTCAGTAACAGCCCTGAGCCAGACCGCCCTCGCGCCAAGCTCAAGGCCCGGCTGCCGTAGAATCCGCCGCGCTGCGTGCTCCAGCGCGTGCCAGGACGGGGAGTCCGAGGCGGCGGTGCGCGACATCGTTTGCTTCGGCGCCGGGAGCCTGGACGAGGTGGGAAGCAGTCTGGACCGCCTGAACCTGGCCTTCTCGCCGGCGCTGGTCAGGCGGGTGGTCGACTCGTGTAGCGAGAGGAGCGATTCGGGCCGGAGGCTGCTGCGGTTCCTGTCGTGGTGCCGGTCAAAGAACCCTGGGGGATTGGGGGACAGGGAGCATGACAGGGCGATTTCCGTGCTCGCGCAGATGGGTGACCTCACCGCGATGAGAATCGCCGTTGGAGATGGGGAGAAGGATGGGCGGAGGATGACCCCGGAGACGTTCACTGCTGTGGTCGAGGCTCTCGTCAAGGCAGGGAAGGAGGATGAGGCTGTTCGGTTGTTCAGAGGCTTGGAGAGGCAGAAGTTGCTGCCTCAGCAAAGTGTTGGTGCTGGAGGGGACGGCATATGGTCAAGCAGCCTTGCCATGGTCCAGGCACTGTGCATGAAGGGCTACGCTCGTGAGGCGCAGGGTGTCGTGTGGCACCACAAGAGCGAGCTCTCGATGGAGCCCCTGGTTAGCATCGTTCAACGTAGCCTCCTCCATGGATGGTGTGTGCATGGAAATGCTAAAGAAGCTCGGAGAGTCCTTGATGACATCAAGTCCTCAGGCTGCCCAATGGGGTTGCCGTCGTTCAATGATTTTCTAAACTGTGTGTGCCACAGAAACCTCAAGTTTAACCCTTCAGCTCTTGTTCCCGAAGCTATGGATATTTTAACAGAGATGAGGTCCTGTGGTGTCACCCCTGCTGCATCCAGCTTCAACATCTTGCTTTCTTGTCTGGGACGAGCCAGAAGAGTGAAAGAAGCATACAGAATCCTTTATTTGATGAGGGAAGGAAAAGAAGGGTGCTCGCCTGACTGGGTCAGCTACTATCTTGTGGTTAAGGTCCTCTTTTTAACGGGGAGAATTATTAGAGGAAAAAGGCTCATAGATGAAATGCTTGAAAATGGGGTGCCTCCGACGGCAAAGTTTTTCCATGGTCTCATAGGCATCCTTTGTGGAACTGAGGAAGTCGATCATGCTCTTGATATGTTCAAAATCATGAAGAGTTGTCAGTTAGTGGACACTCATACTTATGATCTGCTTATAGAAAAGTTTTGTAGGAACGGTAGTTTTGAGATTGGAAAGGAGTTATGGGATGATGCTACTAAGAGTGGCATTGTGCTAGGCTGCTCAGAGGATCTGTTAGATCCCTTGAAGACAGAAGTATTCAGACCAGTTCGTCCTGCAGAAAGCCGGACTTCTGAGAACCATAGGAGTTTGGTTCGAAATAAGATTACTGCTGTTGGAGCAAGAAAGAAGGGCAATACTGCTATTGCTTGCCCCAGGACAAAGTAGAGAGTCTAGGTACTATGGGACTAGTCAACTTATATGAGTAAATTTGCTTTTCTTTGTTTGGATATCTGATGATAACCCTTTCCAAACCTTTGTCAAACTTTTAGTTTTTTTACTTAGTAACTTGATTCATCCTTTGTCAAACTTTTCCTGAAACTTGCTTCCAGTTACCAGTTTTATCTGGAATCCATTCCATGAATAGTGTTTTAATAAAGCCATGTGAACTCACTTTAATTCAGTGAAGCTGTTATTTTTGTATGCGGTACTTTATTGCTATTCTGCCCATTATAATACTTCGCAAATGAATCAGTTGGGTACAGCAGCTGTTCTCGCTATGTCAAAATTCTCTATGCAAAGCCATCTGTTATGATTAGAATGTTTCTTTTATTTCGCTGACCTTTACCCTTTCCATATTACAGTTCCATTTTGAGTACACATTGAACTTTATGGACATATCTCAGGAGCAACAAGATTTTGGTGTGCTACTGAAGCAGGGGGCTGAAGGAGTGAGTCAAAACTCAAGTCGTATCTTGTTGTAGTTTCTCCTTCTACTTGTTCTCAATAGTTTGTTTTCTTCTTTGCAGAGGGTATTTGTTTCCACATTTGTGGGGCAAAAATGTGTAATCAAAGAACGCTTTTCAAAGAAGTATCGGCACCCATTGTTGGACTCAAAGTTGACTCTAAAACGATTGAATGCTGTCAGTCTCCTTAACTCATATGCTTTTCTTTTGAGATAAGCTCTTTCAGTAGCCCTTTTCCAGTTTCCTTTACTTTAAGACGGATTGAAGTACTTTCAAAGATAGACAGTATCAGTTGCAAATTTCTTTCTTACTCCCTTTGTTCTTGAATACAAGTCCACTACAAAAAATACAATTTTTATCTATACAAGGCCACTATCTTTTCCGAGAAGAATTGATTAGATTTCTCTCTTGTACAATGATGCTCATTTATGTGAAGGTTGCATGCAACCTTAGAGATAGAGACACCACATGCAACATGTTTAATTAGCCTGAAACACGAGAAGTTACCCACATTATTAGTCGTGGTGCTATTTATTTGTTGATTTTGTTTTCTTGGTATCTGGAAAATGGGATTGTGGCCTTGTATACAAGAACGGAGGGAGTATTTTGTTTATCAAGCAGCGAAGAGGTCTCTAACTCTATGCCTTCAAGGATAGAATTATAGAATTCTCTTTAGTCATGTGTTAAGTTGTAACGTGTAGCCAAAACTGTTTAGCAGTACATCTGAGATTAGAATTTGACTTAGCTTGGTCTCCTTTCATTTATAGGAAGCTCGATGCATAACAAAAGCAAGACGGCTTGGCGTTCCTACACCAGTTCTGTATGCCGTGGACCCTCTTCCACATACATTAACCTTTGAGTATGTGGATGGCTTGTGCGTGAAAGATATACTTCTTGGATTTGGTTCAGACGGGATTAATGAGGAACGCCTCAACGACATTGCCACACAGATAGGGAATGCAGTTGGCAAACTACATGATGGTGGCCTTGTTCATGGTGATTTAACAACTTCAAATATGATGATCAAGAACAACACCAACCAACTGGTGTGTACAATATCCTTTATGTTGCTCTGTTTTTCTTGTGTTTTTTCTGTGTTGACTTACAAGACAAGGGTTCTTAAGAATTGCATCTGGAATTCAGTTTGCCACTTCATATTTTCATGTGGCAGGTTCTTATTGATTTCGGTCTGAGCTTTACATCAGCTATTCCCGAGGACAAAGCAGTGGACCTATATGTTCTGGAGAGAGCTTTGATTTCCATGCATTCTTCATGTGGGGATGTGGTAAGGAAACTGTATAAAACAAGTGTACTATGAGTTGTATTTTGTATCTTCACTTAATTCCACTGTGGTGATACTTTTTTGGGGAGAAAAGTTGCTTACGGTATCATATTTGCATGCACCCCTTCCATGCATTTTTGGACTAGGTGTAGCCAAACTTTCGAAACTTGGGGTATGTCTGCATTGACTGAGTGAAAGTAACACTAATATGTCCATCGTGAATATGTACTTCCACTACACTCACTTTTCATGGTACATATTTTGATAGAATATAGCATTCAAAGTTCTCTCATATAGTCCGTGAAATGTCTGGATCAAAATATATATACGGAGGCCACAAGGTTGGATTCATCTGTCGTAATTATCATTCTGCAATTGTTAATATCCATGTATTGTATCACTTCTCAACTGGTTTTCACTTGACCCTGTTTTAGAAGAATGGTGTTTCAAGAGAACATCTGTTTTGACAAAGCAGAATCTATTAGCTCCCATCTGCCCGGTCTTATGGTTTTTCATGAACGATAGGAATAGTACTTGCTGCCTTTGTTACTGTTCTGGTTGTGTGTATAACAACTATTCATTCTGCTATGAATCAGATGGGAAAGATCCTCTCAGCATACCGAAAAGCTTCAAGGCAATGGTGCTCCACTACGAACAAGCTAGCCCAAGGTGGATATTTGATTCTGGCCCTTGTGCAAAGTATGATAACCATTTGCTGTCTTGTGTTAACCCCATGGCTTGTTTCTGTTCTTCACATGGAATTTTCAGTTAGGCAGCGGGGCAGAAAACGAACAATGATTGGATGAAACTTGGCATGGAGTTGTTGGATCCTACGGAGGTTATCTCGGACAACTGCTACCACCACCGTGTTAGTTCACTTGTAGCGGTTCAGTTGAATTGACTCCTGTAAAATTGAAATGGGGGTCAAGTGATTTATCTGTAACGGTGATTGCTGTACTTCCATTAGGATTCGTCACATATTTGCCCAATCCCTCCCAAATCTCAACTTCAAATTTGTGAGTTTTGATGATTTGTTCTGTATTGAAGAGAACATAGACGTTTATTTTGATGGCGATGAATGTGGGTCGGTGGAAATTTCATGATAGTCGAATTATGAGATGTTCGAAAGTGGGCGTGCTCTCTATACATAGTAGTGGAATGTGAGTTCTCAAAATTGCTTTGCGCCCTCGACTACGACATCCCATCGCCTCCCGTCTCTGTAGTCTGTAGCTTGTAGTTTCATCCTGCTTCACGTTTCACTATGCTGCGAAATTTTTCAAGGTGGATGCAAAGGTGTTTGGGCTGGCGAAAAAGATGCAAAATCTCACGGAAATTTCGGCATACGGTGGCCAAATAGGCAAATATCCAAATACAGTATGATCGGACTCGACAAAACTTGATGGGCATGAAAAAAAATAAAAACATTCCTTCGCCGTGCCAAGTTCCAATATATTTTCGATCCCCCATTTCCCCTTTCCAAAACCCAAGCAAACCCCTCGTTCTCCACTTCTCCCTGCCTCCCCCACTCCGCCTCCCCACCACCATCACCATGGCGCCCGGTGCCCTAGCCCGCATCCTCCTCGGCCGCCGCGCAGCATCCCCGCTCCTGGCGCGTCCCTTCTCCGCGAAGGCCCGCGCGCCGCGGCGGGCGCCGGAGCCGGAGCCCCTGTCGGAGTCGGAGGACGACTTCGCCAGCGGCGGGGAGGTCGCCCCCACCGAGGGCATCAGCAAGCCGCTCGCCCACGTCCTCAAGGAGCTCGGGAAGAGGGTTCCCGAATCCCTCATCAAGACCCGCGTCGAGGACAATGGCTTCGCCCTCAAGTACATCCCATGGTGAGCCCCCCTCGATCACTACTGTACTGATAGTTCACCGAACCCCACCTTCTAGTGCACAGCGCGGTGCAGGTCTGGTTAATTTTGGGGATTTCTGCTTGCTTCTGAAATTATTTGGTCGTATATGCGGATTTATGTGTCAGCATAAGGTTATATTTGAGCAGTGTCCTTGAGGCCAAATACTTATTTCGCAGTTTATTTGACCGTGCTCTCATGGTGGGATCGTGGAGTGACTCAATTGAAGCATTCGACCTAGCCAAAACTTGTTATCTGTTAACTACTGCGAGCTCATGTTCTGTCGTCCCTTGAAATAGAATTGAATCTAAGAGCAACTCAAAGTGTTGGTTTGCACCTGTACTTCTCTTCCCAATGTTGGGGCTGGTTATTTTTCTTATACAGCTAAAATCTACCTGGATGCTGCTGGATGCCTAATTAGGACGAAATCTACCATGTTTCTGTCGAAAATTGTGATCAATGGGTTTACTATTTTGGGTTCAATATAATAATGGGCTCACTTGAATATGTATTATTGCAGTAGAAATTCAAGAGAACTGTTATGAACAGCACATGCCTTTCAGTTTATAGACTGGTTATCTCATCAAAATAACCAGAGAGAATTTGTCAGCAGAAAAGTAAACTGACCATTGCATGTTTTGGTGTTTGTTTATCGTGTCTTGGAAGCCTGCTGGATAGATTCGTTAGTGGAACCCTTAATTTTTCAGTTTATTGTTGAAAATCATTTCAATCGTGTAGTATGAACATACAGTTTATATATGTACCTTATCTCTTGCGTCCTTGTGACCTCACTTATGATGCCTTTTGCAGGCACATCGCCAACAAAATTCTGAATGTGCATGCTCCAGGTAAATTTCTGTTCTTCGTGGTATAATTTATGTGTCCTCTCGAGGAGGGCTTAAGTTCAATGCAGGCCAAATTGTTGAGAAACCACATCCCCTTTTTTCTTCTACCATTTTGTAATCCTTTGCAGAATGGTCTGGAGAGGTTCGCAACATAGTCTACTCATCTGATGGGAAATCTGTATCTGTTGTCTATCGTGTTACCCTCCATGGAACTGATGCGGAGGTACCTTTCTCCTGTCCTCGGAAATGCTGTTGCATTTGCTTTTATTTACTGTATCTGTTTTTGGTTTACGCTACTCTTCCTTATTAAGTGTTTGAATCTGCACTTAGTTATTTGATCATGGACTATGAATGCTAGAAATATATAAAATATATAAATGGATCATAAGGTTTCTATGTGGACATGATGAAGTGGAGGCTATAGCTATCAATCAGTGTTCCGTTAGTGACACAAACTCATCTCAGTGTTTTTGCATCACATTTACCAGATAGTTCAAGTCTTTTACATTCTGTTGATGTTCTAAACTGCTGTGAATGTACATAATTTTTCTTAGTAAGGGCTAGAACTAATAAAAAAAAATCGGATCTGCTTCTTTTCAGATCTACAGAGAGGCTACTGGAACTGCTTCTGCTGCTGAGGATACAGGCTTTGGAGATCCTGTTCAGAAGGCTGAAGGAATGGCTTTTCGCCGAGCTTGTGCCCGTCTTGGTCTTGGACTTCATCTTTATCACGAAGATTTGTCATAGATGCTTATTGTTGGTTGTTTGTGGTATGGACTTCTGCATGTCTCTTGGTACTCATGCGCTTGCCTTTCAATAGGATACCCAGGCTACCCTTTTGTGCTGGACATGGTAGAATGTGCCGGCATATAAAACCAAGTATGTTAGGTTGTCGTGTAGGTGACTAAATGTAAGCTACTAAGGGGATCGCTGTCCTGAATTATATGCTTATTATGAATCAGCATGTGCCGTTTTCTGAATGTCTTCACAAATTTCATGGAACTTTGATTTTCTATTTTTTTATCTGCAGATTTCATTTGCGTGCTAGCAGGTTGCTTTGTTGAGAGGAAACATGTTGCTTGTTATTCATTGTTCTTTTGGTTGCTGAATAAATTTTGATCCCACACTATCCTATGGTACTTATACCATCTGTTGTATTTGCCTTCAGGCCGAAGTGTTTTAAAGCTTATTATTTCTTTGACCTTATGTCGCAGACTGGTGAGTCATTTCCTCTTAAAAAGTGGCTTCATGAGTATATCATGAAATATGTCCTCTTACTACAACATATATTGTTACTTCAGCTCTACGAAGTTACTAATTGTTACAATATCTCATTTAAGCATCTATGAATATGTGTGCCTTTGAACATTTGCGCGTGGATATACTGTATCCGCCTTTTTGCATGAGAACATCTGTGGAAGTTGCAATTTTGTGTGATGTTTATATTCGTTGACGTCTATTGCAAAAAAATGCTATTGTTTTTAACTTTCTCAGGCTTTGACAAATTCCTAGGTTCTCCACTGATTAGCAGATAGTCTAAACTACCATTAGAACGTTGTTACTATTAACTGTTTGTTGCCATCTTCACATGGAATGGCAGAAATTCTTAACTGCCATTGTATATGATGCTAGTGATGTGGTTATACAATTGCAGAATTTGCCAGTAGTTGTATAAAAGGCCTACTATAATTTCTATTAATAAACAAAATTTCTATTAATTTCTAGACCCAGGGTAGATTATTATTTAGTTAGACCAAGCTTTAATAGATTGCTGCAGCTGAGGCACAATATTAATGTTATAAACTGGTTATTGTTGTATTCAAACCGAATTACACAATTTGATAGCTGGTATTATAAACAGGTTATTTGGTCTTCATATAGGAATGCAGAATTAGGCATGCACATGGTCCATACTGGTAGCAGTTAGTGTACTATTTTTCTATATCGTAGTAGTCTGAGAATATTGGCAGTTGGCACAGCATGCACATTGACATGGTTATTATCATATTCAAACCGAATTACACAATTTGATAGCTGGTATTATAAACAGGTTATTTGGTCTTCATATAGGAATGCAGAATTAGGCATGCACATTGTTCATACTGGTAGCAGTTAGTGGACTTTTTTTTTTATATCGTAGTAGTCTGAGAATATTGGCAGTTGGCACAGCTTCCCTTATGGTCCTTACCCACAAGGTAGGTTGGTAGGATCTCTACAGCTTAGAAGGCAGCTCAAGTGATTTTCCTCGGAAGACCGACTTGTAACTAAACGATTAGCTCAACGAACAATTGGAACTCATACAACTAAACTACTAATGGTCAGCTTTGAATTTTGCCTTGAAACTCTCAACCTCCCAATTTCCATCTGACGCTATATGAAGTGAAGAGTGAATACTTTCAAGACATAATTCCACATTACTTCTTTCAACTACTAAGCACTGAGATGAAATTATATAAAAGACCATCGAATAAGAAATTAGCTAAAAATTATCGAATAAGAAATGTTCAACACAGCGGGTGGATTTTACATTGCATTACATGGTGAGCTACAATGTCGGTAGAGAAGGTACTGACTATAGATTAACAGAGTATTTAGCTAAATCCGTGCGATAAAGTAATAGACTTCTTGTCCTAGAAGTAGCATAGTACTACTTTATTATTACAACCACCATATCTGATAACAGTACATTAAAAGCATTAATGCCCCTCTCCAGGCTGGCATAGAGAGAGGAAGGGAGTGGATCCTGGGCCTAACCATGGTAGTGACACTGGGGAAGATGAACATCTAGATGAGTGGGTGACCCAAGACGATAAAAATATGTCTGTGGGTCCATTGGGATTATTGAGTTACACAGCAGTGCTTGGTATACCTCCAAAGCCATCTTGGAGTGCCATCACTGTGTTAGAAATGGCAGGAGGTAGTGCTAAGTGCCAAAAACAAACATTAACACTCCTGAACCTGTCTCTGATAAGGGGCACAGGCTCTCCTTAGAGCCAAAACCCACCTAGATGCAAACTATAAACTGAATGATAAAGGAACTGTTAGTTGGTGCATCTACTCAGTGCATGGAAAAGGTGAGTGGTTGGTTAAAATGGTAGTTATCACAGGATCTGTTGTTGTAAAGTTGCTGGTGGGGGTGGTCGGGGGTCGGTGAATATGCAGGGAAATGAAGTTATAGACTGGTCAGATGTCAAATTTATTTGCTCTAGGTAACACCCATGTGAATAGAATAGTAGGATCTGCTAAATGCTTCAGCCAGAAGCACTTTCCCTAAGCTAAATACAGTATGAATTCCACTGATGAAATTTTGGAGTGGCATGCTAGCTTAATAGGCTGTCTACATGTCAGTTTTGTCCAATTTGGCTCAGCATGAACCCCCACCGGGGATCATGCTTGATTGTTAGGGTTACTTTTTCCCAAAGCCGGCTCATTCTAGGGCAGAAATTAACTCTCTTGGATGAAGTCCTTCCTTGGACTGTGGTTAAAGTGCCTGCTTTGTGCTTGACTGTTAGTACAACCCCATCCTCGGGGCATCAAGCTTTGAGCCCATCCTGGGGCTGAAGCTCATTTCCAATCACCACATAACCATGTGGGGTGTGGAGAGAGGGACACTTGACCGATCAATATGGGATCAGATCAACAGTAGTTCCCTTTTGATGTTAGAGATGGATGCATGGACTTGACGTAGGAAGTAAAAACGAGACAATGACGATGAGATAGGAGACCATGGTTAGGCCAAGGATTGCTCTGGACCAGCAGACACAGCAAAGTGCGAGGGAACGAGCCGGAAAGGATGAGCAGCTTGAGTTGGACTTGGCAAGGTTGGAGTTGCGAGAGCCATAGTCATGCCTGTTTAATGGGGATACACACTGTCAAGATATTAGTATCACAACCGAGTGAAAAGAAAGAAAATCGACTAATTTATGATAATATAATAGGTTATCTTTGCCTACAGATACAAAGAATAATATTAGTGATCATCCTTTCTACGGAGTACCATAACTTAGATGCATGTATTGTGGGTAAACTGACAGACCAACAAATCCATACTGGAAGCTAATTTGTTAGTGATGTGGTAGAGCAGACTGAGCTTATACTATACTGAAATATAGTCTTTTTTAATATGGGCTGCGTTTTCTTTATCAAGAGAAATATATGTATTAAACTCTAAAAGGTTGTATTTAGTACTTTGTTTAAATAAACACAGCTGGGCATGAACAATGAAAGCCATACTTCTAGAAACATATCAAGTAGATGTATACAAGATGCTAGTAGTACCTGCTTGGGCTTGAGGACTCGCTGCAAGTGAGAGTGGCCCTCCATATTGTTGTGCAAAGCCGGTTACAGCAGCAGCTGTAGAGGTCACAGTTGAGAATGGGAACATCTGTGGGTATTGCATGTTGTAGCCCTGTCCACTTGCATAGGTGGGCGTAGTGTTTCCTGACTGCCCAAACTGGAAGTATGGATAAAAGGGACTGGTTCCAGTCACCATGCCAGTTCCTGCTCCTCCGTAGAATGGGTACTGGGTTCCTCCGTAGATGTTGTAGTAGTTCTAATCAACAGAAGAATGAGAAATATATGTAAGTCACATGTCATGATGTATATTAGGAACTCTGTTATGTACAGGTTACATTACACTCAAACTATGCTTACATGCAGTGCACATCTTATTAGCTAAGTAAATGTTACTCTTAACTATTCATTCTGTTTTATTTTCTGTCAGTTTTCTTGCTTGATATCCACACAGTTTCATCAGATAATGTTGCTTTGTGTTATTGTTTCTGATATGTCAAGGAATTTAAAACATAGCAGTATTATAGCATCTGTTGATCAGAAGACAAAGTACTGTGTAATTTTGCCAGATAATATCCTGCTATATTCAAATCACTAGCTTCTTCTTCCCTACCTCCATGTCCTCTAGTTCTGTTGCCGTGGCTATTTTTTCATTGGATAAAAGGGATTTCTCCCCGATATCTGTTGCTATGGTGATGTACTCAAATCTTTTGTCTAGCTCACACTATCAGTATTTAAATTCCAAGATATATACATCTTTCTATCTGACCCAAACAAGAAGAGCATTGGCATCTAGAACTTGCTACAGATGGGCTGCATGCTGCCTGCCTGTATATGTCATTTGAGCTGGATCTAACTGGGCCATAGCTGAGTGTTGCGGCACTAACTGCAAACCAGTACTCTGGCCTACAGTCAGGTCAAGATTCACAAGATCCAGAGTCCAAGCAGGTAATTTGGGTCCTTCTGCAGCCAAAACAGAGGCAAGAGGTTGGCCTTGGATAGACTTGGCGAATGGGGACACAAGCATGTGCTGTCATGATTTTATTGGGTTAACAAGGGGCACAGTTGATGGAAAGATGGACCAAGTGTTTAGCAGGTTTGGTCTAGACAAACCAGGGCCCATGCCATGTGCGCTTGCACAAAGGTAAATATAAGTTGCTAGGACCACAAGGCACTATGTATACTTTTAGCACTGCACTGCTTCATAGACGATTCGTAATTAATTGGTGTTTTTCTAGAGATTGACACTGTAGAAAAACTGGGCCTTTGATCATATTCATATGGAACCATGTTTTGAGGGAAAATAGAAAACATCCATCTATCCATGAGTATAAGCAATACTTAATGTGGCAGCCATACCAGTTACACTCTCCAAGTTGAAATATAATAGTTTTGGAAGGATGGTTTCGAGGCAATCAGGGCACATCATTACCAAAGAACATCTAGGACAGCTAGATGGATCTTTTTAAAAGTGGCTACCTTATTTTTCTAATGACAAATATGCCACAAGAGTTTTTTCAGGGATGTGTCCAACTAAAAACTACTTCAGTGTCACTGTGCTAGTTGTACCACCATATGCATATCATTTTCACAGTACTCAGTACCAAAGGGAAATTGAGATTTATATCAGCAACAAAACAAAACGAGTAGGCCATGGCACCATGCATCATTTATGTGGTTGCATATGGCAGTTAAAATTGTTCAGGAACATTGAAATCACAATGAATAGGTTTCCCAGTAGGAAAGTGGAAGCATGATCGTGCAGATGGCATTTTTCTTATTCTATCTATGGTTAATTGTTATGTATATTTAGTGGTAGAACTGATAGAAAATATTTAACATGTTATGCATTGTCGAGTTATTACTGCCTTGCTGGTGACCATACTGTTAATTCTCTCGTTTCCATTAAAACAAACTTAGGCTGATAGCATTTGAGCTAATATATAGGAGCTTACATGCAGGTTTGATCATCAGTCCAACTTAGGAAAAGGTGATTCTTTAGGAGCAACGAGCGATGCAAACTAGCAGTGCAGAACAATGTGAGTATGAACACCATTAGCCTACTCATTTTGTTTTGGAAGCTCCGGACTGGCTTGCGGAGCCGGAGGCAAAAACGGTCAGCATTCCTATGGTTATTGTACATGATAGTATTTTATGTTCATGAAACATATTTCGGTGACATGATGCCCACCATTAGCCAACGTTTGTGTAGTGCTATTTTCCATACACCATATATCACAGATGCTTCTATCATGGTCCTTATGATAAATGCACAATGCAAACATACAAGGATGCACTTAAGAATGTCAGCATAACATCGTGCAAACTTAAAGATAATGCACTTTATTTTTTCCCCAGTGAAAGGAGCATAATTCATTAGTAGCAATTCTTGGTGGTGGATTCATAGAACTTATTGACAGTGGGAAGATTAACTTACTGCAGGATAACTGTAGTCTGCAGAATAGGGAGAATACCTGCCATAGTGAAAGAGTAAGAAACATTAGTTGTGTTTTTACAAGTTAATCATGATGCATTACATGATGTACTTCATAAACCAGCTAGCTTAGCATGGGAGGGAGAGATAGTGACGAGTATAAGATTGGGCCGTCATGTGCTAGAGCACGCACCGTCACTTTATGGAGTGTGTGTAAGAGAGAGGTGTGTTGCATGCAAGCTAAAAAGTTTACAAGCTGGTCGCCATTGACCAAAGATAGCATGCCATAATGCTCATGCATGTGACAAGCGCCCCCGTCATAGCTGGTCCTTGCACATACCGAAGCTAGGTTTGCTCACCACATGAGAACGAGAGTGGGAGAGAGAGAACTTACCCATAAACATGGTAAGGGAGCCCCTGTGGGATGGCATAATGAGGGAAGGTGGCCTGCGAAGGAAAAGCTGCACCCAGCGCACCTTGGATCCCTGCCTGCTGGCTAAAGGACTTCATCACCCTAAAGTTCCTAGCGCCTCCTGTAGCAACATCATTAGGAAAACAAAGGTAAATTACCCTACCCACATCCCTTGATCATACTGTAACATTATCAGCAAAAGACACTTCTGTAAAAAGCAAGGTAAGCATGCACTTGTTCCAATGTACCGGATATATTCACAGTCAAGCCATTCCTAGTCAGTCAGTCTCTGAATTGCTAGACGACATAATAGAAGTAAAAGATTCTCGAATCTGGCCCTGGTTACTTTAAGATTAAGGCTTCATCGGTTGGATTTGTTATTTAAGGCTAAGATTGTTAATTAGTATTGCACATTATCCAGAACAAGGCACTTATTCCGAGGATGACTAACAACTTTCTACTTCTAAATGTTGTTTCCCCTCTTATCTACCTTTTCCAGCAAGTAAATGGTCAGAGGATATCCTTCTAAGGCTATCTATTTGCAGCTGCAGAGTTCCAGTGGTATCAAGTAGTACTTGAGAAAATCAGGTTGCACTAAGCTAAAATTAGCCATTTTAAGACTTTTATTCTGTACTAAATGCCAAGCCAAGATCCTTATGGACCTATAATCAAGCACTTAGTTAAGGAGCAAAGCTAGGCATGTATTGCTCTTTAATCAAGTTCCTTTGTTCCAATCGTACGAAGGTACTTTTGCGCATAAAATCATAACAGCTAAGCTTGTGATAATGGAGCTACGTACATAGAACTCGGAGAAAAATGCAAGAGACAGTGCATCTATAATGATGGTGGTTACTTCTTTTCAAGAGCTAGCTTTTAGTGTTGGGCTGTCCCCAACTCAAGACAAGCTGTCATCAAAAGCTTTCAATTAAGCTATAGCTAGCTATAGCATTTTTTTTCACTCAATGTTACTTTACTTTGTGTAGCTGGTGAGTGAGATAATGGGAGATGTCTAACCGTGCTGCGGGGTTGGAGGCCTGGATCTCTGCACCCCAAGGGATGCAAGGTTGCAGTTGGCCCTCCTCCCGTCGATCACTGGCGCGGGATCAACGCAAGACCTCATCGCCGCATCCGGCTCCCGGAAGGTAACCTACAACACCAAATTTCCAGTGCATCTCCATTGATATTGCAGCAAAGAAAAACGAGAAAACGTAGGAAAGAAAGTAACACATGTACACTCGAAGCTTAGCAATTTTGCAAACCAAACTGAGTGCAAACATAAAGGGAAATCAGGGAGTGTGTCTATAGAAGGAGGATAGAAGCATACAAATCCGTAGCCCTTGGATCTTCCGGTGTTCTTGTCGGTGATGACGACGGCCTCCAGGATCTCCCCGAACTGCTCGAAGTACTTCCTCATGGTCTCCTTCTGGGTCTCCCACGCCAGCCCGCCCACGAACACCTTGGTATAGGTGGTGTCTCCGAACTGCCCCATCACACTCGGCGGACTCATGAGGCTAGCTTCCTCGATCTTCTTCACCGACGCCGGCGAGGAAACAACTAAACCAGCTGCGACTAAGGATCTGAATTGGGCTAGGACTAGCAGTTCTTGTTAGAGGAAAATGGTGAAGTGAGGAAAAGCTAATGGTTAGAGGAAAGGGAGGAGAGAGAGGGGAAGAGAGTGTGTACAGCGGAGGGGCAATATATACTGGCGTCTGCTATGATGCACCATCCTTGTCCTTTTGGTCCAAGCCATGCCTCGTATAATAATTCTAGGCGCCGGGAGACACACCCACCCCCGCGTGGAATGACCTGAATGCCCCTAGTGGGCGTGAACAGTAGTTACAGGGTGGCGTTAGGCTGTCCTTGTCTGTAGAGTGGCAAAAACGGAACGGAGTTGGGGAGGGGATTCTGACGGGAATTAAGGGGGCTTGTGACCTGGAGCTGGGAGGAGTCGTAGGATGTGGAGGTGCTGGTCTTTGCCAACTTATCCGAATCTCTGCTCTTTTCTCTCTCCTTTTTGGTGGTATTTGGACCAGCTCAGTCGTCCTCATTGCTATACTCCTAGATAATAATCATTTGTCATAGCTCGTGACACAAACATTTGGGGAGCAGTTTTAGCGGGAGTAGAGGTCATATGTGGTGTTCAGTGCGACGGCAACATATTTGGGGTCGGTAAGCACTTTGTTAGGCACACATTGTTTTTTTTTCATTGTTTTTGTTAGTAATATTTAAGCATTGTTTGCTTTCGTGTTCTTCCGAGTCGTCGCCGCTGGCGCATTTCACCAACCCGCGAATATCCTAATCCTCTGCACCCAACATTGGGCCACCAATCGTGGAAAGTTGTGTTATTTTCAGCTACATGAAGATGGATGTACACCATCAATCTGCAAACGAAGATCAGCGGAGCAATGGATGGAGATTATGGTGACAGCTTGTTAAACCCTTGCCCCTTTGAGAGATCTGTGGTGGAGCCTCTGATCCTTCCCTTGTGCATAAAGCACATAGAAAAGCGTGAGGAGATATTCGATGATGTGCACTGGCTGGCAAACCTGAGGAGAGTGCGCGATGCGGAGTGCCGTCAGATCCGATCTGGAGATGGACGGCCGGGGTTGCCCAGACCAGCTGGAGTGGCCGGGGACAAGGACGCTGTGCCAAAGCTTTTACCTATCTCCCTCTATAGCTCCTACTAACTACGTTTCTTCTCCCTTGGCCTTGAAGCCATCTCTGATAACAACAGCGTTGTTCCATCACTCGGACAGCAACGATACAATCTGTGACGCCCGTGTGTATGTACCTATCCATGCAATATCTTGCTGCCGACGAAATAGTTGTCCATTTGTTTTCACTGACAAAGAATACACCAAAAGGCGTATGGTGTGAGGTTAACATGGCCTTAGAATATGATTAGTTTGCCCTGTCTTGGTTACTGTGGGAGTTGAATTATTGAATTGTTTCACATGGAACTCCTGTGTCTATACTCTATAGAGACCAAATTATTGTGTCGATCGCAAAGATATACTGCTTGCAACCGGATAAGAGAATACTAAAGTTCGTTCATGTGGTCGATCAGGAGTGCGAGAGGTTAGCGAAATCAATAAAGATGGGTGGAGCGTCCTTGTCTACTTTGTGAAGGTTAGCAGATATATGAATATCAACCTGACGGCTACTATGTATATATATGGTCTGGCTTTTAGCCGACGGAGAGTATAAACGTGTGAATTCTGGCTGCCAAGCCCACAATTCGGGACAAAGTGCACACCTATTTGTGAACTGCATTTTGGTGGGAAGTATTCTTTCCGGAAAGGCAATCGTACATCTTAGATCTTCTTTCTCCAATCTTGGATTAGGGAAGAAGGAGATATTCGCGACTACTGGTGGGGTTTCATTATGGGGCAGCTCATGATCTTCATACATATGTCCTTTTCATAACGTTAAGAAAAATGGAGAATTTCCTGAAATATGCCTCTCTGGTAATCAGGGAATCATACTGTGTATTGATGTTGTTATTGGTAATTGCTTATTAGTCCTTTTGTCAGTTGTTCTTTCTCTAATCATTTGGCCACCTGCTTTCACTGCAAAGGGAATCTTTTTTTTACAATCAGCTGGAGTATTTCCCCTCGGAGCAAGGGAGGAATCTGAGGTTATGGTCCAGTATAACCTGACTCTGTTTCAGAGTCCTGGATTAACTTCTCCCCGTGCCTGCTGTCCTTGTTGACCGGTGACCGAGACCGGCGTAGAACAGGGACACCGCCGTAATTTTCGACCTGCTGCTTGCTGCTGCTTGTGCGGTTGCGCCTGGAGCGGGACTGTTCAGTGTTCACGTCCAATTTATCTCTTTTGCAGTTTGGAACTTTGGATGCTCTGAACGCACCAGGAGCATGACCTCCACTCGCTGTTCATCTTCGTATGGTTGCATCACCGGAGCACGCATGCTGCTCAAGGCCACGTTTGGAGCTCAAAAGTCTCTCCGAATTCCAAGGGATGAACATTTCCCGTTGAATTTCTAAAAACTGTTGAGAAAACAGGGTCTATTGCCTAGCCATATATGCTGGCACAAGATTTCCGTCTCGAAGCGCAGCGTTGGTCATCTTTCCTCTCTGCGTATGGGTACAGTGCATATGGTCCATTGCGAATTGAAAGTGATGGGGGTTCGTGTCACCCGGCGGCCGGCGAGCACGGAAAAGAACAGCAGCGGCCAGCGGCGATGAAACCTGAGTGTTGTGGAAAGAGCGTGCTGTGCGCCCATGCTGCGGAGGACTTCGGATTCCACTCTCAAAAGCCTCTCGACCTCTTCCGGTAGTGTGCGATCTTGGCCGGTGCCGGTGGCGTAGGAACGGGCATGATAGTCTCCCCCGTGAAAGAAAAGATTCGTCTGAATTTTTTGTTCTTCAGTTGGTGGCATCCGGTCCAGCACCCGTCAGCGTCTGGTCTAGCCAGTTCTGCGTCCTTGTCCTGGTACGCAGCTGCCATGTTTGATCAACATTAGCATGACTCGTTAGGCTGGTGCCAACGCGGGCTGGAGGCGGGGCGCTACCGCCCGAGGTGGGGCGAGAGGGAGGCGAGACGAGAGCGCGGTGCGGTGGCGTGGGCGCCCGGCGGTAGCGCCCGCGCTGGGGGCGAGAGGGAGGCGACAGGCGGGCGAGAGGGGGGCGGCAGCGTTGGCAGCAGGGGGCGGTAGCGCGGGCGAGAGGGAGGGTGTAACGGCTAGCTGATGTGGCGCGATCTGATTCGTCCACGTCAGCTAGCCGTTGGGGTAGCCGTTGCTGGTTCAAAAAATTCGAAAAAAAGCCAAAAAAACCCCAAAATTTCATCCCCACCCCCTATAAATACCCCCATATGGTTTCACTCACTCCACACCCATTTCATCTCATTCATCTCCTTCACTCTCTGCGTTGAGGAACATGTGGAATGGTTTAGTGAAGGCTAAGCTACTTAAGCAATGGAACAAAATGAAAGACCGATCAACCGACGACATGAACGAAGCAGAAAAGCGCAAACATGCGAAGGCCATCAAGATGGTGGAAAAAGAGCTTGGTCTGGAAGATGATGACGACGAGGAGGAGGAAGAGGAAGAGGAGTAGAATTTTTATTTATTATGTAATTTTTAAAATTTATTATGCAATTTTATTAATTATTATGTAATCGGTAACATTTTGAGTTGAATAAAATAATTTTCTTGCATTATTTTGAATGTCTAAAAAAATCGAGTGAAATAATTTAATCTGAAAAAAAATGGTGATGTGGAGGAGAGAGAAGTGAGAGCTGACACCGTGGGGTGATAGTGAGGAAAAAAGCTGACGTGGCAGGCTATAGTGAGGTGATGCATTGGCACCAACCTTAGGAGGATTGCAGTTCATCAGGTTGGATTAGTATAGCTTGTGCACCTATGCACTTGGAGGAAAACTCATAGAAATCCACGGTTTAGACCTTTCTAGGGACAAAAGATAGTGAATGGGTCTAGCAGAAAAAATAAATTCTATGGCACGCTTTGAATTGTAGGACTTTTTTTAGGCTATCATCACCGGGGTAGAAAATACACCTGAAGTTTACTCAAAAGAACCATAAATGATACATGATATGTGATGTCACCAAGACATTGCAGGCACTTTTTATATCGTTTTCTAAACTATATATACCCCTCCTCCCCAAATAATGTTCGATTTCATCCTCCTCGTTTTGTCAGATTTGGGGCATGGGCGGACAAGTGTCCGAGCGACGCCATGTCCCCTAAACCCAACAGCGCCCCCTCCCTCCAACGTTGTATGCGGGTCAATTTTTGGCCTTTCCATAATCATAAACTACGTTCCAACGTTATCCGCAAAAAAAGAAAAAACTACGTTCCAACGTTATAAATAATCAACATATGAAATAGCAAACATCGAACTTCAAATACCTCACATCGGGCCTAGTTCCGTTTCCAAAAGGGCAACAAATCCAACGAAATTTCATCAAACACATGGATCAATCAATCTTCTGGATTGATGGCCGCTTTTTTGTTCTTCTTAAACCATGCCCTCGTTAGATGGTCCACGAGGCTAAGATTAACCGTCATCGCACGTGACTCCTTCGTGAACTGGCATCCAACTTGATGGCAGTGGCAAGATCGGCATCAACGCGAAGCTTATCTGTCGTCGCTGTGACATCTTGATGGTACTTCTCTTGAAGTATATCCATGAAGCCCTTGGAGCGCTCATCTTTTCTCCATTCTCGAATTCCCCTCTCTTTCCACTCGAGCTCTCTTTGACGGATATCATCTCTTTCGAAGATTTTTACAAGGCGATAGTGGACGCCTCGCTCGTCAAGTCTTCCTTCTAAAGCTTCTTTCTTGGGGCCGAGGCGAGCGCATTCCCAAACCACCACTTGTTTCACCTTCTTTAATATCGATGGTGGATTGATCATTGCCCCTTCTCTTTCGACTCTTGATTTTTTTGCTTGAGATATGCAACAAAGTCAATCCATTTGAGAGCTTTGTGAAGCTTGAGCCAAGAATGAACCAACTTGAAACTTCATCCTTCATTTTGGGCTCGAAAGACATCCAAAGCTTAGGGAACTTGGGCGGCCACGCCAACACCACTTACCCTCCGCCCCTTGAAACCATCCTATGCACTGGTGAACTTGTTGCATTCCTCTAGAATGGATGGCGCACTCTCCAGTGGCTATGGTGTGATCTCTTCTTATAGGCAGTGGACGTCCAGAGGGTTTCACAGTGTTGATGAGGGTATATCCAACCGGAGTACCTATTTAAGACCAGGGTGGCCCAGTAAGTGGTCTCTTTCCCGCTGGGACTACTTGCAGAGGTGCAGTTGCAGAGGTGCAGGATGACCTGAAGGCCTAGTTGACCCACCGAAGATCAACGTGAAGAACAAGAAAAGGGATCAACAATGGATAGTCGACTTAGGTTTAGGTGACTCAGACGTATGATAAAAACCCTAGGTCAAGTCACTTATATAAGGCTTGGCCAAGGGATAGCATCCGGAGATCACATTCGCCTACCTTAGCCTCCATCTACGACTCCAGCAACTTGTAAACACATCTATCAATATAATCAAGCAGGAGTAGGTCTTTACCTCCACTATGAGGGGTCGAACCTGGATACATCATGTCATGTGTCAATCTCGTCCAGGACTTACAATGTCTCCATCGCTCTCCACCTCATCTGAGCTACTCCTGTTGCATCTGTCTCGGCGATACCATGACATCTGTTGCGAATTTCCTATTGGGACCTTGATAGAAGTTATTTGGTTTGGCGTTGCGGAGCCACCATCACTTGGTACAGCTGGCCGGTACGGCTGGAGCCCGCCAGACCGATGGTCGTTAAGTCTCGTTTCACATCAGTCTTCCATCATATTTTTCCCATATATGCTCAGATATCATCATAAAAACATCCACCCAAGAAACAAATTACCAAAGAGATTTGCACATCTATGCATACATTAGTGATTAGTGGCAGGCTTAAGGAATACTTTCATCAACATCTTGAATATTATCTGGTTCAAACGAAGATAAAAAAAATGAGTCTAAAAAACACTCATAAAAAAGCTTAAACCTTGATCACCCTCGATTAGAAAACAAAATCACTGAGGGACTTGGAGTTTAAACCGAAACAATGAGAAGCAGGTAGGTTCACTTACGATTGGCCGGTAATCATATGTAACTCACACTTCTTTCATATAAAAGCTTAGCATAGATAGAGCAGTAGCAAGATCATGATATATGCTTTGTTATGGCAAGACAACTAAAATAAAAGTTTCATTAGCATGAATAATTAGTTGAGTAACAATTTTCTTTCAATTCTTTTAGTTAACAATGTCCTGTCGAGGAATACTCTGGAAGATTTGAAGCGTAAACAAATCAAAAGTGCGAGGAGTGGCTTTTCTCTATACACATCGGAAGGGCAGACTGATGCTCCTGTTACTGATTAGACCCTAGCTAGTCCAAACTGTGATTACAACGGCCGCGCCCGTACTCCGGTTGTATTAAACCACTGCTGGTGATTATGCTAGCATGGTACGACGGAGTTTTAATCAGCAGCAGCGGTAGAGCCTCTCAACATCTGCCGGTGGGCCTGGCGAGGTGCAATAATTCCCGAAATAATTGGCGCGTTGCCGAGGCTGTCCCACGTGACGGCACAGATTGGAGTGTCCCCCGGCGAGGAAGGAAGAGCAGAGCAGCTGTAAAGCGGGGCCCACCCAGTTGTTTCTGCCCGGAAAGCCACCGTCCCCTCGCCCTCGCCGCGCGCGCCACGTGCGGTCCAGGGTACTACTGCTAGCCCCAGCGTGCTACACTCATGTGTCGAGCCCAGCCCAGTAGACTGCTTACCTGCACTGCTGGCGGCTGCACCTTGCGATCATTAGTGGGAGTTCATCGTGGAGTTCAGGAATTGAAGCCAACACAACAGAGAAGCATCCATCACTATGATCTAGATCGAAAGAGTAGGATTTTTTTTTTTGAATCTCAAGAGTAGGATTTGAAACCACAACAATGAACGTAAAAAAACAGACTGGATCCTAGAGGATCCTAAACACATAACTTCTCCTCCATCGTTGCTAGATGTACCAACGGAGCAAGGATAGAGCGATGACTAATGACTTCGAACTGTTGTACATCATTAGCTAGATAATTTTGATTCCACGGCTTGGACACCTTGGTACTCCAACACCGGTGGAGGTTAGAGCATCTACAACTGCGTCCATCAAACGGCGCCCTGCAAATGCACCGGACAGACCGAATTAGGGGGGAGGGGGTGTGGCGCTAGCACAGGTTGCTGCTTTTGTGGGACACCTCTGCCGCATCCTCCAAAACGGCGCTACAGAAAACACCAGATTTCTACATAATTTAATTTTAATTTGCGTATATATATTTGAAAGTTGAATGAAATTCCACAAAAAATAATTTAAACTAAAACACTTGCTGTGTCGAGCCTAGCTGACTACTTACGTGCACTGCTGGCGGCTGCAGCGTGACTACAATTGGGGTTGTGGGTGAGATTAGTGAAAAGCTGCTGTTTAACTGTTCTACCTGTATCATTGACTCTGACGATTTCGGGTTTACTGCTTGGACTGTTGGACAGCTTGGTTCTCCAACACCGGTGGCGGTTCAGTTCACCTGGGCGAAGCGAACGAACAATGGCCGGAACAGAACGCATCTCGACTAGCCAAAACGGTTAACCGGCGGCGTGGCTTGGCAGGGCGCTAGCTACAGCAATCCGTGGTAGGGTGGCAGTGCAGATCTCGAGGCGGCAAAGCAAAGCACACCCCCAGTACTACTCCGGTGGGCGGAGCAGTTGCACTAGTGTAGGCCGCACCCCCTCCTCGTCTCCGTATTATGCACCCAATGCCACAAAATACGGACTATGATTTCCGACTTTCCGTACGACACCACATCTTGTTTTGGAGTACGTACTTGGCTACTTGCACACTTGTTATAGGCACCAGTACGATGTTCATAATCTTGCTCATCAAGTACTGATTCGCTACCACATCCTACCTGGATCACGCCTAGCTCCACACTGTGATTAGTACTTGCAGATCATGACATGATGTATAACAGCATCTTCAGTTGTACCTCCGTACACCATCGGGCAACAACGCCGGACCGGACGCATGTTGCGCGTTCCTTGCAGCGGCGCTCCAATACAACCCTTCCAATATATTTTTCTTCGTAATTCAAATATTCCTTAAACAATTTTGTGAAATCCCAACACATAAACAGTTAGTTTAACAACAATTAAAATAGAAACAAAAATTCATACAATTCAAATAAAACAAAGTTCACGTAGACCAAGACTTACACGGCTTCTTCTTTGATCATCCAGAAATGGTTGACCAAATCATTCTGATTATGTTGTGCATGGTCACACAACCATTTATCACCTTCGACGACTGATCTTGAGACCATCCGAGAGGAGAGTACCGAACAATAGCAAAATAAGATCGAAGCACACCAAATCTCCGCTCTACATCCATCCCGCAACTCACCTAGCGCGAAGCAAAGTGAGACTTTTTTCTAACCTTCGAGCTTGGAGGTTGTGTTCGCAAATGCCGACCACCTTGTATATATGACATCGGCTAGGTATTATCCTTAGATATCTTGGTGGACATTGATCTCATAGTTGAACTTTGGAGCATGGTCTTCAACAATTCTCGCAAAAATTGGCAAGCACTGCAATATGTCGATGTCATTGTGAGATCATGCCATGCAAAGAAAAGTGCCAAATCTGCAGGTCTTGATCTGTCATAGCTTCAAGTATCACACTGCACTCTCCATGATGCTTTTTCACCCTTTCCCAACTATAAATGTCATGATATCTTTCTATCTAGCACGGTCCAATTAACCGGGCCGATCCCAACTATAAATATCATGTAGGATAGGAAGGTATCACATACTCGAGCGATCCAACACATTCTCCTTTGCTCGAGGCCTCTCCCACCCTTGCCAAATCGCAGCCGCCGCCACCCACTTTCGATGCCAATAGTTCTGTGGCACCTACACCAACCTTGCGCCTTTCCCCGGCCGCCTCCCACCGATTCGACCGTGAAAGATCGAGATGTCGCCTAGAAGGGGGGGGGGGGGGGGGTGAATAGGCAATTACAAACTCTTGCGGATTTGTCTTGTAAGAATGCGGAATTAAACTATCGTTTAGTTTACAAGCACAAACCCTAAATATGCTAAGCTCAACTAAGTGTAACAATAGCAACTAGAGCTAAGCAAGATAGGCACAAGATATATGTAGCACAAGTGATAGCAAGATATATGTACTTCAAACACGATGGCTATCACAAGGAAAGAGAGCTCGGGTATAGAAATAACCGAGGCACGCGGAGACGAGGATGTATTCCCGTGTTCCCTTGCTTTGCAACAAGGTACGTCACGTTTGGAGGAGTGGAGGTCCCACGAAGGATTCCCCGCGTCACGAAGGCTCACCCTATTCTCCGAACCACACCCACGAAGGATAATGGCCCTTTCCTTATGGTTAGCTTTTCCTCCGCTCCGGAGATGGCAAGCTCCACAACCACTTCACAAGCTCCACGAAGGAGAAGCCCGGGCCCCTTCACAATCTTCCACGAAGAGATCACCGGGACACCAACCAAGCCAACTAGGAGGTCACCCTCCAAGAGTAACAAGCTCACGATCTCTCACTCGAACAAATCGTGGTGGAGAGCTCAACACTATGCAATGATGCAAAGCAAGAACACCGGAGGTGTTCAAGTCCTTCACACTCAAATCCCACCAAAGCAACGAATGCTAGGATGAGATTGGAGAGGAAGAACAAGAGGGAAAGTCAACCAAAGACTCCAAGATCTAGATCCCAAGAGATTCCCTTACTTAGAGAAGAAATGGTTTGGTGGAAGTGTAGATCTAGATCTCCTCTCTCAAATCCTCAAGTATGAGCAAGAATGGTTGGAGGAATCAAGGGAGAGAGCAACTTCTTCAAATGCAACAGTGGAGGTGAGAGAAAAGGGAAGAAGTTGAGTGCTCAAGGTGGAAGAAGGGCTATTTATAGCATGGGAGAAAATATAACCGTTGGAGAAAAAACTATGTGCAAAATCGCAGGAAAAACGCCCAAAAAAGTGGCCCAGCCGGTTGCTAGGCCGGCCAACCGGATTTGGCGCTGACCAGCCCAGCTGGGGGTCCGGCCGGACCGGCCCAGCAACCGGGCAGGGCGAGCGCGCCGCACAGGGCGAGCGTCTGGTCGCGCGGGGGCGCAGGCCGCGGGGTGGGCCGCAGAGCGGTGAGGCCCGGCCCCGCCAGAGGCCGGTCCGGCCGGAGGCGGCCGGCGGCCCGTAGGAAACCGGCGCCCGGCCGGAGGGAGCCGCCAGGCCCACGGGATCCCGCCACCGGATGGCACGAGCTCCCGGGCCGGATTCGGCCGGGTGGGCCGGCGCGGGGCCCGGCAGGCCGGGCGCCCAACCGGCAGCCTCCCCCCCTTTTTTTTCTTTTTCTTTTCTTTTCTCCTTTTCCTTTTTCTTTAATAACGAATGCTCCCGAACTCCGATTCGAGTGAAACCAATTTTGTTTGGAAGATAACAACAAATGCTATCCAATAGAAAGTGCAAACACAAGAAACTGTAGGAGGGGATTTTATCATGAATATAAAAGGGTAGAGCCTTATATCATGAATAACCGGTAAAATCACCCAACTTCGAAAACGCAATAGAAGATGCATGCGAACTCCGTTTTCGATGAACTTGGGCTTGTTGTAAAGCTAGCAACAAGCTCAAGAACCTCACACAGAGAAACACCAAGAAGCAATAAGGATATGCAGAGTATGCAAAGGATTGAGCTCCCTAAGATGATGTGATCAAGTTACTTAACCGAAAGCCCCTCTTAATAGTGCGGCTATCTATCCTATAATCCGGTCTCCCAACATCCACCTTGAGACTGGTAAAAGGAAAACCTAGCAAGGCCATACCTTTGCCTTGCGCATCCCGCTTGATCTTGATGATAACTCTTCAAGCCACACTCAAGCCGGAATGCCTCACTAGATCAATGTTGCTTCGTGAAGACTCACAAATGCTCCCCCATACACTATGATGGGAAAGCCCCATTGATGCACATCTTCACATGTCCATTATCACCAAATGGACGACAAGCTTCAAGCATGTGATCCACTCAAGATACTCATCTTGAACTTGCCCAACTCAACCTTGTATCTTCTCATACGATGATCTTGATGCCAATACACAAGGTATACCTTTATCTTCATGGCATCCATACTTGAATCCAACACATGGAGAGCAAGTAGTACCTATGGAATATTCCTTCATATAAACTCAATGAAAACATTAGTCCATAGGGGTTGTCATTAATTACTAAAACCACACATAGGGGCAATGTACCCTTACAATCTCCCCCATTTTGGTAATTGATGACAACCACAATAAGAGGGTTTATATAATGAATATTAGTGACAAGTACGCAACTTATCCGAGAATAAGTTGTATACAAGAGGTTGTATTTGATATGGTCAAGTAACACAAAGCTACTAGCCCATATCAAAACCGGCTCTACTCACACAACTACAACAAATGCAATGGATGTGAGTAGAACCAATATATATAGAGAAAACTCCCCCACAATGTATGCACGTGTGATGAACATGAATTCATTGCATACATTGTCAAGATTAACCTCTGGATAGTTTCCACTATATATATACAACCATGCAAGACATATAAATATGGAATGCATGAGAGGCAAAACACTTAAGCACAAACCAAACTTAAGTATAAAACCATTCCCTTAAACCCTCTAAACTTCTCCCCCATTGGCATCGATTGTCAAAATGGGAGAAAAATTTAGAAGGCCAATATAATGTGAGTTCCTCCCCAAAGTGTGCACTTCTCATAATTTGAGTGGAATCAAATGCACATATCCAATGATGAATACTTGAAGGAAGTCAAACTATATTGAGGATCAAAGATTGCATAAGAATAACATGATGGAGAAAGTTTTCACAAATAAAGCAAGCAATCAAAGATCCAATTGGACAAACAAAGATATCATGATAAGAGAGATATAGTGCTCTTAAATAAAAATAAGAAAGCTCCCCAAGGTTCGTGCACAATTTATAATGTTTGCATTTGAATACAATATGCACAAACATGGAATCCTCACTCCCTATATATCATTTAGAACACAACTAAGGTAAAGAGAATATGCTTATCAAGAACAACTTTAGTCCAACAATTACGAGATATGAGTGCATGAAGAAAATAAATAAAACAAGCACTCATAAATCTTCTTTACCAACCCACTAAAAACAAAGGAGTAAAAGATGGTCGGCAAAGAACAAGGATATCAAGGTGATGGATTAACGCTCTTATGTATATGAGTTTCTAAAGTGGACAAAGTGATCCATAAAGAAACATGCACACACAAGAGGTTAATAAAATAGATAAGACAAGATATCCAAGATGAAGTAATAACATATACCAAAGGATGTTTGCTTAAGAAGCATCTATAGCCTATGGCTCCAATTTTCACTTATGGTATATGAATGAACCTCAACCAAGTTAAATCTCAAAAAAAAATCACAACTAACAATAAGGGAAGTAAAGCTAGTTGGAGTGTTTTGAGAAAGGCAACAAGTATCACAAATACGGATTTATTTCACAAATTCATCAATATTGCACACAAGAGCTCTTTGAGGAATTGATATGCAATAAATTGCTAGAGGGCATATTTGTGATAGGTGAATCATAAAATATGATATATATATATAACCTATCATATGCATCTTCTCAAATTACTCAAATGTTCAATAAGAAGTTTTACTTTAAAAGGGTTTTTCAAGAACCGTAATATTTTCGAAATAAATAATTTCATGCGAAGATACAACCTACAAGAGGTTGGATGCTATATGAGAGTGCATGAATAAGATACTTGTTACCGAGATGGCAATGGCTTGATGTAGTGGATAAGAGTTCATCGATCATCCTAACTTGACTCCAATCCTCATATGGTGACAACACCTTCCTTATAGATGAGACAAGCCTCCATTGCATCTCCAATGTACCTAAAACATCATTCAATGAAATATTGGTCCCCAAACTTATTGGGTCCAACATGGTTAGACTAACCACAATATATAGAACACACTCCATATAAACATGTGCATATTTAGATGAAATTCGAATTTCATGCACATCTTAGCCATTTAGGATTTGATGGAGTATATCCTACATAATGGATCGAAAGAAAGCAAGCATGCTACAAGTATAAACAAATTACATATAAGCATGCACCAAAACTTTTAAAGATCCAAGAAAGATATACTTTGGACAAAACACCAAAAGAATTAAATAAGGCATAGAGGTGTCACAAAACAAATTTGTTGTCCAAATTATATCTAAGAAGCAAATCACAAAAGATTTGTTCAACAAAGTTCAACAAGTGAACTAAGAAGAAACCATTGAGCATAGAGGATGAAATAAAGCAAACATGCTCAAAGATTTATCTCATTCAAGCTAATAAAATATGTAAGAAGGAATGAGATAGCAAACTCCCCAAAAGAGCAAGGTTCGAACAAATAAACCAAACCCTCACTTTTCACAATGGCACAATGTACCGTAAAGAAAAGGTATGTATTCCAAAACAAACACTTGATATGAATCAAGAGGATTTATCAAAAGATTTTTCAAAGGGACAAGGAAGACATATGGGAGCTATAAAAATTTCTTGGAAATAAAATAAGGAAGTAAGAAACAATCCAAGGTGAAGATGATCCAAAAATTCAACCACATACAAGGTTATCAATTGTCAAAGACAATGAGTATATTGGAAATAATTTCCGGTGGAGTATTGATAATGATAGTAAGGACCAACTTCACAATAAAAGGCATAGGATAAGTATATAGAATTAAGCACTATGCACGGATGAAGATTCTTGATAACTTCAACTAGTCACACAATCACGCACGGCAATGATTAGAATAACTTGATGCAAACGGTGTCCCAAATAAGATATAGAGATATGTATTTGAGGAAAATCCGTACCAAGAATTTCATATTCAAACAAGAGCCCACAAGATGAGTAATAAAATATTTTTATTAGGAATGGAGCTTGTTTGAGCAAACATGCCACCTAGGAACAAGATAATTAAGAGCATCAACTCTAAGTGGCATAACCTCATATGTTCACATTTTTTAGGCTTGTGATATGTACAAAACATATTACTCCCCCATAATGTGATAAAACATTTCTTCTACATAAGAGGCAACTAAAATTCAACTAGAGATGATTAATGGATATTTAGAATTTGAATTTCTCATGAGTATGGCACACCACATAGTGACTAGATAATCTTGCAATATCAATACTATGTGGTGGTACCCATGTACACACATTTTAAAGAAAGAGAGATGCACAAAGCATATCACTCCCCCAAAATGGGATGTTCCATTAATCACTTCAAAGAGAGCCAAATAAGATATCATCAAGATGCATTAGGCTCAAAACAATACACAAGTATATGGTGAGTCAAACAAACATACTTGAATACACAAGATAAGCAAGTAAGACAGAACACATACATACACATATTTGGTACAAAACCAAACATGCAAAGGGGCAAGTAACTTACAATAAACATGACGAGTTGAAGTATAAGTTACCGCAAAGAGGAACATTGGATATAAGATATAGATGATAATCCATACGACTTGGCTTGGTAAAAATATAATATATGAAGATCCCTTAATTCTTCATGAAGTAGCCAAATCTCCAATGCCCTCCACAACCACCTATTGATCAAATTTGAGCTTGTTGGTCCCCAACCAAGTTGGGTCCTAAGAGGTTAGTCACAATAGGCTTGGCAACCCAAATGGTTCTTTTCTTGAAACCACTTTGAGTTCCAACAAACTTGGCAAACACATTGCCATCCTTATCCTTCCCTAGAGAATAATCATCATCAACAATTATAGGGTTAGATAAGGTACTACCTAAGCAAGAGGAAGCAAAGTGCCCCTTCTCACGGCATAAGTAGCAAGTGTTCCCCTTTCTCTTCTTTATTGATTTCTTCTCTTGGGGAACAATATCTTGATTCTTCTTGGGAAGTGGCCTATCTTCAACTTGAGGTCGAGCATGAGCTTGACCTTGACCTTGTGGCCGTTTCCCTTGTTGTTTCTCACTCAAGTGCTTCTTCTTCTTCAATGGGCATGATCTAACATGATGCCCTTCAACCTTGCACTTGAAGCAAACCAACTTGGCCGGATCATTGACTTTATCTTGGCCATTCTTCTTGTTGCTCTTGCTCTTGCTCTTGGACTTGTTCTTGTTATTGGAGTTGAATCCAAGTCCACTCTTGTCATTGGGGGATTGTTGCACACTTAGCATCTTGTCAAGTGCGGATTTCCCTTCATGACGCTTTTCTAAGTCTTTCTTCAAAGAAAGGACTTGGGCCTCGAGCTCTTTTATTTCCTCTACATGGTTAGTAGAAATACAAGTACTAGAGGAAGTAGAAGCTTCATTGTTAGAGCAACAAGGCAAAGTGAGTAATCCAACACAAGGTGTATCACTAGTTTGACTAGATGGATTACAAGGACTAGCACATGGCAATATAGCATTTGTAGTAGAGATTGTGCTAACATCCATATGAGGCTCACAAGATGTTACCTTAGTGATACTACCCCATAGGAAATTAGAAGATCATCATGAGAGCTTGAGAGCTTTTTATGACTTTCTTCCAATTCCCTATAATTGCTAGTTAGCAACTCAAGTTGAGCCCTTAGCTCAACATTCTCCTCTAAGGTAGATGCTTCACAAGAATTAGAGTTAGTAGCACAAGCATCAACAATAGTTTTCTCATTTTCATGCATATAGGATTCAATTTTTTGTGTAAGCATAAAATTAGTATGCTTCTCATCTTTTAGCTCATGCTTGAGTAGAGTGAATCTCATTTCCCCATTTTCAACATGGGACTCCAACTCCACTATGGTTTCCCTATATTTATTCAAGGTATCCATAGAGTGTTCGAGATTAGCACGAGCTTCTTTATTACCATGAAGAGAAGCATATATCATTGCCATATTATGCACCAAGGTATTATATTCTTCATCATTATCATCATCATCACTCTCATCATTAGAGAAAGTGTTAGGAGTCAAAGTAGGAGATACCTTTGATCCATTTGCCATAAGGCACATGTGCATACCGGAGGATGAAGATGAAGATATTCTTGAATCCTCATTTGAAAACATGTCTTGATCCATAGAGTGTTCGGTTACCTCTACATTGTTAGTCAACAAATAACTAGAGGAAATATAAGCATTTTGATTATGGGAGCAAGACAAGGTAAGCATATCATCATGAGATCTATGTAAGCAATTTACACATGATATGCAAGGACTATCAACACAAGCATGTAGGTTATTTTCAATGCTAGATGTGTTTAAGTCTAAAGAGGAAGCATTACAATGGGATAGAGATGAAGAATCATCACTATTGAGCACAATATCAACATTGCAATTTTCCTCACCACTCACCATATCATTACCTCGTGTCTTGCTACACGTTGGTGAAGTGGAAGAAGATGATAACTCATCACGACCGGAGGTGGAAGCAACTTGGAGCTCTTCATGATGTGAAGGGGAAGAAAGCTCCTCGGAGTCACCACCGACCAATTGAGAAGTGGATCCACCAAACATTTCCTTAAGCTTGATCCACATCTCATGAGACGATTTTCGCTTTATATATATCAAGAACCTACGAAAATCGGGTCTCAAGGAGAATAAAAGCTCATTAGATACTTGAGGTTCAAGATGTAAGTTTTTCTCATCCTCTAAAGATAGATTTTGAGAATCCATCGGAGGAGAAAAACCGACATCTAGAAATTGCTCTATATGTGTACACAAGGTCCGAAGATTACAAAGCAAGCAATTTCGCCACAAAAGATAATTTGTGCCATTAAAGACAATTGTGTCATTGTGCACTATACTAGCCGACATCTTTACTCTCAAGGCGGTGAAGCCTTAAACAAGGAGAGACCTTGCTCTGATACCAATTGAAAGATCGAGATGTCGCCTAGAGGGGGGGGGTGAATAGGCAATTACAAACTCTTGCGGATTTGTCTTGTAAGAATGCGGAATTAAACTATCGTTTAGTTTACAAGCACAAACCCTAAATATGCTAAGCTCAACTAAGTGTAACAATAGCAACTAGAGCTAAGCAAGATAGGCACAAGATATATGTAGCACAAGTGATAGCAAGATATATGTACTTCAAGCACGATGGCTATCACAAGGAAAGAGAGCTCGGGTATAGAAATAACCGAGGCACGCGGAGACGAGGATGTATTCCCGTGTTCCCTTGCTTTGCAACAAGGTACGTCACGTTTGGAGGAGTGGAGGTCCCACGAAGGATTCCTCGCGCCACGAAGGCTCACCCTATTCTCCGAACCACACCCACGAAGGATAATGTCCCTTTCCTTATGGTTAGTTTTTCCTCCGCTCCGGAGATGGCAAGCTCCACAACCACTTCACAAGCTCCACGAAGGAGAAGCCCGGGCCCCTTCACAATCTTCCACGAAGAGATCACCGGGACACCAACCAAGCCAACTAGGAGGTCACCCTCCAAGAGTAACAAGCTCACGGTCTCTCACTCGAACAAATCGTGGTGGAGAGCTCAACACTATGCAATGATGCAAAGCAAGAACACCGAAGGTGTTCAAGTCCTTCACACTCAAATCCCACCAAAGCAACGAATGCTAGGATGAGATTGGAGAGGAAGAACAAGAGGGAAAGTCAACCAAAGACTCCAAGATCTAGATCCCAAGAGATTTCCTCACTTAGAGAAGAAATGGTTTGGTGGAAGTGTAGATCTAGATCTCCTCTCTCAAATCCTCAAGTATGAGCAAGAATGGTTGGAGGAATCAAGGGAGAGAGCAACTTCTTCAAATGCAACAATGGAGGTGAGAGAAAAGGGAAGAAGTTGAGTGCTCAAGGTGGAAGAAGGGCTATTTATAGCATGGGAGAAAATATAACCGTTGGAGAAAAAACTGTGTGCAAATCGCAGGAAAAACGCCCAAAAAAGTGGCCCAGCCGGTTGCCAGGCCGGCCAACCGGATTTGGCGCTGACCAGCCCAGCTGGGGGTCCGGCCGGACCGGCCCAGCAACCGGGCAGGGCGAGCGCGCCGCCGCACAGTGGCGAGCGTGGTCGCGCGGGGCGCAGCCGCGGGTGGGCCACAGAGCGGTGAGGCCTGGGCCCGGCCAGAGGCCGGTCCGGCCGGAGTGGCGGCGGCCCGCAAGAAACCGGCGCCCGGGGTCGGAGGGAGCCGCCAGGCCCACGGGATCCCGCCACCGGATGGCACGAGCTCCCGGGCCGGATTCGGCCGGGTGGGCCAGCGCGGGGCCCGGCAGGCCGGGCGCCCAACCGGCAGCCTCCCCCCCTTTTTTTTCTTTTTCTTTTCTTTTCTCCTTTTCCTTTTTCTTTAATAACGAATGCTCCCGAACTCCGATTCGAGTGAAACCAATTTTGTTTGGAAGATAACAACAAATTCTATCCAATAGAAAGTGCAAACACAAGAAACTGTAGGAGGGGATTTTATCATGAATATAAAAGGGTAGAACCTTATATCATGAATAACCCGTAAAATCACCCAACTTCGAAAACGCAATAGAAGATGCATGCGAACTCCGTTTTCGATGAACTTGGGCTTGTTGTAAAGCTAGCAACAAGCTCAAGAACCTCACACAGAGAAACACCAAGAAGCAATAAGGATATGCAGAGTATGCAAAGGATTGAGCTCCCTAAGACGATGTGATCAAGTTACTTAACCGAAAGCCCCTCTTAATAGTGCGGCTATCTATCCGATAATCCGGTCTCCCAACATCCACCTTGAGACCGGTAAAAGGAAAACCTAGCAAGGCCATACCTTTGCCTTGCGCATCCCGCTTGATCTTGATGATAACTCTTCAAGCCACACTCAAGCCGGAATGCCTCACTAGATCAATGTTGCTTCGTGAAGACTCACAAATGCTCCCCCATACACTATGATGGGAAAGCCCCATTGATGCACATCTTCACATGTCCATTATCACCAAATGGACGACAAGCTTCAAGCATGTGATCCACTCAAGATACTCATCTTGAACTTGCCCAACTCAACCTTGTATCTTCTCATACGATGATCTTGATGCCAATACACAAGGTATACCTTTATCTTCATGGCATCCATACTTGAATCCAACACATGGAGAGCAAGTAGTACCTATGAAATATTCCTTCATATAAACTCAATGAAAACATTAGTCCATAGGGGTTGTCATTAATTACCAAAACCACACATAGGGGCATTGTACCCTTACAGACCGCCTCTCTCTCTCTGCTCCTCTCGACTCGTGGTGGCCTTGCGCATCTAGCTTGCACACACTGTGTTTGGCCGTTTGCTTCGGTAGGGTTCATTCAGTTATCGTTATATGCTCGATGACAATGGCCACAATGAAGGCTGGGAAGAGATATGGATGAGATGCATGTTCCTCGAGGATCAAAGTCAAAGCGAAAAGTTAAGATTGATGGCATATCCAATGAAGATTACTAGAAAAGTGTCATGTATGCCATCATCGACTTACTACATGTGGAGCTTAATGACTGTTTCAACGAAAGTGGCACCACCTTGCTTCTTGGAATGGGTTGCTTGGACCATTCTGGCTCTTTCTCTAACTTTCATAAGGAAAAAAATATTCGCAGTGTCTCGCTCATATCCTGATGATTTTGCTACTGAAAGTAAGATTGAAGAACTTAGTTGGCAACTTGATAACTTTGTTGAAAACATCCCGGGTGACTCCAGATTCTCAGATTTGAAAGGATTTGGTGATCTTTGCCAAAAAATAGTTTTAAAATAGAAGCATACAATATTCCCTCTAGTGTTTCTTTTGCTGAATTTAACATTGGTCTTGCCGGTTGCCACGACAACGGTTGAGAGAGCATTTTACGCAATGAAATATATCAAGTCTGATCTACGAAATAGAATAGGCGATGATTTTTTGAACCATTCTCTCATTACTTAAGTTGAAACTGACGTGTTTCAGATGATAACTACCGATGCCATCATGATGGAAATTTTCTGAAACCCCCTTTGTATTATGTAGAAAAATGTAGAAAAAACTCTAAATTCATCCATATGGCCCCCTCCAAGTAAAGAAGTCGTTCATTTGGCCCCCTTAGTATTTAATTCCTGGCTTCATCCCTGATACTTATCAAGGTTTTTCTACATTTTTTCTTCTTTTGGACCATGTTATTGATAATTTACAGTCATCTTGATGATTCTCTTTTTGTGTACCTGTTTGGGGAGGGGGGGGGGGGCGGTTTGTCATAGACTATCAGATTTATTCTTCTTTTGGACCATGTTATTGTAATGATAATTTACAGTCCTGTTGAGGATTCTCTTTTTGTGTAGCTGTTGGAAATTTTTCGTGCAATTTTAGAGCTTGACCCCATAGATTTTTTTTTTCCGTGGCTCCGCCGCTGGCCAGAATCTACAGCCATCCATGCATGATGCATCTGGATATAGGCAACAACTGTGCGCGTCTATAACTTTAAGTCTATAAGGACATGCACATGAATCCATAATTGATGATGCTCCATGCATATGCATGATCCATCCAACCTAACCCTGATCCCTTATATCATCTGAAACCAAATCAAGGAACAAGGCCACGGTCTCTTTTATCAGCAATCAATCAACCACCTCGGCCGCTTTGCAGACCAAACATTCTTATATGTAACCTCTAGTGCTTTTACAACATCCGGGGAGCATACTCTTGACGGGAGAAAGCGGCAGTGGCCTGCATAAAATAGTCGGTGGCAGCTGGCTCCAACTGCAAGGAAAGAGAGGCTTCTTTGACTGGACTCCCTCTCACTCGACGATCCAGCAGCAGCACCAGCACTAGCACGAAGTTGCAGAAGAAGAACATGCAGCGAAAAGCTTGAGCGACACAACACCACTGCACAGATCTACTACCGCATTAGAATACTGACGCTCACAGCTTGTCGACGCAGCAGAGGAGAGGAGACTGGAGACCGTTATTCTGACGCGTAGCAAAGCAAATTCATGGCGCTCGCTACTGCAGTCTGCGGCGGATTAACTAAAGCGCAGCTGATCGTTCTGAGGGCGAAGATCATGATGAGTGCATGTGATGGTCGGGCAAATGCAGTGTCCCTTATGAACACACACAGAGCATACCGTCGTGTTCGTCAGTGGTTTGGTTTATGGAACAGGAGGCCCAGCCGAACACCGGGAGTGTGGTAAACAGGTCTATCAGGACGGTTGAAGGGCTCCTTGCTGTAGATGTTGCTTGACCTTGTATTGTATGATCGCCAATTCGCCAGGTATGCGGTGGACCCTAATGCTGCATTAGCAATGCAACTAGTAACTTGTAAGTATGCTGAAGAGAATCCAGAATGCTGACCCATTTTAAGAACCAACTGGCAGTATCCTCCAAATTCAGCCAGGGTTAAGATTTCGACCATGTGTGCACATTTTTGTTTTTGGTTCGACTTTGACAGCAACGAACTGCAAAAGTTGCGTGCTTTTTCTACTCTTTCCTTGTTTGTTTTTGAAGGAAAGAGTGATGGTACTGCTGCTGCAACAAAGTTGACACAGATCTTCTGTCAAAGTCATAGGTCCGTAGGGTTATTGTTTCTTTTGGTTTGTTTATGTAAAGTGAAGTTATTTTCCTACCCTTTCTATCTGTATATCGTCGGCTAGCTCGATTGATTGCCATTCATCAACAACCCTTGCCCAACTACTCGCTTTACTAGGGATTAGGGATGATGCTCGGGCCCAATGGGTCTCCCAAATGGCCCAAATGTACCTTGCCTTACTTAGCAGTGGCCCAAAACACAGCGTATCCACTCCTACAAAACATCCCAAGAAAAACATAAACTTCACACTAGCTAATATCTGCAAGTCTGCAACTGTGTTATCACTAGGAATCGTACCTCATTGCTGTGACAAAAGATATTTGATAGAGTTGCTCTGTGTACCCTGTCGACGTGCATGATCGGCTGAGCCAGATATTTGAAGCTGCTAGTGCAGTACGCTATTGAGCGCTGTTTCTGGCATACCACTGCACCTGAATAAATTTTGGTAGAACATAGCACAAGGTTGTGGCAGACCGTCAGATGCTGCAACCCGCTGAAAGAGACTGCGTCGCCCAAGGACGAACTGACAATTCACAGCAATCTTCTGCAAGTTGTTATTTGGAACAAGAGAAACCAACAAAGCCGACCATGAGCAGTCGTTCCACCACTGCCATGCCACATGATAAATCTCGATTACAGTCATCAACCACAGAAACACGAGAAATTTCAGAGTGATTCTTCGGCATGAGATTACCATTTTAAATTAACAACCACAGCTACCACAAGCTAATCTCAGTGCTTAGCTCCCTAGATCGGTCTACTTATATGTCGGTACAGTAGGATACTACGATGAGCCGAGGGAGACGGCCTTCGTGGACAGTAAGCTGGGGAGCAAACCATGCACGTAATACTGATAATAATTACATTGCGATCGCAGATGATGCTGTTCATCGCTGTACGCAGCTGAACCCATGGCACACCGCCATCCAAACGCTGAACAGGACCAGGCACAGCACCACGTCCACGCCGATCACGGCCATGGCGTGGCGCCGCCACCACGTGTGCCTCCAGGAGGGCCGGCTTGACCGCCGCTGTGTCGCGCCTTCCTCCGGCTGCGCCTCCTCGTCCGCAGATGAAGGCTCGCTAAACGAACCGCCAGTGCCTGGGAGCATATGGTGTGTGGTGGAGGAGGAGCTCGGCCCGGCTTGCAGTATCTGCACAAACTGCTGCACCACGCTGGACACCGCCTCGTTCCGTTGCCTCCTGGGCGTGGCACTGCAAGTGTCGCGGACGCGCTCCAGGAACTGGACGACCTCAGCGCTGCCTGGCGTGGGCTCCGCGATGGCGAGGTACGTGCGCCCGTCGTCGCCCGCCAGGAACGCGAAGATGCGCCTTCGGTCAACCGTGTGGTGGTGCCACCTGTGGTGCTCCGGCGCGTGGTTGAGGCAGAGAGTGGCCAGCGCGCGTGCCGCCTCCGCTTCCTCCTCACCCACAGCGGTGGAGCGGAAGTAAGACAGCTGCTTGCCCTTCTTGCTCCTGGACGTCACAGCCACACAGCAGAAGACGCTTGACCCCATGCCTTCGCCTTCTCTGACGCCGGCAGCATCCAGCATCCCCGGACTCGCCACCTCCGGGCCAGAGTCTAGACTTCTTGGCTTTGATCGGCGAGAGATCATGCAAAATCTCAAGGGGCATAGAAGATTTTCTAAGGGAAGAAGAGTAGAAGACTACATGTACGTACATGTGTCGGTGTATGGCTGGCTGTTGAGGTTGTGATCTTGCGGTGCAAAGGGATAGCTTCAAACCAACATGTTCTATATGCAGAAGTTTTGGAGACAACCGTTGCAGAGAAAAGCTGCTGCAGTAGCAGCCTTTATGCACAAATAATTTCGGTTTTCATATCTGTTGCAGTTGCACCAGAAAAAAAGTAGAGATGATATGTGCCTTGTACGGCGGTCTCTGGCTAAAGAATAAACAAGCTGACAAGGAAAGAAGCCCTAAAGGCTAGGTCAGTGCAACATCAGAGTTAACTTACTTGAGGAGAGAAGCAACAAGAAGGACCATCTTGATGCGACGATGAAGGCTTCAAACGTGGGTTTCGACCTTGAAGAAGGCTTTAAGAGGTCCAATGTCGAGATGAGAAGAACATCAGAGCAAAGTATTCTTGCTGTAGAATTTTGGTTTGGGGATAAGGTACTTTCAGGTTAGGTGAGTCAAAAGGGGAGAATTTTAGCGAGCAAGTCAAATACTAGTACTTTCACAAGAATAATGTAATGGCATTTTACAAGTGAAACAAGTGGATGATGCGTAGTGGTACAAATATTTCATCACTTGGTAGAGGCTTGTTTTGATATGGTTCAGACAGTCACTGTCTGAATTAGCCACCTACAAGTAATATAACACATTATAGGATAGGTGGAATACGAAAATACGGTGGTGCACTCGGGTGCACCATACCCTGATATGAAAAAACATTTGAATAACCATATTTAAATGTGTTAAAAAATTTGAAATAATTCACACACATACATGTCACCATGCTACTTACTCGTGTAAATTGTCAAGAAAAAATTCGAATTTTTCTGACCTACACAAAAAAGAGAAAATAGATTTTTCGCTATATTGTGAATAGTACGTGTATACTGCTATATTGTGAACAGTACATCTTGTTATTTTTGTGTAGGCTATGTAACTTAATATTTTAGTTCCTGATTTGACGTACGCATGTCTGCATACATTTCCTACCAATTTAATTTATGACATATTTTTTTGTAAATTTCTGACGTGTTTTCAATATAGGGTGCGCGCGCACCTGAGAGCCAAAAGTGCGCGTCAAGGTGGAATAGCACTAGTACAGAATAGGGCAGACTTGTCAAGACACCAAGCAATATCATCTTTTTTGCACCTTCACCTAACACCAAAGTTTTTACTCCGAAAGACTAAAAAACGAGCTAGCAATGACACCTGAGCACAAAAATAGAGAGCTGCATTCTACAACCGAATGCATCACTTGACCATCACAAATAGGGTTGGCAAACAGGGTTTGTGGGCCTGCATTTCAGAAACTTGGTTGCCTCTGATGGGAGGTTCATTTCTGTGATAGGCAGGGACATACTCACAGTACATTCACTTGACTGGGTTTTATTTTAAATGGCTCCCCCAGTTGAGACATCAACATCTTCTGGGTAAGTAAGAGTAATGGTCATTCGAGTACATGACAATGAACTTCAAGAATAAGTCAAATCATCAATGGATATGATCATTGATTCGTGAGTTAATTAAAAAAGGGTGCACAAAGGACCACAACGTTGGATTTCTTTATTTTCCCGGGAAGAGGAGATGTACTACAGTACTAGGCTATCTTTGAGACATGGATAGAGTACAACGTACATGGCTATCTTCAGGTGAGAGCCTTCTGTTACGAACTTACCATTAACAACATGGATTTAGTAGGCTATATTTACATGCATGAATACAAAGTACAACCAAGATGCTACTGAGAATTTAGGAAGCTAACATGCTACGTTCAACCTGCCTACTTTGCATATCAGATTCGACTCTTTGGTGCCTACTGCCTAGTAGGATGGGTACATGATTGGCTGCCTTGGAGCTCCATGACCAACAGCATTAACAGCATAACCTCCATAGCTAGCAATCAGAGCAGAACTATATGCACGACTGTTGTAGTCATACGTACCGTGGACAAACGGTCTGTGCTCATGCACAGGTTGAGTTGGCAATGCTGGTCCAAAGAGAAAACAACAGAACAAGATGGGGTTAAAACACATATCCTGTAACGCGTATAAACAAACCTAGGAAATAGCCTCACCTTGAGGGTGAACATTGTAAGGATAATAACTGAGTGAAGAGCCGTTATGTGGAATCCCGTCATTTACCACCGGATATGCTGGTTTATGGGACACAGGCATATCACTAGAATGCACAAACTGAGGCTGCTTTGGTAATGGTATAGGGTTGAGTTTAGGCATTACTGGATTATTGCCATTTGACGAGGGTTTGTCTTGTCCAGAAAGCTGTCAAAATTGATGATATTGCTTATGTTAGCAGATATACATGTCATAACAGCAAGAAATAAATACAATTAGTGCGCTCTAACTAGGTAAGTTGTGATTATATAGCTAGTGTTAATTTGCAGGCCAATGATTGGACTACGCAACATATACTGAAGATTACAAAAGAAGAAACGTACCCCAAATTTGAGTGTTTTACCATTAAGACGAACAAGTCCTGAAAAAAGCCCAACAGCGTACTGAGCGATTTCCTCAGTCTCATACTGGGCAAAAGCAAAACCTTTGGGACGTCCAGTTTCAAAATCACAGGGTATGTATAGGTCTACTACATGACCTGCCTGGATAAGAATCTCATACAAGACCTTTTCAGGTACCTTCTCATCTAAGTTGCCTGTTGAGAATAGTATAGGTAAGTAAAACTAGTACAACACAAAGCTTTACTGCAATAATAAAACATAACGCAGCAGCCTGAAGGCTGATGTTACACCGGAATGTTACAGAAATTCCTAGAAAATAATTGAGCTACTGAACAGTAAACATTATCAAGAGGAAAACACAATATGCATATATTTGATGTGCCGGAACAGCAGCATAATGCAAAAAAGCGACAGTTTGTTTGCTAAAAAAAGTTAGACAAGACATGAGAACAAGGCTATGACGACCCAGCTAGTACAAGTTTACTAGTACGTTTTTTCCAAGAAATGAAAGAGCGCAGCAATTCTCAAAACTAGATGTAAAGTTTGGAATTACAATTATGCACTGCTACGGTTACACAATACTGTTTGCAGTTACCGAGCGAGGCTGAGAGGCATTGCATCAGCATGATACAAAATCTATGCAGTTGTTGTTTACAATTTAATCATATACGAACTTGTCAACCAACACAACAGGCACGTCGAGCTGCATATGGCAGAATGGCAGCCTGAGCATAGACATGGTCCTATTGTAAGGAATTATACAGTAGTCTATATCAAGTTACAAAACTGAAACATCAGGAATCGTTTGGCCGGCAAATTAGAAGTATCCATGCTGACGCGAGGCAAAGCGACAATGAAAGCACTAAAACTAACCCCATCGCAAAAATAAGTACAGTACTACTAACACTAAGAGGCGTCACCGCGTCAGCAAAATAATACTAAACAAGCTCGAAACATTATCCTGATTTAAGGATACAAAAAAAGGGGGAAGACGAATCCAATCGCACCCGTACTCACCCGCATACCAGTCAAACACCTCGATTAGGCGACGCATCTAATTCAATCCGAACTAAAAAAGAGTTCCAAAATCTAGGTTACACGCGGTGCTTCCGCGAGCAGGGGCGGGGAGCGCGAAGCGAAGGCGGGAGCTCACCTACGTAGACGGAGCAGGACGGGTCCCTCGCCATGGAGGAGCCGGATCTGGCGGGACGGCGGCCGACGTCGACGAGCTCCGCGCGCTCGCAGTCGCTCCGCAATCGCAGGGGTCGCGTGTAGTCGCACGAGCGAATCACAGCAGCGCGGGTTTGGTGTTTGGGCTTTGGGCCGTCGGTCGGGCGGCGGCTATTTGTCTGCTTTGCCTCAAGATTCGGAAAACGGAACGGATTCCGACTCCGCCTAGGGCCTACCTGTCAGTGACTGGGCCTTGACCGGAAGCGGAGGAGATGGGGCCGTACACGGTAGCAAACCAATGGGGCTCAGTGATGGGTACGTGGAGAGCCCACGTGGAGGCCTGCCATTGGGTGGCGCGCGTGGCGTGCACTCCAGTGCACCGGCCGAACAAAAACTGTGACGTGCATGTCGACCACATCACGCGTCGGTCCTCCGTCGTACCGTCCAGCTGCCTGTCGACACGGCGATTCATCAGTATGAAAGATACGAATTGTTAATGGACAGCAATAAATATCGATATCATCCACCATATCTTTTCACCCCCCAAAAAAACCACTCGCCACAGTATCTTTTCTTTTCACCATAATATCCCCAATATATCCTGCATTGATTTTTCATCTTTTCCTGATATTCCTGCAACGATATCTAGCTACTACTCCCTGGTTTCGAATTTCACAATTTGAAACCGAGGAGCTTTTGACAACGGCAGGCGCAGGCCACCACGCAAGAGACCAAAATCGCCACGTCACGAGAAGCCGCCGCACAGGCTGGACAGGCGATGAATCGCCGTGCCAGCGGTGGAAGCCGACAACAGGGAGGAGAGAGATCTCGCGATACAAAACCAGACTACTAGACGCCTTCCACCTCCACCTCCACCTCCACCGATGGAGCTCCGGCCGTTACAAAAAGAGCCCACCGCCCGTCCCCGCAGCCCGCTCCACCGCCGCGCCCCGTCCCCGATCCGCGCCGCCGGCCCGCGCCCCCGGTGCTGACCGCTTGCGCCCCCGCCCCGCCCCCGGAATCGGATTCGTTCGCGGCCTCGCCGCGACGCTCCGGGTGTTGTTGGTGGTGGTACTGTATGTGAGGCGCCGCGTGGTCAAATGCAGAAGTCGCGGAGAGCGCTCGTGAAGAGGAAGGCGGCGGCGGCGCAGGAGCGCGTCGGCGCCGCCGCGGACGCCGGGAGGAAGAGGCGCCTCTACGGCTTCTCCGCGTCGCTCGTCGTCGCGTCCTGGGTCGCGCTCCTCCTCCTCAACTCCTTCATCGGCCACGGCGACGGTCAACGAGGTATGCGTGGTTCGCGCCTCCGTCTCGCTCCTTCGTTTCTCAGGTTTTGCCTAGACGAATCCTGCGCGGTGGTTGCGTGGTACGGTGATCGGCACATGATTGGTGGTTTGGCCGTAGGTGTTCACGGAGTCGATGGAATCGCGTAGGGCGATCGAACACAGTTGTTAGGCTTAGATCCGTACCCGGTTGTTAGGGGTCTTTCCTGATTACAGGTTGCTGGTTGTTAGTTAGATGCGTTGCTGAAATCTCCACATCCTTCTGTCCTCGACTTACTCAACTTTCCTCTCAATTTTTTGAATTTGGGTGTTGAGTTCCCTGCCTGTTGGTTGGATTAACATTATGGCCATCTGATTTCTGCAGATGGAGGAGACCCCGTTGTTGCCCGTCCCGTTGCTGATCCTTCCATCAATGAAGGCTATGTTAGTTCTGGTTCTGTACACCAGAACCACGAGGAGAGTTTGACAGTGGCTGACGATACATGTGTTAAGCTTGATGAAAGTGTCGCGCTTTCAGAAGAGACACTGCTGCCGGAAGATGAGCTGTGTTCCAGTGATGGTGCGCAGAGCGATGACAATGAAGCTGTAACCAATGATAATCGAATTGAGCCGTCAGAAGACCAGGGTGAGCAAGAAGCCCCAGCCAAGGATGGTCAGATTGAACCGTCAGAATCTCAGGTGGAGGAAGAAGCTCCAACCAAGGACGACGAAATTGAGCAGTCGAAAGTTCAGGACGACACTCCTCTGATGAAAAACATCGGTTCTGGCGCTCATCCAGCGGAGAAGGTGGATGCCGAAGACGTTCCGAAGCCAGCAAGATTGGCACGAGTTGTTCCTCCTGGTCTTGACGAGTTCAAGACGAGAGCGATCGCCGAGAGGGGGCAGGACGCCTCCAGTCAGACCGGCCACGTGATCCACCGGAGGGAACCTAGCGGGCAGCTGTACAACTACGCTTCGGCCGCTAAAGGGGCCAAGGTTCTGGATTTCAACAAGGAGGCCAAGGGCGCTTCCAACATCCTGGACAAAGACAAGGACAAGTACCTCCGCAACCCTTGCTCCGCGGAGGGGAAATTTGTCGTCCTAGAGCTTTCTGAGGAAACCTTGGTAGATACCGTTGCGCTTGCGAATTTTGAGCACTACTCTTCTAATTTGAAAGAGTTTGAAATGCTGAGCAGTCTTGTTTATCCCACGGAAAACTGGGAGACACTTGGGAGGTTCACTGTCGCAAATGCGAAGCAGGCTCAGAGTTTCACTTTTTCAGAGCCGAAGTGGGCTAGGTATCTGAAGCTGAACTTGCTAAACCATTATGGCTCTGCAAGCTACTGTACACTGAGCATGCTTGAAGTGTATGGGATGGATGCTGTGGAAAAGATGCTCGAGAATTTGATCCCTGTTGAGAACAGAAATGTTGAGTCTGATGAGAAATCGAAGGATCCTGTTGAGCAAACACCTGTGAAGGAGCCTAATGGTGGAAAAGACTCCTCACAGGAACCCCTTGATGAAGATGAATTTGAACTAGAAGATGATAGAACAAATGGTGATTCTTCGAAGAATGGTGCTCATGATCAGGTTATAGAGACAAGGACCCTTCAGGCTGGCAGGATTCCTGGAGATACGGTTCTTAAGGTGCTCATGCAGAAAGTTCAGTCTCTTGATGTGAGCTTTTCTGTCCTGGAACGGTACCTAGAGGAAGTCAACAGCAGATACGGGCAAATTTTTAAGGATTTCGATGCTGATATTGATAGCAAAGACGCACTATTGCAGAAAATTAAATTGGAGTTGAAGGAGCTTCAGAACAGTAAAAATCACTTGGTATGCAATTTTCTGCACTTATATTTCAATTTCAGCTACTGCTGCCTCTTATTTCTGTATCTTATCTTGCATTCTTGTGTTTCAGGCCAAAGAAATTGACGGCGTCCTCTCCTGGAAGTTAGTTGCTTCCTCACAGTTAGACCAGCTTGTCCTGGATAATGCCATACTCAGGTTTGTATTATTACCTTCAGTTTCATGAATTTGCATCCGCGTCAATTAAGCATGATATTTCCTTTGCTAAGATTATAACTATGTGAATCATGCTGTCTGCAGGTCAGAGTTTGATCGATTTAGGGATAAGCAAGTTGACATGGAGAATAGGAGTCTTGCTGTCATATTTCTTAGTTTTGTTTTTGGTTGCCTAGCCCTAGCTAAATTGTCCATAGGTAAGATATTCGATATCTGTAGATTATATGATTTTGAAAAGTTCCATAGTAGGGTAAAATCCGGATGGCTTGTGTTGCTGCTGAGCAGTTTCATTATAGCCTCCATTTTGGTAATACAGTGATGTATGTAATCACTCCATGTGTAATCGCGGCTGCATAGTGTAATTCCATGAGGTATCTAATTCAAATCAGAGATCACATCTCTGAGATCTTAGAAAGAATCTCAGTAATAAATGTTCAAATTCACCAGTGATCTCAGTAATAAATATTCAAATTCACCAGTGATCTCAGTTTTGGAGGGAAGGAAAGGAAGTCATTTCTTAAAGGTTGCAGCAGGGTACTAGAACAAGTCTAAAACTAGAATTTTTTTTCTGGTCCATGCCTCCATGGTCCAATCCAGAGGAATGTAGAAGCAAGACTACCTGGAACCCATGTGCATACAGCTGGAGCCGGGAAATTTTTATAGAAGGAAACATGGCATGGTCCCATGTGCTTCCATGTATGATTGCCAGGAAGAAATGAACTAAATATAGCAAAATCTTGCCCTGAGTCCTGTGCGCAGTGGATGTTATTTATTCCTGGGTGGGTGCCCTGTCCACCTGTGCACATGGCCTCTTTGCTTACAAGGCAGTGTTTCGTTTGTTTCCACAATCAAAAGCATCCCTTCATCAGTAGTTCAATACTGAAGTCAATGACTCATCAAATGCTAGTACTGTATGGAGTGAATCTTACTTCCTGCACAGCCACAGACGTGTAGAGCTGTTCTAGTTGTTGAGACAGTATTTTGTTGCAAGTTTGTTCTTGTCGTTGGAGACTTCTGCATCTTTCCACGAAATAGTTGACATTCTAGTTGAAGGAATAATAGAAGGATAGCTATGACAAATACTTTTATCTAGTATGACATTGGCATCGGGTTAGTTTGCTAATGACAGCTTATTTCTGGAAACTCTGCTGCCTGGTTGCATCTGAATAGTTAGCTATGATATCTATCACATTGGCAATGTTTTGTTGCAAATCTGTTCATTGCTTCCAGGTCCAGCTTGTCGTTGGAGATTTCTGCATATGGTTCTATGGAATATGCTATTCGTAATACGGAATAGTTGACATTTTAATTCAGGGCATAGCATTATAACAATTTATCTGTGACGTCTGTTTATAGGCAGCTGATGTCAGCTTGTTTCTTAACTCCTCGCTTGGTTGACAATCTTTAACATTGTGCAAATTGCTGTTTTCTTGCCTGATGGTTATGGGTATCCATAGTTGCACACGACATTCTATTGTGTCAGCTCTGCTTTGACTTTCCTAACTTGATGATGGAGTAGCAGTTCTGTTCATTTTTGGGTGGGCTCCCTGTCTACCAGGAGCACATGGCCTCAACGTTGCCTTGGTTCAGAAGGCAGTGTTCTGTTTGTTTCCATGTCAACTATCAAGTCGAGCTTAGAGCATCTCCAGCCGTTGGAGTCCCCCGGGGCAAAATTCGGATGAAAATTGATCCGAATTAGATCTATTTTTGGCATGGGGAGCAACAATTTTCTAGCCGTCCCGGGGAATTTGTGCGGGCCAGAGCGCGGAATCTTCACTGACACGCGGGTCAGAGCGCGGAATTTGCTCCATTCGGAGTCCCCGGTAGCACCCCGGGAAACCGAGGACGGCCTGGGAGTCCGGACGGATGTAGGCCTAAATCCGGATGTAGGCCTAAATCCAGACGACAACGAGAAACTAGGGGCGTGACTGAGCTATTTTCATCCATCCGGATGAAAAAAAAAGGTCCTGAGGCGTCGCGGAAACATGGCTGGAGATGCTCTGGAGGTGATGTGCCAGACGTGACACGTCAAAACGTGTGGGGTTACCTTTTGTGCTGCACGCTTGGTCTGACTCTGGCTTGACTAGACGTGTGTTCCTTTGACCAGACGAGTACTATATGGAGTGGCTGGTTGCTGCCGCTGTAACCTGTAGTTCATGAGCACACATGGTAGTAGCGCGTATCCAGTGAAGCAGAAATCTTCATCAATGGGAGCTCTCTCCATGGCGGCCCTGGAGCGCAATCCACGGTTAGTTTCTCTGGATGTTCGCATTTCTCATCGCACTATGTTTTGTGCTGGTTTTCTATGCGCTAAAAAGTTATCGTTTCTCATCTGCGACAGCGTGATTGAGTATGAGATTCTTGATTTGAATGAAAGATATGGAGGAGATTCGTTGGTACCCAACGAAATCCCAGCACCAGTGGAAACGGAAGAAGTAGTGAACCTTGATGTGGAACAGGGAGAAGCTCTAGAGCGACGGGAGGCAGATAAGTTCAATGACGGTGATGCAGGTTCGGACACAGAGACAGTTCGTCGGAAAGATACACCAGACTCGCCAACTTGGCCAAAGAGGTACACTAATCCATGTGTGTCTAGGGAACTGCCGAAAAATTTAGATCATGGTATCGATAAGGCACACAATTGACAATGTAGATAATTTTCTATTCCTTGGTTAATATAATGTGATCTTGGTAATTATGGGCACCTGTGAGACCTGAGGCTTGGAGGACAACAAAATAAAGAGTTTGCAATATGTGCTTCAAGAGAAGTAAAGATGATCTGCGTTGCAATAGACCAATGCTCTCATAATCACAGCATTGGAGATCGAGATTTTAGAGTAATGGTGACTATAAGTAGATGCATATTACAAAACATGAAATGGGCATAATGTTAATTTTGATATTCTGGTGTTAATATTGATCCATGAGTTCTTAGTTATCCATGACTCTTTATAACCAATGCACTGATGTAAAAGTTAACAATGCCTGTTAACTTGATTGGACCATGTAGAATATACAAATTGTTAATGATTCATAAAAAACTGTGCGATGTACCATTCATTTTGCGGGTAGTCTATTAATATGTTCATCTCTTGTCGCAATAACAAAACAATCTCCTAGTTCAGTTAAATTGATTGCAAAACAATTCAGTCAACCATACAATATGACCGTTGACATATTGTTGGTTATTATGCATCTCATTTTAAATGGCAATGTTTATTTTTTATATGCAGGGTGCGTATTGCAAAAGAGCCTCCTCCTAGGCCCAGCGCTCCAGGACGTACTAGTGCACTGGAGAAGTCAATAAGAGGGTTTGCAAACAAGGAGAGTGAATCAGTGATCAACCCAAAAATTGCAACATCATTTGATTCATTGCAAGATGCTTATGACTTCTACAACTTGTATTCGTGGGAGTTAGGATTTGGCATTCGCTACGGCAAAAGCAGATTAAATGTTGAGAGGGTCAAGTGCATGCAGGAATTAGTGTGTGGTTGTGCGGTATGTACAATTCAGTACTACAAATACTTAAGACTTGAATTTTAGTATGCAGCACTAACTATGTTGTTGAAAATATTCCAGGGGAAACCAACTAGGTTAAACAGTCGTTCATTCAGATGTGAATGTCCTGCCATGCTAAGGCTTCTGCGCACCGAGGACAATGGATGGTACGTCGCTGAGCACCGAGTAGATCATAACCATGCATTATCGAAGACGTGTGAGGAGAATTTGCGCTGGCCGTCACACCGGTATATTGACAGGTACACAAAAGAGCTAGTTAAACAACTTCGTGAAAATAATGTGAACGCAAGTAAGGTCCACAGTATTATAGGTAGTTTCTTTAGGGAGGTTGAGAGTGTGCCCTTAACAAAGAGATCTTTGAAAACACTGTGTGGTAAGCTCAGTCAGGAGCAATCAGATGATGACATTAAGAAGACAATTGATGTGTTAAAAGAAATTCAAGTTGCAGATCCCAGTTTGATGTACACTTTTGAGGTGGACAAAGAGAGTAGGGTAAAATCTTTGATGTGGACTAATGGGCGTAGTATAGAGAAGTACCAGTATTTTGGAGATGTGCTAACATTTGACACAACGTACCGAACAAACCTTTATGACTTGCCGTTTGGCATTTTTATGGGGGTGAACAACCATTTCCAGAGCATAATCCTTGGTGGGGTACTTTTGAGAGAGGAATCCACAGAGTTTCAAATGGGTTTTTTCAAATGGGTGGCAAACCACCACAGACAATTCTTACCGGTAAGCATATGAAATGGTTTTGCCTAACGAAAATATAAGTTCATTCGTTTGCACAGAAAATTACGATTGACCAATAATGTCGCTTCTCTTGTTGTGCAGACCAAGCTCATGCAATGGAGGTCTCATTAGCCGCTATATTGCCAAATATAACACATCGATGGTGTAAGTGGCATGTCTTGAAGAAAGCAAAGGAATTTCTGGGACCTTTGTACCGAAAAAATAACGATTTTAGGGCAGAATTCGACAACATAGTGCACCGCATGCTGACCGAAGAAGAGTTTGAGGATGGTTGGGCAATGCTGCTAAGCAAGTACGGACTGCATAAGCATCCTTATCTTACACAGATATATGAGGTAAGGCATAAGTGGGCAAAGCCCTACTTCCGCACTAAATTTTGCGCAAAGATGACTAGCACACGGAGGAGTGAAAGCGCAAACAACATGTTGAAGGTTTACGTGCCACCTGCATGCACAATGCATTTGTTTGCAAGGCAGTATGAAAAACTTCAGTTTGACACCGAGTCGGAAGAAAGCTACCAAGAGAGAAGAACGTTTCTGGTAAATAGCTGTGAATACTTAATTGTGATATCTGGTATGTTTCGTATATGAGCTAACATCATTATGCTCGTGCAGGGTGGCGTTGTTCTGAAGGTAAACCTACCTATCGAGAGGCACGCTAGCAAAGTTTACACGAATGCTATGTTCGAACAATTTGGACACAATCTGCTTGAGTCCAGTTACTATGCTGTGGAAGAAGTTGAGATTGGAAGAAGATACCTGGCAAGGCACGTTAATAATGGAACAAGAGAAAAATGGTGCAAAATTGTGTATGAAGTGAGAGTTGATGAACATGGCGAACTTTTTACATGCATTTGTGGTAGCTTCGAACATACCGGAATGCTTTGCTGCCACTGCTTGAAGGTAGTGATTAGCTCATGTATACATTGATATGTCAATTAAGCACACCTGCTGTTGTTGTATTTTTTCTTCTGTTGTGACTAACTTTGATTTGTGTCAGATCATGGTACACCTGGGTGTTGAGAAGATACCGACCAAACATATTCTGAAAAGGTGGACAGTTGATGCTGAAGATGTACTGCCAAGCAATTTGGTTCACTATCAACAAGATAGAGGGCGTACAAAGTTGGTGTCAACGAGGCATTCCCGTCTATACTTGAAAGCACTAGAACTGGTAACGATTGGAGAATCAAACATTGCGTCATATGCTGCTGCTATGGATGTGCTAGTCGAAGGATTGCTGAGGGTGGCACCACTGAGTTTGGTGAAAGATGGGCTCGCTGAGAACGAACTTGCTACCAAATCGACAGCAGCTTGTATTGAGACAGTTACTGAATCAGGTGATTCGGTAGATGGCGATTTCAGCATGGGAGGATTGTCAGCAGAAAACCGTCCGCGTGTTGCGGGAAGACCAGATGCAAGCCGTGAGAAGGCGCCATGTGAGCAGTCACTGAAGAGATCAAGGTCATGTTCTATTTGCCAAGAGCGTGGACACAACATCAATACATGCCCTGAAAGAGGAGATGCTCCTAAGAGAGAACGAAGGTCATCACGCTGCTCTAACTGTGGAATTACTGGACATCGGAAGAACACTTGTGGGATTCCCATGTACCGAGAGTTCACGGCAATTTCAGATTTTCATTCATACAACAATCTTAGCTGAATTGCACTGCTGTTGTTGCACTTATATCTACATATGTAGTGTTTTGACCTTATTTTCCATGTTAGCAGGGCCGCGTGTACACTTCTCATTTGCTGCGCTAGCACAGCTGGGTCCGTATCTTGGCACAGGAGTTTTGGTTAGCTGTTGTCTGTTGAGATAATATTTTGTTTCAAATTTGTCCAGTGCTTCCAGGCCCAGCTTGTCAGTGGAGACTTCGGCATTCCCGTATTTCTATGGATCACGCTATTCATGATAGTTGACATTTTATTTCGGCTGTTGAATGAAGGACCGAGTAATACTTTTGTGACAGCTTGTTTCTTGAAACTCAACTGTTTGACCATGTTCAATAATGAGCAAAATTCGGGTTTTCTCGTCTGATAGATATCCACATTTGCACACGACGTTATGGTATGCCACGTTTGGCACGGCTTTGACCATTTCTAACGTGATGTGGTAGCTTGTTTTACAGAAAAGAATCAGAAGCGTTTACTTGTATTATCCATAAAGCAGCTGCACATCTCTTGGTCTCTGAATCTTTTTCCAGGCTTCACTCACTTTTTTTTTCCAGGCTTCACTCACTTTAGCGCCAGCTATGGAAACTTGTGAAAATTCTTCCAAGGAGTAAGCCGGCCTTTGTGGCCCATTAGCAATATCCCAGAGACAACCCATCTTCCCATCAGGTCCAATTGTCAACATATATCGCTACATTTGTTTTTGCTTTTTTGAGAAAATCGTATCGCTCTGCATGCATTTCCACATACTGACAGTGCGTTGCAAGGCCTTTCTTCCGAGCGTATTAAGTTTACCTGAATTTTTTAAACTGCAGTTTCACAGTGAATTTTTTGAACTATAATGGAGGTAAGGCGTCCATTTTGCAACATCAAGTACTCCATGTGTTATATTTTCTAGTTGTTAGAAAAATGAACAAACATGAATTTGATTTATTTTTTTTTGCAAAATGACACCATCTTTCGGTAAATTGGCTCAAGATTTTACATACGACCTCCGATAAAAAATGATTTTACATGAAAATGTGTGTACAGGAAAATTTACATCCGATTTTAATGGCCTGCGGCTGTTTACCGATTTTTATATTCCTCAAATTCTAAAAGAAAAATAGAGTTTTCGAAGCTTTTATATTTTGACAAAAAAAATCAAAAACTTATATAGCAGCGGCGCACTAAGCGTTGTGGTGCGTCACTCGTAACTTTTCTAATTTTTGGGACCATCCACCTACCTCGCTAGCTTCATTATATCCCCTTCCACACATCTATTATCGCCCCGTGCCTCCTCCCTTCTCTTCCTCCCTACCTACTTGCCTTCTTTTTCTCTTCCTCCATGGCTCCTCTTTATCATCCTCCTCCTCCTCCTCCTCCTCTTCATCCTCCTCCATGCCTCCTCCTCCTCCTTCTCCTCTGTCTCCTCCTCATGCCTCCACCTTCTAATCCATGCCCCTCCTCTTGCTCGCCAACCCGACGACCTCGCATGCCCCTTGATCGCTACCGGTTGCTGACATAGGCATCCCCAATGGGCCTGCCGAAGATGGTATCCGGGGTTTACTGAAGGCCCACGACTCGAAGGATAAGAAGAATGGAAGCCCATGTTGCTATTTAAGGAAAGCTAGAGTTGTATTAGGAGAGAACACTTGTAATATTGCGGGATGAGTTGGAAACCCTCCCGAACTCTGTAACTTGTGTATCACGAATCCCTCGGCTCCACCTTAAGGATGGCAATTTTACCCACGAGTACTGGTACCCGCGGGTACCGTAATCACATGGGCAGGGTATGGGTACACTTTTATGCCCATGGGTAGTACCTATACCCTACCATTAAGTCATGGGTAGAACACGGGTATAGCCTCGTACCCGCGGGTATACCCTGCCCATTTGTTGTCAACTTCTTACCTGACTCGTCTACTTTTGTTGACTTATGAGTTAGAATATGAGAATATAATTTTTATATTTTGTTAATTGTTATGTACTCAACTACCTGTTATTGTGTTGAGATCATTCATTTTTTAATAAAAAGTTGTTATCGATAAATGTAAAATTATGAGTGACTTGTGTACAATTTAACCTACCCACCGGGTATCCAATGGGTACGGGTACCCGTTGGAAATGGGTATGGGTATGGGTAGAAGTTTGTACCCGTTAAGTAGATGTGTATGGGTATGGTATTGGTCTACCCTGCTCATACCCTACCCATTGCCATCCTTACTCCACCTCCTATATAAGGGGGAGCCGAGGGACAAAGAAATCATCGATTCATTGTCTCACAAACCCTAGTTTTCATATCGTCGAGTACTTTTCGGCTGAAACCTTCGAGATCTACTTGCCCTCTACTTCTAACTAAAACCCTAGTCTACAACCCGTAGGCATTGATAAGTTAATCCCTTGTCAATTGGCGCCGTCTGTGGGAATTAGAGGCGTCAAGGATCTGATCTCGATGGCACGTTCAAGATCGTCGACTTCATCAACAGCAAGCAACGCGATGGATCGAGGTAAACAGATCGAAACTGGTCCTGTCGATTTTGTTCCTCACCCGCCCTCCCGTTTGGATCCATATGCGTATCTGGAGGAGCCTATGGAGATGACGTTCGGAAGGTTCCACTTTCGCGTCGAGAAAGAGGGAGCGTATCGTCTCGAAATTCCGATCTCGTCGGGATTATCGGCGGTCGATTCTGATTTTTCGAACTCAACATCGTCAATCGAGTCAAGCGAAGAGGAGACTTCATCGCCACGCTTCATCAGCACCAGGGCAAGCGAAAAGCTCGCCAAGATCTTCAGCGACATGTCCTTCGAGTCATCTGCGGACTCAGATATAAGCGATGACTCGAATAGCTTCGACAGCTTCAACTTCATCGACAGATCTACTACCGTTGGCAAGGTCTTCACCAATCTCTATGATGGTGTCACCAAACCCAGCATGGTTCAGTATCCAAAATATCATCAGATCTATGCAATCGGAGATCCGAGTCGCCCACAAGAGGAGACATCAGAGAATTTCGACGAGACAGGAAATCCATATGTCGATCCTGCAGATCTCACGAGAGGTCTAGGAACAAAATATATTGGACCAGGAACACGAGAGATGGTGCGATTTCCGCAAGAAGTATGGGATCGAGTCGCAAGAGCTATTGATGGTACAGAGCCAATGACTGTAACGGCGACACCTGAGGAGTTACAAGCATATCAATATAGGCTTGCACGTACCAGGCGGGAGCTCGAGAAGCAGAAAATCGAGTTGGATAGAAGGCAGGAAGCAGCCTCTGCATCAAGCAGGCGAAGGGCGGAGTTAAGTCGACATTCAGGAACTTCAGGAGATCCCACAGAGAAGCTCGGAACAGAGCAAGATCTAGGCTGCAAAACATACCTGAGGCTGATAGGGAGAACTTGGTTCAAAACCTCGACATGTCCTTTATGTCGATAGACACGAGAGGGAATATTATCCCTAAGACACCGGAAGCTGGGTATATGGCGACGCAAGCCTTTATACTCGCATCCAAGCCACCTCCCGGAGATCCAAGAGAAGCATTGTACAATATGGCTATGGCAGGAGTTGGGGCCATGGGAACAGCTTTTGTAACAACGCCTCCCGAAGGTTCAGCAAGGCAAAATAGTCCACGACCTGCGGCAGCAGCACCAGCTCCCGAGAGAACAGGTGGAGCAAGAGACACAGCAGCACAAGCAAGGGTGGATAGAGCACGACAACATAGAAGGGAACATCGGCACTCCCCAGAGATAGATGATGAGGATATGTGTGGACTGCCGTGCTTCACAAGGAGAGTCCGAAAAACTCGAGTTCCTTCGGGGTTCAAACTACCCGATAACTTCAAAAAATTCGACGGCCTGCAAGATCCAGAGGACTGGCTAGTTGATTATCTCGAGACGGTGAAGCTGATAGGAGTAACAAGAGCAACAGCCATGCAGAGCATCCAAGTACACTTGAGTGGAGCTGCACGATCTTGGATAAAAAAGCTTCCTCCATGTTCTATCGACAGCTGGGATAGCTTTGAGGATGTGTTCATCAAGAATTTCCGATCTACCTGCAAAAAACCCGCGTCGTTAGAAGAGTTGAGAGCATGTCGACAAAAGCCGGATGAATCAATGATAAAGTATATCCAAAGGTGGAATATCATTAAAAACTCGGCAGAGAACATATCTGACGAGAGAGCGATAGACGCGTTTGTCGCAGGAATCCGACGAGGAGATTTTGTCGAGGACTTGGGGAGAACCAACCCAAAAACAGTATCTGCACTGATGGAGATAGCAAACAGATGGGCAGATGGAGAAGATGCTGTCCACAACAAACGGCATAGGTCACCAGAGGATGACCGCGATCAAAATTATCAAAATAGACATCGATTTTCTCGGCAATTCTCGAATTACGGTGCTCCTGGCCAAATCTCGGCTGGATTTCGAGCAAGTGCTGGAGGAAGCAATAGAGATGATTATCAACGGAGCAACGAGTAGCGAGGCGACAATAGAGATGACTCCCAAAATAACAGGCCAAATAATGGGCCAAGGTTCCAGAGACCTTTCGTGTCTCCCGAGGATATGATGAACGGGCCGTGTCAGATGCATTTTTATCTCGACAACAACGGAAAGAGACAGTCAGGACACCTGCAAAAGGATTGCCGAAAATTTCAGGCAATGCTAAGGTGGGCAGGGCACGCCAATGCCCAGGCGACAAATAGAAACCCTCAAGGGCCTAGGAGTGAAATCCACTTGCCACCTCCTCCCGCAATTACGGACGAAAATCGACATCAGCTCAGAATAGCGGCAGCACCAGCGCCACCACCTTACGTTGATCCCAAATCCAACGGAGCGGTCTCGATGATTCAGAAAGGCAGGCCATCCAATAGAGCTTAGAAAGTAATCTCGCGACAGGTGTTCATGGCAGAGAAGATGCCTCCACCAACGATTGAGTACCTCAATTGGTCAGGGCAAGACATTGGCTTCACAATAGCGGATCATCCGCAGCAAGTCCCTCGACCAGGGCAGTCAGCACTTATCTTATCAGCAGTAATTGCAGGATTCGACGTATCTCGAGTATTCATAGATGGAGGCAGCAGTCTAAACCTTATGTATGCAGATACTCTAAGGAAGATGAATATATCTCTAGCAAATCTGAAACCAACTGATACACGGTTCCATGGCATTACGCCAGAGAAGCCGAGTTATCCATTGGGGAAGATCAATCTCGACGTTCAGTTTGGGACCCGAGAAAACTACAGGATAGAGAGGCCGGAGTTTGAAGTCGTGGATTTCCCGTCGCAGTATCACGCCTTGTTGGGACGGCCAGCATATGCCAGGTTTATGGCGGTACCACATTACACATACTTGTTATGGAGGATGCCTGGACCTAAGGGACCAATCACAGTTAAAGGAAGCTTCGCGTTAGCCGATAAATGTGACAAGGATCGACTGTCAGAAACCTTCGGGATGCAAGCAGAGTACATGGCGTCAAGGCTCACGACTGATTACGATGTGTTGCCAGATGTAGGAAGGCCTAACAAAGAATCAACTTTTAATACTGCGAATTTTTTTAAGGAGGTGCAGATTCACCCGACAGATCCAAAGAAGACGATGTCCATCGCGACAGACATGGACCTCGCATAGGAAAGCGCGCTCGTCGAGTTCCTCCGTGAGAACTGGAAAATCTTCGCATGGTGTCCAGCTGACATGCCAGGAGTACCCAGGGAACTTGCCGAGCACCACCTAAACGTGGATCCATTAGCGAGACCAATAAAACAACCTTTGCGGCGTTTTTCGGAGCCAAACCGCAAAGCTATGCTATCAGCGATTGATCGACTGAGAGAAGCTGGTTTCATCAAGGAGTTGCATACAGAGGCCACGTGGGTCGCAAACCCAGTGTTGGTTTCGAAGAAAAACACTAAAGTCCTTCGCATGTGTGTCGACTTTACATGTCTCAACAAGCATTGTCCAAAGGATCACTTTCCCCTCCCGAGGATCGATCAAATTATCGAATCCACGGCAGGATGTGAACGTCTTTCCTTCCTGGATGCCTACTCTGGTTATAACCAGATTAGATTGAAAGAAGAAGATGAGGTCAAAACAGCGTTCATCACACCTTACGGCGTGTTTTGCTATAGAACAATGCCCTTTGGTCTGAAAAACGCGGGAGCAACATATCAGAGGATGATGCAGAAGTGCTTAGCAACACAGATTGGAAAAAAACGTACAAGTGTACATCGATGATGTTGTCATAACGTCAAAAAAGGGGGCAACGTTAATCGAGGACCTGAAGGAAACTTTTGACAACCTCGACAAATTTTGCCTCAAGCTGAATCCGACGAAGTGTTCTTTCGGCGTCCCTGCAGGAGAACTTCTCGGGTTCTTAGTTTCAGCAAGAGGGATTGAAGCTAATCCCGAAAAAATCCAAGCTATCGTATCAATGAGGAAGCCAACAAAGTTGAAAGAAATACAACAGTTGACTGGGCGAGTCGCAGCTTTAAGCAGATTCGTCGCCAGGCTGGGAGAAAAGGCGTTACCGTTCTACGCTTTAATCAAGCAAGGAGAGAAGTTCCAGTGGAACGAAGAAGCAGATAGAGCCTTCGAGGATCTTAAACGCACAATTTCGACACCACCAATTTTAGTGGCGCCGAAAGAGAAGGAACCCCTCCTGTTGTACATTGCAGCCACACCTCAGGTGGTCAGCACGGCGCTAGTTGTCGAAAGAGAGGAAGAAGGAAAACTCCATGGAGTGCAGAGGCCGGTATATTTCATCAGTGAAGTTTTATCGCCTTCAAAACAGCGATACCCGCAGTACCAGAAGCTAGCATATGGAGTGATCACAACCGCAAGGAAATTGCGGCACTATTTTTCGGCACACCCGATAATAGTGGTCAATGAAGCACCTCTATCGAATATACTAAACAATCCAGAAGCTACAGGTCATGTCTCTCTTTGGGGAATAGAACTGTCTCCTCGAGACATCACGTATGAAAGAAGAAAAGCAATAAAGTCGCAAATTCTACCAGATTTCATCGCAGAGTGGATGGAGCTGCAAAACATAGGACCCCCGGATTTATCGAGAACTTGGACTATGAACTTTGACGGGTCCAAGAGGGTAGAAGGAGCTGGAGCAGGTGTGATTCTTATATCACCAGAAGGCGACAAACTGAAGTATGTCTTACGGATGACGTTCCCAAACGCGTCTAACAATGAGGCAGAATATGAAGCTCTTATACACGGGATGAAGATGGCGAAAGCTTGTGGTGCAACTCGACTAAAAATCTTTGGCGACTCACAATTGGTGGCTCAGCAAGTCATGAACTAGTGTGATGCAGTCAATGATAGCATGATGGCATACAAGGAAGTATACAATGAGCTCGAGAAGTTATTTGATGGGTGCGAAGTAAACCACATCAGCAGGCTGAGCAATGATGAGACCGATGTTCTTGCAAACATCGGGTCTCAGTGCCTCGCAATCCCACCAGGTGTGTTTTGGGAAGAGATATCCGAGAGATCCACAAAACCAAAGAAGGCGCAGAAAAAGAAGAAGGAAGAGAAAACCTCGACGATGCCCAAGGAAGCACCAGAAGAAGAAGAGGACCAGGAGTTAGTGATGATGGTGCAGGTCCCATGGATGCAAGCATACATATCATACATCTTAAGGAAAGAAATACCCGACGACCCAGTTGAAGCAAGGCGAATTATTCGACGATCCAAAGCCTTTACATTGGTCAAAGGGGAGTTGTACAAGCGCAGTATTTCGGGCGTGTTACAAAGGTGCATCACACCCGAAGAAGGAAGGATAATCTTGAAAGATGTACACGAGGGAATATGTGGTCATCACGCGAGCAGTCGAGCTATCGCGGCCAAGGTTTTTCGGGCTGGATTTTACTGGTTGACAGCGATCGAGGACGCGAAGGAAATAGTACGAACTTGTGACGCGTGCTAGAGATTTGCCGCAAAACCTCACTCTCCGGCAGCAGAACTGATGCCAATACCGTTGTCTTGGCCCTTTGCTCAATGGGGTCTCGATATGGTGGGAAAGTTACACAAGGCCTCGCCAGGAGGATACGAGTATATGCTCGTCGTTGTCGACAAATTCACCAAGTGGATAGAAGCGAAGCCGATAAATTCACCAGATGCAGCGTCAGCAATAAAATTCGTGAAAAGCATTGTTTTTTCGGTTTGGAGTACCTCATAGCATCGTCATGGACAATGGCAGTAACTTCACATCCAAGGAATTCAAGGCATACTTCGCAGAAGTAGGCATCAAACTGCACTTCGCGTCAGTCGGGCACCCGCAAACCAATGGTCAAGTCGAGAAATCCAATGGTATCATCTGCAATGGTATCAAGAAGCGCCTGCTCGGACCGCTGGAAAAGGCTCAACATACTTGGCCAAAAGAGTTGCCAAGTGTTTTATGGAGTATTCGAACAACGCCAAATACAGCGACACAGGAAACTCTGTTCTTTCTGGTCCATGGAGCTGAGGCAGTACTACCGATAGAAATAGAGCATGACTCCCCAAGAGTCACAGAGTATGATGAAGAAACTTCCAGAAGAGCATTAGAGGACGATGTCGATGCACTCGATGAAGCTCTAGACGAAGTACTATCATGGGTCACCAAGTACCAGCAAGACTTGAAAAACTACCACAGTCGACGACTGCGGCCAAGGTCTTTTTAGGTCGGAGATTTAGTCCTACGGCTCAATCGACAGAGTACTGAAAAACTCGAGTCGCCATGGCTTGGCCCTTACATCGTCACAGAAGTAATCGAAGGAGGAGCATACATGATCAAGGACAAGAAGACGGGGGTTCCCGAGAAAAACCCCTTGAACGTGGCGCAACTCAGACGGTTCTACGCTTAGAGTCAAAATATAGTCCTCCTTTGTAAAAATACAATGTACTGAAACGCCCGCGAGTTTTCAGACGCACTCTTTTCCTTTTTAGGGCACCGAGTGGGGCTGGAAAGGTTTTTAATGAGGCGGGCTCGCGGTGCTGCAATATAGTAAAAGATATTGGTGATATACATCTTTTTTCGTCGACAGGCTCAGGGGCTCATAACCCACGACAACAAAATATATATACTCTCGCAAAACAGTAAATTCATCGAGACGCAAAAAATAGTTCGAGCTCTGGCCAATGGCTCGGGGGCTTCGCAATATAGATTACACTTCACAATATAGACAACTTCATTATCACGAAAAATTCGACAAAAAATATAGACATGATTTTTTGTAATATAGTACAACTCAGTTAATGCCTAATATACTATCTATGGATAGGCCTTTGTTATTTGCAGCAGTTGTCGTATGTTCAGCGTAGCTCCCTTTGACAAAGAATTCAGACTCCATCCGAAGAAGTTCATCCATCATTTCTTCGGCAACAGGAGTTACAATATCATTGATTTTGTCGATGTTCCTTTTTCGTTTCGACTGCTTGGCCAAGCACTTGGAGACAATCTTCGTCAGGTCTAATTTTCGGTAGCAGATCTGTATCATAATCATGGTGAATCTTGCTCCAGCAGATAATTGGGCTCGCACAAAGTTGTGGATACGAGGGGCATCCCGAAATTTTTCAATCAGACCAAGAAGAGTGTCGGGTGTCTCGTTCCGAGGAAACATTGTCTTGTAAACAAGGGACAAGGTTCTGGTGCAGAAATCAAGGAATTCACGAACCTGACAGGCGCGGTCTTGAAACCTGACAATCTGTCGGGTACGTTCTGGAGTGGCCCAGAACAAAGAACCATGGTCAGGGGAGAGGTTAACCAGGAGATTTGTCCTTGCGTCTACCCTTTGGTCTTCAGCAGCAGCGTCGAGAAAGGAACCTATTTGGCGACAGCACAAGAATTTCAAAAAAGTAAACAGCGGGAAAACAAAAGTTTTGGTTTGCAAAAGCATACCCGACATGTCCAAGCTGGCTTCATTCATCAACTCGAGCATAAAATTTTCTCGAGTGGTCGCTTTTGCAGCTTCAGAAACGGCGGCTTCCTTGGCAGCTATGGCTTCTTGAGCTTGTTGTAGTGCAACTTTCTCCTTTTCGGATGCCTTTCAAGATTGCTCCATCATCACAAGTGTTTGCTTCTTCGCATACTGAAGCTGCTGACGAAGTTCTTCCAAGTCTTGCGCCGAACCCTTACTCGAGGAATCTTCACCAAGCTCATTATTAATAGGCGTTTTCTTCGAGCGGGAGGAAGTAGGAAAAAGATCGGAAGGACGAGGAGTTGGAGTATAGTTGTCAAATGTCAACTGAAACAAAAGGTTCGACATCAATCATCAAGCAAAATAGAATTCCATTGATTTTCAGAATATTTACAAGACATTACAATGGAGGTCGCCCTAACAAACTAGTGGGGTAAGTATCGCCAAAGCTACTTTGGTGACAACATCAAAAGGGAAAAAGAAAAAATAAAGACAGGGTGGTCTACTTGACCTCCGACTTGGATGCGCTTGGAGCAGGAGTTGGTTTGACGCCAAGGAAGGCAAGGATCGGCTTTGAGGGAGGCTTGGCAGCTCTAATTAGAGATTGCCACTTCTTCGTCTCCATCTCCTTTATGTCGCCAACTTTAGCCCAGTCGACGTTTTGCTGGCTATCAGCAATCAGAGCGATGGTGCCCTCAACGCCAATCTTCAGACCTTCTTGGCGAAGTTTGAGCCCAAGATCTTCCGGCACGTGGAAGCTTTTGGCAAGAGCAGTAAAAGTGTTGGGCTCCTCTTTCTTCGGGAAGAAGTAGGGGAAAAGCTTAGACAGACCTGCCTCAGCGTCAGCAAGGCCTTCGCGTGCTTCATCCCCATGGATTTCAAGAAGGGAAAGCACGTCGAGAAGCTGATCGCCTTCAGGACCATCCACTTCGTATTCTTGATGAGTTCTCCCTGAAAACAAGCAAAGGGTAGCTCGTCAATAAGAACGCTCGAAAAAACGTGAAGTAACCCGAAGAAATGCACAAGGATTCGCGCACTTACTAACAAAACGTTGACTCTGTGACTGCAAGCGACTGAGGATCTTATCTTTTCGAGCAGCTTGCTCAGTCACTTTGTCGCTCAAAGCAGTCTCTGCGTCATGAAGTCTCTTCCGAAGATCTTCGACAGCAGCAGCATCTGCCTTGGCCTTCTTAGCATCTGCTTCAGCCTTCTTACGAGCCTTTTCACTTTGCTCCAGTTTTTGAGCAAGTGCATCAGCACGTTTGTTGGCTTCCGCAAGATTTTCTGCCAAAATAGTCAAAACCAGTCAAAATCGCGACAAGAAAGGAGTGAGAAGTCATTTGCCAGAAGGAGCATCAAAATATTACCTTCAGCTTTGTTAGCATGATCACGGTACCCGAAGAACTGGGTACCGAAGCAGATGAATTCCTTTATCAAAGGCTGATAAAGAAAAATAGAGAGAGAAAGCGTCAATATAGTAAAAAGCTCGACAGCACAAAGCAAAAAAGAAGAAGCAAACAACAAAAAGTCGATCGCATCGAAAAGTACTTTGTACCAAAAAGAAGAAGGGACTTACATCATCCAGAAGAGGAGTCGTGGAGTCACCCAGTTGTAAAGCAGGCTCCGTGATTGATTCGACCCTTGCCCTTTTTGGCGAAGGGGCACGGGGGCTTGCAGGTGGAGTTGGGTGCTCGGTGTTTTGCTGAGGAGGCGAAGATTCATCTTCATCAGCCTGCACTTCAGACACAACCAAAGTATGCGACGTGCTCGTTCGAGCAGTCGCGTCAATAGGTTGTGCTTCTTCCTCGTCACCACTGCAGTAAATTGGCGACAATGTAGGAAGCAAGATAGACAAAAACATCGAGAGCAAAACAACAAGAAGCAATAGAGAACTTACGAGCTGACGAGGGCATCATCATATGGGTTGAAAGCCGCCTTCCTATCTGAAGGACCAGCTTCTTTGGCTTTGGAGGTGCCGGAATCTTCGATTTCATCCCTTTTCCTCTTGTTCCTTTGCGAAACAGCGGAAGGAAGGGAGTGTGTCGAGGCAGTGGCCTCAGACTCAGCTTCTTTTTCAGAGGAAGCCGCGGATTTGTGAGAACCCGCGACTTCACTCTCAGGGCGTGAGGTACCTTGGTTGTCATCATCGACAACGGTACGATCTTCAACTTCTCCACCCTCAGGAAGAGGAGGAAGAGAAGCAAGAACGGGGTGGTTCTGAGAAAAAGAAAGAGTGTCGATAAAAAGGAAGTTATGCAAAAAGCTAGCAAGATAGTAGTCGACAAATAATAAAACTCGACAAGACAATATAGCGACTAAGAGGAAAAATTACCTCGGGAAGGGGATTGGCCCCACTATATGGCGTAATGCGGCAAGAGGATGGAATGGTATCCTTCTTGCGGAGCGATGAGATTCTTCGAAAAAGCTTCTCAAAATCCTTCAGAGGAAGGTCTTTTGAGAGCCTATCGACGTCTTTTTCACCAGCATACATCCAGAGGGGATTTTTGCGAGCCTGGAGAGGCTGCACTCTAATCCTAAGGAAATACGCCGTGATCTCAATACCCGACAGCTCCTTGCCGCGGGTGTTTTGTAGCTCGTGGATGCGAGTCATTAGCGCTTCTGTTGCCAACTTCTCAGCTTCAGTAGCTTCGGCATCCCAAGAACGGCGGCGAAGGATTTTGGCTCCTCCATCAAAAGGGGCGATGTTGTCCTCCACTGGATTGGAGCTTTCTTCATGTACATACAGCCACCTCTTGCGCCACCCTTGGACCGAGTCGGGGAACTTGACGTTGAAGTATTCGACGTCAGAACAAACACAGATAACAACGCTGCCAATGTTGTAGGTGACGTTGTGGGAGCCATTACGGCAGAGACAAAAGATACGCTTCCACAGAGCCCAATTAGGTTGGACTCCGAGGAAGCACTCACACAATGTGATAAAAATCGACACGTGGAGGATGGAATTGGGCGTCAGTTGGTGCAGCTGAAGCCCATAGACAAACAGGAGACCCCGAAGAAACTCGTGGATTGGAGGAGAAAGACCTCAGATGAGGTGGTCAACGAAACTGACCCGATACTCGATTGGAGGCGTTGGATAGCTCTCCTCCTTGGGGAAGCGGAGCGAGTTCTCCTTCTTGGTGAACCCCAGCTTCTTCAGCAGGTTCATATCTTGGTTTGAGATCTTGGATCTCTCCCACTCCAGATCTTCGGCGGCCATCTTGGACTCCGGAGTGCTATGCCTGGTCAAACGGGCGCGAGGTGGCATCAATGAATGCGGAGGAGTAAGATGAGAGTATGGTTGAGCGCTTGAAGCAATGGGAGTAATGGAGGATTTTGCAGAGGAGAAGCAGAGGTGCGGCGCGAGCGAAAGGACTGAAGGAGGAAGACGATGACTTTATATAGAGGTGCGGTGAATCGACGCACCGTTGGATGGAGAAGTTGCGGAATAGATGGTGTACACGTGGATAAGGGGTAAAAAGTAATTTCATTCAGACGAGAAAGAACAGGAGCTACAGTACGTGCGCCAGAAAAAGCGGAGGACATGTGTCCCCCACTTGCACGACGTGTCAATTTGATGGGCAATTTGGGCCCGCAAGGCAGAGAGAAAGCAGTTCTCGCGTTTTCAACGGTACAGCGGTCGTGGCTATCGTCAGCAGTGATGTCACCCTGGCAAGAGAAAAATTCGGCTAAGCAGCTTCATGAGAACGGCGACAGCAGAAGATTGTGGATTATTTCGAGAGCCTTTGATCAAATACAAGTTTTTGATCAAATGCTCGGGGGCTACTTTGGAAAAATGAAAAACTCAAGAATGACAAAATAGAAATGGCGAGAGCCTATGATCAAATACAAGTATTTGCTCATAGCCTCGGGGGCTACTCCCATCGGGAGCGCTGTTCGCGCACCCGAGAGATTTGAAAACTTCGAGAGAGAGGAAAATATAGCAACATAAGGCGTGGAGCCTACACCCAAGCACAAGTCCTTGGTTGTAGCCTCGGGGGCTACTCCCATCGGGAACGCTGTTCGCGTGCCCGATGAAATTATAAAAAAGAGAAGAAAGAAAGAAGAAGAAAAAGTGAGCATATTTCGAGTTATATAAATAACTCTACATATACTCCCATCGGGAGAGCAATATAAGTCATCCGTTGACTCAATAAAATGTGCTATTCCAACAGCCGAAAAAGCACTCGACAATATATTCTCAGAGCACCAAAGTTGCGATCAATCTCTGAATGCCGCAAAACTTTGCGAAGGTAAGACCCCAGATCCGTTCTGCGTGGCGTGGCGCCGTCTCTGACGTCGGTTTCCTACTTTTTTCCGTATCAACAGATACGAAGAAAAATCCTAACGGACGCGTTAGGTACCCGATAAATATGACTGGGACTCGACAGAATGGTAAGACCTTAAGCGGCACCTGTCGAAGTTTACACCAGTATCCCGAGATCATGTCTAGGGACGTGATCTTGAAGTAGGTTTTTGTGGATTGCCACTAGAGCAGTTAACTAGTACCTGATCCATCAGAGGAACTAGCCCCAACTACCATTATCCCTGTACAATATATAAATTCGTATGCAAAGATATATGGTAAAGTTCAGAGTTATTGAATAATTATAAAGGTGGAGATTTTCCCTGAATCTGCGATTCAAGCAAAATCTCGGGGGCTACTGACATAGGCATCCCCAATGGGCCTGCCGAAGATGGTACCCGGGGTTTACTGAAGGCCCACGACTCGAAGGATAAGAAGAATCGGAAGCCCAAGTTGCTAGTTAAGGAAAGCTAGAGTTGTATTAGGAGAGAACACTTGTAATATTGCGGGATGAGTTGGAAACCCTCCCGGCTTGTGTATCACGAATCCCTCGGCTCCACCTCCTATATAAGGGGGAGCCGAGGGACAAAGAAATCATCGATTCATTGTCTCACAAACCCTAGTTTTCATATCGTCGAGTACTTTTCGGCTGAAACCTTCGAGATCTACTTGCCCTCTACTTCTAACTAAAACCCTAGTCTACAACCCGTAGGCATTGATAAGTTAATCCCTTGTCAGTTGCCCTGCCCCAACCTCGCCACCAACCGCCCTAACCCGACCACGCGTCTCAATCTCCATCGCATCCACCAAGATGCACAAGAAAAAAAATTATTCAAAAAAAAATGCAAAAATCGCAAGTAAAATGGTGCCAGATCCAGATTTCAAAAATAGCACTAACACACCAAGGGGGATTACCAATAGCGCACCATGCAGCTAGCAGTTAAGGATGACAATTTTACCCGTGAATACGGGTAGCCGTAGGTACCATAACCTGCCCACATTTTTATACCCATAGAATGTACATATACCCTACCCGTTATGTCGCGAGTAGGGCACGGGCATAGGCGTATAGCCTTGTATCCATGGGTATACCCACACCCTACCCGTTTATTGTTAATTTTTCACGTGACACTTCTTCTCTTGTTGACATATGAGTTAGAGTATAGGATTGTGATTACTAGTTATGATAACATTCATGTACTCAATTGCATGTTGTTGAGTTGTGATAATTAACTTTTTATTATCAAATATGTTATTAATAAAGGTAAAATTATGAATAACTTGTGTACTGTGTGATCTACCCGCTGGGTACCCAATAAGTACGGGTACCCGTCGGTTATGTGTATGGGTAAAGTCTAATCCGTGGGTATGGATATGGGTAGAATTTTATACCCATTGACTATACAGACATGGGTATGGTATTTCTCTACCTAGCACATGTCCACAATTACTAGCAGTGGTACTGATGGGTTCGTTGCATGGAAAACAAAACATTTCTACCGTGAACATGAACAAAAACCAAGATCCAATCTAGGAAGAAGCAAGATCTAATATACCAAGATCGAAGCAACGAGAAGATTGCGAGACTAACCCTCAAAGATTCCAAAGCCTACGAGATTAGATCTCGTTGTTGATGTAGTCGATCGTCCGTGCTGCAATCCGGCAGCACTTCCGTACTCGGTCGTGCGTACGGTGTCGATGAAGCCCATCCTCTCCCCGTTCCAGCGGGCATCGGAGGTGTGGTAGATCTCCTCGAAATCCTAGCAGCACGACGGCGTGGTGGTGGTGGTGGAGGAGAAAAGCTACAGGGCTTCGCCTAAGCCGGAGCAGCTCTATGGAGGAGAGGGGGGGCGGCTAGAGCTTGGGAGGAAGGGTGGGTTGCGCCCCTGCCCCCTCCCCTATTTAAATAGGGGGGAGGTCGGTTGGGGTGGCCCTCCTTGACCATCTAGGGCTAGGCCAACGGCCAAGTGGGGGAAGAGGGAATTCTTCCCCCCAAGTTGACCCCCCTAGGGTTTTGGGGAAACCCTAAGGGGTTGGCCGGCTGGGCCTTGGGGGGCATGTGCCCCTGGCCCATTAGGCTAGGGAGCATTGTCGGGGGGAAGACCCCGGATAGGGCAATGGACGCGGAGCAGCCGGCTGGCCGCTGGCCGGCTCGCGGCAAAGGCCGGCTGAGGAGCAGCCGGCTGGCGCCGTGGTCGGCTGGTCCGGAAGCCGGCTGGCTCTAGGTCCTAGTCGGCCTGGCTATGGCCACCAATGCTGTAGCTGGGCCGGCTTCTACAAGCCATATCCGACTGGGGTTTGTACCTCAGACCGACTCGAGGCTGGCGAGTCTTGCACTGGAAGGAACCGGGTTGGTGATCCGGGTTCCTAAAGTCCACGCTGACTCCATCTTCCGTAAAGCACGGGGCACTGTGGAGCAATAGTGCCGCGCGATGGACAAGCCGTCAGGGCTTACGACGATCCGTACTGGCTACAGTGGCTGACGGCGACAGGGACACCTCCTCCATACCGCTGACCGTGGCAGCCGGATGGGACAGGCCACGATGCCTCAACCACTCCTGACGTCACCGCCTCGGGAAGGAGCGGAAGCCGAAGCCGGCCCAGCCGGCCAAGAACTATAGGGTCTTATATGTAAAGTGCCGGTGCCTATATAAGCCGCACTACCCCCTCTCATGCAGGGGATCGATCATTTATTGCTTTGACCCACCTACGGAGCTGCCCTGTGAGAGAGACCATAGTCTTCCTTAGCCTCTCAGGAGCAGCCGGACACAGCTCTAGGAGCACCGTTGTATTGTGTGATCATCATATACACTCATAGCAGGAGTAGAGGTTTTACCTCCATCGGAGGGCCTCGAACCTGGGTACGTCGCCGTGTCGCTCGTGCCCATACCCGCATCCGGATACCGCCGTGAGATCCCTCAGGAACCACATCGATTAGCCACCCCATGGCATATGCCGTGACAATACCACGACATTTGGCGCCCACCGTGGGGCCTTCAGCATCCTCGGCCGGTGTCTTCATCCGGACGGGCCTCACCATCACCACCGGCGAGCGAGTCGCTTCAGGCTTGATCTGGAGATTCGGCTCCCTCAAGCTGCGCCGACAACGCTGGCTGCTTCGCTGACCGGCCTTTCCCAGCCGGCGGCAGCGTCATCTCCTTCGGTGGCTTCGACGTCTACGTCGCCACCGTCGCACCACCGCGCTACCCGCGGCAGGTGCTGCGCTGCGCTAGCCCTCCTCCGCGAGCCGGCAGCAGCGCTCCCGCCGCCCCCGCCGTCGTGCAAGTCATGATGGCTGGCGATGAGCTCCCCACCAAGAACCCGCGCATGCGCGGCCCCCACTTGGAGCGCAACATCGACCCCAACGCCTCCGGCTCAGGCCCGAAAGCGCCACCACCACCGTCCCGGCTGGATACAGTCCGGGCAAAACTGAGCACCCCGCTCACGCCTGGTGCAGACCCCACCGCCATCGAGGCGGACTTGGAGGCGCACCGCCAGCTCCTCCTCAAGCAAACCGAAGAACTGGCTGCTGCTAAGCGCCAGATGGAGATCACCCAGCGCGAGTACAACCGCGCCCACGGCCTCACCTGTGCGGCGACGAGCCAAGCCGAGCTGGCCACATCCGCCGCAGGGCCGCGACCTTGGCGCTGAAATCGCCGCGACGGCGCTCCTTCGCCGGCTCCGTCCGCGGAGCTCCCCGTCTACAACACCCCCGACAAGAACATGCGCGCGGCGTGCCGCCGCAGAAGAGCTGAGCCGCCTTGAAGGCGAAGAGTTACGCCGCCGGACCAGGCGGGTGACCGAGCTGCTCAACGCAGCCAACAGCAGATCGCCGACCCGGGTATGTCAATGCCCCCAGGCTTCTCACGCTCGTGGAGCTGCAGCAACGACAGGAAGGCGCCAGGACACGGCCGAGTCCTCCTCCCCAGCACCAAGCCGGCACCATGATTCCCGGGCCACGCACAGCTCGGGCCGGCCAAGCTGACGGCCGAGCGGCAGCAGCCGCAGCCGGCCCCCCTCAAGCCGGAACCAGGAGCAAGACTCCGAGCCCCGCCGTCATCACCGAGCGGCTCCAGCAAGCGGCGCGCGCGCCAGCCGGCACACTCCCGGCTGGGCCCGCGCATCGAGCCCGCCGACGCCCGAGATCGCCTCGACCGGCTGGTCGAATCCCGCATTGCGGAAGAAGAAGCTCCAGCCGGCCCAAAGTGCTTCGGGCCCCGCATCGCCAACGAGCCCACACTCGAAGGCTTCACGCTCCCCCGTGACACCCCCAAGTACGACGGCACCGCCAAGCCGGAGGACTGGCTGCAGGACTACTCCACCGCAGTCGGCATCGCCAAAGGCAACAAGCGCTGGGCCGTGCGCTACTCCCCCCTGATGCTGGTCGGCTCCGCCCGCACATGGCTCAACAACCTGCCAGCTGGCAGCATAAACGGCTGGCTTGACTTCGAAGCGGCCTTCATCAGCAACTTCACCGGCACCTATCGCCGGCCGGGTCGCCCCACAGCTCGAGATGTGCAAGCAGGGCCCCGACGAGACGGATCGCGCGTACCTGACGCGTTGGTGCGAGATGCGCAACTCCTGTGAGGGCGTGCACGAGATCCAGGCCATCGGCTTCTTCATGGGAGGCTGTCGGCCCAACACCATGCTGTGGCACAAGCTGCGCCGCAGTGACCCCAAGTCGATGGCCGCCTTGATGGCCATCGCCGACAAGTACGCGCTGGCCGAGGAAGCCGGCAAGGCGCCGGCTGACGTTTCGCCGGCCCCCATCAGAAGAGACAACAACAAGCCGGCCGAGGGCGCCTCGCACGGCAGCCGGCGGGACAACTACCGCGGCAAGCGTCACAGCGACCAGCCGGACCGCCGGTACGGCTCCGCCCACGTGGCCGCCGTGGCAGATAACGCGGCAGGCGGCAGCCGCCGCCAGAAGCAAGACCGGCAGTGGAAGCCGAAGTACACCTTCGAGCAGATGCTCGACTCGCCGTGCAAGTACCACAGCGGCAAGAACCCCTCCAACCACACCACCCGCGACTGCCACTTCATGAAGCGGCTGACAAGCGGTGAACCCCTCCCGCCTCCCCCCCCGCCTCCACCAGCCGGCGGGCCGGGTGGCCAAGCCGGCGCAGAGAACGCCAACCTCGAGCACCACGAGGCTAACCAAGTGCACCATGCCGGCCGATATTTGGCCGAAGATGCCACCTACATCATCTTCACCTCCGAGCCCGAGGACAGGACGAGCCAAGAGCGCCGTTCCCTCGAGGTCAACGCGGTCATACCGCCGGTTCCCCAGTACCTAAACTGGTCAGAGCAGGCCATCACTTTTGATCGCCGCGACACACCGGCTGTCCTGCCGAAGCCGGGCAGCTACGCCATGGTCCTCGACCCCACCATTGGCACAACCCGGCGCAGCGTGCGTTTCTCGCGCGTCCTCATCGACGGTGGCAGCAGCATCAACATCCTCTACCGCGACACCGCCCGCAAGCTGGGCATCCAAGAGGCCGAGTTGCGCCCCACCCCCACCGTCTTCCATGGCATCGTGCCAGGCCATTGCTGCCAGCCGATCGGCCGGATCACGCTGGAGGTGATGTTCGGGAAGCCGGACCACTTCCGCACCGAGAGAGTCGAGTTCGAGGTGGTGGACCTCGTGAGTCCCTACCACGCGCTCCTGGGCAGGCCGGCCCTGACCAAGTTCATGGCGGTGCCCCACTATGGGTACCTGAAGATGAAGCTGCCTGGCCCCAAGGGGGTCATTACCGTAGCCGGCGATTATCGTCGCTCCATGGACTGCGCCACGCAGAGCTCCAAGATGGCCCAGACGCTGGTCATCGCCACCGAGAAACAGCTCATCCACGACGCCGTCGCCCTCGCCAAAGCCGCGCAGACAGACATGCCGGCTGCGGGCAACCCGGCTGGGACGACTCACTTCCAGCCGGCCGACAACACCAAGAAGATCCTGCTGGACCCGGCGCAGCCGGACAAGTTCGTCACCATCGGTGCCGGCTTGAACAAGAAATAGGAAAGCGAGCTCACCAGCTTCCTCCGTGAGAATCGGGCCATCTTCGCATGGACTCCAAGAGACATGCCGGGTGTGCCGAGGGAGTTGGCTGAGCACCACCTCCACGTCCGGCCTGAAGCCAAGCCGGTGAAGCAGCCTCTCAGGCGCTTCGCCGAAGAACGAAGGAAGGCCATCGGTGAAGAAATCGCCCGGCTCCTAGCTGCCGGCTTCATCATGGAAGTGCTGCACCCGGACTGGTTGGCGAACCCGGTCCTGGTTTTGAAGAAGAACGGCTCCTGGCGCATGTGTATCGACTACACCAGCCTGAACAAGGCGTGCCCGAAGGACCCCTTCCCCCTGCCGCGCATAGATCAAGTCATAGACTCGACTGCCGGCTGTGAACTGTTGTCTTTCTTAGACGCCTATTCAGGCTACCACCAGATTCCTTTGAATCCGGCCGATCAAATAAAGACTTCGTTCATTACCCCGTACGGGGCTTACTGCTACACGACTATGCCGTTCGGCTTGAAAAATGCAGGCGCCACCTACCAAAGGTGCGTGCAGAAATGCTTGCAGGATCAAATCGGCAGAAACGTTCACGCATACGTGGATGATGTCGTTGTCAAGACCAAGGAGACGACTACCCTCCTTGATGACCTGAGAGAAACCTTCACCAATTTGAGAAGATTCCGGATGAAGCTCAACCCGGCCAAGTGCACATTCGGCGTGCCGTCTGGCCAGCTCCTTGGCTACCTCGTCTCTCAGCGAGGGATCGAAGCCAACCCGGACAAGATCAGTGCCCTGGAGAAGATGGAACTGCCGCAGTTGCCTCAAGGACGTCCGTAAGTTTGCTGGCTGCCTGGCCTCCTTGAGCCGCTTCGTCAGCCGGCTGGGGGAGAAGGCACTGCCCCTGTATCAACTAATGAAGAAGGCGGACAAGTTCGTCTGGTCACCGCAGGCGGATGAGGCCTTCCGTGACTTGAAGCGCGTGCTATCAACCGCGCCAATCCTTGCAACGCCGGCTTCAATGGAGCCGATGCTGTTGTACATCGCAGCCACCAACCGGGTGGTTAGCGTTGTCCTGGTGGTGGAGCGCAGAGAAGCCGGCAACAGGGAGCAGCTGGTTCAGCGCCCAGTCTATTACCTTAGCGAAGTGCTCTCCCAGTCGAAGCAAAATTACCCCCACTACCAGAAGGTCACCTACGGCGTCTACATGGCGGCCAAGAAGCTGAAGCACTACTTCCAAGAGCACCCCATCAGGGTGGTTGCCACAGCACCCTTGGCGGAAATCATAGGCAGCAAGGATGCCAACGGCCGGGTTGCCAAGTGGGCCCTGGAGCTAGCCGCCCACACCATCCTCTACGAGCCACGCACAGCCATCAAGTCGCAGATCCTCGCTTCGTCGACTGGGCTGAGATGCAGTACTTGCCGCCTGTGCCGGATTCCACGCATTGGAAGATGCACTTCGACGGCTCGAAGATGCGCAACGGCTTGGGAGCCGTCATCATCATCACCTCTCCCAAGGGGGACCGGCTGGACTACGTCCTGCAGATCCACTTCGCCGCATCCAACAATGTGGCGGAATATGAAGCGCTCATTCACGGGCTGAAGCTGGCCAAGGAGATTGGCGTGCGTCGCATACTCTGCTTCGGCGACTCCGACTTGGTCATACAGCAAGCATCTGGCGACTGGGACGCGAAGGACGCCAACATGGCCTCATACCGCTTCCATGTCCAGCAGCTATCCGGCTTCTTCGACGGCTGCGAATTCCACCACGTGCCACGAGCAAACAACGAAGCGGCCGATGCCTTATCCAAGATTGGCTCAACCCGGCAAGCCATTCCGCCGGGTGTCGCCTTGGCGGTTCTCAAGAAGCCGTCCATCATACCGTCACCGGACTTGGATTCAATATTCGTGCCGGCTGACCCGGGGGCTAACAAGCCAAACCCGCCGGCTAGCATGCCGAACCCGGGGACTTCTCAGTCCAACCCGGGGGCTTCATCGCCCAAGTCGGGGGCTAACAAGCCAAACCCGCCGGCTAGCATGCCGAACCCGGGGACTTCTCAGTCCAACCCGGGGGCTTCATCGCCAAACTCGGGGGCTAGCAAGCCGAACCTGCCGGCTAGCAAGCCGAACCCGGCGACCATGCAGTCGAATCCGGAAGCTCCCACGCAGGAGGCCCTGTTGGTCAGCGTATTCGAGATAAGATGCGTACCTTCATGGGCACAAGAATTCCTCTCCTACCTCACCGACGGTGTGCTGCCTGATGATAGAGTCCAGGCCAGGCAGATTGAGAGAAGGGCCAAGGCCTATACCATCATCAACCACCAGCTGTACAAACGCAGCGTAAGTGGGGTGTTCCAGCGGTGCGTCGAGCCGGCTGAAGGGATTGAACTCCTACGGGAAATCCATCAAGGAGAGTGCGGACATCACGCCTCATCCAGAGCCATAGTGGCCAAAGCCTTCCGGCACGGTTTTTACTTGGCCGATCTCTCAGAGACGCAGAAGATTTGGTGAAGAAGTGCAACGGCTGTCAGCGCTTCGCAAAGCAAAGACACCAGCCGGCTTCCGCCTTGAAAACCATCCCCATCACATGGCCATTTGCCGTATGGGGCTTGGATATGGTAGGCCCATTCAGAACAGCGCGAGGCGGCATGACACACCTCTTGGTGATGATTGACAAATTCACCAAGTGGATCGAAGCCAAGCCAATCAAGAAACTGGACGGGTCCACAGCCGTCACATTCCTCAAGGAAATCATTGTGAGATTCGGCTACCCCCACACCATCATCACCGACAACGGCACCAACTTCTCCCAAGGCATCTTCTCCCGCTATTGCGGGGAAATGGGGATCCGGATGGCCCTATCTTCTGTGGCACACCCAGAGTCCAACGGACAAGTGGAAAAGGCTAACGGCTTAGTCCTAGCCGGCATCCGGCCCCGGCTGGTGGAGCCGCTCGAGCGAGCAGCCGGCTGCTGGATTGAAGAACTGCCCAATGTGCTGTGGAGCCTGCGCACAATGACAAACCGCTCAGTCGGCTTCACACCATTTTTCCTCGTATACGGGGCCGAAGCCGTCTTGCCGACTGATATCGAGCATGACGCGCCAAGGATCAAGCTCTACACAGAAGCCGAAGCCAAAGAAGCTCGCGAAGATGGAGTTGACCTGGTCGAAGAGGCCCGGCTGCTGGCTGAGTCTAGATCTACTATCTACCAGCAAAGCCTCCGACGCTATCACAGCCGGAAGGCCCAGCCCTTAGCATTCCGAGAGGGAGACCTAGTGCTCCGACTGATCCAGAGGACAGCCGGACAGCATAAACTATCATCCCCATGGGAGGGTCCCTTCATCGTGAGCAAGGCAGTAGGCAATGATTCCTACTATCTCATAGATGCCCAAGAGGCTAAGAAAAACAAGCCGGACAAGGCTGACGAGGAGACTAAACGTCCCTGGAATGTCAGGTTACTCCGCCCATTTTACACATGAGAGCAGGAATGTAAGTATACCTTGTATCCCCTTTGGGAGTTATGAAAAAGCTTGCGCCAAGAGCGCTGTTTCCGACAAGTTTTTCGCGTACTTTACCTTGTTTCGCCAATTGGCTTGAACCCTCTCACGCGGCCGGCTCAGTAACGTGATCCGGTTTCCGACAGCCGGCTTCCGATCCAGCTACAGACCGCAACCCGGCTGCCCGGCTGGCGGGAGTAAGGCCTAGGGAGCCGGCACGCGAAAAACGACTAAGGGAAAGAGTAAAAGCGAGTTGACTTGCAACTTTTCATAAAAGTGCCGGATTGCCGAATTCAGCTCGTTCGACTGAAATACTGTCGGCCTCACCCAGCGGCCCGCTCTTGATCCGGCGACGGATCGCAAGTCGGACGTATGACCGGCAAGGGCACAGCCAAAGAGTGGGGTGGACGGGAAAAAGCGAACGAGTCGAAAGAAAGCAACTCGGTACACAATTGATTAACAAACACATTAAAGTGTGACATAATTAAAAGGCGATAATATTGTCTTACATCTGCACCCGGCATCCCGGGGATTTAATAAACTGTCTTGGCAAAAGAACAACTGAAAAGAATGAAATCTAAGCCGGAGGGGCATCAGCGGAGCCGGCTGCCGGGTCGTCCTCAGGCACGTCTTCCGCCTCCTCATCATCCATGTATTCTTCATCGGATGGAGGAGGGTTCGGGTCCGCGACGAAGAGGGCCTTGTCGACGAAGCCGGCGATGGTACTGGCTCGAGCAAGGCGGGCGGCCTTGAGCTCAGCCGGGAGCTTGTCCTCCACGCCGGCTCGTCGGAACTCAAGCTGCCCCAGGTCCACCTCGTTGTACCAGGAGAGGACGAAGGACAGCGCCATGTCGGCACCGGCGCGCGTGGCCGACTCCTTCCAGTCGAAGAAGCGGTCCAGCGCCCGCTCCATCGCGGAGATGAGGCCGGAGATATCTTGCGGCGCCGCCTCTTCAGGCCACAGCAGGGGCACCAGCTCTTCAGCCGCCTTCCGGAGCTCCCAGCCGAGCTTGGTGACGGGCTCGATGCGGGCAGCCATGGACGCCAGGTGGTCCTCCATGGAGAAGTACTCCGAGCTGCCCTCGCCGGTCTCCCGCCTCCTGGAGTCGCGCGCGACGCCAACGGCTGCCAAAGCCGCCTCCTGTGTCTCCGGGAAGGCCGCTGCAAAAAGAAGAAGCAAGTCAGAAACCATCAAAGCCGAAATAAGCTGAAAAATGCAAATTTTCGAAGTCCTAAGCCAAAAGGAAAAGCCTGGCGGCAGCCGGCAAGAACCGACTGTCCCCAGCCCAAAGATGAGGATAACGAAGAAATCAGAAGTTTCTGCTGCCGGCTGCCAACAAACGCCGGGTAATGACAGCCGAAAGCCGGCAAAGGGAAAGGAACATAAAGATGTACTCACCCGCCAAGCCGCGATCAAGCGCGCTAAAATCGTCGGTCCAACGTTTGGCGGTAGCCGTCAGCTCGTGGACTTGGCGGTGACCTCCTCTGCAGCGCAAGCCGCCGCTTCTCCACCTCCGTCGCCCGCCGGCTCAGATCGTCCACCTTCGCCTTCTCCGCCGTCCCGAGGGAGTTGAGCTCGGTGAGATGGTTCTGCTCCAGCAGGCGCAGCCGCGTCAGCTCCTGCTCAGCCAGCTTGAGCTTGCTCGCGGCAGATCGGCCCGCCTCCTCGCTCTCGGCGCACCGCGCGCGAGCGGCTCGGAGATCCGACTCCAGCTGCGGGACCTTGGCGGCCTCAATCGCGAGGCGGCCGGAAAGAAATGTCAGCCAACCAAGATTAAAAAAGAAACAAGACATCAAGTCGAAAGAAGCATAGAGCTTACCCTTGACAGCCTCCGGCTCGCGAGCCAAGCCGGCTCGCTTCGATCTTAGCCTTGTGGTAGCTGGTCACCACCTGGTTGTACAAGAAGGTGCGCCGCTCCTCAACCGTCTCGAAAGAATCGGTTGCTTAGACGAAACCTGGACTGGCTTCAGCAGCCGGCCCACGTCTCGGAGGGCTACCAGGACAAGAAAATTGCAAAAGAAAAGAAAACACACCTTCTCGGCATCCTCCGGCGTCGCCACCGGGCAAGGGTCTCGGCGGCCTTGGTCTTGAGGCTGGCGCGATAGCCGGAGAAAAGCATCTTCATGGGCGCCGTGCCGGGCTGCCCCTCCCGGCTGAGTACCTCGCAGAGTTCGCCCGGTGCCATGCCTTCTCCATAGTTCCCGCCGAGCCGGCCGGAGTCGGAGGCAGACGGCACAGCCACCAACCGGGCACCCTTGGCCACGTGAAGGCCTTCGACGGGCCCGCTGGGCCCTTTGTCCTCACCAGCGCGCGCGAGTCGGCGCCCTCCATGCGCGCCGGCTCGTCCCTCGCCGGCTCCTCCTCGGCCGGCTCCTTCGTCATCGGCTGCGGCGGCGGCGTCGCTCGGGCGCAGCGGATGGCCCAGCCGGCCCAGCTTGCCTCCGGCGCTGAGGCGCTCCTTCCGGAGAACTCTCCGGCACCACGACGTTGGGCGCGGGCCCGCCGACTCGGTCGAAGGCGGAGCAGCCCCGCCGGCTCCGGCTCCGGTGGAAGGCGGCATGCCCCGCCCGCCCCAGCGGCTGGGTCCGTAAGAGGTGTCCGGCGCGGGAACATGTCGTCCAGCGTCGGCTGCCGCGTTGGCTCGACCCGCGTGCCGCGATCCGGCGCGGAGGCCAGCGGCACGGCAAAGGAAGAAGCCCTGTCGCAGCGGCGGCGGCGTAGGTGCGCGCGAGGAAGGCTGCGGCGCGTCGCTCCCTCCTCCTCTCGGCGCGGAAGCGGCGACACAACGCGCGGAGCTTGCCGGGAGCCGCCGCCCTGGGCAAACTTGATAGGGGCCCTAGCCGGATAAACAGAAAGATAATAAGCATAAAAGTAAGGAAAGAAAAGGAATCAAACAAGAAAAAGAGAGAGAGAACTCACCCGGCCTGCTCCGGGACCTTCTTCGGCTGCTGCCGGCGCTGCTTTTTCGCCTTCGCCTCCCGGGCGGCGGTGGAGCCGGCTCGCTCGTGCCCTTGGGCGCCGAAGTCGCCGTGGTGCTTGGCGGCCTCGTACGCAGAGGCACGGCGGGGATTGGCCCGTGCCGGACGTCGCCGGCTCCTCCTCCTCCCGCTGCTCGGTGAGGGGGCGGATTGTGCTCCCCCGGCCGCCTAGATCAGGCGCCTGCGGCAGGTCGTCGTCGCCGGCATGGTCGCCGGCTTGGTCAGCCGGATCGACGTGATCCGGCGTCCACCTCCTCGTCGCCAGGTCGCCGTCTTCGGCGTTCTGGCGCTCAAAAAGCTAGCAAGACAGAGAAAACATAAGCATATGACAAGCCGGAAGTCGGCAGAAGAAAAACGAAGCCGGCCTCGCAGCCGCAAGCCGGAAAATGGCAAAGACACGAGGCTTACCCGCGCCGGTAGATGGTCCCTGTCGCAGGCACCAGCCCGTAACTCCGCCTCCTCCGACAGGTTCGCCTTGGTGATGTGGTTCACCCGGCTGGCCACCTGGGCCTTGGAGAGCCGCGCAATGGACGTCCGGTTCGGATCGAACCGGCCGGACATGTGCCCGATCTTGTGGGTGCGCATCTGAGCGGCAGCACCCGGCGCTCGGCGATGGTGCAGAGGAGATCTTCGGCGATCAGCCCGCCATCGGTGGCGGTCGCCAGGAAGTCCCAAAGCAGATTCACCTCGGCGTTCCGATCCGTCGAGCGGGCATTGTGGCTCCAGCTGATCCGGCCGATCGGAGGAGCCGGGTTGAACTCCGGCAGGTTGATCCGGTCGACGAGCTCCCCCTCGTTGCGCACGTAGAAGAATGACATTTGCCGCTTCTTCACCGAGTCGACGGTGGGGATCTTGGGGAAAGGCGTACCAGGCCGGGTGTAGATCGAGGCGGCGCCGCAGGCCCGCAGCGGCCGTCGTTGGTCTGCGCCTTCAAGAAGAAGAGCCGGCTCCGTAAGTCGATGTCGGGCCACAAGCCGGCGTAAGCCTCCATGAACGCCACGAAGCAGCTCAGGAGGACGCACGCGTTGGCCGGCAAGTGATGCGGCTGAAGACCAAAGTGGTCGAGGAATTGCCGGAAGAACATTGAAGCCGGCAGGCCTAGCCCGCGATCCAGATGCGCGCCGAAGACGACGCGCTCGCCGGGCCGCGGCTCGGGCTCCACCTCCTCGCCGGGCACCCGCGTGATCACCGACTGTGGGATCCGCCGGAGGCGCACCAGTCGCTCGACGTCGTCCTCCCGCATGTAGGAGCCCCTCCACGATCCGCTGGGGGACGCCATCGACGAGGACGAGGAAGAAGATGACCAGGAGAGGCTGAACGGTGAGGAAGAACCTTGCGACCGCGGCGGCGACAACGGCGGCTGAGGACGCTCCGTCGAGATGCGCGGCCCCGTGGCGCCGGATTGACGGAGTGGCGGCGGCGGATCGGTGGAGATTCGCCCGCCGGAGTTCGCCAGCGGAAGGAGTTCGCCGGAGCAGAGCGGGCTCGGGCGCGAGAGCGATGGAAGCAGGAGCGCAAGGAGGAAGAGAATGGCAAGTGGCCGCCTCGATGCCTCCCCGCGGCATTTATAGCCTCTGCCGCGGGCGGTTGGCCTCCAAGTGGCGGTCGTGGGCCGTAACTCCCGGATTTATCGCGCCGTAACTCCTCCCACGTCCACAACGGTTATCGGAAACGGCCACACCACGTCGCCCACTACCGCACCGGATCCGGAGGGACATTGATGTGACCAGACGAACCGACCGCCGTGCCAGGCGTCGATCCGGTCAAGTCGGGCGCAGGGCCCGAGGCGGCGGAGACTCCGGCGCGCCGCAAGCCGGAGCCGGACCAAAAGTTCCACCCGAGCCAAAATTCGTCGGCAAGGCGGAGGCGCCATCAGATCTTGCGAGAAAGCAAAAACTGCACAAGTGTAAAAAGCGGCCGGCTAGAAGCAGCCGCAGAACGAGCCGGATGAGGGCGCAGCCGGCTGAATGGAAATTCTCAGTCGGCCCCTCCAAGTGCCGTCAAATGTACTCGAGAAGCCAGGAAAACCTGCCTAGGTCCTTCGGGCGCAGGACCTTGCCAGCCGGGGCTAATGTCGGGGAAGACCCCGGATAGGGCAATGGACGCGGAGCAGCCGGCTGGCCGCTGGCCGGCTCGCGGCAAAGGCCGGCTGAGGAGCAGCCGGCTGGCGCCGTGGCCGGCTGGTCCGGAAGCCGGCTGGCTCTAGGTCCTAGTCGGCCTGGCTACGGCCACCAATGCTGTAGCTGGGCCGGCTTCTACAAGCCATATCCGACTGGGGTTTGTACCTCAGACCGACTCGAGGCTGGCGAGTCTTGCACTGGAAGGAACCGGGTTGGTGATCCGGGTTCCTAAAGTCCACGCTGACTCCATCTTCCGTAAAGCACGGGGCACTGTGGAGCAATAGTGCCGCGCGATGGACAGGCCGTCAGGGCTTACGACGATCCGTATCGGCTACAGGCTGACGGCGACAGGGACACCTCCTCCATACCGCTGACCGTGGCAGCCGGATGGGACAGGCCACGATGCCTCAACCACTCCTGACGTCACCACCTCGGGAAGGAGCGGAAGCCGAAGCCGGCCCAGCCGGCCAGTAAACTATAGGGTCTTATATGTAAAGTGCCGGTGCCTATATAAGCCGCACTACCCCCTCTCGTGCAGGGGATCGATCATTTATTGCTTTGACCCACCTACGGAGCTGCCCTGTGAGAGAGACCATAGTCTTCCTTAGCCTCTCAGGAGCAGCCGGACACAGCTCTAGGAGCACCGTTGTATTGTGTGATCATCATATACACTCATAGCAGGAGTAGAGGTTTTACCTCCATCGGAGGGCCTCGAACCTGGGTACGTCGCCGTGTCGCTCGTGCCCATACCCGCATCCGGATACCGCCGTGAGATCCCTCAGGAACCACATCGATTAGCCACCCCATGGCATATGCCATGACAATACCACGACAAGCATCCTCTCGGCCCATGCTAAGCCTCCTAGGGTCGTGGGCCCACTGGTGGCCCCCCCCAGAATCTTCTAGAACCTTCTCGGTCTTTCACCGGAAAAATCCCGAACTTTTCCGAAACCTAGAAATCAACTTCCCTTATATGAATCTTATTCTCCGGACCATTCCGGACCTCCTCGTGATGTCCTGGATCCCATCCGAGACTCCATACAAACTTCGGTCTCCATCTCATATTCTGAATCTACTTATGCGACATCGAACGTTAAGCGCGTCACCCTACGGTTCGTGAACTATGCAGACATGGTCGAGACTCCTCACCGACCAATAACCAATAGCGGGATCTGGAGATCCATAATGGCTCCCACACATTCAACGATAACTTATTGATCGATTGAACCATTTACATACGATACCAATTCCCTTTGTCACGCGATACTTTACTTGTCCGAGGTTCGATCATCGGTATCTCCATACCTAGTTCAACCTCGTTACCGACAAGTACTCTTTACTCGTACCGTGGTATGTCATCTCTTGTGACCTAGTCACACGCTTGCAAGCTAATCGGACGACATTCCACCGAGAGGGCCCAGAGTATATCTATCCGTCATCGGGATGGACAAATCCCACTCTTGATCCATATGCCTCAACTCACACTTTCGGAATACTTAATCCCATCTTTATAACCACCCATTTACGCAATGGTGTTTGATGTAATCAAAGCATCCTTCCGGTGTAAGTGATTTACATGATCTCATGGTCGAAGGATAGGTAACTATGTATCGAAAGCTTATAGCAAGTTGAACTTAATGACTTGATCTTATGCTACGCTTATTTGGGTGTGTGTCCATTATATCATTCATCCAATAACATAACCTTGTTATTAATAGCACCCAATGTTCATGATCACGAAACCATGATCATCTATTAATCAACAAGCTAGTTATACAAGAGGCTTACTAGGGACTCCTTGTTGTTTACATAACACACATGTATCAATGTTTCGGTTAATACAATTATAGCATGGTATGCAAACATTTATCATAAACACAAAGATATATTATAATAACCACTTTATTATTTCCTCTTGGGCATGTCTCCAACAGTCTCCCACTTGCACTAGAGTCAATAATTTAGATTACATTGTAAGATACCTAACACCCATGGCATTCTGGTGTTGGTCATGCTTTACCCTAGGGAGAGCTTTAGTTAACGGATCTGCCACATTCAGATCTGTGTGTACTTTGCAAATCTTTACTTCACCATCTTCGATGTACTCGCGAATCGAATGAAAACGCAGCTTGATATGCTTTAGCTTCTTGTGTGACCTTGGTTCTTGTGCATTGGCGATGGCACCCATGTTGTCACAATAGATGACTAATGGGTCCAATGCACTAGGAACCACACCAAGCTCAACAATGAACCTCTTCATCCATACCGCTTCCGATGAAGCCTCTTCATCCAGACTTCGCCACCATGCACTGCTTGGAACTCATCCAGCTTACTGCAACACCATTCAGTATAAACACGTACCCAGACTGAGACTTAGAGTCATTAGGATCAGTGTTCCAACTTGCATCGGTGTAACTGGTTACAATGAGCTCTTGGTCACCGCCATAACAAAGAAAAAAATCCTTAGTCCTTTTCAAGTACTTCAGGATATTCTTGATCGCTTTCCAGTGTTCCATTCCTGGATCACTCTGATATCTGCTGGTCAAAATAACAACATGTGCGATATCCGGTCTAGTACACATCATGGCATACATGATAGAGCCTACTACCGAGGCATAGGGGATCTTGTTCATCCTCTCTCTCTTTCTTCTTTCGTAGCCGGACCTTGAGTTTTACTCAAGACCTTACCTGGCAACATAGGTAAGAACCCTTTCTTGCCTTCATCCATTCTAAACTTCTTTAGAATCTTGTCCAGGTATGTACTCTGTGAAAGCCCTATTAGGTTTCTTGATCTATCTCTATAAATCTTGATGCCTAAAATGTACGCTGCTTCACCAAGGTCTTTCATTGAAAAACCCTTATTCAAATAACCTTTAACACTGCTTAGTAGTTCTATATCATTCCCAATCAATAATATGTCATCTACATATAATATTAGGAACGCTGTAGAGCTCCCACTCACTTTCTTGTAAATACAGGCCTCACCATGAGTCTGTATAAACCCGAAGTCTTTGATCACCTTATCAAAACGTCGGTTCCAACTCCGGGATGCTTGCTTCAGTCCATAAATGGAACGCTGAAGTTTGCATACCTTGTCAGCATTTTTAGGATCGACAAAACCTTTGGGTTGTACCATATACAACTCTTCCTCAATGACACCATTAAGGAACGCCGTTTTGACATCCATCTGCCAAATCTCATAATCGAAAAATGCAGCTATTGCTAACAAAATCCTCACAGACTTTAGCTTCGCTACAGGTGAGAAAGTCTCATCGTAGTCAACTCCTTGAATTTGTTGGAAACCCTTTGCGACAAGTCGAGCTTTATAGACAGTAATATTACCATCAGCATTTGTTTTTCTTTTGAAGATCCATTTATTCTCGACAGCCTTGCGGCTATCAGGTAAGTCTACCAAAGTCCATACTTGGTTATCATACATGGATCCCATTTCGGATTTCATGGCTTGTTGCCATTTGTTGGAATCTGGGCTCATCATTGCTTCTTCATACGTCGCAGGGTCTTCATCATTGTTATCCACAATCATGACATTTAGATAGGGATCATACCAATCACGAGTGGTACGCTCCCTCGTCGATCTGCGAGGTTCAGTAGCTTCCTCGGTTCGAAGTTTCATGATCATCATCATTTGCTTCCTCTCCTATCGGTGCAGGCTGCACAGAAAAATTTTCCGGCACTGCGCTACTCTGATCTATGAGAGAAGGTTCAATAACCTCGTCAAGTTCTACTTTCCTTCCAGTCACTTCTTTAGTGAGAAACTCCTTCTCAAGAAAGGATCCGTTCTTAGCAACAAAGATTTTGTCTTCGGATCTGTGATAGAAAGTGTACCCAATTGTTTCTTTTGGGTATCCTATGAAGACGCATTTCTCCGCTTTGGGTTCTAGCTTGTTAGGTTGTAACTTCTTTACATAAGCTTCGCAACCCCAAACTTTAAGGAACGACAACTTAGGTTTCTTTCCAAACCATAATTCATACGGTGTCGTTTCAACAGATTTAGATGGTGTCCTATTTAAAGTGAATGCGGTTGTCTCTAATGCATAACCCCAAAATGATAATGGAAAATCGGTAAGAGATATCATAGATCGAATATTATCCAAGAGAGTTCGATTACAACGTTCGGACACACCATTACGCTGTGGTGTTCCCGGCGGTGTCAACTGTGAAAGTATTCCGCATTTCTTTAAATGCATGCCAAAATCATAACTCAGATATTCGCCTTCGCGATCAGAACACAGAAACTTAATCTTCTTATTACGTTGATTTTCTACTTCACTTTGGAATTCCTTAAACATGTCGAAAGTTTCGGACTTATGTTTCATAAAGTAAATATACCCATATCTACTCAGATCATCCGTGAAGGTTAGAACATAACGATAACCACAGCGCGATGCTACACTCATTGGTCCGCATACATCGGTATGTATGATTTCCAACAAGTCTGTAGCTCGCTCCATTGTACCAGAGAATGGAGTCCTAGTCATTTTTTCCATTAGACATGCTTCGCATCTATCAAGTGACTCAAAGTCAAGTGACTCAAGAAGTCCATCGGAATGGAGTTTCTTCATGCGCTTCACTCCAGTATGACCAAGACGACAGTGCCACATATAAGTAGAATTATCATTCAATTTTATTCGCTTAGCATCAATGTTATGAACATTTGTATCACTACTATCGAGATTTAACAAGAATAAACCATTCATCTCAGGCGCATGACCATAAAAGATATTATTCATATAAATAGAACAACCATTATTCTCTGACTTAAACGAATAACCGTCTTGCATTAAACAAGATCCAGATATAATGTTCATGCTCAACACAAGCACCAAATAACAATTATTGAGGTTTAAAACTAATCCCGAAGGTAGATGTAGAGGGAGCGTGCCGATGGCGATCACATCGATCTTGGATCCATTTCCAACACGCATCATCACCTCATCCCTCGCCAAGCTTCGTTTATTCCGCAGTTCTTGTTTCGAGTTACAAATGTGAGCAACCGAATCAGTATCAAATACCCAGGCACTACTACGATTACCAGTAAGATAGACATCAATAACATGTATATCCAATGTTGAGGAAATCGCTTATCAGTGTCAACTCGGCCGGCTAACGATTAGCAATTAATAGGCAAATCGGCCAATTAATCGGGCGATAAATGAGTTAATCAGACGATAAATAAGTTTATCGGCTAATCGGTGACCACCGAGTAGTGACTAATCGGCCGAATAATTGTTGAATCGGATGATTTTTTGAACGGTGTGTATATCAAATATACCTTTCTTCTAGATGAGGCCGCTCTTTAGATCAGCCAAGTATTTGGGGCAATTACGCTTCCAGTGCCCCTTCTCCTTGCAGTAATAGCACACATTATCAGGCTTAGGGCCAGCCTTAGGCTTCTTAGGAGGCGCAACAGCTTTCTTGCCGCCCTTCTTGAAGTTGCCCTTGTTGTTAGGCTTTCCCTGCTTCTTGAAACTTGTGGTCTTGTTGACCATCAACACTTGGTGCTCTTTCTGTATCTCCACCTCAGCAGATTTCAGCATGGAGAAGAGTTCATGTAACTCTTTGTTCATGTTCTGTATGTTGTAGTTCATCACAAAGTTCTTGTAACTAGGTGGCAGTGATTGGAGTACACAATGAATACCCAGCTGGTTAGGAATCACTATCCCCAAGTCACTGAGCTTCTTCGCATGCCCGGACATAGCGAGCACGTGCTCACTAACGGAGCTACCCTCTTCCATCATACAACCAAAGAAGTGTTTCGAGGCCTGATATGTCTCCAACGTATCTATAATTTCTTATGTTCCATGCTAGTTTTATGACAATACCTACATGCTTTATTCACACTTTATAATGTTTTTATGCATTTTCTGGGACTAACCTATTAACAAGATGCCACAGTGCCAGTTCCTGTTTTCTGCTGTTTTTGATTTCAGAAAAGTTGGTTTACAAATATTCTCGGAATTGGACGAAACAAAAGCCCACGGCCCTATTTTCCACGCAGTGTTCCAGAAGATCGAAGAAGAGTCGAGGAAGGCCAGCAGGGGGCCCACCCCATAGGGCGGCGCGACAGTGGGGCCCCCGCGCCGAGACGTGGGGAGGGAGCCCCTGGCTCCCCCGACGCTGCCCCTTCGCCTATTTATTCCTTCGTCCCCGAAAACCCTAGTACCGAGAGCCAAAATACCAGAACAGTTCCAGAGACGCCGCCGCCGTCAACCCTAACTCAGGGGGTTCAGAAGATCTCCTCCGGCACCCTGCCGGAGAGGGGAATCATCACTTGAGGGCTCTACATCACCATGCCCGCCTCCGGACTGATGCGTGAGTAGTTCACCCTTGGACTACGGGTCCATAGCAGTAGCTAGATGGTTGTCTTCTCCTATGGTGCCATCATGTTTAGATCTTGTGAGCTGCCTATCATGATCAAGATCATCTATTTGTAATGCTACATGTTGTGTTTGTTGGGATCCGATGAATATGGAATACTATGTCAAGTTGATTATTGATCTATCTTATATGTGTTGTTTATGATCTTGCATGCTCTCCGTTTCTAGTAGAGGCTCTAGCCAAGTTGATACTTGTAACTCCAACAGGGGGTATTTATGCTAGATAGTGGGTTCATGCCTCCATTGAATCAGGGACAGTGACAGAAAGTTCTAAGGTTGTGGATATGCTGTTGCCACTAGGGATAAAACATCAATGCTTTGTCTAAGGATATTTGTATTGTTTACATTACGCACAGTACTTAATGCAATTGTCTTTTGCTTGCAACTTAATACTGGAAGGGGTGCGGATGCTAACCCGAAGGTGGACTTTTTAGGCATAGATGCATGCTGGATGGCGGTCTATGTTCTTTGTCGTAATGCCCTAAGTAAATCTCATAGTAGTCATCATGATATGTATGTGCATTGTTATGCCCTCTCTATTTGTCAATTGCCCAACTGTAATTTGTTTACCCAACATGTTATTTATCTTATTGGAGAGACACCACTAGTGAACTGTGGATCTTACATCTGAAATACAACCTACTACAATCATTGTTCTCTTTTGTTTTCTGCAAGCAAACATCATTTTCCACACCATACGTTTAATCCTTTGTTTTCAGCAAGCCGGTGAGATTGACAACCTCACTGTTAAGTTGGGGCAAAGTAGTTTGATTGCGTTGTGCAGGTTCCACGTTGGCACCGGAATCCCTGGTGTTGCGCCGCACTACACTCCTTCACCAACAACCTTCACGTGATCTTCATCTCCTACTGGTTCGATAACCTTGGTTTCTTACTAAGGGAAAACTCGCTGCTGTACTCATCATACCTTCCTCTTGGGGTTCCCAACGGACGTGTGCTTTACCATCACAAGCAGCTACTTTTCTGGCGCCGTTGCCGGGGAGATCAAGACACGCTGCAAGGGGAGTCTCTCGCACCCAATCTCTTTAATTTGTTTATTGTCTTGCTTTATTTTATTTTCTATCTTGTTTGCTTTCTTTATATCAAAAACACAAAAAATAGTTACTTGTTTTACTTTATTTAATTCGGTTTTGCTTTATTTATTTTTATTATTGCTAAAATGAGTAGTCCTGAAGTTGAAGTTCGTTCATTTAAGCAACAAGGGGGAGAAAGTTTTAAAGATGCTTGGTATATAATTAGTGATGCTCATCATAGGTGCACTAAGAAACACCCTACTATTATCCTCCTTAGGAACTTTTATGTTGGCATCTCTAGCTGGAATAGGTATGTTCTTGATACTCTTATAGGGGGTAATTTCCTAGGTACTCCTGCTTTAGAAGCTAGTTACATCATTGAGAGTCTAGTTGGAATACCACCTGTTAATGAAGCTAAAATTGAAATCTCTCTTGAGGATGTCATGAAAAAGTTGGAGGCCATAGAGACTAAATTGAGAATATTACTTGATAATACTGATAAACTTGATAAATCCCTAGGAGGAATTAATGAAAGAATTGCTGTCTTAGAAACTTGTGCTATCCATGATAATCAAACCCATAGGATTGGTGAACTTGAAGAATCTATGGGAACCTTGGGTTCAACTTTTTTTTCTCTTAAGTTTAAGGAGAAAGCTTATGTGGGTAAGGAGCAAAAGTTCATGTATGTCCCTAAGATGCCTAAGCCAAAGAATCATTATGAGCTTAAAATTGATAAAAACCTTAGTACCACTATGGGAAATTTAGATAATGGAGCATCTAAGATACCTTTTGCGACAAGTTGTGTTTTAAAGGAAAATTATGATATTGATGCTTCTTCTCTTGATGTTACTTGATTTTCACTTTCTGCGCCTAGCTGAAAGGCGTTAAAGAAAAGCGCTTATGGGAGACAACCCATTATTTTATTTCTGCAATTTTTGTTTTATATTTGAGTTAATGTGCTTGTTACTACTGTAGCAATACCTTTGTATCTTTATTTTATTGCATTGTTGTACCAAGTAAAGTCTTTGATAGAAAGTTGATACTAGATTTGGATTTCTGCGCAGAAACAGATTTTTAGCTGTCACGGTTTTGAGTTTTTCTCTCTGTAGAAAAATCTAAAAATTCTGAAACAATTCATGAGTAATCCGCAGATATGTACGCAACTTTCATTCAACTGGAGCTTTTCCATCTGAGCATGTTAAGTGCCTCGAAAAAATTCGTATTTACGGACTGTTCTGTTTTTGACAGATTCTGCCTTTTATTTTGCATTGCCTCTTTTAGTGTGTTTGAGTGGATTTCTTTGCTCCATTACATTTCAGTAACCTTGGGTAATGTACAGAAGTGTTGGGAATGATTGTGTCCTTGCTGAACATGTGAATTTTTGATTATGCACTAACCCTCTAATGAGATTGCTTTGAGTTTGGTGTGAAGGAAGTTTTCAAGGATCAAGAGAGGAGGATGATATAATATGATCAAGAAGAGTGAAAAGTCTAAGCTTGGGGATGCCCCCGTGGTTCATCCCTGCATATTTCGAGAAGACTCAAGCGTCTAAGCTTGGGGATGCCCAAGGCATCCCCTTCTTCATCAACAACTTATCAGGTCACCTCTAGTGAAACTATATTTTAATTCCGTCACATCTTATGTGCTTTATTTGGAGCGTCTGTGTGTTTTTATTTTTGTTTTGTTATTTTCATTTTCTGAATAAATCAGATCCTAACATACTTGTGTGGGAGAGAGACACGCTTCGCTTTTTCATTTGAACACTGGTGTTCTTCGTTTTATTTTTCATGTTCATGGCAAAAGCTGAAAGCCGCAGCACTTATTGTTATTTGGTTGGAAACAGAAAATGCTTCATCTGGTAGTTGGTATACTGTCTTGAATAATTTGATACTTGGCAATTGTTTTGAGCTCTCAAGTAGATCATGTTTAAGCTCTTGCATCATGTAGTTTAAACCTATTAGTGGAGAACTACCGTAGAGCTTGTTGAAATTTGATTTGCATGATTGGTCTCTCTAAGGTCTAGATATTTTCTGGTAAAAGTGTTTGAGCAACAAGGAAGACAGTGTAGAGTCTTATAATGCTTGCAATATGTTCTTATGTAAGTTTTGATGTACCAGTTTATACTTGTGTTTGCTTCAAACAACCTTGCTAGCCAAAGCCTTGTACTGAGAGGGAATGCTTCTCGTGCATTGATACGTCTCCGACGTATCGATAATTTCTTATGTTCCATGCCACATTATTGATGTTATCTACATGTCTTATGCACACTTTATGTCATATTCGTGCATTTTCTGGAACTAACCTATTAACAAGATGCCAAAGTGCCAGTTGCTGTTTTCTGCTGTTTTTGGTTTCAGAAATCCTAGTAAGGAAATATTCTCGGAATTGGACGAAATCAAAGCCCAGGGGCCTATTTTTCTATGAAGCTTCCAGAAGTCCGAAGACGAAACGAAGAGGGGCCACGGGGTGGTCAAACCCTAGGGCGGCGCGGCCCCACCCCTGGCCGCGCCGGCCTATGGTTTGGGCCCCCCGAGCCGCCTTTTGACCTACCCTTCCGCCTACTTAAAGCCTCCGTGACGAAACCCCCAGTACCGAGAGCCACGATACGGAAAACCTTCCAGAGACGCCGCCAACGCCGATCCCATCTCGGGGGATCCAGGAGATCGCCTCCGGCACCCTGCCGGAGAGGGGAATCATCTCCCGGAGGACTCTACGCCACCATGGTCGCCTCCGGTGTGATGTGTGAGTAGTCTACCCCTGGACTATGGGTCCATAGCAGTAGCTAGATGGTTGTCTTCTCCCCATTGTGCTATCATTGTCGGATCTTGTGAGCTGCCTAACATGATCAAGATCATCTATCTGTAATTCTATATGTTGCGTTTGTTGGGATCCGATGAATAGAGAATACTTGTTATGTTGATTATCAAAGTTATATCTATGTGTTGTTTATGATCTTGCATGCTCTCCGTTATTAGTAGATGCTCTGGCCAAGTTGATGCTAGTAACTCCAAGAGGGAGTATTTATGCTTGATAGTGGGTTCATGTCTCCGTGAATCTGGAGGGGTGACAAGAACCTCTAAGGTTATGGATGTGCTGTTGCCACTAGGGATAAAACATTAGTGCTATGTTCAAGGATGTAGTCACTAGTTACATTACGCGTAATACTTAATGCAATTGTCTCTGTTGTTAGCAACTTAATAATCGGAGGGGTTCGGATGATAACTTCGAAGGTGGACTTTTTAGGCATAGATGCAGTTGGATGGCGGTCTATGTACTTTGTCGTAATGCCCAATTAAATCTCACTATACTCATCATGATATGTATGTGCATGGTCATGCTCTCTTTATTTGTCAATTGCCCAACTGTAATTTGTTCACCCAACATGCTGTTCGTCTTATGGGAGAGACACCTCTAGTGAACTGTGGACCCCGGTCCAATTCTCTTTACTGAAATACAATCTACTGCAATACTTGTTCTACTGTTTTCTGCAAACAATCATCTTCCACACAATACGGTTAATCCTTTGTTACAGCAAGCCGGTGAGATTGACAACCTCACTGTTTCGTTGGGGCAAAGTACTTTGGTTGTGTTGTGCGGGTTCCACGTTGGCGCCGGAATCCCTGGTGTTGCGCCGCACTACATCCCGCCGCCATCAACCTTCAACGTGCTTCTTGACTCCTACTGGTTCAATAAACCTTGGTTTCTTACTGAGGGAAACTTGCTGCTGTACGCATCACACCTTCCACTTGGGGTTCCCAACGAGCGTGTGCTTTACGCGTCATCAAGCTAAATTTCTGGCGCCGTTGCCGGGGAGATCAAGACACGCTGCAAGGGGAGTCTCCACTTCTCAATCTATTTACTTTGTTTTTGTCTTGCTTATTTTTATTTACTACTTTATTTGCTGCACTAAATCAAAATACAAAAAAAATTAGTTGCTAGTTTTACTTTATTTGCTATCTTGTTTGCTATATCAAAAACACAAAAAAATTAGTTTACTTGCATTTACTTTATCTAGTTTGTTTTATTTACTGTTGCTAAAATGGCCAACCCTGAAAATACTAAGTTGTGTGACTTCACAACCACAAATAATAATGATTTCTTATGCACACCTATTGCTCCACCTGCTACTACAACAGAATTCTTTGAAATTAAACCTGCTTTACTGAATCTTGTTATGCGAGAGCAATTTTACAGTGTTAGTTCTGATGATGCTGCTGCCCATCTTAATAATTTTGTTGAACTATGTGAAATGCAAAAATATAAAGATGTAGATGGTGATATTATTAAACTAAAATTGTTCCCTTTCTCATTAAGAGGAAGAGCTAAAGATTGGTTGCTATCTCTGCCTAAGAATAGTATTGATTCATGGACTAAATGCAAGGATGCTTTTATTGGTAGATATTATCCCCCTGCTAAAATTATATCTTTGAGGAGTAGCATAATGAATTTTAAACAATTAGATACTGAACATGTTGCTCAAGCTTGGGAAAGAATGAAATCTTTGGTTAAAAATTGCCCAACCCATGGACTGACTACTTGGATGATCATCCAAACCTTCTATGCAGGACTAAATTTTTCTTCACGGAATTTATTGGATTCAGCTGCTGGAGGTACCTTTATGTCCATCACTCTTGGTGAAGCAACAAAGCTTCTTGATAATATGATGATCAACTACTCTGAATGGCACACGGAAAGAGCTCCACAAGGTAAGAAGGTAAATTCTGTCGAAGAAACCTCTTCCTTGAGTGATAAGATTGATGCTATTATGTCTATGCTTGTGAATGATAGGACTAATATTGATCCTAATAATGTTCCATTAGCTTCATTGGTTGCACAAGAAGAACATGTTGATGTAAACTTCATTAAAAATAATAATTTCAACAACAATGCTTACCGGAACAATTCTAGTAACAACTATAGGCCATATCCTTATAATAATGGCAATGGCTATGGTAATTCTTATGGGAATTCTTACAACAATAATAGGAGTTCACCCCCTGGACTTGAAGCCATGCTTAAAGAATTTATTAGTACACAAACTGCTTTTAACAAATCTGTTGAAGAAAAGCTTGGGAAAATTGATATACTTGCTTCTAAAGTCGATAGTCTTGCTGCTGATGTTGATCTTTTGAAATCAAAAGTTTTGCCTAATGAGAATCATCATAATAAAATTGTTACTACAGCAAATGCCATTCAAGTTAGAATTAATGAGAATATAAGATTAATGGCTGAACTGCGTGCTAGGTGGGATAGAGAAGAAAATGAAAAACTAGCTAAAGAGAAGAATGTAGCTAAAGTTTGGACTATTACCACCACTAGTAATGCTAATGCTACACATGTTGCTGCACCTCCTACTAATACTAATAAAAGAATTGGTGTTAGCAATGTTTCCACTTCCAATGCAAAGCGCGAGAAACTGCCTGAAACTGCTAAAACTGCTGAAACTGCCTGTGATAAAGCTGCTGAAATTTTTTCCAACATTGGGGATGATGATCCCATTGCTTTAGATTATAATGGTTTGAATTTTGATGATTGCCACATCTCTGAAGTTATAAAGTTCTTGCAAAAACTTGCTAAAAGTCCTAATGCTAGTGCTATAAATTTGGCCTTTACACATCATATTACAAATGCTCTCATAAAAGCTACAGAAGAGAAACTAGAGCGCAAAGCCTCTATTCCTAAAAAGCTAGAGGATGGTTGGGAGCCCATAATTAAGATGAAGGTTAAAGATTTTGATTGTAATGCTTTATGTGATCTTGGTGCAAGTATTTCTGTTATGCCTAAGAAAATTTATGATATGCTTGACTTGCCACCGCTGAAAAATTATTATTTGGATGTTAATCTTGCTGATCATTCTACAAAGAAACCTTTGGGTAAAGTTGATAATGTTCGCATTACCGTTAACAATAACCTTGTCCCCGTTGATTTTGTTGTCTTGGATATTGAATGCAATGCATCTTGTCCCATTATATTGGGAAGACCTTTTCTTCGAACTGTTGGTGCTATTATTGATATGAAGGAAGGTAATATAAAATATCAATTTCCTCTCAAGAAAGGTATGGAACACTTCCCTAGAAAGAGAATGAAGTTACCTTTTGATTCTATTATTAGAACAAATTATGATGTTGACACTTCATCTCTTGATAATACTTGATGCACACTTTCTGCGCCTAGCTGAAAGGCGTTAAAGAAAAGCGCTTATGGGAGACAACCCATGTTTTTACCTACAGTACTTTATTTTTATTTTGTGTCTTGGAAGTTGTTTACTACTGTAGCAACCTCTCCTTATCTTAGTTTTGTGTTTTGTTGTGCCAAGTTAAGCCGTTGATAGAAAAGTAAGTACTAGATTTGGATTACTGCGCAGTTCCAGATTTCTTTGCTGTCACGAATCTGGGTCCACCTCCCTGTAGGTAGCTCAGAAAATTAAGCCAATTTACGTGCATGATCCTCAGATATGTACGCAACTTTCATTCAATTTGAGCATTTTCATTTGAGCAAGTCTGGTGCCATTTTAAAATTCGTCAATACGAACTGTTCTGTTTTGACAGATTCTGCCTTTTATTTCGCATTGCCTCTTTTGCTATGTTGGATGAATTTCTTTGATCCACTAATGTCCAGTAGCATTATGCAATATCCAGAAGTGTTAAGAATGATTGTGTCACCTCTGAATATGTCAATTTATATTGTGCACTAACCCTCTAATGAGTTGTTTCGAGTTTGGTGTGGAGGAAGTTTTCAAGGATCAAGAGAGGAGTATGATGCAACATGATCAAGGAGAGTGAAAGCTCTAAGCTTGGGGATGCCCCGGTGGTTCACCCCTGCATATATCAAGAAGACTCAAGCGTCTAAGCTTGGGGATGCCCAAGGCATCCCCTTCTTCATCGACAACATTATCAGGTTCCTCCCCTGAAACTATATTTTTATTCCATCACATCTTATGTGCTTTTTCTTGGAGCGTCGGTTTGTTTTTGTTTTTGTTTTGTTTGAATAAAATGGATCCTAGCATTCACTTTATGGGAGAGAGACACGCTCCGCTGTAGCATATGGACAAGTATGTCCTTAGGCTCTACTCATAGTATTCATGGCGAAGTTTCTCCTTCGTTAAATTGTTATATGGTTGGAATTTGAAAATGATACATGTAGTAATTGCTATTAATGTCTTGGGTAATGTGATACTTGGCAATTGTTGTGCTCATGATTAAGCTCTTGCATCATATGCTTTGCACCCATTAATGAAGAAATACATAGAGCATGCTAAAATTTGGTTTGCATATTTGGTTTCTCTAAGGTCTAGATAATTTCTAGTATTGAGTTTGAACAACAAGGAAGACGGTGTAGAGTCTTATAATGTTTTCAATATGTCTTTTATGTGAGTTTTGCTGCACCGGTTCATCCTTGTGTTTGTTTCAAATAAGCCTTGCTAGCCTAAACCTTGTATCGAGAGGGAATACTTCTCATGCATCCAAAATACTTGAGCCAACCACTATGCCATTTGTGTCCACCATACCTACCTACTACATGGTATTTTCCGCCATTCCAAAGTAAATTGCTTGAGTGCTACCTTTAAAATTCCATCATTCACCTTTGCAATATATAGCTCATGGGACAAATAGCTTAAAAACTATTGTGGCATTGAATATGTAATTATGCACTTTATCTCTTATTAAGTTGCTTGTTGTGCGATAACCATGTTCACTGGGGACGCCATCAACTATTCATTGTTGAATTTCATGTGAGTTGCTATGCATGTCCGTCTTGTCTGAAGTAAGAGAGATCTACCACCCTATGGTTAAGCATGCATAATGTTAGAGAAGAACATTGGGCCGCTAACTAAAGCCATGATCCATGGTGGATGTTTCAGTTTTGGACATATATCCTCAAATCTCAAATGAGAAAATTATTAATTGTTGTTACATGCTTATGCATAAAAGAGGAGTCCATTATCTGTTGTCTATGTTGTCCCGGTATGGATGTCTAAGTTGAGAATAATCAATAGCGAGAAATCCGATGCGAGCTTTCTCCTTAGACCTTTGTACAGGCGGCATAGAGGTACCCCTTTGTGACACTTGGTTAAAACAGTGCATTGTGATGATCCGGTAGTCCAAGCTAATTAGGACAAGGTGCGGGCACTATTAGTACACTATGCATGAGGCTTGCAACTTATAAGATATAATTTACATGATGCATATGCTTTATTACTACCGTTGACAAAATTGTTTCATGTTTTCAAAATCAAAGCTCTAGCACAAATATAGCAATCGATGCTTTTCCTCTATGGAGGACCATTCTTTTACTTTCAATGTTGAGTCAGTTCACCTATTTCTCTCCACCTCAAGAAGCAAACACTTGTGTGAACTGTGCATTGATTCCTACATATTTGCTTATTGCACTTATTATATTACTCTATGTTGACAATATCCATGAGATATACATGTTACAAGTTGAAAGCAACCGCTGAAACTTAATCTTCCTTTGTGTTGCTTCAATGCTTTTACTATGAATTATTGCTTTATGAGTTAACTCTTATGCAAGACTTATTGATGCTTGTCTTGAAGTGCTATTCATGAAAAGTCTTTGCTTTATGATTCACTTGTTTACTCATGTCATATACATTGTTTTGATCGCTGCATTCACTACATATGCTTTACAAATAGTATGATCAAGATTATGATGGCATGTCACTCCAGAAATTATCTGTGTTATCGTTTTACCTGCTCGGGACGAGCAGAACTAAGCTTGGGGATGCTGATACGTCTCCGACGTATCGATAATTTCTTATGTTCCATGCCACATTATTGATGTTATCTACATGTTTTATGCACACTTTATGTCATATTCGTGCATTTTCTGGAACTAACCTATTAACAAGATGCCAAGTGCCGATTCTTTGTTTTCTGCTGTTTTTGGTTTCAGAAATCCTAGTAAGGAAATATTCTCGGAATTGGACGAAATCAAAGCCCAGGGGCCTATTTTTCCACGAAGCTTCCAGAAGTCCGAAGACGAAACGAAGAGGGGCCACGGGGTGGTCAAACCCTAGGGCGGCGCGGCCCCACCCCTGGCCGCGCCGGCCTATGGTTTGGGCCCCCCGAGCCGCCTCTTGACCTACCCTTCCGCCTACTTAAAGCCTCCGTGACGAAACCCCCAGTACCGAGAGCCACGATACGGAAAACCTTCCAGAGACGCCGCCAACGCCGATCCCATCTCGGGGGATCCAGGAGATCGCCTCCGGCACCCTGCCGGAGAGGGGAATCATCTCTCGGAGGACTCTACGCCGCCATGGTCGCCTCCGGTGTGATGTGTGAGTAGTCTACCCCTGGACTATGGGTCCATAGCAGTAGCTAGATGGTTGTCTTCTCCCCATTGTGCTATCATTGTCGGATCTTGTGAGCTGCCTAACATGATCAAGATCATCTATCTGTAATTCTATATGTTGCGTTTGTTGGGATCCGATGAATAGAAAATACTTGTTATGTTGATTATCAAAGTTATATCTATGTGTTGTTTATGATCTTGCATGCTCTCCGTTATTAGTAGATGCTCTGGCCAAGTTGATGCTAGTAACTCCAAGAGGGAGTATTTATGCTCGATAGTGGGTTCATGTCTCCGTGAATCTGGAGGGGTGACAAGAACCTCTAAGGTTATGGATGTGCTGTTGCCACTAGGGATAAAACATTAGTGCTATGTTCAAGGATGTAGTTACTAGTTACATTACGCGCAATACTTAATGCAATTGTCTGTTGTTAGCAACTTAATACTGGAGGGGGTTCGGATGATAACCTGAAGGTGGACTTTTTAGGCATAGATGCAGTTGGATGGCGGTCTATGTACTTTGTCGTAATGCCCAATTAAATCTCACTATACTCATCATGATATGTATGTGCATGGTCATGCTCTCTTTATTTGTCAATTGCCCAACTGTAATTTGTTCACCCAACATGCTGTTCGTCTTATGGGAGAGACACCTCCAGTGAACTGTGGACCCCGGTCCAATTCTCTTTACTGAAATACAATCTACTGCAATACTTGTTCTACTGTTTTCTGCAAACAATCATCTTCCACACAATACGGTTAATCCTTTGTTACAGCAAGCCGGTGAGATTGACAACCTCACTGTTTCATTGGGGCAAAGTACTTTGGTTGTGTTGTGCAGGTTCCACGTTGGCGCCGGAATCCCTGGTGTTGCGCCGCACTACATCCCGCCGCCATCAACCTTCAACGTGCTTCTTGACTCCTACTGGTTCGATAAACCTTGGTTTCTTACTGAGGGAAACTTGCTGCTGTACGCATCACACCTTCCACTTGGGGTTCCCAACGAGCGTGTGCTTTACGCGTCATCATGCATCCAAAACCTTGAGCCAAAACCTATGCCATTTGTATCCACCATAACTACCTACTATGTGGTATTTTTCTGCCATTCCAAGTAAATACTTCATGTGCTACCTTTAAACAATTCAAAACTTTATTACTCCTTATTTGTGTCAATGTTTCATAGCTCATGAGGAAGTATGTGGTGTTTTATCTTTCAATCTTGTTGGGCAGACTTTCACCAATGGACTAGTGGCATATACATCCGCTTATCCAAGAATTTTGCAAAAAGAGCTGGCAACGGGGTGCCCAACCCCAATTAATTAACTTTCATTAATAATTCTCTTCACATGTTTTGCCCTGATTTATCAGTAAGCAACTTAATTTTGCAATAGACACTCCTCCATGGTATGTGAAATGTTGGAAGGCACCCGAGGATTCGGTTAGCCATGGCTCGTGAAAGCAAAAGGTTGGGAGGAGTGTCATCTATAAATAAAACTAAAATACATGTGTAAACAAAAGAGAAGAGGGATGATCTACCTTGCTGGTAGAGATAACGTCCTTCATGGAAGCCACTCTTTGAAAGTCTGTTTGACAAGGGGGGTAGAGTGCCCACTACCATTCGTTGACAACAACAAACACCTCTCAAAACTTTATTTTTATGCTCTCTTTATGATTTCAAAACTTGAAAAGCTCTAGCACATGATTTAATCCCTGCTTCCCTCTACGAAGGGCCTTTCTTTTACTTTATGTTGAGTCAGTTTACCTACTTCTTTCTATCTAGAAGCAAACACTTGTGTCAACTGTGTGCACTGATTCTTACATGCTTGCTTATTTCACTTATTATATTACTTTGTGGTGAAAATTATCCATAAGATATGCATGTTGAAAGTTGAAGGCAATTGCTGAAACTTAAATATTCCTTTGTGTTGCTTCAAAACCTTTCATTAAGAATCTATTGCTTTATGAGTTAACTCTTATGCAAGACTTTTTTATGCTTGTCTTGAAAGTACTATTCATGAAAAGTTTTTTGCTTTATGATTCAGTTGTTTAGTCATTATCTTTTTGTTAGCAAACTATAGACCATTGCTTTGAGTCACTTCATTCATCTCATATGCTTTACAATAGTATTGATCAAGATTATGTTGGTAGCATGTTGCTGGCGTGCAGTTGACGTGGGGGTTAGAAATCTCTGTGGTGTAATTTTCCTTCACGTCCCCGGCAACGGCGCCAGAAATTTAGCTTGACACGCGTACAGCACGCGACCGTTGGGAACCCCAAGTGGAAGGTGTGATGCGTACAGCAGTAAGTTTCCCTCAGTAAGAAACCAAGGTTTATCGAACCAGTAGGAGTCAAGAAGCACGTTGAAGGTTGATGGTGGCGGAGTGTAGTGCGGTGCAACACCAGGGATTTCGGCGCCAACGTGGAATGCTTGTGACGGTAAAGCACTCGTCCGTTGGGAACCCCAAGAGGAAGGTGTGATGCGTACAGCGGCAAGTTTTCCCTTAGTAAGAAACCAAGGTTATCGAACCAGTAGGAGCCAAGAAGCACGTTGAAGGTTGATGGCGGCGGAGTGTAGTGCGGCGCAACACCAGGGATTCCGGCGCCAACGTGGAACCTGCACAACACAACCAAATTAATTTGCCCCAACGTGACAGTGAGGTTGTCAATCTCACCGGCTTTCTGTAACAAAGGATTAGATGTATAGTGTGGATGATGATGTTTGCAGAAAACAGTAGAACTAGTATTGCAGTAGATTGTATTCGTTGTAAAGAATGGACCGGGGTCCACAGTTCACTAGTGGTGTCTCTCCGATAAGAATAAGCATGTTGGGTGAACAAATTACAGTTGGGCAATTGACAAATAAAGATGGCATGACAATGCACATACATGTTATGATGAGTAGTGTGAGATTTAATTGGGCATTACGACAAAGTACATAGACCGCTATCCAGCATGCATCTATGCCTAAAAAGTCCACCTTCAGGTTATCATCCAAACCCCTTCCAGTATTAAGTTGCAAACAACAGACAATTGCATTAAGTATGGTGCGTAATGTAATCAACAAATACATCCTTAGACATAGCATTGATGTTTTATCCCTAGTGGCAACAGCACATCCACAACCTTAGAACTTTCTGTCACTGTCCCAGATTTAATGGAGGCATGAACCCACTATCGAGCATAAATACTCCCTCTTGGAGTTACAAGTAACGACTTGGCCAGAGCCTCTACTAATAACGGAGAGCATGCAAGATCATAAACAACACATAGATGATAGATTGATAATCAACATAACATAGCATTCAATATTCATCGGATCCCAACAAACGCAACATGTAGCATTACAAATAGATGATCTTGATCATGTTAGGCAGCTCACAAGATCCGACAATGATAGCACAATGAGGAGAAGACAACCATCTAGCTACTGCTATGCACCCATAGTCCAGGGGTGAACTACTCACACATCACTCCGGAGGTGACCATGGCGGTGAAGAGTCCTCCGGGAGATGATTCCCCTCTCCGGCAGGGTGCCGGAGGCGATCTCTTGAATCCCCCGAGATGGGATTGGCGGCGGCGGCGTCTCTGGAAGGTTTTCCGTATCGTGGCTCTCGGTACTGGGGTTATCTCGATGAAGGCTATATGTAGGTGGAAGGGTAGGTCAGGGGGCGTCACGAGGGGACCACACGCTAGGGCCGCGCGGCCAGGGCCTGGGCCGCGCCGCCCTGGCGTGTCGCCACCTCGTCGCCCCACTTCGTTTCCCTTTGAGACTTCTGGAAGCTTCGTGGAAAAATAAGACCCTGGGTGTTGATTTCGTCCAATTCCGAGAATATTTCCTTACTAGGATTTCTGAAACCAAAAACAGCAGAAAACAGCAACTGGCTCTTTGGCATCTTGTTAATAGGTTAGTGTCGGAAAATGCATAAATATGACATAAAGTATGTATAAAACATGTGTGTATCATCAATAAAGTAGCATGGAACATAAGAAATTATAGATACGTTTGAGACGTATCATGGAACCTGCACAACACAACCAAAATACTTTGCCCCAACGTGACAGTGAGGTTGTCAATCTCACCGGCTTGCTGTAACAAAGGATTAGATGTATAGTGTGGATGATGATGTTTGCAGAGAACAGTACGAAAAAGTATTGCAGTAGATTGTATTCGATGTAAAGAATGGACCGGGGTCCACAGTTCACTAGTGGTGTCTCTCCGATAAGAAATAGCATGTTGGGTGAACAAATTACAGTTGGACAATTGACAAATAAAGATGGCATGACAATGCACATACATGTTAAGATGAGTAGTGTGAGATTTAATTGGGCATTACGACAAAGTACATAGACCGCTATCCAGTATGCATCTATGCCTAAAAAGTCCACCTTCAGGTTAGCATCCGCACCCCTTCCAGTATTAAGTTGCAAACAATAGACAATTGTATTAAGTATGGTGCGTAATGTAATCAACACAAATATCCTTAGAAAAAGCATTGATGTTTTATCCCTAGTGGCAACAGCACATCCACAACCGTAGAACTTTCTGTCACTGTCCCAGATTTAATGGAGGCATGAACCCACTATCGAGCATAAATACTCCCTCTTGGAGTTACAAGTAACGACTTGGCCAGAGCCTCTACTAATAACAGAGAGCATGCAAGATCATAAACAACACATATATGATAGATTGATAATCAACATAACATAGTATTCCATATTCATCGGATCCCAACAAACGCAACATGTAGCATTACAAATAGATGATCTTGATCATGTTAGGCAGCTCACAAGATCCGACAATGATAGCACAATGAGGAGAAGACAACCATCTAGCTACTGCTATGGACCCATAGTCCAGGGGTGAACTACTCACACATCACTCCGGAGGCGATCATGGCGATGAAGAGTCCTCCGGGAGATGATTCCCCTCTCCGGCAGGGTGCCGGAGGCGATCTCCTGAATCCTTCGAGATGGGATTGGCGGCGGTGGCGTCTTTGGAAGGTTTTCCGTATCGTGGCTCTCGGTACTGGGGTTTTCGCGACGAAGGCTATATGTAGGCGGAAGGGTAGGTCAGGGGGCGTCACGAGGGGTGATGCTGTCCAGGACTGGCGCGTGGTTGACGAGGGAGGAAATTCCTGTTGTGTAGCTTTCTGGTCCCCGGCAACGGTGCCAGAAAATAGCTTGATGTCTACTTCCCCCTCCTTTTCCTGTAGACAGTGTTGGGCCTCCAAGAGCAGAGGTTTGTAGAACAGCAGCAAGTTTTCCCTTAAGTGGATCACCCAAGGTTTATCGAACTCAGGGAGGAAGAGGTCAAAGATATCCCTCTCATGCAACCCTGCAACCACAAAGCAAGAAGTCTCTTGTGTCCCCAACACACCAAATAGGTGCACTAGTTCGGCGAAGAGATAGTGAAATACAGGTGGTATGAATAAGTATGAGCAGTAGCAACGGTGCCAGAAAATAGCTTGCTGGCGTGTAGTTGATGGTGGTAGTATTGCAGCAGTAGTAACGCAGTAAAACAGTAAACAAGTAGTAGTAACGCAGTATTTAGGAACAAGGCCTAGGGATTAGACTTTCACTAGTGGACACTCTCAACATTGATCACATAACAGAATAGATAAATGCATACTCTACACTCTTGTTGGATGATGAACGCATTGCGTAGGATTACACGAACCCTCAATGCCGGAGTTAACAAGCTCCACAATTTGTTCATATGTAAGTAACCTTATAGTGTAAGATAGATCAATACAACTAAACCAAGTACTAACATAGCATGCACACTGTCACCTTCATGCATATGTAGGAGGAATAGATCACATCAATATTATCATAGCAATAGTTAACTTCATAATCTACAGGAGATCATGATCATAGCATAAACCAAGTACTAACACGGTGCACACACTGTCACCTTTACACACGTGCAGGAGGAATAGAACTACTTTAATAACTTTGCTAGAGTAGCACATAGATGAATTGTGATACAAACTCATATGAATCTCAATCATGTAAAGCAGCTCATGAGATTATTGTATTGGGGTACATAGGAGAGAAGTGAACCACATAGCTACCGGTACAGCCCCGAGCCTCGATGGAGAACTACTCCCTCCTCATGGGAGCAGCAGCGGTGATGAGGATGGTGGTGGAGATGGCAGCGGTGTCGATGGAGAAGCCTTCTGGGGGCACTTCCCCGCTCCGGCAGCGTGCCGGAACAGAGACTCCTGTCCCCCAGATCTTGGCCTCGCGATGGCGGCGGCTCTGGAAGGTTTCTGTGGTTTTCGTCAATCGTCTCAGGGTTTTCGCGACGGAGGCTTTAAATAGGCGAAGAGGCGGCGCAGGAGGGCTGAAGGGGTGCCCACACCATATGGCGGCGCGGCCAGGGCCTGGGCCGCGCCGGCCTATGGTCTGGGGGCCCAGTGCCCCCCCTCTGGTCCTTCTCGTGTGTTCTGGATGCTTCCGGTGAAAATAGGAACCTGGGCGTTGATTTCGTCCGATTCCGAGAATATTTCGTTACTAGGATTTCTGAAACCAAAAACAGCAGAAAACAGGAACTGGCACTTCGGCATCTTGTTAATAGGTTAGTTCCAGAAAATGCACGAATATGACATAAAGTGTGCATAAAACATGTAGATAACATCAATAATGTGGCATGGAACACAAGAAATTATCGATACGTCGGAGACGTATCAGCATCCCCAAGCTTAGTTCTGCTCGTCCCGAGCAGGTAAAACGATAACACAGATAATTTCTGGAGTGACATGCCATCATAACCTTGATCATACTACTTGTAAAGCATATGTAGTGAATGCAGCGATCAAAACAATGTATATGACATGAGTAAACAAGTGAATCATAAAGCAAAGACTTTTCATGAATAGTACTTAAAGACAGGCATCAATAAGTCTTGCATAAAAGTTAACTCATAAAGCAATAATTCATAGTAAAGCATTGAAGCAACACAATGGAAGATTAAGTTTCAGCGGTTGCTTTCAACTTGTAACAAGTATATCTCATGGATATTTGTCAACATAGAGTAATATAATAAGTGCAATAAGCAAGTATGTAGGAATCAATGCATAGTTCACACAAGTGTTTGCTTCTTGAGGTGGAGAGAAATAGGTGAAATGACTCAACATTGAAAGTAAAAGAATGGTCCTCCATAGAGGAAAAGCATCGATTGCTATATTTGTGCTAGAGCTTTGATTTTGAAAACATTAAACAATTTTGTCAACGGTAGTAATAAAGGATATGCATCATGTAAATTATATCTTATAAGTTGCAAGCCTCATGCATAGTGTACTAATAGTGCCCGCACCTTGTCCTAATTAGCTTGGACTACCGGATCATCACAATGCACTGTTTTAACCAAGTGTCACAAAGGGGTACCTCTATGCCGCCTGTACAAAGGTCTAAGGAGAAAGCTCGCATTGGATTTCTCGCTATTGATTATTCTTCAACTTAGACATCCATACCGGGACAACATAGACAACAGATAATGGACTCCTCTTTTATGCATAAGCATGTAACAACAATTAATAATTTTCTCATTTGAGATTGAGGATATATGTCCAAAACTGAAACTTCCACCATGGATCATGGCTTTAGTTAGCGGCCCAATGTTCTTCTCTAACAATATGCATGCTTAATCATAAGGTGGTAGATCTCTCTTACTTCAGACAAGACGGACATGCATAGCAACTCACATGAAATTCAACAATGAATAGTTGATGGCGTCCCCAGTGAACATGGTTATCGCACAACAAGCAACTTAATAAGAGATAAAGTGCATAATTACATATTCAATACCACAATAGTTTTTAAGCTATTTGTCCCATGAGCTATATATTGCAAAGGTGAATGATGGAATTTTAAAGGTAGCACTCAAGCAATTTACTTTGGAATGGCGGGAAATACCATGTAGTAGGTAGGTATGGTGGACACAAATGGCATAGTGGTTGGCTCAAGTATTTGGATGCATGAGAAGTATTCCCTCTCGATACAAGGTTTAGGCTAGCAAGGTTATTTGAAACAAACACAAGGATGAACCGGTGCAGCAAAACTCACATAAAAGACATATTGAAAATATTATAAGACTCTACACCGTCTTCCTTGTTGTTCAAACTCAATACTAGAAATTATCTAGACCTTAGAGAAACCAAATATGCAAACCAAATTTTAGCATGCTCTATGTATTTCTTCATTAATGGGTGCAAAGTATATGATGCAAGAGCTTAAACATGAGCACAACAATTGCCAAGTATCACATTACCCAAGACATTTTAGCAATTACTACATGTATTATTTTCCAATTCCAACCATATAACAATTTAACGAAGAAGAAACTTCGCCATGAATATTAAAAGCTAAGAACACATGTGTTCATATGCAACAGCGGAGCGTGTCTCTCTCCCACACAAGAATGATATAATCCAATTTATTCAAACACAAACAAAAATAAAAGCATACAGACGCTCCAAGTAAAGCACATAAGATGTGACTGAATAAAAATATAGTTTCAAGAGAAGGAACCTGATAATTTGTCGATGAAGAAGGGGATGCCTTGGGCATCCCCAAGCTTAGATGCTTGAGTCTTCTTGAAATATGCAGGGGTGAACCACCGGGGCATCCCCAAGCTTAGAGCTTTCACTCTCCTTGATCATGTTGCATCATACTCCTCTCTTGATCCTTGAAAACTTCCTCCACACCAAACTCGAAACAACTCATTAGAGGGTTAGTGCACAATAAAAATTAACATATTCAGAGGTGACACAATCATTCTTAACACTTCTGGACATTGCATAAAGCTACTGGACATTAGTGGATCAAAGAAATTCATCCAACATAGCAAAAGAGGCAATGCGAAATAAAAGTCAGAATCTGTCAAAACAGAACAGTTCGTATTGACGAATTTTAAAATGGCACCAGACTTGCTCAAATGAAAATGCCCAAATTGAATGAAAGTTGCGTACATATCTGAGGATCATGCACGTAAATTGGCTTAATTTTCTGAGCTACCTACAGGGAGGTAGACCCAGATTCGTGACAGCAAAGAAATCTGGAACTGCGCAGTAATCCAAATCTAGTACTTACTTTTCTATCAACGGCTTTACTTGGCACAATAAAACACAAAACTAAGATAAGGAGAGGTTGCTACAGTAGTAAACAACTTCCAAGACACAAATATAAAACAAAGTACTGTAGCAAAATAACACATGGGTTATCTCCCAAGAAGTTCTTTCTTTATAGCCATTAAGATGGGCTCAGCAGTTTTAATGATGCACTCGCAAGAAATAGTATTTGAAGCAAAAGAGAGCATCCAGAGGCAAATTCAAAACACATTTAAGTCTAACATGCTTCCTATGCATAGGAATCTTGTAAATAAACAAGTTCATTAAGAGCAAAGTAACAAGCATAGGAAGATAGAACAAGCGTAGTTTCAAAAATTTCAGCACATAGGGAGGTGTTTTAGTAACATGAAAATTTCTACAACCATATTTTCCTCTCTCATAATAACTTTCAGTAGCATCATGAGCAAACTCAACAATATAACTATCACATAAAGCATTCTTATCATGAGTCTCATGCATAAAATTATTACTCTCCACATAAGCATAATCAATTTTATTAGTAGTTGTAGTGGGAGCAAATTCAACAAAGTAGCTATCATCAAATATAGGAGGCATATTGTAATCATAATCAAATTCACTCTCCATAGTAGGTGGAACCAAAAGACCACTATCATTATAATCATCATAAATAGGAGGCAAAGTATCATCAAAGAAAATTTTCTCCTCAATGCTTGGGGGACTAAAAAGATCATGAAAACCAGCTTCCCCAAGCTTAGAATTTTCCATATCATTAGCAACAATGGTATTCAAAGTGTTCATACTAACATGTTCCATGGGTTTTTTAATTTTCGGATCAAACCATCCATGTCTTAACTCAGGAAATAGAATAAAAAGCTCATTGTTGTCCATTATGCCAAACTAGTGTAAACAAGAAACAAAAAGATGCAATTGCAGGATCTAAAGGAAATAGCTTCGAGTACTTACGACGACGGAAAATAGCTTAGTAGCCGAGATCCGGAGTGTGAGTACCTTTTACCTTTCCTCCCCGGCAATGGCGCCAGAAAATACTTGATGCTGTCCAGGACTGGCGCGTGGTTGACGAGGGAGGAAATTCCTGTTGTGTAGCTTTCTGGTCCCCGGCAACGGCGCCAGAAAATAGCTTGATGTCTACTTCCCCCTCCTTTTCCTGTAGACAGTGTTGGGCCTCCAAGAGCAGAGGTTTGTAGAACAGCAGCAAGTTTTCCCTTAAGTGGATCACCCAAGGTTTATCAAACTCAGGGAGGAAGAGGTCAAAGATATCCCTCTCATGCAACCCTGCAACCACAAAGCAAGAAGTCTCTTGTGTCCCCAACACACCAAATAGGTGCACTAGTTCGGCGAAGAGATAGTGAAATACAGGTGGTATGAATAAGTATGAGCAGTAGCAACGGTGCGTAAAATAGCTTGCTGGCGTGTAGTTGATGGTGGTAGTATTGCAGCAGAGTAACGCAAGAAAACAGGAAACAAGTAGTAGTAACGCAGTATTTAGGAACAAGGCCTAGGGATTAGACTTTCACTAGTGGACACTCTCAACATTGATCACATAACAGAATAGATAAATGCATACTCTACACTCTTGTTGGATGATGAACGCATTGCGTAGGATTACACGAACCCTCAATGCCGGAGTTAACAAGCTCCACAATTTGTTTATATTTAAGTAACCTTATAGTGTAAGATAGATCAATACAACTAAACCAAGTACTAACATAGCATGCACACTGTCACCTTCATGCATATGTAGGAGGAATAGATCACATCAATATTATCATAGCAATAGTTATCTTCATAATCTACAGGAGATCATGATCATAGCATAAACCAAGTACTAACACGGTGCACACACTGTCACCTTTACACACGTGCAGGAGGAATAGAACTACTTTAATAACTTTGCTAGAGTAGCACATAGATGAATTGTGATACAAACTCATATGAATCTCAATCATGTAAAGCAGCTCATGAGATTATTGTATTGGGGTACATAGGAGAGAAGTGAACCACATAGCTACCGGTACAGCCCCGAGCCTCGATGGAGAACTACTCCCTCCTCATGGGAGCAGCAGCGGTGATGAGGATGGCGGTGGAGATGGCAGCGGTGTCGATGGAGAAGCCTTCTGGGGGCACTTCCCCGCTCCGGCAGCGTGCCGGAACAGAGACTCCTGTCCCCCAGATCTTGGCCTCGCGATGGCGGCGGCTCTGGAAGGTTTCTGTTGTTTTCGTCAATCGTCTCAGGGTTTTCGCGACGGAGGCTTTAAATAGGCGAAGAGGCGGCGCAGGAGGGCTGAAGGGGTGCCCACACCATATGGCGGCGCGGCCAGGGCCTGGGCCGCGCCGGCCTATGGTCTGGGGGCCCAGTGCCCCCCCTCTGGTCCTTCTCGTGTGTTCTGGATGCTTCCGGTGAAAATAGGAACCTGGGCGTTGATTTCGTCCGATTCCGAGAATATTTCGTTACTAAGATTTCTGAAACCAAAAAAGCAGAAAACAGGAACTGGCACTTCGGCATCTTGTTAATAGGTTAGTTCCAGAAAATGCACGAATATGACATAAAGTGTGCATAAAACATGTAGATAACATCAATAATGTGGCATGGAACACAAGAAATTATCGATACGTCGGAGACGTATCAAGGGGCCCACACAACAGGGCCGCGCGGCCAGGGCCTAGGCCGCGCCGCCCTGGCGTGTCGCCGCTTCGTCGCCCCACTTAGTTTCCTTTCGGACTTCTGGAAGCTTCGTGGAAAAATAAGACCCTGGGCGTTGATTTCGTCCAATTCCGAGAATATTTCCTTACTAGGATTTCTGAAACCAAAAACAGCAAAAAATGGCAACTGGCTCTTCGGCATCTTGTTAATAGGTTAGTGCCGGAAAATGCATAAATATGACATAAAGTATGTATAAAACATGCGAGTATCATCAATAAAGTAGCATGGAACATAAGAAATTATCGATACGTTGGAGACGTATCAGCATCCCCAAGCTTAGTTCCTACTCGTCCTCGAGTAGGTAAACGATAACAAAGATAATTTCTGAAGTGACATGCTATCATAATCTTGATCAATACTATTGTAAGCATATGTAACGAATGCAGCGATTCGAAGCAATGGTAAAGACAATGGTTAATCAACTGAATCATATAACAAAGACTTTTCATGAATAGTACTTTCAAGACAAGCATCAATAAGTCTTGCATAAGAGTTAACTCATAAAGCAATAGATTCAAAGTAAAGGCATTGAAGCAACACAAAGGAAGATTAAGTTTCAGCGGTTGCTTTCAACTTTCAACATGCATATCTCATGGATAATTTTCAGTGCAAAGTAATATGATGAATGCAAATATGCAAGTATGTAGGAATCAATGCACAGTTAACACAAGTGTTCGCTTCTAAGATGGAAGGAAATGGGTAAACTGACTCAACATAAAAGTAAAAGAATGGCCCTTCGCAGAGGGAAGCATGGATTGCTATATTTGTGCTACAGCTTTTATTTTGAAAACATAAAGAGATCATAAAAGTAAAGTTTTGAGAGGTGTTTGTTGTTTTCAACGAATGGTAGTGGGCACTCTAACCCCCTTGCCAGACAGACTTTTAAAGAGCGGCTCCCATGAATTTTTTTATTTTTGGGTGGCACTCCTTCCAACCTTTGCTTTCACAAACCATGGCTAACCGAATCCTCGGGTGCCTGCCAACAATCTCATACCATGAAGGAGTGCCTTTTTATTTTAGTTTTATTTAGATGACACTCCTCCCCACCTTTGCTTTCTCAAGCCATGGCTAACCGAATCCTCGGGTGCTGTCCAACCTTTCACATACCATGGAAGAGTGTCTATTTTTTTGTAAAATTATGAAGGTTAATTAATTGGGGCCGGGAACCCCATTGCCAGCTCTTTTTGCAAAATTATTGGATAAGCGGATGAAGCCACTAGTCCATTGGTGAAAGTTGCCCAACAAGATTGAAAGATACAACACCACATACTTCCTCATGAGCTATAAAACATTGACACAAATAAGAGGTAGTAAATTTTGAATTTTTTAAAGGTAGCACTCAAGCAATTTACTTTGGAATGGCAGAAAATACCATGTAGTAGGTAGGTATGGTGGACACAAATGGCGTAGTTTTTGGCTCAAGGATTTGGATGCACAAGAAGTATTCCCTCTCAATACAAGGCTTAGGCTAGCAAGGTTATTTGAAGCAAACACAAGTATGAACCGGTGTAGCAAAACTCACATAAGAACATATTGCAAGCATTATAAGACTCTACACCGTCCTCCTTGTTGCTCAAACCCTTACCAGAAAATATCTAGACTTTAGAGAGACCAATCATGCAAACCAAATTTCAGCAAGCTCTAGGTATTTCTTCACTAATAGGTGCAAAGTATATGATGCAAGAGCTTAAACATGATCTATATGAGCACAACAATTGCCAAGTATCAAATTATTCAAGACATTATACCAATTACCACATGTAGCATTTTCTGTTTCCAACCATATAACAATTAACGAAGCAGTTTCAACCTTCGCCATGAACATTAAGAATAAAGCTAAGAACATATTTGTTCATATGCAACAGCGGAGCGTGTCTCTCTCCCACACAATGAATGCTAGGATCCAGTTTTATTCAAAAAAAAACAAAAACAAAAACATACAGACGCTCCAAGTAAAGCACATAAGATGTGATGGAATAAAAATATAGTTTCACTAGAGGAACCTGATAATGTTGTCGATGAAGAAGGGGATGCCTTGGGCATCCCCAAGCTTAGATGCTTGAGTCTTCTTGAAATATGTAGGGATGAACCACGGGGGCATCCCCAAGCTTAGAGCTTTCACTCTACTTGATTATATTGTATCAACCTCCTCTCTTGATCCTTGAAAACTTCCTCCACACCAAACTCAAAACAAACTCATTAGAGGGTTAGTGCATAATCAAAAATTCACATGTTCAGAGGTGACATAATCATTCTTAACACTTCTGGACATTGCACAAAGCTACTGAAAGTTAGTGGAACAAAGAAATCCATCAACCATAGCAAAACGGGCAATGCGAAATAAAAGGCAGAATCTGTCAAAACAGAACAGTCTGTAAAGACTAATTTTTTAGGTGCAGCAGACTTGCTCAAATGAAAATGCTCAAATTTAATGAAAGTTGCGTACATATCTGAGGATTACTCACGTAAATTGGCAGATTTTTCTTAGTTACCTACAGAGAATACTACTCAAATTCATGACAGCAAGAAATCTCTTTCTGCGCAGTAATCCAAATCTAGTATGAACCTTACTATCAAAGACTCTACTTGGCACAACAATGCAACAAAATTAAGATAAGGAGAGGTTGCTACAGTAGTAACAACTTCCAAGACTCAAATATAAAATAAAAGTGCAGAAGTAAAATCATGGGTTGTCTCCCATAAGCGCTTTTCTTTAACGCCTTTCAGCTAGGCGCAGAAAGTGTGTATCAAGTAACATCAAGAGATGAAGCATTAGCATTCTTACCAGGGGCTTTGCGTCTACCCTTCTTACTCTTATTCTTACTCTTTGGTTTAGGGAATATATGACCACATCCAGGTATGGAGGAATTTAGAGTGCCTTTCCCCACATCTATGGTTACTCCCAAGAGCTTCAGCGGGGATCTTCCAAGTGTGATTTGTCCTGTCCCTACACATTCAATAACGAGATAATCAGTGGATACCGTTCTTCCAAGAAGGGTTGTGAACACTCCTTCAGCTATTCCCTTAGGAATTATAACAGAGTTATCAGTGAGAGTTATTCCTTCTCCACCTTCAGTAAGTCCCCAGAGTGTCAAAGATTCATAAATACTTTCAGGCATAAGGCAAAATTCAGTCATGATATCACAACGAGCATTATTTTTTTTACCATCAATAGTAACTTTAATAGTAGGATCCCACATTGAAGGTTCAGAGTTTATTGGAACATAATCAAAATGCTCACGAATCCGACCATACCCTTCTTTTAAGCAAGATACACTTGTCTTAAGAGTGTTCAATCTATTATAAATACTAACAAGAGATGGATCAAAATTACTAGCGGAGCTAGATGATGTAACCAATTTTTTTATGGCATTAAAAGCTTGATCCCCATCACAGTGAAGGAAATACCTCCCACTACAGCATCTAAGGCATATCTATAACGAAGAATAAGCCCAAAATAAAAATTACTAAGAAGCAAACTTAGCGTAATTTTAGGTTCAGTTTTATTATAAGAATCAAAAATTCTAGACCAGGCTTCTTTAAAACTCTCCTCACCCCCTTGTTTAAAAGTGAAGATTGATTCCTCAGGTGATAGAGTAACAACTACAGGACTAGTCATGATAATAAAATAAAGTAAATGCGAGTAACGAATTTTTTTTGTGTTTTTAATATGGAGAACGCAAACAAGATAGTAAATAAAGTAATGCAAGTAACTATTTTTTTTGTATTTTTGATATAATGCAGCAAACAAAGTAGTAAATAAAATAAAGTAAAGCAAGACAAAAACAAAGTAAAGAGATTGGAAGTGGAGACTCCCCTTGCAGCGTGTCTTGATCTCCCCGGCAACGGCGCCAGAAATTTATTTGCTGGCGTGCATTTGACGTGGGAGTTAGAAATCTCTGTGGTGTAATTTTCCTTCACGTCCCCGGCAACGGCGCCAGAAATTTAGCTTGACACGCGTACAGCACGCGACCGTTGGGAACCCCAAGCGGAAGGTGTGATGCGTACAACAGTAAGTTTCCCTCAGTAAGAAACCAAGGTTTATCGAACCAGTAGGAGTCAAGAAGCACCCTGAAGGTTGATGGTGGCGGAGTGTAGTGCGGCGCAACACCAGGGATTCCGGCGCCAACGTGGAACCAGCACAACACAACCAAAATACTTTGCCCCAACGTGACAGTGAGGTTGTCAATCTCACCGGCTTGCTGTAACAAAGGATTAGATGTATAGTGTGGATGATGATGTTTGCAGAGAACAGTAAGAACAAGTATTGTAGTAGATTGTATTCGATGTAAAGAATGGACCGGGGTCCACAGTTCACTAGTGGTGTCTCTCCGATAAGAAATAGCATGTTGGGTGAACAAATTACAGTTGGACAATTGACAAATAAAGATGGCATGACAATGCACATACATGTTAAGATGAGTAGTGTGAGATTCAATTGGGCATTACGACAAAGTACATAGACCGCTATCCAGCATGCATCTATGCCTAAAAACTCCACCTTCAGGTTAGCATCCGCACCCCTTCCAGTATTAAGTTGCAAACAACAGACAATTGCATTAAGTATGGTGCATAATGTAATCAACACAAATATCCTTAGACAAAGCATTGATGTTTTATCCCTAGTGGAAACATCACATCCACAAACTTAGAACTTTCACATCGTCCTGCATTTAATGGAGGCATGAACCCACTATCGAGCATAAATACTCCCTCTTGGAGTTACAAGTAACGACTTGGCCAGAGCCTCTACTAATAACGGAGAGCATGCAAGATCATAAACAACACATATATGATAGATTGATAATCAACATAACATAGTATTCCATATTCATCGGATCCCAACAAACGCAACATGTAGCATTACAAATAGATGATCTTGATCATGTTAGGCAGCTCACAAGATCCGACAATGATAGCACAATGAGGAGAAGACAACCATCTAGCTACTGCTATGGACCCATAGTCCAGGGGTGAACTACTCACACATCACTCCGGAGGCGATCATGGCGATGAAGAGTCCTCCGGGAGATAATTCCCCTCTCCGGCAGGGTGCCAGAGGTGATCTCCTGAATCCCCCGAGATGGGATTGGTGGCGGCGGCGTCTCTGGAAGGTTTTTCGTATCGTGGCTCTCGGTACTGGGGTTTTCGCGACGAAGGCTATATATAGGCGGAAGGGTAGGTCAGGGGCGTCACGAGGGGCCCACACAACAGGGCAGCGTGGCCAGGGCCTGGGCCGCGCCACTGATACGTCTCCGACGTATCGATAATTTCTTATGTTCCATGCCACATTATTGATGATATCTACATGTTTTATGCATACTTTACATCATATTTATGCATTTTCTGGAACTAACCTATTAACAAGATGCCGAAGAGCCAGTTGCTGTTTTCTGCTGTTTTTGGTTTCAGAAATCCTAGTAAGGAAATATTCTCGGAATTGGACGAAATCAACGCCCAGGGGCCTATTTTCACACGAAGCTTCCAGAAGACCGAAGAGTCAACGAAGTGGGGCCACGAGGTGGCCAGGAGGTAGGGCGGCGCGGCCCAAGCCCTGGCCGCGCCGGCCTGTCTCCCGGGCCCTCGCGACGCCCCTTGACCTGCCCTTCCGCCTACAAATAGCCTTCGTCGCGAAACCCCCAGTACCGAGAGCCACGATACGGAAAACCTTCCAGAGACGCCGCCGCCGCCAATCCCATCTCGGGGGATTCAGGAGATCGCCTCCGGCACCCTGCCGGAGAGGGGATTCATCTCCCGGAGGACTCTACGCCGCCATGGTCGCCTCCGGAGTGATGAGTGAGTAGTTCACCCCTGGACTATGGGTCCATAGCAGTAGCTAGATGGTTGTCTTCTCCTCATTGTGCTTAATTGTCGGATCTTGTGAGCTGCCGAACATGATCAAGATCATCTATCTGTAATGCTATATGTTGTGTTTGTTGGGATCCGATGAATAGAGAATACTATGTTATGTTGATTATCAATTTATATCTATGTGTTGTTTATGATCTTGCATGCTCTCCGTTATTAGTAGAGGCTCTGGCCAAGTTTTTGCTAGTAACTCCAAGAGGGGGTATTTATGCTCGATAGTGGGTTCATGTCTCCGTGAATCTGGGGGAGTGACAGAAACCTCTAAGGTTATGGATGTGCTGTTGCCACTAGGGATAAAACATTGATGCTATGTCCGAGGATGTAGTTATTGATTACATTACGCGCAATACTTAATGCAATTGTCTGTTGTTAGCAACTTAATACTGGAGGGGGTTCGGATGATAACCTGAAGGTGGACTTTTTAGGCATAGATGCATGCTGGATAGCGGTCTATGTACTTTGTCGTAATGCCCAATTAAATCTCACAATACTCATCATAATATGTATGTGCATGGTCATGCCCTCTTTATTTGTCAATTGCCCAACTGTAATTTGTTCACCCAACATGCTATTTATCTTATGGGAGAGACACCTCTAGTGAACTGTGGACCCCGTTCCAATTCTCTATACTGAAATACAATCTACTGCAATTGTTCTACTGTTTTCTGCAAACAATCATCTTCCACACTATACATCTAATCCTTTGTTACAGCAAGCTAGTGAGATTGACAAACTCGCTATTTCGTTGGGGCAAAGTACTTGGTTTGTGTTGTGCAGGTTCCACGTTGGCGCCGGAATCCCTGGTGTTGCGCCGCACTACATCTCGTCGCCATCAACCTTCACGTGCTTCTTGACTCCTACTGGTTCGATAAACCTTGGTTTCTTACTGAGGGAAACTTGCCGCTGTGCGCATCACACCTTCCTCTTGGGGTTCCCAACGGACGCGTGTCGAACAGAAAGACAACACGTCAACCACGCGCATCAAGCAAATTTCTGGCGCCGTTGCCGGGGAGATCAAGACATGCTGCAAGGGGAGTCTCCACATCTCAATCTCTTTACTTTGTTTTTGTCTTGCTTTATTTTATTTACTACTTTGTTTGCTGCACTAAATCAAAATACAAAAAAATTAGTTGCTAGTTTTACTTTATTTACTGTCTTGCACTCTATATCAAAAACACAAAAAAATTAGTTACTTGCATTTACTTCACTTATTTCAACATGTTTCCTTTTAATTTTACCGTAAAAGACATGTCGGTAGGACGTGGGTCTATAATTGGGAGAAATAATATAGAAGAATTTTTCAATCATGTTAGTACCGTTGATGATTTTGAAGATAGACACTTGGTAGAACTCGCTCCTACTTATGAAATTGCTGCTGCTGCTTTAGTTCGCATGTTGGAAACTAAATTTGTTAATCTCAATCCTATAATCCAACACATGTTTCTTACACTTGGTGATATGGAAGAAGGGGAAAAGAAAGATTTTGTTTTAGAAACCCTTCTTAGAGAATTTGGTGGTATAGCAAGAGAGGCTAGAAAGGTCTTTATTAAATATAAGATGCTTGGTTCTTATACCAATTTTCTTAGTCTCCTTGAAAAGATGGATATGGATAGAATTAAGTATACTAATAATGTTAATGATGGTGGGGAGATCAAAGCACCAATACCATGTAAGCTCCTAGCGATGAATGACGCACTAGAAAATAACTATGCTTGGCTTGTTCCTGAAAATTTGTTTGATGAGAGTAGCAAGCCCAAGACTAATGAAAAGGGAGCCGCTAAAACTTATGTATCCAATATACTATGCATGGTTGAGAAAACTCCAAACTCCGCTGTAGATGCACCATCTCTTGATAATACTTGATATACACTTTCTGCGCCTAGCTGAAAGGCGTTAAAGAAAAGCGCTTATGGGAGACAACCCATGTTTTTACTACAGTACCTTTGTTTTTATTTTGAGTCTTGGAAGTTGTTTACTACTGTAGCAACCTCTCCTTATCTTAGTTTTGTGCTTTGTTGTGCCAAGTAAAGTCGTTGATAGTAAGGTTCATACTAGATTTGGATTACTGCGCAGAAACAGATTTCTTTGCTGTCACGAATCTGGGCAAAATTCTCTGTAGGTAACTCAGAAAATTATGCCAATTTACATGAATGATCCTCAGATATGTACGCAACTTTCATTGAATTTGAGCATTTTCATTTGAGCAAGCCTGGTTCCTCAATAAAATTCGTCATTACGAACTGTTCTGTTTTGACAGATTCTGCCTTTTATTTCGCATTGCCTGTTTTGATATGCTCGATGGATATTTCGATTCCATTGACTTTCAGTAGCTTTGTGCAATGTCCAGAAGTGTTAAGAATGATTATGTCACCTGTTAACATGTATATTTTGATTGTGCACTAACCCTATAATGAGTTGTTTTGAGTTTGGTGTGGAGGAAGTTTTCAAGGATCAAGAGAGGGAGATGATACAACATGATCAAGGAGAGTGAAAGCTCTAAGCTTGGGGATGCCCCGGTGGTTCACCCCTGCATATATCAAGAAGACTCAAGCGTCTAAGCTTGGGGATGCCTGGGCATCCCCTTCTTCATCGACAACATTATCAGGTTCCTCCCCTGAAACTATATTTTTTATTCCGTCACATCTTATGTGCTTTGCTTGGAGCGTCGGTTTGTTTTTGTTTTGTTTTGTTTGAATAAAATGGATCCTAGCATTCTTTGTGTGGGAGAGAGACACGCTCCGCTGTTGCATATGGACACGCTCCGCTGTTGCATATGGACAAGTATGTCCTTAGGCTTTACTCATAGTATTCATGGCGAAGTTTCTTCTTCGTTAAATTGTTATATGGTTGGAATTGGAAAATGATACATGTAGTAATTTGCTATAATTTCTTGGATAATGTGATACTTGGCAATTGTTGTGCTCATGTTTAAGCTCTTGCATCATATACTTTGCACCTATTAATGAAGAAATACATAGAGCATGCTAAAATTTGGTTTGCATATTTGGTCTCTCTAAGATCTAGATAATTTCTAGTATTGAGTTTGAACAACAAGGAAGACGGTGTAGAGTCTTATAATGTTTACAATATGTCTTTTATGTGAGTTTTTCTGCACCGGTTCATCCTTGTGTTTGTTTCAAATAGCCTTGCTAGCCTAAGCCTTGTATCGAGAGGGAATACTTCTCATGCATCCAAAATCCTTGAGCCAACCACTATGCCATTTGTGTCCACCATACCTACCTACCTACTACATGGTATTTCTCCGCCATTCCAAAGTAAATTGCTTGAGTGCTACCTTTAAAATTTCTATCCTTTACCTTTGCAATATATAGCTCATGGGACAAATAGCCTAAAAACTATTGTGGTATTGAATATGTACTTATGCACTTTATCTCTTATTAAGTTGCTTGTTGTGCGATAACCATGTTCGTGGGGACGCCATCAACTACTCTTTGTTGAATATCATGAGAGTTGCTATGCATGTTCGTCTTGTCTGAAGTAAGGGAGATTTACCACCTAATGGTTAGAGCATGCATATTGTTAGAGAAGAACATTGGGCCGCTAACTAAAGCCATGATCCATGGTGGAAGTTTCAGTTTTGGACATATATCCTCAATCTCATATGAGAAAATTAATTGTTGCTACATGCTTATGCATAAAAGAGGAGTCCATTATCTGTTGTCTATGTTGTCCCGGTATGGATGTCTAAGTTGAGAATAATCAATAGCGAGAAATCCGATGCGAGCTTTCTCCTTAGACCTTTGTACAGGCGGCATAGAGGTACCCCTTTGTGACACTTGGTTAAAACATGTGCATTGCGATAATCCCGGTAATCCAAGCTAATTAGGACAAGGTGCGGGCACTATTAGTACACTATGCATGAGGCTTGCAACTTGTAAGATATAATTTACATAACACATATGCTTTATTACTACCGTTGACAAAATTGTTTCTTGTTTTCAAAACCAAAGCTCTAGCACAAATATAGCAATCGATGCTTTCCTCTTTGAAGGACCATTCTTTTACTTTTATGTTGAGTCAGTTCACCTATTTCTCTCCATCTCAAGAAGCAAACACTTGTGTGAACTGTGCATTGATTCCTACATACTTGCATATTGCACTTGTTATATTACTCTATGTTGACAATATCCATGAGCTATACATGTTATAAGTTGAAAGCAACCGCTGAAACTTCATCTTCCTTTGTGTTGCTTCAATACCTTTACTTTGAATTATTGCTTTATGAGTTAACTCTTATGCAAGACTTATTGATGCTTGTCTTGAAGTACTATTCATGAAAAGTCTTTGCTATATGATTCATTTGTTTACTCATGTCATTTACATTGTTTTGATCGCTGCATTCATTACATATGCTTACAATAGTATGATCAAGGTTATGATGGCATGTCACTCCAGAAATTATCTTTTTTATCGTTTACCTGCTCGGGACGAGCAGAAACTAAGCTTGGGGATGCTGATACGTCTCCGACGTATCAAAAATTTCTTATGTTCCATGCCACATTATTGATGATATCTACATGTTTTATGCATACTTTACATCATATTTATGCATTTTCTGGAACTAACCTATTAACAAGATGCCGAAGAGCCATTCTTGTTTCTGCTGTTTTTGGTTTCAGAAATCCTAGTAAGGAAATATTCTCGGAATTGGACGAAATCAACGCCCAGGGGCCTATTTTCACACGAAGCTTCCAGAAGACCGAAGAGTCAACGAAGTGGGGCCACGAGGTGGCCAGGAGGTAGGGCGGCGCGGCCCAAGACCTGGCCGCGCCGGCCTGTCTCCTGGGCCCCTCGCGACGCCCCTTGACCTGCCCTTCCGCCTACAAATAGCCTTCGTCGCGAAACCCCCAGTACCGAGAGCCACGATACGGAAAACCTTCCAGAGACGCCGCCGCCGCCAATCCCATCTCGGGGGATTCAGGAGATCGCCTCCGGCACCCTGCCGGAGAGGGGATTCATCTCCCGGAGGACTCTACGCCGCCATGGTCGCCTCCGGAGTGATGAGTGAGTAGTTCACCCCTGGACTATGGGTCCATAGCAGTAGCTAGATGGCTGTCTTCTCCTCATTGTGCTTAATTGTCGGATCTTGTGAGCTACCGAACATGATCAAGATCATCTATCTGTAATGCTATATGTTGTGTTTGTTGGGATCCGATGAATAGAGAATACTATGTTATGTTGATTATCAATTTATATCTATGTGTTGTTTATGATCTTGCATGCTCTCCGTTATTAGTAGAGGCTCTGGCCAAGTTTTTGCTAGTAACTCCAAGAGTGGGTATTTATGCTCGATAGTGGGTTCATGTCTCCGTGAATCTGGGGGAGTGACAGAAACCTCTAAGGTTATGGATGTGCTGTTGCCACTAGGGATAAAACATTGATGCTATGTCTGAGGATGTAGTTATTCATTACATTACGCGCAATACTTAATGCAATTGTCTGTTGTTAGCAACTTAATACTGGAGGGGGTTCGGATGATAACCTGAAGGTGGACTTTTTAGGCATAGATGCATGCTGGATAGCGGTCTATGTACTTTGTCATCATGCCCAATTAAATCTCACAATACTCATCATAATATGTATGTGCATGGTCGTGCCCTCTTTATTTGTCAATTGCCCAACTGTAATTTGTTCACCCAACATGCTATTTATCTTATGGGAGAGACACCTCAAGTGAACTGTGGACCCCGGTCCAATTCTCTATACTAAAATACAATCTACTGCAATTGTTCTACTGTTTTCTGCAAACAATCATCTTCCACACTATACATCTAATCCTTTGTTACAGCAAGCCAGTGAGATTGACAACCTCGCTGTTTCGTTGGGGCAAAGTACTTGGTTTGTGTTGTGCAGGTTCCACGTTGGCGCCGGAATCCCTGGTGTTGCGCCGCACTACATCTCATCGCCATCAACCTTCACGTGCTTCTTGACTCCTACTGGTTCGATAAACCTTGGTTTCTTACTGAGGGAAACTTGCCGCTGTGCGCATCACACCTTCCTCTTGGGGTTCCCAACGGACGCGTGTCGAACGGAAAGACAACATGTCAACCACGCGCATCAGCCGCCCTGGCGTGTCGCCGCCTCGTCGCCCCACTTCGTTTCCCTTTTCAGACTTCTGGAAGCTTCGTGGAAAAATAAGACCCTGGGCGTTGATTTCGTCCAATTCCGAGAATATTTCCTTACTAGGATTTCGGAAACCAAAAACAAATAAAACAAAGAATCGGCTCTTCGGCATCTTGTTAATAGGTTAGTGCCGGAAAATGCATAAATATGACATAAAGTATGTATAAAACATGTGAGTATCATCAATAAAGTAGCATGGAACATAAGAAATTATCGATACGTTGGAGACGTATCACATGTCACTTCAGAAATTATTCTTTTTATCGTTTACCTACTCGAGGGCGAGTAGGAACTAAGCTTGGGGATGCTTGATACGTCTCCAACGTATCTATAATTTCTTATGTTCCATGCTAGTTTTATGACAATACCTACATGTTTTATTCACACTTTATAATGTTTTTATGCATTTTCTGGGACTAACCTATTAACAAGATGCCACAGTGTCAGTTCATGTTTTCTGCTGTTTTTGATTTCAGAAAAGTTGGTTTACAAATATTCTCAGAATTGGACGAAACAAAAGCCCACGGCCCTATTTTCCACGGAGTGTTCCAGAAGACCGAAGAAGAGTCGAGGAAGGCCAGCAGGGGGCCCACCCCATAGGGCGGCGCGGCAGTGGGGCCCCCGTGCCGAGACGTGGGGAGGGAGCCCCCTGGCTCCCCCGACGCTGCCCCTTTGCCTATTTATTCCTTCGTCCCCGAAAACCCTAGTACCGAGAGCCAAAATACCAGAACAGTTCCAGAGACGCCACCGCCGTCAACCCTAACTCGGGGGGTTCAGAAGATCTCCTCCGGCACCCTGCCGGAGAGGGGAATCATCACCGGAGAGCTCTACATCACCATACCCGCCTCCAGACTGATGCGTGAGTAGTTCACCCTTGGACTACGGGTCCATAGCAGTAGCTAGATGGTTGTCTTCTCCTATTGTGATGTTTAGATCTTGTGAGCTGCCTATCATGATCAAGATCATCTATTTGTAATGCTACATGTTGTGTTTGTTGGGATCCGATGAATATGGAATACTATGTCAAGTTGATTATTGATCTATCTTATATGTGTTGTTTATGATCTTGCATGCTCTCCGTTGCTAGTAGAGGCTCTGGCCAAGTTGATACTTGTAACTCCAAGAGGGGGCATTTATGCTAGATAGTGGGTTCATGCCTCCATTGAATCTGGGACAGTGACAGAAAGTTCTAAGGTTGTGGATGTGTTGTTGCCACTAGGGATAAAACATCAATGCTTTGTCTAAGGATATTTGTATTGTTTACATTACACACTGTACTTAATGCAATTGTATGTTGCTTGCAACTTAATACTGGAAGGGGTGCGGATGCTAACCCAAAGGTGGACTTTTTAGGCATAGATGCATGCTGGATGGCGGTCTATGTTCTTTGTCGTAATGCCCTAAGTAAATCTCATAGTAGTCATCATGATATGTATGTGCATTGTTATGCCCTCTCTATTTGTCAATTGCCCAACTGTAATTTCTTTACCCAACATGTTATTTATCTTATTGGAGAGACACCACTAGTGAACTGGGGACCCCGGTCCATTCTTTTACATCTGAAATACAACCTACTGCAATCATTGTTCTCTTTTGTTTTCTGCAAGCAAACATCATTTTCCACACCATACGTTTAATCCTTTGTTTTCAGCAAGCCGGTGAGATTGACAACCTCACTGTTAAGTTGTGGCAAAGTAGTTTGATTGTGTTATGCAGGTTCCACGTTGGCACCGGAATCCCTGGTGTTGCGCCGCACTACACTCCTTCACCAACAACCTTCACGTGATCTTCATCTCCTACTAGTTCGATAACCTTGGTTTCTTACTGAGGGAAAACTCGCTGCTGTACTCATCATACCTTCCTCTTGGGGTTCCCAATGGACGTGTGCTTTACCGTCACAAGCAAGGCCTCATAGCTTTCCACGGCCGCACGAGTTTCAAAGATAGCTTTTAGCTCATGGATCAGCTCATAAGGGTCATGGTGCTCAAAACACTTTTGGAGCTCCGCCTCTAGGCTGCACAGGATGGCACACTGTACTTGGGAGTACCGAATTACCCGAGTCTCGTAAACATTCTTTACATCCTCAGATACTGCAGGTGGAGGTGGGGGACCTAGCGGTGCATCGAGCACATATTGCAGGTTTCCACCAGTGAGGAAAATCCTCACATGACAGAACCGGTCAGTGAAGTTGCTACCATTGCTTTTAAGCTTTTCTTTCTCTAGGAACTGGTTAAAACTGATGGAGGGGGCCGCCATGATCTACAACATATTTGCAAAGAGTTTAGACTAAGTTTATGATAAATTGAGTTTAATTTTAATTCTTATATTAACTAGGTGAACTCCCACTTAAAACAACATCCCTCGCATTGTCTTAGTGATCACACGAACCAAATCCACTACGCCAAGTCCGATCTTCATGAGAAAAGATGTAGCTTCAAAGGAGAACAATCAAAGTGTTCATCATATCAGTCATATGACTCATGCTCTACCTTTCGGTATCCCGTGTTCCGAGACCATGTCTGTACATGCTAGGCTCGTCAAGGCAACCTTAGTATCCGAGTGTGCAAATCTGGCTTGCACCTGTTGTATGCACATGTAGAATCTATCACACCCGATCATCACGTGATGCTTCGAAACGACAAGTCTTAGCAACGGTGCATACTAAGGATGAATACTTTATTATCTTGATATTTAGTGAGAGGGATCATCTTATAATGCTACCGTCGCGATCTAAGCAAAATAAGATGCATAAAGGATTAACATCACATGAAATTCATAATGTGTGATATGATATGGCCTTTCTTCTTGTGCTTTTGATCTCCATCTCCAAAGCACGAACATGATCTCCATCATCACCAGCATGGCGTCAAGGTCAGTGACGCCGCTTCATGGTTGTCCATCACTTATAGCTACTATAACAACTACTTGAAATAAACCTATTACATGATGAATAGACACGCATGTCTTTAACAAAAATTAAAGACAACCATTAGGCTCGTGCCGGTTGCCATAATACAATAATGAACATCTCATACATCAAATATAATCATCATCACATGGCCATATCACATCACCAAACCTTGCAAAAACAAGTTAGACGCCTCTAATTTGGTTTTCATATTTTACGTGGTTTAGGGTTTTCGAGTAAGATCCAATCTACCTACGAACATGAACCACAACGGTGATACTAGTGTTGTCAATAGAAAGAGTAGATTGAATCTCCACTATGGTGGGAGAGACAGACACCCGCAAAGCCACTTATGCAATACAAGTTGCATGTCAAGCGTGGAGCAAGTCTCATGAGACGCGGTCATGTAAAGTTAGCCCGGGACGCTTCATCCCACCATCCCGCAAGATGCAAAGTACACTAACTAAAAACAACAAAAGCATCAACGCCCACAAAAACCATTGTGTTCTACTCGTGCAACAGATCTATGCATAGACACGGCTCTGATACCTGATGGGTTCGTTGCATGGAAAACAAAAAATTTCTACCGTGAACATGAACAAAAACCAAGATACAATCTAGGAAGAAGCAAGATCTAATCTACCAAGATCGAAGCAAACAGAAGATTGCGAGACTAAGCCTCGAAGATTCCAAAGCCTACGAGATTAGATCTAGTTGTTGATGTAGTCGATCGTCCGTGCTGCAATCCGGCAGCACTTCCGTACTCGGTCGTGCGTACGGTGTCGATGAAGCCCGTCCTCTCCCCGTTCCAGTGGGCAGCGAAGGTGTGGTAGATCTCCTCGGAATCCCAGCAGCACGACGGCGTGGTGGTGGTGGTGGAGGAGAAAAGCTGCAGGGCTTCGCCTAAGCCGGAGCAGCTCTATGGAGGAGAGAGGGGGCGACCAGAGCTTGGGAGGAAGGGTGGGTTGCGCCCCTGCCCCCTCCCCTCTTTATATAGGGAGGAGGTCAGTTGGGGTGGCCCCCTTGCCCATCTAGGGCTAGGGCCGGCGGCCAAGTGGGGGGAAGAGGGAATTCTTCCCCCCAAGTTGATCCCCCTAGGGTTTTGGGGAAACCCTAAGGGGTTGGCCGGCTGGGCCTTGGGAGGCATGTGCCCCTGGCCCGTTAGGCTAGGGAGCATCCCCTCGGCCCATGCTAGGCCTCCTAGGGTCTTGGGCCCACTGGTGGGGCCCTCGGAACCTTCTAGAACCTTCCCGATCTTTCACCGGAAAAATCCCGAACTTTTCCGAAACCTAGAAATCAACTTCCCTTATATGAATCTTATTCTCCGGACCATTCTAGACCTCCTTGTGATGTCCTGGATCCCATCCGAGACTCCGAACAAACTTCGTTCACCATCTCATATTCCAAGTCTACTTATGCGACATCGAACCTTAAGCGCGTCACCCTACGGTTCGTGAACTATGCAGACATGGTCGAGACTCCTCTCCGACCAATAACCAATAGCGGGATCTGGAGATCCATAATGGCTCCCACACATTCAACGATAACTTAGTGATCGATTAAACCATTTACATACGATACCAATTCCCTTTGTCACGCGATACTTTACTTGTCCGAGGTTCGATCATCGGTATCTCCATACCTAGTTCAACCTCGTTACCGACAAGTACTCTTTACTCGTACCGTGGTATGTCATCTCTTGTGACCTAGTCACATGCTTGCAAGCTAATCAGACGACATTCCACCGAGAGGGCCCAGAGTATATCTATCCATCATCGGGATGGACAAATCCCACTCTTGATCCATATGCCTCAACTCACACTTTCCAAATACTTAATCCCATCTTTATACCACCCATTTGCGCAATGGAGTTTGATGTAATCAAAGCATCCTTCCGGTGTAAGTGATTTACATGATCTCATGGTCGAAGGACTAGGTAACTATGTATCTAAAGCTTATAGAAAGTTGAACTTAATGACTTGATCTTATGCTACGCTCATTTGGGTGTGTGTCCATTATATCATTCATCCAATGACATAACCTTGTTATTAATAACATCCAATGTTCATGATCACGAAACCATGATCATCTATTAATCAACAAGCTAGTTATACAAGAGGCTTACTAGGGACTCCTTATTGTTTACATAACACGCATGTATCAATGTTTCGGTTAATACAATTATAGCATGGTATGCAAACATGTACCATAAACACAAAGATATATTATAATAACCACTTTATTATTGCCTCTTGGGCATATCTCCAACAGGTACATCACCTGATGCGTCACTGGTACATGGATTACCAGTGGCACACCAAATTGTATACCACTGCTAGCCGTTAGCAGTGGTGCGCTAGTAATGGTGTGCACAACTCGCACACCAGTGGTACCCAAAAGTGGTGCATCACTAGTAGCCTTTTTTCTTACATTTCTAGGCAATTAGATCATATCCACCGGCGGTCTCGATAGCGGGCCCGATAGCGTTTTGGCGACCGGCGTGGTTTTTAGGCTCGCACCGGTGGACCCTAAACGGTGCAGGCTAGTTTTTGAGCCCAATTGAATCGCGGCATCCCCGTAGCGGCCCCTTCGCGTAGGGCGCGAATTGGGCGCGCCGACACCTCGCGACACGACGATTTTCGCGGGTGGGGGCTCCTTGTCAGCCAGAGGACGCGACGGTTCGCATCAGCCGCGATGCGGGAAGGTTGGTTGTCGGCGTTTAATGTTCTCCCGCGCGGAAACCGAGGCGGCGACGAGGGCAGCGACTGGCCACGCGGCGTCCAGTCGCCTACGCCGCCATAAATGCAGGTAATTGCCACCACTATTTAGTACGTACGCTGTCCACCGTCGCGGTGCTACTATCATCTCCACCACCGCCGTCACGTCAGTCTCTCCTCTCCACCTCAAAAGTGTCACGTCATCTTAAGATGACGTACTCCATGCTTGGCCTCAACGGCCGCGCGGTGCCTGCGGCGCCTCCACCATCAGCACAGCCGGAGCCGGAGCCGCAGCTTGACGTGGACTACACCCTCCGACGACGTCGTGGACCCACGGTTCGCGGTGTGGTACGAGGCCTACGTCGCAGACGCGGAAGCTAAGGCGATGGAGGAGGCGGCGCCGTGGGGCGAGCAGCGGCAGATTGAAGGAGGAGCATCGGGAGTTCGTCAATGACGCGAATCTCGAGCACGCCCTCGAGATCTCGCTCCAGCGAGCGGCCACGGAGGAGGTGGGACGCCTCCTCATGGAGGCGGAGCGACAGAAGCTCATTGAGCGGAACGCTCATTGCCACTACAAGGCGTTCGCCCGCGAGCAAGCGAGGCGTGATGACCCACAAGTATAGGGGATCACAACAGTCTTCGAGGGAAGTAAAACCCAAATTTATTGATTCGACACAAGGGGAGGTAAATAATACTTATAAGCCTGAACACTGGAGTTGTCAATTCAGCTGCACCTGGAAAAGCACTAGTAACATGGGTGATGTGAAAGCAGTAGTAATATGAGAACACTGACAATAGTAACACAACAACAATAGAAGTAACACAGAGGAGTTGGCACCAGAAAATATTCTAGTGTGTAGTTGACTTTAGAGCAATGATGATGATAGAAGGATCGGGGTTCCTAGCTATCTACACTAGTGGTAGCTCTCCAAATAACATGTGTTGGGTGAACAAATTACAGTTGGGAAATTGATAATTGTGAGGGCATGTCGATGCATGCTATGATAAGATAAAGTTACTGTAGTATTTAATTTGGCATTACAACATAATACATAGACTGTAATCCAACTGCGTCTATGACTAATAATCCACCTTCAGGTTATCATCCGAACCCCTTCAAGTATTAAATTGCAAACAATAGATTATCGCCTTAAGAAATGTATGTAAAATAAATAATAGAATTATCCGTAGAAAAAACATTGTTGTTTTCTCCTCAGTAGCAACTTCACATGTACAATCTTAGAGGTTATAGTCACTCTTCCATAAAACTAGAGGCATGAACCCACTATCGAGCATAAATACTTCCTCTTAGAGATACATGCAACTACTTGATCAAGGTAACTACAAGTACCGAAGAGCATGCAAGATCTTAAATAACAGTAATGTGATAATATGATGAACAATCTGATCACAATTCCAGAATATATCGGAGCCCAACAAACACAACACCAATTACATCATATGGATCTCAATCATATAAGGCACCTCATGAGATCATTGTATTGAAGTACATGGGAGAGAGAGTACCAACTAGCTACAACCGAGAACCCGTAGTCCAGGGGGAAACTACTCACGAACCATCATGGAGTCGAAGTGGAGGCGGTGGAGTCGATGGAGATGGCTCTGATGGCGTGTACTTGACGTATGCGGACATGCTGTTGGGGAACCCCAAGAGGAAGGTGTGATCAGTACGAAACAAAGGTTTAATCGACCTGTAGGAGAAAGGCGTGACTTCTGAAGGTATTGCTGGCTGACTAGTGGCAGGGCGCACTACCGGCGTCAGCAACAATGTGGAACCAGCACACAACACAACCAAAGTACATTGCCCTGACTTACAGTGAGGTTGTCAATCTCACCGGTTTGCTGAACACAAAGAATTAGACGTATCGAATGGAAGGTGATGTTTGCAGAAAGTAAACAAAACATGATTGCAGTTGAATTTATCAGGAAAGGAAATAGGACCGGGATCCATAGTTCACTAGAGGTGTCTCTCCATAAAGAAATAGCATGTTGGGTAAACAAATTACAGCTGGGCAATTGACAGAATATTGATCGATGCATGACAAAATGATTACTATGGTGATTTGGTATTGGGAATTACAACATAATACATAGACCATAATCCAACTGCGTCTATGACTAATAATCCACCTTCAGGTTAGCGTCCGCACCCCTTCCAGTATAAAATTGCAAGCAACAGACTATCGCATTAAAAATGTGTGTAAAGTAAACAATAGAGTTACCCTTGGATAAAACATTGTTGGGTTTTCCCTAGTAGCAACATCACATCTAGAGCACATCTACAACCTTAGAAGTTATAAAGTTACTCTTCCAGGAAACTAGAGGCATGAACCTACCATGGAGCATAAATACCCCCTCTTGGAGTCATAAGTATCCACTTGGCCAGAGTTTCTACTAGCAACAGAGAGCATGCAAGGTCTCAAATAACATATGACATAAATATATAATCAATCTTAACATAGTATACAATATTCATCGGATCCCAACAAACCAAATATAGAGGATTACATAAAGATGATCTCGATCATGTAGGGCAGCTCACAAGATCGATACATGAAGCACAAGGTGGAGAAGACAACCATCTAGCTACAGCTATGGACCCATAGTCCAGGGATGAACTACTCACGCATCACTTCGGAGGCGGGCATGGTGATGTAGATGCCTCGGGCGATGATTTCCCCCTCCGGCAGGGTGCCTGGAAGAGCATCAGAATCCCCCGAGATGAGTTCGACGATGGCGGCAGTGATGAAACTTTTTGTGGATGGAGGCTCGGGTGTCCAGGGTTTTCCCGAGAAGATGCATAAATAGGCGGAGAATTCAGGTCGGTGGGGCGCCTGTGGGCCCTACACCTATGCTAGGCGTGGGCCAGCCCTAGGCCGCGCCTAGGGGTGGTCTGGGCGCCCTGGTGCGCCTCTCCGTCCCCCTCCGGACTTCATCTTTATTTTGGTAAAATATTGACTTCGGCTTTTGTTTCGTCCAATTTCGAGAATATTTCCTGTACAACTTTTCTGAAATAGAAAACAGTAGAAAAAAGGGAACTGACACTGTGTCATCTTGTTAATAGGTTAGTGCCGGAAATTATGTAAAAATGCAACGAAGTATAAGCAAAACATATATGAATTGGTGTAAAACAAGCATAGAGCATCAAAAGTTATAGATACGTTTGATACGTATCAGCAACCCCAACCTTAACTCCTGCTCGTCCTCGAGTCGGTAAGTGATAACAAAAATAATTTTTGAGGTGACATGAAGCTAACACAATCTTGATCAAGCATGTAAAGCATTGTGAGCTATCTAAGTACTCTAACATAGGCATGATATATATAATTCAATAGAACTTAGCAACTATGTTATAACATGAAGAGTAAGTCAAACAAAGGACCATGAATAATAGTACATTGAAAGCAACTGTGTGTTTATGATCATAGAGTAAACATAATAAAGTGGTACTCAACATGTCCTTATGGAATAGCAAAACATAAATGCAAGGGCACCTTCAAATTTCAGAGGGTGACTAGATACAAGTAATTTGAGAGCAAGCAATAGCACAATCATGAATCAATCAATAATAATTTTGGAACTATGTACATTGCAATAAGAATGAAAACTATGCTCTCTTAATTGGTGCATAAAGTAGAAGATGATGACTCAACATGAAAGTAAAAGAAAGGACCTTCGCAGAGGGAAGCATGGATTACCCATGTGCTAGAGCTTTTTATTTTGAAAGCAATAGGAGTGTTGAAAATATTTATTTTGAGAGGTGCTACTTATGTCAACGATAGTGATAAATAGTATGACTTATGCATAATTACTTCCTATAAGTTTGCTTGCCTCATGCATAATATACCAATAGTGCTCACACCTTGTCCTAATTAGCTTGGACTTCCATGGATTTTCATCACATACATATGTTTTAACCAAGTGTCACAAACGAGTACCTCCTTGCCTCCTGTACAAAGGTCCTTAGGAGATGGATCTCATTTGATTTCTCAATTTTGATGAATCTCAAGTTTTCTGGACATCCATACCAGGAAAGAAAGGACAACAAATATTTGGACTTTTGCCTAGTTGAAACTTCCACCATGTGAACATGGTTTAACTTGGCGGCCCAACGTTCCTCTCTAACAATATGCATACTGAAATCTTTGCAACTCATGGTAAATCTCCCTTACTTCAAACAAGATGAGCATGCATAGTAATTCACATGATATTCAACAAAAGCACATTGATGGTGTTCCCCATGACAGCATGGTTATCACACAACAAGCAACTTATAAGAACTAAAAATGCATAGGACATAATACTTGCCACAATAGTTTTTAGACTACTTTCCCATGAGCTATAATTTACACAAAACAGGTGATAATTTTTGAAGGTTTAAAGGTAGCACACAAGCAATTTACTTTGGAGTGGCGATGAAATATCACATATAGGTAGATATGGTGGACACAATTGGCAACTTTGGTTTTTGGTGGTTCGATGCATGAGTAGAGTTCATACTTAGTACAGGTGAAGGCTAGCAAAGTACTAGAAGAGATGAACTAAGAGAGCAATAATGACCATAATCATGCATAGCGATAAAACATTATCAATCAAAGCAGAAAGTGATATTACAAATCAAAAACTAAATGATCATAGAGCTAGGCTTTAGTTGACTGGTTATAGTCATAACATGGTATAAGCATGTTCCAAGTCAACCCAATAAAACGTCAAAGGAGAATACCACAATTTTATGCTTTTATGATAGAAACAACACATGATTCTTTAAATGACACATTATGCACTCTCAGCCATTTGAAAAAAGTCATGATACAACAATGAATACTAAGCATATTACAAGAACAACATCCAATATGACATGCCAAACTCTATGCCACAGTCTAGACATGCTTCCATTTGCATCACTATACTCATGAAATATTTTACTCGTATCCAACACCGACCAACTTATTTGAAATAACTCTCAAAGATGAAATTCATTATGGACCAGAGAGCTAATCATACACAAATAAAAAAATACTAACGTGCTCTGAAAAAAATTCAAGTGAAAGAACAAGAGCTAAACGCAGTACCAGAAAACTAGAACACTCGTAGAACAATAACAGTGAAAACTAGAGCATTTTATGAAATTAAAAAGGAGCGGGTCTTTTTCCAGAAAAAATGCGCCGAGATCCAACATATGCTACAACAAACAAAACTAAACTAAACCAAAAAAAAATAAAGACGCTCCAAGAACAACACATAGCGTATGAAGCAATAAAAATATAGCGTATAGAGAGATGACCTGATGCTTTGTTGATGAAGAGGGGATGCCCAAGACGCTTGTACCACTTGAATATGTCTTTGGGGTGCAGGGGCATCCCTAAGCTTGAGCTTTTTTCCATTTTTCATCTCATCACATCATTCTTCTCTCTCTACACTTGAAAGCGTCCTTCATACAAAAACATCACACAATTCTTCATTAGCAGCATTAGTACAATCAAAATAAACGAATCCACTTGTGTTCAGTACTAACATATATCAAGAATCTATTAAATCATAAGCTAATGTAGAAAACTTTAAAATAGTTCTATGTTCAAAAGAACTAAAAAATAAATAGATTTAAGAAGCAAATCCAAATAGTGCAGAAATATGTCAAAACAGAATAGCAGGTAAAGATCAAAATTTCCGAAAATGCTCTCTTGCTTATCTCGAAAAGTGGTCAACTAACGAAAGTTAGATAATAACCTGGGGCTATTTATACAAATTTTTATGGTAACAACACATAATCTATTTTTGGACAGCAACTTCCCCAAACATTACTTTCTTCCTATTAGAGGCTATTCTTTGCACAAAAACGAAATAAAAATGATAAGAAGAGGTCATTACAGTAGTAATAACTTCCAAGACTTAAAAAAAATTATTGTAAATAAAACATGGGTTGTCTCCCATAACCGCTTTTCTTTAACGCCTTTCATGAGCTAGGCGCAGTAAAAATGCGAGCATCAAGTATTATCAAGTGAGGAAACATCAACATCATAATTTGTTCTAATGATAGAGTCATGAGATGACTTCTTTATCTTTCTAGGAAAGTGTTCCATACCTTTATTGAGTGGAAATTGATATTTAATAATCCCATCTCTCACATCAATAGAAGCACCAACCGTTCTAAGAAACGGTCTTCCCAATATAATTGGACAAGAAACATTGCATTCAATATCCAAAACAACAAAATCAACGGGGACCAAGTTATTGTTAATCATAATAAGAACATTACCAACTTTCCCCAAAGGTTTCTTTGCAGCAATATCAACAAGATGAACATCCAAATAATATTTTTCCAACGGTGGCAATTCAAACATATCATAGATTTTTCTAGGTATAATAGAAATACTTGCACCAAGGTCACATAAAGCAATGCAATTAAAAACATCTATTTTCATCTTAATGATGGGCTCCCAGCCATCTTCTAACTTTTTAGGAATAGAGGCTTCGTGTTTTAATTTCTCCTCTCTCATTTGCATAAGTGCATTTGTCATGTGCTTTGTAAAAGCCATATTTATAGCACTAGCATTAGGACTTCTAGCAAGATTTTGTAAGAACTTAATTACTTCAGAGATATTGTAATCATAAAAATCAAACTCATTTTTATCGAAGGTAAAAGGAATCTTGTCTCCCATACTCAAAAAATTACAGCACACTTATCAGGAGCAGTTTCAGTGGTTCTAGGCAATTTTGTAGAAGGAGCGGAGACTTTCCCTACACCATTTACTTGATTATCAATAGTAGGAGAGTGGCTAGAATTTAAAACTTCATTACTACTGGTGGTGGTTATGGTATAAATTTTAGTCAAATTATTATTTCTAGCAATTTCATCTTCTCTTTCCCACCTAGCATGCAATTCCGCCAACATCCTAACATTTTCATCAATTATAACTTGAATGCCATTAAAAGTTTTACTTTATTTAACATCATGAGGAAACACTTTTAATTTAATTAAATCAACATCTTGAGTAAGGCTATCAACTTTAGAAGCAAGAATATCAATTTTACCAAGTGATACGTCTCCGACGTATCGATAATTTCTTATGTTCCATGCCACATTATTGATGATATCTACATGTTTTATGCATACTTTATGTCATAATTATGCGTTTTCCGGAACTAACCTATTGACGAGATGCCGAAGGGCCAGTTGCTGTTTTCTGCTGTTTTTGGTTTCAGAAATCCTAGTAAGGAAATATTCTCGGAATCGGACGAAATCAACGCCCAGCATCTTAGAATCCCCGGAAGCATCCAGAACACCCGAGAGTCGCCAGAGGGGGGCCACAGGCCACCCAGATGATAGGCCGGCGCGGCCCAGGCCCTGGCCGCGCCGCCTTATGGTGTCGTCGCCTCGTTGACCTTCTGACGCCGCCTCTTCGCCTATTTAAGCCCCCTCGACCTAAAACCTCGACACGAAAAAGCCACGGTACGAGAAACCATCCAGAGCCGCCGCCATCGCGAAGCCAAGATCTGGGGGACAGGAGTCTCTGTTCCGGCACGCCGCCGGGACGGGGAAGTGCCCCCGGAAGGCTTCTCCATCGACACCACCGCCATCTTCATCACCGCTGCTGTCTGCCATGAGGAGGGAGTAGTTCTCCATCGAGGCTCGGGGCTGTACCGGTAGCTATGTGGTTAATCTCTCTCCTATGTACTTCAATACAATGATCTCATGAGCTGCCTTACATGATTGAGATTCATATGAGTTTTGTATCACAATTTATCTATGTGCTACTCTAGTGATGTTATTGAAGTATTTTATTCCTCCTGCACGGTGTAATGGTGACAGTGTGTGCATCCGTGTTAGTACTTGGCGTATGCTATGATCGTGATCTCTTGTAGATTGTGAAGTTAACTATTGCTATGATAGTATTGATGTGATCTATGCCTCCTTTCATAGCGTGAAGGTGACAGTGTGCATGCTATGTTAGTACTTGGTTTGGTCGTGTTGATCTTTCATGCACTCTAAGGTTATTTAAATATGAACATTGAATATTGTGGAGCTTGTTAACTCCGGCATTGAGGGTTCGTGTAATCCTACGCAATTAGTGGTGTTCATCATCCAACAAGAGAGTGTAGAGTATGCATTTATCTATTCTGTTATGTGATCAATGTTGAGAGTGTCCACTAGTGAAAGTATGATCCCTAGGCCTTGTTCCTAAATACTGCTATCGCTGCTTGTTTACTGTTTTACTGCGTTACTACTGCTGCGTTACTACTGCTTGTTTACTGTCCTGGGCAAAGCACTTTTCTGGTGCCGTTGCTACTACTTATTTATACCACCTGTATTTCACTATCTCTTCGCCGAACTAGTGCACCTATTAGGTGTGTTGGGGACACAAGAGACTTCTTGTTTTGTGGTTGTAGGGTTGCATGAGAGGGATATCTTTGACCTCTTCCTCCCTGAGATCGATAAACCTTGGGTGATCCACTTAAGGGAAACTTGCTGCTGTTCTACAAACCTCTGCTCTTGGAGGCCCAACACTGTCTACAAGAATAGAAGCACCCGTAGACATCAAGCACTTTTCTAGCGCCGTTGCCGGGGAGGAAAGGTAAAAGGCACTCATACTTCGGTTCCAGGTAACAGTACTTTTCTGGCGCCATTGTGTTTGTGCTCGAATCTATTTCCTTTAGATCCTGCAATTGCATCTTTTTGTTTCTTGTTTACACTAGTTAGGCATAATGGAAAACAACAAAAATATGAGAGATCTTTATGAACTTTATCTTGAATTAGGACATGATCTGTTTGAAGAGAGAATTAAAAAACCCATGGAACTTTATATAAATGCTAATGGGAATGTTATTAATATGAATGCTTTGAACACTATTGTTGCTAATGCTATGGAAAATTCTAAGCTTGGGGAAGCTGGCTTTGATGAGCATGATCTTTTTAGTCCCCCAAGCATTGAGGAGGAAATTTTCTTTGATGATACTTTGCCTCCTATTTATGATGATTATAATGATAGTAGTCTTTTGGTACCACCTGTTATGGAGGATAAATTTGATTATGATTACAATATGCCTCCTATATTTGATGATGAGAATAATAATGATAGCTACTTTGTTGAATTTGCTCCCACTACAACTAATAAAATTGATTATGCTTATGTGGAGAGTAATAATTTTATGCATGAGACTCATGATAAGAATGCTTTATGTGATAGTTATATTGTTGAGTTTCCTCATGATGCTACTGAAAGTTATTATGAGAGAGGAAAATATGGTTGTAAAAATTTTCATGTTACTAAAACACCTCTCTATGTGCTGAAATTTTTGAAGCTACACTTGTTTTATCTTCCTATGCTTGTTACTTTGCTTTTCATGAACTTGTTTATTTACAAGATTCCTATGCATAGGAAGCATGTTAGACTTAAATGTGTTTTGGATTTGCTTCTTGATGCTCTCTTTTGCTTCAAATACTATTTCTTGCGAGTGCATCATTAAAACTGCTGAGCCCATCTTAATGGCTATAAAGAAAGCACTTCTTGGGAGATAACCCATGTGTTTATTTTGCTACAGTAATTTTATTTTATATTTGTGTCTTGGAAGTTGTTACTACTGTAGCAACCTCTCCTTATCTTAGTTTTGTGTTTTGTTGTGCCAAGTAAAGTCTTTGATAGTAAGGTTCATACTAGATTTGGATTACTGTGCAGAAACAGATTTCTTTGCTGTCACGAATCTGGGCAAAATTCTCTGTAGGTAACTCAGAAAATTATGCCAATTTACGTGAGTGATCCACAGATATGTACGCAACTTTCATTCAATTTGAGCATTTTCATTTGAGCAAGTCTGGTGCCTCAATAAAATTCGTCTTTACGGACTGTTCTGTTTTGACAGATTTTGCCTTTTATTTCGCATTGCTTCTTTTGCTATGTGGGATGGATTTCTTTGTTCCATTGACTTCCAGTAGCTTTGAGCAATGTCCAGAAGTGTTAAGAATGATTGTTTCACCTCTGAACATGTGAGTTTTTGATTATGCACTAACCCTCTAATGAGTTTGTTTCGAGTTTGGTGTGGAGGAAGTTTTCAAGGGTCAAGAGAGGAGGATGATATACTATGATCAAGGAGAGTGAAAGCTCTAAGCTTGGGGATGCCCCGGTGGTTCACCCCTGCATATTTCAAGAAGACTCAAGCGTCTAAGCTTGGGGATGCCCAAGGCATCCCCTTCTTCATCGACAAATTATCAGGTTCCTCTAGTGAAACTATATTTTTATTCCATCACATCTTATGCACTTTACTTGGAGCGTCGGTTTGTTTCTATTTTTTTTTTATTTGAATAAATGCTTGTGTGGGAGAGACCGCTCCGCTGGTTCATATGAACACATGTGTTCTTAGCTTTTAATGTTCATGGCAAAGGTTGAAACTGCTTCGTTAATTGTTATATGGTTGGAAACGGGAAATGCTACATGTAGTAATTGGTAGAATGTCTTGAATAACTTGATACTTGGCAATTGTTGTGCTCATGTTTAAGCTCTTGCATCATATACTTTGCACCTATTAATGAAGAAATAAATAGAGCTTGCTAAAATTTGGTTTGCATAATTGGTCTCTCTAAGGTCTAGATAATTTCTAGTAAAGAGTTTGAACAACAAGGAAGACGGTGTAGAGTCTTATAATGTTTACAATATGTCTTTTATGTGAGTTTTGCTGCACCGGTTCATCCTTGTGTTTGTTTCAAATATCCTTGCTAGCCTAAACCTTGTATCGAGAGGGAATACTTCTCATGCATCCAAAATACTTGAGCCAACAACTATGCCATTTGTGTCCACCATACCTACCTACTACATGGTATTTCTCCGCCATTCCAAAGTAAATTGCTTGAGTGCTACCTTTAAAATTTCCATTCTCTACCTTTAAAATATATAGCTCATGGGACAAATAGCCTAAAAACTATTGTGGTATTGAATATGTACTTATGCACTTTATCTCTTATTAAGTTGCTTGTTGTGTGATAACCATATTCCTGGGGACGCCATCAACTACTCTTTGTTGAATATCATGTGAGTTGCTATGCATGTTCGTCTTGTCTGAAGTAAGGGTGATTTACCATGAGTTGAAAGGTTTGAGCATGCATACTGTTAGAGAAGAACATTGGGCCGCTAACTAAAGCCATGAATCATGGTGGAAGTTTCAGTTTTGGACAACAATCCTCAAATCTCTAATGAGAAAATTAATTGTTGTTGAATGCTTAAGCATTAAAGAGGAGTCCATTATCTGTTGTCTATGTTGTCCCGGTATGGATGTCTAAGTTGAGAATAATCAAAAGCGAGAAATCCAATGCGAGCTTTCTCCTTAGACCTTTGTACAGGCGGCATAGAGGTACCCCTTTGTGACACTTGGTTAAAACATATGTATTGCGGTGATAATCCAGGTAATCCGAGCTAATTAGGACAAGGTGCGGACACTATTGGTATACTATGCATGAGGCTTGCAACTTGTAGGATATAATTTACATAACACATATGCTTTATTACTTCCGTTGACAAAATTGTTTCTTGTTTTCAAAATAAAAGCTCTAGCACAAATATAGCAATCGATGCTTTCCTCTTTAAAGGACCTTTCTTTTACTTTTATGTTGAGTCAGTTTACCTATTTCCTCCCACCTCAAGAAGCAAACACTTGTGTTAACTGTGCATTGATTCTTACATACTTGCATATTTGCATTCATCATATTACTTTATGTTGACAACTATCCATGAGATATACATGTTACAAGTTGAAAGCAACCGCTGAAACTTAATCTTCCCTTGTGTTGCTTCAATACCTTTACTATGAATTTATTGCTTTATGAGTTAACTCTTATGCAAGACTTATTGATGCTTGTCTTGAAAGTACTATTCATGAAAAATCTTTGCTATATGATTCAATTGTTTACTCATTGCATTAACATTGCTTCGAATTGCTGCATTCATCCCATATGCTTTACAATAGTATGATTAAGATTATGTTGGTAGCATGTCACTTCAGAAATTATCTTTTTATCGTTTACCTACTCGAGGACGAGTAGAAACTAAGCTTGGGGATGCTGATACGTCTCCGACGTATCGATAATTTCTTATGTTCCATGCCACATTATTGATGATATCTACATGTTTTATGCATACTTTATGTCATAATTATGCGTTTTCCGGAACTAACCTATTGACGAGATGCCGAAGGGCCAGTTGCTGTTTTCTGCTGTTTTTGGTTTCAGAAATCCTAGTAAGGAAATATTCTCGGAATCGGACGAAATCAACGCCCAGCATCTTAGAATCCCCGGAAGCATCCAGAACACCCGAGAGTCGCCAGAGGGGGGCCACAGGCCACCCAGATGATAGGCCGGCGCGGCCCAGGCCCTGGCCGCGCCGCCTTATGGTGTCGTCGCCTCGTTGACCTTCTGATGCCGCCTCTTCGCCTATTTAAGCCCCCTCGACCTAAAACCTCGACACGAAAAAGCCACGGTACGAGAAACCATCCAGAGCCGCCGCCATCATGAAGCCAAGATCTGGGGGACAGGAGTCTCTGTTCCGGCACGCCGCCGAGACGGGGAAGTGCCCCCGGAAGGCTTCTCCATCGACACCACCGCCATCTTCATCACCGCTGCTGTCTCCCATGAGGAGGGAGTAGTTCTCCATCGAGGCTCGGGGCTGTACCGGTAGCTATGTGGTTAATCTCTCTCCTATGTACTTCAATACAATGATCTCATGAGCTTCCTTACATGATTGAGATTCATATGAGTTTTGTATCACAATTTATCTATGTGCTACTCTAGTGATGTTATTAAAGTAGTTTATTCCTCCTGCACGGTGTAATGGTGACAGTGTGTGCATCCGTGTTAGTACTTGGCGTATGCTATGATCGTGATCTCTTGTAGATTGTGAAGTTAACTATTGCTATGATAGTATTGATGTGATCTATGCCTCCTTTCATAGCGTGAAGGTGACAGTGTGCATGCTATGTTAGTACTTGGTTTAGTCGTGTTGATCTTTCATGCACTCTAAGGTTATTTAAATATGAACATTGAATATTGTGGAGCTTGTTAACTCCGGCATTGAGGGTTCGTGTAATCCTACGCAATTAGTGGTGTTCATCATCCAACAAGAGAGTGTAGAGTATGCATTTATCTATTCTGTTATGTGATCAATGTTGAGAGTGTCCACTAGTGAAAGTATGATCCCTAGGCCTTGTTCCTAAATACTGCTATCGCTGCTTGTTTACTGTTTTACTGCGTTACTACTGCTGCGTTACTACTGGTTGTTTAATGTCCTGGGCAAAGCACTTTTCTGGTGCCGTTGCTACTACTTATTTATACCACCTGTATTTCACTATCTCTTCGCCGAACTAGTGCACCTATTAGGTGTGTTGGGGACACAAGAGACTTCTTGTTTTGTGGTTGCAGGGTTGCATGAGAGGGATATCTTTGACCTCTTCCTCCCTGAGATCGATAAACCTTGGGTGATCCACTTAAGGGAAACTTGCTGCTGTTCTACAAACCTATGCTCTTGGAGGCCCAACACTGTCTACAAGAATAGAAGCACCCGTAGACATCACCAAGCTTTTCCTCAATAATTTTATTGAAAGCAGTTTCTTTACTAATAAAATCCTTAAGCATGACTTCAAGATCAGAGGGTGCACTTTTATTATTGTTGTAGGAATTACCATAATAATTTACATAAGCATTACCATTATTAGAAGGATATGGCCTATAAATGTTGCTACCAAAATTATTCCTATAAGCATTGTTGTTGAAATTGTTGTTTTTAATGAAGTTCACATCAACATGCTCTTCTTGAACAGAAGCTAACGGAATATTATTTGGATCAACATGTGTTTTACCATTAACAAGCATAGACATAATAGTATAAATCTTATCACTCAAGAAGGAGGATTCTTCGACAGAATTTACCTTATTACCTTGTGGAGCTCTCTCGGTGTGCCACTCAGAATAATTTATCTTCATATCATCAAGTAATTTAGTTGTAGCCCCCAAAGTAATGTACATAAAGGTACCTCCAGCCGCTGAATCCAGGAGATTTCTTGAAGAAAAATTTAGTCCTGCATAAAAAGTTTGGATGATCATCCAAATAGTCAGTCCATGAGTGGGACAATTATGTACCAAAGATTTCATTCTTTCCCAAGCTTGAGCAACTTGTTCATTATCAAATTGTCTAAATTTCATTATGTCGCTTCTCAAAGATATAATATTAGTAGGAGGATAATATTTTCCAATAAAAGCATCTTTGCATTTAACCCAAGAATCAATACTATTTCTAGGAAAAGATAGCAACCAATCCTTAGCTCTACCTCTCAAAGAGAAAGGAAACAATTTTAGTTTTATAATGTCACCATCTATATCCTTATATTTTTGCATCTCACAAAGTTCAACAAAATTATTAAGATGAGAAGCGACAACTTCAGTACTAACACCAGAAAATTGCTCTTTCATAACAAGATTTAACAAAGTAGTTTTAATTTCATAGAAGGATGCTTCGGAGCAGGTGAAGCAATAGGTGTACACATAAAATCATTGTTGTTGGTGCTAGTAAAGTCACACAACTTAGTATTTTCAGCGGAACTCATTTTAGCAAAATTAAAACTAAGTAACAGAAATAACAGCTATAATAGTGACTAATTTTCTTGTGTTTTAGATATAAAGACAACTATAAAAGTAAACTAATTTTTTGTGTTTTTTAATATAATGAAAGTAAACAAAACAAAGTAAAGTAAACTAAGTAAACTATAACAAAGTAAAGAGATTGGAGATGAGAGACTCCCCTTGCAGAAATCCTCTTTCCCCCCGGCAACGGCACCAGAAAACGAGCTTGATGGCGTGTATTCGACATATGCGGATACGCTGTTGGGGAACCCCAAGAGGAAGGTGTGATGAGCACAACAACAAGTTTTCCCTCAGTACGAAACTAAGGTTTAATCGACCAGTAGGAGAAAGACGTGACTTCTGAAGGTGTTGCTGGCTAGTGTTGGGGGGATAACCCCCGGTATGCCAAAGGCATGCCAAACCGGATGGTTTGAGCCATCGAGATACCGGTTTAATATTCTTACCGGAACACAAAGGTAAGAATTTGGCTAAGTGAGACCAAGCCGGTATCTCCAAGAGGGGTATACCGGAACCTGGTAAAGAAGATACCGGAAAGAAGGGCCTGTCGGTAGGACTGGTCAAAGATTCTCTTCAGAGCAAGAAGACAAGGATGAGCTAAGCAAAGCGGCTTTAATCAGAGCCCTGGCGCCAAAGAGAGAGATGATGCTGAAAGAAGCCGGAGGACGTCAGCGTCCCTGATTAAAGAAGACTCCGGCGTCATCTGTGATTAAAGTAGCTTTGTAAAGTAGTTTGTCCAGTCAAAGATGCCATTAGGGTTTCTTGTTCTGTAAGCCACCCTCTCCCCTATATAAGGAGAGGGGGTACTGCCTCATACAGGCGCGTGTCCACAGAGGAGATTAGACGATAGAACTTGTATCTAGGCACCTGTAATCATGTTGAGATCAATGAAGCAAGCGATCTAGTAAAGAGTTCTTCCTCTTGTCTCTCTTCTTGCATACCGGCCTTTGGTTGTGTTCTTGAGGAAAGCATCCGGAAGTTCATCCCATCTAGTCGCAAACCCTCCCCCGAATCCTCTAGCGTCCATTCGGCCCCAATCTAAGCCATCCCATGGCATCTGTCTGTTCGCCACGACGACAGTTGGTGCCCACCGTGGGGCATGAAGTGGCGCTTGCAGGAGTTCACATTCGGGCGGGCATCCTCGAGGTCGCCGGCGAGCGTACGGTGTCCGCGCTCGTGCAGCGCATCTACGACATGGACTTCATCAACGACAACGCGGGCTGCTTCGCCAACGGCGGCATCTTCCCCAAGAATGGCCGCACCATCGAGTTCGGCAGCCACCGCGTCTACTTCGGCACCGTCCCTACGCGCTAGCGCCTCTTGCCGGTGCTGGTGGCACCGGACCCGCCAAGGTGGCTCTGTGCTGGCCGCGCCGCTGGCAGCATCGAGGTAATGATGACCGGCGTGGTTGGTGCAGGAAAAGAAGCTATGGATGAAGGTGCTGGTCGTGCGTCTTCGACCCATGCGGCCAAGCCACCGCTGGAGCGCGACGCTGACGCTGCGGGAGCATCTTCCGCACCACCGGCAACACCACTCCAAGCGGCGATGAACGTGATGGCAACGCCCATCGCGCAGAACATCGACCCGGTAGCGGCTCAGGCGGAGCTGGAGGCACAACGTCAGAAGCTGCTCGCGAACGGCGCCGACATCGTCCGGGCGCAGCGCGATCTGAACCTAACCCTATGTGAGTATAACGCTGCCCATGGCTTTGCTTCTGTTAGCGCTCATGCTGCTAGGATACCGGAGAACCGGCTAAAAGCTCGCAACCTAGATCAGGATTTGCGCAAAGAAGTTCTTGCCGGCAAAAGTACCTCTGCATCTGTTAGCATCGTGGAAAAACCCAAGTACAGTATCCCGGATAAAACTATAAAAGCTGCTAAAGCTGCAGTAGAGCTATGTGAATCGCTTTCCGGAGATGCTTTGGCAAAACAGCAAGAGCGTGTTAGAGAGCTGCTGGAAACTATTGAGCAGCAGAATGCTGAGCAACTAGCTAAGCTGAACAAGGCCGCGGCCTCAAAATCCGCGCGTTCAACAAAGAATGCCGGAAGCAAATCCCATGGGCAGGCATCGTCCCTCCATCCGGACAGAAGAAGAGAAAAAGAGATGAACGCACAGCAGATGACTGTGTACGATCCGGTTCTTGTCGGAAAACAACAAGCCGGGCAACACGATGCCGGTAGAAAAAGCCAAGGGGCAGGTCGAGGCTACACCAGAGGAGGCTATGCCGGAAACAATCATGCCGGTAAATATGAAACCGGGCAAAATTATCGAGCTGCAAGGGCAGCGTATGAGGAAACGCCACCACCAAGGTACCGGCAGGCAAGAGCCGCGGAACCGGAAAGATACGGAGAGGGAGATTCCGAAGTAGAACGAACAAGAGTCTACCGGAACCCCTTGGGGGATCGCCTGGGGGAAAGATGTTTGCCAGACCAGGATGCGAGGCACAGGCTATGTCACAGCTGTTTATGTAGCTGGTGGGGGAGTGAACCGGCGTTGGGCGGTGAGAATCATACCGTCCTACCTGGTAGGCCCTGCACGGATTTGGCTTAACAACTTGCCGGCAGGAAGCATTAACGGATGGCTGGACTTTGAGGAAGTCTTCGTGAACAACTTCAGTAGCACTTACAAGAGGCCAAACCGGCCCCAACAGCTCGCTTTATGCCAGCAACGTGCCGGTGAGACAGACATGGATTATCTTACCCGATGGAACTCAACAAGAAACACATGTGAAGGAGTGATTGAAGCACAAGCAATTGCTTGGTTCAGTCAAGGATGCCGGAGAGGATCACCGCTGTGGCAAAAGCTGCAGAGGAGCATGCCAGCAACCTTGGCAGAGATGATACGTGTGGCGGATAGCTATGCATTGGGAGACCCATTGCAACCAGCAGTACAAGCTGAGCCGGAGCAGCGACAGGAACAATACCGGGACAACCGGAGCAACAAGAGAAGGGAAGATTTCCCGGATCGAAGGTACGCTCCGCAGCACGTTGCAGCCGTGCAAGAAAATTATGATGCCGGTAGCAGCCAAAGGCAAAAAACCGGATCGCAGCCATGGGCGGGTCCAAAAAAGCAATGGGTCGAAAAGAAACCCTGGGGCCAGAAAAAGAATTGGCAGGAACCTGTAAAATACACCATGGAAGCCGCCATGGATCAACCTTGCCGGTGGCACACGCCGAACCCGGATCACCCGTCAAACCACCTGACGAAGGATTGTTCTTGGACCAAGTACTTGATGCAAAAGGGAGCGGTAAAGGACGCGCAGGCACAGGGGTGCTCAACAGTGTTGCCACCATCACAAGATATGCTGCGTCAGCAACAACTACCACCACCGCCACCACTCACCGGAGCAAACGCTTTACCGGTACAGCATCAGCCAAATAGGCAGCAGTACCAGCAAGTTAACCGGGTGGAGCAAAACGATGATCAACCACCTCCACCGGCACCTTTAAGCCGGAATGTTTACGAGGGCCCGCATATGTGCTGTGTTGTCTTTGTCACTGAGCTGACAGACAGGCAAAGTGTGCATCGCCGCTCCATGGAGGTAAACGCCGTGATGCCGGCGGTTCCCAAATACATGCTGTGGTCAGATCAGGAAATTACCTGGTCATTTAAGGATCACCCCAAGATCATGCCGAATCCGGGTGGATACGCTCTTGTTGTGGACCCAATCATGAAAGGGCCGCAAACTCGAGTAAAATTCAGCAAGGTGCTGATAGACAACGGCAGCAGCATAAACATCATGTACAAGCATACCATGCATACGCTGGGCATAACAGAAAACATGCTTCAGCCAACGCGTACAACGTTCCACGGAATCGTTCCGGGCTTGTCCTGTGCCCCGGTAGGAAAAGTTCGGGTGGACGTAGCGTTTGGAGGACGTGACAATTGCCGGGTTGAAAATGTTGAGTTTGAGGTGGTGGATCTAGACAGTCCTTACCATGCGTTGTTGGGAAGACTAGCGTTGGCAGCTTTCATGGCTACCACTCATACAGCTTACCTCAAGATGAAGATGCCGGCACCTCGTGGACCCTTGACTGTGGTGGGGAACTACAAAGTCTCACTGGAAACTGCATCTGCCGGATCAAACCTAGCGGAATCGCTGGTGATCGCGGAGGAAAAGAGAAGGATGCAAACCGCGGTTGCGCTGGCTCAGTCCTCACAGTTGAGTTTAGCGGCAATGAGTGGAAGCTTGGGCTCACCGGCGTTCAAGCCGACAAATGAAACGAAGGACATTGTGCTGGATCCGGCTTACCCAGAGCGCACCGTTCGCATCGGTGCCGGACTCGATCAAGCATAGGAAAGCGCGCTCGTCAGCTTCCTCCGTGAGAATCGGAATATCTTTGCCTGGTCAACTGATGATTTGGTGGGTGTTCCGAGGGAGCTGGCTGAGCACTCTTTAAATGTCCGGAAAGACGCCAAGCCGGTGCGGCAACCCTTGCACCGGTTCGCTGAAGATAGGAGGAAGATTATTGGAGAAGAAGTAACTAAACTGCTCGTTGCCGGATTCATTGTGGAGGTCACGCACACAGAGTGGCTGGCCAATCCGGTAATGGTTGAAAAGAAAAAAGATGAGAACCTGGAGGCAAAAGCTCCAAAGGTATGGCGTATGTGCATCGACTACACCAACCTAAACAAGGCTTGCCCAAGAGACCCTTTTCCTTTGCCACGGATCAATCAAGTGATTGATTCAACTGCTGGGTGTGAGTTGTTGTCCTTCCTGGATGCGTATTCCGGTTTCCACCAAATCCCCTTGAAAAAGGAAGATCAAATAAAAACTGCGTTCATCACCCCGCATGGGGCTTATTGCTATGTCACTATGCCCTTTGGTTTGCGCAACGCTGGTGCAACGTACCAGCGCTGTATGCAAAAATGCTTGTTTGATCAAATCAGAAAGAATGTGCAAGTCTATGTAGACGACATTGTGATAAAAACTAAGGTAAAGAACACCTTAATCGATGACATCTGGCAAACATTCGATAACCTAAGACGGTTCCGGATGAAGCTTAATCCAGCAAAATGCACTTTCGGTGTCCCTGCCGGCAAGCTGCTCGGTTTCCTTGTCTCAAGCCGGGGCATTGAAGTCAATCCGGTAAAAATCCGGGCAATAGAAAGAATGACTATCCCACGAGAGCTAAAAGATGTGCAAAAATTTACCGGAAGCTTGGCATCGCTAAGCCGGTTCATAAGCAGGCTAGGAGAGAAAGCCTTGCCACTATATGCTCTAATGAAAAAATCCGACACGTTCGTCTGGACCCCTCAGGCAGACGCAGCGTTTAAAGAACTGAAAACGATGCTGGCCACAACACCTATATTGGCTTCGCCTCTAGAAAGAGAGCCTATGCTATTATACATAGCAGCAACAAACCGGGTTGTGAGCGTAGTGGTTGTGGTTGAAAGAGAAGAGGAAGGAAAAACCGTCCAGAGGCCGGTATACTACCTGAGCGAGGTTCTCTCCCTCTCAAAACAAAACTACCCTCACTTCCAAAAGATGACTTATGGCGTGTACATGGCCGCCACAAAACTCAAGCATTACTTTGAAGAACATCCTATGAGGGTAGTGAGTGAAGCACCAATCTCCGATATCATGTGCAACAAGGACGCTAGCGGAAAGATTGCAAAGTGGGCAATCCAGATATCACCATATGTACCAGCGTACGAAAGAAGGGATGCCATAAAATCACAGGCTTTGGCTGATTTCCTCGTCGATTGGGCGGAGATGCAATACAAACCACCAGATCAGAAGATAGAATACTGGAAAATGCACTTTGATGGATCCAAACTCAAAGAGGGTCTGGGTGCTGGTGTGGTGCTTACCTCGCCAAAAGGAGATCACCTCCGGTATGTTTTGCAAGTGCATTTCAGGGCATCGAATAATGTCGCTGAATATGAAGCTTTGATCCATGGGCTTAAGGTCGCAAAAGAAATCGGTGCACACCGGATCATTTGCTACGGAGATTCAGACCTTGTGGTACAGCAGTGTTCCGGGGATTGGGATGCAAAAGATGCCAACATGGCCTCATACCGGTTTCACGTGCAAAAGATTGCCGGATTCTTCGAAGGGTGTGAGTTTCACCATGTGCCGCGCGCAGAAAATGAAGCCGCGGATGCTTTGTCCAAGCTGGGCTCATCCAGGCAAGAAATTCCTCCCGGAATAGCTTTAGCCCACTTAAAAGTGCCATCGATCAAACCAAGCCCGGAATCGGAATCAATTTTCGTACCGGAATCACATGTAGTACCCATGGATATCGATGAAGGAAACCCGGGGACTGCACCGGTACACTCGGGGACTGCTCCCACAGGCTCGGGAGGGCTGCTGCACGAAGAAACGATGCTGGTGGATAGCATGGAGATAGATGCACCGGTGTTTTTGGTTCGAGAGACACCGTCATGGGTTAAACCTATTAAGGAATTCCTGATCAACGGCACCTTGCCGGATGACGAAAATGAATCAAGGAGAATCCAACGAAGGTCCAAAGCATATACATTCATCAATGGTGAGGTGTACAAGAGAAGCATTACCGGTGTCCTTCAAAGATGTGTGGAACCGAAAGAAGGGAAAGAAATGCTTGAGGAGATTCACCAAGGAGAATGTGGGCATCATGCTTCATCAAGGGCGCTGGTAGCAAAGGTATTCCGGCATGGGTTTTATTGGCCCACTGCTTTGGAAAACGCTGAGGATTTGGTAAGAAAATGCAACGGGTGCTAGAGGTACGCCAAGCAAAGTCATACCCCAGCATCCGGTTTAAAAACAATACCATTAACATGGCCATTTGCCGTTTGGTGCCTCGATATGGTTGGCCCGTTCAAAACTGCAAGGAGCAGCATGACTCACATCTTGGTTATGGTGGATAAATTCACCAAATGGCTAGAAGTGAAACCTATCGCAAAGTGTGATGGGCATACAGCGGTGAAGTTCTTAAAAGATGTCATTTTGCGGTATGGATACCCGCACAGCATCATCACTGAAAATGGAACCAACTTTGCTCAAGGTGAGTTCAAAAGGTTTTGTGAGGACAACAACATCCGGTTGGATTTGTGCTCACCGGGGTAGAATTTAACAGGACATTGTTTTGAGACACGCAGGACCAAGTAGCATAACACAGGTAAATCTTCAGGCAAGTAGATAATCAGGCAGCGGGGGCTTCAGGAGGGGCATCGCCAGCACCGGCATCGCCCAGAGGCTCCTCCTCGGCTTCATCCTCCTCCTCGTCAAGATAGTCTTGGACGTCAGGAGGGGGAGGGATGAAGGTGCGCATATCGGCATACTCCGCGATGTGGTACGCGCGATCCTGCCGCTTAGCGGTAAGAATCGGGTCCAGATCGGTTTCCGCGCCTTCGCGCACTCCGGTGAGGGCATCCAAGTTCAGCTCCGGATACCATGAGCAGGCAACGCGGAGGGCAGAGTCTGCTCCAGCGCGGGCAGCAGAGCACTGCCACTCGCGGATCCTCTTGCCGGCGCCCTTGAGACGGTCGCTGATCAATGAGAAAGTATCCGACACCTCCTCGCCAGGCCACAGAGTCTTGAAGAGCGGGGTAGCTACATCAGGAATGTCAGACAGGTTGCGATCTATGGCGCGCATATGAGACACCCGCGCGTTCAGCGCGACCAGATGGTCATAGGGGGTCCATGGCGCGCCAAGATTCTCTTGGCCCTGGGCAGTGCGGCGCTCGTCAACCTTCTTGACAGCATACTTCTGAGAGTCCGGGAAGAGGCCTATGCAAGGAAAGAAAAAGGCTAAGGAAGGGAATCCAAAAGGCAACCGGAAGGAAAGATAACGAAAAGAAAATGTGATCGGAAGAAAAACGGCTTGTGGGCAGTAGTCAGAAAGTGCAAAAGGAAAGGACTTACGGTAGGCAAGTGTGTCAGTTTGCAGGACCAGCCGGTTGCACTCCTTCTGCTCCTCCTCCAGCCGCGCAGCTTTCTCCTCGGCAGCCTTCTGGGCTTTGGCCAGCTCCTCCAGCTCTGCTAGCAACACCGAGTTGGCATTGCCGGCATCTTCAAGAGCTTCATTCATCTTGGCCGCTGCATCAATTTCGGCAGCTTTGAGGGCCTTAGCATGATCAAGCCCCAGCTGGATGAGCTGAGACTTGAGCTCCTGGTAGCTGGTCTTTTGGGCGCTCAGCTCCTCCTGATGCCGCCGGATGAGCTGGTCCTTCTCCCCTGTAACCCGGAAAAGAAGGTGTTAACAAGATTGTGCTGGTTAAGATGAAAAGAAAACCAAGCTAACAAGAGAGAGGAAAAAATTGTACGTTGGGCGGCAGCAAGCTGCTCCTTGAGAGCCTCAATGGAAGCTTCCGGGATCACTGTTAAGGAAAAAATTATAAATGTTAGGAGGAAAAAGATTTCCGGTAAGAAGATGCCGGTGGTACAAAACTTACCTTGGCACTTATCATGTGCCTCAGCGAGGTCCCGGTGTTCCCATAGGAGCTCCTCAAAGAGGGCCTTCCGAGCGTCAGTCGTGAGCTGTTCAAGAAAAAGAGATAAGCTAAGTTTTGCGCTAAGAACAAGGTTCTTAACCCAAAACTCGGGGACTGGCAGTGCTAGTTTTGCGTGTTTTAAGCTAAGTTTTGCGCTAATAATAAGGTTCTTAACCCGAAACTCGGGGACTGGCAGTGCTAGTTTCGCGCGTTTTAAGCTGAGTTTTGCGCTAAGAACAAGGTTCTTAACCCGAAACTCGGGGACTGGCAGTGCTAGTTTTGCGCATTTTTAAGCTAAGTTTCGTGCTAAGAGCAAAATTCTTAACCCGAAGCTCGGGGACTGGCAGTGCCGGTTTCACGCTAAGTTTTTGAATTAAAGTTTTGTGCTAAAAGCTGCGCTCTCACCACAAAACTCGGGGACTGGGAAGATAGACAAGAGAGAAACCGGCATGAAACTAAAGAAAAGATAGAAAGAATCCGGAAGCGAGGAAACCGGTCAAAGTTGAAAAGAGTTAGTAAAGCGTACCATCAAGTTGTTCGTGGCATCATACCACGCGCTGTCGAGCTCCTTCACGGCGCTGCGAAGCCGCATGAAGTGCTCCTCGGAAGACCGGTCCCCAACAGGGTCAGGTGCCGGCAGCCTGTCCTTGCCCAAACCGCGGGTCGCCGGAGTCATATCTGCGGCGTTCCACTTCTGGGCGTAGGGCAGCAGATGCCCCAGGTCCCGGCCCCTGCGCTGGAACTCAGTGATACGGCCAAGCAGGCTGGTGGCCTTCGTGGCGGTATCCCTGGCGGCCTTGGAGACGTGCAGCACCAGGGGCTGCTGGCCGCCGGAAGGGGCGTTGGAAGCCGTCGCCTTCCCCTTGATAAGCTTGGAGATCTTGGGCGGCGGCGCAGTTGGAGCGGCCCCGGAGGGCTTGGTGCGAGGAGCATCTGGCGGTGGCATCAGAATGGTTCGTGGAGAAGGGGGAGCGCTAGGCGCGTCACCCAGGTTGGAACTTTCCGGCGCGGAAGATCCCGGCGCGGAAGTTGTCTTCTTTTCAAGGATGGGAGGAGCCGAAGGCTCCGCCCGCCCGGCAGCTTTTTCCTCGGCGCCGATGTTGCTGGCGCCGGTATCCTGGTTCTCTGGGAGGAAGGAAAGATCCTCCTCCGTGCGGTGATCTGCTGGTGTAGGGGCCGCACGCCCCGAAATTGTTGTGCCCCCCGAAGGGGAGGTAGAGGTGTTGCCGGCACCAGATGGTGCCGGGCTTGAGCGAGGAGGAGGGGTTGAGGTCCTTGCGGAACCTTCAGAGCCCGCTGGCCTTGAGCCAAGCTTGAGCGCGGGGCTGAGAGAAAGAAAGAAAGATAGTTGGAGAAAAGCAACCGGAAAAGGAACTTGGTAAAAAGAGGCACGCAAGAAAATAAGAAACTTACCCGAAAGCAGTCGGCATCTATTTGTGCCCGTAGCGGCGCACGCCCACTTCCTTTTCCCCCAAGGGCTCAGTCCGGAAGCGCTTGGAGGGAGGGGCCTGACTGGAACCGGCATCAGATGCCGGCATCTTGTTCTTTTGGCCCTGGGCCATGATTTTGTCCACAAACTCGGAGCCGGCCTCGGCGCGCAAGGGCGGCGCGTGCTCGTGGATCTATAAGTTAAACATAGCTAAGAAAAAATTCGCAAGAAAGCAATAACGGAGAAGTATAAGAAACCGGAAAAGAAAAATACCTCAAGCATGGACAGGTCATCGGAGGACCCGGTTGGCTTCGGTGGAGACCGGCCAAGGCGCGCAGCCGGAGTCTTGCCCATCTTCAGATCCTTCCAACGAATGTAGGGATCTGGGTCGAAGGAGGCAAGGGCGCGCTTCACGCAGATCCCACGCCGCTCTGCTTGAATGAGGGGGAAGCGGTCCTTGGCCTGAAACACGAAAAAAGAGGGTTAACAAGAGCAAAAAGTTACCGGCAAAACCAACCCTTATTGCGTAATCTCTTACTTCTTGGGTCGGAGGGTTAGTAGTGCTGAGGGGAAGGAGGCCCCATTCCCATTCAAACGGCATAGCAGTTTGGCAGATCTGCTTAGCCTTGCGGACGACGTCCTTCTTGCTAAGGGGACGGCCTGTGATCTTGGTGGGATCGCCAGGACCGTACATCTCGCTCATCCTATGCACCCGGCGCTTCAGAGGAAGCACCCGGCGCGAAATAAAGGTGCGGATGATATCATCCGAGCAGATGTTGGCCCCCTTCTTCAAAGAGGCCATGAAGCGTACCACCCGGTTGGTTTCGGCATGATCCGTCTTCGGGTTATAACTCCAGTTGGCTCTACTGGGAGGCCCCACTTGAAACGGCGGAAGATCAATGAGATTTGCGCGGCCATCGTTCTTCACATAGAAGAAAGTTCCTTGCCAGGCGCGGCAGGACTCAAGGCCGGTGAACTTAAAGAAAGTGCTCCCTTGGCGGGAGCCGACGATGCAAGACCCGCACTCCACAGGCGGCTTGGGTTTAGGAATTTCCTTGCCCTGAACGGAGTTAATCCACAGAGCAAAGAAGCGGGCAAACGTCTCACGAGTGGGACGAATGCCGATGTAGGCCTCCATGAAGGTGGCGTAGCAGGAAAGGTAAAAGATGGCATTGCCAGGAAGGTGATGAGGCTGGAGTTCATAGAAATTTAAGAACTCCCGGAAAAATGGAGAGGCAGGAAGGCCGAAGCCACGCTCAAAATGAGCAAGGAAAACAACATGTTCACCGGGCTGGGGCTCCGGTTCAATTTCGTCACCGGGAAGCCGGCAGGTTACTCCTTCCGGAATCCTGCGGGACCGGTATAACCAATCGATCTCGTATTCGGTAACATTGGAGCCCATCCAGGCTCCACGAGTGATTGGGGAAGGCTCCGCGCCGGATGATTGGCTAGAGCTACTAGATGCTTGGCCAGAGCTACTGGTTTCTAGGTGGCTACCGGATGCTTGGCTAGAGCTACCGGATTCTAGGCGTCCACCGGATTCTTGGCGGCCACCGGATCCCTGCTGGTTGCCGGAATCGGTATCCATCGGATCTGAAGCCCTAGATCCACCGGAAGATTGTCTACGATGACTACCGGAGGAGGAAGAAGACGAAGCAGAGGAAGATTCCTCGCCAGACATTGGTTTGGAGGCGAAAAAACAGAAATCCCACAGTTGAACCCCGCGCGAAGATCTACGAGTAAGAAGAAAATCAAAGAAAAAGAGGAAATAAGAACACTATCGACCCAAGATCTAGAAAGCAAGCAAATGGCAAGCAAAGTGAGATTGGCACTAACCTCGAGCGGCGCAGTCGCTGGGGAAGACGTTCGCCGGTGAAGGAGCAAACCTATTGTCGCCGACGAGCACCGTCGACGGCGAGGCGGAGAAGGACGCGAAGAAGCAAGAATGCTGCGGGCGTGACGGAGGAACTACGGAAGATTTCCGCACGACGAGGTCCGGCGGAAACGCGGCGTGAGTTCGCCGGGCGACAAAGCTCAAGCAAATGATGGCGGAGGAAGAGTGGCGAAGGCGCAGAGGCGAGGAGCACTGTGCGCGAAGGTTGGGGAATGCAAGAAGAGGAAGAAGAAGGGGCAGTTCTCCTTATAAAGAAGAAAGGAGGTGGGCCGAAAACCGCCGGGCCACGGCGGTTCGCCTCGTGGCCCGCGACGGTTCGCACCATGGGCCACCACGTGGCGAGGAAGTACACGCGAAAAAATAAGAGGCCACACGGAGGCACACAAGAGATCCGAAGTGGCTAGTGGGATCCGCAGTGGTGCATTTAATGAGCGCGCGGGAGTCGAAGCGAAGTGACAACTGACACTGGCGCGCCAGTTAACAGTGCGCATGTCACTGACAGGCGCGGGGCCCGAAATATTCTCGACTTCGCCGAGGAAAGAGTAAATGCGAATGATACCGGAGAAAAGAGATGCCGGGGAATTCCTTGCAAAGATAGTAAAGACAAATAAGGGCAAAGATGCCGGATCCAAGCTCAAAGCCGGAGAGATTAAACCGGTATCCTAGAAAGATGAAAACCTGGCATGGTCTGTAGGATAGAATCCGCCAGACTATACCAGCTTCGGGGACTAATGTTGGGGGGATAACCCCCGGTATGCCAAAGGCATGCCAAACCGGATGGTTTGAGCCATCGAGATACCGGTTTAATATTCTTACCGGAACACAAAGGTAAGAATTTGGCTAAGTGAGACCAAGCCGGTATCTCCAAGAGGGGTATACCGGAACCTGGTAAAGAAGATACCGGAAAGAAGGGCCTGTCGGCAGGACTGGTCAAAGATTCTCTTCAGAGCAAGAAGACAAGGATGAGCTAAGCAAAGCGGCTTTAATCAGAGCCCTGGCGCCAAAGAGAGAGATGACGCTGAAAGAAGCCGGAGGACGTCAGCGTCCCTGATTAAAGAAGACTCCGGCGTCATCTGTGATTAAAGTAGCTTTGTAAAGTAGTTTGTCCAGTCAAAGATGCCATTAGGGTTTCTTGTTCTGTAAGCCACCCTCTCCCCTATATAAGGAGAGGGGGTACTGCCTCATACAGGCGCGTGTCCACAGAGGAGATTAGACGATAGAACTTGTATCTAGGCACCTGTAATCATGTTGAGATCAATGAAGTAAGCAATCTAGTAAAGAGTTCTTCCTCTTGTCTCTCTTCTTGCATGCCGGCCTTTGGTTGTGTTCTTGAGGAAAGCATCCGGAAGTTCATCCCATCTAGTCGCAAACCCTCCCTCGAATCCTCTAGCGTCCATTCGGCCCCAATCTAAGCCATCCCATGGCATCTGTCTGTTTGCCACGACGATAGCTAGCTAGTTACAGGGCGCACTACCGACATCAGCATCAACGTGGAACTTGCACACAACGCAACCAAAGTACTTTTCCCCAACTTACAATAAGGTTATCAATCTCACCGGTTTGTTGAACACAAAGGACTAGACGTATCGAATGGAAGGAGATATTTGTAGAAAGTAAATAGAACAGGATTGTAGTTAAATTTATCAGTAAAGGAAATAGGACCGGATTCCAAAGTTCACTAGAGGTGTCTCTCCATAAAGAAATAGCATGTTGGGTAAATAAATTACAGCTGGGCAATTGACAGAATATTGATCGATACATGACAAGATGATTGCTATGATAATTTGGTATTGGGCATTACAACATAATACATAGAACGTAATCCAACTGCGTCTATGACTAATAATCCGCCTTCAGGTTGGAATCCACACCCCTTCCAGTATAAAGTTGCAAGCAACAGACTAGCGCATTAAGTAATGTGTGTAAAGTAAACAATAGAGTTACCCTTGGATAAAATATTGTTGGGTTTTCCCTAGTAGCAACATCACATCTACAACCTTAGAAGTTATAAAGTCACTCTCACATGAAACTAGAGGCATGAACCTACTATCGAGCATAAATACCCCCTCTTGGAGTCACAAGTATCCACTTTCTACTAGCAATGGAGAGCATGCAACATCACAAATAACATATGATATGAATATATAATCAATCTTAACAAAGTACACAATATTCATCGGATCCCAGCAAACCAAACATAGAGGATTACATAAAGATGATCTTGATCATGTAGGGCATCTCACAATATCGATACATGAAGCACAAGGTGGAGAAGAAAACCATCTAGCTACTGCTATGGACCCATAGTCCAGGGATGAACTACTCACGCATCACTTCGGAGGCGAGCATGGTGATGTAGATGCCTCCGGCAATGATTTCCCCCTCCGGCAGGGTGCCGGGAAGAGCTTCAGAACCCCCGATATGGGTTTGCGATGGCGGCCGCGACGGAACTTTTCGTGGATGGAGGCTCGGGTGTCCAGGGTTTTCCTGAGAAAATGTATAAATAGGCAGACGATTCAGGTCGGTGGGCACCTGTGGCACACCTACCCTAGGCGCGGGCCATCCCTAGGCTGCGCATAGGGGTTGTCTGGGCGCCATGTGCGCCTCTCCACCCCCCTCCGGACTTCGTCTTTGTTTCGGTAAAATATTGACTTCGGCTTTTGTTTCGTCCAATTCTGAGAATATTTCATGAACAACTTTTATGAAATACAAAAATAGCAGAAAACATGGAACTGGCATTGTGGCATCTTGTTAATAGGTTAGTGCCGGAAATCATGTAAAAGTGCAACGAAGTATAAGCAAAACATATATGAATTGGTGTAAAACAAGCATGGAGCATCAAAAATTATAGCTACGTTTGACACGTATCAGGCTCCGGGGGTTAATCCCCGTCCCAGCAGGGTACCCGAACAGGAACTTCTGAACCCCGAAACTCGTCTGGACGATTGTGGCGGCGACGGAACTTTTTGTAACATCCCAAATTTTAAAACAAAGAGAAAATGAATTTCCTTTTTCCAAAAATGAGAACCAACAAAAACTTTTCTTACATTGGGTGCTATGCATAGTACTCATACTTAATCTTTGTGTTATTGCCATGATTGTGTGTTCCTTGCTCTACACTCTTTTTCAAAACCCAAAACCCTAACCTTCTCAAAAACAAAGTGGGTCAAATTTTAGAAACCAAAATAAAAGAAAAAGACATGTGTGGGCATATAGCCCTAATATGTAAATCTTGAACCCTACCTTTCTTATTTTGCTAAATGGTGGTGAACCATGGTAAACCCCACTAAACCCTAAACCTCATCCCTCTTGTCACCAACCTTTGAAAAACAAAATAAAAAAAAGATCTTAAATAAGAAAAAGGCATATGCAAGCCTATGGCTATTTTTTTGCAAATACTAAACCTTGCTTTGTCTACCTTGGTAGATGGTCTGGAAATACCTCAACAAACATAATTTAAGGCTTACCACTCCAATCTTGGTGAAACCAAAAAGAAACAAAAATCAAATAAAACATATGCATAGAGGCATATGTGGCACTTAGCCAAAATATCAAATCTTGACCTAGGCACCTCCATTGCCCCAAAATGGTTTGAACCCTTTACCCAACTCAATCTAGCACCAAATAAACCTCACACATGCTTAAGTGAAGCAAAGAAAAAGAAAAGAATAAAAAGTAGAAAATCACAAAACCCTCACATATGGCTTATGCCATTTTTACAAATCTTTGACCTAGACCATTTTGGCCTTCACCATTAGTTGTATTATGTTACTAAACACTTATTACAACTTTTGGAATCAAATAAACACAAATCAAATCAAATTCAAACTCAATTTGTGATCACATATGATAATGGTCAAATCTGCCATTTTTATTCTGGTCACTACTTTGAGCCTCTGGTTTTCAAGTTTTTCAAACTAAACTTTCCCAATTCTTTGCACCACATCCAAGAACACATCAAGGTGAACAACTTTGGTAAAGACCACCATGTCAAATTCATCTTGGATCAAAAACTATGCTCATGCAAAGTTGGAACTTTTTATCAAATGCAACAATCTCACACATTGCAATTTTGCAATTCTTTTATTTTTAAAATTCCACCACCACTTGTATTTGTCTCTGGTCATTTGCAACTTATCCAAATGCACCATTTTCAAATTTTGGAACCTTTTGAACTCAACCAAATTTGGCAAAGTTTGCAAATTGCAAATAGGCATCAATTGCCAACACTATTCTAAATAGTGTTCTAGCCCATCCTTGAGCACCACTTGACCCTCTCTTGTTCCCTGGTCTCCTCCAGCACCAGTGCATCTAATTGGAACCCTGGCAATAGCCAAACCTAGCCATGGCCATGCCATGCCGGCCCCCCTTGCAAGTGCACATGCCTCTCTCCATCTCTCTCAACCCTAGCACCTGCCACCATGTCTCCCTGCTCCCTCACACCCTACTGAGCATGCCTACCGCAGACGCCCAGACGCCCACGACGCCCAGAACGCGCCAGAGTGCGCATCGGCACGCCCTGGACGCCGCAGAGCGGACACGTGCGCCGTCGACCCGGGGCCCCTCTCGCCCTCTCCCTTCACCAGCTCGCTCCACTGGACGACCGTCGACCGCCAGACAAGCTCCCCTGCTCGCGCTCTCGCTGTCGCCGGCGACCGCATCGCCGCCCTTCCGCCACGGCCTCGCACGCGCCCGACACAGATAGACCCCGCCTAGCCTCGCCAACCTGCTCCTCAGAACCGCCTGGAGACCAGGACCCTGCCGCACGCGTCGCATTGCCCTGGGACGCCCTGTAACGCCGTTACCGTCAACGACCTCCACGAAACCCTCACAGCACCTCACGCCCCTATAAAAGGAGAACCCCCGCGCCTCCAATCCTCACTCCCCTCGCCTCCTCTCATCTCCTTAAGCCTGCTCGAGCTCAGCCACCTCCCAATTTCAACTGTAGAGCGCCAATTGATCGCCGGAGTCCGCCGGAGAAGGAGCAGAAGAAGTCGACGAATTCGTCTACCCCCGACGCTGCCACGACCACCATTGGCTTCCTCATCGTCGACAACGTCGCCCTGCCTCATCGCCGAGCCTCGCCGGAGCCCCAGCTCGCCGCCGAACCCTACCTCCGCCGCGGCAGCAACCCTCTCGCGTCGACGACGACGACGACACACAGCCGTTCGATTAGATTCTGATCCTACGACTCCCAGCGATAGATACCGTTTCGGTAAGTTTCAGTCGCTGACGCATGGGTCCCACTGTCAGCTGGCCCGCAGCGCTAGCTGGGCCGGCCCAATCCTTCTCTACTGAGCAGCCCATCTATTTTTCCCGCCTAAGCCCATATTTCAAATTCTGTTAAATCAATTCAGTATAAATTCAAATACTGGCCCTGTGCTAGAATTCAAATAGTTTCAAATCTACCTAACCAAAATTGATGAATTTTATATTGTTGGACAGCTTATGAAATGCTTGATCCAACGACACTGGTCCCACTTTGAAATCTTTGGTAGAATTAATGTGACAAAAATAACAAGTCAGAGACTTTTACAACTTCAAATAAATCTTAAAAATCAACCAAAAACGATATTTAGTTGATTTTAACTCTCATAGCTCACATTTCACTTACACTAATTGTTTATGCAAAAATATGGTATGGTTAATTTGAGTGATCATGGCCCAAATTAAATAGAGGACTATATGGCTATTTTAGTTAGTTGATATTGTCCAAAACTATTATGCAAATCATATGAAGTGTTTTACTTCATTTAAATCTTGTCCCAAGTACTTTCATATGAGGTTTAGACCCTGGTCAAATTACTCTCACATGAAATACTTTGTGATATTAAATCATAATTAGCATTGTTAAATAGTATGAGGTGTTCTACCTCATTTAAATCATTTTCTTAAATTATGATGATGAATGGTTGACTTAGGTCAACATGATTTCATGTATGATTGTTTGAGAAATTAAATCTTAAGAAGATTCAATGAGAGGAATTTATTCCTCAAGAACTAAATGGTAACTATCATTTACATATATAATGAGAGGAAATTATTTCTCTAACCCTAAGTAAGAAAACCCTAGATTAATTCTTGGTAGCAATGCTAAGTGATGATGCTAGATCATTTGGAGTGAGCCATTAAGGCTAATTAAGGCTACTTAAGTATTGTTTGGCGATTGTATCCTCGTATTCGTGTATATACGCTAGTACCGGAGAATACCAGGAAGAGGAAGGATTCTACCCAGAAGAAGAAGAGAACTTTGACCACCTCAACAACCAAGGCAAGCTAACACCAATGCAAGCTCTATTGTTGCAAGCTAATATTCTTGCAAAGTGCAAAGCCCCTTTGGGGCAAGGCACCATTAGTCTTACCTTTCTTACCACAATCCTATCCCAAGTTTTTACCTTACAAGTTTTTACTTGTTTATTTAAGGAGTTACTTTTATAGTTAACTTTGGTCTAAGTCAAGAAGGTTACTAGAGTAGCAAAGTTAGTCTCAAAGCTAGCCAAGCAAGATAGCACCCCTCATGATTAGTGCTAGTGCTAAATATTAAAACTTGTCTACTCTAGATGGGAACATGTGACTTGAACTAAATTTGAAACCTTGGAATGATGAGTCATTCCATTGAATGATTTTTGAAGGTGAATATGACTTGGAGAAGATGGTGATTTTTGATTAAAACTGATATTGGTTTGGATGCGATACCTTTCCAATTTTTGAGTACCCCCACAATACCTGATTATGGGTAGGGCTTAACTGGAAATTTACGCATCTTAGTATGGGTTCCCTCTAAACACACATCATAGGGGTTATGCCGAGGCTGCCTCCGTTGTTGAGAAATGATGTGAATTTAGGTGAATTGTAAGGCCAAGCCTTGTGCAGTTCCCAGGTTGACAGTTGGTCTTCACTGGGAGGCCAAGCTCATGGGGAGAGGTGCTCATACTAGGGTTTGTAAGTGAAAGGTTATGGTTGATGATCCGCGTACTGTGTTACGATGATTCGGGGTAATCCCGACGGATGAAATCAAATGTTGTGGCACAAGTGTGCAACCTCTGCAGAGTGTAAATCTATTCGAATAGCTGTGTCCACGGTTACGGACGGTTGGAAAGGCCATACAGTTTCCGGTGTCAGATTCTTGAAAATGTTGGTGAAATGATGGGTGAATGGTGACTTGTTGTGAATCAAAACTTGAGTTGTGGGAATGACACTAATGTTCCCACTTGAGTTAGTTAGCACATGAATAAGTCTTTTCTCAAATACTTGTGAACTAAAATTTGGCTTTATGCAAATAAACTAGAGCTTAGCACCTCCTTACTAGAACTGTTAGTACTTACACTAGTATTAGTTTGCGAGTACTTTAAAGTACTCACTGCTGTGTCCCTGGCTATTCAAATGGCCAGACTATGAAGAGGAGCAGAACTATCAAGATGACGGCTGATACGTCCAAAACGTACCTACTTTCCCGAACACTTGCTATTGTTTTGCCTCTAATTTGTTTATTTTGGATACAACTAACACGGACTAACGTTGTTTTCAGCAGAATTGCTCTGGTGTCTCGTTTTTGTGCAGAAATCCAACTTTCAGGAAAATCCCCGGAATTTATGTCGAAGGTCTTATTTTTCCAGAAGAATTACGGAGCCAGAAGGGCAAGCCAGGTGGAGGCCCGAGGCCCCCACACACTAGGCCGGCGCGGCCCAGGAGGGGGGCGCGCCGCCCTACTGTGTGGCCACCTCGGCTGGCCTCTGACGCCTCCCTCTGGACTACTTAAGGGGTTTCGACCTAAAAACGCGAGGAGAGAATTCGAAGTCGCCAGAAACCCTCCAGAACACCGCCACCATCACGAAACTCCGTCTCGGGACCAGAAACTCTGTTCTGGCACTCCGCCGGGACGGGGAATTGGAGGAGATCATCGCCATCATCACCACCGACGCCTCTCCATCGACCAGCAATGTTTCCCCCATCCATGTGTGAGTAATTCCCCCGCTGTAGGCTGAAGGGGATGGTAGGGATCAGATGAGATTGGTCATGTAATAGCATAATATTGTTAGGGCATAGTGCCTAGTGTCCGTAATTGGTACTTTGATGATATTGTTGCAACTTGTTATGCTTAATGCTTGTCACTAGGGCCCGAGTGCCATGATCTCAGATCTGAACATGTTATTGTTTCATGATGATATGCATTGTTTTATGATCTTACCTGCAAGTTGTATACACATGTCGCTGTCCGGAACCCGAGGCCCCAATGTGACAGAAATTGGGACAACCGGAGGGGAAGGCAGTGATGTGAGGATCACATGTGTTCGCGGAGTGTTAATGCTTTGCTCCGGTACTTTATTAAAAGGAGTACCTTAATATCCAGTAGATTCCCTAGAGGCCCGGCTGCCACCGGCTGGTAGGACAAAAGATGTTGTGCAAGTTTCTCATTGCGAGCACGTACGACTATATACGGAACACATGCCTATGGATTGCTTAGTACTTGGACACCATTTTATTATTATTTGCAAATGCCCTGCTTTGATTGTTACATGTGTTTCTCTCATCCATGCAACGCCCGTCATCTATCACTGTGCCTACATTATTTTAATCCTGCTGTTTACTATAATCACTACTGCTGTCTTTATTCCACTGCTGCTGTTATTTCACTACTGCTACTGCTATAAAACTGTTACTACTGATAAACTCTTGCGAGCAAGTCTGTTTCCAGGTGCAGCTGAATTGACAACTCCGCTGTTAAGGCTTTCAAGTATTCTTTGTCTCCCCTTGTGTCGAATCAATAAATTGGGTTTTACTTCCCGCGAAGACTGTTGCGGTCCCCTATACTTGTGGGTCATCAAGACTATTTTCTGGCGCCGTTGCCGGGGAGATCAAGACACGCTGCAAGGGGAGTCTCCACTTCCAATCTCTTTACTTTGTTTTTGTCTTGCTTTATTTTATTTACTGCTTTGTTTGCTTCTTATATCAAAATACAAAAAATATTAGTTACTTGTTTTACTTTACTTAATTCCATGCATGTTTATATTTCAGTAGTTAGGCTTAATGGAAAACAACAAAAATATTAGAGATCTTTATAGTATTTATCTTGAGTTAGGACATGAGGTGTTTGAAGAGAAAATTAAAAAACCCATGGAACTTTGTCTGCAAAATAGTTGTAGCAATGTTATTAGCATGAACTCTTTGAACACTATTATTGCTAATGCTATGGAAGAATTTAAGCTTCGGGAAGCTGGTTTTGATGAGCATGATATTTTTAGTCCCCCAAGCATGGAGGATAAAATTTACTTTGATGATACTTTGCCTCCCATTTATGATGATAGTGGTATTGTGCCACCTACTATGGAGGATAAAGTTTATTATGATTATACTATGCCTCCTATATTTGAGGAGAATAAAAATTGTAGCTACTTTGTTGAATTTGCTCCCACTACAATTAGTAAGAATGACTATGCTTATGTGGAGAGTAATGATACTTTTATGCATGTAGCTCATGATAAGAATGTTTCATGTGATAGTTATATTGTTGAGTTTGCTCATGATACTACTGAAAGTTATTATGAGAGAGGAAAATATGGTTGTAGAAGTTTTCATGTTACTAAAACACCTCTCTATATGCTGAAATTTTTAAAGTTGCTCTTGTTTTATCTTCCTATGCTTGTTACTATGTGCTTATTTGATTTATTTTCTTATAAGATTCCTTTTCATAGGAAGTGGGTTAGACTTAAATGTGTTTTGAATTTGCTTTTTGATGCTCTCTTTTGCTTCAACTCTTATTTCTTGCGAGTGCATCATTAAAATTACCGAGCCCATCTTAATGGCTATAAAGAAAGCACTTCTTGGAAGATAACCCATGTTTTTTTTTGAAAGAGAACTGTGAGGCAAAGCCTCACAGCAATTTATTAAAACTAAAACCCAACAAAGTTACATATGTACAGAAAAAGCAAGAAAACAGAAAAGAAAAAACTAAGGTAGAGAGTCAATCCAAGCCTGAAGTTGAGCAACATCCTTTTTCTTAACCCTATGCTTATGCAGAGACAGACCATTAATGAATTCCCTCTTCCATGATCTAAAGGATGGCCTTTGCTGCTGAAATATCATGCCATTCCTTTGATTCCAAATGTACCAGGTTGCTAAAATGACCACCTCTGTGAAGAAAGGTTTTCCAAACTCTTTCCTTGCATGTATAAATTTAACCTCAATGGTTACCCCCATGGACCAATCAATCTGTAAATAAGCCCACACCCTCATGCTGAACACACAATCAAAAAATAGATGAATTCTGTCCTCATACGTGTGTGAATGGCAAAGAACACAATGGTGATCTGATGTGACATTCCAGTGTCTCCTTTTCAACATATCTTTTGTATTGAGCCTATCACTCATTAACAGCCAGGCAAACACTTTAAGTTTCTGCATACACTTACTGTTCCAAATCCAATGATACACCTTATCACAGGTAACATTACTGAAGTTATGATGATAAAAACGTTGAGCAGTATGATTGCCATCCTTCCAAATAGTTCTCCATTCATCTTTCCCATTAGGCTGTAAAACAACATCCTGAATAAAGCTCTGCAACTCTAACAATTCCATGGCTGCCTGACTGGATAGAGGTCTTTCAAACATATCATGAATATCAGGGTTTAGTAATGCCTCCTTGACAGAAAGAGTTTGATTTAGAGAGTAAGAATAAATCCTGGGAAACTTCTCTTGAGGACAAATACCATTCCACTTATCTGCCCAGAATAAAGCTGTGCTCCCATCCTTGATAATGAATGAAGTGACAGATCTATATAGGTCAGACAATTTCATCACATCCCTCCACCAAAAAGACCCACAAAGCTTAGATGCATGAGGCACTCCTTCTGGATAATAATTCCAAACCAACTGCACCCATGGCAAGTCAGCACGGTTAAAAAACTTATGCAAGTGCTTCAACAAGAGTGCCTCATTTTGCAACTTAAAGTCCAAAACCCCCAAGCCTCCACTCTGTTTCGGTTTGCAAATCATATTCCAGGAGGCCAAAGACTGATTAGTGGTACACTCCCCCTTTTTCTTTCTCCACAAACACTGCCTAATAATCCTGTTAAGCTGCTTGATAATGCCAACAGGTATGCTCAAGGTACACAGGAAAAAAATAGGCATCGAGCTTAGGCAAGACTGTATCAATTGAAGCCTCCCCCCATAAGCTAGCAAAGAAGAGCTTGCTGTCAACCTCCTCTCCATTCGATCAACCATTGGTAACAAATCCTGCATGGATGGCCTAGTAGTCCCCAAAGGCAACCCCAAATAAGTGAAAGGCATCACCCCAACCTCGCAACCAAAGTCCCTGGCTAAAACAGCCACCTCCTCATCAGATAAGTTCAAGGGTAGCATGCATGACTTATGGAAGTTTACCTTCAAACCAGTTGAAGAGCTGAAATCCTGTAAAGCTTCCTTGAGTACAGACAACTGAACACTATCAGCAGGAACTATCAACAAGGTGTCATCTGCATACTGAATAATTGGGAAGTCTGGATCACCAGTATGAATGGGCAAAGAAATAAGACCTCTTTGTAATAAATCATTCACTACTGACTGCAGCAAATCTGCCCCAAGAACAAAAAGCAAAGGAGAAAGAGGATCACCCTGCCTTACCCCCCTCTTACATTTAAATTGTTTGCCAGGAACCCCATTGATCAAAACTGAAGATATTCCAGACTCAAGAATCATTTTGACCCATGCAATTCATTCTTTACTGAAACCCTTCTTCCTTAGAATCTCATAAATCACCTCATGCTCAATGGTGTCAAAAGCCTTCTCAAAATCTAGTTTCAAAATTACCACTGGCTTCTTGGATGCTTTACACTGATGTATATATTCAAAAGTCCAAGCTAGACAGTCATGAATTGTCCTGCTTTTAATAAACCCATACTGGTTCTTATGTATACATTGCATGATAACCTTCTGAAATCTGTCTGCCGCCATTTTTGTTAAAAACTTAAGACAACAATTTGTCAAAGAGATTGGTCGATAGTCATTAATACTTTCTGGTGACTGCTTCTTAGGGATTAAAGAAATATATGAAGTATTAATATGCTCAAGATTAATAGTGCCCTTACAAAACTCCATAGCCAGATTGTAGAAATCTTGTTTGATAATATGCCAGCATTTCTTCATAAACAAACCATTGAAACCATCGGGTCCAGGGGCCTTATCAACTGGCATTCCCTTAACAACTTTGTCCATTTCTTCTGTAGTGAAAGGCACTGCTAGATCCTCCAAGCCATCTACTCGTTGCAGAAGAGTATTTAAATCAAATTTCATTTCAATACCTTGAGAAGATCCCATCCGAGATTTATAGCAGTTCCAAGTAATACCTGCCATATCCTCATGATTACTAACTTGCCTCCCGTCCTCAGACCTCAATGATGCAATGTTATTTCTCCTATACCTCTCTGTCGCCATTGCATGAAAATATTTTGTATTTTCCTCCCCTTGCTTTATCCATCGAATGGTGCACCTCTTTTTCCAGTATCTGTATTGAGCATGCAACAATTTATCCTGGTGTTGCTTGACCAACTTTCTGAAATTTTCCTCAGGCAAAAACAGATTCCTGTATTCCTCCAAATTATCAAAGAACAGAATAACCAAGTTACACTTAGCAATTAAATCCTTTAGCCTGGACAAACTAGTTTTCCACTTCTTGAGGCTAGCTCTAAGCCCCTTCAATTTCTTAACAAGCAATGACGCTGCATTACTTGCTACATACTCCTTCTGCCATGCACTAGAGACACACTCCCGAAACCCAGGCTGCTCTGGCCAAAAAATTTCAAAACGAAACAGACTGACCTTAGGGATGGAAGTTTGTATAGTTACATTACATGGGACGTGATCCGAAGTTGTTTTTGCAAGAGGATGAACCAAGGTATTGGGGTATGAATCTGTCCAATTTACAGACGTGAAAAACCAATCCAACTGTTCCAAGAGAGGTTCCTTTTGCATATTAGACCAAGTGAAGGATCGGCCTTTAAGTGGTAATTCAATTAGACCCAAGTGATTTATTATCTCATTGAAAAGAAAAAATGTCATTAATGTCTCCTCCCGGCTTATTTCTGTTATCTTGTGAACGAATAAAATTGAAATCACCCATGAACAACCAATCCTCATCATCAGGAACATTCAGATTATATAGCCACTGCACAAAATTATCTCTGTCCTCCCCCTGACACGGACCATAAACATTGACAAGTGTCCATTGTTGATTGGAATGAACCGAGGTGAATTTAATTATTATACCAAATTTCTGAAGATCAATTAGCGTCCCAGTGAACATAGCCGAACTCCAAACCACCAACATTCCCCCCGATGCTCCCACAGACGGTGAACAAACAAAATTATCAAAACGTCGCGGACAAAAACCCCTTATAAATTTGCGATCAAAGGACTCTTTCTTTGTCTCTTGCAGGCATAAAATAGCACAATTACTTTCCTCCATTTTTTCCCTGACCTTTAACTGCTTAGCCTCAGCATTTATTCCCCTAATATTCCAACCCAAGATTGACCAAAAGCGACAATTCATTAAGCATCATAGATCACGAATCCCAACAGTGAATCAGCGTAGCCAACCCACCTTACAAACTGAACCAAAAGCATCATAGCAACATTTAAGTGAAAGGTTCCACCGAAATAAACATGAACAGCTAGACAAACTTCCAAAATAAGATCACTGCACCCAATAGAACCACTGCACCCATGAAATTGTAAGTGATCACTAATCATCAGATTTACTGGGCGAGGCATCACCATCCCGCGGCTTTGCTGTAAGCTTCGCCACCGTCAGATCTTCAGGGTCCATCTGCAGTAGTTCTCCAATGCGCTGCATCACAGGGATGGAAACCATCACGTCAGTCTCACCCGTCTTCTTGCCAGATGACTGCGATCCCTCCGAATTCCTACACACAGACGCCGCAACCACAGATGATGACTCCACCTTCCTTGTACGCTTCTTCGGTCTTGGCTACAGGTCCTTGATCGGTGTCGCTCTGAAGCCCTTGCCCGATGAGACACTGCGAGTAACACGCTGAAGAGCTGGATCAATGAGCGCAACCGTCCTTCGCTTCCGAACTGTCACCTTGACAGCAGGCGTCACAGAAGACGAACCAAGACAGAAAGTCGACACAGACTTTGCAGCATCAGGTGAACTTGCCTCTGTAGAAGGAACAGAAACACCGCTCGAAATATCCTGGAGTTCCTTGTCCTGACCAACTTGTTCTTCAGAGACATCAGTAAGAGACATTCCCCGTGCTTTGAAACAAAAATCCCCCGGAGCAGCTCTCGGCTTAACCGTAAGGAAGATTCTCTTATCGCTAGCAGACCCAGATGCAAGAGGACTGCCAATCTGAAACGCCATTTCCCACGTTCTCTTGACATATCGAAAAGACGACATTTGCATGGACAGAGGGATAGTCTTAGCATATAATTCAGGCAAGTAAGTTAGCATCAACTTATCCCACATCATATGAGGCGGCAGAATCGGACGAAGCTCCACTCGCCCTACTTGTAGAACATTAAAATTTCCTGGACCCTGCAAAGCACCCTCCATATTCACTGAACCAGTAGAATTATCTGAGAGATCCATCACCATAGGCTGCTGATTTCCCACCATTTGATTCTCATTTGCTTGCATGGGCTCCTCTATTGGCACCTCTGGCTGCTCCTCGACAGCATCCCAACCAATCTCCGGATACTGTGGTCCCACAAACATATTCAAATTCGGCTGCAAATTGCCTGGCATCGGATGAGGGTTACCATCAGGTGGCATGGGGTCCTCGTCAGCAGGCAACTGCTCAGCAAAATCTGCAGACAAAATAAATACTGGCGCAGTCCACGACTCCCTCACACCTCCTACCGTGGAGAACTTCCCAAAAACAACATCTCTGGGCACTAGAGCTGGAGAGGCAAACGAGGCATATACTAAGATTCTTTCCTTAATAGGATCATCACGATTACAGTGGTGAAATTTTCCAAAAGTAGCCACAGCAGAGGATATGTCAAAGTCGTTTCTATAATCTGGAGGTGTGCCTAAAATCATCAGCCATCCCCTACGGAAACCCAGAGCAGCCCTATGATTCTGTGGAGCATCATCAGCTCGAATAAAGCGAACGAAGCGATTAAGAAGTTGATAGTGACCATGCTGAACCAGAGCATTAACCGCATTGGGGCTACTGAGTTGAAAGAGGCCAGCTCCAAATAGGCTTGGTTGATTATCCAGGACATTGCGGTTCAGAGGACCAATGAGAAAATTAAGCACCTGTTGCCTCCAGAAGATTTCATCAGCTGGCGGCGGAGCTGGCTCGACGACGGCGATGCAGAAGTCGTGATGCTGCTCCAGAGGGTCCTGCGGCGCATTGTAGAAGGTCCGCGGCAACCTCGTTGGCCCTCCGTCGATGACCTGGTGACCCCAGGGCAACCATGGAGTAGGATCCACCTCAAACACCGCCATTGCAGCAGACGAATCTAGGTTTGGAGCAGAACGAGGCGACGGCAAAACGACAGCCGTAGGTGCCGAGGAAAGAGTAATATTGCCAGGCGAAGCCGAAATGGCAGGGGTTTGTCCAGGCGCTTCCCCTTTCGGTAATGGGCCAGATCCTTTAGGAACCTATTTTTGGGCCTTTGACTTCTTTTGATATTTAAGACACTGCTTTTTAATGTGCCCATAACTGTAGCAGGCCCGACAACGAATATCATTCGTGCAATCACGCACCAGATGTTTCATGCTGAGGCAACGACCACACTTCCACACCTGAAAGGCCATATCATCTATCATTTGAGCAAAATCTTCATCATGCACTTCAGTCGACGGTGATTCAATATGGGGATTGACAGGAGGATCAACAGCCTGGACTTCCTCGGTGCCTCGTGATGTTGCAGGTGTAATCTTCGCAGGCACAGGCCTCTGATAACCCTTGCATGCAGAATAAGAAAGTTCATCAGCAAATACCAGCTGCCGCTTAGGAGCATTAGAATTCCGGACCACTGACTTTGGCTTGAAGTTACTCATAGCAGAGAGACCTAGCTGCACCACCCTCTTGGAAGGGCTCACTAGTGTCCATTCAGATCGACACTCTCTCTGCCAAAAATAGAATTCTCTAACCCAGTTTGGACCTCCATGGCCCCATAAATGAAAATAGCACTTGAACTGTTGGCACCGATATTGTTTGAGTTTCAGAATATGAAAAGCAACCTCCTTAGATGCAACAGCAAAAGATAAAACCCTGTCCCGCAAGGAAGAAACCAAAAGCTCACCATAGAAACCACCAAGAGAAGCTTCCAAAGCCAAAGCAACCAAATCCTCTTCCATACGAAAGTTTGCCCTTGCAAAAGATACTACCATCATAAAATGACCTGTGTTTCTGGAAGGGTGGACAGTTGAATGAAACTTGTGATGCACATCCTTAGAGAAGTTTCTGCCGTGCGAAAAATCAAGACCCAATTTTAGCGATGCATAAACAGAGGATGAACCCTCCATTTCATGAACTGCTTTGTCCTCCTGCTGATGAGCTTCTGAACTAACTGGCTGATTGGTCTTTTGTGGAGTACTTGTATCACATTCCTAAGCATTGGAGGAGCACGTAATCAGATGTGAGGCCATCTTAGGAGTTTCATGTGAGGCCATCTTAGGAGTTTCATGTGAGGCCATCTTAGGAGTTTTAGGATAGACCAGAGGCAGACCCATGCGAACCACATGCTTAGGAAAATGCAGCTTGGCCCCAACACTAAAGGAATCCTTCTTCTCCTTTGTTCTGACCCCAATTGTACAACCCTTTGCATCACGCAACATTAAGATATCCTCATAGAGGTTTAGGGTGCCATCATACGCCTTCATCCTTGCACGATCCAAATCACGATGGGTGGAGTAAGTGATCTTCCATGACTTGATCAGGTGCGGGTACATGCATGAATCATAAGACAACCTTGGATCCCGCGACTCAGATCCATTTAAATCCAGGTCAGGAGAGAGAATACAGCTAACCACCTTGGCTTGATAAGATGAGAAATAGATCACCGATCCAATCGTAACTAATTCATTATCCGTAAGGAACTTGCCAATGATCGGAACCCTAGATTCAGAAACAAGAGAGATCCAATCTTTCAAAATCCAGAGATGCAATTCACCCATGAAAACCTCAGGATCCGAAGGTCCCGGATCGGAGGTTTTGGAAAACTTGACTCTCCATTTCCACGACGGAGAAGCCATGGAGAGATCAGAGAGAGGGGAGAGATCGATGTTACCTGAGAGAGGGCAAGATGCCGGAGAGAATGATCGGATCAGATGGGCTCGATCACAACTATCCAGAGAGATCGCCGGTGCTAGGGTTTAGCGAGCGCCGTCGCCATCGGAGCCCAAGGTTGTTTTTTTCCTTCTAACCCATGTTTTTTTTATTTTGCTACTGTTTTGTTGTGTCTTGGAAGTTGTTACTACTGTAGCAACATCTTCTTATCTTAATTTTGTTGCATTGTTGTGCCAAGTAAAGTCTTTGATAGTAAGGTTCATACTAGATTTGGATTACTGCGCAGAAACAGATTTCTTGCTGTCACGAATTTGAGCAGTAGTCTCTGTAGGTAACTCAGAAAAATCTGCCAATTTACGTGAGTAATCCTCAGATATTTACGCAACTTTCATTCAATTTGAGAATTTTCATTTGAGCAAGTCAGGTGCACCTAAAAGTTTCGTCTTTATAGACTGTTCTGTTTTGACAGATTCTGCCTTTTATTTCGCATTGCCTATTTTGCTATGCTTGATGGATTTCTTTATTCCATTAACTTTCAGTAGCTTTGTGCAATGTCCAGAAGTGTTAAGAATGATTATGTCACCTCTGAACATGTGAATTTTGATTATGCACTAACTCTCTAATGAGTTGTTTTGAGTTTGGTGTGGAGGAAGTTTTCAAGGATCAAGAGAGGAGGATGATACAATATGATCAAGGAGAGTGAAAGCTCTAAGCTTGGGGATGCCCCCGTGGTTCATCCCTGCATATTTCAAGAAGACTCAAGCATCTAAGCTTGGGGATTCCCAAGGCATCCCCTTCTTCATCGACAACATTATCAGGTTCCTCTAGTGAAACTATATTTTTATTCCATCACATCTTATGTGCTTTACTTGGAGCGTCTATATGTTTTTGTTTTGTTTTGTTTGAATAAAATTGGATCCTAGCATTCATTGTGTGGGAGAGAGACACGCTCCGCTGTTGCATATGAACACATATGTTCTTAGCTTTATTCTTAATGTTCATGGCGAAGGTTGAAACTGCTTCGTTAATTGTTATATGGTTGGAAACAGAAAATGCTACATGTGGTAATTGGTATAATGTTTTGAATAATTTGATACTTGGCAATTGTTGTGCTCATAAGGATCATGTTTAAGCTCTTGCATCATATACTTTGCACCTATTAGTGAAGAAATACATAGAGCTTGCTAAAATTTGGTTTGCATGATTGGTCTCTCTAAAGTCTAGATATTTTCTAGTAAGGGTTTGAACAACAAGGAAGACAGTGTAGAGTCTTATAATGCTTGCAATATGTTTTTATGTGAGTTTTGCTGTACCGGTTCATACTTGTGTTTGCCTCAAATAACCTTGCTAGCCTAAGCCTTGTATTGAGAGGGAACACTTCTCGTGCATCCAAATCTTTGAGCCAATAACTATGCCATTTGTGTCCACCATACCTACCTACTACATGGTATTTCTTTGCCATTCCAAAGTAAATTGCTTGAGTGCTACCTTTAAAATTCCATTCTTTGTCTTTGCAATATATAGCTCATGGGAAAAATAGCTTAAAAACTATTGTGGTATTGAATATGTACTTATGTATCTTATTTCCTAATAAGTTGCTTGTTGAGCGATAACCATGTTCCTGGGGACGCCATCAACTATTTCTTTGTCGAATATCATGTGAGTTGCTATGCATGTTCGTCTTGTCTGAAGTAAGGGTGATTTATCATGAGTTGAATGGTTTGAGCATGCATATTGTTAGAGAAGAACATTGGGACGCTAACTAAAGCCATGATCCATGGTGGAAGTTTCAGTTTTGGACAACAATCCTCAATCTCTTATGAGAATATTATTTGTTGTTGAATGCTTATGCATTAAAGAGGAGTCCATTATCTGTTGTCTATGTTGTCCCGGTATGGATGTCTAAGTTGAGAATAATCAAAAGCGAGAAATCCAATGCGAGCTTTCTCCTTAGACCATTGTACAGGCGGCATAGAGGTACCCCTTTGTGATACTTGGTTAAAACATATGTTATGCAATGATAATCCATGAAAATCCGAGCTAATTAGGACAAGGTGCGGGCACTATTGGTATACTATGCATGAGGCTTGCAACTTATAGGATATCTTATACATAACACATATGCTTTATTACTACCGTTGACAAAATTGTTTCTTGTTTCCAAAATAAAAGCTCTAGCACAAATATAGCAATCCATGCTTCCCTCTGCGAAGGGCCTTTCTTCTACTTTTATGTTGAGTCAGTTTACCTACTTCTTTCTGTCTTAGAAGCAAACACTTCTGTTAACTGTGCATTGATTCTTACATACTTGCATATTTGCATTCATCATATTACTTTGCATTGACAACTATCCATGAGATAAACATGTTAAAAGTTGAAAGCAACCACTGAAACTTAAATCTTCCTTTGTGTTGCTTCAACGCCTTTACTTTGAATTCATTGCTTTATGAGTTAACTCTTATGCAAGACTTATTGATGCTTGTCTTGAAAGTACTATTCACTAGAAGTCTTTGCTATATGATTCAATTGTTTAACCATTGTCTTTACCATTGCTTTGGATTGCTGCATTCATTACATATGCTTACAATAGTATTGATCAAGATTATGATAGCATGTCACTTCAGAAATTATCTTTGTTATCGTTTACCTACTCGAGGACGAGTAGGAACTAAGCTTGGGGATGCTGATACGTCTCAAACGTGTCTATAATTTCTTATGTTCCATGCTACTTTATTGATGATACACACATGTTTTATACATACTTTATGTCATATTTATGCATTTTCCGACACTAACCTATTAACAAGATGCCGAAGAGCCAGTTGTTGTTTTCTGCTGTTTTTGGTTTCAGAAATCCTAGTAAGGAAATATTCTCGGAATTGGACGAAATCAACGCCCAGGGTCTTATTTTTCCACGAAGCTTCCAGAAGTCCGAAAGGGAAACGAAGTGGGGCGACGAGGCGGCGACACGCCAGGGCGGCGCGGCCCTGTTGTGTGGGCCCCTCGTGACGCCCCCTGACCTACCCTTCCGCCTACATATAGCCTTCGTCGAGATAACCCCAGTACAAAGAGCCACGATACGGAAAACCTTCCAGAGACGCCGCCGCCAATCCCATCTCGAGGGATTCAGGAGATCGCCTCCGGCACTCTGCCGGAGAGGGGAATCATCTCCCGGAGGACTCTTCATCGCCATGATCGCCTCCAGAATGATGTGTGAGTAGTTCACCCCTGGACTATGGATCCATAGCAGTAGCTAGATGGTTGTCTTCTCCTCATTGTGCTATAATTGTCGGATCTTGTGAGCTGCCTAACATGATCAAGATCATCTATTTGTAATGCTACATGTTGCGTTTGTTGGGATCCGATGAATATTGAATTCTATGTTATGTTGATTATCAATCTATCATCTATGTGTTGTTTATGATCTTGCATGCTCTCCGTTATTAGTAGAGGCTCTGGCCAAGTCGTTATTTGTAACTCCAAGAGGGAGTATTTATGCTCGATAGTGGGTTCATGCCTCCATTAAATCTGGGACAGTGACAGAAAGTTCTAAGGTTGTGGATGTGATGTGGCCACTAGGGATAAAACATCAATGCTATGTCTAAGGATGTATTTGTTGATTACATTACGCACCATACTTAATGCAATTGTCTATTGTTTACAACTTAATACTGGAAGGGGTTCGGATGATAACCTGAAGGTGGACTTTTTAGGCATAGATGCATGCTGGATAGCGGTCTATGTACTTTGTCGTAATGCCCAATTAAATTTCACACTACTCATCATAACATGTATGTGCATTGTCATGCCATCTTTATTTGTCAATTGCCCAACTGTAATTTGTTCACCCAACATGCTATATCTTATCGGAGAGACACCACTAGTGAACTGTGGACCCCGGTCCATTCTTTACATCGAATACAATCTACTGCAATACTCGTTCTTACTGTTCTCTGCAAACATCATCATCCACACTATACATCTAATCCTTTGTTACAGCAAGCCGGTGAGATTGACAACCTCACTGTCACGTTGGGGCAAAGTAATTTGGTTGTGTTGTGCAGGTTCCACGTTGGCGCCGGAATCCCTGGTGTTGCGCTGCACTACACTCCGCCACCATCAACCTTCAACGTGCTTCTTGGCTCCTACTGGTTCGATAACCTTGGTTTCTTACTGAGGGAAAACTTGCCGCTGTACGCATCACACCTTCCTCTTGGGGTTCCCAACGGACGAGTGCTTTATCGTCACAAGCAGCACTTTTTCTGGCGTAGTTGCCGGGGAACGAAGGAAAGTTACACCACAAAGATTTTCAACTCCCACGTCAACAACACTTTTTCTGCACCTCATCTTTAGAGCGCACAAGTATAGGGGATCGCAACAGTCTTCGCGGGAAGTAAAACCCAATTTATTGATTCGACACAAGAGGAGACAAAGAATACTTGAAAGCCTTAACAGCGGAGTTGTCAATTCAGCTGCACCTGAAAACATACTTGCTCGCAAGAGTTTATCAGTAGTAACAGTTTTATAGCAGTAGCAGTAGTGAAATAACAACAGCAGTGGAATAAAGACAACAGTAGTGATTATAGTAAACAGCAGGATTAAAATACTGTAGGCACAGGGATGGATGACGGGCGTTGCATGGATGAGAGAAACTCATGTAACAATCAAAACAGGGCATTTGCAAATAATAATAAAACGGTGTCCAAGTACTAAGCAATCCATAGGCATGTGTTCCGTATATAGTCGTACGTGCTCGCAATGAGAAACTTGCACAACATCTTTTGTCCTACCAGCCGGTGGCAGCCGGGCCTCTAGGGAATCTACTGGATATTAAGGTACTCCTTTTAATAAAGTACCGGAGCAAAGCATTAACACTCCGCGAACACATGTGATCCTCACATCACTGCCTTCCCCTCCGGTTGTCCCAATTTCTGTCACGTTGGGGCCTCGGGTTCCGGACAGCGACATGTGTATACAACTTGCAGGTAAGATCATAAAACAATGCATATCATCATGAAACAATAACATGTTCAGATCTGAGATCATGGCACTTGGGCCCTAGTGACAAGCATTAAGCATAACAAGTTGCAACAATATCATCAAAGTACCAATTACGGACACTAGGCACTATGCCCTAACAATCTTATGCTATTACATGACCAATCTCATCCAATCCCTACCATCCCCTTCAGCCTACATCGGGGGAATTACTCACACATGGATGGGGGAAACATTGCTGGTCGATGGAGAGGCATCGGTGGTGATGATGGCGATGATCTCCTCCAATTCCCCGTCCCGGCGGAGTGCCAGAACGTAGTTTCTGGTCCCGAGACGGAGTTTCGCGATGGTGGCGGCGTTCTGGAGGGTTTCTGGCGACTTCGACTTCTCTCCTCGCGTTTTTAGGTCGAAACCCCTTAAGTAGTCCAAAGGGAAGCGTCAGAGGCCAGCCGAGGTGGCCACACAGTAGGGCGGCGCGCCCCCCTCCTGGGCCACGCCGGCCTAGTGTGTGGGGGCCTCGGGCCTCCACCTGGCTTGCCCTTCTGGCTCCGTAATTCTTCTGGAAAAATAAGACCTTCGACATAAATTCCGAGGATTTTCCTAAAAGTTGGATTTCTGCACAAAAACGAGACACCAGAGCAATTCTGCTGAAAACAGCGTTAGTCCGTGTTAGTTGTATCCAAAATACACAAATTAGAGGCAAAACAATAGCAAAAGTGTTCGGGAAAGTAGATACATTTTGGACGTATCAACTCCCCCCAAGCTTAGCTTATTGCTTGTCCTCAAGCAATTCAGTTAACAACTGAGTGCGATAAAAGAACTTTCACGAACACATTTGTTCATATGATGTAAATATTCTCATGATATGGACAAGTACTTAGGTAATTCATAATAAGATACATGCAAATAAGATCATCTAATAGCTATGTCAATCATGGAAAGGTACCAACAAATTAATAATAAGCATCATGAATCATGTCTATCAGCAGGATTGCAATGTTCATAAAAGGGTATGATAAAGTGGTATCTCGCTTGCCCGTATTTGAATAGCAAAACATAAATGCTCAGGCACCTCTAAAGTTCATGGAAAGACTAGAAATAGAGATTGTCAAAGATAAAAGCATCAAAGTTATACCGCAGTCAATCATATTTTGGGACAAGCATATTATACTAAGAATGACAGTTGTGCTCTCAAGAAAGTGCTCAAAGAAAGCATGGTGACATAACATGAAAGTAAAAGATTGACCCTTCGCAGCGGGAAGCAGGGATTAACATGCGCTAGAGCTTTTCATTATTAAAACAGGAGTAAAATTATTTTGAGAGGTGTCTGTTGTTGTCAACGAATGGTAATGGGTACACCAACTACCTCACCAACCAGACTTCCAAGAGCGGCTCCCATGAAGGATGTTATTTCTGCCAGCAAGGTAGATCATCCCTCTTCTCTTTTGTTTACACACGTACTTTAGTTTTATTATGGGTGACACTCCCCCCAACCTTTGCTTACACAAACCATGGCTAACCGAATCCTCGGGTGCCTTCCATCAATCTCATACCATGGAGGAGTGTCTATTTGCAAAATTAAGTTGCTTACTGATGAATCAGAGCAAAACGTGTGAAAAGAATTATTAATGAAGTAATTAGTTGGGGCTGGGCACCCCGTTGCCAGCTCTTATTATGAAAGTCTGTCAAAAGTAAATGACAAGGTTGAAAAATAAACACCACATACTTCCTCATGAGCTATAAAACATTAACACAAATTGAGAAACATTTTGAAGGTTTAAAGGTAGCACATGAGAATTTACTTGGAATGGTTTGAAATGCCATGCATAGGTATTTATGGTGGACACTTTGGAACAACTTGGTTTTCAGGGGTTTGGAAGGACGAGCAGCATTCCCGCTCAGTACAAGTGAAGGCTAGCAATAGACTGGGGAGCGACAATCAAGAGAGCCGTCACTGTCATAATCATGCTTGCGGCAAAATAAATTAACGGAGGCATAAAAGTGATACAAGAACTCCGAGGCAAAGTAAATCATCAAGGCTTAATTGAATTTTGTTCAGTAATATGCATGCGTGAGCATGTGCCAAGTCGATTCAAATGAAATATTCAGAGGAGGATACCACAATGTCATACCTATTTATGAATAAAACAATGCAAGCAAACATCCATGACATGCTACTCATATTAATAAACTGGAGCTAAACATGAGAGATCATGAACTACTAGACTTTCTTAAATAACATATACCTCACATGAACCAACTAAGCATGCTCACATGGATGAGTATCTGTACAAAAATGAAGACAAATAGAGTTCATACCAGCCCCTCACCACAGTCGAATTGTCGTAGATCGTCATTATTGCCTTTCACTTGTGTAGCTTGAATAATATGAAATGAAAACCACGCTCCAGCCACCGAAGACCATTGAACTCATAATGAACTTTACAAAACCAAAGAAGAACAACAAATATTTCTGGTGTTTTCGAATTGGAAACAAGAACAAGAGGAAACAAGCAAACAAAGCAAAATCTTTTTGGATTTTCTTATAGCAAACCAACGATAGCAAATAAAGCAAAATAAAAGCAAGAAACCAAAATAATCAAATGGTGAAGAGAAACAACAGAAATATTTTTGGTCTTTTTGTGTTTTGGGAAAGAAACAAAGCAAAAACAAGAAAATGAAAACTAGAAGAGTCACATAAACACAAAGCAGCAGGAATTCGTCAAACTTGACAGCAGTACAATAATCGATTTTTAAGAAATTCTTCCGCTGCCCAGCTCGAAAAGTGTTCAACTAATGAAAGATATATAACAACCTGGGGAACATGCACAAAAATTGGCTTCGCAAAATAACGTTCTGGCTGTTTTTGAGAATTTTTTGGTATCAGTCCAGAATCTGTTTTCAGGCAGCACTTCCCCAAATATCATCTTCCTCTTATTAGAAAACCACTCAAAGAAGCTAAACAAGTATATACAAGTATCCAGCAACCATAATATGCAAAGAATGAGTGATGCCGGTATACCTCCCCCCAAGCTTAGGCTTTTGGCCTAAGTGGAGTTCAATCCCATGGTGCCCATGAAGTAGCACCTCCATAGTACGACGAAGATGGATCATATTCCGGGTATGTGCTGGAAGAAGCACCCGGATACGTGACGGTGTAGTCGTAGGAGGGCTCGGCGTCCTCAGAGTCATGCTGCTGGTGGAAACCCTGTATCTTCAGTTGCTCATCCACCTCCTCCTTAGAGCGCGACCATGGTTTCCTGTCAATATTGAACAAATCTTGCTGCGGCAAAGGGATTTCCCTCTCATCCCCGTCAAAAAACAACATTCTATAGACCATATTATCTAAACTAGAGTCAGTTGTAACAAATTGATGACTCTTCATAGCAGCAATATCAAGCCTTATATGAGTTAATTTCACATCAGTAGGGTCAAGAGGAAGATCTAGATATGCTAAAATGCGCGATGCAATAATTTCTCCAAAAATAGGCCCCCTGTTAGACAAACGGCGAGCAATAAGAGCACCAAGATGATAAGGTGTCTCTCCAGTGAGTGCAGCAATTAAGAAAGCAAGATGATAGCTAGAAATATTGCTAGTGTTCTCCCTACCAAGAATGCTAGTAGCAAGGTAATAAGCAAAATACTTAATGGCGGGGAGTTGGATGTTTCTTATCTTGCCACGCTGAATGGTGCGGCAATCATCATTGGTGATCTCCCGATAGAGCTCCAGCAAGGCCTTGGAGTTGTCCTCAATCTTCTTCGTGGTACCTACAGGGGCAATATCCAATGCAATACAAAAATCCTCCAACTTCATAGTAACAAGATTACCATAGATCTTGAATGCAACTGTCGGGTGATAGTGCTTGTTGTTGAACTTGAAGCTCTCAACAAAGATTTTAGTGAGCATGTGGTATTGCTCCCTCTCATATCCCATGTAGGTGGTTAAGCCCGCCTTACCGACGAGGGTCAAGAAATCATTCAGCAACCCTGCATTACTCAAAAAGTTATAACATGGGAAAGATGAAGCGTTAGGGACTCCATTGTCTTCTTCGGGTTCAAAGCTTGGCGCGATGACGTCCTCATTATAGGATCGCGTGAATCGAGTGGCGGTCCTAGAGGGCCTTCCCGTGCTTGTTGTCTCTCTCTCAAACACTTCTCCAAAGTTATAATTATCCATCTTCCTTTTCTGAAATTTTTCAACAAACATTATAAAATTTGATTTGGTGACATATAATTGAGGGAAACTACTATAGGAACTTGCTAGGGTACTAATCATGCATCAAAACTAGTTTCTACAACTTAGAACAAGCATGCAAGCTCACTAAACATGTTACCTACAGCAGCAAAATATTCAAGATATACTCAACCAAATAAAATTCTACTTGGATAATCGGAGGAGTCACATACCGGAGAGCAAATGTGCCAAATTTCAGACAGAAATCTGGGCTGAGCAAAGAGATCAAGAAATCTTGAGCTCTTGAGCAGAACCGCGAGTGAGAGAAAGCTGGTGCTGGTTTTTTCGGGAGAGAGAAGAGAGTGGGAGGAAGGGATGAAGTAGTGGGGCAAGGAGGGGTCCACACGCCAGGGTGGCGCGCCCCCCTTGCTGGCCGCGCCGTCCTGTGGGGTGCCATCCTGGGGTGCCCCACTGGTCATCCCCAGGTGCTCTCAGGTGCGTCTTCGAAAAATAAGACCAACGTTATAATTTTTGTGAATTTTTGAAAACTTTGAAAAATGCACATTTCTGGGTATTAAATTTATTATTACTGGGCAGAAAAAGATTTTGAAAACTCTAATTGGATAAAGAACTTTGCAAAACAAAAGTGCTATAGCAAGTAGAACAAGTGGAGGAAGAAAGAGATGTTGTTTACCTCCTCTATGCATATAAAAAGTATTTGTTAACAAGGTTGATCAAGTCTTGCCACCAAATAAATTTTACATAGCATAAGAAGAAATAAACCTCAAATCAATCATGGTACCTTGAATTGTATTGATATGGATCCAATCATAATATTTTGATATCCTTCTTTAGGTTCATATATAGGACAATCAATAGCTCCAATTTTGATAGTTCTCACATTAGAAATTGTATTAACTCCACATACTTTATCAATCCTCTTGGGGAAATAAACGGTATGCTCCTTGTCATCAACATTGAAAGTAACTTTTCCTTTATTGCAATCAATAACAGCCCCTGCGGTGTTAAGAAAAGGTCTCCCAAGAATAATAGACATATTATCATCTTCAGGCATTTCCAACACAACAAAATCAGTTAATATCAAGCAGTTATTAGTAACTTGAACAGGAACATCCTCACATATACCAATAGGAATAGCAGAAGAGTTATCAGCCATTTGCAAAGATATATCAGTCGGTATCAACTTATCTAAATAAAGTCTCTTGTAAAGAGAAAAAGGCATAACACTAACACCGGCTCCCAAATCACATAGAGCAGTTCTAACATAATTATTCTTAATGGAACAAGGAATAGTCGGTATACCTGGGTCGCCCAACTTCTTTGGAACTTTGCCATTGAAAGAGTAATTAGCAAGCATAGTGGAAATCTCCTCATTAGGAATTTTCCTTTTGTTAGAAACAATATCTTTCATATACTTTGAATAAGGAGGCAATTTAATAGCATCAGTCAAAGGGATTTGCAAGAATAAAGGTTTCATCCAATCGCAAAATTTATTATAGTGTTCTTCTTCCTTTGATTTTAGTTTCTTAGCAGGAAAAGGCATTTGCTTTTGAACCCAAGGTTCCCTTTCATTACCATGTTTCTTAGCAGTAAAATCTTATTTAGTATACTTTTTATTTTTAGCATGCTTTTCAGGTTCATCTTCAACTTCTTCTTTATCAGAAGCATCATTCCTATCATTATATTTATCATGTTCATTACCACTTTCAGTTTCAGCATCAGAAATAGAAATACTATTAGGATCATTAACAGGTTCAGAGGATTCTACAACATTTTTATGTTTCTTCTTCTTTTTCTTAGAATGAGCACTAGGTTCAATTCGTTGAGAATCTTGTTCAACTCTTTTGGGATGCCCTTCAGGATACAGAGGATCCTGAGTGGAAACACCGCCTCTAGTTGTTACTTCATAAGCATGTTTTTCTTTAGAATTATTTTTTAACAAGTCATTTTGCACTTTAGTGAGTTGATCAATTTGAGTTTGAACCATATGAAAATGTTTAACAAGCATCTTAACATCATTGGAGGTTCTCTCCACAATATCATGCAAATTGCTAATAGCTTGAGAATTTTCCATTAGATGATTCTCTACTCTCATATTAAAATTTTCTTGCTTAACAATATAATTATCAAACTCAACTAAGCATTGAGCAGGAGGTTTTGAATATGAAATATCTTTCCTAGTAAAGCGTTGAAGAGAGTTTACCTCGATCATGGATGAAGGGGGAATTATCTTGCATAAATCTTCTATGGGGGGGTAAATTCTTCACATCTTCGGATTTAATACCTTTCTCCTTAAGAGATTTCTTGGCTTCCCTCATATCTTCATCATTTAATTTAATTAAACCCCTCTTCTTCAATATCGATGTCGGAGTTGGTTCAGGTGTAGTCCAATCATCATGATTCCGGCCTATTTTAGCCAATAATTCTTCAAATTTTCTGCAGAGTTCTTTTCCTGAAAACACAACCAGCACAACTATCCAAATATGCTCTAGACTCAATGGTTAGTCCACTATAAAATATATCAAGTAAATCATGCTTTTCCAAATCATGTCCAGGTCGAGCTCTGATAAGAGAACAAAATCTTGCCCATGCCTCAGGCAATTTCTCTCCATCTTCCTGGTCAAAGTTATAAATTTTCTGCAAAGCAGCATGTTGAGCACTAGCAGGAAAGTATTTCCAAAAGAAAACATCAAGCAAATCTCCTGGACTATTAATAGAACCAGGAGGCAAACTATTATACCAAGTTTTAGCATCATCCTTTAATGAGAAAGGAAAAATTCTAGCAACAAAATAAGTGCGCATCTTGACATCATCAGAAAACAAGCTACTCATAGAAGAAAGTTCATTCATATGTTCTACATCACTTTCTTTTTCAGTACCACAAAAGGGTGTTTTCTCAACAATAGCTATATGAGATAGATCAAGAGAAAAATCATAATCTTTATCCTTAATGTTTATAGGAGATGTGGCAAATTTAGGATCAGGAGACAGCTTATATCTAACAGTATGTTGTGCGACAAACTTTTTAATTTTTCTTGCATCAGTAATAGCATTGCATTTATCAATAAAATCATCATCAAGCTCCACATAATCCTCATCAGGATCATCACTAGAATAATCAACAGACTCAGGTGAATTAACAGGTGTAGCAGCATTTTCATTAGGAGTTTCAGTATTTTCAATTTGTCTAGACCTAGCAATTGTAGCATCTAGAAAAGATCCCAATGAACCACTATCATCAAGCACAGCAGAAACATTATCAATATTATAAGAATTTTCCGATTCAGCAGAAGTACCAGCAAGTTAAGCTTGTGGTGGTGAAACAAGTTGACTTATCACATATGGTGAATCAAGAGTAGCAGAGGTACTCAGAGTTGTACCTTTTTTGTAGTGGATGGTAATATGGCGACTTTAGGATCGCGAGATTTACCCATGATGGAGAATTTGTAGCGAACAATATCAATCCAAGTGAACTTCCAAATAAAGCTATGCTCCCCGGCAACGGCGCCAGAAAAAGTGCTGTTGACGTGGGAGTTGAAAATCTTTGTGGTGTAACTTTCCTTCGTTCCCCGGCAACGGCGCCAGAAAAAGTGCTGCTTGTGATGGTAAAGCACTCGTCCGTTGGGAACCCCAAGAGGAAGGTGTGATGCGTACAGCGGCAAGTTTTCCCTCAGTAAGAAACCAAGGTTATCGAACCAGTAGGAGCCAAGAAGCACGTTGAAGGTTGATGGTGGCGGAGTGTAGTGCGGCGCAACACCAGGGATTCCGGCGCCAACGTGGAACCTGCAATACACAACCAAATTACTTTGCCCCAATGTGACAGTGAGGTTGTCAATCTCACCGGCTTGCTGTAACAAAGGATTAAATTTATAGTGTGGATGATGATGTTTGCAGAGAACAGTAAGAACGAGTATTGCAGTAGATTGTATTCGATGTAAAGAATGGACCGGGGTCCACAGTTCACTAGTGGTGTCTCTTCGATAAGATATAGCATGTTGGGTGAACAAATTACAGTTGGGCAATTGACAAATAAAGATGGCATGACAATGCACATACATGTTATGATGAGTAGTGTGAAATTTAATTGGGCATTACGACAAAGTACATAGACCGCTATCCAGCATGCATCTATGCCTATAAAGTCCACCTTCAGGTTATCATCCGAACCCCTTCCAGTATTAAGTTGCAAACAACAGATAATTGCATTAAGTATGGTGTGTAATGTAATCAACAAATACATCCTTAGACATAGCATTGATGTTTTATCCCTAGTGGCAACAGCACATCCACAACCTTAGAACTTTCTCACACACGTCCTGCATTTAATGGAGGCATGAACCCACTATCGAGCATAAATACTCCCTCTTGGAGTTACAAGTAACGACTTGGCCAGAGCCTCTACTAATAACGGAGAGCATACAAGATCATAAACAACACATAGATAATAGATTGATAATCAACATAACATAGCATTCAATATTCATCGGATCCCAACAAACGCAACATGTAGCATTACAAATAGATGATCTTGATCATGTTAGGCAGCTCACAAGATCCGACAATGATAGCACAATGAGGAGAAGACAACCATCTAGCTACTGCTATGGACCCATAGTCCAGGGGTGAACTACTCACACATCACTCCGGAGGCGATCATGGCGATGAAGAGTCCTCCGGGAGATGATTCCCCTCTCCGGCAGGGTGCCGGAGGCGATCTCCTGAATCCCCCGAGATGGGATTGGCGGCGGCGGCGTCTCTGGAAGGTTTTCCATATCGTGGCTCTCGGTACTGGGGTTATCTCGACGAAGGCTATATGTAGGCGGAAGGGTAGGTCAGGGGGCGTCACGAGGGGCCCACACAACAGGGCCGCGCGGCCAGGGCCTGGGCCGCGCCGCCCTGGCGTGTCGCCGCCTCGTCGCCCCACTTCGTTTCCCTTTCGGACTTCTGGAAGCTTCGTGGAAAAATAAGACCCTGGGCGTTGATTTCGTCCAATTCCGAGAATATTTCCTTACTAGGATTTCTGAAACCAAAAACAGCAGAAAACAACAACTGGCTCTTCGGCATCTTGTTAATAGGTTAGTGTCGGAAAATGCATAAATATGACATAAAGTATGTATAAAACATGTGTGTATCATCAATAAAGTAGCATGGAACATAAGAAATTATAGATACGTTTGAGACGTATCAACGGCTACCAAGATGTCTACGACAACTAGGGAATCTTCTGACGTCAGACGTTGGCCTGTGGACTAGAGAGTCCATCCTATTTACGCTTCCGCTATGAACATTGTGTCCGTTGATGAATAGATCAACTATTTGTGTAATATTGGATCATGTGATCTCTATTTGTAAGACGACTATGGTATGTAATGAATGATGACTTATGATATTCAACTGTTATGCCTCGCAACAACAATATTCCTGGGATTGTGATGTATGACATGACATGCATCTGGACTTAAAAATCCGGGTGTTGACAAGTTGGTATCAGAGCCATTGTTTGACCTTAGGAGACCCTAGTTAGAATGGACGTCTGAAAAACTTAGTTTCAAAACAAATGAAGTGAATATTTATGAAAAACTTATTCTCACTCTTATCCTTGAGATCTTTTCAAAAACAACATTCATACTCTACCTTTCTTACTACATAAAAACTTGGCACACTTGTGCACTTCTCTAACTAACTCCTCCTCATTGTTCATAGATGGAGTACAAATGGGAGTTCTATCAGCTTGGTCACGGAGGAAACCTGATGTTCGAGAAAGACTTGAAGCAACTAGTGGAATATCTAGGACGCCCGTATCCCGAGTTCTTCGGAACACCCCTCAACAATCACTCCGGAGGACCAACTCGGTGGGAAGTTTTTGCAGATCTACGAAGAAAGCTTGGAGCCCCGATATGGGAAACCATATGGTTTTCTGTAACGGGAAACACTTGGAAGGAAGGACTAGTCAGAGCTATGCAAGAAGCAATTGCCCGTCTGTGTGGACAAAATGAGAACAAGATCAAGAACACTCGCTTCATCTACTACCCAAGACATGACCCCATGGGAAGACCGATGACCATGCCCCCGCACACGGAGATGAACCACTATGTAGCACACCTCGACTTCATGCTGTACAAGACCCACAAGGAGTTGTACAACGCCCTCGCCTCTCGCCAAGCACATTACCCGTAACAACGAAGAATCCACCCTGAAGAGTAGTATCACCCCAGCACTTAAGTAGGTGTGAGTTGTATCAGGATCCCCTTGTATCGTAGAGCGAATGAATGGTTCTTCAAACCAACGGAGTGTTAGATTTGTAATGTGTGATGTTTGGTATGAATGAAAAAGTGTTGTTGGTTTTACCCCCTCAACACTACTCAAGTTTTCAAGTTTTGAACTTTTTGAACTTTAAATCAAACAAAACATAGAAATTTCCCTCTTATCTTATCATCTACCTCGATGTCAGATGGCCCCACCAACCCGCAGCGCCACCCAAGACGCCATGATGCAGATGCTAGAGATGATGATGGTTGACCGAGAAGCCGAAAGAGCTGAACGCCAAGCCAACATCGCTGCACTGCAGCAGATCGCTCAGAACAACAACGGCCATGGAAACCACGACCACCCTGGGTCAAAACTGAATAACTTTCAGAACACCAACCCACCTATTTTCAGCAAGACCGAAGAGCCCCTCGATGCCAATGACTGGCTCCAGACCATGGAGAACAACCTCGAAGTTGCGGGAGTTGAAGCCACAGAGAAAGTACTGTTCGCCACCCACTACCTGTCAGGACCTGCACGAGCCTGGTGGACAAGCGCCCGCGCAATGAATGCGGGACAGATGATGACCCGGGAAGACTTCAAGCTGAAGTTTAGCAAGTACCATGTGCCCCAAGGACTGATCAAGAAGATGAGAGACGAGTTCCGCGAACTCAAGCAAGGACGGATGACGGTGGTAGAATACTGCGACAGATTCCTCACTTTGTCAAGGTACGCCCCGGATGAAACCGACACCAATGAGAAGCGGAAGGAAAGATTTCTGAACGGATTACACGACGAGATGCAGACTGTACTGGTCAACATTCCCTTTGCTGACCTAGAAGCCCTGGTGGACTCCGTCATCCAGATGGAAGGGAAGCTTCACCAAGCCAACGAGAATCGCAAACGCCGGATGATGAACCAGCATGGGTCCAGCAATACCCAGAAGTACCGCAACAACTCATCTGGAGGATTTACTCCAAGATACAACAAGCCCACTGCTCAGAATTACCGCCCAAACTACACCAACAACCCCGGAGGACCCCCGAAGCCCGGAGGCAACAACAACAACAATCACACCAGCAACAACAACCCCAACAACAACAACAACGGGAACAACAACAACAACACTGGCCCTAGGACTGGAAGCAACGCCATCCCCGTCGCCACCAAGGACAAGGCCACCATCACTTGTTATGAGTGTGGAGTGGTTGGGCATTACTCCAATGAGTGCCCCAAAAGGTTAGCCAAGATTGTCGCCAACACCGCTGCACCTGCTCAGAACCAGCACCGCTTTGCCGCGAGAAGGAACCAGAACAACAACAACGGCCGCCTCTACAACATGACTGCCACAGAAGCCCAAGAAGCACCTCAGGCCATGCCAAGTATGTTTTCCTGTTAAATCATATCGTCCAATCTCTCTTAGGAACCTAAATTTTCTTAAAATCTCGGGACGAGATTTGTTTAAGGGGGAAGGGTTTGTAACATCCCAAATTTTAAAACAAAGAGAAAATGAATTTCCTTTTTCCAAAAATGAGAACCAACAAAAACTTTTCTTACATTGGGTGCTATGCATAGTACTCATACTTAATCTTTGTGTTATTGCCATGATTGTGTGTTCCTTGCTCTACACTCCTTTTCAAAACCCTAAACCCTAACCTTCTCAAAAACAAAGTGGGTCAAATTTGAGAAACCAAAATAAAAGAAAAAGACATGTGTGGGCATATAGCCCTAATATGTAAATCTTGAACCCTACCTTTCTTATTTTGGTAAATGGTGGTGAACCATGGTAAACCCCACTAAACCCTAAACCTCATCCCTCTTGTCACCAACCTTTGAAAAACAAAATAAAAAAATGATCTTAAATAAGAAAAAGGCATATGCAAGCCTATGGCTATTTTTTTGCAAATACTAAACCTTGCTTTGTCTACCTTGGTAGATGGTCTAGAAATACCTCAACAAACATAATTTAAGGCTTACCACTCCAATCTTGGTGAAACCAAAAAGAAACAAAAATCAAATAAAACATATGCATAGAGGCATATGTGGCACTTAGCCAAAATATCAAATCTTGACCTAGGCACCTCCATTGCCCCAAAATGGTTTGAACCCTTTACCCAACTCAATCTAGCACCAAATAAACCTCACACATGCTTAAGTGAAGCAAAGAAAAAGAAAAGAATAAAAAGTAGAAAATCACAAAACCCTCACATATGGCTTATGCCATTTTTACAAATCTTTGACCTAGACCATTTTGGCCTTCACCATTAGTTGTATTATGTTACTAAACACTTATTACAACTTTTGGAATCAAAGAAACACAAATCAAATTAAATTCAAACTCAAATTGTGATCACATATGATAATGGTCAAATCTGCCATTTTTATTCTGGTCACTACTTTGAGCCTTTGGTTTTCAAGTTTTTCAAACTAAACTTTCCCAATTCTTTGCACCACATCCAAGAGCACATCAAGGTGAGGGTAAAAACCACCATGTCAAATTCATCTTGGATCAAAAACTATGCTCATGCAAAGTTGGAACTTTTTATCAAATGCAACAATCTCACACATTGCAATTTTGCAATTCTTTTATTTTTTAAATTCCACCACCACTTGTATTTGTCTCTGGTCATTTGCAAATTATCCAAATGCACAATTTTCAAATTTTGGAACCTTTTGAACTCAACCAAATTTGGCAAAGTTTGCAAATTGCAAATAGGCATCAATTGCCAACACTATTCTAAATAGTGTTCTAACCCATCCTTGAGCACCACTTGACCCTCTCTTGTTCCCTGGTCTCCTCCAGCACCAGTGCATCTAATTGGAACCCTAGCAATAGCCAAACCTAGCCATGGCCATGCCATGCCGGCCCCCCTTGCAAGTGCACATGCCTCTCTCCCTCTCTCTCAACCCTAGCACCTGCCACCATGTCTCCCTGCTCCCTCACACCCTACTGAGCATGCCTACCGCAGCCATGGCCGGAGATCGACCCGCCACCGCCGGGAACAGAACGCGCCCACGACGCCCAGAACGCGCCAGAGTGCGCATCGGCACGCCCTGGACGCCGCAGAGCAGACACGTGCGCCGTCGACCCGGGGGCCCTCTCGCCCTCTCCCTTCACCAGCTCGCTCCACTGGACGACCGTCGACCGCCAGACAAGCTCCCCTGCTCGCGCGCTCGCTGTCGCCGTGATACGTCTCCGACGTATCGATAATTTCTTATGTTCCATGCTTGTTTTCTGACAATACCTACATGTTTTGTTCACACTTTATATCGTTTTTATGCGTTTTCCGGAACTAACCTATTGACGAGATGCCGAAGTGCCAGTTCCTGTTTTCTGCTGTTTTTGGTTTCAGAAATCCTAGTAAGGAAATATTCTCGGAATTGGACAAAATCAACGCCCAGAGTCTTAAAATTCCACGAAGCTTCCAGAACACCCGAGAGGAACCAGAGGGGGGCCACAGGGCCGCCAGACACCAGGCCGGCGCGGGCCAGGGGTGGGCCGCGCCCCCCTACTGTGTCGTCGCCTCGTCAGCCCTCCGACTCCGCCTCTTCGCCTATATAAAGGTCCCTGACCTAAAACATCGATACGAAAAAAGCCACGGTACGAGAAACCATCCAGAGCCGCCGCCATCGCGAAGCCAAGATCTGGGGGACAGGAGTCTCTGTTCCGGCACGCCGCCGGGACGGGGAAGTGCCCCCGGAAGGCATCTCCATCGACACCACCGCCATCTTCATCAACGCTGCTGTCTCCCATGAGGAGGGAGTAGTTCTCCATCGAGGCTAAGGGCTGTACCGGTAGCTATGTGGTTAATCTCTCTCCTATGTACTTCAATACAATAATCTCATGAGCTGCCTTACATGATTGAGATTCATATGATGATGCTTGTAATCTAGATGTCATTATGCTAGTCAAGTGGATTTTACTTATGTGATCTCCGGAGACTCCTTGTCCCACGTGTGTAAAGGTGACAGTGTGTGCACCGTGTGGGTCTCTTAGGCTATATTTCACAGAATACTTATTCACTATTATGGATAGCATAGTGAAGTGCTTATTTATATCCCTTTATGATTGCAATGTGTTTTGTATCACTATTAATCTATGTGCTACTCTAGTGATGTTATTAAAGTACTCTATTCCTCCTGCACGGTGTAATGGTGACAGTGTGTGCATCGTGTAGTACTTGGCGTAGGTTATGATTGTAATCTCTTGTAGATTATGAAGTTAATTATTGCTATGATAGTATTGATGTGATCTATTCCTCCTTCATAGTGTGATGGTGACAGTGTGCATGCTATGTTAGTACTTGGTTTAGTTGTGTTGATCTATCATGCACTCTAAGGTTATTTAAACATGAATATCGAATATTGTGGAGCTTGTTAACTCCGACATTGAGGGTTCGTGTAATCCTACACAATTAGTGGTGTTCATCATCAAACAACAGAGTGTAGAGTGGTTTTATTATGTGATCAATGTTGAGAGTGTCCACTAGTGAAAGTATAATCCCTAGGCCTTGTTTCCAAATACTGCTATCGCTGCTTGTTTACTGTTTTACTGCATCTGTACTGCCTGCAATATTCCCACCATCAACCACACACCAGTTGTAGCATCAAGCTATTTGCTGGTGCCGTTACTACTGCTCATATACATTCATACCACCTGTATTTCACTATCTCTTCGCCGAACTAGTGCACCTATACATCTGACAAGTGTATTAGGTGTGTTGGGGACACAAGAGACTTCTTGCTTTGTGGTTGCAGGGTTGCATGAGAGGGATATCTTTGACCTCTTCCTCCCTGAGTTCGATAAACCTTGGGTGATCCACTTAAGGGAAACTTGCTGCTGTTCTACAAACCTCTGCTCTTGGAGGCCCAACACTGTCTACAAGAATAGAAGCACCCGTAGACATCAAGCACTTTTCTGGCGCCGTTGCCGGGGAGGAAAGGTAAAAGGTACTCACACTCCGGATCTCGGCTACTAAGCTATTTTCCCGGCACCGTTGTAAGTGCTCGAAGCTATTTCCTTTAGATCCTGCAATTGCATCTTTTTGTTTCTTGTTTTACACTAGTTTGGCATAATGGAAAGCAACATGGAGCTTTTTATTCTATTTCCTTAATTAAGACATGGATGGTTTGATGCGAAAATTTAAAAACCCATGGAACATATTAGTATGAATACTTTGAACACCGTTGTTGCTAATGATATGGAAAATTCTAAGCTTGGGGAAGCTGGTTTTGATGAGCATGATCTTTTTAGTCCCCCAAGCATTGAGGAGAAAATTTTCTTTGATGATACTTTACCTCCTATTTATGATGATTATAATGATAGTGGTCTTTTGGTGCCGCCTGTTATGGAGGATAAATTTGATTATGATTACAATATGCCTCCTATATTTGATGATGAGAATAATAATAATAATAGCTACTTTGTTGAATTCGCTCCCACTATTGCTAATAAAATTGATTATGCTTATGTGGAGAGTAATAATTTTATGCATGAGACTCATAATAAGAATGTTTCATTTGATAGTTATGTTGTTGAGTTTGCTCATGATGCTACTGAAAGTTATTATGAGAGAGGGAAACATGGTTATAGGCATCTTAATAATATTAAGTTTCCCCTCTTTATGTTGAGAATCTTGAAGTTACTCATGTTTTATCCTCTTATGCTTGTCACTTTGTTCTTCATGAATTCATTTGTGTACAAGATTCCTTTGCATAGGAAGTGGGTTAGACTTAAATGTGTTTTGAATTTGCTTCTTGATGCTCTCTTTTGCCTCAATTCTTATTTCTTGGGAGTGCATCATTGAAATTATTGAGCCCATCTTAATGGCTTTAAAGAAAGAACTTCTTGGGAGATAACCCATGTGTTTATTTTGCTACAGAAACTTTGTTTTATATTTGAGTCTTGGAAGTTGTTACTACTGTAGCAACCTCTACTTATCTTTATTTTATTGCATTGTTGTGCCAAGTAAAGTCTTTGATAGTAAGGTTCATACTAGATTTGGATTACTGCGCAGAAACAGATTTCTGTCTGTCACGAATCTGGGCCTAATTCTCTGTAGGTAACTCAAAAAATTATGCCAATTTACGTGAGTGATCCTCAGATATGTACGCAACTTTCATTCAATTTTAGAATTTTCATTTGAGAAAGTCTGGTGCCTCTATAAAATTCGTCTTTACGGATTATTCTGTTTTGACAGATTCTGCCTTTTATTTCGCGTTGCCTCTTTTGCTATGTTGGATGGATTTCTTTGTTCCATTAACTTCCAGTATCTTTGAGCAATGTCCAGAAGTGTTAAGAATGATTGTGTCACCTCTGAACATGTGAATTTTGATTATGCACTAACCCTCTAATGAGTTTGTTTCGAGTTTGGTGTGGAGGAAGTTTTCAAGGATCAAGAGAGGGAGATGATACAATATGATCAAGGAGAGTGAAAGCTCTAAGCTTGGGGATGCCCCGGTGGTTCACCCCTGCATATTTCAAGAAGTCTCAAGCGTCTAAGCTTGGGGATGCCCAAGGCATCCCCTTCTTCATCGACAACATTATCAGGTTCCTCTAGTGAAACTATATTTTTATTCCATCACATCTTATGCACTTTGCTTGTAGCGTCGGTTTGTTTTTGTTTTTGTTTTGTTTGAATAAAATGGATCCTAGCATTCATTGTGTGGGAGAGAGACACGCTCCGCTGTTGCATATGGACAAATATGTCCTTAGGCTTTACTCATAATGTTCATGGCGAAGGTTGAATCTTCTTCGTTAAATTGTTATATGGTTGGAAACGGGAAATGCTACATGTAGTAATTGGTAAAATGTCTTGGATAATGTGATACTTGGCAATTGTTGTGCTCATAAAGATTATGTTTAAGCTCTTGCATCATATACTTTGCACCTATTAATGAAGAACTACATAGAGCTGGTTAAAATTTGGTTTGCATGATTGGTCTCTCTAAGGTCTAGATATTTTCTGGTAAAGGTGTTTGAACAACAAGGAAGACGGTGTAGAGTCTTATAATGCTTGCAATATGTCTTTTATGTGAGTTTTGCTGTACCGGTTCATACTTGTGTTTGTTTCAAATAGCCTTGCTAGCCTAAACCTTGTATCGAGAGGGAATACTTCTCATGCATCCAAAATCCTTGAGCCAAACACTATGCCACTTGTGTCCACCATACCTACCTACTACATGGTATTTCTCCGCCATTCCAAAGTAAATTGCTTGAGTGCTACCTTTAAATTTCCATTCTTTGTCTTTGCAATATATAGCTCATGGGACAAATAGCCTAAAAACTATTGTGGTATTGAATATGTACTTATGCATTTTATTTCTTATAAGTTGCTTGTTGAGCGATAACCATGTTCCTGGGGACGCCATCAACTACTCTTTGTTGAATATCATGTGACTTGCTATGCATGTTCGTGTTGTCTGAAGCAAGGGCGATTTACCATGAGTTGAATGGTTTGAGCATGCATACTGTTAGAGAAGAACATTGGGCCGCTAACTAAAGCCATGACCCATGGTGGAAGTTTCAGTTTTGGACAAATATCCTCAATCTCATATGAGAAAATTAATTGTTGTTGAATGCTTATGCATTAAAGAGGAGTCCATTATCTGTTGTCTATGTTGTCCCGGTATGGATGTCTAAGTTGAGAATAATCAAAAGCGAGAAATCCAATGCGAGCTTTCTCCTTAGACCTTTGTACAGGCGGCATAGAGGTACCCCATTGTGACACTTGGTTAAAACATATGTATTGCGGTGATAATCCAGGTAATCCGAGCTAATTAGGACAAGGTGCGGGCACTATTGGTAATCTATGCATGAGGCTTGCAACTTGTAGGATATAATTTACATGATACATATGCTTTATTACTACCGTTGACAAAATTGTTTCTTGTTTTCAAAACCAAAGCTCTAGCACAAATATAGCAAACAATGCTTCCCTCTGCGAAGGGCCTTTCTTCTACTTTCATGTTGAGTCAGTTTACCCATCTCCTTCTGTCTTAGAAGCAAACACTTGTGTTAACTATGCATTGATTCCTACATACTTATATATTGCACTTGTTATATTACTTAATGTTGACAATATCCATGAGATATGCATGTTGAAAGTTGAAAGCAACCGCTGAAACTTAATCTTCCTTTGTGTTGCTTCAATGCCATTATTTAGAATTTACTACTTTATGAGTTAACTCTTATGCAAGACTTATTGATGCTTGTCTTGAAAGTATTATTCATGAAAAGTCTTTGCTATATGATTCAGTTGTTTAATCATTGTCTTTACCATTGCTTTGAATCGCTGCATTCATCTCATATGCTTTACAATAGTATGATCAAGATTATGTTGGTAGCATGTCACTTCAGAAATTATCTTTGTTATCGTTTACCTACTCGAGGACGAGTAGGAACTAAGCTTGGGGATGCTGATACGTCTCCGACGTATCGATAATTTCTTATGTTCCATGCTTGTTTTTTGACAATACATACATGTTTTGTTCACACTTTATATCGTTTTTATGCGTTTTCCGGAACTAACCTATTGACGAGATGCCGAAGTGCCAGTTCCTGTTTTCTGCTGTTTTTGGTTTCAGAAATCCTAGTAAGGAAATATTCTCGGAATTGGACGAAATCAACGCCCAGAGTCTTAAAATTCCACGAAGCTTCCAGAACACCCGAGAGGAACCAGAGGGCGGCCACAGGGCCGCCAGACACCAGGCCGGCGCGGGCCAGGGGTGGGCTGCGCCCCCTACTGTGTCGTCGCCTCGTCAGCCCTCCGACTCCGCCTCTTCGCCTATATAAAGGTCCCTGACCTAAAACATCGATATGAAAAAAGCCACGGTACGAGAAACCATCCAGAGCCGTCGCCATCGCGAAGCCAAGATCTGGGGGACAGGAGTCTCTGTTCCGGCACGCCGCCGGGACGGGGAAGTGCCCCCGGAAGGCATCTCCATCGACACCACCGCCATCTTCATCAACGCTGCTGTCTCCCATGAGGAGGGAGTAGTTCTCCATCGAGGCTAAGGGCTGTACCGGTAGCTATGTGGTTAATCTCTCTCCTATGTACTTCAATACAATAATCTCATGAGCTGCCTTACATGATTGAGATTCATATGATGATGCTTGTAATCTAGATGTCATTATGCTAGTCAAGTGGATTTTACTTATGTGATATCCGGAGACTCCTTGTCCCACGTGTGTAAAGGTGACAGTGTGTGCACCGTGTGGGTCTCTTAGGCTATATTTCACAGAATACTTATTCACTATTATGGATAGCATAGTGAAGTGCTTATTTATATCCCTTTATGATTGCAATGTGTTTTGTATCACTATTAATCTATGTGCTACTCTAGTGATGTTATTAAAGTACTCTATTCCTCCTGCACGGTGTAATGGTGACAGTGTGTGCATCGTGTAGTACTTGGCGTAGGTTATGATTGTAATCTCTTGTAGATTATGAAGTTAATTATTGCTATGATAGTATTGATGTGATCTATTCCTCCTTCATAGTGTGATGGTGACAGTGTGCATGCTATGTTAGTACTTGGTTTAGTTGTGTTGATCTATCATGCACTCTAAGGTTATTTAAACATGAATATCGAATATTGTGGAGCTTGTTAACTCCGGCATTGAGGGTTCGTGTAATCCTACACAATTAGTGGTGTTCATCATCCAACAACTGAGTGTAGAGTGGTTTTATTATGTGATCAATGTTGAGAGTGTCCACTAGTGAAAGTATAATCCCTAGGCCTTGTTTCCAAATACTGTTATCGCTGCTTGTTTACTGTTTTACTGCATCTGTACTGCCTGCAATATTCCCACCATCACCCACACACCAGTTGTAGCATCAAGCTATTTTCTGGTGCCGTTACTACTGCTCATATACATTCATACCACCTGTATTTCACTATCTCTTCGCCGAACTAGTGCACCTATACATCTGACAAGTGTATTAGGTGTGTTGGGGACACATGAGACTTCTTGCTTTTTGGTTGCAGGGTTGCATGAGAGGGATATCTTTGACCTCTTCCTCCCTGAGTTCGATAAACCTTGGGTGATCCACTTAAGGGAAACTTGCTGCTGTTCTACAAACCTCTGCTCTTGGAGGCCCAACACTGTCTACAAGAATAGAAGCACCCGTAGACATCACGCCGGCGACCGCATCGCCGCCCTTCCGCCACGGCCTTGCACGCGCCCGACACGGATAGACCCCGCCTAGCCTCGCCAACCTGCTCCTCAGAACCGCCTGGAGACTAGGACCCTGCCGCACGCGTCGCATTGCCCTGGGACGCCCTGGAACGCCATTACCGTCGACAACCTCCACGGAACCCTCGCAGCACCTCACGCCCCTATAAAAGGAGAACCCCCGCGCCTCCAATCCTCACTCCCCTCGCCTCCTCTCATCTCCTTAAGCCTGCTCGAGCTTAGCCACCTCCCAATTTCAACTGTAGAGTGCCAATTGATCGTCGGAGTCCGCCGGAGCAGGAGCAGAAGAAGTCGTCGAATTCGTCTACCCCCGACGCTGCCGCGACCACCATTGGCTTCCTCATCGTCGACAACGTCGCCGATCCTCATCGCCGACCCTCGCCGGAGCCCCAGCTCGCCGCCGACCCCATACCTCCGCCGCGGCAGCAACCCTCTCGCGTCGACGACGACGACGCACATCCATTCGATTAGATTCTGATCCTACGACTCCCAGCGACAGATACCGTTTCGGTAAGTTTCAGTCGCTGACGCCCGGGTCCCACTGTCAGCTTGCCCGCAGCGCTAGCTGGGCCGGCCCAATCCTTCTCTGCTGAGCAGCCCATCTATTTTTCCCACCTAAGCCCATATTTCAAATTCTGTTAAATCAATTCAGTATAAATTCAAATACTGGCCCTGTGCTAGAATTCAAATAGTTTCAAATCTACCTAACCAAAATTGATGAATTTTATATTGTTGGACAGCTTATGAAATGCTTGATCCAAACACACTGGTCCCACTTTGAAATCTTTGGTACAATTAATGTGACAAAAATAACAAATCAGATACTTTTACAACTTCAAATAAATCTTAAAAATCAACCAAAAATGATATTGAGTTGATTTCATCTCTCATAGCTCACATTTCACTTACACTAATTGTTTATGCAAAAATATGGTATGGTTACTTTGAGTGATCATGGCCCAAATTAAATAGAGGACTATATGGCTATTTTAGTTAGTTGATATTGTCCAAAACTATTATGCAAATCATATGAAGTGTTTTACTTCAGTTAAATCTTGTCCCAAGTACTTTCATATGAGGTTTAGACCCTGGTCAAATTACTCTCACATGAAATACTTTGTGATATTAAATCATAATTAGCATTGTTAAATAGTATGAGGTGTTCTACCTCATTTAAATCATTTTCTCAAATGATGATGATGAATGGTTGACTTAGGTCAACATGATTTCATGTATGATTGTTTGAGAAATTAAATCTTAAGAAGATTCAATGAGAGGAAATTATTCCTCAAGAACTAAATGGAAACTATCATTTACATATATAATGATAGGAAATTATTTCTCTAACCCTAAGTAAGAAAACCCTAGATTAATTCTTGGTAGCAATGCTAAGTGATGATGCTAGATCATTTGGAGTGAGCCATTAAGGCTAATTAAGGCTACTTAAGTATTGTTTGGTGATTGTATCCTCGTATTCGTGTATAGACGCTAGTACCGGAGAATACCAGGAAGAGGAAGGATTCTACCCAGAAGAAGAAGAGAACTTTCACCACTGATACGTCCAAAACGTATCTACTTTCCCGAACACTTTTGCTATTGTTTTGCCTCTAATTTGTGTATTTTGGATACAACTAACACGGATTAACGCTGTTTTCAGCAGAACTGTTCTGGTGTCTCGTTTTTGTGCAGAAATCCAACTTTCGGGAAAATCCTCGGAATTTATGCAGAAGGCCCTATTTTCCAAGAATAATGACGGAGCCAGAAGGACAAGTCAGGTGGAGGCCCGAGGGCCCCACACCATAGGGCGGCGCGGCCCAGGGGGGCCCGCGCGGCCATGTGGTGTGGCCCCCTCGGCCGGCCTCCGACGCCCTCTTTCGGACTATATATTGCCTTCGACCTAAAAACGCACGGGGAGAAGTCGAAGTCGCCAGAAAGCCTCCAGAACGCCGCCACATCGCGAAACTCCGTCGTGGGAGCCAGAAGTCTCCGTTCTGGCACTCCGCCGGGACGGGGAATTGGAGGAGATCATCGCCATCATCACCACCAACGCCTCTCCATCAACCAGCCATGTTTCCCCCATCCATGTGTGAGTAATTCCCCCGCTGTAGGCCGAAGGGGATGGTAGGGATTGGATGAGATTGGTCATGTAATAGCATAAGATTGTTAGGGCATAGTGCCTAGTGTCCGTAATTGGTACTTTGATGATATTGTTGCAACTTGTTATGCTTAATGCTTGTCACTAGGGCCCGAGTGCCATGATCTCAGATCTGAACATGTTATTGTTTCATCATATTCATTGTTTTATGATCTTACCTGCAAGTTGTATACACATGTCGCTGTCCGGAACCGATGGCCCCGAAGTGACAGAAATCGGGACAACCGGAGGGAATGGTAGCGATGTGAGGATCACATGTGTTCACGGAGTGTTAATGCTTTGCTCCGGTACTCTATTAAAAGGAGTACCTTAATATCCAGTAGTTTCCCTTGAGGCCCGGCTGCCACCGGCTGGTAGGACAAAAGATGTTGTGCAAGTTTCTCATTGCGAGCACGTACGACTATAATTGGAACACATGCCTATTGATTGCTTTGTACTTGGACACCGTTTTATTATTATCTGCAAATGCCCTGCTATGATTGTTACATGAGTTTCTCTCATCCATGCAACGCCCGTTCATCCGTCCCCGTGCCTACGTATTTTAATCCTGCTGTTTACTAAAATCACTACTGCTGTCTTTGTTACTCTCGTCGTTATTTCACTATCGCTATCGCTATAAAACTGTTACTATCGATAAACTCTTGCGAGCAAGTCTGTTTCAGTGCAGCTGAATTGACAACTCCGCTGTTAAGGCTTCCAAGTGTTCTTTGTCTCCCCTTGTGTCGAATCAATAAATTGGGTTTTACTTCCCTCGAAGACTGTTGCGATCCCCTATACTTGTGGGTCATCAAGACTATTTTCTGGCGCCGTTGCCGGGGAGCATAGCTTTATTTGGAAGTTCACTTGGATTGATATTGTTCGCTGCAAATTCTCCATCATGGGTAAACCTCGCGATACTAAGGTCGCCATATTACCATCCACTACAAGAAAAGGTACAACTCTGAGTACCTCTGCTGCTCTTGATTCACCATCTGTGATTGATAAACTTGTTTCACCGCCACATGCTTCACATGCGGGTACTTCTGCTGAATCTGAAAACTCTCATAATATTGATAATATTTCTGCTGTGCTTGATGATAGTGGTTCATTGGGATCTTTTCTAGATGCTACAATTGCTAGGTCTAGACAAATTGAAAATACTGAAACTCCTAATGAAAATGTTGTTACACCTGTTAATTCACCTGAACTCTGAATACTCTAGTGATGATCTTGATGACGATTCTGTGAAACTTGATGATGATTTTATTGAAAAATGCAATGCTACTACTGATGCAAGAAAAATTAAAAAGTTGCTTGCAGAACATGCTGTTAGATATAAACTGTCTCCTGATCCTAAGTTTGCCACATCTCCTATAAACATTAAGGATAAAGATTATGATTTTTCTCTTGATTTATCTCATATAGCTATTGTTGAGAAAACACCCTTTTGTGGTACCGAAAAAGAAAGTGCCGTTGAACACATGATTGAGCTATCTACTCTGAGTAGCTTGTTTTCTGATGATGTTAAGAAGCGTACTTACTTTGTTGCTAAAATCTTTCCATTCTCATTAAAGGATGACACTAAAACTTGGTATAATAGTTTGCCACCTAATTCTATTAAAAGTCCAAAAGAATTGCTTGATGTTTTCTTCCGTAAATACTTTCCTGCTAGTGCTCAACATATTGCTTTGCAGAGAATCTATAATTTTGATCAGGGAGATGGAGAGAAATTGCCTGAGGCTTGGGCGAGATTTTGCTCTCTTATTAGAGCTCGGCCTGACCATGATTTGGAAAAGCATGATTTACTTGATATATTTTATAGTGGACTAACCATTGAGTCTAGGGCATACCTGGATAGTTGTGCTGGTTGTGTTTTCGGGGAAAAGAACTCCAGGACGATCTTTGAAGAATTATTGGCTAAAATAGGCCGGAATCATGATGATTGGACTACGCCTGAACCAACTCCAACACCAATATTAAAGAAGAGGGGTTTAATTAAATTGAATGATGAAGATATGAGGGAAGCCAAGAAGTCTCTCAAGGAGAAAGGTATTAAATCTGAAGATGTGAAGAATCTTCCTCCCATAGAAGATATATGTGAGATAATTCCCCCTTCATCCATGATTGAGGTAAACTCCCTTCAACGCTTTACTAGGGAAGATATTCCGTATTCGAAACCTCATGCACAATGCTTAGATGAGTTTGATAATTATATTGTTAAGCAAGAAAATTTTAATATGAGAGTAGAGAATCATTTAATGGAAAATTCTCGAGCTATTAGTGAATTGCATGATATTGTGGAGAGAACCTCCAATGATGTTAAGATGCTTGTTAAACATTTTCATATGGTTCAAACTCAAATTGATCAACTCACTAAAGTGCAAAATGACTTGTTGGGGAATAATTCTAAAGAAAAACATGCTTATGAAGTAACAACTAGAGGCGGTGTTTCTACCCAGGATCCTTTATATCCTGAGGGACATCCCAAAAGAATTGAACAAGATTCTCAACGAACTAAAACTAGTGCTCCATCTAAGAAAAAGAAGAAGAAACATAAAAATGTTGTAGAATCCTCTGAACCTGTTAATGATCCTAATAGCATTTCTATTTCTGATGCTGAAACTGAAAGTGGTAATGAACATGATAAAGATAATGATAAGAATGATGCTTCTGATAAAGAAGATGTTGAAGAAGAACCTGAAAAGCATGCTAAAAATAAAAAGTACACTAAAGAAGATTTTATTGCTGAGAAACATGGTAATGAAAGAGAACCTTGGGTTCAAAAGCAAATGCCTTTTCCTGCTAAGAAACTAAAATCAAAGGAAGAAGAACACTATAATAAATTTTGTGATTGGATGAAACCTTTATTCTTGCAAATCCCTTTGACTGATGCTATTAAATTGCCTCCTTATTCAAAGTATATGAAAGATATTGTTACTAACAAAAGGAAAATCCCCAATGAGGAAATTTCCACTATGCTTGCTAATTACTCTTTCAATGGCAAAGTTCCAAAGAAGTTGGGCGATCCAGGTATACCTACTATTCCTTGTTCTATTAAGAATAATTATGTTAAAACTGCTCTATGTGACTTGGGAGCCGGTGTTAGTGTTATACCTTTTTCTCTTTATAAGAGACTTTACTTAGATAAGTTGATACCTACTGATATATCTTTGCAAATGGCTGATAAATCTACTGCTATTCCTGTTGGTATATGTGAGGATGTTCCTGTTCAAGTTACTAATAACTGCTTGATATTAACTGATTTTGTTGTGTTGGAAATGCCTGAAGATGATAATATGTCTATTATTCTTGGGAGACCTTTTCTTAACACCGCAGGGGCTGTTATTGATTGCAATAAAGGAAAGGTTACTTTCAATGTTGATGATAGGGAGCATACCGTTTATTTTCCCAAGAGGATTGAGAAAGCGTGTGGAGTTAATACTATTTCTAATGTGAGAACTATCAAAGTGGGAACTATTGATTGTCCTATATATGAGCCTAAAGAAGAATATCAAACTCTCGTGATTGGATCCATATCAATACAATTCAAGGTAACATGATTGATTTGAGGTTTATTTCTTCTTATGCTATGTAAAATTTATTTGGTGGCAAGACTTGATCAACCTTGTTAACAAATACTTTTTATATGCATAGAGAGGTAAACAACATCTCTTTCTTCCTCCACTTGCTCTAGTTGCTGTAGCACTTTTAATTTGCAAAGTTCCTTAGTTAATTGGAGATTTCAAAATTTTCCTGGCCAGTAATAATAAACTTAATACCCAGAAATGTGCATTTTTCAAAATTTTCAAAAATTCACAAAAATTATACCGTTGGTCCTATTTTTCGAAGAGGCACCTGGGAGCATCAGAGGATGACCTGTGGGGCACCCCAGGGTGCCACACCACAGGCCGGCGCGGCCAAGGAGGGGGGCGCGCCACCCTGTGGTGTGGGCCCCTCCTTGCCCCACTTTAGCATCTCTTCCTCCCAGAATCTTCTCTCTCCCGAAAAAACTCGAACCAGCTTTCTCTCACTCGCGTTTTTGCTCAAGAGCTCAGGATTTTTCGATCTCTTTGCTCAGCCCAGATTTCTGTCTGAAATTTGGCACATTTGCTCTCCGGTATGTGACTCCTCCGCCTATCCAAATAGAATTTTGTTTGGTTGAGTATATCTTGAATATTTTGCTGCTGTAGGTAACACGTTTAGTGAGCTTGCATGCTTGTTCTAAGTTGTATAAACTAGTTTTGATGCATGATTAGTACTCTAGCAAGTTCCTATAGTAGTTCCCCTTGATTATATGTCACCAAATCAAGTTTTATATCACTTGTTGAAAAATTTCAGAAAAGAAAGATGAAGAAGTTCAACTTTGGAGAATTGTTCAAGAGAGGAACAACCAGCACCGGGAGGCCTTCTAGGGCCGCCACCCGGCTTAGGCGATCGTACAATGAGGATATCATCGAGCCTAGCTTCGCGCCCGAAGAGGACAACGGGGCTCCTAATGCTTCATCTTTTCCATGCTATGATTTTCTGAGAAATGCAGGGATATTGGATGATTTCTTCACCCTTGTCAATAGGGCGGGCTTTACCACCTACGTGGAAGACGAAAGGGAGCAATACTATATGCTCACCAAAATTTTCGTCGAGAGCTTCAGGTTCAACAACACGCAATACGAGCCGACAGTTGCATTCAAGATCTATGGTAATCCTGTTACTATGGAATTGGAAGATTTTTGTCGTGCATTGGATATTGCCCCTGTAGGTACAGCAAGGAGGATTGATGACAACCCCCGGGACTTGTTGGAGCTCTATCGAGGGATCACCGATGATGATTGTCGCACCATTCAGCGTGGCAAGATAAGGAACATTCAACTCCCCGCCATTAAGTATTTTGCATATTACATTGCTACTAGCATTCTTGGTAGGGAGAACACTAGCAATATTTCTAGTTACCATCTTGCTTTCTTGAATATTGCACTTACTGGTCAGACATCTTATCACCTTGGTTCTCTTATTGCTCGCCGCCTGTCTAATAGGGGGCCTATTTTTGGAGGAACTATTGCACTACGCGTTTTAACATATTTAAGACTTCCTCTTGATCCTAATGATGTGCCATTGACCCCTAGGAGACTCGATATTGCTGCTATGAAGAGTCATCATTTTGTTACCACTGATTCTACTTTAGATAATATGGTCTATAGAATGTTGTTTGCTGACGGGGATGAGAAGGAAATCCCTCTTCCCCAACCAGGTTTGTTCAGTATTGACAGGCAATCATGGTCGTGCACTAAGGAGGAGGTGGATGAACATATGAAGATACAAGACTTCCACCAGCAGCATGACTCCGAGGACGCCGAGGCCTCCCACGACTACACCGTCATGTATCCGGGTGCTTCTTCTAGCACATGCCCGGAATATGATCCATCTTCGTCGTACTACGGAGATACTACCTCATGGTCTCGATGGGATTGAACTCCACTTAGGCCAAAAGCCTAAGCTTGGGGGGAGGTATACCGGCATCACTCATTCTTTGCATATTATGATTGCTGGATACTTGTATATACTTGTTTAGTTTGTTTGAGTGGTTTTCTAATGAGAGGAAGATGATATTTGGGGAAGTGCTGCCTGAAAACAGATTCTGGACTGTTACCGTAAAAATTCTCAAAAATAGCCACAACAGTATTTTGCGAAGCCAATTTTTGTGCGTGTTACCCAGGTTGTTATCTAACGTTCATTAGTTGAACACTTTTCGATTTGAGCAGTGGAAGAATTTATTAAAAATCGAGTACTGTACTGCTGTCAAGTTTGACGAATTTCTGCTGCTTTGTGTTTATGTGACTTTTCTAGTTTGCTATTTCTTGTTTTTGCTTTGTTCCTTTCCCAAAACATAAAAAGACCAAAAATATTTCTGTTGTTTCTCTTCACCATTTGTTTGCTTTGGTTTCTTGCATTTGTTTCGCTTTATTTGCTATTGCTAGTTTGCTATAAGAAAACCCAAAAAGATTTTGCTTTGTTTGCTTGTTTCCTTTTGTTCTTGTTTGCAATTCGAAAACACCAAAAATATTTGCTGTTCTTCTTTGGTTTGTAAAGTTCATTATGAGTTCAATGGTCTTCGGTGGCTGGAGCGTGGTTTTCATTTCATATTATCCAAGCTATACAAGTGAAAGGCGATAATGACGATCTACGACAATTGGATTGTGGTGAGAGGCTGGTATGAACTCTATTTGTTTTCATTTTTGTACATATACTCATCCATGTGAGCATGCTTAGTTGGTTCATGTGAGGTGTATGTTATTTGAGAAAGTCTAGTAGTTTATGATCTCTCATGTTTAGCTCCAATTTATTAATATGAGTAGCATGTCATGGATGTTTGCTTGCATTGTTTTATTCATAAGTAAGTATGGCATTGTGGTATCCTCCTCTGAATAATTCATTTATATCGACTTGGCACATGCTCACGCATGCATATGACTGAACCAAAGTCAATTAAGCCTCAATGATTTATATTGCTTCAGAGTTCTTGTATCACTTTTATGCCTCCGTTAATTTATTTTGCCGCAAGCATGATTATGACGATTCTTTGCTCTCTTGATTTGTCGCTCCCTAGTCTTTTGCTAGCCTTCACTTGTACTGAGCGGGAACGCTGCTCGTGCTTCCAAACACCTGAAAACCAAGTTGTTCCAAAGTGTCCACCATAAATACCTATGCATGGCATTTCAAACCATTCCAAGTAAATTCTCATGCACTACCTTTAAAACCTTCAAAATGCTTCTCAATTTGTGTTTATGTTTCATAGCTCATGAGGAAGTATGTGGTGTTTAGCTTTCAACCTTGTCATTTACTTTTGACGGATTCTCATATGGACTAGTGGCACATCCGCTTATCCAATAATTTTGCAAAAAGAGCTGGCAACGGGATTCCCAGTCTCAAATTAATTAACCTAAATAGACACTCCTCCATGGTTTGTGATGGTTGGACGGCACCCGAAGGATTCGGTTAGCCATGGCTTGTGTAAGCAAAGGTTGGGGGGAGTGTCATCATCATAATAAAACTAAAATAAAAAGGCACTCCTTCATGGTATGAGATTGTTGGCAGGCACCCGAGGATTCGGTTAGCCATGGTTTGCGTAAGAAAGGTTGGAAGGAGTGCCACATAAACATGCAAATAATTCATGGGAGCCGCTCTTGAGAGTCCGGTTGGCGAGGTAGTTGGTGTACCCATTACCATTCGTTGACAACGACAAACACCTCTCAAAATAATTTTACTCCTGATTTCAAAAATGAAAAGCTCTAGCGCATGTTAATCCCTACTTCCCTCTGCGAAGGGTCAATCTTTTACTTTTATGTTGTGTCTCCATTATTTCTTTGAGCACTATCTTGAGAGCACAACTGTCATTCTTTGTATAATATGCTTGTCTCAAAATATAATTGATTGTGGTATAACTTTGATGCTTTTATCTTTGACAATCACTACTTCTAGTCTTTCTATGAACTCCAGAGGTGCCTGGGCATTTATGTTTTGCCGATCAAATACGGGCAAGCGAGATACCACTTTATCATACTCTCTTATGAACATTGCAATCCTGTTTATATACATGATTCATGATGCTTATTATTAATTGTTGGTACCTCTCCATGATTGACATAGCTGTTAGATGATCTTATTTGCATGTATCTCATTATGAACCGCTTAAGTATTAGCCATAGCATGAGAATATATACATCATATGAGCAAATGTGTTCGTGAAAGTTCTTTTATCGCTCAGTTGTTAACTGAATTGCTTGAGGACAAGCAATAAGCTAAGCTTGGGGGGAGTTGATACGTCCAAAACGTATCTACTTTCCCGAACACTTTTGCTATTGTTTTGCCTCTAATTTGTGTATTTTGGATACAACTAACACGGATTAACGCTGTTTTCAGCAGAACTGTTCTGGTGTCTCGTTTTTGTGCAGAAATCCAACTTTCGGGAAAATCCTCGGAATTTATGCAGAAGGCCCTATTTTCCAAGAATAATGACGGAGCCAGAAGGACAAGTCAGGTGGAGGCCCGAGGGCCCCACACCATAGGGCGGCGCGGCCCAGGGGGGGCCCGCGCGGCCATGTGGTGTGGCCCCCTCGGCCGGCCTCCGACGCCCTCTTTCGGACTATATATTGCCTTCGACCTAAAAACGCACGGGGAGAAGTCGAAGTCGCCAGAAAGCCTCCAGAACGCCGCCACATCGCGAAACTCCATCGCGGGAGCCAGAAGTCTCCGTTCTGGCACTCCGCCGGGACGGGGAATTGGAGGAGATCATCGCCATCATCACCGCCAACGCCTCTCCATCAACCAGCCATGTTTCCCCCATCCATGTGTGAGTAATTCCCCCGCTGTAGGCCGAAGGGGATGGTAGGGATTGGATGAGATTGGTCATGTAATAGCATAAGATTGTTAGGGCATAGTGCCTAGTGTCCGTAATTGGTACTTTGATGATATTGTTGCAACTTGTTATGCTTAATGCTTGTCACTAGGGCCCGAGTGCCATGATCTCAGATCTGAACATGTTATTGTTTCATCATATTCATTGTTTTATGATCTTACCTGCAAGTTGTATACACATGTCGCTGTCCGGAACCGATGGCCCCGAAGTGACAGAAATCGGGACAACCGGAGGGAATGGTAGCGATGTGAGGATCACATGTGTTCACGGAGTGTTAATGCTTTTCTCCGGTACTCTATTAAAAGGAGTACCTTAATATCCAGTAGTTTCCCTTGAGGCCCGGCTGCCACCGGCTGGTAGGACAAAAGATGTTGTGCAAGTTTCTCATTGCGAGCACGTACGACTATAATTGGAACACATGCCTATTGATTGCTTTGTACTTGGACACCGTTTTATTATTATCTGCAAATGCCCTGCTATGATTGTTACATGAGTTTCTCTCATCCATGCAACGCCCGTTCATCCGTCCCCGTGCCTACAGTATTTTAATCCTGCTGTTTACTAAAATCACTACTGCTGTCTTTGTTACTCTTCTGTTATTTCACTATCAAGCCATCTGCTATAAAATCACATTACTGATAAACTCTTGCGAGCAAGTCTGTTTCCAGGTGCAGCTGAATTGACAACTCCGCTGTTAAGGCTTCCAAGTGTTCTTTGTCTCCCCTTGTGTCGAATCAATAAATTGGGTTTTACTTCCCTCGAAGACTGTTGCGATCCCCTATACTTGTGGGTCATCAACCACCTCAACAACCAAGGCAAGCTAACACCAATGCAAGCTCTATTGTTGCAAGCTAATATTCTTACAAAGTGCAAAGCCCCTTTGGGGCAAGGCACCATTAGTCTTACCTTTCTTACCACAATCCTATCCCAAGTTTTTACCCTACAAGTTTTTACTTGTTTATTTAAGGAGTTACTTTTATAGTTAACTTTGGTCTAAGTCAAGAAGGTTACTAGAGTAGCAAAGTTAGTCTCAAAGCTAGCCAAGCAAGATAGCACCCCTCATGATTAGTGCTAGTGCTAAATATTAAAATTTGACTACTCTAGATGGGAACATGTGACTTGAACTGAATTTGAAACCTTGGAATGACGCGTCATTCCATTGAATGATTTTTGAAGGTGAATATGACTTGGAGAAGATGGTGATTTTTGATTAAAACTGATATTGGTTTGGATGCGATACCTTTCCAATTTTTGAGTACCCCCACAATACCTGATTATGGGTAGGGCTTAACTGGAAATTTATGCATCTTAGTATGGGTTCCCTCTGAACACACATCATAGGGGTTATGCCGAGGCTGCCTCCGTTGTTGAGAAATGATGTGAATTGAGGTGAATTGTACGGCCAAGCCCTGTGCAGTTCCCTGTGCTGATTGGTCTTCACTGGGAGGCCAAGCTCATGGGGAGAGGTGCTCATACTAGGGTTTATAAGTGAAAGGTTATGGTTGATGATCCGCGTACTGTGTTACGATGATTCGGGGTAATCCCGGTGGATGAAATAAAATGTTGTGGCACAAGTGTGCAACCTCTGCAGAGTGTAAATCTATTCGAATAGCCGTGTCCACGGTTACGGACGGTTGGAAAGGCCATACAGTTTCCGGTGTCAGATTCTTGAAAATGTTGGTGAAATGATGGGTGAATGGTGACTTGTTGTGAATCACAACTTGAGTTGTGGGAATGACACTAATGTTCCCACTTGAGTTAGTTAGCACATGAATAAGTCTTTTCTCAAAGACTTGTGAACTAAAATTTGGCTTTATGCAAATAAACTAGAGCTTAGCACCTCCTTACTAGAACTGTTAGTACTTACACTAGTATTAGTTTGCGAGTACTTTAAAGTACTCACGGCTGTGTCCCTGGCTATTCAAATGGCCAGACTATGAAGAGGAGCAGAACTATCAAGATGACGGCAACCAAGATGTCTACGACAACTAGGGAATCTTCTGACGTCAGACGTTGGCCTGTGGACTAGAGAGTCCATCCTATTTACGCTTCCGCTATGAACGTTGTGTCCGTTGATCAATAGATCAACTATTTGTGTAATATTGGATCATGTGATCTCTATTTGTAAGACGACGATGGTATGTAATGAATGCTATGATATTCAACTGTTATGTCTCGCAACAATAATATTCCTGGGATTGCGATGTATGACATGACAGGCATCGGGACTTAAAAGTCCGGGTGTTGACACTTTTCATGGACGGAGGCTGTAGTTTTCAGGGTTTTCTCGTCGAAGAAAATTTATAGGCGGAAGGGCGAGGTCGGTGGGCGCCATGTGGCCCCAGACCAGCCCTAGGCGCGGGCTAGGGCCAGGCCGCGCCTAGGCATGGTCTGGCCGGCCCCTGGCCCCCCTCCGTCTCTCCTCTGGACTCCGTCTTCATTTCGGTAAAATAGCAACTTCGGCTTTTGTTTCGTCCAATTCCAAGAATATTTCATGTATAACTTTTCTAAAATACAAAATAGCAGAAAACAGAGAACTGGCACTGTGGCATCTTGTCAATGGGTTAATTCCGGAAAATGCATAAAAGTGCCACGAAGTGTAAACAAAACATATTGGAATTGGTGTAAAACAAGCATGTATCATTAAAAATTATAGATACGTTTGAGACGTATCAAGCATCCCCAAGCTTAACTCCTGCTCATCCGCGAGTAGGTAAGTGATAACAAAAATAATTTTTGCGGTGACATGAAGCCAACACAATCTTGATCAAGTTAATGTAAAAGCATTGTGAGATGGGATCACAGTACTCTAAACATAGGCATTATATATATAATTCTAGCAATAGAACTTAGCAACTGTATTACAACATGAGAAATAACTCAAACAAAAGATCATGAATAATAATGTACTAAAAGCAACTGTTTGTTTATGGGCTTAGCAAAAACATAACAAAGTGGTATTCAGCTTGTCCTTTATGAAGTAGCAAAATATAAATGCCAAGACACCTTTAAAGTTTAGAAGGCGACTAGATACAAATAATTGGAGAACAAGCAATAATCATAATCATGAATCAATCAATAATACACTTTGGGACTATGCACATTATACTCAGAATGACAACTATGTTCTCTTAGTATTACATGAAGTAAGAAGATGAAGACTCAACATAAAAGTAAAAGAAAGGCCCTGCGCAGAGGGAAGCAGGGACCACTCATGTGCTAGAGCTTTTTATTTTACATAAAACAGAGGTGTTGGAAATATATTTCGAGGGGTATGTATGTCCATGTCAATGAATGACATCAAACAATCTATCATCCTTTCATATAGTGACCTCAAGAGCGGCTTCCATATAGTTCTGCAATGCACACCATTATTTCGGATCTCTGCAGTACATAATGTGCGGAGCATTATTTGTTTATTTTATATTTTATTTGGGATGGGCACCCAGTTGCCTTGCTCTTTTTGCAATATTAAGGGACTTAGCACATTATGCATGCTAGTCAAGGTGTGAGGTCATGTTTGATTTATGTTAGAACTGAACCAAGTGGATCTGTTATTTTGATTATACTAACGTTTCTAATGAGAATTGTGTGAAGTTTTGTATGAAGGAAGTTTTCAAGTGTAGGAAGAGAAGAATGATTTGATGAGATGAAGGATGGATAAAAGCTCAAGCTTGGGATGCCCCTGCACCCCAAGAAATATCCAAGAGGTACAAGCGTCAAAGCTTGAAGATAGCGCCGCCGGCAAACTCCTGCGACGCCGGCCACCATGCTCCACCACCAGTTACGCGAAGCAATGAACGAGAGGTGGGCATGGATGCATGTGGCAAATACGAAGAACGACGACAAGGCAGGCCCATCGCGCGCCCCAATCAACGGCCAGTAGATTAGGGTTCAACTTCACTATATGAAAGGATGATAGATTGTTTGATGTCATTCATTGACATGGACATACATACCCCTCGAAATACATTTTCAACACCTCTGTTTTATGTAAAATAAAAAGCTCTAGCACATGAGATGTCCCTGCTTCCCTCTGCGCAGGGCCTTTCTTTTACTTTTATGTTGAGTCTTCGTCTTCTTACTTCATGTACCACTAAGAGAACATAGTTGTCATTCTGAGTATAATGTGCATAGTCCCAAAGTGTATTATTGATTGATTCATGATTATGATTATTGCTTGTTCTCAAATTATTTGTATCTAGTCGCCTTCTAAACTTTAAAGGTGTCTTGGCATTTATATTTTGCTACTTCATAAAGGACAAGCTGAATACCACTTTGAAGAGTTGTCGAGTCTTAAAATTAATTTCCACAAAAGTGAGATTTTTTGTTTTGGAAAGGCAAAGGAGGAGGAGGTTTAGTATAAGCAGATATTTGGATGTGATGCTGGACAACTCCCCTTTAGATACTTGGGTATTCCAATCCATTTACAAAAAACTCAGGAATTCGGATTGGTATCCGGTGGAAACCCGTTTTGAAGGTAAATTAGGATGCTGGAAAGGGAAGTTACTATCCTATGGTGATAGGTTAGTTCTTATTAATTCAGTGTTAACTAGTTTACCTATGTTTATGTTGTCTTTCCTACAAGTACCTGTTGGGGTAAGGAAACGTTTAGGCTTCTATAGATCTAGGTTCTTTTGGCAGTCTGATGAAAACAAAAAGAAGTACCGGCTTATAAAATGGAATATTGTATGTCGACCCAAAGATCAAGGGGGATTAGGTACTGAGGTTCTCGAAATCAAGAATAGATGTTTATTGAGTAAATGGATTTTTAAACTTCTAAATGAGGACGGGGTGTGGCAAGAGTTGCTACATAACAAATACCTAAGACATAAGACGTCATCGGAGGTACAGGCTAAGCCTACTGATTCCCCTTTTTGGAAAGGATTGATGGAGGTCAAACATGAGTTTTTTTCTAGGGGCTCTTTCAAAGTAGGTAATGGTAGGTCCATCCGCTTTTGGGAAGATACCTGGTTAGGAAATCTTTCTTTGGCCCAACAATATTCGTCCTTGTATAATATTGTACATCATAAGAATGTTACAGTCGCACAGGTGCTTTCCCAATCACCTTTGAATATTACATTCCGGAGGATACTAACTGGTAGTAAGTGGACCTCCTGGGTACAATTATGTAGAAAACTCATGATGGTTACATTGCATGATGAGGATGATCGTTTTGTTTGGAAGCTGGCATCTAATGGGACGTTTACTGCCAAGTCGATGTATGAAGATCTTATGTGTGACCACACCCCTTATTTGAGAAAGTATTTATGGAAGGTGAAAATACCGCTTAAGATTAAGATTTTTATATGGTTCATGAGCAATAAAGTGTTGTTAACTAAAGATAATTTAGCTAAACGTCATTGGAATGAGTGTACAAAATGTGTTTTTTTGTGGGGAACAGGAGACTATTCAACATCTTTTCATTGAATGTCCGTTAGCTAAGCTCGTATGGCGTACAGTTACCTTCACTTATGATCTTCCACCTCCAACCAATATTACTAATATGTTTGGTAATTGGTAAAATGGAGTAGATAGTCAATCTAAGACTTTTATACGGATTGGGGTGTCTTCTTTATGTTGGTCTATTTGGAGGGTTAGAAATGATATAATCTTTAATAAAAAAGTCTCTTTTAATTTCTTGCAGGTTATCCATATGGTCTTCCATTGGGTCCAGCTCTAGGCCCTACTTTCCCCGGAGGGGCAGCGGGATGCCATGGCTTCTGGCTGCACACGGCTCCTGATGGTCGCTCGGGATATTTTGTGCCAGACTGGTTGGCGACATACTAGAAGGCTATGTTGATTTCTAGTCATAGTATGTTTGTTTCTTTCGATGGTTGATTATTGTATCGATCTTCGGTGATGCGTGAGTTGTAAACGATATTTCCTTGAACCATATTTTAATAAAGGGCCGTGTGCATCGTTATGATGCAGATGCCGGGGTTTACCCCCATTTCGAAAAAAATAGATTAGGATTAAGTTTAAGTTTTATTTAGGTTTAAATTTGAGATACTTTTGTATAAATTTCGTATGAATTTCGGTTCTAAATATCATTCGAACATTCAAATTCTATCGGGGATGGCGTATGGGGCACGCCGGTGTGAGAGCAACATCCCCAAATAGAGCATGCTCTGCCGGCGACTCCCATACGGCAGTACCGACGTCGCTTCCGGCGACTATATGAAACGCACCGGTGGAGATGCTCTTAGGCACGTTTGATTGATTGATTGGTTTTGCTTTGGTTGACACGCCTTTCCCAACCTTCAGTCGGCATCACTACCGGCCATGTGCCGTGTGATGTGCACGGCAGCAGGTGACGAGTGAACGCCTCGCACTGTACCAGGAATGGAATAGCAGGGCAGCATGGCAAAGGAACGTTCAGGCACGGTGCTCACATCGATGCATCATGTCTACGTCGTCGCGTTGTACCAAACTCTGTTGGGGCGGAAAGGAGAGTGATGGAGTGGCATCCACACAAAAAGCAGTGTGAGCGCGTAGCTGATGATAGACAGCACTCAAGGGCTTCATTGCTTGCTCCACCGGGCAACCCCCACCGACCAATCCGTTGCTAGCTCTCACTAATCTCAAAGCAAGGTTGGCACACACATATTTTCTTTACAAAAAGCCTACCCTAAAAAGGAAGAAACGTCGTTAATCACCAAGCTCTAGTGGCTACTAGTGGAAGCCATGTCGTGCGACCCAGTCATCGAGATTCCTTGGCCGGATTGCTCGGCAGTCACTGCTCGAACTTTAGCGCGCGAAAGCCGTTACTTAACGTTGGCGTCCAAGCAACAGATATCTCAGCGTTTGAAGCGCGTGACATGATCAAACATTCCATCTCAGATAGTAGCTCCAAAAAAGGATGAATTAATCATTCAAATCCCTGCCTGCTGCCTCTGTTTGTTTGCTTGTTTGTTTCTGGTTATCTGAAAGAGGAGGATATGCATGTACTGTAACTGTATGTAGGCTAGTTGCTACGTCGTCTGACGATGTAGGCGTCCCAAATGGCACTTTCCAAATGTTTACGTGGACGCCTCACCGCATATGCGTTGCCGGCGAACTCATGGACGGGTTGCTTGAACGCATGTCCAAGCAAGTAAGCACCAGGAAGACATCGTTTGCGTCATGTATCGTGTAGATTTTACCACACGGTTTCCTTCTCCTTTTGACAATCTATCGCCCGCGCACTGCCTCATCTCATGATTGCACTTCACAGCACGACACTTAGTTAACCCTTTCGGTCGTTTTTTTTTTCTATACCGAGATGATCGTTGCTTATGTCTGAAACAAGAGTGGCTGGAAAAGCGAGGTGTGTCTAATTCAGTTAGAGCAATTTCAATAGTGCAGCCGGGTGCTGGCTATAAGGTCAGCTATAGTCAGTTTATAGCTAACTTGTACAATAGTTGACTTTAAGGATTGATAACTTTATGTGTAAAAGGCCCACCACACATACTCACAAAGTCGCATGAAGACGTACAAGAATTTACTCTGTTGTGTAGCTCTCTCATCTCTCTTCTCTCTCCACTTCTCTCTCATCCACCTAAACAAAACAACACTATTTTAATTCTTATAGCCTGCTGAGTCAGCCTTATTGTACTTGCTCTTAGGCATCTTTTCCCTTTTGTCATTTGTGACATGCGCAGTGCGGCGCAAATGAAATCTGGATAACCTTCCTTTTCAGCAGTATGGTAGTATGATTCCTCTAAACGATGTGAACCTGGCGTCCAAGATTCCTCTCGTGAGGTAACGAAATCAGCAGTGACGGCGGAAGTTAAACGGCACGGCAACCAACGCCGGCCGCATGTACAAGGCGACCATCCTGCATGCGACGCCCATACATTAGACCATCTCCGTCTCGCCGACCAAATAGACCCAGGCTGCGTAGTAATCGATATGTCACACAACTAGTATCCCTCTACTTTAATGCGACTAGAGGGACTAGAAAATATAAAACCTGTTTAGTACTCCATTTATAAGGTCCGTCGCGCGCCCCAACCGACAGCAGTAGATTAGGGGGTTAAGTTTAAGTTTTATTTCTACTGGCGTTGAAGCGGGCTATGTCCCTCTTCGCTGTCTCCAATGCCTCTACCTACGCCACCGCTTCTTCCATCTTTTGGTTCTCCGCATCGACCTCCTCCCATTGGCTCCGCCTCACCTCCACCACCGCCTCTCGCGCCTAGCAGGCCGCCACCTCCCATGAGCCATAAATCGTGTCGCGTCTGGTAGTTGTGGACGGCCCCTTGATTTTGACCCTCATGTCCACCATGGCCTGCCGCTTAGCACCCATGAGCTGGTGGGCAGACTCGTCGCAGTGGATGGTCTCGAATGATGCAACAAGCAGCTGCTTACATTGACCTCTTCATCAAAGTCCTCTGGGCCGTCGATGTCGTCCTTGTCCATCTCCATCTTGGCCGCAGGCTCCTACACTTCCGCATGTGTCTATGCTGCGGCATCCCTTATGAATGTCATTGCGTCGAGCACCACAGCCTCCGCCACAACCCCCATCCCCTCACCGCTCCAGCCAAACGCCGCCTTGTGGTACTCATCTTGGATTTTCCCTATCCTAAACAAATCAGGGGAGGACAAAACCCTATTATCTATCCATTGTCCGACGCAAACAAACCAAAAGTAACTATTACACCTTTGGTCCTACACCCGGTCACATGACTGGCAAATTGTAGGACTAAACATTCACGTGATGAACGAGTTGTAGGACAAAAGGTGTTATTAGCTCAAATCAGAATTTTTTTTGTCAACTTACAGTAGGGCAAAAACCCTAAATCAGAATAAATTAGAAGAACCATGTGGTACACGGGGTGAGCAACTAAACAGTTATTATACAAAAAAGAAAAAATCAGAACAAGGTGCCTTAGACACGACACCGCCACTACCTGAAATTAATTTCAGATTACAAGCATAACTGCAATTAATTCAGGAGAGCAGACAGTGCTACCACGGAGGTCGTGGATCGTGGCGCCATCGAAGGCTCCTGCTTTCGTGGACGGAGAAGCCGAGCCTTCGGCCTTTATAAGTACCGCGCGACCTGTTTTCGTGGCCATCGTCAATTGATCCTGCTTCTGCGGTCAGGTGTGGTGTGCAGGTCGCTAGCTAGTGTGTCGTGTACTCTTGCGAGGAGGTCACTACCGCCGGAAAAAGATGGACGGCGAAATGGGCGAGGACGTGCTCAGTGAGATCCTCGTCAGGCTCCCGCACAAGTCGCTGGCGCGGTTCCAGTGCGTGTCCACCAACTGGAACGCCCTCATCGCCGCCGACTACCTCCGCCGCAGGCTCCCGCTCATCACGTCCGGCGTGCTCTTCCACGACGCGCCACGGGATGGCGTCGGGAGGCAGGCGTACACGTACGCCTGCGCCTTGCCATCCTCATCCTCCGGCGAAACGGGCAACGGCGGCGTGGCGGAGGCCGACGACATGGGCTTCTTCCCGTACCACGGTACCTCGAGCATCATCGACGGCTGCAACGGCCTAATCCTCTACTACTCATCATCACCGCAGCCGACGTTCCACGTGGTCAGCCCAACGACGCGGCGCTGGGCGGTGCTCCCGGCGCCGAGGAAGAAGACGCTGCTCTCCGTCCTGTCCTTCGACCCCTGCGCGTCCCCGCACTACAAGGTGGTGTGCTTCACCAGGTGGCTGCCGCGCGGCGCGTCCGTGGAGGTGTTCTGCTCGGAGCGCGGCGCGTGGCGCGAGCACGACAAGCTCGACTTCGGGCTCGACACCGACGCCATGTCCGCCACCATGCACTGCTTCGGCGGCGCCGTACACGTGCTGGCCTACTCGGGCCACGTCGTCCGCATCGACCTCGCCACCATGGCGTGCACGGTCACCGCGCTCCCGGCGCCCGTCAGCTACCGTGCGCGCGCGGGCCACTGCCGGGACCGCCTCCGGTACGCGTCCAGCGACGGCTCGCGCCTCAAGTTCTGGGAGCTCGTGGACGCGAGCAGATCAGAGTGGGCACTGAAGCACGAGCTGGGGATCAATGACCTCGTCCCCGGTGGCTCGTCCCTGCAGGCCACCACTGCTCCGACCTTCCTGTTCATGGCGTTCCACCCGGACAGGGAGGTGGTGTACCTGTGGACGCCCGGGAAGCTCGTCGCATTCAACATGGAGCAGAGGCGCGTGGAGGAGGAGCGGGTGTTCGGGTCGGCCAAGGAAGGCGCGCAGCTCATACAGATCTGGCTCTTTCCCTTCTCCCGCCATCTCGCCAGCTGCTTGGCCTGATTGGCCCGGCCACCACACTGGTCACGGGGCGAAAGGGCTTCGCCTCTGTGCGCGTCTCGTCCGTTTGTGTGGGATCATGTATACGAAACTAGCATTGTGGCCCTCGCAATTGCGAGGGCATCATCTTTAATGTGTCAAAAGTGTGTGTGTGATAATTCAAAATTTTATGGATCAGTTTTTTACTATAGGAACAATTTTCATGGTTTTTGCAAGATAAAAGTACAAGTATTTTTTAGTTATTCGATGGCATTTCTCTTTGATATTTGAATTTTGATACCCAGACCATGTCAAGCCAGATTATACAGCTATGTAACTATTAATATCTTCTTAAAATCATAGCAATATATTTTAGATCTAACTATCAAAACAATTAGGGTGATGTATCATCTCAATTTTAGGACTCATCTATCTTGATTTTGGTTGGTATATAATAGATAGATAGATACATAGATAGATATGGCGGGAGATCGGTATTTTTCTTAGAAACACTCAAGACTCTTCAAGATTTAACCATAAAATGCTTGCACTAACTCTGTGCGCGCTTACCCAATATTTGCATAGATCATGTATTCTCATAAAACCAAGTCGATTATCAAAATTACAGAAATTAATAGATTCTTGTAACCGGTACAGATCATGCAATTTTTGCCTAATTTTTTCATATCCGTACTAACATTAAATATGCCGTTATTTTCTAAAAGATGTTGTTAATACACCAACGATGCTCCGTAAGATGTTTTTTAAATCGACTTATTAAAATTGTAGATATGCTAAAAGAAGCTGCACCAACAGCCCTATGAAGATAGGCCTTTACCATAGACCGTGTCCAAGTGGGATATTCACTTTAGGTAATAGGAGCATTTGCACCCGTTATGTGAATCAATATTTTGAAGTGTCAAAAAATTCTAAAATAAAATTTTCCATGTATATCTACACTTTTTTTTTTGTTCGTACACAAGTTTTTTTTAAAACAAATAAAAAATTTGTGGCTCCTATAAAAAAAGACAAATTTTGATGCTATAACAGGACTACGTAGAGGAATTTTTTTTTGTCTTTTATGTACACGCCACATAAAATACTATTTCTCCACCAACAAAATTATATCAGAATTTTTTAACATTTTTAAAATTAATGGAAGCATTTGCTCCTATGAGCCAAAACGTCACCTCCATGTCAAGTTTGTTTTCCACGTTTTATCTAGACAGTGTCACTTTTTATGTTAACATTTTATCTCGTACAACCATAGGGCATGTCAAGTCTGTCAAATCGAGCTACGTCCAACATTACATGACATCTTTCGATAAATCCTAGCCTTATATTTCAGATATAACTATTAAAATAAATTTAGATGATGTGATTTTATAAGTATATAATAATAAATCTTTCCGTTCAAAGGTGACAATTTAAGCGCTTTAGCTAGCTAAGTTAATGCATCACATCTTTTTTTTTCTGGACGGACTGAGCTATTCATAAGGACATAGCCATAAGCTAGTGCATCGTATCTATTTTTCTGAACAGAATGAATAGGCCTTCCCATTTTTAACGGATCTGTTTTCCGAACGGACTCAGCCATATATTGTTTTTTTTCTGAACTGACTATACTATTCCCATGGGCATCTTTCACGGAAATAATTCGCTGGACTTTTTTTTTATTCGCCGCTGGACATTAATTCATACGGGAGTCTACACGTATGAAAGCACATAACTTGCTAGATATTTATCGTGTCAACCAGGGAATTACACGGTTACGTTACTAATAATCTTACATTAAATCTCAGCCATAAAATTTAGATCTAACCATTAAAATAATTGAGATGATGTGGATTAATGTGGTGTCTCTGTTTTAGACATCCGTATTTTGCTTTTAGTATATAATAGATAGATAGATTGTATTTTGGTCAGGCTTGACCGTTTGCCTCTAGGTGTCTTGCCGGCCCGACGCATTTTAACCAGCCAGACGAAAAAGGATTTGTTTTACCAAAGTAGTAATATTTAAAATAAATTAGCCATACAAACTGCGAAAATAAAAGTTTAAAATACGATTATTATTACATTTAAACATAAAAATAGATAAATAGATTTGTATGTGTCTCATGTAGTCAGCAAGATGTTTTGTGCATCTACCAAATATCCTTTTTCATGTATTCGCGTTTCTCCGATTTGTCGTCGTGGTGAACAAACAGATACCGTCGGTAGACTTAAGTTGGAGCCAATGTGCCCCGGGGGATCTGGAGGAGGGGGAGATGAAGAACACATACACACGGTGACACAAGGTTTACCTAGGTTCGGGGCTCTCGTGAGGAGGTAACACCCTTACTCCTGCTTATCTGCGATGTATAAGCACAATATGAGAGCTACAATGATACTCCTCGAGCTGTATGTGAGAGGTTGAAGACGGAGTGATATCGCTAGATCAAGCAGCCTCCCGTTCAAGGAAGTGCCACCTCTCCTTATAAAGAGAGAGGTAGCTTACAAGGGAAGGAGCCCTACCATGGACTGATCGTGGGAATCTTTGCTTACGTTGAGCTCCCGTTGGACCGTAGCTTTGACCTTGGCTCATGATGTCCTTCCCTGTTCTGGCTTCTAGCACTGTGGAGCTGACCATCGTTGCTCTTTATGCACTGTAGCACTTTTCATCATCGTCGTGCTCTGACTTCTGTTGGAACCTAGCGACGCTCTCATCATGAGGATATCCTCCGTATCTCCTCCCCGTCTGTAGCGGCCTGAACGAATCTTTGACTCGAGGACCAGCATATGACCGTTAGCCCTATGTCGGACTCATATCCCGGTTCCATATGACCATGCCGGATATTCATCCTTCGTCCTTGAAGTCATGCTCCGACATACCTTGATCTCCTCCGGCTTAAGGCACCCCGGTAACTTCATTCCAGTATACTTATGCTAGTATTTCGGTTCGTACAATCCGGCCGACCTTTAATCCAGTCATCACATATTAAGCGATAACAACACTTATCCGGCTTACTCACCCAAACTGGTAATTAATCACATAACTTAAGCATAATAGCCATGCTCTTGATCTACCGGGGGTTTATCCCCCCGACAATCGCACACAATTCATCTTTGAAGAAGAGTTCATAATATATTTGGGCTTAGATTGGAGGGGAACCAATTAATGAAACATGGTTTTCTTTCCTTTTACAAAAGACCATTAATAATATTTGGGAATGAGTCGGAAGAGCACCAGTCAAATATGGTTTCCCCTTCCTATTGCAAAAATATCGGCGTTAACTTCACACTACATACATATATAGGGCCTAATAAAGTTGGCAATAACTATGTCATGTACTAAACGTCTTCCTCGTCATGAGGAGACGTAGATGACACCGGTGTTAAATGCAGAAGGTAAATTCTCTAGATATACAACTAAGTTAAACGTCTTCCTCGTCATGAGGAGACATAGACGACACCTTTCGCGAACCGACTTGTTTTTCCCTAGAAACTACTATATATATGATCCCGGGGGGTTTCGTCGAGGCGACGGTGGCGTAGATCAAAAACACAGAAACAAAGAGTCAGAAGGCTCTCGCCTGTGGAGATCGGGGTGGGGGGACTCTGCCGAAATCGCCTCCGGTGGACTCCTCCCCCTCCAGTGAAGGCACCAACACCATCTTCATCAACATCTACAGCAACTCCTCATCATCCCTCTCCGTAATCTCTTGGCAAACACAATGTATGGTGCAATATATTGATGATTTCCCATGATCTATTGTATCTCTATGTTGATGTTTGAGTAGTGAATTGTTCATGTCAATTGTTATATAGTTTGTTGTTGGTTTCATACAAGTATTTGTTATCTTCTATGATGATCTTATGTCTTGATATATGAGTGCACATGTATGTCAAGGGGATGCATAAGATTATCACCGTTGCATGTTGACAGGATGAGGGATAGTAGGAGTGATAGAAACCTGGTCCCGATTCTTAGATGCATGTTAACGGGGGGGGCAATAATGGGGACCTTTAAACTTACAGTGATGGTTGGACATTCTTATATGCATGTATTAATGATTCATTTCTTTGCTCGTGAAAATAGCCTTATGACCAATCACTAGGGGTGTACTTGCACATGTATATGGCTACACCTATCTATGGCTCCTACCTAGAATAAGCACTAAAAAGACTACAAAGAACTTCACTAATTGTGACAACAACACAAATGAAACAACAATTTTCCTGAACACTTATTCTCGCGAGTTACTCCACTCCATTTCACTTCATTTCATTGCATTTTACTTTGCTGCACTTTACTTGTCTTGCATTTTACTTCTTCCATTTTAATTTCAACATTTATAGATTCTAGTAAAACCTCTACACACACACCATATCTTCTAGCTTTGCATAGAAGGCCATATAAATGGGTTATAGAGCTTGATACGTCTCCAACGTATCTATAATTTCTTATGTTCCATGCTACTTTTATGATGATACTCACATGTTTTATACACACTTTACATCATTTATACGCGTTTTTTGGAACTAACCTATTGACGAGATGCCGAAGTGCCAGTTCCTGTTTTCTGCTGTTTTTGGTTTCAGAAATCCTACAAAGGAAATATTCTCGGAATTGGACGAAAACAACGCCCAGTATCTTATTTTTCCCGGAAGCTTCCAGAGCACCGAAGAGGGGCCAGAGGGGAGCCAAGGGGGCCCCACCCCACATGGCGGCGCGGCCAAGGGGGGAGGCGTGCCCCCCTACTGTGTGGGCCCCCCCAGGACCCCTCCGACTCCGCCTCTTCGCCTATAAGACTCCTCGTGACCTAAAACTTCGACACCAATAAGCCACGATACGAGAAAAGTTCCAGAGCCGCCGCCATCGCGAAGCCAAGATTCGGGGGACAGAAGTCTCTGTTCCGGCACGCCGCCGGGACGGGGAATTGCCCCCGGAAGGCATCTGCATCGAAACCACCGCCATCTTCATCGCCGCTGCTGTCTCCTATGATGAGGAGGGAGTAGTTATCCCTCGAGGCTAAGGGCTGTACCGGTAGCTATGTGGTTAATCTCTCTCCCATGTACTTCAATACAATGATCTCATGAGCCGCCTTACATGATTGAGATTCATATGATGAGCTTTGTATCACTATTAATCTATGTGCTACTCTAGTGATGTTATTAAAGTACTCTATTCCTCCTCCATGATGTAATGTTGACAGTGTGTGCATCATGTAGTACTTGGCGTAGGTTATGATTGTAATCTCTTGTAGATTATGAAGTTAACTATTACTATGATAGTATTGATGCGATCTATTCCCCCTTTCATAGCCTGACGGTGACAGTGTGCATGCTATGTTAGTACTCGGTATAATTGTAATGGTCTATCATGCACTCTAAAGGTTACTTAAATATGAACTCCGGATGTTGTGGAGCTTGTTTACTCCGGCTTGAGGGAGCTCTTGTAGCCCTACACAATGAATGGTGTTTGTTGTCCAACAAATCTATTCAGTTATGTGATCAATGTTGAGAGTGTCCACTAGTGAAAGTATGATCCCTAGGCCTTATTTCTAAGCATTGAAACACAGTTTCCAACAAGTTCTGTTACATGTTTGCCTGCTGCCATCTTTATTTCAGATTGCAATTACTACTTACAATCATCCATATTGCTTGTATTTCACTATCTCTTCGCCGAACTAGTGTACCTATACATCTGACAAGTGTATTAGGTGTGTTGGGGACACAACAGACTTCTTGTATCGTAATTGCACGGTTGGTTGAGAGGGATATCTTTGACCTCTACCTCCCTGAGTTCGATAAACCTTGGGTGATTCACTTAAGGGAAATTTGCTGCTGTTCTACAAATCTCTGCTCTTGGAGGCCCAACACTGTCTACAGGAATAGAAGCGTGCGAAGACATCAAGCTATTTTCGGGCGCCGTTGCCGGGGAGGTAAGGTTAAAGGTATTCACATCCTCCGACTTCTAAGCTATTTCCTAGCACTGTTGCCGGTGTGTGAGTGCTCGAAGCTATTTTCTTTAGATCCTGCAATTGCATCTTTTTGTTTCTTGTTTTTCACTAGTTAGGCATAATGGAAAATAACAGTGAGCTTTTTAATCTATTTCCTGAGTTAAGACATGGATTGTTCGATGCGAAAATTAAAAAACATATGGAACCTTATTTGCATGCTAGTAGCAATGATATTAGTATGAACGTTTTGAACACCATTGTTGCTAATGCTATGGAAAATTCTAAGCTTGGGGAAGCTGGTTTTGATGAGCATGATATTTTTAGTCCCCCAAGCATGGAGGAGAAAATTTACTTTGATGATACTTTACCTCCTATATATGATGATTACAATGATGACTATCATATTTTCAGTCCACCTACTATTGAGGAGAAAATTAATTATGTTTACAATATGCCTCCTATATTTGATGACCATGGTTATGAGAATAATAATGATAGCTACTTTGTTGAATTTGCTCCCACTACAATTAATAGTAATGACTATGCTTATGTGGAGAGTAATAATTTTATGCATGTAGCTCATGATAAGAATGTTTCATGTGATAGTTATATTGTTGAGTTTGTTCATGATTCTACTGAAAGTTATTATGAGAGAGGGAAACATGGTTATATGCATCTTAATAATATTAAGTTTCCCCTCTCTATGCTGAGAATCTTGAAGTTACTCGTGTTTTATCTTCCTATGCGTGTCACTTTGCTCCTCATTAATTTATTTGTGTACAAGATTCCTTTTCATAGGAAGTGGGTTAGGCTTAAATTTATTTCATACTTGCTTTTCGATGCTCTCTTTGCTTCAACTCTCGTTCTTATGTGAGCATTATTAAAATTACTGAGCCCATCTTAATGGCTATAAAGAAAGCACTTCTTGGGAGATAACCCATGTTTTTATTTTACTACAACAATTTTGTTTTATATTTGAGTCTTGGAAGTTGTTAATACTGTAGCAACCTCTTCTTATCTTTATTTTATTGCATTGTTGTGCCAAGTAAAGTCTTTGATAGTAAGGTTGATACTAGATTTGAATTACTGCGCAGAAACAGATTTCTTGCTGTCACGAATTTGAGTAGTATTCTCTGTAGGTAACTCAGAAAAATATGCCAATTTACGTGCGCGATCCTCAGATATGTACGCAACTTTCATTCAATTTGAGCATTTTCATCTGAGCAAGTTAAGTGCCCCTAAAAAATTCGTCAAATCTGTTTTGACAGATTCTGCCTTTTATTTCGCATTGCCTCTTTTGCTGTGTTGAATGGATTTCTTTGTTCCATTAACTTTCAGTAGCTTTGTGCAATGTCCAGAAGTGTTAAGAATGATTGTGTCACCTCTGAACATGTGAATTTTTGATTATGCACTAACCCTCTAATGAGATTGTTTTGAGTTTGGTGTGGAGGAAGTTTTCAAGGGTCAAGAGAGGAGGATGATACAATATGATCAAGAAGAGTGAAAAGTCTAAGCTTGGGGATGCCCCCGTGGTTCATCCCTGCATATTTCAAGAAGACTCAAGCATCTAAGCTTGGGGACGCCCAAGGCATCCCCTTCTTCATCGACAACTTATCAGGTCACCTCTAGTGAAACTATATTTTTATTCCGTCACATCTTATGTGCTTTACTTGGAGCGTTTGTGTGTTTTATTTTCGTTTTGTTATCTTAGTTCTCTGAATAAATATGATCCTATCATGCTTGTGTGGGAGAGAGACACGCTCCGCTCGTTCATATGAACACTGGTGTTCTTAGCTTTACTTTTAATGTTCATGGCGAAGGTTGAAACTGGTTCGTTCATTGTTATATGGTTGGAAACAGAAAATGCTACATGTGGTAATTTGTATAATGTCTTGAATAATTTGATACTTGGCAATTGTTGTGCTCATATAGATCATGTTTAAGCTCTTGCATCATGTACTTTGCACCTATTAACGAAGAACTACCATAGAGCTTGTTGAAATTTGGTTTGCATGATTGGTCTCTCTAAAGTCTAGATATTTTCTGGTGAGGTGTTTGAACAACAAGGCAGACAATGTTGAGTCTTATAATGCTTGCAATATGTTCTTATGTAAGTTTTGCTGTACCGTTTCATACTTGTGTTTGCTTCAAACAACCTTGCTAACCTAAGCCTTGTATTGAGAGGGATTACTTCTCGTGCATCCAAAATCCTTGCGCCAAAAACTATGCCATTTGTGTCCACCATACCTACCTACTACATGGTATTTCTCTGCCATTCCAAAGTAAATTACTTGAGTGCTACCTTCAAAATTTCATTCCTTTGTCTTTGCAATATATAGCTCATGGGAAAATAGCCTTAAAAACTATTGTGGTATTGAATATGTACTTATGTATCTTATTTCTTATAAGTTGCTTGTTGAGCGGTAACCATGTTCCTGGGGATGCCATCAACTATTTCACCTTTGTTGAATATCATGTGAGTTGCTATGCATGTTCGTCTTGTCTGAAGTAAGGGTGATTTATCATGATCAAATGGTTTGAAGTATGCATATTGTTAGAGAAGAACATTGGGCCGCTAACTAAAGCCATGATCCATGGTGGAAGTTTCAGTTTGGACAACAATCCTCAATCTCTTATGAGAATATTATCTGTTGTTGAATGCTTATGCATTAAAGAGGAGTCCATTATCTGTTGTCTATGTTGTCCCGGTATGGATGTCTAAGTTGAGAATAATCAAAAGCGAGAAATTCAATGCGAGCTTTCTCCTTAGACCTTTGTACAGGCGGCATAGAGGTACCCCTTTGTGACACTTGGTTGAAACATATGTTATGCAATGATAATCCATGTAAATCCAAGCTAATTAGGACAAGGTGCGGGCACTATTGGTAATTTATGCATGAGGCTTGCAACTTATAGGATGTCTTATACATAACACATATGCTTTATTACTACCGTTGACAAAATTGTTTCTATGTTTTCTAAATAAAAGCTCTAGCACAAAAATAGTAATCCATGCTTCCCTCTGCGAAGGGCCTTTCTTCTACTTTATGTTGAGTCAGTTTACCTACTTCTTTCTATCTTAGAAGCGAACACTTGTGTTAACTGTGCATTGATTCCTACATACTTGCTTATTTGCACTTATTATATTACTTTGTGTTGACAATTATCCATGAGATATGCATGTTGAAAGTTGAAAGCAATTGCTGAAACTTATATCTTCCTTCGTGTTGCTTCAATGCCTTTACTTTGAATCTATTGCTTTATGAGTTAACTCTTATGCAAGTCTTATTGATGCTTATCTTGAAAGTACTATTCATGAAAAGTCTTTGCTATATGATTCAGTTGTTTAGTCATTATCTTTACCATTGCTTTGAATCACTTCATTCATCTCATATGCTTTACAATAGTATTGATCAAGATTATGATAGCATGTCACTTCAGAAATTATCTTTGTTATCGTTTACCTACTCGAGGGCGAGTAGGAACTAAGCTTGGGGATGCTGATACGTCTCCAATGTATCTATAATTTCTTATGTTCCATGCTACTTTTATGATGATACTCACATGTTTTATACACACTTTACATCATTTACACGCGTTTTCCGGAACTAACCTATTGACGAGATGCCGAAGTGCCAGTTCCTGTTTTCTGCTGTTTTTGGTTTCAGAAATCCTACAAAGGAAATATTCTTGGAATTGGACGAAATCAACGCCCAGTATCTTATTTTTCCCGGAAGCTTCCAGAGCACCGAAGAGGGGCCAGAGGGAAGCCTAGGGGGCCCCACCCCACATGGCGGCGCGGCCAAGGGGGGGGCGCGCCCCCCTACTGTGTGGGCCCCCCAGGACCCCTACGACTCCGCCTCTTCGCCTATAAGACTCCTCGTGACCTAAAACTTCGACACCAATAAGCCACGATACGAGAAAAGTTCCAGAGCCGCCGCCATCGCGAAGCCAAGATTCGGGGGACAGAAGTCTCTGTTTCGGCACGCCGCCGGGACGGGGAATTGCCCCCGGAAGGCATCTCCATCGACACCACCGCCATCTTCATCGCCGCGGTTGTCTCCTATGATGAGGAGGGAGTAGTTCTCCCTCGAGGCTAAGGGCTGTACCGGTAGCTATGTGGTTAATCTCTCTCCCATGTACTTGTAGGGATTTGTTGCATAGAAAACAAAAAAATTCCTACCGCGAGAACGCAATCCAAGCCAAGATGCAATCTAGAAGATGGGAGCAACGAGGGGATGAACGAGACTAACCCTTGAAGATTTCCAAAGCCTATAAGAGTAGGCTCTTATTGCTGTGGTAGACGATCACTTGCCGCTTGCAAAAGCGCGTAGAAGATCTTGATCACAGTGCCACGATCGGGCAGCACCTCCGTACTCGGTCACACGTACAGCTCGATGAAGACACCTCCTCCTTGTTCCAGCAAGCGGGGAGATGTGGTAGATGAGATCTAGTCCAGCAGCACGACGGCGTGGTGGTGGTGGAGAGTTTGCGCGGACAGGGCTTCGCCTATTCGCGTTGGGTGGAAGAAACTAGGCAAAAGGTGGAGCAAACGGAGCAAACGACCGCGGAACAAAAATCTGATTTCTATTTCTGCGTCGTGTCCCGGCCTCAGCTTTTATATCCACGTCCACAACCGACTATGGCGGCTTGGCGTGCGATCCAAGCACACGGCCGGCCGACCGTACAGCAGCTGAACTGCTGCTTGGCCCGTGCGTACACGGCCAGCACATGACTTGCTGGCCTTGGCCGCTTGCTCGCGTGAGGCCATGCATTGGCCCTTGGCCTTTGCGTGAGCGTGGCCGGCAGGCTGCCCACTGGCCGTACCTTGCCTTTTCTTTTGCCTCTTTTATTTGATAGTTTGTCTGCATGAGCTACATATTGGCCCATTAGCAAAACTTCTCATAGACTACTTTTAGCCCCACATTTATATCTATTAAATAAATTAATATTAATATTTACTAATTCAAGTAATTAATAAATCATTAATCGTCTTCCCGGAATAATTTCGTTACTCTCCAAAACTATTTCTTTAATCCCGAAACTACCCCTAGCAACATCGCAACCTTAAGTGTGTCACCCTACGGTTCGAGAATGTGCAGACATGATCGAGACTTCTCTCCGACCAATAACCAATAGCGGGATCTGGAGATCCATAATGGCTCCCACATATTCAACGATGACTTAGTGATCTATTGAACCATTTACATACGATACCGATTCCCTTTGTCTCGCGATATATTACTTGTCCGAGGTTTAATCATCGGTATCTCGATACCTTGTTCTACCTCGTCTCCTGACAAGTACTCTTTACTCGTAACGTGGTATGTGGTCTCTTATGAACTATTCATATGCTTGCAAGCCATTTAGACGATATTCCACCGAGAGGGCCCAGAGTATATCTATCCATCATCGGGATGGACAAATCCCACTGTTGATCCATATGCCTCAAGCTCATACTTTCCGGATACCTAATCCCACCTTTATAACCACCCATTTACGCAGTGGCGTTTGATGTAATCAAAGTACCCTTCCGGCATAAGTGATTTACACGATCTCATGGTCGAAAGGACTTGGTAACTATGTATCGAAAGCTTATAGCAAATGAACTTAATGACGTGATCTTATGCTACGCTTAATTGGGTGTGTCCATTACATCATTCACATAATGACATAACCTTGTTATTAATAACATCCAATGTTCATGACCACGAAACTATGATCATCTATGAATCAACAAGCTAGTTATACAAGAGGCTTACTAGGGACTCCTTGTTGTTTACATAACACACATGTATCAATGTTTCGATTAATACAATTATAGCATGGTATATAAACATTTATCATAAACACAAAGATATATAATAACCAATTTATTATTGCCTCTTGGGCATATCTGCAACAGTCTCCCACTTGCACTAGAGTCAATAATCTAGTTTACATTTGTAAAGATATAACACCTTGACCTTCTGGTGCTTTATCATGTTTTGCTCACGGGAGAGGTTTTAGTCAATGGATCTGACATGCTCAGAAACGTATGTATTTTGTAATTCATTTGCATCTCAACGCATCACTCATTTCCAAATGAGTCGGCATTAAATATGTTTGATCTTCTGGTGGAACCTTAATTCCGCGGTCTGAAATATGTCACTAATATTGTCACACACAATATAGCTTCAAAGTTCTGACTGCTTCGAACTACACCAAGTTCTCAAAGAACCTCTTGACTTTAACATCCTTTGTCATTGTCAAAACAATGACATACTCTGCCTTCTTTTGTAGAATCCGTCATAATATTTAGAACTCTTCTAAATCTAGCATAAACAACTTCTAGCTCATTGTGCTACCTTTTAAACAACACTTAGTCTAATTTGAGATTGAAATTTTATTTTCATATGTGACAAAAACAAATATTGGTGCAACACCTTACAGCGATTTGTTTGCCATTTCTCCATACAAAACTATATATATATCCTTGGTTCTTCTTAAGTACTCAAGAATATTCTTACTGTTTTTCAATGATCATCACATGAATCATTCTGGTACATGCTCATAACATTTTTAAGAGTACGTGATATCTGATTGTGTACATATTATTTGTGATCTATAATCACTCATGTGTTTTTACTCATTGAGTGTCAGATACACTCAAGTCTTGTAAAAACTTCACATGACAAGAACATTTTCTTAATATTTCTATATTGAACTACTTCAATATCCATTCTATGTACTTTGACTTAAACTTATTATGTGTTTCAATCTATCTTCATAGATCTTGACACTAAATTTGTTTCAGTCCATATCTTTTCATTGAAGTTAATTTCTCAATGAAACCTTTTTAATCAAGTATATAATTACATCATTTATAACCAACTATATGTCATCTACATAAAGTATTATAAATATGTCTCAGCACTCCCACTTAATTTCTTGCAAATGCAAGCCTCTTCATCGTTTCTGATGAAATCAAAAACTCTTTGACTATTTCATCTGGTGAAGATTCCAACTCCGTGATACTCACTTCATCCAATTGAAGTTCGTATACCTATCTAGTATTCTATGGACTAGCAAAACAATTGGTTGTATCTTGTATACACCTTTAATACACACTTCTGTTAAGTAGTGTATTTTGCCATCCTACTAGCATATCTCATAAAAGAAATATGTAGTGATTACTAGAATAATCCACATAGACTATAAGCATTGCTACGGAAGATCTAATCTTATCGTAGTCAACTCTTTGAACTTTGTCGTAAACAACTTTTCGACAAGTTGAGCTTCTTCAAGGATATTTCATCCAAGTCCATCAATTTTATAGATCCATTTACTTTCAAAAAGTATTCATCTATCTTGGATTTCATGGCGTATAGCCATTTTAACGGAGTCAGAGCCCATCATAACTTCTTTGTTTGTAGTTGGTTTATCATTGTTCAAAATCAATCCTTTGTCCACAAATCATTTATTTGATCACAAAGTAAACCATACCTACAAGGTTCAATATGTACTTCGATCTCCATGGCTAAAACACTTTGTAGTCATGGGAGCCATGATCGTCGTGGTCGCTTCCGGAACCAATTTTCCGATGCTGCGCTACTCTGATCATTATGCTCAGGTTCATAAACCTTATCAAGTTCTATTGTCCTCCCACTCAAATACTTCGCTAGAAAATTATTTCTTGGAAATAAGCAAGTAACATTAACAAACACTTTTGTCTTTTACTTCATAGTGGAAAGAATTCCCTATCAATTCTTTGGGATAACCAACAAAGACATTCATCCGATTTTGGTTGTAAACTTATTTACTTATGCTATGCATACCAAAATTTAAGAAAAGACTATTAGGGTTCATACACATGCCATAACTCGTATGGTGTCATTTCTACGGATCATGATGATGCTCTATTCAGTGTAAAAGCGGTAGTCACTAAAGCATAATCCACAAAAATATAATGGCGTCATAATATTTTATCTCATCATTAATCCAACAAGGTTTGGATACATCTCTCGGATACTATATCATCATTATGATACTCCAAGAAATGTGAGTAGTAGAACAATTTCATGACTCTCTTAGATGTTTGCTAAAACTCGTAATTCAAATATTTTCACCATGATCCAATCATAGATATTTGACTTTTCTATTACGATGATTTCCACTTCATGCTGAAATTTATTTGAATCCATTCAAATGTTTCAAACTTCTTCCTTATTGAATATATCCACATATATACTCAATTCATTGTTGAAAGTTTTCATGAAGTAGAAGAATCTCCCGCACGTACACAACTATGCCCAGTGAACCACATATATCATTATGTATGTTTTCACTAAGTTAGTTGCCCGTTCAACTCTTGGCCTATGAACGGTATTTCAGTCATTACTTTTTAGAAAAGATTTTGCAAGCGCCAAACGATTCAACAAATCAAATGACTCCAAAAATCCATTTGCATGGAGTTCCTTCATGCGTTCCTTTCTAATATGACCTAAATGGCGGTTCCACAAATAAGTGGAATTCAAATCATTTGCCTTATGGCATTTTAGCGTCAGTATTATGTGTGTGTGTTTCACCATTAAGATTTATAATAACTTATCCATCGTATATGGAGTAATGTCATAATTTGAACAACTCATTGTTTTTATATGACCAGAGCAAAATAACAATTATTAAGTTCTTTATTATAAATTCTAAGGGCTAGATATAATGCCAACGACGAACATAATAACACTTTATTTTTGTTCCAGACGTGCATTCCTATCATATTCCTTGTCAGTCACTTAGGCCATTGTATTCTTTTATTTGTTTTGTATGACACTTCATACCAACCAATATGGTACAAATACCCAAGAATTTCATTGTGAGATCTAACTAGGAATACAACCATAACATGTATATCATTTATATACACCTGAGCTAGACATTCTAGTCTTTTCTTTCTTTCTGCCAATAATCTTTTGTAGTTTCTCTTTTAGCTTTCCTCATTATTCAGAAAAACACATCAACTTCAATAACTTCTTGGTTTGTTGGTCAAATACCAATAACCTTGAGGTTCTTACTTTGAAGTTGATCATCATATGTCAAGTGTTCCGGATTTCACTATTAGTAACCTTGTAATATGATGAACAATTTTACTCATAATTTTATCCATTGTATCATGATGACTTTCTGAGACCATGTCTGTACATGCTAGGCTCGTAAAGTTTTAACCTTAGTATTCGCATATGCAAATCTGGCTTGCACCCGTTGTATGCACACGTAGAATCTATAACACCCGATTATCACGTGATGCTTCGAAACGACGAGTCTTAGCAACGATGCATACTAAGGACGATCACTTCATGGAGATGCGAATATCGTTAGTGCCCCAATAGTTGGAGGATTGGGACGCCTTGCGTCTTCAACCTTCGTACATTCCCATAAAACTTATGAGTTTATGTAGTCTCACCAAATTATATTCTATCATCTTGCAATAAGGTCTTAGATATCACATATATCTCATACCTTGATTATTTTTGAAAACTAAATTTTCAGCTCCTTACTTTTCAAACATATTTGAACTTTCAAGTTTCACGGAGACAAGATAACTTTAGGTACTAATTGAAACCATAGTTCTTTGAATCAACAATGTGAGGTTTACTAAAAGTTTGCAATAGAACTTAATCAATTCTTGATTCTTTAACAATACGGTACCAATCCGTAAAGTTTCTTGTCAGATTTTAATAGTATTTCTATCTCAATAACAAGACTAGCGCATGGTAGAAAGCGGATGCCAATACTACAAAAATTAATTCAAAATACTACACAGACTATGTTTATGATAATTAGTTCATGTTTTAATCTAATTACTAATGAACTCCCACTTAATACAACATCCCTCATAGTTGTTAAGTGGTACACGATCCAAATCCACTACACCAAAACCGATCATCACGTGAGATGATGTAGCTTCAATGGTGAACATCAACATGTTGATCATATCATCCATATGACTCGTGTTCAACCTTTCGGTTTCCGTTGTCCCGAGGCCATATCTGTACATGCTAGGCTCGTCAAGCAAACCCAAGTATTCCGCGTGTGCAACATGGCTTACACCCGTTGTATATGAACGTTGAATCTATCACATCCGATCATCACGAGATGCTTTGAAACGACGATCTTTGGCAACGGTGCATACGAGGGGAGAACACTTTATTATCTTGATATTAATGTGAGGGATCATCTTATAATGCTACCACCGCGTTCTAAGCAAAATAAGATGCATAAAGAATTAACATCACATGCAATTCATATGTGATATGATATGGCCCTTTTGTCTTTGCGCTTTCGATCTTCATCTCCAAAGCACGGACATGATCTCCATCATCAACGGGCATGATCTCCATCATCGTCGGCGTAGCGTCAAGGTCCATGGCGCCGTCTTCATGGTTGTTCACCTCATGTAGCAACTATTACAACTACTTTGAAATACTACTCAAACTGAAATTTAAATACAACCATAAGGCTCCTGCCGGTTGCCACAATACAATAATGATCATCTCATACATATTCATCATCACATTATGGCCATATCACATCACCAAACCCTGCAAAAACAAGTTAGACGTCTCTAATTTGGTTTGCATATTTTACGTGGTTTAGGGTTTTCGAGAGAGATCTAATCTACCTACGAACATGAACCACAACGGTGATACTAATGTTGTCAATAGAAGAGTAAATTGAATCTTCACTATAGTAGGAGAAACAGACACCCGCAAAGCCTCTTATGCAATACAAGTTGCATGTCGAATGAGGAACAAGTCTCATGAACGCGGTCATGTAAAGTTAGTCCGAGCCGCTTGATACGTCTCCGACGTATCGATAATTTCTTATGTTCCATGCCACATTATTGATGATATCTACATGTTTTATGCACACTTTATGTCATATTCGTGCATTTTCTGGAACTAACCTATTAACAAGATGCCGAAGTGCCGATTCTTTGTTTTCTGCTGTTTTTGGTTTCAGAAATCCTAGTAAGGAAATATTCTTGGAATTGGACGAAATCAACGCCCAGGGTCCTATTTTGCCACGAAGCTTCTAGAAGACCGAAGAGTCAACGGAGTGGGGCCACGAGGTGGCCAGGAGGGCAGGCGGCGCGGCCCCACCCTTGGCCGCGCCGCCCTGTCTCCTGGGCCCCTCGCGTCGCCCCCTGACCTACCCTTCCGCCTACTTAAAGCCTTTGTCGCGAAACCCCCAGTACCGAGAGCCACGATACGGAAAACCTTCCAGAGACGCCGCCGCCGCCAATCCCATCTCGGGGGATTCAGGAGATCGCCTCCGGCACCCTACCGGAGAGGGGAATCATCTCCCGGAGGACTCTACGCCGCCATGGTCGCCTCCGGAGTGATGTGTGAGTAGTCTACCTCTGGACTATGGGTCCATAGCAGTAGCTAGATGGTTGTCTTCTCCTCATTGTGCTTAATTATCGGGTCTTGTGAGCTGCCGAACATGATCAAGATCATCTATCTGTAATTCTATATGTTGTGTTTGTTGGGATCCGATGAATAGAGATTACCATGTTATGTTGATTATCAATTTATATCTATGTGTTGTTTATGATCTTGCATGCTCTCCGTTATTAGTAGAGGCTCTGGCCAAGTTTTTGCTATTAACTCCAAGAGGGAGTATTTATGCTCGATAGTGGGTTCATGTCTCCGTGAATCTGGGGAAGTGACAGAAATCTCTAAGATTATGGATGTGCTGTTGCCACTAGGGATAAAACATTGGTGCTATGTTCGAGGATGTAGCTACTGATTACATTACGCGCAATACTTAATGCAATTGTCTGTTGTTAGCAACTTAATACTGGAAGGGGTTCGGATGATAACCTGAAGGTGGACTTTTTAGGCATAGATGCATGCTGGATAGCGGTCTATGTACTTTGTCGTAATGCCCAATTAAATCTCACTATACTCATCATAATATGTATGTGCATGGTCATGCCCTCTTTATTTGTCAATTGCCCAACTGTAATTTGTTCACCCAACATGCTATTTATCTTATGGGAGAGACACCTCTAGTGAACTGTGGACCCCGGTCCAATTCTCTATACTGAAATACAATCTCTTGCAATCTTTGTTCTCTTGTTTTACGCAAACAATCATCTTCCACACTATACATCTAATCCTTTGTTACAGCAAGCCGGTGAGATTGACAACCTCGCTGTTTCGTTGGGGCAAAGTACTTGGTTTGTGTTGTGCAGGTTCCACGTTGGCGCCGGAATCCCTGGTGTTGCGCCGCACTACATCTCGCCGCCATCAACCTTCAACGTGCTTCTTGGCTCCTACTGGTTCGATTAAACCTTGGTTTTGTACTGAGGGAAAACTTGCCGCTGTACGCATCACACCTTCCTCTTGGGGTTCCCAACGGTCGCGTGCTGTACGCGTATCAAGACTGTTTTCTGGCGCCGTTGCCGGGGAGATCAAGACACGCTGCAAGGGGAGTCTCCACATCGCAATCTCTTTACTTTGTTTTTGTCTTGCTTTATTTTATTTACTACTTTGTTTGCTGCACTAAATCAAAATACAAAAAAATTAGTTGCTTGTTTTACTTTATTTACTATCTTGTTTGCTATATCAAAAACACAAAAAAAATTAGTTACTTGCATTTACTTTATCTAGTTTGCTTTATTTACTGTCTTGCACTCTATATTAAAAATACAAAAAAATTAGTTACTTTTGTTACCATGTCTAGCTCTGAACCTGTTACTTCTTCGCCTGAAGAATTATTCTTCACTTTTAAACAAGGGGATGAGGAGAGTTTTAAGGATGCTTGGTCTAGAATTTTTACTTCTTATCGTAAAACTGAACCTCAAATGACTCTAAGTTTGCTCCTTAGTAATTTTTATTTTGGTCTTATGATTCGCTATAGATATGCTTTGGATGCTTTAGTGGGAGGAGATTTCCTTCATTGCAATGGGGATCAAGCTTTTAATGCCATAAAGAAGTTGGTTGCATCACATGATTCAGCTAATAACTTTGATTCAGCCCTTATTAGCATTTATAATAGATTAAACAATCTCGAGATAAGTACATCTCGCTTGGATGACAACTATCGCTATGTTCGTAATCGTCTTGAACAAGTTTTAGTGAACTCTGAACTTTCATTATGGGATCCTACTGTTAAAATTGTTATCGGTGATCAAACTCTTCATGCCAATTGTGATATTATGTCCGAATTTTGCCTTATACCTGAGAGCATTTATAAATCTTTGAAACTTTGGGGAGTTGATGAAGGAGGAGAAGAAATAACTCTCATTGATAACTCTGTTATAATTCCTAAGGGAATAGCCGCAGGTGTGCATACAACCATTCTTGGGAGAACAATATCCATTGATTATCTTGTTATTGAATGTGTAGGGACAGGAAAAATCACACTCGGAAGATCCCTGCTGAAACTATTGGGAGCAGTCATAGATGTGGGAGAAGGCACCCTGGAATTCACCTCTACACCGGGGGAAAATCATATATTTCCTAAATCAAAGAGGAAGAAAAAGAACAAGAAAGGTAAGGGTAAAGCCCAAGGTAAGGTTGATACACCATCTCTTGATAATACTTGATACACACTTTCTGCGCCTAGCTGAAAGGCGTTAAAGAAAAGCGCTTATGGGAGACAACCCATGTTTTTACTACAGTACTTTATTTTTATTTTGTGTCTTGGAAGTTGTTTACTACTGTAGCAACCTCTCCTTATCTTAGTTTAGTGTTTTGTTGTGCCAAGTAAAGTCGTTGATAGTAAGGTTCATACTAGATTTGGATTACTGCGCAGAAACAGATTTCTTTGCTGTCACGAATCTGGGCAAAATTCACTGTAGGTAACTCATAAAATTATGCCAATTTACGTGAGTAATCCTCAGATATGTACGCAACTTTCATTCAATTTGAGCATTTTCATTTGAGCAAGTCTGGTGCCTCAATAAAATTCGTCAATACGAACTGTTCTGTTTTGACAGATTCTGCCTTTTATTTCGCATTGTCTGTTTTGATATGTTCGATGGATATTTCGATTCCATTGACTTTCAGTAGCTTTGTGCAATGTCCAGAAGTGTTAAGAATGATTATGTCACCTCTGAACATGTATATTTTGATTGTGCACTAACCCTCCAATGAGTTGTTCTAAGTTTGGTGTGGAGGAAGTTTTCAAGGATCAAGAAAGGGAGATGATACAACATGATCAAGAAGAGTGAAAGCTCTAAGCTTGGGGATGCCCCGGTGGTTCACCCCTGCATATATCAAGAAGACTCAAGCGTCTAAGCTTGGGGATGCCCAAGGCATCCTCTTCTTCATCGACAACATTATCAGGTTCCTCCCCTGAAACTATATTTTTATTCCATCACATCTTATGTGCTTTGCTTGGAGCGTCGGTTTGTTTTTGTGTTTGTTTTGTTTGAATAAAATGGATCCTAGCATTCTTTGTGTGGGAGAGAGACACGCTCCGCTGTAGCATATGGACAAGTATGTCCTTAGGCTCTACTCATAATATTCATGGCGAAGTTTATTCTTCGTTAAATTGTTATATGGTTGGAATTGGAAAATGATACATGTAGTAATTTGCTAAAATGTCTTGGATAATGTGATACTTGGCAATTTTTGTGCTCATGTTTAAGCTCTTGCACCATGTACTTTGCACCTATTAATGAAGAAATACATAGAGCATGCTAAGATTTGGTTTGCATATTTGGTCTCTCTAAAGTCTAGATAATTTCTAGTATTGAGTTTGAACAACAAGGAAGACGGTGTAGAGTCTTATAATGTTTACAATATGTCTTTTATGTGAGTTTTGCTGCACCGCTTCATCCTTGTGTTTGTTTCAAATAGCCTTGCTAGCTTAAACCTTGTATCGAGAGGGAATACTTCTCATGCATCCAAAATACTTGAGCCAACCACTATGCCATTTGTGTCCATCATACCTACCTACTACATGGTATTTCTCCGCCATTCCAAAGTAAATTGCTTGAGTGCTACCTTTAAATTTATATTCCTCCACCTTTACAATATATAGCTCATGGGACAAATAGCCTAAAAACTATCGTGTTGTTGAATATGTACTTATGCACTTTATCTCTTATTAAGTTGCTCGTTGTGCGATAACCATGTTCCTGGGGACGCCATCAACTACTCTTTGTTGAATATCATGTGAGTTGCTATGCATGTTCGTCTTGTCTGAAGTAAGGGAGATCTACCACCTTATGGTTAGAGCGTGCATATTGTTAGAGAAGAACATTGGGCCGCTAACTAAAGCCATGATCCATGGTGGAAGTTTCAGTTTTGGACATATATCCTCAATCTCATATGAGAAAATTAATTGTTGCTACATGCTTATGCATAAAAGAGGAGTCCATTATCTGTTGTCTATGTTGTCCCGGTATGGATGTCTAAGTTGAGAATAATCAATAGCGAGAAATCCAATGCGAGCTTTCTCCTTAGACCTTTGTACAGGCGGCATAGAGGTACCCCTTTGTGATACTTGGTTAAAACATGTGCATTGCGATAATCCCGGTAGTCCAAGCTAATTAGGACAAGGTGCAGGCACTATTAGTATACTATGCATGAGGCTTGCAACTTGTAAGATATAATTTACATGATACATATGCTTTATTACTACCGTTGACAAAATTGTTTCTTGTTTTCAAAATCAAAGCTCTAGCACAAATATAGCAATCGATGCTTTCCTTTTTGAAGGACCATTCTTTTACTTTTATTGTTGAGTCTGTTCACCTATCTCTCTCCATCCCAAGAAGCAAACACTTGTGTGAACTGTGCATTGATTCCTACATACTTGCATATTGCACTTATTATATTACTCTATGTTGACAATATCCATGAGATACACATGTTACAAGTTGAAAGCAACCGCTGAAACTTAATCTTCCTTTGTGTTGTTTCAATGCCTTTACTTTGAATTATTGCTTTATGAGTTAACTCTTATGCAAGACTTATTGATGCTTGTCTTGAAGTACTATTCATGAAAAGTCTTTGCTATATGATTCATTTGTTTACTCATGTCATATACATTGTTTTGATCGCTGCATTCACTACATATGCCTTACAAATAGTATGATCAAGGTTATGATGGCATGTCACTCCAGAAATTATCTTTGTTTATCGTTTACCTGCTCGGGACGAGCAGGAACTAAGCTTGGGGATGCTAATACGTCTCCGACGTATCGATAATTTCTTATGTTCCATGCCACATTATTGATGATATCTACATGTTTTATGCACACTTTATGTCATATTCGTGCATTTTCTGGAACTAACCTATTAACAAGATGCCGAAGTGCCGATTCTTTGTTCTGCTGTTTTTGGTTTCAGAAATCCTAGTAAGGAAATATTCTCGGAATTGGACGAAATCAACGCCCAGGGTCCTATTTTGCCACGAAGCTTCCAGAAGACCGAAGAGTCAACAGAGTGGGGCCACGAGGTGGCCATGAGGGCAGGCGGCGCGGCCCCACCCTTGGCCGCGCCGCCCTGTCTCCTGGGCCCCTCGCGTCGCCCCCTGACCTACCCTTCCGCCTACTTAAAGCCTTCGTCGCGAAACCCCCAGTACCGAGAGCCACGATACGGAAAACCTTCCAGAGACGCCGCCGCCGCCAATCCCATCTCGGGGGATTCAGGAGATCGCCTCCGGCACCCTGCCGGAGAGGGGAATCATCTCCCGGAGGACTCTACGCCGCCATGGTCGCCTCCGGAGTGATGTGTGAGTAGTCTACCCCTGGACTATGGGTCCATAGCAGTAGCTAGATGGTTGTCTTCTCCTCATTGTGCTTAATTGTCGGGTCTTGTGAGCTGCCGAACATGATCAAGATCATCTATCTGTAATTCTATATGTTGTGTTTGTTGGGATCCGATGAATAGAGAATACCATGTTATGTTGATTATCAATTTATATCTATGTGTTGTTTATGATCTTGCATGCTCTCCGTTATTAGTAGAGGCTCTGGCCAAGTTTTTGCTATTAACTCCAAGAGGGAGTATTTATGCTCGATAGTGGGTTCATGTCTCCGTGAATGCTGGGAAGTGAGAAATCTCTAAGATTATGGATGTCTTGTTGCCACTAGGGATAAAACATTGGTGCTATGTTCGAGGATGTAGCTACCGATTACATTACGCGCAATACTTAATGCAATTGTCCGTTGTTAGCAACTTAATACTGAAGGGGTTCGGATGATAACTTTGAAGGTGGACTTTTTAGGCATAGATGCATGCTGGATAGCGGTCTATGTACTTTGTCGTAATGCCCAATTAAATCTCACTATACTCATCATAATATGTATGTGCATGGTCATGCCCTCTTTATTTGTCAATTGCCCAACTGTAATTTGTTCACCCAACATGCTATTTATCTTATGGGAGAGACACCTCTAGTGAACTATGGACCCCGGTCCAATTCTCTATACTGAAATACAATCTCTTGCCATCGTGTTCTCTTGTTTTACGCAAACAATCATCTTCCACACTATACATCTAATCCTTTGTTACAGCAAGCCGGTGAGATTGACAACCTCGCTGTTTCGTTGGGGCAAAGTACTTGATTTGTGTTGTGCAGGTTCCACGTTGGCGCCGGAATCCCCGGTGTTGCGCCGCACTACATCTCGCCGCCATCAACCTTCAACGTGCTTCTTGGCTCCTACTGGTTCGATTAAACCTTGGTTTCGTACTGAGGGAAAACTTGCCGCTGTACGCATCACACCTTCCTCTTGGGGTTCCCAACGGTCGCGTGCTGTACGCGTATCACCGCTTCATCCCACTATGCCACAAAGATGCAAAGTACTCAAACTAAAGACAACAAGACCATCAACGCCCACAAAATCATTGTGTTCTACTCGTGCAACCATCTATGCATAGACACGGCTCTGATACCACTTTAGGGATTCGTTGCATAGAAAACAAAAAATTTCCTACCGCGAGAACGCAATCCAAGCCAAGATGCAATCTAGAAGACGAGGGGATGAACGAGACTAACCCTTGAAGATTTCCAAAGCCTATAAGAGTAGGCTCTTATTGCTGCGGTAGACGATCACTTGCCGCTTGCAAAAGCGCGTAGAAGATCTTGATCACGGTGCCACGATCGGGCAGCACCTCCGTACTCGGTCACACGTACAGCTCGATGAATACACCTCCTCCTTGTTCCAGCAAGCGGGGAGATGTGGTAGATGAGATCTAGTCCAGCAGCACGACGGCGTGGTGGTGGTGTAGAGTTTGCGCGGACAGGGCTTCGCCTATTCGCGTTGGGTGGAACAAACTAGGCAAAAGGTGGAGCAAACGGAGCAAACGACCGCGGAACAAAAATCTGATTTCTATTTCTGCGTCGTGTCCCGGCCTCAGCTTTTATATCCACGTCCACAACCGACTATGGCAGATTGGCGTGCGATCCAAACACACGGCCGGCCGACCGTACAGCAGCTGAACTGCTGCTTGGCCCGTGCGTACACGGCCAGCACATGACTTGCTGGCCTTGGCCGCTTGCTCGCGTGAGGCCATGCATTGGCCCTTGGCCTTTGCGTGAGCGTGGCCGGCAGGCCGGCCCAGCTGGCCGTACCTTGCCTTTTCTTTTGCCTCTTTTATTTGATAGTTTGTCTGCATGAGCTACATATTGGCCCATTAGCAAAACTTCTCATAGACTACTTTTAGCCCCACATTTATATCTATTAAATAAATTAATATTAATATTTACTAATTCAAGTAATTAATAAATCATTAATCGTCTTCCCGGAATAATTCCGTTACTCTCCAAAACTATTTCTTTAATCCCGAAACTACCCCTAGCAACATCGCAACCTTAAGTGTGTCACCCTACGGTTCGAGAATGTGCAGACATGATCGAGACTTCTCTCCGACCAATAACCAATAGCGGGATCTGGAGATCCATAATGGCTCCCACATATTCAACGATGACTTAGTGATCTATTGAACCATTTACATACGATACCGATTCCCTTTGTCTCGCGATATATTACTTGTCCGAGGTTTGATCATCGGTATTTCGATACCTTGTTCTACCTCGTCTCCTGACAAGTACTCTTTACTCGTACCGTGGTATGTGGTCTCTTATGAACTATTCATATGCTTGCAAGCCATTTAGACGACATTCCACCGAGAGGGCCCAGAGTATATCTATCCGTCATCGGGATGGACAAATCCCACTGTTGATCCATATGCCTCAAGCTCATACTTTTCGGATACCTAATCCCACCTTTATAACCACCCATTTACGCAGTGGCGTTTGATGTAATCAAAGTACCCTTCCGGCATAAGTGATTTACATGATCTCATGGTCGAAAGGACTTGGTAACTATGTATCGAAAGCTTATAGCAAATGAACTTAATGACGTGATCTTATGCTACACTTAATTGGGTGTGTCCATTACATCATTCACATAATGACATAACCTTGTTATTAATAACATCCAATGTTCATGACCACGAAACTATAATCATCTATTAATCAACAAGCTAGTTATACAAGAGGCTTACTAGGGACTCCTTGTTGTTTACATAACACACATGTATCAATGTTTCGGTTAATACAATTATAGCATGGTATATAAACATTTATCATAAACACAAAGATATATAATAACCAATTTATTATTGCCTCTTGGGCATATCTCCAACAGTACTTCAATACAATGATCTCATGAGCTGCCTTACATGATTGAGATTCATATGATGAGCTTTGTATCACTATTAATCTATGTGCTACTCTAGTGATGTTATTAAAGTACTCTATTCCTCCTCCATGATGTAATGTTGACAGTGTGTGCATCATGTAGTACTTGGCGTAGGTTATGATTGTAATCTCTTGTAGATTATGAAGTTAACTATTACTATGATAGTATTGATGCGATCTATTCCCCCTTTCATAGCCTGACAGTGACAGTTTGCATGCTATGTTAGTACTCGATATAATTGCAATGGTCTATCATGCACTCTACAGGTTACTTAAATATGAACTCTGGATGTTGTGGAGCTTGTTTACTCCGGCTTGAGGGAGCTCTTGTAGCCCTACACAATGAATGATGTTTGTTATCCAACAAGAGAGTGTAGAGAAAGTAGCATTTATCTATTCAGTTATGTGATCAATGTTGAGAGTGTCCACTAGTGAAAGTATGATCCCTAGACCTTATTTCTAAGCATTGAAACACCGTTTCCAACAAGTTCTGTTACATGTTTGCTTGCTGCCATCTTTATTTTAGATTGCAATTACTACTTACAATCATCCATATTACTTGTATTTCACTATCTCTTCGCCGAACTAGTGCACCTATACATCTGACAAGTGTATTAGGTGTGTTGGGGACACAAGAGACTTCTTGTATCGTAATTGCAGGGTTGCTTGAGAGGGATATCTTTGACCTCTACCTCCCTGAGTTCAATAAACCTTGGGTGATTCACTTAAGGGAAACTTGCTGCTATTCTACAAACCTCTGCTCTTGGAGGCCCAACACTGTTTACAGGAATAGAAGCGTGCGAAGACATCAGAGCTTTAGAGAATAGATAATTTACCTAAACCTTGATACGTCGCAAACGTATCTATAATTTTTGATGCTCCATGCTTGTTTTACCCCAATTCTACTTTGTTTTACATGCACTTCGTTACACTTTTATACATTTTTCGGCACTAACCTATTGACAAGATGTCACAGTGCCAGTTTCTTGTTTTCTGCTGTTTTTGGTCTCAGAAAAGTTATACATGAATTATTCTCGGAATTGGACGAAACAAAAGCCGAATTCAATATTTTACCGTAACAAAGATGAAGGGAGAAGGGGGGTCGAAGAGGTGCAGTAGGGCGGCCAGACCATGCCTAGGTCCTGGCCGCGCCTAGGGGTGGTGTGGGCCATCCCGGCACCCCACCGATCTATCTCCTCCGCCTATTTATTCACGATCTCGGGAAAACCCTGAATACCCGAGACTCCATCCACGAAAAGTTACGTCCTAGCCGCCATTGCAGAACCCATCTCGGGAGGGTTCTGAAGCTCTTCCCGGCACCCTGCTGGAGAGAGAGATCATCACCGGAGGCTTCTACATCGTCATGCCCGTCTCCGAAGTGATGCGTGAGTAGTTCATCCCTGGACTATGATTCCATAACAGTAGCTAGATGATTGTTTTCTCCAATTTGTGCCTCATATTTAAATCATGTGAGCTGCCTATCATGATCAAGATCATCTTTATGTAATGCTACATATTGTTATTTTAATGCTTTACCTTTTAGCTCATTATGTTTATCCCTAAGTACGTTCTGTAAGAAATATCAATAGGTAGTGGTTCTATAATTGGGAGAAATAACATTGAAGAATTATTTAATTAGGTTAGTAAGCATAAAGAAATTGAGGATAAATCTCTAGTAGAACTTGCTCCTGATTATGAAACTGCTGCAGCTTATTTAGTTCAAATGTTGGAGGCTAGGTTCGTTAACCTTAACCCCATAATGCAGCAAATGTTTCTTAAACTCCATGAAGTTTAGAATAATGAGAAGAGATATTTTATTCTAGAAACTTTGCTTAAGGAATTTAAAGATATTGTTATAGAAGCTAGGAAAGTCTTTGATCGGTTTAAGATGGTAGGCTCAAGTGTAGATGTTACTAGCACACTTAAAAAGATAGACACGATAAAATTGGAAAATAATGAGGAAATCAAAATACCAATACCCTTCAAACTCATAAGAATGCATGAAGCTCTCAAAAAGAATTTTGACTAGATTGTTTCTGAAAACTCATTTGATGAAAATAGTGAAATCAAAAGTGTTGAGAGAGGGTTTTCTAAACCTTATATGCATAAAATACAATTCCTTATTGAAAAGGCTCCTGAAATTTATGATGTTGATGCTTCTTTGCTTGATAATACTTGATGCAAATACTTTCTACGCCTAGCTGAAAGGTGTTAGAGAAAAGCGCTTATGGAAGACAACCCATGTTTATTTTATGTAATTTTTCTTTTGTTGAGTCTTGAAAGTTGTTGCCTCTGTAACTACCTCTTCTTATCATTTTTATTTTGTTTTTGTGCCAAGAGTAGCCTCTAATAGGAAGAAAATAAGATTTGGGGAAGTTGCTGTTCAGAAACAAATTCTGTGATGTTACCGTAAAAATTTATACTCATAGCCAGTACGTAATTTTGAGCTGACAATTTGTGAGCATATGTCCGAGTTATTATTTAACTTTCATTAGTTCTGCACTTGTTGATCTGAGCAATAGAGAATTTTCTAAAAAATCGATATTTACCCGATGTTATGTTTTAACAGATTTCTGCCACTATTTGCATTTGCCTCTTATTCTCTTTCTTTTTAGGTTCTTTTGAGAGAAAGAGCTTGAAAGAGTTGCTACAGTAGCCAATGTTTTGATAGATGTTTGATATATGTTAGAACTGGATCCAAGTGGATTTTTTATTTTGATTGCACTAACGTTGCTAATAAAGAATTGTGTGAAGTTTTGTACGAAGGAATTTTTCAAGTGTAGGGACAGAAGAATGATGTGATGAAATGAAGAATGGAAAAAATCTCAAGCTTGGGGATGCCCTTACCACCCCAAGAAATATCCAAGAGGTATAAGCGTCAAAACTTGGGATGCCCAAGGCATCCCCTTCTTTCTCAACAAAGAAACATGTCATGTTAAAGTGCGCTATATTTTTATTGCTTCATATGCTATGTGTTATTCTTGGAGCGTTTTTTTGCTGTACAATAATGTTGGATCCTAGCATATTTTTTTTGTAGTATGACACACTCCATTTTAATTGCATAGAACACTCTAGTTTTCACTTTTACTGTTCTGCGAGTGTTCTAGTTTTTCTAGTACTTCATTTAGCTTTCGTTTTCTACTTTTATTATTTTTGTTCAGAGCTTGTTAGTTTGATTTATTCATGTGTGATTAGATATCTGGTCCATATTTTTTTTATCTTTGAGAGTTGTTTCAAATAAATTGATTGGTGTTGGAGATGAGTAAAATGTTTCATGCTAATAGTGATGCAAAACGAAGCTTGTCTAGACTGTGACGTAGACTTTGGCATGTCGTGTTGGATGTTATTTTTATGATATGCTTAGTATTTATTGTTACATCATGACTTGTCTCAAATATCTGAGAGTGCTTAATGTCCCATTGAAATAATCATGTGTTGTTTCTATCATAGAAGCATAATATTGTGATATTCTCCTTTGATGCTTTATTGGGTTGATTTGGCACATGCTTACACCATGTTATGACTAGAAACCAGTCAACTAAAGCCTCCATGATCATATAGTTTTTTACTTGTGATATCATTTTATGCTTTGATTAATATTATTTTGTCGCTATGCATGATTATGGCCATTATTGCTCTTAGTTTGTCGCTTCCAGTTTTTTGCTACCTTCGCCTGTACCGAGTATGAAGCTCTACTTGTGCATCCAACCATTAATAACAAAACTTTACCAATTGTGTCCACCATATCTACCTATTAGCATTATTTCTATTCCAAGTATATTCATCATGTTTTTATCTATCTTTCAAATTTATTATGAGAAAAATAGTCAGTAAAGCTCTCACGAACTTGATGGCACATTTAGTTTCTTGCACTTAATAAACTTGAACCATTGTGACTTTCTTATGTTGATTATATGCTTACAAGTTGTAAGTTTGGACTTGGCACAACCATGCTTTCATGGGGTACACTTTCAACATTACACTTACTATTTAGTTGATATCATGATCTTTTGCTTATGGATGCCTATCGATGCAAAATAGAATGGAAACTTATAAGTACATGGAGTTTGTATATGTGTTAGAGAAACGTTGGGCCGCTAACCTAAGCCATGCATCATTCATGGTGGAAGTTTACATCATTCCATAGTTAGTATTCTATGAAGCATCTTCAATAAAAAGCTATACCCATAGTAAATAAAAGAATTGCTGAGATGCTTATTGTATGTTTGTCTTGTCATTTTGGTGTGGGATTGCACTTATTTAAAAGAGTACTTCCATATTATGGGGCAAGAGGTATCCCCGCTGAGTTATTTATGATAGATGTATACTTACAATGACAAGAACTTATTTGGGACCTAAGTTGAGCAACATGAGGTGTAGGTACTCGTATTCAAGGGGCATGAGATTTTAAACTTATGATTTGTCAAGCATATGACTCATTTTTGCACTCACATTAAATTTAACCATTCAATATGCCTAAGATAGGGGCAATGATATCTCAAAGCTAATAAGTACCATACCTTTTTTAAAGGTTTCTAAAAATTGTTAATCCTTACATCCTTTCTCGAAGGACCTTTTTTTACTTTTATGTTGAGTCTTCATCTTCTTGCTTTACGCACCAATTAAGAGATCATAATTGTCATTCTGAGAATAATGTGCATAGTTCCAAGACTTATTGATTGATTCATGATTATGTTATTGCTTGTTCTTAAATTAATTGTATCTAGTCACCCTCTGAACTTTAAAGGTGTCCTAGTATTTATGTTTTGCTATTCCATAAAGGACAAGCTGAATATCACTTTTCTATGTTCTCTCTATGCACATAAACAAATAATTTCTTTCATTGCATAATTATTCATGATCTTTTGTTTGAGTTACTACCCATGTTATAACATAGTTGCTAAATGCTGTTGTTAGCATTATATCTATCATGCCTATGTTTATAGTATTTTGATCCCAGCTTACAATGCTTTACAAAAGCTTGATCAAGATTGTGATAGTTGCATGTCACTTACCTACTCGAGGACGAGCAGGATTTAAGCTTAGGGATGATTGATACATCACAAACGTATCTATAACTTTTGATACTCCATGCTTGTTTTACACCAATTCTACTATGTTTTAATTGTACTTCGTTACACTTTTATACATTTTCCGGGACTAACCTATTGACAAGATGCCACAGTGCCAGTTCCATGTTTTCTGCTATTTTTGGTCTCAAAAAATCTGTAAGGAAATATTCTCGGAATTGGACGAAATAAAGCCGAAGTAAATATTTTACCGTAACAAAGAGGAAGTCCGAAGGGGGGTCGAAGAGGTGCAGCAGGGCGGCCAGACCATGCCTAGGAGCGGCCCAGGCCTGGCCGCGCCTAGGGGTGGTGTGGGCCACCCCGGCACCCCACCGACCTATCTCCTCCGCCTATTTTTTCACGATCTCGAGAAAACACTGAATACCCGAGACTCCATCCACGAAAAGTTCCGTTGCGGCCGCCATTGTAGAACCCATCTCAGGAGGGTTCTGAAACTCTTCCCGGCACCCTGCCGGAGGGGGAGATCATCACCGGAGGCTTCTACATCGCCATGCCTGCCTCCGAAGTGATGCGTGAGTAGTTCATCCCTGGACTATGGGTCCAAAGCAGTAGCTAGATGGCTGTCTTCTCCAATTTATGCCTCATGTTTAGATCTTGTGAGCTGCCTATCATGATCAAGATCATCTTTATGTAATGCTACATGTTGTGTTTGCTGTGATCCGATGAATATTGAATACTATGGTTGAGATTGATGTCATATGTTATTTATGATCTTGCATGCTCTCCGTTGCTAGTAGATGCTCTGGCCAAGTAGATGCTTATGACTCCAAGAGGGAGTATTTACACTTGATAGTGGTTTCATGCCTCTAGTAATCTGGGAGAGTGACAATAACTTCTAAGATTGTAGATGTGTTGTTGCTAGTAGGAAGAAAACAATAATGTTTTATCCAAGGGAAATTCTATTGTTTACTTTACACACATTGCTTAATGCGATTATCTGTTGCTTGCAACTTAATACTGAAAGGGGTGCGGACGCTAACCGGAAGGTGGATTATTAGTCATAGACACAGTTGGATTACGATCTATGTATTATGTTGTAATGCCCAAACGAATCCCATAGAAGTCGTCTTGATATGTATGAACTTTATTCTGTCAATTGCCCAGCTGTAATTTGTTCACCCAACATGCTATTTATCTTTATGGTGAGACACCACTAGTGAACTGTGGACCCCGGTCATTTCCTTTACACTGATACAATGATCTTGTTATGTTTATTTTCTGCAAGCACCGTTTTCTTTTCATTCACTACAAGCATCTCTTTCCACACCATACGGTTAACTCTTTGATTCAGCAAAACCATTCAGATCGACAACCTCACTGTGAGTTGGGGCAAAGTATTGCGATTGTGTTGTGTGCAGGTTCCACGTTGTTGCTGACGATGGTAGTGCGCCCTGCAAATAGCCAGCCAGCAACACCTTCAGAAGTTACGCCTTTCTCCTACTGGTCGATTAAATATTGGTTTCTTACTGAGGGATACTTACTGATGTGCTCATCATACCTTTCTCTTGGGGTTTCCCAACAACTTGTATTGAGCATCATCACACCTCCTCGTGGTTCAACACTCAAATACTTGATGAATTGTACTGCGGTGATCCCCTGCACTTGGGGGTTATCATGCGCCTGTAGGTTACTGCGCGGCGCACGAGAGGTGAGCGGTATTCTTGGTGTGAACCATGATGAAGTGAACTACGTGTGTACCGTAATGGTAGGGTGTGCCAAACATTGTGGCAACGTGGAAGGGGGGTCTATAGCCTGACCGAGGAAGCCGACTCAGCGCTGATGCGTGGCACGTCGGAGGAAGGCGTACAGGCCAGCATCGACCGAAAGTTAGACACACAACTTTTACATATTGTACTATTTGAGTGCCGCAGAGGAGAAGAGATAAGCAAGATTAAGAACTCGTCGTAAAATGTTCACACACGATAAATCTAGTCATAGTCGTGTGCGATGAAGGTTCTATAAGCTTACCCTTATTTATAAAGGAACCGTTTGTGAAGTTTTCCTAACGGCCCGGAAAAGTCTTTTGTGTGCTTTATGCCGTCGTATGGGTCTACCTGGAGACCGAGCACACGATCCGTGTTTTGTGGCGTCAGTGTTCGGCCCCACATCACACGGAAAGATCTTTCCATGTGCCACAGGGTCCTTAATAAGCCCGAACTGTACTAGTGCGTGCACCCGGTAGTTTTCTTGCTCCCCTCCATGCTTCGCTTTAGGTCCCCCGATTGGCTAGTGTTCTTATTCAAACACAAGGCCTAAGCCAGCTTTAAATTATAAAGCCCCAACGAAAGATTACTTGGATGCCGACAACTTACAACATGGCGAAATGATTCTAAAAAAAACAGCACATCGAAATAACAAGCAAACAATAGAAACACTTGAAGCAACTTGCAACATTATGGTCTTCTTCATCTACCTACAACTCGGTGCCGAAGAACTCAAGAGGAAGCCGACACGTGTGGCTTGACAAGGGAGAAACACCAGGTAATTGCGCATCAGCCACATCCAGTCCATCACCGAAGAAGGCTCCTGCCTCGCCGCCCTCGCTCAAAGGGCACCGAACCATTGACCGATGGAAACAATCTCCTGAGCCTGGATGCCAAGTAATGATGAGGACCGAAGTAGACCATTCCCCGCAAGCAACGCTATGCCAAACACATTGAGGAGCACCTCAGCAGATTGGAGATCGAATACGTCTGAGACGAAGCTGCTGGGAAAGCTAGAAAAGACACCGAAACACCTCTAGATGCACATCAAAAGCCCACACCCACCTGAAGCACCCCAAGGCCGCGCCTTCAGCAAGGGGGCGATGCTGTGACCCAATTTCTATATTAGGTTTTCACTTGTGGTCTTAGGAGGAGGGGGTAGGACAATACCTCAACGACGCCCCCAACACGGAAGGTGACGTGCATGGACGTCGTCGCCGTCATGACCAACACCACCGGTCTGGGATTTCTCCCGATCGTAGAGTCCCACCAACATCTAAGCCGATTCAAAAACAGTAAGATCGGGAGAATCAGAGGAAAGGAGGGGTTGGCGGCTCCCGAACTGATGTCGGCGACCACCAAGGGGGCCCGGGCCAAGGCTAGCATACACCGGCTCCGTGCCATCCACATGGCCGCAAAGGCCAGCCAGCACCCGCAGGCACCGTTGGCCGCCAAGCCGGTGTTGCCCCACCACCAGACTAGGGCCGCCGCCCTGAGATCCCGAGCTCCCACCGAGGCCGCCCTTACCTAAAGCCGAGCCCGAGGCCAAGCCATCGAAGCAGGGGAACAACTGAGCAGTCGCATCGGCCATGGCGAGCCCGACTCGGCATTCCTCCACCTAGGCCCCGCGTGGGAGCCAAGAGCCTAGATCCCAGCCACCCCCTTCACCGACCTCTTGGGCTTAGCCCGACGGTGCCTCTAGGGCGACGAGGAGGGGAAGCACGGAGGGAAGAGGGGGGACCTAGGGTTTCGCCCCTCAGTCGCCAGGAGGGGGCGACGCGAGGGGAGCGTACCGTTTTGCTGCGAGCTTGGCTAGTTTTCTTGTTACCAGTGATTTGTCGTGGGTGCATGTCTTTTTTTTTTTCCTTTTCTAATTTTATTTATTGAAATGATGTACCTTGACCATTGAATTTCTCGAAGTGTTGTAGTATTTTTGGAGTAATATATTCAGATGGACCCACTGTGGTATGATAGATAACGTTTATTATCCTAAAAATAGATCACCGTTACTTTTTTTTAATACGAGTAAGAAATTGAAACAAGTCAAATAGGCAAACAATAACAGGCCATTGAAAATTAATCAGAGACTGAACCAAGTCAAATAGGCAAACAGCTTAGCAACCCATTAAAAATAGGGTTTGTTTATGTTTCAGTGAACTAAGATTTTTTTAGTCTCAGTCCGAAAAAAATGTAAGTGCAGTTTATCGAAAAGTTCAATCGTGCAACTGATTCAGTCGCACTTTTTAAAACTGCAGTTGCATTAGTTTAGATGATCAAGACTTAAAGAAGTTGGGACATAGCGAATCCGTTAAAAATAAGAACAGATTAGCTTCCCTTGCACGGAATTAGTCATTCACCAATTACAGAAAATGATAACACCTTCCATATTTGTACTACTTTGCTATCCCTTTTTGTTGCACGCCACCAACATTCACGCAGACTATATCACGGACGCAAAATCACGCACATTTTGGATTATCGGTCTTTCGCCCCGTGACCAGTGTGGTGGCCGGGCCAATCAGGCCAAGCAGCTGGCGAGATGGCGGGAGAAGGGAAAGAGCCAGATCTGTATGAGCTGCGCGCCTTCCTTGGCCGACCCGAACACCCGCTCCTCCTCCACGCGCCTCTGCTCCATGTTGAATGCGACGAGCTTCCCGGGCGTCCACAGGTACACCACCTCCCTGTCCGGGTGGAACGCCATGAACAGGAAGGTCGGAGCAGTGGTAGTCTGGGACGAGCCGCCAGGGACGAGGTCATTAATCCCCAGCTCGTGCTTCAGCGCCCACTCGGACTTGCCCGCATCCACGAGCTCCCAGAACCTGAGGAGCCTGCCCTCGCTGGACGCGAACCGGAGGCGGCCCCGGCAGTGTCCCGCGCGCGCCCGGTAGCTAACGGGTGCCGGGAGCGCGGTGACCGCGCACGCCATGGTGGCGAGGTCGATGCGGACGACGTGGCCGGAGTAGGCCAGCACGTGGACGGCCCCGCCGAAGCAGTGCATGGTGGCCGACATGGCGTCGGTGTCGAGCCCGAAGTCGAGCTCCTCGTGCTCGCGCCAATCGCCGCACTCCGAGTCGAACACCTCCACGGACGCGCCGCGGGGGAGCCATCCGGTGAAGCAGACTACCTTGTAGTGCGGGGACGCGCATGGGTCGAAGGAGATGACAGAGAGCAGCGTCTTCTTCCTGGGTGTCGGGAGCGTCGCCCACCGCCGCGTCGTCGGGCTGACCACGTGGAACGTCTGCTGCGGCGATGATGAGTAGTAGAGGACTAGGCCGTTGCAGCCGTCGATGATGCTGGACGTGCCGTGGCGCGGGAAGAAGCCCATGTCGTCGGCCCCTGCCACGTCGCCCCTTTCGCCGGAGGATGACAAGGTCGAGGCGCATGCGTACGTGTACGCCTGCCGTACGCCGGTGCCATCCCGTGGCGCGTCGTGGAAGAGCACGCCGGAGGTGATGAGCGGGAGCCTGCGGCGGAGGTAGTCGGCGGCGATGAGGGCGCGCCAGGTGGTGGACACGCACTGGAACCGCGCCAGCGACTTGTGCGGCAGCCTGACGAGGATCTCGCTGAGCACGTCCTCGCCCATTTCCTCGCCGTCCATCTCTCCCCGGCGCGCAGTACTGACCTGAACTCCTCGCACACTATCTCCCTGCACACCGCACCTGACGAGTGCAACACGGAACGAGGTCGTGCGCTACTTAAGACTACCCACAATGGGAGTATCATAGGTAGTATCATGCATTCCATGCATGCAAAATGCTGATGTGGCAGTGCAATTAAGGATGAGAGAGAGTGTACTAGTATCATAGGTAGATACCGTATCATAGCACATACTACTAGAAACTATAATGTCAAGTAAATCCTGTACACAAATTCGCATTGCGATTCTACCCAACAATTAATATATGAAGACTATGATACTATATGATACGATACCACGATTTATGGAGATAAGAATAGCAGTAGATCACAATACGCATACTCTATACGACACTATCATGATCGCGACTAGTCTAAAAGGCTGGACTTCACCGTCCAGGAAAGCAGGAGACTTCGATGGCGCCACGATCCACTACCTCACCGAATGTCTGTTATCCTGAATTAATTGCGATTATGCTTCTGATCTGAAATGAATTTCAGGTAGTGGCAGTGTCGTGTCTAAGCTTGCGGCAAATGTATGGGCGTCGCGTGCGGCGTGCAGGATGGTCGCTCTCGCCGCCCTTTTTTGTACAAGCGGCATTGCGGCAGGCGCTGGTTGTCACTGCTGATTTTGCTGCATCACAAGAGGAATCTTGGACGCCAGGTTCACATCGAGTAGATGAAGGCTTATCCAAGTTCATAGGGAAAATATGCCTGACGGAATTAGACACCTCGCCTTGTATTAGACATAAGCAAAGATCGACTCAGCGACCAAAAGGGGTTAACAAGTAACTAACGTGCTGTGAAGTGCAATCATGAGACGAGACCAAGATGGAGATAGATTGTCAAAAGGACAAGGAAATTGTGTGGTAAAATCTAGTGCAAGGCAGAAGCAAACCAAGTCTTCCTGGTGCTTACTTGCTTAGACATGCGTTCAAGCAACCTGCCGATGAGTTCACCGGCCACGCATGCGGCGCGCGGTGAGGCGTCCACGTAAACAGTTTGAAGGCGACCCAACGGGGCTATTTGGGACGTCTCCATCCTCAGACCACGTAGCAACTAACCTACACTAGATTTAGATGTGCGCCTTGGCGCACGACCCCATGAGATTCCTGTGTAGTTGGTAAAGTGACAATGAATCTTGTTAGGGATGTTTTTCAAAATGTAGTTACACGGTAAATTACGAACAGAAATATAAACATTTCTATACAACCAGAAAATCAGGATGAAAATATATTATAGGAACTAACAGTTGTTGAACGAAGGAACACCAATATCATCATCCACAAAGGTAGTAGGGGCGCGCCTTCATGTCGAACTTATGTGGGAAGATGATAATACGTTTGAAAGATTTTACAAAAGAAAACCGATAGGTTGAACTTACACAAAATTACAAACATAGTAGAAAACGATTATATTAGAGCCGAACTTTGGCGCGTGTTCCCGACTTCACACTGGTAAACGATTTCACTATATTAACCATGTCTAAAAATCTTTTATGAGTAGGCGGTAAGTGTAGAAGACACAACACTTAGTCACTATAAAAGGAAGTATACAAACAACGCACATAGGTATCTACTTCATATGTAGAGACCAATCATAAAAGAAAGAGAATTTAACAAAAAGCTAAACTGAAGCTAAATAAAAAAAATGGTGAAGAACACAAGCTTAATTAATGTTTATTACATCCTTTGTCGGACGTAGGGGGTAGGATAAGTTGCAAGAAAATTATGAGGTATTCTCTTCGAATATATCTTAAATTCTTAATTGATTCAGAGTCACTTAAATTTAGATAATAGGAAATAATTTGCTGTAAGGAGAAAGCATATATATGTACAAACAATGGCAACTCTACAAAATATGTTTACGGTACAACCAACGGCGTAGCCCCTAGCAGAAAGCAAAAAAACAAATCACTGCCTCACGATCTGATCCAGCCCACATGGCCACAAGGATCATTTGTCTATTTCTTACCTGTGAGCCTCGAACGCATGGAGCGTTGGCCGCTGGGCGGCGGCGGCGGTCTACTGGATACTCGTTCGTCTTGTCCAGGCCGCACGTTGTGCAGCTCAGCAGCACGGACTCACAGCTCGAGCTACCCTCCGGCCGGCGAAGATCTGATCTGTAGTGAAAATGTTATATTGCAGAAACTAATGAGAAGTAAACAATTGATGAACTTCCTTGACAGGTCTAGTACATGTAGCATGATATTGTTCTTTGTATAAATTGTGTGATAGACATCTTATCCAACTATTAAAAACATCCGTAAGAAATCGAAGGTTATGATCTCTTTGTGATTATATGACGATGGAATTTTACAGGAGTAGCTAATTAGTATATGACAAGTGCAATCGATAATTTACATCAACCTCTATATATACAGAATACAACCGATCAATTTTGTGAACCAAAATATTACAAAATTCTATATTACTGTAGAAAACAAGGGAGAGCAATAAGGGAGAAGGGTGGGGATTGATAACATCTTGCATCAGGACGTCGCTGTCTATCTGCAGTGATTGCCCAAAGATGCAGCCTGACAGACTACTCAACTTCTCATCGTTTACTTGAGCTGACTAAAAAAGAAATGAGTACGCAACATGGCATAAACATTAAATAGAAGAATATCCCCTTGCAGCATAATTAAATTCTCATCAAACAACTTGTAGGTATATATAAAAGAATCTGCCTACCATAAAAAAATATGAAGTGGAAATAGTGATCGCTTATCTACGATAGCTGTGACATACCAAAAATAGTCATTGATTATCAAGTAGACATACCATATCTGGTTTCCATTGCACTGGTGTAATCCAAATTTAAATACAAGATGGAAGCGAAAAATGACAATAATTGTCTTTCTCTTTTTTCTTCAATTAAAAAGCAAAAGACAAAAAGAAAAGGAAAAAACCAATGGTGTGCTGAAAACCTGAACATACACTATAAGATGGAGAAAACTGCTTCAAAATAAATTATGCTACCAATATGCTTTACAGACTTTGGATGCAGATCACTGATATACACATGCATGATTTTTCAAAAGCTAGGCAAGTTTATATTAGAACCCGAACAAGTAAAATCTACTACAAAATTTATATGGTTACAAACTACATCTGGTACTCTTAACTTGCACAAGAGATATAAACATGCTAACAATTAGAAAGCTAGGAGAGGACGGATGCTCGGAGACATACTCAACCAGGCTGCAAACAAAAATGGTGAATCATCCATCGAAAAAGCTTCAGGACGCAATTGACCACGATAGAGAGAATGCTACAAATTATGATGACCGACCATATTAATCCGCAAGTACCACTATAAGAGCTGCTAAAAATAATGTGAATAATCATGTGTTTCAGCTGACACCAACCGACACCGGTCCCACTGTACATATCTCTGAAAACAAAAAAGAGAAGAAAAAATCTTTATTCCACTTGAACTACATTAACAAAAAGAAAATATATTGCACAATTAATATGAAGCACATAATATTCTCGTTGGCATTTTCACATTGTTAGGTGGCGCACAGGCTAGAATGGACATATATGTGGTGCGAGGATGATGCATAGCAACATCCATCAGACGGACATATAGTGTGGCCGGCTGGGAACATCAGTTAAGCGACTGGTAATATCTGCAAGCAAAGTGAAATCCCATTAAAATCATTTCTAAAACAGTAAATTACAATTGCGGAGCTCCAGAAATAATAGCCACTCGATCATCAGTGTAGGCAAGTTCAGGGATTTCCTAGTAAACTCTAGTTACTAACAATTCTTCATTTCTTTGTCCAATAAATTATGAATGTAGACACAGCTAATCTAGTTGTTGTTTTTTCGACAGCACAGATTCAGTTACTCCATGACCATCTCGATATCTTCATGCAAAGACCTAAAGTTTCCAACCAGGCTGACAAATATATAGGCACCACTAAAATTGGAACATTAAACATGTGATTCTAACCACTATATTGAAACCTAGAAGTTTCCAGTTTGATCATGTATAATCTTATTTTTAACTTGATGACCCATTAATTCATAGGCCTAAGTAAAAACAAAAAAATGAAAAAATAGATATAATGTGCACAAAATGAGAGAGATTTTGATTGTTCCATCTTCATGGAACATGAAGAAATTGAGCTGGTAGAGGAACAAAAAAACCTTTAGTGATCTCACCTTGCATGAAGATCCAGCCGACGAATTCACATTTGTGTGTGACTAAGGGCACATCGGGGCACTCAACCAAAAAAACTCCGGATTAAAGCACTACTTGGTGCACGTACACACCTCCAGAAAACATGCACAGAGGACACACAGTTTTAGCAGCAACTGCACACAGTAAATTAGATTAAAAAGGCTATAGAACAACAGAAAAAAGAGAAAATGAATCATAAACAGCCACAGGAAGTAAAAGGGATCAACTGGTCAATGTAGTTTACTCATTCAACCTTATACCAGTATGTATATATTAGGAAGGAGACCAATCAAAATATGATTTGTAACATAAAACAAAACTCAAATTAATGGGAAGAATCAATCAGAAATGTCTGTCTGCTTGAACAACATGCTTATGCGCTTCAGCTTTAAAAACTAAATTGCAAGGCAATGTTCTTGACCAGTCAAAAACATGGAAGCCATCTCAGTTATTACAAATAGCTTATTTCCATATAATGCAACTTCTTTTCGCAGAGCAGCACAGAAAAATGAACGATCATATAAGAGGTAATTTTCCTTACCTCAAAAATGAAACCTGTAGCATCATTGATGCTGTACCAAGAAAGTGAACTTGGGAGGAGCAGAACTATGTGCATATGCCCAGCTTGATATCTCTAACACTAACCATTCAAAAGGTGCATTATTACATCAGCTAATAGCTCTAGGAAAATCGGTAAGTAATTAGAGTTACCTCTATATAATTAGGAACATATTAGGCTCCTTTTTAGTACGCTAAAAAACAGCGATTATAACCCTGGATAAGTTCACAAATCCTGAAATAGAACAGACATGCATCCAAGTTTGAAGTTTCTGAACTGCAGGACTATGAATCAACCTCAAAAACGGAGAAGGTAATTCTTACCTTCCGCTTGGTTTCAGGACAAGCATGCATTCAGCAGTTTAGTCTCATAATAAAATTGTCTCAAGCACAATACACGCAGCTAAATAGAAAACTTGGTTAGAGCATGAAATGGCGAGGAAAGTAGCCTTTGCCTCTAGGGAATTATTGCAGAGAGGAGGGCAAAAACCTGCAAAGAAAGAAATGAAAAACCAAAGAAAGTAAGCATGCTAATAAACTCAACACTGACAAAATACTACAGGGCCCATTTGCATACAAAAGGAAGTTAATATTGCTATCACCAAGACAAATAGATTGGAAAGTATTATGTGAATAAGTTCACAAATCCTAAAATAGAACAGAGATGCATCCAAGTTTGAAGTTTCTGAACTGCAGGACTATGAATCAACCTCAAAAATGGAGAAGATAATTCTTACCTTCCGCTTGGTTTCAGGACAAGTATGCATTCAGCAGTTTAGTCTGATAATAAAATTGTCTCAAGCACAATACACGCAGCTAAACTGAAAACTTGGTTAGAGCATGAAATGGCGAGGAAAGTAGCCTTTTGCCTCTAGGGAATTATTGCAGAGAGGAGGCAAAAAATTTGCAGAGAAAGAAATGAAAAACCGAAGAAAGTAAGCATGCTAATAAACTCAAAACTGAGAAAATACTACAGGGCCCATTTGCATACAAAAGGAAGCTAATATTGATATCACCAAGACAAATAGATTGGAAAGTATTACGTGAATAAGCCAACATGCAAACAATTTGCTTGGTGGTAAAATGCAGATCATGCTGATCTATTTGTAACTAAGCATGTTTTTTAGTACAATGAACAAACAATTATCATTCAATTTAATAGTCTCTGTCCATTTTATGTTTCCCTCTAACCAAATTTATACAAAAAGGAAGCAGTCAAATGTAAATGGTAAATCATTACTTAATGGAAAGCTATTTTTACCTGGGCATATGAATTTTATCTTGACCAATACAAAATATAACATCCTTAGTACAAAACATATGCCTCGTCTTTATTCCTCTTTAGTACAGAACCGTAACCCTGAAAGATCCGACAAAAAAACACATATACTTCAGCCTTCATGAGGTAAAAGTGCACGGCTAACAAAAATCAGACTTTTGGTGATATAACTGTTAGAGTTGTATAGTCCCTTTTCTGTTATTCCCCAGTGTATGAGGGGCTTACTTGCACATTGTCACACTTGTACATGTACTGGCCTATGGCCCTCTGTGAATACTAGTTGCTCATTCACAACATGGTATCAGAGCTCATGGTTTAGCTCTTTGCACGCTGCAACTCCGTGCTCGATCCGCGCCGCCGCCGATGATTTCTCCGGCCGCCGCTGCTCCACTCTCTTCTTCCTCTCCTGCTCTTGTCGGGGTCGAGTTCTTTTCCAAGTAATTTAGGCCTTTTCTTGTCCAAATCGAAATCCGGCTGCCGCCGTTTCTGCCTCCGGCCGGTCCCTGCCCGTGCCGCTCCGGCCGCCGACGGGCTGCCTCCGGCCGGCCCCTGCCCGTGCCGTATCTGCTGCCGACGGGCTGCCTTCGGCCGGCCTCGGCCGCCGCGTCGCCCCAGCCGCCGCCGCGTCGTCCCGGCCGCCGCCACGCCGCCGCGCCGCCCCAGCCATCGTCGCGGCGTCCCCTGGCCGGCACCTGCCTCGTCCTGGCCAGGTACGTGCCTGCCTGGGTGAGCTTGTGGCCGCTCTAGCCTGGCCACACGCGGGCAGCTCTTCGTCTGGCTGATCTAGATCCAGATCCAGTTCCAAAAAAAAAAATATTGAAGGCAGATGGCGTCGTCCTCGTCTGGCTATGTCAGTATTCCCCGGTGCCCTGTGATTTTTGATGGTACCAACTACGGGGAGTTTGCTGCCTTTATGCGGATTCACATGCGTGGTCTTCGGTTGTGGGGTGTTCTTACCGGCGAGGTCTCTTGTCCGCCGCACCCCACTGCTCCTGTGCCCCCTACTCCACCGCCCGTGCCACAGGCCCATGCTGAGGACACTACTCAGGCTGACCGGGATGCAGCCAAGTCTGCCGAGGCTGCTGCTGATGAGGCATATGAGGAGCAGGTACTTGCTTATTCAGAGGCTCTTGGCTCTTACCGTGACAGTCTGGCTACCTTTACTCAGTGGTGTGATGAGGATGCCAGGGCTGCTGCTGTTCTTTCTCAGAGTGTTCAGCCACAGTTTGCTTCTGAGTTTATGGGCCTCGCCACTGTTGCTGAGATGTGGTCTCACCTTCGTCAGCGCTATCAGCCTTCTGGGGATTCTCTGTACTTGTCTGTGTTGCGTCAGGAGCATGATCTTCAGCAGGGTGACTCCACTGTTGATGAGTTCTACACCCAGAGTGCGGCGATCTGGCGCCAGCTTGACTCTCTTCGCAGTGCTGTCTGTGGTACTTGCCAGTGTTGCCGGACAGTACGTTCAGATATGGACTTTCAGCGGATCCATGAGTTCTTGTCTCGACTTCGTCCAGAGTTTGAGCCTCGCCGTGCTCAGCTGTTTGCTCGAGGCCGTGTTCCTATCTCAGAGGTGCTGACTGAGCTTCGTGCTGAGGAGACTCGTTTGCGTGGTGCTGGACTGCTTGGGACACCCTCTGTTCTTGCTGCTCGAGTTCCCACTGCTCCTGCACCGCCACTTCTTCCTACACCAGTGGCTGCTGCTTCTGGAGGAGCCCGCTCTTCTCGTGGTGGGGGTCGCTCTCGCCCTCCTCGGTTCTGCACTCACTGTCGGAGGTCTGGTTACCTTGAGTCTGACTGCTACCAGAAGCAGCGGGGTGTGCCTCCTCGTGCTCCACCCTCCGCGCCTGTCACCACCGGCTTCACTGAGCAGGATATAGTGAGACTTCAACGTCTCCTTGCCTCCTCCGGCTCTGCTTCGATGGGTACTGCTGCCTCCACGGCGGTTTCCTCTCCACCGTCAGGTACATCTTCGTGGGTTCTGGATTCTGGAGCTTCTTTTCACATGTCTCCTGATTCTTCCTCTCTTTCTTCTCTTCGACCTCTTCCTCTTCCTGTTAGTGTTCTTACTGCCGATGGTACTTCTCTCCATGTTGCTAGTCGTGGCACTCTTTCTACTTCCTCCTTTTCCGTTCCTGATGTTTCTCATGTTCCCCGTCTTACCATGAATTTGTTTTCCGCTGCTCAACTCACTGATTCTGGTTGTCGGGTCATTCTTGATGTTGATTCTTGTTCTGTTCAGGACACTCACACTCGGGCCCTGGTTGGGGCTGGCCCTCGGTGCCGTGACTCCCAGGGACTTTGGCAGCTTGACTGGCTTCATGTTCCTTCTTCCACCACTTCATCAACCGCTCCATGCGTGCTTGCTGCTTCCACCACCACCTCCTTTCAGCAGTGGCACCATCGTCTTGGTCATCTTTGTGGATCTCGCTTGTCATCTTTACTTCGTCGAGGCCTTCTGGGGCCTGTCTCAGGAGATGTCTCTCTTCAGGGTTGTCAGGGTTGTAGGCTTAGTAAACAGAATCAGTTACCTTATCCTACTAGTGCGTCTGTATCTCAGCGTCCGTTTGATTTGGTCCATTCTGATGTATGGGGTCCGGCTCCTTTTGCTTCCAAGGGGGGCCACCGCTACTATGTTCTTTTTATCGATGACTTCTCTCGCCACACTTGGATTTATTTTATGACTTCTCGCTGCGAGGTTCTCTCGATATATAAGCGTTTTGCTGCCATGGTCCATACTCAGTTTTCCACACCTATACGTGTCTTTCGGGCTGATTCTGCCGGTGAGTATATCTCCCAGCTGTTGCGTGGTTTCCTTGCTGAGCAGGGTACTCTTGCCCAGTTTTCCTGTCCTGGCGCCCATGCCCAAAATGGCGTGGCTGAGCGCAAGCATCGCCACCTGCTTGAGACGGCACGTGCGATGATGATCGCTGCCTCTCTTCCTCCTCACTTCTGGGCTGAGGCTGTGTCTATTTCCACCTATCTCATCAACCTTCAGCCCTCCACAGCCTTGCAGGGTGGTATTCCTCTTGAGTGTCTTACTGGTCACACTCCTGATTACTCGACCCTTCGTCTTTTTGGTTGCGTTTGCTACGTTCTTCTTGCTCCACGCGAACGCACCAAGCTGAGTGCTCAGTCTGTTGAGTGTGTCTTCCTTGGCTATAGCCCTGAGCACAAAGGATATAAGTGTTGGGATCCTATTGGTCGTCGGATGCGCATATCTCGGGATGTCACTTTTGATGAGTCTCGTCCGTTCTACCCGCGTCCCTCCTCCTCTTCCTTCTCGGTGGATGATATCTCTTTTCTCATGTTTCCTGACTCACCTCCTCCTGTGCCTCCGGTCCCTGCTCCGCCGAGTCTCCCACCACCTTCTTCTCCTCCACCCACCAGACCTCCCTCTCCTCCCTCACCACCGTCCCCACCCTCTCCACCTTCCTCACCCCTATCACCTTCCTCGACTATGGTCGTCCCTCCCTACCTTTTCCACTACTCCCGTCGTCCCCGTGAGGATGAGGCTGACTCCCCTGACATGCCCTCTACCTCTGATGCGATGCCCTCTCCGTCCGAGCCGACTCATCATCTTCGTGCTCGTCCTCGTCCTCCTCCTGATCGTTATTCTCCCACTCACTATGGTCTTTCTGCTGCCCTTGAGCCGACCTCTTATCGGGATGCCCTTGCTCATCCCGAATGGCAGCTAGCGATGGCTGAGGAGATTGCTGCTCTTGAGCGTACTGGCACTTGGGATGTTGTCACTCCTCCTTCCTCTGTTCGTCCCATCACCTGCAAGTGGGTCTACAAGATCAAGACTCGCTCCGATGGTTCCCTTGAGCGCTACAAGGCTCGACTTGTCGCTCGCGGCTTTCAGCAGGAGCATGGCCGTGACTATGACGAGACCTTTGCTCCAGTGGCTCACATGACCACTGTTCGTACTCTTCTTGCCGTTGCTTCTGTTCGTCACTGGTCTGTCTTTCAGCTTGATGTACAGAATGCTTTTCTTAACGGTGAGTTGAGTGAGGAGGTCTACATGCAGCCACCTCCTGGCTACTCTGTTCCCGATGGCATGGTCTGTCGTCTCCGGCGCTCTCTCTATGGCCTTAAGCAAGCCCCTCGCGCCTGGTTTCAGCGTTTTGCCTCTGTGGTCACCGCTGCTGGTTTTGTCCCTAGCGCACATGACCATGCGCTCTTTGTCCACACATCCTCTCGTGGTCGGACTCTGCTTCTTCTTTATGTTGATGACATGATCATCACAGGCGACGACCCTGAGTACATTGCCTTTGTCAAGGCCCATCTTCGCGATCAGTTTCTCATGACTGATCTTGGTCCTCTCCGCTACTTTCTTGGGCTTGAGGTTTCCTCTACCTCCGATGGCTTCTATATCTCCCAGGAGAAGTATATTCAGGACCTTCTCACTCGTGCCGCTCTTGGTGATGAGCGCATTGTCGAGACTCCTATGGAGCTCAATGTCCGCCTCCGTTCCACTGATGGTGATCCTCTTCCGGACCCGACTCACTATCGTCACTTGGTTGGGAGTCTTGTCTACCTTGCTGTCACACGTCCTGACATCTCCTACCCAGTCCACATTCTGAGTCAGTTCATGGCTGCTCCCACTAGTGTCCACTATAGTCATCTTCTTCGTGTCATTCGCTATCTTCGTGGCACTATGTCTCGTCGGCTTTTCTTTCCTCGCTCCAGCTCCTTACAGCTCCAGACCTACTCAGATGCTACCTGGGCTAGCGATCCAGAGGATCGCAAGTCTCTTTCTGCCTACTGTGTCTTTCTCGGTGGCTCTCTCATTGCTTGGAAGACCAAGAAGCAGGTTGCAGTCTCTCGTTCGAGTGTTGAGGCTGAGTTGCGAGCGATGGCTCTTTTGACGGCTGAGGTGACTTGGTTACGCTGGTTACTTGCGGACTTTGGTGTTTCTGCAGCCGCTCCGACTCCGCTCTTATCGGACAGTACTGGTGCCATCAGCATTACGCGTGATCCGGTGAAGCACGAGCTCACCAAACACATCGGTGTTGATGCCTTCTTTGTGCGTCATGCAGTGCAGCATCAGGTTATGGCCCTTCATTATGTGCCTTCAGAGCTTCAGCTTGCTGACTTCTTCACGAAGGCCCAGACGCGAGCACAGCATGATTTCTTTCTCTCCAAACTCAGTGTTGTTGATCCACCATGAGTTTGAGGGGGGGTGTTAGAGTTGTATAGTCCCTTTTCTGTTATTCCCCAGTGTATGAGGGGCTTACTTGCACATTGTCACACTTGTACATGTACTGGCCTATGGCCCTCTGTGAATACTAGTTGCTCATTCACAACAATAACCTCATGAAAAACCTAAAACAAAATTCAGACCATTACAGTCTCCATACCGCCATGATGGTGTCAGAGAGCCGAGGGACGTGAACACGAACGACCAGATTGCCAGCGGTTGGAACGACATCGTTGAGAACAGTGTGCTCCATCTAGCCGATACCTAAGACTGGGCATCCAATGAGATGAAATCGTAGACAAAACGAACGAAATTAGAAAGAGGAAATCCGAGAAGTCAACTAAACGTTCAGCAAAGCAGAGCAAGAACGCTGCTACCTTGTTCACGCCTGGAGGGAAGCAGGCCACGCAAGGAACGGCGGCAGTGCCTGAGTGGACGTAAGACGCGGCTACCTTGTTCACGCCTGAAGGGAAGCAGGCCACGCAAGCCACAGAGGTCCAGCAGCTGTTCCCCCGGCCAAGCATGGCGAGCGGCGGCGGTCCGAGCAGCGGACTGCTCTGCATCTGCCGGCCACCAGCCGCGCTCCTCCCTGCGACGGCAGAACGCGGCAGCGCTGCAAGCGGCGAGATGGGTGGGGGCATGAGCGGCGGCCTGCGCTTCATCCCGATGATGGCGACGCGACGAGTTCGTCCGGAAGATGGGGAGACGGCGGGTCGACCAGGAGTTCGTGGAGGAGCAGAAGGGATTGAGGGAGAGGTCGAGGGAGGCGCGGCGGCGGCCATGCTCAGCGAAGCTCGGTGGGGGATTGCTAGGATGGAGGAGGCAGCATGGAGAGAGGAACGTGGGTGGCGGCTGGTGCTGTGCTGAGGGAGGATGCGCCCGGGATTGGCCTAGGGTTTCACCGGGCGCTGATTTTATTGGTCTCGGCTGAGCCATACCCAGTAAAAAATGAACGGCCAAGATCGGCTGTAAGGAGAGATCCAATGGCCCAGAAACGCTGAGCGCTGTGAGACCCCCTATGGGGGCATCGTTTATACCTTTAGATGCATATCCTCCTCTATGCAGAAACAAACAACAGAGACCAGACACTCAAGGGATTTGAACCAACGAAAAAATAGCGCGCTATTTCACGCTAATAGCAGCGCTATCGTATCTGCTAGTTGAATGGTACGCTATGCATTCTAGATAGGCTATGACGCTACGTACGCTAAAGACACACTATTTCACGCTATTTGGCGCTATTCGCTATTCCGCATAGCACGCTATTTTGCAGAGTAGTTTTTTAGTAGCTTATTGCACATTTTAACCCATTTGCGTATCCTAAGTCCCTAATCCAGGCAACCCTAGACTAAGAAACTCATATCGCGCACTCCCCAACTCCTTGTCACCTGTTTTGCCTGGCAGGCAACGACGTGACGGCGCAGCTCCGCCCCCCTCCCCCCTTCTCCTCTGTCAATCGGTGGTAAGCGGCCACGCCTAGCTTCACCTTCACGCCTTCACCCCATGCCTCCGTTCCCCTCCTTCAATCCTCCTAGTTCGGGACAATGTGTTGAGACTATGTCATATCAAGTTATGGACTATGTGAACTATCTCTGGTTGATGTTTGGCTGCAAAATATCATATCCGAGATTTTATAGCTGCAGAGTGCTATATCTATTATTATATATATGCTGAGATCCTGAATTATCATATTTTTTTTGTTAAACGCTATTTTAAAAAATAGCACGTTATTAGCACGCTGTAGCGTCTATAGCATTTTTCTGAAGCCCACGCCATTTGTGTTAGCGCGCTATTTTTTTCATTGTATTTGAATGATTCCTTGGTCATTTTTAGGAGCTAGCACAACAAGTTTGTCTACTATAACAAGCTTTATTTCAACAAGCTTTGTCCGGCTCTGGTGATAGAGGGCGAGGACGGCGAGACGCCTTCAGCTCGTTCCCGCGCTTGTAGTCTTCGCTAGGTGGTCCAAAGATTCATTTATACTGTAATTTTTATTATTTTTGGTGTTCTTTCTACTACTGCTGATGATGATCAGTAGATATCGACGGTCCTTCTCGAGAAAAAAACACTCAAGGGCTTTATTGCGTGCTACACCGAGCAACCCACCGGCCAATCCTTTGCTAACTCTCACTGATCTCAAAACAAGATTGGCATAATCATAAAAACAAATTATTAGCAAGACTTGGTAGCTAGTGGAAGCCATCTCCGAGACTAGTTGCACCTAGTACTCCTCCAGATTTCTTCGCCGGACTGATCGGCAGCCAGTGCTTGAGCTTTAGCGCGAGAAAAAGGCGTAGCCTAGCATTGACGTCTAAGCAACACATATCTCAGCATCGACGCGGCTTAAGCAACATAATCAAGCATTCCATGTAAAATAGTACGTTTCTTTAGCTGCGTGCTTACACTGTTTTGTGTGGATGCCACTCTATTAGTCTTCTTTCCACCCAACAAGAGTTCGGTACAACAACGTCGATGTGGACGCGCATGCTCTCTGTTGCGGAGGGAGATGCTGTGAGTTTTTCTACGTAGTGGAAGTGATGCTTTGTCCCACACCAGTTACGTGTTTATATAGTTAGCTCAGTAGGCATATTTGGTAACATCATGATTATAGGGATTAACTCAACTAAAATGATTGACTAGATACCGGAATATGCTTTATGCTCTAGCATACTTCGTTACATATATGGAAAGTATAATCCTAGCATCCTCCATCAATAAAAACTTCTCTAAATTGCGTCTCTTTCCGGTGCCTTTCATGCTCTACTCTCTTCCCGCCTACAGCCACAACAGGAGTGTCATGGACGCAAGTGATGACACATACGTTATGGACCGAAGTTCTGGTCGATGTGTCGCTGTAGACATAGCCATAATGTCGATGTTGAGGCTGTTGATGATGTTGTCGTGGTCTAAGTAGTCATGGTCGATCTAGTACTCCTAGTAGTTGGTGTAGCCATAATCGCCGGATTTGTTTTTAGACGGAGCTGCAGTCGTGGAAGAGGCAACTTGCGGATGTCAGAGGGTGCATTCCGGGGGTGTCTTGTAGATGTCAGAGGACACAGTTGTAGGTGACACCACCAGTTTTGTCAGGACTGGAGGAAATCACCGATCCCACAACGATTTTGCCAGAACCGTGTGCACGGTTGTCGTGTCGATGCAGTTGCTCTATGTCACACGCGGTTGATGCCGTTGTCGATGTTGTGTCGCCTTGTAGTAGTACAGGGTGTGTATCCATCCTTGTGGATGATGTAGAAGCGGCGGCCTTTTGCTGAGGTTGTTTTCTTGATGAAGACCATGTTCATGTCGACCTTGGTGATGAGGTGTGGTTGATGTCGGAGCAGCATGCATGTCGGCGATGATATCTCGCTTGAAGGCATCCCTCCTTGAAACAATGGTGTAGACGTCGTGCCAAGTAGTGTTTCACACTGGCCTGCGTGTGGATGATGTTGATGTCGCTTCTCGTACATGTGCTTGATGAAAATCTTGATTGTCCGACACACTCCCAAAATAAGACATATTCCACATGCGTCGATCTTGTGTGAATTTTCCCGGAGGGTATTTTGCACTTGAATAGATTTTATTTGTGGCTAGCTGAATCTGATTTACAAAAGTTGAAAATTTTGAAAATGAATCTAAGATGCAACAAACAGATCGTTGATCAAGACTGTGCCGTGCCCCGAGGAGTTTTGGAGGCGGCGCGATGCAAAGGTGGATGGAGGTCTAGCATCGGCGTCAGACTAACCGCCCTGATACCATGTGAGTTTTTCTATATGGTGGATGCTTTTTCCCGCACCGGTTACATGTTTATATAGTCAGCTCAGTGAGTATATTTGGTAACGGCTTGACTAGATATCAGAATATGATTTATGCTCTAGCATATTCCGTTACATATATGAAAATATAATCCTAACAGATGCATCCATGTAAGATGTAACCATCGTGCCTGAACGTTTCATGCCATGCTGCCCTTCCATTCCATTACTGGTGAAGTGCGAGGCGTTCACTTCGTTACTTGTTGCCATGCACATCACGTGACACATCCCTAGACTTTTAGCCACGTCCTGCGGAGGTGAAATCGGCTCATCTGGTTACCTCCCTCTCCTGGCATTGTGGCCAGCACGGGTTTTAAATTACCTCTACATCACACCTCGGGAACTGCCGAATCGATAATTTTCATGAAGCCATGCAAGTTGAAGGGTAAGGTGTCGCCTCAGCTGGACGTGCGGGGAAGAAGAGCTGGGTGCTGCTTCCATTCCGGAACAGGCTAGGCTTTTTTTCGGGTAAAAAGAGGATTTCCTTAATCAGCTCCAATTCCAATTCCCGGAGCATAATATCAGGACTGGAATGGAGCCATGCATCAGTTTAGCGTGCTACTATCGCGAAGTTTGCGAGGCGGAGGTTAACCCTAACCTATGAACAACCCAGTCTTACGAATTTCCACACACATTCTAAACTAGAAAGCCTTTTAATATCTGAAACTAAGTGCATAAGAGGATACCGATCTGGATGTCGGTTCTGGACGGCCGACACTATCTGGACACAATCTGTGTCGATGAGGGCAACTGGCTATATTGAAGTGCCAGTTCGATTCCTTCTACGTAAGCACGCACTTTAGCTTCCAATGAATCACCGCATACATAGCACTAGGCTGCAGCAAGATGAGAAAATAACATGTCCCATATGTCTTACTTTTGTTGGCGAAGAATATGAGTATTACATCAACAATTTATTAGTTAGTTGGGCCAAAAGATAGCACCTAATCATGCTACTTGTTGGGCCAAAGGTAAATCCTCCAGCCGAAAATGTGGCACACAATGTAACATCACAAATTTAATCGTTGATCAAGAACTAACTCAATACACATTTGATTATAGAACAACCAGGCAAAACTGTAACAGCGAGACAACCACATAGAAAAACTAGGCTTGGAGCACCATTCAACTTTGCGATAGGGATACCGGGCCGGACTGTGTAGGCGGTGTGGCGCGCACACGTCGTACAGAAAATTTGTGGCGCAATGATAGCCCTCGGTCAACGATAACAGTAAGCATAGAGTTGACTTTTTTTCCCAAGCGAACCTCCAAGAGATGGAATTTCATTACCAAAAGCGATAACGAAATACATCGAGTTCCAAACAACATAGAGTTGACATTGGTTGTCACTCAAGATCAGACATCCAAATACCAAACAAAAAAAATGTTTGAAATAAAAATATTCGTCATTATTGATTATTTGCTTACAGCTTCAATGAAATCAAGATCACACCACTTCTTTAAATCGCGGGGTGCTAAATGATCATGCCTAAATTGACAAAGAAACTCCCTAGACTAAAATTAAGTAGATTTGGAGGAATAAACCTGCGTAAATATGATACTATATGCAAAAATCATGGCAATAAATCTCTACTCACGAAGAACATTCTGGAACAGCCCGCGGATGTACTGCGGCATGAAGTCGTGCCTGGTCAGGATGCCCAGCACCGGCGGCCTCTGCAATGCACACACACACATGCGAGATTTTACATCGCAGCATCAGTAAGCATATGATTGCATGATCCGTATCGAGAATTCTGAATTTTGCAATGGGGAAAAAAAAGACGGCCAGTGATGGAGTTGGTGAGTAAAAAATTCTTACCCCTGGCGTCCTCGGGACGACGCACATGTGGCGGAGGCCGAGGTCGCGGAAGAGCACGGCGGCCTTGGCGAGCGACATGTTCTCGACGACGGTGTAGGGCGAGCGGTTGGTGATGGGGTGGAGGTCGACGTACATCTCCATGTCCTCGTCGGTGAGGCCCAGCTCGTCGACCTCCAGCGCCTTCCCCGACGACCCGACCTTGGCGAAGTCGAAGGGCTTGAGCTTGCGGAAGACCTCGGCGGCGCTGGTCTTGACGCGGGCCCTGGTGAAGACCTTTCCCTGGAGCAGCACGAGCAGGTGGGAGCGCAGCACGAGGCCGCACAGCTCGGGCGCCGGCGCGAAGGGCTCGTCCTCGATCACCGGGAACCCGTTGTGGCCCGTCCGCCGCAGCGTGGACACCACGGCCCCCACGCGCTCCACGCTGGAGAAGGTGATGACGGGCCCAGAAATGACGTCGCCGGCGACCAGGCTCCGCATGCACGCCTCGCCGTGCACCTCCAAGAAGGGCAGCCCCTTCATCTGCACGATCTGGTCGTACACGCCCTTGTTGAAGCAGTCCGCCACCGTCTTGGAGATGAGCAGGACAAGCATGATGAGCGGCAGCAGCAGCAGGTCGTTGGTGAGCTCCAGCAGGATCACGCATACCGACACCGTCATCCGCATCGTGCCGCCGAGGAAGGATGCGGCGCCAAGGAGCGCGAAGAGGCCTGTGTCGAGGCCGGTCCCGGATCCGAATACCTTACCGAGGAGGCGGCCGAATGTCGCGCCGGAGAGGATGACAGGGATGAATAGGCCCGATGGCACGGCGACCCCGTATGTAATAAGGGCGAGGGAGTAGATGGCCATGAAGAAGACCAGCAGCGTCCACACATTGAACTCGCTGTCAGTGCCCCCGCTGAAGAGGTTGCGGATAGCGTCGTCGTTGGTGTTGAGGAATAGGGAGGCCAGCGCATTGTACTGCCCTGCCGGGCACCAGAACTTCTTGAAGTTGCCGGACCGGCCGATAGTCGGGCACCTGCCTGCGGGAAGATCGGGCGGGCAGGGGATGCACGGCGACAGCGATGACAGGCCGAAGGAGCAGCATGAGCTGACAATGGAGATGAAGGCCGTCAGAAGGATCTTGTATGGCGCGCCCTTCCTGAAAAATTTAAATTGCTATCTCAGTGATCTATCTGAACTTGTTTTAGAAATGCTTGCTTCAGATCAGGAAGTTTGAACTGATGGAAATTACTCGTTGATGAAGCCATATTTGCGAAGGACCCGGCCGAGGAGGTGGTTGAAGAGGGCTCCGAACAATCCACCCAGGATGCCAAGCACTATGACCACGACGATGTCTACGGCGGTGTACGTCGTCACCCGTGAGCTGACATCAAACATGATCAGACCTCCTTCGCCGAAAAGGCCGCAGTTGCCACTGCGGCAGTACTCAATCAGAGACTTCAGCACCATCAATGCCACCGCTGTCGTGGAGAATGTCCTCCAGAGAAGAGCGCTCCGCCACCTGAGAAATCACAATAACTTTTTTTTAACAGATTGTTGTAGATATAATCGATACATTTCACTTGCAGTTGAATGTGATTAAATTACAATAGCCAAGGCCTGTAGCATTTCCGACAAATTAGTACTGAAAACAGAAATATAGAATATGCATCACACGACCAAAGGGTTTTGTGACTCCGTTCAACAATTGCGTCAGGTTTCATTTCACTGTTCAGTGTGGTCATTATATCAGAACCAAAGTGATATTACCAAAGGATTGATTCCATTAGACAAATCATGGAAATTTCTAGAATGAACACTAGGTAAAATGAAGTTCCCAATTACTACTAAAAATATTAATAGTGCTCCTGTCTCACTAGTAGATTGTAGCTAGGTGCACTGTACCATTTCTGACAAAATCAGTATCTGAAATAGAAGAATCCCTGAAACAGAATGTACTCAACAACAAAACCAGGAAAAACTAGTCCTCCAACAGTTAAATCCATATAATTTTCTTCCGTCTAGCCGATTGGGGTGGTTTTTTGATGAAGTGGACTGGTTTTGGCGGAACTTGACATGACAGGAATTGATTCCATTTCAAAAACATGCTTTTTTTGGAAAGTAAACTTCCAATAGAATTGTAGTAGTATTAACCAAGTGCCACGCACTAGCAGTACTTCGTGGCATTTAGTACTAGATGCACTGTATCATTTCCGACAACATCAATCCAAATATAAGATTCAGAATTTTGGACTCAAGGAACTATTACCAAGAAGTTGCCTCCTCAAGCGCAAAGAGGACACCGCCGACAGGGGCACGGAAAGCCGCAGTGACGCCTGCCGCAGCGCCGCATGTGATCAGGTCCCTGCGATCCAAGTCGTTCTTGAAGTACCTGATCCAGTTCCAGGTGAGACCATACTTGCGCGAACCGCCTTGGCCGAGCAAGGAGGCAATGCAGGCACCAGTGTGCACCATCGGCCCTTCCTTGCCCAGCACAAAACCGGCAGACACCCCAAATATGGAGCCAATAATCTGCAGATACCAAAGCCATGACGATTTAGTCCAGGAAAATGTGCAGCAAAACATCACTGTCGAATCACGGTGAGTTAGAAAATGATAGGACCTTCACTAAGAGGGTGCTGGGCGCTAAGATGGAGTGCGCGTCGACGCCGTTCAGATAGGACTTCACCTCCGGTATGCCAGAGCCGGCTGCCGCGGGGGCGAAGTAGGCGCAAATCGCAGCTGCGGAGGCCGCCAGCACCACGTTGCAAGCCATGAACAGAAGGAACGCCTCCAGGTTCCTGAAAGTCATTGACAAAAAAGATGGGTTTCTTTTTGCCCGTGCACTGCTTGGGAAATGGCGGTGGTGTGGTGTACCTGTTTTGCATCATGAGGTTGCTGGTCAGGAGCAGCTTGTACCCGGCGATGTTCTCGACGGCGATGTTGTTGAAGAACCCTACAAGGCCAACGACTGATCCCACAAGGAGAGCCAGGACCCATTTCATGACCTGGTAGTGGAAGACCTGGATCTTCCCCCTGGATCTCCAGTCCTGTTTGTACACGTCGTTCTCAACGATTCTGAAAATTATTGCAGACACGGAACAGATTTACGGCTAAACATTTTGAGAGGGTGGGGGTAGAGATTGGATAGAAGAAGGACACTGCACGCACTCGTAGTCGAGACTCTCGATGGGGCAGACGTTGGCGCCGACGACGGCCATCTGGGACGTCGTGTTGGCGCCACGCTGACGCAGCAGAGGCCGATCCAGCGCGCCGGCCGCATCCTCGAGGTCTCCCCACCTCACCGACCTTGCAGACGTCGGTGCCGTTGCCGACATCGGCGTCGCCAGCGGCGTTGGCGGCTCGGCGACAGTTTCTCGTGCAGCCACGGATCTAACCATTTTCGGATGTTAGAGAGTCTAATTAAGCAGTGTGTTCTTCTTCCTCGTCGGTGTTCAATCTGCAACATGGAAAGACAGGCAATGTTGGGGTAATGGACGTGTCGAAATAAAAAAAAAATGTGGTATGGAGTATTTCATTTCTTCTGAAAGGAATCTTCCGGAAAAAAAAATCCTAACTAATTGACCACTATCTGATAAGGCCACTCTCTGATATAAGAATCGTACAGATCCATACGAAAGGATCGAAACAACGACCCCTGAATTACGCGGTCTCTTCTGACGAACAGATTACCTAGATCGAATCTTAATATTGTCCACCAATCCGCGATTATTTGAACAGAAGAAACACGGCGACATGCATTGGCGAAACCGCTAGATTACGCACATTGACTATACCGATGCATTCTGCTGCCGAACGTCGTCGCAGCCGCAGTGAACGGCGTCCGCCGTCGCGATCTATGGCACCCTCGATTGATCGTCGGCCAGCTCTGTCGGGTCAGAGCAACGGGGGGGACGCGGCAAAGATACACGGTGGGGCAATTTTGTTCTTGTGTCCTGGAATAAAGCTAGCAATACAAGAACTAGCCGAGTGAATAGGGGAGACAGAGAGAATGCGAGTAATGCGGCGAGCTGCAAACTAGTAGTAGCTGGATCCGCTTGGTACGCCATGCATGCAGCTCAGTCAGGGACTCAGGGTACCTCGGCAAATTCGGGACTGCGAGATCGAAATTAGGCACATATGGTCAAAGGTCAATTAAAGCATACTTCATTAAGGGGTGGCAATACAATTCCTCCCAAGGATTTACATGTTACTAGAAAGAAAAGATTATAATACCCTTAAGTGTTAGAGCATCTCCAGCCCCCAAAGCGTCCCCCAAAGGGATTTGGGGCGCGCCAGACAAAAAAACCGTTTCAGCCGCGTCTGCAAAGCCCATTTTTGTCTGGCGCGCCCCCATACGGTGTCCGGCGCCCCGAGCCCGTCCCCGTCCCACAGGGGACGCACCGGGGACGCCGGAAACAACGAAAAAGCGAGGCGGGGAGTGGCGGGGCCGACTCGTCAGCGGCACAATAAATTTTTAACCTAACCGTCGCCTACCTCGCGACGGAAGTTATTGGCGGTGCAGTTCCCGCAGCGACGCAGCGACGGTGCAGTTCCCGTAGCGACGCGTCCCGTCGCGCCTAGAACCAACAAGGGCACCATCCTCCCGCTGGATTTTCCAGTTTAGGTGACTGGGTGTGCCCTCGAGTGTTCTTTCTTAGCAGCGAACATAGGAAACCTTCGATGCACGGCCTAGTTAGGTTTAGTTTCTTTTCAAAATTTTATATTTGTGTCCACTACGGTTCAAACTATGTATTAGTTTGTGGAAAACCATGTGCCTAACTGTGTTTTCGTGTAAACCACGTTCCAAATTATGTATTAGTTTGTGGAAATTGAAATAAAAAATCAACAAAAAGTATTTTAAATGTTTGGGGGCGGCGTTTGGGGGACGCGGCTGGGGAGCGACGTCCCGCAAAGGCGGCACGAACAAAACACGTCCCCCAAACGCTCAATCCGGCGCGCTTTGGGGGACGGTTTTGGGGACGCAGCTGGAGATGCTCTTAATGTGGCCAAAATAGTGTCACCCTTATAGCATTTCTTGATTTGAAATCTTCAATTAGTACTTCACATGAGAACATTTTTTTCAAGTTAAATTTACAATGAGTAAAGTAGAGATAGGGTGTTTTGGAACATGGGTGCATATGCTCCCTATATTTTGAAATGCATCTTACGTACATTTTAAATTTCAAAAAAATTGAAACAAAAAATTCGTACGTACATCTTCACGTGCTACGCGCTCACAAAGTCGTTTCATAAAAAATCGAATTATCATGTGACGTGTGCAAAAAAGATAAAATTCAGTGCTAAAAATAATGCTTTTCAAAAGGTAAAGTTTCTCCTTTTTACATAGACCACAAAAAATATTGGTTTTTCGTGAAACTTGGCGAATGCACATACATTATGGAGATGTACATGTAGAATTTTTTATCCAAATTTTTTGACATTTCGAAATATGATTTTTTGGTAGAGGGAGCATACGCACCCGGGAGCCGAATTGAATTTCCGTCCTAGTAGAATCCTAGTAGATCTAATCGCAGGTTTTAAGCTTGCTCCGAAGACTTCTTTTTTGAGGAAAAGCCACCCGCCGGTAGAAAACGGGCCTTTCGTCCCGGTTTGTATGGGCCTTTAGTCCCAGTTTTCCAACCGAGACTAAAGAATCGGGACTAAAGACCGGTTTGTAAGGGCCTTTAGTCTGCAGTCGCTGTTGTTGCAAAGGTTCTTACCAAGGAAGCCAAGCACAACACTTTCCTGAAGAATGCTGGACTTCAGCCCAGTTCCACTGTCAAGCTCAACAAGCCCACCGCAGCTGCTGTATCGTCACATGTTCTTGACCTGGAAGCACAACTGGAGAGGTCCCAGGAGGAAGCTGAACAGATGAAGCAGCAGTTTGCTGCCATCATGGAAGAAACAGCTGCCCAGAAGGAGAAGCAAGCGGCAACTGAAGCCGCACAAGATCAGCGTGACAAGGACTATATGGAGCTCCTCAAGCGGACTGAGGAAAGTGATAGGAGGCTTGCTTACATGATGTCCATCTTGGGAGCTTCTGCGAATTAGCTCCTGCTGCTGGTCCTAGCAGCGTGACAATAACTTGGTCATATCTGTGAACTTCTTATTGCGAAGTGGTTGATCTTGTAGTGAATCTGTGAACTTTCTTGACATGTTGGTGAATCTGTGAACCTGGTCATTTTGCTGCTGTGACTCTGCTGTGAAATTTGCAGATTTGAACTGTTGTCTTTTATATTTTGTTGTTGAATTTCCTAATTTAATATATGCACTGTTGGGCTATTGTGGGCTCTTAAAAGGCCAAGGCCCAAAGTAGTCTAGAAATATATAGGCTCTTAAAAGGCTACAGCTCAACAAATAATTGATTGCATTTTCGAAAAATAGGAGTTGAAAAGGCCAAAAAAGGCCGAAGCCCAAAAAACTTACAGGACCGTAAAAAGGCCAAGGCCCATAACTTTATGGACCCAAAAGGCCAAGGCCCAATATCTTTATGGACCCCAAAAAGGCTGAGGCCCAAAACCTTTGTGGACCCTAAAAAGGCCTAGGCCCAAAATCTTCATGGACCCTAAAAGGCCAAGGCCCAAAACAATAATGGACCCTAAAAAGGCCAAGGCCCAAAAGTGTAACGGAGACTAAAAAGGACAAAGCCCAAAACTGTAATGGATCCTAAAAAGGCCACGGCCCAAAACTGTAATGGGTCCTAAAAAGGCCACGGCCCAAAACTTTAAACAGGCCATGCCCAATGAAAATTGGCCCATGCCCAGTAAGTACAACAGCTAAAAAGGCCGTTGAAAAAAATAAGCTAAAAAGGCCGAGGTAATTGCGCCATTTACGGGCCAAGGCCCAACAAAGCCAAAAAAAATAATCAGAATTAATGGGCTCAGCCCACATAAGGAGCTGAATGGACCGGGCTGAATTCAGATAATGAAATTTCTAATTCGTCACAATTTTGCCACGTCGGATTGCCACGCTGGACTCGGGGCAGGTGCCCATGACGTTTTGGGAACGTCATGCCGTCAGTGACGTTTGCAAACGTCACGAAGCTCTATGACGTTTTCAAGCGGAACGTCTCAAGCAGTCACTGCTGACTCCCAGCTTTCGACGTTTTGAAAAGCGTCACCGTAACATCACAAGTAGCCATTAGTGACGTTTCAGTGACACCTTTATTTTATCAACTTATGGCAGATTTCTTGAAGTGTAAAGGGCCTCCACGTGATTGTGCTCGGGCTCTCGGGGTGAAGGGGCTTATTAGTTCCGGTTGGTAACACCAACCAGGACTAAAGTCTTCCACGCATCAACCGCTCGCCCTTTGCCTGCCGCGGCAGAGAAAATGGTTGTTTTTTCTCTGTCGCGACAGTGGTTTAGGGTTTTATGTTTTTCCTTCCAATCAATGCTATTACATACAACAATCAAGGTAGCATTACACAACACCAGCATGAATATAGACATTGTCATGAATACAGTAATGCATATACAATATAAGTCCTCTTGCGATCCCTATGTTCTAAATAAAAAAGTTCTGATGGTATTCTCCATTTGTAGTTGTGACCTCCGTAAGTAAGAATCCCGCCAATTCCTCTTGAAGTGCTCGCACGCGATCCTTTGTTAGGAGACTGTCCCGCAAACGTCCGATGTAATGTAAAGAAGGGTATCAATATATAAGAATGAAACTCAACACAACTGATGGCAATAAAATAAGATTGTGAATATTGTTTCCGTACATGAAGGCTTTGTAGAATTCTCTCCCCCCTGACGGCAGGTCATCTACCGAATGTACTCATAAACATAGTATCCACATAACCCGCTTCAAACACTTTACAAGAATAGAGTTCAATCAAAATAATAACACTCACTTTGCTCAAAACAAGAATAGAGTTCAATCTACTAGCAGGCCGGGCTCTATGCCATGTTGCTAGACTTTGCTCAAAACACTTGTTTTCTCCAAGAACAAAAAACTCATCTAACGATGTTCCCGAACAACGATTGGGATGAAACCAATTTTGCTGGAAAGATAACGAAGAATAGAACCTTGAAAACGCAATAGCAGATGCATACGGATTATGTTTTTGATGAACTTGGGCTTGTTGAAAAGCTAGCAAAAAGCTCAAGAACCTCACACAGAGAAACACCAAGAAGCAAAAAGAATATAGGGATGCAAAGTATGCAAAGGATTGAGCTACCTAAGATTATGCGATCAAGTTAGTCAGCGGAAAGCTCCTCTTGATAGTGCGGCTATCTATCCTATAACCCGGTCTCTCAGCAACCACCTTGAGACCGGTAAAAGTAAAACCTAGCAAGGCAATACCTTTGCCTTGAGAATCCCGCTTGATCTTGATGACGACGACGCTTCATGCTTCATTCAAGTTGGAATACCCACTTGATCATTGTTGCTTCGTGAAGACTCATGATTGCTCCCCCATACGCCACTATGGGAAAGCCCCATTGAGGCACATCTTCAAAAGTCCATTATCACCAAATGGATGGCAAGCTTCAAGCATGATCTTCTCGATATACACATCTTGAACTTGCCCTTCCCAACCTTGATGACATTCATACTTTATGCCATCCTCACATGAGCTATATGAGATCATACTTCTTGATGCATATGCCCATCACAAGATACTGATACATCCCAAATGTATCTACTTTTCTAAGCACTTTGCTCAATAAATTACTCCGGAATCTCTCCATATTTGGATAAAAACTGCCGAATCTGATGTTGTTTTTAGCAAAGTCTCCTTTTTGTCAAGTTTTCGCAGGAAATAAAATCGGAGAAAAATACCATGGAAGTTTTTCACAAAAAGGAGGTATCTTGAGCTTTGGATCACGAGAGGGGAGCCACGAGTCCCAAACGAGGCTAGGTAGCGTGGTCCAACTTCTTGGCCACGCCACCAGCGCCCGTTCGGCCCTCGATCGTCGTCTCGCCTCCCCCCTTCACGAGGTGCCTTATATACCCTAAAAACTGACCCATGGCAGCACACAACGTTTCGCGAAACAGAGCGCCGCCGAGACCACAATCTTCGTTTTGGAGGCCAGAGTGATCCTACTCTCCACCCCGGAGAGAGGGATTTCGAGGGCTTCTTCATCATCACTGTCGTTGCCTAATCGACGATACCTCGGAGGAGGGATCCTCACGAGGGGGAGAAGAAGTAGGGGCCATAGGGCGGAGTGCACACGGGACGGTGGTACGCGATTTACCCAGCTTCGGAACACCTGCACGATGACAGGGCCTACTGCTGCTTGTCTGGAATTATCTGGGCGCTTTCGCGTTGTTACAATGAGTTGTGGTTGTGCCTCTAGGGCTCCCGGGATCCGGCTTATAAAGGCGCACGGATCTAGGGTTTACATGGAGAGTCCTAGCCGGATACAGGTTGCCTAACTACGGTACAATGCCTTGCCATGCACGTTAAGGATCCGCCTTCCTATCTACGTCATACCGGATCCGGGTTCCTTAATGGGCCTTCATGGATCCGGGTTCCTCCTCAAGGTCGGTCGACTCCGGCTCCCTTTACCTGGGCCGGACTTCATCCGTCAGGATCAACAGCAACTGGGCCGCCCGATGGGCCACATGCCACATCACCATCTATGGGCCACCCGGGCTTACCGGATCTAGGCACTGTCGATGGTACACCCATGAAGTATACCCACAACAGTAGCCCCCAGAGTTCTCCGAGTTTCGCCTCTTGTTTCCGCCTTGCTAGTCCATCATGGTCTCCGGCAATGTTGGTAACGCGGAGAAACTTGAAGAACTCCAACTTCACATTTTCTTCCTTTCCAACCTTTAGTCGGAAGATATTCCCATCCAGCGGGACTTCACCCATCGACGGTTCAAGACACGTTTCCGGGTTACTTCCCTGCTTGCGAACGAGAACTGCTTATCTTCGCGCGATTACCCGGAATCTTAAAAGACTCAAACGGTTCCGCCAATTCTGGCGCCATTTTCGCGCGATTTGCGTGGTAACTTATCCTTAGCCATTTTTACCGTTTAGGTTTTGGACACGTGTCACGCATCCAACGGTGCGATGCTTGCGTTCCGACCACAGGATGCGGAGCACGAATCTCCTCCCTCCGGCCTATAAATATCCACCGTCAACCCTAATCTCCCATTCACCCCCTTTCTCACCTCTCTGCGAAGCGCCGTCCGCGAGCTCCTCCCCCGCCGTGCCGGATGATACGTCTCCGACGTATCGATAATTTCTTATGTTCCATGCCACATTATTGATGAAATCTACATGTTTTATGCATACTTTACATCATATTTATGCATTTTCTGGAACTAACCTATTAACAAGATGCCGAAGAGCCAGTTGCTATTTTCTGCTATTTTTGGTTTCAGAAATCCTAGTAAGGAAATATTCTCGGAATTGGACGAAATCAAGGCCCAGGGGCCTATTTTGCCACGAAGCTTCCAGAAGACCGGAGAGTCAACGAAGTGGGGCCACGAGGTGGCCAGGAGGTAGGGCGGCGCGGCCCAAGCCTTGGCCGCGCCGGCCTGTCTCCTGGGCCCCTCGCGACGCCCCTTGACCTGCCCTTCCGCCTACAAATAGCCTTCATCGCGAAACCCCCAGTACCGAGAGCCACGATACGGAAAACCTTCCAGAGACGCCGCCGCCGCCAATCCCATCTCGGGGGATTCAGGAGATCGCCTCCGGCACCCTGCCGGAGAGGGGAATCATCTCCCGGAGGACTCTACGCCGCCATGGTCGCCTCCGGAGTGATGAGTGAGTAGTCTACCCCTGGACTATGGGTCCATAGCAGTAGCTAGATGGTTGTCTTCTCCTCATTGTGCTTAATTGTCGGATCTTGTGAGCTGCCTAACATGATCAAGATCATCTATCTGTAATGTTATATGTTGTGTTTGTTGGGATCCGATGGATAGAGAATACTATGTTATGTTGATAATCAATTCATGTCTATGTGTTGTTTATGATCTTGCATGCTCTCCGTTATTAGTAGAGGCTCTGGCCAAGTTTTTACTCTTAACTCCAAGAGGGAGTATTTATGCTCGATAGTGGGTTCATGTCTCCGTGAATGCAGGGAGTGACAGAAACCTCTAAGGTTATGGATGTGCTGTTGCCACTAGGGATAAAACATTGATGCTATGTCCGAGGATGTAGTTATTGATTACATTACGCGCAATACTTAATACAATTGTCTGTTGTTAGCAACTTAATACTGGAAGGGGTTCGGATGATAACCTGAAGGTGGACTTTTTAGGCATAGATGCATGCTGGATAGCGGTCTATGTACTTTGTCGTAATGCCCAATTAAATCTCACAATACCCATCATAATATGTATGTGCATGGTCATGCCCTCTCTATTTGTCAATTGCCCAACTGTAATTTGTTCACCCAACATGCTATTTATCTTATGGGAGAGACACCTCTAGTGAACTGTGGACCCCGGTCCAATTCTCTATACTGAAATACAATCTACTGCAATACTTGTTCTACTGTTTTCTGCAAACAATCATCTTCCACACTATACATCTAATCCTTTGTTACAGCAAGCCGGTGAGATTGACAACCTCACTGTTTCGTTGGGGCAAAGTACTTGGTTTGTGTTGTGCAGGTTCCACGTTGGCGCCGGAATCCCTGGTGTTGCGCCGCACTACATCTCGCCGCCATCAACCTTCACGTGCTTCTTGACTCCTACTGGTTCGATAAACCTTGGTTTCTTACTGAGGGAAACTTGCCGCTGTACGCATCACACCTTTCTCTTGGGGTTCCCAACGGACGCGTGTCGAACGGAAAGACAATACGTCAACCACGCGCATCAAGCAAATTTCTGGCGCCGTTGCCGGGGACGAGAAGGAAATTACACCACAGAGATTTCTAACTCCCACGTCAACTGCACGCCAGCACCGGAGTCTGCCGGAAAATTCGCCGGAGCTTCGCCGGAGTGATTTCTGTTGGAGATATGCCCAAGAGGCAATAATAAAATGGTTATTATAATATCTTTGAGTTTATGATAATGTTTACATACCATGCTATAATTGTATTAACCGAAACATTGATACATGTGTGTTATGTGAACAACAAGGAGTCCCTAGTAAGCCTCTTGTATAACTAGCTTGTTGATTAATAGATGATCATCGTTTCATGATCATGAACATTGGATGTTATTAATAACAAGGTTATGTCATTATGTGAATGATATAATGGACACACCCATTTAAGCGTAGCATAAGATCACGTCATTAAGTTATTTGCTATAAGCTTTCGATACATAGTTACCTAGTCCTTATGACCATGAGATCATATAAATCACTTATACCGGAAAGGTACTTTGATTACATCAAACGCCACTGCGTAAATGGGTGGTTATAAAGGTGGGATTAAGTATCCGGAAAGTATGAGTTGAGGCATATGGATCAACAGTGGGATTTGTCCATCCCGATGACGGATAGATATACTCTGGGCCCTCTCGGTGGAATGTCGTCTAATGTCTTGCAAGCATATGAATAAGTTCATAAGAGACCACATACCACGGTACGAGTAAAGAGTACTTGTCAGGAGACGAGGTTGAACAAGGTATAGAGTGATACCGATGATCAAACCTCGGACAAGTAAAATATCGCGTGACAAAGGGAATTGGTATCATATGTGAATGGTTCATTCGATCACTAAAGTCATCGTTGAATATGTGGGAGCCATTATGGATCTCCAGATCCCGCTATTGGTTGTTGGTCGGAGAGAAGTCTCAACCATGTCTACATAGTTCGCGAACCGTAGGGTGACACACTTAAGGTTTGATGTCGTTTAAGTAGATATGGAATATGGAATGGAGTTCGAAGTTTTGTTCGGAGTCTCGGATGGGATCCAGGACATCACGAGGAGTTCCGGAATGGTCCGGAGAATAAGATTCATATATAGGAAGTCACTTTCCAAGTTTGGAAATGATCCGGTGAATTTATGGAAGGTGGTTTCTAGAATTATCCGGAAATAAATTACTATGGAAGGAGGAGTCCCGGAGGGACTCCACAAACCCTAACCAGCCAACCAAGTGGGAGGGTGGAGTCCATGGTGGACTCCACCTCCTTGGCCGGCCAAGAAAAGGGGGAAGGGGAGAGTCCCTGACCCTCTAGGTTTCGTCCATAAGGCAGTTTTTCTGTTGGGGTCTTATTCGAAGACTTTGGGCAAACCCTTGGGGTTCCACCTATATAATGAGGAGGAGAGGGAGGGGGCAGCCCATGGCTTGGCCGCACCACCCCTGCCCCCTTGAGGCCGGCGCCCATGGCACCCCCTCTCCCCAAACCCTAGCACCCCTCCTCCACTACTTCTCCCGCATATGCTTAGCGAAGCTCCGCCGGAGATCTCCATCGACACCGCCACCACGCCGTCATGCTGCCGGGATTCAGAGGAGGATCTACTACTTCCGCTGCCCGCTGGAACGGGGAGAAGGACGTCGTCATCAACACCAAACGTGTGACAGAGTACGGAGGTGCTGCCCGATCGTGGCACCGTGATCAAGATCTTCTACGCGCTTTTGCAAGCGGCAAGTGATCGTCTACCGCAGCAATAAGAGCCTACTCTTATAGGCTTTGGAAATCTTCAAGGGTTAGTCTCGTTCATCCCCTCGTTGCTCCCATCTTCTAGATTGCATCTTGGCTTGGATTGCGTTCTCGCGGTAGGAAAATTTTTGTTTTCTATGCAACGAATCCCTACAGTGGTATCAGAGCCGTGTCTATGCATAGATGGTTGCACGAGTAGAACACAATGATTTTGTGGGCGTTGATGCTCTTGTTGTCTTTAGTTTGAGTACTTTGCATCTTTGTGGCATAGTGGGATGAAGCGGCCCGGACTAACTTTACATGACCGCGTTCATGAGACTTGTTCCTCGTTCGACATGCAACTTGTATTGCATAAGAGGCTTTGCGGGTGTCTGTCTCTCCTACTATAGTGAAGATTCAATTTACTCTTCTATTGACAACACTAGTATCACCGTTGTGGTTCATGTTCGTAGGTAGATTAGATCTCTCTCAAAAACCCTAAACCACGTAAAATATGCAAACCAAATTAGAGACGTCTAACTTGTTTTTGCAGGGTTTGGTGATGTGATATGGCCATAATGTGATGATGAATATGTATGAGATGACCATTATTGTATTGTGGCAACCGGCAGGAGCCTTATGGTTGTCTTTAATTTTCATGTTGAGTAGTATTTCAAAGTAGTTGTAATAGTTGCTACATGAGGTGAACAACCATGAAGACGGCGCCATGGACCTTGACGCTACGCCGACGATGATGGAGATCATGCCCGTTGATGATGGAGATCATGTCCGTGCTTTGGAGATGAAGATCAAAGGCGCAAAGACAAAAGGGCCATATCATATCACATATGAATTGCATGTGATGTTAATCCTTTATGCATCTTATTTTGCTTAGAACGCGACGGTAGCATTATAAGATGATCCCTCACATTAATATCAAGATAATAAAGTGTTCTCCCCTCGTATGCACCGTTGCCAAAGTTCGTCGTTTCAAAGCATCTCGTGATGATCGGATGTGATAGATTCAACATTCATATACAACGGGTGTAAGCCATGTTGCACACGCGGAATACTTGGGTTTGCTTGACGAGCCTAGCATGTACAGACATGGCCTCGGGACAACGAAAACCGAAAGGTTGAACACGAGTCATATGGATGATATGATCAACATGTTGATGTTCACTATTGAAGCTACATCATCTCACGTGATGATTGATGACCCACAAGTATAGGGGATCGCAGCAGTCTTCGCGGGTAGTAAAACCCAATTTATTGATTCGACACAAGGGGAGACAAAGAATACTTGAAAGCCTTAACAGCGGAGTTGTCAATTCAGCTGCACCTGGAAACAGACTTGCTCGCAAGAGTTTATCAGTAGTAACAGTTTTATAGCAGTAGCAGTAGTGAAATAACAGCAACAGAGTAGCAGAGACAGCAGTAGTGATTATAGTAAACAGCAGGATTAAAATACTGTAGGCACGGGGACGGATGACGGGCGTTGCATGGATGAGAGAAACTCATGTAACAATCATAGCAGGGCATTTGCAGATAATAATAAAACGGTGTCCAAGTACAAAGCAATCAATAGGCATGTGTTCCATATATAGTCGTACGTGCTCGCAATGAGAAACTTGCACAACATCTTTTGTCCTACCAGCCGGTGGCAGCCGGGCCTCAAGGGAATCTACTGGATATTAAGGTACTCCTTTTAATAGAGTACCGGAGCAAAGCATTAACACTCCGTGAACACATGTGATCCTCACATCACTACCATCCCCTCCGGTTGTCCCGATTCTTGTCACTTCGGGGCCATTGGTTCCGGACAGCGACATGTGTATACAACTTGCAGGTAAGACCATAAACAATGAATATCATGATGAAATAATAACATGTTCAGATCTGAGATCATGGCACTCGGGCCCTAGTGACAAGCATTAAGCATAACAAGTTGCAACAATATCATCAAAGTACCAATTACGGACACTAGGCACTATGACCTAACAATCTTATGCTATTACATGACCAATCTCATCCAATCCCTACCATCCCCTTCGGCCTACAGCGGGGGAATTACTCACACATGGATGGGGGAAACATGGCTGGTTGATGGAGAGGCGTCGGTGGTGATGATGGCGATGATCTCCTCCAATTCCCCGTCCCGGCGGAGTGCCAGAACGGAGACTTCTGGCTCCCGAGACGGAGTTTCGCGATGTGGCGGCGTTCTGGAGGCTTTCTGGCGACTTCGACTTATCTCCGTGCGTTTTTAGGTCGAAGGCAATATATAGTCCGAAGGAGGGCGTCGGAGGCCAACCGAGGCCGCCACACCATAGGGCCGCGCGGGCCCCTCCTGGGCCGCGCCGGCCTATGGTGTGGGGCCCTCGGGCCTCCACCTGGCTTGTCCTTCTGGCTCCGCCAATATTCTTGGAAAATAGGGCCTACTGCATAAATTCCGAGGATTTTCCTGAAAGTTGGATTTCTGCACAAAAACGAGACACCAGAGCAGTTCTGCTGAAAACAGCGTTAGTCCGTGTTAGTTGCATCCAAAATACACAAATTAGAGGCAAAACAATAGCAAAAGTGTTCGGGAAAGTAGATACGTTTTGGACGTATCAACTCCCCCCAAGCTTAGCTCATTGCTTGTCCTCAAGCAATTCAGTTAACAACTGAGCGATAAAAGAACTTTCACGAACACATTTGCTCATATGATGTATATATTCTCATGCTATGGCTAACACTTAGGCAGTTCATAATAAGATGCATGCAAATAAGATCATCTAACAGCTATGTCAATCATGGAGAGGTACCAACAATTAATAATAAGCATCATGAATCACGTATATAAGCAGGATTGCAATGTTCATAAGAGAGTATGATAAAGTGGTATCTCGCTTGCCCGTATTTGATCGGCAAAACATAAATGCCCAGGCACCTCTGAAGTTCATAGAAAGACTAGAAGTAGTGATTGTCAAAGATAAAAGCATCAAAGTTATACCACAATCAATCATATTTTGAGACAAGCATATTATACTAAGAATGACAGTTGTGCTCTCAAGATAGTGCTCAAAGAAAGAATGGAGACACAACATAAAAGTAAAAGATTGACCCTTCGCAGAGGGAAGCAGGGATTAACATGCGCTAGAGCTTTTCATTTTTTTTAAAACAGGAGTAAAATTATTTTGAGAGGTGTTTGTTGTTGTCAACGAATGGTAATGGGTACACTAACTACCTCGCCAACCGGACTTCCAAGAGCGGCTCCCATGAATTATTTTTATGTTTGTGTGGCACTCCTTCCAACCTTCTTTTCACAAACCATGGCTAACCGAATCCTCGGGTGCCTGCCAACAATCACATACCATGAAGGAGTGCCTTTTTATTTTAGTTTTATTATGATGACACTCCCCCCAACCTTTGCTTACACAAGCCATGGCTAACCGAATCCTTCGGGTGCCGTCCAACGATCACATACCATGGAGGAGTGTCGATTTAAGTTAATTAATTTGGGACTGGGAATCCCATTGCCAGCTCTTTTTGCAAAATTATTGGATAAGCGGATGTGCCACTAGTCCATAATGAAAGTCCGTCAAAAGTAAATGACAAGGTTGAAAGTTAAACACCACATACTTCCTCATGAGCTATGAAACATTAACACAAATTGAGAAGCATTTTGAAGGTTTTAAAGGTAGCGCATGAGAATTTACTTGGAATGGTTTGAAATGCCATGCATATGTATTTATGGTGGACACTTTGGAACAACTTGGTTTTCAGGTGTTTGGAAGCACGAGCAGCGTTCCCGCTCAGTACAAGTGAAGGCTAGCAATAGACTAGGGAGCGACAAATCAAGAGAGTAGTAACTGTCATAATCATGCTTGCGGCAAAATAAATTAACGGAGGCATAAAAGTGATACAAGAACTCTGAAGCAATATAAATCATTTAGGCTTAATTGACTTTTATTCAGTCGTATGCATGCGTGAGCATGTGCCAAGTCGATATAAATGAATTATTCAGAGGAGGATACCACAATGCCATACCTACTTATGAATAAAACAATGCAAGCAAACATCCATGGCATGCTACTCATATTAATAAATTGGAGCTAAACATGAGAGATCATGAACTACTAGACTTTCTCAGATGACATATACCTCACATGAACCAACTAAGCATGCTCACATGGATGAGTATATGTACAAAAATGAAAACAAATAGAGTTCATACCAGCCTCTCACCACAATCCAATTGTCGTAGATCGTCATTATTGCCTTTCACTTGTGTAGCTTGGATAATATGAAATGAAAACCATGCTCCAGCCACCGAAGACCATTGAACTCATGATGAACTTTACAAACCAAAGAAGAACAGCAAATATTTTTGGTGTTTTCGAATTGGAAACAAGAACAAAAGGAAACAAGCGAACAAAGCAAAATCTTTTTGGGTTTTCTTATAGCAAACTAGCAATAGCAAATAAAGCTAAATAAATGTAAGAAACCAAAGCAAACAAATTATAAAGAGAAACAACAGAAATATTTTTGGTATTTTTGTGTTTTGGGAAAGAAACAAAGCAAAAACAAGAAATGGCGAAATAGAAAAGTCACATAAACACAAAGCAGCAGAAATTCGTCAAACTTGACAGCAGTACGGTACTCGATTTTTAATAAATTTTTCCACTGCTCAAATCGAAAAGCGTTCAACTAATGAAAGTTAGATAACAACCTGGGGAACATGCACAAAAATTGGCTTTGCAAAATACTGTTCTGGCTATTTTTGGGAATTTTTCGCTAACAGTCCAGAATCTGTTTTCAGGCAGCACTTCCCCAAATATCATCTCCCTCTCATTAGAAAACCACTCAAACAAACTAAACAAGTATATACAAGTATCCAGCAATCATAATATGCAAAGAATGAGTGATGCCGATATACCTCCCCCCAAGCTTAGGCTTTTGGCCTAAGTGGAGTTCAACCCCAACGAGGGTCGCTGTTCCTCGCCGGTGGATAATGCATAGCGTAATCATAGTAAGGTTCCTGTGCAGAAGAAAAGCGTGGAGGCTCCACCTGCCCAACATGATGATGCGAGGAACTTGCTGCATCGTATGATGAGTCGAGGTGTTCCTCGGCCTCCTCCGTGTTGCCTCTTGCATGATGCCCTCCTCCCTCTATGTGTGCATTCAGTGCACCTTCTGTGACACCATCCTCTGAGAAACTCCTCCCATGACAAATCATCTCGAAGAGGCTTAAGAGCTCTCGCGGCGATCCCCTTATCTTCTCGCATGACCCCCATTGCGGTACTCTAATTGCTGTACAAAAATCATTGAATGGCAAGTTGACAGTTTTATTATAAATCTTATACTGAACCATGGGGTTAGATCGCGACCAATTGAACTTAAAATCCTGCACAACAGACATAGTCAATTGTGCATATTGGCATGGTTCTCCATCAACAAAATCATTCAACCCTGCACGAGAAATTAGATTCTGAACATCTTCCAGTATTCCTGCGCTTCTCATGAAATCTGTGCACGGGTAGTAAGAGGGGTATACTCCCTCTTCGCGGTTCACTCTCATGACTTGTTGCACCTCTAATTCTTATTGGTTTAGTTGATATCTATTCCACTCCATTTTCTGAAATTTTTCAACAAACAATATAAAATTTGATTTGGTGACATATAATCAAGGGGAACTACTATAGGAACTTGCTTGAGTATTAATCATGCATCAAAACTAGTTTTTACAACTTACAACAAGCATGCAAGCTCACTAAACATGTTACCTACAGCAGCAAAATATTCAAGATATACTCAACCAAACAAAATTCTACTTGGATAGGCGGAGGAGTCACATACCGGAGAGCAAATGTGCCAAATTTCAGACAGAAATCTGGGCTGAGTAAAGAGATCGAAAAATCCTGAGCTCTTGAGCAAAAACGCGAGTGAGAGAAAGCTGGTGTTGATTTTTTCGGGAGAGAGAAGAGTCTGGGAGGAAGAGATGCTGAAGTGGGGTAAAGGGGGCCCCACACGCCAGGGTGGCGCGCCCCCCTTCCAGGCCGCGCCGGCCTGTGGTGTGCCACCCTGGGGTGCCCCACAGGTCATTCTCTGGTACTCCCAGGTGCATTTTCGAAAAATAGGACCAACGGTATAATTTTTGTGAATTTTTGAAAACTTTGAAAAATGCACATTTCTGGGTATTAAGTTTATTATTACTGGCCAGGAAATTTTTTGAAATCTCTAATTAACTAAGGAACTTTGCAAAACAAAAGTGCTACAGCAAATGAGACAAGTGGAGGAAGAAAGAAATGTTGTTTACCTCCCCTATGCATACAAAAGGTATTCGTTAACAAGGTTGATCAAGTCTTGCCACCGAATAAATTTTACATAGCATATGAAGAAATAAACCTCAAATCAATCATGTTACCTTGAATTGTATTGATATGGATCCAATCATAAGATTTTGATAACCTTCTTTAGGCTCATATATAGGACAATTGATAGTTCCAACTTTGATAGTTCTCACATTAGAAATAGTATTGACTCCACATACTTTATCAATCCTCTTGGGGAAATAAACGGTATGTTCCTTATCATCAACATTGAAAGTAACCTTTCCTTTATTGCAATCAATAACAGCCACTGCGGTGTTAAGAAAAGGTTTCCCAAGAATAATAGACATATTATCATCTTCAGGCATTTCCAACACAACAAAATCAGTTAATATCAAGCAGTTATTAGTAACTTGAACAGGAACATCCTCACATATACCAACAGGAATAGCAGTAGATTTATCAGCCATTTGCAAAGATATATTAGTAGGTATCAACTTATCTAAATAAAGTCTCGTATAAAGAGAAAAAGGCATAACACTAACACCGGCTCCCAAATCACATAGAGCAGTTTTAACATAATTATTCTTAATAGAACAAGGAATAGTAGGTATACCTGGGTCGCCCAACTTCTTCGGAACCTTGCCATTGAAAGAGTAATTAGCAAGCATAGTGGAAATCTCCTCATTGGGGATTTTCCTTTTGTTAGTAACAATATCTTTCATATACTTTGAATAAGGAGGCAATTTAATAGCATCAGTCAAAGGGATTTGCAAGAATAAAGGTTTCATCCAATCACAAAATTTATTATAGTGTTCTTCTTCCTTTGATTTTAGTTTCTTAGCAGGAAAAGGCATTTGCTTTTGCACCCAAGGTTCTCTTTCATTACCATGTTTCTTAGCAATAAAATCTTCTTTAGTATACTTTTTATTTTTGTCATGCTTGTCAGGTTCATCTTCTACCTCTTCTTTATCAGAAGCACCATTCTTATCATTATCATTATTATTATCATGTTCATTTCCACTTTCAGTTTCAGCATCGGAAATAGAAATACTATTAGGATCATTAACAGGTTCAGAGGATTCTACAACATTTTTATGTTTCTTCTTCTTTTTCTTCTTAGAAGGAGCACTAGGTTCAATGCGTTGAGAATATTGTTCAATTCTTTTGGGATGCCCTTCAGGATATAGAGGATCCTGGGTAGAGACACCACCTCTAGTTGTTACTTCATAAGCATGTTTCTCTTTAGAATTATTTTTTAGCAAGTCGCTTTGCACTTTAGTGAGTTGATCAATTTGAGTTTGAACCATTTGAAAATGTTTAACAAGCATCTTAACATCATTGGAGGTTCTCTCCACAATATCATGCAAATTGCTAATAGCTTGAGAATTTTCCATTAGATGATTCTCTACTCTCATATTAAAATTTTCTTGCTTAACAATATAATTATCAAACTCATGTAAGCATTGCGCAGGAGGTTTTGAATACGGAATATCTTCCCTAGTAAAGCGTTGAAGGGAGTTTACCTCAATCATGGATGAAGGGGGAATTATCTCGCATATATCTTCTATGGGAGGTAGATTCTTCACATCTTCGGATTTAATACCTTTCTCCTTGAGAGACTTCTTAACTTCCCTCATATCCTCATCATTCAATTCAATTAAACCGCTCTTCTTCAATATTGGCGTTGGAGTTGGTTCAGGTGTATTCCAATCATCATGATTCCGGCTTATTTTAGCCAATAATTCTTCAGCTTCGTCTGGAGTTCTTTTCCTGAAAACACAACCAGCACAGCTATCCAAATATGCTCTAGATTCAATGGTTAGTCCACTATAAAATATATCATGTAGATCATTCTTTTCCAAATCATGTCCAGGTCGAGCTCTGATAAGAGAACAAAATCTTGCCCATGCCGCAGGCAATTTCTCTTCATCTCCCTGGTCAAACCTATAAATTCTCTGTAAAGCAGCATGTTGAGCACTAGCAGGAAAGTATTCTCGAAAGAAAACATCACGCAAATCAGTTGGACTTTTAATAGAACCAGGAGGCAAATTATTATACCAAGTTTTAGCATCATCCTTTAATGAGAAAGGAAAAATTTTAATGACAAAATAAGTACGCATCTTGTCATCATCAGAAAACAAACTACTCATAGAAGAAAGTTCATTCATGTGTTCTACAGCACTTTCTTTTTCAGTACCACAAAAGGGTGCTTTCTCTACAATAGCTATATGAGATAGATCAAGAGAAAAATCATAATCTTTATCCTTAATGCATATAGGAGATGTGGCAAATTCAGGATCAGGAGATAGCTTATGTCTAACAGTATATTGTGTAAGAAACTTTTTAATGTTTCTTGCATCAGCAGTAGCATTGCATCTATTAATAAGATCATCATTAAGCTCCACATAATCTTCATCAGGATCATCACTAGAATAATCAAGTTCAGGTGAACTAACAGGTGTAGTGGCATTTTCATTAGGAGTTTCAGCATTTTCAATTTGTCTAGACCTAGCAATTGTAGCATCTAGAAGGGATCCCAATGAACCACCATCATCAAGCACAGCAGAAACATTATCAATATTATGAGAATTTTCAGATTCAGCAGAAGTACCACCAAGCGAAGCTTGCGGCGGTGAAACAAGTTGACTTATCACAGATGGTGAATCAAGTGTAGCAGAGGTACTCAGAGTTGTACCTTTTCTTATAGTGGATGGTAATATGGCGACTTTAGAATCACGAGCTTTACCCATGATGGAGAATTTGCAGCGAACAATATCAATCCAAGTGAACTTCCAAATAAAGCTATGCTCCCCGGCAACGGCGCCAGAAAACAGTCTTGATGACCCACAAGTATAGGGGATCGCAGCAGTCTTCGCGGGTAGTAAAACCCAATTTATTGATTCGACACGAGGGGAGACAAAGAATACTTGAAAGCCTTAACAGCGGAGTTGTCAATTCAGCTGCACCTGGAAACAGACTTGCTCGCAAGAGTTTATCAGTAGTAACAGTTTTATAGCAGTAGCAGTAGAGAAATAACAGCAACAGAGTAGCAGAGACAGCAGTAGTGATTATAGTAAACAGCAGGATTAAAATACTGTAGGCACGGGGACGGATGACGGGCGTTGCATGGATGAGAGAAACTCATGTAACAATCATAGCAGGGCATTTGCAGATAATAATAAAACGGTGTCCAAGTACAAAGCAATCAATAGGCATGTGTTCCATATATAGTCGTACGTGCTCGCAATGAGAAACTTGCACAACATCTTTTGCCCTACCAGCCGGTGGCAGCCGGGCCTCAAGGGAATCTACTGGATATTAAGGTACTCCTTTTAATAGAGTACCGGAGCAAAGCATTAACACTCCGTGAACACATGTGATCCTCACATCACTACCATCCCCTCCGGTTGTCCCGATTCTTGTCACTTCGGGGCCATTGGTTCCGGACAGCGACATGTGTATACAACTTGCAGGTAAGACCATAAACAATGAATATCATGATGAAATAATAACATGTTCAGATCTGAGATCATGGCACTCGGGCCCTAGTGACAAGCATTAAGCATAACAAGTTGCAACAATATCATCAAAGTACCAATTACGGACACTAGGCACTATGCCCTAACAATCTTATGCTATTACATGACCAATCTCATCCAATCCCTACCACCCCCTTCGGCCTACAGCAGGGGAATTACTCACACATGGATGGGGGAAACATGGCTGGTTGATGGAGAGGCGTCGGTGGTGATGATGGCGATGATCTCCTCCAATTCCCCGTCCCGGCGGAGTGCCAGAACGGAGACTTCTGGCTCCCGAGACGGAGTTTCGCGATGTGGCGGCGTTCTGGAGGCTTTCTGGCGACTTCGACTTCTCTCCGTGCGTTTTTAGGTCGAAGGCAATATATAGTCCGAATGAGGGCGTCGGAGGCCAACCGAGGCCGCCACACCATAGGGCCGCGCGGGCCCCTCCTGGGCCGCGCCGGCCTATAGTGTGGGGCCCTCGGGCCTCCACCTGGCTTGTCCTTCTGGCTCCGCCAATATTCTTGGAAAATAGGGCCTTCTGCATAAATTCCGAGGATTTTCCTGAAAGTTGGATTTCTGCACAAAAACGAGACACCAGAGCAGTTCTGCTGAAAACAGCGTTAGTCCGTGTTAGTTGCATCCAAAATACACAAATTAGAGGCAAAACAATAGCAAAAGTGTCGTTGCCTATTCGACGGTACCTCGGAGGAGGGATCCTCACGAGGGGGAGAAGAAGTAGGGGCCATAGGGCGGAGTGCTCTTGGGACGGTGGTACGCGATTTACCCAGCTTCGGAACACCTGCACGAGGACAGGGCCTACTGCTGCTTGTCTGGAATTATCTGGGCGCTTTCGCGTTGTTACAATGAGTTGTGGTTCTGCCTCTAGGGCTCCCAGGATCCGGCTTATATAGGCGCACGGATCTAGGGTTTACATGGAGAGTCCTAGCCGGAATACAAGTTACCTAACTACGGTACAATATCTTGCCGTGTACATCAAGGATCCGCCTTCCTTCTAGGCGTCTTTGGATCCGGATACTTTATGGGCCTCCACGGATCCGGCCTCCTTCGTAGGTCGGTTAAGATCCGGCTCCTCGTTCTGGGCCCGGACTTCATCCTTCACGATCAACAAGACCGGGCCGCCCGATGGGCCACATGCCACCATCACCGTCGGTGGGCCACCCGGGCTTGCCGGATCCAGGCCATGTCGTCGATATACCCATAAAGTATACCCACAACAGTAGCCCCCGAAGTTTTCCGAGATTCATCATTCCTCCGACTTCATTCAGCTTGGATCCGAAGAGAATCTTGGAGAGCTTCAAAAACCTTTACTTGTTTCCGGTATCATCTATTCGGAAATCTTCCTTTCTTCTGGACTGGTAATGAAATGGAAAGCCCACTTTTCCCGCGCACAACTTCCTTTTTTCCCGCGCTAAATTTTCGGAGATACAAATCTTCTAGCCGGAAATTTCGGGAGCGCACAGTTAAGTTACCTCCACGTCATTTTACCATTATTTGACCTAAGACACGCATCGATCATCCAACGGCGTGACTGTTCAGTTTCTACCGTCAGATCCAAAACACGAATCTCCGCGCGAGGTCTATATATAACCCTCGCCCGCGGTAACTCTTCATTCTTTCACCGCTCCTCACCACTTCATCTTCCTCCTCGCGCCGCGCCACCCGACGGATCTCAACTCCGGCGAACTTTGCAACAGCGAGCTTCGCATCATGGGCGTGTTGCTGAAGGGCGGGAGTCCATCGTGGACGCTCGGAACTGACGCGTTCTTCACATAAAACCATCCGGCGTTCCAGTACCGGACGGATTCGTGGGAGTCGTGAGGAGGATACATCCGACCAGAGCGGAGCATGAACGTCATACTTCCGCAGTTTAGCATAGCCTTGTCCTTCGTCTCTTTCTTCACTCGAAAAAAGAATTGCCATAGTTTGATGTCGGGTCGGATTCCGAGGTGCCCCTCGCAAAGAGTTGCGAAGCTCGCTGTGGCAAAGTTCGCCGGAGTTGAGATCCATCGGGCGGCGCGGCGCGAGGAGGAAGATGAAGTGGTGAGGAGCGGTGAAAGAATGAAGAGTTACCACGGGCGAGGGTTATATATAGACCTCGCGCGGAGATTCGTGTTTCGGATCTGACGGTAGAAACTGAACAGTCACGCCGTTGGATGATCGACGCGTGTCTTAGGTCAAATAATGGTAAAATGACGTGGAGGTAACTTAACTGTGCGCTCCCGAAATTTCCGGCTAGAAGATTTGTATCTCCGAAAATTTAGCGCGGGAAAAAAGGAAGTTGTGCGCGGGAAAAGTGGGCTTTCCGTTTCATTACCAGTCCAGAAGAAAGGAAGATTTTCGAATAGATGATACCGGAAACAAGTAAAGGTTTTTGAAGCTCTCCAAGATTCTCTTCGGATCCAAGCTGAATGAAGTCGGAGGAATGATGAATCTCGGAAAACTTCGGGGGCTACTGTTGTGGGTATACTTTATGGGTATATCGACGACATGGCCTGGATCCGGCAAGCCCGGGTGGCCCACCGACGGTGATGGTGGCATGTGGCCCATCGGGCGGCCCAGTTGCTGTTGATCATGAAGGATGAAGTCCAGTCCAGGAACGAGGAGCCGGATCTTAACCGACCTACGAAGGAGGCCGGATCCGTGGAGGCCCATAAAGTATCCGGATCCAGCACGGCCTAGAAGGAAGGCGGATCCTTGACGTACACGGCAAGATATTGTACCGTAGTTAGGTAACTTGTATTCCGGCTAGGACTCTCCATGTAAACCCTAGATCCGTGCGCCTATATAAGCCGGATCCTGGGAGCCCTAGAGGCAGAACCACAACTCATTGTAACAACGCGAAAGCGCCGCATAATTCCTGCATCAAAGAGAGGCCCCGTCCTCGTGCGTGTTCCGGTCGGGTAAATCGCGTACCACCGTCCCGAGAGCACTCCGCCCTATGGCCCCTACTTCTTCTCCCCCTCGTGAGGATCCCTCCTCCGAGGTACCGTCGAATAGGCAACGACAAAAAGTGTTCGGGAAAGTAGATACATTTTGGACGTATCAATGATCGGTTTTGGTGTAGTGGATTTGGATCGTGTACCACTTAACAACTATGAGGGATGTTGTATTAAGTGGGAGTTCATTAGTAATTAGATTAAAACATGAACTAATTATCATAAACATAGTCTGGGTAGTATTTTGAATTAATTTTGTAGTATTGGCATCCGTTTACTACTATGCGCTAGTCTTGTAATTGAGATAGAAATTCTGTTAAAATCTGATAAGAAACTTTACGGATTGGTACCGTATTGTTAAAGAATCAAGAATTGATTAAGTCCTATTGCAAACTTTTAGTAAACCTCACATTGTTGATTCAAAGAGCTATGGTTTCAATTAGTACCTAAAGTTATCTTGTCTCCGTGAAACTTGAAGTTCAAATCTGTTTGAAAAGTAAGGAGCTGAAAATTTAGTTTTTAGAAATAATCAAGGTATGAGATATATGTGATATCTAAGACCTTATTGCAAGATGATAGAATATAAATTTGGTGAGACTACATAAACTCATAAGTTTTATGGGAATGTATGAAGGTTGAAGACGCCAGGCGTCACAATCCTCCAACTATTGGGGCACTAATAATATTCGCATATCCATGAAGTTATCATCCTTAGTATGCACCGTTGCTAAGACTCGTCGCATCGAAGCATCACGTGATGATCGGGTGTTAAAGATTCTACGTGTGCATACAACGGGTGCAAGCCAGATTTGCACATGCGAATACTAATATTAAACTTTATGAGCCTAGCATGTACAGACATGGTCTCAGAAAGTCATCATGATACAATGGATAAAATTATGACTGAAATTGTTCATCATATTACAAAGTTACTAATAGTGAAATCTGGAACACTTGTCATATGATGATCAACTTCAAAGGAAGAACCTCAAGGTTATTGGTATTTGACCAACAAACCTAGAAGTTATTGATGTTGAAGTGTTTTTCTGAATAATGAGGAAAGCTAAAAGAGAAACTACAAAAGATTATTGGCAGAAAGAAAGAAAAGACTAGAAAGTCTAGCTCAGGTGTATATAAATGATATACATGTTATGGATGTATTCCTCGTTTGGTCACACAATGAAATTCTTGGGTATTTGTACCATATTGGTTGGTATGAAGTGTCATACAAAACAACGCAATACAAGAATACAATGGCCTAAGTGACTGACAAGGAATATGATAGGAATACACGTCTGGAACAAAATAAAGTGTTATTATGTTCATCGTTGGCATTCTATCTAGCCCTTAGGATTTATAATAAAGAACTTAATAATTTTTATTTTGCTCTGGTCAAATGAAAACAATGAGTTGTTCAAATTATGACATTACTCCATATACGATGGATAAGTTATGATAAATCTTAATGGTGAAACACACATACATAACACTAACGCTAAAATGCCATAAGGCAAATGATTTGAATTCCACTTATTTGTGGAACCGCCATTTAGGTCATGTTAGAAAGGAACGCATGAAGGAACTCCATGCAAATGGATTTTTGGAGTCATTTGATTTTTGAATCATTTGGCGCTTGCAAATCTTTTCTAAAGAGAATGATTAAAATACCGTTCATAGGCCAAGAATTGAACGGACAACTAACTTAGTAAAAACATACATGATGATGTATGTGGTTCACTGGACATAGTTGTGTGCGGGAGATTCTTCTACTTCATGAAAACTTCAAACAATGAATTGAGTATATATATGTGGATATATTCGATAAGGAAGAAGTTTGAAACATTTGAATAGATTCAAATAAATTTCAGCATGAAGTGGAAATCATCGTAATAGAAAAGTCAAATATCTATGATTGGATCATGGTGGAAATATTTGAATTACGAGTTTTAGCGAACATCTAAGAGAGTCATGAAATTGTTCTACAACTCACATTTCTTGGAGTATCATAATGATGATATAGTATCCGAGAGATGTATCCAAAACTTGTTGTATTAATGATGAGATAAAATATTATGACGCCATTATATTTTTGTGGATTATGCTTTAGTGACTACCGCTTTTACACTAAATAGAGCATCATAATTATCCGTAGAAATGACATCATACAAGTTATGACATGGGTATGAACCCTAATAGTTTTTTCTTAAATTTTGGTATGCATTGCATAAGTAAATAAGTTTACAACCAAAATCGGATGAGTGTCTTTGTTATCCCAAAGTATTGATTGGGAATTCTTTCCACTATGGATACAAAGACAAAAGTGTTTGTCGATGTTTCTTATTTATTCCCAAGAAATTGTTTCTAGCGAAATATTTGAGTGGGAGGACAATAGGTTTTGATAAAGTTTATGAACCTGAGCATAATGATCAGAGTAGCGCAGCATCGGAATTGGTTTCGGAAGCGGCCACGACGATCATGGCTCCCATGACTACAAAGTGTTTTAGCCATGGAGATCGAAGTACATATTGAACCTTGTAGGTATGGTTTACTTTGTGATCAAATAAATGATTTGTGGACAAAGGATTGATTTTGAACAATGATAAACCAACTACAAACAAAGAAGTTATGATGGGCCCTGACTCCGTTAAAATGGCTATACGCCATAAAATCCAAGATAGATAAATACTTTTTGAAAGTAAATAGATCTATAAAATTAATGGACTTGGATGAAATATCCCTGAAGAAGCTCGACTTGTCGAAAAGTTGTTTACGACAAAGTTCAAAGAGTTGACTACGATAAAATTAGATCTTCCGTAGCAATGCTTATATTCTATGTGGATTATTCTAGTAATCACTACATATTTCTTTTATGAGATATGCTAGTAGGATGGCAAAATACATTACTTATCAGACGTGTGTATTAAAGGTGTATACAAGATACAACCAATTGTTTTGCTAGTCCGTGGAATACTAGATAGGTATACAAACTTCAATTGGATGAAGTGAGTATCACGGAGTTGGAATCTTCACCAGATGAAATAGTCAAAGAGTTTTTGATTTCATCAGAAACGATGAAGAGGCTTGCATTTGCAAGAAATTAAGTGGGAGCGCTGAGACATATTTATAATACTTTATGTAGATGACATATAGTTGGTTATAAATGATGTAATTATATACTTGATTAAAAAGGTTTCATTGAGAAATTAACTTCAATGAAAGGATATGGACTGAAACAAATTTAGTGTCAAGATCTATGAAGATAGATTGAAACACATAATAAGTTTAAGTCAAAGTACATAGAATGGATATTGAAGTAGTTCAATATAGAAATATTAAGAAAAGTTCTTGTCATGTGAAGGTTTAACAAGACTTGAGTGTATCTGACACTCGATGAGTAAAAACACATGAGTGATTTTAGATCATGAATAATATGTACATAATCAGATATCTTGTGCTCTAAAAGGTTAGGAGCATATACCAGAATGATTCATGTGATGATCATTGAAAAACAGTAAGAATATTCTTGAGTACTTAAGAAGAACCAAGAATATATATATTTTTTTGTATGGAGAAATGACAAACAAATCGCTTTAAGATGTTGCACCGATATTTGTTTTGTCACATATGAAAATAAAATTTCAATCTCAAATTAGACTAAGTGTTGTTTAAAAGGTAGCACAATGAGCTAGAAGTTGTCTATGCTAGATTTAGAAGAGTTCTAAATATTGTGACGGATTCTACAAAAGAAGGTAGAGTATGTCATTGTTTTGACAATGATAAAGGATGTTAAGTCAAGAGGTTCTTTGAGAACTTGGTGTAGTTCCGACAGAGTCAGAACTTTGAAGCTATATTGTGTGTGACAATATTAGTGACATATTTCAGACCGCGGAATTAAGGTTCCACCAGAAGACCAAACATATTTAATGCCGACTCATTTAGGAAATGAGTGATGCGTTGAGACGCAAATGAATTACAAAATACATACGGTTCTGAGCATGTCAGATCCGTTGACTAAAACCTCTCCCGTGAGCAAAACATGATAAAGCACCGGAAGGCCAAGGTGTTATATCTTTACAAATGTAAACTAGATTATTGACTCTAGTGCAAGTGGGAGACTGTTGGAGATATGCCCAAGAGGCAATAATAAAATGGTTATTATAATATCTTCGAGTTTATGATAATGTTTACATACCATGCTATAATTGTATTAACCGAAACATTGATACATGTGTGTTATGTGAACAACAAGGAGTCCCTAGTAAGCCTCTTGTATAACTAGCTTGTTGATTAATAGATGATCATCGTTTCATGATCATGAACATTGGATGTTATTAATAACAAGGTTATGTCATTATGTGAATGATATAATGGACACACCCATTTAAGCGTAGCATAAGATCACGTCATTAAGTTATTTGCTATAAGCTTTCGATACATAGTTACCTAGTCCTTATGACCATGAGATCATATAAATCACTTATACCGGAAAGGTACTTTGATTACATCAAACGCCACTGCGTAAATGGGTGGTTATAAAGGTGGTATTAAGTATCCGGAAAGTATGAGTTGAGGCATATGGATCAACAGTGGGATTTGTCCATCCCGATGACGGATAGATATACTCTGGGCCCTCTCGGTGGAATGTCGTCTAATGTCTTGCAAGCATATGAATAAGTTCATAAGAGACCACATACCACGGTACGAGTAAAGAGTACTTGTCAGGAGACGAGGTTGAACAAGGTATAGAGTGATACCGATGATCAAACCTCGGACAAGTAAAATATCGCGTGACAAAGGGAATTGGTATCGTATGTGAATGGTTCATTCGATCACTAAAGTCATCGTTGAATATGTGGGAGCCATTATGGATCTCCAGATCCCGCTATTGGTTATTGGTCGGAGAGAAGTCTCAACCATGTCTACATAGTTCGCGAACCGTAGGGTGACACACTTAAGGTTTGATGTCGTTTAAGTAGATATGGAATATGGAATGGAGTTCGAAGTTTTGTTCGGAGTCTCGAATGGGATCCAGGACATCACGAGGAGTTCCGAAATGGTCCGGAGAATAAGATTCATATATAGGAAGTCACTTTCCAAGTTTGGAAATGATCCGGTGAATTTATGGAAGGTGGTTTCTAGAATTATCCGGAAATAAATTACTATGGAAGGAGGAGTCCCGGAGGGACTACACAAACCCTAACCAGCCAACCAAGTGGGAGGGTGGAGTCCATGGTGGACTCCACCTCCTTGGCCGGCCAAGAAAAGGGGGAAGGGGAAAGTCCCTATCCCTCTAGGTTTCGTCCATAAGGCAGTTTTTCTGTTGGGGTCTTATTCGAAGACTTTGGGCAAACCCTTGGGGTTCCACCTATATAATGAGGAGGAGAGGGAGGGGCAGCCCATGGCTTGGCCGCACCACCCCTGCCCCCTTGAGGCCGGCGCCCATGGCACCCCCTCTCCCCAAACCCTAGCACCCCTCCTCCACTACTTCTCCCGCATATGCTTAGCGAAGCTCCACCGGAGATCTCCATCGACACCGCCACCACGCCGTCGTGCTGCCGGGATTCCGAGGAGGATCTACTACTTCCGCTACCCGCTGGAACGGGGAGAAGGACGTCATCATCAACACCGAACGTGTGACCGAGTACGGAGGTGCTGCCCGATCGTGGCACCGTGATCAAGATCTTCTACGCGCTTTTGCAAGCGGCAAGTGATCGTCTACCGCAGCAATAAGAGCCTACTCTTATAGGCTTTGGAAATCTTCAAGGGTTAGTCTCGTTCATCCCCTCGTTGCTCCCATCTTCTAGATTGCATCTTGGCTTGGATTGCGTTCTCGCGGTAGGAAATTTTTTGTTTTCTATGCAATGAATCCCTACAATTTCACCACCGTGCTGTTCATCGAGTTCTTAACTCCGGCGAGCCACCGCACGAAAACCTCGTCGCCAGCTACTCCGACCACCGCAGAATCCATCACGGTGAGTTCTCCGAGCTTCTACCTTTCGCCGTAGCTGGTAGGGACGATCCTTAGGACGAAGACGTGGATCCGACTAAGTCTTGTTTTTCCGCGATCTCTTTGTCTTCAGATGTCTTCTGCAACTCCGCCTCCGACCTCCGAGCCGATCATGGCGACGCCACTCTCCTCTGCCCCTCCTCCCTTCGTCCCAGTCCAGCTGGATCCCACAAAGGATTCCGGCAAGGACGCCGAAGGCACCTCAGCTATCCCGGAAAAAACCTCCGGGGCGGAGCAGGCAGAAAAGAAAGCGGAAGAAATCGCCACCAAGAAATCCAAGGCCCGCCAGCGGGACTCGGAGGCCAAAGGGAAATGGTGGCCCTGCACCACTACAGAGATGGAGCTGAAGAACTTGGAGGGGGAAGGTTTCCTTCAACCCGGAAGCTGGAGGACAGTTCCGAATGCCTTGGCTCCAGCCCCCTAGGACAACGAGATGGTGCTGACTAAAGCGCTAGTGGAGCGTGGCTTCTCGTTTCCGCCTTGACTTCTTCTCGGAAATCCTGAAGGTATATGGGCTCCAGCCCCACAACATTTCTCCGAATAGCGTGCTTGCGATCAGCAATCACGTCACCCTCTGCGAGGGCCATCTCCGGGTACCTCCCGAGCTCCCCCTGTTCCAATATTATTTCTCCGTCAAGAAGGAGAAGATCCGCCAGACCTCCGAGATGGCGACATGCGGATCCATTACCTTTATGCTCCGCCCTGGCCGCGTCTACCCCCCTACCGACCACCACGAATCCGCGCGGTACTGGTCAGGGGGTTTCTTCTATTTGAAGGACGTCTCCGACCCGGCGGGCGAAAGGAAGTTGCCGCCATTCAAGAACTGCCCCGCCAGCGAGACTCCGGCATGGACGCAGTGCCCCCACCTCTCCGAATCACCCCAGCTGACTCGCGCTGTTAGGCGGATCTTCAAGCTCACGGAGGAGGGGCTGATAGGGAAGGATCTTACCTTGTCCTGGTTCACCAAGCGGATCCAGCCGCTCCAACACAGGGACCGCCTGATGTTCCACTATACAGGGCGCGACGACCCAATGCGCGCCACAAAAGACAATCTCTCCGCCGACGCCATCGACAAGAGGATCCGGCTCCTCATCAAGATTCCGCGTGAACTTCATGTTCACGTGTGTAACAAAGACATCAACACCAACGGTTCCGGAACCGCGGTATATATCTCAACTTGTCCGTTGTTTCCTTTGCATTCAAATTTTTGTCTAACTGTTGGCTCTGTGTCTTAGCTCGAAGCCCTCGAGGAAGGTTAACTCGGAACCCTTGTCCGGGTCCCTTCTACGGGCAACACGGATCCGGAAGCCGCATCGGAGGCGGAAACTCATGACGCTCCGCGACCTTCCAAGAGGAAGAGGGCTGCTCCCTCCAGCCCTGCAGCCAAACGCGCCCGCGAAGTGCTCAGCACTGCGGCTACCCGGAAAGCAGAGGGGGAGAAGAAGCGCCTCAAGCTTATTGATACTAGCAACAGAGGCCAGCCCGACATACAGCAATTCTTCAAGCCTTCCGGGTAAGTGCTTGGTTTCCGGAATCCAAATTCTTCTGTTTTCATGAGCAAACCCTTACTTAGTTGCTATGCTTTTTTCTTTTACTGAAGTTCCGGAAGCCAGCCTCCCAAGGCTCCAAGATCCCTCAAGAAGAAGGTTAAGCCGTCTCCGGCTTCTATTCCTGTTACGCCGGAAGTGGAGGTTCCGCCCAAGGCCTCATCTGCCAGCAAGCCAGATCCTAAGGACGTCATCAACATCGATGACCTTCCCGAAGACCCTGCTGGCGATTCCGGCAAGGGCGCCTCCTCGTCCGCACCTCCGCCTGATCAACCGAGCGCCACCTTTGCCGACCCTACGGCGGAGGAGTATGAGCAGAAGGTGCAGCTTATTCATGCTTCCAGCACGCTTCAAGCTAACCCTCAACCGGCCCCATCTCTGCAAAAGCTTTCCCTCGCACAGCGCCACGCGGAAGTTTCCGCCATGATGGACAAGGTGTGGGGGACAGCGAACACGGAGATGCGGGAGCTCACCGACCTGGAGAACGACCTCAAGGTCTTTTTCTCTAAGCACAAGGACGTGCGCCAGGTAACACTAGCCCCCAAGCATTGGGTCAGACATTTTTTCCGTGTAACATGTGTTAGCCGATGCTTTCTTCAATATGTACCTTAGGCGGAAATTTAAAATTTTATACCTCCAAGACTTTGAATTCCTCGCCAGCCCCCAAGATTTTAAATATCTGGCTAACTCCAGCCTGTTTCTCAGGCCACGCGGAAACTGCACGAAGATCTGCGCGTCCACGTGCTGGAGCAGATAACGGAGATTGAGGGGCTGCGCCAGAACGCGGAGAATAGCCAAAAAGCTATCCAGCATCTGGAGACCCGCCTTCGGGGTATGGAATCTGAGTTTTGATCTGTATACTGATATAGGTGTTCATAATGCATAACGTCTGTGATTTTCCGACTGCAGAAGAGACTACGAAGCACTCTGCATTTGATGACCTGTCCGCGAAAGTCAAGGTTCTCGAGGCGGAGAACGAATCCCTCAAGACCTTTATCAAGGAATCCTCCGACAAGGAGAATGAGGCGAGGAGGGAGCTCTCCGAGAAGCACGCCCGCGACGTGGCAGAACTGTCTGATAAACTGAAGAAGAGCCAACAAAGGGTAACTTCCTTAGTGGCCAAGAACAAGGTTCAAGAAGCAGAGGCGGAAGCCATTGACAAGCTCATCTTCCGTAAGCATTTTTTCCTTGTTGTTATTCCGACTGCATCATATGTTGTTCTGTCCGTGAAGAAACTGAACCCCATTTTCTCGCAGCAAGCCTCGGCTTTGAGTGGACCAAAGAGTCAACCCTAAAGAGGACGGAAGCATATGATGAAGTGCGGAGTTCCATCGACGCGCTATTCGCAGCCTGTCGCGGAATCGCCAAGACCCTGTCCTTGAAGAAGGCCAAAACTTCATTGATTGACACAATGACCAAGCTGATGGAGCAAGTGCCGGAGTTCATCAAGGACTGGCAGGAATCTTCCGCGCGCGGAGTCGCCTTCCTGGTCTTGGCCACCTGCAAGGCTCACTTCCCTTCACTCAGCTTCGCGGATGTTGCACGTGGTACTCCAGAGGGTACCGACATGGGCGCCATCCTCTCGGAAACCAAAGGGTTTGAGCAGCTGTTTGTCCGGCGAGTTAACCACTCGTTCTGGTATCACAAGTATGATCTACCCAAGGGCTTTTCCGACGCGGAGGAGGAAGGCGAGCCGGAGTACTACGCGGAAGGTTCCGGGTCAAGCGTGGAGCTTTCCGGAAAAGGCTCCGACGAAGACTCCGAAGCTGGCTCCGGGGATAGCGACGGCGATGGCTCCGCCTACGAGGAATCTGAGGAGGAGGACTCCGAGTAGAGTTCCTGTGAAACAATTGAAACAATGTTGCATCATTTTGGCCCCGGAGTGGGTTTGTAATATAACTTAAATTCGTAAGTAGCTAGGAACGAAACAACTATGCATGGGCGGAAACACTTATCCTGCTATCCTTTAAGATTATTTGCATGTGCCGTTTTGTGTCGGCAAGAAAGTGCTGATCTCGTTGTTTTCCAGCTTGCTCGCTTGACCTTCTGCAAGCCGGAAGACCTTAGCCGGAAACACTCGCCAGCAGCGACGAAGCCCAATGGCAATCCGTCAATAACCGCGGAAACAAGCCCCCAAGCATAGGTGCCGGAAATCGCTACTAGGAATCCATGAGTTCGCAACAGAAAACATCTCCATCAGAAAACTTAAGCTTACGTCCTAAAGGACGATTTTTGAAAATCACAACTTTTATAGACGCCTAGGCGGAAAAAATCCAGCTCTGCGGTTTTAGTCGGAAAACATACACGATCTAAAGATGAACAAGTAAAGGAGGTAAAAGACTCAGAGAGTGAACCAGAAGCTTTATTTCATTGATCATGTATAACTATTACAGGGTTTGTAACTCGGAAAATTATGCTAAGTGTAGAAAGGACGTAGCTGTGCAATGTTCCAAGGACGATCTGTCTCGTCGTAGATGTCATCCGGATCCTCACGCTTGCGTTTCCGGTACCAATTAGCAGGTCTGTCCTTCAGCTCCCGGAAATCAACAAGGTAGCATGACCCGTTATGAAGCACTTTGCTAACGACAAAGGGTCCTTCCCACGGAGATTGCAGCTTATGGTCTTTCACCTGCCGAAGGCGGAGGACCAGGTCTCCTGCCATGAAAGAGCGGTTCCGAACTCGACGACTGTGATAGCGTCGGAGCTTCTGCTGGTAGATGGCGGAGCGCTGGTCAGCTAAGTTCCTAGCTTCTTCGATCAGGTCCACAGATAGATGTCTGGCCTCGTCAGCTGTTTCTTCATTGTAGGCGGAAACTCGCGGTGAATCGTGGATGATGTCAGAGGGGAGCACGGCTTCGGATCCGTATACCAGGAAGAAAGGGGTGAATCCTGTTGACCTGTTAGGGGTAGTTCGCAAACTCCACAAAACAGCTTCCAACTCGTCTGCCCAAGCTCCAGCTGCTCGTCGCAGCGGTTCTTCAAAGCGTGGCTTAATTCCTGATAATATGAGGCCGTTAGCCCTTTCAACTTGGCCATTGGATTGTGGATGAGCCACAGATGCAAGGTCCAGTCGAATCCCTACTGTCTCACAATAATCCTTCAATTCTCCCTGTGCGAAGTTTGTGCCATTATCTGTGATTATGTTGTGTGGGATGCCGAATCTCATCACGAGGCTGCAGACAAATTTTAGTGCCGTAGCACCGTCGGCTTTTCTCACTGGCTTTGCCTCGATCCACTTACTGAACTTGTCAACAGCGACCAGGAGGTATTCAAAACCGCCAGGAGATGATCTTTTTAACTTACCAACCATATCGAGCCCCCAGACCGCAAACGGCCAGTTGATAGGTATGGTCTTTAGCTCTTGGGCTGGAGCGTTCGGTTGAGTAGCGTAGTACTGACAACCTCGGCAGGTCTTGACTATCTTGTCAGCATCTTCTTTAGTTGTTAGCCAGTAGAACCCTAGCCGAAAAGCTTTTGCAACGAGTGACCTGGGGGCGGCATGATGCCCGCAATCCCCTGCATGGATCTCTCTGAGGATTTCAATGCCATCTTGATTGGAGACGCATTTGAGAAATACCCCTGTTGCACTTCGTTTGTAGAGCTGTCCGTCAACAATTGTGTAGGATCTTGTTCGTCTGATGATCTGTCGTGCGAGGACCTCGTCCTCTGGCAACTTCTGATCAATGAGGTAGTCTAGGAAAGGCTGTGTCCAAGCCGGAATGACATCCATCACTTCTCTGGCTGGGGATACTGCCACCTCTGGGTTTTCCGGGTTAGCGCCCTTCACCGAGGGTATCCGTAGATGCTCCAGGAAAATACCAGGCGGAATTGGCTTCATGCCGGATCCGAGCTTGGATAGCATATCTGCCACTGCGTTATCGTCTCGCCTGACGTACTTGACTTCGTATCCGAGGAAATGTTTGGCAATCTCGTCAACTTCGTCTCTGTAGGCCGCCATGACGGAGTTTCTGGCGTTCCAGGTTCCGGCTACTTGCTGTGCCACCAGGTCTGAGTCTCCGCAACATATGATGGGCTTGATCCCTATCTCCTTGGCGATGCGCAGTCCGTGTAGTAGAGCCTCGTATTCCGCCATATTGTTTGTAGCTTCGAAGTGGATCTGCAGAACGTACTGCAGTTCTTCTCCGGTAGTGGACTTCAAGGTGACTCCGTCTCCTGAGCCTTGATGCTGCTTGGATCCATCGAAGTGCATAACCCATGTCTCTAGTTCCGGCTCCAAATTTGCATCCGGAGCTTCTGTCCAATCTGCGACGAAATCTGCCAAGACCTGGGATTTGACCGCGGTCCTGGCTTTGTAGTTGATGTCGAAGGCGGATAGTTCAATGCCCCATTTTGCTGTGCGTCCTATTGCGTCAGCGTTGTTGAGAATCGTTGCCAGCGGAGCTTTGCTCACGACTGTTACTGGATGCTCCTGGAAGTAGTGTCTCAGCTTCCTGCTGCCTAGGAAAACTCCGTAAGCTAGCTTTTGAAAGTGAGGATAGCGTTGTTTGGATTCCGTAAGCACTTCGCTAATGTAGTAGACTGGCCTTTGGACTCCATACTCGTGACCTTCTTCCTGTCGCTCCACCACGATGACGAGGCTGATGACTCTGTTGGTAGCTACCAGGTAAAGGAGCATGGGCTCTGACTCTCCTGGAGCTGCTAGGATAGGTGGGGAAGTGAGTATTTCCTTCAACCCTTGAATTGTTGCATCTGCTGCCTCATCCCAGACAAATTTGTCTGTTTTCTTCAATAGCTTGTACAGGGGTAGCGCCTTCTCGCCAAGACGGCTGACGAACCTGCTGATTGCTGCGACGCAACCAGTTAATCGTTGCACGTCTTTGAGACAAGTTGGCCTTTTGATGCACATGATTGCCTTGATTTTTTTCGGGTTAACTTCAATGCCCCTATTAGAGACAATGAAGCCAAGGAGTTTTCCAGCTGGTACGCCAAAAACGCACTTTAGCGGATTCAACATCATCTTGTACCGACGGAGGTTCTCAAAGGTTTCTGCGAGATCACTGATCAAGTCGGATCCTTTCCGGGTCATGACCGCGATGTCGTCGACGTAGGCGTGTACGTTCCGGTCAATTTGGTCCTTCAGGCACCGCTGCATCGTACGTTGGTAGGTGGCACCTGCGTTTTTCAAGCCAAAAGGCATAGTAACATAGCAGTAAGTGCCAAATGGGGTGATGAACGAGGTCGCCTTTTGGTCGGACTCTTTCATCCGGATCTGATGATACCCGGAATACGCATCAAGAAAACACAGAATTTCCGCCCCTGCTGTCGAATCAATGACTTGGTCAATGCGCGGCAGGGGAAACGGATCTTTCGGGTAATGTTTGTTCAAGCCAGAGTAATCGATGCACATTCTTAGTATTTCAGAATTCTTTTTGGGTACAAGGACGGGATTTGCGACCCAATCAGTGTGGATAACTTCTATTACAAAACCTACCTCTAGTAACTTTGCTAATTCCATTCCTATGGCGCGGCGCTTCTTATCTCTAAAACGTCGCATAGCTTGCTTCACCGGTTTAGCCCCCGGGTTTATGTTGAGGTAGTGCTCGGCGAGTTCCCTTGGTACTCCGGTCATGTCAGAAGGCTGCCATGCGAAGATATCCATGTTAGCGCGGAGGAACTCGACGAGCGCGTCTTCCTATTTGGGGTCCATGTTGGCTCCGACTGAGACCTGTTTGGAATCGTCTCCTTCCTTGAAGTTGACTTTCTTGGTCTCTATCGCGGCCTTGAAGGAGTTTTTATGCTCGGAGATCTGCTTCTTGGTGGTCTGCATTTCAGTCGGATCCACCGCGGCTCTGTAGCCTTTCAGCTCCTCTCCAGATATCACAGACTCTGCGAAGGCGGCTTCGCCCAGCTCGCACTCATGAGCCTTTTTGTAGTCTCCGGATACGGTGATCATACCGTTAGGACCCGGAATCTTGAGCTTGTTGTAGATGTAGCACGCCCTTGCGTGAAACTTGTGGTAGGTGGGCCTGCCGAAGATGACGTGGTAGGAGCTCTTGAAGGGCACAACTTCAAACGTGATCTTCTCTTCGCGGAAATTGTGAACATCGCCGAAGGCCACGGGAAGTGTGATGCTGCTGAGGGAATTCGCCTTTTTACCCGGAACTACTCCATGAAACTCAGTGTTGCTGTGTTTGAGCTGTTCCTTGGTGAGGTTCATCCGCTCTAGAGTCTCCAGGTACATGATGTTCAAGCTGGCTCCGCCATCCATGAGGCACTTGGAGAAGTCATACCCGTCTATGCGGGGACTTACAACCAAGGCGTAGCACTCTTTTGGCACAATGGTAGGGTGAGCCTCCCTGTCAAATGTGCACGGGACTTCCGACCACCTGACATATTGCGGCACAGCCGGAACTGTGGCGTTCAGGATCCGGATAGCTGACTTGGTAGCGCGGACTGTTGGGGTTCCGAGGAAGGTGTGGTACGCGCCCACACTCTTTTTCTCGAATGGGTTGGATTTACCTGCGGACCCTTCCTTGGGATCCGGCGAGTTATCATCCTCGTCCATCGCCTCGGAACTTTCCTCCTCTTTGTCCTTGTTCTTGCCCTTGCCTCCTTTGCCGCGTGGGCGGTGCTTTCGGGCTCGCTTATATCCTGCTTCCGGGTAGTTTTTCAAATCATTGACCCACTTGCAGTTGCGGTTGGTGTGAGTGGACTTCCCCGTAGCCGGATCCAGGTGGGCCAGGCAGGGCATGTCTATGTACTCCTCGTAGGTTTGCGGGGCGCGGGATCCGGCAGCTGTGACCTCAGTGTCGTGCTGCTGGCCCCTGCCGGCTCCGCCTCCACGGCCGCGTCCTCTTTTGCCTCCTGGACCTCCGCGTTGGAATGCCATGGCAACCATCTCGGATCTGCCACTCTTCTGGTCATCAGAGGGGTTCTTGCGCGTGTGGCCGTTGTTGTTACCGTTATCACGGTTCTTCTTTTGTTGGTGTAGGGGGATTGCTGTAGCTGCGAGATCTCCGCCTGCGTCATCATCGGCGGCAGTATGATCACTATCAATGGAGATCATGTCATCCAAAGTCAGTTTATTTGCGTTAGCCAAACAAGTGAGCTTATGCCTCAGCAATCCTCCTCTCTGCAGTCCACCAATAAAGGCGTACATCGCGGTGGTGTGGTCGACATTTTCGCACTCATTCCTGCATGCCAACCATCGCGTGAGGAAGTGTCTTGAGGATTCTCCCTTCTTCTGAATACATGCTTGCAAGTCGCTTGCTGTGGCAGGTCTTTTGTAGGTGCCCCTGAAGTGTTTCTCGAAGGCGGTCTTCAGGTCGAACCAGCAAAAGATGGAGTTCTTCTCGAGGTCGCTGAGCCAGATCCGGGCTGGACCTACAAGGTACAGCTGAAGCATGCGGCAGGCGATATTAGGGGTTCCTCCGGCAAAGGTTACTGCATTGTAGTAATCCTCTATCTAGGTATCCGGCCTTTCGGTGCCATCATAATGTTTCAGGTTTCCGGGTAGCTTGAGGTTCATCCTTGGCTTTGGTTCCTCTTGAATCATCCTGCCGAAGCACTTCGGACCGATGTAGTCAGTTATGTATTCGTTGAGGCGTTCCCGCGCGTCACGCGAGCTGTGGCGAGGAGATTGTGAGCGAGAGCGAGATCTCCAGCCGCCGCCTCCGCCTCCACCTCCGCCGCCACCGCTAGGTGGTGGTGAGGGAGACCTACGAGGGGGCCGATCCGACTTTTTGCTTCCGCCGTCAGATTCTCCCCACCCCTCCCGATGCTGGCTCCGGCTTCTATGGCTGCCTTCACCTTGGCGCTGGCTGCCATGGCCGTTCCGGCTTCGACGAGGCTCCGGATCGCGGTCTTCGTTCCGACTCCTCCTAGGCTCGGGCTCACGATCATTGTTCTGGCTCCGGCGGGGTTCCGGTGTGTGCTCCCTGTTCCTGTTTCATGAGGGCAGCACGTTGTCGCGGATGACGATTCCACCAGGCCCATGGGGCCTGGTGTTTCTGGCTGGACTACGGCGGCGAGGGGGACGCGGGTATCCGTTAGGCGGAGGAGAGGGGTTGCGGTACTTGTCCCTTCCAGAGTACATTGCATCCTTTCCCTTTCTTGGATCTGACGGAGGCGTCTTTGATGGTACGGGGATTATATTTGGGTGTTCTCTGGCTTTCCTTCTGCGTTCCGAGGATCCGGTTCGCGATTCGTCATCTCGATGGCGATTGTCGTAGGCGTCCTTCTGCGCAGTGGAGACGCAATGCTCTGGGTTAGATTCCAGTTTGCGCGAAGTGTCTTCCTTGCTCTGCTGCCTCATTGCTGAAGCGACGAGCGTGCGGACGTAGTCGATGTCGATCTCCTCGTCCTTTTTCTTCAAGATCTCCACAGCCTTCTTCATATTGTCCTTTGGAGTGGCGAACGGCTGCTGCTCAGTCGGAGTTGCGAAGGTGATCTTACGAGGAGCTATCAACTCACACCGGACTCTTTCGACCTCCTGATGAGCTTCAACGATCTTGTCCTCCCAATGCTTCCGGAGTTCCTTGACCTTTGCCAATCCTTCGTCTACCTCCTGCTCGCGCTGGATGAAGTCTTCCACAAAAACTGCGGCGTGCTTCCTTTCATCAAGCATTGCAGCTGCGGTGTCGGCGAACTTCTTGGCTGTGGCCAGCATCTCCAGTCTCTTAGCTTCTAGCGCTTCTACGTCTTCGGGAGTGATGGGTTTGTTAAGAATATCCGAGCGATAAATTGCATCCATGCCTGCTTGTGCAACCATCTCCTCAGGTGACAGGAGGTCCTCGGAGGAGGGATCCTTACGAGGTCGTTCCCGCGACATTGGAGATCCTTGATGGGATGGCTGGGGGTCGGATTGGGTGTTTGGATCTTCTGATTCAGGTAGTCCCAGCGCCGCCAAGGTCGCAAGTACCTGCTTAGGCTGGGCGGATTCAACTTCAGGCTGATCACCGTATCCGTATTCCCCTAGCTTGCGGTTGAACTCTTCAGTATCCATGGAGGGGGTATCCCCGGAAATTGGGCTTAGGTTCCCCAAAATCGACTCTTCGGCCGGAGTTCTGCTTTCTCCGACAGGCTCGTCCTGATCCGGAGCAGCGTTGTTTTCCGGTGCCTCGACCTGCTCGGGACCAGCTCCGACTTCTTGAGGGGCGGTTCCGGCGGCATGGGCCAAGAAGTGTACGAAGTGGCACCTCTACTTTTCTAACACCTGGGAGACCCAGGCGGATCTGCATTGGTCTTCCACCGTTATTTCCTGCTCAGGGGCGAATTGGGTGGGTTTTGAAATTTCCAGATCCAAGGCGGAATCTTCCTTGGGAAGCACCTGCATCTCAGATCGGATCTTCGCGACTGCGTCCAGCTCAGCGGCGGTCGCGTCTGCATTACTTACCAGTGGGTTTCCGTCGGAATCGATGGTTTCCCCGATGAAGATGTGTATGCCGCCAACTGGGACGATGGAGAGCTTGACGGGGTTTGTCTTAGCCGAAATCCAGCACTCATCCGGAGGGACGAACGGCAGATTTCCGGCGTAAAGGACGCGCCCCACAGCGATGGTGTCGTCGTAGCATCCCATGGCGGAACCCTCCCGGTTCCGGCCTCCAGACGCCGCAGGCCCCACGGTGGGCGCCAACTGTCGTTGCCTAATCGACGATACCTCGGAGGAGGGATCCTCACGAGGGGGAGAAGAAGTAGGGGCCATAGGGCGGAGTGCACACAGGACGGTGGTACGCGATTTACCCAGCTTCGGAACACCTGCACGATGACAGGGCCTACTGCTGCTTGTCTGGAATTATCTGGGCGCTTTCGCGTTGTTACAATGAGTTGTGGTTGTGCCTCTAGGGCTCCCGGGATCCAACTTATAAAGGCGCACGGATCTAGGGTTTACATGGAGAGTCCTAGCCGGATACAGGTTGCCTAACTACGGTACAATGCCTTGCCGTGCACGTTAAGGATCCGCCTTCCTATCTACGTCATACCGGATCCGGGTTCCTTAATGGGCCTTCATGGATCCGGGTTCCTCCTCAAGGTCGGTCAGATCCGGCTCCCTTTACCTGGGCCGGACTTCATCCGTCAGGATCAACAGCAATTGGGCCGCCCGATGGGCCACATGCCACATCACCATCTGTGGGCCACCCGGGCTTGCCGGATCTAGGCACTGTCGATGGTACACCCATGAAGTATACCCACAACAATCACCGCCACCAACGTCATCACCAACCATCATGGACTCACTCTCCATCACCATGAGTGAGTAGTTCTTTGTAGGTTTAGAGGTGGATGGGATTTGGATGAGATTGATCATGTAATCCTCTGTATGAGTGGAGATTTTAGGTGTTCGTCTTTAAGATATTCTTGTATGAGTGTTGGTACACCTTTGCTATATTTAATGCTTATTAGTGATACGTTGCAACATATCTATAATTTTTGATGCTCCATGCTTGTTTTACACCAATTTATATATGTTTTGTTTACACTTCGTGCCATTTTTATGCATTTTGTGGAACTAACCTATTAACAAGGTGCCACAATACCAGTTCCTGTTTTCTGCTGTTTTTGTATTTCCGAAAAGTTGTTCTAGGAATATTCTCGGAAATGGACGAAACAAAAGCCTAAGTTCCTATTTTGCTATCACGAAGACGCAGTCCAAAGGGGAGACGGAGAAGAGCCAGGAGGCGGCCACACCACCCTAGGCGTGGCCCCCCTGGCCGCACCTAGGTATGGTGTGGGCCCCTAGAGCGCCCACCGACATCACCCTTTCGCCTATAAATTCACAACCTCGGAAAAACCAAAATACCCGAGCCTCCATCCATGAAAAGTTCCATAGCCACCGCCATCATTGACCCTAGTTCGGGAGGGTTCTGAAGCTCTTCTGGCACCCTGCCGGAGAGGGAGATCATCATCGGAGGCCTCTTCATCACCATGCCCGCCTCTGAAGTGATGCGTGAGTAGTTCATCTCTGGACTACATGTCCATAGCAGTAGTTAGATGGTTGTCTTCTCCTCAATATGCTTCATGTTTAGATCTTGTGATGAGCTGCCTATTATGATCAAGATCATCATTATGTAATGCTACATATTGTGTTTGCTGGGATCCGATGAATATTGAATACTATGATTGAGTTGATTATAGACCTGTTTTATATGTTATTTATTATCTTCCATGCTCTCCGTTGCTAGTAGATGCTCTGGCCAAGTATGTTCTTGTGACTCCAAGAGGGAGTATTTATGCTCGATAGTGGGTTCATGTCTCTAGTAATCTGAGAGAGTGATAATAACTCCTAAGGTTGTAGATGTGATGTTTCCACTAGGAAGAAAACAACAATGATTTATCCAAGAGGGAGTCCTTAATATTGCAAAAAGAGCAAGGCAACTGGGTGCCCAGCCCACAAAAAAAATATAATAAATAAATAAAGCTACGCACAGTATGTACTGGAGAGATCCTAAATAATGATGTGCAAATGGAGAACTATATGGGAGCCGCTCTTGAAGTCACTATATGAAAGGATGATAAACCATTTAATACCAGTTGTACATACCTCTCAAAATACATTTTCAACACCTCTGTTTTATTCAAAAATAAAAACTCCAGCACATGAGTACTCTATGCTTCCCTCTGCGAATGGTCTTTCTTTTACTTATATGTTGAGTGTTCTTTTAACTTTATGCACCAATTAAGAGAGCATAGTTATCATTCCGACTATAATGTGCATAGTCCCAAAATTTATTATTGATTGATTCATAATTATGTTATTGCTCGTTCTCAAACTATTTGTATCTAGTCACCCTTTTGAACTTTAAAGGTGTCCTATGCATTTATGTTTTGCTATTCCATGAAGGACAAGCTGAATACCACTTTGCTATGTTTTCTCTATGCTAAAAAATAAACAATTGCTTTCAGTACACTATTATTCATGATCATTTGTTTGAGTTACTTCTCATGCTGTAACATAGTTGCTAAGTTCTATTGTTAGAATTATATCTATCATGCCTATGTTTAGAGTACTTTCATGTCAGCTCATAATGCTTTTATAATAACTTGATCAAGATTGTGTTGGCTGCATGTCACCTCAAAAATTATTTTTGTTATCACTTACCTACTCGAGGACGAGCAGGAGTTAAGTTTGGGGATGCTGATACGTTGCAAACATATATATAATTTTTGATACTTCATGATTGTTTTACACAAATTTATATATGTTTCGTTTACACTTCATGGTATTTTTATGCATTTTCTGGAACTAACCTATTAACAAGGTGCCACAATGCTAGTTCTTGTTTTCTGCTGTTTTAATATTTTAGAAAAGTTGTTCTGGAAATATTCTCGGAATTGAACGAAACAAAAGCCGAAGTTCCTATTTTGCTATCACGGAAACAGATTCCAAAGGGGAGACGGAGAAGAGCCAGGAGGCGGCCACACCACCCCTAGGCGTGCGCCCCCTGGCCACGCCTAGGTATGGTGTGGGCCCCTCGGGCACCCACCGACATCGCCCTTTCGCCTATAAATTCACATCCTCGGGAAAAACCTAAACACCTGAGCATCTATCCACGAAAATTTCCATAGCCGCCGCCATCGTTGACCCTAGTTTGGTAGGATTCTGAAGCTCTTCCCGGCATCCTGCCGGGGAGGGAGATCATCACTGGAGGCCTCTTGATCACCATGCCCGCCTCCGAAGTGATGTGTGAGTAGTTCATCTCTGGAGTACGTGCCCATAGCAGTAGCTAGATGGTTGTCTTGTCCTCCATATGCTTCATGTTTAGATCTCGTGAGCTGCCCATCATGATCAAGATCATATTTATGTAATGCTACATGTTGTGTTTGCTGGGATCCGATGAATATTAAATACTATGATTGAGTTTATTATAGACCTATTTTATATGTTATTTGTGATCTTGCATGCTCTCCGTTGCTAGTAGATGCTCTAGCCAAGTATGTGCTTGTGACTCCAAGAATGAGTATTTATGCTCGATAGTGGGTTCATGCCTCTAGTAATCTGGGAGAGTGACAATAACTCTTAAGGTTGTAGATGTGTTATTGCCACTAGGAAGAAAACAATAATGCTTTATCCAAGGATAATTCTATTATTTACTTTACACACTTTACTTAATGCAATAATATGTTGCTTGCAATTTAATACACAAAGTTGTTCGGAAGATATCCTGAGGGTGGATTATTAGTCATAGATGCAGTTAGATTACGTTCTATGAATCTTGTTGTAATGCACAAATGAATCTCATAGTAATCATCTTATCAAGTATGGTCTTTATTCTGTCTATTGCACAACTGTAATTTGTTTACCCAACATGTTATTTATCTTTATGGAGAAACACCTCTAGTAAACTTTGGACTGATACGTCTCCAACATATCTATAATTTCTTATGTTCCATGCTAGTTTTATGACAATACCTACATGTTTTATTCACACTTTATAATGTTTTTATGCATTTTCTGGGACTAACCTATTAACAAGATGCCACAGTGACAGTTCATGTTTTCTGCTGTTTTTTATTTCAGAAAAGTTGTTTTACAAATATTCTCGGAATTGGACGAAACAAAAGCCCACGGCCCTATTTTTCACAGAGTGTTCCAGAAGACTGAAGAAGAGTCGAGGAAGGCCAGCAGGGGGCCCACCCCATAGGGCGGCGCGGGGGGCCCCACTGCCGCGCCGAGATGTGGGGAGGGAGCCCCTGGCTCCCCCGACGCTGCCCCTTCGCCTATTTATTCATTCGTCTCCGAAAACCCTAGGAGGAGGGACGATTTCTCCAGAAGAGTTCTGTAGCTCCGCCACCACCCAAAAACCCTAATTCAAGGGACAGAAGTCTCTGTTTCGGCACCCTGTCGGGACAGGGAATTGCCCCCGGAGCCATCTCCATCGACTCCATCGCCATCTTCATCGCCGTTGCTGTCTTCCATGATGAGGAGGGAGTAGTTCTCCCCCGAGGCCGGGGGCTCTACCGGTATCTATGTGGTTCATCTCTCTCTCCCATGGTGTGATCTTTATGTGATCATGAGCTTTGTAATCTAGTTGAATATGTAGATGTTGCTCTTGTCCATTATACACTCTAGAGTTACTTTAATATGAACTCCGGAGTCACTCTCCACGGTGTGATGGTGGTAGTGTGCGCATCGTGTGTGATTCCTTTATGATGTTGTGGAGCTTGTTTACTCCGGCTTGAGGTGTGCTTTTGCAGCCCTACACAATGAATGGTGTTTGTTATTCAACAAGAGAGTGTTTGAGAGTAGCATTTATTTATTCAATTATGTGATCATTGTTGAGAGTGTCCACTAGTGAAAGTATGATCCCTAGGCCTTGTTTCTAAGTATTGAAACACTGTTTCCAACAAGTTCTGCTACATGTTCGCTTGCTGCCATTTTTATTTTAGATTGCAATTACTACTTATAATCATCCATATTACTTGTATTTCACTATCTCTTCGCCGAACTAGTGCACCTATACATCTGACAAGTGTATTAGGTGTGTTGGGGACACAAGAGACTTCTTGTATCTTAATTGCAGGGTTGCTTGAGAGGGATATCTTTGACCTCTACCTCACTGAGTTCGATAAACCTTGGGCGATTCACTTAAGGGAAACTTGCTGTTGTTCTACAAACCTCTGCTCTTGGAGGCCCAACACTGTCTACAGGAATAGAAGTGTGCGTAGACATCAAGCTATTTCTGGCGCCGTTGCCGGGGAGGTAAGGTAAAAGGTATTCACATCCTCCGACTACTAAGCTATTTCCTAGCGCTGTTGCCGGTGTGTGAGTGCTCGAAGCTATTTACTTTAAATTCTGCAATTATATCTTTTTTTTCTTGTTTTTATTTTACTAGTTAGGCTTAATGGAAAACAACAAAAAAATTAGAGATCTTTATGAAATTTATATTGAATTGGGACATGATGCTTTTGAAGAGAAAATTAAAAAACCTATGGAAGTTTTTCTGCATAATAGTGGTAGTAATGTTATTAGTATAAATTTTTTGGACACCATTATTTTTAATGCTATTGAAAAACCAAAGTTTGGGGAAGCTAGTTTATATATAAATAATCTTTTTTGCTCCTCAGCTTTGGATGAAGTATTTTGCCTTGATAATGCTTTGTCTCCAATATGTGGTAATTTGAATGATGCTTGTGATATTTTCAGTCCATCTACTATTGAGGATAAAATTCATTATGATTATTCTATGCCTCCATTTATGATGAATATAATGATGGATGTGATAGTTTTACTCCCACTATTACTAATAAAATTGATTATGCTTGTGTGGAGAGTAATGATACATTTATGCATGTGGATCATGATAAAAATGCTTTATGCGATAGCTATATTGTTGAGTTTATCAATGATACCACTGAAAATTATTATGAGAGGGAGACATAGTTTTATATATCTCAATAATATTAAGTCACCTCTCTTTTTGTTGAAAATTTTGAAGTTGCACTTGCTTTGTCGTTCTATGATAGTAGCTTCATGCTTCAATAATTTGTTTTCTTACAAGATTCGTTTGCATAGAAAGTGGGTTAGACTTAAATGTGTTTAGTATTTGCTTTTTGATGCTCTCTTATATTCAACTCTCATCTTTATAAGAGCATCATGAAAATTATCATGCCTAGCTAAAAGGCTTTAAAGAAAAGCGCTCTTGGGAGACAACCCATTGTTTTATTTCAGCAATTTTTGTTTTATTTTTGAGTCAAGGTACTGCCTACTACTGTAGCAATACCTCTGTATCTTTATTTTCTTGCATTGTTGTGCCAAGTAAAGTCTTTGATAGAAAGTTGATACTAGATTTGGATTTTTGCGCAGAAACGGATTTTTAGCTGTCACGGTTTTGAGTTTTTCTCTCTGTAGAAAAATCTAAAAATCCTGAGAAAATTCATGAGTAATCCTCAGATATGTACGCAACTTTCATTCAACTGGAGCTTTTCCATCTGAGCATGTTAAGTGCCTCGAAAAAAATCATCTTTACGGACTGTTCTGTTTTTGACAGATTCTGCCTTTTATTTCGCATTGCCTCTTTTACTGTGTTTGAGTGGATTTCTTTGCTCCATTAAATTTCAGTAACCTTGGGTAATATCTAGAAGTGTTGGGAATTATTGTGTCCTTGCTGAACATGTGAATTTTTGATTATGCACTAACCCTCTAATGAGATTGCTTTGAGTTTGGTGTGAAGGAAGTTTTCATGGATCAAGAGAGGAGGATGATATAATATGATCAAGAAGAGTGAAAAGTCTAAGCTCGGGGATGCCCCCGTGGTTCATCCCTGCATATTTCGAGAAGACTCAAGCGTCTAAGCTTGGGGATGCCCAAGGCATCCCCTTCTTCATCAACAACTTATCATGTCACCTCTAGTGAAACTATATTTTAATGCTGTCACATCTTATGCACTTTACTTGGAGCGTCTGTGTGCTTTTATTTTCGTTTTGTTATTTTCATTCTCTGAATAAATCGGATCCTAGCATGCTTGTGTGGGAGAGAGACACGCTCCGCATTTTCATTTGAACACTTGTGTTCTTCATTTTACTTTAATATTCATGGCGAAAGCTGAAAGCCGCTGCACTTATTGCTATTTGGTAGGAAACAGAAAATGCTGCATGTGGTAGTTGGTATATTGTCTTGAATAATTTGATACTTGGCAATTGTTTTGATCTCTCAAGTAGATTATGTTTAAGCTCTTGCATCATGTAGTTTAAACCTATTAGTGGAGAACTACCGTAGAGCTTGTTGAAATTTGGTTTGCATGATTGGTCTCTCTAAGGTCTAGATATTTTCTGGTAAAAGTATTTGAGAAACAAGGAAGACAGTGTAGAGTCTTATAATGCTTGCAATATGTTCTTATGTCAGTTTTGCTGTACCGGTTTATACTTGTGTTTGCTTCAAACAACCTTGCTAGCCAAAGCCTTGTACTGAGAGGGAATGCTTCTCGTGCATCCAAAACCTTGAGCCAAAACCTATTCCATTTGTGTCCACCATAACTACCTACTATGTGGTATTTTTCTGCCATTCCAAGTAAATACTTCATGTGCTACCTTTAAACAATTCAAAACTTTATTACTCCTTATTTGTGTCAATGTTTTTTAGCTCATGAGGAAGTATGTGGTGTTTTATCTTTCAATCTTGTTGGGCAGACTTTTACCAATGGACTAGTGGCATATACATCCGCTTATCCAATAATTTTGCAAAAAGAGCTGGCAAAGGGGTGCCCAGCCCCAATTAATTAACTTTTATTAATAATTCTCTTCACATGTTTTGCCCTGATTTATCAGTAAGCAACTTAATTTTGCAATAGACACTCCTCCATGGTACGTGAAATGTTGGAAGGAACCCGAGGATTCGGTTAGCCATGGCTTGTGAAAGCAAAAGGTTGGGAGGAGTGTCATCTATAAATAAAACTAAAATACATGTGTAAACAAAAGAGAAGAGGGATGATCTACCTTGCTGGTAGAGATAACGTCCTTCATGGGAGCCGCTCTTTGAAAGTCTGTTTGACAAGGGGGTTAGAGTGCCCACTACCATTCGTTGACAACAACAAGCACCTCTCAAAACTTTATTTTTTATGATTTCAAAAACTTAAAAAGCTCTAGCACATGATTTAATCCGTGCTTCCCTCTGCGAAGGGCCTATCTTTTACTTTATGTTGAGTCAGTTTACCTACTTATTTCTATCTTAGGAGCAAACACTTGTGTCAACTGTGTGCATTGATTCTTACATGCTTGCTTATTGCACTTATTATATTACTTTGTGTTGACAATTATCCATAAGATATGCATGTTGAAAGTTGAAGGCAATTGCTGAAACTTAAATCTTCCTTTGTGTTGCTTCAAAACCTTTTATTAAGAATCTATTGCTTTATGAGTTAATTCTTATGCAAGACTTTTTGATGCTTGTCTTGAAAGTACTATTCATGAAAAGTTTTTGCTATATGATTCATTTGTTTAGTCATTATCTTTTTGTTAGCAAACTATATATCGTTGCTTTGAGTCACTTCATTCATCTCATATGCTTTACAATAGTATTGATCAAGATTATGTTTGTAGCATGTCACTCCAGAAATTATTCTTTTTATCGTTTACCTACTCGAGGGCGAGTAGGAACTAAGCTTGGGGATGCTTGATACGTCTCCAACGTATCTATAATTTCTTATGTTCCATGATAGTTTTATGACAATACCTACATGTTTTATTCACACTTTATAATGTTTTTATGCATTTTCTGGGACTAACCTATTAACAAGATGCCACAGTGCCAGTTCATGTTTTCTGTTGTTTTTGATTTCAGAAAAGTTGTTTTACAAATATTCTCGGAATTGGACGAAACAAAAGCCCACGGCCCTATTTTCCACGGAGTGTTCCAGAAGACCGAAAAAGAGTCGAGGAAGGCTAGCAGGGGGCCCACCCCATAGGGCGGCGCGGGGGGCCCCACTGCCGCGCCGAGATGTGGGGAGGGAGCCCCCTGACTCCCCCGACGCTGCCCCTTCGCCTATTTATTCCTTCGTCTCCGAAAACCCTAGGAGGAGGGACGATTTATCCAGAAGAGTTCCGTAGCTCCGCCGCAACCCAAAAACCCTAATTCAGGGGACAGAAGTCTCTGTTTCGGCACCCTGCCGGGACAGGGAATTGCCCCCGGAGCCATCTCAATCGACTCCATCGCCATCTTCATCGCCGTTGCTGTCTTCCATGATGAGGAGGGAGTAGTTCTCCCCCGAGGCTGAGGGCTCTACCGGTAGCAATGTGGTTCATCTCTCTCTCTCTCTCCCATGGTGTGATCTTTATGTGATCATGAGCTTTGTAATATAGTTGAATATGTAGATGTTTCTCTTGTCCATTATGCACTCTAGAGGTTACTTTAATATGAACTCCGGAGTCACTCTCCACGGTGTGATGGTGACAGTGTGCGCATCGTGTGTGATTCCTTTATGACGTTGTGGAGCTTGTTTACTCCGGCTTGAGGTGTGCTTTGCAGCCCTACACAATGAATGGTGTTTGTTATTCAACAAGAGAGTGTTTGAGAGTAGCATTTATTTATTCAATTATGTGATCATTGTTGAGAGTATCCACTAGTGAAAGTATGATCCCTAGGCCTTGTTTCTAAGTATTGAAACACCGTTTCCAACAAGTTCTGCTACATGTTCGCTTGCTGCCATTTTTATTTCAGATTGCAATTACTACTTATAATCATCCATATTACTTGTATTTCACTATCTCTTCGTCGAACCAGTGCACCTATACATCTGACAAGTGTATTAGGTGTGTTGGGGACACAAGAGACTTCTTCTATCTTAATTGCAGGGTTGCTTGAGAGGGATATCTTTGACCTCTATCTCCCTGAGTTTGATAAACCTTGGATGATTCACTTTAGGGAAACTTGCTGCTGTTCTACAAACCTCTTCTCTTGGAGGCCCAACACTGTCTATAGGAATAGAAGCGTGCGTAGACATCAAGGGACCTGGTCCTTTCTTTTACACTCGTAAAACCATCTACTGGAAATACATGTTATCTTTATTTCACTGCAAACGAACATCTCTTTCCACACTATACGTCTAATCCTTTGTTTTCTGCAAAACCAGTGAGATTGACAACCTCACTGTAAGTTGGGGCAAAATAGTTTGGTTGTGTTGTGTGTAGGTTCCACGTTGTTGCTGACACTTATAGTGCGCCCTGCCAAAGTCAGCCAGCAACACCTTCAGAATTGATTTCTTTCTCCTACTATCGATTAAACCTTTGTTTCTAACGGAGGGAAAAATTGTTGTTGTGCTCATCATACCTTTCTCTTGGGGTTTCCCAACTGCATTACTCTGCACAACATCAGTTAGTAGGGCCCGAGTGACAGGATTACAGTACTGAACTTATATTGCTCTATCATATATATGAGGTTGGTATTTATCTGCGAGGTGTATCACTTGTTATTATGTTGATCCTGCGAATCCCTAAATTGACAGGTGGGGAAAAACAAAGGTGAGATGTAGTAATTTTGAGGGTTATGTGTATTCTTGAATCTTAATGCTTTGTTCCGGTCTATTCAGAAGGGTAGACCTTAATTTCTTGTGGTTCCAAGTTGGACCCGGTGAAATGGGCAAGCTGGACAAAAGATGTTATGCAATTTCTCTTAGTTAGTACGCATAACTATATTTGGAGCACACACCTACACATAACTGAATTAGAGATGAGTGTTATGTTAGTTGGATTACATTACATGATCAATATCATCCATATATTACCCCATTGCCGCCTCATGCCTGATACGTCCAAAACGTATCTACTTTCCCGAACACTTTTGCTATTGTTTTGCCTCTAATTTGTGTACTTTGGATACAACTAATACGGACTAACGCTGTTTTCAGCAGAATTGCCCTAGTGTCTCGTTTTTGTGCAGAAATTAAACTTTCAGGAAAATCCCCGAAAATTATGTCGAAGGTCTTATTTTTCCAGAAGATTTACGGAGCCAGAAGGGCAAGCCTGGTGGAGGCCCGAGGCCCCCACACACTAGGCCGGCACGGCCCAGGAGGGGGGCGCGCCGCCCTATTGTGTGGCCGCCTCGGCTGGCCTCTGACGCCCCCCTCTGGACTACTTAAGGGTTTCGATCCAAAAACGCGAGACGAGAAGTCGAAGTCGCCAGAAACCATCCAGTTGCCACCACCGTCGCGAAACTCCGTCTCGGGACCAGAAACTCTGTTCTGGCACTCCGGCGGGACGGGAAATTGGAGGAGATCATCGCCATCATCATCACCGACGCCTCTCCATCGACCAGCAATGTTTCCCCCATCCATGTGTGAGTAATTCCCCCGCTGTAGGCTGAAGGGGATGGTAGGGATTGGATGAGATTGGTCATTTAATAGCATAAAATTGTTAGGGCATAGTGCCTAGTGTCCGTAATTGGTACTTTGATGATATTGTTGCAACTTGTTATGCTTAATGCTTGTCACTAGGGCCCGAGTGCCATGATCTCAGATCTGAACATGTTATTGTTTCATGATGATATGCATTGTTTTATGATCTTACCTGCAAGTTGTATACACATGTCGTTGTCCGGAACCCGAGGCCCCAAAGTGACAGAAATTGGGACAACCGAAGGGGAAGGCGGTGATGTGAGGATCACATGTGTTCGCGGAGTGTTAATGCTTTGCTCCGGTACTCTATTAAAAGGAGTACCTTAATTTCCAATAGATTCCCTAGAGGCCCGGCTGCCACCGGTTGGTAGGACAAAAGATGTTGTGCAAGTTTCTCATTGTGAGCATGTACGACTATATACGGAACACATGCCTATGGATTGCTTAGTACTTGGACACCGTTTTATTATTATCTGCAAATGCCCTGCTTTGATTATTACATGAGTTTCTCTCATCCATGCAACGCCCATCATCCATCGCTGTGCCTACAGTATTTTAATCCTGCTGTTTACTGTAATCACTACTGCTGTCTTGGTTCCACTGCTGCTGTTATTTCACTACTGCTACTGCTATAAAATGTTACTACTGATAAACTCTTGCGAGCAAGTCTGTTTCCAGGTGTAGCTGAATTGACAACTCCGCTGTTAAGGCTTTCAAGTATTATTTGTCTCCCCTTGTGTCGAATCAATAAATTGGGTTTTACTTCCCGCGAAGACTGTTGCGATCCCCTATACTTGTGGGTCATCAAGACTATTTTCTGGCGCCGTTGCCAGGGAGCATAGCTTTATTTGGAGGTTCACTTGGATTGATATTGTTCGCTGCAAATTCTCCATCATGGGTAAATCTCGCGATCCTAAAGTCGCCACATTACCATCCACTACAAGAAAAGGTACAACTCTGAGTACCTCTGCTGCTCTTGATTCACCATCTGTGATAAGTCAACTTGTTTCACCACCACAAGCTTCACTTGCTGGTACTTCTGCTGAATCTGAAAATTCTCATAATATTGATGATGTTTCTGCTGTGCTTGATGATAGTGGTTCATTGGGATCTTTTCTAGATGCTACAATTGCTAGGTCTAGACAAATTGAAAATACTGAAACTCCTAATGAAAATACTGCTACACCTGTTAATTCACCTGAGTCTGTTGAATATTCTAGTGATGATCCTGATGAGGATTATGTGGAACTTGATGATGATTTTATTGATAGATGCAATGCTACTGCTGATGCAAGAAAAATTAAAAAGTTTCTCGCACAACATACTGTTAGATATAAGCTATCGCCTGATCCTAAATTTGCCACATCTCCTATAAACATTAAGGATAAAGATTATGATTTTTCTCTTGATCTATCTCATATAGCTATTGTTGAGAAAACACCCTTTTGTGGTACTGAAAAAAAAGTGTTGTAGAACACATGCATGAACTTTCTTCTATGAGTAGCTTGTTTTCTGATGATGTCAAGATGCGTACTTATTTTGTTGCTAAATTTTTTTCCTTTCTCATTAAAGGATGATGCTAAAACTTGGTATAATAGTTGGCCTCCTGGTTCTATTAATAGTCCAAGTGATTTGCTTGATGTTTTCTTTCAGAAATACTTTCCTGCTAGTGCTCAACATGCTGGTTTGCAGAAAATTTATAGCTTTGACCAGGAAGATGGAGAGAAATTGCCTGAAGCATGGGCAAGATTTTGTTCTCTTATCAGAGCTCAACCTGGACATGATCTGGAAAAGCATGATTTACCTGATATATTTTATAGTGGACTAACCGTTGAGTCTAGAGCATATTTGGATAGTTGTGCTGGTTGTGTTTTCAGGGAAAGAACTCCGGAAGAAGCTGAAGAATTATTGGCTAAAATAGGCCGGAATCATGATGATTGGACTACACCTGAACCAACTCCGACGCCAATATTGAAGAAGAGGGGTTTAATTAAATTAAATGATGAAGATATGAGGGAAGCCAAGAAATCTCTTAAGGAGAAAGGTATTAAATCTGAAGATGTGAAGAATTTACCTCCCATAGAAGATTTATGTAAGATAATTCCCCCTTCATCCATGATTGAGGTAAACTCTCTTCAACGCTTTACTAGGGAAGATATTCCGTATTCAAAACCTCCTGTTCAATGCTTAGATGAGTTTGATAATTATATTGTTAAGCAAGAAAATTTTAATATGAGAGTACAGAATTATTTAATGGAAAATTCTCAAGCTATTAGCAATTTGCATGATATTGTGGAGAGAACCTCCAATGATGTTAAGATGCTTGTTAAACATTTTCATATGGTTCAAACTCAAATTGATCAACTCACTAAAGTGCAAAATGACTTGTTAAAAAATAGTTCTAAAGAGAAACATGCTTATGAAGTAACAACTAGAGGCGGTGCTTCCACTCAGGATCCTCTATATCATGAAGGGCATCCCAAAAGAGTTAAACAAGATTCTGAATGAATTGAACCTAGTGCTACTTCTAAGAAAAAGAAGAAGAAACATAAAAATGTTGTAAAATCCTCTGAACCTGTTAATGATCCTAATAGTATTTCTACCTCTGATGCTGAAACTGAAAGTGGTAATGAACATGATAAAGATAATGATAAGAATGATGCTTCTGATAAAGAAGAGGCTGAAGATGAACCTGAAAAGCATGCTAAAAATAAAAAGTATACTAAAGAAGATTTTACTGCTAAGAAACATGGTAATGAAAGGTAACCCTGGGTTCGAAAGCAAATGCCTTTTCCTGCTAAGAAACTAAAATCAAAGGAAGAAGAACACTATAATAAATTTTGCGATTGGACGAAACCTTTATTCTTGCAAATCCCTTTGACTGATGCTATTAAATTGCCTCCTTATTCAAAGTATATGAAAGATATTGTCTCTAACAAAAGGGAAATTCCTAATGAGGAGATTTTCATTATGCTTGCTAATTACTCTTTTAATGGCAAAGTTCCAAAGAAGCTGGGCGACCCAGGTATACCTACTATTCCTTGTTCTATTAAGAATAACTGGGACAATGCCCGTGCGTTGCACCGGAAGAAACAAAAACTCAATAAGCATCATTGATATATAGGTTGATTTTTGATAAATAAACTCAAATAACCATCATTGGTATGAGTTGATTTTTGATAATTACGTTAGAAGGTATGTATAATTTGAGGTATACAATAATTTGCATAAACCAATCTTTTTAATCTTGAATATTTATTAGAAATAAATCTGGCTATTCTTTTGCCTTCGTTGAAGGTCCACGACCACTTTCTCTACTGAGTAACGGAGCTACATATTACTCCTTATTTTATTTTAACCAATTATCTACATAATTTATTAAAAAGTACATGTATTACTTCCTATTATGGCCGCGCCTCTTCCAAATGCCCTCGCGCATACGAAGACAAGGGATCTGATTTTGAGCAGGTATTCTCGCGCAATGATGTGTTGATTTAAGTATTCCAAGATACTCCCTCCTTCCCAATAGGATGCATTTAAGTTTGGTCAAAGTTAAACTTTCTAAAGTTGGTCTATCTATATATGAAAATATATTAACTTATATAATACCAAATGCATATAATACGAAAATATATTTCATGATGATTCTAATAACATTGAGATAAAGTTATAAATATTGCTATAATTTTCTATATATATTTAATTAAAATTTACAAAGCTTGACTTTGACCGAAACTAATATGCATCCTAATTTGGGAGAGTATAATCTTTACGTTTGTAATTCCATATTACGAAGCTTCCATATGGTTCACGGCAGGCGTCGGCTTCCATATGCTTCATGGTGTATGCATGTGATAGATCCGATTAAGGTAAGGTAAAATATGAAGGCCAAGAAATCCGAGATAAGATAAAATAATATGAATGAGCTGAATTAGTGCAATATCATCCTTACGCTGAGATTCCCGCAGACAATAACACATTGTTATCAATCATCTTCACGCTTTTTTGATCCTCTTTCTTGCTCTCATTCCCATGCAATCTAGTAGTTGCTACACATCAGCATGTATCAACGGAATATACTTCGCAGCATGAAAATTCCTGATCTTGCCTACCTCTATCGATCAGCTATAGGATCTAAAGATTGCATCGATAAACTAAAGGATCTAAAAGACCTAGCAAGAAAAGGCGCCAGGAAGCCGGACGCCGCCACCAGCTCGACCCTGCCATGTAGCTCGTCCTGCATGAAAACATATAATAAATCTCCACAAAACTACTCCCCCAAATCCATACTGGAATGATTACTTTTGATTGGACACTTCCCCAACCCGTTGGTTTCTTCCTGTCTTTCGCAGACCTCCTTTCAATTGCAATCCTATTTTCTTGCTATTTCCCAAATCCATATATACTCAAGAAACCTCAACCTCGTCTTGTTCCGAGGCCTGCTGCCCCGAACTGTCCAGTTGCGTATTGTCCGTTTTGCCGCTTCCCTTCTTGCATCTTCCTCCAGCGCGCTGATGTGCATGCTTCTCGTCCTGCCACTGTGGTCGAACATAATCAATGCGAGGCCGACTGCTCTGAGAGTCTGAGATCGTCTTTGTCAGCAAGGCCACGCCCGTTTGTGTATGACGACGGGGACGGTCACAGCTGTACCGCGCGATATCGTTGTGCATGGTAATTTATCTCATTGGTGCCGATGAATATGGTGGCGATGATGTCAACTTAATTGACAACGATGCCGCACAAGGGGCCGGCGGCGCGCTGCAGGCCGGTGTAGTGAAAGTAGAGGACGACCAGAGACGGTTTGGCGACCTAGAGTACAACTGTGGTCGTTGGTCTCTCACGCGATCAGGTGTTGCGGGATTGGTGCTGATTACGCCTGTCTTCATGCTTACAGGGGACGGCTGAGCCGTGCAGGAGTGGGCACCAGGCCTGCAGGCGGGTGAAATCATGGCCGCCGCGGTAGTAGGAGTCCGGCATCGGCGGACGTTCAACGCCGGCTCGAGAACCAGGGTCGAGGTGCCGAGAACGGGACTACACGGGAGAAGTTGTACAAGCGTGGCCAATGTTTTCGGTCTAGTTTCCAGTCTACTCTCTCACCCGTATATATAGAGAACCAGCGGTGGTAGTAAGGAAAAGCTAGGAAAGCCTAACCCGATCAATATCTAGTACTTGCCATCTTTGGATTGGATTCCGGGCTGGACGAGGAACCAGGTACGTGCCGTTCAATCGGGTCTCGGTATGAGGTTGGCCTGTTGGGCTTTGCCTGCCTCTTTGTAAACAAATCCAAGGCAGAATCGATCAACCGACGTATGTTGAACGGATTCTTAGCGGACGACGGTCGAAACAAACACAACGGACGACGGGAACACACGGACGAAACCACGGAAACGCTATTTTCTTTATTATTAGGTATAGATTATGTTAGAACTGCTCTATGTGATTTGGGAGCCGGTGTTAGTGTTATGCCTTTTTCTCTCTATAAGAGACTTTATTTAGATAAGTTGATACCGACTGATATATCTTTGCAAATGGCTGATAAATCTACTGCTATTCCTGTTGTTATATGTGAGGATGTTCTTGTTCAAGTTACTAATAACTGCTTGATATTAACTGATTTTGTTGTGTTGGAAATGCCTGAAGATGATAATATGTCTATTATTCTTGGGAGACCTTTTCTTAACACCGCAGGGCTGTTATTGATTGCAATAAAGGAAAAGTTACTTTCAATGTCGATGACAAGGAGCATACCGTTTATTTCCCCAAGAGGATTGATAAAGTATGTGGAGTTAATACAATTTCTAATGTGAGAACTATCAAAGTTGGAGCTATTGATTGTCCTATATATGAGCCTAAAGAAGGATATCAAAATATTATGATTGGGTCCATATCAATACAATTCAAGGTAACATGATTGATTTGAGGTTTATTTCTTCTTATGCTATGTAAAATTTATTTGGTGGCAAGACTTGATCAACCTTGTTAACAAATACTTTTTATGTGCATAGAGGAGGTAAACAACATTTCGTTCTTTCCTCCACTTGTTTTACTCGCTGTAGCAATACCTTTGTATCTTTACTTTATTGCATTATTGTGCCAAGTAAAGTCTCTAATAGAAAGTCGATGCTAGATTTGGATTTCTGCGCAGAAACAGATTTTTAGCTGTCACAAATTTGAGTTTTTCTCTCTGTATGAGAATCTAAAAATTCTGTACAAATTCACGTGTGATCCTCAGATATGTACACAAATTTCATTAGTTTTGAGTTCTCTGATTTGAGCAACGAAAGTACCTCGAAAAAATTCGTCTTTACTGGCTATCTGTTGATCGCCAAAACCCACCGGCGGGCAGCGGCCTGTCAACACGGTAGAGCCGGGAAGAGCCTAGAGCTGCGGCTGGCTGAGACCCCTCCGAGCGACGGCCCGCAATGCTCTTCTGGTCACACGCGGCGATGCGAAGTGCAAGGGCGTGCCACCTGACCTATACCTGGTCAGGAAGGTGATGGGGATGCCTCGCTTAGTTCCTGCATGGCATACACGTAAACATTAAATACGAGCCTCGATCGGCTCTCAGGTTATCCTGTGAATCGGCTCAAAGAGCCGATCCACCCATGATCCGTACGGGGTGCACGAATACTTGGTGATCCTGCTTGATCAAGATAAAGCTAATGAGATCTACGACGATTTAGGGTTTTCACCGCATAATTGGATCATCCTACTCCAGGTTGGGCCTCGCGGCCACGCACGGTGCTCATAAGCCGATCCTAAACAAGGCCAAAGAACCAACAATGATGTTGATCCGCGGAACATCCTGTTTAGGACTTGCGAACGCCACCCTACGTGCCGCTGGATCCTCCCCCCCTTTGTAAGGCCTAACTATTGCAGATATTAAACTAATCCTTGCATAACAAGGAGCAATCGTAACGGATCAGATCTACTAAACGATGAACAAGCAGGGTGCCGCCCCCACGCCTGAGATAGGCGTGAGGGCGGCTAGACATGCAAGGGTTGCACTACGTAAGCATGTTTATACGAAGAGCCATGCTAACCCTAACACATCTATGATAACTACGTTGCGCGCCATCAAAGACGCTTCAGTACGCGCAACGCATGAACAACGTGGAGCTTGTGCTGCCTAGATCGCAAGATGCGATCTAGGCAGCATGTCGCTTACCTGATTGAAACCCTCGAGTCGAAGGAGTTGGCGATGCGCCGAGATTGGTTTGTTTTGGGGTGAACGTTGTGTTGTTGTTTATTCCATAAACCCTAGATACATATTTATAGTCCAGCGGACTTTCTAACGTGGGAATATCCCACCGTGTGCGATACAAACTCTAAATCTTGATCTAAGATATAACCTACTACAATTAAAGATACACGGGCAAACTAGCCCAAATTCTCCGTGCAAGGCCGCTTCAGAGATCTTCCACGTGTAGTCCTCTAAGCCCATCTCTCTTACGGCCCACCTCTGGATTTGTCCAAAATCTGGTGATAACACTATCCTGTTTTGGCAGATTCTGTCTCTGTTTTTTGCATTGTCTCTTGTGGACTTTAAGTAAGGCTTTCTAGACGTGGAGAGCTGTAGCTAATGTTTTATTGAGTTCTTGCAATGTGTCACTACAGGACTAAAGTGGATTAAAGTTTTTGAGTACTAACCCCTCTAATGAAGGTTATGAGAAGTTTGGTGTGGCAGAAGTTTTCAAGAGTCAAGAGAGAAGGGTGATATAATGTGATCAAGAAGAGTCAAAAGCCTAAGCTTGGGGTTAGGTATACCGGAATCACTCATTCTTTGCATATTATGATTGTTGGATACTTGTATATACTTTTTTAGTTTCTTTAAGTGGTTTTCTAATAAGAGGGAGATGATATTTGGGGAAGTGCTGCCTGAAAACAGATTCTGGACTGATAACAAAAAAAATTCTCAAAAACAGCCAAAACGTTATTTTGCGAAGCCAATTTTTTTGCATGTTCCCCAGGTTGTTATCTAACTTTCATTAGTTGAACACTTTTCGAGTTGGGCAGCGGAAGAATTTCTTAAAAATCGATTATTGTACTGCTGTCAAGTTTGACGAATTCCTGCTGCTTTGTGTTTATGTGACTCTTCTAGTTTTTATTTTCTTGTTTTTGCTTTTTTTCTTTCCTAAAACACAAAAAGACCAAAAATATTTCTGTTGTTTCTCTTCACCATTTGCTTATTTTGTTTTCTTGCTTTTATTTTGCTTTGTTTGCTATCGTTGGTTTGCTATAAGAAAATCCAAAAAGATTTTGCTTTGCTTGCTTGTTTCCTTTTGTTCTTGTTTCCGATTCGAAAACACCAAAAATATTTGCTGTTCTTCTTTGGTTTTGTAAAGTTCATTTTGGAGTTCAATGGTCTTCGGTGGCTGGAGCGTGGTTTTCATTTCATATTATTAAAGCTACACAAGTGAAAGGCAATAATGACGATCTACGACAATTCGACTGTGGTGAGAGGCTGGTATGAACTCTATTTGTTTTCATTTTTGTACATATACTCATCCATGTGAGCATGCTTAGTTCGTTCATGTGAGTTATATGTCATTTAAGAAAGTCTAGTAGTTCATGATCTCTCATGTTTAGCTCCAGTTTATTAATATGAGTAGCATGTCATGTATGTTTGCTTGCATTGTTTTATTCATAAATAGGTATGACATTGTGGTATCCTCCTCTGAATAATTCATTCGAATCGACTTGGCACATGCTCACGCATGCATATGACTCAACAAAAGTCAATTAAGCCTCGATGATTTACTTTGCCTCAGAGTTCTTGTATCACTTTTATGCCTCCGTTAATTTATTTTGCCGCAAGCATGATTATGACAGTGACTGCTCTCTTGATTGTCGCTCCCCAGTCTATTGCTAGCCTTCACTTGTACTGAGCGGGAACGCTGCTCGTGCTTCCAAACCCCTGAAAACCAAGTTATTCCAAAGTGTCCACCATAAATACCTATGCATGGCATTTCAAACCATTCCAAGTAAATTCTCATGCGCTACCTTTAAACCTTCAAAATGCTTCTCAATTTGTGTTAATGTTTTATAGCTCATGAGGAAGTATGCGGTGTTTATATTTCGACCTTGTCATTTACTTTTGACAGACTTTCATAATAAGAGCTGGCAACGGGGTGCCCAGCCCCAATTAATAACTTCATTAATAATTCTCTTCACACGTTTTGCTCTGATTCATCAGTAAGCAACTTAATTTTGCAAATAGACACTCCTCCATGGTATGAGATTGATGGAAGGCACCCGAGGATTCGGTTAGCCATGGCTTATGTAAGCAAAGGTTGGGGGGAGTGTCACCCATAATAAAACTAAAGTACGTGTGTAAACAAAAGAGAAGAGGGATGATCTACCTTGCTGGTAGAAATAATGTCCTTCATGGGAGCCGCTCTTGAAAGTCTGGTTGACGAGGTAGTTGGTGTACCCATTACCATTCGTTGACAACAACAAACACCTCTCAAAATAATTTTACTCCTGTTTTAAAAATGAAAAGCTCTGGCGCATGTTAATCCCTGCTTCCCTCTGCGAAGGGCCACTCTTTTACTTTCATGTTGTGTCACCATCCTTTCTTTGAGCACTTTCTTGAGAGCACAACTGTCATTCTTAGTATAATATGTTTGTCCCAAAAATATGATTGACTGTGGTATAACTTTGATGCTTTTATCTTTGACAATCTCTATTTCTAGTCTTTCCATGAACTTCAGAGGTGCCTGAGCATTTATGTTTTGCTGATCCAAATACGGGCAAGCGAGATACCACTTTATCATACCCTTTTATGAACATTGCAATCCTGCTGATAGACATGATTCATGATGCTTATTATTAATTTGTTGGTACCTTTTCCATGATTGACATAGCTGCTAGATGATCTTATTTGCATGTATCTTATTATGAATTACCTAAGTACTTGTCCATATCATGAGAATATTTACATCATATGAACAAATGTGTTCGTGAAAGTTCTTTTATCGCACTCAGTTGTTAACTGAATTGCTTGAGGACAAGCAATAAGCTAAGCTTGGGGGGAGTTGATACGTCCAAAACGTATCTACTTTCCCGAACACTTTTGCTATTGTTTTACCTCTAATTTGTGTATTTTGGATACAACTAACACGGACTAACGCTGTTTTCAGTAGAATTGCCCTGGTATCTCGTTTTTGTGCAGAAATTCAACTTTCAGGAAAATCCCCGGAAATTATGTCGAAGGTCTTATTTTTTCAGAAGATTTACGGAGCCAGAAGGGCAAGCCTGGTGGAGGCCCGAGGCCCCCACACACTAGGCTGGCGCGGCCCAGGAGGGGGGCGCGCCGCCCTATTGTGTGGCCGCCTCGGCTGGCCTCTGACGCCCCCCTCTGGACTACTTAAGGGTTTCGATCCAAAAACGCGAGACGAGAAGTCGAAGTCGCCAGAAACCATCCAGTACGCCGCCACCGTCGCGAAACTCCGTCTTGGGACCAGAAACTCCGTTCTGGCACTCCGCCGGGACGGGGAATTGGAGGAGATCATCGCCATCATCATCACCGACGCCTCTCCATCGACCAGCAATGTTTCCCCCATCCATGTGTGAGTAATTCCCCCGCTGTAGGCTGAAGGGGATGGTAGGGATTGGATGAGATTGTTCATGTAATAGCATAAGATTGTTAGGGCATAGTGCCTAATGTCCGTAATTGGTACTTTGATGATATTGTTGCAACTTGTTATGCTTAATGCTTGTCACTAGGGCCCGAGTGCCATGATCTCAGATCTGAACATGTTATTGTTTCATCATGATATGCATTGTTTTATGATCTTACCTGCAAGTTGTATACACATGTCGCTGTCCGGAACCCGAGGCCCCAAAGTGACAGAAATTGGGACAACTGGAGGGGAAGGCGGTGATGTGAGGATCACATGTGTTCACGGAGTGTTAATGCTTTGCTCTGGTACTCTATTAAAAGGAGTACCTTAATTTCCAGTAGATTCCCAAGAGGCCCGCCTACCACCGGCTGGTAGGACAAAAGATGTTGTGCAAGTTTCTCATTGCGAGCACGTACGACTATATACGGAACACATGCCTATGGATTGCTTAGTACTTGGACACCGTTTAATTATTATCTGCAAATGCCCTGCTTTGATTATTACATGAGTTTCTCTCATCCATGCAACGCCCGTCATCCATCCCTGTGCCTACAGTATTTTAATCCTGCTGTTTACTGTAAACACTACTGCTGTCTTGGTTCCACTGCTGCTATTATTTCACTACTGCTACTGCTATAAACTGTTACTACTGATAAACTCTTGCGAGCAAGTCTGTTTCCAGATGCAGCTGAATTGACAACTCCGCTGTTAAGGCTTTCAAGTATTCTTTGTCTCCCCTTGTGTCGAATCAATAAATTGGGTTTTACTTCCCGCGAAGACTGTTGCGATCCCCTATACTTGTGGGTCATCAATGCCTAAGCCACTGCAAGTTTCACATTACTTCTTCTGGTGAAAACTGGAAATATGCTGCTTCTATTTATTGTTTTTTTACTACTTTGAATCAATTGAAATAAAATTAGCACTTGCTTTGTGAGTTTATTGATATATAGGTGTGGTTGAGAGTGACGTCTCAATTGCTAAAGTCTTTTTGTTATTCTTGTGTTCCCCTTGAGTCGAACTATAAATTTGGGTAATACTTCCCATCGAAGATTTCAGTGATCCCCTATCCTTGTGGGTATCAAGACATTTTTTGTGCCGTTGCTGGGGACCCTAGCTTTTATTAGTAAGACAACTTGTTATCATTTACTTGCTGCACTTATTTGTTTCTCATCATCTGAAAGAATAAGGAACCTTCTAAGAAGGTTACCATGCCCTCCACTACAAGGAAAGGTACATATTTACCTTCTAGACCACATTTTTGGCCTCAAGCTTCCATTACTCCTGCTACTAAAAAGAAAGTTATTGCTCATACTAGTTCTCCATTATCCATTATGTCAACTAGTAATGAAAGATATTTGTTGGATGTTGATAAGGATAAATAATATATCCCTGATTTATCCAACTCCATGTCTGATGAAAATATGAAATCTTAAATTGAGCATGATGAACTGAATGATGAACATGATCAAATTCTAAAGAGGATAGTATCTTTAATGAAGCTTTTATGAATGTCGAGCTAGATGATTTGGATGAATTTGAAGCTAGCTTAAGTTCCTGCTTAGAAGATTTGTTTCCTAATGCTAGAAAAATTGAAACTCCTGTGATTTACATTAAAGATAGAGACTATGAATTCAATGTTGAGCCTTAGAAAATAGAGAGAGTTGAAGCTATTAATTTTAGTGGTAGAGCCTCCTTGGGAATATTTAATAAATCTCTCTGAGATGGCAAATTTATTTGGAAATACTGAAATCCAAAAACGTTATTACTTCTTGAAATTGTTTACTTTCTGTTTGGGAGGTGAAGCAAGAGCTTGGTTTAATTCTTTAGCACCTAAGTCTATTTATAGTAAGGAAGCATGAATCTATTCATTTTGTAATAAATATTTTCCTTCTAGTAAGATACATGCTTTGGTTGAGGAAATTATTCACTTCCCTCGGGGTAAAGAAGAAAGTATCCCGCAAGCTTGGGGGAGATTTAGTACCCTCGAGAGGAAGTGTCCAGCCCATGGTTTAAAGGATAATGAATTACTTGATTTATTCTATAATGACTTAACTAAAGAACCTAGATCTTATCTAGACAGTATTGTAGGTAATATTTTCAGGAAAAGGACTCTGGAAAAAGCTAAGGAATTACTGAATACCATCAGAAAAAATCATGATGACTGGCATATTGATGAAGATATTACATATGGAAGAGGTATTCATAAATTTTCTAATGAAGATATGAAGGAAGCTTCAAAGTTTCTCAAGGAGAAAGGCATTAAAACTTTTGAGTTGAAGAAACGCTCCGAAGATGGCTATAAATTTAATTCTGATGGGCCATGTTTTCCTATTCAAGTACATGCTATAAACTCTGGTAAAGGTAATGAAGATGTATCATTCCCTACTGAAGTTTCTTTGGTTAATAGTTCTACTTATGATAGAGGGAATTTTGATTATGATTTAAAAGGGACATATTGGAAAATTCTCGCAATATAGAAAATATTCATTAAAATCTGAGATCTTGTGTAGATTCCCTTAAAATGACTGTCAAACATTATCATATGATGCATAATCAAGTTGAGCAAATGATTTCTCTTCAAAATAAATTGTATGAAAAGCTTCTTGATGAGAAAAGACATGTGTATGGAGTTAATACTAGAGGAGGTTCAAGTACTCAGGACCCTGATTATCCTGAAGGACATCCTAAGAGAAAAGAACAAGAAGCTTGCAAGAAGAAATCTATTGCAGGGAAATCTCCCAATGAACATGAATAAAATAAGAATTCTGAAGATGAAGATAATGATGTATCTATTTCTGATGCTGAAACTTAAGATGAGAATAATGAAGAAGATGCGGAAATGTATCAACCACAAGAAGAACCACCTGAAGATACTGCTGATAAAGAACCCGAGCCTACAATAAATGAAGATCCGCAATCATCTAAGGATAAAAATAAGAAGAAGGCTCCACCGCAACCAAGAGGTAAAGAAAAGGATCCATGGGTTCATAAAACTATACTATATCCCCAAGAGGTAACTAAAACTCTAGACAATGAAAGATTTGAGAAGTATATTGATTTGATAAAGAGTTTATATTTGCAAATTCCTCTTGTTGATGCTACTAAAATTCCTCCATACTCAAAGTATATGAAAGATATTGTTAACAATAAGAGGAAAATACCTAATGAAGCTATTACTGCTATGCTTGCTGATTATTCTTTTAAAGGGAAGTTACCAGAAAAGCGTGGAAATCCAGGTATTCCCACTATTCCTTGAGCTATAAAAAATACATATGTGAAATATGCTCTATGTGATTTAGGAGCAGGGGTAAGTGTTATGTCATTCTCTCTTTATAAGAAGCTTAACTTGAATAAATTAGTGTATGCTGAGGTTTCACTTCAAATGACTGATAAATCTACTGCTATTCCTATTGGTATATGTGAAGATGTTCCTATTATGATTGCTAATGTGCAAATCCCTACGGACTTTGTGATTTTAGAAATGCATGAAGATGATAATTTATCTATTATTCTTAATTGGTAGACCTTTTCTAAATACCGCATGGGCTGTTATAAATTGCATTGAAAGCAAAGTTACTTTCCATGTGAAAGGAAAGGAACATAATATTCATTTCCCGAAGAATAATTCCATTGAGCTATCTAAGAAAAGTATTAATGGTATTTAGCCCAAGTTTCTGAAAGTTGGAAGGTTTGAAATACCTATTCCTCCTCTGAAACCAAAGTACCAAATACTAATGGTTGGAACTATTCCAATCAGTAATATGAGTTACCCTGAAATTTCCTTTGTTATTTTCCTTGAATCATTGTTTCTATCTTTGTCATAGTAATAATGAGACTTGATCAACCTCATTCTTAACATGATAATGATAAGATTATGATTCCTAGTACTTTTTTATCATTAGTATTAAAGTTTCTTTCAAGTTTTTCCATTTAGCATTTTATCTCTTCATTTAATTTCCACCAGCTTTTAACAGTTAGTGAGTTTGGAATTTTTTTACACAAAATAGGTTCTCCAAAAATCACCAAAAAAAACATACATGTCATTTTTCTTCACAGAGGATCCACTAGGCAAAAGAACGAGGCAAAGCAGCCAACATGGGAGGAAAGAGCATGGGTGGCGCGGTCCAACTTTCTGGCCGCACCACCAGTCGTCTTTGACCCCAAAGAGGGAGTTAGATGAGGGGGAAAGGCCCAGGTGCTTCCCCTCGACTCAAAACCTGACCATGTATTTTTAGAAAAAAATCCTTTTCTCCATTGTTGCTCCATCTTCGATCTATCAATTTAGGCAGCCATTTGCAAATTTCTTTGGAGGAATTACTCATCGGTATGCGACTCCTCCACCCATCCAATTAGTTTTTGATATGATGCTTTATATTTTGTGGAGTATGTTGTTGTTGGTGTCATATATTTTGCTTGAGAAATTCCAAGATTTGCAAGATTTAGGGTGAAATAATTGGTAGTTTTGCTTGGTAGAGCCTCTATGAGTATTCTTGAGTTGATATAACTTGCTACATCTAATGTTTTAGTGGATTTTGGTTAAAGTGTTGTAGGTATTCATCCTCATGGAGAAGGGCAAGAGCTTGTTTAGTAGCTTTAGGTCAAGAAGGAATGCAAAGGTGTCCCTTAATATGGACGATGAACGTGATTTTGAGTGGATGATGCTTTATCAAGTGGAAGCCCTTCAGGTCAATGCTACTAGGTGGCAAAACCCCAAGATGCTTAAAGCATTGCATATAAAAGAAGACTTTGCTTTCTTCTTGGAGTATACTTGGCTGGAAGGATTTGCAAGCCGACCATACAAGACATATGCCGAACTAACTCGGGAGTTCCTTGCCACATTCAAGTTTGTGCATACCAAGACAAGGCATTTAAGAGAGTTAAGACTATCCCCGCCAAGTTTGATGTTAAATTCACCATGCACAAAAAAAGATATGTTCTGTCTATTGAGGAATTTTGCAATGTAATTAATGTTCCGAATGTTGGGAGTTGGGAGGAAATCCCTGGTGATTCCGATGAGGACCTCTGAATATGTTGGAGGAGCATTAGTTAAATGAAGCAACTACGCCAATACCATCAACTGTTTTTGCTGAATTTTGCCATTATAAATTTGTAATGTGCTTATTTCACGGTTGGAGTTTATCAAAATTTAGGGACTGCACATTTTTTAGCTCTGCTATTATACCCCTTGTGTACATACTAATTAGATTTAATGTACATACAATATTCTATGGCTGAAGTTCTTGTGTTACTTATTTGTAGGTGGGCTATGTTCAGAATAAGTGGCTTGTAATTCTCTCTATATCATTTTCATCAAGGGATCAATTGAATCTGAACTCTGTATTATTTTATTTACAGAAAATGGAGAACTCTTTTTGTCAAGCAATCCAGACTTTTTTGTTAGCACACCCTCTACATTACATAGTTGTGTCCACAGCTGGATGCTAAATGAAGTGATAATTACATAATGGAGCTAATTTATTTCTCATCTCGATAACTAACTTAATGAAGCAATCCAGTCTTTTTTTTGTCTCAACCGTATGTTTTCTTGAGTGATTATAAGATCACATTGATGCCTTTTTAGGTAGTTTGTTTGCTTCCGAAGAATGAAAAGTCCCTTCCATACGGACTGGTGGATTTGTTCGCTCTTGGTTTAATCAAATGTTAGCTTGCTAGGTCTCTTTTTTTCTCGCTACGGTCATGTATTTGATGACACCCACAAATGAGAATTAATCAATCATAATAGACAATTCAGTATATTGTTTAGAAAATTTGAACGTCTATTTTTGTTCCTCCATATTTTCAAAAATGTATATCATCATATAAAAAAATAGACGGACATGGCAACGCGCGCGATCATGGTACTTGCCACTAGTATGGATGTACCTAAAACTTAAATATGTCTAGACATATCGATATTACTTGCAACTAATATGGATCAGAGGGAATACTATTAAGTTTACTCTTTTGAGATATTGTTTGTTTAGTTAATTAACTACTCCGTACTACGGTAGGATTATGTGCAAAAACAACTGGAATGTGTGCATACAACCTTGTATTCCAAAGTATATCCTCCAAGTTAACCGTCAATCCACCGAGCTGCAGACGTCCATCCCACCGAGCTGTCAAAACAAAACAAAAAACTGTTATCCCACGAAGCTGGACAGAATATATTGTAACCCAGGGCTGACATTACCAAGAAGAGACTCTTGTTTCTCTACAACCGGTTACAGTAAATAAATCCCGTATCCATGTACACCGTACCCCTTACGTACGTTACTTAAACTCCCAACGCGCAATCATCGCCCAGCTATTTCCCCCCTCTTGATCCATCTCGATCTCCCCTCTTTTTGGCACTTCCTCTGCTTCTTTTCTTGGCAATTTTACTACTTCGATCCCGGCCGCTATCTTGGGGAACATCGATCGATCGAACTGTATGTGTGTATATACCTTTCTCCGCTTCTCGTCCTCTGTTCATGCCTTGCTCGTGAAAGCTCCCGGGAATCGATCAGTAGCCCGAGTATATACTGGAGTGTGCAGTTCGTCCTGGCATCGCATCATATGCTAAGCCCTAGCCATGTCTCACAAGCGATTCGCCAGGTTTCTCGTTTAAATCGATCGACCGATCGATCGATCTCCCCATCGTTCATGTCGAGGAGGAGCTCGGGTTTTGCCGCGTAGGGTTTTGTACGCTTGCGCCTTGTTGCGTTCCGTCGTGACAAGTGACAAGTGCAACAATGAAGAAGGGCGGCGGGGTCGTCGACGACTTCAAGGTTATGTTCACGAGGAAGGAGTCCACCTGCGTCGCCAGGGGGATCATGCTCCTCGTCATCTTCACGGTCGGCATCGTCGCCGGCCTCTGGACGGCCGCCGGGCCGCGCAATCAGAACCAGATAATCTACAGGAACATCGTGTTCCCGAGCACCGTCTACGCGGACGGCAACGACGCCGGAGGCTTCGCGGAGTTCGTGGCTCCGACGCAGCTCATGCACGACATGACGGATGAGCAGCTCTTCTGGCGCGCCTCCATGGTGCCGGTGGCCGCCGGCCCGCCGTACCCGTTCAAGCGCGTGCCCAAGGTGGCCTTCATGTTTCTCGCGGGCCGTGGCGCCCTCCCGCTCGCGCCGCTCTGGGAGCGCTTCTTCCGCGGCCACGAGGGCCGCTTCTCCATCTACATCCACGCGCCGCCGGGCCTGGCCATGAACTTCTCCACCGACTCGCCCTTCTACGGACGCCAGATCCCAAGCCAGGTACGTACACGACTGACGACACACACAATGCCGCAGCCGCCATTGCCGGCCGCGCCCCATGCCGCTCAGCTAACTCACGATCGCCTCTCCAGGAGACCCTGTGGGGATCCATATCGCTCATGGACGCCGAGAAGCGGCTGCTGGCGAACGCGCTGCTGGACTTCTCCAACGAGCGCTTCGTGCTCCTCTCTGAGAGCTGCATCCCGGTGCAGAGCTTCCCGACGGTGCGGGACTACCTCGTCGGCTCGCGGCACAGCTTCGTGGAGGTGTACTACGTGAAGACCAAGCAGTGCCGCGGCCGGTACAACCGCCGGATGGCGCCGGCCATCAGGCTGCCGCAGTGGAGGAAAGGCTCGCAGTGGTTCGAGCTCAGCAGAGACGTGGCCACCAGCGTCCTCGCGGACACCACCTACTACCCGCTCTTCAGGAAGCACTGCCGGCCCTCGTGCTATCCCGACGAGCACTACCTCCCGACCATCGTCAACATGCTCCACGGCGACCGGAACGCCAACCGCACTGTCACGTTCGTCGACTGGTCCAAGGGCGGCCCTCACCCGGCCAAGTACGGCGCCCGGGACGTGACGGTGGAGCTGATCCAAGGCATCAGGAGGAGGAGGAGCGACAGGCCCTGCTTGTACAATTCTCGGCCGACGTCGATGTGCTTCCTGTTTGCGAGGAAGTTCACACCTGACACTCTCGAGCCATTGCTGAATATCTCGTCGGCGGTCATGGGGTACTAGTCATCTCCGGCGCTGGCGGTGACAAGCAGGATCAATGCTTCCATGTTTGTAAATTTAGGATCGATACAACAACCTCTTGTAAGCTAACTGTACCTGATGAACAGTATTTGTCGGCATCTTGTCGAATTTGCTACAGTGAGATGTGAGAAAGAAAGAAAAAAGAGGTTAGGCATAATCAAACACAGGTAGAGCCCTTGGTGCGTAGTTGTCCATGGTATCTGTGCTGCACCTACTGGCAATGCACAAGTTGTTCCGTTGCTGGTCTGGCTACCAAATGCCAATTGGCATTGAACCACCACAACTTGTAGGAACAGGGTTGGTTTGGAGGATTTGGTTGCTCTTTCTTTTCAAGGAACATCAGGGGCCCAAAATCTGCTGGAGAAACTTCAGTGCACCAACCATCAATTCCAGCTCTTCTTCTCCATCTCAGCTAATTAGATCACTGCATTCATTTTCTGAGCTTCACTGGAGTACGAACAAGATATTCTGAACCGTGGTCCAATTTTCGCCGATTTTTCTGGATCACGCGTGCTTATCTCGCCCAACAGATGGCTCATGATCCATGCATTACTGATCATCCTGAACTCCTTCAGTTTTAAGCAGCAGCAGCATCAACAGCGTGTCAGTTAGTGACAGGAAAGTTTGGCAAAAGCACAAAGCAGAGCTGTGAATTCCTCTGCCAAGGAAGGCATTAGGCAAAGCTGGCACCAGCACATAGTACCAATTAGACATGGTAACTGACGAAGTTCCTGCCAATTAGCCAAAGCATTGTTCCTGCCTGCTTCCTGTACAAGACAAGAGGACTGGAGAGCAGTTAGCTAGAGGTGTTTGGGATTTGCCATCTGTATGCAGTACTAGTATACTCTTAAGCTAGTTAATGAAATGAATGAACTGGAGGTATCAAAAGGCAACTGAGGACAAGAAAAGAAGGCGAGATCTCGGTAGACAAAACGTGTACATACAGCTCATGGACCAAGCATGTACTATGCACATAATGCTTGGCTCACGTTTCATATATATATGGAAAACCTGTATGTACAAGGACGCATCTCTTTATGTACCCACCCACACGCTCTGAGTATTAACAACGGGGCCAAGAAAATTTGATACATACAGCTGGGTCTAACATGTGCAAACTCAGGTGCAGTCCTTCAGAATTTCAGCGAGGCCGGTGAGTTGCTCGTTGGTGAGCTTCTCCGGGAAGACGATCTCCAGCTTCACTCTTAGATCCCCCCGCGCGCCTAACCGTCCGATGATCGGCATCCCTTCCCCTTTGATGACCTTCTCATGTCCCGGGCAGATGATCTCATCCTCAAATGAGCAGGTCACCTTCTTGCCACTCAGAAGCCTGAACGAGAAGGACCAGCCGGTGAGCGCGCTCACCAGCGGCACCTTGGCTTTCAGCACTAGGTCGTCGCCTACCCTCTTGAACGTCGAGTGCTTCTTCTCGGACACGATGAAGATGGCATCGGCTGGTAGGCATCCTGGCCTCTCATCCCCCATCCCTTCGAAGGTGACCTTGTGTCCTTTCCTCCACCCTGGTTTCACCATGATCATCTGGGCCACCTCCTTCTTAACTATTGACCTGTCAAAAGCATTAATCAAGTGGAGGTGATCAGTTCAACAATATTCCCTTGTGATATAGAGTCTAAGGCTGAAGGAAGTTCAGGAGTCATTGTCTTTGAACCCTCCTAGACCATCCCCTCACATGTAAACAAAATTATGTGTACTGCCTATTGCACAAAAAGGACTACGTCTTTGTTAGATTATAGATCCAAAACAAGGGTAATCAAAGCCCCCAACAAACTTGTATACACATATGTAGCAAAGAAAGCAACATGGAGATAGGAGGACCCTGACACTAAAACCCTTTCAAGAACATTATTAGCATTATTATATCTCATATTAGGTAGGATAATCTTGCAAGGATAGCATAGATGCCCGCTAGGTAAGAAGACGCACACCAAAGAGCAGTTGCCTAAAGGTTTCAATTTTATGCTCCAAAGCAAGCTAGCTAGATATTCCCCTAACGAATGGAGCCGCCTATAAAGGCAGTCATCCACTGTAAAAAAAGAAGTGCGCCATAGGCTGGAAAGGGAGAAGCGATCGTGCCGGCTGGTTTACTATTCATCGAGGATTTGCAAACAGTGCAGGCAATTGGGGGACGGGCACAAAGTGGAATTGATGTCACCATCAGAACAAAGTCTGAATTCTTGCCTCCCTGCAATTGAACAAACTCTGAATTCTGGCCTCCCTGATATTTCCAGGCATCGATCCACTCATATGCCATGTACATAACCGCATCAAGCCTATTCCGCGTGATTTATTATATATTTTGGTATTTAATAAGCAAGAAAAATAAAAAAGAAATGGATGATAAGCGACAGTTGGTGACAATACAGGTGAGGAAGTTTCAATCAATCTTGTTCATGGATTAGTAGGTGGGAGAATAAAGAAGGAAGCAGTACCCGTTCTTGGTGACGACGTCGCGGGTGAACTTGACCTGCTTCTTGCATCCGCGGCAGAGCTCCTCGAGCGTGCACTCGAGGGGGCGCTCCAGCGGCGGCGCCTTGCGCATGATGGAGCTGGAGAACTCGGCGAAGGCGCGGCGGCCGCCCGTGTTGCCGGTGCTGTACACCTTGGCGAACTCCCTGGCGGGCGTGGCGGGCGCGCTCCTCATGCAGAAGTCGTCGCTCCGCGTCCTCGCCATGCGCGCGGCTCCGCAGGCGCCGGCGCCGGCGCCGAACGACCCGGTCGTCTCGCCGGCCCGGCCGTCGTTGCACACCCCGAACACCGCCCTGTTCTCCTGCTGGTCCATGAGCGCCTGCGCAATCAAAGAAGCCCACGCCGGAGCGAGCACGGCAAGTCAGGACGAATTGCGATTCGTGGGGACTCCGAAGGGGAAGCGGGGCCGATAACTGACCTCGTAGGCCTCGGTGATGGCCTTGAAGCGCGCCTCGGCCTCGAGCTTGGACGACGGCGGGTGCTTGTCGGGGTGCCATTTCTTGGCGAGGCCCTTGTAGGCGGCGCGGAGCTCCTGCGGCGAGGTCCCCTTGGGGACGTCGAGGATGCGGTGGTACAGCTCGGGTGGGTTCACCATTGGAGAAGGATGTCCGTCGCTAGAGATGCGGTCGGAGGGGAAAGCGAGAAACAGGGGAGAGAAATGAGGAGTGGTGGGTTTGAAAGAAAGATGCAGAGGAAGGTGGTTAGCGGCAGAGAGGGTGAGGAGGAGAGAAGAAATAGAGTGAGCCAGTGACACAGATGAGTGGCTTTATGTAGGCCGAATCTATTTGTAGTTTGTAGTGGTACCTGCTTAAGAAGGAGAGAGAGAAAAGATGTTTTGGTAACGGTGAATTTTTTTGATTTGTGAAATGGGGTGGGATATTATAGTGGGCAAGTGTCCAGTGGTAGTGCATGTGGAGCCATGGAGTGAGGTTGAATTGTCAATGGACAACAACGGATGTTATAGATAGGGAGAGGGCGTGAATCGTGATAGGGTCATAGGGATGCCAGGGAGGGAGTGACACATGTGTATCTTTGGGTTTGCATTTGCTTGCACAACTTCGTATAACTTTTTGGGGGAACGGAGGAAGGGAAAAGTAAATTATCATTCTAAATATAGGGTGTTTAAGATATTTTTCAAAAAAAAAGATATTTTTTTGTCCAAGCCGACGAACTAATTTGTTGGGCGTATCTAAAAGTAAATCTAGGATCCATAAACAGATTTTGGCTGATTTAGGACAAGGCAGTTAGTGAAGTAACGTTTAATACATGTTTTATTTTTTATTTTTTTTGCGGGAGAAGGATAAGCATTACATCGGAAAAAAAGCAGAAAAGATCCCAACAAACATAAAATTATAGATCCGTCCTTCTGCACGTTGACCGCGTCGACGACCCGTCGTTGCCGTCGGTGGCGCGCCGTCGCCGCTGCCTCCCTCGAAGCCTTGGATCGGAGGCAGTCCCCAGGCGAGCGGGAAGTCGCCGAGCGCCGGTCCCGGAAGACCTACACCATCGAGCGCCACCGCGGACGATCCGATATGCCGCATCTCCTTCTTCTTGATCTCGATTTGGAGGCTCTGCCGCCCTCGGAGCCGACCATGGGGAAGACGCCCACAACACCTCCGCGGAGATGCGAGGGCATCGGTGGCGGTGGATCGAAGACGACGCTCCGCAGAACGCCGACGCCGGAGAGGAGATCCACCGCCCGCAAACTTCAGCCGCCACGCCTTCACCTCCAGAGCGCCGACGACCTACAACCAAAGAGCGCCTACACTATATACAGGACACGAGACGGGGATCCCCCGACCTCCCGCCTCTGAGGCGGCCGACGGAGACCGAGGGATCCAACGAATCACGCCGGCGAGGTGGAGTTCTTCGGTGGGATCCAAAAATCGCCTCCGTAGTACTGTAGACGGGGAGGGGAACGTCCAAGGTCGCACATATCTCTATTTTATATATTTATTAATTCATAATGTTTATGTCATCATACATCCATCTTGTTGCTGCAAAATGAATTGGCTTGCCGATCATTCAAAAAGTTAGAAAGATATACCGACTCCTATAATGTAATCACTACTTTTTTGAGTCGTACATATGACGTACTAGAGATAATTGCAAATAAAATCATCATAATAATCAAAATTAGATAAGTAGTAGTAGTTTTTTACCTCATCAAGAGAGGGAACTTGGGTAAATATCGCCTTCTCCTTGCTTGTTAGCTACGAATCTATAAGCGCCTCCTTTGCCTAAAACCAAAGTCCATGCTCCACCGGCATTGTCGTGGATACCCCGCTTTAATTGGGACCGTATGTAGAAAACCTGTGCGCTGGAGCTAAGGCTTCAGCGGCTCCAACCCCGACGATCTACGACTAGCCGGTTTCCAAGGAGAAGATCTACTTAGGCTCCCACACGTTCATCCCGCACCGCCGGCTTCACGCTAGTCCTTCAACTCCTTCAAAAAGGAGATTGATTTGGCGCTTGGAGATCTGCGTTTCCTCATCAACACCCTAGGCACCCTCCGCCTCCCGGACCCAATCCGTTCGACTTCGGGGGAGTCGACCTTGCCACAGACCACTATAGCACCTTCCTATCCATCTTCCGTCGGCTCCACAAGCGAGCCAGAATCGACCCCAACATCAATCTTCTGCGTTGACTCCAACGCTTAGCACACAACATCATATGATCACTCTGGTATATGCTCGTAGTAACACTTAGATCACAGGACATGTCTAGTTTGTGTATATAGCATAGCATACATGATTGAAAAATCTCTCATGGGTTACCATTCTTATCATTTCCATATTGAATTACTTCAATATTTAACCTATGTACTTTGGCATAACCATATATTTATCCTCATAGATTTGATACCCTCGTTTTGCCTAAGTCTTCCATCAAAAAACTATTTGTTGGTGAATTTCTAACATGTCAAGAAAAGATACATTAATTCCAATCAAATATATGTCATCTACATAAATATTATAAATATATAATAGTACTCTCACTTAGTTTCTTGTAATTACAAGCATCTACACCATCGTGATGAAACCAAACTCTTTGGAAATTCTAACTTTGTGATACTTACTTCCATCCTTAAATGGAACGCTAATGTTTGCATACCTTTCCAACATTTCTAGATCGACAAACCCCTCGATTGTATCTAATATACATCATTGGTTAGCTTCCTATTAAAGAACTTGATTTTATCATCCAAAACTAACACATCTTGTAACCCAAATATGCGGTGATTGCTAGAGTAATCCATAGAAGCGTAAGCATAGCTACAGACGAGGACGAGGAGGGTCAAATTTCGGAAGGCTTCGTCGGCAAATGTAATAGTGTACCTCTTGCCTGGAGTTTGCTGGATCGGGTGGTATTCAGTCATGCATACCCATGATTTTTTTTTCCATTTGGTTCTGGAGCGAGCGACACAAAGCTCTCTTCTTTCTTGCCATTAGGTGACTTTTCGATCCATGATGAAGTCAGAGGCGGAGAATATCATGAAATCGGATTGGAGGACTAGCAATGGAGGTTCAAGTCTCTGCGCTGTTGAGGGACTTGCTTGGTGTTACAGACTTAGCAGCAACAGTATGAACATGGAGGCGGCAACACAGGTGAAGTTCAGAGTTTGACCTCTCAGGGTGAAAATCCAAGGGTCTGTCCTTAATTGGTTGTGCCTACCAATGATCTTGTTGGAGGTATTATTTTGAGAGCGGAGACTATCTTCAGGGTGAAATCTAAGATCTTTGATCGGACGACGACGGTGGTTGTGCACTGTTTCTTTTTCAAGGCGTCGCTTTTGGAGAGTCCGAAATTAGGTGTTGTCTTGGTGGTGGGTATATTATTGTTGTTAGGGTCTAAATATTGTAGCGGGACTTTTATTTCTAGTTTTCTCTCTTTTTTAGCTATGTGCATCCGTAAAGAGACTAAGTATATTTGGTATCTTTTCTAATATTAATATATTTGCTTTATCAAAAAAGCTATAGACGATTGAAAAAATCAATGTTTACAAAACGGCTTTAGCCGTGTCTTGTTTCGATCGGTTGCGGTACGGCCAGATCGGTCGATGATGGATGTTTGTTTAACCTGTTGCGCCGCGGCAGGTGAATGATTGGCGAATAATAAGTACGGCATGGTTTAAGCAGCCGTACCGGCGACATTACTACGGGCTGCTCGTGCATGCTCTTGTCGCCACTCAGATCAGATCAACACTGTTTGTCAGCCTGGCTTGCTGGCCGGGCGCTGAGTCACCAGACTATTCTTTCGTCTCCTGGCCACTCTGGCGACACGCAGAACCCCGATACGCATAGATTATTCCTTCAGCTGGAATCAACACATATACGGAGTAGATTATTAGTTGTGGAATCAAGATATGTTGATAGACTACTCCACTGAGAGGCACTTGCGATATTGTTATCTTTTTGGGAACGGACGTCCTTGCGGTTAGTCAATGGGCAGCCGATCCTTGGATTCTTCTTTCCGGGCGAGGCAAGGGAGCGCGTACGCATGTGCGAAGCGGGAGATTGGAAGGTAGGAAACTGGACCGAGGTCCGCGTCATCAAGCGCCACATTCATCGCCGGCGGGCACAAACCTCGCCGCGCATTTTAGAGCATCTCCAGTTATCCACCCAAAAACCCCAAACAGCTTTGGGGACGTCCGTGCTGATTTTGCTTCTAGCCAGTCTTCTTAAAGATTTTTTTGAGCTGATACACGCCGATTTTCTGGCGGCGCTCCTAGCCCACTCCCAACCTATAGGAGGGCCAGCGAGGGCGCAAGGCGAAAACGCTATGGGCCGTGGTTGTCAGCGAGACGGTGCCGATTTCCCTCCAAAAAAGGGGCGTACCTATCGGGGTCGCCTCTCCGCGTGAAGAAGACGGAGCACTCGCTGCCGCCTGCCCGACGCACCTCCTCCAACATCGTGTTCCGGCAAGCCCAACCTCGGGGACGCTTGTTCTTCCGCTGCTCAGGCAAAAAGCGGGGCCCGCCATCACAACCCAAGGAGGACAAGGCGAAGGTGGCTGCCTACCTCTGGCAACAAGCAACTATTCGCGGGCATGATTACCATGAAGACTCGTCGGGACTCAGCAAGGCTTTGGCAGAATCAGCGAACGACGTGGTGACCGCTGACGAAGAGTACGCCTAATGGTACAACTTCATTGTGGATGGCGGAGGCTCCAAGTCGAGCTACAGCTTCACATCCTCCTTCTGGAAGGGGACGACGACGGGAGCGATGATGAGGCAGACATCATCCTCGACTGGAGCATCTTTGATAGCCACCGCTAAATTTAGGTTTAGTTTAGTTTTTATTTAGTTTATTTTCATTCAACTTGATGTAATAAAAATTTCAAACTTATCTTAATTTGATCGCTGGTGGAGGGAGCCAACCTTCAAACCGCGACACCTTCTACCGGCGCCCCCTAAAGTGTTTCTCTGGCACTGATGTTGGCCTCCATTTGGGAGGATGCTCTAAATGACACACACATATACCTGGCCATGGGAAGCCCGACTGGCCCGAAATTTCTGGGTTTGGGCCAACTTGAGCATGCCTACGGGCCGGTCCTAGGCCAAAGATTTTGGCCCGATGGCCGGGCCGGGCCAGGCCTAGGCTTGAGAAATGCATGAAATAGGGAAGAGGCTAGGGCCCGCCCAAGGTCCAAGTCCTAACGGGGTTGTTTCAGTGATGGGCCAGACTTGGGCCTATAAGTTAGGGCCGACGGTCGGGCCAAGCTAGGATTAGGCCTGGGGTTTTTTTTTGCGTCAGGCTTTGTTAGATCCGGCCCGAACAATGCCCAGCTATACATGCACGCCACGCTGCTCGAGCAGGCACGAGCTCTGTTCCAAGTCCGGCTGTTCGTTCGGTTAATATGGTTAGCTTGGTTCGGTTAATCAGTTTTGGTTAATACGGTTTCAATACTTCAGTAAATACGATTTCGTATAAAATACGGTTCGGTTTCGGTAATAACCAAATTAACCAAAGTTGATGTGAATTTTTGAATAATATCTAATTTTACGGACATATATTTGGTTCTGTATTTTTTAAGACTAGACCGATCGTGTTATAGGAGAAAGAAATGATAAATAATAAAAATACGGCCAAAATAAAAAAATTGAAGCAATACTAGAGACTTGAACTCACGACTTTTGACAAATATATGTTTACCTGCACGTACAAACCATCAGGCTAGACTAGCTTTCTTGTCCAATATGCAATCTTAACATCAATAGAAGGTTAACGTGAATTTGGGATGAGCTTAAAATGTAACATTCTTTGTTCCGCTGGGCCATTCGATTTACTTCGGTTAACCGTGGTTTTTCTGTTTTTAACTGAATTAACTGGTGTGTATATGGTTAGCACTTTTGCTAACTGAAACCTAACCATACAACCATAAAAATTAAAATTCGGTTGCGGTTAGATTTTTTTCGATTTGGTTTTCAGTTTCGGTTCGGTTTTGTGTAGTCGGAGTTCCAAGGAGTGAAGCGGCCAAGCGGGCACGTGGGACGCAGCGTACCGAAACCGAGAAGACAGCGGTGCGTGCGTACGTACGTTCAGCTAGCTAGCTAGCTAGCTGAACTAGACGCCTAGATCGTCGACGTGCGGCCTTGCTTGGAGGCAACGGTCCGGACGAGCTCAGAGGGGTGGGTTGGGAAGCAGAAGAAAGCACACATAAATGGGGCAAAAACAGCGATGATGCATGCGAGTATGGAACGAGGCCAGTGATCTCACCTCGCGTCGTAACTTTGTACTCGTACAATCTGGTGGAAAATGCATGCGAGGGCTGGATCGGGATCGGGAATTCGGTATCGGCGATCCACGGTCACGTGCTGTAGCCTATAATTTTTTTCGAGGATGTGCTGTAGCCTATAATAAAACCGAGTGGGGATTTGATCTTGACGTACGGTTCGATCGAGGAGGCAAGTTGGGTGTCGTCTTTGATCGATCGATCGATCGATCGGGTCTCGGTTGGTGGAAGCCAATCAATTTACAAGGTGTCCATGATCATCGTAATCTTCAGCCGGGTCACCTTGTTTGCAGTAATCCAAGATATTTCGCACATGCCTGCGTTTGCAGTGCATGTGCAGAGTGGGAGCTGACTGGTTGGTATCTTCCATGCATTGGGCGTATCCTGTGGATTTCACCGTGGGCGCGCCTGGGTTGTTGGGGCTCGCGGCCGTGTAATGTAGGTGGCGACGGCCGAGGCGACGTACGGCAGCACACTGCACACGTCCTCAGGCTGGTTTTGTCCACCATCAGCGGCGTGTCATCCCATCGGTCCAGTGCCCACTGCCGACGATCATCACGTCGAGACACGGCGGATTTGTGTCGATTTTGTTTGGATCCCGTGGGGATGGTGGGCGAGCCACACTCTTCATGTTTTCATGGCACCGGCCATCAAGGTGTCGACGGCTAAAACCTGTGTTGATGATTTTTTATTGGCACTGTCGGCACAGCTCCGAACAAGGCAGACCGTGAAGAAGGCCGTTGACACAGCAAAGTCATCAGCACAGGAAAGTTTATGCCGGCGGCCACCGTCAGCAAAGAAAAAGGCCGTCGGTGACGTCGAGCCAACGACGTTACGGGTAGACCCCCGGCACAAGCATTTTTTTCTTCCTGCACCCCCTCCCCCCTGGATCGATATCGCCTTTTCAATTTTAGAAAAATAAAACAAAAACATAGAAAATTAAAAATTAAAATCTTTGAGATGTCCATGTGTTATGTTATCTACTTTTAAGGAAAATTAACAAAAATGAATTTCGATTTTTTTTTTACAAAATTGCGTTATGTATCGGTAAAAAGGGTTCTGGTTGCATACGACCTCCGATCATTTTTTATAAAATGTTTTTTTAATGAAAATGTATCTACGTGAAATTTTCTTTTCAATTTCAACCACATACGATCATTTAGAAAAATTTGGATTCGTCAAATTCTAAATGGGAACAAGAGTTTTTCAGCTTTTAGTTTTCAGGATGAAAAGTAAGTAAAAGTCAAATTAAATTTTTGTATTGTTTCAAGATTTATTATTACTTATCTTATACATTGTTGTTTACTCAAATAATTGTTTGGATTCAGAAAACAAATAAGTGTGATGTCATGGAACAAGGGTTAATAGGATTGATCCGGTGTTATTGTCAACAAAGAATAGCTTCTTTGTGGAAAGTTCACCCAAAAAGAATGGAGAACTTAAGCATGCTAGGGTTGGAGTAGTGTGACTAAGTGGGAAGTTTGATCATGAGTGTAATGTGACCTAAGATTAAGTTAGAGTTACAAAATAATCCATGTGAGAGATAAAAAAAATTGATTTTATTGAAACACAGTAGCCCGTGCCGACATCCACCGTCGGCTTAGTTCTATCCGTCGGCACCTCATGCGTTCCCTTTAGTACGGCGCCTGTTGTATTGGTTTGGGCAATATGAAATTATCGAAACAATGTGGTTTTTAACAAGATCACGGTTCCAAATTTTGTGCAGATCATCTACAGGGCTTTGGATCCACATGTGGTCTTTCCTTCTTTCTGCGGAGCTGCAGAAATATATGGACTTTGGCTGCACTTCGTTCGGGCTATCTTCAACCAGAGTGGCTAGCGCCCATTGCTTAGAATCCAAGATGATTAGACATATTCCATTTTATCTATTTCTTTGGTTAATTCATGTTGCAATTTTATGTGATCCATGAGTTGCAATATACTTTGGTACTTGACACTATTACTTTGAAATAAAGAAAGTCATCATTTTGATGTATTCGGAAAAAAAAATAGGCCAAATGCAAGCACGTGTTAAGCTTTTGGGGTTCCAGAGAATCGTTCATCACACCAGTACTTCTGAATCTGAGTGAGCCCACCAATAATATAGAGATCTGTCGCGTGCCTAAGCGATGGAGCATGCGGCTAAAAGGTAAGAGTATCAATATTGACCATGTGGAGGTAGCTAAGAATCTAAGTACGGCACTAAGAACCATCCAAATCTGTCCTTAATTTCAAAGCTAAGAGCATCTCCAGCTACGTCCTCCAAAGCGTCCCCCAAACCGCGCCGGATTGAGCGTTTGGGGGATGTGTTTTGTTCGTGCCGCCTTTTGGTGACGTCGCTCCCCAGCCGCGTCCCCCAAACGTCTCCCCCAAACATTTAAAATACTTTTTTGGTATTTTTATTTCAATATCCACAAACTAATACATAATTGGAACGTGGTTTTCACAAACTAATACATAGTTGGAACCGTGGTGGACACAAATATAAAATATTGCCAATAAACTAAACCTAACTAGGCCGTGCATCGGAGGTTTCTTGTGTTCGCTGCTAAGAAAGAACACTCGAGGGCACACCCAGTCACCTAAACTGGAAAATCCAGCGGGAGGATGGTGCCCTTGTTGGTTCTACCGATGAGGCGAACAGGCAGAAACCTCCGTGCACGTATTCGCTGCGAAGAAACAACACTCAGTCGTCCTCCTCGTCGGTGCTGTCGTCGTGGGAGTCCCTGTCGCCGAGGTAGTCCCGGCGGCAGCGCCTCTCGTCGAAGACCTTGACGCTCATGTCCCTGTTGCCGAAGTAGGAGAACACGAGGATGAAGCCGGCTTCGAGGCTGTGGTGGCGCGCGAACTTCTCCCAGCCGATGTTGAGGTACATCTTGCCGCGCGCGTCGTAGATCGCGTCGATGATCCACCGGTAGTAGCTGCACGAATGCTCCCGCAGATGCATCTTGCGCGGGCGTACGCCGCCGACGTACTCGGCGAAGGAGTCCGGCAGCCTCTGGATGCCGCGCGGGTCGCCCTTGAGGACGAGGACGAACTCGAACAGCACGCCCGGCTCCACGTCCATCTCCGACGATGAAGACGACGGCGTGGGAGGCGACGGCGAGCGTTCAGCTATGCCGCGGCCACGACCACGACCACGACCACGGCCGCGGCCGCGAGGTCGGCCTCCGCCTCTACTAGACATAGCGTCGAGTCTTGTTGAGAGATGGTGACGACTATGGTTTGGGAGAGAGGCGCTAGGGTTTGTGTGTGAGAGGGACGATGAGAGTCGCCCCTTTTTATAGGTCGGAGGGAGGCGGATGAGCGGTGGCGCTCATTAACGCCGGCACGCAGAGCTAGGCGCGACGGGATGCGTCGCTACGCCCTCTGTGGGAACTGCACCGTCGCTGCGGGAACTGCACCGTCGCTGCGCGCCAATAACTTCCGTCGCGAGGTAGGCGACGGTTAGGTTAAAATTAATTGTGCCGCTGACGGGTCGGCCCCGCCACTCCCCGCCTCGCTTTTCGGTGTGTCCGGCGTCCCCGGTGCATCCCCTGTGGGATGGGGACGGGCTCGGGGCGCCGGACACTGTATCGGGGGGCGCCGGACAAAAATGGGCTTTGAGGGACACAGCTGGAACACATTTTTGGTCCGGCGCGACCCAAATCCCTTTGGGGGACGCTTTGAGGGACACGGCTGGAGATACTCTAATTGCTCCCAGTGGCAGTGACGTTCCATTCACTCATCCGATCAGACGAGATCTACACTGTTACGAGACGATCGAGGAGATCCCAGCCGGCATGCTACAATACATATGGGGCAAGAAGATCTACGCCCGTAGTCTCTACTCGGTACTGCCCGTAGTTGAGGTTGACTCAGAGATCACGACCTCACTTCACTTGAAAAGCAACCAAGAAACGCGCGCCCGCGAGACCACTGCTTGTTGTTGGGAGGTCACACTTCTGGCCGACACCGCGCGCTGCCAAATGGAAAGCCATATCAATTAATGCCAAAGAATCCAACGCTATGCATTTCGTTCTAATCCAAACCCAGGGAGCATTATCAGCTCACACGTCACTCGCTGCCTTAATGTACGTCCAGATGTCACACCAAACAGGTCTACGCAAATTCAATTGGACAATATATACAGCTCGATCGTACCTGAATAATGGCTATTTCACAGAAGCAGCAATAGCAAGAAAAGTAGCGTATGAACTAACCATCATCAAATAAGAATAGGAAGAAGAAAAGTATCAACTAGGGATTAAGGGCTTGTTTGATTCAAATGATTTGTAAAATAATCTTGTAGGATTTTTACCCATATATTTTTTCCTACAAAGCTTGTTTGTTTCAAAGGATTGAATCCTCCAAAATTTCTATTGATTGCTTTCTCGTAGTACTAATCTATAGAATTTCTAACAAGAGGTTAGACCTCTTGGAAAACTCCTAAGTGTCTCTTGGAAAACTCGCATATGACGACTATGCTATGCACTCAATCTCTATGGAAATTTTGTATGACTTTGCTATGCTACCATAAAAAAAATGGTTGTACCAATTCTTAATGATTTCTTTTTCATAAGATTTAACGGGACAAAGAACTCCACACCAATCGAGCAACCGAGATGCTCCCAGGCGCGGCGACTGCGCCCACCTCCTTCCCGCGTCCGCCGGCGGCTTCCTCCACCCCTCCGGCTGCCGGACGGCCGGCCGTCCCCCAGGTTCGTCTCTCCCCCCAGGCTCCGTGGTTCCTCTCGGAGGAGCGGAGGCGTTCTCTCCTCCAGGGATCCATCCTCGTCTCCGATCCAGATCGGGATCGGGCCGCCACGCCGCCGTCGATCTCTCCGCCCCGCTCGGTGGGGCGGGCGGCCTCCTGCGACTCCGAATTCGTGCCGGACTCCGCGCCTGCCTCAGCCAACGCGTCGCCGGGGGCCCCCCTCTGCTTCATCTCTCCATGGGTTGACCGTCGCCCCCGCCATTGATGCGGCCGGTGGAGCGGGCGCTTTCAATGCCCCGCTGCTCCGCTCCATCGTCATTGCCCCGGCCAACTACCTTCGTCAAGGCACGTCCACCCCGCCCGCGGCGCCCCCCTCCCGAGATGATGAGGGATGGGTCTCTGCCATGCCGCGGCGCCGCTCGCGACGGGACGGCTCTTCATGGCGCAATGAAGGAAGAGCGCCCCCGTCGGCTTTGCGCCTGTCCCAGGCCGAGGCAGCTGCCATCCGCTTCAGAAAGAGGACCGAGGGCCTTTGTGCCCGTTGTCTCGCGCCCGCGCACCACCACCTCGCCTCCGCCTGTCGTGATAAAGTGAGGTGCCTCTCCTGCAACCTCTCCGGCCACAAAGAGCGCACCTGCCCTCTCCGCCTCGCCAAGCGCGCCGCCAAGAGATGACCAGGGGCCCAGGCTCTACCTCAACCACGCCCGCGTCCCTCGTCCTCGTCTCCCTCCGCTCCGGGCGCCCATTCGTGGGCCGCTGTCGTCGCCGCTCCTTCGCCGGCTGCTGCCGGACCGCCTCCTCCCGCGCCTGTCGCCGCCCTGCCTCCTCCCCCACCCATGGCTCTCAGTGGCGAGCTGCGTGCCTTCATCGCGGAGCAGGGCACCTTGATGCGTTCTGAGCTCTTGTCTTGCCTCAAGGAGGCTGTGGCGCCCATTCTGGCCGAGTCGGCGGCGCTGCGCGCTTGGCAGGGACGTGCCCTCTCCTTCATCGACAAGGCCTGCGGGCCTCTGCAGCCTCCGCAACCGGCCCAGCTGCCAACCATGGGCACCAACTGCTCCGACGGCCTTGACGGCACCCCTCGAAGCTTCGAGGAGGACGCGGGCTTTGCAGACCCGACGCCTTTCGTCGATGACGGCGCGATCCTGGGGCAGCTGGAGCTGCTGCATCTCTCCTCTCCCGACCAGGTGATCGACGACGGGGCCTTGGGCTCGGCCTCGCTTGGCTTAGCCTCGCCCATCCTCTCGACGCTGCCGGCCTCGCCGGTCGTGGGGGCTGAAGCCTGGGACGCCGCAGCTCACTTGACGGTCTCCAGGGAGCCTGCGTCGCCGATCCTCTCGCCGAGGCCTAGCCTGCCGAGCCCAGGGCAGAGGTCCACGGCTTCTCCTCCAGGCCTTGGCCTGGACCGCTCCATCGTTGCTGGGGACCCCGTCCAGGACGCCGTCGCCGCAGCACCTCTGCAGGAGTTCCTGGCGTCGGTCACTGGGCCGGTGCTCCAGCCTCTGCTAGGCACGCCCGCTTCGCGGCAGAAGAAGACGCGCGCCATTGCTATTGGCTCGCCGCGACGCAGTGGACGTATCGCCATCAAGAAGAAGGCGCGGCAGCTCAGCGAGGGCTCCATTGCCATCCAGGAGCTCGTCGCCAAGGTCTGCGGAATTCTGGCCCCGGCCGCTTCATTTGACGCTGCATCCGCCATCGCCTACCAACAGATGTTCCAGAACGCACCTCTCGCCGCGACCGCGATCAAGGCGCTCGAAGCTCTTGTCAAGCAGGTCAAGAAAGTGAAGAAGAAGATACCGGCCACTGCTTTGGCCACACCTGTGATCTCCGGTGCTGATGATTAGTGCCCCCTCTTCGGGCTGCTGCTTTGGCCATTTGTCCCGTGTTTGTACCCCTGGGCTGGTGCCCCGTAGCTCCTGTTCGGCTCCTCTAAGTCTTCGCTACTGTAATCGCTCCACTGCAAACAAAGACATCACTTCTGCTGCTTCTTCGGGTCATGTTTTGTCTGCTGAGCGCTCCGTCCACGTGATTGCTTGTTTCCTTTAATGGATCAAAGCTGTGTCAACATCCTCGGATGGAACCCTCGCGGGCTAAACGACAAAGTGCGTCGCGATGCGGTACGAGACCTGGTAAAAGATACCCGAGCCACCATCGTCTGTCTCCAGGAGACCAAGCTCGCCGTGGTGGATGATGCTATCATCACCTACACGCTCGGCCCGTCTTTCGCCGCGGGCTACGCCTTCCTTCCCTCCTTAGGAACCCGCGGCGGCATGATCATCGCTTGCTCCGACGCTCACTTCTCCATCTCGGACATCCACGCCACTACCTCCACGCTTTCGGCCACCATAAAGTCTTGCGGCGACGGATCGGAGTGGTCGATCACTTGTGTCTACGGACCTCAGGGCTTCCAGGACAAGCTTGCTTTCATTGACGAGTTACGTGGCCTCCGTCCTTTCGTCCGTGATTCCTGGCTCATTTTGGGGGATTTCAACCTCATCACCAAAGCGTCCGACAAGAACAACTTGAACATAAATCGCCGTCTCATCGGCAAATTCAGAGCAGCCAGGGATTTCCTCAAATTAAAAGATATGCGCATGGATGGGCGACGCTTCACTTGGTCAAATGCCCAAGCCGACCCTGTGCTCACGAAGATTGACCACGTCTTCTTCTCAGCTGAGTGGGATGCTGCTTTCCCGAACGCCTACCTTCAAGCTATCACCTCGGCTTGTTCGGATCATGCCCCCCTCTTCCTTCAAGGCAATGTCGCGAGTCAAAGAAAGCCCTCCTTTAAGTTTGAGGAGTACTGGCTTAGTATGCACGGCTTCAAAGAGACTGTCTCCGCCGCCTGGGATAAGCCGATTCTTGCATCTGATCCCATCCGTCGCGTCCACATAAAGCTCTCCAGGACCGCCAAGGCGCTGAGAAAGTGGCAACGCGAAAGTGTGGGCGACTTGCGTACTCAAATTGCCACGGCCAAGGAGATCATTTGGCGCCTCGACCAGGCTGAAGAGTCTAGGCCCCTCTCTGTGGGGGAAAGGTCTCTCCGGACGCAACTCAAGTCCTCTTACTTGGGTCTGCTTGCTATCCAGAAAGTGAAGCTCCGTCAAAGGTCCAGGCTAACTTGGATCCGGTTAGGAGATGCAAACTCGAAGCTCTTCCATGCCAGGGCTAATGGCCGTCGCCGTAAGGTCCACATCCAGACTCTCAACCATGCCTCGGGCGTGGCGATCACAAAGGAAGATAAGCAGGATGTGATGCTTCAACACTTCAAGGGCATCATGGGCACTAAGGCTCCTCGTCTCCTTAGACTGGATTGGGAGGGTCTGAATTACCCTTCTCATGATCTGTCCGACTTGGATGCTCCCTTCGACGCCGATGAGTTAAAGGACGCGGTCTTCTCGCTCCCCTCTGTTAAAGCGCCTGGCCCTGATGGCTTCATTGGAGCCTTCTTCAAGGCCTGCTGGGACACTATTAAGGCGGACATTACGGCGGCTATCCTTCATTTGGCAAATCTGCGTGGAGGCTGTGCGAACCTCATCAACTCGGCCAACATCATCCTCATCCCGAAAAAACCTGACGCGGTCGGGCTTGCGGATTATAGGCCGATCAGCCTCATTCATAGTCTATCCAAGATTTTCTCCAAACTGCTGGCGAATAGGCTTGCACCGATTCTCCCGGACATCGTCTCCAAATGCCAAAGTGCATTCATCAAAAAGAGGAGTATCCACGACAACTTCCTGCATGTTCAGAACCTCATCAAGGAATTGCACTCCTCCAAGACTACCTGCCTGTTCCTCAAGCTCGACATCTCAAAGGCCTTCGACTCCGTGGGTTGGGCTTACCTTCTTGAGGTCATGAGTGCGCTCGGTTTTGGTCAAATCTGGCGGGATTGGGTCTGCATGTCGCTGGCATCGGCCACTTCGCGGGTTCTCCTAAATGGTGATCCAGGCACCCCCTTCCCACATGCTAGGGGCCTCCGTCAGGGAGATCCGCTTTCTCCCATGTTGTTCATTCTTGCCATCGACCCGCTACAGCGCATCCTCCAGCTGGCTACCACCCGAGGCATTCTCAGCACCATTCGGTCGCGCACGACGCAATGCAGAATCTCGCTCTACGCTGATGATGCCGGAATTTTTGTGAACCCGATCAAGGAGGAGATCCAAGCCATTTCTGCAATCCTTGACAGCTTTGGCAAGGCGAGCGGCCTCGTCACAAATGTGTCCAAGTCCGAGGTGTTCGCGGTGCGCTGCGACGGGATCGACCTAAGCGACATCATGTCTGGTTTCCCCGCGAAGATCATGGCCTTCCCGGGCAAGTATCTAGGACTACCCCTGCACTTCCGCCGTCTACGCAAAGTGGATATACAACCTCTCATCGACAAGATCGCCGGAAAGTTGCCGGGTTGGTTTGGCAAGAATTTAGCGCGCCCTGGCAGGATCATCCTTGCAAAATCGGTGCTTATGGCCACGGCGGTATACCACGCCACGGTTCTACCTCTGTCCAAATGGGCCCGTGAAAAGATAAACAAGATTGCGAGAAACTTCGTCTGGGCGGGGGATGACGCCGATCATCCCTCTGGGGGGCACGCGCTGGTAAATTGGAAGACGGTGTGCAGGCCAAAAGATTTGGGTGGCCTCGGCATGCCAGACCTCGAACGCACGGGCCGCGCCTTGAGGCTGCGTTGGCCATGGCTTCGGTGGTCTGACCCTCAACGACCCTGGGTGGGTTCCAAGCTACCATGTGACGATACCGATATGGCCCTTTTTAGGGCGGCAACAAAGATCACCATCGGCAATGGGGAACTTACTTCCTTCTGGTTCGATTCATGGTCTGAATGCGGGCCCCTCAGCTTGTGGGCCCCTGATCTTTTCAAGGTGGCCACCAGAAAATCAAGATCCGTCGCCAAGGAATTCCTCGATGACAACTGGATCCGCTCCATTGCTGGCCTCAGCACGCCGGTTCAGCTGGCGCAATTCCTGGATGTCTGGAACCTCGTGATGTCCACCCACCTGAACCCGGACACGCCTGACACCATTGTTTGGACTACGAGCTCGCAGGGGACTTACTCTGCGGGATCCGCATACCACCTTCAGTTCCTGGGCAGTTTTCCCAAGTTTGACACCGCCAAGATTTGGCTTGCACACGCGGAGCCAAAATGCAAGATCTTTGCATGGCTTGCCCTTCATGCTAAGCTTCTCACCGCTGACAGGCTCGCCATTCGGGGGTGGCCGCATGACCCCGTCTGCCCCCTCTGTTTGTCTGCCCATGAGACGGCTACCCACCTCTGCAAGGACTGCCCTTTCACCACAGCTATATGGAACACCATCCACCGGGACGGCGACCACAACCCGGCTTCACATGGCCAGACTTTCATGTCTATCAACGACTGGTGGGACAATATCATCGATGGCAAGCCGGGCTCTGAAAGGCGCCGCCTCAGTGGCCGCTTTCTCTATGTGATTTGGAATGCCTGGAAAGAAAGAAACAGACGCATCTTCACTGGACATCGCCTCACCTACATCGAGGTGGCCTCAATCGTCAAGGAGGATATTGAGCAAAGACAGCGTGCTTTCACGCCTGTTAGAGTAGCCATCCCAGCTGAGCCTGACTAGGCAGCTGTGTTTTCTTTTTACCTCGGTGGTTTCTGGCATGTTTTACACCTCAATCTAAACATGCCATCTTTGTACAGTTTGGTTTTCCCCCTTGCTTATATGAAAAGGCAGTGCTCCTGCCGGTTGCTCCAAAAAAAAAGATTTAACGGGACATGTTATATCAATTCTCCATTTTTTTTCTATGCATCCACTCTTTTTCTTTCCTATGAATCAAACAAGCCTTCAGGGCCTTATTTTAGGTCCGAATCACATCGACATTAACACTTGATTTTGACAGTCCAAGCGTACCAAGATATTTTAAACATAAAATCCTTGGTTCGGCTTTATATAACAAGCCCTCATGACATACCAAGATATTACCTACAGATCGAAGGGGCTGTGGAGGTGAAGCTGCGTAGACTGCAGTGGGAACCGTTGGGCTCCGTGGAGGTGAGCGTAGACTGCAGTATACTATGGTTTGGCTGTGATCGCATCAGCATTTTCTATTCTTTTCTCATTTAGAAAGAAACGACAGTGAGGTGGAGCCAATTCGGACACAAATGGAATCTGATCATCGATATAAACCAATAGATTCCAATGATTTGCGGGATGGCACGGTCATTTTTGCTGGTTTTGTTGTTTACAGACAGCCTTTCCCTCTATTGTTGGGAGATACAACGGATTTTTCCTTATCTAGGTGTATTCTTTGCTGATGGCTATGCGCACCAAAATTGGCCAGTATAATACCTTTTTCTGAAATAAATTATGTTGCCTTCTTATGTCTTTTTTCTCTTGACAAAAGGTGAAATAATGTATAGCTATTTACCATGCTATAACGGATAAACTAGTAAAAAATGGTGAAAACAATGATCATGCCCAGCCTTACACGCTTGCCAAGTGGATGCATGAATTGGACATCCAAAACCAAAGACTTGTGCAAACCGTGTAACTATGATCTAGAGGTAGTTTTAACCGCTGACATGGTATCCCCATGGTTATCAGATATCGACATTCCGAGTTGATGTCCTGACTTTTCTGCTCATTTTGTTGGGCTCATGATGATTTTGTTTTATTAGTGCTAGTCTCAACTTATCAGAGGGAAAGTAGTGTTGGTAAACACATAAAAGGATTGGAAAAAACTTGTGGTGCAATTTTAATGATATGTCAAGGTCTCGTTGCCACGTGGATGCCATGTTAGCCACCATACCATTTGTAGCAAGTTTTGTGCAGGCAGGAGGAGCAGAGCCATAAACTATTTTGAGTGGAGGTACATTCTATATAATTTTTTGATAAATTCAGATTTTTTTTTGAAGTAATTCTCGTTCTTGGTTCACACACACGTCAACATGGGTTTGCCAATCTAATCAAATACCTGTATGAAGATGTTCCATTTACTAGTTTATGATCCTAAGGATGCAATTGGTGACCCTTAGTGTATACACTGTGCGTCTTTAGTTGATTCAAATGAACTAGATTTTAAACATCAGTTTTTAAAATCCAATTCATCCCACTGAAGTAGAGTGGGTAGGATGGTACCCTAATGGTTTGAAATTTGCACCTCGACATTTCATCGTCATCGGAAGAACACAAAATTCTGAATCCCCTAATTTCCATGAGTTAAAGATATACGAAATTTGAGAATCCTTTTCTGACAAAGGAAGTGTTTTAACCTCAAGATCTCGAATTCCAAACCACCTGACCTTTTGGGTGACAAATGGCATCCTGTTTTGCGACTTTGTATCTTTTATTTTTTATCACTAATAATTTACTAGGAGAGCGTGGAGCGAAAATAATCACCTCTTTGTCGAGCATGTATATATAGCACTATATTACTCGACACTAAATTAATAACAAATAACCTTCCTTCGGCTATTAGAGCTTTTCTTTCCAACCGCTCAACTATTTTTCTAAACACTCTTCAATAAGTCTCCAATGAGAATCTGAGAGACTCCGACAATGGATCGGGATTCCAAAATACCAAATAGGGAACTGTACCTGCTCTCAAATAACTGCGTGAGCGGCATATTCATTGGCTTATGCGCGACAGAATAATCTACTCTTATAGAAATTAATTTTGTGACTACGCATCAGTTGTAAAGCTGGAATCGCCAATTTAATATTATCATCCTTTTCAAGTTCATGTTCTATATAATATATTGTATCATCAACATATTGTAGGATAAAGAGGCCACGATACACTACATGTTTACTAGTCCCACAGTTTCATATATTTGTTTGCATGCCCGATAAGAATTGATAGCATGCCAACCATAATGTTAGATGACACAAGAGATGGTGGGCCACCCGGTTGAAGTACTTTATTGTTTGGAAATAATGACAGCATGCTATCATTTACCTTTACCGCTACACTGCCTCAGGACATGAAGCTATGAACCCATGCTATCATTTTTCAAAGAAACCCTTCATCATAAGGGCTGTTAGAGAAATGACCATTTGATTTTGTCACGAGCCTTCTCGAAATCAATTTTAAAAATTACGCCACTCGAATTCTTCTGGTCTAGTTAATGCAAATATTGTCAAGATTGTAAACAAAAAGACCGCTTGAGCCAGTAGTGTTACAATTTCCATGTTTTGAAGTTTCTTCGTGACACGTACTCTACTAGTATTAGAAAATGATATACCAGTTCTATTTACTTCAAGAAAATACATATTGCAAGAAGGCTTTTTTTCCCCATTGTGAAAAGGACCTGAGCCCAAAATAATCTCTTCGCTTCAGAGTTTTAAGCATCTGAATATCAATCACAGCCCAATTCTCTTCTCATTTTTAGTCACTTTACCTTTTCCAAGAGCATACATAAATTATCTGAATAGGCATCTAGCCAATTTGGAATTGGACAAAATGATAACAGAAAACACTCATAATAAAAGAGAAGAAATGGCCATGAAAACTGGAACCCTTTTTATTTAAGCAAGGTGGTAACAGATGAATAGTTAAACCTTTTCTCTTTTCTCTTTTCTCTTTGCATCTTAGCACTTGACGTCTCCATTGAATTTGTTATATTGTGATCCAAATTTCAAGAAGAGGCTAACTTCTGACGAGCGGAGCGAGCCCCGTCGCCGGTAGGCTTGGGCCTAGCGAAGCGAGTCTGAAGTTAGCCCACACCGAGTTCGCCCCCCGCGGTACGGATCGTTGCCATCGTCTATATATTTTCCCTGTAAGCTGCCGCTAGGGTTTCGTCGCATCATTGTACATCCACGGCGTTTGTAAATACCACCGAAATAGTGAAGTTTTGCTGTCTGGCGCCCGTGGTTTTTCCCTTGTGTGTTGCAAGGGTTTTCCACGTTAAAATCTCGTGTCCCCTGCAGTGTTTTACCTTTCGTTCTTCGTTTATTGTACATCTCCAATATAACAGAATTTCCATCAAGTCCTAGTTCTTGAACAATAGTAGTGCACTCAAAATCAGTATTACTCCCTCCGTCTCATGAAACATGTCGAAGAATTATCTAAATTTGGATGTATCTAGACACTAAATAACATCTAGATACATCCGAATTTTGACAAACCTCTAACATGTTTCATGGGATGGAGGGAGTATTATTTGTGCCTATATTCTAAGTTTTTTTTCCCTTTGAATTGGCCTATACTCTAAGTTGGTCGTGTGATCTTTTCATCTCGCATTTGGCCTTTTGCCTTTGTGCTGAACTGCTGACAGAAAATTAAGACATGCCTCCCACCTATCTTAAGACCTCGACCTCATCCTTTCCTATCCTTCAGGACGCCGTAAAGGCTGCTTAGAATAGTGTCCCTTGACAAATGGAGCTTCATGTGTAGCAGGATACCGATCATGATTAGATTCTCTGCAGCGTGATTTGTCAAAATTAATTAATACTTAATAGGATTAGAGCAGTTTAACGACAGTTTGGGTGCACTCACCTGACCTAGTCACGTGGCGTCCATATCAGAGCTGATCCATCAGCTGCATGGTAACTGGACGCTGCTCCTAAAGCTGATATTTGAGTCGTTTACTTCCTTTCATTTTCTCGATTCTGTTTTCCCTCGCGTCTTTGTTGTAACTGGTGAGAGAGAGAGAGAAACGACCCTGATGCTACATCAGTATACGACATCATCATCACAAAATTTCCCTCTCACTGTAGTGTCGGCAGGCGGGGAAAGATATATCTACCTGCATGCCGTTCTGCGTATAGATTTCAACAAAGTTGTATATGTATTCCATGAGGAGAAATTTCTGAAAAAGAAACCCCAATTGGTCCGGATGACAACAAGAACGGCTGATTGGACATTCGAACAAAAACAACAACACATACTGATTTCTTAAGACAAAAACCCTGATAGGTTGCTGGGACGACTGCTGGAAGTATTATTTTCTTGTTGTAAGGGGCAGCCAGCTTCAGATGTGAAGATCGCGCTAAAAGCTAGGCAGCAGAGAGCAATCATACTCCGGTCCCTACGTGTATATATACGCCGTACCCTCCGAAACTTGCACTGTTACAACATGTACACACAACATGTTCGGTTTGTATATTGTCTCACGGTGTCTTTTATAGCAAAGACATGGCTGGATGATCCAATGTAGGCTACAGTCGTGGTATAGTACGAGACATGCTTTTGATATGATGCTATTCCCTAATACTGGCCCAAGCTTTCAATTAAGAAAGGGATGGCAGTTGAACAGCTGGCTAATCTTAGCCACGACGAGTTGTGGGCTTCTGAAATAATGCTACACTTTTAAAGGTTCGCTTGACAAGTCTCTAAATACAGACAATTTTCTTCAACAACCCAGATGCCTTGGCGAAAATTCCGCTTATATATACTCCCAATCCAAAGAATTTACATGATAGATGATTCTCCATTAGCTGATGGAAGAGTCTGAAAGTTTCCATCAGATACTTAGAGCTAAATCACATGGATACGTGTCAGAGGGAAGCCCATGCACATGCACAAAGCACGTAAGAGTTGAATATTTTGAAGCTCAATTGAGTCCATACTATACTACATGCCAAGATCTGGAAGGGATGATTCTGTTAGCTGTGATGGCGCCTACCTGTGACTGTAATTTATACTTTCATTGAGTCAACGAAGAGCGCTGAAGAGAGCAGAAGCTCAATTGAAGGGGAATATGAAAGAAAAATAGGTCAGCATTCCAATCCAGCTGATCTAGAACCATTACATGAATGGCGCAAGACGCTGCCGGCCGGAAACCCTCGGCATAGCCACATTGGGCCATCGGCGTAGGCTACGCCGAGACGTAGCTCCTCGGCAAAGGTCCTCTTTGGTAGAGCCACGTGGGTCGTCGGCGTAGACCCGGCCCTCTGCGTAGCCCGCATACGCCGTGGGTGGCCGTTAGCGTCTAGACCCTCGGCGCAGGTCATACCGTCCGTTAACTTCAAAAAAAATTAAAAATTCCAATTTTTTCCCAATTTTTATTATTCTCTCACATGGATCATTTTAACTCTAACTACACTTAATCTTAGGTTAAATTACACTCATGGTCAAACTTTTCAATTTGGTCACTCATCCTCACACTACTCTAATCCTAGCACGTATAACATCTTCGTACCTTCCGGTTGAGCTTTCATAAAAGAAACGAAACACTGCTAATAATACTATCGTATCAATCCTATTAACTCTTAGACTGTGATATCACAAATATTTATTATTTTGATTTTTAAACAATTTTTTCAATAAACATCAATGTTAAGTAATAAAATAATAATCTTTATGTCGGATACAATTATTAATTAATTTATTTAAAAAATATAAATCATGAATTTCTAGCAAAAACTAAAATCTTCCTACTTTCATATTTCCATTTGGAATTTTGAGAATCTAACAAAATTCCAATTGGGTAAACCCGGGTGAATTCGGATGTAACTTTTCAAGACGATCATTCTGATAGGTTATACATTTTTTTCGACATCATATGCAAAAAATAATGTCATTTTACTTAGAATTTTTTTTTTGCAAAACAAGTCAAAATTCAAATTTGTTAATTTCCCCTAATAGTAGGTTGCGTAACATATATGAATCTCAAACTATTTTTATTTTTTGAATTTTTTATTATTTTATGTCATTCAGTTGAAACTTAAAAAGGCGATCGGGGAGGGGGGGATGGATGGAGGGAAAAAAAGTTCGCGTAGATTTTTTTAAAAAAGGAGGAGGCTATGTCGAGGGCAGCCCTCAGCGTAACACTGACGCCGTGACGACGCCGTCACGGCCTGGCCATGGAGGGGCGCGTGCCCAGGCCTACGTCGACGGTCCGGAGTACGCCGAGGGCTCACTTGGTGGGCTGGCCTGACCGGGCCATACGCAGCCGGCCTCGACTTTTGGCCCTCGGTGTATGAGCAGGTTGTCGGCGCATTGCGCCATTCCTGTAGTGAACGTTCATGATGCATAGTCTAATATGATTTGTGGTAGATTACTCATGGTTCAGACTCAAAGCTACATTATTTGTATAATGAGCTTGATAATGCATTTTGTCATGAGAGCTTTTGCTCATTTCGTCGGTAACTAAGTATCCTGAATTGCCACCTATTAATAGTACCAGGACACCGGGCATCAAGAGAACTCAACGGAACAAAGGCTAACATCATGCTCATAAGAAATGAACGTAAATCAAGGTAGACTTCTACTTCCAGATTGTTATATTACATAAGCACAATCAGCTCCAAAGCTTCTAACTTTAATTTTTGATGAGCAGATTTGTGGTGGTGGAACTCTTAGCTGAGTAGAACCCGCTAACAGTCTGCTTCAATGGCAAGTGCTTTAGTGACGCCAGGTCACACATCTTCTCCGAATCCCCCCTGGAACTGTACAGCTATTGATCTGCAGACATGCCTGCAGAGAATAATGGACTGCTTAGGAAATATACAAAGTTTGGTTTGGTCAATTAAATCTAGATCTCTATCCAAGAATATCTCCTAGACCAATCATAGAACCCATGGTAGCTTGGAAATGACATGTTAAACCCTCCTAGATGTCTGATAGTATAATTCCAGTTGTACCATTACTGCATTCTGTAAAGTCGGAACCGGCAGTTCATCAAATTCCAAGTATAAATTAATGTGCGCTGATACAAATCCACATGCATCAACACCCCTGCAAAATCAGATTTGACGGTTCTGGATTTCTAAGATTAGTATCATGTTCGACTTTGCATCAAGAAAATTTAAATGTTACCTTCCCGGCGAGGCTAAGGTTAGGGTCTCCGCTCGATCCTATTGAGGTGTTGGGACAGTCAGGTTCTCCTGCTCGTGTGCGTGGGCTTCTTTCTCCGGCGAATCGACCAGCGTGGTGGGGTAGGCTTCGTAGACAACGCAGGCTATATGGGCCACTAGAGGGTTGTACGTACATGTGAGATTCTTAAATTATACGATCATGCCCCTCGCTTAAAAGAGGTATGGAAAGATCTCCACCGTTCTTGTTTCTAATGCGGTCAAAATTTTGCCAAGAGGGAGCACCGGAGCAGAAGTGATTTCCCGTACGCGCTAAATCCATAGAACCTGAGGTTCGAACACGGGACCTCGCCGGAGCACGCACGGACGGCCGTGGGCTGCTACCATCCTGGTCGATGACCAGTTCCCACCGCTGCTAAATTGGAAACCATATTTATGCCTAAGAATCCTACGTTGTGCATTTCGGTTCTGATCCAAACTCAAGGAGAATCCCGTTCAAAAAAAAAAACTCAAAGAGAATTATCAGCTCACACGTCACTCGCTGCGTTAATTTACGTCCAAATTCCACGCCAAAAAGTCTACGCAAATTCAATTGTCCACTATACAGCTCGTACCTGAACAATGGCTATTTCACACAAGCATCAATAGCAAGAAAAGTAGCATATCAACTAATAACCATCAAAAAAGAAGAAGAAACGTATCAACTAGGTCATTAAGGGATCAGCTGTGTCAGAGTGAAACATGCGACGTCGACCGATTTGGCCTTATTCTAGGTCCAAATCACATCGGCATGAACATTTGAATTTGACAGTCCAACCGTACCGATGTTAGCTGCAGATCCAAGGGACCGTGGAGGTGAAGCTGCGTAGACGGCAGCAGTGGGAACCATTGGCCTATGTCAGAAGTGAGTGGATAGTTAATCAGGCAGTAGTATCGGAGTATCTTTATTGGCTTGGCTGTTGTGGTATCATCATTTTTTTTCTTTTTAATTGGGAAAGAAACGTCATTGAGGCAGAGACAATTCGGACACAGATTGATCATCGATATAAACCAACAGATTCCAAAGTTGCAAGATAGCACCGTCATTTTTGCTAGTTTTATTGTTTAGAGAAGGTCTTTCCTTCCTCATTTTTCCAGGGAGATACAACCGATTTCCTTATCTAGGTGTATTATTTTCTGATTATCCTTCTCTTATAAAAAACAATATTTCCAGCTTTTATCTTTTTATATATAGTGAAATAATTCATACATACTTACCATGCTATTACAAATAGACTAGTAAAAAAATAGTGAAAACATTGATCATGTTCTGCCTACACCAAAAACGCACATGGACTTGCCAAGTCAATTCATAAATTGAACACCCAAAACCAAAGACTAGTGCAAACAGTGTAGCCGTGGTATAGAGGTAGTTTTGATCACTCAAATTGTATCCATGACTACGTACGAGACATCGACATTCGACAAGTGCGATGATGTTCCAATTTTTCTGGTCATTTTGTTGGCTCATGATGGTTTTCGTTTATTGGTGCTACTCTCAATTTATCATAGGGAAAGGGCATTAAGAGGTGCTGGTAAATAGAGAAAAGGGTTGAAAAAACTTGTGGTGCAATTTTAAATGCTATGTCAAGGTCTCATTGCCACGTGGATGACATGTTAGCCACAAAACCACCTTTAAACCTTTGTAGCAAGTTTTGTGAAAGCAGGAGGAGTGGAGCCATGAACTATTTTGAGTGGAGGTACATTTTATACAATATTTGATAAACCAAGTACCTTTTTTTTGGAATTTGAAACAATAAGTGAGGTTCTTGGTTCGCAGACACGTCAACCTGGGTTAAGGAATTTATAAAAAGATCTGAATGAAGATGTTGAATTTACTAGTTTATGATCCGTTGTAAGGATGCAAATCGGTGACCCTTAGTGTACACACTGACCCTCTTTAGTTCAGTTAAATGGACTAAATTTTAAAAATCCTGTCCATCTTTTTAAAATAAATTCATCTCATTGAACTAGAGAGGGTTGGAGGGTACCATAATGGTTTGAATTTTTTACCTCTACTCCCCATCGTCATCTGAACAATCCAAAATTGAGAATCCCCTAGTTTTCATGCATACAAATATAGAGGTTTAGAGCCTATATACTTTCTCTCCATGAAGTTTTGCCATGCCATGTCCTCAATAAGAAACTTGAGAATCCTTTTGCTAACAAAGGAAGTGTTTTAACCTCAAGCTGTTGAATTCCAAACCACCTGATCTTTTGAGTGACAAATGGCATCCCATTTCGCGAGTTTGTATCATTATGGCCAACAACAATGCTTAAAGTAACACGAGAGATAGGGAGTCGACCGGTTGAAGTACTTTTATTGTTTGGAAGTAATCGTAAGTGTCATAATTTACCTTTAACTATGGCCACACCAGCCGCCTCCTGACATGAAGCTATGAACCCATTCACATCATTTTTTAAAGAAACCCTTCAACCCAAGGGTCTGTTAGAGAAATAACCATTTAACCTTTTCATGGGGCCTTTGAGAAATCAATTTTAAAAACATGCCACTCGGCTTCTTCTGGTGTAATCAATGCAGATATTGCCAAGATTGTAAACAAAACATCGCTTGAGCTAGTAGTACTAAAATTTCCATATTTTGAAGTTTCCTCTTGGCATGTACTCTATTACTATTAGAAAATGATCTACTAGTTTTATTTATTACAAGAGAATATTTATTGCAAGAAAGCTTGTTTCTTCCCCATTGTGAAAGAGGCCTGAGACCAAAATAATCTCTTCAGTTTAAGCATCTGAATGTCAATCACAGCCCAATTCTCTTCTCATTTTTAGTCATTTTCATCTTTTCCAAGAGTTTACATAACTTGTCTGAATAGGCATCTAGCCAATTTTGAATAGCACAAAGATGATTACAGAAAACTCTCACAAAAAAGAGAAGAAACAGCCATTAAAACTGGAAGCCTTTTTTATTTAAGCAAGAATCTAACAGATGAATAGTCAAACCTTTTCTCTTTGCATATTAGCACTTGATGTTTCCATTGAATATCCATCATGTCTTAGTTCTTGAACAATAATAGTGCACTCCAAATCAGGGTATTATTATTGAGCTTATACCCCGCAAAAAAAAATATTGTGCCTATATGCTAAGTTTTTTTCATTTGAATCGGCCTATATACTAAGTTGGTCGTTCTCCACGAAACTGTACATGAGATGCATAGGAAGAAACTTGATGGGGTGCTTTTTAAAATCGATTTTGAAAAGGCGTATGATAAGGTTAAATGGCCCTTTTTGCAGCAAGTTCTACGTATAAAGGGTTTTGATCCTATTTGGTGCGATAGAATAAAGTAATTTGTGCAAGGGGGGAGTGTCGGGATACGAGTTAATGATGTCATTAAGCATAATTTTCAGACCAAGAAGGGATTACGCCAGGGGGATCCATTATCTCCAATTCTTTTTAACATTGTCGCTAATATGTTAGCGATTCTTATTGCTAGGGCTAAGGATGAGGGTAAAGTGGGGAGCTTGTTGCTTCACTTGATTGATGGGGTATCTCCATTTTACAATATGCGAATGATACAATATTGTTTTTGGAACATGATATTGCTAAGGCAGTTAATATGAAATTAATCCTATGCATCTTTGAAGAATTACTGGGTTTAAAAATTAACTTTCATAAAAGTGAAATATTTAGCTTTGGTAAGGCTAATGATATGGAGGATCAGTATAGACATATTTTTGGCTGCGAGTCTGGAACATTACCATTAAAATATTTGGGGATTCCGGTTCATTATAGGACGCTGCGGGATGCGGAGTGGAATCCTATAGAAAATCGTTTTGCCTCCAAATTGGGGTGTTGGCAGAGTAAAATGTTGTCCTATGGAGATAGGTTGGTGCTTATTAATTCTGTGCTTACAAGTCTTCTTATGTTTATGTTATCCTTCTTGGAAATACCTATTGGGGTTAGAAAGAGGTTAGATTACTCACTAGTAGGAAAAGCCTCATCAGTGGCGCACGAAAAATGGATTCTGTGGCGCATGGGAGGCGTCGCCACAAAAATAAGGTTTCTGTGGCGCACCTGCCCATGCGCCACAGAACTAAGGTTTCTGTGGCGCACTTGTTCTTAGGTGCGCCACAGAAAAGGGTGCGCCACAGAATTGGTTCTAAGTGCGCCACAGAATTTGCTTGTATTATACACGATTTTGTGCTGTCTGCTATACATATGCAGTTTATACACAGCAATACAGATACACAATACAGATACACAGGTTATATACAGCAACATTCAGATATAATATAAATCATGTACATTGCACAGATATAACATAGACATCATCATCACATTACTTAGAGCCCGATCGAGATACATATATAGTGGCAAGTGTCAAATGTTTTGCATACAACTCTTAATTCATACAAAATTCACAATTTCGAGATACAAAGTAGTCTTCATCCGGTTCCTCCTTTGCTCCGTCATCTCTACCCACCAGGCTCGCTTGCATCGGGGTCCTTCATCCAGTTCCTACTATGATGAAAATGGAAGAAAGTGAGACCAACAAGTCCGATGCACAAGAGAAATGGAATAAATGCCTCATACATTGTTGGTCAACACAAATATTAACATTCAGGGACGGTGTAAGTGAGACCAAGTCCGATGCACAAGAGATTGATATTTGTGCTATCTTACCAGACTCACTTACGCCGCCCCCGAGTGTACGGTGACCAAACATTTTAATCATCGGCATTTTGAAAATCTCAAAGCAAATGGAATGACAAAATGGAATAAGTGCCTCATACATTGTTGGTCAACACAAATATTAACATTTAGGGATGGCGTCAGTGAGGCCAAGTCCGATGCACAAGAGATTGATATTTGTGCTATCTTACCAGGCTCACTTACGCCACCCCCAAGTGTACGGTGACCAAACATTTTAATCATCGGCATTTTGAAAATCTCAAAGCAAATGGAATGACAAAATGGAATAAGTGCCTCATACATTGTTGGTCAACACAAATATTAACATTTAGAGATGGCGTCAGTGAGGCCAAGTCCGATGCACAAGAGATTGATATTTGTGCTATCTTACCAGGCTCACTTACGCCACCCCCAAGTGTACGGTGACCAAACATTTTAATCATCGGCATTTTGAAAATCTCAAAGCAAATGGAATGACAAAATGGAATAAGTGCCTCATACATTGTTGGTCAACACAAATATTAACATTTAGGGATGGTGTAAGCGAGGCCAGGTAGGATGCACAAGAGATTGATATTTGTGCTATCTTACCAGGCTCACTTACGCCACCCCCAAGTGTACGGTGACCAAACATTTTAATCATCGGCATTTTGAAAATCTCAAAGCAAATGGAATGACAAAATAGAATATGTGCCTCATACATTGTTGGTCAACACAAATACTATGGTCAGTAAACCATAGTTGCAGATACACCGCCGTATACTTTGCGAAGGGCCCCCTTTCCCCGGTCGGCGTTCCGTCAACGGGTGCTTGACGACACAACAACGCCGATCTGCATCTCCGGCGCAGAACCACGCCAGTCCCTCGCTGTCCAGTGAACGAGTCCTTGATGCAAAGACCGTGCCGGCCTGCCCAGCATTATGCCAGGCCGTGTTGCCGCGCTTCAAGCCGTGTGTCCCGCGCCCTGCAGGAGAGTGCAGGGCGCGTGATCGACATGGCCTGAAGCGCGACAACAGTGGTCGGCATGATGCTAGGGAGGCTGGCACCGTCTTGGCATTAAGGACTCGTTCACGTACTGGACGGCGAGAGAAGAAAAGTGGTGCTGCGCCGGAGAGGCATGTCGGCGTTGTTGTCTCGTCAAGGACTCGTTCACGGAACGGTGGCCAGGGAAAGGGGGCTCGTCTACAAAGTATATTGCGGCGTATAGGTGACCAAACATTCTAATCATCGGCACTAAAATGGAAGAAAGAGCCAAGTGGTATCTCAACTAGATATCATATGCCTCATACTTTGTTGGTCGAAAGAAATATTAACATTCCGGGATGGGGTCAGTGAGGCCAGGTAGGATGCACAAGAGATTGATATTTGTGCCATCGCACCAGGCTCACTGGCCCCACCCCAGAGTATACAAGTGACCAAACAATTTAATCATCGGCACTAAAATGGAAGAAAGGCCAATGCAATTAAGAAGTAGCTAGTATATATGAACTAAATGGAATGCCTCATACTTTGTTGGTCGAAACAAATATTAACATCCAGGGATGGAGTAAGTGAGGCCAGGTAGGATGCACAAGATATTGATATTTGTGCCATCCCACCAAGCCTCACTTGCTCCACCCCCGAGTGTACGAGTGATCGACCAACCATCTAATCATCGACAAGTAAATCACTTGGGGTAATGTTAAAATGTTTGTCTCCATATTTGGGAGACATTTTTAATATTGGAGTCTAGCTAATGGAAATCAAGAACTAGTCTTGATCTCCAAATGGTGATTAGAGGGAATTTATTCATCTTAAGCAATATTAGGGACAAATGGGATCATGCAAGGGACTTGGGTCATTTGGATCATAAGGCATCAATTAAGGAGGCAACCAGGGACAAAGGGAAACATTTGATGATCCATTATCATAGGCAACAAAGCAGCAACTTTTTCCCCTCTAATCTAGCTAGAGTCCTTAAAAGAAATCCATCATAAGCATGGTCAAATACACATATATAGCATTTGGAGAGCAAACAAGCAGTAGCCATATCACTCAATCCAATAATATAGTAATTTGGATCATAATGCATCAATTAAGGAGGCAACCAGGGACAAATTAAGGGAAACATTTGATGATCCAGTAAGTGCATGACACTTTGAGCTACCCAAGAATAAAGGCCAACAGTGGATAAACATCTGCTCAACCATTTCTTGCACTAGAGGAAAAGTAACCCACATTGAAACTTGAAGAGTCAAGTGACACTACAAGCAGCGCACACACCCCTGCAATCACATGTGTTGACAGAAACTAATGGATATCAAGAACTAGTCTTGATCTCCAAATGGTGATTAGAGGGAATTTATTCATCTTAATTAAGCAACATTAGGGACAAATGGGATCATGCAAGGGACTTGGATCATTTGGATCATAAGGCATCAATTAAGGAGGCAACCAGGGACAAAGGGAAACATTTGATGATCCATTATCATAGGGACATAAGTCAAGATGCTCAAACACACATAGCATGCATGGAGCAGATGCTCCAAAGGGATTATTCATCACTTGGTATATAGACCAAGTGATGCTGGCAAAAGAGAGGCCAATCAAGAACCAAGAATCCAGTAAGTGATAGATATGCCTAAACAAGCAACAACACATAGCATATCCTAGCTAACTGCATGAGACAAGTCTTGGTAGCCAACTGAATCACCTAGCACCACCTAGCCTTTTAAAACCATCAGAAACAGTCCTTTTTCTTCAAAGGATACCACAGTGGCATTCATTTACATGATCCCCTACTGTGGATATCTCTATTTTCATCAAAGCCAACACAAGAAATAGAAATTTATCATTACTCAGTTGAGTTCAAAACAAAGCTGGGGTACCATAAGGGATTATTCATCACTTGGTAGTAACCATCATAAGCATTCCATTTAAATCACACATTTTAGTATATGTTCTTATCCAAGTTTTTGCCTCAGCCTTTGCATCATTGGCTGAGCTAAGACATCAAGCTTCTGGCCAGGGAGCATTCTTTATTTTTAGGGAACTATATGAACTATATGCACATGATCCAAGAAGCATCCCCACTAATCAGAGCATTATAAGCATACCATAAGCTCACAAGAATCCATCAAGTAAATCATCGTGGGTCCAAAAACTTGGGGTCCGTAAAACTAATCCCAACAGAGAATTACTTGGGGTCCGTAAAACTAATCCCGTGCCAACCAAGAGCAACTATAAATATGTATGTATACAAGCCCACCGGTAGCATTTCATGCATTTAAATTCCTATGAACCAGCTTAACCTCACCGAGCACAACAAGCATTTAAATGAACAGTAGCATCAAATTCCTATGAACCCATCAAGAAAATTGTTAACAGCTAACCTCACCGAGCACAACAAATGAACCAAAAGAGGTAATAAGCCATCAAGATTAACAGTTAACCTCACTGAGCACAACAAATGAACCAGTAGCATCAAATGAACCAACCGAGCAGCAATGCATCACTAGCAGCAATGCATCCAGAGCCAACAAATGAACCAGTAGCATCAAGATTAACAGCTAAGCATCACTAGCAGCAATGCATCCAGAGCCAACCGAGCGAGCATTTCGTCGAGCACGTTGTGCTCGCGCGGGGGAGGAAGAGGGAGGGGAGGGGAGGGAGCTCACCGACGATTTGGAGAGTCGTGGAGGAGCTCACCGACGACGACGGCAGGGGTGGAGGTCGCGGCGGCTCCTCCACCTTGACGCGGCGGCGGCTCCTCCACCTTGACGCCGCGCCGGCCCCTCCTCCTCCACGCCGCAGCGGCTTGTGCTGCTGGTGGCGGGGATGGGTGGAGCGTGGCGGCATCCGGCCCTCGCGGAGGAAGGCGGCGGCGGCGGCGACAGCGACGGCAGCGCTCGCCATGGAAGGCGGCGGCGCGGGGAGAGAGGGGAGAGCGGGGCGAGGACCTGGGGCGCGGGAGGGGGACGGCGGGGATCTAGGACACGTTATTTCTGTGGCGCACCGAGACAAGTGCGCCACAGAAAACATTATTTCTGTGGCGCACCGAGGCCAGTGCGCCACATAATACGTTATTTCTGTGGCGCACCAGGTGCAGTGCGCCGTAGAAAAGGTAAGACCAATGGTTGGGCGTGACAGGATGTGGGCCCCACCAAGTTTTTGTGGCGCAGCGTTTCATAGTGCGCCACAAAATTAAGCTATTTCTGTGGCGCACCCAGAATGGTGCGCCACAAAATAATATTCTGTGGCGCATTTTTAGTGGTGCGCCACAAAACTAAGCTTTGCCTATAAGGGTTTTCCTACTAGTGACTATAGATCAAAAAATTTCTGGCAATCGGATGAGCACAAGAGGAAATATAGATTATCTAAATGGAATATGTTGTGTCGACCAAAGGACCAGGGGGTTGGGAATTGAGGTTTTGGAATTGAAGAATAAATGTTTACTGAGCAAATGGTTGTTTAAACTCCTTACAGAGGAGGGTATGTGGCAGCAGCTCCTTTGTAACAAATAGCTTAAAAATAAAACTCTGGCACAAGTAGAGGTTAAACCAACTGACTCACCTTTTTGGAGGGGTCTCATGCATGTTAAAGAGGACTTTTTCAAGAGAGGTTTTTTTAGAGTGGGGGACGGAACATCGGTTAGATTTTGGGAGGATGTATGGATGGAAGATACTCCTTTGCCCCATCAATATCCGGCATTGTATAATATTGTTCAACATAAGAATGTGCTAGTTTTAACTGTGCTTGCTACTGAACCTATCAATATTTCTTTTAGAAGAGGATTCAATGACAGTAAATGGCTGCAATGGTTACATCTTTGTCAACGCCTTATCACAATTAATCTAACACCTGAGTCTGATAAGTTTATTTGGAAGCTTAATGATTCGGGTATTTTTTCAGTTAAGTCTATGTACCTTGATTGGATGAATGGGCATACAGTTTACCTTCGTAAATATCTATGGAAGCTAAAGATCCCTTTGAAAATTAAAAATTTTATGTGGTTCTTGAGTAATAAGAAACTTCTGACTAAGGACAATCTACTTAAACGGAAGTGGAAAGGATGTCACAAGTGTTATTTTTGTGATTCCATGGAAACCGTTAATCATTTATTCATTGTCCTTTTGCAAAGATAATATAGCGAATGATGTACCTTACTTATAATATTCCGCCACCGGCTAATGTTACTAATATGTTTGGTAGATGGCTGAATGGTGTGAGAAAGATAGATAAACAAAAAATTAGAATTGGTGTTTCGGCCATTTGTTGGGCTGTTTGGAGGACTAGAAATGATATTATCTTTAACAACCAAAGTGGAACTAATTTTTTGCAGGTTATCCGGCGAGCTGCTCAGTCAATTCAACAATGGGTTTTCCTCCTCCCAACGGAGCAGCAGGAGGATATTGTTACTGGATGCAACCGCATGCTAGTGGTTGCTCAGGACTTTTATTTTCAGGCTACTGGGTGGCGGCATCTTAATAGAATAGCAAATGCATAGCTTTTCTTGGTGCCATATTTTCAGCTGGTTGATTCATGTATTGACCATAGCTTTTCCTTGATTGTAATCTGTGATGATGAATATTTTAGCACTTTACAATAAGTTTTAATAAAGCAAGCCGTGTGCATCTATTGATGCAAAGGCTGGGGCTATACTCCTTTATCGGAAAAAAAACTAAGTTGGTCGTGTGGTGTTTTCATCTCTCATTTTGCATTTTTCCTCAGAAAATTAAGACATGTCTCCCTATCTTATATTCTTATGTCCTCGACCTCAACCTTTCCTATCCTACAGGAAGTCGTAAAGTTTGCTTAGAATAGTGTCCCTTGACAAATGGAGCTTCAGGTCGGGAGCTAGCAGGAGACCGAACATGATTAATTAGATTCTCTGGTACGTGATTTGTCAGAATTAATTAGAAGGATTAAAGCGTTGTGACGACATTTTGGCGCCCACTCACCTCACTTAGTCACCTGGCGTCCATATCAGAGCTGATCCATCAGCTGCACTGCTGCTAATTAAGCTGATATTTGAGTAGCTTACATTCTTTCATTTTCTCGATTTGGTTTTCCCTCACGTCTTTGTTGTAACCGGGGAGAGAGAAACGACTCTGATGGAACATCAGTATACAACATCAGCATAAAAATTTCCCTCTCACTGTAGTGTCGGCAGATGGGGAAAGATAATTCTAGCTGCAATTCTTCGTATAGATGTCAACAAAGTTGTATGCATTCCATGAGGAGAAATTTCTGAAAAGAGAAACCCCAATTGGTCCGGATGACAACAAGAACGACTGATTGGACATTCGAACAAAACAGCAACAAGAAACTTTGGTTTCTCAAAAAGAAAACCCTTGCTGAGACTGCTGGAAGTAGTAGTATTATCTTGTCGTAAGGGGGAGCCATATATTTTCTTGCACCTCTGCTTCAGATGTGAACATCGCGCTCAAAGGCACCCGTTGGGGTAAGGAAACGTCTGGATTTCTATAGATCTAGGTTCTTCTGGCAATCTGATGATAATAAAAGAAAATATAGACTTACTAAATGGAATATTGTGTGCCGATCCAAGGACCAAGATGGGCTTGGTATTGAGGTTCTTGATATTAAAAACAAATGCCTACTGAGTAAATGGCTCTTTAAACTACTTAATGAAGAAGGGGTATGGCAAGAATTGATACAAAATAAATACCTAAGATACAATACTTTATCTGGTGTACAGGCTAAACCCACTGATTCTCCCTTTTGGAAGGGGTTGATGGAGGTTAAGGGGGAGTTCTTCTCTAGGGTTTTTTTCAAAGTGGGTAATGGATGCAATACCCGCTTCTGGGAAGATACGTGGTTAGGAAAAACTCCTTTAGCACACCAGTATCCATCACTATATAATATAGTTCATCACAAAAATGTTACAGTTGCCCATGTTCTAGCTCAAACCCCACTCAATATTACGTTTCGTAGAGCGTTGAGTGGTAATAGGTGGTCTTCATGGATTAACTTATGTCGAAAATTGATAAGGATAAATTTGAATGAAGATAATGACCGTTTTGTCTGGGATTTGACATCCACAGGACTCTTTACGGTTAAGTCTATGTATGAAGACCTCATGAATGATCATACTCCTTTTTTAAGAAAATATCTCTGGAAGGTTAAGGTTCCTCTTAAGATAAAGATTTTTATGTGGTTCTTGAGTAATAAGGTTTTATTAACCAAAGATAATTTAGCCAAACGACACAAAATGTGTCTTTTGCGGAGAACATGAGACTATTCAACATCTTTTTGTGGAGTGTCCTTTAGCTCAACTGCTTTGGCGTACAGTTAATTTCACTTATGATCTTCCGCCTCCATCAAATATTACTACTATGTTTGGTAATTGGTTGAATGGAGTAGATAGACAATCTAAAGCTTTTATCCGTATTGGGGTTTCCGCTTTATGTTGGTCTATATGGAGGGTCAGAAATGATATTATCTTTAACAGGAAAAAATCTTTTCACTTTTTCCAGGTTATTCATATGGTGGCACATTGGGTCCAGCTTTGGTCTCTCCTTTCGCCGGAGGGACAGCGGGATGCTATGGCTAATGGGTGCACACGGCTCCTGATGGTTGCTCAGGATATCTTGTGCCAGACTGGTTGGCGGCATACTAGGAGACTTGGTTCTTGAGTTCTCTTTTTGTGTCTTTTTCTTAGTAATGGTTGATTTTTGTATCAATCATTGATGATACTTGGGTTGTAATCTATACTTTATTCGAACTTATTTTTAATAAATGGCCGTGTGCGTCATCATGATGCAGAAGCCGGGGTATACCCCCATTTCGAAAAAAAACGGAGCAATCATACTCCGGTCCCTACATGTGTCCTCCGAAACTTGAATTGTTACAGCATCTCCACCGGGCGGTTCCGATAGTGGCTCCGATAGTGTTGGCGTCAGAAACCCACCGGCGAGTAGCGACGGGCAACACGTAGAGCCGGGAGGCTCCCAGAACTGCGGCTGGCCCTGGTCCCTCCGAGCGACGGCCCGCGAAGCTCCTGGTACGCACGTCCCGATGCTGGTGCAAGGGCGTGCCACCTGACCTATACCTGGTCAGGAAGGTGATGGATTTGCTTCGCTTAGTTTCCTGCATGGCATACACGTAAACATTAAATACGAGCCTCGATCGGCTCTCAGGTTGTTGATACGTCCCCGACGTATCCATAATTTCTGTCGTTCCATGCTTGTTTTATGACAATACTTACATGTTTTGCTTGCACTTTATGATGATTTCATGCATTTTCCGGAACTAACCTATTAACGAGATGCCACAAAGTGCGCTTCCTGTTTTCTGCTGTTTTTGGTTCCAGAAAGGCTGTTCGGGCAATATTCTCGGAATTGGACGAAATCAACGCCAAACCTCCTATTTTTCCCGGAAGGCTCCAGAACACCGAAGAAGAGTCGGAGAGGGGCCAGGGGGCCACCACACCACATGGCGGCGCGGGCCAGGCCTTGGCCGCGCCGGCCTAGGGTGTGGCGCCCCCAGGTGCCCCCCTGCGCCGCCTCTTCGCCTATAAAACCCCTTTCGACCTAAAAACACCGTACCAATTGACGAAACTCCAGAAAGACTCCAGGGGCGCCGCCGCCATCGCGAAACTCCAATTCGGGGGACAGAAGTCTCTGTCCCGGCACCCTGCCGGGACGGGGAAGTGCCCCCGGAAGCCATCTCCATCAACGCCACCGCCTCCGCCATGCTCCGTGAGTAGTTCCCCCATGGACTACGGGTTCTAGCAGTAGCTATGTCGGTATACTCTCCCCCATGTACTTCAATACAATGGTCTCATGAGCTGCCTTACATGATTGAGATTCATCTGATGTAATCGGTGTTGTGTTTGTTGGGATCCGATGGATGATACATTATGATTAGTCTATCTATAAAGTTTGTGAAGTTATTGTTGCTGCAATCTTGTTATTCTTAATGCTTGTCACTAGGGCCCGAGTGGCATGATCTTAGATTTGAGCTCTATATTGTTGCTTAGATTGTATCTACAAGTTGTATGCACATGTCACTGTCCGGAACCAATGGCCCCGAAGTGACAGAAATCGGGACAACCGGAGGGGATGGTAGTGATGTGAGGATCACATGTTTTCACGGTGTGTTAATGCTTTGCTCCGGTACTCTATTAAAAGGAGTACCTTAATATCCAGTAGTTTCCCTTGAGGCCCGGCTGCCACCGGCTGGTAGGACAAAAGATGTTGTGCAAGTTTCTCATTGCGAGCACGTACGACTATATACGGAAAACATGCCTACATAATTAATAATCTTGATGTTCTATCTTAATGCTTTGATTCCTATCAATTGCCCAACTGTAATTTGTTCACCCAACACTTGTCACTTATTGGAGAGTTACCACTAGTGTAGATCGCTGGGAACCCCGGTCCATCTCTCATCATAATATACTTGTTCTACATGTCATTGGAAGTAGTATCAACTATTCTCTGGTGCCATTGCTCTCATATTGCTATTACCGCTGCTGTGTTACTGTTACTACTGCTCTCATATTACTGCTACTTTCACATCACCCCTGTTGCTAGTGCTTTTCCGTGTGCAAATGAATTGACAACTCAGTTGTTAAGGCTTATAAGTATTCTTTACCTCCCCTTGTGTCGAATCAATAAATTTGGGTTTTACTTCCCTCGAAGACTGCCGCGATCCCCTATACTTGTGGGTCATCAAGACTGTTTTCTGGCGCCGTTGCCGGGGAGGCATAGCTCTACTCATAAGTTCACCTGGGGAGTACACTCTACCTCTCTCTCTGTTTTGTTCTATTTTGTTTTGCTTAGTTTACTTTTGTCTAGTTTATTTGTGCTTAGTTTATTTCTGTCTAGTATTATTTTCCTTAGTTTACTTCTGCTTAGTTTATTTTTGTCTTGTTTTATTTGTCTCATATACCCAAAAACCCATAAAAATTTGAAAAACCGAAAAATTAAAAACTGCTATTATGGGAGAACCTACAACCTACTTGGAGCTTATAGAATGTTATAATAATTATAGAGAATCAAGAACTGGTAAAATAATGAGTGCTATGATAGAGAAATTAAATACAATTGCTAGAATCTTGCTTAGACGCCATGATATAAACTGTTGCTCTCAACAGGATACTAAACATCTTAAATTTCAATGTGGCTTTAGTGAGGAATTTTTTATTAAGAACTATAACCGGAATTGCTATATTCATTATGGGTTCGAAGAGGTAGAACAATTTGTCTTATTTATGGGAGCCTCTGAGATAGAATCCTTCATGGTTGAGAATTATGAAACTTGTGCTATTTGTAAGGACCTTAAAGATTATGTCTCTACTATCCTTAATTCTTGCATAGAATGCTACAGTAGGAATCCTTATATCCTTGATTATAAAGAGAGACACATTAATGCACAAGAATGCACTCACAATTTGCAGGAATCGGTGGAAGAAGAAACTGATGAACCTGAAAGCTCATTGGATGAAAAAGAGGAGGAAATTGATGAACCTGAAAGCTCATTGGATGAAAAAGAAGAGGAGAGTGACGAACAAAAGGAGGAAGAATGGATTAGCTACCCATGCCAACCTTCTAATGAGAGTAACTCTTCATCTCTTACACTATTTGATTGTCCTCCATGCTTACCGAAAGAGGTTGAATGTTATGTTCCTGTGGATTCTCTTGAAATAGTACCTATAAGTAAAACTTGTGAGAATAATTATGCTACTGTTATATATGATAATCCATGCTACTTTGATAAATCTTATGATAATGCTTTGTTTGTGCCTGATGTCGAAATGCATGGTACTAAAGAATTTTGTTTGGCAAATGTCTATGATAAAGCTCTAGATGATGGTCCTATGTTACTTGATAATATTAATTGTACTACTAATGAAAATGGGATTGGAGAGTTCTTGACTTATTCTATGAGTCTCATATCTATTGAGATTGATCAACTACCTTGTTATATTATTAATAAAAGTAAGTTTGAAAGTTTTAATTCCACTATTCTTGAACTTGATAAAAATTATATGTTTGTGGATCATGAAAAGTATGCTGCATGTGATAGTTATATTGTTGAGTTTGTTCATGAAGCTACTGAAAATTATTATGAGAGAGGAAAATATGGTTGTAGAAATTTGCATGGCACTAAAACACCTCTCTATATGCTTAAAATTTTGAAGTTACGCTTGTTTTATCTTCTTATGCTTGTCACTTTGTTCTTCATGAATTTATTTGTGTACAAGATTCCTTTGCATAGGAAGCATGTTAGACTTAAATGTGTTTTGGATTTGCCTCTTGATGCTCTCTTTTGCTTCAAATACTATTTCTTGCGAGTGCATCATTAAAACTGCTGAGCCCATCTTAATGGCTATAAAGAAAGCAACTTCTTGGGAGATAACCCATGTGTTATTTTGCTACAGTAATTTGTTTTATATTTGTGTCTTGGAAGTTGTTTACTACTGTAGCAACCTCTCCTTATCTTAGTTTTGTGTTTGGTTGTGCCAAGTGAAGCCTCTAATCGAAGGTTGATACTAGATTTGGATTTCTGCGCAGAAACAGATTTCTATCTGTCACGAATCTGGGCTGTTTTCTCTGTAGAAAAATCAGAAAAATGTGCCAATTTACGTGCGTGTTCCTCAGATATGTACGCAACTTTCATTAGTTTTGAGTTTTCTGATTTGAGCAACGGAAATATTTTATTAAAATTCGTCTTTACTGGCTGTTCTGTTTTGGCAGATTCTGTCTCTGTTTTTTTTGCATTGTCTCTTGTGGACTTTAAGCGAGCCTTTCTAGATGTAGAGGGCTGTAGCTAATGTTTTATTGAGTTCTTGCAATGTGCCACTACAGGACCAAGGTGGATTCAAATTTTTTGAGTACTAACCCCTCTAATGAAGTTTATGAGAAGTTTGTTGTGAAGGAAGTTTTCAAGGGTCAAGAGAGGAGGATGATATATGATCAAGAAGAGTAAAAAGTCTAAGCTTGGGGATGCCCCCGTGGTTCATCCCTGCATATTTCAAGAAGACTCAAGCGTCTAAGCTTGGGGATGCCCAAGGCATCCCCTTCTTCATCAACTTATCAGGTTCCTCCCCTGAAACTATATTTTTATTCAGTCACATCTTATGTGCTTTACTTGGAGCGTCTGTGTGTTTTTATTTTTGTTTGTGTTTGAATAAATTCGGATCCTAGCAATCCTTGTTTGGGAGAGATACACGCTCCGCTTTTTCATATGAACACTTGTTCTTCGTTTTACTTTTAATGTTCAATGATAAAAGTTGGAAGCTACAATACTTATCTTTATTTGGTTGGAAGCAGAAAATGCCTCATATGTTGTGGATAATTTGACACTTGGCAATTGTTTTGAGCTCTCAAGTAGATCATAAGTTTTTGCATGTAGTTTAAACCTATTAGTGGAGAACTACCGTAAAGCTTGTTAAAATTGGTTTGCATAATTGATCTCTCTTAAGGTCTAGATATTTTCTGGTAAAAAGTGTTTGAGCAACAAGGAAGACAGTGTAGAGTATTATAATGCTTGCGATATGTTCTTATGTAAGTTTTGCTGTACCGGTTCATGCTTGTGTTTGCTTCAAACAACCTTGCTAGCCTAAGCCTTGTATCGAGAGGGAATACTTCTCATGCATCCAAAATCCTTGAGCCAACCACTATGCCAATTGTGTCCACCATACCTACCTACTATGTGGTATTTCCTGCCATTCCAAAGTAAATTGCTTGAGTGCTACCTTTAAACAATTCAAAGTGCTTCTCAATTTGTGTTAATGTTTTATAGCTCATGAGGAAGTATGTGGTGTTTAGCTTTCAACCTTGTCATTTACTTTTGACGGACTCTCATACGGACTAGTGGCACATCCGCTTATCCAATAATTTTGCAAAAAGAGCTGGCAATGGGATTCCCAGTCCCAAATTAATTAAACTAAATAGACACTCCTCCATGGTATGTGATTGTTGGAAGGCACCCGAAGGATTCGGTTAGCCATGGCTTGTGTAAGCAAAGGTTGGGGGGAGTGTCATCATCATAATAAAACTAAAATAAAAAGGCACTCCTTCATGGTATGAGATTGTTGGCAGGCACCCGAGGATTCGGTTAGCCATGGTTTGTGAAAGAAAGGTTGGAAGGAGTGCCACCCAAAAATAAAATAAAATGGGAGCCGCTCTTGAAAGTCCGGTTGGCGAGGTAGTTAGTGTACCCATTACCATTCGTTGACAACAACATACACCTCTCAAAATTTTACTTTTTATGCTCTCCATATGTTTTCAAAACCAAAGCTCTAGCACAAATATAGCAATCGATGCTTTCCTCTTTGAAGGACCATTCTTTTACTTTTATGTTGAGTCAGTTCACCTATCTCCTTCCATCTTAGAAGCAAACACTTGTGTTAATTGTGCATTGATTCTTACATACTTGCATATTTGCATTCATCATATTACTTTATGTTGACAATATCCATGAGATATGCATGTTGAAAGTTGAAAGCAACCGCTGAAACTTATATCTTCCTTTGTGTTGCTTCGATGCCTTTACTTTGAATTTATTACTTTATGAGTTAACTCTTGTGCAAATCTTTTGATGCTTGTCTTGAAAGTACTATTCATGAAAAGTTTTGCTATATGTTATCTACTTGTTAGCAACTATAGATCATTGCCTTGAGTCACTTCATTCATTTCATATGCTTTGTAATAGTATGATCAAGGTTATGTAAGTAGCATGTCACTACAGAAATTATTATTTTTATCGTTTACCTGCTCGGGACGAGCAGGAACTAAGCTTGGGGATGCTGATACGTCCCCGACGTATCCATAATTTCTGTCGTTCCATGCTTGTTTTATGACAATACTTACATGTTTTGCTTGCACTTTATGATGATTTCATGCATTTTCCGGAACTAACCTATTAACGAGATGCCACAGTGCCAGTTCCTGTTTTCTGCTATTTTTGGTTCCTGAAAGGCTGTTCGGGCAATATTCTCGGAATTGGACGAAATCAACGCCAAACCTCCTATTTTTCCCGGAAGGCTCCAGAACACCGAAGAAGAGTCGGAGAGGGGCCAGGGGGCCACCACACCACATGGCGGCGCGGGCCAGGCCTTGGCCGCGCCGGCCTAGGGTGTGGCGCCCCCAGGTGCCCCCCTGCGCCGCCTCTTCGCCTATAAAACCCCTTTCGACCTAAAACCACCGTACCAATTGACGAAACTCCAGAAAGACTCCAGGGGCGCCGCCGCCATCGCGAAACTCCAATTCGGGGGACAGAAGTCTCTGTCCCGGCACCCTGCCGGGACGGGGAAGTGCCCCCGGAAGCCATCTCCATCAACGCCACCGCCTCCGCCATGCTCCGTGAGTAGTTCCCCCATGGACTACGGGTTCTAGCAGTAGCTATGTCGGTATACTCTCCCCCATGTACTTCAATACAATGGTCTCATGAGCTGCCTTACATGATTGAGATTCATCTGATGTAATCGGTGTTGTGTTTGTTGGGATCCGATGGATGATACATTATGATTAGTCTATCTATAAAGTTTGTGAAGTTATTGTTGCTGCAATCTTGTTATTCTTAATGCTTGTCACTAGGGCCCGAGTGGCATGATCTTAGATTTGAGCTCTATATTGTTGCTTAGATTGTATCTACAAGTTGTATGCACATGTCACTGTCCGGAACCAATGGCCCCGAAGTGACAGAAATCGGGACAACCGGAGGGGATGGTAGTGATGTGAGGATCACATGTTTTCACGGTGTGTTAATGCTTTGCTCCGGTACTCTATTAAAAGGAGTACCTTAATATCCAGTAGTTTCCCTTGAGGCCCGGCTGCCACCGGCTGGTAGGACAAAAGATGTTGTGCAAGTTTCTCATTGCGAGCACGTACGACTATATACGGAAAACATGCCTACATAATTAATAATCTTGATGTTCTATCTTAATGCTTTGATTCCTATCAATTGCCCAACTGTAATTTGTTCACCCAACACTTGTCACTTATTGGAGAGTTACCACTAGTGTAGATCGCTGGGAACCCCGGTCCATCTCTCATCATAATATACTTGTTCTACATGTCATTGGAAGTAGTATCAACTATTGGAGAGTTACCGCTGCTGTGTTACTGTTACTACTGCTCTCATATTACTGCTACTTTCACATCACCCCTGTTGCTAGTGCTTTTCCAGGTGCAGCTGAATTGACAACTCAGTTGTTAAGGCTTATAAGTATTCTTTACCTCCCCTTGTGTCGAATCAATAAATTTGGGTTTTACTTCCCTCGAAGACTGCCGCGATCCCCTATACTTGTGGGTCATCAGTTGTCCTGTGAATCGGCTCAAGGAGCCGATCCACCCACGGTTCGTATGAGGTCTACGATCACATGGTGGTCCTGCTTGATCAATATAAAGCTAAAACGACCTACGACGATTTAGGGTTTTCACCGCATAATCGGAACATCCTACACGTGATTGAGCCTGGCAGCCACATAAGATGATAATAAACCAGCCCTAGATAAGGCCTAAAAACCAACATAGAGTTGATCCGCGGAACATCTTATCTAGGGCTAGCAAACTACACCCTACGCGCCACTGGATCCTTCAACCCGTTTGCAAGGCCTAACTATGCAGATATTAAACTAATCCTTGAAGAACAAGGAGCAATCATAACGGATCGGATCTACTAAACATGGATCAAGCAAGGTGCCGCCCTTACACCTAAGATAGGTGTAAAGGCGGCTAGATGTCTAGGGATAGCATAGAGCAAAGCATGTAACGTGGTAAAACAATGCTAACCCTAACACATCTACGATAACTACGTTGCTCGCCATCAACAAGGCTTCAGCACGAGCAACGCATGAACAACGAATAAACGTATACTGCCTAGATCGCAAGATGCGATCTAGGCAGCATGATGCTTACCCGGAAGAAACCCTCGAAACAAGGGGTTGGCGATGCGCCTAGATTGGTTTGTGATGAACGTGATTGTTGTTTATCTCAATAACCCTAGATACATATTTATAGTCCGTAGACTTTCTAACGTGGGAATAATCCCAACCGTGTACGAGCCAAATTCTAACTAACCGACACGTATTCTACCATATTTACAGATACACGGGCAAACTAGCCCAAACTTCGTGCATAAGGCCGATTCATGTATATCTTCCGTATATCTATTCTTCAAGCCCATCTTTAATTACGGCCCACCTCTGATCCGGTCAAATTCTGGTGATAACACATGCCCCCCTGGTTTTGGAATTGATAATTCCAAAATCACTCTGCTTTTTCTTCGTCGGGTCATGTCATGGCAGAGCAGAACCGTCGCAGTATCATGATGCCTTGCCTTCTCAACTTCTCCGCGTGACCTGGCAGTTTTTTTTTTACTTTGGGCACCACTTCCTCGGAAATTGCTGTGGCATTGAATCTCTACTATATCCCCTTTTTATTTAACCGCTCCAAACAATCCGTCACTTCATCCCCTTGCTCTGTTCTGGCCATCGGCACCAAGAAACCCCAATCTCAGAGCAATGTCTTCCTCCTCTTCCTCCTCCGCCTCGTCGGATCTCTCCTCCCAGTCCTTCTCCTCCTCCTCCTCCTCCTCCCGCGAACCCACGCCAGAGTGGGATCCGATGGCGGCCCAGATGGCGGCGCACGACGAGCGCGCCCCAGAGGAGTGGGACCAGGAGTACCACGCCTCCTCCGTCTGGTCCGAGGACGACAAGTCCTTGACCAGCGGAGAAGAAGAGCTCCAGTTCCTCACCGATGGGGAACTGGAATCGGAGAGCGAGGATGACTCGTTCTCCTGGGACGACTACACCTCCTCTGAGGAAGAGGAGGAAGAAGACGACGACGACTCCCTCGAGGACTACCCGCCGGCGAAGCGTTTCCGCGCCGGGTCCGACGACGACGACGACGATGATGAAGATGAGGAGGCCACCAATGAGGGCCACTGGAGCAGCGACGAGGAGCTCGCCGGTAGCAGCGCCGACGAAAGCTCCGACGATGAGGGCAGCAACGGCCCGTAGAGTAGGGTCTACTAGTATAGGTCTAGTAGTAGTAGATTGGTCAATAGACCTTTCTTTTGTTCTTCCTCCTTTGAGCAATCGGCTCTTTCTTTGTAAGAAATCCCTTTTATTAATGAAGAAGATATTCCTCTATTAATTTTGCTTTCGTTAATTTTGCCGATTGTCGAACAAAGTCGATGCACAAAGAGCCGATGGCATGGCATCGGCTTTTACTCAAAAACGCGATTTAAGGCCAAAACAGGTCCAATCCGTATTCACGCCATCCTTCAATCGCACGGATTCAACTCCTTAACAATCCAATGAGAGAATCCTCTCAAATGCCATGGACTCTGGCCTGAACTGATCTGTTAACCTGCTCCATTGCTTATTCCTCTAGAGTCGATGGCTTTGCATCGGCTTTTTTTTATTGTTCTAAAGTCGATGTCCGTGCATCGGCTGTGCTTGTATCCATATTTCTCAAGTCGATGTCTGCGCATCGGCTGTGATTTGCATATAAATTTTTTTTTTGCTGGCCGATTTTATACATCGGCCCCCATGTATCACTGTCCATCGTCCCACATGCTTGGGAAATATTTCTTGAGGTGTTGACCATTGACGGCTGCTGGGAACTTAACACCATTCAATTGTTCAAGCATGTATGCATTACCCTTCAACACCTGGACAACTTTGTATGGACCGTGCCAATTAGGAGACCATTTGCCATATGTTTTATCCTTGGTTCCTAATGGCAACACAGCTTCCCATACTAGATCACCAACTTGAAACTCCTTTGGTCTCACCTTCTTATTGTATGCACGAGCCACCCTGGCTTTGTTCTCTTTAATCTTCTCCAAGGACCAAAGTCTAAGTTCCGTTGCATCCTCAATAGTGTCACTCATCAGGGCTGCATATTCTTCAGCTGTCAGGTCATTCTGAAACATGACACGTCTCGATCCAGCCGTAATTTCCCAAGGTAATACGGCTTCCTGCCCATAGACAAGCTGGTATGGCGAAGTTTTTATAGCTCCATGGCATGACATGCGATAGGCCCACAAAGCTTCTGACAACGTTTCATGCCAAACCCTACGGTTCTCGTCAATTTTCCTCTTGATCAGCTTGATCAGGCTCTGATTGGACGCTTCAGCTTGCCCGTTGGCTTGAGCATAGTATGGAGATGATCGGATCAGCTTAATTCCCATTTCATCACAGAATTTTCTGAATTCTTTAGAGATGAAGACCGAACCTCCATCGGTCGTGATGGTTTGGGGAATCCCAAACCTATGAATGACGTGTTCTTTCACAAATTTGATAACATCTTCTGATTTTACCTTCTTCATAGGGACGGCCTCCACCCATTTGGTGAAGTAATCTGTAATGGCCAGGATCCACTCGTGGCCTTTGCTCGACGCAGGATGGATCTTGCCGATCATATCCATGCCCCAACCTCGAAATGGCCAAGGCTTGATGATGGGATTCATCGCTGATGCGGGTACCATCTGAATCTTCCCGAACATCTGACACGCTTGGCATCCCTTGTAGTACTTGAAGCAGTCCTCAAGCATGGTGGGCCAATAAAACCCTGATCGCCTGATCAGCCACTTCATCTTATGAGCCGATTGGTGAGTTCCACAGGCGCCTTCATGCACCTCATGTAAAAGCCGATTAGACTCAGTTGGTCCCAGGCATTTGAGTAATAACCCTTCCAACGTCCTGTAGAACATGTCATCTCCTATAAGGACATATTTCATGGCCTTGTATCTTATCCGTTTAGGTGCCCCCCGAGCCGAATCCTTCAAGTAATTGAAGATATCGGCTCTCCAGTCATCCTGTTCTAGGAACTGCACCTGAACTTCTGACCCGTCTGGAATGTCCTTGTAGCCTGACGCCATCTGTGCGAGATCGTTGGCCTCGGTATTTTGAGATCTTGGGACCCAATTGAAGTTGATGTACCGAAATTTTGTCATCAGCTCACGGCATTCCATCCAATATGGGAAGAGTGACTCACTCTCGCACTTGTACTCATCCGTGAGCTGGGAGATCACCAACTTCGAGTCTCCAAAAAGTTCCACCGCTTCTGCCCCAGCTTCCAAAAGCAACTCCATTCCCTTGCGTACTGCCTCATACTCAGCGACATTGTTAGTGCAAGGGGTAGATAGCCTGATGGAGAAGGAATAATTTGCCCCCCGAGGCGATACGAACAAAATGCCGATGCCACAACCGTCGTCACAAGCCGATCCATCGAAGAACATAGCCCATGCACGTACAGATAGTGCTGCTATATTAGTATTAATCCGCTCAGCTATGAGATCGGCCAACGCTTGTCCCTTGACTGCTTTCGCAGGCTGATACCGGAGATCGAATTCCGATAACGCAAACATCCACTTACCAAGTCGGCCTTTCAAAACAGGAGCTGACAGCATGTGCTTGACAACGTCTGACTTGCATATGACGATGATCTCTGCCGTCAAAAGGATGTGATGAAGCTTGGTGCAGGTGAAGAACAGGCAGAGGCATAACTTCTCGACCTTAGGATACCTTGTCTCTGCATCCAACATCCTCCGGCTGAGGTAGAATACGACCTTTTCAACACCCTCGTAGAGTTGCACCACCACTGAAGCGATGGACGTGTCAGCTACTGATAAGTAGATATAGAACGGCCTGTCTTGCTGAGGTGGAACTAGCACAGGCGGCGTTGTCAGATACCGCTTAATCTCGTCAAACGCTTGCTGCTGTTCTGCCCCCCCAGTGAAACTCGTCGTCAGATTTGATCTTCACCAACGCCATGAACGGCTCAATTCGTCCTGACAGATTAGAGATGAACCGTCGGACGAAGTTGATCTTGCCGATGAGACGTTGGAGCTCCTTCTTCGTGGTAGGTGGCTGCATGGTACGTACTGCTTCCTGACTTTTCAGGCCGATCTCAATTCCTCGTTCATGAACCAAAAAACCTAGGAACTGACCGGCCGTCACACCAAAGGCACATTTCTTTGGATTCATTCTCAGTCCGAACTTCCGAGTTCGGTCTAGGATGCGTTGTAAATCATCCAAGTGTCCTTCCATGGAGACAGACTTGACCACCACGTCATCGATGTAAATCTCCACCAACTTGCCGATCAGATCATGAAAAATGTAATTCATGGCTTGTTGATATGTTGCACCGGCATTCTTCAGCCCAAAAGTCATGACCACATATTCAAATAAGCCCACCGATCCTGGTACTCTGAATGCAGTCTTGTGTATATCTTCTGGAGCCATGAAGATTTGGTTGTAGCCGGCGTTACCATCCATGAAACTCAACACCTTGTGGTCAGCAGCTGCATTGATCAATGTTTCTGCCACAGGCATTGGATATTCATCCTTTGGAGTGGCTCTGTTGAGATCTCGGAAATCTATGGCCACACGCCATCGGCCGTCCTTTTTCTCTACAGGTACGATACTGGAGATCCATTCAGCGTACCTGCATGGCCTGATGAACCCAGCGGCTAACATTTTCTCGATCTCCTTCTTGACTTCTTCGAGGATTTCAGCCTTCATCTGACGTGCTCGTTGTTGGAATGGCCGAAATCCTTTCTTGAGAGGGAGCCGATGCTCAATGATGCTCCTGTCTAACCCAGGCATCTCTGTGTAATCCCATGCAAAGCAATCTGGGTACTCTTTTAACAGAGCTATCATCTGGCTCCTGAGATGTGGATCTAACTTTTTGCTGATGAAAGTTGGTCGTGGCTTATCCCCAGGACCAATGTCGACTTCTTCTAGCTCATCAGCTGATGTAAACCCATATCCTAGCTTTCCGTCACCTGTTAGATCGACGCTGAACACAGGCAAAACGTGTGGTAAGGATAATATGGGCCGACTGCTGGAATCGGCCCCCATTTTGATTGAATTGCTCAATGAAGGTTTACATCGTGTTCGTGCCTTACTATGACTACGTGGCATGCCTGAGACAAGATCATCACTTTTTATTTTTTGGGGCCGATCACAAGGATCGGCCTTGCCACGTACATCCATAACTTTTGCTCTTGTTACACGGTCAGGCCGGTGGATAAGACCAGCCTCACCCCGTTTTTTGTCGCGTTGATGCGCTCATAGTCGTCCAAAGTGATGCCGGAGAGTGGCTCTTGGCCTGCCGTCTCCCAAACGTTCATGCCAGCCGTTGAAATTTCGGCTAAGTCATCTGCGTGGACAATCTCTACTTCATCTCCATCCCACTGTATTAAGCATTGATGCATCGTGGATGGAATGCAGCAGTTGGCGTGGATCCAATCTCTCCCTAGCAGGACAGCGTAGGTGCTCTTGCTATCGACAATGAAGAACGTCGTAGGGATGGTCTTCCTTCCTACGGTCAGATCCACGTTCAGAACACCTTGTGCTTCTGATGCTTGGCCGTTGAAATCGCTCAATGTGACGTTGGTCTTGATCAGATCCGAGCTAGAGCGTCCCAAACGACGTAGCATGGAGTATGGCATGATGTTGACTACCGCTCCGGTGTCGACCAGCATCTTGTTGACCGGCCGCCCATTGATATAACCTCGTAAGTACAGGGCCTTCAGATGTCTGTAGCTTCTTTCTCGTGGCTTCTCAAAAATAACCGGCCGTGGGCCGCAGTCAAGTTGTGCCACAGATGCCTCTTCTGTTCCAGGAGCACAGAACTCTGCCGCGTGATGAACACCATGTTTGTGCCAGCCGATGTCTCATCATCGGCTTTCTTCTGTTTGGGGCGCCACTCCATCTTTTGTGGTCGACCCTCTTCGTCCAGAGTTCGCTGAATTTTCGCGGCTAGATCTGGCCGCGCCTTCCTTAACGTGTGCAGGTATAACCTTTCGGCTTCCTCCAAGCCACGTAATCGCTGAACCCTACGCTTTTGGGAACGGCTGAGTCCATCAGGGCACCACCTTGGCCGGTGGTATCTATCTTCTTCTTCTTCATCGTCATCTTCTAACTCTTCGAGATCTTCCACCCGAGAGGACTCAGCTTGCTTGTTCCGAGATGGGAGAGGTCCTAGACGCTTGAACACTGACACGTCTCCTGTGCCCTTCTTCTTCTGTCTACATTCTGGGCAGTTGCCGATTGTAGGCAATCGGCTCATTCCTGAATCCCAGCAGTGCTTGAAGAAGGGACAGTCCCAGTGCTTATCCACGTCGTCTTGCTCTCTTGACCTTTCCTTGGCATGGCGCTCATATCTCTCCTCGTCGCGATCGTGCCGACGATGTCTCCTGGCATCCCTGCTAGCCAGACGATCTCCTTCGTCACCGTCGTCGTATCGTCGGCGTTGGTCATACTGACTCACATATTTGTTGAGGAGATGATCAGAGAGAGGTCGTTGATATCGCACATTCTTCACTTCTCCCTCTGTGATGTAGCGCTTGCCATCGTGTCGGAGCCGATCGCGTGGAGCGGCTTCCTCTTTGTCCTTGCCACGAGAGCGGCTGCCCTCGTCTCTGTCCTTACCAGAGTGGTGCCCAGGCCCTACCATGTTAATGCTGAACGAGAAACCTGGCTGGCACCTCCCAGGGTAAGTGCACTCCACCATGTTAACGGCGGGGAAGGGGTGCGTGTCGACTTTCATGGCGTACTGGCTAAAGATTAGACGCCCTTGCTCTATCGCCATTTGGATCTGCTGACGCCACACCCTGCAGTCGTTGGTGGTATGGGTTAACGTGTTGTGCCACTTGCAGTATGGCTCGCCGTTGAGCTCTTGCACCGTAGGGAATTTGTGGCCTTCGGGTAACTTTAGCTGCTTTTCTTTGAGCAAGAGGTCGAAAATTTGCTTAGCTTTGGTCACGTCGAAGTCAAACCCTCTTGGAGGACCTTGTGGCTTAACCCACTTGCAGGACACGGGGCTTGCCCCCCGAGTCCATTCAGCTACTGCTACCTCTTGATCTCCCGCAGAGCCTTAATCTTCATCTGCCTCAACCAGGACTACCGCACGCTTGAACTTGTCCTGGTACAACTCTAGGTGGCGCTGTTCATATAATGATAGTTTCTGAACCATATGCGCCAGTGAAGGGTAATCTGCTTGAGAAGCCATATCCTTGATCGGCGATGCGAGACCCACCACCGCCAACTCGACTGCTTCCTTTTCAGTCAAACGAGCCGAATAGCATCGGTTCCTAACGGTCCTGAAGCGCTGGATGTATTCTGATACTGTTTCTCCGCGCTTCTGTCGTACTTGTGCTAGATCGGCAATGCCAGCCTCGGAAGCCTCTGAGTGATATTGCATGTGGAACTGTTCTTCCAACTGCTTCCAAGTCCGGATTGAGTCTGGTGGCAGCGATGTGTACCACCCGAAAGCCGATCCTGTGAGGGACTGTGCGAAGAACCTCACGCGTAGTGCATCTGCCGCTGAGATCGTGCCCAGCTGCGCCAAATATCGGCTCACATGCTCGATTGAACTGGAGCCATCTGACCCACTAAACTTGGAGAATTCAGGGAGCCAATATTTGGGTGGTAGTGGGATCAGATCGTACTCGTTGGGGTACGGCTTGGAATAGCCGATTGCCCTCCTTTTTGGCACCATGCCGAACTGGTCTCTCAAGATTGTACTGATCTGATCCGCAGTGCTAGCCGCAGGAGCCGAGCTCTGAAGATTCGCTGGAGTGGCATACTTAGCTAGCCACGCTTGCTTCTCAAGATCTGAGCTAGCTGCAGGAGTTGAGCTTTGGAGGTTTGTTGGAGTGGCATACTTAGCTAGCCACGTCTGCTTCTCAAGATCTGATCCAGAAGTCCCTCCTGCTGTTCCAGAAACCCCTGTTGTTGCAGTCTGGCTCGTGAGTGCCCAGTTGCTGCAGTCTGGCACGTATGTGCACGTATATCCGTGCGGGATCTCCTTGGGTGCTTCATACAAGAACTGGTAATCACTAGGATCACCGCCGATCTTGTAGACGATGAATGCCGGTGAACTCGGCACTTCTGGTGCTGCCATCGCGAACGGCAGCGGTGGTCGGGTCTGGAGCGGTACTTCCCCTTGGTGAGTCCCTAGAGCAGGTCCTGTCGGAGAGTACTGGTGCCTCATGATTTCCTGGATCACCCGAAGGGCGACACGCTCCAACGCGTTCACCAGGCTCTCAGAATGGCGGTGTAGCGAATGAGCTACCATGTGATTAACCTCCTGACGCAGAGACCTGGTGCGTTCTTCTGAAGGGGTAGACAGATCCACTCCATCGAGCGCGCCTTCAGGTGAGAACCCCTTCCACCTGATGCCGTGTGAGCGGGTTCTCTGGAAAGAGCCGATGAGGTCAGCTTCGAAGATAGCTTTGACATCGTCATACTTCTTCTTGAGCTCCTTGGTCAGATCCTCGTACGTGACTGGAGGACCTTCCGCCATCTCAGATTCGGATGATGATGCCGTTGACGTTGAAGACGGTCCCACCGGGCGTGCCAGAATGTGTTGGTGTCAGAAACCCACCGGCGAGTAGCGACGGGCAACACGTAGAGCCGGGAGGCTCCCAGAACTGCGGCTGGCCCTGGTCCCTCCGAGCGACGGCCCGCAAAGCTCCTGGTACGCACGTCCCGATGCTGGTGCAAGGGCGTGCCACCTGACCTATACCTGGTCAGGAAGGTGATGGATTTGCTTCGCTTAGTTTCCTGCATGGCATACACGTAAACATTAAATACGAGCCTCGATCGACTCTCAGGTTGTCCTGTGAATCGGCTCAAGGAGCCGATCCACCCACGGTTCGTATGAGGTCTATGATCACATGGTGGTCCTGCTTGATCAATATAAAGCTAAAACGACCTACGACGATTTAGGGTTTTCACCGCATAATCGGAACATCCTACACGTGATTGAGCCTGGCAGCCACGTAAGATGATAATAAACCAGCCCTAGATAAGGCCTAAAAACCAACATAGAGTTGATCCCCGGAACATCTTATCTAGGGCTAGCAAACTACACCCTACGCGCCACTGGATCCTTCAACCCGTTTGCAAGGCCTAACTATGCAGATATTAAACTAATCCTTGAAGAACAAGGAGCAATCATAACGGATCGGATCTACTAAACATGGATCAAGCAAGGTGCCGCCCTTACACCTAAGATAGGTGTAAAGGCGGCTAGATGTCTAGGGATAGCATAGAGCAAAGCATGTAACGTGGTAAAACAATGCTAACCCTAACACATCTACGATAACTACGTTGCTCGCCATCAACAAGGCTTCAGCACGAGCAACGCATGAACAACGAATAAACGTATACTGCCTAGATCGCAAGATGCGATCTAGGCAGCATGATGCTTACCCGGAAGAAACCCTCGAAACAAGGGGTTGGCGATGCGCCTAGATTGGTTTGTGATGAACGTGATTGTTGTTTATCTCAATAACCCTAGATACATATTTATAGTCCGTAGACTTTCTAACGTGGGAATAATCCCAACCGTGTACGAGCCAAATTCTAACTAACCGACACGTATTCTACCATATTTACAGATACACGGGCAAACTAGCCCAAACTTCGTGCATAAGGCCGATTCATGTATATCTTCCGTATATATATTCTTCAAGCCCATCTTTAATTACGGCCCACCTCTGATCCGGTCAAATTCTGGTGATAACAGATAGGGACGGTATTGAAAATGAGCTCATACCAGCGTGCCTCAAAAACACTAGCGTGTGGTCGAGCCCAATAGAAGCGTCGACAACCCGTGCTGGCCCCTTCGTAAAGGGCGTGAATCGGGCGCTGGCGCCTCATGCAGCGAATGATTTTGGGCGTGGAAGCCGCCTGTCAGCCACACATCCCAAAATTATACATGCTTTCTGCTGGCGCAAAGTTGATGTGGGAGTTAGAGATCTCTTTTCTTCAGGTCCCTGGCAACGGCGCCAGAAATTTAGCTTGACACGCGTACAGCACGCGACCATTGGGAACCCCAAGTGGAAGGTGTGATGCGTACAGCAGTAAGTTTCCCTCAGTTAGAAACCAAGGTTTATCGAACCAGTAGGAGTCAAGAAGCACGTTGAAGGTTGATGGCGGCGAGATGTAGTGCGGCGCAACACCAGGGATTCCGGCGCCAACGTGGAACCTGCACAACACAACCAAAGTACTTTACCCCAACGAAATAGTGAGGTTGTCAATCTCACCGGCTTGCTGTAACAAAGGATTAGATGTATAGTGTGGATGATGATTGTTTGCAGAAAACAGTAGAACAAGTATTGCAGTAGATTGTATCGATGTAAAAGAATAGGACCGGGGTCCACAGTTCACTAGAGGTGTCTCTCCCATAAGATAAATAGCATGTTGGGTGAACAAATTACAGTTGGGCAATTGACAAATAGAGAGGGCATGACAATGCACATACATGATATGATGAGTATTGTGAGATTTAATTGGGCATTACGACAAAGTACATAGACCGCTATGCAGCATGCATCTATGCCTAAAAAGTCCACCTTCAGGTTATCATCCGAACCCCTTCCAGTATTAAGTTGCAAACAACAGACAATTGCATTAAGTATGGTGCGTAATGTAATCAATAACTACATCCTCGGACATAGCATCAATGTTTTATCCCTAGTGGCAACAGCACATCCACAACCTTAGGGGTTTCTGTCACTCCCCCAGATTCAATAGAGGCATGAACCCACTATCGAGCATAAATACTCCCTCTTGGAGTTACAAGCATCAACTTGGCCAAAGCATCTACTAGTAACGGAGAGCATGCAAGATCATAAACAACACATAGATAGATTGATAATCAACATAACATAGTATTCTCTATCCATCGGATCCCAACAAACACAACATATAGCATTACAGATAGATGATATTGATCATGTTAGGCAGCTCACAAGACCCGACAATGAAGCATAATGAGGAGAAGACGACCATCTAGCTACTGCTATGGACCCATAGTCCAGGGGTGAACTACTCACTCATCACTCCGGAGGCGACCATGGCGGTGCAGAGTCCTCCGGGAGATGAATCCCCTCTCCGGCAGGGTGCCGGAGGCGATCTCCTGAATCCCCCGAGATGGGATTGGCGGCGACGGCGTCTCTGGAAGGTTTTCCGTATCGTGGCTCTCGGTACTGGGGGTTTCGCGACGAAGACTATATGTAGGCGGAAGGGCAGGTCAGGGGGCCACACGGGGGCCCCACACGCTAGGGCCGCGCGGGCCCCCCTGGGCCACGCCGCCCTAGTGTGGCGGCACCCCGTGGCCCCACTTCGTCTTCCCTTCGGTCTTCTGGAAGCTTCGTGGAAAAATAGGCCCCTGGGCGTTGATTTCGTCCAATTCCGAGAATATTTCCTTACTAGGATTTCTGAAACCAAAAACAGCAGAAAAAAGAATCGGCTCTTCGGCATCTCGTTAATAGGTTAGTGCCGGAAAATGCATTAATATGACATAAAGTATGCATAAAACATGTAGATATCATCAATAATGTGGCATGGAACATAAGAAATTATCGATACGTCGGAGACGTATCAGCATCCCCAAGCTTAGTTTCTGCTCGTCCCGAGCAGGTAAACGATAACAAAGATAATTTCTGGAGTGACATGCCATCATAACCTTGATCATACTATTGTAAGCATATGTAATGAATGCAGCGATCAAAACAATGTAAATGACATGAGTAAACAAATGAATCATATAGCAAAGACTTTTCATGAATAGTACTTCAAGACAAGCATCAATAAGACTTGCATAAGAGTTAACTCATAAAGCAATAATTCAAAGTAAAGGCATTGAAGCAACACAAAGGAAGATTAAGTTTCAGCGGTTTCTTTCAACTTATAACATGTATATCTCATGGATATTGTCAATGTAAAGTAATATAACAAGTGCAATATGCAAGTATGTAGGAATCAATGCACATTTCACACAAGTGTTTGCTTCTTGAGGTGGAGAGAAATAGGTGAACTGACTCAACAATAAAAGTAAAAGAAAGGTCCTTCAAAGAGGAAAGCATCGATTGCTATATTTATGCTAGAACTTTGGTTTTGAAAACAAGAAACAATTTTGTCAACGGTAGTAATAAAGCATATGTGTTATGTAAATTATATCTTATAAGTTGCAAGCCTCATGCATAGTATACTAATAGTGTCCGCACCTTGTCCTAATTAGCTCGGATTACCGGGATTATCATTGCAATACATATGTTTTAAGCAAGTGTCACAAAGGGGTACCTCTATGCCGCCTGTACAAAGGTCTAAGGAGAAAGCTCACATCGGATTTCTCGCTATTGATTATTCTCAACTTAGACATCCATACCGGGACAACATAGACAACAGATAATGGACTCCTCTTTAATGCATAAGCATATAGCAACAATTAATTTTCTCGTATGAGATTGAGGATGTTTGTCCAAAACTGAAACTTTCACCATGGATCATGGGTTTAGTTAGCGGCCCAATGTTCTTCTCTAACATTATGCATGCTCTAACCATTTTAGTGGTAAATCTCCCTTACTTCAGACAAGACGGACATGCATAGCAACTCACATGATATTCAACAAAGAGTAGTTGATGGCGTCCCCAGGAACATGGTTATCGCACAACAAGCAACTTAATAAGAGATAAAGTGCATAAGTACATATTCAATACCACAATAGTTTTTAGGCTATTTGTCCCATGAGCTATATATTGTAAAGATGAAGAATCGAAATTTTAAAGGTAGCACTCAAGCAATTTACTTTGGAATGGCGGAGAAATACCATGTAGTAGGTAGGTATGGTGGACACAAATGGCATAGTGGTTGGCTCAAGGATTTTGGATGCATGAGAAGTATTCCCTCTCGATACAAGGCTTAGGCTAGCAAGGTTATTTGAAACAAACACAAGGATGAAGCGGTGCAGCAAAACTCACATAAAAGACATATTGTAAACATTATAAGACTCTACACCGTCTTCCTTGTTGTTCAAATTCAATACTAGAAATTATCTAGACCTTAGAGAGACCAATTATGCAAACCAAATTTTAGCAAGCTCTATGTATTTCTTCATTACTGGGTGCAAAGTATATGATGCAAAAGCTTAAACATGAGCACAACAATTGCCAAGTATCACATTATCCAAGACATTTTAGCAATTACTACATGTATCATTTTCCGTTTCCAACCATATAACAATTTAACGAAGAAGATTCAACCTTCGCCATGAATATTATGAGTAAAGCCTAAGGACATATTTGTCCATATGCAACAGCGGAGCGTGTCTCTCTCCCACACAAAGAATGCTAGGATCTATTTTATTCAAACAAAACAAAAACAAAAACAAACCGACGCTCCAAGCAAAGTACATAAGATGCGATGGAATAAAAATATAGTTTCACTAGAGGAACCTGATAATGTTGTCGATGAAGAAGGGGATGCCTTGGGCATCCCCAAGCTTAGACGCTTGAGTCTTCTTGATATATGCAGGGGTGAACCACCGGGGCATCCCCAAGCTTAGAGCTTTCACTCTCCTTGATCATATTGTATCATCTCCCTCTCTTGATCCTTGAAAACTTCCTCCACACCAAACTCAAAACAACTCATTAGAGGGTTAGTGCACAATCAAAATTTACATGTTCAGAGGTAACATAATAATTCTTAACACTTCTGGACATTGCACAAAGCTACTGAAAGTTAATGGAATCGAAAAATCCATCAAGCATAGCAAAACAGGCAATGCGAAATAAAAGGCAGAATCTGTCAAAACAGAACAGTTCGTAAAGACGAATTTTACTGAGGAACCAGACTTGCTCAAATGAAAATGCTCAAATTGAATGAAAGTTGCGTACATATCTGAGGATCACTCACGTAAATTGGCATAATTTTCTGAGTTACCTACAGAGAATTTGACCCAGATTGGTGACAGCAAAGAAATCTGTTTCTGCGCAGTAATCCAAATCTAGTATGAACCTTACTATCAACGACTTTACTTGGCACAACAATGCACAAAACTAAGATAAGGAGAGGTTGCTACAGTAGTAACAACTTCCAAGACTCAAATATAAAATAAAAGTACTGTAGTAAAAACATGGGTTGTCTCCCATAAGCGCTTTTCTTTAACGCCTTTCAGCTAGGCGCAGAAAGTGTGTATCAAGTATTATCAGGAGACGAAGTGTCAACATCATAATTTGTTCTAATAATAGAATCAAAAGGTAACTTCATTCTCTTTCTAGGGAAGTGTTCCATACCTTTCTTGAGAGGAAATTGATATTTAATATTACCTTCCTTCATATCAATGATAGCACCAACAGTTCGAAGAAAAGGTCTTCCCAATATAATGGGACAAGATGCATTGCATTCAATATCCAAGACAACAAAATCAACGGGGACAAGGTTATTGTAAATGGTAATGCGAACTTTATCAACTCTCCCCAAAGGTTGCTTTGTAGAATTATCAGCAAGATTAACATCCAAATAACAATTTTTTAATGGTGGCAAGTCAAGCATATTATAGATTTTCTTAGGCATAACGGAAATACTTGCACCAAGATCACATAAAGCATTACAATCAAATTCATTGACCTTCATCTAAATGATGGGCTCCCAACCATCCTCTAGCTTTCTAGGAATAGAAGTTTCGCGTTCTAGTTTCTCTTCTCTAGCTTTTATGAGAGCATTTGTAATATGTTTTGTGAAAGCCAAATTTATAGCACTAGCATTAGGACTCTTAGCAAGTTTTTGTAAGAACTTTATAACTTCAGAGATATGGCAATCATCAAAATCCAAACCATTATAATCTAAAGCAATGGGATCATCATCCCCAATGTTGGAAAAAATTTCAGCAGTTTTATCACAAGCAGTTTCAGCAGTTTTAGCGCTTTGAGCGGTGTTTCGCGCTTTGCATTAGAAGTGGAAACATTGCCAACACCAATTCTTTTACCATTATTAGTAGGAGGTGCAGCAACATGTGGAGCATTAGCATTACTAGTGGTGGTAATAGTCCAAACTTTAGCTATATTATCTTCTTTTTCATTTTCTTCTCTCTCCCACCTAGCACGCAATTCGGCCATCAATCTTATATTCTCATTAATTCTAACTTGGATGGCATTTGCTGTAGTAACAATCTTATTATTATTAGTATTATTTTCATTAGGCATAACTTTCGATTTCAAAAGATCAACATCAGCAGCAAGACTATCGACTTTAGAAGCAAGTATATCAATTTTCCCAAGCTTTTCTTCAACAGATTTGTTAAAAGCAGTTTGTGTACTAATAAATTCTTTAAGCATAGCTTCAAGTCCAGGGAGTGTATTCCTATTATTGTTGTAAGAATTCCCATAAGAATTACCATAGTCGTTGCCATTATTATAAAGGATATGGCCTATAGTTGTTACTAGAATTGTTCCGGTAAGCATTGTTGTTGAAATTATTATTTTTAATGTAGTTTACATCAACATGTTCTTCTTGAGCAACCAATGAAGCTAACGGAACATTATTAGGATCAACATTAGTCCTATCATTCACAAGCATAGACATAATAGCATCAATCTTATCACTCAAGGAAGAGGTTTCTTCGACAGAATTTACCTTCTTACCTTGTGGAGTTCTTTCCATGTGCCATTCAGAGTAATTAATCATCATATTATAAAGGAGCTTTGTTGCTTCGCCAAGAGTGATGGACATAAAGGTACCTCCAGCAGCTGAATCCAATAGGTTCCGCGAAGAAAAATTCAGTCCTGCATAAAAGGTTTGGATGATCATCCAAGTAGTCAGTCCATGGGTTGGGAAATTTTTAACCAAAGATTTCATTCTTTCCCATGCTTGTGCAACATGCTCAGTATCCAATTGTTTAAAATTCATTATGGTACTCCTCAAAGATATAATTTTAGCAGGGGGATAATATCTACCAATAAAAGCATCCTTGCATTTAGTCCATGAATCAATACTATTCTTAGGTAGAGATAGCAACCAATCTTTAGCTCTTCCTCTTAATGAGAAAGGAAACAATTTTAATTTTATAATGTCACCATCTACATCCTTATACTTTTGCATTTCACAAAGTTCAACAAAGTTATTGAGATAGGCAGCAGCAGCATCAGAACTAACACCAGAAAATTGCTCTCGCATAACAAAATTTAGTAAAGCAGGTTTAATTTCAAAGAATTTTGCTGTAGTAGCAGGTGGAGCAATAAGTGTGCATAAGAAATCATTATTATTTGTGGTTGTGAAGTCACACAACTTAGTATTTTCAGGAGTACCCATTTTAGCAATAGTAAATAAAGCAAACTAAATAAAGTAAATGCAAGTAACTAATTTTTTTGTGTTTTTGATATAGCAAACAAGATAGCAAATAAAGTAAAACTAGCAACTAATTTTTTTGTATTTTGATTTAGTGCAGCAAACAAAGTAGTAAATAAAATAAAGCAAGACAAAAACAAAGTAAAGAGATTGGGATGTGGAGACTCCCCTTGCAGCGTGTCTTGATCTCCCCGGCAACGACGCCAGAAATTTACTTGCTGGCGCAAAGTTGACGTGGGAGTTAGAGATCTCTTTTCTTCAGGTCCCCGGCAACGGCGCCAGAAATTTAGCTTGACACGCGTACAACACGCGACCGTTGGGAACCCCAAGTGGAAGGTGTGATGCGTACAGCAGTAAGTTTCCCTCAGTTAGAAACCAAGGTTTATCGAACCAGTAGGAGTTAAGAAGCACGTTGAAGGTTGATGGCGGCGAGATGTAGTGCGGCGCAACACCAGGGATTCCGGCGCCAACGTGGAACCTGCACAACACAACCAAAGTACTTTGCCCCAACGAAACAGTGAGGTTGTCAATCTCACCGGCTTGCTGTAACAAAGGATTAGATGTATAGTGTGGATGATGATTGTTTGCAGAAAACAGTAGAACAAGTATTGCAGTAGATTGTATCGATGTAAAAGAATAGGATCGGGGTCCACAGTTCACTAGAGGTGTCTCTCCCATAAGATAAATAGCATGTTGGGTGAACAAATTATAGTTGGGCAATTGACAAATAGAGAGGGCATGACAATGCACATACATGATATGATGAGTATTGTGAGATTTAATTGGGCATTACGACAAAGTACATAGACCGCTATCCAGCATGCATCTATGGCTAAAAAGTCCACCTTCAGGTTATCATCCGAACCCCTTCCAGTATTAAGTTGCAAACAACAGACAATTGCATTAAGTATGGTGCGTAATGTAATCAATAACTACATCCTCGGACATAGCATCAATGTTTTATCCCTAGTGGCAACAGCACATCCACAACCTTAGGGGTTTCTGTCACTCCCCCAGATTCAATAGAGGCATGAACCCACTATCGAGCATAAATACTCCCTCTTGGAGTTACAAGCATCAACTTGGCCAAAGCATCTACTAGTAACGGAGAGCATGCAAGATCATAAACAACACATAGATAGATTGATAATCAACATAACATAGTATTCTCTATCCATCGGATCCCAACAAACACAACATATAGCATTACAGATAGATGATCTTGATCATGTTAGGCAGCTCACAAGACCCGACAATGAAGCATAATGAGGAGAAGACGACCATCTAGCTACTGCTATGGACCCATAGTCCAGGGGTGAACTACTCACTCATCACTCCGGAGGCGACCATGGCGGTGTAGAGTCCTCCGGGAGATGAATCCCCTCTCCGGCAGGGTGCCGGAGGCGATCTCCTGAATCCCCCGAGATGGGATTGGCGGCGGCGGCGTCTCTGGAAGGTTTTCCGTATCGTGGCTCTCGGTACTGGGGGTTTCGCGACGAAGACTATATGTAGGCGGAAGGGCAGGTCAGGGGGCCACACGGGGGCCCCACACGCTAGGGCCGCGCGGGCCCCCCCCTGGGCCGCGCCGCCCTAGTGGGGCTCTGATACCATGTTAAGCTTCATGCACTAGCCACTTGAACCAAAAGTCCGAACTGATGGAAAGGGCTAGGCAATCCACATTTACACTTCACAACATTTACAACAAACCTTGCGAATGAAGGGCTTTGCCCCGGAATGGGGTCGATTAGTGCAACATTTTGTTCAAGGAGGTAGTGTTGGGGTAAAGGTGAATGATGACATTGGTCATTATTTCCAGACAAAAAAAGGATTAAGGCAAGGACACCCCTTGTCTCCAATGCTGTTTAATATTGTAGTCGATATGCTTGCCATCTTAACTGAACAAGCAAAAGAGGATGGTCAGGTTGGAGGCCGGGTTAATCCCACATTTAGTTGAGGGAGGACTTTCTATACTACAATACGCTGATGATACTATCCTTTTTTTTTTGGAACATGACCTCAACAAAGCGGTTAATATGAAATTAATTTTGTGCCTCTTTGAAGAGTTATCGGGGCTAAAAATTAATTTTCATAAGAGTGAGATTTTTTGTTTTGGAGAGGCAAAGGAGGAAGAAGACCAGTATAAGCAGTTCTTTGGATGTGATGCTGGACAACTCTCTTTTAGATACTTGGGTATTCCAATCCACTACAAAAAAACTAAGAAATTCAGATTGGTACCCGGTAGAAACAAGATTTTAGAGTAAATTAGGATGCTGGAAAGGGAAGTTACTATCCTATGGTGATAGGTTAGTCCTTATTAATTCAGTATTAACTAGTCTACCAATGTTTATGTTGTCTTTCCTACAAATACTTGTTGGGGTAAGGAAATGTTTGGACTTCTATAGATCCAGGTTCTTTTGGCAGTCCGATGAAAACAAAAGAAAATACCGGCTTACCAAATGGAACATTGTCTGTCGACACAAAGATCAGGGGGATTTAGGTATTGAGGTCCTCGAAATAAAAAATAGATGCTTATTGAGCAAGTGGCTCTTTAAACTTCTTAATGAAGACGGGGTGTGGCAAGAATTGCTACAAAATAAATACCTAAGACATAAGATGTTATCGGAGGTTCAAGCTAGGCCTACCGATTCCCCTTTCTGGAAAGGATTGATGGGCGTTAAACAGGAGTTTTTTTCTAGGGGCTTCTTCAAAGTGGGTAATGGTATGAATACCCGCTTTTGGGAAGATACCTGGTTAGCAAATACTTCTTTGGCTCATCAATATCCATCATTGTATAATATTGTACGCCATAAGAATGTAACAGTTGCACAGTTATTAGCCCATACACCGCTGAATATTACATTCCGAAGAGTTCTAAATGGTAATAAATGGAATTCATGGTTGCAATTATGTAGGAAACTTATGATGGTAAATTTGAATGAAGAGAATGATCGTTTTGTTTGGAAATTGTCATCAAATGGTTTATTTACAGTGAAGTCGATGTATGAGGATCTTATGTGTGACCACACCCTTTTTCTGAGGAAGTATCTTTGGAAGGTTAAAATTCCGCTAAAAATTAAGATTTTCATGTGGTTTTTGAATAATAAAGTTTTATTAACTAAAGATAATCTAGCTAAACGTCATTGGAATGGGTGTACAAAATGTGTTTTTTGTGGGGAACAAGAGACCATTCAACACCTTTTCATCGAATGTCCTTTAGCAAAGCTCTTATGGCGTACGGTTAATTTCATCCATGATCTTCCACCTCCAACTAATATTACTAATATGTTTGGTAATTGGTTAAATGGAGTAGATAGACAATCTAAGACTTTTATCCGGATTGGGTTTCTGTTTTATGTTGGTCTATTTGGAGGGTCCGAAATGATATAATCTTTAATAAAAAAAGTCATATTTCAGTTTTTGCAGGTTATCCATATGGTCTCCCATTGGATTCAGCTTTGGGCCCTACTCTCTCCGGAGGGGCAGCGGGATGCTATGGCTACTGGCTGCACACGGCTCCTGATGGTTGCTCAGGATATCTTGTGCCAGGCTGGTTGGCGCCATACTAGAAGGCTATGTTGATGTGTAGCTCTAGTATGAGTTGTTTTAGATGGTTGATTTTTGTATCAATCATCGGTAATGCGTGAGTTGTAATCGATACTAATCCGAATTTTTATCTAATAAATGGCCGTGTGCATCGTCATGATGCAGAAGCCGAGGTATACCCCCATTTCGAAAAAAACAACTTGACATAAAACGAACATGATACTAATCTTAGAAATCTAGAACCATCAAATCTGACTTTTTAGGGATGTTAATTCACGTTGATTTGGATCAGTAGCACATGAAATTAGTGGATGACTGCCAGTTCTGACTTTGCAGAATGCCGTAATGGTACAACTGGAATATTACTACATGTAGGAGGTGCAGGCTAGTCTGAACATCAATAGATATACAGTTTCTCTGTCAGAGGAAGGATTCGCGGAGAATATATATGCCCTGGCCTCACTAAAATACTTGCTTTTGAAGCAGACTGTTCGTTTGGTCTTAGTGATACTCAGCTGAGAGTTGTAGTCTGGTTGCATTACGTGATATAAGAACATGGAACGATTGAAGTGTACATCTACATAGATTTAGTTTCAGAATTACTGTGAACATGTTGTTATGGTCTTTGATCCATTGAGTTTTCTTGATGCACGGTACCCTGGTAGCACCAACAGGTAACAATTCAGGATGCTAGCAAACGAATTGCATAACAGGCTCACTAATGTAGCTATGAGTTTGAACCACAAGTAAACTACCGCATATCATAATGGACAATGAATCGTGAACGTTCTAGATTAACAGTATTGGACTGATGATGTTGTGCGAGGATTCTGACTTAATTAAGGCCAGTTCCGTCTAGTTCGGTTCATGCCTTTTCCTTTCATATTTCCCATCAGTTAAGTTGTTGCTCTCTTTAGTGCTCTTCGTTGACTCAATGACAGTAGATAACAGTCACAGGTACGTGACATCTCAGCTAACAGAATCATTCCTCCCAACTTTTGGCCTGTTTCTCTAAAAAAAATCTCTTGGCATCTACCATGAGCTCAAATTGAGTTTCAACTATTCAAATTGTACGCGCAGGAGCTTCTGTGTGGCACGTAATTCTTTTTTTTTCATAGCTCTAAAGAATCTGATGGAAACTTTCGCAATATTCCTCGTCTAATAGACAAACATTTTATAGCTACCATCTTTATCAAAAAATCTTATAGCTAGAATGTAGTACAATTCAGATTATCTTTCAGTAAGGGTTGGGAGTATAGCCGGAATTTTCGCCAAGGATCTGGGTTGTTGCAGAAGATTGTCTGCATTTAGAGACTTGTCAAGCAAAGCCTTATAAGTGTCGTATTATTTCAGAAGATTAGCCAACAACTCATCGTGGCTAAGATTAGCCAGGCTGTTTAACTGCCATCCTTTTCTTAATTACAAGTGTGGATCAGTATTAGGAATAGCACCATACCAAGTATGTCTCGTATACTACGACTGTAGCCTACATTAGATCATCCAGGTTACACCGTGTACATTCTCAAGCTTTCATCAAGGTTATTCCTTTGGCTACCCATTGAATCCATACGTGGTCCTATCTGCGTTCAGAGGAGGAGCGCCTTGCCATGGATATTGGATGCAACCGACTGGCAACGGTAGCACGAGATTTTTACAGCCGGTGCGGTTGGCGTGCTGATCGAAGACTAACATGATGATGCAAAGGCGTTTCATGTTAGTGGTTTTTAGATGGCTTGTTTTTGTAGCAACTTTGGGTGATCCATGGGCTGTAATAAGTTTTGGATTTTTTTATTTTTCTACTTGTTATATCTGGATTCGTTTTAATAAAGAAAACCACGTGCATCAATTGATGCAGATGCTGGGGATACCCCATTTCGAAAAAAAAAAATTAGATCATCCAGCAATTTCTTTGTTGTAAGAGACATCACCGTGTAAGCTCCACCGGTGCTTCCCAAATAGACGTCGGCAGAGGCGCCGGCACAACTGTATGGGGTGTTGGCACAACATCCTCTATTTGGGAGTACTGCTCCCACACGAGCGCTCCCAAAACTGGCGGTCCCAATAGATTATTTGAATAAAACTCATAAAACATGCATAGAAATTTGACTAGGTTTTTGAATATGAAGTTTGGACCAACATACTGCCACCAAATTCGAATAGATTTTCGAAATGAAGTATGGGCCAACATACGGCCACCGAATCTCCGTCATAGTCTGCTGCAAAAACAACTTGGGCTTCCAGGCCAAATGATCAGATGAACGGAGTCATGGGCGGCTGAACCTCGATGACGTCCTCATCATTGGAGAGCACCGGCGGTACCTCCATTGCGGGAACCGACTCCACGGGTGCTAGGGAAGGCATGAACATCGACGGTGCCGATGCTGACAGGGACGTCGACGCAGCTTGCGCTGCCAGCACCTCTTGGCCGATGCGCTCATGGTACATCTCGTGCGACACCCTCGTCAATGGGTCCATCTTTGCCATGTCCGCCATCAAGATCTTGGATTCTTGAGTCATCTTGGCCAATGAAAGCTGGGTCGCTTCGTTGGTGGCTTTTATGGTGGCGGCGTGGGCTTCCATCTTCGCCGCCTCCACCTTCTCCCTCTCCAACTCAATCTTCATATCTTGCTTCTCGAGTATTGCCTTCCACACGACGGTGGCCCTATCCGCCGCTTCCTTGTTCTCCATTGAGAAGGATCATATCATCTTCTCGTGGGAGGCACCCATGGCAGCCAATGCCGTCGCCCCATCCTTCTTGGCCTTGGCCTTCTTGTTGACAATGGGGCGCCCGGTGGAGGCGCCGGCGGGATCGACCGATCCATCTTCCCCGACGCCATCCTTGTTGCGAGTGAGGCGGACAACGTCCCATTTTTTGCAACCCTCTAGTTTCTTAAAGCAGTGCATGAGGAGGAAATCTTTGTCCTCGTTTTGGCTCTTGTACATATCGAAGGCGTCGATCATCTAACAATGCATGATTGCATTAACAAGATATACTATGATGCATTATGAAATAGACATCATCAAATGGGCATAGAACATACCCAATCCACCATCGTCTTGCCGCTCTTTTTCCGGGCCTTAATCTTCTCATGGTAGCCATGGAACTCGCTACGTGTCGTCTTGATGATGTTCCAACGGTGAGAGAGGGCGCCCTCGTTCCGGATCATCTGCATGGTGACGTACTCACCATAGATCTTCTTCTCATAGAATGAATCAAGGATGTGTTTGTCGTACTTGCCGGCAGATTGATTGGCGCCGATGATGGGGCAAAAGCTCACTTGCTTCGACGCGTTGATGAGGCATTCATCCTCCAAAGACCTTCACCTAGGACCACGAGTGCCGCCGACCCGCCTCTTCCTCTTCGTCGTCGTGGTCATGCCGGTGCCAGCGTCGAGCAGCTCCTCCTCGGCCTCCTCCCCCGCATCATCTTTGTCCTCATCGGCCTCTTCTTCATACTCGTCGATGGGGGATTCGTAGCCGTGGCCATGGCGTATGAAGCCGCTGAGGATCTTGGTGCCGCCGTCAATCTATGCAACAAATAACCTATTTTGAGTTGCTGGCGGTGTCTACAATGCACATAACACATAAAGAGAAGAAAAACTCATGTCATCGTCGCCCATGGACACGCCGGACGTGCTACCGAACACCTGGTGGGCGCTCCTGCTCTCATCACCGAAGAGGATGCGGGGGAGGCCAGTGCCATTAGTCACGTGGCTGGTGGTGCTTCCCGGGCGGCGCAGATCTGGCGACGAGTTCAGGTCGACGGGGAAGCGAAAGGCGCCGCGGTCCCTCGGCACCGAATCCGGCGAGAATGGCGTGTTGGGGTCGAAGATCGTGTCATTGTCGTCGTACTCGTGGGAGTAGCGGGCGCGGCCGTCCATCTGCGATAGACGCACCTGCGAGAGCGAAGGCCCCTTCGCGTAGTACCCTGGGACGAGGGTGAGCTCGAGAAACCGCCGCCCAAGCTGCGGCCGACGAGTTGCTGGCTCCCTTCGGGCTGACCGCCACCCAAGCTTAGGCACACGTCGGCGGCAGCCGCCGCTTTTGTGGCTTCGGCTTCGGAGCCTTTTTCTTCGGTGGCTTGGCGACGGCGAGGGTTTTTCACGTTGAAGTCTGGATGAGAGATAGAGCGGCGGGTGGGAGAAATGACCGACGGAGGGAAGGGGTTTTGGGGGAAAGTGATACGTCTCCGACGTATCGATAATTTCTTATGTTCCATGCCACATTATTGATGATATCTACATGTTTTATGCATACTTTATGTCATATTTATGCATTTTCCGGCACTAACCTATTAACGAGATGCCGAAGAGCCAGTTGCTATTTTCTGTTGTTTTTTGTTTCAGAAATCCTAGTAAGGAAATGTTCTCGGAATTGGACGAAATCAACGCCCAGGGGCCTATTTTGCCACGAAGCTTCCAGAAGACCGAAGGGAAGACGAAGTGGGGCCACGGGGCGCCGCCACAGGTCTTGCGTTCAAATCCTGGCTTTCACATGGTTTTCACAATTAAGCCTAAAAATTGTTGTTGCCCTCCCTCTTTAGCCACCGCTGATGCCCTGTTTCGGTGTACTCTTCTTCTTTCACGTGTTGACTTTCTCTTCTCCCGTCACATGCGAGTGGGGGTGTTGTGAAGTGTATATGTGGATTGCCTAGCCCTTTCCATCAGTTCGAACTTTTGGTTCAAGTGGCTAGTGCATAAAGCTTAACAGTAAAAAAAGGTCATTTAACCTTATCATAAGCTTTCTCGAAGTCTATTTTAAATAACACCCCATCCATTTTCTTAGTATGTAACTCATGAATTGTTTCATGGAGTATGACTACCCCTTCCAAAATATTCCTACCTGGCATAAAGGCGGATTGGGTCGGCTTTATGACTCTTGGGGCAATCCCCGAGATGCGATTCGTACCAACCTTAGTAAATATCTTGAAACACACATTTAGTAAGCAAATAGGTCTGTATTGCTGTATTTGGACCGCATTCTCTTTTTTAGGTAATAATGTAATAACCCCGAAATTTAGTTTATAAAGGGGCAAATCCCCTTTGCTAAATTGCGAAAACAAAGCCATCAAATCATCTTTTATTACCGTCCAATTTTTTTGATAAAACTCAGCTGGAAAACCATCTGGTCCAGGAGCCTTATTCAATTCCATCCGAGAAATTGCCTCAAAAACCTCCTCTTGCGTAAAAGGGGCCGTTAAGATGTCATTCTCAATTGATGAAATTTGCGTGATATCATGGATTTCCTCTTCAACTAGAGAAATATTGGTTGGTGCCAGTGCCCCAAACAATTTCTTATAAAATTCAGTAATGTAAACCTTCAAATTATCTTTCCCAACAATAGTCCCCTCTTGTTGTTCTAATTGGAAAATTTTCTTTTTTCGATGCTTACCATTTCCTATTAAGTGGAAATACCTTGTATTATTCCCCCTTCCTGAATATGTTTAACTTTCGCTCTTTGGGCCCATTTAGACTCCTCTTCTCTTCTTAATGTGTTTAGGCTCTCATTTGCCTTTTTAATTCCGCTCTTTCATCTAAATTTAAAATATTTGTTTCTGCTTTCAAATTAAGATGATCAATGATATTTAACAATCTTTCTTTTTCTTTCTTATACTTTCCACTTTGATTTTTTGCCCATCCCTTAAGGAATCTTCTTGTATGCCTTAACTTATTCAACCAAACCTCCATCGGACAAGCTCCACCCACAACTGAATTCCACTCCTTTACTATCATATCAAAAAACCTTCTTGTCGCAACCAATGTAGCTCAAAGGAAAATTTTGCCTGATTACCCAGATGTGGTTTCACCCCTGAATCAATCAGTATTGGAGTATGATCAGAATCAGCTCTAGTTAAAGCTCTTACCGTGACCAATGGAAATTTTTGTTCCCACGATATTGATGCTAGTACTCTATCAAGTTTCTCATATGTAGGTTCTTCTCTCCTACTTGCCCATGTAAATTGTCTTCCAGTTAGAGAAATTTTCCGCAAATTCAAATGTTCAATGATTGCATTAAAAACAAATTGCCAACGCGCTTTGAAATTATCATTACTTTTCTCCTCCCTCTTGCGAATAATATTGAAATCACCGCCTACCAACATAGGTAATGTTTCCCTTTCACAAGTTCTAACTAATTCAGACAAGAATTCTGCTTTGTGCGAGTCTTGGGCCGCCCCATAAACCGGCACCAGAATCCATTCAAAACCATCTCTCTTACATTTAATATGAAGCTTAACGCAGAAATCTCATGTGCTTACATTTAACACCTGTACCGTATCGGAGTTTATTCCCACTAAAATACCCCCCGAACGACCATTGAAGGAGATATGCCCTAGAGGCAATAATAAAGTGGTTATTATTTATATCTTTATGTTTATGATAAATGTTTATATATCATGCTATAATTGTATTAACCGAAACATTAGTACATGTGTGATATGTAGACAACAAGAAGTCCCTAGTATGCCTCTTAAACTAGCTTGTTGATTAATGGATGATTAGTTTCATAATCATGAACATTGGATGTTATTAATAACAAGGTTATGTCATTGTATGAATGATGTAATGGACACACCCAATTAAGCGTAGCATAAGATCTCGTCATTAAGTTATTTGCTATAAGCTTTCGATACATAGTTACCTAGTCCTTATGACCATGAGATCATGTAAATCACTTATACCGGAAAGGTACTTTGATTACACCAAACACCACTGCGTAAATGGGTGGCTATAAAGGTGGGATTAAGTATCCGGAAAGTATGAGTTGAGATATATGGATCAACAGTGGGATTTGTCCATCCCGATGACGGATAGATATACTCTGGGCCCTCTCGGTGGAATGTCGTCTAATGTCTTGCAAGCACATGAATAAGTTCATAAGAGACCACATACCACGGTACGAGTAAAGAGTACTTGTCAGGAGACGAGGTTGAACAAAGGTATAGAGTGATACCGAAGATCAAACCTCGGACAAGTAAAATATCGCATGACAAAGGGAATTGGTATTGTATGTGAATGGTTCATTCGATCACTAAAGTCATCGTTGAATATGTGGGAGCCATTATGGATCTCCAGATCCCGCTATTGGTTATTGGTCGGAGTGAGTACTCAACCATGTCCGCATAGTTCACGAACCGTAGGGTGACACACTTAAAGTTGGATGTTGAAATGGTAGAACTTGAATATGGAATGGAGTTCGAATATTTGTTCGGAGTCCCGGATAAGATCCCGGACATCACGAGGAGTTCCGGAATGGTCCGGAGAATAAGATTCATATATAGGATGTCATTTTATGTGAATTAAAATGTCGCGGAAGGTTCTATGGAAGGTTCTAGAAAAGTCCGGAAGAAACCACCAAGGAAGGTGGAGTCCACATGGGACTCCACCTCCATGGCCGGCCAACCCTAGTGGGGGAGGAGTCCCAAGTGGACTCCCCCTTAGGGGGCCGGCCACCCCCCCATATGGGAGGTGGAACTCCCACCTCTAGTGGGAGTCCTAGCTTGGCTAGGTTTCCCCTCCATATGGAAGGTTTTTGGTTCGGGTCTTATTCGAAGACTTGGAGACCAACTCTTGGGGATCCACCTATATAATGAGGGGCCAAGGGAGGGGGCCGGAAACCCCAAGACCACAAGCTGGCCGCCCCCCTTGAAGTGGCCGGCCACCCCCTCCCAAACCCTAGCCGCCCCCTCTCCTCCATATCTTCCGCGTAGCTTTAGCGAAGCTCCGCCGGAGTTCTCCACCACCACCGACACCACGCCGTCGTGCTGTCGGATTCAAGAGGAGCTACTACTTCCGCTGCCCGCTGGAACGGGAGGTGGACGTCGTCTTCATCAACAACCGAACGTGTGACCGAGTACGGAGGTGCTGCCCGTTCGTGGCGCCGGAATCGATCGTGATCAAGATCTTCTACGCGCTTTTGCAAGCGGCAAGTGAACGTCTACCGCAGCAACAAGAGCCTCATCTTGTAGGCTTTGGAATCTCTTCAAGGGTGAGACTCGATACCCCCTCGTTGCTACCGTCTTCTAGATTGCATCTTGGCTTGGATTGCGTGTTCGCGGTAGGAAATTTTTTGTTTTCTATGCAACATTATCCTACAGTGGTATCAGAGCCGTGTCTATGCATAGATGGTTGCACGAGTAGAACACAATGGTTTTGTGGGCGTTGATGCTCTTGTTATCTTTAGTTTGAGTACTTTGCATCTTTGTGGCATAGTGGGATGAAGCGGCTCGGACTAACTTTACATGACTGCGTTCATGAGACTTGTTCCTCGTTCGACATGCAACTTGTATTGCATAAGAGGCTTTGCGGGTGTCTGTCTCTCCTACTATAGTGAAGATTCAATTTACTCTTCTATTGAAAACATTAGTATCAACGTTGTGGTTCATGTTCGTAGGTAGATTAGATCTCTGTCGAAAACCCTAAACCACGTAAAATATGCAAACCAAATTAGAGACGTCTAACTTGTTTTTGCAGGGTTTGGTGATGTGATATGGCCATAATGAGATGATCATTATTGTATTGTGGCAACCGGTAGGAGCCTTATGGTTGTCTTTAAATTTCATGTTGAGTAGTATTTCAAAGTAGTTGTAATAGTTGCTACATGGAGGACAATCATGAAGACGGCGCCATTGACCTTGACGCTACGCCAACGATGATGGAGATCATACCCGAAGATGATGGAGATCATGTCCGTGCTTTGGAGATGAAGATCAAAGGCGCAAAGACAAAAGGGCCATATCATATCACATATGAACTGCATGTGATGTTAATCCTTTTATGCATCTTATTTTTCTTAGATCGCGACGGTAGCATTATAAGATGATCCCTCACTAAAATCTCAAGATAATAAAGTGTTCATCCTTAGTAGCACCGTTACCAAGTCTTGTCGTTTCGAAGCATCTCGTGATGATCGGGTGTGATAGATTCAATAAGTACATACAACGGGTGCAAGACAGTTTTGCACATGCGGATACTAAGGTGGCCTTGACGAGCCTAGCATGTACAGACATGGTCTCGGAACACGTGATACCGAAAGGTAGAGCATGAATCATATGGTTGATATGATGAACACTTTGAGTGTTCGCCATTGAAATCACACCTTTTCTCGTGATGATCGGGTTTAGGTATGGTGGATTTGGTTCGTGTGATCACTAAGACAATGCGAGGGATATTGTTTTGAGTGGGAGTTCACCTAGATTTTTAATTATGTTGAATTAAAATTTGAACTCAATTTGTCATAAACTTAGTCTAAACTTTTGCAAATATATGTTGTAGAGATGGCGTCCCCAATCAATTTTAATCAGTTCCTAGAGAAAGAGAAACTTAAGAGCAACGGTAGCAACTTCACCGACTGGTTCCGTCATGTGAGGATCTTCCTCTCTGGCGGAAATCTGCAATATGTGCTTGATGCACCGCTAGGTGACCCTCCTGCAGAAACTGAAACCGATGAAGTAAAAGCTGTTTACGAGACTCGGAAAATTCGGTACTCTCAAGTTCAGTGTGCCATCCTGTGCAGTCTGGAATCCGATCTTCAAAAACGTTTTGAGCATCACGATCCTCATGAGTTGATGAAAGAGCTGAAAGCTATTTTTGAGACTCATGCGGCCGTGGAATGCTATGAAGCATCGAAACAATTCTTCAGCTGCATGATGGAAGAAGGCAGCTCCATTAGTGAGCACATGCTCGCCATGACCGGGCATGCGAAGAAACTCAGTGACTTGGGAATAGTGATTCCTAACAGACCGGGATTAATCGTGTCCTTACATCTCTGCAACCAAGTTACAAGAACTTCGTGATGAACTACAATATGCAGAACATGAACAAGGAGTTACCTGAACTCTTTGGCATGCTAAAAGCTGCTGAGATTGAGATCAAGAAAGAGCACCAAGTGTTGATGGTCAACAAGACCACCAGTTTCAAGAAACAGGGCAAGTCTAAGGGAAAATTCAAGAAGGGTGGCAAGAAAGCTGCCACGCCTCCTGTGAAACCTAAGAATGGCCCTAAGCCTGATGCTGAGTGCTATTACTGCAAGGAGAAGGGACACTGGAAGCGTAATTGCTCCAAGTATCTGGCTGATCTAAAGAACGGCCTTGTCAAGAAGAAGAAAGAAGGTATATCTGATATACATGTTATAGATGTTCATTTCACTGGTTCTCGTTCTAGTACCTGGGTATTTGATACTGGTTCGGTTGCTCATATTTGTAACTCGAAACAGGAACTAAAGAATAAACGACAACTGCTGAAAGATGAAGTGACGATGCGCGTTGGAAACGGATCCAAGGTCAATGTGATCGCAGTCGGCACACTTCCTCTACATCTACCTTCGGGATTAGTTTTAAGCCTAAATAATTGTTATTATGTACCTGCGTTGAGCATGAACATTATATCTGGATCTTGTTTAATGCAAGACGGTTATTCATTCAAGTTTGAGAATAATGGTTGTTCTATTTTTATGAATAATATCTTTTATGGTCGAGCACCACAAAAGAATGGCTTATTTCTGTTAGATCTCGATAGTAGTGACACGCACATACATAACGTAAATGCTAAACGAATTAAATTGAATGATAATTCTACTTATATGTGGCACTGTCGTCTTGGTCATATTGGAGTGAAACGCATGAAGAAACTCCATACTGATGGATTACTTGAATCACTTGACTTTGAGTCACTTGATAGATGCGAAGCATGTCTAATGGGAAAAATGACTAAGACTCCATTTTCTGGTATGATGGAGCGAGCTACTGACTTATTGGAAATTATACATACCGATGTGTGTGGACCAATGAGCGTAGCATCGCACGGTGGTTATCGTTATGTTCTAACCTTCACAGATGATCTGAGTAGATATGGGTATATCTATTTCATGAAACATAAATCCGAAACTTTCGAGAAGTTTAAGGAATTCCAAAGTGAAGTAGAAAATCAATGTAACAAGAAGATCAAATTTCTACGATCTGATCGTGGAGGTGAATATCTGAGTTATGAGTTTGGCATGCATTTAAAGAAATGCGGAATACTTTCACAATTGACACCGCCGGGAACACCTCAACGTAACGGTGTGTCCGAACGTCGTAATCGAACTCTCTTAGATATGGTTCGTTCTATGATGTCTCTTACTGATTTGCCGTTATCATTTTGGAGTTATGCATTAGAGACAGCCGCATTCACTTTAAATAGAGCACCATCAAAATCCGTAGAAACGACACCATATGAATTATGGTTTAATAAGAAACCTAAGCTGTCGTTCCTGAAAGTTTGGGGTTGCGAAGCCTATGTAAAGAAGTTACAACCGGACAAGCTAGAACCCAAAGCGGAGAAATGCGTCTTCATAGGATACCCTAAGGAAACTATAGGGTACACTTTCTATCACAGATCCGAAGGCAAAATCTTTGTTGCTAAGAACGGAACCTTTCTTGAGAAAGAATTTCTCACTAAAGAAGTGACTGGAAGAAAAGTAGAACTCGATGAGATTGATGAATCTATACTCGTTGATCAGAGTAGCGCAGTACCGGAAGTTGTACCTGTACCGCCTACACCGGCAATAGAGGAAGCTAATGATAATGATCATGAAACTTCGAACGAGGAAACTACTGAACCTCGCAGATCGACAAGGGAACGTACCACTCCTGATTGGTATGATCCTTGTCTAAATGTCATGATTGTGGATAACAATGATGAGGACCCTGCGACGTATGAAGAAGCGATGATGAGCCCAGATTCCAACAAATGGCAAGAAGCCATGAAATCCGAAATGGGATCCATATATGATAACAAAGTATGGACTTTGGTAGACTTACCTGATAGCCGAAAGGCTGTCGAAAATAAATGGATCTTCAAGAGAAAAACAGATGCTGATGGTAATATTACTGTCTATAAAGCTCGACTTGTCGCAAAGGGTTTCCGACAAATTCAAGGAGTTGACTACGATGAGACTTTCTCACCTGTAGCGAAGCTAAAATCTGTGAGGATTTTGTTAGCAATAGCTGCATTTTTCGATTATGAGATTTGGCAGATGGATGTCAAAACGGCGTTCCTTAATGGAGACATTGAGGAAGAGTTGTATATGGTACAACCCAAAGGTTTTGTCGATCCTAAAAATGCTGACAAAGTATGCAAACTTCAGCGTTCAATCTATGGACTGAAGCAAGCATCAAGAAGTTGGAACCGACACTTTGATAAGGTGATCAAAGACTTCCGGTTTATACAGTGTCATGGAGAGGCCTGTATTTACAAGAAAGTGAGTGGGAGCTCTGTAGCATTCCTGATATTATATGTAGATGACATATTATTGATCGGGAATGATATAGAACTATTAAGCAGTGTTAAAGGTTATTTGAATAATAGTTTTTCAATGAAAGACCTTGGAGAAGCATCATATATATTAGGCATCAATATCTATAGAGATAGATCAAGACGCCTAATAGGGCTATCACAGAGTACATATCTGGACAAGATTCTAAAGAAGTTTAGAATGGACGAAAGTAAGAAAGGGTTCTTACCTATGTTACCAGGCAAAGTCTTGAGTAAGACTCAAGGACCGGCTACGGCAGAAGAAAGAGAAAGGATGAGTAAAATCCCCTATGCCTCGGCAGTAGGATCTATCATGTATGCCATGCTATGTACTAGACCGGATATAGCACATGCTGTTAGTTTGACTAGCAGATATCAAAGTGATCCAGGAATGGAACACTGGACAGCGGTCAAGAATATCCTGAAGTACTTGAAAAGAACTAAGGATATGTTTCTTTGTTATGGAGGTGACCAAGAGCTCGTTGTAAATGGTTACACCGATGCAAGTTGGAACACTGATCCTGATGACTCTAAGTCACAATGCAGGTACGTGTTTATATTGAATGGTGCTGCAGTAAGCTGGGCAAGCTCGAAGCAAAGGTGCACGGTGGCGAAGTCTTCAACAGAATCAGAGTACATAGCGGCTTCGCAGGCTTCATCGTGAAGCGGTATGGATGAAGAGGTTCATTGTAGAGCTCGGTGTGGTTCCTAGTGCATTGGACCCATTAATCATTTACTGTGATAACATGGGTGCCATCGCCAATGCAAAAGAGCCAAGGTCACACAAGAGGCTGAAGCATATCAAGCTGCGTTACCACTCGATTCGCGAGTACATCGAAGATGGAGAAGTAAAGATTTGCAAAGTACACACTAATCTGAATGTAGCAGATCCGTTGACTAAAGCTCTCCCTAGGGCAAAGCATGACCAACACCAGAATGCCATGGGTGTTAGGTATATTACAATGTAATCTAGATTATTGACTCTAGTGCAAGTGGGAGAGTGAAGGAGATATGCCCTAGAGGCAATAATAAAGTGGTTATTATTTATATCTTTATGTTTATGATAAATGTTTATATATCATGCTATAATTGTATTAACCGAAACATTAGTACATGTGTGATATGTAGACAACAAGAAGTCCCTAGTATGCCTCTTAAACTAGCTTGTTGATTAATGGATGATTAGTTTCATAATCATGAACATTGGATGTTATTAATAACAAGGTTATGTCATTGTATGAATGATGTAATGGACACACCCAATTAAGCGTAGCATAAGATCTCGTCATTAAGTTATTTGCTATAAGCTTTCGATACATAGTTACCTAGTCCTTATGACCATGAGATCATGTAAATCACTTATACCGGAAAGGTACTTTGATTACACCAAACACCACTGCGTAAATGGGTGGCTATAAAGGTGGGATTAAGTATCCGGAAAGTATGAGTTGAGATATATGGATCAACAGTGGGATTTGTCCATCCCGATGACGGATAGATATACTCTGGGCCCTCTCGGTGGAATGTCGTCTAATGTCTTGCAAGCATATGAATAAGTTCATAAGAGACCACATACCACGGTACGAGTAAAGAGTACTTGTCAGGAGACGAGGTTGAACAAAGGTATAGAGTGATACCGAAGATCAAACCTCGGACAAGTAAAATATCGCGTGACAAAGGGAATTGGTATTGTATGTGAATGGTTCATTCGATCACTAAAGTCATCATTGAATATGTGGGATCCATTATGGATCTCCAGATCCCGCTATTGGTTATTGGTCGGAGTGAGTACTCAACCATGTCCGCATAGTTCACGAACCGTAGGGTGACACACTTAAAGTTGGATGTTGAAATGGTAGAACTTGAATATGGAATGGAGTTCGAATATTTGTTCGGAGTCCCGGATAAGATCCCGGACATCACGAGGAGTTCCGGAATGGTCCGGAGAATAAGATTCATATATAGGATGTCATTTTATGTGAATTAAAATGTCGCGGAAGGTTCTATGGAAGGTTCTAGAAGGTTCTAGAAAAGTCCGGAAGAAACCACCAAGGAAGGTGGAGTCCACATGGGACTCCACCTCCATGGCCGGCCAACCCTAGTGGGGGAGGAGTCCCAAGTGGACTCCCCCTTAGGGGGCCGGCCACCCCCCCATATGGGAGGTGGAACTCCCACCTCTAGTGGGAGTCCTAGCTTGGCTAGGTTTCCCCTCCATATGGAAGGTTTTTGGTTCGGGTCTTATTCGAAGACTTGGAGACCAACTCTTGGGGATCCACCTATATAATGAGGGGCCAAGGGAGGGGGCTGGAAACCCCAAGACCACAAGCTGGCCGCCCCCCTTGAAGTGGCCGGCCACCCCCTCCCAAACCCTAGCCGCCCCCTCTCCTCCATATCTTCCGCGTAGCTTTAGCGAAGCTCCGCCGGAGTTCTCCACCGCCACCGACACCACGCCGTCGTGCTGTCGGATTCAAGAGGAGCTACTACTTCCGCTGCCCGCTGGAACGGGAGGTGGACGTCGTCTTCATCAACAACCGAACGTGTGACCGAGTACGGAGGTGCTGCCCGTTCGTGGCGCCGGAATCGATCGTGATCAAGATCTTCTACGCGCTTTTGCAAGCGGCAAGTGAACGTCTACCGCAGCAACAAGAGCCTCATCTTGTAGGCTTTGGAATCTCTTCAAGGGTGAGACTCGATACCCCCTCGTTGCTACCGTCTTCTAGATTGCATCTTGGCTTGGATTGCGTGTTCGCGGTAGGAAATTTTTTGTTTTCTATGCAACGTTATCCTACAACCATGTGGTGGTAAACAAAACCAAGAGAAATTATAACCCGCAGCTAATTGATTCAAAAAGGAATCGAGAAATTAGATCTTCCAGTCTCCAACAAGGCTATGAAGTCTAATTTATGTTCCCGAATCGCCTCTTTTGACAAACAAATGTTTAGCACTATCACCAAAACCCCCTGGATTCCAATTAATTCCTTTTAAATTCTGCATTATGAAAATTGTTTTTTAACTCTCTTCCTAGTGCTTTTGCGAATATTATTAGTGTCATACACTTTTCTCTGTCTAGTCTTCTTAACCTTGACAACTGGTTTAATATGATCCAAGTGATCCTCAAAATCCAAAGAAGTATCCTCATAGTCCATCAAACCCTCACAAAGGGTGGAGACTTTTGACAAAACAAGAGTCTCCAGACCTTCCTCTTTATTCTCATTCTCAGTTTCTTTCTTTTTCAAAATCGTTAAAATTCGATCCTCTTCCACCATTTTAATCCGTTTAATAGATTTGTCTACCTCTCCTGCTGAGGTTCCTAAGGACACCCCTATCCGATTCGCTCTCTTAACTACCTCAGAATCTGGAATATTAATAATAGAGTACATGGGGATCGCCAACTGATCTGTAGTGAAAGTCTCATCCCGCGACTGTGCATTCTTCATCGCCTTCTCCAACTGAGGCATTCCGGCATCAGGCTGGCTACCCAGTCGTGTACTCGACCTCACTCCAGTGGTGGGCTGTGGGATCCCTCCAAAAGCAAGAACCTCCTCTATAGAGGGATATAGAGGCACATTGTCATTTTCAATTACAGACATCAATAAAGTAGGAATATCAGTATTAGGTTTAAAAGAGGTAAATGACTCACCAGTAGTCTTCGTAGGTGAGGCATTCCTCATTCTATTTTGGAGATCTACTGTATTCTCCAACCCTTTATTCTCCTACACGGCATTCTCCATTTTATCAAAAACGACATTCCCCATAGTACCATCCACCTTTTTCTCCAAAGAGCCAACTAAAGTTGAGTATGAAGAAGGTCCTGCATCATTACTATCCTTCCCATGAGATGCAAAATGAGATGAAACCCTTGGCATAAACAGATCAATGTCACTAGAGTTATTGTTTAAAAACAGCTCATCAGGAAACACACCTTTGCTCACAGCATTCACATTCACAGAGGATCCCGCCATGTAGGACAAAACCGGCCCAATCATTGGAATATCATTGCCCAAATGATGAGCAGGGTCCCCATTGGCAGCAGCAGGTGCAACAGCATGCCCTGCCCTGATCTTCTGTGGCGAAGAAAAAAACCCCGGCTGCTTGGTGGCGTTCCGAACGCCCGCAGAAAATCCCCCGGCCCTGCTCCTCTAGTCCAGCACAGTCCCGCCCGTCTGCGATGTCCCCTGCAGCCCATTGGCTAGCAGCGGTGTCCCCTGCGAGCTGTCGACGCAGACGGGTGGCAGGATGTCCGTGGGTCCCTGCTGACCTTGAGCGAATGGCATCACGCCAGCTCCCGGCCCAGCTCCCTCCTCCGCGTCAGAACAGCACGTGGGCGTAGCGGAAAGGTGGAGCTGCTGCTCGACGATGGCAGGCGCGCCACTGCTGCCCAGACATGCACGTGATCCAACCTCCGGCAATCCCGAGGAGGATCCAGCTGACAACGAAACTGCATGGGAATCAGGGAAAAACTTGTTGTTTAGTGGCAGATTTTCAACATGAAATATAGGCTTATAAACTCGACTTTTTTCACCCGAATTTTGAATAAAAGAAGCACTACCTTTAGGGGGTAGCCGCAACTTCATTGTCCCAATAAGAATATCATCAAAAATTTGGCATTGCTCTTGCATCCCTTCAACTCCATCTTTAGTATTATTTTCTACTTGCCCATTATTGTTGGAAGTTGCAACTTCCTCCGATCCTTTAGCATCCATATCCATCTCATTGCCACCATCAACATTACCTGCACCATTATTTGGATCTTCTCCCCCATCCGTACTATCATTTACCGCAGCCATATTCACCTCTTGACAGACAGCTCCCTCAACCTCAAAGTGAAGTTTATAGAAACCTCTCCTAATAAAAACATCACTATCTGCAGGGATAAGGTGACGATCCAAGCACCCAATCTTGATTCTTGGTAGCTTATTCTTTCGAGTAAATGGCATGTCCACATCTAGTGTTTTTCCAAAAAGAGACCCAATTCCCCATAGAGACGAATAATCGGTTTTCATGTCAAAAGGCATCCCTGATACACGTACCCACACTTCTGGCATCATATATAGTGGCTCCTCCACTGAGGACCAAAGATCAAAGAACAAAATAGTTTCCTTCTGTGGGCATATGTAAGAACCAAAATTCTTGAGCCTCTGAACTTCTTGCTTGCTTGGTAATTTCACTCTATAAATATTATCTTTATAATGAAACACTTCCCAACAAAATTTCTCGTACGGTAGAATCCTCTTCAACTGTTCGATTATCTCCGGTATGGTCATTACCGCTCCCTCCACGGTCACTTTGGCAAGCTTAGGATTCTCCACCTTAGCTTTGAAAGCCCCACATGGCATCTCAAAGAACATAAGAGCTTCATTGGCATACCCATGCATAATGACTGTAGGTTTAGGAGCTTGCCAAACATGACATGCCGAAGAAATATGATGAACTGACTCACAAATATCACAGAAAGGTGTAAATGTTACCTTCTCAACGACCGATAGAGAGCTTGGATTCTGGCAGTTTCCTTGTTGGTAGCATCTGCATATTCCACTGGGGTCTCCAAAGCTTGCAAACCTGATTGAAGAGATTTTTTTTTTGCCTTGGGGCAAGACAGCTGTACTTTTGCGGCTACTCTGCCATCACCTGAGGTACTTTTACCCCAGGAGTCCATGTCTATGGATTGATAGTTCTCTTATACAAACGAGCAAATACTTGTTGCAACTCTTCTGGAGAATGTAATCTTCATTGGATTCCCATCCCGCTCCTCAAAAACCACAAGGGTGTTCCCTAATGGGTGAAACCATGATCTTGGAACATTGTTCCTTGACCAAAGGTGAAATAAAAATATGAAACACGGGAGAATAATGACATAAAATAATTAGGATTGTGAGCTGTGCCAAATGATGTCTCGGTACCATCTTTGAGTTGTATACTTCACTTATATGAAGAACAATTAACTAATCTAATAGTATATGGGCCATGTATGTATATTTCATGCCATTGTATTTGTAAACGAACCCACTTTTGTGACTGTAATTTAACAACTATATAGAAATAGTGTACCAAAAAAATATGTTTTAACATAAAAGTACGTCATAGGATAGTGAAGATATGTCCTACATTTGTTGCGAATGCCATAACCATTTTGTGAGTAATTTCCATATTTTGTAGTTCTTGCTGGCGTGTTATTTGTAGATACAACGAGAAATAGACAAAACTATCGTGTGAGCCAGAAGTGCTCAATTTCCATATTTTGTAGTTTCTTCATGACATATACTCTACTAGTATTAGAAAATGATATAGTATCAGTTTTATTTATTTCACGAGAATATTTATTGTAAGAAAGCTTGTTCTTTCCCAATTGTGAAAGACCCGAGTCCAAAATAATCTCTTCTCTTCAAAGTTTTTAAGCATCTGAATATCAATCACAGCTGAATTCTCTTCTCAATTTTAGTCACTTTACCTTTTCGAAGAGCGTACATAAACTCTCTGAATAGCATCTACCCAATTTGGATGGCACAAAATGATTACAAAAAACACTCAGAAAAAAGAGAGAGAAGAAACAGCCCTGAAAGTGGGAACCTTTTTTGTTTAAGCAAGGTGCTAACATATGAATAGTTTTTTTTTCTTTGCACATTAGCATTTGATGTCTCCATTTAATATCCATCTTGTATTGTAGTACATGCTCACACAATAAACGACCGTTTTCGCTTGTAGTCGGCCACTGTGCTAGCTAGTAGGAGTAGTTCTTGAACAACAGCAGTGCACTCACAATCATGGAAAAGATGTCTCCGTTTCCTGAACAGAAGACTGAGTTCTACTATTATTATTTGTGCCTATATACTAAGTTTTTTTTTGGAATTGTCCTATACTATTATACTAAGTTAGTCGTGTGGTGTTTTCATCTCCCGTTCGGCCTTTTGCCTTTTTCCTGACAGAAAATTAAGACATGCTTCCCTATCTTGTGTACTCCTCGACCTCGTCCTTTCCTATCCTACAGGAAGCTACAAAGGCTGCTTATAATAGTGTCACTTTGAGTCTTTGACAAACTGAGCTTTAGGTCCGGAGCTACCAGGAGGAGGAGACCGATCATGATTAGGTTCTCTGGTACGTGATTTGTAAAAACTAATTAACTGGGTCCGGTTTTCCTTATTAACCGGACCAATTTCCCTCTTCTATAAATCTATAATGCATTGCAGGAGCTCCCCGCCCTCTGACGAGGTTCCGTAAAAAAAAAAAGGATTAGAGCAGTGTGGCGACAGTTTGGCGCGCACTCACCTCACCTAGTCACCTGGCGTCCATATCAGAACTGACCCATCAGCTGCATGGTAACCGGACGCTGCTCCTAAAGCTGATATTTGAGTCGCTTACTTTCTTTCATTTTCTCGATTTGGTTTGTCCTCGCGTCTTTGTTGTAACCGGTGAGAAAAGAGAGACGACCCTGATGCAACATCAGTATACGACATATATCATATATGCACATGAAAATTTCCGTCTCACTGTGGTGTCGGCAGATGCATAAAGAGAAAGATATCTAGCTGCCATTCTGCCTAGATCCTCCAAATTATGTACAACCCCTGTACACTACAAGAAAGCTGTATATACCCCATCGGAAGAACTTTCTGAAACTGCGGTTGTATACGAGACACACTTGGTATGATGCTATTCCCTAATTCTGGTCCATGCCTGTAATTAAGAAAGGGATGGCAATTGAACAGCCTGGCTAATCTTAGCCACGATGAGTTGTTGGCTAATCTTCTGAAATAATACAGCACTTGAGACTTGCTTGACAAATCTCTAAATGCAAACAATCTTCTGCAACAACCCAGATATCGATGCCTTGGCGAAAATTCCGGCTATACTCCCAAGCCTTACTAAAAGAGAATCTAAAATTTACTACATGCTAGCTATAAGATCTTGTCTATTACACGAGGAATATTATGAAAGTTTCCATCACATTCTTCAGAGCTAAAATCACATGAAAAAAACAATTACGTACCGAACAGAAGCTCCTGCACGTACAATTTGAATATTTTGAAGCTCAATTAGAGCTCATGCTAGATGCCAAGATTTCTTTTTAGAGAAACATGCCAAGAGTTGTTAGCTGAGATGCCGCTACCTGTGAATGTTATCTACTGTCACCGAGTCACGAACAGAAAAAACATTGACCAATGGGGGAAGATTCCCTTGGCTATACATTGCTAGATAGATTATAAGATCTCTCCCTAGCAACGGATTTATATGCGCTAGATAACACCCCGTTTTAATTTGGTCCCCTTGGAACTCGAACCTGGGTGGACTGGCTGCGCTCTCGCAAGTCTTCCCACTGAGCTAGCACTCAGTTCTCACTGAGTCAACAAATAGCACTAAAGAGAGTAGCAACTCAATTGAAGGGGAATTGTTTCGATAAAATTGGAGGGTGATATGAAAGGAAAAATGTGTGAATCGAACTACACAGCACTGGCCTTAATTAAGTAAGAGAAGTCCTAACACTACATCAGCATTCCGATAGTGTTGATCTAGAACGTTCATTTTTTTGAGAAACACAGTACAAACGCAGGCGCTCACATACACGCGCATATACTCATCCCTATGAACGCACACACGCACACCCTACCCCTATGAGCACCTCCGGAAGACTAAGCCGGCGGATTGGATCTTGAAATTGACGAAGTCACCACAGGCGCCTCGCTGTCGACGGGAACGTCGCCTCCCACTGAATGAATATTCCGCCTTTATGAGACACACAGATGTCAAACCTGGGGTTTGAACTCTGGTGGGCTGGGGGTACAACCACCCACCTAACCACCCAACCTCAGGTTGGTTCTCATGATGCATTGTCCAATATGATATGCGGCAGTTTACTCATGGTTCTAACTCATAGCTTTTTTTTTGTGAAAGTCATAGCTACATTAGTGGGCTGATATGCAATTCGTCTCGTCAGTATCCTGAATTGTCACCTGCCAGTCGTACCAGGGCACCGTGCATGAAGAAAACTCAATGGACCAAAAACTATAACATCATGTACGCTTCCATGTTATATTAGGTAAACGCAACCAACATTACAACTTCAAATTTGATTTTTGATGAGCATATTTGCAGTTGTCGGAACTCTTAGATGAGTAGAACTCACTACGAACAGTCTGCTTCAACGGCAAGTGTTTTGGTGACGCCAGGGCATATATCTTCTCCGAATCCCTCCTTTGACAGTGAAACTGTACAGCTATTGATGTTCAGACAGGCCTGCACACAATACTGGACTGCTTAGGAGATATGCAAAGTTTGGTTTGGTCAACTAAATCTAGATCTCTATCCAATAATAGATCTTAGACCACCCATGGAATGCATAATAACTTGGAAATGAAATGTTAAAACCTCCTAGATGTCTAATAGTACAATTCCAATTGTATCTGCATTCTGCAAAGCCAGAACTGACAGTCATCGGATTTCAAGACTAATTTCATGTGCACTGATCCAAATCAACGTGAATCAACACCCCTAAAAAGTCATATTTGATGGTTCTCGATTTCTAAGATTAGTATATCATGTTTGTTTGTACATCAAGTTCTAAATGTTACCTTCTCAACGACAGATAGAGAGCTTGGATGGTGGCAGCTTCCTTGTTGGTAGGATCTGCATGTTCCACTGGGGTCTCCAAAGCTTGCAAACTTAATGGAAGAGATTTTTTGGCCCTTGGGGCAAGACAATTGTACTTTTGCTGCTACTCTGGCATCATCTGAGACACTTCTATCCCAGGACTCCAGATCAACGGAAGGATAGTTCTCTGACACAAAGGAACAAATGCTTGTCGCGACTCTTCTTGAAAATGTAATCTTCGTGGGATCCCCACCCTGCTCCTCAAAAACCACAAGGGTGTTCCCTGATGGGTGAAACCATGACCTTGGGACATGGTACCTTTACCAAAAAGTAAAATAAAAATGTGAAACACAAGAGAATAATGACATAAAAATATTATGATTGTTAGCTGTGCAAAAGGATGTCTCAGTACCATCTTTGAGTTGGCTTCCCACACCCAGATCTGCACTTGTCTGGAGAAAATGTCCCTCTGTAGTTACAGCTTGAATTGCACCTGTCATCAGTAGAACTAGTCCGGAGCCAATACCTCCCTATGGCATTTCCATTCAACCAAGCCAGGCCTTTCCCCATAGACAGCATGTCTAACCCAACTGGGTCATCTCCTTGTGGAACTTCAACATTTACCTAGAAGTACCCGGATCAGTATATGTAATAGGCTCTGAAGAATTCATCGAAAATAAAGATTGTAAATGATACCTTGTACCATGTCAAAGGCTGATCTTTTGGTGGCTCAGATTGTGGCCGCCACCTTTGGTTATTGGCCTGATCAGGTTTGAACAAACTGTAATGTTCACCTTCCAACCCAATCTACCACAAATACATAAAGGAAACACAGACAAACATCAACCTCGGTTATCTCAAATTCTGGACACAAAGCACAGGAGGGCCAAAACATAAGAGGCTGCAAAAGTAGGATATACTTCCTTAAGAAATTTTATATGAAGAATCTTGATGAAAGTACCTTGTATGCCCAATTATTTGAAGACAAATCTATGGTTCCATTTTTTATTCCAGAGATGTTAACACTTGTAAGGCCAGCTCCTATCCATTCATAATAGATTCCTGCATTCTTAGAAAGTGCATAAAATTTTAATCAGGTAAAGCAGTTTTAACCAGCAGACATATGTTTCTTCTCATAAGTGTATAATCTGCATATATATGGACATAAAATAGCATTGGCACGTAAACGACGGCATACATGGAATGAATGTTAATAATTTCCAAAGGTAGGCTCTTACATGCAATCCAACAGTCATACTCAGTAGTGCAATGTCATTCTTCCCAGTCTTCAAATTAATGGGCATATGCACACTGAAACTTGATTGTGAGCCATTACCATATGCACTACCTGAGATTACGATAGTGCAACTCAAATTAGGGAGAACTGTAAACGTGAGAGAAATTGCTGACAATGTACAATTCAGCAATCGTTTGAAAATACTGTCATAATGATGCCAGTATAAACAAACTCTCTACTTTGTAAGGTTATTTTTTGACCATCCAGAAAAAGTTGATACTCAGAAGATCCATATAGGCTGAATTAGAACTGCAGAAACATCCCAGCAAACGTCTACTCGAAGATGCTACTTAATATGGTTTCTCAGCATAGAGTAGAGTAAGCAACAGACCTATAAGCACATTATTCAGGAATGCGTGTACACCATGGCCTTTGGAGTCAATATTAAGAACTGGATGGTTCCCACTTGCAGGGTAACTTATGTTCACATCAAAACTGCAAATTTCATCAAAAGAATGGATCAGGACGTCGCATGCACAGGATAATAGGGAACAAAATATATCAGAATATTCTAAATAGCAAGACCACCACCCCTATTCAGTTGTTACCAGGCTTACCAGTTACCAACATACACAATAAGCATGCATGAAACAGCCCGTAGAAGACCAACCTTGTTGTATACCACAGGTAGTCAGTAGAGTCTTTCGTTGTATTAATATGGTCTGCAAATCCATTTTGTATGAAGTCCTTTTTATCCCAAGTCCCAATCGTTTCTGTAAAAATGCTCCATGGATCAGGTTGTGATGCTTGCAGAGTTTCCGGAACCATGTCCATCATCAAAGTTTGAGACCGAACCTGAAGATGATCAATCATTAAGAGCGAAAGTGAGAAGTTTAAGAAAAATGGCGTGCTAAATATTGTGTTTCTCAATTAAAAATTGAATAATCTGATGTTGGACATCTCCTGTTCAATCCTTCTGCTAATTCATGTTTCATTTTCTAGGGAGGATGTTATTCATCTTAATGACAACGATGGATGTGTTTTTATTCTCAAAAACACTACAAGGAAAATTGAATACCTTTGCAGTATTGAAAACCACATTCTTGCAGTCAGGTAGGATACTAACTGACCAAGCAGGAAGATCATATTGTATGTCCCTAAAAGTGACAACTTTGTCATTTTCCGAGTCGATGTTAGCTAGGAATGCAGCACATCCTCCTGAGTGATCAGTGTAAACGTCAGCCTGCAAGCAAAAGTTGACACAATCATTCCATAAGGTATTAGAGGAAAGGATTAGACAAAATTAAGGGGTACAAAGATGTAGAATTTTAAAAAGGGTGTTAGAATTGTGTCGAATATGTGTATAGGGCTAGAGTTTTTTCTTTGATAAAGAGCAATATATTAAGGTAGTACATCAAAATGGGGTCAAAATTGCTGCTATGGTCATTCATAGAAAGGGTTTCAATCTTAAATATTTCTCCTTCGATATTGCATAAAACCCTACTTGGGTACCTAAAACGAAATGTTGAATTTTTTTACCAAACTATAACATACTTGCAGTTCAAATTTGACCTACATTTGGAAAGTCGACAAAAACTCAATAAAAAAATCATAGGTACCTAGAAAGCAAAAAAACATCAATTTAATCCCGGCATTTAGAATCCAATGGAGTCTAGTTGGAGGTAAAAATGGGAGTGCCGCCATTTTCCCCATATTTTTTACAGGTGCTTCAGACAAAATTGGCACTCATAAAACGAAAAATCATTTTTTCTGGCAAAATTGGAAGCTCTTTTGCGAATTTTGTTTCCATTCCAAGATGCACTGCATAGTTTGGGCGAATTGTGACGAAGTATTCCATGGGTGTGGCCATCACCATGGTCATTTGGGTTTTAAGCCAAGATAAGCCACAGATGATATCCCATTCTTAGATCTTTTTTTTAATAAATCATATTAAAAGTTTTGTTCTTTTTAATGGCAACTACCAGAAAGTACACCTCAAAGAAGTCCGTGTGCAAGTTTATCATTTTTTTTTCTTTTTTTTCCAGTGATTCCAAAATGAGATCAAAATTGCCAGCATAGCCCTTCATAGCAACGGTTTCAATTTTCAAATTCATTCATGGACATCACCTAGAACCTTATTTGGGTACCTAAGAACGAATTTTGGAACTTTTTAGGTACAAACTATAATACACTTGCAGTTCAAATTTGACCTACTTTTAGAAAACTGACTAAAAATCAATAAAAATCATAAGTACCTAGAAAGCACGAAAAATCGTCAAATCTGGGGATTGAGAATCCCATGGAGTGTACTTTGAGGCAAAATTGAAGTGGATCCATTTTCCCTCATATATTTTTGTATCAAGACTGAAGATGGTGTTGAACATGCACTCAAGTATGCTAGATACATGTCAATGGCTCGGAGAAATCAAAATTCACTTGATGAACTTTATGCTAATGGTTATGTCGATCAAGTGGATAGGGAAAAGGTTGACTACGCCAGTCAAGAATGACAAGAAGATGGTGATAAATGGTAGGATGACCAGAAACAACTTGTACAGGGTGTGAGTAAGCATCATCCTACGTGGAGCTGAAGAGGAACTAGCCGTGGCGACATGTTCAGTCAAGGCGGTCGAGTCCGAGGAGGACTTGTGGAGACATGTTTATTCAAGGTGGACGACTCCGAGGAGAAGGACTTGGAGGCTGATTGACTCATGTGACGTGAGCAACAAGGAAGAGAAAGTTCAAGCAAAGACGATGACTTCAAGACAGAGAGACATAATTGCCAATGTGGAGTTTGTTAGAATTGTGTCAAATGGGTGTACAAGGCTACAATTAGAGTTGGACTATCCAGAGGGACAGTTGTTCAGTTCGAACCCTTTTAACCAAGCTTGTTATATACAGGCATCACAGAGTAGCAAAAATAGACTAGACAAAGCTGCTTGGACAGGCGTAGGACCACGAAGGGGATAACAGAGTAGCCAAAATGGACTAGAGAACGCTGGTAAGCTAGGCACAAGACTATGAAGGGACGGTTCTGGCACCTATGGGGGGGTGACTTTATCGACCGTGGTGTGGTGGTCGAGGTGCATCTGATGGCCTTTGTGGGCTTGTCGTTGATTGTACTATGTTTATTTAGCACATGGAGGAGAATCCATTGTCATGCCCCTATAGGTGTCGATCGCTGAACCTCGATAACAAATATTATCTCCCCTCTATTGTATGCAATGGTCTAGTTGCGTACAATTCTAACAAGGGGAATGGGAATGTGCACGGACAAATAGGTAGCTACAGATTGACTTACAGTGATCTATAAATATGAAATAGTATGTATCATGTAAACATAAGATGCTATTTACAAAGAGATCAATTTTCTTAATTTTCAGACTAAATGGAACCCATGTTTGTGAGGTAAGTAAGCATATCGGATATAACTGAATCGTAACTATGTTCGATCACTCATAATCCAAGGGAAGACAGTAAAGCTTACCTCTTGTTGAGGGCCAAGAGAAAGTAATGTTGAGTTTCCATAAAGCAGAGAGTGTTCGCACAATTTTATAGATTTGTGAAGCTCCTTCAGATGTGCCCATTTTGGAAGTCTCCTAAGGCCTGAAATCCAGACCAATGAACAATATTAGGATGTTCTAGGCATAATATTATTGATGGATTCAAAAGAAATATAGCCCTAACCATATTCATCAATTGGTGCATCATAGTCATAGCTAGTTGTAATGAACGGTCCTCCAGTAGTGCGACCAAAGTTTGTTCCACCATGGTACTTAAGAATAGTGAAGACTTGGTCAGTTTTCAGTAGGATGAAATCATCATCAGTTACGCTACCGGTGGAATCTATTTTATAGATGCTTGACCATAATTAATAGCAGATGAATATATAAAGTGCAACGTTACAATACGTGTTTTAGGATCAAGTTAGAATATGACTATGCACATGGCAATACCACATAGTAATTCTGGACGCTGCCACCTTTCCCGAAAAAACGTGCAACAGAAAATGCAACATCCTCAGGGGGTCTGTGGGGATTACTTTCACCAAAATTCTGGAACCTAAAGAAAAAATGGAATAAAAATATGATATACATCATTTGCTCTATATTGTATTAGGAACAATAACAAGAGAAGCAATTGTGAATTGCAATAGTCTAATAGGTTCCTAATGGAAGTGTGCGAAATGCATTACCATCCTGGCCAATTCTCGGTCCAAATTTTTGGCTTGGTTGGAGAATTTGGCTCGAACTGATCGCAGTAGAATGAGTTGCAGGTGTTTATCTGCAAATTTGAGTTGCATCAATGAATAGATCTGCAAAAAAAAAATTGTACTGCATCTGCTAAGAACTCTAATATTTTAGCATGTGTCAAGTACCACGCTCATGAATGCAACCAGGATGTTGCTAACACATAACAGTGTACAGTTACAATCCTGAGAGCAGCAGCAGTTTTGTATCAGTAATGACAAACTACCTGTTTGCTTAGGCTTTTAAAGATCTTGTACTTCGTCTGGTAAGAACTTACAGTTGAATTTGAACATAATTTCAGGAACAGGCCATTATTCAGCAAACAGATTGATGGCAAACAAACATTGCAGTTGTGCTAGTTTATATCCACACACACACAAAAAAAAGAATGATGACACGCCTCATGGCTGAGTTATGCCATGTTCGATGAGGCAATCCTGTGTTAACTGTTGCATAAAACAAAAGCCACTAGAAACTAACCACAGGATCAGGAGCATCAGACTGCTGGCACATGGTCCAAGGGACACCAGTGTTCTGAGCCAGAGCCATACTAGCTGCCCACATCGCGTATGCCTTGCCACCGGCCCCGTACGCTTGTTCATCACCTCCATACTCATTTTCAATCTGCAGTGCACAAATTCAACTTCAGATAATGTAATCCTGTCAATGTTCGAGACAAAAACAAAAATTTCTGCAGTGCACAAAAACAAACTTAAAGTTGGCTGAGACCACGACCTGAGCTAGGATGATGTGCCCGCCCTGCGAAGCAAAGAACTGCTCATTCTTCATCATGTCCACGATTTTCGTGGTGAAGCTCTGCATGTGAGACTGCATCCAGGAAACGTCGCTAGGATTAACACGCAAACAGGAAAACTTACCACAAAAAGCCGCCACAGAATTCAGAAGCCACCCTCACCTTGAACGGCTCATTGTTGGTGCGGAACACCGTTCCAGGTATGTAATGCAGCCACACCGGCAAGCCCCTGCAATTCCCACGCACAGATTAACACATACAACACAGAAAGTAAATCACAGTATGTCAGTATAGATGTAGAACTACAGCCAATCGCGGGTCGTAACACTGCAAACGGTAAAGGAAAGGAGGCAGACCCGAAGTTCCACTCGGCGGCGACGAAGGGGCCGATGCGCAGCATGAGGTAGAGGCCGGCGTCCTTGACAACCCTCGCGAACTGCACCAGATCGAAGCGGTCCTCGAAGTAGTACTGCAAGACATTGACCAGTCGCGCATGAAAACCCCGCCCATTGTGAGCTTGTGACGAACAAACTAAATGCAGCACAACAAATTGATGCAGCGGCTGCGGGCGGACCTGGCCGGGGGCGCTCTCGTGGCCGTTCCAGAAGACGTAGGTCTCGATGCAGTCGGCGCCGCCTTCCTTGGCTTCCGCCACCAGCTTGGGCCACATCTGCGAGCACGCGCAGCGGTCGAAGTTACTGATACTGTTGCTGTCCTACAAATGTAGCATCATGTGCTGGGGTGCAGGAGCTTACCGCAGGAACGCTGCGCGGGTAGTGGATGGAGGTGGAGATGAGGAGGCGGCGGCGGCCGTCGATGATGAGGGAGCGGTTGTCGTACGTCACACTGGAAGCGGCGGCTGCGTCGTCATCGACGAGGAGCAGCGCAAGCAGAAACAGCAGCAGCAAGGGGAGCAACCGGCCGGCGGCGGGGGCGGCCATGGCTGGAGACTGGAGTGTGGGGTGGCGATGAGTGTACGGCGCGGCCGTGGTGGTATAAATAGTGTGCGCGGTGGCGCCATTGCGCGAGTGAAAGGGACGGCGAGACGCCGCGCCGTGGAGTGAGGGCGGGTGGACGAAAGCGATGTGCTCGGAGATTATAATTAGCGCACGGCGCGGCCGGTGTTCGTGCGACGGATTGGATGATGCGCCTGTCTCTCTCCCTCGGCACGGCGTGCCGTGGCTGCCGTTCGACGGCCAGTATCACGTCATCTAGAGTCCAGACTTGGCCGTCTACGGTCGCGAACAAGAAGCAAAGGGCTCAGTCCCATAAGTCACGCAGCTGGAATGCTGGATGACGCATGGGAATCACAAATGTCTTTCTAGTTCCTACCATGGACCTCCCGTGCATGTTTCGTTCCTTGATTTCATTTAGTTCCGTGCTTTGCGATTCATGCTTTTTTCTTTTTCGAAATGAGGATTATCTCAGCCTCTACATCAATCGATGCACACATCTATTTTTATTACGCAGTGGAAAAAGAACAAAACAAGTCGTTTATACATTATGTAGTCTTTTAAAAAGCCGACAGCCACCTGGTTGAAAATATCCCGTGCAACCGTATTCAGATAGGTGCACCCAACATCCATATATACCCGTTGTTCCTCCGGCAACAGGAAAGCCCACTCATGAATTCAATGAGTAGCCATACAGATAACCTGTAAAAAATAAGCAATTTCTTTTTTGTTAAAGGTAGCCAACTCGTACTCGTGCTCTTTGTATCTCTATCTATCCCATTTAACGATTTTCCAAGCATATTTGTACAATTAGGGCTTCTTTGATTTAAAGGATAGGAAAAGCATAGGAATAGGAAAGGTATAGGATTGGAATGGCATGTCTAAATGAATCCTATAGGAAGATGAAGTTTGTTTGATTGTAGCAAAGGAATTTTTCCATGAGGTATGAGCTAATGCTTTTTTCCTATAAGAATTACACTACAAGATTCCTATAGGATTTTTTCCTATAGGATATGTTCCTATGAATCAAACAACATGTATAGGAAATTTTTCCATAGGAACCAAATCCTACACAATTCCTATGCAAATCCTTTGAATCAAAGGAGCCCTTAGTTGGTGGGTAAATGTTAAAAGTGAAAAGAACTACTCTCTAAACAAGACGAGCAAAGGGACAATCAAAAAATAAATGGTCAATGCATTCGTCACCATCACACTTTTTACGTCCTTGCCAATTTCGTTTTGATGGATTATTTTTGGGAAGAATTATTTTTTGTTGTAAAAACCACATAAAAGTTCTAATCTTTAGTGGTACCTTAAGTTTTCAAAAAATAAAAAATCAGGTAGACAGTATGTCCATTCATGAAATCAGTATACATAGATTTGACAGAGAACAACCCAGAGTCAGTAAGTTTCCAAACAAAACTATCTACTTCATCATTCTAAATGACAGCCATAAGGCGCTGAGCTAAATGAAGCCACGCAGCCCATTTAGGAACAGACAGAATCCGCGTAAATTCTACATTTAAAGGATTATTGGCTAATACATCAACCACTAAAACATTTCTTTGGCGAACAATTGTATATAGCGTAGGATATTGTTTTGGTAGCGGAATATGCCCCAGCCAAGTATCCTCCCAGAACCTATTCGACTGACCATCTCCCACGGCAGGTTTCGATGTCACTTGTGACAACGTCTTACTATAAAGATACTTCTTGCGCAATAGCTCTTGCCATACGCCCTCATCATTCAGTAGCTTGAAAGCCATTTGCTTAATAAGCATTTGTTTTTTTATATCAAGTACCTCAATAACTAGCCCGCCTTATCCTTGGGTCGACAAATAATGTTTCACTTGGTATAACCAGTATTTTCGCTTATGTTGATCACTTTGCCAGAAGAAACCGAACCGGTAGGAATCTAACCTTTTTAATACCCCTTTAGGTAAGACTCGTCGACACTAATTTATAAGGCCTAGCCTATGATGACCCACAAGTATAGGGGATCGCAACAGTCTTCGAGGGAAGTAAAACCCAAATTTATTGATTCGACACAAGGGGAGGTAAAGAATACTTATAAGCCTTAACAACTGAGTTGTCAATTCAGCTGCACCTGGAAAAGCACTAGTAACAGGGGTGACGTGAAAGCAGCAGTAATATGAGAGCAATAGTAACAGTAACACAGCAGCAGTAGCAATAACACAGAGGCAATGGCACCACAAAATAGTTGATACTACTTCCAATATCATATAGAACGAGTATATGATGATGAGAGATGGACCGGGGTTCCCAGCGATCTACACTAGTGGTAACTCTCCAATAACAAGTGACAAGTGTTGGGTGAACAAATTACAGTTGGGCAATTGATAGGATTGAAAGCATTAAGACAGAACATCAAGATTATTAATTATGTAGGCATGTTTTCCATATATAGTCGTACGTGCTCGCAATGAGAAACTTGCACAACATCTTTTGTCCTACCAGCCGGTGGCAGCCGGGCCTCAAGGGAATCTACTGGCTATTAAGGTACTCCTTTTAATAGAGCACCGGAGCAAAGCATTAACACTTGGTGAAAACATGTGATCCTCATATCACAGCCTTCCCCTCCGGTTGTCCCAATTTCTGTCACTTTGGGGCCTCGGGTTCCGGACAGCAATATGTGCAAACAACTTGTAGATACAATCTAAGCAATAATTATAGAGCTTAAATCTAAGATCATGCCACTCAGCTGGTGAGTCGGATTAGGGAGGAGTTCAGAGTTTGGGAGCAGGCTTTCTTAGGAGATAGGAGAACGATGGGGAGAGAGTAGTCCTAGGGCCAGGAGTGGAGTGTGTGTGTGGTGGTGTTATTCACATCATTTGTCTGCAAATGATGTGAATTCTTGTACTTATTTCTCTCTTCTATAAAGATAAGGCACGCTATTGGCGTGCTCTCAAAAAAAAAGATCATGCCACTCGGGCCCTAGTGACAAGCATTAACCATAACAAGATTGCAGCAACAATAACTTCACAAACTTTATAGATAGACTAATCATAATGTATCATCCATCGGATCCCAACAAACACAACACCAATTACATCAGATGAATCTCAATCATGTAAGGCAGCTCATGAGATCATTGTATTGAAGTACATGGGAGAGAGAGTATCAACTAGCTACGTCACGCAGCTGGATGACGCATGGGAATCACAAATGTGTTTCTAGTTTACAACCATGGACCTCCCATGCATGCTTCGTTCCTTGATTTCATTTAGTACCGTGCTTTGCAATTCGTGTTTTTTTCTTTTTCAAAATGAAGATTATCCCAGCCTCGGATGCACATAGCTATTTTTATTACGCAGCGGAAAAAGAACAAAACAAGTCGCCTATGCATCTTGTAGTCTTTTAAAAAGCCAGTAGCCACCCTGGTTGAAAATATCCCGTGCAACCGTCTTCAGATAGGTGCACGCAGAATTCATGTGTACCCGCTGCTCCTCCGGCAACAGAAAAGCCCACTCGTGGATCCAACGAGTAGCCATACAATAACCTGTAAAAAATGAGCAATTTCTTTTTTTTTAAAAGGTAGCCAACTCGTACTCGTGCTCTTTGTATCTCTATCTATCCCATTTAACGATTTTCCAAGCATATTTGTACAATTAGTTGGTGGGTAAATGTTAAAAATGAAAAGAACTACTCTCCAAACAAGACGAGCAAGGGGACAATCAAAAAATAAATGGTCAATGGATTCGTCACCATCACACTTTTTACGCCCAAGCCAATTTCGTTTTGATGGATTGTTTTTGGGAAGTATTACTTTTTGTTGTAAAAATCACATAAAAGTTCTAATCTTTAGTGGTACCTTAAGTTTCCAAAAAAAATCAGGTAGACAGTGTGTCCATTCATGAAATCAGTATACATAGATTTGACTGAGAACAAGCCAGGGTCTGTAAGTTTCCAAACAAAGCTATCTACTTCATCATTTAAAATGACAGCCATAAGGCGCTGAGCTAAATGAAGCCACGCAGCCCATTTACGAGCAGCAGAATCCGCGTAAATTCTACATTTAAAGGATTATTGGCTAATACATCGGCCATTGAAACATTTCTTCGGCGAACAATTGTATATAGCGTAGGATATTGTTCTGGTAGCGGAATATGCCCTAGCCAAGTATCCTTCCATAACCTATTTGACTGACCATCTCCCACGGTAGGTTTCGATGTAACTTGTGACAATGTCTTACTATAAAGACACTTCTTGCACAATAGCTCTTGCCATACATCATTCAGTACCTTGAAAGCCGTTTGCTTAATAAGCATTTTTTTAATATCAAGTACCTCAATAATTAGCCCCCCTTATCCTTGGGTCGACAAATAATGTTTCACTTGATATAACCAGTATTTTCGCTTATGTTGATCACTTTGCGAGAAGAAACGAAACCGGTAGGAATCTAACCTTTTAAATAGCCCTTTAGGTAAGACTCGTCAACACTAATTTATAAGGCCTAGCCTATCTCCATACGAGAGGAGCTTTCCTTGGCAGCAACCGAGTTTCTATTCGAATCTATTTTCATCTGGGTTCCACTATTTGTTTAAAAATCTCCTATGATGTATTGGAATCCCTAAATATTTAGAAGGTAGATAGCCTGCCTCACGGCCAAAAAAATGTGTGTACTGATCCACATAATCTTTTGCATTGCCAAAACAAAAGATCTCTCTCTTGTGAAAATTTATCTTCAGCCCAGACAAAGATAGAAAGGATCAACTTCATATTCACAGTCTTCGCGAGGTTGTGATCCATGAATAAGATCGTGTCATCCGCATATGGCGGAATGGAGACCCCACCCTCAATTAACACTTACTGTATTTGTTCTCCCGTGTGAGACAAAAAGATTGTATTGAAGCAATTTTATAAATAAGTACAAATTTGAAATTTCAGTCAAGTGCAATTTAGAGATTCCGTAATGCAAATTTTCAAAAATATCATGATTTTTTTGCCGAAGCTTCTTGTATGATTCGTTCCTTCTCGTGAAGTAGTATCTTTTTCTACTGTAGTAAGTTCGCTGTACTTTAGCAATTTATATAAATATAAAATTTGGAATTAAAACCAGGTGGTATTTAGTAATTTCACAAATACAAATTCAAATATAGCACGCTTTTGGTGTGGTATATCCATAATAGTGGCAAGTAATATGATTCAGAGCCTCAGAGGGAGTAGTATTTTTTCTTTGATCAAACAAAAAGTTTGACAGTATTACTCCGTTTATAAATACTAATTTCAAAATTCAGATATACTCCCATCCAACCCTAGTTACAGTCACCGCCGCCTCCTCTCCCGTCTGGCGCCCTCGCCAATCGCAAGATCATCCAGCCAAACTCCCCTGTACATCGCTCGCCGCCTCCAGCCCGGAACTGTCTGCACCGACCGCCGCTGCCTCTCCCGTCTCAGCCCTCCCACCGGCCGCCACCTCCAGCCCGAGCACCTCCTCCGAGCGCGCTTCTCCACCCCGAGCGCGTCCTGCAACCCTTGCCGGACTTTCAGCCCGAGCAGGCCCTCCAGGCACCGAGATCGCTGCTCTCTTCCCCGGGCCCCCGTGAGCCGCCGACCTCCAGTTTGGTTTTCTTTTGCTCTGTATGTCACATATCCCACTGTTTGTGTAGCTATGATCCCATTGTTGCGGTGTCTGTTCTTGCAGTGGATCACACTGTTTCTGGTCATTTGTTGCAATTCGAATCGAGTTTCCAAAACTAAAGAGGGAGCTCTAATAATAATAGTCGTGGACATCGAGGGATAGTTTAAGTTCAAAACCCAGCATAGGTAGGAGCCAAAACTTTGTTGCCAAACTAGGCCTTAGTTTCTACTTGTTTAACCACCACCAAGTTAGAAGCTGGGTTGGACCAACTTTATTTCTACAAAATGAGATCATTCTGTCCTCAAACAGGAAATTTGCTTTTTTGTATACCTACAGTTCAATTCTCTATCGTTGTCCATTTATCTTCCCGGACTTGCTACATCTCCAAGTTACTAAAATCAGATATTTTAAAACGTTGTAGAATGAATCCATGCAGCTACTGTAAAGATTTTTCTTATCAACTTCAACATGTATCTTAGTATTCTATGGTGTCTCCTGATTACCAGTTCGGTATTTTGCTTCTATAAATGTGAGCAAACATCATTGACTTAGTTACTACCACTTACCAGCATCTGTAGCTTTGTACATTAAGGAACTGAACCTTTAGCTGCTATCTGCAAATGTTACATCAGATTGAGGCCCTTTGTTAGTTATTATTTGTTTCGCTTGTTTTGTGAATTTTGTGTATCATTTGCATGATTCATCAGATTCAGGCACTTCATTAGTTTGTATTTGTTTTCCCTTGATATATCCAACCGACGGTGATTTGTAGTATTGTAGTAGTTCATAAACAAAGTGACATGATGTGCCAGTTTCATAGATATTTGCTATTCTCCTGATTTTGTAGTATTCTATAAACAAATGTTGATAGAATTCTGTAATGAGAGCAACTAGTATAAAAAAAATAACATGAACTTTTATAGACAACCGAACCCTAACACTTGTGCTCTTGGCGAAATGCCCACCGCCACCGCACACTCTGTTGGTGATTTGTAGTATCATACTACTATATAAACAAAGTTATGTGATGTGCCAATTTCATAGATATTTGCTACTCTCTTGATCTGTAGGATTGTATAAACAAATGGTTGATAGAATTTTGTTATGATAACACATGAGTTATGCTAGTACAAACAGAAATGATATGGATATCTATAGACAACCGAACCCTAATTCTTGGCTAAATGCGCAGACCGCTGCGCACTCTGTTTCCAGGGAGACGCAACGCGGGGTGCAACAAGTTGAGCGTCGTCTCAAGCAGCGGGAGGATACACTCTGTTTCCAGGTTTGCCCTCTCAGCTCACCCATCTCAGCTTAGAAAATTAGGATGTGAATGGTGCCTGGATTTCGGATTGACTCGCAGATCCATCATGTCGTCGTTCACCGGTGTATCTGTCGTCACCGGCAGAGAGCAGTGCACCACGTCAGCCGTTGACGCCGACACGGACAGCAGGTATCACCTGCTTGTGGTAAAAAACTACTCTCGTACCGTACAAGAGATGCCTAACGGCGTGGGCATCAGGGCTGGGCCCTTCATGGTAGGAGGTCGTAAATGGCGCATCGGGTACTACCCCAACGGTGTCAACCAGAGTCGTGTTGGATACATTTCTCTCGATGTTTTCCTTGGCGATGAGGAAGACGAAATTGAAGAGGTTGTGAAGGTGAAGTTCCAGTTTAGCTTTGTTGGCCAGGTTGAGAAGCAGGAGCCAAAGTATATTCGTTCGACCCAAACATGCAGCTTCTCCAGCAAACATCGTCGTTGGGGCAACACAAAGTTTGTGAAAAGAGATGCTCTTGAACAATCAACACATCTAAAGGCAGATTGTTTCACCATCCGGTGTGACATCATGGTTTGCAATGATTTCAACAACCAGGATGCCAGGGTCACCCTGCCTGACATTGGCCAGCAATTTAAAATTCTACTTCAAGATAAGGTGGGTTGTGATGTCACATTTGAGGTCAGCGGTGAGATGTTCCCTGCACACCGGTGCGTGCTTGCAGCCCGATCTAAAGTTTTCAGGGCTCAACTCTTTGGTCCCATGATAGAGGGTATAACGTCCAGTGCCATACAGATCAAAGACATGGAAGCAAAAGTGTTTGTGGCTTTGCTAAGCTTCATCTACTCAGACTCATTTCCTGAGATGGAGGACAAAGCACAAGCTGTGGAAGTAGAAGAAGAGGAAGCAGTAGAGTATGAAATCCCAGAAGTTGAGGAAGAAGGACAAGAAGAGGAAGCAAGAGAGCATGTAACGTGGCTGCAATGGCTGCAAGATTTGTTTGTAGCGGCAGACAGATATGATATCCAACAGCTCAAGTCTTTATGTGAGAAGCAGTTATCTGAGAACATAGGTGTGAGCTCCGTGGCGTCCACTCTGGCTCTAGCTGAGCAACACCACTGCCGCAGATTGAAGGATGCGTGTTTGAATTTTATTCAAGTTCAGTCTCCCAAGTGTTTGGGTAAAGTAATGGTGACTGATGGCTGGAAGCATATAAGTACAACCTATCCCTCTGTTTTGGATGAGCTCATTGTCAAGCTTGCGTCAAATCAGAAGGAGAAGAAGAGGAAGCACAATAGTATGTTTTGCAAGACCTGAAGTAACACTGTTATGCATATATGGGATGGGATCCTCTAGGTCGATGGTGTCTGTTTGTCTTGCTTTTGTTTCATCACCTCATTTGCCTATATGTTGGATCTATGTTGAACCGGAAAGATCCAACATATGGCAGATATGGAGCTTCCTGTAATTTCATGTGCAAGTTGCTTAGCTAGTTGTTTCTTTGGGCCTTCCCTCTTATGAAAGAAAACCTTTTCTAGTGGTTATCAAGAACTATGCTGATGTTTCCTGAAAGGCTTTTCCTGGGTGCTTCTTTTCTCAATTTTTTTATCCCATTGCTGCTGGTTGCACGGCTGCAGATTGACTTTTTTGTGTGGTTGGGTCCATGGTGTGTGCTATCGGGGGTTCGAATGGTTGAAGCTATTTTGGTTTGTTTGAACCATAGCTGTTGAGTCGGGGGTTATTTTTTTCTGTCACTGTTATTGAGGTGATTACCTTGTATAATCAAGCATGATCAGAAGTAATGCTCAGTAATTTGGTTTTTCAGTGGTGCTGTTACATAAGATGCATAATGGGAAGATTCTATATTGAACTAGCGGTATTGCACACTGCTCACAAGCATCTATTAATTTGTGTGTTATTTGTGCGTTATAAGATTGGTTGGAGCAGTATTTGTGGTTTTCTAGACGCAGCTGTTTGTTTGAGCTGAAAGTTACTTTGGCATGAAGTGAAGGATGAAGAAGTATAATTAGGTTATCCTAAATATATTTTGTTACATCCACTAATTACTATAGTATGTTCATTGCTTTCTCGAGAGCATGGAGTGATATAGATCTCAAATACTTGGGAGAAGAGAGTACAAACATGATAATAATTCTATAAAGAAGATATACTTAGTTGTGGATGTCTGCCAGAGTCTATTTTGGGGGCCCTATCTGTCTCCATCTCCATGTGCTGGGTGGATGCTTTTGCAAGAATTCCGGCAATAATCACAACCCAATGAACTTTACTATAAAAACAATCTCAAATTTACTTGTCTATTAGCTGAGGAGGAGCCTGACAGTTTTCACCGGGTAAAGGAATACATGCTGGACAGAAGCTCATGCACGTAGAAAATAACAGGCACGATGTTGAATATATATTTTTTTCAAGAAAACGGAAAGGGCCTTCCTGTTTCATTTCATTGAAAAGAGTTTGGTTTACATCCTCCTAGGAGGCAGATTACATATCATGAACTCAATAATCAGTGGATATCCCAAGTGGATGGCAAAACTACCGGTAGCCCTTGGGAATATTTTGTGGTAGTTCGCCCATGGTTCTAACTCATAGCTACATTTAGGTGTATAATGAGCCTCGTATGTTCAGTATCCTTAACTGTGTCACTTGTCAATAGTACCAGAGACGTGCATCAGGAAAACTCGACAAAACAAAGGCTTAACATCATGGTCACAAGAAATATGAACCTAAATCTAGGTATACCTCCACCATGTCATTATATCACGTTATGCAGCCATCACAACAACTTTTCCGTATCTGATTTTTGACGAGCAGATTCATAGCGGTGGGACTCTTAGCTTGGCCGAGCTTACTAAGAACAGTCTGCTTCAATGGCAAGTTTTTTAGCAACGCCAGGGCATACGTCTTTTCCAAATCCCTCCTCTGACAGTGTAACTGTACAGCTATTGATGTTCAGACAGGCCTGCAGAGAATAATGGACTGCTTTAGGGAAATACTATACAAAGTTGGTAAGGTCAACCAAATCTAGATCTCTTATTTTAGATAAACTGCTAGGATCCAGAAATAGCTATTAGACAACTCGGATGGAACCTATGGTAGCTTCGAAATGGTAAATTTAAAACCTCCAACAGGTATATAATCTGATTCCAGTTGTACCATTACCGCTGTGAAGTTAGAACTGACAGTCATCGAATTTCAAGACTAATTTCATGTGGTACTGATCCAAATCCACATGCATCAACACCCCCCAAAATACAGATTTGATGGTTCTTGATTTGTGAGTTCAGTATCATGCTTGCTTTTACATCAAGAAATTGGAAATGTTACCTTCTCAACAACAGATAGAGAGCTTGGATGGTGGCAGCTTCCTTGTTGGTAGGATCTGCAGGTTCCACTGGGGTCGCCAAAGCTTGCAAACTTAACTGAAGAGATTTTTTTGCCCTTGGGGCAAGACAGCTGTACTTTTGCTGCTACTGTGCCATCATCTGAGACGCTTTTATCCCAGGACTCCAGGTCTATGGAAGGATAGTTATCTGACACAAGGGAGCAGACGCTTGTCACAACTCTTCTCGAGAATGTAATCTTTGTGGGATCCCCACCATGCTCCTCAAACACCACAAGGGTGTTCCCTGATGGGTGAAACCATGATCTTGGGACATGGTACCTTGTTCACAAGTAAAATAGAAATGTTAAACACAAGAGAATAATGGACATAACATGATAAGGATGGTGAGCTGTTCCTAATGTCCGTTGCATTACCATCTTTGGGTTGGCTTCCCACATCCAATCCTGCACTTGTTTGGAGAAAATTGTCCTCTATAGTTACAGCTAGGAGTGCACCTGTCATCAGTAGAACTAGTCCGGGGAAAATACCTCCCTATGGCATTTCCATTCAACCAAACCAGGCCTTTCCCCATAGACTGCATGTCTATCCCAACTGGGTCATCTCCTTCTGGAACATCAACACTTGCCTAAAAGTAAGTTGGATTAGTGCACATAATAGGCTGCGAAGAATTCATCAAGAATAAAGATCGCAAAATCTTACCTTGTACCATGTCAAAGGCTGATCTTTTGGTGGCTCAGATTGTGGATGCCACCTTTGGTTATTCCCCTGATCGGGCTTATACAAACTGTAATGCTCACCTTCCAAGCCAATCTACCAACAAATACATAACAGTATCTCAAAAAAAAAAAGACACATACATAACAGAAGCACAGATAAACACCCATCTCGATTGTCTCAAATTCTGGGCGTAAAGAACGAGGAACCGAAACATATAGGTAGCTAAGAGATACAATGTACAGTAGTGATTTATTTCCATATTGAGTGACCAATAGAAATTTCATATGGAGAATATTGATGATAGTACCTTGTATGCCCAGTTATTGGAAGACAAGTCTATGGTTCCATTTTTTATTCCAGAGACGTTCACAGTTGTAAGCCCAGCTCCTACCCATTCATAATAGGGCCCTGCACTCTTATAAAGCGCATAAAGATGATCAGACAAGCAGTAACAGATAGAAGTTTCTTCATCAAAAAGTGTAAACTGGCATATGTATGCACATAAATAGCATGGGCATGTAAAGAACAGTATACATAAAATGCAATGTTAAAACGTCTGTACAGGTAGGCACTTACTTTCAATCCAACAGTCATACTCAGTAGTGCAATTTCATTCTTCCCAGCCTTCAAGCTGATGGGCATATGCACACTGAAACTTGATTCTGAGCCATTACCGTATGCACTACCTGAGGAAGACATGTATGATAAGTGTAATGACAAACAACTCAAACTTAAGAGAACTGTAAATTGCAAACTAGTATCTAAGGGTGAGAAGCACTGCCGACGGTGAGCGATTCAACAACCCTTTGAAAAAATGTCATAATGACGATAGTGCAAACAAGTGTTTACTTCCCAAGGGTATATTTTGACCATGCAGCAAATATAGATACTCAGAAGATCCATATAGGTTGAACTAGACATGGAGAAACATCCCAGCAAACTTCTACTAGGAGATAGTACTTTATATGGTTTCTCAGCATAAAGTAGAGTAAAGAATGGACCTATGAGCATATTATTCAGGAAAGCATGAACAGCATGGCCTTTGGAGTGAATATTAAGAACTGGATGGTTCCCGCTAGCAGGATAACTTCTGTCCACATTAAAACTGCAAATTTCATTAAAAGAATGGGTCACTTACAGAAATGGAACTGCATAGAATGGTGCATAAGAAATTAAATGGAACCTAAATAATACTAAGACCTTCCCTCCTTGGTTGGTACCAGTCTTACCAACATACTTAATAAGCATACATGAAACAGCCCACAGTAAACCAACCTTGTTGTATGCCACAGGTAATCGGTAGAGTCCTTTGTTGTATTAATATGGTCTACAAATCCATTTCTTACGAAATCATTTTTATCCCAAATCCCAATTTTCTCTGTGAAAATGCTCCACTGATCAGGTTTTGATGCTTGCAAAGTGTCCGGAACCATGTCCACCATCAAAGTTTGAGATTGAACCTAAAGATGATAAATCATAGAGAACCGAAGTTATAAGAAAAAATGGTGTGTTAAATCTTGTGTTTCTCAACTAAGCATTGAATAATCTGATGCCAGCTATTTTAAATTCTGCTCTATTTTCTGTTTCATTTTCTGAGAAGGATGTTATCCATCATTTATATGCAGGGATATTATATCTATTTAAATGACATTTAATTCTGGAAAATACTAGAAGGAAAATGGAATACCTTTGCAGTGTTGAAAACCACATTCTTGCAGTCAGGTAGGATGCTAACTGACCAAGCAGGAAGATCATATTGTCTATTCCTGAAAGTGACAACTTTGTCCTTTTCTGAATCAATGTTAGCTAGGAATGCAACACATCCTCCTGAGTGATCAGTGTAAACATCAGCCTGCATGCAAAGGTTCACACTATTCATTAAAGGACGTACCCAGTGCTGAGAGCTCCTGCACTGTGCGGGGTCTGGGGAAGGTGTTAGTGGCAAGCCTTACCCTCACGAAGTGCAATGTGAGGAGACCGCGACTCGAATCTGGGACCTCTCGGTCACAGGCGGTGAGGCTCTACCGCTGCACCAGGCCCGCCCTTCGTTCACACTATTCATTGTGCAAGGGAAATATGTGGCCTCTACATTTACAAAGCAGTGTGTATCATGTAAACACAAGGTGCTATTACAAGAGAGATGGATTTTCCTTATCTTTTTAACTAAAAAGAGCCCGAGCTTGTGGAGGTAATAAACCGTATCATACATAAATGAATGGGTACAGTATTAGATCACATAAAACCCAACAGAAGACAATAAAGTTACCTCTTGTTGAGGCCCAAGAGAAAGTGATGTTGAGTTTCCATAAAGCAGACTATGCTCGCACAATTTTATAGATTTGTGAAGCTCCCTCAAGTGTGCCCATTTTGGAAGTCGCCTAAGGCCTGAAATCCAGATGAATGAACAATATCAGGATGGTTCCAGGCATAAGTTTACTGACGGATCCAAGATCACTAGAGCCCAACCATATTCATCAATTGGTGCATCATAGTCATAGCTAGTTGTAATGAACGGCCCTCCAGCCGTACGATCAAAGTTTGTTCCACCGTGGTACTTCAAAAGGATAATGAAGGCTTGGTCAATTTTCAGCAGGATAAACTCATCATAAATAACACTACCAACTGAATATGGTTTCAGGTGCTTGACCAGATAAATACTATAGTGCCTTTGTCAAATTAAAATATGAGAAGTGTGATCCTTTGTGAAATTGGACTATGATTCTTTTTTGCTTTGAGAATCAAGTTAAAATAGAAACTGCGTAAAAGGAATACCACATAGTAATTCTGAACGCTGCCACCTTTCCCGAAAAAACGTGCAACAGAAAATGCAACATCCTCAGGGGGTCTATGGGGATTACTTTCACCAAAAGTCTGGAACCTAAACATGAAATGGAAATGAACAAGATGCGAGAGATCATTTCCTTTCGCTTTTGGGAATAAGGGAGATAAAAAAAATGAGGTGTTATGAACATTAGCAATAGAAGTAACTGTAAATTTTAATCGGTTGCTAATGAAAGTGTGGCAAATGCATTACCATCCTGGCCAATTCTCTGTCCAAATTTTCGGCTTGGTTGGCGAATTTGGCTTGAATTGATCGCAGTAGAATTTATTACAAGTGTTTATCTGCAAATGTCAGTTGTATCAATGAATAAATCTGCCAAAAAAGATCTCATACTGCATCTGCTAAGAACTCTATCACATATTAGTATGTATCAACTAGCAAGCTCGTGCATGTATAGATACCAGGATGCTTCTAATCACATAACCAGGATTTTTGAAACAGACATAATCATGAATATTTGTGGAAGGGAGCACTTACAGTCCTGCGAGCAGCAGCACTTTCTCTGTCATTAATGGCAAAGTTACAATTATCATGCAGTTCAGGTTTTTCCTCATTGTAATGGCTCTCCGAATTTTTCAACACGCAATTTCAGTAGCAGGCCATGATTCAGAAAACACATAGCTAGCAAAGAACAATTGCAGTTGTGCTAGTCTACAAAAAAATTAATGACATATGTTGCAATTTGAGTGGTTGTATGTCTGATGAGGCAATCCATTTCGTAACAGCTGCTTAGAACATATCAACAGAAGGCACTGAATGTCAGAAACTAACCACATGATCAGGAGCATCGTACTGCTGGCACATGATCCAAGGGACGCCAATGTTCTGAGCCAGAGCCATACTAGCTGCCCACGCTGCATACGCCTTGCCGCCAGCTCCATACGCTTGTTCATAATCTCCATACTCATTTTCAACCTGGAAAGCACAAATTTAGATTCAGATCGTATGGTGTTGCCAATTGTTACTGGACATCATCCGGCCTCAAGGTTGTCTGAAATCACAACCTGGGCTAGGATGATGTGGCCTCCCTGCGAGGCGAAGAACCGCTCTTTCTTCATCATGTCCACGATCTTGGTCGTGAAGCTCTTCATGTGAGACTGCATCCAAATAGAACGTCGCCTGGATTATGACCCAAATCGTCAAACTTGACACAAAACTCTGCATAATTCGCAAGCTGCACCCACCTTGAACGGCTCGTTGTTGGTCCGGAACACCGTTCCAGGAATGTAGTGCAGCCACACAGGCACGCCCCTGAAACCACCACATGCAGATTAGCCCACATCTTTCATTACACCAGAGAAACGAAATGACAGTGAGCATGTAGAAACAGTAAACTGAAGGAGACCCGAAGTTCCACTCGGCGGCGACGAATGGGCCGATGCGCAGCATGAGGTAGAGGCCGGCGTCCCTGACGACCCTGACGAACTGCACCAGATCGAAGCGGTCCTCGAAGTAGTACTGCAGCACCAATCGGGCGTGAATGAAATTTTCAGAATACGCTGCCCACCCGGTCTGTGACGAACAGGATATAAATGCAGAAAGGGAAAATGAAGGACGTGGCGTGGCGCGGCGGGCGGACCTGGCCGGGGGCGGTCTCGTGGCCGTTCCAGAATACGTAGGTCTCGATGCAGTCGGCGCCGCCCTCCTTGGCCTCGGCCACCAGCTTGGGCCACATCTGCGAGCACGCGCAGCAACCGAGGTTACGGCTGGTAATGTATGTGCTAGAGAACGAGCGCGGGAGCGCGGCAGGCGAGGGGCGTACGGTACGTACCGCGGGGACGCTGCGCGGGTAGTGGATGGAGGCGGAGATGAGGAGGCGGCGGCGGCCGTCGATGATGAGGGAGCGGTGGTCGTACGTCACAGTGGAGGCGGCGGCGAGCAACGGAAGCAGGAGCAGCAGTAAGGGGAGCAGCCGCCCGGCAGCGGTGGCGGCCATGGCTGGAGTGGAGTGGAGTCGAGCGGCGGTGGCGTGGTAGTGTGTGTACGGCGCGGCGGCGGTGTGGTGGTATAAATAGCGAGCGCAGTGTGAGCCCAAGAGTGAGACGCCGCGCCGTGGAGAATTATCGCGGAGAGAGACTGGTGTTCCTCGGCGGGAGGGATCGGATGCGCCGCCGCTCTCTGTCTCCCGGCATGGTGCCATGGCAGCCGCGCGACACGTCGGGAGGAGTAGAATTTTGGACAAGGCGTCGGCGCGTCGTGTTCGGCCACAGGAGGAGCGCGCAGGGGATGCGGGTGGATTAGTGCGGGAGGAAGCGGGAACCGGGGGAAGCGAGGTCGGCTTGGGCGCGCATGTGACCTCGGTCGGACGTGGGGACCACCGCGCGCGTCGGCTGTACACTGTAGTCCCCGTCCCGTCCTCCACTTCCACTCCTCGGGATGTGTCGTGCAACGTGGTGCGCGGAACGCCGACGGCCAACACAAGTATTTGGGCCAGTGTGACGTTTAGATTTATTAATCAGTACCACGTATATTCATAGCAACAAATAGTACACGGTTGAGATACATGAATTGACTCCAACGATTACAAAATAAAATCTAAAAGATATTAACAAATATTCGAGGTCTTCAATTTTCTTTCTTCCTCCAAAACGCAATCTTGTACTCATCTGAATGCAACCAAAAATAGATAACGAACCATAGACCTGTAGATACCGACGAAAGTTCTCCTATAATTTTTTGAGCCGCAATGCCAAGGTTGCGTGCACGCACACAACCATTAAAGTAGTCATACAACATCAGCAAGAGTACCAACACCAGTATGTCAGGGAATAATAACCGGCTAGCTTTGTCGTCGTCGATGGAGAGCCGAGAGTACGAATCACCATTGTCGAGGACGTAGCAACCGGGATAAAAACTGCGAGGATAATCGTCCTTGCGGCAACAACGACAAAAGATCCAAAATCGATCTGGCGAAGCAAAATCCGAAGACACATACCTAGAAAATTGTGATTGTTCAACATCACCATTGACGCCGGGAAGAAAATCTCGTCGCCGAACGAAAGGCCGAAAATCACTTATTGAGACGATGCCATCTCCATTGAGGAGAAACCAACAAGAAGTCGGCTACCAAAATCCTAACATAATCTAATGAAAACAATACTTTTATTCGAAACTCCACGCATAGATCGGGTTCCCCACTTCTCCCGACCAGCGAAGCCGACCAGAGAAGGGGAACCAATCTATCGAGGAGGATGAACCGGAGGCGGCTAGGGTTGAGACGGCAGCTGAGAGGAGAGACAGGAGGAAAAGACTTCCGCACGATCTGGGTTCTTAGTTTTGGGGTGCCATCACGGGTACGTTCAGATCTTATTTGGTTGCTTACAAAGTATTTTCTTGTAGTATGTATGAGTTTAGAAACGTGTCATCGGTATATGTTTGGCTGCATTACAACAACATTGTTGAAGACCGACAAAAGCTACTACCCGTTGTTCCGTTGCAATTCAAACTAGGGATGCGGAACCTCTTCCATTGACCCAACACATAGCACTCAATATTGATGACAAAATTAGAAGTTTAGATAAAGAGGTACGGGACTCGCCGGCGATCGAATCTGAGCGTCTCGCCTCCTTCGGACCGATCCATAATATGCCTTTTATCGGAGAGGATAGTATATACCACCTCCTAAAATATTACAATTCAGGTACCATTTTTGATTAATTCTAAGCTAGTTATACATGACCCCAAGGGCCCAACATACCACGACCACCGGTCCCTGAGGTATGTGCTAGGGGATGAGATAGAGGCGCCCTGGCGATGGACGAGCCCTGCCGGACTCCGGCGCGCCTAGCCCGCCGGCGGTCAGGCTCTTCTATCCCTCCGACGGTGTTCCCTGCTCCCTCTCACGGCCGATTCGATCCGCTCGAAGATCTGGAGGTGGAGGATGGAGTTTCGGTGGCTGAGGAGGTGGCGTGGGCTGGCCTTGAAGATGATCCGGAGGTGCTGCCGATCAACAAGGATCTTGATCGTGATGCGCTATTGAAGGACTTTTGGGCGAAGATCGGTTTCCCGGCGGCGGCATCCAGGTCCTGGGGGAGGAATGCTTCCACGGTGGCGAAGGCTGTGCCGCGGGCACGCTCGTCGTCTCCTCCGCGTGCTGCTGCGATGCCTCGTCGGACGTCCTCTAGCTCGCCGACGGGGAGGCGGCTTCCGCGGCAGCCGGTGCGTCTTAAAGGATGGAAAGGCCCTCTACCGCCCAAGAGGTTCACACCGCCGGCGATTTTCGGTGATTTCCTCGACGCAGCCGCCAAGGGAGCAAGGCGGACGTCCGGCGACGAGCTCCGGCCAGCGAGCGAGGCGGCTTATCCGCCTTCGGTTCAAACGGAGGCGGCGGGATCTTCGCGCCTCGGGCCGCGGCCGTGTTGGGCCAAGCTGGGCCGCGCGCTGGTGGGCCTGCAGCGTGGGGTTAGACGGGCGGGTGTGACGACGATAGATCATGCAATCATACGATCGTCACCACGCCGAAACCACGTCGCCTCCGCCTCGTATCCATCAACGCCGCCGCCCCTTCCACCTGAGCCTCGCCTAATCCTCTCGCCGTCGGCCGCCTCCGTTGGGTGCACTCCGTTTCGTCGATCGTTCGCCGACGTCGTGGCGTCGGCCGCCTCGGGTCCTATGGCCGGGCCGCCCCGCTCCGTTCCTCCGGGGACGGCGCCCGTTCCTCCGGGGACGGCGCCCACTTCTTCGGCGCCGGCTCGTCCGCAGCGGCGGCAGCGTCGGTAGCCGGAGGGTACCAAGGACCTCCGGGGTTCCGGGGTTGGCCGCAGGGGCCCTCATGCCGCCGGCCTGTCGCCGCCCCGGCCTCAGGCGGGTTTTCGCCCGCCGCAGCCGCGCATGCCGGCCGCTCCGTTCGTACCCCCTCAGCAGCCGCCGTATCATCCTCAGCAGCAGCCATACCCCCAGTACCCGCCGCAGCAGCAGTATGCTCAGTTTCAAGGTCATTATTTCCCCGCTACTAATCCTTTGCAGCAGCCGGTGGTGTCACAGGTACCACAGCAGGTTATTCCGCCGGCGCAGCCAGGGCAGCAGAAGAAGAGGAGGAAGAAGAAACCCGTCGTAGCGGTGGGGACAGCGGGAGGTGGTACTGTTGCGCCGCCAGCTCTTATGCAGGGTCACATGCAGGACCCACACCCGGCTGTTGGGCCTTCGGCAGTGTTGGAGACGGTTCCTGCACCGCTGATGCCGGTTGTTCCACCGGTGGATGCTGCGCCTGCGGCGACTGCACCTGTGGTGAAACCGAAGAAAGCGGGTCGCTGTTGGAAGTGCGCGGTCAACACTCATGCTTCTAAGGACTGTAAGGTTCCTCATTACTGCTTGGTTTGTGACTCTGGGGCTCATCCGACTATTCGTTGCCCTGTGCTGAAGACCCCGAGACCTATGAGTTTTTTTGTGGGTTGCGGTAATGACGCCACGCTAGATCTCCAGGTTCCTGACTCAGTTTATAAGCCACAGTTGTTATCCAGCGGAGCACCTACAGCTTTGGTACAGGTGTCAGGGGAGGGGACTGTTGCAGCGGCAGATATTCAGAATCTCATGGCGCGCATGTGTCCGGGGAATCCCACTTGGAAGTGGGAGGCGCAGCCTCATGGTGATAACGCTTTTCTGATTGGGATCCCCACCGCTGAGGACTTGTCGAGGATTGACGGCATGCAGATGAGCGTGCCGAAGATTAATGCACAGGCCATGGTTTCTTCTTGGACTCAGCAGGATGTTGTGCCAGAGTTTGTGATGGAGCCTGTTTGGGTGCATGTCGAGGGTGTTCCGAATGCTCTACGCCACTTCCTCGGTCTTTGGGCTGTTGGTACGTTTGTTGGTACTACTGTTGATGTGGATTTGTACACCTTGAAGAGTCAAGGGATAGTTCGTATTCAGGTGGCCATGAGAGATACTTCTGTTCTGGAGAAAGATAAGGCCAAGCACGGACCACCATGCTTAGAGGTGCTGGCTCGCTTGCAGCTTAATGGATACAGGTTCAGATTTCGCCGTGAGCCTTCTGAGTACGCGCCGGACCCTAGGTTTCGTCCTTTCTTTTGGAAGGGTGAAGATGAGGATGATGCGGCTCATGGTGACGATGATGGTTTTGATGATGCCGCGGCAGAGGGGGCACCAGGGGCCTCACTTATGGACGTTGATGGTCATGCATCTTTGCCTACTTCTGGCTCAGCTTCGGTGCCGGTTAATCAGGTCGCCATGACCCCGTTTAACCACTCGCCGACGACTGACAGGGGCAAGGCGATTGTGGCTAGAGCTTTGTCGGTGTCGCCACACTTGGTGGCAACTCCGCCTCCGTCGCGTGTTCGGACTTTCATGCAGGGGAGGACTCGTCCGGTGTCTTCGTCTCCTGCTTCTCTCGGTGGTCCTCTAGCTGCTCCCACTCCGTCTTCTACCTCGCCACAGATGGAGAGGGGGCTGCTACGGGCTTCTTCTTCGACGGTTGGCTCGTCGGACTTGGGGGTGCAGCGACACGCCGCGGTGGTGGTGGAGCAGCAGCAGCCGGCCTTGAGCTCGGCGTCGCCGCAGCTCCCTGCCGCTGTTGCGGCGACGCAGCAGCACACCCCTGGTCCGGCGGGGGTTCAGCAGCTGGCGCAGCACCAGGTCGTTGGGACGGTGGGGCAGCAGCCACCGCCCCCTGCCTCGGCGACACTGCAGCAGCCGGCCAGGGGCAGGGAGGGACTGCATGCAGTCCCGGCCACGCCTGGGCAGCAGCCGGCCTCGGGCCAGAGCGCCCCGTCGCCGGGCGGAGGGCCTGGGGTGGCGCCGTCCTCGCCCCGTGCGCCTCAGGAGGAGGGGCAGGACTGGTTGGGGAGGCGCCCCGGCCAGTCCCCTATGTGGCGACGCAGCAGATCCCCGGCGCCCTCGCCGCCTATGGGGGTTTCGGCGTCGCGGTCGGGTTCGGTGCAGGGGGCTTCATCGCCATCTACCCCTGCATCGAGATCTTCTTCACCAGCGTCAGGACGGTCTTCTTCACCACGCTCGTCTCCGCCTCCGCCAGCGGCCCCCGTTTTGCATCCTCCCCCCACTATTCCTCCACCAGTGGCGCAGCCGCCGGTGAGGAGGAGTGGGAGGTTTGCTACGACGGACGGTGGCGTGGAGGCTACGGATGAAGACGTGATGCAGAGGGCTATGCGGCGTAAGGCGGAAAAGAACCTCGACACGGCAGGTACCAGTTTTTCATCCAAGTCCTTCACTTCTTTTTCTGATTCTAGAATTTCTTCGAATTTGAGTAGTGTAGGTATTTCTTTGGGTAGAGGTTCGGATGAGATTTTAGCTTCAGCTCATGTGTTGAGACAGACGGAGCTTGACCGTTTAACGGTTGCTCCAAATGGATCCACTGAGCTGGCTACTTCCACTGTTGACGATGACGAAGATGATGGCATCCTAGATGGTCATCTTCTCTCGGCTTTAGTTGGGGGTGTGACAGAAGTTGATTTAGACCACTCAGAGCTTAGTTCAGTTTATGACCTCTCCGCCTCTGAACGTGGTTCTAGATCATCGGCTGGAAAGAAATCTCGTAGATATGGCACAAAGTCTAAATCCAAAATAGTTTCTCGATGAACGGCATGTTTCGGAATAGCAGAGGTCTTGGTGACTTGGCTAAGCATTCTCACATTGCCGATGGTTGTAGAGATTATGATTTAGATTTCATTGCTATATCGGAGACGGGTAGGCGGAATTTCACACAAAGTTTTCTTGACCGATTGTCAGGCGGAATTAAGTTTCAGTGGTTTTCTCGCCCACCCCGTGGTAGATCCGGTGGCATTTTACTTGGCGTCCGAATTGATACCATGACTGTCTTAGCTAGTTCTGATGGAGAGTACCACATTAAACTCGACATTCAGAATAAAGCAGACGGGTTCAAGTGGACTTTGGTCGCTGTGTATGGTGCCGCTCAGGATGCTTTTAAGGCTGACTTTTTGCGTGAGTTGGTTAATCTTACAAAAGATAATCCCTACCCGATTTTAATCGGAGGCGATTTTAATTTGTTGAGATTCCCTCATGAGAAAAGTAAAGGCCGCTTTGATGGACATTGGCCTTTTCTATTCAATGCTGTCATTGACAGTCTTGATTTAAGGGAGGTGTTCATGTCTGGTCGACAGTTTACTTGGGCCAACAGCTTGCCTGAACCCACCTACGAGAAACTAGATCGCGTGTTGATGGACACCGAATGGGAAAATAAATACCCTATGGTGTCTGTCCGTGCACTAGAACGTATTGTAAATCTGTCTGACCATGCCCCCATCCTTCTAACCACTGGGGAACCCCGCCCTGTGTGTAAGCGGCCGTTCAAATTTGAACTTGGCTGGTTACATAGGGATGGTTTTCATGATATGGTTAAGAAGGTTTGGGAGAGACCGGTCGGTGGCAGCTCTCCAATTCTGAGATGGAACAATAAGATGCGATCATTACGCAAACATCTCGGTGGTTGGGCTGCCCATACGGCTGGTATTCTTAAAAAAGAGAAGGCTCGCTTATCAAAGGTCATTGATGAGCTTGAGGCCTTTGCGGAGGTTAGACCGTTGTCGACGCAGGAGATTGAACTCAAAAATCAATCAAATGCGCAGATGGCGAGTCTTCTTCGTGAGGAGGAACTCAAATGGTACCAGCGATCCAAAGCCCAGTTTATTTTAGAGGGAGATTCAAATACGCGATATTTCCATGCTTTAGCCAATGGAAGACATCGGAAAAAACGTATCCATTCTCTTACTCAAGATGAAGGGGTGATTGAAGGCCATGAGCAGCTCAAATCGTACATTACTAATTATTATAAAGGCTTGTTTGGTCCTCCGGAGGAAAGTACTTTCTCTCTTAATGAGGATTTAACGGCCGATATACCCCAAGTTTCTGTTGAGGAAAATGGTCTACTAACCGCACCTTATACTGAGGAAGAGGTTCAAGGCGATTTTCCAAATGGAATGCAATAAAGCACCGGGTCCTGATGGTTTCCCAGCTGAGTTTTATCAAACTTTCTGGGACACGATTAAATCGGACCTTCTAGATTTGTTCAGTGACCTACACTCTGGACAACTAGAATTATTTCGTCTAAATTTTGGTGAAGTAATCTTGTTACCGAAAGTTAATGAGGCAGAAAGGATTCAACAATATAGACCTATCTGCCTATTAAATGTAAGTTTCAAGATTTTCACGAAAGTGGCCACCATTAGACTTAATACGGTAGCAGATCATGTTGTCCAGCCATCACAGACGGCCTTTATGCAAGGAAGAAACATCCTTGATGGAGTGGCGGTCTTGCATGAGACGGTACATGAGATGCATTCTAAGAAATTAAATGGGGTTATTTTGAAACTAGATTTTGAAAAGGCGTATGATAAAGTTAAGTGGTCGTTTCTACAGCAAACACTCAGGATGAAAGGTTTTTCTCCAGAGTGGCGCGCTCTGATAAATGATTTTGTGTATGGCGGTAGTGTCGCAATCCGGGTCAATGATGACACCGGTCACTATTTCCAAACACGAAAGGGGTTACGTCAAGGGGATCCGTTATCACCGATGTTGTTTAACATTGTAGCGGATATTCTGGCTATACTCATAGAGCGGGCTAAGGCTGATGGCCAGATTGAAGGAGTGATTCCACATCTAGTTGATGGTGGCTTATCTATACTTCAATATGCCGATGATACAATTCTATTTATGGATCATGATCTTGAAAAAGCTCAGAACTTGAAATTAATCTTGGCGGCCTTTGAGCAATTGTCAGGATTGAAAATCAATTTCCATAAGAGTGAATTGTTCTGCTTCGGTGATGCCCAAAATGATGCGACTCTGTACGCAGAGTTGTTTGGTTGTGGGCAAGGCCAATTTCCGATTCGTTATTTGGGTATTCCGATTCATTATCGGAGACTTACAATCGCGGAATGGAAATTAGTGGAAGAAAGACTACAAAAACGCCTTAGTAGCTGGAAAGGCAAGTTGCTGTCCCTAGGTGGAAGATTGATACTCATCAATTCGGTACTCACAAACATGGTACTGTATATGTTATCATTTTTCATCTTACCAAAAGGAATTCTGCATAAACTCGATTATTATCGATCCAGATTCTTTTGGCAAGGGGACAGTGAGAAAAAGAAATATCGACTGGTTAAGTGGAGTATAGTTTGTAGTCCCAAAGACCAAGGTGGGCTTGGAGTTCATGATTTGGAAGTCAAGAATTCGGCCCTATTGGGAAAATGGCTGTTTAAGCTCCTCACTGAGGATGGGATTTGGCAGACTATCCTTCGGCGAAAGTATATCGGTTCGAAGACATTATCCCAAATGGTTTGGAAACCAGGGGATTCTCACTTCTGGGCCGGGCTAATGGCGACTAAAAATGAATTTTTTCGCCATGGCACTTTCTCAATCAGAAATGGAGCACAAATACGTTTCTGGGAAGATGCTTGACTTGACAACGCACCCCTAAGTGAACAGTATCCTGCTCTTTATAGGATTGTTCGTCGTCAAGGTGATACCATTGCTACTGTAATGGCTACCTCACCCCCGAATGTGACGTTCAGACGGGTTTTACTTGGACAAAGACTTGCGGCATGGAATACCTTAATTCAACGGCTTGGGGATATTCAATTATCGGCCGAACCGGACGAATTTAGATGGAACCTTCATGCCAACGGTGCTTTCTCCGTGAAATCTTTTTACAACGCGATCCTTCTTTCTGATCTACCAGTTGATAATAATAAAAAGTTTTGGAAGATGAAGATACCATTAAAAATTAAAATTTTTGGATGGTATCTTCGTCGAGGGGTAATCCTCACCAAAGATAATCTTGTGAAGCGTAATTGGCATGGGAGTACTCGATGTGTTTTCTGTCAACAGGACAAAACAATTAAGCATTTGTTCTTCCAGTGCCAATTTGCGAGATCTACATGGTCAGTCATCCAAGTAGCGTCTACCCTGTATCCTCCGACTAGTGTTGCCAATATTTTTGGTAATTGGCTCCATGGGGTTGATTCAAGGTTTAAGTTGCTTCTTAGGGTGGGGGCGCTAGCAGTTATCTGGGCGCTTTGGCTATGTAGAAATGACAAGATTTTTAATGATAAAAATTGCTCTTTGTTGCAGGTCATCTACAGATGTACAGGTATTCTCCGTTCGTGGTTACCTCTTCAGCGAGTGGAGAACCGAGACCTGTTTACGGAGGTCTGTACACGGTTGGAGGCTACGGCGAGGGATACTTTTTCCCAACATGGGTGGCAGCATAGTCTACGGATAGATGCCCCACCTATCTCTTAGGCGTTTTATGTTTCATCTTGATGTGTATCTCGCCTAGTTTTTTCGTTTTATCACTTTCGAACCTGAGACAACATAAACGGCTGTGTGCATCCTGGTTATGCAGAGGCTGGATGTAATTGCTTATAAAAGTAATGAAAGCATCCTTTATCGAAAAATACCACGACCACCAGCAGACACAGTAGAAAAGCAGTAACACTAACTGTGGTACGTGCACGGAGATGTCCTAAGCCAGATGCTCCTCTCTGCTACCATGCGTCTTGCTAACAGCAAGGTAGTTGATATCAGTCACGAGTCTGTGCGGGGTGAAAAGAGTCTCATTACGGATGTACGTAGGCTTGAATATCGTCTTCATCTGCTTGTAGTTCGCTATAGGTTTGTTCGTCAAATCAGTGTGCTTTGGGAAATCCAAAGATTCATAAGACATGGTGTCAGTTCGGCTCAATAAGAAAGGAATGAACAAGTAAGACAACAAAGCACTGACATGCAAAATAACAATGAGGTGTGCCCTCAACTTGTCCTCGGCCATCATCAAGGACGTGCTATCCTTGCAAATTGTCATTCCTTGTGTTAGACTATGTAATCATATGTGTACGGGTATGGAGTAGTACTACGACACGTACACGTATATCTCATGTATGTCACGTATGGGGGCTTTTTCCTACACCTATATAAACACGTAACTGATGCCCCTGGAGGGGTACGTATCGTTCCACCACAATTAACATGGTATCAGAGCGGTCCTCTTCCGCGCTCTAGTTGCACACGACCCACAAACCCTAAAATCCGCCACTGCCATAGCCCCTACCGCCGCACGCTATCGCCGCTGATCCAAGACCAAGATCAAACCTAAATCTACGATCTGGACCAAGACCCCTGCCGCCGCATCAAAACACAAACGCTCAAGATCAAGATCAAGACCGCCGCCGCATCGGGTTCTCTGATCCCCTGCCGTCGCCGCCTCTAGAAACCACATTGTCGCCATGTCGGCATCGACTTCATCTGCCACGATTCTTGCTGCAGCACTCGGGTCTCCACCCTTGCAGTTGCTCACACGCGACAACGCGCTGATCTGGAAGGCACTCGTCATCCCGGCCCTTCGTGGCGCCCGTGTTCTCGATCTCGTTGAAGGGAAAGAGGAGGCGCCGGAGAATATCCTGGAGACGGAGGACATCAACAAGAAGAAGGTCACCATCGAGAACCCTGAGTACTCTGCCTGGATTTGTCGTGATCAGCAAGTGCTTCGTTGGATTCTCAATGCTCTCTCCCGACGTGCTCACGCATGTTGTTGGACTTGAGACCTCGGCCGAAGCCTGGGCCGCCATCACCGCTCACGTATCATCCACGTCCAAGACCAGGGTGCAGCAACTACGCTCTGCCCTCAATGACACCCGGAAAAATGATCTATCTGCTGAAAATATGTTGCTAAGATGAAAGCTATTGCATCTGAACTTGCTGCTGCAGGAAAACCTCTCGACGCCGACAACCTAATCTGGTATGTCCTCAAGGGCCTCGACAGCCACTACAACACCCTCCGCACCGCCGTCAACGCCAACCCTGGCACCACCCTCAACGATCTCCTCGGCCAGGTTCAGGCGTATGATCGCATGCACAAGACCGATGAGGGCTTCACCTCTTCGGCCAACGTAGCGCGCCGCGGTGGTGCACCTCCACGTGGACCTGATCATCCATGCCAGGAGGACCATCCTCGCCAGTAGCCATATGACGAGCAACCACCCTATGATGATCATGGTCGTGGTGATGACCGCGGCCGGCAGGACTACCGTGATCGCCGCGACTATCGCGACCGTCGCGATGATCAGGGCCGCCGCGATGGTGGCGGATACCAAGGGCGCCGATATGATGACGAGCGCCCTCCTCGTCGACATGATGAAGACCGACGTGATGGAGGTGGGTGTTGACCACCATCCCACTCCCTATGTCAATACCACATGTCAGATATGTGACATCCATGGGCACCCCGCCCGTGACTGTTGGTGGCGCTACGTTGATGATCCTCGTGGTGATGGAGACCGTGGGAATAAAGGTGCCAACTTCACTGGAGTTGACACCAACTGGTACTATGACACTGGCGCCACCGATGACGAGGCGGTTCCTCGGCAATGCCCACCATGAGGGGCTTGGGTTTTAGAGAAAGGCGGCGACGGAAGTTCCGGGAGCGAGGCGGTACACGACGTACCCAGGTTCACGTCCCCGCGGTGGAGGATCACTACGTCCTGCTAGCAATCCAGTATATGAATATATGGGTACAGGGGGCCGCCATAGGCGGAGTTGTTGGATCTAGTCTAGTTCTAATCCGCGGGTTGCGGTTTCTAGGCGTGTCGCCTCTATGATTATGTTTCTGATTGTCCGTATCCCTAAGGGGCGCCCCTGCCTGGCTTTATATATCAGTCAAGCTAGGGTTTACAAGAGTCCTAGTAGGATTCGTGTTGGAGTCTTCTTTCCTTGTAGTCCAAGTTGAGGCGCGTGCAGGTCCAGCTCGTCGAGTCCTTGTGATGGTCCAGCTTCATAGTTTGCACCGGGTATGGCAATGTCGAGTACCCAAAGGGTTATGCCCACGTCAGTAGCCCCCGAGTGTCTGGCCGAAGTGAAGCTTCGGGCAGGGACTAAAGTTGTCTTCGCCGAATGTCTTGATCATATGTTGAATCTTGTGCTTGATGTAGAGTCGAAGTTGCTTTCTGTCGGGTGCGCGAAGCGCTCCCGATGGGACTAGCCCCCGAGTTTATGGGCGGGTGCTTGGAGCCACGCATAGACTCAAGTTGTACTAATCGAAGATCTTGATTGTTGATGTCGACGTCTTCAAGTTTATTCTTCTTTGTTGGCGAGGTTGCCATCTTTTTCTCGGGTGCGCGACCAGCGCTCCCGATGGGAGTAGCCCCCGAGCCTGTAAATGAATATGAAACAATTATGTATAGAGTGTAAAATGCTGAGTCGAATACCGTACATGTCTTCGAGTTCCGAGAACATGATGTCAATGACTCCGATGATTTCATAGATAGAGGATTTGACGATTTGGATGATGTCACAGAGGAGCCGATGATTTGGATTTTGTCCCAGAGGAACCGATGATTTGGATGATGGCCCAGAGGAGCCGATGATTTGTATGATGGCCCAGAGGAGCCGATGATTTGGATCTTGTCCCAGAGGAACCGATGATTTGGATGATGGCCCAGAAGAGCCGATGATTCGGATGATACCCAGGAGGAGCCGATGATTCGGATGATACCCAGGAGGAGCCGATGATTCGGATGATACCCAGGAGGAGCCGATGATTTTATCGGGTGCGCGTCCAGCGCTCCCAATGGAAGTAGCCCCCGAGTCTGGATACTGATGCTTGCAACCGTGAATCGAGCAACTCGATGTTTATAGTTTTCTTCAGGTGTCGTTGACACATTGTTGTTTATTTCAAGGGGCAATTCTTAATGCACCTTGAGCATCGTTGATGCCATTGTTTGTAAGTTTATCGGCAGCAAATCATTTGAGTGATCAGCTCGTGTTGCGGGTCTTGCTAAACCCGTTGTATATGCAACTTTGCTTTCAACCGATGCATGTCTTGACAGCAGCTCCCGAATAGATCGGTGGCACTAGATCTGCCGATGACTCCGTCACTCTTTGATACTTCTGCAGTTTAAATTAAGTATCAAGCGTGGGTCGTTTTCGTACGTGTTTCATGATCCTTGCTATCTGCGGCACTTTTTGAGGCATCTATAGCAAAGGAAAAGAGCAAGGTCCCCGTTGTTTCTTGATCCTTGCTATCTGCGGCACTCTTTGAGGCATCTATAGCAAAGAAAAAGAGCAAGGTCCCCGTTGTAATCTTCAGGGGGCCGTGAGCACAGTCAAATCTTTAAGGGACTGTGAGCATAGTCAAATCTTCAAGGGACCGTGAGCCCAGTCGAATCTTCAAGGGACTGTGAGCACAGTCGAATCTTCAAGGGACCGTGAGCACAGTCGAATCTTCAAGGGGCCGTGAGCACAGTCAAATCTTCAAGGGGCCGTGAGCCCAGTCGAATCTTCAAGGGACTGTGAGCACAGTCAAATCTTCAAGGGAACGTGAGCACAGTCGAATCTTCAAGGGACCGTGAGCACAGTCGAATCTTCAAGGGACTGTGAGCACAGTCAAATCTTCAAGGGACCGTGAGCCCAGTCGAATCTTCAAGGGACTGTGCGCACAGTCAAATCTTCAAGGGACCGTGAGCCAAGTCGAATCTTCAAGGCGCTCGTATTTTCAAAGGCTTTTAGATGGCAATTTCAGGTATAAAGAGTCTTCAAATCTTGCTTGAATTCCAGCGAACTAGCAAAATAGTCGGAGATCTTCATGTCTTCTTGAATTCCAATGCTCCCGATGGGACTAAGGAGTCTTCATATCTTCTTGAATTCCAGCGTGGATTCCAGCGAACCAGCGCCCAACGAACCGGCGCTCCCGATGGGAGTAATAGTCTTCATATTTTCTTGGATTCCAGTGAACCAGCGCCCAGCGAACCGGTGCTCCCGATGGGAGTAATAGTCTTCATATCTTCTTGGGTTCCAGCGAACCGGCGCTCCCGATGGGAGTAATAGTCTTCATATCTTCTTCGGTTCCAGCGAACCGGCGATCCTGATGGGAGTAATAGTCTTCATATCTTATTGGGTTCCAGCGAACCGGCGCCATCCAAGATAATCCACGCGGCGAGCGCAGCCGAAATAACTGCGCCATCCAAGATAATCCACGCGGCGGGCGCAACCGAAATAATTGTGCGGCCGGAAATAATATGATGTAGCCACGCGGCGCCTGGCTGACGTGGCCGATGAAGAGGACGCAACTGATATGGCCGATCCGCGGCGGGTGAGCTTCCGAAATAGTTGATATAGCCACGTGACGCCTGGCTGACGTGGCCGATGAAGAGGACGCAGCTGATATGGCCGATCCGCGGCGGGTGAGCATCTGAATATATTGAGTTCGTAATGTCGGGTCCATGACAGGCGAGCTCCCGAGCGCGGCAAGTGCACAACAGCTGTCGTAGTGGCGGGGCACAGTCGACCAGGCAGGGCAGTCGAAGCTTTGTTTCAATCTGATTGTTTTTTGTGTCGGATGAAATCGAGTCGTCGGATGCCCGTATCGTAGAGTAATAGCGCCTTGATATTCTCCTTGTCTTCATATGATTTCATTAGTACTTGACTTGGATGCATCTTGATCAGGTCATTGGCCGGTAAGTCCATACATGACATAGATCAGTCCGTTTTTGTCTAGGATGACCTTTGTTTTGGACATAGATGTCCGACTTCTTTCTTTTTCCCTGCAACTCGATTGATGCTTTCCTTATTTGCTTTGACGTGGCCACCAGGGAGTTGGGAGCCGGGTACTAAACCAACTTCAACATGATTCGGCTGCGAAAAATATCCGCTTGTTTCAGGTGTGGTTCTCACGGAGCAGTCTTGATCCCAAGGTTTCGCCTGCTTGGTTCCATTGAATCGCTGATGATACTGATGTTAAAACGTCTGGCTGATTATGCACGGCTGTGCTCCGTCTATGCGTCTCCCTGCCAAGCGGCTACGGCGATCCTGCGGCTGCGCCAGTTTGATTGAACTGGGATGTTATTGGTTTTTTCGTGATCTTCAAACCTCGTTTGATGACAATCTTGATGGATCCCGCCCGGATGACAAAATCCAGTCGACGCTTTCCCACAGACGGCGCCAATTGATAATGCGGTTCCTCGGCAATGCCCACCATGAGGGACTTGGGTTTTAGAGAAAGGCGGCGACGGAAGTTCCGGGAGCGAGGCGGTACACGACGTACCCAGGTTCACGTCCCCGCGGTGGAGGATCGCTACGCCCTGCTAGCAATCCAGTATATGAATATATGGGTACAGGGGGCCGCCATAGGTGGAGTTGTTGGATCTAGTCCAGTTCTAATCCGCGGGTGGCGGTTTCTAGGCGTGTCGCTGATAACCCACAAGTATAGGGGATCGCGATAGTCTTCGAGGGTAGTATAACCCAAATTTATTGATTCGACACAAGGGGAGGTAAAGAATACTTATAAGCCTTAACAACTGAGTTGTCAATTCAGCTGCACCTGGAAAAGCACTAGTAACAGGGGTGATGTGAAAGTAGCAGTAATATGAGAGCAGTAGTAATAGTAACACAGCAGCAGTAATAGTAACACAGAGGTAATATGATGACATGTAGAACAAGTATTTGATGATGAAATATGGACCGGGGTTCCCAGCGATCTACACTAGTGGTAACTCTCCAATAACAAGTGTTGGGTGAACAAATTACAGTTGGGCAATTGATAGGAATCAAAGGCATTAAGAAAGAACATCAGGCTTATTAATTATGTAGGCATGTTTTCCGTATATAGTCGTACGTGCTCGCAATGAGAAACTTGCACAACATCTTTTGTCCTACCAGCCGGTGGCAGCCGGGCCTCAAGGGAAACTACTGGATATTAAGGTACTCCTTTTAATAGAGTACCGGAGCAAAGCATTAACACACCGTGAAAACATGTGATCCTCACATCACTACCATCCCCTCCGGTTGTCCCGATTCTTCTCACTTCGGGGCCATTGGTTCCGGACAGTGACATGTGCATACAACTTGTAGATACAATCTAAGCAACAATGTAGAGCTTAAATCTAAGATCATGCCACTCGGGCCCTAGTGACAAGCATTAAGCATAACAAGATTGCAGCAATAATAACTTCACAAACTTTATAGATAGACTAATCATAATGTATCATCCATCGGATCCCAACAAACACAACACCGATTACATCAGATGAATCTCAATCATGTAAGGCAGCTCATGAGACCATTGTATTGAAGTACATGGGGGAGAGTATACCGACATAGCTACTGCTAGAACCCGTAGTCCATGGGGGAACTACTCACGGAGCATGGCGGAGGCGATGGCGTTGATGGAGATGGCTTCCGGGGGCACTTCCCTGTTCCGGCAGGGTGCCGGAACAGAGTTCTGTCCCCCGAATTGGAGTTTCGCGATGGCGGCGGCGCCCCTGGAGTCTTTCTGGAGTTTCGTCAATTGGTACGGTGTTTTTAGGTCGAAAGGGATTTTATAGGCGAAGAGGCGGCGCAGGGGGGCACCTGGGGGCTCCACACCATAGGGTGGCGCGGGCCCAGGCCAGGCCGCGCCGCCTTATGGTCTGGTGGCCCTCTGGCCCCTCTCCGACTCCTCTTCGGTGTTCTGGATGCTTCCGGGAAAAATAGGAGGTTTGGCGTTGATTTCGTCCAATTTCGAGAATATTGCCCGAACAGCCTTTCTGGAACCAAAAACAGCAGAAAACAGGAACTGGCACTATGGCATCTCGTTAATAGGTTAGTTCCGGAAAATGCATGAAATCATCATAAAGTGCAAGCAAAACATGTAAGTATTGTCATAAAACAAGCATGGAACGACAGAAATTATGGATACGTCGGGGACGTATCAGCATCCCCAAGCTTAGTTCCTGCTCGTCCCGAGCAGGTAAACGATAAAAAGAATAATTTCTGTAGTGACATGCTACTTACATAACCTTGATCATACTATTACAAAGCATATGAAATGAATGAAGTGACTCAAGGCAATGATCTATAGTTGCTAACAAAATAGATAACATATAGCAAAACTTTTCATAAAGAGTACTTTCAAGACAAGCATCAAAAGATTGCACAAGAGTTAACTCATAAAGCAATAGATTCAAAGTAAAGGCATTGAAGCAACACAAAGGAAGATATAAGTTTCAGCGGTTGCTTTCAACTTTCAACATGCATATCTCATGGATAATTGTCAACACAAAGTAATATGATGAATGCAAATATGCAAGTATGTAAGAATCAATGCATAGTTAACACAAGTGTTTGCTTCTAAGGTGGGAGGAAATGGGTAACTGACTCAACATAAAAGTAAAAGAATGGTCCTTCAAAGAGGAAAGCATCGATTGCTATATTTGTGCTAGAGCTTTGGTTTTAAAAACATATAGAGAGCATAAAAGTAAAATTTTGAGAGGTGTTTGTTGTTGTCAACGAATGGTAATGGGTACACTAACTACCTCGCCAACCGGACTTTCAAGAGCGGCTCCCATGAATTATTGCATATTTATTTTTGGGTGGCACTCCTTCCAACCTTTCTTTCACAAACCATGGCTAACCGAATCCTCGGGTGCATGCCAACAATCTCATACCATGAAGGAGTGCCTTTTTATTTTAGTTTTATTATGATGATGACACTCCTCCCAACCTTTGCTTACACAAGCCATGGCTAACCGAATCCTTCGGGTGCCGTCCATCAATCACATACCATGGAGGAGTGTCTATTTAGTTTGATTAATTTGGAACTGGGAATCCCATTGCCAGCTCTTTTTGCAAAATTATTGGATAAGCGGATGTGCCACTAGTCCATATGAGAGTCCGTCAAAAGTAAATGACAAGGTTGAAAGCTAAACACCACATACTTCCTCATGAGCTATAAAACATTAACACAAATCAGAGGTAATAAATTTTGAATTGTTTAAAGGTAGCACTCAAGCAATTTACTTTGGAATGGCAGGAAATACCACATAGTAGGTAGGTATGGTGGACACAAATGGCATAGTTTTTGGCTCAAGGATTTTGGATGCATGAGAAGTATTCCCTCTCAATACAAGGCTTAGGCTAGCAAGGTTGTTTGAAGCAAACACAAGTATGAACCGGTACAGCAAAACTTACATAAGAACATATCGCAAGCATTATAATACTCTACACTGTCTTCCTTGTTGCTCAAACACTTTACCGGAAAATATCTAGACCTTAAGAGAGATCAATTATGCAAACCAATTTTAACAAGCTTTACGGTAGTTCTCCACTAATAGGTTTAAACTACATGCAAAAACTTAATGATCCACTTGAGAGCTCAAAACAATTGCCAAGTGTCAAATTATCCACAACATATGAGGCATTTTCTTTTCCCAACCAAATAACCAATAAGTGATGTAGCTTCCAACTTTTATCATTGAACATTAAAAGTAAAACGAAGAACAAGTGTTCATATGAAAAAGCGGAGCGTGTATCTCTCCCAATCAAGGATTGCTAGGATCCGATCTTATTCAAACAAAAACAAAACGAAAATAAACACACAGACACTCCAAGTAAAGCACATATGATGTGACTGAATAAAAATATAGTTTCAGGGGAGGAACCTGATAAGTTGATGAAGAAGGGGATGCCTTGGGCATCCCCAAGCTTAGACGCTTGAGTCTTCTTGAAATATGCAGGGATGAACCACGGGGGCATCCCCAAGTTTAGACTTTTCACTCTTCTTGATCATATATCATCCTCCTCTCTTGACCCTTGAAAACTTCCTTCACAACAAACTTCTCATAAACTTCATTAGAGGGATTAGTACTCAAAAAATTTGAATCCACCTTGGTCCTGTAGTGGCACATTGCAAGAACTCAATAAAACATTAGCTACAGCTCTCTACGTCTAGAAAAGCTCGCTTAAAGTCCGCAAGAGACAATGCAAAAAAATAGAGACAGAATCTGCCAAAACAGAACAGCCAGTAAAGACGAATTTTAATAAAATACTTCCGTTGCTCAAATCAGAAAACTCAAAACTAATGAAAGTTGCGTACATATCTGAGGAACACGCACGTAAATTGGCATATTTTTCTGATGTTTCTACAGAGAAAACAGCCCAGATTCGTGACAGGTAGAAATCTGTTTCTGCGCAGAAATCCAAATCTAGTATCAACCTTCGATTAGAGGCTTCACTTGGCACAACAAAACACAAAACTAAGATAAGGAGAGGTTGCTACAGTAGTAAACAACTTCCAAGACACAAATATAAAACAAAGTACTGTAGCAAAATAACACATGGGTTATCTCCCAAGAAGTTCTTTCTTTATAGCCATTAAGATGGGCTCAGCAGTTTTAATGATGCACTCGCAAGAAATAGTATTTGAAGCAAAAGAGAGCATCAAGAGGCAAATCCATAACACATTTAAGCCTAACATGCTTCCTATGCAAAGGAATCTTGTAAATAAACAAGTTCATGAAAAGCAAAGTAACAAGCATAGGAAGATAGAATAAGTATAACTTCAAAATTTTAAGCATATAGAGAGGCGTATTAATACTATGCAAATTTCTACAACCATGTTTTCCTCTCTCATAATAATTTTCAGTAGCTTCATGAACAAACTCAACAATATAGCTATCACATGCAGCATACTTTTCATGATCCACAAACATATAATTTTTATCAAGTTCAAGAATAGTGGATTTAATGCTTTCAAACTTACTTTTATTAATAATATAACAAGGTAGTTGATCATTCTCAAGAGATATGGGACTCATAGAATAAGTCAAGAACTCTCCAATCCCATTTTCATTAGTAGCACAATTAATATTATCAAGTAACATAGGACCATCATCTAGAGATTTATCATAAACATTTGCCAAGCAAAATTCTTTAGTACCATGCATTTCGACATCAGGCACAAACAAAGCATTATCATAAGATTTATCAAAGTAGCATGGATTATCATAAATAACAGTAGCATAATTATTCTCACAAGTATTACTCATAGGTACTATTTCAAGAGAATCCACAGGAACATAACATTCAACCTCTTTCGGTAAGCATGGAGGACAATCAAATAATGTAAGAGATAAAGAGTTACTCTCATTAGAAGGTTGGCATGGGTAGCTAATCCATTCTTCCTCCTTTTGTTCGTCGCTCTCCTCTTCTTTTTCATCCAATGAGCTTTCAGGTTCATCAATTTCCTCCTCTTTTTCATCCAATGAGCTTTCAGGTTCATCAATTTCTTCTTCCACCGGTTCCTGCAAATTGTGAGTGCATTCTTGTGCATTAATGTGTCTCTCTTTATAATCAATGATATAAGGATTATTACCGAAGCATTCTATGCAACAATTAAGGATAGAAGAGACATAATCTTTAAGGTCCTTACAAACAACACAAGTTTCATAATTCTCAACCATGAAGGATTCGATCTCAGAGGCTCCCATAAACACGACAAATTGTTCTACCTCTTCGAACCCATAATGAATATAGCAATTCCGATTATAGTTCTTAATTAAAAATTCCTCACTAAAGCCACATTGAAATTTAAGATGTTTAGTATCCTGTTGAGAGCAACAGTTTATATCATGGCGTTTAAGCAAGATTTTAGCAATTGTATCCACTTTTTCTATCATAGCACTCATTATTTCACCAGCTCTTGATTTTCTATAATTATTATAACATTCTATGAGCTCCAAGTAGGTTGTAGGTTCTCCCATAACAGTAGTTTTTAATTTTTTTGGTTTTTCAAATTTTTATGGATTTTTTGGGTATATGAGACAAATAAAACAAGACAAAAATAAACTAAGCAAAACTACGCAAACTAACACTAGGTAGAAATAAACTAAGCACAAATAAACTAGGCAAAAGTAAACTAAGCAAAGCAAAATAAAACAAATTAAAAACAGAGAGAGAGGTAGAGTGTACTCCCCAGGTGAACTTATGAGTAGAGCTATGCCTCCCCGGCAACGGCGCCAGAAAACAGTCTTGATAACCCACAAGTATAGGGGATCGCGATAGTCTTCGAGGGTAGTATAACCCAAATTTATTGATTCGACACAAGGGGAGGTAAAGAATACTTATAAGCCTTAACAACTGAGTTGTCAATTCAGCTGCACCTGGAAAAGCACTAGTAACAGGGGTGATGTGAAAGTAGCAGTAATATGAGAGCAGTAGTAATAGTAACACAGCAGCAGTAATAGTAACACAGAGGTAATATGATGACATGTAGAACAAGTATTTGATGATGAAATATGGACCGGGGTTCCCAGCGATCTACACTAGTGGTAACTCTCCAATAACAAGTGTTGGGTGAACAAATTACAGTTGGGCAATTGATAGGAATCAAAGGCATTAAGAAAGAACATCAGGCTTATTAATTATGTAGGCATGTTTTCCGTATATAGTCGTACGTGCTCGCAATGAGAAACTTGCACAACATCTTTTGTCCTACCAGCCGGTGGCAGCCGGGCCTCAAGGGAAACTACTGGATATTAAGGTACTCCTTTTAATAGAGTACCGGAGCAAAGCATTAACACACCGTGAAAACATGTGATCCTCACATCACTACCATCCCCTCCGGTTGTCCCGATTCTTCTCACTTCGGGGCCATTGGTTCCGGACAGTGACATGTGCATACAACTTGTAGATACAATCTAAGCAACAATGTAGAGCTTAAATCTAAGATCATGCCACTCGGGCCCTAGTGACAAGCATTAAGCATAACAAGATTGCAGCAACAATAACTTCACAAACTTTATAGATAGACTAATCATAATGTATCATCCATCGGATCCCAACAAACACAACACCGATTACATCAGATGAAGCTCTATCATGTAAGGCAGCGCAGGTGACCATTGTATTGAAGTACATGGGGGAGAGTATACCGACATAGCTCTTTGCTAGAACCCGTAGTCCATGGGGGAACTACTCACGGAGCATGGCGGAGGCGATGGCGTTGATGGAGATGGCTTCCGGGGCACTTCCTGTTCGGCAGGTGCGGAACAGCAGTTCTGTCCCCCGAATTGGAGTTTCGCGATGGCGGCGGCGCCTGGAGTCTTTCTGGAGTTTCGTCAATTGGTACGGTGTTTTTAGGTCGAAAGGGATTTTATAGGCGAAGAGGCGGCGCGAGGGGGCACTGGGGCTCCACACCATAGGGTGGCGCGGGCCCAGGCCAGGCCGCGCCGCCTTATGGTCTGGTGGCCCTCTGGCCCCTCTCCGACTCCTCTTCGGTGTTCTGGATGCTTCCGGGAAAAATAGGAGGTTTGGCGTTGATTTCGTCCAATTCCGAGAATATTGCCCGAACAGCCTTTCTGGAACCAAAACAATGAGAAAATAGGAACTGCTTGTGGCATCTCGTTAATAGGTTAGTTCCGGAAAATGCATGAAATCATCATAAAGTGCAAGCAAAACATGTAAGTATTGTCATAAAACAAGCATGGAACGACAGAAATTATGGATACGTCGGGGACGTATCAGTCGCCTCTATGATTATGTTTCTGATTGTCCGTATCCCTAAGGGGCGCCCCTGCCTGGCTTTATATATCAGCCAAGCTAGGGTTTACAAGAGTCCTAGTAGGATTCGTGTTGGAGTCTTCTTTCCTTGTAGTCCAAGTTAAGGCGCGTGCAGGTCCAGCTCGTCGAGTCCTTGTGCTGGTCCAGCTTCATAGTTTGCACCGGGTATGGCAATGTCGAGTACCCAAAGGGTTATGCCCACGTCAAACGACCACATCACCATTGAGCTAAGCAAGCTCCATACTCATGACAAGTATGATGGACATGATTGTGTTCGCACTGCTGAAGGATCAGGTATGCATATTAGTAACATTGGTCATTCAGTTTTGTTCACCTCTAATAACTCTTTCAATCTTCATGATATCCTACATGTTCCAAGTGCTTCCAAAAGTCTATTATTTTTTCACCGATTTACTCTTGATAATCATGTTTTCATTGAGTTCCATCCTTTCTTCTTTTTGATTAAGGACCAAGCAACACGACGAATCATGTTTAAAGGCCCCTGCTATGGAGGACTCTATCCCTTGATGCCCATTTCTGTCGCGTCCTCCAAGCATGCTTCATCACAATAAAGCCTTCATCATCTACATGACATCGTCGTCTAGGACATCCGTCTTCGTTTGTCATTCAACAAGTTCTTAGAAGAAATAAAATAGCTTACACCCCAGAAATTACTCCGTATGTCTGTGATTCTTGTCAACTAGCTAAGAGTCACCAGTTGCCATATCCCATCTCCACCAGTAGATCCACTGCTCCCTTTGAGCAAGTCTTTTCTGATGTATGGGGTCCTGCACCTATTTCTGTTGTGAAACATGCCTATTATGTAAGCTTTATTGATGACTATAGCAAGTTTGTTTGGATCTATTTGCTAAAAAAGTGTTCTGATGTTTATCAAGCTTTTCTAAATTGGCAAAGTTATGTTGCGCGCAAGTTTGATAGGAAAATTGTTACTATGCAAACTGATTGGGGTGGTGAGTATGAGAAACTCAATGCCTTCTTTCAAAAATCTGGTATTACACACCATGTTTCATGTCCATATGCTCATCAACAAAATGGTTCCGCTGAAAGAAAACACTGTCATATTGTTGCGGTTGGCCTTGCTTTGCTTGCTAATGTTTCTATGCCTCTCAAATATTGGGATGAAGCTTTTCTTGCAGCCACATTCCTAATAAACTTACTTCCTAGCAAAGTCATCAACCTTGAGTCTCCTACAGAACGTCTCCTCGAGGTCACCCCAAATTATGATGCCCTTAGAACTTTTGGTTGTGCATGTTGGCCCAATCTTCGTCCCTACAATTCTAAGAAGCTTGCTTTTCGCTCCAAATGATGTGTTTTTCTTGGATATAGTCCCCTTCATAAAGGCGTTAATTGTCTAGATGTCTCCACAGGCCGTGTCTATATATCTCGTGATGCTGTCTTCGATGAGAATGTCTTTCCGTTCCAAGTACTTCATCCTAATGCCGGTGCTCTTCTTAAGAAGAAAATTCTTCTACTTCCCACATCCACTCCCAATGAGGTTGATTCAAATACTGATGATCATATGTCTACTATTGTGCATATTTTTGCTCCTCCTGTTTTTGTGCCGCAGGTTGATGCTACAGCTGCTGAAAATTTTGCACAAAATGATGCAACATAGCCTCCAGAATCCTATGCTGAAATCAGCATGCAAAGTCTTGAATCTGGCACAAACAACGATGAAGATTCCATGGAACATTCCCCTGCTGGCAGCGATCCCGGGGTTGATCTTCCTGGGTCACCGCGCTGCCCCGCAGCCTCGTGCTTCGTGCCGGAGACTCGCTCTCCCGTGCCAGTCTGCCGCGCGCACGTCCCCGACCGCCTCCACTCCGCCTCGGACGCGTGGCGCTGGGAGCCCGCCTGTCTCCCCCGACACGGACAACCTGTTCGGCAGCAACAATGTTGCCTCGTATGGATCAGGTGCGGCGCATAATGTTGTGCCCCTGGTGTGTCTTCGCCTGATGTTTCGTCGGTACGTTCTTCTGCGATGGATTATGATGCCTCCGTTGTTGCTGCACCACCATCTTCACCACCAGGACCTCGCGCTCGTTTGCAAAAAGGTATACGCCAACCTAAAAGATATACTGACGGAACTATACGATATGGTATGCTCTCCTCTACAGGTGAACCTCGCAATTTGCCTGATGCTCTCAAAGACACGCAGTGGCGTGCTGCTATGCAAGATGAATATGATGCTCTCATGTTAAACAAGACCTGGACTCTCGTTCCTGCTAGTTTCAACAAAAATATTATTGACTGCAAATGGGTCTACCGTATCAAAAGACGTGTTGATGGTACTATTGATCGTTACAAAGCACGGTTGGTTGCAAAAGGATTCAAGCAACGGTATGGTATTGATTATGCAGACACCTTTAGTCATGTTGTCAAGATAGCCACTATCAGAATTGTTCTCTCTATTTCTGTCTCTCGTGGTTACAGTCTTCGGCAACTAGATGTCAAGAACGTGTTTCTTCGTGGTGTTCTGGAAGAGGAGGTCTATATGAGGCAGCCCCCTGGTTTTGAACATCCCGATGCCCCCAGACATATCTGCGGACTTGATAAAGCTCTCTATGGGTTAAAACAAGTGCCTCGTGCTTGGTATTCTCGGCTCAGTGCCAAGTTACAAGAGCTTGGTTTTCTTCCATCCAAGGCTGGCACCTCTTTGTTTCTATATGATAAGTCTGGTATTACCATGTTTGTTCTCATTTATGTTGATGATATTATTGTTACTAGTTCATCTGATGATGTTATCTCAGTCTTGCTCAAGAATCTAATGGCCCACTTTGCTATCAAAGACTTGGGTGATCTCCATTACTTTCTTGGACTTGAAGTGAAACGAACACGTGATGGGTTGCTCCTTACTCAAGATAATATGCTCATGACATTCTTACTCGAGTTGGTATGCTTGATTGCAAATCGGCTCCTACTTCACTTTCTCCATCTGAGCCTCTTTCCCTGCATGAAGGTACTCCTCTAGGTCCTGATGATAGTCGCAGTATTGCTGGTGCTCTTCAATATCACTCTTACACAGCCGGATCTGTCGTTCTCGGTGAATAAGGTCTGTCAATACCTTCATGCTCCTACCACTGCTCACTAGACTGCTGCTAAACGTATACTTCGTTATGTTAAGGATACATCTCAGCTTGGTATTACATTCAGAACGTCGTCTTCCACACTTCTCAGTGCCTGTTCTGATGTTAATAGATTGTCTGAAAGTCTTCAGGATCGCCGCTCTACTGGAGGATTTGTTATCTTTCTTGGTCCAAATTTGGTATCTTGGAGTGCTAGAAAACAAGCTATTGTCTCTCGTTCCAGTACAGAAGCTGAATACAAAGCCTTGGCTAATGCTACTACAGAATTAATATGGATTGAAGCTGTTCTACGTGAACTCGGTGTGAAGCTCCAACAGAAACCTTGTCTATGGTGTGATAATCTGGGTGCAACGTTCTTGTCTGCTAATCCAGTGTTTAATGCTCGTACCAAACACATTGAGATTGATTATCATTTTGTTCATGAGCGTGTTGCTAACAACACCCTTGACATCGTGTTCATCTCTACAAAGGATCAAGTGGCTGATGGTTTTACTAAACCTCTTGCTGTAAAATCCTTAGATGAGTTTAAGCATAATCTAAACCTCTCCCGTGGTTTAGATTAAGGGGGGTGTTAGACTATGTAATCGTATGTGTACGGGTACGGAGTAGTACTCCGACAAGTACACGTACATCTCATGTATGCCACGTATGGGGGCTTTTCCCTACACCTATATAAACACGTAACCGATGCCCCCGAAGGGGTACGCATCGTTCCACCACAATTATCACCTTGAACATTCCTAGCCTTGCACACGAGTGTCCACATCTATCTCCACTTCCTCAGTTAGTTTTTCACTTGTGTACCGGCGGCTTTAAGGCCTTTGAAGTCAATAACATCATTGCAGCCATGTGATGTTCTTTGAAGCCTTGGAACAGTTTAGCCCGCTCTCCAGACTTGCTCACAAATCTTATTTAGGACAAACCCTGATGAGTATAGAGGTATAGGTGTGGTTATCATTGGCATGACGATTGTCCAACACTGTGGGAGAAGCTAATGAAGCCGCTCACGTGCTTGCTCGGTGCGGAGCTAGTCAGGGTTTAGGGGATGTTTGGTTAGTTGGTAGCCCTTATTTTACTTTTCATGTACTAGTTGACGATTCTGTTATAATTCCATAAAGTTGCCTAAACGTTAAAAAAGGAACATAACCTATTTATAAATGGTATAAGAATTTTTTGTGAATAAAGAAAAGGTATAAAATTCGCAACCACTCTCGCGAGACCTAGTAGCTAGGCGGTAAAGTGGGTTCTAATTTTTTTTTGAGGGAAAAGTGGGTTCTAATGTGTCGTATCAGTTGCTGGGCATGGGTCTTGTGGGCCTGTTACTCAATTACTCATCTCATGGTTGTGTGTGGGGAGCCTATGTTACATTTGGAACAACTTTTTGTTTACTTATTTTGCTAGTACTTCAGGTCTGATTTTTTATGTGGATCCACATTTCTATCAATTGTTTATTACCACATATTTTTTATCAAATGTTTTTAAGTTAAGAATCCGTGCTATTTTGCGCAGAAGCCAAAAATCCCTCTTTTGCCTACCTCTATCTGAAAACGAACCTGAATGATTGTGTCTATGTCTAAGTTGACTGAGATTTTCTTAAGTCTCAGTCAACTTAGAAAAGTGCAACTGCAGTTTAAAAAAAAATACAACTCGGTTTAGTTGCACATTTCTGGCAGAAAAATGCAATTGCACTTTTTTAACAGAAAAGTGCAACTCAAGCACTTTTTTGTAATTGACTTAGACTTAAGAAAATCTCAGTTGACTGAGACATAGCAAAACCGTTTGACAAAATGCGAACCAAAATATGTCTTTCGGGCAAACTGAAATCAGAAAGTTTTTTTAGTTAGTTTTCAGTCATACAACTGTCCGCTTTTATTGGCTACGAAATTTGTCTGTCACCGAATTTAAAACACAACAAGCTGTTGAATATAGTTATTACTCCCTAAACTAAGCATTGCGCGGCTTGATTTAGTGCTTTCTACATGGCACCAAGCCAAACAGAACGCTATAGCCAATAGGAAACAATCGAAAGGGCCCGCTCGGCGAGCGAGTAGTCAGTCAGTCAGTCAGTCTAGAAAGACGGCTCGTAGAAAGATTTGCCGCGTGAGTCAGTCAGTCCCGCTCGGCGAAGCTCTCGGCGCCGTGCTCCCGGTGCGGCGGCGCGCCGACCAGGGCGTCGGACCATCGCGCAGGGGACCGGTCGCTGCTGTTGGACGATGACATGGCCTCCGCCCGCGCCTCCCGCACCATCCGGAGCACCTCGGCCGTCGTTGGCCGCCTGCCAGAGTCCGCGGCCACGCATAATGCCGCAACGCCGATCAGCGCGCCCAGCTTCTCCTCCGCGCCACCGCCACCCGCGGACGCGGCCGACTCGCCGCCGGACTCCGTCATCTCCTCCTCGCGCGCGGCGCGCACCCATGCCGGTATGACGTCGTCGTCGCCGCGCAGCTCCACGAGGTCCTGGGGCGGCGTCCGGCCCGTGAGCAGCTCCAGCAGGAGCACGCCGAAGCTGTATACGTCTGACGCCGACGTGAAGCATGCGTTGGCCATCGCCGAGGGCGAGCGCGTCTCGGGAGCGCGGTAGAGGAGGGACACCGCCGATGAGGCGTCGGCGGCGGCCAGCGCGGGAACGAGGCCGTAGTCGGTGAGGCAGGACTCGAAGTCCGGGCCGAGGAGCACGTTGGAGGGCTTGAGGTTGCCGTGCACGATAGGGGCCGCGGGTGTCTGGTGGAGGTGGAGCAGGCCAGCGGCGATGTCCTCGGCGATCTTCATGCACGACGTCCAGTGCAGCGGCTTCCCCTTGCTGGACGGCCGCGACCCTGCATTCCAAGTTAATTTAGCACACGCAAGAAAATAATACTCCATGACCATGACTCCATGAGTGGTACTAGCTCATTTTACAGCTCCATATTTACTAGCTATGACCCCACGGTCTGTAGTGTGAGGCCGGTCATGAATGGTCTGAACTTTTGCCTGTGACTCTGTTGATCATGCTAGTACTGTAGTAGCAACAATTACTGCTGATCAACAAGGACCACTCCACACTCACACAGAGGCATTCGTCGATCGCGTATAAATTTGTGTACCTGTGCATCGCATCTATGCTCTCGTCCCTTGCGAAATAGTGCAATGCAAGCTGCAGGTGATGCAGTACGTACAGGCCCTATCTACTGTCTCGGATTCAGGACATGCTGCCATGGCAAGAACAGGCCGGGGCATCTACAACAGAAACAGGGCAGGGATGGATCTGGATGGATGGATAGATAGCTCGGTTCCTGACATGTTGTCGTGTGAGTGACTGAGTGGCGTTGGATTGACTGTCTTAACTAATTTGGGGGGATTTGGACGGTGGCAGACAGGCTTGCAGGGACACCATTGACCCTCAGCTCAGCTCAGTTTGAATTTGATCATTGCTGGTTTTACCAGATCAATATCTTCTGGGAATTAGTATTTTTTAGCTATGTCTGAAGAATCGGCAAAGCATGGAGTTCTGTGCATGGGTAATGGGTTCATAGCACTAGGACAAGAACAAAGAGTTCACCTTTTTTTTTTCACTTGCAGAAGACCAGTATCTGTGTGACTCACATGAACCTCCCATGTTCACGTAGTGCAGAGGCTTGTGTTTTTTAAGTGAAATGAAGGTTCAGTCAGCGGCTCAGCGCTACCAGTGCTCCTAGCTCACCATTTTCAGTTATTGTTTATCCGATCCAGTGATTTTGTGCCTAGATTTCTGCCGTGTCTCCATGACTCCATGGGAACGTGTTCCCGGGTATCCTATGTCGGTAGCAAATGGTGCAAGGTTTATAACTCTGTCAATATTTCTTGTGTGTCACTGGAGGGAACTGGTAAACTAGGCGACGCGATTACGAAATTACTTTCTGATAGAACTTCTCTGCTCTCTTTGAATTTGAACTAAAAAATGTTTTCCTCACATTACTTTATGGAGTAGTAATTAGTTATGTGACATGGAATCTATCTACTCTGCTGCCACATGAATCACTGCTCCTATAGTCCTATCGTACGATACCAATTCACTTCATGTGGGACTTGCATGTATTAGTAAATATAAAGCAGCTGGCTAGGTTTCTTGCTCTATGTCACATGGCTTGGTACTAGTCCTAGTACACATGTCGAGTGGTGAATTAAGGATGTGTTCGGTTTTGGAACCGGGAGGAATGGAATGGAACCCAGAACACATTCTTGTGTTCTTTTCTGGAATGGAGTGGAATGGAATGGTTCCAGAAAAGGGAATATTCCCTCAATATGCGGAACCGACCGGTCCGGCCGATTCGGCCGGACGAGGTGGAACGGCACAGTAATGCTGGGCGATTAACTCTAATTTAATCAAGTTTAGCAATAATTAATCAAGATTAGGAATAATTAATCAAGATTAGCAATAATTAATCAAGTTTAGCAGTACTAATCAAGTTTAGCAAATAATTAATCGAGTTTAGAATAATTAATCGGGTGACTAATCTCACCCATTCCATTCCATTCTCATCCCATTCCAAAACCGAACACAGGGATGGAATCGTTCCGTGACAATTTTTTTGTCCAAACCGAACACAGGGATGGAACGGTTCCGTGACAGTGGAATGGAATGGTTCCATTCCATTCCACCTAATTCCCAAACCGAACACACCCTAAGAAGTAGACCAAACACCCTGGGCACCAGGTACACACGTCTTAAGGTGAAGCACAGGCATGAGGCTCACGCATATCAATCTGTCACGTAGCACCACAAGGTAAAGCTAGCTAAGCTAAGCATGGAATGGATCAATGGAGGGCAGCACAAGAGTCCAGTGAGTGTCCTTTGGTTAGATACTACAGTACACTAGTGATTGCAATGCACGCCAGATCCATGCATTGTAGGGTACCCAACAAGAAAGATGTGCTTTTCCCCGTGCCTGCTCAAAACCTCGATAGACAGTCGGTCATGGTCTGTCCAGTTCATATGAATGATAATGGCTTCTGATATAAATTGAGCGGTGCAGTTTAACACGACAGTTTCCCCTTAATTAACATGGATGGAGAATTGCAATGAGAAATTGAGCTAAAATGAGATGAAATGCAGGAGCAAATTGTTCCTGAGAAACAACAGTGGCAATGGGGAGTGAGTGATCAGTGAGCACTGACCGTGGATGAGGGAGAAGAGGCTGCCGTTGGGGTAGTAGTCGTAGACGAGCAGCCGCTCCTCCTTGGCCTGGAAATAGGCCCGGAGCGCCACCACGTTCGGGTGGCGCACCCGCCCCAGCTCCTCAGCGCGCCGCCCGAACTCCGCCGCGCCCACTCCGGCGGCGGCGTCGCCGCACCGCATCCGCTTGACCGTGACGATGAAGCCGGTCTCCATGACGGCCTTGTACGTGCTCCCGGCCTCGCCGCGGCCCAGCGTCTCCGCCGACGCGCGCAGCAGCTCCTCCAGGCTGTAGGACATCTCCTCCGCCCCGCCGCCGCAGAACACCAGCTTCCCGATCCCCTCCCGCTCCCACGAGAACTCCCGCCCGCCGCCCGCCGCCGCCGCAGCGTTCGTCGCCGGTGGTGGCGCGTTGGCCGAGTGATGCTGCTGGTGCTGGTGGTGGTGCGCGTCTTCCTCGCCCGTTTCGGGTCCGCCCTTGTCGACGTCGCCCGCCACGCGCTTGTTCCTCCCGCGCCGGCAGGCCGTCACCGCCGCCGCCAGCAGGAGGGCCAGCAGCACCGCTCCGGCCACCGAACACCCGACCACGATGGCGAGCTTCCTGCTTCGCCGCCTGCCGCCGCCTGGCGGGGGGAGGGGCGCGAACGCGGCCGTGGCGGGGGACAGCGGCGCTTCGGCGCACGGCGCAGCGAGCGGGGGCCCGCAGAGCCCGGCATTGCGCTCGAACGAGGACGCGTTGAAGCGCCTGGCGAGCACCGCCGGGATCTGGCCCTCGAGCCGGTTCCCCGAGACGTCGAGCCGCCGGAGCGTGGGCTGCGGCAGCGCCGGCACACGCCCCGTGAGGCGGTTCCCGTCGAGCATGAGCGCCGTGAGCCGCGGCACCCCGGAGGCGAGCTCCCGCGGGATCCCGCCGGAGAGGTCGTTGTCCGAGAGCACGAGCACGGTGGCGCGGCGGAGGAGGGCGAGGGACGCCGGGAGGCGGCCCTGGAGGCGGTTGCCGGAGAGGTAGAGGAGCTTGAGGTTGGGGAGGGCCGCGGCGAGGTTGTCCGGGATGGCGCCGGAGAGCGCGTTGGACTTGAGGCTGAGGACGCGGAGCTCGCGGAGAGGGGCGAGGAGGGCGGTGGTCAGGGAGCCGGTGAGGTTGAGGTTCTCCAGGACGAGCTTGGTGACGCGGTTGTTGGCGTCGCACTGGCGGACGCCCGGCCAGGCGGTGCAGAGGGCGGGGGCGGTGGCGGCGCTCCACGGGAGGCGGTGCGAGGTGTCCAGGGCGGATTTTAGGGCGAGGAGCGCGTCGGCGTCGGTGGCGGCGGCGAGCGGCGGGGCGAGGTGGTAGAGGAGCAGCAGGAGGAGGCATGCCCGCGGCATGGTTCTCGGTGGCTTCATGATTGCAGTAGGGAGACTGGGCGGTGAGCTAGGCGGCGGGTGCAGGAAGAGGCAAGGTCAGCAATGGCGGGTGAGTGGCATCAATGCGTGGTGTGGTTGGGTTTTGGGAGCAGTGGAAGCTGTAAAAAAGAGAGCAAGCAGCCAGAAAGGAAAGGAGCAGCAAACCCAGCTGGTATTGGCGCTGCTTAACTAAATGCAGCAGCGTGCGTGCGTACGTTGGTATGGCCGTGGGTTTTGCGTGGACCTGGCGGCCGGCGACATGACGGCGGGAGGAGGAAGAAGAAGAAGACAGCTCGGCCCGGATTCAGGTGCAGCCAAGTAGTACTAGCAATGGCTGAAAAATGAAGCAGGAATTGGACGAAATGAAATCAACGAGCGGGTCAAAAGCTCTCCAGGCACAAAGATGATTCTTTCGAATTCTTTGGGGTTCGGCAGTAGATTACTCCAGTCCTAGTAGTACAGTAGAGCACATGCAAGTAAGTATGTTTTGGAGACCGGGCTGCAGAGCTTAGCTGATGCATGATCATTGCCTTTACGAGTTACGACCTGCGTGACTTGGTGATGGTAAACACTGTTAGTGATTATGCCCACTACACAGTGTCAGTGAGCCAGTCAGTCAATGTAATTCTTTGGGCCTCGGGGTTCTGGAAAGCCTGCCTCCCTGCCATGCTTAACATTTTATTACTACTACAACTAAGAGCATCTCCAGCCGCGTCCCCGAACCGTCCCCCAAACCGCGCCGGATTGAGCGTTTGGGGGACGTGTTTTGTTCGTGCCGCGTTTGGGGGACGTCGCTCCCCAGCCGCGTCCCCCAAACGCCGCCCCCAAACATTTAAAATAATTTTTTTAACACATAAACCATTTATATCAAATGTAGCATATGAAAAAAAATGTTTTCGAGGATTGTTTTCAAATTAAATTACAACAAACAATAAAACAAGTAATCAAATATAATAAAAAGGGCTAGATGATACATCAAGGTGCCACGGTATTTCCTTTGATCCTCCACAAATGCTCAACGAGATCAGCTTGAAGTTGCTCATGCACATTGCTGTCACGGATCTCTGCGTGCATGGCGAGAAAATCAGCAAAATCTGCAGGCAACTCATGATCAACCTCCGCGAGAGGGCCTTGACACTCATAGGGACCAACATGTGACCTAACATGATTCTTGCGGTCATCCTCGATGATCATGTTGTGCATGATCACACAAGCCTGCATCACCTCCCACATTTGGTCGTGAGACCAGCTTAGAGCAGGGTACCGGACAATGGCAAATTGTGCTTGAAGCACACCAAATGCCCGCTCGACATCCTTCCTGCAAGCCTCCCGTCGTGTAGCAAAGTGAGAATTCTTCAGACCTGATGGATTCGAGATTGTTTTGACAAAAGTGGCCCATTTTGGATATATACCATCGGCTAGATAATAGCCTTTGGTATATTGGTGGCCATTGATCTCATAGTTGCATGGTGGAGCATGCCCTTCCACTAGTCTGCTGAACACCGGAGACCGCTGCAACACGTTGATGTCATTGTGTGATCCCGCCATGCCAAAGAAAGAATGCCAAATCCACAGGTCATAATCTGCCACGACTTCAAGCACCACACCGCAATATCCATGACGCCCTTTGTATATACCTTGCCAAGCAAACGGGCAGTTCTTCCATGCCCGGTGCATGCAATCGATGCTTCCAAGCATTCCAGAAATCCTCTGGCGGCATTTTGTGCCATGATCCTTGCAGTCTCTTCCTCGAGTTGGCCCTCTCAAGTAGTATTTGCCAAACTTTCCCACCACAGCTCGGCAAAACTTGTACATGCACTCAATGGCAGTAGACTCACTCATGCGAAGGTAGTCGTCTGTGTATCGGCAGTGCTCCATATGCAAGCATCCTCATGGCGGCGGTGCACTTCTGAATGGATGAGAACCCGAGAACGCCTACAGCGTCGACCTTGAGCTTGAAGTAGGGGTCGAACTCTCGAAAGCCGTGGAGGATATTCATGAACAGGCCCTTGCTCATCCTGTACCGACGCCGAAAATTGTCGGCATGTGTTGCCCCGTCGGCGAAGTAGTCGTTGTGCAGCATGGCATGCCCCTCCATCCTCTGCCGGGGCTTCGACTTCCTTCTTCCCGGCCTTGATCCTCGCGGCGCGGCTCTCTTCCTCTTCTCCGCCTCGGCGTCAAGCATGTCCTGGAGGGACGCGATGATCAGCAAATGCTCCCGCAGTCGTCGTCGAACGCTTGCTCGTCCTCCGGCAGCAGGGCAACCATCTCATCGTCGCTGTCCATGGCTAAAGCAAAATCAATGGTTAAAATTGCGCCGAGGCGAGACGACGCAACAAACAGCGACCAATCGCGCCTACACAGCAAGTCGTCGAGCACCTTACGTGCGCGGAGGTGGGGCGGATTTGACGGCGCGTTACGGGAGGCGGCGGCGACGCGGCGGCGGCGGCACGACCGGCGGGAGCCCCGGCCGCGACAACGGTGCGACTCGCGGACGGATCGACGCCCAAACGGCCGGGAAATCCAGCGGCGGCGGTGGGGTGGGAGGCGCGGGAAGGAAGGAGCGACGAGAAAAGAGGCGCGAACCAACGGTTTATGCAAATAGTCGCCGACATGTGGGAGCCCGCCTCGCTTTTCGTTGTGTCCGGCGTCCCCGGAGCGTCCCCTGTGGGACGGGGACGGGCTCGGGGCGCCGGACACCGTATCGGGCCGCGCCGGACAAAAATGGGCTTTGGGGGACGCGGCTGGAACGCTTTTTTTGTCCGGCGCGCCCCAAATCCCTTTGGGGGACGCTTTGGGGGACGCGACTGGAGATGCTCTAACAGTTGAGTTAGCAGTAGTTAATCCCTTCCTCTCCTGCCTTGACTCATCCATCACATAACTCACTGCTGGTTGGGACATGCGTTTGTGTGTGTGAGGGCATCTCCAACCATGCGATCGAAACGGAAGCGCTGGACCGTCTGTTTTAGGTCGTTTGGATGGCGCGCGGACACCCGGATAGCGGCTTGCTTCCACATGTCCATTTGGGTCGCACGCTGCGCCCAATGCGCGGACGCAGCGAAAATGGAATAAAAAAAGAAAATAAAAAAAGAAAACAACAAAAAATAAATTTAAACTAGTGGTTCATTAAACTTAGCCCTATTTTGGGCAATTTTTACATAAAAGAAAGCCCTATATGGGCTTTTAAACTAAAAAAAGCAAACCCTAGCCAGGGTTTGCGCGGTGGCCGCCGGCAGTACTACTCCCAGTAGTACTCATCGTCGTCGCCGTCGATGAGGACGACGCCCCCCGGCGGCGACGCGCTGTTCCGGCTGGTCACGCCGGAGGGCGCCGGGGACTCCGACCAGGGCGACCACTGCGCCCTTTCCCAGGCGGAGTGCGGGTCCGGAGGGCTCGCAGGCCTGCGCAGCCGTGCCCTCCGCGCGGACTCCTTCCGGAGCTGCTCCGCCGCTGCGGCCTGCAGCTCCGCCTCCTGCCGGAGCGCGGCCCGGCGTTCCTCCTCCGCCCGGAGCGCGGCCCGGCGCTCCATCTCCTCCTGGAGCGCCGCCTGGCGCGTGGCCTCCTCCTCCTGGCGAGCCATCTCGAGGAAGGCCCACGCGTCCTCCTGGGCCTTCCTGGCCATCTCCTCCAGCGCGGAGGTGCGCAGCGTCTCCGCGAGGTGCGGCCATTTGGCCAGCTCCTCGAGGTCGCGCTGCTCCAGGGACGCCGCGAGCGCCGCTGCAGCTCGGGGTCGTCCTCCTCCTGAGGCGGGGCTTCGGTTGGGGTTGTGGCGCCGGCACGGCCTCGTCGATGTAGAGGCCGCCGGGCGGCGGCCAGCCCGCCTTGCGGGCGTGGCGCGGCTGCGCGCGAGGCCGCGCCGTCGCGGACATGAAGCACGTGCGCCGGCGCGCGTCGACTGTCGCCGTACGCGGGGCGCTCTCGGAGGTCCACCGGTAGCTGCGCGCGGCGCCTCCGGATCTCCACTATGCGGGTGTGACCGGAGCCCAGGATGGGTGGCACCGGAACCCGATCTGGGCTCAGGTGCCAGCCGTGGGGAGGTGCACGTCCCCCCACGACATTGGGACGTCGGCGTACCAGAACATCTACGCCACCGCTACGGTGATGTAGATCCGGTCGCGGCTGGGAGGAGCCGACGGCCCCATGTCGAACGCCACCGGCGCGATTCGTCGGCTGCTGCCGGCCTCCTGGTCGTTCGCAGACGGGAGGAACTCCCGCTCCGGGGCCATGGCGGCGTGGAAGCTCGCGGTCGCTCGTGCGTGTGGCCGGAGTGGAGAGTGGGGACTGGATAGGGACAGTCTCCCTCCCCAGTCCACATTTAATAGGACTGGGGCACCGACAGCTGGGCCAATCAAGCGGACCAGGCGGACACGCGAGGACGCCGCGTGCCCCTACTTGGCCACGCAAACCCGGCCCAGATTTGGGCCGGGTTTGCGTCGTTCCGGACACCGCGGCCATCCGCATTTGCGGTGCTTCACCGCGTTGGGCCGCGTTTTTGTCCGGCTGGATCTATCCGGACGCACGGACGCCGGATGGGTCGCCCCGTTGGAGATGCCCTGAGAGGAAAAAAAAAAAAAAGAGGTCCATACATACATTCGTCCGTGAGAGAAGAGATTGGAAGGAAATGGGTGAGAGGGTTGAATGCTGCCACATCGAGTCATACACCACTACTCTCTGTCTTTCTCTCCGCAGATCCATCTCCTGTGCTGCAGTGCACGCGAGAAAGAATGGCACCACGGTAGTGTTTCCGCAGTCCGCTTGTCCACTTTAGTGTTATTCCTAGACTGAAGTGAGGTGCTATAAGACTTTAGGCGTGCCAAATAGTGGACCTTAAATGTTTGTTTCTCTTTTCTGTAGATATCTCAATATTCCTTGAAAGCCTTATGAATGGTGGCGAGGATGTGGAAGAGCTAGTCATATAGTCCTTTAAGCTTGATTCCTTTTATCGTATCAATAGGTAGCCTTCCTTGCCTACGGCTACTTTCAAATGAAAAGGTCAAAAAAGAACTTGATGTAATAGGCTCACTTCATTAATGCTTTCAAACTCGTTTAAGTCGAAGATAGAAGAGCCCAGATTCCAAATGAAGAAATGGAAACTCGAAAAGGATCCTTCTGATTCTCAAAGAATGAGGGGCAAGGGGATTGATACCGAGGTCCTCACTTGCGAGTGAGGCAAGGCTTTCTTTTATAATACATCCTACCCTATTTTGGTTGACGATTGCGTTCTATTCCAATTATTCACTAGTTTTTCTTGTCACTGTGGCGAGACCAGATGAGAGAGAGAACTATTTTCCATTTCCAGACAGACCCCGAGCCGAGGTTGGAACAATTCTGGATTTTCTTGTTGGTTCCTTCTTTATTATTTATTCAAAGTGAGTCTCTTCCATTCGGTTCATTAGCTTTAGGAAAAATAGAAGCTGCGGAAATGCTCGCTTCTAAAAGGCTTAAAGGCTCTGATCAAGGCAATGAACATTTTGCACTTGGAAACCTTTTTTACGTTATTTATTTTTTATGTAGGCAAAGAAGTTGACTGATGGAAGGAATTACGACGACCTACTTGAACCTCCCTAACAAGACGTGCATGAGCATTTTTTGAATTTGCAATAATGCGATGGGCGAACGACGGGAATTGAACCCGCGCATGGTGGATTCACAATCCACTGCCTTGATCCACTTGGCTACATCCGCCCCTTATCCAGCTAAAGGATTTTGCTCTTTTTTTTATTCATCATTATTCTATTTATTTTGACCTCCATACTTCGATCGAGATATTGGACAAACATAATGAAACCTCTTAAGAGGAAGGGACGGCCCTCTATCCAGTGTGGGTTCCTACGAATTATTGTATGGTTCCGGATCCAGGTCCCTCTGCCCTTCTCCTGGTCTGATTCATATTTGGAATGTAACCGGACATATTACAAGGCGAAAAAACAGTGATTTCATCGATTCCGGATTGCCCAGTGTCTCCCTTTCCCTCTTTCCTTTCACTTTCCTCGCATAACGAAAGCATGATTTACCCGAGCCGAGTATCTTGTTAGAGTAGTAGATTCCGAGCACTGGGAGCGGTTCCAGATGCACTTTCAGGTGAAGTCACATCAGACGTTTTCGAGGATGTTCTTGCACATTGCTGGGGTATCGAAACCCGTAAAACCGGGGCTACTGCCATTACAATCTGATCGAAGGGATGGCATTAGGTAGACAACAACCTCTCTTGAGCGCCACCTTGATGGCTTTGTGAATGAAATTCGAGTTGTGGCAATAGATTCTAAGCTGACTTACGGGACTGGGGTTCCTTAGAAGATTCTTTGACAACTGATTCGTCCTGAATGTTTGGGTGAGATTCCTTAGAAGCTGTTTCTTTCGCAATCGAACTGTCATGAAAAATATGGCCTTGAGGTATCCACTTCAAAAGAAACTTCTCTCAAATTACCTATAGGCGGAAGAGGGCGCGTTATCGATGTGAAATGGATCCAGAGGGACCCCCTCGACATAATGGTTCATGTATATATTTTACAGAAACGTGAAATCAAAGTTGGGGATAAAGTAGCTGGAAGACATGGGAATAAGGGAATCATTTCCAAAATTTTGCCTAGGCAAGATATGCCCTATTTGCAAGATGGAACACCTGTTGATATGGTCTTCAATCCCTTAGGAGTACCCTCCCGAATGAATGTGGGACAAATATTTGAAAGCTCGCTCGGATTAGCGGGGGATCTGCTAAAGAAACATTATAGAATAGCACCCTTTGATGAGAGATATGAGCAAGAGGCTTCAAGAAAACTTGTGTTTTCAGAATTATATGAAGCCAGTAAAGAAAAAAAAATCCATGGGTATTTGAACCCGAGTACCCGGGAAAAAGCAGAATATTTGATGGAAGAACAGGAGACCCCCCCTTATTCTAGCGGAGGAACAGCTTCATCAGATTCATTCCCTTGCTAATCCGCCTTCAAGCCTTGTTCCTTCTTCCGCTTCCTCTATCTAAGCCTTTTCCTTTGTAGACGGATAAGTGAGTCTGTAACCTTAGCTTTTCTCCTTTTCCGAACTTCTTTTCCAGTTCCTTAGTATTACTTAAGAAAAACCTACTCTGTAATTTCATAATCTTAGTCGAACATTTTCTAAAGAAAGGAACTTTGCTTTCTGGTTGGGAAGTGTCTCTGTCCTTTTCACTTCTTATTACTCCTTTCGTTTACTATTTCTAACATTTCTAGTACCAACTAATTCATTCGGGCGAGACAGATTACGATGTCATGATGCGCCCATTCCTACGGACTTCCCCTTCAAGCGTTCAAGAATAAGCATGGGAGTCGAATAGAGATGGCACTTGGAAACTACCGTTGGTATTTCAGGTTTCACATTGTACAGAATTAAATCATCGATAGGGCTCGCCCCAGCAAAACAGGACATGTTGACAACTCATCTGACTGGAATCTTCCTACTAACACAGCTGTTCAAATCTCAGCGGCTATTAAAGCTTCATGTACCTCGCGGCGGCCCGGCAACATCATCTCATATATTATTTGCGGATGATACAATAATCTTCACGAATGGGTCCAAGCGCTCTCTCGAACGGCTTATGGAATCTACCTCCTTAGTTTTTACTCTCTTATCGATAGTTTCCTTGATTTTCAATCAAGAGTTTCCTTCCTTTCGAGAATATATAGTGATGAGCTCCAATCAACAACCTCCTAGTTGAAGTACAGGCGAGGAAGCTGCCTATTAGTTTCAGTTCCTATGCCCATTCCAATCTTGTCTAACTTTGCTAACTTCCCCTTCTCTACCCGTATCTTGTTCGTTCTGGAAACACGTCTTCCTATTCCATCTTTTCCCGAATCTCCCTTAACTCGAGGACCAATGTATGTCTGGCCCGAGGAAACCTTTGCACGCCTCCGTTACCTTTTGGGTAGGGACGGTGATGATGTACGATGAGTCGTGACTCGTGATGATGTCCCGTCAGAACAATGAAGATTGAAGACTGAAGTGTTGCCATGCCGATGCCCGAGGGAGTAGGGGTGGGAGTCACCTGAGCAGCCAGGGACGGTGGTTGCGGTTTGCGGAGGCGTCGGCGCGGATCCTGCCCACCGGAGGCGGGTCAGCCGGTGGAGCTCTCTCTATGTTCTTTTTTCTTCTTCTGAGAATAGCTCTCTCTCTAGGGCACCCCTCTCTCTAGGTCTATTTTTTTTTCTTTTGAGGAAGACTAGCAAAAATACCCGTGCGTTGCACCGGGAGAAACAAAAACTCAAATGCTCCAATGAATCATCCGTGATGATATGCCCGAGCATTCCATGGAACAAAACGTTCTTGGCGACACAAATCTTATTCGCACTCACATCAACAAGTATTCCACCTAGCACGGGACCGCTTCATATCTAGAGGTCGTGATACAGAATTTCCATTTCGATGCTATGCATGCCACACTATCTCGATCCACCAAAGCAACTTGAATCTAATTACATCCACCTAAGCATCTTCAAAAAGTTTTTCTTCGCAATAAAAATAAGATGGTTAATGTGCTCTAGCCCTTGCAAACAAAGCTGGCGAGCGTTGTGATTTTGGAGCATCTCTTCTGGAATTCACAACATCCATTAGTGAAGATTAGCCAGCCAAAAATAGTTCTGTTCTAGAGGTGCCCGACGCTTCTACAAGTGGTCTGAAGTCTAGTCATGGGGAGCTCTCCATTTCGTAAATAAGAAGCAATAAGCCGCGCAAACAGACAAATATTGATTTTTCATCAACTTTCAAATTTGAATACTACCTCCTGAAAACATCCCCTCATATTTACTCTTAACTACAGTCCGAAGAAGCCTTTTGTCATACATCTTGCATGTGTTATGTGTTCATACTTTAAATAGAAGGCGGCAACAACAGTAAAAATCATGACCGTCCATGAAGTCACAGAGAAGATGTGCAACCACTGGAAAAGCTGAATCGAACCTAGATTATCACCAGTAACCACACGAGCACCACTGAAAGAAGGGCATCTGCCTCCAGCTTCCCTCCGGCATGTGCAAACTCAATACCTGCAGCACCGAACACTGCTTGGGGATTTGTCGCCACATGGTCGATCCTCTCAGCACGTTTTACACTGGAATTTGCCCTGCAGGATTTCGATTGGGAATTTTTCCTGCGTTGTTGATTCCGTCAATGGCGTTCAAGCGATCCTCAAGGAGATCAACGACCGACCTGCACATGGATTCCCTGCCTCCATCACGATAGGCGCACAAGCAGTAGCACTGCAGAAAAAAGGGAAAAACTAAAAAGACGCGCAACGGTTTCCATCCACCAAGGACTCACCGACGAACACACCACCGATAGTATCGACAACCTGCCCAGGACTTCGCCGGCTAGGGTAGGGTGCAAGGGCATGCCGCCGGTAAAGAACTGGAGCTCATCCCGGTCGTGGCTTTGTCCAGAGTTCTGTATGGCACGTTGTCAGAGCGCTCTGCATAGAGTCACAATAAGATTGAAGAAAAACATCAGATTCCTCAATCACGCACTTACCCATGCCAGAGATTGAATCAACAAATTGCAGCCCTCCTTGCTTGAGAGAAATGGGCGGTGACCCTGGTGGCGATGAAGTTGAGCTAGTAAATCAATTGGTGGCTGCTTGTGAAATCGACGCCCTCCAATCTGAGGTGCGCTCCAGCCTGGAGCTCGATGCAGTGGTGACTTTCCTCTCCGGCACGCGGCACCCCTCCCTTGAAGCTCGGGGCCTGGAACGCGGTGCATCCTGGAGATCGACGGAGACGGCAACCGCGACGGAGACCACACGCTGGATGATTAGATTCCAGGGCGGAGTCTAGGTCGCCGGAGCTGGGGAACTTGCAAGCGAGGGCGGCAGCGGCCATGAGAACGCAGGAGACACGAGGATGTGCGAGGTCGGGGACCCATCACCCGCCATGGACATGGCTAGGTAGGCAGCTTGGTGATTGGGGCGGCGCAGAGGTGAACGCATCTGGCGGAGGGGTTGGGACGGAGGATCGAATCGTGGCTTTGGGTTCTTCGGGGCAGAGGATGGAAAATAACGAACCGGTAAAGGACTTACCAATGGCATGGGGGGTAATTTAGTTCAAATTCGATGGCAGTTTAAAAACGGACGAAATTTTTGGGGAGAAATCTTACTTCCTTTATTAGTAGGTAAAGATAAGAAGTATTGAATGGAAATGTTCATAGGCATACAAATTGATCCGGAGGATTAAAATAAAAAACATGACGACCTACGTCAAGAGAGGTTGCCATTCTAGCTAAATTATGGGGAAGTGCTTTACACCGACCTGCTCAGTAAGGAGCAGATGCCGCACACCCTCCGGCCATATGTGGGCTCGGCCCATCAGACACGTATTTACCTTTTTTTTACGTTTTTAATCAAAAGAATTACTGGATCAAGTTGGTAATTTTTGAATTGAACATTTTTAAAATCTGACCAATCCTTTAGTTTTTGAACAATTTCGAATATTGAACAATTTTAAAATTTGCAAATTTTTCGAATTTGAATACGTTGAACAATTTTTGAATTGTAACGAATTTCAGATCTGAACTATTTTCAAAATTTGAACAAATTTCGAGTCTGGACATTTCTCAAAATTTGAACAAATTTTGAGTCTGAACACTTTTCGAATTTGAACAAATTTCAAATCTGAATATTTTTTGAATTTCAAGATTTAAAATTTAAATATTTTGAAAATTTCAATTTTGAACAAATTTCGAATCTAAACATTTTACAGATTTGAACAATTTTCGAACCTGAAAAATTTGAACAACTTTTGAGTTTGTTTTTTTATTTGAACATTTTCGAATTTTTAAATTTTTGAGTCATAACAATTTTCGACCGAAAAAATACTAAAGAAAAAAGAAGAGAACAGAAAATAAAATAAGAAAATTCCCGAAAAATGCGAATTGGGCCCGGCCCATATGGGGCTGTGCGGCGCCGGCGGTGTATAGGATTCGCCAAAAAAACGGATCGATCGCTTTTTCAGTTTGATTGGAAGCAATTGGTTGGTAAAAGCGTTTGATTTTTAAAAAGTTATTAGAATATAAAAATTGTTCAGTTTTTAAAAACATTTTCAGATTTTTTGAAAAAAATAAATTTAAATAATATCTAGAATTGAAAAATGTTTAGATTTTTAAAAAGTTCGGATTTTAAAATTTTAGATTTGAAAAAAAATGTTCTGATTTTAAAATTTAATTTTTTTAATGGAGTGGGAAGAGGAGTGGGATTAAAGTTTAGTTCCACATAAAAAATTTGGATCGAAATTAGACCATCTTATAAAGTGGGTTATGCACCACTAGCAAGTGAGTGAGAAAAGGAGTGGTACACACACGCTCCTCCTCCCCCTCCCCGCTCGTTTGTCCCAACTTGACATGTCACGACACGCTACGCCATGTTCGTGATTGAGCCTCGAGCCGAGACTTGCTTTCTTTTTGTTGTTAAGGAAAACGAATAGAGTTTTAGACGGACGTGTTGCAGTTAGTCAGTTTGGATCACTCCCGGACCATGGGATATTTGTAACAGACTCGAAACGTGCGATGTGAGCGTGGTCCACGTTGCTTATGGTTTCCTGAGCCTATATATATAATCTCTTACCCAACTGCCGCGCAGAAACACATCTGAACACAAGTTAGGATTTTGTCACTTCTCTCTGCTTGCACCGCCACCATAGCTTACTCCATCCAGCCCGCCGGCGTGCACCGAGGAACAAGAGAGCAGGTCCGCTGAATCGCCTTTGCGATCCTGCACATGGGAGGGTGAATTAGTTTTTTGGAAGCACTTTGCGCGACTGCTCAACCTCTTCATCACGGGTCGTCTACCGGATAAGTTGGATGGTGCCGCCTACCATCGTCTCCTTCGCCGTCTTCTTCGACGTTGTCGTCAACAATATCACCGCTGCATCGACCACTACTTCATCTGCAACAAATTGGTACGTGCGTTATATTTCCATCTGTTTAGTGATGGATGTTGTACTGCATGATATGCTCTTGTTCACGTTGGTTAATGCATCTAGTATATTTGTATTTCACATGTTAATAGAAATTGTGTCTAATTATCCAATAGTTCTTTCAGGGGCATATTATTCTTCAGACGACTAGGCTATTAGAGGCAGCCCAACTATCTGATACAAAACGGATGATTTGTGTATTTTCTTTCTTAGTGGCTTAAACGGCTAGTTTTAGCCCCACTATACCCGTTTGTGGATAGGGTTTGCAACACTACTCCAATATTTTCATACCTGCAAAAACTTACTTTGAGAGAGGAGGTAACCCTAGGCAAGATCTTTGCATCTCCTCTCTTTTGACTGATTATTTTTGTAATTTGAGCAAGCTCCAAGATTTCCCCTAAGATCTTGCTACGCTTGGAGCTTGAGGGCTCGGAAGACTTTGAGATCCCAAAGCCACTGGCATTGCTCACCAAGGCATCGATCCTGCTGACTGCAATGTTAAATCCATTATCATGACCATACAATTCTACTAGGAAACTATGTAGATACATGAGAAATTCAAATCTGACCAGTCCCTGACTGCTTCTCACTTTGCATTAAAAAATATTTTTTCTGAATTATGGGTCGGGTGACCCCTCTGAATATCAGCATTTATATGTCGCCCTAATCAAATGGGAATCATGGTTTAGGGATTTTCGTGAGAAGGTGAATATGCCGTCCTAATACTCTAATATAAATTATCAAACTTAAATTGGTTGAGTTGAGTATTCATCACCATTTTTTATTTTGTGCTGGTTTATGTTGTGCAAAGCATAAAACAATGGTGTAATTTTGTACTAATTATGTACCTGTTTAATATAATAAAACATAGAAAATACACTGTGTGGAAGATGGAATACTTGGGGCGTTGCATCACGAGCATAGTTTGCAGCCGCCCTCGAAGAATAGGAGGATGCCTTTGAAACGCTTTCCGGTGAGAAAAGCTGGAATGATAGAGAAGAAATAACAGGCGACACGGCTCCCCTGCTCGACCTTCCATCAGAAGTCTCAGTGAAATGCTGCTAGATCAGTGGCAGCAGATGAGGAAATCAAATTTACATGAATAAAACTAAAGGTCAAGGGCCAATCTACCTCTTCGGTTTAGTTCAGACCCACAGGGCCTGTGATCATGCTTCTTCAAAGCTATTCAGAGAGAAAGAGAGGAAAGAGATGTCTTACTCTGAGCTTAATTGTGTAAGACAGTTGAGTAATACATCCAACCCAAGATAATCTGAAGTGCCAAGGTCCACCCTGACCACATAAATAGAAGATGATTTCCAGAATAGTATAAACAACTTTACAAGCTTCAAAACTATTGAATATTTCCAATTCATACCATACTCTGCCCCAACTGTCTTGAAACTCAACATCACTGATATCGTGGAAAGATGAAGGCATCACAGCAGAAGCTTCATCAGAATCATACGAAGGGACGAAGGGTCAAAGTCCAACAATGAATTGGCCAGCTGAAGTCAAAACTGACAAAATCAGAAGTCTAAAAGAATGAGAGCAACAAGTCACTACTATAGAAAAGAAGAAGAAACATGCAAGATTATATCGATAAACTTACAATGGCTACATAGATGTTGTAACCAGTTGATACATACTAATAGGCAACACTACTGTAAAGCATGAACCTCTAGTGTACTACTGCCTCCGATCCAGAGTTCCAGACTCTAGTTTTCTCGCTCGCAGCTTCTGTAGCTCGCAACTTCGCGTTCTCGAAAAAAAAGACTCTAACCTCGCACCCGAACGCACCAGGAACGGAGCGGCGCGGCAAGTGGCAACCCTAGGAGCGGAGCGGCGACCGGCGGCCGGCGGCGACCGGCAGGAAGCGGCCAGGACGCCAGCCCCAGGTACCGACGCCATCTTATTCCCTACCCTCAATCCAGCAATGCCTCAATCCCTAATGGCCGCATCGCACTAGCGCTAGTGCTGCCGCATCGCATTTGTCTCCAATTTTAGCAGTACCAAATTAGCAATTTAGCTATTTAGGAGAGTAGTAGACTATACCAAATTAGACCGGCTTTTGTGAACTTGGTGCATGTGAACCCACTTTTTCAAAAGTGGGTTTGTGATTTCAAAACATGTTTCAAAAATCGAAACACAAAATGATTGCAAAGATGATCTCAAACATGTGCCCTAGACATTAGTTTCGTTCTAAAAAAACATTTTATTTTGGCTCGGCAAAAAAGTGAAATTTTACTGGGCTATATAGCAGTATATATGTGACGTATTTTGTCTTTTTTAGATTCTGAAATAAAAAAGTGGTTTCTTCGCGAAAACTTTCTACGCACACATGAAACATGCATACGTACCCCGATATTTTTATTTCAGAATTTTTTCACATTTCGAAAATGCATTTCCAACCTGGGTTCACGTGCACCCAGGTTCAGCTGGGGCTTTTCACTATAGCAGATAGATAAGTAGTATAACTTTTTGGATGCCATTACTGCTTTTTTTTTTGCAACGAATACACGGCCTCCAATTCCATGCGCAAACACAACCACTGACTGACATATATATGCTTCAGATTGAATTCTAGTACTCCCTCCGGTTCATATTAATTGACTCTAATATGGATGTATCTAGACACATTTTAGTTCTAGATACATCCATATTGAAGTCAATTAATATGAATCGGAGGGAGTAGCAAGTCAGAGTTCATATGCCTTACGGGTTCCTCTTTGGTTCTAGTATCTCTCTACAACGATTGCGATCAGGAATTGTTCCGGATTTCTATGTGCACACGGGTTTCTCCGTGCGTTTGGATGTTTTCTCCTATATAAACCATTACGATCACGAATCGTTTTGCCTTCTGTTTAATTTAAAGTTAGATAGATTTCGTTGAGTAGAGTGTCAAATCTTGGCCCCTGTCCTATAGTTCTTCGGCGCCCGCAGACCTCCGTTCCGGCGAGGGCCCGGAGATGACTAGCTGCTGCAGCCCGTGCCTACACCCCCAAACCCAGGCAAGTGAGGATGGCGCCGGAGTGACCCGCCTGCCCGCGGCGGCTGCCTCCCTACCAGACAGCGATGATCTCCTCTGGGAGATCCTCCTACGCCTCCCGCCTCAGCCGTCCTCTCTCCCGCGCGCCTCCGCAGTTTGCAAGCGCTGGCGGGGCATTCTCACTGACCCCAAGTTCCACCGCCAGTTCTATGCACACCACCAGAAAGCTCCCCTCCTCGGCCTCTTCTCCTGGAGCTGCCAGGATATCAAGTTCATCCCCATCCTTGACCCGCCAGACACCATACCTCCGCAGCGATTCGATCTTGGTCCCAACGGCAACAGCAACAGTGGCCGCCATTCCTCCATGCTCGATTGCCGCCATGGTCTCGTACTCATCAAACACGAGCTGCGGAAAGCGGTTGCTGTGTGCGACCCCATCACCGGCGAGCATTACCATGTGGCCGTTCCTCCGGATTTCGATTTGTTCTATCTAAAGGGGGCGGTGCTGTGTGCCGCAACCGAACTTGGCCATGTGCACGGCGGCTGCCACTCTAGCCCTTTCAAGGTGGTTCTGCTCTCCAAGTGCCAAATAGACGATCGACAAATTGCTTGTGTTTACTCCTCGGAGACTGGCGTATGGGGAAATCTCATCTCAACAGAGGCCTGGTGTGTGCTTCTTGCTAAACCTCCGGTCCTTATTGGTAATTGTCTTTACTGGTTGTCCATAGACGAAGACATACTTGAGTTTGATTTGGACATACTTGAGTTTGATTTGGATGAAAACACCCTATCTGGGATCATGGGACCTCCCGTTACAATTGATACTGTCCATGAAAACCACCAGATCATCCAAGCTGAGGATGGCGATCTTGGGTATGCCGTGTTGTCTAATCTTCGCTTCCAAATATGGCACATGAACGTCAATGGTCATGGCGTTTCCACATGGATGCCATGGAAGACCATTGAAATGCACCCAATTCTTTCTCAGAAAGAGGGAGTGTGGGGACAACTGCTGGGGTATGATGAGGATACTGAGGTTATGTTTATAGATGTTCACTTCAGTGTCTACATGGTTCATATTAAGTCGATGCAATCCAACAAACTTTATAAATCCCTCCGTACTAATGCTATCTATTATTCTTTCAAGAGTTTCTATACACCAGGTGATTCCCATGCATAGTCCTTATATTGTAGGAGTAACATAATCTGGTTCCCTTTTGTACATAATTGCTCGAATACCTTCTTTCAGATTTTTAAATGTTCACTAACAAGTCCAGCTTACCAGTTAGCCATTTGCTGGATTTTTGAACTGTATTTTTTTGTATGTTATCATTAGTTGTCTTCATGAGTAAATATATGTAAAATAAAATGTCACCTACTAACCTAATTGGCCTGTTTGGAATCTCAAAGCTACTTATATTCCTTTATCCAGTACTTTTATATGTTTTTAACTAAAATAATAATATCTTCCGTTGAAGCCATACCTTCTGAAATCATATTTATTGTATGTGAACACAAATGATATTGTTTTTGCCACCTGTCGAAGACCACCCTGCAAGTGACTACCACATTCGTAGAACTCAAAAAGAAATTGCATCTAAGCAGGTTCAGTGTATTGAAAACTGCATACACAAAACATATAAAAACACAGCTGACATACTTAATCTTGTATGCTGGACATGAAGAAGATGAGTTTACATGAGATAAATTCTATACCATGTCTTGGTTCTTAGCAGCTAAATTCCTTGTGATGAAGTAGCTAAGCATATTGTTTTCGAAAACCCGATTCCTTGCATTTATAATAGATGGTAGTTTTTCTATCTGTTGCTAGATGAGAAGCGAGTAAAATGAGAGTTCTGGAAATGAGTTATTTTGCACAAGTTATATATGTTAGCTCGTCTGTGTAGCTGACTCACTGTTGCCTTATATTATCCATTTGTCTTTTCTTTGAACTGTTGCTACTTGTCTGACTTCTTATGCTTCTAGGCATAGCTATTCCTGGTGAGTTTGATGTAGCTGAAATCTTGCACAATACGTAGGATGACTTGTTTGATGTGATATGTGCTGAAATGGTTCAGTGGGTAAGATCTTTTTTTGAATATAGCATGAGAGATTTGGATTGCTTGATTTTGTCTATGGAAAATATGGCTGCCAACACTCACAAAAACTACTGTCCATTTGGCTATATGTATTTACACATGTGAATAATAGAGAAAACTTAAAATGATGGTGACCCAAAATAACATGACTCCGTTTTTGGTTCGTAGCATTCTCCCTTCATAATCTATAATCTGAAATAAATATATTGGCCCTTTCCTTTTGGCTTCAACTTGGGCAGAAACCAACTTCTGCTTAGCTTGCCATGTGGGGAGAAGCTCTAAACAAATCAATAGTCCATTTTGTTATCATTAGTTTATTACAAACATCAATTGCAGCATTCATCTCCCATCCTAACAAAATATAGAGTCCAATGGCTTCAAGGATTTATTTGTTCTCATATGTATTCGTAGGAGATGTATCCATAAATATGTGCCACTACCTCTTCAAGATCTGCTCTTTGTTCTGATGTGCTGAAAATAATTTTATTTCTCCAGGTGACGGAATGGCTGCTGCAGTTCTCACTGAGTCTGTTGCATTGCATCTGTCGAAGCCATACCTTCTGAAATCATATTTATTGTATGTGAACACAAATGATATTGTTTTTGCCACCTGTCGAAGACCACCCTGCAAGTGACTACCACATTCGTAGAACTCAAAAAGAAATTGCATCTAAGCAGGTTCAGTGTATTGAAAACTGCATACACAAAACATATAAAAACACAGCTGACATACTTAATCTTGTATGCTGGACATGAAGAAGATGAGTTTACATGAGATAAATTCTATACCATGTCTTGGTTCTTAGCAGCTAAATTCCTTGTGATGAAGTAGCTAAGCATATTGTTTTCGAAAACCCGATTCCTTGCATTTATAATAGATGGTAGTTTTTCTATCTGTTGCTAGATGAGAAGCGAGTAAAATGAGAGTTCTGGAAATGAGTTATTTTGCACAAGTTATATACGTTAGCTCGTCTGTGTAGCTGACTCACTGTTGCCTTATATTATCCATTTGTCTTTTCTTTGAACTGTTGCTACTTGTCTGACTTCTTATGCTTCTAGGCATAGCTATTCCTGGTGAGTTTGATGTAGCTGAAATCTTGCACAATACGTAGGATGACTTGTTTGATGTGATATGTGCTGAAATGGTTCAGTGGGTAAGATCTTTTTTTGAATATAGCATGAGAGATTTGGATTGCTTGATTTTGTCTATGGAAAATATGGCTGCCAACACTCACAAAAACTACTGTCCATTTGGCTATATGTATTTACACATGTGAATAATAGAGAAAACTTAAAATGACGGTGACCCAAAATAACATGACTCCGTTTTTGGTTCGTAGCATTCTCCCTTCATAATCTATAATCTGAAATAAATATATTGGCCCTTTCCTTTTGGCTTCAACTTGGGCAGAAACCAACTTCTGCTTAGCTTGCCATGTGGGGAGAAGCTCTAAACAAATCAATAGTCCATTTTGTTATCATTAGTTTATTACAAACATCAATTGCAGCATTCATCTCCCATCCTAACAAAATATAGAGTCCAATGGCTTCAAGGATTTATTTGTTCTCATATGTATTCGTAGGAGATGTATCCATAAATATGTGCCACTACCTCTTCAAGATCTGCTCTTTGTTCTGATGTGCTGAAAATAATTTTATTTCTCCAGGTGACGGAATGGCTGCTGCAGTTCTCACTGAGTCTGTTGCATTGCATCTCGGTGGTGGGCAATGTTTATATTTCTTAACGTGCTTAGTATAGCCAAGTTTTCTAATGTAGTAATATGTTCTGAGAACCTAATTGTGGGAATTTGAGCTTCCCCAGATATCAGGCAAGTCGGATTCCGTTGTATTTTTTATTTTTTACATGGTTGTTCTTGGCAGCACTTATCCTTAGCCATGAGAGTTTAAGTCCCAACTATGACCTAAATTTATATGTTTTTGTATGCTCCCCAGCTGTGTTTTGACAAGTATATCGTCACCATTGATCTAATGTGGAATTGCACATCATCCAGTACTGCTATGTTACTGTTCATGCTATATTATTAATATTTGGCTATCCAAATGAATCCGACCTGACACGTAGGGTTTTAGTTCCATTTTCACGTCTGCATGCATGACTGAACTTAGTGTAGCTGAAACTAGGAATGTTGTTACTGGACAGAGTCAGACTTGACAAGTTCTTAACCCGCCGACTAAGGGTGTGTTTGGTAGCCCGGTTGGCCCATCTCATCTCATACAAGCTGAGCTCAGCTAAGTTGACCACATACAAGTGTGTTTTAGTGTGTTGTGTTTGGTAGGTTGTATGAGCTGAGCTGTGCTCAGCTGAGATCTTGTTTGGTGTCATGTATGACTTGAGCCATACCATACAAAATAAAAAGCAATGAGGTCCCTGAATACAAAACCCAAAAGCAATCGGGTCCTTGTATACAAAAACAAAAGGCAATCAAGTCCCTGGACACAAGGCCGAGCTGCTCCTGCGCGTGTCGTCGGGGAGAGGAGCCGCCGCCGGAGAGAGGACTCGCCGCCGGCGAGAGGAGCAGCCGCCGGAAGGTCGAGCGCCTCTTGCTCCGCTGCGCGGTGAGGCCGACCTGCCCGTTCTGCTCGGTTTCCGGTGGTGAGCTCGGGCTGCTGGGTTGCCGGTCGTGAATTTGTGTTGCTCGGTTGCTGGTGAGGCACCTGCTACTCGCCGGTGCCGGACAAGGCCGGAGAGGCGGCATGGCCTCCCGCCTGCTCCGTTGCCGGTCGGGAGAGGGCCGGACCTGGAGAGTTGGGGCAGTGGCGGGCGCTAGGCAGCTGAGAGAACTACTGTGAGATTGGTCTGCGGGGGGGAAATGGAGTGGTGGAGGAGATGCGGGGCAGTGACCCCTAGCGGGCGCGGGGCGTTTTCCGGATGGAGTGAGCTAGGCTGAGTTGCGAAGCTCGATTCGAGCTTCTCAACTGGGCATGGCCGAGGAGCCGTTTTCGCATGAAGTGGGCATAGCTGAAGGCAGCCGACCCGACCTAACAAACATCAAATAGTGGGATGAGGCGGGAATCTCTCAACCGAGCCGGCCTAACAAACACGCCCTAAGGTTACTACCATCGTTCATGTTAGAGATACTAGTACAAATGCCCGCGCGTTGCTGCGTAAGTGTAAAAATTAGAGTTTGACTAGATGACCGGTTGCGCTATCGCGCAAATGGCAGAATCAAATTGGAATTCAAACCGTAAGTTTCAGCTTATTTGAGTATTAAGAATTATCACGTAACTTAACTGCTTCAGTATCGCTTCAGTATCTTGCAGACACACCATTTCATCAAGGTGTTGCAGTACGATATGACAATTTAGTATAATTTTACACCATTTTTTCAGCTTTTATGCTTTTGTATAAGCTCCACCACCAAATTTTGATTATTGTATAGAAAGAGGTAGCATCATATAATAAGCACAGGGGAGCTACATACATAAGTTTTAAAACAACATAGATATAATTTTTGAATCTAAAGGAATATGAGATTATGTCATAAAAATGGGATGTGTCCTTTTCAAGCCAATTAGCACGCTAACAAAACAAAAATAATACAATAACCAGAGCCATGGCCTTTTCTCAGGCACGCAGCCGCAGACCATAGCAAAGTCCTGATCACCGATTCCTTTGCAACACCACTTGCTCGGCTACTTAAGTAGGATGTCCGATCTAGAAATCAGCATGTCCTTGTTGCCTGAAGAAAATATAAGTAATCTGTGCTGAAATATTTTGAGGTTATAACTTAAGAGAGAGGAGGATAGAAACATGAACTTAAGGACACTAAACCTACAGAAATGTGATGATAATTTCAGAACCCTTATGATCTTCTAGATGCTTTTACATGAAGCAACAATGTAAGAATCAATGCTTAATAGCAGAAAAACAGTAGCATAAAATTCGGAAACAGTATATGTTCTTAGAAAAAATAGGTGCGCTGGATTTATGTCTATTCTCAAAGATCCAAACAAAGCATATCCTTTCAGCAAGAATCTTTGAGTGATCAGATGATAGATGATATAATCTAATATATAGATATCAAATATAAAGAAATTTAAAGATAACATACAAGCGCTAGATATGTCACAACATTTTTAGTGAGATGCATAATGAGAAGAAATAACCAAAATAAATGGCATACTCAAGTTTTTGTGCAGCTCTTCATACCTCTTCAGCTGTAGCTATCACAATCTCCTTATCTCTGAGGCAAAGAGTAGAGAATGGGCATTAAGTAGAGCACCCAAAAAACTACAACCGTGATTAGAGGTATGACATAAGTTGAAAAAACAGATTTGATGTACATGGGGAGAAGAATAGTGGAGCAAAGGACATGAAATAGTTAGAAGCTAAAAATTTGCACATATGGTGATGAAGACATGATAACAGAACATAAGTTGGGGGGAGATGGGGATCCTACCACACGCCAGAAGAATAGTGGAGAAGATAATGTAAGTTATGAATTTGCATGAACATCACATTTTTCTTTTTCACTCATCTAAAAAAATAATTTCATGAAGGAAAAACTTCATCTAGCTTCTGAAGTCAACCGTCAGGACAAAATAGCAGTGGACCTGATTAATTTTACTTTCAAAATAAACTTGACAAATATTTCATTTCCAAACAACTCCAAAGAGCCACGAGGATAATAGACTGGACAATTTGAACTTGGGCAAATTTCTTTTGAATACGCAAAATCAACCAAAGTAGTACCAACCATCAGATACCAGCTAAAGTTTAGTTACCGAGTATTGGGACTTTGCCTCAAAGGATAACAAAAAATCAAAATGTTTTTTGTAAGCGTCCATTCACGATGCCAAGAGCATCCCTCATAGTTTTTAATGGAAGATGATTTTTAGATCAACATCGATGTTACCAACAGAAGTGTCCAGCAATCCCCATAACTTTTTTTATTGTTTTTACATAGCACCTCTTTTAATTATTTACACTATTATCCAAAGTAATGAATATCTCCCCACTGTTTCACATTGATTAAGTTAAAATAGAAATGTGGGCCTAAAACAACTGATAGCACGAGAAACCATAAGGTATTCACGTACGATGAGCATGAAGGAACGATAAAATCCACATCCACACAAGGTTGGGAATAACACAATCTTTTGAGTTCAGGGTAAACAAACAAATGGAGAAGCACATCCACTTGCAAGCTGTATCACCAACTAAGTTCAAGACAACAAAGAAATGAAAAAGAGAACATGCTTTGTTTCTCCTCAATATCATGAACATAGGTTCATCATTTACTTTACAGTCAAAAATAGATGCCATACTTGATTCCTTATTTACTCCTCACAAAAACTTGAAAGGAAGCGTAAAAAAAACTTGCAAGAGTATTCAAATATTGCATAAAACATCTATGAATATCATTTTCAGATTGTGTACCTGACTCTGATCCAGGCTTTCTTATTGCTTTGTCCATCCGCTTGAGCTTTCTGCGACGTCGTCTGCGCCTATAATCGTTTTACAGAAGACCTCGATCAGCATAGGACATACAAACATACCTACGAACTTATAGATACATGGAGATTGTTTCGACGCTAAGAATAGAAGCCACCTCTTATCTGTCCAAACCGTGGTATATGGTTGGCTCATTTAGATTATCAGCTACAGATGAACCAAGGTGTAGAAGTAAAGTAAACCATACAACATGATCAACCTAGAACAAATAACACAAGCAAATGTGCCTAGCATGCAGGGTACTACCTCTTAACAACAAATTTTTTGTGCACAGAACGATTGTTAAATCGAACAATCAGCAGGCACCACAAATCTTGTCAATCACATAACCAATTTAAATTTTTCACACGTGAGAACAAATGGAAGAAAGCAAAAAACTGAAGCGTTACTGACCTTGGGGCTAATAAACCAAAAGGGAAAAAAACATAACTATGTTAGCTAGCTGAAGCACAGAGAATGCATGTGTTTGTATGGATAGGAACATAATCCAGGGGCATCCTTATAGGTGATAATGTAAAACATAAAATCAGTAAACTCTTATAAGTAGTCTGTAGTTCTGCAGGCTTCAAAGAACTAATGGTGGAAAATTAGATACTAATTGCACAAATGATATTAAGCAACAAACAAAGGGAATGCAACTCTTATAACTTCATCACTTCCACCGACATCCAATCGAAAAGAGAGTAGCTAAAAATCAAAAGGGAACCTAAAGCCTGAAACAACTCTTTCATCGCCGCCTCTTATTAGCATTTCAGGACCGTGCCTACGTGTTTCGATCTCCTCCGACCTCAGCCCTACCTGTTACCCTCTTAATCAAAGCTACTTCCACCGCTGAGTCGCTACTGCCACTGGAGGACAGGTCGCCGCTGCCACCGGCCATAAGTTATTTGACTCCCATAGTGTGTTGCCATTGTTTATCCTTGTTGTCTGATTCTTACCGTCAGCGCTGTAGCTACTGGCTTGTAGATGTGTAGGATGAGATTGCAAGAGTTAATTTCCTAGGCTGTGGAGACGTGGATTATCCATTCCTTTTCCTGTACTACATCAAATTCTAGAGCAGTGGACTTGAGGCACCAAATAATTCTTAAATTCGTTAGTTGCCTCTTGGCCTAAACCTACAAATCTCACTTTCTGTCTGTACGGACAGAAATACTATGCATAGTGTAAAGTTAATTAGAGAAACATAGGGCTATAAATAAAAGTGACCCTGCTATGAGATCATTGTATTAAAATGAAACAAACAGCCTGGCATAAAAACACTTAGCAACAAAGGATGCATTGTACATACAACAGACATCTGAAGAGATGGATACTGCATAGAGCATATATTAACATAAAAGAGTTTCAGGGGAAGTACACACATGTGAGCAGAGTTACTTTATTTATTTTAAAAATATTATCACCGAAAATGCCATCGCATGTTACCGTTCTGAATGGCGAACAAGCTGGGAAATGACACATGAGCAACAAAGTTGAATATTATATCTTACTGTATTAGTGTATAAGTATGCATGAGTTATGTGTTGCAGACTGGCAGACCGCGGAGAACTCATTAAGCATATGTATATTTACCTACAGTGCATAGAACCCAGAATAAATAACTCAAAGCTAACTTATCTTTTAGGCAATTGCTATCTCGAGCCAAATCCTACCCAAAATGCAAAGGCAAGTAAAGCATGAAAAACAAAGATAAGGGTACATGATAGGATGGTGGCTTCAAGAGGTGGTATTCCAGATAACATACAACTTAACAGAAAATAAATAGAAGTACCTAGATGATCAGGTACATGAGGGCAACTCTTTATCAGCAAAAAAAACCCGGCGAGCCTACAACATGACCAAAGTGAATCAGAGTGAGTCATTCCTAATTTCCCAAAAGGAAAATGAAGGAAAGAAATGCACCTTGGAACGAAATAAAGTGAATACGGTAAGGAATTGATTCTGCGCCCCATGAAAACGAAATAATGTAGTTTCATTGTAAAAGAAGGAGCTTGCATGTATATTTGACAGCAAGGAGTAATGTGACACCTTGTCTGATGCTCGAGGTGGCACCACCGATGGATGAGCCCCATCCTCTCGGACTATTGGTGACCTTGCAGACAGCTCCGTCTTTAAACAACACATCAACATCTACAGATACCTCGACGAACCATCCAAGCCATGGGTCGGAAACCATAGTCACTAAGGCTGAGACTTCGTTATCGCAAAAAAAAAGGCTGAGACTTCCGACAGCTATAAGAAATGCTATTACACAAATCTGACATTGAAGGAAAGATTGGCCCATTCGCATATGGACTATCAGTGTAACTAAAATTTAGCAGCAGTGGTCGCTGCTCTAATTACGTACAGCTATTTGATTAAGTTTTAGTTTAGGCAATATAGCATAAGTTCTATACTGGCTATTCGATTAAGCTTTAGTGTGGAAATATAGGAGAAGTGTTGGTTAAATCATTCCGGCGAGCTGCAGCTTCCAGATTTTGGCCTATGCAAACCTCTAGATAGTAGTAGCTATCCAAGTACCACTAATTCATCAGTAGGCGCAAATAAGCAATTAAGTAAGCTGTTGTTCATAGGCTAACACATCATGAAAAACTATTGCCCACTTGCTTCATATCTCAATCATGTTAGCAGATACACCCAAAAACATATTATAGACATTTGAAAGACTATTACAGACATATGATTTTGATGTAGTATCCCACAAACATATAAGGCTATTTGTCATAAATCCAGGCATAAATTCCTTCATTGACCATAATATTCTATCCAATTAATCAAATCAGTAAGAAGGGTTCAAGAACGGAGAGAAGCATACACATTGATGGCAAGAGTCACAAGTTCTGGAACTTGTGTGGAGAACCATTGTCAGTGCCACATCCTCAACTCTGCAAACGAAAGAACCTGCAGAAGGCAAAAGTAGCGGAGATAAACATGGCGGACACACACCCAGGCCAAGGTGCTCACCACTGCACATGCCATGGTCTGTAAATAAAATTGACGAATAACCTGGATACAACACTCTTGTGCAAAAATACAAGTAGAAGTTAAAACACACCTCTCTGAAATTAGGAACCAAACCAAACCAATGAGATTTTCTTTCCACCTCATAGTTCATACTTCCTGCTAAGCACATGTAGGCCATTATCTAAAAACACATCTGCAGGTGGTCCTCTGCATCCTTCAAAAACAACGGTAAGTCAGAAAGTGATGACAATGCGCATGGTGGAGTAGAGGGGAAAGAAAGGTGTGGAGGACGGGCATACCTGCAGCATCGATGAGCTCCATGAAACGCCAATGATAGCTGTTGTCGCAGTTTCTGTAAGAACCTCATGGACATCCAAACCCTAGATGCAAATAGAAAATATTTTCCTGTAAGAACCTCACGGGCATATTTTGTGATACCAAAACCCATCTCAGGTGCTACATAATTAGAACATTTTGCTGCCTATTGCACTAAAGAAGCCATGTTACAACCAGCAATACAGCTACCTTTGGTGTGAAATGAGGTAGACCGAACTGGACCATTACGTCGACAGCGAACTGAGGCTGCATCTCGTTAGGAACCTGAAAGATAAACATTCATGATTCTAGCATATTCAGACTCTGAGCTTCAGTACACGTGAAAAAGAAGATTTGCATCATGAAAAATAGAAATGCCGTACATGAACAATCGGCATGATTGAAGACATGAACTATGGAAAAATGTTTCAAGCTTGTTATATTACCTGAAACATGGAATCATTCCCTCAATAGGGCCAATCCAGTTGGCGAAACAAATGTGCGAAAGAAGGGGAGAAAGAGAAATTGAGGTCCTCACCTCATGTAGGAAAGGAGCAGCAGCATCAAACATCGGCAGGGAGTGAGAATTTGAAGGCACCCAGTCAGATTACACATCATAAACTGTAACTGCAAAAATGGACCGTTAATCATAAAAATCCTGCATACATGTAAAAAAAAAAATAAAGACAAGGAAGCAAAGTACATCGCATCAAGTGAGACAGAAGGACTGTGATGAGCTCACCATCGCAGCTTGTCCATGCTCGTTGTCGGTCGCCACGCGCACAGCCTCCCAAGATATAAAAAATAAGAAAAGCCTCGTGCGACAAATGTTGGAAGATCCACTAACAAGGAATGCATGACAAATAAGCAACCAATACAAAAAATAATTTTCCTACGGTATAGTGATTTCAATTAAGCCAAAAGTATCAAGATAGTATGTAGATACAACATCTCTGTAGGAGAAAAAGAACAATAATTTGAGTACCCGAAATAAGAAGCTGCTAACATGAGCTAAATAAAATAATGAGGCACTTTTTATTGTATTCGTCATAAACACATACAAAGAAACAAATTAAGTGTTTTTACTGGGTATTATGGAAGTCGTACAAAATTAGTGATATTATTCTCCTCCTGCCTTTTCTTCCAAACAACCCCTTATGTTTTTATAATAGAAAATGAACCAATTATTGTGACAATGAAATATATTGCACATGCTTGATTTCCGCCTTCGGGAGACCCTGCATCAGACAGTAATTGCCATAAGGAGATTTCTTACTGCAAATTAAACAATTAACCATTTTTATGTGATCATGTTAGAGAAGAGATACTATTTGTGTACATAATTAGCTAATTAGCATAGCCATGTTTACTAACTGTAGGTGTTTTTTCCGAAATACCCATCATCCTGCGGTAAACTACAATTCAGAAGGCAGATTGTAAAGGCATAGGTAGATAAAACAAAAGCTAATGACGCATGATTGGAAAGACAATAGCTTGTTTATTACTTCTACATTTGAAATCGTGGTACTCCCCCATACCTAGCGGTGGTACCATCGGGGACACACCAATCAATCCAACAAATTTGAACTTCACTCTCTGTGTAATAGGAACCTGCAACGATGATGCAGATGAAATGACCGAGTTCCCTCATTCAAAAGGCTTCAGAGAACAACCTTCTTTGCAATGTGTCATCCATCCACCGCCGCCTCCAGGCAGCAGCTGTCATCAAGAAAACTCTCTATTTTATTTTTCAATAATATACACTATTTATAGAGTATAAACCCAGCAAATTTGTTAGAAGATTTCTTTAGCTTTTAACTTTTGTTATAGAATATAAATGAGCACGGAGACATACATAATACATTACAAAAATTAGCAGGGGGGTGAAAGTAGGCTGGAGATGCTCATAGCAAACTGAATTATTATTACAGTAATACCTTGCGTTCACCCATGCTCATGTCTGTCCCAGTAATGCTATTCCTTTTTATTTTGAGAGCCCAACTAATCTACTCCTAAGAATAGCACAAACCACTCCCAGTTTTTTATACTGACACAAAAATTTTAAAGTTGAGACTATGAATAAATATTTGAGACAAATTTGATGTGTACTGTAAATATGCGAATATTGAAATGTTTGAGACAATAAATCTCTTTTATCAAAGCAGAGAAATTTGATGTGTACTGTAAATATGCGAATATTGAAATGTTTGAGACAATAAATCTCTTTTATCAAAGCAGAGCTAGACAAAAAATTCACCAATCCTTTTATTGTAGAACACCCATCTAATATGAGCCGGTGAGTGAAAGTAAGCTGAATATACTAACATCCATGTCAATAGAGAGACCACGAGTAGAAGGGAAAAAGATGGGGAGAAAATCACCTCACAATACATGCTATCAGATGCGGAGACCACGAGTACCTTCTCTCGTGTCTTCCCGTTTGCTTCCTAGCTGCTCCACCAAGCACAGAAATCGATCGATCTAAATTGGCAGCAAATAAACTGAAAGACAAGACAACAATATGTAGCGTGGGGAGTAGGGAGAGAGGAAGGCGAGCACATACCGATCCTTGCATGGCTGCAGCTCCTCCTCTTGACCAGCGCCGCCCCAGCCACTCCTCCACCCAGCGCTCGTCCGCTCGCCGTTCACCCTCCGCTCCTGTCCTGTAGGGCGATGAGAAGGGGAGCCTGAGCTGACAGTAACATTTTTAGTGTATATGAGAAGAACCATGCAGTAGTCGTTATGCAGTGAGATCTAAAAAGTTGAGGGAGTAGCATGCGTACATCTTGATCGAGTTTTTGAGACTCGCTTCTATTGCAAGAGAAGAGAAGGTTACGATTGTGATCAACTTCGTCTCGGGCACGCCGTACACAGACAATGGCCATTCGAGGCCACCTTTTATTCCCGCGAGTCTGAGTGTGAAGATCTGCAAGGTGGGCGCAAAGCAGGCGGCGTCATGTAGGCCACGTCCAGGTGTTGAGTGTGTAAAGTGCATAGGACTGATAACCGCTGCAAACACCAAGCACCAAAAGGAATTAGTTCATGTACCGTAGACCAATGTAGTAACATATGCATGAATGGATCAAAAGCAATGCACCCACGCATGATTGAGACACGAGCTATCTACTCACTCATGTATAGGAAGGATCCGTAAACTGGTTTCCAGTGATCTTCCCAGCACCTACGGTACGAAGTGAATTTCTTCTCCTCGTAGGCCATCTCCTCCTCATTGGCTATCTGCTCGGCCGATTTGCCCCTGTTAATGATATCCTCTTTGATGTACTCATCGAGATCGGCGGAGGCGAAGGGCAAATCCAGGAAGTCGAGAAACGGATCCTCGACAGTTCGACCCGATTTTAATGTTGAGTCTTGGATCCTCGGCACCTGCTGCGCCTTAATGGCTGGAAGACGACGCCAAGGGCGGGGGAAGAGGAGAAGACGAGGCATCGCTGCCGGCCTCCTCCGTGCGTGCTCCTGCGGCACCTACTCCAGGCCACAACCGCGGCCGTCCCCATGGGGGAGGGGCAGCCTGCCGGTCGCCTCCACCCACCTCCATGATCCTCCTCCTCCCGCGTGCCGTCGTCCGCCGCTTCGATTTGGAGCTCCTCCCGCCGCCGCTTCGATTTGCACAGCTCGGGGCGCCAGACGGGGGAGGCAGCGGCACCCTGGAACCTCGCGGCCGGCCTCCTCCACCTCCGGCCTAGTGCCGCCCCTCGAGCGCCATAGGGGGAAGAGGAGAGGATCTAGGGTTTCACTGCCCCACGCGCAGGAGGCGCCCGCCATGGCGGCAGCTTGGGGAGCGCACGGGATTGGGAAGGAGAGGAGTGGAGGCGAGCACGGGATTGGGCATCTCCTTCGATCTAGGTTTTCACCTCGCGTCTGTGGACATGAGAAGGAAGCAACCGAACGAGCGGACCTGCCTGCCTCTCACTGTCGGGCCCCGCACGTAGAAGGTCCCACCCGTCATGGAGTCTTTCCGAAGCTGAACAAGTGAGAAAAGTTTGGACTGATCGGACGGCTGTGGTGAAAAGTGGGACTTGATATTTACTGTTGCAACCTGATTGGACGATCCAGATTCGTTTGCCCCTTCAGACCCCCTGGATGGCTGGGTAGTGTTTCAACATTTATAGGAAGAATTATTTATAAAGTCATATTGTATAACATGTAGCCGCGGCGGACAACCGGGTTATCTTTCTTTCCTACCATCTTCATCTGCGGACGTCACCATCTTCCCCTCACATTTATAAGAGTCCCGCACGGCTTAGGCAACATCTAGGGACTCCCCCTCTTCCTAAAGGCCATGGTTTTCCCAATCTTCATCTGCGGACGGCACCGTTTTCCCCTCACGTTCGTACGAGTCTCGCATCTAGGGACTCCCCTCCCAAAGGCAACCGGGTTTCCCCCCAAACTTCATCTGCGGAATGCATTTATGTCCCAATGTGAGTCTCGGTGTAGCCCAACATCTCGGGACTCCTCACAATTAATCCCTTTAATTACACCGGCCAACTGCAACATGGAGGTAGCTTCCATCCCAAATCTTAAGGCTTATTTAAAAAAAAGTCAAACCAAGTAAAGTTTGACCAAACTTTATAAGAATATATCAATAAATATAATATTTTGTAGATACCATACGAAAATATATTTTATTATCTATTTGAATGATATTGATTTTTGTATTTTACATGTTAATAATTCTTGGCAAACACTTAGTTAAACTTGACATAGTTTGACTTTCTAAAAAATGATATAAGCCTTAAGAAGATTTGAGATGGAGGTAGCATTAGTTAGGAACTCAAATTCCACTACCAGAAACCATGTAGGCTTTTATATGTTTGATGAGTAATTTTTTTAAAAAAAAAAATGGTATCTATTTTACCGAAGCTAGTGGCAATTGGTAGGGTTAGAAGATTCGCCATTTTTCGAGAAAAAAAATAAAACTAGGATTTTAAGAGTTTGTGTTTGCCGGCTCGAAAGTTGCCCTCTATAACTTCAGCAGTCCATACATTGAAGACGCCATTGAACTGACAAGATTGATACTGCATAGGGTGGACTATATGGAGTCATAGTTTGTCGCCGTGCCTAAACCAGAGTTTTTTTTCTCGGCCGGAATTTCCGAGATTTCGGCGAAAACCGGTTTTACCGGTTACCACCGAGAAATTTAAATACCGAACAAAATATTCCGGTATTTATATAATTTAGTCAAATTTTAATTTTTTAAATAAATTTTGAACAAAATAGTAAGTTGGTTTGACAAATCTCGGCCGGTATTTAGCCGGTATTTCCGAAATTTCCGAGATACCAGAATACCGGTACCCACCGATATTTTTTTCCTACCGAGAAAAAAAACCTTGGCCTAAACCAAGGTTTCGAAGGGTTGTGAACTTCACCGACAGCAGTGTCCCAACACAAGGAATCTAGCTAGAGCGTTAATCCATCCCATGTCATTGAATACTACTAACGCTCTCATCCCCCCCTCTCAGCTCTCAAGAGTGAACAGTTCATGAGAGGCCGTCGCCGCCGCACGGGCCTCTCCGATGCCCTCTCCGCCGGATTAGCCAGCCGGAGATGGGCTAGGAGGGGCGCCGGTGTAGATAGGTCTAGGGTTAGGTTAGTTTTGGGCTCTATGCCCGGTAGTTGGAGCAGAGCTCGGGTCTATGGTGGCCAGATCCGGAGCTTCCTAGGGTGTCTCTCTCTGCTGCTTCTGCTCCTCCGGTCGGAGCTGGCGGTGGAGAAGGAAACCACAGTCTCCTTCAATAAAGTTTTGGTCGTCTACTGTATCAAGATGCAGGAGATCCTCGACATGGAGCTCCTCCTGGCCGGCCGTGGCGGCGAGGAGGAGGGGCGCTGGGTTGAGGGTTGCAGTTCAGTGGAGCTTCTCCTGGACGGCCGTGGAGGCGAGGGGGAGAAGCTCTGCTGGGCTTCGTCTACGGCATCGACGGTGTGGAGGTCGGGTGGATCTGGCGGCAGCCGATGCAGCGGTGGATCCCTCCTCTCGTCATCGTGGTGGTGGCAGAGGAGAGGTTGAGGCGCGCGCTGTTCGTGTCTGCCTGCTGCGTCCGCAGCAGGGGAGTTTGCAGGCTTCTTATCGAAGGTTTCTCACGGCGCCGTTGTCGTCGTATCTGATGGCCGAAGGGCGGCCCCTCCACCCTTGGAGGATTTCTATGGCGCCACTTGAAAGTGCATGGAGCCCCCACGTGTGGTTTTGGTAATTATTTTTATGACAATCCCTATGGACTAATGTTTGCATTGAGTTATATTTGTAGGAGTTGTCCATAGGCAATGCTTGAACCATATGTTGGCTTCAAGATTGCAATAAGAAGCAAATGAAGAAGATCAAGTGTCAAGTATGTCTTGAAGATGAAGATGAAGATGGAGTGAGCTCTCAAGGTTAACTTCAAGACATCAACGAAATGAAGTGCAAGTTCAAGATGAGCCAACTTGAAGAGATCATATGCTTGAAGCTTGCCATGAAGAAATGAAGTGCAAGTTCAAGATGAGCCAACTCGAAGAGATCATAAGCTTGAAGCTTGCCATGAAGAAATGAAGTGCAAGTTCAAGATGAGCCAACTCGAAGAGATCATAAGCTTGAAGTTTGCCATGAAGAAATGAAGTGCAAGTTAAAGATGAGCCAACTCGAAGAGATCATAAGCTTGAATCTTGCCATGAAGAAATGCTTGAACCATTTGTTGGCTTCAAGGTTGCAACAAGAAGAAATTGATGAAGGATATCAAGTGTGAAGTATGTCTTGAAGATGAAGATGAAGTGAGCCCTCAAGTTACTTCAAGACATCAACATAATGAAGTGCAAGTTCAAGATATGCCATCTCGAAGAGATCCTTTGCTTGACTCTTGCCATCCATATGGTGATCATGGATATGAGAAGATGCGCCGAAGAAGAAGCTCTCCCATGGTGGATTATGGGGGAGTAATCCACAAGACTTCGTCAAGCAAGCACAGTCAAGAAAGGCGTTCCATCTTGTTGCGGTCAAGACCGTCATCATCAAGCTCAAGTGGAATGCGCAAGGTTAAGGTTTGCTCTTGATAGGGTTTCTTTCTCACCGGTCTCATGGTGTAGTTAGAGACCGGTTTATAGTTTAGTTGTCGTACTATCAAGAGGGCTCTCGAGTGAGTAACTCGATCGTATCCTTCGGAGAGCTCAAACATGTGCATCCTTGCATCATCTTTCTTGGTTGTTATTTGGATCTTATCCATGTGATGATTTAGAGCTTGTGCTTATTCTCATGACAAGCTCTAGTTCATCAAGAATGGTTTTTGCACGGGCAACTTGTTGCATTTTCAAGGTTGGAGGTTTTACCGGTATGTACTTTTTAGATAGGTCAAACCTTTCATCATTTATTTCTATCCTACCTTGTTGGACTATGATGGTTCCATGCATGATCTTCTATAGCTTGTTCCTAGCTTCAAAACAAGCCCAAGATCATCAAAATCGGAGTCCGGATGCTAAAGTTATGCCCGTTTCAGTTTACTGTCCCTACCAGTTTTCAGGGGGCGGAAAGTCCGGGCCGGATTTTCCGGGCCGGATGTTTTGCAAATATCTGGTCCCCCAAAATCGTCTAAGGACTTTCTGGCGATGCTCACTTGATAGGGGGCCGGACTTTTGTCCGGAAATTCCCCAAGGCCGGATTTTCCGGGGGGGGGGGGGGGGCGGATTTTCCGGCCCCAACTTAGGCCGGAATATCCGGCCCTCGATTTGTCCCAACGGCTCGATTTTCTTGAGGGGTATAAATACCCCCTTCTTCCTCCTTGGGCTGTGCTTCTTCCACTCTCTCTATCCTCCATTGTTGATCTTGAGAAGCTTGCCCTATCTCTCTATCCCTCCATGATTCTTGCCCCTTTTGAGGGAAAAGAGAGAGGAGATCTAGATCCACACTTTGACAAAACCAAATCATCTCTTTGTGAGTGAATCTTTGGGATCTAGATCTTGGAGAATTTTGTGTTCTCCTCTTTGTTCTTCCTCTCTTATTCCCCCAATAGCTTTTTTAGCTTTGTTAGAATTTGAGAGAGAAGGATTTGAGCATCTTTGTGGTGTTCTTGCCATTGCATTTGGTGCATCCGGTTTGAGTTCTCCACGGTGATTCGTGGTGGTGAAAACAAGAAGGTTGTTACTCTTGGGTTCTTGGAACCCTAGACGGATTCTAGGCCTTTGTGGCAATTTGTTGGGAGCCTCCAATTAAGTTTTGGATGTGTGCCCCAATCTTTGTGTAAGGCCCGGTTTCCGCCTCGAAGGAAATCGCTTAGTGGAACCGTGACCTAAGCCTTTGTGGCGAGGGTCACTGGAGATTTAGGTGAGGCGCCTTCGTGGCGTTTGGTGTGTGGTGTGAGTACCGCATCTTGGGGTGAGGCCTTTGTGGCGTTGGTGTGCATCGAGCAACCACACCTCAAGGTGAGCCTCTTGTGGCTTTCGGGAGCACTAAGCCACCGCACCTCTCCAACGGAGATTAGCACTCGCAAGAGTGTGAACTTCGGGATAAATCTTCGTCTCCCGCGTGCCTCGGTTATCTCTATACCCGAGCTCTTTACTTATGCACTTTACCTTGTGATAGCCATCGTGCTTGAACTTATATATATCTTGCTATCACATAATTTGCTTGTATTGCTTAGCATAAGTTGTTGGTGCACATAGGTGAACTCTTGCTTAGAATAAGTTGTTGGTGCACATAGGTGAACCATAGTATATAGGCTTTGGGCTTGACAAAGTAAACGCTAGTTTTATTCCGCATTTGTTAAGCCCATCTCGTAAAAGTTTTAAACCGCCTATTCACCCCCCCTTTAGGCGACATCCGTGTCCTTTCACCACTGTCGCCGTCTTTCTTGGCCGTAGGGCGGCCCCTCCATCCTAAGCTGGCGCCTGTTCGTCGTCTGCAGGACTTCTTCAACCTCCAATCATCTAGAAGGAGGCTCATTAGCACCGTCGAAGTTAGCTCCCGTCTCCATGCCCCAAGTGGTTTCGTCCCCGGCGGTTTGGAGGTTGGCTCCGACGAGTTCGATGGTGGTGGTTTTGGAACTGTCCTTGATCGCGTTTTCTCGCGCCGGTCAAAGGGCTTTAGTGCAAAAAGTTTGGGTCCGTTTGTATTTTTCCTTTTCTTCATGACCCTTTATGTAATTGTTACTCCACCGCTTATAATGAAGCTCTAGGTCCTTCGGGACCTCTCCTGTTCAAAAAAAAATCCCCAGTCATTGTCACGACCAAGAAATCAACCTCGTGGCCTCGTGGGCGTCAGAAGCTATCAGGGTATCTCCAGCGGCGCGACGCATTTCGGACATTCAAAAGTGGTCGCGAGCGTCCGTTTGCGTTGCCCCGCGGACATATTTTGTCCGCGCGTCCGTTTGCGTCTGGGTGTGCTCCCATTTTTTAAATTGCAACATAGTTAAAAACTTTCAAAGTAGTACATAAAAATGCATAAAAGCTATACAAAGTAGATCTATAGGCCTAGACTACTTGCTTCCTGACGGGCCGGCACCATCGTTGCGTCGCTCCGTCGCCTGCTTCTCCGCCGCCTCCCACGCGGCCGATATGGCTCGGTGCGCCGCCGCGTCCTGGCTCAGTGCCTGCTCCAGCCTCGCGTTGGCGGCGTCGTTCTTGAGCGTCTCGAAAGACTCGATGATGGCCCTCTGCTCCGCCGCCCTCTCCTCCGGCGTAGGCACATCAGGGTCATCGGAGGACCAATATATCTCCGAGTCGGAGTCCTCTGCTGCAGCGGCGGCCACCAGCCTGCGATGTTCCAGCTCGACGTCCAACGCCGCGTGGCCCGCTAGCTCCTCCTGTGCTTCCTTCTTCGCTTTAGCCAGGGTCGCGGCGTCCCTGGCCGGGTGGAGGAGGTCGGTGCTGTCTTCGGAGTCGAACTCCTCGGAGGAGCTCGAGGCCAGAGGAGGTGGAGTGGGAGGTGAAGGTGGAGGTGGAGGTGGAGGCGCGGAAGCCTGGCCGCGTCCGGCGCTGCTCATGGTGGATCTGCGGGAGGCTGAGAGGAAGCGGCGCTACGGCAGCGGTGGCTAGGGTTTAGTGGGGAGGAGATGAGATGCTCGCGCCCTATATATATATACATATATATATATATATATATATATATATATATATATATATATATATATATATATATATATATATATGTACACGGGAGACTCAGGGTTTTTTGTGCTGCGCTATATTAGAAGCTTTTCGGTGTTCTCTTCCTTTATTCAACAGGAATTACAAAACGTGTCCGAGCCACGCGCCCCACTACCGATCATGCCATCCCATGATCCGAGCTTCGTGATGAACGTGTCTACAAGCGAAACAACAAGATCGCTAACTGAAAGAAAGAGAAAAAACGAGAAAGACTCGGGCGCTAATCACCCAGTCGTTTATCTAACGAAACTGACGAAGTGTCGTAAAGGACACCAGCCTAAATCCTAGAGTGCAAGGGTTTAAGACAACAATCTCCCCCTCAATCCTGGCGCACCGAGAGGATGTCGACAATGCCGATCTTGCCATGAAGCTCCTGGTGACGAACTCGGCCGAGCGACTTTGTCAGGATGTCCGCCTTCTGCTCCGTGGTTCCGATGAACTCCACGACCACCATCCCTTTCTCAACTCTATCACGTATGAAGTGATATCGGAGATCGATGTGCTTGGTGCGGTCGTGCATTATGGGGTTCTTGCAGAGAGAGATGGTGGACTTGTTGTCGATGTAGAGGATGAACGGCGTCGCCTTCTGGTTCAGAAGCTCGCCGAACAGACGTGCCAGCCAGATGCCCTGGCATGCCGCCGTGGCTGCTGCAATATACTCAGCCTCGCATGAGGAGGTGGCAACCACCTTTTGCTTCAGGGATTGCCAACTGATGGGGCTGCTGCCGAGGAAGAAGAGCACGCCAGAAGTGCTCTTCCTCGTGTCCTTGTCACCAGCATGATCCGAGTCACTTAAGCCTGTCAGATCCTCGCCACCACCACGGCGATACACACAGCCGTGGCTCAGAGTCCCCGCGATGTAATAGAGCAGATGTTTCACTGCTACGAGATGATCACTTGCAGGGGTCTCCATGAACCTGCTCAAGTATCCGACGGCGAATGCGATGTCCGGTCGGGTGTGCACGAGATACCTGAGACTGTCGATGATGCTGCGGTAGAATGTGGCATCCACTGCAGGCTCCTTGCTATCGCAGCTCAGCTGGCATCTTGCTTCCATTGGAGTGTGAGTTGGGTTGCAGCCCTTTAGGCCCGCTCTCTCGATCAGCTTGCCTGCGTAGGCCGCCTGGGTGATCGTGGTGTGCTCGCGGCACTGCTTGACCTTGATGTCTACGGGAGCTTCTATTCTTGTAGACAGTGTTGGGCCTCCAAGAGCAGAGGTTTGTAGAACAGCAGCAAGTTTCCCTTAAGTGGATCACCCAAGGTTTATCGATCTCAGGGAGGAAGAGGTCAAAGATATCCCTATCATGCAACCCTGCAACCACAAAGCAAGAAGTCTCTTGTGTCCCCAACACACCTAATAGGTGCACTACTTCGGCGAAGAGATAGTGAAATACAGGTGGTATAAATAAGTAGTAGCAACGGCACCAGAAAAGTGCTTTGCCCAGGACAGTAAACAAGCAGTAGTACCGCAGGAGTAGTAACGCAGTAAAATAGTAAACAAGCAGCGATAGCAGTATTTAGGAACAAGGCCTAGGGATCATACTTTCACTAGTGGACACTCTCAACTTTGATCACATAACAGAATAGAAAAATGCATACTCTACACCCTCTTGTTGGATGATGAACACCACTAATTGTGTAGGATTACACGAACCCTCAATGCCGGAGTTAACAAGCTCCACAATATTCAATGTTCATATTTAAATAACCTTAGAGTGTAAGATAGATCAACACAACTAAACCAAGTACTAACGTAGCATGCACACTGTCACCTTCACGCTACGAAAGGAGGCATAGATCACATCAATACCATCATAGCAATAGTTAACTTCATAATCTACAAGAGATCACAATCATAGCCTACGCCAAGTACTAACACGGATGCACACACTGTCATCATTACACCATGCAGGAGGAATAAACTACTTTAATAACATCACTAGAATAGCACATAGATAAATTGTGATACAAAACACATTGCAATCATAAAGAGATATAAATAAGCACTTCACTATGCCATTCATAATAGTGAATAAGTATTCTGTGAAATATAGCCTAAGAGACCCACACGGTGCATACACTGTCACCTTTACACACGTGGGACAAGGAGTCTCCGGAGATCACATAAGTAAAATTCACTTGACTAGCATAACGACATCTAGATTACAAGCATCATCATATGAATCTCAATCATGTAAGGCAGCTCATGAGATTATTGTATTGAAGTACATAGGAGAGAGATTAACCACATAGCTACCGGTACAGCCCCGAGCCTCGATGGAGAACTACTCCCTCCTCATGGGAGACAGCAGCGTTGATGGAGATGGCGGTGGTGTCGATGGAGGAGCCTTCCGGGGGCACTTCCCCGTCCCGGCGGCGTGCCGGAACAGAGACTCCTATCCCCCAGATCTTGGCTTCGCGATGGCGGCGGCTCTGGAAGGTTTCTCGTACCGTGGCTTTTCCGTATCGAGCTTTTAGGTCGAGGGGCTTCTTATAGGCGAAGAGGCGGCGTCAGAGGGTCAACGAGGCGACGACACCATAGGGGGGCGCGGGCCACCCCTAGGCCGCGCCGGCCTATGGTCTGGTGGGCCTGTGGCCCCCCTCTGGCGACTCTCGGGTGTTCTGGATGCTTCCGGGGATACTAAGGTGCTGGGCGTTGATTTCGTCCAATTCCGAGAATATTTCCTTACTAGGATTTCTGAAACCAAAAACAATGAAAACTTGAAGCGGCCCTTCGGCATCTCGTCAATAGGTTAGTTCCGAAAAACGCATAAATATGACATAAAGTATGCATAAAACATGTAGATATCACCAATAATGTGGCATGGAACATAAGAAATTATCGATACGTCGGAGACGTATCAGCATCCCCAAGCTTAGTTTCTGCTCGTCCCGAGCAGGTAAACGATAACAAAGATAATTTCTGGAGTGACATGCCATCATAAACTTGATCATACTATTGTAAAGCATATGTAATGAATGCAGCGATTCGAAACAATGTAAATGCAATGAGTAAACAATTGAATCATATAGCAAAGACTTTTCATGAATAGTACTTTCAAGACAAGCATCAATAAGTCTTGCATAAGAGTTAACTCATAAAGCAATAAATTCAAAGTAAAGGCATTGAAGCAACACAAAGGAAGATTAAGTTTCAGCGGTTGCTTTCAACTTGTAACATGTATATCTCATGGATAGTTGTTGTAACATCCCAAAAGTTCAAAACAAAACAAATGAATTTCCCTAGTTCCAAATTTTTGGAACCAACAAAAACTTTTATTAAATAAAGTGTGACACATAGTGATCTTGCTTAAATCTTGTGTTATTGCCTTTTGCTTGCTAAAGTAGTTTGAAATAATCTTAAACCCTAAAACTCACCCCTCTTTTCACCATCATAGTTAAAATAAAATAAAAGGAAATTAAATAAGAAAACGGCATATGTGCCTAGGGCTATTTTATAAATCTTTACCCTAGACCTTTCTACTTTGTTTAGAGGTTTGGAAAACCTTCATAAACCTTACCTAGTACTTATCAAATCAAATCCAAGTGGAATCCAAATAAAATAAAAAGAAACTAAAAATGCCATAGAGGCATATGAGAGTAAAATAGCAAATTTGTGAATTTAAGAATCTTGACCCTAAGACATGTTGTGAATGGTTGGATCACTTCTCTATACCATTTCAACACTCAACAACACCAATTGGGTCAAGCCAAGTCAAATTAAAAATCAAATGCAACATATGCATAGAGGCATATGTGACACATACCCATTTCACCAAACCTTGACCTATGACTTTAAACCTTGACCAAATGGTGTGAAACCATCTCTAAACCTAATCTAACACTAAATTGACCCTAACCCATGCCCAAGTAAAACAAGGGGAACAATTTACAAGATTAAGGAAAATTGACACATCACCTCTTATGTGTTATGGCCATTTTTGAAAATCTTTGAACTAGACCATTTGGAATGGTTTCAATAGTTTGGAAATGTTTCTAAACTAATAAGAACCACATTAGAGTCAAGAAAAGTCAAATCAAATGGAGAGAAATCAAATGGTGAGATAATCCCAATTTCACTCACATACACATAAGACCAAATTTGCAAATCTTCATCAAAGGCCACCTTTGCTTGATCTATTGTTTGTAAAACTCTTCTATATGATAAACAAACACAATTGCATCAAAGAAACCAAAATCAAATCAAAGCAAATCTCAAAATCAACATACATGTGATAATGGTCATATTGCCATTTTATAAAATGTTCACTACTTTACCCCCTGGCTTTGACTTTTCTCCAACTAAACTTGGTCAACCAAAGCCATGTCATCCAAGACCAGGTCAAGGTGAGTAACTCTCATGTTGACCATCAGTGCTAATGTTGACCAGGTTGACCAGTATAGTTTTGACAAGTGGGGACTTTGAAACTATGTGAAGATGACCCACATTTTGAATTGTTGCAAAACTTCACCAAAATGAACACCACCACCACCATTCCATTACATTAAATATATAAATGAGTTGCACCAAAAAGAATTTCAAATTTTGAAAAGAAGTTTCATGCGGCCATTGTGTCGAGCACCTTGCAGGCATGATTCTGGTTTTGGCATACACTCTATTATCCTCTGGATTTTTGCCTAAACCCCTTTCTCTCTTTGATCATTGCTGCTCCTGTACCTCCCCTGCATCAAGCCATGTACTGGTTTGGTCGACTAAAGCAATGGCATGATCACAAAAACCCCATGCCGGCCATGAAGGACACACACATGCACTCAATCTCTCCACCCTCTCTGGCCAGCCTCACCTTGTCAGCAAGCATTCCCACACTCTATCACACACGCCAGTACCATCCCTGACCGAAGAAACGCACCACATTGGCCGAACATCGCGCGCCCAGACGCGCCAGAAACGTGCCAGGCACGCGGTGAGCGCGCCCAGACGACGCCCTGGACGCGCCAGAGCACGCCATCGCACGGCCGCCTCAGCCCTTCCCTACCTCTCTATTTCTGCAACACGCACCCTCACCCCTCCAGGTACACACCAGACAAGCTCACTAGCCAGCGGAGGACCAGTCGACGTCGCCATGATCAAAGTGCTGCCGCCATGGTACTGCACCCACTTGATCATCGCCTGCACGCCTCCGTCCACCATTCGATGTGCCGTCGCGCTCAATAGCTCCGCCTAGTCATCGCCTACCTCGCGCGCCCTCTAGCTTGCCCCTTCGCGCCCTGGACAGCCCTCGCCGTCGATGCCCTCTCACAGCACCCGCCGGTCACCTCGCCATCTATAAATAGAGGCACCCAGAGCACACTCCCTTCACACCAATCTCCTCCCCTCTCATCACTGCCTCTGCCTGACCACCCAATTGAACCCCACCTCGCCGGAGCCGCCCCAATTGGAAGCTCAGAGCCGCCGGAGCTCGCAGAGCATCGCCAGTGATCCACGCCTCCTCAAGCTCCGCCACTGTACCAGGAGCCTCTTCAACCTCGCCAACGTCGCCTCGAACCTCTCCATCGACCGCCGGCGGCCTACAGCGCCCTCCGACCCCCTAGGTACGCCGCCAGCTCGTCGGAATCCCGCCGGAGATGACGACCCCTGTGCGCCGTTGATCTTCACTCTGATCTAACGGATCGCATCGCTCATACCGTTTCGCCCCTTTAAGGGTCACTGACGGGTGGAGCCCGCAACGTCAGGCGGCCCGCGTGTGCTAGTCACACCGCTGGGCCGGCCCAAGTCTGTTTCGCCCGTTTAGCCCATTTAGAGTTCCCGCCAAGCCCAGTAATTCAAAAATGGAATTTCTGTTTAATTTTGAATTCCCTGCTGATGCCTAATTCAAAATTGAATTGTTTTAAATCTACAAATCCAAATCTGGTGATTTAAAATGCTATAGAAAACTTATGAAATTTTCTAACTAACCTCACTGGTCTCAACCCCATACCTTGTGTAGTTTTTGAATAGCAAAAATAACAAAACAGATACTTTTCAGTATTCAAATAAATCTTAAAAATCAACCATTGTGATTTTTGAAGTGAATCCAATTGCAATAATTCACATTTAACAAACCCTAATTTACTATGTAAAAATATGATATGGGTTCTGTACATGATCATGGGCTAGAATCAAAATATTGGCTATGTAGTCAATACTAGCCCATTCAAACTATTTCAAATTTTAGGAATTTAAACCAATGAGGTGTAACACCTCATTTAAATCATTCTCACAAGTGATATGAAGTAATGTGTTGACCTTTAAATGCTTAGGCTCATACTTGCTCACTTGTAGAATTTAAATCAACATAGTATTTAAATTGCACTAGTTATTTAAATCACATGAGATGATGAATCTCATTTAAATCACTTTTCTCAAATACTAAGTGTGAAGTGTTGACCTTGGTCAACATGGGATCATCCCTGGTTATTTGAGAATATTAAATTTTAAGAAGATTCAATGAGAGGAAATTATTTCTCCAAACCAAAGATAAACCCTAATTCCCATTTTCAATGAGAGGAAACTATTTTCCTAATGATTAAATAAGGAAACCCTAGCATTTTGTGAATAAATGTTAAATAGTGATACTAGATCAATTGTGTGAGCCAATAAGGCTAATTAAGATTACTTAAGGGTTGTTTGGTGATTGTATCCTCGTATTCGTGTATAGACGCTAGTACCGGAGACTATCAAGAGGAAGGGGTCTTCTACCAAGAGGAAGAGCAAGAAAACCTTGATCACATCACCAATCAAGGCAAGCTATTACCAATGCAAGCTAGACTAATGCAAACTACTTTGGTTGCCAGTTTATATTCTTGCAAGGTGCAAAGCTCTACAAGAGCAAGGCACCATTACATTTTACTTTATGAACCTATCCCAAGTTTTTACTTTACAAGCTTTACTTGATTTTATTTATCCAAGTTACTTTTTGAATTATGATTCACTTGGTTGAATGATAGAGTAGTACAAGAGAATCACACCTAGCCTAGCAAGCTCCAAGATACTTAGCACCCCTCATAACTAGTGGCTAGTGCTCAATATTAAAAGTGACCACTCTATTTGGGAACTTGTGAATTGAAATGACTTTGAAAACCTTGGGATGATGAGTCATTCTATTGAGAGATTTTTGAAGGTGAATATGACTGGGGAATGACTTGGTGAATTTTACAAAAACTGATGGTTGGGTTCGGATGCGATACCATTCCAATTTACAAGTACCCCCACAATATCTGAATCTGGGTAAGGCTTAGCTGGAAACTTATGTATTTTAGTATGGGTTCCCTCTGAACAAGCGTCATAGGGGTTATGCCGAGGCTGCCTCCGTACTGGTGAAGTGATATGAAATGACGTGAAATGAGGTGAATGTCCAGCCCAAGCCCTGTGCAGTTCCCAGGCTGACCGCGTGTCTTCACTGGGAGGCCAAGCTCATGGGGAGAGGTGCCTATACTAGAATATGTAAATGAAAGGTTAGGATTGGTAGTTCGCGTACTGCGTACGATAAATCAGGGCCAGTTACCCCTGACGAACTATTGCAATTGTTGTGGCACAAGTGTACAACCTCTGCAGAGTTTAACCTATTCGAATAGCCGCGTCCGCAGTTGGAAAGGCCATACTGTTCCGTCATCAGAAATTTTCTAAAAATATGAATGGTGAATTGTGACTTGAATTGAAAGGTGACTTTGATTTTGAATCACACCTGAGTTGTGGGAATGACACTAATGTTCCCACTTGAGTTAGTTGAGCAAATGAAGGTTTTTGATTATTAAGGTGTTTACAAAATAAAACTGGCTTTATGCAAATGAAACTAGAGCTTAGAACCCCCTTACTATAGTTGATAGCATTTTACCTTAGTATTAGTTTGCGAGTACTTTAAAGTACTCATGGCTGTGTCCCTGGCTATTCAAATGGCCAGACTATGAAGACGAGTACCAGAACCCGGAAGGAGGACAGCAGGACGTCTACGACAACTAGGATCACTCCTGACGTCAACAGTTGCCTGTGGAATAGATGGACTACTACTACGCTACTTTCGCTTCCGCTATGTGTTATGTAATGAATAAATAGAACTTCTATTATTGTAATGAGAATGGATCATGTGATCCTTTATTTGTAAGACGATTATGGTATGTAATGAATGATGTGTTGTGATATCAATCTTCATGTCTCGCAAAAACAATATTCCTGGGATTGCGATGAATGGCATAATAGGCATCTGTACTTAAAAATCCGGGTGTTGACAAGTTGGTATCAGAGCCATTGTTGACCTTAGGAGACCTTAGTTAGAATGGACGTCTGAAAATTTTAGTTTCAAAAACAAATGAAGTGACTACTTAAGAAAACTTATTCTCCCTCTTATCCTTGAGATCTTCTTCAAAATAAGAAAGTTATGCTCTATTCTTCTTAGACTACTACATAAAAGTTTGACACACTTCTCTAACTTACTCATCAAAATGCTTCACAGATGGAGTACACCTGCAAGTCTTATCAGCTTGGCCACGGAGGAAACCTCATGTTCGAGAAGGATTTGAAACAACTGGTTGAGTATTTAGGATGCCCGTATACCGAGTTCTTCGGAATACCCCTCAACAATCCATCCGGAGGACCACCTCGGTGGGAAGTTACTGCAGATCTGAGAGGAAAGCTTGGAGCCTTAATATGGGAAACCATCTGGTTTTCTGTAACGGGAAGCACTTGGAAGGAAGGACTAGTCAGAGCTATGCAAGAAGCAATTGCCCGTCTGTGCGGACAGAATATCAACAAGCTCAAGAATACCCGCTTCATCTACTACCCAAGACATGACCCCACCGGAAGACCGATGACCATGCCCCCGCACACGGAGATGAACCACTATGTAGCACACCTCGACTTCATGCTGTACAAGACCCGCAAGGAGTTGGACAACGCCCTCGCTTTTCGCCAAGCACATTACCCGTGAAGATGAAGAATCCCCCCCTGAAGAGTAGTTTCATTTAAGGCACCTTCGTATGTGTGAGTTGTATCAGGATCCCCTTGTATCGTAGAGCGATGAATGGTTCTTCAAACCAACGGTGTGTTAGCTTTGTAATGTGTGATGCTTGGTATGAATGAAAAAGTGTTGTTGGTTTTTACCCCCGCAACACTGCTCAAGTTTTCAATATTATGAACTTTTTAAACTTAACAAAACAAACCATAGAAATTTCCCTCTTATCTTATCATCTACATCAATGTTCAGATGGCCCCTCCCAATCGCACCAACGACGCGATGATGCAACTGCTGCAAACCCTGCTTGCCGACCGAGAAGTCGAGAGAGCTGAACGCCAAGCCAACATTGCCGCACTGCAATAGATAGCTCAGAACAATCAAGGCCATGGAAACCACGATCACCCTGGATCGAAGCTGAAGAACTTTCAGCACACCAACCCTCCGATGTTCAACAAGACTGAAGAGCCCCTTGATGCTGATGACTGGCTCCAGACCATGGAGAACAACCTTGAAGTTGCAGGAGTTGAAGCCGCAGAAAAAGTATTGTTCGCCACCCACTACCTGTCAGGACCTGCCAGAGCCTGGTGGACAAGTGCCCGTGCAATGAATGCGGGACAGATGATGACTTGGGAAGACTTCAAGCTGAAGTTCAGCAAATACCATGTGCCCCAAGGATTGATCAAGAAGATGAGAGATGAGTTCCGTGAACTCAAGCAAGGAAGAATGTGTAATGTCCCAGGTTTAGAGACGATCGAGGGGTAGATTTTAGAAAGGGATGTGCATTGCATGGTAAATTCTGGGGAAATTTCGCGCTTTTAAACAAAAACTGCACCGAAGGGGAACAAGTTTCTCTCTCAACACCTTACAGGGTTAGGGTTTCGAGAGTGCGACAAACTTGCATCTCACTTAACTAGTTTAGGGTTTTGAGAGGAGAAGGGAGAGTTTGCATGATTGAATTCTAAATAAAGTGGCATGGTTGAATTCAAACCAATGTTGAATTTGAATTTCAAATTCAAACATTAAATAATTACCCTAAATAATTCAATTGTGAGGAATTCATTAAGTAAATTATAAATAATAAACAATATGAACAATTAAAATAAAGTAAAGCTCATTAGGGAAAACTTTGAGCTTTATTGATCATCACACAATTTACATTGTCATTACAATATTCATAAGAGAAAATAAATGAATAATACAACACATTACAAGAATTGCTTAAATAAGAAAAAGGAGATTACAATCAATGACCTATCCTAAGTTACAAGTCTAGTTTCATAAGATGCTTGAGCCAGATGATCTCCATCTTCACTTGATTATACTCTTGATTCCCTGCACATAACAAAGCAAGACAAGAATTATGCCAAGTGGCATTGCCACTTGGCAGGTTAAGAAGAATAATGGAAATGAGAGGATATGGTTCAGCTCTGCCGAGCTGATCCTCTCACATCCAAGTGCAAAGCATCAGGTACACACACACACACAGGCAGCTTACACTGCATGTGTGCATGCTAAACAAGACACCAGACCGAGAGGAGTCACCAAATGAAATCACCACCGGCACATCGACCCGAGAGAGAGCAAGGGAGAAGCATATATAACCTTTTTTGAGCCAAACCCTAGCTGTTCACCGGCAGCAACTCCACAAGGGTAAGCACAGCAAGAACAGCAAGAACAGGTGAACAACTAGAGCTGTTTCACCTATCCCATAATCACCAGAATCAAACCAAGCATCAAGCTTGCAAGGAGGAGCAGGGCAAGCCAAGAAATCAGCACAGCAGCTAAACATCTACACCAACAACCTTTCTAGGAGCTGGAGTGAGGTATACCCAGATAAGCATGAGCAAGCCATGGTTTTGCTCATAAATAAGCATGTGCACATGTCACAGAAGCAAAGAGGGTAGAATACCCTATTTGTATCATCATTTGGCTATCAGCCATATGATGCAAGCAAAACAAGGGTAAAACTATTAGGAATGGATCCAAGGGAACACTGATCAAGCCAACAGTATTAAAAAGGACTTAACCAGGGAAATCCAGCAAGGAACTAATCCCTATCTAGCTACCCAGATTCACCTAGCAACACACAGCTAGCAAAGCCATCAGAATAATGGACAGATATCTGTCCAGTATGATGTCAACATCAAATAACCTGGCAGCCTATGAAGGACTACCAGGATTAGTGCACAGAAGCATCCATGAGGTAGGAGCAACCATTTCTAAGCAGACAGAGCCTGCTAGGGTCACAACAGCTACCTATCCACATAGGAAATTCACCAAAGCATCACATCATTATCCAGTAGGATTCAGTATGAGCTAGGATATCCAACCAGTGGTTGGCATCCCTATAGCTACATCAAATTCATCCATATGATCATTACTGATAAACAGTTCACATCATTTATCCATCTAGTAAAACAAGGAATTACAGATAAATGAAACAGATAAGTAACCAAAGCACCAACATCTTGCCAGTGACCCAATGGTTCACTACAAGCATCAGATGATGCTTGAGTAAGCATTAACACACACCAGCACAAGTATAAGTGTCACACAGACACCAGGTGAAGCACCAGTAGGGCACAGGCAACAAGCAAGTGATGATCATTTGATCATCAGAGCCTGCTAAAGCATGCCAAGGCAAGCTAGAATCAATCACTGGGATTCCACATGAATTCTATGAATTAAACAACCACAGATAAGCAACACTTGTATTACAGACTAGCACATAACCATTTTATGGTTATAACCAGAAGCATATCATCAAGGAATTGATGTATATGAACAACAATTAAGCAAGGCCAAACCTACTATAAGCCAGGACTCAATAATCATCACATAAATAACACTGTCTCTTGCTAAACAGCAAGAACCACTCACAGTAATGAACCAGGGGAGCTAGAGCTTGTTACAGCATAAGCAAGCAAGCAACAGCAATGGCTAGTAATGCTCAGATGAACACCTAGCCGGATATTAACATATATAACCAAGGGTGAGCAGAGACATGAATCAAAGGAAGCACACGCCACAGCACGATTCACACAAGCACATAGACTAGAGCAAGCATGGCAGTAGCAAGCTATAGAGCAGCATACGCATAGCAGCAGAAGCACAGCACCGCAAGCATCAGCGCAGCAGTGAAGCAGCATACGCACACACAGAGAGTTAGGCGCAGCAGAGCTACTGGAGGTAGAAGAAAAGCAGGCTAGAAAGAGAGAAAGGAGGGGAATCGGAGGAGGCGTACCTGGAGCAGCAGCACAAGGCGTGCCATGGCGGCACGGCGGCACGGGCCACCCACGGCAGCGCCAAGCCGCGCCTGGCCTGACGACGTCGAGCGTGAGCGCCCCACGGCAGTACCACCGCAGCACCACGGCGGCGCCACAGCACCTAGAGCGTCGGCGGCAACAAGATCGCCGAGGCACTCCACGCCAGGAGACCAGAGACGAAGGAAGCGAGGCGAGCCAGCGGCGCAACACGAATCGCCGCGGTGGATCTGAATCGCCGTCAAGTGGCGGTTCAGATGCGCCACATCTCGCCGGCGACGATGGCCGGAGTCGGCCGGAACAATTCGGCGAAGGGGCCGGCGACGCGCGCGTCGCCAGAGCTCAAGGGTTAGGGTTAGGTCACGCGCGAGAGAGGAGGAGAGACTGAACGGGTTGGGCCGGACCAGGTGGGTTGGCCAAACCTGACCCTTTGGGCCACCTGACAGGTGGGGCCCAAGGGCATTTAGGTCATTTCACAATTCATATAAATACTGAAACTTTGAAATTAAATAAGAAATGCTTAGAAGCTCAGAAAAATAAATTAAAATTATGAAAATGGATCAGCATAAAATTCTCTATTTAAATAAAATACCAAACATAATTTTTGAAGTCAATTAAGAATAAATATTATTTTGATGATTTAAATAATAATTTAAATCACACATACTATTTTCAATAATGAAAATAAGTCCATTAATACAAATGGACTATCAAAAAAAACCTTGACAATATTTCAAGGTAGTATTTACCCTAAAACCAGTATCTCCAAGTTGTTCTTAGTAATAACCTCCCACATGATATTACAACGACATCGGAAGGGGGGAACAAACCCTAAAAATTGGAATCATGCATAATTGCTTCTTTAACCATTGCCCTTATCGGACAATGATGCTATCTTTCAGAGACAGAGGACAAGGGTCCGTCCACACCTTCCAACTGCAAAACTTTGCAGTATTCAGGCAAGTTCATCACTTGCTCATGTCATTCGAGTATTTCTATCAAATTACTTGCAAAGTATTATGGTTATCACTATTGCATAAAAACCAAAACCACTACTTTCATAACTATGAATATGACTATGTGGTGGGCAATGGAACCATGGAATGTGTTGATATGGTGGAGGTTCCATTGCAAGGGTTTATATCCATCTAGGATTAAACAACAAATGTCGCCAGTGATTCTTGTGCCGTAATACCCGTGTTAACCATAAGATCTGGAGTGGGACGGACTAGTCAATCGTATTTCCACCTCTTGTACATCAACGGATGCGCTTACCGTAGCGGTTGTGTCTTGCGGAGCAACTTGTGGGTGGGGAACCCATTCTAAGTCCCCACGGTTATGCTGTGCATACCGTAGCGGTTGCGGCTTGCGGAACAACTTGTGGGTGGGGAACCCATTCTAAGTCCCCACGGTAATGTGGTCTATGATGGGTTGCAGCTACCGGCGAAGGAGTTTGGTTCGATCCCGCATCGTTGTCGTGGTCGGGGTCCGTCCTTAAATGGTGTAAGTGGACCGACGAGGACCCAGGGTCGGAGTTTGCAACAAAGGGTGGGTGTGCGAGGTAGCGGAGGAATATGATTGGCTATGACCTTATACCGGGCCTCACACCGAAGGAAGTGTGGACGGGAAAGCTGCCCGGTTGGCACCAAGGTTAAGATCTCTTATGGGTAAAGCAACACACCTCTGCAGAGTGTAAGGAACTGTGACCTGTCACTCCCTGTTCCGGGATGAGGAACTCCGAACGCGGCCGGAAAGGAGCTCCATGAAGTTCTAGTAAACCGGTGAAGGCTGACGGACATAGTTCTTTGAAATAAAAGCAATCTCTTGAAGAAATGTTTATCAAAACTTGCATTGGTATTAGACTTTCTGGTCTAATATCGTAGTTAGTGCATTAAACACCTCTTATCTATAATGAACTTGTTGAGTACGCTCGTACTCATACCACTCTTAAATCCCATGCTTAGATTGTCAGATAAATGCGGAAGAGGACTGCGACAACAATGAAGAAGCCGAGATCATCGGCTACGATGAACCTGACCTCTCAGGAGGAGTTGAAGGCGTAGACTATCTCATAGTCTACGGAACCGGGGAGGCTTCCGGTGGAGATCAAGCCTAGAAGAACCTAGTAGTAGTTGTAGCCGTGCAACACGAACTCTTAATATTTAGCTGCTCGAGGAAATAAATGTATCACTTAATGAGACTTATATATTGTAAACTAAGTTGGGTTTGCCTCGAATCCAGGAGTATTCCTCTTAGGACCCAAGAGGAGCTCCAAGACGACATGTGTATGATAATTGTAATAATAAGTGAATGAGTTATGGACCTGCTATGTTCTGTTGTACTACTCTGAGGGATGTAATATTTGCGGAATGGTACTTCGTGAATGTTATATCAACGACTGGCATACTACAACATGCAGTGGTATGCAGGGTCACCACAGTTGGTATCAGAGCAAAAGCTTTGACCTTAGGTTGGAACCTAGTAAATGGGACCAAACGTTAGGAGTCAAATAGGATTAGTAAAGAATTCTCTAAAAATATGGTGTATATTCAATTGAGAATACAACAATCATATCTTTTAGTGCGATAATTCTTTATTATCTCTATTATGATGCATTATTACTAATCTTATAATCTTTCTATTTCTACAGCCAACATGGCAAGTTCACGTCCTGGCCGAAACGTGAAAGTGATGGATTCCACACTGAGCGAATACCAAGGAGGGCTTGCAGATATCCTACGAGCCATGTTACTTGAATTTGGGTGCGATCCCCAAATCCAAGTAAAGAAATACATGTACTATGATGGTACTGTATTGGCCAAGTGCAGAGTAGGACTGCGACTTCCCGAATCTTTGGGAATGAACGTAGTCATGCCAGCAGGGGAAGCTAGGACAATCAACACAGCCTACCATATAGCTGTTATGAGAGCCATAACCGACATACGGGAACATAAGACGAAAGAGCTTATGGATTCCGAGTTCTCCCATATTCCTCATAATCAGGAGGAAGAAGATTCCATGCTCAACCACTACAAATATGCCAAACGCAAACCCATAGCAGCGGCAAAATATATGGATAATAGCCGCAACTTCATATCATTACTCTTTCAGTTGAACCATCATCTGATAGGAGCAATTGATACGATGCTAGAGGAATTTACTGAACCCAAGGAGGAGAGTAGGGGAAAAGAACCTATGGAGAATGTGGTGCACACACCGGTTTACTCAGCTGGTGACTACATCAGTATTGATCCACTTGAGCGTGAACCTACACAGTACACACAGGAACTATCTCGGGTAGTTCCTATGGGGGATACGAGGGCGGAGAGGAATCCGGAAACAACCAGCGTTCCGAGACTCCTATCGAGAATTCCACGGGTTGGCGTTGGGGATCGGATACTGGAACTCATAGTACTTCTGTGTATTATGATGGGGAGATGAATGATGATGCAACAACCCAGAACCAGAGTTATCCTAGTAATGAAGGAGTTGATGGAGGGTATCCGACACAGGTTGAGTCGGGTATGAGTGTTGGTAACACCTATGGTGGAGCTACAGGGGAGTACACCCGATGGGTGGACTATGATGCACTTAACGATCAGTTTGTGAACACTGATTTCTCCCTAGGATCGTCATCGGATTCAGATTACCAGCCAACAGGGAGACCTTATGTTCCAGGGTCTATCAGGAGGACGACACGTTCGACCGGATGGAAGCCTGGGATGTACCGGGAGTGAAGATCGACTAGAGTCCACCAAGGGAGGCGAGGCTATAATACACAAGTACCACGTGTATTATAGTATGTAATATTTGTATAAATTTGTACATATACTTTAATAAGTGAGTTTGCATACTCACATCGACTTGAGTATTGTAATAAGACCACTTAAGTATGTATATACAGGGTATATGTTTTGTATGATTTGGATTTGCTTCTTGATTTCCATTGCGTGACTAGTTCTGTGCACAAAGTTGAGCTCAGAAAACTTGCGCATGGAGTAATTATGAGTATCATCTTGTGTTGCAGAACTAGGGGGTTATGTCGGGAATGCTAGGAGACGAGACCGAAGCACAGCGCATGGAGCGCGAAGCAAAACAAAAGGAAGAGGCTGAGGGTGCAGCCAGAGATCAGTTTCCACCACCACCACCACCCATGACGCAGCAAAATTTCATCCAGTACATGCAGCTGGTAGAGGAGAGACAGCGTGTAACACTGGAGCAGCAGAACAAATTCTTCCAAGATTTACTGCAGCAGAACAGGGTGGAGAGACCTGAGAACCCGGGAGTCACATTAGCAGACTTCCAAAACACCAAGCCTATATCTTTCGCATACGCGCCCGAGCCAATGGACGCGGAAGATTGGCTTATGGATACTGAGCGAAAGCTCAATACTGTTGGATGTAACGACCAAGAGAAGGTCCGTTATGCTACTCATCTGCTGTGTGGACCTGCCGCATCATGGTGGGACAATATTGTAGCCGTTTATCCGGCTGGAAAGGTATTTACCTGGGAGGAATTTGCAAGGAAGTTCAGGGAATCCAATGTCCCTGAAAGTATTGTGGAACTGAAGCGTCGAGAATTTGAAAGTCTCGAGCAGAAGGACAAGGCAATCCTGACTTATGTCAGGGAATTCTCAAAGCTGTCCCGGTACGCTGTTGAAGAAGTCAACACCGAGGACAAGAAGAAGAAGAGATTTCTGAGGGGGTTAAGTCCCCAGTTCAAGGTACAGCTCCGTATGATGAGAGCAACGGAGTTTCAAGAATTGGTGGATGCTGCCATCACTCTGGAAGATGATTTCAAACAACTGCAGGAGGAAAAGAGGAAGAAGGCCAAGTTTGAGCCTAAAAGATTTTCCAATAACAAGCCCAACACCAGCTTGAATTTCAAGCCAAGATACAACAACAACAACAACAGCAACTACTATGGTAGCAGGAAGAACCAAGCGTTTCAAACTGCGAACCAAATAGTTTGTCGCATCTGCGGGTTTAAAGGACATACTTCAAAGGATTGTCGTAAACCCAGAATCATTTGCTTCGGGTGTCGTCAGGAGGGGCACATGATGAAAGACTGCCCTAATAAGAAGAATGGAGGAGGTCAGTCAGGAGGAGGAGGAAGCCGAGGAGGAAACACCGGAGGGAACTGGAAGAATAAGAAGCCCTTCGGCAAGCTGAACTGTACCAGTCTGGAGGAGGTGGTCAACTCCGACCAGGCGGTGATAGGTACGCTCCAGATACTCACTCATCCTGGCAAAGTACTTTTCGACACTGGTGCAACTACATCATTCATTTCTCAACAATTCATCACCAAACATGGGATTAGTTGCACTAAGTTAGATACACCCATAACCATACTTTCTGCGGGGGGAACGATAGTAGTAACCCATACCAAACAAAAACAAGTCATCATGATCAACAAGTACGCGTTTGACGCGGACCTGTTCATTTTACCGATGAAGGACATTGATGTCATTCTTGGTATGAACTGGTTGGAAGCTAATGGAGCATTGATCGACTGTGTGAACAAAACGGTGTCTTTGAAAAGCCCCGATGGAAGTAGAATGATCTACCAAGGCGACAAACATACACAAATTGAAGTTGAGCTACAGCTGAACAGCATGAAGGAGGTGAAGTTAGAAGATATACCTGTAGTAAATGAATTCCAGGATGTGTTTCCTGGAATTACAGTATGCCACCAGATAGGGAGATTGAATTCACTATCGACCTAATTCCAGGAACAGCTCCGATTGCTAAGGCACCATATAAGATGGGGCCCAAGGAGTTGAAAGAACTTAAGGAGCAACTGGATGACTTGGAACAAAAGGGATTCATTCAGGAGAGTGTTTCACCATGGGGATCACCTGTGATCTTCGTGGATAAAAGAGATGGAGGAAGAAGGATGTGTGGAGACTACAGGAATCTGAACAACGTCACAATCAAGAACAAGTACCCACTTCCAAGAATACAAGATCTATTTGATCAAGTTAGAGGCGCGGGAGTCTTTTCCAAGATTGATCTAAGATCCGGTTATCACCAGATAAAGATCAAGAAGGAAGACGTTCCGAAAACTGCCTTTGTCTCAAGGTATGGACACCATGAATACCTTGTAGTGCCTTTTGGATTGACCAATGCCCCAGCAATATTCATGAATCTCATGAATAAGATCTTCATGCCATATCTAGACAAGTTTGTCATCGTATTTATCGATGATATCTTGATATATTCCAAGAACAAGGCCAAACATGCTGAACATTTGAGGTTAGTGTTGCAAACACTACGGGAACATCAACTCTATGCCAAACTTAGTAAGTGTGAATTTTGGCTAGATCAAGTGGAATTCCTTGGTCATGTTATTAGTAAAGATGGAATAGCTGTTAACCCGAGTAAGGTAGCAGCAGTTCTAGAATGGGAAGCACCCAAGACTGTCAAGGAAATTCGAGGATTCCTAGGAATGGCAGGATATTATCGGAGATTCATTGAAGGATTCTCTAAGATAGCAGGACCTATGACAAAGCTGTTAAGCAAGAACACACCATTCGTGTGGTCAGAGGAGTGTGAGAAGAGTTTTCAAACCCTGAAGGAGAAACTCACCACGGCACCGGTGTTAGCAGTTCCGGAAGTTGGCAAGGATTACACCGTGTACTGTGACGCATCCAAACATGGATTGGGTTGCGTACTCATGCAAGATCGAAAAGTGATATCTTATGGATCGAGGCAACTCAGACCTCATGAAGTAAACTATCCAACACATGACTTGGAATTAGCAGCGGTCGTATTTGCACTCAAAACTTGGAGACATTTTCTCTATGGAGCTAAGTGTGAGCTCTATACAGACCATAAAAGCCTCAAATATTTCTTCACTCAGAAGGAACTCAACATGAGGCAGAAAAGATGGCTAGAATTGATCAAGGATTATGATCTGACAATCAATTACACACCAGGAAAGGCCAATGTTGTAGCCGATGCCCTGAGTAGGAAGAGCACCGGAGGAGTGGAACAAGAAATATCACCGGAGTTGAGGAAGGAAATAAGTCAAGCCCAAATACAACTTTGGGAGAAGGAAGCCCATGAAGGACTATCGGCTCTACAAGTAGCCGATGAGCTAAATGTCAACCTGAAGAATGAGATAATGATGGGTCAGTTGGACGATCCATTCATCGTGGAGGAGATGAGAAGAATAGATGAGGGAAGACCATCAGAATTTCACCGCGGAGAATCTGGATCTTTATGGTTCCAGAAAAGAATTTGCGTTCCGGATATTGCTGAAATTAAGGAAGTAATACTCCGGGAAGCTCATCAAACACCATATTCCATACATCCGGGAAGTACAAAGATGTACATGGATCTAAAGGAACTATTCTGGTGGAATAACATGAAGAGGGAGATAGCACAATATGTGGCAGAATGCCATACACACTTGAGAGTGAAGGCTGAACACCAGAGTCCGGCAGGAAAGTTACAACCTTTACCTATTCCAGAGTGGAAATGGGAGGAAATAGGGATGGATTTCATCACCGGACTACCCATGACTAATAAAAAGAAGGACATGATATGGGTAATCGTGGACCGGTTGACGAAAAGTGCACACTTCTTAGCGGTAAATCAGCAGGATAAAGGAGAGAAACTCATCGATCTTTACATCAAAGAGATCGTGAGTAAGCATGGAGTGCCTAAGAAGATCGTGTCGGATCGAGGATCCGTGTTCACATCAGCGTTCTGGAAGCAACTACACGAAGCTTTAGGATCCAAGTTGGACTATAGTACCGCTTATCATCCCCAGACAGGTGGACAAACCGAGAGAACCAACCAGATCTTAGAGGATATGCTTAGGGCTTGTGCCCTAGACTTCGGAGGATCATGGGAAGAACACTTACCACTAGCAGAGTTTTCATATAACAATAGCTATCAAAGCAGCATCAAGATGGCACCATTTGAAGCTCTGTATGGAAGGAAGTGTAGATCACCGATATGTTGGTATGAAGCCGGAGCAAGCAAAGAGTTCAACCCTGATTATGTCAAGGAAAAACAACAAATCATTGACATTATCAAAGACAGGCTCAAGATAGCCCAAAGTAGGCAAAAGAGTTATGCCGATCAGAAGAGGAGAACATGGGAGCCACGAGTTGGAGACATGGTTTATCTTAAGGTAAGCCCGATGAAAGGACTCCAGAGGTTTGGAGTAAAAGGAAAACTCAGTCCTAGATATATAGGACCTTTCAAGATACTGAGTCAGAACCGAGGTTTAGCCTTTGAATTGGATCTACCGGGAAGGTTAGCTCAAGTTCACAATGTATTCCATGTGTCACAACTCCGGAAATGCTTAAAGACCCCAGATGAACCAGTATTATATGAAGAGCTCGAGTTACAACCAGACTTGACTTACATCGAGAAGCCAGCCAAGATTCTCGAGGAGAGCTGGAAACAACTCCGAAATAAAGCTATCAAGTACTGCAAGATACAATGGAAGCATCACCCCGAGAGGGAAGCCACCTGGGAAAAAGAAGAAGACCTGAGGAAAACATACCCTGAGCTGTTCAGGTATTACAACCACAACTTCGGGACGAAGTTTTCTTTAAGGGGGAAAGGCTATAATGTCCCAGGTTTAGAGACGATCGAGGGGTAGATTTTAGAAAGGGATGTGCATTGCATGGTAAATTCTGGGGAAATTTCGCGCTTTTAAACAAAAACTGCACCGAAGGGGAACAAGTTTCTCTCTCAACACCTTACAGGGTTAGGGTTTCGAGAGTGCGACAAACTTGCATCTCACTTAACTAGTTTAGGGTTTTGAGAGGAGAAGGGAGAGTTTGCATGATTGAATTCTAAATAAAGTGGCATGGTTGAATTCAAACCAATGTTGAATTTGAATTTCAAATTCAAACATTAAATAATTACCCTAAATAATTCAATTGTGAGGAATTCATTAAGTAAATTATAAATAATAAACAATATGAACAATTAAAATAAAGTAAAGCTCATTAGGGAAAACTTTGAGCTTTATTGATCATCACACAATTTACATTGTCATTACAATATTCATAAGAGAAAATAAATGAATAATACAACACATTACAAGAATTGCTTAAATAAGAAAAAGGAGATTACAATCAATGACCTATCCTAAGTTACAAGTCTAGTTTCATAAGATGCTTGAGCCAGATGATCTCCATCTTCACTTGATTATACTCTTGATTCCCTGCACATAACAAAGCAAGACAAGAATTATGCCAAGTGGCATTGCCACTTGGCAGGTTAAGAAGAATAATGGAAATTAGAGGATATGGTTCAGCTCTGCCGAGCTAATCCTCTCACATCCAAGTGCAAAGCATCAGGTACACACACACACACAGGCAGCTTACACTGCATGTGTGCATGCTAAACGAGACACCAAAGACTGAGAGGAGTCACCAAATGAAATCACCACTGCTGTCGACCAGAGAGAGCAAGGGAGAAGCATATATAACCTTTTTTGAGCCAAACCCTAGCTGTTCACCGGCAGCAACTCCACAAGGGTAAGCACACCAAGAACAGCAAGAACAGGTGAACAGCTAGAGCTGTTTCACCTATCCCATAATCACCAGAATCAAACCAAGCATCAAGCTTGCAAGGAGGAGCAGGGCAAGCCAAGAAATCAGCACAGCAGCTAAACCTCTACACCAACAACCTTTCTAGGAGCTGGAGTGAGGTATACCCAGATAAGCATGAGCAAGCCATGGTTTTGCTCATAAATAAGCATGTGCACATGTCACAGAAGCAAAGAGGGTAGAATACCCTATTTGTATCATCATTTGGCTATCAGCCATATGATGCAAGCAAAACAAGGGTAAAACTATTAGGAATGGATCCAAGGGAACACTGATCAAGCCAACAGTATTAAAAAGGACTTAACCAGGGAAATCCAGCAAGGAACTAATCCCTATCTAGCTACCCAGATTCACCTAGCAACACACAGCTAGCAAAGCCATCAGAATAATGGACAGATATCTGTCCAGTATGATGTCAACATCAAATAACCTGGCAGCCTATGAAGGACTACCAGGATTAGTGCACAGAAGCATCCATGAGGTAGGAGCAACCATTTCTAAGCAGACAGAGCCTGCTAGGGTCACAACAGCTACCTATCCACATAGGAAATTCACCAAAGCATCACATCATTATCCAGTAGGATTCAGTATGAGCTAGGATATCCAACCAGTGGTTGGCATCCCTCTAGCTACATCAAATTCATCCATATGATCATTACTGATAAACAGTTCACATCATTTATCCATCTAGTAAAACAAGGAATTACAGATAAATGAAACAGATAAGTAACCAAAGCACCAACATCTTGCCAGTGACCCAATGGTTCACTACAAGCATCAGATGATGCTTGAGTAAGCATTAACACACACCAGCACAAGTATAAGTGTCACACAGACACCAGGTGAAGCACCAGTAGGGCACAGGCAACAAGCAAGTGATGATCATTTGATCATCAGAGCCTGCTAAAGCATGCCAAGGCAAGCTAGAATCAATCACTGGGATTCCACATGAATTCTATGAATTAAACAACCACAGATAAGCAACACTTGTATTACAGACTAGCACATAACCATTTTATGGTTATAACCAGAAGCATATCATCAAGGAATTGATGTATATGAACAACAATTAAGCAAGGCCAAACCTACTATAAGCCAGGACTCAATAATCATCACATAAATAACACTGTCTCTTGCTAAACAGCAAGAACCACTCACAGTAATGAACCAGGGGAGCTAGAGCTTGTTACAGCATAAGCAAGCAAGCAACAGCAATGGCTAGTAATGCTCAAATGAACACCTAGCCGGATATTAACATATATAACCAAGGGTGAGCAGAGACATGAATCAAAGGAAGCACACGCCACAGCACGATTCACACAAGCACATAGACTAGAGCAAGCATGGCAGTAGCAAGCTATAGAGCAGCATACGCATAGCAGAAGAAGCACAGCACCGCAAGCATCAGCGCAGCAGTGAAGCAGCATACGCACACACAGAGAGTTAGGCGCAGCAGAGCTACTGGAGGTAGAAGAAAAGCAGGCTAGAAAGAGAGAAAGGAGGGGAATCGGAGGAGGCGTACCTGGAGCAGCAGCACAAGGCGTGCCATGGCGGCACGGCGGCACGGGCCACCCACGGCAGCGCCAAGCCGCGCCTGGCCTGACGACGTCGAGCGTGAGCCCCCCACGGCAGTACCACCGCAGCACCATGGCGGCGCCACAGCACCTAGAGCGTCGGCGGCGACAAGATCGCCGAGGCACTCCACGCCAGGAGACCAGAGACGAAGGAAGCGAGGCGAGCCAGCGGCGCAACACGAATCGCCGCGGTGGATCTGAATCGCCGTCAAGTGGCGGTTCAGATGCGCCACATCTCGCCGACGGCGATGGCCGGAGTCGGCCGGAACAATTCGGCGAAGGGGCCGGCGACGCGCGCGTCGCCAGAGCTCAAGGGTTAGGGTTAGGTCACGCGCGAGAGAGGAGGAGAGACTGAACGGGTTGGGCCGGACCAGGTGGGTCGGCCAAACCTGACCCTTTGGGCCACCTGACAGGTGGGGCCCAAGGGCATTTAGGTCATTTCACAATTCATATAAATACTGAAACTTTGAAATTAAATAAGAAATGCTTAGAAGCTCAGAAAAATAAATTAAAATTATGAAAATGGATCAGCATAAAATCCTCTATTTAAATAAAATACCAAACATAATTTTTGAAGTCAATTAAGAATAAATATTATTTTGATGATTTAAATAATAATTTAAATCACACATACTATTTTCAATAATGAAAATAAGTCCATTAATACAAATGGACTATCAAAAAAAACCTTGACAATATTTCAAGGTAGTATTTACCCTAAAACCAGTATCTCCAAGTTGTTCTTAGTAATAACCTCCCACATGATATTACAACGACATCGGAAGGGGGGAGCGAACCCTAAAAATTGGAATCATGCATAATTGCTTCTTTAACCATTGCCCTTATCGGACAATGATGCTATCTTTCAGAGACAGAGGACAAGGGTCAGTCCACACCTTCCAACTGCAAAACTTTGCAGTGTTCAGGCAAGTTCATCACTTTCTCATGTCATTCGAGTATTTCTATCAAATTACTTGCAAAGTATTATGGTTATCACTATTGCATAAAAACCAAAACCACTACTTTCATAACTATGAATATGACTATGTGGTGGGCAATGGAACCATGGATTGTGTTGATATGGTGGAGGTTCCATTGCAAGGGTTTATATCCATCTAGGATTAAACAACAAATGTCGCCAGTGATTCTTGTGCCGTAATACCTGTGTTAACCATAAGATCTGGAGTGGGACGGACTAGTCAATCGTATTTCCACCTCTTGTACATCAACGGATGCGCTTACCGTAGCGGTTGTGTCTTGCGGAGCAACTTGTGGGTGGGGAACCCATTCTAAGTCCCCACGGTTATGCTGTGCATACCGTAGCGGTTGCGGCTTGCGGAACAACTTGTGGGTGGGGAACCCATTCTAAGTCCCCACGGTAATGTGGTCTATGATGGGTTGCAGCTACCGGCGAAGGAGTTTGGTTCGATCCCAGACTGTTGTCGTGGTCGGGGTCCGTCCTTAAATGGTGTAAGTGGACCAACGAGGACCCAGGGTCGGAGTTTGCAACAAAGGGTGGGTGTGCGAGGTAGCGGAGGAATATGATTGGCTATGACCTTATACCGGGCCTCACACCGAAGGAAGTGTGGACGGGAAAGCTGCCCGGTTGGCACCAAGGTTAAGATCTCTTATGGGTAAAGCAACACACCTCTGCAGAGTGTAAGGAACTGTGACCTGTCACTCCCTGTTCCGGGATGAGGAACTGCGAACGCGGCCGGAAAGGAGCTCCATGAAGTTCTAGTAAACCGGTGGAGATCAAGCCTAGAAGAACCTAGTAGTAGTTGTAGCCATGCAGCACGAACTCTTAATATTTAGCTGCTCGAGGAAATAAATGTATCACTTAATGAGACTTATATATTGTAAACTAAGTTGGGTTCGCCTCGAATCCAGGAGTATTCCTCTTAGGACCCAAGAGGAGCTCCAAGACGACATGTGTATGATAATTGTAATAATAAGTGAATGAGTTATGGACCTGCTATGTTCTGTTGTACTACTCTGAGGGATGTAATATTTGCGGAATGGTACTTCGTGAATGTTATATCAACGACTGGCATACTACAACATGCAGTGGTATGCAGGGTCACCACAGAATGTCCGTGGTGGAATACCGCGACAGGTTTCTCACTCTGTTAAGGTACGCCCCGGATGAGACCGACACCAATGAGAAGAGAAAGGAAAGATTTCTGAACGGACTACACGACGAGATGCAGACTGTGTTAGTGAACATTCCGTTCGCTGACTTAGAAGCCCTCGTGGACTCAGCCATACAGATGGAAGGAAAGCTACATCAAGCCAATGAGAACCGCAAGCGCAGAATGATGAACCAGAATGGACCCCACCATACCCAGAAGTACCGCAACAACTCCTCTGGAGGATTCACCCCAAGATACAACAAGCCCCCTGCCCAGAATTATCGCCCCAACAACCACAACAACAACGGAGGACCCCCGAAGCCCGGAGGCAACAACAACAACAACAACAACAACGACAACCACCACAACAACCACAACCACCCCAACAACAGCAACAACAATGGAAACAACAACAACACCAATACTGCCCCAAGGACTGGAAGCAACGCTACCCCCGTAATCCCCAAAGACAAGTCCACCGTCAACTGCTACGAATGTGGAGTTGTGGGTCACTTCTCCAATGAGTGCCCCAAGAAGCTTGCCAGGATTGCCGCCAATACCGCAGCACCTGCTCAGCAACAACGCCGCTTTGCCGGAAGAAGGAACCAGAACAACAACAACGGCCGTCTCTACCACATGACTGCCACTGAAGCTCAGGAAGCACCCCAGACCATGCCAAGTATGTCTTCCTGTTAATAAAATGCTCAATCTCTCTTAGGAATCTAACTTTTCTTAAAATCTCGGGACGAGATTTGTTTAAGGGGGAAGGGTTTGTAACATCCCAAAAGTTCAAAACAAAACAAATGAATTTCCCTAGTTCCAAATTTTTGGAACCAACAAAAACTTTTATTAAATAAAGTGTGACACATAGTGATCTTGCTTAAATCTTGTGTTATTGCCTTTTGCTTGCTAAAGTAGTTTGAAATAATCTTAAACCCTAAAACTCACCCCTCTTTTCACCATCCTAGTTAAAATAAAATAAAAGGAAATTAAATAAGAAAAAGGCATATGTGCCTAGGGCTATTTTATAAATCTTTACCCTAGACCTTTCTACTTTGTTTAGAGGTTTGGAAAACCTTCATAAACCTTACCTAGTACTTATCAAATCAAATCCAAGTGGAATCCAAATAAAATAAAAAGAAACTAAAAATGCCATAGAGGCATATGAGAGTAAAATAGCAAATTTGTGAATTTAAGAATCTTGACCCTAAGACATGTTGTGAATGGTTGGATCACTTCTCTATACCATTTCAACACTCAACAACACCAATTGGGTCAAGCCAAGTCAAATTAAAAATCAAATGCAACATATGCATAGAGGCATATGTGACACATACCCATTTCACCAAACCTTGACCTATGACTTTAAACCTTGACCAAATGGTGTGAAACCATCTCTAAACCTAATCTAACACTAAATTGACCCTAACCCATGCCCAAGTAAAACAAGGGGAACAATTTACAAGATTAAGGAAAATTGACACATCACCTCTTATGTGTTATGGCCATTTTTGAAAATCTTTGAACTAGACCATTTGGAATGGTTTCAATAGTTTGGAAATGTTTCTAAACTAATAAGAACCACATTAGAGTCAAGAAAAGTCAAATCAAATGGAGAGAAATCAAATGGTGAGATAATCCCAATTTCACTCACATACACATAAGACCAAATTTGCAAATCTTCATCAAAGGCCACCTTTGCTTGATCTATTGTTTGTAAAACTCTTATATATGATAAACAAACACAATTGCATCAAAGAAACCAAAATCAAATCAAAGCAAATCTCAAAATCAACATACATGTGATAATGGTCATATTGCCATTTTATAAAATGTTCACTACTTTACCCCCCTGGCTTTGACTTTTCTCCAACTAAACTTGGTCAACCAAAGCCATGTCATCCAAGACCAGGTCAAGGTGAGTAACTCTCATGTTGACCATCAGTGCTAATGTTGACCAGGTTGACCAGTATAGTTTTGACAAGTGGGGACTTTGAAACTATGTGAAGATGACCCACATTTTGAATTGTTGCAAAACTTCACCAAAATGAACACCACCACCACCATTCCATTACATTAAATATATAAATGAGTTGCACCAAAAATAATTTCAAATTTTGAAAAGAAGTTTCATGCGGCCATTGTGTCGAGCACCTTGCAGGCATGATTCTGGTTTTGGCATACACTCTATTATCCTCTGGATTTTTGCCTAAACCCCTTTCTCTCTTTGATCATTGCTGCTCCTGTACCTCCCCTGCATCAAGCCATGTACTGGTTTGGTCGACTAAAGCAATGGCATGATCATAAAAACCCCATGCCGGCCATGAAGGACACACACATGCACTCAATCTCTCCACCCCTCTCTGGCCAGCCTCACCTTGTCAGCAAGCATTCCCACACTCTATCACACACGCCAGTACCATCCCTGACCGAAGAAACGCACCACATTGGCCGAACATCGCGCGCCCAGACGCGCCAGAAACGTGCCAGGCACGCGGTGAGCGCGCCCAGACGACGCCCTGGACGCGCCAGAGCACGCCATCGCACGGCCGCCTCAGCCCTTCCCTACCTCTCTGTTGTGGATATACTTCATAGGTATACCATCGACATGGTCCGATTCCGGCAAGCCCGGGTGGCCCACAGATGGTGGTGATGGCTTATGGCCCACCGGACAGCCCAGTTGCTGTTGATCCTAAAGGATGAAGTCCAGCCCAGGATAGGGAAGCCGGATCCCAACCGACCATCGGAGGAAGTCGGATCCGTGAAGGCCCAGGAGTAACCCGGATCCATGGAGGCCCAGGAGTAACCCGGATCCATGGAGGCCCAGGAGTAACCCGGATCCATGGAGGCCCATGTGGAACCCGGATCCAGTACGACGTAGGGAGGAAGGCAGATCCTTGACGTACACGGCAAGACCTTGTACCGTAGTTAGGCAACCTGTAATCCGGCTAGGACTCTCCATGTAAACCCTAGATCCGTGCGCCTTTATAAGCCGGATCCTGGGAGCCCTAGAGGCACGTTCACGTTCACGTTCACGTTCACGTGCACATTCAGAACAACCACAACTCATTGTAACAACGCGAAAGCGCCCAGATAATTCCAGACAAGCAGCAGTAGGCCCTGTGATCGTGCAGGTGTTCCGAAGCTGGGTAACTCGCGTACCACCGTCCCGAGAGCACTCCGCCCTATGGCCCCTACTTCTTCTCCCCCTCGTGAGGATCCCTCCTCCGGGGTACCGTCGATTAGGCAACGACAGTTGGCGCCCACCGTGGGGCCTGTGGCGTCTGGAGGCCGGAACCGGGAGGGTTCCGCCATGGGAAGCTACGACGACACCATCGCTGTGGGGCGCGTCCTTTACGCCGGAAACCTTCCGATCGTCCCTCCGGACGAGTGCTGGATTCCGGCTAGGACAAACCCTGTCAAGCTCTCCATCGTCCCAATTGGCGGCATACACGTCTTCATCGGCGAAACCGTTGATTTCGACGGAAACGCACTGGTAAGTAATGTAGCTACGACCGCCGCCGAGCAGGACGCAGCTGCAAAGATCCGATCCGAGTCGCTGGAGCTTTCCACGGAAGAATCCGCCTTAGACCCGGAAATTTGGTAGCCGGATCCGCGCCTACGTTTTGGGTAGTCGGATCCGCACCTATGTTTTTGGTTGCCGGATCCGCGCCTACGTTTTGGGTAGTCGGATCCGCACCTATGTTTTTGGTTGCCGGATCCGCGCTTACGTTTTGGGTAGTCGGATCCGCACCTATGTTTTTGGTTGCCGGATCCGCGCCTACCTTTTTGGTAGTCGGATCCGCACCTATGTTTTTGGCAGCCGGATCCGCACCTAATTTTGGGTAGTCGGATCCGCACCTATATTTTGTAGCCGGATCCATGCCAAAATTTTGGTAGATGGATCCGCACCTAAATTTTTGGAAGTCGGATCCACACCTAAATTTTGGTAGGTGGATCCGCACCGACAGGGCCACTGCGACAATCAATCTCGCACCGGCTCGACGGAACGCCGAAGAAAAACCGCCACGACCGACGTTGACTCCGCTCCAAACAGCTAAGCCCCTATTTATATTTAATATTTTAAAATTTTATGATCATGAGATTAAGATTGGTTCACTCATATCCTGAGTCTTTTACCGCTTTCACTGTTGGTCATATCTTTTCCACGATTTGCCTCGCGCTCGTGAAAAATTTTGTACTGTTTTTGCCGCCTAAGGCTCCGATCTGTTGCAAAAATTCCGCTTTCGGGCGTTAGCTTGAGTTTTCTGGCCTACACGTTTTCTGTTGTTTATATGTGGATTCCTTAGTAGTGACATTTCGGTACTTAAAACCGGCCTCTGTTTCTGAGGTTCTTGATTGTTTCGCTATTAAGCGCTATCGCCTCAGCAGATGTTCTGTGTTTAAAGTTTGCCGTCTCGCGAAAAGTCAAGCATATAAACCAGAAGAACGGATAAACCAGCACTTGCTTAAAACATATAAATTACATTAACTGTTCAAGATAGTCGAGTTGTTTCCGCCTTGACAGTTTTATGTTGTTCAACTGCTGCATAGTTTCAGCTTTAACACATTTGTTCAAAGGCCGTTTTTGTTCCGCCTTACATTTGTTCGTTGAACATGATCAAAGAAACAATTTAATACAAATATGTTTTTATGTTTATGTATCAGGTACATGACGCTTGGACGTACAACAGTCCCCCGAGGTTAGGCGGATCCATGGCGTGCACAGCTGGAAAAGCAACTTGAGTCTTGATTCCGCTATGCTTAGCCGGAACCAACCCTCGGGGGCTGCGGTTTGATCTTAGGTTGAAAAGTGTGTTTCCTTTCGGGTATCAGTGCTGGAAATTTCCGCCTAGATGCTTGGGATTTACGCTATTCCTAAGTCACATATAAAGATAAAGCTACTCTAAGAGCACCAAGCCGGATTTTCAAGTAAATTCACCTTGGCGCTCGGGGGCTACACCGATGAAGTTCTCTTTGGAGCAACAGGCCGGAAATTTTCCACCTTGACGCTTGGGGGCTAAGTTTCTGAGCATCGAGTCTCCTTGGAGCAAGCCGACTCAACGCTCGGGGGCTACATACATATGGTTATGTCAAGAAAAATTTCAAAGATGGCGAAAATCTGGCTAACTAGTCGGATCCGCACCTCAATTTTCGGTAGCCGGATCCGCACCTAATTTTTTGGTAGCCGGATCCGCACCTAATTTTTTGGTAGCCGGATCCGCACCTAATTTTTGGTAGTCGGATCTGCACCTCAATTTTTTGGTAGCCGGATCCGCACCTAATTTTTGGTAGTCGGATCCGCACCTCAATTTTCGGTAGCCGGGTCCGCACCTAATCTTTTGTTAGTCGGATCCGCACCTATATTTTGGGTAGTCGGATCCACACCTATATTTTGGCTAGTCAGATCCGAACCTACATTTGACTAGTCGGATCCATACCGAAGATTACGTTGGATGGTGTCTCCGAAGAATCTGACCATTGGATCATGAAGTTTCCGACCAATACTTGGTTGGAGATACGAAGTTTGGAGTCCTTCAAGATTCTCTATTATTCGTTCCAGCCAAAGGATGAAGATACATGCGCAAGCTGAGCTGGATGGAAGAACGGTGAATCTTGGAGAACTCCGGGGGCTACTGTTGTGGATATACTTCATAGGTATACCATCGACATGGTCCGATTCCGGCAAGCCCGGGTGGCCCACAGATGGTGGTGATGGCTTATGGCCCACCGGACAGCCCAGTTGCTGTTGATCCTAAAGGATGAAGTCCAGCCCAGGATAGGGAAGCCGGATCCCAACCGACCATCGGAGGAAGTCGGATCCGTGAAGGCCCAGGAGTAACCCGGATCCAGGGAGGCCCAGGAGTAACCCGGATCCATGGAGGCCCAGGAGTAACCCGGATCCATGGAGGCCCATGTGGAACCCGGATCCAGTACGACGTAGGGAGGAAGGCAGATCCTTGACGTACACGGCAAGACCTTGTACCGTAGTTAGGCAACCTGTAATCCGGCTAGGACTCTCCATGTAAACCCTAGATCCGTGCGCCTTTATAAGCCGGATCCTGGGAGCCCTAGAGGCACGTTCACGTTCACGTTCACGTTCACGTGCACATTCAGAACAACCACAACTCATTGTAACAACGCGAAAGCGCCCAGATAATTCCAGACAAGCAGCAGTAGGCCCTGTGATCGTGCAGGTGTTCCGAAGCTGGGTAACTCGCGTACCACCGTCCCGAGAGCACTCCGCCCTATGGCCCCTACTTCTTCTCCCCCTCGTGAGGATCCCTCCTCCGGGGTACCGTCGATTAGGCAACGACACTCTCTATTTCTGCAACACGCACCCTCACCCCTCCAGCTACACACCAGACAAGCTCACTAGCCAGCGGAGGACCAGTCAACGTCGCCATGATCAAAGTGCTGCCGCCATGGTACTGCACCCACTTGATCATCGCCTGCACGCCTCCGTCCACCATTCGATGTGCCGTCGCGCTCAATAGCTCCGCCTAGTCATCGCCTACCTCGCGCGCCCTCTAGCTTGCCCCTTCGCGCCCTGGACAGCCCTCGCCGTCGATGCCCTCTCACAGCACCCGCCGGTCACCTCGCCATCTATAAATAGAGGCACCCAGAGCACACTCCCTTCACACCAATCTCCTCCCCTCTCATCACTGCCTCTGCCTGACCACCCAATTGAACCCCACCTCGCCGGAGCCGCCCCAATTGGAAGCTCAGAGCCGCCGGAGCTCGCAGAGCATCGCCAGTGATCCACGCCTCCTCAAGCTCCGCCACTGTACCAGGAGCCTCTTCAACCTCGCCAACGTCGCCTCGAACCTCTCCATCGACCGCCGGTGGCCTACAGCGCCCTCCGACCCCCTAGGTACGCCGCCAGCTCATCGGAATCCCGCCGGAGACGACGACCCCTGTGCGCCGTTGATCTTCACTCTGATCTAACGGATCGCATCGCTCATACCGTTTCGCCCCTTTAAGGGTCACTGACGGGTGGAGCCCGCAACGTCAGGCGGCCCGCGTGTGCTAGTCACACTGTTGGGCCGGCCCAAGTCTGTTTCGCCCGTTTAGCCCATTTAGAGTTCCCGCCAAGCCCAGTAATTCAAAAATGGAATTTCTGTTTAATTTTGAATTCCCTGCTGATGCCTAATTCAAAATTGAATAGTTTTAAATCTACAAATCCAAATCTGGTGATTTAAAATGCTATAGAAAGCTTATGAAATTTTCTAACTAACCTCACTGGTTTCAACCCCATACCTTGTGTAGTTTTTGAATAGAAAAAATAACAAAACAGATACTTTTCAGTATTCAAATAAATCTTAAAAATCAACCATTGTGATTTTTGAAGTGAATCCAATTGCAATAATTCACATTTAACAAACCCTAATTTACTATGTAAAAATATGATATGGGTTCTGTACATGATCATGGGCTAGAATCAAAATATTGGCTATGTAGTCAATACTAGCCCATTCAAACTATTTCAAATTTTAGGAATTTAAACCAATGAGGTGTAACACCTCATTTAAATCATTCTCACAAGTGATATGAAGTAATGTGTTGACCTTTAAATGCTTAGGCTCATACTTGCTCACTTGTAGAATTTAAATCAACATAGTATTTAAATTGCACTAGTTATTTAAATCACATGAGATGATGAATCTCATTTAAATCACTTTTCTCAAATACTAAGTGTGAAGTGTTGACCTTGGTCAACATGGGATCATCCCTGGTTATTTGAGAAGATTAAATTTTAAGAAGATTCAATGAGAGGAAATTATTTCTCCAAACCAAAGATAAACCCTAATTCCCATTTTCAATGAGAGGAAACTATTTTCCTAATGATTAAATAAGGAAACCCTAGCATTTTGTGAATAAATGTTAAATAGTGATACTAGATCAATTGTGTGAGCCAATAAGGCTAATTAAGATTACTTAAGGGTTGTTTGGTGATTGTATCCTCGTATTCGTGTATAGACGCTAGTACCGGAGACTATCAAGAGGAAGGGGTCTTCTACCAAGAGGAAGAGCAAGAAAACCTTGATCACATCACCAATCAAGGCAAGCTATTACCAATGCAAGCTAGACTAATGCAAACTACTTTGGTTGCCAGTTTATATTCTTGCAAGGTGCAAAGCTCTACAAGAGCAAGGCACCATTACATTTTACTTTATGAACCTATCCCAAGTTTTTACTTTACAAGCTTTACTTGATTTTATTTATCCAAGTTACTTTTTGAATTATGATTCACTTGGTTGAATGATAGAGTAGTACAAGAGAATCACACCTAGCCTAGCAAGCTCCAAGATACTTAGCACCCCTCATAACTAGTGGCTAGTGCTCAATATTAAAAGTGACCACTCTATTTGGGAACTTGTGAATTGAAATGACTTTGAAAACCTTGGGATGATGAGTCATTCTATTGAGAGATTTTTGAAGGTGAATATGACTGGGGAATGACTTGGTGAATTTTACAAAAACTGATGGTTGGGTTCGGATGCGATACCATTCCAATTTTACAAGTACCCCCACAATACCTGAATCTGGGTAAGGCTTAGCTGGAAACTTATGTATTTTAGTATGGGTTCCCTCTGAACAAGCGTCATAGGGGTTATGCCGAGGCTGCCTCCGTCTTGGTGAAGTGATATGAAATGACGTGAAATGAGGTGAATGTCCGGCCCAAGCCACTGTGCGGTTCCCGGGCTGACCGCGTGTCTTCACCGGGAGGCCAAGCTCATGGGGAGAGGTGCCTATACTAGAATATGTAAATGAAAGGTTAGGATTGGTAGTTCGCGTCTGCGTACGATAAATCAGGGCAGATTACCCCGACGAACTATTGCAATTGTTGTGGCACAAGTGTACAACCTCTGCAGAGTTTAACCTATTCGAATAGCCGCGTCCGCGGTCATGGACAGTTGGAAAGGCCATACTGTTCCGTCATCAGAAATTTTCTAAAAATATGAATGGTGAATTGTGACTTGAATTGAAAGGTGACTTTGATTTTGAATCACACCTGAGTTGTGGGAATGACACTAATGTTCCCACTTGAGTTAGTTGAGCAAATGAAGGTTTTTGATTATTAAGGTGTTTACAAAATAAAACTGGCTTTATGCAAATGAAACTAGAGCTTAGAACCCCCTTACTATAGTTGATAGCATTTTACCTTAGTATTAGTTTGCGAGTACTTTAAAGTACTCATGGCTGTGTCCCTGGCTATTCAAATGGCCAGACTATGAAGACGAGTACCAGAACCCGGAAGGAGGACAGCAGGACGTCTACGACAACTAGGATCACTCCTGACGTCAACAGTTGCCTGTGGAATAGATGGACTACTACTACGCTACTTTCGCTTCCGCTATGTGTTATGTAATGAATAAATAGAACTTCTATTATTGTAATGAGAATGGATCATGTGATCCTTTATTTGTAAGACGATTATGGTATGTAATGAATGATGTGTTGTGATATCAATCTATTATGTCTCGCAAAAACAATATTCCTGGGATTGCGATGAATGGCATAATAGGCATCTGTACTTAAAAATCCGGGTGTTGACAAGTTGGTATCAGAGCCATTGTTGACCTTAGGAGACCTTAGTTAGAATGGACGTCTGAAAATTTTAGTTTCAAAAACAAATGAAGTGACTACTTAAGAAAACTTATTCTCCCTCTTATCCTTGAGATCTTCTTCAAAATAAGAAAGTTATGCTCTATTCTTCTTAGACTACTACATAAAAGTTTGACACACTTCTCTAACTTACTCATCAAAATGCTTCACAGATGGAGTACACCTGCAAGTCTTATCAGCTTGGCCACGGAGGAAACCTCATGTTCGAGAAGGATTTGAAACAACTGGTTGAGTATTTAGGATGCCCGTATCCCGAGTTCTTCGGAATACCCCTCAACAATCCATCCGGAGGACCACCTCGGTGGGAAGTTACTGCAGATCTGAGAGGAAAGCTCGGAGCCTTAATATGGGAAACCATTTGGTTTTCTGTAACGGGAAGCACTTGGAAGGAAGGACTAGTCAGAGCTATGCAAGAAGCAATTGCCCGTCTGTGCGGACAGAATATCAACAAGCTCAAGAATACCCGCTTCATCTACTACCCAAGACATGACCCCACCGGAAGACCGATGACCATGCCCCCGCACACGGAGATGAACCACTATGTAGCACACCTCGACTTCATGCTGTACAAGACCCGCAAGGAGTTGGACAACGCCCTCGCTTTTCGCCAAGCACATTACCCGTGAAGATGAAGAATCCCCCCCCTGAAGAGTAGTTTCATTTAAGGCACCTTCGTATGTGTGAGTTGTATCAGGATCCCCTTGTATCGTAGAGCGATGAATGGTTCTTCAAACCAACGGTGTGTTAGCTTTGTAATGTGTGATGCTTGGTATGAATGAAAAAGTGTTGTTGGTTTTTACCCCCGCAACACTGCTCAAGTTTTCAATATTATGAACTTTTTAAACTTAACAAAACAAACCATAGAAATTCCCCTCTTATCTTATCATCTACATCAATGTTCAGATGGCCCCTCCCAATCGCACCAACGACGCGATGATGCAACTACTGCAAACCCTGCTTGCCGACCGAGAAGTCGAGAGAGCTGAACGCCAAGCCAACATTGCCGCACTGCAATAGATAGCTCAGAACAATCAAAGCCATGGAAACCACGATCACCCTGGATCGAAGCTGAAGAACTTTCAGCACACCAACCCTCCGATGTTCAACAAGACTGAAGAGCCCCTTGATGCTGATGACTGGCTCCAGACCATGGAGAACAACCTTGAAGTTGCAGGAGTTGGAGCCGCAGAAAAAGTATTGTTCGCCACCCACTACCTGTCAGGACCTGCCAGAGCCTGGTGGACAAGTGCCCGTGCAATGAATGCGGGACAGATGATGACTTGGGAAGACTTCAAGCTGAAGTTCAGCAAATACCATGTGCCCCAAGGATTGATCAAGAAGATGAGAGACGAGTTCCGTGAACTCAAGCAAGGAAGAATGTGTAATGTCCCAGGTTTAGAGACGATCGAGGGGTAGATTTTAGAAAGGGATGTGCATTGCATGGTAAATTCTGGGGAAATTTTGCGCTTTTAAACAAAAACTGCACCGAAGGGGAACAAGTTTCTCTCTCAACACCTTACAGGGTTAGGGTTTCGAGAGTGCGACAAACTTGCATCTCACTTAACTAGTTTAGGGTTTTGAGAGGAGAAGGGAGAGTTTGCATGATTGAATTCTAAATAAAGTGGCATGGTTGAATTCAAACCAATGTTGAATTTGAATTTCAAATTCAAACATTAAATAATTACCCTAAATAATTCAATTGTGAGGAATTCATTAAGTAAATTATAAATAATAAACAATATGAACAATTAAAATAAAGTAAAGCTCATTAGGGAAAACTTTGAGCTTTATTGATCATCACACAATTTACATTGTCATTACAATATTCATAAGAGAAAATAAATGAATAATACAACACATTACAAGAATTGCTTAAATAAGAAAAAGGAGATTACAATCAATGACCTATCCTAAGTTACAAGTCTAGTTTCATAAGATGCTTGAGCCAGATGATCTCCATCTTCACTTGATTATACTCTTGATTCCCTGCACATAACAAAGCAAGACAAGAATTATGCCAAGTGGCATTGCCACTTGGCAGGTTAAGAAGAATAATGGAAATGAGAGGATATGGTTCAGCTCTGCCGAGCTGATCCTCTCACATCCAAGTGCAAAGCATCAGGTACACACACACACACAGGCAGCTTACACTGCATGTGTGCATGCTAAACAGCACACCAGCACTGAGAGGAGTCACCAAATGAAATCACCACTGCTGTCGACCAGAGAGAGCAAGGGAGAAGCATATATAACCTTTTTTGAGCCAAACCCTAGCTGTTCACCGGCAGCAACTCCACAAGGGTAAGCACAGCAAGAACAGCAAGAACAGGTGAACAACTAGAGCTGTTTCACCTATCCCATAATCACCAGAATCAAACCAAGCATCAAGCTTGCAAGGAGGAGCAGGGCAAGCCAAGAAATCAGCACAGCAGCTAAACCTCTACACCAACAACCTTTCTAGGAGCTGGAGTGAGGTATACCCAGATAAGCATGAGCAAGCCATGGTTTTGCTCATAAATAAGCATGTGCACATGTCACAGAAGCAAAGAGGGTAGAATACCCTATTTGTATCATCATTTGGCTATCAGCCATATGATGCAAGCAAAACAAGGGTAAAACTATTAGGAATGGATCCAAGGGAACACTGATCAAGCCAACAGTATTAAAAAGGACTTAACCAGGGAAATCCAGCAAGGAACTAATCCCTATCTAGCTACCCAGATTCACCTAGCAACACACAGCTAGCAAAGCCATCAGAATAATGTACAGATATCTGTCCAGTATGATGTCAACATCAAATAACCTGGCAGCCTATGAAGGACTACCAGGATTAGTGCACAGAAGCATCCATGAGGTAGGAGCAACCATTTCTAAGCAGACAGAGCCTGCTAGGGTCACAACAGCTACCTATCCACATAGGAAATTCACCAAAGCATCACATCATTATCCAGTAGGATTCAGTATGAGCTAGGATATCCAACCAGTGGTTGGCATCCCTCTAGCTACATCAAATTCATCCATATGATCATTACTGATAAACAGTTCACATCATTTATCCATCTAGTAAAACAAGGAATTACAGATAAATGAAACAGATAAGTAACCAAAGCACCAACATCTTGCCAGTGACCCAATGGTTCACTACAAGCATCAGATGATGCTTGAGTAAGCATTAACACACACCAGCACAAGTATAAGTGTCACACAGATACCAGGTGAAGCACCAGTAGGGCACAGGCAACAAGCAAGTGATGATCATTTGATCATCAGAGCCTGCTAAAGCATGCCAAGGCAAGCTAGAATCAATCACTGGGATTCCACATGAATTCTATGAATTAAACAACCACAGATAAGCAACACTTGTATTACAGACTAGCACATAACCATTTTATGGTTATAACCAGAAGCATATCATCAAGGAATTGATGTATATGAACAACAATTAAGCAAGGCCAAACCTACTATAAGCCAGGACTCAATAATCATCACATAAATAACAATGTCTCTTGCTAAACAGCAAGAACCACTCACAGTAATGAACCAGGGGAGCTAGAGCTTGTTACAGCATAAGCAAGCAAGCAACAGCAATGGCTAGTAATGCTTAGATGAACACCTAGCCGGATATTAACATATATAACCAAGGGTGAGCAGAGACATGAATCAAAGGAAGCACACGCCACAGCACGATTCACACAAGCACATAGACTAGAGCAAGCATGGCAGTAGCAAGCTATAGAGCAGCATACGCATAGCAGCAGAAGCATAGCACCGCAAGCATCAGCGCAGCAGTGAAGCAGCATACGCACACACAGAGAGTTAGGCGCAGCAGAGCTACTGGAGGTAGAAGAAAAGCAGGCTAGAAAGAGAGAAAGGAGGGGAATCGGAGGAGGCGTACTTGGAGCAGCAGCACAAGGCGTGCCATGGCGGCACGGCGGCACGGGCCACCCACGGCAGCGCCAAGCCGCGCCTGGCCTGACGACGTCGAGCGTGAGCGCCCCACGGCAGTACCACCGCAGCACCACGGCGGCGCCACAGCACCTAGAGCGTCGGCGGCGACAAGATCGCCGAGGCACTCCACGCCAGGAGACCAGAGACGAAGGAAGCGAGGCGAGCCAGCGGCGCAACACGAATCGCCGCGGTGGATCTGAATCGCCGTCAAGTGGCGGTTCAGATGCGCCACATCTCGCCGGCGGCGATGGCCGGAGTCGGCCGGAACAATTCGGCGAAGGGGCCGGCGACGCGCGCGTCGCCAGAGCTCAAGGGTTAGGGTTAGGTCACGCGCGAGAGAGGAGGAGAGACTGAACGGGTTGGGCCGGACCAGGTGGGTCGGCCAAACCTGACCCTTTGGGCCACCTGACAGGTGGGGCCCAAGGGCATTTAGGTCATTTCACAATTCATATAAATACTGAAACTTTGAAATTAAATAAGAAATGCTTAGAAGCTCAGAAAAATAAATTAAAATTATGAAAATGGATCAGCATAAAATTCTCTATTTAAATAAAATACCAAACATAATTTTTGAAGTCAATTAAGAATAAATATTATTTTGATGATTTAAATAATAATTTAAATCACACATACTATTTTGAATAATGAAAATAAGTCCATTAATACAAATGGACTATCAAAAAAAACCTTGACAATATTTCAAGGTAGTATTTACCCTAAAACCAGTATCTCCAAGTTGTTCTTAGTAATAACCTCCCACATGATATTACAACGACATCGGAAGGGGGGAACAAACCCTAAAAATTGGAGTCATGCATAATTGCTTCTTTAACCATTGCCCTTATCGGACAATGATGCTATCTTTCAGAGACAGAGGACAAGGGTCAGTCCACACCTTCCAACTGCAAAACTTTGCAGTATTCAGGCAAGTTCATCACTTGCTCATGTCATTCGAGTATTTCTATCAAATTACTTGCAAAGTATTATGGTTATCACTATTGCATAAAAACCAAAACCACTACTTTCATAACTATGAATATGACTATGTGGTGGGCAATGGAACCATGGATTGTGTTGATATGGTGGAGGTTCCATTGCAAGGGTTTATATCCATCTAGGATTAAACAACAAATGTCGCCAGTGATTCTTGTGCCGTAATACCCGTGTTAACCATAAGATCTGGAGTGGGACGGACTAGTCAATCGTATTTCCACCTCTTGTACATCAACGGATGCGCTTACCGTAGCGGTTGTGTCTTGCGGAGCAACTTGTGGGTGGGGAACCCATTCTAAGTCCCCACGGTTATGCTGTGCATACCGCAGCGGTTGCGGCTTGCGGAACAACTTGTGGGTGGGGAACCCATTCTAAGTCCCCACGGTAATGTGGTCTATGATGGGTTGCAGCTACCGGCGAAGGAGTTTGGTTCGATCCCAGACTGTTGTCGTGGTCGGGGTCCGTCCTTAAATGGTGTAAGTGGACCGACGAGGACCCAGGGTCGGAGTTTGCAACAAAGGGTGGGTGTGCGAGGTAGCGGAGGAATATGATTGGCTATGACCTTATACCGGGCCTCACACCGAAGGAAGTGTGGACGGGAAAGCTGCCCGGTTGGCACCAAGGTTAAGATCTCTTATGGGTAAAGCAACACACCTCTGCAGAGTGTAAGGAACTGTGACCTGTCACTCCCTGTTCCGGGATGAGGAACTGCGAACGCGGCCAGAAAGGAGCTCCATGAAGTTCTAGTAAACCGGGGAAGGCTGACGGACATAGTTCTTTGAAATAAAAGCAATCTCTTGAAGAAATGTTTATCAAAACTTGCATTGGTATTAGACTTTCTGGTCTAATATCGTAGTTAGTGCATTAAACACCTCTTACCTATAATGAACTTGTTGAGTACGCTCGTACTCATACCACTCTTAAATCCCATGCTTAGATTGTCTGAATCGTCTGGAAGAGGACTGCGACAACAATGAAGAAGCCGAGATCATCGGCTACGATGAACCTGACCTCTCAGGAGGAGTTGAAGGCGTAGACTATCTCATAGTCTACGGAACCGAGGAGGCTTCCGGTGGAGATCAAGCCTAGAAGAACCTAGTAGTAGTTGTAGCCGTGCAGCACGAACTCTTAATATTTAGCTGCTCGAGGAAATAAATGTATCACTTAATGAGACTTATATATTGTAAACTAAGTTGGGTTCGCCTCGAATCCAGGAGTATTCCTCTTAGGACCCAAGAGGAGCTCCAAGACGACATGTGTATGATAATTGTAATAATAAGTGAATGAGTTATGGACCTGCTATGTTCTGTTGTACTACTCTGAGGGATGTAATATTTGCGGAATGGTACTTCGTGAATGTTATATCAACGACTGGCATACTACAACATGCAGTGGTATGCAGGGTCACCACAGTTGGTATCAGAGCAAAAGCTTTGACCTTAGGTTGGAACCTAGTAAATGGGACCAAACGTTAGGAGTCAAATATGATTAGTAAAGAATTCTCTAAAAATATGGTGTATATTCAATTGAGAATACAACAATCATATCTTTTAGTGCGATAATTCTTTATTATCTCTATTATGATGCATTATTACTAATCTTATAATCTTTCTATTTCTACAGCCAACATGGCAAGTTCACGTCCTGGCCGAAACGTGAAAGTGATGGATTCCACACTGAGCGAATACCAAGGAGGGCTTGCAGATATCCTACGAGCCATGTTACTTGAATTTGGGTGCGATCCCCAAATCCAAGTAAAGAAATACATGTACTATGATGGTACTGTATTGGCCAAGTGCAGAGTAGGACTGCGACTTCCCGAATCTTTGGGAATGAACGTAGTCATGCCAGCAGGGGAAGCTAGGACAATCAACACAGCCTACCATATAGCTGTTATGAGAGCCATAACCGACATACGGGAACATAAGACGAAAGAGCTTATGGATTCCGAGTTCTCCCATATTCCTCATAATCAGGAGGAAGAAGATTCCATGCTCAACCACTACAAATATGCCAAACGCAAACCCATAGCAGCGGCAAAATATATGGATAATAGCCGCAACTTCATATCATTACTCTTTCAGTTGAACCATCATCTGATAGGAGCAATTGATACGATGCTAGAGGAATTTACTGAACCCAAGGAGGAGAGTAGGGGAAAAGAACCTATGGAGAATGTGGTGCACACACCGGTTTACTCAGCTGGTGACTACATCAGTATTGATCCACTTGAGCGTGAACCTACACCTGTTACACCTGGGAACTATCTGGGTAGTTCCTATGGGGGATACGAGGGCGGAGAGGAATCCGGAAACAACCAGCGTTCCGAGACTCCTATCGAGAATTCCACGGGTTGGTGTTGGGGATCGGATACTGGAACTCATAGTACTTCTGTGTATTATGATGGGGAGATGAATGATGACGCAACAACCCAGAACCAGAGTTATCCTAGTAATGAAGGAGTTGATGGAGGGTATCCGACACAGGTTGAGTCATCGGATTCAGATTACCAGCCAACAGGGAGACCTTATGTTCCAGGGTCTATCAGGAGGACGACACGTTCGACCGGATGGAAGCCTGGGATGTACCGGGAGTGAAGATCGACTAGAGTCCACCAAGGGAGGCGAGGCTATAATACACAAGTACCACGTGTATTATAGTATGTAATATTTGTATAAATTTGTACATATACTTTAATAAGTGAGTTTGCATACTCACATCGACTTGAGTATTGTAATAAGACCACTTAAGTATGTATATACAGGGTATATGTTTTGTATGATTTGGATTTGCTTCTTGATTTCCATTGCGTGACTAGTTCTGTGCACAAAGTTGAGCTCAGAAAACTTGCGCATGGAGTAATTATGAGTATCATCTTGTGTTGCAGAACTAGGGGGTTATGTCGGGAACGCTAGGAGACGAGACCGAAGCACAGCGCATGGAGCGCGAAGCAAAACAAAAGGAAGAGGCTGAGGGTGCAGCCAGAGATCAGTTTCCACCACCACCACCACCCATGACGCAGCAAAATTTCATCCAGTACATGCAGCTGGTAGAGGAGAGACAGCGTGTAACACTGGAGCAGCAGAACAAATTCTTCCAAGATTTGCTGCAGCAGAACAGGGTGGAGAGACCTGAGAACCCGGGAGTCACATTAGCAGACTTCCAAAACACCAAGCCTATATCTTTCGCATACGCGCCCGAGCCAATGGACGCGGAAGATTAGCTTATGGATACTGAGCGAAAGCTCAATACTGTTGGATGTAACGACCAAGAGAAGGTCCGTTACGCTACTCATCTGCTGTGTGGACCTGCCGCATCATGGTGGGACAATATTGTAGCCGTTTATCCGGCTGGAAAGGTATTTACCTGGGAGGAATTTGCAAGGAAGTTCAGGGAATCCAATGTCCCTGAAAGTATTGTGGAACTGAAGCGTCGAGAATTTGAAAGTCTCGAGCAGAAGGACAAGGCAATCCTGACTTATGTCAGGGAATTCTCAAAGCTGTCCCGGTACGCTGTTGAAGAAGTCAACACCGAGGACAAGAAGAAGAAGAGATTTCTGAGGGGGTTAAGTCCCCAGTTCAAGGTACAGCTCCGTATGATGAGAGCAACGGAGTTTCAAGAATTGGTGGATGCTGCCATCACTCTGGAAGATGATTTCAAACAACTGCAGGAGGAAAAGAGGAAGAAGGCCAAGTTTGAGCCTAAAAGATTTTCCAATAACAAGCCCAACACCAGCTTGAATTTCAAGCCAAGATACAACAACAACAACAACAGCAACTACTATGGTAGCAGGAAGAACCAAGCGTTTCAAACTGCGAACCAAATAGTTTGTCGCATCTGCGGGTTTAAAGGACATACTTCAAAGGATTGTCGTAAACCCAGAATCATTTGCTTCGGGTGTCGTCAGGAGGGGCACATGATGAAAGACTGCCCTAATAAGAAGAATGGAGGAGGTCAGTCAGGAGGAGGAGGAAGCCGAGGAGGAAACACCGGAGGGAACTGGAAGAATAAGAAGCCCTTCGACAAGCTGAACTGTACCAGTCTGGAGGAGGTGGTCAACTCCGACCAGGCGGTGATAGGTACGCTCCAGATACTCACTCATCCTGGCAAAGTACTTTTCGACACTGGTGCAACTACATCATTCATTTCTCAACAATTCATCACCAAACATGGGATTAGTTGCACTAAGTTAGATACACCCATAACCATACTTTCTGCGGGGGGAACGATAGTAGTAACCCATACCAAACAAAAACAAGTCATCATGATCAACAAGTACGCGTTTGACGCGGACCTGTTCATTTTACCGATGAAGGACATTGATGTCATTCTTGGTATGCACTGGTTGGAAGCTAATGGAGCATTGATCGACTGTGTGAACAAAACGGTGTCGTTGAAAAGCCCCGATGGAAGTAGAATGATCTACCAAGGCGACAAACATACACAAATTGAAGTTGAGCTACAGCTGAACAGCATGAAGGAGGTGAAGTTAGAAGATATACCTGTAGTAAATGAATTCCAGGATGTGTTTCCTGCGGAATTACCTGGTATGCCACCAGATAGGGAGATTGAATTTACTATCGATCTAATTCCAGGAACAGCTCCGATTGCTAAGGCACCATATAAGATGGGGCCCAAGGAGTTGAAAGAACTTAAGGAGCAACTGGATGACTTGGAACAAAAGGGATTCATTCAGGAGAGTGTTTCACCATGGGGATCACCTGTGATCTTCGTGGATAAAAGAGATGGAGGAAGAAGGATGTGTGGAGACTACAGGAATCTGAACAACGTCACAATCAAGAACAAGTACCCACTTCCAAGAATACAAGATCTATTTGATCAAGTTAGAGGCGCGGGAGTCTTTTCCAAGATTGATCTAAGATCCGGTTATCACCAGATAAAGATCAAGAAGGAAGACGTTCCGAAAACTACCTTTGTCTCAAGGTATGGACACCATGAATACCTTGTAGTGCCTTTTGGATTGACCAATGCCCCAGCAATATTCATGAATCTCATGAATAAGATCTTCATGCCATATCTAGACAAGTTTGTCATCGTATTTATCGATGATATCTTGATATATTCCAAGAACAAGGCCAAACATGCTGAACATTTGAGGTTAGTGTTGCAAACACTACGGGAACATCAACTCTATGCCAAACTTAGTAAGTGTGAATTTTGGCTAGATCAAGTGGAATTCCTTGGTCATGTTATTAGTAAAGATGGAATAGCTGTTAACCCGAGTAAGGTAGCAGCAGTTCTAGAATGGGAAGCACCCAAGACTGTCAAGGAAATCCGAGGATTCCTAGGAATGGCAGGATATTATCGGAGATTCATTGAAGGATTCTCTAAGATAGCAGGACCTATGACAAAGCTGTTAAGAAAGAACACACCATTCGTGTGGTCAGAGGAGTGTGAGAAGAGTTTTCAAACCCTGAAGGAGAAACTCACCACGGCACCGGTGTTAGCAGTTCCGGAAGTTGGCAAGGATTACACCGTGTACTGTGACGCATCCAAACATGGATTGGGTTGCGTACTCATGCAAGATCGAAAAGTGATATCTTATGGATCGAGGCAACTCAGACCTCATGAAGTAAACTATCCAACACAAGACTTGGAATTAGCAGCGGTCGTATTTGCACTCAAAACTTGGAGACATTTTCTCTATGGAGCTAAGTGTGAGCTCTATACAGACCATAAAAGCCTCAAATATTTCTTCACTCAGAAGGAACTCAACATGAGGCAGAAAAGATGGCTAGAATTGATCAAGGATTATGATCTGACAATCAATTACACACCAGGAAAGGCCAATGTTGTAGCCGATGCCCTGAGTAGGAAGAGCACCGGAGGAGTGGAACAAGAAATATCACCGGAGTTGAGGAAGGAAATAAGTCAAGCCCAAATACAACTTTGGGAGAAGGAAGCCCATGAAGGACTATCGGCTCTACAAGTAGCCGATGAGCTAAATGTCAACCTGAAGAATGAGATAATGATGGGTCAGTTGGACGATCCATTCATCGTGGAGGAGATGAGAAGAATAGATGAGGGAAGACCATCAGAATTTCACCGCGGAGAATCTGGATCTTTATGGTTCCAGAAAAGAATTTGCGTTCTGGATATTGCTGAAATTAAGGAAGTAATACTCCGGGAAGCTCATCAAACACCATATTCCATACATCCGGGAAGTACAAAGATGTACATGGATCTAAAGGAACTATTCTGGTGGAATAACATGAAGAGGGAGATAGCACAATATGTGGCAGAATGCCATACCTGCCAGAGAGTGAAGGCTGAACACCAGAGTCCGGCAGGAAAGTTACAACCTTTACCTATTCCAGAGTGGAAATGGGAGGAAATAGGGATGGATTTCATCACCGGACTACCCATGACTAATAAAAAGAAGGACATGATATGGGTAATCGTGGACCGGTTGACGAAAAGTGCACACTTCTTAGCGGTAAATCAGCAGGATAAAGGAGAGAAACTCATCGATCTTTACATCAAAGAGATCGTGAGTAAGCATGGAGTGCCTAAGAAGATCGTGTCGGATCGAGGATCCGTGTTCACATCAGCGTTCTGGAAGCAACTACACGAAGCTTTAGGATCCAAGTTGGACTATAGTACCGCTTATCATCCCCAGACAGGTGGACAAACCGAGAGAACCAACCAGATCTTTGAGGATATGCTTAGGGCTTGTGCCCTAGACTTCGAAGGATCATGGGAAGAACACTTACCGCTAGCAGAGTTTTCATATAACAATAGCTATCAAAGCAGCATCAAGATGGCACCATTTGAAGCTCTGTATGGAAGGAAGTGTAGATCACCGATATGTTGGTATGAAGCCGGAGCAAGCAAAGAGTTCAACCCTGATTATGTCAAGGAAAAACAACAAATCATTGACATTATCAAAGACAGGCTCAAGATAGCCCAAAGTAGGCAAAAGAGTTATGCCGATCAGAAGAGGAGAACATGGGAGCCACGAGTTGGAGACATGGTTTATCTTAAGGTAAGCCCGATGAAAGGACTCCAGAGGTTTGGAGTAAAAGGAAAACTCAGTCCTAGATATATAGGACCTTTCAAGATACTGAGTCAGAACCGAGGTTTAGCCTTTGAATTGGATCTACCGGGAAGGTTAGCTCAAGTTCACAATGTATTCCATGTGTCACAACTCCGGAAATGCTTAAAGACCCCAGATGAACCAGTATTATATGAAGAGCTCGAGTTACAACCAGACTTGACTTACATCGAGAAGCCAGCCAAGATTCTCGAGGAGAGCTGGAAACAACTCCGAAATAAAGCTATCAAGTACTGCAAGATACAATGGAAGCATCACCCCGAGAGGGAAGCCACCTGGGAAAAAGAAGAAGACCTGAGGAAAACATACCCCGAGCTGTTCAGGTATTACAACCACAACTTCGGGACGAAGTTTTCTTTAAGGGGGAAAGGCTGTAATGTCCCAGGTTTAGAGACGATCGAGGGGTAGATTTTAGAAAGGGATGTGCATTGCATGGTAAATTCTGGGGAAATTTCGCGCTTTTAAACAAAAACTGCACCGAAGGGGAACAAGTTTCTCTCTCAACACCTTACAGGGTTAGGGTTTCGAGAGTGCGACAAACTTGCATCTCACTTAACTAGTTTAGGGTTTTGAGAGGAGAAGGGAGAGTTTGCATGATTGAATTCTAAATAAAGTGGCATGGTTGAATTCAAACCAATGTTGAATTTGAATTTCAAATTCAAACATTAAATAATTACCCTAAATAATTCAATTGTGAGGAATTCATTAAGTAAATTATAAATAATAAACAATATGAACAATTAAAATAAAGTAAAGCTCATTAGGGAAAACTTTGAGCTTTATTGATCATCACACAATTTACATTGTCATTACAATATTCATAAGAGAAAATAAATGAATAATACAACACATTACAAGAATTGCTTAAATAAGAAAAAGGAGATTACAATCAATGACCTATCCTAAGTTACAAGTCTAGTTTCATAAGATGCTTGAGCCAGATGATCTCCATCTTCACTTGATTATACTCTTGATTCCCTGCACATAACAAAGCAAGACAAGAATTATGCCAAGTGGCATTGCCACTTGGCAGGTTAAGAAGAATAATGGAAATGAGAGGATATGGTTCAGCTCTGCCGAGCTGATCCTCTCACATCCAAGTGCAAAGCATCAGGTACACACACACACACAGGCAGCTTACACTGCATGTGTGCATGCTAAACAGCACACCAGCACTGAGAGGAGTCACCAAATGAAATCACCACTGCTGTCGACCAGAGAGAGCAAGGGAGAAGCATATATAACATTTTTTGAGCCAAACCCTAGGTGTTCACCGGCAGCAACTCCACAAGGGTAAGCACACCAAGAACAGCAAGAACAGGTGAACAGCTAGAGCTGTTTCACCTATCCCATAATCACCAGAATCAAACCAAGCATCAAGCTTGCAAGGAGGAGCAGGGCAAGCCAAGAAATCAGCACAGCAGCTAAACCTCTACACCAACAACCTTTCTAGGAGCTGGAGTGAGGTATACCCAGATAAGCATGAGCAAGCCATGGTTTTGCTCATAAATAAGCATGTGCACATGTCACAGAAGCAAAGAGGGTAGAATACCCTATTTGTATCATCATTTGGCTATCAGCCATATGATGCAAGCAAAACAAGGGTAAAACTATTAGGAATGGATCCAAGGGAACACTGATCAAGCCAACAGTATTAAAAAGGACTTAACCAGGGAAATCCAGCAAGGAACTAATCCCTATCTAGCTACCCAGATTCACCTAGCAACACACAGCTAGCAAAGCCATCAGAATAATGGACAGATATCTGTCCAGTATGATGTCAACATCAAATAACCTGGCAGCCTATGAAGGACTACCAGGATTAGTGCAATGTAAGCATCCATGAGGTAGGAGCAACCATTTCTAAGCGCATTGCAGCCTGCTAGGGTCACAACAGCTACCTATCCACATAGGAAATTCACCAAAGCATCACATCATTATCCAGTAGGATTCAGTATGAGCTAGGATATCCAACCAGTGGTTGGCATCCCTCTAGCTACATCAAATTCATCCATATGATCATTACTGATAAACAGTTCACATCATTTATCCATCTAGTAAAACAAGGAATTACAGATAAATGAAACAGATAAGTAACCAAAGCACCAACATCTTGCCAGTGACCCAATGGTTCACTACAAGCATCAGATGATGCTTGAGTAAGCATTAACACACACCAGCACAAGTATAAGTGTCACACAGACACCAGGTGAAGCACCAGTAGGGCACAGGCAACAAGCAAGTGATGATCATTTGATCATCAGAGCCTGCTAAAGCATGCCAAGGCAAGCTAGAATCAATCACTGGGATTCCACATGAATTCTATGAATTAAACAACCACAGATAAGCAACACTTGTATTACAGACTAGCACATAACCATTTTGTGGTTATAACCAGAAGCATATCATCAAGGAATTGATGTATATGAACAACAATTAAGCAAGACCAAACCTACTATAAGCCAGGACTCAATAATCATCACATAAATAACACTGTCTCTTGCTAAACAGCAAGAACCACTCACAGTAATGAACCAGGGGAGCTAGAGCTTGTTACAGCATAAGCAAGCAAGCAACAGCAATGGCTAGTAATGCTCAGATGAACACCTAGCCGGATATTAACATATATAACCAAGGGTGAGCAGAGACATGAATCAAAGGAAGCACACGCCACAGCACGATTCACACAAGCACATAGACTAGAGCAAGCATGGCAGTAGCAAGCTATAGAGCAGCATATGCATAGCAGCAGAAGCACAGCACCGCAAGCATCAGCGCAGCAGTGAAGCAGCATACGCACACACAGAGAGTTAGGCGCAACAGAGCTACTGGAGGTAGAAGAAAAGCAGGCTAGAAAGAGAGAAAGGAGGGGAATCGGAGGAGGCGTACCTGGAGCAGCAGCAACACAAGGCGTACCACGGCAGCGCCAAGCCGCGCCTGGCCTGACGACGTCGAGCGTGAGCGCCCCACGGCAGTACCACCGCAGCACCACGGCGGCGCCACAGCACCTAGAGCGTCGGCGGCGACAAGATCGCCGAGGCACTCCACGCCAGGAGACCAGAGACGAAGGAAGCGAGGCGAGCCAGCGGCGCAACACGAATCGCCGCGGTGGATCTGAATCGCCGTCAAGTGGCGGTTCAGATGCGCCACATCTCGCCGGCGGCAATGGCCGGAGTTGGCCGGAACAATTCGGCGAAGGGGCCGGCGACGCGCGCGTCGCCAGAGCTCAAGGGTTAGGGTTAGGTCACGCGCGAGAGAGGAGGAGAGACTGAACGGGTTGGGCCGGACCAGGTGGGTTGGCCAAACCTGACCCTTTGGGCCACCTGACAGGTGGGGCCCAAGGGCATTTAGGTCATTTCACAATTCATATAAATACTGAAACTTTGAAATTAAAAAAGAAATGCTTAGAAGCTCAGAAAAATAAATTAAAATTATGAAAATGGATCAGCATAAAATTCTCTATTTAAATAAAATACCAAACATAATTTTTGAAGTCAATTAAGAATAAATATTATTTTGATGATTTAAATAATAATTTAAATCACACATACTATTTTGAATAATGAAAATAAGTCCATTAATACAAATGGACTATCAAAAAAAACCTTGACAATATTTCAAGGTAGTATTTACCCTAAAACCAGTATCTCCAAGTTGTTCTTAGTAATAACCTCCCACATGATATTACAACGACATCGGAAGGGGGGGACAAACCCTAAAAATTGGAATCATGCATAATTGCTTCTTTAACCATTGCCCTTATCGGACAATGATGCTATCTTTCAGAGACAGAGGACAAGGGTCAGTCCACACCTTCCAACTGCAAAACTTTGCAGTATTCAGGCAAGTTCATCACTTGCTCATGTCATTCGAGTATTTCTATCAAATTACTTGCAAAGTATTATGGTTATCACTATTGCATAAAAACCAAAACCACTACTTTCATAACTATGAATATGACTATGTGGTGGGCAATGGAACCATGGATTGTGTTGATATGGTGGAGGTTCCATTGCAAGGGTTTATATCCATCTAGGATTAAACAACAAATGTCGCCAGTGATTCTTGTGCCATAATACCCGTGTTAACCATAAGATCTGGAGTGGGACGGACTAGTCAATCGTATTTCCACCTCTTGTACATCAACGGATGCGCTTACCGTAGCGGTTGTGTCTTGCGGAGCAACTTGTGGGTGGGGAACCCATTCTAAGTCCCCACGGTTATGCTGTGCATACCGTAGCGGTTGCGGCTTGCGGAACAACTTGTGGGTGGGGAACCCATTCTAAGTCCCCACGGTAATGTGGTCTATGATGGGTTGCAGCTACCGGCGAAGGAGTTTGGTTCGATCCCAGACTGTTGTCGTGGTCGGGGTCCGTCCTTAAATGGTGTAAGTGGACCGACGAGGACCCAGGGTCGGGGTTTGCAACAAAGGGTGGGTGTGCGAGGTAGCGGAGGAATATGATTGGCTATGACCTTATACCGGGCCTCACACCGAAGGAAGTGTGGACGGGAAAGCTGCCCGGTTGGCACCAAGGTTAAGATCTCTTATGGGTAAAGCAACACACCTCTGCAGAGTGTAAGGAATTGTGACCTGTCACTCCCTGTTCCGGGATGAGGAACTGCGAACGCGGCCGGAAAGGAGCTCCATGAAGTTCTAGTAAACCGGTGAAGGCTGACGGACATAGTTCTTTGAAATAAAAGCAATCTCTTGAAGAAATGTTTATCAAAACTTGCATTGGTATTAGACTTTCTAGTCTAATATCGTAGTTAGTGCATTAAACACCTCTTATCTATAATGAACTTGTTGAGTACGCTCGTACTCATACCACTCTTAAATCCCATGCTTAGATTGTCTGAATCGTCTGGAAGAGGACTGCGACAACAATGAAGAAGCCGAGATCATCGGCTACGATGAACCTGACCTCTCAGGAGGAGTTGAAGGCGTAGACTATCTCATAGTCTACGGAACCGGGGAGGCTTCCGGTGGAGATCAAGCCTAGAAGAACCTAGTAGTAGTTGTAGCCGTGCAGCACGAACTCTTAATATTTAGCTGCTCGAGGAAATAAATGTATCACTTAATGAGACTTATATATTGTAAACTAAGTTGGGTTCGCCTCGAATCCAGGAGTATTCCTCTTAGGACCCAAGAGGAGCTCCAAGACGACATGTGTATGATAATTGTAATAATAAGTGAATGAGTTATGGACCTGCTATGTTCTGTTGTACTACTCTGAGGGATGTAATATTTGCGGAATGGTACTTCGTGAATGTTATATCAACGACTGGCATACTACAACATGCAGTGGTATGCAGGGTCACCACAGAATGTCCGTGGTGGAATACCGCGACAGGTTTCTCACTCTGTCAAGGTACGCCCCGGATGAGACCGACACCAATGAGAAGAGAAAGGAAAGATTTCTGAACGGACTACACGACGAGATGCAGACTGTGTTAGTGAACATTCCGTTCGCTGACTTAGAAGCCCTCGTGGACTCAGCCATACAGATGGAAGGAAAGCTACATCAAGCCAATGAGAACCGCAAGCGCAGAATGATGAACCAGAATGGACCCCACCATACCCAGAAGTACCGCAACAACTCCTCTGGAGGATTCACCCCAAGATACAACAAGCCCCCTGCCCAGAATTATCGCCCCAACAACCACAACAACAACGGAGGACCCCGAAGCCCGGAGGCAACAACAACAACAACAACAACGACAACCACCACAACAACCACAACCACCCCAACAATAGCAACAACAATGGAAACAACAACAACACCAATACTGCCCCAAGGACTGGAAGCAACGCTACCCCCGTAATCCCCAAAGACAAGTCCACCGTCAACTGCTACGAATGTGGAGTTGTGGGTCACTTCTCCAATGAGTGCCCCAAGAAGCTTGCCAGGATTGCCGCCAATACCGCAGCACCTACTCAGCAACAGCGCCGCTTTGCCGGAAGAAGGAACCAGAACAACAACAACATCAGTCTCTACCACATGACTGCCACTGAAGCTCAGGAAGCACCCCAGACCATGCCAAGTATGTCTTCCTGTTAATAAAATGCTCAATCTCTCTTAGGAACCTAACTTTTCTTAATCTCGGGATGAGATTTGTTTAAGGGGGAAGGGTTTGTAACATCCCAAAAGTTCAAAACAAAACAAATGAATTTCCCTAGTTCCAAATTTTTGGAACCAACAAAAACTTTTATTAAATAAAGTGTGACACATAGTGATCTTGCTTAAATCTTGTGTTATTGCCTTTTGCTTGCTAAAGTAGTTTGAAATAATCTTAAACCCTAAAACTCACCCCTCTTTTCACCATCCTAGTTAAAATAAAATAAAAGGAAATTAAATAAGAAAAAGGCATATGTGCCTAGGGCTATTTTATAAATCTTTACCCTAGACCTTTCTACTTTGTTTAGAGGTTTGGAAAACCTTCATAAACCTTACCTAGTACTTATCAAATCAAATCCAAGTGGAATCCAAATAAAATAAAAAGAAACTAAAAATGCCATAGAGGCATATGAGAGTAAAATAGCAAATTTGTGAATTTAAGAATCTTGACCCTAAGAAATGTTGTGAATGGTTGGATCACTTCTCTATACCATTTCAACACTCAACAACACCAATTGGGTCAAGCCAAGTCAAATTAAAAATCAAATGCAACATATGCATAGAGGCATATGTGACATATACCCATTTCACCAAACCTTGACCTATGACTTTAAACCTTGACCAAATGGTGTGAAACCATCTCTAAACCTAATCTAACACTAAATTGACCCTAACCCATGCCCAAGTAAAACAAGGGGAACAATTTACAAGATTAAGGAAAATTGACACATCACCTCTTATGTGTTATGGCCATTTTTGAAAATCTTTGAACTAGACCATTTGGAATGGTTTCAATAGTTTGGAAATGTTTCTAAACTAATAAGAACCACATTAGAGTCAAGAAAAGTCAAATCAAATGGAGAGAAATCAAATGGTGAGATAATCCCAATTTCACTCACATACACATAAGACCAAATTTGCAAATCTTCATCAAAGGCCACCTTTGCTTGATCTATTGTTTGTAAAACTCTTATATATGATAAACAAACACAATTGCATCAAAGAAACCAAAATCAAATCAAAGCAAATCTCAAAATCAACATACATGTGATAATGGTCATATTGCCATTTTATAAAATGTTCACTACTTTACCCCCCTGGCTTTGACTTTTCTCCAACTAAACTTGGTCAACCAAAGCCATGTCATCCAAGACCAGGTCAAGGTGAGTAACTCTCATGTTGACCATCAGTGCTAATGTTGACCAGGTTGACCAGTATAGTTTTGACAAGTGGGGACTTTGAAACTATGTGAAGATGACCCACATTTTGAATTGTTGCAAAACTTCACCAAAATGAACACCACCACCACCATTCCATTACATTAAATATATAAATGAGTTGCACCAAAAAGAATTTCAAATTTTGAAAAGAAGTTTCATGCGGCCATTGTGTCGAGCACCTTGCAGGCATGATTCTGGTTTTGGCATACACTCTATTATCCTCTGGATTTTTGCCTAAACCCCTTTCTCTCTTTGATCATTGCTGCTCCTGTACCTCCCCTGCATCAAGCCATGTACTGGTTTGGTCGACTAAAGCAATGGCATGATCACAAAAACCCCATGCCGGCCATGAAGGACACACACATGCACTCAATCTCTCCACCCCTCTCTGGCCAGCCTCACCTTGTCAGCAAGCATTCCCACACTCTATCACACACGCCAGTACCATCCCTGACCGAAGAAACGCACCACATTGGCCGAACATCGTGCGCCCAGACGCGCCAGAAACGTGCCAGGCACGCGGTGAGCGCGCCCAGACGACGCCCTGGACGCGCCAGAGCACGCCATCGCACGGCCGCCTCAGCCCTTCCCTACCTCTCTATTTCTGCAACACGCACCCTCACCCCTCCAGCTACACACCAGACAAGCTCACTAGCCAGCGGAGGACCAGTCGACGTCGCCATGATCAAAGTGCTGCCGCCATGGTACTGCACCCACTTGATCATCGCCTGCACGCCTCCGTCCACCATTCGATGTGCCGTCGCGCTCAATAGCTCCGCCTAGTCATCGCCTACCTCGCGCGCCCTCTAGCTTGCCCCTTCGCGCCCTGGACAGCCCTCGCCGTCGATGCCCTCTCACAGCACCCGCCGGTCACCTCGCCATCTATAAATAGAGGCACCCAGAGCACACTCCCTTCACACCAATCTCCTCCCCTCTCATCACTGCCTCTGCCTGACCACCCAATTGAACCCCACCTCGCCGGAGCCGCCCCAATTGGAAGCTCAGAGCCGTCGGAGCTCGCAGAGCATCGCCAGTGATCCACGCCTCCTCAAGCTCCGCCACTGTACCAGGAGCCTCTTCAACCTCGCCAACGTCGCCTCGAACCTCTCCATAGACCACCGGCGGCCTACAGCGCCCTCCGACCCCCTAGGTACGCCGCCAGCTCATCGGAATCCCGCCGGAGACGACGACCCCTGTGCGCTGTTGATCTTCACTCTGATCTAACGGATCGCATCGCTCATACCGTTTCGCCCCTTTAAGGGTCACTGACGGGTGGAGCCCGCAACGTCAGGCGGCCCGCGTGTGCTAGTCACACTGCTGGGCCGGCCCAAGTCTGTTTCGCCCGTTTAGCCCATTTAGAGTTCCCGCCAAGCCCAGTAATTCAAAAATGGAATTTCTATTTAATTTTGAATTCCCTGCTGATGCCTAATTCAAAATTGAATAGTTTTAAATCTACAAATCCAAATCTGGTGATTTAAAATGCTATAGAAAGATTATGAAATTTTCTAACTAACCTCACTGGTCTCAACCCCATACCTTGTGTAGTTTTTGAATAGAAAAAATAACAAAACAGATACTTTTCAGTATTCAAATAAATCTTAAAAATCAACCATTGTGATTTTTGAAGTGAATCCAATTGCAATAATTCACATTTAACAAACCCTAATTTACTATGTAAAAATATGATATGGGTTCTGTACATGATCATGGGCTAGAATCAAAATATTGGCTATGTAGTCAATACTAGCCCATTCAAACTATTTCAAATTTTAGGAATTTAAACCAATGAGGTGTAACACCTCATTTAAATCATTCTCACAAGTGATATGAAGTAATGTGTTGACCTTTAAATGCTTAGGCTCATACTTGCTCACTTGTAGAATTTAAATCAACATAGTATTTAAATTGCACTAGTTATTTAAATCACATGAGATGATGAATCTCATTTAAATCACTTTTCTCAAATACTAAGTGTGAAGTGTTGACCTTGGTCAACATGGGATCATCCCTGGTTATTTGAGAAGATTAAATTTTAAGAAGATTCAATGAGAGGAAATTATTTCTCCAAACCAAAGATAAACCCTAATTCCCATTTTCAATGAGAGGAAACTATTTTCCTAATGATTAAATAAGGAAACCCTAGCATTTTGTGAATAAATGTTAAGTAGTGATACTAGATCAATTGTGTGAGCCAATAAGGCTAATTAAGATTACTTAAGGGTTGTTTGGTGATTGTATCCTCGTATTCGTGTATAGACACTAGTACCAGAGACTATCAAGAGGAAGGGGTCTTCTACCAAGAGGAAGAGCAAGAAAACCTTGATCACATCACCAATCAAGGCAAGCTATTACCAATGCAAGCTAGACTAATGCAAACTACTTTGGTTGCCAGTTTATATTCTTGCAAGGTGCAAAGCTCTACAAGAGCAAGGCACCATTACATTTTACTTTATGAACCTATCCCAAGTTTTTACTTTACAAGCTTTACTTGATTTTATTTATCCAAGTTACTTTTTGAATTATGATTCACTTGGTTGAATGATAGAGTAGTACAAGAGAATCACACCTAGCCTAGCAAGCTCCAAGATACTTAGCACCCCTCATAACTAGTGGCTAGTGCTCAATATTAAAAGTGACCACTCTATTTGGGAACTTGTGAATTGAAATGACTTTGAAAACCTTGGGATGATGAGTCATTCTATTGAGAGATTTTTGAAGGTGAATATGACTGGGGAATGACTTGGTGAATTTTACAAAAACTGATGGATGGGTTCGGATGCGATACCATTCCAATTTTACAAGTACCCCCACAATACCTGAATCTGGGTAAGGCTTAGCTGGAAACTTATGTATTTTAGTATGGGTTCCCTCTGAACAAGCGTCATAGGGGTTATGCCGAGGCTGCCTCCGTACTGGTGAAGTGATATGAAATGACGTGAAATGAGGTGAATGTCCGGCCCAAGCCCTGTGCAGTTCCCAGGCTGACAGCGTGTCTTCACTGGGAGGCCAAGCTCATGGGGAGAGGTGCCTATACTAGAATATGTAAATGAAAGGTTAGGATTGGTAGTTCGCGTACTGCGTACGATAAATCAGGGCCAGTTACCCCTGACGAACTATTGCAATTGTTGTGGCACAAGTGTACAACCTCTGCAGAGTTTAACCTATTCGAATAGCCGCGTCCGCGGTCATGGACAGTTGGAAAGGCCATACTGTTCCGTCATCAGAAATTTTCTAAAAATATGAATGGTGAATTGTGACTTGAATTGAAAGGTGACTTTGATTTTGAATCACACCTGAGTTGTGGGAATGACACTAATGTTCCCACTTGAGTTAGTTGAGCAAATGAAGGTTTTTGATTATTAAGGTGTTTACAAAATAAAACTGGCTTTATGCAAATGAAACTAGAGCTTAGAACCCCCTTACTATAGTTGATAGTATTTTACCTTAGTATTAGTTTGCGAGTACTTTAAAGTACTCATGGCTGTGTCCCTGGCTATTCAAATGGCCAGACTATGAAGACGAGTACCAGAACCCGGAAGGAGGACAGCAGGACGTCTACGACAACTAGGATCACTCCTGACGTCAACGATTGCACTGTGGAATAGATGGACTACTACTACGCTACTTTCGCTTCCGCTATGTGTTATGTAATGAATAAATAGAACTTCTATTATTGTAATGAGAATGGATCATGTGATCCTTTATTTGTAAGACGATTATGGTATGTAATGAATGATGTGTTGTGATATCAATCTATTATGTCTCGCAAAAACAATATTCCTGGGATTGCGATGAATGGCATAATAGGCATCTGGACTTAAAAATCCGGGTGTTGACAAGTTGGTATCAGAGCCATTGTTGACCTTAGGAGACCTTAGTTAGAATGGACGTCTGAAAATTTTAGTTTCAAAAACAAATGAAGTGACTACTTAAGAAAACTTATTCTCCCTCTTATCCTTGAGATCTTCTTCAAAATAAGAAAGTTATGCTCTATTCTTCTTAGACTACTACATAAAAGTTTGACACACTTCTCTAACTTACTCATCAAAATGCTTCACAGATGGAGTACACCTGCAAGTCTTATCAGCTTGGCCACGGAGGAAACCTCATGTTCGAGAAGGATTTGAAACAACTGGTTGAGTATTTAGGATGCCCGTATCCCGAGTTCTTCGGAATACCCCTCAACAATCCATCCGGAGGACCACATCGGTGGGAAGTTACTGCAGATCTGAGAGGAAAGCTCGGAGCCTCAATATGGGAAACCATCTGGTTTTCTGTAACGGGAAGCACTTGGAAGGAAGGACTAGTCAGAGCTATGCAAGAAGCAATTGCCCGTCTGTGCGGACAGAATATCAACAAGCTCAAGAATACCCGCTTCATCTACTACCCAAGACATGACCCCACCGGAAGACCGATGACCATGCCCCCGCACACGGAGATGAACCACTATGTAGCACACCTCGACTTCATGCTGTACAAGACCCGCAAGGAGGACAGCAGGACGTCTACGACAACTAGGATCACTCCTGACGTCAACAGTTGCCTGTGGAATAGATGGACTACTACTACGCTACTTTCGCTTCCGCTATGTGTTATGTAATGAATAAATAGAACTTCTATTATTGTAATGAGAATGGATCATGTGATCCTTTATTTGTAAGACGATTATGGTATGTAATGAATGATGTGTTGTGATATCAATCTATTATGTCTTGCAAAAACAATATTCCTGGGATTGCGATGAATGGCATAATAGGCATCTGGACTTAAAAATCCGGGTGTTGACAGTTGTCAATGTAAAGTAATATAACAAGTGCAATATGCAAGTATGTAGGAATCAATGCACAGTTAACACAAGTGTTTGCTTCTTGAGGTGGAGAGAGATAGGTGAACTGACTCAACAATAAAAGTAGAAGAAAGGTCCTTCAAAGAGGAAAGCATCGATTGCTATATTTGTGCTAGAGCTTTGATTTTGAAAACAAGAAACAATTTTGTCAACGGTAGTAATAAAGCATATGTGTTATGTAAATTATATCCTACAAGTTGCAAGCCTCATGCATAGTATACTAATAGTGCCCGCACCTTGTCCTAATTAGCTCGGATTACCTGGATTATCATCGCAATACATATGTTTTAACCAAGTGTCACAAAGGGGTACCTCTATGCCGCCTGTACAAAGGTCTAAGGAGAAAGCTCGCATTGGATTTCTCGCTATTGATTATTCTCAACTTAGACATCCATACCGGGACAACATAGACAACAGATAATGGACTCCTCTTTAATGCTTAAGCATTCAACAACAATTAATGTTCTCATATGAGATTGAGGATATTTGTCCAAAACTGAAACTTCCACCATGATTCATGGCTTTAGTTAGCAGCCCAATGTTCTTCTCTAACATTATGCATGCTCTAACCATTCAACTAGTGGTAAATCGCCCTTACTTCAGACAAGACGGACATGCATAGCAACTCACATGATATTCAACAAAGAGTAGTTGATGGCGTCCCCAGGAACATGGTTATCGCACAACAAGCAACTTAATAAGAGATAAAGTGCATAAGTACATATTCAATACCACAATAGTTTTTAGGCTATTTGTCCCATGAGCTATATATTGCAAAGGTGAAGGATAGAAATTTAAAGGTAGCACTCAAGCAATTTACTTTGGAATGGCGGAGAAATACCATGTAGTAGGTAGGTATGGTGGACACAAATGGCATAGTGGTTGGCTCAAAGATTTTGGATGCATGAGAAGTATTCCCTCTCGATACAAGGTTTAGGCTAGCAAGGTTTATTTGAAACAAACACAAGGATGAACCGGTGCAGCAAAACTCACATAAAAGACATATTGTAACCATTATAAGACTCTACACCGTCTTCCTTGTTGTTCAAACTCAATACTAGAAATTATCTAGACCTTAGAGAGACCAAATATGCAAACCAAATTTTAGCATGCTCTATGTATTTCTTCATTAATGGGTGCAAAGTATATGATGAAAGAGCTTAAACATGAGCACAACAATTGCCAAGTATCACATTATCCAAGACATTTTAGCAAATTACTACATGTATCATTTTCCAATTCCAACCATATAACAATTTAACGAAGAAGAAACTTCGCCATGAATACTATGAGTAGAGCCTAAGGACATACTTGTCCATATGCTACAGCGGAGCGTGTCTCTCTCCCATACAATGAATGCTAGGATCCATTTTATTCAAACAAAACAAAAAACAAAAACAAACCAACGCTCCAAGAAAAGCACATAAGATGTGATGGAATAAAAATATAGTTTCAGGGGAGGAACCTGCTAATGTTGTCGATGAAGAAGGGGATGCCTTGGGCATCCCCAAGCTTAGACGCTTGAGTCTTCTTGATATATGCAGGGGTGAACCACCGGGGCATCCCCAAGCTTAGACTTTTCACTCTTCTTGATCGTAGTATATCATCCTCCTCTCTTGACCCTTGAAAACTTCCTCCACACCAAACTCGAAACAACTCATTAGAGGGTTAGTGCGTAGTAAAAATTCACATGTTCAGAGGTGACACAATCATTCTTAACACTTCTGGACATTGCTCAAAGCTACTGGAAGTTAATGGAACAAAGAAATCCATCCCACATAGCAAAAGAGGCAATGCGAAATAAAAGGCAGAATCTGTCAAAACAGAACAGTTCGTATTGACGATTTTTATTGAGGCACCAGACTTGCTCAAATGAAAATGCTCAAATTGAATGAAAGTTGCGTACATATCTGAGGATCACCCACGTAAATTGGCATAATTGTCTGAGTTACCTACAGAGAATTTTACCCAGATTCGTGACAGCAAAGAAATCTGTTTCTGCGCAGTAATCCAAATCTAGTATGAACCTTACTATCAACGACTTTACTTGGCACAACAAAACACAAAACTAAGATAAGGAGAGGTTGCTACAGTAGTAAACAACTTCCAAGACACAAATATAAAACAAAGTACTGTAGTAAAATAACACATGGTTTATCTCCCAAGAAGTTCTTTCTTTATAGCCATTAAGATGGGCTCAGCAGTTTTAATGATGCACTCGCAAGAAATAGTAGTTGAAGCAAAAGAGAGCATCAAGAAGCAAGTATGAAACAAATTTAAGCCTAACATGCTTCCTATGAAAAGGAATCTTGTAAATAAACAAGTTCATGAAGAGCAAAGTGACAAGCATAGAAAGATAAAACAAGTGTAACTTCAAAAATTTCAGCACATAGAGTGGTATTTTAGTAACATGAAAATTTCTACAACCATATTTTCCTCTCTCATAATAACTTTCAGTAGTATCATGAGCAAACTCAACAATTTAAATATCACATAAAGCATTCTTATCATGAGTCTCATGCATAAAATTATTACTCTCCACATAAGCATAATCAATTTTAGTAGTAATAGTGGGAGCAAATTCAACAAAGTAGCTATCATCAAATATAGGAGGCATATTGTAATCATAATTAAATTCATCCTCCATAATAGGTGGCAACAAAAGACTACTATCATTATAATCATCATAAATAGGAGGCAAAGTATCATCAAAGTAAATTTTCTCCTCAATACTTGGGGGACTAAAAAGATCATGCTCATCAAAACCAGCTTCCCCAAGCTTAGAATTTTCCATAGCATTAGCAACAATAGTGTTCAAAGCATTCATATTAATAATATTCCCATTAGCATGCATATAAAGTTCCATGGGTTTTTTAATTCTCTCTTCAAACACATCATGTCCTAATTCAAGATAAAGTTCATAAAGATCTCTCATATTTTTGTTGTTTTCCATTATGCCTAACTAGTGTAAACAAGAAACAAAAAGATGCAATTGTAGGATCTAAAGGAAATAGCTTCGAGCACAAACACAATGGTGCCAGAAAAGTACTTTACCTGGAACCGGAGTATGAGTGCCTTTTACCTTTCCTCCCCGGCAACGGCGCCAGAAATTTGCTTGATGTCTACGGGAGCTTCTATTCTTGTAGACAGTGTTGGGCCTCCAAGAGCAGAGGTTTGTAGAACAGCAGCAAGTTTCTCTTAAGTGGATCACCCAAGGTTTATCGATCTCAGGGAGGAAGAGGTCAAAGATATCCCTCTCATGCAACCCTGCAACCACAAAGCAAGAAGTCTCTTGTGTCCCCAACACACCTAATAGGTGCACTAGTTCGGCGAAGAGATAGTGAAATACAGGTGGTATAAATAAGTAGTAGCAACGGCACCAGAAAAGTGCTTTGCCCAGGACAGTAAACAAGCAGTAGTAATGCAGTAAAATAGTAAACAAGCAGCGATAGCAGTATTTAGGAACAAGGCCTAGGGATCATACTTTCACTAGTGGACACTCTCAACTTTGATCACATAACAGAATAGATAAATGCATACTCTACACCCTCTTGTTGGATGATGAACACCACTAACTGTGTAGGATTACACGAACCCTCAATGCCAGAGTTAACAAGCTCCACAATATTCAATGTTCATATTTAAATAACCTTAGAGTGTAAGATAGATCAACACAACTAAACCAAGTACTAACGTAGCATGCACACTGTCACCTTCACGCTACGAAAGGAGGCATAGATCACATCAATACCATCATAGCAATAGTTAACTTCATAATCTACAAGAGATCACAATCATAGCCTACGCCAAGTACTAACACGGATGCACACACTGTCACCATTACACCGTGCAGGAGGAATAAACTACTTTAATAACATCACTAGAGTAGCAAATAGATAAATTGTGATACAAAACACACTGCAATCATAAAGAGATATAAATAAGCACTTCACTATGCCATTCATAACAGTGAATAAGTATTCTGTGAAATATAGCCTAAGAGACCCACACGGTGCACACACTGTCACCTTTACACACGTGGGACAAGGAGTCTCCGGAGATCACATAAGTAAAATTCACTTGACTAGCATAACGACATCTAGATTACAAGCATCATCACATGAATCTCAATCATGTAAGGCAGCTCATGAGATTATTGTATTGAAGTACATAGGAGAGAGATTAACCACATAGCTACCGGTACAGCCCCGAGCCTCGATGGAGAACTACTCCCTCCTCATGGGAGGCAGCAGCGTTGATGGAGATGGCGGTGGTGTCGATGGAGGAGCCTTCCGGGGGCACTTCCCCGTCCCGGCGGCGTGCCGGAACAGAGACTCCTGTCCCCCAGATCTTGGCTTCGCGATGGCGGCGGCTCTGGAAGGTTTCTCGTACCGTGGCTTTTCCGTATCGAGGTTTTAGGTCGAGGGGCTTCTTATAGGCGAAGAGGCAGCGTCAGAGGTTCAACGAGGCGACGACACCATAGGGGGGCGCGGGCCACCCCTAGGCCGCGCCGGCCTATGGTCTGGTGGGCCTGTGGCCCCCCTCTGGCGACTCTCGGGTGTTCTGGATGCTTCCGGGGATTCTAAGGTGCTGGGCGTTGATTTCGTCCAATTCCGAGAATATTTCCTTACTAGGATTTCTGAAACCAAAAACAGCAGAAAATAGCAACTGGCCCTTCGGCATCTCGTCAATAGGTTAGTTCCGGAAAACGCATAAATATGACATAAAGTATGCATAAAACATGTAGATATCACCAATAATGTGGCATGGAACATAAGAAATTATCGATACGTCGGAGACGTATCAGACCTCCAGTCCGAGGTAGCAGCGCAAGAGCCCAAGATCACTCATGTTGAAGAGAGACTTCATTTCCTCCTTGAACCGAAGCAGCTCGTCGTTCTCGGCTCTGGTGATGACCAAGTCATCCACGTAGACGCCGACGATGAGAAGCTTGCTCCCGGTTCCGCGCGCGTACACTCCATGCTCCGTGACGCTGCGTGTGAAGCCAAGGGACTCGAGGCTTGCATCGAGCTTGGAGTTCCAGGCCCTGGGGGCCTGTCGCAGCGCGTAGAGCGCCTTGTGCAGCCTGTACACGTCGTGCTCGCGGCCGTCAGCAGCAAAGCCTGGTGGTTGCGAGTCATATACCACCTCGTCGAGATCGCCGTTGATGAAAGCGGATTTAACATCCATATGATGCACTTCCCATCCACGGTGAGCTTCCAGAGCAAGGATGAGGCGCACAGACTCTAGCCTCGCCACCGGCGCGAAGACTTCCTCGAAGTCAACTCCAGCGCGTTGCACGTACCCCTTCGCCACGAGCCGGGATTTGTGCTTCATAATGTGCCCGTGCTCATCTTTCTTCACCTTGAACACCCATTTGAGCCCAATTGCTCGATGGCCTGCAGGTAGGTGTGTGAGAGTCCAGGTGTTGTTCTCGTCAATGGACTGCAGTTCGTCCAGCATTGCACGGCGCCAACAATCTACCATCTCAGCTTCTGCGAACGAAGTGGGCTCCTCTCCAACAGCTAGGTGGAGCACCTCGTCGTCAGGCATGTCCTCCATGGGTTGTAGCTCATCTACAGGTTGCGACGGACCTGCACGTTCTCCCAGCAAGTCGCTCACCATGCGGTAGCGACGTGGCTTCGACGGGCTGTCGTCAGCGTCGTGATCGTTGGACCGCGCTGAGGGCGGCGACACGAACTGGACGGGTGATGACCCACAAGTATAGGGGATCGCAACAGTCTTCGAGGGAAGTAAAACCCAATTTATTGATTCGACACAAGGGGAGACAAAGAACACTTGGAAGCCTTAACAGCGGAGTTGTCAATTCAGCTGCACCTGGAAACAGACTTGCTCGCAAGAGTTTATCAAGAGGTAACAGTTTTATAGCAGATGGCGTATAGTGAAATAACAGCAGCAGAGTAACACAGACAGCAGTAGTGATTATAGTAAACAGCAAGATTAAAATACTGTAGGCACGGGGACGGATGAACGGGCGTTGCATGGATGAGAGAAACTCATGTAACAATCATAGCAGGGCATTTGCAGATAATAATAAAACGGTGTCCAAGTACAAAGCAATCAATAGGCATGTGTTCCATATATAGTCGTGCGTGCTCGCAATGAGAAACTTGCACAACATCTTTTGTCCTACCAGCCGGTGGTAGCCGGGCCTCAAGGGAATCTACTGGATATTAAGGTACTCCTTTTAATAGAGTACCGGAGCAAAGCATTAACACTCCGTGAACACATGTGATCCTCACATCGCTACCATTCCCTCCGGTTGTCCCGATTTCTGTCACTTCGGGGCCATCGGTTCCGGACAGCGACATGTGTATACAACTTGCAGGTAAGATCAATAAACAATGAATATCATGATGAAACAATAACATGTTCAGATCTGAGATCATGGCACTCGGGCCCTAGTGACAAGCATTAAGCATAACAAGTTGTAACAATATCATCAAAGTACCAATTACGGACACTAGGCACTATGCCCTAACAATCTTATGCTATTACATGACCAATCTCATCCAATCCCTACCATCCCCTTCGGCCTACAGCGGGGGAATTACTCACACATGGATGGGGGAAACATGGCTGGTTGATGTAGAGGCGTTGGCGGTGATGGCAGCGATGATCTCCTCCAATTCCCCGTCCCGGCGGAGTGCCAGAACGGAGACTTCTGGCTCCCGCGACGGAGTTTCGCGATGTGGCGGCGTTCTGGAGGGTTTCTGGCGACTTCGACTTCTCCCCGTGCGTTTTTAGGTCGAGGCCGATAAGTAGTCCGAAGGAGGGCGTCGGAGGCCGGCCGAGGGGGCCACACCACATGGCCGCGCGGGCCCCCCCTGGGCCGCGCCACCCTATGGTGTGGGGCCCTCGGGCCTCCACCTGGTTTGTCCTTCTGGCTCCGTCAGTTCTCTGGGAAAATAGGGCCTTCTGCATAAATTCCGAGGATTTTCCCGAAAGTTGGATTTCTGCACAAAAACGAGACACCAGAACAGTTCTGCTGAAAACAGCGTTAGTCCGTGTTAGTTGTATCCAAAATACACAAATTAGAGGCAAAACAATAGCAAAAGTGTTCGGGAAAGTAGATACGTTTTGGACGTATCAACTCCCCCCAAGCTTAGCTTATTGCTTGTCCTCAAGCAATTCAGTTAACAACTGAGCGATAAAAGAACTTTCACGAACACATTTGCTCATATGATGTATATATTCTCATGCTATGGCTAATACTTAAGCAGTTCATAATGAGATACATGCAAATAAGATCATCTAACAGCTATATCAATCATGGAGAGGTACCAACAATTAATAATAAGCATCATGAATCATGTATATAAGCAGGATTGCAATGTTCATAAGAGAGTATGATAAAGTGGTATCTCGCTTGCCTGTATTTGATTGGCAAAACATAAATGCCCGGGCACCTCTGGAGTTCATAGAAAGACTAGAAGTAGTGATTGTCAAAGATAAAAGCATCAAAGTTATACCACAATCAATCATATTTTGAGACAAGCATATTATACTAAGAATGACAGTTGTGCTCTCAAGATAGTGCTCAAAGAAATAATGGAGACACAACATAAAAATAAAAGATTGACCCTTCGCAGAGGGAAGCAGGGATTAACATGCGCTAGAGCTTTTCATTTTTGAAATCAGGAGTAACATTATTTTGAGAGGTGTTTGTTGTTGTCAACGAATGGTAATGGGTACACCAACTACCTCGCCAACCGGACTTCCAAGAGCGGCTCCCATGAATTATTGCATATTTATTTGGCACTCCTTCCAACCTTTCTTACACAAAACATGGCTAACCGAATCCTCGGGTGCCTGCCAACAATCTCATACCATGAAGGAGTGCCCTTTTTTATTTTAATTTTATTATGATGATGACACTCCACCCAACCTTTGCTTACACAAGCCATGGCTAACCGAATCCTTCGGGTGCCGTCCAACAATCACAAACCATGGAGGAGTGTCTATTTAAGTTAATTAATTCGGGACTGGGAATCCCATTGCCAGCTCTTTTTTGCAAAATTATTGGATAAGCGGATGTGCCACTAGTCCATATGAGAGTCTGTCAAAAGTAAATGACAAGGTTGAAAGCTAAACACCACATACTTCCTCATGAGCTATGAAACATAAACACAAATTGAGAAGCATTTTGAAGGTTTTAAAGGTAGCGCATGAGAATTTACTTGGAATGGTTTGAAATGCCATGCATAGGTATTTATGGTGGATACTTTGGAACAACTTGGTTTTCAGGTGTTTGGAAGCACGAGCAGCGTTCCCGCTCAGTACAAGTGAAGGCTAGCAATAGACTAGGGAGTGACAAATCAAGAGAGCAGTAACTGTCATAATCATGCTTGCGGCAAAATAAATTAACGGAGGCATAAAAGTGATACAAGAACTCTGAAGCAATATAGATCATCGAGGCTTAATTGACTTTTTGTTCAGTCATATGCATGCGTGAGCATGTGCCAAGTCGATATAAATGAATTATTCAGAGGAGGATACCACAATGCCATACTTACTTATGAATAAAACAATGCAAGCAAACATCCACGACATGCTACTCATATTAATAGATTGGAGCTAATCATGAGAGATCATAAACTACTAGACTTTCTCAAATAACGTATACCTCACATGAACCAACTAAGCATGCTCACATGGATGAGTATATGTACAAAAATGAAAACAAATAGAGTTCATACCAGCCTCTCACCACAATCAGATTGTCGTAGATCGTCATTATTGCCTTTTCACTTGTGTAGCTTGGATAATATGAAATGAAAACCATGCTCCAGCCACCGAAGACCATTGAACTCAAGATGAACTTTACAAAACCAAAGAAGAACAGCAAATATTTTTGGTGTTTTCGAATTAGAAACAAGAACAAAAGGAAACAAGCAAATAAAGCAAAATCTTTTTGGGTTTTCTTATAGCAAACTAGCAATAGCGAATAAAGCGACACAAATGCAAGAAACCAAAGCAAACAAATGGTGAAGAGAAACAACAGAAATATTTTTGGTGTTTTTGTGTTTTGGGAAGGAAACAAAGCGGAAACAAGAAATAGCAAACTAAAAGAAACACAGAAAAGCGAGATGGCAGAAATCTGCCAAAACCTGACAGCAGTACAGAAATCGATTTTTACAAAAATCTTACGTTGCTCAGCTCGAAAAGTGTTCAACTAATGAAAGTTAGATAACAACCTGGGGAACCTGCACAAAACTTGGCAGCTCAAAATAACGTTCTGTCTGTGCGCACGAATTTTTCTAGTAACAGTCCAGAATCTGTTTTCAGGCAGCACTTCCCCAAATATCATCTCCCTCTCATTAGAAAACCACTCAAAGAGACTAAACAAGTATGCACAAGTATCCAGCAACCATAATATGCAAAGAATGAGTGATGCCGGTATACCTCCCCCCAAGCTTAGGCTTTTGGCCTAAGTGGAGTTCAATCCCATCGAGACCATGAGGTAGTATCTCCGTAGTACGACGAAGATGGATCATATTCCGGGCATGTGCTAGAAGAAGCACCCGGATACGTGACGGTGTAGTCGTGGGAGTCCTCGGCGTCCTCGGAGTCATGCTGCTGGTGGAAGTCTTGTATCTTCATATGTTCATCCACCTCCTCCTTAGTGCACGACCATGATTGCCTGTCAATACTGAACAAACCTGGTTGGGGAAGAGGGATTTCCTTCTCATCCCCGTCAGCAAACAACATTCTATAGACCATATTATCTAAAGTAGAATCAGTGGTAAAAAAATGATGACTCTTCATAGCATCAATATCGAGTCTCCTAGGGGCTAATGGCACATCATTAGGATCAAGAGGAAGCCTTAGATATGTTAAAACGCGCAGTGCAATAGTTCCTCCAAAAATAGGCCCTCTATTAGACAGGCGGCGAGCAATAAGAGAACCAAGGTGATAAGATGTCCGACCAGTAAGTGCAATATTCAAGAAAGCAAGATGGTAACTAGAAATATTGCTAGTGTTCTCCCTACCAAGAATGCTAGTAGCAATGTAATATGCAAAATACTTAATGGCGGGGAGTTGAATGTTCCTTATCTTGCCACGCTGAATGGTGCGACAATCATCATCGGTAATCCCTCGATAGAGCTCCAACAAGTCCCGGGGGTTGTCATCAATCCTACTTGCTGTACCTACAGGGGCAATATCCAATGCACGACAAAAATCTTCCAATCCCATAGTAACAGGATTACCATAGATCTTGAATGCAACTGTCGGCTCATATTGCTTGTTGTGGAACTTGAAGCTCTCGACGAAGATTTTGGTGAGCATGTAGTATTGCTCCCTTTCGTCTTCCACGTAGGTGGTTAAGCCCGCCCTATTGACAAGGGTGAAGAAATCATCCAATATCCCTGCATTCCTCAGAAAATCATAGCATGGAAAAGACGAAGCATTAGGAGCCCCGTTGTCCTCTTCGGGCGCGAAGCTAGGCGCGATGATATCCTCGTTGTACGATCGCCTAAGCCAGGTGGCGGCCCTAGAAGGCCTCCCGGTGCTGGTTGTTCCTTTCTTGAACAACTCTCCAAAGTTGAACTTCTTCATCTCTTCTCTGAAATTTTCAACAAGTGATATAAAATTTGATTTGGTGACATATAATTGAGGGAAACTACCATAGGAACTTGCTAGAGTACTAATCATGCATCAAAACTAGTTTATACAACTTAGAACAAGCATGCAAGCTCACTAAACATGTTACCTACAACAGCAAAATATTCAAGATATACTCAACCAAACAAAATTCTACTTGGATAGGCGGAGGAGTTACATACCAAGGAGCAAATGTGCCAAATTTCAGCAAGAAATCTGGGCTGAGCAAAGAGATCGAGAAATCTGGAGTTCTTGAGCAAAAATGCGAGTGAGAGGAACCTGGTGCGAGTTTTTTTGGGAGAGAGAAGATGCTGGGAGAAAGAGATGAAGTAGTGGGGCAAGGAGGGGCCCACACCACAGGGTGGCGCGCCCCCCTCCTTGGCCGCGCCGGCCTATGGTGTGGCACCCTGTGGTGCCCCACAGGTCATCCTCTGGTGCTCCCAGGTGCCTCGTCGAAAAATAGGACCAACGGTATAATTTTTGTGAATTTTTGAAAACTTTGAAAAATACACATTTATGGGTATTAAGTTTATTATTACTGGCCAGGAAAAATTTTGAAATCTCCAATTAACTAAGGAACTTTGCAAATTAAAAGTGCTACAGCAACTAGAGCAAGTGGAGGAAGAAAGAGATGTTGTTTACCTCCTCTATGCATATAAAAAGTATTTGTTAACAAGGTTGATCAAGTCTTGCCACCAAATAAATTTTACATAGCATAAGAAGAAATAAACCTCAAATCAATCATGTTACCTTGAATTGTATTGATATGGATCCAATCACGAGAGTTTGATATTCTTCTTTAGGCTCATATATAGGACAATCAATAGTTCCCACTTTGATAGTTCTCACATTAGAAATAGTATTAACTCCACACGCTTTCTCAATCCTCTTGGGAAAATAAACGGTATGCTCCCTATCATCAACATTGAAAGTAACCTTTCCTTTATTGCAATCAATAACAGCCCCTGCGGTGTTAAGAAAAGGTCTCCCAAGAATAATAGACATATTATCATCTTCAGGCATTTCCAACACAACAAAATCAGTTAATATCAAGCAGTTAGTAGTAACTTGAACATGAACATCCTCACATATACCAACAGGAATAGCAGTAGATTTATTAGCCATTTGCAAAGATATATCAGTAGGTATCAACTTATCTAAGTAAAGTCTCTTATAAAGAGAAAAAGGCATAACACTAACACCGGCTCCCAAGTCACATAGAGCAGTTTTAACATAATTATTCTTAATAGAACAAGGAATAGTAGGTATACCTGGGTCGCCCAACTTCTTTGGAACTTTGTCATTAAAAGAGTAATTAGCAAGCATAGTGGAAATTTCCTCATTGGGGATTTTCCTTTTGTTAGTAACAATATCTTTCATATACTTTGAATAAGGAGGCAATTTAATAGCATCAGTCAAAGGGATTTGCAAGAATAAAGGTTTCATCCAATCGCAAAATTTATTATAGTGTTCTTCTTCCTTTGATTTTAGTTTCTTAGCAGGAAAAGGCATTTGCTTTTGCACCCAAGGTTCTCTTTCATTACCATGTTTCTCAGCAATAAAATCTTCTTTAGTGTACTTTTTATTTTTAGCATGCTTTTCAGGTTCTTCTTCAACCTCTTCTTTATCAGGAGTATCATTCTTATCATTATCCTTATCATGTTCATTACCACTTTCAGTTTCAGCATCAGAAATAGAAATACTATTAGGATCATTAGCAGGTTCAGAGGATTCTACAACATTTTTATGTTTCTTCTTCTTTTTCTTCTTAGAAGGAGCACTAGGTTCAATGCGTTGAGAATCTTGTTCAATTCTTTTGGGATGTCCTTCAGGATATAGAGGATCCTGGGTAGAGACACCACCTCTAGTTGTTACTTCATAAGCATGTTTCTCTTTAGAATTATTCCCCAACAAGTCATTTTGCACTTTAGTGAGTTGATCAATTTGAGTTTGAATCATATGAAAATGTTTAACAAGCATCTTAACATCATTGGAGGTTCTCTCTACAATATCATGCAATTCACTAATAGCTCGAGAATTTTCCATTAAATGATTCTCTACTCTCATATTAAAATTTTCTTGCTTAACAATATAATTATCAAACTCATCTAAGCATTGTGCAGGAGGTTTCGAATACGGAATATCTTTCCCTAGTAAAGCGTTGAAGGGAGTTTACCTCAATCATGGATGAAGGGGGAATTATCTCACATATATCTTCTATGGGAGGAAGATTCTTCACATCTTCAGATTTAATACCTTTCTCCTTGAGAGACTTCTTGGCTTCCCTCATATCTTCATCATTCAATTTAATTAAACCCTGATACGTCTCCAACGTATCTATAATTTCCGATGTTCCATGCTTGTTTTATGACAATACCAACATGTTTTGTTCACACTTTATATCATTTTCATGCATTTTCCGGAACTAACCTATTAACAAGATGCCACAGTGCCAGTTCCTGTTTTCTGCTGTTTTTGGTTCCAGAAAGGCTGTTCGGGCAATATTCTCGGAATTGGACGAAATCAACGCCAAACCTCCTATTTTTCCCGGAAGCGTCCAGAACACCGAAGAAGAGTCGGAGAGGGGCCAGGGGGCCACCACACCACATGGCGGCGCGGGCCAGGCCTAGGCCGCGCCGGCCTAGGGTGTGGCGCCCCCAGGTGCCCCCCTGCGCCGCCTCTTCGCCTATAAAACCCCTTTCGACCTAAAAACGCAGTACCAATTGACGAAACTCCAGAAAGACTCCAGGGGCGCCGCCGCCATCGCGAAACTCCAATTCGGGGGACAGAACTCTCTGTTCCGGCACCCTGCCGGACGGGGAATTGCCCCCGGAGCCATCTCCACCGCCGTCTTCAGCGCCATCTTCACCGCCATCGCTGCTTCCATGATGAGGAGGGAGTAATCCACCTCCGAGGCTGAGGGCTTCGCTGTAGCTATGTGGTTCATATCTCTCCCATGTACCTCAATACAATAATCTCATGAGCTTCTTTACATGATTGAGATTCATATGAGTTTGTATCACAATTTATCTATGTGCTACTCTAGCAAAGTTATTAAAGTAGTTCTATTCCTCCTGCACGTGTGTAAAGGTGACAGTGTGTGCACCGTGTTAGTACTTGGTTTATGCTATGATCATGATCTGTTGTAGATTGCGAAGTTAACTATTGCTATGATAATATTGATGTGATCTATTCCTCCTACATATGCATGAAGGTGACAGTGTGCATGCTATGTTAGTACTTGGTTTAGTCTGTTGATCTATCTTACACTATAAGGTTACTTAAATATGAGCATTATTGTGGAGCTTGTTAACTCCGGCATTGAGGGTTCGTGTAATCCTACGCAATGTGTTCATCATCCAACAAAAGTGTAGAGTATGCATTTATCTATTCTGTTATGTGATCAATGTTGAGAGTGTCCACTAGTGAAAGTGTAATCCCTAGGCCTTGTTCCTAAATACTGCTGCGTTACTACTGCTTGTTTACTGTTTTACTGCGTTACTACTGCTGCAATACTACCACCATCAACTACACGCCAGCAAGCTATTTTCTGGCACCGTTGCTACTGCTCATATATATATTCATACCACCTGTGTTTCACTATCTCTTCGCCGAACTAGTGGACCTATTAGGTGTGTTGGGGACACAAGAGACTTCTTGCTTTGTGGTTGCAGGGTTGCATGAGAGGGATATCTTTGACCTCTTCCTCCCTGAGTTCGATAAACCTTGGGTGATCCACTTAAGGGAAAACTTGCTGCTGTTCTACAAACCTCTGCTCTTGGAGGCCCAACACTGTCTACAGGAAAGGAGGGGGAACGTAGACATCAAGCACTTTTCTGGCGCCGTTGCCGGGGAGGAAAGGTAAAAGGCACTCATACTTCGGTTCCAGGTAAAGTACTTTTCTGGCGCCATTGTGTTTGTGCTCGAAGCTATTTCCTTTAGATCCTGCAATTGCAACTTTTTGTTTCTTGTTTACACTAGTAAGGCATAATGGACAACATCTGTGAGCTTTTTATTCTATTTCCTGAGTCAAGACATGAATGGTTTAATGCGAAAATTAAAAAACCCATGGAACATATTAATATGAACACTTTGAATACCATTGTTGCTAATGATATGGAAAATTCTAAGCTTGGGGAAGCTGGTTTTGATGAGCATGATCTTTTTAGTCCCCCAAGCATTGAGGAGAAAATTTACTTTGATGATACTTTGCCTCCTATTTATGATGATTATAATGATAGTAGTCTTTTGTTACCACCTGTTATGGAGGATAAATTTGATTATGATTACAATATGCCTCCTATATTTGATGATGAGAATAATAATGATAGCTACTTTGTTGAATTTGCTCCCGCTATTACTAATAAAATTGATTATGCTTATGTGGAGAGTAATAATTTTATGCATGGGACTCATGATAAGAATGCTTTATGTGATAGTTATATTGTTGAGTTTGCTCATGATGCTACTGAAAGTTATTATGAGAGAGGAAAATATGGTTGTAGAAATTTTCATGTTACTAAAACACCTCTCTATGTGCTGAAATTTTTGAAGCTACACTTGTTTTATCTTCCTATGCTTGTTACTTTGCTCTTCATGAACTTGTTTATTTACAAGATTCCTTTGCATAGGAAGCATGTTAGACTTAAATGTGTTTTGAATTTGCCTCTTGATGCTCTCTTTTGCTTCAAATACTATTTCTTATGAGTGCATCATTAAAACTGCTGAGCCCATCTTAATGGCTATAAAGAAAGAACTTCTTGGGAGATAACCCATGTGTTATTTTGCTACAGTACTTTGTTTTATATTTGTGTCTTGGAAGTTGTTTACTACTGTAGCAACCTCTCCTTATCTTAGTTTTGTGTTTTGTTGTGCCAAGTAAAGCCGTTGATAGAAAAGTAAGTACTAGATTTGGATTACTGCACAGTTCCAGATTTCTTTGCTGTCACGAATCTGGGTCCACCTCCCTGTAGGTAGCTCAGAAAATTAAGCCAATTTACGTGCATGATCCTCAGATATGTACGCAACTTTCATTCAATTTGAGAATTTTCATTTGAGCAAGTCTGGTGCCATTTTAAAATTCGTCAATACGAACTGTTCTGTTTTGACAGATTCTGCCTTTTATTTCGCATTGCCTCTTTTGCTATGTTGGATGAATTTCTTTGATCCACTAATGTCCAGTAGCATTATGCAATGTCCAGAAGTGTTAAGAATGATTGTGTCACCTCTGAATATGTCAAATTTATATTGTGCACTAACCCTCTAATGAGTTGTTTCGAGTTTGGTGTGGAGGAAGTTTTCAAGGATCAAGAGAGGAGTATGATGCAACATGATCAAGGAGAGTGAAAGCTCTAAGCTTGGGGATGCACCCGGTGGTTCACCCCTGCATATATCAAGAAGACTCAAGCGTCTAAGCTTGGGGATGCCCAAGGCATCCCCTTCTTCATCGACAACATTATCAGGTTCCTCCCCTGAAACTATATTTTTATTCCATCACATCTTATGTACTTTACTTGGAGCGTCTGTTTGTTTTTGTTTTTGTTTGTGTTTGAATAAATTGGATTACATCATACTTGTGTGGGAGAGAGACACGCTCCGCTGTAGCATATGGACAAGTATGTCCTTGGTTTCTACTCATAGTATTCATGGCGAAGTTTCTCCTTCGTTAAATTGTTATATGGTTGGAATTGGAAAATGATACATGTAGTAATTGCTATAAATGTTTTGGGTAATGTGATACTTGGCAATTGTTGTGCTCATGATTAAGCTCTTGCATCATATACTTTGCACCCATTAATGAAGAAATACATAGAGCTTGCTAAAATTTGGTTTGCATAATTGGTCTCTCTAAGGTCTAGATAATTTCTAGTATTGAGTTTGAACAACAAGGAAGACGGTGTAGAGTCTTATAATGTTTGTAATATGTCTTTTATGTGAGTTTTGCTGTACTAGTTCGTGCTTGTGTTTGCTTCAAACAACCTTGCTAGCCTAAACCTTGTATCGAGAGGGAATACTTCTCATGCATCCAAATCCTTGAGCCAAACAACACTATGCCATTTGTGTCCACCATACCTACCTACTACATGGTATTTTCCGCCATTCCAAAGTATATTGCTTGAGTGCTACCTTTAAAATTCCATCATTCACCTTTGCAATATATAGCTCATGGGACAAATAGCTTAAAAACTATTGTGGTATTGAATATGTAATTATGCACTTTATCTCTTATTAAGTTGCTTGTTGTGCGATAACCATGTTTACTGGGGACGCCATCAACTACTCTTTGTTGAATATCATGTGAGTTGCTATGCATGTTCGTCTTGTCTGAAGTAAGAGCGATCTACCACCTTATGGTTAAGCATGCATATGTTAGAGAAGAACATTGGGCCGCTAACTAAAGCCATGATCCATGGTGGAAGTTTCAGTTTTGGACATATATCCTCAATCTCAAATGAGAAAATTATTAATTGTTGTTACATGCTTATGCATAAAAGAGGAGTCCATTATCTGTTGTCTATGTTGTCCCGGTATGGATGTCTAAGTTGAAGAATAATCAATAGCGAGAAATCCAATGCGAGCTTTCTCCTTAGACCTTTGTACAGGCGGCATAGAGGTACCCCTTTGTGACACTTGGTTAAAACATGTGCATTGTGATGATCCGGTAGTCCAAGCTAATTAGGACAAGGTGCGGGCACTATTAGTATACTATGCATGAGGCTTGCAACTTATAAGATATACTTTACATGATACATATGCTTTATTACTACCGTTGACAAAATTGTTTCATGTTTTCAAAATTAAAGCTCTAGCACAAATATAGCAATCGATGCTTTCCTCTATGGAGGACCATTCTTTTACTTTCATTGTTGAGTCTGTTCACCTATTTCTCTCCACCTCAAGAAGCAAACACTTGCGTGAACTGTGCATTGATTCCTACATACTTGCTTATTGCACTTATTATATTACTCTATGTTGACAATTATCCATGAGATATACATGTTATAAGTTGAAAGCAACCGCTGAAACTTAATCTTCCTTTGTGTTGCTTCAATGCCTTTACTTTGAATTATTGCTTTATGAGTTAACTCTTATGCAAGACTTATTGATGCTTGTCTTGAAGTGCTATTCATGAAAAGTCTTTGCTATATGATTCACTTGTTTACTCATGTCATATACATTGTTTTGATTGCTGCATTCACTACATATGCTTTACAAATAGTATGATCAAGTTTATGATGGCATGTCACTCCAGAAATTATCTTTGTTATCGTTTTACCTACTCGAGGACGAGTAGGAACTAAGCTTGGGGATGCTGATACGTCTCCAACGTATCTATAATTTCCGATGTTCCATGCTTGTTTTATGACAATACCAACATGTTTTGTTCACACTTTATATCATTTTCATGCATTTTCCGGAACTAACCTATTAACAAGATGCCACAGTGCCAGTTCCTGTTTTCTGCTGTTTTTGGTTCCAGAAAGGCTGTTCGGGCAATATTCTCGGAATTGGACGAAATCAACGCCAAACCTCCTATTTTTCCCGGAAGCATCCAGAACACCGAAGAAGAGTCGGAGAGGGGCCAGGGGGCCACCACACCACATGGCGGCGCGGGCCAGGCCTAGGCCGCGCCGGCCTAGGGTGTGGCGCCCCCAGGTGCCCCCCTGCGCCGCCTCTTCGCCTATAAAACCCCTTTCGACCTAAAAACGCAGTACCAATTGACGAAGCTCCAGAAAGACTCCAGGGGCGCCGCCGCCATCGCGAAACTCCAATTCGGGGGACAGAACTCTCTGTTCCGGCACCCTGCCGGACGGGGAATTGCCCCCGGAGCCATCTCCACCGCCGTCTTCACCGCCATCTTCACCGCCATCGCTGCTTCCATGATGAGGAGGGAGTAATCCACCTCCGAGGCTGAGGGCTTCGCTGTAGCTATGTGGTTCATCTCTCTCCCATGTACCTCAATACAATAATCTCATGAGCTTCTTTACATGATTGAGATTCATATGAGTTTGTATCACAATTTATCTATGTGCTACTCTAGCAAAGTTATTAAAGTAGTTCTATTCCTCCTGCACGTGTGTAAAGGTGACAGTGTGTGCACCGTGTTAGTACTTGGTTTATGCTATGATCATGATCTCTTGTAGATTGCGAAGTTAACTATTGCTATGATAATATTGATGTGATCTATTCCTCCTACATATGCATGAAGGTGACAGTGTGCATGCTATGTTAGTACTTGGTTTAGTCTGTTGATCTATCTTACACTATAAGGTTACTTAAATATGAGCATTATTGTGGAGCTTGTTAACTCCGGCATTGAGGGTTCGTGTAATCCTACGCAATGTGTTCATCATCCAACAAAAGTGTAGAGTATGCATTTATCTATTCTGTTATGTGATCAATGTTGAGAGTGTCCACTAGTGAAAGTGTAATCCCTAGGCCTTGTTCCTAAATACTGCTGCGTTACTACGCTTGTTTCTTTGCGTTAAGCACATCGCTGCAATACTACCACCATCAACTACACGCCAGCAAGCTATTTTCTGGCACCATTGCTACTGCTCATATATATATTCATACCACCTGTGTTTCACTATCTCTTCGCCGAACTAGTGCACCTATTAGGTGTGTTGGGGACACAAGAGACTTCTTGCTTTGTGGTTGCAGGGTTGCATGAGAGGGATATCTTTGACCTCTTCCTCCCTGAGTTCGATAAACCTTGGGTGATCCACTTAAGGGAAAACTTGCTGCTGTTCTACAAACCTCTGCTCTTGGAGGCCCAACACTGTCTACAGGAAAGGAGGGGGAACGTAGACATCAAACCCCTCTTCTTTAATATTGGCGTTGGTGTTGGTTCAGGCGTAGTCCAATCATCATGATTCCGGCCTATTTTAGCCAATAATTCTTCAGCGTCATCCGGAGTTCTTTTCCTGAAAACACAACCAGCACAACTATCCAGGTATGCCCTAGACTCAATGGTTAGTCCACTATAAAATATATCAAGTAAATCATGCTTTTCCAAATCATGATCAGGCCGAGCTCTAATAAGAGAGCAAAATCTCGCCCAAGCCTCAGGCAATTTCTCTCCATCTTCCTGGTCAAAATTATAAATTCTCTGCAAAGCTATATGTTGAGCACTAGCAGGAAAGTATTTACGGAAGAAAACATCAAGCAATTCTTTTGGACTTTTAATAGAATTAGGTGGCAAACTATTATACCAAGTTTTAGCGTCATCCTTTAATGAGAATGGAAAGATTTTAGCAACAAAGTAAGTACGCATCTTGACATCATCAGAAAACAAACTACTTAGAGTAGATAACTCAATCATGTGTTCAACAGCACTCTCTTTTTCAGTACCACAAAAGGGTGTTTTCTCAACAATAGCTATATGAGATAGATCAAGAGAAAAATCATAATCTTTATCCTTAATGTTTATAGGAGATGTGGCAAACTTAGGATCAGGAGACAGTTTATATCTAACAAAGATGTTCTCGCAAGCAACTTTTTAATTTTTCTTGCATCAGTAGTAGCATTACATTTTTCAATAAAATCATCATTAAGCTCCACATAATCTTCATCAGGATCATCACTAAAATAATCAAGTTCAGGTGAATTAACAGGTGTAGTAGCATTAGGAGTTTCAGTATTTTCAATTTGTCTAGACCTAGCAATTGTAGCATCTAGAAAGGATCCCAATGAACCACTATCATCAAGCACAGCAGAAATATTATCAATATTATGAGAGTTTTCAGATTCAGCAGAAGTACCCGCATATGAAGCATGCGGCGGTGAAACAAGTTTATCAATCACAGATGGTGAATCAAGTGTAGCGGAGGTATTCAGAATTGTACCTTTTCTTGTAGTGGATGGTAATATGGCGACCTTAGTATCGCGAGGTTTACCCATGATGGAGAATTTGCAGCGAACAATATTAATCCAAGTGAACTTCCAAATAAAGCTATGCTCCCCGGCAACGGTGCCGTAAAAATAGTCTTGATGACCCACAAGTATAGGGGATCGCAATGCCTTCGAGGGAAGTAAACCCAATTTATTGATTCGACACAAGGGGAGACAAAGAACACTTGGAAGCCTTAACAGCGGAGTTGTCAATTCAGCTGCACCTGGAAACAGACTTGCTCGCAAGATTTGTAACAGTTGTATAGCAGTAGCAGTAGTGAAATAACAGCAGCAGAGTAACACAGACAGCAGTAGTGATTATAGTAAACATCAGGATTAAAATACTGTAGGCACGGGGACGGATGAACGGGCGTTGCATGGATGAGAGAAACTCATGTAACAATCATAGCAGGGCATTTGCAGATAATAATAAAACGGTGTCCAAGTACAAAGCAATTAATAGGCATGTGTTCCATATATAGTCGTGCGTGCTCGCAATGAGAAACTTGCACAACATCTTTTGTCCTACCAGCCGGTGGCAGCCGGGCCTCAAGGGAATCTACTGGATATTAAGGTACTCCTTTTAATAGAGTACCGGAGCAAAGCATTAACACTCCGTGAACACATGTGATCCTCACATCGCTACCATTCCCTCCGGTTGTCCCGATTTCTGTCACTTCGGGGCCATCGGTTCCGGACAGCGACATGTGTATACAACTTGCAGGTAAGATCAATAAACAATGAATATCATGATGAAACAATAACATGTTCAGATCTGAGATCATGGCACTCGGGCCCTAGTGACAAGCATTAAGCATAACAAGTTGCAACAATATCATCAAAGTACCAATTACGGACACTAGGCACTATGCCCTAACAATCTTATGCTATTACATGACCAATCTCATCCAATCCCTACCATCCCCTTCGGCCTACAGCGGGGGAATTACTCACACATGGATGGGGGAAACATGGCTGGTTGATGTAGAGGCGTTGGCGGTGATGGCGGCGATGATCTCCTCCAATTCCCCGTCCCGGCGGAGTGCCAGAACGGAGACTTCTGGCTCCCGCGACGGAGTTTCGCGATGTGGCGGCGTTCTGGAGGGTTTCTGGCGACTTCGACTTCTCCCCGTGCGTTTTTAGGTCGAGGCCGATAAGTAGTCCGAAGGAGGGCGTCAGAGGCCGGCCGAGGGGGCCACACCACATGGCCGCGCGGGCCCCCCCTGGGCCGCGCCGCCCTATGGTGTGGGGCCCTCGGGCCTCCACCTGGTTTGTCCTTCTGGCTCCGTCAGTTCTCTGGGAAAATAGGGCCTTCTGCATAAATTCCGAGGATTTTCCCGAAAGTTGGATTTCTGCACAAAAACGAGACACCAGAACAGTTCTGCTGAAAACAGCGTTAGTCCGTGTTAGTTGTATCCAAAATACACAAATTAGAGGCAAAACAATAGCAAAAGTGTTCGGGAAAGTAGATACGTTTTGGACGTATCAACGGGTACAGGAGAGATGCCTCATGCATCATCTCCTCGCGGTGGTGGGGTCACAGCGATCGGTGTGACGGAGTCCTTGCTCCCCGGCATGCTACAACAGGGCTCTGTCACGGCAGATTTCCCTGCATTGTTCGCTGCCGCGGCAGCCCTTACGGTGGCAGACCTTGTGGCATACACCGGGTACTCCACAATAAACGAGCTGCTCGCCGGCGACTCCCCCGGAGCTTCCCAGCTCCAGCGTGCCTCTTCATCGAAGACGACGTCCCGCGACACATGCACGCGCTTGGAGGATGGATCATACATGCGGTATGCCTTTGATCCCTCCTCGTACCCAATGAACACCATGGGAAAGCTTCTGTCATCGAGCTTCTGCTGGTGTGGGCGAGCTACCTTGACGTGCCCGACGCATCCGAAAACGCGAAGGAAACGGACGTCAGGTTTTCTTCCATGCCACGCCTCGAATGGGGTCATGCCGTCCACGCTCCTCGTGAAACAACGGTTGAGGATGAACGCCGCCGTGATCACCGCCTCGCCCCAGAACAGGTTGGGCACTTGCTTGGCCTTGAGCATGCTCCGCACCATGCCCAACAGGGTCTGGTTCCTCCTCTCGACCACACCATTGTGCTGAGGAGTGTAGGGCGTGGTGAGGTGGAGCTGGACACCAGTCTCGGCGCAGTGCTCGTAGAACGTGGCCGAGGTGAACTCGCCGCCACGGTCGGTGCGGAGTACACGCAGTTTGTGCCCACACTCCAGCTCTGCTGCTGCCTGAAACTTGATGATGGCGCGCGCGGCCTCGTCCTTGGTCCTGAGGAGCTGCACCCACATGTATCGACTGCGGTCGTCGATGAGCACGAGGATGTAGCGGCGACCGCCCGGTGTTGGTGGCGATATCGGGCCGCACAGATCGCCATGGACAAGCTCAAGCGGTTGTTGCGCTCTGAACTTGGCCTTCTGTGGGAACGGGAGTCGAAGCTGCTTCCCCGCGAGACAAGCGTCGCAGAGCTCGTCGGCGTGCTCAATGTGCGGCAGTCCGTGCACCATCTCCCCTTTCGCCATCCGCTGCATACCATCAAAATGGAGGTGTCCGAGCCACGCATGCCAGCGCCAAGCCTCCGAGACGTGTCCAATTGCAAGGCACACAGGACGAACAGGTTTGAACAGAAGCTTGTACAAGCGATTTGGCGAGCATTTTACCTTCATCATCAGTCGATCTCGGTGGTCGCAGACGGTCAGCGTGCCGCGGCGGATGTGGATGTCGAACCAACCCTCGTCGAGCTGGCCGAGGCTCACCACAGTGCTTTTCAGAGCAGGGATGAAGAAACCCTCGGTGAAGGCGCGGTGATCACCGCCGTCCACGGTGAACACAACCGTCCCACGGCCATGTATGTTCACCACAGATCCGTCCGCAAAACGCACTTTGCCTGAGACGGAGCGGTCCAACTCGGCGAACGCAGAGGCAGAACCTGTCATATGGTTCGTGGCGCCCGTGTCCAGGAACCACGCCTCGCTCCCACGGTCGTCGTCGTGAGCAGGAGTGACGATGGCCCTTTCTTCGTTGAGGAAGACATGGCCACCCATGCGCGTGGCGGAGTCAAGTCCTGGGGCCGCTGCGGTTTGCATGGCAGCCAGCTCCCCCATTGGCTCGATCACCTCCTCCACGCAGGCCATCATCAGGCCCGGGCCGTCGTCCTCCTCCTCGGCCCGGACGAGGTTTGCTGCCACCGCTGCAGCCTCGTCACGCTGCTTCTTGCGGCACTAACGTGCCCAATGTCCCTTCTTGCCGCAGTAGCGGCAGTACTCCCTGTCGACGTCGCCGTTGTGTGCGCGCTCGTTCTTCGACGTGCGTGCCGGTTGGCTCGTCTTCGTCGGTGCCGTGGGTTTGGAGTTGTCGTTGCCATGGCCACCGGTGCGGCCGCCACGGGTCTGCTTCTTCTTGGCCTCCCATTGTTCCTCGGTGAGGAGGAGCTGGCCACCAGCGGTGACTTGATCACCGTCTAGTCGCTCCTCGATTGCGCGCAGGTGACCCGTGACCTCCTAGACAGTGAGCGATGCAGGGTCGAGGAGAGTCTCCATGGAGAAGGCTATCTGCACGAACTTGGTGGGGACGACGGAAAGAAATTTTCTTACGATTCTCTCTTCGTTGACGGCATCACCGAGCATGCTCAGCGCAGCAGTGAGGTTGGAGATGCGCATGGCGAAGTCGGCGATCCGTTCGCCGTCTTTGAACGTTACGGTCTCGAACTCCGCCCGGAGCCGCCGCAGACGTGTGTCACGTACACGGTCACTCCCTTGGCTCTGGACGCGAATGGCCTCCCATGCCGCCTTCACCGTCCCTTTGCCCACCAGCATGCAGTGCATCTCTGCCGGTGTGGAGCGAAGCAGCGCCGCCAGCGCCTGCTTGTCCTCGCGGCGGGTCACGGCGTCGAACTCGATCGCATCCCAGAGGGACGCAGCCTGGAGGTTCACCCCCATCACCATCGCCCAATGGACGTAGTTGGTGCGCGTCAGCATCGGGATTGAGAGGTTTGCGCTGCTGCCGCCCGTGGGCTCACGCACCACCTCTCGCACCACAACCTCGCCACCACCATGCCTTGCAAGGTTCCGTCCGCGGCTCTGCGATCGCCGTCGCTGGAGCGGAATGGGTGTCACAGATCTTACCCTTGCAGGTGTACCGCCACCGCGTCCTGCGTGTGTGGCTGGCGGGACTGCTGCCGCCGGGCTCACGCCTCCGCCACGACCGCCGCCACCGCTCCCTGGGGATCTTGACATGCCCTACGAACCTGGCTCTGATACCAATTGTTGCCCTTGAAGCTACAAACTCAAAGTCGATCTCAAGATCGCAGAGAGAGAGAAAGACACGAGAGACTCAGGGTTTTTTGTGCTGCGCTATATTAGCAGCTTTTCGGTGTTCTCTTCCTTTGTTCAACAGTAATTACAAAACGTGTGTCCGAGCCACGCGCCCCACTACCGATCATGCCATCCCATGATCCGAGCTTCGTGCTGAACGTGTCTACAAGCGAAACAACAGGATCGCTAACTGAAAGAAAGAGAAAAAAAACGAGAAAGACTCGGGCGCTAATCACCGAGTCGTTTATCTGACGAAACTGACGAAGTGTCGTAAAGGACACCAGCCTAAATCCTAGAGCGCCAGGGTTTAAGACAACAGACGGCCGCACGCCACGCGAGACATCGCCATTTACGCAGCTGCAGACTGCCGAAGCGACGCCTCGATGCCAGTACTGGCGGAGAAGACGCATCGACGCAGGATCGCTGCCAGGCGGGCCAGACGAAACGTCCACCAGACGCGAGCGGACACTTTCCGTGTCCGCCGAGCGTCCGTCAGAGACGCATCCCAGACGCATATTTGGGCTAGGTTTGCGTCTCCGCGGACCGCCCGGTCACTTTGCGTCCACTGAAGGTGGTGCCAGACGCATTTTCAGTCACGGCGGACGAAAACGGTCGCTAGGCGACCGTTTGCGTTGCGCCGCTGGAGATGCGCTCAACATGCGCATCACCGCTGGCGCTACGCTGCCTACGACGGCAGACGTGTCGTCAGCTTAGGCATGACCGGATGAGGAGGTGCTGCAGCCGCTGGGCTCGAACGCTGGACGCGGCGAGGTGGCCACGCCGTGTCCATGATTGGCTGCGGTTGGATTGGACTGTATGTATTCTTTAATTAAGCCGTCTGCTTCTTCCATCCAATCTCCCTCCTCCACCACTATAATTTTCCTCTTTTTCCCCCAAATTCGTCAAGATCCTCCATGGTCTTTCCACGATCTGGAGGGTGATTCATCTTGCAGTTCCTCCTTTAACTCATTCCCACCGCAAACATAGATATTTAATTCCTTCCTGAATCATCGGATCTTTAGAATAAACAATGGAGCTTCTGCTTGTTAGAGCATTGATACGTCTCCAACGTATCGATAATTTCTTATGTTCCATGCCACATTATTGATGTTATCTACATGTTTTATGCACACTTTATGTCATATTCGTGCATTTTCTGGAACTAACCTATTAACAAGATGCCAAAGTGCCAGTTGCTGTTTTCTGCTGTTTTTGGTTTCAGAAATCCTAGTAACGAAATATTCTCGGAATTGGACGAAATCAACGCCCAGGGTCCTATTTTGCCACGAAGCTTCTAGAAGACCGAAGAGGAGACGAAGTGGGGCCACGAGGTGCCCAAACCATAGGGCGGCGCGCCCCCCCCCCCCCCCTTGGCCGCGCGGCCCTGTCATCTGGGCCCCTCGTGTGGCCCCCTGACCTGCCCTTCCGCCTACTTAAAGCCTCCGTCGCGAAACCCCCAGTACCGAGAGCCACGATACGGAAAACCTTCCAGAGACGCCGCCGCCGCCGATCCCATCTCGAGGGATCCAGGAGATCGCCTCCGGCACCCTGCCGGAGAGGGGAATCATCTCCCGGAGGACTCTACGCCGCCATGGTCGCCTCCGGAGTGATGAGTGAGTAGTCTACCCCTGGACTATGGGTCCATAGCAGTAGCTAGATGGTTGTCTTCTCCCCATTGTGCTATCATTATCGGATCTTGTGAGCTGCCTAACATGATCAAGATCATCTATCTGTAATTCTATATATTGCGTTTGTTGGGATCCGATGAATAGAGAATACTTGTTATGTTGATTATCAAAGTTATGTCTATGTGTTGTTTATGATCCTGCATGCTCTCCGTTACTAGTAGATGCTCTGGCCAAGTAGATGCTTGTAACTCCAAGAGGGAGTATTTATGCTCGATAGTGGGTTCATGCCTCCATTGATATCTGGGACAGTGACAGAAAGTTCTAAGGTTGTGGATGTGCTGTTGCCACTAGGGATAAAACATTAGTGCTATGTTCAAGGATGTAGTTACTGATTACATTACGCGCAATACTTAATGCAATTGTCTGTTGTTAGCAACTTAATACTGGAGGGGGTTCGGATGATAACCTGAAGGTGGACTTTTTAGGCATAGATGCATGCTGGATGGCGGTCTATGTACTTTGTCGTAATGCCCAATTAAATCTCACTATACTCATCATAATATGTATGTGCATGGTCATGCCCTCTTTATTTGTCAATTGCCCAACTGTAATTTGTTCACCCAACATGCTGTTTATCTTATGGGAGAGACACCTCTAGTGAACTGTGGACCCCGGTCCAATTCTCTATACTGAAATACAATCTACTGCAATACTTGTTCTACTGTTTTCTGCAAACAATCATCTTCCACACAATACGGTTAATCCTTTGTTCGGTGAGATTGACAACCTCACTGTTTCGTTGGGGCAAAGTACTTTGGTTGTGTTGTGCAGGTTCCACGTTGGCGCCGGAATCCCTGGTGTTGCGCCGCACTACATCCCGCCGCCATCAACCTTCAACGTGCTTCTTGACTCCTACTGGTTCGATTAAACCTTGGTTTCTTACTGAGGGAAACTTGCCGCTGTGCGCATCACACCTTCCTCTTGGGGTTCCCAACGGACGTGTCAACCACACGCATCAAGCAAATTTCTGGCGCCGTTGCCGGGGAGTGAAGCGCTATTGGTAAGTGGAATTGGTAAGGAAAACATTTACTGTTTGTGCTGATTTTATTTCTGCCTGCTGCTATAAGTTATTATGGAGAGATCTTCTCTTCAATTTTTATTTGGGAAATCTACTACTACTGCAACGGTAGTGGATGAGGCGCCAGGAGAGGAAGTGATACCATATAAAATACCTATGAAAATTATTGAACGTGTTATGGATAACCGCTATGAAGGGGATGGAACTGTCCACCCTGGAGATCATTTATTGTTCTTACATGAATTATGCGGTTTATTCAAGTGTGCAGGTATTGCTATGGATGAAGTGAGGAAGAAACTATTCTCTTTATCGCTGTCTGGTAAAGCGGCGCATTGGTATAAATTACTGGATAATGGGGATTCTCTTGAATGGAATGATATTGTGCCCCGGTTTTATTCTAAGTTCTATCCTCCAAGTGAAATTCACAAGGATCGGAATCGCATATATAATTTTTGGCCTCATGATGGAGAGAGTATTGCCCAAGCTTGGGGGAGATTGAAGTCTTTAATGCTCAAATGCCCCATTCATGAGCTTCCTGGTAATGTTATTATTGATAATTTCTATGCAAGACTTTCTTTTCAAGACAAGACCTTGCTGGATACTTCTTGTTCTGGATCATTTACACGCAACAAAGAAGAGTTTAAAAGGGATCTTCTTGATCGGATCCAAGAAAATACTGAAGGTTGGGAGAACGACAAGGATAGAGAATCAGGTATAATTTATGATTATAAATGCATTGAAGCTTTTATGGATACTGATAAATTTCGTAATATGAGTGCTACATATGGTCTTGATTCTCAAGTTGCTGCAAATCTTTATAAAGCTTTTGCCTCTCATTATGAATTGCCAAAGAAGAATTTTGATAAGTATCATGAACCGTATAAAGATAAAATTGATTCATCTATTAATAAATGCGTTGTAGTTGAAACCACTGATCATGTTATTCCTGAAGCTTATATTGAAAAAACTCCTTTCCCTGCTAAAATGAAGGAGTACTCTGTTATAAATAGTGCGGTTCGTAAAAGTGAAAAGAAACCTGTAGAACCTAAAGAACAAATAAAAGTTGAACCTGCTGTTGCAATAGTTAAAGATCTTGTGACTGAAAATGTGGAGGATGGTCATATTATTTTCTGTGAAGATGCTTCTAATATTGTTTCACATCCTAATAAACCCAAACAAGCTAGTGTTCCTATGCTATCTGTTAGAATTGGTGATCATTGCTATTATGGTTTATGTGATATTGGTGCAAGTGTTAGTGCTATTCCTTATGAGCTTTACACGGAGATTATGCACGAAATTGATTCTTGTGAACTTGAAGATATTGATGTGGTTATTCAGCTGGCTAATAGAGAAACTATTTCTCCAATTGGCATTGTTCGAGATGTGGAAGTTTTATGCGGTAAGATTAAATATCCTGCTGACTTTTTGGTACTTGGTTCTGCTGCTAGTGATTATTGTCCTATTATTTTTGGTAGACCTTTTCTAAATACTTGTGGAGCTATTATAGATTGCAAGAAAGAGAAAATTTTGACTAAATTTGCTGGTGAATCTTATGAGTTTAACTTCTCTAAATTTACCAAAACTCCTTATAAAAGCTGATTTGCCTAGTGATGATTTTAAAATGGAGCAATGTGCATCTATTGTTCTTGTTCCTAACAATCCTTTGCAGCAACATTTGGAGGATAGCGAGAGTGAAGTTTTTAGGAAAGAAAGAGATGAGCTTGAGGAAATTTTTCTCCGCCAACCTATTCTCAAGCATGATTTACCGGTGGAAGATTTGGGTACAACACCGCCACCAAAGGAAGATCCTGTTTTTGAATTAAAGCCTTTGCCTGATAATCTTAAATATGCTCATATTGATGATAAGAAAATATATCCTATTATTATTAGTTCTAAGCTTTCAGAGATTGAGGAAGAAAGGTTATTGGAAATATTGAAGAAACACCGAGGAGCTATTGGCTATACTCTTGATGATTTGAAAGGGATTTCTCCTTCTATTTGCCAACATGCTATTAATATGGAAGATGATGCAAAGCCTGTTGTTGAACATCAGCGTCCTCTAATTCCGAAGATGAAGGAAGTGGTAAGGAATGAGGTATTAAGACTTCTTGAAGCTGGTATTATATATCCTATTGCTGATAGTAGATGGGTTAGTCCTGTGCATTGCGTTCCCAAGAAAGGAGGAATGACTGTTGTGCCTAATGATAATGATGAGCTCATCCCTCAAAGAGTAGTTGTAGGGTATAGAATGTGCATTGATTTTCGAAAAGTTAATAAAGTTACTAAGAAAGATCATTACCCTTTACCATTTATTGATCAAATGCTAGAAAGATTGTCTAAAAATACTCATTTTTGTTTTCTTGATGGTTATTCTGGGTTTTCACAAATTGCTGTTAAAGCTAAAGATCAAGAGAAAACCACTTTTACTTGTCCCTATGGAACTTATGCTTATAGACGCATGCCTTTTGGTTTATGTAATGCTCCTGCTACTTTTCAAAGATGCATGTCTGCTATTTTTCATGGTTTTTGTGAGAGTATTGTAGAGGTATTCATGGATGATTTTTCCGTCTATGGGAATTCTTTTGATAGTTGCTTGCGAAACCTTGATAAAGTTTTGCGAGAGATGTGAAGAAACTAACCTTGTTCTTAATTGGGAGAAATGCCACTTTATGGTTAATGAAGGAATTGTATTGGGACATAAAATTTCTGAGAGAGGTATTGAAGTTGATAGAGCTAAAGTTGAAGCAATTGAGAAGATGCCCTATCCTAGGGATGTTAAAGGTATTCGTAGTGTTCTTGGTCATGCTGGGTTTTATAGGAGATTTATTAAAGATTTCTCCAAGATTTCAAAGCCTCTTACTAATCTTCTTCAAAAAGACGTACCATTTGTTTTTGATGATGATTGTAAGGAAGCTTTTGAAACTCTAAAGAAAGCCTTAACAACTGCTCCTATAGTTGAACCTCCTGATTGGAACTTACCATTTGAAATTATGTGTGATGCTAGAGATTTTTTGTAGGCGCTGTTCTTGGACAGCGAGTAGATAAAAAACTGAATGTTATTCATTATGCTAGTAAAACTCTTGATGCTGCTCAAAGAAATTATGCTACAACTGAAAAAGAATTATTAGCTGTAGTCTTTGCTTGCGATAAATTTAGATCTTATATTGTTGATTCAAAAGTTACTATTCATACTGATCATGCTGCAATTAGATACCTTATGACAAAGAAAGATGCTAAGCCGAGGCTTATTAGATGGGTACTTCTTTTGCAAGAATTTGATTTACATATTGTAGATAGGAAAGGTCTTGATAATCCTGTTTGATAATTTGTCTAGATTGGAAAATATTGCTTATGATCCTGTTCCCGTTAATGATAGTTTTCCAAATGAACAATTGGCTGTAATAAAGGTGAGCTCGCGAGACAGTCCTTGGTATGCTGATTATGCTAACTTTATTGTTTCCAAGTACTTGCCTCCAACCTTTTCAGCTCAGCAAAGGAGGAAATTCTTTTATGACTTTAGGCATTATTTCTGGGATGACCCACACTTATATAAAGAAGGAGTGGATGGTATTATGCGAAGATGTGTTCCCGAATATGAACAACAAGAGATATTGAGTAAATGTCATGGTAGTGCTTATGGAGGACATCACGCGGAGAAAGAACCGCGCAAAAGGTTCTACAATCAGGTTTTTATTGGCCAACTCTCTTCAAGGATGCGAGAAAGTTTATTTTATCTTGTGATGAATGCCAAAGGGTTGGTAATATCTCCAGACGAAATGAAATGCCTATGAATGATACTCTTGTTATTGAACCATTTGATTGTTGGGGATTTGACTTCATGGGACCTTTTCCGTCTTCAGAAGGTAACACTCATATACTTGTTGCTGTTGATTATGTTACTAAATGGGTGGAAGCCATACCTACAAAAAGTGCTGATGGTGAGACCTCTTTAAGAATGCTTTTAGACATTATTTTTCCTAGATTTGGAGTGCCTAGATATATTATGACTGATGGAGGTTCTCATTTTATTCATGGAGGTTTTAGAAAAACTCTTGCTAAGTATGGTATTAATCATAGAATTGCTTCCGCTTATCATCCTCAAACTAGTGGTCAAGTAGAATTATCAAATAGAGAGATTAAATCTATTTTGGGAAAGACTGTTAATAAAACTAGAAAGAATTGGGCTAGTAAATTGAAGGATGCACTATGGGCTTATAGAACTGCTTATAAAAATCCCATGGGAATGTCACCTTATAAAATGGTTTATGGGAAAGCTTGTCATTTACCTTTAGAACTAGAGCACAAAGCTTATTGGGCTGTTAGAGAATTAAATAAAGATCCTAAACTTACTTAGGTGATAAGAGGTTGTTGCAATTAAGTTCTCTAGATGAATGGAGAAGTGAAGCTTATGAAAATGCTAAACTCTTTAAAGAGAAAGTTAAAAAATGGCATGATAGAAGGATTATCAAAAGAGAATTTAATATTGGGGATAAAGTCCTATTGTATCGGTCTCGTCTCAGATTCTTTGCAGGGAAATTACTCTCGAAATGGGAAGGACCATATGTTGTCGAGGAGGTGTATCGTTCAGGAGCAATCAAAATTAGCTCTCTCCAAGGCAATGCTACGCAAGTGGTGAATGGACAAAGACTCAAGCATTATATCTCAGGTGATTCCTATAATGTTGATGTTGATATTATTCAAGTGGAAACACCGGAGGCTTTCATCAAAGGGCAAATTGACAGTCCGCCAGAACTCGACTTTGAATAGGTAACAGTACTGGTAATGAAAAGTACGCAATTTACTTTCCGAACAATATTTTTGCTGTTTCTGGAAAATATGAAAAATTACGAGTTCGAAACGGAGTGGAAAGGACGCACGAGGGGGTGCCACCATAGGCCGGCGCGGCCTGACCTGGGCCCGCGCCGACCTATGGTCTGGCCGCCTCGTCGCCCCTTTCCGACTCTAGTTCGATCTGGTACTTTCCTTGTGTCGTGAAATTTTTTGCTATATAATCCCCCGGACCCCTGGAGGTCCGTATATCGTTTTCTCGACGTGTTTTGTTTCGAGCTGTTTCTGCCAGGATTTGCTTCGGATCTAGAGTCATCATGTCTTCGTCGGAAACTCCGAAGGACAGCTCCGGCAAGGATGTTGGCAACTTGTACATGGAGGAGCTGAGGATGCACCCCAAGGAGTTGCTGCTCGTTGAAGGAGAACTGCAGATCAAGGATGTCCAGGGTCCTGAAGGAGAAGGAAGCTTGGAAGACAGGATGGAGAAGCTAGAACAAGAGGTTTTCAAATACAAGAAGATGGCTGAGCGTGAGGTGGATATCTTCCACAGGATTGTGTCCGAACTCATTGCTGAACATGAGAAGGAAACTGCAAAGCTTTGGGGTGATATCCTCTCACTCCACGACACCACCAACAAGCTCCAAGCACAACTCTATGACGTTCAGAATCAGAACTGTGAGTATGAAAACAGGTTTAAATACATAAGCCGTGCTGCTAGTTTCAGGATTCCCGAGACCAAGATGTCGTTTCTTGATGGAGAGCCTCTTCCTTGGAAGTTTGATGATGGGAGTTCATCACCACCATCGCCAAAGGAGTAATTCATCATCGGTATTGGCATCCCCTTGGTTTGTTCCAAGCTTGGGGGAGTGCCGCGGTATCACACTATCACTACCTTTTACTTTTTTATTGTCAAGTAGTGTCATATCATGAGTAGGGAAGTTATCGTGTAAGATGGGTTGCAGTTTGGAAGTATCTCTCCTTTAGTTGGTTGTCTATGTATCCCTTGGTGTGAGTTATCGTTATGGAATATTAATGAGAAGTCTTATCATTTACATATTGCACATCTTATTTTAGTTTGCAATCTCTATTATATGATTTACCTTGTTGTTAGTATTGGTATCACTTTGGGAGCATTGAATAAATCTATTTGGTTTTGGCAAACTTAGCATCGGTCAATAGCAACAACACTTTGAGATTTAAGTAGAAAAGAGAAATACATGTAGTTGTTTCATATCTTTCTTTCTTGTTAGCTCATAGCTTATTATTCTGAAGTTAAAATTGTTTGTGCTTACAAGGAAGATGCATGATTGTTTCTATCACATGTATATTTGTTTGTTTCCCTCAACTCTTATGCTTGCTAATTAATCTTGCTAGCCAAAAACCTGTACTGAGAGGGAATACTTCTCGTGCATCCAAACCTTAGCCCAAACCTATGTCATTTGTGTCCACCATACCTACCTACTACATGGTATTTTCCGCCATTCCAAGTAAATACTTCATGTGCTACCTTTAAACAATTCAAAACTTAGTATCTCTTATTTGTGTCAATGTTTCATAGCTCATGAGGAAGTATGTGGTGTTTTATCTTTCAATCTTGTTGGGCAACTTTCACCAATGGACTAGTGGCTTCATCTGCTTATCCAATAATTTTGCAAAAAGAGCTGGCAATGGGATTCCCAGTCCCAAATTAATTAAACTAAATAGACACTCCTCCATGGTATGTGATTGATGGACGGCACCCGATGATTCGGTTAGCTATGGCTTGTGTAAGCAAAGGTTGGGGGGAGTGTCATCATCATAATAAAACTAAAATAAAAAGGCACTCCTTCATGGTATGAGATTGTTGGCGGGCACCCGAGGATTCGGTTAGCCATGGTTTGTGAAAGAAAGGTTGGAAGGAGTGCCACATAAAATGAAATAATATGGGAGCCGCTCTTTGGAGGTTGTCTGGCAAGGGGGTTAGAGTACCCGCTACCAGTCGTTGACAACAACAAACACCTCTCAAAATGTTACTTTTATTCTCTTTATATGATTTCAAAACTGAAAAAGCTCTAGCACATGATTTAATCCCTGCTTCCCTCTGCGAAGGGCCTGTCTTTTACTTTATGTTGAGTCAGTAAACCTATTTCCCTCCATCTCAAGCAAGCATTTGAGTAGTTGTGATCAAACCATTATATTGTGATTTGCTTCATCATGTCTTTTATTCTTCCTTGTTTAGTACAAGTTTTATCTGAATGAATATAGCTTTGCAAGTTATCAATGATCATGAAGAGACCATTATGATTGAGTATGCAAGTTGTGCCTTATAAACTTTAACATGAGAGCGCTGCTCAATGAGATAAGTATAATCTGTTAATTGTTCTCTGACCAAGAACGAAGTTTGCCATCACCAATTATGATTTCTTATGCACCTTTATTTGTGATTACCTTATACTTGTTTCAAGTTGAGTTATATGAGGAAGTTGTCTACTATAATGTCTTGTGCGAATGAATATGATGCTTCTTGTCCGTATTTTATTTATCGACTCTTCACTCCATAAACATGTGGTCCTATTTACCGAGCTCAGTTTCACTTGGGGACAAGCGAAGTCTAAGCTTGGGGGGAGTTGATACGTCCAATTTGCATCACTATTTTATATCATAATTTGCTGTTATTCATTGATATATTTCATATTGGGACACAATACTTATGTTATTTCATCTATTTTGCATGTTTCATCATTATTGGAGGATCAAGCACCGGAGCCAGGATTCTGCTGGAAAAAGCACCGTCAGAACGCAATATTTCGGAAGATCAACTGTGGAAGGAAATTATACCAAAAATCCTATTTTTCAAGATGACGAAGGAAGCTAGAAGGAGGAGCCAGCTGGACCCAGGGTGGGCCCACACCATAGGGCGGCGCGGCCCATGGCCTGGCCACGCCACCATGTGGTGTGGGGGCCCCACAGCCCCTTTCGCCTCCTTTTCTTCGCGAAATCCTTCGTCCCGAAAACCTAAGCCACAGAGGGTACCTCGCGAAGAGTTACAGCCGCCTCTGCGGGGCGGAGAATAGCAGAGAGAAAAGAGCTCTCCGGCGGGCAGGAATCCGCCGGGGAAATTCCCTCCGGGAGGGGGAAATCGACGCCATCGTCACCGTCATCGAGCTGGACATCATCTCCATCACCATCATCATCATCTCCACCATCATCACCGCCGTCTCCACCGCTGGACACCGTCACCGCCGTAGCAATTTGGGTTTGATCTTGATTGTTTGATAGGGGAAACTCTCCCGGTATCGATCTCTACTTGTTGTTGATGCTATTGAGTGAAACCATTGAACCAAGTTTATGTTCAGATTGTTATTCATCATCATATTACCTCTGATCATGTTCCATATGATGTCTCGTGAGTAGTTCGTTTAGTTCTTGAGGACATGGGTGAAGTCTAAATGTTAGTAGTGAACTATGGTTGAGTAATATTCAATGGTATGATATTTAAGTTGTGGTGTTATTCTTCTAGTGGTGTCATGTGAACGTCGACTACATGACACTTCACCATTTATGGGCCTAGGGGAATGCATCTTGTATTCGTTTGCCAATTGCGGGGTTGCCGGAGTGACAGAAACCTAAACCCCCGTTGGTATATCGATGCAGGAGGGATCGCAGGATCTCAGAGTTTAAGGCTGTGGTTAGATTTATTCTTAATTACTTTCTTGTAGTTGCGGATGCTTGCAAGGGGTATAATCACAAGTATGTATTAGTCCTAGGAAGGGCGGTACATTAGCATAGGTTCACCCACACAACACTTATCATAACAATGAAGATTATTTAGCCGTATGTAGCGAAAGCACTAGACTAAAATCCCGTGTGTCCTCGAGAACGTTTGGTCATTATAAGTAAACAAACCGGCTTGTCCTTTGTGCTAAAAAGGATTGGGCCACTCGCTGCAATTGTTACTCTCGCACTTTACTTACTCGTACTTTATTCAACTGTTACATCAAAACCCCCTGAATACTTGTCTGTGAGCATTTACAGTGAATCCTTCATCGAAACTGCTTGTCAACACCTTCTGCTCCTCGTTGGGATCGACATTCTTACTTATCGAAAATACTACGATACACCCCCTATACTTGTGGGTCATCAAGCATCTCCAGCCGCGTCCCCTAAAGCGTCCGCCAAAGCAATTTGGGACGCGCTCGGACCAAAAAACCGTTCTAGCCGCGTCCCCCAAACCCGAATTTTGTCCGGCGCGTCCCGATACGGTGTCCGGCGCCCCGAGCCCGTCCCCGTCCCACAGGTGACGCACCGGGGACGCCAGACACACCGAAAAGCGAGGCGAACCGACGCTGGCCCGGCGTGTCAGCGGCTCAGTGAAAAATCGTCTCCCACTCCCGCCAAATCCCGCCCCTCCCGCCATATCGCGCCTATCCCGCCGCGCATTTCTGGCCTCCCAACACATATCCCGTCGCCGATTCATTTCTCCTATCCCGCCGATTTGTTTCTCCCTCAAGCCGTCCACCCGCCGCCGCTACCCTCTCCCCATTCCATGACGCCGCCGGTAACCCCCAAGAAGATGGCCAAGAAAGCGGCCAAGAAGCCGCCGAGCAATGCGACGAAAGGGGCGAAAGCGTCGTTCGTGAAGCCGCGGAAGGCGCCGGCTCTGAAGAAGAAGCCGGAATGATGGACCGATGATCAGTGGCATCAAGACTGTCTGTGCCAGAAAATGTCGACGGCGGAGCGGAAAGGACGGAGGGCGGCGGAGCAGGAGAAGAAGGCTCTGGCGGCGCGCCAGCACCAGCACTTAATGGTCGGGTGTCTTGCCGCCACCAACGCGGCAGCCCAGGAAGCGGCAGCAACCGCGGCGCAAGAGCCGGTTGACGCGTCTTCGACTACTACACCATCGTCGGCCTACGCGACGGCGGTGGAGCAGACGGAGCATGCACAGCACCAGGCAGATCGCGACGAGTTCATCGTGATCGACAGGCCTGCGTCGACTCAGGATACGTCGCCGTCGACCAACCCCTTCTTCTAATTTAGCATGCACTATGGTCTGTAATATGATCGCGCGCCTAGTACTTTGATCGCCGCTACTCTGATCGCGACGATTCGGCGGGAACAATCTCTTTTGAATGCAACAATTTGAATTCCTGATTGGGGGCGGCGTTTGGGGGACGCGGCAGGGGAGCGACGTCCCCCAAATACGACACGAACAAAACACGTCCCCCAAACGCTCAATCCGGCGCGGTTTGGGGGACGCTTTGGGGGACGCGGCTGGAGATGCTCTTACTCCTAGGCGGCACGTCGTCCCTCCTCTCTGCCGCTCTGCAGCTCGCCTCCCTCCTCCCCGCTCCTCTCACACGATGGCATCCCCTTCCTCTGCTACTTATTCCCTGTCGCCTGCACTACCTCAGCCCAAAACTCCGACGGCGATCTGCTCGGCTGCTCCAGCGCCGCCCTCGACCTCGACGGTCAAGCCTGGAACTCCTCCTTGTCGGGCCCCAGCCTCTTGCCCATGGGCTTGATTGGAGCTGCGCCGCACCTGCTCCGCACAAAGCCCGACACCAACCACCGCAGGTCCTCTGTTCCCGTTGCCTATCCCTGTCCTCCTCCACCTCTCCCTCCTACGCGAGCTCGACGGCGGCGCCCGCGAAGAGTCCACAAGGTGGGGTGTGTCGGGGATCTCGGGTCGCAGTCGGTCGGCCATGGAGGTGAGGTGCTGGAGGGCTAGCATTTTTGTCTGCAGAGCATGGCGAGGTCGGTCGGGTCTGAGGGTAGACGGAAGATGCGGAAGTTTGCAGGAGGCGGAAAAGATGCTGAGCTAGCTCGGACGACACGATGTACCGGTGTGCCCGGCGCGAGCGAGCTCGTTTATGCGACAACAAAGCCAACCGTTTTGTAACATTAGCGGTGGCATTGCCTGTAAATTTAGTGGAAAAGTAAGGGTAATAGCAAAGCGGACGAAAAAAAAGGAGAAACCTTACTTCCTTTATTAGTAGGTATAATAGATATAGATAAAACAGCTCCTCCTCGTACGTGTCCTGTACCTCCTCGTATGTATATCATACGATTACCAAACTCTGTAAACGCTACGCTCGGGGATTTTCTGAAGCAATATAACACGTAACCCGACCCTCGAACGAGGTAGTCGGTTCCGCTAAGGTTTTCCACATGGTATCAGAGCAGCTCCTCCGCCTGACCTAGCTCTCGCATAAACACCACCGCCGTTGATCTCAGCCGCAGCCGCCGCCACATCAAGCCTCGCCGCCGCTGCTATACATAGCCGCCGCCGGCACATCAAGTCCAGCCACCGCCGCTGCCCTCAAAACTACAAACCCTACACACAAGCCAAAAACCCAAAACCCAAAACCAATCTCTCTGCCGCCGCCATCATCTTGACCGCCGCCGTCCTAAGATCGAGCAAACAAACCCAAAAACCCTACCGCTGCAGTACTCATGTCGCCACAACCAAACCCCATGGCCTCTTCTTCCTCGTCGACGACGGCTTTGGCCGCTACCCTTGGTGCTCCCCCACTCAACTGCTCACCCGCGAAAACTTTCTGGTTTGGAAAGCTCTGGTTGTTCCAGCCCTTCGCGATGCTCGTGTCTTGGAGCTGGTAGAAGGCTCTGACAAAGCACCAGATGAAGAGATCGAGGTAGAAGACTCCAACAACAAGAAAGTCATCGTCGAAAACCCTGAGTATTCCACATGGATTGCTCGTGATCAGCAGGTCCTCCGCTGGCTTTTGAACCCCTTGTCTCCAGATGTCCTTGTTCATGTCATCGGATTGGACACGTCTGCCAAAGTCTGGGTTGCACTCAATGCTCATGTATCGGCTGCTTCCAAATCTCGAGTGCAACAGCTGCGCGGTGCACTCAATGACACCAAGAAGAATGATCTCTCAGCCGAGAAGTACTTTGCAAAGATGAAAACCCTTGCCTCTGAACTTGCCACCGCGGGTAAACCACTTGATGATGATGAGCTCATATGGTATGTTCTCAATGGTCTTGGAAGTCCCTAAAACAATCTCATCACCGCGGTTTGTGCAAACCCTACCTCTCTGTCCGATCTTTTTGATCAAGTCCAAGCCTATGATCGTCTGCACAAAACTAATGACATCGGGTTCTCATCGTCAGCCAATGTGACACGCCGTGGTGTCCCCCCCTCGCGGCGAGGAACCCCCTCCTCGCGGACAAGAGCGTTGGCATGATGACTCGCTGGCGTGACAATGATCGTGTCCATGATCGTTGGCGTGATGATCGGTTCCGTCGAAGCTATGATGATCGTGACCGTGGGCGTGGTGATGACCGTGCTCGGCAGCAAGATCGTCGTGATGATAGTAATTGTGGTCGCCATGATGGAGGAGGCTACCAAGGTCGCCGTTATGATGATGACCGTCCATGCCTCCGCAATGATGGAGACAATAATGGGCGCCCTCGACGTCAGCCCACTCCGTTTGTCGACACTACCTACCAAATCTGCAGCATCCATGGACATCCTGCAAAAGAGTGCTGGTGGTGCTATGGTGATGACCGTGGTGACAATGGTGATCGTAGCAACAAGGGGGGGCAACTTTGCTTCCTCGGGAGTTGATACAAATTGGTATTATGACACAGGAGCTACTGATCACATCACAGGCGAATTGAACAAGCTCACTACCCATGACACCTACAATGGGCATGATCGTGTTCGTACAGCTGAAGGCACAGGTATGCACATTAGTCACTTTAGTCATTCAGTTTTGCGCACTCCTCATAATTCTTTTAATCTTAATGACATCCTCCATGTTCCAAGTGCATCAAAAAATCTCTTATCAGTGCATAGGTTTACTCTTGATAACCATGTATATATTGAATTTCATCCTTTCTTCTTTCTGATCAAGGACCAAGCAACACGAAGAATCATGTTTAGAGGTCCCTGCTATGGAGGTCTTTATCCCTTGATACCTATCTCCAGTGAGTCCTCCAAGCATGCTTTCATCACAATAAAGCCGTCATCTTCTACATGGCATCGTCGTCTAGGACATCCGTCTTCATTTATTGTTCAGCAAGTTCTTAGGAGAAATAAAGTAGCTTACACCCCAATGATCACTCCATATGTTTGTGACTCTTGTCAGCTAGCTAAGAGTCACCAGTTACCATACCCCACTTCCACCAGTAGATTTACTGTTCCACTGGAATAAGTTTTTCCTGATGTATGGGGCCATGCTCCTCTCTCTGTTGGGAAACATGCCTATTATTTAAGCTTCATCGATGATTTTAGAAAGTTTACTTGGATATATTTTCTTAAAAGCGTTTTGATGTTCATCAAGCTTTTCTTCAGTTTCAACAATATGTTGAGCGCAAATTCGATAGAAAAATTGTCACTATGCAAACTGATTGGGGAGGGGACTATGAAAAACTTAACAACTTTTTAAATAAGTTGGCATCTCTCAACATGTCTCATGTCCTCATTCCCATCAACAAAATGGCTCCGCTGAAAGAAAACATCGTCACATAGTTGAAGCTAGTCTTGCTTTGCCTGCCAATGCATCCATGCCCTTAAAATATTGGGATGAAGTCTTTCTCACATCCACCTTTATTAATTATAAACCTTCTCCCTAGTAAAGTCATTGATTTTGATACTCATATTGCAAGGCTTCTTCATGTTACATCGAACTATGATGCTCTTTGAACTTTTGGTTGTGCATGTTGGCCCAATCTTCGACCCTACAACACACGCAAATTTTCCTTTCGTTCAAAACGATGTGTCTTTCTTGGTTATAGTCCTCTTCACAAAGGTGTAAAATTTCTAGATATCTACATGACATGTCTACATATCTCGTGATGTTGTTTTTGATGAAAATGTGTTCCCATTTGCTTCCCTTCATCCAAATGCCGGTGCACTCCTTCGGAAGGAAATTCTTCTCCTTCCCACCACTTCATCTAGTTTGTCTAAGGGTGCGCCACAAACTGGTGATCATGTGTTTCCTATTGTGCTTGTTACTGATGTCTTACATGCAGATGAAGAAATAGGAAAAAATTGAGTGAAAACGGTGCAGAAATGACCTCAAATGAGCAAGAAACGAATTATGGAGAAGAGGACAAATTGGGCACACACTCTCATGCAGATTTACTTCGTACCTCGCCTGCAGTGCTGGTTGATCCCGAGGAGGATCCTCGCACTGCCCTCGAAGTCCCATCATCCACCCCGGTGCGTTCCCGCACGCTCCGTGTCTCCACACGTTAGGCTCGGTCACCGTCAAGGGGCCCACCGCAGACCCATGCCCGCTGTACTCCGTCCCCAACCGGCCATGTGGGCAGCAGCAGGGCTACTCCTGGCTGCGACATCTCTCCCGACAGCGTCTGCAGCAACAGGGATGCCAGCTCCGAATCGGATGCTGCCACGTCACCGATACCGCCAGGGCAATCATTGCCTGCTGATGATCCCGAGGAAAAATCTGCTGCTCAAGATTCTGATGGAAATTAGCCTGGATCCTCTGTGCAATCTCCACCTGCTGCACCACATGTGGCTCACATGCAAACTATGCTACAAAAAGGTATCAAACACCCCAAAATTTATACGAGTGGTACTGTGCGATATGGTTTACTAGTGTCTACAGATGAACCACGTTCCATGTCTGGCGCTCTTGGAGATCCTCACTAGCGCCAAGCAATGGAGGAAGAACATGGTGCTTTGCTTAAAAATAATACTTGGCACTTGGTTCCCTCAAGCTCTAGTCGAAATCTGATAGATTGCAATCAAGAAATGAGTAAATGGCACTATTGATAGGTACAAAGTTCGTCTCGTTGCAAAAGGTTTTAAACAACGATATGTATTGACTATGAAGATACTTTTAGTCCTGCTATGAAGGCAGCTACTATTAGAACACTGTTGGCTATTTCAGATTCTAGGGATTGGAATTTGTGATAGCTACATGTCAAGAACGTGTTTCTACATGGTGTTCTAGAGGAGGAAGTCTATATGAAACAGCCACCAGGTTTTGAGGACCCAATGCTCCTGATCATGTTTGCAAACTTGACAAAGCTTTGTATGGCTTGAAGCAAGCCCCACGCACATGGTATTCTCGTCTTAGTTCAAAATTGCATGATCTTGGTTTTGTGCCTTCAAAGGCATACACCTCTTTGTTTATTTTTCAAAGAGGAGGAGTTACTATCTATATTCTGATTTATGTTGATGATATAATAGTTACTAGTTCCTCTGTTGATGTTATTTATGCTTTGCTTCGAGAGTTGACTGGAAATTTTGCTATCAAAGATTTTGGTGAGCTACATTATTTTCTAGGCATTGAAGTGAAGAGGTCTTCCAATAGTTTGTTGTTAACACAAGAAAATTATGCATCTGATCTGCTCAGTAAACTTGGTATGACAGAATGTAAGTCTGCCGCTACACCGTTGTTTACTACTGATCCTCTGTCTCTTGTTGTTGGGGATCCTCTTGGTTTAGACGACAGTACAAAATACAGAAGTATTGCTGGAGGTTTGCAATATCTTACTCTTACTAGACCAGATTTGGCTTTATTAGTTAACAAAGTATGTCAGTTTCATCATGATCCAACCACTGCTCATTGGACTGCAGTCAAGAGAATAATGCGCTATCTCAAAGATACAATTAGCATTGGCATAACTTTTCAGCCCTCTACCTCTACACTTCTTAGTGCTTTTTCAGATGCAGATTGGGATGGATGCTTGGATGATAGGCGCTCTACTGGAGGTTTTGCTGTCTTCTTAGGACCAAACTTGATTTCTTGGAGTGCCAGAAAACAAGCCACTATCTCAAGATCAAATACAGAAGAAGAGTATAAGTCACTGGCTAATGCCACAGCTGAGATGATATGGGTTGAAGCTCTTCTTAAAGAACTTGGAGTTAAATTAAAAGAGAAGCCATGTCTTTGGTGTGATAATTTGGGTGCTACGTTCTTATCTGCAAATCCAGTTTTTCATGCTCGCACAAAACATATTGAGATAGATTTTCATTTTGGTTGAGAAAGAGTTGCTGCAAAGAAGCTAACCATCAAGTTTATTTCTAGCAAGGATCAGATTGCAGATGGTTTCACTAAGACTCTTCCTATTAAGAATCTTTATGAGTTTAAGCGTAATCTAAATCTTGTACCAAGTTTAGATTAAGGTGGGCTGTTAGAGCATCTCCAACATGTGCACTATAAAGGCCGCGCGCTATATTAACCGCTGATTTGCAGCGCGCGGAGGCGGAATCGCTCCTCCAGCAGACGCGGGGCGCTGTAAAAAAATTAGGGCGCGCGGCATTTTGCACAATCCCGAGCGCCAAATGTGATGTGTCGGCTACATCGTGCGGCATCGCTCGGCGTACGCGCGAATACCCTAACGCATGGAAATCCCGCCCCCCCCCCCCCCCCCGCGCCCTCCATTTCCCACCGTGTCTCCGCGGCGAAATCCCGCCGCCCCCGTGTTGCTCGCCGCCGCGCCGTAGATCCACCCCGCCCGCGCCTCCTGCCGGCAGTAGCAGCTGCTCTGCCGCGCTGTACCGACCGGGCGCTGTCGCCACCGACGGGGACAAGTCAGCGCTTCCCCCCGCCTCGCTCGTGCCTTCTCCTCTACATACCCCGCGCCGCCATCGACATGTCGTCGTCTTCGAGCTTGCTAGCGACATAGCACAACCAAGATGCTCGCCTATTTGCTCGCAAGGTATGCGCCTCCGCCGGCCGGCCGCCATGATTTTGCTCGCCAATTAGCAACTATAGTTAGTTGTAGTTAAGTAATTTCATATGTATGTTTGTAGAGTTCATCAAATAATTCATCGGATGACGAGTATGCCCAAGAGGAAGAGGAGAACATATCGCTACTATTAGCATACCGCGCCGTTAAGAAGTCAAAAATTGGTGGATCAGTGTTCGGTAGACAGAAGTTGTGGAGAGAAAGGATTGAAGGGCATGAGAAGTTGATGCGGTCGTATTTCAATGATAATCCGATATTTCCCGAAAGCTATTTTCGGCGGCGTTTTCGGATGAGAATCAACTTGTTCAAGCACATCACAACGGAGGTGACCAAGTATGATCGGTTCTTTGAGCAAAGGAGAAATGCCGCCGGAGAACTTGGTCATAGCACATATCAAAGGTGACCGCCGCCTTGCGTATGTTGGCATATGGTATACTGGCAGATCTAGTTGATGATCATTTGGCCATGGGAGAGAGCACTTCTATCTTTTGTGTGAAGCGCTTTATCGTTGCAATTGTGAATGTTTTTGGATCCACTTGAGAGCCCCAAATGCTCAATACACGGCAAGGCTTTTGGAGATTAACGCCAACCGAGGGTTTCCCGGTATGCTTGGTTCCATTGATTGTATGCATTGGAGTTGGAAGAATTGTCCAGCGGCATGGCATGGATAATTCAAATGGTACAAGAAGGATGCCACAATAGTCCATGAAGCGGTCGCCGTTCAAGAGACTTGGATATGCCATGCATTTTTTGGAATCTCCGGGTCTTGCATTGACATCAATGTTCTTTAACAATCACAACTAATTACAAGACTTGAAATGCGGGAAGGTCCATTGGTGAAGTTTGAAGCAAATGGCCACAAGTACAACTATGGCTACTTCCTCGCCGACGGCATATATCTAAGGTGGCAAACATTTGTGAAGCCGGTTATTCAACAATAAGGTAAGAAGCAAACCCAATTCCACAATGCACAAGCGGCGGCTAGGAAAGATGTAGAGAGAGCATTTGGCATTTTGCAATCTCAATTTGCCATTGTGAGAGGGTGATGCGTGTGGTTGACACGTCCGTTGGGAACCCCAAGAGGAAGGTGTGATGCGCACAGCGGCAAGTTTCTCTCAGTAAGAAACCAAGGTTTAATCGAACCAGTAGGAGTCAAGAAGCACGTTGAAGGTTGATGGCGGCGGGATGTAGTGCGGCGCAACACCAGGGATTCCGGCGCCAACGTGGAACCTGCACAACACAACCAAAGTACTTTGCCCCAACGAAACAGTGAGGTTGTCAATCTCACCGGCTTGCTGTAACAAAGGATTAACCGTATTGTGTGGAAGATGATTGTTTGCAGAAAACAGTAGAACAAGTATTGCAGTAGATTGTATTTCAGTATAGAGAATTGGACCGGGGTCCACAGTTCACTAGAGGTGTCTCTCCCATAAGATAAACAGCATGTTGGGTGAACAAATTACAGTTGGGCAATTGACAAATAAAGAGGGCATGACCATGCACATACATATTATGATGAGTATAGTGAGATTTAATTGGGCATTACGACAAAGTACATAGACCGCCATCCAGCATGCATCTATGCCTAAAAAGTCCACCTTCAGGTTATCATCCGAACCCCCTCCAGTATTAAGTTGCTAACAACAGACAATTGCATTAAGTATTGCGCGTAATGTAATCAGTAACTACATCCTTGAACATAGCACTAATGTTTTATCCCTAGTGGCAACAGCACATCCACAACCTTAGAACTTTCTATCACTGTCCCAGATATCAATGGAGGCATGAACCCACTATCGAGCATAAATACTCCCTCTTGGAGTTACAAGCATCTACTTGGCCAGAGCATCTACTAGTAACGGAGAACATGCAAGATCATAAACAACACATAGACATAACTTTGATAATCAACATAACAAGTATTCTCTATTCATCGGATCCCAACAAACGTAACATATAGAATTACAGATAGATGATCTTGATCATGTTAGGCAGCTCACAAGATCCGACAATGATAGCACAATGGGGAGAAGACAACCATCTAGCTACTGCTATGGACCCATAGTCCAGGGGTAGACTACTCACTCATCACTCCGGAGGCGACCATGGCGGCGTAGAGTCCTCCGGGAGATGATTCCCCTCTCCGGCAGGGTGCCGGAGGCGATCTCCTGGATCCCCCGAGATGGGATCGGCGGCGGCGGCGTCTCTGGAAGGTTTTCCGTATCGTGGCTCTCGGTACTGGGGGTTTCGCGACGGAGGCTTTAAGTAGGCGGAAGGGCAGGTCAGGGGGCCACACGAGGGGCCCAGATGATAGGGCCGCACGGCCAAGGGGGGGCCGCGCCGCCCTATGGTTTGGGCACCTCGTGGCCCCACTTCGTCTCCTCTTCGGTCTTCTGGAAGCTTCGTGGCAAAATAGGACCCTGGGCGTTGATTTCGTCCAATTCCGAGAATATTTCGTTACTAGGATTTCTGAAACCAAAAACAGAAAAACAAAGAATCGGCACTTCGGCATCTTGTTAATAGGTTAGTTCCAGAAAATGCACGAATATGACATAAAGTGTGCATAAAACATGTAGATAACATCAATAATGTGTCATGGAACATAAGAAATTATCGATACGTTGGAGATGTATCAGCATCCCCAAGCTTAGTTCTGCTCGTCCCGAGCAGGTAAAACGATAACACAGATAATTTCTGGAGTGACATGCCATCATAACCTTGATCATACTATTTGTAAAGCATATGTAGTGAATGCAGCGATCAAAACAATGTATATGACATGAGTAAACAAGTGAATCATAAAGCAAAGACTTTTCATGAATAGCACTTCAAGACAAGCATCAATAAGTCTTGCATAAGAGTTAACTCATAAAGCAATAAATCAAAGTAAAGGTATTGAAGCAACATAAAGGAAGATTATGTTTCAGCGGTTGCTTTCAACTTATAACATGTATATCTCATGGATATTGTCAACATAGAGTAATATAATAAGTGCAATAAGCAAGTATGTAGGAATCAATGCACAGTTCACACAAGTGTTTGCTTCTTGAGGTGGAGAGAAATAGGTGAACTGACTCAACAATGAAAGTAAAAGAATGGTCCTCCATAGAGGAAAAGCATCGATTGCTATATTTGTGCTAGAGCTTTGATTTTGAAAACATGAAACAATTTTGTCAACGGTAGTAATAAAGCATATGTATCATGTAAATTATATCTTACAAGTTGCAAGCCTCATGCATAGTATACTAATAGTGCCCGCACCTTGTCCTAATTAGCTTGGACTACCGGATCATCACAATGCACATGTTTTAACCAAGTGTCACAAAGGGGTACCTCTATGCCGCCTGTACAAAGGTCTAAGGAGAAAGCTCGCATTGGATTTCTCGCTATTGATTATTCTCAACTTAGACATCCATACCGGGACAACATAGACAACAGATAATGGACTCCTCTTTTATGCATAAGCATGTAACAACAATTAATAATTTTCTCATATGAGATTGAGGATATATGTCTAAAACTGAAACTTCCACCATGGATCATGGCTTTAGTTAGCGGCCCAATGTTCTTCTCTAACAATATGCATGCTTAACCATAAGGTGGTAGATCTCTCTTACTTCAGACAAGACGAACATGCATAGCAACTCACACGAAATTCAACAAAGAGTAGTTGATGGCGTCCCCAGTGAACATGGTTATCGCACAACAAGCAACTTAATAAGAGATAAAGTGCATAATTACATATTCAATACCACAATAGATTTTAAGCTATTTGTCCCATGAGCTATATATTGCAAAGGTGAATGATGGAATTTTAAAGGTAGCACTCAAGCAATTTACTTTGGAATGGCGGAAAATACCATGTAGTAGGTAGGTATGGTGGACACAAATGGCATAGTGGTTGGCTCAAGTATTTTGGATGCATGAGAAGTGATCCCTCTCGATACAAGGTTTAGGCTAGCAAGGCTTATTTGAAACAAACACAAGGATGAACCGGTGCAGCAAAACTCACATAAAAGACATATTGTAAACATTATAAGACTCTACACCGTCTTCCTTGTTGTTCAAACTCAATACTAGAAATTATCTAGACCTTAGAGAAACCAAATATGCAAACCAAATTTTAGCATGCTCTATGTATTTCTTCATTAATGGGTGCAAAGCATATGATGCAAGAGCTTAAACATGAGCACAACAATTGCCAAGTATCACATTACCCAAGACATTTATAGCAATTACTACATGTATCATTTTCCAATTCCAACCATATAACAATTTAACGAAGAAGAAACTTCGCCATGAATACTATGAGTAGAGCCTAAGGACATACTTGTCCATATGCTACAGCGGAGCGTGTCTCTCTCCCATAAAGTGAATGCTAGGATCCATTTTATTCAAACAAAACAAAAACAGAAACAAACCGACGCTCCAAGCAAAACACATAAGATGTGATGGAATAAAAATATAGTTTCAGGGGAGGAACCTGATAATGTTGTCGATGAAGAAGGGGATGCCTTGGGCATCCCCAAGCTTAGACGCTTGAGTCTTCTTAAAATATGCAGGGGTGAACCACCGGGGCATCACCAAGCTTAGAGCTTTCACTCTCCTTGATCATGTTGCATCATACTCCTCTCTTGATCCTTGAAAACTTCCTCCACACCAAACTTAGAACAACTCATTAGAGGGTTAGCGACAATAAAAATTAACATGTTCAGAGGTGACACAATCATTCTTAACACTTCTGGACATTGCATAAAGCTACTGGACATTAATGGATCAAAGAAATTCATCCAACATAGCAAAAGAGGCAATGCGAAATAAAAGGCAGAATCTGTCAAAACAGAACAGTTCGTATTGACGAATTTTATCGAGGCACCAGACTTGCTCAAATGAAAATGCTCAAATTGAATGAAAGTTGCGTACATATCTGGGGATCACTCACGTAAATTGGCATAATTTTCTGAGTTACCTACAGAGAAAACATCCCAGATTCGTGACAGCAAAGAAATCTGTTTCTGCGCAGTAATCCAAATCTAGTATGAACTTTACTATCAACGACTTTACTTGGCACAACAAAACACTAAACTAAGATAAGGAGAGGTTGCTACAGTAGTAAACAACTTCCAAGACACAAAATAAAAACAAAGTACTGTAGGTAAAAACATGGGTTGTCTCCCATAAGCGCTTTTCTTTAACGCCTTTCAGCTAGGCGCAGAAAGTGTGTATCAAGTATTATCAAGAGACAAAGTATCAACATCATAATTTGTTCTAATAATAGAATCAAAAGGTAACTTCATTCTCTTTCTAGGGAAGTGTTCCATACCTTTCTTGAGAGGAAATTGATATTTTATATTACCTTCCTTCATATCAATGATAGCACCAACAGTTCGAAGAAAAGGTCTTCCCAATATAATGGGACAAGATGCATTGCATTCAATATCCAAGACAACAAAATCAACGGGGACAAGGTTATTGTTAACGGTAATGCGAACATTATCAACTTTCCCCAAAGGTTTCTTTGTAGAATGATCAGCAAGATTAACATCCAAATAACAATTTTTCAGCGGTGGCAAGTCAAGCATATTATAAATTTTCTTAGGCATAACAGAAATACTTGCACCAAGATCACATAAAGCATTACAATCAAAATCTTTAACCTTCATCTTAATGATGGGCTCCCAACCATCCTCTAGCTTTTTAGGAATAGAGGCTTCGCGCTCTAGTTTCTCTTCTCTAGCTTTTATGAGAGCATTTGTAATATGTTGCGTGAAAGCCAAATTTATAGCACTAGCATTAGGACTTTTAGCAAGTTTTTGCAAGAACTTTATAACTTCAGAGATGTGGCAATCATCAAAATTCAAACCATTATAATCTAAAGCAATGGGATCATCATCCCCAATGTTGGAAAAAATTTCAGCAGTTTTATCACAGGCAGTTTCAGCAGTTTTAGCAATTTCAGGCAGTTTCTCGCGCTTTGCATTAGAAGTGGAAACATTGCTAACACCAATTCTTTTATTATTAATAGTAGGAGGTGCAGCAACATGTGTAGCATTAGCATTACTAGTGGTGGTAATAGTCCAAACTTTAGCTACATTCTTTTCTTTAGCTAGTTTTTCATTTTCTTCTCTATCCCACCTAGCACGCAGTTCGGCCATCAATCTTATATTCTCATTAATTCTAACTTGGATGGCATTTGCTGTAGTAACAATTTTATTATGATGATTTTCATTAGGCATAACTTTCGATTTCAAAAGATCAACATCAGCCGCAAGACTATCGACTTTAGAAGCAAGTATATCAATTTTCCCAAGCTTTTCTTCAACAGATTTGTTAAAAGCAGTTTGTGTACTAATAAATTCTTTAAGCATGGCTTCAAGTCCAGGGGGTGAACTCCTATTATTGTTGTAAGAATTCCCATAAGAATTAGCATAACCGTTACCATTATTATAAGGATATGGCCTATAGTTATTACTAGAATTGTTCCGGTAAGCATTGTTGTTGAAATTATTATTTTTAATGAAGTTCACATCAACATGTTCTTCTTGTGCAACCAATGAAGCTAATGGAACATTATTAGGATCAATATTAGTCCTATCATTCACAAGCATAGACATAATAGCATCAATCTTATCACTCAAGGAAGAGGTTTCTTCGACAGAATTTACCTTCTTACCTTGTGGAGCTCTTTCCGTGTGCCATTCAGAGTAATTGATCATCATATTATCAAGAAGCTTTGTTGCTTCACCAAGAGTGATGTACATAAAGGTACCTCCAGCAGCTGAATCCAATAAATTCCGCGAAGAAAAATTTAGTCCTGCATAGAAGGTTTGGATGATCATCCAAGTAGTCAGTCCATGGGTTGGGCAATTTTTAACCAGAGATTTCATTCTTTCCCAAGCTTGAGCAACATGTTCAGTATCTAATTGTTTAAAATTCATTATGCTACTCCTCAAAGATATAATTTTAGCAGGGGGATAATATCTACCAATAAAAGCATCCTTGCATTTAGTCCATGAATCAATACTATTCTTAGGCAGAGATAGCAACCAATCTTTAGCTCTTCCTCTTAATGAGAAAGGGAACAATTTTAGTTTAATAATGTCACCATCTACATCTTTATATTTTTGCATTTCACATAGTTCAACAAAATTATTAAGATGGGCAGCAGCATCATCAGAACTAACACCAGAAAATTGCTCTCGCATAACAAGATTCAGTAAAGCAGGTTTAATTTCAAAGAATTCTGCTGTAGTAGCAGATGGAGCAATAGGTGTGCATAAGAAATCATTATTATTTGTGGTTGTGAAGTCACACAACTTAGTATTGTCAGGGGTAGCCATTTTAGCAACAGTAAATAAAGCAAACTAGATAAAGTAAATGCAAGTAACTAATTTTTTTGTGTTTTTGATATAGTAAACAAGATAGCAAATAAAGTAAAACTAGCAACTAATTTTTTTTGTATTTTGATTTAGTGCAGCAAACAAAGTAGTAAATAAAACTAAGCAAGACAAAAACAAAGTAAAGAGATTGAGAAGTGGAGACTCCCCTTTGCAGCGTGTCTTGATCTCCCCGGCAACGGCGCCAGAAAATAGTCTTAATGACCCACAAGTATAGGGGGTGTATCGTAGTATTTTCGATAAGTAAGAATGTCGATCCCAACGAGGAGCAGAAGGTGTTGACAAGCAGTTTCGATGAAGGATTCACTGTAAATGCTCACAGACAAGTATTCAGGGGTTTTTGATGTAACAGTTGAATAAAGTACGAGTAAGTAAAGTGCGAGAGTAACAATTGCAGCGAGTGACCCAATCCTTTTTAGCACAAAGGACAAGCCGGTTTGTTTACTTATAATGACCAAACGTTCTCGAGGACACACGGGATTTTAGTCTAGTGCTTTCGCTACATACGGCTAAATAATCTTCATTGTTATGATAAGTGTTGTGTGGGTGAACCTATGCTAATGTACCGCCCTTCCTAGGACTAATACATACTTGTGATTATACCCCTTGCAAGCATCCGCAACTACAAGAAAGTAATTAAGAATAAATCTAACCACAGCCTTAAACTCTGAGATCCTGCGATCCCTCCTGCATCGATATACCAACGGGGGTTTAGGTTTCTGTCACTCCGGCAACCCCGTAATTGGCAAACGAATACAAGATGCATTCCCCTAGGCCCATAAATGGTGAAGTGTCATGTAGTCGACGTTCACATGACACCACTAGAAGAATAACACCACAACTTAAATATCATACCATTGAATATTACTCAACCATAGTTCACTACTAACATTTAGACTTCACCCATGTCCTCAAGAACTAAACGAACTACTCACGAGACATCATATGGAACATGATCAGAGGTAATATGATGATGAATAACAATCTGAACATAAACTTGGTTCAATGGTTTCACTCAATAGCATCAACAACAAGTAGAGATCGATACCGGGAGAGTTTCCCCTATCAAACAATCAAGATCAAACCCAAATTGCTACGGCAGTGACGGTGTCCAGCGGTGGAGACGGCGGTGATGATGGTGGAGATGATGATGATGGTGATGGAGATGATGTCCAGCTCGATGACGGTGACGATGGCGTCGATTTCCCCCTCCCGGAGGGAATTTCCTCGGCGGATTCCTGCCCGCCGGAGAGCTCTTTTCTCTCTGGTGTTCTCCGCCCCGCAGAGGCGGCTGTAACTCTTCGCGAGGTACCCTCTGTGGCTTAGGTTTTCGGGACGAAGGATTTCGCGAAGAAAAGGAGGCGAAAGGGGCTGTGGGGCCCCCACACCACATGGTGGCGCGGCCAGGCCATGGGCCGCGCCGCCCTATGGTGTGGGCCCACCCTGGGTCCAGCTGGCTCCTCCTTCTGGCTTCCTTCGTCATCTTGAAAAATAGGATTTTTGGTATAATTTCCTTCCACAGTTGATCTTCCGAAATATTGCGTTCTGACGGTGCTTTTTCCAGCAGAATCCTGGCTCCGGTGCTTGATCCTCCAATAATGATGAAACATGCAAAATAGATGAAATAACATAAGTATTGTGTCCCAATATGAAATATATCAATGAATAACAGCAAATTATGATATAAAATAGTGATGCAAATTGGACGTATCAGAGGGCCGGCTAGATTTTGGGACCAAGAGTGCCTTTGGTATATCATGACCGTTGACCACTTGTGTCATCATGCATAACATGATTATAGAGGATGATCGTGGGAAAGATGTGGATCATAGCCACTACGAGTTGATGGGGGTTCCCGTGCAAGTGAGGAGGTCCGCACATAGGATTGCCCGGTTCATTGCCTCGTACCATGCCATTCGCTCCAACGACACACATGATGAGCTCCAAAAAGATCTCATGGAAGAATGGTGGAATTGGCATGGACAACAATAGTTGCATACTTGTTGTATTTGTTTGAAAACTGTGTGTTGTATTGTCTCAAAACTCTATTGTATTGTTGTATGCTGGTCCTTAAACTTGTTGTATTTGTTGTGAACAATTTCATGTACTTGTTGTATTTGTTGTGAACAACTTATTGTATTTGTATGATACATTTTATTTGTGAATTTTATATGATTTTTTTATCTTCTTTGATGCATACTTGTGTGTGTTTGTTGTTTGCGCCGCGCTGCGCGCTGCATAATGGAGCGCCCGACGGAGGAGCTTTTTTACCGCGCCAACGCGCGCTGCTAAATGGAGCATCCGGCGGGGCCAGTTTCAGCGCACCACGCGCTATCCGTTTACAGCGTCACGGAAACGAGGTTTAGCGCACCGATTTATAGTGCGCCTGCTGGAGATGCTCTTAGAGATATAAACCAGCTCCTCCTCGTACCTCCTTGTACGTATATCGTATGATTACCAAACTCTGTAAACTCTACGCTCGGGGCTTTTCCGAAGAAATTAAGTAACAGTAAAACTGAACTAGCTAGGAGCCACCACAGCTATTTGACGCTCACAGCCATCTGATCATGTCATCGGACGTCACAGATCTTCCGGTCGTCTCACGGACCGTCGCTGGGTCGTTCACCGCGCCTGAACACACCCCATGGCCTGCTCAACGTTGTAGGGCTGCTTCTCCGGAAATGGACTTCGGCGTCTCGTTATGAATCGGGCCGAAACTTAAACAGTGCAGCCTCTTTCCGGATGGGCCTCCGTTTGCTAGGCATTTTTTTGTCACGTATTCCCCTGCTCGCACCTATCCTTCCCGATCCGCCACCGCCGCCACCGTCCGCCGCTATGTTAGGCATCACAATAGGGGGTATTGGCTACGGATGAGGGTTAGGTCTGGCGACTCCAAGGCGACTTTGAGCCGCCACCGAACCAAATCCGGGAGCACCATGAGTATCCGTGGTATTCAGATCTCTGAGTCGAGAGAAACGGGGCGATCGGCTGAAGGGAGGACTCTGGTGGAGGTACGTGTCCACGGATCCGATTCATCCAAGGAAAGTTTCGGCCCTGGGGTCCTTAAGAACGAGGTACAGCAGGGTCCAAAAGTCGATCTAGTTTTCATCACCGACAACCCGCTCTTCGTTCACGATCCGGGTCTAGGGAAAGATCAACCGCGAACATGGTCGATGGATTCTGCAAGTAATGGGGGAGAACAAGGGGGTGCCGCTGAGGCACCTACCCGCCCGAAGTTGCTTGTAGGAGACTCGTCCGCAGTTGCGGGTGACCGGGAGAGGGAGATGGCGATTGGATATGCAAGGAGGGAAAACAGCAACTGGCAGTCGGCGGCACGGGAGGGTCTAGCAGATGTTGATGAAATTTTGGATGGAGAGGTTGACATGGAGGATGATGATGTGATTGAGCTAGAACCTGAGGAGGAGGAACCAGCCCCAGAGGAGGTCCATCGATGGCGCCTAGTGGGCAGGTATGTTAGCCTGAGGAGACCTGATCTTGATGATATGACTGATCACTTCAATGATGTGTGGCATCTGCGAACGGGAGTAAACCTAGCACCAATGGGGAAGAAATGGTTCCATGTTACGCTGTTCTCGGAGGGAGACTACAATTTTGTTGCAAGGGGAGGGCCATGGATCTACAGGGGTTACCCGCTCTTGGTGGCCAAAATCCCAGAAGGGAAACACCCGTCTGAAACGGTGTTGAATTCAGTGCCTCTTTGGGTCCAGGTGTATGATATGCCTTGGAACAGACAGAAGAAGAGTACGACACAACTTGTTGGAGCTAAGCTTCGCAAGTTCTTGGAGGCAGACCTGGGTGCAGATGGGTACAGCCCATATGATTTTTTGCGTGTCCGTGTGGACATCCCAGTGGATAAAGGCTGCTCTCAAGCATTACTACGCAGGGAAGGAGACCTCAACCTACCTCATACGGTATGAAAGGGTGCCCTACTTCTGCTTCTGGTGTGGTTTCATAGGACATGATGACACGAGTTGTGAGAAGAAACGTATTGGAGTGCCTTCGTTGGAGTATGATACACGTCTGAGGTGTTCACCCGTAAAATTTTTTGATCGGCGACAGGCTTATGCACCACCAAAACAGCACACACATGTTCGTAAAGGCATGAATTTTTCATCTAGCAGTGAGAACTCATCTAACTTGGGGGTGCCGATGGATAGGAGGTGGAACAGGAACATTGTTCGCCATATGGGTAATCATGTACCAGAGCCAATTGATGCCAGGGATGGGTTTGAAGGTTCAGAGAATGCAGGATCATTGGAGGTGGATGCTGATTTGGCTGAAAGAATAACTAAACTGAATCTCCCTTTGGCTCGAGCTGATGCACATGCCATTCGTGGAGGGAAACAGAGAGCTCCTAAGAAGACGGTAGGCCGAGGTGGGAGAAGCAAAGGAAACACAAATACACAACATGGATCGTTGGTTATTCAGAATCCGATTCCGTTGGCTATGTTCCCTGCTTATCCTTCTGCTAGCTATCTTGCTGGCCTCGGGAGTGAGGAGATGATACCACCTCTACAGGGGTGGACTCATTTGTCTTCTCGGCAGGAGAGACCTTAATGTCAGATGCTGATTCAATTCTGGGTAAGAGAATAGCGGAACAAGATGAGGGCGAATCTGAGGACATGAGCAGAGCGTTGGTAACCAGAGAAGGTAGTAGCCCTGCAGGAAAGATTAAGAAGGGTAGACATGAAGCTAAGGTGGTAAATGAATCGGGCGAGTGCAATGTTTTGGAGGCAACCAGCCTTGGGGCCGCTGGTCAACTGACGGGACCGCATGGCGCGGCCCGTCAGGAGCAATGAATTGCATAGGTTGGAACTGTCGGGGAGTGGGTGGCAAACCGACAGTTCGTGAATTGGGTGACCTCACCCATACAACCAAGTCACGCATGGCTTTCTTATGCGAGAAGAGACAGAAAGCTGAGAAAGTTAGAAGGTTGAGAGGAAGAATTGGCTTACGGGGTTTTACTGGTGTTGATAGTGATGGCTTAAGCGGAGGGCTTGCTCTGTTCTGGTGTGATCAATTGAAGGTGGAGGTCCAAGCCCAATGTGAGCGGTACATTGACGTGCATGTGCGCCTCTCGGAGGATGCACGTAAATGGCGCCTAACATGTGTATATGGTGAGCCAAGAACAGAGAATAGACAGGAGATGTGGAACCTAATGTGTTCACTGAAAATTCAATCAAATCTTCCGTGGTGTGTCTTGGGGGACTTTAACGAAGCAATGTGGTCTTTTGAGCATTTCTCAGCCACCAAGGGCTCAGAGGCACAGATGTTGGCTTTTTGTGACATGCTCGAGAAGTGCGAATTAGTGGACCTGGGCTTTTCGGGTCTACCTTACACATACGATAATAGGCGTCAAGGGAGGAAGAATGTGAAGGTGAGGCTGGACCGAGTCGTGGCTGATAACCGATGGCGTAACATTTTCTCTGAGGCTAGAGTTGTGCACAAAGTGACACCATGTAGTGATCACTGTCCTATTGTGTTACACTGTGAAAAGGAAGAAGAAACAATCCATCGAACAAATCATAGGAGATATGAGGTGATGTGGGAGCGGGAAGCATCTCTGCCCGAGCACATTTCAAATGCCTGGGCTGCCCTAGGCCCTAAAGTTAATCTGGGACAGGTCAAGTCAGGCCTTGATGGAGTTATGAGACACCTCCAGACGTGGAGCAAGGAGAAATTTGGAAATGTCAAACGTCAGCTGGAAAAATCTCGGACCAGGTTAGAAGAGCTTCTGAACATGAATGCAGACAGAAGTGAAATCCGTGTAGTAACAGACCAAATGAATGAGCTTATATACATAGAAGAAATGATGTGGATGCAGCGATCACGAATTGACTGGCTGCGAGAGGGGGATCGGAATACAAAGTTTTTTCATAGTAAAGCGGTGTGGAGGGCCAGAAAAAACAAAGTAAAACAATTGGAGGATGATCTGGGAGTAGTGCACACGAACCATATGATGATGGGGAACCTGATGACTGATTACTTTGAGGCTCTTTTCTCAGCTGACCCGACCCTCAACCAAGAAACGGTATTGGAGTTAATACAGCCGAAGGTTAATGCAGCGACGAAAAGCTTATGCAAGAGTTTACTGATAAAGAGATTGCCGATGCTTTGTTTCAGATAGGGCCGCTAAAAGCGCCTGGACCGGATGGGTTTCCAGCAAGGTTTTTTCAGAGAAATTGGGGTATTTTGAAAGATGAGATTATCCCTGCGGTAAAGGATTTCTTCACCACAGGGGTCATGCCTACAGGAGTCAATGATGCTACCATAGTACTCATCCCAAAGGTGGATTCACCGAAGAAAGTCACTGACTTTAGACCTATAAGCTTATGTAATGGCATATACAAGGTGTTGGCGAAATGTCTGGTCAATCGGTTGAGGCCAATTCTGGATGATCTCATCTCCCCAAACCAAAGTGCATTTGTACCAGGACGCCTCATTAAAGACAACGCCCTTGTAGCTTTTGAATGCTTCCACTATATTCAACAAGAGAAGGACCCTGAGAAGAGTATGTGTGCTTATAAACTAGATTTGTCAAAGGCTTATGATCGAGTGGATTGGTCATTCTTGGAGCAAGCGATGCAAAAGATAGGCTTTGATCACCGTTGGGTGAAGTGGATTATGACGTGTGTCACCACGGTGAGGTACAATGTGAAATTTAATGGAGCTATCTTGGATTCGTTTGTACCGTCGCGCGGGCTTCGGCAAGGTTATCCACTCTCCCTGTTCTTATTCCTTTTTGTCGCTGATGGTTTATCTGCACTTTTAAGAAGATCTATGGAGCAGCAAGAAATAACCCCTGTCAAGGTGTGTCCTCGGGCCCCGGGTATATCCCATATGTTGTTCGCAGATGACACTCTACTATTCTTTAAAGCAAATCCGCAAGAGGCGCAGCAGGTCAGGGAGGTGATTGAGACCTATGCAAGGGCCACAGGCCAACTCATAAATAATTCCAAGTGCTCAATCATGTATAGTCCAAGCTGCCCAGAAGCCATGCAAGAGGAGATCAGAGGTATACTGCAAGTGCAAAGACCTGAATTTGAACCCAAGTATTTGGGGCTACCTACGCCTAAAGGAAGGCTGAACAGAGGGAAGTTTCACAACCTGCAAGCTCGGTTTACTAAGAGATTTATGGAGTGGGGAGATGGTTTTCCATCGCAAGCGGCCAAGGAAGTCCTTATAAAGGCAGTAGCACAAGCAATCCCGACGTTCATCATGGGCGTCTTCAAGTTGCCGATGGCCTTATGCGAGGATCTGAATAGAATGGTCCGTAATTATTGGTGGGGATCGAAGGAGGGTAAGCGGAAGACTCACTGGAGATCATGGGAGACTCTTACGCATCCAAAGAACCATGGGGGCTTGGGTTTTAAGGATTTCAGATTATTCAATCAGGCCCTTGTTGGCTAGGCAGGCTTGGCGGCTTCTGACCAAACCAGATAGTCTATGTGCTACAATTCTTAAGGCGCGATATTTTCCCAATGGACGGCTAGAGGATACAGTCTTTGCAGGTAATGCGTCTTCTTCGTGGCAGGTGATCCAGTATGGGCTCGAGCTGCTAAAAAAGGGCCCGGTATGGAGGGTGGGTAACGGCAGCCAAATTCGCATTTGGCGTGATCCCTGGCTCCCTGAACCATGGTCATACAGGCCTATATCAAAGCAAGGAAAATGCAGATTGCGGCGTGTCGCGGATCTGCTAACGCCGACGGGTGAGTGGAATTTGGACCTGGTACGCAAGTACTTCTTGGGACCGGACGTGGAGGATATTCTGAAGCTCAAGATCTCCCCGACGCGAGAGGAGGATGTGCTGGCATGGGGTCCTGATCGTCGAGGTGTCTTCTCCGTCAGGAGCGCGTACAAGCTAGCATGGGACAACATTCATCGCACCTCTACGTGCGCAGCGAGCAGGGCACCGGACGGCAATCGTGTCGTCTGGGACACAGTGTGGGGGTGCCCTTCTCCCCCTAAGGTACGCGTCTTCGCATGGCGATTGGCTACAAATTCCTTAGCCACATGGGAGAACAAAAAGAAAAGAAATTTGGAGGTGTCTGATATATGTATCATTTGTGGTTTGGAACGTGAGGATACGTACCATACCTTCTGCAGGTGTCCAATGGCGAAGCGACTCTGGGAAGCGATGCGGGAAGTGTGGCCTCTGAAGGCCATCAACACCATCACCTGCACTGGCACGGAATGGCCACTTCATGCGTTGGACCAAGCCCCGGAGCAAGAGAGGATGATGATGCTAATGACATGGTGGAGAATATGGCATGCTCGCAATGAGGTGGTCCATCAGAAGCAAGCACCACCAGTGGAGGCGTCAAGGAGATTCCTATGCAGCTATGTGGAGTCTTTGCTAATGATCAAGCAGAATCCCGGTGCATACCCAACCAAAGGGAAGGTAACAATCGCCTATGATCACATGCAATGGAAGGGGAGACACTATGCTAGAAGAGAAAAGCCAAGAAAGGAGGTGAAGCAATGGGCTAAACCCCCGTCAGGTTGGGTCAAGCTCAACATAGATGGGTCCTGGGTAGAAGACGGGCTTAAAGGAGGTACCGGCATGATCCTCCGAGATGAAGAAGGCAGCATACTTGTTGCTGCTTGTAGACATCTAGGGATATCCACTAGCCCCCTTGAAGCTGAGACACATGCAGGCTTGGATGGTGTAGAACGGCTACCGGAGTGCACGGACAAGCCAGTAATCCTGGAGAGCGACTGTTAGGAGTTGGTACCGATGCTTAACGACGCTGAAATTAACCGATCACCGGTGGCAGGCCTGGTTAATGTGCTGAAACAATGGTGTGTGGAGAAGAAGGTTCGATGTGTTCGGCATGTCAGCAGAGACCTAAATTTAGTTAGCTATATCTTAGCTAGAATAGGTTGCACAACGGAGTGTACCAGAGTCTGGATTCGTGATGGATCAGATTTAATTAGAGATGCTTGTAATCAGGACAAAACTCCTTTGCCTTGATTAATATATTTCCATTCGCAAAAAAAACTGAACTAGCTAGGAGCCACCACAGCTATTTGACGCTCACAGCCATCCGATCATGTCGTCGGACGTCACAGATCTTCCGGTCGTCTCACGGACCGTCGCTGGGTCGTTCACCGCGCCTGATTGCTGAACACACCCCATGGCCTGCTCAACGTGGTAGGGCTGCTTCTCCGGAAATGGACTTCGGCGTCTCGTTATCAACCGGGCCGAAACTTAAACAATGCAGCCTCTTTCCGGATGGGCCTCCGTTTGCTAGGCATTTTTTGTCGCGTATTCCTCTGCTCGCACCTGTCCTTCCCGATCCGCCACCGCCGCCACCGTTCGCCGCCGCCGTCTCCGTACTAAAGGCAGTTCTCTGGCGATTGCTCATCTCCTCCTGGTTCCTTTTCTCAGACGACCTTCGCCACCCACGTTCTCTTGCTATCAATTGCAATGTGCAACCGCCGCGACGGCAACCCTCCACACTCCATCTCCTCAAATCCTTGCAATCCCTAGGCTGTCGATTGCTTGTTTGGTCCCCCTCACAGAATTCCGGTCGGAGGTGATGGACATACGGAGGCGCTATGGATCAGTTATTTTGTACAGCTGCAGGATGTTCGGCGCCCCAGGCTTCCACATCAAGCTCATCAACAAGTCAGGTAATGATCAAAATGTTTAAAAAACTAACCAGAAGAGCAACATGGAAAATCGCATTTTAATACAGAAAGATCACAATGCTTAGGATGATTGAAGTTGTTATGTTCACAGTTCTGTCGTCAAATTCAGTTCTGGGACTTTTTCTCCCTTTTCTGCAGATAAGCTATTTAAACTAATTAGTTATACAGCATTTCATTAAAATTCTATTGTTGATATATATGTTATCAGAAAGATTTTATTTGCATGTCCCACTCTGTATGTAGGCATATGTATTGGTTGGAGCTGATACTTTCTTTCCTTATCTTACGTGCTTCATTTTGCTTTACAATTTTATTTTGTATAATTTCTTTTATGAAAGTTTGGAGACAAGACATGCTTCCCGCTAACCATATTTTCTCTACTTTATTTCAACTTCGATTTTAGTTTAGTGCTGGATTGAAGGCTTCATCGATTTTGGTGAGAGGGGCTTCACAGAGTAGATGCAATTCTGAATAAGATCTGCAATAGGGACATGAGCCAGCTTGAAGAATTATCCCCTAAAGGTTACTTTTTATGATCCTTTCCCTGCAAATTCTTATATAAATTCATGACTGCCCAGCATATTCCATATAAATTTTGATCTAAATAAAGAAATACAATGGTTAATGTTTGCTTAAAATTCATTAAATGCACAACCTTGAAGAACAGTTGGACCGATTCTTATCTATTTGGCTTCCAACTTTAATGTGATGAGTGATACCGGCAAAATAATTTTCAAGGCTTACTTCCCTTTATGACTTTCAGAACTCATCTTGTACCATTCCACTCCTCATATTTTCTGTTGATTGCTTACTTCATGCATGCGTGCTTCAAAGAGCTCAATGTTAGCGAAAAAACCATGTACAGGTTCCATCTTCTGGATATATTCATGCACATTGTATATCTGTACTTGATATTATACTTCTTTCCTGAAAATTGAGAGGCATGGCAACACACACTTTAAGGCCAACTTATTCAATCTTGATGGGACATACAGATTCTAGGAAGCAAATTAACCAAGGAAGCGGACAGGCAAATGTGACGGAGCGATTCGGCATAAGTGTCAGGTCTGTCTGCTTCGTGAGCCTCGTCCTTTGCCAGCTGATGCAGAAGTGCGAGTCAAAAGGTTAGGTAGCAGCAGCTCTTTGCTGACACAGTTAAGTGCAAGCTGAAGCGCCGTGGGAGAATTGGAGTTCATTCGCCGCTGTTTAGGCAAGAAATAACTCAACCGTTTTCTACAAGTCTTTAATGGAGCGGGGACGATTGGAGGCTACATATGCTCAGCCGTTTCTACAAGATGCAGTTAAGTTGCTATTTCGCTTCTTATACTCCGCCTACATATTCTCTGTACGGTCGTCCGGGCTCTTTCCTCCACCTTTCTCCAGCTAGAACTTGTAGTAGATCAATTTTTCTGACAACTATTACCCCTTGTCCCTTCAATGGTTTTATTCAGTCTGGATTCCTTCTAATGTTTTGTTCTCCACGACTCCACTGTTACATTTGTTTGCAGATACTGTTGCCCAAGATCTCTTTGTGGTTCTGGTATCGAGGAGTTCCTAGAGGCTGGTTCTTACCTCTCTTTTTTTTCTGATCGGGAGTTCTGCCAGTGAAGATTTCCAATGGCTGTTGGCCAGGTTTGTCCATTTGGAATGTCATATTTTATCCAATATATAACTATGTGTGCCTATGATTGCTGAGTTCTTTTATTAGTTACGTGGCAATCTATTATTACACATCCTAAAACTGAAACGTCGGTATTGACATCGAAACTACATCAGGGCAGTTTCATCACCAACCATATTATATTTGAATTTCGTAACAATTTACATCACACATTATCCTGGTTGTTGCTAAATATCTCCCTTGACGAAAGGGTTTGTTGTACTATATTAAATTACATGTTTTTTATGTTCAGTCTTGCATTTTTTTACTTATTATGTTGTGATGGAGATAAATTTAGAAAGAAGAAATTATTTAGGTACGTGTACCCTGTGTATGCCTCATTAGTTCCCCATTTCAACTACCCGAGTTGGTTTATCTATATTTAATTTTATCGATATATTTTTCATATTCTTATTATTACATTTCATACAAGGACGAGTGCAGCAAAGCGTGTCATCATGGTCTAGCAAATTCAATTCTACTAGGAACGTGAACGTCACATTTTCAAGAAATTCAACACTTTGGCAGGAGTACAACAGACTGAAACCATCGAGTTATCATGCATGATTTTTTCTTTGTCTTCACCTCTCAGAAGGCCAGCTATAAGAATGTTCCAAGGAAGGCAAGAGATTGATTTTTATTCTTATGCAAATCGGGTTTTCCTGTAAATATTGCTGGTTCCAAAAATTTGTTGGACAATTCTACGTTCTCGTTTGTATGTCAATAATCTGACTATCATATATAAGAGGCTCATGGGATTTGTCTTGAGCAATGAATGGTTTTCTTCTTCGGTGTGAAATTGTACCTGAATGTTCTACGACGTCTCCTAGAGGGGGTGAATAGGCAGTGTATAAAAACTTCTACTTGAGAGCTAAACTAGGCGGAATAAAACTACACATGTGTTTACTAGTTTAGCTCAAAATCTATCAACTAGGGGATTGCCTAAGAGCACCAACAACCTATGCTACCATGATGAGCACAATGTGATAACAAGCTAGGTATAGCACATCAAGCAAGATAGATATAACAAGGTAAAACGCATAAGTAAAGGAGCTCGGGTTGAGAAGTAACCGGTGCACGAGGAGACGACGATGTATCCCGAAGTTCACACACAAAGGTGCTACGTCTCCGTCTGGAGCGGTGTGGAGGCACAAGGCACTCCAATGAGCCACTAGGGCCACCGTATTCTCCTCGAGCCTTTCCACCAAAGGAAAGACCTCGATCCACTAAGGAACCCTTGAGGGTGGTCACCGAACCCGTACACGCTTGGGCAAACACCCAAGTATCCGCTTGAGGCAACTCCACAGCACTGAGGCTCTCAAGTACACGGCCACGAGAGGCTACAACACACCACAAAGCCACCAAGATACTAATGCGCCACAAGAGGCTAACACACTCCACAAAGGACACAATGCCACCAAGGCCACCAAGCCACAAAGATGATAAGGCCACTAAGGCTACACGGCCACTAAGGCAAGAACACCACTAAGGTCAAACACTCACTCTACGAGATCGAAACCCCGGAGAGAACTCAAACCGATGCACCTAATGCAATGGCTAAGAACACCACTAAGATGCTCAAGTTCATCTCTCCCAAATTCCAACAAAGCTAGAAAAGCTATTGGGGGAATAAGGGAGGAAGAACAAAAAGTGGAGAAACACCAAGAAACTCCAAGATCTAGATCTAGCAAGATCCCCTCACTTGGAGAGGGATTCAATTGGTGAAGCTCTAGATCTAGATCTCCTCTCTCTTTTCCCCCAAAAATATGCAAGAAATAATGGGGGGATCAAGAGGAGGAAGAAAGAACTCAAGGTCAACAATGGAGGAGAGAGAATGGAGGGGAAAAAGTGTTTGGGTCGAAGGTGGAAGAGAGGTATAAATAGGGGCTCCAAAATATAGCTGTTGGGCTGGAAAAACGGTCAGATTCGCGCCCGAGCGGTACTACCGCTTGTCAAAGCGGTACTACCGCTCGCGCGCAAACTGAGTAGAAAATACGCGAAAAACGGCCCGAACCGGTAGTACCGCTCTGCGGAGCGGTACTACCGCTTGTGCAAAAAACATCTGAGCAAATGTGTGAGAGAGAGAGGGACAGCAGGGCAGCAATGCATGCAATGACGCGGGCGGCAGCGACAGAGGTGGGGCCAGGCAGCGTGGCATGCAGCAGCAGGGCGCGCTGGGCCAGCGCATGCGAGCGGCAGCAGAGCAGCACGCGGGGCATGCCTCTCCCGCGAGGGAGGCCCCAGGCCGTACGGAGCGCGAGCGGGAAGGGCGCCCGCATCGAGGGCGGTCAACGCCGCGTCGAGCGCTTGGCTCGCGTGCGTGTCCCGCGCTAGCGAGCAGCGAGCGGCCGCAGCAGGCGACTGGCGGTGGGGCTGGGCCCAGGCGAGCGGGGGCGGCCCAGGCGCGGGCAAGGTGAGCGGCGATGCGGGCGAGCGGCGGCTAGCGTGCGGTGGCGGATGGCTAGATCGGGCCGGTGATGCGTGTGGTTGACACGTCCGTTGGGAACCCCAAGAGGAAGGTGTGATGCGCACAGCGGCAAGTTTCCCTCAGTAAGAAACCAAGGTTTAATCGAACCAGTAGGAGTCAAGAAGCACGTTGAAGGTTGATGGCAGCGGGATGTATTGCGGCGCAACACCAGGGATTCCAGCGCCAACGTGGAACCTGCACAACACAACCAAAGTACTTTGCCCCAACGAAACAGTGAGGTTGGCAATCTCACCGGTTTGCTGGAACAAAGGCGGAACCGTATGGGGTGGAAGCTGATTGTTGGCAGACAACAGTAGAACAGTATTGCAGTAGATTGTATTTCAGTATAGAGAATTGGACCGAGGTCCACAGTTCACTAGAGGTGTCTCTCCCATAAGATAAACAGCATGTTGGGTGAACAAATTACAGTTGGGCAATTGACAAATAAAGAGGGCATGACCATGCACATACATATTATGATGAGTATAGTGAGATTTAATTGGGCATTACGACAAAGTACATAGACCGCCATCCCGCATGCAGCTATGCCGAAAAAGTCCACCTTCAGGTTATCATCCGAACCCCTCCGGTATTAAGTTGCTAACAACGAGACAATTGCATTAAGTATTGCGCGTAATGTAATCAGTAACTACATCCTTGAACATAGCACTAATGTTTTATCCCTAGTGGCAACAGCACATCCACAACCTTAGAACTTTCATCACTGTCCCAGGATATCAATGGAGGCATGAACCCACTATCGAGCATAAATACTCCCTCTTGGAGTCACAAGCATCTACTTGGCCAGAGCATCTACTAGTAACGGAGAGCATGCAAGATCATAAACAACACATAGACATAACTTTGATAATCAACATAACAAGTATTCTCTATTCATCGGATCCCAACAAACGCAACATATAGAATTACAGATAGATGATCTTGATCATGTTAGGCAGCTCACAAGATCCGACAATGAAGCACAATGGGGAGAAGACAACCATCTAGCTACTGCCATGGACCCATAGTCCAGGGGTAGACTACTCACACATCACTCCGGAGGCGACCATGGCGGCGTAGAGTCCTCCGGGAGATGATTCCCCTCTCCGGCAGGGTGCCGGAGGCGATCTCCTGGATCCCCCGAGATGGGATCGGCGGCGGCGGCGTCTCTGGAAGGTTTTCCGTATCGTGGCTCTCGGTACTGGGGGTTTCGCGACGGAGGCTTTAAGTAGGCGGAAGGGCAGGTCAGGGGGCCACACGAGGGCCCCACACCACAGGGCCGCGCGGCCAAGGGGGGGGGCCGCGCCGCCCTATGGTTTGGGCACCTCGTGGCCCCACTTCGTCTCCTCTTCGGTCTTCTGGAAGCTTCGTGGCAAAATAGGACCCTGGGCGTTGATTTCGTCCAATTCCGAGAATATTTCGTTACTAGGATTTCTGAAACCAAAAAAAGCAGAAAACAGCAACTGGCACTTCGGCATCTTGTTAATAGGTTAGTTCCAGAAAATGCACGAATGTGACATAAAGTGTGCATAAAACATGTAGATAACATCAATAATGTGGCATGGAACATAAGAAATTATCGATACGTCGGAGACGTATCAGCATCCCCAAGCTTAGTTCTGCTCGTCCCGAGCAGGTAAAACGATAACACAGATAATTTCTGGAGTGACATGCCATCATAACCTTGATCATACTATTTGTAAAGCATATGTAGTGAATGCAGCGATCAAAACAATGTATATGACATGAGTAAACAAGTGAATCATAAAGCAAAGACTTTTCATGAATAGCACTTCAAGACAAGCATCAATAAGTCTTGCATAAGAGTTAACTCATAAAGCAATAAATCAAAGTAAAGGTATTGAAGCAACACAAAGGAAGATTAAGTTTCAGCGGTTGCTTTCAACTTATAACATGTATATCTCATGGATATTGTCAACATAGAGTAATATAATAAGTGCAATAAGCAAGTATGTAGGAATGAATGCACAGTTCACACAAGTGTTTGCTTCTTGAGGTGGAGAGAAATAGGTGAACTGACTCAACAATGAAAGTAAAAGAATGGTCCTCCATAGAGGAAAAGCATCGATTGCTATATTTGTGCTAGAGCTTTGATTTTGAAAACATGAAACAATTTTGTCAACGGTAGTAATAAAGCATATGTATCATGTAAATTATATCTTACAAGTTGCAAGCCTCATGCATAGTATACTAATAGTGCCCGCACCTTGTCCTAATTAGCTTGGACTACCGGATCATCACAATGCACATGTTTTAACCAAGTGTCACAAAGGGGTACCTCTATGCCGCCTGTACAAAGGTCTAAGGAGAAAGCTCGCATTGGATTTCTCGCTATTGATTATTCTCAACTTAGACATCCATACCGGGACAACATAGACAACAGATAATGGACTCCTCTTTTATGTATAAGCATGTAACAACAATTAATAATTTTCTCATATGAGATTGAGGATATATGTCCAAAACTGAAACTTCCACCATGGATCATGGCTTTAGTTAGCGGCCCAATGTTCTTCTCTAACAATATGCATGCTTAACCATAAGGTGGTAGATCTCTCTTACTTCAGACAAGACGAACATGCATAGCAACTCACATGAAATTCAACAAAGAGTAGTTGATGGCGTCCCCAGTGAATATGGTTATCGCACAACAAGCAACTTAATAAGAGATAAAGTGCATAATTACATATTCAATACCACAATAGTTTTTAAGCTATTTGTCCCATGAGCTATATATTGCAAAGGTGAATGATGGAATTTTAAAGGTAGCACTCAAGCAATTTACTTTGGAATGGCGGAAAATACCATGTAGTAGGTAGGTATGGTGGACACAAATGACATAGTGGTTGGCTCAAGTATTTTGGATGCATGAGAAGTATTCCCTCTCGATACAAGGTTTAGGCTAGCAAGGCTTATTTGAAACAAACACAAGGATGAACCGGTGCAGCAAAACTCACATAAAAGACATATTGTAAACATTATAAGACTCTACACCGTCTTCCTTGTTGTTCAAACTCAATACTAGAAATTATCTAGACCTTAGAGAAACCAAATATGCGAACCAAATTTTAGCATGCTCTATGTATTTCTTCATTAATAGGTGCAAAGCATATGATGCAAGAGCTTAAACATGAGCACAACAATTGCCAAGTATCACATTACCCAAGACATTTATAGCAATTACTACATGTATCATTTTCCAATTCCAACCATATAACAATTTAATGAAGAAGAAACTTCGCCGTGAATACTATGAGTAGAAACTAAGGACATACTTGTCCATATGCTACAGCGGAGCGTATCTCTCTCCCATGAAGTGAATGCTAGGATCCATTTTATTCAAACAAAACAAAAACAAAAACAAACCGACGCTCCAAGCAAAACACATAAGATGTGATGGAATAAAAATATAGTTTCAGGGGAGGAACCTGATAATGTTGTCGATGAAGAAGGGGATGCCTTGGGCATCCCCAAGCTTAGACGCTTGAGTCTTCTTAAAATATGCAGGGGTGAACCACCGGGGTATCCCCAAGCTTAGAGCTTTCACTCTCCTTGATCATGTTGCATCATACTCCTCTCTTGATCCTTGAAAACTTCCTCCACACCAAACTTAGAACAACTCATTAGAGGGTTAGCGACAATAAAAATTAACATGTTCAGAGGTGACACAATCATTCTTAACACTTCTGGACGTTGCATAAAGCTACTGGACATTAATGGATCAAAGAAATTCATCCAACATAGCAAAAGAGGCAATGCGAAATAAAAGGCAGAATCTGTCAAAACAGAACAGTTCGTATTGACGAATTTTATCGAGGCACCAGACTTGCTCAAATGAAAATTCTCAAATTGAATGAAAGTTGCGTACGTATCTGAGGATCACTCACGTAAATTGGCATAATTTTCTGAGTTACCTACAGAGAAAACAGCCCAGATTCGTGACAGAAAAGAAATCTGTTTCTGCGCAGTAATCCAAATCTAGTATGAACTTTTCTATCAACGACTTTACTTGGCACAACAAAACACTAAACTAAGATAAGGAGAGGTTGCTACAGTAGTAAACAACTTCCAAGACACAAAATAAAAACAAAGTACTGTAGGTAAAAACATGGGTTGTCTCCCATAAGCGCTTTTCTTTAACGCCTTTCAGCTAGGCGCAGAAAGTGTGTATCAAGTATTATCGAAGGGTGGTACTCCTACAGCGGGATGTGGAGTTTTCTCAACCAGGCATAGTATATTAGATACATAAGTTTTATCATCTCCCTTTTCATTAGTCTTAGGCGTGCTACTCTCATCAAACAAATTTTCAGGAACAAGCCAAGCATAATTATTTTCTAGTGCATCATTCATCGCTAGGAGCTTACATGGTATTGGTGCTTTGATCTCCCCACCATCATCAATATTATTAGTGTATCTTATTCTATCCATGTCCATCTTTTCAAGGAGACTAAAAAAATTAGTATGAGAACCAAGCATATTAAATTTAGCAAAGACCTTCCTAGCCTCCCTTGCTAGACCACCAAATTCTCTAAGAAGGGTTTCTAAAACAAAATCTTTCTTTTCCCCTTCTTCCATATCACCAAGTGTGAGAAACATGTGTTGGATTATAGGATTGAGATTAACAAATTTAGTTTCCAACAGGCGAACTAAATGTGCAGCAGCAATTTCATAAGTGGGAGCAAGGTCTACCAAGTGTCTATCTTCAAAATCTTCAATGGTACTAACATGATTGAAAAATTCTTCTATATTATTTCTCCCAACTATAGACCCACGTCCTACCGGTATGTCTTTTGTGGTAAAATTAAAAGGAAACATGATGAATCAAATAAAGTAAACGCGAGTAACTAATTTTTTTGTGTTTTTGATATAGCAAACAAGATAGCAAATAAAGTAAAACTAGCAACTAATTTTTTTGTATTTTGATTTAGTGCAGCAAACAAAGTAGTAAAGAAAACTAAGCAAGACAAAAACAAAGTAAAGAGATTGAGAAGTGGAGACTCCCCTTGCAGCGTGTCTTGATCTCCCCGGCAACGGCGCCAGAAATTTGCTTGATGCGTGTGGTTGACACGTCCGTTGGGAACCCCAAGAGGAAGGTGTGATGCGCACAGCGACAAGTTTCCCTCAGTAAGAAACCAAGGTTTAATCGAACCAGTAGGAGTCAAGAAGCACGTTGAAGGTTGATGGCGGCGGGATGTATTGCGGCGCAACACCAGGGATTCCGGCGCCAACGTGGAACCTGCACAACACAACCAAAGTACTTTGCCCCAACGAAACAGTGAGGTTGTCAATCTCACCGGCTTGCTGTAACAAAGGATTAACCGTATTGTGTGGAAGATGATTATTTGCAGAAAACAGTAGAACAGTATTGCAGTAGATTGTATTTCAGTATAGAGAATTGGACCGGGGTCCACAGTTTACTAGAGGTGTCTCTCCCATAAGATAAACAGCATGTTGGGTGAACAAATTACAGTTGGGCAATTGACAAATAAAGAGGGCATGACCATGCACATACATATTATGATGAGTATAGTGAGATTTAATTGGGCATTACGACAAAGTACATAGACCACCATCCAGCATGCATCTATGCCTAAAAAGTCCACCTTCAGATTATCATCCGAACCCCCTCCAGTATTAAGTTGCTAACAACAGACAATTGCATTAAGTATTGCGCGTAATGTAATCAGTAACTACATCCTTGAACATAGCACTAATGTTTTATCCCTAGTGGCAACAGCACATCCACAACCTTAGAACTTTCTGTCACTGTCCCAGATATCAATGGAGGCATGAACCCACTATCGAGCATAAATACTCCCTCTTGGAGTCACAAGCATCTACTTGGCCAGAGCATCTACTAGTAACGGAGAGCATGCAAGATCATAAACAACACATAGACATAACTTTGATAATCAACATAACAAGTATTCTCTATTCATCGGATCCCAACAAACGCAACATATAGAATTACAGATAGATGATCTTGATCATGTTAGGCAGCTCACAAGATCCGACAATGAAGCACAATGGGGAGAAGACAACCATCTAGCTACTGCTATGGACCCATAGTCCAGGGGTAGACTACTCACACATCACTCCGGAGGCGACCATGGCGGCGTAGAGTCCTCCGGGAGATGATTCCCCTCTCCGGCAGGGTGCCGGAGGCGATCTCCTGGATCCCCCGAGATGGGATCGGCGGCGGCGGCGTCTCTGGAAGGTTTTCCGTATCGTGGCTCTCGGTACTGGGGGTTTCGCGACGGAGGCTTTAAGTAGGCGGAAGGGCAGGTCAGGGGGCCACACGAGGGCCCCACACCACAGGGCCGCGCGACCAAGGGGGGGGGGCCACGCCGCCCTATGGTTTGGGCACCTCGTGGCCCCACTTCGTCTCCTCTTCGGTCTTCTGGAAGCTTCGTGGCAAAATAGGACCCTGGGCGTTGATTTCGTCCAATTCCGAGAATATTTCGTTACTAGGATTTCTGAAACCAAAAACAGCGAAACAAAGAATCGGCACTTCGGCATCTTGTTAATAGGTTAGTTCCAGAAAATGCACGAATGTGACATAAAGTGTGCATAAAACATGTAGATAACATCAATAATGTGGCATGGAACATAAGAAATTATCGATACGTCGGAGACGTATCAGCCGGCCGGTACTACCGGCCTGGTACCGGTTGGGTACCGTAATGGGCCTGCCGGTACTACCTGCCGAGTACCGGCTCGGTACCGGACGCGATCCAGTAAGCAAAAACGGCAGAAGCAGTATTGGGCCCGGTACCATCAGCGGTAGTACCGCCCGGCCCCAAAGCAGTTTCTTTTTCTTTTTCCAAATGTGATGCACTATAAAAATCATAACTTGAGCTAGGAAATTCCGATTAGGGTGAAACCAATTTTGTTGGAAAGAGGACAACAAGAGCTACCTTCTCACATGATGAAATCATGGAAAAGAGAGAGTGATGATTTTTCTCATGGTCATAGAGGTGTAACCTCTCAATACGGTATATCGGGAAAATCATCACCCTCGCACATGCAACATGCGATGCAACCGGAATCCGTTTCATGGATAAGAACCAAGAAGAATCAAGAAACACGATGCAATGCATGCAAGGTTTGAGCTCTCTCCGATGATGCGACCCACTATCCTATCGAGCACAAACCTTATCCTTGCGCGTTCCTCTTAAGTCGACAAGCTCCGTCTTCATCCTCTTCAACCTTGTACATGCCACCGTCTTCCTCCAACATACACGCCGCCGTCTTCATCCATCATGTATGCACGCCACCATCTTCATCCATCTTCTACGCCGTCTTCTCTCTTCATCTTCAACACGGTCTTCGTCTCTCTTCAACACCGTCTTTGTCATTGTACTCCGTCTTCTCCATCTTGCAACCTTGAGTCCAACACATGGCTATGGACTTAACCTAAGATTGATTCTCAATGCAACCATTAGTCCATAGGGATTGTCATCAATTACCAAAACCACACATGGGGTAATGGACATGTTCTTACAATTTCCCCCATTTTGGTAATTGATGACAATCTCTTTGAGAGGGTTTAAATATGGAATTTAGCGAACAACCCAAGTTGAGTATTTAGAACAAACTCCCCCATAATATATGCATGGGTGAATGAACTTGAATTTCATTGCATATACCAGCGATTAAAGCCTAGCGAAGTATCCTCTAAATATTCAACCATGCAAAGCAACAAATGCAAGGCATGAAAGGCAAATGCTTAAGAACCAACAAAAGCAATTCCCTTAAACCCTCCAAACTTCTCCCCCATTGACATCGATTGCCGAAATGGGTGAAAGGTTTAGAAGGCCAATATAGTGAGTGTTCCTCCATAAGTTGTGCATTTCTCATATTTGTGAGTGAAATCAAATGCACATATTCCATGACGAATATTCGGAGGAAATCAAAGTATATTGAGGATCAAAGATTGCAAGAGGATATGAAGGTGAGAAGGCTTCGACAAATGAAGCAAGCAATCCAATTACCCAAAAAGAAACAGAAGCTTAATAAGAGGGAAGTAAAAAAACGAAGCTTGTGCCAAAAACAAGTATGAGTGCGTGAAGATGCAAATAGGATAAAGCAAACACTCATGACCAAGATCTTTGTGGAGTCATTAACAAGTCAAATAAGAATAAAGGAATGGACTCCAACAAAGAGGGATATCAAAAGATATGCACCATCTCTCGTGTGTATAAGTTTCTCTAAGTGGACAACATCACGAAGACGTTTATCCACAAAGAAACATGCACACACAAGATAGGTACAAGAGAGATGGAGCAAGATATCCAAAACAAGCATCCTCAAGGACTTATCTTATTATAGAAAAGTAAAACCAAAAATCAAGTAATGAGATAACCAACTCCCAAAGAAAGCAAGGTTCCAAATAAACCAAACCCTCAACTCTTTTCATGATGGCACAAAAGTACCGAAAAGAAAAGGTTTGTCTTCCAAGGTCAAATTCTTGAAACAAGGGAGTGTTCTAGCAAACATAGGAGAGCTCCCCCAAGATTAGTGCACTATTTAGAATTTTGCATTTGAATACAAAATGCACAAATGCGGGATTATTGCTCAACCATGTTTATCAAAACACTAACAAGGTTCGAGTGAAATAAGGAGATCCAAAAGAAGCAAGGAAGACAAATGGGAGTCTAACCCACAAGGACAAATTCTTGGCAAGAAACAAGCAATTGAGCACATGAGCCAAGTGTGAGGATGATCCGGAACAATACCACACAATTTATTACCAATTGTCCACGGACAAGAGGTGTTTAGGAAATATCCATATGGTAGTTTGTGAGTATGTCCAAGATCATATTCACAACTAAGAAAGCATATAGTAAAGTGGGATTTGTTTGAGCACAAATGTCACATAGGAACAAGATAAACTATAACATCAAACCTATGTGACACAACCTCAAATGTTCACATTTTCTAGGCTTGTAGAATGCACAAAGCATACTACTCCCCCATAATGTGATAAGGACATATTTCGTGCAAGAGGCAAATAAGAACCAAGTGAGATAATTAATGAACATTATAGAATTTTAGTTCATCATGTCGCACATTTTAGGATTGTGAAATGCACAAAGCATATCACTCCCCCAAAATGGGATAGTCCATTAATTTCTCACATGAGCCAACAACTAAGATATCAATAAGATGCAATAGGCTCAACAAACAACAATTGTACATGATGTGCCACCCAACATTTAAGTAAGCAAGCAAGATAAGCAAGTAGGAGGCACAACATACACAACCACATGCAAGGTACAAAACCAACACATGTAAAAGGGGAGCGAGTAACTTTCAATGTAAAGGAGTTGAGGACTCATTACCGCAAGGAGGAGCATGGGTAGAGGATGAAAGGAATAGTAATTGACTTGAGGAAGTGAAAATGATGAAGATCCCCCAAGTCTTCATGAACTAGTCAAGCCTCCATGCCCTCCACATGTACCTATTGATCAAATTTTGACTTGTTGGTCCCCAACCAAGTTGGGTCCTCAGAAGTTAGTCACAATAGGCTTGGCAACCCAAATGGTTCTTTTTACGAAACCACTTTGAGTGCCAACATATTTGGCAAACACATCGCCAACCTTATCCTTATGTAGAGAATAAGCACCATGGATCAAGATAGGGTTGGATGAGTTACCACTAGTGCAAAAGGAGGAGATGTGGCCCTTCTCACGGCATATGTAGCATCTTCTTCTCTTCTCCTTCTTCTCACTTGATTTCTCCACAACGGGAGCCTTGGCTTGATCCTTCTTGGTTAGCGGCCCTTCTTAAAGTCGAGGTAGACCTTGAGCTTGGCCTTGAGGTAGACCATGAGCTCCATCTTGAGGCCGCTTCCCTTGTTTCTTCACACCAAGTTGCTTCTTCTTCAAGGGGCACAATTTAACATGATGCCCTTCAATCTTGCACTTGAAGCACAGAATCTTGGCGGGGTCCTTCACATGCCCTTGGCCCTTCTTCCGCTTGTGCGAGGTGGACTTGTTCTTGTTATTGGAGTTGAATCCAAGGCCACTCTTGTCATTGGGGAATTGCTTCCCTTCATGACCCTTTACCAAGTCCTTCTTCAAAGAAGTGACTTGGGCCTCGAGCTCTTCGATTTCCCCTACATGGTTAGAAACAACACGAGTACTAGAGGAAGTGGAAGCTTCATTGTTAGAGCAACAAGGCAAGGTATGTAATTCACCACAAGATATAGCAATAGCATGGGTGGGTGAATTACTAGCACTAGCACATGGAATTGTAGAACAAGGCATAGAAGGTAGTTCACCACAAGATAAGTCAATAGCATGAGTGGGTGAACTAAAAGCACTAGCACATGGCAAAATAGCATTTTGAGAGGTAGTGCTAGTACTCACATGAGGCTCACAAGATTTTACCTTTGACATGATAGCCTCATGAGCTAACTTTAGCAAATCATGAGAGACTAGAAGATCATCATGGGAGCTAGAAAGCTTTCCATAATTTTCTTCCAATTTCTCATAATTGCTTGTTAACAAAGCAAGTTGAGCCCTTAGCTCAACATTCTCCTTGAAGATGGAGGCTTCACAAGAGGTAGAGTTAGTAGCACAAGCATTATCAATCATAGCACAAGGAGAAGGCAACTTAGCAAGCTCTATTAGGTTGAGAGCCTTAAATTGCTCATGTGACTCGGTGAGTTTGATGAGCTCACTCTCAATAGCCCTAGAGATACTTTTGAGAAGCTCAAAATCCTCAAGGAGTTTATCATGAGCACTTACTAGCTCAACATTTTTAATTTGAAAATCATGTGCCACCTCTAAAGCTCTATCACGAGATTCCTTTACCATAGATAGCACTAGAGCAAAGTTCTCCTCAAGGGATTCATTGGTGATTTGTTGTTCTTTAAGAGCTTCACTAAGAGTTGCAATCTCGTTTGCATACTTGCGCTCATGCCCTTCCATTTTCTCAATAAGTTTTGTGCTCTCAATGGCAAAAACCAAGATTTTCATGAAGTTAGAGCAAGCAAATTTCTTCTTATGAAGGGCACGAAATACCAACTCACCCATCATGTTTAAGGAAGCAACATTAAGTCCTCCCATATCATCATCCTCATCATCACTAGATAGATAGGGTTCCAAGGAAGGAGATACCTTAGAAGCCTTAGCCATAAGGCAAGTGTAGGAACCGTGCGATGATGAAGAAGATGAACTACTTGAAGCTCCATCCAAGATCTTGTCTTGGCCCATAGTATCTTCGGTTTCCTCTACATTGTTAGTCACACAAATACTAGAGGAAAGCAAAGTATCTTCATTATGGCAACAAGACAAGAGAAGCATATCATCATGGAATGAAGATATGCAAGGACTATCAACACTAGCATGTAAAGCATTTATAGTGCTACAAGTGTTAAAGTCCAAAGATAAGACATTGCAATGGGATAGGGATGAAGAATCATCAAGAGAAATCTCACCATCAACAATGCAATGTTCATCACCACTCACCATACCATTACCTTGTGTCTTACCACACATTGGTGAAGTGGAAGGAGTGTGATCATCCTCAATGGTCTTGGATCCACCATATGTATCTTGAAGCTTTGTCCAAAACTCATGAGCACTCCGGAAAGGCGCGATGGAGGAAATCACTACATGACTCACAACATGACAAATCACTTTAGTAGCTTGAGCATCTAGATAAGAGTTTTCTTCTCCTCAAAAGTTGGATTTTGTGGGTCCTTAGGAGGAGAAAAACCCATATCAAGAATTTGCTCCACATGTGGGTGCATGCCCCTAAAATAATCAAGCATGTAGAATTTCCAAGCATCATAATTAGTGCCATCAAATGTAAAGGTGGAAAAGTGCACTAATCCTCTAGCCGACGTCATACTCTCTAGGCGGTGAAGCCCAACAAGATAAGAGAGCCCTAGCTCTGATACCAATTGAATGTTCTAGGACGTCGCCTAGAGGGGGGGGGGGTGAATAGGCGGTGTATAAAAACTTCTACTTGAGAGCTAAACTAGGCGGAATAAAACTACACATGTGTTTACTAGTTTAGCTCAAAGCCTATCAACTAGGGGATTTCCTAAGAGCACCAAAAACCTATGCTAGCATGATGAGCACAATGTGATAACAAGCTAGGTATAGCACATCAAGCAAGATAGATATAACAAGGTAAAGCGCATAAGTAAAGGAGCTCGGGTTGAGAAGTAACCGGTGCACGAGGAGACGACGATGTATCCCGAAGTTCACACACAAAGGTGCTACGTCTCCGTCTGGAGCGGTGTGGAGGCACAAGGCACTCCAATGAGCCACTAGGGCCACCGTATTCTCCTCGAGCCTTTCCACCAAAGGAAAGGCCTCGATCCACTAAGGGACCCTTGAGGGTGGTCACCGAACCCGTACATGCTTGGGCAAACACCCAAGTATCCGCTTGAGGCAACTCCACAACACGGAGGCTCTCAAGTACACTACCACGAGAGGCTACAACACACCACAAAGCCACCAAGATACTAATGCGCCACAAGAGGCTAACACACTCCACAAAGGACACAATGCCACCAAGGCCACCAAGCCACAAAGATGATAAGGCCACTAAGGCTACACGGCCACTAAGGCTACACGGCCACTAAGGCAAGAACACCACTAAGGTCAAACACTCACTCTACGAGATCGAAACCCCGGAGAGAACTCAAACCGATGCACCTAATGCAATGGCTAAGAACACCACTAAGATGCCCAAGTTCTTCTCTCCCAAATTTTAACAAAGCTAGAAAAGCTATTGGGGAAATAAGGGAGGAAGAACAAAAAGTGGAGAAACACCAAGAAACTCCAAGATCTAGATCTAGCAAGATCCCCTCACTTGGAGAGGGATTCAATTGGTGAAGCTCTAGATCTAGATCTCCTCTCTCCTTTCCCCCAAAAATATGCAAGAAATAGTGGGGGGGTCAAGAGGAGGAAGAAAGAACTCAAGGTCAACAATGGAGGAGAGAGAATGGAGGGGAAGAAGTGTTTGGGTCGGAGGTGGAAGAGAGGTATAAATAGGGGCTCCAAAATATAGCTGTTGGGCTGGAAAAACGGTCAGATTCGCGCCCGAGCGGTACTACCGCTTGTCAAAGCGGTACTACCGCTCGCGCGCAAACTGAGCATAAAATACGCGAAAAACGGCCCGAACCGGTAGTACCGCTCTGCGGAGCGGTACTACCGCTTGTGCAAAAAACTGAATCAGATTTGAGCAAATGTGTGAGAGAGAGAGGGACAGCACGGCAGCAATGCATGCAGCGGCGCGGGCGGCAGCGACAGAGGTGGGGCCAGGCAGCGTGGCATGCAGCAGCAGGGCGCGCTGGGCCAGCGCATGCGAGCGGCAGCAGAGCAGCACGCGGGGCATGCCTCTCCCGCGCGGGAGGCCCGAGGCCGTACGACGCGCGAGCGGGAAGGGCGCCCGCATCGAGGGCGGTCAACGCCGCGTCGAGCGCTTGGCTGGCGTGCGTGTCCCCACGCTAGCGAGCAGCGAGCCAGTGAGCGGCCGCAGCAGGCGACTGGCGGTGGGGTTGGGCCCAGGCGAGCGGGGCGGCCCAGGCGCGGGCAAGGTGAGCGGCGATGCGGGCGAGCGGCGGCTAGCGTGCGGTGCCGAATGGCTAGATCGGGCTGGCCGGTAGTACCGGGATGGTACCGGTTGGGTACCGTAATGGGCCTGCCGGTACTACCGGCCCAGTACCAGCTCGGTACCGTACGCGACCAATAAGCAAAAACGGCAGAAGCGGTATTGGGCCCGGTACCATCAGCGGTAGTACCGCCCGGCCCAAAAGCAGTTTCTTTTTCTTTTTCCAAATGTGATGCACTATAAAAATCATAACTTGAGCTAGGAAATTCCGATTAGGGTGAAACCAATTTTTTTGAAAAGAGGACGACAAGAGCTACCTTCTCACATGATGAAATCATGGAAAAGAGAGAGTTATGATTTTCTCATGGTCATAGAGGTGTAGGGATGGCACCCGCAGGGTATGGGTACGGGTAGAGCCATCCCATACCCGTACCCGTCGCCTTAAATCTTACCCGTCACCCATACCCATCCTCGTCAACGGGTACAAGTTTTTCCCATACCCGTCACCCGACAAGCTAAATGGGTACCCGCGGCTAAAAAATACTCGCGCTTACAACACATCAAATTGATCAAAAAAATATGAGAGAAGGTGAAGCGGTCCTATATAGGGGTCTAATCCTCACTAACCTACCAGAGATTGTTAGACCAGAAAGCGTGAGGTTCAGCCTAGCAACATGAAGACATGATTAGGGGGAAATTAAATAGTTTAGAATATTATGATGACCTACTAGTTAAATTTAGATGGGTAAATGGGTATGTGGGTATGGGTTCTACCATCCCATACCCGTACCCTCTCTACCCGATGGGTACGATATTTTTCCATTTATAAACCCATGGGTAATCCCATACCCGTATTCTTATTGGGTTTTTACCTGGCGGGTACACGGGTCATGGGTATCCATTGCCATCCCTATAGAGGTGTAACCTCTCAATACGGTATATCGGGAAAATCATCAACCTCGCACATGCAACATGCGATGCAACTGGAATTCGTTTCATGGATAAGAACCAAGAAGAACCAAGAAACACGATGCAATGCATGCAAGGTTTGAGCTCTCTCTGATGATGCGACCCACTATCCTATCGAGCACAAACCTTATCCTTGCGCGTTTCTCTTGAGTCGACAAGCTCCATCTTCATCCTCTTCAAACTTGTACATGCCATCATCTTCCTCCAACATACACGCCACCGTCTTCATCCATCTTGTACGCACGCCACCGTCTTCATCCATCTTCTACGCCATCTTCTCTCTTCATCTTCAACACGGTCTTCGTCTCTCTTCAACACCGTCTTCGTCATTGTACTACATCTTCTCCATCTTGCAACCTTGAGTCCAACACATGGCTATGGACTTGACCTAAGATTGATTCTCAATGCAACCATTAGTCCATATGGATTGTTATCAATTACCAAAACCACACATGGGGTAATGGACATGTTCTTACAGTACCAAGGGTAAGAGGTTTCAAAAATATTTTAGGACATTCCAAAGTACCCTATTGAATGAATCTTATCTCGAGGTTGTATGTCTTGTTATAGCGGCAGTCCTCCCTCCGTTGTCAAGCAAGTTACTGTAGAATTTGTACACTGTTTCTTGAATCAACATGGATGCCACATGTATGATATGGTTACTTGTACAAAATTTTGCTTACCGCTTCATTTATTTGAGCTGTTACTTCCTCAAATTCTTACATGGAGGTGGTAGCTCTCATACATGCGAACTCTTGACCTGCGACTTACATGGAGATAATCGATGAACGTTTTGTGTTCACTACAAAAGGTTATTTTCAATTCATACCACTGTGTTCATATTGGTACTAATTGTCTGATGTGTTCTTGCATTTCTTATATTGTTTTCTCTTTCAGGGGCTGGGAAGTTCTGTATACCTTCTATCATTGGCACTGTTTATTATTGTCAGGTGCAGAAATATTCCACAAAGCCTTTATCAGAAACCACTTGGCTATTATATATAAGGTTTATCAGAAGCTCACTTGCTGCACCCATGTGTTATTAAAGACAATTTTTGTATATATAGTTTTAATCTACATATCCATGGAAATGCTAACTGTTGGTTCACTCTTTGCAGATAATTCCTTTTATTTGGAAGCTTGCAAATAATGGTCTACCCTAGATACCTATATGTTGAGTTGCTGGTTCAATTATTCTTTACTCAAATTTGCATCTCAAATCAAAGAGTTGGGCAGATAAGGAAACTTATAATACTCATGTGCTCTCACACTTCAATGAAGCAGCTATGCCAAGCCCGTCAACTATTTTTTTAGCTCATTTCACCCATTATAATTCCAGTTGTCTAAAGTTAACCACAATTTATGGGCTGCTCCTTTGTATATGTTTTGCTCCATATGTGCATATGAAGCAGACTTAAGGCACATATAAGTTTTCTATTTTTTATGTTAAGGCATCAAGTTAATTCCTAGCTATGTATTTTTAGTTAGGATAAAATTTTAAAGATGAAAGTCTTACTACTTATGCGGAAGTATGCTATGTTGAGAATTGGAGGCTTGTTTTGGGGATCAATTAAATCTCATTGTGTATATTTGTTTTAAAAACAGAGAACTCTAAGTTTAGCGATCCGGCCAATCTTGTATCATCACAAACATCTATATTTTGTACCTTTATATGACAATAATTGTTACCATTATATCAGAAGTAGGACGGGCGCAGCAACGCGCGCTGTAATGGTCTAGTATAACAGGTAACCCGACCCTCCAACAAGATAGTCGGCTCCGCTAAGGTTTTCCACAGTTCACTGCTCTGTATCCGTTTATACTGCAGGACTTCCCAATTTTGGCAGCTATTTATATATACTGATGATCATACAGTACAGGTCTCGACGGCAGTGTGTCAATAATCACATCATCGTCTCCATCATTCTTCCATGCATCAGAATCAGACGAATAATTTTTTATGCATATTTGGTACAGAGGAGAAAAACTAACATATATTAAACGCAAATGGCCAGGTCTGAGTTTTTAATCACAGCCACAACAAAAGTTCTGCACATCTGTCTAGTCGCCGTTCTATCTCCACAACCATAAGTTATTACATGTATTTATACAAAGTTTTCAGAAAGCATGATACTTGATGATTATTTATACTGGATTCAACTAGTGCAACAGAAATACGGAGTGAATCCGACCTGACACATAGGGTTTTAGTACATTATTTGCACTGGATACAATCAAAGCTTGACCTTTTTCACAAGCTAAACTGCATTGACTATGCCTTAAATCATTTCACTCGTCTGACCTCGGAAGGCAGATGGTATTCCTGGACTACACTTGCAGGCCATAAACGTTCAATGTCCCATACCAACATCTCTACAATATCATCTTAAGATCATCTGTAATTCTGTATTACGGCGGACAAGAAGAGGTCCATCCCAGAGACATCAAACACACAGCAAACTCGACAACACAGGTACACTGACTGAACTGACCCACAATCACGAACCCAATATACGAGATTCTTCAACCTCAGTCATCATTCGTGATCCAAATACACCCACCGCGTACACGATGGTCCGTACCGAAAATTTACAATGAACATGTATATGTATGCTTAAGGGTTCTAATAGCAAGTCAGAGATCACATCTGCCTATTCCTCTTTGCTTCTAGTATCTCTACAATATTGATTATACACTCTGGAGGGCATGAGCTCGCAATGCCGCTCAATGTATGATACCCAATCATGGTTATTGTTAGTACTTCAAGGCTCAGGCGCCCTTAGCACTAGTTGTTCCACTCTTTGCTTCTAGTATCCCAGTAATAAATATGGAAGTTACATCCCGGAGGGCATAAGCATGGAATGCCTTCCAATGAATGATCAGTGACATTCGAGAATACTCTCAATACTTCGAGCCTCGGTGCCCTTCGCACCAGCTGGTCCACAACGTGAACTTCACGTGGACTCCCATGGAAGTTGGCGATATCTACGTTCTTTAGAGCCCTCATAAGAACGACCTTAGCTTCCCAAATTCCAGATTCATTGTGGCAGATGCAGTCTGGTAAACATAAATCCTGCACCTGGAACAACAAAACACTAAAGTGTGGTAGAAATGACAGAAAAACTGGAACAAAAGATGCATCCGAAACCAGTCCACTGCCATTGTAATGGTAAGAATAACAAATCTCTAGCTGAATGCTATTGTTTGAGAGAAATTCAAGATCAGAGGTTCTTTAGTATCATTTGAGCAAAAAGAGAATGAAACTTAGTTTCAGCCCAACAACCAATGGGCATTCCGTGCATGCAACCTATTTGACACAAGCTATCTTGATGTTATGTATTACTTCAAAATCATTACTATGTTCTGGTTCCAAAAGTATATACATTTCCTAATTAACAGCCCATGTGTAACTTCCATCATTCAACACCGTAGCCAGAGGATGCTGAAATGTGGAATAATAGTATATTACAAAGGGTACAGTTACCTCATCTCGAACTTGGAACGATAGGTTCAGCTCTGTAATACCAGAACACTTTGTGAGCAACTGCAATACTCTTCCTTCATAAACATGACCATTTGTTTCCAAGTATAACCACAATACTTTCACATAAGGGATGATTATGCCTTCCATCAAGAGCGGCGACCCATTCATCAGCGGCTGATTCAGTGGAAGTCAACAAGGATGAGCCCATATGAATTGGCAGTAATCAATCAAATATACTCAACAGAGAGCCATAGACTACCTTGACAGACATGTTTGCACTAGTCGACATCAAGAAACAGAAAGGAAGTAGTTTCATAAGTTCGCCAATTCACCATGTGAACTCCAGTAAACTGATTATGAAGTGGCACGAAAGTAAAGATGTTTTTTCCAGTCTTGAGAACCCAGAGAGACTCGAACATAGGCATATTTCAAATGTGTAGCTTCCCAAGTGTACTAGCACAGACAACTGTAAACTTGACATTACACACCGAAGACAAGTGACAGCAAACTGAATGTTTAAATGAAGTTCTCGTCGCAGACCATTGGAAATTAGTGGGACACGGAGTGATCAACCATTCCAAGTTTCATTTCTTGATCTACAGTGGATTTCCAATCTCAGTGGCAGATTTAAAAACTGCAACCTTACTTAACTTTCTAACAATCCTTGCATATATGCACAAAACTAGGAAAATACCAGTACAATATCCTAATCGGAAGTCAAAACCACTGGTAGCAGAACCAACAATGCTGCCCCTGAAGGATATTTGCACACCTGCAAATGTGCAAACTCAAAACCACTGAAATTATATCCTACAAATACCAACAGTGCTGCCTCTGAAGTTCAGAGTCTGAACTCCTATTGCTGCTTCCTTTGCTCCATTTAAACCTGTTTTTCTAATTCCAAGAGTTGGTGATAGAACAGTTAGTGCAAGAGGAAGAGGAAGAAGCACTCACACCAAGACTTATTTGAAGCTCGAGGCGGTCAACAACTGGAAAGCAATCAAGAAAGTCTGCACAAATCTTTTCCGGCCGAAGAGTGGAAATGGGAGGGGCTCCGAGCACCAAGAGATGTGGTATTTTTCTGAGGGAGACAGGTTTTGGAACACAAGGCACTTCCCACCTGAGTATCTGTAATCTCTCTGCATCAATGCTTGCCACTGGTTCTGGCACACCATAAAAGCAGCTCGTCACGTCTAACTCCTCAAGCCTTGGAGCCAGAATGTTGATACGTCGAATCTCAACTAGGAGTGACAACTGAATATACAACAGAGACTTGGAGTTGAGCATCAGCCTGACCAACTCACGGACCCTGCGGATGGTTAGTTTTTGTAATGAGGGAAGCATGGTATCGCTCAAGCTAAATTGGCCTCGGAACCAGAAGCGCTCGAGCCACATCACCCTGAGCACATCAAACACGGCAGCTGGTGGCATCGCTAAGCAAAGAAACCCAAGGTCCATCCAAATTTCGGTAGCCTTCTTGAAGCAGGGCAACTCAAAAGCGTCTCTTGGCACCTCCGCCTCCTCCTCCTGCAGAAGAAGCTGCAGTGTCTCCGGTGACACATCATCAGTGTTGTCGAAGTAGAGCCTACCGGTGAGCAGGGGCGCTAGGAGGGACAGCCAGGCGGCGGCATCCTGCGCGTCCATCTGGTTCGTGTAGACGGTGAACCTGTGGATGTCGAGCCCTCCGTGGGCCCTGTAGACGGTGAGGGCATGAGCAGGAACGGATGATTCAACGCCATCGAATTTGAGGATGGGGAGTTGTGTCCATACACCGCGCCATCGCTGGGAGAGGGCGCTCATCTCAACGGCTTTCTTGGTGGGGATCCGGAGGAGGATGTGTACGAGGAGGTGGTCGGGGAGGCGGCTGAAGTAATCACTGCCGCCTCCGGGGATCGTAGGGGCGGCCACAAGGGGGAGCGCGGCGCGCTGGTTGGGGGCTTCGCCCTGGCCTTCCATGCGGAGGTGTGGCATCTCTCCAAGCTCTGGAACACAAGGCACTTCCCACTTGAGAATCTCCAATCTCTCCGCAGCAACGCTGGCAACTGATTCCGGCACATAAAAGCAGCCCGTCACCTCTAACTCCTCCAGCCTTGGAGCCAGGATGTTGAGCCGCCGAAGCTCAGGGAGGAGGCAAAGATGAATATCCAGCAGAGACTTGGAGCTGAGCATCAGTATGGTCAACCCACGGACCCTGCGGATGAATAGATCTCGCAACGATGGAAGCATGGTATCAATCAAGCTAAGTTGGCCTTGGAACCAGAAGTGCTCCAGCCGCATCACCCTGAGCGCATGGAAGACGCCAGCCGGTGGCAGCGCTGTACCAAGAAACCCGAGGTCCATCCGAATCACGGTGGCTTTGTTGAAGCAGGGCAACTCAAACGCGCCTCTTCGCATCACCACCTCCTTGACGTCGTGCAGAAACAGCTGTAGTGTCTCCCGCGACACAGTATGGCTGTTGTTGAAGAATGGTCTAGATTTGTGGCAGATGCAATCTGGTGAGTAGAAGTCTTGCACCTGAAATGAGAACATGCTTAAGTGAGCTACAAATGACAGACAATTGTAACAAATGATGAATGCGAAACCGGTTCACTGCCAAGTATATGCTTATATATTTCGAAATCCGCATACAAAGGTAGACCATTCTTAGGCACAACGATATTACTTACTGTCACACGAAGTGAAAAATATGTGTATGCTGAATAACATTTCAGTCTGTACGGTTCAGATTCATAATGGAATCCAAGATGCACATGACAAACAAGAACTAGGGCAAAATGGTATTCAAGAATATAAACTGTCATGATACAGAATTTCCCGTTCACATTCCACAAGACTGTAACAACTGTAGAAGAAAGATATACTTGATACCAGATATACACTTTTTAGAAACATTTTCTTCGAGCAACGGAATAGATATGCAATTCATACTAAGTAACTATCTCGTATTAAGAGCTTTATAAATACCGTAATTTTAAAGCATGTTCCTAGGAATATTCTCTGTTTTCAGTTGCTTGTCCTTAACATGCCTATGCTCTCCTAGTCCAAAAGATAATGGAAATTAATTTAATCTAACAACGGATGGGGATTCCGTGCATGAAAACAATTTTACACCAGCTACGCTTGAATTTATCTATTACTTCAGAATCATTACTATGTTCTGGTTCCAAAATATGTAATAAAAGTATATACATTGCCTAACTTAACAGCCCATGTGTAATTCCCATTTTTCAAAACTGTAGCCAGAGGATGCTGAAATGTTGAAGAATAGTATAGTATTACAAAGGGTATAATTACCTCATCTCGAACTTGGAAGTATAGGTGCAGCTCTCTTATGCCAGACTTTGTGAGCAACTGCAATACTCTTCCTTCAAAAACATGATCGTTTGTTTCTAAGTGTAACCATAATACATTCACACAAGGGATGGTTATGTCTTCCATCAAGAGCGATCCGTAGCTGATACATAGGAAGCCAACAAGGATGAACACATATAAATTAACAGTAACAAATATACGCAACAGAGAACCATAATCTACCTCGACAGACATGTTTGCACTAGTCGACATCCAGAAACAGAAAGGAACTAGTTTCACAACTTCCCCAATTCACCATGTGAACTCCAATGAACCGATTATGAAGTAACATGAAAGCAAATATGTTTTTTCCAATCTCGATAAATCAGAGAGACTCATACACAGGCATATCTGAAATGTGTAGCCTGCCAAGCATACTAGTACAGACAACTGTAAACTTCACGTTACATACTGAAGACAAGCAACAGTAAACTGAATGTTTGAATGAATCTCCTTTGGAAATTAATGGGATACAGAGTAATCAAACATTGTCCAAGTGTCACTTCTTACAGTGAATTTCCACTCTCAGTGGCAGATTGAAAAACTGCAACCTTACTTATGTTTCCAGCAATCCTTGCTCATATAAACAAAACTACAGAACCAGCAGTGCAGTATCCTACTCAGAAGTCAAAACCACCTGTAGCATATCCAGAACCAACAATGCTGCTCCTGAAGGGAACATATTTGCACATTTACAGATGTGCAAACTCAAAACCACTGGAATTATATCCACTATGCTGCCTCTGAACTCCCATTGCTTCTTTCTTCCAGTTATGCACTTCCATATTAGATTGCTAGTCATTTGTTATTTGCGAGCAAACCTCATATTGCAAAATGATCTTATGTTGGCACAATACAATTCTGTCTCCATGGCACACAGTGGTATAATTCAAAGATAGAATCATTTGTATTGGTAAAGCATAATTAGGTCCAAGAGAGAGAGAAGAAGCACTCACACCAAGAATTATCGCAAGCGCGAGATGGTTGGCTGCTGGAAAGCAATTAAGGTCTGCACAAAAATCTTCCGACCAATCCGTGGTAATAGGAGGGACTCTGAGCTCGCGGAGGTGTGGCATCTCTCCGAACTCTGGAACACAAGGCACTTCCCACTTGAGAATCTCCAATCTCTCCGCAGCAATCCTGGCAACTGATTCAGGCACATAAAAGCAGCCGGTCACCTCTAGCTCCTCCAGCCTTGGAGCCAGGATGTTGAGCCGCCGAAGCTCAGGGAGGAGGCACAGATGAAAATCTAGCAGAGACTTGGAGCTGAGCATCAGTATGGTCAACCCATGGACCCTGCGGATGAATAGATCTCGCAATGACGGAAGCATGGTATCGATCAAGGTAAGTTGGCCTCGGAACCAGAAGTGCTCCAGCCGCATCACCCTGAGCGCATGGAAGACGCCAGCCGGTGGCAGCGCTATACCAAGAAACCCAAGGTCCATCCGAATCACGGCGGCTTTCTTGAAGCAGGGCAACTCAAATGCGCCTCTTCGCATCACCGCCTCCTCGGCGTCGTGCAGAAACAGCTGTAGTGTCTCCCGCGACACAGTATGGCTGTTGTCCAAGTAGAGCACGCCGGAGAGGAGGGGCGCGGCGAGGGACAGCCAGGCGGTGGTTTGCTCCCCGTCGACCTGGTTGGGGGAGACGTTGAGGCTGTGGATGTCGTCCTCCCCGTGGGCCTGGTAGGCGGCGAGGGCACGGGCAGGAACGGAGGAGTCGACGCCGTCGGATTCGAGGACGGGGAGCTGGGTCCATACGCGGCGCCATTGCCGGGAGACGCCGCCCATCTTGACGGCTTGTTTGGTGCCGACCTTGAGGAGGATGCGGAGGAGGAGGTGGTCGGGGAGGCGGCCGAAGTAATCACTGCGGCCTCCGGGGACCGTAGGGGCGGCGTCGGGCGCGGCAATGAGAGGGAGCGCTGCGCGCTGGTTGGGGGCTTCCCCCTGGCCTTCCATGGGAGCTCCGAGGGGGGGTTTTTGGTTTCTGAGCGGACTCCGGCTAGGCGAGCTCTGGATTTGGGGGGGTTTCTGAGGATTCCGGCGATGCGAGGATTTGGGGGTTTCTTGGTTCTTGACCGGACTCCGGCGAGCTCGGTGGGGAAATGTTCCAGAAAGCGGTAGGCTGTGGGTTGGGTCAGGAACACGCGGCCCAAATCCGCCTCAAGGAGGTTCCCGGATGGGCCGGCCCAATTCCACTCGCCTCCTTTTCGCTAAAAAACGGATCGATCGCTTTTTCAGTTTGATTGGAAGCAATTGGTTGGTAAAAGCGTTTGATTTTTAAAAAGTTATTAGGATATAAAAATTGTTCAGTTTTTAAAAACATTTTCAGATTTTTTGATTTTTTTTTAAATAATATCCAGAATTGAAAAATGTTTAGATTTTTAAATGTTTAGATTTTAAAATTTTAGATTTGAAAAAATGTTCTGATTTTAATTTTTTTTAATGGAGTGGGATTAAAGTTTAGTTCCACATGAAAAATATGGATGAAATTAGACCATCTTATAAGGTGGGTTAATGCACCACTAGCAATCCATCCCGTCCGCCGGCGTGCACCGACGATCAAGAGAGCAGGTCCGCGGAATCGCCTTTGCGATCCTGCACATGGGAGGGTGAATTAGTTTTTTAGAAGCACTTTGCGCGACTGCTCAACCTCTTCATCACGGGTCGTCTACCGGATAAGTTGAGTGGTACCGCCTACCATCGTCTCCATCGTCGTCTTCTTCGACGCGTCTTCACCGACGTTGTCGTCAACAATATCTCCGCTGCATCGACAACTACTTCATCTGCAACAAATTGGTATGTGCGTTATATTTACATCTGATTAGTGATGGATGTTGTACTGCATGATATGTTGTTGTTCACGTTGGTTAATGCATCTAGTATATTTGTATTTTACATGTTATAATAGAAATTGTGTCTAATTATCCAATAATTCTTTGAGGGGCATATTATTCTTCAGACGACTAGGCTGTTAGAGGCAGCCCAACTATCCGATACAAAAAAAAATGGATGATTTGTGCATTTTCTTTCTTATTAGTGGCTTAAACGGCTAGTTTTAGCCCCACTATACCCGTTTGTGGATAGGGTTTGCAACACTACTCCAATATTTTCATACCTGCAAAAGCTTACTTTGAGAGAGGAGCTAACCCTAGCCAAGATCTTTGCATCTCCTCTCTTTTGACTGATTATTTTTGTAATTTGAGCAAGCTCCAAGATTTCCCCTAAGATCTTGCTACGCTTGGAGCTGAGGGCTCGGAAGACTTTGAGATCCCAAAGCCACCAGCATTGCTCACCAAGGCATCGATCCTGCTGACTGCACTGTTAAATCCATTATCATGACCATACAATTGTACTAGGAAATTATGTAGATACATGAGCAATTCAAATCTGACCAGTCCCTGACTGCTTCTCACTTTGCATTAAAAAATATTTTTTCTGAATTATGGGCCGGGTGACCCCTCTGAATATCAGCATTTATGTGCCGTCCTAATCAAATGGGAATCATGGTTTGGGGATTTTCGTGAGAAGGTGAATATGCCGTCCTAATACTCTAATATAAATTATCAAACTTAAATTGGTTGAGTTGAGTATTCATCACCATTTTTTGTTTTGTGCTGGTTTATGTTGTGCAAAGCATAAAACAATGGTGTAATTTTGTACTAATTATGTACCTGTTTAATATAATAAAACATAGAAAATACACTGTGTGGAAGATGGAATACTTGGGCGTTGCATCACGAGCGCAGTTTGAAGCCGCCCTTGAAGAATAAGAGGATGCTTTTGAAACGCTTTCCGGTGAGAAAAGCTGGAATGATAGAGAAGAAATAACAGGCGACACGGCTCCCCTGCTCGACCTTCCATCAGAAGTCTCAGTGAAATGCTGCTAGACCAGTGGCAGCAGATGAGGAAATCAAATATACATGTATAAAACTAAAGGACAAGGGCCAATCTACCTCTTCGGTTTAGTTCAGACCCACAGGGCCTGTGATCATGCTTCTTCAAAGCTATTCAGAGAAAAAGATATGTCTTACTCTGAGCTTAATTGTGTAAGACAGTTGAATAATACATCCAACCCAAGATAATCTGAAGTGCCAAGGTCCACCCTGACCACATAAATAGAAGATGATTTCCAGAATAGCATAAACAACTTTACAAGCTTCAAAATTATTGAATATTTCCAATTCATACCATACTCTACCCCAACTGTCTTGAAACTCAACATCACTGATATCATGGAAAGATGAAGGTATCACAGCAGAAGCTTCATCAGAATCATACGAAGGGACGAAGGGTCAAAGTCCAACATTGAATTGGCCAGCTGAAGTCAAAACTAACAAAATCAGAAGTCTAAAAGAATGAGAGCAACAAGTCACTACTATAGAAAAGAAGAAGAAACATGCAAGATTATATCGATAAACTTACAATGGCTACATAGATGTTGTAACCAGTTGATACATAATAAGCAACACTACTGTAAAGCATGAACCTCTAGTGTACTACTGCCTCCGATCCAGAGTTCCAGACTCTAGTTTTCTCGCTCGCAGCTTCTGTAGCTCGCAACTTCGCGTTCTCGAAAAAAGGAGACTCTAACCTCGCACCCGAACGCACCAGGAACGGAGCGGCACGGCAAGTGGCAACCCTAGGAGCGGCGACCGGCGGCCGGCGGCGACCGGCAGGAAGCGGCCAGGACGCCAGCCCCAGGTACCGACGCCATCTTATTCCCTACCCTCAATCCAGCAATGCCTCAATCCCTAATGGCCGCATCGCACTAGCGCTAGTGCTGCCGCATCGCACTAGCGCTAGTGCTGCCGCATCGCATTTGTCTCGAATTTTAGCAGTACCAAATTAGCAATTTAGCTATTTAGGAGATAGTAGACTATAGCAGATAGATAAGCGAAAAGTATCTTTAGCACATGAGCACCAGGAAAAATTTGAAATTAAATACTTACATACATATAAACATTTCGAAGATACGGTAGAATTTTCGGAGAAAAATAAGTTATATTTTGTGCTATATAAAAAGACAAATTTCTGATAAATATACGTCCCTACACGTAGCCACAAATTTGTTTTTTTGCTGTAGCTCAAAATACAATGCAACTTCTACCAAAACTTCTCATGAGTATTCGGAACATATATATGTATTCATAGAATAAATGTGATGATTTTTTGAAACACAGATATATAATTTTTTCAATATTTAAAAAACTGAGAGCACTGATGCTCATGTGCACCAAATGCTCACTCATAGATAAGTAGTATAACTTTTGGATGCCATTACTGCTTTTTTTTTTTGCAACGAATACACGGCCTCCAATTCCAGGCGCAAACACAACCACTGACTGACATATATATGCTTCAGAAGTTCAGATTGAATTAGTAGCAAGTCAGAGTTCATATGCCTTACGGGTTCCTCTTTGGTACTACTAGTATCTTTCTACAACGATTACGATCAGGAATTGTTCCGGATTTCTATGTGCACACGGGTTTCTCCGTGCGTTTGGATGTTTTCTCCTATATAAACCATTACGATCACAAATCGTTTTGCCTTCTGTTTAATTTAAAGTTAGATAGATTTCGTTGAGTAGAGTCTCAAATCTTGGCCCCTGTCCTCTAGTTCTTCGGCGCCCGCAGACCTCCGTTCCGGCGAGGGCCCGGAGATGACTAGCTGCTGCAGCCCGTGCCTACACCCCCAAACCCAGGCAAGTGAGGATGGAGCCGGAGTGACCCGCCTGCCCGCGGCGGCTGCCTCCCTACCAGACAGCGATGATCTCCTCTGGGAGATCCTCCTACGCCTCCCGCCTCAGCCGTCCTCTCTCCCGCGCGCCTCCGCAGTTTGCAAGCGCTGGCGGGGCATTCTCACTGACCCCAAGTTCCACCGCCAGTTCTATGCACACCACCAGAAAACTCCCCTCCTCGGCCTCTTCTCCTGGAGCTGCCAGGATATCAAGTTCATCCCCATCCTTGACCCACCAGACAGCATACCTCGGCAGCGATTCGATCTTGGTCCCAACGGCAACAGCAACAGTGCCCGCCATTCCTCCATGCTCGATTGCCGCCATGGTCTCGTACTCATCAAACACTGGCTGCGGAAAGCGGTTGCTGTGTGCGACCCCATCACCGGCGAGCATTACCATGTGGCCATTCCTCCGGATTTCGATTTGTACTATCTAAAGGGGGCGGTGCAGTGTGCCGCGACCGAACTTGGCCATGTGCACGGCGGCTGCCACTCTAGCCCTTTCAAGGTGGTTCTGCTCTCCAAGTGCCAAATAGACAATCGACAAATTGCTTGTGTTTACTCCTCGGAGACTGGCGTATGGGGAAATCTCATCTCAACAGAGGCCTGGTGTGTGCTTCTTGCTAAACCTCCGGTCCTTATTGGTAATTGTCTTTACTGGTTGTCCACAGACGAAGACATACTTGACTTTGATTTGGATGAAAACACCCTATCTGGGATCATGGGACCTCCCGTTACAATTGATACTGTCCATGCAAACCACCAAATCATCGAAGCTGAGGATGGCGATCTTGGGTATGCCGTGTTGTCTAATCTTAGCTTCCAAATATGGCACAGGAACGTCAATGGTCATGGCGTTTCCACATGGATGCCATGGAAGACCATTGAAATGCACCCAATTCTTTCTCAGAAAGAGGGAGTGTGGGGACAACTGCTGGGGTATGATGAGGATACTGAGGTTATGTTTATAGATGTTCACTTCAGTGTCTACATGGTTCATATTAAGTCAATGCAATCCAACAAGCTTTATAAATCCCTCCGTACTACAGAAACTCAATTCGACTCCCGGGTGCGTATCTATTATTCTTTCAAGAGTTTCTATACACCAGGTGATTCCCATGCATAGTCCTTATATTGTAGGAGTAACATAATCTGGTTCCCTTTTGTACATAATTGCTCGAATACCTTCTTTCAGATTTTTAAATGTTCACTAACAAGTCCAGCTTACCAGTCCATTTGCTGGATTTTTTAACTGTATTTTTTTTTGTATGTTATCATTAGTTTGTCTTCATGAGTAAAGGGAGAGACTGCAGCTCAGTCGACTGAGATTTTATAAATCTCAGTCGCTGACGTCACTTAGTTATTAAGGCAGCTCTTACGAACGTGCTCAGTTTGCTGTTTGTTGTTTCGACGTTAGCTTGTAGCGAATTGCCTAGGGGCTCTTTGACATACTACAAACTAAAAGACCATGGAAGCTGGCACAATTATTTTTTTAAAACGTGAGGACCATGATTTACTTGTTACACCTTACATAAAGTATATAAGAGAAAAAAGAATAAATCTCCGTACTTGCATCTTTTTCACTGTAAAAAATAGAAAAATACTCAATTACAACCAGTGTGAAACTGGAAACTGCAACCCACACAGCTGCCACCCACATAAAACTACAAAAATTTTAATTGCAAACTACATGCAACTGAAAAAAATCAAATACACCCTTGTGCAACGAGAAGATATTATTAGTTGCGACTCACATGCAACTGTCAAATTCTCAGTTGCGACCCACATGTAATTAAGAAAATCTCAATTGTGATCCATATGCAACTGGAAAAAATACCTATTACACTCTTTGCAACAAGAAAATCACAATTGCGACTCACGTGCAACTGAAAAATTCCCAGTTGTGACCCACATGCAACTAAGAAAATCTCAATTGCGTCCCACATGCAACTGGAAAAAATATCCATTACACTCTTTGTAACAAGAAAATCTCAGTTACGACCAACATGCAACCGAAAAATTCCCAGTTGCGACCTACATGCAACTAAGAAAATCTCAATTGAGACCCACATGCAACTGGAAAAAATATCCATTACACTCTTTGCAACAAAAAAAAGTCTGTACAACCCACATGCAAGTGTAAAAATATATGTTACACCCTGTGCAGCTGGAAAATCTCAGTTACAACCCAAATGCAAAATCAAAAAATCTCAGTTGCGAGCCACATGCAACTGTTACGACCTATGTGCAACTGAAAAAAAGTCTGCGACTAGGAAAAATCTTAATTATGACCCACATGCAACAGGGAGAAATCACACTTACGATCCACATGCAACTCGAAAAAATCTCGAATAATCACGTAATTCAATAGTCCAGATTTTTTCTTAGCTACAACACATGTGTTGCTTTTTTTTAAAAAAAAAGAGCAACATCAAAGCACACAAAAAGAAAAGAAAAAATATGCTAAATTACACAGTACAGATGCATTGTAAAGAAGCAGAGGAAAGGAGCACATGACAAAAGCAACAGCGCATAGTTGCGGCAGCCCATGGCCAAAAATGTCAGCGTGCAGCCCATGTAGAAAAAGTATGATGGTAAAACAGGAAGCTTGCACAAATCTTGATGTACTTAATCTAATGGAGGATGAGGTGACTGAGATTTAATAAATCTCAGTCGCCTGATTTCTAGCAATTCCGAAAAATAATGTCTTCCGTTGAAGCCATACCTTCTGAAATCATATTTATTTTATGTGAACACAAATGATATTGTTTTTGCCACTTGTCGAAGACCACCCTGCAAGTGACTACCACATTCGTAGAACTCAAAAAGAAATTGCATCTAAGCAGGTTCAGTTTATTGAAAACTGCATACGCAAAACATATAAAAACACAGCTGACATATTTAATCTTGTATGCTGGACATGAAGAAGATGAGTTTACATGAGATAAATTCTAGACCATGTCTTGGTTCTTAGCAGCTAAATTCCTTGTGATGAAGTAGCTAAGCATACAGTTTTCGAAAACCCGATTCCTTGCATTTATAATAGATGGTAGTTTTTCTATCTGTTGCTAGATGAGAAGCGGGTAAAATGAGAGTTCTGGAAATGAGTTATTTTGCACAAGTTATATATGTTAGCTCGTCTGTGTAGCTGACTCACTGTTGCCTTATACTATCCATTTGTCTTTTTCTTTGAACTGTTGCTACTTGTCTGACTTCTTATGCTTCTAGGCATAGCTATTCCTGGTGAGTTTGATGTAGCTGAAATCTTGCACAATACGTAGGATGACTTCTTTGATGTGATATGTGCTGAAATGGTTCAGTGGGTAAGATCTTTTTTTGAATATAGCATGAGAGATTTGGATTGCTTGATTTTGTCTATGGAAAATATGGCTGCCAACACTCACAAACTACTGTCCATTTGGCTATATGTATTTACACATGTGAATAAGAGAGAAAACTTAAAATGATGGTGACCCAAAATAACATGACTCCGTTTTTGGTTCGTAGCATTCTCCCTTCATAATCTATAATCTGAAAGAAATATATTGGCCCTTTCCTTTTGGCTTCAACTTGGGCAGAAACCAACTTCTGCTTAGCTTGCCAAAGAACTCGTGTGGGGAGAAGCTCTAAACAAATCAATAGTCCATTTTGTTATCATTAGTTTATTACAAACATCAATTGCAGCATTCATATCCCATCCTAACAAAATATAGAGTCCAATGGCTTCAAGGATTTATTTGTTCTCATATGTATTCGTAGGAGAGGTATCCATAAATATGTGCCACTACCTCTTCAAGATCTGCTCTTTGTTCTGATGTGCTGAAAATAATTGTATTTCTCCAGGTGATGGAATGGCTGCTGCAGTTCTCACTGAGTCTGTTGCATTGCATCTCGGTGGTGGGCAATGTTTATATTTCTTACCGTGCCTTAGTATAGCCAAGTTTTCTAATGTAGTAATATGTTCTGAGTACCTAATTGTGGGAATTTGAGCTTCCCCAGATATCATGCAAGTCGGATTCCGTTCACTAGTGGAAAAGAGGCATTTCGTCCCAAGCAAATGTCCCCGTTTTGAACCAAACCGGGACAAATGGGGGGCACTGGTCCCGGTTCATCATGAAAACCCTTTAGTCCCGGTTCGTTTGGACCCTTTAGTCCCCTAATACGAAGGGGGACTAAAGGGTTTTTTTGCCTCCCCATGCACACACACACACACACGCACGCACGCACGCACGCACGCACGCACACGCACACACACACACACACACACACACACACACACACACACACACACACCCCTCCCCCGTGGATCGCCTTTTTTAACACTGTAAAATATAAAAGAAAATTATAGAAAATTCAAAAAATAAAATCTTTTCAGATTCTTGTATGTTATGCAACCTACTATTAGGGAAAATTAACAAATTTGAGTTTTCATTTTTTTTGCAAAAAAGGTTTGAAAAATGGTAAAACCGCATTAACTTTTGCATACGACGTCGGAAAAAAACGTGTAATATATCAAAATCATCGTGGGGAAAAGTTACGTCCGAATTCACCTGGGTTTACCCGGTTAGCCAATTTTTAAATTCTCAAAATTCCAAATGAAAATATGAAAGCAGGAAGATTTTAGTTTTTGCCAGAAATTCGGAATTTTATATTTTTAAATTTTTTAAAATAATAATTACATCATGCATAAAGATTACTATTACTTAACCATAAAGTTAGCCAATTTTTAGATTTTCAAATTTTCAAGTTTGGCAAAAAAATATTAAAAAATAATAAATTAAAAAACTATTATAATACAAATTAAAAAAATTAAAATTGTAATACCATTACCACAACATGTTATTACGTCTTTAGTTTTGTTTATTAAAATAATTATTTGTAATTCGAATAATAAATAAGTGTGACATCGACCAACATGTTAATAGGATTGATATGATACTAGTATCACAACATGCGCACGAAGCACTTGGAAGCGGGATGGGAAAGGAACTTGGAAGTTAAGCGTGCTAGTGCTGGAGTAGTGGGAGGATGGGTGACCGAGCAGGGAAGTTGGACCAAAGGTAAGTAATTTGACTATTGATTAAGCGTAGTTAGAGATTAAGTGTAGTTAGAAACTAAACTAGTTAAATAACTGAAATACTAGAAATTCTGAAAATAGAAAAAAAGAGGAGTGAAAAATAATTGGACATAACCAAATGGATTAAAAAAATAACGAAATAATCTTTAGTCCCGGTTCGTGTTACAAACCGGGACTAAAGGTTATTTTCCTCGATGCGCGCCAGCAGCCCACGTGGCGGGACCAATAGTCCCGGTTTGTTTTACAACCGGGACTAAAAGGGAGGACCTTTAGTACCGCCTAATTGGTCCCGGTTTGAAAACCGGGACTAAAGGTCCAAACGAACCGGGATTACATGCCCGTTTTCCACTAGTGGTTGTATTTTTTATTTTTTACATGGTTGTTCTTGGCAGCACTTATCCTTAGCCATGAGAGTTTAAGTCCCAACTATGACCTAAATTTATATGTTTTTGTATGCTCCCCAGCTGTGTTTTGACAAGTATATCGTCACCATTGATCTAATGTGGAATTACACATCATCCAGTACTGCTATGTTACTGTTCATGCTATATAATTAATATTTGGCTATCCAAATGAATCCGACCTGACACATAGGGTTTTAGTTCCATTTTCACGTCTGCATGCATGACTGAACTTAGTGTAGCTGAAACTAGGAATGTTGTTACTGGACAGAGTCAGACTTGACAAGTTCTTAACCCGCAGACTGAGGTTACTACCGTCGTTCATGTTAGAGATATAAAACAGCTTCTCCTCGTACGTGTCCTGTACCTCCTCGTACGTATATCGTACGATTACCAAACTCTGTAAACGCTACGCTCGGGGCTTTTCCGAAGCAATATAACACGTAACCCGATCCTCGAATAAGGTAGTCGGTTCCGCTAAGGTTTTCCACATGGTATCAGAGCAGCTCCTCCACCTGACCTAGCTCTTGCATAAACACCACCGCCGCTGATCTCAGCCGCCGCCGCCACATCAAGCCTCGCCGCCGCCGCTGCTATACATAGCCGCCGCTGCCACATCAAGTCCAGCCATTGCCGCAGGATTTCCTGCCACCGCTGCCCTCAAAACTACAAACCCTATACACAAGACAAAAACCCAAAACCCAAAACCAATCTCTCTCTGCCGCCGCCGTCATCTTGACCGCCGCCATACTAAGATCGAGCAAACAAACCCAAAAACCCTGCCGCTGCAGTACTCCTGTCGCCACAACCAAACCCCATGGCCTCTTCTTCCTCGTCGACGACGGCTCTGGCCGCTACCCTTGGTGCTCCTCCCACTCAACTTCTCACCCGCGAAAACTTTCTGGTTTGGAAAGCTCTGGTTGTTCCAGCCCTTCGCGGTGCTCGTCTCTTGGAGCTGGTAGAAGGCGCTGACAAAGCACCAGATGAAGAGATCGAGGTAGAAGACTCCAGCAACAAGAAAGTCATTGTCGAAAACCCTGAGTATTCCACCTGGATTGCTCATGATCAGCAGGTCCTCCGCTGGCTTTTGAACGCCTTGTCTCCAGATGTCCTTGTTCATGTCATCGGATTGGACACGTCTGCCAAAGTCTGGGATGCACTCAATGCTCATGTATCGGCTGCTTCCAAATCTCGAGTGCAACAGCTGCGCGGTGCACTCAATGACACCAAGAAGAATGATCTCTCCGCCGAGAAGTACTTTGCAAAGATGAAAACCCTTGCCTCTGAACTTGCCACTGCGGGTAAACCACTGGATGATGATGAGCTCATATGGTATGTTATCAATGGTCTTGGAAGTCCCTAAAACAATCTCATCACCGCAGTTCGTGCAAACCCTACCACCTCTTTGTCCGATCTTTTTGATCAGGTCCAAGCCTATGATCGTCTGCACAAAACTGATGAAATCAGGTTCTCATCGTCAGCCAATGTGGCACGCCGTGGTGGCCCTCCCCCTCGCGGCCAGGAACCCCCTCCTTGCGGACAAGAGTATTGGCATGATGACCGTGGCCAGGATCGCTGGCGTGACAATGATCGTGGCCAGGATCGTTGGCGTGATGATCGGTTCCGTCAAAGCTATGATGATCGTGACCGTGGGTGTGGTGATGACCGTGCTCGGCAGCAAGATCGCCGTGATGATCGTGATTGTGGTCGCCGTGATGGAGGAGGCTACCAAGGTCGCCGGTATGATGATGACCTTCCACGCCACCGCAATGATGGAGACAATCATGGGGGCCCTCGACGTCAGCCCACTCCGTTTGTCGACACTACCTACCAAATCTGAAGCATCCATGGACTTCATGCAAAAGAGTGCTGGTGGCGCTATGGTGATGACCGTGGTGACAATGGTGATCGTAGCAACAAGGGGGGGCAACTTTGCTTCCCCGGGAGTTGATACAAATTGGTATTATGACACAGGAGCTACTGATCACATCACAGGAGAATTGAACAAGCTCACTACCCATGACACCTACAATGGGCACGATCGTGTTCGTACAGCTGAAGGCACAGGTATGCACATTAGTCACATTAGTCATTCAGTTTTGCGCACTCCTCATAATTATTTTAATCTTAATGACATCCTCCATGTTCCAAGTGCATCAAAAAATCTCTTATCAGTGCATAGGTTTACTCTTGATAACCATGTATATATTTAATTTCATCCTTTCTTCTTTTTGATCAAGGACCAAGCGAAGAATCCTGTTTAGAGGTCCCTTCTATGGAGGTCTTTATCCCTTGATACCTATCTCCAATGTGTCCTCCAAGCATGCTTTCATCACAATAAAGCCGTCATCTTCTACATGGCGTCGTCATCTAGGACATCCGTCTTCATTTATTGTTCAGCAAGTTCTTAGGAGAAATAAAGTAGCTTACACCTCAATGATCACTCCATATGTTTGTGACTCTTGTCAACTAGCTAAGAGTCACTAGTTACCATACCCCACTTCCACCAGTAGATCTACTATTCCACTGGAACAAGTTTTTTCTGATGTATGGGGCCATGCTCCTCTCTCTGTTGGGAAACATGCCTATTATGTAAGCTTCATCGATGATTTTAGAAAGTTTACTTGGATATATTTTCTTAGAAGCGTTTTGATGTTCATCAAGCTTTTCTTCAGTTTCAACAATATGTTGAGCGCAAATTCGATAGAAAAATTGTCACCATGCAAACTGATTGGGGAGGGGACTATGAAAAACTTAACAGCTTTTTTAAACAAGTTGGCATCTCTCAACATGTCTCATGTCCTCATGCCCATCAACAAAAAGGCTCCGCTGAAAGAAAACATCGTCACATAGTTGAAGCTAGTCTTGCTTTGCTTGCCAATGCATCCATGCCCTTAAAATATTGGGATGAAGCCTTTCTCACAGCCACCTTTCTTAATTATAAACCTTTCTCCCTAGTAAATTCATTGATTCTGATACTCCTGTTGAAAGGCTTCTTCATGTTACACCGAACTATGATGCTCTTCAAACTTTTGGTTGTGCATGTTGGCCCAATCTTCGACCCTACAACACACGCAAATTTTCCTTTCGTTCAAAACGATGTGTCTTTCTTGGTTGTAGTCCTCTTCACAAAGGTGTAAAATGTCTAGATATATCTACAGGACGTGTCTACATATCTCGTGATGTTGTTTTTGATGAAAATGTGTTCCCGTTTGCTTCCCTTCATCCAAATGCCGGTGCACTCCTTCGGAAGGAAATTCTTCTCCTTCCCACCACTTCATCTAGTTTGTCTAAGGGTGCGCCACAAACTGGTGATCATGTGTTTCCTATTGTGCCTATTACTGATGTCTTACATGCGGATGAAGAAACAGGAAAAAAATTTGAGTGAAAATGGTGCAGAAATGACCTCAAATGAGCAAGAAGCGAATTCTGGAGAAGAGGACGAACTGGGCACGCACTCTCATGCAGATTTACCTCGTACCTCGCCTGCAGCGCTGGTTGATCCCGAGGAGGATCCTCGCACTGCCCCCGAAGTCCCATCATCCACCCCGGTGAGTTCCCGCGCGCTCCGTGTCTACACACGTCAGGATCGGTCACCGTCAAGGGGCCCGCCGCAGACCCATGCCTGATATACTCCGTCCCCGACCGGCCATGTGGGCAGCAGTAGGGCTGCTCCTGGCTGCGACATCGCTCCCGACAGCGTCTGCAGCAACAGGCATGCCAGCTCCGAATCGGATGATGCCACGTCACCGACACCGTCAGGGCAATCATTGCCTCCTGATGATCCCGAGGAAGAATCTGCTGCTCAAGATTCTGATGGAAATTCGCCTGGATCCTCTGTGCAATCTCCACGTGCTGCACCACATGTGGCCCACATGCAAACTAGGCTACAAAAAGGTATCAAACACCCCAATATTTATACGGATGGTACTGTGCGATATGGTTTACTTGTGTCTACATATGAACCACGTTCCATGTCTGACGCTCTTGGAGATCCTCACTAGCGCCAATCAATGGAGGAAGAACATGATGCTTTGCTTAAAAATAATACTTGGCACTTGGTTCCCTCAAGCTCTAGTCGAAATCTGATAGATTGCAATCAAGAAACGAGTAGATGGCACTATTGATAGGTACAAAGTTCGTCTCGTTGCAAAAGGTTTTAAACACTGATATGGTATTGACTATGAAGATACTTTTAGTCCTGTCGTGAAGGCAGCTACTATTAGAACACTGTTGGCTATTTCAGATTCTAGGGATTGGAATTTGCGATAGCTACATGTCAAGAACATGTTTCTACATGGTGTTCTAGAGGAGGAAGTCTATATGAAACAGCCACCTGGTTTTGAAAACCCAATGCTCCTGATCATGTTTGCAAACTTGACAAAGCTTTGTATGGCTTGAAGCAAGCCCCACGCGCATGGTATTCTCGTCTTAGTTCAAAATTGCATGATATTGGTTTTGTTCCTTCAAAGGCAGACACCTCTTTGTTTCTTTTTCAAAGAGGAGGAGTTACTATCTATATTCTGATTTATGTTGATGATATAATAGTTACTAGTTCCTCTGATGATGCTATTTCTGCTTTGCTTCGAGAGTTGACTGAAAATTTTGCTATCAAAGATCTTGGTGAGCTACATTATTTTCTAGGCATTGAAGTGAAGAGGTCTTCGAATAGTTTGTTGTTAACACAAGAAAAGTATGCATCTGATATGCTCAGTAAACTTGGTATGACAGAATGTAAGTCTGCCCCTACACCCTTGTCTACTACTGATCCTCTGTCTCTTGTTGTTGGGGATCCTCTTGGTTTAGACGACAGTACAAAATACAGAAGTATTGCTGGAGGTTTGCAATATCTTATCTTACTAGACCAGATTTGGCTTTATTAGTTAACAAAGTATGTCAGTTTCTTCATGCTCCAACCACTGATCGTTGGACTGCAGTCAAGAGAATAATGCGCTATCTCAAAGATACAATTAGCATTGGCATAACTTTTTAGCCCTCTACCTCTTAGGTTGCCAAATCCGGCCCAGAAACAGCGCAGGTTCAGCCCAACTCCCCCTTAGGTTGACGTGGAATCTTGGGGCGAGATTCCTTGTTAGTGGTGTCGATTGTAACGGTCCCGGGCAGGTATGAAGATATGTTCGATGAAGACGACGCTAGCAAGGTTACCCTTCCGGCTTGGCCTGGGCAGGGTTATGGACGCCATTGTTTATCTTCAGGACTCTTAGTCCAATTTGTATCTTGTCCGTACTCGGACATATTTGATCTTCTGTATGATTTGGATCTTATGTTGTATATTTGTATCTTGACTCGTTGGAGTCGTTGTTGTAATATATCTGTATCTTGTGGGCTCTATTGTAATCATGTTGTAATGTTACCTCTCGTGATTGATTCCACCCGCATCGCGTGCATGCATCGGCGTGTACGAGGCGCTTGGTGGTGCGTCTCTAAAATTGATATCGTGCGGATTTCGGCGGGTTCGCTGGGATCTTCATGGTACCGGTTTTGGGGCGTCACATACCTCTACACTTCTTAGTGCTTTTTCAGATGCAGATTGGGATGGATGCTTGGATGATAGGCGCTCTACTGGAGGTTTTGCTGTCTTCTTAGGACCAAACTTGATTTCTTGGAGTGCCAGAAAACAAGCCACTATCTGAAGATCAAGTACAAAAGCAGAGTATAAGTCACTGGCTAATGCCACAGCTGACATGATGTGGGTTGAAGCTTTTCTTAAAGAACTTGGAGTTAAACTAAAAGAGAAGCCATGTCTTTGGTGTGATAATTTGGGTGCTATGTTCTTATCTGCAAATCCAGTTTTTCATGCTCACACAAAACATATTGAGATGGATTTTCATTTTGGTTGAGAAAGAGTTGCTGCAAAGAAGTTGACCATCAAGTTTATTTCTAGCAAGGATCAGGTTGCAGATGGTTTCACTAAGACTCTTCCTGTTAAGAATCTTTATGAGTTTAAGCATAACCTAAATCTTGTACCAAGTTTAGATTAAGGTGGGCTGTTAGAGCATCCCCAACATGCGCATGATGACCCACAAGTATAGGGGGTGTATCGTAGTACTTTCGATAAATAAGAGTGTCAAACCCAACGAGGAGCAGAAGGTGTTGACAAGCAGTTTCGATGAAGGATTCACTGTAAATGCTCACAGACAAGTATTCAGGGGGTTTTGATATAGCAGATAAATAAAGTACAAGTAAGTAAAATGCAAGAGTAATAATTGCAGCGAGTGGCCCAATCCTTTTTAGCACAAAGGACAAGCCGGTTTGTTTACTTATAATGACCAAACGTTCTTGAGGACTGATGCTAGCACGCAATCGTCGGGCCCGTTGGGAAACCCCAAGAGGAAGGTATGATGCGTACAACGGCAAGTTTTCCCCAGTAAGAAACCAAGGTTTATCGAACCAGTAGGAGCCAAGAAGCACGTTGAAGGTTGATGGCGGCAAAGTGTAGTGCGGCGCAACACCAGGGATTCCGGCGCCAACGTGGAACCTGCACAACACAACCAAAGTACTTTGTCCCAACGTAACAGTGAGATTGTCAATCTCACCGGCTTGCTGTAACAAAGGATTAGATGTATAGTGTGGATGATGATGTTTGCAGAGAACAGTAGAACGAGTATTGCAGTAGATTGTATTCGATGTAAAAGAATGGACCGGGGTCCACAGTTCACTAGAGGTGTCTCTCCCATAAGAATAAGCATGTTGGGTGAACAAATTACAGTTGGGCAATTGACAAATAGAGAGGGCATGACCATGCACATACATGTTATGATGAGTAGTGTGAGATTTAATTGGGCATTACGACAAAGTACATAGACCGCTATCCAGCATGCATCTATGCCTAAAAAGTCCACCTTCAGGTTATCATCCGAACCCCCTCCAGTATTAAGTTGCAAACAACAGACAATTGCATTAAGTATGGTGCGTAATGTAATCAATAAATATATCCTTAGACATAGCATTGATGTTTTATCCCTAGTGGCAACAACACATCCACAACCTTAGAACTTTCTGTCACTGTCCCAGATTTAATGGAGGCATGAACCCACTATCGAGCATAAATACTCCCTCTTGGAGTTACAAGCAAAAACTTGGCCAGAGCCTCTACTAGCAACGGAGAGCATGCAAGATCATAAATGTGGTGACCCTGCATACCACTGCATGTTGTAGTATGCTAGTCGTTGATATAACATTCACGAAGTACCATTCCGCAAATATTACATCCCTCAGAGTAGTACAACAGAACATAGTAGGTCCATAACTCATTCATTAATATTACAATAATAATACACATATCGTCTCGGAGCTCCTCTTGGGTCCTAAGAGGGATACTCCTGGGTTCGAGGCGAACCCAACATAGCTTACAATATAGATGTCTCATTAAGTTGTACATTTATCCTCTCGAGCAGCTAAATCCTAAGAGTTCGGGCTGCTCGGCTACTACTACTACTACTTGATGTTTCTAGGCTTGGTCTCCTCCGGAAGCCTCCCCGGATCCGTAGACGATGAGGTAGTCTACGCCTTCGATACCTCCAGAGAGGTCTGGTTCTTCATAGCCGATGATCTCGGCTCCTTCAGTGTTGTCGTAGTCCTCCTCCAAACGATTCAGACAATCTAAGCAAGGGATTTAAGAGTGGTATGAGTACGAGCGTACTCAACAAGTTCATTATAGATAAGAGGTGTTTAATGCACTAGCTACGATATTAGACCAGAAAGTCTAATACCAATGCAAGTTTTGATAAACATTTCTTCAAGAGATTGCTTTTATTTCCAAGAGCTATGTCCGTCAGCCTTCACCGGTTTACTAGAACTTCATGGAGCTCCTTTCCGGCCGCGTTCGCAGTTCCATATCCCGGAACAGGGAGTGACAGGTCACAGTTCTTTACACTCTGCAGAGGTGTGTTGCTTTACTCATAAGAGATCTTAACCTTGGTGCCAACCGGGCAGCTATCCCGTCCACACTGCCGATGGTGTGAGGCCCGGTATAAGGTCATAGCCAATCATATTCCTCCGCTACCTCGCACACCCACCCTTTTGTAAGACTGTCTTCCCCTATATCCATGGTGAGACCGTTCCAGGCATTTGTTCTCCCCTATACCGGTTAAGGTAGACCGTTCCGAACAATTTCATATGCCCTCCCCTATCAATCATGGATAGACCGTTCCGGACATCTTACAATCCATCATAGACCGCATTACCGTGGGGACTTTAGGCTTCCCCAGCCTACCGCTTGTCCCTCAGGATACAAGTGTCTACGGCAAGCGCATCCGTTGATGTACAAGAGGTGGAAATACGATTGACTATTCCGTCCCACTCCAGATCTTATGGTTAACACGGTTATTACGGCACAAGAATCACTGGCGACATTTGTTGTTTAATCCTAGATGGATATAAACCCTTGCAATGGAACCTCCACCATATCAACACAATCCATGGTTCCATTGCCCACCACATAGTCATATTCATAGTTATGAAAGTAGTGGTTTTGGTTTTTATGCAATAGTGATAACCATAATACTTTGCAAGTAATTTGATAGAAATACTCAAATGATATGAGCAAGTGATGAACTTGCCTGAACACTGCAAAGTTTTGCAGTTGGAAGGTGTGGACTGACCCTTGTCCTCTGTCTCTGAAAAATAGCATCATTGTCCGATAAGGGCAATGGTTAAAGAAGCAGTTATGCATGATTCCAGTTTTAGGGTTTGTTCCCCCCTTCCGATGTCGTTGTTATTTCATGTGAGAGGTTAATACTAAGAACAACTTGGAGATTCTCTATTTAGGGTAAATACAACCTTGAAATATTGTCAAGGTGTTTTTATAGTCCAATAACATTAATGGACTTATTTTCTTTATTGAAAATAATATGTGTGATTTAAATCATTATTTAAATCATCAAATTAAGACTTATTCTTAATTATCTTCAAAAAATCTCTTTGATATTTTATTTCGATAGAGAATTTTATGCTGATTGATTTTCATATTTTTGATTTTTTTAGAGCCATATACTATTTTATAAAATTCTTTGAAATCCTCACTTATATGGTATTTTGGAAATGCCCAAATTGCCCCCGGGCCCACCTGTCAGGGTGAACCCGAGTGGGTTGGGCTCAACCCAGTTGGCCTGGTCCGGCCCACTCGGTCGCCCTCACTTCCTCTCTCTCTCTCTCTCTCCCTCGCGAACCCTAATCCCCGAGCTCTGGCGACGCGCGCGTTGCCGCCCCTTCGCCGAATTTCTCCGGCCAACTCCGGCCATAGCCGCCGGCGAGATGGGGTGCGTCTGAACCGCCGTTCGACGGTGCTTCAGATCCACCGAGCCGATTTGCTCTTCGTCGCCTCTTCGTGTCGCCCCCAACCTATTTGCGCGTCTGGCAGTGGAGATCCACGACGATCTCGTCGCCGCCGACGTTCCTGGAGCCGTGGCGCCGCCGTGGCTTCGCCATCGTGTGCGCGAGCTGCTGCGACACCACCATGGCCTGGCTTGGCCTGGCGCCGCCGTGCTTCGGCGCGTGCCACCGTGGCCGCCATGGCGTCACCGTTCTGCTCGACTCCAAGTAAGTGCGCCCCCTTCTGCTCCTCTTCTGTGCCTGTTCTTCTTCCTTTGCTAGCTCTCTTCTTTGTCTTTGTGCTTGCCTGCACACAAGAAAGCTGTTGTGCTCTTCTCAGCGCCATGGTGCCTGCTCTCTTTGTGCTAATTTCTTTGCGCTATGCTGTCTTTGCTTCTTTGTGTGAAATTGCTAAGCTATGTGCCTGTTAAAGCTTGCATTTCTTGCTAGAATTCTTCCCTGTGCCTCTGTTCTTGTTTCTATGCTTACCTGACACTCATGTGTATTCATATATGCTTCAATGGCTTAATTGCAGTATGCAATTCTTGCAAATTTGCAAGTGCCTGAGCTTCTGTGGCTAGTTCTGGTGCTCAAATTCATGAGCATGCTCATCTGAGCATTGCTGTTGGCTTAATGGTATGCTTCAGTGATGAGCACTAAGTGCTTTACTTGTTTATCATGATCCAGGGGTTCATCAAGTCTTTGATGTGCTTCTGGATACAATTATAAATCATCCATTTGATTATCTGTGAAGCAACTGTTGATTATGTGTGGCTATTTAATTATCTGGTTCGTGCTTTGCTGCTCAGTGATGCTCTAACATGTATTGGCATGCTATAGCAAGCCCTGATGATCATATGATCATTTCTTGTTTGTGAATTAGTGGGTGCCCCTCTCTGTGACTCACTGGTACTCATTCAGTGCTATTTGTGCTTCCTACAGACTTAGTCTGCAGGTGTCTTTGGTGCTTGTCCAAGCATCAGTGACTGTGTGCAATGATCCTTTGGATCATCTGCAAGACCCTGTGCATCAGTAGCTTATCTGTTTCATTTATCTGCTTAATTTGCCTTGTAATTTGGATAAATGATGTGAACTGTGACACAGTGATGATCATATCAATTGATTTGCTTGGGCTAGAGGGATGCCAACAATTGTTGGGGACCCTAGCCCACTCTGAACCCACTTGGGTGATGATGCATGTGTAAGGCTTAACTGTTTGGATTGGTTGTGTGGTTGAGGTAACCCTGACAGTAAATCCTTGCTGTTAGGGTGGCTCCCACCTGTTTTGGCTTGTTGTGGCTCACTAGATGCTCTCTGGGTGATCCTTTTGTTGGATTGCCAGTAACTTTTGATGTTGAAATCAAATAGACAAGGATTTGTCTAATGTCTGATGGCCTTAGCTAGCTGTAGGTGCTAAGTAATTCTGGCTAACTATGTAGGATTATTACCTTGCTGGATATCTTTGGTTATGCCATTGCTTTGGCATACTCAATGTTCCCAGGTGACTTCCTATTGGTTTCTCTCTGTCTTTACTTGCACCAATTGGCTGTTAGCCATATGATGACTCACACATAGGGTTTCTACCCTCTTTTGCTTCTGTGACATATGCATATGCTTAATTATGAGCAAAACCATTATTTGCTCATGCTTTTCTGGTATACCTCACTCCAGCTCCAAGGTTTGTGGTTGATGTAGAGGGTTTGCTTCTGTTTTGATCTTTTGGTTGTTTTGCTTGCCCTGCTCTTCCTGGTGAGCTTGTGAAGCTTGATTTAATTCAGTGGTGTGATGGAGCAGGTTGAACAGTGAAGCTGTTCTTCCTGTTCTAGCTGTTCTTGGTGTTCTTGGTGGCTTACCAGTGCAGTTCTGTCGATGGATGAATCAAGTGACTAGGGTTTTGGCTGTGAAAAGCTTTTATATGGCCAGCCATGGCTTCTCTGGTCGACAGCACCACATCTTACCCTGGTGACTCACTGTGTGTTGTTACACATGCAGCAGGCCTTGTGTGCTGCCTGTGTGTGTGTGACTTGGGACTTGAGCTGGTGGGATGGATCAGCTCGGCAGCTTGGTCATATCCACTCTATGTAATATTTGCTAACCTGCCAAGTGGCTTTGCCACTTGGCTTAATGTTCTTATTGTTGTGTGTGTGCAGGGATCAAGAAGATGCTCAAGATGAACTCAAGATCATCTTGATCAAAGGATTCATGAAGATCACAATGTAGTTTAGGTCATTTAAATACCTTGTAATTTTCCTTTTTCTTTTTCTATTTCTTCAATTCTTGTAATGTGTTGTAAATTTATTTTTCAATTCTGGATATTGTAATTGACAATGTATTTTGTGTGAATATCAATAAAGCTCAAGTTTTCCTTAATGAGCTTTATGTAATTGTTGTATTACTTATATTCTTGCTTAATGATAATTGTTTGTTAAATTATCTCAAATTTGAATTATGTGATAACCATTTGATGTTTCAATTTGAAATTCAAATTCAAATTTGGTTTGAATTCATTCAAACAACTTAACTTGTAATTCAATCATGCAACTTATGATTTCAATGCAATTCCACTTCTCTCTTCTCAAAACCCTAATTTAGACAAGTAGGAACAAGTTCATCGCACTCTCGAAACCCTAACCCTGTAGGATGTCGAGAGAGAAACCTGTCCCCCTTTGATGCAGTTTTGTTTTAAAAGCGCGAAATTTCCCCGGAATTTACAATGCAATGCACATCCCTTTCTAAAATCTACCCCTCGATCGTCTCTAAACCTGGGATATTACAATAAACAACACATAGATGATAGATTGATAATCAACATAACATAGCATTCACTATTCATCGGATCCCAACAAACGCAACATATAGTATTACAGATAGATGATCTTGATCATGTTAGGCAGCTCACAAGATCCAATAATGATAGCACAATTAGGAGAAGACGACCATCTAGCTATTGCTATGGACCCATAGCCCAGGGGTGAACTACTCACACATCACTCCGGAGGAGACCATGGCGGTGAAGAGTCCTCCGGGAGATGATTCCCCTCTCCGGCAGGGTGCCGGAGGCGATCTCCTGAATCCCCCGAGATGGGATTGGCGGCGGCGGTGTCTCTGGAAGGTTTTCCGTATCGTGGCTCTCGGTACTGGAACTATTATCGACGAAGGCTTCTTATAGGTGAAGAGGTAGGTTTAGGGGCGACGCGAGGAGCCCACACAGTAGTCCGGCGCGGCCAGGGCCTAGGCCGCGCCGCCCTAGCGTGTCGCCGCCTCGTCGCCCCACTTCGTATCTCCCCCGGTGTTCTGGAAGCTTCGTGGAAAAATAAGATCCTGGGCGTTGATTTCGTCCGATTCCGAGAATATTTCCTTACTAGGATTTCTGAAACCAAAAACAGCAGAAAACAACAACTGGCTCTTCGACATCTCGTTAATAGGTTAGTGCCGGAAAATGCATAAATATGACATAAAATATGTATAAAACATGTAGGTATCATCCATAAAGTAGCATGGAACATAAGAAATTATCGATACGTTGGAGACGTATCAGCATCCCCAAGCTTAGTTCCTACTCGTCCCGAGTAGGTAAACGATAACAAAGATAATTTCTGAAGTGACATGCCATCATAATCTTGATCAATACTATTGTAAGCATATGTAATGAATGCACCGATCCAAAGCAATGGTAAAGACAATGAGTAAACAACTGAATCATATAGCAAAGACTTTTCATGAATAGTACTTTCAAGACAAGCATCAATAAGTCTTGCATAAGAGTTAACTCATAAAGCAATAAATTCATAGTAAAGGTATTGAAGCAACACAAAGGAAGATTAAGTTTCAGCGGTTGCTTTCAACTTGTAACATGTATATCTCATGGATAGTTGTCAACATAAAGTAATATGATGAATGCAAATATGCAAGTATGTAAGAATCAATGCACAGTTAACACAAGTGTTTGCTTCTTGAGATGGGAGGAAATAGGTAAACTGACTCAACATAAAAGTAAAAGAATGGCCCTTCGCAGAGAGAATCATCGATTTCTATATTTGTGCTAGAGCTTTTATTTTGAAAACAAGAAACAATTTTGTCAACGGTAGTAATAAAGCATATGTGTTATGTAAATTATATCCTACAAGTTGCAAGCCTCATGCATAGTATACCAATAGTGCCCGCACCTTGTCCTAATTAGCTCGGATTACCTGGATTATCACCGCAATACATATGTTTTAACCAAGTATCACAAAGGGGTACCTCTATGCCGCCTGTACAAAGGTCTAAGGAGAAAGCTCGCATTGGATTTCTCGCTTTTGATTATTCTCAACTTAGACATCCATACCGGGACAACATAGACAACAGATAATGGACTCCTCTTTAATACTTAAGCATTCAACAACAATTAATATTATCATAAGAGATTGAGGATTTTTGTCCAAAACTGAAACTTCCACCATGGATCATGGCTTTAGTTAGCGGCCCAATGTTCTTCTCTAACAATATGCATGCTCAAACCATTCAACTCATGGTAAATCGCCCTTACTTCAGACAAGACGAACATGCATAGCAACTCACATGATATTCAACAAAGAGTAGTTGATCGCGTCCCCAGGAACATGGTTATCGCACAACAAGCAACTTAATAAGAAATAAGATGCATAAGTACATATTCAATACCACAATAGTTTTTAAGCTATTTGTCCCATGAGCTATATATTGCAAAGACAAAGGATAGAAATTTAAAGGTAGCACTCAAGCAATTTACTTTGGAATGGCGGAGAAATACCATGTAGTAGGTAGGTATGGTGGACACAAATGGCATAGTTATTGGCTCAAGGATTTGGATGCACGAGAAGTAATCCCTCTCAATACAAGGCTTAGGCTAGCAAGGTTATTTGAAGCAAACACAAGTATGAACCGGTATAGCAAAACTCACATAAAAACATATTGCAAGCATTATAAGACTCTACACTGTCATCCTTGTTGCTCAAACCCTTACTAGAAAATATCTAGACTTTAGAGAGACCAATCATGCAAACCAAATTTCAACAAGCTCTATATATTTCTTCACTAATAGGTGCAAATTATATGATGCAAGAGTTTAAACATGATCTATAACAATTGCCAAGTATCAAATTATTCAAGACATTCTACCAATTACTACATGTAGCATTTCCCATTTCCAACCATATAACAATTAACGAAGCAGTTTCAACCTTCGCCATGAATATTATGAGTAAAGCCTAAGGACATATTTGTCCATATGAAACAGCGGAGCGTGTCTCTCTCCCACACAATGAATGCTAGGATCCATTTTATTTAAACAAAACAAAACCAAAAACAAACAGACGCTCCAAGCAAAGTACATAAGATGTGACGGAATAAAAATATAGTTTCACTAGAGGAACCTGATAATGTTGTCGATGAAGAAGGGGATGCCTTGGGCATCCCCAAGCTTAGATGCTTGAGTCTTCTTGAAATATGCAGGGATGAACCACCGGGGCATCCCCAAGCTTAGAGCTTTCACTCTCCTTGATCATACTGTATCATCCTCCTCTCTTGATCCTTGAAAACTTCCTCCACACCAAACTCAAAACAACTCATTAGAGGGTTAGTGCATAATCAAAATTCACATGTTCAGAGGTGACAAAATCATTCTTAACACTTCTGGATATTGCACAAAGCTACTGAAAGTTAATGGAACAAAGAAATCCATCAAGCATAGCAAAACAGGCAATGTGAAATAAAAGGCAGAATCTATCAAAACAGAACAGTCCGTAAAGACGAATTTCTAAGAGGCACCAGACTTGCTCAAATGAAAATGCTCAAATTGAATGAAAGTTGCGTACATATCTGAGGATCACTCACGTAAACTGGCAGAATTTTCTGAGTTACCTACAGAGAATTCAGCCTAGATTCGTGACAGCAAGAAATCTGTTTCTGCGCAGTAATCCAAATCTAGTATGAACCTTACTATCAAAGACTTTACTTGGCACAAAAATGCAACAAAATTAAGATAAGGAGAGGTTGCTACAGTAGTAAAAACTTCCAAGACTCAAATATAAAACAAAAGTGCTGTAGTAAAATCATGGGTTGTCTCCCATAAGCGCTTTTCTTTAACGCCTTTCAGCTAGGCTCAGAAAGTGTGTATCAAGATTATCAAGAGACGAAGCATCAACATCATAATTTGTTCTAATGATAGAATAAAAAGGTAACTTCATTCTCTTTCTAGGGAAGTGTTCCATACCTTTCTTGAGAGGAAATTGATATTTGATATTACCTTCCTTCATATCAATAATAGCACCAACAGTTCGAAGAAAAGGTCTTCCCAATATAATGGGACAAGATGCATTGCATTCAGTATCCAAGACAACAAAATCAACGGGGACAAGGTTATTGTTAACCATAATGCGAACATTATCAACTCTACCCAAAGGTTTCTTTGTAGAATTATCAGCAAGATTAACATCCAAATAACAATTTTTCAATGGTGGCAAGTCAAGCATATTATAAATATTTCTAGGCATAACAGAAATACTTGCACCAAGATCACATAAAGCATTACAATCAAAGTCATTGACCTTCATCTTAATGATGGGCTCCCAACCATCCTCTAACTTCCTAGGAATAGAAGTTTCAAGTTTTAATTTCTCTTCTCTAGCTTTTATGAGAGCATTTGTAATATGTTTCGTAAAGGCCAAATTTATAGCACTAGCATTAGGACTTTTAGCGAGTTTTTGTAAGAACTTTATAACTTCAGAGATATGACAATCATCAAAATCTAAACCATTATGATCTAAAGCAATGGGATCATTATCTCCAACATTAGAAAAAAAATCAGCAGTTTTATCACAGGCAGTTTCAGCAGTTTTAGCAGTTTCAGGCAGTTTTTCAGGCTTTGCATTAGCAGTAGAAACATTGCCAACACCAATTATTTTACCATTAATAGTAGGAGGTGCAGCAACATGTGAAGCATTAGCATTACTGGTGGTGGTAATAGTCCAAACTTTAGCTACATTGTTATCTTTAGCATTTTCTTCTTTTTCCCACCTAGAACGCAATTCGGCCATCAATATTATATTCTCATTAATTCTAACTTGGATGGCGTTTGCTGTAGAAAATGACTTAATATCTTTATTTTAATTAGGCATAACTTTCGATTTCAAAAGATCAACATTAGCAGCAAGACTATCGACTTTAGAAGCAAGTATATCAATTTTCCCAAACTTTTCTTCAACAGATTTGTTAAAAGCAGTTTGTGTACTAATAAATTCTTTAAGCATGGCTTCAAGTCCAGGGGGTGTATTCCTATTATTGTTGTAAGAATTCCCATAAGAATTACCATAACCGTTACCATTATTATAAGGATATGGCCTATAGTTGTTACTAGAATTGTTCCGATAAGCATTGTTGTTGAAATTATTATTTTTAATGAAGTTCACATCAACATGTTCTTCTTGGGCAACCAATGAAGCTAACGGAACATTATTAGGATCAAAATTTGTCCTACCATTCACAAGCATAGACATAATAGCATCAATCTTATCACTCAAGGAAGAGGTTTCTCCGACAGAATTTACCTTCTTACCTTGTGGAGCTCTTTCCGTGTGCCATTCAGAGTAATTAACCATCATATTATCAAGAAGCTTTGTTGCGTCGCCTAGAGTGATGGACATAAAGGTACCTCCAGCAGCTGAATCCAATAGGTTCCGTGAAGAAAAATTCAGTCCTGCATAAAAGGTTTGGATGATCATCCAAGTAGTCAGTCCATGGGTAGGGCAATTTTTAACCAAAGATTTCATTCTTTCCCAAGCTTGGGCAACATGTTCATTATCCAATTTTTTAAAATTCATTATGCTACTTCTCAAAGATATAATTTTAGTAGGAGGATAATATCTACCAATAAAAGCATCCTTGCATTTAGTCCATGAATCAATACTATTCTTAGGCAGAGATAGCAACCAATCTTTAGCTCTTCCTCTTAATGAGAAAGGAAATAATTTTAATTTTATAATGTCACCATCTACATCCTTATACTTTTGCATTTCACATAATTCAACAAAATTATTGAGATGGGCAGCAGCATCATCAGAACTAACACCAGAAAATTGCTCTCTCATAACAAGATTCAGTAAAGCAGGTTTAATTTCAAAGAATTCTGTTGTAGTAGCAGGTGGAGCAATAGGTGTGCATAAGAAATCATTATTATTTGTGGTTGTGAAGTCACACAACTTAGTATTTTTAGGAGTACCTATTTTAGCAACAGTAAATAAAACAAACTAGATAAAGTAAATGCAAGTAACTAATTTTTTGTGTGTTTTTAATATGGAGATTGCAAACAAGACAGTAAATAAAGTAAAGCTAGCAACTAATTTTTTTGTGTTTTGATATAATGCAGCAAACAAAGTACTAAATAAAATAAAGCAAGAAAAAAACAAAGTAAAGAGATTGGAAGTGGAGACTCCCCTTGCAGCGTGTCTTGATCTCCCCGGCAACGGCGCCAGAAAATTGTCTTGATGCTAGCACGCAATCGTCGTGCCCGTTGGGAAACCCCAAGAGGAAGGTATGATGCGTACATCGGCAAGTTTTCCCTCAGTAAGAAACCAAGGTTTATCGAACCATTAGGAGCCAAGAAGCACGTTGAAGGTTGATGGCGGCGAAGTGTAGTGCGGCGCAACACCAGGGATTCAGGCGCCAACGTGGAACCTGCACAACACAACCAAAGTACTTCGTCCCAACGTAACAGTGAGGTTGTCAATCTCACCGCCTTGCTGTAACAAAGGATTAGATGTATAGTGTGGATGATGATGTTTGCAGAGAACAGTAGAACGAGTATTGCAGTAGATTGTATTCGATGTAAAAGAATGGACCGGGGTCCACAGTTCACTAGAGGTGTCTCTCCCATAAGAATAAGCATGTTGGGTGAACAAATTACAGTTGGGCAATTGACAAATAGAGAGGGCATGACCATGCACATACATGTTATGATGAGTAGTGTGAGATTTAATTGGGCATTACGACAAAGTACATAGACCGCTATCCAGCATGCATCTATGCCTAAAAAGTCCACCTTCAGGTTATCATCCGAACCCCCTCCAGTATTAAGTTGCAAACAACAGACAATTGCATTAAGTATGGTGCGTAATGTAATCAATAAATATATCCTTAGACATAGCATTGATGTTTTATCCCTAGTGGCAACAGCACATCCACAACCTTAGAACTTTCTGTCATCCTTTGTCCCATTTAATGGAGGCATGAACCCACTATCGAGCATAAATACTCCCTCTTGGAGTTACAAGCAAAAACTTGGCCAGAGCCTCTACTAGCAACGGAGAGCATGCAAGATCATAAACAACACATAGATGATAGATTGATAATCAACATAACATAGCATTCACTATTCATCGGATCCCAACAAACGCAACATATAGTATTACAGATAGATGATCTTGATCATGTTAGGCAGCTCACAAGATCCAACAATGATAGCACAATTAGGAGAAGACGACCATCTAGCTACTGCTATGGACCCATAGTCCAGGGGTGAACTACTCACACATCACTCCGGAGGCGACCATGGCGGTGAAGAGTCCTCCGGGAGATGATTCCCCTCTCCGGTAGGGTGCCGGAGGTGATCTCCTGAATCCCCCGAGATGGGATTGGCGGCGGCGGCGTCTCTAGAAGGTTTTCCGTATCGTGGCTCTCGGTACTGGAACTATTATCGATGAAGGCTTCTTATAGGCGAAGAGGTAGGTTTAGGGGCGACGCGAGGGGCCCACACAGTAGGCTGGCGCGGCCAGGGCCTGGGCCGCGCCGCCCTAGCGTGTCGCCGCCTCGTCGCCCCACTTCGTATCTCCCCCGGTGTTCTGGAAGCTTCGTGGAAAAATAAGATCCTGGGCGTTGATTTCGTCCAATTCCGAGAATATTTCCTTACTAGGATTTCTGAAACCAAAAACAGCAGAAAACAACAACTGGCTCTTCGGCATCTCGTTAATAGGTTAGTGCCGGAAAATGCATAAATATGACATAAAGTATGTATAAAACATGTAGGTATCATCAATAAAGTAGCATGGAACATAAGAAATTATCGATACGTTGGAGACGTATCAAGGACACACGGGAATTTAGTCTAGTGCTTTCGCTTCATATAGTTGATTAATCTTCATTGTTTTGATAAGTGTTGTGTGGGTGAACCTATGCTAATGCACCACCCTTCCTAGGACTAATTCATACTTGTGATTATACCCCTTGCAAGCATCCGCAAATACAAGAAAGTAATTAAGATAAATCTAACCATAGCCTTAAACTCTGAGATCCTGCTATCCCTCCTGCATCGATATACCAACGGGGGTTCAGGTTGCTATCACTCCGGCAACCCCACAATTAGCAAACGAATACAAGATGTATTCCCCTAGGCCCATAAAGGTGAAGTATCATGTAGTCGACGTTCACATGACACCACTAGAAGAATAACACCACAACTTAAATATCAAACCATTGAATATTACTCAACATAATTCACTACTAACATTTAGACTTCACCCATGTCCTCAAGAACTAAACGAACTACTCACGAGACATCATATGGAACATGATCAGAGGTGATATGATGATGAATAACAACCTGAACATAAACCTTGGTTCAATGGTTTCACTCAATAGCATCAATTACAAGTAGTAATCAATACCGGGAGAGTTTCCCCTATCAAACAATCAAGATTCAACCCTAGATGTTACAACGGTGATGAGATGCAGTGGTGGAGTTGACGGTGACGGTGGTGGAGATGATGGTGATGATGATCCCAATGATGTCCAGCTCGATGGTGGTGACGATGGCATCGATTTCCCCCTCCAGGAGGGAATTTCCCCGGCGGATTTCAGCCTGCCGGAGAGCTCTTTTCTCTCTGGTGTTTTCCGCCCCGCAGAGGCGGCTGTGACTCTTCGCGACTATCCTCAGCACCTTAGGTTTTCGGGTAGAAGAAGTACGCGAAGGAGAGGCGGCCGAAGGGGGCTGCGGGCCCCCTCCCCACAAGGCGGCGCGGCCAAGGTAGCGCCCGCGCCGGCCTATGGGGGGCCCATGGCGGCCCTCCTCGGTCCCTCCTTTTGGCTGGCTTTTTCTTCGGGAAAAATAAGAACTTCGGTGTAATTTCCGTCAATTGTTGATCTTCGGAAATATTGCATTCCGACGGTGCTTTTTCCAGCAGAATCCTGACTCCGGTGAGTGATTCTCCAATAATCATGAAACATGCAAAATAGGTGAAATAACATAAGTATCATCTCTAAATATGAAATATATCAACGAATAACAGTAAATTATGATATAAAATAGTGATGCAAAATGGACGTATCAACTCCCCCCAAGCTTAGACTTCGCTTGTCCCCAAGCGAAACTGAACTCAGTAAACAAGTCCACATGTTTATGGAGTGAAGAGTCGATAAATAAAATACGGACAAGAAGCATCACATTAATTCACACAAGACATTCTAGTGAACAACTTCCTCATATAATTCAACTTGAAACAAGTAAAAGGTAATCACAAATAAAGGTGCATAAGAAATCATAATTGGTTATGGCAAACTTCGTTCTTGGTCAAAGAACAGTTAACAGATTGTACTTATCTGTCGAGCAGCGCTCTTATGTTAAAGCTTATATGGCACAACTTGCATACTCGATCATAATAATCTCCTCATAATCATTGATAACTTTCAAACCTATATTCATTCGGATAAAACTTGTACTAACCAAGGAAGAGTAAAAGGCATGATTAAGTAGATCACAATATAAATGGTTTGATCACAACAACTCAATTGCTTGCTTAAGATAGAGGGAAATAGGTTTACTGACTCAACATAAAGTAAAAGATAGGCCCTTCGCAGAGGGAAGCAGTGATTAAATCATGTGCTAGAGCTTTTCAGTTTTGAAATCATATAGAAAGAATAAAAGTAAAGTTTTGAGAGGTGTTTGTTGTTGTCAACGAATGGTAGTGGGCACTCTAACCCCCTCATCAAACAGACTTTCAAAGAGCGGCTCCCATGAAGGACGTTATTTCTACCAGCAAGGTAGATCATCCCTCTTCTCCTTTGTTTACACATGTACTTTAGTTTAGTTTTTTTTATTTATGGATGACACTCCTCCCAACCTTTTGCTTTCTCAAGCCATGGCTAACCAAATCCTCGGGTGCCTTCCATCAAATCTCTTACCATGGAGGAGTGTCTATTTACAAAATTAAGTTGCTTACTGATGAATCAGGGCAAAACATGTGAAAAGAGTTATTAATGAAAGTTAATTAATTGGGGGCCGGGAACCCCGCTGCCAGCTCTTTTTGCAAAATTATTGGATAAGCGGATGTGCCACTAGTCCATTGGTAAAAGTCTGCCCAACAAGATTGAAAGATAAAACACCACATACTTCCTCATGAGCTATAAAACATTGACACAAATAAGGGATGATAAATTTGAATTGTTTAAAGGTAGCACATGAAGCATTTACTTGGAATGGCAGGGAAATACCACATAATAGGTAGTTATGGTGGACACTGATGGCATAGGTTTTGGGTTAAGGTTTGGATGCACGAGAACCATTCCCTCTCAGTACAGGTCTTTGGCTAGCAAGGTTGATTAGCAAGCATAAGAGTTGAGGGAAACAAACAAATACACATGTGATAGAAACAATCATGCATCTTCCTTGTAAGCACAAATAATTTTAACTTCAGAATACTAAGCTAAGAGCTAACAAGAAAGAAAGATAATGAAATAACATATCTACATGTATTTCTCTTTTCTACTTAAACTCAAAGTGTTGTTGCTATTGACCAATGCCAAGTTTGCCAAAACCAAATAGATTTACTCAATGCTCCCAAAGTGATACCAATACTAACAACAAGATCAATCATATAGTAGAGATTGCAAACTAAAATAAGATGTGCAATATGTAAATGATAAAACTTCTCATTAATATTCCATAACGATAACTCACACCAAGGGATACATAGATAACCAACTAAAAGAGAGATACTTCCACACTGCAACCCATCTTATATGATAACTTACCTACTCATGATATGCCACTTGTCGTTGCCTATTCGACGGTACCTCGGAGGAGGGATCCTCACGAGGAGGAGAAGAAGTAGGGGCCATAGGGCGGAGTGCTCTCGGGACGGTGGTACGCGATTTACCCAGCTTCGGAACACCTGCACGATGACAGGGCCTACTGCTGCTTGTCTGGAATTATCTGGGCGCTTTCGCGTTGTTACAATGAGTTGTGGTTGTGCCTCTAGGGCTCCCGGGATCCGGCTTATATAGGCGCACGGATCTAGGGTTTACATGGAGAGTCCTAGCCGGAATACAAGTTGCCTAACTACGGTTCAAAGTCTTGCCGTGTACGTCAAGGATCCGCCTTCCTTCAAGTACATGCTGGATCCGGATACTTTATGGGCCTCCACGGATCCGGCCTCCTTCGTAGGTCGGTTGAGATCCGGCTCCTCGTTCCTGGGCTGGACTTCATCCTTCATGATCTACAGCAACTGGGCCGCCCGATGGGCCACATGCCTCACCACCAACTATGGGCCACCCGGGCTTGCCGGATCTAGGCCATGCCGTTAATATACCCATAAAGTATACCCACAACAGTAGCCCCCGAAGTTCTCCGAGATTCATCATTCCTCCAACTTCATTCAGCTCGGATCCGAAGAGAATCTTGAAGAGCTTCAAAACTTTTACTTGATTCCGGGTTCATTCACTCGGAAGTCCTTCATCTTCAGATCACGTATAACAACGGAGACTCCGCTTTTCCCGCGCACAACCTCCTTATTTCCCGCGCTAAATTTTCGCAGATGCAAATCTTTAGCCGGAATTTTCGGGAGTGCATGGTTAAGTTACCTCCACGTCGTTTTACCGCACTTGATCTAAAACACGTGTCGTCCATCCAACGGTGTGACCGTTCTGTTTCCACCGTCGGATCCGAATCCCGAATCTCCGCGCGTAGCCTATAAATACCCCGCGGCTCGGTAATTCCTCATTCTTTCACCTCTCCTCACCACTTCGTCTTCCTCCTCGCGCCGCGCCGCCCGACGGATCTTGACTCCGGCGAACTTCGCCACAGCGAACTCCGCGCGCCGCCTGTCCAAGCCTTCCCTCGCGCCAAGATCCCTTCGGTTGAACGGGAAATCCCTCCCGCCGCCGATTCGTGGTCACGCGAGGTGACTTCCTTCAAGTCCGGCGACCTCGTCTTCACCGGAGCTCCGTCGAGCCACCGCGCCATTAACGGTACGTGCGCCGGCCTTGTAGAAGACAAGCGTAGTGTAGATCCGGGTACTCAAACAATTTGCATGGGCGCAACCGGAAGCATGCCACTTGATTCATCGCACTGTACTGGTAGCTCTCCGAGTAGCCCGGATCCCAATCTATTAGAACCAATATGTCCGGATCCCATATCTTTCCTGCCACCATATGTTTCCGACATTAGACTAGCTCAACCGTTTTCCGCATCTTCCAGCACCGCTCCAGGCCGGATCCCCTCCCTCAAAGAGCTTCAAGAAGAACTCGAGGGACAAGCTAGGATGGCAGCCAAAGTACAGGAGGCGGAAAACAAGAGGGCGTCCAAGGCCCGGATCCGCGAAGGAGAGCGGGGTCAGTGGTGGCCCTGCGAAACTACTAATGTGGAGCTTAGAGAGCTCCAAAACGAGGGTATGATCTCCACTCACTGGAGCTTCACACGCGACTCCATCGTCCCCAAACCCGAAGCCGGAGAAATCGTCATGACTAAGGCTTGGGTGGAACGCGGATTATCGCTCCCCTGCTCGGAGTTTTTCCTCTCCGTCCTCAACACATACGGGCTCCAGCCCCACAACATCTGCCCGAACTCATACCTCCTCCTCTCCAACTTCGTAACTCTTTGCGAAGGGCATCTTGGGATCCGGCCAGACGTCAAATTGTGGCAGTTCTTCTTCCGGGTGAAGAAGGAAACCAAAGACAAAGCAATGGTGAACTATGGGAGTATGACGTTCATGCTCCACCCTAGCCGCATGTATCCTCCTCACGATTCGCACGAATCCGTCCGGTACTGGAACGTCGGATGGTTCTATGAAAAGAACGCCTCAGTTCCGGACATCCACGATGGCCTGCCCAAGTTCATCAATGAGCCCCCGGAAGAGCTCGCAAGCTGGAGCTTTGTTCCTTCGCTCGCCCAAACTCCCATTTTAGAGAAGGCAGCGCGGAGAATCTCCTGGCTAGTCCATGACGGACTGACCGGAGCCTAGCTCACTCTCAGCTGGTTTTCCCGGAGAATCCAGCCCCTGCGCTACAACGCACGCCTGATGTGCGCTTATACTGGGGCGGACGATCTCCTCCGAGTCACCCGCCATGATCTTCCGGCCGACTCCCTCAAGAGAAGGTTCAAGACGTTGGTGAAGATTCCTAGGGGCCAACAGGTCCCGGAATTGATCAAGGATATCTACACAAACGACCAGTGTCCTCCGGTAAGCTCTGTTCTTTTCGTTGCTTCAAACTTCACAAGTTTTTGGATGTTAACTCTGACTTTTATTCATATTCCTTCCAGCTCAACACTTTGGCGGAGGAAAACTTCCGCACCATTCTTCGTGTCCCTGTCAGCGGCGACGCGGCGGAGGAGGTTCCGGAAGACGAAGAAGAGGAAGAGGACCAGGCACCCCGCAAGGCAGCCCCTCGACCTTCGAAGCGTCCCCGCGCCAAAGCTTCCGGCTCAGAAGCCGGAGCTAGCGGCGAGGCCTCCGCCAAGAAGCCCAAGACCGTAAAGCCACCTCCGCTAGACTCGAGGAAAGCGGAACGTGCACGCCTGAAGATGCTTTCAACAGCTGGCCAGCGCTCGCGCCCCATCATCCCCGGCGCCCCGTAAGTTTCCGAATATGGCGCACCTCTATCTTGGCGAAATTATTTCTTATTCGATCCCTTTCACTTGTTTGCAGGAATCCGAGTACCACTGCCACGCGGACCATCGGCCAAGAGCCTATCACAAAATACATGAAAAAGTCTCTGGCAGTTGGTCCTACTACTCCAGCTCCGCCAAGTGCCTCCCACCCTACTCCTCGGCCGTCTCCCCCTCAGGCTGATCAATCTCCCCCTCCTGCCGCAAACACTCCACCGGAAATAATTCCGGTTAGCAGCGAGAAAGTGGGCGGAGAAGATCCTAAGGCCAATGGCCCTGCCCAAGAAGACGCAGAAGAACAAGGCCAAGGAGAGGCTGAAGTCACTTCTTCTGAGAAGGCCGGAGACGGCGCTGGCGACATCGTCGTTTTTCCGAAAAACTTTGGAGATCCGGCTGACACCACTTCCACCCCCAAGGCATATGCTACCAAGTTTTTCAACAAGTTAACCGAGGCGGAGAAATGGGAGCTTGAACAAGACTTGCTCAACGCCATGCTGAACAATGCCTGGGGGAAGCCTGACTCCGCGACATCGGAAATCCAGGACTTCAAGAAAAATGTCGGCCAGTTCTTCGACAAACTCATCTGCAAGCAAAAGGTACTCCCCAGTAGCCCCCAAGCATGTAGGCGGAAACTCAAATATTAGTTAGCGCTTAGATGCTTAGAGAAAGATTACTTCCGGGAAGGTTTTTAAATTGGATCAGTAGCCCCCAAGAATTATGGCGGAAAGGTTCCGGCAATAATACTTTGGAGGAAACCACTGTTACAGGCCGAATTTTTACTCCTGCTCTGTCTATGTTTTACAGGAACAGCAGGCGCTGCATTATGAGCTGCACAAGAACATAGCCCTTCAGCGCCGCGTTACTCTGAATCAGGCGGAAAATATCCGGACTCTGAAGGATGAGAATGCGGAACTGAACAAACAACTGGCGGACGCCCAAGGTTGGTTTCCGTCTTTTTCGTCATTAGTCATATTCCGATTTTGAACTTGTTTTTAACTTATGTTATTATAGGCGCATCCTCTTCCCTTGCTACAGCCTCGTCGGAGCTTGAGAACCTGCGCTCCTCGTACCAAGAGTTGGAAACGAAATTAAAGGAGGCGGAACTGAAGAGGGAGCAGGCCGAGAAACAGCTGGCGGAGAAAAACTCCGAGCATATCAGGGAAAAGGGCGAATTGATATTGAAGAAAAATGCTGACAGTGAGACCATCAAGAGGCAGCAGAAAGAGCTCAATGGACTCCGGAAATATATGGAGACCGCGGAACATCACTGGGACTTGCTCAACGAGAACATTTTGGGTACTAGGCTGAAACCTTGTCCAGATGTTTGCTCCAACTTTTTCTTTGCGCTCAAATTGCATTCTTATATCCTGATTATCTTATGCAGAGCCACTTGGGTATCCAGAAAAGCGTCGGAATTTGTTCCCACGAGACGACCTTCTTCAACTTGCGGGCGATGATTGCAAAGATCTCATCTCCGCCTCCCGCAAGATATGCTACAACTTATCCATCAAGAGGAGTCGTACTTGCAACGTTCGCAAACTTGTTGGAAAAATGGACGTTCTTCCGGAGCTGGTGACGGATCTACAAGCATCATCGGCCCGAGGCGCAGCTGCAATGACTTTAACTATGTGCTTAGCACATAACCCGGAGCTTGATCTTGAGCAGTTAACCACGGGCGTTCCTCCGGATGCGGATGTTAACGCGCTCCTGGATGCAGTGAGCGGCTACGACACCCGTATCGCGCGCAGGATCCGGCATGATGAATTCTACGACAAGGTCGTTCTTCCTGCGGACGAGCCCTTGGAAGCCGAACTTCAGAAGGAGCGCGATGCGGAGGCGCGACCTGCGGAATCCGGAACCCAATTTACCTGGACCAGCTCCAAGGACACTCCCCAAGAGGAACCCAAGACCAGCGCTGCAGCTTCTGAAGAAGAAGAAAGTGATGAAGACGTGTCATCTCCGGCCGAAGGCGCCAAAGGAAAAGATCCAGAGGGCAAGACTTCTCCGGCTAAGGGGGAGTGAAAACTTTTATTCCTGCGGGAGAAACAATGCATCATTTTGGCCCCAGCGAGGGTTTGTAATATAACTTTAAATTCTTAAGTATCTAGGGACGAAACAATTATGCGTGGGCGGAAAACTTATCCTGCTATCCGTTAGAATTATTTGCATGTTTCGTTTGTTAAAAGCAAGTGCTGGTTTGTTAATTTTCCGGCTTACTCATTTGACCTTCCACGAGCCGGAAAACCTTTGGCCGGAAACGCTCGCCTGCGGCGATGAAGCCCAATGGCGTCTGTCCATAACCGCGGAAACAAGCCCCCAGCCTAGGTGCCGGAAATCGCTACCAGGAATCCACGAGTTCGCAACGAAAAAAATTTCCACCAGAAAACTTAAGCTCACGTCCTAAAGGACGATTTTGAAAATCACAACTTTCATACACGCCTAGGCGGAAACATCCAGCTCTGCGGTTTTAGTCGGAAAAAACATACACGATCTAAAATGAACAAGTAAAGGAGGTAAAAGACTCAAAGAGTGAACCATAAGCTTTATTTCATTGATCATGTATAACTATTACAGAGTTTGTAACTCGGAAAAAATATGCTAAGTGTAGAAAGGACGTAGCTGTGCGATGTTCCAAGGGCGATCTGTTTCGTCGTAGATGTCATCCGGATCCTCACGCTTGCATTTCCGGTGCCAATTAGCGGGTCTATCCTTCAGCTCACGGAAATCAACAAGGTAGTATGACCCGTTATGAAGCACTTTGCTAACGACGAAGGGTCCTTCCCATGGAGATTGCAGCTTATGGTCTTTCACCTGTCGAAGGCGGAGGACCAGGTCTCCTGCCATGAAGGAGCGATTCCGAACTCGACGACTGTGATAGCGTCGGAGCTTCTGCTGGTAGATGGCGGAGCGCTGGTCAGCTAAGTTCCGAGCTTCCTCGATCAGGTCCACAGATAGCTGTCTGGCCTCATCAGCTGTTTCTTCATTGTAGGCGGAAACTCGCGGTGAATCGTGGATGATGTCGGAGGGGAGCACGGCTTCGGATCCGTATACCAGGAAAAACGGGGTGAACCCTGTTGATCTGTTAGGGGTAGTTCGTAAACTCCACAACACAGCTTCCAACTCGTCAGCCCAAGCTCCAGCTGCTCGTCGCAGCGGTTCTTCAAGGCGCGGTTTAATTCCTGATAATATTAGGCCGTTAGCCCTTTCAACCTGACCGTTGGATTGTGGGTGAGCCACAGATGCAAGGTCCAATCGAATCCCTACTGTCTCACAATAATCCCTCAACTCTCCTTGAGCGAAGTTTGTGCCATTATCTGTGATTATGCTGTGTGGGATGCCGAATCTCATCACGAGGCTGCAGATAAATTTTAGTGCCGTAGCACCATCGGCTTTCCTCACTGGTTTTGCCTCGATCCGCTTGCTGAATTTGTCAACAGCGACCAGAAGGTATTCAAAACCGCCAGGAGATGATCTTTTTAACTTACCAACCATATCGAGCCCACAGACCGCAAATGGCCAGGTGATAGGTATGGTCTTCAGCTCTTGGGCTGGAGCGTTTGGTTGAGTAGCGTAGTACTGACAACCTCGGCAGGTCTTGACTATTTTGTCAGCATCTTCTTTAGCTGTGAGCCAGTAAAAACCTAACCGGAAAGCTTTTGCAACGAGTGACCTGGGGGCGGCATGATGCCCGCAGTCCCCTGCATGGATCTCTCTGAGGATTTCAATGCCATCTTGATTGTAGATGCATCTGAGAAATACCCCTGCTGCACTTCGTTTATAGAGCTGTCCATCAACAATTGTGTAGGATCTTGCTCGTCTGACGATCTGTCTTGCGAGGACCTCGTCCTCTAGCAACTTCTGATCGATGAGGTAGTCCAGGAAAGGCTGTGTCCAAGCCGGAATGATAGCCATCACTTCCCTAGCCGGAGATACTGCCACTTCTGGGTTTTCCGGGTTAGCGCCCTTAACTGAGGGTATCCGGAGAAGCTCCAGGAAAATGCCAGGCGGAATTTGCTTCCTGCCGGATCCGAGCTTGGATAGCATGTCTGCCGCTGCGTTATCGTCTCTCCTGACATACTTGACTTCGTATCCGAGGAAGCACTTGGCGATCTCGTCAACTTCGTCTCTGTAGGCCGCCATGACGGAGTTTCTGGCGTTCCAGGTTCCGGCTACTTGTTGTGCCACCAGGTCGGAATCTCCACAGCATATAATGTGCTTGATCCCGATTTCCTTAGCGATGCGCAGACCGTGTAGGAGAGCCTCGTATTCCGCCATATTGTTTGTAGCTTCGAAGTGGATCTGCAGAACATACTGCAGTTCTTCTCCGGTAGGGGACTTCAGGGTGACTCCGGCTCCTGAGCCTTGATGCTGCTTGGATCCATCGAAGTGCATGACCCATGTTTCTGGTTCCGGCTCTAGACTTGCATCCGGAGCTTCTGTCCAATCTGCGACGAAATCTGCCAAGACTTAGGATTTAACCGCAGTCCTAGGCTTGTAAGCAATGTTGAAGGCGGATAATTCGATGCCCCATTTTGCCGTACGTCCTATTGCGTCAGCGTTGTTGAGAATTGTTGACAGCGGAGCCTTGCTCACAACTGTTACTGGGTGCTCTTGGAAGTAATGTCTCAGCTTCCGGCTGCCTAGGAACACTCCATAAGCTAGCTTCTGAAAGTGAGGGTATCTTTGCTTTGACTCCGTCAGTACCTCGCTAATGTAATAGACTGGCCTTTGGACGTCATATTCATGACCTTCTTCCTTTCGCTCCACCACGATGACGAGGCTGATCACTTTGTTGGTACCTGCCAGATAAAGGAGCATTGGCTCTGACTCTGCTGGAGCTGCCAAGATAGGTGGGGAGGTGAGTATTTCCTTCAACCCCCGAAGAGCTGCGTCGGCTGCGTCGTCCCAGACGAATTTGTCTGTTTTCTTCAGCAGCTTGTACAAAGGTAGCGCCTTCTCGCCAAGACGGCTAACAAACCTACTGATTGCTGCGACGCAACCAGTTAGTCGTTGCACATCTTTGAGACAAGTTGGCCATTTGATGCACAGGATTGCCTTGATTTTTTCCGGGTTAACCTCAATGCCTCTGTGAGAGACTATGAAGCCAAGGAGTTTTCCGGCTGGCACGCCAAAGACGCACTTCAGCGGATTCAACATCATCTTGTACCTGCGGAGGTTGTCGAAGGTTTCTGTGAGGTCGCTGATCAAGTCGGATCCTTTCCGGGTCATGACCGCGATGTCGTCGATGTAAGCGTGCACATTCCGGCCGATTTGGTCCTTCAGGCACCGCTGCATCGTACGTTGGTAGGTGGCACCTGCGTTTTTCAAACCAAAAGGCATAGTAACATAGCAGTAAGTACCAAACGGGGTAATGAAAGAAGTCGCCTTTTGGTCGGATTCCTTCATCCGGATCTGATGATACCCGGAATACGCATCAAGAAAACACAGAAGTTCTGCCCCCGCCGTCGAATCAATGACTTGGTCAATGCGCGGCAAGGGGAATGGATCCTTCGGGCAATGCTTGTTCAAGCCGGAGTAATCGATGCACATTCTTAGTATTTCAGTGTTCTTTTTGGGTACAAGGACGGGATTTGCGACCCAATCGGTGTGGATAACTTCTATTACAAAACCTGCTTCTAGTAACTTTGCTAGTTCCATTCCTATGGCGCGGCGCTTCTTATCTCCAAAGCGTCGCATAGCTTGCTTCACCGGTTTAGCCCCCGGATTTATGTTGAGGTAGTGCTCGGCGAGTTCCCTAGGTACTCCGGACATGTCAGAAGGTTGCCATGCGAAGATATCCATGTTAGCGCGGAGGAACTCGACGAGCGCGTCTTCCTATTTGGGGTCCATGTTGGCTCCGACTGAAACCTGCTTGGAAGGGTCGCCTTTGATGAGGTCGTGCTTCTTGGTTTCTATCGCGGCCTTGAAGGAGGTCTTTTGCTCGGAGATCTGCTTCTTGGTGGTCTGCATCTCAGTCGGATCCACCGCGGCTCTGTAGCCTTTCAGCTCTTCTCCAGATATCACAGACTCTGCGAAGGCGGCTTCGCCTAACTCGCACTCATGAGCCTTTTTGTAGTCTCCGGATACGGTAATCATACCTTTAGGACCCGGAATCTTGAGCTTGTTGTAGATGTAGCACGCTCTTGCGTGGAACTTGTGGTAGGTGGGCCTGCCGAAGATGACGTGGTAGGAGCTCTTGAAGGGCACAACTTCAAACGTGATCTTCTCTTCGCGGAAATTATGAACATCGCCAAAAGCCACGGGAAGTGTGATGCTGCCGAGGGAATTTGCCTTCTTACCCGGAACCACGCCATGAAACTCAGTGTTGCTGTGTTTGAGCTGTTCCTTGGTGAGGTTCATCCGCTCTAGAGTCTCCAGGTACATGATGTTCAGGCTGGCTCCGCCATCCATGAGGCACTTGGAGAAGTCATACCCATCTATGCGGGGGCTTACAACCAAGGCGTAGCATTCTTTTGGCACAATGGCAGGGTGATCCTTCCTATCAAATGTGCACGGGATTTCTGACCACCTGACGTACTGCGGCATAGCCGGAACTGTGGCGTTCAGGATCCGGGTAGCTGACTTGGAAGCGCGTACTGTTGGGGTCCCGAGGAAAGTGTGGTAAGCCCCCACGCTCTTTTTATCGAATGGGTTGGATTTACCTGCGGATCCTGCCTTGGGATCCGGCGAGTTATCATCCTCATCCATCGCCTCGGAACTATCTTCCTCTTTGTCCTTGTTCTTGCCCTTGCCTCCCTTGCCACGTGGGCGGTGCTTCCGGGCTCGCTTATATCCTGCCTCCGGGTCGTTCTTTAGATCATTGACCCACTTGCAGTTGCGGTTGGTGTGAGTGGACTTCCCTGTAACCGGATCCAAGTGGGCCAGGCAGGGCATGTCTCTGTACTCCTCGTAGGTTTGCGGGGCGCGGGATCCGCCAGCTGTAACCTCAGTGGCATGCTGCTGACCCCTGCCGGCTCCGCCTCCACGTCCGCGTCCTCTTTCGCCTCCTGAACCTCCGCGTTGAAACGCCATGGCGACCATCTCGGATCCGCCACTCTTCTGGTCATCAGGGTTCTTGCGCTTATGGCTACTGCTGCTGCCGTTATCACGGTTCTTCTTTTGTTGGTGCAGGGGGATTGCTGTAGCTGCGAGATCACCGCCTGCGTCATCATCGGCGGCAGTATGATCACTGGCAATGGAGATCATTTCATCCAAAGTCAGCTTGGTTGAGTTAGCCAAACGAGTGAGCGTATGCCTCAGCAATCCTCCTCTCTGCAGTCCACCAATGAAAGCGTACATGGTGGTGGTGTGGTCGACGTTTTCGCACTCGTTCCTGCATGCCAACCATCGTGTGAGGTAGTTTCTTGAGGTTTCTCCCTTCTTCTGGATGCAGGCTTGCAGGTCGCTTGCCGTGGCAGGTCTTTTGTAGGTGCCTCTGAAGTGTTTCTCGAAAGCGGTCTTCAGGTCGAACCAGCAAAAGATGGAGTTCTTCTCGAGGTCACTGAGCCAGATCCGGGCTGGACCTACAAGGTACAACTGGAGCATGCGGCAGGCGATGTTAGGGGTTCCTCCGGCAAAGGTTACTGCATTATAGTAATCCTCAATCCAGGTATCCGGCCTTTCTGTGCCATCATAATGCTTCAGGTTTCCGGGTAGCTTGAGGTTCATCCTTGGCTTTGGTTCCTCTCGAATCATCCTGCCAAAGCACTTCGGACCAATGTAGTCGGTTCTGTATTCGTTAAGGCGATCCCGCGCGTCGCGCGGGCCGTGGCGAGGAGATTGTGAGCGAGAGCGAGATCTCCGTCTGTCGCCTCCGCCTCCACCTCCGCCGCCACCGCTGGGTGGTGGTGAGGGAGACCTGCGAGGTGGTCGGTCCGATTTCTTGCTTCCGCCATCTGATTCTCCTCGGCCTTCCCGGTGCTGGCTCCGGCTCCTGTGGCTGCCTTCGCCATGGCGCTGGCTGCCCTGGTCGTTCCGGCTCCGGCGAGGCTCCGGGTTGTGGCTCCGGCGAGGCTCTGGGTCGCGCTCCTCATTCCGACTCCTCCTGGGCTCGGGCTCACGAACATTGTTCTGGTTCCGGCGTGGTTCCGGCGAGCGCTCCCTGTTTCTGTTTCTTGGCAGCACGTTGTCGCGGATAACAATCCCACCATGCCCTGGGGGCCTGGTGTTTCCGGCTGGACTACGGCGGCGAGGGGGTCGCGGGTAACCATTAGGCGGCGGAGAGGGATTGCGATATTTGTCTCGTCCAGAGTACATTGCATCCTTTCCCTTTCTTGGATCTGACGAAGGCGTCTTTGATGGAACGGGGATCGGATTTGGGTGTTCCCTGGTTTTTCTTCTGCGTTCCGAGGATCCGGTGTGTGATTCATCATCAGGATGCCGATTGGCGCGGGCGTCCTTCTGCGCGGTAGATACACAGTTATCCGGATTGGATTCCAACCTGCGCGAAGTATCCGCCTTGCTTTGCTGCTGCATTGCTGAAGCGACAAGTTTGCAGACGTAGTTGATATCAACCTCTTCGTCCTTCTTCTTCAACAGCTCCGCAGCTTTTAGCATGTTGTCCTTTGGGGTTTCCAGCGGCTGCTGCTCTACGGGCGTGGCAAAGTTGATTCTGCGTGGCGGAATTGCTTCTCTAACAATTCGATCGGCCTCCGCCTGCGCATAGGTCATCTTTACTTCCCACTCTTGCGCCATGCTCTTGACCTGCTCGAGTGTGGCAGCAATCTCGCGATCCTGTCTGTCGAATTGGTCCGCCAAACCTGCAGCTTCTTCCCTTTCTTCCCTTAATGCGGCTGCGGCATCGGCGAGCTTCTTGGCTGTGGCCAGCATTTCCTTTCTAGTAGCCTCTAGAGCCTCCGGATCTGCGGCGTCGCCCGGGGTTATAGGTTTGTTAAGAACTGCTCGTGCAACCATCTCTTCAGCTGACAGGAGTTCCTCCGAGGAAGACTCCCTTCGGGGTCGCTCCCGTGACATTGGAGATCCTTGGCGGGATGGCTGAGGGTCAGATTGGTCGGTTGCCTCTTCTGATCCGGGTTGCCCCAGCGCTGCTACGGTTGCGAGAACCTGCTTAGGCTGGGCGGAATCAACTTCAGGCTGATCTCCGTATCCGTATTCCCTTATCTTGCGAACGAAGTCATCAGACTCCATGGAGGGGGTATCTCCCGAAATTGGGCTCAGATTGCCCAAAATCGACTCTTCAACCGGAGCTTCGCTTTCTCCGACAGGCTCAGCCTGACCCGGATCCGCGTCGTTTTCCGGTGCCTCTACCTGCTCAGGACCAGCTCCGTCTTCTTGAGGGGCGGTTCCGGCGGTATGGGCCAAGAAGTGTACGAAGTGGCACCTCTGCTTTTCTAACACACAGGAGACCCGGGCGGATGCATTGGTCTTCCACCGTTGTTTCCTGCTCAGGGGCGGATTGGGTGGGCTTTGAAAATTCCAGATCCGAGGCGGAATCTTCCTTGGGAAGCTCCTGCATCTCAGATCGGATCTTCGCGACAGCGTCCAGCTCTGCGGCGGTCGCGTCTGCGTTACTTACCAGTGGGTTTCCGTCGGAATCGACGGTTTCCCCGATGAAGATGTGTATGCCGCCAATTGGGACGATGGAGAGCTTGACGGGGTTTGTCCTAGCCGGAATCAAACACTCATCCGGAGGGACGATCGGCAGATTTCCGGCGTAGAGGACGCGCCCCACAGCGATGGTGTCGTCGTAGCTTCCCATGGCGGAACCCTACCGGTTCCGGCCTCCAGACGCCACAGGCCCCACGGTGGGTGCCAACTGTCGTTGCCTATTCGACGGTACCTCAGAGGAGGGATCCTCACGAGGAGGAGAAGAAGTAGGGGCCATAGGGCGGAGTGCTCTTGGGACGGTGGTACGCGATTTACCCAGCTTCGGAACACCTGCACGATGACAGGGCCTACTGCTGCTTGTCTGGAATTATCTGGGCGCTTTCGTGTTGTTACAATGAGTTGTGGTTGTGCCTCTAGGGCTACCGGGATCCGGCTTATATAGGCGCACGGATCTAGGGTTTACATGGAGAGTCCTAGCCGGAATACAAGTTGCCTAACTACGGTTCAAAGTCTTGCCGTGTACGTCAAGGATCCGCCTTCCTTCAAGTACGTGCTGGATCCGGATACTTTATGGGCCTCCACGGATCCGGCCTCCTTCGTAGGTCGGTTGAGATCCGGCTCCTCATTCCTGGGCTGGACTTCATCCTTCATGATCTACAGCAACTGGGCCGCCCGATGGGCCACATGCCTCACCACCAACTATGGGCCACCCGGGCTTGCCGGATCTAGGCCATGCCGTTGATATACCCATAAAGTATACCCACAACACCACTACTTGATAGTAAAAAGGTAAAAGATAGTGATGATGTGATACCGCGGCACTCCCCCAAGCTTGGAACAAACCAAGGGGGTGCCAATACCAATGATGAATTACTCCTTCGGCAGTGGTGGTGAATTCTTCCCATCATCAGACTTCCAACGAAGAGGCTCTCCATCAACAAATGACATCTTGGTCTCAGGAATCCTGAAACTAGCAGCATAGCTTATGTGTTTAAACCTGTTTTCATACTCACAGTTTTGATTCTGAACATCATAGAGTTGAGCTTGGAGCTTGTTGGTGGTGTCGTGAAGCGAGAGGATGTCGTCCCACAGCTTTGCAGTCTCCTTCTTGTGTCCATCAATAAGTTCAGACACAATCTTGTGGAAGATGTCCACTTCACGCTCAGCCATCTTCTTGTAGTTGAAGACCTCTTGTTCTAGTTTCTCCATCATGTCTTCCAAGCTTCCTTCTCCTTTAGGACCCCGAACATCTTCAATCTGCAACTCTCCATCTACGAGCAGCAATTCCTTGGGGTGCATCTTCAGCTCGTTCATGTACGGGTTGATGACGTCCTCAAAGAAGCTGTCCTTCGGAGTCCCCGATGAAGACATGGTGGCTCTAGATCCGAAGCAGATCCTGGCAGAAAACAGCTCGAAACAAAACACGTCGAGAAAACGATATACGGACCTCCAGGGGTTCGGGGGATTATATAGAAAAAAATTTCACGACAGAAGGAAAGTACCAGGCCGAACCAGAGTTGGAGAGGGACACCGAGGGGCCCTCCTCATAGGGCGGCGCGGCCAGGGCAGGGCCCGCGCCGGCCTATGGGGGCACGCCCTCGTGCGTCTCCTCAACTCCGTTTCGATCTCGTAATTTTTCATATTTTCCAAAAGTAGCAAAAATATTGTTCGGAAAGTTAAACGCGGACTTTTTATTACCAGTACTGTTACCTATTCAAAGTCGAACTCTGCAGAACTGTCAATTTGGCCTTTGATGAAAGCTTTCGGAGTCACCACTCGAATAACATCAACATCTTCATTATAAGAATCTCCAGAAATATAATGCTTGAGTCTTTGTCCATTCACCACTTGTGTGGCATCGCCTTGTAGAGAACTAATTTTAATTGCCCCTGAACGATACACCTCCACAATGACATATGGTCCCTCCCATTTTGAGAGCAATTTCCCTGCAAAAAATCTGAGACGAGACCAATACAATAGGACTTTATCCCCAACATTAAATTCTCTTTTGATAATTCTTCTATCATGCCATTTCGTAACTTTCTCCTTAAAAAGTTTAGCATTTTCATAAGCTTCACTTCTCCATTCATCTAAAGAACTCAATTGTAGCAATCTCTTCTTACCGGCAAGTTTAGGATCTTTATTTAATTCTCTTACAGCCCAATAAGCTTTGTGCTCTAGTTCTAAAAGTAAATGACAAGCTTTCCCATAAACCATTTTATAAGGAGACATACCCATAGGATTTTTATAAGCAGTTCTATAAGCCCATAGTGCTTCCTTCAATTTACTAGCCTCATTCTTCCTAGATTTATTAACAGTCTTTTGCAAGATAGATTTAATCTCTCTATTTGATAATTCTACTTGCCCACTAGTTTGAGGATGATAAGCGGAAGCAATCCTATGATTAATACCATATTTAGCAAGAGTTTTTCTAAAACCACCATGAATAAAATGAGAACCTCCATCAGTCATAAGATATCTAGGAACTCCAAATCTAGGAAAAATAATATCTTAAAGCATTCTTAAAGAGGTCTCACCATCAGCACTTTTTGTGGGTATGGCTTCCACCCATTTAGTAACATAATCAACAGCGACAAGTATATGAGTGTTACCTTCTGAAGAAGGGAAAGGACCCATTAAGTCAAATCCCCAACAATCGAATGGTTCAATAACAAGAGTATAATTCATAGGCATTTCATTGCGACTGGAGATATCACCAACCCTTTGACATTCATCACAAGATAAAATAAACTTTCTTGCATCTTTAAAGAGAGTTGGCCAATAGAAGCCCGATTGTAGAACCTTTTGTGCGGTTCTATCTCCGGCGTGATGTCCTCCATAAACGCTACCATGACATTTACTCAATATCTCTTGTTGTTCATATTCGGGAACACATCTTCGCATAATACCATCCACTCCCTCTTTATATAAGTGTGGGTCATCCCAAAAATAATGCCTCAAGTCATAAAAGAATTTCCTCCTTTGCTAAGCTGAAAAGGTTGGAGGCAAGTACTTGGAAACAATAAAGTTAGCATAATCAGCATACCAAGGACTATCTCGCGAGCTCACCTTTATTACAACCAATTGTTCATTTGGAAAACTATCATTAACAGGAACAGGATCATAAGCAATATTTTCCAATCTAGATAAATTATCAGCAACATGATTATCAGCACCTTTCCTATCTATAATATGTAAATCAAATTCTTGGAAAAGAAGCACCCATCTAATAAGCCTTGGCTTAGCATCTTTCTTTTCCATAAGGTACCTAATTGCATCATGATCAGTATGAATTGTAACTTTTGAATCAACAATATAAGGTCTAAACTTGTCACAAGCAAAAACCACAGCTAACAATTCTTTTTCAGTTGTAGCATAATTTCTTTGAGCAGCATCAAGAGTTTTACTAGCATAATGAATAACATTCAAATTTTTATCTATTCGCTGTCCAAGGACAGCACCTACAGCAAAATCACTAGCATCACACATAATTTCAAAAGGTAAATTCCAATCAGGAGGTTCAACTACAGGAGCAGTTGTCAAGGCTTTCTTTAGAGTTTCAAAAGCTTCCTTACAATCATCATCGAAAACAAAAGGTACATCTTTTTGAAGAAGAATAGTAAGAGGCTTTGAAATCTTAGAGAAATCATTAATAAATCTCCTATAAGACCCAGCATGACCAAGAACACTACGAATACCTTTAACATCCCTAGGATAGGGCATCTTCTCAATTGCTTCAACTTTAGCTCTATCAACTTCAATACCTCTCTCAGAAATTTTATGTCCCAATACAATTCCTTCATTAACCATAAAGTGGCATTTCTCCCAATTAAGAACAAGGTTAGTTTATTCACATCTCTGCAAAACTTTATCAAGGTTTTGCAAGCAATTGCCAAAAGAATTCCCATAGACAGAAAAATCATCCATGAATACCTCTACAATCTTTTCACAAAAGCCATGAAAATAGCAGACATGCATCTTTGAAAAGTAGCAGGAGCATTACATAAACCAAAAGGCATACGCATAGCATAAGTTCCATAGGGACAAGTGAAAGTTGTTTTCTCTTGATCTTTAGTTTTAACAGCAATTTGTGAAAACCCAGAATAACCATCAAGAAAGCAAAAATGAGTATTTTTAGATAACCTTTCTAACATTTGATCAATAAAAGGTAAAGGGTAATGATCTTTCTTATTAACTTTATTAACTTTTCGATAATCAATGCACATTCTATACCCTACAACTACTCTTTGAGGGATGAGCTCATCATTATCATTAGGTACAACAGTTATTCCTCCTTTCTTAGGAACACAATGCACAAGACTAACCCATCTACTATCAGCAATAGGATATATAATACTAGCTTCAAGAAGTTTTAATACCTCATTCCTTACCACATCCTTCATCTTAGGAATTAGACGACGCTGATGCTCAACAACAGGCTTTGCATCATCTTCCATGTTGATGGCATGCTGGCAAATAGAGGGAGAAATCCCCTTCAAATCATCAAGAGTGTAGCCAATAGCTCCTCGGTGTTTCTTTAATATCTCCAATAACCTTTCTTCCTCAAACTCTGAAAGCTTAGAACTAATAATAACAGGATATATTTTCTTATCATCAATATGAGCATACTTAAGATTATCAGGCAATGGTTTTAAATCAAAAACAGGATCTTCCTTTGGTGGTGGTGTTGTACCTAGATCTTCAACCGGTAAATCATGTTTAAGAATAGGTTGACGAAGGAAAATTTCATCAAGCTCATTCCTTTCTTCCCTAAAGACTTCACTCTCACTATCCTCCAAATGTTGCTGCAAAGGATTATTAGGAGCAAGAGCAATAGATGCACACTGTTCAACTCTAAAATCATTATTAGGTAAATCAGCTTTATAAGGAGTTTTGGCAAATTTAGAGAAATTAAACTTATAAGATTCACCAGCAAATTTGGTCACAATTTTCTCTTTCTTGCAATCTATAACAGCTTCACAAGTATTTAGAAAAGGTCTACCAAAAATGATAGGACAAGACTTACTAGCAGCAGAACCAAGTACCAAAAAGTCAGCAGGATATTTAATCTTACCACATAGAACTTCCACATCTCGAACAATACCAATAGGAGAAATAGTTTTTCTATTAGCTAGCCGAATAACCACATCAATATCTTCAAGTTCACAAGAACCAATTTCATGCATGATTTCCGTGTAAAGCTCATAAGGAATGGCACTAATACTTGCACCAATGTCGCATAAACCATAATAACAATGATCACCAATTCTAACAGAGAGCATAGGAACACTGGCTTTCCTAGACTTACTAGGATGCGAAACAATATTAGAAGCATCTTCACAGAAAATAATATGACCATCTTCTACATTTTCAGTCACAAGATCTTTAACTATTGCAATAGCAGGTTCAACCTTTATTTGCTCTTCAGGTTCTATAGGTTTCTTTGCACTTTCATTAACCGCACTAGTTATAACAGAATACTCCTTCATTTTAGCAGGGAAAGGAGTTTTTTCACTATAAGCTTCAGGAAGAATATGATCAACAGTTTCAATTACAACACATTTATTTATAGATGAATCAGTTTTATCTTTATACGGTTCATGATACTTATCAAAATTCTTCCTAGGCAATTCAAAATGAGAGGCAAAAGCTTTATAAAAATTTGCAACAACTTGAGAGTCAAGACCATAAGCAGCACTCATATTACGAAATTTATCAGTATCCATAAAAGTTTCAATGCATTCATAATCATAATTTATACCTGACTCTCTACCTTTGTCGTTCTCCCATCCTTCAGTATTCTCCTGAATCCGATCAAGAAGGTCCTTTTTAAACTCTTCTTTGTTGCGTGTAAATGATCCAGAACAAGTAGTATCCAGCAAGGTTTTATCTTGAAAAGAAAGTCTTGCATAGAAATTATCAATAATGATATTACCAGGAAGCTCATGAATGGGGCATTTGAGCATTAAAGACTTCAATCTCCCCCATGCTTGGGCAATACTCTCTCCATCATGAGGCCAGAAATTATATATGCGGTTCCGGTCTTTTTGAATTTCACTTGGAGGATAGAATTTAGAATAAAATAGAGGCACAATATCCTTCCAATCAAGAGAATCCCCATTCTTCAGCAATTTATACCAATGCGCTGCTTTACCAGACAGCGATATAGAGAATAGTTTCTTCCTAACTTCATCCATAGCAATACCTGCACACTTGAATAAACCGCATAATTCATGTAAAAACAGTAAATGATCTCCAGGATGGACAGTTCCATCCCCTTCATAGCGGTTATCCACAACACGTTCAACAATTTTCATAGGTATTTTGTATGGAACCTCTTTCTCACCTGGCGCCTCATCCACTACCTTTGCAGTAGTAGTAGATTTCCCAAATAGAAATTCAAGAGAAGATCTCTCCATAATGAATTATAGCAGCAGGCAGAAATAAAATCAGCACGTACAGTAAAAGTTTCCCTTACCAATTCCACTTACCAATAGCGCTTCACTCCCCGGCAACGGCGCCAGAAAATAGTCTTGATGACCCATAAGTATAGGGGGTGTATCGTAGTACTTTCGATAAATAAGAGTGTCGAACCCAACGAGAAGCAGAAGGTGTTGACAAGCAGTTTCGATGAAGGATTCACTGTAAATGCTCACAGACAAGTATTCAGGGGTTTTGATATAGCAGATAAATAAAGTACAAGTAAGTAAAATGCGAGAGTAATAATTGCAGCGAGTGGCCCAATCCTTTTTAGCACAAAGGACAAGCCGGTTTGTTTACTTATAATGACCAAACGTTCTTGAGGACACACGGGAATTTAGTCTAGTGCTTTCGCTTCATATAGTTGATTAATCTTCATTGTTTTGATACGTGTTGTGCGGGCGAACCTATGCTAATGCACCGCCTGACATAGGCATCCCAAATGGGCCTGCCGAAGATAGTACCCGGGGTTTACTGAAGGCCCACTACCCGAAGAATAAGAAGATTCGAGAGCCCAAGATATATTAAGGAAAGTTAGAGTTGTAATAGGAAGTGTTTTTTTTGTAATCTGGCGGGATGAGTTAGAAACCGTCCCGGACTCTGTAACTTGTACAACACGAATCCCTCGGCTCCACCTCCTATATAAAGGGGGAGTCGAGGGACGAAGAGATCATCGAATCATTGTCGACAAACCCTAGTTTTCATAATCGTCGAGTACTTTTCGGCTGAAACCTTCGAGATCTACTTGCCCTCTACTTCCAACTAAACCCTAGCCTACAATCCATAGGCATTGACAAGTGGATACCTTGTCAATTGGCGCCGTCTGTGGGAATTAGAGGCGTAAGGATCTGATCTCGATGGCACGTTCAAGATCTTCGACATCATCAACCGCAAGCAACGCAATGGATCAAGGTAAACAGATCGTTGCTGGTCCTGTCGATTTTGTTCCTCACCCACCCTCCCGTTTGGATGCATATGCGTACCTGGCGGAGCCTATGGAGATGACGTTCGGAAGGTTTCGCTTTCGCATCGAGAAAGAAGGATCGTATCGTGTCAAAATTCCGATTTCGTCGGGATCGTCGGCGGATGATTCTGATTTTTCAAGCTATACATCGTCAACCGAATCAGGAGAAGAAGAAATTTCGTCGACACGCTACGTCAGCACCAGGGCAAGGGAGAAACTCGCCAAGATCTTTAGCGACATGTCGTTTGAGTCATCTGCGGACTCATATATAAGCGATGGCTCAAGCGATGTCGACAGTTACGACTTCATCGACAAATCTATCACAATGGGCAAGGTCTTCATCAATCTCAACGATGATGTCACCAAACCCAACATAGATCTGAATACAAAATATCATCAGATTTATGCCATTGAAGATCAAGAGGAAACATCTGAGGCTTTCGACGATATGGGAAATCCATACGTCGATCCCTCTGATCTACGACGAGGCCTGGGCAATAAATACGTCGGGCCACAGCCGCGAGACAGAGTTCAACTTTCGCAAGCAGCGTGGGATAGAGCCGCGAGAGCTATGAACGGTTCAGAACCAATGGCTACCACGGCCACACCAGAGGAATTACAAGCATATCAATATAGGCTCGCACGAGCTGCCAGAGAATTGGAAAAACAGACAGCTGAGTTAAACAGGAGAAAGGAGGCAGCTTCTGCATCCAGCAGGAGAAGGGCAGACCTAAGTCGACAATCTAGAACTTCGGGTGATAGCCACAGGGAGGCTCGGAACAGAGGAAGATCAAGGTTACAACACATACCCGAAGCAGAAAGAGAGCACTTGGTCCAAAACCTCGACATGTCCTTTATGTCGATAGATACAAGAGGGAACATTATCCCTAAGACACCAGAAGCTGGGTATATGGCGACACAAGCTTTTATCCTCGCATCTAAACCACCTCCAGGTGATCCAAGGGAAACACTATATAATATGGCGATAGCAGGAGTTGGAGCTATGGGGACAGCATTTGTATCAACACCTCCCGAAGGAGCGGCAAGGCAAAATAGTCCACGACCTGCAGCAGCAACAGCGGCAGCCCCTGAAAGACCAAGTGGAGCAAGAGATACGGCAGCACAGGCAAGGGTCGATAGAGCGCGGCAAAGCAGAAGGGAACATCGGCAATCCCCAGAGCTTAACGACGAAGATATGTGTGGCTTACCGTGTTTCACGAGGAGAGTCCGAAAAACTCGAGTCCCTTCAGGATTCAAGTTACCCGACAACTTCAAGAAATTCGACGGCCTTCAAGATCCAGAGGATTGGCTAGTTGATTATCTCGAGACAATAAAGCTTAAAGGAGGAACCAGAGCAACAGCTATGCAAAGCATCCAGGTGCATCTAAGTGGAGCAGCACGATCTTGGATAAAGAAACTTACCCCAGGATCCATCGACAGTTGGGAAAGCTTCGAGGATGTGTTCGTCAAGAACTTCCGGTCCACATGCAAGAAACCTGCGTCGTTGGAGGAGCTGAGAGCATGTCAACAAAAGTCGGACGAGCCAATGAGAAAATACATCCAAAGGTGGAACATCATCAAAAACTCGGCAGAAAATATATCTGACGAGAGAGCGATAGATGCGTTTGTCGCAGGAATCAGGCGCGGAGATTTCGTCGAAGACTTGGGAAGGACCAACCCAAAGACAGTATTCGCGTTAATGGAAATAGCAAACAGATGGGCAGATGGAGAAGATGCTGTCCACAACAAGCGGCACAGGTCGCCAGAGGAAGACCGTGGTCGAAATTATCAACCGAGGCGACGATTTCCTCGGCAGTACCCGAACTATGACGCTCCAGGACAAATTTCGGCAGGTTTTCGGGCAAACACAGGAGGAAACAACAGAGATGATTATCAGAGAAGCAGTGAGCAGCGAGGCGATAACAGGGACGATTCTCGCAACAACAGGCAAAATAGCGGGCCTAGGTTCCCGAGGCCTTTCATTTCCCCCGAAGAAATGATGAATGGGCCGTGTCAGATGCACTTTTTCCTCGACAGCAACGGAAAAAGACAGTCAGGGCACCTGCAGAAAGACTGTCGTAATTTCCAGGCAATGTTAAGGTATGCAGAGCATGCTAACGCTCGGGCAGCACAGAGAAATCCTCGGGAACCCAGGAGCGAGATTCACTTGCCACCTCCTCCCGCGATTACAGACGACAATCGACATCAGCTCAGAATAGCGGCAGCACCTCCACCACCACCTTATGTTGATCCTAACTCCAACGGAGTGGTGTCGATGATTCAGAAGGGAAGGCCATCCAATAGAGCTCAGAAAGTAATCTCACGACAGGTGTTTATGGCAGGAAAAATGCCTCCACCAACAGTCGAGTATCTTAATTGGTCAGGGCAAGATATTGGCTTTACCATAGCAGATCATCCGCAGCAAGTTCCTCGGCCAGGGCAGTCAGCACTTATTCTGCCAGCAGTTATTGCGGGATTTGATGTCTCTCGAGTGTTCATGGACGGCGGCAGCAGCTTAAACCTTATGTATGCAGATACATTGAGGAAGATGAACATATCCTTAGCAAACTTGAAGCCAACAGACACAAGGTTCCACGGCATCACACCGGAGAAACCAAGTTATCCATTGGGGAAGATCAATCTCGACGTTCAGTTTGGAACCCGAGAGAATTATAGAATCGAGAGGCTGGAATTTGAAGTCGTAGATTTTCCGTCGCAGTACCACGCTTTGTTGGGACGACCAGCATATGCTAGATTTATGGCGGTGCCACACTATACATACCTGTTGTGGAGATTGCCTGGACCAAAGGGACCGATCACAGTCAAAGGAAGCTTCGCCTTAGCCGATAAGTGCGACAATGATTTTCATCGGATATCAGAAACTTTCGGGATGCAAGCTGAGTATTTGGCGTCAAAAAGTATGACTGACTACGACGTGCTGCCAGACGTTGGAAGGCCAAATAAAGAATCAACTTTCAATACCGAGAAAAATTCTAAGGAGGTAAAGATTCACCCGACAGACCCGAAAAAGACGACGTCCATTGCAACAAATATGGATATCGCATAGGAAAGCGCGCTCGTCAAGTTCCTCCGTGAGCACTGGAAAATCTTCGCATGGTGTCCAGCTGACATGCCAGGAGTACCCAGGGAACTTGCCGAGCACCACCTCAACTTGGATCCTCTCGCGAGACCAATCAAACAACCCTTGCGGCGTTTTTCGGAACCAAACCGCAAAGCTATGCTATCAGAAATAGATCGACTCAAGGATGCTGGTTTTATCAAAGAGATATCTACAGAAGCCACATGGGTAGCTAACCCAGTGATGGTGCCGAAGAAACACACGACAGTCCTTCGCATGTGCGTCGACTTTACGTGTCTCAATAAACATTGTCCTAAGGATCACTTTCCCCTCCCAAGGATCGATCAAATCATCGACTCCACGGCAGGATGTGAACGTCTTTCCTTTTTGGATGCATAATCTGGTTACAACCAGATCAGACTAAAAGAAGATGATGAGGCCAAAACAGCGTTCATAACACCTTACGGCGTGTTTTGCTACAGAACAATGCCTTTTGGTCTAAAAAACGCGGGAGCAACATATCAGAGGATGATGCAGAAGGGTTTGGCGACACGGATTGGGAAAAACGTGCAAGTATACATCGACGATGTCGTCATAACATCAAAAAAGGGGGCAACGCTGATCGAGGATCTCAAGGAAACCTTTGACAACCTTGACAAATTCTGCCTCAAACTGAACCCGACAAAGTGTTCTTTTGGCGTCCCAGCAGGAGAACTTCTGGGGTTTCTAGTTTCAGCAAGAGGGGTTGAAGCAAATCCCGATAAAATACAAGCCATCGTAACAATGAGGAAGCCAACAAAGTTGAAAGAAATACAACAGTTAACTGGGCGAGTCGCAGCTTTGAGCAGATTCGTCGCCAGACTGGGAGAAAAAGCGTTACCATTTTACGCCCTAATAAAGCAAGGAGATAAATTCCAGTGGAACGAAGAGGCCGACAGAGCTTTCGAGGATTTGAAGCGCACAATCTCGACACCACCAATTTTGGTGGCGCCGAAGGAAAAGGAACCTCTCCTGCTGTATATTGCAGCCACGCCCCAAGTGGTGAGCACGGTGCTAGTTGTCGAAAGAGAAGAAGAAGGAAAACTCCATGGAGTGCAAAGGCCAGTATATTTCATTAGCGAAGTTCTGTCACCTTCCAAACAGCGGTACCCGCAGTACCAAAAACTAGCATATGGAGTAATTGCAACGGCAAGGAAGTTGCGCCACTATTTTTCGGCACACCCGATAATAGTAGTCAATGAAGCACCTCTCTCAAATATACTGAACAATCAAGAAGCTACAGGGCGTGTCTCCCTTTGGGGAATAGAACTTTCCCCTCGGGACATCACGTATGAAAAAAGAAAGGCAATCAAGTCGCAAGTTCTGCTAGATTTCATTGCAGAGTGGATGGAGCTACAAAACACGGGACCCCCAGATTTGTCGAGAACCTGGACCATGAACTTCGATGGGTCCAAGAGAGTAGAAGGAGCTGGCGCAGGAGTAGTACTTATATCACCTGAAGGCGACAAGTTGAAGTACGTCCTTCGGATGACGTTCCCTAACGCATCTAACAATGAAGCAGAATATGAAGCCCTCATACACGGGATGAAGATGGCGAAAGCTTGTGGTGCAACTCGACTAAAAATCTTTGGCGACTCACAATTGGTGGCTCAGCAAGTTATGAACCAATGTGATGCAGTCAATGATAGCATGATGGCATACAAGGAGGTGTACAATGAGCTCGAGAAGCTGTTTGATGGATGCGAGGTAAATCACATCAGTAGATTGAGCAATGATGAAGCCGACGTTCTCGCAAACATCGGGTCGCAGTGCCTCCCAATCCCGCCAGGAGTATTTTGGGAAGAAATAGCGGAGAGATCCACGAAGCCAAAAAAGGTGCAGAAAAAAGCAAAAGAAGAGAAAACTTCGGCACCCCTCAAAGAAACCACGGAGGATGAAGAGGACCAAGAGCTTGTGATGATGGTACAAATTCCTTGGATGCAAGCATATATATCATACATCCCCAGGAAAGAAATACCCGATGATCCAGTTGAGGCAAGGCGAGTTATTCGATGATCTAAAGCTTTTACAGTGGTCAAAGAGGAATTATACAAGCGAAGTATATTGATGGCGTGTAACTCACACGTTCGTTGGGAACCCCAAGAGGAAGGTATGATGCGCACAGCAGCAAGTTTTCCCTCAGAAAGAAACCAAGGTTTATCGAACCAGGAGGAGCCAAGAAGCACGTTGAAGGTTGATGGCGGCGGGATGTAGTGCGGCGCAACACCAGGGATTCCGGCGCCAACGTGGAACCTGCACAACACAACCAAAGTACTTTGCCCCAACGAAACAGTGAGGTTGTCAATCTCACCGGCTTGCTGTAACAAAGGATTAACCGTATTGTGTGGAAGATGATTGTTTGCAGAAAACAGTAGAACAAGTATTGCAGTAGATTGTATTTCAGTAAAGAGAATTGGACCGGGGTCCACAGTTCACTAGAGGTGTCTCTCCCATAAGATAAACAACATGTTGGGTGAACAAATTACAGTTGGGCAATTGACAAATAAAGAGAGCATGACCATGCACATACATATCATGATGAGTATAGTGAGATTTAATTGGGCATTACGACAAAGTACATAGACCGCCATCCAACTGCATCTATGCCTAAAAAGTCCACCTTCAGGTTATCATCCGAACCCCCTCCAGTATTAAGTTGCAAAGCAACAGACAATTGCATTAAGTATGGTGCGTAATGTAATCAACAACTACATCCTTAGACATAGCATCAATGTTTTATCCCTAGTGGCAACAGCACAACACAACCTTAGAACTTTCTGTCACTGTCCCAGGTGTCAATGCAGGCATGAACCCACTATCGAGCATAAGTACTCCCTCTTGGAGTTACAAGCATCTACTTGGCCAGAGCATCTACTAGTAACGGAAAGCATGCAAGATCATAAACAACACGTAGATATAACTTTGATAATCAACATAACAAGTATTCTCTATTCATCGGATCCCAACAAACGCAACATATAGAATTACAGATAGATGATCTTGATCATGTTAGGCAGCTCACAAGATCCGACAATGATAGCACAATGGGGAGAAGACAACCATCTAGCTACTGCTATGGACCCATAGTCCAGGGGTAGACTACTCACACATCACACCGGAGGCGACCATGGCGGCGTAGAGTCCTCCGGGAGATGATTCCCCTCTCCGGCAGGGTGCCGGAGGCGATCTCCTGGATCCCCCGAGATGGGATCGGCGTTGGCGGCGTCTCTGGAAGGTTTTCCGTATCGTGGCTCTCGGTACTGGGGGTTTCGTCACGGAGGCTTTAAGTGGGCGGAAGGGCAAGTCAAGAGGGGGCACAGGGGCCCCAGATGACAGGGCGGCGCGGCCAAGGGGTGGGCCGCGCCGTGATGTCTACGTTCCCCCTCCTTTCCTGTAGACAGTGTTGGGCCTCCAAGAGCAGAGGTTTGTAGAACAGCAGCAAGTTTTCCCTTAAGTGGATCACCCAAGGTTTATCGAACTCAGGGAGGAAGAGGTCAAAGATATCCCTCTCATGCAACCCTGCAACCACAAAGCAAGAAGTCTCTTGTGTCCCCAACACACCAAATAGGTGCACTAGTTCGGCGAAGAGATAGTGAAATACAGGTGGTATGAATAAGTATGAGCAGTAGCAACGGTGCCAGACAATAGCTTGCTGGCGCGTAGTTGATGGCGGTGGTATTGCAGCAGTAGTAACACAGTGAAACAGTAAACAAGCAGTAGTAACTCAGCAGTATTTAGGAACAAGGCCTAGGGATTACACTTTCACTAGTGGACACTCTCAACATTGATCACTTAACAGAACAGATAAATGCATACTCTACACTCTCGTTGGATGATGAACGCATTGCGTAGGATTACACGAACCCTCAATGCCGGAGTTAACAAGCTCCACAATTTGTTCATATTTAAGTAACCTTATAGTGTAAGATAGATCAATAGACTAAACCAAGTACTAACATAGCATGCACACTGTCACCTTCATGCATATGTAGGAGGAATAGATCACATCAATATTATCATAGCAATAGTTAACTTCGCAATCTACAAGAGATCATGATCATAGCATAAACCAAGTACTAACACGGTGCACACACTGTCACCTTTACACACGTGCAGGAGGAATAGAACTACTTTAATAACTTTGCTAGAGTAGCACATAGATAAATTGTGATACAAACTCATATGAATCTCAATCATGTAAAGCAGCTCATGAGATTATTGTATTGAGGTACATGGGAGAGATGAACCACATAGCTACCGGTACAGCCCCGAGCCTCGATGGAGAACTACTCCCTCCTCATGGGAGTAGCAGCGGTGATGAAGATGGCGGTGGAGATGGCAGCGGTGTCGATGGAGAAGCCTTCCGGGGGCACTTCCCCGTTCCGGCGGCGTGCCGGAACAGAGACTCCTGTCCCCCAGATCTTGGCCTCGCGATGGCGGCGGCTCTGGAAGGTTTCTGTGGTTTTCGTCGAACGTATCAGGGTTTCTGATCCAGGGGCTTTATATAGGCGAAGAGGCGGCGCAGGAGGGCTGACAGGGGGGCCAAACTATAGGGCGGCGCGGCCCCCCCTCTGGCCGCGCCAGCCTGTAGTTTGGTGGGCCTGTGGCCCCCCTCTGACCTCTCTGGTGTGTTCTGGATGCTTCCGGGAAAAATAGGAACCTGGGCGTTGATTTCGTCCGATTCCGAGAATATTTCGTTACTAGGATTTCTGAAACCAAAAACAGCAGAAAACAGGAACTGGCACTTCGGCATCTTGTTAATAGGTTAGTTCCAGAAAATGCACGAATATGACATAAAGTGTGCATAAAACATGTAGATAACATCAATAATGTGGCATGGAACATAAGAAATTATCGATACGTCGGAGACGTATCAGCATCCCCAAGATTAGTTCTGCTCGTCCCGAGCAGGTAAAACGATAACACAGATAATTTCTGGAGTGACATGCCATCATAAACTTGATCATACTATTTGTAAAGCATATGTAGTGAATGCAGCGATCAAAACAATGGTAATGTCATGAGTAAACAACTGAATCATAAAGCAAAGACTTTTCATGAATAGCACTTCAAGACAAGCATCAATAAGTCTTGCATAAGAGTTAACTCATAAAGCAATAATTCAAAGTAAAGGCATTGAAGCAACACAAAAGAAGATTAAGTTTCAGCGGTTGCTTTCAACTTGTAACATGTATATCTCATGGATATTGTCAACATAGAGTAACATAATAAGTGCAATATGCAAGTATGTAGGAATCAATGCACAGTTCACACAAGTGTTTGCTTCTTGAGATGGAGAGAAATAGGTGAACTGACTCAACAATAAAAGTAAAAGAATGATCCTTCAAAGAGAAAAGCATCGATTGCTATATTTGTGCTAGAGCTTTGATTTTGAAAACATGAAACAATTTTGTCAACGGTAGTAATAAAGCATATGTATCATGTAAATTATATCTTATAAGTTGCAAGCCTCATGCATAGTGTACTAATAGTGCCCGCACCTTGTCCTAATTAGCTTGGACTACCGGATCATCACAATGCACTGTTTTTACCAAGTGTCACAAAGGGGTACCTCTATGCCGCCTGTACAAAGGTCTAAGGAGAAAGCTCGCATTGGATTTCTCGCTATTGATTATTCTCAACTTAGACATCCATACCGGGACAACATAGACAACAGATAATGGACTCCTCTTTTATGCATAAGCATGTAACAACAATTAATAATTTTCTCATTTGAGATTGAGGATATATGTCCAAAACTGAAACTTCCACCATGGATCATGGCTTTAGTTAGCGGCCCAATGTTCTTCTCTAACAATATGCATGCTTAACCATAAGGTGGTAGATCTCTCTTACTTCAGACAAGACGAACATGCATAGCAACTCACATGAAATTCAACAAAGAATAGTTGATGGCGTCCCCAGTGAACATGGTTATCGCACAACAAGCAACTTAATAAGAGATAAAGTGCATAAGTACATATTCAATACCACAATAGTTTTTAAGCTATTTGTCCCATGAGCTATATATTGCAAAGGTGAATGATGGAATTTTAAAGGTAGCACTCAAGCAATTTACTTTGGAATGGCGGAAAATACCATGTAGTAGGTAGGTATGGTGGACACAAATGGCATAGTGTTGTTTGGCTCAAGGATTTGGATGCATGAGAAGTATTCCCTCTCGATACAAGGTTTAGGCTAGCAAGGTTGTTTGAAGCAAACACAAGCACGAACTAGTACAGCAAAACTCACATAAAAGACATATTACAAGCATTATAAAACTATACATCGTCTTCCTTGTTGTTCAAACATCTTACTAGAAAATATCTAGACTCTAGAGAAACCACTCATGCAAACCCAAATTTTAACAAGCTCTATGTATTTCCTCACTAATGGGTGCAAGGTATATGATGCAAGAGCTTAAACAAGAGCACAACAATTGCCAAGTATCACATTATTCAAGACATCACACCAATTTCTACATGTAGCATTTTCCAATTCCAACCATATAATAATTTAACGAAGCAGTTTCAACCTTCGCCATGAATATTATGAGCTAAGAACACATGTGTTCATACGAACCAGCGGAGCGTGTCTCTCTCCCACACAAGCATTTATTCAAACACAAACAAAAACAAAAGCATACAGACGCTCCAAGTAAAGCACATAAGATGTGACCGAATAAAAATATAGTTTCAAGAGAAGGAACCTGATAATTTGTCGATGAAGAAGGGGATGCCTTGGGCATCCCCAAGCTTAGACGCTTGAGTCTTCTTGAAATATGCAGGGATGAACCACCGGGGCATCCCCAAGCTTAGAGCTTTCACTCTTCTTGATCATAGTATATCATCCTCCTTTCTTGACCCTTGAAAACTTCCTCCACACCAAACTCGAAACAACTCATTAGAGGGTTAGTGCACAATAAAAATTAACATATTCAGAGGTGACACAATCATTCTTAACACTTCTGGACATTGGATAATGCTACTGGACATTAGTGGATCAAAGAAATTCATCCAACATAGCAAAAGAGGCAATGCGAAATAAAAGGCAGAATCTGTCAAAACAGAACAGTTCATATTGACGAATTTTAAAATGGCACCAGACTTGCTCAAATGAAAATGCTCAAATTGAATGAAAGTTGCGTACATATTTGAGGATCATGCACGTAAATTGGCTTAATTTTCTGAGCTACCTACAGGGAGGTGGACCCAGATTCGTGACAGCAAAGAAATCTGGAACTGCGCAGTAATCCAAATCTAGTACTTACTTTTCTATCAACGGCTTTACTTGGCACAACAAAACACAAAACTAAGATAAGGAGAGGTTGCTACAGTGGTAAACAACTTCCAAGACACAAAATAAAAACAAAGTACTGTAGCAAAATAACACATGGGTTATCTCCCAAGAAGTTCTTTTCTTTATAGCCATTAAGATGGGCTCAGCAGTTTTAATGATGCACTCGCAAGAAATAGTATTTGAAGCAAAAAGAGAGCATCAAAAGGCAAGTATGAAACAAATTTAAGCCTAACATGCTTCCTATGCATAGGAATCTTGTAAATAAACAAGTTCATGAAGAGCAAAGTAACAAGCATAGGAAGATAAAACAAGTATAGCTTCAAAAATTTCAGCACATAGAGAGGTGTTTTAGTAACATGAAAATTTCTACAACCATATTTTCCTCTCTCATAATAACTTTCAGTAGCAACATGAGCAAACTCAACAATATAACTATCACATAAAGCATTCTTATCATGAGTCTCATGCATAAAATTATTACTCTCCACATAAGCATAATCAATTTTATTAGTTGTAGTGGGAGCAAATTCAACAAAGTAGCTATCATTATTAATTTCATCATCAAATATAGGAGGCATAGTATAATCACAACAAAATTTACTCTCCATAGTAGGTGGCACCAAAAGACCACTATCATTATAATCATCATAAATAGGAGGCAAAGTATCATCAAAGAAAATTTTCTCCTCAATGCTTGGGGGACTAAAAATATCATGCTCATCAAAGCCAGCTTCCCCAAGCTTAGAACTTTCCATATCATTAGCAACAATGGTGTTCAAAGCGTTCATACTAATATCATTGCTACTAGCATGCAAATAAGATTCCATGGGTTTTTTAATTTTCGCATTAAACCATTCATGTCTTGACTCAGGAAATAGAATAAAAAGCTCACAGATGTTGTCCATTATGCCTTACTAGTGTAAACAAGAAACAAAAAGATGCAATTGCAGGATCTAAAGGAAATAGCTTCGAGCACAAACACAATGGCGCCAGAAAAGTACTTTACCTGGAACCGGAGTATGAGTGCCTTTTACCTTTCCTCCCCGGCAACGGCGCCAGAAAAGTGCTTGATGTCTACGTTCCCCCTCCTTTCCTGTAGACAGTGTTGGGCCTCCAAGAGCAGAGGTTTGTAGAACAGCAGCAAGTTTTCCCTTAAGTGGATCACCCAAGGTTTATCGAACTCAGGGAGGAAGAGGTCAAAGATATCCCTCTCATGCAACCCTGCAACCACAAAGCAAGAAGTCTCTTGTGTCCCCAACACACCAAATAGGTGCACTAGTTCGGCGAAGAGATAGTGAAATACAGGTGGTATGAATAAGTATGAGCAGTAGCAACGGTGCCAGACAATAGCTTGCTGGCGCGTAGTTGATGGCGGTGGTATTGCAGCAGTAGTAACACAGTGAAACAGTAAACAAGCAGTAGTAACTCAGCAGTATTTAGGAACAAGGCCTAGGGATTACACTTTCACTAGTGGACACTCTCAACATTGATCACTTAACAGAACAGATAAATGCATACTCTACACTCTCGTTGGATGATGAACGCATTGCGTAGGATTACACGAACCCTCAATGCCGGAGTTAACAAGCTCCACAATTTGTTCATATTTAAGTAACCTTATAGTGTAAGATAGATCAATAGACTAAACCAAGTACTAACATAGCATGCACACTGTCACCTTCATGCATATGTAGGAGGAATAGATCACATCAATATTATCATAGCAATAGTTAACTTCGCAATCTACAAGAGATCATGATCATAGCATAAACCAAGTACTAACACGGTGCACACACTGTCACCTTTACACACGTGCAGGAGGAATAGAACTACTTTAATAACTTTGCTAGAGTAGCACATAGATAAATTGTGATACAAACTCATATGAATCTCAATCATGTAAAGCAGCTCATGAGATTATTGTATTGAGGTACATGGGAGAGATGAACCACATAGCTACCGGTACAGCCCCGAGCCTCGATGGAGAACTACTCCCTCCTCATGGGAGTAGCAGCGGTGATGAAGATGGCGGTGGAGATGGCAGCGGTGTCGATGGAGAAGCCTTCCGGGGGCACTTCCCCGTTCCGGCGGCGTGCCGGAACAGAGACTCCTGTCCCCCAGATCTTGGCCTCGCGATGGCGGCGGCTACGGAAGGTTCTCGTGGTTTTCGTCGAACGTATCGTGGTTTCTGATCCAGGGGCTTTATATAGGCGAAGAGGCGGCGCGCAGAGGGCTGACAGGGGGCCAAACTATAGGGCGGCGCGGCCCCCTCTGGCCGCGCCGCCTGTAGTTTGGTGGGCACTGTGGCCCCCTCCGACCTCTCTCGGTGTGTTACTGGATGCTTCCGGGAAAAATAGGAACCCGGGCGTTGATTTCGTCCGATTCCGAGAATATTTCGTTACTAGGATTTCTGAAACCAAACACAGCAGAAATTATGAACTGGCACTTCGGCATCTTGTTAATAGGTTAGTTCTAGAAAATGCACGAATATGACATAAAGTGTGCATAAAACATGTAGATAACATCAATAATGTGGCATGGAACATAAGAAATTATCGATACGTCGGAGACGTATCATGCCGCCCTAGGGTTTGGGCACCCTGTGGCCCCACTTCGTTTCGTCTTCGGACTTCTGGAAGCTTCGTGGAAAAATAGGCCCCTGGGCGTTGATTTCGTCCAATTCCGAGAATATTTCCTTACTAGGATTTCTGAAACCAAAAACAGCAGAAAAAATGAACTAGAACTTCGGCATCTTGTTAATAGGTTAGTTCCAGAAAATGCACGAATATGACATAAAGTGTGCATAAAACATGTAGATAACATCAATAATGTGGCATGGAACATAAGAAATTATCGATACGTCGGAGACGTATCAGCATCCCCAAGCTTAGTTCTGCTCGTCCCGAGCAGGTAAAACGATAACACAGATAATTTCTGGAGTGACATGCCATCATAATCTTGATCATACTATTTGTAAAGCATATGTAGTGAATGCAGCGATCAAAACAATGTATATGACATGAGTAAACAAGTGAATCATAAAGCAAAGACTTTTCATGAATAGCACTTCAAGACAAGCATCAATAAGTCTTGCATAAGAGTTAACTCATAAAGCAATAATTCAAAGTAAAGGCATTGAAGCAACACAAAAGAAGATTAAGTTTCAGCGGTTGCTTTCAACTTGTAACATGTATATCTCATGGATATTGTCAACATAGAGTAATATAATAAGTGCAATAAGCAAGTATGTAGGAATCAATGCACAGTTCAGACAAGTGTTTGCTTCTTGAGATGGAGAGAAATAGGTGAACTGACTCAACATTGAAAGTAAAAGAATGGTCCTCCATAGAGGAAAAGCATCGATTGCTATATTTGTGCTAGAGCTTTGATTTTGAAAACATGAAACAATTTTGTCAACGGTAGTAATAAAGCATATGCATCATGTAAATTATATCTTATAAGTTGCAAGCCTCATGCATAGTGTACTAATAGTGCCCGCACCTTGTCCTAATTAGCTTGGACTACCGGATCATCACAATGCACTGTTTTAACCAAGTGTCACAAAGGGGTACCTCTATGCCGCATGTACAAAGGTCTAAGGAGAAAGCTCGCATTGGATTTCTCGCTATTGATTATTCTTCAACTTAGACATCCATACCGGGACAACATAGACAACAGATAATGGACTCCTCTTTTATGCATAAGCATGTAACAACAATTAATAATTTTCTCATTTGAGATTTGAGGATATATGTCCAAAACTGAAACTTCCACCATGGATCATGGCTTTAGTTAGCGGCCCAATGTTCTTCTCTAACAATATGCATGCTTAACCATAAGGTGGTAGATCTCTCTTACTTCAGACAAGACGGACATGCATAGCAACTCACATGAAATTCAACAATGAATAGTTGATGGCGTCCCCAGTGAACATGGTTATCGCACAACAAGCAACTTAATAAGAGATAAAGTGCATAATTACATATTCAATACCACAATAGTTTTTAAGCTATTTGTCCCATGAGCTATATATTGCAAAGGTGAATGATGGAATTTTAAAGGTAGCACTCAAGCAATTTACTTTGGAATGGCGGAAAATACCATGTAGTAGGTAGGTATGGTGGACACAAATGGCATAGTGGTTGGCTTAAGTATTTTGGATGCATGAGAAGTATTCCCTCTCAATACAAGGTTTAGGCTAGCAAGGATTATTTGAAACAAACACAAGGATGAACCGGTGCAGCAAAACTCACATAAAAGACATATTGAAAACATTATAAGACTCTACACCGTCTTCCTTGTTGTTCAAACTCAATACTAGAAATTATCTAGACCTTAGAGAAACCAAATATGCAAACCAAATTTTAGCATGCTCTATGTATTTCTTCATTAATGGGTGCAAAGCATATGATGCAAGAGCTTAATCATGAGCACAACAATTGCCAAGTATCACATTACCCAAGACATTTATAGCAATTACTACATGTATCATTTTCCAATTCCAACCATATAACAATTTAACGAAGGAGAAACTTCGCCATGAATACTATGAGTAGAAACCAAGGACATACTTGTCCATATGCTACAGCGGAGCGTGTCTCTCTCCCATAAAGTGAATGCTAGGATCCATTTTATTCAAACAAAACAAAAACAAAAACAAACCGACGCTCCAAGAAAAAGCACATAAGATGTGATGGAATAAAAATATAGTTTCAGGGGAGGAACCTGATAATGTTGTCGATGAAGAAGGGGATGCCTTGGGCATCCCCAAGCTTAGACGCTTGAGTCTTCTTAGAATATGCAGGGGTGCACCACCGGGGCATCCCCAAGCTTAGAGCTTTCACTCTCCTTGATCATGTTGCATCATACTCCTCTCTTGATCCTTGAAAACTTCCTCCACACCAAACTCGAAACAACTCATTAGAGGGTTAGTGCACAATATAAATTGACATATTCAGAGGTGACACAATCATTCTTAACACTTCTGGACATTGCATAATGCTACTGGACATTAGTGGATCAAAGAAATTCATCCAACATAGCAAAAGAGGCAATGCGAAATAAAAGGCAGAATCTGTCAAAACAGAACAGTTCGTATTGACGAATTTTAGAATGGCACCAGACTTGCTCAAATGAAAATGCTCAAATTGAATGAAAGTTGCGTACATATCTGAGGATCATGCACGTAAATTGGCTTAATTTTCTGAGCTACCTACAGGGAGGAGGACCCAGATTCGTGACAGCAAAGAAATCTGGAACTGTGCAGTAATCCAAATCTAGTACTTACTTTTCTATCAACGGCTTAACTTGGCACAACAAAACACAAAACTAAGATAAGGAGAGGTTGCTACAGTAGTAAACAACTTCCAAGACACAAAATAAAAACAAAGTACTGTAGGTAAAAACATGGGTTGTCTCCCATAAGCGCTTTTCTTTAACGCCTTTCAGCTAGGCGCAGAAAGTGTGCATCAAGTATTATCAAGAGACGAAGTGTCAACATCATAATTTGTTCTCATAATAGAATCAAAAGGTAACTTCATTCTCTTTCTAGGGAAGTGTTCCATACCTTTCTTGAGAGGAAATTGATATTTTATATTACCTTCCTTCATATCAATGATAGCACCAACAGTTCGAAGAAAAGGTCTTCCCAATATAATGGGACAAGATGCATTGCATTCAATATCCAAGACAACAAAATCAACGGGGACAAGGTTATTGTTAACGGTAATGCGAACATTATCAACTTTACCCAAAGGTTTCTTTGTAGAATGATCAGGAAGATTAACATCCAAATAACAATTTTTCAGCGGTGGCAAGTCAAGCATATTATAAATTTTCTTAGGCATAACAGAAATACTTGCACCAAGATCACATAAAGCATTACAATCAAAATCTTTAACCTTCATCTTAATTATGGGCTCCCAACCATCCTCTAGCTTTTTAGGAATAGAGGCTTCGCGCTCTAGTTTCTCTTCTCTAGCTTTTATGAGAGCATTTGTAATATGATGCGTGAAAGCCAAATTTATAGCACTAGCATTAGGACTTTTAGCAAGTTTTTGCAAGAACTTTATAACTTCAGAGATGTGGCAATCATCAAAATTCAAACCATTATAATCTAAAGCAATGGGATCATCATCCCCAATGTTGGAAAAAATTTCAGCAGCTTTATCACAGGCAGTTTCAGCTTTTAGCAAAGATGTGCAGCTTTTTCGCGCTTTGCATTAGAAGTGGAAACATTGCTAACACCAATTCTTTTATTAGTATTAGTAGGAGGTGCAGCAACATGTGTAGCATTAGCATTACAAGTGGTGGTAATAGTCCAAACTTTAGCTACATTCTTCTCTTTAGCTAGTTTTTCATTTTCTTCTCTATCCCACCTAGCACGCAGTTCAACCATTAATCTTATATTCTCATTAATTCTAACTTGGATGGCATTTGCTGTAGTAACAATTTTATTATGATGATTCTCATTAGGCAAAACTTTTGATTTCAAAAGATCAACATCAGCAGCAAGACTATCGACTTTAGATGCAAGTATATCAATTTTCCCAAGCTTTTCTTCAACAGATTTGTTAAAAGCAGTTTGTGTACTAATAAATTCTTTAAGCATGGCTTCAAGTCCAGGGGGTGAACTCCTATTATTGTTGTAAGAATTCCCATAAGAATTAGCATAGCCGTTGCCATTATTATAATGATATGGCCTATAGTTGTTACTAGAATTGTTCATGTAAGCATTGTTGTTGAAATTATTATTTTTAATGAAGTTTACATCAACATGTTCTTCTTGTGCAACCAATGAAGCTAATGGAACATTATTAGGATCAATATTAGTCCTATCATTCACAAGCATAGACATAATAGCATCAATCTTATCACTCAAGGAAGAGGTTTCTTCGACAGAATTTACCTTCTTACCTCGTGGAGCTCTTTCCGTGTGCCACTCAGAGTAGTTGATCATCATATTATCAAGAAGCTTTGTTGCTTCACCAAGAGTGATGGACATAAAGGTACCTCCAGCAGCTGAATCCAATAAATTCCATGAAGAAAAATTTAGTCCTGCATAGAAGGTTTGGATGATCATCCAAGTAGTCAGTCCATGGGTTGGGCAATTTTTAACCAGAGATTTCATTCTTTCCCAAGCTTGAGCAACATGTTCAGTATCTAATTGTTTAAAATTCATTATGCTACTCCTCAAAGATATAATTTTAGCAGGGGGATAATATCTACCAATAAAAGCATCCTTGCATTTAGTCCATGAATCAATACTATTCTTAGGCAGAGATAGCAACCAATCTTTAGCTCTTCCTCTTAATGAGAAAGGGAACAATTTTAATTTTATAATGTCACCATCTACATCTTTATACTTTTGCATTTCACATAATTCAACAAAATTATTAAGATGGGCAGCAGCATCATCAGAACTAACACCAGAAAATTGCTCTCGCATAATAAGATTCAGTAAAGCAGGTTTAATTTCAAAGAATTCTGCTGTAGTAGCAGGTGGAGCAATAGGTGTGCATAAGAAATCATTATTATTTGTGGTCGTGAAGTCACACAACTTAGTATTTTCAGCGTTGGCCATTTTAGCAACAGTAAATAAAGCAAACTAGATAAAGTAAATGCAAGTAAACTAATTTTTTTGTGTTTTTGATATAGCAAACAAGATAGCAAATAAAGTAAAACTAGCAACTAATTTTTTTATATTTTGATTTAGTGCAGCAAACAAAGTAGTAAATAAAACTAAGCAAGACAAAAACAAAGTAAAGAGATTGAGAAGTGGAGACTCCCCTTGCAGCGTGTCTTGATCTCCCCGGCAACGGGGCCAGAAAATATGCTTGATGGCGTGTAACTCACACGTTCGTTGGGAACCCCAAGAGGAAGGTATGATGCGCACAGCAGCAAGTTTTCCCTCAGAAAGAAACCAAGGTTTATCGAACCAGGAGGAGCCAAGAAGCACATTGAAGGTTGATGGCGGCGGGATGTAGTGCGGCGCAACACCAGGGATTCCGGCGCCAACGTGGAACCTGCACAACACAACCAAAGTACTTTGCCCCAACGAAACAGTGAGGTTGTCAATCTCACCGGCTTGCTGTAACAACGGATTAACCGTATTGTGTGGAAGATGATTGTTTGCAGAAAACAGTAGAACAAGTATTGCAGTAGATTGTATTTCAGTAAAGAGAATTGGACCGGGGTCCACAGTTCACTAGAGGTGTCTCTCCCATAAGATAAACAGCATGTTGGGTGAACAAATTACAGTTGGGCAATTGACAAATAAAGAGAGCATGACCATGCACATACATATCATGATGAGTATAGTGAGATTTAATTGGGCATTACGACAAAGTACATAGACCGCCATCCAACTGCATCTATGCCTAAAAAGTCCACCTTCAAAGTTATCATCCGAACCCCCTCCAAGTATTAAGTTGCAAAGCAACAGACAATTGCATTAAGTATGGTGCGTAATGTAATCAACAACTACATCCTTAGACATAGCATCAATGTTTTATCCCTAGTGGCAACAGCACAACACAACCTTAGAACTTTCTGTCACATCGTCCCGGGTGTCAATGCGAGCATGAACCCACTATCGAGCATAAGTACTCCCTCTTGGAGTTACAAGCATCTACTTGGCCAGAGCATCTACTAGTAACGGAAAGCATGCAAGATCATAAACAACACGTAGATATAACTTTGATAATCAACATAACAAGTATTCTCTATTCATCGGATCCCAACAAACACAACATATAGAATTACAGATAGATGATCTTGATCATGTTAGGCAGCTCACAAGATCCGACAATGATAGCACAATGGGGAGAAGACAACCATCTAGCTACTGCTATGGACCCATAGTCCAGGGGTAGACTACTCACACATCACACCGGAGGCGACCATGGCGGCGTAGAGTCCTCCGGGAGATGATTCCCCTCTCCGGCAGGGTGCCGGAGGCGATCTCCTGGATCCCCCGAGATGGGATCGGCGTTGGCGGCGTCTCTGGAAGGTTTTCCGTATCGTGGCTCTCGGTACTGGGGGTTTCGTCACGGAGGCTTTAAGTAGGCGGAAGGGCAAGTCAAGAGGGGGCACAGGGGCCCCAGATGACAGGGCGGCGCGGCCAAGGGGTGGGCCGCGCCACCCTAGGGTTTGGGCACCCTGTGGCCCCACTTCGTTTCGTCTTCGGACTTCTGGAAGCTTCGTGGAAAAATAGGCCCCTGGGCGTTGATTTCGTCCAATTCCGAGAATATTTCCTTACTAGGATTTCTGAAACCAAAAACAGCAGAAACAAAGAATCGGCACTTCGGCATCTTGTTAATAGGTTAGTTCCAGAAAATGCACGAATATGACATAAAGTGTGCATAAAACATGTAGATAACATCAATAATGTGGCATGGAACATAAGAAATTATCGATACGTCGGAGACGTATCATATATCAGGCGTCCTGCAAAGGTGTGTCACACCTGAAGAAGGAAGAATAATTCTGAAGGATGTACACGAAGGAATATGTGGCCACCATGCAAGTAGTCGAGCTATTGCAGCCAAGGTTTTTCGAGCAGGATTCTATTGGCTGACAGCAATCGAGGATGCCAAGGAAATAGTAAGAACTTGCGACGCGTGTCAAAGGTTTGCCGCAAAACCTCACTCTCCAGCAGCAGAACTAACACCAATACCATTGTCGTGGCCCTTTGCCCAATGGGGACTTGATATGGTGGGCAAATTGCACAAAGCTTCGCCAGGAGGATATGAGTACTTGCTGGTTGCTGTCGACAAATTCACCAAGTGGATAGAAGCAAAGCCGATAAATTCACCAGATGCAGCATCAGCAATAAAATTCGTGAAGGGCATCGTTTTTCGATTTGGAGTACCTCATAGCATTGTCACAGACAATGGCAGCAACTTTACGTCAAAGGAGTTCAAGGCATACTGTGCAGAGGTAAGCATCAAATTGCACTTCGCGTCAGTTGCACATCCTCAAACCAATGGTCAAGTCGAAAATGCCAATGGCATCATCTGCAATGGCATCAAGAAACGCCTATTAGGACCACTGGAAAAAGCTCGACATACCTGGCCAGAAGAACTACCAAGTGTGTTATGGAGCATCCGAACAACACCAAATACAGCGACACAGGAGACCGCCTTTTTCCGTGTCCGTGGAGCAGAGGCGCGATGCGCAATAGAAATAGAGCACGACTCCCCTAGAGTCACAGAGTATAATGAAGAAGCTGCCAGGAAAGCATTGGAAGACGACGTCGACGCACTCGACGAGGCTAGAGACGAAATATTATCAAGGGTAACCAAATATCAGCAGGACCTGAAAAATTACCACAGTCGACGTTTGAGACCAAGATCCTTTCAAGTCGGAGACTTAGTTTTGCGACTCAATCAAGAGCGCACTGAAAAACTCGAGTCGCCATGGTTGGGACCTTACATTGTCACAGAAGTCATCGACGGAGGCGCATACAGGATCAAAGACAAGAAGACGGGGGTTCCCGAGAAAAACCCCTGGAACGTAGCACAGCTCAGGCGGTTCTACGCCTAGAGTCGAAATATAGTCCTCTTCTGTAAAAATACAATGTACTGAAACGCCCGCGAGTTTTCAGACGCACTCTTTTCCTTTTCGGGGCACCGAGTGGGGCCGGAAAGGTTTTTAATGAGGCGGGCTCGCGGTGCTGCAATATAATAAAGATAGTGGAGATATATTTCTTATTCTTCGACACGCTCGAGGGCTCAACGCCTTTAAGTTTCAAAAAAAAAACGTACAATATAGACATATTAGACTTACCCAAATATTTCGCCTTGGTACACTAAATACCTCGCCAAATATCGGAAGCTAATAAAATTATAAATATAGTGTACGCACCAACAAACTTACTGCTTTGGTCTAAGAACCTCGCAACAACAAAAAAATAGAACTTTGACACCACGAGACTCGGGAGCTCTCAACCCATCAATGAAAAAACAGAGGTATCTTATTATGACAGGAGGAAAAAGTCTTCGAGATGGAAAAAATAGTACAACTCTAGCCAGAAGGCTCGGGGGCTCCAGCAATATAGAGCAGTTTACAATATACAACAAATTTCTTCGGAAATCAAAAAAAAGATACAAACATAATGTTGTTCAATATAGTACAAATCAGTCAAAACCTAAAATACTATCTATGGACAAGCCTCTGGTTGTCTTATGCTCAGCATAGGACCCCTTGACGAAGAATTCTGAATCCATCCGGAGAAGCTCATCTATCATCGACTCAGCCACAGGAGTTACCATCTCATTGATTGAGTCGATATCATTCTTTCGCCGCGATTTTTTGGCCAGGCAATCAGCAACAATCTTCGTCAGGTCTAACTTTGGATGGCAAATATTTATCATAATCATGGCGAACCTCGCTCCAGCTGTCAATTGAGCTCGCACAAAATTATGAATGCGAGGAGCATCTCTGAATACCTCCAATAATTCAGGAAGAGTTTTGGGAACTTCATTTCGAGGAAACAAAGTCCTGTAAACAAGGGTTAATGTTGTCGTGCAAAAGTTGAGAAATTCGCGCACTTGGCAAGCACGATCTTGAAACCTGACAATCTGCTGGGTTCATTCAGGGGAGGCCTAGAATAAACAGCCATGGTTAAGGGAAAGATTGACGAGAAGATTTGTTCTCTCGTTCACTCTTCGATCTTCGGCGGCAGCATCAAGAACCGAGCCTATTAAGCGACAAGGCAAGAAATCTGAAGGGGGGCACAGCAAAGTAAGGACGAGGCATTGCGAGGTTAGAAAAACATACCTAACATATCTGTGCTAGCCTCCAACATTAGCTCGAGCATGCTATTTTCTCGGGTAGTGGCTCCCTTTGCTTCCAATACAGCAGTATCCTTGGCAGCCACAGCTTCTTTGGCTTGTTGGAGAGCAAGTTTTTCTTGTTCAGATGCTTTTCGAGACTGTTCCATCATTGCCAGAGTTTGCTTCTTCATGGACTGAAGTTGTTGTCGAAGTTCTTGCAAATCCTCCGAGAAATGTTTGCTCGAAGAACCTTCAAGGGGGTCGGTATCAACTATCATTTTCTTCGAGAAGGAAGAAGCAGGAGAAGCATCGGCAGAGCAAGGATTGGTCGAATAGTTGTCAAATATTAACTGGAAAAGAAAGCGCCATGGTCAATGATAGTGCCAGAGGGAATTTCATTAATTTCTAGAAATATTTACATAGGCATTACAAAAGAAGTGTCTCCTAAAGGGCTACCAGGATAATTGTCGCCATAGCTAAATTGGCGACAAGGGCAAAAGAAACAGAGAAAGAAAAAAACAAAGAGGCATGCAACTAGACCTCCGGCCTTGATGAGCTAGGAGTTGAAGCTGGTTTGATCCCGAGATAGGCCAGGATTTTCTTCGTGTTGGGCTTGGCTGCCTTAATCAACGACCTCCATCTTGACTGTTCTATCTGATCGGTGTCGCCAACCTTCATCCAATCAACAGTTTGTTGGCTGTCAGCGACCAGGGCAACAGTACTCTCGATAGCAATCTTCATGTTTTCCTGGCGCATCTTCAGTCCAAGGTCCTCTGATGAATTGAAGCTCTAGGCAAGGGCAAGGAAAGTCGGGGGCTCCTCTTTCTTCGGGAAGAAGTAGGGGAACAGCGTCGACAGTCCAGCATTAGCATTCGCCACGCCTTCACGAATTTCAGATCCATGAAGCTCCAGATAAGAAAGTGCGTCAAGGAGAGGATCATTGTCGGGATTTTCCAGGTCAAACTCTTGGTTTGTTTGGCCTGCCACAGGAAACAAAACGTTGGTCAAAAACAAGAAACAGCGGGTCTCATAAAAATAGAAGGGATCAATAATATTACTTTGAGTGCGTCGACTTTGTGATTTCAGGCGCTTGAGGATCCCCTGCTCATGAGCAGCCTGTGCAGCTTTGTGCTCGTTTAAAGCAGTTTTAGCATCCTCAAGTCTTTTCTGCAGATCCTCGACACTAGCAGCTTTTGCTCTGGCTTCATTAGCCTCTGTTTTGGCTTCGCTAGCAACAAGTTCGGCTTTCTTACGGGCCGCTTCACTGTGCTCCAGTTTTTGAGCAAGTGCGTCGGCACGTTTGTTGGCCTCTGCAAGTTTCTCTGTCGAAATAAAAAAAAAGGTCAAAAATGGCGACAAACGGCAGGAGCAAGAAGTCAAAAATTATTACCTTCAGTTCTGCTGGCATATTCACGGTACCCAATGAATTGGGATCCTATGCGGATAAGCTCTTTGATCATGGGCTGTCAAAAAATAACAATGAAAGAGAAACATCGGTATGAAAAAAGAGTGAAGGCGTGAAAAAGCAAAATAGAGGAAATATAGATATTGGCAAGAAAATTCAAAAACTTACATCATCCAAGAGCAGAGTGGAAGAGCTACCCAATTGAGGGGCAGGCTCAATGATCGTCTCAACCCTCATCCTTTTTGGTGAAGGAGCAAGGGGGCTTGATGGCGGAGTAGTGGTGACGACGTTTTGTTGAGGAGGCGAAGATTCTTCTCCTTCAACTAGCGTGTCCGAGGCAAGTAAAGTATGTGACGTGCTCGTCCGAGGAGCCACGTTAACAGTTGGTACTTCTTCCTCGTCATCGCTGTGATTAAAAGTCGACAGCATAAAAAGCAAGACAAGATAAACATTTTAAGTACAGGAATAAGGAGAAATAAAAATGACTTACGAGCTGACGAGGGATTCAAGATAAGGATCATAAGCTGCCTTCTGATGAGAAGGGTCAACTTCTTCGGCTTTAGAAGTGCCGGAATCTTCGACATCATTCCTCTTCCTTTTGCCTTTCGGGGAGACAGCGGGAGGAGGAGATTGGGCCGACGCAGTACCTTCGGAAGAACCCGCAGATTTTCGAGAATCCACGGGTTCATTCACAAAAGATGGAGTTTCCTGATTGTCATCAGTGACAATGGCCCTTTCTTCGACTTCTCCACCTTCAGGGAGAGGAGGAAGCGAGACAAGGTCTGGATGATTCTGTGCAAAACAAAACAGGGAGCAATATCAGAAATAAAGTTACAAAAAAAAGATAGCAAAGCAACAACAAGACAATTAGTCAAAGATTACCTCGGGAAGTGGATTGGCGGCGCTGAATGGCGTCACTCGACAAGAAGAAGGAACAGCATCTTTTTTGCTGAGAGATGAAATTTTTCGGACAAGTCTTTCTAAGTCCTTGACCTCCAAATTCACCGACAGCCGATCTAAGTCCTTGTCACCGGCATATTTCCAGAGAGGATGCTTGCGAGCCTGAAGCGGCTGCACCCTAGTCCTAAGAAAGTATGCAGTGATTTGGATACCTGATAACTCTTTGCCGCGAGTATTTTGTAACTCGTGGATACGAGCCATCAAGGTTTCTGTCGACGCCCTTTCTTCTTCGGTGGCCTCCGCGTCCCATGAGCGGCGGCGAAAGATTTTTTCGGCGCCATCAAAAGGAGGGATGTTGTCTTCTGCGCATCCGTGGTTCTCCTCCTGAATGTACAACCACTTCTTGCGCCATCCTTGAACTGAGTCAGGAAGCTTGACGTCGAAGTAGTCGACAGTGGGTCGAACAGAAATTACAACGCCGCCTATATTATAGGCGACATTGGGCGAGCCATTGCGGCGGCAGAAGAAAATGCGCTTCCATAGCGCCCAGTTAGGCTGGACGCCAAGGAAGGCCTCGCACAAAGTGATGAAAATGGAAATGTGGAGGATTGAATTCGGCGTGAGGTGGTGGAGTTGCAAACCATAGACAAAGAGCAGTCCACAGAGAAAAGGATGAATGGGGGCGGAAAGACCGCGGATGAGGTGGTCGACAAAACTTACCCGGTACCCCATTGGAGGGGTTGGGTAGCTCTCCTCACTGGGGAAGCGCAATGCTTGGGGTTTCTTGTTGATCCCCAGCTTCTTCAGCATGTTGACGTCTTGAGTGGAAATTTTGGATCTTTCCCACTCCGCCGTTCCGAGATCCACGGCGGCCATGGAGGATTCCGGCGTACTGTGCCTGGTCAATCGGCGAGGTGGCATCAACAATGGCGTAGGATTCGCAGTTTGGAGGTGAGGAGCTCAGGAAGTTGTGGATTGCAAGGGGAAATTTGCAGAGGAGAGAAGGAAGACGGCGCGGGCGGAAGTGTCCAAGGAGGAAGAAGATGAATTTATATAGGGGTGCGGTGAAACGACGAACCGTTGGATAAGGAAAATGTGTGATAGATGATAGCCACGTGGTGTCAAGGGTAAAAAAGTAATTCAACGTCGCGGAAGTTACGGTGCGTGTGCCAGAAAAAGCGGAGGACGTGTGTCCCCCACTTGCACGACGTGTCAAGATAGTGGATTAATTGGGCCCGCATGGCGGCGAGAAAAGGCTTGTCGCAAATTTTTGATAGGCAATCGTGGCTATCGTCAGCAACAACGTCATCTTGACAGAGGGAAAAAATTCGACTCAACAGCTTCATAAAAGGCGACACGGAAAAATAATGATGGAGCCTTTGATCAAATACAAGTTTCTGATCAAATGCTCGGGGGCTACTTTGGAAAAAAGAAAAAAGATCTAGAAAGAAAAAATAGAAGTGGCATGAGCCTATGACCAAATACGAATATTTGTTCATAGCCTCGGGGGCTACTCCCATCGGGAGCGCTGTTCGCGCACCCGAGAAATTATAAAACTCCAGGAGAAAAAAGGAAATATGTCGGCATAAGGCGTGGAGCCTACACCCAAGTACAAGTCCTTGGCTGTAGCCTCGGGGGCTACTCCCATCGGGAACGCTGTTCGCGTGCCCGATGAAATTATAAAAGAAAAGAAAGACAGAGAAAAAAGAAAGATAAACGAGCAAAAGAGTATATTTCGAGTTATAACTAACTCTACATATACTCCCATCGGGAGGGCAATATAAGTCATCTTTGACTCGATAAAATGTGCCATTCCAACAGCCGGAAAAGCACTCGACAATATATTCTCAGAACGCCAAAGTTGCGATCAATTTCTGAATGCCGCAAATTTGCGAAGGTAAGACCCCAGATCCGTTCTGCTGGGCGTGGCATCGCCGAAGACTGCGCTCTGCTACTTTTATCCATATCAACAGATACGAAGAAAAATCCTAACGGACGCGTTAGGTACCCGATAAATTTTACTGGGACTCGACAGAATGGTAAGACCTTAAGCGGCGCCTGTCGAAGTTTACACCAGTATCCCGAGGTCATGTCCAGGGACGTGATCTTGAAGTAGGTTTTTGCGGATTGCCACGAGAGCAGTTAACTAGTACCTTATCCGTCAGATGAACTAGCCCCAACTACCATTATCCCTGTACAATATAGAATTTTATGTGAAGAAATATAGAAAAGTTAAAGCTGTCGAATAAAAATAAACCGTGGAGATTTTCCCTGACTCTACGATTCAAGCAAAATCTCGGGGGCTACTGACATAGGCATCCCAAATGGGCCTGCCGAAGATAGTACCCGGGGTTTACTGAAGGCCCACTACCCGAAGAATAAGAAGATTCGAGAGCCCAAGATATATTAAGGAAAGTTAGAGTTGTAATAGGAAGTGTTTTTTTTGTAATCTGGCGGGATGAGTTAGAAACCGTCCCGGACTCTGTAACTTGTACAACACAAATCCCTCGGCTCCACCTCCTATATAAAGGGGGAGTCGAGGGACGAAGAGATCATCGAATCATTGTCGACAAACCCTAGTTTTCATAATCGTCGAGTACTTTTCGGCTGAAACCTTCGAGATCTACTTGCCCTCTACTTCCAACTAAACCCTAGCCTACAATCCATAGGCATTGACAAGTGGATACCTTGTCACCGCCCTTCCTAGGACTAATACATACTTGTGATTATACCCCTTGCAAGCATCCGCAAATACAAGAAAGTAATTAAGATAAATCTAACCACAGCCTTAAACTCTGAGATCCTGCTATCCCTCCTGCATCGATATACCAACGGGGGTTCAGGTTGCTGTCACTCCGGCAACCCCACAATTAGCAAACGAATACAAGATGTATTCTCCTAGGCCCATAAAGGTGAAGTATCATGTAGTCGACGTTCACATGACACCACTAGAAGAATAACACCACAACTTAAATATCAAACCATTGAATATTACTCAACATAATTCACTACTAACATTTAGACTTCACCCATGTCCTCAAGAACTAAACGAACTACTCACGAGACATCATATGGAACATGATCAGAGGTGATATGATGACGAATAACAATCTGAACGTAAACGTTGGTTCAATGGTTTCACTTAATAGCATCAATAACAAGTAGTAATCAATACCGGGAGAGTTTCCCCTATCAAACAATCAAGATTCAACCCTAGATGTTACAGCGGTGATGAGATGCAGCGGTGGAGTTGACGGTGATGGTGGTGGAGATGATGGTGATGATGATCCCAATGATGTCCAGCTCGATGGCGGTGACGATGGCGTCGATTTCCCCCTCCGGGAGGGAATTTCCCCGGCGGATTTCAGCCTGCCGGAGAGCTCTTTTCTCTCTGGTGTTTTTCGCCCCGCAGAGGCGGCTGTGACTCTTCGCGACTATTTTCAGCACCTTAGGTTTTCGGGTAGAAGAAGTACGCGAAGGAGAGGTGGCCGAACGGGGATGTGGGCCCCTCCCCACAAGGCGGCGCGGCCAAGGTAGGGCCTGCGCCGGCCTATGGGGGGCCCATGGCGGCCCTCCTCGGTCCCTCCTTTTGGCTGGCTTTTTCTTCGGGAAAAATAAGAACTTCGGTGTAATTTCCATCAATTGTTGATCTTCAGAAATATTGCATTCGGACGGTGCTTTTTCCAGCAGAATCCTGACTCCGGTGAGTGATTCTCCAATAATCATGAAACATGCAAAATAGGTGAAATAACATAAGTATCATCTCTAAATATGAAATATATCAATGAATAACAGTAAATTATGATATAAAATAGTGATGCAAAATGGACGTATCGGCGCACTATAAAGGCCGCGCGCTATATTAACCGCCGATTTGCAGCGCGCGGAGGCGGAATTGCTCCTCCAGCAGGCGTGGGTTACTGTAAAAAAATTTAGGGCGTGCGGCGTTTTGCACAATCCTGAGCGCCAAATGTGGCGCATTGGCTACAGCGTGCGGCATCGCTCGGCGCACGCGCGAATACCCTAATGCCTGGAAATCCCCCCCCCCCCCCCGCGCCCTCCATTTCCCACCGTGCAGCCACCGCGAAATCCCGCCGCCTCCGGTCGATTCCGCCGTCGGACCCGTTGTTGCTCGCTGCCGCGCCGTAGATCCACCTCGCCCGCGCCTCCTGCCGGCAGTAGCGGCCGCTCCGCCGCGCTATAGCGACCGGGCGCTGTCGCCATCTACGGGGACAAGACTGCGCTTCTCCCCGCCTCGCCCGCGCCTTCTCCTCTACATACCCCGCGCCGCCATCGCCATGTCGTCGTCTTCGAGCTTGCTAGCGACATGGCACAACCAAGATGCTCGCCGATTTGCTCGCAAGGTATGCGCCTCCGCCGGCCGGCCGCCATGATTTTGCTCGCCAATTAGCAACTATAGTTAGTTGTAGTAAAGTAATTTCATATGTATGTTTGTAGAGTTCATCATATGATTCATCGGATGACGAGTACGACCAAGAGGAAGAGGAGAACATATCGCTACTATTAGCATACCGCGCCGTTAAGAAGCCAAAAATTGGTGGATCAGTGTTTAGTAGACAGAAGTTGTGGAGAGAAAGGATTGAAGGGCATGAGAAGTTGATGCGGTCGTATTTCAATGATAATCCGATATTTCCCGAAAGCTATTTTCGGCGGCATTTTCAGATGAGCATCAACTTTTTCAAGCACATCGCAACGGAGGAGACCAAGTATGATCGGTTCTTTGAGCAAAGGAGAAATGTGATACGTCCAAAATGTATCTACTTTCCCGAACACTTTTGCTATTGTTTTGCCTCTAATTTGTGTATTTTGGATACAACTAACACGGAATAACGCTGTTTTCAGCAGAATTGCCCTAGTGTCTCATTTTTGTGCAGAAACTCAACTTTCAGGAAAATCCCGGGATTAATTCCAATGGGCCTATTTTCACAGAAGATGGACGGAGCCAGAAGACCAGAAGGAGGGGGGCCACGAGGCGCCCACCCCACAAGGCGGCGCGGTGGGCCCCTGGGTCGCGCCGGCCTATGGTGGCGGCGCCTCGGCCAGCCTCTGACGCCCCCCTCTGGACTACTTAAGGGTTTCGACCTAAAAACGCACGGGGGGTTAGACGAAATCGCCAGAAGACATCCAAAACACCGCCTCCATCGCGAAACTCCGTCTTGGGACCAGAAACTCCGTTCTGGCACTCCGCCGGGACGGGGAATTGGAGGAGATCATCGCCATCATCACCACCGACGCCTCTCCATCGACCAGCCATGTTTCCCCCATCCATGTGTGAGTAATTCCCCCGCTGTAGGCTGAAGGGGATGGTAGGGATTGGATGAGATTGGTCATGTAATAGCATAAGATTGTTAGGGCATAGTGCCTAGTATCTGTAGTTGGTACTTTCATGATATTGTTGCAACTTGTTATGCTTAATGCTTGTCACTAGGGCCCAAGTGCCATGATCTCAGATCTGAACATGTTATCAATTCATGATGATATTCATTGCTTTATGATCTTACCTGCAAGTTGTATACACATATTGCTGTCCGGAACCCGAGGCCCCAAAGTGACAGAAATTGGGACAATCGGAGGGGAAGGCGGTGATGTGAGGATCACATGTGTTCACGGAGTGTTAATGCTTTGCTCCGGTTCTCTATTAAAAGGAGTACCTTAATTTCCAGTAGATTCCCTAGAGGCCCGGCTGCCACCGGCTCGTAGGACAAAAGATGTTGTGCAAGATTCTCATTGCGAGCACGTACGACTATATATGGAACACATGCCTATGGTTGTTTAGTACTTGGATACTGTTTTATTACTATCTGCAAATGCCCTACTTTGATTGTTACCTGGTTTCTCTCATCTATGCAGCGCCCGTTCATCCATCCATGTGCCTACAGTATTTTAATCTTGCTGTTTACTATAATCACTACTGCTGTCTTTGTTACACTGCTGCTGATATTTCACTACTGCTACTGCTATAAAACTGTTGCTACTGATAAACTATTGCGAGCAAGTCTGTTTTCAGGTGCAGCTGAATTGACAACTCCGCTGTTAAGGCTTACAAATATTCTTTGGATCCCCTTGTTTCGAATCAATAATTTGGGTTTTACTTCCCGCGAAGACTGTTGCGATCCCCTATACTTGTGGGTCATCAAGACTATTTTCTGGCGCCGTTGCCGGGGAGCATAGCTTTATTTGCAAGTTCACTTGGATTGATATTGTTCGCTGCAAATTCTCCATCATGGGTAAACCTCGCGATACTAAAGTCTCCATATTACCATCCACTACAAGAAAAGGTACAACTCTGAGTACCTCTGCTGCTCTTGATTCACCATCTATGATAAGTCAACTTGTTTCACCAGCACAAGCTTCACTTGCTGGTACTTCTGCCGAATCTGAAAATTCCTCTTTTAATTTTAATGATGCTTCTGTTGTGCTTGATGATAGTGGTTCGTTAGGATCTTTTCTAGATGCTACAATTGCTAGGTCTAGACAAATTGAAAATACTGAAATTCCTAATGAAAATATTGTTACACCTGTTAATTCACCTGAGTCTGTTGAATACTCTAGTGATGATCTTGATGAAGATTATGTGGAACTTGATGATGATTTTATTGATAAATGCAATGCTACAACTGGTACAAGTAATATTAAAAAGCTTCTTGCACAACATACTGACAGATATAAATTGTCTCCTGATCCTAAATTTGCCACATCTCCTATCAACATTAAGGATAAGGATTATGATTTTTTTCTTGATTTATCTCATATATCTATTGTTGAGAAAACACCTTTTTGTGGTACTGAAAAAGAAAGTGCTGTAGAACACATGAATGAGCTTTCTACTTTGAGTAGCTTGTTTTCTGATGATATAAAGAAGCGTACTTGTTTTGTTGCTAAATTTTTTCCTTTCTCATTAAAGGATGATGCTAAAACTTGGTATAATAGTTTGCCTCCTGATTCTATTGATAGTCCAAGTGGTTTGCTTGATGTTTTCTTTCGGAAATACTTTCCTGCTAGTGCTCAACATATTGCTTTGCAGAAAATTTATAGTTTTGACAAGGAAGATGGAGAGAAATTGCCTGAAGCTTGGGCAAGATTTTGTTCTCTTATCAGAGCTCGACCTGGACATGATCTGGAAAAGCATGATTTACTTGATATATTTTATAGTGGACTAACCATTGAGTCTAGGGCATACCTGGATAGTTGTGCTGGTTGTGTTTTCAGGAAAAGAACTCCAGACGAAGCTGAAGAATTATTGGCTAGAATAGGCCGAAATCATGATGATTGGACTACACCTGAACCAACCCCGACGCCAATATTGAAGAAGAGGGGTATGATTAAATTAAATGATGAAGATATGAGGGAAGCCAAGAAATCTCTTAAGGAGAAAGGTATTAAATCTGAAGATGTGAAGAATTTACCTCCCATAGAAGATTTATGTAAGATAACTCCCCCTTCATCCATGATTGAGGTACATTCTCTTCAACGCTTTAGTAGGGAAGATATTCCTTATTCGAAACCTCCTGCTCAATGCTTAGATGAGTTTGATAATTATGTTGTTAAGCAAGATAATTTTAATATGAGAGTAGAGAATCATTTAATGGAAAATTCTCACGCTATTAGTAAATTGCATGATGTTGTGGAGAGAACCTCCAATGATGTTAAGATGCTTGTTAAATATTTTCATATGATTCAAACTCAAATTGATCAACTCACTAAAGTGCAAAATGACTTGTTAAAAAATAGTTCTAAAGAAAAACATGCTTATGAAGTAACAACTAGAGGCGGTGTTTCTACTCAGGATCCTCTATATCCTGAGGGGCATCCCAAAAGAGTTGAAAAAGTTTCTCAACGAACTGAAACTAGTGCTCCTTCTAAGAAAAAGAAGAAGAAACATAAAACTGTTGTAGAATCCTCTGAGCCTGTTAATGATCCTAATAGTATTTCTATTTCTGATGCTGAAACTGAAAGTGGTAATGAACATGATAAAGATAATGATAAGAATGATGCTTCTGATAAGGAAGAGGGTGAAGATGAACCTGAAAAGCATGCTAAAAATAAAAAATACACTAAAGAAGATTTTATTGCTAATAAACATGGTAATGAAAGAGAACCTTGGGTTCAAAAGCAAATGCCTTTTCCTGCTAAGAAACTAAAATCAAAGGAAGAAGAATACTATAATAAATTTTGTGATTGGATGAAACCTTTATTCTTGCAAATCCCTTTGACTGATGCTATTAAATTGCCTCCTTATTCAAAGTATATGAAAGATATTGTCTCTAACAAAAGGAAAATTCCTAATGAGGAGATTTCCACTATGCTTGCTAATTACTCTTTCAATGGCAAAGTTCCAAAGAAGCTGGGCGACCCAGGTATACCGACTATTCCTTGTTCCATCAAGAATAATTATGTTAGAACTGCTCTATGTGATTTGGGAGCAGGAGTTAGTGTTATGCCTTTTTCTCTTTATAAGAGACTCTATTTAGATAGGTTGATACCAACTGATATATATTTGCAAATGGCTGATAAATCTACTGCTATTCCTGTTGGTATATGTGAGGATGTTCCTGTTCAAGTTACTAATAATTGCTTAATATTAACTAATTTTGTTGTGTTGGAAATACCTGAAGATGATAATATGTCTATTATTCTTGGGAGACCTTTTCTTAACACCGCAGGGGCTGTTATTGATTGCAATAAAGGAAAGGTTACTTTCAATGTTGATGACAAGGAGCATACTGTTTATTTTCCCAAGAGGATTGATAAAGTATGTGGAGTTAATACAATTTCTAATGTGAGAACTATCAAAGTGGGAGTTATTGATTGTCCTATATATGAGCCTAAAGAAGGATATCAAAATATTATGATTGGATCTATATCAATACAAAACAAGGTAACATGATTGATCTGAGGTTTATTTTTTCTTATATCATGTAAAATTTATTTGGTGGCAAGACTTGATCAACATTGTTAACAAGTACATTTTATATGCATAGAGGAGCTAAACAACATTTCTTTCTTCCTCTACTTGTTTTACTTGCTGTAGCACTACTTGTTTTGCAAGGATCTTTAATTGTTTAGAGGTTTGAAAATCTTTTTCTGCCCAGTAATAATAATTTTAACACCCAGAAATGTGTATTTTTCAAAGTTTTCAAAAATATACAAAAATTATACCGTTGGTCTTATTTTTCGAAGAGCTACCTGGGAGCACCTGGGGCTGACCAGTGGGGCACCCCAGGGCTGCCCCCCATGTGCCGGCGCGGCCAAGGAGGGGGGCGCGCCACCATGTTACATGGTTTCTCTCATCCATGCAGCGCCCGTTCATCCATCCCTGTGCCTACAGTATTTTAATCTTGCTGTTTACTATAATCACTATTGATGTCTTTGTTACATTGCTGCTGATATTTCACTACTGCTACTGCTATAAAACTGTTGCTACTGATAAACTCTTGCGAGCAAGTCTGTTTCCAGGTGCAGCTGAATTGACAACTCCGCTGTTAAGGCTTACAAATATTCTTTGGCTCCCCTTGTGTCGAATCAATAAATTGGGTTTTACTTCCCGCGAAGACTGTTGCGATCCCCTATACTTGTGGGTCATCAAAATGTCGCCGGAGAACTTGGTCATAGCACATATCAAAAGGTGACCGCCGCCTTGCGTATGTTGGCATATGGTATACTGGCGGATCTAGTTGATGATCATTTGGCCATGGGAGAGAGCACTTCTATCTGTGTGTGAAGCGCTTTGTCGTTGCAATTGTGAATGTTTTCAGATCCACTTGAGAGCCCCCAATGCTCAATACACGGCAAGGCTTTTGGAGATCAACGCCAACCGGGGGTTTCCCGGTATGCTTGGTTCCATTGATTGTATGCATTGGAGTTGGAAGAATTGTCCAGCGGCATGGCATGGATAATTCAAATGGTACAAGAAGGATGCCACAATAGTCCATGAAGCGGTCGCCGATCGAGAGACTTGGATATGCCATGCATTTTTTTGGAATGCCCGGGTCTTGCATTGACATCAATGTTCTTTAACGATCACCACTAATTACAAGACTTGAAATGCGGGAAGGTCCATTGGTGAAGTTTGAAGCAAATGGCCACAAGTACAACTATGGCTACTTCCTCGCCGACGAGATATATCCAAGGTGACAAACATTTGTGAAGTCGGTTATTCAACAACGAGGTAAGAAGCAAACCCAATTCCACAATGCACAAGCGGCGGGTAGGAAAGATGTAGAGAGAGCATTTGGTATTTTGCAAGCTCAATTTGCCATTGTGAGACGGCCGGCTAGATTTTGGGACCAAGAGTGTCTTTGGTATATCATGACCGTTGACCACTTGTGTCATCATGCATAACATGATTATAGAGGATGATCGTGGGAAAGATGTGGATCATAGCCACTACGAGTTGATGGGGGTTCCCGTGCAAGTGAGGAGGTTCGCACATAGGATTGCCCGGTTCATTGCCTCGTACCATGTCATTCGCTCCAACGACACACATGATGAGCTCCAAAAAGATCTCATGAAAGAATGGTGGAATTGGCATGGACAACAATAGTTGCATACTTGTTGTATTTGTTTGAAACTATGTGTTGTATTATCTCAAAACTATATTGTATTGTTGTATGCTGGTCCTTAAACTTGTTGTATTTGCTGTGAACAATTTCATGTACTTGTTGTATTTGTTGTGAACAATTTATTGTATTTGTATGATACATTTTATTTGTGAATTTATATGGTTTTTTATCTTCTTTGATGCATACTTGTGTGTGTTTGTTGTTTGCGCCGCGTTGCGCGCTGCATAATGGAGCGCCCGACGGAGAAGCTTTTTTACCTCGCCAATGCACGCTGCAAAATGGAGCATCCGGCGGGGCAAATTTCAGCGCAGCGCGCTATCCGTTTACAGCGCGAAAGCGAGGTTTAGCGCGCCGATTTTTAGTGCGCCTGCTGGAGATGCTCTTAGAGATATAAAACAGCTCCTCCTCGTACGTGTCCTGTACCTCCTCGTACGTATATCGTATGATTACCAAACTCTGTAAACGCTACGCTCGGGGCTTTTCCGAAGCAATATAACAGGTAACCCTCGAACAAGATAGTCGGCTCCGCTAAGGTTTTCCACAGTTCACTGCTCTGTATCCGTTTATACTGCAGGACTTCCCAATTTTGGCAGCTATTTATATATACTGATGATCATACAGTACAGGTCTCGACGGCAGTGTGTCAATAATCTTATAATCACATCATCGTCTCCATCATTCTTACATGCATCAGAATCAGACGAATAATTTTTTATACATATTTGGTACAGAAGGAGAAAAACTAACATATATTAAACGCAAATGGCCAGGTCTGAGTTTTTAATCACAGCCACAACAAAAGTTCTGCACATCTGTCTAGTCGCCGTTCTATCTCCCTAACCATAAGTTATTACATGTATTTATACAAAGTTTTCAGAAAGCATGATACCTGATGATTATTTATACTGGATTCAACTAGTGCAACAGAAATACGGAGTGAATCCGACCTGACACATAGGGTTTTAGTACATTATTTGCACTGGATACAATCAAAGCTTGACCTTTTTTCACAAGCTAAACTGCATTGACTATGCCTTAAATCATTTCACTCGTCTGACCTCGGAAGGCAGATGGTAGTCCTGGACTACACTTGCAGGCCATAAACGTTCAATGTCCCATACCAACATCTCTACAATATCATCTTAAGATGATCTGTAATTCTGTATTACGGCGGACAACAAGAGGTCCATCCCAGAGACATCAAACACACAGCAAACTCGACAACACAGGTACACTGACTGAACTGACCCACAATCACGAACCCAATATACGAGATTCTTCAACCTCAGTCATCATTCGTGATCCAAATACACCCACCGCGTACACGATGGTCCGTACCGAAAATTTACAATGAACATGTATATGTATGCTTAAGGGTTCTAATAGCAAGTCAGAGATCACATCTGCCTATTCCTCTTTGCTTCTAGTATCTCTACAATATTGATTATACACTCTGGAGGGCATGAGCTCGCAATGCCGCTCAATGTATGATACCCAATCATGGTTATTATTAGTACTTCAAGGCTCGGCGCCCTTAGCACTAGTTGTTCCACTCTTTGCTTCTATTATCCCAGTAATAAATATGGAAGTTACATCCCGGAGGGCATAAGCATGGAATGCCCTCCAATGAATGATCAGTGACATTCGAGAATACTCTCAATACTTCGAGCCTCGGTACCCTTCGCACCAGCTGTTCCACAATGTGAACTTCACGTGGACTCCCATGGAAGTTGGCGATATCTACGTTCTTTAGAGCCCTCATAAGAACAACCTTAGCTTCCCAAATTCCAGATTCATTGTGGCAGATGCAGTCTGGTAAACAGAAATCCTGCACCTGGAACAAAAAAACACTAAAGTGTGGTAGAAATGACAGAAAAACTGGAACAAAAGATGCATCCGAAACCAGTCCACTGCCATTGTAATGGTAAGAATAACAAATCTCTAGCTGAATGCTATTATTTGAGAGAAATTCAAGATCAGAGGTTCTTTAGTATCATTTGAGCAAAAAGAGAATGAAACTTAGTTTCAGCCCAACAACCAATGGGCATTCCGTGCATGCAAACTATTTGACACAAGCTATCTTGATTTTATGTATTACTTCAAAATCATTACTATATTCTGGTTCCAAGATATATAACAAAAGTATATACATTTCCTAATTAACAGCCCATGTGTAACTTCCATCATTCAACACTGTAGCCAGAGGATGCTGAAATGTGGAATAATAGTATATTACAAAGGGTACAGTTACCTCATCTCGAACTTGGAACGATAGGTTCAACTCTGTAATACCAGAACACTTTGTGAGCAACTGCAATACTCTTCCTTCATAAACATGACCATTTGTTTCCAAGTATAACCACAATACTTTCACATAAGGGATGATTATGCCTTCCATCAAGAGCGGCAACCCATTCATCAGCGGCTGATTCAGTGGAAGTCAACAAGGATGAGCCCATATGAATTGACAGTAATCAATCAAATATACTCAACAGAGAGCCATAGACTACCTTGACAGACATGTTTGCACTAGTCGACATCAAGAAACAGAAAGGAAGTAGTTTCATAAGTTCGCCAATTCACCATGTGAACTCCAGTAAACTGATTATGAAGTGGCATGAAAGTAAAGATGTTTTTTCCAGTCTTGAGAACCCAGAGAGACTCGAACATAGGCATATTTCAAATGTGTAGCTTCCCAAGTGTACTAGCACAGACAACTGTAAACTTGACATTACACACCGAAGACAAGTGACAGCGAACTGAATGTTTAAATGAAGTTCTCGTCGCAGACCATTGGAAATTAGTGGGACATGGAGTGATCAACCATTCCAAGTTTCATTTCTTGATCTACAGTGGATTTCCAATCTCAGTGGCAGATTTAAAAACTGCAACCTTACTTAACTTTCTGACAATCCTTGCATATATGCACAAAACTAGGAAAATACCAGTACAATATCCTAATCGGAAGTCAAAACCACTGGTAGCAGAACCAACAATGCTGCCCCTGAAGGATATTTGCACACCTGCAAATGTGCAAACTCAAAACCACTGAAATTATATCCTACAAATACCAACAGTGCTGCCTCTGAAGTTCAGAGTCTGAACTCCTATTGCTGCTTCCTTTGCTCCATTTAAACCTGTTTTTCTAATTCCAAGAGTTGGTGATAGAACAGTTAGTGCAAGAGGAAGAGGAAGAAGCACTCACACCAAGACTTATTTGAAGCTCGAGGCGGTCAACAACTGGAAAGCAATCAAGAAAGTCTGCACAAATCTTTTCCAGCCAAAGAGTGGAAATGGGAGGGGCTCCGAGCACCAAGAGATGTGGTATTTTTCTGAGGGAGACAGGTTCTGGAACACAAGGCACTTCCCACCTGAGTATCTGTAATCTCTCTGCATCAATGCTTGCCACTGGTTCTGGCACATTATAAAAGCAGCTCGTCACGTCTAACTCCTCAAGCCTTGGAGCCAGAATGTTGATACGTTGAATCTCAACTAGGAGTGACAACTGAATATACAACAGACTTGGAGTTGAGCATCAGCCTGACCAACCCACGGACCCTGCGGATGGTTAGTTTTTGTAATGAGGGAAGCATGGTATCACTCAAGCTAAATTGGCCTCGGAACCAGAAGCGCTCGAGCCACATCACCCTGAGCACATCAAACACGGCAGCTGGTGGCATTGCTAAGCAAAGAAACCCAAGGTCCATCCAAATTTCGGTAGCCTTCTTGAAGCAGGGCAACTCAAAAGCGTCTCTTGGCACCTCTGCCTCCTCCTCCTGCAGAAGAAGCTGCAGTGTCTCCGGTGACACATCATCAGTGTTGTCGAAGTAGAGCCTACCGGTGAGCAGGGGCGCTAGGAGGGACAGCCAGGCGGCGGCATCCTGCGCGTCCATCTGGTTCGTGTAGACGGTGAAGCTGTGGATGTCGAGCCCTCCGTGGGCCCTGTAGACGGCGAGGGCATGAGCAGGAACGGATGATTCAACGCCATCGAATTTGAGGATGGGGAGTTGAGTCCATACACCGCGCCATTGCCGGGAGAGGGCGCTCATCTCGACGGCTTTCTTGGTGGGGATCCGGAGGAGGATGTGTACGAGGAGGTGGTCGGGGAGGCGGCTGAAGTGATCACTGCTGCCTCCTGGGATCGTAGGGGCGGCGACAAGGGGGAGCGCGGCACGCTGGTTGGGGGTTTTGCCCTGACCTTCCATGCGGAGGTGTGGCATCTCTCCGAGCTCTGGAACACAAGACACTTCCCACTTGAGAATCTCTAGTCTCTACGCAGCAATGGTGGCAACTGGTTCCGGCACATAAAAGCAGCCCGTCACCTCTAACTCCTCCAGCCTTGGAGCCAGGATGTTGAGCTGCCGAAGCTCAGGGAGGAGGCACAGATGAATATCCAGTAGAGACTTGGAGCTGAGCATCAGTATGGTCAACCCACGGACCCTGCGGATGAATAGATCTCGCAATGACGGAAGCATGGTATCGATCAAGCTAAGTTGGCCTCGGAACCAGAAGTGCTCCAGCCGCATCACCCTGAGCGCATGGAAGGCGCCAGCCGGTGGCAGCGCTGTACCAAGAAACCCGAGGTCCATCCGAATCACGGTGGCTTTGTTGAAGCAGGGCAACTCAAACGCGCCTCTTCGCATCACCGCCTCCTTGACGTCGTGCAGAAACAGCTGTAGTGTCTCCCGCGACACAGTATGGCTGTTGTTGAAAAATGGTCTAGATTTGTGGCAGATGCAATCTGTTGAGTAGAAGTCTTGCACCTGAAATGAGAACATGCTTAAGTGAGCTACAAATGACAGACAATTGTAACAAATGATGAATGCGAAACCGGTTCACTGCCAAGTATATGCTTATATATTTCGAAATCTGCATACAAAGGTAGACCATTCTTAGGCACAACGATATTACTTACTGTCACACGAAGTGAAAAATATGTGTATGCTGAATAACATTTCAGTCTGTTCGGTTCAGATTCATAATGGAATCCAAGATGCACATGACAAACAAGAACTAGGGCAAAATGGTATTCAAGAATATAAACTGTCATGATACAGAATTTCCCGTTCACATTCCACAAGACTGTAACAACTGTAGAAGAAAGATATACTTGATACCAGATATACACTTTTTAGAAACATTTTCTTCGAGCAACGGAATAGATATGCAATTCATACTAAGTAACTATCTCGTATTAAGAGCTTTATAAATACCGTAATTTTAAAGCATGTTCCTAGGAATATTCTCTGTTTTCAGTTGCTTGTCCTTAACATGCCTATGCTCTCCTAGTCCAAAGGATAATGAAAATTAATTTAATCTAACAACGAATGGGGATTCCGTGCATGAAAACAATTTTACACCAGCTACGCTTGAATTTATCTATTACTTCAGAATCATTACTATGTTCTGGTTCCAAAATATGTAATAAAAGTATATACATTGCCTAACTTAACAGCCCATGTGTAATTCCCATTTTTCAAAACTGTAGCCAGAGGATGCTAAAATGTTGAAGAATAGTATAGTATTACAAAGGGTATAATTACCTCATCTCGAACTTGGAAGTATAGGTGCAGCTCTCTTATGCCAGACTTTGTGAGCAACTGCAATACTCTTCCTTCAAAAACATGATCGTTTGTTTCTAAGTGTAACCATAATACATTCACACAAGGGATGGTTATGTCTTCCATCAAGAGCGGCAGCCCATTCATCCGCAGCTGATACATAGGAAGCCAACAAGGATGAACACATATAAATGGACAGTAACAAATATACGCAACAGAGAACCATAATCTACCTCGACAGAAATTTTTGCACTAGTCGACATCCAGAAACAGAAAGGAACTAGTTTCACAACTTCGCCAATTCACCATGTGAACTCCAATGAACCGATTATGAAGTAACATGAAAGCAAATATGTTTTTTCCAATCTCGATAAATCAGAGAGACTCATACACAGGCATATCTGAAATGTGTAGCCTGCCAAGCATACTGGTACAGACAACTGTAAACTTCACGTTACATACTGAAGACAAGCAACAGTAAACTGAATGTTTGAATGAATCTCCTTTGGAAATTAATGGGATACAGAGTAATCAAACATTGTCCAAGTGTCACTTCTTACAGTGAATTTCCACTCTCAGTGGCAGATTGAAAAACTGCAACCTTACTTATGTTTCCAGCTATCCTTGCTCATATAAACAAAACTACAGAACCAGCAGTGCAGTATCCTACTCAGAAGTCAAAACCACCTGTAGCATATCCAGAACCAACAATGCTGCTCCTGAAGGGAACATATTTGCACATTTACAGATGTGCAAACTCAAAACCACTGGAATTATATCCACTATGCTGCCTCTGAACTCCCATTGCTTCTTTCTTCCAGTTATGCACTTCCATATTAGATTGCTAGTCATTTGTTATTTGCGAGCAAACCTCATATTGCAAAATGATCTTATGTTGGCACAATACAATTCTGTCTCCATGGCACACAGTGGTATAATTCAAAGATAGAATCATTTGTATTGTAAAAGCATAATTAGGTCCAAGAGAGAGAGAAGAAGCACTCACACCAAGAATTATCGCAAGCGCGAGATGGTTGGCTGCTGGAAAGCAATTAAGGTCTGCACAAAAATCTTCCGACCAATCCGTGGTAATAGGAGGGACTCTCAGCTCGCGGAGGTGTGGCATCTCTCCGAGCTCTGGAACACAAGACACTTCCCACTTGAGAATCTCCAATCTCTCCGCACCAATCCTGGCAACTGATTCCGGCACATAAAAGCAGCCGGTCACCTCTAGCTCCTCCAGCCTTGGAGCCAGGATGTTGAGCCGCCGAAGCTCAGGGAGGAGGCACAGATGAATATCCAGCAGATACTTGGAGCTGAGCATCAGTATGGTCAACCCACGGACCCTGCGGATGAATAGATCTCGCAATGACGGAAGCATGGTATCGATCAAGGTAAGTTGGCCTCGGAACCAGAAGTGCTCCAGCCGCATCACCCTGAGCGCATGGAAGACGCCAGCCGGTGGCAGCGCTATACCAAGAAACCCAAGGTCCATCCGAATCACGACGGCTTTCTTGAAGCAGGGCAACTCAAACGCTCCTCTTCGCATCACCGCCTCCTCGGCGTCGTGCAGAAACAGCTGTAGTGTCTCCCGCGACATAGCATGGCTGTTGTTGAAGTAGAGCACGCCGGAGAGGCGGGGCGCGGCGAGGGACAGCCAGGAGGCGGTAGGCTGCGCGTCCATCTGGTTCGAGTAGACGGTGACTCTGTTGATGTCGAGCTCCCCGTGGTCCCCGTAGACGGCGAGGGCACCGGCAGGAACGGAGGATTCCATGAGGTAGAATTTGAGCCGGGGAATTTGAGCCCATACGCCGCGCCATCGCTGAGAGAGGGCGCTAGTCTGGGCGGCTTCCTCCGTGGAGAGCCGGACGAGGATGCGGAGGAGGAGGTGGTCGGGGAGGCGGCCGAAGTAATCACTGCGGCCTCCGGGGACCGTAGGGGCGGCGTCGGGCGCGGCAATGAGAGGGAGCGCTGCGCGCTGATTGGGGGGTTCCCCCTGGCCTTCCATGGGAGCTCCGAGGGATTTTTTTTTGGTTCCAGAGCGGACTCCGGCGATGCGAGCTCTGGATTTGGGGGTGGGGGGGGAGGGGGGGGGGGGTTCTGAGGATTCCGGCGAGGCGAGGACTTGGGGGTTTCTTGGTTCTTGACCGGACTCCGGCGAGCTCGGTGGGGAAATGTTCCAGAAAGCCGTAGGTTGTGGGTTGGGCCCGAATCCTGATTCCCTAGTTGTGCGAACGTTCAGCACGTCAAGGAGGTTCCCGGATGGGCCGGCCCAATTCCACTCGCCTCCTTTTCCTTCGTTTCCGCTCGGTCCGGCTGGACGCTAAAAAAAAACGGATCGATTGCTTTTTCAGTTTGATTGGATTGGAAGCAATTGGTTGGTAAAAGCGTTTGATTTTTCAAAAGTTAGAATATAAAAAATTCAGTTTTGAAAAATATGTTCAGATTTTTTGAAACAAAATCAAATTTAAATAATATCCAGAATTGAAAATTGTTCAGATTTTATAAAAAGTTCAGATTAAAAAATAGATTTGAAAAAAAATCAGATTTTAAAATTTAATTTTTTCTATGGAGTGGCAAGAGGAGTGGGATCAAAGTTTAGTTCCACATGAAAAGTTGGGAGAAAGTTAGACCACTTTATAAGGTGGGTTATTCCACCACTAGTAAGTGAGTGAGAAGAGGAATGGTACACACGTTTCTCCTCCTCCTCCTCAATCGCTTGTCTCGACTCGACAAGTCACGACGCGCTGCGTCACGCTTGTTATTGAGCCTCGAGCCGAGACTTGCTTTCTTTTTGTTGTAAGGAAAACGAATAGAGTTCTAGACGGGCGTGTTGTAGTTAGTCAGTTTGGATCACTCCCGGATCATGGACTATTTGTAACCGACTCGAAATGTGCGTTGTGGGCATGGCCTACGTTGTCTAAGGTTTTCTAATCTTATATATAATCTCTTGCCCAGTTGCCGTAGAAACACATCTGAACACAAGTTAGGATTTTGTCACTTCTCTCTGCTTGCACCGCCACTGTAGCCTACTCCATCCCGCCCGCCGGGAGTAGGTCCGCGAAATCGCCTTTGTGATCCTGTACATGGGAGTGTGAATTAGTTTTTGGGAAGCATTCTGCGCGCGACTGCTCAAGCTCTTCGTCACGGGTCGTCTACCGGACAAGTCTGGTGGTGCCGCCTACCATCGTCTTCGTCGCCGTCTTCTTTGACCCGTCTTTGTGGACGTTGTCGTCAACAACATCACCGATGCATCGACCACTACTTCATCTGCCACAGATCGGTACGTGCATCATATTCCCATCTGTTTAGTGATGGTTGTTGTACTGCATGCTATGTTGTTGTTCACTTTGGTCAATGCATCTAGTATATTCGAGTTTCACATGTTAATAAAAATTGTGTCTAATTATCCAATAGTTCTTTCAGGGGCATATTATTCTTGAGACGACTAGGCTGTTAGAGGCAGCCGAACTATCTGATACAAAAATGGATGATTTTTGTATTTTCTTTCTTAGTGGCTTAAGCAGCTAGTTTGAGCCCCACTATATATAAAAGGACCCTACCTGTTAGTGGATAGGGTTTGCAACAGTACTCCAATATTTTCATACCTGCAAAAACTTACTTTGAGAGACGAGCTAAACCTAGCCAAGATCTTTGCATCTCCTCTCTTTTGACTGATTATTTTTGTGATTTGAGCAAGTTCCAAGATTTCACCTAAGATCTTGCCACGCTTTGAGCTTGACGCTCGGAAGACTTTGAGATCTCAAAGCCACTGGCATTGCTCACCGAGGCATCGATCCTGCTCACGGGCCTACACGAGCATCAACCACACTAGCAGCAATGGCAAGCATGGAAGCTTATCCCCAATGTCACAAACCTACATCTATGACTATGGGGCTTGACCATCGTGGTAGGTATTCCAATCAACTTAATTCAGTCTAAGAATTTTATATCTAAGTCATATGACTGATATGTTCCGAACAGGCATCCCTAGAGGAAGAATCTCTAGAACTTCAGGTGCTCCATTATTTGAAGACCTTGCTATTGGAAGAGTTTAGTGTTGGAACCAACTTCCACGTCCTCATAAACATCATCCAAAACACGCCGTACATGGGAAAGATTGGATTGTGCCACACCATTGTATGTTGTAATTGAGCATTGCATTTTCACTGGTCCTTTTATTTCGCCATTTGATTTACATGCACCGAGCCTTGGTACTTGAACCACCGTTTTTAGCTGCCCCGGCAAAAAAAATAGGAGCAATAGGGGTAACAAGCTTCCAAAATCCGGCCACCTCTCTTACCGTGCAAGAAGCTGAGATCGTAGGAAATCAAATGTCGGTTAGAAGATAGGCCGCAAAAGGTCAAGGTTTTATCAGAAATCTCTGAGGAAATGCAGCCCTCACAATGGTGGAGCGTTAAGATATCAAACTAGGGGAGCTCTGGGAACTTTCACAAGGTCAAACAACCTGCCATTTTAAATCCATTATCATGGCCATACAATTGTACTAGGAAATTATGTAGATACGCTGCTTCTCACTTTGCATTAAAAAATATTATTTCTGAATTATGGGCCGGGTGACCCCTCTGAATATCAGCATTTATATGCCATCCTAATCAAATGGAAATCATGATTTGGGGATTTTCGTGAGAACATGAATATGCCGTCCTAATACTCTAATATAAATTATCAAACTTAAATTGGTTTAGTTGAGTATTCATCACCATTTTTTTTTGGTGCTGGTTTATGATGTGCAAAGCATAAAACAATGGTGTAATTTTGTAATAATTATGTGCCCGTTTAATATAATAAAACATAGAAAATACACTATGTGGAAGATGGAATACTTGGGCGTTGCATCACGAGCACAGTTTGCAGCTGCCCTCGAAGAACAGGAGGATGCCTTTGAAACGCTCTCCGGTGAGAAAAGCTAGAATGATAGAGAAGAAATAACAGTCGTTGCCATAAGAAAATTATTTACATACACGAGCAGTCCAAATCCAGAGTCTTAGACTATTTCCTGTCTCGTTCCTAAACACTAAACAAAATTTCTCTGAATTAGGGGGGTGGTGACGCTCCTATCATACATAATGTCTTTCAATTGACTATATGAAGGAATCAAGCTGTGTATCACTCGATGATTCTTATATTTTGAAATGCTTGTACCCATTGTCGGAGCTTGTCATGCCTTCCTCCCAGTCGCCAAGTTTTCTGCCGCCAAAAACCACTTGTTTGATGCCCATGTGTCTGCAGTTTTAGCCAAATCGACAGACTGGGTGAGTTACAAGTGCACGATGATAGTTAGATCTGCAAAACAGTGTTATAACATTTTGTAGTTTACGTCGTGCGTTATGAATTGATGTTTTTTAATGGCATATCCAAGAGTTTAAGTTAGCATGCTTGCAGGGTACCAAAAATCTAAAAATTACACGTAAAGCAAAAGAATCTAAAATTACAAAGCTAGCAATGAAGACAGGACACCAGATCCAAGTTCTACATTCAAAAAGGTCTAAAAACCGCTAGTCAGTTCGACAATCAGTCTTGGTTAATCTCATAACTCGGTGTCAGCTAAAAGGCTACAGAATTAAGATGCTAATCTACCTCTTCGGTTTAGTTCAGACCCACGGGGCCTGTGATCATGCTTCTTCAAAGCTATTCAGAGAGAAAGAGATGAAAGAGATGTCTTACTCTGAGCTTAATTGTGTAAGACAGTTCAGTAATACATCCAACCCAAGATAATCTGAAGTGCCAAGGTCCACCCTGACCACATAAATAGAAGATGATTTCCAGAATAGCATAAACAACTTTACAAGCTTCAAAACTATTGAATGTTTCCAATTCATACCATACTCTGCCCCAACTGTCTTGAAACTCAACATCACTGATATCGTGGAAAGATGAAGGCATCACAGCAGAAGCTTCATCAGAATCATACGAAGGGTCAAAGTCCAACATTGAATTGGCCAGCTGAAGTCAAAACTGACAAAATCAGAAGTCTAAAAGAATGAGAGCAACAAGTCACTACCATAGAAAAGAAGAAGAAACATGTAAGATTATATCGATAAACTTACAATGGCTACATAGATGTTGTAACCAGTTGATACATAATAGGCAACACTACTATAAAGCATGAACCTCTAGTGTCGAAGATCTTATTTAGGTGCCAAGTTAAACCATGCCGAACATGGTTTACAAATTATGTAAGAGAACAGGAAGTATAGGTAGTCCAGATATTACAGTACTGCATGCAATATTTTCGAAATTCAGAAGACAACACATACAGTGTGAAAATTATTCCGCGTTTTAACGCAATCCAGTTTCAGGCTACCCATTAACGGTTTGGATTCATGAGTGAAGGGATGCAGGAGAGCAGAAAGTAATATATTATACAATCATTGTAGCTTTCCAAAAATAGGATAAGCCTAAGTGCCTAACCTGCAAATTTGAAGAGTTGAACGCTCCAAGCCTTCCCATGACATACCAAGCCTGAATTACCTGTGAAGAACAGTTGATGTCAAGGCAGGGCAGTTGCTTTCTAGTAATGAGAACGAAATAAATAAATGTAACTTTACACCGCCAAGAAGGTCGACATCTCGATCAGTTGGCTCTCCAAAGAGTTCGAACCAAATGAAAGCATTTAACGGGTTGAAGCTGCAATGATACAATGATAAATGAAAATCAGTGTTCATGAGCCTTAAATTGTTCAAACTTGGAAAAATTACTATTGATTTGAAAACAACCATCATATCCCTGCTTGTGTGATGTTTATGACAACTTAGCTAGTACAGTGTGGATTTATGCACTACAGTATCCCCAATTCAGTTCGCCGACTTAGTTTGAAAAATGGAAAATACTGTGTGAAAACAGGAGTTGTTTCAAACTCTGGATGGTTCTGGAGATGCTCAGTTATTTCATAGGAAGAGAAATTAGACTATATCAATGGGAACAGAATCACGGATTCAGAAAATGAATGTCACTACCGGTTGAAGCAGATCATCTGGTCTGGAATCACTTTCAGCTATCATGCATGCCGAACGGATAAAAATACATGTGTGATTATCATTATCGCGACAACTCACTCTCGGAAGCTGACTTTAAATGCGGCGACAGAGCCCGTCTTGGGTCTATTGAAGCCCTCTCTGCCTTTCTTGCGCACCCTTTCTTGGATCTGTATGCCAGCCAAGCACACAAAATTCTGGTAGTCAGTAAAGGTACAGCAAATGCACTAATTTTTTAGCCCCCAAAAATCAGAACCTCACCCTTTGCTTCATGAGCTCTGGATTCCCGATGCTGTCGCCGAGGATGGCGCGCATCTCCTCGTCATCCCTGCAGGCGTTCTCCAGCACCCTGAATCATTACAGCAGCACCAGTGAGCAAGCTAATCTAGCAGAGGGTTCACCCATTCATTTCAACACACGCACACACAGACACACAGTAGACAGCACAGTAGCAAATGAAAGCGATTCAGGCAAGGAGGTGGCCGACCAACCTGGCCCAGCCGGGGTAGGTGTGCTGGCGGTCGTAATCCCGGCGGCGGCGCTCCTCCCGCACCTTGGCCAGGCGCCGCTCCCTGGCAGTCGTGCCGGACGCCGCCGCATCGTCGCCGGCGGCCGTGGCGGTGGCGGTGGCGCGCCGGAGCTGAAGGCGAGGTGTAGGTGAAGGCGGTGGTGGGAAGTGGGATAGGAATAGAGTTTTAGCAGCTGGGAATAGCAGCGGCGGCATGACTGCTGCGAGGTGAGCACGCGAGATGGCCACCACCTTATATTATCTTCGTCTTCGTTTAGCTCAGCAGTCAGTAAATCCAGTCTTCTAGGCCTGGGCTGGGCTGGGCTGGGCCGGCCCATTTATTAACAGGCCGAAAGCAACACATGTTTTTCTTTGCGCTGACATATGTAAAAATCTAAAAAAATGATCAGAAAAATTAGATAGCAAAATAGCTAAGTTTGATATCTAATGCCAGCAAAAACCATCGCAATTTTTTTAAAGATACACAGAACACACTCTTTGCAGCAGAAAAGTGTACAGAGGGAGGCCCTAGTCTATAAGTGGTCATGAATCGGTCGCACAACTCAGGCTAGTGTAGCAACATTCTGAATTTTATTCGACTATTCGTTGCATTGTTGAGTTCAGAATGTAGATACAAACCAATTGAGTAAACACACTCACTCTACTTCAAAGTTCAAGCTAATCCCAGAGAGAAACCGGAGCATCGAGCATGTCATCCTCCTGTCTGCCTTTCACAACATGGTGTTTTCCCCCACCTGAACTATCCTGTCGCTCCCATGCATTCGATATACTCCTGCTGAACATGTTCAAACATATGAGATGGAAATGCCAGGAGCATGTCCTGCAATCTTCAGCACCAACAAGCCATCGACGCTCCATGCAAAAACACTATAATTGGGTTAAAAACCTGCAGAAATATAAATCAAACATTATTAGTACAGACTGCTATGCTCAAATAACCGCTGACAAAAAATGGAAAGAGTTAGGGACTGTCTTATTGCACACCGACTGTTCTCTGTGGTGACATAAGGATAAAGCACTCTAACTCAAAGTACTGGCTGGTGGTTAGACATTGCATTATTTAGCCCTTACAATAAGAAAGCAAATACTAGCGACTGAAAGCACAAATAAGAAAAAACTGAAGTACCTGCACCCAACATCTCAAACAAAGCCTCTTTGGCTTCATCTAGCTTCACGCCTCGCCATTCGCTCCCGCCTCGTACTGCATCCCCTTCCTGACGTAGAGCACGATCAGGGTGTTGAACGAGAAGCGGTCCAGCGGACATGCCTGCCGCGTCCATCCTCGTCATCAGCGCATCGGCACGCCCGGCCCTGAGGCACATGTGCAGCATGGCATTGTAGACGTGCGTGTTCATGCCGATCCCGCCGCGTGCCATTTCGTCGAACACTTTAGGCGCTGTGGCCGTCAGCCAGGCCGTGGCCCGTGGCGAGGCCAGTGCAGGCGTTCTCGTCGGCGGACGGGGGGAAGGCCGCGCGCGCATCTGTTCGAAGACCCGTACGGCGAGGAAGGAGAGGAGGAGGAGCGGGTAGCGGAGGGAGTGGGCGGCGGGGTGGTGGCGCGGGTGCGGGTGCGGGGCGAGGGAGGCGTCGAGGGGGTGCGGTTGCGGCAGGGCCCGGAAGAATGCGAGAGCGGCGGTGGAGGACGGCGGTGAGGAGGGATGCGTCTGCCGTGAGGAGGTGGGAGGCGGATATGATGACGGCGACGCGGGACGTCGGCGGCAGCATTGCAGAAATCTCTGAACTACGGCCCCCGGCCCCGGCTCACCAGTCACTCAGTCAGTGCAGTAAGATGCAGGGATGACACGCCATCATCAAATCATAGCAAATGCCCTTATTTGTTGAATGTGTGCAGATTCTGATCGTTTTGAATGTTTCAGCATTCCTAATTGGATGTTTTGTATGGCAATAATCATCATCATAGTACCCAGATTGCCGTTGAACTGGTCACCAACGCCAAGGCGGTTGTCACATCTCCATACCATGTTCATGCATACATAGACTTTTGTACAGGCGACGCATAATACATCATTGCCCTGTCTGCTTACTATTCCTGCTAAGTGCGTGCATATATGCCAGGACCAGATCCAGTCGCAGCTGGAAGCCTGGACCAGGATTCCACCACATGCCTAGTGAATTAGATCAACAAGGGGAAAGACCATTCAGTTTGCAGAGTTAACATTGTCAATTCGGCCAGTGTAATGCTCACATCCAAGATCATTCACCATTGCCCTTAGACTACTCATAGTGGGAGTAACATAGCTAGTAACATCACACACCCCAAGATATTTTGGTGACATGGCATGTTAATAAATGAAGAAAGAGAGTGATGTGTGTCGTTGCCTAATCGACGGTACCTCGGAGGAGGGATCCTCACGAGGGGGAGAAGAAGAAGGGGCCATAGGGCGGAGTGCACACGGGACGGTGGTACGCGATTTATCCAGCTTCGGAACACCTGCACGATGACAGGGCAAACTGCTGCTTGTCTGGAATTATCTGGGCGCTTTCGCGATGTTACAATGAGTTGTGGTTGTGCCTCTAGGGCTCCCGGGATCCGGCTTATAAAGGCGCACGGATCTAGGGTTTACATGGAGAGTCCTAGCCGGATACAGGTTGCCTAACTACGGTACAATGTCTTGCCGTGTACGTCAAGGATCCGCCTTCCTGTCTACGTCGTACCGGATCCGGGTTCCTTAATGGGCCTTCGTGGATCCGGGTTCCTCCTTAAGGTCGGTCGGATCCGGCTCCTTTTTCCTGGGCCGGACTTCATCCGTCAGGATCAATAGCAACTGGGCCGCCCGATGGGCCACATGCCACATCACCATCTGTGGGCCACCCGGGCTTGCCGGATCTAGGCATTGTCGATGGTACACCCATGAAGTATACCCACAACAGTAGCCCCCAGAGTTCTCCGAGTTCCGCCTCCTGTTTCCGCCTTGCTAGCCCCTCATGGTCTCCGGCAATGTTGGTAACGCGGAGAAACTTGAAGAACTCCAACTTCTTATTTTCTTCTTTCCCAACCTTTAGTCGGAAAATATTCTCATCCTGCGGGACTTCATCCATCGACAAATCAAAACGTGTCTCCGGGTTACTCCCCTGCTCGCGAACGAGAAATGCTTATCTCCGCGCGTTTACCCGGAATCTTTAAAAGACTCAAACGGTTCCGCCAATTCTGGCGCCATTTTCGCGCGATTTGAGCGGTAACTTATCCCTAGCCATTTTTACCGTTTAGGGTTTGGACACGTGTCACGCATCCAACGGCGCGACGCTTGCGTTCCGACCACAGGATGCGGAGCACGAATCTCCTCCCCTCGGCCTATAAATATCCACCGTCAACCCTAATCTTCCCATTCACCCCCTCTTTCACCTCTCTGCGAAGCGCCGCCCGCGAGCTCCTCCTCCGCCGTGCCGGAAAACTCGCCGGAGTTTCGCCTGAGCGATTTCACCACCGCGCAGTTCATCGAGTTCTTAACTTCGGCGAGCCACCGCGCGAAATCCTCGTCGCCGGCGACTCCGACCACCGCGGAATCCATCACGGTGAGTTCTCCGAGCTTCAAATTTTCGCCGTAGCTGGTAGGGACGATCCTCAGGACGACGATGTGGATCCGACTAAGTCTTGTTCTCCGCCACTACTTTGTCTTCAGATGTCTTCTGCGACTCCGCCTCCGAGCTCCGACCCAATAATGGCAACGCCACTCTCCTCCGCCCCTCCTCCCTTCGTTCCAGTCCAACTGGATCCCACTAAGGATTCCGGCAAGGTCGCCGAAGGCACTTCAGCTATCCCGGAGAAAGCCTCCGGGGCGGAGCAGGCAGAACAGAAGGCGGAAGAAATCGCCGCCAAGAAATCCAAAGCTCGTCAGCGAGACTCAGAGGCCAAAGGGAAATGGTGGCCCTGTACCACCACGGAGATGGAACTGAAAAACCTTGAGGCGGAAGGTTTCTTGCAACCCGGAAGTTGGCGGACAGTTCCGAACTCTTTGGCTCCAGCCCCCCAAGATAACGAGATGGTGCTGACTAAAGCGCTAGTGGAGCGAGGCTTCTCGTTTCCGCCTTCGGACTTCTTCTCAGAAATCCTGAAGGTATATGGGCTCCAGCCCCACAACATCTCTCCGAACAGCGTGTTAGCAATCAGCAACCACGTCACCCTCTACGAGGGCCATCTCCGGGTACCTCCCGAACTCTCCCTTTTCCAGTACTATTTCTCCGTCAAGAAGGAGAAGATCCGCCAGACCTCCGAGCTGGCGACATGCGGGTCCATCACCTTCATGCTCCGCCCTGGCCACGTCTACCCACCTACCGACCGCCACGAATCCGCGCGATACTGGTCAGGGGGTTTCTTCTATTTGAAGGACGTCTCCGACCCGGCGGGCGAAAGGAAGCTGCCGCCATTCAAGAACTGCCCCGCCAGCAAAACTCCGGCATGGACGCAATGCCCCCACCTCTCCGAGTCGCCCCAGCTGACCCGTGCTGTTAGGCGGATCTGCAAGCTCACGGAGGAGGGGCTGACGGGGAAGGATCTCACCTTGTCTTGGTTCACCAAGCGGATCCAGCCGCTCCAACACAGGGACCGCTTGATGTTCCATTACACGGGGCGCGATGACCCAATGCGCGCCACGAAGGACAATCTCTCCGCCGACGCCATCGACAAGAGGATCCGGCTCCTCATCAAGATTCCGCGTGAACTTCATGTTCACGTGTGTAACAAAGACATCAACATCAACGGTTCCGGAACCGCGGTATGTTATCTTGACTTGTCCATTGTTTCCTTTGTATTCAAATTTTTGTCTAAGTGTTGGCTCTGTGTCTTAGCTCGAAGCCCTCGAGGAAGGCGAACTCGGAACCCTTGTCCGGGTCCCTTCTACGGGCAACACGGATCCGGAGGCCGCATCGGAGGCGGAAGCTCATGACGCTCCACGCCCTTCCAAGAGGAAGAGGGCTGCTCCCTCCAGCCCTGCAGCCAAACGCGCCCGCGAAGTGCTCAGTACTGCGGCTACTCGGAAGCAGAGGCGGAGAAGAAGCGCCTCAAACTTATCGACACCAGCAACAGAGGCCAGCCCGACATCCAGCAGTTCTTCAAGCCTTCTGGGTAAATGCTTGATTTCCGGAATCCAAATTCTTCTGTTTTCACGAGCAAACCCTTACTTAGTTATTATGCTTTTTTCTTTTACAGAATTTTCGGAAGCCAGCCCCCCAAGGCTCCAAGAGCACTCAAGAAGAAAGTCAAGCCGTCTCCGGCTTCTATCCCCGTTACGCCGGAAGTGGAGGTTCCACCCAAGGCCTCATCTGCCACCAAGCCGGATCCCAAGGACGTCATCAACATTGATGACCTTCCCGAAGACCCCGCTGGCCATGGCGATTCCAGCAAGGGCGCCTCCTTGTCTGCACCTCCGCCTGAACAACCAAGTGCCACCTTTGTCGAGCCTACGGCGGAGCAGTATGAGCAGAAGGTGCAGCTTATTCATGCCTCCAGCACGCTCCAAGCTAACCCTCAACCTACCCCATCTCTGCAATAGCTTTCCCTCGCACAACGCCACGCGGAAGTTTCCGCCATGATGGACAAGGTGTGGGGGACGGCGAACACGGAGATGCAAGAGCTCACCTACCTTGAGAGCGACCTCAAAGTCTTTTTTGCTAAGCACAAGGACGTGCGCCAGGTAACACTAGCCCCCAAGCATTGGGTCAGACATTTTTTTCCGTGTAACATGTGTTAGCCGATGCTTTCTTCAATATGTACCTTAGGCGGAAATTTAAAATTTAATACCTCCAAGACTTTGAATTCCTCGCCAGTCCCCAGAATTTTAAATATCCGACTAACTCCTGACTGCGCCTCAGAACACGCGGAAGCTGCATGAAGATCTGCGCGTTCACGTGCTTGAGCAAATTACAGAGATAGAGGGGCTGCGCCAGAACGCGGAAAACAGCCAGAAAGCTATCCAGCAATTGGAGACCCGCCCCTTCGGGGTACGAACTTCGAATTTGATTTTGTATCTTAGTTTGATCCTTGAATGATGCGTAACTTGTGCGACCGCCCGCAGAAGAAACTGCCAAGCACTCCGCCTTTGATGATCTGTCCGCCAAAGTCAAGGTGCTCGAGGCGGAGAACGAATCCCTCAAAACCTTTATCAAAGAATCCTCCGAGAAGGAGAATGAGGTGAGGAAGGAGCTCTCCGAGAAGCACGCCCGCGACGTGGCGGAACTGACTGATAAACTGAAGAAGAGCCAACAAAGGGTAACTTCCTTAGTGGCCAAGAACAAGGTTCAAGAAGCAGAGGCGGAAGCGGAAGCCATTGACAAGCTCATCTTCCGTAAGCATTTTTTCCTTGTTGTTGTTCCGACTACACCACACGTTGCTCTGTCCACGGAGGAACTGATCCAAAAAAAAATCGCAGCAAGCCTTGGCTTTGAGTGGAACAAAGAATCAACCCTCAAGAGGACGGAAGCATACGATGAAGCGCGGAGTTCCATCGACGCGCTATTCACGGCCTGTCGCGGAATCGCCAAGACCCTGTCCTTGAAGAGGGCCAAAACCTCAGTGATTGATACAATGACCAAGCTGATGCAGCAAGTGCCGGAGTTCATCAAGGACTGGCAGGAGTCTTCCGCTCGCAGAGTCGCTTCCCTAGTCTTAGCCACCTGCAAGGCTCACTTCCCTTCACTCAACTTCGCGGATGTTGCGCGTGACACTCCTGAGGGTGCCAACATGCACGCCATCCTCTCGGAAACCAAAGGGTTTGACCAGCTGTTTGTCAGGCAAGTTAACCACTCATTCTGGTATCACAAGTATGATTTGCCCAAGGGCTTTTCCGACGCGGAAGAGGAGGAAGGCGAGCCGGAGTACTATGCGGAAGGTTCCGGGTCAAGCGTTGAGCTTTCCGGAGAAGGCTCCGACGAAGACTCCGAAGCTGGCTCCGGCGATAGCGATGGCGATGGCTCCGCCTATGAGGAATCTGAAGAGGAGGACTCCGAGTAGAGTTCCTGTGAAACAATGAAACAATGTTGCATCATTTTGGCCCCGTAGTGGGTTTGTAATATAACTTTAAATTCTTAAGTAGCTAGGAACGAAACAACTATGCATGGGCGGAAACACTTATCCTGCTACCCTTTAAGATTATTTGCATGTTTCGTTCTTATCGGAAAGCAAGTGCTGATTTCATTGTTTTCCGGCTTGATCGCTTCACCTTCCGCGAGCCGGAAGACCTTAGCCGGAAATACTCGCCAGCGGCGACGAAGCCCAATGGCAATCCGTCAATAACCGCGGAAACAAGCCCCCAGCTTAGGTGCCGGAAATCGCTACTAGGAATCCACGAGTTCGCAACAGAAAACACCTCCATCAGAAAACTTAAGCTTACGTCCTAAAGGACGATTTTTGAAAATCACAACTTTTATACACGCCTAGGCGGAAAAATCCAGCTCTGCGGTTTTAGTCGGAAAACATACACGATCTAAAAATGAACAAGTAAAGGAGGTAAAAGACTCAGAGAGTGAACCAAAAGCTTTATTTCATTGATCATGTATAACTATTACAGATTTTGTAACTCGGAAAATTATGCTAAGTGTAGAAAGGACGTAGCTGTGCAATGTTCCAAGGGCGATCTGTCTCGTCGTAGATGTCATCCGGATCCTCACGCTTGCGTTTCCGGTACCAATTAGCAGGTATGTCCTTTAGCTCCCGGAAGTCGACAAGGTAGTACGATCCGTTGTGAAGCACCTTGCTGACGACGAAGGGTCCTTCCCATGGAGACTGCAACTTATGGTCTTTCACCTGTCGGAGGCGGAGGACCAAGTCTCCAGCCATAAAAGAGCGGTTCCGAACTCGACGACTGTGATAACGTCGGAGTTTCTGCTGATAAATGGCGGAACGTTGGTCGGCTAAGTTCCGAGCTTCTTCGATCAGGTCTACAGATAGCTGTCTGGCCTCGTCAGCTGTTTCTTCATCATAGGCGGAAACTCGCGGTGAATCGTGGATGATGTCGGAGGGGAGCACGGCTTCGGATCTGTATACCAGGAAGAAGGGGGTAAATCCTGTTGACCTGTTAGGGGTAGTTCGTAAACTCCACAAGACAGCTTCCAACTCGTCAGCCCAAGCTCCAGCTGCTCGTCACAGCGGTTCTTCAAGGCGTGGCTTAATTCCTGATAATATGAGGCCGTTAGCCCTTTCAACTTGACCATTGGATTGTGAGTGAGCCACAGATGCAAGGTCCAGTCGAATCCCTACTGTCTCGCAATAATCCTTCAATTCTCCCTGTGCGAAGTTTGTGCCATTATCTGTGATTATGCTATGTGGGATGCCGAATCTCATCACGAGGCTGCAGACAAATTTTCGTGCCGTAGCACCGTCGGCTTTTCTCACTGGCTTTGCCTCTATCCACTTACTGAACTTGTCAACAGCGACCAAGAGGTATTCAAAACCGTCAGGAGATGATCTTTTTAACTTACCAACCATATCGAGCCCCCAGACCGCAAACGGCCAGGTGATAGGTATGGTCTTCAGCTCTTGGGCTGGAGCGTTTGGTTGAGTAGCGTAGTACTGACAACCTCGGTAGGTCTTGACTATCTTGCCAGCATCTTCTTTAGCTGTAAGCCAGTAAAAACCTAACCGAAAAGCTTTTGCAACGAGTGACCTGGAGGTGGCATGATGCCCGCAATCCCCTGCATGGATCTCTCTGAGGATTTCAATGCCATCTTGATTGGAGACGCATTTGAGAAATACCCCTGTTGCACTTTGTTTGTAGAGCTGTCCATCAACAATTGTGTAGGATCTTGCTCGTCTGATGATTTGTCGTGCGAGGACCTCGTCCTCTGGCAACTTCTGATCAATGAGGTAGTCCAGGAAAGGTTGTGTCCAAGCCGGAATGATAGCCATCATGTGGTGACCCTGCATACCACTGCATGTTGTAGTATGCCTGTCGTTGATATAACATTCACGAAGTACCATTCCGCAAATATTACATCCCTCAGAGTAGTACAACAGAACATAGCAGGTCCATAACTCATTCATTTATTATTACAAGCATAATATACATATCGTCTCGGAGCTCCTCTTGGGTCCTAAGAGGGATACTCCTGGGTTCGAGGCGAACCCAACTTAACTTACAATATAGAAGTTTCACTAGGTTATACATTTATTACCTCGAGCAGCTAAGTACTAAGAGTTCGCACTGCTCGGTTACTACTAGTACTCGGTGATTCTAGACTTGATCTCCTCCGGAAGCCTCCCCGGTTCCGTAGACTATAAGGTAGTCTATGCCTTCAACTCCTCCAGAGAGGTCTGGTTCTTCATAGCCGATGATCTCGGCTCCTTCAGAGTTGTCGTAGTCCTCCTCCAGACGGTTCAGACAATCTAAGCAAGGGATTTAAGAGTGGGATGAGTACGAGCGTACTCAACAAGTTCATTATAGATAAGAGGTGTTTAATGCACTAGCTATGATATTAGACCAGACAGTCTAATACCAATGCAGGTTTTGATAAACATTTCTTCAAGAGGTTGCTTTTATTTCAAAGAGCTATGTCCGTCAGCCTTCACCGGTTTACTAGAACTTCATGGAGCTCCTTTCCGGCCGCGTTCGCAGTTCCATATCCCGGAACAGGGAGTGGTAGGTCACGGTTCTTTACACTCTGCAGAGGTGTGTTGCTTTACCCATAAGAGATCTTAACCTTGGTGCCAACCGGGCAGCTTTCCCGTCCACACTTCCTTCGGTGTGAGGCCCGGTATAAGGTCATAGCCAACTATATTCCTCCGCTACCTCGCACACCCACCCTTTGTTGCAAACCCCGGCCCTGGGTCCTCGTCGGTCCCATTATTCCCATATTTCAGGGTGGACCCCGACCACGACGACAGTCTGGGATCGAACCAAACTCCTTCTCCGGCAGCTGCAACCCATCATAGACCACATTACCGTGGGGAATTAGAAGGGGATCCCCACCCACCAATTGTTCTGCAAGCAGCAACTGCTACGGTAAGCAAAAGCTATACCGTGGGGAATTAGAAGGGGCTCCCTGACAAGGTATCAACTTGTCAATGCCTATGGATTGTAGGCTAGGGTTTAGTTGGAAGTAGAGGGTAAGTAGATCTCGAAGGTTTCAGCCGAAAAGTACTCGACGATTGTGAAAACTAGGGTTTGTAGACAATGATTCGATTATCTCTTCGTCCCTCGACTCCCCCTTTATATAGGAGGTGGAGCCGAGGGATTCGTGCTATACAAGTTACAGAGTCCGGGACGGTTTCTAACTCATCCCGCCAGATTACAAATAACACTTCCTATTACAACTCTTAACTTTCCTTAATATATCTTGGGCTCCCGAATCTTCTTATTCTTCGGGTAGTGGGCCTTCAGTAAACCCCGGGTACTATCTTCGGCAGGCCCATTTGGGATGCCTATGTCAGTAGCCCCCGAGATTTTGCTTGAATCGTAGAGTCAAGGAAAATCTCCACTGTTTATTTTTATTTCGAAAGCTTTAACCTTTTTATACTTCTTCACATAAAATTCTATATTGTACAGGGATAATGGTAGTTGGGGCTAGTTCATCTGACGGATCAGGTACTAGTTAACTGCTCTAGTGGCAATCCGCAAAAACCTACTTCAAGATCACGTCCCTGGACATGATCTCGGGATACTGGTGTAAACTTCGACAGGTGCCGCTTAAGGTCTTACCATTCTGTCGAGTCCCAGTCAAATTTATCGGGTACCTAACGCGTCCGTTAGGATTTTTCTTCGTATCTGTTGATACGGATAAAAGTAGCAGAGCGCAGTCTTTGGCGATGCCACGCCCAGCAGAACGGATCTGGGGTCTTACCTTCGTAAATTTGCGGCATTCAGAAATTGATCGCAACTTTGGCGTTCTGAGAATATATTGTCGAGTGCTTTTCCGGCTGTTGGAATGGCACATTTTATCGAGTCAAATATGACTTATATTGCTCTCCCGATGGGAGTATATGTAGAGTTAATTATAACTCGAAATATACTCTCTTGCTTTTCTATCTTTTATTTTTGAACTTCATCGGGTACGCGAACAGCGTTCCGATGGGAGTAACCCCGAGGCTACAGCCAAGAACTTGTGCTTGGTTGTAGGCTCAACATTTTAGTCCACCTTGTCACTATATTGTCATTATGTTCCAATATGATCTTCTTTTTATCTCTCGGGTGCGCGAACAGCGCTCCCGATGGGAGTAGCCCCGAGGCTACGACCAAGGACTTGTGCTTGGTTGTAGGCTCCCGCAATTTCTATACTTTGCCATACTCGAAATTTTACTTTTTGTCGAAGTAGCCCCGAGCATTTGGGCAAAAACTTGTATTTGATCAAAGGCTCCCGAAGTATTCAAATAACTCCTGTCGCCAATCTTCTTTTATTTTCTTGTCGGCATGCTTCCCTTAATCAAATTTACTTCATCTCTATTTAATAGTCGTGATTTTTCTGCCCTGTGGGTCCATTGCTTCTACCACGTTGACACGTCGTGCAAGTGGGGGACACACGTCCTCCGCTTTTCCTGGCGCACGTACGGTAACGCTTATCTCAGTAAAAATACCTTTTTACCCTTTTATCTAGAAGATTTGTTGTCACCACATGATTTCTTCATCCAACGGTGCATTGCTTCACCCGATTCTTATATAAACCTTTCTTCAACCTCCGTTCACTCCCTCGCTTGTGCCGCACATCTGTTCCTCTTCGCAAAAGCTTCCCCTGCGCCCAACTCTCTCTGATCTTCCGCACTCACGAACATTGCTTTGCCCATTGCCGTTGATGCCACCGCGTACGCGACTCACTCGCCACAGCACTCCAGAATCCAAGATGGCCGCCGAAGATCTTGAGTGGGAGAGATCTAAAATCTCCAACCAGGACGTCAACACTCTCAAGAGGCTTGGCCTCATGAATAAGTAAGACGCCATCCGCTTTCCCAATGAAAGAAAGCTACCCCCACCCTCCAATGGAGTACCGGGTTAGTTTCGTTGATCACCTCATCCGCGGCCTTTCGGCCCCAATTCACGATTTCCTCCGCGGCCTTCTTTTTGTTTACGGGATTCAACTGCACCAGTTGACCCCCAATTCCATCCTTCACATTTCCATTTTTATCACACTTTGCGAATGCTTCCTCGGAATCCCTCCTAATTGGGCTCTGTGGAAACGCATTTTCTGCCTCCGCCGCAATGGCTCCCACAACGCCACTTATAACATAGGCGGCGTTGTTATACGTGTCCGAACCGACGTTGATTATTTCGACGTCAAGTTTCTGATTACGTGCAAGGATGGCGCAAAAGATGGCTCTACATTCACGAAGAAAGTGCCAACTACGTGGAACACAACATAATCCCTTTCGACGGAAGTGCCAAAATTCAGCGCCGCCGTTCTGGGACGCTGAAGCTTAGAAGAAGAGAAAAAGACGACAGAAGCACTTATGTCTCGTATTCATCAGCTTCAAAATACTCGAGGCAAAGAACTGTCTGGTGTTCAAATCACTGCCTACTTCCTTAGGATTAGAGTGCAGCCTCTTCAGGCTCGCAAAAATCCCCTTTGGACGTATTCCGGAGAAAACGACGCCAATAGAATCTCCAGTGATCTTTCTGCAAAGGATTTGGAGAAGTTGATTCGAAGAGTTTCCCGCTTGGCGAAGAAGGATCATATTCCCTCCTCTTGTCGTGTGGAACCATACAGCTCCGCCAATCCTCTCCCCGAGGTATTTTGTCTTCTCGAGTTTCTGTCTTGTTCCGAACTTTCCTTGCATCTTATTGTATTGAAATCTCACTAATTTTTTCTTTTATCGCTATTTTCTTGCAGAACCATCCTACTATGGCTTCCCTTCCTCCTCTTCCTGAGGATGGAGAAGTCGAAGAACAGGCTATCGTTGCCGAAGACACCCAAGGTTCTTCTATTCCTGAAAGTGAAGTTGCGGGTTCTCACAAATCTGCGGCTTCCCATGAAAAAGAAATTGAATCTGAAGCCAGCGAGTCGACGCAATCCCTTCCTCCTGCTGTTTCCCCAAGGAACAAAAGGAAAAGGAATGATGTCGAGGATTCTGGCACTTCTAAGGCTGAAAAAGTTGTTCCTTCTCATCCAAAGGCAGCTTATGATCCTTATATTGAATCCCTCGTCAGCTCGTAAGTCACCTTTATTTCTCCCTTTTTCTGTACTCGATGTGTTTATCTTGTCTTACTTTTTATGCTGCCGATTTTTGATCGACAGTGATGACGAGGAAGAAGTACCAACTGTTGACGTGGCTCCTCGGACAAGCACGTCACATACTGTACTTGCCTCAGACACGCTAGTTGAAGGAGAAGAATCCTCGCCTCCTCAACAAAACGTCGTCACCACAACTCCGCCGTCAAGCCTCCTTGCTCCTTCACCAAAAAGGGCAAGGATTGAAACGTTTGTTGAACCTGCCCCTCAATTGGGCAGCTCGTCGACTCTGCTCTTAGATGATGTAAGTTTGTCGATATCTATATTTCCCCTATTTTGCTTTTTCATGCCTTCACTCTCTTTTTCATGCCGATGTGTCTCTTGCTGTGTTCTTCTTTAACAACCCATGATCAAAGAGCTTCTCCGCATCGGATCCCAATTTATTGGGTACCGTGAATATGCTAGCAGAGCCGAAGGTAACAATTTTTATGCTTGCCGTTTTTCCTTGACTTTTTGCTTTGTTGCTTGTCGTGATTTTTGATCTTTCTTCTCTCTTTTTTTTTTATCTCGACAGAGAAACTTGCAGAGGCCAACGAACGTGCCGACGCACTTGCTCAGAAACTTGAGCAAAGTGAAGCGGCTCGCAAGAAAGCCGAACTTGTTGCTAGCGAAGCCAAAGCCGAGGCTGATGAAGCCAAAGCAAAAGCTGCTAGTGTCGAGGAACAGCATAAAAAACTTGAGGATGCAGCATAAGCCTTAAACGAGCACAAAGCTGCACAAGCTTCTCGTGAACAGGGGATCCTCAAGCGCCTGAAATCACAAAGTCGACGCACTTACAGTAATATTATTGATCCCTTCTATTTTTATAAGAGTCGCTATTTCTTGTTGTTTGACCAACGTTTTGTTTTCTTGGCAGATCAAACAAACCAAGATTTTGATCTGGAGAATCCTGTCGATGACCCTCTCCTTGACGCACTTTCCTATCTGGAGCTGCATGGGTCCGAAATTCGTGAAGGCGTGGCAAATGCTAATGCAGGATTGTTGGCGTTGTTCCCCTACTTCTTCCCGAAGAAAGAGGAGCCCTCGACTTTCCTTAACCTTGCCAAGATGTTCAATTCACCAGAAGACCTTGGACTGAAGATGCGCCAAGAAAATATGAAAATTGCCGTCGAAAGCACTATTGCTTTGGTTCTTGACGATCAACAGGCTGTTGATTGGACGAAAGTTGGCGACACCGAGCAGATAGAGCAATCAAAATGGAGGTCGCTGATTAAGGCAGCCAAGCCCAACACGGAGAAGATCTTGGCCTATCTCGGGATCAAACCAGCGTCGACTCCTAGCTCATCAAGGCCGGAGGTCTAGTTGCATGCCTCTTTATTTTTCTTTCTATGTTTCTTTTGCTCTTGTCGCCAAAGTAGTCATTTGGCGACACGTACTTCCTTAGCTCCACTGTAATGCTTTTGTAATTATTCCGAGAGATTAATGAAAACTCTATCTTTGCTTGTTGTTTGATGTTGTCTTGTCTAAATTTCAGTTGATATTTGATAACTATACTCCGTCTTCCGCTCCTTCCAATATTTCGCCTTCTTCTTCTCGCTCGAGGAGAGCTTTTGCTGATACTGCACCTGTCGAAGATACCTTGTCGCAAGAACTGGATGAACTTCGAAAACAACTTCAGTATGTGAAGAAGCAAACACTTGTGATGATGGAGAAGTCTCATAAGTCATCTGAAGCCGAAAAAATTGCACTTCAGCAAGCTCGCGAGGCCGTGGCTGCTAAGGAAATTGCTGCTTCCGAGGCTGAAAAGGCGACTACTCGAGAAAATTTCATGCTCGAGTTAATGAATGAAGCCAATGCAGATTTGTCGGGTATGCTTGTTTCATCCTCCGATATCTTTCATCTTCATGCTATGTCTCTTAAAGGTTTCTACTTCGTTGTTTTGATAGGTTCCTTTATTGATGCTGCTGCCGAGGAAGAGAGGGTAAATACTAGGACGAACCTCCTTGTTAACCTTTCCCTTGACCATGGTTCTCTGTTTTGGGCTACTCCGGAGAGGACCCGCCAAATCGTCAGGTTTCAGGATCGCACCTCTCAAACTCGCGACTTCCTTGACTTCTGTACCAAGACCTTGTCTATGGTTTATAACTCCATGTTTCCTCGGAACATTCAACCAAAAACTCTTCCTGAGTTAATGGAGAAATTCAAAGAAGCTCACAGGATCCATGACTTCGTCAAAGCTCAATTGGTAGCTGGCGCCAGATTTGCTCTTATCATGCTTCAGATCTGCCACTCAAATCTTGACCTTACCCAAGTTGTTGCGAAAGTTCATCAGAAAGTAAAGCGCCGAAGAGTTGGTGTCGACCGAATTAACACGAAGGTTTCGCCTGTAGCCGAAGAAATGATTGAAGATCTTCTTCGGATGGATGCCGACTTTTTTGCCGATGGTCATTATGCTGATTTTCTTGGCGCTGCTCCTGAAGAAAACAGAATTACCCTTGATGACATCCTGAATCAAGACTAATTATCTTCCTTTGTAGATAACTCTTCTTTGTAACCCATGATTGTGATTATATTGTGAAGCAATCATTATATTTCTATATTTATCTAGCTCCCGAGTGTTTCGGTGGCTATTTACTGTATTTATATATTGCGAGGTTTTGAACCAAGGCATTTATTTAATATGTATTGATGGCGAATATCAGCCCCCGAGCTTCTTTATTGAGTACTATTTTGTATTTTCGTTGACTCACGAGGTACTTTAGTACCAAGGCAAGGCTTTTCTTTGTCGATGAACTATATTGAAATTCGTCGGGTCAGAGACTTTGAGCATGTCGATAAAGAAAAGTTATATTGACACTATCTTTATTATATTGCAGCACCGCGAGCCCGCCTCATTAAAAACCTTTCTCGGTCCCACTCGGTGCCCCAAGAAAGGAAAAGAGTGCGTCTGAAAACTCGCGGGCGTTTCAGTACATTGAAGTTTTACAAGGACTATATTTCGACTCTAGGCGTAGAACCGCACTTTGAGTTGCGCCACGTTCCAGGGGTTTTGCTCCTCCACCCCTGTCTTCTTGTCCTTTATCCTGTATGCTCCTCCTCCGATTACTTCCGTGACAATGTAAGGTCCAAGCCATGGTGACTCGAGTTTTTCATGACTTTTTTGCGTGAGCCGAAGAACTAGGTCTCCCACCTGAAAAGATCTTGGCCGCAAACGTCGACTGTGGTAATTCTTCAAGTCCTGTTGGTATTTAGTTACCCTTGATAGTACCTCGTCTCGAGCTTCGTCGAGTGCGTCGACGTCGTCTTCCAATGCTATCTTGGAAGTTTCTTCATTATACTTTGTGACTCTGGGGGAGTCGTGCTCTATTTCTATTGGTAGTACTGCCTCTGCTCCATGGACCAGGAAAAACGGTGTCTCCTGTGTCGCTGTATTTGGTGTTGTTCGGATGCTCCACAACACACTTGGTAGTTCTTACGGCCAGGTATGTCGAGCTTTTTCCGAGTGGTCCTAACAGGCGTTTCTTGATGCCATTGCGGATGATGCCGTTGGCTTTCTCGACTTGCCCATTGGTTTGAGGATGTGCAAGCGACGCGAAGTGCAACTTGATACCCACTTCTTTGCAATAATCTTTGAATTCGTGGGATGTGAAGTTACTACCATTGTACGTGACGATCTTTGTGGGGCACTCAAATCTGAAGACGAGTCCTTTTATGAATTTTACTGCGGATGCTCCATCTGGTGAATTTATCGGCTTCGCTTCTATCCACTTTGTAAATTTGTCGACAGCTACTAGCATGTACTCCTTTCCTCCTGGCCAGGATTTGTGTAACTTGCCCACCATATCAAGTCCCCATTGGGCACAGGGCCATGACAAGGGTATTGGTGTTAGTTCTGGCTGCTTTGGAGAGTGGGGTTTTGCGGCAAACCTTTGACACGCGTCGCAAGTTCTTACTATTTCCTTGGCGTCCTCGATTGCTGTCAACCAGTATAATCCTGCCCGAAAAACCTTGGCTGCGATAGCTCGACTACTTGCGTGGTGGCCACATATTCCTTCGTGTACATCTTTCAAAATTATCCTTCCTTCTTCGGGTGTGACACATCTCTGCAGGACGCCTGAAATACTTCGCTTGTACAATTCTCCTTTGACCACCGTGAAAGCTTTGGAGCGTCGAATTACTCGTCTTGCCTCAACTGGATCATCGGGTATTTCTTTCCTGAGGATGTACGATATGTACGTCTGCATCCATGGTATCTGTATCACCATGACCAGGTCCTGATCTTCTTCTTCTTCCTCTTGCTTTTCCTTGGTAGCCCCCGAGGGTTTCTTCTCCTTCTTTTTTGATTTTATCGATTTTGTAGATCTCTCTGTTATCTCTTCCCAAAATACACCTGGCGGAACTGCAAGGCATTGCGACCCGATGTTTGCAAGGACGTCGGCTTCGTCGTTGCTCAATCTACTAATATGATTTACTTCGCATCCATCGAACAACTTCTCGAGCTCGTTGTACACCTCCTTGTATGCCATCATGCTATCATTGACTGCGTCACATTGGTTCATAACTTGCTGAGCCACCAATTGTGAGTCGCCAAAGATTTTTAGTCGAGTTGCACCGCAGGCTTTCGCCATCTTCATCCCGTGTATGAGAGACTCATATTCTGCTTCATTGTTAGATGCGTTAGGAAACGTCATCCGAAGGATGTACTTCAACTTGTCGCCTTCAAGTGATATGAGTACAAAGCCTAACGTGCTGCTTGCGGTTGACGATGTCGAAAATCTTGAACGTGCCATCGAGATCAGATCCTTACGCCTCTAGTTCCCACAGACGGCGCCAATTGACAAGGTATCAACTTGTCAATGCCTATGGATTGTAGGCTAGGGTTTAGTTGGAAGTAGAGGGTAAGTAGATCTCGAAGGTTTCAGCAGAAAAGTACTCGACGATTGTGAAAACTAGGGTTTGTAGACAATGATTCGATTATCTCTTCGTCCCTCGACTCCCCCTTTATATAGGAGGTGGAGCCGAGGGATTCGTGCTATACAAGTTACAGAGTCCGGGACGGTTTCTAACTCATCCCGCCAGATTACAAATAACACTTCCTATTACAACTCTTAACTTTCCTTAATATATCTTGGGCTCCCGAATCTTCTTATTCTTCGGGTAGTGGGCCTTCAGTAAACCCCGGGTACTATCTTCGGCAGGCCCATTTGGGATGCCTATGTCACTCCCCACCCACCAATTGCTCCGCAAGATACAACCGCTACGTTAAGCGCATCCGTTGATGTACAAGAGGTGGAAATACGGTTGACTATTCCGTCCCACTCCAGATCTTATGGTTAACACGGGTATTACGGCACAAGAATCACTGGCAACATTTGTTGCTTAATCCTAGATGGATATAAACCCTTGCAATGGAACCTCCACCATATCAACACAATCCATGGTTCCATTGCCAACCACATAGTCATATTCATAGTTATGAAAATAGTGGTTTTGGTTTTTATGCAATAGTGATAATCATAGTACTTTGCAAGTAATTTGATAAAGATACTCAAATGACATGAGCAAGTGATGAACTTGCCTGAACAGTGCAAAGTGTTGCAGTTGGATGGTGTGGACTGACCCTTGTCCTCTGTTTCTGAAAAATAGCATCATTGTCCGATAAGGGCAATGGTTAAAGAAGCAATATGCATGATTCCAGTTTTAGGGTTTGTTTCCCCCCTTCCGATGTCATTATTATTTCATGTGAGAGGTTAATACTAAGAATAATTTGGGGATACTCTATTTAGAGTAAAATACAACCTTGAAATGTTGTCAAGGTGTTTTTATAGTCCAAAGGCATTAATGGACTTATTTTCATTATTGAAAATAATATGTGTGATTTAAATGATTATTTAAATCATCAAATTAAGACTTATTCGTAGTTGTCTTCAAAAATTCCCTTTGATATTTTATTCAGGTAGAGAATTTTATGCTGATCAATTTTCATATTTTTAATTATTTTTTTAGAGCTATTAAACATTTATTGTGTTTTTCCAAAGTTTCTGTATTTTAATTGCATTATGAAATGGCAAAAATGCCCCTGGGCCCACATGTCAGTGCGGCCCAGTGGGTTAGGTCGCACCCGAGCCACCAGTTCGGCTCGGTCGGCCCACTCGTCCTCTCCTCTCTTCCTCGCGCAGAAACCCTAATCCCCTCCTCGACTCTCTGGCGATGCCGTGGTCGCCGCCGCCTTCGCCGAAATACTCCGGCCGTCTCCGGCCAACTCCGGCGACGAGAAGCGGCGGATCTGGACCGCCTCACGATGGTGCACCAGATCCTCCGGCTTGATCTGTTCTTCGTCTGCTTCTTCGTTCACCCCCGTCGCGTTCGCCCGCACGGCTATGAGGTTGCGCGGTGATGCGTCGCTCACCGGCGAATCTGGCGCGGTGATGCGTCGCTCACCGGTGACTCTGGCGCCGTGACGCCGCCGTGGGCGCTGCCGTGGTGGTGATGGGGCGCTCGCGCTCGGCGACGCCAGGCCTGGCCGCGGCTTGGCGCTGCCGTGGTTGGCCCGTGCCGACGTGCCGCCATGGCACGCCGTGGTGCTCCGCTCCAGGTACGCGCGCCTCCCTCTTCTCCCCTACTTCTTCCTTCTCTGTCATGCTCTACTGCTTGTGCTTGCTATGCATGTGTGTGTGCTACTGCTGCTCTTCTGGCTAGCTGCTGCTATTGCTCTACTGCCATGACTTGGTTCTGTTCTTGTGCTCATGCTGGTATACTCCTCTCTCTGAGCTAAGCATCTGTGCTCATCTTCTGTATTGTAGTGACTCATGAACACTTGCTCATGAACATTCTATGATGCTCCTGTCATGCTGGGTTGGTCTTGAGATGCTACTGGTACTGTACCTATGTTGTGTATCTAGTTAGTTGCCCCTGGCTTGATTTCTGGGATGAATCCTTGCATATTTGCAAGTGCCAGTGCTATTTGTGTGATGCTTATTGGACTCTGGCTCATGGTAGGCTTGGCCTTGCTTAATTGTTGTCCATATACATCAATTCCTTGATGACATACCTCTGGATATAATCATAAAAATGGTTTATGTACTTGTCTGTGATTTAATTGTTGCTTAACTGTGGCTGTTTACATGATTCCTGTGTGATGCCAGTGATGCCCTAGCATGCTCTGGCATGCTCTAGCAAGCTTCTGATGATCTTGTGGTCATCAGTTGCTTGTTAAAAGCTGTGGTGCTTCATCTTGTGCCTTACTAGTGCTTAATTTGAGCTGTGTGTGGGTGACAGATAAGTACTGGTGTGTGCTGTTGTTGGCTTAAGCAATTGCTGTTGCTTGCAGTGATCCATTGGATCCACTGCAAGGCTCTGGTGTATTGATTACTTGTATATTCATTTATCTGTGTTGTCTTGCTTGGCTAAGTGGATAAATGATGTGAACTGCTTGCAGTTGTGATCATCTTACAGTTAATTTGATTGAGCTAGAGGGATGCCAATATCTGTTGGGGACCCTAGCTCCTTGTTGAACCCATCTGGGTGATGATATCTTTGCATGGCTTCTCTGTTGGGTTTGGTAAAGTGGTTGAGGTGGCCTTGACAGCAATTCTTTGCTGTTAGGATAGATCCCACCTTTGTTGGCTTGCTGTAATTTGGTGAATGCATTACTGGTTAATCCCTTTATGGATTCCCAGTGGTCTTTGATGTTGACAAACATGGATAGACACATATTGTCTATCAGTCTGATGGTGTACTAGGTTTTAGGTGCTAGGTGACTTTGGTTGACTAAGTAGGTTCATTTCCTTGCTGGATTGCCTTGGTTAAGCCACTGACTTGGTCTAACCAGTGTTCCCTTGGTGATTACCTGTTGGCTCACCCATATTTGCTTGCACCACTGACTTGGTAGCCAGATGATGACACAAACAGGGTACTCACACCCTATGGCTTGTGTGTGTTTGATGCACATGCTTATTTATGAGCAAGACAGATGCTTGCTCATGATTCTATGTGTATACCTCACTCCAGCTCCTAGAAATGGGTGTTGGTGTAGAGGTTCAGCTGCTGATTGAGTTCTTGGCTTGCCCTGCTCCTCCTTGCAAGCTTGATATCTTGGTTTATTTTCTGGTGATTGGGGAATAGGTGAAACAGCTCTAGCTCATTTGACCTACATCGAGAAGCCAGAGAGGTTTCACCTGTTCTTGGTGTTCTTGAGCTGTTCTTGGTATCTTATGACTTACCCTGCTGCCTGTCGATGGATGAAGCTAATGGCTAGGGTTTGGGGCTGTGAAAAGCTTTTATATGATCTTCTTCTTCTTCTCTGGTCGACAACAAGGCCTGGCATGTGTTGGTGACTCACTAGCTGTGTGTGTGTGTGCTGTGCTCCATGCACACAGCCTTGTGAGCAGGCTGTGTGTGTGTATCCTGATACTTTGCACTTGGCTGTGAGAGTGGATCAGCTCGGCAGAACTTGGTATTATCCACCATTTCCATTTAGCCACTTGGCATAACTTGTTTTTGCTTTGATTTATGCAGGGATCAATCTGATGATCCAAATGGGCATGAAGATCATCAAATCCAAGTTCAAATGGAGATTACTTTGTAGTATTTAGGATAGTATATTACCTTGTACTTTTCTTTTATTTTCTTTCTTCTATTTTGCCAATTTATGTAATGTGTTGTAATATTTCATATTACTATTCTGGATATTGTAAATGACAATATATTATGTGTGATTATCAATAAAGCTCCAATTTTCCTTATTGAGCTTTATATAATTGTTGTACTATTTATATTCTTAATTACTTATAATTGTTTATTGAATTATCTCAAGTTTGAATTATGTGATATCAATTTGATGTTTGAATTTGAAATTCAAATTCAAATTTGGTTTGAATTCAATCATGCAACTTAATTTTGAATTCAATCATGCAACTTAAGATTGTGATGCAATATCTCTTCTCTCTTCTCAAAACCCTAATGTAGTTGAGTAGGAACAAGTTCGTCGCACTCTCGAAACCCTAACCCTGTAAGGTGTCGAGAGAGAAACCTGTCCCCCTTCGATGCAGTTTTGTTTTAAAAGCGCGAAATTTTCCCAGAATTTACGATGCAATGCACATCCCTTTCTAAAATCTACCCCTCGATCGTCTCTAAACCTGGGACATTACAGCCTTTCCCCCTTAAAGAAAACTTCGTCCCGAAGTTGTGGTTGTAATACCTGAAGAGTTCGGGGTATGTTTTCCTCAGGTCATCCTCGTTTTCCCAGGTGGCTTCCCTCTCGGGGTGATGTTTCCACTGTATCTTGCAGTACTTAATAGCTCGATTCCTGAGTTGTTTCCAGTTCTCCTCGAGAATCTTCGCTGGCTTCTCGATGTAGGTCAAATCTGGTTGTAACTCGAGCTCTTCATGTGATACTGGCTCATCTGGGGTCTTCAAACACTTTCTGAGTTGCGACACATGGAATACGTTGTGAACTTGGGATAACCTTCCCGGTAGTTCCAATTCAAAGGCTAACCCTCGGTTTTGACTTAGAATCTTGAAAGGTCCGATGTACCTAGGGCTTAACTTCCCTTTTACTCCGAATCTCTGGAGTCCTTTCATCGGGCTCACCTTCTGATATACCATGTCTCCAACTTGTGGCTCCCATGTCCTTCTCTTCTGATCGGCATAACTCTTCTGTCGGCTTTGGGCTATCTTGAGCCTATCTCTTATAATGTCAATAATTTGTTGCTTTTCCTTGACATAATCAGGATTAAACTCCTTGCTTGCTCCAGCTTCATACCAGCATATGGGTGATCTACACTTCCTTCCATACAGAGCTTCGAACGGTGCCATCTTGATACTGCTTTGATAGCTATTATTGTATGAAAACTCTGCTAGTGGCAAGTGCTCCTCCCATGATCCTCCGAAGTCTAGGGCACAAGCCCTAAGCATATCCTCTAGGATCTGGTTAGTTCTCTCGGTTTGTCCACCTGTCTGAGGATGATAGGCGGTACTATAGTCCAACTTGGATCCTAAAGCTTTATGTAGTTGCTTCCAAAATGCTGACGTGAACACGGATCCTCGATCTGACACGATCTTCTTGGGCACTCCATGTTTACTCACGATCTCTTTGATGTAAAGATCAATGATTTTTTCTCCTTTATCCTGCTGATTTACCGCTAAGAAGTGTGCACTTTTCGTCAACCGGTCCACGATTACCCATATCATGTCCTTCTTTTTATTGGTCATGGGTAGTCCGGTGATGAAATCCATTCCTATCTCCTCCCAGTTCCATTCTGGGATTGGTAGGGGTTGTAACTTTCCTGCCGGACTCTGATGTTCAGCCTTCACTCTTTGGCAGGTATGTCATTCCGCCACGTATTGTGCTATTTCTCTCTTCATATTATTCCACCAGAATAACTCCTTAAGATCCATGTACATATTTGTACTTCCTGGATGAATGGAGTATGGTGTTTGATGGACTTCCCGGAGTATTACTTCCTTGATTTCAGCAATATCCGGAACGCAAATCCTCTTCTGGAACCATAATGATCCTGATTCTCCTTGGTGAAATTTCGATGGTCTACCTTCATCTATCCTTCTCATCTCCTCCACGATGAATGGATCGTCCAATTGACCCATCATTATCTCATTCTTGAAGTTAACATTTAGCTCATCGGCTACTTGTAAAGCCGATAGTCCTTCATGAGCTTCTTTCTCCCAAAGTTGTATTTGGGCTTGGCTTATTTCCTTCGTCAACTCCGGTGATATCTCTTGTTCCACTCCTCCAGTGCTCTTCCTACTCAAGGCATCTGCTACAACATTAGCCTTTCCTGGAGTATAATTGATGGTCAAATCATAATCCTTGATTAGTTCAAGCCATCTTTTCTGCCTCATATTTAGTTCCTTCTGAGTGAAGAAGTACTTGAGACTCTTATGATCCGTATAGAGCTCACACTTGGCTCCATAGAGAAAATGTCTCCATGTTTTAAGTGCAAATACAACTGCTGCTAATTCTAAGTCATGTGTTGGATAATTCACTTCATGAGGTCTGAGTTGCCTCGATCCATAAGATATCACTTTCCGATCTTGCATGAGTACGCAACCCAATCCATGCTTGGATGCGTCACAGTACACGGTGTAATCCTTGCCAACTTCAGGAACTGCTAACACCGGTGTTGTGGTGAGTTTCTCCTTCAGAGTTTGAAAACTCTTCTCACACTCCTCTGACCACACGAATGGTGTGTTCTTTCTTAACAGCTTCGTCATTGGTCCTGCTATTTTGGAGAATCCTTCAATGAATCTCCGATAATATCCTGCCATTCCTAGGAATCCTCGGATTTCCTTGGCAGTTTTGGGTGCTTCCCATTCTAAAACTGCTGCGACCTTACTCGGGTTAACATCTATTCCATCTTTGCTAATGACATGACCAAGAAATTCCACTTGATCTAGCCAAAATTCACACTTGCTGAACTTGGCATAGAGTTGATGTTCTCTTAGTGTTTGCAACACTAACCTCAGATGTTCAGCATGTTCTGCTTTATCTTTGGAGTATATCAAGATATCATCGATGAATACGATGACAAACTTGTCTAAATATGGCATAAAGATCTTATTCATAAGATTCATGAAAATTGCTGGGGCATTGGTTAATCCAAAAGGCACTACAAGGTATTCATGATGTCCATACCTTGAGACAAAGGCGGTTTTTGGAACGTCTTCCTTCTTGATCTTAATCTGATGATAACCGGATCTTAGATCAATTTTGGAAAAGACTCCCGCGCCTCTAACTTGATCAAATAGATCTTGTATTCTAGGAAGTGGGTACTTGTTCTTGATTGTGACATTGTTCAAATTCATGTAGTCTCCGCACATCCTTCTACCTCCATCTCTTTTATCAATGAAGATTACAGGTGATCCCCATGGTGAAACACTCTCTTGTATGAATCCTTTCTGTTCCAAGTCATCCAATTGCTCCTTAAGTTCTTTCAACTCCTTAGGCCCCATCTTATATGGTGCTTTAGCAATCGGGGCTGTTCCTGGAATTAGGTCGATAGTGAATTCTATCTCCCTATCTGGTGGCATTCCAGGTAATTCCTTAGGAAACACATCCTGGAATTCATTCACTACAGGTATATCCTCCAACTTCACCTCCTTCATGCTGTTCAGCTGTAGCTCGACTTCGATCTGTGTATGCTTGTCTCCTTGGTAGATCATTCTACTTCCATCGGGGCTTTTCAATGACACAGTCTTGTTCACACAGTCGATCAATGCTCCGTTAGCTTCTAACCAGTTCATACCAAGAATGACATCAATGTCCTTCATCGGTAAAATGAACAGGTCTGCGTCAAACGCGCACTTATTGATCATGATGACTTGTTTTTGTTTGGTATGGGTTACTACTATCGTTCCCCCCGCGGAAAGTATAGTTATGGGTGTATCTAACTTAGTGCAACTAATCCCATGTTTGATGATGAATTACTGAGAAATGAATGATGTAGTTGCACCAGTATCAAAAAGTACTTTGCCAGGATGAGTGAGTATCTGGAGCGTACCTATCACTGCCTGATCGGAGTTAACCACCTCCTCCAAGCTGGTGCAGTTCAATTTACCGAAGGGTTTCTTGTTCTTCCAGTTCCCTCCGGTGTTTCCTCCTCGGCTTCCTCCTCCTCCTGACTGTCCTCCTCCATTCTTATTTTTAGGACAATCCTTCATCATGTGCCCTTCCTGTCGGCACCCAAAGCATATTATCTTGGTTTTCCTACAATCTTGTGAAAGATGCCCTCTAAATCCACAAATGCGGCAAACAATCTGGTTTGCGGCTTGGTTTCCTTGGTTCCTCCTATTATTGTTGTTGTTGTTGTTGTACCTCGGTTTGAAACTCAAGCCAGTATTAGGCTTGTTACTGACATACCTCTTAGGCTCAAACTTGGCCTTTTTCCTCTTCTCTTCTTGCAGCTGCTTGAAGTCATCTTCAAGAGTGATGGCTGCATCCACCAACTCTTGGAACTCAGTCGCTCTCATCATCCGGAGCTATACCTTGAACTGGGGACTTAACCCCCGCAAGAACCTCTTCTTTTTCTTATCCTCGGTGTTGACCTCCTCAACAGCGTACCGGGACAGCTTTGAAAACTCCCTGACATAAGTCAGGATGGCCTTATCCTTCTGCTCGAGACTTTCAAATTCTCGACGCTTCAGTTCGACAATGCTTTCAGGGACATTGGATTCCCTGAACTTCCTCGCAAACTCCTCCCAGGTGAATACCTTTCCAGCCGGATAAACGGCTACTATATTGTCCCACCATGATGCGGCAGGTCCACACAACAAGTGTGTTGCCTAATGAACCTTCTCCAGGTCGTTGCATCCAACGGTGTTGAGTTTTCGCTCGGTGTCCATCAGCCAATCCTCCGTGTCCATAGGCTCGGGCGCGTATGCGAAAGATATAGGCTGGGTGTTCTGGAAGTCTGACAAAGTGACTCCCTGATTCTTGGGTCTCTCCACCCTGTTCTGTTGCAGCAGCTCCTGGAAGAACTTGTTCTGCTGCTCCAACGTTATACGTTGCCTCTCTTCCATCATCTGCATGTACTGGACGAAATTCTGTTGCGTCATGGGTGGTGGTGGTGGTGGAAACTGATTTCTGGCTGCTTCATCAGCCTCTTCCTTTTGCTTCGCCTCGCGCTCCATGCGTTGCGCTTCTGTCTCCTCACCTACCGGTCCCGACATATCCCCCTAGTTCTGTAACACAAGATGATACTCATAATTACTCCATGCGCAAGTTTTCTGAGCTCAACTTTGTGCACAGAACTAGTCACGCAATGGAAATCAAGAAGCAAATCCAAATCATACAAAACATATACCATGTATATACATACTTAAGTGGTCTTATTACAATACTCAGTGACGTTGTGAGTATGCAAACTCACTTATTGAAGTATATGTACAAATTTCTACAAATATTACATACTATAATACACGTGGTACTTGTGTATTATAGTCTTGCCTCCCTTGGTGGTCTCTAGTCGTGCTTCACTCCCGGTACATCCCAGGCTTCCATCCGGTCGAACGTGTAGTCCTCCTGACAAAACCTGAAACGTAGGGTCTTCCTGTTGGCTGGTAGTCGGAATCAGAGGATGATCCGAGGGAGAAATCTGTGTTCATGAATTGATTATTCAAAACATCATAATCCACCCATCGGGTATATTCCCCAGTGACTCCGCCATAGGTATTACCTCCATCAGTATCTGACTCAACCAGTATAGGGTAATCCTCATAGTCACCCCTATTATACTGATTATCCTGGAACTGGTTTGTGGCGTCCTTATTCATCTCCGCATTATTTCTGACAGAATTGCCAGAGTTTCCGGTGTCTGACCCCCAACGCCAACCTGTTGAGTTCTCTATAGGAGTCTCGGAACGCTGATTGTTTTCGGATTCCTCTCCACCCTCATATCCTCTATAGGAACTACTAAGATAGTTCCCAGGTGTAATAGGTATAGTTTCTAGTTCAGGGTGGTCAATACTAATGTAGTCACCAGCTGAGTAAACTGGTGTGTGCACCTCATTCTCCATGGGTTCCTTCCCCTTAGTCTCCTCCTTGGGTTCAGTAAACTCCTCTAGCATTGTATCAATTGCTCCCGACAGGTGTCGGTTCAACTGAAAGAACAATGACAGTAAGTTGCGGCTATTGTCCATGTACTTTGCGGCTTCTGTTGGTTTGCGTTTTGCAAATTTGAAGTGGTTAAGAATGGGATCATCTTCCTCCTCCATATGAGGAATGTGTGAGAATTTGGAACCCATAAGCTCTTTCGTCTTATGCTCCCGAATATCAGTGATGGCTCTCATAATGGCGATATGGTAGGCTGTTTGGATAGTTCTGGCCTCACCTGCTGGCATCACTATGCTCATTCCTAGGGATTCTGGGAGTCTTAGTCCTACCCTACACTTTGCCAATACAGTACCGTCGTAGTACATGTATTTCTTTACTTGGATCTGGGAATCACACCCAAATTCAAGTAACATGGCACGTAGAATATCTGCGAGTCCTCCTTCATATTCACTCAGGGTTGAATCCATCACTTTCACGTTTCGTCCCGGACGTGAACTTGCCATAGTTGGCTGTAGAAATAGAAAGAATATAAGATTAGTAATAATGCATCATAATAGAGATAATAAAGAATTATCGCACTAAAAGATATGATTGTTGTATTCTCAATTGAATATACACCATATTTTTAGAGAATTCTTTACTAGTCCTATTTGACTCCTAACGTTCGGTCCCATTTACTAGGTTCCAACCTAAGGTCAAAGCTTTTGCTCTGATACCAACTGTGGTGACCCTGCATACCACTGCATGTTGTAGTATGCCAGTCGTTGATATAACATTCACGAAGTACCATTCCGCAAATATTACATCCCTCAGAGTAGTACAACAGAACATAGCAGGTTCATAACTCATTCATTTATTATTACAAGCATAATATACATATCGTCTCGGAGCTCCTCTTGGGTCCTAAGAGGGATACTCCTGGGTTCGAGGCGAACCCAACTTAACTTACAATATAGAAGTTTCACTAGGTTATACATTTATTACCTCGAGCAGCTAAGTACTAAGAGTTCGCACTGCTCGGTTACTACTACTACTCGGTGATTCTAGACTTGATCTCCTCCGGAAGCCTCCCCGGTTCCGTAGACTATAAGGTAGTCTACGCCTTCAACTCCTCCAGAGAGGTCTGGTTCTTCATAGCCGATGATCTCGGCTCCTTCAGAGTTGTCGTAGTCCTCCTCCAGACGGTTCAGACAATCTAAGCAAGGGATTTAAGAGTGGGATGAGTACGAGCGTACTCAACAAGTTCATTATAGAGAAGAGGTGTTTAATGCACTAGCTACGATATTAGACCAGACAGTCTAATACCAATGCAGGTTTTGATAAACATTTCTTCAAGAGGTTGCTTTTATTTCAAAGAGCTATGTCCGTCAGCCTTCACCGGTTTACTAGAACTTCATGGAGCTCCTTTCCGGCCGCGTTCACAGTTCCATATCCCGGAACAGGGAGTGACAGGTCACGGTTCTTTACACTCTGCAGAGGTGTGTTGCTTTACCCATAAGAGATCTTAACCTTGGTGCCAACCGGGTAGCTTTCCCGTCCACACTTCCTTCGGTGTGAGGCCCGGTATAAGGTCATAGCCAACTATATTCCTCCGCTACCTCGCACACCCACCCTTTGTTGCAAACCCCGACCCTGGGTCCTCGCCGGTCCCATTATTCCCATATTTCAGGGTGGACCCCGACCACGACGACAGTCTGGGATCGAACCAAACTCCTTCGCCGGCAGCTGCAACCCATCATAGACCACATTACCGTGGGGAATTAGAAGGGGATCCCCACCCACCAATTGTTCCGCAAGCAGCAACCGCTACGGTAAGCAAAAGCTATACCGTGGGGAATTAGAAGGGGCTCCCCACCCACCAATTGCTCCGCAAGATACAACCGCTACGGTAAGCGCATTCGTTGATGTACAAGAGGTGGAAATACGGTTGACTATTCCGTCCCACTCCAGATCTTATGGTTAACACGGGTATTACGGCACAAGAATAACTGGCGACATTTGTTGCTTAATCCTAGATGGATATAAACCCTTGCAATGGAACCTCCACCATATCAACACAATCCATGGTTCCATTGCCAACCACATAGTCATATTCATATATAGTTATGAAAATAGTGGTTTTGGTTTTTATGCAATAGTGATAATCATAGTACTTTGCAAGTAATTTGATAAAGATACTCAAATGACATGAGCAAGTGATGAACTTGCCTGAACACTGCAAAGTGTTGCAGTTGGATGGTGTGGACTGACCCTTGTCCTCTGTTTCTGAAAAATAGCATCATTGTCCGATAAGGGCAATGGTTAAAGAAGCAATATGCATGATTCCAGTTTTAGGGTTTGTTTCCCCCCTTCCGATGTCATTATTATTTCATGTGAGAGGTTAATACTAAGAATAATTTGGGGATACTCTATTTCGAGTAAAATACAACCTTGAAATGTTGTCAAGGTGTTTTTATAGTCCAAAGGCATTAATGGACTTATTTTCATTATTGAAAATAATATGTGTGATTTAAATGATTATTTAAATCATCAAATTAAGACTTATTCTTAGTTTTCTTCAAAAATTCCCTTTGATATTTTATTCAGGTAGAGAATTTTATGCTGATCAATTTTCATATTTTTAATTATTTTTTTAGAGCTATTAAACATTTATTGTGCTTTTCCAAAGTTTCTGTATTTTAATTGAATTATGAAATGGCAAAAATGCCCCTGGGCCCACATGTCAGTGCGGCCCAGTGGGTTAGGTCGCACCCGAGCCACCAGTTCGGCTCGGTCGGCCCACTCGTCCTCTCCTCTCTTCCTCACGCAGAAACCCTAATCCCCTCCTCGACTCTCTGGCGATGCCGTGGTCGCCGCCGCCTTCGCCGAAATACTCCGGCCGTCTCCGGCCAACTCCGGCGAAGAGATGCGGCGGATCTGGACCGCCTCACGACGGCGCACCAGATCCTCCGGCTCGATTTGTTCTTCGTCTCCTTCTTCGTTCGCCCCCGTCGCGTTCGCCCGCACGGCTATGAGCGAGGTTGCGCGGTGATGCGTCGCTCACCGGCGACTCTGGCGCCGTGACGCCGCCGTGGGCGCTGCCGTGGTGGTGATGGGGCGCTCGCGCTCGGCGACGCCAGGCCTGGCCGCGGCTTGGCGCTGCCGTGGTTGGCCCGTGCCACTGTGCCGCCATGGCACGCCGTGGTGCTCCGCTCCAGGTACGCGCGCCTCCCTCTTCTCCCCTGCTTCTTCCTTCTCTACCATGCTCTACTGCTTGTGCTTGCTATGCATGCGTGTGTGCTACTGCTGCTCTTCTGGCTAGCTGCTGCTATTGCTCTACTACCATGACTTGGTTCTGTTCTTGTGCTCATGCTGGTATACTCCTCTCTCTGAGCTAAGCATCTGTGCTCATCTTCTGTATTGTAGTGACTCATGAACACTTGCTCATGAACATTCTATGATGCTCCTGTCATGCTGGGTTGGTCTTGAGATGCTACTGGTACTGTACCTATGTTGTGTATCTAGTTAGTTGCCCCTGGCTTGATTTCTGGGATGAATCCTTGCATATTTGCAAGTGCCAGTGCTATTTGTGTGATGCTTATTGGACTCTGGCTCATGGTAGGCTTGGCCTTGCTTAATTGTTGTCCATATACATCAATTCCTTGATGACATGCCTCTGGATATAATCATAAAAATGGTTTATGTACTTGTCTGTGATTTAATTGTTGCTTAACTGTGGTTGTTTACATGATTCCTGTGTGATGCCAGTGATGCCCTAGCATGCTCTGGCATGCTCTAGCAAGCTTCTGATGATCTTGTGATCATCAGTTGCTTGTTAAAAGCTGTGGTGCTTCATCTTGTGCCTTACTAGTGCTTAATTTGAGCTGTGTGTGGGTGACAGATAAGTACTGGTGTGTGCTGTTGTTGGCTTAAGAAATTGCTGTTGCTTGCAATGATCCATTGGATCCACTGCAAGGCTCTGGTGTATTGATTACTTGTATATTCATTTATCTGTGTTGTCTTGCTTGGCTAAGTGGATAAATGATGTGAACTGCTTGCAGTTGTGATCATCTTACAGTTAATTTGATTGAGCTAGAGGGATGCCAATATCTGTTGGGGACCCTAGCTCCTTGTTGAACCCATCTGGGTGATGATATCTGTGCATGGCTTCTCTGTTGGGTTTGGTAAAGTGGTTGAGGTGGCCTTGACAGCAATTCTTTGCTGTTAGGGTAGCTCCCACCTTTGTTGGCTTGCTGTAATTTGGTGAATGCATTACTGGTTAATCCCTTTATGGATTCCCAGTGGTCTTTGATGTTGACAAACATGGATAGACACATATTGTCTATCAGTCTGATGGTGTACTAGGTTTTAGGTGCTAGGTGACTTTGGTTGACTAAGTAGGTTCATTTCCTTGCTGGATTGCCTTGGTTAAGCCACTGACTTGGTCTAACCAGTGTTCCCTTGGTGATTACCTATTGGCTCACCCATATTTTCTTGCACCACTGACTTGGTAGCCAGATGATGACACAAACAGGGTACTCACACCCTATGGCTTGTGTGTGTTTGATGCACATGCTTATTTATGAGCAAGACAGATGCTTGCTCATGATTCTACGTGTATACCTCACTCCAGCTCCTAGAAATGGGTGTTGGTGTAGAGGTTCAGCTGCTGATTGAGTTCTTGGCTTGCCCTGCTCCTCCTTGCAAGCTTGATATCTTGGTTTATTTTCTTGTGATTGGGGAATAGGTGAAACAGCTCTAGCTCTTCACCTGTTCTTGGTGTTCTTGAGCTGTTCTTGGTATCTTATGACTTACCCTGCTGCCTGTCGATGGATGAAGCTAATGGCTAGGGTTTTGGGCTGTGAAAAGCTTTTATATGATCTTCTTCTTCTTCTCTGGTCGACAACAAGGCCTAGCATGTGTTGGTGACTCACTAGCTGTGTGTGTGTGCTGTGCTCCATGCACACAGCCTTGTGAGCAGGCTGTGTGTGTGTGTATCCTGATACTTTGCACTTGGCTGTGAGAGTGGATCAGCTCGGCAGAACTTGGTATTATCCACCATTTCCATTTATTTCTAACCTGCCACTTGGCATAACTTGTTTTTTGCTTTGATTTATGCAGGGATCAATCTGATGATCCAAATGGGCATGAAGATCATCAAATCCAAGTTCAAATGGAGATTACTTTGTAGTATTTAGGATAGTATATTACCTTGTACTTTTCTTTTATTTTCTTTCTTCTATTTTGCCAATTTATGCAATGTGTTGTAATATTTCATATTACTATTCTGGATATTGTAAATGACAATGTATCATGTGTGATTATCAATAAAGCTCCAATTTTCCTTATTGAGCTTTATATAATTGTTGTACTATTTATATTCTTAATTACTTATAATTGTTTATTGAATTATCTCAAGTTTGAATTATGTGATATCAATTTGATGTTTGAATTTGAAATTCAAATTCAAATTTGGTTTGAATTCAATCATGCAACTTAATTTTGAATTCAATCATGCAACTTAAGATTGTGATGCAATATATCTTCTCTCTTCTCAAAACCCTAATGTAGTTGAGTAGGAACAAGTTCGTCGCACTCTCGAAACCCTAACCCTGTAAGGTGTCAAGAGAGAAACCTGTCCTCCTTCGATGCAGTTTTGTTTTAAAAGCGCGAAATTTTCCCAGAATTTACGATGCAATGCACATCCCTTTCTAAAATCTACCCCTCGATCGTCTCTAAACCTGGGACATTACACATCACTTCTCTGGCCGGAGATACTGCCACCTCTGGGTTTTCCGGGTTAGCGCCCTTCACCGAGGGTATCCGTAGATGCTCCAGGAAAATACCAGGTGGAATTGGCTTCCTGCCGGATCCGAGTTTGGATAGCATATCTGCTGCCGTGTTATCGTCTCGCCTGACGTACTTGACTTTGTATCCGAGGAAATATTTGGCGATCTCGTCAACTTCGTCTCTGTAAGCCGCCATGACGGAGTTTCTGGCGTTCCAGGTTCCAGCTACTTGCTGTGCCACCAGGTCTGAATCTCCGCAACATATGATGTACTTGATCCCTATCTCCTTGGCAATGCGTAGTCCGTGTAGTAGAGCCTCGTATTTCGCCATATTGTTTGTAGCTTCGAAGTGTATCTGCAGAACGTACTGCAATTCTTCTCCGGTAGGGGACTTCAGGGTGACTCCGGCTCCTGAGCCTTGATGCTGCTTGGATCCATCGAAGTGCATAACCCATGTCTCTGGTTCCGGCTCCAAATTCACATCCGGAGCTTCTGTCCAATCTGCGACGAAATCTGCCAAGACCTGGGATTTGACCGCGGTCCTGGCTTTGTAGTTGATGTCGAAGGTGGATAATTCAATGCCCCATTTTGCTATGCGTCCTGTTGCGTCAGCGTTGTTGAGAATCGTTGCTAGCGGAGCTTTGCTCACAACTGTTACTGGATGCTCCTGGAAGTAGTGTCTTAGCTTCCTGCTACCTAGGAATACTCCATAGGCTAGCTTCTGAAAGTGAGGGTAGCGTTGTTTGGACTCCGTAAGCACTTCGCTAATATAGTAGACTGGCCTTTGGACTCCATACTCATGACCTTCTTCTTGTCGCTCCACGACGATGACGAGGCTGATGACTCTGCTGGTGGCTGCCAGGTAAAGGAGCATAGGCTCTGACTCTCCTGGAGCTGCTAGGATAGGTGGGGAGGTGAGTATTTCCTTCAACCCTTTAAGTGCTGCATCTGCTGCCTCATCCCAGACAAATTTGTCTGTTTTCTTCAATAGCTTGTACAGGGGTAGCGCCTTCTCGCCAAGACGGCTGACGAACCTGCTGATTGCTGCGACGCAACCAGTTAGTCGTTGCACATCTTTGAGACAAGTTGGCCTTTTGATGCATAGGATTGCCTTGATTTTCTCCGGGTTTACTTCGATGCCCCTGTTAGAGACAATGAAGCCAAGGAGTTTTCCAGCTGGTACGCCAAAGACGCATTTCAGTGGGTTCAACATCATCTTGTACCGATGGAGGTCCTCAAAGGTTTCTGTAAGGTCGCTGATCAAGTCGGATCCTTTCCGAGTCATGACCGTGATGTCGTCGACGTAGGCGTGCACGTTCCGGCCAATTTGGTCCTTCAGGCACCGCTGCATCGTACACTGATAGGTGGCACCTGCATTTTTTAAGCCAAAAGGCATAGTAACATAGCAGTAAGTGCCAAACGGGGTGATGAACGAGGTCGCCTTTTGGTCGGACTCTTTCATCCGGATCTGATGATACCCGGAATACGCATCAAGAAAACACAGAAGTTCCGCCCCTGCCGTCGAATCGATGACTTGGTCAATGCGCGGCAGGGGAAACGGATCTTTCGGGCAATGTTTGTTCAAGCCAGAGTAATCGATGCACATTCTTAGTATTTCAGAATTCTTTTTGGGTACAAGGACAGGATTTGCGACCCAATCAGTGTGGATAACTTCTATTACAAAACCTGCCTCTAGTAACTTTGCTAATTCCATTCCTATGGCGCGGCGCTTCTTATCTCCAAAGCGTCGCATAGCTTTCTTCACTGGTTTAGCCCCCGGGTTTATGTTGAGGTAGTGCTCGGCGAGTTCCCTTGGTACTCCGGACATGTCAGAAGGCTGCCACGCGAAGATATCCATGTTAGCGCGGAGGAACTCAACGAGTGCGTTGATTTGTCTCCAACGTATCGATAATTTCTTATGTTCCATGCCACTTTATTGATGATATCTACATGTTTTATGCATACTTTATGTCATTTTTATGCATTTTCCGGCACTAACCTATTAACGAGATGCCGAAGAGCCAGTTGCTGTTTTCTGCTGTTTTTGGTTTCAGGAATCCTAGTAAGGAAATATTCTCGGAATTGGACGAAACCAACGCCCAGGGTCCTATGTAATATCCCAGGTATTGGGGTTACAAAAATAGAGGAAACAGATGTGTGCATTGCATTCATGCATAGAAAATCTGGGGAATTTTCGCGCTTTAAAGTAAAACAGTCCACGATGGCGAAGTTTCACTTGACCTTGGTGGAATTGAAGTAGCTCATCAAGTCAAGCGCTATAAACCTCAATGTGACTTTGTTAAAACCTTGTTTTGGGTAAAGATGATTTGATCTATGGGGTTAGATCAAATGGAACTAATAATCAACACAACAACACTTTACTCAATGATCAATTGCTTGATCTTATAAAAGATCATAATATGGAATCCCTTGCCATAACATATGAACATCCATTTAATTGGAAATCAAGTAACAATAATTGGAGAAACTATTCTTCACTTATCTTTTCCATGTCTTAAACAAATCCAAGATCCTACCATGAACCTCATGGTATTCATATTATTTCATTCTTGGAAACATAACAAGGAGATCCACTCTAGAAATATATATCCTTCTCTATTCCATATTATTGTACATCAAACCTAGAGAGGTGAGAGTTCTATATATAATAATTATTAGAGGAGCAATAACAACCCTTGAGCTAAACCTTGGATATACATCCAAGTATTCAAATCATCATCTTTAAGAGGAACCCTAGGATATTATTCAAGACATTCCTAGAGAGAGAAACCATTTATGCTAAACATAGATATTGATGATCACATCAATTCCTATGGAGCCTAACCTTAAGTTAGTATTAAAGTTCTTTCCAAAATAAGAGAGACCAACCATACAAAACATAGCTTTATCTAATTAAGAATAAAGGACAACCATTGAACTAGAGTATTAGGAGCACACCATAACCTAGAATAAATCATTCCTATATGAGAGAACTCAAGCTATAGAGTTACACTCAAGATAGTTGAGGCAACACCTGGATTTGAGGGAGAGAACTATTCTTATAACCAGATGATTATATCATCATTGTCTAAGAAGAACCCTAACAGAATATCTCAGGTATTCTCCTGGGATATAAATTACTGAAGCAACCATAATAGCCCCATCCAAGAAAGTAAAATAGAAGTGTTATATTTAGTTGATCAAGACAACACTTGATATTGAGAGTGAGAAACCCATTCAAGGAGAGATACCTTAGGAATTCCAACCTTGATCATTATAAATTGTGTAATGATCATAAACCCTAAGAATTTGAAGTAAAGATATTAAGAACAAGATTATCATATATAATATATGATCATGCTTTGGAGATATGTGAGGATAAGTTAAACCTTACTAGTATAAGTAGATCCCATTTCCACATGAAATTATAGGGAGATCACTAGTAAGAAACTCTAGATTTATATCCCAACTTTTACTTATGAATCACTTGGTGATCACAATTAGAATTCTACCATATCTATATTTCCTAAATTAAGGAACCCAAGAGAACCTTAGAGTTAAACACTATACTTTATGTAGTGAGAAACCATATATCCATGTGACCAAAGTCAACTATAAAAAGAACTATAATAAATCTAGTTACTTTAATGATAAAGTAAGGATAGTAATAAAAGTCAATTGGTAGTAAATAAAACCAATTCTCAAGTCCTTAGTAACTAAAGGAGCACATGATAGATTAAGCTAATAACCAATTTATCATGCATTGGGGAGAGTACATTTAACCAATGCAAAATGGTGTCTTCTCATATCTACAACCTAGAGTTGTATCTCAACTCTACTTTATGCATCACATGGGGATCACAAGTATAAACCCAAGACCATGCTTAAGCTAAAATAGGAATCAGGGGATTGTTTAGCCAACCCTAAAATGAATCAAGATATCAACTTGACCCATCTTTAAAGCCATACCAATGTAGTTGCAACTAACTATTGTTCCAAATAAATAGAAGTCTCATGAGAGGAATAGGATATACCTAAGCATTTGAAACCCAGGTTTAAGAAAGCAATACCAGTAACTCTAGAACAGCCTTAGACAATTTTCCAAGTCCTTAAACTAAATAGGCACATAAAATAATGTTCATGGAATTCTCTTCTCAAAAGAGAACCTAAAAATAAGCCTTATCTTATAAATAAATTATTCATAAAGTAATACATAATAAAAGCTTAACCATGATGAGGGGATTATCTAAAGCCTCAACAATATTCCTTGAACACTAATAGATGTGAAATAGAAATAATCCTTGTTTGGTCACATATTTAAAAATAAATTCAACCAAATAACCAATGCACCTCAATTATGAAACATATTCACATTAGGGGCTACTTATTCCCGGATAAGAAGAAGCCAACCATTTGAATTCATTCAACACTGATTTAAAATTCAAACCAGAAATACAAAAGTATAAAATAGCAAAAGAAATATAAAACAGAAAAAGAAAATAGATAAAAGAAAGGAAAAAGAGAGCTTACCTTACCACGCCGCAGCCCAGCAGAAGCCCACCAACACGGCCCAAGCCACAGCCCAACGCCAGCCCACATACCCCTTCGGCAACAAAATAAAAGAAGGAGCTCATCCTCATCCCTTCGTCTCACAGAGGCAATGACGACGGCGTGCCCAGCTTCCCTTCGCGCTGGCGCCGTCTCCTCGACCGTCGGCGTGACAAGGCACGTTTAGGCTCCGTATAAATACCGCGGCGAACCCTAGCTCCCGAAGTTCTTCCTCCTCTCTCTGATTTTTCCCCAAACCGAAACCCTCACCGAGCCGGACTCCGACCATCGCCGCCGGTAGGGACCTTCCCGAGCCTCGCCATGACCACCGTTGGAATCACCATCCTCGACATGGTCACCGTGTGCGAGGAATCAAGCTAACAAGCCTCCAATCGACGGTGCCAGGTTGTCTTCCCCGGCGCCGGCAGCTGCAAATTCCGGCGAACCAAGCCTCCCTGAGCTTCACCGAGCCCACCAACAGCCTCAGGTCGATCTTGCACATCTCTGGAGCCCATTATTTTGAGTTATTGAAGCACATAGCTAGCAGTAGCTTGGTGGCCGGAGTGCACCGCCGCGGTACCTCACCACCGGGCATGCTCCGGTGACCTATTTGGGGCGGCGCCACCACCATTTGGTTCCGTTTGTCGCGCTGAATCGATAGAGCATAGCCACGCATCGGGGGATGCACTACATCGCCGGCTTCGTGGTAGTCTGGTCGCCGGCGAGGTACTCCTCTGCCCAGTCATCGATTTTGACCAGTCAAAATAGACGTGGCTGCTGACATGGACCCGTGGCCCACTCGTCAGGGACTCTGGGTAACACTAGCCCGGGTGTCTTTAGCCAATTCGTTTTAAATTCCAAATTTCAGAAATTTGCTGCAACTTTGACAAATTGTAGAAAATCCAATATAGCTCGGAAAAATAAACATAAGATATCAAAATTCTTATAAAGAAAAACTCTATCCAATAAAAATATAAAATGAAATTTTTATTTTTAATAAAAATTTACTTATTTAATACTTGTTAGTTAAGACTTTAATTCTAATTTTAAATGCTATTAAAATTCAATAATTAGGAAAATCTTCCAAATTAAATAAAAAACCAATAAATAAATAAAGAAAAACATGAAAACTAATTTTCTTTATTTATCATTTGTTAAATCATTATTAGTGAGATTTACACCCTAATTAATAATTACCAAATTATTAATTGTTTAAAATAATAAATGCCAAATTCAATATTATTTTTATTCCCAAATTATTAATAACTTCCTCTTTAAATTGAAGTTATTAATCATAGAATTATAGGGTAATTAGAAAACCCTAGTTCCATATGGTAGGAAAACAGGAATTCATCATTTCATGTGAAACCCTAAAACCCTAATTCAATTAGGAACCTTAGCTCCACTACTTCATATGAACCCTAAATTATTCCCACACATGAACCCTAAGTAACATGTGATCATATTACGTCATTAGTAACCATAGATTCATATTTAGCAACTAAATGCTTGTTCAAATCCACATAACATATGGGAACCCTATCACTACTAATTAGCATCCCATGTGTTCATCTTAATCAAACCTAGTTCCTATCACAAGGATCTCATCCTTAATTAACCTTAACTAGCATCACATCATTGTGATGAACTCCAATAGCAACCATGCTAATATTGACATCATATCCCATACACACTAAACCCTATTAGTGTGAGATAATTATTAACATCCTATTTAGGAAATCACCATCCCTTACTTAGTGAATCCAATGGCTAATACAAGACAACCTCAACCTTAATTGCAATACTTCTTATTATTAAATAAGTATGTTCTTCAAAAGTTATTCTTTTGAAGAAAATAAGGAATCATCACCAACCCTGCTTATAAGGACATATAAACCCTAGCCAGTTATTACTAGCAAGATAAACCAACCTTGACAACAACCTGTATAATGAATTGCTTAGGATACCTAGGCTTATCTTAACCTTACAAGCCCTAGGTGTTGATGAATCCAACTTTGTTGGGATCCATCTAATATTTACTCCAGCAACTACCTGAAACCTTAGTCAACCATAGAAACCCAACCTAATTACCATACTTGTTCTTTATCTAAGAACATGTTCTTCAAAAGTTATTCTTTTGAAGTATATGATAATCAATCATTAACCATGCCATACAGTACTAAAACTGACCACTGTTCTTTACTTGATAACATTATGCCAATTGTTATTCTTTGTGTGCTCAATTGATTACTATGCTTTATTATCTACCTGTTGATAATACCTAGTAATCACACCTGAATAAGAACCTTGTATGTGAATCACTCTAAAAGTGCAACACACCCTAAACCAATCATTACAACTCACTGATCCTAAATCATCGGGGTTAGGTCACGCTTAGAGCGATTGCATCTCATTCTTATGCATTATTGCATCCTTGCCAATCTTTTAAACATCGTCCTTACCGGACGATGATGCTATTTCAGAATTTGGAGTTATTGCGTATTGAAGACCTTGTCTGCATAATCTTGCAGCCAAGAAAGGCAAGTTCATCACTTGCTCATGTCATTTGAGTATTTTTATCAAATTACTTGCAAAGTATTATGGTTATCACTATTGCACAAAAATCAAAACCACTACTTTCATAACTATGAATATGACTAAGTGGTGGGCAATGGAACCATGGATTGTGTTGATATGGTGGAGGTTCCATTGCACGGGTTTATATCCATCTAGGATTAAACAACAAATGTCGCCGATGATTCTTGTCTTAGTAATATCCGTGTTAACCATAAGATCCGGAGTGGGACGGAGTAGTCAAAAGTGTTTCCACCTCTCGTTCATCAACGGATGCGCTTACCGTAGCGGTTGTATCTTGCGGAGCAACTTGTGGGTGGGGAACCCATTCTAAGTCCCCACGGTTATGCTGTGCATACCGTAGCGGTTGCGGCTTGCGGAACAACTTGTGGGTGGGGAACCCATTCTAAGTCCCCACGGTATTGCGGTCTATGATGGGTTGCAGCTACCGGCGAAGGAGTTTGGTTCGATCCCAGACTGTCGTCGTGGTCGGGGTCCACCCTGAAATTACGGGAATAATGGGACCGGCGTGGACCCAGGGTCGGGGCATGCAACAAAGGGTGGGTGTTCGAGGTAGCGGAGGAACATGATTGGCTAGACCTTATACCGGGCCTCACACCATAGGAAGTGTGGACGAGCTCGCGGCTCGGTTGGCACCAAGGTTAAGATCTCTTATGGGTAAAGCAACACACCTCTGCAGAGTGTAAAGAACCGTGACCTGTCACTCCCTGTTCCGGGATATGGAATCGCGACACGCGGCCGGAAAGGAGCTCCATGAAGTTCTAGTAAACCGGTGAAGGCTGACGGACATAGTTCTTCTGAATAAAAGCAACCTTTTGAAGAAATGGTTATGAAAACTTGCATTGGTATTAGACTTTCTGGTCTAATGCTGTAGCTAGTGCATTAAACACCTCTTTCCTATAATGAACTTGTTGAGTACGCTCGTACTCATCCCACTCTTAAATCCCCTGCTTAGATATGGAGGCATCGAAGGAGGATCTACAGTGCAACTCGAAGAACGAGGAGTCAACAACTACTTCAAGATACAGGATCCTGTCAGAGGAGTCAGATACCACATCCATCAAGGAGAAAACCTAGTTTAGCCATAGAAGGGAACTAGCTTCCTAAACCTAGCTCCTAATTAGCTAGAATCTATTCTTAGCCTCTGTAGCTAGTTAAATACTCTACAAATAGAGTTCGTGATAAGATTAGACTACGAGTCGTTCTTCTTGAATTTAATTGCAGTTTTACCTCATTGTAAAGTAGGAGGCTGTGATGATTTTATGTAACAGAGTCGATGTTGTAATTCTATAGACATACCTTGGACCCGCATATGTTTCTGTTGTACCACTCTGAGCGATATAATACTAATGAAACAGTGTTTCATTGGTGTTATATCAGACTTGCATACTACACCATGCAGTGGTATGCCGGGTCACCACAGTTGGTATCAGAGCAAATGCTTTGACCTTAGGATTAAAACCCTTTAAAGGAGACCTATAGGATTGGTAGTGTCTATAGGAAGTTGTCTTAGCCAAACCAAATAATCTTATGACTTGAGATGGATATTCACTTGAGAATAATCCTGACACACTTGAGTCAAACTTTCCTACCTAACTTTCCTAAGCAAAGTTAGTTAGATAATTCCAAACATGTAGAACATCATTAAATCCTTATAATAATAGATGAGTAGACCATAGTTGGTATACAATACATGGTAGTCCAAAGAGAGGATACAACCATAAGGAAGATATCCTATTGGAAGAGGTGTACCAACACATGTTAAGTAGGAGTTATCCAGAACTGTAATAGGAGTAATATTAAGTGACAAAGATAATTAAGATATCCTAATAGAAAATGTAGACCAAGTTAAGTAATAGGGTAAGTAAAATTTATCTAAACTTGTGAAACAACTGATAGTAGTGATACAAACAACTGATGTGAGGTAGTATAGACCATGATGAGTCAATCATGGGAGGTAAGGAAGAGTGTTAGGAATAAAATATGTCTATCTAAATGATAGAGATAATAATCATATAATATTCACCTGAGAATCATTATGTGATGGACTAGAACATCATAAATACTTAGGAGGAGTACAATAAGAAGTCAGGTGTTCAACAATAGTGCAAGAATTTTGTTCCAAAACAATAAGAAGTGTGCTAAGCACATCATATCCATAGTCTTATGATAGTATAAACACTTGGAAGTATAAGAGCTATATTTCCATAGTTATGTGTTTAGAGTAGCTATATTAAAAATCAAAAGATACCAAGTGAAATAGTCCTCAATAGCACTTATATATGGTGTAATACTTTGTTAGTACTTACAAACAAAACTAGGTTAACTTTAACTATCCAAGGCCACTTTGTTCAAGTTTATCTAATTGCAAATGTGCAATTAAGGTAAATGTTGAGATAAATAGTAGAAATCCATATATTCGTGCTAAGTATCACGATACAGACCTATCTTATGTGGTGTTATATACTACACATCAGAGCCTGATGTCTAGAGGTGTCTTACTCAACAATCATATTCAGGCTTATGATGGTGTGTATTATATGCACAAAGCTGAATCTTCTTGGATTTTATTTGGATTTTCATTGTTTGACTAGATCCATACATGAAGTTTGACTTTGATATGCAAATGCATGTTGCAATATCAAGTCCTTACTTGGTGCTATAGATCTAGAGGGTAATGCTAAACGTGTGAGGAAGTGACGAATTCTGAAGATTCTGAAGACAAGATGAAGGTTCATCAGTAGGCGGAAGCAAAATTATGGGAAGCAACCACATAATTCAGAAGGAAGAACCAATAAAAATTCATGCTTTACCTCAACAGAGGAGTACTTTTGTACATAAGAAGCATGAAGGTGAGAAATCTGGTGATTATGGTGAAGCTCAAGCAGATCCATAGTCAACATAGAAGAGGGAATGCATGGGAAATCACTCAGGATACTATAACCATAGTGTCAGCTAGTGGTTTTCTTGCAAAATAAACCCTGAATGAAGGAAGGTGATATATGAAATCATAGCAGACATAAGAAGACCATAGTCGATATCAGAAGACCACAATTGGTATAATATCAATACTACGAGATAAAGTAGAAGATGTCTCGTCCAGTTGATCAGAACCTATAATAGAATCCATTTTTAGATATCAAAGAGCCACAGTTGGTATAATAACCACAGCTGGTATCAGTTGGTATTACAAATAGTTCACGATTTAATTAGTTGTAACAAAAGTTTGGGAACAAATAAAAATCTTGTCAGCCAAATAGCTAGATCTATAAACATTTAGTCAAAGGATTCACATTGGATGTCCACAATTGAGTGGATACACCACAAAGTTTCTTCGCAAAACCTTAAAGGAATATAAATTATAAACAAGACCTATACCAATATTCTAATCATAAGTCCAATAGTCGGAAGAAAAGGAGTTGAAGACCATAAGAAAACTCTAAGGGGTAGAGTAAAGATTGAGTTGGATGTACAATAACTCAATACTTTGAGCATAATAGAATAAGAAGGTCTGAACTGAGAGGAAGTTCAATCTTATTTTCATAAGATTGTTGAACACTACTTTCAGAAGGATGTCAGACCAGAAGCCGAGGTTTATACCTCGAGGAAGTAAGAATTGGACTATAACTTGAGAAAGTGAGAAATATTTACTCAGAAGTATGATAGCCCAAGTAAATTAAGGCTAAGGAAGTTGGATAAAGGAAATATCGGAGACCAAATACAGCTTGAGAAGGCCAAAGACTGAAGGATATTGATTATACCAAACCTAAAGACTAATAGAATGGTTCCTTTCATGGAACCTAAATAACCCAAAATAGTTATAGGTATCAATTATAAACCCTGATTGGATGGACTAAATGAGTCTAATCCATTCCTAGGGAAATAAACCATCACAACCATTTCCATGGTAAGTGCCTTACCAAGTACCATTACTGCACTTTTGGTAGTAAGGGAAAACAAAGACCTATTTTATCAAATAGGAGATTGTTATCCAATTAGTCCTCAATTAAGACTGTCAGGACCAGAAGAAGTCCTAATCATTGAATATTCAATGAGAAAGGAAACAAGCTTATAGAGTTGGAAGAAATCCATGAATCAAAGTTAGAACCATGGTTCAGAGACAAACCCTAATGGATTCCAGAAAGAATCTGGACAAGGGATATATTCCATTATATCCAGTGAGATCACCACGGAGTTCGAGAAAAATCATAGTCTGCACAAGTCAGACCCACACTTCGGAAACGTGAGAGAGATCAAACTTCGAGGACGAAGTTTAGTTTAAGGGGTAGAGACTGTAATATCCCAGGTATTGGGGTTACAAAAATAGAGGAAACAGATGTGTGCATTGCATTCATGCATAGAAAATCTGGGGAATTTTCGCGCTTTAAAGTAAAACAGTCCACGATGGCGAAGTTTCACTTGACCTTGGTGGAATTGAAGTAGCTCATCAAGTCAAGCGCTATAAACCTCAATGTGACTTTGTTAAAACCTTGTTTTGGGTAAAGATGATTTGATCTATGGGGTTAGATCAAATGGAACTAATAATCAACACAACAACACTTTACTCAATGATCAATTGCTTGATCTTATAAAAGATCATAATATGGAATCCCTTGCCATAACATATGAACATCCATTTAATTGGAAATCAAGTAACAATAATTGGAGAAACTATTCTTCACTTATCTTTTCCATGTCTTAAACAAATCCAAGATCCTACCATGAACCTCATGGTATTCATATTATTTCATTCTTGGAAACATAACAAGGAGATCCACTCTAGAAATATATATCCTTCTCTATTCCATATTATTGTACATCAAACCTAGAGAGGTGAGAGTTCTATATATAATAATTATTAGAGGAGCAATAACAACCCTTGAGCTAAACCTTGGATATACATCCAAGTATTCAAATCATCATCTTTAAGAGGAACCCTAGGATATTATTCAAGACATTCCTAGAGAGAGAAACCATTTATGCTAAACATAGATATTGATGATCACATCAATTCCTATGGAGCCTAACCTTAAGTTAGTATTAAAGTTCTTTCCAAAATAAGAGAGACCAACCATACAAAACATAGCTTTATCTAATTAAGAATAAAGGACAACCATTGAACTAGAGTATTAGGAGCACACCATAACCTAGAATAAATCATTCCTATATGAGAGAACTCAAGCTATAGAGTTACACTCAAGATAGTTGAGGCAACACCTGGATTTGAGGGAGAGAACTATTCTTATAACCAGATGATTATATCATCATTGTCTAAGAAGAACCCTAACAGAATATCTCAGGTATTCTCCTGGGATATAAATTACTGAAGCAACCATAATAGCCCCATCCAAGAAAGTAAAATAGAAGTGTTATATTTAGTTGATCAAGACAACACTTGATATTGAGAGTGAGAAACCCATTCAAGGAGAGATACCTTAGGAATTCCAACCTTGATCATTATAAATTGTGTAATGATCATAAACCCTAAGAATTTGAAGTAAAGATATTAAGAACAAGATTATCATATATAATATATGATCATGCTTTGGAGATATGTGAGGATAAGTTAAACCTTACTAGTATAAGTAGATCCCATTTCCACATGAAATTATAGGGAGATCACTAGTAAGAAACTCTAGATTTATATCCCAACTTTTACTTATGAATCACTTGGTGATCACAATTAGAATTCTACCATATCTATATTTCCTAAATTAAGGAACCCAAGAGAACCTTAGAGTTAAACACTATACTTTATGTAGTGAGAAACCATATATCCATGTGACCAAAGTCAACTATAAAAAGAACTATAATAAATCTAGTTACTTTAATGATAAAGTAAGGATAGTAATAAAAGTCAATTGGTAGTAAATAAAACCAATTCTCAAGTCCTTAGTAACTAAAGGAGCACATGATAGATTAAGCTAATAACCAATTTATCATGCATTGGGGAGAGTACATTTAACCAATGCAAAATGGTGTCATCTCATATCTACAACCTAGAGTTGTATCTCAACTCTACTTTATGCATCACATGGGGATCACAAGTATAAACCCAAGACCATGCTTAAGCTAAAATAGGAATCAGGGGATTGTTTAGCCAACCCTAAAATGAATCAAGATATCAACTTGACCCATCTTTAAAGCCATACCAATGTAGTTGCAACTAACTATTGTTCCAAATAAATAGAAGTCTCATGAGAGGAATAGGATATACCTAAGCATTTGAAACCCAGGTTTAAGAAAGCAATACCAGTAACTCTAGAACAGCCTTAGACAATTTTCCAAGTCCTTAAACTAAATAGGCACATAAAATAATGTTCATGGAATTCTCTTCTCAAAAGAGAACCTAAAAATAAGCCTTATCTTATAAATAAATTATTCATAAAGTAATACATAATAAAAGCTTAACCATGATGAGGGGATTATCTAAAGCCTCAACAATATTCCTTGAACACTAATAGATGTGAAATAGAAATAATCCTTGTTTGGTCACATATTTAAAAATAAATTCAACCAAATAACCAATGCACCTCAATTATGAAACATATTCACATTAGGGGCTACTTATTCCCGGATAAGAAGAAGCCAACCATTTGAATTCATTCAACACTGATTTAAAATTCAAACCAGAAATACAAAAGTATAAAATAGCAAAAGAAATATAAAACAGAAAAAGAAAATAGATAAAAGAAAGGAAAAAGAGAGCTTACCTTACCACGCCGCAACCCAGTAGAAGCCCACCAACACGGCCCAAGCCGCAGCCCAACGCCAGCCCACATACCCCTTCGGCAACAAAATAAAAGAAGGAGCTCATCCTCATCCCTTCGTCTCACAGGACGACAGCACGACGGCGTGCCCAGCTTCCCTTCGCGCTGGCGCCATCTCCTCGACCGTCGGCGTGACAAGGCACGTTTAGGCTCCGTATAAATACCGCGGCGAACCCTAGCTCCCGAAGTTCTTCCTCCTCTCTCTGATTTTTCCCCAAACCGAAACCCTCACCGAGCCGGACTCCGACCATCGCCGCCGGTAGGGACCTTCCCGAGCCTCGCCATGACCACCGTTGGAATCACCATCCTCGACATGGTCACCGTGTGCGAGGAATCGAGCTAACAAGCCTCCAATCGACGGTGCCAGGTTGTCTTCCCCGGCGCCGGCAGCTGCAAATTCCGGCGAACCAAGCCTCCCTGAGCTTCACCGAGCCCACCAACAGCCTCAGGTCGATCTTGCACATCTCTGGAGCCCATTATTTTGAGTTATTGAAGCACATAGCTAGCAGTAGCTTGGTGGCCGGAGTGCACCGCCGCGGTACCTCACCGCCGGGCATTCTCCGGTGACCTATTTGGGGCGGCGCCACCACCATTTGGTTCCGTTCGTCGCGCTGAATCGATAGAGCATAGCCACGCATCGGGGGATGCACTACATCGCCGGCTTCGTGGTAGTCTGGTCGCCGGCGAGGTGCTCCTTCGCGATCATCGATTTTGACCAGTCAAAATCGACGTGGCTGCTGACATGGACCCGTGGCCCACTCGTCAGGGACTCTGGGTAACACTAGCCCGGGTGTCTTTAGCCAATTCGTTTTAAATTCCAAATTTCAGAAATTTGCTGCAACTTTGACAAATTGTAGAAAATCCAATATAGCTCGGAAAAATAAACATAAGATATCAAAATTCTTATAAAGAAAAACTCTATCCAATAAAAATATAAAATGAAATTTTTATTTTTAATAAAAATTTACTTATTTAATACTTGTTAGTTAAGACTTTAATTCTAATTTTAAATGCTATTAAAATTCAATAATTAGGAAAATCTTCCAAATTAAATAAAAAACCAATAAATAAATAAAGAAAAACATGAAAACTAATTTTCTTTATTTATCATTTGTTAAATCATTATTAGTGAGATTTACACCCTAATTAATAATTACCAAATTATTAATTGTTTAAAATAATAAATGCCAAATTCAATATTATTTTTATTCCCAAATTATTAATAACTTCCTCTTTAAATTGAAGTTATTAATCATAGAATTATAGGGTAATTAGAAAACCCTAGTTCCATATGGTAGGAAAACAGGAATTCATCATTTCATGTGAAACCCTAAAACCCTAATTCAATTAGGAACCTTAGCTCCACTACTTCATATGAACCCTAAATTATTCCCACACATGAACCCTAAGTAACATGTGATCATATTACTTCATTAGTAACCATAGATTCATATTTAGCAACTAAATGCTTGTTCAAATCCACATAACATATGGGAACCCTATCACTACTAATTAGCATCCCATGTGTTCATCTTAATCAAACCTAGTTCCTATCACAAGGATCTCATCCTTAATTAACCTTAACTAGCATCACATCATTGTGATGAACTCCAATAGCAACCATGCTAATATTGACATCATATCCCATACACACTAAACCCTATTAGTGTGAGATAATTATTAACATCCTATTTAGGAAATCACCATCCCTTACTTAGTGAATCCAATGGCTAATACAAGACAACCTCAACCTTAATTGCAATACTTCTTATTATTAAATAAGTATGTTCTTCAAAAGTTATTCTTTTGAAGAAAATAAGGAATCATCACCAACCCTGCTTATAAGGACATATAAACCCTAGCCAGTTATTACTAGCAAGATAAACCAACCTTGACAACAACCTGTATAATGAATTGCTTAGGATACCTAGGCTTATCTTAACCTTACAAGCCCTAGGTGTTGATGAATCCAACTTTGTTGGGATCCATCTAATATTTACTCCAGCAACTACCTGAAACCTTAGTCAACCATAGAAACCCAACCTAATTACCATACTTGTTCTTTATCTAAGAACATGTTCTTCAAAAGTTATTCTTTTGAAGTATATGATAATCAATCATTAACCATGCCATACAGTACTAAAACTGACCACTGTTCTTTACTTGATAACATTATGCCAATTGTTATTCTTTGTGTGCTCAATTGATTACTATGCTTTATTATCTACCTGTTGATAATACCTAGTAATCACACCTGAATAAGAACCTTGTATGTGAATCACTCTAAAAGTGCAACACACCCTAAACCAATCATTACAACTCACTGATCCTAAATCATCGGGGTTAGGTCACGCTTAGAGCGATTGCATCTCATTCTTATGCATTATTGCATCCTTGCCAATCTTTTAAACATCGTCCTTACCGGACAATGATGCTATTTCAGAATTTGGAGTTATTGCGTATCGAAGACCTTGTCTGCATAATCTTGCAGCCAAGAAAGGCAAGTTCATCACTTGCTCATGTCATTTGAGTATTTTTATCAAATTACTTGCAAAGTATTATGGTTATCACTATTGCACAAAAATCAAAACCACTACTTTCATAACTATGAATATGACTAAGTGGTGGGCAATGGAACCATGGATTGTGTTGATATGGTGGAGGTTCCATTGCACGGGTTTATATCCATCTAGGATTAAACAACAAATGTCGCCAGTGATTCTTGTGCCGTAATATCCGTGTTAACCATAAGATCCGGAGTGGGACGGAGTAGTCAAAAGTGTTTCCACCTCTCGTTCATCAACGGATGCGCTTACCGTAGCGGTTGTATCTTGCGGAGCAACTTGTGGGTGGGGAACCCATTCAAAGTCCCCACGGTTATGCTGTGCATACCGTAGCGGTTGCGGCTTGCGGAACAACTTGTGGGTGGGGAACCCATTCTAAGTCCCCACGGTATTGCGGTCTATGATGGGTTGCAGCTACCGGCGAAGGAGTTTGGTTCGATCCCAGACTGTCGTCGTGGTCGGGGTCCACCCTGAAATTACGGGAATAATGGGACCGGCGTGGACCCAGGGTCGGGGCATGCAACAAAGGGTGGGTGTTCGAGGTAGCGGAGGAACATGATTGGCTAGACCTTATACCGGGCCTCACACCATAGGAAGTGTGGACGAGCTCGCGGCTCGGTTGGCACCAAGGTTAAGATCTCTTATGGGTAAAGCAACACACCTCTGCAGAGTGTAAAGAACCGTGACCTGTCACTCCCTGTTCTGGGATATGGAACTGCGAACGCGGCCGGAAAGGAGCTCCATGAAGTTCTAGTAAACCGGTGAAGGCTGACGGACATAGTTCTTCTGAATAAAAGCAACCTTTTGAAGAAATGGTTATGAAAACTTGCATTGGTATTAGACTTTCTGGTCTAATGCTGTAGCTAGTGCATTAAACACCTCTTTCCTATAATGAACTTGTTGAGTACGCTCGTACTCATCCCACTCTTAAATCCCCTGCTTAGATATGGAGGCATCGAAGGAGGATCTACAGTGCAACTCGAAGAACGAGGAGTCAACAACTACTTCAAGATACAGGATCCTGTCAGAGGAGTCAGATACCACATCCATCAAGGAGAAAACCTAGTTTAGCCATAGAAGGGAACTAGCTTCCTAAACCTAGCTCCTAATTAGCTAGAATCTATTCTTAGCCTCTGTAGCTAGTTAAATACTCTACAAATAGAGTTCGTGATAAGATTAGACTACGAGTCGTTCTTCTTGAATTTAATTGCAGTTTTACCTCATTGTAAAGTAGGAGGCTATGATGATTTTATGTAACAGAGTCGATGTTGTAATTCTATAGACATACCTTGGACCCGCATATGTTTCTGTTGTACCACTCTGAGCGATATAATACTAATGAAACGGTGTTTCATTGGTGTTATATCAGACTTGCATACTACACCATGCAGTGGTATGCCGGGTCACCACATCCTATTTTCACACGAAGCTTCCAGAAGACCGAAGGAGTCACGAAGTGGGGCCACGGGGTGCCGCCACAGTAGGGCGGCGCGGCCTATAGGGGGCCCACGCGGCCCTGTTGTGTGGGGCCCCCGTGACGCCCCTTGACCTGCCCTTCCGCCTACTTAAAGCCTTCGTCGCGAAACCCCCAGTACTGAGAGCCACGATACGGAAAACCTTCCAGAGACGCCGCCGCCACCAATCCCATCTCGGGGGATTCAGGAGATCGCCTCCGGCACCCTGCCGGAGAGGGGAATCATCTCCCGGAGGACTCTTCACCGCCATGGTCGCCTCCGGAGTGATGAGTGAGTAGTTCACCCCTGGACTATGGGTCCATAGCAGTAGCTAGATGGTCGTCTTCTCCTAATTGTGCTTCATTGTTGGATCTTATGAGCTGCCTAACATGATCAAGATCAACTATCTGTAATGCTACATGTTGTGTTTGTTGGGATCCGATGGATATGGAATACTATGCTATGTTGATTATCAATTTATTATCTATGTGTTGTTTATGATCTTGCATGCTCTCCGTTATTAGTAGAGGCTCTGGCCAAGTTTTTGCTAGTAACTCCAAGAGGGAGTATTTATGCTCGATAGTGGGTTCATGCCTCCATTAAATGCAGGACGATGTGAGAAAGTTCTAAGGTTGTGGATGTGCTGTTGCCACTAGGGATAAAACATCGATGCTATGTCTAAGGATGTAGTTGTTGATTACATTACGCACCATACTTAATGCAATTGTCTGTTGTTTACAACTTAATACTGGAAGGGGTTCGGATGATAACCTGAAGGTGGACTTTTTAGGCATAGATGCATGCTGGATAGCGGTCTATGTACTTTGTCGTAATGCCCAATTAAATCTCACTATACTCATCATAACATGTATGTGCATGGTCATGCCCTCTTTATTTGCCAATTGCCCAACTGTAATTTGTTCACCCAACATGCTTATTCTTATGGGAGAGACACCACTAGTGAACTGTGGACCCCGGTGTAATATCCCAGGTAATGGCGTTACAAAAATAGAGGAAACAGATGTGTGCATTGCATTCATGCATAGAAAATCTGGGAAATTTTCGCGCTTTAAAGTAAAACAGTCACAGTAACTGAAGTTTCACTTGACCTTGGTGGAATTGAAGTAGCTCATCAAGCCAAGCGCTATAAACCTCAAAGTGACTTTGCTAAAACCTTGCTTTGGGAAGAGATAGTTTGAACCAAGGGGTTAGATCAAATGGAACTAATAATCAACACAACAACACTTTACTCAATGATCAACTACTTGATCTTATAACAGATCATAATATGGTAATGATTGCCACAACACAAGGACATCTGCTCAATTACAAACCAAGTAACAATAAAATGGAGAAACCATTCCTGACTTATCTTTTCCATGTCTTAAACTAATCCATGATCCTACCATGAACCTCATGGTATTCATTTTACTTTAATCTTGGAAGCAAGACAAGGAGTTCCAACTAAGAAATATATATTCTTCTCTATTACATATTATTATACAAACCTAGAGTGGTGAGAGTTCTATGTTAATCCTTAGAGAAGCAATGACAAGCTTTGAGCTAAACCTTGGATATACATCCAGGTATTCAAATCATCATCTCTAAGAGAAACCCTAGGATATTATCCAAGACAATTCCTAGAGAGATAAACCATTTATATTTAACATAGACATTGATGATCACATCAATCACTATAGAGCCTAACCTCAGCTTAATATTGAAGTCCTTCCCAAATGAGAGAGACCATTCATACTAATCATAGCTTTACTTATTTAAGAATAAGTGACAACCATTGAACTAAAGCATTAGGAGTTAAACCATATCATTTGGGAGTGGTGAGATAGCCAATGCCAAATGGAGTAAGATCATATCTATGAAATGATGAAGTAAAGTAGCAAATAATCCAATTAAGTCATCTAGGTAAAGACTTAACCTTTCATATATAGTGAGATCTTGTGAGTACACCTTAAACCCTAGAATAACTATTCTTATATGAGTGGGATCAAGCTATGGAGCTACAGATAAGTAGTTGAGGCAACACTTGAACCTTAGGGAGATAATTAATCAATCATCAGGATGATTATATCATCATATCTTGAGAATAACTCTAAGTAATTATCTCAGGCATTCTCCTAGGATATAAACTCTAGAGGCAACCATAGTAGTCCCATCCAAGAAAGTAAAGTATAAGTACTATACCTTAGTTCATCAAGACAATGCTTGATCATGGAAGTGAGAAACCCATTTAATGAGAGATCCCTTAGGAAGCCAAACCTTGATCATTATAAATTGAGTGATGATCATAAACCCTAAGAACTTGAGGTAGAGATATTAAGAACAAGTTGATCATGCCTAATCCATGATCATGCTCTTGAGGTATGTGAGGATAATTTAAACCCTAATATGATTATTAGATATTATTCCCCACATGAAATCATAGGGAGGTAACTAGTAAACAAACCTAGACTTATATCCTAAACCCTAACTTGTGAACCACTTGGTGATCACAAGTAGAATTCTACCACACCTACATTCCACTTATTCTTCATCTAAGAAAGCTTTAGAGTAAAACTCCATACTTGATATGGTGAGAAATCATCAATCCATATGACCAAAGTTAACTATAAAAAGAACTATAACCACTGTAGTTACTTTAATGATAAATTGAGGTTAACAATAGAAGTTTATTGGTAGAAGATAAAACCACTTCTCAAATCCTTAGTAACTAAGAAGCACATGAAATATTAAGTAAGTAAACACCTTACCATGGTTAGGGAAGATTAAACCCTAGCATGCAATATGGTGTCATCTCATTTCTACAACCTTGAATTAAATCTCAACAACTGGTTTATGTATCACTATGGTGATCATAATATAAAACCAGGCCATAATTGAGATTCAAACCAATTCCCATTAGGTGAATATGCTTAGAACCCTAGGATTGCTCACTAGTTAAATCCTAGACTTAATTATGGAGCATAAGATGAACATAGTTGAAACCCTTTATTTAAAACCATGTGAGGTGATCAATCACTTACCTTTGTAATCAAGACCAAACCATTATGAGAACAATATTTACTCTAGACATTTTCAATATTAATAATAGTGTTCATCTTAAAAGGGGGTTATAAGAGAATTTACAAAACTACAATAAATAGGTGATTCCATAAAATAATATGTAAGTGAAACAAACTCTCAATTAAGAACCCAATACCTTATAATAATCTTTAAAATGCTTTGAGCACTAAATTATACACCTTAAATAATCCAAAAGAAAGTTGTATTGCATGGAGGAAAAAGGAGTTTCAAAGACCACATAAATTCATGGCTAAATTAAAAATGTAAAAAGGAAACCACAAGAATACAAACAAAATCATGCATTACACATTTGTCTTGAGCAATAAAATAATGCAGTGACCATTGTTATCAAATCCTAATTTCAGTTATCAAACACCTGCAAAATAGAAAAGAATTGAAATTTGAATTAAAACCAGAATTCAAAACAAGAAATAAAAACAGGAAAAGAAAAGAAGAGGAAAAAGACTTACCTGGACCTCACCTGGCCGTGCCCATTCCCACAGCAGCTCAAACCGAAGCCCACGAGCCAGCCCAGCAACCCAACTTACCCCTTCGTAAAAAAAATAGAGGAGAGGGGGTCGTCCTCATCCTCTCCAGCACGCATGCCGGCCAGCACGACGCCGTGACTCTCCTTCCCTCTCGCTGGCGACCCCTCCTTGCTCCATTTCGTGACGAGGCGCGTTCTGGCGATGTATAAAGGCTCTACGACGAACCCTAGCTCACTTTCTTCCTCCTCTGTTCGATTTCCTCTCCACACCGAAACCTGGTCTCACCAGTCACCATTACCGCCGGCGATTGAAGCTTCCCCGAGGTGAGCTAAGCACACCACCGTGACCGCCGTCATCGACAAGCTACACCCACGGGAGGAATCGAGCTGAGGTGCCCAAAATCGACGTCGACGAGCTCGTCTTCTCCGACACCGGCAACACCAAATCCCGGCGAACCCGACCTTCCCGAGCCTCGCCGATCACACCCGCGTGTTCCTGGTGAGCTAGCGCTTCTCCTGAGCATACTCTTACATCCGCGCACCGTCTGTAGCTTTCGATTGGGGTCTCACCGGAGTTGCTCCGCCGCGGTGATGTTTGCCGACGATGCTACGGTGACCCATTCAAAAATCCAGCACCACCATGATGTTCAACATGTGGTGGAGGTTCGGCAGAGCCTAACCGCGCGTGTGGGGAGGCCGTAAACCGGCGGCGCTGTTCCCAGGTGGCCACCGGCGTTTAAACGTCGGCGAAGTCAAACGCCCGGGTCAATTTTGACCAGTCACTGCTTGCGTGGCAGTCCACGTAGCATTGGTCCCACCAGTCAGTGGGTGCGGTTAGGTTTAGTTCGGTACAGTTAGTATTTCCGTTTAAATTCAAAATCTATAAAATATCTGAAACTTTGCAAATTCATATCAAATTTATTATAACTCAGAAAAAAGTAAATAATATATCAAAATTCTTAGAAAAGAAAAATCTATCCAATAAAAATATAATATGAAACTTTTATTTTTAATAAAATTTAATAGTTTTAAATTTGATTATTAAGCCTTTATTTCTAATTCTAAATACAATTAAAAAATTAATAATTAGTAAAACATTTCAAATTAAATAGAAACCAGTAAGAAAATGAAGAAAATATTAAAACTAAATTTTCTTTATTTGTTATTTTATTGAATCATTATTAGAGAGATTTAAACCCTGATTAATAATTACCCTAATTATTTAATTGTTTAAAAATCAATAAAATGCCAAATACAATATTATTTTCTATTCCAAGTTATTAATAACTTCAACTTTAAAATGAAGTTATTAATCATAGAACTACAGGGTGAATAACAAACCCTAATTTCATATTGAATGATAGTACAAACCTATCATTTCATGTGTAATTCCAAAACCTTAATCCAAATTGGAACCCTAGCTCCACTAATTCTTTTGAACCCTAATTTACTTCTAAGACCTAAACCCTAGATCCTCTTATGTAATCATGGTGTTCTAATTTTCATACATAGAACCATAATAGCAATTACATACTTGTCATGCCACATAAAATTGTAGGAGCCCTATTATCAATAATTTGGTAGTCCATGTAGGCATACCTACCCAACCTAGATGATCAAATAGGACCAACCCTAGTTCCTATACTTAGAGGCAACAACTTTAAATATCCATATTTATCAGCACACCAATGTGATGAATATTAGGAGCAATCATACCAAATCTTGAACATTCCAGAACCATACTCCACTAAACATTATTAGAGTTGGATACTTATCCACCATTCTATTTAGGAGCCAAATATTCCTTACTTAATAGAACCAATAGTAAAACCTAAACCACCTCAACCCTAATTGATATACTTCTTATTATTTAAGAAGCATGTTCTTCAAAAGTTATTCTTTTGAAGAAAATAAGGAATCATCATCAAACCTGCTTAATAGGACCTATAGACAATAGCCATCTATCACCAACAAGGTATATCAACCTTGATGGCCACTATTTAAAATAAATAGCTCAAGATGCTTTGACTTAGCTCAACACTTACAAGTTATAGCTTTTGATGAATCCAACTATGTTGGGATCCATCTACTCCTTACCCTAGAAACTAGTTGGAACTCATAATAAACCATAGAACGCCACAAACCTGATTATTATACTTATCCTTTATTAAAGAATATGTTCTTCAAAAGTTATTCTTTTGAATTATATAATAAGTAACCATCAACCATGCATTATAGGACTTAAAATTGACAACTGCTCTTTTCTTATCATACAGCTACTATACCTGGTTGTGTATGACTGTTACTATCCATTTTGCCACCTGCTTATAAATCTAAAACAACACAAACCTAAATAAGAACCTTGTTTGTGAATCACTCTAAAAGTGCAACACACCGAAACCAATCATTACCACTCACTAATCCTAAATCATCGGGGTTAGGTCACGCTTAGAACGATTGCATCTCATTCTTATGCATTATTGCATCCTTGCCAATCTTTTAAACATCGTCCTTACCGACGATGATGCTATTTCAGAGTTTGGAGTTATCACGTATCGAAGACCTTGCCTGCATAATCTTGCAGTCAAGAAAGGCAAGTTCATCACTTGCTCATGTCATTTGAGTATTTCTATCAAATTACTTGCAAAGTATTATGGTTATCACTATTGCATAAAAATCAAAACCACTGCTTTCATAACTATGAATATGACTATGTGGTGGGCAATGGAACCATGGATTGTGTTGATATGGTGGAGGTTCCATTGCACGGGTTTATATCCATCTAGGATTAAACAACAAATGTCGCCAGTGATTCTTGTGCCGTAATATCCGTGTTAACCATAAGATCCGGAGTGGGACGGAGTAGTCAAAAGTGTTTCCACCTCTCGTTCATCAACGGATGTGCATACCGTAGCAGTTGTATCTTGCGGAGCAACTTGTGGGTGGGGAACCCATTCTAAGTCCCCACGGTTATGCTGTGCATACCGTAGCGGTTGCGGCTTGCGGAACAACTTGTGGGTGGGGAACCCATTCTAAGTCCCCACGGTATTGCGGTCTATGATGGGTTGCAGCTACCGGCGAAGGAGTTTGGTTCGATCCCTGCATCGTCGTCGTGGTCGGGGTCCACCCTGAAATTACGGGAATAATGGGACCGGCGAGGACCCAGGGTCGGGGCATGCAACAAAGGGTGGGTGTTCGAGGTAGCGGAGGAACATAATTGGCTAGACCTTATACCGGGCCTCACACCAAAGGAAGTGTGGACGAGAACTAGACTCGGTTGGCACCAAGGTTAAGATCTCTTATGGGTAAAGCAACACACCTCTGCAAAGTGTAAAGAACCGTGACCTGTCACTCCCTGTTCCGGGATATGGAACTGCGAACGCGGCCGGAAAGGAGCTCCATGAAGTTCTAGTAAACCAGTGAAGGCTGACGGACATAGTTCTTCTGAATAAAAGCAACCTTTGAAGAAATGATTATGAAAACCTGCATTGGTATTAGACTTTCTGGTCTAATGCTGTAGCTAGTGCATTAAACACCTCTTTCCTATAATGAACTTGTTGAGTACGCTCGTACTCATCCCACTCTTAAATCCCCTGCTTAGATATGGAGGCCACAAAGGAGGAGCTACAGTACAACTCGAAGACCGAGGAGTCAACAACTACTTCAAGAGACAGGACCCTGTCAGAGGAGTCAGATACCACATCCAACAAGGAGAAAACCTAGTTTAGCCATAGAATGGAACTAGCTTCCTAACCTAGCTCCTACTTAGCTAGAATCTATTCATAGCCTCTGTAGCTAGTCAAATACTCTACAAATAGAGTTTGTAATAGGATTAGACTACGAGTCGTTCTTCTGGAATTATCTGCAGATTTACCTCATTGTAAAGTAGGAGGCTGTGATGATCTTATGTAACAGAGTCTGTATGTAATTCTATAGACATGCCTTGGACCCGCATATGTTTCTGTTGTACCACTCTGAGCGATATAATACTAGTGGAACAGTGTTTCATTGGTGTTATATCAGACTTGCATACTACACCATGCAGTGGTATGCCGGGTCACCACAGTTGGTATCAGAGCAAATGCTTTGACCCTAGGATTAAAACCCTTTAAAGGAGACCTATAGGATTGGTAGCGTCTATAGGAAGTTGTCCTAGGTAAACCAAATACTTCTTATGACTTGAGATGGATATTCACTTGAGAATAATCCTGACACACTTGAGTCAACATTTTTATCTATCTTTCCTAAGTAAAGTTAGTTAGCTAATCCCAAACATGTAGTACATCATTAAATTCTTAAAACAATAGATTAGTAGATCACTGTTGGTATACAATACATGGTAGTCCAAAGAGAGGATACAACCATAAGGAAGATATCCTAGTGGAAGATATATACCAACACATATTATGGTTAAGTAAAAGTTATTCAGACCTGTAATAGAAGTAATATCAAGTAATAAAGATAAGAAAGATATCCTACTAGAAGGTGTATAACTAGACAAGTAATGGGTAAGTAAGATCTATCCAAACTTGTGAAACATTTGATAATAAGTGATAAATGTAAGTCATATAAGGTAGTATAAACCATGATGAGTCAATCATGGGAGGTAAGAAAGAGAAATAGGAGTAAATTATGTCTACTTACAGGGTAGAGTTGTTAATCATATATGATTCACCTGAGAATCATTATGTGATGGACTAGAACATCTTAAATATACAGGAGGAGTATAATAAGAAGCCAGATGTTTAACAATAGTGTAAGAATTATGTTCCAAAACCATGGGAAGTGTGCCAAGCACATCATGACCATAGTCTCATGATAAGTACAAACACTTGGAAGTATAGGAGCTATATTGCAATAGTTATGAATTTAGAGTAGTAATGTTAGAATCTAGATATACCATATGAAGTAGTCCTCAACATAATAGAAGCTAAGTTAGTACTTCCAAAGAAAATTAGGTCAACCTTAACTATCCTAGACCACTTTGATCCAAGTTTATCTCATTGCAAATGTGCAATTAAGGTAAAGGTTGAAACAAATAGTGGACTTCCATATATTCGTGCTAGGTATCACGATATAAACCTATATTATGTGGTGTTGTATACTACACATCTCAGCCTGATGTTTCGAGATGTCTTACTCAACTATTATATTCAGGTTTATGATGGTGTGTATTATATGCACAAAGTTGAATCTTCTTGGATTTTATTGGATTTTCATTGTTTGACTAGATCCATACATGAAGTTTGACGTTGATATGTGCAATATCAAGTCTTTACTTGATGCTATAGATCTAGAGGGTAATGGTATTCGTGTGAGGAAGTGACGAATTCCGGAGATTCTGAAGACAAGATGAAGGTTCACCAGATAAAGGAAACAAAGTTGTGGGAAGCAACCACAATATTCAGAAGGAAGTACCAATCAAAACTCATGCTTTACCTCAACAGAGGAGTACTTTAGTACGGAAGAAGCATGAAGGTGAGAAATCTGGTGATTATGGTGAAGCTGAAGCAGATCCATAGTCACCATAGAAGAGGTAATGCATGGGAAATCACTCAGGATACTATAATCATAGTGTTAGCTAGTGGTTTTCTTGCAACAATAAACCTTCGAAAAAGGAAGATGACTTATGAAACCATAGCAGATATAAGAAGACCATAGTTGGTATCAGAAGACCATAGTTGATATAGGATTAATACTGCAAGATAAAGTAGAGGATGTCTCGTCCAGTGGATCAGAACCTTCAATAGAGTCCATTTTTTTTTAGATAACAAATAGCCACAATTGGTATCAAGTAGTCCACCATTAGATTAATTGTACCAAGAAGTTGTGAACAGATCATTTTGTTCACCAAATAACAATGACCTATAATCATTTAGTCGAAGGATTAACCTTGGATGTCCACAAATTGAGTGGATACACCACAAGGATTCTTCACAAGACCTTAGAAGAATATAAACCATAAGCTACACCAAGACCAATATTCTAACCATCAATTCAATGGTTGGAATAAAAGGAGTGGAAGACCATAAGAAAACTCAAAGGGGTAGAGTAAAAACTGAGATAGATGTACAATAACTCAATACTTTAAGCTAGATAGAAGAAGAAGGTCTGATCTGAGAGGAAGTTCGATCTTATTTTCATAAGATTAACGAACACTACTTTCAGAAGGATGTCAGCCCAGAAGCCGAGGTTCATACCTCGAGAAAGTAAGAAGTGGACTATAACTTGAGAAAGTGAGTAATATTTACTCAGAAGTACGAAAGCTCAAGTAAGATAAGGATAATGAAGTTGGATGAAGGAAATACCATAGACCAAATACAGCTCAAAAAGGCCAAAGACCGAAGAAGATAGAATATACCAATACCAAAGACTAATAGAATGATTCCTTTCATGGAACCTAAAGAACCCAAAATAGTTATAGGTATCAACTATAAACCATGATTGGATGGACTAAATGAGTCTAATCCATTCTTAAGAAATAAACCATCAAGACCATTTCCATGTTAAGTACCTTACTTAGTACCATCATTGCAGTTTTGGTAGTAAGGGAAAACAAAGACCTATTTTATCAAATAGGAAAATGTTATCCAATTAGTCCTCAATTAAGACTGTCAGGACAAGAAGAAGTCCTAATCATTGAATCTTCAATGAGAAAGGAAACAAGCTTATAGAGTTGGAAGAGATCAATGAATCAAAGTAAGAACCATGGTTCAGAGACAAACCCTAATGGATTCCAGGAAGAATCTGGACAAGGGATATATTCAATTATATCCAGTGAGATCACCACGGAGTTCGAGAAAAGGATGTAGTCTGCACAAGTCAGATCCACACTCCGAAGCGTGAGAGATATCAAACTTCGAGGACGAAGTTTAGTTTAAGGGGTAGAGACTGTAATATCCCAGGTAATGGCGTTACAAAAATAGAGGAAACAGATGTGTGCATTGCATTCATGCATAGAAAATCTGGGAAATTTTCGCGCTTTAAAGTAAAACAGTCACAGTAACTGAAGTTTCACTTGACCTTGGTGGAATTGAAGTAGCTCATCAAGCCAAGCGCTATAAACCTCAAAGTGACTTTGCTAAAACCTTGCTTTGGGAAGAGATAGTTTGAACCAAGGGGTTAGATCAAATGGAACTAATAATCAACACAACAACACTTTACTCAATGATCAACTACTTGATCTTATAACAGATCATATTATGGTAATCATTGCCACAACACAAGGACATCTGCTCAATTACAAACCAAGTAACAATAAAATGGAGAAACCATTCCTGACTTACCTTTTCCATGTCTTAAACTAATCCATGATCCTACCATGAACCTCATGGTATTCATTTTACTTTAATCTTGGAAGCAAGACAAGGAGTTCCAACTAAGAAATATATATTCTTCTCTATTACATATTATTATACAAACCTAGAGTGGTGAGAGTTCTATGTTAATCCTTAGAGAAGCAATGACAAGCTTTGAGCTAAACCTTGGATATACATCCAGGTATTCAAATCATCATCTCTAAGAGAAACCCTAGGATATTATCCAAGACAATTCCTAGAGAGATAAACCATTTATATTTAACATAGACATTGATGATCACATCAATCACTATAGAGCCTAACCTCAGCTTAATATTGAAGTCCTTCCCAAATGAGAGAGACCATTCATACTAATCATAGCTTTACTTATTTAAGAATAAGTGACAACCATTGAACTAAAGCATTAGGAGTTAAACCATATCATTTGGGAGTGGTGAGATAGCCAATGCCAAATGGAGTAAGATCATATCTACGAAATGATGAAGTAAAGTAGCAAATAATCCAATTAAGTCATCTAGGTAAAGACTTAACCTTTCATATATAGTGAGATCTTGTGAGTACACCTTAAACCCTAGAATAACTATTCTTATATGAGTGGGATCAAGCTATGGAGCTACAGATAAGTAGTTGAGGCAACACTTGAACCTTAGGGAGATAATTAATCAATCATCAGGATGATTATATCATCATATCTTGAGAATAACTCTAAGTAATTATCTCAGGCATTCTCCTGGGATATAAACTCTAGAGGCAACCATAGTAGTCCCATCCAAGAAAGTAAAGTATAAGTACTATACCTTAGTTCATCAAGACAATGCTTGATCATGGAAGTGAGAAACCCATTTAATGAGAGATCCCTTAGGAAGCCAAACCTTGATCATTATAAATTGAGTGATGATCATAAACCCTAAGAACTTGAGGTAGAGATATTAAGAACAAGTTGATCATGCCTAATCCATGATCATGCTCTTGAGGTATGTGAGGATAATTTAAACCCTAATATGATTATTAGATATTATTCCCCACATGAAATCATAGGGAGGTAACTAGTAAACAAACTAGACTTATATCCTAAACCCTAACTTGTGAACCACTTGGTGATCACAAGTAGAATTCTACCACACCTACATTCCACTTATTCTTCATCTAAGAAAGCTTTAGAGTAAAACTCCATACTTGATATGGTGAGAAATCATCAATCCATATGACCAAAGTTAACTATAAAAAGAACTATAACCACTGTAGTTACTTTAATGATAAATTGAGGTTAACAATAGAAGTTTATTGGTAGAAGATAAAACCACTTCTCAAATCCTTAGTAACTAAGAAGCACATGAAATATTAAGTAAGTAAACACCTTACCATGGTTAGGGAAGATTAAACCCTAGCATGCAATATGGTGTCATCTCATTTCTACAACCTTGAATTAAATCTCAACACTGGTTTATGTATCACTATGGTGATCATAATATAAAACCAGGCCATAATTGAGATTCAAACCAATTCCCATTAGGTGAATATGCTTAGAACCCTAGGATTGCTCACTAGTTAAATCCTAGACTTAATTATGGAGCATAAGATGAACATAGTTGAAACCCTTTATTTAAAACCATGTGAGGTGATCAATCACTTACCTTTGTAATCAAGACCAAACCATTATGAGAACAATATTTACTCTAGACATTTTCAATATTAATAATAGTGTTCATCTTAAAAGGGGGTTATAAGAGAATTTACAAAACTACAATAAATAGGTGATTCCATAAAATAATATGTAAGTGAAACAAACTCTCAATTAAGAACCCAATACCTTATAATAATCTTTAAAATGCTTTGAGCACTAAATTATACACCTTAAATAATCCAAAAGAAAGTTGTATTGCATGGAGGAAAAAGGAGATTCAAAGACCACATAAATTCATGGCTAAATTAAAAATGTAAAAAGGAAACCACAAGAATACAAACAAAATCATGCATTACACATTTGTCTTGAGCAATAAAATAATGCAGTGACCATTGTTATCAAATCCTAATTTCAGTTATCAAACACCTGCAAAATAGAAAAGAATTGAAATTTGAATTAAAACCAGAATTCAAAACAAGAAATAAAAACAGGAAAAGAAAAGAAGAGGAAAAAGACTTACCTGGACCTCACCTGGCCGTGCCAGCCCACCAGCGCAGCTCAAACCGAAGCCCACGAGCCAGCCCAGCAACCCAACTTACCCCTTCGTAAAAAAAATAGAGGAGAGGGGGTCGTCCTCATCCTCTCCAGCACGCATGCCGGCCAGCACGACGCCGTGACTCTCCTTCCCTCTGGCTGGCGACCCCTCCTTGCTCCATTTCGTGACGAGGCGCGTTCTGGCGATGTATAAAGGCTCTACGACGAACCCTAGCTCACTTTCTTCCTCCTCTGTTCGATTTCCTCTCCACACCGAAACCTGGTCTCACCAGTCACCATTACCGCCGGCGATTGAAGCTTCCCCGAGTTGAGCTGAGCACACCACCGTGACCGCCGTCATCGACAAGCTACACCCACGGGAGGAATCGAGCTGAGGTGCCCAAAATCGACGCCGACGAGCTCGTCTTCTCCGACACCGGCAACACCAAATCCCGGCGAACCTGACCTTCCCGAGCCTCGCCGATCACACCCGTGTGTTCCTGGTGAGCTAGCGCTTCTCCTGAGCATACTCTTACATCCGCGCACCGTCTGTAGCTTTCGATTGGGGTCTCACCGGAGTTGCTCCGCCGCGGTGATGTTTGCCGACGATGCTACGGTGACCCATTCAAAAATCCAGCACCACCATGATGTTCAACATGTGGTGGAGGTTCGGCAGAGCCTAACCGCGCGTGTGGGGAGGCCGTAAACCGGCGGCGCTGTTCCCAGGTGGCCACCGACGTTTAAACGTCGGCGAAGTCAAACGCCCGGGTCAATTTTGACCAGTCACTGCTTGCGTGGCAGTCCACGTAGCATTGGTCCCACCAGTCAGTGGGTGCGGTTAGGTTTAGTTCGGTACAGTTAGTATTTCCATTTAAATTCAAAATCTATAAAATATCTGAAACTTTGCAAATTCATATCAAATTTATTATAACTCAGAAAAAGTAAATAATATATCAAAATTCTTAGAAAAGAAAAATCTATCCAATAAAAATATAATATGAAACTTTTATTTTTAATAAAAATTTAATAGTTTTAAATTTGATTATTAAGCCTTTATTTCTAATTCTAAATACAATTAAAAAATCAATAATTAGTAAAACATTTCAAATTAAATAGAAACCAGTAAGAAAATGAAGAAAATATTAAAACTAAAATTTCTTTATTTGTTATTTTGTTGAATCATTATTAGAGAGATTTAAACCCTGATTAATAATTACCCTAATTATTTAATTGTTTAAAAATCAATAAAATGCCAAATACAATATTATTTTCTATTCCAAGTTATTAATAACTTCAACTTTAAAATGAAGTTATTAATCATAGAACTACATGGTGAATAACAAACCCTAATTTCATATTGAATGATAGTACAAACCTATCATTTCATGTGTAATTCCAAAACCTTAATCCAAATTGGAACCCTAGCTCCACTAATTCTTTTGAACCCTAATTTACTTCTAAGACCTAAACCCTAGATCCTCTTATGTAATCATGGTGTTCTAATTTTCATACATAGAACCATAATAGCAATTACATACTTGTCATGCCACATAAAATTGTAGGAGCCCTATTATCAATAATTTGGTAGTCCATGTAGGCATACCTACCCAACCTAGATGATCAAATAGGACCAACCCTAGTTCCTATACTTAGAGGCAACAACTTTAAATATCCATATTTATCAGCACACCAATGTGATGAATATTAGGAGCAATCATACCAAATCTTGAACATTCCAGAACCATACTCCACTAAACATTATTAGAGTTGGATACTTATCCACCATTCTATTTAGGAGCCAAATATTCCTTACTTAATAGAACCAATAGTAAAACCTAAACCACCTCAACCCTAATTGATATACTTCTTATTATTTAAGAAGCATGTTCTTCAAAAGTTATTCTTTTGAAGAAAATAAGGAATCATCATCAAACCTGCTTAATAGGACCTATAGACAATAGCCATCTATCACCAACAAGGTATATCAACCTTGCACTAGTGGAGAAGTGGCCTTTGGACCCAAGCAAATGACCCACTGCTGAACCAAACCGGGTCCAATGCCCCCATTGGACCCGGTTCGTTTCTGCCCAGGACGACCCCACCCGCTGGCGCCTGTCCTGTAGCGGCCTTTGGACCCGGTTTGTATGACAAACCGGGTCCAAAGGTCCACCCGCAGGGCGCGTCAGGCCGTGTCAGCCTGGGGAACCCTTTAGTCCCGGTTTGTATGACAAACCGGGTCCAAAGGCCCCCTCTGGCTATATAACCTTGCCCCTGCCCAAGTGTGAGCCACACTTAGCCATTTTTTCACTATCTTCACAAGAGGGTGTATTGCTCTCCTCTCTTCTTCACATGCACAAGAGGTGTTTGATGAAATGCTTAAGAGGATTTGCCACTTGAGTTTACACAAATCAAGCCACACTTAACTTGCTTTTTTCTTCTTCATCGAGGTTAACAACTTTATCCTTTTCATCTGCAATTGATAAAATGCATGTGTATATATACATCGTGATGTTCTGTAATGGTTTTGATCAGCTTAATTATATCATGCAGATGAATCGGCAATGGATGTACATTGACCGACGGTTTGACGAGTTCACTGCGGGCCTGGATAATTTTATGGCCGTGGCGGAGGCAAACAAACATGGTGGCTTCATGTATTGTCCATGTGTGGACTGCAAGAATACCGTAAATTACGCTCGCTCGAGTCTCATTCACAGCCACCTTCTGCGATCCGGTTTCATGCCCAGTTACTATTGTTGGACCAAGCACGGAGAAATAGGGGTTATGATGGAAGACAATGACGAAGAGGAAGAGGATGATGACGGTTATCCCAATTTCCCTGAATACGATGATATCTGCAGAAGGCAATGAAGACAATGAAGTAGAAGATCAAGAGGCACCGGATGAGCCTCGCCTGATGATGATCTTGGTCGGGCCATTGCTGATGCAAGGAGAGAATGTGAAACTGAAAAGGAAAGGTTGGCCTTCGACAAGATGATAGAAGATCACAACAAATTGTTATACCCAACTTGCGAAGATGGCCATAAAAGCTAGGCTGACACTGGAATTATTGCAATGGAAGGCGAGAACGGTGTCAACGACTCGGGATTTGGAAAGTTGCGACAATAATTAAGAGGAAGCTTCCAAGGGGTAACGAATTGCCCGCCGATGCGTACGAAGCGAAGAAGATTGTCTGCCCTCTAGGATTAGATGTGCAAAAGATACATGCATGCATTAATGTTGCATCCTCTACCGCGATGAGTACGAGAATTTGGATGCATGTCCGGTGTGCACTGCATTGCGGTATAAGATCAGACGAGATGACCCTGGTGATGTTGAGGGCGAGCGCCCCAGGAAGAGGGTTCCTGCCAAGGTTATGTGGTATGCTCCTATAATACCACGGCTGAAACGCTTGTTCAGAAATAAAGAGCATGCTAGGTTGTTGCGATGGTACAAAGAAGACCGTAAGAAAGACGTGATGTTGAGGCACCCTGCTGATGGCTCCCAATGGAGAAAAATCGATAGAGAGTTCCCAAACTTTGCACGGGATGCAAGGAACTTACGGTTTGGTCTCAGTACAGATGGCATGAATCCTTTTGGAGAGCAGAGCTGCAGCCATAGCACCTGGCTTTGTGACTCTTTGTATATATAACCTTCCTCCTTGGTTGTGCATGAAGCGGAAGTTCATTATGATGCCGGTGCTCATACAAGGCCCGAAGCAACCCGGGAACGACATTGATGTGTACCGAAGCCATTAGTCGAAGAACTTCTACAGCTGTGGTCCCTAGCAGGTGTACGTGTGTGGGACGAGCACAAGCAGGAGGAATTTGACCTAAGAGCGATGCTTTTCGTAACCATCAATGACTGGCCTGCTCTTGGTAACATTTCAGGACAGTCAAACAAGGGATACAATGCATGCACACACTGTTTACATGAGCTCGAAGGTGATTATTTGGAAAAAGGTCGAAGGTCGTGTGCAGGGCATCGTCGATTTCTTAGGCTTACCCATCCCGTAAGAAAGAAAGGCAAGCATTACAACGGTGAGGCTGATCACCGGAGGAAGCCTCCCATCGTGATGGTGTTGATATATTTGGTATGGTCAAGGATCTAGATGTAATATTTGGAAAGGGTCCTGGCGGACGATGCATTCCGAATGACGATGCCGGACACGCGCCCATGTGGAAGAAGAAAACTATATTTTGGGATCTACCCTATTGGGAAGTCTTAGAGGTCCGCTCTTCAATCGATGTGATGCACGTGACGAAGAATCTTTGCGTGAACCTGCTAGGCTTTACAGGTGTGTACGGGAAGACAAAAGATACACCGAAGCACGGGAGGACCAGCAACGTTGGAAAGACCCCAAAAAGCTGCATGAGAGAGTTAAAGGACGTCATTTATCCAGCTACGCTCTTACAAAAGCGAGAGAAGGAAATATTTTTGAATGTCTTAGCAGTATCAAGGTCCCGTCGGCTTCTCCTCCAATATAAAGGGAATAATAAATATGGAGAAGAAAACATTCCAGAACTTGAAGTCTCATGACTGTCACGTGATAATGACACGATTGCTTCCGATTGCATTGAGGGGGCTTCTACGGAAAATGTTCGACTGCCCATTGTGAAGCTATGTGCATTCCTCAATGCAATTTCTCGAGAAGGTAATAAATCCAGAAATTCTACCGAGGTTGCGTAATGATGTGGTCCAATGTCTCGTTAGTTTTGAGCTGGTGTTCCCACCATCCTTCTTCAATATTATGACACATCTCCTCGTTCACCTGGTCGATGAGATTTCCATTCTCGGTCTGTGTTTCTACACAATATGTTCCCCTTCGAGAGGTTCATGGGAGTCTTGAAGAAATATGTTCATAACCGTGCTAGGCCGTAAGGAAGCATCTCCAAGGGCTATGGAACAGAGGAGGTCATTGAATTCTGTGTTGACTTTATTCGACCTTAAGCCGATTGGTGTTCCTGAATCGCGGCATGAAGGGAGACTAAGTGGAAAAGGCACGCTAGGAAGGAAATCAATGATATGTAGGGACGGGATTTCTTTGACTCAAGCACACTACACGGTCCTACAAAGTTCCACATTGGTGGCTCCGTATATCGGTGACCACAAGAACTTTCTACGCTCCCGAGAACCCGGGCGGTCGAACGATTGGATTAGACGTGAACACATGTCGACTTTCGGCGGTTGGTTGCAAAAACATCTCCTGAATAACGAACATATTGAAGATCAGTTGTACTTGCTGGCCCAGACACCATCTTCGATCGTAGTGACTTTCCAAGGGTACGAGATAAATGGGAATACATTTTACACGATCGCCCAAGATAAAAAGAGCACCAACCAAAACAGTGGTGTCCGCTTTGATGCAATAATGAATGAAGGCCCAAATGACACATATTATGGTTACATAGAGGATATATGGGAACTTGAGTATGGACCTTCTTTTAAGGTCCCTTTGTTTAGGTGCAAATGGGTCAACAAAACAGGAGGCGGGGTTCAGGTAGACAAGTTGTATGGAATGACAACAGTGGATCTCAACAATCTTGGGTATAGAGACGAACCATTCGTCCTAGCCAAGGATGTGGCCCAGGTTTTCTATGTGAAGGATATGTCTACCAAACCAAGAAAAAGGAAACATAAGGAAACAAATACATCAAACGATGAGCCAAAGCGCCACATAGTTCTTTTACGGAAAAAGAAACATCGTGGGAGTGGAGGACAAGACAGACATGTCGAGAAGATTATAATCAGTTTGATGAAATTCCACCCTTCGAGTGAACATTGATCCAAGCATCAAGTTAAATGATGAAGATGCTCCATGGTTACGGCCGAAGAAGATTAATTAAATGATGAAGATGCTCCATCATCAAGTTAATTGAAGAATGTTCATGGCACAAATGAGTATCTCAACATGGCAATCAATTTCCCATTTATTTTTGTGTAATCATGTAACTGTATGTAAGATATTAAAAGTGGAGATGCGCCACGGGAGATTTCCCAACCCTTTCCCCAACACTGTTAGATGAGATGTAGTCGTTCAGTGGCTTGGCAAGGCGTATCGATGCTCTACATGCTTTATCTCATCGAGCAGTGCGTCCACCCATGCGTTCTTATCCTGCGACATCTTTAGTCCCGGTTGTACCCACCAGCCGGGACTAAAGGTTACCCACACGTCCGTTTCCCTCCGACAGTTTTGTGCGTTGACACAAACAGGGGCTTTAGTCCCGGGTGTAGCCACCAGCCGGGACTAGAGGTTACCCACACGTCCGTATCCCTCCGCGAGTTGTTGGCGCCACTGCGTTCCCGCCTATTTTTCTTCCCGCGCTTTCCACTGCTTCCCGCCTCCGTCCTCCCGCCATTTTTTCACTATATATATGTTGGCTTGGCCTCCATTTACATATCACATCTAGACTCATATCTGCAAACCTCATCACCAGGTCACATGGCTTCCATCGTATCTCTAACCCTCCGGGAGGCGGAGGCGCTTTGCGCGTCGAACTACCCCTGCCCGCCGGGCTACCGCGTCCCTACCGGCTGGTTGCTGAGCGTCGGAGCGGAACAGGTCCCTCCTGTCCCTCTAGGTGTGGCTCGCGAGATGTCAATCACGAACCACAACTACTTCGAGCTCACGCCGAGCAGCGGAGGAATCCCCGATGGCATCCCGACTACAGCCCGACTTGGGAGAGCTTCTTCATCAATCGGCGTGAGAGGGCGCTCGCCGAGCACGAGGAGGGCGGCCCGCCTCCTTCGAACTTCAACGAGGCCGGCCGTCGGCTGTGGTGGCGCGACCGAACTCTCCAGGGCGTCATGGCCCACCGTGGCCCCCGCCTGCGCTACCGTCAGTCCCGGCCCACGCGTGCTCTCCCGCCGAGGTTTGACTACCGCGACCCCGATGCCAGCGACGATGATGACGGCGACTACGACGACTACAGTGGCGAGTACTATAGGGCTAGGCACGAGTATGACTGAATGACTCGAACAGTCGAATCTGGCCATGTATCTTAATTAATTTTCAGTTGAGCTAGGCACGAGTACTATAGGGCTAGGCACGAGTACTATCTGGCCATGTATCTTAATTAATTTTCAGTTGAGTTCTGTACTTTAATTCCACATGTAATCTGGCGGGAAACTTTTCTCATCATCAGCGTCTGCCACAACGACTTTATTGAAAATACAATAAAATAGATAAACAACTAGTCTAGTCGATCTACTCGTCGTCGGAGGTTGTCTCGGTCCAAATGTCGTCCCACCGAGGGTCGTTGTCGGCGCGTCGTAAGCGCGCGCCGCCAGCCTCGGGGTGTTGTACGTGCCGAGGGTGAGCCGGAAGCCACCGGCACGCATCTCGGCGTAGAACCTACCGTTCGGCCGCGCTCGGACGCCACGGAAACCGGACGAGCCGCGACGGCGCGGCGGCATCCCGGCGACGAATGAACGGAGGCGACGGCGACGTGTGGTTCCGCGCGCACGCGGCGCTTTATAGCACAGCGACGCGGCAAGTTTGGCGACAGGTGGCGCGGGGAAGCGGCGGGGCGTGGCACGTGGAAGCGGCGGCGACAGGTGGCGCGGGGAAGCGGCGGGGCGTGGCACGTGGAAGCGGGATCTACGTCGCGCACGGCAACAGGTGGCGGCGGGGCGAGGCACGTGGAAGCGGCGGCGACACGTGGCACGGGGAAGGGACACGTGTGGCGGTGGCGGTGGTGGGCAGTACACGGCGGTGGCCCGTACATGGCGGTGACGGTGGTGGCCAGGCGGTGGCGGTGGCGGTGGTGGGCAGTACACGGCGGTGCCGACGGTGGCCAGTACACGGCGGTGGCGGTGGTGGGCAGGCGGTGGCGACAGTGGCCACTACACGGCGGTGACGGTGGTGGCCAGGCGGTGGCGGTGGCGGTGGTGGGCAGTACACGGCGGTGCCGACGGTGGCCAGTACACGGCGGTGGCGGTGGTGGGCAGTACACGGCGGTGGCCCGTACATGGCGGTGTCGGCGGTGCGACGCACGTGGATGCGGCGGCGCCTCGTGGGACGGGGAAGGGACACGTGTGGCGGTGGCGGTGGTGGGCAGTACACGGCGGTGGCCCGTACATGGCGGTGACGGTGGTGGCCAGGCGGTGGCGGTGGCGGTGGTGGGCAGTACACGGCGGTGCCGACGGTGGCCAGTACACGGCGGTGGCGGTGGTGGGCAGGCGGTGGCGACAGTGGCCACTACACGGCGGTGACGGTGGTGGCCAGGCGGTGGCGGTGCGGTGGCTTTTTTTCATTTGAAATAAGGCGGGAATGAAATTTTTAAAAAAAATTGGCCTTTGGACCCGGTTTGTATTACAAACCGGGACTAAAGGCCTTTTTTGCGCGCGCAGCGAAAACGCAGCTAAAAAAGGCCTTTAGTCCCGGTTTGTTTTACAAACCGGGTCCAAAGGGGGGTCTTTGGGCCCGGTTTGTAAAACGCACCGGGTCCAAAGGGGGGGGGCACTATAACTGTCGCCCCTTCGTCTCCGCGGAGATCAATCCCGCGGAGACGAAGGCAAACGACGCCGCCAGGCTGCCGCCGTGCCGCGCCGCCGCCGTTCGCCTCCTCACCGCGCCGCCGCCGTCCGCCTCCTCTCCGCCGGCCGCCACCGCGCCGCCGTCCGCCTCCTCCACGCCGCGCCGCCCGCCTCCGTCTCCTCCACGCCGCGCCGCGCCGCCCGCCGCGCCCGCGCCGCCGCGCCGCCGCCGTCCGCCTCCTCTCCACCGCCGCCGCCGCGCGCCGCCGCCGTCCGCCTCCTCTCCACCGCCGCCGCCGTCCGCCTCCTCCACGCCGCGCCGCCCGCCTCCCCTCCGCCGGCCGCCACCGCGCGCCTCCTCCTCGGCAAAGGTGAGCCCGGCCCCCCGGCCACATCCCCCTTTTTTTTTTTTTTTTTTTTTTGATTTGTTAGATTATAGTGTAGTTAGTTTGTTAGAAAAATTAGTGTAGTTAGTTTGTTAGTAAAATTTAGTGAAAAAAAATAGTGTAGTTAGTGTGTTAGAAAAATTAGTGTAGTTAGTTTGTTAGTAAAATTTAGTGAAAAAAAATAGTGTAGTTAGTGTGTTAGAAAAATTAGTGTAGTTAATTAGTTTGTTAGTAAAATTAGTTAGAGAAAAGTTAGAAAATTAGTTAGTTAGTGTTAGTAAAATTAGTGTTAGTAAAATTAGTGTTAGTAAAATTAGTTAGAGAAAAGTTAGAAAATTAGTTAGTTAGTGTTAGTAAAATTAGTTAGAAAAAAGTTAGTAAAATTAGTTAGGAAAAAGTTAGAAAAGTTAGAAAATAGATTCATTTGTGTCGGCGCCGCCCCCCGCGCGCGCCGACGACTTAGACCGTGGCGGTGCCGAGTCCGTAGCGGTGCCACCGCGACATAGACTTAGGGTCGCGAAATAGAGAAAGAGCGAGCGAGGAGGAGCGCCGAGTCCGTGGCGGTGCCGGTACTGCCGGCGCCCCTGCCGACGCCCCCAAAACAGGGTCGTGGAGTTTTTTATTTAGCACAATATCATGTTTTTTATTTATATTAGTATACATATATGATTTGTTTTCGTAGCTACGATGCCGCGACAGCGACAGCCGGCGGGCCGTGGTCTGACTCTCACCGAGGAGATGGAGCAGATGGGGGAGGTCCGGGACTGGGCTCCGCCGGGGTGGCACTGGGAGGTCTTAGCTTCCGGGTCGCGCACCTTGGTGCGGAATCCGGGTCCCGTTGTCGACCCGGATATTCTTTGGTGGAGGTCTTATGGGCCACGGTCGTTTCAGAGGGAGCCGGCCCCGCCGGAGGAGGTAGCTCAGCGCATTGAAGCGGAGGACCAGCACGTTCGCCGTTACATGTACGCGTTAGACAACATGTATAGGACCGGATGGAGCGTTATGCGGGGATCTCATGTTAGCTATGCTCCCGTTGTTGTTCCGTGGCTTTGGGGGCACACCCAGCGCGGCTCAGGACCCGGTCGGCGCCCTCTAGGACCCGGTCTGCGCGGTTGAGTGGTTGTAGTAGTGATTGATATGTATTAGGGTTAAATAAACATGAACCCGATCTATGTATGCATGTAACTGCAGTATCTGCTTTCAGCACTATATTATCGATCCTTAGTTAAGAACTACACATATGTAACTCCATTTTCAGTTTTCTGCATTATCCTTAATTTGATCATATGATGGTTCCTATATATAGCTTGCAGGTCGTTGTAGAAAGCATGGAGAGAGATGAAATTCAAGAAAATTTCATGGAGGAACTCATAGCAAACGGTACTCTGGATGATCGCGACGACGACGTTATTCCAGATGATGGCGGTGACGATGTCACCGCAACTTATTTGAATGCCTCCGGTGAGGGAGCGGAGGATATTGAGGAAGAAGATCCTAGTGGCGCCGGTGAGGAACAAGATCATCATAATGGCTCCCGAACTGTAGTTATCACCGAGGTATATAAATTAATTAAGCCGCTGTTGATCGACTAGATGCATTAACTAATGAAATTGTACTGACTATGAACTATTTCTTTTTTAGCCCTCCGGATCGAGCACTTCTTCTGTAAAGTCGAGGAAGCGAGGCCCGGCCAAAAAGTTGGATGACGGTGTTAGGCACGACATCACCCACATCGAGAATGATGGTAAACCGATTGCTCCAGAGAAAGGTGCAAAGGCATTTATAGCTCAATGCGGAGTGCTTGTTAGGGACCACGTCCCGATCACCGTTCGAGAATGGCACAAGCCGAAGGGACTAGTGCTGTCTGCAGAGGAAGAAGCTCAAGGTCTTTATATCGATGATGTAGCCAAAAACAGCATTATGAACAAGCTCATGGCACATTTCAACATAGTACCCGAAGAGGGGGGTGACGCTGAGAAGGCCAAGATGGAGCAGGCCCTCCGCGAGTTTGGCAAGAAGAAGATGGCCGAACTATTCAAGAGCCACAAGAAAAGATTGCGCCGCCTTATCAAGTTAAAGAAGACTCCGGACAGTGAGAAGGTAAAAAGTCACTGGGACGAATTCGTGAAGTACAGCACGGAGTCATAAGAATTTTTGAGAAGGTCGGAAATAAATAAGGCAAATGCTGCGTTGAAGCTATATCACCAAATTACGGGTCCAGGTGGATACGGGGCTAACCGTCCTAAGTGGGAGGCAGCTGAGGCGGAACTGACCGATAAAGGGATCAGATTAGGGACACACGGTTGGATCGAACGGTGCAAGGAGTGGTTCTACGGGATTGGGGGAACGTTGGATCCAGAAACAGGGAAGTGCATCTATAAGAAAGCTCATCTGAAGGTTCCCATTGATGCCCTGGAAAAGGCACATAGGGACGTGGAGGCGGGGTTGTTCCAGCCCGAAAGAGAGAACGATGAGCTGACACGCGCCCTTGGGAACAAAGAACACGGCGGACGAACACGAGGCACGGCAGGCTCCGTTCCGTGGAAGTATGGCTTTCTGCGGAAAGGAAGAGATGTCCAGATAAAAGCCATGAGAGGAGGAAGGCAAGGGAAACAGACCGCCTGGCTAACTTAGAGGAGGGTATGAGCACCATGCAAGCCCAATTAACCATGGTAACCCAAGTACTTACATCTCAGATGGCTCGGGGGCAGGCTGTAGATCCTGCACTGCTCAATGCCATCGCCCCGCTGCAATCTCAACCACACCGGAAAAGCAGCGTGGCTTCCTCTCAGCAGGTGGATAATGATGACCAGGTGGTCGAGCCTCCTCGCTACCCCCCCGTGGATGATCTCACTGAGAGCCGTCCTTGTGAGCTGCATGTTAAAGTTTTCAACCTATCCTTCAAGGCGGCGGTCGGCATCCTCTTACCTACAAGGTCTTACCATTGCCGTCCGGTCCAAGACGACTTTCTTTGTTGTGATGGTGGATGAAGTGTTGAGAGAGTATGAGGGGTTGGTGCTTGAGCACCCTGCAGGTGAAGATGGGGAAATCAAAGAACTGGGAGAAGCCCGTAGAACCACCGTGCAATGGCGGAAGGAGAACATTGTGTTTCCAGGTGAGAAGCCAACAAGCAGGCCACCTCCGCCTCCTCCGCCACCTCAGTCTCCTCCGCGTGATGATTCTCCTCTGCGCGATGATGATTCCCCTATCCATGACCAGTCTCCTCCGCGTGAAAATACTCCGCCGCCTCCTCCTCCTCGTCAAGAGACTCCGCCGCTTCCACCTAAGCAAAAGAGGAAGCGGTCCGCGGCACCTCCTACAGCTCCGAAGAGATCATCAACTCCAATGAGGGAACAGACTCCAGAGTTGTTGCCACATGAGCAGACTGAAGAGCAAAAGGCGTTTCTTGCAACTGCGCCGAAGAAGATGTTTATTCCACCGCAGACAGTGAAGCACTTTGCCGAGACGAGAATGAAGAGACCTGAGCTGAGAGCTGATTATGACCGCTCTCTTGGACAGTCCTCTAAAGCGATGAAAGAAGCAAAAAAAGTCGCCCAGCTTGGACAGCAGGACATTCAGGCCGCACCCCACTTCATCGTGGAGCCATATCATGATCCAGAGACGGCATCGATGATCGAACGGGCGGCTAGAGCTCAGGGAGCATCGCTGAGTACGAAGATTACTATCCGACGGCTCAAATGGTAAACAAGGATCGATACGGATCTGATCTCGTCAAACCTGGCGAGCTCGCGCGGCAAGGGACTCAGATGCGTAGGTTGCATGACCGGTACCTGAAAGCTTTGTCGAAGAGGTGATCGCTACCTCACGTTGTATCTTAGAGATGAGCATTACTTCCGGGGGAAGACGAGATAAACATTGACGTAGAAGAACTGTTTCAGTTATTCAATCAAGACGCCCTCGACAAAGCTGTCATCGGATTACTACCGCTTGTAAGTGATTTATTTGTGTAATTAAGTTTGTAGCTCATTCATTTGCACTAACAATTATCCTCATTATATTCTTTGTGTACGCTATACATTTAATTATGCAGAATGAAGAAGCTGGAATACAAAAGAGGCAAGCTCCTACCGCTGGGGTTCATAGACCCAAACACAGTTCATGAAGTTACGGTTCGAGACTTCGCCAAGGACACAGAGGACAACATCGTAATGTTTTTAGAGAAGCAAGCGAGACAAAGAGGATATATTCTTTCCCTACAACTTCAAGTGAGTGTTATATATAACATACATTATGCTTGTGCACCTTCCACTTTATTCTCGTAATCATTGAGCTATGCTTGTGCGGTTTCCATTTTATTCTCCTAATCATTGATCTTCACCTTGGAGTCGTAAACGTCATGGACTCGAAACGTAAAGAATATGCGGAATGGGCGGACATGGCTGCCATCCTCCAGAGGTAGTTTCAATCAATTTCGTATTGGCATCTTCATCTGCTCTAATTCGAAGATATCATCAACTAATCAATTACTCATTTACTCATTATTTTTTGCCGGGCAGGGCTTGGAAACGGTTCATCAATACTGTTCCGGGTGAATGGAAACCGGAGCTTACATTTAGAGATTACCCTGTAAGTAGTACTATATATATAGCTATGTCCGTGAAACTTTATATATGATATTTACTTTCAATACGATGCTTGATTATTAGTTTGATCGAACTATTTTTTCGTAAAGTGTATGAGGCAGGAAAAAGGGAATAACTTATGTGGATACTACGTCTGCACCTTCATGCGTGACATGTCCTGTCCCAAGGGTGGGGATGCCCAAATACACCACACTCGTGTACGATAACAAATTTTCACAATTAATCTTAATTAGTACCATCTATTGTATTGAGTTCCATTCATATATTGATCTCCTTTTTTAAATATAGATGACACGCCTGCGGGACACTCTCATAACAGCGGATCAAATAAAAGCAATTCAAGAGGAAATCGCGGGATTCTTTATTACCGAGGTCCTTACCCCAGGTGGAGAGCACTATCGGAAGATCGTGACGTCGGACGATATTCGTTCAGGAAAAGTTGTATTGTAAATATGCATGCATTACGTGTACTGTGTTGACTATGTCGTGTACTGTTGACGATGTCTATATATATTCATGACGATTTTTTGTGGTTTCTTGAATGATATATATATGCATTGCTGAAACTCTGCCGCGGCAGAGAAACGCCCTGTTTCTCTGCCGCGGCAGAGAAACGCTGGTACAGCCTAAATCTGTGCCGCGGCAGAGCAATAGCAATTCTCTGCCGCGGCAGAGAAACATAGGCCCGGTTCGTACCACGAACCGGGACCAAAGCCCTTCCAGTAGAGCTCCCTGGTCGCACCACGTGTTGAGGCCTTTAGGCCCGGTTTATCTTTGAACCGGGACTAAAGGGTACCCCCTTTAGTCCCGCCTTGTTGGTCCCGGTTCAAGAACCGGGTCTAAAGGCCCAAATGGACCGGGCCTATTGCCCCGTTTTCCACTAGTGTTGATGGCCACTATTTAAAATAAATAGCTCAAGATGCTTTGACTTAGCTCAACACTTACAAGTTATAGCTTTTGATGAATCCAACTATGTTGGGATCCATCTACTCCTTACCCTAGAAACTAGTTGGAACTCATAATAAACCATAGAACGCCACAAACCTGATTATTATACTTATCCTTTATTAAAGAATATGTTCTTCAAAAGTTATTCTTTTGAATTATATAATAAGTAACCATCAACCATGCATTATAGGACTTAAAATTGACAACTGCTCTTTTCTTATCATACAGCTACTATACCTGGTTGTGTATGATTGTTACTATCCATTTTGCCACCTGCTTATAAATCTAAAACAACACAAACCTGAATAAGAACCTTGTTTGTGAATCACTCTAAAAGTGCAACACACCGAAACCAATCATTACCACTCACTAATCCTAAATCATCGGGGTTAGGTCACGCTTAGAACAATTGCATCTCATTCTTATGCATTATTGCATCCTTGCCAATCTTTTAAACATCGTCCTTACCGGACGATGATGCTATTTCAGAGTTTGGAGTTATCACGTATCGAAGACCTTGCCTGCATAATCTTGCAGTCAAGAAAGGCAAGTTCATCACTTGCTCATGTCATTTGAGTATTTCTATCAAATTACTTGCAAAGTATTATGGTTATCACTATTGCATAAAAATCAAAACCACTACTTTCATAACTATGAATATGACTATGTGGTGGGAAATGGAACCATGGATTGTGTTGATATGGTGGAGGTTCCATTGCACGGGTTTATATCCATCTAGGATTAAACAACAAATGTCGCCAGTGATTCTTGTGCCGTAATATCCGTGTTAACCATAAGATCCGGAGTGGGACGGAGTAGTCAAAAGTGTTTCCACCTCTCGTTCATCAACGGATGCGCATACCGTAGCAGTTGTATCTTGCGGAGCAACTTGTGTGTCAACACCCGGATTTTTAAGTCCGAATGCCTATTATGTCATACATCGCAATCCCAGGAATATTGTTGTTGCGAGGCATAATAGTTAAGTATCACAGTCATCATTCATTACAAACCATAAGTCTCACAAATTGGAATCACATGATCCATATTACACGAATAGTTGATCTATTGATCAACGAAACAAACACAAGTTCATAGTTCAACATAGCGGAAGCGTAAGATACAAGGACTCTCTAGTCCACAGGCCAACGCTTGACGTCGGAAGGCGCTTAGTTGTCGTAGGCGTCCTACTGGTCATCTCCTTGGTCATCTTCATACTCTGGCCATTTGAATAGCCAGGGACAAAGCCGTGAGTACGTTGAGTACTTGCAAACTAATACTACTGTAAGTGCTAGACATTCTGGTATGGTTTGCTAAGCTCTAGTTTATTTGCATAAAGCTAGTTTTAGTTCACAAAGTTTGAGAAAAGCTTAAACAAGTGCGAACTAACTCAAGTGGGAACATTAGTGTCATTCCCACCATTTAAGTGGTGATTTCAATTCAATTCACCACAAGTCATTTCACCATCATCCTTTTCAACATCATTTTCAAAGATATGACATCGGAAACTGTATGGCCTTTCCAACCGTCCGTAACCATGGACGCGGCTATTCGAATAGGTTTACACTCTGCAGAGGTTGCACACTTGTGCCACAACATTTGATTTCATCCGTCGGGATTTCCCCGAATAATCGTAACACAGTACGCGGATCATCAACCATAACCTTTCACTTACGAATCCTAGTATGAGCACCTCTCCCCATGAGCTTGGCCTCCCAGTGAAGACAGACAGTCAGCACAGGAACCGCACAGGCTTGGGCCGGACATTCACCTCATTTCGCATCATATCGTATCGTTTCTTTTGTGGTAGAGGCAGCTTTCGGCATAACCCCGATGACGCTTGTTTAGAGGGAAGCCATACTAAGACGCATAAACTTCCAGTTAAGCCCTACCCATAATCAGGTATTGTGGGGGTACTTAATAATTGGAAAGGTATCGCATTCAAACCAACATCCTGTTTTATCAAAAATCACCATCTTCTCTTGGTCATATTCACCTTCAAAAAAAAATCATTCAATGGAATGCATCTTCATTCCAAGGTTTCAAAATCCTTTCAAAATCACCAGGTTCCCATCTAGAGTAGTCAAGTTTAGTTTATTAGCACTAGCTCTAATTCATGAGGGGTGCTACCTTGCTTTGCTTGGACGAGACTAACTCACTACTCTAATAACCAACTTGTATTTTGACCAAAGTTAACTATAAAAGTAACTCATTTAGAAAACCAGTAAAAACTTGTAAAGTAAAAACTTGGGATGGGTTCACCTAAGAAAAGATAAGAAACATGGTGCCTTGCCCCAAGGGGGCTTTGCACGTAGCAAGAATATTAGCTTGCATTGGTAGTAACTTGCAAGAGTATAGCTTGCCTTGGTAGTTCTCAAACTGTTCCTCCTCCTCCTCCTGGTAGCAACCTTCTTCTTCGGCGTACTCTCCGGTGCTACCGTCTAAATTTGAATACGAGTATAATTACCCACTAATTCAATGGCTATTCCATGCATCACAAATAAACACACAAACTACTCTATGCACACCAAATAAATAAACTAGGGTGCATGGGTTGTGGGATTTAAATAGAATTTGTATTCCATATGTACTGATAGTTTCCATAGGGTTCTTGAGAAATAATTTCCTCTCATTGAAATCTTCTTAAGATTTAATTTCTCCAACAATCATAGATGAACTCATAGTGACCTAAGTCAAATGTTCATCATCATCATTTGGGAAAATGATTTAAATGAGGTAGACCACCTCATACCATTTAAATAGCACTACCTTTGATTTAAATCTCAAGTAATTCATATAAGAGAGTTTGGGACCAGGGGTCCAAACATCCCATGAATTCATGTGAGACAAGTTTAAATGAAGTATAGGACTTCACATAATTTAGCTTTAATAGTTTTGGATAATATCAACTAGTTAAACTAGTCAAAATATCCCTTCATTAAACCATGGCATGATCATGCAAAGTGACCACACCATTTTATTGCATAAACAATTAGTGTAAGTCAAATGTGAGCTATTAGAGTTGGAATTAACTTAATATCTATTTTGGTTGATTTTTAAGAATTATTTGAATAGGGAAAAGTCCCTGCCTTGTTATTTTTGTCAAATTAATTCTACAACGAAGTTGACCATGAGGCCAGTGGCATGTTGTAGAGAATTTCAGTGGCTTTCTAACCATATAAAATTCCCTAAATTTGGTTTAGCAAATTTGAAATGGTTGAATTTCAAAGTGGAGGCAGTGTTGGAATTGATTTGAAATAATTGAACTGGTTTTGAATTAAACAGGCCGGCGGGAAACTAACTGGGCCGAAATGATTTGAAAACGGCCCGAGCCAGCCCAGCAACGCATCCAGTGCGCGCGGGCCTGCTGACAGGGTGGGGTCCGCCTGTCAGCGGCTCATAACGCCCGAAGCGGTATGTTTCAAAGTGAGCCGTAGGATTAGAAGGGGATCGGACGGCGCTGGTGCGTCGTCTTCTCCGGCGAGAGGCAGAGGGTCTGGCGGCGAGGGTAGGGGGTCGGAGAGCTTATGGCGGCTCCAGCTAGGGTTGGCAGTGTGCGCGGTGAAGGTGTAGACGACGGCGAAGCTCCAGGTACTGGCGGCGTCTCCTGGATCGGCTTCAATCGACGGCGAGCTTCCGTGGCGTCCGGCGGCAGTGAGGTGGCGATTGGGTGGCTACGGCGGTGAATGTCGATGGTGAAGTGGTTCAGGCGGTCGAGTGAGAAGAGGGGAGTGTGCTGGTGTGCTCAATTCGACGAACGGAGCTCTCCTTTTATAGGCGAGCGAGTGACCGTGAGGGCTGCGGCGAGGTCGACCTGCTCGCGGCGATTCCGGCGAACGGTTGGGCTAGGCGAGGGTGCTGTCGGGTTCTCCTCGTCCAGGCGAAGCTAGAGGTGGTGCTGGTTTGGTCGGGGGACGTCTGGTCTGGTCGCATTGCTTCCACGACGGCCGCGGCGCGTACGGGATGTGGTCGTCGTCTCCGGCGCCGGTGGTCACGGGTTGGGACTGGGCGCGTGTCTGGCGCGGCTGAGATGTCACGGTGGTGTGCTTGGCGAAGACAGGGGGTCCAGGGCGTGAGCAGAGAGGCTGCGCGGCGCGTGGCCAGTGCGCGTCCATGGCGCGCATGGTCGCGACGCGAGCGGCATCCAGGGCCAGTTTGGGCGCGCGTCGTCCGGGCGTTGTCGTGGTCCTCGTCGACCAGGGCGGTGCTAGGCGGCGCTAGGGTGGCGTGGTGGTGAGCTTGGACACCAGGGCCAGTGGGGGAGGTGAAGGAGAGGAGAGGTGGCTCGGCATGGGGCGCCATGGCCGGCATGCCATGTCCATGTGGGCTAGCCACTCCTCATTAGGGTTACTATGTGCCATTTATGGTTAGAGGGAACCAGGGGGCAAGGTAGGTTAGAGTTGGGGTAGATTAGATGTGTAGAATCACTATTTGCAATAGTTGCAAATAGTGCCCGAAATTGCAAATTCCAAAAATATCCAAATTGGAAATAATTCAAATGGTGAATGTTTTTGAAAAGTGAGTGTTGATATTAGTTGTAAATGACCAGAGGTGAATTGAGGTGGTGGTGGAAAAATTAGAATTCAAAAATTTGGCCAAAATGGCTAAGTGAAGATTGTTGCACTTGTTATAATGTTGCAACTTTGGATGAGCATAGCTAGTGATCAAAGATGAGTTTGGCAGGGTGATCTTCATCAAAGTTGTTCACCTTGATGTTGACTTTGAAATGGTGCAAGGAGTTAGCAAGAATTGGTTTGAGCAAATTGAATTGCAGGGGCTCAAAGTGGTGATCAGACTAAATTTGGCAGATTTGGCCATTATCTCATGTGAGTGGGAATTGTGTTTGAAATTCATTTGAATGGTGCAACCCTGGTTCCAAAAGTTGTAATAAGTGTTTAATAACATTATTCAACTAATGGTGAAGACCAAATAGGTCTAGGGTCAAAATTTATAGAAATGCCCTAGGGCATATGTGAGGGTTTTTAGGGTTTTTCCAAATATTGGATTTTCTTCCTCTTTGTTTTATTTGGTTGGTGATCTTCATATGATCACTCTAGGGTTTTTAGAGCATATCAAAATACAAGTAATAACAATCATCATGGCATATCACTCAAATGCACAAGTCCTATGCATGGTACTATATGCAAAAGAAAAGTTTTTGTTGGTTTGAAAATTTGGTTTCTGGATTTCTCTAACTTTCTTTTTATTGAAATTTGGGGTGTTACAAACCCTTCCCCCTTACAAAAGATCTCGTCCCGAGATCGAAAAGAAAGTTAGGTACTAAAGAGATCTGGGTACTCCTTCTTCATGAAGTCTTCGCGTTCCCAGGTGGCTTCATCCTCGGTATGATTGCTCCATTGGATCTTCAGAAACTTGATGCTTCGGGTGCGGGTGGTTCGGTAAGCTTCTTCCAATATGCGAATCGGCACTTCGCGGTAAGTCAGATCCTTGTTGATATCCACCGATCGGTGATCGATGTTCTTGAACACTTCGGTCTTCTCAGGGACTTCAAGACATTTCCGGAGAAGTGAGATGTGAAAAACGTCGTGCACAGCCGACATTTCTTCGGGCAACTCCAGTTGATAAGATACTTCACCTCGGCGGCCGAGGACTTGGAAAGGTCCCACATAGCGAGGTGCAAGCTTTCCTTTCAGCTGAAACCTTTGCATCCCTTTCAAGGGGGATACTTTGAGATAGACGAAATCTCCGATCTCAAAGGTCATCTCCCGACGTCTCTTGTCGGCGTAGCTCTTACATGCAGATTGCGCAGTCTTGAGGTACTCGCGGATCTTATGAACCTTCTCTTCGGCTTCACGAAGAACATCTGGGCCGAAAACTTGACTCTCTCCGACTTCTGACCAGTTCAGGGGGGTACGGCACTTCCTTCCGTACAAGGCTTCAAAGGGGCCATCTGTAGGCTGGCTTGATAACTATTGTTGTAAGAGAATTCTGCGTAAGGTAGGCAGTCTTCCCATTTGGATCCGTATTCCAGTACGCATGCTCTAAGCATGTCTTCTAGTATCTGGTTTACTCTCTCAGTCTGTCCGTCGGTCTGAGGGTGATAGGCGGTGCTAAAATTTAGGCGAGTGCCTAGTCCTTCATGCACTTTCTGCCAGAACCTTGAGGTGAACTGTGATCCTCTATCTGACACTATCGATTTTGGGGGTTCCGTGCAAAGCGACTATTCTGGAGATGTAAAGTTCAGCTAACTTGGGGCCTTGATAGGTGGTTTTGACGGCGATGAAATGGGCGACTTTGGTCAATCTATCGACCACTACCCATATGGAATCATTGCCTTTGCTGGATTTGGGCAGTCCGGTGATAAAGTCCATTCCTACGGAGTCCCATTTCCATTCGGGAATCTGAAGGGGTTGCAACAGTCCGGCGGGTCTTTGGTGTTCTGCCTTGACTCTCTGACAGATGTCACACTTAGCGATATAGCTACCGATCTCTCTCTTCATTCCGTGCCACCAAAATTGTTCCTTTAGGTCCTGGTACATCTTGGTACCTCCGGGGTGAATTGAGTAAAGGGTGTCATGGGCTTCTTGCAGGATGACTCGTTTCAAGTCAGAGTCCGATGGTACGCAGAGACGTTCTTTGTACCAAAGAACTCCGGCTTCGTCTACGGTGAATCCTGGGGCTTTTCCTGCGGCTATCTGTTTCTTGATTCCGTCAATGCTAGCGTTGTCCTTCTGGGCTTCCTTGATCTGACCAATCAAGGTGGGTTGCAGTTCTATGCTGGCTAGGAATCCTTCACTCACAAGTTCAAGTCTGAACTGTTCAAACTCTTGGTGCAAACTGGGCTGTTCGGTTGCGAGCATGGAGTTCAACTGGCACGGCAGTCGACTCAAAGCATCCGCTACCACATTGGCCTTGCCGAGGTGGTAGTGAATCTCCATGTGGTAATCCTTGATCAATTCGATCCATCGGCGTTGTCTCATGTTCAACTCTTTCTGGGTGAAAATGTATTTGAGGCTTTTGTGGTCGGAGTAGATCTCGCATCGATTACCCATGAGGTAATGACGCCAAACTTTCAGGGCTAAGACCACGGCTGCAAGCTCGAGGTCATGGGTTGGGTAATTCTGTTCATGTTGCTTGAGTTGTCTAGAAAGGTAGGATACAACCTTGCCTTCTTGCATAAGCACGCATCCAAGTCCAGTCTTGGAGGCGTCGCAATATACGTCAAAGGGCTTTGCGATATCTGGCATGATCAGGATTGGGGTTGTTGTCAGTCTACTCTTGAGCTGTTGAAAGCTCTCTTCGCACTTGTCGGTCCACTCAAACTTTCTGTCCTTTTTCAGCAGTTGGGTCATTGGTCGGGCGATGCTCGAGAAACCCTCTACAAATCTGCGGTAATATCCGGCTAATCCAAGAAAAGCGCGGACCTCGGTTTGTGTGGTTGGGGCTTTCCATTCCATAACAGTTTTGATCTTGGCGGGATCTACGGCAATTCCTCCTATGACAAGATGTGTCCGAGGAATCCAACTTCTTCCAGCCAAAACTCACACTTGCTAAACTTGGCATACAATTTGTGCTGTCTAAGGGTTTCTAGGACAATCTCCAAATGCTGTTCATGTTCCTCTTCGGACTTGGAGTAGACGAGGATGTTGTCGATGAACACAACGACAAACTTGTCCAAAAAGTTCATGAAGATCTTATTCATGAGATTCATGAAATAAGCGGGGGCATTGGTTAGTCCAAACGACATGACATTGTACTCATACAACCCATATCTGGTGGTAAAGGCAGTTTTTGGAATGTCGGTGGCTCGGATCTTCAGTTGGTGGTATCCAGTTCTAAGATCAATCTTGGAGAAAACTCGGGATCCGGTGAGTTGGTCAAACAAGTCTTCGATCTTGGGTAAGGGGTATTTGTTTTTGATGGTGACATCGTTAAGCTTACGATAGTCCGTGCATAAACGATTTGCACCATCCTTCTTGTCGACAAACAAGACGGGGGATCTCCAGGGGGATGCACTTGGTCTAATCAAACCTTTGGCTAACATGTCATCTATTTGCTTCTTCAGCTCCACAAGTTCGGCTGCGTTCATGCTGTAGGCTCTCTGGGCGATGGGTCCAGTTCCGGGGATTAACTCGATGATAAACTCGATATCCCGATCTGGGGGCATACCGGGTAGATCATCTGGAAACACATCAGGGTAGCGACAAACGACCCTGATTTGATCCAGAGTTGGCTTGGATACACTTTGGTTGCGGTGTAAATTTTACGGGTAGTTTTTCAGAGACGTGCTCAACTACGATACCGGTGCTGCTAGTCATGGTTATGGCTTTCTTGGCGCAGTCTATCAATCCATTGTGCTTGGACATCCAGTCCATTCCTAGGACAACTTCCAAACCTTTGGTTCCAAGTATGATTAGATTTGCAAAGAAATCTACATCATGGATTTTGATAGGCACATTTTTGCAAAATTTTTACGGCTTTGGTGGTTGATCCGGGGATTTGAACTATCATAACATGCTTCAAACTGAGGGGTTGAATTTTACTTGTTGATGCAAAATCTTCGGTGACAAAGGAATGAGATGCTCCGGAATCAAACAACACTCTAGCAGGGGTGTGGTTGACAGAAAACATACCCAGCACAACATCTGGTGCTTCCTGGGCTTCTTCGGCGTTCATGTGGTAGAGGCGGCCGTTGCGGTTGTTGGGGTTGTTGGGGACGAACTTCTTGCCGGTGGAGACACGGCGTTGCTGCTGTGCAGGGGCAGCGGTGTTGCCGGCGAGCTTGGCAAGACGCTTGGGGCACTCGTTGGAGTAGTGTCCCACTACACCACACTCGTAGCAAGTGATAGTGCTCTTGTCCTGCTTGTTCGCAACGGGAATGGCATTGCTTCCGGTTCTGGGGGTGGTGGTGATGTTGGTGTTGGTGTTGTTAGGGGCTCGGGGTGGAGCGCGGTTGTAGTTGTTGTTGTTGTAGTTGTTGTAGCCTCCCGGCTTGGGGTTTCCTCCACTCCGGTTCTGATAACCGGGGCGAGAGTTCTGCATCGGGGGTTTGTTGTGCCTCGGAGTGAAACCTCCGCTTGAGCTAGGGCGAAACTTCTGGGGGTGGCTTGATCCACTCTGACTTGCCATGCGGCGCTTGCGGTTCTCATTGGCTTGGTTTAACTTGCCCTCCATCTGGATGGCGGAGTCAACAAGGGCTTCGAGGTCGGCGAAGGGAATGTTGACGAGGACAGTCTGCATCTCATCATGCAGTCCATTTAGGAATCTCTCCTTCCTCTTCTCAACGGTGTCGGTCTCATCAGGGGCATACCTTGACAGAGTGAGAAACTTGTCGCGGTATTCAACCACCGTCATGCGACCTTGTTTCAGTTCACGGAATTCATCCCTCATCTTCATGATAAGACCCGGGGGTACATGGTACTTGCTGAACTTGAGTTTGAAATCCTCCCAAGTCATGAATTGACCTCCGTTCATGGCACGGGTACTTGTCCACCAAGCGCGAGCTGGTCCAGCGAGATAGTGAGTGGCGAACAACACTTTCTCGTTGGCTTCCACTCCAGCTACTTCCAGATTGTTCTCCATAGTCTGGAGCCAATCGTCGGTGTCGAGGGGCTCCTCGGTCTTGCTAAACACCGGAGGGTTGGTGTTTTGGAAGTTCTTGAGCTTGGATCCGGGGTGGTCATGATTTCCATGGCCTTGGTTGGCGATGTTCTGCAAGGCGATGAGGTTGGCTTGGCGCTCGGCTCTTTCGGTTTCCCGGTCTGCAAGCATGGTTTGCAGAAGTTGCAGCATCGCGTCGTTGGTGCGATTCGGAGGGGCCATCTGAAGATGTAGAAGATCATGAGATAAGAGGGAACATTCTATGGTTCATTTTGGTTAAGTTTGAAAAGCATTTGAAAACTTGTAATCTTTTCATGACAAACATATCATTCATTCATTCATGCAACACATAGTACAAACTACACACATACTCCAATGGTTTTAAGAACCATTCTCAAGCTACGATACAAAGGACGGGATACAACTCACACCTACTATAAGTGAACTAGTGCAACTACTCCTCATCATCGATATCAATCGGGACGTAGTCATCGGGTCCTGCCTCCAGGAACTCGTAGTCCTCCTCCTCGGTGTTCTCGTCCTCCTCAAAGTCGTCGTCATCGCTCAGAAAAGCGTCTCCTCCTCGAATGTCGATGCCTCCATCGTCATCCTCCAGCTGACGAATCTGATCCTCCTGGGCCTTGACAGTGGCCTCAAGTGACGCGATCCGGGTGCGAAGGCGGCGAATCGTAGCGTCCTTCTTGGCACGCTGCTGGCGAAGGCTCTTGCAGTCGTTGTTGAGTAGCTTGATCGCCTCACCCTGCTCGGTGATGTGAGCATGGGTCTGGTTTGCGTAAGCGCGAGTGGCGTCGAGGTCCCTCTGAGTCTGGTAGAGCATGAAGTCCAGGTGCTCAGCATGGTGCCTCAACTCCGGGTGCGGCTGCAGCTCCATGGGCACTCCCGCAGCATCACGCCTCACAAGGTGGGCGTAGCGAGAGGCGAGGATGCGCACCACGTTACGTCCACGAGAGGCGTGCAAGTGCCTCCTGTAGGCCACGTGCGAGTCCGTCGAGCCAGTTGCTCTCGCGGAAGGAGAAGAGGATCCTCTCCGAGGTGGGAGGCTCCATCTTGCCCCTCAAGTCGGCAGTGATCACCCACTGCAACTCTCCTCCGGGCGTGTCGTCCAGCTGAACCCCATGAAACTCGGGGTGTGGGCGCCCAAGGAAGTCAGAGACGGCGTTGAGGTCATGCTCAAAGATCAAGCTTCCTCCGTTCCCAAGTTGATAAAACTTGGTGTTGATGGGTTCATTCGGCTCCATCTGAAAGAGAATTGGATGAGTAAGTTAGAGAGTGCAAGGTGTGACAAAGTTTTAAGTTGATTCAAATAAGATAGAACATGATTCCTCAAATTTTGGCAAAGTCTCAAAGATAAGAGGGTAGTAAATTTTCACAAATAAGTTCTTCCATTTGATTTCCAAGTTAAGTTTTTCAGAACGCCCATTCTAACTAAGGTCTTCTAAGGTCAAACAATGGCTCTGATACCAACTTGTCAACACCCGGATTTTTAAGTCCGAATGCCTATTATGTCATACATCGCAATCCCAGGAATATTGTTGTTGCGAGGCATAATAGTTAAGTATCACAGTCATCATTCATTACAAACCATAAGTCTCACAAATTGGAATCACATGATCCATATTACACGAATAGTTGATCTATTGATCAACGAAACAAACACAAGTTCATAGTTCAACATAGCGGAAGCGTAAGATACAAGGACTCTCTAGTCCACAGGCCAACGCTTGACGTCGGAAGGCGCTTAGTTGTCGTAGGCGTCCTGCTGGTCATCTCCTTGGTCATCTTCATACTCTGGCCATTTGAATAGCCAGGGACAAAGCCGTGAGTACATTGAGTACTTGCAAACTAATACTACTGTAAGTGCTAGACATTCTGGTATGGTTTGCTAAGCTCTAGTTTGTTTGCATAAAGCTAGTTTTAGTTCACAAAGTTTGAGAAAAGCTTAAACAAGTGCGAACTAACTCAAGTGGGAACATTAGTGTCATTCCCACCATTTAAGTGGTGATTTCAATTCAATTCACCACAAGTCATTTCACCATCATCCTTTTCAACATCATTTTCAAAGATATGACATCGGAAACTGTATGGCCTTTCCAACCGTCCGTAATCGTGGACGCGGCTATTCGAATAGGTTTACACTCTGCAGAGGTTGCACACTTGTGCCACAACATTTGATTTCATCCGTCGGGATTTCCCCGAATAATCGTAACACAGTACGCGGATCATCAACCATAACCTTTCACTTATGAATCCTAGTATGAGCACCTCTCCCCATGAGCTTGGCCTCCCAGTGAAGACAGACAGTCAGCACAGGAACTGCACGAGGCTTGGGCCGGACATTCACCTCATTTCGCATCATATCGTATCGTTTCTTTTGTGGTAGAGGCAGCTTTCGGCATAACCCCGATGACGCTTGTTTAGAGGGAACCCATACTAAGACGCATAAACTTCCAGTTAAGCCCTACCCATAATCAGGTATTGTGGGGGTACTTAATAATTGGAAAGGTATCGCATTCAAACCAACATCCTGTTTTATCAAAAATCACCATCTTCTCTTGGTCATATTCACCTTCAAAAAAAATCATTCAATGGAATGCATCTTCATTCCAAGGTTTCAAAATCCTTTCAAAATCACCAGGTTCCCATCTAGAGTAGTCAAGTTTAGTTTATTAGCACTAGCTCTAATTCATGAGGGGTGCTACCTTGCTTTGCTTGGACGAGACTAACTCACTACTCTAATAACCAACTTGTATTTTGACCAAAGTTAACTATAAAAGTAACTCATTTAGAAAACCAGTAAAAACTTGTAAAGTAAAAACTTGGGATGGGTTCACCTAAGAAAAGAGAAGAAACATGGTGCCTTGCCCCAAGGGGGCTTTGCACGTAGCAAGAATATTAGCTTGCATTGGTAGTAACTTGCAAGAGTATAGCTTGCCTTGGTAGTTCTCAAACTGTTCCTCCTCCTCCTCCTGGTAGCAACCTTCTTCTTCGGCGTACTCTCCGGTGCTACCATCTAAATTTGAATACGAGTATAATTACCCACTAATTCAATGGCTATTCCATGCATCACAAATAAACACACAAACTACTCTATGCACACCAAATAAATAAACTAGGGTGCATGGGTTGTGGGATTTAAATAGAATTTGTATTCCATATGTACTGATAGTTTCCATAGGGTTCTTGAGAAATAATTTCCTCTCATTGAAATCTTCTTAAGATTTAATTTCTCCAACAATCATAGATGAACTCATAGTGACCTAAGTCAAATGTTCATCATCATCATTTGGGAAAATGATTTAAATGAGGTAGACCACCTCATACCATTTAAATAGCACTACCTTTGATTTAAATCTCAAGTAATTCATATAAGAGAGTTTGGGACCAGGGGTCCAAACATCCCATGAATTCATGTGAGACAAGTTTAAATGAAGTATAGGACTTCACATAATTTAGCTTTAATAGTTTTGGATAATATCAACTAGTTAAACTAGTCAAAATATCCCTTCATTAAACCATGGCATGATCATGCAAAGTGACCACACCATTTTATTGCATAAACAATTAGTGTAAGTCAAATGTGAGCTATTAGAGTTGGAATTAACTTAATATCTATTTTGGTTGATTTTTAAGAATTATTTGAATAGGGAAAAGTCCCTGCCTTGTTATTTTTGTCAAATTAATTCTACAACGAAGTTGACCATGAGGCCAGTGGCATGTTGTAGAGAATTTCAGTGGCTTTCTAACCATATAAAATTCCCTAAATTTGGTTTAGCAAATTTGAAATGGTTGAATTTCAAAGTGGAGGCAGTGTTGGAATTGATTTGAAATAATTGAACTGGTTTTGAATTAAACAGGCCGGCGGGAAACTAACTGGGCCGAAATGATTTGAAAACGGCCCGAGCCAGCCCAGCAACGCATCCAGTGCGCGCGGGCCTGCTGACAGGGTGGGGTCCGCCTGTCAGCGGCTCATAACGCCCGAAGCGGTATGTTTCAAAGTGAGCCGTAGGATTAGAAGGGGATCGGACGGCGCTGGTGCGTCGTCTTCTCCGGCGAGAGGCAGAGGGTCTGGCGGCGAGGGTAGGGGGTCGGAGAGCTTACGGTGGCTCCAGCTAGGGTTGGCAGTGTGCGCGGTGAAGGTGTAGACGACGGCGAAGCTCCAGGTACTGGCGGCGTCTCCTGGATCGGCTTCAATCGACGGCGAGCTTCCGCGGCGTCCGGCGGCAGTGAGGTGGCGATTGGGTGGCTACGGCGGTGAATGTCGATGGTGAAGTGGTTCAGGCGGTCGAGTGAGAAGAGGGGAGTGTGCTGGTGTGCTCAATTCGACGAACGGAGCTCTCCTTTTATAGGCGAGCGAGTGACCGTGAGGGCTGCGGCGAGGTCGACCTGCTCGCGGCGATTCCGGCGAACGGTTGGGCTAGGCGAGGGTGCTGTCGGGTTCTCCTCGTCCAGGCGAAGCTAGAGGTGGTGCTGGTTTGGTCGGGGGACGTCTGGTCTGGTCGCATTGCTTCCACGACGGCCGCGGCGCGTACGGGATGTGGTCGTCGTCTCCGGCGCCGGTGGTCACGGGTTGGGACTGGGCGCGTGTCTGGCGCGGCTGAGGTGTCACGGTGGTGTGCTTGGCGAAGACAGGGGGTCCAGGGTGTGAGCAGAGAGGCTGCGCGGCGCGTGGCCAGTGCGCGTCCATGGCGCGCATGGTCGCGACGCGAGCGGCATCCAGGGCCAGTTTGGGCGCGCGTCGTCCGGGCGTTGTCGTGGTCCTCGTCGACCAGGGCGGTGCTAGGCGGCGCTAGGGTGGCGTGGTGGTGAGCTTGGACACCAGGGCCAGTGGGGGAGGTGAAGGAGAGGAGAGGTGGCTCGGCATGGGGCGCCATGGCCGGCATGCCATGTCCATGTGGGCTAGCCACTCCTCATTAGGGTTACTATGTGCCATTTATGGTTAGAGGGAACCAGGGGGCAAGGTAGGTTAGAGTTGGGGTAGATTAGATGTGTAGAATCACTATTTGCAATAGTTGCAAATAGTGCCCGAAATTGCAAATTCCAAAAATATCCAAATTGGAAATAATTCAAATGGTGAATGTTTTTGAAAAGTGAGTGTTGATATTAGTTGTAAATGACCAGAGGTGAATTGAGGTGGTGGTGGAAAAATTAGAATTCAAAAATTTGGCCAAAATGGCTAAGTGAAGATTGTTGCACTTGTTATAATGTTGCAACTTTGGATGAGCATAGCTAGTGATCAAAGATGAGTTTGGCAGGGTGATCTTCATCAAAGTTGTTCACCTTGATGTTGACTTTGAAATGGTGCAAGGAGTTAGCAAGAATTGGTTTGAGCAAATTGAATTGCAGGGGCTCAAAGTGGTGATCAGACTAAATTTGGCAGATTTGGCCATTATCTCATGTGAGTGGGAATTGTGTTTGAAATTCATTTGAATGGTGCAACCCTGGTTCCAAAAGTTGTAATAAGTGTTTAATAACATTATTCAACTAATGGTGAAGACCAAATAGGTCTAGGGTCAAAATTTATAGAAATGCCCTAGGGCATATGTGAGGGTTTTTAGGGTTTTTCCAAATATTGGATTTTCTTCCTCTTTGTTTTATTTGGTTGGTGATCTTCATATGATCACTCTAGGGTTTTTAGAGCATATCAAAATACAAGTAATAACAATCATCATGGCATATCACTCAAATGCACAAGTCCTATGCATGGTACTATATGCAAAAGAAAAGTTTTTGTTGGTTTGAAAATTTGGTTTCTGGATTTCTCTAACTTTCTTTTTATTGAAATTTGGGGTGTTACATTGTGGGTGGGGAACCCATTCTAAGTCCCCACGGTTATGCTGTGCATACCGTAGCGGTTGCGGCTTGCGGAACAACTTGTGGGTGGGGAACCCATTCTAAGTCCCCACGGTATTGCGGTCTATGATGGGTTGCAGCTACCGGCGAAGGAGTTTGGTTCGATCCCAGACTATCGTCGTGGTCGGGGTCCACCCTGAAATTACGGGAATAATGGGACCGGCGAGGACCCAGGGTCGGGGCATGCAACAAAGGGTGGGTGTTCGAGGTAGCGGAGGAACATAATTGGCTAGACCTTATACCGGGCCTCACACCAAAGGAAGTGTGGACGAGAACTAGACTCGGTTGGCACCAAGGTTAAGATCTCTTATGGGTAAAGCAACACACCTCTGCAGAGTGTAAAGAACCGTGACCTGTCACTCCCTGTTCCGGGATATGGAACTGCGAACGCGGCCGGAAAGGAGCTCCATGAAGTTCTAGTAAACCGGTGAAGGCTGACGGACATAGTTCTTCTGAATAAAAGCAACCTTTGAAGAAATGATTATGAAAACCTGCATTGGTATTAGACTTTCTGGTCTAATGCTGTAGCTAGTGCATTAAACACCTCTTTCCTATAATGAACTTGTTGAGTACGCTCGTACTCATCCCACTCTTAAATCCCCTGCTTAGATATGGAGGCCACAAAGGAGGAGCTACAGTACAACTCGAAGACCGAGGAGTCAACAACTACTTCAAGAGACAGGACCCTGTCAGAGGAGTCAGATACCACATCCAACAAGGAGAAAACCTAGTTTAGCCATAGAATGGAACTAGCTTCCTAACCTAGCTCCTACTTAGCTAGAATCTATTCATAGCCTCTGTAGCTAGTCAAATACTCTACAAATAGAGTTCGTAATAGGATTAGACTACGAGTCGTTCTTCTGGAATTATCTGCAGATTTACCTCATTGTAAAGTAGGAGGCTGTGATGATCTTATGTAACAGAGTCTGTATGTAATTCTATAGACATGCCTTGGACCCGCATATGTTTCTGTTGTACCACTCTGAGCGATATAATACTAGTGGAACAGTGTTTCATTGGTGTTATATCAGACTTGCATACTACACCATGCAGTGGTATGCCGGGTCACCACACCCGGTCCATTCTTTTAATCGAATACAATCTACTGCAATACTTGTTCTACTATTTTCTGCAAACAATCATCATCCACACTATACGTCTAATCCTTTGTTACAGCAAGCCGGTGAGATTGACAACCTCACTGTCATGTTGGGGCAAAGTAATTTGGTTGTGTTGTGCAGGTTCCACGTTGGCGCCGGAATCCCTGGTGTTGCGCCGCACTACACTTCGCCGCCATCAAACTTCAACGTGCTTCTTGACTCCTACTGGTTCGATAAACCTTGGTTTCTTACTGAGGGAAACTTACTGCTGTACGCATCACACCTTCCACTTGGGGTTCCCAACGGTCGCGTGTTGTACGCGTGTCAAGCTAAATTTCTGGCGCCGTTGCCGGGGAGATCAAGACACGCTGCAAGGGAGTCTCCACATCCAATCTCTTTATTTTGTTTTTGTCTTGCTTTGTTTTATTTACTACTTTGTTTGCTGCATTATATCAAAACACAAAAAATTAGTTGCTAGCTTTACTTTATTTACTGTCTTGTTTGCTATATTAAAAACACAAAGAAATTAGTTACTTGCATTTACTTTATCTAGTTTGCTTTATTTACTGTTGCTAAAATGGGTACTCCTGAAAATACTAAGTTGTGTGACTTCACAACCACAAATAATAATGATTTCTTATGCACACCTATTGCTCCACCTGCTACTACAGCAGAATTCTTTGAAATTAAACACCTTTCTTTGAATCTTGTTATGAGAGAGCAATTTTCTGGTGTTAGTTCTGATGATGCTGCTGCCCATCTTAATAATTTTGTTGAACTATGTGAAATGCAAAAGTATAAGGATGTAGATGGTGAAATTATAAAATTAAAATTGTTCCCTTTCTCATTAAGAGGAAGAGCTAAAGATTGGTTGCTATCTCTGCCTAAGAATAGTATTGATTCATGGACTAAATGCAAGGATGCTTTTATTGGTAGATATTATCCTCCTGCTAAAATTATATCTTTGAGAAGTAGCATAATGAATTTTAAACAATTGGATAATGAGCATGTTGCCCAAGCTTGGGAAAGAATAAAATCTTTGGTTAAAAATTGCCCAACCCATGGACTGACTACTTGGATGATCATCCAAACCTTTTATGCAGGACTACATTTTTCTTCGCGGAACTTATTGGATTCAGCTGCTGGAGGTACCTTTATGTCCATCACTCTAGGAGACGCAACAAAACTTCTTGATAATATGATGATTAATTACTCTGAATGGCACACGGAAAGAGCTCCACAAGGTAAGAAGGTAAATTCTGTCGAAGAAACCTCTTCCTTGAGTGATAAGATTGATGCTATTATGTCTATGCTTGTGAATGGTAGGACTAATGTTGATCCTAATAATGTTCCGTTAGCTTCATTGGTTGCCCAAGAAGAACTTGTTGATGTGAACTTCATTAAAAATAATAATTTCAACAACAACGCTTATCGGAACAATTCTAGTAACAACTATAGGCCATATCCTTATAATAATGGTAACGGTTATGGTAATTCTTATGGGAATTCTTACAACAATAATAGGAACACACCCCCTGTACTTGAAGCTATGCTTAAAGAATTTATTAGTACACAAACTGCTTTTAACAAATCGGTTGAAGAAAAGCTTGGGAAAATTGATATACTTGCTTCTAAAGTCGATAGTCTTGCTGCTGATGTTGATCTTTTGAAATCGAAAGTTATGCCTAATGAAAATAATAATAAAATTGTTACTACAACAAATGCCATCCAAGTTAGAATTAATGAGAACATAAGATTGATGGCCGAATTGCGTGCTAGGTGGGAGAAAGAAGAAAATGCTAAAGAAGATAATATAGCTAAAGTTTGGACTATCACCACCATTAGCAATGCTAATGCTCCACATGTTGCTGCACCTTCTACTATTAATGGTAAAATAATTGGTGTTGGCAATGTTTCCACTTCTAATGCAAAGCGTGAAAAAGCGCACTGAAAGCGCTAAAAGCTTGCTGAAATTGCCTGTGATAAAACTGCTGAAATTTTTTCCAACATTGGGGACAATGATCCCATTGCTTTAGATTATAATGGTTTGGATTTTGATGATTGTCACATCTCTAAAGTTATAAAGTTCTTACAAAAACTTGCTAAGAGTCCTAATGCTAGTCCTATAAACTTGGCCTTTACGAAACATATTACAAACGCTCTCATAAAAGCTAGAGAAGAGAAACTAGAACTCGAAGCTTCTATTCCTAGGAAGCTAGAGGATGGTTGGGAGCCCATCATTAAGATGAAGGTCAATGACTTTGATTGTAATGCTTTATGTGATCTTGGTGCAAGTATTTCCGTTATGCCTAAGAAAATCTATAACATGCTTGACTTGCCACCATTGAAAAATTATTATTTGGATGTTAATCTTGCTGATAATTCTACAAAGAAACCTTTGGGGAGAGTTCATAATGTTCGCATTACCGTTAACAATAACCTTGTCCCCGTTGATTTTGTTGTCTTGGATATTGAATGCAATGCATCTTGTCCCATTATATTGGGAAGACTTTTTCTTCGAACTGTTGGTGCTATCATTGATATGAAGGAAGGCAATATTAAATATCAATTTACTCTCAAGAAAGGTATGGAACACTTCCCTAGAAAGAGAATGAAGTTACCTTTTAATTCTATCATTAGAACAAATTATGATGTTGATGCTTCGTCTCTTGATAATACTTGATATACACTTTCTGTGTCCAGCTGAAAGGCGTTAAAGACAAGCGCTTATGGGAGACAATCCATGATTTTACTACTGCACCTTTATTTTATATTTGAGTCTTGGAAGTTGTTACTACTGTAGCAACATCTCCTTATCTTATTTTGTTGCATTGTTGTGCCAAGTAAAGTCGTTGATAGTAAGGTTCATACTAGATTTGGATTACTGCACAGAAACAGATTTCTTTGCTGTCACGAATCTGGGCCTAATTCTCTGTAGGTAACTCAGAAAATTATGCAAATTTACGTGAGTGATCCACAGATATGTACGCAACTTTCATTCAATTTGATTATTTTCATTTGAGCAAGTCTGGTGCCTCTTAGAAATTCATCTTTACGAACTGTTCTGTTTTGACAGATTCTGCCTTTTATTTCGCATTGCCTGTTTTGCTATGCTTGATGGATTTTTCGATTCCATTAAATTTGAGTAGCTTTGTGCAATGTCCAGAAGTGTTAAGAATTATTATGTCACCTCTGAACATGTGAATTTTGATTATGCACTAACCCTCTAATGAGTTGTTTTGAGTTTGGTGTGGGGAAGTTTTCAAGGATCAAGAGAGGAGGATGATACAATATGATCAAGGAGAGTGAAAGCTCTAAGCTTGGGGATGCCCCGGTGGTTCACCCCTGCATATTTCAAGAAGACTCAAGCGTCTAAGCTTGGGCATCCCCTTCTTCATCGACAACATTATCAGGTTCCTCTAGTGAAACTATATTTTTATTCCATCACATCTTATGCACTTTGCTTGGAGCGTCTGTTTGTTTTTGTTTTTGTTTTGTTTGAATAAAGTGGATCCTAGCATTCATTGTGTGGGAGAGAGACACGCTCCGCTGTTGCATATGGACAAATATGTCCTTAGGCTTTACTCATAGTATTCATGGCGAAGGTTGAATCTTCTTCGTTAAATTGTTATATGGTTGGAAACGGGAAATGCTACATGTAGTAATTGGTAGAATGTCTTGGATAATTTGATACTTGGCAATTGTTGTGCTCATGTTTAAGCTCTTGCATCATATACTTTGCACCTATTAATGAAGAAATACATAGAGCTTGCTAAAATTTGGTTTGCATAATTGGTCTCTCTAAGGTCTAGATAATTTCTAGTAAGGTTTGAACAACAAGGAAGATGGTGTAGAGTCTTATAATGTTTACAATATGTCTTTTATGTGAGTTTTGCTGTACCGCTTCATACTTGTGTTTGTTTCAAATAACCTTGCTAGCCTAAGCCTTGTATCGAGAGGGAATACTTCTCATGCATCCAAAATCCTTGAGCCAACCATTATGCCATTTGTGTCCACCATACCTACCTACTACATGGTATTTCTCTGCCATTCCAAAGTAAATTGCTTGAGTGCTACCTTTAAAATTTCTATTCTTCATCTTTACAATACATAGCTCATGGGACAAATAGCCTAAAAACTATTGTGGTATTGAATATGTACTTATGCATTTTATCTCTTATTAAGTTGCTTGTTGTGCGATAACCATGTTCCTGGGGACGCCATCAACTACTCTTTGTTGAATATCATGTGAGTTGCTATGCATGTTCGTCTTGTCTGAAGTAAAGGAGATTTACCACTAGTTGAATGGTTAGAGCATGCATACTGTTAGAGAAGAACATTGGGCCGCTAACTAAAGCCATGATCCATGGTGGAAGTTTCAGTTTTGGACAAATATCCTCAATCTCATATGAGAAAATTAATAATTGTTGAATGCTTAAGCATTAAAGAGGAGTCCATTATCTGTTGTCTATGTTGTCCCGGTATGGATGTCTAAGTTGAGAATAATCAAAAGCGAGAAATCCAATGCGAGCTTTCTCCTTAGACCTTTGTACAGGCGGCATAGAGGTACCCTTTGTGACACTTGGTTAAAACATATGTATTGCGGTGATAATCCAGGTAATCCGAGCTAATTAGGACAAGGTGCGGGCACTATTAGTATACTATGCATGAGACTTGCAACTTGTAGGATATAATTTACATGATGCATATGCTTTATTACTACCGTTGACAAAATTGTTTCTTGTTTTCAAAAACAAAGCTCTAGCACAAATATAGCAATCAATGCTTTCCTCTGCGAAGGGCCTTTCTTTTACTTTTATGTTGAGTCAGTTCACCTATTTCTCTCCATCTCAAGAAGCAAACACTTGTGTGAACTGTGCATTGATTCCTACATACTTGCATATTGCACTTGTTATATTACTTTATATTGACAATATCCATGAGATATACATGTTACAAGTTGAAAGCAACCGCTGAAACTTAATCTTCCTTTGTGTTGCTTCAATGCCTTTACCTTGAATTTATTGCTTTATGAGTTAACTCTTATGCAAGACTTATTGATGCTTGTCTTGAAAGTACTATTCATGAAAAGTCTTTGCTATATGATTCATTTGTTTACTCATTGCATTACCATCGCTTTGATCGCTGCATTCATTACATGTGCTTACAATAGTATGATCAAGATTATGATGGCATGTCACTTCAGAAATTATCTTTGTTATCGTTTACCTACTCGGGACGAGCAGGAACTAAGCTTGGGGATGCTGATACGTCTCCAACGTATCGATAATTTATTATGTTCTATGCCACTTTATTGATGATATCTACATGTTTTATGCATACTTTATGTCATTTTTATGCATTTTACGGCACTAACCTATTAACGAGATGCCGAAGAGCCAGTTGCTGTTTTCTGCTGTTTTTGGTTTCAGGAATCCTAGTAAGGAAATATTCTCGGAATTGGACGAAATCAACGCCCAGGGTCCTATTTTCACACGAAGCTTCCAGAAGACCGAAGGAGTCACGAAGTGGGGCCACGGGGCGCCGCCACAGTAGGGCGGCGCGGCCTACAGGGGGCCCGCGCGGCCCTGTTGTGTGGGGCCCCCGTGACGCCCCTTGACCTGCCCTTCCGCCTACTTAAAGCCTTCGTCGCGAAACCCCCAGTACCGAGAGCCACGATACGGAAAACCTTCCAGAGACGTCGCCGCCGCCAATCCCATCTCGGGGGATTCAGGAGATCGCCTCCGGCACCCTGCCGGAGAGGGGAATCATCTCCCGGAGGACTCTTCACCGCCATGGTCGCCTCCGGAGTGATGAGTGAGTAGTTCACCCCTGGACTATGGGTCCATAGCAGTAGCTAGATGGTCGTCTTCTCCTAATTGTGCTTCATTGTTGGATCTTGTGAGCTGCCTAACATGATCAAGATCATCTATCTGTAATGCTACATGTTGTGTTTGTTGGGATCCGATGGATATGGAATACTATGCTATGTTGATTATCAATTTATTATCTATGTGTTGTTTATGATCTTGCATGCTCTCCGTTATTAGTAGAGGCTCTGGCCAAGTTTTTGCTAGTAACTCCAAGAGGGAGTATTTATGCTCGATAGTGGGTTCATGCCTCCATTAAATGCAGGACGAGTGATAGAAAGTTCTAAGGTTGTGGATGTGCTGTTGCCACTAGGGATAAAACATCGATGCTATGTCTAAGGATGTAGTTGTTGATTACATTACGCACCATACTTAATGCAATTGTCTGTTGTTTACAACTTAATACTGGAAGGGGTTCGGATGATAACCTGAAGGTGGACTTTTTAGGCATAGATGCATGCTGGATAGCAGTCTATGTACTTTGTCGTAATGCCCAATTAAATCTCACTATACTCATCATAACATGTATGTGCATGGTCATGCCCTCTTTATTTGTCAATTGCCCAACTGTAATTTGTTCACCCAACATGCTTATTCTTATGGGAGAGACACCACTAGTGAACTGTGGACCTCGGTCCATTCTTTTAATCGAATACAATCTACTGCAATACTTGTTCTACTGTTTTCTGCAAACAAACATCATCCACACTATACGTCTAATCCTTTGTTACAGCAAGCCGGTGAGATTGACAACCTCACTGTCACGTTGGGGCAAAGTAATTTGGTTGTGTTGTGCAGGTTCCACGTTGGCGCCGGAATCCCTGGTGTTGCGTCGCACTACACTTCGCCGCCATCAACCTTCAACGTGCTTCTTGACTCCTACTGGTTCGATAAACCTTGGTTTCTTACTGAGGGAAACTTACTGCTGTACGCATCACACCTTCCACTTGGGGTTCCCAACGGTCGCGTGCTGTACGCGTGTCACGCGTCTTCCTATTTGGGGTCCATCTTGGCTCCGACTGAGACCTGTTTGGAATCGTCTCCTTCCTTGAAGCTGACTTTCTTGGTCTCTATCGCGGCCTTGAAGGAGTTTTTATGCTCGGAGATCTGCTTCTTGGTGGTCTGCATTTCAGTCGGATCCACCGCGGCTCTGTAGCCTTTCACTCCTCTCCAGATATCACAGACTCTGCGAAGGCGGCTTCGCCCAGCTCGCACTCATGAGCCTTTTTGTAGTCTCCGGATACGGTGATCATACCATTAGGACCCAGAATCTTGAGCTTGTTGTAGATGTAGCACGCCCTTGCGTGAAACTTGTGGTAGGTGGGCCTGCCGAAGATGACGTGGTAGGAGCTCTTGAAGGGCACAACTTCAAACGTGATCTTCTCTTTGCGGAAATTGTGAACATCGCCGAAGGCCACAGGAAGTGTGATGCTGCCGAGGGAATTCGCCTTTTTACCCGGAACTACGCCATGAAACTCAGTGTTGCTGTGTTTGAGCTGTTCCTTGGTAAGGTTCATCCGCTCTAGAGTCTCCAGGTACATGATGTTCAAGCTGGCTCCGCCATCCATGAGGCACTTGGAGAAGTCATACCCGTCTATGCGGGGACTTACAACCAAGGCGTAGCACTCTTTTGGCACAATGGTAGGGTGATCCTCCCTGTCAAATGTGCACGGGACTTCCGACCACCTGACATACTGCGGCACAGCCGGAACTGTGGCGTTCAGGATCCGGATAGCTGACTTGGTAGCGCGGACTGTTGGGGTTCCGAGGAAGGTGTGGTACGCGCCCACACTCTTTTTCTCTAATGGGTTGGATTTACCTGCGGACCCTGCCTTGGGATCCGGCGAGTTATCATCCTCGTCCATCGCCTCGGAGCTGTCCTCCTCTTTGTCCTTGTTCTTGCCCTTGCCTCCTTTACCGCGTGGGCGGTGCTTCCGGGCGCGCTTGTATCCTGCTTCCGGGTCGTTTTTCAGGTCATTGACCCACTTGCAGTTACGGTTGGTGTGAGTGGACTTCCCCGTAGCCGGATCCACGTGGGCCAGGCAGGGCATGTCTCTGTACTCCTCGTAGGTTTGCGGGGCGCGGGGTCCGGCAGCTGTGACCTCAGTGCCATGCTGCTGGCCCCTGCCGGCTCCGCCTCCACGGCCGCGTCCTCTTCCGCCTCCTGGACCTCCGCGTTGGAATGCTATGGCGACCATCTCGGATCCGCCACTCTTCTGGTCATCAGGGGGGTTCATCCGCTTGTGGCCGCTGCTGTTACCGTTATCACAGTTCTTCTTTTGTTGGTGTAGGGGGATTGCTGTAGCTGCGAGATCTCCGCCTGCGTCATCATCGGCGGCAGTATGATCACTGGCAATGGAGATCATGTCATCCAAAGTCAGTTTATTTGCGTTAGCCAAACAAGTGAGCTTATGCCTCAGCAATCCTCCTCTCTGCAGTCCACCAATAAAGGCGTACATAGCGGTGGTGTGGTCGACATTTTCGCACTCGTTCCTGCATGCCAACCATCGTGTGAGGAAGTGTCTTGAGGATTCTCCCTTCTTCTGAATACATGCTTGTAAGTCGCTTGCTGTGGTAGGTCTTTTGTAGGTGCCCCTGAAGTGTTTCTCGAAGGCAGTCTTCAGGTCAAACCAGCAAAAGATGGAGTTCTTCTCGAGGTCGCTGAGCCAGATCCGGGCTGGACCTACAAGGTACAGCTGAAGCATGCGGCGGGCGATATTAGGGGTTCCTCCGGCGAAGGTTACTGCATTGTAGTAATCCTCTATCCAGGTATCCGGCCTTTCGGTGCCATCATAATGTTTCAGGTTTCCGGGTAGCTTGAGGTTCATCCTTGGCTTTGGTTCCTCTTGAATCATCCTGCCGAAGCACTTCGGACCGATGTAGTCAGTTCTGTATTCGTTGAGGCGTTCCCGCGCGTCACGCGTGTCGTGGCGGGGAGATTGTGAGCGCGAGCGAGATCTCCGGCCGCCGCCTCCGCCTCCACCTCCGCCGCCACCGCTAGGTGGTGGTGAGGGAGACCTGCGAGGGGGCCGATCCGACTTTTTGCTTCCGCCATTAGATTCTCCTCGCCCCTCCCGATGCTGGCTCCGGCTTCTCTGGCTGCCTTCACCTTGGCGCTGGCTGCCATGACCGTTCTGGCTTCGACGAGGTTCCGGGTCACGGTCTTCGTTCCGACTCCTCCTAGGCTCGGGCTCACGATCGTTGATCTGGCTCCGACGGGGTTCCGGCGTGCGCTCCCTGTTCCCGTTTCTTGAGGGCAGCACGTTGTCGCGGATGTTGATTCCGCCAGGCCCATGGGGCCTGGTGTTTCCGGCTGGACTACGGCGGCGAGGGGGACGCGGGTATCCGTTAGGCGGAGGAGAGGGGTTGCAGTACTTGCCCCTACCAGAGTACATTGCATCCTTTCCCTTTCTTGGATCTGACGGAGGTGTCTTTGATGGTACCGGGATCGCATTTGGGTGTTCTCTGATTCTCCTTCTGCGTTCCGAGGATCCGGTTCGCGATTCGTCATCTCAATGGCGATTGTCGTAGGCGTCCTTCTGCGCAGTGGAGACGCAATGCTCTGGGTTAGATTCCAATTTGCGCGAAGTGTCTGCCTTGCTCTGCTGCCTCATTGCTAAAGCGACGAGCGTGCGGACATAGTCGATGTCGTTCTCCTCGTCCTTTTTCTTCAAGATCTCCGCAGCCTTCTTCATATTGTCCTTTGGAGTGGCGTATGGCTGCTGCTCAGTCGGAGTTGCGAAGGTGATCTTACGGGGAGCTATCAACTCTCGCCGGACTTTTTCGACCTCCTGATGAGCTTCAACGATCTTGTCCTCCCAATGCTTCCGGAGTTCCTTGACCTTTGCCAATCCTTCGTCTACCTCTTTCTCGCGCTGGATGAAGTCTTCCACAAAAACTGCGGCGTGCTTCCTTTCATCAAGCATTGCAGCTGCGGTGTCGGCGAACTTCTTGGCTGTGGCCAGCATCTCCAGTCTCTTGGCTTCTAGCGCTTCTACGTCTTCGGGAGTGATGGGTTTGTTAAGAATATCCGAGTGATAAATTGCATCCATGCCTGCTTGTGCAACCATCTCCTCAGGTGACAGGAGTTCCTCGGAGGAGGGATCCTTATGCGGTCGTTCCCGCGACATTGGAGATCCTTGACGGGATGGCTGGGGGTCGGATTGGGTGTTTGCATCTTCTGATTCACGTTGTTCCAGCGCCGCCAAGGTCGCAAGTACTTGCTTAGGCTGGGCGGATTCAACTTCAGGCTGATCACCGTATCTGTATTCCCCTAGCTTGCGGTTGAACTCTTCAGTATCCGTGGAGGGGGTATCCTCGGAAATTGGGCTTAGGTTCCCCAAAATCGACTCTTCGGCCGGAGTTCCGCTTTCTCCGATAGGCTCGACCTGATCCGGAGCAGCGTTGTTTTCCGGTGCCTCGACCTGCTCGGGACCAGCTCCGACTTCTTGAGGGGCGGTTCCGGCGGTATGGGCCAAGAAGTGTACGAAGTGGCACCTCTGCTTTTCTAACACCTGGGAGACCCAGGCGGATCTGCATTGGTCTTCCACCGTTATTTCCTGCTCAGGGGCGGATTGGGTGGGTTTTGAAATTTCCAGATCCAAGGCGGAATCTTCCTTGGGAAGCTCCTGCATCTCAGATCGGATCTTCGCGACTGCGTCCAGCTCAGCGGCGGTCGCGTCTGCGTTACCTACCAGTGGGTTTCCGTCGGAATCGACGGTTTCCCCGATGAAGATTTGTGTATGCCGCCAACTGGGACGATGGAGATCTTGACGGGGTTTTTCTTAGCCGGAATCCAGCACTCATCCGGAGGGACGAACGGCAGATTTCTGGCGTAAAGGACGCGCCCCACAGCGATGGTGTCGTCGTAGCTTCCCATGGCGGAACCCTCCCGGTTCCGGCCTCCGCAGGCCCCACGGTGGGCGCCAACTGTCGTTGCCTAATCGACGGTACCTCGGAGGAGGGATCCTCACGAGGGGGAGAAGAAGAAGGGGCCATAGGGCGGAGTGCACACGGGACGGTGGTACGCGATTTACCCAGCTTCGGAACACCTGCACGATGACAGGGCCTACTGCTGCTTGTCTGGAATTATCTGGGCGCTTTCGCGATGTTATAATGAGTTGTGGTTGTGCCTCTAGGGCTCCCGGGATCCGGCTTATAAAGGCGCACGGATCTAGGGTTTACATGGAGAGTCCTAGCCGGATACAGGTTGTCTAACTACGGTACAATGTCTTGCCGTGTACGTCAAGGATCCGCCTTCCTATCTACGTCGTACCGGATCCGGGTTCCTTAATGGGCCTTCATGGATCCGGGTTCCTCCTTAAGGTCGGTCGGATCCGGCTCCTTTTTCCTGGGCCGGACTTCATCCGTCAGGATCAACATCAACTGGGCCGCCCGATGGGCCACATGCCACATCACCATCTGTGGGCCACCCAGGCTTGCCGGATCTAGGCATTGTCGATGGTACACCCATGAAGTATACCCACAACAATGTGGTAACTAGCTCTGTTACCATAACATCACACTTCTCAAGACAAGATGAGTCTACAAATCTAATAAATATAGCATGCATGATACCACATATGAGTAACTATCCACTATAGAGGTAGTAACATAGAGTAGTAACATGCACCATGTTACTACTCCATGTTACTCCCCACTATGACTAGTCTTAGTTCGTAAGTACTTGCAAAATAAAACCGTTCCATGTTTCAAGGTTGGATGCAGGTCACATGAAAACAGAAACAACTATCATGCCCAGTTACCCAAATCATCATAAGCTGCTCTGCATTACGGCAGACAATAAGAGGTCCATCTCAGAGACAACAAATGCAATTACAAACGGATTCTTCAACCTCAGTCATCATTCACGAGCCCAATTACACCCACTGTATACATGATGGCCCATGCCGAAAATGTACAATGAACAGATGTATATACTTCAGAGTTCTAACAGCAAGTCAGAGATCCTATCGTCTATTCCCTTTTTGCTTCTATCCCGTATACACAGTCTCAAACTTACAACCCGAAGGGCACAGTCCTTCAATGTCGTCAAATGAGGCATCATCCTCAACCATCGAGTTTATTCTCAATATTTGAAGCCCTGGTGCCCTTACCGCTAGTTGTTCCACAAGATAAACTTCACCTACAGTCCCATGAAAATTGAAGATTTCCACTTTTTGTAGATCCCTTGATTTAACCACCTCATCTTCCCATAGTCCTGGATCTTTGTGGCATATGCAGCCCCGTAAACAGGATTCTTGCACCCATAATTTGAACAGATGCTATACAAAGATCGACCATTGTTAGGCACAACGATATTACTTACTGTCATACGAAGTGAAAAGTATTTGCATGCTGAATAACAATTCCAGCCAGTGAAGTTCAAATTTATAGTTGAATCTAAATGCACAGGATAAGAAAGAAGTGATGCAAAATGGCATTCACGTATATAAACAGCCAAGATACCAAATTTCCCATCTAACAAAATCAAAAGTGCAAGAAACTGTACAAGAAAGATAATAGTTAATAATAGATGTACACATTTTTAGCAACATTTTTCTTCGAGAAACAGAATAGATGTTCACTTCATACTAACTAAGTAACTATGCCGTGTTAAGAGCTTCTTTTAATAATACCATAATGATAAAGCATGTTCTAAGAATATTTTTGTTTTTCAATTCCCTCTCCTAAATATGACTATGCTCTCCCAGTCCAAACAGAGAATGTAACTTAGTTTTAATCCGACAGCCAATGGGCATTCCCTGCATGCAAACTATTTGACACCAGCTATGTTTGAATTTATGCATCACTTCAAAATCGTTACTATGTTCTGGTTCCCAAACATATAAGGAAAATATATACACTGCCTAACTTAAAAGCCAACATATAACTTCCAGTATTCAACACACTGTAGCCGAGGATACTGAAAATGTTGAATGATTGTATATTACAAAGGGTATAATTACCTTTCGAGATTTGAATGATAGATTCAGCTCTCTTATACCAGAACACTTTGCGAGCAACTGCAATACTTGTCCTTCAAAATAATGACCATTTGTTTCTAAGTATAACGATAATGTATTCAGAGAAGGGATGGTTATGTTTTCCACCGAGAGCAGCGACCCATTCTCCTGCAGCTGATTCATTGGAAGCCAACAGAGGTGAGCTCATATAAATTGACAGCAACTAATTAATATACACAGCAGAGAACCATAGACTACCTTGACAGACATGTTTGCACAGTCGACATCCAGAAACACAAAGGAAGTAGTTTCATAAGTTGGCCAATACACCATATGAACTCCAACGAAGAGATTATGAAGTAGCTTGAAAGTAAAGATGTTCTTTCCGGTCTTGAGAACTCAGACAGACTCATAAATAGTCATATCTAAAATGTGTAGCATCCCAAGTATACTAGCACATACAAAGTGACAGCGAACTGAATGTTTGAATGAATTCCTCGTCGGAGAGCCTCGGAAACTAATGGGATATAGATTTCTCAAATGTCGTCCAGGTTCCTTTTCCTGATCTACAGCGAATTTACACTCTCTGGGGCAGATTGGAAAACTGTAGCCTTACTTAAATTTATAACAATCCGTGCACATATATACAAAACTACAAAACCAGCAGCAGAATATCCTACTCAGAAGTTAAAACCACAGGTAGCATATCCAAAACCAACAATTCTGCTCTTGAAGGATGTTTGCACATATACAAATGATTCAAACTAAAAATCACTGGAATTATATCCTACAATGCCAATAATGCTGCCTCTGAACTCCTACTTGTGCTTTGTTGCTCCAATTATGCGTGTGCCACTTCCATGCTAATCATTTGTCATTTGTCAGCAAACATCATATTGCCATATGATGTTATTATGTCATCACAATGCAGTTCTGTCTCAATGGCACACAGCGAAGTTATTCAAAGAGAGAATTATTTATGTTGGTGAGTGAAAGCACAAAAAATGGTGTCCACCAAGAGGGGATAAGAAGAAGAAGCACTCACACCAGGACGTATCTGAAGCTCGAGATGGTTGGCTGCTGGAAAGCGGTCGAGAAATTCTGCGTAGATATCTTCCGACCAAAATGTGGTAACAGGAGGGGCTCCGAGCACGAGGAGGTGCGGAATCTTTCTGAGCTCTGGAACACAAGGCACTTCCCACCTGAGCACCTTCAATCTCTCCGCGGCGATGGTGGCGAATGGTTGCGGCTCATCATAGAAGCAGAGCGTCACCTCTAACGTGTCGAGCCCTGGAGCCAGGATGTGGAGCTGCCGAATCTCAAGAAGGAACGACAGACGAATGTACACGAGAGACTTGGAATCGAGCGTCAGTACAGTCAACCCACGGACCATGCGGATGGTTAGCTCTTGCAATGACGGAAACATGGTGCCGGTGATGCTGAATTCGCGTCGCAGCCAGAAGTGCTCCAGCCACATCACCCTGAGCGCATCGAAGACGCCGACCAGTGGCAGCTTTAGGGCAAGAAACCCGAGGTCCATCAGAATCTCGGTGGCTTTCTTGAAGCAGGGCAGCTCCAAAGCTTCTCTTATCCCTACATGCCCCGCCTCCGCGGCCAGAAACATCTGCAGCGTCTCCCGCGTCACGGTACGCCTGTTGTTGGAGCGGAGCCGACCGGAGAGGAGGGGCGCGGCGAGGGAGAGCCAGGCGGTGGTTTGGTTCCCGTCGACCTGGTTGGGGGAGACGGTGAGGCTGTGGATGTCGTCCTCCCCGTGGGCCTGGTAGGCGGCGAGGGCACGGGCAGGAACGGAGGAGTCGACGCCGTCGAATTCGAGGACGGGGAGCCGGGTCCATACGCGGCGCCATTGCCGGGAGACGCCGCCCATCTTGACGGCTTGTTTGGTGCCGACCTTGAGGAGGATGCAGAGGAGGACGCGGTCGGGGAGGCGGATCAAGCGATCCACTGTGCCTCCCGGGACCGTAGAGGCGACGCCGGGAACGGCCGCGTGGGAGAAGGCGGCGCGCTTTTTCGGGGCGGGACCGCCCTGGCCTTCCATGGGAGCTCGGAATTCGTGGGTTTCTTTGTTCTTGAGCGGACTCCGGCGAGGCGAACTCGGTGGGGAGGCGAGGATTTGGGGGTTTCTTGAGCGGACTCCGGCGAGGCGAACTCGGTGGGGAGGCGAGGATTTGGGGGTTTCTTGAGCGGACTCCGGCGAGGCGAACTCGGTGGGGAGGCGAGGATTTGGGGGTTTCTTGAGCGGACTCCGGCGAGGCGAACTCGGTGGGGAGGCGAGGATTTGGGGGTTCTTGAGCGGACTCCGGCGAGGCGGACTCGGTGGGGAGGCGAGGATTTGGGAGCGGACTCCGGTGGAGGCGAGGTCGGCGGGGAAATGTTCCAGAAAGCGGTTAGGCACAGGCGGGATAAAGCATGATATCTGTAGGAAGGCGTAAAATAGGAAAAGGGGCCTGCTGAGCGTCCCCCGGGGGATCAAAATCCCCGATCCCCCGGGTCGCCGGCCGTACGATGGGCAATCAAGGTCATCCAGCCGCGGTCAGCTCTTCCAGTGAAAACGAAAAAAAAAAAAAAAAAAGGAAAAAAAATAACCCCACGAGCTCACCCACGACTACACGAGCCATCCCCGCATGCCCAGGCAACAACGCCGCCCCGGAAAGCACGGCCGCCTCGCTGCGAGTGCGATTCGCCGATCGTAGCACGTGCGCCGCGCCGCTCGCCGGCATCAATGGCGGCGGTGCCTCGCGACAACGCGCGGCGGCGGCAAGCGGCACCAACGGCAGCGGAAAGCGACAACGGCACTAGCGACTTGCGGCAAGCAAGGCGGCGAACGGCGGCGGCGGCAAGTAACAACGCCGACGGCGGCAACCTCGACGGTGGCAAGCAACAACGGTGCGGCGGCTCGCGACAAGCCGACAAACATCGCCGGCGACAAGCGGCAACGCCGGCGGGCGACGACACTCGCGCTTGCGGAAAGTAGCAACGACGCCGTGGCTCGCGGCACACCGCAGCGATACGCGATCGGCATCAAAGGAAGCGATCGCGGTGGAGGAAAGTAGCAACGGCGCCCGCGGCTGTGCACCCGCAGCGGCGGCAAGCGGCAATGTCGGCGCCGTGAGCAGCGATCGCGATGGCGGAAAATAGCAACGGCGTCGGTGGCTCGCGACACCGCAGCACGGTGAAACGACAACGCCGGCGGCGGCAAGTAGCAACGGCGGCGGAGGCTCCACGAGCGTGCGTGGGGGACGGGTAGTGAGTCTAAGGATGGAGCACGCGGCCGCGGAGGAGAAGCGGCGGCGACCTGGTCGATCTCCTTCGTCTGCGCCACTCGTCGGCTCCGCGCTAGCACCAGGTTGCGACTTGCGAACGAGAGAGCTCCGGATGGGGAAGCGGGCGGCGAAGGCGGGTGAGCATCGGGAGGAGGAAGTGTCTGTGCGCGGATCGCGGAGGTAGGCGGCGGCGCGGTCGCGTAGGTAGACGGCGCCGCGGGGCGGGCGCGGGCGCGAGCGCTCAGGTTGGCGGCGCGGGCGAGAGTAAGCAGAGGTGGAACGGAAGTAAAGGAAGAAGATAAGGACTAGCTGTAGGTTGAATTGGGGCCCACTATGTGCGTGCGCCGAACCGTCGCGCCTGGGGTGGAAAGACCCGGACGATGGAAACCTGTGATCCCCCGGGTGATCACAAGCGTTTTCCATAGGAAAAATATGTGTACACGGCTTCAAAACGTAAAGATGCCCAAAGACTCGTTTGCCGTCGTTTCAATCGGCGGCCCTGGACATGGACGGCCAAGGGCGCGTCCGGCTGTGGCGCCTCCCACGGCGGCGGCCGCCCGGATGGTACAGAAGCCCAACGCGGGTACGCACTGCCAGCCCGCCACTCTACGAGCCTAGGTTACAGTGAAGTTGGATTACTTATATTTAGTTTATTCAGTTTCCAGTTCTGCAGCGCATGTAGCTTCACATGATTAGATGTCAGGTGAATTAGTGACTTCTCTCGGCGAATCAAACAAAATTATTCAGTGAAATTGGTGCTTGTAACCACTAACCCTACTCTACTTCTCCTGTATATTTGGATACTGTCTAGGCTAAAGCATATTGCTCTATCTGTACTTCTATACACTGATTTGGCACATTGTTTGGACCTTGTGACAGCAAATTCGTCCAAAGGGAATGCTTGTTATTCACAGCATGAACGTAGCGATCCCCATCCTACTCATCCGCAGGTTGCCACAACCGAAAGAGATTTTTCGATTCCGGGGCACGGGTCACCTCCGAACTTGGCAGGCCGTACTGGAATAGCGCACTTCCTCCTGCCTAGGCATGCCTGAAAGGGGAAAACAAACACTCATGTTATTAGGATTGTAGTGGTTATATGTCAATGAGTTCTATTAGCATGTAGCTTCTGGAAAGGCAGAGAGTTTTACATCCTTTACGACAAACTCTGTCGTCTCTGCGTGGCAACTCCCGAGGCATCTCCTGCCAGAGCTTCTGCAGTCCTCGACCGGATTTCCGTAGCTCGCAAACTCAATATCTGTGATGTGCTTGCCCTCCTGGCACCTGAGGCGAACTGCTGGGTGCTTTCTGCGTGACAGGAGTGACGGGATAGATAACTCATTCACACTACTAGATACTCTGGTAACTGACATTGTGTTCACGGTTATATGTAGCGGATCACCACCCATTTCCTCCAGGAGGACAAGGTTGTTCTCTCTAGGCCTCAGAAAGTATCGTGGTATGTGGTACCTTAAAAAAGACAGTCAAATGAGACATTGATTGGTTCTCATTACGAGTTCAAGAAAGGAATTTGTGTTATTAGTAAGAACTAGTTCAAGAAAGGAATTCGTGTTATTAGTAAGAACTAGTTCAAGAAAGGAATTTGTGTTATTAGTAAGAACTAGTTCAAGAAAGGAATTTGTGTTATTAGTAAGAACTAGTTCAAGAAAGGAATTTGTGTTATTAGTAACAACTAGTTCAAGAAAGGAATTTGTGCTATTAGTAAGAACTAGTTCTACTACTGACAAGGATTGGGTTGGTTGTCCACTAGGGGTCTTGAAGGAGACCCAATACCGTCCGATGCTCTCTCCATTGATCCACACCTCGCCCTTTCCCATACTGCTGAGATTCAGCGTGACTGGGTCATTCCCCCATGGCATGTCAAACGTTGTCTGCACAGTGTATGACGACGGTTTTCTAAGTTGTCAGTTGCCATCACTCAGGAGTGAACACATGATCTATCAGGACTTGAAGACTTATGTAAATTTTCTGTACCTTGTACCAGATAAGTGGAAGGTGCGTGGACTTATCAATGGTTGTCCACTGAGCATGATTTGATCCATCCTGTGTGTAGATACTATTCATTTCTCCTGATAAACCAACCTGCACACAGTGTAATTGTTTGAAGATGGGCATCTGAGATCAATCTATCGATTCAGAATCAGTGTTGACCTGGATTTACTTGGTGTTTCCACAGCTCATTATTCAGAGAGTGTGATTTGTGATGTCCCTGTTGTATGCTCACTTTACGAACTCCAAAGGTTCTTCGCTCCATGTAAGCCCCAGAATCCTGTATTTGTACAGGAAAACTCAATTGTTCACAAATAGTCTAAATCCATTATTAGTGCTTAACAGCTTATGATTTCTTATGTAGAGTCCTTTAGTTTTTTCCTTGGGGTCCATTTAACATTCGAGCTGGGTGGTGTGTTTTGGTGGCACAAACAAAGAAAAGGTTGCAATTAATTTTCAGTTAAGGAACACACAAAAGTGACTTTCTACTGGACCTCTTTCTTACTTAAGCTAGCTAGGCGTATGTATGCGACCCATTTCAAAGGCTTATGTGTTTTTATTTATTTGAATAGTGTCCCGGTAATTTATTCATATAAACTTTAAAATCTGAATAACACAATTAGCAGGTGGATGACACCTCATCCTCTCCTTGATTTTTGTATTGACACTGTCTTTGTATTTTGGAATCTGATAGTTTATACAATCAAGTGAAAGTCATACCGGTGATCCAACCATGACACTTAGCAGCGATATGGAGTTGTGTCCTTCCTTAAGCGTAATAGGTGTCTTGAGAATGATACTTTTAGGTCCATCATGACTCCCATGCACACTACCTAATTACATGTGGAAGAATATAGCGAACTTAGAGAATACGTAACTGGTAGTAGTCGAAGAAAAAAAAAATCATGCTATTCTGTTGGTGCTTCTCTAAATTGCACTGATGCAGTATTTTTGTCCTTACCTAAATAATCGTTGTTGATGTAAGCATGTAAAACATGTGCTTGTGACTCCACATTAAGCACTAGCTGACCATGCCCATTTGATCTATAATCATACCTGCATGACTTCCATTATTATATGATCGGTATGGGCAGGACAAGGTATTAAACTCCACTGATAAATAGTAAACATTTAAGTGAGCTGAAGCTCATCTTACCTAGAAAGGTACCAGAGATAATCTGTTTCATCTTTTGTAGTTGAGAGATGTTCAAAAAATCGATTTCCTGTGTGTGTTGTGTTACTAATTTCCTGAGGAATCGGTTCTTTGAATATTTTCCAGTTATCAACATCATTCAGAGGCTGGACTATTTGTGCTGTTCTTAAACCATGTTGTGCATTTATCTGCCAAAAGGAAACTGATAAATGAAGCATTCCCTTCAGACCTTGAACGGCTGAAGAATTGCAGGTAAGTAGCTCACCTTGGCTGTTTCGAATACTACTGTCCTGCAACCTGAAAGGATACTTATTGATTTAGGAGCTAGTTGGAATGATGCTTCACCAAATTGGATGCTTGACGTTTTATGCTTGTCAAAGTTTACTAGGAAAGCCACACAATCTGACTCTGTTTCAAAAACATGCCCCTGTAGTACCAAAAGTTAGCCCCTTAGATCAATTGAATTTTTCTGAACATAAAGTATACCTAGTTTCACTCTGCACAGAATTTCACCTCCTGTTGTTCACCAAATGAATAATTAGAATATGATCCTGAAAGTAGTGGCTCTTCAGATTGCTTCACTGCAGCATGCAGTTCTCTGAGATGAGACCATGTTGATTGCCATATTAAGCCTGGATGTGTATTATAATTCAACATCAATATGTAAAACAATATCTTTATTTCTATTTTTAAGATCTTTTTGATGTAGATTTCACAGACCATCAATTTCTGACTAGACATGTTTACATGTTTTGTTTTCATCTTCCTTTCATGGCGGACTATGCTCATGTTATAGTATCTCATATTACAAGAAATTTGAAACAGTTGCTTTTAACATAGCTTGCAACGGAAGAAATACTTACCATATTCGTCAAGTGGAGCTCCATCATAGTAGCTTGTTGTTACATAAGAGGATGCAAACCTTCCGAAGTTTGTCCCACCATGGTACTGCATCATAATTCATAATCATATGAGACTATGAAAGAAATTCTAAGCATATGTACTGAGAAATGTTAGGACAGTTTCTTAAAGTTCATAGCCTTGCAGGTTGTACCATGTAGTAGTTTACAAAGCTTCCTTTTTTTCTTGCTATGAAAAGTGCAACTGCGAAGGCAAGATCTGCTGCTGATCTGAATCTTGGGTCATGACCATATAAAGGATAGCTGTTTGCAGAGAAATTTGCGTGTTAGACCTTTTACCCCTCGGAGCGTGAAAGATCCTCAGAACAAAAGCAAAGAGTATTTGTTGCACACCGAGATGTCCAATTTTCTGTCCACAAAGCTGGCTTCTTAGGCGAATTTGGCCCAAGAAATGTTTCCCCACAGATGAGGCCGTTGCAGGTATTAATCTAAGAATGTAATAAATGTTATTACTGATTTTATTTTAATTTGTGGAAAATCTATAATCCTGCATAATGGTATAAGAAACGGAACTGACAATTGGATCTGGAGCATCATCCTGCTTGCACATCATCCATGGAACACCCGTCTGGAGGTTTACAGCCATTGCTGCTGCCCACTGAACATAAGGTGGTCCCCGGGAATGGAATGCTGCCTCAACTAGCTTATATTCGTTCTCAATCTGCAAGTTAAATTTTAGGTTGTCATCTAATACAGAACACAAAAGACTTGTTCAACTGAAATACCTGTGATATGATTATTGGACCTCCTTGTGGATAATACAATTTTTCATCCTTCATCATTTTAACTATTTTTGCAACAAAATTTTGCATATGTACCTGCAAATATTCATTATTTAAATATGAGTGGTCTACTATGATAGTTTAGGATGGCACAACGTCACTCAGCGGTGCTTGTGCAGTTAGGATTGCATGGAGAATTCATCATTTGGTTTCTGAAACCAAACAACCTCTGTATGCCTGTAGATGCAGCTATTTTTCAGTTTTCTTTTACTGTTTGTTTCTGACAGTGAGGTTGGTAAGTTTGTGTGGCACATGATACTCTCACCTCATATATGGCACACTGTTTTCACCGAAGTATTATACTTGTAGCTGACAATCATTTGACATCTCTTTTTGTGTTTGCTTAAAATGCATCACGTGTCATTTTAATGGTTTCTGACATTAGCTCAGGAAGTGTTCTGCAAGCTAGAACTAAGATGGAAAAATTATCCTGAGTGAAGCTAATATAGTTTATCTTATCCCTGTGCATGTACGACGGTAGGATACAAAAAGTGATATTTCTAGTCTGAATGATCAAGCTGCAGCTATAAGGATTATATGTGATATTCAAACCATATCATTGTTCAAGGCCTTGGGTAGCAGGATACCTTGAAGGGTTCATTGTCGCTTCTGAAGGTGATGTTTGGGACGCTGTGTAACCAGAATGGCAAGGCCCTGCATGAGCAATTAAGGATTTAGTAGAGCTTTATATGTCCAGGACACCATAGAAATGAAACTCTCCCCTGCATTTCATGTAAGAAATGCACTTGATGATCCATACCCGTATTTCCATTCCGCCTCGACGAAGGGGCCAACCCGGAGGCTTACATAGAGGCCTTGGGAATGGACTTCTCTGATGAATTTCACCAGATCATATCTACCTTCAAAGTTATACTGGTACAACAAAAAATGAATTTGAACATCTCTTAGCTGCAACAAACGCTCTTTCACTGAAGGTTTTGGCTTGTGTTGTGCAAAAAATAGGGCACCCACCTGACCTTGGATAGGCTCATGGACATTCCAGAAGACGTATGTTTGTATGACATCAAGGCCACCTTTCTTGGCGTTCTCTATGAGTCCCGGCCACATCTGTTAAATAATTGTACTATCATCCTACATTAATTTGATATTTACTGTTGTTGACCGAACTAATTTGACTTCTGAAGAAAATTTGTTCGGGGCATCTCTATTTATTTGGTGTATTGGACGCATGCTGTAGTCTGGCAACCATGAATTTGCTAGATGTCTTCCGATTAGAATTGGATCACCGTATCATCCTGTTCGGAAGCAATGAAGGATTTAAAATAAAAACTGTATAAACTTCACACGGCTTTTCCATGAGCTATTAGCTATCACTACACCGCCCAAAACTGTTTGTTGCACAATAGAAAGCTTCACTAAGCAGAAAGGGTGCAAGCAGTATCTCCAAATTAACAAGATGAAATGCTCGTGCTCTTTAAAAAGATAAAATTAATACAAGCTGATACGCGTGAACATCAACCCTTGCAATGCTACGCTGGTACTGGTACGTAAATACCTCAGGTGTGCTTCTTGGGTAATGTATGTCTCCGGAGAAGAGCATCCTCCTGGCGCCATCCAGTATCAGGGCTCTGCCGTCGTACGTGACCTCTCTTCTCGCCGTCCCGTTCTGCCCTCCCTCCTCCTGGAGCCAGACTCTTCCGGCAGCCGCCGACGGCGCGCAAGCCACTAGCATGGCCACGAGCACCGCCATGATCGCTGCGGCTCCCATCTCCATCGGTGGCTGATACACTCCCCCGGTTCCTCCTCACTGCAGTTTGCCCTTTACATGTGCCTCGTGCTCGATCGATTGATTTCGTAGCATATATGGACATTGCAACGGTGACAAGTAGTCCATGCTTTCATCGCTAATCGCAGAGACAAATATACTTGTAGGGGAAGGTTGCATGTTAGGTGGCAAGGTTGCTTATGCATGCGTATTTTTATATTCTTTTTATACGTGTAAATAGGAAATACGATGGGACCTCTCGTGCACCTTCAGACCGCGAATCCGTGCTTTCACAGTCACATGAAACATGCGACCAACCCAGGCACTAGCATCCGTAGGTATCTTTTAATAGAAGAAAAACTTCGTGAGCACGTCTATCAAATACATGATTCGAACCAGGACGGGCGGGTGCGCTCTCGCACCTCAAACCACTAGTGTTTCGCAGTCACATATTTTCGTTCTCATCAGTCATCATTGTAAAACATTCAAATTCTAGTCTTTTTTTTTGTTACATTGCTCACATTTCTCAGCGGGATAGTGCTTTTCCCACATCCATTTTCATATTTTCAAAATAAATACAAATACAGATTGAATTCTAGTCGAATAAGAATACTAATTAAATGCTCACTTAATTCAGACAACGGATACAAATTCTCATTGATAGACTTCGTCAATCTCAAGATCTAAACCGCCGGTTCAGCATTTCGTAGATGGTCATATGGGTAAGGTGTGCGTGCGTATGTCATAGGGTGAGTGTATGCATGTGTCTGTGGGCGTCTGCGTTTGTACTGTATATTTCAAAGAAAAAAACTCAATGACGATGTTAGCAATAAATGAGACTCATCGCTCATGTCATACAATAAGTTAACATGGTATACAAATAGATATATAGTTTACCAACTCAATTATATAAAAACACACATGTCAACTTTTCAAGCTTTTAGGTCGGATAATTAACATATATATAAGGCTATAATTTTTGAAATTTGCTAAAATAATTCTGTCTGAGTGTCTACATACATATTTAGCCACTTCCATGACCACATTTGTTTCAAAATCCAAAACACATTTGTATTTTTTTGCTAATTAAATGTCGATATTTCCACGCATACCCATTTCCATTTTTGTTTTGAAGCTGGCATTTCCACATTCATTTTTCTCAGATACGAATATGAGATGTTTTGGATTATCCGCTACCAAATTTCATCCCTACGCGCATATGATAGTGAGATACATATACCTTTCCAACCAAGGGTCAGTATTGGGCACATTTTTTTTTCTTGCTGATGATGGATGAGATGAAGAAGGTTATACAAGAAGATGTTCCCGGGCGTATGCTTTTTTTTTTGAAGTGCATATGCTTTTGTTGAGGATGCGGTGCTGGTAGGTGAAACTAGAGAGGGCATCGATAGAAAATCAGAGCTATGGAAAGCAGGCTGTGAGATCCAACGGATTTAAACTTACTAGGAACAAGATCGAGTATGTAAGTTGTGACTTTAGTGGTGTTGGATGCTGGAAGGAAAAGATTAGTGTGGAACAAACAAACACTACTGGTTACCTTCCGATGCTTGAATCAATGTTGCACAACAAAGATGGCATTGCCGAGGATGTTAGCCACATGATCAAGCATGTCACATTCTATGTGTCAAGAAGCTTTTACTATAATAAAGATATAAAACAAAAGTTGTATAGGACCATAATCAGGAGAACATTCTAGTGATACCACACCTTATTTGATACCATGATACCACTCTTCAAAATTTGAATTGTAAGTGTCAAAAAATTCGGAAACAAAAATTTACATATTCACAAGATGTGTGTTTGCATGTCTTGTAACTTGTATAACCAAATTCGAAACACCAACAAAAAAGAGAAATCCAACATGAATACTGTCCACTATTCACATATTATTTGTCTTTTTTTTGTTTCTGTTTGTGTGTTTTGAATTTGGGTCTGAAAATTCGGTAGACTGTAAACACACATCTTGTGAATATCCACAAATTTGTTTTCAAATTTTTTGACATTTACAATTCAAATTTTGAAGAGTGATATCATGGTATCATTTAAGGTGTGGTATCACTAAATATTTTCCCCCATAATCAGACCTGAGATGATATATGGAGGCGAATGTTACCTCAACACATCTCCAACCAAATGACGCAAATAAATGTGGAGCAACCGTTTGCGTCTGCGCGTTCGAAAAATATGTTTGGAAGCAAGCCTAGCGGCCCGACGCATAGTGACCGGGCTATCCACAGAGACGCAAACACGGCCCAAATATACGCCTCGGATGCATCTCTGCAGACACGCCAAGTGCGGCTTGTGTCTAGGTGGACATTTCATCGGGCCCGCCTGGCAGCGACCCTAGCTCGACACGTCTTCTCAGCCACACCAGTACTGGTGACGAGGCGTTGCTTCAACAGTCTGGGCCACGTTAATGGCGATACCTCGCCTGCCGAGCGGTCGCCGCCCACCTCTGCCAACGAAGTTCTGCCGATGCCACGCGTGCCACCCCTTGGCTGCCTCCGACGTATATAAAGATGGGCGCGCACATCTCATCTCCTCCCACACAAACTCTAGTCGCCGCACAACCTCCACTGTAGCGCCGCCTCCACACAGCCCTCCGCCTTTGTCATGAGCTGCGCCGAGCGCGGCAAGGCTACTGCGCCTTGATGTCTACGCACGCTTCTATTCCTGTAGACAGTGTTGGCCCTCCAAGAGCAGAGATTTGTAGAACAGCAGCAAGTTTCCCTTAAGTGAATCACCCAAGGTTTATCGAACTCGGGGAGGTAGAGGTCAAAGATATCCCTCTCAAGCAACCCTGCAATTACGATACAAGAAGTCTCTTGTGTCCCCAACACACCTAATACACTTGTCAGATGTATAGGTGCACTAGTTCGGCGAAGAGATAGTGAAATACAAGTAATATGGATGATTATAAGTAGTAATTGCAATCTGAAATAAAAATGGCAGCAAGCAAACATGTAACAGAACAGTAAATAAACGGTGATTCGATATTTGGAAATAAGGCCTGGGGATCATACTTTCACTAGTGGACACTCTCAACATTGCAATCATAATTGAATATAAATATAAGCACTTCATCATACTACTCTCTTATTGGATAGAGAACTCAAATTTATTGGGCAAGTGTGCAAAAGCACACCTCAAAGGCGTATTCCCAAGTACTAATAAACACCCCACACCGTCACCGTGAGCATTCATAGGAGGTACTAACACACCACAATTCATAAGGGAGTTACACACGGCGCACACATTGTCACCATTACACCGAGGTCACAGTAACCCCAAAGTTCACATAATTACGCACTTGAATAGCATATGACATCTAGATTACAAAGCTCATCATATGGATCTCAATCCTATAAGGCAGCTCATGAGATCATTGTATTGAAGTACATGGGAGAAAGAGATGAACCACATAGCTACCGGTAGAGCACTCAGCCTCGGGGGAGAACTACTCCCTCGTCATCATGGGAGACAGCGACGGCGATGAAGATGGCGGTGGTGTCGATGGAGATGGCTCCGGGGGCAATTCCCTGTCCCGGCGGCATGTCGGAACAGAGACTTCTGTCCCCCGAATTGGAGTTTCGCGATGGCGGCGGCGCCCCTGGAGTCTTTCTGGAGTTTCGTCAATTGGTATCGAGGTTTTAGGTCACGAGGGATCTTATAGGGGAAGAGGCGGCGCAAGGAGGCGCCTAGGGGGGCACCCCATAGGGCGGCGCGCCCCCCTTCCAGGCCGCGCCGTCCTATGGTCTGGGGGCCCCAGGCCTCCCCTCCGACTCTCCTTCGGTGTCCTGGTCCGTCCCGGTGAATTATGATATTTGGTCTTCGTTTCGTCGAATTCCGAGAATATTTCCCGAACAGCCTTTCTGGAACCAAAAACAGCAGAAAACAGGAACTGGCATTGTGGCATCCTGTTAATAGGTTAGTTCCGGAAAATGCATGAAATCATTATAAAGTGTGAGCAAAACATGTAGGTATTGTCATAAAACTAGCATGGAACATTAGAAATTATAGATACGTTGGAGACGTATCAAGCATCCCCAAGCTTAGTTCCTACTCGCCCTCGAGTAGGTAAACGATAAAAAGAATAATTTCTGTAGTGACATGCTACTTACATAATCTTGATCATACTATTGTAAAGCATATGAAATGAATGAAGTGACTCAAGGCAACGATCTATATTTGCTAACAAATAGATAACATATATCAAAAAATTTCATGAATAGTACTTTCAAGACAAGCATCAAAAGTCTTGCATAAGAGTTAACTCATAAAGCAATAAATTCTTAATAGAAGGCTTTGAAGCAACACAAAGGAAGATATAAGTTTCAGCTGTTGCTTTCAACTTCAACATGTAAATCTCATGGATAATTGTCAACACAAGGTAATATGATGAATGCAAATAAGCAAGTATGTAGGAATCAATGCACACAGTTGACACAAGTGTTTGCTTCTAAGATAGAAAGAAGTAGGTAAACTGACTCAACATAAAGTAAAAGAAAGGCCCTTCGTAGAGGGAAGCAGGGATTACTATTTTTTTGCTAGAGCTTTTATTTTGAAATCATAGAAACAATTTTGTAAACGGTAGTAATAATTCATGTGTTATGCATAAGACATCCTATAAGTTGCAAGCCTCATGCATAGAATACCAATAGTGCCCGCACCTTGTCCTAATTAGCTTGGATTTCCATGGATTATCATTGCAGAACATATGTTTCAACCAAGTGTCACAAAGGGGTACCTCTATGCCGCCTGTACAAAGGTCCAAGGAGATAGATCGCATTTGATTTCTCGTTTTTGATAGATCTCAACTAAGGACATCCATACCGGGACAACATAAAAAACAGATAATGGACTCCTCTTTAATGCATAAGCATTCAACAACAGATAATATTCTCATAAGAGATTGAGGATTAATGTCCAAACTGAAACTTCCACCATGATACATGGCTTCGGTTAGCGGCCCAATGTTCTTCTCTAACAATATGCATACTCAATCCATTTGATCATGATAAATCACCCTTACTTCAGACAAGACGAACATGCATAGCAACTCACATGATATTCAACAAAGGTGTAATAGTTGATGGCGTCCCCAGAAACATGGTTACCGCTCAACAAGCAACTTATAAGAAATAAGATACATAAGCTACATACTCTTTACCACAATAGTTTTAAGCTATTTTCCCATGAGCTATATATTGCAAGACAAGGAATGAAATTTTAAAGGTAGCACTCAAGCAATTTACTTTGAAATGGCAGAGAAATACCACATAGTAGGTAGGTATGGTGGACACAAATGGCATAGTTTTGGCTCAAGGATTTGGATGCACGAGAAGTATTCCCTCTCAGTACAAGGCTTTGGCTAGCAAGGTTGTTTGAAGCAAACGCAAGTATGAACCGGTACAGCAAAACTTACATAAGAACATATTGCAAGCATTATAAGACTCTACACTGTCCTCCTTGTTGTTCAAACACTTCACCAGAAAATATCTAGACTTTAGAGAGACCAATCATGCAAACCAAATTTCAACAAGCTCTATGGTAATTCTCCACTAATAGGTTTAAACTACATGGTGCAAGAACTTAATCATGATCTATTGAGCAAAACAATTGCCAAGTATAAAATTATCCAAGACAATATACCAATTACCACATGAAGCATTTTCTGTTTCCAACCAAATAACAATGAACGAAGCAGTTTTCAACCTTCGCCATGAACATTAAAAGCTAAGAACACCAGTGTTCATATGAACGAGCGGAGCGTGTCTTTCTCCCACATAAGCATGAATTTATTCAGATGATGAAAATAACAAAACGAAAATAAAAGCACACAGACGCTCCAAGTAAAGCACATAAAATGTGACCGAATAAAAATATAGTTTCACTAGAGGTGACCTGATAAGTTGTTGATGAAGAATGGGATGCCTTGGGCATCCCCAAGCTTAGATGCTTGAGTCTTCTTGAAATATGCAGGGATGAACCACGGGGGCATCCCCAAGCTTAGACCAAACTCATTAGAGGGTTAGTGCATAATCAAAAATTCACATACTCAGAGGTGACACAATCATTCTTAACACTTCTGGACATTGCTCAAAGCTACTGAAAGTTAATGGAACAAAGAAATCCATTCAACATAGCAAAAGAGGCAATGCGAAATAAAAAGGCAGAATCTGTCAAAACAGAACAGTCCGTAAAGATGAATTTTTTAGGGGCACTTAACTTGCTCAGATGAAAAAGCTCAAATTGAATGAAAGTTGCGTACATATCTGAGGATCACACACAAAAATTGGCAGATTTTTCTGAGTTAACTACAGAGGGGGCTACTCAAATTCGTGACAGCAAGAAATCTGTTTCTGCGCAATAATCCAAATCTAGTATCAACCTTACTATCAAAGACTTTACTTGGCACAACAATGCAATAAAATAAAGATAAGGAGAGGTTGCTACAGTAGTAACAACTTCCAAGACACAACAAAACAGTAGCAAAATAAAAACATGGGTTATCTCCCAAGAAGTGCTTTCTTTATAGCCATTAAGATGGGCTCAGTAATTTTAATGATGCACTCGCAAGAAATAAGAGTTGAAGCAAAAGAGAGCATCAAAAGTAAATAAGATACACTTTTAAGTCTAACCCACTTCCTATGAAAAGGAATCTTATAAATAAACAAGTCATGTAAGCATAATGCAACAAGCATAGAAAGGCAACACAAGCGCAACTTCAAGATTCTCAACATAAAAAGGGGAAACTTAATATTATTAAGATGCATATAACCATGTTTCCCTCTCTCATAATAACTTTCAGTAGCATCATGAACAAACTCAACAATATAACTATCACATAAAGCATTCTTATTCACATGCATAAAAGTATCATTAATTTTGGAATAAGAAGAATTCTTCTCATTAATAGTAATTGGAGCAGGATTATTATCAAGAATTTGAACATGGTAAACAAGTTGCATACTAAGGGAATTGTTTTTGGCAATCCAATCATAACTATGACAAGTTTCATAAGGATAATTATAACCTATGTCATAGCATTCTTCATAATAATTATCAAAGATTGGAGGCATAGTGTCATCATAAGAAATAGAATAGTTATCCTTCACAGTATGTTCATCTGCAACCTTACCATCATCATTACTAGAAGGAGATGTATTAAACATATAATCATCAGTAGCAAAAGGATTATCAAACACCTCATCCCCAAGCTTAGAGCTTTCTATATCATTATGGGAAGAAGCATGGATAGTACTAATACTATGGCAATTATTAACATCATCATTTTCAGAATTAGTTTCCCAGAGATTTTCAATATCAAAAGTAGTGTGCTCTTTCAAATCATGATCACTAATGTAGGTAAAGGACATAGGAAGATCATTGTACTCAGATTCATTATCATAATAATCATTAGGAGCAACATACTTACGGTTACCTATCATTATCTCATACACGCGGGGATATGCTGTTACATCTTTCTTTTTATTCCCCCTCTTCTTCTTCTTCTTCATTCCCTTCTTCTTCTTCTCATTCTCCTCGTTCCCTTCTTTAGGAGGAAGAGGCTTGAAGGGAGGCTTCTCCACAGAACCTGATTTATTTCCAGAAACAATAGAAGAAACTTGGGAGGATTCCTCCATTTCATTAATAAGTTTAAAACACACAGCGGTCCTATCATATTTTGGCAAAGTGACATCTTCTAAAATATTTTGTATGTAAGTAATTGTATGGCAATTATTAATGCAATAAGAAAGACACCCATGCAGGACATCATCAATATCAAGATCACTCATATGTAACAAAGAGATTTTTCTTGATAACTCTTCACACTTCAAAAATAAAGTAAGTTCATCACGCTGATTAGGAGTAATTTCATCATCACAATACAAATTTGCAGCACTCATGGGGTTCGAATTATCTTTGGAGAAGCATTTAAAATTAAAATGACCCACTCTATGGCAAAGTTCACAAATAAAAGGATAAAGGGCACAAACTTTTTTACCAAGATCATTTAGATCCCTAAACCACTTTCTAGTTTTTTCATTCCTATGATGGATACAATATTCATCTTCGATTTGATTAATTCCACAAGGTCTATACATTCCACAAAAATTAACATGCTTATAAGAAATAGCATTTTCAGAAGTTTGGGCATGTTTATTGCAATCATTAACAACAATTTCATCATTCATGCAAGCATCTTTAAAAGGTTCGTGATACTTATCAAAATTCTTCCTAGGCAATTGATGTCTACGGGTGCTTCTATTCTTGTAGACAGTGTTGGGCCTCCAAGAGTAGAGGTTTGTAGAACAGCAGCAAGTTTCCCTTAAGTGGATCACCCAAGGTTTATCGATCTCAGGGAGGAAGAGGTCAAAGATATCCCTCTCAAGCAACCCTGCAACCACAAAGCAAGAAGTCTCTTGTGTCCCCAACACACCTAATAGGTGCACTAGTTCGGCGAAGAGATAGTGAAATACAGGTGGTATGAATAAATATGAGCAGTAGCAACGGCACCAGAAAAGTGCTTTGCTGTCCAGGACTGGCGTGTGGTTGATGGTGGTGATATTGCAGGAAGTACAGATGCAGTAAAACAGTAAACAAGCAGCGATAGCAGTATTTAGGAACAAGGCCTAGGGATCATACTTTCACTAGTGGACACTCTCAACATTGATCACATAACAGAATAAATAGATAGATGCTAGACTCTACACTCTCTTGTTGGATGATGAACACCACTAACTGTGTAGGATTACACGAACCCTCAATGCCGGAGTTAACAAGCTCCACAATATTCGATATTCATGTTTAAATAACCTTAGAGTGCACGACGAATCAACATAACTAAACCAAGTACTAACATAGCATGCACACTGTCACCTTCACGCTACGAAAGGAGGCATAGATCACATCAATACTATCATAGCAATAGTTAACTTCATAATCTACAAGAGATCACAATCATAGCCTACGCCAAGTACTACACGATGCACACACTGTCACCATTACACCGTGCAGGAGAAATAAACTACTTTAATAACATCACTAGAGTAGCACACAGATAAATTGTGATACAAAACACATTGCAATCATAAAGAGATATAAATAAGCACTTCACTATGCCATTCATAACAGTGAATAAGTATTCTGTGAAATATAGCCTAAGAGACCCACACGGTGCACACATTGTCACCTTTACACACGTGGGACAAGGAGTCTCCGGAGATCACATAAGTAAAATCCACTTGACTAGCATAATGACATCTAGATTACAAGCATCATCATATGAATCTCAATCATGTAAGGCAGCTCATGAGATTATTGTATTGAAGTACATAGGAGAGAGATGAACCACATAGCTACCGGTACGGCCCTTAGCCTCGATGGAGAACTACTCCCTCCTCATGGGAGACAGCAGCGTTGATGAAGATGGCGGTGGAGATGGCAGCGGTGTCGATGGAGAAGCCTTCCGGGGGCACTTCCCCGTCCCGGCGGCGTGCCGGAACAGAGACTCCTGTCCTCCAGATCTTGGCTTCGCGATGGCGGCGGCTCTGGATGGTTTCTCGTACCGTGGCTTTTCCGTATCGAGGTTTTAGGTCGAGGGCTTCTTATAGGCGAAGAGGCGGCGTCGGAAGGTCAACGAGGCGACGACACCACAGGGGGCGCGGGCCACCCAGGCCGCGCCGGCCTATCATCAGGGGGGCTGTGTCCCCTCTCTGCAGCGGCTCTCGGGTGTTCTGGATGCTTCCGGGATTCTAAGATCTTTGGGCGTTGATTTCGTCCGATTCCGAGAATATTTCCTTACTAGGATTTCAAAAACAAAAACAAGACGACAAAGAATCGGCCCTTCGGCATCTCGTCAATAGGTTATTTCCGGAAAACGCATAAATATGACATAAAGTATGCATAAAACATGTAGATATCATCAATAATGTGGCATGGAACATAAGAAATTATCGATACGTCGGAGACGTATCAGCATCCCCAAGCTTAGTTTCTGCTCGTCCCGAGCAGGTAAACGATAACAAAGATAATTTCTGGAGTGACATGCCATCATAACCTTGATCATACTATTGTAAGCATATGTAATGAATGCAGCGATCAAAACAATGTAAATGACATGAGTAAACAACTGAATCATATAGCAAAGACTTTTCATGAATAGTACTTTCAAGACAAGCATCAATAAGTCTTGCATTAAGAGTTAACTCATAAAGCAATAATTTCATAGTAAAGGCATTGAAGCAACACAAAGGAAGATTAAGTTTCAGCGGTTGCTTTCAACTTGTAACATATATATCTCATGGATAGTTGTCAATGCAAAGCAATATAACAAGTGCAATAAGCTAGTATGTAAGAATCAATGCACAGTTCACACAAGTGTTTTCTTCTTGAGGTAGAGAGAAATAGGTGAACCGACTCAACATAAAAGTAAAAGAATGGCCCTTCGCAGAGGGAAGCATTGATTGCTATATTTGTGCTAGAGCTTTGATTTTAAAAACAAGAAACAATTTTGTCAACGGTAGTAATAAAGCATATGTATCATGTAAATTATATCCTACAAGTTGCAAGCCTCATGCATAGTATACCAATAGTGCCCGCACCTTGTCCTAATTAGCTCGGATTACCTGGATTATCATCGCAATGCACATGTTTTAACCAAGTGTCACAAAGGGGTACCTCTATGCCGCCTGTACAAAGGTCTAAGGAGAAAGCTCGCATCGGATTTCTCGCTATTGATTATTCTCAACTTAGACATCCATACCGGGACAACATAGACAACAGATAATGGACTCCTCTTTTATGCATAAGCATTCAACAATTATTAATTTTCTCATATGAGATTGAGGATATTTGTCCAAAACTGAAACTTCCACCATGGATCATGGCTTTAGTTAGCGGCCCAATGTTCTTCTCTAACATTATGCATGCTCTAACCATTCTAGCGGTAAATCTCCCTTACTTCAGACAAGACGGACATGCATAGCAACTCACATGATATTCAACAAAGAGTAGTTGATGGCGTCCCCAGGAACATGGTTATCGCACAACAAGCAACTTAATAAGAGATAAAGTGCATAAGTACATATTCAATACCACAATAGTTTTTAGGCTATTTGTCCCATGAGCTATATATTGCAAAGATAAAGAATAGAAATTTAAAGGTAGCACTCAAGCAATTTACTTTGGAATGGCGGAGAAATACCATGTAGTAGGTAGGTATGGTGGACACAAATGGCATAGTGGTTGGCTCAAGGATTTTGGATGCATGAGAAGTATTCCCTCTCGATACAAGGCTTAGGCTAGCAAGGTTATTTGAAACAAACACAAGGATGAAGCGGTGCAGCAAAACTCACATAAAAGACATATTGTAAACATTATAAGACTCTACACCGTCTTCCTTGTTGTTCAAACACTTTACTAGAAATTATCTAGACCTTAGAGAGACCAATTATGCAAACCAAATTTTAGCAAGCTCTATGTATTTCTTCATTAATAGGTGCAAAGTATATGATGCAAGAGCTTAAACATGAGCACAACAATTGCCAAGTATCAAATTATCCAAGACATTCTACCAATTACTACATGTAGCATTTCCCGTTTCCAACCATATAACAATTAACGAAGCAGTTTCAACCTTCGCCGTGAAAATTAAAAGCTAAGAACACATGTGTTCATATGAACCAGCGGAGAGTGTCTCTCTCCCAAACAATCATTTATTCAAACAAAACAAAAAACAAAAACAAACCGACGCTCCAAGCAAAGTACATAAGATGTGATGGAATAAAAATATAGTTTCACTAGAGGAACCTGATAATGTTGTCGATGAAGAAGGGGATGCCTTGGGCATCCCCAAGCTTAGACGCTTGAGTCTTCTTGATATATGCAGGGGTGAACCACCGGGGCATCCCCAAGCTTAGAGCTTTCACTCTTCTTGATCATAGTATATCATCCTCTTCTCTTGACCCTTGAAAACTTCCTCCACACCAAACTCAAAACAACTCATTAGAGGGTTAGTGCATAATCAAAAACTCACATGTTCAGAGGTGACACAATCATTCTTAACACTTCTGGACATTGCCCAAAGCTACTGGAAGTTAATGGAACAAAGAAATCCATCCCACATGGCAAAAGAGGCAATGCGAAATAAAAGGCAGAATCTGTCAAAACAGAACAGTCCGTAAAGACGAATTTCTAAGAGGCACCAGACTTGCTCAAATGAAAATGCTCAAATTGAATGAAAGTTGCGTACATATCTGAGGATCACTCACGTAAATTGGCATAATTTTCTGAGTTATCTATAGAGAATTAGGCCCAGATTCGTGACAGCAAGAAATCTATTTCTGCGCAGTAATCCAAATCTAGTATGAACCTTGCTATCAAAGACTTTACTTGGCACAACAATGCAACAAAACTAAGATAAGGAGAGGTTGCTATAGTAGTATCAACTTCCAAGACACAAATATAAAACAAAATTACTGTAGTAAAATAAACACATGGGTTATCTCCCAAGAAGTTCTTTCTTTATAGCCATTAAGATGGGCTCAGCTGTTTTAATGATGCACTCGCAAGAAATAGTATTTGAAGCAAAAGAGAGCATCAAGAGGCAAATTCAAAACATATTTAAGCCTAACATGCTTCCTATGAAAAGGAATCTTGTAAATAAACAAGTTATGTAGGCATAATGCAATAAGCATAGGAAAACTAGACAAGCTCAATTTCAAAATTTTAAGCATATAGAGAGGTGTTTTAGTAACATGAAAACTTCTACAACCATATTTCCCTCTCTCATAAAGATTTTCAGTAGCATCATGAGCAAACTCAACAATATAACTATCACATAAAGCATTCTTATCATGAGTCTCATGCATAAAATTATTACTCTCCACATAAGCATAATCAATTTTATTAGTTGTAGTGGGAGCAAATTCAACAAAGTAGCTATCATTATTATTCTCATCATCAAATATAGGAGGCATATTATAATCATAATCAAATTTATCCTCCATAACAGGCGGCACCAAAAGGCTACTATCATTATAATCATCATAAATAGGAGGTAAAGTATCATCAAAGTAAATTTTCTCCTCAATGCTTGGGGGACTAAAAAGATCATGCTCATCAAAACCAGCTTCCCCAAGCTTAGAATTTTCCATATCATTAGCAACAATGGTATTCAATGTGTTCATGCTATTATGTTCCATGGGTTTTTTAATTTTCGGATCAGACCATCCATGTCTTAAATCAGGAAATAGAATAAGAAGCTCATTGCGGTGACCCAGCGTACCACTGCATGGTGTAGTACACAAGTCGTTGACATAACACAAGTGAAACACCGTTCCACTCATATTACATCTCTCAGAGTGGTACAACAGAAACATATGCGAGTCCAAGGTATGTCTATAGAAGTACACACGAACTGTTTACATAAGATCCACACAGCCTCCTACTTTACAGTGAGGTAAAACTTCAAATAAAGCTCCAGAAGAACGACTTGTAGTCTATCTTATAGCTAACTCAAGTTTAAGAGCTAATTGGCTTGCTATAGAACTCTAGCTACTTAGGTGCTAGGATTAGGGAAAGGTTCCCTTTTATTTTTAGTCTAGGTTTCCATAATAGCTGATGCAGAAGTTGACTCCATGACTTCTTTGATTGGATTCTTCATCTTGTTGCAGTTGACCTCTTTGTCTTCGAGTTCCACGGTAGTTTCTCCTTCGGTGACTTGATCTAAGAAGGGGGTTCAAATGGGATAGAATGAGTACGAGCGTACTCAGCAAGTTCATATTAGGAAATATGTGTATCATGCACTAGCTACAGCCATAGACCAGAAAGTCATAGGCCAATGCAAGTTTTTGTAAACATTTCTTCAAAAGGTTTATTTTATTCTGAAAACTATGCCCGTCAGTCTTCACAGGTTGACTAGAACTTCGTGGAGTTCCTTTCCTGCTGCGTTCGCAGTTCCTTCCCGAACGAGGGAGTGACGAGTCCACAATTCTTGATACCCTCTGCAGAGGTGCGTTACTTTACCCCACAAGAGATCTTAACCATGTTGCCGGCCGAGAGTATGTCCTCGTCCACACTTCCTTTGGTGTGAGGCCCAGTATAAGATCCAAGCCAATCACTGCCTTCTCCGCGACCCTGCAAACCCACCCTTTTGTCCAACCGTACACCCCCAGTAGACTTCTCCCGATAATACGGCTTTACTCACGGTGTACTCCGGACAATCCATCATAGATCGTAGAGCTTATCATCACTAATGGATGGGGATTTAAAAGGATTTCCCAACCTATTGCGGCAGTGCCTCCAACACCCCACCGGCTCTCCGATCCGTTGGCGTGCAGAAGGGAAAAGATACAGCTGACTTCCCCAGAGCCATTATAGATCTTATGGATAACGCGATATGTACGACGCTAGAATCACTGGACGGCATTGGTAATTAATCCTAGGGTGATATAACCCATGCAATGGAACCTCCACCATATCAACACATACCATGGTTCCATTGCCCACCACATAGTCATATTCATAATTGTAAAATAATACTTTGCTTTTCAATGCATGAGTGATAAGTATAGTACTTTGCATATAGTTTGATACAAATAATCAAATGACATGAGCAAGCGATGAACTTGCCTTTCTTGACTGCAAGATTATGCAGGCAAAAGCTTCGATACGTGAGAACTCCAAATGCTGAAATACCATCATCGTCCGGTAAGGACAATGTTTAAAGAACTGGCAAAGATGCTATAATGCATAGTATGAGATGCAATCGTTCCGAGCGTAACCTAACCTCGATGATTTATGATGTATGAGTTGTAAAGATTTCTTTAGGGTTGGTTGCACTTTTAGAATGGTTCTCAAACAAGGTTCTTATTAGGGTTTGGTTATATTAGCATCGTAATCAAGTGATATAAGACATTATAACAATTATACACATAAAGAATAGTGGTGGAATAATATGTAAAGAACAGTTGTCAATTTTTAAGTTCTATAGAACATGGTTGATGATTACTTATACTATACTTCAAAAGAATAACTTTTGAAGAACATGTTAGTTAAGAAATAATGAGTATTTCAAAGAAGAACTATGGCTTCTATGGTTTGATTGACATTCGTACTTCAAAAGAATAACTTTTGAAGAACAGGTAAAATAAGAACATGAACTACTATACCTAGGAGCTATGTAACCCTAGGGTTTACTATTTAGTTCATTTAGTTATATTAATAGAAACTAGTTGGGTTCTTAAATAGAATGGGTTTCTATATAGCAAGTATTGGTAAGGTTATTACTATGGTTTCCCATATACATCATATCAAAGGATGGTTATTAAGATGGTTCTATAATTAGCTATTAGGGTTTATTATAGTTTCATAATTGCTTTACTAAATAATCACTAATAGTTCCTAAGCTAAGTGGATTATTATTTCCTAAGTAGGGTTGAGTGGAATAGAAGCATATGTTGTGAATTGCTACACAAGGTTGATATTAGGGTTTATCATTATGGTGCTATTAGGGTTTGATGATTGAGGTTTATTCTCATGGTGTGGTAAATAGTAGTGGTGATCAATGGTACTAATCCAATTAACAAGTTAGGTTTATACCTAGGTGACACTAGTGGTTTATACCAGGTTTATTCAAAAATGAGACCTGATATGACAAGCTCATGTGAATTGGTTTTATGTTGGTGGATCATAAACATACATTCATTGGTTACCTATCAAGGTTCTACATGTAGAGTTGAGGTGGCTATGATCACATGGGCTAAATCCTTAGGGTTTTAGGTTTGCAACTACTATGGATGAACACATGAAATAATGAGATCAATGTCTTACTTAAATTAAAACTAGGGTTTCTAAATTATGGTACAACTCCTAAAATGATAATTGATAAATAGAGTTGTGGTTACTAATTACTTTCAATCAAAATTAGTAATGGTTTAACATTTTATTAATTTTTACAAGATTTAATAATTAGAGTAATTCTTATTTAGGTTTAATTAAGAATCAGGGTTTAATAATTGTTATTAGGTTTAAAGTATGTAACTTGTTAACTTAAGAATGTTTAAGTAAATAATTGTTGAGCTACCAAAATGATATTGGCTTTTAATATTTTCTAGCTTTATTGCTATTTAAAGAAAATAGTAAATGGTAATTTGCAAATTAGGTTTTATGAATTACCACTAATAATTAAGTTAATGCAAATATGATAAATAAGATTAATCCTAACATTTTAATTAGTTACTGAATAGTTAAAATTTAAATTTGAAACTTCACTAATTATTGGATTCAAATTTTATTTTAAATAAATGAAATGGCATAATTAATAAGGTTAAAAATAAATGAATTTTGATTTTGACACACATTTTTGTTTTATATTTTATTTGAATAGAGTTTATTTTTGTGAGCATTTTGATATATCATTTATCTTTTTCTGAGTTGAAATGAAATTTCTATGATTTTGCAAAGTTTAGGACATTTCTTTGGAATTTGAAATTAAACTAAATACTAAACTTACCGGTTCACTCTACACACGAGAGAGACAGACGGGTGGGCTCTGCCACGTTGGATGGCACGCAGGCAACGACTGGTCAAAGTGGACTGGGGCTGTTGACCGCACCGGCGTTTAACCGCCGGCGGCCAGGGCACGGTGGCGCCGCCGATTTGTGGCTTCCCGGGATGGGCTACTGAAGGTTTCCGACTCGCCTTGATTCACTGAACAAGATGGCGTGGTCGCCCTACTCAGGGGATCACCGGAGCAGTGATGTCTACGTTCCCCCTCCTTTCCTGTAGACAGTGTTGGGCCTCCAAGAGCAGAGGTTTGTAGAACAGCAGCAAGTTTTCCCTTAAGTGGATCACCCAAGGTTTATCGAACTCAGGGAGGAAGAGGTCAAAGATATCCCTCTCATGCAACCCTGCAACCACAAAGCAAGAAGTCTCTTGTGTCCCCAACACACCTAATAGGTGCACTAGTTCGGCGAAGAGATAGTGAAATACAGGTGGTATGAATATATATGAGCAGTAGCAACGGTGCCAGAAAATAGCTTGCTGGCGTGTAGTTGATGGTGGTAGTATTGCAGCAGTAGTAACACAGTAAAACAGTAAACAAGCAGCGATAGCAGTATTTAGGAACAAGGCCTAGGGATTACACTTTCACTAGTGGACACTCTCAACATTGATCACATAACAGAATAGATAAATGCATACTCTACACTCTTGTTGGATGATGAACACATTGCGTAGGATTACACGAACCCTCAATGCCGGAGTTAACAAGCTCCACAATAATGCTCATGTTTAAGTAACCTTATGGTGTAAGATAGATCAATAGACTAAACCAAGTACTAACATAGCATGCACACTGTCACCTTCATGCATATGTAGGAGGAATAGATCACATCAATATTATCATAGCAATAGTTAACTTCGCAATCTACAAGAGATCATGATCATAGCATAAACCAAGTACTAACACGGTGCACACACTGTCACCTTTACACACGTGCAGGAGGAATAGAACTACTTTAATAACTTTGCTAGAGTAGCACATAGATAGTAGTGATACAAAACTCATATGAATCTCAATCATGTAAAGCAACTCATGAGATTATTGTATTGAGGTACATGGAGAGAGATGAACCACATAGCTACAGCGGAGCCCTCAGCCTCAGGGGTGAATTACTCCCTCCTCATCATGGGGGCAGCGATGGCGGTGAAGATGGCGGTGAAGACGGCGGTGGAGATGGCTCCGGGGGCAATTCCCCGTCTGGCAGGGTGCCGGAACAGAGAGTTCTGTCCCCCGAATTGGAGTTTCGCGATGGTGGCGGCGCCCCTGGAGTCTTTCTGGAGTTTCGTCAATTGGTATCAGGGTTTTCGATCCAGGGGCTTTATATAGGCGAAGAGGCGGCGCAGGAGGGTCGAAGGGGCGATGACACCATAGGGCGGCGCGGCCAGGGCCTGGGCCGCGCCGGCCTATGGTCTGGGGGCCCAGTGCCCCCCCTCTGGTCCTTCCCGGGTGTTCTGGATGCTTCCGGTGAAAATAGGAACTTGGGCGTTGATTTCGTCCGATTCCGAGAATATTTCGTTACTAGGATTTCTGAAACCAAAAACAGCAGAAAACAAGAACTGGCACTTCGGCATCTTGTTAATAGGTTAGTTCCAGAAAATGCACGAATATGACATAAAGTGTGCATAAAACATGTAGATAACATCAATAATGTGGCATGGAACATAAGAAATTATCGATACGTCGGAGACGTATCAGCATCCCCAAGCTTAGTTCTGCTCGTCCGAGCGGTAAAACGATAACACGAGATAATTTTACGGAGTGACATGCCATCATAACCTTGATCATACTATTTGTAAAGCATATGTAGTGAATGCAGCGATCAAAACAATGTATATGATATGAGTAAACAAGTGAATCATAAAGCAAAGACTTTTCATGAATAGCACTTCAAGACAAGCATCAATAAGTCTTGCATAAGAGTTAACTCATAAAGCAATAATTCATAGTAAAAGCATTGAAGCAACACAAAAGAAGATTAAGTTTCAGCGGTTGCTTTCAACTTGTAACATGTATATCTCATGGATATTGTCAACATAGAGTAATATAATAAGTGCAATAAGCAAGTATGTAGGAATCAATGCACAGTTCACACAAGTGTTTGCTTCTTGAGGTGGAGAGAAATAGGTGAACTGACTCAACATTAAAAGTAAAAGAATGGTCCTCCATAGAGGAAAAGCATCGATTGCTATATTTGTGCTAGAGCTTTGATTTTGAAAACATGAAACAATTTTGTCAACGGTAGTAATAAAGCATATGTATCATGTAAATTATATCTTATAAGTTGCAAGCCTCATGCATAGTGTACTAATAGTGCCCGCACCTTGTCCTAATTAGCTTGGACTACCGGATCATCACAATGCACATGTTTTGACCAAGTGTCACAAAGGGGTACCTCTATGCCTTTGTACAAAGGTCTAAGGAGAAAGCTCGCATTGGATTTCTCGCTATTGATTATTCTTCAACTTAGACATCCATACCGGGACAACATAGACAACAGATAATGGACTCCTCTTTTATGCATAAGCATGTAACAACAATTAATAATATTCTCATTTGAGATTGAGGATATATGTCCAAAACTGAAACTTCCACCATGGATCATGGCTTTAGTTAGCGGCCCAATGTTCTTCTCTAACAATATGCATGCTTAACCATAAGGTGGTAGATCGCTCTTACTTCAGACAAGACGGACATGCATAGCAACTCACATGAAATTCAACAATGAATAGTTGATGGCGTCCCCAGTGAACATGGTTATCGCACAACAAGCAACTTAATAAGAGATAAAGTGCATAATTACATATTCAATACCACAATAGTTTTTAAGCTATTTGTCCCATGAGCTATATATTGCAAAGGTGAATGATGGAATTTTAAAGGTAGCACTCAAGCAATTTACTTTGGAAAGGCGGAGAAATACCATGTAGTAGGTAGGTATGGTGGACACAAATGGCATAGTGGTTGGCTCAAGTATTTTGGATGCATGAGAAGTATTCCCTCTCGATACAAGATTTAGGCTAGCAAGGTTATTTGAAACAAACACAAGGATGAACCGGTGCAGCAAAACTCACATAAAAGAGACATTGTAAACATTATAAGACTCTACACCATCTTCCTTGTTGTTCAAACTCAATACTAGAAATTATCTAGACCTTAGAGAAACCAAATATGCAAACCAAATTTCAGCATGCTCTATGTATTTCTTCATTAATAGGTGCAAAGCATATGATGCAAGAGTTTAAACATGAGCACAATAATTGCCAAGTATCACATTATCCAAGACATTTTAGCAATTACTACATGTATCATTTTCCAATTCCAACCATATAACAATTTAATGAAGAAGAAACTTCGCCGTGAAAATTAAAAGCTAAGAACACATGTGTTCATATGGACCAGCGGAGCGTGTCTCTCTCCCACAAAAGAATTTATTCAAACAAAAACAAAAACTAAAGCACACAGACGCTCCAAGCAAAACACATAAGATGTGATGGAATAAAAATATAGTTTCAGGGGAGGAACCTGATAATGTTGTCGATGAAGAAGGGGATGCCTTGGGCATCCCCAAGCTTAGACGCTTGAGTCTTCTTGATATATGCAGGGATGAACCACCGGGGCATCCCCAAGCTTAGACTTTTCACTCTTCTTGATCATAGTATATCATCCTCCTCTCTTGACCCTTGAAAACTTCCTTCACACCAAACTTCTCATAAACTTCATTAGAGGGGTTAGTACATAATCAAAAACTCACATGTTCAGAGGTGACACAATCATTCTTAACACTTCTGGACATTGCTCAAAGCTACTGGAAGGTAATGGAACAAAGAAATACACCCAACACAGCGAAAGAAGCAATGCGAAATAAAAGGCAGAATCTGTCAAAACAGAACAGTCCGTAAAAACGAATTTTTAATAAATACTTTCGTTGCTCAGATCAGAAAACTCAAAACTAATGAAAGTTGCGTACATATCTGAGGAACACGTACGTAAATTGGCATATTTTTATGATTTTTCTACCGAGAAAACAGCCCAGATTCGTGACAGATAGAAATCTGTTTCTGCGCAGAAATCCAAATCTAGTATCAACCTTCGATTAGAGGCTTCACTTGGCACAACAAAACACAAAACTAAGATAAGGAGAGGTTGCTACAGTAGTAAACAACTTCCAAGACACAAATATAAAACAAAGTACTGTAGCAAAATAATACATGGGTTATCTCCCAAGAAGTTCTTTTCTTTATAGCCATTAAGATGGGCTCAGCAGTTTTAATGATGCACTCGCAAGAAATAGTATTTGGAGCAAAAGAGAGCATCAAGAGGCAAATTCAAAACACATTTAAGTCTAACATACTTCCTATGCATAGGAATCTTGTACACAAACAAGTTCATGAAGAGCAAAGTAACAAGCATAGGAAGATAAAACAAGTGTAGCTTCAAAAATTTCAGCACATAGAGAGGTGTTTTAGTAACATGAAAATTTCTACAACCATATTTTCCTCTCTCATAATAACTTTCAGTAGCAACATGAGCAAACTCAACAATATAACTATCAAATGAAACATTCTTATCATGAGTCTCATGCATAAAATTATTACTCTCCACATAAGCATAATCAATTTTATTAGTTGTAGTGGGTGCAAATTCAATAAAGTAGCTATCATTATTATTATCATCAAGTGTAGGAGGCATAGTATAATCATAACAAAATTCACTCTCCATAGTAGGTGGCACCAAAAGACCACTATCATTATAATCATCATATATGGGAGGCAAAGTATCATCAAAGAAAATTTTCTCCTCAATTCTTGGGGGACTAAAAATATCATACTCATCAAAGCCAGCTTCCCCAAGCTTAGAACTTTCTATATTATTATCAACAATGGTGTTCAAAGCGTTCATACTAATATTACTACCAGCATGCAAATAAGATTCCATAGGTTTTTTAATTCTCGCATCAAACAATCCATGTTTTAAATCAGGAAACAGAAATAGAAGCTCATTCTTGTCCATTATGCCAAACTAGTGTAAACAAGAAACAAAAAGATGCAATTGCAGGATCTAAAGGAAATAGCTTCGAGTACTTACAACGGCGGAAAATAGCTTGGTAGCCGGGATCCGTAGTGTGAGTACCTTTTACCTTTCCTCCCCGGCAACGGCGCCAGAAAAGTGCTTGATGTCTACGTTCCCCCTCCTTTCCTGTAGACAGTGTTGGGCCTCCAAGAGCAGAGGTTTGTAGAACAGCAGCAAGTTTTCCCTTAAGTGGATCACCCAAGGTTTATCGAACTCAGGGAGGAAGAGGTCAAAGATATCCCTCTCATGCAACCCTGCAACCACAAAGCAAGAAGTCTCTTGTGTCCCCAACACACCTAATAGGTGCACTAGTTCGGCGAAGAGATAGTGAAATACAGGTGGTATGAATATATATGAGCAGTAGCAACGGTGCCAGAAAATAGCTTGCTGGCGTGTAGTTGATGGTGGTAGTATTGCAGCGGATAGTAACACGGTAAAACGATAAACAAGCAGCGATAGCAGTATTTAGGAACAAGGCCTAGGGATTACACTTTCACTAGTGGACACTCTCAACATTGATCACATAACAGAATAGATAAATGCATACTCTACACTCTTGTTGGATGATGAACACATTGCGTAGGATTACACGAACCCTCAATGCCGGAGTTAACAAGCTCCACAATAATGCTCATGTTTAAGTAACCTTATGGTGTAAGATAGATCAATAGACTAAACCAAGTACTAACATAGCATGCACACTGTCACCTTCATGCATATGTAGGAGGAATAGATCACATCAATATTATCATAGCAATAGTTAACTTCGCAATCTACAAGAGATCATGATCATAGCATAAACCAAGTACTAACACGGTGCACACACTGTCACCTTTACACACGTGCAGGAGGAATAGAACTACTTTAATAACTTTGCTAGAGTAGCACATAGATAGTAGTGATACAAAACTCATATGAATCTCAATCATGTAAAGCAGCTCATGAGATTATTGTATTGAGGTACATGGAGAGAGATGAACCACATAGCTACAGCGGAGCCCTCAGCCTCAGGGGTGAATTACTCCCTCCTCATCATGGGGGCAGCGATGGCGGTGAAGATGGCGGTGAAGACGGCGGTGGAGATGGCTCCGGGGGCAATTCCCCGTCCGGCAGGGTGCCGGAACAGAGAGTTCTGTCCCCCGAATTGGAGTTTCGCGATGGTGGCGGCGCCCCTGGAGTCTTTCTGGAGTTTCGTCAATTGGTATCAGGGTTTTCGATCCAGGGGCTTTATATAGGCGAAGAGGCGGCGCAGGAGGGTCGAAGGGGCGACGACACCATAGGGCGGCGCGGCCAGGGCCTGGGCCGCGCCGGCCTATGGTCTGGGGGCCCAGTGCCCCCTACGGTCCTTCCCGGGTGTTCTGGATGCTTCCGGTGAAAATAGGAACTTGGGCGTTGATTTCGTCCGATTCCGAGAATATTTCGTTACTAGGATTTCTGAAACCAAAAACAGCAGAAAACAAGAACTGGCACTTCGGCATCTTGTTAATAGGTTAGTTCCAGAAAATGCACGAATATGACATAAAGTGTGCATAAAACATGTAGATAACATCAATAATGTGGCATGGAACATAAGAAATTATCGATACGTCGGAGACGTATCAAGCAGCGACGGCGACCTCCTTCCGCGGCGGTTTACTCCGGCGAGATATCGAAATACGGCTACGGTTGATGATTAAGCGAGCGAGATGGTCCCTGAGATGCGCAAGAGTCACCTGAATATGCTGGTGGGCTCGGTGAGGCTTGAGGTGGCCGGAGACGAGCGCAATTTCGCCATTGCCGGCGATGTGCTGCGGAAGGGATCGACGAAACTAGCCGGCTTGAGGAAGATTCAGCACGATTCCTTCCTCCCAGATGCTCTACGGCGTCAGGCGCTCCTCCCAGAGCTCACGATAAGCTCCGGGATGGCTTGTACCGTCGGGTTCGTCATCGACGCCGGCGACAGTACGTGGAAGAATGTGAGAGATAGAGAGGTTCTGGGAAGAAATGGATGGGCGGCAAGGTGCTAGGGTTTCCTGGCGGTGCTCTAGGAATATTTATAGGGCAAGAGAGGGTCTGGTTCGTCGGCTCGCCGGCGGTACTGGCCGAGATGCGATGGCGACGGTGAGCTGCATTCGGGCGTGAATCTTGATGCGGAGGGGATAAGACGGACGCGAGAGATATAGGGTGGAGTTCCAGAAGCTTCTGCGGCGTCCAGGGCGTCCTTATCGTCGTCGAGGACGTGGCCGAGCTCCTCCTCTGCGTTGTCGTCTCCGGAGAAGAAGAAGGAGACGATGGCTTGCCTCGCACGAATTTTGAAGCAAGCCGAAATGGTATCTGGGCTGTTTCGTTGATGGGCTGGGCTGGTGACATGGGTTGCTGCTGGGCTGCGATGGCCTGCTTCGGTGGACAGGTAAGTTTCCCTCCTTTTCTTATTTCAAATTTTATTTGCTGTTTTTATTTTCTGTTTTGATATATCTATTTGAATTCAAAGTTGAATTCTGTTTTGTTTTACAGGTTCTAAAATATTTGAACACTAATACATTTTGATAATGATGCTTGCTGCATTGTTTTGTTTTTAAACGACATTTATTAATTGATTAATTTTAATTCTTATGAGACACAACTCAAAATTTTAAAATAGTTATAGATTTAGGGTTCAATTCAATTACTTTAAATTTAGGAATCAATTCTGTTTTAAAAGATCTGAAATTAAGAATATGTGAATGGTGAACATATTATATTTTGCAAGTGCTTAACCATATTGATTATTCACATATAAATTAATTATGGCTTGGGTTATTACTTGTGATCCATGATTCACAAGTTAGGATATAATATTTCATGTGGGGTGGATCCTATATGAAAGGGTTTGGGGTTTTGGGAATACTTCACTAATTGAAGTAAAAATAGGCATGAGGTATGGCAGGGTTCTTATTATAATCCAAATTAATCCATGGGTTGGAATTCAAATGTAGTTTAGGGTTTAAGTAGTGATCACCAATGTGATACACAACTAGGATTAGAATATGAGCATAAGCTTTGGTTATGTTTCACTAATGGAACATGGCTCTCATCTACAAGATTAAGGGTTGGTTTAAACAAGTAAGATGTAATACTACTCTAGTATTCTCTAGGATAGACATGGCTATGGTTAGCATCTATAATCTCTCTCACTTCTAAATGTCTTGTAATAGCCTAAGGTCCTACTCAAGATATGATGATATGATCCTCTAAATATATGGTTTGCCTAGGGATTCTACCTTGCAATATTATGTAGCTTGTTCTTCAGGAAATCTGATAAACCTTCATCTTGTGGTATGCCTCCACCTCCTAGCTTCTTCATCTTGATCCTAGCTAACTCACATGGAAGGTCTCAAGTGTTTGGTTTCCTTGTAGCATGGTACAAGATGTCCAAATGGATGAAGGGTGTGGCTCTATTTATAGGCTTGGGCAAGCTCTAGTATCATGACACATAGGTGGTGACTCTTGTGTTGGTTAGATGAGTAAGGTGCTTGGTTGTCATGCCCTCATCCATAGCAATCTTTTTAGCATGAGGTGGCATAGCTTGGAAAGCAAGTCATGTAGATATTTTCATCCCATGTGGCAAGATCATTATCCTCTCATATGATTTATTTTTGGATAGCCAAGTGGCATTTGTTACTAAATATCTTGTGGATGGTTTTATTATTGTGGATGAGTCACTATATCATATTGGATTGGATTTATATTATAATATTGATCAAAAGATCAAGGTTGAAGGTTATTCCTCAAATTTGGATAGTTGGTGTTTGATTTCACCAAGGCATGATCATATGAGTTTCAAAATACTCATAGTCAGTTTGATTCAAATAGTTTGAACTATAAATCGTAATGTAAATGGATTTAGTTTTATGATATTCCATATACTTAATAAGTTATGATTTAAATAAGAATATGTGACTTTTATGCACTTTAGACCCTGTGGTTTACCTTATTTGGTAATAAGTTTAGAAGTGAATTAATTTACACACAAAGGTATTTGCTAACTTTTAAGTGTTAATAAGTTAGGCTTCGATTCTTAAAGAATGTGTTGATATAAATCTAATTCTATTTGATCTAATCCATAGATCAAATCATCTCTACCCAAAACAAGGTTTTAGCAAAGATCACAGAGAAGTTTATAGCGCTTGACTTGATGATCTACTTCAGTTCCAGCAAGTCAAGTGAAACTTCAGTTACTGTGGTAAGTTTTATTTGAAAGCGCGAAAATTCCCCGGATTTTCTATGCATGAATGCAATGCACACTTTGGTGTTCTCTCATTTTATAGCCTCTAAACCTGGGATATTACAGCCTCTCCCCCTTAAACTGAACTTCGTCCCGAAGTTCGAACGCTCTCATGTTTCGGAATATTGAAATGTCTTGAACAAATCACCATCCTTCAACTCCATGGTGATCACACTAGATATAGTTGAATATATCCCTTGTCCAGATCTTTCCTGGAGTCTCTACCGTTTGGCACTGATACTTTCTTTTATTCTATGATTTCTTCCAACATTCTAAGCTTATAGGCTTACTCTCCAAAGGTTCTTGGATTAGGACATCTTATTGTGTTAATGGGCCTTACTAATGGTTGTGGTGACATTTTCCTATTTGGGTACTCAAAGCTTGGTTCTACTAGCTGCGGTAATCCAGCTGCGATGTAATATGGCACTATGGTGTACCAGCTGCGATGTTCAAACCTTAATTCTAAAAGATTTATTTAAGGTAGGGTATTGTTTTCCCTTACTACCATAACGAAAGTAATGGTACTTGGTAAAGTATTTATAATAGGCATGATCCTGGTTGTTTAGTCCTACGAATGGATTAGACTCATTTAGTCCATCCAATCATGGCTTCTAGTTTATGCTAGTTATCTTCCTTTTGGTTTCTTTAGGTTCCATGAAAGGAATCTTTCTAATAATCATTAGTTTTGGTATGGTCAAACCCTTCAGTCTTTTGTTTTCTTAGGCTTTGCATGTCCTTCGACATTTTCTTCATCCAACTTCATCATCTTAAACTTACTTAAGTTCTCTTGGTTTCGAGTAATTACAATTACCCACTCAAGTTAAGGTCTAACCCTTACTTCCTCGAGATATGAACCTTGGCTTCTGGTCTGACAACCTCCTGAGAGTACTTTTATATGGGTAGTTCCCAACAACCTTATAAAAATAAGATCGGACTTCCTCTCAGTTCAGACCTTTTTCTCCGTCTATCATACTCCAAATAATATCTTAATACTTTTCCTTCAGCCTTCCTCTCCCCCTTGGAGTTTACTAATGATCTTCCAACTTCCTTTCTTCTAATCATTAAACTCCAAGGTTAGAAGATTAGTCTTGGTCTAGCTTATAGTTTGTACTTTCCTAGAGTCTCATGAAGAATTCTTTGCGGTGTATCCACACAATTGTGGATATCCATTATGAATCCTCCGACTAAATATTTACCAACTACGAGATACCAGCTGTGAAATACTAGCTGCGGAATCCCCCTTTCTTTTAGGGTAAAGAAATGTTCAGGCTGTGGGCTATCTGGTACCAGCTGCAGACTACCTAGTACCAGATGTGGCTTATTGGATACCAGCTGTGGCTATGTTATGGTTCTAGTCACCATCTTCTTACCAGCTGTGGCTACTTTTATAGTTTTAGATAAGATATACCTCACTTCACATTCTTTCTCTTCATGGTTATCCTATATCAGCTGCGGTCTTATTATACCAGCTGCGACTTCACTTGTCTATTTTCTTTCTTCTAGGGTTTGTTTTGCAAGATAACCACTTGTGGATACTATGAAAATAGTATTGTAAGTGACTTCACTTGCACTCCCTTCTTCCATAATGAATATGGCTCTACTTCTACTACTCCATATTCACTATTTTTCTCACTTCCGTGATACTTCCATGTTGAAGTACTCCTTGATTAAGGATAAAAGTGAGTTTGGATTGGTCCTTCCTTTAGAGTATTGTGGTTGCTTCCCACAATTTGACTTCTTTCTTCCAGTGAACCTTCATCTTATTTTTAAAATCTTCAGAATTCGTCACTTCCTCACACGAATACCTTTACCCTCTAGACCTATAACATCAAGTAAGAGCTTGATACTGCAACATGCATTTGCATATCAAAGTCAAACTTCATGTATGGATCTAGTCAAACAATGAAAATCCAATAAAATCCAAGAAAATCCAGCTTTGTGCTTATAATACACATCCTTATATGCCTGAATATAGTAGTTGGGTAAGACATCCCTAAACATCAGGATCAGATGTGTAGTATAAAACACCACATAAGATAGGTTTAGGTTGTGATACTTAGCATAATACGTGAATTTCTACTATTTGTCTCAACATTTATCTTAATTGCACATTTGCAATGAGACAAACTTGAAACAAAATGGCCTGGGATAGTTGGAGTTAACCTAGTTTTCTTTGAAAGTACTAACAAAATAGTATACCATATATATGTGCTATTGAGGACTACTTCCTAAAATATAATTAGTTCTAACATGTCTACTCTAAACACATGATTGTTTAGAATATACCACCTATAACTCTAGGATTTCTCTGTGTGATATGCTCTAAATAAGCCTTCTTCAAATTAGGGACGATGGTTCTAACATACTTGGTACAGTTATTAGGATTTTAAGGCCTAAGCTTTCGAACTATTCCCTAAATCCTACTCCTTATCATCCTTTTGTTATCGTACTTATGATGTTCTACTCCATCATACCATGATTCTCAAGTGAATCATATATGATTACCAACTTTACCATGAAAAGTAGACTTAAATACTCCTATCACTCTTCCTTACCTCCTATGATTGACTCATCATAGACATATACTACCTTATATAACTTATCTTCCTTACTTAATATTAGTCATTTGACTTTTTAAATGACTCTTACTTAACCATACTTGTATTGGTATACTTCTTCCAATAGGATATCTTCCTTATGGTTGTATCCTCTCTTTGGGCTACCATGTGTTGTATACCCACTGTGGTCTACTACCACCCTTTATCTTAAGCTTCAATGGTGTTCTAATTATTTGGAATGAAGCAATATAGCTAATTAACTTCACTTAAGAAAGACAGATAAGAAAGATTGACTCAAGTGTGTCAGGATTATTCTCAAGTGAATACCCATCTCAAGTCAAAAGAATAGTTGGTTTAACTAAGACATCTTCCTATAGACACTACCAAAACCTATAGGTCTCCTTTAAAGGGTTTTAATCCTAGGGTCAAAGCATTTGCTCTGATACCAGCTGCGGTGACCCAGCGTACCACTGCATGGTGTAGTACACAAGTCGTTGACATAACACAAGTGAAACACCGTTCCACTCATATTACATCTCTCAGAGTGGTACAACAGAAACATATGCGAGTCCAAGGTATGTCTATAGAAGTACACACGAACTGTTTACATAAGATCCACACAGCCTCCTACTTTACAGTGAGGTAAAACTTCAAATAAAGCTCCAGAAGAACGACTCGTAGTCTATCTTATAGCTAACTCAAGTTTAAGAGCTAATTGGCTTGCTATAGAACTCTAGCTACTTAGGTGCTAGGATTAGGGAAAGGTTCCCTTTTATTTCTAGTCTAGGTTTCCATAATAGCTGATGCAGAAGTTGACTCCATTGACTTCTTTGATTGGATTCTTCATCTTGTTGCAGTTGACCTCTTTGTCTTCGAGTTCCACGGTAGTTTCTCCTTCGGTGACTTGATCTAAGAAGGGGGTTCAAATGGGATAGAATGAGTACGAGCGTACTCAGCAAGTTCATATTAGGAAATATGTGTATCATGCACTAGCTACAGCCATAGACCAGAAAGTCATAGCCAATGCAAGTTTTTGTAAACATTTCTTCAAAAGGTTTATTTTATTCTGAAAACTATGCCCGTCAGTCTTCACAGGTTGACTAGAACTTCGTGGAGTTCTGATGGCGTGTAACTCACACGTTCGTTGGGAACCCCAAGAGGAAGGTATGATGCGCACAGCAGCAAGTTTTCCCTCAGAAAGAAACCAAGGTTTATCGAACCAGGAGGAGCCAAGAAGCACGTTGAAGGTTGATGGCGGCGGGATGTAGTGCGGCGCAACACCAGGGATTCCGGCGCCAACGTGGAACCTGCACAACACAACCAAAGTACTTTGTCCCAACGAAACAGTGAGGTTGTCAATCTCACCGGCTTGCTGTAACAAAGGATTAACCGTATTGTGTGGAAGATGATTGTTTGCGAAAACAAGAAACGATGTTGCAGTAGATTGAGTTTCAGTAAAGAGATTTGGACCGGGGTCCACAGTTCACTAGAGGTGTCTCTCCCATAAGACAAACAGCATGTTGGGTGAACAAATTACAGTTGGGCAATTGACAAATAAAGAGGGCATGACCATGCACATACATATCATGATGAGTATAGTGAGATTTAATTGGGCATTACGACAAAGTACATAGACCGCCATCCAACTGCATCTATGCCTAAAAAGTCCACCTTCAGGTTATCATCCGAACCCCCTCCAGTATTAAGTTGCAAAGCAACAGACAATTGCATTAAGTATGGTGCGTAATGTAATCAACAACTACATCCTTAGACATAGCATCAATGTTTTATCCCTAGTGGCAACAGCACAACACAACCTTAGAACTTTCTGTCACATCGTCCCAGTGTCTATGCAGGCATGAACCCACTATCGAGCATAAATACTCCCTCTTGGAGTTACAAGCATCTACTTGGCCAGAGCATCTACTAGTAACGAAAAGCATGCAAGATCATAAACAACACGTAGATATAACTTTGATAATCAACATAACAAGTATTCTCTATTCATCGGATCCCAACAAACGCAACATATAGAATTACAGATAGATGATTTTGATCATGTTAGGCAGCTCACAAGATCCGACAATGATAGCACAATGGGGAGAAGACAACCATCTAGCTACTGCTATGGACCCATAGTCCAGGGGTAGACTACTCACACATCACACCGGAGGCGACCATGGCGGCGTAGAGTCCTCCGGGAGATGATTCCCCTCTCCGGCAGGGTGCCGGAGGCGATCTCTGGATCCTCGAGATGGGATCGGCGTTGGCGGCGTCTCTGGAAGGTTTTCCGTATCGTGGCTCTCGGTACTGGGGGTTTCGTCACGGAGGCTTTAAGTAGGCGGAAGGGTAGGTCAAGAGGCGGCACGGGGGGCCCAGACCATAGGCCGGCGCGGCCAGGGGTGGGGCCGCGCCGCCCTAGGGTTTGGCCACCCCGTGGCCCCTCTTCGTTTCATCTTCGGACTTCTGGAAGCTTCGTGGAAAAATAGGCCCCTGGGCTTTGATTTCGTCCAATTCCGAGAATATTTCCTTACTAGGATTTCTGAAACCAAAAACAGCAGAAAACAAAGAATCGCACTTCGGCATCTTGTTAGTAGGTTAGTTCCGTAAAATGCACGAATATGACATAAAGTGTGCATAAAACATGTAGATAACATCAATAATGTGGCATGGAACATAAGAAATTATCGATACGTCGAGACGTATCAGCATCCCCAAGCTTAGTTCTCGCTCGTCCCGAAAGGTAAAACGATAACACGTATAATTTACGGAGTGACATGCCATCATAATCTTGATCATACTATTTGTAAAGCATATGTAGTGAATGCAGCGATCAAAACAATGTATATGACATGAGTAAACAAGTGAATCATAAAGCAAAGACTTTTCATGAATAGCACTTCAAGACAAGCATCAATAAGTCTTGCATAAGAGTTAACTCATAAAGCAATAATTCAAAGTAAAGGCATTGAAGCAACACAAAAGAAGATTAAGTTTCAGCGGTTGCTTTCAACTCATAACATGTATATCTCATGGATATTGTCAACATAGAGTAATATAATAAGTGCAATAAGCAAGTATGTAGGAATCAATGCACAGTTCACACAAGTGTTTGCTTCTTGAGGTGGAGAGAAATAGGTGAACTGACTCAACATTGAAAGTAAAAGAATGGTCCTCCATAGAGGAAAAGCATCGATTGCTATATTTGTGCTAGAGCTTTGATTTTGAAAACATGAAACAATTTTGTCAACGGTAGTAATAAAGCATATGCATCATGTAAATTATATCTTATAAGTTGCAAGCCTCATGCATAGTGTACTAATAGTGCCCGCACCTTGTCCTAATTAGCTTGGACTACCGGATCATCACAATGCACTGTTTTAACCAAGTGTCACAAAGGGGTACCTCTATGCCGCCTGTACAAAGGTCTAAGGAGAAAGCTCGCATTGGATTTCTCGCTATTGATTATTCTTCAACTTAGACATCCATACCGGGACAACATAGACAACAAATAATGGACTCCTCTTTTATGCATAAGCATGTAACAACAATTAATAATTTTCTCATTTGAGATTTGAGGATATATGTCCAAAACTGAAACTTCCACCATGGATCATGGCTTTAGTTAGCGGCCCAATGTTCTTCTCTAACATATGCATGCTTAACCATAAGGTGGTAGATCTCTCTTACTTCAGACAAGACGGACATGCATAGCAACTCACATGAAATTCAACAATGAATAGTTGATGGCGTCCCCAGTGAACATGGTTATCGCACAACAAGCAACTTAATAAGAGATAAAGTGCATAATTACATATTCAATACCACAATAGTTTTTAAGCTATTTGTCCCATGAGCTATATATTGCAAAGGTGAATGATGGAATTTTAAAGGTAGCACTTAAGCAATTTACTTTGGAATGGCGGAAAATACCATGTAGTAGGTAGGTATGGTGGACACAAATGGCATAGTGGTTGGCTCAAGTATTTTGGATGCATGAGAAGTATTCCCTCTCGATACAAGGTTTAGGCTAGCAAGGTTATTTGAAACAAACACAAGGATGAACCGGTGCAGCAAAACTCACATAAAAGACATATTGAAAACATTATAAGACTCTACACCGTCTTCCTTGTTGTTCAAACTCAATACTAGAAATTATCTAGACCTTAGAGAAACCAAATATGCAAACCAAATTTTAGCATGCTCTATGTATTTCTTCATTAATGGGTGCAAAGCATATGATGCAAGAGCTTAAACATGAGCACAACAATTGCCAAGTATCACATTACCCAAGACATTAATAGCAATTACTACATGTATCATTTTCCAATTCCAACCATATAACAATTTAACGAAGGAGAAACTTCGCCATGAATACTATGAGTAGAAACCAAGGACATACTTGTCCATATGCTACAGCGGAGCGTGTCTCTCTCCCATAAAGTGAATGCTAGGATCCATTTTATTCAAACAAAACAAAAACAAAAACAAACCGACGCTCCAAGCAAAGCACATAAGATGTGATGGAATAAAAATATAGTTTCAGGGGAGGAACCTGATAATGTTGTTGATGAAGAAGGGGATGCCTTGGGCATCCCCAAGCTTAGACGCTTGAGTCTTCTTAGAATATGCAGGGGTGAACCACCGGGGCATCCCCAAGCTTAGAGCTTTCACTCTCCTTGATCATGTTGCATCATACTCCTCTCTTGATCCTTGAAAACTTCCTCCACACCAAACTCGAAACAACTCATTAGAGGGTTAGTGCACAATAAAAATTAGCATATTCAGAGGTGACACAATCATTCTTAACACTTCTGGACATTGCATAATGCTACTGGACATTAGTGGATCAAAGAAATTCATCCAACATAGCAAAAGAGGCAATGCGAAATAAAAGGCAGAATCTGTCAAAACAGAACAGTTCGTATTGACGAATTTTAAAATGGCACCAGACTTGCTCAAATGAAAATGCTCAAATTGAATGAAAGTTGCGTACATATCTGAGGATCATGCACATAAATTGGCTTAATTTTCTGAGCTACCTACAGGGAGGTAGACCCAGATTCGTGACAGCAAAGAAATCTGGAACTGTGCAGTAATCCAAATCTAGTACTTACTTTTCTATCAACGGCTTAACTTGGCACAACAAAACACAAAACTAAGATAAGGAGAGGTTGCTACAGTAGTAAACAACTTCCAAGACACAAAATAAAAACAAAGTACTGTAGGTAAAACATGGGTTGTCTCCCATAAGCGCTTTTCTTTAACGCCTTTCAGCTAGGCGCAGAAAGTGTGTATCAAGTATTATCAAAGGGTGGTGCATTCTCAGCGGGGTGTGGAGTTTTCTCAACCAGGCATAATATATTAGATACATAAGTTTTAGCATCTCCCTTTTCCTTAGTCTTAGGCGTGCTACTCTCATCAAACAAATTTTCAGGAACAAGCCAAGCATAGTTATTTTCTAGTGCATCATTCATAGCTAAGAGTTTACATGGTATTGGTGCTTTGATCTCCCCACCATCATCAATATTATTAGTGTATCTTATTCTATCCATGTCCATCTTTTCAAGGAGACTAACAAAATTAGTATGTGAACCAAGCATATTAAATTTAGCAAAGACCTTTCTAGCTTCTCTTGCTAGACCACCAAATTCTCTAAGAAGGGTTTCTAAAACAAAATCTTTCTCTTCCCCTTCTTCCATATAACCAAGTGTGAGAAACATGTGTTGGATTATAGGATTGAGATTAACAAATTTAGTTTCCAACAGGTGAACTAAATGCGCAGCAGCAATTTCATAAGTAGGCGCAAGGTCTACCAAGTGTCTATCTTCAAAATTTTCAATGGTACTAACATGATTGAAAAATTCTTCTATATTATTTCTCCTAACTATAGACCCACGTCCTACCGGTACGTCTTTTGTGGTAAAATTAAAAGGAAACATGATGAATTAAGTAAAGTAAATGCAAGTAACTAATTTTTTTGTGTTTTTAATATAGCAAACTAGATAGCAAATAAAGTAAAACTAGCAACTAATTTTTTTGTATTTTGATTTAGTGCAGCAAACAAAGTAGTAAATAAAACTAAGCAAGACAAAAACAAAGTAAAGAGATTGAGAAGTGGAGACTCCCCTTGCAGCGTGTCTTGATCTCCCCGGCAACGGCGCCAGAAAATATGCTTGATGGCGTGTAACTCACACGTTCGTTGGGAACCCCAAGAGGAAGGTATGATGCACACAGCAGCAAGTTTTCCCTCAGAAAGAAACCAAGGTTTATCGAACCAGGAGGAGCCAAGAAGCACGTTGAAGGTTGATGGCGGCGGGATGTAGTGCGGCGCAACACCAGGGATTCCGGCGCCAACGTGGAACCTGCACAACACAACCAAAGTACTTTGTCCCAACGAAACAGTGAGGTTGTCAATCTCACCGGCTTGCTGTAACAAAGGATTAACCGTATTGTGTGGAAGATGATTGTTTGCGAAAACAAGAGAACAGTATTGCAGTAGATTGAGTTTCAAAGAAAGAGATTTGGACCGGGGTCCACAGTTCACTAGAGGTGTCTCTCCCATAAGACAAACGACATGTTGGGTGAACAAATTACAGTTGGGCAATTGACAAATAAAGAGGGCATGACCATGCACATACATATCATGATGAGTATAGTGAGATTTAATTGGGCATTACGACAAAGTACATAGACCGCCATCCAACTGCATCTATGCCTAAAAAGTCCACCTTCAGGTTATCATCCGAACCCCCTCCAGTATTAAGTTGCAAAGCAACAGACAATTGCATTAAGTATGGTGCGTAATGTAATCAACCACTACATCCTTAGTCATTGCAGCAATGTATTATCCCTAGAGGCAACATCACAACACAACCTTAGAAATTTCATCACTTTGTCCCTGTGTCAATGCAGGCATGAACCCACTATCGAGCATAAATACTCCCTCTTGGAGTTACAAGCATCTACTTGGCCAGAGCATCTACTAGTAACGGAAAGCATGCAAGATCATAAACAACACGTAGATATAACTTTGATAATCAACATAACAAGTATTCTCTATTCATCGGATCCCAACAAACGCAACATATAGAATTACAGATAGATGATCTTGATCATGTTAGGCAGCTCACAAGATCCGACAATGATAGCACAATGGGGAGAAGACAACCATCTAGCTACTGCTATGGACCCATAGTCCAGGGGTAGACTACTCACACATCACACCGGAGGCGACCATGGCGGCGTAGAGTCCTCCGGGAGATGATTCCCCTCTCCGGCAGGGTGCCGGAGGCGATCTCCTGGATCCCCCGAGATGGGATCGGCGTTGGCGGCGTCTCTGGAAGGTTTTCCGTATCGTGGCTCTCGGTACTGGGGGTTTCGTCACGGAGGCTTTAAGTAGGCGGAAGGGTAGGTCAAGAGGCGGCACGGGGGCTGGACCATAGGCCGGCGCGGCCAGGGTGGGGCCGCGCCGCCTAGGGGTTTGGCCACCCCGTGGCTCCTCTTCGTTTCATCTTCGGACTTCGGAAGCTTCGTGGAAAAATAGGCCCCTGGGCTTTGATTTCGTCCAATTCGAGAATATTTCCTTACTAGGATTTCTGAAACCAAAACAGCAGAAAACAAGAATCGGCACTTTGGCATCTTGTTAATAGGTTAGTTCCAGAAAATGCACGAATATGACATAAAGTGTGCATAAAACATGTAGATAACATCAATAATGTGGCATGGAACATAAGAAATTATCGATACGTCGGAGACGTATCAAGTTCCTTTCCTGCCGCATTCGCAGTTCCCTTATCGGAACAGGGAGTTACAGTCACAATTCTTGATACCCTCTGCAGAGGTGCGTTACTTTACCCCACAAGAGATCTTAACCATGTTGCCGGCCGAGAGTATGTCCTCGTCCACACTTCCTTTGGTGTGAGGCCCAGTATAAGATCCAAGCCAATCACTGCCTTCTCCGCGACCCTGCAAACCCACCCTTTTGTCCAACCGTACACCCCCAGTAGACTTCTCCCGATAATACGGCTTTACTCACGGTGTACTCCGGACAATCCATCATAGATCGTAGAGCTTATCATCACTAATGGATGGGGATTTAAAAGGATTTCCCAACCTATTGCGGCAGTGCCTCCAACACCCCACCGGCTCTCCGATCCGTTGGCGTGCAGAAGGGAAAAGATACAGCTGACTTCCCCAGAGCCATTATAGATCTTATGGATAACGCGATATGTACGGCGCTAGAATCACTGGACGGCATTGGTAATTAATCCTAGGGTGATATAACCCATGCAATGGAACCTCCACCATATCAACACATACCATGGTTCCATTGCCCACCACATAGTCATATTCATAATTGTAAAATAATACTTTGCTTTTCAATGCATGAGTGATAAGTATAGTACTTTGCATATAGTTTGATACAAATAATCAAATGACATGAGCAAGCGATGAACTTGCCTTTCTTGACTGCAAGATTATGCAGGCAAAAGCTTCGATACGTGAGAACTCCAAATGCTGAAATACCATCATCGTTCGGTAAGGACAATGTTTAAAGAACTGGCAAAGATGCTATAATGCATAGTATGAGATGCAATCGTTCCGAGCGTAACCTAACCTCGATGATTTATGATGTATGAGTTGTAAAGATTTCTTTAGGGTTGGTTGCACTTTTAGAATGGTTCTCAAACAAGGTTCTTATTAGGGTTTGGTTATATTAGCATCGTAATCAAGTGATATAAGACATTATAACAATTACGAATGAATGCTGGTAAGCAGGGGGATAGGTACGCACGCATCCAGTGATTGACGCGTGGCTAACGTCGTTCGACTTGATAGTGGGTCAGTATTTTGTTTCGATGCAAGGCTAAGAAAACAGTGTTGCTTTTGTATTCTTGTTCACCATTTGTTGGTCTATACACTGCACGGAAAAGTTGAGGTGATGTGCTGATCCATGCTAGTGGTCTGATGCATGTCACTTAATATTCGTTTTGAGTTAAAAAAGGAAACAGGACCCACCAATCCACCATGCATGCTGACATGAGGCATGGACGACCATACATGCTCCTCCTGCTATAGCTAGCAGCGTGTCACGACAACAATCTGGCATGCCGCTCTACTTTCTTTAACGTTCGTCCGTGCCATTTGGCGCCAGTAGTTAATTTTGACGGGAGATGAATATCTTTCACGCATATCCATAAAAAGCTAGTGCTTGTAGGCTGTAGCAGCTTTTTTGTTGGAGGCCAGGGAACACTGTATTCGCTGTTGATATTTGTTGTTTTGCTAAGGACTGGATGCAGTGTAGGCTTGGTCGTACTTGCGTCCTTGCTCGTCATGAGTGCACACAAGGCAAAAGCAGATTCAACACCGTTTGGTCGCCGTCTACGAAATCAGAATCTTAAAGCAAATTCAACGGTGGATGAAGGGTGCACACCTATCCATGTGATCACCAAATCCACTCTCATAACAATTATACACATAAAGAATAGTGGTGGAATAATATGTAAAGAACAGTTGTCAATTTTTAAGTTCTATAGAACATGGTTGATGATTACTTATACTATACTTCAAAAGAATAACTTTTGAAGAACATGTTAGTTAAGAAATAATGAGTATTTCAAAGAAGAACTATGGCTTCTATGGTTTGATTGACATTCGTACTTCAAAAGAATAACTTTTGAAGAACAGGTAAAATAAGAACATGAACTACTATACCTAGGAGCTATGTAACCCTAGGGTTTACTATTTAGTTCATTTAGTTATATTAATAGAAACTAGTTGGGTTCTTAAATAGAATGGGTTTCTATATAGCAAGTATTGGTAAGGTTATTACTATGGTTTCCCATATACATCATATCAAAGGATGGTTATTAAGATGGTTCTATAATTAGCTATTAGGGTTTATTATAGTTTCATAATTGCTTTACTAAATAATCACTAATAGTTCCTAAGCTAAGTGGATTATCATTTCCTAAGTAGGGTTGAGTGGAATAGAAGCATATGTTGTGAATTGCTACACAAGGTTGATATTAGGGTTTATCATTATGGTGCTACTAGGGTTTGATGATTGAGGTTTATTCTCATGGTGTGGTAAATAGTAGTGGTGATCAATGGTACTAATCCAATTAACAAGTTAGGTTTATACCTAGGTGACACTAGTGGTTTATACCAGGTTTATTCAAAAATGAGACCTGATATGACAAGCTCATGTGAATTGGTTTTATGTTGGTGGATCATAAACATACATTCATTGGTTACCTATCAAGGTTCTACATGTAGAGTTGAGGTGGCTATGATCACATGGGCTAAATCCTTAGGGTTTTAGGTTTGCAACTACTATGGATGAACACATGAAATAATGAGATCAATGTCTTACTTAAATTAAAACTAGGGTTTCTAAATTATGGTACAACTCCTAAAATGATAATTGATAAATAGAGTTGTGGTTACTAATTACTTTCAATCAAAATTAGTAATGGTTTAACATTTTATTAATTTTTACAAGATTTAATAATTAGAGTAATTCTTATTTAGGTTTAATTAAGAATCAGGGTTTAATAATTGTTATTAGGTTTAAAGTATGTAACTTGTTAACTTAAGAATGTTTAAGTAAATAATTGTTGAGCTACCAAAATGATATTGGCTTTTAATATTTTCTAGCTTTATTGCTATTTAAAGAAAATAGTAAATGGTAATTTGCAAATTAGGGTTTATGAATTACCACTAATAATTAAGTTAATGCAAATATGATAAATAAGATTAATCCTAACATTTTAATTAGTTACTGAATAGTTAAAATTTAAATTTGAAACTTCACTAATTATTGGATTCAAATTTTATTTTAAATAAATGAAATGGCATAATTAATAAGGTTAAAAATAAATGAATTTTGATTTTGACACACATTTTTGTTTTATATTTTATTTGAATAGAGTTTATTTTTGTGAGCATTTTGATATATCATTTATCTTTTTCTGAGTTGAAATGAAATTTCTATGATTTTGCAAAGTTTCAGACATTTACTGGAATTTGAAATTAAACTAAATACTAAACTTACCGGTTCACTCTACACACAGAGAGACAGACAGGTGGGGCTACTGCCACGTTGGATGGCACGCAGGCAACGACTGGTCAAAGTGGACTGGGGCTGTTGACCGCACCGGCGTTTAACCGCCGGCGGCCAGGGCACGGTGGCGCCGCCGATTTGTGGCTTCCCGGGATGGGCTACTGAAGGTTTCCGACTCGCCTTGATTCACTGAACAAGATGGCGTGGTCGCCCTACTCAGGGGATCACCGGAGCAGCGACGGCGACCTCCTTCCGCGGCGGTTTACTCCGGCGAGATATCGAAATACGGCTACGGTTGATGATTAAGCGAGCGAGATGGTCCCTGAGATGCGCAAGAGTCACCTGAATATGCTGGTGGGCTCGGTGAGGCTTGAGGTGGCCGGAGACGAGCGCAATTTCGCCATTGCCGGCGATGTGCTGCGAAGGGATCGATGAAACTAGCCGGCTTGAGGAAGATTCAGCACGATTCCTTCCTCCCAGATGCTCTACGGCGTCAGGCACTCCTCCCAGAGCTCACGATAAGCTCCGGGATGGCTTGTACCATCGGGTTCGTCATCGACGCCGGCGACAGTACGTGGAAGAATGTGAGAGATAGAGAGGTTCTGGGAAGAAATGGATGGGCGGCAAGGTGCTAGGGTTTCCTGGCGGTGCTCTAGGAATATTTATAGGGCAAGAGAGGGTCTGGTTCGTCGGCTCGCCGGCGGTACTGGCCGAGATGCGATGGCGACGGTGAGCTGCATTCGGGCGTGAATCTTGATGCGGAGGGGATAAGACGGACGCGAGAGATATAGGGTGGAGTTCCAGAAGCTTCTGCGGCGTCCAGGGCGTCCTTATCGTCGTCGAGGACGTGGCCGAGCTCCTCCTCTGCGCTGTCGTCTCCGGAGAAGAAGAAGGAGACGATGGCTTGCCTCGCACGAATTTTGAAGCAAGCCGAAACGGTATCTGGGCTGTTTCGTTGATGGGCTGGGCTGGTGACATGGGTTGCTGCTGGGCTGCGATGGCCTGCTTCGGTGGACAGGTAAGTTTCCCTCCTTTTCTTATTTCAAATTTTATTTGCTGTTTTTATTTTCTGTTTTGATATATCTATTTGAATTCAAAGTTGAATTCTGTTTTGTTTTACAGGTTCTAAAATATTTGAACACTAATACATTTTGATAATGATGCTTGCTGCATTGTTTTGTTTTTAAACGACATTTATTAATTGATTAATTTTAGTTCTTATGAGACACAACTCAAAATTTTAAAATACTTATAGATTTAGGGTTCAATTCAATTACTTTAAATTTAGGAATCAATTCTGTTTTAAAAGATCTGAAATTAAGAATATGTGAATGGTGAACATATTATATTTTGCAAGTGCTTAACCATATTGATTATTCACATATAAATTAATTATGGCTTGGGTTATTACTTGTGATCCATGATTCACAAGTTAGGATATAATATTTCATGTGGGGTGGATCCTATATGAAAGGGTTTGGGGTTTTGGGAATACTTCACTAATTGAAGTAAAAATAGGCATGAGGTATGGCAGGGTTCTTATTATAATCCAAATTAATCCATGGGTTGGAATTCAAATGTAGTTTAGGGTTTAAGTAGTGATCACCAATGTGATACACAACTAGGATTAGAATATGAGCATAAGCTTTGGTTATGTTTCACTAATGGAACATGGCTCTCATCTACAAGATTAAGGGTTGGTTTAAACAAGTAAGATGTAATACTACTCTAGTATTCTCTAGGATAGACATGGCTATGGTTAGCATCTATAATCTCTCTCACTTCTAAATGTCTTGTAATAGCCTAAGGTCCTACTCAAGATATGATGATATGATCCTCTAAATATATGGTTTGCCTAGGGATTCTACCTTGCAATATTATGTAGCTTGTTCTTCAGGAAATCTGATAAACCTTCATCTTGTGGTATGCCTCCACCTCCTAGCTTCTTCATCTTGATCCTAGCTAACTCACATGGAAGGTCTCAAGTGTTTGGTTTCCTTGTAGCATGGTACAAGATGTCCAAATGGATGAAGGGTGTGGCTCTATTTATAGGCTTGGGCAAGCTCTAGTATCATGACACATAGGTGGTGACTCTTGTGTTGGTTAGATGAGTAAGGTGCTTGGTTGTCATGCCCTCATCCATAGCAATCTTTTTAGCATGAGGTGGCATAGCTTGGAAAGCAAGTCATGTAGATATTTTCATCCCATGTGGCAAGATCATTATCCTCTCATATGATTTATTTTTGGATAGCCAAGTGGCATTTGTTACTAAATATCTTGTGGATGGTTTTATTATTGTGGATGAGTCACTATATCATATTGGATTGGATTTATATTATAATATTGATCAAAAGATCAAGGTTGAAGGTTATTCCTCAAATTTGGATAGTTGGTGTTTGATTTCACCAAGGCATGATCATATGAGTTTTAAAATACTCATAGTCAGTTTGATTCAAATAGTTTGAACTATAAATCGTAATGTAAATGGATTTAGTTTTATGATATTCCATATACTTAATAAGTTATGATTTAAATAAGAATGTGTGGCTTTTATGCACTTTAGACCCTGTGGTTTACCTTATTTGGTAATAAGTTTAGAAGTGAATTAATTTACACACAAAGGTAGTTGCTAACTTTTAAGTGTTAATAAGTTAGGCTTCGATTCTTAAAGAATGTGTTGATATAAATCTAATTCTATTTGATCTAATCCATAGATCAAATCATCTCTACCCAAAACAAGGTTTTAGCAAAGATCACAGAGAAGTTTATAGCGCTTGACTTGATGATCTACTTCAGTTCCAGCAAGTCAAGTGAAGCTTCAGTTACTGTGGTAAGTTTTATTTGAAAGCGCGAAAATTCCCCGGATTTTCTATGCATGAATGCAATGCACACTTTGGTGTTCTCTCATTTTATAGCCTCTAAACCTGGGATATTACACTCATTGTTGTCCATTATGCCTTACTAGTGTGAACAAGAAACAAAAAGATGCAATTGCAGGATCTAAAGGAAATAGCTTCGAGCACAAACACAATGGCGCCAGAAAAGTACTGTTACCTGGAACCGGAGTATGAGTGCCTTTTACCTTTCCTCCCCGGCAACGGCGCCAGAAAAGTACTTGATGTCTACGGGTGCTTCTATTCTTGTAGACAGTGTTGGGCCTCCAAGAGCAGAGGTTTGTAGAACAGCAGCAAGTTTCCCTTAAGTGGATCACCCAAGGTTGATCGATCTCAGGGAGGAAGAGGTCAAAGATATCCCTCTCAAGCAACCCTGCAACCACAAAGCAAGAAGTCTCTTGTGTCCCCAACACACCTAATAGGTGCACTAGTTCGGCGAAGAGATAGTGAAATACAGGTGGTATGAATAAATATGAGCAGTAGCAACGGCACCAGAAAAGTGCTTTGCTGTCCAGGACTGACGTGTGGTTGATGGTGGTGATATTGCAGGAAGTACAGATGCAGTAAAACAGTAAACAAGCAGCGATAGCAGTATTTAGGAACAAGGCCTAGGGATCATACTTTCACTAGTGGACACTCTCAACATTGATCACATAACAGAATAAATAGATAGATGCTAGACTCTACACTCTCTTGTTGGATGATGAACACCACTAACTGTGTAGGATTACACGAACCCTCAATGCCGGAGTTAACAAGCTCCACAATATTCGATATTCATGTTTAAATAACCTTAGAGTGCACGACAGATCAACATAACTAAACCAAGTACTAACATAGCATGCACACTGTCACCTTCACGCTACGAAAGGAGGCATAGATCACATCAATACTATCATAGCAATAGTTAACTTCATAATCTACAAGAGATCACAATCATAGCCTACGCCAAGTACTACACGATGCACACACTGTCACCATTACACCGTGCAAGAGGAATAAACTACTTTAATAACATCACTAGAGTAGCACACAGATAAATTGTGATACAAAACACATTGCAATCATAAAGAGATATAAATAAGCACTTCACTATGCCATTCATAACAGTGAATAAGTATTCTGTGAAATATAGCATAAGAGACCCACACGGTGCACACACTGTCACCTTTACACACGTGGGACAAGGAGTCTCCGGAGATCACATAAGTAAAATCCACTTGACTAGCATAATGACATCTAGATTACAAGCATCATCATATGAATCTCAATCATGTAAGGCAGCTCATGAGATTATTGTATTGAAGTACATAGGAGATAGATGAACCACATAGCTACCGGTACGGCCCTTAGCCTCGATGGAGAACTACTCCCTCCTCATGGGAGACAGCAGCGTTGATGAAGATGGCGGTGGAGATGGCAGCGGTGTCGATGGAGAAGCCTTCCGGGGGCACTTCCCCGTCCCGGCGGCGTGCCGGAACAGAGACTCCTGTCCCCCAGATCTTGGCTTCGCGATGGCGGCGGCTCTGGATGGTTTCTCGTACCGTGGCTTTTCCGTATCGAGGTTTTAGGTCGAGGGGCTTCTTATAGGCGAAGAGGCGGCGTCAGAAGGTCAACGAGGCGACGACACCACAGGGGGGCGCGGGCCACCCCTGGGCCGCACCGGCCTATCATCTGGGGGGCCTGTGTCCCCTCTCTGGTGGCTCTCGGGTGTTATGGATGCTTCCGGGGATTCTAAGATGTCAAGCGTTGATTTCGTCCGATTCCGAGAATATTTCCTTACTAGGATTTCTGAATCCAAAAATAGCGTAAAACAAAGAATCGGCCCTTCGGCATCTCGTCAATAGGTTAGTTCCGGAAAACGCATAAATATGACATAAAGTATGCATAAAACATGTAGATATCATCAATAATGTGGCATGGAACATAAGAAATTATCGATACGTCGGAGACGTATCAGCAATTCAAAATGAGAGGCAAAAGCTTTATAAAGATTTACAACAACTTGAGAGTCAAGACCATAAGTAGCACTCATATTTCGAATTTTATCAGTATCCATAAAAGTTTCAATGCATTCATAATCATAATTTATACCTGACTCTCTACCTTTGTCGTTCTCCCAATCTTCAGCGTTCTCCTCAATCCGATCAAGAAGGTCCCTTTTAAAATCTTCTTCGCTGCGTGTAATTGATCCAGAACAAGTAGTATCCAACAAGGTTTTATCTTGAAAAGAAAGTCTTGCATAGAAATTATCAATGATGATATTACCAGGAAGCTCATGAATGGGGCATTTGAGCATTAAAGACTTCAATCTCCCCCATGCTTCGGCAATACTCTCTCCATCATGAGGCCAGAAATTATATATGCGGTTCCGGTCTTTGTGAATTTCACTTGGAGGATAGAATTTAGAATAAAATAGAGGCACAATATCCTTCCAATCAAGAGAATCCCCATTCTTCAGCAATTTGTACCAATGTGCCGCTTTACCGGACAGCGACATAGAGAATAGTTTCTTCCTCACTTCATCCATAGAGATACCTACACACTTGAATAACCCGCATAATTCATGCAAAAATAGTAAATAATCTCCAGGATGGACAGTTCCATCCCCTTCATAGCGGTTATCCATAACACGTTCAATAATTTTCATAGGTATTTTATATGGAATACTTCCAACAGGTGGATTTAAAATATCATAAGCATCATTAGAGTTATCGCATATGGGAGATAAAGTATTATCAGAGCAAATTTTCTTCCCTAAAGATGGGAAGCTAAAAAGATCATAAAAACTAGCTTCCCCAAGCTTAGACTTCTCCATAGCATTAGCAGTGATTGCGTTCATACTAATAACATTGCTACTAGCATGCAAATAAGGTTCCATAGGTTTTTTAATTTTCGCATCACACAATTCATGTCTTATTTCAGGAAATAGATTAAAAAGCTCACTGTTGTTTTCCATTACGCCTAAGTAGTGAAAAATAAAAACAAGAAACAAAAAGATGCAATTGCAGGATCTAAAGGAAATAGCTTCGAGCACTCACACACCGGCAACAGTGCTAGGAAATAGCTTAGTAGTCGGAGGATGTGAATACCTTTTACCTTACCTCCCAGCAACGCGCCTTTAAAATAGCTTGATGTCTACGCACGCTTCTATTCCTCGTAGATGTTGTTGGACCTCCAAGAGCAGAGGTTTGTAGAACAGCAGCAAGTTTCCCTTAAGTGAATCACCCAAGGTTTATCGAACTCAGGGAGGTAGAGGTCAAAGATATCCCTCTCAAGCAACCCTGCAATTACGATACAAGAAGTCTCTTGTGTCCCCAACACACCTAATACACTTGTCAGATGTATAGGTGCACTAGTTCGGTGAAGAGATAGTGAAATACAAGTAATATGGATGATTATAAGTAGTAATTGCAATCTGAAATAAAAATGGCAGCAAGCAAACATGTAACAGAACAGTAAATAAACGGTGATTCGATATTTGGAAACAAGGCCTAGGGATCATACTTTCACTAGTGGACACTCTCAACATTGCAATCATAATTGAATATAAATATCAGCACTTCATCATACTACTCTCTTATTGGATAGAGAACTCAAATTCATTGGGCAAGTGTGCAAAAGCACACCTCAAAGGCGTATTCCCAAGTACTAATAAACACCCCACACCGTCACCGTGAGCATTCATATGAGGTACTAACACACCACAATTCATAAGGGAGTTACACACGGCGTACACACTGTCACCATTACACCGAGGTCACAGTAACCCCAAAGTTCACATAATTAAGCACTTGAATAGCATATGACATCTAGATTACAAAGCTCATCATATGGATCTCAATCATGTAAGGCAGCTCATGAGATCATTGTATTGAAGTACATGGGAGAAAGAGATGAACCACATAGCTACCGGTAGAGCCCTCAGCATCGGGGGAGAACTACTCCCTCGTCATCATGGGAGACAACGACGGCGATGAAGATGGCGGTGGTGTCGATGGAGATGGCTCCGGGGGCAATTCCCCGTCCCGGCGGCGTGCCGGAACAGAGACTTCTGTCCCCCGAACTGGAGTTTCGCGATGGCGGCGGCGCCTCTGGAGTCTTTCTGGAGTTTCGTCAATTGTATCGAGGTTTTAGGTCACGAGGGATCTTATAGGCGAAGAGGCGGCGCAAGGAGGCGCCTGGGGGGCCCACCCCATAGGGCGGCGCCCCCCCTTTCGTCTGGGGGCCCCATGCCTCCCCTCCGACTCTCCTTCGGTGTCCTGGTCCGTCTCGGTGAATTATGATGTTTGGTCTTTGTTTCGTCGAATTCCGAGAATATTGCCCGAACAGCCTTTCTGGAACCAAAAACAGCAGAAAACAGGAACTGGCACTATGGCATCTTGTTAATAGGTTAGTTCCGGAAAATGCATGAAATTATTATAAAGTGTGAGCAAAACATGTAGGTATTGTCATAAAACTAGCATGGAACATCAGAAATTATAGATACGTTGGAGACGTATCACGCCTCCACCTCCCCCGGTCCAGAGCTCCGACGAGGAGGACGATGAAAGCACGAACAACGTCATCGACGTGGCCATGGACGCGAATTTCATGGCTGACGTGGAGCAGGAAGCAGAGGAGGAGCGAGCGTCCCACGCGGTGTTCGGCGCCGAGCAGGAATGCGGCAGGAAGGAGGCGACCGCAGAGGACGACTCCTCCAAATTCGAATGGTCCTCTGACTCTGACGGGCCTGGCCAGGAGGAGAAGGCGGCAAAGCAGAGGGCTTTAGTCGAGTTCATCGAGACGCTCAAGAAGACCGAGGATACCGCCAACGAGGCGCTGCGGCAGCGGCTGCTAGAGGACGCGGCGGCTCACCGAGCTGTAGTGGCCGCACGGCGAACGGAGCGGCGGGCGATGGAGATGCTGATAAGGAGGGAGGGAGGGAGGCAATGATGGAGCTGGGCCATCGGGCGAAAAGTAGCCTAGGCTTGTTTATCCTTTATTTCATGCTATTTTATGCTTTTCACTTGAATGAAAAATATTGTTGGAAAAACAATGTGGTTCGCTCCGCTGGAAACACACCCAGACGCAAACAGACACGCGGTGAAAAAATGATCATTTCATATTTGCGAGACGAGGGAAACGGACGTGCTCCGTTGGAGATGCCCTCGTTAAAGGTTTTTCTATGTCTCAAGTCAGTTGAGATTTTCTTAAGTCTAACTTATTTATAAAAAAGTGCTTGAGTTGCACTTTTCTGTTAAAAAGTGCAATTGCACTTTTCTGCTAGAAATGTATAACTGGATAGAGTCGCATTTTTATTTTACACTTTTCTGAAGTGACTAAGACTTAAGAAAATCTCAGTCAACTGATACATAGAAAATACCTATTTATTCCCTCCTCTCTTTTAATTTTTGATGATTTTGTTATGTTTTCATTTATTTTTTGAGAGATATGTTTCCATATCTAGCATACGCCTCCGCTTTCAGAGGACCCGTTACGCCTATCCACCAAAGACGCGCTCCTATTCATTCCCTTCTCTCCAAAGCTACGGACTGTTGAGGATTCAGGGTTCAGACCCCATACACCACCACTACCAGGCCCATGTCGGAGGCGTCCTCGTCCTCCTCCTCGGCGGCCGCCCCGCCCCCGGCCCCGGCTCCGGCCCCGGCTCCGGCGCTGGATCCGGAGGCGATTGCCCTCATGGCGGACGAGGCGCCGCCAGAGGAGATGACCTTGGTCCTTAAGTGGAACGGGAAGGAGTACACGGTGCGGGCGATGGGGGACGACACGCTGCTGGAGCTCAAGCGGCGCATCAGCGAGCTCACCGACGTGCTCCCCAAACGGCAGCGGCTCCTCTACCCGAAGATCATGCTCAACGACGACTCCGTCCTCCTCTCCTCCATCCCCTTCAAGCGCAACTTGAAGATCACAATGATTGGGTAAGCGCGATCCCCCCCTTCCTCCTCGTAACTCTGCCTGCCTAGTCGCTTGGTTCGGATTCAGAACAGTGCAATCGCGTAGAAACGGACTGTGGTTCTGTAATCCTCCACCGGAACGCTAGGTTTGGGCTCTGCTGAATCGACGGGAGATGCGCGTTTGGTGTGGATCGAGTGCTGATGCTATTATGGCTTTCCGATCCGAGCGGGCGAGATTTTGAGTGCTCTGTGAACCAATCGCTAAGCCCTAGCTTGTTTGATCTCTGCTGTTTGCGTCGAGATTTGAACTTGTTGCTTTGTTTCGTATGGTCTGGGATAGTGGAAGTGGCGTATTTGATGGCGGATTTAGGCATTTAATGTGGTCGTATCTGAGAAACAGGAAATGTTCGTCTATTTGACAGTTTAGACGAATGAATGGGGAATAATGTGGGTGGTGACAGCAGAAGCGTGAATTCAACTGGCGCTGATAGATTAGAGAGTATGCGGTTCTCAGCTGAGAAGAGTAAAATTACCTGCCCAGACCTTATGCCCTGTAGTTTTAATGATACTAGACGATTCCCCGCGCGTTGCTGCGGGTATTTATAGATTGATTCTAATTAAAAGTAATATAAAACTAATCAGCAAGGAAGAATATGCGTAACAGTTGTATGATTATAAACAGGTAAGAGAGCGACTGTGATCTTTGCTTAAAGGTGATGAGAGTTTTTGTACTATCAATTACGTGAACACATCTTCTCAGAATAATATTAAAAAGAAGAAAGTAATACATCTATATGAAGAGCAACGTGTTTTTCCTCTAGCGGCAGTCGTCAGTTCAAATGGTTGGACAGCAGAAATGAGCAAGAGCAAATATGTCAGCTGTCAGCATTGAAATCCAATATTCAAATGCACCGTCTCGGAGAGGATGTGCTCAGCTCTTGATTGCGTAAGATGTGGTACCTGCAACTAAATTCGCGGTGATGATGACGTTGAGTTGGCATAGCAAAACAACTAAAGTAGCCAGATGATCGGAGAAGATAACATCTAGATAAAGCCAGAGATCAATAGAAGAAGTCCACTTCGTTTTTATCTGCAAAGAAAAGAGAAGCAGAAGTCGGAACACAAACGAATGATCAAACATATATGCAATACATCAAAGAGTTTTAATTTCCTTAGCTCAATCACTTCATAAAAATGACACGGGACATGTCCGCGTCTCGCGCTGATAAAGGGAAAGAAGTTTGAGGGAGATGTAGAGCAGAGAGCGTGATCACGATGATGTACAGACCATAGATGAGGACTACCCAAGGACCAGTACCCAATACTTATACATGGTGTCATGATTAATGGACAGGGAAGAAGAGAGTAATCATGAGTTACTAAAACGTTTGGGCTTTTTCTTTATTCATGCTAGTGGAACAAATGGAAACTGAGTTGTCATGGGATATGAACGGGAGGATTGTGAGAAGGTAATGCTTTGAAGAGGAAGGGAAAGAACGTGTCTGGCCAAGTGGAGTTGGATGCGGCATAGCTGATGATCATGAGAACGCAAATCAACGGGAGATGATTAGAATCAGACGGATGTGATTATCTTAGTGATGTGGATAGGCTGCATGTGAAGATAGACAAAATAAATAACCCTCTAGTGGGGTTTTTCTTTATAAGAGATATAGATTTGGGTGTGCTGCATAAGCATCTCACTTGGACTTGGAGTATGTTTAGTCCACCCCAACCATGTGAAATCTTTGCCTTGCTGGACAATTGTTACTAATGCTTTTGTAACGAACATTGTTGATCTATTTTTCACTCTTGGACAATAACAGCTAGTTATTCTTGAAATTCTGGAGATCTGATGTTCTTCCAAGTTATGATAACATTTGGTTGGTCAGATATGCAGGCTAGCAATGCGGGCCTTGAGTCAATGTGTTATAGAGATGGTAACCGAATTTTAATGATGACGTAGGAGCAGTCTAGTCTGTTTGGATGGTTCTATGGTGGCATTTTTTTTTCTTCGGCCCCTTTGTGTGTATAACTAGTCGAATGAACAAAGTTTAGTTTGGTCAACAACACCATCAACAACATCCAAGCCTTTTTCCCAAGCAAGTTGGGCTAGGCTAGATATGAAACCCAACAGGAACACGAGGAAACCAAAACAAGGAGAGAGAGATTAGGAATAACCGGTCCCAAGCCGGATGAAGGAGGAGGGTGGTGATAGGCTTGGCGAGCCAACCTAAAAACCAGCCATTCCTATGGATATGAAAAGTTCAGTTTGGTCAGCTCCTATATATATTCTGTTTTATGGTGTTACCTACCCGTCATGTTTTCCTATACTTGCCAAATTGTTTAGCTTATGGATCATTACTGCTTGTTGAATCGTATTAAGTTGCATAAGTTTGCAATTTAGTTTTTCGTGAAGGGCTAAATGCATGCTAGTGGAATACTTATATATAGTGCACAGTGAGGCAATTGATTTAGTTCACATAGACCAATCATGAGTACAGACTACTTCCCTGTACAGCGAGCTACATATTGGATGTGGAGTGTGGATTGGTGAATAACATTCTTCCATTGGAGATGGCTATGGTGCCACTTGATTTTTTTTTGAAAAAACCTTCCAGCTGTAGGATGATTAGTGGATGGTGGAGAACGTGTATTTTGAGTGCGTGGGCATGTACCTTACTTGCATGCTTGCGACCTTTTAGTAAGTCATTTCAAGTTGGGAGCTGGATTGTTTCTTTGAGACAGAATAGTGGTATAGCTGTGAAGTATGTTGTGTGTGAGAGTGAATCTGTTCTTAATGTTACTTTATCCTTGAGCACATTACAAATTTAAGGTTCTTTTCAACAGTTCGAATTCAAATCACTCTTGTGGTGCATGGTACCTCAAGCGACATGCTTCGGTTCAAAATTTTAATTTGTGAACTATAAAATTTCCTTCTATATGGAAGGTGCCTACTGTTCTCTTCGCAGTAATTTGTCTACATGTTGTCTTTGCACTCAGTACTGTCGAAGAAGAAATATATGTGGACCAACCAGATGATCCAGAGGTAGTCGATGATCATGAATTATTCAAGAGTGAAGTTACTGCTATCAAGGATAATGAAGTCTACAAGAAAAAATTAAAAAGACGTGCAAGCCAGTATAAGGTGTATTTTCTTGTCATGTTCATTTCCTGTTATATGCTCTTCCATATGCCTGCTTGTATGGTTCTACACGTGTATCTATTGTCTTAGTTCTGATACTCATGGTGCTTTCAACTCTGTTCAATCTATGTGAGATCAGTCCAACTTCCTGCATGATTTGAGCTTTGAGTAGATTAAACATTTTTGTAAGACTTTACTGTGTGACTTGCCATCTACTAAAGCTTTGTGAGTCTTCTCGAGTAGTAGTACAATGAGTGCTTTTCTTGTGTTGCTTTACTTGAACATAGACTTGGGTAGTTTATGGAGCAACAATCTGTTAAACATAATTGTGGTCTGTATTTTCTTTATTTTGATCTACTTCTGGTAGACTGATACTGTCGAGATAACAACAGAAGCAATCAGCCAATCACTGTAGGAGTCTGTTTGGGCCTACCTAACTGTCCTGTTAAACTATTTGTAAGATGAATTTGAGGTGTGATGAAAAGGCTTTTGTGTACTGTATTTCTTCTCCTTATTTATGGTGATTCTCTAGGTGTGTTTAACATATCTTTCTCTGTCTATGCCTGTAGTTCAAGCTCTTGAATCCATGCCGTGAAGGAAAACGATTGCTTGTGTTAGACATTGACTATACTCTGTTTGACCATAAGTCTCCAGCTGAGAATCCTATGGAACTCATGCGTCCGTGTAAGGATACTTTTCCTCCCACTCTGTTGTGTGTTCCAGTCAGCAATTGTTTGATGCCATAATCCCTTCGCAGATCTTCACGAATTTCTCACATACGCATATGCAGAGTATGATATCATGATATGGTCAGCAACAAGGTTAGCCTTTTGCTACCCTTAGCTATCTGTTAACCGATCATGATTGCAGTCTGAGATGGTTATAATGATTTTAATATTGGACCCTGGAATGCAGTATGAAATGGGTGCAGTTGAAGATGGAGCAACTTGGCGTTCTTAGCAATCCCAACTACAAAATCACTGCTCTTATGGATCACTTGGCGATGATAACTGTGCAATCTGACAAGTATTATGCAAACAAAATTTTTGACTGCAAGCCTCTTGGTATTATCTGGGCTAAGTTCCCCGAGGTTCGCATTCTGTGCTTAAATTTATCAGTAATGAATGTGCTGTTTTCTGGAGGAATTATCTGATCATTGCTTGTGGCTCTTCCATACACAGTTCTACAATGAAAAGAACACGATCATGTTTGATGATCTCAGAAGGAATTTTGTCATGAATCCACAGAATGGCCTTGTGATCAGACCATTCAACAAGGCCAGTAAGAACAGAAGCCGTGATAAGGAGCTGGTACATCTTACGCAGTACCTGCTCGCCATTGCGGAGCTAGAAGATTTCAGCAAGCTGGATCACGATGCCTGGGAATCCTTCATGGAAAATGGCAAGAGACGCCGACACAGGTAGTTTCCTTCAATGTAGTGATCGGCAGGCAGAAACTTCTAGAGGACCTACCTTTTTTTGTCAAGGTCTTATCTTTTATGTACACATACTAGTGCACCGGAATCACCCAGGAAACTTAGTATCTACTTAAAACTCACTCCGAAAATATCCATATGCTTGATCTGAATTCAACTTTTTTTTGCCATATTGCACTTGTTTCTGAGGCTTCAGCTGTGGGTGCGTTTTCAGTTTCAACAGAAACTGCTAGCTCTGCGCTGTGGTTTGTTTTGTGAAGGATGCACTGTGGTGATTTGATCATGCCACGACTACCTGGCCTCCAGCTTTGCATGGGCGCGCAGTGTTTGCAACAGTTCGTAGGGTAGTAGAATCATTAGCATACCCTGGACCTCCCATGGGTTGGCTTGACTGGGCCGAGTTACTGCTACTGCCAGTGTGTTGGTGATGACTGACTGCTGAGGCTAGCATCTGTCTTACTGGCTCACCCAACGTATCATTTCGAGTATCATAATGATGCCGCAGTCTTACCAGTCTACGGCATCTGTATGTATAGGAACCAGGACAAGTTATTATGGTCCCTGGCTAGCTGTTGCCGTGTTCAGTGTCCCTCGGCAAGCCGAGTATCTTGATAAAGATGGCCTGCGTCCTGAATCTTACTCTCTCCATTCACTAATATAAGATGTTTTAGCTTCTTGTAGATCCATCTAATTTAGTATGTACCTAGTTTACTTTTAGTGTGTAGATTCACTCATTAGGATGTGTATCTAGTCCACTTTGAAATGTCTAAAACATCTTGTATTTGTGCACGGAGGGAGTACATTGGTTTTATTTCATGTTTGTTTCGAAGAGGAGTCACGCTGTTTTTGTAGATAGCTTAAACGAGGCCCTTCGAAGGATTTTATTTAGGTTACCATGTTAACCGGTGCGTTGCAACTACTACCTTCATTCTAAAGTAAGTGTTGTAACTTTTTTAGATACGGATGTATCTACACACTGAATCCATAAGGTTGCGACACTTACTTTTTTAACTGGGGTAGTACCTGATTTGGGTTAGGTCCGATGCATCGCCATCCGCGCCTTCATCTGGCAATCTTTGAGTTGTATGACCTGTTGCTCCCCAACCCCATGACAATCAGCGGAGATGACCCCACGGGCCAGGCCACGGGTGTGCTGGGATTTCAGTGAAGGGATTCCTCCAGATAACAGCGCCATGTGGACCACGGCCGTGCCTAGCCAAGCCAATGTACCACTGCGCCGCGCGTCTTGCTCCAAAACTTTGAGTGAATTACAACAGGTCGAAATCAATGTCAGTTGTGGTCTTTGGACGTATTCCTGATGCCAAACTCGTCCCTCTTAGGTTTGTATTTTTTTGGCATCTGATATATTATAGTGGCTTTGTTGGGCGTGCACAAGTATAAAGAAAACTTGAAAATATACCTGACGAACACATAAACACGCTACAGACGCACTGCAGTATAAGCATTGGTCATTTATGCAACATGACACGACGGTACAACACGGTGCGGATTACAGAGGCTGAAAAGGAATTAAAGGAGGGCAGGCTGTAGGAGGAGGGTCAAATCTAGGACACCTTTGGGCTTTACATTTTACAACGGGACGGTACACTGACTGACACACAACATGGCCGCAGCAAGCATGGTGCACGGTCATATTTTTATTGTCTTTTATACTCGGTTAAAACAGATGGCCAGATATACGGAGGGCAGTAAAATATGATCACGCAGAAACTACACACATACAACAGATTCGGCAGCAGCAAACTTTGTAAAATCCTTCGTGGAAGAAGAAGGCTTGTGTTTGTGTGATGGATGATCAAGCCAGCAGCCAGAAGTTCTTCTGCCACCGGGTGCTGACGAGGTAGCCGCCGACGCCCTTGCTCTGCTTCCTCACCGCCAGCGTCAGGCACTCCGCCTGGCTGATGCACTGCTCCACGAACTCCTCGCTGCTGCTCCGCACCAAGCTGCAACAAAGTTTTTTTTTTGTTTCAGACACACGCTCGCATTAGCTGGTCCATTGTCAGTAGCTAGTTTTGCTATGACAGGAGGCGTAAAAGGAAACCAGTAGTGATGTCAAGGTGAAAAGCATGGCTCAGTTTCCACATGACACTGCTTTACTACATTGTTATGTTGTCCCATGAAGATGGCAACAATTATAGGTGCGTTATGTGTAGGATTCATGCTTTGTTTAGTTGGCTTGTCACTAAAGGGACAAGAAAAAGCATCTGAGATTTATGGAAAGCACATGGATCTGCAGTGTGGTGTGTTGTTTTCCGTAAAGACATGGATGGACCGCTGCTATTGAACGGTTGTGAGCCTGCCTGATTGAGTCTATCTGCCCAGGAGCCATCGCTTGTGAATGTACCGGACCCGCTCATAATTCACCATAAAAGGCTTTGCAGCGAGGCCACTTCATCCACAAGATAGATAAATTTGCTGAATTGCTGATGTTTTACGCTCACTATAGGGATAAGCTTAACTATGACAACTGGTACCACTACAGATGCAAATACTATAACATGATGATGTAGTACAGATGAAGTTTTTTGTTGGGATTCAGGATCCAGGCATGAATGACTCTGAACTACCCCCATTTTAAAACTACTCACTGCAGCGCAGAGTATAGGCTGACATCATGATAGATTCTCCCGGCCGGCTGCTACTCAAAGTTGACCCTAGCCTCCCATTTTTAACACACACTCACATACTGACATACACCCAATAGTACTAGGGATAACGTAGATACAGATACAGTAATGTATGGTGTGAGACACTGAGACGAGATGCTTACCAGCTTAGCCAGCAGAAGGTGGAGGGCTTGGTTTGGCTGAGCACCAGCACGGAGGCCTCCAGCTTCTTCACCTGGCTGAGGACGGTCGCCAGCTTGGGGCCTTGGATCACCAGCGCTTCGATCTCCACCTACCAAAACCAGACATTCAACATCCCTCTTCTTCACACGCAATCGGACACAGGAATAGTTCAGGCACGTACTGTCGAAACATTTATGCAGTTGTGTGTGTACTACACTACTATACATTGAGATCAATGTTGCATTGAGATTCTGACTTTTGGTTGAAGCAAGCAAATCACGGCCGACGCTAGGGGTTGGGTTTCGTAGCTCCCTTGTTTATGGCCGGTTTAGGGGGGATTTTGCTTGGGGCTGTGGGAACCTTGGAGCCCCCACTGGCTTGTTTTTTTCGTAATCCTTTCTTTATGCGGGCTGAGGGACCTTTTGGGCAATGATCCACACAGCCATGAAAAGTGGGCAATGATTCCCTTTTCATGTGTGTGTGTTACTGATCTGATCTGTGAATATAAGAACCCATGGACGTATTCAACATTTCACCAAAGGGTTCTCTCTCTCCCTCATGTGCATGAACTCCAGGATTAACCAGGAACCAAAACTTTACACTGTTGACTACACTTGCAGGCTATCTTTGGTCCTAGCTTGCACATACGAGCTAGTAGTAAAGCATGCTTGCATTTCAGATGATATGTACTCCCAAAAAACATTTGCTCCAGGTCTAGTTTCCATGAGCTAGTGGTAAAATGAAGTATAGTGCATCATTTTCTCTAGCTTGGGGGTGAAACTAAAACCTTTGTGAAGTGAACTAGAGTACTAGCAATTCTCTTGGGCATGCCTCCAGGCGCATGCTTCCAAAAGGAGTGCCGAAAACAAGCTAGAGACACGCTCCTAACAAATCAGCAAACTGGAGTAGCAGAGCACAGGTAAACTAGCTCCAACGAGTGCACTCGGATAGCTAGCCAGAATCACACCACGGTTCTGATTTTCGTGGCAACAGAAGAAGAAGAATGGAGAAATGGCACGTACCTCGGGCCTGCAGGCCTTGCAGAGCGTGCCTAGTGAGTTTGCGAGGGAGGGTGCCATGTCGTCGTCCCCTCCGCAGTGCGGCAGGACGTGGAGCAGCGTGAGGAAGTCGCCCCTGTTGGCGACGTGCGTGAGCGCCCACATCATGGCGTGCTTGGCCCCGGAGCTGTCGTCCACCACCACCATCACCCGCTTCCGCCCCGCCGCCTCCGCCTTCCCGCCGCCGACGTACCCTCCCCTCCCCGCCTTCTTCTTCGACCACCGCCTCGACCCCCTCCTCCTGCCACCGCCGCCGCCGCCGCTGCTGTAGCCCTCCTGCGGCGTCTGCAGCCCGTTGCTGGAGCTCAGCTGCCTCAGGAAATGCTCCCCGGCGCCGCTCGCCATCTATCTACGGCACGGTGGCAATGCCGCTGGCCGTGCGCGCTCAGTCTGCAGGGGGAGTGGGTGCGACACAGTGCTCGTTAAGTGTGGAGAGAGTGGCACGGAGCTGGGCGAGCCGAGCGGTATAAAGATGGAGAGGCCGGAGGAAAGGACAAAGCCGCTTAAAGAGAGGAATCGCGGAGGATGGATGGATGGATGGACGCCTCGTAGTAGAGACTAGAGAGTGGTCACGAGCGCGCGAGCTCCACTTGTACGTACTACTGCAGAAAACAAAACAAAAAACTGAAAACCTAGAGCCTGATTAATTATGGTTTCAGAGTAGAGTAAGAGTACTTAACAGAAACAATGACGCAAATAGAATACTGCAGAGAGATTTGCTGCGCATTTCCAAAAAAGATGAGGCGCATTATCGTTTGATTCGCTCGATTTTGGACTGGATAGCATACACATTTCACATGCGTACGGGCGTTTGTTGCAATCACGGTTTCATGGAGAGAATATGTCAGGTAGGGTTCGTCGGCATATATACAAGGTTAGCTCCAAAACGAGATGGATTGGTCAATACGGCATCAATCGTAATGCACGGAGTTCTTGGCGCTACCTAAGCTAGCATACTTCCATGCTTATCGCGTATCGGCGTACGCATCATCAATTCCAAATGCTTTGTTAGTTTGTTACTCCTCCTACTCCTAGTGGATCGATCTTGTTGCACGTGCTACCCCACCTAGCACCTACATGCAATATTTTTGGGCTTAATCTGCTAGCTCGGGCAGTGAAGCTAAGACCAAGCGCTGCTCTTAGCACCTGTAAAATATACTACAGTGTAGCCTAGTTAAATCTAATTCAGGGACCAGCTAGCAAATTAGCACTGCAAATCAACACACCAACTCATGGTTCTGACAGTTCACACACTTGTAGCTGGATGCACACGCATACATGATTGTCCAATTCACTTGAGAAGGGTGTACATGACTACGTGTTGGTTGAGAGTTGAGACATGCGTGGTGTGGCCCTTGCTGCAGGGTGCAGATTCTCACTTTCTCCCTCCTACATCGTCCCTGTTCCTAGCTTCTAGACTGCTAATACAGACACTCCCTTGTGACGAAATAGCCTCAGCATTTCTTTCATGGAGGCATCATAACCGAGGGCGACGGGATCGATGCTTGGACGATCTGCAGAAGGTGACCGGAAATGGCAATCGCAATGCAATGCTTCATTCATGCGCGCCACAGCTCATCTACTGCAAGCTCTACTAAACGCCTGCGCTTTTACAGAGTTACGTACGTGCTGCTGCTAAAAATTTGAAGCTTCTTTTGTATATTTTTGAGGCTACGTCTGGTTTGAAACTTAACTTTGAAAAGAGTGAGGTGATGATTACTCCGGTGGATGATGTTAAAGCTCAAAGTTTTGCTGATTTGTTCAATTGACAAAAAGGGGATTGGCCCATCAAATATTTGGGTACTCATGTGTGTGCCAGAAGGACTACACTGGCTGAGATGGGGTTTCTTGGTGAGAAAAACAAAGAAGAAAATGAGTGGTTGGGTTGGGAACTCCATGTCTATTGGTGAAAGATTAATCAAAATTGATGCATCTTTACCCAATGTTGCTGTGTACCAGATGTGTATGGGGTTGTTGCCTAAGACCAATATTGAAGAGATGGATAGACCTATCAGATCTTTCTTCTGGGCTGGCAGTGACAAGAGAAAGTACCATTTTATTAAATGAAGATGGATTTGCAAATCGAAGAAAAAAGGTGAACTGGGCCTGAAGGATTTATGCAAATTTAATATCAATTTAATGTGTAAATGGTGGTGGAAACTTGAGAGTGGAGCTGGTCCTTGGCAGGAGTTTATGAGAAGGAAATATTTGAGAGGTGTTGGTATATTTTATTTTAGGAAAAGACATGGGGACTCCCCTCTTTGGTTTGACATAATGCAGGTGAAAAGCCTATATCTGTGTGGGAAAAGAATGCATGTTGGCAATAGCAGACTGACCAGTTTCTGGTGTGATGTTTGGTATGGCCACTCTCCCCTGAAAGATAAATTCCCTAAGATCTATAATATTTGTAGGGAACAAGACATTACATTTGTTGCTGCAGCTGCTATGGATTGGGGTTTCACTTTTAGGAGATGGATGCCCCATGATCATGAAAGTATCATGCATATGTTCTTCAAATGTGATGCGGCCAAGTATTTTTGGAGCTCTGTTGGACAGGAGATGAATGCTGGTCTGGCTGCATTCTGTTGGGCAATTTGGAAGTTGAGAACAAAGCATGCTTTGAAGGAATATTGTTTCGGTCTCCCAGTGAACTAATTAGTTACGCTATTGTTTTCATGAATTATTGGGCAGGTTTACACAATGAAGCTGATGCTGGGAATATTAGGTTGGGTGCGGATAATCTCTTGCGACTGACATCCATGGCTGATGGGTTAGGATCAAGAGGAGCGGCTACTGGGAATCCTCCGTCTTCTTCCCGCCTACTGGGTAGTGGAACTGATGATGACGGTAACGACATGGATATTGATCACACAGATGGGTAGATGGGCAGTGATATCAGTACAAAACTGGGAAGAATAGAAGATGGTTTCTGGATCCAGATCGTTTTGGTTCACCGAGGTAGTGGTTATTCATTGATGTGCTAGTGCTTAAGGATGTGGATATGGTAGTTGTAAGAGCAAGATTCATACCCCAAGTTTTGTGTGTTTGATGACAACACTTGAGTAATCTCACTGTGTGCCTTGAGTATCATTGTTAGATTTGCAAGTACACGGTGACCTCGCCGGACGCGTCAAGATCGGAAGACTGAAGCGTAGTTGATAGGTTTTCTGGTTTTGTGTGTGTCTAGTGAGGTAACATGGTTGGAGAGAAAAAGGGAAGAAGACCAGATTTAGCCAGGCCGGTACTACCGGTACCTGTAGCGGTAGTACCGCTACCCCTATAGGTACCGCCCTCGGTACCGCTCTGAGTCTAAGCTGAATTCGTCCCCCAGAACATGCTGCGGTACCCCTGCAGTACCTGGGGCGGTAGTACCGCTCACGGTACCGCTTAGGTACCGTAACGAGTTACGGTCGTACCGCCCTGGTACCGCTCTGGTACCGCTTTGGATCCAGTAAGGTCTGGACCCTATTGCGGTACCTCAAGCGGTACCTCGTGCGGTAGTACCGCTCTGCGTCCTTTGACCAGATCTGGGAGGATTTCGAACTCAGAGCGGCAGTACCGCTTCCCAAAAGCGGTAGTACCGCTTAGGCCAAATCTGGACATAACGGTTGGATTTGGAGGAGCCTATTTAAGGGCCCCTTTTGCCCCAACACGATTTTATTTCTTCCCCCTCTCTCTCCTCCATTGTTGCTGAGCTTAATCCTTGAGGTTCTCCTTCCCCATCCAACCAATCATGCCCAAACTTTGAGGATAGGTGGAGGAGACCCCGATCTATAGTTCTACCAAGAGAGATTTCACCAATACTAGCTATTCCTTAGTGGATCTTGGTGGTAGGGTTCCTTTGGTGGATCTTGGAGAAGAGTTCCTTTTGTGGAGCATTGGAGAATTCCTTTGGTGGAGCATTGGAAGAGTTCCTTTGGTGGAGCATTGGTGATGGGTTCCTATGGTGGAGCATTGGAGATGTGCAGCTATGGAGTCTAGCTTGGTGATGTACTAGATCCATAGGGTGTTGGGAGCATCCTTGTGAGTGGAGCTCGCCCCAACCTTGTGAAGGAATCACCGCCTCGACCGGTGCCTTAGTGGAAGAGGGAGAGCACCTCCGTGGAGCTCTCTCGAGGAAGAAGGTGAGGCCTTCCTTCGTGGTGTGGCCGCCTAGTCTCTTGTGTGAGACTAGCACCTCCTCAACACAGACGTACTTCCTTTAGTGGAAGGAACTGCGGGAAACAAACCTCGACTCGCCTCGCGCCCCCCGGTTGTCTCGCTCCTTACTCTCGTTATCTTGTTGTTTCCTTTACTTGTTGCACTCGCCCAATATTCATTGTAGGATCACCCATATTGCTAAAGTTCACACCTTTACCTTCCGCTGCATAAAAATTGGAAAAGACTAAAACTTGCCGTAGCGCCATTCACCCCCCCCCCTCTTGTTCGCTACGATCCATTCAAGTGGTATCAGAGCAAGGTTTTCTTGCTCGGGCTTTACCGCCTAAGAAATGGCCGAACAAGAGGCGGATAAGAATGGGTCACCTTCCCTTGTGCCACCCGCTCCATCATCGCCCATCGATTCCACGACGGCTACGTTGGATGACCTCAAGAAATTGGAGTCATCCATCGTTGCCCAAATGAAGGCGATGATGATGGAGTTGGTTGTACAAAAACCAAACCCTCCACCAAAAGCAAGTGCCGAGGATCCGCCACCAAAAGCTAGCACCCTTCCTCTTGTTGATTTTGTCGCGGAAGCGACAAAAGATCCACAAAAGGAAGGGCTTGGGGATACCGGCACTTCAACAAAAGGGAAGGATGATGACACACCGGTTGAGGAACGTCAAGGGAGTTATCATGCGGTGCCACCACCAAATGATTACACCATCAACGTTCCGATACCGATGCCGCATATCTTGTCGCATGGTTCACCACCGTCTCTTGAGTCAAACAACTTTGAGAATTGGCAATTCTTAATGCGTTCACATGTTCGCAGCGCTTCTACCGAGCTTTGACGTATCATTGAGGAGGGCTATTCACCACGAGATCCCAAGAAATTGACAAGGAGAGATGTGGTGGATGATCAACTCAACGCCACCGCCATCAACATGATTCATATGGCCATCACCCCCAAGGATCGCGCTCATATCCGCTCGCTCAAGACCGCCAAGGAAGCATGGGACAAACTTGAGAAGCTCTTCCTCTGCAATGCAAGCATCCAAAGCTCCCGCTTTAATGAAGTGAACAACATTGCCGACAAGTTTGTCATGGTTGAAGGAGAGACCCCCGAAGAGATGTATCGACGCCTCATCGCTCTTGCCGTGCAAATGCAAGATCTTGGAGCAACGTTCGTGGATGACCATTGGATCAAGCGCAAGTTCTACAACGCTCTCCTCCCTTATGAGGAAGTGAAGTTGACGGCCATCCGCCAAAACGCCTCCTTCCGTGCTATGACATCCGATGAAGTCCTTAGCGAAGTCATCGCTTTGGACATCTCCAAGAAGAATGCAAAGGATCTTGTTGCTCGCGCCCACAACTCCCGCAAGCCCAACCTTGCATTGAAGATGAAGGTGCATGAAGCTAGTGAAAGCGATGAGGATCCCGTTGAGTGGGGATCGGATGATCTCAAGGTCAACTACCATGAGCACATGGCTCTCGCCGCCAAGAAGTTTTGGGATGTAAACATGTCCCAGAACACAAGACCAAGGAGATCACGTGATTCTCCAAGAAGACTCTCCAAGAGCCCAAGAGAAGGGACAAAGGGAAGAACATGCTACAATTGCGGTGACAAGAATCATTTTGTTGCGGATTGTATGTTTGAGAGAAGAGAAGATCATTGTCAACACCCGGATTTTTAAGTCCAGATGCCTATTATGCCATTCCTCGCAATCCCAGGAATATTGTTTTTGCGAGACATAATAGATTGATATCACAACACATCATTCATTACAACACATAATCGTCTTACAAATAAAGGATCACATGATCCAGTCTTATTACAATAATAGAAGTTCTATTGATCCATTACATAACACAGAGCGGAAGCGAAAATAGCGTAGTAGTAGTCCATCTATTCCACAGGCAACTGTTGACGTCAGGAGTGATCCTAGTTGTCGTAGACGTCCTGCTGTCCTTCTTCCGGGTTCTGGTACTCTTCTTCATAGTCTGGCCATTTGAATAGCCAGGGACACAGCCATGAGTACTTTAAAGTACTCGCAAACTAATACTAAGGTAAAATACTATCAACTATAGTAAGGGGGTTCTAAGCTCTAGTTTCATTTGCATAAAGCCAGTTTTATTTCATAAACACTTTAATAATCAAAGCCTCTTCATTTAACTAACTCAAGTGGGAACATTAGTGTCATTCCCACAACTCAGTTGTGATTCAAAGTCATAGTCCCTTTTCAAATCACAAGTCACCATTCATAGTTTTAGAAAAATGTCTGATGACGGAACAGTATGGCCTTTCCAACTGTCCATAACCGCGGACGCGGCTATTCGAATAGGTTTAACTCTGCAGAGGGTGTACACTTGCGCCACAACAATTGCAATAGTTCGTCAGGGGTAACTGGCCCTGATTTATCGTACGCAGTACGCGAACTACCAATCCTAACCTTTCATTTACATATCCTAGTATAGGCACCTCTCCCCATGAGCTTAGCCTCCCAGTGAAGACACGCGGTCAGCCTGGGAACTGCACAGGGCTTGGGCCGAACATTCACCTCATTTCACGTCATTTCACATCATTCCTTCTGTAGAGGCAGCCTCCAGCATAACCCCGATGACGCTTGTTCAGAGGAAACCCATACTAAGACACATAAATTTCCAGCTAAACCTTACCCAGATTCAGGTATTGTGGGGGTACTTGTAAAATTGGAATGGTATCGCATCCGAACCCAACCATCAGTTTTGTAAAATTCACCAAGTCATTCACAAGTCATATTCACCTTCAAAATCTTTCAATAGAATGACTCATCATTCCAAGGTTTTCAAAGTCATTTCATTTCACAGTTCCCAACTAGAGTAGTCACTTTTAGGGTTTAGCACTAGCATCTAAGTATGAGGGGTGCTAAGTAATTTGCTTTGCTTCTAGGCTAACCTTGATACTTTTGTACTAATCCACTACTAACCAAGTGAAACATAAATCAAGAAATACTTTGATAAAACAAAAGTAAGTAAAGCTTGTAAAGTAAAACTGGGAAATAGGATCATGAACATAAAATAAATGGGGAAGGCCTTGCTCATGGTGAGCTTTGCACTTTGCAAGAGTATTATCTTGCCTTGATTGGTGAGGTGACCAAAGTGTTCTTGCTCTTCTTCTTGGTAGAATACCTCTTCCTCTTGATAGTCTCCGGTACTAGCGTCTATAAACGAATACGAGAATACAATCACCAAACAATACTTAAGTACTCTTAATTAGCCTTAGTGGCTCACACAAATGATCTAACATCACTACTTAACATTAATTACAAAATTATGCTAGGGTTTCCTTATTTAGTATTAGGAAAAATAATTTCCTCTTATTGAAATTGAAGTTAGGGTTTCTCTTTAGTTTGTGAGAAATAATTTCCTCTCATTGAATCTTCTTAAGATTTAATCTTCTCAAACAACCAGGGATGATCACATGTTCACCAAGGTCAACAATTCACACTCATCATTTGAGAAACAAGATTTAAAGGAGATTCATTATCTCATGTGATTTAAATAACCCTTGCAATTTCAATTCTATTTTGGTTTAAATTTCACAAGTAAGCAAGTATGAACCTATGCAGTAGAGGTCATCACATTACTTCATATTACTTGAGAAAGATGATTTAAATGAGGTGCCACACCTCATAGATTTAAATTTCTAAAATTTTAAATAGTTTAAATGGGCTAGACATTGACTACATAGCCAATAACTTGCTTCTAGCCCATGATCATGTACAGAACCCATATCATATTTTTGCATAGTAAATTAGAGTTTGTGAAATGTGAATTATAGCAATTGGATTCACTTCAAAATTCAAATTTGTTGATTTTCTAGATTTATTTGAATACTGAAAAGTCTCTAACTTGTCCATTTCACTATTCAAAACCTACACAAGCTATGGGGTTGAAACCAGTGGGGTTAGATGGAGCATTTCATGGGCTTTCCATCAATATAAAGTTTGTCCAAGATGGTCAAGTAGATTTGAAATTATTTGATTCCTAGCAAAGCATTTGTGAGCAAAATATACTGAAATGTTTAAATCCTAATTTGAAATTTGAACGCGGCGGGAAACTAAATGGGCCGGCCCAGCTGCGCAGTTTGCACGCGGGCCGCCTGACTAGTGGGACCCAGCCGTCAGCGCATTATAACAGCGAATCGGTATGATCGACTGAGGGCCGCAGGATCATAAGACGATCGAACGGCCCACGCTCATCGTCGTCGACGGCGAGAGGGAGGCTCTGGCGCGGCGAGGGGAGGGGGTCGATGGCTCACCGGCGGCGCGGCGGTCGTCGGAGAAAGGCTGCGACGGCGTTGTCGAAGACGGCGAATCTCCTGGTAGTAGTGGCGTCCTCGGGGACGGCGTCTATCACCGGCGAGCTTCGGCGACGGCGCACGGGCAGTGATCTTGCAATTTGAGCTCTACGGTGGCTAATCGAGCAAGTGTGGTGGTCGAGACGAGTCAGTGTGAGGAGGGGAAGCAGATGGTGTGATCGGATTGAGGGGAGGGGCGCTCCTTTTATAGCTGCGGGAAGTGCTGCGAGGTGCCGTGGAGGATCATCGACGAGCTCGTCGTTCCAGAGCGGCGAAGGGGCAAGCGAGGGGCGCAGTGCGTAGGCGACGTCTAGGCGGAGCTAGCGCGCGTGATGGCACGTCAAATGATGGACTACGGCGTGCAGGAGGGGTCGTCGACCTTGCAGTACCGCGGCGGGATAATCTGATCATGGCGACGGCGATGTATCCTCCGCGTGCAGATGGTCGTGTCTAGGTGCTAGCAGATGCGTAGGGGTGTGCGCGTGCGAGAGGAGAGAGCTAGGGAAGGACGGGGCTAACGGGGCGACGAGGTGTACTGGCGCGTCCAGGGCGTTGTCTGGGCGCGCTCACCGCGTGCCTGGCACGTTCTGGGCGCGTCTGGGCTCGCCTCGTTCGGCCAATGCCAGGCTTGATTCGATCCAGGGAGGGTACAGGCGTGCTCAGGGAGGTGCAGGGAAGCTTGCTGACATGGTGCTCGAGAGAGGGAAGGGCCAGAGAGGTTGAGTGCTTGGGTGGCCGACATGGTACTTGGCATGGCCAAAACTTGATCATGGCTTCACTTTAAACAGAGCAAAAGGGTTTGGTTCGATGCAGAGGAGGTACCAGGGTGTGATGATCACAAGATTAAAGTGGTGGAGGCTAAAATCCAGTGGATATAAGCATGCATGTCAATTTGCAATTCATGCCTGCCAGGTGTTTGATAAAATGGCCGCATGAAGCTTTTGGTCAAATTTTGGAATTCTTTTTGGTGGATCTCACTTATATAATTTATGTGATGGAATGGTGGTGGTGGTGTTCATTTTGGAGCTGTTTTGCAAAGATTTCAAAATGTGGTCATCTTCACATAGTTTCAACATCACCACTTGTCCAAACCCTACTGGTCAACCTGGTCAACATTAGCAAGGGTGGTCAACATGAAAGTTGTTCACCATGACAAGGTCTTGGATGACATGGCAAGAGTTGACCAAAGTTGGTTGAGGAATCAGAAGATAAATGGGTGCAAAGTGGTGAAGAAAATAAAAATGGGACATATGACCATTATCATATGTGAATTGAATTTGAGATTTTCTTTGATTTGATTCGTGTTTCTTTGATGCAATTGTGTTTGTTTATCCTATATAAGTATTTTACAAGCAAGATATCAAGCAATGGTGGCCTTTAATGAAGATTTGCAAAATTGGCCTTATGTGTATGTGAGTGAAATTGGGATTATCTCATAAATTGATTTCTCTTCATTTGATTTGACTTTTCTTGACTCTAATGTGATTCTTATTAGTTTAGAAGCATTTTCAAACCATTGACACCATTTCAAATGGTCTTGTTCAAAGATTTGCAAAAATGGCCATAACACATAAGAGGTGATGTGTCAAATTTCATTATTCTTGTTAATTGTTCATCTTGCTTTACTAGGGCGTGGATTAGGGTCAATTTAGTATTAGATTAGGTTTAGAGATGGTTTCACTTCATTTGGTCAAGGTTTAGAGTCATAGGGCAAGAATTGGGTATTATGGCTATGTGTCACATATGCCTCTATGCATATGTTGCATTTGATTTTTTCTTTGACTTGGCTTGACCCAATTGGGGTTGTTGAGTGTTGAAATGGTATATAGGAGTGATCCAACCATTCATCACAAGTCCTAGGGTCAAGGTCCTCAATTTCACAAATTTGCTACTTTACTCTCATATGCCTCTATGGTATTTTTAGTTTTCTTTTTATTTTCTTTGGTTTCAACTTGGAAATGGTTTGAGAAGTACTAGACAAGGTTTATGAAGGTTTTCCAAACCTCTAAACAAAGTAGAAAGGTCTAGGGTAAGATTTGTAAAAATAGCCATAGGCACATATACTTTTTTCTTATTTAATTTCCTTTTATTTTATTTTAACTAGGGTGATGAAAAGAGGGGTGAGGTTTAGGGTTTAAGGTTATTCAAAGTACTATAACAAGCAATCATGGCAATAGCACAAGGATTAAGCAAGATTACTATGGATCAAACTTAATTGAATAAAAGTTTTTGTTGGTTCCAAAATTTGGAACTAGGGAAGTTCATTTGTTTTATTTTGAAATTTTTGGGATGTTACAATCATGGTGGAAAGCTTATCCCAAAGGATAGGTACAAGCCACTCTCCAAAGGATTCTCCAAGTTCTCCCCAAGGTCCGATGACGACAAGGTCTCCTCCAACAAGAAGCCTAGAGCCTTCATCATTCGTGAAGAGTACACCTCCGATGAAGAGGGGGAGCATGAGGACAAGCGCTCCAACAAGGAAGGAGAGGGAGTGGCCGCCATCGCCATTTCCACTCCCTCCAACTCTCTCTTTGACTCTCCTAATGAGAACCTCGTCACCAACAATGCTCAGTGCCTTATGGCAAAGGTATCCACGGAGATTCATGTTGGGGCTCTCTTATCCCAACTTGGTGCGGCACAAGACCTTATCGAGAAGAGGGAGAAGTTGGAAAGGGAAGCGGCCTTTGAGCTTGCCAATCTCAAGGAGGAGCTTGATGATGAACGGAATCTTCGCATGTGTCTTGAAGCTAGTGTCATCGTTCTTGAAGACAAGAATGAAGCTATTGTTTCACGACTCACCAAGGATCGAGACCATGCTCTTGAGTTGGTGGGTGACCTCAAGAAGAAGCTCTTGCTCGAGGAAGCCAACAAAGAGAAAGATGATGAAGACCCCAATTCTTGCCACGATGAGCTTGTGGATCAAGTCACTTCCTTGAGAAGGCACAATGCTCTTCTCTTGGAAGTCAATGCTCTTCAAGAAGAAGCCTTGGATGAATACTACCGCTTGTTCAAGGAGAAGACCTCATGTTGCAACCATGAAGAAGAAATTGCCGCTCTTGAGATCACCAAGGCCAAGCTATTGAGTTTGAGTAGCAAGCAAGAAGAGTCGTTGGAGGAGTGTCTCCGCATGAGCAAGGAGAAGGATACGTGTTGCGATCATGAGGAGGAAATAGCCGCCTTGAAGAGAAGGGAAGCCAAGCTCATGGAGGTCAACTCCATGCAAGAAGAAACCTTGAAGGAGTACTTTCCTTTGAGCAAGGACCGTGCATGTTGCATTCATGAAAGCGACATTGCCAAGATGGAGAATGACAAGTGCTTGCTCATGAAGTTGAACGCTCTCCAAGAAGAAGCTTTGATGGAACACTTCCGGGTGAACAAGGCAAAAGAGGTCCAAGTGTTTGATATTTGCCATCCACACCCGGAGCATGAAGATGAAGTCAATCGCTTGAAGGCCAAGGTTGATAGACTCCAAGTTCAAGCCAAGTACTTGGAGGGAATCATTGAAGCAAAAGATGGAGCCAAAGAGGGCTCGTGCAATGTAGGAGGAGTGGCTACCACGCCAAAGAGAAAGAGGAAGAGGAGGACCAAGAATAAGAAGGACAAGGAGAACATGGAGACCAACCTTGAAGGGAGCTATGCTAGCTCAAGAAGAGATGGAGTACCCAACTCCGCCTCTACGCGTTTCGCCGGCTCTAACAACCCTTCTCATGTTCTTTTTGTTGATTACTATGGACATATTCGTGCTCGCTTTATTGGTCCTCAAAAGGATAATGTTGATTGTACTATTTGGGTTCCCAAACCCCTTGTTACTAACATGCTAGGACCCATTGAAAAATGGGTACCTAAATCCAAGACTTGATTCCTTGTAGGACTATGCTTCCGGTGGCGCTAAATGGGTGGTTGATAGTGGAGCCACAAGTCATATGACCGGAAGCAAGGATATTGTTGTCGACCTCGTGCCTTCTCTCTCTACCGTTTCATATGGCGACAACACATGCTCTAAGGTATTGGGTCTTGGCAAGGTGGTGGTAACACCCGACATTTCACTTGTGAATGTCCTCCTTGTCGAGACCCTTGGTTACAACTTACTCTCCGTTCATCAAATTGCTCGTATGGGTTTATGCACATTCTTTGATGAACATATGGTGGTCCTCTTGTGGAGCAAGACACTCAATGTAGCTTTTGTTGGATATGTAGAGAACGGTTTGTATGTTGTTGATTTCTCCGGAAAGACAACGTCTTCCGCTCTTTGCCTATTCGCCAAAGGTGACAAGGGTTGGTTATGGCATCGCCGACTAGCCCATGTCAACATGAGGACCTTGCAAAGTCTCCACAAGGGTGGCTGATAACCCACAAGTATAGGGGATCGCGGCAGTCTTCGAGGGAAGTAAAACCCAAATTTATTGATTCGACACAAGGGGAGGTAAAGAATACTTATAAGCCTTAACAACTGAGTTGTCAATTCAGCTGCACCTGGAAAAGCACTAGCAACAAGGGTGATGTGAAAGTAGCAGTAATATAAGAGCAATAGTAACAGTAACACAGTAGCAGTAATAGTAACACAGAGGTAATGGCACCAGAAGATAGTTGATACTACTCCTAATGACATGTAGAACGAGTATATGATGATGAGAGATGGACCGGGGTTCCCAGCGATCTACACTAGTGGTAACTCTCCAATAACAAGTGACAAGTGTTGGGTGAACAAATTACAGTTGGGCAATTGATAGGATTGATAAGGCATTAAGAAAGAACATCAATTCATTAATCATGTAGGCATGTTTTCCATATATAGTCGTACGTGCTCGCAATGAGAAACTTGCACAACATCTATTGTCCTACCAGCCGGTGGCAGCCGGGCCTCAAGGGAAACTACTGGATATTAAGGTACTCCTTTTAATAGAGCACCGGAGCAAAGCATTAACACTCTGTGCAAACATGTGTCCCTCACATCACCGCCATCCCCTCCGGTTGTCCCGATTTCTGTCACTTCGGGGCCTTTGGTTCCGGACAGTGACATGTGCATACAACTTGTAGATACAATCTAAGCAATAAGTATAGAGCTCAAATCTAAGATCATGCCACTCGGGCCCTAGTGACAAGCATTAAGCATAACAAGATTGCAGCAACAATAACTTCACAAACTTTATAGATAGACTAATCATAATGTATCATCCATCGGATCCCAACAAACACAACACCGATTACATCAGATGAATCTCAATCATGTAAGGCAGCTCATGAGATCATTGTATTGAAGTACATGGGGGAGAGAATACCAACTAGCTACAGCTAGAACCCGTAGTCCATGGGGGAACTACTCACGGAGCATGATGGAGGCGGTGGCGTCGATGGAGATGGCTTCCGGGGGCACTTCCCCGTCCCGGCAGGGTGCCGGGACAGAGACTTCTGTCCCCCGAATTGGAGTTTCGCGATGGCGGCGGCGCCCCTGGAGTCTTTCTGGAGTTTCGTCAATTCGTACTGCGTTTTTAGGTCGAAAGGGGTTTTATAGGCGAAGAGGCGGCGCAAGGGGGCACCTGAGGGCGCCTCACTATAGGCTGGCGCGGGCCCAGGCTAGGCCGCGCCGCCTTATGGTGTGGTGGCCCTCTGGCCCCTCTCCGACTCTTCTTCGGTGTTCTGGAGCCTTCCGGGAAAAATAGGAGGTTTGGCGTTGATTTCGTCCAATTCCGAGAATATTGCCCGAACAGCCTTTCTGGAACCAAAAACAGCAGAAAACAGGAACTGGCACTGTGGCAACTTGTTAATAGGTTAGTTCCGTAAAATGCATAAATACATTATAAAGTGCAAGCAAAACATGTAAGTATTGTCATAAAACAAGCATGGAACATCAGAAATTATGGATACGTCGGAGACGTATCAGCATCCCCAAGCTTAGTTCCTGCTCGTCCCGAGCAGGTAAACGATAAAAAGAATAATTTCTGTAGTGACATGCTACTTACATAACCTTGATCATACTATTACAAAGCATATGAAATGAATGAAGTGACTCAAGGCAATAATCTATAGTTGCTAACAAATAGATAACATATAGCAAAACTTTTCATGAAGAGTACTTTCAAGACAAGCATCAAAAGTCTTGCGCAAGAGTTAACTCATAAAGCAATAGATTCAAAGTAAAGGCATCGAAGCAACACAGAGGAAGATTTAAGTTTCAGCAGTTGCTTTCAACTTTCAACATGCATATCTCATGGATAATTGTCAACATAAAGTAATATGATGAATGCAAATAAGCAAGTATGTAGGAATCAATGCATAGTTCACACAAGTGTTTGCTTCTAAGATGGAAGGAAGTAGGTAAACTGACTCAACATAAATTAAAAGAAAGGCCCTTCGCAGAGGGAAGCAGGGATTAAATCATGTGCTAGAGCTTTTTAAGTTTTTGAAATCATATAGAGATCATAAAAGTAAAGTTTTGAGAGGTGTTTGTTGTTGTCAACGAATGGTAGTGGGCACTCTAACCCCCTTGCTAAATAGACTTTCAAAGAGCGGCTCCCATGAAGGACGTTATCTCTACCAGCAAGGTAGATCATCCCTCTTCTCTTTTGTTTACACATGTACTTTAGTTTTATTTATGGTTGACACTCCTCCCAACCTTTGCTTACACAAGCCATGGCTAACCGAATCCTCGGGTGCCTTCCAACAATCTCATACCATGGAGGAGTGTCTATTTGCAAAATTAAGTTGCTTACTGATGAATCAGAGCAAAACATGTGAAGAGAATTATTAATGAAGTTAATTAATTGGGGGCTGGGAACCCCGCGCCAGCTCTTTTTGCAAAATTATTGGATAAGCGGATGAAGCCACTAGTCCATTGGTGAAAGCTGCCCAACAAGATTGAAAGATAAAACACCACATACTTCCTCATGAGCTATAAAACATTGACACAAATTGAGAAGCATTTTGAAGGTTTAAAGGTAGCACATGAAGTATTTACTTGGAATGGCAGGAAATACCATGTAGTAGGTAGGTATGGTGGACACAAATGGCATAGTGGTTGGCTCAAGGATTTTGGATGCATGAGAAGTATTCCCTCTCGATACAAGGCTTAGGCTAGCAAGGCTATTTGAAGCAAACACAAGTATAAACCGGTACATCAATACTTACATAAGAACATATTGCAAGCATTATAATACTCTACACTGTCTTCCTTGTTGCTCAAACACTTTTACCAGAAAATATCTAGACCTTAAGAGAGACCAATCATGCAAACCAATTTTAACAAGCTCTACGGTAGTTCTCCGCTAATAGGTTTAAACTACATGAAAAAACTTAATCATGATCTACTTGAGAGCTCAAAACAAGTGCCAAGTGACAAATTATCCAAGACATTATGAGGCATTTTCTGTTTCCAACCAAATAAAAATAATTATTGTAGCTTCCAACTTTTATCATTGAACATTAAAAGTAAAACGAAGAACAAGCGTTCATATGAAAAAGCGGAGCGTGTCTCTCTCCCACATAAGGATTGCTAGGATCCGAATTTATTCAAACAAAAACAAAAATAAAAGCACACAGACGCTCCAAGTAAAGCACATATGATGTGACCGAATAAAAATATAGTTTCAATAGAAGAAACCTGATAAGTTGATGAAGAAGGGGATGCCTTGGGCATCCCCAAGCTTAGACGCTTGAGTCTTCTTGAAATATGCAGGGATGAACCACGGGGGCATCCCCAAGCTTTGACTTTTCACTCTTCTTGATCATATATCATCCTCCTCTCTTGACCCTTGAAAACTTCCTTCACACCAAACTTCTCATAAACTTCATTAGAGGGGTTAGTACATAATCAAAAACTCACATGTTCAGAGGTGACACAATCATTCTTAACACTTCTGGACATTGTTCAAAGCTACTGGAAGGTAATGGAACAAAGAAATCCATCCAACACAGTGAAAGAAGCAATGCGAAATAAAAGGCAGAATCTGTCAAAACAGAACAGTCTGTAAAGACGAATTTTTAATAAATACTTCCGTTGCTCAGATCAGAAAACTCAAAACTAATGAAAGTTGCGTACATATCTGAGGAACACGCATGTAAATTGGCATATTTTTCTGAGTTACCTACAGAGAAAACAGCCCAGATTCGTGACAGATAGAAATCTGTTTCTGCGCAGAAATCCAAATCTAGTATCAACCTTCGATTAGAGGCTTCACTTGGCACAACAAAACACAAAACTAAGATAAGAAGAGGTTGCTACAGTAGTAAACAACTTCCAAGACACAAATATAAAACAAAGTACTGTAGCAAAATAACACATGGGTTATCTCCCAAGAAGTTCTTTCTTTATAGCCATTAAGATGGGCTCAGCAGTTTTAATAATGCACTCGCAAGAAACAAGAGTAGAGGTAAAAGAGAGCATCAAAAAGCAAATACAAAGCACATTTAAGCCTAAAATGCTTCCTATGTAAAGGAATCTTGTAAATAAACAAGTTCATGAAAAGCAAAGTAACAAGCATAGGAAGATAAAACAAGTGTAACTTCAAAATTTTAAGCATATAGAGAGGTGTTTTAGTACCATGCAAATTTCTACAACAATATTTTCCTCTCTCATAATAATTTTCAGTAGCTTCATGAATAAACTCAACAATATAACTATCACATGCAGCATACTTTTCATGATTTCCAAACACATAATTTTTATCAAGCTCAAATATAGTAGGATTAAAACTTTCAAACTCACTTTTATCAATAATATAACAAGGTGATCGATCAATCTCAAGAGATATGGGACTCTTAAATAAAGTCAATACTTTTCCAATCCCATTTTCATTAGTAGTACAATTAATATTATCAAGTAACATAGGACCATCATCTAGAGCTTTATCATAAACATTTGCCAAGCAAAATTCTTTAGTACCATGCATTTCGACATCAGGCACAAACAAAGCATTATCATAAGATTTATCAAAGTAGCATGGATTATCATATATAACAGTAGCATAATTATTCTCACAAGTTTTACTCATAGGTAATATTTCAAGAGAATCCACAGGAACATAACATTCAACCTCTTTCGGTAAGCATGGAGGACAATCAAATAGTGTAAGAGATAAAGAGTTACTCTCATTAGAAGGTTGGCATGGGTAGCTAATCCATTCTTCCTCCTTTTGTTCGTCGCTCTCCTCTTCTTTTTCATCCAATGAGCTTTTAGGTTCATCAATTTCCTCCTCTTTTTCATCCAATGAGCTTTCAGGTTCATCAATTTCTTCTTCCACAGGTTCCTGCAAATTGTGAGTGCATTCTTGTGCATTAATGAGTCTCTCTTTATAATCAATGATATAAGGATTATTATTATAACTTTCATTGAAAAAATTAAGGATAGAAGAGACATAATCTTTAAGGTCCTTACAAACAACACAAGTTTCGTAATTCTCAACCATGAAGGATTCTATCTCAGAGGCTCCCATAAATACGACAAATTGTTCTACCTCTTCGAACCCATAATGAATATAGCAATTCCGATTATAGCTCTTAATAAAAAATTCCTCACTAAAGCCACATTGAAATTTAAGATGTTCAGTATCCTGTTGAGAGCAACAGTTTATATCATGGCGTTTAAGCAAGATTTTAGCCATTGTATTCAATTTTTCTATGACAACACTCATTACTTCACCAGTTCTTGATTTTCTATAATTATTATAACATTCTATAAGCTCCAAATAGGTTGTTGGTTCTCCCATAATAGCAGTTTTTAATTTTTCGATTTTTCAAATTTTTATGGATTTTTGGGTATAAAATAAAACAAGACAAAAAGAAACTAAGCAAAAGTAAACTAAGCAAAATAATACTAGACAGAAATAAACTAAGCACAAGTAAACTAGGAAAAAGTAAACTAAGCAAATCAAAATAAAATAAAACAGAGAGAGAGGTAGAGTGTACTCCCCAGGTGAACTTATGAGTAGAGCTATGCCTCCCCGGCAACGGCGCTAGAAAACAGTCTTGATAACCCACAAGTATAGGGGATCGCGGCAGTCTTCGAGGGAAGTAAAACCCAAATTTATTGATTCGACACAAGGGGAGGTAAAGAATACTTATAAGCCTTAACAACTGAGTTGTCAATTCAGCTGCACCTGGAAAAGCACTAGCAACAAGGGTGATGTGAAAGTAGCAGTAATATGAGAGCAGTAGTAACAGTAACACAGTAGCAGTAATAGTAACACAGAGGTAATGGCACCAGAAGATAGTTGATACTACTTCTAATGACATGTAGAATGAGTATATGATGATGAGAGATAGACCGGGGTTCCCAGCAATCTACACTAGTGGTAACTCTCCAATAACAAGTGACAAGTGTTGGGTGAACAAATTACAGTTGGGCAATTGATAGGATTGATAAGGCATTAAGAAAGAACATCAATTCATTAATCATGTAGCCATGTTTTCCATATATAGTCGTACGTGCTCGCAATGAGAAACTTGCACAACATCTATTGTCCTACCAGCCGGTGGCAACCGGGCCTCAAGGGAAACTACTGGATATTAAGGTACTCCTTTTAATAGAGCACCGGAGCAAAGCATTAACACTCCGTGAAAACATGTGTCCCTCACATCACCGCCATCCCCTCCGGTTGTCCCGATTTCTATCACTTCGGGGCCTTTGGTTCCGGACAGTGACATGTGCATACAACTTGTAGATACAATCTAAGCAATAAGTATAGAGCTCAAATCTAAGATCATGCCACTCGGGCCCTAGTGACAAGCATTAAGCATAACAAGATTGCAGCAACAATAACTTCACAAACTTTATAGATAGACTAATCATAATGTATCATCCATCGGATCCCAACAAACACAACACCGATTACATCAGATGAATCTCAATCATGTAAGGCAGCTCATGAGATCATTGTATTGAAGTACATGGGGGAGAGAATACCAACTAGCTACAGCTAGAACCCGTAGTCCATGGGGGAACTACTCACGGAGCATGATGGAGGCGGTGGCGTCGATGGAGATGGCTTCCGGGGGCACTTCCCCGTCCCGGCAGGGTGCCGGGACAGAGACTTCTGTCCCCCGAATTGGAGTTTCGCGATGGCGGTGGCGCCCCTGGAGTCTTTCTGGAGTTTCGACAATTCGTACTGCGTTTTTAGGTCGAAAGGGGTTTTATAGGCGAAGAGGCGGCGCAAGGGGGCACCTGAGGGCGCCTCACCATAGGCTGGCGCGGGCCCAGGCTAGGCCGCGCCGCCTTATGGTGTGGTGGCCCTCTGGCCCCTCTCCGACTCTTCTTCGGTGTTCTGGAGCCTTCCGGGAAAAATAGGAGGTTTGGCGTTGATTTCGTCCAATTCCGAGAATATTGCCCGAACAGCCTTTCTGGAACCAAAAACAGCAGAAAACAAGAACTGGCACTGTGGCAACTTGTTAATAGGTTAGTTCCGTAAAATGCATAAAAACATTATAAAGTGCAAGCAAAACATGTAAGTATTGTCATAAAACAAGCATGGAACATCAGAAATTATGGATACGTCGGAGACGTATCAGTGGCCACATTCTCGGACTAAAAGAAGATGTCTCTTTTTGCAAGGATCGTGTTTGTAGGGCTTGCGTACAAGGAAAGATGCATGGAGCTCCTCACAAGGCCAAAACTATCATCTCTACCACAAGATGCTTGGAGCTCCTACATGTTGATCTCTTTGGCCCACCATCTCATGAAAGTCTTGGAGGAAAGAAGTATTGCCTCGTCATCGTTGATGACTATTCACGCTATTGTTGGGTATTCTTCTTCAAGTACAAGAGTGAGACTCAACGGACCATGATGGAGTTTGCCAACCAAGTTCAACGCAAGTACGACAACAAGATCCTCGCAATAAGGAGTGACAATGGAACGGAGTTCAAGAACTACACATTGGATGACTTCCTCGGCGAAGAAGGAATCCAACACCAATACTCCACGCCATATACTCCCCAACAAAATGGGGTCGTCGAAAGGAAGAATCGAACCTTGATCGAAGCCGCTCGAACCATGATGATGGAATACAAGTCCAACTACAATTTTTGGGCGGAAGCTATCTCTACCGCATGCCATGCTACTAATCGCCTCTACTTTCGCAAAGGTCTTGAGAAGACACCGTATGAGATCCTCACCGGCAACAAACCTAATGTGTCATACTTCAAGATCTTCGGATGCAAATGCTACATGCTTGTCAAGGACACTCGCCTATCCAAGTTTGATTCAAGAGCTCAAGAAGGAATTTTTGTTGGTTATGCTACGGATTCTCACGCCTATAGAGTCTTCAACAAGTCAAGTGGACGGGTTGTAGAGTCTTGTGATGTGACGTTCGATGAAGATGATAGATCTTTGGAGGAGCGAAGTGCTTCTTGTGAGAAAGGAGATGTAATTCCCCCGGATACCATAGGAAGGATGGGTGTTGGCATTCGCCTACCTCAAAAGCTACCTTCTATGAGTACCGGGGAAGGACCAAGTTCCACCCAAGTGGAGCCATCTACACCACAAGGCCAAGCTTCTTCCGTTGATCTAACAAATGCAAGTCAACCTCTACAACAACCTCAAGTTCAACCCCAACCTCAAGATCTACCTCGACATCTACAACAACAATCAAGTCCAAGTTCACCTCAACAAGCTCAAGAACAACATACACCGCAAGCTCGTCTACCACAACACTCAACATCAAGTGACCAAGGTCAAGCTTCAAGTTCTTCTCCGAATGGTTCGGGGACAATCCTCATGGACAATGATATTCCCTATACCCCCGTGCCATCCGTATCTCATGACAAAGTTGCCACTTTCAACGACAATGGAGGTCAAGGCGAGGACCTAAACCGTGATGAAGGCCAAGAGGACTCACAAGAATCATCTCCTTTAGCCGACACTCGCCGTGAAGACCCCACTACAAGACATTTGCGTCTCAAGTCTCATTCCTTGCAAAACATCATTGGTGATCTAAAGAGAAATGTCACCACTCGGAGGCAACTTGCAAAATTTTGTGCGCACCATGCCTTTGTCTCTAGGGTGGAACCACTCAAAGTTGATGATGCTCTCAACGATCCCGATTGGTTGAATGGCAATGCAAGAGGAACTCAACAACTTCAAGAGGAATGATGTATGGACTCTCATGAAGCGACCCGATCATTGCCGCAATGTTATAGGCACCAAGTGGATCTTCAAGAACAAGCAAGATGAAAGTGGCACGGTCATCCGCAACAAAGCAAGATTGGTGGCACAAGGCTATTCTCAAGTCGAAGGCGTGGACTTTGGTGAAACCTTTGCACCCGTTGCAAGGCTCGAGTCCATCCGTATCCTTTTGGCCTTTGCCTCACATCATGGCTTTAAGTTGCAACAAATGGATGTTAAGAGTGCTTTTCTTAATGGTCCTCTACATGAGGAAGTATATGTGAAGCAACCCCCGGGGTTCGAGGACCCCCATTTCCCGGACCATGTCTTCAAGCTCAAAAAGGCCTTATATGGTCTCAAACAAGCTCCTAGAGCTTGGTATGAGCATCTCAAGGAGTTGCTTGAAGACTGTGGTTTCGAAGTGGGGAAAATTGATCCCACTCTTTTTACTAAGAAGGTCAATGGGGAGCTTTTCGTATGCCAACTCTATGTAGATGACATCATATTTGGCTCTACTAACACAAAATTCAATGATGAGTTTGCTATGTTGATGACAAATAGGTTTGAGATATCAATGATGGGTGAACTCAAGTACTTTCTTGGGTTCGAGATCAAGCAAATGCGACAAGGCACCTTCATCAATCAAGCGAAGTACCACCAAGACATGCTCAAGCGCTTTGATATGAAGGATGCCAAGGGGATTGGAACTCCGATGCAACTCAAGTGTCAACTCACTCTTGATGAGGCCGGCAAGGCGGTGGATACCAAACTCTACCGTTCGATGATAGGTTCGCTTCTCTACCTTTGTGCCTCACGCCCGGATATAATGTTAAGCATTGGTATGTGTGCACGGTTTCAAGCAAGTCCAAAGGAAAGCCACCTTGTGGCGGTCAAAAGGATCCTTCGATATTTAGTTGATACCCCACACTTCGGACTATGGTACCCAAGGGACACGGACTTTGCATTGGTTGGTTTCACCGACTCCGATTGGGCGGGCGACAAGATTGATAGGAAGTCTACCTCCGGAGCATGTCACTTTCTTGGAAGATCTTTGGTGTGTTGGTCCTCGAAGAAGCAAAATTGTGTCTCCATCTCCACCGCGGAAGCCGAGTATATTGCCGCGGCGAGTAGTTGTGCTCAAATCTTAGGGATGAGGCAAACCTTGCGGGATTATGGACTCGAGTATAGCAAGGTGCCTCTTTTGTGTGACAATGAGAGTGCAATCAAGATCGCCTACAATCCGGTTCTTCATGGCAAGACGAAGCACATTGAGATACGGAACCACTTCATCCGGGACCACATTGCTCGCGGAGATATTGTACTATCCTATATTGGCACCAAGGAGCAATTGGCGGACATCTTCACGAAGCCCTTGGATGAGAAGCGCTTTATTGAGTTGAGGCATGAGCTAAATATCATTGATCCATCGAACTTTGCTTGACCGTCGTGCGCACATACCGATCTTACCGTCTTATCTAGATGAAAGGCACGCATGGACATAGGGGGAGTGCGGTTTAAATACATTGAGCTATCCCTCCCCCCATAATGCATAAAGAAATCCAAAACATTTGCTATTTGTCAATCAAGTGACTTATGAGCTTCATGTTGAGCTGTAGTCCGTGAGTCCTGGATACATCTACGCGACCTCACAACTACTACACTCTTACACGGTGGCTTCGGCCACCAACACCCCCTCTTTGAGGGTTTTTCGGTTCTTCGTGAACTTGTTTTGTCTTTCTTCTTTGCCTTCTTCTTCTTGTTTTTGAGAACCTCCCTCAAGTTTGTTTTCTCGTGATTTTTGCAAGCTTGGTTGAATGTTCTTTTTCTCCATCTCTCTAGTTTCGTTACCCTCCTTTTTGGTGTTCCGATGCCAAAGGGGGAGAAGTTCCTAGGGGGACCTTGGTTGTTTATAGCCGTTTGGTTCTAGTTGCTTATCTTGTCCTATGGCTACATCAACAATCCTATGGAGGCATCTTATTGTGAGTTTGGGTATTCTCAAGGCTATGGTATGATAACTTCACCCAAATCTCCATGCATGATCTTATGTTGCCTCCATATTGTGCATATGCTACTTGAACACGTCATCTATCTATGTTGCATATGTGCTTGGTTTGTAAAAACTAGGGGGAGTGATGTCTCTATAACATGTGTATTTGTATTCAAATACATATTCATGATATGCACATGTGTAGGGGGAGCTCCGTCGAGTTTTTGCAAATCTAATGATCTCATCATAATATCATATGTTATTGTCAACTCTTGTGTTGTCATCAAACACCAAAAAGGGGGAGATTGTAAGAGCAAGATTCATACCCCAAGTTTTGTGTGTTTGATGACAACACTTGAGTAATCTCACCGTGTGCCTTGAGTATCATTGTTAGATTTGCAAGTACACGGTGACCTCTGATACGTCTCCAACGTATCTATAATTTCCGATGTTCCATGCTTGTTTTATGACAATACCAACATGTTTTGTTCACACTTTATATCATTTTCATGCATTTTCCGGAACTAACCTATTAACAAGATGCCACAGTGCCAGTTCCTGTTTTCTGCTGTTTTTGGTTCCAGAAAGGCTGTTCGGGCAATATTCTCGGAATCGGACGAAATCAACGCCAAACCTCCTATTTTTCCCGGAAGCGTCCAGAACACCGAAGAAGAGTCGGAGAGGGGCCAGGGCCACCACACCACATGGCGGCGCGGGCCGAGGCCTAGGCCGCGCCGGCCTAGGGTGTGGCGCCCCAGTGTGCCCCCTGCGCCGCCTCTTCGCCTATAAAAGCCCTTTCGACCTAAAAACGGTACCAATTGTGAAACTCCAAAAAGACTCCGGGCGCCGCCACCGTCGCGAAACTCCAATTCGGGGACAGAACTCCTCTCCGGCACCCTGCCGGAGCGGGGAAGTGCCCCGGAAGGCTTCTCCATCGACACCGCTGCCATCTCCACCGCCATCTTCATCACCGCTGCTACTCCCATGAGGAGGAGTAGTTCTCCATCGAGGCTCGGGGGCATGCCGGTAGCTATGTGGTTAATCTCTCTCCATGTACTTCAATACAATGATCTCATGAGCTGCTTTACATGATTGAGATTCATATGAGTTTTGTATCACAATTCATCTATGTGCTACTCTAGTGATGTTATTAAAGTAGTTCTATTCCTCCTGCACGTGTGTAAAGGTGACTAGTGTGTGCACCGTGTGGTTCTTGTCGTAGGCTATGATCATGATCTCTTGTAGATTGTGGAGTTAATTATCATTATGATGGTATTGATGTGATCTATCTGGTTATATTGATCTATCTTACACTATAAGGTTACTTAAACATGAGCATTATTGTGGAGCTTGTTAACTCCGGCATTGAGGGTTCGTGTAATCCTACGCAATGTGTTCATCATCCAACAAAAGTGTAGAGTATGCATTTATCTATTCTGTTATGTGATCAATGTTGAGAGTGTCCACTAGTGAAAGTGTAATCCCTAGGCCTTGTTCCTAAATACTGCTGAGTTACTACTGCTTGTTTATCGTTTCTTTGCGTTACTACTGCTGCAATACTACCACCATCAACTACACGCCGGCAAGCTATTTGCCGGCACCGTTGCTAATGCTCCTATATATTCATACCACTGTATTTCACTATCTCTTTGACGCACTTGTGCCCCTATTAGGTGTGTTGGGGACACAAGGGACTTCTTGGTTTGTGGTTGCGGGGTTGCATGAGAGGGATATCTTTGACCTCTTCCTCCCTGAGTTCGATAAACCTTGGGTATCCACTTAAGGGAAAACTTGCTGCTGTTCTACAAACCTCTGCTCTTGGAGGCCCAACACTGTCTACAGGAAAGGAGGGGGAAAGTAGGCATCAAGCACTTTTCTGGCGCCGTTGCCGGGGAGGAAAGGTAAAAGGTACTCACACTCCGGACCTCGGCTACCAAGCTATTTTCCGCCATTGTAAGTACTCGAAGCTATTTCCTTTAGATCCTGCAATTGCAACTTTTTGTTTCTTGTTTACACTAGTTAGGCATAATGGAAAACAACAAAAAAATTGGTGAGCTTTTTAATCTTTTTCCTGATTTAGAATTGTTTGATGCGAAAATTAAAAAACCTATGGAACCTTATTTGCATGCTAGTAGCGATGTTATTAGTATGAATGCAATTACTGCTAATGCTATGAAGAAGTCTAAGCTTGGGGAAGCTAGTTTTTGTGGTCTTTTTAGTTTCCCATCTTTAGGGGAGAAAATTTGTTCTGATAATGCTTTATCTCCCATATGCGATAACTCTAATAATGCTTCTGATATTTTAAATCCACCTGCTGAAAGTATTCCGTATAAAATACCCATGAAAATTATTGAACGTGTTATGGACAACCACTATAAAGGGGATGGAACTGTCCATCCTAGAGATCATTTACTGTTTTTGCACGAATTATGTGGGTTATTCAAGTGTGCAGGTATCTCTATGGATGAAGTGAGGAAGAAGCTATTCTACTGTTTCACTGCAGTAGCGGTAGCATTGGTATAAATTGTTGGAGAATAGGCATTCTCTTGGTTGGGAGGAAATTGCATCTCTCTTTTATTCTAAATTTTATCCTCCGCATGAAGTGCATATTGATAGGAATTATATTTATAACTTTTATCCTCGTGATGGAGAGAGTATTTCTCAAGCGTGGGGAGATTGAAATCACTAATGCTCAAATGTCCCATTCATGAGCTCCCGTAATGTTATTGTTAACAATTTTTATGCGAGGCTTTCAGGACAACACAAGGACTATCTGGACGCGTGTTCGGAGGGATCTTTCACAAGCAAGGAGGTTGAAGCTAGGTGGGATCTTCTTGATCGGATTGAGGACAACGCTGAAGGATGGGAGAACGACAAAGGTAAAGAGTCGGAGTATAAATTATGATTATGAATGCATTGAAGCTTTTATGGATACCGATAAATTTCGAAATATGAGTGCTACTTATGGTCTTGACTCTCAAGTTGTTGCAAATCTTTATAAATCCTTTGCTTCTCATTTTGAACTGCCTAAGAAGAATTTTGATAAGTATCATGAACCTTTTAAAGAGGCTTGCATGAAGAATGAAATTGTTGTTAATTATTGCCATAAGCATGCTCAAACTCCTAAGAGTGCTATTTCCTATAAGCATGTTAATTTTTGTGGAATACATAGACCATGTGGAATTAATCAAATCAAAGATGAATATTGTATCCATCATGCTAATGAAAAAACTAGAAAGTGGTTTAGGGCTCTAGATGATCTTGGTAAAAAAGTTTGTGCCCTCTATCCTTTTATTTGTGAAGTTTGCCATGAAGTGGGTCATTTTAATTTTCAATGCTCCTCCAATGATAATTTGAACCCAATGAGTGCTGCAAATTTGTATTGTGATGATGAAATTACTCCTAATCAGCATGATGAACTTACTTTATTTTCGGGGTGTGAAGAACTGTCGAGAAAAATCTCTTTGTTACATATGAGTGATCTTGATATTAATGATGTCCTGCATGGGTGTTTTTCTTATTGCATTGATAATAGCCATACAAATACTTACATACAAAATATTTTAGAAGATGACACCTTGCCAAAATATGATAGGACCGCTGTGTGTTTTCAACTAATTAACGAAAAGGAGGGATCCTCCCAAGTTTCTTCTATTGTTTCTGAAAGTAAATCAGGTTATGCGGACAAGCCACCCTTCAAGCCTCTTCTTCCTGAAGAAGGGAACGAGGAGAAGGAAGAGAAAAAGAAGAAGAAGGGAATGAAGAAGAAGAAGAAGAAGAAGAAGAAGAAGGGGAATAAAAAGAAAGAGGTAACATCATATCCCCGCGTATATGAGATAACAATAGGTAACCGTAAGTATGTTGCTCCTAATGATTATTGTGATAATGAATCTGAATATGATGATCTTCCTATGCCCTTTACATACATTAGCAATCATGATTTGAATGAGCACACTACTTTTGATATTGCAAATCTCTGGGAAATTAATTCTGAAAATGATGACAATGTGCCTCCGATCTTTGATGATTATTATAAAGAATGCTATGATATAGGTTCTAACTATCCTTATGAAACTTGTCATAGTCATGATTGGGTTACCAAAAACAATTCTCTTAATATGCAACTTGTTTACCATGTTCAAATTCTTGATAATAATCTTGCTCCAATTACTATTAATGAGAATAACTCTTCTTATGCCAAAATTAATGATACTTCTATGCATATGAACCATGATAAGAATGTTTTAAGTGATGGGTATATTGTGGATTTCATCAATGATGCTACTGAAAGTTATTATGAGAGAGAGAAATATGGTTATATGCATCTTAATAATATTAAGTTTCCCTTCTTTATGTTGAGAATCTTGAAGTTACTCGTGTTTTATCCTCTTATGCTTGTCACTTTGTTCTTCATGAATTCATTTGTGTACAAGATTCCTCTTCATAGGAAGCATGTTAGAATTAAATTTGTTTTGAATTTGCCTCTTGAAGCTCTCTTTTGCTTCAAATACTATTTCCCGCGAATGGATTATTAAAACTCACTTTGAGCCCATCTTAATGGCTATAAAGAAAGAACTTCTTGGGAGATAACCCATGTGTTATTTTGCTACAGTACTTTGTTTTATATTTGTGTCTTGGAAGTTGTTTACTACTGTAGCAACCTCTCCTTATCTTAGTTTTGTGTTTTGTTGTGCCAAGTAAAGCCGTTGATAGAAAAGTAAGTACTAGATTTGGATTACTGCACAGTTTCAGATTTCTTTGCTGTCACGAATCTGGGTCCACCTCCCTGTAGGTAGCTCAGAAAATTAAGCCAATTTACGTGCATGATCCTCAGATATGTACGCAACTTTCATTCAATTTGAGCATTTTCATTTGAGCAAGTCTGGTGCTATTTTAAAATTCGTCAATACGAACTGTTCTGTTTTGACAGATTCTGCCTTTTATTTCGCATTGCCTCTTTTGCTATGTTGGATGAATTTCTTTGATCCACTAATGTCCAGTAGCATTATGCAATGTCCAGAAGTGTTAAGAATGATTGTGTCACCTCCGAATATGTTAATTTTTATTGTGCACTAACCCTCTAATGAGTTGTTTCGAGTTTGGTGTGGAGGAAGTTTTCAAGGGTCAAGAAAGGAGGATGATATACTATGATCAAGAAGAGTGAAAGCTCTAAGCTTGGGGATACCCCGGTGGTTCATCCCTGCATATTTCAAGAAGACTCAAGCGTCTAAGCTTGGGGATGCCCAAGGCATCCCCTTCTTCATCGACAAATTATCAGGTTCCTTCTCTTGAAACTATATTTTTATTCGGTCACATCTTATGTGCTTTACTTGGAGCGTCTGTATGCTTTTGTTTTTGTTTGTGTTTGAATAAATGCTTGTGTGGGAGAGAGACACGCTCCGCTGGTTCGTATGAACACATGTGTTCTTAGCTCATAATATTCATGGCGAAGGTTGAAATCGCCGTTAAATTATTATATGGTTGGAATTGGAAAATGCTACATGTAGTAATTGGTATGATGTCTTGAATAACTTGATACTTGGCAATTGTTGTGCTCTTGTTTAAGCTCTTGCATCATATACCTTGCACCTATTAGTGAAGAAATACATAGAGCTTGTTAAAATTTGGTTTGCATGAGTGGTTTCTCTAGAGTCTAGATATTTTCTAGTAAGATGTTTGAACAACAAGGAAGACGATGTATAGTTTTATAATGCTTGTAATATGTCTTCTATGTGAGTTTTGCTGTACTAGTTCATGCTTGTGTTTGCTTCAAACAACCTTGCTAGCCTAAACCTTGTATCGAGAGGGAATACTTCTCATGCATCCAAATCCTTGAGCCAAACAACACTATGCCATTTGTGTCCACCATACCTACCTACTACATGGTATTTTCCGCCATTCCAAAGTAAATTGCTTGAGTGCTACCTTTAAAATTCCATCATTCACCTTTGCAATATATAGCTCATGGGACAAATAGCTTAAAAACTATTGTGGTATTGAATATGTAATTATGCACTTTATCTCTTATTAAGTTGCTTGTTGTGCGATAACCATGTTCACTGGGGACGCCATCAACTATTCATTGTTGAATTTCATGTGAGTTGCTATGCATGTCCGTCTTGTCTGAAGTAAGAGAGATCTACCACCCTATGGTTAAGCATGCATATTGTTAGAGAAGAACATTGGGCCGCTAACTAAAGCCATGATCCATGGTGGAAGTTTCAGTTTTGGACATATATCCTCAATCTCATATGAGAAAATTATTAATTGTTGTTACATGCTTATGCATAAAAGAGGAGTCCATTATCTGTTGTCTATGTTGTCCCGGTATGGATGTCTAAGTTGAGAATAATCAATAGCGAGAAATCCAATGCGAGCTTTCTCCTTAGACCTTTGTACAGGCGCCATAGAGGTACCCCTTTGTGACACTTGGTTAAAACATGTGCATTGTGATGATCCGGTAGTCCAAGCTAATTAGGACAAGGTGCGGGCACTATTAGTATACTATGCATGAGGCTTGCAACTTGTAAGATATAATTTACATGATACATATGCTTTATTACTACCGTTGACAAAATTGTTTCATGTTTTCAAAATAAAAGCTCTAGCACAAATATAGCAATCGATGCTTTCCTCTTTGAAGGACCACTCTTTTACTTTTATTGTTGAGTCAGTTCACCTATCTTTCTCCACCTCAAGAAGCAAACATTTGTGTGAACTGTGCATTGATTCTTATATACTTGCTTATTGCATTTGTTATATTGCTTTGCATTGACAACTATCCATGAGATATACATGTTACAAGTTGAAAGCAACCATGAAACTTAATCTTCCATTGTGTTGCTTCAATGTCTCTACTATGAATTTATTGCTTTATGAGTAACTCTTATGCAAGACTTATTGATGCTTGTCTCGAAAGTACTATTCATGAAAAGTCTTTGCTATATGATTCACTTGTTTACTCATTGCATTTACATTGTTTCGAATCGCTGCATTCATCTCATATGCTTTACAATGGTATGATTAAGATTATGTTGGTAGCATGTCACCTCAGAAATTATCTTTTATCGTTTACCTACTCGAGGACGAGTAGGAACTAAGCTTGGGGATGCTGAAACGTCTCGAACGTATCTATAATTTCCGATGTTCCATGCTTGTTTTATGACAATACCAACATGTTTTGTTCACACTTTATATCATTTTCATGCATTTTCCGGAACTAACCTATTAACAAGATGCAACAGTGCGATTCTGTTTTCTGCTGTTTTTGGTTCTAGAAAGGCTGTTCGGGCAATATTCTCGGAATCGGACGAAATCAACGCCAAACCTCCTATTTTTCCCGGAAGCGTCCAGAACACCGAAGAAGAGTCGGAGAGGGGCCAGGGGGCCACCACACCACATGGCGGCGCGGGCCAGGCCTAGCCGCGCCGGCCTAGGGTGTGGCGCCCTGTGTGCCCCCCTGCGCCGCCTCTTCGCCTATAAAAGCCCTTTCGACCTAAAAACGCAGTACCAATTGACGAAACTCCAAAAAGACTCCAGGGGCGCCGCCACCGTCGCGAAACTCCAATTCGGGGGACAGAACTCTGTTCCGGCACCCTGCCGGAGCGGGGAAGTGCCCCCGGAAGGCTTCTCCATCGACACCGCCGCCATCTCCACCGCCATCTTCATCACCGCTGCTACTCCCATGAGGAGGGAGTAGTTCTCCATCGAGGCTCGGGGCTGTACCGGTAGCTATGTGGTTAATCTCTCTCCATGTACTTCAATACAATGATCTCATGAGCTGCTTTACATGATTGAGATTCATATGAGTTTTGTATCACAATTCATCTATGTGCTACTCTAGTGATGTTATTAAAGTAGTTCTATTCCTCCTGCACGTGTGTAAAGGTGACTAGTGTGTGCACCGTGTGGTTCTTGTCGTAGGCTATGATCATGATCTCTTGTAGATTGTGGAGTTAATTATCATTATGATGGTATTGATGTGATCTATCTGGTTATATTGATCTATCTTACACTATAAGGTTACTTAAACATGAGCATTATTGTGGAGCTTGTTAACTCCGGCATTGAGGGTTCGTGTAATCCTACGCAATGTGTTCATCATCCAACAAAAGTGTAGAGTATGCATTTATCTATTCTGTTATGTGATCAATGTTGAGAGTGTCCACTAGTGAAAGTGTAATCCCTAGGCCTTGTTCCTAAATACTGCTGAGTTACTACTGCTTGTTTACTGTTTTACTGCGTTACTCGTCGCAATACTACCACCATCAACTACACGCCAGCAAGCTATTTGCTGGCACCGTTGCTACTGCTCCTATATATTCATACCACCTGTATTTCACTATCTCTTCGCCGAACTAGTGCACCTATTAGGTGTGTTGGGGACACAAGAGACTTCTTGCTTTGTGGTTGCAGGGTTGCATGAGAGGGATATCTTTGACCTCTTCCTCCCTGAGTTCGATAAACCTTGGGTATCCACTTAAGGGAAAACTTGCTGCTGTTCTACAAACCTCTGCTCTTGGAGGCCCAACACTGTCTACAGGAAAGGAGGGGGAAAGTAGGCATCAACCTCGCCGGACGCGTCAAGATCGGAAGACTGAAGCGTAGTTGATAGGTTTTCTGGTTTTGTGTGTGTCTAGTGAGGTAACATGGTTGGAGAGAAAAAGGGAAGAAGACCAGATTTAGCCAGGCCGGTACTACCGGTACCTGTAGCGGTAGTACCGTTACCCCTATAGGTACCGCCCTCGGTACCGCTCTGAGTCTGAGCTGAATTCGTCCCCCAGAACACGCTGCGGTACCCCTGCAGTACCTGGGGCGGTAGTACCGCTCACGAGCGGTAGTACCGCTCACGGTACCGCTTAGGTACCGTAACGAGTTACGGTCGTACCGCCCTGGTACCGCTCTGGTACCGCTTTGGATCCAGTAAGGTCTGGACCCTATTGCGGTACCTCGTGCGGTAGTACCGCTCTGCGTCCTTTGACCAGATCTGGGAGGATTTCGAACTCAGAGCGGTAGTACCGCTTCCCAAAAGCGCTAGTACCGCTTAGGCCAAATCTGGACATAACGGTTGGATTTGGAGGAGCCTATTTAAGGGCCCCTTTTTCCCCAACACGATTTTATCTCTTCCCCCTCTCTCTCCTCCATTGTTGCTGAGCTTAATCCTTGAGGTTCTCCTTCCCCATCCAACCAATCATGCCCAAACTTTGAGGATAGGTGGAGGAGACCCCGATCTATAGTTCTACCAAGAGAGATTTCACCAATACTAGCTATTCCTTAGTGGATCTTGGTGGTAGGGTTCCTTTGGTGGATCTTGGAGAAGAGTTCCTTTTGTGGAGCATTGGAGAGTTCCTTTGGTGGAGCATTGGAAGAGTTCCTTTGGTGGAGCATTGGTGATGGGTTCCTATGGTGGAGCATTGGAGATGTGCAGCTATGGAGTCTAGCTTGGTGATGTACTAGATCCATAGGGTGTTGGGAGCATCCTTGTGTGTGGAGCTCGCCCCAACCTTGTGAAGGAATCACCGCCTCGACCGGTGCCTTAGTGGAAGAGGGAGAGCACCTCCGTGGAGCTCTCTCGAGGAAGAAGGTGAGGCCTTCCTTCGTGGTGTGGCCGCCTAGTCTCTTGTGTGAGACTAGCACCTCCTCAACGCAGACGTACTTCCTTTAGTGGAAGGAACTGCGGGAAACAAACCTCGACTCGCCTCGCGCCCCCCGGTTGTCTCGCTCCTTACTCTCGTTATCTTGTTGTTTCCTTTACTTGTTGCACTCACCCAATATTCATTGTAGGATCACCCCTATTGCTAAAGTTCACACCTTTACCTTCCGCTGCATAAAAATTGGAAAAGACTAAAACTTGCCGTAGCGCCATTCACCCCCCCTCTTGTTCGCTACGATCCATTCAGTAGTGGTAGTTCATTGATGTGCTAGTACTTAAGGATGTGGTAGAGGTAGTTCATTGATGTGCTACTGCTTGTCATGTAGGCGATCATATCATTGGGCTCCCCTGATCTTTCTGCTTCTACTATCAATGGTCATCGTTGTCTGTTTAAAAAAGCATGACATGATTTGGAAACCCGAGCTTTCAGAGTTTGTGCTAAACCGGTTGGTTCAACTCGTCCATAGCGGTGTCTGTTTTAACCTGGGATTCAAAGAGGAGGAAATGAAGAAGATCGCTGCTGATGTTTTTGCATTCGCTGGCATACATGTGACCACTCTTCAGATCTACAACCACATCAGAAACTAGAGGACCAAGTGGAGCGTCATACTCAAGAATAAATCCGATCGCACTCTGGATTGGAATAAAGATGATTGCTGCTTCTATGCTGCTGATGAAGAGACGACGCATGAGTACATTCAGGCAGTAAGCTTCATTGAGTTCCTTCATAGATCTGAAAGTATGTCAATGCCATCCGCACCAAAAGTTGTTCCATCTGGATTGCAACGCAACCCGAGGCATCATCAGTATGTTGGGACCTCGATCACGAACTATGCTCAGATGAAGACGATTTGCACGCCTCGGTTTGTCTGCATGGCGCGGCTGTTCCAACCTAACTTGCTGGTCAGGACAATCGACTTCATTGTAGACAACGAAGAAGAGTATGCCGAGTACCGTAAGCTGCAGTCAGCGGAGAGGAGGAGTTGGCTTAGGACCTGGCTACGCAAGCAGTTTCCTGCTTCGTGCTTGTGCTTCCTTCGTCATGATCTGATGATTTTTGGAGGTGCTCTCGTATCCCTTCATTAACTAGGACTTGCTTGAACCCGATCACCGGTCTGTAATGATGAACTTGTTCGAGGTGGTATATACTAACCCCTCGTGTGATAAACCTGTGATGTCTCACGAAGTATAGTTGCTTCGCTCGTCATGCATCGCCCAGTAGGGTAAGTACGTACTTGTTGTGTATTACCAGCAACTTTTGATAAACTGAATCTAGCTCAATGTGTTTTTATTGGATAACACCACCACTCTAAGAAAATGGGTTACCACATCACACTCATATCTACAACCAAACAGAGTGTGGGTTGCACGAACATGGAAGAGTCGTCTGTGCAAGTATCCAAACAAAAGGTCGTCCACGCTACCAAATAACACGCGTTTTATGGCCCATACCCCGTTCGCGACGCGTAGGTACACCCATCTCACTGACGTAATGGTGCATGAATTAGGTCCAGCCAACCCAACACGCCCTTGGTGTTTTTCTGGCGAGAGCACCCAAACGGAAACGGGAAATAAAAGCCGGCCGGCGAGAACTGGAGCGAGCAATCACGTGCGTGCGTCGTTTGTAAACTCGATCTGCTACTTGTATAAGTGCCTGAGAAACTGGAAGGGCAGACCTCACACGTACCAATGCTAAAACAGTAGACCTGCTATCAAACGTCTATTCACGCACGTTACGGTGTACCTTGAGATCCTCATTTGATCAGTTCTGAAAAAACCTTTTAATGTGCAAAACAAAGAAAAAATTAGGTTTGTACGCAGACTTGAATATTAGAATAGCAAATGGATTCTTCAATGCCATGGTTTCAATAAGCACAAGGGAGCCCGACCTTGAACTCCCCTACCATTGCAACTGCAACAATGGGCATTTATATCCATTTTAATAATTCTTTGTTAGAATTCTATTTTAATGCGCAATAAGGTTTGATTTAGTCTTCCCTTATGCCATGGGCTTTGTTAGCAAAGACCTGAGGCAGCACATTTCTATAAACTATATCAATATATATTTGATTTTGAATCACATAGCAATTCGCTTCTAAATAAGACCGAGAAAGTCAAATTCTTTGTTTACATTTCCTTCATAATAGAGTTTTTCTTCCATTTTGTATTTTTGAAGGCGGACTGGACTAACTTGCAGCTTGTAGTAGCAAAATTGCTGATTTATTTTTTGCATAAACAAGCCCACCAATAGTCAAAGGTTTTTGATCCAAAACCTAGGTCGGAGAACAAGAGGAGACTGAACTCTAAACTAAGATTGAGAACAGGTCTAGTGAGAGTGAGAGCTTCACTAGTTAGCGCATCTCTAGCGGCCCGACACAAACGGAACAAGGTTGTCAGTTTTGGTCCACGCGGGTAGGATGACCCAAAAACCTTAGTCCATTGGCCCGACGCAAAAAGACCGAGGCACCCATTCCCAACCCAAATTTGGGTTTAGAATGTGTCTGCGGGGACAGCGGACGCGTCCCCCTCTTCTCCTCCCTGGTCCTGCCCCCTGTGGCACACAAGCTACTCAACACCCGAAATCGTGCACCCTCTGCGCACAACCCTACTGCGCCGCCACCTGCCCTGCCAGTTGCCATTGCCGGCAACATTTATTTCAGTCACTGCTCTTCGGAGGTCAGTCCTCCTGTCGGCGTGTATATCGCCTGGGAAGGACTAGTTCGCCACCCGTCTCCTCGGACCCTCCCACCACCACAACGACACACATGACATCTTCGGCCATTTGTGCGGCCGAATTCGAGGTATGAAACTGGAGCTATTTGGCCATTTGCGGCATAGATATTGGCTAGTGACAAATATATCAATACAACACAAACTACTTGTAGAGGCACTTCTCTAGAGACACTTTATCATTTTCCTCTATCGAACCATTAAATAATCATGTGGAGGCACATTCCATGATGCAGTGACACTTCTTTTAGACACCATCTAAAGTATATTAAATGTAGAGACACTTGTTGAGACATTTATGTTGTGAGTATCAAAAGCGTGGTTGAAGGTGTTCTACGACACACTTAATAAATTGACACAAAAATCATATAGAGGCATTTTAAAGACACTTCCTAAAGTGACCTTACGTTATAGCTAGACACGGTTTGATTTACATTATGTAGAGGCATTTTACATATTTTTGAGGCATTCAATATAGTACCGATAAGATTTTCTTCAATAGTATTAGGTGTTGTGTAGGCTAAGTGGTTAGGTAAGTACTAACGTTTCCTCCAGATCTTGACTTCGAGGATTTATTCTAACGTTTTTATAAGAGATTTCTATTTTCGCGCCTCTGGTTCGTTAGTTGTGCTCAGTTTTTTCCAGCCGCTTAATTTTTCCTCAGTTTTCTCCTCCCTCTAGTTTGAAACCCCTCGTAGACGCTCGGACGAGAGGGTTGCCGTCAAGTCAGAGGCCTTACCGTTACCGATAATCTGACGGGTGGGGCTGCACAGAGGGCAGTTCCTCTCTGACCGTCTCGTGCTGACGGGTAGCCATCCATCTGTCGCTGACGCGTGGACCGTTTTATTTCCTGATTGTATACGTGGTGCTGCCAATGACAAATGGGGCCGCTCTATAGGGCTGCCGCAGCCATTGACCAATGGGGTCGTCTATTTTTCAGGAAAAAAACATATATAACCGCTATGTGGGGCTGCCGCAGCCAATGACCAGTCGGGTCGTCTATTTTTCAGGAAAAGGCATATATTGCCGCTCTGTGGGGCTGCTGCAGCCAATGACCAGTGGGGTCGTCTATTTATTTAGAGAAAATCATATATTCCCGCTCGGTGGGGCCTCCGCAGCCAATGACCGCTGGGGTCGTCTATTTATTTAGAGAATATCATATAGAGCCGCTCTGTGGGCCTCCGCAGCCAATGACCGCTGGGGTCGTCTATTTATTTAGAGAATATCATATAGAGCCGCTCTGTGGGGCCGCCTCAGCCAATGACAGGTGACTATTTTCGCAGCTTAATCTATAGTGAATATTATGCTAAACATGGTGCTTCCCGACGGTGACCTAGCAGTGGCGGCGAGCATAGCTGTTCTGACCATGCCGATATCGGCATCGTTTGGAGACTGTGGTGCTCGAATCATGGTGGAAATTGCGATATAATTTTTTAAATGCATAATATATATGAAAATAGCTAGATCTCTAAATCGATGCATATGAAGCTACATATATATTCTTGGTTATAATCCCCTTATCTAAAGGGGATGGATGCATGGCTTCACGTCGTCGTCGCTTTCATCGTCAGTATCTTCGTCGTCCGAGTAGTAGTACTTCCTGCACATTGTTCCGTCGAACACCTTCACTGTGAGCACATCATCGCCTTCATATTTGAAGTGTACGAAGCAGCCGAAATCCACACCGTGTGCGATGGCGAAATTCTCCCAGCCCTTGTCGAGGTACATCCGGCCTTGACCGTCAAATAGGACCTCCACGGTCCAGAGACGAGGACCACAGTCAGCTGCTCGCAGATACACCTTAGCTGGCTCCTGGCCGTCAAGATAGTCCGCAAATTTTTTTGGGAGTGCTTGCAAAGAGATCGAGCGCCGATCGTTTGAAATTAAAGGTTTTTTAGAACATGCCCATAATTAATCACATGCATCATATATGTGGGAACGCGTACGTACCTTCTTGACCAAAGGGTCTTCATAGACGACGATGAAGAACTCCTGTATGATCAATGTCAGTGTTGACGGTGGTGGTGGCAATGATGATGATCCACCACCCCGGCCGCCCCTTCCCCTTCCCCTTTCGGTCCGCGTCCGAGACATGGAAGCCATGGCAATGGATCAAGTGTATGTGAACGAAGAAGAGAGAGGCATAACCTATTGACACAAGGGATGGCCGTTGTGGGTGTTTATAAGGGAGAGATGACCGTTGTAGGGGTTTACACAATAAATTAAGGAGGAGGTGACCGTTGTGGAGGTTTACACAATAAATTAAGGAGGACATGACCGTTGTGGGGGTAATCATCTAGGTTTTGTGTTTAGTCAAACTTTTTAAACTTTTACCACATATATAGGAAAAAGTAGTAGCATTTATGACACTAATTTAGTATCCCGAGATTCGTTTTCAAATGTAGTTTCAAATTATACCAAAATCTCATCATATATGTTGCTACTTTTTTTATTTACGGTTGGTCAAAACTTAAAATATTTGACTTAGTACAAAAGCTAGAAGTACACTTATTTGTGGACGGAGGGAGTATATCTCAACAAAAAAGTAATACGGACTATCTTGACGGAAATGGAACTTCGTGATATAGTTTATCATTTTACCGTGAAAAGTAATGCCTAAAAGAAATGGTAATTCGTGATAGTTTATCATTTTACCGTAATGGCTACAAGAAATCGGTGATTGTTCATCATTTTTTGCATGGAAAGTAATGGCTACAAGAAATGGGTGATGGTGTATCATTTTTTGCGTGGAAACTAATGGCTACAACAAATTGGTGATTGTGTATCATTTTTTGCGTGAAAAGTAATGGCTACAACAAATGGGTGATGGTGTATCATTTTTTGCGTGAAAAGTAATGGCTACAACAAATGGGTGATGGTGTATCATTTTTTGCGTGAAAAGTACAAATCAGTGATGGTTTATCATTTTTTGCATGAAAAATAATGCCTAAAAGAGTTTATAATTTAGCTCGTGAAAAATAATGCAGAAAACCAAACTTTAGCGTACTGGGTAACCGCCCTTTAGCATACATAGAGGGTGGAAGCTAACCACCGACAGAGAGAGAGGGTGGTGGCCCCGACCAGAGAGAGATAGGGGTTATCCGATCCTGCCCGTTAAATCATACGATCAACGGTCGACGGGCACGATCCGCGTGACATGGGCTAGACCAATCAGGGCAATGTTGGGCGTCTGTGAGAATTTGTGAAGGAAGAGGGCAAAACTGAGTAGTATCAAGAAACCAAGGGCAAGTGAGTGGCAAACAGACTAAGGGATTCAAATAAGAGATTAAAAAAATGAAAAATGCGTGTTTTGTACAATGAAACCCATCTTGGCCTACCTCAAACTATTTGCAATAAAAATATACATGAGTGTGAAAATTATGGCCTCATTTAGACAAAGTATGTTTTGGGGAAAGCTGTTTTGGGTAGGGCTTATTGTGGAAAACCATGTACCTTCATAGCTACTAGGTGATTTGAGAAGTGGCAATTTATGGTAAAACTTGATTTATCTATGATTTGAGAAGTGGTAATTTGTGGTAAAGACTCCATGAGTAAGTGCCACTCTTTTTCGGAATTTTTTGCACATTAAATAACTCATTTAACTAGTTAATCCCATTTGTTGACTATCTGTTGACCAGCCACTCGAGGGTAAAACCGAGCATATTGCACTAGCCAGTATTAGCACTCAGGGGGGAAACTGAGTACACAAAAAATGCTAGTATATGACTCGAGGGTATACCTGAGTATATCTAAATTTCTAGGGTTAGACTCGAGGACGCGTGTTGCGGTGCAGAAGTGGAAGACGTGCCATTGTTGACGCGTGTCGCGGTGCAAACGTGCACTAGTGGACGCGTAGGACGCGGGTCGCATTTAGGACGCATAAGCCCCTCTCTCCCTCCCTCTGCACACAGTACGTCTCATTCTCGCCCACGCACGAAACCACGCCTCTCACGTCCCATCAACTTCTCCAAATCGAAGGAAAAACCCCAACCGCCGTACGAGCCCTGTCGGCGATGGAGAAGAAGAATGCGCCGGCGGCCATCGCCCCCGAGCCCGTCGCCTCCGAGCCTGTCGCCTCCGAGCCCGTCGCATCCGAGCCTGTCACCGCCGAGCCCATCGCCTCCGAGCCCGTCGCCACCCAGCCCGTCGCCTCCGAGGGCGGCGCATCCAAGCGCGGCGCCTCCGTGAGTTGGGCCTCTCTCGTGGCTGACGGACCACTTCACAAGATCGGCGAATGCTTACTGGCGAATGAGGAGTACGTGGACGCCTACTCTGCTATGAGGCAAGTCTGTAGAAATTGGCGCTCAGGTTTACCTGAGCCCGACGTGCACCTGCACGAATGGATCATGGTAGACCACGCCCTTCCACGCGCCGCTGAGTTCACCTTCCTCCAACTCGGCACATCCCGCTACGCCACCATAGATCTATCGGAAGTTCGTTCAAGGTTCAAATTCCTCCAAATTCCTCCATATCTATAGGGTTAATTGATACGTCTCAAACGTATCTATAATTTCTTATGTTCCATGCTACTTTTATGATGATACTCACATGTTTTATACACATTATATGTCATTATTATGCATTTTCCGGCACTAACCTATTAACGAGATGCCGAAGAGCCAGTTGCTGTTTTCTGCTGTTTTTGGTTTCAGAAATCCTAGTAAGGAAATATTCTCGGAATTGGACGAAATCAAAGCCCAGGGTCCTATTTTTGCATGAAGCTTCCAGAGGACCGAGGGGGAAAGGAAGTGGGGCCACGAGGCGCCGCCACAACAGGGCGGCGCGGCCCAGGTCTTGGCCGCGCGGCCCTGGCGTGTGGGGCCCTCGTGTGGCCCCCCGCGTTGCCCTTCCGCCTACTTAAAGCCTCCTTCGCGAAACCCCCGCATGCTGAGAGCCACGATACGGAAAACCTTACTGAGACGCCGCCGCCGCCAATCCCATCTCGGGGGATTCAGGAGATCGTCTCCGGCACCCTGCCGGAGAGGGGATTCATCTCCCGGAGGACTCTACACCGCCATGGTCGCCTCCGGATTGATGAGTGAGTAGTTCACCCCTGGACTATGGGTCCATAGCAGTAGCTAGATGGTTGTCTTCTCCTCATGTGCTTCATTGTCGGATCTTGTGAGCTGCCTAACATGATCAAGATCATCTATCTGTAATGCTATATGTTGTGTTTGTTGGGATCCGATGGATAGAGAATACTATGTTATGTTGATTATCAATCTATTACCTATGTGTTGTTTATGATCTTGCATGCTCTCCGTTGTTAGTAGAGGCTCTGGCCAAGTTTTTGCTAGTAACTCCAAGAGGGAGTATTTATGCTCGATAGTGGGTTCATGCCTCCATTAAATGCAGGACATGTGAGAAAGTTCTAAGGTTGTGGATATGCTGTTGCCACTAGGGATAAAACATTGATGCTATGTTCGAGGATATAGTTATTGATTACATTACGCACCATACTTAATGCAATTGTCTGTTGCTTGCAACTTAATACCGGAAGGGGTTCGGATGATAACCTGAAAGTGGACTTTTTAGGCATAGATGCATGCTGGATAGCGGTCTATGTACTTTGTCGTAATGCCCAATTGAATCTCACAATATTCATCATGTCATGTATGTGCATTGTCATGCCCTCTCTATTTGTCAATTGCCCAACTGTAATTTGTTCACCCAACATGCTATTTATCTTACTAGGACAATTGCCCGTGCGTTGCCACGGGATAGGAAAATTATGTTATAGACAATAAATTGAAACATGTGTCATAATTTATGTGTGTTCACATGATTGCTTAAATGTATTAAGCTTTCTTCCATTTTCTATAATCCCATCAGTACATACATGCCTCAAGTTTATATCTTCGTCGTACCAGTAAACATAATTTTCTACCATTCCATAATTATCGACATGGAAAAATGTAATATTTATATACTCCATCTGATCCATATTAGTTGACTCAACTTTATCTAGATTCGTATGTATCTAGAAATCTGGCCAAGATGTAATTGTTTTAAACATAAGGCCCTTGGCCCGGCTTTATATATAAAGCCATCACGGCAACCATAGAGTATCGATACAACACACACCCCACATAAGACTGATGCCTCCAAAGTGCTGGTGCCACAATACAAATAAGCAAAGTCTGGTACCAAGATCAACTCATAGATGAAAAAGGGGAAACTAAAGCATGTGGAGCGGTCGAGGGCGGCGGTGTGCAGTCGTCGATGGCGTCAGTGTCCTCCAGCCCGGGTCCGCGCATGTAGCCTCCTAACCTCGTCCAGTGCCACGTCCAGTAGTGGTCGGTCCCTCGGTCTGACCAGAACCCTCCAGCTCTGCATGTAGATAGACATTTTGAAGGTAGCATCAGCAGGGCTAGAGATGAGAGAGCCCTCAATAGCTAGCTTGTTGCGAATGTTCCACAGCGTCCAACACTGCGCTGCGAAAGTAAACCAAGCTATCCTACGGAGTCTACCCGACAAGCCGTTGGCAATGGCAATGAAATCCGCAGCCCCTGCTGGGTTCCATGAGCAGGAGAGGAGGTCCCTGATTCCTGCCCACATAAATTTAGCGATGTGGCAAGTGAAGAAAATATGGTCGCAAGTTTCCCATTCGCCACATAGGGCACATCGCCCATTCGATGGCCCATGTCGCTTGACTAATTGGTCCCCTGACGGGAGCCTCCCTCGTATGAGTTGCCAGAGGAAGACCCGGATTTTTGGCGGGACCCTAGTGCGCCAAATTTCCTTGAAGTGGGTGATCGTCCCTCCCCGGGACAGTTTGGAGTACATCGAGCGGGTGGAGTATTCTCCAGATTGCTCAAGCGCCCAACGAACCACATCATCGCCCTCAGAGGCCGGCGATAGGTCAAAGATCCTGCAGAGGTTATCCCATTCCGCCCTTTCTGCGAGGCCGAAGGTGCGCCGGAAGCGAATCCTCCAGCCCCCGCTGGACCTAACCCCCTGGACAGTCGCAAAGTGGTTGTCGCAGCAGGCGAACAGCCTAGGAAAAGTAAAGCGAAGGGGCCCCGTGCCCGTCCACCAGTCTAACCAGAAGTAGGTCCTCCGCCCACTGTTAACCTGGTGCTTCGCACCCAGTTTGAAGTACCATTTGATCTTCTGGATGGCGTTCCAGAATTGTGATCCCTTGGTGGGTACCGCCGGGGAGAACAAGTCGTGATCCCCCAGGTACTTGGCCCTAAGAAGGTCTGCCCATAGGCCTTCCTCGTTCTGGTAAATCTTCCAGATCCATTTTAACATCAGAGCGATGTTCATGAGCTTGGTGTTGTGGATTCCCAACCCTCCGAACTCCCGTGGCCTGCATACCGTAGCCCAGTCCACCATATGATACTTCCGTTTGGGTCCCACTCCTTCCCAAAAGAAGCGAGACCGGTGTTTATCCATCACTGCATGCGTCGAGTCGTGCAGTAGATAGAGTCCCATTGCAAATAGCGGAAGGCTGGAAAGGCAGGAGTTAGTGAGCTCCAGTCTGCCGGCTGATGCAAGGAACAGACCCTGCCAAGGCTCCACCCTATGGCCAACCTTCTCAGTGAGGAAGTTCCAGTCCGCCACGGAGAGGGGACGGTCGCTGACCGGTAAGCCGAGGTAGTGTAACGGCAGGCTCCCCAGCTTGCAGTTAAGGGCGTCAGCCACCCTTTGGCGTTCTAGGTCGGGGACCCCTGTCACGACCACTTCGCTCTTAGCGAAGTTAATCTTAAGCCCCGACATGTTCTCGAAACAGAGAAGGAGGAGCTTAAGGTTGGCCAACCCCATATCAGATGGCTCTATCAGAATCAAGGTGTCATCCGCGTATTGGAGGTGGGTGATCCCTCCCGGGACCAGGTGGGGCACCACACCCTTGAGGTGCCCAGATTCGGAAGCCCTGGCGATGATAGCAGCCAGGGAATCCACCATGAAGTCGAACAAGATCGGGGAGAGAGGGTCCCCTTGCCTCACACCCCGCGCGTTTCTGAAGTTTTTCCCGATGACACCATTCACGTTGACCGCAGTCTGGCCACCCGAGACCAGCTGCATCAAGCGGTGAACGATCATGGGGGAGAAGCCCTTCCTCAGCAGAACTTCTCTCAGGAAGTCCCAGCTTACCCGATCGAAGGCTTTCTCAAAGTCAAGTTTGAGAAGAAGACCCTTGAGTTTCTTAACCCTCAACTCATGGGCGATTTCATGGAGTGCAAGCACGCCCTCGTGCAGGCATCTCCCTTTGATGAAAGCCGATTGGCTGCGGTCGATCGTCCTATGCGCTAGAGGGGCGAGGCGGGTAGCGTAAGCCTTAGCGACGAATTTAAAAATAACGTTGATTAAAGCAATGGGTCTAAAAAGTTTGATGGTGTCCGCCCCCTGAACTTTCGAGATAAGAGAGATGACTCCAAAATTAAGGCGCGCGATGTCAACCCTCCCTAGGGCGAAGTCGTTGAGGATCCGGAGGATCGGTCCTTTGAGAATATCCCAGAATTTCTTGAAGAAGAGGACCGGTAGCCCGTCCGGGCCTGGGGCCGAGTCTGGTTTCATGCCCGCGAGCACCTCGTCCAGCTCGTCCGGAGTGAAGGTGAGCTCTAGGCTCCTGTTCTCCTCCTCAGATATCCTCCTATCAGAAGGCCAAAGGTCCTGCGCTAGGGAGAAAACCCTTTCCTCCCCCTCAGCGCCCATTAAGCCCTGGTAGAACTGGTACACATGTCCCATCAACTCGGCCTGGTCTGAGATCTCACCCTCATCAGTCACCAGGCGAGGGATGAGGCACTTCCTACGCCTCCCATTGGCGAAGGCGTGGAAGAAGGCAGTACAAGAGTCCCCTTTAAGGGTCCATTGGAGTCTGCTACGCTGTCTCCAGTAGTCTTCCTCCGCACCGTCTAGCTGCACAATCTGATCCTCGAGGAAGTAGCGGAGAGCCCAACCTTCCTCGTCGAGGCCAGAGGAGTCAACAAGGATGTCCAGCTCCTTGATCTGTGCGAGGAGGTTGTCCCTTGCCTCTCTCTTCTGTTTGCCAAGATTGGCCCCCCACCCTCGGAGGTGTTGGCGAAGGCACCTTGCAATGCACTGCCAAAGGTCAATGCTGCAACGGTGAGGCCCTCGCTCCTGGATGCAGAAGATCAGTTTCTCTTTGATCATCTGCTCAAAGCCAGCTACCCTAAGCCACCAGGATTGGAAGAAGAATCTCGCCGGCCGGCGAATCCCCTGTTCACCATCATCCAGGAGAAGAGGGTTGTGGTCGGACCCCACCCGAGTGACCGCCGTAAGAGAACACAAAGGGAATAGCGTCTCCCAGGAAGTGGAGACGAAGACCCTATCCAGAACCGAGCGGATAGGGGAGAGTTGCTTGTTGGTCCAGGTGAACCTTGCCCCAGTTCTATTGAGCTCTCTAAGAGACAGGGCAGCAATGACGTCGTTGAATTGGCGTACCCTTGGCCAATTGATATTGTCGTTGCTCTTATCCCCGGGACCCCGAATGAGGTTGAAGTCGCCCCCAACAACAAGCGGGAACCGACAACTCTCCACTTCGGAAGAAAGCTCCTCCAGGAACTCCCTAGTTCTAGAGTGGTCAGCCGGGCCATATACTAGGATGCAAGTCCATTTGGCTCTGCGGCTGCGATGGAAGAGGTCGGCGCTAATGAAGAACCGCCCCTTCCGCCAGGTCCCCACCTCAAAACATTCATCACGAAACCCCAGGAGCATCCCCCCGGATTGTCCCGAAGCCGGCAGCCAGTTCCAGCAGAATTGGCCACCACACTCCAGGCTCCTGAGTTCCGAGTCCGAGAAATCTTGGCGTACCGTCTCTTGTAGGCCAAGAATGTCAATCCGGTCGCGTTGCATGTAATCACGGAGTTGGGTGCGACGCCCTTGTCCCCCAAACCCCCGCAAGTTGTAAAAAAGAGCTCTCATTTGGGAGCTCATTTTTTGTACTGCCTCTTGGAGACAGCGAGAACAGGGGCCTTGGCACAAGTCCTTCTCGGGCGGGAGCGAGGCGGCGCTGGGTCCTTGCCGGCCCCCGCGGTAAGCGCGTGCGTCGTATCAGCAGGCACCGGGGCACCTTCCCCAGGCGAGCCCAACGCAGCAGGAGGCGAGGCCAGACCCTCGGCCGGCTCCACCCTAGGAGCGTCGGCCAGCTCCTCCCTAGGAGCCACCGTAGCCGCAGCGTCCGTCGCAGCTTTGGCCGCCGCCGCAGCCTTGGCCTCCAGCTCAAGGCGGCGCGCAGTTTCTGCAAGCGCAGCTTGCACCTTCTCTTTCGCCTGGATGATCGACAAGGCTTCACCCGGGTCGGCCGTCGAGGGAGAGAAAACCAAGCAACTATCGCGAACTACCGAGGACAAGTGGGCGTCGGAGAGAAGGTCTAGGATAGCGAAGTCGTTACCTTTGTCGGTGGAGATGTTGGTGCTGGCCTTGCCTTCCAGGTTCTTCTCCGCCATAAGTCGCTGGGCACGGAGGAGGGCAGAGGTGCCCGCCGTGGCGCCCTGGGACCTCGCGCTCTTCCTCACCGCCGATGGCGTCGCCGAGGTCGCCCGCTTGGAGTAGACGGCCTTTGAGCGGCGAGCTTGTGCCAGAGGGGTGGCCTCGGAGAGCTCCTTCAGCAGGTTCTTGTGAACTCCATCGTCCTTGGGCTGCGGAAGCTCGTCGTCATCTGAAGCGTCAACCACCTCCACATCAGCGATGCCGCCAAGGTTGCTGGCCGGCGTCAGCTTGGCCACCTTGGTAGGCGGGCCCTCCGCCTGTTGGCTGTCGTCGACCCACGAGGGAACCGGGTCGGTGATCTGCGAGTCCAGGTCAGCCGAGTCCAAGGAGTCCAGGGAGTCGTCCACGGGGAGGCGGGACCCTTCCGCGCCACTCGCCGGGACCAGGTGGACAACCATCTTGTTCTTGGTGGGCTCGAGGAGGGAGAGAGAAGGAAGGATCTCCGCCGCGACGCCCATGTTGGAACCATATTCGTCAAAGGTGCACAACGCCGTGGCGGGGGCGGTGGTGGATGGCAGCCCCTGCTTGCCCAGCACCGACGGAGGGTTGGAGCTGGAGGGTCCGGAGGCCCCACTCTTGTCCTTGGAAGCGTCCTTGTTCTTGTCTTGGCTGCGGCGGTGCTTGTTCCATTCACTGTCCGAGGGAATATCGTCGGAGTCGTCGTCATCATCAAGACCATCGTTGGGTGGCGGTGGAGGGCCCCCTGACCCTGCACCCGGAGTACCGCGAGGAGGGGCCTCAGCCTGCACGCCGACGATGTACCCCTCTCCGTTCACGAAGACTTGGACCGAGCCCTTGATGCGGTCGGGATAGCGACAGTGAAAACGCATACGGATGGGCTCGCGGTCGCGTTTTTGGATGGAAAGCTCATCCACATCGATTGGCCTTCCAATCATGGTGAACGCCGCCATGAGGCGGTCCCTTGTCATGAGGTCCTCCGGCACCCCCGACAGACGAACCCAGGTTGAAGGGAGAACCAGGCTGGGTTTAGGAGCCAGGAAGGCCTCGCGGATCTGGGTATCAGTCTTGCTAAGAGGGAGGTGGAGCTTCCCGCTCCCAGTGCTCAACCGAAGGGTCTAGCGGGTGGGGAAGACGACCGAAAACTCCGTGTCTGAGAGCCTCTGCACCTGCCAGTCCCAGAGCTCGTCGACCAGATGCTTCAATTCATCAGAGAGCTGGGTCTCGGAGAGAGGCGCCGAATCAAACTTGATGATGGTGGCGAAAACATCCCCATTGCCCAGCCCACCACGCATTGGCTCGACGTCAATGTTGTAGAAGCCCCCGCCGGAGATGGCGTGACCCATGGTCTGGAGCCGAAGCCCCTTCCCCCTGGAGGGGCAGTTAGCAGAGGAGTGACCCTCGCCGCTGCACACGACGCAGAGGGGGTCGAAGGTGCAGTCCGATTGGTAGTGGCCTTCCCTACCACATTTGAAGCATTCCCCCGCCGCCGCCGGAGCCCCTGCCCGTGGCGGTGGGTTTTGCTTAGCCTTCCCTTTTGGCTGTTGATGGCTTCCCTCGCCGTGGTTCTTTTTGGCTTTGTTCTTGTACTGAGGGCGCTGACCCTGTGTTGCGCGGTCTCCCAGACCCCCGGCAGCCGAGCGGTCGCCACCGCCCTTGGCCGGCGCCCCATCCGCCCGGCGGTTCGCCAGCGCCTCCTCCCTCCGTTGCTGCTCTTCCCACCATGGCGGCGGGGGGCCGTAGTCGAACCCGCGGGTGCGGTCATGGGCGCGGTAGTCTTGGTCGCGGTAGGAGACGGCATCTTCTTGGAAACGGGAGCCGCCCGCATCTTGGCGAGGGGCGCCGTCCTGGTAGCGAGAGGGTCCGTCGAGGCGGCCTCCGCCACCGGCTTGCCGCCCGCCGTTGCCGTCGTGGCGAGCACCGCCTTCCTGGCGCCCGCCGCCTCCGTCTTGGCGACCCCCACCATCCTGACGTCCAGCGCCGCCCCCACCTTGGCGGCGGCCGCCACCGCCGTCGCCCGCATCACTGTCGCGCCGTGCGCCGTCGTCGAAGCGTTGCTTCCTCCCGTCATCGTAGCCGCCCGCCATGACCGCAGTCGCAAAGGAGCGGGATAGCGGCGGCGGGGGAAGGAGAGGTCGGAGGAGGCGGTGGCGCGGCGCAGAGGGGTCGTTGAGCTGCTGTCTCACTTCACTCGATCTGGCTAGGAACCCTAGATTGGGATCGCAGCAGCCCTTAGGCAACCACATCCAGGTAAAGCGTCGGTGGGCTGGGCCAGGTCGCTGGGCTGGGCCAGGCCGCTGGGCCTCCTGGCCAGGCGAAGGGCGTGGAGCAGCCAACATGGGCCAAGCCGAAAGGTAGCCCAGGGAGAGGAGAGTTCCGCCCTCCAGGCCCGTGGGCGTGGAGCCCACGCAATCGACCGACCGCGCCTCCTAGGCAGGTCCCACCCTTTCGTCGTCTACCCTGACCAGGGAATTCAAACTCTCTGGATCTCCCCGATCCAGATCCAGCAGTCGTCGAACGTCGTTGACCGCCGGAGGCGTTGCCGGCGGCGAGGCCCCTCCCCGCGAGTCGCCATCCGTAGCCTCCGAACGCAGATTTGGAGCAGGACCAAACACACGAGGAGCCAGGGCAGGCCATTCCGATGCCGTCGTCGGATCCCCATCCGAGCTAGGCGGCCACAGTCCAGCGCACGCAGAGGTGGATCCCCGCTCCGGCCGCGCGCGGCTTCCCAAGCGGCGGAGCCGTGGAGGCGCCGGCGGTGCCGAGCCACGGAACCTCGAGCCTTTGCCGCCCGGGGCAAAAGACGACCGCCGTGCAGCATGCAGGGAGCCCCCAAGCTCCTGCGCCCGCTGGATGAAGCCACCAAGGGTGCTTGCGGCCGGGCGCCTTCGCCGGAGGGCCTCGAGGTCAGAGTCCTCACCCTCCTCTTCCGAGCCATCGGAGGCCGAGACCGACACACCCTCTTCGTCGTCAGAGCCAGAGAGAGACCAGAACTTACCTTGCTGTCGAGGAACGACGGGAGGAGAGGCCGGCCCGGCGGGCGGCGCACCCCGGACTGGAGTTCGGCCGTCAGAGACACGCCGGTCGCCGCCAGGGGCGCTCGACGGCCGCGACGGCAGGCCGCCGCTGTCCGCATCGCCAATCGCCTGCCCGCCCGAGTCGCCCATCTTCGTTCACACCGTGCTAGCTCGAGCATTTCCAGCTTGGGAAATTATTTTAACAAGCAACAACGCAGATGACAGATGTTCGCACTTAGCCTCCAGATCCGGCGCCATTTCAAGATGTAATTGTTGCTATGCAATCTAGAAACGGATCACAGCATGCTCCTTGTGCTTATATAGGTGCCAACACAAGCCCTCACGCCCTAGCCAATCAACCACGCGGCCACCAAGATCACATTGCTTTGGTTTGGTCTCCCTGTTTGCTAGATCCGGCTGGGGCAGCCTCTGGAAATTCCTGGAGAGGCGAACTTGCATAGTAGGTGCCAGTCAGCCATGCCTGAGGAGTGTAGAGTGCTCGCCACCCTTGCATCTGGGCGCCACTTCCCTGTAATCGGTATTGTATCTTTATCGGGAAAAAAATCAATATTGTATGCATAGCGACTCTGAAATACATAATGGTTGTGAAGGAAGTTATCTCTCACTGAAGTATAAAAGCAATTGTTGTATGAGTATTAAGATATCTTCAGGCATATAATGTAAGATACAATTTTTTTCTTCTCGAAAAGGGGGATAAATAAAATATAGCATGGCCATAGGGGTTCAATTGACATGGTTCATAAATAGAGAACAGATGCTCAAAGCATAAAGGAGATAGTTGATGCTAAAGAGTGAAGGTTGATGCGCTTTCTACCTAGGAGACAATTGTGTAAGTATAGCTAGTTCTAATGTGCATTGCTTGCATCTCCATCTAAGAGGGCCCGTAGATATATCATTATCTTGTTTGTAAGGCGAACGCGGAAAGAAGACACCAATTATAGCTTTTTATTGATGCAATTGTACAATACTTTATTCAGGGCTCTATCTGTAAAATACAATCGCGTAATACAGATCTACCATCAGTGATGTATAGTTATTATATGCATGCGGATGCATAAATTTACTTAGTAAATTGTTCATCTTCAACAGCCTACTCCCTCTGTTCCCTAATATTTTTTTGGTAAGCCAAATTAACTTACCAAAACATCTTATCTTTAGGAACAGATGGAGTATTTGATTGGTTTTCGTTCTAGACATAAGGCATTTCATCCTACACGAGATCTTCCCCAACCATTTGCAGAATCTTTGAGAGAAAAAGCCAGACTCGAACTTAATAAATAACAACACATGAACCTCAATCTGATTTATGAGATTTATCCTTACTAAATGTCACTGGAGCTTGGAAGGAAAGGAAACTATAAGTAAGATGATATAGCTATGAAAACAAGAGTAGCAATCATCTCTCGGGCTCTTGAAATTTGAACTAATAACACTGGGTTTTAATATGTAAAGGTCTATAGAGCCCAAAAAGGAATTATTGAACTCAATGCAATTAAGTGGTGGCTGGCTGACCTGAAATGGTAAGGTAGAGTCGCATATACATATTATCAACATTGATGCCCCTAGTTATCTTTTTGGTCTTCTCGGAAAGGCTCTCACCTAGATAGAATAATTATAATTATGTAACGTTAACTCATGACAAAGCATTGTGACGAATATTTTCGCAACTTTTCACTATATGAGAATGTGAAAATATTCCCAGTTCATCCGCATTGGCTAGAAACCAATTATTTTTCAACTTAAGTAATTCAATCACAACCATTAGTTCATTAGAAATGCTGCCATCATCAGTCAATCAAGCATAATTTCTATGTGCATTGTACCTAGTAGGAAATTTGCAAAAACATGTACATGCAAATAATTATTTCAATGTAACTTTTCATGTTGAAAGTCCCCTAATTAAGCAACAATTATGTTTTAAAAAAAACTAAGCAAAAATATACAGAAGCACCCTCATCGCTTCTTATTAGTTAGTATCAAGAAAATGAAGAGGCAGCATCGGCGCACACAAACACGCAACGCATGCCATTCTCCGCCACCAGTCAAATTTCGGAGGAACATGAGGCTTCCTCTGGTAATTTATAGAGAAAGGATCTGTGTAATGAGAGTTCACAGATCTTATTACATCAATGTCTGAAAATCAAACCTAATAATCAGTGATGCAAAATTTCATGAGTTGCGGACTGGATGTTATAGTTGGTTCATATTTCATCTAGGCTACACAAGTGATCTCTGCGGTCGAACTTGGAAAGAATAAATTTCACATGGGGGAGAACGGGTTTTGGAACCTGAATTTCATTTAGTTCCTATGTGCTCAGGCATCAAGCCAGCGTAAAAACAACAGGAAGTTCAGCTAATAGTAGAAGAACTGCAGAAGACAGTGCCGATTCTGTTACCTTTTGACAGGTCCAAATGCCCAACACCCCATGATGAGCAGATGAGCCTTGAGTTCGGCCATCACCTAGAAGATCTTCTCCTTGGGATTCCCCACCACAACCTCCATTTTCACTTCCACCTTCAGAAAACCAAGAATCCGATCTAATTACTACCAGTTAAGCAAGAACAACCATTGGGGGAGACCAGCAATCAGCACAAATATGCATCACCCCCTTACATTCTTGTTTGCGCAAATCTTGAGCGCGTGCTCCAGGATCGCCTCTGTGATACTCCGCTCGTAGGCACCTCCACACCTCTGGACAAGAGTGTTGGAATATGCGTGTTTCTTGTTAGATCGATGAAATTAATCAAACAACTGGTGAAACAAAGCAAAAATATACTCTGCAATTGGGCCTCAGATTTCTTTTATGTAACTATATAAATTGCCATATCTCATTGATATTCACATCTTGCATCATTTCCCATCTGAAATTGTGAATTATGTTTACATTAAAAACAAAATGCAGCGGTAAATGTAATGTATAGATCTATGGCACTCCTCATAATTTTTGTTCAGTCTGCTGGTGCTTGGCTAAAGTTGATCGCTTTGGCATATATAGATCATGGACCATCTAATGCACATGCATGTCAAAAAATATTTAGAAAGCAATAAAGATGTGATGATGAAAGCAGTAATGAGGATCCTTGTGTACAACCCTCTTATGTTGCAACAAAGCTTAGCAGTGGATTGATCAAGTTACCTAAAATAATTAGCAGCTCATTGCTATACTTAGCATCAAGTAAAAAAATAGCGCGCTATAACAAAATAGCGTCTGCCAAAAAATACGCTATTAGCGCTAATAGCGCGCTATAGCGCCGAAATGATGTAGCGTGGCATGTCCAAAAACGCTATAGTGTGCTATTAACGCCAAAATAGCGCGCTATTTTTTTTCCATGCTTAGCATGCAACCTAAGCATGCGAATGAGGCATCTGATTCCTGAAAGTGTAACAAATAGATGAAAAGCAACATTCTTATTTCCATAGAGATTTAGTGTACACAACTGGATTGATCTGAAAACCAACCTTACCAAGATTACTAATCAAGTAGTATCGCCACACATCAGCAGTAATATTTGTGGCTTTTGCGTCGCATAAAAGGAACTCCACAGGACTAATTAGAAAATAGAAGACAATCAAATCCGGTTGCTTCGTTGTCCTGCTCTAGGCAGTGTTTAGCATTTAACTGACAAGCTGCAGTTCAAATAAAAGAATCAGGGGAAGAGATGGGAATCAGCAACGACCGATGGAGAGAAACTAAATCCGGCCCCTTCGTTCACCTACCTCCTGTTCTCGGCCCTGACTCCGCCATCTGCTCTGGTCCTTGGCTGCTGCCGGCCAAGGAGACAGACTGGAGGAAAGGAACGAGATGAGGGGAAGCACCTCGATGTCCGCGGCCGGCCGCTTTCCATGCCAGCCGCTGGCCCTTGTCCAGTCCCGCTGCTGGCCCTTTCTCAGGAGCACCGCCGCCTGGTGGAAAATCGCCGTCGACGTCCTTCTGCATCTGACCGGGAGGTGATCGAGAGCGGGGTGAGGCGACGTGGACGACGTGAGTTCGGAAGTGCGGTCCGACGATGTGGATCTGGGGGAGGCGGTGTTTACGGGGCGAGGTTGCATCGTGCGGGCGACGGACGAGCCCTAATTGTGTGCCGGTTCGATGGCAGTTTGAGAAGTATACGTTTTGGTGGGAGGGCAAAATAGTAAAAAGCCCAGAGGATGGAAGGACGATTGACGACCAAAGGTTTGACGTATTGGCAGAATAAGGAACCACTTCGTTCTTTTTAAGTAGTGTAGATATATCATTATCTTGTTTGTAAGGCGAACGCGGAAAGAAGACACCAATTATAGCTTTTTATTGATGCAATTGTACAATACTTTATTCAGGGCTCTATCTGTAAAATACAATCGCGTAATACAGATCTACCATCAGTGGTGTATAGTTATTATATGCATGCAGATGCATAAATTTACTTAGTAAATTGTTCATCTTCAACAGCCTACTCCCTCTGTTCCCTAATATTTTTTTGGTAAGCCAAATTAACTTACCAAAACATCTTATCTTTAGGAACAGATGGAGTATTTGATTGGTTTTCGTTCTAGACATAAGGCATTTCATCCTACACGAGATCTTCCCCAACCATTTGCAGAATCTTTGAGAGAAAAAGCCAGACTCGAACTTAATAAATAACAACACATGAACCTCAATCTGGTTTATGAGATTTATCCTTACTAAATGTCACTGGAGCTTGGAAGGAAAGGAAACTATAAGTAAGATGATATAGCTATGAAAACAAGAGTAGAAATCATCTCTCGGGCTCTTGAAATTTGAACTAATAACACTGGGTTTTAATATGTAAAGGTCTATAGAGCCCAAAAAGGAATTATTGAACTCAATGCAATTAAGTGGTGGCTGGCTGACCTGAAATGGTAAGGTAGAGTCGCATATACATATTATCAACATTGATGCCCCTAGTTATCTTTTTGGTCTTCTCGGAAAGGCTCTCACCTAGATAGAATAATTATAATTATGTAACGTTAACTCATGACAAAGCATTGTGACGAATCTTTTCGCAACTTTTCACTATATGAGAATGTGAAAATATTCCCAGTTCATCCGCATTGGCTAGAAACCAATTATTTTTCAACTTAAGTAATTCAATCACAACCATTAGTTCATTAGAAATGCTGCCATCATCAGTCAATCAAGCATAATTTCTATGTGCATTGTACCTAGTAGGAAATTTGCAAAAACATGTACATGCAAATAATTATTTCAATGTAACTTTTCATGTTGAAAGTCCCCTAATTAAGCAACAATTATGTTTTAAAAAAAACTAAGCAAAAATATACAGAAGCACCCTCATCGCTTCTTATTAGTTAGTATCAAGAAAATGAAGAGGCAGCATCGGCGCACACAAACACGCAACGCATGCCATTCTCCGCCACCAGTCAAATTTCGGAGGAACATGAGGCTTCCTCTGGTAATTTATAGAGAAAGGATCTGTGTAATGAGAGTTCATAGATCTTATTACATCAATGTCTGAAAATCAAACCTAATAATCAGTGATGCAAAATTTCATGAGTTGCGGACTGGATGTTATAGTTGGTTCATATTTCATCTAGGCTACACAAGTGATCTCTGCGGTCGAACTTGGAAAGAATAAATTTCACATGGGGGAGAACGGGTTTTGGAACCTGAATTTCATTTAGTTCCTATGTGCTCAGGCATCAAGCCAGCGTAAAAACAACAGGAAGTTCACCTAATAGTAGAAGAACTGCAGAAGACAGTGCCGATTCTGTTACCTTTTGACAGGTCCAAATGCCCAACACCCCATGATGAGCAGATGAGCCTTGAGTTCGGCCGTCACCTAGAAGATCTTCTCCTTGGGATTCCCCACCACAACCTCCATTTTCACTTCCACCTTCAGAAAACCAAGAATCCGATCTAATTACTACCAGTTAAGCAAGAACAACCATTGGGGGAGACCAGCAATCAGCACAAATATGCATCACCCCCTTACATTCTTGTTTGCGCAAATCTTGAGCGCGTGCTCCAGGATCGCCTCTGTGATACTCCGCTCGTAGGCACCTCCACACCTCTGGACAAGAGTGTTGGAATATGCGTGTTTCTTGTTAGATCGATGAAATTAATCAAACAACTGGTGAAACAAAGCAAAAATATACTCTGCAATTGGGCCTCAGATTTCTTTTATGTAACTATATAAATTGCCATATCTCATTGATATTCACATCTTGCATCATTTCCCATCTGAAATTGTGAATTATGTTTACATTAAAAACAAAATGCAGCGGTAAATGTAATGTATAGATCTATGGCACTCCTCATAATTTTTGTTCAGTCTGCTGGTGCTTGGCTAAAGTTGATCGCTTTGGCATATATAGATCATGGACCATCTAATGCACATGCATGTCAAAAAATATTTAGAAAGCAATAAAGATGTGATGATGAAAGCAGTAATGAGGATCCTTGTGTACAACCCTCTTATGTTGCAACAAAGCTTAGCAGTGGATTGATCAAGTTACCTAAAATAATTAGCAGCTCATTGCTATACTTAGCATCAAGTAAAAAAATAGCGCGCTATAACAAAATAGCGTCTGCCAAAAAATACGCTATTAGCGCTAATAGCGCGCTATAGCGCCGAAATGATGTAGCGTGGCATGTCCAAAAACACTATAGCGTGCTATTAACGCCAAAATAGCGCGCTATTTTTTTTCCATGCTTAGCATGCAACCTAAGCATGCGAATGAGGCATCTGATTCCTGAAAGTGTAACAAATAGATGAAAAGCAACATTCTTATTTCCATAGAGATTTAGTGTACACAACTGGATTGATCTGAAAACCAACCTTACCAAGATTACTAATCAAGTAGTATCGCCACACATCAGCAGTAATATTTGTGGCTTTTGCGTCGCATAAAAGGAACTCCACATGACTAATTAGAAAATAGAAGACAATCAAATCCGGTTGCTTCGTTGTCCTGCTCTAGGCAGTGTTTAGCATTTAACGGGCAAGCTGCAGTTCAAATAAAAGAATCAGGGGAAGAGATGGGAATCAGCAACGACCGATGGAGAGAAACTAAATCCGGCCCCTTCGTTCACCTACCTCCTGTTCTCGGCCCTGACTCCGCCATCTGCTCTGGTCCTTGGCTGCTGCCGGCCAAGGAGACAGACTGGAGGAAAGGAACGAGATGAGGGGAAGCACCTCGATGTCCGCGGCCAGCCGCTTTCCATGCCAGCTGCTGGCCCTTGTCCAGTCCCGCTGCTGGCCCTTTCTCAGGAGCACCGCCGCCTGGTGGAAAATCGTCGTCGACGTCCTTCTGCATCTGACCGGGAGGTGATCGAGAGCGGGGTGAGGCGACGTGGACGACGTGAGTTCGGAAGTGCGGTCCGACGATGTGGATCTGGGGGAGGCGGTGTTTACGGGGCGAGGTTGCATCGTCTGGGCGACGGACGAGCCCTAATTGTGTGCCGGTTCGATGGCAGTTTGAGAAGTATACGTTTTGGTGGGAGGGCAAAATAGTAAAAAGCCCAGAGGATGGAAGGACGATTGACGACCAAAGGTTTGACGTATTGGCAGAATAAGGAACCGCTTCGTTCTTTTTAAGTAGCGTAGATATATCATTATCTTGTTTGTAAGGCGAACGCGGAAAGAAGACACCAATTATAGCTTTTTATTGATGCAATTGTACAATACTTTATTCAGGGCTCTATCTGTAAAATACAATCGCGTAATACAGATCTACCATCAGTGATGTATAGTTATTATATGCATGCGGATGCATAAATTTACTTAGTAAATTGTTCATCTTCAACAGCCTACTCCCTCTGTTCCCTAATATTTTTTTGGTAAGCCAAATTAACTTACCAAAACATCTTATCTTTAGGAACAGATGGAGTATTTGATTGGTTTTCGTTCTAGACATAAGGCATTTCATCCTACACGAGACCTTCCCCAACCATTTGCAGAATCTTTGAGAGAAAAAGCCAGACTCGAACTTAATAAATAACAACACATGAACCTCAATCTGGTTTATGAGATTTATCCTTACTAAATGTCACTGGAGCTTGGAAGGAAAGGAAACTATAAGTAAGATGATATAGCTATGAAAACAAGAGTAGCAATCATCTCTCGGGCTCTTGAAATTTGAACTAATAACACTGGGTTTTAATATGTAAAGGTCTATAGAGCCCAAAAAGGAATTATTGAACTCAATGCAATTAAGTGGTGGCTGGCTGACCTGAAATGGTAAGGTAGAGTCGCATATACATATTATCAACATTGATGCCCCTAGTTATCTTTTTGGTCTTCTCGGAAAGGCTCTCACCTAGATAGAATAATTATAATTATGTAACGTTAACTCATGACAAAGCATTGTGACGACTCTTTTCGCAACTTTTCACTATATGAGAATGTGAAAATATTCCCAGTTCATCCGCATTGGCTAGAAACCAATTATTTTTCAACTTAAGTAATTCAATCACAACCATTAGTTCATTAGAAATGCTGCCATCATCAGTCAATCAAGCATAATTTCTATGTGCATTGTACCTAGTAGGAAATTTGCAAAAACATGTACATGCAAATAATTATTTCAATGTAACTTTTCATGTTGAAAGTCCCCTAATTAAGCAACAATTATGTTTTAAAAAAAACTAAGCAAAAATATACAGAAGCACCCTCATCGCTTCTTATTAGTTAGTATCAAGAAAATGAAGAGGCAGCATCGGCGCACACAAACACGCAACGCATGCCATTCTCCGCCACCAGTCAAATTTCGGAGGAACATGAGGCTTCCTCTGGTAATTTAGAGAGAAAGGATCTGCGTAATGAGAGTTCACAGATCTTATTACATCAATGTCTGAAAATCAAACCTAATAATCAGTGATGCAAAATTTCATGAGTTGCGGACTGGATGTTATAGTTGGTTCATATTTCATCTAGGCTACACAAGTGATCTCTGCGGTCGAACTTGGAAAGAATAAATTTCACATGGGGGAGAACGGGTTTTGGAACCTGAATTTCATTTAGTTCCTATGTGCTCAGGCATCAAGCCAGCGTAAAAACAACAGGAAGTTCAGCTAATAGTAGAAGAACTGCAGAAGACAGTGCCGATTCTGTTACCTTTTGACAGGTCCAAATGCCCAACACCCCATGATGAGCAGATGAGCCTTGAGTTCGGCCGTCACCTAGAAGATCTTCTCCTTGGGATTCCCCACCAGAACCTCCATTTTCACTTCCACCTTCAGAAAACCAAGAATCCGATCTAATTACTACCAGTTAAGCAAGAACAACCATTGGGGGAGACCAGCAATCAGCACAAATATGCATCACCCCCTTACATTCTTGTTTGCGCAAATCTTGAGCGCGTGCTCCAGGATCGCCTCTATGATACTCCGCTCGTAGGCACCTCCACACCTCTGGACAAGAGTGTTGGAATATGCGTGTTTCTTGTTAGATCGATGAAATTAATCAAACAACTGGTGAAACAAAGCAAAAATATACTCTGCAATTGGGCCTCAGATTTCTTTTATGTAACTATATAAATTGCCATATCTCATTGATATTCACATCTTGCATCATTTCCCATCTGAAATTGTGAATTATGTTTACATTAAAAACAAAATGCAGCGGTAAAGGTAATGTATAGATCTATGGCACTCCTCATAATTTTTGTTCAGTCTGCTGGTGCTTGGCTAAAGTTGATCGCTTTGGCATATATAGATCATGGACCATCTAATGCACATGCATGTCAAAAAATATTTAGAAAGCAATAAAGATGTGATGATGAAAGCAGTAATGAGGATCCTTGTGTACAACCCTCTTATGTTGCAACAAAGCTTAGCAGTGGATTGATCAAGTTACCTAAAATAATTAGCAGCTCATTGCTATACTTAGCATCAAGTAAAAAAATAGCGCGCTATAACAAAATAACGTCTGCCAAAAAATACGCTATTAGCGCTAATAGCGCGCTATAGCGCCGAAATGATGTAGCGTGGCATGTCCAAAAACGCTATAGCGTGCTATTAACGCCGAAATAGCGCGCTATTTTTTTTCCATGCTTAGCATGCAACCTAAGCATGCGAATGAGGCATCTGATTCCTGAAAGTGTAACAAATAGATGAAAAGCAACATTCTTATTTCCATAGAGATTTAGTGTACACAACTGGATTGATCTGAAAACCAACCTTACCAAGATTACTAATCAAGTAGTATCGCCACACATCAGCAGTAATATTTGTGGCTTTTGCGTCGCATAAAAGGAACTCCACAGGACTAATTAGAAAATAGAAGACAATCAAATCCGGTTGCTTCGTTGTCCTGCTCTAGGCAGTGTTTAGCATTTAACTGGCAAGCTGCAGTTCAAATAAAAGAATCAGGGGAAGAGATGGGAATCAACAACGACCGATGGAGAGAAACTAAATCCGGCCCCTTCGTTCACCTACCTCCTGTTCTCGGCCCTGACTCCGCCATCTGCTCTGGTCCTTGGCTGCTGCCGGCCAAGGAGACAGACTGGAGGAAAGGAACGAGATGAGGGGAAGCACCTCGATGTCCGCGGCCGGCCGCTTTCCATGCCAGCCGCTGGCCCTTGTCCAGTCCCGCTGCTGGCCCTTTCTCAGGAGCACCGCCGCCTGGTGGAAAATCGCCGTCGACGTCCTTCTGCATCTGACCGGGAGGTGATCGAGAGCGGGGTGAGGCGACGTGGACGACGTGAGTTCGGAAGTGCGGTCCGACGATGTGGATCTGGGGGAGGCGGTGTTTACGGGGCGAGGTTGCATCGTCTGGGCGACGGACGAGCCCTAATTGTGTGCCGGTTCGATGGCAGTTTGAGAAGTATACGTTTTGGTGGGAGGGCAAAATAGTAAAAAGCCCAGAGGATGGAAGGACGATTGACGACCAAAGGTTTGACGTATTGGCAGAATAAGGAACCGCTTCGTTCTTTTTAAGTAGTGTAGATATATCATTATCTTGTTTGTAAGGCGAACGCGGAAAGAAGACACCAATTATAGGTTTTTATTGATGCAATTGTACAATACTTTATTCAGGGCTCTATCTGTAAAATACAATTGCGTAATACAGATCTACCATCAGTGATGTATAGTTATTATATGCATGCGGATGCATAAATTTACTTAGTAAATTGTTCATCTTCAACAGCCTACTCCCTCTGTTCCCTAATATTTTTTTGGTAAGCCAAATTAACTTACCAAAACATCTTATCTTTAGGAACAGATGGAGTATTTGATTGGTTTTCGTTCTAGACATAAGGCATTTCATCCTACACGAGACCTTCCCCAACCATTTGCAGAATCTTTGAGAGAAAAAGCCAGACTCGAACTTAATAAATAACAACACATGAACCTCAATCTGGTTTATGAGATTTATCCTTACTAAATGTCACTGGAGCTTGGAAGGAAAGGAAACTATAAGTAAGATGATATAGCTATGAAAACAAGAGTAGCAATCATCTCTCGGGCTCTTGAAATTTGAACTAATAACACTGGGTTTTAATATGTAAAGGTCTATAGAGCCCAAAAAGGAATTATTGAACTCAATGCAATTAAGTGGTGGCTGGCTGACCTGAAATGGTAAGGTAGAGTCGCATATACATATTATCAACATTGATGCCCCTAGTTATCTTTTTGGTCTTCTCGGAAAGGCTCTCACCTAGATAGAATAATTATAATTATGAACGTTAACTCATGACAAAGCATTGTGACGACTCTTTTCGCAACTTTTCACTATATGAGAATGTGAAAATATTCCCAGTTCATCCGCATTGGCTAGAAACCAATTATTTTTCAACTTAAGTAATTCAATCACAACCATTAGTTCATTAGAAATGCTGCCATCATCAGTCAATCAAGCATAATTTCTATGTGCATTGTACCTAGTAGGAAATTTGCAAAAACATGTACATGCAAATAATTATTTCAATGTAACTTTTCATGTTGAAAGTCCCCTAATTAAGCAACAATTATGTTTTAAAAAAAACTAAGCAAAAATATACAGAAGCACCCTCATCGCTTCTTATTAGTTAGTATCAAGAAAATGAAGAGGCAGCATCGGCGCACACAAACACGCAACGCATGCCATTCTCCGCCACCAGTCAAATTTCGGAGGAACATGAGGCTTCCTCTGGTAATTTAGAGAGAAAGGATCTGCGTAATGAGAGTTCACAGATCTTATTACATCAATGTCTGAAAATCAAACCTAATAATCAGTGATGCAAAATTTCATGAGTTGCGGACTGGATGTTATAGTTGGTTCATATTTCATCTAGGCTACACAAGTGATCTCTGCGGTCGAACTTGGAAAGAATAAATTTCACATGGGGGAGAACGGGTTTTGGAACCTGAATTTCATTTAGTTCCTATGTGCTCAGGCATCAAGCCAGCGTAAAAACAACAGGAAGTTCAGCTGATAGTAGAAGAACTGCAGAAGACAGTGCCGATTCTGTTACCTTTTGACAGGTCCAAATGCCCAACACCCCATGATGAGCAGATGAGCCTTGAGTTCGGCCGTCACCTAGAAGATCTTCTCCTTGGGATTCCCCACCACAACCTCCATTTTCACTTCCACCTTCAGAAAACCAAGAATCCGATCTAATTACTACCAGTTAAGCAAGAACAACCATTGGGGGAGACCAGCAATCAGCACAAATATGCATCACCCCCTTACATTCTTGTTTGCGCAAATCTTGAGCGCGTGCTCCAGGATCGCCTCTGTGATACTCCGCTCGTAGGAACCTCCACACCTCTGGACAAGAGTGTTGGAATATGCGTGTTTCTTGTTAGATCGATGAAATTAATCAAACAACTGGTGAAACAAAGCAAAAATATACTCTGCAATTGGGCCTCAGATTTCTTTTATGTAACTATATAAATTGCCATATCTCATTGATATTCACATCTTGCATCATTTCCCATCTGAAATTGTGAATTATGTTTACATTAAAAACAAAATGCAGCGGTAAATGTAATGTATAGATCTATGGCACTCCTCATAATTTTTGTTCAGTCTGCTGGTGCTTGGCTAAAGTTGATCGCTTTGGCATATATAGATCATGGACCATCTAATGCACATGCATGTCAAAAAATATTTAGAAAGCAATAAAGATGTGATGAAAGCATAATGAGGATCCTTGTGTACAACCCTCTTATGTTGCAACAAAGCTTAGCAGTGGATTGATCAAGTTACCTAAAATAATTAGCAGCTCATTGCTATACTTAGCATCAAGTAAAAAAATAGCGCGCTATAACAAAATAGCGTCTGCCAAAAAATACGCTATTAGCGCTAATAGCGCGCTATAGCGCCGAAATGATGTAGCGTGGCATGTCCAAAAACGCTATAGTGTGCTATTAACGCCGAAATAGCGCGCTATTTTTTTCCATGCTTAGCATACAACCTAAGCATGCGAATGAGGCATCTGATTCCTGAAAGTGTAACAAATAGATGAAAAGCAACATTCTTATTTCCATAGAGATTTAGTGTACACAACTGGATTGATCTGAAAACCAACCTTACCAAGATTACTAATCAAGTAGTATCGCCACACATCAGCAGTAATATTTGTGGCTTTTGCGTCGCATAAAAGGAACTCCACAGGACTAATTAGAAAATAGAAGACAATCAAATCCGGTTGCTTCGTTGTCCTGCTCTAGGCAGTGTTTAGCATTTAACTGGCAAGCTGCAGTTCAAATAAAAGAATCAGGGGTAGAGATGGGAATCAGCAACGACCGATGGAGAGAAACTAAATCCGGCCCCTTCGTTCACCTACCTCCTGTTCTCGGCCCTGACTCCGCCATCTGCTCTGGTCCTTGGCTGCTGCCGGCCAAGGAGACAGACTGGAGGAAAGGAACGAGATGAGGGGAAGCACCTCGATGTCCGCGGCCGGCTGCTTTCCATGCCAGCCGCTGGCCCTTGTCCAGTCCCGCTGCTGGCCCTTTCTCAGGAGCACCGCCGCCTGGTGGAAAATCGCCGTCGACGTCCTTCTGCATCTGACCGGGAGGTGATCGAGAGCGGGGTGAGGCAACGTGGACGACGTGAGTTCGGAAGTGCGGTCCAACGATGTGGATCTGGGGGAGGCGGTGTTTACGGGGCGAGGTTGCATCGTCTGGGCGACGGACGAGCCCTAATTGTGTGCCGGTTCGATGGCAGTTTGAGAAGTATACGTTTTGGTGGGAGGGCAAAATAGTAAAAAGCCCAGAGGATGGAAGGACGATTGACGACCAAAGGTTTGACGTATTGGCAGAATAAGGAACCGCTTCGTTCTTTTTAAGTAGTGTAGAAGAGACACCTCTAGTGAACTGTGGACCCCGGTCCATTCTTTTAATCGAATACAATCTACTGCAATATTTGTTTTACTGTTCTCTGCAAACAATCATCATCCACACTATACATCTAATCCTTTGTAACAGCAAGCCGGTGAGATTGACAACCTCACTGTTTCGTTGGGACAAAGTACTTTGGTTGTGTTGTGCAGGTTCCACGTTGGCTCCGGAATCCCTGGTGTTGCGCCGCACTACACTCCGTCACCATCAACCTTCAACGTCCTTTTTGGCTCCTACTGGTTCGATAAACCTTGGTTTCTAACTGAGGGAAAACTTGCTGCTGTACACATCATACCTTCCTCTTGGGGTTCCCAACGGACGAGTGCTTTACCGTCACAAGGAAGCTACTACGCCACTTCAATTGTGCGCAAGCAGCTCTTTTTCTGGCGCCGTTGCCGGGGACATCAAGACACGCTGCAAGGGGAGTCTTCACAATCCAATCTCTTTACTTTGTTTTTGTCTTGCTTTATTTTATTTACTACTTTGTTTGCTGCACTAAATCAAAACACAAAAAAATTAGTTGCTAGTTTTACTTTATTTACTATCTTGTTTGCTATATCAAAAACAAAAAAAATTAGTTACTTGCATTTACTTTATCTAGTTTACTTTATTTACTGCTGCTAAAATGAGTAATCCGGAAGTTGAAGTTCGTTCTTTTAAACAACAAGGTGGAGAAAGTTTTAAGGATGCTTGGTATAGAATTAGTGATGTTCATCATAGGTGCACGAAGAAACACTCCACTATTATCCTACTTAGGAACTTTTATGTTGGTATATCTAGTTGGAATAGGTATGTTCTTGATACTCTTTCGGGGGGTAATTTCCTAGGTACTCCTGCTTTAGAAACTAGTTGCATCATTGAGAGTCTAGTTGGAATACCACCTGTTAATGAAACTAAAAGCGAAATCTCTCTTGAGGACATTATGAAAAAATTGGAAACCATAGAGAAAAATTTTCCAAGCGTTGAAACTAAATTAGAAATGCTGCTTGATAAAACTGATGAACTTGATAAATCCTTAGGAGGAATTGATGAAAGAATTAGTGTTCTAGGAACTTGTGTTGTCCATGATAATCAAATCAATAGGATTGGTGAACTTGAAGAAGCTATGGAAACCTTGGGTTCAACTTTTTCTTCTCTTAAGTATAAAGAGAAAGCTTATGTGGGTAAGGAGCAAAAGTTTATGTATGTCTCTAAGGTGCCTAAACCAAAAAAATATTATTATAGGCCTAAAATTGACAAAGCCCTTAGTACCACTACAGATGGGGGAGCTAATGATATCAATGCTTCATCTCTTGATAATACTTGATACACACTTTCTGCGCCTAGCTGAAAGGCGTTAAAGAAAAGCGCTTATGGGAGACAACCCATGTTTTTACTACAGTACTTTTGTTTTATATTTGAGTCTTGGAAGTTGTTTACTACTGTAGCAACCTCTCCTTATCTTAGTTTTATTGCATTGTTGTGCCAAGTAAAGTCTCTAATAGAAGGATGATACTAGATTTGGATTACTGCGCAGAAATAGTTTTCTTTGCTGTCATGAATCTGGGTAAAATTCTCTGTAGGTAACTCAGAAAATTATGCCAATTTACGTGCGTGATCCTCAGATATGTAAGCAACTTTCATCAGTTTTAAGTTTTCTCATCTGAGCAAGTCTGGTGCCTGTTAAAAAATCGTCTTTACGAACTGTTCTGTTTTGACAGATTCTGCCTTTTATTTTGCATTGCCTGTTTTGCTATGTTCCATTGACTTTCAGTAGCTTTGTGCAATGTCCAGAAGTATAAAGAATGATTGTGTCACCTCTGAATATGTGAATTTTTGGTTATGCACTAACCCTCTAGTGAGTTTGTTTTGAGTTTGGTGTGGAGGAAGTTTTCAAGGATCAAGAGAGGAGGATGATACAATATGATCAAGGAGAGTGAAAGCTCTAAGCTTGGGGATGCCCCGGTGGTTCATCCCTGCATATTTCAAGAAGACTGGAGCGTCTAAGCTTGGGGTGGGCATCCCCTTCTTCATCGACAACATTATCAGGTTCCTCTAGTGAAACTATATTTTTATTCCATCACATCTTATGTGCTTTACTTGGAGCGTCTGTTTGTTTTTGTTTTTGTTTTGTTTGAATAAAGTTGGATCCTAGCATTCATTGTGTGGGAGAGAAACACGCTCCGCTGTTGCATATGGACACATATGTTCTTAGGCTTTACTCATAATATTCATGGCGAAGGTTGAACAGCTTCGTTAAATTGTTATATGGTTGGAAACGGGAAATGCTACATGTGGTAATTGGTATAATATCTTGAATAATGTGATACTTGGCAATTGTTGTGCTCATGTTTAAGCTCTTGCATCATATACCTTGCACCTATTAATGAAGAAATACATAGAGCATGCTAAAATCTGATTTGCATGTTTGGTTTCTCTAAGGTCTAGATAATTTCTAGTATTGAGTTTGAACAACAAGGAAGATGGTGTAGAATCTTATAATGTTTACAATATGTCTTTTATGTGAGTTTTGCTGTACCGGTTCATCCTTGTGTTGTTTCAAATAAACCTTGCTAGCCTAAACCTTGTATCGAGAGGGAATACTTCTCATGCATCCAAAATCCTTGAGCCAACCACTATGCCATTTGTGTCCACCATACCTACCTACCACATGGTATTTCTCCGCCATTCCAAAGTAAATTGCTTGAGTGCTACCTTTAAAATTTCCATTCTTCACCTTTACAATATATAGCTCATGGGACAAATAGCTTAAAAACTATTGTGGTATTGAATATGTACTTATGCACTTTATCTCTTATTAAGTTGCTTGTTGTGCGATAACCATGTTCCTGGGGACGCCATCAACTATTTCTTTGTTGAATATCATGTGAGTTGCTATGCATGTTCGTCTTGTCTGAAGTAAGGGCGATTTACCACTCATTTAATGGTTAGAGCATGCATATTGTTAGAGAAGAACATTGGGCCGCTAACTAAAGCCATGATCCATGGTGGAAGTTTCAGTTTTGGACACATATCCTCAATCTCATATGAGAACATTAATTGTTGTTACATGCTTATGCATAAAAGAGGAGTCCATTATCTGTTGTCTATGTTGTCCCGGTATGGATGTCTAAGTTGAGAATAATCAAAAGCGAGAAATCCAATGCGAACTTTCTCCTTAGACCTTTGTACAGGCGGCATAGAGGTACCCCTTTGTGACACTTGGTTAAAACGTATGTATTGCAATGATAATCCCGGTAATCCAAGCTAATTAGGACAAGGTGCGGGCACTATTAGTATACTATGCATGAGGCTTGCAACTTGTAAGATATAAATTACATAACTCATATGCTTTATTACTACCGTTGACAAAATTGTTTCTTGTTTTCAAAACCAAAGCTCTAGCACAAATATAGCAATCAATGCTTCCCTCTGCGAAGGGCCATTCTTTTACTTTTATTGTTGAGTCAGCTCACCTATTTCTCTCCACCTCAAGAAGCAAACACTTGTGTGAACCGTGCATTGATTCCTACATACTTGCATATTGCACTTGTTATATTACTTTACATTGACAATATCCATGAGATATACATGTTACAAGTTGAAAGCAACCGCTGAAACTTTATCTTCCTTTGTGTTGCTTCAATACCTCTACTTTGAATTATTGCTTTATGAGTTAACTCTTATGCAAGACATATTGATGCTTGTCTTTAAGTACTATTCATGAAAAGTCTTTGCTTTATGATTCAATTGTTTACTCATGTCATTTACCATTGTTTCAAATCGCTGCATTCATTACATGTGCTTACAATAGTATTGATCAAGATTATGTTGGTAGCATTGTCACTAAGAAATTATCTTTGTTATCGTTTACCTACTCGGGACGAGTAGGAACTAAGCTTGGGGATGCTTGATACGTCTCAAACGTATCTATAATTTCTTATGTTCCATGCTACTTTTATGATGATACTCACATGTTTTATACACATTATATGTCATTATTATGCATTTTCCGGCACTAACCTATTAACGAGATGCCGAAGAGCCAGTTGCTGTTTTCTGCCGTTTTTGGTTTCAGAAATCCTAGTAAGGAAATATTCTCGGAATTGGACGAAATCAAAGCCCAGAGTCCTATTTTTGCACGAAGCTTCCAGAGGACCGAGGGGGAAAGGAAGTGGGGCCACGAGGTGCCGCCACAACAGGGCGGCGCGGCCCAGGTCTTGGCCGCGCGGCCCTGGCGTGTGGGGCCCTTGTGTGGCCGCCCGCGTTGCCCTTCCGCCTACTTAAAGCCTCCATCGCGAAACCCCCAGTACCGAGAGCCACGATACGGAAAACCTTACTGAGACGCCGCCGCCGCCAATCCCATCTCGGGGGATTCAGGAGATTGCCTCCGGCACCCTGCCGGAGAGGGGATTCATCTCCCGGAGGACTCTACACCGCCATGGTCGCCTCCGGATTGATGAGTGAGTAGTTCACCCCTGGACTATGGGTCCATAGCAGTAGCTAGATGGTTGTCTTCTCCTCATGTGCTTCATTGTCGGATCTTGTGAGCTGCCTAACATGATCAAGATCATCTATCTGTAATGCTATATGTTGTGTTTGTTGGGATCCGATGGATAGAGAATACTATGTTATGTTGATTATCAATCTATTACCTATGTGTTGTTTATGATCTTGCATGCTCTCCGTTGTTAGTAGAGGCTCTGGCCAAGTTTTTGCTAGTAACTCCAAGAGGGAGTATTTATGCTCGATAGTGGGTTCATGCCTCCATTAAGTCTGGGACAGTGACAGAAAGTTCTAAGGTTGTGGATGTGCTGTTGCCACTAGGGATAAAACATTGATGCTATGTTTGAGGATATAGTTATTGATTACATTACGCACCATACTTAATGCAATTGTCTGTTGCTTGCAACTTAATACCGGAAGGGGTTCGGATGATAACCTAAAAGTGGACTTTTTAGGCATAGATGCATGCTGGATAGCGGTCTATGTACTTTGTCGTAATGCCCAATTGAATCTCACAATATTCATCATGTCATGTATGTGCATTGTCATGCCCTCTCTATTTGTCAATTGCCCAACTGTAATTTGTTCACCCAACATGCTATTTATCTTACGGGAGAGACACCTCTAGTGAACTGTGGACCCCGGTCCATTCTTTTAATCGAATACAATCTACTGCAATATTTGTTTTACTGTTCTCTGCAAACAATCATCATCCACACTATACATCTAATCCTTTGTAACAGCAAGCCGGTGAGATTGACAACCTCACTGTTTCGTTGGGACAAAGTACTTTGGTTGTGTTGTGCAGGTTCAACGTTGGCGCCGGAATACCTGGTGTTGCGCCGCACTACACTCCGTCACCATCAACCTTCAACGTGCTTCTTGGCTCCTACTGGTTCGATAAACCTTGGTTTCTAACTGAGGAAAACTTGCTGCTGTACACATCATACCTTCCTCTTGGGGTTCCCAACGGACGAGTGCTTTACCGTCACAAGGAAGCTACTACGCCACATCAATTGTGCGCAAGCATTAATCTATTCTTATTTTCAATCTTTTTTCACGGGCAATTCTTATTTTCAATCTTAGTGCTGAATGTTATCTTCATCAATATATTTTAGATACTACTTCGTCGGCTTTTGCCGTGGCGTCATCGTGCTTTCCCAGAAGAACCCGCCGCACAAGATACGGCTTCTGAACTCACTCACAAAGGCATCGAACACTATGTTTGAGGCGCAGATGCCATCTGTTTTTCTGGATTTAGTCGCTGTAATCAAATCCCCGACTATGGTCTTCGTTTGCTCACATTACCCGAACGAAATTAGTTGGGTCGATGAGAGCACTCCAACTAAGGATATATATGAAGATTGGGGAGATGGAAGATTTTCGATCGAGAACCATGGTTTGCGTTGCATTACCCCGTTCAATGGTGAACTGTATGCAATAGCTGTGGACAATTTCGAGTCCGGAAGAATTGTGTGCACCAATGTACAGTTGCAGCAGTGCGTGAGCACTGTCAAGATGGAGACACTAATTTCATTTCCACAACTTGGAAATGACAAGTTCTATCTTGTGAAGTCGGATGATGATCTGCTGCTTGTGTTGTTGGACAACATGCTTTTGGAGGACCAACCATTGGTGTACCGTGTGGACACTCAGAGCCGCTCTCTCCATCCGGTCAGTAACATTGGCAGTCATGCCTTCTTCTTGCATTATATCCGGTGTATCTCCGTCGACACCAGAGTGCACCCGACACTTCGACCTGGCTGCATCTACTACGCCGATTTGGGTTATATCAGAGAGTACATTCATGATGCAAATGCCTGGGATGAGTGGCCACGATATGTGGATAGAATGGGAAACTACGGTCTGAGAAATGAACACATGCCATACCGTTTGGAGGATGTATTGGCCGCACACTGCAGATGGAAGGAGTTCAATGAATATTTCCTTGGGATAATACACAAATGGAGCGACGAAGAAATATATGAGGAATGAGGAATCTTCTTGTTGGCCATTATAAAAAGGGATTTCTATTTTCGTGCCCTCGGTTCCTTAGTTGTGCTCAGTTTTCCCCAGCTCCTTAGTTTTTCCTCAGTTTTCCGCAAGTCCTTGTTTGAAACCCGCAGAAGCAGCTCAGACGGCAGGATTCCCGTTTAGTTGACCGTTCCGTGCTGACGTGTGGGGCCGTGTCGTGTGGGCCCGCGTCGCGTGGGGCTGGTAGAAAGGGACCACGTGGGACAGGACGAGACCGTATTTCGTCATACGAGCATAGCGGGGACCGTAGCGTGTGGGGCCGTAGCGTGTGGATCCGGGACGCGGTCATGAGTGGTTTATGTCTCTTTCGTCCAGATTAGCAGTTTTCAATGCACCTTTTCCTTCTCTCTCTCTCGCTCGATCTCATTCATTCTTGATTGCCCAAATTGGTAGCAAATCTAGAGCAGCTTCTCCTTCATTTTTTAACGCCATTCATTTCTTTATGCCTTCGTTTTTACCCAATCATGTAGGAAATCTAGGGCACAAATTCAAAGAAAATATAAGATACGCTGCATACAGTAGCCAACATAGCATAGATATATTCACGACAGATCCAATAGTACTATCGATAGATCCAACATAAGCTACATTTTACATGAATTTAAGCTGCTCTAGAGAAAGAACAGTCACATACAGAGAGTGAGTAGGCATGTTCAACGCCTCCAGGTAGCGCATGTGACTCGCTTGGAGGATGCGCATGTGAATCCCAAGTTCTTTTTGTTGGGCCATGAACGCATGCACGTTCACGGTCGTTTCAACTCTAGCGCCGCATCTGCCAATGGATTCAACATGGTTCACCAGGAAGTTGAACTCGGTGGCGCGGAGCTTCCTGTTGCAGAAGGGACACTTGTAAACGCCTCGAGCAAAGTGGCCACCATAATTGCCGGACTGCAGCCTCCTGAGAACGTGACGAGTCTTGGTGTGGAAGGACTCGTCATCGCTGTCGACGTCGCTGCTCTGCATCTGTCACGTAGCACCAAAGATCGTGCAGAAAACATGGAGTCAATTGCAACGATGATGGAACAGAGAGTGAACAAAAGATCATGCATGATAATATGGGTACGAAAAAAGAGGTAGCCTCAGTTACATTGGACACACTTATATCCAGGATTAGAGTCAGTGAACCAAAGATCATGCACAACAAATTTGTACACACCAGTTGTTCACTGACCAAACCCTGAATCAATTTGTGCCCAAATATTCATCATCATCGGCACAAATTAACCGGATGGGATTGATTACTCACATAAGTTAACCGAATCTTAAACAAAAGCAAATCACAAACACTAATAACGCAAGATCTAGAACTAGGAACAGACGAACCCTAATAATGCAAGATCTAACACAAAAGGATTGAACTAGGAACAGACGAACCCTAATAATGCAAGATCTAACACAAACGGATTGAACTAGGAACAGACGAACCCTAATAACGCTAGATCTAACACAAAAGGATTGAAATGGGATAAGAACAAGGGAACAAAGGGTTACCTCCGGCTCGTCGTCGACGATGCCGGTGTCGTAGGGGTTCTCCGGCGCGACGTACAACACTGATTCGTACGGGTCCCAAGCGACGGGGGCCTGGACGAGGGCGGCAGCCGATGCGCCAGCGGCTGATGCGCTGGCGGCTACGTTGGAAGCAGCAATGGGGGCCTGGACGGGGGTGGCGTCTGATGCGCCGGCGGCTTCGTCGGAAGCGCCGACAATGGGCGTCTCATTCTTCTCCATCGCCGGCGGTTTTCTTCGGGGTTTTTTCTTCGGTTGTGGAGAAGATGATGGGACAGAAGAGGCGGTTGCAGTGAGAATGAGAGAGTGGGCGAGTGTCGAGGGAGAAAAAGAGGGGCTCTATAAAGACGAAGGTGGCGTGTACCGCAACACGCGTCCGCTATGCACGGCTACAGCGTGCACCGCGACACGAGGCTAACCGTGGGACATTTGATGTACTCAGTTATAACCTCGGGCCTTATACATAAATTTTATCTGTGCTCTGTTTTCCCCTTGAATACTTAGACTGGCAAGTGCAATATACTCAGTTTTACCCTTAAGTAGCTGGTCAGCAAAGAGTCAACAAATGAGATTAACATAGCTAATTGAGTCATTTCATGCGCAAAAAATCAAAAAAAATTAAAAACATAGTGGCACCTACTCATGGAGTCTTCCTACGCAACCTGCCACCTAGGAAACCTTAACAAACATAGATAAATCAAGTTTTACCACAAATTTCCACTTCTCAGAATCACTAGTAGCTATGAAGATGCATGGGTTTCCACTCAGACCCCTTTGCAAAACATCTTCCCCAAAACATAGTTTGTCTCAATGAGGCCATAATTGTCACACTCATGTATATTTGAATTGCAAATAATTTTATGTAGCCCAATATGAATTATATTGTACAAGACACGCATTTTTCATTTTGTAATTCTTTTGTTTGAATCCCTTAGTCTATTTACTATTTACATGCCCTTGGTTTCTTAGTACTACTCAGTTTTGCCCTCAAGTACTGCCACAAATGCTCACAGAAGCCCAAACTTACCCTGATTGGTTGAGCCGTTGTCACACGGATCGACTCCACCAACCGTTGATCCACTGATCTAACGGGTAGTATACCCCTCTCCGTCTCTTCGTGGCCACCCCTCTCTCTCTTCGTGGCCACCCCCTCTCTCTCTCTGTCGGTGGACAGTGTCACCCCTCTATTTATGTGCAATAACGAGTTTGCCACGTAACTATATTCCCTCTATTTATGTATTATTTTCCACGATCTAAAAATGTTAAACTAAAAAGTGGTATAATTTTGGTGTAAACAAGAGACATACATATTTGCGGATTTCGGTGAATGCATTATTTGTCACCCCTCTAACAATTATCAACTCTCTTTAGCATTCGTTTTCTTTTAGGGAATATAGATTGGGATATAGTTTTGGTAATTTGAAATGGCCCAAAAGTGGTATAATTTTTGTATACACATGACACATACATATTCGAGGGATTTCGGTGAATGGATTATTTATCACCCCTCTAAAAATTATCAACTATCTTTAGCATTCGTTTTCTTTTAGTGAATATAGTTTTGGTAATTTGAAATGGCCCAAAAGTGGTATAATTTTGGTAGAAACATGAGACATACATATTTGGGGGATTTCGGTGAATGGATTATTTATCACCCCTCTAACAATTATCAACTTTCTTTAGCATTCCTTTTCTTTTAGGAAATATAGTTTGGGATATAGTTTTGGTTATTTGAAACAACCCAAAAGTGTTATAATTTTGGTATAAACATGATACATACATATTTGTGGGATTTCGGTGAATGCATTATTTGTCACCCCTCTAACAATTATCAACTATCTTTAGCATTCCTATAATCCCTAACACTTTTTTTTGGTAATTTTGGTGAATGCACACACTAACTTTGAAAACAACTACAAGTACATGTAACAGAATAATGGATTTGTAATAAGGGATCCCTTGTAACAACTTCTAGCGCCTGATGAACAATGATAAGAATCCGATCGCAATTATACAACAAAAAATCAACCAGTCATCGGATTAGCTTGCTTTTTCAACTCGATCAGCTGCCTTAACTTCTTGTTCATTTTCTTCAGTTCTCCCTTCAATTCCACCAGTTCTGCATTGGGAGCATTAGGCATAATCGGAACGGCTCCTCTCTCCACCACATTCTATATAGCAAGTCCCCCCTCCCAAATTGCTCTCCCCAATAGCGCCAAATGATTTCTGCAATTGAAGCCTCCGAATGTACGATCCACTCGAAATACTTGCATCTCTTCAGGATCTGAAAACAACAACGTGAACCCTAAATCCCAAATTTGAGGGAATAACAAGAAAATCGAGAGAAAACAGAGCAATTGGAGCGAGATCTAACCTTATCCCCCTCTCTATATGGCAAGCTCTTGCATGCAAGGAACTCACGTCCACGGTTGTCGTTGTCGTCCGTCTTACAGATCAACCGCTTCAGAGGCTCCTGGCGTGGGCAGTCAGGGTATCTTGTCAAAGGCACGGGTCCATACTGCGGCCATGAAGAACCGGAGGTCGAAGAGAAACTGGACATCACCCGCCTGCCGGAGAAGGGCTACTGCTGGTGGAGAATAAGAACAATGGGGTGCGGGGAAAGAAAGGGGAAGCAATGGCACGAGCATGGGCGCGAGGCTGGCTCGGGCTCCCATTTTGCAATGGTCACCTGGGTAAGCTATGGGTCCGACGCGCTAAAGTGGACAAGTTGTGGGTCCCACGATGATCTGGATAAGTGGAGACGTGTCTGAATGTATCGTAGCGAACAAGAGGGGGGGTGAATGGCGCTACGGCAAGTTTTAGTCTTTTTAAATTTTTATGCAACGGAAGGTAAAGGTGAGAACTTTAGCAATAGGGGTGATCCTACAATTATTATCGGACAAGTGCAACAAGTAAAGGAATCAACGAGATAACGAGAGTAAGGAGCGAGACAACCGAGGGCGCGGAGACGAGGCGAGGTTTGTTTCCCGCAGTTCCTTCCACAACAGGAAGTACGTCTGCGTTGAGGACGTGCTAGTCTCACACAAGAGACTAGACGGCCACACCACGAAGGAAGGCCTCACCTTCTTCCTCGAGAGAGCTCCACGAAGGTGCTCTCCCTCTTCCACTAAGGCACCGGTCGAGGCGGTGATTCCTTCACAAGGTTGGGGCGAGCTGCACACACAAGGATGCTCCCAACACCCTATGGAGCTAGTACATCACCAAGCTAGCCTCCATAGCTGCACATCTCCAATGCTCCACCATAGGAACCCTTCTCCAATGCTCCACCAAAGGAACCCTACCACCAAGATCCACTAAGGAATAGCTAGTATTGGTAAAATATCTCTTGGTAGAACTATAGATCGGGGTCTCCTCCACCACTCCTCAAAGTTTGATCAAGATTGGTTGGATGGTGAAGGAGATCTGATACGTCTCAAACGTATCTATAATTTCTTATGTTCCATGCTACTTTTATGATGATACTCACATGTTTTATACACATTATATGTCATTATTATGCATTTTCCGGCACTAACCTATTAACGAGATGCCGAAGAGCCAGTTGCTGTTTTCTGCTGTTTTTGGTTTCAAAAATCCTAGTAAGGAAATATTCTCGGAATTGGACGAAATCAATGCCCAGGGTCCTATTTTTCCACGAAGCTTCCAGAAGACCGAAGAGGAAATGAAGTGGGACCACGGGGCGACGACACGCCAGGGCGGCGCGGCCTAGGCCCTGGCCGCGCGGCCCTGTGGTGTGGGTCCCCCGTGACGCCCCCTGACCTAGCCTTCCGCCTACTTAAGCCTTCGTCGATGATAGTTCCAGTACCGAGAGCCACGATACGGAAAACCTTCCAGAGACGCCGCCGCCGCCAATCCCATCTCAGGGGATTCAGGAGATCGCCTCCGGCACCCTGCCGGAGAGGAGAATCATCTCCCGGAGGACTCTACACCGCCATGGTCGCCTCCGGATTGATGTGTGAGTAGTTCACCCCTGGACTATGGGTCCATAGCAGCAGCTAGATGGTCGTCTTCTCCTCATTGTGCTATCATTGTTGGATCTTGTGAGCTGCCTAACATGATCAAGATCATCTATCTGTAATGCTACATGTTGCGTTTGTTGGGATCCGATGAATAATGAATACTATGCTATGTTGATTATAAATCTATCATCTATGTGTTGTTTATGATCTTGCATGCTCTCCGTTGCTAGTAGAGGCTCTGGCCAAGTCATTGCTTGTAACTCCAAGAGGGAGTAATTATGCTCGATAGTGGGTTCATGCCTCCATTAAATGCAGGGAGTGACAAAGAACCTCTAAGGTTGTGGATGTGCTGTTGCCACTAGGGATAAAACATCAATACTATATCTAAGGATGTATTTGTTGATTACATTACGCACCATACTTAATGCAATCGTCTGTTGTTTGCAACTTAATACTGGAGGGGGTTCGGATGATAACCTGAAGGTGGACTTTTTAGGCATAGATGCATGCTGGATAGCGGTCTATGTACTTTGTCGTAATGCCCAATTAAATCTCACACTACTCATCATAACATGTATGTGCATTGTTATGCTCTCTTTATTTGTCAATTGCCCAACTGTAATTTGTTCACCCAACATGCTATTTATCTTATGGGAGAGACACCACTAGTGAACTGTGGACCCCGGTCCATTCTTTTACATCGAATACAATCTACTGCAATACTCGTTCTACTGTTTTCTGCAAACATCATCATCCACACTATACATCTAATCCTTTGTTACAGCAAGCCGGTGAGATTGACAACCTCACTGTCACGTTGGGACAAAGTAATTTGGTTGTGTTGTGCAGGTTCCACGTTGGCGCCGGAATCCCTGGTGTTGCGCCGCACTACACTCCGCCGCCATCAACCTTCAACGTGCTTTTTGGCTCCTACTGGTTCGATAACCTTGGTTTCTTACTAAGGGAAAACTTGCTGATGTACGCATCACACCTTCCTCTTGGGGTTCCCAACGGACGTGTGTCTACACGCCATCAAGCATATTTTCTGGCGCCGTTGCCGGGGAGATCAAGACACGCTGCAAGGGGAGTCTCCACCTCCAATCTCTTTACTTTGTTTTTGTCTTGCTTTACTTTTATTTACTACTTTGTTTGCTGCACTAAAACAAAACACAAAAAATTAGTTGCTAGTTTTACTTTATTTACTATCTTGTTTGCGTTCTCTATATCAAAAACACAAAAAAATTAGTTACTTGCATTTACTTTATCTAGTTTACTTTATTTACTATTGCTAAAATGAATACTCCTGAAAATACTAAGTTGTGTGACTTCACAAACACAAATAATAATGATTTCTTATGCACACCTATTGCTCCACCTGCTACTACATCAGAATTCTTTGAAATTAAACCTGCTTTACTAAATCTTGTTATGAGAGAGCAATTTTCTGGTGTTAGTTCTGATGATGCTGCTGCCCATCTTAATAATTTTGTTGAACTATGTGAAATGCAAAAGTATAAGGATGTAGATGGTGACATTATAAAGTTAAAATTGTTTCCTTTCTCACTAAGAGGAAGAGCTAAAGATTGGTTGCTATCTCTGCCTAAGAATAGTATTGATTCATGGACTAAATGTAAGGATGCTTTCATTGGTAGATATTATCCTCCTGCTAAAATTATATCTTTGAGAAGTAGCATAATGAATTTTAAGCAATTAGATACTGAGCATGTTGCACAAGCATGGGAAAGAATGAAGTCTTTGGTTAAAAATTGCCCAACACATGGACTGACTACTTGGATGATCATCCAAACCTTTTATGCAGGACTGAATTTTTCTTCACGGAACCTATTGGATTCAGCTGCTGGAGGTACCTATATGTCCATCACTCTAGGCGCCGCAACAAAGCTTCTTGATGATATGATGATTAATTACTCTGAATGGCACACGGAAAGGGCTCCACAAGGTAAGAAGGTAAATTTTGTTGAAGAAACCTCTTCCTTGAGTGATAAGATTGATGCTATAATGTCTATGCTTGTGAATGGTAGGACTAATGTTGATCCTAATAATGTTCCGTTAGCTTCATTGGTTGCTCAAGAAGAACATGTTGATGTGAACTTCATTAAAAATAATAATTTCAACAACAATGCTTATCGGAACAATTCTAGTAACAACTATAGGCCATATCCTTATAATAATGGTAACGGTTATGGTAATTCTTATGGGAATTCTTACAATAATAATAGGAATACACCCCCTGGACTTGAAGCCATGCTTAAAGAATTTATTAGTACACAAACTGCTTTTAACAAATCTGTTGAAGAAAAGCTTGAGAAAATTGATATACTTGCTTCTAAAGTTGATAGTCTTGCTGCTGATGTTGATCTTTTGAAATTGAAAGTTATGCCTAATAAGGATAATGAAAATAAAATTGTTACTACAGCAAATGCCATCCAAGTTAGAATTAATGAGAATATAAGATTAATGGCTGAATTGCATGCTAGGTGGGAAAGAGAAGAAAATGAAAAACTAGCTAAAGAGAATAATGTAGCTAAAGTTTGGACTATTACCACCACTAGTAATGCTAATGCTTTACATGTTGCTGCACCTCCTACTATCAATGGTAAAATAATTGGTGTTGGCAATGTTTCTACTCCTAATGCAAAGCGAGCAAAACTGCCTGAAACTGCTAAAACTATTTAAATCGCACGTGATAAAACTGCTGAATTTTTTTCCAACATTGGGAACAATGATCCCATTGCTTTAGATCATAATAGTTTAGATTTTGATGATTGCCACATCTCTGAAGTTATAAAGTTCTTACAAAAACTTGCTAAGAGTCCTAATGCTAGTGCTATAAATTTGGCCTTTACAAAACACATTACAAATGCTCTCATAAAAGCTAGAGAAGAGAAACTAAAACTTGAAACTTCTATTCCTAGGAAGTTAGAAGATGGTTGGGAGCCCATCATTAAGATGAGGGTCAATGATTTTAATTGTAATGCTTTGTGTGATCTTGGTGCAAGTATTTCTGTTATGCCTAAAAAAAATTATGATATGCTTGACTTGCCACCATTGAAAAATTGTTATTTGGATGTTAATCTTGCTGATAATGCTATAAAGAAACCTTTGGGGAGGATTGATAATGTTCGTATTATGGTTAACAATAACCTTGTCCCCATTGATTTTGTTGTCTTGGATATTGAATGCAATGCATCTTGTCCCATCATATTGGGAAGACCTTTTCTTCGAACTGTTGGTGCTACCATTGATATGAAGGAAGGTAATATTAAATATCAATTTCCTCTCAAGAAAGGTATGGAACACTTCCCTAGAAAGATAATGAAGTTACCTTTTGATTCTATCATTAGAACAAATTATGATGTTGATGCTTCATCTCTTGATAGCACTTGATACACACTTTCTGCGCCTAGCTGAAAGGCGTTAAAGAAAAGCGCTTATGGGAGACAACCCATGATTTTACTACAACACTTTTATTTTATATTTGAGTCTTGGAAGTTGTTACTACTGTAGCAACATCTCCTTATCTTAGTTTTATTGCATTGTTGTGCCAAGTAAAGTCTCTAATCGAAGGTTGATACTAGATTTGGATTACTGCGCAGAAACAGATTTCTTGCTGTCACGAATTTGAACAGTAGTCTCTGTAGGTAACTCAGAAAATTATGCCAATTTACGTGCGTGATCCTCAGATATGTACTCAACTTTCATTAGTTTTGAGTTTTCTCATTTGATCAAGTCTGGTGCCCCAGAAAAATACGTCTTTACGGACTGTTCTGTTTTGACAGATTCTGCCTTTTATTTCGCATTGCCTGTTTTGCTATGTTTGATGGATTTGTTTGTTCCATTAACTTTCAGTAGCTTTGTGCAATGTCCAGAAGTGTTAAGAATGATTATGTCACCTCTGAACATGTGAATTTTTGGTTATGCACTAACCCTCTAATGAGTTTGTTTTGAGTTTGGTGTGGAGGAAGTTTTCAAGGATCAAGAGAGGAGGATGATACAATATGATCAAGGAGAGTGAAAGCTCTAAGCTTGGGAATGCCCCGGTGGTTCATCCCTGCATATTTCAAGAAGACTCGAGCGTCTAAGCTTGGGGATGCCCAAGGCATCCCCTTCTTCATCGACAACATTATCAGGTTCCTCTAGTGAAACTATATTTTTATTCCATCACATCTTATGTGCTTTACTTGGAGCGTCTGTTTGTTTTTGTTTTTGTTTTTGTTTTGTTTGAATAAAGTTGGATCCTAGCATTCATTGTGTGGGAGAGAAACACGCTCCGCTGTTGCATATGGACACATATGTTCTTAGGCTTTACTCATAATATTCATGGCGAAGGTTGAACAGCTTCGTTAAATTGTTATATGGTTGGAAACGGGAAATGCTACATGTGGTAATTGGTATAATATCTTGAATAATGTGATACTTGGCAATTGTTGTGCTCATGTTTAAGCTCTTGCATCATATACCTTGCACCTATTAATGAAGAAATACATAGAGCTTGCTAAAATTTGGTTTGCATAATTGGTCTCTCTAAGGTCTAGATATTTTCTAGTAAAGGTCAAACAACAAGGAAGACGGTATAGAGTCTTATAATGCTTACAATATGTCTTTTATGTGAGTTTTGCTGTACCGGTTCATACTTGTGTTTGCTTCAAATAACCTTGCTAGCCTAAACCTTGTATCGAGAGGGAATACTTCTCATGCATCCAAAATCCTTGAGCCAAAAACTATGCCACTTGTGTCCACCATACCTACCTACTACATGGTATTTCTCCGCCATTCCAAAGTAAATTGCTTGAGTGCTATCTTTAAAATTTCCATTCTTTATCTTTGCAATATATAGCTCATGGGACAAATAGCCTAAAAACTATCGTGGTATTGAATATGTACTTATGTATCTTATTTCTTATAAGTTGCTTGTTGTGCGATAACCATGTTCCTGGGGACGCCATCAACTATTTCTTTGTTGAATATCATGTGAGTTGCTATGCATGTTCGTCTTGTCTGAAGTAAGGGTGATTTATCATGATCAAATGGTTTGAGTATACATATTGTTAGAGAAGAACATTGGGCCGCTAACTAAAGCCATGATCCATGGTGGAAGTTTCAGTTTGGACAACAAACCTCAATCTCTTATGAGAATATTATCTGTTGTTGAATGCTTATGCATTAAAGAGGAGTCCATTATCTGTTGTCTATGTTGTCCCGGTATGGATGTCTAAGTTGAGAATAATCAAAAGCGAGAAATCCAATGCGAACTTTCTCCTTAGACCTTTGTACAGGCGGCATAGAGGTACCCCATTGTGACACTTGGTTAAAACATATGCTATGCTATGATAATCCATGTAAATCCAAGCTAATTAGGACGAGGTGCGGGCACTATTGGTATACTATGCATGAGGCTTGCAACTTGTAGGATATAATTTACATGATACATATGCTTTATTACTACCGTTGACAAAATTGTTTCTTGTTTTCAAAATAAAAGCTCTAGCACAAATATAGCAATCCATGCTTCCCTCTGCGAAGGGCCTTTCTTCTACTTTTATTGTTGAGTCAGTTTACCCTTTTCCTTCTATCTCAAGAAGCAAACACTTGTGTTAACTGTGCATTGATTCCTACATACTTGCATATTGCACTTGTTATATTACTTTATGTTGACAATATCCATGAGATATACATGTTATAAGTTGAAAGCAACCGCTGAAACTTAATCTTCCTTTGTGTTGCTTCAATGCCTTTACTTTGAATCTACTGCTTTATGAGCTAACTCTTATGCAAGACTTATTGATGCTTGTCTTGAAAGTACTATTCATGAAAAGTCTTTGCTATATGATTCAATTGTTTACTCATTGTATTTACCATTGCTTCGAATCGCTGCATTCATTACATGTGCTTACAATAGTATTGATCAAGATTATGATAGCATGTCACTTAAGAAATTATCTTTGTTATCGTTTACCTACTCGGGACGAGTAGGAACTAAGCTTGGGGATGCTTGATACGTCTCAAACGTATCTATAATTTCTTATGTTCCATGCTACTTTTATGATGATACTCACATGTTTTATACACATTATATGTCATTATTATGCATTTTCCGGCACTAACCTATTAACGAGATGCCGAATAGCCAGTTGCTGTTTTCTGCTATTTTTGGTTTCAGAAATCCTAGTAAGGAAATATTCTCGGAATTGGACAAAATCAACGCCCAGGGTCCTATTTTTCCACGAAGCTTCCAGAAGACCGAAGAGGAAACGAACTGGGGCCACGTGGCGACGACACGCCAGGGCGGCGCGGCCTGGGCCCTGGCCACGCGGCCCTGTGGTGTGGGTCCCCCGTGACGCCCCCTGACCTACCCTTCCGCCTACTTAAGCCTTCGTCGATGATAGTTCCAGTACCGAGAGCCACGATACGGAAAACCTTCCAAAGACGCCGCCGCCAATCCCATCTCAGGGGATTCAGGAGATCGCCTCCGGCACCCTGCCGGAGAGGAGAATCATCTCCCGGAGGACTCTACACCGCCATGGTCGCCTCCGGATTGATGTGTGTGTAGTTCACCCCTGGACTATGGGTCCGTAGCAGTAGCTAGATGGTCGTCTTCTCCTCATTGTGCTATCATTGTTGGATCTTGTGAGCTGCCTAACATGATCAAGATCATCTATCTGTAATGCTACATGTTGCGTTTGTTGGGATCCGATGAATAATGAATACTATGCTATGTTGATTATCAATCTATCATCTATGTGTTGTTTATGATCTTGCATGCTCTCCGTTGCTAGTAGAGGCTCTGGCCAAGTCATTGCTTGTAACTCCAAGAGGGAGTAATTATGCTCGAAAGTGGGTTCATGCCTCCATTAAATCTGGGGGAGTGACAGCAACCTCTAAGGTTGTGGATGTGTTGTTGCCACTAGGGACAAAACATCAATACTATATCTAAGGATGTATTTGTTGATTACATTACGCACCATACTTAATGCAATCGTCTGTTGTTTGCAACTTAATACTGGAGGGGGTTCGGATGATAACCTGAAGGTGGACTTTTTAGGCATAGATGCATGCTGGATACGGTCAATGTACTTTGTCATAATGCCCAATTAAATCTCACACTACTCATCATAACATGTATGTGCATTGTTATGCTCTCTTTATTTGTCAATTGCCCAACTGTAATTTGTTCACCCAACATGCTATTTATCTTATGGGAGAGACACCACTAGTGAACTGTGGACCCCAGTCCATTCTTTTACATCGAATACAATCTACTGCAATACTCGTTCTACTGTTTTCTGCAAACATCATCATCCACACTATACATCTAATCCTTTGTTACAGCAAGCCGGTGAGATTGACAACCTCACTGTCACGTTGGGGCAAAGTAATTTGGTTGTGTTGTGCAGGTTCCACGTTGGCGCCGGAATCCCTGGTGTTGCGCCGCACTACACTCCGCCGCCATCAACCTTCAACGTGCTTCTTGGCTCCTACTGGTTCGATAACCTTGGTTTCTTACTGAGGGAAAACTTGCTGTTGTACGCATCACACCTTCCTCTTGGGGTTCCCAACGGACGTGTGTCTACACGCCATCAAGATCCTCAAGGATTAAGCTCAGCAACAATGGAGGAGAGAGAGAGGGAAGAGATGAAATCGGGTTGGGGAAGAAGGATGTCAACACCCGGATTTTTAAGTCCGAATGCCTATTATGTCATACATCGCAATCCCAGGAATATTGTTGTTGCGAGGCATAATAGTTAAGTATCACAGTCATCATTCATTACAACCCATAAGTCTTACAAATTGGAATCACATGATCCATATTACACGAATAGTTGATCTATTGATCAACGAACAAACACAAGTTCATAGTTCAACATAGCGGAAGCGTAAGATACAAGGACTCTCTAGTCCACAGGCCAACGCTTGACGTCGGAAGGCGCTTAGTTGTCGTAGGCATCCTGCTGGTCATCTCCTTGTTCATCTTCATACTCTGGCCATTTGAATAGCCAGGGACAAAGCCGTGAGTACGTTGAGTACTCGCAAACTAATTCAAGAAAAAGTACTAGACATTCTAGTAGGGTTTGCTAAGCTCTAGTTTATTTGCATAAAGCTAGTTTTGGTTCACAAAGTTTTGAGAAAAAACTTATTCAAGTGCTAACTAACCCAAGGGGGGAACATTAGTGTCATTCCCACCATTCAAGTGGTGATTTCAATTCAATTCACCACAAATCAATTCACCATCACCTTTCAACATCATTTTCAAAGGTATGACATCGGAAACTGTATGGCCTTTCCAACCGTCCGTAACCGTGGACGCGGCTATTCGAATAGGTTTACACTCTGCAGAGGTTGCACACTTGTGCCACAACATTTGATTTCATCCGTCGGGATTTCCCCGAATAATCGTAACACGATGCGCGGATCATCAACCATAACCTTTCACTTACGAATCCTAGTATGAGCACCTCTCCCCATGAGCTTGGCCTCCCAGTGAAGACCAACTGTCAACCTGGGAACTGCACAGGGCTTGGGCCGGACATTCACCTCATTTCGCATCATATCGTATCGTTTCTTTTGTGGTAGAGGCAGCTTTCGGCATAACCCCGATGACGCTTGTTTAGAGGGAACCCATACTAAGACGCATAAACTTCCAGTTAAGCCCTACCCATAATCAGGTATTGTGGGGGTACTTGAGAATTGGAAAGGTATCGCATTCAAACCAACATCATGTTTTATCAAAAATCACCATCTTCTCTTGGTCATATTCACCTTCAAAAATCATTCAATGGAATGCATCTTCATTCCAAGGTTTCAAATTCCTTTCAAAAAAAATCACAAAGTTCCCATCTAGAGTAGTTTAGTTCATTAGCACTAGCTCTAATTCAGGAGGGGTGCTACCTTGCTTTCTTTGAAAGGACTAACTCACTACTCTAGTATCCAACTTGTATTTTGACCAAAGTTAACTATAAAAGGAAAATCTTTTGGAAAAACAAGTAAAAACTTGGGATGGGTTCACATAAGAAAAGGTAAGACATGGTGCCTTGCCCCAAGGGGCTTTGCACTTGGCAAGAATAAAAGCTTGCATAGTAAATTAGCTTGCCTTGGTAGTTCTCAAACTGTTCCTCTTCCTCCTCCTGGTAGCAACCTTCTTCTTCGGCGTACTCTCCGGTGCTACCGTCTAAATTTGAATACGAGTATAATTACTCACTAATTCAATGGCTATTCCACACACCACAAATAAACACACCAATTACTCTATGCACACACATAAATAAACTAGGGTGCATGGGTTGTGGGATTTAAATAGAATTTGTATTCTATATGTAAAAGATAGTTTCCAAAGGGTTCTTGAGAAATAATTTCCTCTCATTGAAATCTTCTTAAGATTTAATTTCTCCAACAATCATGGATGAACTCATCTTGACCTTGATCAAATGTTCATCATCATCATCATTTGGGAGAATGATTTAAATGAGGTGGAACACCTCATGCCATTTAAATAACACTACATTTGATTTAAATCTCAAGTAATTCATATAAGAGAGTTTGGAACCAGGGGTCCAAACATCCCATGAATTCATGTGAGACAAGTTTAAATGAAGTGTAATACTTCACACAATTTAACTTTAATAGTTTTGGACAATATCAACTAGTTAAACTAGTCAAAATATCCATTCACAAAACCATGGCATGATCATGCAAAGTGACCACACCATTTTATTGCATAAACAATTAGTGTAAGTCAAATGTGAGCTATTAGAGTTGGAATTAACTTAATATCTATTTTGGTTGATTTTTAAGAATTATTTGAATAGGGAAAAGTCCCTGGCTTGTTATTTTTGTCACATTAATTCTACAAAGAAATTGACCAAGAGGCCAGTGGCATTGGATAGAGAATTTCAGTGGCTTTCCAACAATGTCAAATTCACTAAATTTGGTTTAGCCAATTTGAAATGGTTGAATTTCAAAGTTTGGGCAGTATTGAATTTGGATGGAAAAGATTTAAACGAAATTTGAATAAAAGGGCCGGCGGGAAAACGAAGCTGGGCCGATTTGAATTAAAACGGCCCACTCCAGCCCACCACGGTCCACAGACGCGCGGCGTGCTGACAGCGTGGGGTCCACGCGTCGATGGCTGTTACAACCCGAACCGGTACGTTTTAAAGTGGGGCGTTGGATTAGAAGCAAATCGGACGGTCGAGGTTCATCGTCTTCTCCGACGAGAACCCGACGTGCTGGCGGCGGACCTAGGGGGTCGGAGGGCTAACCGTGGCTCCAGCTAGGGTGGGCAGTGTGCTTGGGGAAGTTGTCGACGACGGCGAAGCTCCTGGTACCGGCGGCTCCTCCTGGAACAGCTCCAATCGACGGCGGCGACCTCCGGGTACTGGCGGCGTCGATCTTCAAATTGGAGCAGCTCCGGCAACGATCGAGTGAGTGGAGAGGTGGTGGAGAAGCTGTGAGAGGTGGGGAGCGAGGTGGTGTGCTCAGTTCTGTCCGGGGAACGCTCTATTTATAGGATCGAGAGAGGGTGGCGGGGCGATGATGCGGGCGACATGGGCGCGGCGTCTCCGGCGAGCTAGTGAGCTAGGCGAGGGCGTGGTGCTGTTCTGCGGTTCCTGGCGAGTCTAACGGCAGCGACAGCTTGGTCGGGGGAGGCTTGGTTGGGTCGCGTTGTTTCCACGACGGCCGCGGCGGTGGCGGGATCTTCTTCCCCGTCTACGGCGGCGGCGGTCCAGGGTCTTGTCGTGGCCGTGTCTGGCGGTGTCGTGGTGTCACTGCGGTGCTCAACGTGTCGAGGGAGGGTCCGGGCGTGCTCGAGGTGGTGGCGCGGCACGTGGCCAGTGCGCGTCCATGCGCGCATGGTCGCGACGCGAGCGGCATGCCGGGCGAATTTGGGCGCGCGATCTCCGGCGAGCTACGGCGTCTACCTCGACGATGGCCGGTGCTAGGTGGTGTAGGAGGGTGCGGTGGAGAGTGTGGGCGCCAGGGCCAGGGGTGGCGAGCAAGGATGAGAGGGGGAGAAGAACATGGCCGGCATGGGCCGGCATGGCCATGTCTTGCTTGTTCTCTCTCCCTCCCTAGGGTTTCTATGCTGGGATTAGTGAGAGAGGGAACCAGGGAGCATTGTAGGATAGCTTTGGTTAAATTTGGATGAGGTAGATCACTATTTGCAATAGTTGCAAATAGTGCCCAATTTTGGAAATTGCAAAATTATCAAAATTGGAAAAAGTTCAAAAAGGTGAAAGTTTGTGATATGTGAAGGTTGAGATAAGTTGTAATTGACCAGAGATGAATTGAGGTGGTGGTGGAAAAATTAGATTTCAAAATTTGGCCAAAATGGCTAAGTGGAGATTGTTGAACTTATTAAAAAGTTGCAACTTTGGATGAGCATAGCTAGTGATCAAAGATGAATTTGGCAGGGTGGTCTTCATCAAAGTTGTTCACCTTGATGTTGACTTTGAAATGGTGCAAAGAGTTAGCAAAGATTGGTTTGGAAAAATTGAATTGCAGGGGCTCAAAGTGGTGACCAGACTATAATTGGCAGATTTGGTCATCATCACATGTGAGTGGGAAAAGTGTTGGAAATTCATTTGAATGGTGAACCCTTGATTCCAAAAGTTGTAATAAGTGTTTCACAACATTATTCAACTAATGGTGAAGACCAAATAGGTCTAGGGTTAAAATTTCGAAAAATGCCATAGGGCATATGTGAGGGTTTTTAGGGTTTTTTAAATATGGGAATTTCTTCCACTTTGATTTATTTGGTTGGTGATCTTCACATGATCACTCTAGGGTTTTAGAGCATATCAAGAACAAGTAATAACAATCATCATGGCATATCACTCAAATGCACAAGTCCTATGCATGGTACTATATGCAAAAGAAAAGTTTTTGTTGGTTTGAAATTTTGTACTTCTGGAATTCTCTAACTTTCTTTTTCATTGAAATTTGGGGTGTTACAAACCCTTCCCCCTTACAAAAGATCTCGTCCCGAGATCAAAAAGAAAGTTAGGTACTAAAGAGATCTGGGTACTCCTTCTTCATGAAGTCTTCGCGTTCCCAGGTGGCTTCATCCTCGGTATGATTGCTCCATTGGATCTTTAGAAACTTGATGCTTCGGGTGCGGGTGGTTCTGTAGCTTCTTCTAGGATGCGAATCGGCACTTCGCGGTAAGTCAGATCCTTGTTGATATCCACCGATCGGTGATCGATGTTCTTGAACACTTCGGTCTTCTCAGGGACTTCAAGACATTTCCGGAGAAGTGAGATGTGAAAAACGTCGTGCACAGCCGACATTTCTTCGTGCAACTCCAGTTGATAAGATACTTCACCTCGGCGGTGAGGACTTGGAAAGGTCCCACGTAGCGAGGTGCAAGCTTTCCTTTCAGCTGAAACCTTTGCATCCCTTTCAAGGGGATACTTTGAGATAGACAAAATCTCCGATCTCAAAGGTCATCTCCCGACGTCTCTTGTCGGCGTAGCTCTTCTGCCTGGATTGCGCAGTCTTGAGGTACTCACGGATCTTGTGAACCTTCTCTTCGGCTTCACGAAGAACGTCTGGGCCGAAAACTTGACTCTCTCCGACTTCTGACCAGTTCAGGGGGGTACGGCACTTCCTTCCGTACAAGGCTTCAAAGGGGGCCATCTGTAGGCTGGCTTGATAACTATTGTTGTATGAGAATTCTGCGTAAGGTAGGCAGTCTTCCCACTTGGATCCGTATTCCAGTACGCATGCTCTAAGCATATCTTCCAGTATCTGGTTTACTCTCTCGATCGTCCGTCGGTGCGAGGGTGATAGGCGGTGCTGAAATTTAGGCGAGTGCCTAGTCCTTCATGCACCTTCTGCCAGAACCTTGAGGTGAACTGTGATCCTCTATCTGACACTATCGATTTGGGGGTTCCATGCAAAGCGACTATTCTGGAGATGTAGAGTTCAGCTAACTTGGGGCCTTGATAGGTGGTTTTGACGGCGATGAAATGGGCGACTTTGGTCAATCTATCGACCACTACCCATATGGAATCATTGCCTTTGCTGGATTTGGGCAGTCCGGTGATAAAGTCCATTCCTACGGAGTCCCATTTCCATTCTGGGATCTGAAGGGGTTGCAACAGTCCGGCGGGTCTCTGGTGTTCTGCCTTAACTCGCTGGCAGATGTCACACTTAGCGATATAGCTACCGATCTCTCTCTTCATTCCGTGCCACCAAAATTGTTCTTTCAGGTCCTGGTACATCTTGGTACCTCCGGGGTGGATTGAGTAAAGGGTGTCATGGGCTTCTTGCAGGATGACTTGTTTCAGGTCAGAGTCCGATGGTACGCAGAGGCGTTCTTTGTACCAAAGCACTCCGGCTTCGTCAATGGTGAATCCGGGGGCTTTTCCTGCGGCTATCTGTTTCTTGATTCCATCAATGCTAGCGTTGTCCTTCTGGGCTTCCTTGATCTGACCAATCAAGGTGGGTTGCAGTTCGATGCTGGCTAGGAATCCTTCACTTACAAGTTCAAGTCTGAACTGTTCAAACTCTTGGTGCAAACTAGGCTGTTCGGTTGCGAGCATGGAGTTCAAGCGGCACGGCGATCGACTCAAAGCATCCGCTACCACATTGGCCTTGCCGGGGTGGTAGTGAATCTCCATGTCGTAATCCTTGATCAATTCGATCCATCGGCGTTGTCTCATGTTTAACTCCTTCTGGGTGAAAATGTATTTGAGGCTTTTGTGGTCGGAATAAATCTCGCATCGATTACCCATGAGGTAATGACGCCAAACTTTCAAGGCTAGGACCACGGCTGCAAGCTCGAGGTCGTGGGTTGGGTAGTTCTGCTCATGTTGCTTGAGTTGTCTAGAAAGGTAGGATACAACCTTTCCTTCTTGCATGAGCACGCATCCAAGTCCGATCTTGGAGGCGTCGCAATATACGTCAAAGGGCTTTGCGATATACGGCATGATCGGGATTGGGGCTGTTGTCGGTCTACTCTAGAGCTGTTGAAAGCTCTCTTCACACTTGTCGGTCCACTCAAACATTCTGTCCTTTTTCAGCGGTTGGGTCATTGGTCGAGCGATGCTCGAAAAACCTTCTACAAATCTGCGGTAATATCCGGCTAATCCAAGAAAAGCACGGACCTCAGTTTGTGTGGTCGGAGCTTTCCATTCCATAACAGTTTTGATCTTGGCGGGATCTACGGCAATTCCTCCTGCAGACAAGATGTGTCCGAGGAATCCAACTTCTTCCAGCCAAAACTCACACTTGCTAAACTTGGCGTACAAGCGGTCTTTGTCTCAGGGTTTCTAGAACAATCTCCAGATGCTGTTCATGTTCTTCTTCGGACTTGGAGTAGACCAAAATGTCGTCGATGAAAACAACGACAAACTTGTCCAAGAAGTTCATGAAGATCTTATTCATGAGATTCATGAAATAAGCGGGAGCATTGGTCAGTCCAAATGACATGACGTTGTACTCATACAACCCATATCTGGTGGTAAAGGCAGTTTTTGGAATATCGGTGGCTCGGATTTTCAGTTGGTGGTATCCAGTTCTAAGATCAATTTTCGAGAAAACTCGGGATCCGGTGAGTTGGTCGAACAAGTCTTCGATCTTGGGTAAGGGGTATTTGTTTTTGATGGTGACATCGTTAAGCTTACGATAGTCGGTGCATAAACGATTTGCACCATCCTTCTTGTCGACAAACAAGACGGGGGATCTCCAGGGGGATGCACTTGGTCTGATCAAACCTTTGGCTAACATGTCATCTATTTGCTTTTTCAGCTCCACAAGCTCGGCTGCGTTCATGCTGTAGGCTCTCTGGGCGATGGGTCCAGTTCCGGGGATTAACTCGATGATAAACTCGATATCCCGGTCCGGGGGCATACCGGGTAGATCATCCGGAAACACATCAGGGTAGCGACAAACGACCCTGATTTGATCCAGAGTAGGCTTGGATACACTTTGGTTGCAGGTAAATTTTCTGGGTAGTTTTTCAGAGACGTGCTCAACTACGATACCGGTGCTGCTAGTCATGGTTATGGCTTTCTTGGCGCAGTCTATCAATCCATTGTGCTTGGACATCCAGTCCATTCCTAGGACAACTTCCAAACCTTTGGTTCCAAGTATGATGAGATTTGCAAAGAAATCAACATCATGGATTTTGATTGGCACATTTTTACAAAATTTTCTGGCTTTGGTGGTTGATCCGGGGATTTGAACTATCATAACATGCTTCAAACTGAGGGGTTGAATTTTACTTGTTGATGCAAAATCTTCGGTGACAAAGGAATGCGATGCTCCGGAATCAAACAACACTCTAGCAGGGGTGTGGTTGACAGAAAACATACCCAGTACCACATCTGGGGCTTCTTGGGCTTCTTCGGCGTTCATGTGGTAGAGGCGGCCGTTGCGGTTGTTGGGGTTGTTGGGGGCGAACTTCTTGCCGGTGGAGACACGGCGTTGCTGCTGAGCGGGGAGCAGCGGTGTTGCGGCGAGCTTGGCAAGACGCTTGGGACACTCGTTGGAGTAGTGCCCCACTACACCACACTCATAACAAGTGATAGTGCTCTTGTCCTGCTTGTTCGCAACGGGAATGGCATTGCTCCCGGTTACGGGGTTGGTGTTGGTGTTGGTGTTGTTGGTGTTCGGGGCTCGAGGTGGAGCGCGGTTGTAGTTGTTGTTGTTGTAGTTGGGGTTGTAGCCTCCTGGCTTGGAGTTTCCTCCACTTCGGTTCGATAACCGGGCGAGAGTTACGTATCGGGGTTTGTTATGTCTCGGATTGAAACCTCCGCTTGAGCTAGGGCGAAACTTTGGGGGTGGCTTGATCCACTCTGATTTGCCATGCGGCGCTTGCGGTTCTCATTGGCTTGGTTCAACTTGCCCTCCATCTGGATGGCGGAGTCAACAAGGGCTTCGAGGTCGGCGAAGGGGATGTTGACGAGGACAGTCTGCATCTCATCATGCAGCCCGTTCAGGAATCTCTCCTTCCTCTTTTCAACGGTGTCCGTCTCATCAGGGGCATACCTTGACAAGGTGAGAAACTTGTCGCGGTACTCAACCACCGTCATGCGACCTTGTTTCAGTTCACGGAACTCATCCCTCATCTTCTTGATAAGACCCGGGGGTACATGGTACTTGCTGAACTTGAGTTTGAAATCCTCCCAAGTCATGAATTGACCTCCGTTCATGGCACGGGTACTTGTCCACCAAGCGCGAGCTGGTCCAGCGAGGTAGTGAGTGGCGAACAACACCTTCTCGTTGGCTTCCACTCCAGCTACTTCCAGATTGTTCTCCATAGTCCGGAGCCAATCGTCGGCGTCGAGGCTCCTCGGTCTTGCTAAACACCGGAGGGTTGGTGTTCGGAAGTTCTTGAGCTTGGATCCGGGGTGGTCATGATTTCCATGGCCTTGGGCGATGTTCTGCAAGGCGATGATGTTGGCTTGGCGCTCGGCTCTCTCGGTTTCCCGGTCTGCAAGCAGTGGTTTGCGAAGCTGCATCATCGCGTCGTTGGTGCGATTCGGAGGGCCATCTGAAGGTATAGAAGATCATGAGATAAGAGGGAACATTCTATGGTTCATTTAAGTTTGAAAAACATTTGAAAACTTGTAATCTTTTCATGACAAACATAACATTCATTCATTCATGCAACACATAGTACAAACTACACACATACTCCAATGGTTTTGAGAACCATTCTCATGCTACGATACAAAGGACGGGATACAACTCACACCTACTATAAGTGAAACTAGTGCAACTACTCCTCATCGTCGATATCAATCGGGACGTAGTCATCCTGTCCGGCCTCCAGGAACTCGTAGTCCTCCTCCTCGGTGTTCTCGTCCTCCTCAAAGTCATCGTCATCGCTCAGAAAGGCGTCTCCTCCCTGAATATCGATGCCTTCATCGTCCTCCTCCATGTGACGAATCTGATCCTCCTGGGCCGTGACAGTGGCCTCAAGTGACGCGATCCGGTCGCGAAGGCGGCGAATCGTAGCGTCCTTCTTGGCACGCTGCTGGCGAAGGTTCCTGCGGTCGTTGTTGAGTAGCTTGATCGCCTCACCCTGCTCGATGATGTGAGCATGGGTCTGCTGCAAGCGCGAGAGGCGTCGAGGTCCCTCTCGAGTCTGGTAGAGCATGAAGTCCAAGTGATCCACATGGTGCCTCAACTGGGGGTGGAGTGGCACATCCATGGGTCTTCCGTCAGAGTTACGCCGTGCGAGATGCGCAAAGCGTTCCTCACGAAGGGCTTCGGTATTCTGTCCGCACAGACGAGCAAGTGCTTCCTGAAGAGCACGTGCAAGCCCGTCGAGCCAGTTGCTTTCCCTGAAAGAGAAAAGGATCCTCTCCGAGGTGGGAGGCTCCAGCTTGCCCCTCAAGTCGGCAGTGATAATCCACTGCAGTTCCCCTCCCGGCTGGTCGTCCACCTGAATCCCGTGAAACTCGGGGTGTGGGCGGCCAAGGTGATCCGACAGGGAGTCGAGGTCATGCTCGAAGATCAAGCTTCCTCCGTTTCCAAGCTGATAAAACTTGGTGTTGAGGGGTTCATTCGGCTCCATCTGAAAGAGAATTGGATGAGTAAGTTAGAGAGTGCAAAGTGTGGCAAGGTTTTAAGTTGATTTAAATAAGATGGAACATGATCAAATTTTGGCAAAGTCTCAAAGACAAGAGTGTAGTAAATTTTCACAAATAAGTCCTTTCATTTGATTTGAAAGTTAAATTTTTCAGAACGCCCATTCTAACTAAGGTCTTCTAAGGTCAAACAATGGCTCTGATACCAACTTGTCAACACCCGGATTTTTAAGTCCGAATGCCTATTATGTCATACATCGCAATCCCAGGAATATTGTTGTTGCGAGGCATAATAGTTAAGTATCACAGTCATCATTCATTACAACCCATAAGTCTTACAAATTGGAATCACATGATCCATATTACACGAATAGTTGATCTATTGATCAACGAACAAACACAAGTTCATAGTTCAACATAGCGGAAGCGTAAGATACAAGGACTCTCTAGTCCACAGGCCAACGCTTGACGTCGGAAGGCGCTTAGTTGTCGTAGGCATCCTGCTGGTCATCTCCTTGTTCATCTTCATACTCTGGCCATTTGAATAGCCAGGGACAAAGCCGTGAGTACGTTGAGTACTCGCAAACTAATTCAAGAAAAAGTACTAGACATTCTAGTAGGGTTTGCTAAGCTCTAGTTTATTTGCATAAAGCTAGTTTTGGTTCACAAAGTTTTGAGAAAAAACTTATTCAAGTGCTAACTAACCCAAGGGGGGAACATTAGTGTCATTCCCACCATTCAAGTGGTGATTTCAATTCAATTCACCACAAATCAATTCACCATCACCTTTCAACATCATTTTCAAAGGTATGACATCGGAAACTGTATGGCCTTTCCAACCGTCCGTAACCGTGGACGCGGCTATTCGAATAGGTTTACACTCTGCAGAGGTTGCACACTTGTGCCACAACATTTGATTTCATCCGTCGGGATTTCCCCGAATAATCGTAACACAGTACGCGGATCATCAACCATAACCTTTCACTTACGAATCCTAGTATGAGCACCTCTCCCCATGAGCTTGGCCTCCCAGTGAAGACCAACTGTCAACCTGGGAACTGCACAGGGCTTGGGCCGGACATTCACCTCATTTCGCATCATATCGTATCGTTTCTTTTGTGGTAGAGGCAGCTTTCGGCATAACCCCGATGACGCTTGTTTAGAGGGAACCCATACTAAGACGCATAAACTTCCAGTTAAGCCCTACCCATAATCAGGTATTGTGGGGGTACTTGAGAATTGGAAAGGTATCGCATTCAAACCAACATCATGTTTTATCAAAAATCACCATCTTCTCTTGGTCATATTCACCTTCAAAAATCATTCAATGGAATGCATCTTCATTCCAAGGTTTCAAATTCCTTTCAAAAAAAATCACAAAGTTCCCATCTAGAGTAGTTTAGTTCATTAGCACTAGCTCTAATTCAGGAGGGGTGCTACCTTGCTTTGCTGGGAAAGGACTAACTCACTACTCTAGTATCCAACTTGTATTTTGACCAAAGTTAACTATAAAAGGAAAATCTTTTGGAAAAACAAGTAAAAACTTGGGATGGGTTCACATAAGAAAAGGTAAGACATGGTGCCTTGCCCCAAGGGGCTTTGCACTTGGCAAGAATAAAAGCTTGCATAGTAAATTAGCTTGCCTTGGTAGTTCTCAAACTGTTCCTCTTCCTCCTCCTGGTAGCAACCTTCTTCTTCGGCGTACTCTCCGGTGCTACCGTCTAAATTTGAATACGAGTATAATTACTCACTAATTCAATGGCTATTCCACACACCACAAATAAACACACCAATTACTCTATGCACACACATAAATAAACTAGGGTGCATGGGTTGTGGGATTTAAATAGAATTTGTATTCTATATGTAAAAGATAGTTTCCAAAGGGTTCTTGAGAAATAATTTCCTCTCATTGAAATCTTCTTAAGATTTAATTTCTCCAACAATCATGGATGAACTCATCTTGACCTTGATCAAATGTTCATCATCATCATCATTTGGGAGAATGATTTAAATGAGGTGGAACACCTCATGCCATTTAAATAACACTACATTTGATTTAAATCTCAAGTAATTCATATAAGAGAGTTTGGAACCAGGGGTCCAAACATCCCATGAATTCATGTGAGACAAGTTTAAATGAAGTGTAATACTTCACACAATTTAACTTTAATAGTTTTGGACAATATCAACTAGTTAAACTAGTCAAAATATCCATTCACAAAACCATGGCATGATCATGCAAAGTGACCACACCATTTTATTGCATAAACAATTAGTGTAAGTCAAATGTGAGCTATTAGAGTTGGAATTAACTTAATATCTATTTTGGTTGATTTTTAAGAATTATTTGAATAGGGAAAAGTCCCTGGCTTGTTATTTTTGTCACATTAATTCTACAAAGAAATTGACCAAGAGGCCAGTGGCATTGGATAGAGAATTTCAGTGGCTTTCCAACAATGTCAAATTCACTAAATTTGGTTTAGCCAATTTGAAATGGTTGAATTTCAAAGTTTGGGCAGTATTGAATTTGGATGGAAAAGATTTAAACGAAATTTGAATAAAAGGGCCGGCGGAAAACGAAGCTGGGCCGATTTGAATTAAAACGGCCCACTCCAGCCCACCACGGTCCACAGACGCGCGGCGTGCTGACAGCGTGGGGTCCACGCGTCAGTGGCTGTTACAACCCGAACCGGTACGTTTTAAAGTGGGGCGTTGGATTAGAAGCAAATCGGACGGTCGAGGTTCATCGTCTTCTCCGACGAGAACCCGACGTGCCGCGGCGGACCTAGGGGTCGGAGGGCTAACCGTGGCTCCAGCTAGGGTGGGCAGTGTGCTTGGGGAAGTTGTCGACGACGGCGAAGCTCCTGGTACCGGCGGCTCCTCCTGGAACAGCTCCAATCGACGGCGGCGACCTCCGGGTACTGGCGGCGTCGATCTTCAAATTGGAGCAGCTCCGGCAACGATCGAGTGAGTGGAGAGGTGGTGGAGAAGCTGTGAGAGGTGGGGAGCGAGGTGGTGTGCTCAGTTCTGTCCAGGGAACGCTCTATTTATAGGATCGAGAGAGGGTGGCGGGGCAGTGATGCGGGCGACATGGGCGCGGCGTCTCCGGCGAGCTAGTGAGCTAGGCGAGGGCGTGGTGCTGTTCTGCGGTTCCTGGCGAGTCTAACGGCAGCGACAGCTTGGTCGGGGGAGGCTTGGTTGGGTCGCGTTGTTTCCACGACGGCCGCGGCGGTGGCGGGATCTTCTTCCCCGTCTACGGCGGCGGCGGTCCAGGGTCTTGTCGTGGCCGTGTCTGGCGGTGTCGTGGTGTCAACTGCGGTGCTCAACGTGTCGAGGGAGGGTCCAGGGCGTGCTCGAGGTGGTGGCGCGGCACGTGGCCGTACGCGTCCATGCGCGCATGGTCGCGACGCGAGCGGCATGCCGGCGAATTTGGGCGCGCGATCTCCGGCGAGCTACGGCGTCTACCTCGACGATGGCCGGTGCTAGGTGGTGTAGGAGGGTGCGGTGGAGAGTGTGGGCGCCAGGGCCAGGGGTGGCGAGCAAGGATGAGAGGGGGAGAAGAACATGGCCGGCATGGGCCGGCATGGCCATGTCTTGCTTGTTCTCTCTCCCTCCCTAGGGTTTCTATGCTGGGATTAGTGAGAGAGGGAACCAGGGAGCATTGTAGGATAGCTTTGGTTAAATTTGGATGAGGTAGATCACTATTTGCAATAGTTGCAAATAGTGCCCAATTTTGGAAATTGCAAAATTATCAAAATTGGAAAAAGTTCAAAAGGTGAAAGTTTGTGATATGTGAAGGTTGAGATAAGTTGTAATTGACCAGAGATGAATTGAGGTGGTGGTGGAAAAATTAGATTTCAAAATTTGGCCAAAATGGCTAAGTGGAGATTGTTGAACTTATTAAAAAGTTGCAACTTTGGATGAGCATAGCTAGTGATCAAAGATGAATTTGGCAGGGTGGTCTTCATCAAAGTTGTTCACCTTGATGTTGACTTTGAAATGGTGCAAAGAGTTAGCAAAGATTGGTTTGGAAAAATTGAATTGCAGGGGCTCAAAGTGGTGACCAGACTATAATTGGCAGATTTGGTCATCATCACATGTGAGTGGGAAAAGTGTTGGAAATTCATTTGAATGGTGAACCCTTGATTCCAAAAGTTGTAATAAGTGTTTCACAACATTATTCAACTAATGGTGAAGACCAAATAGGTCTAGGGTTAAAATTTCGAAAAATGCCATAGGGCATATGTGAGGGTTTTTAGGGTTTTTTAAATATGGGAATTTCTTCCACTTTGATTTATTTGGTTGGTGATCTTCACATGATCACTCTAGGGTTTTAGAGCATATCAAGAACAAGTAATAACAATCATCATGGCATATCACTCAAATGCACAAGTCCTATGCATGGTACTATATGCAAAAGAAAAGTTTTTGTTGGTTTGAAATTTTGTACTTCTGGAATTCTCTAACTTTCTTTTTCATTGAAATTTGGGGTGTTACAAAGGAGCCCTTAAATAGGCTCCTCCAAATCCAACCGTTATGTCCAGTTTTTGCCTAAGCGGTACTACCGCTTTTGGGAAGCGGTACTACCGCTCTGAGTCCGAATTCCCCCAGATCTGGTCAATGGACGCAGAGCGGTACTACCGCTCGAGGTACCGCAACAGGGTCCAAACCTTACTGGACTCGAAGCGGTACCGAAGCGGTACCAGGGCGGTACAGCCGTAACTTGTTTACGGTACCTGAGCGGTACCTTGGGCGGTACTACCGCTCGTGAGCGGTACTACCGCTCAAGGTACCGTAACTAGTACTGTGGGACGAAATCAGCGCAGAACTCAGAGCGGTACCGTGGGGCGGTACCTATAGGCGTAGCGGTACTACCGCTACAGGTACCGGTAGTACCGGCCTGGCTAAAACTGGTTTTCTTCCCTTTTTCTCTCCAACCATGTTACCTCGCGATACACACGCAAAACCATAAAACCTATAAACTACGCTTCAGTCTTCCGATCTTGACGTGTCCAGCGAGGTCACCGTGCACTTGCAAATCTAACAATGATACTCAAGGCACACGGTGAGATTACTCAAGTGTTGTCATCAAACACACAAAACTCGGGGTTTGGATTTTGCTCTTACAATCACCCCCTTTTTGGTGTTTGATGACAACACAAGATTTTACAAAAACATATGATATTATGATGAGATACTTAGATTTGCAAAAGCTCGACGGAGCTCCCCCTAAACATGTGCATATTATGAATATGTGTTTGAATACAAATACACATGTCCTAGAGGCATCACCCCCCCTAGTTTTTACAAACCGAGCACATATGCAACACGGATAATTGACATGGATAATAGCATATGCGCAATATGGAGGCAATCATGAAATCATGTTATGAGATTTGGGTGAAGTTATCATACCATAGCCTTGAGAATGCCCAAACTCACCGTAAGATACCTCCATAGGGTTGTTGATGTAGCCACAAGAAAAGATAAGCAACTAGAACCAAACGGCTACAAACAACAAAGGTCCCCATCCACCTAGGAACTTCTCCCCCTTTGGCATCGGAACACCAAAAAGGAGGGGAAAGAAACTAGAAGGATGGAGAAAAAGAACATACAATCAAGCTTGCAAAAATCACGAGAAAACAAGCTTGAAGGAGGTTCTCCAAAAACAAGAAAAAGAAAGCAAAGAAGAAAGACAAAAGAAGGTCACAACGAAACACAAAGAACCGAAAAACCCCTCAAAGAGGGGGTGTTGGTGGCCGAAGCCACCGTGTAAGAGTATAGTAGTGTGAGGTCGCGTAGATGTATCTAGGACTCACAACTACAACTCAACATGAAGCTCATAAGTCACTTAATTGACAAATAGCATATGTTTTGAATTTCTTTATGCATTATGGGGGGAGGGATAGCTCAATAAGTTTAAACCGCACTCCCCCTATGTTCATGCGTGCCTTTCATCGAGATATATAGTTAGAGAGTGGTATGTGTGCACGACGGTCAAGCAAAGTTCGATGGATCAATGATATTTAGCTCATGCCTCAACTCAATGAAACGATTCTCATCCAAGGGCTTCGTGAAGATGTCCGCCAATTGCTCCTTGGTGCCAATGTAGGATAGTACAATATCTCCGCGAGCAATGTGATCCCGGATGAAGTGGTTCCGTATCTCTATGTGCTTCGTCTTGCCATGAAGAACCAGATTGTAGGCGATCTTGATTGCGCTCTCATTGTCACACAAAAGAGGCACCTTGCTATACTCGAGTCCATAATCCCGCAAGGTTTGCCTCATCCACAAGATTTGAGCACAACTACTTGCCGCGGCAATATACTCGGCTTCCGCGGTAGAGACGGAGACACAATTTTGCTTCTTCGAGGACCAACACACCAAAGATCTTCCAAGAAAGTGACAAGCTCCGGATGTAGACTTCCTATCAACCTTGTCGCCCGCCCAATCGGAGTCGGTGAAACCAACCAAAGCAAAGTCCGTGTCCCTTGGGTACCATAGTCCGAAGTGTGCGGTATCAACTAAATATCGAAAGATCCTTTTGACCGCCCCAATGTGGCTTTCCTTCGGGTTTGCTTGAAACCGTGCACACATACCAACGCTCAACATTATATCCGGGCGAGAGGCACAAAGGTAAAGAAGCGAACCTATCATCGAACGGTAGAGCTTGGGATCCACCGCCTTGCCGGTCTCGTCAAGGGAGAGTTGACACTTGAGATGCATCGGAGTTCCAATGCCTTTGGCGTCCTTCATATCAAAGCGCTTGAGCATGTCTTGGAGATACTTTGCTTGATTGATGAAGGTACCTTGTCCCATTTGCTTGATCTCGAACCCAAGAAAGTACTTGAGTTCACCCATCATTGACATCTCAAACCTATTTGTCATCAACATAGCAAACTTATCATTGAATTTTGTGTTAGTTGAACCAAATATGATGTCATCTACATAGAGTTGGCATACGAAAAGCTCCCCATTGACTTTCTTAGTAAAAAGAGTGGATCAGTTTTCCCCACTTCGAAACCACGGTCTTCAAGCAACTCCTTTAGATGCTCATACCAAGCTCTAGGAGCTTGTTTGAGTCCATATAGGGCCTTTTTGAGCTTGAAGACATGGTCCGGAAAATGGGGGTCTTCGAACCCCGGGGGTTGCTTCACATACACTTCCTCATGTAGAGGACCATTAAGAAAAGCACTCTTAACATCCATTTGTTGCAACTTGAAGCCATGATGAGAGGCAAAGGCCAAAAGGATACGAATGGACTCAAGCCTTGCAACGGGTGCAAAAGTTTCACCAAAGTCCACGCCTTCAATTTGAGAATAGCCTTGTGCCACCAATCTTGCTTTGTTGCGGATGACCATGCCATGTTCATCTTGCTTGTTCTTGAAGACCCATTTAGTGCCGATAACATTGCGGCAATGGTCGGGTCGCCTCATGAGAGTCCACACGTCATTCCTCTTAAAGTTGTTGAGTTCCTCTTGCATTGCATTCAACCAATCGGGATCTTTGAGAGCATCATTGACTTTGAGTGGTTCCTCCATAGAGACAAAGGCGTGGTGCTCACAATAGTTTGCTAGTTGTCTCCGGGTGGACACTTTGCCCTTTATATCACCGATGATATTATTCAAGGAAAGGGACTTGAGGCGCAAGTGTCTCGTAGTAGGATCTTCACGGCGAGTGTCGGCTAGAGGAGAAGATTCTTGTGAGTTCTCTTGGCCTTCATCACGGTTTAGGTCCTCGCCTTGACCTCCATTGTTGTTGACAGAGGCATCATCATCATGAGAGCCGGATGGCTCGGGAGTATTAGGAATAGCATTGTCCAGAAAGATCATCCTCGAACCACTCGGAGAGGAACTTGAAGCTTGACCTTGGTCACTTGATGTTGGTTGTTGTGGTAGATGAGCTTGCGGTGAATGTTGTACTTGAGGTTGTTGTTGAGGTTGAATTGCATTTGTAAGATCAACGGAAGAAGCTTGGCCTTGTGGTGTAGATGGCTCCACTTGGGTGGAACTTGGTCCTTCCCCGGTACTCATAGAAGGTAGCTCTTGAGGACGGCGAATGCCAACACCCATCCTTCCTATGGTATCCGGGGGAATTGCATCTCCTTTCTCACAAGAAGCACTTCGCTCCTCCAAAGATCTATCATCTTCATCGAATGTCACATCACAAGATTCTACAACACGCCCACTTGACTTGTTGAAGATTCTATAGGCGTGAGAATCCGTAGCATAGCCAACGAAAATTCCTTCTTGAGCTCTCGAATCAAACTTGGATAGGCGCGTGTCTTTGACAAGTATGTAGCATTTGCATCCGAAGACCTTGAAGTATGACACATTTGGCTTGTTGCCGGTGAGGATCTCATATGGTGTCTTCTCAAGACCTTTGCGAAAGTAGAGGCGATTAGTAGCATGGCATGCGGTAGAGATAGCTTCCGCCCAAAAATTGTAGTTGGACTTGTATTCTATCATCATGGTTCGAGCGGCTTCGATCAAGGTCCGATTCTTCCTTTCGGTGACCCCATTTTGTTGGGGAGTATATGGCGTGGAGTATTCGTGTTGGATTCCTTCTTCGCCGAGGAAGTCATCCAAGGTGTAGTTCTTGAACTCCGTTCCATTGTCGCTCCTTATTGCGAGGATCTTGTTGTCGTACTTGCGTTGAACTTGGTTGGCAAACTCCATCATGGTCCGTTGAGTCTCACTCTTGTACTTGAAGAAGAATACCCAACAATAGCGTGAATAGTCATCAACGATGACGAGGCAATACTTCTTTCCTCCAAGACTTTCATGAGATGGTGGACCAAAGAGATCAACATGTAGGAGCTCCAAGCATCTTGTGGTAGAGATGATAGTCTTGGCCTTGTGAGGAGCTCCATGCATTTTTCCTTGTACACAAGCCCTACAAACACGATCCTTGCAAAAAGAGACATCTTCTTTTAGTCCGAGGATGTGGCCACCCTTGTGGAGACTTTGCAAAGTCCTCATGTTGACATGGGCTAGTCGGCGATGCCATAACCAACCCTTGTCACCTTTGGCAAATAGGCAAAGAGCGGAAGAGGTTGTCTTTCCGGAGAAGTCGACAACATACAATGCGTTCTCTACATATCCAACAAAGGCTACATTGAGTGTCTTGCTCCACAAGAGGACCACCATATGTTCATCAAAGAAAGTACATAGACCCATGCGAGCAATTTGATGAACGGAAAGTAAATTGTAACCAAGGGTCTCGACAAGGAGGATATTCACAAGTGAGATGTCGGGTGTTACCACCACCTTGCCAAGACCCAATACCTTAGAGCACGTGTTGTCGCCATATGATACTGTAGAGTGAGAAGGCTCAAGGTCGACAACAATATTCTTGCTTCCGGTCATATGACTTGTGGCTCCACTATCAACCACCCAATTTAGCGCCACCGGAAGCATAGTCCTACAAGGAATCAAGTCTTGGATTTAGGTACCCATTTTTCAATGGGTCCTAGCATGTTAGTAACAAGGGGTGTGGGAACCCAAATAGTCCAATCAACATTGTCCTTTTGAGGACCAATAAACCGAGCACGAATATGTCCATAGTAATCAACAAAAAGAACATGAGAAGGGTTGTTAGAGCCGGCGAAACCATCCGAGGCGAAGTTGAGTGCTCCATCCCCTTTTGAAGTAGCATCGCCTTCTTCATGATTGAACTCCATGTTCTTCTTGATATTCTTCTTCTTGGTCCTCCTATTTCTCTTCCTCTTTGGCTTGGTAGCCACTCCTCCTTCATTGCAAGAGCCAACTTTGGCTCCATCTTTAGCTTCAATGACTCCTTCCAAGTACTTGGCTTGAACTTGGAGTCTATCAACTTTGGCCTTCAAGCGGTTGACTTCATCTTCATGCTCCGGGTGAGGATGGCAAATATCAAACACTTGGACCTCCTTTGCCTTGTTCACCCGGAAGTGTTCCATCAAAGCTTCTTCTTGGAGTGCATTCATCTTCATGAGTATGCGCTTGTCATTCTCCATCTTGGCAATAACACTTTCATGAGTGCAACACACACGGTCCTTGCTCAAAGGAAAATGCTCCTTCAATGTTTCCTCTTGCATGGAATTGACCTCCATGAGCTTGGCTTCCCTTCTCTTCAAGGCGGCTATTTCTTCCTCATGATCACAACAAGTAGTCTTCTCCTTGCTCATGCGGAGACATTCCACCAAAGACTCTTCTTGCATGCTACTCAAACTCAATAGCTTGGCCTTGGTAGTCTCAAGAGTGGCAATTTCTTCTTCATGGTTGCAACACGAGGTCTTCTCCTTGCACAAACGGTAGTATTCATCCAAGGCTTCTTCTTGAAGAGCATTGACCTCCAAGAGAAGAGCATTGTGCTTCCTCAAGGAAGCAACTTGATCAACAAGCTCGTCATGGGAAGAGTTGGGGTCTTCATCATCTTTCTTCTTGTTAGCTTCCTCGAGAGAGAGTATCTTCTTTTTTAGCTCATCCACCAAACCAAGAGTTTCTTCTCGATCCTTGGTGAGTTGAGAGACCTTAGCTTTGTTGGTATCTTCAAGGACAATGACGCTAGCTTCAAGACACATGCGCAGATTTCGTTCCTCATCAAGCTCTTCTTTGAGATCGGCAAGCTCATTTGCCACTTTCCTTTCCAATGTCTCCCTCTCCTCTATAAGATCTTTGAGATCGGCAATCTCATGCGTCGTTTCCCTTTCCAATCTTTCCTTTTCCTCTATAAGATCTTGTGCCGCACCAAGTTGGGCTAAGAGATCCCCAACATGAGTCTTGGTGTCCCCTTTCATGTTAGTGAGAAAAGAATCCAAACTCATAGTCTCACGTTTAACGGTGAGACTAGAGGCATCATCAATATATAAAGCTTTAGACGAAGATGATGGTTTGGAAGGGAATTTTACCTCCGTGGATACCTTTGCCATAAGGCAACGAACATTGTTGGTGACGAGGTTCTCATTAGGAGAGTCGAAGAGGGAGATAGAGGGAGTGGAAATGGCGATGGCGGCCACTCCCTCTCCTTCCTTATGGGAGAGCTTGTCCTCATGTTCCTCATCATCATTGGAAGAGTACTCTTCTCGAATGATGAAGGCTCTAGGCTTCTTGGTGAAGGAGACCTTGTCGTCATCGGACTTTGGGGAGTACTTGGAGAATCCTTTGGAGAGTGACTTGACTTTGTCCTTGCGAACAAGCTGTCCACCATAATCTTCTCTTCTCTCAAACATACAATCCGCGACAAAATGATTCTTGTCGCCGCAATTGTAACATGTTCTACCCCTTCGCCCTTACCTTGGGCTCTTGGAGAAACTTCTTGGAGAATCACGTGATCTTCTTGGCCTTATGCTTTGGGACTTGTTTCCATCCCAAAATTTCTTGGCGGCGAGAGCCATGTGCTCATGGTAATTGATCTTGGGTTCATCCGGTCCCCACTCAACGGGATCCTCGTCGCTTTCACTATCTTCATGTAACTTCATCTTCAATGCAAGGTTGGGCTTGCGGGATTTGTGAGCACGAGCAACAAGATCCTCCGCATTCTTCTTGGAGATGTCCAAAGCGATGACTTCGCTAAGAACTTCATCGGATGTCATAGCACGGAAGGAGGCATTTTGGCGGATGGCCGTCAACTTCACTTCCTCATAAGGGAGAAGAGCATTGTAGAACTTGCGCTTGATCCAATGGTCATCCACAAACGTAGCTCCAGGATCTTGCATTTGTACGGCAAGAGCGATGAGGCGCCGATACATTTCTTCGGGGGACTCTCCTTCAATCATGACGAAGTTGTCGGCCATGTTGTTCACTTCATCAAAACGAGAGCTTTGGATGCTTGCATTTCCGAGGAAGAGCTTCTCAAGTTTATCCCATGCTTCCTTGGCGGTCTTGAGCGAGCGGATATGAGCGTGGTCCTTGGGCGTGATCGCCATGTGAATCATGTTGATGGCAGTGGCGTTGAGTTGATCATCCACCACATCTCTCCTTGTCAAGCTCTTTGGGTCTCGTGGTGAGTAGCCTTCCTCAATGATACGCCAAAGTTCGGTAGATGCGCTGCGCACATGTGAACGCATTAAGAAATATGCTCACTAGTGACCTTTTCTTAACGACCATCTATCTTTTCGTCATAGATCTATGACTATTCTGAATTAAATGGTCGTGAGGCGTTTGGGAGGGTCCAACCCTTGAAGAACGACGACCAATTTTATCAAGAAGGTCATAATTTCCTAACACGAATTGGTCGTAGATGCATAACACTGATTTAGGGGCTTACATTTAGACCATAATGACCAATTTAAAAGGTCCCTATTGCTAACTTGTGAAGCTTATGAAATGACTAGGCGCCCAATTCAGCAGTTTTGCCTAAGTATCATGTCTATGTGTCAACTTTTGCTTATGTGTCCGCATGCATGAGTCAAGTTTCGCTTACGTGTGCCATAACACTATATTTGAACCTACAACTGACATACGAATTCCACAATTAATCTGTTAACCAAGTTGACTAGGACCAATATTTGAGAGGTGGGATGAACATGTCATAGAGACCATCCAACCAAACTGGACTCACCAATATCTGCGTACACACCAATATTTGACACACCAATATTTGACATGGCCTTCATCCAGCGCCACCCGAAATCTCATCTACCGCGGAGATTTTGTGCAACCAACTCCATCATCATCGTTTTCATTTGGTTAACGATGGGTGACTCCAATTTCTTGAGGTCATCCAACGTCGCCGTTGTGGTGTCAACGGGAGATGATGGAGCGGGTGGCACAAGGGAAGGTGACCAATTCTTATCCGCCTCTTGTTCGGCCATTTCTTAGGCGGTAAAGCCCAATCAAGAAAACCCGCTCTGATACCACTTGAATGGATCGTAGCGAACAAGAGGGGGGGTGAATGGCGCTACGACAAGTTTTAGTCTTTTTCAATTTTTATGCAACGGAAGGTAAAGGTGAGAACTTTAGCAATAGGGGTGATCCTACAATGATTATCGGACAAGTGCAACAAGTAAAGGAATCAACGAGATAACGAGAGTAAGGAGCGAGACAACCGAGGGCGCGGAGACGAGGCGAGGTTTGTTTCCCGCAGTTCCTTCCACAACAGGAAGTACGTCTGCGTTGAGGAGGTGCTAGTCTCACACAAGAGACTAGACGGCCACACCACGAAGGAAGGCCTCACCTTCTTCCTCGAGAGAGCTCCACGAAGGTGCTCTCCCTCTTCCACTAAGGCACCGGTCGAGGCGGTGATTCCTTCACAAGGTTGGGGCGAGCTCCACACACAAGGATGCTCCCAACACCCTATGGAGCTAGTACATCACCAAGCTAGCCTCCATAGCTGCACATCTCCAATGCTCCACCATAGGAACCCTTCTCCAATGCTCCACCATAGGAACCCTTCTCCAATGCTCCACCAAAGGAACCCTACCACCAAGATCCACTAAGGAATAGCTAGTATTGGTGAAATCTCTCTTGGTAGAACTATAGATCGGGGTCTCCTCCACCACTCCTCAAAGTTTGAGCAAGATTGGTTGGATGGTGAAGGAGATCCTCAAGGATTAAGCTCAGCAACAATGGAGGAGAGAGAGAGGGAAGAGATGAAATCGGGTTGGGGAAGAAGGAGCCCTTAAATAGGCTCCTCCAAATCCAACCGTTATGTCCAGTTTTTGCCTAAGCGGTACTACCGCTTTTGGGAAGCGGTACTACCGCTCTGAGTTCGAATTCCCCCAGATCTGGTCAATGGACGCAGAGCGGTACTACCACTCGAGGTACCACTCGAGGTACCGCAACAGGATCCAAACCTTACTGGACTCGAAGCGGTACCGAAGCGGTACCAGGGCGGTACAGCCGTAACTTGTTTACGGTACCTGAGCGGTACCGTGGGCGGTACTACCGCTCGTGAGCGGTACTACCGCTCAAGGTACCGTACAGGTACCGTAACCAGTACTGTGGGACGAAATCTACGCAGAACTCAGAGCGGTACCGTGGGGCGGTACCTATAGGGGTAGCGGTACTACCGCTACAGTTACCGGTAGTACCGGCCTGGCTAAAACTGGTTTTCTTCCCTTTTTCTCTCCAACCATGTTACCTCGCGATACACACGCAAAACCAGAAAACCTATAAACTACGCTTCAGTCTTCCGATCTTGACGTGTCCAGCGAGGTCACCGTGCACTTGCAAATCTAACAATGATACTCAAGGCACACGGTGAGATTACTCAAGTGTTGTCATCAAACACACAAAACTCGGGGTTTGGATTTTGCTCTTATAGTGTCCACTATGGGGCACCAACAGCGGCCCCACTTGCCAGCACCAACCAATGGTCAACTAAACGGGATTCCTCCCGTCCGAGCTCCTTGTGAGGGTTTCAGACAATGGCTTGGGCAAAACTGAGGAAAAACTAAGCGGCTGGGGAAAACTAAGCACAACTAAGGACCCGGGGGCACGAAAATAGAAATCCCTTTTATAATTTATCTTTCTCTATGCTAGGGAATGATGACATAAGAAATTTCCTTACCAATGTCTTATAGAATCTATACACAATATGTAGTGCCTCTACAAAATGTCTTACAGTACTTAAAGCCATTCTACATGTGTATTTTAGTCCTAGACACACGACATGTAGTGGCACTGATGTGACACTTAACAAGCGTATATACTCTAATGTAGAGACAAAGATAATATCTCTAGGAGACCAAAATAACGTCTCTACGGGCTATTTTCTTGTAGTGTCTGACCATTGTCTCATGTGTATGTGGATGGACTTTAGTAGGTCAATCAAGTATTTCTACAAGAACATCACCAACACATCATCAGATGATGTCTCTAACGGTGCTTCCGAACTAATGATGGCCGCGGCCACGCTCATCCATGTCCACAACGAGAGGCACATGCCACAATATAGAATGAACGCATAGATTGCGTACACGTGGAGTGGAAGAACTTTCATTTTCTTGGTAGGGTCTACATAGCGGGCAGAGGGGTGCATTTTTGTTCTTGAGGCTGTTGCTCCACATGATTTACGGGTTTGACACTCTTCTTCGACATGGAAAGTTTTCACAATGACATCAACGTTCTCCATCGTTCTCAGGCATATATTCTCTAGGGTGGCGGAAGGCAATACTCAAGTGGTTCACTTTGAGATCAATGTCCATGCATACAGACGTGGGGCGGATATTTGGTGCGCTCCAATCTCGGTAATCAATTGTTCGGCACTCTGCTAGAACATGAATCGTTGAGACCATGTAGGAGGTGATGACCACTCATGTGATCATGCACAACATAATTGCTGAGGGTGTGCATGATGAAAACCTATTTTTACCAAGGATGCCAATCTTAAGTAGGATTGGTTGAGCTGCGGCGCGCTGAAGCAACATCTAAGAAGTTTCTTCACGTGCATAGCTCTACAACGTCACTACTTCTATCTTCTAGCATCTTTTTATTCATGGAGGCAGCATAGCAGAGGTCTGCGGTTTGGAGGAATGGCAAACACTATGCAATGCAATGTGGTGTACTCAGGGCATGGCCAACACGTCTCCCTAGCTTACTGTTCCACAAATCACGTAGGCTCGGATGGTACCGTGGCAGGTTCTGCAGTTGCAGGTACTGCTTGCAGAGGAGGTCGGCTCCTCAGGTCAGAAAAAAGAAAAAGAAAGGAGAGAGAATAAAAGTTGGAGAGATGAAGAACAACGATTGGACAAAGTTGGAGGAAAGTGACGTGAAGAAATAGAATAGATGGTCCATACCATACCGGTTTGTTTTGGATGGATTTCTCTCACCCCTACGAACCTACCTGGAGCAGATGAAGCGACCGTTGTCGCTGTTTCCGTTGCTCGTGCCATCATGCATGTGCGTGTCATAGTGCTCATCTACTACGAGCCCCGCTAAGTACGTCATGTTCTCTGACAGGGTTACATACATGCCCCCCGCGCGCTGGCAATGTATCCAGAAACAAAGCTAGAGAAATAATCCTATAGAGTCAGCTCTAAACTTTAAAGCACTTAGTCAGTATTAACAAATGAGCTATGCTTAGTATGAGATTATGGACAAGTTTCAGTAGTCAATGGTGTCAATAGTCAAGTGTACCCAATCACACTAGGGGCCTCGTCAGACAAAGCTCGCAGCTAAAAAACAAGGGCCATGTCCAACCCAACCAGCGGGCTTATAATTTAGGCCCAAGCCCAAACCGACTAGTGGAATTGCCCAATGTTCCTCGGGCTGACAATATAAATATCCCAACCATTTTGCACACATAGCTTGGCCCAACCCTCCCATGCCATACATGTAGCTCTGTCCCTAAACGTGTCATTGATCAGCCCAGACGTGTAAGATGGTTTCCTTGAAACATTGCTAGCTAAAGTATGATCACTTAAAGAAGAGTCTATATCAAGTTGATCATCACGGTGATCTTACTTCCCTCGAAGTTCAAGAATTGCGAAGTCCTAGATCCTGATGCTTCCAAATCCTAAGATATTCGTGGTATTCGACAACCATTGCAAAGAAATCTAGCTAAGTGCAGAACCTGTGTACATTGTGCATGTGATATGCTTACGTAAGCCTAGCAACACAGTAGCTCTACTCTTTGATCAAATGGCTCCGAAATATGAGATGGCTTGCAAATAGTGGCCATGTTCCATCTATCTCTCATGCTTATATAGAAGGACTGTTGCATTGATATCTGATATCATGTGGTGCAACAACCATACGATCTCTGCGTTCATTCAGTTAAATGTTGCCACAAGGAACACAACAGTCATATACATGTTTGTGTGGTTGTCTTACACACTCTGTCTCGCTTTTGTTACACAAATGTGACAAGCCACAAATTTTGTGACTGGCAAATTGATCAACACACTTGTGAAAAGTTACTACTATAGCAAATAAATGGCACTCTACAATAGTGGATCGAACCAAACACTTGCTTTACGTATTAAAAAAAGTATAATCGGACTACCTATAAGCTTCCTCAATATTTTGGTGTTTTTCATTATCCGATGGTGTTGCTCAATGCCCATGATCTCTCCTCAACTAATGATATAACTTGATTACAAATTAACCAAGCATGCATGCATAGTTCCAAACATCACATCTCTCAGCGAGGTAGTCCTCTCATAGGCATTTTCTTGCATACATTGAAGTTTTGGAGTGTTGTTTCATTAGGCAACATCATCGGGGAAAAGCTAGCCTTACATTTGCCATCTCAAGTTGTATGGTCAGTATCTATTGAAAGCAATCTAAGCAACACGAATCTTCACAATATACTATCTCATGCATATTGACCAAAACTCATTGGATCATCAATTGGTCATGATATAACCATAATAAAAGGTGTGATTTACCGCACTGTTGGTTTCTGGTGCGGATAGCTTGTTAATCTCCATTAGTGTTTTCCTTGGGTATAAGAATCTTTTAGTGAATCATGAATTCCTTGTTCTAAGATAACACGAAAAATCTACACTGATGTGTTTCTTTTTCGAGACTTGCTCACTGTTCTCATTTATTAATTTATATAATGATTATAAAGGACCAAATTTTTTCATTTTTTTCTTAAACACAAATAAACAATATACATAATGTATAAAATTAAAGAATGGCATGGTACATATGTCACAATGATCATCATTGATGTTTTGCCGAACCTTTTTTTGGGTCAAAAGTACACTGATCTATCAATAATCCATAGCAATACAAAGAACCAAAAAAGTAATAAATATTACAAATAGGTTCATAGACCACCTAGCGACGACTACAAACACTGGCGCGAGCCGAAGGCGCGCCGCCGTTCTCGCCCCTCCCCATCACCGGATGCGGGCAAAACTTGGTGTAGTAGAGCTTTGTTGTGGTAGACAAACAAAAAGTCGTCATGCTAAGGCCCAAAAAGACCAGAGTACCATCCCAACTACCATTGCCAAAGATGAGACCCATAGATCAGAAGAGCTAGAGTTGAAACCACACCAATAAACACGGAAACCGACTGGATCCCAGGAGATCCATGGAACGCACAACTCCGCCGACACTAGACGCACCACCAGACCGAGGATAGAGCGGGGAGGATATTATTACTTTAAGATGTAGCTATCACCTGGCTATCTCAAATAAGATACTGAAAAATAACCTAAGCAAAGAATAAGTATCCTCCTGTCGGCAGGGCCATGGTCCGCCACGCCTACAAAACCCCAATGCCACTGGGGGAACAAAACCCTAGATGAGGTTTCAGGATCGCCTCTCTCCCAGCCTCACATACCGGTTCGGTCAACAAGCATGCCTTTTGCAGGTTATGCTCCGATGTTTTGCCGAGTCTTGGTGCTACATTTTTCTATTACTTGCATCAACTTAGTTCTACTCCTTGCTCCATCGGCTCTTGTGTGCAAAATAGTTTCTTCTTGAATTATGGTCATGTTTCACATATCTCCATGCTTAAATATGAATGTTATTCTGGCCAGAGCACCCGGATAGAATTAACGGGAAATGAAAGCTGGCCGACAAGAACTGGAGTGGGCGGTCATGTGCGTGCGTCTTTGTAAACTCGATCTGAGAAAACAACGCCTAGGTGAGAGCGAGAGAGAGCGCAGCTTCAGGTAGGGTTTCTTCTCCGCCGCCGCCGCCACCACCGCGGCGCCTCGCCAGCGCCGCCCCTCGCCTCCATGGACTCTATCGCCTCCCACCCCCAGGCTTCTCGCGCCGCTGGTCGCCGGATGGAAGCCCTGCGTCGGCATCGTCGGAAGCGTCGCGGCGAAACGACCATGTCTCGGGGCTCGGCCTCTCCTCCGCCTCGTCGGGAGAGAGCGTGGCGCCACGCCCGGAGCTCAGGGAGCAAGCCCCGCCGAAGGAGCGGGCAAGAGTGCACGACCGCCTCGTCTGGGAGCAGCCGAAGCCGTCCAAGGGCAAGATGTGGACGCGCCGCCTCGAGGCGAGGAACGAGGCGAGCGCGGCTGGCTGGGGCGCGGCATCGCCGGAGATGGCCGGACTGTGCTTTCACTGCTTCCTGCCGGGGCACCGCAAGCGTGGCTGTACCAACGCTGAGGTGTGTATGCGGTGATGGCAGAAGGGGCACTCGACAAAGGACTGCAAGAGGCCCAGGAGCCTGTCGTCGGCGTCGGAGGAGGAGCTGCGGCAGGCGGCGCTGGCCAAGCTAGCTCGCCAGAGGTCGCCAGAGAGAGCGCGGCTGGGAAGACCGTGTGAGCGCGTCTTCAAGCCTCCGTCACCACAACCGCCCCCACCACCTCCCCCACCACCTTCCGCGTCCCCGCCGCTACCCCCGCCCCCGCCACCACCGCCTCACACTTCGAGATTACCTCCCGTGGAGACATGGCCAACTCTGGCCGTGGAGCAGGTCTGGGAGCCTGCGCGTGTTGCTGGTTCGGAGTTGCTCGCGGTGCAGCCGCTGCTGTGCGTGGCGCGGCGTACGGCTGCCATGTGCGACCTGGAGCAGAGGCTCCAGTTCACCATGGTCGCCTCCGTCGGTGGACGCCGGCCTGCCGTGTCTTGCGAGCAGGTGGCGGCGGCGCTGCCCTGGAGAGGCGTGCCGGAGGGCACGGCCTCGGTGCATGCCCCTGAGGATTTCCTGATCGTGTTCGATTCGGAGGAGCTCCGCTGCCATGTAGCTGGGATGCCGGCGGTACTCGTTGCCGGCGCGCCGCTCTCCTTCAGACAGTGGAACAGGCAAGCGCATGCTAGTTTGGTGCCGATGACAACCAAGGTGTTGATCGTCATTGAAGGGATCCCTCCTCACGCCTGGGACACAGCGGTTGTCGAGGACATCCTGGGAAAGAGATGCGCCATTGATGAGATTGCGCCGGAGATGAAAGCGCGGCGCGACCTATCCCTCTTCAAGCTCTCAGCTTGGACCTCAGATCTGGAAGCGATTCCGGTGGCTAGGAGGCTAGCGATTCCGGAGCCTATGTCTGGAGGGGGGGTGCGCCCAGCTCCAGCCAGTACGGCGGCAGTGACGAGCGTCGCCGGTGAGATCAATACCCTCCAGTACAACATCCTTGTGCATGTCGTGAGGGTCGAGGAGGTGGTCGAGGAGCTCCAGGGCCGGCCGCATGGGTCGCTGCGTCGTGGACCGGAGGGGTCCAGGGACCATGGAGATGGAGGGCCGGAGGGCGGCGGCTGCGGGGATAGAGGTGCTGGTCCTCAGAGAGCCTGGCGCAACCTGCCTTGGGCGCGTGGGGTTCGTGATCGTGGTCGAGGCCCAGGGGATGGTGGCAATGCTGCCCATCCGTGCGCTGTCCAGGCGCGTCGCCATGGTCTAGCGGTGCATGCGGCGGCGCCGGAGTCGGAGAAGAGGGGGGCCCTGCCAGGTGTGAACAACCCGGCTCCCTTGACTATTCAAACGCGCGGCGTCGAGCCAAAACAGTGGCAGCCCTTGGCAGGCAAAGCTGTGGAGCCAGCAGTAGCAGAGGCGACCACTTTTGGTCAGAGAGAAGGAAAAGAGAAGTGGGTTGGTCCAGTCGTGGGGTTGGAGCCGTTGGGAGCGAAACGCGTGGCAGTTCGTGAGCCTCTCATGGAGACGGGACACGCGGCCGACCAGGTGTTGTGGGAGGATGCGCCGGATACTCTGCCGTGCGCTGATCCCGAGCCTGCCGTCCCTGATACAGCGGAGATGGGGGGCCAGGCAGAGGCGCAGAACCAATCGGAGGCGTCCCCTGCTGGCTCGTCAGTGGGGCCCTCAGAGCATCCCCTTTCCACCGATTTGGACGGTACCGGCGCGGTTTCTGAGGACGGCGAGACGCGCGTTGGTTTGGATGGAATTTGCGCGGGAGAGGAGAGGTCTATGTCTCACGCTGAAAGATATGTGCGTATCAGCGTGTCGGAATAGGGCTCGTCACGAGGTGTTCACTTGGAGTCGTCTGGATTGATCAACCCCTTGGCTGATAGTGAGGCCCAGAGATCCTATACGGGACCAAACAGTCAGATGCAGATGGTGCCTAGAGGGCTGGCCCAACAACTTGAGCAGGAGCAGTGTTCGATGGAGGGCCAGCATGAGGAGGATCGGGAGAGGCTGGCGGCTGAGAGGGAGAAGGAGAGACTAGAGCTTGCTCGTGTCAAGAACTTTTCCACCTCCCTTCTCAAAACCTTAGCTCCCCCGCTTCTACATGAGTATGAGAAGGCCACGGGGCTCAGGGCGGACGCGGAACCTTTCACTCCAAAAAGGGTGACGAGAAGATCGACGACAGCACTGGCCGGCACGCAAGCCAAGATTGCTTCCGCGGCGGAGAGCTCGTTGCTCAAGGCGTTGGGTGATACGTCTCAAACGTATCTATAATTTCTTATGTTCCATGCTACTTTTATGATGATACTCACATGTTTTATACATACTTTATGTCATATTTATGCATTTTCCGGCACTAACCTATTAACGAGATGCCGAAGAGCCAGTTGCTGTTTTCTGCTGTTTTTGGTTTCAGAAATCCTAGTAAGGAAATATTCTCGGAATTGGACGAAATCAACGCCCAAGATCTTATTTTTCCACGAAGCTTCCAGAAGTCCGGAGAGGAAACGAAGTGGGGCGATGAGGCGACGCCACACTAGGGCGACGCGGCCCAGGCCTTGGCCGCGCGGCCCTAGCGTGTGGGCCCCTCGTGGCACCCCCTGACCTACCCTTCCGCCTACTTAAGCCTTCGTCGATAATAGTTCCAGTACCGAGAGCCACGATACAGAAAACCTTCCAGAGACACCGCCGCCGCCAATCCCATCTCGGGGGATTCAGGAGATCCTCCGGCACCCTGCCGGAGAGGGGAATCATCTCCCGGAGGACTCTTCACCGCCATGGTCGCCTCCGGAGTGATGTGTGAGTAGTTCACCCCTGGACTATGGGTCCATAGCAGTAGCTAGATGGTTGTCTTCTCCTCTTGTGCTATCATTGTTAGATCTTGTGAGCTGCCTAACATGATCAAGATCATCTATTTGTAATGCTACATGTTGCGTTTGTTGGGATCCGATGAATAATGAATGCTATGTTATGTTGATTATCAATCTATCATCTATGTGTTGTTTATGATCTTGCATGCTCTCCGTTATTAGTAGAGGCTCTGGCCAAGTCGTTACTTGTAACTCCAAGAGGGAGTATTTATGCTCGATAGTGGGTTCATGCCTCAATTAAATGCAGGACAAGGATGAGAAAGTTCTAAGGTTGTGGATGTGCTGTTGCCACTAGGGATAAAACATCAATGCTATGTCTAAGGATGTATTTGTTGATTACATTACGCACCATACTTAATGCAATTGTCTGTTGTTTGCAACTTAATACTGGAGGGGGTTCGGATGATAACCTGAAGGTGGACTTTTTAGGCAGAGATGTTCCTTGACTCCTACTGGTTCGATAAACCTTGGTTTCTTACTGAGGGAAACTTACTGCTGTACGCATCACATCTTCCTCTTGGGGTTCCCAACGGCCGTGTGTTGAACGGAAAGATATACGTCATCTATGCGCAGCATTGGGCCTTTGTCCGGAGAACCTCTCCGTAGGTGAGGAGGATCTCAGGCGTTTCAAGGAGTTTTTCAACTCCCCGATCCAGGGTGCACACCTGAGGGTGATGGCTGCCATCTTTGGCAAGGAGATCCCCACGAGCTTTGAGAGAGAGGTGCACTGCAGGGTGGCAGTGCCGACGCAGTAGGGCGCAGGAGCTTGGAGAGAGTTTTAGCCTAGATCCATGGATGGCTCTTTCGAGATTCTGTGCTGGAACGTCAGAGGTTTGAACGATCCAGCCAAGAGAGATGCGGTGCGAGAGTTCATTGCTAGTCTTAGAGTTAGCGTTGTGTGCCTCCAGGAGACGAGGTTGGATGTAATTGATAACTTCTTGGTAATACAATGTCTGGGACCATCTTTTGATGGGTATGTTTACTTGCCTGCGGTGGAGACTAGAGGGGGGATTTTGTTAGCTTGGAACAAATCCGTTGTAGACTTGGCACATTTTAGCTTTGACACCTATGCGGTGACCAGGGAAGTAATCCCCAGAGATAGTAGTAGGTGGTGGTTAACCACTGTGTATGGGACGCAAACCCATGAGGATAAGTTGAGCTTCTTACATGAGCTTACGGAGAGGAGAAGCCTTTGCCCCGGGCCATGGCTGCTTCTTGGTGACTTCAACATGATTCTCTATGCGGATGAGAAAAACAATGATCGCCTAGACAGAACCATGATGACAACTTTTAGACATTTTGTCCAGGAGCATGAGATCAAGGATCTCTACCTTCATGGTAGGAGGTTTACTTGGAGTAGTGAGAGGGAAGTACCCACGCTTACCCGTATTGACAGGACCTTTGTTTCGGTGGACTGGGATCTCATGCACCCAGATTCATTCCTGCAGGCCCTTTCCTCCTCAGTTTCGGATCATGCTCCAATCCACCTCTCCCTTAGCGCGGCTTTCAAGCCAAAGAGGAGGTTCAAATTCGAGGCCTTTTGGCTAAACCTGGAGGGTTTTGAGGACGCCCTGAGAGAGGCTTGGGTTTGCGACCCCAGCATTATAGACCCCTTTAGACGCCTTGACGCCCTTTTCCGCCATGCGGCGGAATTCTTCCAAGCGTGGGGAGAGAAAAAAGTGGGGAACATCAAACTCAAAATCGTGATGGCGAATACATTGATCCTTAGATTTGATGTTGCGCAAGAGTCTAGAGCGCTTTCACATGAGGAGGCATGGTTGAGGAAAACGCTAAAGCACGTGGTGCTGGGGCTGGCTTCCCTAGAGCGTACCATTGCGAGACAGAGGTCGAGAATAAGATGGCTCAAAGAGGGGGACGCTAATACTAAACTTTTCCATGTCGTGGCAAATGGGAGGAGAACGAAAAACTTCATCGCAGCTGTGAGAGTGGGAGATGAAACTGCAACCACCCAGGAGAGAAAGAATGAGATATTCACGGAAGAGTTTGAGAGGCTCATGGGGAGCATTCAAACCAGAGCTCACACCGTCGACCTCGATGCGCTTGACATTCCGGTAGCGGACCTTGCTGAGTTAGACAACATGTTTACGGAGGAGGAGGTTTGGAACACTATCCGAGAGATGCCGAATGACCGAGCACCTGGGCCGGATGGCTTCACCGGCGCGTTCTACCAGAGAGCCTGGCCGACCATTAAACATGATATTCTGGCAGGAATTATGAAACTGGGAGTGGGAGATGGTAGAGGCTTTGCCAGGTTAAATAGAGCTCTGATCACGCTCATCCCCAAGAGACCTGAGGCTAAAGAGACAAAGGACTTCAGGCCCATCAGTCTAGTGCATAGCTTTGCGAAACTGTTCTCTAAACTCCTTGCCAATTGTCTCATATCGAGGCTTGGGGAGATTGTGAGCATGAATCAATCGGCGTTCATCAAGCACCGGAGTTTACATGACAATTTTGTTCTAGTCAGACAAGTGGCCAGAAAGATAAACATGAGGAAACAGACTGGCGTACTTATGAAGCTAGACCTCGCGAGAGCGTTCGACTCTATCTCTTGGAGTTTCTTGTTTGAGGTGCTGAGGAAAATGGGGTTTGGCGAGAGGTTTCTCAAATGGATCGCCCTCCTGTTATACACGGCGAACACGAGGGTCATGGTGAACGGAGTGCCAGGAGACAGAGTCTACCATGGACGAGGTTTGAGGCAGGGTGACCCAACTTCACCCATGCTGTTTGTAGCGGCGATGGAGTGCTTGTCTGCCATGATCACGAAGGCGACTGAGTACGGGCTCTTCGGGAACCTGGCGACTATCTCACCCTTACAGAGGCTTTCGATATATGCGGATGACATGGTCATATTTCTAAAACCGGAGAGCAGGGAGCTATGGGCCGTGAGACAGATCCTAGGCCTGTTCGGCGAGGCCTCAGGCCTACAGGTCAACTACAGAAAGACGTCAGCTACCCTGATTCGTGGATTGCAGGAAGATGAGGAGAGAACCACCCGTGTTCTAGGATGTGAGTTGGCGCGGTTCCCGATCAGATATCTGGGGCTCCAGTTAGCTCTCAGACCCCTGACTAAAGTGGAGTGGCAGCCAATGCTGGACCAAGTTACCAATTGCGTGCCTTCGTGGCAGAGAGGGCTCATTCGGAGAGAGGGGAGGCTGGTGCTAGTAAACTCGGTGGTGGCGGCTAGAGGCCCCGGTTTGGCTGTTGGAGGAAATTAACAAATGGATGAGAGCGTTTTTTTGGGCGGGCAAGGATGAGTTCCAAGGAGGGCAGTGCCTAGTGGCGTGGCAAACCTTTTGCAAGCCAAAGAAGTTTGGCGGTCTAGGAGTGAAGGATCTGAGGTTGCAGGGCTTGGCGCTCCGAGTGAGGTGGTTCTGGCTCCGACGCACGAACAGGACAAGACCGTGGCAGGGCCTGCCAGGGCTGAAGGACCCAGAGGCGGAGGAGGTGTTCCAGAGCCTCGCACACTTCCATGTGGGAGATGGGCTCTCAACATACTTCTGGAAGGATAGATGGATCAATGGGTTTACCGCGGAGGAGTTGGCACCAGAAGTCGTGGCGAGGGTCCCAACTAGGAGGAAGAATGTGCAGCTTGTGGGAGAGGCACTTCCGGACGATGGTTGGATAGACGATATGTCGGGAGAGATGACGGAGGAGCTCTGGAGGGAATGTCTGACTCTTTGGGAGGCAGTGGAGTCTGTGCAGAGGGAGGAAGGGAGCCCGGACCACATCTCCTGGAAAGGGGTGGAAGCCGGAAGGTATACGGCGAAAGGCACCTATGGTATGCTATGCCAAGGAAGCATGAGTTGTAGCATGAGTAAGCCAGCGTGGGGTGATACGTCTCCAACGTATCTATAATTTCTGATGTTCCATGCTTGTTTTATGACAATACCTACATGTTTTGTTCACACTTTATATCGTTTTGATGCATTTTCCGGAACTAACCTATTAACAAGATGCCGAAGTGCCAGTTCATGTTTTCTGCTGTTTTTGGTTTCAGAAATCCTACAAAGGAAATATTCTCGGAATTGGACGAAATCAACGCCCAGAACCTTATTTTTCCCGGAAGCTTCCAGAGCACCGAAGGAGGGCCAGAGGGGAGCCAGGAGGGCCCCACCCCACAAGGCGGCGCGGCCAAGGGGGTGGGCGCGCCCCCCTATGGTGTGGCCCCACCAGGGCCCCTCCGAGGCTGCCTTTCCGCCTACTTAAAGCCTCCGTCGTGAAAACCCTAGAGGAATAAGCCACGAGACGAGAAAGGTTACGCAGCCGCCGCCATCGCGAAGCCAAGATTCGGGGGACAGAAGTCTCTGTTCCGGCACGCCGCCGGGACGGGGAAGTGCCCCCGGAAGGCATCTTCATCGACACCACCGCCATCTTCATCGCCATCGCTGTCTCCATGATGAGGAGGGAGTAGTTCTCCCCCGAGGCTGAGGGCTCTACCGTAGCTATGTGGTTCATCTCTCTCTTTGTGATCTAGTTGAATATCATCTATGTGCTACTCTAGTGATGTTATTAAAGTAGTCTATTCCTCCTCCATGATGTAATGTTGACAGTGTGTGCATCATGTAGTACTTGGTATAAGCTATGATTGTGATCTCTTGTAGATTATGAAGTTAACTATTACTATGATAGTATTGATGTGATCTATTCCCCCTTTCATAGCCTGACATTGACAGTGTGCATGCTATGTTAGTACTCGGTCTAAATTGCAATGGTCTATCTTGCACTCTAAAGGTTACTTAAATATGAACTCCGGATGTTGTTGAGCTTGTTAAGTCCGGCTTGAGGGTGCTCTTGTAGCCCTACACAATGAATGGTGTTTGTTATCCAACAAGAGAGTGTAGAGTAGTTTCAGTTATGTGATCAATGTTGAGAGTGTCCACTAGTGAAAGTAGGATCCCTAGGCCTTGTTTCCAAGCATCGAATCACCGTTTATTTACTGTTTTACCGCATGTTTACTTGCTGCCATATTTTATTCAGATTGCTATTACCACTCATATTCATCCATATCACTTGCATTTTACTATCTCTTCGCCGAACTAGTGCGCCTATACATCTGACAAGTGTATTAGGTGTGTTGGGGACACAAGAGACTTCTTGTATCGTGATTGCAGGGTTGCTTGAGAGGGATATCTTTGACCTCTACCTCCCTGAGTTCGATCAACCTTGGGTGATTCACTTAAGGGAAACTTGCTGCTGTTCTACAAACCTCTGCTCTTGGAGGCCCAACACTGTCTACAGGAAAAGAAGCCAGTTGTGGACAGCAAGCTATTTTCTGGCGCCGTTGCCGGGGAGGTAAGGTAAAAGGTATTCACATCCTCCGACTACTAAGCTATTTCCTATCACTGTTGCCGGTGTGTGAGTGCTCGAAGTTATTTCCTTTAGATCCTGCAATTGCATCTTTTTGTTTCTTGTTTTTCACTAGTGAGGCATAATGGAAAATAACAGTGAGCTTTTTAATCTATTTTCTGAGTTAAGACATGGATTGTTTGATGCGAAAATTAAAAAACCTATGGAACCTTATTTGCATGCTAGTAGCAATGATATTAGTATGAACGCTTTGAACACCATTGTTGCTAATGCTATGGAAAATTCTAAGCTTGGGGAAGCTGGTTTTGATGAGCATGATATTTTTAGTCCCCCAAGCATTGAGGAGAAAATTTACTTTGATGATACTTTGCCTCCCATTTATGATGATTATAATGATAGTGGTATTTTGGTGCCACCTACTATGAAGGATAAAGTTTATTATGATTATACTATGCCTCCTATATTTGATGATGAGAATAATGATAGCTACTTTGTTGAATTTTCTCCCACTACAATTAATAAGAATGACTATGCTTATGTTGGGAGTAGTAATTATTTTATGCATGAGACTCATGATAAGAATGCTTTATGTGATAGTTATATTGTTGAGTTTGTTCATGATGCTACTGGAAATTATTATGAGAGAGACATGCTCCGCTGTTGCATAGGAACACATGTGTTCTTAGCTTTATTCTTAATGTTCATGGCGAAGGTTGAAACTGCTTCGTTAATTGTTATATGGAAACAGGAAATGTTGCATGTGGTAGTGGTATAATGTAATACTTGCATAATCTTGTAGATCATTGAGCTTTGATGACCTGATTCTTTGCAAACATTTTGAGGTATTTAGATGGTAAAGCTTGCTGGATAAATAAGTTAAAATTAGTAGTGGATTGTTGTCTTTAAGCTTGTGCCGTACTACAAACTCTATTTAGATAGTTGAAGGTGTAGTTGGACTTGATAGCTTTCCATGTCTAAGGGTTCATCGTAATAATTAAGTTGTGCTGAAGGTCGAGGGAGCTAGCGGGGTACTTGTGCCACCGTGAACGGTCCTCCTTGGAGTGAATTTTAATCATGCTCTTAATGTTGAACCTGCTAGTTGTTTGCAATTAGCTTGTGAGTTCTTTTAGACTAATGTTAAGCTACGGTTTTTGGCACTTCCACCATCCAAATTTGCTAGCCTCTTCGGTACTGTGCATTGCCTTTTGCTCACATTGAGAATTGTGCATACTTCGCCAGTACATCCAAACCCGTGGGAGGACTTTCTCTTGTTCTCCTACACATAAGCCATACATCTTCCTCAAAACAGCCACCATACCTACCTACCACAGCATTTCCATAGCTGTTCCGAGATATATTGCCATGAAACTTCCATTTTACATTACATGACTTGTTGTTATTTATTATTTATATATTACTTTGCATGATTCTATACAGCTGATGTGTGGTTTACACATGTTACGCTAGATCATTGCACATCCTGCTACACTGGCAGAGGCATACAGTTTCATACATCATGTTTTATTCATTACGAGTTATTTGTACCAAAAAGTGTGTTGTCATATTAGGATGTTGCCCCTAAAAGTGAAAAGAGCCATGGAGGCCATCAAAAAGACAAAAAGAAAAGAAAGAAAAAATAGAAAAGAAAAAAAAAGAGAAAAAGAAAAAAGAAAAAAAGGGGCAGCATTACTATCTTTTATCCACACTTGTGCTCATGTTTTAGCACCTGCAGTATTCATAGTCATCATGTGTGCTCATGTTTAGCACATATACTCCATATGAGAGAGTTTTCATGTTTTACTAGTATAACTATGTGGGGAATTCACACTATAGAACTTGGGTTGTATATTCCAATGATGAGCTTCCTCAAAAGTGCTCTAGGTCTTCGTGAGCAACCAAGTTGGATGCACCCCCACTAGTTCCATTGGAGAGCTTTCATACACATATAGCTCTATGTGCATCCGTTGCATGGCAATCACTACTCCTTGCATAGCTTCGATTATAAGACTTCCTCTTGTCTAATGATCACTTATAGCTTTGTGAGACTTTCTTTCATTGGCCTTCCAAACCCCCATTAACGTTCTTTATGCCATAACATCCTGGTGCCAATACCAAATGCTTGCGCTCACCGGTTAAGTAAGCTTTGAAACAGTTGATTCATGACGTTCATGTTTATTTTTACTTGACTGAATCCTTCTTTGTTGTGAAAATTTACTTGATGCTTGGAATGAAGGATAGAACTTCTATGCTGGATACTTAAAACATCTTTAATGAACTTTGTACGGTTTCATGTCTTTAAAGCAATAGTTCATGAAAACTTCTAGCTTGTTTAACTCTTGCATTATCATCTCTTATATGAATATAGACATTTGCTTTGAATGATTTGATCTCAGTTCATATGCTTTACATCATTACTGGATCAAGATTATGTTGGTAGCATGTCACTTCAGAAATTATCTTTGTTATCGTTTACCTACTCGAGGGCGAGTAGGAACTAAGCTTGGGGATGCTGATACGTCTCCAACGTATCTATAATTTCTGATGTTCCATGCTTGTTTTATGACAATAGCTACATGTTTTGTTCACACTTTATATCGTTTTGATGCATTTTCCGGAACTAACCTATTAACAAGATGCCGAAGTGCCAGTTCCTGTTTTCTGCTGTTTTTGGTTTCAGAAATCCTACAAAGGAAATATTCTCGGAATTGGACGAAATCAATGCCCAGAACCTTATTTTTCCCGGAAGCTTCCAGAGCACCGAAGGAGGGCCAGAGGGGAGCCAGGAGGGCCCCACCCCACAAGGCGGCACGGCTAAGGGTGTGGGCGCGCCCCCCTATGGTGTGGCCCCACCAGGGCCCCTCCGAGGCTGACTTTCCGCCTACTTAAAGCTTCCGTCGTGAAAACCCTAGAGGAATAAGCCACGGGACGAGAAAAGTTACGCAGCCGCCGCCATCGCGAAGCCAAGATTCGGGGGACAGAAGTCTCTGTTCCGGCACGCCGCCGGGACGGGGAAGTGCCCCCGGAAGGTATCTCCATCGACACCACCGCCATCTTCATCGCCATCGCTGTCTCCATGATGAGGAGGGAGTAGTTCTCCCCCGAGGCTGAGGGCTCTACCATAGCTATGTGGTTCATCTCTCTCTTTGTGATCTAGTTGAATATCATCTATGTGCTACTCTAGTGATGTTATTAAAGTAGTCTATTCCTCCTCCATGATGTAATGTTGACAGTGTGTGCATCATGTAGTACTTGGTATAAGCTATGATTGTGATCTCTTGTAGATTATGAAGTTAACTATTACTATGATAGTATTGATGTGATCTATTCCCCCTTTCATAGCCTGACGTTGACAGTGTGCATGCTATGTTAGTACTCGGTCTAAATTGCAATGGTCTATCTTGCACTCTAAAGGTTACTTAAATATGAACTCCGGATGTTGTGGAGCTTGTTAACTCCGGCTTGAGGGTGCTCTTGTAGCCCTACACAATGAATGGTATTTGTTATCCAACAAGAGAGTGTAGAGTAGTTTCAGTTATGTGATCAATGTTGAGAGTGTCCACTAGTGAAAGTAGGATCCCTAGGCCTTGTTTCCAAGCATCGAATCACCGTTTATTTACTTTTTTACCGCATGTTTACTTGCTGCCATATTTTATTCAGATTGCTATTACCACTCATATTCATCCATATCACTTGCATTTTACTATCTCTTCGCCGAACTAGTGCGCCTATACATCTGACAAGTGTATTAGGTGTGTTGGGGACACAAGAGACTTCTTGTATCGTGATTGCAGGGTTGCTTGAGAGGGATATCTTTGACCTCTACCTCCCTGAGTTCGATAAACCTTGGGTGATTCACTTAAGGGAAACTTGCTGCTGTTCTACAAACCTCTGCTCTTGGAGGCCCAACACTGTCTACAGGAAAAGAAGGCAGTTGTGGACAGCATGGGGTTCCTTCTCCCCCATGAAATGCAAGATGTTTGCATGGCTGGCCCTGAGATATCGGTTGTGGACCTCGGACAGGAGGGCGAGACATGGGCTCCAGGAGCACCCAGATGCTTGTTACACATGCCTGCAGGAGGATGACAATGTGGATCATATTCTAACCTTTTGCCCTTATGCGAGACAGGTGTGGTGCAGAGTATTACACAGTGCGAGCCTACAGCTGACGGACCCGGGATCCACAGGCAACCTGCAAATTAAGATGGTGGACGGAGGCCCGCATGAGAGTAAGGAGGATCGATAGGAAACGCTTTGACTCCATGGTGATTTGCACGGCTTGGACGTTGTGGAAGCAGCGGAACGCGAGGGCTTTCTGGGACACAAGGAGGCAGAAGGATGTTGATCAAATGCTACAGGAGATCTGAGACGAGTTCCATCCGTGGGAGAGAGCGAAGAGAGCTAGGAGGTTAGATGTCGCGAGAGAGTAGGCATAGGCGGAGTTAGGGCGTGAGTGGGTTCTCGGGTCTGATGTTCGCATCGGGTCACCGAGTTTTGTAAATGTTGTTGCTCTCTTCTATAAAGATAAGGCACGTTTTGCGCGTGCTCTCGAAAAAAAGTAAACTCGATCTGCTACTTGTATAAATGACCAAACGATGACCAACTGGAAGGGCAGACCTGGCTCGTACTAATGCCAAAATAGTAGACCTGTCCTCAAACGTTAGTTACGTACGGTGTACCTTGAGATCCTCGTTTTTTTGAGAAACACAGTACAAACGCAGATACTTATATACACGCGCATACACTCACCCCTATGAACGCACACACGCACACCCTACCCCTATGAGCACCTCCGGAAGACTGAGCCCGCGGATTGGATCTTGAAATTGATGAAGTCACCACAGACGCCTCGCTGTCGACGGGAACGTCGCCTCCCACTGAATGAATACGCCTTTTATGAGACACACAGATGTCAAACCTGGGGTTTGAACTCTGGTGGGCTGGGGATACAATCATCCTCCTAACCACCCAACCTCAGGCGATAGCTACATCTGTGTTTGGGCCGAAATTTGAAGCTCTCACCCTCACTGAGCTTCACATTCTACGGTGCTACGGTGTTGTACTCCCCGCGTGGTTTGGGCCGAAATTTGACATTTCCCAGCAGAAGCTCTCCAAGACGATCAGGGACCAAGCTCAGCTAGTATACGCAATATGGAATCTGGATCTGCCTCCTGGCATTGATAGCGATTGATCGAATTCCTACTCTGGTTTGAGAAGCTTTTCCGTTTTCCTTTCTCTCCAAGAATTTCAATAGAAGAAGATGCCAGTCAATCTTTTACCTTTTACTTCGACGACTACTCCCTTACTTCTAAGGTCAAGGTCATGTATTGAACATATCCAATACTTACTAGTCCACTCTTATAAAAATAGGAATCACACATATATCCTTGGGTAAATCAACATTGTCTTCCCGCTGCACTCACTCTGTCGCTCACGGCGTGCCTTGAGGAAAGCTCAATGCCACATTTAGATCTCTGAAACACCTCCTGGGCCAGGTAAACTCGTCGTTGAAGCTATTTTCAGAAAGTGACAGGTAATGCCCACGACAAAAATCATATAAATTAGATCATTTACCAGCAAAGTTAGGTTGGAGTCATTTACCAGCAAACCTGTTCATGAGTGTCAATGTGTGATGACCAATTTGCAGGTCACAATTTTTCTGATTCCCCACATTTGTCCTTAAAATAGCCTTTCTCTCCGCTATATTAATATAGCAACCGCACGATACAATGAGAATCTATTGCATGGTTGTTGCACCACATGCTTGGTATGAAACGTCAATATAAATAGTGTTTATGTTTAATCGTTACGGACATATAGAACATGACCACAAGAAGCCATTTTGCACACCGGAGCCGATTAAGCAAGAAATAGAGCTAACTTGTTGCTAGATTTACGTAAGCATGACACATCTACACCATGCGCAAGTTATGTGTCCACGGTTACAGACGGTTGGAAAGGCCATACAGTTTCCGGTGTCAGATTTTTTAAAATGTTGGTGAAATGAATGGTGGATTGGTGACTTGTTTTTGAATCACCACTTGAATGGTGGGAATGACACTAATGTTCCCACTTGAGTTAGTTAGCACTTGAATAAGTCTTTTCTCAAATACTTGTGAACTAAAATTGGCTTTATGCAAAATAAACTAGAGCTTAGCACCCCCTTACTAGAATTGTTAGTACTTACATTAGTATTAGTTTGCGAGTACTTTAAAGTACTCACGGCTGTGTCCCTGGCTATTCAAATGGCCAGACTATGAAGAGGAGCAGAACTACCCAGAGGACTACAACCAGGACGTCTACGACAACTAGGGAATCTTCTGACGTCAGACGTTGGCCTGTGGACTAAAGAGTCCCTTCTACTTACGCTTCCGCTATGAAACTATGAACTTTGTGTCTGTTGATCAATAGATCAACTATTTGTGTAATATGGATCATGTGATCTGAAATTGTAAGACGACTATGGTATGTAATGAATGATGACTTATGATATTCAACCGTTATGTCTCGCAACAACAATATTCCTGGGATTGCGATGTATGGCATAATAGGCATCTGGAATTAAAAATCCGGGTGTTGACAAATTGGTATCAGAGCCATTGTTTGACCTTAGGAGACCCTAGTTAGAATGGACGTCTGAAAGACTTAGTTTCAAAAACCAATGAAGTGAATATCTGTGAAAACTTGTTCTTACTCTTATCTTTGAGATCTTTTTCAAAAATGAGAAATCTATACTCTACTTTCTTTGCAAGCCTACCTAAAATTTTGCACACTTGACTACTTATTTAACTTACTTACCCAAATTGCTCACAGATGGAGTACCAATGGGAGTTCTATCAGCTTGGTCCCGGAGGCGACCTAAGGTTCGAAAAGGATTTGAAGCAACTAGTGGAATATCTAGGACACCCGTATCCCGAGTTCTTCAGAATACCCCTCAACAACCACTCCGGAGAACCCCCTCGGTGCGAAGTTTCTACTGATCTACGAAGAAAGCTTGGAGCCCCGGTATGGGAAACCATCTGGTTTTCTGTAACGGGAAACACTTGGAAGGAAGGACTAGTCAGAGCTATGCAAGAAGCAATTTCCCGTCTGTGTGGACAAAATGAGAACAAGATCAAGAACACTCGCTTCCTCTACTACCCAAGACATGACTCCATGGGAAGATCGATGACCATGCCACCACACACGGAGATGAACCACTATGTAGCACACCAGGACTTCAGGTTGTACAAAACCCGCAGCGATTTGGACAACGCCCTCGCCTCTCGCCAAACACATCACCCGTGAAGACGAAGAACCCACCCTGAAGAGTAGTATCACCCCAACACTTAAGTAGGTGTGAGTTGTATCAGGATCCCCTTGTATCGTAGAGCGAATGAATGGTTCTTCAAACCAACGGTGTGTTAGAATTGTAATGTGTGATGTTTGGTATGAATGAAAAAGTGTTGCTGGTTTTTACCCCCTCAACACTACTCAAGTTTTCAAGTTTTGAACTTCGTGAACTTTAATTCAAACAAACCGTAGAAATTTCCCTCTTATCTTAGCATCTACTCCGATACTCAGATGGCCCCACCAACCCACAACGCCAACCAAGACGCCATGATGCAGATGCTGGAGATGATGATGGCAGATCGCGAAGCCGAGAGAGCTGAACGCCAAGCCAACATAGCTGCACTGCAACAGATCGCTCAGAACAACAATGGCCATGGAAACCACGACCACCCTGGGTCAAAGCTGAAGAACTTTCAGAACACCAACCCACCTATTTTCAGCAAGACCGAAGAGCCCCTCGATGCCGATGACTGGCTCCAGACAATGGAGAACAACCTAGAAGTTGCGGGAGTAGAAGCCGCAGAGAAAGTACTGTTCGCCACTCACTACCTATCAGGACCTGCACGAGCCTGGTGGACAAGCGCCCGCGCAATGAATGCGGGACAGATGATGACCTGGGAAGACTTCAAGCTGAAGTTTAGCAAGTACCATGTGCCCCAAGGACTAATCAAGATGATGAGAGATGAGTTCCGTGAACTCAAGCAAGGCAGAATGTCCGTGGTAGAATACCGCGATAGGTTCCTTACTCTGTCAAGGTACGCCCCGGACGAAACCGACACCAATGAGAAGCGAAAGGAAAGATTTCTGAACGGATTACACGATGAGATGCAGACTGTACTGGTCAACATTCCATTTGCTGACCTAGAAGCCCTGGTGGACTCCGCTATTCAGATGGAGGGCAAGCTTCACCAAGCCAACGAGAACCGCAAACGCCGGATGATGAACCAGCACGGGTCCGGCAATACCCAGAAGTACCGCAACAACTCATCTGGAGGATATGCTCCAAGATACAACAAGCCCACTACTCAGAATTACCGCCCAAACTACACCAACAACCACGGAGGACCCCCGAAGCCTGGAGGCAACAACAACAACCTCAATAACAACAACAACAACAACACCAACCCCAACAACAACAACAACAACGGGAACAACAACAACAACAACACTGTCCCTAGGACTGGAAGCAACGCCATCCCCGTCGCCACCAAGGACAAGGCCACCATCACTTGTTATGAGTGTGGAGTGGTTGGGCATTACTCCAATGAGTGCCCCAAGAGACTAGCCAAGATTGCCGCCAACACCGCTGCACCTGCTCAGAACCAGCGCCGCTTTGCCGCAAGAAGGAACCAGAACAACAACAACGGCCGCCTCTACAACATGACTGCCACAGAAGCCCAAGAAGCACCTCAGGCCATGCCAAGTATGTCTCCCTGTTAAATCATATCGCCCAATCTCTCTTAGGAACCTAACTTTTCTTAAAATCTCGGGACGAGATTTGTTTAAGGGGGAAGGGTTTGTAACACCCCAAATTTCAAAACAAAGAGAAAATGAATTTCCTTTTTCCAAAAATGAGAACCAACAAAAACTTTTATTAAATAAAGTGCTATGCATAGTGCTCATACCTAATGCTTGTGTTTTGCCATGATGAGTGTTCTTATGCTTATGTGATAAACCCTAAAACCCTAAAGGTGATCAAGTGAAGATCACAAACCAAATAAAATAGAAGAGAAAGAAATCAAATAGGAAAAACCCTAAACCCTAATCTCCTCAAAAATCATTTGGATCTATTTTGAGAAACCAAATTAAAAGAAAAAGACATATGTGGGCATATAGCCCTAAGGGTAAATTCTTGAACCCTACCTTTCTTATTTTGCTAAATGGTGGTGAACCATGGTGAACCCCACTAAACCCAAAACCTCATCCCTCTTGTCACCAACCTTTGAAAAACAAAATAAAAAGAAATGGTCTTATTTAAGAAAAGGCATATGCAAGCCTATGGCTACTTTTTGCAAATGCTAAAACTTTGTTTGTCTACCTTGGTAGATTGTTTGGAAATACCTCAACACACTCAACCAAGTACTTACCAACCAATTCAAGTGAGAAACAAAATAAAATCAAACATATGCATAGAGGCATATGTGGCACTTAGCCAAAATACCCAATCTTGACCTAGGCACTCCCATTGCCTCAAAATGGTTTGAACCTTTCAAACAACTCAATCTAACACCAAATAAACCTCACCCATGTCCAAGAGAAGCCAATAAGAAGAAAAGAATAAAAGTTAAAAAATCACAAAACCCTCACCTTTGGTTTATGCCATATTTCCAAATCTTTGACCTAGATCATTTTGGTCTTCACCATTAGTTGTAATATGATACTAAACCCTTATTACAACTTTTGGAATAAAAAAAACACTTTTCAAATGAATTTCAAACTCAAAATGGGATCACATATGATAATGGTCAAATCTGCCATTTATAATCTGGTCCCTACTTTGAGCCCTTGCAATTCAAAATTTTCACACTAAACTTTACCAACTCTTTACACCTAATCCAAGAGCACATCAAGGTGAACAACTTTGGTAAAGATCACCATGCCAAATTCATCTTGGATCCAATTCTATGCTCATGCAAAGTTGGAACTTTTTAGCAAATGCAACAATCTCACTTTGTCAAATTTTGCAATTCTTTGATTTTTAAAATTCCACCACCACACCTAGTTGTCTCTGGTCAATTACAACTCAACCAAACTCACACTTTTTAAATTTTGCAACCCTTTGAATCCAACCAAATTTGGGCAAAATTTGCACTTTGCAAATATGGAATAATATCAAACACTATTTGTATAGTGTTTGGTCTCACTCCACTTGCCCCACTTCACTCCCTCTGGTTCCCTTGCCCCCTCTCACCCTAGCCCATGCACAGAAGCCCTAGGGAAGCTAGCCAAACATGGCATAGCCATGCCATGCCGACCCATGCCACCATGTCGAGCCCCCCTCTCCTCTCCTCCTCTCTGGCCATGACCACCATGTCTCTGAGCTCCATAGCACCACTCTACCCCACCTAGCATCGTCACTTGTCGAGGAGGACGACGACACTCGCCGGATTTGGCGCGCCCAGTTCTGCCAGGCATGTCGTGGGCATCGCACCAGCGTGCACCACGGGCACCCACAGAGCACGTGCCGCGCCGACGAACCACGCCTCCCCTGGACCCCCTGGCTACGCGTCGAGCTTCGGCCCCCGTGCCAGGATCCCACCGGACACGCTCCCCTGCTCGCGCGAGCCTTGTCGCCGACGACCAGCTCGCCGGATTCCCGTAACTCTGCCGCCAGAGCATCGCCGTCTCGCGCGCACGCCAGGCCATCCCCCACCTAGCTATCGAGCTCCCTAGCACCGCCTGGACGCCGCCTACCCAGAGCCACCCTAGCCTACCCCTCTCCGTCGCCGGAGCTGCCGCGCTGCTGTCGACCTGCCCGCACCCCACGGCCTCGCCTCGACCCTATAAAAGGAGGACGATCCCGCCTCCATTTCTCACACCAATCGACCTCCCTCCTCTCTCTGAGCCTCCTCCACTCCTCTCCCATCAACATTGGCCGCCGGAGCAAGCCAATTCGTCGCCGGAGCCCCGCCAGAACACCTGCACGCCGTCGCCGATTGCAACCACCCCAGACGCTCCCACGACCACCGTTCGACTCGTCGTCGTCGACAACCTCGAGCACCGCCACCACCCTGCCTCACCGACCACCGGTGAGCTCGCCCGCCTCAAACCCTCGCCGCCAGGGAATCCTCTCTCGCCGGAGAAGACGACGCGCCTCGCTCGTCTGATCTGTTTTTAATCCAACGGCCCGCATCATCCCATACCGTTTAGGGTTGTAATATAGACTGACGCCTGGGTCCCACAGTCAGACGGCCCGTGGCGCGCTGAAGCGCTAGCTGGGCCGGCCCAATCTTTCTCTGCTGCGCAGCCCAACTAGTTTTCCCGCCGGCCCTTTAATTCAAATTCGATTTTTCCAAATCCTGTTAAATTCAATACTGGACCTAACTTTGAATTTCAATAGAATATGTTTGGCTTGGCCAAATTTAGAAAATTTGATGTTGTTAGAAAGCTACTGAAAAGTTCTACAACTTGCCACTGGTCTCACCTTGAGATCTGTTGTAGAAATAAAGTGACAAAAAGAACAAGGCAGATACTTTTGTGATTTTAATTAAATCTTAAAAATCAACCAATCTGAATTTTGGAGTAAATCCAATTGCTATAATTCACATTTCACTTACACTAATTGTTTATGCAAAAATATGGTATGGTTACCTTGAGTGATCATGGCCCAAATTAAATAAAGGACTATATGGCTATTCTAGTTAAGTGATATTGTCCAAAACTATTAGGCAAATCATATGAAGTGTTATACTTCATTTAAATCTTGTCCCAAGTGAATTCATGTGATGTTTGAACCCCTGGTCAAACACTCTTATATGAAATACTTGGAGATTTAAATCATTTGTAGAATTATTAAATAGTATGAGGTGGTCTACCTCATTTAAACCATTTTCTCAAATGATGATAATGAAGGGTTGACTTAGGTCAACATGATTTCATGTATGATTGTTTGAGAAGTTAAATCTTAAGAAGATTCAATGAGAGGAAATTATTCCTCAAGAACTAAATGGAAACTATCATTTACATATGTAATGAGAGGAAATTATTTCTCTAACCCTAAGTAAGAAAACCCTAGATTAATTCTTGGTAGCAATGCTAAGTAGTGATACTAGATCATTTGGAGTGAGCCATTAAGGCTAATTAAGACTACTTAAGTATTGCTTGGTGATTGTATCCTCGTATTCGTGTATAGACACGAGTGCCGGAGAATACCAGGAAGAGGAAGGATTCTACCCAGAAGAAGAAGAGCACTTTGATCACCTCAACAACCAAGGCAAGCTAACACCAATGCAAGCTAGACTATTGTAATCTATATGGTTGCAAGCTAATATTCTTGCAAAGTGCAAAGCCCCTTTGGGGCAAGGCACCATAGTCTTACCTTTCTTACTATAAGCCTATCCAGAGTTTCCACCTTATAAGTTTTTACTTGTTTTCTCAAAAAGTTACTTTTATAGTTAACTTTGGTCAAAGTAAAGAAGGTTACTAGAATAGTTATTTTAGTCTCAAGCTAGCCAAGCAAGATTAGCACCCCTCATGACTAATGCTAGTGCTAAATATTTAAAACTTGACTACTCTAGATGGGAACATGTGACTTTGAAAGAAATTTGAAACCTTGGAATGAGGAGTCATTCCATTGAATGATTTTTGAAGGTGAATATGACCAAGAGAAGATGGTTATTTTTGATAAAATTGATATTGGTTTGAATGCGATACCTTTCCAAATTTGAGTACCCCCACAATACCTGATTATGGGTAGGGCTTAACTGGAAATTTATGCACCTTAGTATGGGTTCCCTCTGAACACACATCATAGGGGTTATGCCGAGGCTGCCTCCGTTGTTGAGAAATGATGTGAATTGAGGTGAATTGTACGGCCAAGCCCTGTGCAGTTCCCAGGTTGACTGTTGGTCTTCACTGGGAGGCCAAGCTCATGGGGAGAGGTGCTCATACTAGGGTTTGTAAGTGAAAGGTTATGGTTGATGATCCGCGTACTGAGTTACGATGATTCGGGGTTATCCCGACGGATGAAATCAAATGTTGTGGCACAAGTGTGCAACCTCTGCAGAGTGTAAATCTATTCGAATAGCCGTGTCCACGGTTACGGACGGTTGGAAAGGCCATACAGTTTCCGGTGTCAGATTTTTGAAAATGTTGGTGAAATGAATGGTGGATTGGTGACTTGTTTTTGAATCACCACTTGAATGGTGGGAATGACACTAATGTTCCCACTTGAGTTAGTTAGCACTTGAATAAGTCTTTTCTCAAATACTTGTGAACTAAAATTGGCTTTATGCAAAATAAACTAGAGCTTAGCACCCCCTTACTAGAATTGTTAGTACTTACATTAGTATTAGTTTGCGAGTACTTTAAAGTACTCACAGCTGTGTCCCTGGCTATTCAAATGGCCAGACTATGAAGAGGAGCAGAACTACCCAGAGGACTACAACCAGGACGTCTACGACAACTAGGGAATCTTCTGACGTCAGACGTTGGCCTGTGGACTAAAGAGTCCCTTCTACTTACGCTTCCGCTATGAAACTATGAACTTTGTGTCCGTTGATCAATAGATCAACTATTTGTGTAATATGGATCATGTGATCTGAAATTGTAAGACGACTATGGTATGTAATGAATGATGACTTATGATATTCAACTGTTATGTCTCGCAATAACAATATTCCTGGGATTGCGATGTATGGCATAACAGGCATCTGGACTTAAAAATCCGGGTGTTGACATAAGGCGTTGGAGAAGATTTGCAATCGCTATACCCGAAGCGACTCAGGATCTTTTCCACATAGTGGGACTGAAGCAATGTAATCCCACCATCGTCATCCTTAAGCAGCTTGATGTTCAAGATCACATAAGTTACTCCCAAGTCCTTCATCTCAAAACAACGAGATAGGAACACCTTGACCTCCTTAATCATAGTAAGGTTGGTCCCAAATATCAATATGTCATCGACATAGAGACAAAGAATAACTCCCTCGCCCCCACCATGGCGATAGTATACACACTTGTCAGCTTCGTTTACAACAAAGCCTTCCACAGTTAAAGTTCTTTCAAAATTCTCATTCCACTGCTTAGGCGCTTGCTTAAGCCCATACAAAGACTTCAACAACTTACACATCTTTCCTTCTTGACCATCTACTACAAATCCATCAGGCTGCTCCATATAAATTTCCTCATCGAGCTCTCCTTTTAGAAAAGTTGTCTTAACATCCATTTGATGAACGAGAAGATCATGGGAGGCAGCCAAGGAAAGCAGTACTCAAATAGTGGTCAGTCGAGCTTCAGGTGAGTATGTATCAAAGAAGTTTCACCTTCTTTCTGAGTATAACCCTTGGCCACAAGTCGTGCCTTGTACTTTTCAATGGTACCATCGGGCCTAAGCTTTTTCTTGAACACCCACTTGCATCCTACAGGTTTGCACCCATAAGGACGATCAGTAACCTCCCAAGTTCCATTAGCTAAGATGGAATCCATCTCGCTACGGACAGCTTCCTTCCAGTAGTCAGCATCCTCAGATGCATAGGCTTCTGAAATAGAAGTGGGAGTATCATCCACGAGGTACACAATGAAATCATGACCAAAGGACTTTGCAGTCCTCTGTCTCTTGCTCCTTTTGGGAGCTTCATTGTCGTCCTCCACAGAATTATCATAGTGTTCTATCGCAATGGTAGGTTGATACGTCTCCGACGTATCGATAATTTCTTATGTTCCATGCCACATTATTGATGTTATCTACATGTTTTATGCACACTTTATGTCATATTCGTGCATTTTCTGGAACTAACCTATTAACAAGATGCCGAAGTGCCAGTTCCTGTTTTCTGCTGTTTTTGCTTTCAGAAATCCTAGTAACGAAATATTCTCGGAATCGGACGAAATCAACGCCCAGGTTCCTATTTTCACCGGAAGCATCCAGAACACACGAGAAGGACCAGAGGGGGGGCACTGGGCCCCCAGACCATAGGCCGGCGCGGCCCAGGCTCTGACCGCGCCGCCATATGGTGTGGCCACCCCTTCAGCCCTCCTGCGCCGCCTCTTCGCCTATTTAAAGCCTCCGTCGCGAAAACCCTGATGCGTTCGACGAAACCCACAGAAACCTTCCAGAGCCGCCGCCATCGCGAAGCCAAGATCTGGGGGACAGGAGTCTCTGTTCCGGCACGCCGCCGGAACGGGGAAGTGCCCCCGGAAGGCTTCTCCATCGACACCGCTGCCATCTCCACTGCCATCTTCATCACCGCTGCTGCTCCCATGAGGAGGGAGTAGTTCTCCATCGAGGCTCGGGGCTGTACCGGTAGCTATGTGGTTCATCTCTCCCATGTACCTCAATACAATAATCTCATGAGCTGCTTTACATGATTGAGATTCATATGAGTTTTGTATCACTATTCATCTATGTGCTACTCTAGCAATGTTATTAAAGTAGTTCTATTCCTCCTGCACGTGTGTAAAGGTAACAGTGTGTGCACCGTGTTAGTACTTGGTTTATGCTATGATCATGATCTCTTGTAGATTGCGAAGTTAACTATTGCTATGATAATATTGATGTGATCTATTCCTCCTACATATGCATGAAGGTGACAGTGTGCATGCTATGTTAGTACTTGGTTTAGTCTTTTGATCTATCTTACACTATAAGGTTACTTAAATATGAACAAATTGTGGAGCTTGTTAACTCCGGCATTGAGGGTTCGTGTAATCCTACGCAATGCGTTCATCATCCAACAAGAGTGTAGAGTATGCATTTATCTGTTCTGTTATGTGATCAATGTTGAGAGTGTCCACTAGTGAAAGTGTAATCCCTAGGCCTTGTTCCTAAATACTGCTGCGTTACTACCGCTTGTTTCTTGTTTCTTTGCGTTACTACTGCTGCAATACTACCACCATCAACTACACGCCAGCAAGCTATTTATCGGCACCGTTGCTCTTGCTACTATATATTCATACCACATGTATTTCACTATCTCTTCGCTCGAACTAGTGCACCTATTAGGTGTGTTGGGGACACAAGAGACTTCTTGCTTTGTGGTTGCAGGGTTGCATGAGAGGGATATCTTTGACCTCTTCCTCCCTGAGTTCGATAAACCTTGGGTGATCCACTTAAGGGAAAACTTGCTACTGTTCTACAAACCTCTGCTCTTGGAGGCCCAACACTGTCTACAGGAAAGGAGGGGGAACGTAGACATCAAGCTATTTTCTGGCGCCGTTGCCGGGGAGGAAAGGTAAAAGGTACTCACACTCCGTATCTCGGCTACTAAGCTATTTTCCGGCGTTGTAAGTACTCAAAGCTATTTCCTTTAGATCCTGCAATTGCAACTTTTTGTTTCTTGTTTACACTAGTAAGGCATAATGGACAACATCTGTGAGCTTTTTATTCTATTTCCTGAGTCAAGACATGAATGGTTTAATGCGAAAATTAAAAAACCCATGGAATCTTATTTGCATGCTAGTAGCAATGATATTAGTATGAACGCTTTGAACACCATTGTTGCTAATGATATGGAAAATTCTAAGCTTGGGGAAGCTGGTTTTGATGAGCATGATCTTTTTAGTCCCGCAAGCATTGAGGAGGAAATTTTCTTTGATGATACTTTGCCTCCTATTTATGATGATTATAATGATAGTAGTCTTTTGTTACCACCTGTTATGGAGGATAAATTTGATTATGATTACAATATGCCTCCTATATTTGATGATGAGAATAATGATGATAGCTATTTTGTTGAATTTGCTCCCATAACAACTAATAAAATTAATTATGCTTATGTGGGGAGTAATAATTTTATGCATGAGACTCATGATAAGAATGCTTTATGTGATAGTTATATTGTTGAGTTTGCTCATGATGCTACTGAAAGTTATTATGAGAGAGGAAAATATGGTTGTAGAAATTTTCATGTTACTAAAATACCTCTCTATGTGCTGAAATTTTTGAAACTACACTTGTTTTATCTTCCTATGCTTGTTACTTTGCTCTTCATGAACTTGTTTATTTACAAGATTCCTATGCATAGGAAGCATGTTAGACTTAAATATGTTTTGAATTTGCCTCTTGATGCTCTCTTTTGCTTCAAATACTATTTCTTGCAAGTGCATCATTAAAACTGCTGAGCCCATCTTAATGGCTATAAAGAAAGAACTTCTTGGGAGATAACCCATGTGTTATTTTGCTACAGTACTTTGTTTTATATTTGTGTCTTGGAAGTTGTTTACTACTGTAGCAACCTCTCCTTATCTTAGTTTTGTGTTTTGTTGTGCCAAGTAAAGTCTTTGATAGTAAAGTCAATACTAGATTTGGATTACTGCGCAGAAACTGTTTTCTTGCTGTCACGAATCTGGGCCTAATTCTCTGTAGGTAACTCAGAAAATTATGCCAATTTACGTGACTGATCCTCAGATATGTACGCAACTTTCATTCAATTTGGGCATTTTCATCTGAGCAAGTCTGGTGCCATTTTAAAATTCGTCTTTACGGACTGTTCTGTTTTGACAGATTCTGCCTTTTATTTCGCATTGCTTCTTTCGCTGTGTTGGGTGGATTTCTTTGTTCCATTACCTTCCAGTAGCTTTGAGCAATGTCCAGAAGTGTTAAGAATGATTGTGTCACCTCTGAACATGTGAGTTTTTGATTATGCACTAACCCTCTAATGAGTTTGTTTCGAGTTTGGTGTGGAGGAAGTTTTCAAGGGTCAAGAGAGGAGGATGATATATTATGATCAAGAAGAGTGAAAGGTCTAAGCTTGGGGATGCCCCGTTAGTTCATCCCTGCATATTTCAAGAAGACTCAAGCATCTAAGCTTGGGGATGCCCAAGGCATCCCCTTCTTCATCGACAAAATTATCAGGTTCCTTCTCTTGAAACTATATTTTTATTCGGTCACATCTTATGTGCTTTACTTGGAGCGTCTGTGTGCTTTTGTTTTTTGTTTGTGTTTGAATAAATTGGATTACATCATGCTTGTGTGGGAGAGAGACACGCTCCGCTGTTGCATATGAACACATGTGTTCTTAGCTTTTAGTATTCATGGCGAAGTTTCTCCTTCGTTAAATTGTTATATGGTTGGAATTGGAAAATGATACATGTAGTAATTGCTATAAATGTCTTGGGTAATGTGATACTTGGCAATTGTTGTGCTCATGTTTAAGCTCTTGCATCATATACTTCGCACTCATTAATGAAGAAATACGTAGAGCATGCTAAAATTTGGTTTGCATATTTGGTTTCTCTAAGGTCTAGATAATTTCTAGTATTGAGTTTGAACAACAAGGAAGACGGTGTAGAGTCTTATAATGTTTACAATATGTCTTTTATGTGAGTTTTGCTGCACCGGTTCATCCTTGTGTTTGTTTCAAATAAGCCTTGCTAGCCTAAACCTTGTATCGAGAGGGAATACTTCTCATGCATCCAAAATACTTGAGCCAACCACTATGCCATTTGTGTCCACCATACCTACCTACTACATGGTATTTCTCCGCCATTCCAAAGTAAATTGCTTGAGTGCTACCTTTAAAATTCCATCATTCACCTTTGCAATATATAGCTCATGGGACAAATAGCTTAAAAACTATTGTGGTATTGAATATTTAATTATGCACTTTATCTCTTATTAAGTTGCTTGTTGTGCGATAACCATGTTCACTGGGGACGCCATCAACTATTCATTGTTGAATTTCATGTGAGTTTCTATGCATGTCCGTCTTGTCTGAAGTAAGAGAGATCTACCACCTTATGGTTAAGCATGCATATTGTTAGAGAAGAACATTGGGCCGCTAACTAAAGCCATGATCCATGGTGGAAGTTTCAGTTTTGGACAAATATCCTCAATCTCAAATGAGAAAATTATTAATTGTTGTTACATGCTTATGCATAAAAGAGGAGTCCATTATCTGTTGTCTATGTTGTCCCGGTATGGATGTCTAAGTTGAAGAATAATCAATAGCGAGAAATCCAATGCGAGCTTTCTCCTTAGACCTTTGTACAGGCGGCATAGAGGTACCCCTTTGTGACACTTGGTCAAAACATGTGCATTGTGATGATCCGGTAGTCCAAGCTAATTAGGACAAGGTGCGGGCACTATTAGTACACTATGCATGAGGCTTGCAACTTGTAAGATATAATTTACATGATACATATGCTTTATTACTACCGTTGACAAAATTGTTTCATGTTTTCAAAATCAAAGCTCTAGCACAAATATAGCAATCGATGCTTTTCCTCTATGAGGACCATTCTTTTACTTTCATGTTGAGTCAGTTCACCTATTTCTCTCCACCTCAAGAGGCAAACACTTGTGTGAACTGTGCATTGATTCCTACATACTTGCTTATTGCACTTATTATATTACTCTATGTTGACAATATCCATGAGATATACATGTTGCAAGTTGAAAGCAACCGCTGAAACTTAATCTTCTTTTGTGTTGCTTCAATGCTTTTACTTTGAATTATTGCTTTATGAGTAACTCTTATGCAAGACTTATTGATGCTTGTCTTGAAAGTGCTATTCATGAAAAGTCTTTGCTATATGATTCACTTGTTTACTCATGTCATATACATTGTTTTGATCGCTGCATTCACTACATATGCTTTACAAATAGTATGATCAAGATTATGATGGCATGTCACTCCAGAAATTATCTGTGTTATCGTTTTACCTGCTCGGGACGAGCAGAACTAAGCTTGGGGATGCTGATACGTCTCCGACGTATCGATAATTTCTTATGTTCCATGCCACATTATTGATGTTATCTACATGTTTTATGCACACTTTATGTCATATTCGTGCATTTTCTGGAACTAACCTATTAACAAGATGCCGAAGTGCCAGTTCATGTTTTCTGCTGTTTTTGGTTTCAGAAATCCTAGTAACGAAATATTCTCGGAATCGGACGAAATTAACGCCCAGGTTCCTATTTTCACCGGAAGCATCCAGAACACACGAGAAGGACCAGAGGGGGGGGCACTGGGCCCCCAGACCATAGGCCGGCGCGGCCCAGGCCCTGGCCGCGCCGCCATATGGTGTGGCCACCCCTTCAGCCCTCCTGCGCCGCCTCTTCGCCTATTTAAAGCCTCCGTCGCGAAAACCCTGATGCGTTCGACGAAACCCACAGAAACCTTCCAGAGCCGCCGCCATCGCGAAGCCAAGATCTGGGGGACAGGAGTCTCTGTTCCGGCACGCCGCCGGAACGGGGAAGTGCCCCCGGAAGGCTTCTCCATCGACACCGCTGCCATCTCCACCGCCATCTTCATCACCGCTGCTGCTCCCATGAGGAGGGAGTAGTTCTCCATCGAGGCTCGGGGCTGTACCGGTAGCTATGTGGTTCATCTCTCCCATGTACCTCAATACAATAATCTCATGAGCTGCTTTACATGATTGAGATTCATATGAGTTTTGTATCACTATTCATCTATGTGCTACTCTAGCAATGTTATTAAAGTAGTTCTATTCCTCCTGCACGTGTGTAAAGGTGACAGTGTGTGCACCGTGTTAGTACTTGGTTTATGCTATGATCATGATCTCTTGTAGATTGCGAAGTTAACTATTGCTATGATAATATTGATGTGATCTATTCCTCCTACATATGCATGAAGGTGACAGTGTGCATGCTATGTTAGTACTTGGTTTAGTCTTTTGATCTATCTTACACTATAAGGTTACTTAAATATGAACAAATTGTGGAGCTTGTTAACTCCGGCATTGAGGGTTCGTGTAATCCTACGCAATGCGTTCATCATCCAACAAGAGTGTAGAGTATGCATTTATCTGTTCTGTTATGTGATCAATGTTGAGAGTGTCCACTAGTGAAAGTGTAATCCCTAGGCCTTGTTCCTAAATACTGCTGCGTTACTACTGCTTGTTTACTGTTTTACTGCGTTACTACTGCTGCAATACTACCACCATCAACTACACGCCAGCAAGCTATTTACTGGCACCATTGCTACTGCTACTATATATTCATACCACCTGTATTTCACTATCTCTTCGCCGAACTAGTGCACCTATTAGGTGTGTTGGGGACACAAGAGACTTCTTGCTTTGTGGTTGCAGGGTTGCATGAGAGGGATATCTTTGACCTCTTCCTCCCTGAGTTCGATAAACCTTGGGTGATCCACTTAAGGGAAAACTTCCTGCTGTTCTACAAACCTCTGCTCTTGGAGGCCCAACACTGTCTACAGGAAAGGAGGGGGAACGTAGACATCATAGGTTCAGGAATTGTAACTAACTCCTGACTTGATGAACTAGGCATCTCCTGATTTGATGAGCTAGACTTGTCTTTCATGGGAAACATGTCCTCAAAGAAAGTCGCATCATTCGACTCCATAATTGTACCAACATGCATGTCGGATACCTCAGATTTTACTATCAAAAATCTGTAGCCAATACTATGAAATGCATATCCCAGAAGAACACAATCCACGGTTTTTTGTCCAAGCTTGCGTGACGAGGGAATACCTCGGCAATGCCTACGTATTGTAGACTAGGGTTTTCGGGAAGAGCGACGATGGAGATTCCGGGGACGAGATTAGGCACACGACGTACCCAGCTTCGGGTCCCCTCGGTGGAGGATCCCTACGTGCTGCTAGCAATCCAGTATATGATCATAGATGTGTTTACAGGGTGCCGCCGTAGGCGGAGCTATGTTGTCTATTTGCTATCTATCTCTTGTCCCCCTTTATTTCGGGTGCCCTGGCTAGCTTTATATATGCAACCAGCCTAGGGTTTTACAAGAGTCCTAGTCGACTACTTCTTCGGGTTGCCTTGTTGGGCCTTCTCCATATTTGGTCTTCTCCATATTGGGCCGAGCCAGGTATACTAATAATGGGTACCCGAAGGGTATGCCCATGTCAGTAGCCCCCGAGTTTATAGGGAAGTCGAAGACTTGCGTAGAAACTCCAAGCATAACCATCTCCGGAGTCGAAGAAAATACAAGGTGAGGTCCATGTCATAGATCATGTGTAGCGTAGATGATGTCGACGATTCTTGAAATTATCGGGTGCGCGGCAGCGCTCCCGATGGGAGTAGCCCCCGAGTCTATGGGAAAGTGCTTGCACTTGGGCATAGACTCAAGTTGTACTACTCGATAAAGAACTTAACTATATTTCTGGAGGATTTGATGAAATCCATGTGCTCCCGATGGGAGTAGGCTCCACTCGAGTCGTAGAATCGAGTTGAGTCTACAAAGCTTGATTGTCGTAGATGCTGTCGAAGTTATTTTTCTATCGGGTGCGCGACCAGCGCTCCCGATGGGAGTAGCCCCCGAGGCTACAGCCAAGTGTTTGCACTTGGGTGTAGGCTCAACTTGCTTGTAATTGACTCCACAATGTTTCTTCTTTCTTATCGGGAGGGTGAACAATACTCTCGATAAGAGTAGCCCCCGAGCCTATGAGCAGGTGCTTGCACCTAGGCATAGGTTCGAGTTGTACTACTCGATAAACAACTTGGCGCAGCCCCTCTTTTTATCGACTCCAGGCCGTTGCTATTTTTATTTGACATCCATATCTATATTGTACAGGGATAATGGTAATTGGGGCTAGTTCATCTGACGGATCAGGTACTAGTTAACTGCTCTAGTGGCAATCCGCAAGAACCTACTTCAAGATCACGTCCCTGGACATGATCTCGGGATACTGGTGTAAACTTCGACAGGTGCCGCTTAAGGTCTTACCATTCTGTCGAGTCCCAGTCATATTTATCGGGTACCTAACGCGTCCGTTAGGATTTTTCTTCGTATCTGTTGATACGGAAAAAAAAAATGTGACGCGATCTTCGGCGATGCCACGCCCAGCAGAACGGATCTGGGGTCTTACCTTCGCAAATTTGCGGCATTCAGAAATTGATCGCAACTTTGGCGTTCTGAGAATATATTGTCGAGTGCCTTGTTCGGCTGATGCAATGACCCATTTTGCGGGTTCTTCTGTATTTTTCTCTCGGGCTTGATGAGACAGCCGAATATATTGGTTCTTCTATATTGTCGTCAAGCACATCGCCGATGCTCTTGCTCAAAACAAATAACGAGTCAATGGACCCAAAGATTTTTCCATCCTCTTTTGTTGTTTTTTTTTTACTCCTCTCTTTTTTTTTGTTTCTCCTTGATGATAATTTCGTCGAGTTCCTCCCTCAGGAAAATTTCTTCGGGTCCTCCTTGAGGAAAATTCTTCGGGTTCCTCCTTCAGGAAAATTTCTTCGGGTCCTCCTTGAGGACAATTCTTCGGGTCCTCTTTGAAGATAATTCTTCGGGACCTCCTTGAAGATATTTTTTTGGGACCTCCTTGAAGATAATTTTTCAGGACCTCTTTGAAGATAATTTTTCGGGACCTCCTTGAAGATAATTCTTCGGCAACTCCTTGAGGATAATTCTTCGGCACCTCCTTGAGTAAAATTTCATCGGGTTCTCTTTTGAAGAAAATTTCGTCGAGTTCTCCCTGTAGACAATTTCGTCGGGTTCTCTCTTATATACTTTGAATTTTGCTTTCTCCTGCACAAATAAACAAACTTTTTCTATCTTTCCCTTGACTCTCTTTTTCGCATGCGTTGTCAGATGCTCAGATTCGATGATATGTAAAGTGAATATATGCCGCGAAGCCCCCAACTGTCGGGTGCGACGAAAGTAAACGATAATCAACTTTGTGCAAAATAAAAGAACACTTAGCTTTTTGGACACGACGAAGTCGATGCATGATGAAGTCTTCAAGTGTAGATAAGAAATCGAGCAGAAATAGAAACCACCAAATAACAAAAGTAGATGCCGCCAAATTGTTTATAAAGAAATAGTCGAGCCCCCAAGCACAATGTAGTGGTCGCCTGAAATATTATGTTGTAACTATGCTCAAGGGTGAAGTTGTTGTGGAGCCCCCGAGTATTTGTTCCATGAATATGTAGCCTGTTTTTTGACTTCCACTAGAGAATCTGATGAAATTGTCGACCCCATTGAAGCTACAGCTATTTGAATATTAAGCCATTGAAGATTACGCCATGCGAGATAAAGTCAATGTAGATGAATCCAAGATGAAATACTTGAGATGAATCCATATTGAAGATTACGCCATTAAATATGAAGCATATATTGAAGATGAATCCGGTAATATCATAGAGGATGAATCCATTGATCCGAAGAAAATAAATCCAGTAATACCGTAGAAGATGAATCCATTGACCCGGAAGCTCATCGGGTAGTATTATATTAGAGGAAACCAATGATAACCTTATAAGATAAATCCGACGAAGAAAAAATCCAGTAAGCCGAAGAAGACGAATCCACTCAGCCGAAGAAAATAATTTCACTAAGCCGAAGAAAATAATTCCACTGAACCGGAGCAAATAATTCCACTGAACCGGAGAAGATATATCCATAGCCGAAGAAAATAAATCCACCAAGTAACCGAGTATATTTGTGGTAACGAAGTAATGGCGTAGCCCCCGAGTATTCTGATGTGGCAAAAGTAAATAATGATTAACTCTCGGAAGAGGAACTCTTAGCTTTTTTGTATCGGGCGTGGCGGAGTCGACGTGGAAGTAGGTCGTCCGGCCGGCGCAGTCGAAGCGTTGGACATAGTAGATGTGGTAGATCCTCGATGGATAGGCCCCCAAGCGTAGTGAGCGCCATGGCGAACGGGGTCGACGCAGCAGCGGAAGTCAAAGTTTTATTGCGATCGGATCCATGTAGTAGTAGTCGATGAAGTCATGGTTCCGTGACGGGTGATCTCCCGAATATATCGAGTCCGCGATGCGACAAGCGAGCCCCCGAGTGTGGCGACTATGCGCGGCGAAGAAGCCGAAGTTTGTTCCGATCTGGTCCATGTATCGGATGAGCCGCAGATACGCGGGTCCTTCAACGTAGCGGATGCGTGGCGCTGTTGAATCTGTTTTTTTTTTTTTAATCCATAAAAATTTGGCTTTGCTTCCTATACTTTTCCGAATCTTCTTTCGTCGGCGAATTTTATGGCCAAGCAGCCCAAGCTGATTCTCCCCATGGTTTGGACATGCTTCCTCTCCTTTTATTTGTAACTTGATCTTGACGTGAGGTAATAATGATGACCCGCCTTTTCTTAGTCCTTCGCTTGTGATGGTGCTCCATGACGTCAGTTGATCTGGAGTGCAATTCGTGGCTTTCACGGTAACATGTCAAACCTCTGACTGGAGACACGGTCACGTGGAGCAAACCAAGAATCGAGCAACATAGTAGTGGTGAAGCCTGTTTGTTTTCCTCGGGAATTGTTTTTTCCCTTTTCTTCTTTCTCCTTCCTTTTTTGTATTCCTTGTAACCGGTTATGCAGCCGACAATTTGACTAATTGAATGAGTAAGCCGACGGAACAAACGAGTCCTTGCCAAACCCGCAGGATCCTGTACTCTGATGCTAACTCGAAGGTGTTGCATTCTAGATTGGCTGCCTGAGATGCCTGAGATGATGAGAAACTCAAAACCGCCCATTGCAGATGAAATCGGTGAATGACAATATTGTCGATCTTCCTCTCAGATGTCGATCTTCCTCTCAGATGCGATCTGGACAAATTGATGACGAATGACCAGACTTCTTTTTCCCGGCTACAATCTTGCCGATGATGCTAATGACAGATTCGATGGATCCCGCCCGGATGACAAAATCCAATCGTCGCAGTCCCCACAGACGGCGCCAATTGACGAGGGAATACCTCGGCAATGCCTACGTATTGTAGACTAGGGTTTTCGGGAAGAGCGACGATGGAGATTCCGGGGACGAGATTAGGCACACGACGTACCCAGCTTCGGGTCCCCTCGGTGGAGGATCCCTACGTGCTGCTAGCAATCCAGTATATGATCATAGATGTGTTTACAGGGTGCCGCCGTAGGCGGAGCTATGTTGTCTATTTGCTATCTATCTCTTGTCCCCCTTTATTTCGGGTGCCCTGGCTAGCTTTATATATGCAACCAGCCTAGGGTTTTACAAGAGTCCTAGTCGACTACTTCTTCGGGTTGCCTTGTTGGGCCTTCTCCATATTTGGTCTTCTCCATATTGGGCCGAGCCAGGTATACTAATAATGGGTACCCGAAGGGTATGCCCATGTCATTGCGCTTCTTGGGTATCGACACATTTACTTTCGCCATACAGTCCCAAGTTCGTAGGTAAGAGAGTTTCAACCTTTTCCTTTCCCATTCCTCAAAAGGGGTAATGGTTTTGTTCTTTGTGGGGACACGGTTTAGGATATGACATGCAGTCAATATCGCCTCCCCACACCATGCTTTGGATAGACCCGATGTATCTAACATGGCGTTAACCAAATCAGTTAGAGTACGGTTCTTTCTTTCGGCCACCCCATTTGACTGAGGTGAGTAGGGAGGCGTCCTCTCATGGATAATACCATGTTCCGCACAAAAGGAATCAAACTCGTTGCAAAATACTCTCCACCATGATCAGACCTTAGCCGCTTGATCTTTCGATCAAGTTGGTTTTCTGCTTCACCTTTGAAGATTTTGAAGTGATTAAGAGCGTCATCTTTAGATTTCAGGAGGTACACATAACAATATCGAGTAGAGTCATCAATTAAAGTCATGAAGTATCTTTTCCCTCCTTTTGTCAATTCACCATTCATTTCACAAAGATTCGAATGTATAAGCTCCAGCGGTACCAAGTCTCTTGCCTCCGCAGTCTTGTGAGACTTACGTGGTTGCTTAACTTGCACACATACTTTGCACTTGGATTTCTTGACAATAGCAAATTTCGGAATTATATTCATATTCGCTAGCCGCGTCATGCACCCAAAATTAATATGACAAAGTAGTGAATGCCAAATATCGGACTCACTATCATTGCAAACATGATTAATAATTTGAGTACATAAGTCTGACAAAGATAAGTGGAACAAGCCTCCGCACACATAACCCTTTCCAACAAATTGTCCACACTTGGAAATTACAACTTTATTGGACTCAAAAACCAACTTAAAACCATCTCGACATAAAAGCGAGCTGCTAACGAGATTCTTATTAATGGAGGGAACGTGCTGCACATTCTTCAGCTGGATGGTCTTTCCCGAAGTGAACTTCAGATCCACCATACCAACACCACGAAGAGAAGCACGTGAGCCGTTTCCCATCAGCACGGATGAAGCCCTTGCGACCTGATAAGAAGAAAACATAGAAACATCAGAACATACATGTGTATTGGCTCCGGTGTCTATCCACCAATCAGGAGAATTACATACTGAAAGGACAGTAGGATAAATACCGTACCCAATGTCCTTCATCTCAGTATCAATGCCAATAACAACATTTGCGGACTTGCCGCTGTTCCCACACCGATCATGGCGTTCTGGGCAATCAGGAGCCCAATGTCCAGGAGCGCCACAAACATGGTAGTTCCCTTTCTTCTTATAAGGAGTCTTCCTCTTGAAGTTGGTTGAGTTGGAGGCTTTGTTCTTCTCGTCAAACTTGCCTTTTCTATTGTTCTTATTCTTAGACTTGTGAGATTGGAAGTTCTTCTTCTGTACCACATTGGCACTAGAACCTCCCTCAAAACTACGAGCGCGTGTGTCCTTTGCTCTCGCCTTCTCTTCCATATGAAGCGAGCCAATGAGATCCGAAACGGAAAACTCTTGTCTCTTATGTTTCAGAGAAGTAGCAAAATTCATCCACGAAGGAGAAAGCTTGGAAATAATGCCAGCGGCCACAAATTTGTCTAGTAAGGTACACTTAAACTGCTCGAGTTCTTTGGCAAGGGACTGAATCTCATGAGCCTGCTCAACCACGGAGCGCTCATCAGTCATTTTGTAGTCATAGTATTGCTCCATGACATACAATTCAGTGTCAGCGTCCGAGACCCCAAATTTGGCCTTGAGCGCATCGCACGCATCTTTACCATGGTCGAAAGCCATGTACGGGTCAACAATGTTGTGGTGACCCGGCATACCACTGCATGGTGTAGTATGCAAGTCTGATATAACACCAATGAAACACCGTTCCACTAGTATTATATCGCTCAGAGTGGTACAACAGAAACATATGCGGGTCCAAGGTATGTCTATAGAATTACAACATTGACTCTGTTACATAAGATCATCACAGCCTCCTACTTTACAATGAGGTAAATCTGCAAATAAACTCCAGAAGAACGACTCGTAGTCTAATCCTATCACGAACTCTATTTGTAGAGTATTTGACTAGCTATAGAGGCTTATGAATAGATTCTAGCTAAGTAGGAGCTAGGTATAGGAAGCTAGTTTCCTTCTATGGCTAAACTAGGTTTTCTCCTTGTTGGATGTGTACTGACTCCTCTGACAGGGTCCTGTCTCTTGAAGTAGTTGTTGACTCCTCGGTCTTCGAGTTGCACTGTAGATCCTCCTTCGATGCCTCCATATCTAAGCAGGGGATTTAAGAGTGGGATGAGTACGAGCGTACTCAACAAGTTCATTATAGGAAAGAGGTGTTTAATGCACTAGCTACGATATTAGACCAGAAAGTCTAATACCAATGCAAGTTTTCATAACCATTTCTTCAAAAGGTTGCTTTTATTCAGAAGAACTATGTCCGTCAGCCTTCACCGGTTTACTAGAACTTCATGGAGCTCCTTTCCGGCCGCGTTCGCAGTTCCATATCCCGGAACAGGGAGTGACAGGTCACGGTTCTTTACACTCTGCAGAGGTGTGTTGCTTTACCCATAAGAGATCTTAACCTTGGTGCCAACCGGGCGTACTCCCCGTCCACACTTCCTTTGGTGTGAGGCCCGGTATAAGGTCTAGCCAATCATGTTCCTCCGCTACCTCGAACACCCACCCTTTATTGCATGCGCCGACCCTGGGTCCACGTCGGTCCCATTATTCCCGTAATTTCAGGGTGGACCCCGACCGCGACAACAGTGTTGGGCTCTACCATACACTCCTACGCCGGTGGCTGCAACCCATCATAGACCGCAATACCGTGGGGACTTAAGGCTTCCCCAGCCTACCGCTTGTTCTTCGAACGACAAGTGTCTACGGACTGTGCCGTGGGGACTTAAGGCTTCCCCAGCCTACCGCTTGCCGCCGACAGATACAAGTGTCTACAGTAAAGCGCATCCGTTGATGAACGAGAGGTGGAAACACTTTTGACTACTCCGTCCCACTCTGGATCTTATGGTTAACACGGGTATTGCGGCACAAGAATCACTGGCGACATTTGTTGCTTAATCCTAGATGGATATAAACCCTTGCAATGGAACCTCCACCATATCAACACAATCCATGGTTCCATTGCCCACCACATAGTCATATTCATAGTTATGAAAGTAGTGGTTTTGGTTTTTATGCAATAGTGATAATCATAGTACTTTGCAAGTAATTTGATAAAGATACTCAAATGACATGAGCAAGCGATGAACTTGCCTTTCTTGACTGCAAGATTATACAGACAAGGTCTTCGATACGCAATAACTCCAAATTCTGAAATAGCATCATCGTCCGGTAAGGACGATGTTTAAAAGATTGGCAAGGATGCAATAATGCATAAGAATGAGATGCAATCGTTCTAAGCGTGATCTAACCCCGATGATTTATGCTCAGTGAGTTGTATTGATTGGTTCAGGGTGCGTTGCACTTTTAGAATGATTCACAAACAAGGTTCTTATTCAGGTGTGGTTACATAGTATCATAAACAGGTGCTGCAATATATCATCACAATAATAATAATAGCACACAACTATAACTTTTGGTATAATCCTAACATTTAATGAATATTGGTTGGTTTTAGCCCTATATGGCATGGTTAATGATTAATTATCATATACTTCAAAAGAATAACTTTTGAAGAACATGTTCTTTGATAAAGAACAAGTATGATAATTAGGGTTGTGGAGTTCTATGGTTTTCTATGGTTTTAATTGGTTTCTGGTGTAAGTAGTAGATGGATCACAACCTAGTTGGATTCATCAACACCTAGGGCTTGTAAGGTTGAGCTAAGCCTAGGCATCTTGAGCAATTTATTATAAATAGTGGCTATCAAGGTTGGTATATCTTGCTGGTGATAACTGGTTGTTGGCTATGGGTCCTATTAGGCAGGATTGATGATGATTCCTTATTTTCTTCAAAAGAATAACTTTTGAAGAACATACTTCTTAAATAATAAGAAGTATTACAATTAAGGTTGTGGTTATCTTGTATTAGCCATTGGATCTCTAAGTAGAGAATGGTTGGTTCCTAAATAGGATGATTCATAAGTATCTCACACTAGTAGGGTTTAGTGTGTATGGGATATGATGTCAATATTAGCATGGTTGCTAATGGAGTTCATCACAATGGTGTGATGCTATATAGGTATGAGTAAGGTTGATACTGCTGATCATAGGAATTTAGGGTTTAGACTTAGGTGTTCCTATTTGATCATCTAGGTTTGAGGGGATGAACACATGGAATGCTAAAATCTTAGTGATAGGCTCCTATATTTTATGTGGACCTGGATGTGCACTTAGTGGCTAATTATAGACCTAGATATGAATACAATGTCTCTTGATCACATGTCTTAACCTAGGGTTTAGGTTTAGAAGCGAATTAAGGTTCACATGAGGTAGTGGTTCTAGGGTTCCTGAATGGATTAGGGTTTTAGGAATCACATGAAATGATAGGGTTGTAATATCATTCCATGTGGAATTTAGGGTTTGTTATTTATCATTTGGTTCTATGGTTAATAACTTCATTTTATATTTGAAGTTATTAATAACTTGGAAATAAAAATAATATGGAATTTGGCATTTTATTATTTTTAAATAATTAATAATTAAGGTAATTATTATTTAGGGTTTTAAATCCTCCTAACAAGGATTTAATAAATTAATAGTAAAGGAAAATTAATTTTAATGTTTTCCTTATTTAGTTACTGGTTTTTTATTTATTTTCTGAAGTTTTCCTAATTATTGAATTTTAATTGAATTAAGAATTAAAATTAAAGGCTTAAATAATGATTTAAAAATAATTCAATTTTTATTAAAAATAAATATTTCATATTATATTTTTATTGGATAGAGTTTACTTTTCTAAGAATTTTGATATCTCATTTATATTTTTCTGAGTTAAAATGGATTTTACAATTTAATTCAAAGTTACAGATCTTTTCTGGATTTAAATTTAAAAACTAAAAGCTAAAGTTACCCGGGCTAATCTACCCCGGAGGCTGATCGGTGGGCCTTAGACCACGTCACCTGCCAGATGGAACGCTGACCAGGTCAAATTGACCAGGGGTCCCACGAGACACGTCTTTCCACCGGCGGTTAAACGCCGGCGAGTCTGTTCGCGACGGCGCCGCCGATTTCTGGCGCCCCAGGACACGCGGCTAGGCTCTATCGGACCCCCGTGACACGCTGAGTACCGTGGTGATGTTGGTTTTCCCGAATGGCCACCGGAGCTTCGCCGGAGAACACGCCCGCGGCGGAGCAACTCCGGCCAGATTGCAAGAACTGGCTACAGGCGGCGATAGGATGCAATAATAGGCTCAAGCGAAGCGCAAGCTCACCAGGAACATGTAGGACTTGACGGCATGGCCGGAGACGACCTGGTTCGCCGGAATTGGTTGATGCCGACGCCGGAGAAGACGATGTCATCGGCGTCGATTTCGGGCACCCCCACTCGATTCCTCCCGTGGGCGTAGCTTGTCGAGGACGGCGGTCATGGTGGTGGGCTCGGTTTGGCTCGGGGAGGCGTCCTTCGCCGGCGGTGAGGTGGAGTGGTTCGGCCAGGGTTTCGGCAGGGCAAGTAAATGGAGCAGAGGAAGAAGAAAGGAAGACTAGGGTTCGTCCAAGGGTCTTTATACTACATGGCGGAGCACGCCACGCCACACCATCGAGCAAGGGCAGGCCGCCAGCGAGAGGGAGAAAAGGAGCACGCCTCCTCGCTGTCGTCCATGCGTGGAGAAGGAGATGAGGACGAAGCCCCCTCCTTCGTTTATATTTTTTTGAACCGGTACAGTGGGCTAGTAGGTGGGCTGCTGGTGGGTTGTGCTTGGGCCGCGTTGGTGGTCTTCATGCTGGGCCAGTTGTTGGGCTGCTGCGCTCTGGTGAGGTCCAGGTAAGGCTTTTTTCCTTTTCTGTTTATTTATTATCTGTTTTCTATTTTCTATTTGAATCTGATTTGAATTCAAATTTAAATTTGCAGGTTTCTTGTTATGTCAATTCAATTAAAAGATGGAGTGATGCATTACACCACATTCTTTTTTGAAGCAAGTATTTTATATTTGATTACATTTCATGCTTGTTGGCTTTTTCAAAATAACAAATAGACATGAGTTTATATTCTCTTTTTAATTTTCTTTTTCCTGGTGAATCAAATATTTTGGATTATTATAGTTGATACTTTCAACTCAAAGTATTTTAAAGGTTGTACTAAGACTTGGTTTCAATTTAGGTAATTGATCACTTGCACATGTTTTTTTATATGAGCACCAATGTATTATGGTTTTATAGTATCTATGGTAAACCCCTTGTTAAGTTTAATACTTTCCATTATCTTTGAAAGTATTTATGTAGGTCTTATTTCAATCATGGTTGATCTTGGTTACAAGGGATAATTGGTTGATTTGTACACACATGGTTTTAATTATGAAATGTAGCATAAGGTTTTTCTTATGTTCAAGAATTGAAGCATAAGATTTGATTAATGTGCAATACTAGGGTTCTGATGCTATTTACCTACTGGCATATGGTTTGGAATCTCAATTATAGCCCTGTTTTATATGGTGATCACCAAGGTGATGCATGAACTAGGTTTAGGGTATAGTACTAGATTATAGAGATGAAATAACACCATATTGCATGCCAGGGTTGAATCTCCCCTAACCATGATAAGGTAATGGCTTACTTAACATTTTATGAGCTCCTCTAGTTACTAAGATATTGAGAATTGGTTCCATCTTCTAGCAACTAACTTCTGTTATTATCCACAATTTATTATTAAAGTAACTACATTGGTAATAATTCTTTTTATAGTTAACTTTGGTCAAATGGATTGATGGTTTCTCACCATATAAAGTATGGAGTTTGACTTTAGAGGTTTTCATGTGGTTCTTAAGTGAAGAATAGGTGGAATGTAAATGTGGTAGAATTATATCTGTGAGCATCAAGGGGTTCACAAGTTAAGGTTGGGATCTAAGCCTAGGTTTGCTTATTATTGATCTCCTTATAATTTCATGTGGCTAATGATATCTGCTTATCCTATTAGGGTTTAACTTACCCTCACATAACTCAAGAGCATGATCATGGATTAGGCATGATCAACTTGTTCTTAATATCTTAACCTCAAGTTCTTTAGGGTTTATGATCATTACACAATTTATAATGATCAAGGTTGGACTTCCTAAGGTATCTCTCCTTGAATGGGTTTCTCACACCCAAGATCAAGTGTTGTCTTGATCAATTAAATATATACTTTCTTTTATAGTTTCTTGAATGGGCATGGTTATGGTTGTCTCAATTATCTTGAGTATAACACCATAGGTTGAGCTTTCTCATTTAAGAATGGTTATTCTAGGGTTTATGGTGTACTCCTAATATCTCCTTAGGTATCTATGCTAAGGTTTCATTTGTCTAGCTTAATTGGGTTAGTCTCTTCCTCACCTTATCAATTCAGGGTTATGGTATTATTCCATGTGATATTAGATTATCTCACCACTCCAAGGGAAATGGTTTTCAACCTAATACTTTAATTCAATGATTGTCCTTGAGTCTTAAATAGGTAGAGCTAAGAGTGGTATGAATGGTCTCACTCATTTGGGAAGGACTTGAATGATACTCTAGGGTTCCTCTTGAAGATGATGATTTGAATACTTGGATGTATATCCAAGGTTTAGCTCAAGGTTTGTTATTGCTTCTCTAATAAATAATATAGAGCTCTCACCTCTCTGATTTTGATGTATAATAATTTGAACTAAAGAAGAATTATATTCCTTAGTTGGATCTCCTTGTCTTGTTTTCAAGATTAAAGTAGTATGAATACCATGAGTTTCATGGTAGGATCAAGGATTAGATTCAAACATGGAAAAGATAAGTGAAGAATGGTTTCCCAATTATTGTTACTTGATTTCCAATTAATTGTAGATTCATATGTTATGGCAGGAAATTCCATATTATGATCTTTTATAGGATCAAGCAATTGATCTTTGAGTAAAGTATTGTTGTGTTGATTATTAGTTCCATTTGATCTAACCCCTTAGATCAAATCATCTCTACCCAAAACAAGGTTTTACCAAAGTCACATTGAGGTTTATAGCGCTTGGCTTGATGAGCTACTTCAGTTCCACCAAGATCAAGTGAAACTTCAGTTACTGTGACTGTCTTACTTTAAAGCGCGAAAATTCCCCAGATTTTCTATGCATGAATGCAATGCACACAACTGTTTCCTCTATTTTTGTAACCCCATTACCTGGGATATTACAGTCTCTACCCCTTAAACTAAACTTCGTCCTCGAAGTTTGATCTCTCTCACGCTTCCGAAGTGTGGTTCTGACTTATGCAGACTATATCTTTTCTCGAACTCCGTATTGATCTCACTAGATATAATTGAATATATCCCTTGTCCAGATTCTTCCTGGAATCCATTAGGGTTTGTCTCCGAACCATGGTTCTAACTTTGATTCATGGATTTCTTCCAACTCTATAAGCTTGTTTCCTTTCTCATTGAATATTCAATGATTAGGACTTCTTCTGGTCCTGACAGTCTTAATTGAGGACTAATTGGATAACAATCTCCTATTTGATAAAATAGGTCTTTGTTTTCCCTTCCTACCAAAAGTGCAGTAATGGTACTTGGTAAGGCACTTACCATGGAAATGGTTGTGATGGTTTATTTCCCTAGGAATGGATTAGACTCATTTAGTCCATCCAATCAGGGTTTATAATTGATACCTATAACTATTTTGGGTTATTTAGGTTCCATGAAAGGAACCATTCTATTAGTCTTTAGGTTTGGTATAATCAATATCCTTCGGTCTTTGGCCTTCTCAAGCTGTATTTGGTCTCCGATATTTCCTTTATCCAACTTCCTTAGCCTTAATTTACTTGGGCTATCATACTTCTGAGTAAATATTTCTCACTTTCTCAAGTTATAGTCCAATTCTTACTTCCTCGAGGTATAAACCTCAGCTTCTGGTCTGACATCCTTCTGAAAGTAGTGTTCAACAATCTTATGAAAATAAGATTGAACTTCCTCTCAGTTCAGACCTTCTTATTCTATCTTGCTCAAAATATTGAGTTATTGTACATCTAACTCAATCTTTACTCCACCCCTTAGAGTTTTCTTATGGTCTTCAACTCCTTTTCTTCCAACCCTTGGGTTGATGGTTGGAATATTGGTCTAAGTATAGCTTATGGTTTGTATTCTTCCAAGGTCTTGTGAAGAATCCTTGTGGTGTATCCACTCAATTGTGGACATCCAATGTGAATCCTTTGACTAAATGTTTATAGATCTAGGTATTTGGCTGACAAGATTTTTATTTGTTCACCAACTTTTGTTACAACTAATTAAATCGTGAACTATTTGTGATACCAACTAATACCAGCTGTGGTTATTATACCAACTGTGGCTATTTGATATCAAAAAAAAAATGGATTCTATTATAGGTTATGATCAACTGGACGAGACATCTTCTACTTTATCTCGCAGTATTGATCCTATACCACAACTGTGGTCTTCTGATACCAACTATGGTCTCCTTATATTTTCTATGGTTTCATAAGTCATCTTCCGTTTTCGAGGGTTCATTGGTGCAAGAAAACCACTAGCTGACACTATGAATATAGTATCCTAAGTGATTTCCCATGCATTCCCTCTTCCATAATGCCTATGGATCTGCTTCAGCTTCACCATAATCATCATGTTTCTTATCTTCATGCTTCTTATGTACTAAAGTACTCCTCTATTGAGGCAAGGCATGAGTTTTGATTTGTACTATCTTCAGAGTATTGTGGTTACTTCCCACAACTTTGCTTCCTTTCTCTGATGAACCTTCATCTTGTCTTCGGAATCTTCAGAATTTCGTCACTTCCTCACACGAATACTATTACCCTCTAGATCTATAGCATCAAGTAAGGACTTGATATTGCATCATGCATTTGCATACCAAAGTCAAACTTCATGTATGGATCTAGTCAAACAGAGAAAATTCAATAAAATCCAAGAAGATTCAGCTTTGTGCTTATAATACACATCATCATAAGCCTGAATATGATTGTTGAGTAAGACATCTCTAAGCATCAGACTGAGATGTGTAGTATAAAACACCACGTAAGATAGGTTTATATCGTGATACTTAGCACGAATAGATGGGATTCTACTATTTGTCTCAACTTTTACCTTAATTGCACATTTGCAATGAGATAAACTTGAAACAAAGTGGTTTGGGATGGTTAAGGTTAACCTAATTTTCTTTGGAAGTACTACTTAACTTAGTATTATTCCATATATAAGTGCGATTGAGGACTATTTGGTATGATACCCCTAGTTCTAATATGATTACTCTGAATACATATCTATTAAGATATAACTCCTATACTTCCAAGTGTTTCTATTATAAGCATATGGTCATGATGTGCTTGGCACACTTCCCATATTTTTTTGGAACACAGTTCTTGCACTATTGTCTGGCATCTTATTGTTCTTTTCCTAAATACTTTAGATGTTTATCACATAATGATTCTCAAGTGAATCATCTATGATTAACAATTCTACCATGTAATTAGACATATTTTATTCCTATTTCCCTTCCTTACCTCTCATGATTGACTCATCATGGTCTATATTACCTCATATAACTCATAGTTATCAGTTACTATCAATTGTTTCACAAGTTTGAATAATTTGCTTACCCATTATTTGTATCAGTTTACACCTTCTAGTAGGCTATCTTCCTACTATACTTATCTTTAGCACTTGATATTACTTCTATTACAGGTCTGAATAGTTCTTACTTAATCATAACATGTGTTGGTACACATCTTCCAATAGGATATCTTCCTTATGGTTGTATCCTCTCTTTGGACTACCATGTATTGTATACCAACTGGGGTCTACTCATCTATTATTTTAAGGACTTCATGAGGTACTACATGTTTGGGATTAGCTGACTAACTTTACTTTATCTTGGTAAGTTAGGTAAGAAATGTTGACTCAAGTGTGTCAGGATTATTCTCAAGTGAATACCCATCTCAAGTCATAAAATTATTTGGTTTGACTAAGACAACTTCCTATGGACACTACCCATCCTATAGGTCTCCTTTGAAGGGTTTTAATCCTAGGGTCAAAGCATTTGCTCTGATACCAACTGTGGTGACCCGGCATACCACTGCATGGTGTAGTATGCAAGTCTGATATAACACCAATGAAACACCGTTCCACTAGTATTATATCGCTCAGAGTGGTACAACAGAAACATATGCGGGTCCAAGGTATGTCTATAGAATTACAACATTGACTCTGTTACATAAGATCATCACAGCCTCCTACTTTACAATGAGGTAAATCTGCAAATAAACTCCAGAAGAACGACTCGTAGTCTAATCCTATCACGAACTCTATTTGTAGAGTATTTGACTAGCTATAGAGGCTTATGAATAGATTCTAGCTAAGTAGGAGCTAGGTATAGGAAGCTAGTTTCCTTCTATGGCTAAACTAGGTTTTCTCCTTGTTGGATGTGTACTGACTCCTCTGACAGGGTCCTGTCTCTTGAAGTAGTTGTTGACTCCTCGGTCTTCGAGTTGCACTGTAGATCCTCCTTCGATGACTCCATATCTAAGCAGGGGATTTAAGAGTGGGATGAGTACGAGCGTACTCAACAAGTTCATTATAGGAAAGAGGTGTTTAATGCACTAGCTACGATATTAGACCAGAAAGTCTAATACCAATGCAAGTTTTCATAACCATTTCTTCAAAAGGTTGCTTTTATTCAGAAGAACTATGTCCGTCAGCCTTCACCGGTTTACTAGAACTTCATGGAGCTCCTTTCCGGCCGCGTTCGCAGTTCCATATCCCGGAACAGGGAGTGACAGGTCACGGTTCTTTACACTCTGCAGAGGTGTGTTGCTTTACCCATAAGAGATCTTAACCTTGGTGCCAACCGGGCGTACTCCCCGTCCACACTTCCTTTGGTGTGAGGCCCGGTATAAGGTCTAGCCAATCATGTTCCTCCGCTACCTCGAACACCCACCCTTTATTGCATGCGCCGACCCTGGGTCCACGTCGGTCCCATTATTCCCGTAATTTCAGGGTGGACCCCGACCACGACAACAGTGCTGGGCTCTACCATACACTCCTACGCCGGTGGCTGCAACCCATCATAAACCGCAATACCGTGGGGACTTAAGGCTTCCCCAGCCTACCGCTTGTTCTTCGAACGACAAGTGTCTACGGACTGTGCCGTGGGGACTTAAGGCTTCCCCAGGCTACCGCTTGCCGCCGACAGATACAAGTGTCTACAGTAAAGCGCATCCGTTGATGAACGAGAGGTGGAAACACTTTTGACTACTCCGTCCCACTCCGGATCTTATGGTTAACACGGGTATTGCGGCACAAGAATCACTGGCGACATTTGTTGCTTAATCCTAGATGGATATAAACCCTTGCAATGGAACCTCCACCATATCAACACAATCCATGGTTCCATTGCCCACCACATAGTCATATTCATAGTTATGAAAGTAGTGGTTTTGGTTTTTATGCAATAGTGATAATCATAGTACTTTGCAAGTAATTTGATAAAGATACTCAAATGACATGAGCAAGCGATGAACTTGCCTTTCTTGACTGCAAGATTATACAGACAAGGTCTTCGATACGCAATAACTCCAAATTCTGAAATAGCATCATCGTCCGGTAAGGACGATGTTTAAAAGATTGGCAAGGATGCAATAATGCATAAGAATGAGATGCAATCGTTCTAAGCGTGATCTAACCCCGATGATTTATGCTCAGTGAGTTGTATTGATTGGTTCAGGGTGCGTTGCACTTTTAGAATGATTCACAAACAAGGTTCTTATTCAGGTGTGGTTACATAGTATCATAAACAGGTGCTGCAATATATCATCACAATAATAATAATAGCACACAACTATAACTTTTGGTATAATCCTAACATTTAATGAATATTGGTTGGTTTTAGCCCTATATGGCATGGTTAATGATTAATTATCATATACTTCAAAAGAATAACTTTTGAAGAACATGTTCTTTGATAAAGAACAAGTATGATAATTAGGGTTGTGGAGTTCTATGGTTTTCTATGGTTTTAATTGGTTTCTGGTGTAAGTAGTAGATGGATCACAACCTAGTTGGATTCATCAACACCTAGGGCTTGTAAGGTTGAGCTAAGCCTAGGCATCTTGAGCAATTTATTATAAATAGTGGCTATCAAGGTTGGTATATCTTGCTGGTGATAACTGGTTGTTGGCTATGGGTCCTATTAGGCAGGATTGATGATGATTCCTTATTTTCTTCAAAAGAATAACTTTTGAAGAACATACTTCTTAAATAATAAGAAGTATTACAATTAAGGTTGTGGTTATCTTGTATTAGCCATTGGATCTCTAAGTAGAGAATGGTTGGTTCCTAAATAGGATGATTCATAAGTATCTCACACTAGTAGGGTTTAGTGTGTATGGGATATGATGTCAATATTAGCATGGTTGCTAATGGAGTTCATCACAATGGTGTGATGCTATATAGGTATGAGTAAGGTTGATACTGCTGATCATAGGAATTTAGGGTTTAGACTTAGGTGTTCCTATTTGATCATCTAGGTTTGAGGGGATGAACACATGGAATGCTAAAATCTTAGTGATAGGCTCCTATATTTTATGTGGACCTGGATGTGCACTTAGTGGCTAATTATAGACCTAGATATGAATACAATGTCTCTTGATCACATGTCTTAACCTAGGGTTTAGGTTTAGAAGCGAATTAAGGTTCACATGAGGTAGTGGTTCTAGGGTTCCTGAATGGATTAGGGTTTTAGGAATCACATGAAATGATAGGGTTGTAATATCATTCCATGTGGAATTTAGGGTTTGTTATTTATCATTTGGTTCTATGGTTAATAACTTCATTTTATATTTGAAGTTATTAATAACTTGGAAATAAAAATAATATGGAATTTGGCATTTTATTATTTTTAAATAATTAATAATTAAGGTAATTATTATTTAGGGTTTTAAATCCTCCTAACAAGGATTTAATAAATTAATAGTAAAGGAAAATTAATTTTAATGTTTTCCTTATTTAGTTACTGGTTTTTTATTTATTTTCTGAAGTTTTCCTAATTATTGAATTTTAATTGAATTAAGAATTAAAATTAAAGGCTTAAATAATGATTTAAAAATAATTCAATTTTTATTAAAAATAAATATTTCATATTATATTTTTATTGGATAGAGTTTACTTTTCTAAGAATTTTGATATCTCATTTATATTTTTCTGAGTTAAAATGGATTTTACAATTTAATTCAAAGTTACAGATCTTTTCTGGATTTAAATTTAAAAACTAAAAGCTAAAGTTACCCGGGCTAATCTACCCCCAGAGGCTGACTGGTGGGCCTTAGACCACGTCAGCTGCCAGATGGAACGCTGACCAGGTCAAATTGACCAGGGGTCCCACGAGACACGTCTTTCCACCGGCGGTTAAACGCCGGCGAGTCTGTTCGCGACGGCGCCGCCGATTTCTGGCGCCCCAGGACACGCGGCTAGGCTCTATCGGACCCCCGTGACACGCTGAGTACCGTGGTGATGTTGGTTTTCCCGAATGGCCACCGGAGCTTCGCCGGAGAACACGCCCGCGGCGGAGCAACTCCGGCCAGATTGCAAGAACTGGCTACAGGCGGCGATAGGATGCAATAATAGGCTCAAGCGAAGCGCAAGCTCACCAGGAACATGTAGGACTTGACGGCATGGCCGGAGACGACCTGGTTCGCCGGAATTGGTTGATGCCGACGCCGGAGAAGACGATGTCATCGGCGTCGATTTCGGGCACCCCCACTCGATTCCTCCCGTGGGCGTAGCTTGTCGAGGACGGCGGTCATGGTGGTGGGCTCGGTTTGGCTCGGGGAGGCGTCCTTCGCCGGCGGTGAGGTGGAGTGGTTCGGCCAGGGTTTCGGCAGGGCAAGTAAATGGAGCAGAGGAAGAAGAAAGGAAGACTAGGGTTCGTCCAAGGGTCTTTATACTACATGGCGGAGCACGCCACGCCACACCATCGAGCAAGGGCAGGCCGCCAGCGAGAGGGAGAAAAGGAGCACGCCTCCTCGCTGTCGTCCATGCGTGGAGAAGGAGATGAGGACGAAGCCCCCTCCTTCGTTTATATTTTTTTGAACCGGTACAGTGGGCTAGTAGGTGGGCTGCTGGTGGGTTGTGCTTGGGCCGCGTTGGTGGTCTTCATGCTGGGCCAGTTGTTGGGCTGCTGCGCTCTGGTGAGGTCCAGGTAAGGCTTTTTTCCTTTTCTGTTTATTTATTATCTGTTTTCTATTTTCTATTTGAATCTGATTTGAATTCAAATTTAAATTTGCAGGTTTCTTGTTATGTCAATTCAATTAAAAGATGGAGTGATGCATTACACCACATTCTTATTTGAAGCAAGTATTTTATATTTGATTACATTTCATGCTTGTTGGCTTTTTCAAAATAACAAATAGACATGAGTTTATATTCTCTTTTTAATTTTCTTTTTCCTGGTGAATCAAATATTTTGGATTATTATAGTTGATACTTTCAACTCAAAGTATTTTAAAGGTTGTACTAAGACTTGGTTTCAATTTAGGTAATTGATCACTTGCACATGTTTTTTTATATGAGCACCAATGTATTATGGTTTTATAGTATCTATGGTAAACCCCTTGTTAAGTTTAATACTTTCCATTATCTTTGAAAGTATTTATGTAGGTCTTATTTCAATCATGGTTGATCTTGGTTACAAGGGATAATTGGTTGATTTGTACACACATGGTTTTAATTATGAAATGTAGCATAAGGTTTTTCTTATGTTCAAGAATTGAAGCATAAGATTTGATTAATGTGCAATACTAGGGTTCTGATGCTATTTACCTACTGGCATATGGTTTGGAATCTCAATTATAGCCCTGTTTTATATGGTGATCACCAAGGTGATGCATGAACTAGGTTTAGGGTATAGTACTAGATTATAGAGATGAAATAACACCATATTGCATGCCAGGGTTGAATCTCCCCTAACCATGATAAGGTAATGGCTTACTTAACATTTTATGAGCTCCTCTAGTTACTAAGATATTGAGAATTGGTTCCATCTTCTAGCAACTAACTTCTGTTATTATCCACAATTTATTATTAAAGTAACTACATTGGTAATAATTCTTTTTATAGTTAACTTTGGTCAAATGGATTGATGGTTTCTCACCATATAAAGTATGGAGTTTGACTTTAGAGGTTTTCATGTGGTTCTTAAGTGAAGAATAGGTGGAATGTAAATGTGGTAGAATTATATCTGTGAGCATCAAGGGGTTCACAAGTTAAGGTTGGGATCTAAGCCTAGGTTTGCTTATTATTGATCTCCTTATAATTTCATGTGGCTAATGATATCTGCTTATCCTATTAGGGTTTAACTTACCCTCACATAACTCAAGAGCATGATCATGGATTAGGCATGATCAACTTGTTCTTAATATCTTAACCTCAAGTTCTTTAGGGTTTATGATCATTACACAATTTATAATGATCAAGGTTGGACTTCCTAAGGTATCTCTCCTTGAATGGGTTTCTCACACCCAAGATCAAGTGTTGTCTTGATCAATTAAATATATACTTTCTTTTATAGTTTCTTGAATGGGCATGGTTATGGTTGTCTCAATTATCTTGAGTATAACACCATAGGTTGAGCTTTCTCATTTAAGAATGGTTATTCTAGGGTTTATGGTGTACTCCTAATATCTCCTTAGGTATCTATGCTAAGGTTTCATTTGTCTAGCTTAATTGGGTTAGTCTCTTCCTCACCTTATCAATTCAGGGTTATGGTATTATTCCATGTGATATTAGATTATCTCACCACTCCAAGGGAAATGGTTTTCAACCTAATACTTTAATTCAATGATTGTCCTTGAGTCTTAAATAGGTAGAGCTAAGAGTGGTATGAATGGTCTCACTCATTTGGGAAGGACTTGAATGATACTCTAGGGTTCCTCTTGAAGATGATGATTTGAATACTTGGATGTATATCCAAGGTTTAGCTCAAGGTTTGTTATTGCTTCTCTAATAAATAATATAGAGCTCTCACCTCTCTGATTTTGATGTATAATAATTTGAACTAAAGAAGAATTATATTCCTTAGTTGGATCTCCTTGTCTTGTTTTCAAGATTAAAGTAGTATGAATACCATGAGTTTCATGGTAGGATCAAGGATTAGATTCAAACATGGAAAAGATAAGTGAAGAATGGTTTCCCAATTATTGTTACTTGATTTCCAATTAATTGTAGATTCATATGTTATGGCAGGAAATTCCATATTATGATCTTTTATAGGATCAAGCAATTGATCTTTGAGTAAAGTATTGTTGTGTTGATTATTAGTTCCATTTGATCTAACCCCTTAGATCAAATCATCTCTACCCAAAACAAGGTTTTACCAAAGTCACATTGAGGTTTATAGCGCTTGGCTTGATGAGCTACTTCAGTTCCACCAAGATCAAGTGAAACTTCAGTTACTGTGACTGTCTTACTTTAAAGCGCGAAAATTCCCCAGATTTTCTATGCATGAATGCAATGCACACAACTGTTTCCTCTATTTTTGTAACCCCATTACCTGGGATATTACAGTCTCTACCCCTTAAACTAAACTTCGTCCTCGAAGTTTGATCTCTCTCACGCTTCCGAAGTGTGGTTCTGACTTATGCAGACTATATCTTTTCTCGAACTCCGTATTGATCTCACTAGATATAATTGAATATATCCCTTGTCCAGATTCTTCCTGGAATCCATTAGGGTTTGTCTCCGAACCATGGTTCTAACTTTGATTCATGGATTTCTTCCAACTCTATAAGCTTGTTTCCTTTCTCATTGAATATTCAATGATTAGGACTTCTTAGTCCCTGACAGTCTTAATTGAGGACTAATTGGATAACAATCTCCTATTTGATAAAATAGGTCTTTGTTTTCCCTTCCTACCAAAAGTGCAGTAATGGTACTTGGTAAGGCACTTACCATGGAAATGGTTGTGATGGTTTATTTCCCTAGGAATGGATTAGACTCATTTAGTCCATCCAATCAGGGTTTATAATTGATACCTATAACTATTTTGGGTTATTTAGGTTCCATGAAAGGAACCATTCTATTAGTCTTTAGGTTTGGTATAATCAATATCCTTCGGTCTTTGGCCTTCTCAAGCTGTATTTGGTCTCCGATATTTCCTTTATCCAACTTCCTTAGCCTTAATTTACTTGGGCTATCATACTTCTGAGTAAATATTTCTCACTTTCTCAAGTTATAGTCCAATTCTTACTTCCTCGAGGTATAAACCTCAGCTTCTGGTCTGACATCCTTCTGAAAGTAGTGTTCAACAATCTTATGAAAATAAGATTGAACTTCCTCTCAGTTCAGACCTTCTTATTCTATCTTGCTCAAAATATTGAGTTATTGTACATCTAACTCAATCTTTACTCCACCCCTTAGAGTTTTCTTATGGTCTTCAACTCCTTTTCTTCCAACCCTTGGGTTGATGGTTGGAATATTGGTCTAAGTATAGCTTATGGTTTGTATTCTTCCAAGGTCTTGTGAAGAATCCTTGTGGTGTATCCACTCAATTGTGGACATCCAATGTGAATCCTTTGACTAAATGTTTATAGATCTAGGTATTTGGCTGACAAGATTTTTATTTGTTCACCAACTTTTGTTACAACTAATTAAATCATGAACTATTTGTGATACCAACTAATACCAGCTGTGGTTATTATACCAACTGTGGCTATTTGATATCAAAAAAAAATGGATTCTATTATAGGTTATGATCAACTGGACGAGACATCTTCTACTTTATCTCGCAGTATTGATCCTATACCACAACTGTGGTCTTCTGATACCAACTATGGTCTCCTTATATTTTCTATGGTTTCATAAGTCATCTTCCGTTTTCGAGGGTTCATTGGTGCAAGAAAACCACTAGCTGACACTATGAATATAGTATCCTAAGTGATTTCCCATGCATTCCCTCTTCCATAATGCCTATGGATCTGCTTCAGCTTCACCATAATCATCATGTTTCTTATCTTCATGCTTCTTATGTACTAAAGTACTCCTCTATTGAGGCAAGGCATGAGTTTTGATTTGTACTATCTTCGTAGTATTGTGGTTACTTCCCACAACTTTGCTTCCTTTCTCGATGAACCTTCATCTTGTCTTCTAATCTTCTGAATTTCGTCACTTCCTCACACGAATACTATTACCCTCTAGATCTATAGCATCAAGTAAGGACTTGATATTGCATCATGCATTTGCATACCAAAGTCAAACTTCATGTATGGATCTAGTCAAACAGAGAAAATTCAATAAAATCCAAGAAGATTCAGCTTTGTGCTTATAATACACATCATCATAAGCCTGAATATGATTGTTGAGTAAGACATCTCTAAGCATCAGACTGAGATGTGTAGTATAAAACACCACGTAAGATAGGTTTATATCGTGATACTTAGCACGAATAGATGGGATTCTACTATTTGTCTCAACTTTTACCTTAATTGCACATTTGCAATGAGATAAACTTGAAACAAAGTGGTTTGGGATGGTTAAGGTTAACCTAATTTTCTTTGGAAGTACTACTTAACTTAGTATTATTCCATATATAAGTGCGATTGAGGACTATTTGGTATGATACCCCTAGTTCTAATATGATTACTCTGAATACATATCTATTAAGATATAACTCCTATACTTCCAAGTGTTTCTATTATAAGCATATGGTCATGATGTGCTTGGCACACTTCCCATATTTTTTTGGAACACAGTTCTTGCACTATTGTCTGGCATCTTATTGTTCTTTTCCTAAATACTTTAGATGTTTATCACATAATGATTCTCAAGTGAATCATCTATGATTAACAATTCTACCATGTAATTAGACATATTTTATTCCTATTTCCCTTCCTTACCTCTCATGATTGACTCATCATGGTCTATATTACCTCATATAACTCATAGTTATCAGTTACTATCAATTGTTTCACAAGTTTGAATAATTTGCTTACCCATTATTTGTATCAGTTTACACCTTCTAGTAGGCTATCTTCCTACTATACTTATCTTTAGCACTTGATATTACTTCTATTACAGGTCTGAATAGTTCTTACTTAATCATAACATGTGTTGGTACACATCTTCCAATAGGATATCTTCCTTATGGTTGTATCCTCTCTTTGGACTACCATGTATTGTATACCAACTGGGGTCTACTCATCTATTATTTTAAGGACTTCATGAGGTACTACATGTTTGGGATTAGCTGACTAACTTTACTTTATCTTGGTAAGTTAGGTAAGAAATGTTGACTCAAGTGTGTCAGGATTATTCTCAAGTGAATACCCATCTCAAGTCATAAAATTATTTGGTTTGACTAAGACAACTTCCTATGGACACTACCCATCCTATAGGTCTCCTTTGAAGGGTTTTAATCCTAGGGTCAAAGCATTTGCTCGATACCAATCGTGGTGACCCGGCATACCACTGCATGGTGTAGTATGCAAGTCTGATATAACACCAATGAAACACCGTTCCACTAGTATTATATCGCTCAGAGTGGTACAACAGAAACATATGCGGGTCCAAGGTATGTCTATAGAATTACAACATTGACTCTGTTACATAAGATCATCACAGCCTCCTACTTTACAATGAGGTAAATCTGCAAATAAACTCCAGAAGAACGACTCGTAGTCTAATCCTATCACGAACTCTATTTGTAGAGTATTTGACTAGCTATAGAGGCTTATGAATAGATTCTAGCTAAGTAAGAGCTAGGTATAGGAAGCTAGTTTCCTTCTATGGCTAAACTAGGTTTTCTCCTTGTTGGATGTGTACTGACTCCTCTGACAGGGTCCTGTCTCTTGAAGTAGTTGTTGACTCCTCGGTCTTCGAGTTGCACTGTAGATCCTCCTTCGATGCCTCCATATCTAAGCAGGGGATTTAAGAGTGGGATGAGTACGAGCGTACTCAACAAGTTCATTATAGGAAAGAGGTGTTTAATGCACTAGCTACGATATTAGACCAGAAAGTCTAATACCAATGCAAGTTTTCATAACTATTTCTTCAAAAGGTTGCTTTTCTTCAGAAGAACTATGTCCGTCAGCCTTCACCGGTTTACTAGAACTTCATGGAGCTCCTTTCCGGCCGCGTTCGCAGTTCCATATCCCGGAACAGGGAGTGACAGGTCACGGTTCTTTACACTCTGCAGAGGTGTGTTGCTTTACCCATAAGAGATCTTAACCTTGGTGCCAACCGGGCGTACTCCCCGTCCACACTTCCTTTGGTGTGAGGCCCGGTATAAGGTCTAGCCAATCATGTTCCTCCGCTACCTCGAACACCCACCCTTTATTGCATGCGCCGACCCTGGGTCCACGTCGGTCCCATTATTCCCGTAATTTCAGGGTGGACCCCGACCACGACAACGGTCTTTGGGCTCTACCATACACTCCTACGCCGGTGGCTGCAACCCATCATAGACCGCAATACCGTGGGGACTTAAGGCTTCCCCAGCCTACCGCTTGTTCTTCGAACGACAAGTGTCTACGGACTGTGCCGTGGGGACTTAAGGCTTCCCCAGCCTACCGCTTGCCGCCGACAGATACAAGTGTCTACGGTAAAGCGCATCCGTTGATGAACGAGAGGTGGAAACACTTTTGACTACTCCGTCCCACTCCGGATCTTATGGTTAACACGGGTATTGCGGCACAAGAATCACTGGCGACATTTGTTGCTTAATCCTAGATGGATATAAACCCTTGCAATGGAACCTCCACCATATCAACACAATCCATGGTTCCATTGCCCACCACATAGTCATATTCATAGTTATGAAAGTAGTGGTTTTGGTTTTTATGCAATAGTGATAATCATAGTACTTTGCAAGTAATTTGATAAAGATACTCAAATGACATGAGCAAGCGATGAACTTGCCTTTCTTGACTGCAAGATTATACAGACAAGGTCTTCGATACGCAATAACTCCAAATTCTGAAATAGCATCATCGTCCAGTAAGGACGATGTTTAAAAGATTGGCAAGGATGCAATAATGCATAAGAATGAGATGCAATCATTCTAAGCGTGATCTAACCCCGATGATTTATGCTCAGTGAGTTGTATTGATTGGTTCAGGGTGCATTGCACTTTTAGAATGATTCACAAACAAGGTTCTTATTCAGGTGTGGTTACATAGTATCATAAACAGGTGCTGCAATATATCATCACAATAATAATAATAGCACACAACTATAACTTTTGGTATAATCCTAACATTTAATGAATATTGGTTGGTTTTAGCCCTATATGGCATGGTTAATGATTAATTATCATATACTTCAAAAGAATAACTTTTGAAGAACATGTTCTTTGATAAAGAACAAGTATGATAATTAGGGTTGTGGAGTTCTATGGTTTTCTATGGTTTTAATTGGTTTCTGGTGTAAGTAGTAGATGGATCACAACCTAGTTGGATTCATCAACACCTAGGGCTTGTAAGGTTGAGCTAAGCCTAGGCATCTTGAGCAATTTATTATAAATAGTGGCTATCAAGGTTGGTATATCTTGCTGGTGATAATTGGTTGTTGGCTATGGGTCCTATTAGGCAGGATTGATGATGATTCCTTATTTTCTTCAAAAGAATAACTTTTGAAGAACATACTTCTTAAATAATAAGAAGTATTACAATTAAGGTTGTGGTTATCTTGTATTAGCCATTGGATCTCTAAGTAGAGAATGGTTGGTTCCTAAATAGGATGATTCATAAGTATCTCACACTAGTAGGGTTTAGTGTGTATGGGATATGATGTCAATATTAGCATGGTTGCTAATGGAGTTCATCACAATGGTGTGATGCTATATAGGTATGAGTAAGGTTGATACTGCTGATCATAGGAATTTAGGGTTTAGACTTAGGTGTTCCTATTTGATCATCTAGGTTTGAGGGGATGAACACATGGAATGCTAAAATCTTAGTGATAGGCTCCTATATTTTATGTGGACCTGGATGTGCACTTAGTGGCTAATTATAGACCTAGATATGAATACAATGTCTCTTGATCACATGTCTTAACCTAGGGTTTAGGTTTAGAAGCGAATTAAGGTTCACATGTGGTAGTGGTTCTAGGGTTCCTGAATGGATTAGGGTTTTAGGAATCACATGAAATGATAGGGTTGTAATATCATTCCATGTGGAATTTAGGGTTTGTTATTTATCATTTGGTTCTATGGTTAATAACTTCATTTTATATTTGAAGTTATTAATAACTTGGAAATAAAAATAATATGGAATTTGGCATTTCATTATTTTTAAATAATTAATAATTAAGGTAATTATTATTTAGGGTTTTAAATCCTCCTAACAAGGATTTAATAAATTAATAGTAAAGGAAAATTAATTTTAATGTTTTCCTTATTTAGTTACTGGTTTTTTATTTATTTTCTGAAGTTTTCCTAATTATTGAATTTTAATTGAATTAAGAATTAAAATTAAAGGCTTAAATAATGATTTAAAAATAATTCAATTTTTATTAAAAATAAATATTTCATATTATATTTTTATTGGATAGAGTTTACTTTTCTAAGAATTTTGATATCTCATTTATATTTTTCTGAGTTAAAATGGATTTTACAATTTAATTCAAAGTTCTGAGATCTTTTCCGGATTTAAATTTAAAAACTAAAAGCTAAAGTTACCGGGCTAATCTACCCCCAGAGGCTGACTGGTGGGCCTTAGACCACGTCAGCTGCCAGATGGAACGCTGACCAGGTCAAATTGACCAGGGGTCCCACGAGACACGTCTTTCCACCGGCGGTTAAACGCCGGCGAGTCTGTTCGCGACGGCGCGCCGCCGTTCTCGGCGCCCGGGACACGCGGCTAGGCTCTATCGGACCCCCGTGACACGCTGAGTACCGTGGTGATGTTGGTTTTCCCGAATGGCCACCGGAGCTTCGGCCAGGAGAACACGCCGCGGCGGAGCAACTCCGGCCGGATTGCAAGAACTGCTACGGCGGCGATAGGATGCAATAATAGGCTCAAGCGAAGCGCAAGCTCACCAGGAACATGTAGGACTTGACGGCATGGCCGGAGACGACCTGGTTCGCCGGAATTGGTTGATGCCGACGCCGGAGAAGACGATGTCATCGGCGTCGATTTCGGGCACCCCCACTCGATTCCTCCCGTGGGCGTAGCTTGTCGAGGACGGCGGTCATGGTGGTGGGCTCGGTTTGGCTCGGGGAGGCGTCCTTCGCCGGCGGTGAGGTGGAGTGGTTCGGCCGGGGGTTTCGGCAGGGCAAGTAAATGGAGCAGAGGAAGAAGAAAGGAAGACTAGGGTTCGTCCAAGGGTCTTTATACTACATGGCGGAGCACGCCACGCCACACCATCGAGCAAGGGCAGGCCGCCAGCGAGAGGGAGAAAAGGAGCACGCCTCCGCTGTCGTCCATGCGTGGAGAAGGAGATGAGGACGAAGCCCCCTCCTTCGTTTATATTTTTTTGAACCGGTACAGTGGGCTAGTAGGTGGGCTGCTGGTGGGTTGTGCTTGGGCCGCGTTGGTGGTCTTCATGCTGGGCCAGTTGTTGGGCTGCTGCGCTCTGGTGAGGTCCAGTAAGGCTTTTTCCTTTTTCGTTTATTTATTATCTGTTTTCTATTTTCTATTTGAATCTGATTTGAATTCAAATTTAAATTTGCAGGTTTCTTGTTATGTCAATTCAATTAAAAGATGGAGTGATGCATTACACCACATTCTTATTTGAAGCAAGTATTTTATATTTGATTACATTTCATGCTTGTTGGCTTTTTCAAAATAACAAATAGACATGAGTTTATATTCTCTTTTTAATTTTCTTTTTCCTGGTGAATCAAATATTTTGGATTATTATAGTTGATACTTTCAACTCAAAGTATTTTAAAGGTTGTACTAAGACTTGGTTTCAATTTAGGTAATTGATCACTTGCACATGTTTTTTTATATGAGCACCAATGTATTATGGTTTTATAGTATCTATGGTAAACCCCTTGTTAAGTTTAATACTTTCCATTATCTTTGAAAGTATTTATGTAGGTCTTATTTCAATCATGGTTGATCTTGGTTACAAGGGATAATTGGTTGATTTGTACACACATGGTTTTAATTATGAAATGTAGCATAAGGTTTTTCTTATGTTCAAGAATTGAAGCATAAGATTTGATTAATGTGCAATACTAGGGTTCTGATGCTATTTACCTACTGGCATATGGTTTGGAATCTCAATTATAGCCCTGTTTTATATGGTGATCACCAAGGTGATGCATGAACTAGGTTTAGGGTATAGTACTAGATTATAGAGATGAAATAACACCATATTGCATGCCAGGGTTGAATCTCCCCTAACCATGATAAGGTAATGGCTTACTTAACATTTTATGAGCTCCTCTAGTTACTAAGATATTGAGAATTGGTTCCATCTTCTAGCAACTAACTTCTGTTATTATCCACAATTTATTATTAAAGTAACTACATTGGTAATAATTCTTTTTATAGTTAACTTTGGTCAAATGGATTGATGGTTTCTCACCATATAAAGTATGGAGTTTGACTTTAGAGGTTTTCATGTGGTTCTTAAGTGAAGAATAGGTGGAATGTAAATGTGGTAGAATTATATCATGAGCATCAAGGGGTTCACAAGTTAAGGTTGGGATCTAAGCCTAGGTTTGCTTATTATTGATCTCCTTATAATTTCATGTGGCTAATGATATCTGCTTATCCTATTAGGGTTTAACTTACCCTCACATAACTCAAGAGCATGATCATGGATTAGGCATGATCAACTTGTTCTTAATATCTTAACCTCAAGTTCTTTAGGGTTTATGATCATTACACAATTTATAATGATCAAGGTTGGACTTCCTAAGGTATCTCTCCTTGAATGGGTTTCTCACACCCAAGATCAAGTGTTGTCTTGATCAATTAAATATATACTTTCTTTTATAGTTTCTTGAATGGGCATGGTTATGGTTGTCTCAATTATCTTGAGTATAACACCATAGGTTGAGCTTTCTCATTTAAGAATGGTTATTCTAGGGTTTATGGTGTACTCCTAATATCTCCTTAGGTATCTATGCTAAGGTTTCATTTGTCTAGCTTAATTGGGTTAGTCTCTTCCTCACCTTATCAATTCAGGGTTATGGTATTATTCCATGTGATATTAGATTATCTCACCACTCCAAGGGAAATGGTTTTCAACCTAATACTTTAATTCAATGATTGTCCTTGAGTCTTAAATAGGTAGAGCTAAGAGTGGTATGAATGGTCTCACTCATTTGGGAAGGACTTGAATGATACTCTAGGGTTCCTCTTGAAGATGATGATTTGAATACTTGGATGTATATCCAAGGTTTAGCTCAAGGTTTGTTATTGCTTCTCTAATAAATAATATAGAGCTCTCACCTCTCTGATTTTGATGTATAATAATTTGAACTAAAGAAGAATTATATTCCTTAGTTGGATCTCCTTGTCTTGTTTTCAAGATTAAAGTAGTATGAATACCATGAGTTTCATGGTAGGATCAAGGATTAGATTCAAACATGGAAAAGATAAGTGAAGAATGGTTTCCCAATTATTGTTACTTGATTTCCAATTAATTGTAGATTCATATGTTATGGCAGGAAATTCCATATTATGATCTTTTATAGGATCAAGCAATTGATCTTTGAGTAAAGTATTGTTGTGTTGATTATTAGTTCCATTTGATCTAACCCCTTAGATCAAATCATCTCTACCCAAAACAAGGTTTTACCAAAGTCACATTGAGGTTTATAGCGCTTGGCTTGATGAGCTACTTCAGTTCCACCAAGATCAAGTGAAACTTCAGTTACTGTGACTGTCTTACTTTAAAGCGCGAAAATTCCCCAGATTTTCTATGCATGAATGCAATGCACACAACTGTTTCCTCTATTTTTGTAACCCCATTACCTGGGATATTACAAATGTTGTCCCCAAGAATGCTGAACAAGGCCGCCATAAACATGGCGTCGACCTTCTCAAACTTTTCCTGCTCCTCTGCAGAAAGAGGCCCCTCAGGTCTAGCATCTGTGGCGCTAAAACAGCCTAGGTTTTTAAACCATAGAACAACCTTTGTGCGCCACCTCCTGTAATGCATACCATCAAAGAGGGGAGGTCGAGTAGCGGCAACAACGCTGCTTGAATTGATTTGCCTATAATCAGGTTTTTGGATTGTTGAATATATAAGCAAATATCCATATGAAATAATCCGTACAAGTAACTGATAAATCATGACTATGAAAACAATAAATAAACTAATCGTGCAGACTGGTAAGATAGATGAACAGATCACATCTACCACAGAAACTAGAAGAAGAAACTCTAACAGAAACTGAAAGAGAAACGACAAGAACACATACTTCGCAGCAGCGTCGTTGTCACCCATGTTGAGGTTGTCGAAGACGTCGCTGAGGTCCGGGAAGAAGTTGTCGGTGTGGAGGAACTCGTCGTCCGATGACGACGTCGTGATGCCAGTAGTCGCGCCGGAACGCTCCCCAAAAACCTGATTGCCCCTCACCCGTACAGGTTCACAAGGGGCAGGGTTCCGGAGGCCTACTGTCCCGACAGTCGGTGCACGTCGACGGACGGGATGAGAAAGACGAAGGCGGCGGCGCAATGAACTGGAAACAGGTAGTCGCGTATGTGTCTAGTACAGGCTAGGGTTTGCGTCCGCGCTTATATAGTGCGGTTCGGGAAGGTCGTCGGATGCAACCCACGTACGAGTTCACGATCCAGAAAAACCGGAACTAAAACGGCTGTGTTAACATCCGTTAATGACCCGTAATTGATTACACAATTAATTTTCTAAAGAGTAAAAAGATAAGCTCGGCTCGGCGAGATTCCCCGCAACCCGCGGAGCGTCGTGTCGTGACGAGGCGTGGAGTGGAGTGACGAGGCGAGGCGGGCGGAGGAGGAGGAGGAGTACGCGAGGGCTCTCTCTCTTCTTACTCACTTACTAGGACTAGAACAACGCTCTCTTCCAACTAGCAATGTAGGACTAAACTTTAGCACACACTAGTGCTGCCACTGATTTTTGGAATGGACCATGTGAGTTTTAGAATTTAATAATTGGATATGAGCCAAAGGCCAAATGCCCAAAAAGTCCAGCATAGCTAGTGTGTGCTTTCTCTGGGTTCTTTTGTGTTCTTTTCTGCTACACGGTTATCCCCAACATGTTTGTGTGCTACCGTTGGCAAGTTTTTTTTATTAATTTAAAGCCGTTGTGCCTTCCGTCTAAAAAAACCAGCACTACAAATCAACTCCAACTCATGGCTCTGAGAATGCTGACACACTTGTAGCTAGGTGCACAAGCATAGTTAGTCCAATTCACTCGAGAGGGGTGTTGAATGAACAGATGGGTGGCCCTTGTTTGGTTGAGACATATGTATGCAGATTCTCACTTTCTCACTTCTACATCGGCATTTCTTTCACGCTGGCATCATAACCAAGGGTGACGGGATCGATGCTTCCATGATCTGCACTAGGGTGACCATGAATGGAAAACACAATGCAATGCGCATGCCTGCTCACGTCACAGTGCTCATCTACTTCGAGGCCTACTAAGTACGTCCTGCGCTCTAACAAGGTTACGGTGCTGCGATTTCTTGCCTGATTTTCTGGCTAGAGCCAGGTATTCTCATAACATAAAAATACCTGCTATTAAAGTTTTTTTTTAAAGAAACTGAATTCTTTTTAAACAAATAGAAATAATTTCTATGAACATGTAAAATTTTGTATTTTGAGATACACAAAATCAAAAACTGTAGCTCAAAGTAGATAATTTTATTGTTTTACGTCGCATATGTGAACATAATTCTACCAAATTTATATTTATATACTAAACACAGGACACCAATGTGTCTAGGGTAAAGTGGTTGAAGCGGCCAAAAGTCGCCGGTTGAATCCAGGAAAAATCGGCGACAACAATCCAAGGAGCCGACTATTCCAGAGAGGAAGGCATCGATGAAGACTTGACAAACTACCCCAGATCCAGCGAGACGGAACCAGCGAGACCATACCTCACTAGCATCTCGGTGAAGCCAAACTTGGCCATGCTTCACCCAATGCAAAAGCCATAATTCAAAACCTCCGAGCGATGTCATCAAAGAGCACGTACATAGAACGAATACATATTCAAGACCCAGGTCAGGCCAGAAGTTAACCTCCACACACCCTACGGACTACGGTGATGCCACGCAACACTGCATGAACAACGACATGTCGGGGATAGACCATGTTCCATATCGACGCCAGCCATAGTTTTACGCCCGCTGTCCTAACACCTAAACAATGCTGAGCCCAAGCCAGGGATGCAAGCGGATGCCTGCCAAACCATCGATTCTTGTCCGCCTCGTAATTTCATTCTATAATCACCTTTTTTTTTTTTGAGGGACATTCTATAATCACCTAATCACAATCACTAGTATTTAGCCAATTTGCACCACACACCTAATCCAGCGGGCTGTCCGTCAGGCCCACCGGACGGTCCACTTGCATGCCTAGCCCAAGCAAAATCTAGAACGGACAAAACTACGAGGGCAAGAGCTGAGACAGGGGCTCCCCACCTTTTTTGGTACCAATGGACACCGAGAGACGAAAAGAATGGCGGCAGCACACGGGGAACTCTAGCTTTTCACACGGAATTCTCTTTACTCCCCTGTTCCAAATTAGCTGAAGCAATTTTATTCAGAATTTTCTTTATCTAGTTTTAGTCAGACGATTTAGTCTAAATATGTATGCATGTAGAGGTGTTTCAGTGTGTAGCATCAACTAATTTAGAACAGAGATATACATCTCCCGCGGAAGCTACGACTGCATCTCCCGCAGCTTGTACCGACAGTTTATACCGTCACCCTACAAGTCATCAAAACCCTGATATAGGTGCAGGCTGCCAGGACACCGTTTGGACCGGGGATTAAGGGCATCTCCAACGGCCCGACACATTCCAAACGTCCGAAATGTCCGATTGTGTCTGTTTGAATCGGTCCATGGACGCCATGATGCTTAGGGCGACCGTTTGCGTCCGGGATACCTCCAGCGGTGCGGACGTATTTTTTTAGCGGAGACATCATCAAGGTCGTTAATCGCGTTTTACGTCCCGTCGAGGACCGCCGGTGATTAACTGTTCCCGCGCAACGATGGTCGTTCCCGCGCCTGCCCAATACATTGGAAAATTTCGCCGGCGTTTCGCGCGCGCGGGAAAAATCCTGCGCGGTATCGCCGTTTCCCTCCCCGCCGTGACTATATATGCTGGACACCGGCGGGGGTGACGGGCACACCTCAAGCCCTAAACCCTAACATCCATCCATGGCCGAACACAACCTTAGTTGGGAACAAGTGGTTCAGATGTGCCGCCACGTCCACCCGGAGGAGGACGAGGAGCTAGTCGCCGCCGGCGTTCAGGCCGAGCAGCTGGACCTGGAGGAGGCGGCGGCGGAGGCGGAGGTTGCGGAGGCGGAGGCGGCAGAGCGCGCGGAAGGGCGCCTCGCGACGACCAGGGCGGAAATTGCCAACGCCAGGGCCGAGCTCGCCGACGCCAGGGCGGCGCTCGCGGAGGCGCGGGCGGCGATGGTGGCCCCTCCGGCGGCTCCACCAACGGACGCCGTCATCCATGACATCGCCGCCGCCGACGCCCCCTTACCCGGCCGCTTCGAGTGCGCCGGCCACCAGTTCATTCTAGTCGCGTCCTTCGAGACCCTGGCTAGGAACGCCCTGTGCATCAGGCTTGGTTGGCGGAGGAGGAAGCCCGTAGCTATGCGGTCACTATGGCTCGGGGGTACATGTGCTCCAACCTGGACTCGCTCCAGCGGAGGGGCCCTTCTCCCGCGCAGGTCGAGCAGGAGAACCGGGAGCTAGCGGGCGTCAACGCCGCCAGGGACGAAGCGGTGGCGGTGGTGGAGGCGGCTAGGGATAGGGCCCGCTTCCACGCCCAGTTGGCGGGGTTGCAGGCGGCGGCGGAGGCGGAGGCCAGCTCTATGGCCAGGAGAATCCTGTGGGACTCCACTCTGGCCGAGGTCCTCGAACGCCGCAGGCGGGATGAGGTGAAAAATCGGTGGCGCGTGTGGAGTGCGCGAAGCGCTCGCGCTTCGACGACGGCGCCGACATCTCCGACGGCCAGTAGTAGTCCGCACGACTGCGAGTAACCGAGGTTGTGGTAGGCCGCGCGACGGCGAGTAGGTACGGCAGTTGTAGTTTTAGGTTAACTCGACAAAGATGGTCCTTTTGGTCAATCAATAGTAATGAAAAAATATTTTGCTTACCTAGTCACTACCGACCGGGCCCGGATGCACCGGACGCGGATACTTTCCGCGACCGTGCAACGTCCGCGGAGACACAAACCTGACGCATATTTCGACCAGGTTTGCATCGCCGTGGATGCTCGATCACTTTACATCGCTCCGCTGGAGGTGATACCAGACGCATTTTTCGGCCCAGCGCTGGAGATGCCCTAAGATCGCCAGCGTAGTACAACTCCATAGCTAGTGTGCTAACCGCAGCTACAGAGCACTGCCTGGTCGAGCTCTTAATTAGATCAGCCATGACATTTATCGACCGGCTGCTCGTACTGGTCCACACAGCAAAATCAGCTTCGATAGAAAACATCTTTTATTTTTTAGAGACTGAGCCGGTGGATTGGATCTTGAAATTGACGAAGTCACCACAGGCGCCTCGTTATCGACGGGAACGTCGTCTCCCACTGAATGAATATTCCGCATTTATGAGACACACATATGTCAAACCTGAGATTTAAACTCTAGTGGGCTAGGAGTACAACCACCCTCCTAACCACCCATTCTCGATAGAAAACACCTTGGTGTCCGGAAAGTTGAACAGTTTCTTGTACGCCTACCCGCTGACGGATCACATCGGTCACGTACAAGTATAGGAACAAAAGCCTGCGTGTCTTGCTCGCGTGCATGCCGCCCGCGCACGCTCGCAGATAATCTAGGGACCAAGATAGAGAAATAATCCTACGGGATCAGCTCTAAACTCTAAAGCACTTGGCCAGTATTAAGAAATGTTGTGCTTAGTACTGTACAAAATTGTGGACAAGTTTTAATGGTCATTCGTGTCAACTGTCAAGTGTACCTGGCCACACTAGGGGTACAAAGGTCGCAGCTGCAAAGAAATGCCTAGGGCCAGGCCCGATTGCCGGGCTTCGAATTTAGGCCCAAGCCTGGACCAACCGGTGGTAACGCCCAGTGGGCTTCAGGCCGACAGTAGTGTTATCACAACTATTTGGCAGACCCAGCTCGGCCCGACCGTCCCACGCCGTACATGCAGCTCTATCCTTAAACTGGTGGTTGATCGGCCCAGATGTGTAAGATGGTTTCCTTGCAACATTACTAACTACAGTATGATTACTTAAAGAAGAGTCTACATCAAGTTGATCATCACGGTGATCTTATTTCCCTCAAAGGCTGAGAATTGCGAAGTCGTAGATCCCGATGCTTCCAATTCCTAAGATATTTGTGGTATTCAACAAGAGTTGGCAAAAAAAATCTAGCTAATAAGTGCACAACTTGTGCACACTAGTAAAAATGCCCGTGCGTTGCCACGGGTCCTCAAATTTCATTTCTCAATGCACATATAAAATTTACAACTCAATATGAAAATTCAAAATAAATCAGTGATATATAATGTACTACAACATGATAATACCGAGCAGGATAAATGATATCATTGTTGTGCATCTACGTTGTTTCAAGTTCTAGGTCTTCTTGTTAATCTTCCGCGGCAAGTCTCAAACGTGTGTTCTTGGCCATCATAATTGTCACCTCAACAACCAGGGACGGAGTCAGCAGGGGGCTGGCTGGGGCCATGGCCCCCCTCGTGGTGGAAATTTTTGTGAAAACCCCCTTACTAATATGTTGATTTTACTTGTAATTTCACCTAACTTTAGCTATATGACCCCCTCCAAGAAATTTTGCATGTAGTTAGCCCCCCTTGTGTCACTTTCCTAGCTCCATCCCTGTCAACAACCTCTTTTTTTTATGTATTATTGTCTTACAAAACATGGATGCTGCAAACATAGGAGAAATACTTCTTTTCTGATTAGTGCAAACAACACATGTATAACTGAAGAAGACAAGTCTGGATCGTAGCCTTGTGTATCATCAGTTGGCATATAAGTATCTAGTGTGAGAATGAATCTGTTGATGTCAACATTAATTAGCTAAAATTCATAGTTGAGATGGAGGTATGCAGAGAGCAAAGCTCTAAACTGATCAACCGCGAAATAAATTCCATTCTCTATCAATTTCGTATACATTATTAGCATAATAATCCATTGCTGGCCATATCAACAATCTGATGTACTAATGAGTGTGCATTGCTAGGGAGAACAAATCGTCGCCATATTATGACACTTGACTTGCCTACATTGAGAATGAAAATAATTGGAAACAATTGTCAAATTTTCTACAAATAACCTAACAACAAAAATGACATGGGACAAGAACATTCCAGGTAAGTTTTACTACAATAACATTACCACCAAAATTATAATATAGTATTTTGCCACCTAAAAAATAGCCGAATCATTTTCACGATACATGTTTACAATCAGCTAACATAAATGTTCAAAAAAATGTCCCAGTCTACTAAAATAAGGAAACATCAAAGTGCAAACTCCAGAAACAAATGTGAAACCATTTCTCATTCTCAGAATCTATTTACCGACAAATTATAAATGTATGTAGTACATCAGTTGAAATGCTCATGTAGATAAGAAGGTTGCGAGAGTGAAATGTACAACGAAAATCAAGCAGTGTATATTTCAGTTTCACGGCAGACGATCAGGCACATAAAATATTTAATAGATCAATCATTTATAGCACAAGCAGACTGGCCTTCTATAAAATGATCAAAATTGGTAAAGATCAAATATTAATCAACATCAATGAAGTTCAAATAATCATAGGCAACTGAAGCAGCCACAGCTAGACGGACACTTCCCTTCACACGTGAGCTATCACGTACATGAGCAGGTTCATTAATCTTTATATCAGAACATACAGATTTAGGAGAAATTGAAGCCAGCAGCTGGCGAAGACTAAGTGCGGTCACTACAGACAATATGAAGATATTCAAAATGCTACATTGCAGACTTAATTGCACGCATAATTGAGGTATGTTAGGCAATCTAATTATTTAAGCCATGTCCGTAGTTTCACAATGGGGCAGGGAGTAAGTAGCAGCCAAAATCACATGACCGGCATTCACTGCTCAACCTAGAGGAAATGAAAAAAGAGATATTAAAACCTATGGCATCATGAATAATATAAAAATGAGAACATTTCTGCAGGAATTGTGTACATACCTTTATGAATTATCAAGTCTGTGATTTTTTAAGTTCCATCACCGTCAGTTTCACAAAGAACTGCAGTAGGAGGTAACCGGGAACACGGATATATACATGGTGAAAAGGAATCAGAATTTCCAAAGTAGTAATAAATTATAAGCTCGAGCAAGTATTACTAATTCAGATGTCATCAATACAAAAATCAAATCACAAGTCATAAATAATAGGGTTAGCCTATAATCACAACATCTGAATAGTTAGATGTGAGAAAATTGAAATAGTTAACTACAGTTAGTTCAGGTTTTGTATATAAGAAATAGCAACCTTAATGCATTTTGGAAGGGTGGCTTAGTAGATGCTTTTCAACCAAAGCATAGTTGGAGCGCATTGTGCAGCTATTAAGTGGTTACTGATCCAACATGAACATTCAGATTTCTCCAACCTGTATAACCGAAACATCAAAATAAAAATCACTTCTGATGATTCTACGCAGTGATATGTTCCGCAATTAGAAAGTATCAGAATCTCTACCTAATATTAAAAACCATATACCCTTATACAGAAAAATAGGTAGAAGTTACCGATTGTGCAGAACAATTTTTTATGATCTCCATCAAGATCTGCAGGCCTTTCTCTTCTCTTCTCTTCATCTTCTCTTTTATTTTTAAGTGGAGTCCTCAAGCAGCAGCAACAACCACGTTCCTCTCTCGGGTTAGCCTGTAATCACAAACGAAACATCAAAATTTGAGCTGTTGATATGCATCTGCCACCTTTTTATCTTGAACTAAAGAACATTGTTCATACTGCACTACCTAATATTTCAATAGTAAAATATCCTGCACACCTTGTTATAACATATTTCTAATTTTCATATACAGAAAAATTATTGCATTCACTATTTATACATATATGTCTTAGACCACGTGCTTAAAAAGTATTGCATTCACTATTATTATAGTGATATGTCTTAGACCCTCGGGATCTCACATCCTAGAAACTAATTACATGACCCCGACAGCACGCCCATGCATGTTCTTCTCCGCCGCTTGTTGTTGGTTCCGGCACTCGAGGGAGGAGGCTTACGGCAGGCCCGCAACCTAGCGCTACACGCCTACAGAGGAGAGTGATGGACATTATCTCAACCAGATCCGGGGTACACATGTAATCATCTGCATATGTTTAGCATAAGTTAATTGGTGACCTCACATAAGTCAAAGTATTACAAGATGATAATTCAATAAGCAAAACCTATAAGCATGTGTCATGTGAATAAAAACTTTAGAGGTGTATAAATGCACATCAAAGAGAAATATGTACTCCCTCCAATCCAAATTACTTGTCGCAGATAAGAGGGTGTAGTTAAGTTCCCTATGTGCTTTTCCATGAAAGAGGACATATAAATCCCATGATAAATAACAAAATACTGAGAGGTTCTTGCGAAACATAATAGTTTCTGCAGGAAGCATGCCTAGAAGCATCATACTTGTCACACAAGATGCCATTTAGTATGCATGAAAACAGATCAATGACCTTGGAAGAAAAGAATAACAGGTCAATATACTTTGTAAGGAAAGAACAAGGATGCAAGCCTAAAATCCCACCAGGAACGGTACTGATGACTCATGTTGCTATTTAGACAATGATAATACATTACTTGTTGGATATTTCCAAGTGGTAAATGTTTGTTTACTTTTTTTTTCAAAAAATTGTGCTTGAACACAACTTGGTCAGTACCTTTTTGTATTAATTACTTGGGCAAACACAACTCCTGCCAGAGCTTCTACATCACCTTATTCAGTAAAGAAACTGCTTATTTTTAGACTTATAAAAATAAGAAACTTGATCTCATAAGGATCTTGTTTGTATATATCTCAATATGAAATCGGGCCAATTGGTAAAACACTCAAACAATATGAGCGAAAATTTGATATGTAGCTGAAAGTGAGGTGCCTTATTAAAATAAATAAATAAATAAATAAATAGTAGTTGTCACCAGACAAAGAGAGCTCCTAGTTGAAATGCAAAGATAGAATGGCCTGCAATTCAATGGCACTGATTATATTTGCACTTGTACACTAAGAGTTCATGATTTCACAAAACAATCCAAAATAGTTCAGGTTCGCTGAAACACACATTCTGAAGCGACATCCATAGAGAAATAGGGAATTTTATTGCAGCTTTTAACTTAAGTACTTCGTAAAAAGAACAATGTAAACCCTGAACTGAACCACAGTATCACACACATGAATGTTCCTGAATAAGAATATCGCAGGTTACAGAGTAGTGCTAGCAATATCTAGACATTCTTTAATCTAGCTGGCTTTCTCTGAAAGCTACATATGCACCAAGTTGATTAAGTTCTTATTTTTGTAGAAAAATGGTAGTATAGTTACCAAATCGACTATTCGTATAGCTTACAAAGATAGAGTGAGTAGTGACATTACGATGATACAAAGAAGAGAACGGCGCTAACTAAGTAGTAGTACAGCAAATATATATTACACCATATTTGTTACCAGAGAAAGGACATTACATTATTTCTGATAATTCAAGTAGTTTATGCAAAGGGAAAAGACAGTAAGTTGAGGTATAGCTATGTACTGATTTGTGGAGAAGTACCTCACGCTCAAGAACAAAATAAGTCCAACTCATGTGAGTTTTACAACGTCTTGATCCCTATATCCCTAGATGTGTGCAATTCCCACAAGAACTTCCCAGTAATTGCATCGGCACGATACATCCTAGAGGCAAAATCTGCATATTTTCTCTTTGACCTGCAGACAGGTACAACTTCTTACTATAGAGAAGAAAAAGACAAACATTGGAACGGCAATAGAAAGTTGAACAATGCAAGTCAGAGAAATATTTGATTTCTTATGAACCTAATATACTGATTTAGGGTGCAAGGAGAAGAAAAGCGGGACAGAGAAGGAAACAAAATAAGAAGAAGATGCAAAAAATGATTAATGATTAGTTTAGCTCACTGATCCAGCCGTCCTCAGAGCTATATTACAGTATGTATCCAGTCGGACTCTGACCGGAGCGCGACCTGTGACCTGCGATAATACTCCCTCTGTGGTTGTATCCTTGCAGTAATAATCATCATCAATTGGACTTCGCGAAAGAACTTAAAGTGACAATCATCAATCATGTATTTGCACATTGCTATATTATAGTATGTATCCAGTCGGACTCTGACCGGAGCAGATCAAATTCATCATCCGCCTATATTAATTAAGAGACAACACTATACCGCCGCCTCCTAAGCATAATTAATCCAGACTTTCGTCCATGAATGCATGATATCATTACCTCTTATAAACAAAAATACCGTTACCTAGTGAAAACCTTTGTCATCTACATCTCAATTATCATCTCAAATCCTCACTTGAGGGAATCGTCCCGTTGGTCAATTGAATTGTCTGATTAGATCACTTCACTTCATCAACAAGTAATCAAGATAAATTAAAATAGAAAACATTCTAGTTACCTGGGCAGAAAAGACCACGCAATAGCATCCTACAATAAGAACTCACCACAAGATTAGTTTAAAGCTCTGAATTTATATAGCATGTTAACCCCACAAGCAATAAACCCGTATATTACCCAAGCACCAGACCTCAATGGAAGAAAAAAAGACTCAGATGTAATCTCCTTGTAGAAGGGCCACAAAAAATAGTTATGTAAATAAACTGAACCTCTTGAAGAAAAGAAAGAAACTGATGGACTGTCACTGCTGCTACGTGTATAGGCATGTCCTGGACCTAGGAGAGGCGGATACATCCTCTTGACCTCCATGTCGTACAATGCAAGTGTAAAATGACCAAGATATTTCCTACCAATGAAAAAGCATGAGTTGTGTCATATTTTTGCAGTAGATATGCATTTTATTAAACACGAGAAAGGCGTCAGCATAGCAGGCATATATCAGGATGGAAAAGCGTCTCTGTCCTCAGTGACGGACCTAGAAAATAATCGAAGCCTGGGCAAGCCGAAAGCCTAGTTGGTTTGTTTTACACTCAAATCAACCAATATAAGCATAATATAGAGAAAATACACCTTTCACAATAATTTTCATCTAAAAGCTGAATCTAGTACGTCATAACACATCAAATATTCATAGGCGCCAAATATGTGATATCTCGGCACACCTTTTAGAACAAAATCTCTACACATATCAAAAACTCCCTAAAAGATTTGAAGCTGCAATAGTGGATTACAAAAGCTCATACCTACACCCCATAGAAGCTCCAAAATTATAAAAAACATGATTAAACTTCTTATTTGTCACAAGTCACATTATTTTAAATTACTCTATGCAAATTTACCTGTCAAATAAAAATATATTACTATGTGTGCAAAAAAAATTGGTGATTTTTTGACACCAGGAAGCAGGAGCGCCAGTGCCCGAGATCCAAATTGTTTTTTCGTGAATGGAGGGAGTACTTTAACTTCAGTTTAATCAATTACAATTAAATTGAAATATAAAATATCCAACCGCTAATTAAAGTTCCAACCTACTGAGTTTAGGCAAACAACAAGTAATAAGCAACTATTCTAATTATCCATGTGGTTCTGGCCCTAAAAGATACTACATTGGGCAAGTAATCACTTAAGCGGCCAATTAGTTGGCACAAATTGATGAAAAACAACACCTGCTTGACGTCTCACCTTGCCGGAAGGAACGACGGCTGTGGCCGCTCACAGATGGATCCATTGGCCGCTACTTTATCCCAGGAAGAAGAGTGGTCGATCGATTGCTCCAGAAAGAGGCCGTGATGTACTTTAATGACGTTGGCTTGTTGATGATATTGTGGGGCAGATTGAGGCCCATGAAAGGACAGTGGGGCAGATCGAAGCAGGAAGCCTGGGCAACGAGGCTTTCACCATCGATAATTCCCATGGGATTTCTCCCATCGATGCTGCGGGGCTGCCACCGAGCCACCATGACTGCCGCCGGGGGAGAAGAAGGGGGCATCGGGGAAGGAGGGGTGCGAACCTCACGAAGGCAACCCACAGCACGGGATGGTGCTCATATCCGCTTGACGACCCCTTCTCCCATCTTGGTACTTTCTCTGCAAGATCATCTCGACTCACCGGAACGGCGAGAATCTCGGTGTCGGGGTCGCGTGGAGTGAGGCTAGTACGACTACGCGATGGTGTGGAGGCGCGCGCGATGAGGCATGGAGATAGGGCGACGTCGCGGCAGGGAGGCATGGCGAGATGGAATTGATAGGATTTGGTGGCGGATTTGTTGGGGCATTTATTTTCCGAGCAGGTTTTCCGGTGTGAGACAAAGAAGGTGCGATGAACGAACGGAAGGACGGACGACGAAAGAGGTTGACGTATGCTGGCTGGCAGAATAAGGAACATCTTCCTCCTTTTTAAGTAGTACATCAGTTGAAACCATTTCTCATTCTCAGAATCTATTTACCGACAAATTATAAATGTATGTAGTACATCAGTTGAAATGCTCATGTAGATAAGAAGGTTGCGAGAGTGAAATGTACAACGAAAATCAAGCAGTGTATATTTCAGTTTCACGGCAGACGATCGTGCACATAAAATATTTAATAGATCAATCATTTATAGCACAAGCAGACTGGCCTTCTATAAAATGATCAAAATTGGTAAAGATCAAATATTAATCAACATCAATGAAGTTCAAATAATCATAGGCAACTGAAGCAGCCACAGCTAGACGGACACTTCCCTTCACACGTGAGCTATCACGTACATGAGCAGGTTCATTAATCTTTATATCAGAACATACAGATTTAGGAGAAATTGAAGCCAGCAGTGGCGAAGACTAAGTGCGGTCACTACAGACAATATGAAGATATTCAAAATGCTACATTGCAGACTTAATTGCACGCATAATTGAGGTATGTTAGGCAATCTAATTATTTAAGCCATGTCCGTAGTTTCACAATGGGGCAGGGAGTAAGTAGCAGCCAAAATCACATGACCGGCATTCACTGCTCAACCTAGAGGAAATGAAAAAAGAGATATTAAAACCTATGGCATCATGAATAATATAAAAATGAGAACATTTCTGCAGGAATTGTGTACATACCTTTATGAATTATCAAGTCTGTGATTTTTTAAGTTCCATCACCGTCGCTTTCACAAAGAACTGCAGTAGGAGGTAACCGGGAACACGGATATATACATGGTGAAAAGGAATCAGAATTTCCAGTAGTAATAAATTATAAGCTCGAGCAAGTATTACTAATTCAGATGTCATCAATACAAAAATCAAATCACAAGTCATAAATAATAGGGTTAGCCTATAATCACAACATCTGAATAGTTAGATGTGAGAAAATTGAAATAGTTAACTACGGTTAGTTCAGGTTTTGTATATAAGAAATAGCAACCTTAATGCATTTTGGAAGGGTGGCTTAGTAGATGCTTTTCAACCAAAGCATAGTTGGAGCGCATTGTGCAGCTATTAAGTGGTTACTGATCCAACATGAACATTCAGATTTCTCCAACCGTATAACCGAAACATCAAAATAAAAATCACTTCGATGATTCTACGCAGTGATATGTTCCGCAATTAGAAAGTATCAGAATCTCTACCTAATATTAAAAACCATATACCCTTATACAGAAAAATAGGTAGAAGTTACCGGTGTGCAGAACAATTTTTTATGATCTCCATCAAGATCTGCAGGCCTTTCTCTTCTCTTCTCTTCATCTTCTCTTCTATTTTTCAGTGGAGTCCTCAAGCAGCAGCAACAACCACGTTCCTCTCTGGGTTAGCTTTGTAATCACAAACGAAACATCAAAATTTGAGCTGTTGATATGCATCTGCCACCTTTTTATCTTGAACTAAAGAACATTGTTCATACCGCACTACCTAATATTTCAATAGTAAAATATCCCGCACACCTTGTTATAACATATTTCTAATTTTCATATACAGAAAAATTATTGCATTCACTATTTATACATATATGTCTTAGACCACGTGCTTAAAAAGTATTGCATTCACTATTATTATAGTGATATGTCTTAGACCCTCGGGATCTCACATCCTAGAAACTAATTACATGACCCCGACAAAGCACGCCCATGCATGTTCTTCTCCGCCGCTTGTTGTTGGTTCGGCACTCGAGGGAGGAGGCTTACGGCAGGCCCGCAACCTAGCGCTACACGCCTACGAGGAGAGTGATGGACATTATCTCAACCAGATCCGGGGTACACATGTAATCATCTCGCATATGTTTAGCATAAGTTAATTGGTGACCTCACATAAGTCAAAGTATTACAAGATGATAATTCAATAAGCAAAACCTATAAGCATGTGTCATGTGAATAAAAACTTTAGAGGTGTATAAATGCACATCAAAGAGAAATATGTACTCCCTCCAATCCAAATTACTTGTCGCAGATAAGAGGGTGTAGTTAAGTTCCCTATGTGCTTTTCCATGAAAGAGGACATATAAATCCCATGATAAATAACAAAATCGAGAGGTTCTTGCGAAACATAATAGTTTCTGCAGGAAGCATGCCTAGAAGCATCATACTTGTCACACAAGATGCCATTTAGTATGCATGAAAACAGATCAATGACCTTGGAAGAAAAGAATAACAGGTCAATATACTTTGTAAGGAAAGAACAAGGATGCAAGCCTAAAATCCCACCAGGAACGGTACGATGACTCATGTTGCTATTTAGACAATGATAATACATTACTTGTTGGATATTTCCAAGTGGTAAATGTTTGTTTACTTTTTTTCAAAAAATTGTGCTTGAACACAACTTGGTCAGTACCTTTTTGTATTAATTACTTGGGCAAACACAACTCCTGCGTAGCTTCTACATCACCTTATTCAGTAAAGAAACTGCTTATTTTTAGACTTATAAAAATAAGAAACTTGATCTCATAAGGATCTTGTTTGTATATATCTCAATATGAAATCGGGCCAATTGGTAAAACACTCAAACAATATGAGCGAAAATTTGATATGTAGCTGAAAGTGAGGTGCCTTATTAAAATAAATAAATAAATAAATAAATAGTAGTTGTCACCTGAGACAAAGAGAGCTCCTAGTTGAAATGCAAAGATAGAATGGCCTGCAATTCAATGGCACTGATTATATTTGCACTTGTACACTAAGAGTTCATGATTTCACAAAACAATCCAAAATAGTTCAGGTTCGCTGAAACACACATTCTAAGCGACATCCATAGAGAAATAGGGAATTTTATTGCAGCTTTTAACTTAAGTACTTCGTAAAAAGAACAATGTAAACCCTGAACTGAACCACGTATCACACACATGAATGTTCCTGAATAAGAATATCGCAGGTTACAGAGTAGTGCTAGCAATATCTAGACATTCTTTAATCTAGCTGGCTTTCTCTGAAAGCTACATATGCACCAAGTTGATTAAGTTCTTATTTTTGTAGAAAAATGGTAGTATAGTTACCAAATCGACTATTCGTATAGCTTACAAAGATAGAGTGAGTAGTGACATTACGATGATACAAAGAAGAGAACGGCGCTAACTAAGTAGTAGTACAGCAAATATATATTACACCATATTTGTTACCAGAGAAAGGACATTACATTATTTCTGATAATTCAAGTAGTTTATGCAAAGGGAAAAGACAAGAAGTTGAGGTATAGCTATGTACTGATTTGTGGAGAAGTACCTCACGCTCAAGAACAAAATAAGTCCAACTCATGTGAGTTTTACAACGTCTTGATCCCTATATCCCTAGATGTGTGCAATTCCCACAAGAACTTCCCAGTAATTGCATCGGCACGATACATCCTAGAGGCAAAATCTGCATATTTTCTCTTTGACCTGCAGACAGGTACAACTTCTTACTATAGAGAAGAAAAGACAAACATTGGAACGGCAATAGAAAGTTGAACAATGCAAGTCAGAGAAATATTTGATTTCTTATGAACCTAATATACTGATTTAGGGTGCAAGGAGAAGAAAAGCGGGACAGAGAAGGAAACAAAATAAGAAGAAGATGCAAAAAATGATTAATGATTAGTTTAGCTCACTGATCCAGCCGTCCTCAGAGCTATATTACAGTATGTATCCAGTCGGACTCTGACCGGAGCGTGACCTGTGACCTGCGATAATACTCCCTCTGTGGTTGTATCCTTGCAGTAATAATCATCATCAATTGGACTTCGCGAAAGAACTTAAAGTGACAATCATCAATCATGTATTTGCACATTGCTATATTATAGTATGTATCCAGTCGGACTCTGACCGGAGCAGATCAAATTCATCATCCGCCTATATTAATTAAGAGACAACACTATACCGCCGCCTCCTAAGCATAATTAATCCAGACTTTCGTCCATGAATGCATGATATCATTACCTCTTATAAACAAAAATACCGTTACCTAGTGAAAACCTTTGTCATCTACATCTCAATTATCATCTCAAATCCTCACTTGAGGGAATCGTCCCGTTGGTCAATTGAATTGTCTGATTAGATCACTTCACTTCATCAACAAGTAATCAAGATAAATTAAAATAGAAAACATTCTAGTTACCTGGGCAGAAAAGACCACGCAATAGCATCCTACAATAAGAACTCACCACAAGATTAGTTTAAAGCTCTGAATTTATATAGCATGTTAACCCCACAAGCAATAAACCCGTATATTACCCAAGCACCAGACCTCAATGGAAGAAAAAAGACTCAGATGTAATCTCCTTGTAGAAGGGCCACAAAAAATAGTTATGTAAATAAACTGAACCTCTTGAAGAAAAGAAAGAAACTGATGGACTGTCACTGCTGCTACGTGTATAGGCATGTCCTGGACCTAGGAGAGGCGGATACATCCTCTTGACCTCCATGTCGTACAATGCAAGTGTAAAATGACCAAGATATTTCCTACCAATGAAAAAGCATGAGTTGTGTCATATTTTTGCAGTAGATATGCATTTTATTAAACACGAGAAAGGCGTCAGCATAGCAGGCATATATCAGGATGGAAAAGCGTCTCTGTCCTCAGTGACGGACCTAGAAAATAATCGAAGCCTGGGCAAGCCGAAAGCCTAGTTGGTTTGTTTTACACTCAAATCAACCAATATAAGCATAATATAGAGAAAATACACCTTTCACAATAATTTTCATCTAAAAGCTGAATCTAGTACGTCATAACACATCAAATATTCATAGGCGCCAAATATGTGATATCTCGGCACACCTTTCGAGAACAAAATCTCTACACATATCAAAAACTCCCTAAAAGATTTGAAGCTGCAATAGTGGATTACAAAAGCTCATACCTACACCCCACAGAAGCTCCAAAATTATAAAAAACATGATTAAACTTCTTATTTGTCACAAGTCACATTATTTTAAATTACTCTATGCAAATTTACCTGTCAAATAAAAATATATTACTATGTGTGCAAAAAAAATTGGTGATTTTTTGACACCAGGAAGCAGGAGCGCCCGGTTAGAGATCCAAATTGTTTTTCGTGAATGGAGGGAGTACTTTAACTTCAGTTTAATCAATTACAATTAAATTGAAATATAAAATATCCAACCGCTAATTAAAGTTCCAACCTACTGAGTTTAGGCAAACAACAAGTAATAAGCAACTATTCTAATTATCCATGTGGTTCTGGCCCTAAAAGATACTACATTGGGCAAGTAATCACTTAAGCGGCCAATTAGTTGGCACAAATTGATGAAAAACAACACCTGCTTGACGTCTCACCTTGCCGGAAGGAACGACGGCTGTGGCCGCTCACAGATGGATCCATTGGCCGCTACTTTATCCCAGGAAGAAGAGTGGTCGATCGATTGCTCCAGAAAGAGGCCGTGATGTACTTTAATAACGTTGGCTTGTTGATGATATTGTGGGGCAGATTGAGGCCCATGAAAGGACAGTGGGGCAGATCGAAGCAGGAAGCCTGGGCAACGAGGCTTTCACCATCGATAATTCCCATGGGATTTCTCCCATCGATGCTGCGGGGCTGCCACCGAGCCACCATGACTGCCGCTGGGGGAGAAGAAGGGGGGCATCAGGAAGGAGGGGTGCGAACCTCACGAAGGCAACCCACAGCACGGGATGGTGCTCAGATCCGCTTGACGACCCCTTCTCCCATCTTGGTACTTTCTCTGCAAGATCATCTCGACTCACCGGAACGGCGAGAATCTCGGTGTCGGGGTCGCGTGGAGTGAGGCTAGTACGACTACGCGATGGTGTGGAGGCGCGCGCGATGAGGCATGGAGATAGGGCGACGTCGCGGCAGGGAGGCATGGCGAGATGGAATCGATAGGATTTGGTGGCGGATTTGTTGGGGCATTTATTTTCCGAGCAGGTTTTCCGGTGTGAGACAAAGAAGGTGTGATGAACGAACGGAAGGACGGACGACGAAAGAGGTTGACGTATGCTGGCTGGCAGAATAAGGAACATCTTCCTCCTTTTTAAGTAGTACATCAGTTGAAACCATTTCTCATTCTCAGAATCTATTTACCGACAAATTATAAATGTATGTAGTACATCAGTTGAAATGCTCATGTAGATAAGAAGGTTGCGAGAGTGAAATGTACAACGAAAATCAAGCAGTGTATATTTCAGTTTCACGGCAGACGATCAGGCACATAAAATATTTAATAGATCAATCATTTATAGCACAAGCAGACTGGCCTTCTATAAAATGATCAAAATTGGTAAAGATCAAATATTAATCAACATCAATGAAGTTCAAATAATCATAGGCAACTGAAGCAGCCACAGCTAGACGGACACTTCCCTTCACACGTGAGCTATCACGTACATGAGCAGGTTCATTAATCTTTATATCAGAACATACAGATTTAGGAGAAATTGAAGCCAGCAGCTGGCGAAGACTAAGTGCGGTCACTACAGACAATATGAAGATATTCAAAATGCTACATTGCAGACTTAATTGCACGCATAATTGAGGTATGTTAGGCAATCTAATTATTTAAGCCATGTCCGTAGTTTCACAATGGGGCAGGGAGTAAGTAGCAGCCAAAATCACATGACCGGCATTCACTGCTTCAACCTAGAGGAAATGAAAAAGAGATATTAAAACCTATGGCATCATGAATAATATAAAAATGAGAACATTTCTGCAGGAATTGTGTACATACCTTTATGAATTATCAAGTCTGTGATTTTTTAAGTTCCATCACCGTCAGTTTCACAAAGAACTGCAGTAGGAGGTAACCGGGAACACGGATATATACATGGTGAAAAGGAATCAGAATTTCCAGTAGTAATAAATTATAAGCTCGAGCAAGTATTACTAATTCAGATGTCATCAATACAAAAATCAAATCACAAGTCATAAATAATAGGGTTAGCCTATAATCACAACATCTGAATAGTTAGATGTGAGAAAATTGAAATAGTTAACTACAGTTAGTTCAGGTTTTGTATATAAGAAATAGCAACCTTAATGCATTTTGGAAGGGTGGCTTAGTAGATGCTTTTCAACCAAAGCATAGTTGGAGCGCATTGTGCAGCTATTAAGTGGTTACTGATCCAACATGAACATTCAGATTTCTCCAACCTGTATAACCGAAACATCAAAATAAAAATCACTTCTGATGATTCTACGCAGTGATATGTTCCGCAATTAGAAAGTATCAGAATCTCTACCTAATATTAAAAACCATATACCCTTATACAGAAAAATAGGTAGAAGTTACCAAAGTGTGCGTAACAATTTTTTATGATCTCCATCAAGATCTGCAGGCCTTTCTCTTCTCTTCTCTTCATCTTCTCTTCTATTTTTCAGTGGAGTCCTCAAGCAGCAGCAACAACCACGTTCCTCTCTGGGTTAGCCTGTAATCACAAACGAAACATCAAAATTTGAGCTGTTGATATGCATCTGCCACCTTTTTATACTGAACTAAAGAACATTGTTCATACTGCACTACCTAATATTTCAATAGTAAAATATCCTGCACACCTTGTTATAACATATTTCTAATTTTCATATACAGAAAAATTATTGCATTCACTATTTATACATATATGTCTTAGACCACGTGCTTAAAAAGTATTGCATTCACTATTATTATAGTGATATGTCTTAGACCCTCGGGATCTCACATCCTAGAAACTAATTACATGACCCCGACAGCACGCCCATGCATGTTCTTCTCCGCCGCTTGTTGTTGGTTCTGGCACTCGAGGGAGGAGGCTTACGGCAGGCCCGCAACCTAGCGCTACACGCCTACAGAGGAGAGTGATGGACATTATCTCAACCAGATCCGGGGTACACATGTAATCATCTGCATATGTTTAGCATAAGTTAATTGGTGACCTCACATAAGTCAAAGTATTACAAGATGATAATTCAATAAGCAAAACCTATAAGCATGTGTCATGTGAATAAAAACTTTAGAGGTGTATAAATGCACATCAAAGAGAAATATGTACTCCCTCCAATCCAAATTACTTGTCGCAGATAAGAGGGTGTAGTTAAGTTCCCTATGTGCTTTTCCATGAAAGAGGACATATAAATCCCATGATAAATAACAAAATACTGAGAGGTTCTTGCGAAACATAATAGTTTCTGCAGGAAGCATGCCTAGAAGCATCATACTTGTCACACAAGATGCCATTTAGTATGCATGAAAACAGATCAATGACCTTGGAAGAAAAGAATAACAGGTCAATATACTTTGTAAGGAAAGAACAAGGATGCAAGCCTAAAATCCCACCAGGAACGGTACTGATGACTCATGTTGCTATTTAGACAATGATAATACATTACTTGTTGGATATTTCCAAGTGGTAAATGTTTGTTTACTTTTTTTTTCAAAAAATTGTGCTTGAACACAACTTGGTCAGTACCTTTTTGTATTAATTACTTGGGCAAACACAACTCCTGCCAGAGCTTCTACATCACCTTATTCAGTAAAGAAACTGCTTATTTTTAGACTTATAAAAATAAGAAACTTGATCTCATAAGGATCTTGTTTGTATATATCTCAATATGAAATCGGGCCAATTGGTAAAACACTCAAACAATATGAGCGAAAATTTGATATGTAGCTGAAAGTGAGGTGCCTTATTAAAATAAATAAATAAATAAATAAATAGTAGTTGTCACCAGACAAAGAGAGCTCCTAGTTGAAATGCAAAGATAGAATGGCCTGCAATTCAATGGCACTGATTATATTTGCACTTGTACACTAAGAGTTCATGATTTCACAAAACAATCCAAAATAGTTCAGGTTCGCTGAAACACACATTCTGAAGCGACATCCATAGAGAAATAGGGAATTTTATTGCAGCTTTTAACTTAAGTACTTCGTAAAAAGAACAATGTAAACCCTGAACTGAACCACAGTATCACACACATGAATGTTCCTGAATAAGAATATCGCAGGTTACAGAGTAGTGCTAGCAATATCTAGACATTCTTTAATCTAGCTGGCTTTCTCTGAAAGCTACATATGCACCAAGTTGATTAAGTTCTTATTTTTGTAGAAAAATGGTAGTATAGTTACCAAATCGACTATTCGTATAGCTTACAAAGATAGAGTGAGTAGTGACATTACGATGATACAAAGAAGAGAACGGCGCTAACTAAGTAGTAGTACAGCAAATATATATTACACCATATTTGTTACCAGAGAAAGGACATTACATTATTTCTGATAATTCAAGTAGTTTATGCAAAGGGAAAAGACAGTAAGTTGAGGTATAGCTATGTACTGATTTGTGGAGAAGTACCTCACGCTCAAGAACAAAATAAGTCCAACTCATGTGAGTTTTACAACGTCTTGATCCCTATATCCCTAGATGTGTGCAATTCCCACAAGAACTTCCCAGTAATTGCATCGGCACGATACATCCTAGAGGCAAAATCTGCATATTTTCTCTTTGACCTGCAGACAGGTACAACTTCTTACTATAGAGAAGAAAAGACAAACATTGGAACGGCAATAGAAAGTTGAACAATGCAAGTCAGAGAAATATTTGATTTCTTATGAACCTAATATACTGATTTAGGGTGCAAGGAGAAGAAAAGCGGGACAGAGAAGGAAACAAAATAAGAAGAAGATGCAAAAAATGATTAATGATTAGTTTAGCTCACTGATCCAGCCGTCCTCAGAGCTATATTACAGTATGTATCCAGTCGGACTCTGACCGGAGCGCGACCTGTGACCTGCGATAATACTCCCTCTGTGGTTGTATCCTTGCAGTAATAATCATCATCAATTGGACTTCGCGAAAGAACTTAAAGTGACAATCATCAATCATGTATTTGCACATTGCTATATTATAGTATGTATCCAGTCGGACTCTGACCGGAGCAGATCAAATTCATCATCCGCCTATATTAATTAAGAGACAACACTATACCGCCGCCTCCTAAGCATAATTAATCCAGACTTTCGTCCATGAATGCATGATATCATTACCTCTTATAAACAAAAATACCGTTACCTAGTGAAAACCTTTGTCATCTACATCTCAATTATCATCTCAAATCCTCACTTGAGGGAATCGTCCCGTTGGTCAATTGAATTGTCTGATTAGATCACTTCACTTCATCAACAAGTAATCAAGATAAATTAAAATAGAAAACATTCTAGTTACCTGGGCAGAAAAGACCACGCAATAGCATCCTACAATAAGAACTCACCACAAGATTAGTTTAAAGCTCTGAATTTATATAGCATGTTAACCCCACAAGCAATAAACCCGTATATTACCCAAGCACCAGACCTCAATGGAAGAAAAAAGACTCAGATGTAATCTCCTTGTAGAAGGGCCACAAAAAATAGTTATGTAAATAAACTGAACCTCTTGAAGAAAAGAAAGAAACTGATGGACTGTCACTGCTGCTACGTGTATAGGCATGTCCTGGACCTAGGAGAGGCGGATACATCCTCTTGACCTCCATGTCGTACAATGCAAGTGTAAAATGACCAAGATATTTCCTACCAATGAAAAAGCATGAGTTGTGTCATATTTTTGCAGTAGATATGCATTTTATTAAACACGAGAAAGGCGTCAGCATAGCAGGCATATATCAGGATGGAAAAGCGTCTCTGTCCTCAGTGACGGACCTAGAAAATAATCGAAGCCTGGGCAAGCCGAAAGCCTAGTTGGTTTGTTTTACACTCAAATCAACCAATATAAGCATAATATAGAGAAAATACACCTTTCACAATAATTTTCATCTAAAAGCTGAATCTAGTACGTCATAACACATCAAATATTCATAGGCGCCAAATATGTGATATCTCGGCACACCTTTCGAGAACAAAATCTCTACACATATCAAAAACTCCCTAAAAGATTTGAAGCTGCAATAGTGGATTACAAAAGCTCATACCTACACCCCATAGAAGCTCCAAAATTATAAAAAACATGATTAAACTTCTTATTTGTCACAAGTCACATTATTTTAAATTACTCTATGCAAATTTACCTGTCAAATAAAAATATATTACTATGTGTGCAAAAAAAATTGGTGATTTTTTGACACCAGGAAGCAGGAGCGCCAGTGCCCGAGATCCAAATTGTTTTTTCGTGAATGGAGGGAGTACTTTAACTTCAGTTTAATCAATTACAATTAAATTGAAATATAAAATATCCAACCGCTAATTAAAGTTCCAACCTACTGAGTTTAGGCAAACAACAAGTAATAAGCAACTATTCTAATTATCCATGTGGTTCTGGCCCTAAAAGATACTACATTGGGCAAGTAATCACTTAAGCGGCCAATTAGTTGGCACAAATTGATGAAAAACAACACCTGCTTGACGTCTCACCTTGCCGGAAGGAACGACGGCTGTGGCCGCTCACAGATGGATCCATTGGCCGCTACTTTATCCCAGGAAGAAGAGTGGTCGATCGATTGCTCCAGAAAGAGGCCGTGATGTACTTTAATGACGTTGGCTTGTTGATGATATTGTGGGGCAGATTGAGGCCCATGAAAGGACAGTGGGGCAGATCGAAGCAGGAAGCCTGGGCAACGAGGCTTTCACCATCGATAATTCCCATGGGATTTCTCCCATCGATGCTGCGGGGCTGCCACCGAGCCACCATGACTGCCGCTGGGGGAGAAGAAGGGGGGCATTAGGAAGGAGGGGTGCGAACCTCACGAAGGCAACCCACAGCACGGGATGGTGCTCATATCCGCTTGACGACCCCTTCTCCCATCTTGGTACTTTCTCTGCAAGATCATCTCGACTCACCGGAACGGCGAGAATCTCGGTGTCGGGGTCGCGTGGAGTGAGGCTAGTACGACTACGCGATGGTGTGGAGGCGCGCGCGATGAGGCATGGAGATAGGGCGACGTCGCGGCAGGGAGGCATGGCGAGATGGAATCGATAGGATTTGGTGGCGGATTTGTTGGGGCATTTATTTTCCGAGCAGGTTTTCCGGTGTGAGACAAAGAAGGTGCGATGAACGAACGGAAGGACGGACGACGAAAGAGGTTGACGTATGCTGGCTGGCAGAATAAGGAACATCTTCCTCCTTTTTAAGTAGTACATCAGTTGAAACCATTTCTCATTCTCAGAATCTATTTACCGACAAATTATAAATGTATGTAGTACATCAGTTGAAATGCTCATGTAGATAAGAAGGTTGCGAGAGTGAAATGTACAACGAAAATCAAGCAGTGTATATTTCAGTTTCACGGCAGACGATCAGGCACATAAAATATTTAATAGATCAATCATTTATAGCACAAGCAGACTGGCCTTCTATAAAATGATCAAAATTGGTAAAGATCAAATATTAATCAACATCAATGAAGTTCAAATAATCATAGGCAACTGAAGCAGCCACAGCTAGACGGACACTTCCCTTCACACGTGAGCTATCACGTACATGAGCAGGTTCATTAATCTTTATATCAGAACATACAGATTTAGGAGAAATTGAAGCCAGCAGCTGGCGAAGACTAAGTGCGGTCACTACAGACAATATGAAGATATTCAAAATGCTACATTGCAGACTTAATTGCACGCATAATTGAGGTATGTTAGGCAATCTAATTATTTAAGCCATGTCCGTAGTTTCACAATGGGGCAGGGAGTAAGTAGCAGCCAAAATCACATGACCGGCATTCACTGCTCAACCTAGAGGAAATGAAAAAAGAGATATTAAAACCTATGGCATCATGAATAATATAAAAATGAGAACATTTCTGCAGGAATTGTGTACATACCTTTATGAATTATCAAGTCTGTGATTTTTTAAGTTCCATCACCGTCAGTTTCACAAAGAACTGCAGTAGGAGGTAACCGGGAACACGGATATATACATGGTGAAAAGGAATCAGAATTTCCAGTAGTAATAAATTATAAGCTCGAGCAAGTATTACTAATTCAGATGTCATCAATACAAAAATCAAATCACAAGTCATAAATAATAGGGTTAGCCTATAATCACAACATCTGAATAGTTAGATGTGAGAAAATTGAAATAGTTAACTACAGTTAGTTCAGGTTTTGTATATAAGAAATAGCAACCTTAATGCATTTTGGAAGGGTGGCTTAGTAGATGCTTTTCAACCAAAGCATAGTTGGAGCGCATTGTGCAGCTATTAAGTGGTTACCTGATCCAACATGAACATTCAGATTTCTCCAACCTGTATAACCGAAACATCAAAATAAAAATCACTTCTGATGATTCTACGCAGTGATATGTTCCGCAATTAGAAAGTATCAGAATCTCTACCTAATATTAAAAACCATATACCCTTATACAGAAAAATAGGTAGAAGTTACCAGTGTGCAGAACAATTTTTTATGATCTCCATCAAGATCTGCAGGCCTTTCTCTTCTCTTCTCTTCATCTTCTCTTCTATTTTTCAGTGGAGTCCTCAAGCAGCAGCAACAACCACGTTCCTCTCTGGGTTAGCCTGTAATCACAAACGAAACATCAAAATTTGAGCTGTTGATATGCATCTGCCACCTTTTTATACTGAACTAAAGAACATTGTTCATACCGCACTACCTAATATTTCAATAGTAAAATATCCTGCACACCTTGTTATAACATATTTCTAATTTTCATATACAGAAAAATTATTGCATTCACTATTTATACATATATGTCTTAGACCACGTGCTTAAAAAGTATTGCATTCACTATTATTATAGTGATATGTCTTAGACCCTCGGGATCTCACATCCTAGAAACTAATTACATGACCCCGACAGCACGCCCATGCATGTTCTTCTCCGCCGCTTGTTGTTGGTTCTGGCACTCGAGGGAGGAGGCTTACGGCAGGCCCGCAACCTAGCGCTACACGCCTACAGAGGAGAGTGATGGACATTATCTCAACCAGATCCGGGGTACACATGTAATCATCTGCATATGTTTAGCATAAGTTAATTGGTGACCTCACATAAGTCAAAGTATTACAAGATGATAATTCAATAAGCAAAACCTATAAGCATGTGTCATGTGAATAAAAACTTTAGAGGTGTATAAATGCACATCAAAGAGAAATATGTACTCCCTCCAATCCAAATTACTTGTCGCAGATAAGAGGGTGTAGTTAAGTTCCCTATGTGCTTTTCCATGAAAGAGGACATATAAATCCCATGATAAATAACAAAATACTGAGAGGTTCTTGCGAAACATAATAGTTTCTGCAGGAAGCATGCCTAGAAGCATCATACTTGTCACACAAGATGCCATTTAGTATGCATGAAAACAGATCAATGACCTTGGAAGAAAAGAATAACAGGTCAATATACTTTGTAAGGAAAGAACAAGGATGCAAGCCTAAAATCCCACCAGGAACGGTACTGATGACTCATGTTGCTATTTAGACAATGATAATACATTACTTGTTGGATATTTCCAAGTGGTAAATGTTTGTTTACTTTTTTCAAAAAATTGTGCTTGAACACAACTTGGTCAGTACCTTTTGTATTAATTACTTGGGCAAACACAACTCCTGCCAGAGCTTCTACATCACCTTATTCAGTAAAGAAACTGCTTATTTTTAGACTTATAAAAATAAGAAACTTGATCTCATAAGGATCTTGTTTGTATATATCTCAATATGAAATCGGGCCAATTGGTAAAACACTCAAACAATATGAGCGAAAATTTGATATGTAGCTGAAAGTGAGGTGCCTTATTAAAATAAATAAATAAATAAATAAATAGTAGTTGTCACCAGACAAAGAGAGCTCCTAGTTGAAATGCAAAGATAGAATGGCCTGCAATTCAATGGCACTGATTATATTTGCACTTGTACACTAAGAGTTCATGATTTCACAAAACAATCCAAAATAGTTCAGGTTCGCTGAAACACACATTCTGAAGCGACATCCATAGAGAAATAGGGAATTTTATTGCAGCTTTTAACTTAAGTACTTCGTAAAAAGAACAATGTAAACCCTGAACTGAACCACAGTATCACACACATGAATGTTCCTGAATAAGAATATCGCAGGTTACAGAGTAGTGCTAGCAATATCTAGACATTCTTTAATCTAGCTGGCTTTCTCTGAAAGCTACATATGCACCAAGTTGATTAAGTTCTTATTTTTGTAGAAAAATGGTAGTATAGTTACCAAATCGACTATTCGTATAGCTTACAAAGATAGAGTGAGTAGTGACATTACGATGATACAAAGAAGAGAACGGCGCTAACTAAGTAGTAGTACAGCAAATATATATTACACCATATTTGTTACCAGAGAAAGGACATTACATTATTTCTGATAATTCAAGTAGTTTATGCAAAGGGAAAAGACAGTAAGTTGAGGTATAGCTATGTACTGATTTGTGGAGAAGTACCTCACGCTCAAGAACAAAATAAGTCCAACTCATGTGAGTTTTACAACGTCTTGATCCCTATATCCCTAGATGTGTGCAATTCCCACAAGAACTTCCCAGTAATTGCATCGGCACGATACATCCTAGAGGCAAAATCTGCATATTTTCTCTTTGACCTGCAGACAGGTACAACTTCTTACTATAGAGAAGAAAAGACAAACATTGGAACGGCAATAGAAAGTTGAACAATGCAAGTCAGAGAAATATTTGATTTCTTATGAACCTAATATACTGATTTAGGGTGCAAGGAGAAGAAAAGCGGGACAGAGAAGGAAACAAAATAAGAAGAAGATGCAAAAAATGATTAATGATTAGTTTAGCTCACTGATCCAGCCGTCCTCAGAGCTATATTACAGTATGTATCCAGTCGGACTCTGACCGGAGCGTGACCTGTGACCTGCGATAATACTCCCTCTGTGGTTGTATCCTTGCAGTAATAATCATCATCAATTGGACTTCGCGAAAGAACTTAAAGTGACAATCATCAATCATGTATTTGCACATTGCTATATTATAGTATGTATCCAGTCGGACTCTGACCGGAGCAGATCAAATTCATCATCCGCCTATATTAATTAAGAGACAACACTATACCGCCGCCTCCTAAGCATAATTAATCCAGACTTTCGTCCATGAATGCATGATATCATTACCTCTTATAAACAAAAATACCGTTACCTAGTGAAAACCTTTGTCATCTACATCTCAATTATCATCTCAAATCCTCACTTGAGGGAATCGTCCCGTTGGTCAATTGAATTGTCTGATTAGATCACTTCACTTCATCAACAAGTAATCAAGATAAATTAAAATAGAAAACATTCTAGTTACCTGGGCAGAAAAGACCACGCAATAGCATCCTACAATAAGAACTCACCACAAGATTAGTTTAAAGCTCTGAATTTATATAGCATGTTAACCCCACAAGCAATAAACCCGTATATTACCCAAGCACCAGACCTCAATGGAAGAAAAAAGACTCAGATGTAATCTCCTTGTAGAAGGGCCACAAAAAATAGTTATGTAAATAAACTGAACCTCTTGAAGAAAAGAAAGAAACTGATGGACTGTCACTGCTGCTACGTGTATAGGCATGTCCTGGACCTAGGAGAGGCGGATACATCCTCTTGACCTCCATGTCGTACAATGCAAGTGTAAAATGACCAAGATATTTCCTACCAATGAAAAAGCATGAGTTGTGTCATATTTTTGCAGTAGATATGCATTTTATTAAACACGAGAAAGGCGTCAGCATAGCAGGCATATATCAGGATGGAAAAGCGTCTCTGTCCTCAGTGACGGACCTAGAAAATAATCGAAGCCTGGGCAAGCCGAAAGCCTAGTTGGTTTGTTTTACACTCAAATCAACCAATATAAGCATAATATAGAGAAAATACACCTTTCACAATAATTTTCATCTAAAAGCTGAATCTAGTACGTCATAACACATCAAATATTCATAGGCGCCAAATATGTGATATCTCGGCACACCTTTCGAGAACAAAATCTCTACACATATCAAAAACTCCCTAAAAGATTTGAAGCTGCAATAGTGGATTACAAAAGCTCATACCTACACCCCAGAAGCTCCAAAATTATAAAAAACATGATTAAACTTCTTATTTGTCACAAGTCACATTATTTTAAATTACTCTATGCAAATTTACCTGTCAAATAAAAATATATTACTATGTGTGCAAAAAAAATTGGTGATTTTTTGACACCAGGAAGCAGGAGCGCCAGTGCCCGAGATCCAAATTGTTTTTCGTGAATGGAGGGAGTACTTTAACTTCAGTTTAATCAATTACAATTAAATTGAAATATAAAATATCCAACCGCTAATTAAAGTTCCAACCTACTGAGTTTAGGCAAACAACAAGTAATAAGCAACTATTCTAATTATCCATGTGGTTCTGGCCCTAAAAGATACTACATTGGGCAAGTAATCACTTAAGCGGCCAATTAGTTGGCACAAATTGATGAAAAACAACACCTGCTTGACGTCTCACCTTGCCGGAAGGAACGACGGCTGTGGCCGCTCACAGATGGATCCATTGGCCGCTACTTTATCCCAGGAAGAAGAGTGGTCGATCGATTGCTCCAGAAAGAGGCCGTGATGTACTTTAATGACGTTGGCTTGTTGATGATATTGTGGGGCAGATTGAGGCCCATGAAAGGACAGTGGGGCAGATCGAAGCAGGAAGCCTGGGCAACGAGGCTTTCACCATCGATAATTCCCATGGGATTTCTCCCATCGATGCTGCGGGGCTGCCACCGAGCCACCATGACTGCCGCTGGGGGAGAAGAAGGGGGGCATCAGGAAGGAGGGTGCGAACCTCACGAAGGCAACCCACAGCACGGGATGGTGCTCAGATCCGCTTGACGACCCCTTCTCCCATCTTGGTACTTTCTCTGCAAGATCATCTCGACTCACCGGAACGGCGAGAATCTCGGTGTCGGGGTCGCGTGGAGTGAGGCTAGTACGACTACGCGATGGTGTGGAGGCGCGCGCGATGAGGCATGGAGATAGAGGCGACGTCGCGGCAGGGAGGCATGGCGAGATGGAATCGATAGGATTTGGTGGCGGATTTGTTGGGGCATTTATTTTCCGAGCAGGTTTTCCGGTGTGAGACAAAGAAGGTGTGATGAACGAACGGAAGGACGGACGACGAAAGAGGTTGACGTATGCTGGCTGGCAGAATAAGGAACATCTTCCTCCTTTTTAAGTAGTACATCAGTTGAAACCATTTCTCATTCTCAGAATCTATTTACCGACAAATTATAAATGTATGTAGTACATCAGTTGAAATGCTCATGTAGATAAGAAGGTTGCGAGAGTGAAATGTACAACGAAAATCAAGCAGTGTATATTTCAGTTTCACGGCAGACGATCAGGCACATAAAATATTTAATAGATCAATCATTTATAGCACAAGCAGACTGGCCTTCTATAAAATGATCAAAATTGGTAAAGATCAAATATTAATCAACATCAATGAAGTTCAAATAATCATAGGCAACTGAAGCAGCCACAGCTAGACGGACACTTCCCTTCACACGTGAGCTATCACGTACATGAGCAGGTTCATTAATCTTTATATCAGAACATACAGATTTAGGAGAAATTGAAGCCAGCAGCTGGCGAAGACTAAGTGCGGTCACTACAGACAATATGAAGATATTCAAAATGCTACATTGCAGACTTAATTGCACGCATAATTGAGGTATGTTAGGCAATCTAATTATTTAAGCCATGTCCGTAGTTTCACAATGGGGCAGGGAGTAAGTAGCAGCCAAAATCACATGACCGGCATTCACTGCTCAACCTAGAGGAAATGAAAAAAGAGATATTAAAACCTATGGCATCATGAATAATATAAAAATGAGAACATTTCTGCAGGAATTGTGTACATACCTTTATGAATTATCAAGTCTGTGATTTTTTAAGTTCCATCACCGTCAGTTTCACAAAGAACTGCAGTAGGAGGTAACCGGGAACACGGATATATACATGGTGAAAAGGAATCAGAATTTCCAGTAGTAATAAATTATAAGCTCGAGCAAGTATTACTAATTCAGATGTCATCAATACAAAAATCAAATCACAAGTCATAAATAATAGGGTTAGCCTATAATCACAACATCTGAATAGTTAGATGTGAGAAAATTGAAATAGTTAACTACAGTTAGTTCAGGTTTTGTATATAAGAAATAGCAACCTTAATGCATTTTGGAAGGGTGGCTTAGTAGATGCTTTTCAACCAAAGCATAGTTGGAGCGCATTGTGCAGCTATTAAGTGGTTACTGATCCAACATGAACATTCAGATTTCTCCAACCTGTATAACCGAAACATCAAAATAAAAATCACTTCTGATGATTCTACGCAGTGATATGTTCCGCAATTAGAAAGTATCAGAATCTCTACCTAATATTAAAAACCATATACCCTTATACAGAAAAATAGGTAGAAGTTACCAGTGTGCAGAACAATTTTTTATGATCTCCATCAAGATCTGCAGGCCTTTCTCTTCTCTTCTCTTCATCTTCTCTTCTATTTTTCAGTGGAGTCCTCAAGCAGCAGCAACAACCACGTTCCTCTCTGGGTTAGCCTGTAATCACAAACGAAACATCAAAATTTGAGCTGTTGATATGCATCTGCCACCTTTTTATACTGAACTAAAGAACATTGTTCATACTGCACTACCTAATATTTCAATAGTAAAATATCCTGCACACCTTGTTATAACATATTTCTAATTTTCATATACAGAAAAATTATTGCATTCACTATTTATACATATATGTCTTAGACCACGTGCTTAAAAAGTATTGCATTCACTATTATTATAGTGATATGTCTTAGACCCTCGGGATCTCACATCCTAGAAACTAATTACATGACCCCGACAGCACGCCCATGCATGTTCTTCTCCGCCGCTTGTTGTTGGTTCTGGCACTCGAGGGAGGAGGCTTACGGCAGGCCCGCAACCTAGCGCTACACGCCTACAGAGGAGAGTGATGGACATTATCTCAACCAGATCCGGGGTACACATGTAATCATCTGCATATGTTTAGCATAAGTTAATTGGTGACCTCACATAAGTCAAAGTATTACAAGATGATAATTCAATAAGCAAAACCTATAAGCATGTGTCATGTGAATAAAAACTTTAGAGGTGTATAAATGCACATCAAAGAGAAATATGTACTCCCTCCAATCCAAATTACTTGTCGCAGATAAGAGGGTGTAGTTAAGTTCCCTATGTGCTTTTCCATGAAAGAGGACATATAAATCCCATGATAAATAACAAAATACTGAGAGGTTCTTGCGAAACATAATAGTTTCTGCAGGAAGCATGCCTAGAAGCATCATACTTGTCACACAAGATGCCATTTAGTATGCATGAAAACAGATCAATGACCTTGGAAGAAAAGAATAACAGGTCAATATACTTTGTAAGGAAAGAACAAGGATGCAAGCCTAAAATCCCACCAGGAACGGTACTGATGACTCATGTTGCTATTTAGACAATGATAATACATTACTTGTTGGATATTTCCAAGTGGTAAATGTTTGTTTACTTTTTTTTTCAAAAAATTGTGCTTGAACACAACTTGGTCAGTACCTTTTTGTATTAATTACTTGGGCAAACACAACTCCTGCCAGAGCTTCTACATCACCTTATTCAGTAAAGAAACTGCTTATTTTTAGACTTATAAAAATAAGAAACTTGATCTCATAAGGATCTTGTTTGTATATATCTCAATATGAAATCGGGCCAATTGGTAAAACACTCAAACAATATGAGCGAAAATTTGATATGTAGCTGAAAGTGAGGTGCCTTATTAAAATAAATAAATAAATAAATAAATAGTAGTTGTCACCAGACAAAGAGAGCTCCTAGTTGAAATGCAAAGATAGAATGGCCTGCAATTCAATGGCACTGATTATATTTGCACTTGTACACTAAGAGTTCATGATTTCACAAAACAATCCAAAATAGTTCAGGTTCGCTGAAACACACATTCTGAAGCGACATCCATAGAGAAATAGGGAATTTTATTGCAGCTTTTAACTTAAGTACTTCGTAAAAAGAACAATGTAAACCCTGAACTGAACCACAGTATCACACACATGAATGTTCCTGAATAAGAATATCGCAGGTTACAGAGTAGTGCTAGCAATATCTAGACATTCTTTAATCTAGCTGGCTTTCTCTGAAAGCTACATATGCACCAAGTTGATTAAGTTCTTATTTTTGTAGAAAAATGGTAGTATAGTTACCAAATCGACTATTCGTATAGCTTACAAAGATAGAGTGAGTAGTGACATTACGATGATACAAAGAAGAGAACGGCGCTAACTAAGTAGTAGTACAGCAAATATATATTACACCATATTTGTTACCAGAGAAAGGACATTACATTATTTCTGATAATTCAAGTAGTTTATGCAAAGGGAAAAGACAGTAAGTTGAGGTATAGCTATGTACTGATTTGTGGAGAAGTACCTCACGCTCAAGAACAAAATAAGTCCAACTCATGTGAGTTTTACAACGTCTTGATCCCTATATCCCTAGATGTGTGCAATTCCCACAAGAACTTCCCAGTAATTGCATCGGCACGATACATCCTAGAGGCAAAATCTGCATATTTTCTCTTTGACCTGCAGACAGGTACAACTTCTTACTATAGAGAAGAAAAGACAAACATTGGAACGGCAATAGAAAGTTGAACAATGCAAGTCAGAGAAATATTTGATTTCTTATGAACCTAATATACTGATTTAGGGTGCAAGGAGAAGAAAAGCGGGACAGAGAAGGAAACAAAATAAGAAGAAGATGCAAAAAATGATTAATGATTAGTTTAGCTCACTGATCCAGCCGTCCTCAGAGCTATATTACAGTATGTATCCAGTCGGACTCTGACCGGAGCGCGACCTGTGACCTGCGATAATACTCCCTCTGTGGTTGTATCCTTGCAGTAATAATCATCATCAATTGGACTTCGCGAAAGAACTTAAAGTGACAATCATCAATCATGTATTTGCACATTGCTATATTATAGTATGTATCCAGTCGGACTCTGACCGGAGCAGATCAAATTCATCATCCGCCTATATTAATTAAGAGACAACACTATACCGCCGCCTCCTAAGCATAATTAATCCAGACTTTCGTCCATGAATGCATGATATCATTACCTCTTATAAACAAAAATACCGTTACCTAGTGAAAACCTTTGTCATCTACATCTCAATTATCATCTCAAATCCTCACTTGAGGGAATCGTCCCGTTGGTCAATTGAATTGTCTGATTAGATCACTTCACTTCATCAACAAGTAATCAAGATAAATTAAAATAGAAAACATTCTAGTTACCTGGGCAGAAAAGACCACGCAATAGCATCCTACAATAAGAACTCACCACAAGATTAGTTTAAAGCTCTGAATTTATATAGCATGTTAACCCCACAAGCAATAAACCCGTATATTACCCAAGCACCAGACCTCAATGGAAGAAAAAAAGACTCAGATGTAATCTCCTTGTAGAAGGGCCACAAAAAATAGTTATGTAAATAAACTGAACCTCTTGAAGAAAAGAAAGAAACTGATGGACTGTCACTGCTGCTACGTGTATAGGCATGTCCTGGACCTAGGAGAGGCGGATACATCCTCTTGACCTCCATGTCGTACAATGCAAGTGTAAAATGACCAAGATATTTCCTACCAATGAAAAAGCATGAGTTGTGTCATATTTTTGCAGTAGATATGCATTTTATTAAACACGAGAAAGGCGTCAGCATAGCAGGCATATATCAGGATGGAAAAGCGTCTCTGTCCTCAGTGACGGACCTAGAAAATAATCGAAGCCTGGGCAAGCCGAAAGCCTAGTTGGTTTGTTTTACACTCAAATCAACCAATATAAGCATAATATAGAGAAAATACACCTTTCACAATAATTTTCATCTAAAAGCTGAATCTAGTACGTCATAACACATCAAATATTCATAGGCGCCAAATATGTGATATCTCGGCACACCTTTCGAGAACAAAATCTCTACACATATCAAAAACTCCCTAAAAGATTTGAAGCTGCAATAGTGGATTACAAAAGCTCATACCTACACCCCACAGAAGCTCCAAAATTATAAAAAACATGATTAAACTTCTTATTTGTCACAAGTCACATTATTTTAAATTACTCTATGCAAATTTACCTGTCAAATAAAAATATATTACTATGTGTGCAAAAAAAATTGGTGATTTTTTGACACCAGGAAGCAGGAGCGCCAGTGCCCGAGATCCAAATTGTTTTTTCGTGAATGGAGGGAGTACTTTAACTTCAGTTTAATCAATTACAATTAAATTGAAATATAAAATATCCAACCGCTAATTAAAGTTCCAACCTACTGAGTTTAGGCAAACAACAAGTAATAAGCAACTATTCTAATTATCCATGTGGTTCTGGCCCTAAAAGATACTACATTGGGCAAGTAATCACTTAAGCGGCCAATTAGTTGGCACAAATTGATGAAAAACAACACCTGCTTGACGTCTCACCTTGCCGGAAGGAACGACGGCTGTGGCCGCTCACAGATGGATCCATTGGCCGCTACTTTATCCCAGGAAGAAGAGTGGTCGATCGATTGCTCCAGAAAGAGGCCGTGATGTACTTTAATGACGTTGGCTTGTTGATGATATTGTGGGGCAGATTGAGGCCCATGAAAGGACAGTGGGGCAGATCGAAGCAGGAAGCCTGGGCAACGAGGCTTTCACCATCGATAATTCCCATGGGATTTCTCCCATCGATGCTGCGGGGCTGCCACCGAGCCACCATGACTGCCGCTGGGGGAGAAGAAGGGGGGCATCAGGAAGGAGGGGTGCGAACCTCACGAAGGCAACCCACAGCACGGGATGGTGCTCAGATCCGCTTGACGACCCCTTCTCCCATCTTGGTACTTTCTCTGCAAGATCATCTCGACTCACCGGAACGGCGAGAATCTCGGTGTCGGGGTCGCGTGGAGTGAGGCTAGTACGACTACGCGATGGTGTGGAGGCGCGCGCGATGAGGCATGGAGATAGGGCGACGTCGCGGCAGGGAGGCATGGCGAGATGGAATCGATAGGATTTGGTGGCGGATTTGTTGGGGCATTTATTTTCCGAGCAGGTTTTCCGGTGTGAGACAAAGAAGGTGCGATGAACGAACGGAAGGACGGACGACGAAAGAGGTTGACGTATGCTGGCTGGCAGAATAAGGAACATCTTCCTCCTTTTTAAGTAGTGTAGATAGATTACACCTAAGACAACGAATGGAAAAGAAACTTCCTCCAATAGCAATAATTCATGGTCGATGTGAGAATTTATTTGTAGAATAAATGAGATGCTATTTCGCCAAAATATAAAATAAAAGAACTTCTAAATGGCAGCCAGATATGTAGCTAACTTGACATCACATTGAAAATGCATAAGCTATACCAGATGTCTTCAGTTCGATATCAAATAAGGCCAACTAAATTATGTAGATCTAATTTGATTCATAAACCAATGAAATAATGACTATATTCAAATGCAGAATCACACAAAAAAAGAACAACATAACGTATTACCTAGCAAGATTGCATATGATGGTAGATAAAAAAAAAAGATTGCAAATGATGGTATATCACTGATTCACTATAAACCTCTATGTCTGCAGCGGGATCTTACATTTCTGTATCTTGTTAAAATGGACCTAATCGGACCTGATCATCTTTATTGTACAATGTTGGGAGTGCCGTTACTGGCACATATGCGGTGATTTGATGTACTCTTCTTGAGCGAGGCAATACCATCCATGCAGCCGTGGGTTGAACTGAATGACCTAGACTTTTTTCCATAACTTCCATATAGAAAAGCACATCCAGAGAATAGATCCTTATTTTGTAAACTTGGCACAAGTAGACAGAACTAAACCAAAGTGGCTAATTTAAAAATTCAGAGTAAAGAAACCTTTCTAAACAAGCTTGCTACTCCCTCCTATCATCTTTAATTGACGCAGAGGAGAGTATACATGCATGTTTGCATGGCTACCAGCCGCGTCGATTAAAGACGATCGGATGTAGTAGTAGTATCTAAGTTTGGGTTAGCTATGGTATGATTCACACAATCTTTTTTTTTAAAGTGATTCACACAATCCAGTGGACCTGAAAAAGGTCTAGTTGCTATCAACAAAGATCATATGTCTTATTGTACCAAATTCAGAATACTAATTTCAGTATCGCCGTAGCTTCAAGATATGCATATGACTCTTTCTGAGAAAAGTCATATTGCAACACATGCAGCTTATAACAAAAAGGGGGAAATAGCTATATTTCTTGAGAATTGGCATCTCGCACTGTTCTATTTACGCAAACAAACTACTTTACTAATTCTTGCTCAACCAAATGCCCACTGTCCCTTGAATGTCAAATGGTGCATTTGTGCCAAGCCTACCGGATGGAGCACGTACACAGTGAGCACAGATTAATTGATCCATTGGAGGCAAATGCTCTGTTACCTTCTATGACGAATAAAAGAAAACAAGAGTTTGTATATCAAACTTCACAACACATGACCACATTGGTTGCTCGCTTCAAGTCTCGCGTTGAAGAGGAAAAGGATAAAATGCATATGAATTATGGCGCCGGACCTGCTGTCCGACAGGATACCAGCGGCCATCCTGCTATCCATGGCGACTGATGGGATGAAGAGGACAGCGTGACCGCAGCGTCCACAATTTCGCGTCGATCCCAATACCTGTAGCAAACGAAGACTAAGAAGAACTGTGTTCACCCTGGAAACGGTGGGCATTGCGTGCGGGTGGCGCCGAGGAGCGGCTGCCGCAGGGCATGGCAGGACGGATCGCCGGTTCACCGGGAAGAGAAGGGAAAAAAAAGCAGAGCGCCCCTTCACCAGGGAGAAGAGACTTCGCGAGGGGACGATGGCGCCGGTGCTGGTGATAAAGCTGCTGACGCAGTGACGATTCGCCGGAAGATGATACTTGGCGGAGAGGGTTCGATGCTGGCTTGCACATGGACATGGAGGCGGCGTCGAGGGCTGTAGCGAGGGAACAGGGGAGGATGGGGTAATGTTTCGGCCTGATCTGGGCGGGGCTGTTAGAGCATCTCCAACAGACGCGCTATATCGCGGCGCGCTAAACCTCCGATTATGCGCGCTGTAAATCGATAGCGCGCGGTGGCGATTTTTCCTCCGTTGGACGCGCTAATTTGTAGCGCGTGCGCGGGCTGAAAAAATGGTCCACCGCCAGGCGCGGTAAAATACAGCGCGCGCGGGCGCGGAAAACAGATTTCTAGACTATTTTGCATTTACAAAGATCAAATAAACACACATAATTCATGAAACAAATGACACAAAGTGCAACAACATCACGTAGTTCAACAACGACACAACAAAATGACGTAGTTCAACAATGACACACGACATATGGTTCAAATGGACAAAGTGGAACACATAATGCATATCACAAATGCATATCACACTTCCGCACTTTCCAAGTCAACACCTTCTTCTTCCTCCTCGTCATCTTGGGTTGAAGGAGAAATAGTAGCATTCATGGAAGACACGAAGCCTCCCGGTGGTGCTCTCATACTCCCATACACATCACTCACCGAGCCTCCCATGGTTCGCTCGATCCCACTTGTGTTGTGTGTGTTGAAGTAATCTGTCATCATCATCCAATATGTTTCTCTTGTTTGATCGGTACCGGTTGTTGGATCCATTCCAATTGTCAACCACGTCTTGCAAAGCAACTTGTCCTCCGCTATGGTGTAGTTGGCGGACCGGCCGGGAGGGCGAGGTTCAATCAATCCTTCTCCTTCCTCATCTACATCCTCATATTCCTCCTCCCCATCGGCGGCTTCATCATGCAAGAACGATGATCCAACATTCATTGTGTCCATGAATGCCGCATCATCCACTCTACATTGCAATGAAATTCATTACTATACGGCTAGGTATGCATCTAGTAAACTAAAATTCGACAAAAACTAGTGATTTTTACCTCTCGGGCATTTCATCATCCACCATATGTGCGCCCGCGCGGTTGCCGGACGGAGGCGTCGGCTGGGTCGGCTGGGTCGGCGGAGGAGGAGGAGGAGGCGCCTGGTTCGGCGCCGGAGGAGGAGGCTGCCGGCGAGGGATGGGCTTCTTCGGTTTCTTCGGCGGCGCGATGGCGGCGGGGCCGAGGTGCGGCCGTTTGTTCGACGGCACCTTCCCCCTCCTCGGCGCGGTGCCCTGCGCGGCCATCTGCGCCGCGGCAGCGCCTGCGTGTAGTGCCTCGCGCGGCGGGACGAAGAGCGCGCGCGCAGCAGCCATTGGGTTGCCGCCGTCGGCGCCGCCGCTAGGGTTTGGCGGTGGCGCGGCGGAAGTGGCGGCGGCGGAGGGTTGGACAGAGTAGGGAGGGGTCGGCGGGTTGCCGGAGGGGTCGTCCATCGTCGGGATCGCCGGCGGACGACGGATTGGGCGCTCGGGACGGCGACGCGGAAGAGGAAGTTTCAGCGCAGGGGATTTTTCGCGTTTGGACGAGCGTTACCGCGCGCTGTAGCCGACGCGCCAGATATGCCGCTCCGGTTTGTGCAAAACGCCGCGCGCTCTAATTTTTTTAGCGCGCTGCGCCGTTTACCACGCCTGCTGGAGCGCCACGTTCCCTCCCGCGCGCGCTATATCAGACGTTTTTATGCCGCGCGGTCTATATAGCGCGTCTGTTGGAGATGCTCTTAGTGCTAATGTCATTGGAGCGTGTAAATCGCGCGGATTTGGTGGTCGGGACTCACCAGAAAGGAGGAACGTCTTGCAATGTCATTGGAGCGATGTTAGCCATTAGATATCAAGTGATCAATGGCTAAGATTGAATGTTTCTGCCAAGTTCGCTCTTTTATAAGTATAAGTAGTTGTAGATTGTGCATGTGATACGCCTACGTAAGCGTAGCAACACGTTAGCTCTACTCGTTAATAAAATGGCTCCGACATGTAAGATGGCTTGCAAATGGTGGCCATGTTCCCTCTACCTCGCGTGCTTATATAGAAGCATTGTTGCATTGATATTCAACACCGTGTGGTGCAACAACCATGTAATCAATGCTTTCATGTAGTTACATGTTGCTTTAAATCAGGCGGTAGGAAACCAGGCCTCCCGGGTCGCATCTAGGGCGACTCCGGAGGCGCAACCGCCGCCACCGCTAGAGCTCCAACAACACCGCCCCTTTCGCCTCGCCGCCGCCGGAGGAGGCCGCTCGACGGCGGACGGCGGCGGTGGGGCGTCCCTGCTCGTCGTTTTTTCTTTTTCCCTGGCGGATCTCCCTCTTCTTGTCTCCCGGTATGGGCTGATCTCATCTGAGATCGCCGGCTGAACCGTCTCGTACAGATTCCGTCGGGGTGCCCTGGGCTGTGTGCAGCGTCGGGATCTCAAGCGGACGCACAGGTGCAAACTTCCGTGGTGACGAAGTGAGCTGGATGACCAGATCGAGATCGTGGGCCGGTGGGAGTCCCTGTTGTGCATGTTCGCCAACGCCGATAGCGCGTGCATAGACGGGCAGCACTCCAAGAATCCCATCGGAAGGCGCAAGGGCTAGCTCTCCATGGTTTTTACGGACTACAGTACAAGTCTACAACATCTCCATGGAGTACTACCGTCCGCTGATGCTCGTCATGGTTGCTGCTCCCTGTTCCTGGCACACAACAATGCCAAGGGAGCGTTTCGACTAGACGTGATGCTGCGGAAGCAGATCGCTGGGCAGACCAATGGCTGCCATGTCTTCTGCTCAGGTTGGTAGTTAACCGGCGGCGAGGGGACGGCTAGTCTCGAATAATAGTGGTGATCCTCGGATTTCTCTCGCGCCAAGTGAAGATCGATCGGAAGCTTCTTCCCACCAGGCTAGCTGGATTGTCGTGTTCCGGAAGGCTCTGCTGACGAAATTCATTGTGCGATCAATGCCTGAAGATTGTTGGATTGTGTGTTTTCGGTCGTTCGCACCCATGTTTTTTATCTGGCCGTTTGGTTTCAGAGGGAGCACTTCGAAGGTCTGCTAGCTGTTAATATCGTGGAGCTCGTTTTCTTTCCATGGTGCTGGCGGAGAAGGTCATGAAAGCCGAGGTCGGTGGAAGAGCAATGGTGGTCGGATCTTGGTGGTGAGGTGAAATTGGCTTGGTGCTTCGTGACTTCAAACAACAACTTGTATGTGGGGGCGACTGCACAAGAGAAGTTCAGAGTTCTATATTTCAGGGTGAAAATCCAAGGTCTGGCCTTAATTGGTTGTGCCTGGCAATGTTCTTGTTGAAGGCATTGTTTTGAGAGTGAGGACTTTCTTCATATGAAGCTGATCTTCTGGTGTTATCTTGGTGGTGTCAGAGTTGCTGTTTCAAGTTTCCGATCTCTGTAGCGGGACTTTTTTTTGTAATTCTTCTTTTTTTTGGCTGTGTGCATCCTTTATGCCATTAGAGCATGATGTTGTTGCAGAGCCTGGGTGCAATTGGTATCTCCATGATATTAATATATGCTCTTTATCGAAAAAACATATTGCTTTAAAGGAGCACGAAAGTCATACACATGTTTGTATGGTTGTCTTACACACTATGCCTTCCACACATGTGGCAAGAAACATATTTTGTGACCGGCAAATTGATCAACACACTTGTAAATAACTTACTAGCAAATAAATGACACTCCGCAACCGTGGATCTAACCAAACACTTGCCTTACTTGTCAGTATTTAAAAAAGTATAACCAGACTACCTATAAGTTTCATGGGTGTTTTGGTGCTTTTCGTCATCCCATGGTGTTGCTCAACGCCCACGATCTCTTCTCAACTTACAATATAACTTGATTATAAATTAACCAAGCATGCATGTAGCACTCTAAGCATCACATCTCTCAACAAAGTAGTCCTGTCATGGGCATTTCGTCGCATCAATTGAAGTTTTGCACTGTATTTTAATTACACAACATCATCCGGGAAAAGCTAGCCTTGCATTTGCCATCTCAAATTGCATGGTCACTAACGAGTGAAACCGATCTAAACAACATGAATCTTCAAGATATACAATCTCATATTGAAAAAAAAAAACTAATTGGATCATCAATTGGGTCAAGATATACCTGAAATAAAGGCGTGATACACCACACCGTTGGTTTCTAGTGCTGCTAGCTTGTTAATCTCGATTAGTGTTTTCCTTGGATATAAAAATTTGTTGGTGGATCATGAACTCCTTGTTCTAACATGAAATGTGCACAAATGATATGCTTCCTTTTCGAGTCTTGCTCACTCTTCGCATTTACTAATTTACAAAATGGCTATGGAGGGCCTAATTATTCTCATTTTATTTTCTTAAACACAAATAGAAAATATACATAGTGTATAAAATTAAAGAATTACATGGTCCGCATATGTCACAAAGATCAGCATACTAATGTTTTGCCGAACCATTTTTTTTGCGAAGAGTCCAATGATCTATTGATAATCATCCATAGCCGTAGAAAGAACAAAAGGTAATACATATTACAAATAGCTCCATAGACCACCTAGCGACGACTACAAAAACTAGCTCGAGTCGAAAGTGTGCCGCCGTCCTCGCCCCTCCCCATCACCGGAGCCGGGCAAAGCTTGATGTAGTAGGGCTTTGTTGTGGTAGATAAACAGGAAGTCGTCGTGCTAAGGGCCAAAAGGACCAGCACGCCATCTCAACAACGATTTTCAAAGATGAGACACATAGATCAAAAGTGCCAGACTTGAAACCACACCAACGAACACGAAAACCGACTAGATCCCAGGAAATTCGTGGGACGTACAACTCCGTTGGTGCTAGACGCACCCTTGGAGCAAGATAGAGTAGGAGGACCTTATTGTGGCTTAAGGTGTATCCGCCACCCAACCATCTCAAAGAAGACACTGAAAAATAACCTAAACAAAGCACAAGAACCCTCCTGTCGGCGTGAGGCCATGGTCCACCACGCCTCCAAGACCCCATGCTATCTGTGGGGAACAAAAATCTAGATGGGGTTTTAGGATTGCCTGATGATCGCCTCTCTCCCAACCTCACGTACCGGTTCGGTCGACAAGCATGCCTTTCGCAGGTTATGCGCCAATGTTTTGCCGAACCTTCGTGCTATATTTTTCTTTTGAGGAAAAGGCAGTCAATCTACCATCCGAATAGATAGATAGAAAAGGTTTATGTACAAGACGTCGCTCCAGCGATCACCCGTAACTGCCCCGTGTGGCAAGAACAACGAAAACTAAAAAAGCGAGGAGGGAGAAACTAGCCATCTCCTAGGTCATGTGTGTGGGCATAGGCCCGCTGCACGATCTCCTCTCGCATCAGAGTCACTACGGTGTCAGGTAGCAAGACCGAGATCTAGAACACGCTCCTGTTTCACTCCTTCCAAGTTCCCCAAATTGAATACATGATTGCACCATTTGCCTCCCTTCTTTTCTCCTTTGGGATTTTCAATATGGTGTCATCCTAGATGGCTTCTTGTGCTAGTGCGAGCACGACGATTATAGGTCGGCCTCGGCATTTAAAGCCACCGTGGTCCTTATATCTTGTTGTAGTGGGGCTTCTTGGTGACGCACTTTTGGCAACTTAATTTTAGATGCTCAAGTGACACTCGATGAGTCAGAGTTGGCTTATGTCTCTCTCTGATGTGCACCCACGTTTAGTTCATAGCATAATAGAAAGTAATTCCAAATAATTAGGAAAAAAAATCCTATTTCTAGTCCGTGTGTTTAATTGGCATATTGCCGCAATTCAGTCATCACCTGCTAGCAGTAGAGAGAGTCATTGAAGAAGAGTTCATATCAAGTTGATCATCATGATGATGGGCTTCGTGTGGAACTTTAGGACGACAAAGTCGCATATCCTGATGCTTCCAAGTCCTATGATGTTTGTGGTTTTCAACAACATCCCAAAAGTAATTCCACGCAAGCATAAAACTTATGCATGTTGAGCATATGGTATGCTTATATCAACCAAGGAGCAACTTGGCTCTACTTATTGCGTGACCGCTAACTTTGTAAATTATGATCATGTTCCAGCATTCTCTCATGCATAAATAAGGATAACATTACATTAATGTTTAATAACATATCAACAACCAGGCAATAGATGTTTTTATGTAGTTAAATGTTGTCATAAGGTGCATGTGCATTTATATACAAGTTTTACACGGTAGAGGTTTGCTTGCGTGGTTATCTCACTGGTTGTCTTCACTCATGCACACCCAAAAAAAATTCTTGGAAGGTCACTTGTTCCAATTCCCATTCAGGCATGCTTAACCAAGGAATCTATGGATTCAGCCTTTCTAAAACAAACTGAGATATTTGATGTAGATGGACTTCACAAAAGATGGTGCATCTTTTAGTATGAGTAGCCTATTAATTAATCCTATTAAGCCTTATGTGAGTGATCACACATACCAACACAAGTTTTCGGGCGCACTTTGTTGTCACTCGCGTTCACTTGAGTCCGGTAAACTTCCCAGCAGGTCACACATACTAGTATTGCACCTGACCGGTCATACTTACACAAGAGGTTTTATGGAGATAAAATTTCGTAAAAGAAGATTCATATTTTTTTAGTATAGGTAGCCTATTAATCCTATTAAGATTTGTCCCAAGATTTCACTATATCAAACCTATATTATGGAGTATCAAGGTCGCATCACGACGGATACGAGACACCTCCATAGCACGGCAAAGACTTCAAAACTACCCACCAGGTGAGTGACATGACCAATCCAGACCCGAGGAAGGAGTAGTCTGCAAATAATGTCTTAGCCGTCTGTTAAAAAAAACATGCTAGCCATGCTGATAGCCTTTTACTGTGATACTGCTCCATAAAGACATGTACAATGGTAGAGAAGACACATCTTCTCTTAACAGTCCACGTCGATCCAGAATATGAATGATACAATGCATTGTCTCTTATTTTCATACCTAGCAATAAATGAGAATCATTTTAATTTAGAAAGAAAGTGGGTTGCTAAGGGAAGACAAATGGTACAATAGAGAAAATAATCTTCTCTTATTTTATAAGAGTTGATTCCTTAGCTAAGCGAATGCGGTCTTTCCTTTCTTCAATCTCTCTCCTATAACTAAGCAAAAAAGTTGGCATGGCAACCATAAGAGAAAGCTGATGTCACACCATTGTACATACCCTAAGAAAGCTGAAGTGTTATTTATTTCTCAAGCCTGTAACAAACTTGTCTTAGCTTCGTGACTGGTTGACAGTGGAATGGAACATGATTGTTTTCAGCTCCAGTTCTCGAGCACAAAAACCTTCAGCACTTATCCCCTGAATATGTGATCATGCAAAGTCTGCTTCCGATCCAACAAGATATCCTTATCTGTTGTGTCACCGTTAACTTGTTATTATAAAAAAAGGGAGCGCCTAGAGATCAATCAACTGACACTTAATAAGTCTCAGCAAGGGTCGCTGGAGCAGCTTAATAAACCATCGTACTTAGTTTACTCGTCCAATTTGGTGCGTTCGTACAGATATGCCTACATAAAAAAGCATACAAAAGCAGTAGAATCCACGGAAGCAGTCGAAAAGCAACAAATCTCCGTACTCGCATTTCTCACTAGAGACACAAGAAAAATCTTAGCTGCAACTTACGTGTAACTAGAAAACACTTAGTTGCAACCCACATGTAAATAGAAATTCTTAGTTACAACACATGCGCACCTAGAAAAATCTCAGTTGCAACCCACATGTAAGCGGAAATTTTTAGTTGCAACATATGCGGGTAACTGGAAAAATCTCAGTTGCAACCCCCATGCAATTGAAAAAAAAAATCAGTTGCAACCCACATGTAACCGAAAAACTCTCATCACGTCCAACTGGAAAAATCATTTGCAACACACGTGCAACAGAAAAAGTATTCGTTACACCCATGTGTAACTGGAAAAATCTCAATTAGCCTCTATATACAATTGAAAAAATCTCAATTGCAGGCTATGTGTTACTGTGAAAGTTTGAGCTGTGTTACGGTGATTGGGCGCTACTACCCAGTACTACCGAGTACTACCGCTCTGATTAATTCTGGCCGTCCGATTAGCCTAATTAATTTAACTTTCTAATTAATATCCTGAGGGGCATTAAAGTACATTCACGCTGCATAACTGCCCCGCACGACCAGCATTTGCCAGACGCGCTGCCCCTGCCTCGCCTCCGTTCCTTATCCACCGCCACCGCCGCCGCTGCTCGCCGGAAGCAGAACCTGCTCGCCGAACGCCCAGCAGCTCACCTACGCGCTGCCCAGGTGCTCGCCTACGCGCCGCCCAGGTGCTCGCCTACGCGCCGCCCAAGCACTCGCCGACACGCCGCCGAATCAGCGCTCCGCCACCGCATCCACCGCTCCCCCGATCGTCTTCCTCACGTAGGAGCTTGGCTGCCTCGCCTGCTCGCACTCGAGCTCGTCCGCGTAGTACAGGAAGTCGCTCGCTCCTCTCGGCAACTGCACTGCAACGGAACCGCCGGGGATCCCACTCCAAACCCCCGCGGCGGCGACAGCCTTTCACTCCCCGTCACCTCCGCGTCGGCAATCTCCACCTGAAAGTGCAGAGCTCCTGAACAGCTAGGTACACATTCAACCCAAATCAGTTTTCATTTTTTGGGATTGTGGTACAGGAACATGTCATATGTCAGGTGTTTGTGCAACATGATGCCCTTTTTAGTATTCACGGCAACCAATTCGCACATACTAATCACAAGTTCATGAATATACAGAACCATAAGAAATGTTAGTGTTTTCTGGCAGTAAACATCTGAAGATATGTACTCTACGGAACGACAAGAAACAGTAGTCAGAGCCCATTTTCTTGTAGTCATCTGGCAACTGAATTTTCATGGAGAAACTAATGGTTTCAGCTTTCAGTTAGGCAGATACAAGTGAGAGTAGTCATGCGTGACAGGCTAATTGTTATATGAATACTCCCATTTTTTCCTGAAAAAAGGAACTGTGTGGTCTAATTCTTAGTGCTATCTCTTAAGCAAGAATTTCATATGTATACATATATAATAGTGTAGCAGGCAGAAATATAGTTCAACTGACAGCATTTGTGTTATAGCTTCTTTTCCAAGATGCCTGTGCTGGAGCTTAGTTTGAGAAAGTACACCTATGTGGTGAATAAACGGGAGAAATGTTTAGTGAAGAAAGGGATAGTCCTTTGTAATTTTGGAATCTGAGAGATATGACTGCCACTCTCTCCTGCATGTTCTCATCATCTCCCCTTTTGCTTCTTACAGACACATTGAGAATTCAGCATTGTGTTTGCAACAAGGAAGGGATTTAGAAAACTAAACTTCTGGTCTGATTAATGCCTTTGGTTCTAATTTTTGTGATAAAAAAATGCCATTCTGACATTTGTATGTGATACACAGGAAGACATGGGCGATGAGTCTGTGACATCGTCAGCAAGACTTTTGCTAGTGAGGATGATGCCTTTGAGTTCTATAATAGCTATGCTCTTGAGAAAGGTTTTAGTGTGCGGAAAATCTATGTTGAGTGGGATGAAGCCAACCAGGAGATAATTCTGAGGAAACTTGTCTGTAGTCGTCAAGGTTCGCGAGAAGAGAAGCAAATGAAGAGAGAAGATCTTGTTCAAAAAAAAAATGAAGAGAGAAGATAGGAAGAGGAGGCCACGGCATCTCACTCGTGTTGGGTGTCGAGCCAAATTGGTCATTGCAAAACCCAAGGAAACAAGTCCGTGGTTTGTGAAGGATTTCATCGATGAACACACCCATCCCCTGGCCCCACCGGATCTTGCTTGTCTGCTGCGTTCTCATAGAAGAATCAACGACGAGCAGAAAGCGAAAGCAAACATTCTAGAGATGGAAATATCTGGGATCCGCAAACACAAAATTATGGATATCTTGATGATGCAGTACGGTGGATACGATGAAGTTGGATGCACCACAAGGGACATATATAATTTCTGCAATCAATATAAACATAAACAGGAAACAGTTGCTGCCGGTGATGCTAAAACGGTGATTAGTCACATGATAGCACGGCAGGAGGGTCATTTGAAGGGATTGTTCTCGGCTGATAGTCAATCCCGGCGTGACTACGAGGCTTTTGGCGACGTTGTTGTTTTTGATAGCACATACATGACTAATAAGTACAATCTTCCCTGTGTGTCTTTTGTTGGGCTGAATCACCACCGCATCACTGTTATTTTTGGATGTGGAATAATTCTATAATAAACAACAATGTGAAGATTTTGAATTGTGCCATGACAACGACCTGCTGAAACTTAAATATGAACCCTAGATCTATGGACGCTCTGTACTTGGCTATGTTTTGGCTTTGATGGTGGCAAATGAGAATTACAGAACAATATTATACTGCGCTAGACGGGAAGAACAATAGTCTTCTTCTGTTCACCCACTGTACAAGGTTCAGTCGCTGTATAAAGTTTATTCAAGAAGAGAACTATATAAAATCAATGGGAAGCTAGCTTGTAGCTACTACGTACTACAGAGCAAAATGCATTCTCGTCTTCACTTTGTAAAAGTATCATATTGCTGCATTTGGCAAGATGTAAACGTGGTCGAATTTCATCTAAGCGCATTAGAGATTCGTTCGACGACTACTTGTCAAGCATTATGAGCTTTTGGTGGCGATCCGTAAGCATATCAGGCTTCTACGTAAGGGAATTCATCTTTGTCCTCTTCGAGAAAATCAACGACTTCTGGATAAAACATCAGCTTTCTCATGCATACATCAAAAATGGCGCCGGAGTATACGAGCTGCAATACCAAGCACTAGAAGATATCATATGAATTATGAAGTAAAGTACGCAGCTATAATGTATGTTTAGTGCTCAACTGCTCATTGTTAGCCTTGAAAACATCGTGTAACATCCTAAAGAACAAGTTCGTCTATACATATCCAAAAACAGTAAGCTGCTACTTGGCGCCTGTAACCAAGCATTGAATATATCTTAAAAGAAGAGAAAGCATTTTTTTTTTTGAAAAAACACTTAACAAGATAAGATCAGGTTATCATACTATAAATCAAGCAACCTTCAGAAAATACTATCAAATGCACTCTTAATCCGAATAAAACTGGTTCTGGTCGCAGCTTATGGCAAGTAAAAGCAGTTCTCACCTAGTCAGAATTCATGGAGCTTCATAGTTCATACCTTGGTCTAGCTGAGTAGAAAAATGTGAAGCCGGGATAGTACCAGTACTGGCCCTCTCCAACAAGTGCAGCTGAGTCTGCAGCACCATGCTCAGCTTCAGGAATTCGCGACATCCAACACACGTAGTCCTCGCAAAGTAAACTAGACGGCACATCAAGGAGACATTCTGCTTCAGCTTTGCAAGGGAGGCTCATCCAGAGGACCTGAGGCTGCAGCAGCTACCTTTCAGCTGCACGCCTAATGTAAGGCATGAAATCTCTTTGGTGGGTGGAACTTGGGCTCGCAAATTTTCTGAAACCTGCGACGCATGCCTTGTTTTTGTTATCACTGCCAATAGCACTTGTACATGAATCAACATTATCTGAAATCTGTGTTGCTGTTTCAGGCACACTTTTGGATGGCGAGTTTGATTCCATCCAAGATGCATCACTCAGCGCAAGCTTGTGCTTATCTTCAGATGGTTGATACTGACGCTGTTGGTCTAAGCCAAGTATGGATCAACGACACCTCATAGCTGGGGCATAGGGAAACTCTTAGGATGGACTCTCAACAAAGGTAATCATCTGAATTCTACGTGCAACATTTTCAACAGCCCTCCACTAGCTATGCAACCATAAAACACGTTGTAAGACTAGATATTAGAGCAAGTAGCACATGTAATAAAGAAAATGAGTACATCATTAGTTGCTACTCTAAATGACGGTGACAGATTCCTAATGGAGGAATTGAGCAGAACACAACATTAGCAATGAGTAAACTATATACGCTACGATTCTCCACATTAAGTAGATTTTCACTCAATCTAGCTTCAGAATGCTCCTAGACAAAATTGAACGAAATTACAAAGACATATGTTCAGCTGCAAAAGCGTCCAATCCCTGCAAACTACTACTTTTGTTTCCGTTTGCAACTGAAACCTGGCGTCCCATCAAATCAATGTATGGGGTCAAACTGAATCTCAAGAATTTCAGAAGTGCTCAGCAATGATAACTCCAGTGGTCCATGCCACTATTTTCGTTGTCACTATCTGGCACATAAGGGAGGCTCCGAATGGTGAATCGTCCATGTACAGCACTCTGAAACGATGGTAATGCTAATTTACCGAGCAATGCAAACATCGGCGACTCACCGGCGCGAGACGCGGCGAGGCACGCCGGCGAGCGTCGGGAACATCGAAGGACCAGGGTTGGGATATTTCTAGGCAGCGGATCTTGAGCACAACGACGCGGGGCAATGCTGAGTTTCAGAACGACGGTGAACGACGGTGAACGGCGGCAGTCCTCCACAGAGCCCGTGGAGATGCGGGAAAGATTCCAGGAGGATCATAGACTCACCATGGAGAAGATGAGGTGGTCGGAGATGCCGGCGGAAAGGCGGAGGTGAAACCATGATCCACGGCGACCGGCCGGAGGTGAGTTAGATGGAGACGAAGGCGAGCTGCTCGGGCCGATTCCTCGCGCTGGCCTCCATCGCAGGAAGCAACAAGCAGAAGACACACCAAACCTGTCGCACCAAGAACACTTGAAAATAGTTAACTATAAAAAGACAAATACAACTTTTCCTACAACAAAAACAACAACAAAGCCTTTATTCCCAAACAAGTTGGGGTAGGCTAGAGGTGAAACCCATAAGATCTCGTAACCAACTCATGGTTCTGGCACATGGATAGCAAGCTTCCATGCGGTGCCGGTTCCTTCTGATATGCATCTTTGTGAGTCTCATCCTTCGGGATGAGAGAAGAAACCAAATAATAAAACTTCTTGTGTCCTTTAGGTTAGGAAAAGCAAGTTCAAAAGCTAATGCAGAGATACACCGGGTTGTGTCATATAATGTTCTTTACAATTGTTGTTCGGTCTTCATTTTTAATTGAACTAGAACCAGATGAGCGAGAAAATCTAGATTTTATATTTCAAATATTGAAAATATGTCAGATTAAGGTTTTAAAAACTCTTTAAAGTTTAAACCTGCACAACTCCAGCCTCCAGGGACCTTAACCCCCTAGGTTTGGAGTGATTCGGAAGAAGTGTATTTGGTTGGTGTTTGTATTTGGAAGAATACAAGTTTGTACTATTGTTAATTCTGCATGGATGGTTAGAAGCGCATAGGTAATAAGAAGATATTAGTTGATAGAGCGAATGATGCTCTTCATTTTTTTTGTGTGAAAGGAGGTTTCAGTGTAATTGATCACTTCTGCTCCGGTGCTCCTCCCCTGGAAAAAATATGGACGCGTAAAATACAATAACGGTGGAGATCTTCCCATAGATGTTCGTAAGAGGGCTCACGATCGTAATTTTGAGTGTAGGTTCACCGTCCGTACAACCATATACAGACCCGTATGGTCCTTGTTGTGTTGTACCTCGTTTTATACGTATCTACGGTCACGTGCGTGTGCTGAAATAGAAAAAATGCTATAAAGATCTTGCTCATGTGACCTCTTCTTTTTTCTTGCGCGACGTATACATACCATATCTATATAGACAGTTATACATGGGCTAGATATGAATTTCGGCAGATCCAACATAGGAAAAAATATCAACTATGACCCTTCAACTTAGTTTAGGGGGAGCACCGGAGTAGCCCTCGTAATTGATGTATCTGCATCATCTGCACTGAGTTTTGACATGGTGATGTTGTCAAATGTTTTTTTGTCAGTCATGCTTAATATAGATCAACCCTTTTCTTATAACTTGTTCCTTCATTTAAGCATAAGTTCAGTTTCAGCCAATGGCGGAGCTTCGTTGGGTCAAAACCGGGCCATGGCACGCCCAAGTTTTCTATCAAAAGAATATTTAGTCCTATGCATCCATGGCCCAGCTCAGCACAACGTAATGGCCCGTTATGTTGCCTGTATCTAGTCTTCGTCTCTCTCAGTTTCGTCTACGAGGATGTGGTGGGCGCCTCGCTATCCTAGTGTAGCAATCTAGACTGGAAAACATGGTGGATCTGGGGAATCACTAGAGTGGGTGCTAACAGCAAGGGGGCATTAGTGCCGCTCCGCCACCAGCGGACATGGGGCGACCAGGAGATCGCGCAGCTGCAGGTGCGGCGGCACCGCACGGGCACGGGCATGGTCAGCGGCCGCCAAGCAACGTTGCGATTGAATCTAGCCCAAAATCTTCTCCAATTTTCCCCATGTACATTCCTTTCTTCCTCTGTTTATTCTTCATTTTTTTATGAATTTCAACAGCCATGAGACAATTTATAAGTATCCCTCTGTTTATTAATACAAGACACTTTAGATACTTTAATTAAAGTGACTAGATACAAAGTAAAATAAGTGAATCTCACACGAAAAATAGAGTAGATACAAATTAAAGTACTCTAAGTGAATCTACAAAAGAGATAAAACATACTATTATGAAAGAGAACCGAGGAAGTAATAGCTAATGTCTAGGTATGGTCTGGAACAATTTTTGTGTGCTTTCTTTTAACCTGCCCCACCCATGAAAATTTTTCAAGCTCCATTTTAACCTGGCCCGCCCATGAAATTTTTTCAAGCTCCGCCACTGGTTTCAGCTACCTAAGGTGGCCTCAAGTCGTACATACATCATTCTTGTTTCTATTTCTGATCCAAAAGTCATTTAAGAGGAAATGTGGGTTATCGATGAATGAAATATATTTTTCTAACAAATTTGACATGGCGATATCTAAGTGAAATAGTTGGGTTATTCTCCTTGTCAATATGATGATTTAACAAAAAGATTGGCTCATGACCTTTCTATGTAGTTTACCAAATTTGACATTGAGGGATCGTTGTAACTGATACATTTCTATTTAAGAAGAAGCCAGATTGGACTAAGTGATGAGATTATTATTTTTTTGAGAGTAGAGCACTATAATTGGGTGCAACCTAAGATACTTCAAATGGTACAGAATCAAAATCTAGGTGAATCCTAAGATTTTTGTAATGGTATTTTTTGACACATGAGAGAAATAATGGTATTCCTAAAGGAAAAAGCTTCTGTTCCCCCGGGGGATCGGCGTCACGCGATCGTCCGGGTCGGTCGCTCGCCGCGTGTACGTAGAGAGACAGCGACGTGTTTGGAGGGCCCACCCACGTGTCATGCTACCTCTCTGTGGCCTTATCCTTTCACCGAGAGATTGTCTTCAACCTCGGTCCTCATCCCCGCACGCCTCAGGCCGATGCTCCACCACCGCCGCCACCATCGCCACCACCTCCGCCCACGCGAAAGGCGCCGCCCTTCAAATCCGCTAATACTTGCTCCTCGCATCCCCTAATCCCCAACAGCTATTGCCGCAAGCTCCACCACGGCCAGATCGCTCCCACCTCTCTCACGTTCTTCTCGGATACCACAGGCGCGACCTTGCAAGAGGAGGGGTCGCCGGTGCTGCGGGGGTCGCTGGAGGTGCAGCGATGGCTGCTACAACAGACGGCAGAGGCTGCTACAAGCTGCGGCGGAGGCTGCTACATGCGGGGGCGGAGGCTGCTACATGCAGTGGCGGCGACTGCTACAACCGGCGGCGGAGGCTGCTACATGCGGCGGCGGCGACTGCTACAACCGGAGGCGGAGGCTGCTACAAGCTGCGGCGGAGGCTGCTACATGCGGCAGTGGCGGTGATGCTACAGGCGTCCGCCGTTGCTGCTTTGGGCGTCTCGCCTTTTGCTAACTTGGGTTGCTGGCGTCGCTGCCTTAGTGCGCCGGATTTGCTGCCAGCCCTTTGGAGGCGTTCCTGCCGGCAACAGCCGCGTTGCCGCCTTGGGCAACCGGAGTTGCTGCTGACGTCGATGCAGGTGCTGCCAGGACGTCAATCGATGCTACCAGCTGCAGGTGGATGAGCTGCAATCGAGCGCCGCCGACGCTACAAAGCACCGCCGTTGAAGCTGCAAAAGATCGTCGCCTATGCTACAATAGTCCTGGGCCAGAGCTGCAAATGAGTGCCGCAAGTGCTACAAGGGAGCGACGATGTCGTGATGGGCCTTTCTCCATCAACGGCATGGGAGGCGGTGCTGCTCTTCTGTGACGAGCAAATTCCGATTTCCCCCTGTGGAGTTTGCTTGGCGTGCTCGTGCGGGGAGTAGGCGGAGGTGTTTTCAAGCCGGGCGAGCTCGAAGGAGGGGGCACCGAGATCACCGGAGATGGTGCCGGGCTGCCGGCGAGGGCGGCGGTGATGCGGTCGCTTGTTGCCGGCGCTGTTGTACGGGTGGCTAGGACGCGCTGCTGGATTACTCATGCGGTGTGTTTTCTCTTCTTTTTTTTGTGGCGGGAGGAAGCGTTGACCACATGGATAGACGGTTCTAATTAGTCCATTGGACGGCTGGCAACCCGGGGGATCGGGGATTTGATCCCCCGGGGGACGCTCAGCACTCCCCATTCCTAAATGGGGGTCAATGCTTTCAACATATATTTCTGTGAGCATATTTAATTCAGATCTGTTGCAAGGCAATTTGCTAATATGAATAGAAGTTTGTGTTTATAAGAACGATCATCATTCAATGTAAATCTGAGAAAACAACTCTAGTGTTTATCCATCCCCTATATTATCTCACAAAAGAGAAACATCAAGATATGGCTGATGAGTGTTCCACTTCCAGGATTTTAGCATTCTGTTAGAAGTATCTCTAGAAAACTGTAGTGTGAAGTATGCAAGAATTCGAAAGGCAAAGACTTCACATCAACACTAAACAAAGTGAGGGCAGTAGCACAAGAGCGGATAAAACACTATAAAGTAGAGGAAAAACCGATATGATGCAGAAATTGGGCCTCTTCTATTCTCTAGTATCACTAAGGAAGCACAACATTTTTTGGCGGAGAAAGGCTAAGCAAAATCGGCATATACTTTGTAACTACTACGAAAAGAACTGAAGTAAGCATGTGCGTTACCCGTCAAAGATGACGCTCCAGGCAATGAGGCAAGGCGACGAGGTACCGCACGGGCACTCCGTCAAACACCCTGTGTGTGCCGGCCAGGCGCGCGACTGAGGCCTAAGGGTGATAGGCAGAGCATTCAGAGCGAGGCAGGGAGCATGGCGTCCCAGCGAGGGCAAGTCGGCGCGGGGAGCCAGCTGTAGGCGGGCAGCGCAGAGGTAGGCACGGCCGGGGTCGGGCCGTCGGGGTGAACCTCATCGAACACCCGCCTCGTTGACGGCGAGGACGACCTGCCCGACGGATGCCTGCGCCGGAAAAGCAAGCGCCTCCTGCCTGCCGCGCAACTACTCGCCGCCGCCACCGCACCACCCACCCTTCAGGAGGCTCACCTCGACGAACGCCAGCGGATCCGCCTGTCCGGTGTCCCTTAACGAACGCCATCAGCGCCAGCAAGCGGCGACGGCGTCAATGAAGTCGGCGACGCTGGCGTTAGTGTCCCCGATCCTGGCCCTCGGCGCAGCCTCCAGCCTCGCCAGCGCCGCCGCGCACAACAGCGTGCCTCCGGCCCCGGCCGGCACCCATCCATGGGCATGGCCAGCGCCCTCCAACAACCGGCGCGTCCCCGACAACGAGCCCGCCCCACCCGCGCCGCCGCCGCTTAGGTCAGGAACTTGCCCAGCTCTGCTCCGATGGCGTCGCCGCCTGTAGCGGTCGACGTGGACCTCGGTAGCAACAAGAGGAAGGAAAAGAGCGGAGAGGAGATGGGAGGTAGGTTGTTTGCACGGAGAAGAAAAAGGAAACGCGTTGACGTAGGGCTGTTCGAAGGCGCGGAGAAGTTCCTCTCTCTCTCTCTCTTCACTGCACAGAAAAATCTGCCACGTGACCACGCCCCGTGCTTTCCCTTCTTCTTTCGCAAAGTGATACTCGACTTTATTTATTTAGAAAAAATAGAAGCGTACTTTTTTTACAAAGAAGAAGATCACAGTAACCATTCATTTCAGCTAAAAAAAGCGCTCATTTCACACCCTCAAATGCACATGAAGACTGAAAACAAAGGAAATCGTCTTGTTATTCCTGTCAAACACGTTGGCTTCTGTCTACCTCCCTTTCTCTTTCTCTTGGCTCTTTACAGCTGCTTCTTCTTCCTCCTCTTGGATTTCTTGATCACTTCCACTTTGATGATCAACTGCTCAATGTTACAAGTGCAAAGGGCGACGTTTGCAGACATGTTCGTGCACCCTACTAGTGGTAGTAGCTACCCGATCTCTATGTGTGATCTCTTATAGCCAGAACCGCAAAGGGAAAGACTGCGGAAACATGGCGACCGGCCGTTTTCCGGCCGTTTCGGGACGCTTCCGCCTACAAGGCTGACTGCTGTTTAATTTGTAGTACTAGTGTACTACTACCTATGCATAACTACCTGACTTCAGGTTCTACTAAGATAACAAACATACAAGGAGGAGGCGGTCACGCCAAGGCCCAAGGCGTGTGTGAGACAAAGAGGGTTTGAGGGTTTGAGGCCTCCATACCAACATATATATATATATTGTGTACAGAGTCATGTACGGTTACAATACAAAGAGGTACAATGAGACTATAGATGCTAGTATATACAGAATCTTGTTTTTTTTTTGCGAAACACAGTACAATCAAAGGCGCTCATACATACGCGCACACATTCACCCCTATGAACGCACGCACGCACACCCTACCCCTATGAGCACCTCCAAGATACTGCATCGAAGAACTGATCCGGCAAGTCTTGAGATTGACGAAGTCACCACAGGCGCCTCGCTGTCGACGACAACGTCGCCTCCCACTGAAGAATATTCCGCCTTTATGAGACATCAAAGTGTCAAATCTAGGATTTAAACTCTGGTGGGCTGGGGGTGCCACTGCCCTCCTAACCATCCAACCATAGGTTGGTTCTCTATACAGAATCTTGTTAAATGTAATAATTCTATATATGTTAGGTATACCATATAGTGTTGTATACGGATACTGTCTTTATACAACCGGCATTGGTGCGGGAACGGATTTGGTGCTCCCCAGTGATCCTATTTTTTAATGTTTTTTGGAAATTGCAGTTTTTCGTTTCAAAAAATCACAAAATTCTTTCCTTGAATACATATACATGTATTGAACACCCCTGTGAAGTTTCGATAGAAATTTTGTTATTTTTTGAGGTACGGAAAAAAGACAAATTATTGGCTGTATATAGAGGTACATAACAAAGAAAACTTTCAGAAATTTGTCTTTTTTGTGTGGCCCACAATAAAATGTATTTTCTCCCAAATTTTTTGGCGTGCCTCTGTAATGTACTCTCATGGTACCATATTTTTTTTTGTTTATTTTTTCGAATCTTAGAAATGTGTTTTTGAAAACTTGTAATTATAGGGATCACTGGAGCTCGTGTGCTGTTAGAGGTTTTCGCATTGGTGCCTCATATATTAACACTAAACCCGTGTGGACTCAAGTACGGTTCTAGTCATTGTATTAGACATGGTATCAGAGCACCTCCTCCCATGACCTAGCTGCTGCCGCCGCCGCAGAGATCCCCTATGCCACCGCCAAGACACAACACCCCACAACCTCAAGCCGCCGCCGCCACGACAATCAAACCACCGTTGCTGTCAAGCCGTCGTTGCCACATCTACCTCGACAACATGCCACCGCCGCCGCTGTAAAGCCGTCGCCGCATCTACAACCTCTACTGCCGCCGCTGTCGCTGCAAAGCCGTTGCCGCTGCTCATAAAATCACAAACCCTACCAAGTCCAAGATCCGATCATGAGTTCCTCCTCGTCGAGTTCGACTCTGGCCGCTGCCCTAGGTAGTCCTCCGACCCAACTTCTGACATGGGGAAACTTCCTCCTCTGACAAGCTCTCATCGTCTCGGCGTTTTGGGGTGCCAATGTCATGGGCCTTCTTGATGGCTCGGATTGTGCTCCCGCCAAGACCATCGAGGTTGAGGACTGTGACAGGAAGAAGATCCAGGTGGAGAACCCTGCATATGTGGCCTGGATTGCCAGGGATCAGCAGGTGCTGCGTTTTCTCTTGAACTCGTTGTCGCCGGAAATTTTGTCACATGTTCTAGGCATGGATACTATTGCTACTACATGGGTTGTTGTCAATGCCAGGTTCAACACAGCATCTCTCACTAAAGCTCAACACCTCCGTGAGAAGCTCAATGACACCAAGGAACTCACGATGACTGTTGATCAATAATATACCAAGATGAAGGGTTTTGCTTCTGAGTTCTCAGCACTTGGGAAACCTGTTGGAGATGATGAACTGTTGGGTTACCTTCTGCACGGTCTGGATAAGGTGGAATACAACTCTCTCATTACCTCGGTTCATGGAAATTCAAGCACTACCATGGATGAATTCTATGAGCAACTCTGTGGATATGATATGCACAATGGCGTTGAAGAGAATGACATGTTTGTCTCCTCGGCCAACCTGGCCCGCCGAGGGTATGCACACCCACGTGGTCGCACTCCACCTCCCCGTGGCTACTCACCTCCTCCCCGTGGTCGCAGACCCGATGGTGGCTCCTACCGTGGAGGTGGTGGTGGTGACCACTACTGTGACTACCGTGGAGGTGGTGGTGGTGATCTCTACCGTGACCGAGAGGATGATCGCAATACGCCATGATGAGCGCCGAGATGATGGTCGCACCTAGCATCGTGATGAGCGCCGAGAGGATTATCTCCGCGGTGATCGGTGTGATGAGCGTTGTGATAGACGCAATGATGGTGGTGGACACCGCTCATACCGTGTAACCATAAAGTATGTTGATACCGAATGTCAAATTTGCAAGAAACATGGACATCCTGCAAATGAATGCCGATGGCGTTATTCTGATGACAAGAAAAAGAGGGATGGCACAGAGAAGGGGGCACATCTTGCCTCCTATGGAGTTGACACAAATTGGTATGCTGATTCTGGTGCCACCGACCACATCACCAGTGAGCTGAACAAGCTCCTCATCGATAATAAGTACCATGGGCAAGACAATGTCCGCACCGCCGAGGGCACAAGTATGAAAATTAGTCAGATTGGTAATTCAATATTGCGTACCCCTCATGGATCCTTTGATTTTAAAAATATTCTTCTTGTTCCAAATGCATCTGAGAACCTTTTATCTATTCATCGATTTACTCTTGATAATCATGTCTTTATTGAATTACATCCTTTCTTCTTTTTAATCAAGGACCAAGCAACTCGAAGAATTCTGTTTAGGGGCCCTTGCTATGGTGGTCTCTATCACATGGTGCCTAGTTTAATGAGACCTCCAAGCATACTTTCTTCACAATAAAGCCGACATCCTCTACATGGCATCGCCGCTTAGGACATCCTTCTTCATTTGTGGTTCAGCAAGTTCTTTGGAGAAATAAAATAGCTTACGCCCCAGAGAGTACTCCATATGTTTGTGATTCTTGTCAGTTAGCTAAGAGTCATCAGTTGCCATATCCTGTGTCTTCTAGTCTCTCCACTGTTCCCTTAGAGCAAGTATTCTACGATATATGGGGTCCTGCCCCTATCTATGTGGGAAAACATGCATATTATGTAAGATTTATCGATGATTTCAGTAAATTTACTTGGATATATTTGCTTAAGAAGCGTTCTGATGTTTATCAAGCCTTCCTTAATTATCAACAATATATTGAGCGCACGTTTGATAGAAAAATTATTACTATTCAAACTGATTAGGGAGGCCAGTATGAGAAGTTAAATGGTTTCTTTCAAAAAGTTGGCATCACTCATCATGTTTCATGTCCTCATGCTCACCAACAAAATAGTTCTGCTAAAAGAAAACATCGCCACATAGTTGAAGTTGGTCTTGCATTACTTGTAAATGTCTCCATGCCTTTAAAATTTTGGGATGAGGCTTTTATCACTGCCACTTTTCTAGTACACTTGATTCCCAGCAAAGTCTTAGATTTTGATACCCCTACTGAGCGTCTTCTTAATGTCACACCAAACTATGATACTCTTCGAACTTTTGGTTGTGCTTGTTGGCTAAATCTTCGTCCCTATAAAAACCGAAAGCTTGCTTTTCGATCCAAATGATGCGTCTTTCTTGGGTATAGTCCCCTTCATAAGGGTGTAAAATGTCTTGATGTTTCCATTGTAGAATCTATGTCTCACATGATGTCGTTTTCGATGAATATGTTTTCCCTCTTGCCTCTCTTCGTCCTAATGTCGGTGCCCTTCTCAAACAATAAATATTGATTCTTCTAGAGGGTACACAAAATATTGATAACCATGTGCCTACTATTGTGCCAATTACTGATGTGCAGCAGGTTATAGAAGCAATAGAAAAACTGTAGTTTAAATGGCACTCAAAATGCTTCAGAAATTCATATTCAAAATCAAGCAGAAGAAGACGAAACAGACATTGAACACGAGGAGGATCCTCTCCGACATTCATCTGCTCGCCAGGATCCCGAGGTGGCGCGCCCGGAGGCGGATTCTGCCGCCCAGTCCTCGTCCCACGCGCGGTCCCTGTCGCCTCCTGCTCCCGAGGCGGAGCGTGGTGACCACACGCCCGCGCGGACCCCGGCCCGTCGCATGCTCCTGAGGCGGAGGCGCGTGGTGGCCACTCGCCCGAGCCGTCTTCTTCGCTTGTGCCCGTACATGGCCATGCTCCACATGGTCCTGCAGCCGACAGTAGGGACCCTGGCTCTGCACGCCGGTCGTTGTCGCCTACAGGCTCCAGATCTTCTGCAGTAGGCAATGCTGGGGAAGAAAATGTGGCTGATAGAAATGATTCAAATAGCAATGATGATGATGATGATGATGATCCAAGTTCCAGCAATGATGATGTTTCAAGCTCAAATATTTCTGATGATTCACCACCTTCGCCACCATCACCTACCATTGGAGTTCATACACGTCTTCAGAAAGGTATACGTCATCCAAAGAAATATACTGATGGCACTGTTAGATATGGTATGTTCCCTTCTACAGGTGAACCGTGCACACTTGTGGAGGCTCTGAATGACTCTAAATGGCTTCAAGCAATGCAAGAAAAGTATGATGTGTTAACTGAAAACAAGACATGGCATCTTGTTCCTCCAAGCAGCAGTAGAAATTTAATTGACTGCAAATAGGTATATCATGTAAATAAGAAAGCATATGGCTCCATTGACAGATAGAAGGCAAGGCTTGTTGCAAAAGGGTTTAAACAGATGTATGGCAATGATTATGAGGACACATTTAGTTCTTTGGTTAAGATTGCTACTACCAGAATTGTCTTGTCTCTTTGTGTGTCTCGTGGATGGAATCTACGACAGCTAGATGTCAAGAATGCGTTTTTACATGGTGTTCTGGAAGAGGAGGTATATATGAAGCAACCCCCAGGTTTTCAAAATCCTCACGCTCCACACTATATTTGGAAACTTGACAAGGCTCTATATGGACTGAAACAATCACCTCAAGCATCATACTCCAAGCTTAGCTCCAAATGAAAATTTTATTCCCTCCAAGGATGATACATAACTATTTGTTTCTCGATGATAGATCAGGTATCACCATTTATGTGTTGATTTTTGTTGATGATATTATAGTGACAAGTTCTTCTGATGATGCCATTAATATTCTGCTTCGAGATCTCAATGAAATTTTTTCCATAAAGGATTTAGGTGATCTACATTACTTTCTTGGTATTGAGGTAAAGAAAGGTGTTAAATGGATTGATTCTGATACAGGAGAAATATGCTACAGACTTACTTGCAAAAGTTGGCATGCATGGTTGTAAAGCCCTGCACCTACACCTTTATCTTCTACAGAACAGTTGTCTCTTACTGATGGCACGCCTTTGGGTTCTGCATACAATACTCAGTATCGCAACATTGTTGGAGGATTGCAGTACTTGACATTGACACACCCAGACTTGTCTTATTCTGTAAATTAAGTCTGCTAGTTTCTTCATGCCCCTACTATAGAACATCGGTCAGCTGTGAAGCGTATTCTTAGATATATACAAGATACCTCAAAGATTGGAACTACATTTGTTAAATCCTCATCTACACTCTACACTCCTCAGTGCTTTCTCTGATGCAGATTGAGCAGGTTCTATTGATGATAGGCGGTCCACTGGTGGATTTGCTATATTTGTTGGATCAAACCTGGTTTCTTGGAGTGCAAAAACATGCCACAGTATCCAGGTCCAGTATTGAGGCTGAATACAAAGCTTTGGCAAATGCTACAACAGAGTTAATTTGGGTTGAAGCTCTCCTTGGTGAACTAGGTGTTAAATTAAAGGAAAATATGTGTCTCTGGTGTGACAACTTGGGTGCGACCTACTTGTTTGCAAATCAAGTGTTTCACACTCGAACTAAACACAGATAGATTTTCACTTTGTTAGAGAGATGGTTGCAAAAAACTTCTTGACATCAGATTTGTTTCAAGCAAAGATCAAGTTGCAGATGATTTTACAAAGGAACTTCCAGTAAAACAGTTAGATGAGTTTAAGAGTAATCTAAACCTTTCCAAAGGTTCAGATTAAGGGGGAGTGTTAAATGAAATAATTCTATATATGTTAGGTATACCGTATAGTGTTGTATACTGATACTGTCTTTGTACAACCGGCATCGGTGCCTCATATTAACACGAAACCCGTATGGACTCAAGTACGGTTCTAGTCATTGTATTAGAAAAATCTAGCACCCTCCCACAACCTAACCATGTTTTGAAGAATTCGGGAGATAAAGATTAGGTCGCATCCCTCAAACTAAGGTAGCGGCAATGGCTCCGTGAAGATGCTAGCAAGTTAATCAACTTCGATTTGTTTGTTCGGGCATGAAATACCGGATTCAAAGAAAGGTATGTAGCACCGATGTTATCACATCAGATGACCTGTGGCTGATCCTGAGAGACCCCCAACTCTCGAAGAAAAGACTGAATCCAAATCCAAATTATCTCAAGGTATCATTAGCAACTACTCTATACTCAGCTTCAGTTGCTTGCTTACGAGCAGATTCGGACCAAGGAAAACTGCATAGCCCCCCGTTTATCGCCTATCATATGGATTTCCATCCCACTCCGCATCCGAGAATGCGGAAAGAACATCAAATGGTGCAGACTGAAGATGCAGGTCATAAGTAGTTGATGCCCACAAATATAGGGGGTCACTGAAATCTTCAATGGGAAGTATTACCTAAATTTATAGTTTGACTCAAGGGAAACACAAGAATATCAATAAGACTTCAACAATTGAGACATCACTCTCAGCCACACATGTATATCAATAAACTCACAAAGAAAGTGATGATTTATAGCAGTTGATTCAAAGCAGTAGAACATGCAGTAAACAGTAGCATCAGATTTCCAGTTTTCATCGCAAATAGTGATGAGTAACTTTCAGTGGCTATAGGTGTAGGCATGAGGTGATAGAGGGGTGTTGCATGAATGATATTGATCATATAATGTAATCCTAATAACATGGCGTTGATCTCTAATATAGTTTTTTGTAGGCTGGTGTGTGATCCAAACATAGTTATGCGTACTAACCAAGAGAATTTGCATAACATCTTTTGTCTTGCCTGTCCATTTCATCGGGGCCAACTTGAAACTACATGAAATTAAGGTCTATCCTTTCGAATAGACTATAACAAAGCATTAACGCTTCATGAAAACACAATATCCTCAAACTATCGCATATTCCCGTTATTTTCCCTAACTGTCACTTTAGGGTTCGCAGGTTCAACACAATAATAGGCAAAACAGTTTGCAGATAGATAAAAAACTCATATATATGATGGGGCAATAGAAGTTTAGTATTGAAATCATGTCACTCGGGTTCTAGCAACAAGCATAAACATAGCAAAGGTGCACCAACACTCATACAAGAATATCCTCAAGACAAATACCTCAAATATCGATACACATGGATGATTACATGATTAATCTCATCCAATCCCCTTCCACCTCACATGCCTACAGAGAACTACTCACACATGATGATGGAGAGTGAGAACTAGGTTTTTAGTGATGACATTCGTGGCGGTGATGCGGAGAAGACCTCGAAATCCCCCTCTCCGAAGTCGAGAGTAGGACCGATCTGACCCTTGGATGCGTCTCGGTGGGCGCTGCGCAGTCATGCTGCGTGACTGCTCGCATCTCCCCCGGGCCCACTCGCAGCGACCTAGGTCGATGCGTCTTCTCAAGCGTGCCAATATTGGCGACGAGGCATCGCTTCTGCAGTCTGCGGCACTTTAATGGTGACGCCTTGCGTATAAAGAGGGGCGCACGCTCGGCTCCCTCATCCCCTCCTCAACCCTAGCCGCTGCACAACATCCACCGTAGCCACCAACTTTTCCATGATGAGCAGCACTGGTGGCGGCCACGCTACTCCGCCTTGACCCCCGTCTCCACCGCCAACTCCACCTCCCCGACCGACAACTCTGACACCAAGGAGTTTGATGACGAGAACGAGGATAGCATCGACGACGTTATCGACGCGGCCATGAACGCCAAGTTCATGGATAACGCGAAGCAGGAGGTGGAGGAGGAGCGGACGGCCCTCGCGACGTTCGACACGGAGCAGCAACACCGCAGGGAGGCGGAAGCCGCACAGGAGGAGTCGGACGACGACGACTTTGGGGCCTGACCTGGAGGAGAAGTCAGCGGAGCAGAAGGCCTTAGTCACATCCTACGAGACGTTGAAGAATGCCGAGGATGACGCCAACAAGGCCCTGCAGCAGCGGCTACTGCAGGACACTGTAGGGATTTGTAGCATAGAAAACAAAAAATTTCCTCCCGCGAGAACGCAATCCAAGCCAAGATGCAATCTAGAAGACGGTAGCAACGAGGGGATGAACGAGACTAACCCTTGAAGATTTCCAAAGCCTACGAGATTAGATCTCATTGCTGCAGAAGATGATCACTTGCCGCTTTCAAAAGCGCGTAGAAGATCTTGACGGTGCCACAATCGGGCAGCACCTCCGTACTCGGTCACACGTTCGGTGTTGATGAAGACGACGTCCTTCTCCCTGTTCCAGCAGGCAGCGGAAGTAGTAGATCCTCCTTGGAATCCCGGCAGCACGACGGCGTGGTGGCGGTGTCGATGGAGATCTCCGGCGGAGCTTCGCTAAGCGTATGCGGGAGAGGTGGTGGAGGAGGGGCGGCTAGGGTTTGGGAGAGGGGGGCGCCGGCCAAGGGGGGGGGCGCCGGCCAAGGGGGGGTGCGGCCTGATACGTCTCCAACGTACCTATAATTTCTGATGTTCCATGCTTGTTTTATGACAATACCTACATGTTTTGCTCGCACTTTATAATGTTTTTATGCGTTTTCCGGAACTAACCTATTAACAAGATGCAAAAGTACCAGTTCCTGTTTTCTGTTGTTTTTGGTTCCAGAAAGGCTGTTCGGGCAATATTCTCGGAATTCGATGAAACAAAGACCCGGTATCTTATTTTTCCCGGAAGATTCCAGAACACCGAAGGGGAGACGAAGATGGGCCAGGGGGGCCCACACAACAGGGCCGCGCGGGCTCCACCCTGATACGTCTCCAACGTACCTATAATTTCTGATGTTCCATGCTTGTTTTATGACAATACTTACATGTTTTGCTTGCACTTTATAATGTTTTTATGCATTTTCTGGAACTAACCTATTAACGAGATGCCGAAGGGCCGCTTCTTTGTTCTGTTGTTTTTGGTTCCAGAAAGGCTGTTCGGGCAATATTCTCGGAATTCGACGAAATCAACGCCCAGAACCTTATTTTTCCCGGAACCTTCCAGAAAGTCAGAGGGGGACCAGAGGGGTGCCCTGGGGGCCCCTGATACATCTCCGACGTATCGATAATTTCTTATGTTCCATGCCACATTATTGATGTTATCTACATGTTTTATGCACACTTTATGTCATATTCGTGCATTTTCTGGAACTAACCTATTAACAAGGTGCCGAAGTGCCGATTCTTTGTTTCTGCTGTTTTTGGTTTCAGAAATCCTAGTAACGAAATATTCTCGGAATTGGATGAAATCAACGCCCAGGGTCCTATTTTGCCACGAAGCTTCCATAAGTCCGAAGAGGAGACGAAGTGGGGCCACGAGGTGGCCACACCCTAGGGCGGCGCGGCCCCCCCCCTTGGCCGCGCGGCCCTGTGGTGTGGGGCCCTCGTGCCGCCTCCTGACCTGCCCTTCCGCCTACTTAAAGCCTCCGTTGCGAAACCCCCAGTACCGAGAGCCACGATACGGAAAACCTTCCAGAGACGTCGCCGCCGCCGATCCCATCTCGGGGGATCCAGGAGATCGCCTCCGGCACCCTGCCGGAGAGGGGAATCATCTCCCGGAGGACTCTACGCCGCCATGGTCGCCTCCGGAGTGATGTGTGAGTAGTCTACCCCTGGACTATGGGTCCATAGCAGTAGCTAGATGGTTGTCTTCTCCCCATTGTGCTTCATTGTCGGATCTTGTGAGCTGCCTAACATGATCAAGATCATCTATCTGTAATTCTATATGTTGCGTTTGTTGGGATCCGATGAATAGAGAATACTTGTTATGTTGATTATCAAAGTTATGTCTATGTGTTGTTTATGATCTTGCATGCTCTCCGTTACTAGTAGATGCTCTGGCCAAGTAGATGCTTGTAACTCCAAGAGGGAGTATTTATGCTCGATAGTGGGTTCATGCCTCCATTGATATCTCTGGGACAGTGACAGAAAGTTCTAAGGTTGTGGATGTGCTGTTGCCACTAGGGATAAAACATTAGTGCTATGTTCAAGGATGTAGTTACTAGTTACATTACGCGTAATACTTAATGCAATTGTCTGTTGTTAGCAACTTAATACTGGAGGGGGTTCGGATGATAACCTGAAGGTGGACTTTTTAGGCATAGATGCATGCTGGATGGCGGTCTATGTACTTTGTCGTAATGCCCAATTAAATCTCACTATACTCATCATAATATGTATGTGCATGGTCATGCCCTCTTTATTTGTCAATTGCCCAACTGTAATTTGTTCACCCAACATGCTATTTGTCTTATGGGAGAGACACCTCTAGTGAACTGTGGACCCCGGTCCAATTCTCTATACTGAAATACAATCTACTGCAATACTTGTTCTACTGTTTTCTGCAAACAATCATCCTCCACACAATACGGTTAATCCTTTGTTACAGCAAGCCGGTGAGATTGACAACCTCACTGTTTCGTTGGGGCAAAGTACTTTGGTTGTGTTGTGCAGGTTCCACGTTGGCGCCGGAATCTCTAGTGTTGCGCCGCACTACATCCCGCCGCCATCAACCTTCAACGTGCTTCTTGACTCCTACTGGTTCGATTAAACCTTGGTTTCTTACTGAGGGAAACTTGCCGCTGTGCGCATCACACCTTCCTCTTGGGGTTCCCAACGGACGTGTTAACCACACGCATCAAGCAAATTTCTGGCGCCGTTGCCGGGGAGATCAAGACACGCTGCAAGGGGAGTCTCCACTTCTCAATCTCTTTACTTTGTTTTTGTCTTGCTTAGTTTTATTTACTACTTTGTTTGCTGCACTAAATCAAAATACAAAAAAATTAGTTGCTAGTTTTACTTTATTTGTTATCTTGTTTACTATATCAAAAACACAAAAAATTAGTTACTTGCATTTACTTTACTTGATTCATCATGTTTCCTTTTAATTTTACCACGAAAGACATACCGGTAGGACGTGGGTCTATAGTTGGGAGAAATAATATAGAGGAATTTTTCAACCATGTCAGTACCGTTGACGATTTTGAGGATAGACACTTGGTAGACCTTGCCCCTACCTATGAAATTGCTGCTGCTGCTTTAGTTCGCATGTTGGAAACTAAATTTGTTAATCTCAATCCTATAATCCAACACATGTTTCTCACACTTGGTGATATGGAAGAAGGGGAAAGGAAAGATTTTGTTTTAGAAACCCTTCTTAGAGAATTTGGTGGTATAGCAAGAGAGGCTAGAAAGGTCTTTGCTAAATTTAATATGCTTGGTTCTTATACCAATTTTGTTAGTCTCCTTGAAAAGATGGATATGGATAGAATAAAGTACACTAATAATATTAATGATGGAGGGGAGATCAAAGCACCAATACCATGTAAACTCTTAGCTATGAATGATGCACTAGAAAATAACTATGCTTGGCTTGTTCCTGAAAATTTGTTTGATGAGAGTAGCACGCCTAAGACTAATGAAAAGGGAGATGCTAAAACTTATGTATCTAATATACTATGCCTGGTTGAGAAAACTCCACACCCCGCTGAGAATGCACCACCCTTTGATAATACTTGATACACACTTTCTGCGCCTAGCTGAAAGGCGTTAAAGAAAAGCGCTTATGGGAGACAACCCATGTTTTTACCTACAGTACTTTGTTTTTATTTTGTGTCTTGGAAGTTGTTTACTACTGTAGCAACCTCTCCTTATCTTAGTTTAGTGTTTTGTTGTGCCAAGTAAAGTCGTTGATAGAAAAGTTCATACTAGATTTGGATTACTGCGCAGAAACAGATTTCTTTGCTGTCACGAATCTGAGCTTTTTTCCCTGTAGGTAACTCAGAAAATTATGCCAATTTACGTGAGTGATCCTCAGATATGTACGCAACTTTCATTCAATTTGAGCATTTTCATTTGAGCAAGTCTGGTGCCTCGATAAAATTCGTCAATACGAACTGTTCTGTTTTGACAGATTCTGCCTTTTATTTCGCATTGCCTCTTTTGCTATGTTGGATGAATTTCTTTGATCCATTAATGTCCAGTAGCTTTATGCAATGTCCAGAAGTGCTAAAAATGATTGTGTCACCTCTGAACATGTTAATTTTTATTGTCGCTAACCCTCTAATGAGTTGTTCTAAGTTTGGTGTGGAGGAAGTTTTCAAGGATCAAGAGAGGAGTATGATGCAACATGATCAAGGAGAGTGAAAGCTCTAAGCTTGGGGATGCCCAAGGCATCCCCTTCTTCATCGACAACATTATCAGGTTCCTCCCCTGAAACTATATTTTTATTCCATCACATCTTATGTGCTTTGCTTGGAGGGTCGGTTTGTTTTTGTTTTTTGTTTTGTTTGAATAAAATGGATCCTAGCATTCACTTTATGGGAGAGAGACACGCTCCGATGTAGCATATGGACAAGTATGTCCTTAGTTTCTACTCATAGTATTCATGGCGAAGTTTCTTCTTCGTTAAATTGTTATATGGTTGGAATTGGAAAATGATACATGTAGTAATTGCTATTAATGTATTGGGTAATGTGATACTTGGCAATTGTTGTGCTCATGTTTAAGCTCTTGCATCATATGCTTTGCACCCATTAATGAAGAAATACATAGAGCATGCTAAAATTTGGTTTGCATATTTGGTTTCTCTAAGGTCTAGATAATTTCTAGTATTGAGTTTGAACAACAAGGAAGACGGTGTAGAGTCTTATAATGTTTTCAATATGTCTTTTATGTGAGTTTTGCTGCACCGGTTCATCCTTGTGTTTGTTTCAAATAAGCCTTGCTAGCCTAAACCTTGTATCGAGAGGGAATACTTCTCATGCATCCAAAATACTTGAGCCAACCACTATGCCATTTGTGTCCACCATACCTACCTACTACATGGTATTTTCCGCCATTCCAAAGTAAATTGCTTGAGTGCTACCTTTAAAATTCCATCATTCACCTTTGCAATATATAGCTCATGGGACAAATAGCTTAAAAACTATTGTGGTATTGAATATGTAATTATGCACTTTATCTCTTATTAAGTTGCTTGTTGTGCGATAACCATGTTCACCTGGGACGCCATCAACTACTCTTTGTTGAATTTCATGTGAGTTGCTATGCATGTTCGTCTTGTCTCAAGTAAGAGCGATCTACCACCTTATGGTTAAGCATGCATATTGTTAGAGAAGAACATTGGGCCGCTAACTAAAGCCATGATCCATGGTGGAAGTTTCAGTTTTGGACAAATATCCTCAATCTCATATGAGAAAATTATTAATTGTTGTTACATGCTTATGCATAAAAGAGGAGTCCATTATCTGTTGTCAATGTTGTCCCGGTATGGATGTCTAAGTTGAGAATAATCAATAGCGAGAAATCCAATGCGAGCTTTCTCCTTAGACCTTTGTACAGGCGGCATAGAGGTACCCCTTTGTGACACTTGGTTAAAACATGTGCATTGTGATGATCCGGTAGTCCAAGCTAATTAGGACAAGGTGCGGGCACTATTAGTATACTATGCATGAGGCTTGCAACTTGTAAGATATAATTTACATGATACATATGCTTTATTACTACCGTTGACAAAATTGTTTCATGTTTTCAAAATCAAAGCTCTAGCACAAATATAGCAATCGATGCTTTTCCTCTATGGAGGACAATTCTTTTACTTTCAATGTTGAGTCAGTTCACCTATTTCTCTCCACCTCAAGAAGCAAACACTTGTGTGAACTGTGCATTGATTCCTACATATTTGCTTATTGCACTTATTATATTACTCTATGTTGACAATATCCATGAGATATACATGTTATGAGTTGAAAGCAACCGCTGAAACTTAATCTTCCTTTGTGTTGCTTCAATGCCTTTACTTTGAATTATTGCTTTATGAGTTAACTCTTATGCAAGACTTATTGATGCTTGTCTTGAAGTGCTATTCATGAAAAGTCTTTGCTTTATGATTCACTTGTTTACTCATGTCATATACATTGTTTTGATCGCTGCATTCACTACATATGCTTTACAAATAGTATGATCAAGGTTATGATGGCATGTCACTCCAGAAATTATCTGTGTTATCGTTTTACCTGCTCGGGACGAGCAGAACTAAGCTTGGGGATGCTGATACGTCTCCGACGTATCGATAATTTCTTATGTTCCATGCCACATTATTGATGTTATCTACATGTTTTATGCACACTTTATGTCATATTCGTGCATTTTCTGGAACTAACCTATTAACAAGATGCCGAAGTGCCGATTCTTTGTTTTCTGCTGTTTTTGGTTTCAGAAATCCTAGTAACGAAATATTCTCGGAATTGGACGAAATCAACGCCCAGGGTCCTATTTTGCCACGAAGCTTCCAGAAGTCCGAAGAGGAGACGAAGTGGGGCCACGAGGTGGCCACACCCTAGGGCGGCGCGGCCCCCCCCCTTGGCCGCGCGGCCCGTGGTGTGGGGCCCTCGTGCCGCCTCCCCGACCTGCCCTTCCGCCTACTTAAAGCCTCCGTTGCGAAACCCCCGGTGCGAGAGCCACGATACGGAAAACCTTCCAGAGACGCCGCCGCCGATCCCATCTCGGGGGATCCAGGAGATCGCCTCCAGCACCCTGCCGGAGAGGGGAATCATCTCCCGGAGGACTCTACGCCGCCATGGTCGCCTCCGGAGTGATGTGTGAGTAGTCTACCCCTGGACTATGGGTCCATAGCATTAGCTAGATGGTTGTCTTCTCCCCATTGTGCTTCATTGTCGGATCTTGTGAGCTGCCTAACATGATCAAGATCATCTATCTGTAATTCTATATGTTGCGTTTGTTGGGATCCGATGAATAGAGAATACTTGTTATGTTGATTATCAAAGTTATGTCTATGTGTCGTTTATGATCTTGCATGCTCTCCGTTACTAGTAGATGCTCTGGCCAAGTAGATGCTTGTAACTCCAAGAGGGAGTATTTATGCTCGATAGTGGGTTCATGCCTCCATTGATATCTCGGGACAAGGATGTGTAAAGTTCTAAGGTTGTGGATGTGCCGTTGCCACTAGGGATAAAACATTAGTGCTATGTTCAAGGATGTAGTTACTAGTTACATTACGCGCAATACTTAATGCAATTGTCTCTGTTGTTAGCAACTTAATACCGGAGGGTTCGGATGATAACTTTGAAGGTGGACTTTTTAGGCATAGATGCATGCTGGATGGCGGTCTATGTACTTTGTTGTAATGCCCAATTAAATCTCACTATACTCATCATAATATGTATGTGCATGGTCATGCCCTCTTTATTTGTCAATTGCCCAACTGTAATTTGTTCACCCAACATGCTGTTTGTCTTATGGGAGAGACACCTCTAGTGAACTGTGGACCCCGGTCCAATTCTCTATCTTGAAATACAATCTCTTGCCAATACTTGTTCTACTGTTTTCTGCAAACAATCATCTTCCACACAATACGGTTAATCCTTTGTTACAGCAAGCCGGTGAGATTGACAACCTCACTGTTTCGTTGGGGCAAAGTACTTTGGTTGTGTTGTGCAGGTTCCACGTTGGCGGCGGAATCTCTGGTGTTGCGCCGCACTACATCCCGCTGCCATCAACCTTCAACGTGCTTCTTGACTCCTACTGGTTCGATTAAACCTTGGTTTCTTACTGAGGGAAACTTGCCGCTGTGCGCATCACACCTTCCTCTTGGGGTTCCCAACGGATGTGTTAACCACACGCATCAGCCCCACACGTGGTGGCGGCGCGGCCCAGGAGGGGGCGCGCCACCCTAGTGTGAGGAGGCCCCGTGGCCCCTCCAACTCTGACTCTTCGCCTATTTAAGCCGTTGATACGTCTCCAACGTATCCATAATTTCTGATGTTCCATGCTTGTTTTATGACAATACTTACATGTTTTGCTTGCACTTTATAATGTTTTTATGCGTTTTTCGGAACTAACCTATTAACAAGATGCCACAGTGCCAGTTCCTGTTTTCTGCTGTTTTTGGTTCCGTAAAGGCTTTTAGGGCAATATACTCTGAATACGACGAAACGAATACCAATCATCAAAATTCACCGAGACGGACCAGGACACCGAAGGGGAGTCAGAGGGGAGGCCTGGGGCCCCCACACCATAGGGCCGCGCGGGCCAGCCCCTGGCCGCGCCGGCCTATGGGGAGGGCACCCTGTTGCCCCTCCTGCGCCGCCTCTTCGCCTATATAAGCCCTTTCGACCTAAAAACGCGATACCTTTTGACGAAACTCCAGAAAGACTCCAGGGGCGCCACCGCCATCGCGAAACTCCAATTCGGGGGACAGAAGTCTCTGTTCCGGCACCCTGCCGGGACGGGGAAGTGCCCCCGGAAGCCATCTCCATCGACGCCACCGCCTCCATCATGCTCCGTGAGTAGTTCCCCCATGGACTACGGGTTCTAGCTGTAGCTAGTTGGTACTCTCTATCCCATGTACTTCAATACAATGATCTCATGAGCTGCCTTACATGATTGAGATCCATCTGATGTAATCGGTGTTGTGTTTGTTGGGATCCGATGGATGATACATTATGATTAGTCTATCTATAAAGTTTGTGAAGTTATTGTTGCTGCAATCTTGTTATGCTTAATGCTTGTCACTAGGGCCCGAGTGGCATGATCTTAGATTTAAGCTCTATAATTATTGCTTAGATTGTATCTACAAGTTGTATGCACATGTCTATGTCCGGAACCAAAGGCCCCAAAGTGACAGAAATTGGGACAACTGGAGGGGAAGGCTTAGATATGAGGATCACATGTTTTCACGGAGTGTTAATGCTTTGCTCCGGTGCTCTATTAAAAGGAGTACCTTAATTTCCAGTAGATTCCCTAGAGGCCCGGCTGCCACCGGCTGGTAGGACAAAAGATGTTGTGCAAGTTTCTCATTGCGAGCACGTACGACTATATATGGAAAACATGCCTACATGATTAATAAGCTGAATGTTCTAACTTAATGCTTTGAATCCTATCAATTGCCCAACTGTAATTTGTTCACCCAACACTTGTTATTGGAGAGTTGCCACTAGTGTAGATAGCTGGGAACCCCGGTCCATCTTTCATCATCATATACTCGTTCTACATGACATTGGAAGTAGTATCAACTATTTTCTGGTGCCATTGCTCTCATATTACTGCTACTGCTGCTGTGTTACTATTACTACTGCTCTCATATTAATACTGCTTTCACATCACCCCTGTTACTAGTGCTTTTCCAGGTGCAGCTGAATTGACAACTCAGTTGTTAAGGCTTATAAGTATTCTTTACCTCCCCTTGTGTCGAATCAATAAATTTGGGTTTTACTTCCCTCGAAGACTGCTGCGATCCCCTATACTTGTGGGTTATCAAGACTGTTTTCTGGCGCCGTTGCCGGGGAGGCATAGCTCTACTCATAAGTTCACCTGGGGAGTACACTCTACCTCTCTCTCTCCGTTTTATTTTATTTTGTTTTGCGTAGTTTATTTCCGTCTAGTACTATTTTGCCTAGTTTACTTTTGTTTTTGTTTTGTTTTACTTTCCTCATATACCCAAAAATCCATAAAAATTTGAAAAACCTAAAAATTAAAAACTGCTATTATGGGAGAACCCATAACCTACTTGGAGCTTATAAAATATTATAATAATTATAGAGAATCAAGAGCGGGAAAAGTGATGAGTGCTGTGACAGAAAAATTGAATACAATTGCTAAAATCTTGCTTAAACGCCATGATATAAACTGTTGCTCTCAACAGGACACTAAACATCTTAAATTTCAATGTGGCTTTAGTGAGGAATTTTTAATTAAGAACTATAATCGGAATAGCTATATTCATTTTGGGTTTGAAGAGGTAGAACAATTTGTCATATTTATGGGAGCCTCTGAGATAGAATCCTTCATGGTTAAAAATTATGAAACTTGTGTTGTTTGTAAGGACCTTAAAGATTATGTCTCTTCTATCCTTAATTTTTGCAATGAAAGTTACACTGATAATCCTTATATCATTGATTATAAAGAGAGACTCATTAATGCACAAGAATGCACTCACAATTTGCAGGGACCTGTGGAAGAAGAAATTGATGAACCTGAAAGCTCATTGGATGAAAAAGAAGAGGAGAGTGATGAAGAAAAGGAGGAAGAATGGATTAGCTACCCATGCCAACCTTCTAATGAGAATAACTCTTTATCTCTTACACTATTTGATTGTCCTCCATGCTTACCGAAAGAGGTTGAATGTTATGTTCCTGTGGATTCTCTTGAAATATTCCCTATGAGAAAACTTGTGAGAATAATTATGCTACTGTTATTTATGATAATCCATGCTACTTTGATAAATCTTATGATAATGCTTTGTTTGTGCCTGATGTCAAAATGCATGGTACTAAAGAATTTTGCGTAGCAAATGTTTATGATAAAGCTCTTGATGATGGTCCTATGTTACTTGATAATATTAATTGTACTACTATTGAAAATGGGATTGGAGAGTTCTTGACTTTATCTATGAGTCACATATCCTTTGAGATTGATCACCATCTTGTTATATTATTGATAAAAGTGGGTTTGAAAGTTTTAATCCTATTATTTCTGAGCTTGATAAAAATTATGTGTTTGTGAATCATGAAAAGCATGCTGTATGTGATAGTTATGTTGTTGAGTTTGTTAATGAAGCTACTGAAAATTATTATGAGAGAGGAAAATATGGTTGTAGAAATTTGCATGGCACTAAAACACCTCTCTATATGCTGAAAATTTTGAAGTTACTCTTGTTTTACCTTCTTATGCTTGTCACTTTGTTCTCATGAATTTATTTTTGTACAAGATTCCTATGCATAGGAAGTGGGTTAGACTTAAATGTGTTTTGAATTTGCTTTTTGATTCTCTCTTTTGCTTCAACTCTTATTTCTTGCGAGTGCATCATCAAAATTGCTGAGCCCATCTTTATGGCTATAAAGAAAGCACTTCTTGGGAGATAACCCATGTGTTTATTTTGCTACTGTTTTATTGAGTCTTGGAAGTTGTTACTACTGTAGCAACCTCTCCTTATCTTTATTTTATTGCAATGTTGTGCCAAGTGACGCCTCTAATCGAAGGTTGATGCTAGATTTGGATTTCTGCGCAGAAACAGATTTCTATCTGTCACGAATCTGGGCTGTTTTCTCTGCAGGTAACTCAGAAAAATCTGCCAATTTACGTGCGCGTTCCTCAGATATGTACGCAACTTTCGTTAGTTTTGAGTTTTCTGATTTGAGCAACGGAAGTACCTGTTTAAAATTCGTCTTTACTGGCTGTTCTGTTTTGACAGATTCTGTCTCTGTTTTTTGCATTGTCTCTTGTGGACTTTAAGTGAGCCTTTCTAGATGTAGAGAGCTGTAGCTAATGTTTTATTGAGTTCTTGCAATGTGTCACTACAGGACCAAGGTGGATTCAAGTTTTTTGAGTACTAACCCCTCTAATGAAGTTTATGAGAAGTTTGGTGTGAAGGAAGTTTTCAAGGGTCAAGAGAGAAGGATGATATATGATCAAGAAGAGTGAAAAGTCTAAGCTTGGGGATGCCTCCGTGGTTCATCCCTGCATATTTCAAGAAGACTCAAGCGTCTAAGCTTGGGGATGCCCAAGGCATCCCCTTCTTCATCAACTTATCAGGTTTCTTTTATTGAAACTATATTTTTATTCGGTCACATCATATGTGCTTTACTTGGAGCGTCTGTGTGTTTTTATTTTTGTTTATTTTTGAATAAGATCGGATCCTAGCAATCCTTGTTTGGGAGAGAGACACGCTCCGCTTTTTCATATGAACACTTGTTCTTCGTTTTACTTTTAATGTTCAATGATAAAAGTTGGAAGCTACATCACTTATGGTTATTTGGTTGGAAACATAAAATGCCTCATATTGTCTTGAATAATTTGACACTTGGCAATTGTTTTGAGCACTCAAGTAGATCATGATTAAGTTTTTTTCATGTAGTTTAAACCTATTAGTGGAGAACTACTGTAGAGCTTGTTGAAACTGGTTTGCATGATTGGTCTCTCTTAAGGTCTAGATATTTTCTGGTAAAAGTGTTTGAGCAACAAGGAAGACAGTGTAGAGTTTTATAATGCTTGCAATATGTTCTTATGTAAGTTTTCCTGTACCGGTTCATACTTGTGTTTGCTTCAAACAACCTTGCTAGCCAAAGCCTTGTACTGAGAGGAAATGCTTCTCGTGCATCCAAAACCTTGAGCCAAAACCTATACCATCTGTGTCCACCATATCTACCTACTATGTGGTATTTCCTACCATTCCAAGTAAATACTTCATGTGCTACCTTTAAACCTTCAAAATGCTTGTCAATTTGTGTTGATGTTTTATAGCTCATGAGGAAGTATGTGGTGTTTATCTTTCAAACTTGTCATTTACTTTTGACAGACTCTCACAATGGACTAGTGGCTTCATCCGCTTATCCAATAATTTTGCAAAAAGAGCTGGCGCGGGGTTCCCAGCCCCCAATTAATCAACTTTCATTAATAATTCTCTTCACATGTTTTGCTCTGATTCATCAGTAAGCAACTTAATTTTGCAAATAGACACTCCTTCATGGTATGTGAATGTTGGAAGGCACCCGAGGATTCGGTTAGCCATGGCTTGTGAAAGCAAAAGGTTGGGAGGAGTGTCAACCATAAATAAAACTAAAATACATGTGTAAACAAAAGAGAAGAGGGATGATCTACCTTGCTGGTAGAGATAACATCCTTCATGGGAGCCGCTCTTGAAAGTCTGGTTGACGAGGTAGTTAGAGTGCCCACTACCATTCGTTGGCAACAACAAACACCTCTCAAAATTTTACTTTTATACTCTCTATATGATTTCAAAACTTCTAGCACATGATTTAATCCCTGCTTCCCTCTGTGAAGGGCCATTCTTTTACTTTTATGTTGAGTCAGTTTACCTACTTCCTTCCATCTTAGAAGCAAACACTTATGTCAACTGTGCATTGATTCTTACATACTTGCTTATTTGCATTCATCATATTACTTTATGTTGACAATTATCCATGAGATATGCATGTTGAAAGTTGAAGGCAACTGCTGAAACTTATATCTTCCTTTGTGTTGCTTCGATGCCTTTACTTTGAATCTATTGCTTTATGAGTTAACTCTTGTGCAAGACTTTTGATGCTTGTCTTGAAAGTACTCTTCATGAAAAGTTTTGCTATATGTTATCTATTTGTTAGCAACTATAGATTATTGCCTTGAGTCACTTCATTCATCTCATGTGCTTTGTAATAGTATGATCAAGGTTATGTAAGTAGCATGTCACTACAGAAATTATTCTTTTTATCGTTTACCTACTCGATGACGAGTAGGAACTAAGCTTGGGGATGCTGATACGTCTCCAACGTATCCATAATTTCTGATGTTCCATGCTTGTTTTATGACAATACTTACATGTTTTGCTTGCACTTTATAATGTTTTTATGCGTTTTCCGGAACTAACCTATTAACAAGATGCCACAGTGCCAGTTCCTGTTTTCTGCTGTTTTTGGTTCCAGAAAGGCTGTTCGGGCAATATTCTCGGAATTCGACGAAACGAAGACCAAAGATCATAATTCACCGAGACGGACCAGGACACCGAAGGGGAGTCAGAGGGGAGGCCTGGGGCCCCCACACCATAGGGCCGCGCGGGCCAGCCCCTGGCCGCGCCGGCCTATGGGGAGGGCACCCTATTGCCCCTCCTGCGCCGCCTCTTCGCCTATATAAGTCTTTCGACCTAAAAACGCGATACCTTTTGACGAAACTCCAGAAAGACTCTAGGGGCGCCGCCGCCATCGCGAAACTCCAATTCGGGGGACAAAAGTCTCTGTTCCGGCACCCTGCCGGGACGGGGAAGTGCCCCCGGAAGCCATCTCCATCGACGCCACCGCCTCCATCATGCTCCGTGAGTAGTTCCCCCATGGACTACGGGTTCTAGCTGTAGCTAGTTGGTACTCTCTATCCCATGTACTTCAATACAATGATCTCATGAGCTGCCTTACATGATTGAGATCCATCTGATGTAATCGGTGTTGTGTTTGTTGGGATCCGATGGATGATACATTATGATTAGTCTATCTATAAAGTTTGTGAAGTTATTGTTGCTGCAATCTTGTTATGCTTAATGCTTGTCACTAGGGCCCGAGTGGCATGATCTTAGATTTAAGCTCTATAATTATTGCTTAGATTGTATCTACAAGTTGTATGCACATGTCTATGTCCGGAACCAAAGGCCCCAAAGTGACAGAAATTGGGACAACTGGAGGGGAAGGCTTAGATATGAGGATCACATGTTTTCACGGAGTGTTAATGCTTTGCTCTGGTGCTCTATTAAAAGGAGTACCTTAATTTCCAGTAGATTCCCTAGAGGCCCGGCTGCCACCGGCTGGTAGGACAAAAGATGTTGTGCAAGTTTCTCATTGCGAGCACGTACGACTATATATGGAAAACATGCCTACATGATTAATAAGCTGGATGTTCTAACTTAATGCTTTGAATCCTATCAATTGCCCAACTGTAATTTGTTCACCCAACACTTGTTATTGGAGAGTTGCCACTAGTGTAGATAGCTGGGAACCCCGGTCCATCTTTCATCATCATATACTCGTTCTACATGACATTGGAAGTAGTATCAACTATTTTCTGGTGCCATTGCTCTCATATTACTGCTACTGCTGCTGTGTTACTATTACTACTGCTCTCATATTACTACTGCTTTCACATCACCCCTGTTACTAGTGCTTTTCCAGGTGCAGCTGAATTGACAACTCAGTTGTTAAGGCTTATAAGTATTCTTTACCTCCCCTTGTGTTGAATCAATAAATTTGGGTTTTACTTCCCTCGAAGACTGCTGCGATCCCCTATACTTGTGGGTTATCAGCCGTCCTGACCTAAAACATCGATACGGATTGACGAAACTCCAGAAAGACTCCAGGGGTGCCGCCACCATCGCGAAACTCCAATTCGGGGGACAGAAGTCTCTGTTCCGGCACCCTGCCGGGACGTGGAAGTGCCCCCGGAAGCCATCTCCATCGACGCCACCGCCTCCATCATGCTCCGTGAGTAGTTCCCCCATGGACTACGGGTTCTAGCTGTAGCTAGTTGGTACTCTCTCCCCCATGTACTTCAATAAAATGATCTCATGAGCTGCCTTACATGATTGAGATTCATCTGATGTAATCGGTGTTGTGTTTGTTGGGATCCGATGGATTGTTACATTATGATTAGTCTATCTATATAAGTTTGTGAAGTTATTGTTGCTGCAATCTTGTTGTGTTTAATGCTTGTCACTAGGGCCGAGTGGCATGATGTTAGATTTAAGCTCTATACTTATTGCTTAGATTGTATCTACAAGTTGTATGCACATGTCTATGTCCGGAACCAAAGGCCCCAAAGTGACAGAAATTGGGATAACTGGAGGGGAAGGCTTAGATATGAGGATCACATGTTTTCACGGAGTGTTAATGCTTTGCTCCGGTGCTCTATTAAAAGGAGTACCTTAATTTCCAGTTGTTATCACCAGATTTTGGCCAAATCAGGAGATGGGCCGTAAGGAAGATGGGCTTAGAAGATTACATGTGGAAGATCTCTGAAGCGGTCTTGCACGAAGAGTTTGGGTTAGATTGCCCGTGTATCTGTAATATAGTAGATCGCATCTTAGGTTAAAAGATAGAGTTTTATTCGTGCACGGTTAGGTGCACGCCTAAATTAGAAAGTCCCCTGGACTATAAATATGTATCTAGGGTTTATGAAATAAACAACAACCAACGTTCACCACAAATCAATCTCGGCGCATCGCCAACTCCTTCGTCTCGAGGGTTTCTACCGGTAAGCATCATGCTGCCTAGATCGCATCTTGCGATCTAGGCAGGACAAGCTTATTACGTTGTTCATGCGTTGCTCGTACTGAAGCCTTTTTGATGGTGAGCAACGTAGTTATCTTAGATGTGTTAGGGTTAGCATTGTTCTTCGTATCATATGCTGTCGTAGTGCAACCCTTATACATCTAGCCGCCCTTACACCTATCTTAGGTGTAGGGGCGGCACCCCGCTTGATCATTATTTAGTAGATCCGATCCGTTACGGTTGCTCCTTGTTCTTCAAGGATTAGTTTAATATCTGCAATAGTTAGGCCTTACAAAGGGTTGGAGGATCCAGCGACGCGTAGGGTGTCGTTTGCTAGCCCTAGACAGGATGTTCCGAGGATCAACCTCGTGTTGGTTTTTAGGCCTTGTCTAGGAACGGCTTACGATCACCGTACATGACCGCGAGGCCCAATCGTGAGTAGGATGATCCGATTATGCGGTGAAAACCCTAAATCGTCGTAGATCGCTTTAGCTTTATCTTGATCAAGCAGGACCACCATATATTCGTGCACCTCGTACGAATCATGGGTGGATCGGCTCCTTGAGCCGATTCACAGGATAACCTGAGAGCCGATCGAGGCTCGTATTTAATGTTTACGTGAATGCCATGCAGGAAACTAAGCGAGGCATCTCCATCACCTTCCTGACCAGGTATAGGTCAGGTGGCACGCCCTTGCACCAGCATCGGACGTGTGTACCAGAGGCTTTGCGGGCCGTCGCTCGGAGGGACCAGGGCCAGCCGCAGCCCTAAGTTGTTCCCGGCTCTACTGTGTTGCCCGTCGTTGCTCGCCGGTGGGTTTCGACCGCAACACATTCTCGGCACGCCGGTGGGACAAGCTTCGACATCAACCACATCGCCATCTACATCTGAGATGGCGGACGGCACTCGATCACGTACGAGGATCCGACCGACGAGCTCAAGAAGAAGTATGACGAGGTCAAAGCAATCCTCGAAGCCGACCTCATCGGCTCTTTTCACGTAACCCGTTCACATGGCATCGTGGAAGGGGTTCTCGCCCGATGGTGCGCTCGATGGGATAGACCTCTCTCGCCCGTCGAAGAACGCACCAGGTCCCTACGTCAGAGATCAACTACATGGTGGCTCACTCGCCGCACCGCCACTCGAGAACCTGGTGAACACTTTGGAGCGTGTCGCTCTCCGGGTGATCCAGGAGATCATGAGGCACCGCATTCTCCGTCAGGACCAGCTCTCGGGACACACCAAGGAGAGATGCCACTCCAGTCCCGTCCACCGCTGCCATTTGCGTTGGCAGCACCGGAAGTGCCGAATTCACCGGCATTCGTCGTCTACAAGATCGGTGGTGACCCTAGTGACTGCCAGTTCTTGCATGAGGCGCCTAAGGAGATCCCTCACGGGTACATGTGCACATACGTGCTAGACTGCGGTAACTGGGCGCTCAAAAACCAGGCCGCGGCAGCAGGGACTTCTGGGAAAGCAGGAGGAACGTCAGCAACAGATCTTGAGAAGCAGACGTGGCTAGCTAAATATGCCACCCCGACGAACCTCCAGAGCTCAGCTCCTGCAGTTGGCTCAGAGCTGGAAAAGCAAGCATGGCTGGCTAAGTACGCCACCCCGGCGAATCTTCGCAGTTCGACTCTGCAGCCGGCACCGCGGATCAGATCGATACGATCCCGAGGGACCAGTTCGGCATGGTGCCGAAAAGGAGGACAATCGGCTATTCCAAGCCGTACCCCGATGAATACGAGTTGGTCCCGCTACCACCCAAGTATCGGCTCCCTGACTTCTCCAAGTTCAGTGGATCAGATGGTTCCAGCTCCATCGAGCATGTGAGCCGATATTTGGCACAGCTAGGAACGGCCTCAGCGTCGGATCCACTACGCGTGAGGTTCTTCGCACAGTCCCTCACGGGATCGGCTTTCGGGTGGTACACTTCATTGCCACCGGACTCGATCCGGACTTGGAAGCAGTTGGAAGAACAGTTCCACATGCAGTTTCACTCAGAAGCTTCCGAGTCTGGCCTTGCCGATCTAGCACAGATACGTCAGAAGCGTGGAGAAACTGTGGCAGAATACATCGAGCGCTTCAGAAATCTAAGGAACCGATGCTATTCGGCTCGTGCGACTGAAGAAGAAGCAGTCGAGTTGGCAGTGGTGGGCCTTGCCTCACAAATCAAGGATATGGCTTCCCAAGCAGACTACCCTTCACTGGCGCACATGGTTCGTAAACCGTCGAGATATGAACAACGCCATCCGGACTTGTACCAGGACAAATTCAAGCGTGCGGTAGTCCTGGTTGAGGCAGATGAAGATGAAGGCTTTGCAGGAGACCAAGAGGTAGCAGTGGCTGAATGGACTCGGGGGGGCAACCCCCGTGTCCTGCAAATGGGTTAAGCCACCAGGTCCGCCCAGAGGGTTTGATTTTGACGTGACCAAAACTGAGCAAATCTTCGACCTCCTACTCAAGGAGAAGCAGTTGAAGATACCCGAAGGTCTCAAATTCCCCACGGTACAGGAGCTGAACGGAAAGCCATACTGCAAATGGCATAACTCGCTCTCCCATGCCACCAACGACTGCAGGGTGTGGCGTCAGCAGATCCAAATGGCGATAGAACAAGGACGTCTGATTTTCAACCAGTACGCCATGAAGGTCGACACTCACCCCTTCCCCGCCGTTAACATGGTGGAGTGCACTTACCCTGAAGGTTGCCAGCCAGGATCCTCGCTCAGCATCAACATGGTAGGACCTGGGCACCACTCTGGCAAGGATGGAGACGAGGGCAGCTGCTCTCGTAGCAAGGACACAGAGGAGGCCGCTCCACGCGATCGGCTCCATCATGATGGCAAGCGCTACGTCACAGAGGGAGAAGTGAAGAACATAAGATATCAGCGACCCCTCTCTGATCACCTCCTCAATAAGTATGTGAGTCAATATAGCCAACGCCGACGATCCAGCGACAATGATGATAGAGACCGTCTGGCTAGGGACGCCAGGAGACATCGTCGGCATGATCGCGATGAGGAGGAGTACGAGCGCCGTGCCAAGGAAAAGTCGAGGGAGCAGGACGACGAAGATAGGCACTGGGACTGCCCCTTCTTCAGACACTGCTGGGATTCAGGAATGAGCCGATTGCCTACAATCGGCAATTGCCCAGAATGCAACCAGAAGAAGAAGGAGGCAGCCAACGTGTCCGTGTTCAAATGTCTAGGGCCTCTCCCACCACAAAGCAAACGCGCTGAGTCCCCTCGGATGGAAGATCTCGAGGATTCGGAAGACGAGGGAGAAGAAGAAGAAGACAGGTACCACCGTCCAAGGTGGTGCCCTGATGGACTCAGCCGTTCCCAAAAGTGTAGGGTTCAGCGATTGCGTGGCTTGGAGGAAGCCGAAAGGTTATATCTGCACACGCTAACAAAGGCGCGGCCTGATCTGGCCGCGAAAATTCAGCGAACCCTGGATGAAGAGGGTCGACCACGGAAAATGGAGTGGCGCCCCAAGCAAAGGAAAGCCGATGATGAAACATCGGCTGGCACAAACATGGTGCTCGTCCTTCCGACGGAGTTTAGTGCTCCAGGATTACACGAGGCACCCAATTTGGACGACTGCGAGCACATCGACGTGACAAAGGGCAGGGTTAGGCTGGTCTTATCCACTGGTTTGACCGTATAGCAAGAACAGACCAATGAGCAAATGTGGCGAGGCCGATCCTTGGGATCGGCCCCCAAAGGTATATGAAGGAAAAGCACAACGCCTTCATTGAACACTTCGATCAATATGGAGGCCGATTCCAGCAATCGGCCAAAATTATCCTCACCACATGTTCTGCTTGTGTTCAACATTGATCCCACCGGAGCCGACGTACAAATTACAGAGCCGATTCTGCCGTTCCCTGACAGATTCGGCTCGGGGGGCACCTAAATCAGATGAACATGTGCAGGTGAACATGTGTGCAGTGAAATATTGGGGGCCGATAGAAAAAAAATCGGCCAGTAAAAAAAAAATCAGCATCACGATATACAGCCGATGCACAGCCATCGACTCTAGTACAATTACACAAGACCTACCGGCTATGTACTCAAGGCTCACATTTTCGCCAAGATGGTTTTCAGTTCGGCTTCAAGAACTTCTGTTTCCTTGAAGGGAATGTACAATGAGAGCAGCCTCGGCTGCAATGAGCCGACAACCCTTTGCGCCAGTTAAGCTGTTGGTGTTTCATCTACAACATCGGCGGTCAGTGGAAGAAAGCCTTTTTGTTTGACCTGTGCATCCTCGCCGGTATTCTCGCCTTGATTAAGGCTCGGGGGGCAACTAACTTGGTAGATGCTCTGTTTTTGGAGCCGATTGGAGTTGCATCGGCTGACCCTGCATCGTAATCTTCTCCGAAAGCGGTGAGGTGTTGTAGAAGAAGACTGCTAAAGCTACGGAGAGGAGCCGGAAAAGGGAGCCGTCGGCTTTTACGGGGTTTGGACCGTCCTGTTGCTGCAAGAAAAGGAAAGAGACTGGATTCTCAAAATAGCCGATGAATAGTCATCGGCTATGGGATTGCGAAATATTATGGTCAGGTATCAAATCGAAGTCTGAATTTGAGAAGTGCTTGACTGACGGTCTAATCGATATCTGAGTCCGGCTTCATGGGCGTCTAAGGAAAAAGAATCCGATACGTTGCTATCGGTCTTGGTGTGGCGAGCGGAAGGATTGAAATTGGATTAATTGAAAGATAAATTGGAAGAACAATTCTCATTAATTCAAAGGAGCGGCTTTACAGGAAAGAGCCGATGGCTCTCAAAAGGGGGATCTGGTGCCTAGTGCACTGCTACTACTAGTCCTACTCTACTAGTTGTCGATGTCCTCATCGTCGCCGTCGTCGATGCCGTCGGCGCTGCTCCTAGGAAGCTCCTCGTCGCTGCTGCCCCAGCCCTCGGCTGGAGCTTCTTCTTCCTCGTCATCATCATCATCCTCGCTGTCCGCCCAAGAGCGGAAGCACTTTGTCGGCGGGTATCCGATGGAGGAGGAGGATTCATCCTCCTCCTCTTCCTCCTCGTCATCATCATCGTCTTCGCTATCCGCCCAAGCGCGGAATCGCTTGGCCGGCGGATGCTTAGCGGGGGAGGAGGAATCATCCTCCTTCTTCTCCTCTTCTTCCTTTACTTCTTCTTCTTCCTCCTTCCCGTTGGAGGAGGTGGGTTTCACCCAGGGATGGAGGTCGTCTTCGCTCTCGCTTATCAGCTCCCCTTCAATGAGGAACTTGAGGTCGTCTTCCCCATCGGTCAGAGGCAGGTCGCCATCTGACCCGACGAGTGCTTCGGGTGGACCGTCTGGCACATGGTCGAAGTTCCACTCCGGCTCGCTCGAGGAGAAAGACTGGAGGGAGAGGCCGGAGGAGACGGAGGAAGAGGAAGACATTGCTACAGGGAAAGAGGGTTTTTTGGTGCCGATGGCTAGAACAGAGGAAGGGGATGAAGAGGGCTAATCAATCGGCACAGTTAAATAATGAGGAGCCTAGTGGAGATTTAATGCCATTGCAGTTTTCGAGGAGATGGAGCCAAAAATGTCAAATCATGCAGAGAAGATGAGAAGGCAAGTCATCATGATGAAGAATACTGCGACGGTTCTGATCTGCCACGACATGACCCTTCGAAGAAAAAACAGAGTGGTTTTGAAATTATCATTACCAAAACCAGGGGGGCATGTGTTATCACCAGATTTTGGCCAAATCAGGAGATGGGCCGTAAGGAAGATGGGCTTAGAAGATTACATGTGGAAGATCTCTGAAGCGGCCTTGCACGAAGAGTTTGGGTTAGATTGCCCGTGTATCTGTAATATAGTAGATCGCATCTTAGGTTAAAAGATAGAGTTTTATTCGTGCACGGTTAGGTGCACGCCTAAATTAGAAAGTCCCCTGGACTATAAATATGTATCTAGGGTTTATGAAATAAACAACAACCAACGTTCACCACAAATCAATCTCGGCGCATCGCCAACTCCTTCGTCTCGAGGGTTTCTACCGGTAAGCATCATGCTGCCTAGATCGCATCTTGCGATCTAGGCAGCACAAGCTTATTACGTTGTTCATGCGTTGCTCGTACTGAATCCTTTTTGATGGCGAGCAACGTAGTTATCTTAGATGTGTTAGGGTTAGCATTGTTCTTCGTATCATATGCTGTCGTAGTGCAACCCTTATACATCTAGCCGCCCTTACACCTATCTTAGGTGTAGGGGCGGCACCCCGCTTGATCATTATTTAGTAGATCCGATCCGTTACGGTTGCTCCTTGTTCTTCAAGGATTAGTTTAATATCTGCAATAGTTAGGCCTTACAAAGGGTTGGAGGATCCAGCGACACGTAGGGTGTCGTTTGCTAGCCCTAGACAGGATGTTCCGAGGATCAACCTCGTGTTGGTTTTTAGGCCTTGTCTAGGACCGGCTTACGATCACCGTACGTGACCGCGAGGCCCAATCGTGAGTAGGATGATCCGATTATGCGGTGAAAACCCTAAATCGTCGTAGATCGCTTTAGCTTTATCTTGATCAAGCAGGACCACCATATATTCGTGCACCTCGTACGAATCATGGGTGGATCGGCTCCTTGAGCCGATTCACAGGATAACCTGAGAGCCGATCGAGGCTCGTATTTAATGTTTACGTGAATGCCATGCAGGAAACTAAGCGAAGCATCTCCATCACCTTCCTGACCAGGTATAGGTCAGGTGGCACGCCCTTGCACCAGCATCGGACGTGTGTACCAGAGGCTTTGCGGGCCGTCGCTCGGAGGGACCAGGGCCAGCCGCAGCCCTAAGTTGTTCCCGGCTCTACTGTGTTGCCCGTCGTTGCTCGCCGGTGGGTTTCTGACCGCAACACCAGTAGATTCCCTAGAGGCCCGGCTGCCACCGGCTGGTAGGACAAAAGATGTTGTACAAGTTTCTCATTGCGAGCACGTATGACTATATATGGAAAACATGCCTACATGATTAATAATCTTGATGTTCTGTCTTAATGCTATTTCAATCCTATCAATTGCCCAACTGTAATTTGTTCACCCAACACTTGTTATTGGAGAGTTACCACTAGTGTAGATAGCTGGGAACCCCGGTCCATCTCTCATCATCATATACTTGTTCCTACATGACATTGGAAGTAGTATCAACTATTTTCTGGTGCCATTGCCTCTATGTTACTATTACTACTGCTGTGTTACTGTTACTATTGCTCTCATATCACTGCTACTTTCACATCACCCCTGTTGCTAGTGCTTTTCCAGGTGCAGCTGAATTGACAACTCAGTTGTTAAGGCTTATAAGTATTCGTTACCTCCCCTTGTGTCGAATCAATAAATTTGGGTTTTACTTCCCTCGAAGACTGTTGCGATCCCCTATACTTGTGGGTTATCAAGACTATTTTCTGGCGCCGTTGCCGGGGAGGCATAGCTCTACTCATAAGTTCACCTGGGGAGTACACTCCACCTCTCTCTCTATTTTATTTTATTTTGTTTTGCTTAGTTTACTTTTCTTTGGTTTATTTTTGCTTAGTTTATTTCTGTCTAGTTTTATTTTGCCTAGTTTACTTTTGTTTTTTATTTTGTTTTACTTTTCTCATATACACAAAAATCCATAAAAATTTGAAAAACCTAAAAATTAAAAAATGCTATTATGGGAGAACCTACAACCTACTTGGAGCTTATTGAATTATATAATAATTATAGAGAATCAAGAACGGGAAAAGTTATGAGTGATGTGATAGAAAAACTGAATACAATTGCTAAAATCTTGCTTAAACGCCATGATATAAACTATTGCTCTCAACAGGATACTAAACATCTTAAATTTCAATGTGGCTTTAGTGAGGAAGTTTAAATTAAGAACTATAATTGGAATAACTATATTCATCTTGGGTTCGAAGAGGTAGAACAATTTGTCTTATTTATGGGAGCCTCTGAGATAGAATCCTTCATGTCTAAAAATTATGAAACCTGTGCTGTTTGTAAGGACCTTAAAGATTATGTCTCTTTTATCCTTAATTTTTGCATAGAAAACTACAGTGATAATCCTTATATCATTGATTATAAAGAGAGACTCATTAATGCACAAGAATGCACTCACAATTTGCAGGAACTAGTGGAAGAAGAAATTGATGAACCTGAAAGCTCATTGGATGAAAAAGAAGAGGACAGTGATGAACAAAAGGAGGAAGAATGGATTAGCTACCCATGCCAACCTTCTAATGAGAGTAACTCTTTATCTCTTACACTATTTGATTGTCCTCCATGCTTACCAAAGGAGGATGAATGTTATGTTCCTGTGGATTCTCTTGAAATATTTCCTTGAGTAAAACTTGTAAGAATAATTATGCTACTGTTATCTATGATAATCCATGCTACTTTGATAAATCTTATGATAATGCTTTGTTTATGCCTGATGTCGAAATGCATGGTACTAAAGAGTTTTGCTTAGCAAATGTTTATGATAAAGCTCTAGATGATGGTCCTATGTTATACTTGATAATATTAATTGTACTAATTAAAAAGGGATTGGAGAAGTCTTGACTTTATCTAAGAGTCCCATATCTTTTGAGATTGATCAATCATCTTGTTATAGTATTGATAAAAGTGGTTTTGAAAGTTCTGATCCTATTTATTTTTAAGCTTGATAAAAATTATGTGTTTATGGATCATGAAAAGTATGCTACATGTGATAGTTATATTGTTGAGTTTATTCATGAAGCTACTGAAAATTATTATGAGAGAGGAAAATATGGTTGTAGAAATTTGCATGGTGCTAAAACACCTCTCTATATGCTGAAAATTTTGAAGTTACTCTTGTTTTATCTTATGCTTGTCACTTTGTTCTTCATGAATTTATTTGTGTACAATATTCCTATGCATAGGAAGTGGGTTAGACTTAAATGTGTTTTGAACTTGCTTTTTGATGCTCTCTTTTGCTTCAACTCTCATCCTTATGTGAGCATCATTAAAATTGCTGAGCCCATCTTAATGGCTATAAAGAAAGCACTTCTTGGGAGATAACCCATGTCTTTATTTCGCTACTGTTTTGTTGTGTTTTGGAAGTTGTTACTACTGTAGCAACCTCTCCTTATCTTTATTTTATTGCAATATTGTGCCAAGTGAAGTCTCTAATAGAAGGTTGATGCTAGATTTGGATTTTTGCATAGAAACAGATTTATTGCTATCACGAATCTGGGTATGATTCTCTGTAGGTAACTCAGAAAAATCTGCCAATTTACGTGAGTGATCCTCAGATATGTACGCAACTTTCATTAGTTTTGAATTTGCTGATTTGAGCAACGGAAGTACCTCTTAAAAATTCGTGTTTACTGGCTGTTCTGTTTTGACAGATTTTGTCTCTGTTTTTTGCATTGTCTCTTGTGGACTTTAAGTGAGGCTTTCTAGACGTGGGGAGCTGTAGCTGATGTTTTATTGAGTTCTTGCAATGTGTCACTACAGGACTAAAGTGGATTAAAGTTTTATGAGTACTAACCCCTCTAATGAAGTTTATGAGAAGTTTGGTGTGAAGGAAGTTTTCAAGGTCAAGAGAGGAGGATGATATATGATCAAGAAGAGTGAAAAGTCAAAGCTTGGGGATGCCCCCGTGGTTCATCCCTGCATATTTCAAGAAGACTCAAGCGTCTAAGCTTGGGGATGCCCAAGGCATCCCCTTCTTCATCAACTTATCAGGTTCTTCTATTGAAACTATATTTTTATTCGGTCAAATCTTATGTGCTTTACTTGGAGCGTCTATGTGTTTTTATTTTTGTTTATGTTTGAATAAATTCGGATCCTAGCAATCCTTGTTTGGGAGAGAGACACGCTCCGCTTTTTTCATATGAACACTCGTGTTCTTCGCTCTTACTTTTAATGTTCATGGCGGAGTAGAAAACCGTTGCACTTATTGTTATTTGGATGGAAACAGAAAATGCTTCATATTGTCTTGAATAATTTGATACTTGGCAATTGTTTTGAGCTCTCAAGTATATCATGATTAAGCTCTTGCATCATGTAGTTTAAACCTATTAGTGGAGAAATACCGTAGAGCTTGTTGAAACTGGTTTGCATGATTGGTCTCTCTAAGGTCTAGATATTTTCTGGTAAAAGTGTTTGAGCAACAAGGAAGACAATGTAGAGTTTTATAATGCTTGCAATATGTTCTTATGTAAGTTTTGCTGTACCGATTCATACTTGTGTTTGCTTCAAACAACCTTGCTAGCCCAAAGCCTTGTACTGAGAGGGAATGCTTCTCGTGCATCCAAAACCTTGAGCCAAAACTTATGCCATTTGTGTCCACCATATCTACCTACTATGTGGTATTTCTTGCCATTCCAAGCAAATACTTCATGTGCTACATTTAAATAATTCAAAAGCTATTATCTCTTATTTGTGTCAATGTTTTATAGCTCATGAGGAAGTATGTGGTGTTTTATCTTTCGATCTTGTCATTTACTTCGGACAGCTTTCACCAATGGACTAGTGGCTTCATCCGCTTATCCAATAATTTTGCAAAAAGAGCTGGCGCGGGGTTCCCAGCCCCCAATTAATCAACCTTCATTAATAATTCTCTTCACATGTTTTGCTCTGATTCATCAGTAAGCAACTTAATTTTGCAAATAGACACTCCTTCATGGTATGTGAATGTTGGAAGGCACCCGAGGATTCGGTTAGCCATGGCTTGTGAAAGCAAAAAGTTGGGAGGAGTGTCAACCATAAATAAAACTAAAATACATGTGTAAACAAAAGAGAAGAGGGATGATCTACCTTGCTGGTAGAGATAACATCCTTCATGGGAGCCGCTCTTGAAAGTCTGGTTGATGAGGTAGTTAGAGTGCCCACTATCATTCGTTGACAACAACAAACACCTCTCAAAATTTTACTTTTATGCTCTCTATGTGATTTCAAAACTTAAAAAGCTCTAGCACATGATTTTATCCCTGCTTCCCTCTGCGAAGGGCCATTCTTTTACTTTATGTTGAGTCAGTTTACCTACTTCCTTCCATCTTATAAGCAAACACTTGTGTTAACTGTGCATTGATTCTTACATACTTGCATATTTGCATTCATCATATTACTTTGTGTTGACAATTATCCATGAGATATGCATGTTGAAAGTTGAAAGCAACTGCTGAAACTTAAATCTTCCTCTGTGTTGCTTCAATGCCTTCACTTTGAATTTATTGCTTTATGAGTTAACTCTTATGCAAGACTTTTGATGCTTGTCTTGAAAGTACTATTCATGAAAAGTTTTGCTATATGTTATCTATTTGTTAGCAACTATAGATCATTGCCTTGAGTCACTGCATTCATCTCATATGCTTTATAATAGGATGATCAAGATTATGTAAGTAGCATGTCACTACAGAAATTACTCTTTTTATCGTTTACCTACTCGAGGGTGAGCAGGAACTAAGCTTGGGGATGCTGATACGTCTCCAACGTACCTATAATTTCTGATGTTCCATGCTTGTTTTATGACAATACTTACATGTTTTGCTTGCACTTTATAATGTTTTTATGCATTTTACGGAACTAACCTATTAACGAGATGCCGAAGGGTCAGTTGCTGTTTTCTGTTGTTTTTGGTTCCAGAAAGGCTGTTCGGGCAATATTCTCGGAATTCGACGAAATCAACGCCCATAACCTTATTTTTCCCGGAACCTTCCAGAAAGTCAGAGGGGGACCAGAGGGGTTCCCTGGGGGCCCCACACGTGGTGGCGGCGCGACCCAGGAGGGGGGCGCGCCACCCTAGTGTGAGGAGGCCCCGTGGCCCCTCCGACTCTGACTCTTCGCCTATTTAAGCCGTCCTGACCTAAAACATCGATACGGATTGAAGAAACTCCAGAAAGACTCCAGGGGTGCCGCCACCATCGCGAAACTCCAATTCGGGGGACAGAAGTCTCTGTTCCGGCACCCTGCCGGGACGGGGAAGTGCCCCCGGAAGCCATCTCCATCGACGCCACCGCCTCCATCATGCTCCGTGAGTAGTTCCCCATGGACTACGGGTTCTAGCTGTAGCTAGTTGGTACTCTCTCCCCCATGTACTTCAATACAATGATCTCATGAGCTGCCTTACATGATTGAGATTCGTCTGATGTAATCGGTGTTGTGTTTGTTGGGATCCGATGGATTGTTACATTATGATTAGTCTATCTATATAAGTTTGTGAAGTTATTGTTGCTGCAATCTTGTTGTGTTTAATGCTTGTCACTAGGGCCCGAGTGGCATGATCTTAGATTTAAGCTCTATACTTATTGCTTAGATTGTATCTACAAGTTGTATGCACATGTCTATGTCCGGAACCAAAGGCCCCAAAGTGACAGAAATTGGGACAACTGGAGGGGAAGGCTTAGATATGAGGATCACATGTTTTCACGGAGTGTTAATGCTTTGCTCCGGTGCTCTATTAAAAGGAGTACCTTAATTTCCAGTAGATTCCCTAGAGGCCAGGCTGCCACCGGCTGGTAGGACAAAAGATGTTGTACAAGTTTCTCATTGCGAGCACGTATGACTATATATGGAAAACATGCCTACATGATTAATAATCTTGATGTTCTGTCTTAATGCTATTTCAATCCTATCAATTGCCCAACTGTAATTTGTTCACCCAACACTTGTTATTGGAGAGTTACCACTAGTGTAGATAGCTGGGAACCCCGGTCCATCTCTCATCATCATATACTTGTTGCTACATGACATTGGAAGTAGTATAACCTATTTTCTGGTGCCATTGCCTCTATGTTACTATTACTGCTGCTGTGTTACTGTTACTATTGCTCTCATATCACTGCTACTTTCACATCACCCCTGTTGCTAGTGCTTTTCCAGGTGCAGCTGAATTGACAACTCAGATGTTAAGGCTTATAAGTATTCTTTACCTCCCCTTGTGTTGAATCAATAAATTTGGGTTTTACTTCCCTCGAAGACTGTTGCGATCCCCTATACTTGTGGGTTATCACACCCTGGCCGCGCCGGCCTATGGGGAGGGAGCCCTGGCGCCCTTCCGACTCCGCCTCTTCGCCTATAAGAGCCCTTTCGACCTAAAAACGCGATACGAATTGACGAAACTCCAGAAAGACTCCAGGGGCGCCGCCGCCATCGCGAAACTCCAATTCGGGGGACAGAATCTCTGTTCCGGCACGCCGCCGGGACGGGGAAGTGCCCCCGGAAGCCATCTCCATCGACGCCACCGCCTCCATCATGCTCAGTGAGTAGTTCCCCCATGGACTACGGGTTCTAGCTGTAGCTAGTTGGTACTCTCTCCCCCATGTACTTCAATACAATGATCTCATGAGCTGCCTTACATGATTGAGATTCATCTGATGTAATCGGTGTTGTGTTTGTTGGGATCCGATGGATTGTTACATTATGATTAGTCTATCTATATAAGTTTGTGAAGTTATTGTTGCTGCAATCTTGTTGTGTTTAATGCTTGTCACTAGGGCCCGAGTGGCATGATTTTAGATTTAAGCTCTATACTTATTGCTTAGATTGTATCTACAAGTTGTTTGCACATGTCTATGTCCGGAACCCGAGGCCCCAGAGTGACAGCAACTGGGATAACTGGAGGGGAAGGCTTAGATATGAGGATCACATGTTTTCACGGAGTGTTAATGCTTTGCTCCGGTGCTCTATTAAAAGGATTACCTTAATTTCCAGTAGATTCCCTAGAGGCCCGGCTGCCACCGGCTGGTAGGACAAAAGATGTCATGCAAGTTTCTCATTGCGAGCACGTATGACTATATATGGAAAACATGCCTACATGATTAATAATCTTGATTTTCTGTCTTAATGCTATTTCAATCCTATCAATTGCCCAACTGTAATTTGTTCACCCAACACTTGTCACTTGTTATTGGAGAGTTACCACTAGTGTAGATAGCTGGGAACCCCGGTCCATCTTTCATCATCATATACTCAGTCCTATATGTCATTGGAAGTAGTATCAACTATTTTCTGGTGCCATTGCTCTCATATTATCGCTACTCGCTATTGTTATCATATAACTGCTCTCATATTATTGCTGCTTTCACATCACCCCTATTACTAGTGCTTTTCCAGGTGCAGCTGAATTGACAACTCAGTTGTTAAGGCTTATAAGTATTCTTTACCTCCCCTTGTGTCGAATCAATAAATTTGGGTTTTACTTCCCTCGAAGACTGCTGCGATCCCCTATACTTGTGGGTCATCAAGACTATTTTCTGGCGCCGTTGCCGGGGAGGCATAGCTCTACTCATAAGTTCACCTGGGGAGTACACTCCATCTCTCTCTCTATTTTATTTTATTTTGTTTTGCTTAGTTTATTTCTGTCTAGTATTATTTTGCTTAGTTTACTTTTGTTTAGTTTATCTTGTTTTATTTCTCCTATATACCCGAAAATCCATAAAAATTTGAAAAACCGAAAAATTAAAAACTGTTGTTATGGAAGAACCCACAACCTATTTGGAGCTTATAGAATTATATAATAATTATAGAGAATCAAGAACGGGAAAAGTTATGAGTGATGTGTGATACGTCTCCGACGTATCGATAATTTCTTATGTTCCATGCCACATTATTGATGTTATCTACATGTTTTATGCACACTTTATGTCATATTCGTGCATTTTCTGGAACTAACCTATTAACAAGATGCCGAAGTGCCAGTTGCTGTTTTCTGCTGTTTTTGGTTTCAGAAATCCTAGTAACGAAATATTCTCGGAATTGGACGAAATCAACGCCCAGGGTCCTATTTTCCCACGAAGCTTCCAGAAGACCAAAGAGTCAACGAAGTGGGGCCACAGGGTGGCCAAACCCTAGGGCGGCGTGGCCCACCCCCTGGCCGCGCCGGCCTATGGTGTGGGGCCCCTGTGCCCCCTCCTGACTTGCCCTTCCGCCTACTTAAAGCCTCCGTGACGAAACCCCCAGTACCGAGAGCCACGATACGGAAAACCTTACTAAGACGCCGCCGCCGCCGATCCCATCTCGGGGGATCCAGGAGATCGCCTCCGGCACCCTGCCGGAGAGGGGATTCATCTCCCGGAGGACTCTACATCGCCATGGTCACCTCCGGAGTGATGTGTGAGTAGTCTACCCCTGGACTATGGGTCCATAGCTGTAGCTAGATGGTTGTCTTCTCCCCATTGTGCTATCATTGTCGGATCTTGTGAGCTGCCTAACATGATCAAGATCATCTATCTGTAATTCTATATGTTGCGTTTGTTGGGATCCGATGAATAGAGAATACTTGTTATGTTGATTATCAAAGTTATATCTACGTGTTGTTTATGATCTTGCATGCTTTCCGTTACTAGTAGATGCTCTGGCCAAGTAGATGCTTGTAACTCCAAGAGGGAGTACTTATGCTCGATAGTGGGTTCATGCCTGCATTGACACTCGGGACAAAGTGTGAGAAAGTTCTAAGGTTGTGTTGTGCTGTTGCCACTAGGGATAAAACATTGATGCTATGTCTAAGGATGTAGTTGTTGATTACATTACGCACCATACTTAATGCAATTGTCTGTTGCTTTGCAACTTAATACTGGAGGGGGTTCGGATGATAACCTGAAGGTGGACTTTTTAGGCATAGATGCAGTTGGATGGCGGTCTATGTACTTTGTCGTAATGCCCAATTAAATCTCACTATACTCATCATGATATGTATGTGCATGGTCATGCCCTCTTTATTTGTCAATTGCCCAACTGTAATTTGTTCACCCAACATGCTGCTTGTCTTATGGGAGAGACACCTCTAGTGAACTGTGGACCCGGTCCAATTCTCTTTACTGAAATACAATCTACTGCAATACTTGTTTTACTGTTTTTTGCAAACAATCATCTTCCACACAATACGGTTAATCCTTTGTTACAGCAAGCCGGTGAGATTGACAACCTCACTGTTTCGTTGGGGCAAAGTACTTTGGTTGTGTTGTGCAGGTTCCACGTTGGCGCCGGAATCCCTGGTGTTGCGCCGCACTACATCCCACCGCCATCAACCTTCAACGTGCTTCTTGGCTCCTCCTGGTTCGATAAACCTTGGTTTCTTTCTGAGGGAAAACTTGCTGCTGTGCGCATCATACCTTCCTCTTGGGGTTCCCAACGAACGTGTGAATTACACGCCATCAAGCATATTTTCTCAAGCGCTCGTTGCCGGGGAGATCAAGACACGCTGCAAGGGGAGTCTCCACTTCTCAATCTCTTTACTTTGTTTTTGTCTTGCTTAGTTTTATTTACTATTTTGTTTGCTGCACTAAATCAAAATACAAAAAAATTAGTTGCTAGTTTTACTTTACTTGCTATCTTGTTTGCTATATCAAAAACACAAAAAAATTAGTTTACTTGCATTTACTTTATCTAGTTTGCTTTATTTACTGTTGCTAAAATGGCCAACGCTGAAAATACTAAGTTGTGTGACTTCACAACCACAAATAATAATGATTTCTTATGCACACCTATTGCTCCACCTGCTACTACAGCAGAATTCTTTGAAATTAAACCTGCTTTACTGAATCTTGTTATGCGAGAGCAATTTTCTGGTGTTAGTTCTGATGATGCTGCTGCCCATCTTAATAATTTTGTTGAATTATGTGAAATGCAAAAGTATAAGGATGTAGATGGTGATATTATTAAATTGAAATTGTTCCCTTTCTCATTAAGAGGAAGAGCTAAAGATTGGTTGCTATCTCTGCCTAAGAATAGTATTGATTCATGGACTAAATGCAAGGATGCTTTTATTGGTAGATATTATCCCCCTGCTAAAATTATATCTTTGAGGAGTAGTATAATGAATTTTAAACAATTAGATACTGAACATGTTGCTCAAGCTTGGGAAAGAATGAAATCTCTGGTTAAAAATTGCCCAACCCATGGACTGACTACTTGGATGATCATCCAAACCTTCTATGCAGGACTAAATTTTTCTTCACGGAATTTATTGGATTCAGCTGCTGGAGGTACCTTTATGTCCATCACTCTTGGTGAAGCAACAAAGCTTCTTGATAATATGATGATCAACTACTCTGAATGGCACACAGAAAGAGCTCCACAAGGTAAGAAGGTAAATTCTGTCGAAGAAACCTCTTCCTTGAGTGATAAGATTGATGATATTATGTCTATGCTTGTGAATGATAGGACTAATATTGATCCTAATAATGTTCCATTAGCTTCATTAGTTGCACAAGAAGAACATGTTGATGTAAACTTCATTAAAAATAGTAATTTCAACAACAATGCTTACCGGAACAATTCTAGTAACAACTATAGGCCATATCCTTATAATAATGGCAACGGTTATGGTAATTCTTATGGGAATTCTTACAACAATAATAGGAACACACCCCCTGGACTTGAAGCCATGCTTAAAGAATTTATTAGTACACAAACTGCTTTTAACAAATCTGTTGAAGAAAAGCTTGGGAAAATTGATATACTTGCTTCTAAAGTCGATAGTCTTGTCATGATGTTGATCTTTTGAAATCAAAAGTTTTGCCTAATGAGAATCATCATAATAAAATTGTTACTACAGCAAATGCCATTCAAGTTAGAATTAATGAGAATATAAGATTAATGGCTGAATTGCGTGTTAGGTGGGATAGAGAAGAAAATGAAAAACTAGCTAAAGAGAAGAATGTAGCTAAAGTTTGGACTATTACCACCACTAGTAATGTTAATGCTACACATGTTGCTGCACCTCCTACTAATACTAATAAAAGAATTGGTGTTAGCAATGTTTCCACTTCTAATGCAAAGCGCGAGAAACTGCCTGAAACTGCTAAAATCATTAAATCGCTTGTGATAAAGCTGCTGAAATTTTTTCCAACATTGGGGATGATGATCCCATTGCTTTAGATTATAATGGTTTAAATTTTGTTGATTGCCACATCTCTGAAGTTATTAAGTTCTTGCAAAAACTTGCTAAAAGTCCTAATGCTAGTGCTATAAATTTGGCTTTCACACATCATATTACAAATGCTCTCATAAAAGCTAGAGAAGAGAAACTAGAGCGTGAAGCCTCTATTCCTAAAAAGCTAGAGGATGGTTGGGAGCCCATCATTAAGATGAAGGTTAAAGATTTTGATTGTAATGCTTTATGTGATCTTGGTGCAAGTATTTCTGTTATGCCTAAGAAAATTTATAATATGCTTGACTTGCCACCGCTGAAAAATTGTTATTTGGATGTTAATCTTGCTGATCATTCTACAAAGAAACCTTTGGGTAAAGTTGATAATGTTCACATTACCGTTAAGAATAACCTTGTTCCCGTTAATTTTGTTGTCTTGGATATTGAATGCAATGCATCTTGTCCCATTATATTGGGAAGACCTTTTCTTTGAACTGTTGGTGCTATCATTGATATGAAGGAAGGTAATATAAAATATCAATTTCCTCTCAAGAAAGGTATGGAACACTTCCCTAGAAAGAGAATGAAGGTACCTTTTGATTCTATTATGAGAACAAATTATGATGTTGACACTTCGTCTCTTGATAATACTTGATACACACTTTCTGCGCCTAGCTGAAAGGCGTTAAAGAAAAGCGCTTATGGGAGACAACCCATGTTTTTACCTACAGTACTTTTTTTTTATTTTGTGTCTTGGAAGTTGTTTACTACTGTAGCAACCTCTCCTTATCTTAGTTTTGTGTTTTGTTGTGCCAAGTTAAGCCGTTGATAGAAAAGTAAGTACTAGATTTGGATTACTGCACAGTTCCAGATTTCTTTGCTGTCACGAATCTGGGTCTACCTCCCTGTAGGTAGCTCAGAAAATTAAGCCAATTTACGTGCATGATCCTCAGATATGTACGCAACTTTCATTCAATTTGAGAATTTTCATTTGAGCAAGTCTGGTGCCATTTTAAAATTCGTCAATACGAACTGTTCTGTTTTGACAGATTCTGCCTTTTATTTCGCATTGCCTCTTTTGCTATGTTGGATGAATTTCTTTGATCCACTAATGTCCAGTAGCATTATGCAATGTCCAGAAGTGTTAAGAATGATTGTGTCACCTCTGAATATGTCAATTTATATTGTGCACTAACCCTCTAACGAGTTGTTTCGAGTTTGGTGTGGGGGAAGTTTTCAAGGATCAAGAGAGGAGTATGATGCAACATGATCAAGGAGAGTGAAAGCTCTAAGCTTGGGGATGCCCCGGTGGTTCACCCCAGCATATATCAAGAAGACTCAAGCGTCTAAGCTTGGGGATGCCCAAGGCATCCCCTTCTTCATCGACAACATTATCAGGTTCCTCCCCTGAAACTATATTTTTATTCCATCACATCTTATGTGCTTTTTCTTGGAGCGTCGGTTTGTTTTTGTTTTTTTTTGTTTTGTTTGAATAAAATGGATCCTAGCATTCACTTTATGGGAGAGAGACACGCTCCGCTGTAGCATATGGACAAGTATGTCCTTGGTTTCTACTCATAGTATTCATGGCGAAGTTTCTCCTTCGTTAAATTGTTATATGGTTGGAATTGGAAAATGATACATGTAGTAATTGCTATAAATGTCTTGGGTAAAGTGATACTTGGCAATTGTTGTGCTCATGATTAAGCTCTTGCATCATATGCTTTGCACCCATTAATGAAGAAATACATAGAGCATGCTAAAATTTGGTTTGCATATTTGGTTTCTCTAAGGTCTAGATAATTTCTAGTATTGAGTTTGAACAACAAGGAAGACGATGTAGAGTCTTATAATGTTTACAATATGTCTCTTATGTGAGTTTTGCTGCACCAGTTCATCCTTGTGTTTGTTTCAAATAAACCTTGCTAGCCTAAATCTTGTATCGAGAGGGAATACTTCTCATGCATCCAAAATACTTGAGCCAAACACTATGCCATTTGTGTCCACCATACCTACCTACTACATGGTATTTCTCCGCCATTCCAAAGTAAATTGCTTGAGTGCTACCTTTAAAATTCCATCATTCACCTTTGCAATATATAGCTCATGGGACAAATAGCTTAAAAACTATTGTGGTATTGAATATGTAATTATGCACTTTATCTCTTATTAAGTTGCTTGTTGTGCGATAACCATGTTCACTGGGGACGCCATCAACTATTCATTGTTGAATTTCATGTGAGTTGCTATGCATGTCCGTCTTGTTTGAAGTAAGAGCGATCTACCACCTTATGGTTAAGCATGCATATTGTTAGAGAAGAACATTGGGCCGCTAACTAAAGCCATGATCCATGGTGGAAGTTTCAGTTTTGGACAAATATCCTCAATCTCAAATGAGAAAATTATTAATTGGTGTTACATGCTTATGCATAAAAGAGGAGTCCATTATCTGTTGTCTATGTTGTCCCGGTATGGATGTCTAAGTTGAAGAATAATCAATAGCGAGAAATCCAATGCGAGCTTTCTCCTTAGACCTTTGTACAGGCGGCATAGAGGTACCCCTTTGTGACACTTGGTTAAAACAGTGCATTGTGATGATCCGGTAGTCCAAGCTAATTAGGATAAGGTGCGGGCACTATTAGTACACTATGCATGAGGCTTGCAACTTATAAGATATAATTTACATGATGCATATGCTTTATTACTACCGTTGACAAAATTGTTTCATGTTTTCAAAATCAAAGCTCTAGCACAAATATAGCAATCGATGCTTTTCCTCTATAGAGGACCATTCTTTTACTTTCAATGTTGAGTCAGTTCACCTATTTCCCTCCACCTCAAGAAGCAAACACTTGTGTGAACTGTGCATTGATTCCTACATACTTGCTTATTGCACTTATTATATTACTCTATGTTGACAATATCCATGAGATATACATGTTACAAGTTGAAAGCAACCGCTGAAACTTAATCTTCTTTTGTGTTGCTTCAATACTTTTACTTTGAATTATTGCTTTATGAGTTAACTCTTATGCAAGACTTATTGATGCTTGTCTTGAAGTGCTATTCATGAAAAGTCTTTGCTTTATGATTCACTTGTTTACTCATGTCATATACATTGTTTTGATCGCTGCATTCACTACATATGCTTTACAAATAGTATGATCAAGATTATGATGGCATGTCACTCCAGAAATTATCTGTGTTATCGTTTTACCTGCTCGGGACGAGCAGAACTAAGCTTGGGGATGCTGATACGTCTCCGACGTATCGATAATTTCTTATGTTCCATGCCACATTATTGATGTTATCTACATGTTTTATGCACACTTTATGTCATATTCGTGCATTTTCTGGAACTAACCTATTAACAAGATGCCGAAGTGCCAGTTGCTGTTTTCTGCTGTTTTTGGTTTCAGAAATCCTAGTAACGAAATATTCTCGGAATTGGACGAAATCAATGCCCAGGGTCCTATTTTCCCACGAAGCTTCCAGAAGACCGAAGAGTCAACGAAGTGGGGCCACAGGGTGGCCAAACCCTAGGGCGGCGCGGCCCACCCCCTGGCCGCGCCGGCCTATGGTGTGGGGCCCCTGTGCCCCCTCCTGACTTGCCCTTCCGCCTACTTAAAGCCTCCGTGACGAAACCCCCAGTACCGAGAGCCACGATACGGAAAACCTTACTGAGACGCCGCCGCCGCCGATCCCATCTCGGAGGATCCAGGAGATCGCCTCCGGCACCCTGCCGGAGAGGGGATTCATCTCCCGGAGGACTCTACATCGCCATGGTCGCCTCCGGAGTGATGTGTGAGTAGTCTACCCCTGGACTATGGGTCCATAGCTGTAGCTAGATGGTTGTCTTCTCCCCATTGTGCTATCATTGTCGGATCTTGTGAGCTGCCTAACATGATCAAGATCATCTATCTGTAATTCTATATGTTGCGTTTGTTGGGATCCGATGAATAGAGAATACTTGTTATGTTGATTATCAAAGTTATATCTACGTGTTGTTTATGATCTTGCATGCTTTCCGTTACTAGTAGATGCTCTGGCCAAGTAGATGCTTGTAACTCCAAGAGGGAGTACTTATGCTCGATAGTGGGTTCATGCCTGCATTGACACCTTGGACAGTGACAGAAAGTTCTAAGGTTGTGTTGTGCTGTTGCCACTAGGGATAAAACATTGATGCTATGTCTAAGGATGTAGTTGTTGATTACATTACGCACCATACTTAATGCAATTGTCTGTTGCTTTGCAACTTAATACTGGAGGGGGTTCGGATGATAACCTGAAGGTGGACTTTTTAGGCATAGATGCAGTTGGATGGCGGTCTATGTACTTTGTCGTAATGCCCAATTAAATCTCACTATACTCATCATGATATGTATGTGCATGGTCATGCCCTCTTTATTTGTCAATTGCCCAACTGTAATTTGTTCACCCAACATGCTGCTTGTCTTATGGGAGAGACACCTCTAGTGAACTGTGGACCCCGGTCCAATTCTCTTTACTGAAATACAGTCTACTGCAATACTTGTTCTACTGTTTTCTGCAAACAATCATCTTCCACACAATACGGTTAATCCTTTGTTATAGCAAGCCGGTGAGATTGACAACCTCACTGTTTCGTTGGGGCAAAGTACTTTGGTTGTGTTGTGCAGGTTCCACGTTGGCGCCGGAATCCATGGTGTTGCGCCGCACTACATCCCGCCGCCATCAACCTTCAACGTGCTTCTTGGCTCCTCCTGGTTCGATAAACCTTGGTTTCTTTCTGAGGGAAAACTTGCTGCTGTGCGCATCATACCTTCCTCTTGGGGTTCCCAACGAACGTGTGAATTACACGCCATCAATGTGATAGAAAAATTGAATCCAATTGCTAAAATCTTGCTTAAACGCCATGATATAAACTGTTGCTCTAAACAGGATACTGAACATCTTAAATTTCAATGTGGCTTTAGTGAGGAAGTTTTAATTAAGAACTATAATTGGAATAGCTATATTCATTTTGGGTTCGAAGAAGTAGAACAATTTGTTTTGTTTATGGGAGCTTCTGAGATAGAATCCTTCATGGCTAAAAAGTATGAAACTTGTGTTGTTTGTAAGGACCTTAAAGATTATGTCTCTTCTATCCTTAATTTTTGCATAGAAAGTTACAGTGATAATCCTTATATCATTGATTATAAAGAGAGACTCATTAATGCACAAGAATGCACTCATAATTTGCAGGAACCTGTGGAAGAAGAAATTGATGAACCTGAAAGCTCATTGGATGAAAAAGAGGAGGAAATTGATGAACCTGAAAGCTCATTGGATGTAAAAGAAGAGGAGAGTGATGAACAAAAGGAGGAAGAATGGATTAGCTACCCATGCCAACCTTCTAATGAGAGTAACTCTTTATCTCTTACACTATTTGATTGTCCTCCATGCTTACCAAAGAAGGATGAATATTATGTTCCTGTGGATTCTCTTGAAATATTACCTATGAGTAAAACTTATGAGAATGATTATGCTACTGTTATCTATGATAATCCATGCTATTTTGATAAATCTTATGATAATGCTTTGTTTGTGCCTGATGTCGAAATGCATGGTACTAAAGAGTTTTGCTTAGCAAATGTTTATGATAAAGCTCTAGATGATGGTCCTATGTTACTTGATAATATTAATTGTACTACTAATGAAAACGGGATTGGAGAGGTCTTGACTTTATCTAGGAGTCCCATATCTCTTAAGATTGATCAATCATCTTGTTATATTATTGATAAAAGTGGGTTTGAAAGTTTTAATCCCTCTATTTTTGAGCTTGATAAAAATTATATGTTTATGGATCATGAGAAACATGCTTTATGTGATAGTTATATTGTTGAGTTTATCCATGAAGATACTGAAAATTATTATGAGAGAGGAAAATATGGTTGTAGAAATTTGCATGGTACTAGAACACCTCTCTATATGTTGAAAATTTTGAAGTTGCTCTTGTTTTATCTTGATATGCTTGTCACTTTGTTCTTCATGAATTTATTGTGTACAAGATTCCTATGCATAGGAAGCGGGTTAGACTTAAATTTGTTTCATACTTGCTTTTTGATGCTCTCTTTTGCTTCAACTCTCATCCTTATGTGAGCATCATTAAAATTGCTGAGCCCATCTTAATGGCTATAAGGAAAGCACTTCTTGGGAGATAACTCAAGTCTTTATTTTGCTACTGTTTTGTTGTGTCTTGGAAGTTGTTACTACTGTAGCAACCTCTCATTATCATTATTTTATCGCATTGTTGTGCCAAGTGAAGTCTCTAATAGAAGGTTGATACTAGATTTGGATTTCTGCGCAGAAACAGATTTCTATCTGTCACGAATTTGGGCAGGGCTCTCTGTAGGTAACTCAGAAAAATCTGCCAATTTACATGCGTGTTCCTCAGATATGTACGAAACTTTCATTAGTTTTGAGTTTTCTGATTTGAGCAACGGAAGTACCTCTTAAAAATTCGTGTTTACTGGCTGTTCTGTTTTGACAAATTTTGTCTCTGTTTTTTGCATTGTCTTTTGTGGACTTTAAGTAAGGCTTTCTAGACGTGGAGAGCTGTAGCTAATGTTTTATTGAGTTCTTGCAATGTGTCACTACAGGACTAAAATGGATTAAAGTTTTTTGAGTACTAACCCCTCTAATGAAGTTTATGAGAAGTTTGGTGTGAATGAAGTTTTCAAGGGTCAAGAGAGGAGGATGATATATGATCAAGAAGAGTGAAAAGTCTAAGCTTGGGGATACCCCGTGGTTCATCCCTGCATATTTCAAGAAGACTCAAGCGTCTAAGCTTGGGATGCCCAAGGCATTGATACATCCCAAACGTATCTATAATTTCTTATGTTCCATGCTACTTTTATGATGATACTCACATGTTTTATACACATTATATGTCATTATTATGCATTTTTCGGCACTAACCTATTGACGAGATGCCGAAGAGCCAGTTGTTGTTTTCTGCTGTTTTTGGTTTCAGAAATCCTAGTAAGGAAATATTCTCGGAATTGGACGAAATCAACGCCCAGGGGCTTATTTTTCCACGAAGCTTCCAGAAGACCGAAGAGGAAACGAAGTGGGGCCACGAGGCGACGCCACACTAGGGCGGCGCGGCCCAGGCCTTGGCTGCGCGGCCCTAGCGTGTGGGTCCCTCGTGACGCCCTTTGACCTGCCCTTCCGCCTACTTAAAGCCTTCGTCGCGAAACCCCCAGTACCGAGAGCCACGATACGGAAAACCTTCCAGAGACGCCGCCGCCAATCCCATCTCGGGGGATTCAAGAGATCACCTCCGGCACCCTGCCTGAGAGGGGAATCATCTCCCGGGGGTCTCTTCATCGCCATGATCGCCTCCGGATCGATGTGTGAGTAGTTCACCCCTGGACTACGGGTCCATAGCAGTAGCTAGATGGTCGTCTTCTCCTCATTGTGCTATCATGTTAGATCTTGTGAGCTGCCTATCATGATCAAGATCATCTATTTGTAATGCTACATGTTGTGTTTGTTGGGATCCGATGAATATTGAATACTATGTCAAGTTGATTATCAATCTATCATATATGTTATTTATGCTCTTGCATGCTCTCCGTTGCTAGTAGAGGCTCTGGCCAAGTTGATACTTGTGACTCCAAGAGGGAGTATTTATGCTCGATAGTGGGTTCATGCCTCCATTAAATCTGGGACAAGGATGTAAAAGTTCTAAGGTTGTGGATGTGCTGTTGCCACTAGGGATAAAACATCGATGCTTTGTCTAAGGATATTTGTGTTGATTACATTACGCACCATACTTAATGCAATTGTCTGTTGCTTGCAACTTAATACCGGAAGGGGTTCGGATGATAACCTGAAAGTGGATTTTTTAGGCATAGATGCATGCTGGATAGCGGTCTATGTACTTTGTCGTAATGCCCTGATTAAATCTCATAGTACTCATCATGATATATGTATGTGCATTGTTATGCCTTCTTTATTTGTCAATTTCCCAACTGTAATTTGTTCACCCAACATCTGTTTATCTTATGGGAGAGACACCACTAGTGAACTGTGGACCCCGGTCCTATTCTTTACATCTGAAATACAATCTACTGCAATTGTTCTTTACTGTTCTTCGCAAACAATCATCATCATCCACACTATACGTCTAATCTTTTGTTTACAGCAAGCCGGTGAGATTGACAACCTCACTGTTACGTTGGGGCAAAGTACTTTGATTGTGTTGTGCAGGTTCCACGTTGGCGCCGGAATCCCTGGTGTTGCGCCGCACTACACTTCGCCGCCATCAACCTTCAACGTGCTTCTTGGCTCCTACTGGTTCGATAAACCTTGGTTTCTTTCTGAGGGAAAACTTGCTACTGTACGCATCACACCTTCCTCTTGGGGTTCCCAGCGGACGTGTGTTAACTGCACGCATCAAGCATATTTTCTGGCGCCGTTGCCGGGGAGATCAGGACACGCTGCAAGGGGAGTCTTCCACTTCCAATCTCTTTACTTTATTTTTGTCTTGCTTTATTTTATTTACTACTTTGTTTGCTGCACTAAAACAAAACACAAAAAATTTAGTTGCTAGTTTTACTTTATTTACTGTCTTGTTCTCCATATCAAAAACACAAAAAAATTAGTTATTTGCATTTACTTTATTTACCTTTTGTTTATTTCATCATGTTTCTTCCTAAGTACACTCTAAAAGACATACCGGTAGGCCGAGGGTCTATAATTGGAAGAGATAATATAGAAGATTTTTTCACTCATGTTAGTACATCTGAAGATTTTGAAGATAGACACTTGGTAGAACTTGCCCCTACTTATGAAATTGCTGCTGCCTCTTTAGTACACATGTTGGAAACTAAATTTGTTAATCTCAATCCTATAATTCAGCATATGTTTCTTACACTCTCTGATATGGAGGAAGGAGAAAAGAAAGATTTTGTCTTAGAAACCCTTCTTAAAGAATTTGGTGGTATAGCAAGAGAGGCTAGAAAAGTCTTTATTAAATATAAAATGCTTGGCTCTTACACTAACTTTGCTAGTACCCTTAAAAAAATGGACATTGATAGAATAAAGTACACTAATAATGTTAATGATGGAGGGGAGATTAGAACATCAATACCCTGCAAGCTCGTAGGAATGCATGAAGTTCTAGAAAATAACTATGGTTGGCTTGTTCCTGAAAATTTGTTTGATGAGAATAGCAAGCCTAAGAGTAATGAAAAAGGAGCCTCTGAAACTTACATAGATAAGATAACATGTATAGTTGAGAAAACTCCAAACTCCTTTGTTGATGCTTCATCTCTTGATAATACTTGATTCACACTTTCTGCGCCTAGCTGAAAGGCGTTAAAGAAAAGCGCTTATGGGAGACAACCCATTATTTTACTTCTACACTTTGTTTTATATTTGAGTCTTGGAAGTTGTTACTACTGTAGCAACCTCTCCTTATCTTTATTTTATTGCATTGTTGTGCCAAGTAAAGTCTTTGATAGTAAAGTCAATACAAGATTTGGATTACTGCGCAGAAACAGATTTCTTGTTGTCACAAATTTGGGTATGGTTCTCTGTAGGTAACTCAGAAAAATCTGCCAATTTACGTGCGTGATCCTCAGATATGTATGCAACTTTCATTCAATTTGGGCATTTTCATCTGAGCAAGTCGGGTGCCTCTAAAAAATTTGTCTTTACGGACTGTTCTGTTTTGACAGATTCTGCCTTTTATTTCGCATTGCCTGTTTTGCTATGTTTGATGGATTTATTTGTTCCATTAACTTTCAGTAGCTTTGTGCAATGTCCAGAAGTGTTAAGAAAGATTATGTCACCTCTGAATATATGAATTATGCACTGACCCTCTAATGAGTTTGTTTTGAGTTTGGTGTGGAGGAAGTTTTCAAGGGTCAAGAGAGGAGGATGATACAATATGATTAAGAAGAGTGAAAAGTCAAAGCTTGGGGATGCCCCCGTGGTTCATCCCTGCATATTTTAAGAAGACTCAAGCGTCTAAGCTTGGGGATGCCCAAGGCATCCCTTCTTCATTGACAACTTATCAGGTCACCTCTAGTGAAACTATATTTTTATTCCATCACATCTTATGTGCTTTACTTGGAGCGTCTGTTTGTTTTTGTTTTTGTTTTTGTTTGAATAAAATCGGATCCTAGCATTCTTTGTTTGGGAGAGAGACACGCTCCGCTGTTTCGTATGAACACATGTGTTCTTAGCTTTATCTTTAATGTTCATTGCGAAAGTTGGACTATTTCATTCATTGCTATATGGTTGGAAACGGAAAATGCCGCATGTGGTAAATGGTATAATGTCTTGAATAATATGATACTTGGCAATTTTTGTGCTCATATAGATCATGTTTAAGCTCTTGCATCATGTACCTTGTACTCATTAATGAAGAATTACATAGAGCTTGTTAAAATTTGGTTTGCATGATTGGTCTCTAGAGTCTAGATATTTTCTGGTTAAAGTGTTTGAACAACAAGGAGACATTGTAAAGTCTTATAATAGTTACAATATGTTCATATGTGACCTTTTCTGCACCTTTTATACTTGAGTTTGCTTCAAACGACCTTGCTATCCTAGCCTTGTATTGAGAGGAATTCTTCTCGTGCATCCAAATCCTTGAGCCAAAAACTATGCCATTTGTGTCCACCATACCTACCTACCACATGGTATTTCTTTGCCATTCCAAAGTACATTACTTGAGTGCTACCTTTAAACTTCTATTCTTTGCCTTTACAATACATAGCTCATGGGAAAATAGCCTTAAAAACTATTGTGGTGAAGAATATGTACTTATGTGTCTTATTTCTTAATAAGTTGCTTGTTGAGCGGTAACCATGTTTCTGGGGACGCCATCAACTCTTTTACCCTTTGTTGAATATCATGTGAGTTGCTATGCATGTTCGTCTTGTCTGAAGTAAGGGAGATTTTCATGATCAAATGGTTTGAGTATGCATATTGTTAGAGAAGAACATTGGGCCGCTAACTAAAGCCATGAATCATGGTGGAAGTTTCAGTTTGGACAATTAATCCTCAATCTCTTATGAGAATATTAACTGTTGTTGAATGCTTATGCATTAAAGAGGAGTCCATTATCTGTTGTCTATGTTGTCCCGGTATGGATGTCTAAGTTGAGAATAATCAAAAGCGAGAAATCCAATGCGAACTTTCTCCTTAGACCTCTGTACAAAGTGCATAGAGGTACCCCTTTGTGACACTTGGTTGAAACATATGTTATGCAATGATAATCCGTGTTAATCCAAGCTAATTAGGACAAGGTGCGAGCACTATTAGTATACTATGCATGAGGCTTGCAACTTATAAGATATCTTATACATAACACATATGCTTTATTACTACCGTTGACAAAATTGTTTCTATGTTTTCAAAATGAAAAGCTCTAGCACAAAAATAATAATCCATGCTTCCCTCTGCGAAGGGCCTATCTTCTACTTTATTGTTGAGTCAGTTTACCTATTCCTTCTATCTTAGAAGCAAACACTTGTGTAAACTGTGTGCATTGATTCTTACATGTTTACCTATTGCACTTGTTATATTACTTTGTGTTGACAATTATCCATGAGATATATATGTTGAAGTTGAAAGCAACCGCTGAAACTTATATCTTCCTTTGTGTTGCTTCAATCCTTTACATTGAATTTATTGCTTTATGAGTAACTCTTATGCAAGTCTTATTGATGCTTGTCTTGAAAGTATTATTCATGAAAAGTCTTTGCTATATGATTCATTTGTTTACTCATTATCTTCATCATTGCTTCGAATCGCTGCATTCATCTCATATGCTTACAATAGTATGATCAAGATTATGATAGCATGTCACTTCAGAAATTATCTTTGTTATCGTTTACCTACTCGAGGGCGAGTAGGAACTAAGCTTGGGGATGCTTGATACGTCCCAAACGTATCTATAATTTCTTATGTTCCATGCTACTTTTATGATGATACTCACATGTTTCATACACATTATATGTCATTATTGTGCATTTTTCGGCACTAACCTATTGACGAGATGCCGAAGAGCCAGTTGCTGTTTTCTGCTGTTTTTGGTTTCAGAAATCCTAGTAAGGAAATATTCTCGGAATTGGACGAAATCAACGCCCAGGGGCTTATTTTTCCACGAAGCTCCAGAAGACCGAAGAGGAAACGAAGTGGGGCCACGAGGCGACGCCACACTAGGGCGGCGCGGCCCAGGCCTTGGCCGCGCGGCCCTAGCGTGTGGGTCCCTCGTGACGCCCTCTGACCTGCCCTTCCGCCTACTTAAAGCCTTCGTCGCGAAACCCCCAGTACCGAGAGCCACGATACGGAAAACCTTCCAGAGACGCTGCCGCCGCCAATCCCATCTCGGGGGATTCAGGAGATCGCCTCCGGCACCCTGCCGGAGAGGGGAATCATCTCCCGGAGGTCTCTTCATCGCCATGATCGCCTCCGGATCAATGTGTGAGTAGTTCACCCCTGGACTATGGGTCCATAGCAGTAGCTAGATGGTCGTCTTCTCCTCATTGTGCTATCTGATACGTCTCCGACGTATCGATAATTTCTTATGTTCCATGCCACATTATTGATGATATCTACATGTTTTATGCATACTTTATGTCATATTTATGCATTTTCCGGCACTAACCTATTAACGAGATGCCGAAGAGCCGCTTCTTTGTCTGCTGTTTTTGGTTTCAGAAATCCTAGAAAGGAAATATTCTCGGAATTGGACGAAATCAACGCCCAGGGGCATATTTTTCCACGAAGCTTCCAGAAGACCGGAGGACTTACGAAGTGGGGCCACGAGGTGGCGCCACACTAGGGCGGCGTGGCCTGGGCCTTGGCCGCGCGGCCCTGGTGTGTGGGGCCCTGGTGTGGCCCCCTGACCTGCCCTTCCGCCTACATATAGTCTTCGTCGCGAAACCCCCAGTACCGAGAGCCACGATACGGAAAACCTTACTGAGACGCCGCCGCCGCCAATCCCATCTCGGGGGATTCAGTCCGGCGCCCTGCCGGAGAGGGGAATCATCTCCCGGAGGACTCTTCACCGCCATGATCGCCTCCGGAGTGATGAGTGAGTAGTTCACCCCTGGACTATGGGTCCATAGCAGTAGCTAGATGGTCGTCTTCTCCTTATGTGCTTCATTGTCGGATCTTGTGAGCTGCCTAACATGATCAAGATCATCTATCTGTAATGCTATATGTTGTGTTTGTCGGGATCCGATGGATAGAGAATATTATGTTATGTTGACTATCAATCTATTACCTATGTGTTGTTTATGATCTTGCATGCTCTCCGTTATTAGTAGAGGCTCTGGCCAAGTTTTTGCTCTTAACTCCAAGAGGGAGTATTTATGCTCGATAGTGGGTTCATGCCTCCATTAAATGGGACGGATGACGAAAGTTCTAAGGTTGTGGATGTGCTGTTGCCACTAGGGATAAAACATTGATGCTATATCCGAGGATGTAGTTATTGATTACATTACGCACCATACTTAATGCAATTGTCTGTTGTTTGCAACTTAATACTGGAAGGGGTTCGGATGATAACCCGAAGGTGGACTTTTTAGGCATAGATGCATGCTGGATAGCGATCTATGTACTTTGTTGTAATGCCCAATTAAATCTCACTATACTCATCATATCATGTATGTGCATGGTCATGCCCTCTCTATTTGTCAATTGCCCGACTGTAATTTGTTCACCCAACATGTTATTTATCTTATGGGAGAGACACCTCTAGTGAACTGTGGACCCCGGTCCTATTCTTTTACATTGAATACAATCTGCTGCAATACTTGTTTTACTGTTCTTCGCAAACAATCATCATCCACACTATACATCTAATCCTTTGTTACAGCAAGCCGGTGGGATTGACAACCTCACTGTTTCGTTGGGGCAAAGTACTTTGGTTGTGTTGTGCAGGTTCAACGTTGGCGCCGGAATCCCTGGTGTTGCGCCGCACTACATCCCGCCGCCATCAACCTTCGACGTGCTTCTTGGCTCCTACTGGTTCGATAAACCTTGGTTTCTTACTGAGGGAAAACTTGCTGCTGTGCGCATCATACCTTCCTCTTGGGGTTCCCAACGAACGTGTGTATTACACGCCATCAAGCATATTTTCTGGCGCCGTTGCCGGGGAGATCAAGACACGCTGCAAGGGGAGTCTCCACAATCCAATCTCTTTACTTTGGTTTTGTCTTGCTTTATTTTATTTACTTTCTTGTTTGCTGCATTATATCAAAACACAAAAAAATTAGTTGCTAGTTTTACTTTATTTGCTGTCTTGTTCTCTATATCAAAAACACAAAAAAAAATTAGTTACTTGCATTTATTTTATCTAGTTTGCTTTATTTACTACTGCTAAAATGGGTACTCCTGAAAATACTAAGTTGTGTGATTTCACAACCACAAATAATAATGATTTCTTATGCACACCTATTGCTCCACCTGCTACTACAGCAGAATTCTTTGAAATTAAACCTGCTTTACTGAATCTTGTTATGCGAGAGCAATTTTCTGGTGTTAGTTCTGATGATGCTGCTGCCCATCTCAATAATTTCGTTGAACTATGTGAAATGCAAAAATATAAGGATGTAGAAGGTGACATTATAAAATTAAAATTGTTTCCTTTCTCTTTAAGAGGAAGAGCTAAAGATTGGTTGCTATCTCTGCCTAGAAATAGTATTGATTCATGGACTAAATGCAAGGATGCTTTTATTGGTAGATATTTGTAGGATAACGTTGCATAGAAAACAAAAAATTTCCTACCGCGAACACGCAATCCAAGCCAAGATGCAATCTAGAAGACGGTAGCAACGAGGGGGTATCGAGTCTCACCCTTGAAGAGATTCCAAAGCCTACAAGATGAGGTTCTTGTTGCTGCGGTAGACGTTCACTTGCCGCTTGCAAAAAGCGCGTAGAAGATCTTGATCACGATCGCTTCCGGCGCCACGAACGGGCAGCACCTCCGTACTCGGTCACACGTTCGGTTGTTGATGAAGACGACGTCCACCTCCCCGTTCCAGCGGGCAGCGGAAGTAGTAGCTCCTCTTGAATCCGACAGCACAACGGCGTGGTGTCGGTGGTGGTGGAGAAATCCGGCGGAGCTTCGCTTAAGCGTGCGGGATGTGGTGGAGGAGAGAGACCGCTAGGGTTTGGGGAGAGAGGGGGGTTGGGCGCCGGCCCTCTAAGGGGTGCGGCCAAGGCTGAGGCTTGAAGTAGTCAGCCCCCTCTCTATGCCCCTCATTATATAGGTGGAATCCCCAAGAGTTCTAGTCCAAGTCTTCGAATAGGACCCCAACACTAAAACCTCCCATATGTGGGAAACCTACTCAAGGAGGGAGTCCTACCCAAGGTGGGACTCCCACCTTTCCTTGAGGTGGGTTGGCCGGCCACCCTAGGGGAGTCCACCTTGGACTCCTCCCCTTTAGGGTTGGCTGGTCATGCAAGTGGAGTCTCTTCGGGACTCCACTTTCCAAAGTGCCATTCTTCCGGACTTTTCTAGAACCTTCTAGAACCTGCCATAAATGCACCGGATCATTTCCAAACTTGGAATATGACTTCCTATATATGAATCTTATTCTCCGGACCATTCCGGAACTCCTCGTGATGTCCGGGATCTCATCCGGGACTCCGAACAAATATTCGAACTCCATTCCATATTCAAGTTCTACCATTTCAACATCAAACCTTAAGTGTGTCACCCTACGGTTCGCGAACTATGCGGACATGGTTGAGTACTCACTCCGACCAATAACCAATAGCGGGATCTGGAGATCCATAATGGCTCCCACATATTCAACGATGACTTCAGTGATCGAATGAACCATTCACATACGATACCAATTCCCTTTGTCACGCGATATTTTACTTGTCCGAGGTTTGATCATCGGTATCACTCTATACCTTGTTCAACCTCGTCTCCTGACAAGTACTCTTTACTCGTACCGTGGTATGTGGTCTCTTATGAACTTATTCATGTGCTTGCAAGACATTAGACGACATTCCACCGAGAGGGCCCAGAGTATATCTATCCGTCATCGGGATGGACAAATCCCACTGTTGATCCATATGCCTCAACTCATACTTTCCGGATACTTAATCCCACCTTTATAACCACCCATTTACGCAGTGGCGTTTGATGTAATCAAAGTACCTTTCCGGTATAAGTGATTTACATGATCTCATGGTCATAAGGACTAGGTAACTATGTATCGAAAGCTTTATAGCAAATAACTTAATGACGAGATCTTATGCTATGCTTAATTGGGTGTGTCCATTACATCATTCATATAATGATATAACCTTGTTATTAATAACATCCAATGTTCATGATTATGAAACTAATCATCTATTAATCAACAAGCTAGTTAAGAGGCATACTAGGGACTTCTTTGTTGTCTACATATCACACATGTACTAATGTTTCGGTTAATACAATTATAGCATGATATATAAACATTTATCATAAACATAAAGATATAAATAATAACCACTTTATTATTGCCTCTAGGGCATATCTCCTTCAGTCTCCCACTTGCACTAGAGTCAATAATCTAGATTACATTGTAATGTACCTAACACCCATGGCATTCTGGTGTTGGTCATACTTTGCCCTAGGGAGAGCTTTAGTCAACGGTTCTGACACACTCAGAAACGTATGTATTTTGCAATTCATTTGCGTCTTCACGCATCACTCATTTTCCAAATGAGTCGGCATTAAATATGTTTGGTCTTCTGGTGGAACCTTAATTCCGCGGTCTGAAATATGTCACTAATATTGTCATACACAATATAGCTTCAAAGTTCTGACACTATCGGAACTACACCAAGTTCTCAAAGAACCTCTTGACTTTAACATCCTCAGTCATTGTCAAAACAATGACATATTCTGCCTTCGTTTGTAGAATCCGTCACAATATTTAGAACTCTTCTAAATCTAGCATTGTGCTACCTTTTAATCAACACTTAGCCTAATTTTGAGATTGAAATTTTATTTTTATATGTGACAAAACCAATATCGGTGCAACACCTTACAGCGATTTGTTTGTCATTTCTTCATACAAAACTATTTATATATCCTTGGTTCTTCTAAAGTACACAGGGATATTCTTACTGTTTGTCCAATGATCATCACATGAATCATTCTGGTATATGCTCCTAACATTTTAGAGCACATGATATCTGATTGTGTACATATTATTCGTGATCTATAATCACTCATGTGTTTTTACTCATTGAGTGTCAGATACACTCAAGTCTTGTTAAAACTTTAACATGACAAGAACATTTTCTTAATATTTCTATATTGAACTATTTCAATATCCATTCTATGTACTTTGACTTAAACTTATTTTGTGTTTCAATCTATCTTCATAGATCTTGACACTAGATATGTTTCAGTCCATATCCTTTCATTGAAATTAATTTCTCAATGAAACCTTTTAATCAAGTATATAATTACATCATTTATAACCAACTATATGTCACCTACATAAAGTGTAATAAATGTGTCTTAGCGCTCCCACTTAATTTCTTGCAAATGCAAGCCTCTTCATCGTCTCTGATGAAATCAAAAACTCTTTGACTATTTCATCTGGTGAAGATTCCAACTCCGTGATACTTAATTCATCCAATTTGAAGTCGTATACCTATCTAGTATTCCACGGACCAGCAAAACTCTTGGTTGTATCTTGTATACACCTTTAATACACACTTCTGATAAGTAATGTATTTTGCCATCCTACTAACATATCTCATAAAGGAAATATGTAGTGTTTACTAGAATAATCCATATAGACTTTAAGCATTGCTACGGAAGATCTAATCTTGTCGTAGTCAACTCTTTGAACTTTGTCATAAACAACTTTTCGACTAGTCAAGCTTCTTCAAGGATATTTCATCCAAGTCCATCAATTTTATAGATCTATTTACTTTCAAAAAAGTTTTTATCTATCCTGGATTTCATGGCATATAGCCATTTTAACAGAGTCAGGGCCCATCATAACTTCTTTGTTTATAGTTGGTTTATCATTGTTCAAAATCAATCCTTTGTCCACAAATCATTTATTTGATCACAAAGTAAACCATACCTACAAGGTTCAATATGTACTTCGATCTTCATGGCTAAAACACTTTGTAGTCATGGGAGCCATGATCATTGTGGCCGCTTCCGAAACCAATTCCGATGCTGCGCTACTCTGATCATTATGCTCAGGTTCATAAACCTTATCAAATTATATTGTCCTCCCACTCAAATACTTCACTAGAAACAATTTCTCGGAAATAAGAAACATTGACAAACACTTTTGTCTTTGTCTCGTGGGAAGAATTCCCAACTAAATCTCTGGGATAACTGATGTCTACTTCCCCCTCCTTTTCCTGTAGACAGTGTTGGGCCTCCAAGAGCAGAGGTTTGTAGAACAGCAGCAAGTTTTCCCTTAAGTGGATCACCCAAGGTTTATCGAACTCAGGGAGGAAGAGGTCAAAGATATCCCTCTCATGCAACCCTGCAACCACAAAGCAAGAAGTCTCTTGTGTCCCCAACACACCTAATAGGTGCACTAGTTCGACGAAGAGATAGTGAAATACAGGTGGTATGAATATATATGAGCAGTAGCAACGGTGCCAGAAAATAGCTTGCTGGCGTGTAGTTGATGGTGGTAGTATTGCAAAGATAGTAACACAAAGAAACAGTAAACAAGCAGTAGTAACGCAGCAGTATTTAGGAACAAGGCCTAGGGATTAGACTTTCACTAGTGGACACTCTCAACATTGATCACATAACAGAATAGATAAATGCATACTATACACTTTTGTTGGATGATGAACGCATTGCGTAGGATTACACGAACCCTCAATGCCGGAGTTAACAAGCTCCACAATTAATGTTCATATTTTAGTAACCTTATAGTGTAAGATAGATCAAATGACTAAACCAAGTACTAACATAGCATGCACACTGTCACCTTCATGCATATGTAGGAGGAATAGATCACATCAATACTATCATAGCAATAGTTAACTTCGCAATCTACAAGAGATCATGATCATAGCATAAACCAAGTACTAACACGGTGCACACACTGTCACCTTTACACACGTGCAGGAGGAATATAACTACTTTAATAACTTTGCTAGAGTAGCACATAGATAGTAGTGATACAAAACTCATATGAATCTCAATCATGTAAAGCAGCTCATGAGATCATTGTATTGAGGTACATAGGAGAGAGATTAACCACATAGCTACCGGTACAGCCCCGAGCCTCGGGGGTGGATTACTCCCTCCTCATGGGAGCAGCAGCGGTGATGAAGATGGCGGTGAAGATGGCAGCGGTGTCGATGGAGAAGCCTTCCGGGGGCACTTCCCCGTCCCGGCGGCGTGCCGAAACAGAGACTCCTGTCCCCCAGATCTTGGCTTCGCGATGGCTGCGGCTCTGGAAGGTTTTCGTGGGTTTTGTCGAACGCATCAGGGTTTTCGATCCAGGGGCTTTATATAGGCGAAGAGGCGGCGCAGGAGGGTCGAAGGGGCGACGACACCATAGGGCGGCGCGACCAGGGCCTGGGCCGCGTCGGCCTATGGTCTGGGGGCCCAGTGCCCCCCCTCTGGTCCTTCCCGGGTGTTCTGGATGCTTCCGGTGAAAATAGGAACTTGGGCGTTGATTTCGTCCGATTCCGAGAATATTTCGTTACTAGGATTTCTGAAACCAAAAACAGCAGAAAACAGGAACTGGCACTTTGGCATCTTGTTAATAGGTTAGTTCCAGAAAATGCACGAATATGACATAAAGTGTGCATAAAACATGTAGATAACATCAATAATGTGGCATGGAACATAAGAAATTATCGATACGTCGGAGACATATCAGCATCCCCAAGCTTAGTTCTGCTCGTCCCGAGCAGGTAAAACGATAACACGGATAATTTCTGGAGTGACATGCCATCATAACCTTGATCAAACTATTTGTAAAGCATATGTAATGAATGCAGCAATCCAAGACAATGGTAATGACATGAGTAAACAAGTGAATCATAAAGCAAAGACTTTTCATGAATAGCACTTCAAGACAAGCATCAATAAGTCTTGCATAAGAGTTAACTCATAAAGCAATAATTCATAGTAAAGGTATTGAAGCAACATAAAAGAAGATTAAGTTTCAGCGGTTGCTTTCAACTTGTAACATGTATATCTCATGGATAATTGTCAACATAGAGTAATATAACAAGTGCAATATGCAAATATGTAGGAATCAATGCACAGTTCACACAAGTGTTTGCTTCTTGAGGTGGAGAGAAATAGGTGAACTGACTCAACATAAAGTAAAAGAAAGGCCCTTCGCAGAGGGAAGCAGGGATTAAATCATGTGCTAGAGCTTTTTAAGTTTTGAAATCATATAGAGAGCATAAAAGTAAAATTTTGAGAGGTGTTTGTTGTTGTCAACGAATGGTAATGGGTACTCTAACTACCTCGCCAACCAGACTTTCAAGAGCGGCTCCCATGAAGGACGTTATCTCTACCAGCAAGGTAGATCATCCCTCTTCTCTTTTGTTTACACATGTACTTTAGTTTTTGTTTATTTATGGGTGACACTCCTCCCAACCTTTGCTTACACAAGCCATGGCTAACCGAATCCTCGGGTGCCTACCATCAATCTCATACCATGGAGGAGTGTCTATTTGCAAAATTAAGTTGCTTTGCTGATGAATCAGAGCAAAACATGTGAAGAGAATTATTAATGCAAGTTGTAATTAATTGGGGCTGGGAACCCCATTGCCAGCTCTTTTTGCAAAATTATTGGATAAGCGGATGTGCCACTAGTCCATTATGAAAGTCTGTCAAAAGTAAATGACAAGGTTGAAAGATAAACACCACATACTTCCTCATGAGCTATAAAACATTAACACAAATTGAGAAGCATTTTGAAGGTTTAAAGGTAGCACATGAAGTATTTACTTGGAATGGCAGAAAATACCATGTAGTAGGTAGGTATGGTGGACACAAATGGCATAGTGGTTGGCTCAAGGATTTTGGATGCATGAGAAGTATTCCCTCTCGATACAAGGTTTAGGCTAGCAAGGCTTATTTGAAACAAACACAAGGATGAACCGGTGCAGCAAAACTTACATAAAAGACATATTGAAAACATTATAAGACTCTACACCGTCTTCCTTGTTGTTCAAACTCAATACTAGAAATTATCTAGACCTTAGAGAGACCAATTATGCAAACCAAATTTTAGCATGCTCTATGTATTTCTTCATTAATAGGTGCAAAGTATATGATGCAAGAGCTTAAACATGAGCACAACAATTGCCAAGTATCACATTACCCAAGACATTATAGCAATTACTACATGTATCATTTTCCAATTCCAACCATATAACAATTTAACGAAGAAGAAACTTTGCCATGAATACTATGAGTAGAAACTAAGGACATACTTGTCCATATGCTACAGCGGAGCGTGTCTCTCTCCCACACAAGCATGATGTAATCCAATTTATTCAAACACAAACAAAAACAAAAACAAACAGACGCTCCAAGTAAAGTACATAAGATGTGACTGAATAAAAATATAGTTTCAAGGGAGGAACCTGGTAATGTTGTCGATGAAGAAGGGGATGCCTTGGGCATCCCCAAGCTTAGACGCTTGAGTCTTCTTGATATATGCAGGGGCGAACCACGGGGGCATCCCCAAGCTTAGAGCTTTCACTCTTCTTGATCATAGTATATCATCCTCCTCTCTTGACCCTTGAAAACTTCCTTCACACCAAACTCGAAACAAACTCATTAGAGGGTTAGTGCATAATCAAAAACTCACATGTTCAGAGGTGACACAATCATTCTTAACACTTCTGGACATTGTCCAAAGCTACTGGAAGGTAATGGAACAAAGAAATCCACCCAACACAGCGAAAGAAGCAATGCGAAATAAAAGGCAGAATCTGTCAAAACAGAACAGTCCGTAAAGACGAATTTTAAAATGGCACCAGACTTGCTCAGATGAAAATGCTCAAATTGAATGAAAGTTGCGTAAATATCTGAGGATCACTCACGTAAATTGGCATAATTTTCTGAGTTACCTACAGAGAATTTTGCCCAGATTCGTGACAGCAAAGAAAACAGTTTCTGCGCAGTAATCCAAATCTAGTATTGACTTTACTATCAAAGACTTTACTTGGCACAACAAAACACAAAACTAAGATAAGGAGAGGTTGCTACAGTAGTAAACAACTTCCAAGACACAAATATAAAACAAAGTACTGTAGCAAAATAACACATGGGTTATCTCCCAAGAAGTTCTTTCTTTATAGCCGTTAAGATAGGCTCAGCAGTTTTAATGATACACTCGCAAGAAATAGTATCTGAAGCAAAAGAGAGCATCAAGAGGCAAATTCAAAACACATTTAAGTCTAACATGCTTCCTGTGCATAGGAATCTTGTAAATAAACAAGTTCATGAAAAGCAAAGTAACAAGCATAGGAAGATAAAACAAGTATAGCTTCAAAAATTTCAGCACATAGAGAGGCATTTTAGTAACATGAAAATTTCTACAACCATATTTTCCTCTCTCATAATAACTTTCAGTAGCATCATGAGCAAACTCAACAATATAACTATCACGTAAAGCATTCTTATCATGAGCCTCATGCATAAAATTATTACTCTCCACATAAGCATAATCAATTTTATTAGTTGTTATGGGAGCAAATTCAACAAAGTAGCTATCATTATTATTCTCATCATCAAATATAGGAGGCATATTGTAATCATAATCAAATTTATCCTCCATAACAGGTGGCAACAAAAGACTACTATCATTATAATCATCATAAATAGGAGGCAAAGTATCATCAAAGTAAATTTTCTCCTCCATGCTTGCGGGACTAAAAAGATCATACTCATCAAAGCCAGCTTCCCCAAGCTTAGAATTTTCCATATCATTAGCAACAATGGTGTTCAAAGTATTCATGCTAACATGTTCCATGGGTTTTTTAATTTTCGGATCAAACCATCCATGTTTTAAATCAGGAAATAGAATAAAAAGCTCATTGTTGTCCATTATGCCAAACTAGTGTAAACAAGAAACAAAAAGATGCAATTGCAGGATCTAAAGGAAATAGCTTTGAGTACTTACGGCGCCGGAAAATAGCTTAGTAGCCGAGATCCGGAGTGTGAGTACCTTTTACCTTTCCTCCTGTGCAACGGCGCCGTAGAAAATACTTGATGCTGTCCAGGATCGGCGCGTGGTTGACGAGGGAGGAAATCCCTGTTGTGTAGCTTTCTGGTCCCCGGCAACGGCGCCAGAAAATAGCTTGATGTCTACTTCCCCCTCCTTTTCCTGTAGACAGTGTTGGGCCTCCAAGAGCAGAGGTTTGTAGAACAGCAGCAAGTTTTCCCTTAAGTGGATCACCCAAGGTTTATCGAACTCAGGGAGGAAGAGGTCAAAGATATCCCTCTCATGCAACCCTGCAACCACAAAGCAAGAAGTCTCTTGTGTCCCCAACACACCTAATAGGTGCACTAGTTCGGCGAAGAGATAGTGAAATACAGGTGGTATGAATATATATGAGCAGTAGCAACGGTGCCAGAAAATAGCTTGCTGGCGTGTAGTTGATGGTGGTAGTATTGCAGCAGTAGTAACACAAGAAACAAGAAACAAGCAAGTAGTAACGCAGCAGTATTTAGGAACAAGGCCTAGGGATTAGACTTTCACTAGTGGACACTCTCAACATTGATCACATAACAGAATAGATAAATGCATACTCTACACTTTTGTTGGATGATGAACGCATTGCGTAGGATTACACGAACCCTCAATGCCGGAGTTAACAAGCTCCACAATTAATGTTCATATTTTAGTAACCTTATAGTGTAAGATAGATCAAATGACTAAACCAAGTACTAACATAGCATGCACACTGTCACCTTCATGCATATGTAGGAGGAATAGATCACATCAATACTATCATAGCAATAGTTAACTTCGCAATCTACAAGAGATCATGATCATAGCATAAACCAAGTACTAACACGGTGCACACACTGTCACCTTTACACACGTGCAGGAGGAATAGAACTACTTTAATAACTTTGCTAGAGTAGCACATAGATAGTAGTGATACAAAACTCATATGAATCTCAATCATGTAAAGCAGCTCATGAGATCACTGTATTGAGGTACATAGGAGAGAGATTAACCACATAGCTACCGGTACAGCCCCGAGCCTCGGGGGTGGATTACTCCCTCCTCATGGGAGCAGCAGCGGTGATGAAGATGGCGGTGAAGATGGCAGCGGTGTCGATGGAGAAGCCTTCCGGGGGCACTTCCCCGTCCCGGCGGCGTGCCGGAACAGAGACTCCTGTCCCCCAGATCTTGGCTTCGCGATGGCGGCGGCTCTGGAAGGTTTTCGTGGGTTTTGTCGAACGCATCAGGGTTTTCGATCCAGGGGCTTTATATAGGCGAAGAGGCGGCGCAGGAGGGTCGAAGGGGCGACGACACCATAGGGCGGCGCGGCCAGGGCCTGGGCCGCGCTAGCCTATGGTCTGGGGGCCCAGTGCCCCCCCTCTGGTCCTTCCCGGGTGTTCTGGATGCTTCCGGTGAAAATAGGAACTTGGGCGTTGATTTCGTCCGATTCCGAGAATATTTCGTTACTAGGATTTCTGAAACCAAAAACAGCAGAAAACAGGAACTGGCACTTCGGCATCTTGTTAATAGGTTAGTTCCAGAAAATGCACGAATATGACATAAAGTGTGCATAAAACATGTAGATAACATCAATAATGTGGCATGGAACATAAGAAATTATCGATACGTCGGAGACGTATCAATAACCAACAAAGACATTCATCCGATTTTGGTTGTAAACTCTTAGACCAAAATTTAAAGGAAAGACTATTAGGGTTTATACCCATACCATAACTTGTATGGTGTCATTTCAATGGATCATGATGATGCTCTATTCATTGTAAAAGCGGTAGTCACTAAAGCATAATCCACAAAAATATAATGGCGTCATAATATTTTATCTCATCATTAATCCAACAAGGTTTGGATACATCTCTTGGATACTTCATCATCACTATGATACTCCAATAAATGTGAGTTGTAGAACAATTTCATAACTCTCTTAGATGTTCGCTAAAACTCGTAATTCAAATATTTCCACCATGATCCAATCATAGATATTTGACTTTTCTATTACGATGATTTCCACTTCATGCTGAAACTTATTTGAATTCATTCAAATGTTTCAAACTTCTTCCTTATTGAATATATCCACATATATACTCAATTCATTGTTGAAAGTTTTCATGAAGTAGAAGAATCTCCCGCACACAACTATGCTCAGTGAACCACATACATCATTATGTATTTTTCCACTAAGTTTGTTGCCCGTTCAACTCTTGGCCTATGAACGGTATTTTAATCATTCTCTTTAGAAAAGATTTGCAAGCGCCGAATGATTCAAAAATCAAATGACTCCAAAAATCCATTTGCATGGAGTTCCTTCATGCGTTCCTTTCTAACATGACCTAAATGGCGGTTCCACAAATAAGTGGAATTCAAATCATTTGCCTTATGGCATTTTAGCGTCAGTATTATGTGTGTGTGTTTCACTATTAAGATTTATAATAACTTATCCATCACACATGGAGTAATGTCATAATTTGAACAACTCATTGTTTTCATTTGACCAGAGCAAAATAACAATTATTAAGTTCTTTATTATAAATTCTAAGGGCTAGATAGAATGCCAACGACGAACATAATAACACTTTATTTTGTTCCAGATGTGTATTCCTATCATATTCCTTGTCAGTCACTTAGGCCATTGTATTCTTGTATTGCGTTGTTTTGTATGACACTTCATACCAACCAATGTAGTACTAATACCCAAGAATTTCATAGTGTGACTTAACTAGGAATACAACCATAACATGTATATCATTTATATACACCTGAGCTAGACCTTCTAGTCTTTTCTTTTTCTTTTTGCCAAAATATCTTTTGCGCTTTCTCTTTTAGCTTTCCACATTATTCAGAGAAACACTTTAACATTATTAACTTCTAGATTTGTTGGTCAAATACCAATAACCTTGAGGTTCTTACTTTAAGTTTGATCATCATATGACAAGTGTTTCAGATTTCACTATTAGTAACTTTGTAATATGATGAACAATTTCACTCATAATTTTATCCATTATATCATGACGACTTTCCGAGACCATGTCTGTACATGCTAGGCTCGTAAAGTTTTAACCATGGTATTCGCATGTGCAAATCTGGCTTGCACCCGTTGTATGCACACGTAGAATCTATCACACCCGATCATCACGTGATGCTTCGAAATGACGAGTCTTAGCAACGGTGCATACTAAGGATGATAACTTCATGGATATGCGAATATTATTAGTGCCCCAATAGTTGGAGGATTGTGACGCCTGGCGTCTTCAACCTTCATACATTCCCATAAAACTTATGAGTTTATGTAGTCTCACCAAATTATATTCTATCATCTTGCAATAAGGTCTTAGATATCACATATATCTCATACCTTGATTATTTCTGAAAACTAAATTTTCAGCTCCTTACTTTTCAAACAGATTTGAACTTCAAGTTTCAAGGAGACAAGATAACTTTAGGTACTAATTGAAACCATAGCTCTTTGAATCAACAATGTGAGGTTTACTAAAAGTTTGCAATAGGACTTAATCAATTCTTGATTCATTAACAATACGGTACCAATCCGTAAAGTTTCTTATCAGATTTTAACAGTATTTCTATCTCAATTACAAGACTAACGCATGGTAGAAAAACGGATGCCAATACTACAAAATTAATTCAAAATACTACTCAGACTATGTTTAAGATAATTAGTTCATGTTTTAATCTAATTACTAATGAACTCCCACTTAATACAACATCCCTCATAGTTGTTAAGTGGTACACGATCCAAATCCACTACACCAAAACCGATCATCACGTGAGATGATGTAGCTTCAATGGTGAACATCAACATGTTGATCATATCATCCATATGACTCTTGTTCAACCTTTCGGTTTCCGTTGTCCCGAGGCCATGTCTGTACATGCTAGGCTCGTCAAGCAAACCCAAGTATTCCGCGTGTGCAACATGGCTTACACCCGTTGTATGTGAACGTTGAGTCTATCACATCCGATCATCACGAGATGCTTCGAAACGACGACCTGTACAACGGTGCATACGAGGGGAGAACACTTTATTATCTTGATATTAATGTGAGGGATCATCTTATAATGCTACCGTCGCGATCTAAGCAAAATAAGATGCATAAAGGATTAACATCACATGCAATTCATATGTGATATGATATGGCCCTTTTGTCTTTGCGCTTTCGATCTTCATCTCCAAAGCACGGACATGATCTCCATCATCAACGGGCATGATCTCCATCATCGTCGGCGTAGCGTCAAGATTCATGGCGCCGTCTTCATGGTTGTTCACCTCATGTAGCAACTATTACAACTACTTTGAAATACTACTCAACATGAAAATTAAAGACAACCATAAGGCTCCTGCCGGTTGCCACAATACAATAATGATCATCTCATACATATTCATCATCATATCATGGCCATATCACATCACCAAACCCTGCAAAAACAAGTTAGACGTCTCTAATTTGGTTTGCATATTTTACGTGGTTTAGGGTTTTCGAGTAAGATCTAATCTACCTACGAACATGAACCACAACGGTGATACTAGTGTTGTCAATAGAAGAGTAAATTGAATCTTCACTATAGTAGGAGAGACAGACACCCGCAAAGCCACTTATGCAATACAAGTTGCATGTCGAGCGTGGAGCAAATCTCATGAACGCGGTCATGTAAAGTTAGCCCGAGCCGCTTCATCCCACTATGCCACAAAGATGCAAAGTACTCAAACTAAAGATAACATAAGCATCAACGCCCACAAACCATTGTGTTCTACTCGTGCAACCATCTATGCATAGACACGGCTCGATACCCTTTGTAGGATAACGTTGCATAGAAAACAAAAAATTTCCTACCGCGAACACGCAATCCAAGCCAAGATGCAATCTAGAAGACGGTAGCAACGAGGGGGTATCGAGTCTCACCCTTGAAGAGATTCCAAAGCCTACAAGATGAGGCTCTTGTTGCTGCGGTAGACGTTCACTTGCCGCTTGCAAAAGCGCGTAGAAGATCTTGATCACGATCGCTTCCGGCGCCACGAACGGGCAGCACCTCCGTACTCGGTCACACGTTCGGTTGTTGATGAAGACGACGTCCACCTCCCCGTTCCAGCGGGCAGCGGAAGTAGTAGCTCCTCTTGAATCCGACAGCACAACGGCGTGGTGTCGGTGGTGGTGGAGAAATCCGGCGGAGCTTCGCTTAAGCGTGCGGGATGTGGTGGAGGAGAGAGACCGCTAGGGTTTGGGGAGAGAGGGGGGTTGGGCGCCGGCCCTCTAAGGGGTGCGGCCAAGGCTGAGGCTTGAAGTAGTCAGCCCCCTCTCTATGCCCCTCATTATATAGGTGGAATCCCCAAGAGTTCTAGTCCAAGTCTTCGAATAAGACCCCAACACTAAAACCTCCCATATGTGGGAAACCTACTCAAGGAGGGAGTCCTACCCAAGGTGGGACTCCCACCTTTCCTTGAGGTGGGTTGGCCGGCCACCCTAGGGGAGTCCACCTTGGACTCCTCCCCTTTAGGGTTGGCTGGTCATGCAAGTGGAGTCTCTTCGGGACTCCACTTTCCAAAGTGCCATTCTTCCGGACTTTTCTAGAACCTTCTAGAACCTGCCATAAATGCACCGGATCATTTCCAAACTTGGAATATGACTTCCTATATATGAATCTTATTCTCCGGACCATTCCGGAACTCCTCGTGATGTCCGGGATCTCATCCGGGACTCCGAACAAATATTCGAACTCCATTCCATATTCAAGTTCTACCATTTCAACATCAAACCTTAAGTGTGTCACCCTACGGTTCGCGAACTATGCGGACATGGTTGAGTACTCACTCCGACCAATAACCAATAGCGGGATCTGGAGATCCATAATGGCTCCCACATATTCAACGATGACTTCAGTGATCGAATGAACCATTCACATACGATACCAATTCCCTTTGTCATGCGATATTTTACTTGTCCGAGGTTTGATCATCGGTATCACTCTATACCTTGTTCAACCTCGTCTCCTGACAAGTACTCTTTACTCGTACCGTGGTATGTGGTCTCTTATGAACTTATTCATATGCTTGCAAGACATTAGACGACATTCCACCGAGAGGGCCCAGAGTATATCTATCCGTCATCGGGATGGACAAATCCCACTGTTGATCCATATGCCTCAACTCATACTTTCCGGATACTTAATCCCACCTTTATAACCACCCATTTACGCAGTGGCGTTTGATGTAATCAAAGTACCTTTCCGGTATAAGTGATTTACATGATCTCATGGTCATAAGGACTAGGTAACTATGTATCGAAAGCTTTATAGCAAATAACTTAATGACGAGATCTTATGCTATGCTTAATTGGGTGTGTCCATTACATCATTCATATAATGATATAACCTTGTTATTAATAACATCCAATGTTCATGATTATGAAACTAATCATCTATTAATCAACAAGCTAGTTCAGAGGCATACTAGGGACTTCTTTGTTGTCTACATATCACACATGTACTAATGTTTCGGTTAATACAATTATAGCATGATATATAAACATTTATCATAAACATAAAGATATAAATAATAACCACTTTATTATTGCCTCTAGGGCATATCTCCTTCAATATTATCCCCCTGCTAAAATTATATCTTTGAGGAGTAGCATAATGAATTTTAAACAATTGGATAATGAGCATGTTGCACAAGCTTGGGAAAGAATGAAATCTTTGGTTAAAAATTGCACTACCCATGGACTGACTACTTGGATGATCATCCTAACCTTTTATGCAGGACTGAACTTTTCTTCACGGAACCTATTGGATTCAGCTGTTGGAGGTACCTTTATGTCCATCACTCTTGGTGAAGCAACAAAGCTTCTTGATAATATGATGATTAATTACTCTGAATGGCACATGGAAAGAGCTCCACAAGGTAAGAAGGTAAATTCTGTCGAAGAAACCTCTTCCTTGAGTGATAAGATTGATGCTATTATGTCTATGCTTGTGAATGATAGGACTAATGTTGATCCTAATAATGTTCTGTTAGCTTCATTGGTTGCTCAAGAAGAACATGTTGATGTAAACTTCATTAAAAATAATAATTTCAACAACAATGCTTATCGGAACAATTCTAGTAATAACTATAGGCCATATCCTTCTGCTAATGGTAATAGTTATGGTAATTCTTATGGGAATTCTTACGACAATAATAGGAACACACCCCCTGGACTTGAAGCTATGCTTAAAGAATTTTTTAGTACACAAACTACTTTTAACAAATCTGTTGAGGAAAAGCTTGATAAAATTGATATTCTTGCTTCTAAGGTTGATAGACTTGCCTCTGATGTTGATCTTTTAAAATCGAAAGTTATGCCTAATAAGGATATTGAAAATAAAATTGTTACTACAGCAAATGCCATCCAAGTTCGAATTAATGAAAATATTAGATTGATGGCTGAATTGCATGCTAGGTGGGAAAGAGAAGAAAATGAAAAACTAGCTAAAGAGAATAATGTAGGTAAAGTTTGGACTATTACCACCACTAGCAATGCTAATGCTCCACATGTTGCTGCACCTCCTACTAATAATGGTAAAAGGATTGGTGTTGGCAATGTTTCCACTTCTAATGCAAAGCCTGCAAAACTGCCGGAAACTGCTAAAACTGCTGAAACTGCCTGTGATAAAACTGCTAAATTTTTTCAAAATATTGGGGATAATGATCCCATTGCTGTAGGTCATAATGATTTAGAATTTTATGATTGTCACATCTCTGAAGTCATAAAATTCTTACAAAAGCTTGCTAAAAGTCCCAATGCTAGTGCTATAAATTTGGCCTTTACAAAACATATTACAAATGCTCTCATAAAAGCTAGAGAAGAGAAACTAAAACTTGAAACCTCTATTCCTAGAAAGTTAGAAGATGGTTGGGAGACCATCATTAAGATGAAGGTCAATGACTTTGATTGTAATGCTTTATGTCATCTTGGTGCAAGTATTTCTGTTATGCCTAAGAAAATTTATGATATGCTTGACTTGCCACCATTGAAAAATTGTTATTTGGATGTTAATCTTGCTGATCATTCTACAAAGAAACCTTTGGGGAGGATTGATAATGTTCGTATTATGGTTAACAATAACCTTGTCCCCGTTGATTTTGTTGTCTTGGATATTGAATGCAATGCATCTTGTCCCATTATATTGGGAAGACCTTTTCTTCGAACTGTTGGAGCTATCATTGATATGAAGGAAGGTAATATTAAATATCAATTTCCTCTCAAGAAAGGTATGGAATACTTCCCTAGAAAGAGAATGAAGTTACCTTATGATTCTATTATTAGAACAACTTATGATGTTGATGCTTCATTTCTTGATGTTACTTGATATACACTTTCTGCGCCTAGCTGAAAGGCGTTAAAGAAAAGCGCTTATGGGAGACAACCCATGTTTTTACTACAGCACTTTATTTTATATTTGAGTCTTGGAAGTTGTTACTACTGTAGCAACCTCTCCTTATCTTAGTTTTGTGCATTGTTGTGCCAAGTAAAGTCGTTGATAGTAAGGTTCATACTAGATTTGGATTACTGCGCAGAAACAGATTTCTTTGCTGTCACGAATTTCGACCTAATTCTCTGTAGGTAACTCAGAAAATTATTCCAATTTACGTGAGTGATCCTCAGATATGTACGCAACTTTCATTCAATTTGGGCATTTTCATCTGAGCAAGTCTGGTGCCACTTTAAAATTCATCTTTACGAACTGTTCTGTTTTGACAGATTCTGCCTTTTATTTCGCATTGCCTCTTTTGCTATGTTGGATGAATTTCTTTGTTCCATTAATGTCCAGTAGCTTTGCGCAATGTCCAGAAGTGTTAAGAATGATTATATCACCTCTGAACATGTAAATTTTTATTGTGCACTAACCCTCTAATGAGTTGTTTCGAGTTTGGTGTGGAGGAAGTTTTCAAGGATCAAGAGAGGGAGATGATACAATACGATAAAGGAGAGTGAAAGCTCTAAGCTTGGGGATGCCCCGGTGGTTCACCCCTTCATATTTTAAGAATACTCAAGCGTCTAAGCTTGGGGATGCCCAAGGCATCCCCTTCTTCATCGACAACATTATCAGGTTCCTCCCCTGAAACTATATTTTTATTCCATCACATCTTATGTGCTTTGCTTGGAGCATCGGTTTGTTTTTGTTTTTGTTTTTGTTTGAATAAAATGGATCCTAGAATTCATTTTGTGGGAGAGAGACACGCTCCGCTGTTGCATATGGACAAATATGTCCTTAGGCTTTACTCATAGTATTCATGGCGAAGGTTGAATCTTCTTAGTTAAATTGTTATATGGTTGGAATCGGGAAATGCTACATGTAGTAATTCTAAAATGTCTTGAATAATTTGATACTTGGCAATTGTTGTGCTCATGTTTAAGCTCTTGCATCATATACTTTGCACCTATTAATGAAGAAATACATAGAGCTTGCTAAAATTTGGTTTGCATAATTGGTCTCTCTAAAGTCTAGATAATTTCTAGTATTGAGTTTTGAACAACAAGGAAGACGGTGTAGAGTCTTATAATGTTTACAATATGTCTTTTATGTGAGTTTTGCTGCATCGGTTCATCCTTGTGTTTGTTTCAAATAACTTTGCTAGCCTAAACCTTGTATCGAGAGGGAATACTTCTCATGCATCCAAAATCCTTGAGCCAACCACTATGCCATTTGTGTCCACCATACCTACCTACTACATGGTATTTCTCCACCATTCCAAAGTAAATTGCTTGAGTGCTACCTTTAAAATTTCCATTCTTTACCTTTGCAATATATAGCTCATGGGACAAATAGCTTAAAAACTATTGTGGTATTGAATATGTACTTATGCACTTTATCTCTTATTAAGTTGTTTGTTGTGCGATAACCATGTTCCTGGGGACACCATCAACTACTCTTTGTTGAATATCATGTGAGTTGCTATGCATGTCCGTCTTGTCTGAAGTAAGGGAGATTTACCACTCATTTAATGGTTAGAGCATGCATACTGTTAGAGAAGAACATTGGGCCGCTAACTAAAGCCATGAATCATGGTGGAAGTTTCAGTTTTGGACATATATCCTCAATCTCATATGAGAACATTAATTGTTGCTACATGCTTATGCATTAAAGAGGAGTCCATTATCTGTTGTCTATGTTGTCCCGGTATGGATGTCTAAGTTGAGAATAATCAAAAGCGAGAAATCCAAATGCGAGTTTTCTCCTTAGACCTTTGTACAGGCGGCATAGAGGTACCCCTTTGTGACACTTGGTTAAAACATGTGTATTGCGATGATAATTCCGGTAATCCAAGCTAATTAGGACAAGGTGCGGGCACTATTAGTATACTATGCATGAGGCTTGCAACTTGTAAGATATAATTTACATGATACATATGCTTTATTACTACCGTTGACAAAATTGTTTCTTGTTTTCAAAACCAAAGCTCTAGCACAAATATAGCAATCAATGCTTCCCTCTGCGAAGGGCCTTTCTTTTACTTTTATGTTGAGTCAGTTCACCTATCTCTTTCCACCTCAAAAAGCAAACACTTGTGTGAACTGTGCATTGATTCCTACATACTTGCATATTGCACTTGTTATATTACTTTACATTGACAATATCCATGAGATATACATGTTGTAAGTTGAAAGCAACCGCTGAAACTCAATCTTCCTTTGTGTTGCTTCAATACCTTTACTTTGATTTATTGCTTTATGAGTTAACTCTTATGCAAGACTTATTGATACTTGTCTTGAAAGTACTATTCATGAAAAGTCTTTGCTTTATGATTCATTTGTTTACTCATGTCATTACCATTGTTTTGATCACTGGATTCATTACATATGCTTACAATAGTATGATCAAGGTTATGATGGCATGTCACTCCAGAAATTATCTTTGTTATCGTTTACCTGCTCGGGACGAGCAGGAACTAAGCTTGGGGATGCTGATACGTCTCCGACGTATCGATAATTTCTTATGTTCCATGCCACATTATTGATGATATCTACATGTTTTATGCATACTTTATGTCATATTTATGCATTTTCCGGCACTAACCTATTAACGAGATGCCGAAGAGCCGATTCTTTGTTTCTGCTGTTTTTGGTTTCAGAAATCCTAGAAAGGAAATATTCTCGGAATTGGACGAAATCAACGCCCAGGGGCCTATTTTTCCACGAAGCTTCCAGAAGACCGGAGGACTTACGAAGTGGGGCCACGAGGTGGCGCCACACTAGGGCGGCGCGGCCTGGGCCTTGGCCGCGCGGCCCTGGTGTGTGGGGCCCTCGTGTGGCCCCATGACCTGCCCTTCCGCCTACATATAGTCTTCGTCGCGAAACCCCCAGTACCGAGAGCCACGATACGGAAAACCTTACTGAGACGCCGCCGCCGCCAATCCCATCTCGGGGGATTCAGGAGATCGCCTCCGGCGCCCTGCCGGAGAGGGGAATCATCTCCCGGAGGACTCTTCACCGCCATGATCGCCTCCGGGGTGATGAGTGAGTAGTTCACCCCTGGACTATGGGTCCATAGCAGTAGCTAGATGGTCGTCTTCTCCTTATGTGCTTCATTGTCGGATCTTGTGAGCTGCCTAACATGATCAAGATCATCTATCTGTAATGCTATATGTTGTGTTTGTCGGGATCCGATGGATAGAGAATATTATGTTATGTTGATTATCAATCTATTACCTATGTGTTGTTTATGATCTTGCATGCTCTCCGTTATTAGCAGAGGCTCTGGCCAAGTTTTTGCTCTTAACTCCAAGAGGGAGTATTTAAGCTCGATAGTGGGTTCATGCCTCCATTAAATCTGGGACAGTGACAGAAAGTTCTAAGGTTGTGGATGTGCTATTGCCACTAGGGATAAAACATTGATGCTATGTCCGAGGATGTAGTTATTGATTACATTACGCACCATACTTAATGCAATTGTCTGTTGTTTGCAACTTAATACTGGAAGGGGTTCGGATGATAACCTGAAGGTGGACTTTTTAGGCATAGATGCATGCTGGATAGCGGTCTATGTACTTTGTCGTAATGCCCAATTAAATCTCACTATACTCATCATATCATGTATGTGCATGGTCATGCCCTCTCTATTTGTCAATTGCCCGACTGTAATTTGTTCATCCAACATGCTATTTATCTTATGGGAGAGACACCTCTAGTGAATTGTGGACCCCGGTCCTATTCTTTTACATTGAATACAATCTGCTGCAATACTTGTTTTATTGTTCTTCGCAAACAATCATCATCCACACTATATATCTAATCCATTGTTACAGCAAGCCGGTGGGATTGACAACCTCACTGTTTCGTTGGGGCAAAGTACTTTGGTTGTGTTGTGCAGGTTCCACGTTGGCGCCGGAATCCCTGGTGTTGCGCCGCACTACATCCCGCCGCCATCAACCTTCGACGTGCTTCTTGGCTCCTACTGGTTCGATAAACCTTGGTTTCTTACTGAGGGAAAACTTGTTGCTGTGCGCATCATACCTTCCTCTTGGGGTTCCCAACGAACGTGTGTATTACACGCCATCACTATCATGTTAGATCTTGTGAGCTGCCTATCATGATCAAGATCATCTATTTGTAATGCTACATGTTGTGTTTGTTGGGATCCGATGAATATTGAATACTATGTCAAGTTGATTATCAATCTATCATATATGTTATTTATGTTCATGCATGCTCTCCGTTGCTAGTAGAGGCTCTGGCCAAGTTAATACTTGTGACTCCAAGAGGGAGTATTTATGCTCGATAGTGGGTTCATGCCTCCATTAAATCTGGGACAGTGACAGAAAGTTCTAAGGTTGTGGATGTGCTGTTGCCACTAGGGATAAAACATCGATGCTTTGTCTAAGGATATTTGTGTTGATTACATTACACACCATACTTAATGCAATTGTCTGTTGCTTGCAACTTAATACCGGAAGGGGTTCGGATGATAACCTGAAAGTGGACTTTTTAGGCATAGATGCATGCTGGTAGCGGTCTATGTACTTTGTCGTAATGCCCTGATTAAATCTCATAGTACTCATCATGATATATGTATGTGCATTGTTATGCCTTCTTTATTTGTCAATTTCCCAACTGTAATTTGTTCACCCAACATCTGTTTATCTTATGGGAGAGACACCACTAGTGAACTGTGGACCCCGGTCCTATTATTTACATCTGAAATACAATCTACTGCAATTGTTCTTTACTGTTCTTCGCAAACAATCATCATCATCGACACTATACATCTAATCCTTTGTTTACAGCAAGCCGGTGAGATTGACAACCTCACTGTTACGTTGGGGCAAAGTACTTTGATTGTGTTGTGCAGGTTCCACGTTGGCGCCGGAATCCCTGGTGTTGCGCCGCACTACACTTCGCCGCCATCAACCTTCAACGTGCTTCTTGGCTCCTACTGGTTCGATAAACCTTGGTTTCTTTCTGAGGGAAAACTTGCTACTGTACGCATCACACCTTCCTCTTGCGGTTCCCAACGGACGTGTGTTAACTGCACGCATCAGGCATCCCCTTCTTCATCAACTTATCAGGTTTCTTCTATTGAAACTATATTTTTATTCGGTCACATCTTATGTGCTTCACTTGGAGCGTCTATGTGTTTTTATTTTCATTTTTTTTGAATAAGATTGGATCCTAGCAATCCTTGTATGGGAGAGAGACACGCTCCGCTTTTTCATATGAACACTTGTGTTCTTCGTTTTACTTTTAATGTTCAATGATAAAAGTTGGAAGCTATTGCATTTATTGCTATTTGGTTGGAAAAAGAAAATGCCTCATATTGTCTTGGATAATTTGATACTTGGCAATTGTTTTGAGCTCTCAAGTAGATCATGATTAAGCTCTTGCATCATGTAGTTTAAACCCATTAGTGGAGAAATACCGTAGAGCTTGTTGAAACTGGTTTGCATGATTAGTCTCTCTAAGGTCTAGATATTTTCTAGTAGAAGTGTTTGAGCAACAAGGAAGACAGTGTAGAGTTTTATAATGCTTGCAATATGTTCTTATGTAAGTTTTGTTGTACCGGTTCATACTTGTGTTTGCTTCAAACAACCTTGCTAGCCCAAAGCCTTGTACTGAGAGGGAATGCTTCTCGTGCATCCAAAACCTTGAGCCAAAACCTATGCCATTTGTGTCCACCATAACTACCTACTATGTGGTATTTCCTGCCATTCCAAGCAAATACTTCATGTGCTACCTTTAAACAATTCAAAAGCTATTATCTCTTATTTGTGTCAATGTTTTATAGCTCATGAGGAAGTATGTGGTGTTTATCTTTCAATCTTGTCATTTACTTTTGGCAGACTTTCACAATGGACTAGTGGCTTCATCCGCTTATCCAATAATTTTGCAAAAAGAGCTGGCAATGGCGTTCCCAGCCCCGATTAATTAACTTGCATTAATAATTCTCTTCACATGCTTTGCCCTGATCTATCAGTAAGCAACTTAATTTTGCAAATAGACACTCCTTCATGGTATGTGAATGTTGGAAGGCACCCGAGGATTCGGTTAGCCATGGCTTGTGAAAGCAAAAGGTTGGGAGGAGTGTCAACCATAAATAAAACTAAAATACATGTGTAAACAAAAGAGAAGAGGGATGATCTACCTTGCTGGTAGAGATAACATCCTTCATGGGAGCCGCTCTTGAAAGTCTGGTTGATGAGGTAGTTAGAGTGCCCACTATCATTCGTTGACAACAACAAACACCTCTCAAAACTTTACTTTTATACTCTCTATATGATTTCAAAACTTAAAAAGCTCTAGCACATGATTTAATCCCTGCTTCGCTCTACAAAGGGCCTTTCTTTTACTTTATGTTGAGTCAGTTTACCTACTTCCTTCCATCTTAGAAGCAAACACTTGTGTCAACTGTGCATTGATTCTTACATACTTGCTTATTTGCATTCATCATATTACTTTGTGTTGACAAAATATCCATGAGGTATGCATGTTGAAGTTGAAAGCAATTGCTGAAACTTAAATCTTCCTCTATGTTGCTTCAATGCCTTTACTTTGAATTTATTGCTTTATGAGTTAACTCTTATGCAAGACTTTTGATGCTTGTCTTGAAAGTACTATTCATGAAAAGTTTTGCTATATGTTATCTATTTGTTAGCAACTATAGATCATTGCCTTGAGTCACTGCATTTATCTCATATGCTTTATAATAGTATGATCAAGGTTATGTAAGTAGCATGTCACTACAGAAATTATTCTTTTTATCGTTTACCTACTCGAGGGCGAGCAGGAACTAAGCTTGGGGATGCTGATACGTCTCCAACGTACCTATAATTTCTGAAGTTCCATGCTTGTTTTATGACAATACCTACATGTTTTGCTCGCACTTTATAATGTTTTTATGCGTTTTCCGGAACTAACCTATTAACAAGATGCCACAGTGCCAGTTCCTGTTTTCTGTTGTTTTTGGTTCCAGAAAGGCTGTTCGGGCAATATTCTCGGAATTCAACGAAACAAAGACCCAGTATCTTATTTTTCCCGGAAGATTCCAGAACACCGAAGGGGAGACGAAGATGGGCCAGGGGGGCCCACACAACAGGGCCGCGCGGGCTCCACCCTGGTCACGCCGGCCTATGGGGAGGGAGCCCTGGCGCCCTTCCGACTCCGCCTCTTCGCCTATAAGAGCCCTTTCGACCTAAAAACGCGATACGAATTGACGAAACTCCAGAAAGACTCCAGGGGCGTCGCCGCCATCGCGAAACTCCAATTCGGGGGACAGAATCTCTGTTCCGGCACGCCGCCGGGATGGGGAAGTGCCCCCGGAAGCCATCTCCATCGACGCCACCGCCTCCATCATGCTCCGTGAGTAGTTCCCCCATGGACTACGGGTTCTAGCTGTAGATAGTTGGTACTCTCTCCCCCATGTACTTCAATACAATGATCTCATGAGCTGCCTTACATGATTGAGATTCATCTGATGTAATCGGTATTGTGTTTGTTGGGATCCGATGGATTGTTACATTATGATTAGTCTATCTATATAAGTTTGTGAAGTTATTGTTGCTGCAATCTTGTTGTATTTAATGCTTGTCACTAGGGCCCGAGTGGCATGATTTTAGATTTAAGCTCTATACTTATTGCTTAGATTGTATCTACAAGTTGTTTGCACATGTCTATGTCCGGAACCCGAGGCCCCAGAGTGACAGCAACTGGGATAACTGGAGGGGAAGACTTAGATATGAGGATCACATGTTTTCACGGAGTGTTAATGCTTTGCTCCGGTGCTCTATTAAAAGGAGTACCTTAATTTCCAGTAGATTCCCTAGAGGCCCGGCTGCCACCGGCTGGTAGGACAAAAGATGTTATGCAAGTTTCTCATTGCGAGCACGTATGACTATATATGGAAAACATGGCTACATGATTAATAATCTTGATGTTCTGTCTTAATGCTATTTCAATCCTATCAATTGCCCAACTGTAATTTGTTCACCCAACACTTGTCACTTGTTATTGGAGAGTTACCACTAGTGTAGATAGCTGGGAACCCCGGTCCATCTTTCATCATCATATGCTCGGTCCTATATGTCATTGGAAGTAGTATCAACTATTTTCTGGTGCCATTGCTCTCATATTACTCACGCTTTGTGTTATCTTTATAACCGCTCTCATATTACTGCTGCTTTCACATCACCCCTGTTACTAGTGCTTTTCCAGGTGCAGCTGAATTGACAACTCAGTTGTTAATGATTATAAGTATTCTTTACCTCCCCTTGTGTCGAATCAATAAATTTGGGTTTTACTTCCCTCGAAGACTGCTGCGATCCCCTATACTTGTGGGTCATCACGGCCAGCTTGTGGTCTTGGGGTGGCCGGCCCCCTCCCCTTGTCCCTCTTTTTATAGGTGGAACCCCCAAGAGTTGGTCTACAAGTCTTCAAATAAGACCCCAAACCAAAACCTTCCATATGACATGAAACCTACCCAAGGTGGGATTCCCACTTGAGGTGGGATTCCCACCTTTCCATGAGGGGGGGGTGGCCGGCCACCTTTGGTGGAGTCCACCTGGGACTCCACCCCCTAGGGTTGGCCGGCCATGCTAGGTGGAGTCCCTCCGGGACTCCACCTTCCATAGTGATTTCTTCCGGACTTTTCTAGAACCTTCTAGAACCTTCCATAAATGCACCAGATCATTTCCAAACTTGGAATATGACTTCATATATATGAATCTTATTCTCCGGACCATTCCGGAACTCCTCGTGATGTCCTGGATCCTATCCGAGACTCCGAACAAAACTTCGAACTCCATTCCATATTCCATATCTACTTAAACGACATCAAACCTTAAGTGTGTCACCCTACGGTTCGCGAACTATGCGGACATGGTTGAGACCTCTCTCTGACCAATAACCAATAGCGGGATCTGGAGATCCATAATGGCTCCCACATATTCAACGATGACTTAGTGATCGAATGAACTATTCACATACGATACCGATTCCCTTTGTCACGCGATATTTTACTTGTCCGAGGTTTGATCATCGGTATCTCTATACCTTGTTCAACCTCGTCTCCTGACAAGTACTCTTTACTCGTACCGTGGTATGTGGTCTCTTATGAACTTATTCATATGCTTGCAAGACATTAGACGACATTCCACCGAGAGGGCCCAGAGTATATCTATCCATCATCGGGATGGACAAATCCCACTGTTGATCCATATGCCTCAACTCATACTTTCCGGATACTTAATCCCACCTTTATAACCACCCATTTACGCAGTGGCGTTTGATGTAATCAAAGTACCTTTCCGGTATAAGTGATTTACATGATCTCATGGTCGAAAGGACTAGGTAACTATGTATTGAAAGCTTATAGCAAATAACTTAATGACGTGATCTTATGCTACGCTTAAATGGGTGTGTCCATTACATCATTCACATAATGATATAACCTTGTTATTAATAACATCCGATGTTCATGATCATGAAACTATGATCATTTATTAATCAACAAGCTAGTTATACAAGAGGCTTACTAGGGATTCCTTGTTGTTTATATAACACACATGTATCAATGTTTCGGTTAATACAATTATAGCATGGTATATAAACATTCATCATAAACATAAAAGATATATAATAACCACTTTATTATTGCCTCTTGGGCATATCTCCAACAGTCTCCCACTTGCACTAGAGTCAATAATCTAGATTACATTCACTACAAGAAAAGTTGCCATGGCCGACGAAGTTGAAGTCGCGCCGTGGTTGCTGGTGTACCATGGCCGACGATTTTTGGTCCCTCCGTGGTGCATGTCAAAACTTTTTTTTTCTCGTTTTTGAGGCCACCTAGTCCGACGAAAGCGGCCAAAACGTCGCGTATGGTGGCCCGGGACGTGGTGCATCTCGAAATCTTGGGTTCGCCGGCCGAGTCAACGCAAATCCGCACCGCCGAGGGATGTAGGGCCCAGATGGCAGCCTCTCTGGCATTGTTTTTTTTCTAGATCGCGCCATCTCGTTCAACGTTCTCCGATCGAGCCGTTTACGATGCAGGATCATGGGTCCCGCATGTCATCCTCTATGAACCAAAATTCTTTCTATTCTTGGATTTTTTTGACCCCCTGATTTCTGGCTACTTCCTTTTTCTTTTGATCCCTTGCCGCCTTGGAAACGTTGAGACCGCTGCTGCTAAATGGGACCCGCATGTCATCCTCTATGTGCAATCAACTTTCTTTTCTTGGAGTTTTTTTTGGCACCTCAAATTTGGTCACTTGCTTTTTTCTTTCGATCCCCTGCCGCCTCTCAAACGGTGATACCGTTGATGCTAACTGGGACCCGCATGTCATCCTCTATGTACTATAAAACTTTCTTTTCTTGAATTATTTTTGGCACCTCATATTTGGTCACTTACCTTTTTCTTTCGATCCCCTTCCGCCTCTCAAACGGTGATACCGCTGCTGCTAAATGGGACCCGCATGTCATCCTCTATGTACTATAAAACTTTCTTTTCTTGAATTATTTTTGGCTCCTCATATTTTTTCACTAGCCTTTTTCTTTCGATCCCCTGCCGCCTCTCAAACGGTGATACCGCTGCTGCTAACTGGGACCCGCATGTCATCCTCTATGTACTATAAAAGTTCATTTTCTTGGTTTTTTTTCACCCTCTGATTTTTGGCAATTTCTTTTTTCTTTCGATCCCCTGCCGCCTCTCAAACGGTGATACCGCTGCTGCTAAATGGGACCCGCATGTCGTCCTCTATGTACTATAAAACTTTCTTTTCTTGAATTATTTTTGGCTCCTCATATTTGGTCACTTGCCTTTTTCTTTCGATCCCTCGCCGCCTCTCAAACGGTGATACCGCTCGCTAAATGGGACCCGCATGTCATCCTCTATGTACTATAAAACTTTCTTTTCTTGAATTATTTTTGGCTCCTGATATTTTTTCACTTGCCTTTTTCTTTCGATCTCATGCCACGTTTGAAACGTTGAGGAACCTGCAGGCTCATGGGACCCGCATGTCATCCTCTATGTACTATAAAAGTTCATTTTCTTGGTTTTTTTTCACCCGGTGTTTTGTGGCAATTTGTTTTTTTCTTTTGATCCCCTGCCGCCTCTCTAACGGTGATACCGCCGCCGCTAAATGGGACCCGCATGTCATCCTCTATGTACTATAAAACTTTCTTTTCTTGAATTATTTTTGGCTCCTCATATTTGGTCACTTGCCTTTTTCTTTCGATCTCATGCCACGTTTGAAACGTTGAGGAACCTGCTGGCTCATGGGACCCGCATGTCATCCTCTATGTGCTATAAAAGTTTATTTTCTTTAATTTTTTTTCACCCTCTGATTTTTGGCTATTTCCTTTTTCTTTTGATCCCCTGCCGCCTTGGAAACGTTGGGTAAGCTGCTGACTCATGGGACCCGCATGTCATCCTCTATGTACAATCAACTTTCTTTTTCTTTTGATCTCAAGCCGCATTTGAAATGTTGAGACCGCTGCTGCTAAATGGGACCCGCATGTCATCCTCTATGTACAATAAAGTTTCTTTACTTGGATTATCTTTGGCTCCTGATATTTTGTCACTTGCCTTTTTCTTTCGATCTCATGCCGCCTTTGAAATGTTGAGTAAGCTGCTGGCTCATGGGTCCCGCATGTCATCCTCTACAAACAATAAAAGTTTGCTTTCTTGGAGTTATTTTTGACCCCTAATTTCTGGCTATTTGCCTTTTTTCTTTTGATCTCCTGCCCTCTTTGAAACGATGAGGACGCTGTTGGCAGGTTGGTCCCACATGTCATCCTCTGTGAACAATAAAAGTTTCCTTTGATGGATTTATTTTGAACCCCTAATTAATTTCGGGATATTTCCTTTTTTTTCCTTTGATCCCCTGCCGCCTTGGAATCGTTGAGGATGCTGCTGCCTCATGGGTCCTGCATGTCATTCTCTCAGAACGGTAAATGTTTTATTTCTTGGATTTTGTTTACCAAATGATTTTTGGCTTATTTTTTCTTTCGATCTCCTGCCGCCTTTAAAACGTTGAGGACGCTGCTGGCTCACGGGTCCCACATGTCAGCCTCTATGAACAATAAACGCTGACGATGCTGCTGCCTCATGGGTCCCGCATGTCATCCTCTTAGAACGAAAATGTTTCTTTTCTTGGATTTTGTACCAACAGATTTTTGGTTTATTTTTTCTTTCCATCCCCTGCCGCCTTTAAAGCGTTGACGACGCTGCTGGCTCATGGGTCCCCGATGTCAGCCTCCCCGTACAAGAAACATATGATATCTTGATTATTTTGCAGACAATAAACATTGTATTTCGCTCTGAGCTATTGCAAACGGATAAATTAAATCTTTATTTTTACGTAAACAAACTTATATGTTGAATCTCCTTGTTTTGTGTTTTTGCGAAGCATAGGACTTTCCTGTTTTTTTTAGAAAAATCCGAACTTTCCTGTTTTGGAGTGGGCTGAAATTGTACGAGTCAAAAGGCCCAAAGAGATAGTTCGAAGGCCCAGATGTCCGTGATGCAGCCCAATTGAAATCTTTCTTTTCTTGGATTTTTTCACCCCCGATTTCTGGCTACTTCATTTTTCTTTTGGTCCTGTGCCGCCTTGGAAATGTTGAGACCGCTGCTGCAAAATGGGACCCGCATGTCATCCTCTATGTACAATAAAATTTCTTTTCTTGGATTATTTTTGGCTCATGATATTTGGTCACTTGCCTTTTTCTTTCGATCCCACGCAGCCTCTCAAACGGTGAGACCGCTGCTGCTAAATGGGACCCGCATGTCATCCTCTATGTACAATCAAGTTTCTTTTCTTGAATTATTTTTGGCTCCTGATATTTGGGCACTTGCCTTTTTCTTTCGATCTCATGCCACGTTTGAAACGTTGAGGAACCTGCTGGCTCATGGGACCCGCATGTCATCCTCTATGTACTATAAAACTTTCTTTTCTTGAATTATTTTTGGCTCCTCATATTTGGTCACTTGCCTTTTTCTTTCGATCTCATACCACGTTTGAAACGTTGAGGAACCTGCTAGCTCATGGGACCCGCATGTCATCCTCTATGTCCATCAACTTTATTTTCTTGGATTTTTTACCCCTAATTTCTCGGCTACTTTCTTTTTCTTTTGATCTCAAGCCGCATTTGAAACGTTGGGACCGCCAGCTGCAAAATGGGGCCCGCATGTCATCCTCTATGTAAATAAAGTTTCTTTTCTTGGGTTATCTTTGGCTCCTGATATTTTGTCACTTGCCTTTTTTTTTGATCTCATGCCGCCTTTGAAACTTTAAGTAAGCTGCTGGCTCATGGGTCCCGCATGTCATTATCTACGAACAATAAAAGTTTCCTTTCTTGGAGTTATTTTTTACCCCTAATTTCTAGCTACTTACCTTTTTCTTTTGATCTCATGCCCCCTTTGAAATGATGAGAACGTTGTTGGCAGGTTGGTCCCACATGTCATCCTCTATGAACAATAAAACTTTCCTTTGATGGATTTATTTTGAACCCCTAATTAATTTCTGGATATTTCCTTTTTTTCTTTTGATCCCCTGCCGCCTTGGAATCGTTGAGGATGCTGCTGCCTCATGGGTCCCGCATGTCATCCTCTCAGAACGATAAATGTTTATTTTTTTATTTTTTTACCAACTGATTTTTGGTTTATTTTTTCTTTCGATCCTCTGCCGTCTTTAAAACGTTGACGACGCTGCTGGCTCATGGGTCCCCGATGTCAGCCTCCCCGTACAAAAACATGTGATATCTTGATTATTTTGCAGACAATAAACAGTGTATTTTGCTCTGAGCTATTGCAAACGGAAAAAAATCTTTATTTTTAAATAAACAAACTTATATGTTGAATCTCCTTGTTTTTTATTTTTGCGAAGCATAGGACTTTCTTGTTTTGGAGTGGGCTGAAACTGTACGAGTCCAAAGGCGTCATCAGGATAGTTCGAAGGCCCAGACGGCCAGATGCAGCCCAATTGAAACCTTTCTTTTCTTGGATTTTTTGACCCCCTGATTTCTGGCTACTTCTTTTTTTTGGTCCTGTGCCGCATTGGAAACGTTGAGAACTCTACTGCTAAATGGGACCCGCATGTCATCCTCTATGTACAATAATTTCTTTTCTTGGATTATTTTTGGCTCCTGATATTTGTCACTTGCCTTTTTCTTTCCATCTTATGCCGACTTCGAAACACTGAGACCGCTGCGGCAAAATGGGACCCACATGTCATCCTCTATGTACAATAAAAATTACTTTTCTTGGATTATTATTTTTGGCTCCTGATATTTGGTCACTTGCCTTTTTCTTTCGATCTCATGCCACCTTTGAAACGTTGAGGAACCTGCTGGCTCATGGGACCCGCATGTCATCCTCTATGTACTATAAAACTTTCTTTTCTTGGATTTTTTTCACCCTCTGATTTTCTTTTGATCCCCTGCTGCCTTGGAAACGTTGAGTAAGCTGCTGACTCATGGGACCCGCATGTCATCCTCTATGTACAATCAACTTTCTTTTTTTGGAGTTTATTTTTGACCCCCTAATTTCTGCCTACTTCCTTTTTCTTTTGGTCCTATGCCGCCTTGGCAACGTCGAGACCGCTGCTGCATGATGGGACCCGCATGTCATCCTCTATGCACAATAAAAGTTTCTTTCGTGGATTATTTTTGGCTCCTGATATTTGTCACTTGCCTTTTTCTTTCGATATCATGCCAACTTTGAAACGTTGAGAACGCTCTTTGTAAAATGGGACCCGCATGTCATCCTCTATGTACAATAAACGTTTTTTCTTGGATTATTTTTGGGACCTGATATTTGTCACTTGCCTTTTTCTTTCGGTATCATGCCGCTTCTGAAACGTTGAGGAAGCTGCTGGCTCGTGGGTCCCGCAAGTCATCCTCTATGTAGAATAAAAGTTTCCTTTCTTGGAATTATTTTTACCCCTGATTTCTGGCTACTTCCATTTTCTTTTGATCCCGTGCCGCCTTGGAAACGTTGAGACCGCTCTTTGCAAAATGGGACCCGCATGTCATCCTCTATGTACAATAAAGTTTCTTTTCTTGGATTATTTTTGGCTCCTGATATTTGGTCACTTCCTTTTTCTTTCGATCCCGGGCCCCTTGGAAACGTTAAGACCACTACTGAAAAATGGGACCCGCATGTCATACTCTATGTACAATAAAGTTTCTTTTCTTGGATTATTTTTTGCTACTGATGTTTTGGCACTTGCATTTTTCTTTCGATCTCATGCCGCCTTTGAAACGTTGAGACCGCTGCTGCAAAATGGGACTCACATGTCATCCTCTATGTACAATAAAAGTTTCTTTTCTTGGATTATTTTTTGCTCCTGATATTTGGTCACTTTCCTTTTTCTTTCGATCTCATGCCGCCTCTGAAACGTTGAGTAAGTAGCTGCCTCATGGGACCCGCATTTCATCCTCTATGTACAATAAAGTTTCTTTTCTTGGATTTTTTTTTCCCCACATCTTTTTGGTCACTTGCCTTTTTCTTTCGATCTCATGCCACCTTTGAAACGTTGAGGAACCTGCTGGCTCATGGGACCCGCATGTCATCCTCTATGTACTATAAAACTTTCTTTTCTTGGATTTTTTGGCACCTCGTATTTGGTCACTTGCTTTTTCTTTCGATCCCGTGCAGCCTCTCAAACGGTGATACCGCTGTCGCTAAATGGGACCCGCATGTCATCCTCTATGTACACTCAAGTTTCTTTTCTTGAATTATTTTTGGCTCCTGATATTTGATCACTTTAAAAACAACTTGTACGTAGAATGTCCCTGTTTTTTTGTGGTGAATCATAGTATCCGTGTTGTATTAGAAAAGGGGCCGAAAGTGTTTGAGTTGCCCGTTTGTAGTTATTGGGCATTATAGTCCTAGTAAGTAGGCCCACATCAATTACCATGTAGACGGCAACCCAAAAGGGGAAATTTTGGCCCAAGCGGGGGAAGTTGTACTTTTTTTTCTATTGGTAAGGTTAGCCTCACACACAAAAAATGTCTGGTTCCATGGGGCGAAGGCTGGAAGCCTGATCGTTACTGAAGGTTGCACATTTGCGCCTAATATGCTTGTCAGCAGGAGGTTTGCTATTTGTTGGAAAACTATGGAAGGGGAGTTTGTTGGTGCATGCATACATTTGCGAGGAACCAAATGCAGCATTTTGACTTCACCAGACAACTGAACAGCATGTGTTCTTCACAATACAGCCAACACAAGCATTAACTAATGTAACTAGAGACATTGAGTACAGATTGAGCCTTCATGTTTAACATAACATTGTGTGTGGAGGAGCCACGCACATAGTATATAAGAGTACCATCATGTTGACCACAAATGCATCATCGAAGAGAGTGGTAAATATACTTATTGACCACCTCTCTACAAAAAAGTGGTAATTAGAACCGAACATGCACCACCTTATTTGAGCTGTGATCCATATTGTTCCTCCAGTGGTGCATGATTGCCTTTACACTTGATGACCTTCTCGCAGTTTTCGTGATCAAATACGAGCACCTTCAAGGATCTGGTGTCAATCCTCTTGAATACTGTGAAGTATCCTATCTTCAAGTCATGTGCTTTGACAAACGCTGACCAGCGTGCGTCCATAACAATCTTGCCATCTTCCTCCTTCAGGCCGACCTCCCAGATGCAATCGGTGGAGATCTTCAGCTTGATGGTCTCTGGCCACAAACCTTCAAACCAGGGCTTAAAAGCACTGGGGATGAGCCCATCCAGTAACTTGCAGAAGCTGCCAGGGCGGGTCTGCTCACTGGCGTTTGGTGGCCTGATCATCAGGGCAGCTCCCTTTTTTTCGAAGATGAGCTCTCTACAAGCTTGATCTTGTTGCCTGAACAATGCAACAACAAAACTGGACCCAAATGGTATACTTATGAAGCCCACAATCTGAACATTATGCCTCTGGATCTAGTTTGGCTATTTCGTAGGAACGGTATATCAGCTTCAACTCATAAAACTGGGAAAAACTAAGCAACAGGAATAGAACTATAGATAGCATGGCATGGTGGATGCATAGCCCGTGTTTGCAAATAGTTTGTGGGTAGCCCACACTTGCAAGTTCATATCAACATATATTTTCCCCGGAAATTATTGTATTGCAATTTCGACGATTCGCACTTGATCATACTTTTCATCGGCTGCCCAGTTTGGCTGACCATTTTGTTTATTCGCTAGTGTCCTCCTTCCTATTCCTAGACACCCAAGTCCATCATCATGGGCACTGACAAGGTGTAATATAAGATATATGCCACAAAAATAATACGTAGGATTGATAATGAAAATAAGTTTCCAATGGTCCGTGTCCAACAAGGGACGAGTAGTTTCTCTCCACTTCATCCTGACGTGTGTGGTGAGCAAGCCCTCCCATCAGTATCAGAGGAATTTAATTTGACAAGGGCTACAGGAAGACATCACCAAGAAAGGGTGATGCATGTCTCCTTCAACAAACACAGCAGTACATGTCTGAAGCAAGTACATGAACACAAGTACACCACCATAATAATACTACATGAACACAAGTGATGCCGTCGGTTGGGGAGGCCTAAATAAAACTTAAACTTAATCCTAATCTAATGGACGTCGGTTGGGGCGCGCGACGGATCTGCCTCGTCCTCGTTCTTCGCCTATGCCGCCTACGTCCGTGCCCGCTTCTGGTCCCATGCTTCGCGATAGGGGCGGCCCCAGGGGTATTCTTGCGTATGCAGCTGAATACCCAAGATTTTGACAAAACCTTAGAATTTCCTCATAAATCAGGGAAAAATTTGGCAAATACATGAGGATTTTGGCAAAATGAATACACAGGCTGAAAATGAATACCCAGCACTTCAACACTGGCGCAGCCACTGTTCGCGCTCCAGGCGGTCGAGCATGGCGGACGCCGTCAAAAGACCTTGCCGGCGGCGCTGTCCCAGCGGTTCAGTCCTTAGCCGAGAAATCTCCTTCTGGAAGAAGAGTATCGCTTGCTGGCGGGCGAACGCCTCATAATGGCGATGAGCCCTGTCCTCGCAGAACTTCCGTTGGGAAGCCTCCAAGATCCGGAGGTTGTGCTCGCTGTACTCCTCCTTCAACCGTGGGTCCTCGTCGTTATCGGAGCTGTACTCCGCGTCGGACTGCGGCTCCGGCTCCGGCTGCGATGGTGGTGGAGGCTGCGTGCGGACTTTGAGGCCAAGCCTACAGAACCTCGTTTTCCGATGGCGCGGCATTTTTGAGGTGGAGAGGAGAGAATGGAGCGTAAGCGGTGGTGGAAATGAGAGGATAGCACCGCGGGGGTGGACGGCGTAGTAGGTACTTTATGCTGGTGGTAGGCAATGATACGTCTCCGACGTATCGATAATTTCTTATGTTCCATGCCACATTATTGATGTTATCTACATGTTTTATGCACACTTTATGTCATATTCGTGCATTTTCTGGAACTAACCTATTAACAAGATGCCGAAGTGCCAGTTCCTGTTTTCTGCTGTTTTTGGTTTCAGAAATCCTAGTAACGAAATATTCTCGGAATCGGACGAAATCAACGCCCGGGTTCCTATTTTCACCGGAAGCATCCAGAACACCCGAGAGCCACCAGGGAGGGGGCACAGGCCCACCAAACCACATGGCGGCGCGGCCAGGGGGGGGCCCGCGCCACCCTATGGTGTGGGCACCCCTTCAGCCCTCCTGCGCCGCCTCTTCGCCTATTTAAAGCCTCCGTCGCGAAAACCCTGATGCGTTCGACAAAACCCACGAAAACCTTCCAGAGCCGCCGCCATCGCGAAGCCAAGATCTGGGGGACAGGAGTCTCTGTTCCGGCACGCCGCCGGGACGGGGAAGTGCCCCCGGAAGGCTTCTCCATCGACACCGCTGCCATCTTCACCGCCATCTTCATCACCGCTGCTGCTCCCATGAGGAGGGAGTAATCCACCCCCGAGGCTCGGGGCTGTACCGGTAGCTATGTGGTTAATCTCTCTCCTATGTACCTCAATACAATGATCTCATGAGCTGCTTTACATGATTGAGATTCATATGAGTTTTGTATCACTACTATCTATGTGCTACTCTAGCAAAGTTATTAAAGTAGTTCTATTCCTCCTGCACGTGTGTAAAGGTGACAGTGTGTGCACCGTGTTAGTACTTGGTTTATGCTATGATCATGATCTCTTGTAGATTGCGAAGTTAACTATTGCTATGATAGTATTGATGTGATCTATTCCTCCTACATATGCATGAAGGTGACAGTGTGCATGCTATGTTAGTACTTGGTTTAGTCATTTGATCTATCTTACACTATAAGGTTACTAAAATATGAACATTAATTGTGGAGCTTGTTAACTCCGGCATTGAGGGTTCGTGTAATCCTACGCAATGTGTTCATCATCCAACAAAAGTGTAGAGTATGCATTTATCTATTCTGTTATGTGATCAATGTTGAGAGTGTCCACTAGTGAAAGTCTAATACCTAGGCCTTGTTCCTAAATACTGCTGCGTTACTACTGCTTGTTTACTGTTTCACTGTGTTACTACTGCTGCAATACTACCATCATCAACTACACGCCAGCAAGCTATTTTCTCGGCACCGTTACTCTTTTGCTCATACTTATTCATACCACCTGTATTTCACTATCTCTTCGCCGAACTAGTGCACCTATTTGGTGTGTTGGGGACACAAGAGACTTCTTGCTTTGTGGTTGCAGGGTTGCATGAGAGGGATATCTTTGACCTCTTCCTCCCTGAGTTCGATAAACCTTGGGTGATCCACTTAAGGGAAAACTTGCTGCTGTTCTACAAACCTCTGCTCTTGGAGGCCCAACACTGTCTACAGGAAAAGGAGGGGGAAGTAGACATCAAGCTATTTTCTGGCGCCGTTGCCGGGGAGGAAAGGTAAAAGGTACTCACACTCCGTATCTCGGCTATTAAGCTATTTTCCGGCGTTGTAAGTACTCGAAGCTATTTCCTTTAGATCCTGCAATTGCAACTTTTTGTTTCTTGTTTACACTAGTAAGGCATAATGGACAACATCTGTGAGCTTTTTATTCTATTTCCTGAGTCAAGACATGAATGGTTTAATGCGAAAATTAAAAAACCCATGGAATCTTATTTGCATGCTAGTAGCAATGATATTAGTATGAACGCTTTGAACACCATTGTTGCTAATGATATGGAAAATTCTAAGCTTGGGGAAGCTGGCTTTGATGAGCATGATATTTTTAGTCCCCCAAGCATTGAGGAGAAAATTTTCTTTGATGATACTTTGCCTCCTATTTATGATGATTATAATGATAGTGGTCTTTTGGTGCCACCTACTATGGAGAGTAAATTTTGTTGTGATTATACAATGCTTCCAACACTTGATGAGAATAATAATGATAGCTACTTTGTTGAATTTGCTCCCACTACATCTAATAAAATTGATTATGGTTATGTGGAGAGTAATAATTTTATGCATGAGACTCACGATAAGAATGCTTTATGTGATAGTTATATTGTTGAGTTTGCTCATGACACTACTGAAAGTTATTATGAGAGAGGAAAATATGATTGTAGAAATTTTCATGTTACTAAAACACCTCTCTATGTGCTGAAATTTTTGAAGCTACACTTGTTCTATCTTCCTATGCTTGTTACTTTGCTATTCATGAACTTGTTTATTTACAATATTCCTTTGCATAGGAAGCATGTTAGACTTAAATGTGTTTTGAATTTGCCTCTTGATGCTCTCTTTTGCTTCAACTACTATTTCTTATGAGTGCATCATTAAAACTGCTGAACCCATCTTAATGGCTATAAAGAAAGAACTTCTTTGGAGATAACCCATGTGTTATTTTGCTACAATACTTTGTTTTATATTTGTGTCTTGGAAGTTGTTTACTACTGTAGCAACCTCTCCTTATCTTAGTTTTGTGTTTTTTTGTGCCAAGTAAAGTCTTTGATAGTAAAGTCAATACTAGATTTGGATTACTGCACAGAAACTGTTTTCTTGCTGTCACGAATCTGGGCCTAATTCTCTGTAGGTAACTCGGAAAATTATGCCAATTTACGTGCATGATCCTCAGATATGTACGAAACTTTCATTCAATTTGAGTATTTTCATTTGAGCAAGTCTGGTGCCATTTTAAAATTCGTCAATACGAACTGTTCTGTTTTGACAGATTCTGCCTTTTATTTCGCATTGCCTCTTTTGCTATGTTGGATGAATTTCTTTGATCCACTAATGTCCAGTAGCTTTATGCAATGTCCAGAAGTGTTAAGAATGATTGTGTCACCTCTGAATATGTTAATTTTTATTGTGCACTAACCCTCTAATGAGTTTGTTTCGAGTTTGGTGTGAAGGAAGTTTTCAAGGGTCAAGAGAGGAGGATGATATACTATGATCAAGAAGAGTGAAAGCTCTAAGCTTGGGGATGCCCCGGTGGTTCACCCGTGAATATATCAAGAAGACTCAAGCGTCTAAGCTTGGGGATGCCCAAGGCATCCCCTTCTTCATCGACAACATTATCAGGTTCCTCCCCTGAAACTATATTTTTATTCCATCACATCTTATGTACTTTACTTGGAGCGTCTGTTTGTTTTTGTTTTTGTTTGTGTTTGAATAAATTGGATTATATCATGCTTGTGTGGGAGAGAGACACGCTCCGCTGTAGCATATGGACAAGTATGTCCTTAGTTTCTACTCATAGTATTCATGGCGAAGTTTCTTCTTCGTTAAATTGTTATATGGTTGGAATTGGAAAATGATACATGTAGTAATTGCTATAATGTCTTGGGTAATGTGATACTTGGCAATTGTTGTGCTCATGTTTAAGCTCTTGCATCATATACTTTGCACCTATTAATGAAGAAATACATAGAGCATGCTAAAATTTGGTTTGCATAATTGGTCTCTCTAAGGTCTAGATAATTTCTAGTATTGAGTTTGAACAACAAGGAAGACGGTGTAGAGTCTTATAATGTTTTCAATATGTCTTTTATGTAAGTTTTGCTGCACCGGTTCATCCTTGTGTTTGTTTCAAATAAGCCTTGCTAGCCTAAACCTTGTATCGAGAGGGAATACTTCTCATGCATCCAAAATCCTTGAGCCAACCACTATGCCATTTGTGTCCACCATACCTACCTACTACATGGTATTTTCTGCCATTCCAAGTAAATACTTCATGTGCTACCTTTAAACCTTCAAAATGCTTCTCAATTTGTGTTAATGTTTTATAGCTCATGAGGAAGTATGTGGTGTTTATCTTTCAACCTTGTCATTTACTTTTGACAGACTTTCATAATGGACTAGTGGCACATCCGCTTATCCAATAATTTTGCAAAAAGAGCTGGCAATGGGGTTCCCAGCCCCAATTAATTACAACTTGCATTAATAATTCTCTTCACATGTTTTGCTCTGATTCATCAGCAAAGCAACTTAATTTTGCAAATAGACACTCCTCCATGGTATGAGATTGATGGTAGGCACCCGAGGATTCGGTTAGCCATGGCTTGTGTAAGCAAAGGTTGGGAGGAGTGTCACCCATAAATAAACAAAAACTAAAGTACATGTGTAAACAAAAGAGAAGAGGGATGATCTACCTTGCTGGTAGAGATAACGTCCTTCATGGGAGCCGCGCGGGAAAGTCTGGTTGGCGAGGTAGTTAGAGTACCCATTACCATTTGTTGACAACAACAAACACCTCTCAAAATTTTACTTGTATGCTCTCTATATGATTTCAACACTTCTAAAGCTCTAGCACATGATTTAATCCTGCTTCCCTCTGCGAAGGGCCTTTCTTTTACTTTATGTTGAGTCAGTTCACCTATTTCTCTCCACCTCAAGAAGCAAACACTTGTGTGAACTGTGCATTGATTCCTACATATTTGCATATTGCACTTGTTATATTACTCTATGTTGACAATATCCATGAGATATACATGTTATAAGTTGAAAGCAACCGCTGAAACTTAATCTTCTTTTGTGTTGCTTCAATACCTTTACTTTGAATTATTGCTTTATGAGTTAACTTTTATGCAAGACTTATTGATGCTTGTCTTGAAGTGCTATTCATGAAAAGTCTTTGCTTTATGATTCACTTGTTTACTCATGTCATATACATTGTTTTGATCGCTGCATTCACTACATATGCTTTACAAATAGTATGATCAAGATTCTGATGGCATGTCACTCCGTAAATTATACGTGTTATCGTTTTACCTGCTCGGGACGAGCAGAACTAAGCTTGGGGATGCTGATACGTCTCCGACGTATCGATAATTTCTTATGTTCCATGCCACATTATTGATGCTATCTACATGTTTTATGCACACTTTATGTCATATTCGTGCATTTTCTGGAACTAACCTATTAACAAGATGCCGAAGTGCCGCCTCTGTTTTCGCTGTTTTTGGTTTCAGAAATCCTAGTAACGAAATATTCTCGAATCGGACGAAATCAACGCCTGTGTTCCTATTTTCACCGGAAGCATCCAGAACACCCGAGAGCCACCAGGGAGGGGGCACAGGCCCACCAAACCACATGGCGGCGCGGCCAGGGGGGGGCCCGCACCACCCTATGGTGTGGGCACCCCTTCAGCCCTCCTGCGCCGCCTCTTCGCCTATTTAAAGCCTCCGTCGCGAAAACCCTGATGCGTTCGACAAAACCCACAAAAACCTTCCAGAGCCGCCGCCATCGCGAAGCCAAGATCTGGGGGACAGGAGTCTCTGTTCCGGCACGCCGCCGGGATGGGGAAGTGCCCCCGGAAGGCTTCTCCATCGACACCGCTGCCATCTTCACCGCCATCTTCATCACCGCTGCTGCTCCCATGAGGAGGGAGTAATCCACCCCCGAGGCTCGGGGCTGTACCGGTAGCTATGTGGTTAATCTCTCTCCTATGTACCTCAATACAATGATCTCATGAGCTGCTTTACATGATTGAGATTCATATGAGTTTTGTATCACTACTATCTATGTGCTACTCTAGCAAAGTTATTAAAGTAGTTCTATTCCTCCTGCACGTGTGTAAAGGTGACAGTGTGTGCACCGTGTTAGTACTTGGTTTATGCTATGATCATGATCTCTTGTAGATTGCGAAGTTAACTATTGCTATGATAGTATTGATGTGATCTATTCCTCCTACATATGCATGAAGGTGACAGTGTGCATGCTATGTTAGTACTTGGTTTAGTCATTTGATCTATCTTACACTATAAGGTTACTAAAATATGAACATTAATTGTGGAGCTTGTTAACTCCGGCATTGAGGGTTCGTGTAATCCTACGCAATGTGTTCATCATCCAACAAAAGTGTAGAGTATGCATTTATCTATTCTGTTATGTGATCAATGTTGAGAGTGTCCACTAGTGAAAGTCTAATACCTAGGCCTTGTTCCTAAATACTGCTGCGTTACTACTGCTTGTTTACTGTTTCACTGTGTTACTACTGCTGCAATACTACCACCATCAACTACATGCCAGCAAGCTATTTTCTGGCACCGTTGCTACTGCTCATACTTATTCATACCACCTGTATTTCACTATCTCTTCGCCGAACTAGTGCACCTATTTGGTGTGTTGGGGACACAAGAGACTTCTTGCTTTGTGGTTGCAGGGTTGCATGAGAGGGATATCTTTGACCTCTTCCTCCCTGGGTTCGATAAACCTTGGGTGATCCACTTAAGGGAAAACTTGCTGCTGTTCTACAAACCTCTGCTCTTGGAGGCCCAACACTGTCTACAGGAAAAGGAGGGGGAAGTAGACATCAAGCTATTTTCTGGCGCCGTTGCCGGGGAGGAAAGGTAAAAGGTACTCACACTCCGTATCTCGGCTATTAAGCTATTTTCCGGCGTTGTAAGTACTCGAAGCTATTTCCTTTAGATCATGCAATTGCAACTTTTTGTTTCTTGTTTACACTAGTAAGGCATAATGGACAACATCTGTGAGCTTTTTATTCTATTTCCTGAGTCAAGACATGAATGGTTTAATGCGAAAATTAAAAAACCCATGGAATCTTATTTGCATGCTAGTAGCAATGATATTAGTATGAACGCTTTGAACACCATTGTTGCTAATGATATGGAAAATTCTAAGCTTGGGGAAGCTGGCTTTGATGAGCATGATATTTTTAGTCCCCCAAGCATTGAGGAGAAAATTTTCTTTGATGATACTTTGCCTCCTATTTATGATGATTATAATGATAGTGGTCTTTTGGTGCCACCTACTATGGAGAGTAAATTTTGTTGTGATTATACAATGCTTCCAACACTTGATGAGAATAATAATGATAGCTACTTTGTTGAATTTGCTCCCACTACATCTAATAAAATTGATTATGCTTATGTGGAGAGTAATAATTTTATGCATGAGACTCATGATAAGAATGCTTTATGTGATAGTTATATTGTTGAGTTTGCTCATGACACTACTGAAAGTTATTATGAGAGAGGAAAATATGATTGTAGAAATTTTCATGTTACTAAAACACCTCTCTATGTGCTGAAATTTTTGAAGCTACACTTGTTCTATCTTCCTATGCTTGTTACTTTGCTATTCATGAACTTGTTTATTTACAAGATTCCTTTGCATAGGAAGCATGTTAGACTTAAATGTGTTTTGAATTTGCCTCTTGATGCTCTCTTTTGCTTCAACTACTATTTCTTATGAGTGCATCATTAAAACTGCTGAACCCATCTTAATGGCTATAAAGAAAGAACTTCTTGGGAGATAACCCATGTGTTATTTTGCTACAGTACTTTGTTTTATATTTGTGTCTTGGAAGTTGTTTACTACTGTAGCAACCTCTCCTTATCTTAGTTTTGTGTTTTTTTGTGCCAAGTAAAGTCTTTGATAGTAAAGTCAATACTAGATTTGGATTACTGCACAGAAACTGTTTTCTTGCTGTCACGAATCTGGGCCTAATTCTCTGTAGGTAACTCGGAAAATTATGCCAATTTACGTGCATGATCCTCAGATATGTACGAAACTTTCATTCAATTTGAGTATTTTCATTTGAGCAAGTCTGGTGCCATTTTAAAATTCGTCAATACGAACTGTTCTGTTTTGACAGATTCTGCCTTTTATTTCGCATTGCCTCTTTTGCTATGTTGGATGAATTTCTTTGATCCACTAATGTCCAAAAGAGCTTTATGCAATGTCCAGAAGTGTTAAGAATGATTGTGTCACCTCTGAATATGTTAATTTTTATTGTGCACTAACCCTCTAATGAGTTTGTTTCGAGTTTGGTGTGAAGGAAGTTTTCAAGGGTCAAGAGAGGAGGATGATATACTATGATCAAGAAGAGTGAAAGCTCTAAGCTTGGGGATGCCCCGGTGGTTCACCCGTGAATATATCAAGAAGACTCAAGCGTCTAAGCTTGGGGATGCCCAAGGCATCCCCTTCTTCATCGACAACATTATCAGGTTCCTCCCCTGAAACTATATTTTTATTCCATCACATCTTATGTACTTTACTTGGAGCGTCTGTTTGTTTTTGTTTTTGTTTGTGTTTGAATAAATTGGATTATATCATGCTTGTGTGGGAGAGAGACATGCTCCGCTGTAGCATATGGACAAGTATGTCCTTAGTTTCTACTCATAGTATTCATGGCGAAGTTTCTTCTTCGTTAAATTGTTATATGGTTGGAATTGGAAAATGATACATGTAGTAATTGCTATAATGTCTTGGGTAATGTGATACTTGGCAATTGTTGTGCTCATGTTTAAGCTCTTGCATCATATACTTTGCACCTATTAATGAAGAAATACATAGAGCATGCTAAAATTTGGTTTGCATAATTGGTCTCTCTAAGGTCTAGATAATTTCTAGTATTGAGTTTGAACAACAAGGAAGACGGTGTAGAGTCTTATAATGTTTTCAATATGTCTTTTATGTAAGTTTTGCTGCACCGGTTCATCCTTGTGTTTGTTTCAAATAAGCCTTGCTAGCCTAAACCTTGTATCGAGAGGGAATACTTCTCATGCATCCAAAATCCTTGAGCCAACCACTATGCCATTTGTGTCCACCATACCTACCTACTACATGGTATTTTCTGCCATTCCAAGTAAATACTTCATGTGCTACCTTTAAACCTTCAAAATGCTTCTCAATTTGTGTTAATGTTTTATAGCTCATGAGGAAGTATGTGGTGTTTATCTTTCAACCTTGTCATTTACTTTTGACAGACTTTCATAATGGACTAGTGGCACATCCGCTTATCCAATAATTTTGCAAAAAGAGCTGGCAATGGGGTTCCCAGCCCCAATTAATTACAACTTGCATTAATAATTCTCTTCACATGTTTTGCTCTGATTCATCAGCAAAGCAACTTAATTTTGCAAATAGACACTCCTCCATGGTATGAGATTGATGGTAGGCACCCGAGGATTCGGTTAGCCATGGCTTGTGTAAGCAAAGGTTGGGAGGAGTGTCACCCATAAATAAACAAAAACTAAAGTACATGTGTAAACAAAAGAGAAGAGGGATGATCTACCTTGCTGGTAGAGATAACGTCCTTCATGGGAGCCGCTCTTGAAAGTCTGGTTGGCGAGGTAGTTAGAGTACCCATTACCATTTGTTGACAACAACAAACACCTCTCAAAATTTTACTTTTATGCTCTCTATATGATTTCAAAACTTAAAAAGCTCTAGCACATGATTTAATCCCTGCTTCCCTCTGCGAAGGGCCTTTCTTTTACTTTATGTTGAGTCAGTTCACCTATTTCTCTCCACCTCAAGAAGCAAACACTTGTGTGAACTGTGCATTGATTCCTACATATTTGCATATTGCACTTGTTATATTACTCTATGTTGACAATATCCATGAGATATACATGTTATAAGTTGAAAGCAACCGCTGAAACTTAATCTTCTTTTGTGTTGCTTCAATACCTTTACTTTGAATTATTGCTTTATGAGTTAACTTTTATGCAAGACTTATTGATGCTTGTCTTGAAGTGCTATTCATGAAAAGTCTTTGCTTTATGATTCACTTGTTTACTCATGTCATATACATTGTTTTGATCGCTGCATTCACTACATATGCTTTACAAATAGTATGATCAAGATTATGATGGCATGTCACTCCAGAAATTATCTGTGTTATCGTTTTACCTGCTCGGGACGAGCAGAACTAAGCTTGGGGATGCTGATACGTCTCCGACGTATCGATAATTTCTTATGTTCCATGCCACATTATTGATGTTATCTACATGTTTTATGCACACTTTATGTCATATTCGTGCATTTTCTGGAACTAACCTATTAACAAGATGCCGAAGTGCCAGTTCCTGTTTTCTGCTGTTTTTGGTTTCAGAAATCCTAGTAACGAAATATTCTCGGAATCGGACGAAATCAACGCCCAGGTTCCTATTTTCACCGGAAGCATCCAGAACACCCGAGAGCCACCAGGGAGGGGGCACAGGCCCACCAAACCACATGGCGGCGCGGCCAGGGGGGGCCCGCGCCACCCTATGGTGTGGGCACCCCTTCAGCCCTCCTGCGCCGCCTCTTCGCCTATTTAAAGCCTCCGTCGCGAAAACCCTGATGCGTTCGACAAAACCCACGAAAACCTTCCAGAGCCGCCGCCATCGCGAAGCCAAGATCTGGGGGACAGGAGTCTCTGTTCCGGCACGCCGCCGGGACGGGGAAGTGCCCCCGGAAGGCTTCTCCATCGACACCGCTGCCATCTTCACCGCCATCTTCATCACCGCTGCTGCTCCCATGAGGAGGGAGTAATCCACCCCCGAGGCTCGGGGCTGTACCAGTAGCTATGTGGTTAATCTCTCTCCTATGTACCTCAATACAATGATCTCATGAGCTGCTTTACATGATTGAGATTCATATGAGTTTTGTATCACTACTATCTATGTGCTACTCTAGCAAAGTTATTAAAGTAGTTCTATTCCTCCTGCACGTGTGTAATGGTGACAGTGTGTGCACCGTGTTAGTACTTGGTTTATGCTATGATCATGATCTCTTGTAGATTGCGAAGTTAACTATTGCTATGATAGTATTGATGTGATCTATTCCTCCTACATGTGCATGAAGGTGACAGTGTGCATGCTATGTTAGTACTTGGTTTAGTCATTTGATCTATCTTACACTATAAGGTTACTAAAATATGAACATTAATTGTGGAGCTTGTTAACTCCGGCATTGAGGGTTCGTGTAATCCTACGCAATGTGTTCATCATCCAACAAAAGTGTAGAGTATGCATTTATCTATTCTGTTATGTGATCAATGTTGAGAGTGTCCACTAGTGAAAGTCTAATACCTAGGCCTTGTTCCTAAATACTGCTGCGTTACTACTGCTTGTTTACTGTTTCACTGTGTTACTACTGCTGCAATACTACCACCATCAACTACACGCCAGCAAGCTATTTTCTGGGACCGTTGCTACTGCTCATACTTATTCATACCACCTGTATTTCACTATCTCTTCGCCGAACTAGTGCACCTATTTGGTGTGTTGGGGACACAAGAGACTTCTTGCTTTGTGGTTGCAGGGTTGCATGAGAGGGATATCTTTGACCTCTTCCTCCCTGAGTTCGATAAACCTTGGGTGATCCACTTAAGGGAAAACTTGCTGCTGTTCTACAAACCTCTGCTCTTGGAGGCCCAACACTGTCTACAGGAAAAGGAGGGGGAAGTAGACATCAGGCAACTACCCTCATTTACGGCGGGGTAGGCGACTGGACGCCGCGTGTCCGGCCGTTGCCCTCGTGGCCGCCTAGGTTTAGGCGCGGGAGACCATTAAACACCGGGGACTACCAACCTTCCCGCGTCGCCTTTGATGCGAACAGTCGCGTCCTCCCGCTGACAAGGCGGCCCCACACGCGAAAACCATCGTGCCGCGAGGCGCCGACGCGCCCGATTCGGGCCCTTCGCCGGTGTGAGCCCAAAAAATGCAACTACTACTACTATACTAGCGTATAGGGTGAGCAGGCCCTCCCATCAGTATCAGAGGAATTTGACAAGGGCTACAGGACGACTAGTTACATCACCAAAAAAGGTGATGCATGTCTCCTTCACATGGTCTTCTTATGTCATATAGTAAGGCACTAGCAATGATCGGCGCGGCGTGTCTAACTAATATACTCCCTCTATCTCAGAGCTTAAGGCGTAAAAATAAATTCGATTTTTGATCAAAGCATAAGGCGTAGGGTGAACTCTATCCTATTTCTACCGAAGATGCCCCTCTCAGCCGTTTCTCGTTTGCTAAAAACAGGGAGACGATTGACCCAGCTATGGCATGCACATGGTATTCACGCTGAATTAACTGCTCCTCCAGTCAATCTCCTCTAAAATCGGTGCCTCATTGGTTGTATACGGTGCATGCATGAGATGGTAGTTAACGAGGAGTCTGATGCGGCTACTTTAGGGAAGAGAGAGAAATACGGAGTAAAAGGAGTGAGTTATTAGAGATTTATGAGGGGCAAGTATGGAAGCTAATTTCCACGCCAACCCTACTTAATCCTAGCGCCAATTTATTTACACCTTAAGTTGTGAGATGGAGTAAATGTTTAGCAGTTGTAAATATTTATGGGCTTTTCATCAGCAATGATGATGGCACAACATGAAGTGAAGTTTAGCAGTTGTAGCATGATTTTTTTTTTGAATAAATGATGCTCAAACTCACCGATTCTCAAACTGCCCTTACAACGTTAAGGGAGCTGATATTAGGCACATACCCACTTTCCCTAAGCCCTGAGACAACGCAATCAAACATCATGCTATCCGGAAGTCTGAAACAATCTCAACTGTGAAGAGATCAACATTTAATTTAACAAAACTATCTAATCCTGATGTGTAGAGAACGAATCCGTTGCACATATTGCTGCAACTCATAAATAGATCACAACACAACTTCAGGATTATTTTTTACAGAACACAATTTTGTGATGCCATTTGTTATCACTCCTTGGTGTGTATCTTGTGCAGTATTGGTTAAATTGCTAGGCCATATACTAATACTGATGGTTCATGTCTCCAGTTGTGAAAGTAAGAGTTCATATACTTAGCCAAATGCTCAGCTAGCTACCCCATGTAGGAAACTGACCGTGGGAAGGTAATTGCATCCTTCTCAGAATTTGATCTATTAAAAGACATCTGAAAACAAAAGACGGCTACCCTGAAGTAATTGAGTGTAAGATGAAATACTAAAATTGCTACACCAGCAAAAGTGGACAATTGCCTCATCTAAGCTGGTCTAGTGTACATCCATGTTTAACATGTGAAGATGTGAGCGTATAAATTAGTAGCCAAAAACAACAGACTATTTTCGTGGAAAGCACGGCAAAGTAAATGCGAGATAATTCTACTTTAGCAATCGTCTCACCTTGACACATGTAATATGAACTATAGTTTCATGAACAGTAATTAGTAAGAACAGAGAAAAGTAACAGCTGCCTTAGTTGATATAATCTAAAAATAGTAGCTGCCCATTTCAGCTAATGATTTGTCCAGATAGAAAAGCCCAACAGAAACTAAGCATCGAAACGTCTCAATAATATATAGAAAATAACTCTACATCAGGATAAGAATGAATTCGGTAGCTAACTCTATTTGAGTCTTTCTGTTACTTCGATCGATGTTTACATACTAAAGTGGAACCGCAATAATGTTTACGTGATCGACATCGAGCATTCTTGCGCTTTAGCATTTGTGTCATCTAGGTTATTATTGATGCCAAAACTAGACACTAGTTAGTGTATACACAGTTATATACTACCTCTGTCCCACCGAAAGTGTCTGAGATTTGTCCAAATTCAGATGTATCTAGACAGTGAAAGCATATAGATAGATTCAAATTTTGACAAATATATATCATCTTAAGTTTAAGTCCTGTCAGTAGTTAATTCCCTTTGTCTTAAGTGATCTATTAGAGATCTTCCCTGTGACCACCCGAAGGGTAAGAAATGTTTAACTGTATAAGTGGATTGCCTAGACCTTTCCATCAGTTCGGACTTTTGGTTGCGTTGGCTAGTCGATGAAGCTTGACATGGTGTCAGAGCCAGGGTCTCGAGTTCGAGTCCTGGCTTTCGCAATTTATCCTAAAATTGCCGCCCTTGCGATCAGTTCGGACTTTTGGTTGTGTTGGTAGTGCATTAAGCTTGACAAGAAAGAAATGCCTTTTTATAGCTAACCCCAAGTCTGGTAACATTTGCAAAATAGGTATCAGATGCAGCTATCCATTCAATAGAAGAATTTGCATTTTAGAGTTGAAGGTTCATAATCTCTTCTCTACTATTGATAGTTAAGGGTACACAGGGTATTTCTTTACCTCATTTTCGCGTTCTAAAAAAGGTACGCCATATGGTTGTGCTAAGTTAAACTGATTTAAGTCTGTTCAAGTTTATCGAAAGTTATACTACCAACATCTAAAACATCAATATAGGCTCATATATTACAAAAGATATTTAGATTTTCTTTTCTCGAACACATGCCTAGTCGTGCATCATTATATATTAGAGCATACATGGTTGTAGCAAGGCTACGAAAAACTGAGAAAGCAAAAAGAAAGAACTATACGGGGGACTACAGCAGCTAACTTTGCTAGGCCTGCAGTGCTAAATCTTATATATATATGAGGTTGTAGATATTAGTCGTAAACTTACTCAAACTTAAATAACACTTGATTAGGAAAAAGATAACCTGAGTTATTTTGAATGAGGGGACGTCACAATCACTAATCAAAGATAATTGCGGGAAACTGAAATCTATTCAAGAAAATGGGAGAAATAATGTATCAAACACAAAATTAATTATACCATTTTGCAGATTGTTCACCGATATAAACAAAGAACTGTTTGATCTGCATGTAGGTACATCCAATCAACGCTTTTTCCCCGATCTCTAGAAAATATAAGCTACGCATGTAATTACAAACGATTTTCTTCTATTTTTCTGTTTCTACGTTAACATTTGAGATACTTGTTAATTACATCCATATTCTGCAGTTGCATAGAGTTACTAATTCAGGAATGCATTCACATACGGAGTATACTATGTTTGCTGATGACTGACTAGTACTAATTCATTGCAAGCAACGGTTCATTCATATTCAGATAAAGGATGTGATCGTTAAGTCATATACTTATGAAAGTCCTTATGCATCTCTCTGATGCAGATGGCGGGGGTCTCTCGTCCTCCTTTTGGAGGCAAAATCAATTAGTTATATATGAAACAATGGGTGTAAAAGGTTATCAAAAAGGGTGCCTTCGTAGTGCTACGTTATCTTTTGAGATATTGGTTAATTACATCCATATTCTGCATTGGCGTAGAGTTACTAATTCACGAATGCAATCACATACTGAGCATACTATGTTTGTTGGTGGCTAATTAGTACTACTAATTCATTGCAAGCAACGGTTCATTCATATTCAGCAAAAGGGGGTGTGATCATTAAGTCATTTAAGAAAGGTAAAATATAAACAAGGTAGTTCATTAATAACTTCATTGGTTAAGGCAGTGTATCATGCAATGCAAAAGGACTGAAAAAATACCATTTGCGGTGTCCCAGAAGTACGTGGAGCCGTCAGTTTCATCCACCGCAAAAACGTGGCCACCGATTTCAATGGCATCACAGTAATTTGGATAATCAGGTGCAGGTGTAAGGGCCTCCAGCATGGGCATTCTCCAGTCACCCCCCCCCCCCTTCAAGGTAGAAAATCGTTTTGTCGAACAAGGCGATGAGCTTGTAATCTGCGTACCTCCCACCTTTTGTGGGCACTTGGCAGATTACAATCTTCAACAAATCAATTGCTGGACCCCAGTTAAAAGAGTATGCAGGTTGATATGAAAAACTACTATGATCGATCTTCGAAGCAGGTAGGGATGGAAGGGGGATATGTCGCTCGGTGTAGACGTTCACGAGGCACCACTGGTACCCATGATGATCGGCGGCGGCGATCCAGTCGCCGTTCGCGCCAAGCCATTTTCTGTCGTGCATGAACGGCAGGGCGATAGAACGGCGAGGATGGTCGAGGGGCACCAGGTCGTACACGGTATCATGCAGACGAGATGCTGTCGCCCAATCCCAGTGTTCATCGAACCAATAAGCAGGCGGAGGCATCAACAGGCAGGGTTCACCCCAATGGTGCATCTTACCTTCATCCTTGCTGATCCGGTCGTAGAGCTCCCTGGAACATGCGGCAAGTCGGACGGTGTAGGTAACGTTCAGATGCGCAGCGATGAGGTCGATGTTGTCGCCGGTGAGAGCCTCCAAGTGGCCGTCCCCGCCGCCCCGGCAAAGCCTAGAATATTCCATCACGTGAAGATGGATTTAGGTGGATGGCGGATGCAACTGCGTGATGTCTACGCCCCCCTCCTTTTCCTGTAGACAGTGTTGGGCCTCCAAGAGCAGAGGTTTGTAGAATAGTAGCAAGTTTCCCTTAAGTGGATCACCCAAGGTTTATCGAACTCAGGGAGGAAGAGGTCAAAGATATCCCTCTCATGCAACCCTGCAACCACAAAGCAAGAAGTCTCTTGTGTCCCCAACACACCTAATAGGTGCACTAGTTCGGCGAAGAGATAGTGAAATACAGGTGGTATAAATAAGTATGAGCAGCGGCACCAGAAAAGTGCTTTGCCCAGGACAGTAAACAAGCAGTAGTAACGCAGCAGTAGTAACGCATCAGTAGTAACGCAGCAGTAGTAACGCATCAGTAGTAACGCAGTAAAACAGTAAACAAGCAGCGATAGCAGTATTTAGGAACAAGGCCTAGGGATTAGACTTTCACTAGTGGACACTCTCAACATTGATCACATAACAGAATAGATAAATGCATACTCTACACTCTCTTGTTGGATGATGAACACATTGCGTAGGATTACACGAACCCTCAATGCCGGAGTTAACAAGCTCCACAATTCAATGTTCATATTTAAATAACCTTAGAGTGTAAGATAGATCAATAAGACTAAACCAAGTACAAACATAGCATGCACACTGTCACCTTCATGCTAAGAAAGGAGGAATAGATCATATCAATACTATCATAGCAATAGTTAACTTCATAATCTACAAGAGATCATAATCATAGCATAAACCAAGTACTAACATGGATGCACACACTGTCACCATTACACCGTGCAGGAGGAATAAAACTACTTTAATAACATTGCTAGAGTAGCACATAGATAAATTGTGATACAAAACACATTGCAATCATAAAGAGATATAAATAAGCACTTCACTATGCCATTCATAACAGTGAATAAGTATTCTGTGAAATATAGCCTAAGAGACCCACACGGTGCACACCCTGTCACCTTTACACACGTGGGACAAGGAGTCTCCGGAGATCACATAAGTAAAATTCACTTGACTAGCATAACGACATCTAGATTACAAGTATCATCATATGAATCTCAATCATGTAAGGCAGCTCATGAGATTATTGTATTGAAGTACATAGGAGAGAGATGAACCACATAGCTACCGGTACAGCCCCGAGCCTCGATGGAGAACTACTCCCTCCTCATGGGAGACAGCAGCGTTGATGGAGATGGCGGTGGTGTCGATGGAGGAGCCTTCCGGGGGCACTTCCCCGTTCCGGCGGCGTGCCGGAACAGAGACTCCTGTCCCCCAGATCTCGGCTTCGCGATGGCGGCGGCTCTGGATGGTTTCTCGTACCGTGGCTTTTCCGTCTCGAGGTTTTAGGTCGAGGGGCTTCTTATAGGCGAAGAGGCGGCGTCAGAGGGTCGAAGGGGCGCCCACACTATAGGGTGGCGCGGGCCCCCCCTGGCCGCGCCGGCCTAGGGTTTGGTGGGCCTGTGCCCCCTCTCTGGCGGTTCTCGTGTGTTCTAGATGCTTCCGGGCAAAATAGGAACCTGGGCGTTGATTTCGTCCGATTCCGAGAATATTTCGTTACTAGGATTTCTGAAACCAAAAACAGCAGAAAACAGGAACTGGCACTTCGGCATCTTGTTAATAGGTTAGTTCCAGAAAATGCACGAATATGACATAAAGTGTGCATAAAACATGTAGATAACATCAATAATGTGGCATAGAACATAAGAAATTATCGATACGTCGGAGACGTATCAGCATCCCCAAGCTTAGTTTCTGCTCGTCCCGAGCAGGTAAACGATAAACAAAGATAATTTCTGGAGTGACATGCCATCATAACCTTGATCATACTATTTGTAAAGCATATGTAGTGAATGCAGCGATCAAAACAATGTATATGACATGGGTAAACAAGTGAATCATAAAGCAAAGACTTTTCATGAATAGTACTTCAAGACAAGCATCAATAAGTCTTGCATAAGAGTTAACTCATAAAGCAATAATTCAAAGTAAAAGCATTGAAGCAACACAAAGGAAGATTAAGTTTCAGCGGTTGCTTTCAACTTGTAACATGTATATCTCATGGATATTGTCAACATAGAGTAATATAATAAGTGCAATATGCAAGTATGTAGGAATCAATGCACAGTTCACACAAGTGTTTGCTTCTTGAGGTGGAGAGAAATAGGTGAACTGACTCAACATAAAAGTAAAAGAAAGGTCCTCCATAGAGGAAAAGCATCGATTGCTATATTTGTGCTAGAGCTTTTATTTTGAAAACATGAAACAATTTTGTCAACGGTAGTAATAAAGCATATGTATCATGTAAATTATATCTTACAAGTTGCAAGCCTCATGCATAATATACTAATAGTGCCCGCACCTTGTCCTAATTAGCTTGGACTACCGGGATCATCGCAATGCACATGTTTTAACCAAGTGTCACAATGGGGTACCTCTATGCCGCCTGTACAAAGGTCTAAGGAGAAAGCTCGCATCGGATTTCTCGCTATTGATTATTCTCAACTTAGACATCCATACCGGGACAACATAGACAACAAATAACGGACTCCTATTTAATGCATAAGCATGTGGCAACAATTATTATTCTCATATGAGATTGAGGATATATGTCCAAAACTGAAACTTCCACCATGAACCATGGCTTTAGTTTGCGGCCCAATGTTCTTCTCTAACAATATGCATGCTTAACCATAAGGTGGTAGATCGCTCTTACTTCAGACAAGACGAACATGCATAGCAACTCACATGATATTCAACAAAGAGTAGTTGATGGCGTCCCCAGGAACATGGTTATCGCACAACAAGCAACTTAATAAGAGATAAAGTGCATAAGTACATATTCAATACCACAATAGTTTTTAAGCTATTTGTCCCATGAGCTATATATTGTAAAGGTGAAGAATGGAAATTTAAAGGTAGCACTCAAGCAATTTACTTTGGAATGGCGGAGAAATACCATGTAGTAGGTAGGTATGGTGAACACAAATGGCATAGTGGTTGGCTCAAGTATTTTGGATGCATGAGAAGTATTCCCTCTCGATACAAGGTTTAGGCTAGCAAGGTTATTTGAAACAAACACAAGGATGAACCGGTGCAGCAAAACTCACATAAAAGACATATTGAAAACATTATAAGACTCTACACCGTCTTCCTTGTTGTTCAAACTCAATACTAGAAATTATCTAGACCTTAGAGAGACCAAATATGCAAACCAAATTTAAGCATGCTCTATGTATTTCTTCATTAATGGGTGCAAAGTATATGATGCAAGAGCTTAAACATGAGCACAACAATTTCCAAGTATCACATTATCCAAGACATTATAGCAATTACTACATGTATCATTTTCCAATTCCAACCATATAACAATTTAACGAAGAAGAAACTTCGCCATGAATACTATGAGTAGAAACTAAGGACATACTTGTCCATATGCTACAGCGGAGCGTGTCTCTCTCCCACACAAGCATGATGTAATCCAATTTATTCAAACACAAACAAAAATAAAAGCATATAGACGCTCCAAGTAAAGCACATAAGATGTGACCGAATAAAAATATAGTTTCAAGAGAAGGAACCTGATAGTTTGTCGATGAAGAAGGGGATGCCTTGGGCATCCCCAAGCTTAGACGCTTGAGTCTTCTTGATATATGCAGGGGTGAACCATGGGGAATCCCCAAGCTTAGAGCTTTCACTCTTCTTGATCATAGTATGTCATCCTCCTCTCTTGACCCTTGAAAACTTCCTTCACACCAAACTTCTCATAAACTTCATTAGAGGGGTTAGTACATAATCAAAAACTCACATGTTCAGAGGTGACACAATCATTCTTAACACTTCTGGACATTGCTCAAAGCTACTGGAAGGTAATGGAACAAAGAAATCCACCCAACACAGCGAAAGAAGCAATGCGAAATAAAAGGCAGAATCTGTCAAAACAGAACAGTCCGTAAAGACGAATTTTTAATAAATACTTCCGTTGCTCAGATCAGAAAACTCAAAACTAATGAAAGTTGCGTACATATCTGAGGAACACGCACGTAAATTGGCATATTTTTATGATTTTTCTACAGAGAAAACAGCCCAGATTCGTGACAGATAGAAATCTGTTTCTGTGCAGAAATCCAAATCTAGTATCAACCTTCGATCAGAGGCTTCACTTGGCACAATAAAACACAAAACTAAGATAAGGAGAGGTTTCTACAGTAGTAAACAACTTCCAAGACACAAATATAAAATAAAGTACTGTAGCAAAATAACACATGGGTTATCTCCCAAGAAGTTCTTTTCTTTATAGCTATTAAGATGGGCTCAGCAGTTTTAATAATGCACTCGCAAGAAATAGTATTTGAAGCAAAAGAGAGCATCAAGAGGAAAATTCAAAACACATTTAAGTCTAACCCACTTCCTATGCATAGGAATCTTGTAAATAAACAAGTTCATGAAGAGCAAAGTGACAAGCATAGGAAGATAAAACAAGTATAGCTTCAAAAATTTCAGCACATAGAGAGGTGTTTTAGTAACATGAAAATTTCTACAACCATATTTTCCTCTCTCATAATAACTTTCAGTAGCAACATGAGCAAACTCAACAATATAACTATCACATAAAGCATTCTTATCATGAGTCTCATGCATAAAATTATTACTCTCCACATAAGCATAATCAATTTTATTAGTTGTAGTGGGAGCAAATTCAACAAAGTAGCTATCATTATTATTCTCATCATCAAATATAGGAGGCATATTGTAATCATAATCAAATTTATCCTCCATAACAGGTGGTACCAAAAGACTACTATCATTATAATCATCATAAATAGGAGGCAAAGTATTATCAAAGTAAATTTTCTCCTCAATGCTTGGGGGACTAAAAAGATCATGAAAACCAGCTTCCCCAAGCTTAGAACTTTCTATATCATTATCAACAATGGTGTTCAAAGCGTTCATACTAATATTACTACCAGCATGCAAATAAGATTCCATAGGTTTTTTAATTTTCGCATCAAACAATCCATGTTTTAAATCAGGAAATAGCATAAGAAGCTCATTCTTGTCCATTATGCCAAACTAGTGTAAACAAGAAACAAAAAGATGCAATTGCAGGATCAAAAGGAAATAGCTTCGAGTACTTACAACGGCGAAAATAGCTTGGTAGCCGAGATCCGGAGTGTGAGTACCTTTTACCTTTCCTCCCCGGCAACGGCGCCAGAAAATAGCTTGATGTCTACGCCCCCCTCCTTTTCCTGTAGACAGTGTTGGGCCCCCAAGAGCAGAGGTTTGTAGAACAGCAGCAAGTTTCCCTTAAGTGGATCACCCAAGGTTTATCGAACTCAGGGAGGAAGAGGTCAAAGATATCCCTCTCATGCAACCCTGCAACCACAAAGCAAGAAGTCTCTTGTGTCCCCAACACACCTAATAGGTGCACTAGTTCGGCGAAGAGATAGTGAAATACAGGTGGTATAAATAAGTATGAGCAGTGGCACCAGAAAAGTGCTTTGCCCAGGACAGTAAACAAGCAGTAGTAACGCAGCAGTAGTAACGCAGTAAAACAGTAAACAAGCAGCGATAGCAGTATTTAGGAACAAGGCCTAGGGATTAGACTTTCACTAGTGGACACTCTCAACATTGATCACATAACAGAATAGATAAATGCATACTCTACACTCTCTTGTTGGATGATGAACACATTGCGTAGGATTACACGAACCCTCAATGCCGGAGTTAACAAGCTCCACAATTCAATGTTCATATTTAAATAACCTTAGAGTGTAAGATAGATCAATAAGACTAAACCAAGTACTAACATAGCATGCACACTGTCACCTTCATGCTAAGAAAGGAGGAATAGATCATATCAATACTATCATAGCAATAGTTAACTTCATAATCTACAAGAGATCATAATCATAGCATAAACCAAGTACTAACACGGATGCACACACTGTCACCATTACACCGTGCAGGAGGAATAAAACTACTTTAATAACATTGCTAGAGTAGCACATAGATAAATTGTGATACAAAACACATTGCAATCATAAAGAGATATAAATAAGCACTTCACTATGCCATTCATAACAGTGAATAAGTATTCTGTGAAATATAGCCTAAGAGACCCACACGGTGCACACACTGTCACCTTTACACACGTGGGACAAGGAGTCTCCGGAGATCACATAAGTAAAATTCACTTGACTAGCATAACGACATCTAGATTACAAGTATCATCATATGAATCTCAATCATGTAAGGCAGCTCATGAGATTATTGTATTGAAGTACATAGGAGAGAGATGAACCACATAGCTACCGGTACAGCCCCGAGCCTCGATGGAGAACTACTCCCTCCTCATGGGAGACAGCAGCGTTGATGGAGATGGCGGTGGTGTCGATGGAGGAGCCTTCCGGGGGCACTTCCCCGTTCCGGCGGCGTGCCGGAACAGAGACTCCTGTCCCCCAGATCTCGGCTTCGCGATGGCGGCGGCTCTGGATGGTTTCTCGTACCGTGGCTTTTCCGTCTCGAGGTTTTAGGTCGAGGGGCTTCTTATAGGTGAAGAGGCGGCGTCAGAGGGTCGAAGGGGCGCCCACACTATAGGGTGGCGCGGGACCCCCCTGGCCGCGCCGGCCTAGGGTTTGGTGGGCCTGTGCCCCCTCTCTGGCGGTTCTCGTGTGTTCTGGATGCTTCCGGGCAAAATAGGAACCTGGGCGTTGATTTCGTCCGATTCCGAGAATATTTCGTTACTAGGATTTCTGAAACAAAAAATAGCAGAAAACAGGAACTGGCACTTCGACATCTTGTTAATAGGTTAGTTCCAGAAAATGCACGAATATGACATAAAGTGTGCATAAAACATGTAGATAACATCAATAATGTGGCATGGAACATAAGAAATTATCGATACGTCGGAGACGTATCACTGCGCTTGGGGTTTTCTGAGGAGAGGGCGAGCGCTATGGAAGGAACGATGCGGCGTGGTGGGGATCGAGATCCTGCGCGTGCGCGTGATTCTGGGAGGGTGAAGAAAAAGATGATAGACATGCAAGGGGCAAAACCTAGGCAGTACTCTAGGCTGCTGCTGCTGCGACTGGGCGCCGATTTGACAGTTGGTAGATGGTAGACTAGCACGCCACCCATCTATAAATTTGCGACGACGTTTGGTGCAGTGATGTCTCGTCACATCAGCTTGAGCAGAGAGGTTTTTTTTTTACAGTTTCCATTACGATATATTTTTCGCCGATAATCGTAGTACTCTATGCCAGAGACACGTACCTTAACACGTGGGCAGCATGCAACCGCGCGAGCACCAAAATGAAATGAGAGATGTTTTAGAGCAGAACTTCATTTTCAATGCCTTTCCTAGCTTGGTTTGGAAACCGGACGGAGCTTCAGTGACTTGATGCTTCCAAGTCTCATTGTGACTAGGTGCCACCATCTACCATCATTCGAGATCCAAAGTTCCAAACTATCTGTTATTTCGAAGCTAAAAAAAGAAAAAACTATTCAGAAAATTTTGAAAAAAATCCAGTAATATGTAGATGCCTTGTTTTAAAATCTATGAATATTTCATCCCATTCGGATGACTAGCTTGTGATTAAATAGCTTCTTACGTATTCGAGCACTAGTTTAAACTAAATATATATTTTCTCACAAACCTATGATTCAAATCGAATGAAACTCCACCAAAATATAAATTGAAATATGCATGATTTACTGCAATGTGAGCGGATAATTCAATCCCACGAAAAGACAATATGCTCCAAGACCAGTAATCTCTTCCCTAGCTTATCTGAACATAACTGACAGTGTCCTTAGAGAACATCTTGCAGCCTCAGTAAAGCCTCAGGTATGAACAAGAAGCATATTGCCATCTACAGATCACGCTAAGAACCACAACCCAGGATCATCCTCATAGCCTATATCATCAAGGTTTCCCTCCAAAATGCTTATGTTTTTGGAAAGTTTTCTTGACAATAGGGAAGATTCTGAAGGGCTTAGATTCGCTACAATAGCAACAAATGGAAAATTTTCGCCGCTAAAAAGAGTATCCCGCCATTTTAATATACACTTACTAGTAGTTGATCAATTATGCATTGCAAAACACAAAGTTCAGATCAAATGTGCAACATACCAACAGAAAGTTAACTAGCAGTTTTACGAGCACATGGCGATATTAAGGTGATGAAGCAGTTAACTAGCAGAACAAGATCTCCTACTCAGGGACGCTCTTGGTGGACGCCGAGATATAGGTCGCTAGCTGTGCACGGAGATCCTCCTTCTCCTTGATAATCGCCTTAAGGACGGCGGTTTGTCCGCGCATTAGCACCCTCGAGATCTGCCTCTTGAGCTTTAATTTCAACTTCTGTTCCATGAGATACTTGATGAGGTTGCTTCCAGTATCCATCCATGTGACGCTCTTGTTGTTCAGTTCCACCCAGTAGGCGTTCTGCTGCTTAAGCATGTCGACGCATTGCGCAAGATGAAAGGAGATCTCCTTCTCAGACGCCAAAACTCTGTGAAGACGATCACACTCCAGGGTGAGGGAGTGTTCATTCTCCAGCTGGCTGCCTATGTGGGCCTTGTTCTCCTCCTTTTGCTACAACAATCATTGTATGAAAAAAAAACAAATCAACCCATTCATATATGAGTATTAATTACCCGCAAACAATAGGACTACTAATTTCTAGCATGGATATTGATAAAGGAATGGACAACACTCGGACGCTCCACAAATACCACAGGGTTCATCAACACATAATAATCGGAAAGAGTGATTACATAAACTATAAAAAAACAAGTGGACAGAGGCATACAGCCTACCTGGCTTGGCCGGGAAACGGGGCCGAACTTAGCTTCGGACGGCCGGACTTGGGGCGCCACCGTCGTTGTGGTTACCGGGGAGACATTTGAACCGCCGGCCCTGTGAGATGTAAATAACTGTAAAAACGGTTAGAAAATAAGAATCAACTGAAGGACACCCCGCTAGAAACTTACCCGGACGAACCCTCGCCCTTGATGGTGGTGTTTGCATCATCATCATTCATCAATGTGATGCTCTGGTTATGCAGTTCCACACAAACACGGTTCTGCTCATTAAGCCTGTCGAGCTCGGCAGTAAAGGTATTGATGCCTTGCTGAAGATTATGGCAGATCTTGTTCTCGGACGCCAAATCTACGTGAACAGGCTCAAACTCTGGGGTGAGGGAGAGTTCATTCCCCAGCTGGCTGCCTATGTGGGCCATGTTCACCTCCATTTGATGGCACGATCATTGTATGGAACAAAAAAGAATCCAACCAATTCATATATGAGTAATTACACGCAAAAAAATAGGAGTACTACTAATTTCTAGCACAGATCTTGATACAGGAATGGACATCACTTGGACGCTCCACAAATATCACAGTGTTCATCAACACATAATTAAAAGGAAAGTCGTGATTACATAAACTACTCCATCCTATCCCTTTTAGTAGTAGTAGTAAACACGGATTTAGTAAAGTTGTATTCTCCCTATGATCCCTTTTAGTTGACTCGGATTTAGTACAAAGTTGTACTAAATTTGAGTCAAATAAAATGGATCGGAGGGAGTACTAAATCTGAGTCTATTAAAATGGATTGGAGGGAGTATAAAAAAAAGTGGATAGAGGCATACAGCCTACCTGGCTTGGCCGTGAAACGGGGCCGAACTCAGCTTCCGACGACCGGACTTGGGGCGCCACCGTCGTGGGGTTACCGGGTAGACGTTTGAACCGCCGGCCCTGTGAGATGTAAATAAATGGAAAAAACAGTTATTAGAAAATAAGAATGAACTGGAGGACACGCCACTAGAAACCTACCCGGACGAACCCTCGCCCACTGGCTCGCTCTCCATCGAATAGAGGATAGACTGCTCTGCGAGAATGCTCAGGCGATCATAAGTGGCCATACAACGACGCGCTAGCTGGCTAGATGAGTTTTTCTCGGCGGTCCTAGTCCTCATCGTCTTCCCTAGGATATCCTGCCGCCGGGCCGCCCGGCTCAATGGAGCCATGGCTTGCGAGGTACGTAGTACTTTACTACTCAGTAGTTAGGGTGGAGGGCTGGTGAAGGCTAGTTAGTAGCTACCAGCAGAACAGAAAGAGAAGAAGGGCGGAGGGCTGGTCAAGGCTAAATCTTACATACACCCAGAAAAGACCATCGTGCCCTCGCGGGGCTTCTGAGCAATTATAGGGACGTGTGTTCTCAAATGGGCAAGATAGGGTACCTTCCCGAGGAAGCATCTAGCACCCAAGCCGATGGACTGCGCGTTGAACAATGGTTACAGTATGTGTAAAAAGAAAAGATAACAAGGGAAATGCCTGGCAGGGTCCAGAGGTGCATTTAATCGGACATGGGATTCCATAGTATTTTACACCATAGAGTATGTGAACATAAACACAGAATACAATCAAGCGCTTAGTGTTTACATAAAGGGCCCTAACTGAAGATAGGAGATGCAAGCAAGTCCCTCTCCGCCAAATAAGATCATATATCGTCGTTAGGGCCGCCCTGGTGAATCCTCTGAATGAAAAAAGCCCATAGTTGGCAACCTAAACCCGCCGCTCCGAATAGGAACTTCCGTCCGACGAGAACTTTCTGACAACAAAAATTAATTAATTCAGTACTGCATAAACCGCAATTTCAATTAGATACACACGAAGATTAAGATAGGCGCATGTATCACCTGTCGATGCGAACCCAGAGAGTCAGCTCCGTGCACGGTTGATACCATTGCAACGAACGCTCTAGTTCCGACCATTTGGCGGCGCCCGGCGTGGTCGTGCTGTTCGCCAGAATAGTGGCCGTATAGTTGGGGAGCATTAAACCAATCTCAGAGCGATTAAGTAATGGCTTGCCGTGCGACGACATACTCACCTTGTACTCCGGCCACACGCACGCCGCCGACCTAACGCACTCAACGGATAGGCTGGCCAGCACGCATCCATTTTTCGGCTGGACTTGCATATATGTGTGCCAGACGAACACGGTACCATCGTTCCCGTAGAAGATGACCGGACGTCTTGGCTCTGGCGGTGCCAGCACCGGGATGATGAACGCCATCGCGGTGCCGTACGGGATCATGTCCACACAAATCGAATGGATTTCTCTGAGGTGGGCGATGAGCGCTGCTGGCGAGGCGGAGAAGTCGCAGCCGGCCTCTGTGCAGTCGCACGGGCCGTGCGGGCTGATGTCTACTTCCCCCTCCTTTTCCTGTAGACAGTGTTGGGCCTCCAAGAGCAGAGGTTTGTAGAACAGCAGCAAGTTTTCCCTTAAGTGGATCACCCAAGTTTTATCGAACTCAGGGAGGAAGAGGTCAAAGATATCCCTCTCATGCAACCCTGCAACCACAAAGCAAGAAGTCTCTTGTGTCCCCAACACACCTAATAGGTGCACTAGTTCGGCGAAGAGATAGTGAAATACAGGTGGTATGAATATATATGAGCAGTAGCAACGGTGCGAGAAAAGAGCTTGCTGGCGTGTAGTTGATGGTGGTAGTATTGCAGCAGTAGTAACACAGTAAAACAGTAAACAAGCAGTAGTAACGCAGCAGTATTTAGGAACAAGGCCTAGGGATTAGACTTTCACTAGTGGACACTCTCAACATTGATCACATAACAGAATAGATAAATGCATACTCTACACTCTTGTTGGATGATGAACACATTGCTTAGGATTACACGAACCCTCAATGCCGGAGTTAACAAGCTCCACAATTCAATGTTCATATTTAAGTAACCTTAGAGTGTAAGATAGATCAATTCGACTAAACCAAGTACTAACGTAGCATGCACACTGTCACCTTCATGCTTATGTAGGAGGAATAGATCACATCAATACTATCATAGCAATAGTTAACTTCGCAATCTACAAGAGATCATGATCATAGCATAAACCAAGTACTAACACGGATGCACACACTGTCACCATTACACCGTGTAGGAGGAATAAAACTACTTTAATAACATTGCTAGAGTGGCACATAGATAAATTGTGATACAAACACATTGCAATCATAAAGAGATATAAATAAGCACCTCACTATGCCATTCAACAGTGAATAAGTATTCTGTGAAATATAGCCTAAGAGACCCACACGGTGCACACACTATCACCTTTACACACGTGGGACAAGGAGTCTCCAGAGATCACATAAGTAAAATTCACTTGACTAGCATAACGACATCTAGATTACAAGCATCATCATATGAATCTCAATCATGTAAGGCAGCTCATGAGATTATTGTATTGAAGCACATAGGAGAGAGATGAACCACATAGCTACCGGTACAGCCCCGAGCCTCGATGGAGAACTACTCCCTCCTCATGGGAGCAGCAGCGGTGATGAAGATGGCGGTGGAGATGGCAGCGGTGTCGATGGAGAAGCCTTCCGGGGGCACTTCCCCGTTCCGGCAGCGTGCCGGAACAGAGACTCCTGTCCCCCAGATCTTGGCTTCGCGATGGCGGCGGCTCTGGAAGGTTTATGTGGGTTTCGTCGATCGTATCAGGGTTTTCGCGGCGGAGGCTTTAAATAGGCGGAAGGGCAAGGTCGGTGGACTTCTGGGGGGCCCACACTATAGGGGGGCGCGGGCCCCCCCTTGGCCGCGCCGGCCTAGGGTTTGGTGGCCCTGTGCCCCCTCTCTGGCGGTTCTCGTGTGTTCTGGATGCTTCCGGGCAAAATAGGAACCTGGGCTTTGATTTCGTCCGATTCCGAGAATATTTCGTTACTAGGATTTCTGAAACCAAAAACAGCAGAAAACAGCAACTGGCACTTCGGCATCTTGTTAATAGGTTAGTTCCATAAAATGCACGAATATGACATAAAGTGTGCATAAAACATGTAGATATCATCAATAATGTGGCATGGAACATAAGAAATTATCGATACGTCGGAGACGTATCAGCATCCCCAAGCTTAGTTCTGCTCGTCCCGAGCAGGTAAAACGATAACAAAGATAATTTCTGGAGTGACATGCCATCATAAACTTGATCATATTGTAAACATATGTAATGAATGCAGCGATCAAAACAATGTATATGACATGAGTAAACAAGTGAATCATACAACAAAGATTTTTCATGAATAGTACTTAAAGACAAGCATCAATAAGTCTTGCATAAGAGTTAACTCATAAAGCAATAAATCAAAGTAAAGGTATTGAAGCAACACAAAGGAAGATTAAGTTTCAGCAGTTGCTTTCAACTTATAACATGTATATCTCATGGATATTGTCAACATAGAGTAATATAATAAGTGCAATATGCAAGTATGTAGGAATCAATGCACAGTTCACACAAGTGTTTGCTTCTTGAGGTGGAGAGAAATAGGTGAACTGACTCAACAATAAAAGTAAAAGAATGGTCCTCCATAGAGGAAAGCATCGATTGCTATATTTGTGCTAGAGCTTTGATTTTGAAAACAAGAACAATTTTGTCAACGGTAGTAATAAAGCATATGTATCATGTAAATTATATCTTACAAGTTGCAAGCCTCATGCATAGTATACTAATAGTGCCCGCACCTTGTCCTAATTAGCTTGGACTACCGGGATCATCGCAATGCACATGTTTTAACCAAGTGTCACAAAGGGGTACCTCTATGCCGCCTGTACAAAGGTCTAAGGAGAAAGCTCGCATTGGATTTCTCGCTTTTGATTATTCTCAACTTAGACATCCATACCGGGACAACATAGACAACATATAATGGACTCCTCTTTTATGCATAAGCATGTAGCAACAATTAATTTTCTCTTATGAGATTGAGGATATATGTCCAAAACTGAAACTTTCACCATGGATCATGGCTTTAGTTAGCGGCCCAATGTTCTTCTCTAACAATATGCATGCTCTAACCATAAGGTGGTAGATATCTCTTACTTCAGACAAGACGAACATGCATAGCAACTCACATGAAATTCAACAAAGAATAGTTGATGGCGTCCCCAGTGAACATGGTTATCGCACAACAAGCAACTTAATAAGAGATAAAGTGCATAAGTACATATTCAATACCACAATAGTTTTTAAGCTATTTGTCCCATGAGCTATATATTGTAAAGGCGAATGATGGAATTTTAAAGGTAGCACTCAAGCAACTTACTTTGGAATGGCGGAGAAATACCATGTAGTAGGTAGGTATGGTGGACACAAATGGCATAGTGGTTGGCTCAAGGATTTTGGATGCATGAGAAGTAATCCCTCTCGATACAAGGTTTAGGCTAGCAAGGCTATTTGAAACAAACACAAGGATGAACCGGTGCAGCAAAACTCACATAAAAGACATATTGAAAACATTATAAGACTCTACACCGTCTTCCTTGTTGTTCAAACTCAATACTAGAAATTATCTAGACCTTAGAGAGACCAAATATGCAAACCAAATTTTAGCATGCTCTATGTATTTCTTCATTAATGGGTGCAAAGTATATGATGCAAGAGCTTAAACATGAGCACAACAATTGCCAAGTATCACATTACCCAAGACATTTTAGCAATTTACTACATGTATCATTTTCCAATTCCAACCATATAACAATTTAACGAAGAAGAAACTTCGCCATGAATACTATGATTAGAGCCTAAGGACATACTTGTCCATATGCTACAGCGGAGCGTGTCTCTCTCCCATAAAGTGAATGCTAGGATCCATTTTATTCAAACACAAACAAAAATAAGAAACATACAGACGCTCCAAGCAAAGCACATAAGATGTGACCGAATAAAAATATAGTTTCAAGAGAAGGAACCTGATAATTTATCGATGAAGAAGGGGATGCCTTGGGCATCCCCAAGCTTAGACGCTTGAGTCTTCTTGATATATGCAGGGGTGAACCACCGGGGCATCCCCAAGCTTAGACTTTTCACTCTTCTTGATCGTAGTATATCATCCTCCTCTCTTGACCCTTGAAAACTTCCTTCACACCAAACTTCTCATAAACTTCATTAGAGGGGTTAGTACATAATCAAAAACTCACATGTTCAGAGGTGACACAATCATTCTTAACACTTCTGGACATTGCTCAAAGCTACTGGAAGGTAATGGAACAAAGAAATCCACCCAACACAGCGAAAGAAGCAATGCGAAATAAAAGGCAGAATCTGTCAAAACAGAACAGTCCGCAAAGACGAATTTTTAATAAATACTTCCATTGCTCAGATCATAAAACTCAAAACTAATGAAAGTTGCGTACATATCTGAGGAACACGCACGTAAATTGGCATATTTTTCTGATTTTTCTACAGAGAAAACAGCCCATATTCGTGATAGATAGAAATCTGTTTCTGCGCAGAAATCCAAATCTAGTATCAACCTTCGATTAGAGGCTTCACTTGGCATAATAAAACACAAAACTAAGATAAGGAGAGGTTGCTACAGTAGTAAACAACTTCCAAGACACAAAATAAAAACAAAGTACTGTAGCAAAATAACACATGGGTTATCTCCCAGGAAGTTCTTTCTTTTTAGCCATTAAGATGGGCTCAGCAGTTTTAATGATGCACTCGCAAGAAATAGTATTTGAAGCAAAAGAGAGCATCAAGAAGCAAATTCAAAACACATTTAAGTCTAACATACTTCCTATGCATAGGAATCTTGTAAATAAACAAGTTCATGAAGAGCAAAGTAACAAGCATAGGAAGATAAAACAAGTGTAGCTTCAAAAAAATTAGCACATAGAGAGGTGTTTTAGTAACATGAAAATTTCTACAACCATATTTTCCTCTCTCATAATAACTTTCAGTAGCAACATGAGCAAACTAAACAATATAACTATAACATAAAGCATTCTTATCATGAGTCTCATGCATAAAATTATTACTACTCCCAACATAAGCATAATCAATTTTATTAGTTGTAGTGGGAGGAAATTCAACAAAGTAGCTATCATTATTATTCTCATCATCAAATATAGGAGGCATATTGTAATCATAATCAAATTTATCCTCCATAACAGGTGGCAACAAAAGACTACTATCATTATAATCATCATAAATAGGAGGCAAAGTATCATCAAAGTAAATTTTCTCCTCAATGCTTGGGGGACTAAAAAGATCATGAAAACCAGCTTCCCCAAGCTTAGAACTTTCTATATCATTATCAACAATGGTGTTCAAAGCGTTCATACTAATATTACTACCAGCATGCAAATAAGATTCCATAGGTTTTTTAATTTTCGCATCAAACAATCCATGTTTTAAATCAGGAAATAGCATAAGAAGCTCATTCTTGTCCATTATGCCAAACTAGTGTAAACAAGAAACAAAAAGATGCAATTGCAGGATCTAAAGGAAATAGCTTTGAGTACTTACAACGGCGGAAAATAGCTTGGTAGCCGAGATCCGGAGTGTGAGTACCTTTTACCTTTCCTCCCCGGCAACGGCGCCAGAAAATAGCTTGATGTCTACTTCCCCCTCCTTTTCCTGTAGACAGTGTTGGGCCTCCAAGAGCAGAGGTTTGTAGAACAGCAGCAAGTTTTCCCTTAAGTGGATCACCCAAGGTTTATCGAACTCAGGGAGGAAGAGGTCAAAGATATCCCTCTCATGCAACCCTGCAACCACAAAGTAAGAAGTCTCTTGTGTCCCCAACACACCTAATAGGTGCACTAGTTCGGCGAAGAGATAGTGAAATACAGGTGGTATGAATATATATGAGCAGTACCAACGGTGCCAGAAAATAGCTTGCTGGCGTGTAGTTGATGGTGGTAGTATTGCAGCAGTAGTAACACAAGAAACAAGAAACAAGCAGTAGTAACGCAGCAGTATTTAGGAACAAGGCCTAGGGATTAGACTTTCACTAGTGGACACTCTCAACATTGATCACATAACAGAATAGATAAATGCATACTCTACACTCTTGTTGGATGATGAACACATTGCGTAGGATTACACGAACCCTCAATGCCGGAGTTAACAAGCTCCACAATTCAATGTTCATATTTAAGTAACCTTAGAGTGTAAGATAGATCAATTCGACTAAACCAAGTACTAACGTAGCATGCACACTGTCACCTTCATGCTTATGTAGGAGGAATAGATCACATCAATACTATCATAGCAATAGTTAACTTCGCAATCTACAAGAGATCATGATCATAGCATAAACCAAGTACTAACACGGATGCACACACTGTCACCATTACACCGTGTAGGAGGAATAAAACTACTTTAATAACATTGCTAGAGTGGCACATAGATAAATTGTGATACAAACACATTGCAATCACAAAGAGATATAAATAAGCACCTCACTATGCCATTCAACAGTGAATAAGTATTCTGTGAAATATAGCCTAAGAGACCCACACGGTGCACACACTGTCACCTTTACACACGTGGGACAAGGAGTCTCCGGAGATCACATAAGTAAAATTCACTTGACTAGCATAACGACATCTAGATTACAAGCATCATCATATGAATCTCAATCATGTAAGGCAGCTCATGAGATTATTGTATTGAAGCACATAGGAGAGAGATGAACCACATAGCTACCGGTACAGCCCCGAGCCTCGATGGAGAACTACTCCCTCCTCATGGGAGCAGCAGCGGTGATGAAGATGGCGGTGGAGATGGCAGCGATGTCGATGGAGAAGCCTTCCGGGGGCACTTCCCCATTCCGGCAGCGTGCCGGAACAGAGACTCCTGTCCCCCAGATCTTGGCTTCGCGATGGCGGCGGCTCTGGAAGGTTTCTGTGGGTTTCGTCGATCGTATCAGGGTTTTCGCGACGGAGGCTTTAAATAGGCGGAAGGGCAAGGTCGGTGGACTTCTGGGGGGCCCACACTATAGGGGGGCGTGGGCCCCCCTTGGCCGCGCCGGCCTAGGGTTTGGTGGCCCTGTGCCCCCTCTCTGGCGGTTCTCGTGTGTTCTGGATGCTTCCGGGCAAAATAGGAACCTGGGCGTTGATTTCGTCCGATTTCGAGAATATTTCGTTACTAGGATTTCTGAAACCAAAAACAGCAGAAAACAGCAACTGGCACTTCGGCATCTTGTTAATAGGTTAGTTCCAGAAAATGCACGAATATGACATAAAGTGTGCATAAAACATGTAGATATCATCAATAATGTGGCATGGAACATAAGAAATTATCGATACGTCGGAGACGTATCATGGGCACGCGAGCTCGTGGTCGTGGAGCTCGTTGTAGGCGACCACGCTCCCGCACCCATCGTGGGGGCACTCCATCCTCTTTAATCTGCTTTGAAGAGGATATTGATGGGGAGGGGAGGGGCGAGTGGAGAAGAAGGATGGTGGTGGCTTTATTAATTCGGGCCTCACCGTCCCACCAGCTTGGCTAAGGGCCCTTTTGTTGTGGCTTTTTTTGGCTTTTTGGCTTTGGCAAAAGCCAAAAAAACACCTAGGATTTTGGAAGCCAAAAAAATAGGATCTTTGTTTTTGGCTTCCAAAATCCAAAATCCAAAAAAGCACCTATTTAGGTGCTTTTTTGGGTGCTTTTTTTGGCTTTTGCCAAAGCCAAAAAGCCAAAAAAAACCCACAACAAAAGGGCCCTAAAAAAGGTGACGCTGAAAGTTTCACTGTCTATGTTTTCACACGTAGTACACCTTATATGATGGCCAAAAATGGGATATGAAGATTTTCTCGAAATATCAAAAAAAATAGATTGATGTTTGACATATGTGTGATGTTACTCAAAATTGAACTACATGTTACGAATGGACGGTCGGCAATTTTGAGGGAAGAAAATGAATTTTAAAATATTGAAATACTTTGAGTGTCTCTGTGTGAAGCCTTGCACTAAGATCATAGAAATTTCCATTACCCTTGTACGGATGGTGGGTCCTAAAAGTTGAAGTAATTTGAGTGCAACAAAAAGAACTTCAATGAAATTAAAAATGTGGACTAGCTTGTGTCGTCATATGAGATATAGATGGTATAAAAATAACAAACTACAATCCTAAGAGTGATTTATATATATCATGTTTGATTTCTTCCTTTCATGTATGAGTTAATTTATTAACATGGCTTTCTACCCCACCTCCCTCCCCCCCCACACACACACTCTCTCTCTCTCTCAAATGGGGGTGAGAGGAGAAGAAGGATGTTCGTAACTCATGCCTCACCATCGTACCAGACTTTGGTCGATGCCCAAGACATTCATGACCTAAAAAGGTGGCGTTGACTATTTCATAGTCTACATTTTCACAAGCATTATACAAGGTATATTGGCCAAAATGTGATGTGTAGATTTTCTCGAATTGTACCTTATTTGGATTCATGTTTGATGTATGAGCGGTTTTACTCAAAATTCAACTACATGTTCAAATTGCCAGATCGGAAAATTTGAATGAAGAAAATATAGTTTAAATATTGAAATAAGTGAGCATATGTGTGCGTGCGTGTGTGTGTGTGTGTGTGTGTGTGTGTGTGTCTTTTGTGCACTACGATACGTAAAATTGGCACTACCATTTTACGAATGTGGTGGGTCCTAGAATATTGAAGCAAATTCAAAAAAAAATGTGCTAGCTTGAGTCATCGTATGAGATAAAATTGCTATACAAATAACAAACTTACAACCTTAAGGTAATTTAAGAAAGATTTATTTTCTTGCTTACACATGTGTGGTCATGTTGATTGCATTGTATATTAGTATGAACTTACTAATAATTATCCCAAATATTGGCAGCAATGTGCATCTTACCGTTCACATATATTTTATTCAACTTCATTTCACACAAAAATACATTCTACTTTATTAGTGTAAAATAAGAGCTTTATGTGAGCTTTATTGTGAAGTGGCTGCCTGAGAGAAGGGCCAAATTTTCAAGGTAACAATTTCGAAACATGGCATACTTCATAAGATGACCATTTAGGTGATATATATGTTGATTATTTCTCGAGTTTGTAATATATGTGGACTTATGTTGAGTTTTAACCAATTTTAGTCAATTTAAAATTGCATGTTCTTTAAAGTTCGGCACGAGTTTTGGTAGAAAATATGCAGATTTTACCATGGTAAGGTGTTATGCTTCATGCATGAAAAAAATACAAAGAAAAGATGAACAATTTCTACGAATGGTGAAGCCGGTGAATTTGAAGCAAATTGAATGCAACCAAAGGAAATTCATTAAAACCAAAAAAAAAGATGAAGAGTTCACGAGGAAATGGTATGGCGATTTGAAAAGAAAATGAATCACTACATATGTGAATCTGGTCATAGTAAACGAAAATGCCAAGTAGAGTTTCCAATTTTGTTCATAAAAATAGATCAAATTTGAACTAGATTTGTGATGTAGATTGGTCATAGAAATCGCTATAAGCCATCGCAATGTACGGAAGTGAATAATTCTAGGCATCCATATTTTAATTACTTCATGTAATGTAATTGAACAAGCTAGATTGGGTATTGCCCCATGAAATTGTACCACACATGCCAACAATAGTAAACCTGATTGCTTACAAGTACGCCAACATTATGTGGCTTGATTAAATGTGCATTAAACTTAAAATGCCTATTTATTTATTTTGTTTTAGTAGTCGTATGACAGTGAAGGATCCAGAGTTGCATTAATCGGCGAATTGGGTTACATATTACATAGACTAATTCATGGTAAACATAAAATACATCCAATCCCTCAACATTTTTAGATAAAGGTCTAAGTAGTCCTTCCCCACCGAAGTAGATGACCACCTCCAACACTACGGCCGTCCTGACAAGAACCATCAGCAAAACGTCTCTTTTAGTCCTTGTACTGAGTACTTTGAAGCAGGAAGCCCCAGACACACCCTTCCTTTTACGGTGATGAAGCAATATAAACATCAAAAGAAGAGGCAGAACAAGATCTCCTACTCAGGGACACTTGGTGGACGCCGAGATATAGGTCGCTAGCTGTGCACGGAGATCCTCTTCTCCTTGCTAATCGCCTTGTCACAAGAAAAACAAATTAATTCAGCATTACTTAAATCCGCATTAGCATCGTCCCAATAAGATTGAGGGTAGTGTTATGTTCACTCACTCCTTATCGATGCGCAAATAGATAGTCAGCTGCTTCGATGATTCATTGCCGCACAGGTACTGCGGCGACACCGAGAGGAAGGAAGTGACATCTCCCAAAGAAACTGTGCCCGGAGTCGGGCTGCTCGTCGGCTCTAATACCGCCTTCACCACGTCAAACAAGTGTTCCCCGGTAAGCTTACGCGGCCCCGGCATCGGCTGGCCGTTCGCCCACATTGTCACCCTATACCGAGGCAAGTTGCACGCCACCGGCCTGACGCACACGAAGGATACCACGGTGTCCATGCCGCAAGGGTGGATGTGCAAGGCGAACACTGCGCCATCCGTCCCGTAGCCGATGAGCTGTCGTTTTGGCGAGCCCGGTGCCGGCACCTTCAGATGAACAAATCCGAAGTCCTCGTCGTACGGGAACCTATCCACAGCGGTCAAGTGGGCTTCTCTGAGGTGTAGGATGAACGGTACCTTCGAATCGGCGAATTCGCAGCCGGGGTGCATGCAGAAGCAATAGCCGTGCGGGCACGCCATCATGTGCTTGTCTTCCTCGTTGTAAGGGATCTCCCTCCCGCACCAGTCGTTGATACACTGGATCGTCGGCTTAGGCTGCTTCTTCGGCACAGGCAACTCCATAGTCTAAGGTCTGATGAGGGATCGGAAAGGGGCGCGGGGGGTTGTGGCAGCGGCGGCGCGAGCGAGAGGGGAGCAGTGAGAAGCTGAGAACTGAGAAGGGAGATTGATGTTTATGGAGATTGATGTTTCTTTATACGAGTAATAATATAGAGGGCTCTTCTTTTAACGGGAGCCTCTAGACTGGTGGACACATGACCTGTGCTCACTGAAGTGTGGGACCTCACTCATGGGAACCACACGTAAGTGACAGACCAGTTGGTGTACTCGGGTGATTATTATAATGTATTAGTACTCCATAGTTTCCTATAGATCCAAGGGTAGGAAAGCCAAGTTATCTCATTTACAAGACATTATTTTTTCCATGAAGCCAAGTTAACTCATCAATCAATTGGTATATTTTGGTTATATTCAAACTTTTACTTGAAACTAGTTGGTCATGCCATTCTACTACTCGCCTAAAACTTTTACTGGGGGGGGGGGGGGTGATGCTACCCTGAATTTGTGGGACCCAAAAAAAACTCGGAAATACGAGCTAGCGATGCATCAAAAAGAAACACATTCATCCCCCTCCCCCAGTGATTTGACCTAGATTTGAAATCAAGGCATACGTGATTCAAAAAAGGCAATCTAAAAACATGGAGTATTCATCATTTTGTAGTACATATATCTAGGGAAAATACCAAACATGCCATACCAGTGTTTTAGAGAAGAACCCTCAAGTAGATTGGCACCATGTTGGAGTCCGTCCAGCTAAATTTCCTCCCACATGCATGTGAGCTTGGTACCACTACACAAGAACCATGCCAAACTTTTGAATCATGGCCCAATTTTATGTATATATTTGCAACTTTTCATCATGCACGCATGAATACTTTGCAATATATGTGCATTTTGGGTTGTCGCCCATAAATTTGTTTTTGCTTGTCTGCCACCAATCAAGTTTTCATTCGCGGGGAAACATGCATGACAGGATGACCATTTCCAAGGTTTCATGAATTATCTCAATGTGCATCCATATATATACAATTTCTTGGGCTAAATCCGATAAAATGCAAATTTGACACAGTGTGTAGATGAAGTACAGATCAAACAAATAATTTAAAAAATACATGGGTGTGTGGCCTAAATGTGTGGATCGAGCCAAGTACATTTTATATAATAATGGCCAAACACATGCACCGCACCCTCCTACTAGAACAAATTAAAACAAGCAGGGTGAGAGGATCGTGAGATTGCTCGACCTAGCTAAATTTTAAAACAAGCCGAATTAATAAGTTATTGTGGGGATTGATAGAAAAGATCGAAACAAAGCATGCATAGTCATATCATTTGTGGTTTACATAATACCTCTATGAACAGTACCAAATAAACATGGCATATATACACTTCTATGTTTAGACAAGAACCCTGCATATTTTTTTGCACCATGTGTTTGAGGCCTCGCTTCCCCAGAAGTGTGTGTGAGAGCATTTTGCATGCTACGAGAAAACAATGCCAAACATTTGAATCGCATGACTCATTTTTTGGTAGTGATATATAGGTTTATGGTTTATATATATACAAGGTTTAGTGTTAGGGTCTAGGGGTTTAATATAATTAGGGTTTAGGGTTTATAGAGATTCACATCATCTGTTTCATTTCACATTTGTGATGTACAATACTACATACCTAAGTAAAATCGATCCTTCTTAGTCACTCCAAAATGGAGCTCGTGGCCGGGAGGTTTTTGGAATTTCCATGTTTGAAACCCAATACCACTTCTCTTCATGCTTGACTTCATAATTAAGACAGAGTTTAGGGTTAGGGGTAGATACATGATTTTTCTGGTTTGAATATGTCTAGATCGAGCTTTGTACGTTTATTATCAACTTTTGAATGCTTACTGTATAACATAAGAAGACAATGTGCTTTAGTTTTTCATTTTTCATTTTTTGAATTTTTATGCCCATATGAATTTTGGTCAAATCCTAGGTTAATTTGACCAAGAGTTAACCAAGTTTAAAAACATGAATATGAAAAAGTAAGCTTGTATCCTTCTTAATCACTCCAAAATGAAGCTCTTGTGAGGTTTTTAAAATTTCTATGTTTGAAACCAAAAACCACTTCTCTTCATGCATGCTTGACTTCATAAGATAGAGTTTAGGGTTAATTAGGGGTAGATGCATGATTTTTCTCGGGTTCGAATATGTCTAGATCTTGTTTATCAACTTGAATGCTTACTATAGGACATAAGATCGAAGACTATGTGCTTTGATTTTTTATGCCCATTTGAATCTTGGTCAAATCCTAGGTTTGACCAAGAGTTAAACAAGTTTAAAACATGAATATGAAAAGGTAAGCCCGTATCCTTCTTAATCACTTCAAAATGAAGCTCTTGGTAATTTTAAAATTTCTATGTTTGAACCCAAAAACCACTTCTCTTCATGCTTGACTTCATAAGAGAGAGTTTAGGGTTAGGGGTAGATACATGATTTTCCTTGTTTGAATATGTCTAGATCGTGTTTATCAACTTGAATGCTTACTCTGTGACATAAGAAGACTATGTGATTTGGTTTTTTTATTTTTTTATTCGTTTTTTTGTTTCAAACATGTAAATTTCAAAAACCCTCCCAAGAGCTACATTTTGGGGTGACTAAGAAGGATAGATGGGGAGTGATGTTTTGGCACATGGGAGCATATGCTCCCTTTATTTTGAAATACATGTTAGACACATTTTAAAATGTCAAAAAAATTGAAACAAAAATTTCGCACGTACATCTTCATGTGCTACGCGCTCACAAAGTCGTTTCATGAAAAATCGACATGTCATGTGGCGTGTGTAAAAAAGACAAAATTCAGTGCTGAAACAAAGACTTGTCACAAGATAAATTTTCTCTTTTTCGCTTAGACTACAAAAAATATCATTTTTTTCGTGAAACTTGACGAATACACATATATTATGGAGATGTACATGTAAATTTTTTTGTCATATTTTTTTAACACTTGGAAATATATTTTTATGGTAGAGGGATCATACGCACCCGGGAGCCGAATTGAGTTTCTGGGATAGATGCTTATTTTTTCATATTCATGATTTAAACTTGTTTAAACCATGGTCAAACCTACGATTTGACCAAGATTCAAATGGGCATCAAAATTGAAAAAAAATCAGCAAAAAGAAAAACCAAAGCAAATAGTTTTCTTATGTTATATAGTAAGCATTAAAGTTGATAAACAAGGTCTAGACATATTCAAACCAGACAAATCATGTATCTATACCCCCTAACCCCTAAACTCCGTCTTATGAAGTCAAGCATGAAGAGAAGTGGTTTTGGGTTTCAAACATGAAAATTTCAAAAACCTCCCAAAAGCCCCTTTTCAAATATTTCAAACTTATTCAAATTTGGTTCAACTTTGAAAGACATACAAGTTATAGCACACATATTGCATACAATTTCACACAAACTGCACTAGATGCTAACCCTATAATTTGAGGCCATTTGGATGAGGTCAAAAAAATTCTTGGATTAGAATCGTGTTGTTCAAACCCCGTAGTTGGATTTTTTTTGAACCCTTGATCTGTAGAACTGGGCAAAACCCGAGTTTAACCTATTTAATTATAGATTCGTATATCGATTTTTCTACTACCTTTTTATTATTACTATGCAGCACATGGGTGTTTGCCCGTCGAGTGAAACTCGGAGGAAGAGGGATCACTCGGAAGGAGAGAAGAAGGGAGAGCATTATGGTGTCTCCCCTTTTTCGAGTGATGATGTTGACTTTTGTGCAGGGTTTGTCAGTGAGCAGGAGGTGCGAGCGAGCGAGTCGAGCGAGGCCGAGAATGAGGGAGATTTGTTTTTTTTGTGAGAGGGACAACCGAAGGATCCAGAAGGACCCACAGACTTCCAATATGCATCCTGATGCGTCTTCTCTTGACAAAGAAGATGGCTGGGAGTTTGCGTACCTATTGCACGTGACTTGTGCTCACTGAAGTGTGGGACCTCAAGCGTGGGCACCACACGTAAGTGACAGACCTATTGGTGTAAAAACTCGATTGATTATTATAGTGCATTAGAACAAAGTTTCCTATGGATTCAAGGGTAGGAAATCCAAGTTAACTCATTTATGTGTTAAACTTGTCTAAATCTTGGTGAAACCTAGGATTTGACCAAGATTCAAATGGGCAGAAAAATAAAAACACAGAAAAATGAAAAACCAAATCACATAGTCTTCTTATGTCGTATAGTAAGCATTAAAGTTGATAAACAAGGTCTAGACATATCAAACCATACAAATCATGTATCTACCCCCTAACCCCTAAACTCCGTCTTATGAAGTCAAGCATGAAGATAAGTGGCTTTGGGTTTCAAACAAATTTCAAAATCCTCCCAAAAGCCCCTTTTCAAATATTTCAAACTTATTCAAATTTGGTTCAAATTTGAAAGACATACAAGTTATAGCACACATAGTGCATACATTTTCACACAAACTGCACTACATGCTAACCCTATAGCTTGAGGCCATTTGGATGAGGTCGAAAAAATTCTTGGATTAGAATCGTGTTGTTCGAACCCCGTAGTTGGATTTTTTTGAACCCTTGATCTGTAGAACTGGGCAAAACCCGAGTTTAGAGTGACTAAGAAGGATACATGCTTCCCTTTTCATTTTCATGTTTCAAACTTGTTTAAATTATCTTGATCAAACCTAGGATTAGACAAGATTCAAATGGGCATCAAAATTGAAAAAAAATCAGCAAAAAGAAAAACCAAAGCAAATAGTTTTCTTATGTCATATAGTAAGCATTAAAGTTGATAAACAAGGTCTAGACATATTCAAACCAGACAAATCATGTAGCTATACCCCCTAACCCCTAAACTCTGTCTTATGAAGTCAAGCATGTGAAGAGAAGTGGTTTTGGGTTTCAAACATGGAAATTTCAAAAACCTCCCAAAAGCTTCATTTTAGAGTGACTAAGAAGGATCCATGCTTCCCTTTTCATTTTCATGTTTTAAACTTGTTTAAATTATCTTGGTCGTCAAACCTAGGATTTGACAAGATTCAATTGGGCATCAAAATTGAAAAAAAAATCAGAAAAAAGAAAAAACCAAAGCAAATAGTTTTCTTATGTCATATAGTAAGCATTGAAGTTGATAAACAAGGTCCATACATATTCAAACCACACAAATCATGTATCTATACCCCCTAACCCCTAAATTAATTAACTATGTCTTAATTATGAAGTCAAGCATGTGAAGAGAAGTGGTTTTGGGTTTCAAACATGGAAATTTCAAAAACCTCCCAAAAGCTTCATTTTAGAGTGACTAAGAAGGATCCATGCTTACATTTGCATTTTCATATTTTAAACTTGTTTAAATCATTATCAAACCTAGGATTTGACCAAGATACAAATGGGTGGGCACAAAATTCAAAAAAATCAGAAAAATGAAAAACAAAAGCACTTAGTCTTCTTATATATGTCATATCGTAAGCATTCAAGTTGATAAACGAGGTCTAGGTATATCCAAACCAGACAAATCATGTATCTACCCCCTATCGATCTTATGAAGTCTAGCATGAAGAGATCGAAGTCGTTTTGGGTTTCAAACATGGAAATTTCAAGAACATCCCAAAAGCTTCATTTTAGAGTGACTAAGAAGGATCCATGCTTCCCTTTTCATTTTCATGTTTTAAACTTGTTTAAATTATCTTGGTCATCAAACCTAGGATTTGACAAGATTCAAATGGGCATCAAAATTGAAAAAAAAACAGAAAAAATAAAAACCAAAGCAAATAGTTTTCGTATGTCATATAGTAAGCATTGAAGTTGATAAACAAGGTCCATACATATTCGAACCACACAAATCATGTATCTATACCCCCTAACCCCTAAATTAATTAACTATGTCTTATGAAGTCAAGCATGTGAAGAGAAGTGGTTTTGGGTTTCAAACATGGAAATTTCAAAAACCTCCCAAAAGCTTCATTTTAGAGTGACTAAGAAGGATCCATGCTTACATTTGCATTTTCATATTTTAAACTTGTTTAAATCATTATCAAACCTAGGATTTGACCAAGATACAAATGGGTGGGCACAAAATTCAAAAAAATCAGAAAAATGAAAAACAAAAGCACATAGTCTTCTTATATATGTCATATCGTAAGCATTCGAGTTGATAAACGAGGTCTAGGTATATCCAAACCAGACAAATCATGTATCTACCCCCCGTCGATCTTATGAAGTCTAGCATGAAGAGAAGTGGTTTTTTTTGTTTCAAACATGGAAATTTCAAAAACCCTCCCAAGAGCTACATTTTGGGGTGACTAAGAAGGATAGATGCTTATTTTTTCATATTCATGATTTAAACTTGTTTAAACCATGGTCAAACCTAGGATTTGACCAAGATTCAAATGGGCATCAAAATTGAAAAAAAAATCAGCAAAATGAAAAGGGATTTCTATTTTCGTGCCCTCGGGTCCTTAGTTGTACTCAGTTTTCCCCAGCCCCTTAGTTTTTCCTTAGTTTTACCCTAGCCTTTGTCTGAAGACCCGCAGAAGGAGCTCAGACGGAAGGAATCCGTTTATTTGGATGTTCTGTGCTGACGTGTTGCGCCGCGTCGTCTGTGGGGCCGCGTCGTGTCACTACAAGAAAAGTTCTGATAGGCAACGTCTCAAAATCGTCCGCTAAGGGGTGTTTTTCGTCGCCTATGGGCCTAACCCGACGATATGGGTTCTGTTGTGGAAACTGCGTCAGGCAAAGTCCTACGACGATTTTTTCGGTCCGTCGCGATTTGGCGCCCTTCCGCCACGGAAAATCGGACCGTTGCCCAAGTGTTTCCGGGAGCCCGTTGACTGCTGACGTCATGCACACTGACACGTGGCAGACGCCGTTAACTGGCAGTTAACGGCGTTAACCGGCTGAAACCCCATGGTAGATGGTAGGCCCACACGAGGCCTGCCACGTCTTAAGCGGGCCGGGCCAGCTGACATAGTTTGACCGGTCAACTATATAGCTGGGCTGGTCCATTAGTTACGTGGGCCGGGCCTAACCTCTAAGGTTGACTGGTCAAAACTTAAATGGGCCGGCCCATTTAACATGTGGGGTCCACCTTACAGCAACTGGGCCGGCCCAAGAAGCAAGTGGGCCAGGCCAAAACACAGGTGGGTCCCACTTTCCTGTTAAAGGGCCGGCCTATTTAGTGTGTGGGGTCCACCATATAGCAAGTGGGCCGGGCCAAAAACACAGGTGGGTCCCACTTTCCAGTTAAAGGGTCGGCCCATTTAGTATGTGGGGTCCACCATATAGCAAGTGGGCCGGCCCAACAAGATAGTGGGCCGGGCCAAAAACACAGGTGGGTCCCACTTTCCTATCAAAGGGCCGGCCCATTTGGTGTGTGGGGTCCACCATATAGCAAGTGGGCCGGCCCAACAAGATAGTGGGCCGGGCCAAAAGCACAGGTGGGTCCCACCTTCCTGTTAAAAGGCCGGCCCATTTAGTATGTGGGGTCCACCATATAGCAAGTGGGCCGGCCCAACAAGATAGTGGGCCGGGCCAAAAACACAGATGTGTCCCACTTTCCAGTTAAAAGGCCGGCCCATTTAGTATGTGGGGTCCACCATATAGTAAGTGGGCCGGCCCAACAAGATAGTGGGCCGGGCCAAAAACACAGGTGGGTCCCACCTTCCTGTTAAAGGGCCGGCCCATTTACCATGTGGGACCACCATATAGCAAATAGGCTGGCCCAACAAGATAGTGGGCCGGCCCAATAAGCATGTGGATCCCACTATCGTGTAACCGGGCCGGCCTACTAAAGAAGTTGGCTGGCCCAAAATGAAAGTGGGTCCCACACTACTGTAAGTGGGCCGGCCCAATCTGTTGTAGTGCCCTACTTGTTTGACTAGTCAACTTGCATTACATTTCATGAGCCTAAAATCTGATATCAATGATACACACAATTACATACACAAATAAAACAGGTAGGAAAATTACAAGGCAATTAATGTGCCCAAACAAAAAAATTACATAGAATCATTGAGGACTTCTATTAGCATCATCAATAACACGTTGACATTTGGCAATCGCCTTGATTGAATCTTGTGTACTCTTTGTCAACATATCGACTACGAGATCTTAAAGCGACAATACCATGTCTTTTATAAAGTACAGCCTTGAGATATTTACTTGTTTGATGAAAGCAATGGTCTCGGTTGACGGCTATGAGAAGATGCATCGAAGAAATGTCGAACTTTTTGTGGGCCTCACTTCTAATGAAGATTGCTTCATCACAACCGCATTACGATAATAATGCAAAAAGAGTTAAACGATGAACTATGCAAACATTTATTATGCAATGTAGATATAAGATAATAACAAGTTGCATAAATAAGACAATGTATGGAACTTGTACTAAGCACAAACTTACATCATAATGTTGCACAGGGTCGCTACAGATCCTTTTTTGGCGACTATCTTCTAATGATGACTGCTTTATTAAAACTGCATTCTGGTAACATTGCAAACATAGTTACAACAATTAACTATTCAAACATGTATTACGCAATGTAGAGATCAGATAACGACATGTAGCAGAAATAAGCACAAGATAAGATAAGATGCATGTACTAAGCACATCTTTGGCTCGCAGTCCTTCTCTTGCGTGCACTAGTCATGGTCAACATGCCTGTCATTTTAGGTTCAGCCATCAAGTGAAATGCTAATCCTCCTGCTCCATTGTCCTTAATCTGTGTTTAGATATCACATTTAAGACCAAGTCAGCTGGTTTCAAATAACAAAAAACTTGATCTGCCAAATGAATAAGCCAATATTTACCAGATATCAGATTAAAACCAACTAGATGTTGCTTTGCATGAGATACGAATTTCAGACATTCAGATTTAGAGTAGGGTAATGCCAAGGTTTTCCACATAAAGTAAACTGGCATTAAGAATGACCAAATGTCAGGTTCAAATCACCTTCGCAGTTTCTCCAAGACAAGCATATCAAATAGGCAGAAACATAGTAAAGCATGAATGGCATTGCTATGGCAGGGTTCCAAGTGTTAATCTCTTGCATAAGGAACAATGCATATAGGTTATATAGATAATAACGGAAGTAAACTGCCAAAATTACCAACCAAGAACTCAGATTCCAACCTTCCCTAGCGTCCCCGATGTTAATGTTGGATGTTCTGATAAGTGGTTCGCATGATCAATCCCTAGGAAAAATAACATTGACAAGTCAGTCTACGATAATACAAAGACCAGACATGCACGCATCAATAACTATATAAGCTAAAGACGAGGTATAAGAGCAAGCAGATTGGAAATGCACATAGCATGATTATAAAAGCAGTGTGAGAATAGCAGACACGAGAAAACAGCTAGCAGCTAGCGGTGAGCTAATGACGTGGTATAAGAACAAGCAGATTGGAAATGCCCATAGCATGACTATAAAAGCAGTGCGACAATAGCATGCAGTACAAAAACAGTAGGCAGCAAATGAATGGGTATAAGGCTATAAATATGTGGATGCACACAGGTGTCAGTAGAATGAACAGGATGGTAGCGACCGGATAATGCTTTTGTACTGTACAATATTTAAACAAACTTCATGCGAAGCAACACATCAAGAAAGTTAACGGCATATGAGATCTGCAAATAACTACACAAAACATGGCTAAAGAAACACCGCGATCTAACGGGCCAGCGTACTAACCAAGCTGCGGCGGGGTGGACGGGGGCGGCAACTTGCATTCCAGCGGCGGCGAACGCGGGAGACGATGAATCGACCCTGTTTCAGTAGAAGCGGGCGTTAGTGAAGCAGATCTGGTTGGCTGGCAAGGGATTCGGTGAAGTTGATATAGCCGCTGCGCCGAGGTAGTCGGTGGCGAGGTCGGCGGTGAAGCAGATCCGTCGGTGGCGAGGTCGGCGGTGAAGCAGATCCGTCGGTGGCGAGGTCGGTGGTGAAGCAGATCCGTCGGTGACAAGGGCGGCGGGGGAGCGGATCAGGTGGGTGGACAGCCAACACGATCAAGGCTACGCCGTGGAGGAGTATGCCGGCGGCGAAGCAGATCTAGTACTGTAGAGAGTCAGAGCTTTGGCGTGTGAGAGTATTTTTGAGCTAATGGGACGAATGGTTGGTGGGTGGGTGTGGGCCTGTGGGGAGGGTTCGGGATCTAGGCAAGATATTTCATTGTTACCGAATGAGCCCTCCATGGTCGGTGGGTTGTAGCTTCCGGACCAGGGTTAAAAGGGTAAAACTGGTCACGGGATTTTCGAATGGATGCGGCGGGATGATTTGGCGCGCGGCCGAAATTTTCAGTTTCAAGCTACGAGCAGAACGACAAAAATAATGTTCTTCCCCAGGGAGCTCTCATTTCTTCCTCTTCTCTTTCTCTCTCGAGTCTCTCCCACTCCCCGGCTCCTCTCCCCCTTCTCTCCGGCGGCCTCGCCGGCCGGAGACGAGGCCGACTTCTCTCTCGTATATTGTACACCATCCGAACTAAATTAATTGATTCAACTTTCCTTAGACGTGTATGTATCTAGAGTAAAAACATGTGTGGATACATCCATATTTAGATAAGCAAAGTTGAGTCAGCTAATTTGGATCCGAGGGAGTTAGTGTTGTTGTAAGCTTAGATCCAGTGTTTCCCATGAGCAGAATGGCGCAATGGAGTCGGGGATCTCATCATCGCCTTCAGATCTGGCCTATGGTGAATCTGGCGGATCTTGCCGGCCAAACCCCGATCTGGTGCCATCAATGTGATGGCGCTAACGGTGAGGCTTGCTTTGGTCAGTGCTTCAGATCTGGTCAATGGGGAAGTCAAGCTGCTAAAGTTCACAAGCTCGGGGCATACGACGGCGTCATCCGTCTTGCCCGTGCACATCTTGGCCTTTCAGCGGCCCTTCTCAGAGCCAATATGCCGTTGCTGAGGCCCTTCTTCTCCTTCGTCCTGGCGACTACCGGCGACACCGTCCCAAGTGGTGCGTCCCCAGCGACGGAGTTGCTGGAAAGGATGCGGAGCAGAGATCTGATGTGCGGTCGAGAAGGACTCGATTGATTTTCTTCTATATGTTTTGGGGTCCTTTTTGTAAAGTTGCAGGTTCTATTAGTTATTGTCTAGTACTTTTGGTCCTCTATGTAATTTTTTGGACTAGTTTCCATTGGCACTGATAAACTTGAATTTTGACAAGTTCACAGGGAAAAAAATCCTTTGCACATATGGCCTATCATGTATAAACATTCTTGAGATTTAAACTATATGTAATGTGCCATGCATTAACCCTAAACCATATATATGTAACTAACCCTAGCTGATCAAACCCAACTTAATTAAAACAAATAACCCTAAACTATACGCATGCACTTTATGCGCATAGGCGCGGGTGCCTCTAATAATGTGTGTGCGCACTCGATCGATGATCCCTAAACCTTATACAACCCTGAAACCCTAATCCCTAATCCCTAAACCCTAAACACCCTAAACACTAAACCCTATACCCTAAACCCTAACCCTAACCCTAAACCCTAATTAAACCCTATATATAGGCCAACGACACTTAATTGTGCATCAAGCAGGCCAGGGGTGCCTCGCGGTCCTCTAATTAAATTAAATGTGCCATGCATTAACCCTAAACCATATATATGTAACTAACCATAGCTAATCAACCCTACTTAATGAAAACACATAACCCTAAAGTATACTAGCTATAACCCGATCTAATAAAAACATGCTCTATATATAGCAGCTAGCTAGCAAACCTTAGATTAACACCAATTAATATATACATGGCCTATATCGATCATGTTGTATAACATATCCCTGAGATTCATTAATTAATTATATAATTATCGTGATAAATTAATTAACTCTAATTTTGACAAGTTCTCTCGAATGAAAACACATTTGATTAAGTTGCCTCATAATATATATATAATTAGTGTGCATGCATGGCCTACCATGCATTCGTGCATATATTTTAATGTATATTTGAACATTTCTTGGGGATTTCAATCTCTCTCTCTCGATCATCTATATATCGCTGGTGGCCAAAAAAACACACATATATATGCATGCAATTTATGCGTAAAGGCGCGGGTGCCTCTAATAATGTGTGTGCGCACTCGATCGATGATCCCTAAACCTTAAACAACCGTAAAACCTTAAATCTCTAATCCCTAATCCCTAAACCTAAACACCCTAAACACTAAACCCTAAACCCTAGACCCTAAACCCTAACCCTAACCCTAACCCTAAACCCTAGCTAACCCTAAACCCTAATTAAACCCTATGTATAGGCCAACGACACTTTAATTGTGCATCGAGCAGGCCAGGGGTACCTCGCGGTCCTCTAATTAAATTAAATGTGCCATGCATTAACCCTAAACCATATATATGTAACTAACCCTAGCTAATCAACCCTACTTAATTAAAACACATAACCCTAAACTATACTAGCTAGCCATAACCCGATCTAATAAAAACATGCTCTATATATAGCAGCTAGCTAGCAAACCGTAGATTAACACCAATTAAAATATACATGGCCTATATCGATCATGTTGTATAACATATCCCTGAGATTCATTAATTAATTATATAATTATCGTGATAAATTAATTAACTTGAATTTTGACAAGCTCTCTCGAATGAAAACACATTTGATTAAGTTGCCTCATAATATATATATAATTAGTGTGCATGCATAGCCTACAATGCATTCGTGCATATATTTTATTGTATATTTGAACATATTCTTGGGGATTTCAATCTCTCTCTCGATCATCTATATATCGTTGGTGGCCCAAAAAACACACATATATACGCATGCACTTTATGCGTAAAGGCGCGGGTGCCTCGATCTAATAATGTGTGTGCGCACTCGATCGATGATCCCTAAACCTTAAACAACCCTAAAACCCTAAATCCCTAATCCCTAATCCCTAAACCCTAAACACCCTAAACACTAAACCCTAGACCCTAGACCCTAAACCCTAACCCTAATCCTAACCATCTGCCCTAGCTAACCCTAAACCCTAATTAAACCCTATGTATAGGCCAACGACACTTAATTGTGCATCGAGCAGCCCAGGGGTGCCTCGCGGTCCTCTAATTAAATTAATTAAATGCGCCATGCATTAACCCTAAACCATATATATGTAAATAACCCTAGCTAATCAACCCTACTTAATTAAAACACATAACCCTAAACTATACTAGATATAACCCGATCTAATAAAAACATGCTCTATATATAGCAGCTAGCTAGCAAACCGTAGATTGACGCCAATTAAAATATACATGGCCTATATCAATCATGTTGTATAACATATCCCTGAGATTCATTAATTAATTATATAATTATCGTGATAAATTAATTAACTTGAATTTTGACAAGTTCTCTCGAATGAAAACACATTTGATTAAGTTGCCTCATAATATATATATATATAATTAGTGTGCATGCATGGCCTACAATGCATTCGTGCATATATTTTAATGTATATTTGAACATATATATTCTTGGGGATTTCAATCTCGATCTCTCTCTCTCGATCATCTATATATCGTTGGTGGCCCAAAAAACACACATATATACGCATGCACTTTATGCGTAAAGGCGCGTGCGGGTGCCTCTAATAATGTGTGTGCGCACTCGATCGATGATCCCTAAACCTTAAACAACCCCTAAAACCTTAAATCCCTAATCCCTAATAATCCCTAATCCCTAAACCCTAAACACCCTAAACACTAAACCCTAAACCCTAACCCTAACCCTAACCCTAACCCTAACCCTAACCCTAAACCCTAGCTAACCCTAAACCCTAGACCCTAAACCCTAGACCCTAAACCCTAACTCTAACCCTAACCCTAACCCTAAACCCTAGCTAACCCTAAAACCCTAATTAAACCCTATGTATAGGCCAACGACACTTAATTGTACGTGCATCGAGCAGGCCAGGGGGTGCCTCGCGGTCCTCTAATTAAATTAAATGTGCCATGCATTAACCCTAAACCATATATATGTAACTAACCCTAGCTAGCTAATCAACCCTACTTAATTAAAACACATAACCCTAAACTATACTAGCTAGCTATAACCCGATCTAATAAAAACATGCTCTATATGTAGCAGCTAGCTAGCAAACCGTAGATTAACACCAATTAAAATATACATGGCCTATATCGATCATGTTGTATAATATATCCCTGAGATTCATTAATTAATTATATAATTATCGTGATAAATTAATTAACTTGAATTTTGACAAGTTCTCTCGAATGAAAACACATTTGATTAAGTTGCCTCATAATATATATATATATAATTAGTGTGCATGCATGGCCTACAATGCATTCGTGCATATATTTTAATGTATATTTGAACATATTCTTGGGGATTTCAATCTCTCTCTCGATCATCTATATATCGTTGGTGACCCAAAAAACACACATATATACGCATGCACTTTATGCGTAAAGGCGCGGGTGCCTCGATCTAATAATGTGTGTGCGCACTCGATCGATGATCCCTAAACCTTAAACAACCCTAAAACCCTAAATCCCTAATCCCTAATCCCTAAACCCTAAACACCCTAGCTAAACACTAAAACCTAGACCCTAGACCCTAAACCCTAACCCTAACCCTAACCCTAACCATCTGCCCTAGCTAACACTAAACCCTAATTAAACCCTATGTATAGGCCAACGACACTTAATTAATTAAATTAATTAAATGCGCCATGCATTAATCCTAAACCATATATATGTAACTAACCCTAGCTAATCAACCCTACTTAATTAAAACACATAACCCTAAACTATACAAGATATAACTCGATCTAATAAAAACATGCTCTATCTCTACTATATTAAAGCTCTAGCGGTGGTGTCCCATGGTACGTCGTCTGGGCCTTCCACACCGCGCGACAATCTGAGCCGCGCATGCTAACAAAACCGTCGCGGAGCAGCGATCCCGCACGATAATTCCGGGCTGAAAAAAACAGCGGGCGGTTACCACCTAGGCACGCAGGACTCCTCCTCAATCTGAAAGCGCTGCGAAAATCCCCAAACTGCCAACCATAGATCCCTCCTTCCTCTGCGGTGACTCCATCTAACGCCACGCCTGAACCACCGAGTCGAGAGCCGCCGGCGAGTACAGTCGCACAGTAGTGCTTCTCCGCGCTGCGCGCTGGCATTGGGCGCTGTCGCCGTCGGTGGCTCCGTGGGGGGCCACGGCTCGAGAACCGGAGAAGAGCTGAAGGCTGACGTGTGCTCCGTGCAGGAAGGCATCTCGCCGGTTCGCCGGGGCCATCACCGCCTCGAGCAGTCGAGCCGAGCAACGCGGGGTCGTTTTCCCCTCGGACTACAGCGCCAGGAACGGCCGGCCCAAGGGCCACGGCCACGGGTGCGAGGACGGAAGGCCGCTTCTGCCTCTGCTGGCTTGGAGAGGACGAGACGCCGGGAACCAGCTTGTAAGCTCATCTATCTCTGTTACTCGACTGGATCAACTGATTGGCTGGCGATGGACATGCAACGTTGCTCTGCATCTATTTCTTCTCTACATGATTTGTTGAAATCTGTTTGAAATGGTGTTAATCTCTTCTAGATATTCTGGTTACCATCTAAAATTCAGTACTGTGAAACATTGTGTCCCATCGTATAGATGCAACAACAGATTGGTGATAAATGTATCTAATCATCACAGAGCAAACAGTGGTTTAAATTATTGGATGGAATGGAAAACATGAATAAAAAAAACACTAAAGCATGTTTTTATGAACTTTCCCCAGCCATCTGCTCTGAAATCTTTTGCCTGAAGTTGACACTGCAATGTGCGTCATACAATTGTTCTTTTCAAAAGAACCTGTCAAAGTTAGTTTGTGAGTATTATAGAAAACATGATGTGTGTTCACGGCATGGCAAAAGAGACACATCAGATTGAGAACTCCAATGGTTGCTTTTTTACTTCGTTGTTAGCGTGGAAGCCATGGGCCGGACTTCTATCATTGGTCACAACTTTTGCTTCAGATTCGATGTGTGGCCCTTGGTTCCGCTCACAATGTTGTTCTTCAGCAGTTTCCACGCAGGTAAAAGTTCAGTTTCTTAAACAGGAACATCTCCCACTATTTTCACTTCTTTTGAGTTGACAGATCCTATAATAGCATTGATAATTGTGCATATGCTGTTGTTCCCCAAATTTGAGTTCGTCAACTGGTGAGTTACCTAAGATTCTTGATGAAATAGAATCATTTCAAAGAACGAAGTGCCAGCAGAGCAATCCATGTGCATCTATATTCACAATATTAGAACAACATATGTTGTCTCGGGGGCAAATATATAAGGTATAATTTACTGCTTATAATTCATAATTAAATGAATAACATTTTGTTTCAATTCATCGAACATTAATTCTTCACAATTGTGAAGAAGGTTGCAGGCCAAGAAATACTGATACGTCAAGTGGGTTGTTTCACCATAGAAGCGTATTAGTTATTAATCCTGGTAAAGAGTGAACCAGTAGCCAAGGACTCTCACTATCTTGCTTCAGAAGAAGGTACATATCTGAAAGCTTTATTAGTTTTGACTCCTTCTCACTAGCCTTTGCGAGACTACCTTAACTCTTAGCTGAAGGTCATGATTCTTTTCTGGTCCCTCTTTCATATACTTTTGCGGATATCCATGTTTCATAGGTTAGTGCCAATTCTTGGATTCACAGATGAATCTTGTCAGTTGGAGCTGGGATAAGACTTTGGGGTGATCAAATGTACACAAACCTGAAGTTACATTGATTCTTATAGAACTAGTTGTCACTCAATGTGGTATTGTCCAGTGCTGCATTGCATGTGATAGATTGCATCGTAACAGCAGATTACTAAAAACATTGATTCACGTGCATTATATTTAAGCACCGTGAACTTTGTTTGTCTAATGCTGACATGCATACAAACACAATAGACCTACAAAGCTATTTACTAACACGACTGCTACAAATAAGAACCCTCTAACCTTCTGTTAATTAAGGTACTTTGACCTTCAGCAAGCTCTGCCAGCACATGTTCAGCAACTTCCTGAGTGCTGCTATGCCCTCTCAGTTATCCGTTCCCTATTAAGCGCCTTTGCAACTAACCCAAGCAACCTTCGAGGTCGACAAGCTGTAGTTTGGTGGTCATCAGCCTCGGTCCAGGAGACTTACGACAGTGGCAGAGGGAAACCCCACATGGCTCTGGGCTCCAATGCGCCCACCGGAAAATCGTCGCGATGCGGAAAAAACCAGGCAGTTTATTTAACATGAAAAAACAGCCCACGCACACATGACGCCAGCACCGCGTCCTCCAACTCCCCCTTTGAGCACTCTAAGTCTCGAATGCTCCCACCAGCGTGAGGCCGCCGCACCGACCCTACTCTCCACCACCAGACTACCAGAGCGAAGACTCCGCACCCACCCTGCTCTCTCCCCACCGGCCCAAGGCCTTCGCACCACCTCGCCCGACAACGGCACACCACTCCTCTCTCGCCGGCGCGAGCCCCCCCCCCCCCCCCCGCCAACCCTGCCCCTCTCCTGCTGGTGTGAGATCACATCTGGATCCTCTGCTCCCATGGATCGTGCGTTCCCCGCGAGTCCACAATGCGCAACCGGGTAGGGAAGTTCATTGAGCAGATAAATAAGACCCGAGCCTCTCTGCCTGGCACACCTCTGGCCTCTATCGCTGGAGAATGGAATAGTAAAGGTAGTTCGATATCCAGTGAGTGTTTGGTTTTGATTTGCAATATTTTTGACTATTGAGTCAGATTTGATTCTGAATTTGTAAGTTGCAGTAGTCTGAGATTGTGAGAAAGTTAGTGTTAGTAAAATTTTGTACTAAACAATATGAAATTGAGGTGATGCCATTTTTTCAAGGAGTCAAGATTCAGGGTAAGCGAATGTTGATTACATTGTTGAATCATGATCCCTATGCAGAATCCTACCATCATCACGTTAAATGTACACTTTGGTTCAAAAGAAGGTGGCAGAACTCAGCGGTACGGAAGAGTGGACTCCAGGCCACAACTAGCAGTTAAACTTATCAGCAAAACCCGCCCTTTGTTTGTATCGTTGTCTTGCATAGCTGTTTGATCAATGATTTGGTAGGAATTATCATTTTGATGTTTCTGTCCTTTCCATGCGGATATACAGGAGACGCGGCTAAAAGAGAAAGCGAAGCTGTTGAACACAATCACGAAGTTGAACAAAGACATTAGGCCATATGAACTATGAAGTGGGGCTCTCATCCGTGACCGCTTGAATGGGGTAGGTAGCACTGCAACAAGTAAATGATGCCATGCCTGTCGAATGGGGACTCTGTCCTCGAGGAACGACGAGCCTCAGTGACCCTCCGCGTGTTCCTGATATAGAGCAAAGACAAACCTCTTCTTCTCATCCTTAGTGACACAGATGCTCTGTTGCCCGGCATGGCAGCAAGAAAGTTGAGCAAATTTGATTCACGATGCAGATCTGGATCATGCAGCCTCCTCTGCCTCACCTCGCCACGCCTGTTCTTGGATTTGCACCAGTGGTACACCAGGTTACTAATCACTCATCATATTCTCCACATTTTGTTTCTCTAATTACACCAGAGGCGCCTTCTTTCCATGGTACTATTGCATGTTCAACATGGTGCGAACTGGAATAATTTTATGGTGATATCTACAGATGTATAGTCTGTAGTTGTTATAGGGTTCATCTTTGTGCTAAGTTGTAACTGTCTCCCTGCAGACCCACATCATGCCCTGCCATGCCAGTAGACCTTTGTTTTTTTATTGCTAACCTTGAAAATGATAGTTTCATCTGATTTGTAATATGAATGATTTATACTGCAATTCATATGCAAGAATTTAGTTGTATAACAGAACACAGTCTATTTTCCATCTTATTTACCATATATAATTTGAAATATGGTCCAGTCTCAAATTTTAGCTATGAAGTTATTTAATGTAACAGTAGATAGTCGAAACATGTACAGATTCAGTATCTGGCTTGAATGATATAAAAGTTTCTAATAAAAATGGGAGTATGATAGCAAGCACTCTCGAGAAACACAAGAATCAATTGAATTTGGTCTAAGAAAAATTGCATTCATGTACCATCGCTCCATTTAGTTTTGGCATTCTGCTGAACTACCAACTGTATAAAATAGCATACATTATTTTGATGTTGGATGGCCTATACAAAGATACGGTTCTGATTTATGAGGCCTTATGTGATTTCAAATTTTCCTATTTATTTGAAGTTATGTTCACCACATCACAACTTGCAGTGCAATGTGTCATCAGGAGATAAATATCAGTGAGCTACTATATGTTCAATATTTATACAGCTGTATAAGAAAGTCCAAGTTCTAAGCTACGAGGATTAGAGGCACAGATAAATGTGCAGGTTGACAAATGGGTTCGACCAACTAATGAATGGTTGAAGGTAGTTTTGTTGTTACGGCAGGGAGAGCTATTTTTCTTCATCTGGGGTGGGTATAGGGACAAGAAGAAATCTCTCTGTTCTTTCGTCAACTTAGACTATTATTATAGATGATTGCAGATCTATGGAAAATCCAGAACGCCTTGTTGTCTTAAGCTGTTTATGTTCAGTTGTCATATTTTTGTGCAATTGTCTGTGATGGATTGTAATATCTCTAAGTTGCCATATTTTTTCCTTGGAATTTTAAGATCACATCTAATGTTGATAAGGCCCGATTCTGCAAAAAAAAAAAAAAAAAAAAAAAAACAAGGAATTGAGTGAACCATCATTTTTCTGGTAAGCTATATCTATGTTTGCATATATGTGAGTAAAATTTACACTCGGTTATCTTGTTTGTAAGATCATATTTGCATCATATAGTTTCTTAGTTTGGAAGAGCACGGTGCAAATTCTATCAGGAATTGATGAGTTTGATAGTGTAATTTGTGTGAACTATAAAAGTGTTCTTAATGGAACAAATTATGCTTGAACATCATTTATCAGTTATTTGAACATATAATTTGGTTTGACATTCTTTGTAAAGCATGGGCCCTATGCTATTTAATTAGATAGAGATGATGCTGATATCGTCAGACTGGAAGGCAACATGATCTGTGTCGGTGAGCTACATGTAGGCAAGACGGTGCCACACTGCTGACCCGTCGTCCCTGTTATTCAGTATTAAGATTGTTATTTGAATGTAATTTTATTTTTTGCATAGATAAACCAGTGAGCTCTCTTTTGAGAGGATTGTTGTACTATAACAAGGGAACTAAGTCCGAATATTTCATATGGTATAACAAAATTATCAAAGCGAAATTTGAAAGATTTTGAGCGATAAAAAATACCTTATTTCTGGGATTGTGAACACATACCAATATATTTCAGATCAATTTAATTTTATATTTATCGCAATGCATAGACAATTTGCAATGAAAAAGAACACATAAAGAATCGTGGCAACGCACGGGTATTCAACTAGTATATATATATATATATATATATATAGCAGCTAGCTAGCTAGCAAACCGTAGATTAACACCAATTAAAATATACATGGCCTATATCGATCATGTTGTATAACATATCCCTGACATTCATTAATTAATTATATAATTATCGTGATAAATTAATTAACTTGAATTTTGACAAGTTCTCTCGAATGAAAACACATTTGATTAAGTTGCATCATAATATATATATATAATTAGTGTGCATGCATGGCCTACAATGCATTCGAGCATATATTTTAATGTATATTTGAACATATATATTCTTGGGGATTTCAATCTCGATCTCTCTCTCTCGATCATCTATATATCGTTGGTGGCCCAAAAAACACACATATATACGCATGCACTTTATGCATAAAGGCGCGCGCGGGTGCCTCTAATAATGTGTGTGCGCACTCGATCGATGATCCCTAAACCTTAAACAACCCCTAAAACCTTAAATCCCTAATCCCTAATAATCCCTAGCTAATCCCTAAACCCTAAACACCCTAAACACTAAACCCTAAACCCTAAACCCTAACCCTAACCCTAACCCTAAACCCTAGCTAACCCTAAACCCTAAACCCTAGACCCTAAACCCTAGACCCTAAACCCTAACCCTAATTAACCCTAAACCCTAGCTTACCCCTAAAACCCTAATTAAACCCTATGTATAGGCCAACGACACTTAATTGTACGTGCATCGAGCAGACCAGGGGGTGCCTCGCGGTCCTCTAATTAAATTAAATGTGCCATGCATTAACCCTAAACCATATATATGTAATTAACCCTAGCTAGCTAATCAACCCTACTTAATTAAAACACATAACCCTAAACTATACTAGCTAGCTATAACCCGATCTAATAAAAACATGCTCTATATGTAGCAGCTAGCTAGCAAATCGTAGATTAACACCAATTAAAATAAACATGGCCTATATCGATCATGTTGTATAACATATCCCTGAGATTCATTAATTAATTATATAATTATCGTGATAAATTAATTAACTTGAATTTTGACAAGTTCTCTCGAATGAAAACACATTTGATTAAGTTGCCTCATAATATATATATATATAATTAGTGTGCATGCATGGCCTACAATGCATTCGTGCATATATTTTAATGTATATTTAAACATATATATTCTTGGGGATTTCAGTCTCGATCTCTCTCTCTCTCTCTCTCTCTCTCTCTCTCGATCATCTATATATCGTTGGTGGCCCAAAAAACACACATATATACGCATGCACTTTATGCGTAAAGGCGCGGGTGCCTCTAATAATGTGTGTGCGCACTCGATCGATGATCCCTAAACCTTAAACTTAACAACCCCTAAAACCTTAAATCCCTAATCCCTAAACCCTAAACACCCTAAACACTAAACCCTAAACCCTAGACCCTAAACCCTAACCCTAACCTAACCCTAACCCTAACCCTAAACCCTAGCTAACCCTAAACCCTAAACCCTAGACCCTAAACCACCCTAGACCCTAAACCCTAACCTAACCCTAACCCTAACCCTAAACCCTAGCTAACCCTAAACCCTAATTAAACCCTATGTATAGGCCAACGACACTTAATTATGCATCGAGCAGGCCAGGGGGTGCCTCGCGGTCCTCTAATTAAATTAAATGTGCCATGCATTAACCCTAAACCATATATATGTAATAACTAACCCTAGCTAATCAACCCTACTTAATTAAAACACATAACCCTAAATTGTACTAGCTAGCTATATATAACCCGATCTAATAAAAACATGCTCGATCTATATATAGCAGCTAGCTAGCAAATTAAACGGTAGATTAACACCAATTAATATATACGACATGGCCTATATCGATCATATGTTGTATAACATCTCCCTGAGATTCATTAATTAATTATATAATTATCGATGATAAATTAATTAACTTGAATTTTGACAAGTTCTCTCGAATGAAAACACATTTGATTAAGTTTCCTCATAATATATATATATAATTAGTGTGCGCACTCGATCGATGATCCCTAAACCTTAAACAACCCTAAAACTCCCCTAAACCCTAAACACCCTAAACACTAAACCCTAGACCCTAAACACCCTAAACACTAAACCCTAAACCCTAGACCCTAAACACCATACGTAAACACTAAACCCTAAACCCTAAACCCTAAACACCCTAAACACTAATTAAACCCTAAACCCTAGACCCTAAACACCCTAAACTAAACCCTAGACCCTAGCTAAACACCCTAAACACTAAACCCTAAACCCTAAACCCTAGCTAACCCTAAACCCTAATTAAACCCTATATATAGGCCAACAACACTTAATTGTGCATCAAGCAGGCCAGGGGTGCCTAGCTCGCGGTCCTCTAGTTAAATTAAATGTGCCATGCATTAACCCTAAACCATATATATAACTAACCCCTAGCTAATCAAACCCTAGTTCATTAAAACACATAACCCTAAACTATACTAGCTAGCTATAACCCGATCTAATAAAAACATGCTCGATCTATATATAGCAGCTAGCTAGCAAATTAAACGGTAGATTAACACCAATTAATATATACGACATGGCCTATATCGATCATATGTTGTATAACATCTCCCTGAGATTCATTAATTAATTATATAATTATCGATGATAAATTAATTAACTTGAATTTTGACAAGTTCTCTCGAATGAAAACACATTTGATTAAGTTTCCTCATAATATATATATATATATATAATTAGTGTGCATGCATGGCCTACCATGCATGCATTCGTGCATATATTTTAATATATATTTGATCGAACATATTCTTGGGGATTTCAATCTCTCTCTCTCTCTCGATCATCTATATATCGTTGTTGGCCAAAAAAACACACACATATACACATGCACTTTATGCGCAAAGGCGCGTGTGCCTCTAATAATGTGTGTGCGCACTCGATCGATGATCCATAAACCTTAAACCCTAATTAAATAAACCCTAATCCCTAATCCCTAAACCCCTAAACAACATAAACATTAACCCTAGACCCTAGACCCTAACCTCCTAACCCTAAACCCTAAACCCTAATTAAACCCTATATATAGGCCAATGACACTTAATTGTGCATCAAGCAGGCCAGGGGTGCCTTAGCTCGCGGTCCTCTAATTAAATTAAATGTGCCATGCATATATATATGTGTTTAATTTGGGGATTTCAATCGCTCTCTCGTATGTAGATCTCTCTCTACCTCTCTCTCTGTCTCTCTCTCTCTCTCGTTAATTGGTGGCCAACAACACACACATGCACTTTGTGCGCAAAGGCATGCGCCTCTAATAATGTGTGTGCAGTCGATCAATCTAGTTTTGATTAATCATAGCACACAAATAAAGAAGTTGTATTTGAATCCACACAACCTAATCTAAAACACATAACCCCTAACATGGCCTAATTAATTAACCCCTTCTCTCTACCTAATTAGTGGAAATTGCACAAAATCAAAAGGGGTCCCTCACTAATTGTGCATATCTGCTAGATTGTGATAAACTTTTGCCCCATATATATTTGGTGGATGGGTGCATCTTGGCATGTAAAACAATTAGTGTTTGCAAATGGCGTTGTCAAAATTTATGTACAAATGATTTCTTTCCATCCAAAGTGCATAAAATGGGAGTTTTAATGAAGAAAGTACAAATAAAACAGCTCAACATGCTTCCACACCCCGATTTCCACACGAAGTAGAGCATATTTAAAGGATAATTCCAGAGTTTTACTATTTTTCAAGCAACTTTGCTAATTTTCCCCCACTCACATGACTTTATGTCGATTTAACGAAAATATGGCGAATTTAAACTACATGGGCGGGATAGTTTGAATTGTGCGCGCGGCAAAGGGAACCGCCTATTCCTCAACCTTGTGCACGGCAAATTACACACGCAACTCCATTAAACGCCACATACCGACCTTAATTATCACCCCGGCGGCCCGGCCGCATGACCCCCCACCCACCCCTACACAACTTATCCCCGTCCGTGCGAAGAGCTTCCCCTCCCCGTCCCGTCTGTGCGAAGAAGAAGCTTCCCCTCCCCGTCGTTCTTCTCGAGACGCACCGGCGGTCAAGTTGATCCACGGTAGGGCTGCTATCTCTAGCTCAATCATGTATCGGGCAAGACGGCCTAACGATTTATATTTTCTTGATGCTGCTAAAAAAATTCGCCAGTATGCTCGAACTAATTGGCACTTTATAGTTTTCCGCTCGATTTGTCATCGATCAATTTGTTCATTTGCGTGTGCATATAGAGTCAGTTCTGCACTCGATCCGTTAATTTGCTGAAATGCCATGGCAGAGTTTTGTACACGATCTGTTTGCTAAAATGTCGATGGGCATTTTTTGTTTTGTACTCGACATGATTGCTGAAATGCATAATCATGTAGTATAGTTTTGTACTCGATGGATATACATTTCCTACTTCGCCTTAAATTAATCACCAACCACAGTATCTCATAATTAAACAGATGATGGACGAACTTGGATACTGCATGGACACTTATGTCCCCCTTCATATATAAATGGTGTTCAACCCTTTATGGGGTTTATTAGAGCTCATGAAGGTCACAACCTGGACGTGTATTGCCCGCGCTGCACATGTATGAATGGTGAGAAGAGGCCTCACCCTGTAGTGGCAGATCATTTACACATTTTTGGGATGGACCGCACATATGTTAGGCGGGTTTAGCATGGTGAACCATATAATGATCCTTTAGCAGGAGAAGCAGATCTTGCTCACACTGTATGTGTGCTGGCATATGTAGTTAATTATTTATATTGATGCTGCCGCTGTTTCAATCAATAGTTTGCATTGCTGTGCAAGGTTCTATACTCAAATTTAACTTGTTGCAGATGGATGGAGGGGAAGGAGAGAAAAAGCGCTTGCTTCAGGAAACGGGTTTCAGCTCTGGGACATGTGCTGTGCCAGATGAGAAGGTAAATATGTAAAACGGCATTTGTTCAGGTTACATCCCTTAGATGTTTGTCTAATCGGTTGATGTACTAATTGCAGAAGCATAGAGTTGAAGAGGTCTCTCAGTTTGATGGGAGATTTGAAGATGAATCTCAGTTTGATGCACCTGTGGATGGTACTAATGACGAGCCTTTCATAGACGAAGGTCCTGCACCTGAGATTATCCAGCCTACAGAAGGTGGCCGTGGACCGAGTACACAGCTTTGCGTTGAAGTGGATGCACGCCCGGAGATCATCAGGGGCGTCCGGGTAGTCTCAAGACCACCCAGCCCTGATGCACCAGTGGAAGGTACTGAAGACGAGCCTCTCATAGACGAAGGTCCTGCACCTGAGATTATCTAGCCTACAGAAGGAGGCCGTGGACCGAGTACACAGCTTTGCGTTGAAGAGGATGCACACCCGGAGATCATCAGGGGCGTCCCGGTAGTCTCAGGACCACCCAGCCCTGATGCAAAATATTGAGCTACTTTATGATTCGTACTCTTATGTTCTGGTGCTGTAGTATGTTATGATTTGTACGCCTTTGGCGCTAGATTAAGCATTCAGTGGATGATCGCGTTGCAAAATTCGACACCCACACAATCAGTTCATCGTATGAGTAGTAGCACAATTACTTCTACAGCGATTCCTGCCAGCGCATTAGTTGGTAGCATGAAACACTTTCAGGTACTCCCCTCTGATTCATATTAATTGACTCAATTCTGTCTAGATATGGATGTATCTAGATGCATTTGTTAACTAGGCTAACAAACTTGAGTCAGTTAATATGAATCCGTGTAAACCGCCCAGTCCTCGAGCAGCTAGTTTATTGACTCTGGACTCCAAGCCTCTCGCGGCAAGCCATCGACGAAGCTTTGACCAGATCTTGGCCCGCAATTTTTTGTGTGTGGCGAACAACAAAGCTTTGACCAGTTCCTCTCGGGATGCAGCACGCCGGTGAGCTTGCACGGTTGCCATGAGCACTTTCCGGCGGAACTTCCTCTTCAGCGCCCTCAAGCCGCTGCTGCGAGACAGCACGCAGTGCCTCGAGGTGGACGGAATTCTGGATCTGAGGGCGGGGGGTCCGCATCGTCTGGGAACGATCTCCAGCGGGTTAACGAGGACATGCATGGCGGCCAGGGGATTTGTTTTTTTTTTTTGGTTTGAGCTTGGGATTTGGGGTTTTTTCGGATAGGGGAGGAGGAACCGAGGAAGAGGAAGGAACAGCCGCGTGCTTGGCGCGTGGCGGTGTGCTTGAATTTCGAATTTTTGTGAAATGTTTCATTTCCCCGCTACAATTCGGGGGTTTCTTGACGCGCCAATGCGTCCCGCCGGGCAGCTTCAAGTGAATTTGGGGTGCCACGCTATGGGCCCTAGTTTCAGTGAGACATGTAATGACTATAGTCACATCAGTAAGTTCACTGTGTAATAAAATATGTTACCCCTCCCCTTTATGTAGCACCCCTTCTCTCCCGATCGAGTGCCGATTGCCGACGGATGCAAGCCGCTAGCTCGATCCCCTCCTTTCGCCTCCACCGTCCAGGCATCTAGCTTGGAGGGGCAAGCTGCATCTAGACCAAGCGGATTAGGTAGGACTAGTAATGTTCTTTCCTTTCTCGAGATCGGTTCTTTTTTCCTCTCCTCGATATCTTGCGCATCTCTTTCCTATTCTGGGCGAAGGGGTGTCTTTCTGGTCACCCTCGAGCTGGGAGTGATTGATGGGGGTGGGGGCGGGGGCTACCTTTGCTTGGATTGGGGTGTTCTTCCTTTATTTGTCGACATTTGCAACCTTTGTAGTTTCTGCTGATCCTCACCGTATCTTTTGTCGGCTTGTACAGAAAGGTAAGACCTCGGCGGTGGGGGCAATGGAGCGTAAGGCCACCACGCATGTGGGCGGTTGGCTGAGCCCGAGCTGCGTCCCCAGCCCCGCGAAGCTGGTACTCCGTTTGCTTATCCACTCTTTACCTTTTAAGTGTCTCTCTCGCATCCTCAATCTGTTCCTGTTCTGGAATATGCTTAAAGTAGCACATGTCTTCATGTGTTTGTGCGTAAAGCCTCTGTGACACCATGCTCTATATTCTCTGTATCAGGTTGGTACCTCCAGGTTCCGTGCTGAGGCTATGGGGAACGAGAATAGCGCCCCACCTGCTGCAGGAGCATGGCCCGATCTGCAGCACAAGAAGCGAAATGCCACGGCCGAGCTGGGCAGGGTCCGCCAAGGGGTAAATTTTTTAACCAACTTACCATGATGTAGTCTCGAATCGATACTCCCTCGAGATCCAAATTAATTGACTCAACTATCTCGTAGATACGGATGTATCTAGATGTGTTTTAGCTCTAGATACTATCTGCCTCCATCCCAAAGCTTTGGGCTTATATTATTTTTAGAAAGTCAAACTATACCATGTTTGACTAAGCTTTTACCAAAAATCAGTAACATGCAAAATACAAAATTAATATCATTAAATAGATAATAAAATATATTTTCCTACGGTATCTACAGTATTATATTTGTTGATAGAATGTTCTAAAATTTTGGTCAAACTTTGCTTGTTTTGATTTCTCAAAAATAAATAATGCTTCAGCTTTTGGATGGTGGTAGTACATTCATATCTCGAAAAAGCTGAGGTAACTAGTTTTTGTGCTGTACAAAGCTCGTGTTCACGCTGCAAAAGGCTAAGAGCATCCACTATATGCATCGGTCTATCTCATACGGTAATTCAATATCACCGCTGAGGTCTGCCTTTTGTTTTGCTATTCATATGCAGACTGAAACTTTAGGGCCTTTACTCAAAAGGAAGATCAAAACTGCGGCTGATCAAAGCTGCCGGTATGTTGATGCCGCCCCATCTTCTAAATGCCTCTACAAGCACAAGGCCACGCGCCAGTGGGTGGTGATCTTTTAATGAATATGGTATATTTTCTTAATCCACAAAACATGCCTTGATTTTTCTCTCGTTTATTGTCGGTTTTTCTATGCTTGCCAAAAGTTTACAACAACAACCACACCCACGCCTTTCAGTGCCAAACAAGTTGGGGTAGGCTAGAGTTGAAACCCATAAGATCTCGAAGCCAAAAGTTTAGAAACACCAAATTCGTTTGCTTACAATCATCATACAGTAATGTTCATCTACTCCAGTTCCCCTAACCCAACAAAAAATTATGTTAATTACGATTTTTAGATTAAAAGAGCACCATTAGGCGCTGTTAATTACGACTTTGAGATTAAAATGTCATTTGCAATTGTTAATTACAATTTTGAGACAAATGGTTAGTTTAACCTCGATCTCTTCTCGCTCTCCATTTATCCCAACCGAACAAAAATTTAACCATTCCATTCCTCTGAAATGGAACCATTCCATTCCATTCCACGCTGTTTCGTAACCGAACACACCCTTGCATTCTTGTGAACTGTTGTCCATACACGGCCATACCCTTCCACTTACATCCAGACTATATACATCGATCTGTCTCGTAGTCATTCAATATCACCGCTGAGATCTGTTCCCATTCTTATGCAGGCTGAAACTGCTGCGCCTTTACTCAAGTGGATGCAAAATGAGGCTAATGAGGCTGCTCGTGAGGATGATGGTGCCGACACCATCTTCCGAAAACCTCTACAAGCACGAGGCCATGGGCCACTGGGTGGTGACCTTTTAATGAATCTGGTATATTTTCTTAATCCACATACATGATTTCATTATTATCTGTTTAATTACTGTTGGCTTTGTCTAATGCTTACCAAAAGTTCAGAAACACTGCGTTTGCTTACAATCATCATACACTAATTTTTCACTTTTCATCTGTCTCATCCAAGATATAAACTGTTGATTTCCATTGGCTTGTTTTGTAATCATTTGCATTGTTGTCAACTGTTCTCTATGCACAACCCTATTCTTCCACTTACACCCGCACTATTTGCATCAGTCTATCTCATAGATTTATTAAATATCAATGATGAGTTCTGTTGCTATTCATATGCAGGATGAAACTTCTGTGCCTCTACTCAAATGGATAAAAAATGATCCCGATGAGGCTCGTGGAAGACGATGGTGCCGCCACCATCTTCTGAAAACCTCCTCAAGCACAAGGCCACGGGCCAGCTGGGTGGTACCCTTTTCAAGAAGGTGTATATTTTCTTAATCCTCATACATGATTTGATTTTTGTCTGTTTATTGCCGGCTTTGTCTAATGCTTACCAATAGTTCAGAAACACACACACCTATTCTTACACTTACATCCAGCACTATATGCATCAGTGTCTCATAGATTCATTTTATATATCACTGCTGATGTCTGTTGCTCTTCAATTTTTATATGCAGACTGAAACTGCTAACCCTTCATTGGTCAAAAGGATTGCAACTGCTGCTGATGAGGCATCTGCAGAGGCTGCCACCAAGTTACTGTTAGCCCCACATTCTGGATGCTTATATAAGCTCAAGTCCAAGGACCAGCCGGGCCGTAACCATCCAAGGGTTCGGGTATATTTTCTTAAGCCACATATACATGCCATGATTTATGTCTGATATTATCACCGGCTCTGTCTAATGCCTTTTGGAATTCGGAAACACCAAATTAGCATGCTTATATTCATCATACACTAATTTTTCACTGTTCAGGTTGTAACATAGTGTTATGCACTCGCTTGTCAACATTTGCATTGCTCTGAACTATGCACTTTACACAACCTAATTCTTCCACTTACATTCAGCGCTACGCACCAGTAGTACCTCCCATGTTTCCTTCACCATCCTGATGCCGAGCTTGCGGGAATATGGCGGGCCCATGTACATACCCCGCATATAACACCTCCTATGGCTCTATCTACCTTTCTAGTAGCTCCTTCACAGAGTTACAGGTATGTATTCTCAGTGGTTTAGCATGAATTGGCATATAGTAAAGTCTTGTTTTTAGTCTTCCTGCTTCTTACATTTGTATCAATTTTCACATGCGGATCGTACCTTGTGAACTTCGTCCAATGATTAACCGGATGTGTCCGCATGAAGGGTCATACACTATGCATGGCAAGGGCAAATTGATGAACACCTACACGGTCTATGAGGTGTATGTCTAAAAGACGCAGGCCATCACATATTTGTATGGACATGATTGGAGAAAGTTTGCTTTTGACTACGGTCTGAAGAAGGGCGACGAGCTGAGGATCAGAAACTCAAACGGGCAGATATACGTAACTGCTTACAGAGTTGGAGACACTTCCAAATATATAATATGTAACTTTTTTCTACTCATATCTTTTGATAACTGTTACGAGCAGTTGTTCTAAACCATTCCCTCTGTTCTAGCTTGCTGGGTTTAACATGATCAAAGCTGCAGATCCCACGATGGAACATGAGCGGATGTCCTAAAGGGCAACCACACCAGCTCCGGCGCCGGCTTCCCACTCTCTGCATCAGCACCGGTTCTGTACCAGCTCCGTTCTGCATCTACCCAGCAGTCCCTTACATCAAGCATTGGTTCCTGTAGAGGCCCCATATACTACACCTGCCGGCGGGCTCTGCATCAGCCTTTGGTTCCTCTAGCTGCACCGTTCGCACCTGCCCAACAGTCTCCTGCATCGGCACCGGTTCCTCTAGAGGCACCGTTCGCACTCGCCCAGTCTCCTGCATCAGCACCAGCTCGTGTACCAGCCCAGGCTCCCGCACCTGCCCACCGGATCACCGAGGTCTCGGCTCATTGCCTTTGTGGCCACCCGTGTGGTGACCAGGACGCATCTGAAGGCTATGTTCGTGAGTATATGACAGCATAACTGCTCTTATCTTGATGTCTTCTCTGCTCAAAGTCTCACATGGTTCAGTGCATTGGTGCCATTGACTAATTTTTGGTGGTATCTCTTGCTTTGAATCAGAAATTTCCTAAAAGTATCTCCAAGGATCTCAATGCTGGCCGAAGGGGCAAGATATCCCTCGTCATGGAGAGTGAAGGTCTCACCGTGGAGGGACGGTACTCCGTCAGTCCCACAGATGGCCGCTTGGCTGTTACTTCCAGGTGGAAAAAGTTCATTGACGGTGCCAAACTTCGCATTGGATCAAAGTTGAAGGTCAAGATCTTTCGATGCCACTGTGACATGCTGGTCATAAAGTTCGCGGTTGTCTAGTTCTGTTGCCCCATGAGCCCTTAGCAAATGCATTTGTAGTTATACTTATATAAGGTTATCTTATCTGAACTGCTAATTAATTGTATGGGTGGTAAAACTCTGGCAAGCTTTTGCTCTTAGCAAGTATGTATGTATGATCAGCTATTATGATAACTGATGCTGTCCAGGACTGGCGCGTGGTTGACGAGGGAGGAAATCCCTGCTGTGTAGCTTTCTGGTCCCCGGCAACGGCGCCAGAAAATAGCTTGATGTCTACGTTCCCCCCCTTTCCTGTAGACAGTGTTGGGCCTCCAAGAGCAGAGGTTTGTAGAACAGCAGCAAGTTTTCCCTTAAGTGGATCACCCAAGGTTTATCGAACTCAGGGAGGAAGAGGTCAAAGATATCCCTCTCATGCAACCCTGCAACCACAAAGCAAGAAGTCTCTTGTGTCCCCAACACACCTAATAGGTGCACTAGTTCGGCGAAGAGATAGTGAAATACAGGTGGTATGAATATATATGAGCAGTACCAACGGTGCCAGAAAATAGCTTGCTGGCGTGTAGTTGATGGTGGTAGTATTGCAGCAGTAGTAACACAGTAAAACAGTAAACAAGCAGTAGTAACGCAGCAGTATTTAGGAACAAGGCCTAGGGATTAGACTTTCACTAGTGGACACTCTCAACATTGATCACATAACAGAATAGATAAATGCATACTCTACACTTTTGTTGGATGATGAACGCATTGCGTAGGATTACACGAACCCTCAATGCCGGAGTTAACAAGCTCCACAATTTGTTCATATTTTAGTAACCTTGTAGTGTAAGATAGATCAACAGATTAAACCAAGTACTAACATAGCATGCACACTGTCACCTTCATGCATATGTAGGAGGAATAGATCACATCAATATTATCATAGCAATAGTTAACTTCGCAATCTACAAGAGATCATGATCATAGCATAAACCAAGTACTAACACGGTGCACACACTGTCACCTTTACACACGTGCAGGAGGAATAAAACTACTTTAATAACATTGCTAGAGTAGCACATAGATAAATTGTGATCAAACTCATATGAATCTCAATCATGTAAAGCAGCTCATGAGATTATTGTATTGAGGTACATGGGAGAGATGAACCACATAGCTACCGGTACAGCCCCGAGCCTCGATGGAGAACTACTCCCTCCTCATGGGAGCAGCAGCGGTGATGAAGATGGCGATGGAGATGGCAGCAGTGTCGATGGAGAAGCCTTCCGGGGGCACTTCCCCGCTCCGGCAGCGTGCCGGAACAGAGACTCCTGTCCCCCAGATCTTGGCCTCGCGATGGCGGCGGCTCTGGAAGGTTTCTGTGGTTTTCGTCGAACGCCTCAGGGTTTTCGATCCAGGGGCTTTATATAGGCGAAGAGGCGGCGCAGGAGGGTCGAAGGGGCGACGACACCATAGGGCGGCGCGGCCAGGGCCTGGGCCGCGCCGGCCTATGGTCTGGGGGCCCAAAGGTCCCCCTTCTCTGATCCTTCCCGGGTGTTCTGGATGCTTTCGGTGAAAATAGGAACTTGGGCGTTGATTTCGTCCGATTCCGAGAATATTTCGTTACTAGGATTTCTGAAACCAAAAACAGCAGAAAACAGGAACTGGCACTTCGGCATCTTGTTAATAGGTTAGTTCCAGAAAATGCACGAATATGACATAAAGTGTGCATAAAACATGTAGATAACATCAATAATGTGGCACGGAACATAAGAAATTATCGATACGTCGGAGACGTATCAGCATCCCCAAGCTTAGTTCTGCTCGTCCCGAGCAGGTAAAACGATAACACAGATAATTTCTGGAGTGACATGCCATCATAATCTTGATCATACTATTTGTAAAGCATATGTAGTGAATGCAGCGATCAAAACAATGTATATGACATGAGTAAACAAGTGAATCATAAAGCAAAGACTTTTCATGAATAGCACTTCAAGACAAGCATCAATAAGTCTTGCATAAGAGTTAACTCATAAAGCAATAAATTATAGTAAAGGTATTGAAGCAACATAAAAGAAGATTAAGTTTCAGCGGTTGCTTTCAACTTGTAACATGTATATCTCATGGATAATTGTTAACATAGAGTAATATAACAAGTGCAATATGCAAGTATGTAGGAATCAATGCACAGTTCACACAAGTGTTTGCTTCTTGAGGTGGAGAGAAATAGGTGAACTGACTCAACATAAAGTAAAAGAAAAGGCCCTTCGCAGAGGGAAGCAGGGATAAATCATGCGCTAGAGCTTTTCAAGTTTTAAAATCATATAGAGAGCATAAAAGTAAAATTTTGAGAGGTGTTTGTTGTTGTCAACGAATGGTAATGGGTACTCTAACTACCTCGCCAACCAGACTTTCAAGAGCGGCTCCCATGAAGGACGTTATCTCTACCAGCAAGGTAGATCATCCCTCTTCTCTTTTGTTTACACGTGTACTTTAGTTTTTATTTATTTATGGGTGACACTCCTCCCAACCTTTGCTTACACAAGCCATGGCTAACCGAATCCTCGGGTGCCTACCATCAATCTCATACCATGGAGGAGTGTCTATTTGCAAAATTAAGTTGCTTGCTGATGAATCAGAGCAAAACGTGTGAAGAGAATTATTAATGCAAGTTGTAATTAATTGGGGCTGGGAACCCCATTGCCAGCTCTTTTTGCAAAATTATTGGATAAGCGGATGAAGCCACTAGTCCATTGTGAAAGTCTGTCAAAAGTAAATGACAAGGTTGAAAGATAAACACCACATACTTCCTCATGAGCTATAAAACATTAACACAAATTGAGAAGCATTTTGAAGGTTTAAAGGTAGCACATGAAGTATTTACTTGGAATGGCAGAAAATACCATGTAGTAGGTAGGTATGGTGGACACAAATTGCATAGTGGTTGGCTCAAGGATTTTGGATGCATGAGAAGTATTTCCTCTCGATACAAGGTTTAGGCTAGCAAGGCTTATTTGAAACAAACACAAGGATGAACCGGTGCAGCAAAACTTACATAAAAGACATATTGAAAACATTATAAGACTCTACACCGTCTTCCTTGTTGTTCAAACTCAATACTAGAAATTATCTAGACCTTAGAGAGACCAATTATGCAAACCAAATTTTAGCATGCTTTATGTATTTCTTCATTAATAGGTGCAAAGTATATGATGCAAGAGCTTAAACATGAGCACAACAATTGCCAAGTATCACATTACCCAAGACATTATAGCAATTACTACATGTATCATTTTCCAATTCCAACCATATAACAATTTAACGAAGAAGAAACTTCGCTATGAATACTATGAGTAGAAACTAAGGACATACTTGTCCATATGCTACAGCGGAGCGTGTCTCTCTCCCACACAAGCATGATGTAATCCAATTTATTCAAACACAAACAAAAACAAAAACAAACCGACGCTCCAAGCAAAGCACATAAGATGTGATGGAATAAAAATATAGTTTCAGGGGAGGAACCTGATAATGTTGTCGATGAAGAAGGGGATGCCTTGGGCATCCCCAAGCTTAGACGCTTGAGTCTTCTTGATATATGCAGGGGTGAACCACCGGGGCATCCCCAAGCTTAGACTTTTCACTCTTCTTGATCGTAGTATATCATCCTCCTCTCTTGATCCTTGAAAACTTCCTCCACACCAAACTCGAAACAAACTCATTAGAGGGTTAGTGCATAATCAAAAACTCACATGTTCAGAGGTGACACAATCATTCTTAACACTTCTGGACATTGCCTAAAGCTACTGGAAGGTAATGGAACAAAGAAATCCACCCAACACAGCGAAAGAAGCAATGCGAAATAAAAGGCAGAATCTGTCAAAACAGAACAGTCCGTAAAGACGAATTTTAAAATGGCACCAGAATTGCTCAGATGAAAATGCTCAAATTGAATGAAAGTTGCGTACATATCTGAGGATCACTCACGTAAATTGGCATGATTTTATGAGTTACCTACAGAGAATTTTGCCCAGATTCGTGACAGCAAAGAAAACAGTTTCTGCGCAGTAATCCAAATCTAGTATTGACTTTACTATCAAAGACTTTACTTGGCACAACAAAACACAAAACTAAGATAAGGAGAGGTTGCTACAGTAGTAAACAACTTCCAAGACACAAATATAGAATAAAGTACTGTAGCAAAATAACACATGGGTTATCACCCAAGAAGTTCTTTCTTTATAGCCGTTAAGATGGGCTCAGCAGTTTTAATGATGCACTCGCGAGAAATAGTATTTGAAGCAAAAGATAGCATCAAGAGGCAAATTCTAAACACATTTAAGTCTAACATGCTTCCTATGCATAGGAATCTTGTAAATAAACAAGTTCATGAAGAGCAAAGTAACAAGCATAGGAAGATAAAACAAGTATAGCTTCAAAAATTTCAGCACATAGAGAGGTGTTTTAGTAACATGAAAATTTCTACAACCATATTTTCCTCTCTCATAATAACTTTCAGTAGTATCATGAGCAAACTCAACAATATAACTATCACATAAAGCATTCTTATCATGAGTCTCATGCATAAAATTATTACTCTCCACATAAGCATAATAAATTTTATTAGTTGTTATGGGAGCAAATTCAACAAAGTAGCTATCATTATTATTCTCATCAAGTGTTGGAGGCATAGTATAATCACAATAAAATTTACTCTCCATAGTAGGTGGCACCAAAAGACCACTACCATTATAATCATCATATATGGGAGGCAAAGTATCATCAAAGAAAATTTTCTCCTCAATGCTTGGGGGACTAAAAAGATCATGAAAACCAGCTTCCCCAAGCTTAGAACTTTCTATATTATTATCAACAATGGTGTTCAAAGCGTTCATACTAATATTACTACCAGCATGCAAATAAGATTCCATAGGTTTTTTAATTTTCGCATCAAACAATCCATGTTTTAAATCAGGAAATAGAATAAGAAGCTCATTCTTGTCCATTATGCCAAACTAGTGTAAACAAGAAACAAAAAGATGCAATTGCAGGATCTAAAGGAAATAGCTTCGAGTACTTACGGCGCCGGGATATAGCTTACTAGCCGGGATCCGGAGTGTGAGTACCTTTTACCTTTCCTCCCCGGCAACGGCGCCAGAAAATACTTGATGCTGTCCAGGACTGGCGCGTGGTTGACGAGGGAGGAAATCCCTGTTGTGTAGCTTTCTGGTACCCGGCAACGGCGCCAGAAAATAGCTTGATGTCTACGTTCCCCCCCCCTTTCCTGTAGACAGTGTTGGGCCTCCAAGAGCAGAGGTTTGTAGAACAGCAGCAAGTTTTTCCTTAAGTGGATCACCCAAGGTTTATCGAACTCAGGGAGGAAGAGGTCAAAGATATCCCTCTCATGCAACCCTGCAACCACAAAGCAAGAAGTCTCTTGTGTCCCCAACACACCTAATAGGTGCACTAGTTCAGCGAAGAGATAGTGAAATACAGGTGGTATGAATATATATGAGCAGTAGCAACAGTGCCAGAAAATAGCTTGCTGGCGTGTAGTTGATGGTGGTAGTTGATGTCTACGTTCCCCCTCCTTTCCTGTAGACAGTGTTGGGCCTCCAAGAGCAGAGGTTTGTAGAACAGCAGCAAGTTTTCCCTTAAGTGGATCACCCAAGGTTTAACGAACTCAGGGAGGAAGAGGTCAAAGATATCCCTCTCATGCAACCCTGCAACCACAAAGCAAGAAGTCTCTTGTGTCCCCAACACACCTAATAGGTGCACTAGTTCGGCGAAGAGATAGTGAAATACAGGTGGTATGAATATATATGAGCAAGAGCAACGGTGCGTAAAAATAGCTTGCCGGCGTGTAGTTGATGGTGGTAGTATTGCAGCAGTAGTAACGCAGTAAAACAGTAAACAAGCAGTAGTAACGCAGCAGTATTTAGGAACAAGGCCTAGGGATTACACTTTCACTAGTGGACACTCTCAACATTGATCACATAACAGAATAGATAAATGCATACTCTACACTTTTGTTGGATGATGAACACATTGCGTAGGATTACACGAACCCTCAATGCCGGAGTTAACAAGCTCCACAATAATGCTCATATTTAAGTAACCTTATAGTGTAAGATAGATCAACAGACTAAACCAAGTACTAACATAGCATGCACACTGTCACCTTCATGCATATGTAGGAGGAATAGATCACATCAATATTATCATAGCAATAGTTAACTTCGCAATCTACAAGAGATCATGATCATAGCATAAACCAAGTACTAACACGGTGCACGCACTGTCACCTTTACACACGTGCAGGAGGAATATAACTACTTTAATAACTTTGCTAGAGTAGCACATAGATAGTAGTGATACAAAACTCATATGAATCTCAATCATGTAAAGCAGCTCATGAGATTATTGTATTGAGGTACATGGAGAGAGATTAACCACATAGCTACCGGTACAGCCCCGAGCCTCGATGGAGAACTACTCCCTCCTCATGGGAGCAGCAGCGGTGATGAAGATGGCGGTGGAGATGGCAGCGGTGTCGATGGAGAAGCCTTCTGGGGGCACTTCCCCGTTCCGGCGGCGTGCCGGAACAGAGACTCCTGTCCCCCAGATCTTGGCCTCGCGATGGCGGCGGCTCTGGAAGGTTTCTGTGGTTTTCGTCAAGCGCATCAGGGTTTTCGATCCAGGGGCTTTATATAGGCGAAGAGGCGGCGCAGGAGGGCTTCTGGGGGGCCCACACCATAGGGCGGCGCGGCCCCCCCTCTGGCCGCGCCAGGGTGTGGTGTGGGGCCCCCAGGGCTCCCCTCTGGCGGCTCTCGGGTGTTCTGGATGGTTCCGGGAAAAATAGGAACCTGGGCGTTGATTTCGTCCGATTCCGAGAATATTTCGTTACTAGGATTTCTGAAACCAAAAACAGCAGAAAACAGGAACTGGCACTTCGGCATCTTGTTAATAGGTTAGTTCCAGAAAATGCACGAATATGACATAAAGTGTGCATAAAACATGTAGATAACATCAATAATGTGGCATGGAACATAAGAAATTATCGATACGTCGGAGACGTATCAGCATCCCCAAGCTTAGTTCTGCTCGTCCCGAGCAGGTAAAACGATAACACAGATAATTTCTGGAGTGACATGCCATCATAAACTTGATCATACTATTTGTAAAGCATATGTAGTGAATGCAGCGATCAAAACAATGTATATGACATGAGTAAACAAGTGAATCATAAAGCAAAGACTTTTCATGAATAGCACTTCAAGACAAGCATCAATAAGTCTTGCATAAGAGTTAACTCATAAAGCAATAAATTCATAGTAGAGACATTGAAGCAACATAATGGAAGATTAAGTTTCAGCGGTTGCTTTCAACTTGTAACATGTATATCTCATGGATAGTTGTCAATGCAAAGCAATATAACAAATGCAATAAGCAAGTATATAAGAATCAATGCACAGTTCACACAAATGTTTGCTTCTTGAGGTGGAGAAAGATAGGTGAACTGACTCAACAATAAAAGTAAAAGAATGGTCCTTCAAAGAGGAAAGCATCGATTTCTATATTTGTGCTAGAGCTTTTATTTTGAAAACATGAAACAATTTTGTCAACGGTAGTAATAAAGCATATGTATCATGTAAATTATATCTTACAAGTTGCAAGCCTCATGCATAGTATACTAATAGTGCCCGCACCTTGTCCTAATTAGCTTGGACTACCGGATCATCACAATGCACATGTTTTAACCAAGTGTCACAAAGGGGTACCTCTATGCCGCCTGTACAAAGGTCTAAGGAGAAAGCTCGCATTGGATTTCTCGCTATTGATTATTCTCAACTTAGACATCCATACCGGGACAACATAGACAACAGATAATGGACTCCTCTTTTATGCATAAGCATGTAACAACAATTAATAATTTTCTCATATGAGATTGAGGATATATGTCCAAAACTGAAACTTCCACCATGGATCATGGCTTTAGTTAGTGGCCCAATGTTCTTCTCTAACAATATGCATGCTTAACCATAGGGTGGTAGATCTCTCTTACTTCAGACAAGACGGACATGCATAGCAACTCACATGAAATTCAACAATGAATAGTTGATGGCGTCCCCAGTGAACATGGTTATCGCACAACAAGCAACTTAATAAGAGATAAAGTGCATAATTACATATTCAATACCACAATAGTTTTTAAGCTATTTGTCCCATGAGCTATATATTGCAAAGGTGAATGATGGAATTTTAAAGGTAGCACTCAAGCAATTTACTTTGGAATGGCGGAAAATACCATGTAGTAGGTAGGTATGGTGGACACAAATGGCATAGTGTTGTTTGGCTCAAGGATTTGGATGCATGAGAAGTATTCCCTCTCGATACAAGGTTTAGGCTAGCAAGGTTGTTTGAAGCAAACACAAGCATGAACTAGTACAGCAAAACTCACATAGAAGACATATTACAAGCATTATAAAACTATACATCGTCTTCCTTGTTGTTCAAACATCTTACTAGAAAATATCTAGACTCTAGAGAAACCACTCATGCAAACCAAATTTTAGCAAGCTCTATGTATTTCTTCACTAATGGGTGCAAAGTATATGATGCAAGAGCTTAAACAAGAGCACAACAATTGCCAAGTATCAAGTTATTCAAGACATCATACCAATTACTACATGTAGCATTTTCCAATTCCAACCATATAATAATTAACGAAGAAGTTTCAACCTTCGCCATGAATATTATGAGCTAAGAACACATGTGTTCATACGAACCAGCGGAGCGTGTCTCTCTCCCACACAAGTATTTATTCAAACAAAAACAAAAACAAGAAACATACAGACGCTCCAAGTAAAGTGCATAAGATGTGACCGAATAAAAATATAGTTTCAAGAGAAGGAACCTGATAATTTGTCGATGAAGAAGGGGATGCCTTGGGCATCCCCAAGCTTAGACGCTTGAGTCTTCTTGAAATATGCAGGGATGAACCACCGGGGCATCCCCAAGCTTAGAGCTTTCACTCTTCTTGATCATAGTATATCATCCTCCTTTCTTGACCCTTGAAAACTTCCTCCACACCAAACTCGAAACAACTCATTAGAGGGTTAGTGCACAATAAAAATTAACATATTCAGAGGTGACACAATCATTCTTAACACTTCTGGACATTGCATAATGCTACTGGACATTAGTGGATCAAAGAAATTCATCCAACATAGCAAAAGAGGCAATGCGAAATAAAAGGCAGAATCTGTCAAAACAGAACAGTTCGTATTGACGAATTTTAAAATGGCACCAGACTTGCTCAAATGAAAATGCTCAAATTGAATGAAAGTTGCGTACATATCTGAGGATCATGCACGTAAATTGGCTTAATTTTCTGAGCTACCTACAGGGAGGTGGACCCAGATTCGTGACAGCAAAGAAATCTGGAACTGCGCAGTAATCCAAATCTAGTACTTACTTTTCTATCAACGGCTTTACTTGGCACAACAAAACACAAAACTAAGATAAGGAGAGGTTGCTACAGTAGTAAACAACTTCCAAGACACAAATATAAAACAAAGTACTGTAGCAAAATAACACATGGGTTATCTCCCAAGAAGTTCTTTTCTTTATAGCCATTAAGATGGGCTCAGCAGTTTTAATGATGCACTCGCAAGAAATAGTAGTTGAAGCAAAAGAGAGCATCAAGAGGCAAATTCAAAAAACATTTAAGTCTAACATGCTTCCTATGCATAGGAATCTTGTAAATAAACAAGTTCAAGAAGCATAATGCAACAAGCATAGAAAGATAAAACAAGTGTAGCTTGAAAAATTTCAGCACATAGAGAGGTGTTTTAGTAACATGAAAATTTCTACAACCATATTTTCCTCTCTCATAGTAATATTCAGTAGCATCATGAGCAAACTCAACAATATAACTATCAAACGAAACATTCTTATCATGAGTCTCATGCATAAAATTATTACTCTCCACATAAACATAATCAATTTTATTAGTTGTAGTGGGAGCAAATTTAACAAAGTAGCTATCATCAAATATAGGAGGCATATTGTAATCATAATAAAATTTATCCTCTATAACAGGTGGCAACAAAAGACTACTATCATTATAATCATCATAAATAGGAGGCAAAGTATCATCAAAGTAAATTTTCTCCTCAATGCTTGGGGGACTAAAAAGATCATGCTCATCGAAACCAGCTTCCCCAAGCTTAGAATTTTCCATATCATTAGCAACAATAGTGTTCAAAGCATTCATGCTAACATGTTCCATGGGTTTTTTAATTTTCGCATTAAACCATTCATGTCTTGACTCAGGAAATAGAATAAAAAGCTCACAGATGTTTTCCATTATGCCTTACTAGTGTAAACAAGAAACAAAAAGATGCAATTGCAGGATCTAAAGGAAATAGCTTCGAGCACAAACACAATGGCGCCAGAAAAGTACTTTACCTGGAACCGAAGTATGAGTGCCTTTTACCTTTCCTCCCCGGCAACGGCGCCAGAAAAGTGCTTGATGTCTACGTTCCCCCTCCTTTCCTGTAGACAGTGTTGGGCCTCCAAGAGCAGAGGTTTGTAGAACAGCAGCAAGTTTTCCCTTAAGTGGATCACCCAAGGTTTATCGAACTCAGGGAGGAAGAGGTCAAAGATATCCCTCTCATGCAACCCTGCAACCACAAAGCAAGAAGTCTCTTGTGTCCCCAACACACCTAATAGGTGCACTAGTTCGGCGAAGAGATAGTGAAATACAGGTGGTATGAATATATATGAGCAGTAGCAACGGTGCCAGAAAATAGCTTGCTGGCGTGTAGTTGATGGTGGTAGTATTGCAGCAGTAGTAACGCAAAGAAACAAGAAACAAGCAAAGAGTAACGCAGCAGTATTTAGGAACAAGGCCTAGGGATTACACTTTCACTAGTGGACACTCTCAACATTGATCACATAACAGAATAGATAAATGCATACTCTACACTTTTGTTGGATGATGAACACATTGCGTAGGATTACATGAACCCTCAATGCCAGAGTTAACAAGCTCCACAATAATGCTCATATTTAAGTAACCTTATAGTGTAAGATAGATCAACAGACTAAACCAAGTACTAACATAGCATGCACACTGTCACCTTCATGCATATGTAGGAGGAATAGATCACATCAATATTATCATAGCAATAGTTAACTTCGCAATCTACAAGAGATCATGATCATAGCATAAACCAAGTACTAACACGGTGCACACACTGTCACCTTTACACACGTGCAGGAGGAATAGAACTACTTTAATAACTTTGCTAGAGTAGCACATAGATAGTAGTGATACAAAACTCATATGAATCTCAATCATGTAAAGCAGCTCATGAGATTATTGTATTGAGGTACATGGAGAGAGATTAACCACATAGCTACCGGTACAGCCCCGAGCCTCGATGGAGAACTACTCCCTCCTCATGGGAGCAGCAGCGGTGATGAAGATGGCGGTGGAGATGGCAGCGGTGTCGATGGAGAAGCCTTCCGGGGGCACTTCCCCGTTCCGGCGGCGTGCCGGAACAGAGACTCCTGTCCCCCAGATCTTGGCCTCGCGATGGCGGCGGCTCTGGAAGGTTTCTGTGGTTTTCGTCAAGCGCATCAGGGTTTTCGATCCAGGGGCTTTATATAGGCGAAGAGGCGGCGCAGGAGGGCTTCTGGGGGGCCCACACCATAGGGCGGCGCGGCCCCCCCTCTGGCCGCGCCAGGGTGTGGTGTGGGGCCCCCAGGGCTCCCCTCTGGCGGCTCTCGGGTGTTCTGGATGGTTCCGGGAAAAATAGGAACCTGGGCGTTGATTTCGTCCGATTCCGAGAATATTTCGTTACTAGGATTTCTGAAACCAAAAACAGCAGAAAACAGGAACTGGCACTTCGGCATCTTGTTAATAGGTTAGTTCCAGAAAATGCACGAATATGACATAAAGTGTGCATAAAACATGTAGATAACATCAATAATGTGGCATGGAACATAAGAAATTATCGATACGTCGGAGACGTATCAGTAGTATTGCAGCAGTAGTAACACAGTAAAACAGTAAACAAGCAGTAGTAACGCAGCAGTATTTAGGAACAAGGCCTAGGGATTAGACTTTCACTAGTGGACACTCTCAACATTGATCACATAACAGAATAGATAAATGCATACTCTACACTTTTGTTGGATGATGAACGCATTGCGTAGGATTACACGAACCCTCAATGCCGGAGTTAACAAGCTCCACAATTTGTTCATATTTTAGTAACCTTGTAGTGTAAGATAGATCAACAGATTAAACCAAGTACTAACATAGCATGCACACTGTCACCTTCATGCATATGTAGGAGGAATAGATCACATCAATATTATCATAGCAATAGTTAACTTCGCAATCTACAAGAGATCATGATCATAGCATAAACCAAGTACTAACACGGTGCACACACTGTCACCTTTACACACGTGCAGGAGGAATAAAACTACTTTAATAACATTGCTAGAGTAGCACATAGATAAATTGTGATACAAACTCATATGAATCTCAATCATGTAAAGCAGCTCATGAGATTATTGTATTGAGGTACATGGGAGAGATGAACCACATAGCTACCGGTACAGCCCCGAGCCTCGATGGAGAACTACTCCCTCCTCATGGGAGCAGCAGCGGTGATGAAGATGGCGATGGAGATGGCAGCGGTGTCGATGGAGAAGCCTTCCGGGGGCACTTCCCCGCTCCGGCAGCGTGCCGGAACAGAGACTCCTGTCCCCCAGATCTTGGCCTCGCGATGGCGGCGGCTCTGGAAGGTTTCTGTGGTTTTCGTCGAACGCCTCAGGGTTTTCGATCCAGGGGCTTTATATAGGCGAAGAGGCGGCGCATGAGGGTCGAAGGGGCGACGACACCATAGGGCGGCGCGGCCAGGGCCTGGGCCGCGCCGGCCTATGGTCTGGGGGCCCAGTGCCCCCCCTCTGGTCCTTCCCGGGTGTTCTGGATGCTTCCGGTGAAAATAGGAACTTGGGCGTTGATTTCGTCCGATTCCGAGAATATTTCGTTACTAGGATTTCTGAAACCAAAAACAGCAGAAAACAGCAACTGGCACTTCGGCATCTTGTTAATAGGTTAGTTCCAGAAAATGCACGAATATGACATAAAGTGTGCAGAAAACATGTAGATAACATCAATAATGTGGCATGGAACATAAGAAATTATCGATACATCGGAGACGTATCAATAACTAATGTTTGTGTTCATCTTAATTTGCATTTCCGTTTTAGAAAAAAACTTAATTTCTATTTTGGCTGACCTGTTAGAGAACTATCAGATTGAACCCACAACATGATTCAAATAGATTCATTACACCGAGCCACATGTCTTGACCTTGCTATACACTACTTCCATTAATCAGTGCAAGAAGGCTTACCTGAGCTGCCTGAACCATGGCAGATTCGAATCCACCTTATCTATCTAGAAATACAACCTTTGTAGAAAGAGGATTTGCAGTATGGGGAGGCTGACATTGGGGACCCATGAGCCAGCAGCGTCGTCAACGTTTTAAAGGTGGCAGGAGATCGAAAGAAAAAATAAGCCAAAAATCAGTTGGTAAACAAATTCAAGAAAAGAAACATTTACCTTTCTGAGAGGATGACATGCGGGACCCATGAGGCAGCAGCCTCCTCAACTATTTCAAGGCGGCAGGGGATCAAAAGAAAAAAGGAAATAGCCAGAAATTAATTAGGGTCAAAAATAAATCCATCAAAGGAAACTTTTATTGTTCATAGAGGATGACATGTGGGACCGACTTGCCAGCTGCGTCGTCATCGTTTCAAAGGGGGCAGGGGATCAAAAGAAAAAGGCAAATAGCCAGAAATTAGGGGAAAAAAATAAATCCAACAAAGGAAACTTTTATTGTTCATAGAGGATGACATGCGGGACCCATGAGCCAGCAGCTTCCTCAATGTTTCAAAGTCGGCATGAGATTGAAAGAAAAAGGCAAGTGACATAATATCAGGAGCTAAAAATAATCCAAGAAAAGAAACTTTATTGTACATAGAGGATGACATGCGGGTCCCATTTTGTAGAAGCGGTCTCAACGCTTCCAAGGCGGCACAGGACCGAAAGAAAAATGAAGTAGCCAGAAATCAGGGTGTGAAAAAAATCCAAGAAAAGAAAGATTTCAATTGGGCTGTATCTGGACATCTGGGCCTTCGAACTATCTCCGGGCCTATTGACTCGTACAATTTCAGCCCACTCCAAAACAGGAAAGGTCGGATTTTTCTCAAAAAAAAAGGAAAGTCCTATGCTTCGCAAAAACAAAAAACAAGGAGATTCAACATATAAGTTTGTTTATGTAGATATAAAGATTTAATTTATCCGTTTGCAATAGCTCAGAGCGAAATACAACGTTTATTGTCTGCAAAATAAAATATCACATGTTTCTTGTACGGGGAGGCTGACATCGGGGACCCATGAGCCAGCAGCGTCGTCAACGTTTCAAAGGCGGCAGGGGACCGAAAATAAAAAAAAACCAAAAATCAGTTGGTAAAAAAATACAAGAAAAGAAAACATTTATCATTCTGAGAGGATGACATGCGGGACCCATGAGGCAGCAGCATCCTCAACGTTTCAAAGTCGGCATGAGATCGAAAGAAAAAGCCAAGTGACATAATATCAGGAGCCAAAAATAATCCAAGAAAAGAAACTTTATTGTACATAGAGGATGACATGCGGGTCCCATTTTGTAGCAGCGGTCTCAACGTTTCCAAGGCGGCACAGGACCAAAAGAAAAATGAGGCAGCAGCATTCTCAACAATTCCAAGGCGGCAGGGGATCAAAAGAAAAAAAGGAAGTAGCCAGAAATTTATTAGGGGTCAAAAATAAATCCACCAAAGGAAACTTTTATTGTTCATATAGGATGACATGTGGGACCGACCTGCCAACAGCGTCCTCATCGTTTCAGAGGGGGCAGGAGATCAAAAGAAAAAGGCAATTAGCCAGAAATTATGGGTAAAAAATAACTCCAAGAAAGGAAACTTTTATTGTTCGTAGAGGATGACATGCGGGACCCATGAGCCAGCAGCTTACTCAACGTTTCAAAGGCGGCATGAGATCGAAAGAAAAAGGCAAGTGACAAAATATCAGGAGCCAAAGACAATCCAAGAAAAGAAACTTTATTGTACGTAGAAGATGACATGCGGGTCCCATTTAGCAGCAGCGGTCTCAACGTTTCAAATGCGGCTTGAGATCAAAAGAAAAAGAAAGTTGATTGTACATAGAGGATGACATGCGGGTCCCATGAGTCAGCAGCTTACCCAACGTTTCCAAGGCGGCAGGGGATCAAAAGAAAAAGGAAATAGCCAAAAATCAGAGGGTGAAAAAAATAAAGAAAATAAACTTTTATAGCACATAGAGGATGACATGCGGGTCCCATGAGCCAGCAGGTTCCTCAACGTTTCAAACGTGGCATGAGATCGAAAGAAAAAGGCAAGTGACCAAATATCAGGAGCCAAAAATAATTCAAGAAAAGAAAGTTTTATAGTACATAGAGGATGACATGCGGGTCCCATTTAGCAGCAGCTTAATCAACGTTTGAGAGGAGGCAGGGTTCAAAAGAAAAAGAAATTGCCAAAAATCAGAGGGTGAAAAAACCAAGAAAATGAACTTTTATAGTACATAGAGGATGACATGCGGGTCCCATGAGCCTGCAGGTTCCTCAACGTTTCAAACGTTTCATGAGATCGATAGATAATGGCAAGTGCCCAAATCTGTGGTGCAAACAAAAATCCAAGAAAAGAAAGTTGATTACTCATAGAGGATGACATGCGGGTCCCATTTAGCTGCAGCGGTGTCACTGTTTGAGAGGCGGCAGGGGATCGAAAGAAAAAGGCAAGTGACCAAATATCAGGAGCCAAAAATAATTCAAGAAAAGAAAGTTTTATAGTCCATAGAGGATGACATGCGGGTCCCAGTTAGCAGCAGCGGTATCACCGTTTGAGAGGCGGCAGGGGATCGAAAGAAAAAGGCAAGTGACCAAATATGAGGTGCCAAAAAAATCCAAGAAAAGAAAGTTTTATAGTACATAGAGGATGACATGTGGGTCCCATTTAGCAGCAGCGGTATCACCGTTTGAGAGGCGGCAGGGGATCGAAAGAAAAAGGCAAGTGACCAAAGATCAGGAGCCAAAAATAATCCAAGAAAAGAAAGTTTTATAGTACATAGAGGATGACATGCGGGTCCCATTTAGCAGCAGCGGTATCACCGTTTCAGAGGCGGCAGGGGATCGAAAAAAAAGGCAAGTGACCAAATATGAGGTGCCAAAAAAAACTCCAAGAAAAGAAAGTTGATTGCACATAGAGGATGACATGCGGGTCCCATTTAGTAGCAGCGGTCTCAACGTTTCCAAGGCGGCAAGGGATCAAAAGAAAAAGGAAGTAGCCGTAAATCGTGGGGTCAAAAAATCCAAGAATAGAAAGAATTTTGGTTCATAGAGGATGACATGCGGGACCCATGATCCTGCATCGTAAACGGCTCGATCGGAGAACGTTGAACGAGATGGCGCGATCGAGAAAAATAACAATGCTAGAGAGGCTGCCATCTGGGCCCTACATCCCTCGGCGGTGCGGATTTGCGTTGACTCGGCCGGCGAACCCGAGATTTCGAGATGCACCACGTCCCGGGCCACCATACGCGACGTTTTGGCCGCTTTCGTCGGGCTAGGTGGCCTCAAAAACGAGAAAAAAAAAGTTTTGACATGCACCACGGAGGGACCCAAAATCGTCGGCCATGGTACACCAGCAACCACGGCGCGACTTCAACTTCGTCGGCCATGGCAACTTTTCTTGTAGTGTGTGGGGCTGGTAGAAAGGGACCGCGTGGGACAGGACGAGAAGCGTTTGGTTGCACGTGAGCAGGAGCTGGGTTTTGGACGTTCTGTGCTGACGTGTTGCGCCGCGTCGTCTGTGGGGCCGCGTCGTGTGGGGCTGGTAGAAAGGGACCGCATGGGACAGGACGAGAAGCGTTTGGTTGCACGTGAGCAGGAGCTGGGTTTTGTCTCTCTCGGCCCAAATTGGCATTTTTAAGAGCACCCACTACAAGAAAAGTTCTGATAGACAACGTCTCAAAATCGTCCGCTAAGGGGTATTTTTCGTCGCCTATGGGCCTAACCCGACGATATGGGTTCTGTTGTGGAAACTGCGTCAGGCAAAGTCCTACGACGATTTTTTCGGTCCGTCGCGCTTGGGCGCCCTTCCGCCACGGAAAATCGGACCGTTGCCCAAGTGTTTCCGGGAGCCCGTTGACTGCTGACGTCATGCAAACTGACACGTGGCAGACGCCGTTAACTGGCAGTTAACGGCGTTAACCGGCTGAAACCCCGTGGTAGATGGTAGGCCCACACGAGGCCTGCCACGTCTTAAGCGGGCCGGCCCATTAAGTTTACGGGCCGGGCCAGCTGACTTAGTTTGACCGGTCAACTATATAGCTGGGCTGGTCCGTTAGTTACGTGGGCCGGGCCTAACCTCTAAAGTTGACTGGTCAAAACTTTAATGGGCCGGCCCACTAAGCATGTGGGCCGGGCCGAATGCACTCGTTTGACCGGTCAACAGGCAAAAGGGCCGGCCCACAAGACATGTGGGACCCACTTTCCTGGTATCGGGCCGGCCCATTTACAAAGTGGGGTCCACATTAAGTCAACTGGGCCGGCCCAAGAAGTTATTGGGCCGGCCCAATTAGCATGTGGGTCCCACTTTCCTGCTATCGGGCCGGCCCATTTAGTACGTGGGGTCCACATTTGATCAAATGGGTGGCCCAACAAGCCAGTGGGCCGGGCCAAAAGCACCGGTGGGTCCCACTTTCCTGTTAAAGGGCCAGCCCATTTAGTATGTGGGGTCCACCATATAGCAAGTGGGCCGGCCCAACAAGATAGTGGGCCGGGCCAAAAACACAGGTGGGTCCCACTTTCCACTTAAAGGGCTGGCCCATTTAGTATGTGGGGTCCACCATATAGCAAGTGGGCCGGCCCAACAAGATAGTGGGCCGGGCCAAAACACTGGCGGGTCCCACTTTCCTGTTAAAGGGCCGGCCCATTTAATATGTGGGGTCCACCGTATAGCAAGTGGGCCGGCCCAACACGCTAGTGGGCCGGGCCAAAAACAAGGGTGGGTCCCACTTTCCTATTAAAGGGCCGGCCCATTTAGTATGTGGGGTCCACCATATAGCAAGTGGGCCGGCCCAACACGCTAGTGGGCCGGGCCAAAAACACAGGTGGGTCCCACTTTCGTCTTAAAGGGCCGGCCCGTTTAGTATGTGGGGACCACCACAAAAGCAACTGGGCTGGCCCAACTAGTTAGTGGGCCAGCCCAGCAGTGGGTGGGGTCCACCTTAAAGCAAGTGGGCCGGCCCAATAAAAGTGTGGGGTCCACAGTAAATCAAGTGGGCTGGCCCAATAAGTAAGTGGGCCAGCCCGTTTAGTTGCTGTTTATATGCCGGCGTAATAGGCGCTTTAGGATTTTGCGGGCCGGCACATATGTGATTTCGCTTAATTGGGCCGTTTAAGGGATGGGAATTCGTGATTTAGATACTGAGAATACTTGCCACAAGCACCAAAGAAAAGATGCGCGAAAGAACTATAAAAACTAACTAAATATTACATCAGCTGCAAGGCATTGAAAAAATATTACAGAACCCAGAGAAATTGAATGGTAATTAAACCTAGCAATACAATGAAGGGATCCGGCAATCTTTTAAGTTGTCCATGCAGCACCTATATCCGAAACAAAGACATTACAAGTTAAGACAGCAACAATGGAAAGGCAAAGACACTACAATATTGTTTGCCGAAGAATTTGGAACTCATCATTTCGTCGTTATAACAAGATCATTGTAATGCGCACAATAAGCAAACAAAGAGTGCATGCCGCATACCAACAGCCAATATAACAGAGCATGTTAGAATGAAACAAATAGACTTACTACTGCCGAGTCCCATGCAAACCAACATGTTCGGGGAGTACAAAATTGGCATGAACAACATAGTAGCAGGCTATAAATTTTGTAACAACGACTGAGCAAGATGAAGTTATGATGGCTACATCTACAGAGCAGGGAATGTAAACCAAAAATAGAAGTTACGATGGCAAAAGCTAAAGAGGAGGGAATGTGAACCAACATGTGCCAAGTGCAATTACTTCATTTTGGCCGTGAACTAAATAATACTCCTGAACTTATAGTGAAGGGGATGCAAATCAAGATGTTTCGGGATATAAACTTGTAATGAGCAACACATAGAGGATAGTTAATGCTGGAGCTTAGGATGGACCAGATACAGAATATTGTGGGATCACCTGTGAACTTGTATAAGAGGGAATGCAAACCAATATGCTCAGCTTTCCATATGTGAGCGTCATGCCAAGTCAGAGAAACAAGTCAATAATGCAGCTTTTGAAGAACAAGATGGCACGCAAAATTATTATCTAGTAGTATGACAAGTTTATTTGTACTACAGGCTAGATAGTAGAGTGATAGCATGCCAAACTAAGTCCTTACTTTGTTAGCTTACAATGAACTAGATACAAAAAATGGCATCACCTGTAGTACAGGGAATGCAAGCCAACATGTTCATGGAGTAAAAAATTGGCACAAACAACATAGTAGCAGGCCATAATTTTTGTAACAACGACTGAGCAAGATAAAGTTATGATGGCTAGATCTACAGAGCAGGGAATGTAAACCAAATATAGAAGTTACGATGCCAAAAGCTATAGAGTAGGGAATGCGAACCAACATGTGCAATTACTTAAAATTGGCCATGAACTAAATAATAGCAGGATGTTACTATAATACCTATAATTTTTGTAACAACGACATATCAAGATAGAAGTTATGATGGCTACATCTACAGAGCAGGGAATGCAAACCAAAATGTTCAATCGCTTAAAGTTAGCAATGAAGTAGAAAATAGCAACGTGTTACGGTCATAGCTAGGAATTTACTAAAAGAGCTTCAGACAAACAAGCATCTGAACCCAGAACATGGCGCTAAAACAAGGGACTTACATTAGGAGAAGCACTCTGTGGGAGTCACAGCAGATCTTCCTGGGGTTGATAGATCCGGTGATGAAGTACGCTACATGTGCTACTTGGGGTTGGAGAGACGGCCATTACACTTCATGATTACTCATCTCATCTGCAAAAACGTAACGGCGCGTCGTTAGCACAAACAGGTTCCCCCAAGATTAAACAAGAACTTGCAGGCAAGCAATAGAAAAGCGACAGTAGAAGAGTTTAGATCATGCACGGCGCCGGTGAAGCAGATCCGGTTCGTGCACAGTGGTGTCGGTGAGCAAGATCCGATGCGGTGGACGACGGATCCGGCGAAGCGGCTCCGGTGGGGTGGACGATACCGCAGCTGAAGCGACTGCGGTAGACTGCTAGATGAGCATATGGTTTCGAGGTTCGGCGGGGATGATCCGATCCGGTTGATGACGGCGTCGATGAAGCGGCTCCGGCAGGCAGCCGGATGACGAGGATCACGAGGGCTCGGGTAGGCCAGGGAAGTCCGGCGGGGATGTTCCGGTGCGGTGGTCGTGGAGGTGGGAGAGAGGGACTTGGGAAGTTCCGGTGGGTGGTCTGAGGGAAATGAATTTTTTTTGGGAGGGTTTCCGGGCTAGGGAGGTGGTGATCCAAAAAATGATGGGCAGACCCCCCCACCAACCGACTTTGCTGCCATCTCCACAGGGGTAGAATGGGAATTTGGAAGCGTGTGAATTTTTTGTATTTTGTAGGCGGGAAGTTTTGCCGCTATGAGATTTTGAATTTCGCTAAGGTCCAAGTATAATGATAAAAAATTGTGAGACCGTACTAGTACCTCTGTTCAAGGCCGAGTGCAAAATCAAATCATCGTCACCTTGAATATTGGTCACTACCATGGTCATGATCTATCTCTGAAATTAGCGTATCCGCTATATCTTGCAAAGTATAATGATAAAAAAAATGTGAGACCGTACTAGTACTTCTATTCTAGGCCGAGTGCAACATCAAATCACCATCACGTTGAAAATTTGTTACCATGATCATGATCTATCTCTGAAATTGGCGCATCCGCTATATCTTTCAAAGTATAATGATAATAAAAATTGTGAGACCATACTAGTACTTCTGTTCAAGTTCGAGTGCAACATCAAATCATCATCACGTTGAAAATTTGTTACCATGATCATGATCTACCTCTGAAAATGGGCGCATCCGCTAAAACTTGCAAAGTATAATGATATAAAATTGTGAGACCGTACTAGTACTTATGTTCAAGGTCGAGTGCAACATCAAATCATCATTACATTGAAAAGTGTGTTACCATGATCACGATCTATCTCTGAATTTGGCGCATCCGCTAAATCTCGCAAAGTATAATGATAAAAAAATTGTGAGACTGTACTAGTACTTCTGTTCAAGTTCGAGTGCAACATCAAATCATCATCGCGTTGAAAATTTGTTACCATGATCATGATCTATCTCTGAATTTGGCGCATCTGCTAAATCTTGCAAAGTATAATGATAAAGAAATTGTAAGACAGTAGTAGTACTTCTATTCAAGGTCGAGTGCAACATCAAATCATCATCACGTTGAAAATTTGTTACCATGATCCTCTGAAAATGGGCGCATCCGCTAAAACTTGCAAAGTATAATGATACAAAATTGTGAGACCGTACTAGTACTTATGTTCAAGGTCTAGTGCAACATCAAATCATCATTACATTGAAAATTGTGTTACCATGATCATGATCTATCTCTGAATTTGGCGCATCCGCTAAATCTCGCAAAGTATAATGATAAAAAAATTGTGAGACTGTACTAGTACTTATGTTCAAGGCCGAGTGCAGGATCAAATCATCATCATGTTGAAATTTGTTACAACGATCATGACATATCTCTAAAATTGGCGCATCCGCTAAATCTTGCACGTGGCGCATCTCGGTGCGGAGCAACAAGCCGGTGCTATCAAGGTTGAGGCGTCGGTAGCGTCATCGGGCTCTCCTCTTTTGATAGATCTTCTACATGGCGTGGCGCACCGCCCACCGAGAAGCAGTCACATGTGAGATCGAGGTGGAGACGTCGCCGGCATCCTCGAGGCGCGACCGCCCTTCTACGAGCCAGAGTCGACTCAAGGTATGAATCCATGCGTTGTCGCGTCCCTTCTGCATATGAAGTGGGATGTCTTAGATTTATTGTTCTTCTCTTACGATTATTTCTAGCCGGACATGTGTGCTCTTTCTCTGAATATATTGCTTGAAAAGCTAACCAAGTTACTTAAATTCAGTTCGTTCTTAATCTTGCGTGCTAATTTTGTTATTTTTGCTGACAGTGGTGCGCGCAAGGAAATTTATTTCTGGGTGTGCTGAGCTATTAGGCCTAAGTCGAAATCCTCAGCTAAACAAGGCCTCAGCTTAACACGTAAAAAGGTGTTCAATCTCGCCCACAGTGTCCTCTTCTTTCCTCTTCCTTTATTGGAACTTGTTTTGCAGACAAGGAAAGTGGCACGTGTAATGTGAGTAAAACCCTCTTAGCCAAAATCAGATACGAGCAAGATTTTATGTATTGTAGATTCCCCAATTGACTCTCATCCCCAATGTAGTCTTTTTTATGTCAGTATAGACTTCTTTACTGGATGTATACTATCGTACATGGCATGCATTTGCCTAATGAGGAGCATTGTATTGCCATTCTAGCCAACCTGATCGATCTGTCAAGCTTCATGCACGAGATGCCATGTTTAATTTACTCCCTCGCTCTCCATATTTCTTGGTGTAAAATGAATGTGAATCGGAGGGAGTACTCTTCTTAGATAGTACTATACCAGTTCAAAAAAAAAGTACTGTACTACTACATCACAAATGCATCTAAAGAGTACTACATCACAAGACCACCACGGTTGTACTAGTAGAGTTTAATTCTTAACTTCCAAAGGGGATAAGATTACACATAAGAACTTTAAACAGGCGCTGTCCGATGTCTGCTTGTTTGGGAGCACAACATAAATAATACTACCCCCGTCCATACATAAGTGACTAAACTTTGTCTGAAGATGATTTCATCTATATATGTTTTTAGTGTGTAGATACATCCGTATCTTGAAGGAAAAAGGTGAGCCGCTAACTTTTTGAATAGAGTGAGTAATACAATTTGGATAAACAATGGTGTAGTAAAACAAATACTCCTGCCCATCATAAAACAAAACACAGACTGACTCAAATATATGTACAGATCACAAAAAAGGTTTCATCAGAACCCGAACATATACATGCAGAGATGACCGTTTGATCACATAAAACAAAGGTTTCGTGGCATATTTATGTCCCCAAAACAAGCAGACGTAGGACAGCGCCAACGTACTAGCAGCTAGCACTATGGAGCTGCAGTACAAACAAATGGTGCAGCGACATTTCCACCAGAACGAAAACTAAAAAACATCAGACCAAACAAAAGCTGGGCTATCACTTCTTGCCCAAACAAGCCTTGCTCCTTCATATGCGACTTCCTTTTCTCTTATGGATGTTGAACTTTGAATTAGATGGGTTCTGACAGCGTTCTTTTTCGTGTCCTTGATGTTGCACTGGATCAGGTCGGTTCTTGTCAGAAATGAACAAATTGATCAGCAAAAGTCCTATGTAATTGATTGCAAAGGTTACATATGAATGACTAACCCTGTCTAACTGAGTAGGGATGTAAAGTGCACCACCGTCTAGCAGAATTGTACTTTCTCCACTCGCCGCTTGCTCATATCTAATTGGAATACTCCCTCCTTTGCCCGTACAACCAGCTCATTTTTGTCCTCAAATACGCAGAGTAACCTTACCGCATGTTTCCAATTGTATGGAAATGATGTGTCAAGGCCAAAAAAGTATCCAATTCAAAATTTATATGACATGTCCATGACTCGTGATCGCCCGTTGATGATCTTGTACTGGCCCATGTTTGTAGGGTGAAGTCTCTTATAACAAGAAGGGCAACATCTCCATTATGTCCCTTGAAGATGTGAATGTTAAGCATGAATATATCATGCGTCTCATGAGGGCACCGAATATATTTCAGAGCCTTCTTTGCATGGTCAAGCTCAATGATATATCTAGACTTCGTTGGCCAAGACAAAATACCCCCTATGAGAGTTGCCGGTCTACGGTCAATCTCTCGACAAAGATCGGAGTTGATCGAGCTAGAAACTCCCATTCTTTTGAATCTGGTGAGTAGATATGAGCTCGTGCATCGTAACCTTTAGTTGTTATCCAAACAACCGAGAACTTGCCACAATGTGTAAACGGTTCAGTAGTTGTTTCTCGAACAGAGAATTGAGCCGCTGCTTTCAATTGTGTGATTGCGCCACAATGGTGGTTCTGTATCGCTGTGAGAACTTGCCTAATTGGATCCCAGATCGATATATACCCACCGGATACATTAGAATGGAGTAGCACCATACCATCGCGGCATCCCAGACATAGATTTTGGGACCGTTCACCTGAGACGGGATTGCCAAAGCATCTTCAAGATGGCCGGGTGAAGATCATGCTCTGTGATGAATCGATTGTCCTCGGAGTTGTTGGTGAAAAACCCTAGCAACGGGTTTCCTCCGTTGTGTGACACGATTAGCTTTCTGAAATAATTGCTTCCCATACATTGCCTCCATGCTTTCTTGGTGCCTCGATGCAGCTAGTAAGCAGGTTGGATGGGGAGGAAGCCCGACAAGAATCGAGAGACTACATCTCCAGCAGATCGTTGATTGTTGTGGGTGTCCTTCGACCGAAGCTGGTAGGATTATGCAAATCGCACGATGCATCGTCAAAATTATGTAAACAGCACATTGCATCATCTATTTTTCAAAACAAAATGCAACATCTAATTTGACTAAGCAGCAAAATGCATCATCTAATTCATCATCAAAGTTTCCTAAACTGCACGGTGCATCAGCAAAATCAAAATAGTGTAAACAAGACAATGCATCAAGAAAATCAAAATAATGTAAACAGGACAATGCATCAGCAAAATCAAAATAATGTGAACAGCACAATGCATCAAGAAAATCAAAATATTGTAAACAGGACAATGCAATTGTAATCCTGTTGCATAATCAATGAAGCCCTTAATTTGCAAAACCACAAAAATAGGACGCACCAACAAGGCAATCTCGCATATACAAGAATAATTGCTAACGTGTCAACACGATTGGAGGAAAAAGAGACCTCTACAGGACCCAAAACGCTGTGGTAACATCAGATGGGGTTAGCTTTGATATAGGTAATAAAATGTAAACAGCACAATACATCATCTAAGTTGACAGCAAAATTCTTCATCGAAATTTCCCACACTGTTCAAGGAATCAGAAAAATTACCTAAAAGGCTAAAAGAGCAAAATGCATCATCGTAGTAAAATATATGTAAACAAGACAATGCATCATCCAACTTCAAGCTAAACAACAGAGAGCATTAGCTAGGTTGAGAAAAAACAAAAAAAAACCATGAAAAATTCCTGAAGAGGTGAGTGCATCAGAAAAATTACTACCTAAAAAGCATAATGAATCACCTAAATTACAAAAGAAGCAGAATGCATCATCAAAAATACAAAAACATCTCAATGCGTCATCACGTCTGGTTTGGGCAAAAAACCCAATCCACCAGATCTAACCTCATTGCAGTTGGGGAAGGTAGAACTTACAAAGGGGTTGACGAGTCACGATCATATGCAACAAGCGCCGCCTTAGATGAAGTCACCATCCAAGCTCTCGACGCGTTCAAAGCAGCCAGCTTCGAAGCCTCCGATGGTTCTCCCGGCTGCGCCGCCAAAATTCTCGAAGCACGCGCCAAGACTTTCCAACAAAATGCAGCTTCGATACGAGCATTTGCCAGCGCCACAGCGCCCGGGCCCGTCCTAGCCACCGCCTTCGCCTTTGCCTCCGCATCCGCATCCGCTTTACATGTCTCCACCGATGCATGCAGAGCATCCGTCTCCGCTTTCCATGTATCCGCCGACGCAGTGTAGGCATCGAGCGACGCCGTTTTCATTTCCTAGAAAACCCAGTAAGTTACTCACATTGCAATCCCCAAATTAAGGTTATATCGAACACAATGACCGATGAACCTCTGTACTCGCCGGAGGTTGGAGATGTACATACCTGCGAAGATCGGTCCGGTGGTGCTTGACGGTGGTGAGTCGGGGACGGGGGAGAACTCGGCGGGGAGAATGGTGGCGTGGCCCAAGACGGCGGCGCGGAGAGGGGCGACGGTGCGGTCATCGAACCTCGGCAGACAGTATTTTGTATATATATATGAGAAGAAGAATAAAGTCTGGTCGAATGAGGCAGCGACCGGCAGAGTACAAACCGAAGGCTACTAGTGCTACCTTGGAGTATTGTAGTAATATAACATAATAAAAATAATGGCCTTGTTTAAACCACTCTTGTCGTTGTGGCATCGCGTCCAAATTTAATGCATTCTGTGGAAATCGGAATAATGCTGTAAAAACTCTCATACTAGTGTGGTATATAGCATGCACCGAACACTTTTCAACAAAATGTCGTCTCCATTTCATAGGAGACTGCTTGCACACTGGGATACGATGCTGACATGACGAAGGGCGCAGAAGTATTTTGGAGTATTTCATTCGAGCAGATCGGGGCGACGGTGCGTCTTTGGAGGGAATACCGTGTGGTGTGTCTTTGGAGGGAATACCGTACGTACTTAGGAGTATTTCATTCGAGCAGACTGCTTGCACACTGGGATACGATGCTGACATGACGAAGGGCGCAGAAGTTTGCGAAAATGGTTGTACTACCATCCGACCATTAGTATAATCATTGCGCGATAGCTTACACGAGAAGGAAAAGAGCCGAACAGCTGTGGATAATAAAAGCATTTGGCTCTTCGAGGATCCTTCTTCTACTGCCTTCTCAAAGGAGTACTACTATTGTAATCTTTTTTGTTTTTCTGGGACCTTCGGGTCCCTTCCCCGTTGAAAAGTGAAGTGTTTCGAATACATTCATATGCCTATGTTTCTATTTTTACAAGCAAATAAATAACAAAGGATGACTCAATGCACAAGTTGATCTCATTTTGAATTTTTTAAACTTCTTCTATTGTATTCAAATTTGATTAGAAGGAGTCGATCGATTGTACATGCCAATCGTATAGCTTGGTGGGTGGATTGGCATTTGAAGTTTGGTCATTGTGTTCTTGTTTGTTACCACCCTCGCAAGGCACGTCCAAGTATTTCCTGTCCGAATTTATGGCATGTATGTAGTTAAATAACCTACATTATTTCAATTATGAGTTTAATTACTAGGCAAAAGCTTAAAAATCCATATATAGTTGCAGATTAAGATGAACAAATCCTTGAACCTATATCTACAAAATTGATGGCACTAACACATCCTACCAAGCGGAAAGCATGTCTACCCTACTGCTTCCAAAAGGTGGAATTATGACAATAATGTGCAACTGTTAAAATTTGGTAGCCCTCCTTCACAAATAACACACATCTAGCCATTTTTGTAGAGTAATAAAAAAGGGAAATCATTCTTTCATGCATGCATATAATTGTTAGAATCTCTTGTTTGTGAAGTTGCTTAAAATACGATCTCTTCCAAACTTGAGGTCATATGATAACTAAAAAGTTTTGTATGGCGGGATTTTGCATCAAAGTACATGCGCACAATACTCACTTGTGGGCGTAAAGCCAAACAAACTCATATTACTAGGTTTGTATTAATTTGTTCTAGAAATTTCACCATCACACATGATTTTGTGCTTGCGTTAATTTTACTTAAAAAACTTCTTCCAAATTCAAATTTTCTTCAAACATGCCAACGGTACATGTCTACCAATTAATAATTAAGGGTACACCACACGTCGCCTCGTAGGGTACATAAAAAATTACTATATTTTATGGCATGTACTAATTTCACATAATCTACAACTCAATGTTGAGTTTAATGATCAGCCCAGAACTAGAAAACAAATATACATATAGTTGCAAATTAACCTAGAAAAGCTCTAGTATCCTTTAAAACCCTAGAAAATGGCCATGCATGCATGCATCCTACCCATAATAATTAATTAAGGTCTCGATCTCTATATCTTGCTCACGAAGTTTGGAATTCTGGCAAATATGCAACTTGTTTCATTAATTTACCATGGCGAGATAGATGCATGCACATCGATCTCTTAAAAAATATAAGGGCTCCTTTGATTCATAGGATTGATATAGGAATTATGTAGGAATTGGATCCTATAGGAAAATTTCTATACAAGTCATTTGATTCATAGGAACATATCCTATAGGAATTATTCCTACAGGAATCTTGTAGTACAAATCCTATATAGGAAAAAAGCATTAGCTCATACCTCATGGAAAAATTCCTTTGCTACAATCAAAGACACACCATATTCCTATAGGATTCAACTTGGCATGACATTCCAATCCTACACCTTTCCTATTCCTACACTCTTCATATTCCTATGAATCAAAGGAGCCCTAAGTTTGTAAAGGATTTGGCATCCATATATGCTCACCGGATATATAGATAAGGCCAAGCAAACACATCGAATATTTGTGAAGAAATGTTTTTGCTATAACCTTCAAATTTTTAGATTTACATCACACACAAAGAACACACCTTTAATTTCGCCAGGTTTGTGCACTAATAAAGTACTCCTACAGTACTAGAAATTGAATTGTTCTACTCCGGAGTGATATGCTCACCGGAGTATTTTTGGATCTTAGCTGGAGCGGCGTTTGGCGGTTGCACGAAGCCGTGCTGGATGTTAAGCCTGTCGAGGCACGCCTGGTGGAAAGCGTGCGCCTCCTTAGCCTCATCGGCGCGCCGCTGCAATGCTGCGTCCCTGGGATTTGCAGCCGCCGCATTCTTAGCCTGCACGAAAGCTTGCAGAGCATCCCGGCATCTATAGAGTGCCGGGAACATCACGTTATATACGAGCTCCTTGGCGGTGTTGCTCCTGCAAAGGGCGTCGCCGTGATGCGCTTCGAAAGAATGGCCTGGCTCCACGGCCGGCACCGCCTGAAGTGCGGTCGGATTAGGCGGTTGGCCATGGGAGCTCCCTGCCTCCGCATCGTTCGCGCCGGCCGGGAAGGGGATCTCACCTGCTGGCAAAGAAAACCATGTGGCATGCGCGGGCGGAAAAGCCGGCCAGGGCCGAGCGGGCGTCGCATGCGGGGTTGCGTGGGAGATCCCTGCCTCTGCATCCATCGGCCCGCACGGGAAGCGGCTGGCGAGGGGCTCCACGGCCAGCGCCGCCGCCGCGGGCTGAACAACCGGCCAGTGCAGAGCGGGCGGGTTATGCCTTGGTGCGCGATGGACAAAGCGAAGGCGGCGCTGATTCTCCGCTTCCTCGTCGGTGGTAGGACTACGCGCGCGGCGACCAGAGCCAAGTCGGAAGGCCATAGCTATGTCGATTGGTCACTTAAGCTGGAGAGGTTCTCTTACCATTTTGGAGAAGCGGAGTAAGAGGAAGTTGTTGCTTATACGGGTTCACTGCCACGTGGGGTTAAGAGGGGCAAAGTTGGTCAATGCCTAGGAAGTTGGAATCGTTTTGGCCCCAATTTTTTAATTACCTTGCGGTTCATCTCTCGGTCTCTCCCACCTCTTCACTATCCCTCCCCTTGCCTCCTTTCATGCTTCATCGTAGTGCATCTTGTTTTTCTAGCACCTTCACAAAAATCATACACATTTGGCCGATTCTGTCATTGTGTGCACTAATAAAGTAAAAAAAAATCCATTATATGTGAATAAACGTTTAATACACTAGCTCGCAAAGATGTTTCTCAAGGCGATATGCACAATGCCTGCCAAAAATGGGTCATGATAACTAAATTTCGTGTTAATTTTTGCATGACATGTACTCACTTGTGTATGAAGCCAAGCAAACTCATAATCTATACCAAAAAAAAGTGAAAGAGTTCTTTTTAGTATCCTTCATACATGGGGTTCCTATTTTTACTTTCTATTTTTACTAGTTACAAGAACTCATGCATGAAAACTTTTGAAAATATGTGCATTTTGGGCTGTGTGGAGACATGGTACAATAATATATTCAAGTTGATATACAAAGTCTAGACATATTCAAACTAGACAAATAATGTATCTAACCCCCTAACCCTAAACTCTGTCTTATGAAGTCAAGCATGCATGAAGAGAATTGGTTTTGGGTTTCAAACATGGAAATTTCAAAATCATCCCAAAAGCTTCATTTTAGAGCGACTAAGAAGGATCAGGGCTTACCTTTCCATTTTCATGTTTTAAACTTGTTTAAATCTTGGTCAAATCTAGGATTTGACCATGATTCAAATGGGCATAAAATAAAAAAAATAAAAAATGAAAAACCAAAGCGCACATAGTCTTCTTATATGTCATATAGTAAGCATTAAAGTTGGTAAACAAGGTCTAGACATATTCAAACTAGACAAATCATGTATCTACCCCCTAACCCCTAAACTCTGTCTTATGACGAAGTCAAGCATGAAGATTAAGTGGTCTTGGGTTTCAAACACGGAAATTTCAAAAACCTCCCAAAAACTTCATTTTAGGGTGACTAAGAAGGATACAGGCTTCCCTTTTCATTTTCATGTTCTATACTTGTTTAAATCTTGGTCAAACCTAGGATTTGACCAAGATTCAAATATGCATCAAAATTCCAAAAAATCAGAAAAATGAAAAACCAAAGCACATAGTTTTCTTATGTCATACAGTAAGCATTAAAGTTGATAAACAAGGGTCTAGACATATTCAAACAAGAAAAATCATGTATCTACCCCCTAACCCTAAACTTTGTCTTATGTAGTCAAGCATGAAGAGAAGTGGTTTTGGGTTTCAAATATGGAAATTTCAAAAACCTATCAAAAGCTTCATTTTAGAGTGACTAAGAAGGATCCATGCTTACCTTTTCATTTTCATATTTGAAACTTGTTTAAATCATTGTCAAACCTAGGATTTGACCAAGATTTAAATGGGCATAAAATTAAAAAAATCGGAAAAATGAAAAACAAAAGCACATAGTCTTCTTATGTCACATATATATATAGTAAGCATTCAAAAGTTGATAAACAAGGTCTAGCTAGACATATTCAAATAAGACAAATCATGTATCTACCCCTCTAAAACCATAAACTATGTCTTATGAAGTCAAGCATGAAGAGAAGTGGTTTTTGGTTTCAAACATGGAAATTTCAAAAACCTCCCAAAATTAAAGCTTCATTTTAGAGTGACTAGTTAAGAAGGATCCAGGCTTACCTTTTCATTTTCATGTTTTAAACTTGTTTAAATCTTGGTCAAACCTAGGATTTGACCAATATTCAAATGGGCATAAAATAAAAAATAAATAAAATAAAAAACCAAAGCACGTAGTCTTCTTATGTCATATAGTAAGCATTCAAGTTCATAAACAAGGTCTAGACATATTCAAACCAGACAAATCATGTACCCCCTAACCCTAAACTTTGTCTTAATTATATATGAAGTCAAGCATGAAGCAGAGAAGTGTGGTTTTGGGTTTCAAACATGGAAATTTCAAAAACCTCCCAAAAAGCTTCATTTTAATTAGACTGGCTGGTTAATTAAGAAGGATCCATGATTAATTACCTTTTCATTGTCATGTTTTAAACTTGTTTAAATCTTGGTCGAACCTAGGATTTGACCAAGATTCAAATGGGCATAAAATTTCAGAAAAAAATCGAAAGAATGAAAAACCAAAGCACATAGCCTTCTTATGTCATATAGCTAGTAAGCATTCAAATTGATAAACATGGTCTAGACATATTCAAACCAGAAAAATCATGTATCTACCCCTAACCCTAAACTCTATCTTATGAAGTCAAGCATGAACAGAAGTACGGTGGTTTTGGGTTTCAAACATGGTAAATTCAAGAACCTCCCAAAAGCTTCATTTTAGAGTTACTAAGAGAAAGATCCAGACTTAATTACCTTATCATTTTCACATGTTAAACTTGTTTAAATCTTGCTCAACAAACCTAGGATTTTACCAAGATTCTCAAATGGGCATAAAAATCAAAAAATGAAATACCAATGCACATATATAGTCCTCTTATGTCATATAGTAAGCATTCAAGTTGATAAACAAGGTCTAGACATATTCAAACAAGACAAATCATGTATCTACCCCCTATCGACCCTAAACTTCGTCTTATGAAGTCAAGCATGAAGAGAAGTGGTTTTGGGTTTCAAACATGGAAATTTCAAAAACCTCCAAAAATTCAGCTTCATTTTAGAGCGACTAAGAAGGATCGATGCTTACCTTTTCATTTCCATGTTTTAAACTTATTTAAATCTTGGTCAAACCTAGGATTTGACCAAGAATCAAATGGGCATAAAAATTCAGACAAAAAATCTAATGAATGAAAAACCAAAGCACATAGCCTTCTTAATTATGTCGTATAGTAAGCATTCAAGTTCATAAACAAGGTCTAGACATATTCAAACCAGACAAATCATGTACCCCCTAACCCTAAACTTTGTCTTAATTATATATGAAGTCAAGCATGAAGCAGAGAAGTGTGGTTTTGGGTTTCAAACATGGAAATTTCAAAAACCTCCCAAAAAGCTTCATTTTAATTAGACTGGCTGGTTAATTAAGAAGGATCCATGATTAATTACCTTTTCATTGTCATGTTTTAAACTTGTTTAAATCTTGGTCGAACCTAGGATTTGACCAAGATTCAAATGGGCATAAAATTTCAGAAAAAAATCGAAAGAATGAAAAACCAAAGCACATAGCCTTCTTATGTCATATAGCTAGTAAGCATTCAAATTGATAAACATGGTCTAGACATATTCAAACCAGAAAAATCATGTATCTACCCCTAACCCTAAACTCTATCTTATGAAGTCAAGCATGAACAGAAGTACGGTGGTTTTGGGTTTCAAACATGGTAAATTCAAGAACCTCCCAAAAGCTTCATTTTAGAGTTACTAAGAGAAAGATCCAGACTTAATTACCTTATCATTTTCACATGTTAAACTTGTTTAAATCTTGCTCAACAAACCTAGGATTTTACCAAGATTCTCAAATGGGCATAAAAATCAAAAAATGAAATACCAATGCACATATATAGTCCTCTTATGTCATATAGTAAGCATTCAAGTTGATAAACAAGGTCTAGACATATTCAAACCATACAAATCATGTATCTACCCGCTAACCCCTAAACTATGTCTTAAGAAGTCAGGCATGAAGAGAAGTGGTTTTGGGTTTCAAACATGGAAATTTCAAAAACCTCCCAAAACTTCATTTTAGGGTGACTAAGAAGGATACAGGCTTCCCTTTTCATTTTCATGTTCTATACTTGTTTAAATCTTGGTCAAACCTAGGATTTGACCAAGATTCAAATGGGCACAAAAAAATAAAAAAATAAAAGCACATAGTGTTCTTATGTCATATCGTAAGCATTCAAGTTGATAAACAAGGTCTAGATATATCCAAACCAGACAAATCATGTATCTACCCCCTATCGACCCTAAATTTCGTCTTATGAAGTCAAGCATGAAGAGAAGTGGTTTTGGGTTTCAAACACGGAAATTTCAAAAACCTCCCAAAATTCAGCTTCATTTTAGAGCGACTAAGAAGGATCGATGCTTACCTTTTCATTTCCATGTTTTAAACTTATTTAAATCTTGGTCAAACCTAGGATTTGACCAAGATTCAAATGGGCATAAAAATTCAGACAAAAAATCTAAATAATGAAAAACCAAAGCACATAGCCTTCTTAATTATGTCATATAGTAAACACTCAAGTTCATAAACAAGGTCTAGACATATTCAAACCAGAAAAATCATGTGTATATCTACCCCTAACCCTAAACTCTGTCTTATGAAGTCAATCATGAAGAGAATTGGTTTTGGGTTTCAAACATGGAAATTTCAAGTACGTCCCAAAAGCTTCATATATTTTAGAGTGACTAATTAAGAAGGATCTTGGCTTACGTTTTCATTTTCATGCTTGAAACTTGTTTAAATCTTGGTTGAACCTAGGATTTGACCAGAATCAAATGTGCATAAAATTCTTAAAAAGAATAGAAAAATGAAAAACAAAAGCACATGGTCTTCTTATGTCATATAGTAAGCATTCAAGTTGATAAACAAGGTTTAGACATATTCAAACCAGACAAATCATGTATCTACCCACTAACCCTAAACTCGGTCTTATGAAGTCTAGCATGAGGAGAAGTCGTTTTGGGTTTCAAACGTTTAAGCCAAAAGCCCCATTTCAAATATTTCAAACTTATTCAAATTTGGTTCAAATTTGAAAGACACACAAGTTATAGCACACATAGTGCATACATTCTCACACATACTGCACTAGATGCTAACCCGGCCTATAGTTTGAGGCCATTGGATGAGGTCGAAAAAAATCTTAAATTAGAAATGGGGTTGTTCGAACCCCGTAGTTGGATTTTTTGAACCTTGATCTGTAGTACTGGGCAAAACCCTAGTTTAACCTATTTAATTATAGATTCGTAGGTCGATTTTTCTACTATGCAGCACATGTGTGTTTGCCCGTCGAGTGAAACTCGGAGGAAGAGGGATCACTCGGAAGGAGAGAAGAAGGGAGAGAATTATGGTGTCTCCCCTTTTTCGGGTGATGATGTTGACTTTTGTGCAGGGTTTGTCAGTGAGCAGGAGGTGCGAGCGAGCGAGCGAGTCGAGCGAGGCCGAGAATGAGAGAGATTTGTTTTTTTTGTGAGAGGGACAACCGAAGGATCCAGAAGGACCCACAGACTTCCAATACGCATCCTGATGCGTCTTCTCTTGACAAAGAAGATGGCTGGGAGTTTGCGTACCTATTGCACGTGACTTGTGCTCACTGAAGTGTGGGACCTCACGCATGGGCACCACACGTAAGTGACAGACCTGCTGGTGTAAAAGCTCGGTTGATTATTATAGTGCATTAGAACAAAGTTTCCTATGGATTCAAGGGTAGGAAATCCAAGTTAACTCATTTACATGACATTATTTTTTCCATGAAGCAAAGTTAACGCACCTATCAATTGGTACATTTTGGAGTGACTAAGAAGGATCCAGGCTTACTTATTCGTTTTGACGTGTAAAACTTGTCTAAATCTTGGTCAAACAAAATTGGCAGAAAATTCAAAAAAAAAAAACAGAAAAATGAAAAACCAAAGCACGTAGTCTTCTTATGTCATATAGTAAGCATTAAAGTTGATAAACAAGGTCTAGACATATTCAAACCATACAAATCATGTATCTACCCGCTAACCCCTAAACTATGTCTTAAGAAGTCAAGCATGAAGAGAAGTGGTTTTGGGTTTCAAACATGGAAATTTCAAAAACATCCCAAAACTTCATTTTAGGGTGACTAAGAAGGATACAGGCTTCCCTTTTCGTTTTCATGTTCTATACTTGTTTAAATCTTGGTCAAACCTAGGATTTGACCAAGATTCAAATGGGCACAAAAAAATAAAAAAATAAAAGCACATAGTGTTCTTATGTCATATCGTAAGCATTCAAGTTCATAAACAAGGTCTAGACATATTCAAACCAGACAAATCATGTACCCCCTAACCCTAAACTTTGTCTTAATTATATATGAAGTCAAGCATGAAGCAGAGAAGTGTGGTTTTGGGTTTCAAACATGGAAATTTCAAAAACCTCCCAAAAAGCTTCATTTTAATTAGATCATTGGTTAATTAAGAAGGATCCATGATTAATTACCTTTTCATTGTCATGTTTTAAACTTGTTTAAATCTTGGTCGAACCTAGGATTTGACCAAGAATCAAATGGGCATAAAAATTCAGAAAAATCGAAAGAATGAAAAACCAAAGCACATAGCCTTCTTATGTCATATAGCTAGTAAGCATTCAAATTGATAAACATGGTCTAGACATATTCAAACCAGAAAAATCATGTATCTACCCCTAACCCTAAACTCTATCTTATGAAGTCAAGCATGAACAGAAGTACGGTGGTTTTGGGTTTCAAACATGGTAAATTCAAGAACCTCCCAAAAGCTTCATTTTAGAGTTACTAAGAGAAAGATCCAGACTTAATTACCTTATCATTTTCACATGTTAAACTTGTTTAAATCTTGCTCAACAAACCTAGGATTTTACCAAGATTCTCAAATGGGCATAAAAATCAAAAAATGAAATACCAATGCACATATATAGTCCTCTTATGTCATATAGTAAGCATTCAAGTTGATAAACAAGGTCTAGACATATTCAAACAAGACAAATCATGTATCTACCCCCTATCGACCCTAAACTTCGTCTTATGAAGTCAAGCATGAAGAGAAGTGGTTTTGGGTTTCAAACATGGAAATTTCAAAAACCTCCAAAAATTCAGCTTCATTTTAGAGCGACTAAGAAGGATCGATGCTTACCTTTTCATTTCCATGTTTTAAACTTATTTAAATCTTGGTCAAACCTAGGATTTGACCAAGAATCAAATGGGCATAAAAATTCAGACAAAAAATCTAATGAATGAAAAACCAAAGCACATAGCCTTCTTAATTATGTCATATAGTAAGCATTCAAGTTCATAAACAAGGTCTAGACATATTCAAACCAGACAAATCATGTACCCCCTAACCCTAAACTTTGTCTTAATTATATATGAAGTCAAGCATGAAGCAGAGAAGTGTGGTTTTGGGTTTCAAACATGGAAATTTCAAAAACCTCCCAAAAAGCTTCATTTTAATTAGACTGGCTGGTTAATTAAGAAGGATCCATGATTAATTACCTTTTCATTGTCATGTTTTAAAGTTGTTTAAATCTTGGTCGAACCTAGGATTTGACCAAGATTCAAATGGGCATAAAATTTCAGAAAAAAATCGAAAGAATGAAAAACCAAAGCACATAGCCTTCTTATGTCATATAGCTAGTAAGCATTCAAATTGATAAACATGGTCTAGACATATTCAAACCAGAAAAATCATGTATCTACCCCTAACCCTAAACTCTATCTTATGAAGTCAAGCATGAACAGAAGTACGGTGGTTTTGGGTTTCAAACATGGTAAATTCAAGAACCTCCCAAAAGCTTCATTTTAGAGTTACTAAGAGAAAGATCCAGACTTAATTACCTTATCATTTTCACATGTTAAACTTGTTTAAATCTTGCTCAACAAACCTAGGATTTTACCAAGATTCTCAAATGGGCATAAAAATCAAAAAATGAAATACCAATGCACATATATAGTCCTCTTATGTCATATAGTAAGCATTCAAGTTGATAAACAAGGTCTAGACATATTCAAACCATACAAATCATGTATCTACCCGCTAACCCCTAAACTATGTCTTAAGAAGTCAAGCATGAAGAGAAGTGGTTTTGGGTTTCAAACATGGAAATTTCAAAAACCTCCCAAAACTTCATTTTAGGGTGACTCAGAAGGATACAGGCTTCCCTTTTCATTTTCATGTTCTATACTTGTTTAAATCTTGGTCAAACCTAGGATTTGACCAAGATTCAAATGGGCACAAAAAAATAAAAAAATAAAAGCACATAGTGTTCTTATATCATATCGTAAGCATTCAAGTTGATAAACAAGGTCTAGATATATCCAAACCAGACAAATCATGTATCTACCCCCTATCGACCCTAAATTTCGTCTTATGAAGTCAAGCATGAAGAGAAGTGGTTTTGGGTTTCAAACATGGAAATTTCAAAAACCTCCCAAAATTCAGCTTCATTTTAGAGCGACTAAGAAGGATCGATGCTTACCTTTTCATTTCCATGTTTTAAACTTATTTAAATCTTGGTCAAACCTAGGATTTGACCAAGATTCAAATGGGCATAAAAATTCAGACAAAAAATCTAAATAATGAAAAACCAAAGCACATAGCCTTCTTAATTATGTCATATAGTAAACACTCAAGTTGATAAACAAGGTCTAGACATATTCAAACCAGAAAAATCATGTGTATATCTACCCCTAACCCTAAACTCTGTCTTATGAAGTCAATCATGAAGAGAATTGGTTTTGGGTTTCAAACATGGAAATTTCAAGTACGTCCCAAAAGCTTCATATATTTTAGAGTGACTAATTAAGAAGGATCTTGGCTTACGTTTTCATTTTCATGCTTGAAACTTGTTTAAATCTTGGTTGAACCTAGGATTTGACCAGAATCAAATGTGCATAAAATTCTTAAAAAGAATAGAAAAATGAAAAACAAAAGCACATGGTCTTCTTATGTCATATAGTAAGCATTCAAGTTGATAAACAAGGTTTAGACATATTCAAACCAGACAAATCATGTATCTACCCACTAACCCTAAACTCGGTCTTATGAAGTCTAGCATGAGGAGAAGTCGTTTTGGGTTTCAAACGTTTAAGCCAAAAGCCCCATTTCAAATATTTCAAACTTATTCAAATTTGGTTCAAATTTGAAAGACACACAAGTTATAGCACACATAGTGCATACATTCTCACACATACTGCACTAGATGCTAACCCGGCCTATAGTTTGAGGCCATTGGATGAGGTCGAAAAAAATCTTGGATTAGAAATGGGGTTGTTCGAACCCCGTAGTTGGATTTTTTGAACCTTGATCTGTAGTACTGGGCAAAACCCTAGTTTAACCTATTTAATTATAGATTCGTAGGTCGATTTTTCTACTATGCAGCACATGTGTGTTTGCCCGTCGAGTGAAACTCGGAGGAAGAGGGATCACTCGGAAGGAGAGAAGAAGGGAGAGAATTATGGTGTCTCCCCTTTTTCGGGTGATGATGTTGACTTTTGTGCAGGGTTTGTCAGTGAGCAGGAGGTGCGAGCGAGCGAGCGAGTCGAGCGAGGCCGAGAATGAGAGATATTTGTTTTTTTTGTGAGAGGGACAACCGAAGGATCCAGAAGGACCCACAGACTTCCAATACGCATCCTGATGCGTCTTCTCTTGACAAAGAAGATGGCTGGGAGTTTGCGTACCTATTGCACGTGACTTGTGCTCACTGAAGTGTGGGACCTCACGCATGGGCACCACACGTAAGTGACAGACCTGCTGGTGTAAAAGCTCGGTTGATTATTATAGTGCATTAGAACAAAGTTTCCTATGGATTCAAGGGTAGGAAATCCAAGTTAACTCATTTACATGACATTATTTTTTCCATGAAGCAAAGTTAACGCACCTATCAATTGGTACATTTTGGAGTGACTAAGAAGGATCCAGGCTTACTTATTCGTTTTGACGTGTAAAACTTGTCTAAATCTTGGTCAAACAAAATTGGCAGAAAATTCAAAAAAAAACAGAAAAATGAAAAACCAAAGCACATAGTCTTCTTATGTCATATAGTAAGCATTAAAGTTGATAAACAAGGTCTAGACATATTCAAACCATACATATCATGTATCTACCCGCTAACCCCTAAACTATGTCTTAAGAAGTCAAGCATGAAGAGAAGTGGTTTTGGGTTTCAAACATGGAAATTTCAAAAACATCCCAAAACTTCATTTTAGGGTGACTAAGAAGGATACAGGCTTCCCTTTTCGTTTTCATGTTCTATACTTGTTTAAATCTTGGTCAAACCTAGGATTTGACCAAGATTCAAATGGGCACAAAAAAATAAAAAAACCAAAGCACATAGTGTTCTTATGTCATATCGTAAGCATTCAAGTTCATAAACAAGGTCTAGACATATTCAAACTAGACAAATCATGTACCCCCTAACCCTAAACTTTGTCTTAATTATATATGAAGTCAAGCATGAAGCAGAGAAGTGTGGTTTGGGTTTCAAACATGGAAATTTCAAAAACCTCCCAAAAAGCTTCATTTTAATTAGACTGGCTGGTTAATTAAGAAGGATCCATGATTAATTACCTTTTCATTGTCATGTTTTAAACTTGTTTAAATCTTGGTCGAACCTAGGATTTGACCAAGATTCAAATGGCCATAAAATTTCAGAAAAAAATCGAAAGAATGAAAAACCAAAGCACATAGCCTTCTTATGTCATATAGCTAGTAAGCATTCAAATTGATAAACATGGTCTAGACATATTCAAACCAGAAAAATCATGTATCTACCCCTAACCCTAAACTCTGTCTTATGAAGTCAAGCATGAACAGAAGTACGGTGGTTTTGGGTTTCAAACATGGTAAATTCAAGAACCTCCCAAAAGCTTCATTTTAGAGTTACTAAGAGAAAGATCCAGACTTAATTACCTTATCATTTTCACATGTTAAACTTGTTTAAATCTTGCTCAACAAACCTAGGATTTTACCAAGATTCTCAAATGGGCATAAAAATCAAAAAATGAAATACCAATGCACATATATAGTCCTCTTATGTCATATAGTAAGCATTCAAGTTGATAAACAAGGTCTAGACATATTCAAACAAGACAAATCATGTATCTACCCCCTATCGACCCTAAACTTCGTCTTATGAAGTCAAGCATGAAGAGAAGTGGTTTTGGGTTTCAAACATGGAAATTTCAAAAACCTCCCAAAATTCAGCTTCATTTTAGAGCGACTAAGAAGGATCGATGCTTACCTTTTCATTTCCATGTTTTAAACTTATTTAAATCTTGGTCAAACCTAGGATTTGACCAAGATTCAAATGGGCATAAAAATTCAGACAAAAAATCTAAAGAATGAAAAACCAAAGCACATAGCCTTCTTAATTATGTCATATAGTAAACACTCAAGTTGATAAACAAGGTCTAGACATATTCAAACCAGAAAAATCATGTGTATATCTACCCCTAACCCTAACCCTAAACTCTGTCTTATGAAGTCAATCTAGGATTTAACCAAGATTCAAATGGGCATAAAATAAAAAATTAGAAAAATGAAAAACCAAAGCGCACATAGTCTTCTTATATGTCATATAGTAAACATTAAAGTTGATAAACAAGGTCTGGACATATTCAAACTAGCTAGACAAATCATGTATCTACCCCCTAACCCCTAAACTCTGTCTTATGACGAAGTCAAGCATGAAGATAAGTGGTTTGGGGTTTCAAACATGGAAATTTCAAAAACCTCCCAAAAACTTCATTTTAGGGTGACTAATTAAGAAGGATACAGGCTTCCCTTTTCATTTTCATGTTCTATACTTGTTTAAATCTTGGTCAAACCAAGGATTTGACCAAGATTCAAATGTGCATCAAAATTCCAAAAAAATCAGAAAAATGAAAAACCAAAGCACATAGTTTTCTTATGTCACATACATATATATAGTAAGCATTCAAAAGTTGATAAACAAGGTCTAGCTAGACATATTCAAATAAGATAAATCATGTATCTACCCCTCTAAAACCATAAACTCTGTCTTATGAAGTCAAGCATGAAGAGAAGTGGTTTTTGGTTTCAAACATGGAAATTTCAAAAACCTCCCAAAATTAAGCTTCATTTTAGAGTGACTAGTTAAGAAGGATCCAGGCTTACCTTTTCATTTTCATGTTTTAAACTTGTTTAAATCTTGGTCAAACCTAGGATTTGACCAATATTCAAATGGGCATAAAATAAAAAATAAATAAAATAAAAAACCAAAGCACATAGTCTTCTTATGTCATATAGTAAGCATTCAAGTTCATAAACAAGGTCTAGACATATTCAAACCAGACAAATCATGTACCCCCTAACCCTAAACTTTGTCTTAATTATATATGAAGTCAAGCATGAAGCAGAGAAGTGTGGTTTTGGGTTTCAAACATGGAAATTTCAAAAACCTCCCAAAAAGCTTCATTTTAATTAGACTGGCTGGTTAATTAAGAAGGATCCATGATTAATTACCTTTTCATTGTCATGTTTTAAACTTGTTTAAATCTTGGTCGAACCTAGGATTTGACCAAGATTCAAATGGGCATAAAATTTCGTAAAAATCGAAAGACCGAAAAACCAAAGCACATAGCCTTCTTATGTCATATAGCTAGTAAGCATTCAAATTGATAAACATGGTCTAGACATATTCAAACCAGAAAAATCATGTATCTACCCCTAACCCTAAACTCTGTCTTATGAAGTCAAGCATGAACAGAAGTACGGTGGTTTTGGGTTTCAAACATGGTAAATTCAAGAACCTCCCAAAAGCTTCATTTTAGAGTTACTAAGAGAAAGATCCAGACTTAATTACCTTATCATTTTCACATGTTAAACTTGTTTAAATCTTGCTCAACAAACCTAGGATTTTACCAAGATTCTCAAATGGGCATAAAAATCAAAAAATGAAATACCAATGCACATATATAGTCCTCTTATGTCATATAGTAAGCATTCAAGTTGATAAACAAGGTCTAGACATATTCAAACAAGACAAATCATGTATCTACCCCCTATCGACCCTAAACTTCGTCTTATGAAGTCAAGCATGAAGAGAAGTGGTTTTGGGTTTCAAACATGGAAATTTCAAAAACCTCCCAAAATTCAGCTTCATTTTAGAGCGACTAAGAAGGATCGATGCTTACCTTTTCATTTCCATGTTTTAAACTTATTTAAATCTTGGTCAAACCTAGGATTTGACCAAGATTCAAATGGGCATAAAAATTCAGACAAAAAATCTAAAGAATGAAAAACCAAAGCACATAGCCTTCTTAATTATGTCATATAGTAAACACTCAAGTTGATAAACAAGGTCTAGACATATTCAAACCAGAAAAATCATGTGTATATCTACCCCTAACCCTAAACTCTGTCTTATGAAGTCAATCATGAAGAGAATTGGTTTTGGGTTTCAAACATGGAAATTTCAAGTACGTCCCAAAAGCTTCATATATTTTAGAGTGACTAATTAAGAAGGATCTTGGCTTACGTTTTCATTTTCATGCTTGAAACTTGTTTAAATCTTGGTTGAACCTAGGATTTGACCAGAATCAAATGTGCATAAAATTCTTAAAAAATAGAAAAATGAAAAACAAAAGCACATGGTCTTCTTATGTCATATAGTAAGCATTCAAGTTGATAAACAAGGTTTAGACATATTCAAACCAGACAAATCATGTATCTACCCACTAACCCTAAACTCGGTCTTATGAAGTCTAGCATGAGGAGAAGTCGTTTTGGGTTTCAAACGTTTAAGCCAAAAGCCCCATTTCAAATATTTCAAACTTATTCAAATTTGGTTCAAATTTGAAAGACACACAAGTTATAGCACACATAGTGCATACATTCTCACACATACTGCACTAGATGCTAACCCGGCCTATAGTTTGAGGCCATTGGATGAGGTCGAAAAAATCTTGGATTAGAAATGGGGTTGTTCGAACCCCGTAGTTGGATTTTTTGAACCTTGATCTGTAGTACTGGGCAAAACCCTAGTTTAACCTATTTAATTATAGATTCATAGGTCGATTTTTCTACTATGCAGCACATGTGTGTTTGCCCGTCGAGTGAAACTTGGAGGAAGAGGGATCACTCGGAAGGAGAGAAGAAGGGAGAGAATTATGGTGTCTCCCCTTTTTCGGGTGATGATGTTGACTTTTGTGCAGGGTTTGTCAGTGAGCAGGAGGTGCGAGCGAGCGAGCGAGCGAGTCGAGCGAGGCCGAGAATGAGAGAGATTTGTTTTTTTTGTGAGAGGGACAACCGAAGGATCCAGAAGGACCCACAGACTTCCAATACGCATCCTGATGCGTCTTCTCTTGACAAAGAAGATGGCTGGGAGTTTGCGTACCTATTGCACGTGACTTGTGCTCACTGAAGTGTGGGACCTCACGCATGGGCACCACACGTAAGTGACAGACCTGCTGGTGTAAAAGCTCGGTTGATTATTATAGTGCATTAGAACAAAGTTTCCTATGGATTCAAGGGTAGGAAATCCACGTTAACTCATTTACATGACATTATTTTTTCCATGAAGCAAAGTTAACGCACCTATCAATTGGTACATTTTGGAGTGACTAAGAAGGATCCAGGCTTACTTATTCGTTTTGACGTGTAAAACTTGTCTAAATCTTGGTCAAACAAAATTGGCGAGAAAATTCAAAAAAACAGAAAAATGAAAAACCAAAGCACATAGTCTTCTTATGTCATATAGTAAGCATTAAAGTTGATAAACAAGGTCTAGACATATTCAAACCATACAAATCATGTATCTACCCGCTAACCCCTAAACTATGTCTTAAGAAGTCAAGCATGAAGAGAAGTGGTTTTGGGTTTCAAACATGGAAATTTCAAAAACATCCCAAAACTTCATTTTAGGGTGACTAAGAAGGATACAGGCTTCCCTTTTCGTTTTCATGTTCTATACTTGTTTAAATCTTGGTGAAACCTAGGATTTGACCAAGATTCAAATGGGCACAAAAAAATAAAAAAATAAAAGCACATAGTGTTCTTATGTCATATCGTAAGCATTCAAGTTCATAAACAAGGTCTAGACATATTCAAACCAGACAAATCATGTACCCCCTAACCCTAAACTTTGTCTTAATTATATATGAAGTCAAGCATGAAGCAGAGAAGTGTGGTTTTGGGTTTCAAACATGGAAATTTCAAAAACCTCCCAAAAAGCTTCATTTTAATTAGACTGGCTGGTTAATTAAGAAGGATCCATGATTAATTACCTTTTCATTGTCATGTTTTAAACTTGTTTAAATCTTGGTCGAACCTAGGATTTGACCAAGATTCAAATGGCCATAAAATTTCAGAAAAAATAGAAAGAATGAAAAACCAAAGAACATAGCCTTCTTATGTCATATAGCTAGTAAGCATTCAAATTGATAAACATGGTCTAGACATATTCAAACCAGAAAAATCATGTATCTACCCCTAACCCTAAACTCGTCTTATGAAGTCAAGCATGAACAAAGTACGGTGGTTTTGGGTTTCAAACATGGTAAATTCAAGAACCTCCCAAAAGCTTCATTTTAGAGTTACTAAGAGAAAGATCCAGACTTAATTACCTTATCATTTTCACATGTTAAACTTGTTTAAATCTTGCTCAACAAACCTAGGATTTTACCAAGATTCTCAAATGGGCATAAAAATCAAAAAATGAAATACCAATGCACATATATAGTCCTCTTATGTCATATAGTAAGCATTCAAGTTGATAAACAAGGTCTAGACATATTCAAACAAGACAAATCATGTATCTACCCCCTATCGACCCTAAACTTCGTCTTATGAAGTCAAGCATGAAGAGAAGTGGTTTTGGGTTTCAAACATGGAAATTTCAAAAACCTCCCAAAATTCAGCTTCATTTTAGAGCGACTAAGAAGGATCGATGCTTACCTTTTCATTTCCATGTTTTAAACTTATTTAAATCTTGGTCAAACCTAGGATTTGACCAAGATTCAAATGGGCATAAAAATTCAGACAAAAAATCTAAAGAATGAAAAACCAAAGCACATAGCCTTCTTAATTATGTCATATAGTAAACACTCAAGTTCATAAACAAGGTCTAGACATATTCAAACCAGAAAAATCATGTGTATATCTACCCCTAACCCTAAACTCTGTCTTATGAAGTCAATCATGAAGAGAATTGGTTTTGGGTTTCAAACATGGAAATTTCAAGTACGTCCCAAAAGCTTCATATATTTTAGAGTGACTAATTAAGAAGGATCTTGGCTTACGTTTTCATTTTCATGCTTGAAACTTGTTTAAATCTTGGTTGAACCTAGGATTTGACCAGAATCAAATGTGCATAAAATTCTTAAAAAAATAGAAAAATGAAAAACAAAAGCACATGGTCTTCTTATGTCATATAGTAAGCATTCAAGTTGATAAACAAGGTTTAGACATATTCAAACCAGACAAATCATGTATCTACCCACTAACCCTAAACTCGGTCTTATGAAGTCTAGCATGAGGAGAAGTCGTTTTGGGTTTCAAACATTTAAGCCAAAAGCCCCATTTCAAATATTTCAAACTTATTCAAATTTGGTTCAAATTTGAAAGACACACAAGTTATAGCACACATAGTGCATACATTCTCACACATACTGCACTAGATGCTAACCCGTCCTCTCGTTTGAGGCCCTTGGATGAGGTCGAAAAATCTTGGATTAGAAATGGGGTTGTTCGAACCCCGTAGTTGGATTTTTGAACCTTGATCTCAGTAATCTGGGCAAAACCCTAGTTTAACCTATTTAATTATAGATTCGTAGGTCGATTTTTCTACTATGCAAGACATGTGTGTTTGCCCGTCGAGTGAAACTCGGAGGAAGAGGGATCACTCGGAAGGAGAGAAGAAGGGAGAGAATTATGGTGTCTCTCCCTTTTTCGGGTGATGATGTTGACTTTTGTGCAGGGTTTGTCAAAGGAGCAGGAGGTGCGAGCGTGCGAGCGAGCGCGTCTAGCGATGCCGAGAATGAGAGAGATTTGTTTTTTGTGAGAGGGACAACCGAAGGATCCAGAAGGACCCACAGACTTCCAATACGCATCCTGATGCGTCTTCTCTTGACAAAGAAGATGGCTGGGAGTTTGCGTACCTATTGCACGTGACTTGTGCTCACTGAAGTCTGGGACCTCACGCATGGGCACCACACGTAAGTGACAGACCTGCTGGTGTAAAAGCTCGGTTGATTATTATAGTGCATTAGAACAAAGTTTCCTATGGATTCAAGGGTAGGAAATCCAAGTTAACTCATTTACATGACATTATTTTTTCCATGAAGCAAAGTTAACGCACCTATCAATTGGTACATTTTGGAGTGACTAAGAAGGATCCAGGCTTACTTATTCGTTTTGACGTGTAAAACTTGTCTAAATCTTGGTCAAACAAAATTGGCAGAAAATTCAAAAAAAAAAACAGAAAAATGAAAAACCAAAGCACATAGTCTTCTTATGTCATATAGTAAGCATTAAAGTTGATAAACAAGGTCTAGACATATTCAAACCATACAAATCATGTATCTACCCGCTAACCCCTAAACTATGTCTTAAGAAGTCAAGCATGAAGAGAAGTGGTTTTGGGTTTCAAACATGGATATTTCAAAAACCTCCCAAAACTTCATTTTAGGGTGACTAAGAAGGATACAGGCTTCCCTTTTCGTTTTCATGTTCTATACTTGTTTAAATCTTGGTCAAACCTAGGATTTGACCAAGATTCAAATGGGCACAAAAAAATAAAAAAATAAAAGCACATAGTGTTCTTATGTCATATCGTAAGCATTCAAGTTCATAAACAAGGTCTAGACATATTCAAACCAGACAAATCATGTACCCCCTAACCCTAAACTTTGTCTTAATTATATATGAAGTCAAGCATGAAGCAGAGAAGTGTGGTTTTGGGTTTCAAACATGGAAATTTCAAAAACCTCCCAAAAAGCTTCATTTTAATTAGACTGGCTGGTTAATTAAGAAGGATCCATGATTAATTACCTTTTCATTGTCATGTTTTAAACTTGTTTAAATCTTGGTCGAACCTAGGATTTGACCAAGATTCAAATGGCCATAAAATTTCAGAAAAAAATCGAAAGAATGAAAAACCAAAGCACATAGCCTTCTTATGTCATATAGCTAGTAAGCATTCAAATTGATAAACATGGTCTAGACATATTCAAACCAGAAAAATCATGTATCTACCCCTAACCCTAAACTCTGTCTTATGAAGTCAAGCATGAACAGAAGTACGGTGGTTTTGGGTTTCAAACATGGTAAATTCAAGAACCTCCCAAAAGCTTCATTTTAGAGTTACTAAGAGAAAGATCCAGACTTAATTACCTTATCATTTTCACATGTTAAACTTGTTTAAATCTTGCTCAACAAACCTAGGATTTTACCAAGATTCTCAAATGGGCATAAAAATCAAAAAATGAAATACCAATGCACATAGTCCTCTTATGTCATATAGTAAGCATTCAAGTTGATAAACAAGGTCTAGACATATTCAAACAAGACAAATCATGTATCTACCCTTTATCGACCCTAAACTTCGTCTTATGAAGTCAAGCATGAAGAGAAGTGGTTTTGGGTTTCAAACATGGAAATTTCAAAAACCTCCCAAAATTCAGCTTCATTTTAGAGCGACTAAGAAGGATCGATGCTTACCTTTTCATTTCCATGTTTTAAACTTATTTAAATCTTGGTCAAACCTAGGATTTGACCAAGATTCAAATGGGCATAAAAATTCAGACAAAAAATCTAAAGAATGAAAAACCAAAGCACATAGCCTTCTTAATTATGTCATATAGTAAACACTCAAGTTCATAAACAAGGTCTAGACATATTCAAACCAGAAAAATCATGTGTATATCTACCCCTAACCCTAAACTCTGTCTTATGAAGTCAATCATGAAGAGAATTGGTTTTGGGTTTCAAACATGGAAATTTCAAGTACGTCCCAAAAGCTTCATATATTTTAGAGTGACTAATTAAGAAGGATCTTGGCTTACGTTTTCATTTTCATGCTTGAAACTTGTTTAAATCTTGGTTGAACCTAGGATTTGACCAGAATCAAATGTGCATAAAATTCTTAAAAAAATAGAAAAATGAAAAACAAAAGCACATGGTCTTCTTATGTCATATAGTAAGCATTCAAGTTGATAAACAAGGTTTAGACATATTCAAACCAGACAAATCATGTATCTACCCACTAACCCTAAACTCGGTCTTATGAAGTCTAGCATGAGGAGAAGTCGTTTTGGGTTTCAAACGTTTAAGCCAAAAGCCCCATTTCAAATATTTCAAACTTATTCAAATTTGGTTCAAATTTGAAAGACACACAAGTTATAGCACACATAGTGCATACATTCTCACACATACTGCACTAGATGCTAACCCGGCCTATAGTTTGAGGCCATTGGATGAGGTCGAAAAAAATCTTGGATTAGAAATGGGGTTGTTCGAACCCCGTAGTTGGATTTTTTGAACCTTGATCTGTAGTACTGGGCAAAACCCTAGTTTAACCTATTTAATTATAGATTCGTAGGTCGATTTTTCTACTATGCAGCACAAGTGTGTTTGCCCGTCGAGTGAAACTCGGAGGAAGAGGGATCACTCGGAAGGAGAGAAGAAGGGAGAGAATTATGGTGTCTCCCCTTTTTCGGGTGATGATGTTGACTTTTGTGCAGGGTTTGTCAGTGAGCAGGAGGTGCGAGCGAGCGAGCGAGTCGAGCGAGGCCGAGAATGAGAGAAATTTGTTTTTTTTGTGAGAGGGACAACCGAAGGATCCAGAAGGACCCACAGACTTCCAATACGCATCCTGATGCGTCTTCTCTTGACAAAGAAGATGGCTGGGAGTTTGCGTACCTATTGCACGTGACTTGTGCTCACTGAAGTGTGGGACCTCACGCATGGGCACCACACGTAAGTGACAGACCTGCTGGTGTAAAAGCTCGGTTGATTATTATAGTGCATTAGAACAAAGTTTCCTATGGATTCAAGGGTAGGAAATCCAAGTTAACTCATTTACATGACATTATTTTTTCCATGAAGCAAAGTTAACGCACCTATCAATTGGTACATTTTGGAGTGACTAAGAAGGATCCAGGCTTACTTATTCGTTTTGATGTGTAAAACTTGTCTAAATCTTGGTCAAACAAAATTGGCAGAAAATTCAAAAAAAACAGAAAAATGAAAAACCAAAGCACATAGTCTTCTTATGTCATATAGTAAGCATTAAAGTTGATAAACAAGGTCTAGACATATTCAAACCATACAAATCATGTATCTACCCGCTAACCCCTAAACTATGTCTTAAGAAGTCAAGCATGAAGAGAAGTGGTTTTGGGTTTCAAACATGGATATTTCAAAAACCTCCCAAAACTTCATTTTAGGGTGACTAAGAAGGATACAGGCTTCCCTTTTCGTTTTCATGTTCTATACTTGTTTAAATCTTGGTCAAACCTAGGATTTGACCAAGATTCAAATGGGCACAAAAAAATAAAAAAATAAAAGCAGATAGTGTTCTTATGTCATATCGTAAGCAGTCAAGTTGATAAACAAGGTCTAGATATATCCAAACCAGACAAATCATGTATCTACCCCCTATCGACCCTAAATTTCGTCTTATGAAGTCAAGCATGAAGAGAAGTGGTTTTGGGTTTCAAACATGGAAATTTCAAAAACCTCCCAAAATTCAGCTTCATTTTAGAGCGACTAAGAAGGATCGATGCTTACCTTTTCATTTCCATGTTTTAAACTTATTTAAATCTTGGTCAAACCTAGGATTTGACCAAGATTCAAATGGGCATAAAAATTCAGACAAAAAATCTAAATAATGAAAAACCAAAGCACATAGCCTTCTTAATTATGTCATATAGTAAACACTCAAGTTGATAAACAAGGTCTAGACATATTCAAACCAGAAAAATCATGTGTATATCTACCCCTAACCCTAAACTCTTTCTTATGAAGTCAATCTAGGATTTAACCAAGATTCAAATGGGCATAAAATAAAAAAACAGAAAAATGAAAAACCAAAGCGCACATAGTCTTCTTATATGTCATATAGTAAGCATTAAAGTTGATAAACAAGGTCTGGACATATTCAAACTAGCTAGACAAATCATGTATCTACCCCCTAACCCCTAAACTCTGTCTTATGATGAAGTCAAGCATGAAGATAAGTGGTTTTGGGTTTCAAACATGGAAATTTCAAAAACCTCCCAAAAACTTCATTTTAGGGTGACTAATTAAGAAGGATACATGCTTCCCTTTTCATTTTCATGTTCTATACTTGTTTAAATCTTGGTCAAACCTAGGATTTTACCAAGATTCAAATGTGCATCAAAATTCCAAAAAAAATCAGAAAAATGAAAAACCAAAGCACATAGTTTTCTTATGTCACATACATATATATAGTAAGCATTCAAAAGTTGATAAACAAGGTCTAGCTAGACATATTCAAATAAGACAAATCATGTATCTACCCCTCTAAAACCATAAACTCTGTCTTATGAAGTCAAGCATGAAGAGAAGTGATTTTTGGTTTCAAACATGGAAATTCCAAAAACCTCCCAAAATTAAAGCTTCATTTTAGAGTGACTAGTTAAGAAGGATCCAGGCTTACCTTTTCATTTTCATGTTTTAAACTTGTTTAAATCTTGGTCAAACCTAGGATTTGACCAATATTCAAATGGGCATAAAATAAAAAATAAATAAAATAAAAAACCAAAGCACATAGTCTTCTTATGTCATATAGTAAGCATTCAAGTTCATAAACAAGGTCTAGACATATTCAAACCAGACAAATCATGTACCCCCTAACCCTAAACTTTGTCTTAATTATATATGAAGTCAAGCATGAAGCAGAGAAGTGTGGTTTTGGGTTTCAAACATGGAAATTTCAAAAACCTCCCAAAAAGCTTCATTTTAATTAGACTGGCTGGTTAATTAAGAAGGATCCATGATTAATTACCTTTTCATTGTCATGTTTTAAACTTGTTTAAATCTTGGTCGAACCTAGGATTTGACCAAGATTCAAATGGGCATAAAATTTCAGAAAAAAAATCGAAAGAATGAAAAACCAAAGCACATAGCCTTCTTATGTCATATAGCTAGTAAGCATTCAAATTGATAAACATGGTCTAGACATATTCAAACCAGAAAAATCATGTATCTACCCCTAACCCTAAACTCTGTCTTATGAAGTCAAACATGAACAGAAGTACGGTGGTTTTGGGTTTCAAACATGGTAAATTCAAGAACCTCCCAAAAGCTTCATTTTAGAGTTACTAAGAGAGAAAGATCTAGACTTAATTACCTTATCATTTTCACATGTTAAACTTGTTTAAATCTTGCTCAACAAACCTAGGATTTTACCAAGATTCTCAAATGGGCATAAAAATCAAAAAATGAAATACCAATGCACATAGTCCTCTTATGTCATATAGTAAGCATTCAAGTTGATAAACAAGGTCTAGACATATTCAAACAAGACAAATCATGTATCTACCCCCTATCGACCCTAAACTTCGTCTTATGAAGTCAAGCATGAAGAGAAGTGGTTTTGGGTTTCAAACATGGAAATTTCAAAAACCTCCCAAAATTCAGCTTCATTTTAGAGCGACTAAGAAGGACCGATGCTTACCTTTTCATTTCCATGTTTTAAACTTGTTTAAATCGACCAAGATTCAAATGGGCATAAAATAAAAAAACCGAAAAATGAAAAACCAAAGCGCACATAGTCTTCTTATATGTCATATAGTAAGCATTAAAGTTGATAAACAAGGTCTAGACATATTCAAACTAGCTAGACAAATCATGTATCTACCCCCTAACCCCTAAACTCTGTCTTATGACGAAGTCAAGCATGAAGATAAGTGGTTTTAGGTTTCAAACATGGAAATTTCAAAAACCTCCCAAAAACTTCATTTTAGGGTGACTAATTAAGAAGGATACATGCTTCCCTTTTCATTTTCATGTTCTATATATACTTGTTTAAATATTGGTCGATCAAACCTAGGATTTGACCAAGATTCAAATGTGCATCAAAATTCCAAAAAATATCGAGAAAAATGAAAAACCAAAGCACATAGTTTTCTTATGTCATATAGTAGCATTAAAGTTGATAAACAAGGTCTAGACATATTCAAACAAGAAAAATCATGTATCTACTCCCTAACCCTAAACTTTGTCTTATGTAGTCAAGCATGAAGAGAAGTGGTTTTGGGTTTCAAATATGGAAATTTCAAAAACCAACCAAAAGCTTCATTTTAGAGTGACTAAGAAGGATCAATGCTTACCTTTTCATTTTCATATTTTAAACTTGTTTAAATCATTGTCAAACCAGGATTTGACCAAGATTTAAATGGGCATAAAATTAAAAAAATCAGAAAAATGAAAAACAAAAGCACATAGTCTTCTTATGTCACATATATATAGTAAGCATTCAAAAGTTGACAAACAACGTCTATACATATTCAAATAAGACAAATCATGTATCTACCCCTAACCCTAAACTCTGTCTTATGAAGTCAAGCATGAAGAGAAGTGGTTTTTGGTTTCAAACATGGAAATTTCAAAAACCTCCCAAAAGCTTCATTTTAGAGCGAGTAAGAAGGATCGATGCTTATCTTTTCATTTTCATGTTTTAAACTTATTTAAATCTTGGTCAAACCTAGGGTTTGACCAAGATTCAAATGGGCATAAAAATTCAGACAAAAATCTAAAGAATGAAAAACCAAAGCACGTACATAGCCTTCTTAATTATGTCATATAGTAAACATTCAAGTTGATAAACAAGGTCTAGACATATTCAAACCAAAAAAATCGTGTATCTACCCCTAACCCTAATTAAACTCTGTCTTATGAAGTCAAGCATGAAGAAAAGTGGTTTTGAGTTTCAAGCATGCATGGAAATTTCGAGAACCTCCCAAAAGCTTCATTTTAGAGTGACTACAAAGGATCCATGCTTACACCTTTTCATTTTCAAGTTTTAAACATGTTTAAAACCTGGTCAAACCTGGGATTTGACCAAGATTCAAATGGGCATAAAATTCAAAAAAATTAGATAAATGAAAAACCATAGCACATAGTCTTCTTATGTCATATAGTAAGCATTCAAGTGGATAAACAAGCTCTAGACATACTGAAACCAGACAAATCATGTATCTACCCCTATCCCTAAACTATGTCTTATGAAGTCTAGCATGAAAAGAAGTGGTTTTGGGTTTCAAACATGGAAATTTCAAAAACCTCCCAAAAGCTTCATTTTGGATTGACTAAGGAGGATCCATGCTTACTTTTTCATTTTCATGTTTTAAACTTGTTTAATTCTAGGTCAAACCTAGGATTTGACCAAGATTGAAATGGACATAAAAAATCAACAGTTTACAACAGCACACAAAATAAACATGAAATTACATCTAAATCCCTAACTTTTACATGGAGGACCCCAGGCTGAAAGCAAGAAATGCGATCGGGTCTTGAATCTTGATGCGTCTTCTCTTGACAAAGAAGATCGCTGGGAGTTTGCGTACATACAAAGACGTCACTTGTGCTCACTGAAGTGTGGGACATGACGCATGCATGGGCAACACACGTAAGTGACATGGATTCAAGGGTAGGGAAGCCAAGAGAAAAAAACGAGAATTTGGACAAAAATAACCCAATCTTGCTAGTATGTCGAAAGTTTGTTTTTCCCAATCTTTTCGACTTTGGGTTATTTCTGTCTATTTTGCCGATCGAAAAAACGAGGACAGAGACTGGAAACGGTGATGCATCTAGCTTCAGAGTACGTTAGATTAAGACTTCATGAGCAACACTAGTCTGACGTAAGTACAGTGTATACAGACAAGACAGGGACTAGACATTGCTACCCACGTCCCTCTGCGCCCCTTCAAAGAAATCATACTCCGTACTAGAATCTCGAAACGTAGGAATTAGTCTGACACGATTTCTGATTGTTTAATTCATAGGATTGCAATTTTCAGAATTCATTGACAATACATTTTTATACAAAAAAAAAATCCTTCATTGTGTAACCGTATGTTACTACTAGTATTTCTTTTGGTTTTCACACGCAATCAAATGTTATTGGATCCAAATACCGTTGTTTCTCAATCCTATATATTTGGAGATGATCATCACTCTCTAATCATACAATTTTCATATTCCCGCACTTTGAAAATCTTGCGAATAATCAAAGCAGCCAAAATGTATGGTGTGTATTGTATATGTTTATGCCATGCTTAGTTTCATCGAATATTGTTTGGTTGCATCGCGGGGAAACCGCGTGAATTTAGATTAATTGTTGCATGTTTGTTTGTGGTGTGACCAACTGCTTTTGCAACGAAACAACCCCCCACCATGTACGCATTGTTTGGGTCGCATGCATGATGTGTACAAAATGTTAAAATAGAAATAATGTAGGAATTGAATATGATTGCATGTTGAATTAATCCTATATGAGAGAAATCACACAAATTTGAATTGCATGTTCTTTGGTTGTAGTGCTACACAAAAAACACGTGAATTAGTATGAATTATCATGTATTCAAGAATCAAAGGAGCCACTGAGATTTGAATCCCACAAAATTTCTATGAATTTTCTTCGAACCAAACAAGCCCAACAAGATTCCAAAGGAATATAATACAACGAACAAACAACTTCCGTTGTTGGAATATTTCCTTAGGACATCAATCCAATAGAAACTATATGATCCAGTTTCAGAGACAATCTGGTCGGTGTAGGCTCGAGGAGGCCAATTGTATATATATGTTTGGACCTGGTTGGTTGAGTGATCATGCTCGTGACATCCAGCCTGAAAGGTAAAATTCGGGCAAGGCCAGCGTGACGCCACAATACTTTTGAAATATTCAAAAGCGCGTAATATTTGTGAAATTTTAATAATAGCTACTACTTATGTGAATTTTTTTCGTTCATACGCTTATTGGGGGGTAGGCTAACCCTAATGGCCTCCTCAAGATCCCTACCTCTACCAAGGTTTCTCGAGTTCATCCACCTCGATGGGTTCCTTGCCACTTTCGACCATGTTGTGGGCATCATTTCGGGTTCCCGTACCACGGCCAGTCCTTTTCAGGAGTCCCGAACCCGATGCCATAATATTTGTTTGAAAAAAATTCAAGACCGCACAATATTTGTTGAAATAAATGAATAAGCATTTTTAAATAGCTAAATAAAAGAAGTATGAATTTTGAAAAATTTATTTTTTCTAAAACATTAATTGGAGCATTGACATGTTGAACCCACTTGTCGATTTTGCTATCAACATGACTAACTAGCTGATTAGATAACCAAGTGGTGAAATTTGCAACATATTAGACCACCACATGGTGGAAACTGCAAAAAAAATGTCCAAGTGGTGGTTTGTGCAACATATAGAGCAAGATACAAGATATGGTAGTACAAGATGAATGTGCCTTTGCCGTGGGCCCGTGGTAATATATCATGATGATGGCAAAGGATCTTTTCTCTGCTGAAACTGTCCAGAGCTGATTTGATGAGACAAAATACAGCTCCACGACGTGCAAGGACAGTATACAGTACATTAGCTTCTTCTCGGGTCACACGCCTTCACGACAGGTGCAGTAGTGCAGCAGAGACCAGAGAGAGAAGGCACGCCCGTAGTACTCGTATTATTGATTTCAATTCAAATTGTTTTTTTTGCCTGCTTCTCCGTCTTCTTCATCTCCATCTTCTCTGGCGACCCCGCCTACACCAGCAGCCCCTGCACCACCGCCGCCATGCCTTTTTCGGATCATCTCGAGCCACCTGTTTGATGGTACTAGTAGGAGTTGTGGACTTTTATCCATATCGCTCTACTAGCTGCCGCTCGCACTGTCCTCCAATACCTCATACCCAAACGCCAGCGTCCCACTCCCACACCCCCACACCCACTTGACCGCATCCTTCCAATGGCGAGATCGATCAATGAGAGTGGCAGTTCTTGGGTGTTTCCTGATGGCCCACTTGAAGAAATCGCATCCCGATGCGATGTCATCACCGCCGCGAGCCTCGTCGGTTCATGCAAGTTTTATCATGATTCAGCAACACAAAGTGTAGCTCTGCCTGCATCTCAGCCGTTTGGCATGCCCTGTGTTCTTCATACTCACCAAACTGAGGTACCGCCCGCGCACAATCCCTTCTCCCGCGTCCACAAGTTCAAGCAGCAGGGTGCGCAGAAGGACAAGCAGCATGATGCAAAAGATCGCAAGGGTACCTTGTGCCAACTGACGCCGCTGGACAGGATCTCTTCCGATGCCGTGATTCCAGATGGTGGTACGGGCATGTGGGCGGCGCGAATGGAGATTGGATCGCCCTTCTTGGCTTCCCGGAATTGGGAGCTTGTCAATGTGTACACCGGTCGCCGGATTCCTCTACCACCAATAAGTGAGTTTAAATCCACCCCGGATAAACTTGTGTTCGAGTCTAATGATCAACATCTTCAACCGTCGAAGATAGCTATTTGCCGAGTTCCAACAGCTGCTTCAAATTATACTAGTTTCTCTGTTCTTGCCATCTTCAACGCGGCAATTGCAGTCCTTCACTGTGCTTCTAGCAGATGGACAGTTCTTGACAACCAGTTCTTAGCGTACGGCTACTCCGATGCAATCATCCACAAGGGTATTGTATTTGCTGTAACTCGGCAGTGCGAAGTTTATGCATGGAATCAACTTTCTTGGGGTAATTTTTCTCATCTCATATGATGTGTTTTCGCTATTACCTGCGAGTTACAGATTAAGCTTTAGCCTTCTTCAGTTTGTTCTGCAGTATTCGTGACATGCCTGTACCTTTCCCCCTCTATATTCAATCAAAATCAGCAGCGATATGCCTTTGAGTCAAAATAAAGTACTCCCTCCGATCCAAATCAAATTGACTCAGCTTTGTCTAGCCAGTGCATCTAGCTAGACAAACTTGAGTCAATTAATTTGTGCATATCTAGCTAGACATATCCAGTTGAGTCAATTAATTTGGATCGGAGGCAGTATTTAAGCTACATCATTATTCATGTATGTAATGAACTAATCAAGTTTTGCTGAACTGACTTCAAGCTGTGCTTTCCTTTGCAAGGTCCTTTGTTGATCAGCACGACACCTATTCCGCCAGAACTTGATGAACAAGGTCGGTACAATCTTGGCTCCTGGTGGTTAGCATGATCTCCTGATGGTTCTAGACTTTTTCTGGTCCATACCGGGGCGCATCGACGGGCGGGATTATCTTTGGACTGGTTCGGATTTTACCTGCTGCTGCTACCTCTGAGGGTCGTCATGGTCGCACTATTCGCGGGTATGGTAAGGGTTTACTTGGCTGCGAGGTGTACAGCATGGACACCTGTCAGTTGATGCCACCGAGGCCATGGAGGAGGATTATTTCCCTTGGATCATATTCTCTCTTCCTTGGAGTGAACTATCTGATTATCATTCCAGTAGAAGATGGGGCAGAACATGACCGTCCAAATATGGCGAGAAGCAACTCTGTTTACACATCGCACCATGCAGTAGGCCTTGCATATCCTCCTTCTCCAGAAATTTGCCGCTTCAGTTTGAATTCTGAAGACTGTACTGTTGGTTTCCAAACCAACATTAGATGGACATGGCGGCAGGTTCCGTTGTGGCTCATCCCAAGCTTCGCCAACGCCCGGCAATGGAACCTGCCTTCGCGTCACAGGTCCAGAAAGAAGGGCTGATGTACTTTATGTAATACTCGTGTTGTAATGCAAGATTTGTATCTGTTGAACTATTTCATTTGCATGTTTATCTCTACCTAGGCTACTCCCTTTCCGTAGTTGTGTTGTACTATCTGTTGAACTATTTCCTTTGCCTGTTATCTCTACCTAGGCTACTCCTCCGTAGTTGTTAAATTGATGTAATGCTCCTACAATGCAGGCTAAACTGGGTGTGTGGCCTGTAATGTTATCAAACACCTTTTGTACTCGTTCTAGTAAGCATTTCACACTATAGCTCACATAATTAAAGTACTCCTACAATGTATTAGTTGAAAGATATCTCTCATAAGTAAGTACCCCTCTTTGAGCTTATGCGAAACATAAATGACTATTTTAGAAATATATACTCTCGACACAAGATTATATTAAAAACAATGGTACAGAGTTCTATTAGAAAAAGAAAGTGTGAATAGTAGAATGATGGAGAAGTGTTTTTTGAGGTCTGTGCATAGCTAGTGTTCATGGTGCAAAAGCACTTAGACTAGTCACAATGGGAAGTATCGTAGATCGATACTAGTCTATGATACAACACCTTCAATGCATAGTATCATGAATTAGTATCATGCAATGTTGCGAAAAACCAATTATTCATTTCTTTCCAAATAGACTAGCTTTGCGAGGATGACAAAACATTTCTTTATTGCCCTCTCGTATGAATCACCTCCATACATCACCTCTCATACCGATTGAAAGCCATGCCAAATCGTTGGTTCAAGACCATGAATACCAAGCCAATTTTGTTAGCTAGTTGGACCACCCTCGGATTGAGAACCAACGGTTGAAAGAAAGGTGGGCGCCAACTCATATTTTTTTCTCGAGAGTCCGACACTTGATGTTGATTGCAAAGTTCACAAAGGCCAAAATTTTGATATCCTCTTTGTGCAAGTCTTGCCACCATCCAAACTCGGTTTTGAAGTACCAACCAAGAAAAAAAAAGCTTGCACTTTGGAGGACCCCATGGACCATGAAAATTTTGAAAAACTTCCAGTAAATCATGCATATTTCGATTTATATTTTGGTGAAGTTTCATTCGATTTGAATCATAGGTTTGTGAGCAAATATATATTTAGTTTAAACTAGTGCTCGAGTACGTAAGAATCTATTTAATCACAAGCTAGTCATCCGAATGGGATGAAATATTCATAGATTTTAAAACAAGGAATCTACATATTACTGGATTTTTTTTCAAAATTTTCTGAATAGTTTTTCTTTTTTAGCTTCGAAATAAGAGATAGTTTGGAACGTTGGATCTCAAATGGATGGTAGATGGTGGGACACAGTCACAATGTATCTTGGAAGCATCAAGTCACTGAAGCTCTGTCCGGTTTCCAAACCAAGCTAGGAAAGGCATTGAAAATGAAGTTCTGCTCTAAAACATTTCTCATTCCATTTTGGTGCTCGCGCGGTTGCATGCTGCCCACGTGTTAAGGTACGTGTCTCTGGCATGTAGAGAACTACGATTATTGGCGAAAAATATATCGAAATGGAAACTGTAAAAAAAGCCCTCTCTCGGTCAACCCGATGTGACGAGACATCACCGCACCAAACGTCGTCGCAAATTTATAGATGGGTGGCGTGCTAGTCTACCAACGATCAAATCGGCGCCCAGTCGCAGCAGCAGCCTAGAGTACTACCTAGTTTTTGCCCCTTGCATGTCTATCATCTTCTTCTTCACCCCGTTACAAAAAAAATAAAAAATCTTCTTCTTCACCCTCCCAGAATCACGCGCACGCGCAGGATCTCGATCCCCACCACGCCGCATCACTAGTACTACTCCGTATACCTTTCTCTCCTTACCCCGGCCGGCCGCGCGCCGCATCGTTCCTTCCATAGCGCTCGCCCTCTCCTCCGAAAACCCCAAGCGCAGTTGCATCCGCCATCCACCTAAATCCATCTTCATGTGATGGATTATTCTAGGCTTTGCCGGGGCGGCGGGGACGGCCACTTGGAGGCTCTCACCGGCGACAACATCGACCTCATCGCTGCGCATCTGGACGTTACCTACACCGTCCGACTTGCTGCATGTTCCAGGGAGCTCTACGACATGATCAGCAAGGATGAAGGTAAGATGCACCATTGGGATGAACCCTGCCTGCTGATGCCTCCGCTCGCTTATTGGTTCGGTGAACACTAGGACCTGGCGACAGCATCTCGTCTGCATGATACCGTGTACGACCTGGTGCCCCTCGACCATCCTCGCCGTTCTGTCGCCCTGCCGTTCATGCACGACAGAAAATGGCTTGGCGCGAACGGCGACTGGATCGCCGCCGCCGATCATCATGAGTGGTGCCTCGTGAACGTCTACACCGAGCGACATATCCCCCTTCCATCCCTACCTGATTCGAAGATTCATCATAGTATTGTTTCATATCGACCTGCATACTCTTTTAACTGGGGTCCAGCAATTAATTTGTTGAAGATTGTAATCTGCCAAGTGCCCACAAAAGGTGGGAGGTACGCAGATTACAAGCTCATTGCCTTGTTCGACAAAACGATTTTCTACCTTGAAGGGGTGGCGATCGGAGAATGCTGGAGGCCCTTACACCTGCACCTGATTATCCAAATTACTTTGTGATGCCATTGAACTCCGTGGCCACGTTTTTCTTGTGGACGAAACCGACGGCTCCACGTACTGGGACACCGCAAATGGTATTTTTTCAGTCCTTATGTTGCATTGCATGATACACTTGCCTTAACCAATGAAGTTATTCATGAACTACCTTGTTTATATTTTACCTTTCTTATATGACTTAATGATCACACCCCCTTTTGCTGAATATGAATGAACCGTTGCTTGCAATGAATTAGTAGTACTAATTAGTCACCAACAAACATAGTATGCTCAGTATGTGATTGCATTCCTGAATTAGTAACTCTACGCCATCGCAGAATATGGGTGTAATTACCCAGTATCTCAAAAGATAACGTGGCACTATGAAGGCACCCTTTTTGATAACCTTTTACACCCATTGTTTCATATATAACTAATTGATTTTGCCTCCAAAAGGAGGACGAGAGACCCCCGCCATCTGTATCAGAGAGATGCATAAGGACTTTCATAAGTATATGACTTAACGATCACATCCTTTATCTGAATATGAATGAACCGTTGCTTGCAATGAATTAGTACTAGTCAGTCATCAGCAAACATAGTATACTCCGTATGTGAATGCATTCCTGAATTAGTAACTCTATGCAACTGCAGAATATGGATGTAATTAACAAGTATCTCAAATGTTAACGTAGAAACAGAAAAATAGAAGAAAATCGTTTGTAATTACATGCGTAGCTTATATTTTCTAGAGATCGGGGAAAAAGCCTTGATTGGATGTACCTACATGCAGATCAAACAGTTCTTTGTTTATATCGGTGAACAATCTGCAGAATGGTATAATTAATTTTGTTTTTGATACATTTTTTCTCCCATTTTCTTGAATAGATTTCAGTTTCCCACAATTATCTTTCATTAGTGATTGTGACGTCCCCTCATTCAAAATAACTCAGGTTATCTTTTTCCTAATTCAATGATATTTAAGTTTGAGTAAGTTTACGATTAATATCTACAACCTCATATATATATAAGATTTAGCACCTGCAGGCCTAACAAAGTTAGCTGCCTCTAGTCCCCTGTATAGTTCTTTCTTTTTGCTTTCTCAGTTTTTCGTAGCCTTGCTACAACCCTGTATGCTCTAATATATAATGATGCACGACTAGGCATGTGTTCGAGAAAAGAAAATCTAAATATCTTTTGTAATATATGAACCTATATTGATGTTTTAGATGTTGGTAGTATAATTTTCGATAAACTTGAACAGACTTAAATCAGTTTAACTTGGCACAACCATATAGCGTACCTTTTTTAGAACGCGAAAATGAGGTAAACAAATACCATGTGTATCCTTTACTATCAATAGTAGAGAAGAGATTATGAACCTTCAACTCTAAAATGCAAATTCTTCTACTGAATGGATAGCTGCATCTGATACCTATTTTGCAAATGTTACCAGACTTGGGCTTAGCTACAAAGAGCATTTCTTTCTTGTCAAGCTTCATGCACTACCAACACAACCAAAAGTACGAACTGATCGCAAGGGCGGCAATCCACTTATACAATTCAACACCCCCCCCCCCCACGTGTGATGGGAGACAAGTCAACATGTGGAAAGACTCAGAGGTATAGCTCAAGAGGCATATACGTGGACTCCGAGGGGGCAACACCAATTTTAGGATAAATTACGAAAGCCAGGACTCGAACTCGAGACCCTGGCTCTGACACCATGTCAAGCTTCATGGACTAGCCAACGCAACCAAAAGTCCGAACTGATGGAAAGGTCTAGGCAATCCACTTATACAGTTAAACATTTCTTACCCTTCGGTGGTCACAGGGAAGCTCTCTAATAGATCACTTAAGACAAAGGGAATTAACTACAGCACAGGACTTAAACTTAAGATGATATATATTTGTCAAAATTTGAATGTATCTATATGCTTTCACTGTCTAGATACATCTGAATTTGGACAAATCTCAGACACTTTCGGTGGGACAGAGGTAGTATATAACTGTGTATACACTAACTAGTGTCTAGTTTTGGCGAAGTTTAGACTAGTTACGTGGGATGGATGCAGTATAACTGATATATTGGACACTCGATTTGAACACATGAATGACCAATGTCCTTAGCTTACATAGTCGTATTTATACTGTGAGCATGAACGATGAACAATGCTGCTGTTTGAATATGGTTGCCAGTAACACCCTATTCGTCTCCATTTCTAATATTGCATAAAACCTGATGCTCCCGTCTGTAATCCCGCCACCGGTGGTGGATGATCAGCAGTACGTGTGGTTCCTCGCTGCATCTGCTGATGGCAAGCGATTGATGATCATCCTTACAGTAAACAAGATTGGGATTGCCAATGCTGAAGTACCTCCTGACATTCCCTATGCTGCTAATGGGCTTCAGCTACGGCAGTATCCTCCTGTTGCCACCTACGTCTTTGAGCTGGATCCCTTATCTACTGCACGTGCAGGGGACTTTCTTTGGAGGCAGGTTAACAGCCTCAGTGACCACTCTCTGTTCCTCGGACTCAATTACCCAATCATTGCCAACCTGAAGAAGCGTGAATCCAAAGCTCCTGATGGCACATTGGTTCCATTCATGAGGAAAAACTGCGTCTACACAGCATACCGGAATATTCGTTATAATCAATACCCTAAAATTTTGCGCTGCAACCTCCAGCCAGATGAAGGTGAGACTGTGGGAGTTATCAGCCTTCCCAAGGATGGTTGGGATAGTGTCCGACAAGCGGCTATGTGGTTTAAGCCTGCTTTAAACATTGCCTGTTCGGTGTTACCTTTAAAAAACAGTGACACTTTTTTATTATGCTTGAAGTGTTGAGAAGTAGTACACTGTTTTTAGTATGTACTAGTTTGAATCAGTTTATTTGAACACTGCCCTGCTTTTGTATTTCGTGTTGCCTTCATATTATAACCCATGCATGGCTGTTTTAGGATTGACTTTATTTCAGCACTATAATTACAATATAGCCACCTCTTGTTGATCATACTCATGAGAGGACCATTCCTATTTTTTTCGCCGCTAAAGGGTAAAGTACATCCACTGGCACGGGGGTGTGTTCGGTTCCACCCCATCCCCAAACCGAACATGCATCAACTACGAGCAAGGAAGTAGATGTGCGACCTAGGTGACTGTGCGGACCCCACATGTGAACCAAAGAAAAAAACATGTCAATACGGAACTGATGTACATACGACAACTCCTATATGATATGCGTATGTACGATTGAGCATCTGGAGGTGTGCTGCCACCTGCTTCCTCACACGAAGGGTTGGATCTTGTGTTTCGTACACGGATCGGACTGAAATTGTCGTGTGCATAGCAAGGTTCATGTCAATAAGGCTGAGTTTGGCATCTAAGTCTAGGCAACAAATACTTTTGGGTTCCAACGGCCATCTACAAGGTATTTGCTATAGGCCTACTTGCTCCGGCTGTCGAAGCCCAATAACTACAAATGGGCCTTTCTACTCATGCAATGTTGGCCCTTTTCTAAAGAACCACAGATCCTATTGTTGGCAAAAAACAAAAACACGGAGATTCTACATAAAAGTTGTTTGTATTTATTTTGAATTATTGGGTTGCAATTTTTGAAACTGCTCATGGCCAATATGAAAATCCTTGATCGCTCCATACCCACAAAGATCACGGTATTTTCAAAAATTCATAAAGTGGATTTGAAATTTAAAACATATCCTAATAATTCCATGATTTATTCTATTAACTTGCAAGATGTTGGAGCGAAAGAGCTTGTATTAGTCTGCATGAATAATACCGATAAACCCGTCATTAACAAGAAATGAAGGTTTATCGTTCGAGAGGATGCCATGTGGGACCCATGAGACAAGAGCGTCCTCAACGTTTCAAAGAAAAAGGCAAGTAGCCCGAAAATAGGGGTAAAAATAAATCCTACAAAGGAAACATTTATAGTTCATAGAGGCCGACATGTGGGACCGATCTGCCACCGCATCCTCATCATTTCGAAGTCGGCAGGGATCAGAAGAAAAAGGCAAATAGCCAGAAATTAGGGGTCAAAAATAAATCCAAAAAGGAAACTTTTATTCTTCATAGAGGATGACATGTGGGACCGACCTGCCAGCAGCGTCCTCATCGTTTCAAAGGCCGCAGGGGATCAAAAGAAAAAAAAAAGGCAAATAGCCAGAAATTAGGGGTAAAAAATAAATCCAACAAAGGAAAGGTTTGTTGTTCATAGAGGCTGACATGTGGGACCCATGAGCCAGCGGCGACCTCAATTTCAAAGGCGGCATATGATCGAAAAGAAAAAGGCAAGTTAGCAAAACTCAGGGGGTAAAAAAATCTAAGAAAAGAAACTTTATTGTACATAGAGGATGACATGCGGGTCCCATGAGCCAGCACCTTACTCAACGTTTCAGAGGCGGCATGAGATCAAAAGAAAAAGGAAACTGACCAAATATCAGGAGCAAAAAATAATCCAAGAAAAGAAACTTTTATTGTACATAGAGGATGACATATGGGTCCCACTTATACAAGCTCTTTCGCTCCAAGATCTTGCAAGTTGATTGTACATAGAGGATGACATGCGGGGCCCTTGTGTCAGCAGCTTAATCAACGTTTCCAAGGCGGCAGGGGATCAAAAGAAAAAGGAAATAGCCAAAAATAAGAGGGTGAAAAAAATCCAAGAAAAGAAACTTTTATAGTATAGAGGATGACATGTGGGTCCCATGAGCCAGCAGCTTCCTCAACGTTTCAGAGGCTACATGAGATCGAAAGAAAAAGGCAAGTGACCAAAAATAAGAGGGTAAAAAAATCCAAGAAAAGAGACTTGATTGTACATAGAGGATGACATGCGGGTCCCATCACCGAGCCTTACTCAACGTTTCCAAGGCGGCGGGGGATCAAAAGAAAATGGAAATAGCCAAAGATCAGAGGGTGAAAAAAATCCAAGAAAAGAAACTTTTGTAGTACATAGAGGATGACATGCGGGTCCCATGGGCTAGCAGGTTCCTCAACGTTTTCAAGGGCGGCATGAGATCGAAAGAAAAAGGCAAGTGACCAAATATCAGGAGCCAAAAATAATCCAAGAAAAGAAACTTGATTGTACATAGAGGATGATATGCGGGTCCCATTGTGCGGCAGTGGTCCCAACGTTTCAAATGCGGCTTGAGATCAAAAGAAAATGAAAGTAGCCAGAAATTAGGGGGTCAAAAAAAAACTCCAAGAAAGGAAAGCTTTATCGTTCATACAGGCTGACATGTGGGACCTATGAGCCAGCAGCTTACTAAACGTTTCAAAGGCGGCAGGGGATCAAAAGAAAAAGGAAATAGCCAAAAATCAGAGGGTGAAAAAAATCCAAGAAATCAAACTTTTATTGTACATAGAGGATGACATGTGGGTCCCATTTTGCAGCAGCGGTCTCAACGTTTCCGAGGCGGCACAGGACCAAAAGAAAAATGAAGTAGCCAGAAATTAGGGGGTGAAAAAAATCCAAGAAAAGAAAGATTTCAATTGGGCTGCATCTGGACATCTGGGCCTTCGAACTATCCTTCTGGGCCTTTTGACTCGTACAATTTCAGCCCACTCCAGAACATGAAAGTTTGGATTTTTCTCAAAAAAAAAACAGGAAAGTCCTATGCTTCGCCAAAACAAAAAACAAGGAGATTCAAGATATAAGTTGTAAAAATAAAGATTTAATTTATCCGTTTGCAATAGCTCAGAGCGAAATACACTGTTTATTGTCTGCAAAATAATCAAGAAATCACATGTTTCTTGTACGGGGAGGCTGACATCAGGGACCCATGAGCCAGCAGCGTCGTCAACGTTTCAAAGGCGGCAGGGGATCGAAAATAAAAATAAACCAAATATCAGTTGGTAAAAAAATCCAATAAAATAAAACATTTATCGTTCTGAGAGGATGACATGCGGGACCGATGAGGCAGCAGCATCCTCAACGTTTCCAAGGCGGCAGGGGATCAAAGAAAAAAAAAGGAAATAGCCAGAAATTAATTAGGGGTTCAAAATAAATCCATCAAAGGAAAGTTTTATTGTTCATAGAGGATGACATGTGGGACCGACCTGCCAATGACGTCCTCATCGTTTCAAAGGGGGCAGGAGATCAAAAGAAAAAGGCAAATAGCCAGAAATTAGGGGTAAAAAATAACTCCAAGAAAGGAAACTTTTATTGTTCGTAGAGGATGACATGCGGGACCCATGAGCCAGCAGCTTACTTAACGTTTCAAAGGCGGCATGAGATCGAAAGAAAAAGGCAAGTGACAAAATATCAGGAGCCCAAGATAATCCAAGAAAAGAAACTTTATTTACATAGAGGATGACATGCGGGTCCCATTTTGCAGCAGCGGTCCCAACGTTTCAAATGCGGCTTGAGATCAAAAGAAAAAGAAAGTACCAAAAATTAGGGGGTCAAAAAAAATCCAAGAAAATAAAGTTGATGGACATAGAGGATGACATGCGGGTCCCATGAGCTAGCAGCTTACTCAACGTTTCCAAGGCGGCAGGGGATCAAAAGAAAAAGGAAATAGCCAAAAATCAGAGGGTGAAAAAAAACAAAGAAAATGAACTTTTATAGTACATAGAGGATGACATGCGGGTCCCATGAGCCAGCAGGTTCCTCAACGTTTCAAACGTGGCATGAGATCGAAAGAAAAAGGCAAGTGACCAAATATCAGGAGCCAAAAATAATTCAAGAAAAGAAACTTGATTGTACATAGAGGATGACATGCGGGTCCCAATTAGCAGCAGCGGTATCACCGTTTGAGAGGCTGCACGGGATCGAAAGAAAAAGGCTAGTGACCAAATATCAGGAGCCAAAAATAATCCAAGAAAAGAAATTTTATTGTACGTAGAGGATGACATGCGGGTCCCATTTTGCAGCAGCGGTCTCAACGTTTCCAAGGCGGCACAGAACCAAAAGAAAAATGAATTAGACAGAAATCGTGGGGTGAAAAAATCCAAGAAGAAAGATTTCAATTGGGCTGCATCACGGACATCTGGGCCTTCGAACTATCCTGCTTGGCCTTTTGACTCGTACAATTTTAGCCCACTCCAAAACAGGAAAGTTCCGAATTTTCTAAAAAAACAGGAAAGTCCTATGCTTCGCAAAGACAAAAAAACAAGGAGATTCAACATATAAGTTTGTTTATGTAAAAATAAAGATTTAATTATCCGTTTGAAATAGCTCAGAGCGCAATACACTGTTTATTGTCTGCAAAATAATCAAGATATCATATGTTTCTTGTACGGGGAGGCTGACATCGGGGACCCATGAGCCAACAGCGTCGTCAACGTTTTAAAGGCGGCAGGGGATGGAAAGAAAAAATAAACCATAAATCTGTTGGTAAAAAATCCAAGAAAAGAAACATTTTCGTTCTGAGAGGATGACATGCGGGACCCATGTGGCAGCAGCATCCTCAGCGTTTATTGTTCATAGAGGTTGACATGTGGGACCCGTGAGCCAGCAGCGTCCTCAACATTTTAAAGGCTGCACGTGATCGAAAGAAAAAATAAGCCAAAAATCGTTTGGTCAACAAAATCCAAGAAAATAAACATTTACCGTTCTGAGAGGATGACATGCGGGACCCATGAGGCAGCAGCATCCTCAACGATTCCAAGGCGGCAGGGAAAATATCCAGAAATTAATTAGAGGTTCAAAATAAATCCATCAAAGGAAACTTTTATTGTTCATAGAGGATGACATGTGGGACCGACCTGCCAACAGCGTCCTCATCGTTTCAGAGGGGGCAGGAGATCAAAAGAAAAAGGCAAATAGCCAGAAATTAGGGGTAAAAAATAACTCCAAGAAAGGAAACTTTTATTGTTCGTAGAGGATGACATGCGGGACCCATGAGCCAGCAGCTTACTTAACGTTTCAAAGGCGGCATGAGATCGAAAGAAAAAGGCAAGTGACAAAATATCAGGAGCCAAAGATAATCCAAGAAAAGAAACTTTATTGTACGTAGAGGATGACATGCGGGTCCCACGAGTTAGCAGCTTACTCAACGTTTCCAAGGCGGCAGGGGATCAAAAGAAAAAGGAAATAGCCAAAAATCAGAGGGTGAAAAAAAAATAAAGAAAATAAACTTTTATAGCACATAGAGGATGACATGTGGGTCCCATGAGCCAGCAGGTTCCTCAATGTTTCAAACGTGGCATGAGATCGAAAGAAAAAGGCAAGTGACCAAATATGAGGAGCCAAAAATAATTCAAGAAAAGAAAGTTTTATAGTACATAGAGGATGACATGCGGGTCCCATTTAGCAGCAGCGGTATCACCGTTTGAGAGGCGGCAGGGGTTCAAAAGAAAAAAGAAATTGCCAAAAATCAGAGGGTGAAAAAAACCAAGAAAATGAACTTTTATAGCACATAGAGGATGACATGCGGGTCCCATGAGCCTGCAGGTTCCTCAACGTTTCAAACTTGGCATGAGATCGAAAGAAAAAGGCAAGTGCCCAAATATGAGGTGCCAAAAAAAACTCCAAGAAAAGAAAGTTGATTGCTCATAGAGGATGACATGCGGGTCCCATTTAGCTGCAGCGGTCTCACTGTTTGAGAGGCGGCAGGGGATCGAAAGAAAAAGGCAAGTGAACGAATATGAGGTGCCAAAAATAATCCAAGAAAAGAAAGTTTTATAGTACATAGAGGATGACATGCGGGTCCCATTTAGCAGCAGCGGTATCACCATTTGAGAGGCGGCAGGGGATCGAAAGAAAAAGGCAAGTGCCCAAATATGAGGTGCCAAAAAAAAATCCAAGAAAAGAAAGTTTTATAGTACATAGAGGATGACATGCGGGTCCCATTTAGCAGCAGCGGTATCACCGTTTGAGAGGCGGCAGGGGATCGAAAAAAAAGGCAAGTGACCAAATATGAGGTGCCAAAAAAAATCCAAGAAAAGAAAGTTTAATAGTACATAGAGGATGACATGCGGGTCCCATTTAGCAGCAGCGGTATCACCGTTTGAGAGGCGGCAGGGGATCGAAAAAAAAAGGCAAGTGACCAAATATGAGGTGCCAAAAAAAACTCCAAGAAAAGAAAGTTGATTGCACATAGAGGATGACATGCGGGTCCCATTTAGCAGCAGCGGTCTCAACGTTTCCAAGGCGGCAAGGGATCAAAAGAAAAAGGAAGTAGCCGAGAAATCGGGGTCAAAAAATCCAAGAATAGAAAGAATTTTGGTTCATAGAGGATGACATGCGGGACCCATGATCCTGCATCGTAAACGGCTCGATCGGAGAACGTTGAACGAGATGGCGCGATCGAGAAAAAAAACAATGCCAGAGAGGCTGCCATCTGGGCCCTACATCCCTCGGCGGTGCGGATTTGTGTTGACTCGGCCGGCGAACCCGAGATTTCGAGATGCACCACGTCCCGGGCCACCATACGCGACGTTTTGGCCGCTTTCGTCGGGCTAGGTGGCCTCAAAAACGAGAAAAAAGAAGTTTTGACATGCACCACGGAGGGACCCAAAATCGTCGGCCATGGTACACCAGCAACCACGGCGCGACTTCAACTTCGTCGGCCATGGCAACTTTTCTTGTAGTGACCTTTTCCCCTCTTTCTCTCTCTGTCTTTTTCACCAAATTAGTATCAAATCTAGAGAAGCTTCTATTTCTGTCTTTCTTCAATATGGCAGCAAATCTAGTAGCAAATCTAGTAGCAAATCTCTGGGGTTATTTATGCCTTTTGGCCCTCGTTTTTTGCCCAATATGGCAGCAAATCTAGAAGCTAGTATATGATAAATTCACAACAGCATAATCAGAAAACTAAGTATAATACATAAACTGCATACAGCAGGCAAAAGCAGCCAATAACGTTGTTAATGTTCACGACAAACTAAGCTGAAAAATATACAAGACGCACGCAATGTATGGACAACAAGAAGATTAGGATAGGGACCCCAGGATGAATGAATTTGTTCTTCATTCCTCCCCATATATTTCTTCCTCCCTCCATTCGTGCATTACCACAAGGAAATATGCATTGAACTCCTTCCGTCTGCAGTGTGAGGCCAATACATCCTCCAAACGGTATGGCCTGTGTTCATTTCTCAAACCGTAGAGTCCTATTCTATCCACACGTAGTGGCCACTCATCCCAGGCCTTTGTATCATGAGAGTACTCTCTGATATAACCCAAATCCGTGTAGTAGATGCTGCCAGGTTGAAGTGTCGGGTACACTCTGGTGTCGACGGAGATACACCGGATATAATTCACGAAGAAGGCATTACTGCCAATGTTACTGACCGGATGGAGAGAGCGGCTCTGAGTGTCCACACGGTACACCAATGGTCTGCCCGCAAAAGCCTCGCTGACCAACAACACAAGCAGCAAATCACCATCCAACTTCACAAGGTAGAACTTCTGACGTCCAAGTTCTGGAAATGAAATTAGTGTCTCCATCTTGACAGTGCTCGCACGCTGCTGCAACTGTACATTGGTGCACACTATTCTTCCGATCTCAAAATTGTCCGCAGCTACTGCATACAGTTCACCATTGAACGGGGTAATGCAACGCAGACAATGGTTCTTGATCGAAAATCTTCCTTCTCCCCAATCTTCATTTATATCCTTAGTTGGAGTGCTCTCATCGACCCAACCAATTTCCAGCGGGTAATGTGCGGCAACGAAGACCATAGTCGGGGATTTGATAACAGCGACTGATTTCAGAAAAACAGATGGCATCTGCGCCTCAAACATAGTGTTCGATTTCTTTGTGAGTGGGTTCAGCAGCCGTATCTTGTGCGGCGGATTCTTCTGGGCAAGCACGATGATGCCACGGCAAAAGCCGACGAAGTAGTATCTAAAATATATTGATGAAGATAACATTCAGCACTAAGATGTTTAAGATTGAAAATAAAAAGGTAGATATGGAGGAATTTGAACCTTGTATGAACTTCGGATAGATCTATGGTGACGTAGCGTGATGTGCCGAGTTGGAGGAAGGTGAACTCAGCGACGCGTGGAAGGGCGTGGTCTAGCATGATCCATTCGTCCAGGTGCACATCGGGTTCAGGCAAACCTGAGCGCCAATTTCTATAGACTTGCCTCATAGCAGAGTAAGTGTCGGCGTACTCCTCGTTCGCCAGTAAGCATTCGCCGATCTTGTGAAGTGGTCCATCAGCCGAGAGAGAGGCCCAGTTCATGGAGGCGCCGCGCTTGGATGCGCCGCCCTCGGCGGCGACGTGCTCGGCTGCGTGGGGCTCGGCGGCGACTGGATCGGAGGCGACGGGCTCGGCGGCGTCGGGCTCGGAGGCGACGGGCGCGTAGGCGTCGGGCTGGGTGGCGACGACCGCCGGCGCATTCTTCTTCTCCATCGCCGTGTGGTAGCGTGCGTACGGCGGTTGGGGTTTTTTCGATTTGGAGAAGTTGATGGGACGTGAGGGGTGGTTTCGTGCGTGAGCGAGAATGAGACGACTGTGTGCAGAGGGAGGGACGGAGGGGCTTACGCGTCCTAAATGCGACCCGCGTCCTACGCGTCCACTATTTGCACGTCTGCACCGCGACACGCGTCAACAATGGCACGTCTTCCACTTCTGCATCGCAACACGCGTCCTCGGGTCTAACCCTGGAAATTTAGATATACTCAGGTATACCCTCGAGCCATATACTAGCATTTTTTGTGTGCTCAGTTTTCCCCTTGAGTGCTAATACTGGCTAGTGCAATATACTCAGTTTTACCCTCAAGTGGCTGGTCAACAGAGAGTCAACAAATGGGATTAACTAGTTAAATGAGTTATTTAATGTGCAAAAAATTCCGAAAAAGAGTGGCACTTACTCATTGAGTCTTTACCACAAATTGCCACTTCTCAAATCATAGATAAATCATAGATAAATCAAGTTTCACCACAACTTGCCACTTCTCAAATCACCTAGTAGCTATGAAGGTGCATGGTTTTCCATAATAATCCCTACCCAAAACAGCTTTCCCCAAAACATACTTTGTCTGAATGAGGCCATAATTTTCACACTCATGTAGATTTGTATTGCAAATAGTTTGAGGTAGGCCAAGATGGGTTTCATTGTACAAAACACGCATTTTCCATTTTTTAAATCTCATATTTGAATCCCTTAGTCTGTTTACTACTCACTTGCCCTTGGTTTCTTGATACTACTCAGTTTTGCCCTCTCCCTTCACAAACTCTCACAGACGCCCAACATTGCCCTGATTGGTCTAGCCCATGTCACGCGGATCGTGCCCGCCGACCGTTGATCGTATGATCTAACGGGCAGGATAACCCCTATCTCTCTCTCTGGTCGGGGCCACCACCCTCTCTCTCTCTGTCGTCGGTTAGCTTCACGCAAAGTTTGGTTTTCTGCATTATTTTTCACGAGCTAAATTATAAACTCTTTTTAGGCATTACGTTTCACGCAAAAAATGATAAACCATCACCGATTTGTTGTAGCCATTACTTTTCACGCAAAAAAATGATACACCATCACCGATTTGTTGTAGCCATTACTTTTCACGCAAAAAACGATAAATCATCACCGATTTTGTTGTAGCCATTACTTTTCACGCTAAAAATGATACACCATCACCCATTTCTTGTAGCCATTACTTTTCACGCAAAAAACGATAAACCATCACCGATTTTGTTGTAGCCATTACTTTTCACGCAAAATGATACACCATCACCCATTTCTTGTAGCCATTACTTTTCACGCAAAAAAACGATAAACCATCACCGATTTTGTTGTAGACATTACTTTTCACGCAAAAAATGATACACCATCACACATTTCTTGTAGCCATTACTTTTCACGCAAAAAACGATAAACCATCACCGATTTTGTTGTAGCCATTACTTGTCATGCAAAAAATGATACACCATCACCCATTTCTTGTAGCCATTACTTTTCATGCAAAAAATGATAAACCATCAACGATTTGTTGTAGCCATTACGGTAAATGATAAACTATCACAAATTACCATTTCTTTTAGGCATTATTTTTCACGGTAAAATGATAAACTATATCACAAAGTTCCATTTCCATCAAGATAGTCCGCATTACTTTTTAATTTTGTTGAGATATATACCCCCACAACGGTCGTCTCCTCCTTAATTTATTGTGTAAACCCCCACAACGGTCATCTCCTCCTTAATTTATTGTGTAAACCCCCACCAACGTTCACATCCTCCTTATTTTATTGTGTAAACCCCTACAACGGTCATCTCTCCCTTATAAACGCCCACACGGCCATCCCTTGTGTCAATAGGTTCTGCCTCTCTCTTCTTCGTTCACATACACTTGATCCATTGCCATGGCTTCCACGTCTCGAACGCGGACCGGAAGGGGAAGGGGAAGGGGAAGGGGAAGGGGAAGGGGAAGGGGAAGGGGAAGGGGAAGGGGAAGGGGAAGGGAAGGGGAAGGGGAAGTGGATCATCATCATTGCCACCACCACCGTCAACACTGCCATTGATCATAGAGGAGTTCTTCATCGTCGTCTATGAAGACCCTTTGGTCAAGAAGGTACGTACGCGTTCCCACATATATGATGCATGTGATTAATTATGGGCATGTTCTAAAAAACCTTTAATTTCAAACGATCGGCGCTCGATCTCTTTGCAGGCTCTCCCAAAAAAGTTTGCGGACTATCTTGACGGCCAGGAGCCAGCTAAGGTGTATCTGCGAGCAGCTGACTGTGGTCCTCGTCTCTGGACCGTGGAGGTCCTATTTGACGGTCAAGGCCGGATGTACCTCGACACGGGCTGGGAGAAATTCGCCATCGCGCACGGTGTGGATTTCGGCTGCTTCGTACACTTCAAATATGAAGGCGATGATGTGCTCACAGTGAAGGTGTTCGACGGAACAATGTGCAGGAAGTACTACTACTCGGACGACGAAGATACTGACGAAGAAAGCGACGACGACGTGAAGCCATGCATCCATCCCCTTTAGATAAGGGGATTATGACCAAGAATATATATGTAGCTTCATATGCATCGATTTAGAGATCTAACTATTTTCTATATATTATGCACATGTAAAAGATAATGTCGCATTTCCACTATTATTCGAGCACCACATCCTCCAAACGATGCCGATGCTGATGCCGATATCGGCATGGTCAGAACGGCTATGCTCGCCGCCACTGCTAGGTCAACGTCAGGATGCACAATGTTTAGCATAAGAGTCACTTTAGATTAAGCTGCGAAAATAGTCACCTGCCACAGCGGTCATTGGCTGCGGAGGCCCCACAGAGCGGCAATATAATTTTCTATAAATAAATAGACGACCCACTGGTCATTGGCTGCGGCAGCCCCATAGAGCGGCCCCATTTGTCATTGGCAGCACCGTGTATACAATCAGGAAATAAAACGATCCACGCGTCAATGGTAGATGGATGGCTACCCGTCAGCACGAGACGGTCAGAGAGGAACTGCCCTCTATGCAGCCCCACCTCTGTGCAGCCCCACCCGTCAGATTAACGGTAACGGTAAGGCCTCTGACCTGACGGCAACCCGCGTCTTCGAGGGGTTTCAAACTAGAGGGAGGGGAAAGCTGAGGAAAAACTAACGAGCTGGGGAAAACTGAGTACAACTAACGAAGCAGGGGCACGAAAATAGAAATCCCAAAAGAAAAACCAAAGCAAATAGTTTTCTTATGTCATATCGTAAGCATGCATTCGAGTTGATAAACGAGGTCTAGGTATATCCAAACCAGACAAATCATGTATCTACCCCCTGTCGATCTTATGAAGTCTAGCATGAAGAGATCGAAGTCGTTTTGGGTTTCAAACATGGAAATTTCAAGAACATCCCAAAAGCTTCATTTTAGAGTGACTAAGAAGGATACAGGCTTACCTTTTAATTTTCATGTTTTAAACTTGTTTAAATCTTGGTTAAACCTAGGATTTGACCAAGATTCAAATATATGGGCATAAAATTCAAAAAAAAAAAGAAAAATGAAAACCAAAGCACATGGTCTTCTTATGTCTATAGTTAGCATTAAAGTTGATAAACAGGGTCTAGACATATTCAAACTAGAAAATCATGTATATATCTACACCCCTAACCCTAAACTCTGTCTTATGAAGTCAAGCATGCATGAAGAGAAGTGATTTTTTTTGTTTCAAACATGGAAATTTCAAAAACCCTCCGAAGAGCTACATTTCGGGGTGACTAAGAAGGATAGATGCTTATTTTTTCATATCCATGATTTAAACTTGTTTAAACCACAAACCTAGGATTTTACCAAGATTCAAATGGGCATAATTTTTTTAAAAAAATCAGAAAATGAAAAACCAAGGCACATAGTCTTCTTATGTCATATAGTAAGCATTCAATTAAGTTGATAAACAAGGTCTAGACATATATTCAAACCAGGAAAATCATGTATCTACCCCCGAACCCTAGCTAAACTCTGTCTTATGAAGTCAAGCATGCATGAAGAGAAGTGGTTTTGGTTTCAAACGTTTAAGCCAAAAGCCCCTTTTCAAATATTTCAAACTTATTCAAATCTTGTTCAAATTTGAAAGACATACAATTTATAGCACACATAGTGCATACATTTTCACACATACTGCACTAGATACTAACCCTATAGTTTGAGGCCATTTGGATGAGGTCGAAAAAATTCTTCGATTAGAATCGTGTTGTTCGAACCCCGTAGTTGGATTTTTTTTGAACCCTTGATCTGTAGAACTGGGCAAAACCCGAGTTTAACCTATTTAATTATAGATTCGTATATCGATTTTTCTACTACCTTTTTATTATTACTATGCAGCACATGGGTGTTTGCCCGTCGAGTGAAACTCGGAGGAAGAGGGATCACTCGGAAGGAGAGAAGAAGGGAGAGCATTATGGTGTCTCCCCTTTTTCGGGTGATGATGTTGACTTTTGTGCAGGGTTTGTCAGTGAGCAGGAGGTGCGAGCGAGCGATCGAGCGAGTCGAGCGAGGCCGAGAATGAGGGAGATTTGTTTTTTTTGTGAGAGGGACAACCGAAGGATCCAGAAGGACCCACAGACTTCCAATACGCATCCTGATGCGTCTTCTCTTGACAAACAAGATGGCTGGGAGTTTGCGTACCTATTGCACGTGACTTGTGCTCACTGAAGTGTGGGACCTCAAGCGTGGGCACCACACGTAAGTGACAGACCTGTTGGTGTAAAAACTCGATTGATTATTATAGTGCATTAGAACAAAGTTTCCTATTGATTCAAGGGTAGGAAATCCAAGTTAACTCATTTACGTGTTAAACTTGTCTAAATCTTGGTCAAACCTAGGATTTGACCGAAGGATCCAGAAGGACCCACAGACTTCCAATACGCATCCTGATGCGTCTTCTCTTGACAAAGAAGATGGCTGGGAGTTTGCGTACCTATTGCACGTGACTTGTGCTCACTGAAGTGTGGGACCTCAAGCGTGGGCACCACACGTAAGTGACAGACCTGTTGGTGTAAAAACTCGATTGATTATTATAGTGCATTAGAACAAAGTTTCCTATGGATTCAAGGGTAGGAAATCCAAGTTAACTCATTTACGTGTTAAACTTGTCTAAATCTTGGTGAAACCTAGGATTTGACCAAGATTCAATCAAGAAAAATAAAAACACGTAAAAATGAAAAACCAAATCACATAGTCTTCTTATGTCATATAGTAAGCATTAAAGTTGATAAACAAGGTCTAGACATATCAAACCATACAAATCATGTATCTACCCCTAACCCCTAAACTCCGTCTTATGAAGTCAAGCATGAAGAGAAGTGGTTTTGGGTTTCAAACATGGAAATTTCAAAATCCTCCCAAAAGCCCCTTTTCAAATATTTCAAACTTATTCAAATTTGGTTCAAAATTGAAAGACATACAAGTTATAGCACACACATAGTGCATACATTTTCACACAAACTGCACTACATGCTAACCCTATAGCTTGAGGCCATTTGGATGAGGTCGAAAAAATTCTTGGATTAGAATCGTGTTGTTCGAACCCCGTAGTTGGATTTTTTTGAACCCTTGATCTGTAGAACTGGGCAAAACCCGAGTTTAGAGTGACTAAGAAGGATACATGCTTCCCTTTTCATTTTCATGTTTTAAACTTGTTTAAATTATCTTGGTCAAACCTAGGATTAGACAAGATTCAAATGGGCATCAAAATTGAAAAAAAAATCAGCAAAAAGAAAAACCAAAGAAAATAGTTTCCTTATGTCATATAGTAAGCATTAAAGTTGATAAACAAGGTCTAGACATATTCAAACCAGACAAGTCATGTAGCTATACCCCCTAACCCCTAAACTCTGTCTTATGAAGTCAAGCATGTGAAGAGAAGTGGTTTTGGGTTTCAAACATGGAAATTTCAAAAACCTCCCAAAAGCTTCATTTTAGAGTGACTAAGAAGGATCCATGCTTCCCTTTTCATTTTCATGTTTTAAACTTGTTTAAATTATCTTGGTCAAACCTAGGATTTGACAAGATTCAAATGGGCATCAAAATTGAAAAAAAAAATCAGGAAAAAGAAAAACCAAAGCAAATAGTTTTCTTATGTCATATAGTAAGCATTGAAGTTGATAAACAAGGTCCATACATATTCAAACCACACAAATCATGTATCTATACCCCCTAACCCCTAAATTAATTAACTATGTCTTAATTATGAAGTCAAGCACGTGAAGAGAAGTGGTTTTGGGTTTCAAACATGGAAATTTCAAAAACCTCCCAAAAGCTTCATTTTAGAGTGACTAAGAAGGATCCATGCTTACATTTGCATTTTCATATTTTAAACTTGTTTAAATCATTATCAAACCTAGGATTTGACCAAGATACAAATGGGTGGGCATAAAATTAAAAAAATCAGAAAAATGAAAAACAAAAGCACATAGTCTTCTTATATATGTCATATCGTAAGCATTCGAATTGATAAACGAGGTCTAGGTATATCCAAACCAGACAAATCATGTATCTACCCCCCGTCGATCTTATGAAGTCTAGCATGAAGAGAAGTGGTTTTTTTGTTTCAAACATGGAAATTTCAAAAACCCTCCCAAGAGCTACATTTTGGGGTGACTAAGAAGGATAGATGCTTATTTTTTCATATTCATGATTTAAACTTGTTTAAACCATGGTCAAACCTAGGATTTGACCAAGATTCAAATGGGCATCAAAATTGAAAAAAAAAATCAGCAAAAAGAAAAACCAAAGCAAATAGTTTTCTTATGTCATATCGTAAGCATGCATTCGAGTTGATAAACGAGGTCTAGGTATATCCAAACCAGACAAATCATGTATCTACCCCCTGTCGATCTTATGAAGTCTAGCATGAAGAGATCGAAGTCGTTTTGGGTTTCAAACATGGAAATTTCAAGAACATCCCAAAAGCTTCATTTTAGAGTGACTAAGAAGCATACATGCTTACCTTTTAATTTCCATGTTTTAAACTTGTTTAAATCTTGGTTAAACCTAGGATTTGACCAAGATTCAAATATATGGGCATAAAATAAAAAAAAAACAGAAAAATGAAAACCAAAGCACATGGTCTTCTTATGTCTATAGTTAGCATTAAAGTTGATAAACAGGGTCTAGACATATTCAAACTAGAAAATCATGTATATATCTACACCCCTAACCCTAAACTCTGTCTTATGAAGTCAAGCATGCATGAAGAGAAGTGATTTTTTTTGTTTCAAACATGGAAATTTCAAAAACCCTCCCAAGAGCTACATTTCGGGGTGACTAAGAAGGATAGATGCTTATTTTTTCATATCCATGATTTAAACTTGTTTAAACCATGGTCAAACCTAGGATTTTACCAAGATTCAAATGGGCATAATTTTTTTAAAAAAATCAGAAAATGAAAAACCAAGGCACATAGTCTTCTTATGTCATATAGTAAGCATTCAATTAAGTTGATAAACAAGGTCTAGACATATATTCAAACCAGGAAAATCATGTATCTACCCCCGAACCCTAGCTAAACTCTATCTTATGAAGTCAAGCATGCATGAATAGAAGTGGTTTTGGTTTCAAACGTTTAAGCCAAAAGCCCCTTTTCAAATATTTCAAACTTATTCAAATTTGGTTCAAATTTGAAAGACATACAATTTATAGCACACATAGTGCATACATTTTCACACATACTGCACTAGATACTAACCCTATAGTTTGAGGCCATTTGGATGAGGTCGAAAAAATTCTTGGATTAGAATCGTGTTGTTCGAACCCCGTAGTTGGATTTTTTTTGAACCCTTGATCTGTAGAACTGGGCAAAACCCGAGTTTAACCTATTTAATTATAGATTCGTATATCGATTTTTTTACTACCTTTTTATTATTACTATGCAGCACATGGGTGTTTGCCCATCGAGTGAAACTCGGAGGAAGAGGGATCACTCGGAAGGAGAGAAGAAGGGAGAGCATTATGGTGTCTCCCCTTTTTCGGGTGATGATGTTGACTTTTGTGCAGGGTTTGTCAGTGAGCAGGAGGTGCGAGCGAGCGAGCGAGCGAGTCGAGCGAGGCCGAGAATGAGGGAGATTTGTTTTTTTTTGTGAGAGGGACAACCGAAGGATCCAGAAGGACCCACAGACTTCCAATACGCATCCTGATGCGTCTTCTCTTGACAAAGAAGATGGCTAGGAGTTTGCGTACCTATTGCACGTGACTTGTGCTCACTGAAGTGTGGGACCTCAAGCGTGGGCACCACACGTAAGTGACAGACCTGTTGGTGTAAAAACTCGATTGATTATTATAGTGCATTAGAACAAAGTTTCCTATTGATTCAAGGGTAGGAAATCCAAGTTAACTCATTTACGTGTTAAACTTGTCTAAATCTTGGTCAAACCTAGGATTTGACTGAAGGATCCAGAAGGACCCACAGACTTCCAATACGCATCCTGATGCGTCTTCTCTTGACAAAGAAGATGGCTTGGAGTTTGCGTACCTATTGCACGTGACTTGTGCTCACTGAAGTGTGGGACCTCAAGCGTGGGCACCACACGTAAGTGACAGACTGTTCTTTGTAAAAACTCGATTGATTATTATAGTGCATTAGAACAAAGTTTCCTATGGATTCAAGGGTAGGAAATCCAAGTTAACTCATTTACGTGTTAAACTTGTCTAAATCTTGGTGAAACCTAGGATTTGACAAAGATTCAAATGGGCAGAAAAATAAAAACACAGAAAAATGAAAAACCAAATCACATAGTCTTCTTATGTCATATAGTAAGCATTAAAGTTGATAAACAAGGTCTAGACATATCAAACCATACAAATCATGTATCTACCCCCTAACCCCTAAACTCCGTCTTATGAAGTCAAGCATGAAGATAAGTGGCTTTGGGTTTCAAAGATGGAAATTTCAAAATCCTCCCAAAAGCCCCTTTTCAAATATTTCAAACTTATTCAAATTTGGTTCAAATTTGAAAGACATACAAGTTATAGCACACATAGTGCATACATTTTCACACAAACTGCACTACATGCTAACCCTATAGCTTGAGGCCATTTGGATGAGGTCGAAAAAATTCTTGGATTAGAATCGTGTTGTTCGAACCCCGCAGTTGGATTTTTTTGAACCCTTGATCTGTAGAACTGGGCAAAACCCGAGTTTAGAGTGACTAAGAAGGATACATGCTTCCCTTTTCATTTTCATGTTTTAAACTTGTTTAAATTATCTTGGTCAAACCTAGGATTAGAAAAGATTCAAATGGGCATCAAAATTGAAAAAAAAATCAGCAAAAAGAAAAACCAAAGCAAATAGTTTTCTTATGTCATATAGTAAGCATTAAAGTTGATAAACAAGGTCTAGACATATTCAAACCAGACAAATCATGTAGATATACCCCCTAACCCCTAAACTATGTCTTATGAAGTCAAGCATGTGAAGAGAAGTGGTTTTGGGTTTCAAACATGGAAATTTCAAAAACCTCCCAAAAGCTTCATTTTAGAGTGACTAAGAAGGATCCATGCTTCCCTTTTCATTTTCATGTTTTAAACTTGTTTAAATTATCTTGGTCGTCAAACCTAGGATTTGACCAGATTCAAATGGGCATCAAAATTGAAAAAAAATCAGAAAAAATAAAAACCAAATCAAATAGTTTTCGTATGTCATATAGTAAGCATTGAAGTTGATAAACAAGGTCCATACATATTCAAACCACACAAATCATGTATCTATACCCCCTAACCCCTAAATTAATTAACTATGTCTTATGAAGTCAAGCATGTGAAGAGAAGTGGTTTTGGGTTTCAAACATGGAAATTTCAAAAACCTCCCAAAAGCTTCATTTTAAAGTGACTAAGAAGGATCCATGCTTACATTTGCATTTTCATATTTTAAACTTGTTTAAATCATTATCAAACCTAGGATTTGACCAAGATACAAATGGGTGGGCACAAAATTCAAAAAAATCAGAAAAATGAAAAACAAAAGCACATAGTCTTCTTATATATGTCATATCGTAAGCATTCGAGTTGATAAACGAGGTCTAGGTATATCCAAACCAGACAAATCATGTATCTACCCCCCGTCGATCTTATGAAGTCTAGCATGAAGAGAAGTCGTTTTGGGTTTCAAACATGGAAATTTCAAGAACATCCCAAAAGCTTCATTTTAGAGTGACTAAGAAGGATACATGCTTAACTTTTAATTTCCATGTTTTAAACTTGTTTAAATCTTGCTTGAACCTAGGATTTGACCAAGATTCAAATATATGGGCATAAAATTAAAAAAAAACAGAAAAATGAAAAACCAAAGCACATAGTCTTCTTATGTCTATAGTTAGCATTGAAGTTGATAAACAGGTCTAGACATATTCAAACTAGAAAATCATGTATATATCTACACCCCTAACCCTAAACTCTGTCTTATGAAGTCAAGCATGCATGAAGAGAAGTGGTTTTTTTGTTTCAAACATGGAAATTTCAAAAACCCTCCCAAGAGCTACATTTTGGGGTGACTAAGAAGGATAGATGCTTATTTTTTCATATTCATGATTTAAACTTGTTTAAACCATGGTTAAACCTAGGATTTGACCAAGATTCAAATGGGCATCAAAATTGAAAAAAAAATCAGCAAAAAGAAAAACCAAAGCAAATAGTTTACTTATGTCATATCGTAAGCATTCGAGTTGATAAATGAGGTCTAGGTATATCCAAACCAGACAAATCATGTATCTACCCCCTGTCGATCTTATGAAGTCTAGCATGAAGAGATCAAAGTCGTTTTGGGTTTCAAACATGGAAATTTCAAGAACATCCCAAAAGCTTCATTTTAGAGTGACTAAGAAGGATACATGCTTACCTTTTAATTTTCATGTTTTAAACTTGTTTAAATCTTGGTTAAACCTAGGATTTGACCAAGATTCAAATATATGGGCATAAAATTCAAAAAAAAAAACAGAAAAATGAAAACCAAAGCACATGGTCTTCTTATGTCTATAGTTAGCATTAAAGTTGATAAACAGGGTCTAGACATATTCAAACTAGAAAATCATGTATATATCTACACCCCTAACCCTAAACTCTGTCTTATGAAGTCAAGCATGCATGAAGAGAAGTGATTTTTTTTGTTTCAAACATGGAAATTTCAAAAACCCTCCCAAGAGCTACATTTCGGGATGACTAAGAAGGATAGATGCTTATTTTTTCATATCCATGATTTAAACTTGTTTAAACCATGGTCAAACCTAGGATTTTACCAAGATTCAAATGGGCATAATTTTTTTAAAAAAATCAGAAAATGAAAAACCAAGGCACATAGTCTTCTTATGTCATATAGTAAGCATTCAATTAAGTTGATAAACAAGGTCTAGACATATATTCAAACCAGGAAAATCATGTATCTACCCCCGAACCCTAGCTAAACTCTGTCTTATGAAGTCAAGCATGCATGAAGAGAAGTGGTTTTGGTTTCAAACGTTTAAGCCAAAAGCCCCTTTTCAAATATTTCAAACTTATTCAAATTTGGTTCAAATTTGAAAGACATACAATTTATAGCACACATAGTGCATACATTTTCACACATACTGCACTAGATACTAACCCTATAGTTTGAGGCCATTTGGATGAGGTCGAAAAAATTCTTGGATTAGAATCGTGTTGTTCGAACCCCGTAGTTGGATTTTTTTTGAACCCTTGATCTGTAGAACTGGGCAAAACCCGAGTTTAACCTATTTAATTATAGATTCGTATATCGATTTTTCTACTAACTTTTTTATTATTACTATGCAGCACATGGGTGTTTGCCCGTCGAGTGAAACTCGGAGGAAGAGGGATCACTCGGAAGGAGAGAAGAAGGGAGAGCATTATGGTGTCTCCCCTTTTTCGGGTGATGATGTTGACTTTTGTGCAGGGTTTGTCAGTGAGCAGAAGGTGCGAGCGAGCGAGCGAGTCGAGCGAGGCCGAGAATGAGGGAGATTTGTTTTTTTTGTGAGAGGGACAACCGAAGGATCCAGAAGGACCCACAGACTTCCAATACGCATCCTGATGCGTCTTCTCTTGACAAAGAAGATGGCTGGGAGTTTGCGTACCTATTGCACGTGACTTGTGCTCACTGAAGTGTGGGACCTCAAGCGTGGGCACCACACGTAAGTGACAGACCTGTTGGTGTAAAAACTCGATTGATTTTTATAGTGCATTAGAACAAAGTTTCCTATTGATTCAAGGGTAGGAAATCCAAGTTAACTCATTTACGTGTTAAACTTGTCTAAATCTTGGTCAAACCTAGGATTTGACCGAAGGATCCAGAAGGACCCACAGACTTCCAATACGCATCCTGATGCGTCTTCTCTTGACAAACAAGATGGCTGGGAGTTTGCGTACCTATTGCACGTGACTTGTGCTCACTGAAGTGTGGGACCTCAAGCGTGGGCACCACACGTAAGTGACAGACCTGTTGGTGTAAAAACTCGATTGATTATTATAGTGCATTAGAACAAAGTTTCCTATGGATTCAAGGGTAGGAAATCCAAGTTAACTCATTTACGTGTTAAACTTGTCTAAATCTTGGTGAAACCTAGGATTTGACCAAGATTCAACTGGGCAGAAAAATAAAAACACAGAAAAATGAAAAACCAAATCACATAGTCTTCTTATGTTATATAGTAAGCATTAAAGTTGATAAACAAGGTCTAGACATATCAAACCATACAAATCATGTATCTACCCCCTAACCCCTAAACTCCGTCTTATGAAGTCAAGCATGAAGAGAAGTGGTTTTGGGTTTCAAACATGGAAATTTCAAAATCCTCCCAAAAGCCCCTTTTCAAATATTTCAAACTTATTCAAATTTGGTTCAAATTTGAAAGACATACAAGTTATAGCACACACATAGAGCATACATTTTCACACAAACTGCACTACATGCTAACCCTATAGCTTGAGGCCATTTGGATGAGGTCGAAAAAATTATTGGATTAGAATCGTGTTGTTCGAACCCCGTAGTTGGATTTTTTTGAACCCTTGATCTGTAGAACTGGGCAAAACCCGAGTTTAGAGTGACTAAGAAGGATACATGCTTCCCTTTTCATTTTCATGTTTTAAACTTGTTTAAATTATCTTGGTCAAACCTAGGATTAGACAAGATTCAAATGGGCATCAAAATTGAAAAAAAAAATCAGCAAAAAGAAAAACCAAAGAAAATAGTTTTCTTATGTCATATAGTAAGCATTAAAGTTGATAAACAAGGTCTAGACATATTCAAACCAGACAAATCATGTAGCTATACCCCCTAACCCCTAAACTCTGTCTTATGAAGTCAAGCATGTGAAGAGAAGTGGTTTTGGGTTTCAAACATGGAAATTTCAAAAACCTCCCAAAAGCTTCATTTTAGAGTGACTAAGAAGGATCCATGCTTCCCTTTTCATTTTCATGTTTTAAACTTGTTTAAATTATCTTGGTCAAACCTAGGATTTGACAAGATTCAAATGGGCATCAAAATTGAAAAAAAAATCAGAAAAAAGAAAAACCAAAGCAAATAGTTTTCTTATGTCATATAGTAAGCATTGAAGTTGATAAACAAGGTCCATACATATTCAAACCACACAAATCATGTATCTATACCCCCTAACCCCTAAATTAATTAACTATGTCTTAATTATGAAGTCAAGCACGTGAAGAGAAGTGGTTTTGGGTTTCAAACATGGAAATTTCAAAAACCTCCCAAAAGCTTCATTTTAGAGTGACTAAGAAGGATCCATGCTTACATTTGCATTTTCATATTTTAAACTTGTTTAAATCATTATCAAACCTAGGATTTGACCAAGATACAAATGGGTGGGCACAAAATTCAAAAAAAATCAGAAAAATGAAAAACAAAAGCACATAGTCTTCTTATATATGTCATATCGTAAGCATTCGAGTTGATAAACGAGGTCTAGGTATATCCAAACCAGACAAATCATGTATCTACCCCCCGTCGATCTTATGAAGTCTAGCATGAAGAGAAGTCGTTTTGGGTTTCAAACATGGAAATTTCAAGAACATCTCAAAAGCTTCATTTTAGAGTGACTAAGAAGGATACATGCTTAACTTTTAATTTCCATGTTTTAAACTTGTTTAAATCTGGGTTGAACCTAGGATTTGACCAAGATTCAAATATATGGGCATAAAATTCAAAAAAAAAACAGAAAAATGAAAAACCAAAGCACATAGTCTTCTTATGTCTATAGTTAGCATTAAAGTTGATAAACAGGTCTAGACATATTCAAACTAGAAAATCATGTATATATCTACACCCCTAACCCTAAACTCTGTCTTATGAAGTCAAGCATGCATGAAGAGAAGTGATTTTTTTGTTTCAAACATGGAAATTTCAAAAACCCTCCCAAGAGCTACATTTTGGGGTGACTAAGAAGGATAGATGCTTATTTTTTCATATTCATGATTTAAACTTGTTTAAACCATGGTCAAACCTAGGATTTGACCAAGATTCAAATGGGCCTCAAAATTGAAAAAAAAATCAGCAAAAAGAAAAACCAAAGCAAATAGTTTACTTATGTCATATCGTAAGCATTCGAGTTGATAAACGTGGTGTAGGTATATCCAAACCAGACAAATCATGTATCTATCCCCTATCGATCTTATGATGTCTAGCATGAAGAGATCGAAGTCGTTTTGGGTTTCAAACATGGAAATTTCAAGAACATCCCAAAAGCTTCATTTTAGAGTGACTAAGAAGGATACAGGCTTACCTTTTAATTTTCATGTTTTAAACTTTTTTAAATCTTGGTTAAACCTAGGATTTGACCAAGATTCAAATATATGGGCATAAAATTCGAAAAAAAAAACAGAAAAATGAAAACCAAAGCACATGGTCTTCTTATGTCTATAGTTAGCATTAAAGTTGATAAACAGGGTCTAGACATATTCAAACTAGAAAATCATGTATATATCTACACCCCTAACCCTAAACTCTATCTTATGAAGTCAAGCATGCATGAAGAGAAGTGATTTTTTTTGTTTCAAACATGGAAATTTCAAAAACCCTCCCAAGAGCTACATTTCGGGGTGACTAAGAAGGATAGATGCTTATTTTTTCATATCCATGATTTAAACTTGTTTAAACCATGGTCAAACCTAGGATTTTACCAAGATTCAAATGGGCATAATTTTTTAAAAAAAATCAGAAAATGAAAAACCAAGGCACATAGTCTTCTTATGTCATATAGTAAGCATTCAATTAAGTTGATAAACAAGGTCTAGACATATATTCAAACCAGGAAAATCATGTATCTACCCCCGAACCCTAGCTAAACTCTGTCTTATGAAGTCAAGCATGCATGAAGAGAAGTGGTTTTGGTTTCAAACGTTTAAGCCAAAAGCCCCTTTTCAAATATTTCAAACTTATTCAAATTTGGTTCAAATTTGAAAGACATACAATTTATAGCACACATAGTGCATACATTTTCACACATACTGCACTAGATACTAACCCTATAGTTTGAGGCCATTTGGATGAGGTCGAAAAAATTCTTGGATTAGAATCGTGTTGTTCGAACCCCGTAGTTGGATTTTTTTTGAACCCTTGATCTGTAGAACTCGGCAAAACCCGAGTTTAACCTATTTAATTATAGATTCGTATATCGATTTTTCTACTACCTTTTTATTATTACTATGCAGCACATGGGTGTTTGCCCGTCGAGTGAAACTCGGAGGAAGAGGGATCACTCGGAAGGAGAGAAGAAGGGAGAGCATTATGGTGTCTCCCCTTTTTCGGGTGATGATGTTGACTTTTGTGCAGGGTTTGTCAGTGTGCAGGAGGTGCGAGCGACCGAGCGAGTCGAGCGAGGCCGAGAATGAGGGAGATTTGTTTTTTTTGTGAGAGGGACAACCGAAGGATCCAGAAGGACCCACAGACTTCCAATACGCATCCTGATGTGTCTTCTCTTGACAAAGAAGATGGCTAGGAGTTTGCGTACCTATTGCACGTGACTTGTGCTCACTGAAGTGTGGGACCTCAAGCGTGGGCACCACACGTAAGTGACAGACCTGTTGGTGTAAAAACTCGATTGATTATTATAGTGCATTAGAACAAAGTTTCCTATGGATTCGAGGGTAGGAAATCCAAGTTAACTCATTTACGTGTTAAACTTGTCTAAATCTTGGTGAAACCTAAGATTTGACCAAGATTCAACTGGGCAGAAAAATAAAAACACAGAAAAATGAAAAACCAAATCACATAGTCTTCTTATGTCATATAGTAAGCATTAAAGTTGATAAACAAGGTCTAGACATATCAAACCATACAAATCATGTATCTACCCCCTAACCCCTAAACTCCGTCTTATGAAGTCAAGCATGAAGAGAAGTGGTTTTGGGTTTCAAACATGGAAATTTCTAAATCCTCCCAAAAGCCCCTTTTCAAATATTTCAAACTTATTCAAATTTGGTTCAAATTTGAAAGACATACAAGTTATAGCACACACATAGTGCATACATTTTCACACAAACTGCACTACATGCTAACCCTATAGCTTGAGGCCATTTGGATGAGGTCGAAAAAATTCTTGGATTAGAATCGTGTTGTTCGAACCCCGTAGTTGGATTTTTTTGAACCCTTGATCTGTAGAACTGGGCAAAACCCGAGTTTAGAGTGACTAAGAAGGATACATGCTTCCCTTTTCATTTTCATGTTTTAAACTTGTTTAAATTATCTTGGTCAAACCTAGGATTAGACAAGATTCCAATGGGCATCAAAATTGAAAAAAAAAATCAGCAAAAAGAAAAACCAAAGAAAATAGTTTTCTTATGTCATATATTAAGCATTAAAGTTGATAAACAAGGTCTAGACATATTCAAACCAGACAAATCATGTAGCTATACCCCCTAACCCCTAAACTCTGTCTTATGAAGTCAAGCATATGAAGAGAAGTGGTTTTGGGTTTCAAACATGGAAATTTCAAAAACCTCCCAAAAGCTTAATTTTAGAGTGACTAAGAAGGATCCATGCTTCCCTTTTCATTTTCATGTTTTAAACTTGTTTAAATTATCTTGGTCAAACCTAGGATTTGACAAGATTCAATGGGCATCAAAATTGAAAAAAAATCAGAAAAAAGAAAAACCAAAGTAAATAGTTTTCTTATGTCATATAGTAAGCATTGAAGTTGATAAACAAGGTCCATACATATTCAAACCACACAAATCATGTATCTATACCCCCTAACCCCTAAATTAATTAACTATGTCTTAATTATGAAGTCAAGCACGTGAAGAGAAGTGGTTTTGGGTTTCAAACATGGAAATTTCAAAAACCTCCCAAAAGCTTCATTTTAGAGTGACTAAGAAGGATCCATGCTTACATTTGCATTTTCATATTTTAAACTTGTTTAAATCATTATCAAACCTAGGATTTGACCAAGATACAAATGGGTGGGCACAAAATTCAAAAAAATCAGAAAAATGAAAAACAAAAGCACATAGTCTTCTTATATATGTCATATCGTAAGCATTCGAGTTGATAAACGAGGTCTAGGTATATCCAAACCAGACAAATCATGTATCTACCCCCCGTCGATCTTATGAAGTCTAGCATGAAGAGAAGTCGTTTTGGGTTTCAAACATGGAAATTTCAAGAACATCCCAAAAGCTTCATTTTAGAGTGACTAAGAAGGATACATGCTTAACTTTTAATTTCCATGTTTTAAACTTGTTTAAATCTGGGTTGAACCTAGGATTTGACCAAGATTCAAATATATGGGCATAAAATTCAAAAAAAAAAAAACAGAAAAATGAAAAACCAAAGCACATAGTCTTCTTATGTCTATAGTTAGCATTAAAGTTGATAAACAGGTCTAGACATATTCAAACTAGAAAATCATGTATATATCTACACCCCTAACCCTAAACTCTGTCTTATGAAGTCAAGCATGCATGAAGAGAAGTGGTTTTTTTGTTTCAAACATGGAAATTTCAAAAACCCTCCCAAGAGCTACATTTTGGGGTGACTAAGAAGGATAGATGCTTATTTTTTCATATTCATGATTTAAACTTGTTTAAACCATGGTCAAACCTAGGATTTGACCAAGATTCAAATGGGCCTCAAAATTGAAAAAAAAATCAGCAAAAAGAAAAACCAAAGCAAATAGTTTTCTTATGTCATATCGTACGCATTCGAGTTGATAAACGAGGTCTAGGTATATCCAAACCAGACAAATCATGTATCTATCCCCTATCGATCTTATGAAGTCTAGCATGAAGAGATCGAAGTCGTTTTGGGTTTCAAACATGGAAATTTCAAAAACATCCCAAAAGCTTCATTTTAGAGTGACTAAGAAGGATACAGGCTTACCTTTTAATTTTCATGTTTTAAACTTGTTTAAATCTTGGTTAAACCTAGGATTTGACCAAGATTCAAATATATGGGCATAAAATTCGAAAAAAAACAGAAAAATGAAAACCAAAGCACATGGTCTTCTTATGTCTATAGTTAGCATTAAAGTTGATAAACAGGGTCTAGACATATTCAAACTAGAAAATTATGTATATATCTACACCCCTAACCCTAAACTCTGTCTTATGAAGTCAAGCATGCATGAAGAGAAGTGATTTTTTTTTGTTTCAAACATGGAAATTTCAAAAACCCTCCCAAGAGCTACATTTCGGGGTGACTAAGAAGGATAGATGCTTATTTTTTCATATCCATGATTTAAACTTGTTTAAACCATGGTCAAACCTAGGATTTTACCAAGATTCAAATGGGCATAATTTTTTAAAAAAAATAGAAAATGAAAAACCAAGGCACATAGTCTTCTTATGTCATATAGTAAGCATTCAATTAAGTTGATAAACAAGGTCTAGACATATATTCAAACCAGGAAAATCATGTATCTACCCCCGCACCCTAGCTAAACTCTGTCTTATGAAGTCAAGCATGCATGAAGAGAAGCGGTTTTGGTTTCAAACGTTTAAGCCAAAAGCCCCTTTTCAAATATTTCAAACTTATTCAAATTTGGTTCAAATTTGAAAGACATACAATTTATAGCACACATAGTGCATACATTTTCACACATACTGCACTAGATACTAACCCTATAGTTTGAGGCCATTTGGATGAGGTCGAAAAAATTCTTGGATTAGAATCGTGTTGTTCGAACCCCGTAGTTGGATTTTTTTTGAACCCTTGATCTGTAGAACTGGGCAAAACCCGAGTTTAACCTATTTAATTATAGATTCGTATATCGATTTTTCTACTACCTTTTTATTATTACTATGCAGCACATGGGTGTTTGCCCGTCGAGTGAAACTCGGAGGAAGAGGGATCACTCGGAAGGAGAGAAGAAGGGAGAGCATTATGGTGTCTCCCCTTTTTCGGGTGATGATGTTGACTTTTGTGCAGGGTTTGTCAGTGAGCAGGAGGTGCGAGCGAGCGAGCGAGTCGAGCGAGGCCGAGAATGAGGGAGATTTGTTTTTTTTGTGAGAGGGACAACCGAAGGATCCAGAAGGACCCACAGACTTCCAATACGCATCCTGATGCGTCTTCTCTTGACAAAGAAGATGGCTGGGAGTTTGCGTACCTATTGCACGTGACTTGTGCTCACTGAAGTGTGGGACCTCAAGCGTGGGCACCACACGTAAGTGACAGACCTGTTGGTGTAAAAACTCGATTGATTATTATAGTGCATTAGAACAAAGTTTCCTATTGATTCAAGGGTAGGAAATCCAAGTTAACTCATTTACGTGTTAAACTTGTCTAAATCTTGGTCAAACCTAGGATTTGACCGAAGGATCCAGAAGGACCCACAGACTTCCAATACGCATCTTGATGCGTCTTCTCTTGACAAAGAAGATGGCTGGGAGTTTGTGTACCTATTGCACGTGACTTGTGCTCACTGAAGTGTGGGACCTCAAGCGTGGGCACCACACGTAAGTGACAGACCTGTTGGTGTAAAAACTGGATTGATTATTATAGTGCATTAGAACAAAGTTTCCTATGGATTCAAGGGTAGGAAATCCAAGTTAACTCATTTACGTGTTAAACTTGTCTAAATCTTGGTGAAACCTAGGATTTGACCAAGATTCAACTGGGCAGAAAAATAAAAACACAGAAAAATGAAAAACCAAATCACATAGTCTTCTTATGTCATATAGTAAGCATTAAAGTTGATAAACAAGGTCTAGACATATCAAACCATACAAATCATGTATCTACCCCCTAACCCCTAAACTCCGTCTTATGAAGTCAAGCATGAAGAGAAGTGGTTTTGGGTTTCAAACATGGATATTTCAAAATCCTCCCAAAAGCCCCTTTTCAAATATTTCAAACTTATTCAAATTTGGTTCAAATTTGAAAGACATACAAGTTATAGCACACACATAGTGCATACATTTTCACACAAACTGCACTACATGCTAACCCTATAGCTTGAGGCCATTTGGATGAGGTCGAAAAAATTCTTGGATTAGAATCGTGTTGTTCGAACCCCGTAGTTGGATTTTTTTGAACCCTTGATCTGTAGAACTGGGCAAAACCCGAGTTTAGAGTGACTAAGAAGGATACATGCTTCCCTTTTCATTTTCATGTTTTAAACTTGTTTAAATTATCTTGGTCAAACCTAGGATTAGACAAGATTCAAATGGGCATCAAAATTGAAAAAAAAATCAGCAAAAAGAAAAACCAAAGAAAATAGTTTTCTTATGTCATATAGTAAGCATTAAAGTTGATAAACGAGGCCTAGACATATTCAAACCAGACAAATCATGTAGCTATACCCCCTAACCCCTAAACTCTGTCTTATGAAGTCATGCATGTGAAGAGAAGTGGTTTTGGGTTTCAAAGATGGAAATTTCAAAAACCTCCCAAAAGCTTCATTTTAGAGTGACTAAGAAGGATCCATGCTTCCCTTTTCATTTTCATGTTTTAAACTTGTTTAAATTATCTTGGTCAAACCTAGGATTTGACAAGATTCAAATGGGCATCAAAATTGAAAAAAAAATCAGAAAAAAGAAAAACCAAAGCAAATAGTTTTCTTAGGTCATATAGTATGCATTGAAGTTGATAAACAAGGTCCATACATATTCAAACCACACAAATCATGTATCTATACCCCCTAACCCCTAAATTAATTAACTATGTCTTAATTATGAAGTCAAGCACGTGAAGAGAAGTGGTTTTGGGTTTCAAACATGGAAGTTTCAAAAACCTCCCAAAAGCTTCATTTTAGAGTGACTAAGAAGGATCCATGCTTACATTTGCATTTTCATATTTTAAACTTGTTTAAATCATTATCAAACCTAGGATTTGACCAAGATACAAATGGGTGGGCACAAAATTCAAAAAAATCAGAAAAATGAAAAACAAAAGCACATAGTCTTCTTATATATGTCATATCGTAAGCATTCGAGTTGATAAACAAGGTCTAGGTATATCCAAACCAGACAAATCATGTATCTACCCCCCGTCGATCTTATGAAGTCTAGCATGAAGAGAAGTCGTTTTGGGTTTCAAACATGGAAATTTCAAGAACATCCCAAAAGCTTCATTTTAGAGTGACTAAGAAGGATACATGCTTAACTTTTAATTTCCATATTTTAAACTTTTTTAAATCTGGGTTGAACCTAGGATTTGACCAAGATTCAAATATATGGGCATAAAATTCAAAAAAAAAACAGAAAAATGAAAAACCAAAGCACGTAGTCTTCTTATGTCTATAGTTAGCATTAAAGTTGATCAACAGGTCTAGACATATTCAAACTAGAAAATCATGTATATATCTACACCCCTAACCCTAAACTTTGTCTTATGAAGTCAAGCATGCATGAAGAGAAGTGGTTTTTTTGTTTCAAACATGGAAATTTCAAAAACCCTCCCAAGAGCTACATTTTGGGGTGACTAAGAAGGATAGATGCTTATTTTTTCATATTCATGATTTAAACTTGTTTAAACCATGGTCAAACCTAAGATTTGACCAAGATTCAAATGGGAATCAAAATTGAAAAAAAAATCAGCAAAAAGAAAAACCAAAGCAAATAGTTTTCTTATGTCATATCGTAAGCATTCGAGTTGATAAACGAGGTCTAGGTATATCCAAACCAGACAAATCATGTATCTACCCCCTGTCGATCTTATGAAGTCTAGCATGAAGAGATCGAAGTCGTTTTGGGTTTCAAACATGGAAATTTCAAGAACATCCCAAAAGCTTCATTTTAGAGTGACTAAGAAGGATACATGCTTAACTTTTAATTTCCATGTTTTAAACTTGTCTAAATCTTGGTTGAACCTAGGATTTGACCAAGATTCAAATATATGGGCATAAAATTCAAAAAAAAACAGAAAAATGAAAAACCAAAGCACATAGTCTTCTTATGTCTATAGTTAGCATTGAAGTTGATAAACAGGTCTAGACATATTCAAACTAGAAAATCATGTATATATCTACACCCCTAACCCTAAACTCTGTCTTATGAAGTCAAGCATGCATGAAGAGAAGTGGTTTTTTTGTTTCAAACATGGAAATTTCAAAAACCCTCCCAAGAGCTACATTTTGGGGTGACTAAGAAGGATAGATGCTTATTTTTTCATATTCATGATTTAAACTTGTTTAAACCATGGTCAAACCTAGGATTTGACCAAGATTCAAATGGGCATCAAAATTGAAAAAAAAATCAGCAAAAAGAAAAACCAAAGCAAATAGTTTACTTATGTCATATCGTAAGCATTCAAGTTGATAAACGAGGTCTAGGTATCACTACAAGAAAAGTTCCCATGGCCGACGAACTTGAAGTCGCGTCGTGGTTGCTGGTGTACCATGGCCGACGATTTTGGGTCCCTCCGTGGTGCATGTCAAAACTTTTTTTTTCTCGTTTTTGAGGCCACCTAGCCCGACGAAAGCGGCCAAAACGTCGCGTATGGTGGCCCGGGACGTGGTGCATCTCGAAATCTCGGGTTCGCCGGCCGAGTCAACGTAAATCCGCACCGCCGAGGGATGTAGGGCCCAGATGGCAGCCTCTCTGGCATTGTTTTTTTTCTCGATCGCGCCATCTCGTTCAACGTTCTCCGATCGAGCCGTTTACGATGCAGGATCATGGGTCCCGCATGTCATCCTCTATGAACCAAAATTCTTTCTATTCTTGGATTTTTTTTGACCCCCTGATTTCTGGCTACTTCCTTTTTCTTTTGATTCCTTGCCGCCTTGGAAACGTTGAGACCGCTGCTGCTAAATGGGACCCGCATGTCATCCTCTATGTGCAATCAACTTTCTTTTCTTGGAGTTTTTTTTGGCACCTCATATTTGTTCACTTGCCTTTTGTTTAGATCCCCTGCCGCCTCTCAAACGGTGATACCGCTGCTGCTAAATGGGACCCGCATGTCATCCTCTATGTACTATAAAACTTTATTTTCTTGGATTTTTTTTGGCACCTCATATTTGGTCACTTGCCTTTTTTTCGATCCCCTGCCGCCTCTCAAACGGTGATACCGCTGCTGCTAAATGGGACCCGCATGTCATCCTCTATGTACTATAAAACTTTCTTTTCTTGGATTTTTTTGGCACCTCATATTTGGTCACTTGCCTTTTTCTTTCGATCCCCTGCCGCCTCTCAAACGGTGATACCGCTGCTGCTAAATGGGACCCGCATGTCATCCTCTATGTACTATAAAACTTTGTTTTCTTGGATTATTTTTGGCACCTCATATTCGTTCACTTGCCTTTTTCTTTCGATCCCCTGCCGCCTCTCAAACAGTGAGACCGCTGCAGCTAAATGGGACCCGCATGTCATCCTCTATGAGCAATCGACTTTCTTTTCTTGGAGTTTTTTTTGGCACCTCATATTTGGGCACTTGCCTTTTTCTTTCGATCTCATGCCACGTTTGAAACGTTGAGGAACCTGCTGGCTCATGGGACCCGCATGTCATCCTCTATGTGCTATAAAAGTTTCTTTTCTTGAATTATTTTTGGCTCCTCATATTTTTTCACTTGCCTTTTTCTTTCGATCTCATGCCACGTTTGAAACGTTGAGGAACCTGCAGGCTCATGGGACCCGCATGTCATCCTCTATGTACTATAAAAGTTCATTTTCTTGGTTTTTTTCACCCTCTGATTTTTGGCAATTTCTTTTTTCTTTTGAACCCCTGCCGCCTCTCAAACGGTGATACCGCTGCTGCTAAATGGGACCCACATGTCATCCTCTATGTACAATAAAGTTTCTTTTCTTGGATTATCTTTTGCTCCTGATATTTTGTCACTTGCCTTTTTCTTTCGATCTCATCCGCCTTTGAAACGTTGAGTAAGCTGCTGGCTCATGGGTCCCGCATGTCATCCTCTACGAACAATAAAAGTTTCCTTTCTTGGAGTTATTTTTGACCCCTAATTTCTGGCTATTTGCCTTTTTCTTTTGATCTCCTGCCCCTTTGAAACGATGAGGACGCTGTTGGCAGGTCGGTCCCACAAGTCATCCTCTATGAACAATAAAAGTTTCCTTTGATGGATTTTTTTTGAACCCCTAATTAATTTCTGGATATTTCCTTTTTTTTCTTTGATCCCCCTCGCCTTGGAATCGTTGAGGATGCTGCTGCCTCATGGGTCCCGCATGTCATCCTCTCAGAACGGTAAATGTTTCTTTTCTTGGATATTGTTTACCAAATGATTTTTGGCTTATTTTTTCTTTCGATATCCTGCCGCCTTTAAAACGTTGAGGACGCTGCTGGCTCACGGGTCCCACATGTCAGCCTCTATGAACAATAAACGCTGAGGATGTTGCTGCCTCATGGGTCCCGCATGTCATCCTCTCAGAACGAAAATGTTTCTTTTCTTGGATTTTTTACCAACAGATTTTTGGTTTATTTTTTCTTTCCATCCCCTGCCGCCTTTAAAACGACGCTGCTGGCTCATGGGTCCCCGATGTCAGCCTCCCCGTACAAGAAACATGTGATATCTTGATTATTTTGCAGACAATAAACAGTGTATTGCGCTCTGAGCTATTTCAACGGATAAATTAAATATTTATTTTTACATAAACAAATTTATATGCTGAATCTCCTTGTTTTTGTTTTTGCGAAGCATAGGACTTTCCTGTTTTTTTTAGAAAAATCCGAACTATCCTGTTTTGGAGTGGGCTGAAATTGTACGAGTCAGAAGGCCCAGCAGGATAGTTCGAATGCCCAGATGTCCACATGCAGCCCAATTGAAATCGTTCTTTTTTGGATTTTTTTCACCCCCTGATTTTTGGCTACTTCATTTTTCTTTTGGTCCTGTGCCGCCTTGGAAACGTTGAGACCGCTGCTGCAAAATGGGACCCGCATGTCATCCTCTATGTACAGTAAAATTTCTTTTCTTAGATTATTTTTGGCTCCTGATATTTGGTCACTTGCCTTTTTCTTTCGATCCCGTGCAGCCTCTCAAACGGTGATACCGCTGCTGCTAAATGGGACCCGCATGTCATACTCTATGTACAATCAAGTTTCTTTTCTTGAATTATTTTTGGCTCCTGATATTTGGTCACTTGCCTTTTTCTTTCGATCTCATGCCACGTTTGAAACGTTGAAAAACCTGCTGGCTCATGGGACCCGCATGTCATCCTCTATGTACAATAAAACTTTCTTTTCTTCGATTTTTTTTGGCACCTCATATTTGGTCACTTGCCTTTTTCTTTCGATCCCCTGCCGCCTCTCAAACGGTGATACCGCTGCTGCTAAATGGGACCCGCATGTCATACTCCATGTACAATCAAGTTTCTTTTCTTGAATTATTTTTGGCTCCTGATATTTGGTCACTTGCCTTTTTCTTTCGATCTCATGCCACGTTTGAAACGTTGAAAAACCTGCTGGCTCATGGGACCCGCATGTCATCCTCTATGTACAATAAAGTTTTCTTTTCTTGGATTATCTTTGTCTCCTGATATTTTGTCACTTGCCTTTTTCTTTCGATCCTCGCCGCCTCTCAAACGGTGATACCGCTTGCTAAATGGGACCCGCATGTCATACTCTATGTACAATCAAGTTTCTTTTCTTGAATTATTTTTGGATCCTGATATTTGGTCATTTGCCTTTTTCTTTCGATCTCATGCCACGTTTGAAACGTTGAAAAACCTGCTGGCTCATGGGACCCGCATGTCATCCTCTATGAACAATAAAAGTTTCCTTTCTTGGTTTTTTTTCACCCTCTGATTTTCGGCTATTTCCTTTTTCTTTTGATCCCCGCCGCCTTTGAAACGTTGAGAACTCTGCTGGCTCATCGATAAAACTTTCCTTTCTTGGAGTTTTTTTACCCCTAATTTCTCGCTACTTTCTTTTTCTTTTGATCTCAAGCCGCATTTGAAACGTTGAGACCGTCGCTAAATGGGACCCGCATGTCATCCTCTATGTACAATAAAGTTTTCTTTTCTTGGATTATCTTTGTCTCCTGATATTTTGTCACTTGCCTTTTTCTTTCGATCTCATGCCGCCTTTGAAACGTTGAGTAAGCTGCTGGCTCATGGGTCCCGCATGTCATCCTCTACGAACAATAAAAGTTTCCTTTCTTGGAGTTATTTTTGAACCCTAATTTCTGGCTACTTCCTTTTTCTTTTGATCCCGTGCCGCCTTGGAAACATTGAGACCGCTGCTGCTAAATGGGTCCCGCATGTCATCCTCTATGAACAATAAACACTTCCTTTCTTGGAGTTATTTTGTACCCCTAATTTCTGGCTATTTGCCTTTTTCTTTTGATCCCCTGCCGCCTTTGAAACGTTGAAGACTTTGCTGGCTCATGGGTCCCACATGTCAGCATCTATGAACAATAAACCTTTCCTTTGTTGGATTTATTGTTTACCCCTAATTTCTGGCTATTTGCCTTTTTCTTTTGATCCAGCCGCCTTCTAAACGTAGAGGACGCTGGCGGCTCGTGGGTCCCAGATGTCAGCCTCCATGGACAATAAACCTCTCCTTTGTTGGATTTATTTTTCACCCTCTGATTTTGGCTATTTCCTTTTTCTTTTGATCCACTGCCGCCTTGGAAACATTGAGTAAGCTGCTGACACATGGGGCCCGCATGTCATCCTCTATGTACAATCAACTTGCAAGATCTTCGAGCAAAAGAGCTTGTATTAATGGGACCCATATGTCAACCTCTATGTACAATAAAAGTTTCCTTTCTTCGATTATTTTTAGCTCCTGATATTCGGTCACTTTCCTTTTTCTTTCGATCTCAAGCCGCCTCTGAAACGTTGAGTAAGGTGCTGGCTCATGGGACCCACATGTCATCCTCTATGTACAATAAAGTTCCTTTTCTTGGATTTTTTTACCCCTGATTTTTGGTCACTTGCCTTGACGCTGCTGGCTCATGGGTCCCACATGTCAGCATCTATGAACAATAAACCTTTCCTTTGTTGGATTTATTGTTTACCCCTAATTTCTGGCTATTTGCCTTTTTCTTTTGATCCCCACCGGCCTTTGAAAACGTTGAGGAACCTGCTGGCTCATGGGACCCGCATGTCATCCTCTATGTACTATAAAAAAAAATTTCTTGTTTTTTTTCACCTCTGATTTTTGGCTATTTCCTTTTTCTTTTGAGCCCCTGCCGCCTTGGAAACGTTGAGTAAGCTGCTGACTCATGGGACCCGCATGTCATCCTCTATGTACAATCAACTTTCTTTTTTTGGAGTTTTTTTACCCCTAATTTCTGGCTACTTTCTTTTTCTTTTGATCTCAAACCGCATTTGAAACGCTGAAACCGCCGCAAAATGGGACCCGCATGTCATCCTCTATGTACAATAAGTTTCATTTCTTGGATTATTTTTGGCTCCTGATATTTGGTCACTTGCCTTTTTCTTCCGATCTCATGCCGCCTTTGAAACGTTGAGTAAGCTGCTGGCTCATGGGTCCCGCATGTCATCCTCTACGAACAATAAAAGTTACATTTCTTGGAGTTATTTTTTACCCCTAATTTCTGGCTACTTCCTTTTTTCTTTTGATCCACTGCCGCCTTTGAAACGGTGAGGATTCTGTAGACTAATACAAGCTTTTTCTCTCCAAGATCTTGCAAGTTGATAGATTAAATCATGGAATTATTTGGATATGTTTTAAATTTCAAATCCACTTTATGAATTATTAAAAATACCGTTATCCATGTGGGTATGGAGCGAACAAGGATTTTCATATTGGGCATGAGCAGTTTCAAAAATTAGAACCCAATAATTCAAAATAAATAAAAACAACTTTTATGTAGAATCTCCGCGTTTTTTTTCTTTTGCCATTCATAGGATCTGTGTTTCATTAGAAAAGGGCCGAAATTGCATGAGCAGAAAGGCCCATTTGTAGTTATTGGACTTCGACAGCCGGAGCAAGTAGGCCGAGAGCAATTACCATGTAGATGGCCGTTGGCAACCCAAAGTGAAATATTGGGCCCAACAGGGGAAGGCTGAACAGTACTATTTACTAATTGGAAGGTGGTACATGGCGTAATCCTGCCAAAAAAAAAAGATGGACACGGGTTGCTGAAATTTGCCCATCTGCGCCTAATATCGCCGCCGCGGCTCCGCTTCCGCCGCCACCGCCATGCCTCGTCTCGCGTCGAGCTCGCGGTACTGCCGCGTCTCGGGCACGGGGTACCGCGGCGTCCGCGCGCGCCCCAAAGGTACGTATTACGCAGAGATACGTGACGGCGGCGAGCGCATCGGCCTCGGCACCTACGAGACCGCGCACGAGGCCGCGCGCGCGTACGACGCCGTGGCGTGGCGGCTCGGGCGCCCGCGATCGTCGATGAATTTCCATGACGTGTGGACGCGCCAGCAGGCCGAGGATCTCGCGCCGCCGCCGTACATCGTTAGACAGGAGGAACAGCACCGCCGCCGCGAGACGGAGCGCCGTTTGCGCATCGCCGAGCGGGACGAGCGCGCGGCTCGCGAGTGGGCGGCCCGCTTCCCCGAGGATGTTGCCGCCGAGAACGAGCACTTCCGCAGACGGAGGGCGGAGAAGGCGACGAGGCGGGCAGCGAAGAAGGAGGACCGCGCACGACGGAGGGCGGAGAAGGCGATGAAGCGGGCCTTCATCGAAGCGCAGCTCGCCGGGCCGACCACCATTGGCGAGGACGACCCCCGTTGGATTGACCTCTTCTCGTCGGATCCGGTGTCGGGCACGACACCGGACTCGTCAGATGTCGAGTTTTAGTTTAGTTTTATCGCACTACTTTGTAAAAATATGAACTACGTAGTATCTATCAAGCTAATTTTATCCTATTTTATGTCTATTTCTAGTCTTTGTTTGATCTTCTGTTTTACTGCACTCTATTTTTCATTATATTCTGTTTTTGGCGCTGCATTTATAGCGCCTCTGAAAATACGCTGTTTCAGCCCTGCATTTGGCCGCCACAGTTTGCAGCTTCCGGTGAAGCTATTGCCGGCTCCATGCGCAGCATCAGCCATTCAGCCCACAGCGCCAAAATATAGAGCCACTGCTGGAGTTGCTGTAATATGTTTGTCAGCAGGAGCTTACCTAATTAGTTAAAAAAAAGATGTTCAGCGTGGGATTCGAAAAAAAAGATCTTCATGTTTTTTTCCTAGCTATCCTAGTTCGGACTTTTTATTGTGTTGGCTAGTGCATGAAGCTTGACACCTGTATTATGTGATCCTGATATGAGGATAAGAACACCTTCAGCTTGCATTGCTAATGGTGTCTACTGCAGCAGTGGCGTACATTCAATGGAGACTAATGCAAGAGAGTTGGTACTGGTGAGCCTGCACTTGACATCATCGTGCCACCTGAAGTAGGTGGTGTATTGGGATTAGACTGATAAGCATAGCACCTTGCAAAGAACAAGATGATGCTAGTGTTGGTTAACGTGATTTTACGCCAAAAGTCATGTATGCTCAACAGGTGCCGTACCTAGTTTGGATATTGTGTTGTTACCCTTTTGTGGTTTGGTGTTTGTCCAACAGAGAAAGCTACTCTTTTCCCGTGTAAGTGTTATTATGTGAACAAAAGTTGTGTGTACATATATATCGGTCAGAGAACCAAGATTGCATATTCTTGCCTGGTTATAACACATAAGTCATTATAACAATTAAAGAGAAAAGGAACATTTGCCTTTGCAATGTGATTGTGCCAAGTAGATTAGACAACCAACCACAAACATTACAGGTCAACAGCCAAACGCATGCGAAAGTCCTAAGGTAAGCTCCATAATACATGTTGAAACCAAAAGCCTAGAAACCATAAGAAAGGTAGCTCCACATCACAGTTCCACGACAGCAACATACTGATCATAAAACATATATCAAGTCAGGACAGCTGCACCACTGGGTAAGCATCCATGGGGTCTGGCTCAAGAGCGAAGACTGTGTGAATGCTGCAAAATGTGGCTCTTGCCTCACCCCACCCATACATCTTATCATGGAACCTTACCAAATCAGCATGAATCATCTTGACATAAACATAGCTCCTCTCTCCATGCTGATGGGATTGAACAATGCGCCGATTGCGGTGCTTCAGCTTGTCAAACAAGATGCAGGAGATGACGAAGCATGCTGGCTGGTCTTTTGTAGTGACAATGGCTTGGAGTAGCTGGTCCTGTGAACCACCCAACTGGATCTTTAGAGCTTGAAGGACAGTCCGTGCTATATAAGCTACCGTTGCTGACTTCAGCTCAGGTTCAGGTGAATGACAGCTGACATCTTGTCCTAGAGATGCAGATCCTTCTTGATCAGATTCAGCGGAATCATCACCACTACTTACAGGTGCGTCAGGTTCTACAGAAGGCACATCAGGTACATGCTCCAGTTCATAGGAGTCGGGTGGGACAGCACCGTTTGCTGAAATCTCTACAATACCAGCTCCAGGTAGACCACTAGTCTCTACAGAGGGTAAACCACCAATATCCACTTCAGAGGATTCTCGTGGCACGACACCTTTCGCTAGAGGCTCTACCCTACCAGCTCCAGGTCCACCACCAGTCAATACTGTGGGCATAGTCATGACGGGTTCTACCAATACAAAACCTCCTTCGGGTGCAGGATCATCGGTAGCAACTCCGGATCGGCACCGGTTAAATCGGTCTTGACAATAGGTAAACCGTTTTGCTCCGATTCGTAGAATTCCCGTGGCGCGACACCGTTCACTAGAGGCTCTACACTAGCAGCTCCAGCTGCACCACCAGTTTCTACAGCAGGGGGTAAACCCAATCCACAACCTTCTTCATGTGGCACGATGATGCCAGGTATAGGCTCATCGCACCGAGTCCAGTGCATCAGTCTCCATAGACGGTAAACAAGGTGGCGTCGGAGGTTTAAAAGATCGGCATGCCATTTCACCTTTGTCATCGGACAATATAGAGTTTTCTTCAACTCTATGTTTCTGCAATAATAAGCACATGAACAGAAATTAGACCGTAGCATCTAGCCATCTAACAAAGGGCAGCGGCAAAACAAGCGTCGGTCCATATGTTTACCTTGTCATCTGGGATATCAGAACACACAGATTTAGAAGTCATTTCACATAGCATCCGCTTTTTCGTTCCTTCCCCTACGTCCATCTGGAATAAGTAATACTATTGATCACATAAAACTAATTAATCAAATATATGCATATGTTGAGAAGTTTGCACGGCAAATTGTGGATTCTGCTTTTATCACCTACGAATCGTCGTTCTATATATTTACCTTGTTATCTGGGATATCAGAAGTCACAGAATGAGAAGTCATCTCACTAAGTATCGGTTTTTTCGCTCTTTCCCCTCCATCCATCTGCAATAAGAAGTACTATTGATCACATAAAGCCAATTCATTGAATATATGCATATGTTGAGAAGTTTGCACAACAAATTGTGGATTCTACTTCCAATCACCAAGTAATCTCGTGAGAAATGCATGATCAAGATATGTTTCTCCCTCTTGATCGACATCTGCATCTCCATTAAGACTAATCATCGTGCGATGGTGCTAGCGCATACACTTTCAATCACCAGACAAGCAAAAAATTGTTGATTCTAGTAATGCTTAATCAGCAGTGGCCATTGAACGACCACAGATCGACCAAGCAAAAAAATAAATCATCAGCCTACTGACCACCAGGCAAAACAAACTAGGCCCATACATGGCCTCACAAATCATCATCAAACGTCGATCAAACTAGCAAGTTTGAACATGGATTACTAATTTATTTTCTGATAAAGTGAGTATATTAATATCGAAAGATATTGATTACACTGAGCCTCTGCAACAACGCAATACCTTACTGGTAGTACGGATGCACATGGATTCCTAATACTCCCTCTGTTCGGTTTTAATTAGTCGACGCGAGGGAGAGAAGAAAATGAACTGTCGATGCTTTCAACTAGAGTCAATTAAATACGAACGGAAGAAGTACGTAGTAGTATTGACAAATATCCGGATCTAGTCTAAAAACAAATTGGCATGTAAATCCTAGTAGTCTACTAAACTAGGATCAATACCCTAGATTAGGGTTGCAAGCGGCGTCCGCGAATCGTCCCGCAAAGCAGAAAATTAGAGCAAATAGTGGTTGAGATTAGAGCAGATTTAAAGCACTCGCACTGAAACTAGCTAGCCCGCTACCCACCCCGCTTGACACCCTGCCCTAGATGTGAATCTACACCAAATATTCAAACAAGGATGAGCAACCGCCAATAAAATTTTATCCGCACATCATCATCTCTACCATACACAAGGGTATGGTGATTTCACATACAACCATTGTTGCCGCGGGACGAGGATGAGTGATGCGCCGCGGAGAAGGTGCCTCACGCCTCTGTCGCCGCCGCCGTCGAAGAGGAAGTCGAAGCCGCGCGATTGTGGTCCGTCGCTGATATGGAGGTGGAGCTACTAGGGAAGAGATGGAGGTGGAGGTGGAGAGGGAGTGATGGTTTGTACTAGTGGCGGCCGGTGAGGTAGTTATAAATACAGCCTCTCTCTCTTTTTTGGCAAGGAATGCAGCTTCTCTTGGAAGGCAACGAGGCAACGCACTCAGTTTCGTATATTACTATAATAATATGGGCGGAGAAATTTGGACGCATCTGTGTTGTCTTGTCAAATGAATCACCAGGATTTGCTTTTAGTACTCCAGATTTGGGCGACCCAAGGAAGTAGAGATAGTAATGTACGCCATCTAGCTGCACGCTATCAAATCAAATAAATGGTCATGCCATTTACTTTTAAGATGGTGCAGCAGTTATTCTGACCAAAGAAACATGCACGTCTGCTGATTATTTCTGATGGGTATACATTTACCGTCCGCTAGCAAAGATTGTTTGGCACATTGTTCTTATGGCTTTCAACATCACACCCCTTAATAATATTATTAATCAATGTTTGGGCAATCAATTGAGTGTGTTAATAAAAAATTAAAACCCACAAATCCAACTGTACTATTTTTAGGGCCATATGAAGGACAAGGAATGATTTTAAATGCCATATGGAGTACCTCCAACCATGTGAAATATGGTTCTGTCATGCAGGTGATACCCATGGCTTCGCATTGGATCTGTATGTTGTCCTACATACAGTCAACTATGAAGTACCACGATTTGGTTTTTGGGTGCAACCGGCTAGAGAATGATGCACGGGTTTGTACAGCCAGTACAATTCACATTAAGATTTTCTGATAGGATGTTGATGTGTATATGTAAGAATCATACACTAGAATGTCTTCTATGTTTAGATGGTTGATCTACGTTTATATTTTCTGTGAACCATGAGGTTAAGACCTTTGTACTGTAATAACGATTGCTAAATAACAGTATATATGTATGCCTCTAGGGACACTGAAACAGCCAAACAACCATGCATGTGCATAGACCGTATTTGATCAAATTAAAAGAAGCACCTCGGTTCATGCAAATAGCATCAGTTAATCACCTAAGTCCATTAGCTATAAATAGTTAAATAGGAGTCAAGACCAACTGAGCTAGCTAGTAGTATGATCCTACTATTACATAAATATCCCTAACTCTGATTGTCTTTGTTCCAGTCCAGCGCGTTGGTGTAGCTTGGGATGAACCAAAACCCCGTATGCCAGTTGGCCCCTGGACCGCTGCTTGAGAAAGAGATGCTTTGGTGGTCTTCGCCATTTAGACTGAAGCGGAAAATTTCTTGATGTGATGTGTGATGTCTACGTTCCCCCTCCTTTCCTGTAGACAGTGTTGGGCCTCCAAGAGCAGAGGTTTGTAGAACAGCAGCAAGTTTCCCCTTAAGTGGATCACCCAAGGTTTATCGAACTCAGGGAGGAAGAGGTCAAAGATATCCCTCTCATGCAACCCTGCAACCACAAAGCAAGAAGTCTCTTGTGTCCCCAACACACCAAATAGGTGCACTAGTTCGGCGAAGAGATAGTGAAATACAGGTGGTATGAATATATATGAGCAGTAGCAACGGTGCCAGAAAATAGCTTGCTGGCGTGTAGTTGATGGTGGTAGTATTGCAGCAGTAGTAACACAGTGAAACAGTAAACAAGCAGTAGTAACGCAGCAGTATTTAGGAACAAGGCCTAGGGATTAGACTTTCACTAGTGGACACTCTCAACATTGATCACATAACAGAATAGATAAATGCATACTCTACACTCTTGTTGGATGATGAACACATTGCGTAGGATTACACGAACCCTCAATGCCGGAGTTAACAAGCTCCACAATTATGTTCATGTTTAAGTAACCTTATAGTGTAAGATAGATCAACGCTACTAAACCAAGTACTAACATAGCATGCACACTGTCACCTTCATGCATATGTAGGAGGAATAGATCACATCAATATTATCATAGCAATAGTTAACTTCGCAATCTACAAGAGATCATGATCATAGCATAAACCAAGTACTAACACGGTGCACACACTGTCACCTTTACACACGTGCAGGAGGAATAGAACTACTTTAATAACATTGCTAGAGTAGCACATAGATAAATTGTGATACAAACTCATATGAATCTCAATCATGTAAAGTAGCTCATGAGATTATTGTATTGAGGTACATGGAAGAGAGATGAACCACATAGCTACCGGTACAGCCCCGAGCCTCGATGGAGAACTACTCCCTCCTCATGGGAGCAGCAGCGGTGATGAAGATGGCGGTGGAGATGGCAGCGGTGTCGATGGAGAAGCCTTCCGGGGGCACTTCCCCGCTCCGGCAGGGTGCCGGAACAGAGACTCCTGTCCCCCAGATCTTGGCGTCGCGATGGCGGCGGCTCTGGAAGGTTTCTGTGGTTTTCGCCGAACGCATCAGGGTTTTCGATCCAGGGGCTTTATATAGGCGAAGAGGCGGCGCAGGAGGGTCGAAGGGGCGACGACACCATAGGGCGGCGCGGCCAGGGCCTGGGCCGCGCCGGCCTATGGTCTGGGGGCCCAGTGCCCCCCCTCCGGTCCTTCCCGGTGTTCTGGATGCTTCCGGTGAAAATAGGAACTTGGGCGTTGATTTCGTCCGATTCCGAGAATATTTCGTTACTAGGATTTCTGAAACCAAAACAGCAGAAACAGAACCGGCACTTCGGCATCTTGTTAATAGGTTAGTTCCAGAAAATGCACGAATATGACATAAAGTGTGCATAAAACATGTAGATAACATCAATAATGTGGCATGGAACATAAGAAATTATCGATACGTCGGATACGTATCAGCATCCCCAAGCTTAGTTCTGCTCGTCCCGAGCAGGTAAAACGATAACAAAGATAATTTCTGGAGTGACATGCCATCATAACCTTGATCATACTATTTGTAAAGCATATGTAGTGAATGCAGCGATCAAACAATATATATGACATGAGTAAACAAGTGAATCATATAGCAAAGACTTTTCATGAATAGCACTTCAAGACAAGCATCAATAAGTCTTGCATAAGAGTTAACTCATAAAGCAATAATTCAAAGTAAAGGTATTGAAGCCACATAAAAGAAGATTAAGTTTCAGCGGTTGCTTTCAACTTGTAACATGTATATCTCATGGATAATTGTCAACATAGAGTAATATAACAAGTGCAATATGCAAATATGTAGGAATCAATGCACAGTTCACACAAGTGTTTGCTTCTTGAGGTGGAGAGAAATAGGTGAACTGACTCAACAATGAAAGTAAAAGAATGGTCCTCATAGAGGAAAAGCATCGATTGCTATATTTGTGCTAGAGCTTTGATTTTGAAAACATGAAACAATTTTGTCAACGGTAGTAATAAAGCATATGTATCATGTAAATTATATCTTATAAGTTGCAAGCCTCATGCATAGTATACTAATAGTGCCCGCACCTTGTCCTAATTAGCTTGGACTACCGGATCATCGCAATGCACATGTTTTAACCAAGTATCACAAAGGGGTACCTCTATGCCGCCTGTACAAAAGTCTAAGGAGAAAGCTCGCATTGGATTTCTCGCTATTGATTATTCTCAACTTAGACATCCATACCGGGACAACATAGACAACAGATAATGGACTCCTCTTTTATGCATAAGCATGTAACAACAATTAATAATTTTCTCATTTGAGATTGAGGATATATGTCCAAAACTGAAACTTCCACAATGGATCATGGCTTTAGTTAGCGGCCCAATGTTCTTCTCTAACAATATGCATGCTTAACCATAAGGTGGTAGATCGCTCTTACTTCAAACAAGACGGACATGCATAGCAACTCACATGATATTCAACAAAGAATAGTTGATGGCGTCCCCAGAAACATGGTTATCGCACAACAAGCAACTTAATAAGAGATAAAGTGCATAAGTACATATTCAATACCACAATAGTTTTTAAGCTATTTGTCCCATGAGCTATATATTGCAAAGGTGAATGATGGAATTTTAAAGGTAGCACTCAAGCAATTTACTTTGGAATGGCGGAAAATACCATGTAGTAGGTAGGTATGGTGGACACAAATGGCATAGTGGTTGGCTCAAGTATTTTGGATGCATGAGAAGTATTCCCTCTCGATACAAGGTTTAAGCTAGCAAGGCTATTTGAAACAAACACAAGGATGAACCGGTGCAGCAAAACTCACATAAAAGACATATTGAAAACATTATAAGACTCTACACCGTCTTCCTTGTTGTTCAAAACTCAATACTAGAAATTATCTAGACCTTAGAGAGACCAAATATGCAAACCAAATTTTAGCATGCTCTATGTATTTCTTCATTAATAGGTGCAAAGCATATGATGAAAGAGCTTAAACATGAGCACAACAATTGCCAAGTATCACATTACCCAAGACATTTATAGCAATTACTACATGTATCATTTTCCAATTTCAACCATATAAAAATTTAACGAAGAAGAAACTTCGCCATGAATACTATGAGCTAAGAACACATGTGTTCATACGAACCAGCGGAGCGTGTCTCTCTCCCACACAAGCATGATGTAATCCAATTTATTCAAACACAAACAAAAACAAAAACAAACCGACGCTCCAAGCAAAGCACATAAGATGTGATGGAATAAAAATATAGTTTCAGGGGAGGAACCTGATAATGTTGTCGATGAAGAAGGGGATGCCTTGGGCATCCCCAAGCTTAGACGCTTGAGTCTTCTTGATATATGCAGGGGTGAACCACCGGGGCATCCCCAAGCTTAGAGCTTTCACTCTCCTTGATCGTAGTATATCATCCTCCTCTCTTGATCCTTGAAAACTTCCTCCACACCAAACTCGAAACAAACTCATTAGAGGGTTAGTGCATAATCAAAAACTCACATGTTCAGAGGTGACACAATCATTCTTAACACTTCTGGACATTGCCTAAAGCTACTGGAAGGTAATGGAACAAAGAAATCCACCCAACACAGCGAAAGAAGCAATGCGAAATAAAAGGCAGAATCTGTCAAAACAGAACAGTCCGTAAAGACGAATTTTAAAATGGCACCAGACTTGCTCAGATGAAAATGCCCAAATTGAATGAAAGTTGCGTACATATCTGAGGATCACTCACGTAAATTGGCATAATTTTCTGAGTTACCTACAGAGAATTAGGCCCAGATTCGTGACAGCAAGAAAACAGTTTCTGCGCAGTAATCCAAATCTAGTATTGACTTTACTATCAAAGACTTTACTTGGCACAACAAAACACAAAACTAAGATAAGGATAGGTTGCTACAGTAGTAAACAACTTCCAAGACACAAATATAAAATAAAGTACTGTAGCAAAATAACACATGGGTTATCTCCCAAGAAGTTCTTTCTTTATAGCCGTTAAGATGGGCTCAGCAGTTTTAATGATGCACTCGCGAGAAATAGTATTTGAAGCAAAAGAGAGCATCAAGAGGCAAATTAAAAACACATTTAAGTCTAACATGCTTCCTATGCATAGGAATCTTGTAAATAAACAAGTTCATGAAAAGCAAAGTAACAAGCATAGGAAGATAAAACAAGTATAGCTTCAAAAATTTCAGCACATAGAGAGGTGTTTTAGTAACATGAAAATTTCCACAACCATATTTTCCTCTCTCATAATAACTTTCAGTAGTAACATGAGCAAACTCAACAATATAACTATCACATAAAGCATTCTTATCATGAGTCTCATGCATAAAATTATTACTCTCCACATAGGCATAATCAATTTTATTAGTTGTAGTGGGAGCAAATTCAACAAAGTAGCTATCATTATTATTCTCATCATCAAATATAGGAGGCATATTGTAATCATAATCAAATTCACTCTCCATAGTAGGTGGCACCAAAAGACCAATATCATTATAATCATCATAAATAGGAGGCAAAGTATCATCAAAGAAAATTTTCTCCTCAATGCTTGGGGGACTAAAAAGATCATGAAAACCAGCTTCCCCAAGCTTAGAATTTTCCATATCATTAGCAACAATGGTGTTCAAAGTGTTCATATTAATATGTTCCATGGGTTTTTTAATTTTCGGATCAAACCATCCATGTCTTAAATCAGGAAATAGAGTAAAAAGCTCATTGTTGTCCATTATGCCAAACTAGTGTAAACAAGAAACAAAAAGTTGCAATTGCAGGATCTAAAGGAAATAGCTTCGAGTACTTACAGCGCCGGAAAATAGCTTAGTAGCCGAGATACGGAGTGTGAGTACCTTTTACCTTTCCTCCCCGGCAACGGCGCCAGAAAAGTGCTTGATGTCTACGTTCCCCCTCCTTTCCTGTAGACAGTGTTGGGCCTCCAAGAGCAGAGGTTTGTAGAACAGCAGCAAGTTTCCCCTTAAGTGGATCACCCAAGGTTTATCGAACTCAGGGAGGAAGAGGTCAAAGATATCCCTCTCATGCAACCCTGCAACCACAAAGCAAGAAGTCTCTTGTGTCCCCAACACACCAAATAGGTGCACTAGTTCGGCGAAGAGATAGTGAAATACAGGTGGTATGAATATATATGAGCAGTAGCAACGGTGCCGTAAAATAGCTTGTCGGGCGTGTAGTTGATGGTGGTAGTATTGCAGCAGTAGTAACACAGGTGAAACATGAAACAAGCAGTAGTAACGCAGCAGTATTTAGGAACAAGGCCTAGGGATTAGACTTTCACTAGTGGACACTCTCAACATTGATCACATAACAGAATAGATAAATGCATACTCTACACTCTTGTTGGATGATGAACACATTGCGTAGGATTACACGAACCCTCAATGCCGGAGTTAACAAGCTCCACAATTATGTTCATGTTTAAGTAACCTTATAGTGTAAGATAGATCAACGCTACTAAACCAAGTACTAACATAGCATGCACACTGTCACCTTCATGCATATGTAGGAGGAATAGATCACATCAATATTATCATAGCAATAGTTAACTTCGCAATCTACAAGAGATCATGATCATAGCATAAACCACGTACTAACACGGTGCACACACTGTCACCTTTACACACGTGCAGGAGGAATAGAACTACTTTAATAACATTGCTAGAGTAGCACATAGATAAATTGTGATACAAACTCATATGAATCTCAATCATGTAAAGCAGCTCATGAGATTATTGTATTGAGGTACATGGAAGAGAGATGAACCACATAGCTACCGGTACAGCCCCGAGCCTCGATGGAGAACTACTCCCTCCTCATGGGAGCAGCAGCGGTGATGAAGATGGCGGTGGAGATGGCAGCGGTGTCGATGGAGAAGCCTTCCGGGGGCACTTCCCCGCTCCGGCAGGGTGCCGGAACAGAGACTCCTGTCCCCCAGATCTTGGCGTCGCGATGGCGGCGGCTCTGGAAGGTTTCTGTGGTTTTCGCCGAACGCATCAGGGTTTTCGATCCAGGGGCTTTATATAGGCGAAGAGGCGGCGCAGGAGGGTCGAAGGGGCGACGACACCATAGGGCGGCGCGGCCAGGGCCTGGGCCGCGCCGGCCTATGGTCCGGGGGCGATGCCCCCTCCGGTCCTTCCCGGGTGTTCTGGATGCTTCCGGTGAAAATAGGAACTTGGGCGTTGATTTCGTCCGATTCGAGAATATTTCGTTACTAGGATTTCTGAAACCAAAAACAGCAGAAAACGAGAGCGGCACTTCAGCATCTTGTTAATAGGTTAGTTCCAGAAAATGCACGAATATGACATAAAGTGTGCATAAAACATGTAGATAACATCAATAATGTGGCATGGAACATAAGAAATTATCGATACGTCGGAGACGTATCAATGTGTCAAACTGAGAGCCAATGGTCTGAGGCGTGGTGTAGATGTAGTTTCTTCTTGTCAAATATCCTGGGGGAAATGTTGCACCACCCACTGGCATGAAAATCGGATAGTTCAACCCAAGGAACATAGAATAGTCTCCAAGATTAGTAACGCTTTCCCACGGGTTGGCTGGAAGTAACCGACTAGTGTCATTCGAGAATACCATGCAGGTATACCCCGAATAGCTGTGAACAGTGCGACCGCAATGGACAGAAGGGATACTATCATAATAAGTTGGAGCACCGTCAGCGTCAAAATCCATTGCGCCACGTGCATAGACCAGGAGAAGTCTAGAACGATCTTGAGATCTTGCCAGCCACCACGTACGACTATTAAAGTCAAAATCATCATCGATATCAAATCCAGCCGTCCACGGAATGAATGGAGCAGGGAGCACTATAGGACCTTGAAAAAGGAAAGAACACGTCACATGAAAATATATTTCATGATTTATCTACTAGTGATATTGATTTGATATTGGGATGCCAATACTAGTACTTTAAAAAATAATGGTCGAACATAAGATGGTTTGAAATATATTTCGAACATCTTGGTAAAACTTCATATGGATTAAAAACATGTTCCCCAAAATATTGGTCCAAATTTTAGATGGTTTGAATATAGTACTCCTTATTCTCTAGAACCGGGGGAATATAAACAAATGAAAGTCTTTATCAATATTGCATGGCAGCTTTATTGATTCTATTTCTACTCTACCTTAAATTTTCTAGGGAGTAATAATAAAGAAACTTAATTACTAGGGGGCCTTTTTCCTAAGGAACAACATGCACATTAGACCATACTAAAATTCCTATAGATGTTAAATTCTAAATATGTCCATACCACAAGAGGGTTATGGTGTGCGCCTATGGAATTCCTTTAAGCCAAAAGATGCCAAGACAGTTCAACAAATAAGAGGTGATATAAGTTACGTATATAAAAAAGATAGGGAGGAAATGTTACCAAATTGATTAGGATCCCATGCATAAACATTTCCAAGCTCAAGAACGGCGAACACAAGTCCGTTATGTATAATTGCATCGCAAAGTATATGGCGCCGCATCAAACTGGTTTTCAAGAAATATCCATGTACGAGGATATTCGCCATGGAGGTAGGCAATTGCAAAGTCGAAGATTGCGACAAGGGAGAAATCTTTATACCCCCTAGCAGCTGTAGGAACTTGGCAAATAGCTATCTTCTCAGCTTGAATAGCAGAACGCTGATACTCGAATATAAGTGGATTGCGTGTGGTTTCCAACTTCTTCCTCAAAGATGGAAGCTTAATCTTGCGATGAGTGTAGACATTGAGGAGGTTCCACTTGCCTTCGGGGCCAACCATGGCGATCCAATCTCCATTGGCGCCTGCCCGCTCCTCATCCTTACCGTGTGGCATTAGGCCATCATAGGAGAACCTGTCCAGCGGCAGTAGTTTGCACTTGCTGTGCACCGGCAAATCCTCCTTGAACACCCATGCTTTATCCGCCGGGTCACAACAGAGAACACACGGAAGGCCAAACGGCTGAGAAGCAGGCAGAGTGGCACTGTATTTGGCTGATCAAGAATACTTTTGGAGGAACCGACTAGGGATGCGGCGGTGATGGCGTCGCACCGGCTGATGAGCACTTCAAGGGGGCCTTCCGTAAACACCTTGTGAAACAGCCCAGATCCACAGACCTGCTCGATTTCGCCATCGCAATGAGGCGGAGTGGTACAATGGGGTTGGTATTTTCTTGGGAGATCTATTGATTCGAACTTTGCGAGAGCGGGGGCGCTCAATGGCGGCAGGTTGGGGTTTGAGTTGGAGAACAGAGGCTCTCAAACTGGGCACCTTCTTTGGATAGGATGCGAAAGCGCCATGGCGGAGACGCAGGCGCGTGCTATGGAAGCTGGGCGGAGTGGGGATAGACGACGGAGGTGAACCGAGACGCTACTCCTGCCTACTGTAGTTTCGAGGAGAGTGTGAATGTGTTCAAAAAAAGAGGAGAGTGTGACTGTGACCCGACACCCGAGTAGGAGCAGACGGACTATATTAGTATCCCCATCCTTACATAACATTAATCGTGCTTCCTACAATAAATAAGTGAAACATCCCAGGCTTGTGTTGTCTAATCAAATCGATGGCCATGTCAGTATTATGGTGAACAAATAAAACAAATACACACCAACCTTGTTCTTTTTGCAACGTACACCAACCTAGCAAGGCATCAACCTTCTCGCCATCAACTACGACTCCGTGGCTACTCCATGCTAGTATCGGCCACTAATTCAAATTTCAACTGAAGGCGTGCTATTTTATGGTCCTGAAAATTGCCAAAAAAAAATACAACCCAAAAATGCAACAGATCCATGTTAAGGGGGTACACCCTACGCAATATACATGAAACTTCGAAACTTCAGCGACCTTGTAAGAATGCCCATGACAGTGCAGTTTTGCCAAATTAGGAAGAGACGAAATATGAATTCAACCAAAGAAATCTAGACGAATCCTTAGACAATAGCATAGTTAACACGTTCAGAAAAAAATGATGACTCCAAAAGAACAACATTAGCAAGAAATACTCCATTTTAGTTTGAATTTGCAGTCAAATACATATACTAGTAGTACTGCCAAAATACTATAATACTCCGAGCTGCATTCTAGCACTCCAACTAGCTAGCTAATAGTTCTGGAGTAGTAGTACTACTATACAAGTCCAAAATACATCCGAACGAACCCTACTTCGAACTAAACTACTCCCTCCGATCTTCGAGTAACTACATTGCAGTATGACTAAACGAAGATTATTGTATAACCTTCTTGTTGATGCAAACGCAGATAGGCAACACACGCTGCCCTCCATTCTGCTTCGCGTAACGGGGCGGCACCTCCAGGAAAGAAGTGAGCTGCTGCAACATGATCGAGCTAGGCGTCGGGGAGCTCGTCGGCTCGATTACCGCCATCAAGGTGTCCGTCGAGAGGTCACTGGTCCCAGCCGTCGCCGGCGCCGGCGGACCAATCACCAGCAGCTGCGCCTTGTACATCGGAAACAAGCACGCGGCCGACCTGATGCACACACAGGACACAATGGTGGTCGGGCCGAGCGCCAACGGTGATGGCGAACACGCTACCGTCTTCTTCCCCACTGCCGATGAACAGGTGTCCCCGCGGTTGTACCGGAACACGAACTATGCACCAGGCGGGTATGCCATACTGGAACGTAAACACTGGGATGGAGTGGGATGCTTGGAGGTGTACCAGGAGCTCCCGCGGCGGGCCGGTGAAGCTGCAGCCGGTATTGATGGCCTCTGTGCAGCCGCACGGACCATGTGGGCACGCGATACAGTGCTTGTAGGACTCCGTGGAGGCGACCAAGCTCTGGCAGCCGACGCACTTGACCATTGTCCCAGATCGATTCGACGGCGGCAATCTTGCCCTAGATCGATTCGACGGCGGCAACCTCGCCGGCTGCTCGCACTTCTTGCACGGGTTCGGCGCAAGCTCGCCGACGCAGCACCGACAGCCCATATGACCGCCCTTGCACTGCACGGAACAACGTACGTGGCATCAGTTGTCATTGACATTTCTCACAGGTGAACCTAAGAATGAAATCGGAAGGGAGTGACCTTGGATATGGGGGGTTTGAAGGGCAGCAGGCAGAGGGGGCACAACAAGAGGGCCTCCTCCATCTTCAGCGAAGAGTGATCGGGAAAACGAGAACGGGATGGGTTCTTTTTTTATACATGCCTTGGAGTGGAGTATGGATACTACTACTTATAGGAAGAACTTCCTTGCTAAGAAACGGCGTCGGCCGTACGCAACCATAGATGCACCAGCGGCTCTGCAGTTTGTCAAAATAAAAGGACAGAGCTGCAGTGACTTGAAGTCTCCAAATCTCATTGTGACTTGGTGCCACCATCTACCAACCATTTGAGATCCAACGTTCCAAACTATCTCTTATTTCGAACCTAAAAACAAAAATTATGAAAAAAATCCAGTAAAATGTAGATGCCTTGTTCTAAAATCTGTGAATATTTCATCCCACTCGGACGATTAGTTTGTGATTAAAGAGCTTTTTACGTATACGAGCACTAGTTTAAACTAAATACTCCCTCTGATTCATATTAATTGACTTCAATATGGATGTATCTAGAACTAAAATGTGTCTAGTACATCCATATTAGAGTCAATTAATATGAACCGGAGGGAGTATATATTTGCTCACAAACCTTTGATTCAAATCGAATGAAACTTCACCAAAATATAAATCGAAATATGCACGATTAACTGGAAGTTCTTGAAATATTTCTGAGCAATTATAATAATTATTTAGTTTAAATTCTAAGTCGATCGCATACATTGGATCTGAGATGGATGGTGGATGGTGGCACCAAGTCACTGTGAGACTTGGAAGTATCAAGTCAGTGAAGCTCTATCCCAAAATAAAAGCTTCGTGAAGGGGGCAGTTTGGTTCGAAAAAGAAGACAGTGCCAAGCAGTTGTCAAACAATACCCATATAGTCAAATGTACTCCCTCTGATTCAAATGAATTGACTCAACTTTGTCTAGATATATGGATGTATCAAGTCACTGAAGCTAAAATAAAAGCTTCATGAAGGGGAAGTTTGGTTGAAAAATACAGTGCCAAGCAGCTGTCAAATAGTACCATAACGTCAAATGTACTCCCTCCGATTCAAACGAAATGACTCAACTTTGTATTTTGCATGTTAAAGGTTTTTCGTAAAACTTGGCCAATCTTAACATAGTTTGCCTTTCTAAAAAAAAAGATATAAGCCCTAAGGCTCCTTTGATTCATAGGATGGGAAAACCATAGAAATATGAAAAACATAGGATTGAGATTTAATGGCTAGTTGAATCATATAGGAAGATGAGTTGTGTTTGATTGTGCCAAAGGAAATTTTCCATGAGGTATGACCTAATGTTTTATTCTTATAGGATTTGCACTGCAAGATTCCTATAGGATATGTTCCTATGAATCAAACAACTAGTGTGGGGAAAATTCACATGTGATCTAAATCCTACATAATTCCTATACAAATCCTATATATGAATTTTAGTTGTTAGGTCACTTAAAATGACTTCACTTGAAGGGTTACATTTTTGTTTTTTCTGAATTAGTAGTGATGCCTAACCATATATATACCTAAACCAAGAGAATCAGCATAAACTTATGTATATTAATAGTAAGCGCATATATGAATGTTTTTTATCTACAAACCCAGTGTCATATATATGTACATAGAAACATGCATATATGCTAGTTTTTGTACCTTGGTGTGTTCCTCTTTTGGGCTATCTCTTTTTTGTTCACCGGTTCACAACCAACGCCCTAGATTAATTTGGCACTTAGAAAATAACATTTTGTTTTTGGCGCACTAACACAAATAGTAGTAGCACGGTCAACACCTTAGAGAAGTACAAAATAAATGTGTGTGGGTAATAATAAAATCCTTAATATGCCTTGAAAACCCACACGTACGCTCTTTCTAGGACAGAGGCGTATGAGGTAATGCACCCACGCGCTGTCATCTGCCCGTTCGTGCTATGTCTCCCAAATCTTGAAATATCGTCGCTATCCATTTCACGTCCACACTTCTCCCTCTCTCCACGGACTAGGAAAAACCCTCTCTTCACTTCCCCTTCCCATTCCACCGATGGAGAGCCCAACCGACGCCGTCAACGCAGCGAAAGCGAAAGCCGCGCGGCTGGCCTTAGCCGCAGAGGAGGCGTCCAGAGCCGCGACCGCAGCACGCATGGCCGCAACGGTGGCGATCATCGCCGCAGCGGATGCCAAAGACGAAGCGGAGGCCATTGCCGAAGGTCGGGCCATCGGTCGCTCATCGGCATCTGATGCTGTTGGTAGATGGGTCCACTCTCTTGGGAAGCATCCCCTAGATGACGAGGACGAGGTTGAACTCATCTTTGAACCGCCGCCGCCGACCTTCGACGAGAATATCGTCGACGAGGGGAGGAAGTATGTTCCGATTCACCTCTCTCCCTTATTCAACATAGCCCCGTATCGATTTGCGCTATGGTCTCTCCCTCTTTTTGCGCTATAGCGTTTTGAATTAGCGTCGAATCTTTTTAGATTCATATTCGTATTAGTTGCAACTGCTACATATTTGCTTCACATCCGATTCACCTCTCTCCCTTATTCAACATAGCCCTGTATCGATTTGCTCTATGGTCTCTCCCTCTTTTTTTTGCGCTATAGGGTTTTGAATTAGCGTCAGAATCTTTTTAGATTCATATTCATTATTAGTTGCAACTGCTACATATTTGCTTCACCTATTTATTTGGCATGTATCAGGTTGCTACTGATGAGGTTGACAGCGATGTCGAGTCGCGTCATAGGAAGGCCAGGGCCACTCTCAACAAGCTTAAGGCGGGGAAGTTCGACAAGTATTGGAGTGAACCCTGGACTGGTGCCGAACAGCTGCCCCTTCGCACAAAGAGCATAAAGGTTGACTTTTGAAGCGTCTGCAGCATGCCGAAGCCGGTGGGTCCGGCTGTCTCAAAGTTGGGGAAGCTGTTAACCGATCCGGCTTCATAGCCAACCACATGGCCTATGGGCTATTCCTAAGGAAGAAATTGAACCAAGCTATCGAGACCGGTCGTGTGCCTCCTCCCAACCCCAAGCCACCAAAGATTAAAGGTATGGGCAGCAAGAAGCGAAGAAGCGGGACCGGGAGGAGGCGACAGGAAGAAGATGGTAAATATACTCCGTAATTGTTGTGCATGTTTGTCTCTCCTCTTTGCTTCAAAAGCAGCATCTTTTGTTGAACTCTGTTTATGTTTGCTGCTCAGCAGCGTTTGTGGTGAACCTATTAGCTTAATTAGGGGTTGTTGAACTATGTCTGTGTTGAACCTTGCTTAATTAGGTTGTGTTGAACTCTGTTTGTGTTGGCGTGGGAAGGGGGGCATGATGCTACCCTGAATTTGCGGGACCCCAAAAAACTTGCAAATACGAGTGATGCATCCAAAAGGAACAAACTTTTACATGGTAGACCCAGTCTGAAAGCAAGAAATGCGATCGGGTCCTTAACTTCCACCGACCTGATTGATCGGGTATTTTGCCTGCCTACCGCATGTGACTTGTGCTCACTGAAGTTTGGGACCTCACGCATGGGCACCACACGTAAGTGACAGACCTGTTGGTGTAAAAACTCGGGTGATTATTATACTGCATTAGTACAAAGTTTCCTATGGATTCAAGGGTTGGAAAGCCAAGTTAACTCATTTTCATGACTAAGAAGGAGCCAGGCTTACTTTTTCATTTTCATGTTTTAACTTGTTTAAATCTTGGTCAAACAAAGGATTTGACCAGGATTCAAATGGGCATAAAAATTCAAAAAAGAAATAAAAAAACCAAAGCACATAAGCTTCTTATGTCATATAGTAAGCATTACAGTTGATCAACGAGTCTAGACATATTCAAACCAGAAAAATCATGTATATACCCCCTAACCCTAAACTCTGTCTTATGAAGTCAAGCATGAAGAAAAGTGGTATTGGGTTTCAAACATTGGAAATTGAAAAAACTCCCAAAAGCTTCATTTTGGAGTGACTAAGAAGAATCCAGGCTTACATTTTCATTTTCATGTTTTAAACTGGTTTAAATCTTGGTCAAACCTAGGATTTGACCAAGATTCAAGTGGACATAACAAATTCAAAAAAATCAAAACCAAACACATAGTCTTTTGATGTCATATAGTAAGCATTCAAGTTGATAAACAAAGTCTAGACATATTTAAACAAGAAAAATCATGTATATACTTGGCCCCTAACCCTAAACTCTGTCTTATGAAGTCAAGCATTAAGAGAAGTGGTTTTGGGTTTCAAACATGGAAATTTAAAAAACCTCCCAAAAGCTTCATTTTGGAGTGACTATGAAGAATCGAGGCTTACTTTTCATTTTCATTTTTTAAACTGGTTTAAATCTTGGTCAAACCTAGGATTTGACCAAGATTCAAATGGGCATAACAAATTCAAAAAAAACCAAACACATAGTCTTTTGATGTCACATAATAAGCATTCAAGTTGATAAACAAGGTCTAGACATATTCAAACCAGAAAAATCATGTATCTACCCCCTACCCCTAAACTTTGTCTTATGAAGTAAAGCACGGAGAGATATCATTTTGGGTTTCGAACATGGAAAATTAAAAAAAAACTCCCAAAAGCTTCATTTTGGAGTAAATAATAAGAAGGATCCAAACTTACTTTTCATTTTCATGTTTTAAACTTGTTTAAATATTGGTCAAACCTGCTAGGATTTGACCAAGATTCAAATGGGCATAACAATTAAAAAAAATTAAACCGAAAACCACTTCTCTTCGTGCTTGACTTCATTAGACAGAGTTTAGGGTTTGGGGTATATACATGATTTTTAATGTTTAAATATGTCTAGACTCCGTTGATCAACATGAATGCTTACTATAACTTAAGAAGCTTATGTGCTTTGGTTTTTCATTTTTTGAATTCTTTATTGAATTTTTATGCCCATTTGAATCTTGGTCAAATCCTAGGTTTGACCAAGAATTAAACAAGTCAGTAACATGAAAATGAAAAAGTAAGCATGGATCCTTCTTATTCACTCAAAAAATGAAGCTTTTGGGATGGTTTGAATTTTCCATGTTTGAAACCCAAAACCATTCCTCTTGTATGCTTGACTTCATATATATGACAGAGTTTAGCCTTAGGGTATATACATGATTTTTCTAGTTTGAATATGTCTATACCTTGTTTATCAACTTGAATGCTTACTATAAACCAAAAATTCATGTATCTACCCCTAACCCTAAACTATGCATGAAGAGAAGTGGTTTTGGGTTTCAAACCTGGATATTTCAAGAACCTCCCGAAAGCTTCATTTTGGAGTGAATAAGAAGGATCAAGGCTTAATTTTTCATTTTCATGTTTTAATCTTGTTTAAATCTTGGTCAAACCTAGGATTTGACCAAGATTCAAATGGGCATAATTTAAAAAAATGAAAAATCTAGGCACATAGTCTTCTTATGTCATATAGTAAGCTTTCAATTAAGTTGATAAACAAGCTCTAGACATATTCAAACCAGAAAAATCATGATGTATCTACCCCCTATATATCCCTAAACCCTGACTTATGAAGTCAAGCATGAAGAGAAGTGGTTTTTGGTTTCAATCATGGAAATTTCAAAAACCCTCCCAAGAGCTTCATTTTGGAGTGACTAATTAAGAAGCATACATGATTACCTTTTCATATTCATGTTTTAAACTTGTTCAAATCTAGGTCAACAAACCTAGGATTTGACGAAGAATCAAATGGGTATAAAAAATTAAAAACAAGCTCTAGACAAGCTCAAGTTGGAAAACAAGTTCTAGACATATTCAAACCAGAAAAATCATGTATCTACCCCCTATATATCCCTAAACCCTGACTTATGAAGTCAAGCATGAAGAGAAGTGGTTTTTGGTTTCAATCATGGAAATTTCAAAAACCCTCCCAAGAGCTTCATTTTGGAGTGGCTAAGAAGGATAGATGCTTAATTTTTCATATTTATGTTTTAAACTAGTTTAAATCATGGTCAAACCTAGGATTTGACCAAGATTCAAATGGACATAAAAATTCAAAATAAATGAAAATAAATGAAAAACCAAGGCACGTAGTCTTCTTATGTCATATAGTAAGCATTCAATTAAGTTGATAAACAAGGTCTAGACATATTCAAACCAGAGACATCATGTATCTAGTACCCCTAGCCCTAAACTCTGTCTTATGAAGTCAAGCATGCATGAAGAGAAGTCATGGTTTTTGGTTTCAAACATGGAAATTTCAAAAACCCTCCCAAGAGCTTCATTTTGGAGTGACTAAGAAGTACATATGCTTAATTTTTCATATTCATGTTTTCAACTTGTTTAAATCATGGTCAAACTTAGGATTTGACCAAGATTCAAATGGGCATAAATTAAAAAAACAATAAAATGAAAAACCAATGCACATAGTCGATCTTCTTATGTCATATATATAGTAAGCATTCAATTAAGTTGATAACAAGGTCTAGACATATTCAAACCAGAAAAATCATGTATCTACCCCCTAACCCTAAACTTTGTCTTATGAAGTCAAGCATGAAGAGAAGTGGTTTTTGGTTTCAAGCATGGAAATTTCAAAAACCTCCCCAAACTTCATTTTAGAGTGACTAAGAAGGATACAAGCTTCCCTTTTCATTTTCATGTTTTAAACTTGTTTAAATTATCTTGGTTCGCCCATGCTATAGTCTGGATCCGCCCATGCTATAGTTTGAGGCCATTTGGATGACGTCGAAAAAATTCTTTGATTAGAAATGGGGTTGTTCGAACCCCGTAGTTGGATTTTTTTGAACCTTGATCTGCAGATCTTGGGCAAAACCCTAGTTTAACCTATTTAATTATAGATTCGTAGGTCGATTTTTCTACGTTCCTTTTTATTAGTATTACTCTACTATGCAGCACATATGTGTTTGCCCGTCGAGTGAAACTCGGAGGAAGAGGGATCACTCGGAAGGAGAGAAGAAGGAGGGATAGCATTATGGTGTCTCCCCTTTTTCGGGTGATGATGTTGACTGTTGTGCAGGGTTTGTCAGTGAGCAGGAGGTGCGAGCGAGCGAGTCGAGCGAGGCCGAGAATGAGAGAGATTTGTTTTTTTTGTGAGAGGGACAACCGAAGGATCCTGAAGGACCCAGAGACTTCCAATACGCATCCTGATGCGTCTTCTCTTGACAAAGAAAATGGCTGGGAGTTTGCGTACCTATTGCACGTGACTTGTGCTCACTGAAGTGTGGGACCTCACGCATGGGCACCACACGTAAGTGACAGACCTGTTGGTGTAAAAACTCGGTTGATTATTATAGTGCATTAGAACAAAGTTTCCTATGGATTCAAGGGTAGGAAATCCAAGTTAACTCATTTACATGACATTATTTTTTCCATGAAGCAAAGTTAACACATCTATCAATTGGTACATTTTGGAGTGACTAAGAAGGATCCATGCTTACTTTTTCGTTTTCACGTGTTAAACTTGTTTAAATCTTGGTCAAACCTAGGATTTGACAGAGATTCAAATGGGCGGAAAATTAAAAAAAAAAACAGAAAAATGAAAAACCAAAGCACATACGTAGTTTTCTTATGTCATATAGTAAGCATTCAAGTTGATAAACAAGGTCTAGACATATTCAAAACATACAAATCATGTATGTACCCTAACCCTAAACTATGTCTTATGAAGTCAAGCATGAAGAGAAGTGGTTTTGGGTTTCAAACATGGAAATTTCAAAAACCTCCCAAAAACTTCATTTAGAGTGACTAAGAAGGATAAATGCTTCCCTTTTCATTTTCATGTTTTAAACTTGTTTAAATCTTGGTAAAACCTAGGATCTGACAAAGATTCAAATGGGCATCAAAAATAAAAAAAATCAGAAAAATGAAAAACCAAAGCACATAGTCTTCTTATGTCATATAGTAAGCATTAAAGTTGATAAACAAGGTCTAGACGTATTCAAACCAGACAAATCATGTATCTACCCCTAACCCTAAACTCTGTCTTATGAAGTCAAGCATGAAGAGAAGTTGTTTTGGGTTTCAAACATGGAAATTTCAAAAACCCTCTCAAAGAGCTTCATTTTGGAGTGACTAAGAAGGATCCATAGGAAACTATGTACTAATACAGTATAATGATCACCCGAGTTATTAGAGCAACAAGTCTGTCACTTACGTGTGGTTCCCATGCGTGAGGTCCCACACTTCAGTGAGCACAAGTCACGTAGTCTTCTTATGTCATATAGTAAGCATTCAATTAAGTTGATAAACAAGGTCTAGACATATCAAACCAGAAAAATCATGTATCTACCCCTATATATCCCTAAACCCTGACTTATGAAGTCAAGCATGAAGAGAAGAAGTGGTTTTTGGTTTCAAACATGGAAATTTCAAAAATCCTCCCAAGATCGAGCTTCATTTTGGAGTGACTAGTTAAGACGCATACATGCTTACTTTTTCATATTCATGTTTTAAACTTGTTCAAATCTTGGTCAACAAACCTAGCTACGATTTGACGAAGATTCAAATGGGTATAAAAAATTAAAACCAAGGTCTGCTCATGTCATATAGTAAGCATTCAATTAAATTGATAAACAAGGTCTAGACATATTCAAACTAGTAGGAAAATCATGTATCTACCCCCTAACCCTAAACTATGTCTTATGAAGTCAAGCATGCATGAAGAAAAGTGGTTTTTGGTTTTCAAGCATGGAAATTTCAAAAACCCTCCCAAGAGCTACATATTGGAGTGACTAAGAAGGATAGATGCTTAATTTTTCATATTCATGTTTTAAACTTGATTAAATCATGGTCAAACCTAGAATTTGACCAAGATTCAAATGGGCATAAAAATTCAAAAAAAAAATGAAAAACCAATGCACATAGTCATCTTATGTCATCTAGTAAGCATTCAATTAAGTTGATAAACAAGGTCTAGACATATTCAAACCAGAAAATTCATGTATCAAGCTACCCCTAACCCCAAACTCTGTCTTATGAAGTCAAGCATGAAGAGAAGTACGTGGTTTTTTGGTTTCAAACATGGAAATTTCAAAACCCCTCTCAAGAGCTTCATTTTGGAGTGACTACGAAGGATACATGCTTAATTTTTCATATTCATGTTTTAAACTTGTTTAAATCATGGTCAAACCTAGGATTTGGCCAAGATTCAAATGGGCAAAATTTTAAAAAAATGAAAAATCAAGGCACATAGTCTTCTTATGTCATATAGTAAGCATCATTCAATTAAGTTGATAAACAAGGTCTAGACATATTCAAACGAGAGAAATCATGTATCTACCCCCTAACACTAAACTCTGTCTCATGAAGTCAAGCGCATGCATGAAGATATGTGGTTTTTGGTTTCAAACATGGAAATTTCAAAAACCCTCCCAAGAGCTTCATTTCGAAGAGATTAATTAATTAAGAAGCATACATGCATGCTTACTTTTTCATATTCATGTTCTAAACTTATATTCAAATCTTGGTGAAACCTAGGATTTGACCAAGATTCAAATGGGTATAAAAATTAAAAAAAAAACAAAAAAGGTCTTCTTATGTTATATAGTAGGCATTCAATTAAGTTGATAAACAAGGTCTAGACATATTCAAACAAGAAAAATCAAGCATGTATCTACCCCTAACCCTAAACTCTGTTTCATGAAGTCAAGCATGAAGATATGTGGTTTTTGGTTTCGAACATGGAAATTCAAAAACCCTCCCAAGAGCTTCATTTTGAAGTGACTAAGAAGCATACATGCTTACTTTTTCATATTCATGTTTTTAACTTATTCAAATCTTGGTGGAACCAAGGATTTGACCAAGATTCAAATGGGTATAAAAGTTCAAAAAAAACAAGGTCTTCTTATATGTTATATAGTAAGCATTCAATTAATTTGATAAACAAGGTCTACACATATTCAAACCAGGAAAATCATGTATCTACCCCCTAACCCTAAACTCTGTCTTATGAAGAAGTCAAGCATGCATGAAGAGAAGTGGTTTTTGGTTTCAAGCATGGAAATTTCAAAAACCCTCCCAAGAGCTACATATTGGAGTGACTAAGAAGGATAGATGCTTAATTTTTCATATTCATGTTTTAAACTTGTTTAAATCATGGTCAAACCTAGGATTTAACCAAGATTCAAATTGGCAAAATTTTAAAAAATGAAAAATCAAGGCACATAGTCTTCTTATTTTTGGTTTCAAACATGGAAATTTCAAAAACCCTCCCAAAGAGCTTCATTTTGGAGTGACTAAGAAGGATCCATAGGAAACTATGTACTAATACAGTATAATGATCACCCGAGTTATTAGAGCAACAAGTCTGTCACTTACGTGTGGTTCCCATGCGTGAGGTCCCACACTTCAGTGAGCACAAGTCACGTACGCTAGGTAGGCAAACTCCCGGCCATCTTCTTTGTCAAGAGAGAGGCATCAACACTCTCTCTCTCTCTCTCTCTCTCTCTCTCTCCAATTATCCACCTCCGTTGGCTGCCGGTTTTGGCAGGTCGTTTCTAGCTCAGCTCGTAGGCCATGGTGTGCAGGCTCTGTAGCCATGGCGATTTGGTCGCGCCAAGTGGTTCGTCCCCGGCTCCGACGAGGATCAATCCGGACGGTGCCTATTAAGGACCCGATCGCATTTCTTGCTTTCAGCATGGGGTCTACCATGTAAATCTTAGGGATTTAGACGTAATTTCCTATTTATTTTGTGTCCTGCTGTAAACTCCGCTCTGATGCATATTGGAAATCTGGGTCCTTCAGGATCGTTCGGTTGTCCCTCTAAAAAAAACATCTCTCTCATTCTCGGCCTTTCTCGCTCGCTCGCACCCCCCTGCGCACTGACAACCCTGCACAACAGTCAACATCACCAGAAAAAGGACAGACACCATAAATAAGTGGGGCCCCGTGACTGCTCTCCCTTCGTCTCCTCCCGTGTGATCCCTCTTCCTCCGACTCCCGACCTTGCGGAAAAGAAAAATGAAATGAAAGAGTTTCACTGGACGGGCAAACACATGTGCTGCCTAGTAATAATAATAATAACGTAAAAAAATCGACCTACGAATCTATTATTAAATAAGCTAAACTAGGGTTTTGCCCAGTACTACGGATCAATTTCTGAAAATCCAACTACGAGGTTCGATTTTGGCCTGCTAATATAAAATTATATAATCCGAACTAGTATTCCTCTAAAAAATCATTTGGTATGCATCGTTTGGTACTTTTCATAGCTAGAGTGCTTACTCCCTCCGTTAGCAAATAGTCTTCGTATGTCATATAGTAAGCATTCAAGTTGAAAAACAAGCTCTAGACATATTCAAACCAGAAAAATCATGTATCTACCCCCTATATATCCCTAAACCCTGACTTATGAAGTCAAGCATGAAGAGAAGTGGTTTTTGGTTTCAATCATGGAAATTTCAAAAACCCTCCCAAGAGCTTCATTTTGGAGTGACTAATTAAGAAGCATACATGCTTACCTTTTCATATTAATGTTTTAAACTTGTTCAAATCTTGGTCAACACACCAATTTGACGAAGAATCAAATGTGTATAAAAAAATTAAAACCAAGGTATGCTCATGTCATATAGTGAGCATTCAATTAAATTGATAAACAAGGTCTAGACATATTCAAACTAGCAGGAAAATCATGTATCTACCCCCTAACCCAAACTCTATCTTATGAAGTCAAGCATGCATGAAGAGAAGTGGTTTTTGGTTTTCAAGCATGGAAATTTCAAAAACCCTTATGTCATCAAGTAAGCATTCATCAATTAAGTTGATAAATAATGTCTAGACATATTCAAACCAGAAAGTTTATGTATCAAGCTACCCCTAACCCCAAACTTTGTCTTATGAAGTCTAGCATGAAGAGAAGTACGTGGTTTTTTGGTTTCAAACATGGAAATTTCAAAAACCCTCTCAAGATCGAGCTTCATTTTGGAGTGACTACGAAGGATACTTGCTTAATTTTTCATATTCATGTTTTAAACTTGATTAAATCATGGTCAAACCTAGGATTTGACCAAGATTCAAATGGGCATAAAAATTCAAAAAAAAACAATAAAATGAAAAACCAATGCACATAGTCATCTTATGTCATCTAGTAAGCATTCAATTAAGTTGATAAACAAGGTCTAGACATATTCAAACCAGAAAATTCATGTATCAAGCTACCCCTATCCCCAAACTCTGTCTTATGAAGTCAAGCATGAAGAGAAGTTCGTGGTTTTTTTTTGGTTTCAAACATGGAAATTTCAAAAACCCTCTCAAGAGCTTCATTTTGAAGCGATTAATTAAGAAGCATACATGCATGCTTACTTTTTCATATTCATGTTTTAAACTTATTGAAATCTTGGTGAAACCTAGGATTTGACCAAGATTCAAATGGGTATAAAAATTAAAAAAAACAAAAAAGGTCTTCTTATGTTATATAGTAGGCATTCAATTAAGTTGATAAACAAGGTCTAGACATATTCAAACCAGAAAAATCATGCATGTATCTACCCCTAACCCTAAACTCTGTTTCATGAAGTCAAGCATGAAGATATGTGGTTTTTGGTTTCGAACATGGAAATTCAAAAACCCTCCCAAGAGCTTCATTTTGAAGTGACTAAGAAGCATACATGCTTACTTTTTCATATTCATGTTTTTAACTTATTCAAATCTTGGTGGAACCAAGGATTTGACCAAGATTCAAATGGGTATAAAAATTCAAAAAAAAACAAGGTCTTCTTATGTTATATAGTAAGCATTCAATTATTTTGATAAACAAGGTCTACACATATTCAAACCAGGAAATTATGTATCTACCCCCTAACCCTAAACTCTGTCTTATGAAGTCAAGCATGCATGAAGAGAAGTGGTTTTTGGTTTCAAGCATGGAAATTTCAAAAACCCTCCCAAGAGCTTCATTTTGGAGTGACTAATTAAGAAGCATACGTACGTGCTTACTTTTTCATATTCATGTTTTAAACTTGTTCAAATCTTGGTCAAACCTATGATTTGACCAAGATTCAAATGGGTATAAAAAATGAAAACCAAGGTCTTCTTATGTCATATAGTAAGCATTCAATTAAGTTGATAAATAAGGTCTAGACATATTCAAACCAGAAAAATCATGTATCAAGCTACCCCTAACCCCTAATTAACTCTGTCTTATGAAGTCAAGCATGAAGATAAGTATGTGGTTTTTTGGTTTCAAACATGGAAATTTCAAAAACCCTCTCAAGATCGAGCTTCATTTTGGAGTGACTACGAAGGATACATGCTTACTTTTTCGTATTCATGTTTTAAACTTGTTTAAATCATGGTCAAACCTAGGATTTGACAAAGATTCAAATGGGCATAATTTAAAAAAAACAAAAAATGAAAAACCAAGGCACATAGTCTTCTTATGTTATATTGTAAGCATTCAATTAAGTTGATAAACAAGGTCTAGACATATTCAAACCAGAGAAATCATGTATCTACCCCTAACCTAAACTCTGTCTCATGAAGTCAAGCATGATGATATGTGGTTTTTTGGTTTCAAACATGGAAATTTCAAAAACCCTCCCAAGAGCTTCATTTTGAAGTGATTAATTATGAAGCATACATGCATGCTTACTTTTTCATATTCATGTTTTAAACTTATTCAAATCTTGGTGAAACCTAGGATTTGACCAAGATTCAAATCCGTATAAAAATTAAAAAACAAAATAAAAAACAAGGTCTTCTTATGTTATATAGTAAGCATTCAATTAAGTTGATAAATAAGGTCTAGACATATTCAAACCAGAAAAATCATGTATCTACCCCTAACCCTAAACTTTGTCTTATGAAGTCAAGCATGAAGAGAAGTGGTTTTTGGTTTCAAGCATGGAAATTTCAAAAACCTCCCCAAACTTCATTTTAGAGCGACTAAGAAGGATACAAGCTTCCCTTTTCATTTTCATGTTTTAAACTTGTTTAAATTATCTTGGTCCGCCCATGCTATAGTCTGGATCTGCCCATGCTATAGTTTGAGGCCATTTGGATGACGTCGAAAAAATTCTTTGATTAGAAATGGGGTTGTTCGAACCCCGTAGTTGGATTTTTTTGAACCTTGATCTGTAGTACTGGGCAAAACCCTAGTTTAACCTATTTAATTATAGATTCGTAGGTCGATTTTTCTACGTTCCTTTTTATTAGTATTACTCTACTATGCAGCACATATGTGTTTGCCCGTCGAGTGAAACTCGGAGGAAGAGGGATCACTCGGAAGGAGAGAAGAAGGAGGGAGAGCATTATGGTGTCTCCCCTTTTTCGGGTGATGATGTTGACTTTTGTGCAGGGTTTGTCAGTGAGCAGGAGGTGCGAGCGAGCGAGCGAGGCCGAGAATGAGAGAGATTTGTTTTTTTTGTGAGAGGGACAACCGAAGGATCCAGAAGGACCCACATACTTCCAATACGCATCCTGATGCGTCTTCTCTTGACAAAGAAGATGGCTGGGAGTTTGCGTACCTACTGCACGTGACTTGTGCTCACTGAAGTGTGGGACCTCACGCATGGGCACCACACGTAAGTGACAGACCTGTTGGTGTAAAAACTCGGTTGATTATTATAGTGCATTAGAACAAAGTTTCCTATGGATTCAAGGGTAGGAAATCCAAGTTAACTCATTTACATGACATTATTTTTTCCATGAAGCAAAGTTAACACATCTATCAATTGGTACATTTTGGAGTGACTAAGAAGGATCCATGCTTACTTTTTCGTTTTCACGTGTTAAACTTGTTTAAATCTTGGTCAAACCTAGGATTTGACAGAGATTCAAATGGGCGGAAAATTCAAAAAAAAAACAGAAAAATGAAAAACCAAAGCACATACGTAGTTTTCTTATGTCATATAGTAAGCATTCAAGTTGATAAACAAGGTCTAGACATATTCAAAACATACAAATCATGTATGTACCCCTAACCCTAAACTATGTCTTATGAAGTCAAGCATGAAGAGAAGTGGTTTTGGGTTTCAAACATGGAAATTTCAAAAACCTCCCAAAAACTTCATTTAGAGTGACTAAGAAGGATAAATGCTTCCCTTTTCATTTTCATGTTTTAAACTTGTTTAAATCTTGGTAAAACCTAGGATCTGACCAAGATTCAAATGGGCATCAAAAATAAAAAAAATCAGAAAAATAAAAAACCAAAGCACATAGTCTTCTTATGTCATATAGTAAGCATTAAAGTTGATAAACAAGGTCTAGACGTATTCAAACCAGACAAATCATGTATCTACCCCTAACCCTAAACTCTGTCTTATGAAGTCAAGCATGAAGAGAAGTTGTTTTGGGTTTCAAACATGGAAATTTCAAAAACCCTTTCAAAGAGCTTCATTTTGGAGTGACTAAGAAGGATACATAGGAAACTATGTACTAATACAGTATAATGATCACCCGAGTTATTAGAGCAACAAGTCTGTCACTTACGTGTGGTTCCCATGAGTGAGGTCCCACACTTCAGTGAGCACAAGTCACGTAGTCTTCATATGTCATATAGTAAGCATTCAATTAAGTTGATAAACAAGGTCTAGACATATCAAACCAGAAAAATCATGTATCTACCCCCTATATATCCCTAAACCCTGACTTATGAAGTCAAGCATGAAGAGAAGAAGTGGTTTTTGGTTTCAAACATGGAAATTTCAAAAATCCTCCCAAGAGCTTCATTTTGGAGTGACTAGTTAAGACGCATACATGCTTACTTTTTCATATTCATGTTTTAAACTTGTTCAAATCTTGGTCAACAAAACCTAGCTACGATTTGACGAAGATTCAAATGGGTATAAAAAATTAAAACCAAGGTCTGCTCATGTCATATAGTAAGCATTCAATTAAATTGATAAACAAGGTCTAGACATATTCAAACTAGTAGGAAAATCATGTATCTACCCCCTAACCCTAAACTATGTCTTATGAAGTCAAGCATGCATGAAGAAAAGTGGTTTTTGGTTTTCAAGCATGGAAATTTCAAAAACCCTCCCAAGAGCTACATATTGGAGTGACTAAGAAGGATAGATGCTTAATTTTTCATATTCATGTTTTAAACTTGATTAAATCATGGTCAAACCTAGAATTTGACCAAGATTCAACTGGGCATAAAAATTCAAAAAAAAATGAAAAAACCAATGCACATAGTCATCTTATGTCATCTAGTAAGCATTCAATTAAGTTGATAAACAAGGTCTAGACATATTCAAACCAGAAAATTCATGTATCAAGCTACCCCTAACCCCAAACTCTGTCTTATGAAGTCAAGCATGAAGAGAAGTACGTGGTTTTTTGGTTTCAAACATGGAAATTTCAAAACCCCTCTCAAGAGCTTAATTTTGGAGTGACTACGAAGGATACATGCTTAATTTTTCATATTCATGTTTTAAACTTGTTTAAATTATGGTCAAACCTAGGATTTGGCCAAGATTCAAATGGGCAAAATTTTAAAAAAATGAAAAATCAAGGCACATAGTCTTCTTATGTCATATAGTAAGCATCATTCAATTAAGTTGATAAACAAGGTCTAGACATATTCAAACAAGAGAAATCATGTATCTACCCCCTAACACTAAACTCTGTCTCATGAAGTCAAGCGCATGCATGAAGATATGTGGTTTTTGGTTTCAAACATGGAAATTTCAAAAACCCTCCCAAGAGCTTCATTTCGAAGAGATTAATTAAGAAGCATACATGCATGCTTACTTTTTCATATTCATGTTTTAAACTTATATTCAAATCTTGGTGAAACCTAGGATTTGACCAAGATTCAAATGGGTATAAAAATTAAAAAAAAGGTCTTCTTATGTTATATAGTAGGCATTCAATTAAGTTGATAAACAAGGTCTAGACATATTCAAACAAGAAAAATCAAGCATGTATCTACCCCTAACCCTAAACTCTGTTTCATGAAGTCAAGCATGAAGATATGTGGTTTTTGGTTTCGAACATGGAAATTCAAAAACCCTCCCAAGAGCTTCATTTTGAAGTGACTAAGAAGCATACATGCTTACTTTTTCATATTCATGTTTTTAACTTATTCAAATCTTGGTGGAACCAAGGATTTGACCAAGATTCAAATGGGTATAAAAGTTCAAAAAAAACAAGGTCTTCTTATATGTTATATAGTAAGCATTCAATTAATTTGATAAACAAGGTCTACACATATTCAAACCAGGAAAATCATGTATCTACCCCCTAACCCTAAACTCTGTCTTATGAAGAAGTCAAGCATGCATGAAGAGAAGTGGTTTTTGGTTTCAAGCATGGAAATTTCAAAAACCCTCCCAAGAGCTACATATTGGAGTGACTAAGAAGGATAGATGCTTAATTTTTCATATTCATGTTTTAAACTTGTTTAAATCATGGTCAAACCTAGGATTTAACCAAGATTCAAATGGGCAAAATTTTAAAAAATGAAAAATCAAGGCACATAGTCTTCTTATTTTTGGTTTCAAACATGGAAATTTCAAAAACCCTCCCAAAGAGCTTCATTTTGGAGTGACTAAGAAGGATCCATAGGAAACTATGTACTAATACAGTATAATGATCACCCGAGTTATTAGAGCAACAAGTCTGTCACTTACGTGTGGTTCCCATGCGTGAGGTCCCACACTTCAGTGAGCACAAGTCACGTACGCTAGGTAGGCAAACTCCCGGCCATCTTCTTTGTCAAGAGAGAGGCATCAACACACTCTCTCTCTCTCTCTCTCTCTCTCTCTCTCCAATTATCCACCTCCGTTGGCTGCCGGTTTTGGCAGGTCGTTTCTAGCTCAGCTCGTAGGCCATGGTGTGCAGGCTCTGTAGCCATGGCGATTTGGTCGCGCCAAGTGGTTCGTCCCCGGCTCCGACGAGGATCAATCCGGACGGTGCCTATTAAGGACCCGATCGCATTTCTTGCTTTCAGCATGGGGTCTACCATGTAAATCTTAGGGATTTAGACGTAATTTCCTGTTTATTTTGTGTCCTGCTGTAAACTCCGCTCTGATGCATATTGGAAATCTGGGTCCTTCAGGATCGTTCGGTTGTCCCTCTAAAAAAAACATCTCTCTCATTCTCGGCCTTTCTCGCTCGCTCGCACCCCCCTGCGCACTGACAACCACACTGTGATCAACATCACCGAAAAAGGACAGACACCATAAATAAGTGGGGCCCCGTGACTGCTCTCCCTTCGTCTCCTCCCGCGTGATCCCTCTTCCTCCGACTCCCGACCTTGCGGAAAAGAAAAATGAAATGAAAGAGTTTCACTGGACGGGCAAACACATGTGCTGCCTAGTAATAATAATAATAACGTAAAAAAATCGACCTACGAATCTATTATTAAATAAGCTAAACTAGGGTTTTGCCCAGTACTACGGATCAATTTCTGAAAATCCAACTACGGGGTTCGATTTTGGCCTGCTAATATAAAATTATATAATCCAAACTAGTATTCCTCTAAAAAATCATTTTGGTATGCATCGTTTGGTACTTTTCATAGCTAGAGTGCTTACTCCCTCCGTTAGCAAATAGTCTTCGTATGTCATATAGTAAGCATTCAAGTTGAAAAACAAGCTCTAGACATATTCAAACCAGAAAACTCATGTATCTACCCCCTATATATCCCTAAACCCTGACTTATGAAGTCAAGCATGAAGAGAAGTGGTTTTTGGTTTCAATCATGGAAATTTCAAAAACCCTCCCAAGAGCTTCATTTTGGAGTGACTAATTAAGAAGCATACATGCTTACCTTTTCATATTAATGTTTTAAACTTGTTCAAATCTTGGTCAACAAACCTAGGATTTGACGAAGAATCAAATGTGTATAAAAAAATTAAAACCAAGGTCTGCTCATGTCATATAGTGAGCATTCAATTAATTGATAAACAAGGTCTAGACATATTCAAACTAGCAGGAAAATCATGTATCTACCCCCTAACCCAAACTCTATCTTATGAAGTCAAGCATGCATGAAGAGAAGTGGTTTTTGGTTTTCAAGCATGGAAATTTCAAAAACTCTTATGTCATCAAGTAAGCATTCATCAATTAAGTTGATAAATAATGTCTAGACATATTCAAACCAGAAAGTTTATGTATCAAGCTACCCCTAACCCCAAACTTTGTCTTATGAAGTCTAGCATGAAGAGAAGTACGTGGTTTTTTGGTTTCAAACATGGAAATTTCAAAAACCCTCTCAAGATCGAGCTTCATTTTGGAGTGACTACGAAGGATACATGCTTAATTTTTCATATTCATGTTTTAAACTTGTTTAAATCATGGTCAAACCTAGGATTTGACCAAGATTCAAATGGGCATAAAAATTCAAAAAAAAACAATAAAATGAAAAACCAATGCACATAGTCATCTTATGTCATCTAGTAAGCATTCAATTAAGTTGATAAACAAGGTCTAGACATATTCAAACCAGAAAATTCATGTATCAAGCTACCCCTATCCCCAAACTCTGTCTTATGAAGTCAAGCATGAAGAGAAGTACGTGGTTTTTTTTGGTTTCAAACATGGAAATTTCAAAAACCCTCTCAAGAGCTTCATTTTGAAGCGATTAATTAAGAAGCATACATGCATGCTTACTTTTTCATATTCATGTTTTAAACTTATTGAAATCTTGGTGAAACCTAGGATTTGACCAAGATTCAAATGGGTATAAAAATTAAAAAAAACAAAAAAGGTCTTCCTATGTTATATAGTAGGCATTCAATTAAGTTGATAAACAAGGTCTAGACATATTCAAACCGGGAAAATCATGCATGTATCTACCCCTAACCCTAAACTCTGTTTCATGAAGTCAAGCATGAAGATATGTGGTTTTTGGTTTCGAACATGGAAATTCAAAAACCCTCCCAAGAGCTTCATTTTGAAGTGACTAAGAAGCATACATGCTTACTTTTTCATATTCATGTTTTTAACTTATTCAAATCTTGGTGGAACCAAGGATTTGACCAAGATTCAAATGGGTATAAAAATTTAAAAAAAAAACAAGGTCTTCTTATGTTATATAGTAAGCATTCAATTATTTTGATAAACAAGGTCTACACATATTCAAACCAGGAAATTATGTATCTACCCCCTAACCCTAAACTCTGTCTTATGAAGTCAAGCATGCATGAAGAGAAGTGGTTTTTGGTTTCAAGCATGGAAATTTCAAAAACCCTCCCAAGAGCTTCATTTTGGAGTGACTAATTAAGAAGCATACGTACGTGCTTACTTTTTCATATTCATGTTTTAAACTTGTTCAAATCTTGGTCAAACCTATGATTTGACCAAGATTCAAATGGGTATAAAAAATGAAAACCAAGGTCTTCTTATGTCATATAGTAAGCATTCAATTAAGTTGATAAATAAGGTCTAGACATATTCAAACCAGAAAAATCATGTATCAAGCTACCCCTAACCCCTAATTAACTCTGTCTTATTAAGTCAAGCATGAAGATAAGTATGTGGTTTTTTGGTTTCAAACATGGAAATTTCAAAAACCCTCTCAAGATCGAGCTTCATTTTGGAGTGACTACGAAGGATACATGCTTACTTTTTCATATTCATGTTTTAAACTTGTTTAAATCATGGTCAAACCTAGGATTTGACAAAGATTCAAATGGGCATAATTTAAAAAAAACAAAAAATGAAAAACCAAGGCACATAGTCTTCTTATGTTATATTGTAAGCATTCAATTAAGTTGATAAACAAGGTCTAGACATATTCAAACCAGAGAAATCATGTATCTACCCCCTAACCTAAACTCTGTCTCATGAAGTCAAGCATGATGATATGTGGTTTTTTGGTTTCAAACATGGAAATTTCAAAAACCCTCCCAAGAGCTTCATTTTGAAGTGATTAATTATGAAGCATACATGCATGCTTACTTTTTCATATTCATGTTTTAAACTTATTCAAATCTTGGTGAAACCTAGGATTTGACCAAGATTCAAATCCGTATAGAAATTAAAAAACAAAATAAAAAACAAGGTCTTCTTATGTTATATAGTAAGCATTCAATTAAGTTGATAAATAAGGTCTAGACATATTCAAACCAGAAAAATCATGTATCTACCCCTAACCCTAAACTTTGTCTTATGAAGTCAAGCATGAAGAGAAGTGGTTTTTGGTTTCAAGCATGGAAATTTCAAAAACCTCCCCAAACTTCATTTTAGAGTGACTAAGAAGGATACAAGCTTCCCTTTTCATTTTCATGTTTTAAACTTGTTTAAATTATCTTGGTCCGCCTGTGGGGACCCGGACTAGCTGTCTGAAACACCAGTTATGCATACACATTCACGATCCCATGATCAGTGTATCGTGAAAGCATAACCGAACTGGTATCAAATACATCATCCAATACAGTACCGAATAAAAAGATTACAACAGGTCACATGACCAATACTTACATAAGAGCCGCGATGGCAGGAGATCAACAATCACACAGCGGAAAAACTTCAGATGAAAGCGTTCGCATGGCCCAAGTCATGCCATAACCCTACAGGCAACTGACTGGGAAGACGTTCCTAGCTCGCATAGACGTCGTCAACTCCTTCTTCATCTGTCGGATTCCACCAAGTCTGGCCAAGTAAATAGCCAGGGACAAAGCCATGAGTACATTATGAATTGTACTCGCAAACCACCTTAGAGAGAAGTAAAGGATATGCAATTTGGCAGTAGCAAGGAACAGGCACTATACTAGGGCGACAAGGAGCGAGAGGTGGTTCCTCTCGAGAGTAAGACATTTCCATAACTTTGTTGAAAAACTTTTTGGTAAACCATTTTATTTGCAGACTAATAGGTAAGGGTGACCCAATTTAATTTCAGCCATCTCATATGGCCATTTACTTTCCAACTTTCCACCGTACCTCGCAGGTACTTTTTCACCAGTCCCACTGGCATAAACTTCCCGAAATAATCACTTTCGAAAACACTTTGGAGAAAACAAAACTTTCCTCTAATGCCACGTACCGCCATTCCCATGTCCATAACCGCGGACACGGCTATTCGAATAGATTTACACTCTGCAGAGGTTGTACACTTTCCCCACAAGATCCGATTACTCATCGTGTGGGCATCATCCCCGCATAACAACATATGCCACGATAAGTACCCGATCGTAGTTTTTCGCCTGCTCGCCTTAGCCTAAGACATGCCGCCTAGAGTTGTACCTCCCAACACCAGAGTCCGAGGGGTCGTTTACCCAGGAGTAGCAAATTCCCCGACCCGCTCGACCCTCCGGAATGCCGCGACCAACTGCGGGGCATTATTCAATGGGAGCTCATAGGTTGTACCCCTGCCATCTGAAAAGAAGGAAAGGCGTCCCCAGTACGTCGGGAAGGCCCGGTCGATAGGTGTCCATGCTCGGACTACCCCTTACATTTGCAGGACCCAAACTAAGGCGAGACAAACTACTACACTACGCCCCGTCCCACTAAAGGGTAATGTGGTTGTACTGGCTAGGTCCGGTTTCGTACTATGGTCACCAAGGTTTTTCAAAAACAACTTTTCATCTCCATTTGCCTCCAGCAATATCTTTCATAAACCTTTTTGTGTTTCACAAAAACCACACTTGGGCAGGGCAACCCCATTCCAAGGTTTTCCAGAAAAACCTTTTTGCTTGAAAACAATTTTCACAAATATTTTTCCAGGGCTCCCAACCTATAGTCCAATTTCTCTTTGAAAAGAGGCGACAAGGGTGATAAGGTGGTAAGCACCATATCACTAATAGAGGTGTGGTCATTAGGTACCAACGAGGGCTGCACCCTAAGGGTGGATTAATAAAACTCCGGGTGGCACTAACCACCGAAATGAAAATAAAAAGACATGCACCTTATAAAACCTGCAATAATGCAAGAGTAAGATATATAGGATCAGAGATGCATCAAGAGGTGGCTTGCCTTGGTTGGCTAGGTGTCCCTGGTCTTCATCAAATTCCTCAAATTCTTATCCTCCTTCGAGTCCATCAACATTCGAATCTATCGCCGCGAAAAAAAAGCACACATAAACAACCAGAAACCAATACCACCACATCACACCAAGAAATAAAACATGGCACTAGTTCAAAAGAGTTGGTTTTGGTTCAACAATATCATTGCAAGTCGTTTCACAACATTGAAAATTTTAAAACAAAAGTTTTAGATTTTTGAACAACAACTAAGCATGAATTCTAATTAACTAGCAGATCAACTTACATGATCAAACAACAAGCAAACATAGATTCCACATAAAGGTATTTTTTAATACAAAGATAATAAACTTGTTTTTACAGGAAAAAAATTATAATAATTTTTTATAACAAACTTTGAAATTAAAGTACACAAAGGTCATAAATAAATTATCATTTAATCCAGAAAAATCCCGTGCGTAAAGGACTGTGCATTTGATATGTGTTTTAATTTGCGATCTGTTGCAATTGGAAGCTCTAGATTCGCATTAATATTTGGGGAGATATTGACTATACAAGTTCTTTGATTGTTCCAAAGTATTAAAAGAATTTCCTGAAAAGAAAAAAAAAACTAAACGGACTGGGACTTGGCCGGCCTATGTGCTATATCCCGTGGGAAGTGGAGAAACTATTAAACTTTGAATCCAGCCCTACTTGTTAGCGTCACAACAAGTGCTAAATAGTAAGCTGCACTTGGATCTTGATCTAACGGCTACGAGAAGACTACTACTAAAAATAAAAGTTGGCCGCTTTAATAGTCGTGCAACAGTCTACGCACATGCATCGACTTGTGATTCTGCCTGCTGGCTGAAAGCGATCATGGTGAGTCGGGAGCTCACCAGGTACTGCTGGAGCTCGACGAGGACTGCCAGATGATGGCGAGGCGGACTAGGGTGGCCCAGCGAAGCATCTTGGACGTGCTGGAGACGTCGACGCGGACGGGAGCATGCGCGGTGCCGGGACAGACCGGCACGGACGACAGAACTTCGACAGCGGCGACCATCGATCTGATGCGACCTAGGTAAGGAGAAATGGGGCCGGTTAAGTCCGCTGGAGAGAGAGTAATATGGAGCACGGAGCGAGGAGGAGAAACAAGGGAGAGGCGAGCACAACCTCGAGGCGACGACACGGACGCGCGGGATGCTGCAGATTCGAATGGCCTGGGCTGGACCGGCCAGCCAAGGCCCGCGCACGCGAGGAGGGCGTGCATGCACACGTATCCGGCCGTCCTCGACGCGTTGTCCCGCGACGACGCTATACGGAGGTGCGGCAGCGACGGAGAAGGATCGACGGCTCACCGAGGGAGGTTCTGCGGCGGTTCAGGGAGGACGCGGAGGAGGAGCGGCGGGTCGGGCAGCGCAGGGGCGCGACGCGGCATGCCGACGAGCGCCCAGACGTCGACGCGGCTAGAGACGAGAGGTCGACGGCGCCGCGGACGTACTTGACGACGCCGGACACTCCACGAGCTCTCTGGAAAAACATGGGGTCCGGGTTAGAGCTGCACGAGGAAGCGGAAACACAAAGACGGGGGAAGAGACGGAGGGTGCAGCAGCCGCGCGCGTGTGCCGAGCGACGGCGGCGGCGTGGGGCTCGAGGAGTCCCGCAGGGAGGTTCTGAACATGCTTGTGGAGCTGCATGCCGGCGAGATGTTCTCTGGCCGGCACGGACGGAACTCCGTCGACGGCGACATGCACGGAGGATACGAGCTCGGCGGTGACGAAGGCGAGGCTGGGGATGGTGCGGCGGGAGAGCAGAGGCTCGCTTCATTCAGCTCGGCCATGCAGGGGCGGCTTCCCGGACGTCGACGCAGACGAGACAGCTCCGCGGTGAGGACCGGCACGATGAGGAAGTAGCGGCGCCGCCGCGAAGCAGGGAGCGGAGGGAGGTGGAGGCTCACCGCTGAGGGACCTGAGCAACGAAGTTCAGGCGGAGGGGCTCCTGGCGCGCTATCCTGGCGCCAGAGACGCACAGGCCGAGCTCCAGTCTCTCGCGTGGACGGGGACACGTTCCTCGACCGCACGGGAAGATGCCCGACGCCGGTGACCTCGCAGTGGTTCCTGGCAACGAAAAGGGGGCGGTTCAACTAGAGGGATATATCAGCGTCGAAGGGAACAAAGAGAAAGGGCGGAGGAGTGGTGGCAGCCGCGGCCACGACGTGCGCGGCGACATGCAGGACACCGCTCGGTCTGCTCCGCCGGCGAAGAAAGAAGGGAGCAGGGCTCCTCCTTCCGCTGCTCTGAGAGATGAAGAGAGGTGAGAGGAGAGGGAGTGAGGCCCGGGGACGGTGGAGAAGGTCTTAGGTTCGGTTTTAATAGGATGAGGACATGGTGCACCGCGACGGGGCGTGCACCGCGTCCATGGCGAGGGTGGCGACGTCCACGGCCATCCATTGGGCAAAAAGGGCGGTGGCTCTGGATAGAGGGAAGGAGCCAAGGCACGGTGGCGTGCCAGGAGAGGCAGGGCAGTGAGCTTGGTCGTCTCCTTGCTCAGGAAGGGATATACTAGTGCACGCACACCAGGTGTTCGACGCTGTGCCTGCGTCTCAGAGCAGCTCGAACGCGGCCAGAAGGAACAAGACAAAGAGGAGAGCATGCTAGGGACGCCTCAAGGTCAGCTAGAGGAGGCTAGTGGCGCGCTGGCTCGGGAAGAAACGCTCTAGAAAAATTTTGGTGCATGCGCTCGGCCTCCTTCTCCCTATTCCTCCAAATACTAAAAACCAGAAGGTGTACTGTAGCTCGTGAGTTTGGTTGACCAGAGAGAGAAGGTTAGGATGCTGGGTGGTGTAGGCTCGTGGTAACTCATTGGAGAAGCAAGATATGAGAGAGATGGTGACTTGGCATTCACACTAATTAACACACGTACAATGCATGGCCAAAGGACGGTCACTCTCCTTGTGCAAACGTAGGTGATTAAGAACAAGACCAGATGGCGTTTAAGATCAGCAAGGAGGTGATGTTGGTGATGGTGTGCCATTTTGGGGTAAGTGGATTATGATAAGACAGGGTTTAAATAGATAGTGAGGGAATTGACAAACTATATCAAGGATCATTATGATGGCATGCTTCATCATATCACGAGGCCAAAGTGGTGGTGTATAGATGGTCTTATTTCATTTTCGAAATTAAAGGTATGGGTTTTTATTCATCGAATGTGAATTGGTCGAAGTTTGGGTGAATTTCATTCAAAATAGCCTTTGAAATTTTTAATGGAGACAAGCTGATATTTGAAATAAAAAAATAGGTCTACTTGCATAACAATACATAGTAGATTTTTTTTTCTCTAAGCTTTTTGATATAGAAAAAAAAGTCCTATATACCACTGGCATGCATTTTGTAAATAGGGAAACAAATTTCTAGAAATAATTTTTTGAATGGAAAATGATATGATAAAACATATCAGTAACATTTCCCACTTTTTAAAGAGAACAATATTTCGAAAGTAGTTTGATAAAAACTAGAATTATTTTGGAAGTCAAAAGAAGAGGAAATGGGGGTTTAGGGCTTTATGAAGAGGGAGGGAACCTTCAGATTTTTTTTTAAAAAAAAAAATTGGGAGTTGAGGCCAAGAATTCCTTAACAGAAGAGTTTAATGATCTTTGGAAGATAGAGATGAAAATCGAGATTGTAAATTTGTTGGACAATGATTATCTAACAAGATCGGGACTAGATGAAGCGGGGACGTTAAGTGATAGATCAATGAGACATATTAGTGGCAAGAAAATTGCCAAGGATATTTGATCACAATCAAAAAGTCCTCTAATTATTTTTGGTGTCATGACCCTTATTTGATTTTTAAAAAAAATAGGTAAAAAGTTTAATTGAAAACTTTGAGAGGAGAGAGGGTTTTTAGAAGAGTAGGATGATCCATAGTAGATTTAGAATAAAATATGGATCACTCCATTTTACTTTTGGAAATCAAAACTGCATATAAAAGCTTTTATAAAATTTTAAAGTCTCACAAAGTAAGAGTATGCCATTTGGAAAATACTTTGTGTCAACAATAATTTTAGAAACCCCTATTGTAAAACTAGGATCTAAGTGACCATAGCCAATTTTAAATAAAATATTTTTGTCAAGACTTTTTGAATTAAGACTTTGAGTGAAAAGACAAAACAGGATAGGTTTTGTGTTGTGTCAAAAAGTTCAAATACTTTTGCAGAGAGTAGATTGAAGTAATACAAGAGGGGCCATAGCATGAGTGTTTTTCTTGAGACCAGAGGATGTGAGTTGAGTTACTTCAGTTTGCACTATCAATCATCACTCAACAAACAAAGCCAGACAAACATTGCAATCAAAACATGTCAACGCTATATAAAAAAAAGTTTTTGTTCCCCCTGGTTTTTGCACTCTAGACAACTAAACAAGGTTGCAAAAGTTGGGGTGTTACAGACCTTCCACCCTTAAAATAATCTCGTCCCGAGATTACTAAGCGTAGTACTAGAGAAGTTGTTAGAAGTTAAATTAAGTTAGAATTCAACTTTCGGTAGACGTGCAGTTGTCGCAAGGTCGCACCTCCAGCTTCTGAGAGGAACGGTAGATTTCTGCCGAGGGAAAGCTTCGTGAAGAGGTTGACTTCTCTATGCTGGTGTTAAATCAGTAGCTTCATAACCATATTCGAGGGGTCCAAGTCTCTTGGAGGGTTAGAGTAGCGAAATGGTGCTTTCGAAAGGTTGGAAGTTTTAGGGTTAGCTTAAATTTTAGTGGAAGACGAAGTCTTCCACCCTTAAAATTGTTCATCGGGTGTTCGGAAAACTCAGAGTTGCAGCCATGGGGTCCTGTCGGTGCTTTTGAAGAAGTCATCGATCTCCCGTCTTGAGTTGAAGAATCTTCAGGGGGCGATGTGCAATCTGCAGCTTCAAGAGGCACACGCGGTGTTGTACTGCTCTGTAAGGTGCTCGTTAAGTTAGTAAATCGGCGGAAATCCTGGTTAGTCTCCAAAGAAAACAGCAATAGGAGTTGTTGAAAACAGCCTTCAACCCACGGGTTGGCGCCGACTCCTATCAGTTAAGGATTGAGCAGGTAAAGTACCCCTAGTCTTGAAGCTTGAATTCTCTTCGTAGGCTTCAATTGATGATAACCAGATGGACCTTGTAGAATAACTTGGCTTCGACGCCACCGCTCACTTAGCTCGTTAGAGGGCGGTTTTTAAGAAGATACCTCGAGGTTAGCGCGATTATGCTATACGCTTTGACAAAATTAGTAGGGCTTCATCTTCTCGTGGAGTTGCAGTCGATCTTGAAGGTACTGGCTTCTGCTTCCTTGGCGTCGCAGGGTGTCTTCGGTTGAATGGTGCACTAAGTTGGGGACTCCAGGAAAACAGGATTCGATCTAGTTGTTACCTAAGTTAGAGTTAGGGTTCTCCGTTAGCTTTTCATAGTAACAGTTAGAATTTCTACCCGAATACTGCCCGAATGCGAGGAAAACATCTTAGGGAGTGTTTCCTAGACAGGGTTACCACACAGAAAGGGTTTTTCAGGCCGAAAGGCCAAAACAAGTATACACACAACAATCAATCACAAGCACTCAAACAGCAAATTCACAACACCACAAGCAATCATGAAAACCACACGAGGTATTTCAAGTACCTAAGGATACCTAGCTAGTACGCAGGGGTAGCTCAACCGAAGCAATTGAGTTTGTCCTATCCATCCTATAGGCTTGGGTTGGTCACAGACATTGATGTCTTCATCTTGCTGACATTGAATTCAACATTGATTCTTGTAGCAGTTGGTGGTGAAGTAGACTTGTTGTTGAGGTGTCGATGTTGAGTCGGGGACGAAAGCTGCATAGGATCTTCTGGTCTCAATATCCCAGGGACGTGAGGTCTTCGGAGCGGTAGCAGTCGAGGTATTCCTAAAGTTGACTACTTCTTGAGGCTGGCCCAAAAATTCCTAGTCAAGAACCGAGGACTTGATCCTTGACGACTGCAAAAGTGCGAGTCCATGGAGGGCCAAGGTCAGCTCCTTGACAGACTTTGGTGACAACCAAATATAGAAACTTATTATCACCATACGTGTTCTGCAAAGTCGGCGTCAATCTTCAATAGCTGCAGTTGGAGATACTTGAGACTTCCTGAATGGTTGATCTATCTTCGAATTTGAATCTTCAAGTCTGAGTGGGGGCATCGTCCAATATGTTGATTTGGAAGAGGATGAGATAGTAGAATCTGAATTTTTTGAAATCTTTCGAATCAGAGATCGAGGTAAGAATGATAAGTTTTTGAAAGGATAAGAAGATAGAAGCTAAGCTTCTAGTTACTTAGGAACATAAGTTTCGTAAATATAGTTTTACCAAAGTAGTATTGTCCTATCTAACGTCGATGCTAACTAAGGTCTCCTACAGTCAGGATGGCTCTGATACCAGCTCTGTGGGGACCCGGACTAGCTGTCCGAAACACCAGTTATGCATACACATTCACGATCCCATGATCAGTGTATCGTGAAAGCATAACCGAACTGGTATCAAATACATCATCCAATACAGTACCGAATAAAAAGATTACAACAGGTCACATGACCAATACTTACATAAGAGCCGCGATGGCAGGAGATCAACAATCACACAGCGGAAAAACTTCAGATGAAAGCGTTCGCATGGCCCAAGTCATGCCATAACTCTACAGGCAACTGACTGGGAAGACGTTCCTAGCTCGCATAGACGTCGTCAACTCCTTCTTCATCTGTCGGATTCCACCAAGTCTGGTCAAGTAAATAGCCAGGGACAAAGCCATGAGTACATTATGAATTGTACTCGCAAACCACCTTAGAGAGAAGTAAAGGATATGCAATTTGGCAGTAGCAAGGAACAGGCACTATACTAGGGCGACAAGGAGCGAGAGGTGGTTCCTCTCGAGAGTAAGACATTTCCATAACTTTGTTGAAAAACTTTTTGGTAAACCATTTTATTTGCAGACTAATAGGTAAGGGTGACCCAATTTAATTTCAGCCATCTCATATGGCCATTTACTTTCCAACTTTCCACCGTACCTCGCAGGTACTTTTTCACCAGTCCCACTGGCATAAACTTCCCGAAATAATCACTTTCGAAAACACTTTGGAGAAAACAAAACTTTCCTCTAATGCCACGTACCGCCATTCCCATGTCCATAACCGCGGACACGGCTGTTCGAATAGATTTACACTCTGCAGAGGTTGTACACTTTCCCCACAAGATCCGATTACTCATCGTGTGGGCATCATCCCCGCATAACAACATATGCCACGATAAGTACCCGATCGTAGTTTTTCGCCTGCTCGCCTTAGCCTAAGACATGCCGCCTAGAGTTGTACCTCCCAACACCAGAGTCCGAGGGGTCGTTTACCCAGGAGTAGCAAATTCCCCGACCCGCTCGACCCTCCGGAATGCCGCGACCAACTGCGGGGCATTATTAAATGGGAGCTCATAGGTTGTACCCCGCCATCCGAAAAAGAAGGAAAGGCGTCCCCAGTACGTCGGGAAGGCCCGGTCGATAGGTGTCCATGCTCGGACTACCCCTTACATTTGCAGGACCCAAACTAAGGCGAGACAAACTACTACACTACGCCCCGTCCCACTAAAGGGTAATGTGGTTATACTGGCTAGGTCCGGTTTCGTACTATGGTCACCAAGGTTTTTCAAAAACAACTTTTCATCTCCATTTGCCTCCAGCAATATCTTTCATAAACCTTTTTGTGTTTCACAAAAACCACACTTGGGCAGGGCAACCCCATTCCAAGGTTTTCCAGAAAAACCTTTTTGCTTGAAAACAATTTTCACAAATATTTTTCCAGGGCTCCCAACCTATAGTCCAATTTCTCTTTGAAAAGAGGCGACAAGGGTGATAAGGTGGTAAGCACCATATCACTAATAGAGGTGTGGTCATTAGGTACCAACGAGGGCTGCACCCTAAGGGTGGATTAATAAAACTCCGGGTGGCACTAACCACCGAAATGAAAATAAAAAGACATGCACTTTATAAAACCTGCAATAATGCAAGAGTAAGATATATAGGATCAGAGATGCATCAAGAGGTGGCTTGCCTTGGTTGGCTAGGTGTCCCTGGTCTTCATCAAATTCCTCAAATTCTTATCCTCCTTCGAGTCCATCAACATTCGAATCTATCGCCGCGAAAAAAAAAGCACACATAAACAATCAGAAACCAGTACCACCACATCACACCAAGAAATAAAACATGGCACTAGTTCAAAAGAGTTGGTTTTGGTTCAACAATATCATTGCAAGTCGTTTCACAACATTGAAAATTTTAAAACAAAAGTTTTAGATTTTTGAACAACAACTAAGCATGAATTCTAATTAACTAGCAGATCAACTTACATGATCAAACAACAAGCAAACATAGATTCCACATAAAGGTATTTTTTAATACAAAGATAATAAACTTGTTTTTACAGGAAAAAAAATTATAATAATTTTTTATAACAAACTTTGAAATTAAAGTACACAAAGGTCATAAATAAATTATCATTTAATCCAGAAAAATCCCGTGCGTAAAGGACTGTGCATTTGATATGTGTTTTAATTTGCGATCTGTTGCAATTGGAAGCTCTAGATTCGCATTAATATTTGGGGAGATATTGACTATACAAGTTCTTTGATTGTTCCAAAGTATTAAAAGAATTTCCTGAAAAGAAAAAAAAAACTAAACGGACTGGGACTTGGCCGGCCTATGTGCTATATCCCGTGGGAAGTGGAGAAACTATTAAACTTTGAATCCAGCCCTACTTGTTAGCGTCACAACAAGTGCTAAATAGTAAGCTGCACTTGGATCTTGATCTAACGGCTACGAGAAGACTACTACTAAAAATAAAAGTTGGCCGCTTTAATAGTCGTGCAACAGTCTACGCACATGCATCGACTTGTGATTCTGCCTGCTGGCTGAAAGCGATCATGGTGAGTCGGGAGCTCACCAGGTACTGCTGGAGCTCGACGAGGACTGCCAGATGATGGCGAGGCGGACTAGGGTGGCCCAGCGAAGCATCTTGGACGTGCTGGAGACGTCGACGCGGACGGGAGCATGCGCGGTGCCGGGACAGACCGGCACGGACGACAGAACTTCGACAGCGGCGACCATCGATCTGATGCGACCTAGGTAAGGAGAAATGGGGCCGGTTAAGTCCGCTGGAGAGAGAGTAATATGGAGCACGGAGCGAGGAGGAGAAACAAGGGAGAGGCGAGCACAACCTCGAGGCGACGACACGGACGCGCGGGATGCTGCAGATTCGAATGGCCTGGGCTGGACCGGCCAGCCAAGGCCCGCGCACGCGAGGAGGGCGTGCATGCACACGTATCCGGCCGTCCTCGACGCGTTGTCCCGCGACGACGCTATACGGAGGTGCGGCAGCGACGGAGAAGGATCGACGGCTCACCGAGGGAGGTTCTGCGGCGGTTCAGGGAGGACGCGGAGGAGGAGCGGCGGGTCGGGCAGCGCAGGGGCGCGACGCGGCATGCCGACGAGCGCCCAGACGTCGACGCGGCTAGAGACGAGAGGTCGACGGCGCCGCGGACGTACTTGACGACGCCGGACACTCCACGAGCTCTCTGGAAAAACATGGGGTCCGGGTTAGAGCTGCACGAGGAAGCGGAAACACAAAGACGGGGGAAGAGACGGAGGGTGCAGCAGCCGCGCGCGTGTGCCGAGCGACGGCGGCGGCGTGGGGCTCGAGGAGTCCCGCAGGGAGGTTCTGAACATGCTTGTGGAGCTGCATGCCGGCGAGATGTTCTCTGGCCGGCACGGACGGAACTCCGTCGACGGCGACATGCACGGAGGATACGAGCTCGGCGGTGACGAAGGCGAGGCTGGGGATGGTGCGGCGGGAGAGCAGAGGCTCGCTTCATTCAGCTCGGCCATGCAGGGGCGGCTTCCCGGACGTCGACGCAGACGAGACAGCTCCGCGGTGAGGACCGGCACGATGAGGAAGTAGCGGCGCCGCCGCGAAGCAGGGAGCGGAGGGAGGTGGAGGCTCACCGCTGAGGGACCTGAGCAACGAAGTTCAGGCGGAGGGGCTCCTGGCGCGCTATCCTGGCGCCAGAGACGCACAGGCCGAGCTCCAGTCTCTCGCGTGGACGGGGACACGTTCCTCGACCGCACGGGAAGATGCCCGACGCCGGTGACCTCGCAGTGGTTCCTGGCAACGAAAAGGGGGCGGTTCAACTAGAGGGATATATCAGCGTCGAAGGGAACAAAGAGAAAGGGCGGAGGAGTGGTGGCAGCCGCGGCCACGACGTGCGCGGCGACATGCAGGACACCGCTCGGTCTGCTCCGCCGGCGAAGAAAGAAGGGAGCAGGGCTCCTCCTTCCGCTGCTCTGAGAGATGAAGAGAGGTGAGAGGAGAGGGAGTGAGGCCCGGGGACGGTGGAGAAGGTCTTAGGTTCGGTTTTAATAGGATGAGGACATGGTGCACCGCGACGGGGCGTGCACCGCGTCCATGGCGAGGGTGGCGACGTCCACGGCCATCCATTGGGCAAAAAGGGCGGTGGCTCTGGATAGAGGGAAGGTGCCAAGGCACGGTGGCGTGCCAGGAGAGGCAGGGCAGTGAGCTTGGTCGTCTCCTTGCTCAGGAAGGGATATACTAGTGCACGCACGCCAGGTGTTCGACGCTGTGCCTGCGTCTCAGAGCAGCTCGAACGCGGCCAGAAGGAACAAGACAAAGAGGAGAGCATGCTAGGGACGCCTCAAGGTCAGCTAGAGGAGGCTAGTGGCGCGCTGGATCGGGAAGAAACGCTCTAGAAAAATTTTGGTGCATGCGCTCGGCCTCCTTCTCCCTATTCCTCCAAATACTAAAAACCAGAAGGTGTACTGTAGCTCGTGAGTTTGGTCGACCAGAGAGAGAAGGTTAGGATGCTGGGTGGTGTAGGCTCGTGGTAACTCATTGGAGAAGCAAGATATGAGAGAGATGGTGACTTGGCATTCACACTAATTAACACACGTACAATGCATGGCCAAAGGACGGTCACTCTCCTTGTGCAAACGTAGGTGATTAAGAACAAGACCAGATGGCGTTTAAGATCAGCAAGGAGGTGATGTTGGTGATGGTGTGCCATTTTGGGGTAAGTGGATTATGATAAGACAGGGTTTAAATAGATAGTGAGGGAATTGACAAACTATATCAAGGATCATTATGATGGCATGCTTCATCATATCACGAGGCCAAAGTGGTGGTGTATAGATGGTCTTATTTCATTTTCGAAATTAAAGGTATGGGTTTTTATTCATCGAATGTGAATTGGTCGAAGTTTGGGTGAATTTCATTCAAAATAGCCTTTGAAATTTTTAATGGAGACAAGCTGATATTTGAAATAAAAAAATAGGTCTACTTGCATAACAATACATAGTAGATTTTTTTTTCTCTAAGCTTTTTGATATAGAAAAAAAAGTCCTATATACCACTGGCATGCATTTTGTAAATAGGGAAACAAATTTCTAGAAATAATTTTTTGAATGGAAAATGATATGATAAAACATATCAGTAACATTTCCCACTTTTTAAAGAGAACAATATTTCGAAAGTAGTTTGATAAAAACTAGAATTATTTTGGAAGTCAAAAGAAGAGGAAATGGGGGTTTAGGGCTTTATGAAGAGGGAGGGAACCTTCAGATTTTTTTTTTTTAAAAAAAAAAATTGGGAGTTGAGGCCAAGAATTCCTTAACAGAAGAGTTTAATGATCTTTGGAAGATAGAGATGAAAATCGAGATTGTACATTTGTTGGACAATGATTATCTAACAAGATCGGGACTAGATGAAGCGGGGACGTTAAGTGATAGATCAATGAGACATATTAGTGGCAAGAAAATTGCCAAGGATATTTGATCACAATCAAAAAGTCCTCTAATTATTTTTGGTGTCATGACCCTTATTTGATTTTAAAAAAAAATAGGTAAAAAGTTTAATTGAAAACTTTGAGAGGAGAGAGGGTTTTTAGAAGAGTAGGATGATCCATAGTAGATTTAGAATAAAATATGGATCACTCCATTTTACTTTTGGAAATCAAAACTGCATATAAAAGCTTTTATAAAATTTTAAAGTCTCACAAAGTAAGAGTATGCCATTTGGAAAATACTTTGTGTCAACAATAATTTTAGAAACCCCTATTGTAAAACTAGGATCTAAGTGACCATAGCCAATTTTAAATAAAATATTTTTGTCAATACTTTTTGAATTAAGACTTTGAGTGAAAAGACAAAACAGGATAGGTTTTGTGTTGTGTCAAAAAGTTCAAATACTTTTGCAGAGAGTAGATTGAAGTAATACAAGAGGGGCCATAGCATGAGTGTTTTTCTTGAGACCAGAGGATGTGAGTTGAGTTACTTCAGTTTGCACTATCAATCATCACTCAACAAACAAAGCCAGACAAACATTGCAATCAAAACATGTCAACGCTATATAAAAAAAGTTTTTGTTCCCCCTGGTTTTTGCACTCTAGACAACTAAACAAGGTTGCAAAAGTTGGGGTGTTACACCACCCATGCTATAGTCTGGATCCGCCCATGCTATAGTTTGAGGCCATTTGGATGACGTCGAAAAAATTCTTTGATTAGAAATGGGGTTGTTCGAACCCCGTAGTTGGATTTTTTTGAACCTTGATCTGTAGTACTGGGCAAAACCCTAGTTTAACCTATTTAATTATAGATTCGTAGGTCGATTTTTCTACGTTCCTTTTTATTAGTATTACTCTACTATGCAGCACATATGTGTTTGCCCGTCGAGTGAAACTCAGAGGAAGAGGGATCACTCGGAAGGAGAGAAGAAGGAGGGAGAGCATTATGGTGTCTCCCCTTTTTCGGGTGGTGATGTTGACTTTTGTTTAGGGTTTGTCAGTGAGCAGGAGGTGCGAGCGAGCGAGCGAGCGAGCGAGGCCAAGAATGAGAGAGATTTGTTTTTTTTGTGAGAGGGACAACCGAAGGATCCAGAAGGACCCACATACTTCCAATACGCATCCTGATGCGTCTTCTCTTGACAAAGAAGATGGCTGGGAGTTTGCGTACCTACTGCACGTGACTTGTGCTCACTGAAGTGTGGGACCTCACGCATGGGCACCACACGTAAGTGACAGACCTGTTGGTGTAAAAACTCGGTTGATTATTATAGTGCATTAGAACAAAGTTTCCTATGGATTCAAGGGTAGGAAATCCAAGTTAACTCATTTACATGACATTATTTTTTCCATGAAGCAAAGTTAACACATCTATCAATTGGTACATTTTGGAGTGACTAAGAAGGATCCATGCTTACTTTTTCGTTTTCACGTGTTAAACTTGTTTAAATCTTGGTCAAACCTAGGATTTGACAGAGATTCAAATGGGCGGAAAATTCAAAAAAAAAACAGAAAAATGAAAAACCAAAGCACATACGTAGTTTTCTTATGTCATATAGTAAGCATTCAAGTTGATAAACAAGGTCTAGACATATTCAAAACATACAAATCATGTATGTACCCCTAACCCTAAACTATGTCTTATGAAGTCAAGCATGAAGAGAAGTGGTTTTGGGTTTCAAACATGGAAATTTCAAAAACCTCCCAAAAACTTCATTTAGAGTGACTAAGAAGGATAAATGCTTCCCTTTTCATTTTCATGTTTTAAACTTGTTTAAATCTTGGTAAAACCTAGGATCTGACCAAGATTCAAATGGGCATCAAAAATAAAAAAAATCAGAAAAATGAAAAACCAAAGCACATAGTCTTCTTATGTCATATAGTAAGCATTAAAGTTGATAAACAAGGTCTAGACGTATTCAAACCGGACAAATCATGTATCTACCCCTAACCCTAAACTCTGTCTTATGAAGTCAAGCATGAAGAGAAGTTGTTTTGGGTTTCAAACATGGAAATTTCAAAAACCCTCTCAAAGAGCTTCATTTTGGAGTGACTAAGAAGGATCCATAGGAAACTATGTACTCATACTGTATAATGATCACCCGAGTTATTAGAGCAACAAGTCTGTCACTTACGTGTGGTTCCCATGCGTGAGGTCCCACACTTCGATGAGCACAAGTCACGTAGTCTTCTTATGTCATATAGTAAGCATTCAATTAAGTTGATAAACAAGGTCTAGACATATCAAACCAGAAAAATCATGTATCTACCCCCTATATATCCCTAAACCCTGACTTATGAAGTCAAGCATGAAGAGAAGAAGTGGTTTTTGGTTTCAAACATGGAAATTTCAAAAATCCTCCCAAGAGCTTCATTTTGGAGTGACTAGTTAAGACGCATACATGCTTACTTTTTCATATTCATGTTTTAAACTTGTTCAAATCTTGGTCAACAAAACCTAGCTACGATTTGACGAAGATTCAAATGGGTATAAAAAATTAAAACCAAGGTCTGCTCATGTCATATAGTAAGCATTCAATTAAATTGATAAACAAGGTCTAGACATATTCAAACTAGTAGGAAAGTCATGTATCTACCCCCTAACCCTAAACTATGTCTTATGAAGTCAAGCATGCATGAAGAAAAGTGGTTTTTGGTTTTCAAGCATGGAAATTTCAAAAACCCTCCCAAGAGCTACATATTGGAGTGACTAAGAAGGATAGATGCTTAATTTTTCATATTCATGTTTTAAACTTGATTAAATCATGGTCAAACCTAGAATTTGACCAAGATTCAAATGGGCATAAAAATTCAAAAAAAATGAAAAACCAATGCACATAGTCATCTTATGTCATCTAGTAAGCATTCAATTAAGTTGATAAACAAGGTCTAGACATATTCAAACCAGAAAATTCATGTATCAAGCTACCCCTAACCCCAAACTCTGTCTTATGAAGTCAAGCATGAAGAGAAGTACGTGGTTTTTTGGTTTCAAACATGGAAATTTCAAAACCCCTCTCAAGAGCTTCATTTTGGAGTGACTACGAAGGATACATGCTTAATTTTTCATATTCATGTTTTAAACTTGTTTAAATCATGGTCAAACCTAGGATTTGGCCAAGATTCAAATGGGCAAAATTTTAAAAAAATGAAAAATCAAGGCACATAGTCTTCTTATGTCATATAGTAAGCATCATTCAATTAAGTTGATAAACAAGGTCTAGACATATTCAAACGAGAGAAATCATGTATCTACCCCCCTAACACTAAACTCTGTCTCATGAAGTCAAGCGCATGCATGAAGATATGTGGTTTTTGGTTTCAAACATGGAAATTTCAAAAACCCTCGCAAGAGCTTCATTTCGAAGAGATTAATTAAGAAGCATACATGCATGCTTACTTTTTCATATTCATGTTTTAAACTTATATTCAAATCTTGGTGAAACCTAGGATTTGACCAAGATTCAAATGGGTATAAAAATTAAAAAAAAGGTCTTCTTATGTTATATAGTAGGCATTCAATTAAGTTGATAAACAAGGTCTAGACATATTCAAACAAGAAAAATCAAGCATGTATCTACCCCTAACCCTAAACTCTGTTTCATGAAGTCAAGCATGAAGATATGTGGTTTTTGGTTTCGAACATGGAAATTCAAAAACCCTCCCAAAAGCTTCATTTTGAAGTGACTAAGAAGCATACATGCTTACTTTTTCATATTCATGTTTTTAACTTATTCAAATCTTGGTGGAACCAAGGATTTGACCAAGATTCAAATGGGTATAAAAATTCAAAAAAAACAAGGTCTTCTTATGTTATATAGTAAGCATTCAATTATTTTGATAAACAAGGTCTACACATATTCAAACCAGGAAATTATGTATCTACCCCCTAATCCTAAACTCTGTCTTATGAAGTCAAGCATGCATGAAGAGAAGTGGTTTTTGGTTTCAAGCATGGAAATTTCAAAAACCCTCCCAAGAGCTTCATTTTGGAGTGACTAATTAAGAAGCATACGTACGTGCTTACTTTTTCATATTCATGTTTTAAACTTGTTCAAATCTTGGTCAAACCTATGATTTGACCAAGATTCAAATGGGTATAAAAAATGAAAACCAAGGTCTTCTTATGTCATATAGTAAGCATTCAATTAAGTTGATAAATAAGGTCTAGACATATTCAAACCAGAAAAATCATGTATCAAGCTACCCCTAACCCCTAATTAACTCTGTCTTATGAAATCAAGCATGAAGATAAGTATGTGTTTTTTTGGTTTCAAACATGGAAATTTCAAAAACCCTCTCAAGATCGAGCTTCATTTTGGAGTGACTACGAAGGATACATGCTTACTTTTTCATATTCATGTTTTAAACTTGTTTAAATCATGGTGAAACCTAGGATTTGACAAAGATTCAAATGGGCATAATTTAAAAAAAAACAAAAAATGAAAAACCAAGGCACATAGTCTTCTTATGTTATATTGTAAGCATTCAATTAAGTTGATAAACAAGGTCTAAACATATTCAAACCAGAGAAATCATGTATCTACCCCCTAACCTAAACTCTGTCTCATGAAGTCAAGCATGATGATATGTGGTTTTTTGGTTTCAAACATGGAAATTTCAAAAACCCTCCCAAGAGCTTCATTTTGGAGTGACTAATTAAGAAGCATACGTACGTGCTTACTTTTTCATATTCATGTTTTAAACTTGTTCAAATCTTGGTCAAACCTATGATTTGACCAATATTCAAATGGGTATAAAAAATGAAAACCAAGGTCTTCTTATGTCATATAGTAAGCATTCAATTAAGTTGATAAATAAGGTCTAGACATATTCAAACCAGAAAAATCATGTATCAAGCTACCCCTAACCCCTAATTAACTCTGTCTTATGAAGTCAAGCATGAAGATAAGTATGTGGTTTTTTGGTTTCAAACATGGCAATTTCAAAAACCCTCTCAAGATCGAGCTTCATTTTGGAGTGACTACGAAGGATACATGCTTACTTTTTCATATTCATGTTTTAAACTTGTTTAAATCATGGTCAAACCTAGGATTTGACAAAGATTCAAATGGGCATAATTAAAAAAAAAACAAAAAATGAAAAACCAAGGCACATAGTCTTCTTATGTTATATTGTAAGCATTCAATTAAGTTGATAAACAAGGTCTAGACATATTCAAACCAGAGAAATCATGTATCTACCCCCTAACCTAAACTCTGTCTCATGAAGTCAAGCATGATGATATGTGGTTTTTTGGTTTCAAACATGGAAATTTCAAAAACCCTCCCAAGAGCTTCATTTTGAAGTGATTAATTATGAAGCACACATGCATGCTTACTTTTTCATATTCATGTTTTAAACTTATTCAAATCTTGGTGAAACCTAGGATTTGACCAAGATTCAAATCCGTATAAAAATTAAAAAACAAAATAAAAAAAACAAGGTCTTCTTATGTTATATAGTAAGCATTCAATTATGTTGATAAATAAGGTCTAGACATATTCAAACCAGAAAAATCATGTATCTACCCCTAACCCTAAACTTTGTCTTATGAAGTCAAGCATGAAGAGAAGTGGTTTTTGGTTTCAAGCATGGAAATTTCAAAACCTCCCCAAACTTCATTTTAGAGTGACTAAGAAGGATACAAGCTTCCCTTTTCATTTTCATGTTTTAAACTTGTTTAAATTATCTTGGTCCGCCCATGCTATAGTCCTGGATCCGCCCATGCTATAGTTTGAGGCCATTTGGATGACGTCGAAAAAATTCTTTGATTAGAAATGGGGTTGTTCGAACCCCGTAGTTGGATTTTTTGAACCTTGATCTCGTAGTAATCTTGGGCAAAACCCTAGTTTAACCTATTTAATTATAGATTCGTAGGTCGATTTTTCTACGTTCCTTTTTATTAGTATTACTCTACTATGCAGCACATATGTGTTTGCCCGTCGAGTGAAACTCGGAGGAAGAGGGATCACTCGGAAGGAGAGAAGAAGGAGGGAGAGCATCATGGTGTCTCCCTTTTTCGGGTGATGATGTTGACTTTTGTGCAGTGGTTTGTCAAAGGAGCAGGAGGTGCGAGCGAGCGAGCGAGCGAGGCCGAGAATGAGAGAGATTTGTTTTTTTGTGAGAGGGACAACCGAAGGATCCGTAAGGACCCACATACTTCCAATACGCATCCCGATGCGTCTTCTCTTGACAAAGAAGATGGTCGGGAGTTTGCGTACCTACCGCACGTGACTTGTGCTCACTGAAGTGTGGGACCTCACGCATGGGCACCACACGTAAGTGACAGACCTGTTGGTGTAAAAACTCGGTTGATTATTATAGTGCATTAGAACAAAGTTTCCTATGGATTCAAGGGTAGGAAATCCAAGTTAACTCATTTACATGACATTATTTTTTCCATGAAGCAAAGTTAACACATCTATCAATTGGTACATTTTGGAGTGACTAAGAAGGATCCATGCTTACTTTTTCGTTTTCACGTGTTAAACTTGTTTAAATCTTGGTCAAACCTAGTTTTTGACTTAGTTTCAAATGGGCGGAAAATTCAAAAAAAAAACAGAAAAATGAAAAACCAAAGCACATACGTAGTTTTCTTATGTCATATAGTAAGCATTCAAGTTGATAAACAAGGTCTAGACATATTCAAAACATACAAATCATGTATGTACCCCTAACCCTAAACTATGTCTTATGAAGTCAAGCATGAAGAGAAGTGGTTTTGGGTTTCAAACATGGAAATTTCAAAAACCTCCCAAAAACTTCATTTAGAGTGACTAAGAAGGATAAATGCTTCCCTTTTCATTTTCATGTTTTAAACTTGTTTAAATCTTGGTAAAACCTAGGATCTGACCAAGATTCAAATGGGCATCAAAAATAAAAAAAATCAGAAAAATGAAAAACCAAAGCACATAGTCTTCTTATGTCATATAGTAAGCATTAAAGTTGATAAACAAGGTCTAGACGTATTCAAACCAGACAAATCATGTATCTACCCCTAACCCTAAACTCGGTCGATCTTATGAAGTCTAGCATGAAGAGAAGTTGTTTTGGGTTTCAAACATGGAAATTTAAAAAACCCTCCCAAAGAGCTTCATTTTGGAGTGACTAAGAAGGATCCATAGGAAACTATGTACTAATACAGTATAATGATCACCCGAGTTATTAGAGCAACAAGTCTGTCACTTACGTGTGGTTCCCATGCGTGAGGTCCCACACTTCAGTTGAGCACAAGTCACGTAGTCTTCTTATGTCATATAGTAAGCATTCAATTAAGTTGATAAACAAGGTCTAGACATATCAAACCAGAAAAATCATGTATCTACCCCCTATATATCCCTAAACCCTGACTTATGAAGTCAAGCATGAAGAGAAGAAGTGGTTTTTGGTTTCAAACATGGAAATTTCAAAAATCCTCCCAAGAGCTTCATTTTGGAGTGACTAGTTAAGACGCATACATGCTTACTTTTTCATATTCATGTTTTAAACTTGTTCAAATCTTGGTCAACAAACCTAGCTACGATTTGACGAAGATTCAAATGGGTATAAAAAATTAAAACCAAGGTCTGCTCATGTCATATAGTAAGCATTCAATTAAATTGATAAACAAGGTCTAGACATATTCAAACTAGTAGGAAAATCATGTATCTACCCCCTAACCCTAAACTATGTCTTATGAAGTCAAGCATGCATGAAGAAAAGTGGTTTTTGGTTTTCAAGCATGGAAATTTCAAAAACCCTCCCAAGAGCTACATATTGGAGTGACTAAGAAGGATAGATGCTTAATTTTTCATATTCATGTTTTAAACTTGATTAAATCATGGTCAAACCTAGAATTTGACCAAGATTCAAATGGGCATAAAAATTCAAAAAATGAAAAACCAATGCACATAGTCATCTTATGTCATCTAGTAAGCATTCAATTAAGTTGATAAACAAGGTCTAGACATATTCAAACCAGAAAATTCATGTATCAAGCTACCCCTAACCCCAAACTCTGTCTTATGAAGTCAAGCATGAAGAGAAGTACGTGGTTTTTTGGTTTCAAACATGGAAATTTCAAAACCCCTCTCAAGAGCTTCATTTTGGAGTGACTACGAAGGATACATGCTTAATTTTTCATATTCATGTTTTAAACTTGTTTAAATCATGGTCAAACCTAGGATTTGGCCAAGATTCAAATGGGCAAAATTTTAAAAAAAATGAAAAATCAAGGCACATAGTCTTCTTATGTCATATAGTAAGCATCATTCAATTAAGTTGATAAACAAGGTCTAGACATATTCAAACGAGAGAAATCATGTATCTACCCCCTAACACTAAACTCTGTCTCATGAAGTCAAGCGCATGCATGAAGATATGTGGTTTTTGGTTTCAAACATGGAAATTTCAAAAACCCTCCCAAGAGCTTCATTTCGAAGAGATTAATTAATAAGCATACATGCATGCTTACTTTTTCATATTCATGTTTTAAACTTATATTCAAATCTTGGTGAAACCTAGGATTTGACCAAGATTCAAATGGGTATAAAAATTAAAAAAAAGGTCTTCTTATGTTATATAGTAGGCATTCAATTAAGTTGATAAACAAGATCTAGACATATTCAAACAAGAAAAATCAAGCATGTATCTACCCCTAACCCTAAACTCTGTTTCATGAAGTCAAGCATGAAGATATGTGGTTTTTGGTTTCGAACATGGAAATTCAAAAACCCTCCCAAGAGCTTCATTTTGAAGTGACTAAGAAGCATACATGCTTACTGTTTCATATTCATGTTTTTAACTTATTCAAATCTTGGTGGAACCAAGGATTTGACCAAGATTCAAATGGGTATAAAAGTTCAAAAAAAACAAGGTCTTCTTATATGTTATATAGTAAGCATTCAATTAATTTGATAAACAAGGTCTACACATATTCAAACCAGGAAAATCATGTATCTACCCCCTAACCCTAAACTCTGTCTTATGAAGAAGTCAAGCATGCATGAAGAGAAGTGGTTTTTGGTTTCAAGCATGGAAATTTCAAAAACCCTCCCAAGAGCTACATATTGGAGTGACTAAGAAGGATAGATGCTTAATTTTTCATATTCATGTTTTAAACTTGTTTAAATCATGGTCAAACCTAGGATTTAACCAAGATTCAAATGGGCAAAATTTTAAAAAATGAAAAATCAAGGCACATAGTCTTCTTATTTTTGGTTTCAAACATGGAAATTTCAAAAACCCTCCCAAAGAGCTTCATTTTGGAGTGACTAAGAAGGATCCATAGGAAACTATGTACTAATACAGTACAATGATCACCCGAGTTATTAGAGCAACAAGTCTGTCACTTACGTGTGGTTCCCATGCGTGAGGTCCCACACTTCAGTGAGCACAAATCACGTACGCTAGGTAGGCAAACTCCCGGCCATCTTCTTTGTCAAGAGAGAGGCATCAACACTCTCTCTCTCTCTCTCCAATTATCCACCTCCGTTGGCTGCCGGTTTTGGCAGGTCGTTTCTAGCTCAGCTCGTAGGCCATGGTGTGCAGCTCGTAGCCATGGCGATTTGGTCGCGCCAAGTGGTTCGTCCCCGGCTCCGACGAGGATCAATCCGGACGGTGCCTATTAAGGACCCGATCGCATTTCTTGCTTTCAGCATGGGGTCTACCATGTAAATCTTAGGGATTTAGACGTAATTTCCTGTTTATTTTGTGTCCCGTCAGAACTCCGCTCCGATGCATATTGGAAATCTGGGTCCTTCAGGATCGTTCGGTTGTCCCTCTAAAAAAAAACATCTCTCTCATTCTCGGCCTTTCTCGCTCACTCGCACCCCCCTGCGCACTGACAACACACAACAGTCAACATCACCAGAAAAAGGACAGACACCATAAATAAGTGGGGCCCCGTGACTGCTCTCCCTTCGTCTCCTCCCGTGTGATCCCTCTTCCTCCGACTCCCGACCTTGCGGAAAAGAAAAATGAAATGAAAGAGTTTCACTGGACGGGCAAACACATGTGCTGCCTAGTAATAATAATAATAACGTAAAAAAATCGACCTACGGATCTATTATTAAATAAGCTAAACTAGGGTTTTGCCCAGTACTACGGATCAATTTCTGAAAATCCAACTACGGGGTTCGATTTTGGCCTGCTAATATAAAATTATATAATCCGAACTAGTATTCCTCTAAAAAATCATTTTGGTATGCATCGTTTGGTACTTTTCATAGCTAGAGTGCTTACTCCCTCCGTTAGCAAATAGTCTTCGTATGTCATATAGTAAGCATTAAAGTTGATAAACAAGGTCTAGACGTATTCAAACCAGACAAATCATGTATCTACCCCTAACCCTAAACTCTGTCTTATGAAGTCAAGCATGAAGAGAAGTTGTTTTGGGTTTCAAACATGGAAATTTCAAAAACCCTCTCAAAGAGCTTCATTTTGGAGTGACTAAGAAGGATCCATAGGAAACTATGTACTAATACAGTATAATGATCACCCGAGTTATTAGAGCAACAAGTCTGTCACTTACGTGTGGTTCCCATGCGTGAGGTCCCACACTTCAGTGAGCACAAGTCACGTAGTCTTCTTATGTCATATAGTAAGCATTCAATTAAGTTGATAAACAAGGTCTAGACATATCAAACCAGAAAAATCATGTATCTACCCCCTATATATCCCTAAACCCTGACTTATGAAGTCAAGCATGAAGAGAAGAAGTGGTTTTTGGTTTCAAACATGGAAATTTCAAAAATCCTCCCAAGAGCTTCATTTTGGAGTGACTAGTTAAGACGCATACATGCTTACTTTTTCATATTCATGTTTTAAACTTGTTCAAATCTTGGTCAACAAACCTAGCTACGATTTGATGAAGATTCAAATGGGTATAAAAAATAAAACCAAGGTCTGCTCATGTCATATAGTAAGCATTCAATTAAATTGATAAACAAGGTCTAGACATATTCAAACTAGTAGGAAAATCATGTATCTACCCCTAACCCTAAACTATGTCTTATGAAGTCAAGCATGCATGAAGAAAAGTGGTTTTTGGTTTTCAAGCATGGAAATTTCAAAAACCCTCCCAAGAGCTACATATTGGAGTGACTAAGAAGGATAGATGCTTAATTTTTCATATTCATGTTTTAAACTTGATTAAATCATGGTCAAACCTAGAATTTGACCAAGATTCAAATGGGCATAAAAATTCAAAAAAAATGAAAAACCAATGCACATAGTCATCTTATGTCATCTAGTAAGCATTCAATTAAGTTGATAAACAAGGTCTAGACATATTCAAACCAGAAAATTCATGTATCAAGCTACCCCTAACCCCAAACTCTGTCTTATGAAGTCAAGCATGAAGAGAAGTACGTGGTTTTTTGGTTTCAAACATGGAAATTTCAAAACCCCTCTCAAGAGCTTCATTTTGGAGTGACTACGAAGGATACATGCTTAATTTTTCATATTCATGTTTTAAACTTGTTTAAATCATGGTCAAACCTAGGATTTGGCCAAGATTCAAATGGGCAAAATTTTAAAAAAAATGAAAAATCAAGGCACATAGTCTTCTTATGTCATATAGTAAGCATCATTCAATTAAGTTGATAAACAAGGTCTAGACATATTCAAACGAGAGAAATCATGTATCTACCCCCTAACACTAAACTCTGTCTCATGAAGTCAAGCGCATGCATGAAGATATGTGGTTTTTGGTTTCAAACATGGAAATTTCAAAAACCCTCCCAAGAGCTTCATTTCGAAGAGATTAATTAAGAAGCATACATGCATGCTTACTTTTTCATATTCATGTTTTAAACTTATATTCAAATCTTGGTGAAACCTAGGATTTGACCAAGATTCAAATGGGTATAAATTTTTTAAAAAAGGTCTTCTTATGTTATATAGTAGGCATTCAATTAAGTTGATAAACAAGGTCTAGACATATTCAAACAAGAAAAATCAAGCATGTATCTACCCCTAACCCTAAACTCTGTTTCATGAAGTCAAGCATGAAGATACGTGGTTTTTGGTTTCGAACATGGAAATTCAAAAACCCTCCGAAGAGCTTCATTTTGAAGTGACTAAGAAGCATACATGCTTACTTTTTCATATTCATGTTTTTAACTTATTCAAATCTTGGTGGAACCAAGGATTTGACCAAGATTCAAATGGGTATAAAAGTTCAAAAAAACAAGGTCTTCTTATATGTTATATAGTAAGCATTCAATTAATTTGATAAACAAGGTCTACACATATTCAAACCAGGAAAATCATGTATCTACCCCCTAACCCTAAACTCTGTCTTATGAAGAAGTCAAGCATGCATGAAGAGAAGTTAGTTTTGGTTTCAAGCATGGAAATTTCAAAAACCCTCCCAAGAGCTACATATTGGAGTGACTAAGAAGGATAGATGCTTAATTTTTCATATTCATGTTTTAAACTTGTTTAAATCATGGTCAAACCTAGGATTTAACCAAGATTCAAATGGGCAAAATTTTAAAAAATGAAAAATCAAGGCACATAGTCTTCTTATTTTTGGTTTCAAACATGGAAATTTCAAAAACCCTCCCAAAGAGCTTCATTTTGGAGTGACTAAGAAGGATCCATAGGAAACTATGTACTAATACAGTATAATGATCACCCGAGTTATTAGAGCAACAAGTCTGTCACTTACGTGTGGTTCCCATGCGTGAGGTCCCACACTTCAGTGAGCACAAGTCACGTACGCTAGGTAGGCAAACTCCCGGCCATCTTCTTTGTCAAGAGAGAGGCATCAACACACACACACTCTCTCTCTCTCTCTCTCCAATTATCCACCTCTGTTGGCTGCCGGTTTTGGCAGGTCGTTTCTAGCTCAGCTCGTAGGCCATGGTGTGCAGGCTCTGTAGCCATGGCGATTTGGTCGCGCCAAGTGGTTCGTCCCCGGCTCCGACGAGGATCAATCCGGACGGTGCCTATTAAGGACCCGATCGCATTTCTTGCTTTCAGCATGGGGTCTACCATGTAAATCTTAGGGATTTAGACGTAATTTCCTGTTTATTTTGTGTCCTGCTGTAAACTCCGCTCTGATGCATATTGGAAATCTGGGTCCTTCAGGATCGTTCGGTTGTCCCTCTAAAAAAAAACATCTCTCTCATTCTCGGCCTTTCTCGCTCGCTCGCACCCCCCTGCGCACTGACAACCCTGCACAACAGTCAACATCACCAGAAAAAGGACAGACACCATAAATAAGTGGGGCCCCGTGACTGCTCTCCCTTCGTCTCCTCCCGTGTGATCCCTCTTCCTCCGACTCCCGACCTTGCAGAAAAGAAAAATGAAATGAAAGAGTTTCACTGGACGGGCAAACACATGTGCTGCCTAGTAATAATAATAATAACGTAAAAAAATCGACCTACGAATCTATTATTAAATAAGCTAAACTAGGGTTTTGCCCAGTACTACGGATCAATTTCTGAAAATCCAACTGCGGGGTTCGATTTTGGCCTGCTAATATAAAATTATATAATCCGAACTAGTATTCCTCTAAAAAATCATTTTGGTATGCATCATTTGGTACTTTTCATAGCTAGAGTGCTTACTCCCTCCGTTAGCAAATAGTCTTCGTATGTCATATAGTAAGCATTAAAGTTGATAAACAAGGTCTAGACGTATTCAAACCAGACAAATCATGTATCTACCCCTAACCCTAAACTCTGTCTTATGAAGTCAAGCATGAAGAGAAGTTGTTTTGGGTTTCAAACATGGAAATTTCAAAAACCCTCTCAAAGAGCTTCATTTTGGAGTGACTAAGAAGGATCCATAGGAAACTATGTACTAATACAGTATAATGATCACCCGAGTTATTAGAGCAACAAGTCTGTCACTTACGTGTGGTTCCCATGCGTGAGGTCCCACACTTCAGTGAGCACAAGTCACGTAGTCTTCTTATGTCATATAGTAAGCATTCAATTAAGTTGATAAATGATGACCCACAAGTATAGGGGGTGTATCGTAGTATCTTCGATAAGTAAGAATGTCGATCCCAACGAGGAGCAGAAGGTGTTGACAAGCAGTTTCGATGAAGGATTCACTGTAAATGCTCACAGACAAGTAATCAGGGGGGTTTGATGTAACAGTTGAATAATGTACGAGTATGTAAAGTGCGAGAGTAATAATTGCAGCGAGTGGCCCAATCCTTTTTAGCACAAAGGACAAGCCGGTTTGTTTACTTATAATGACCAAACGTTCTTGAGGACACACGGGATTTTAGTCTAGTGCTTTCGCTACATACGGCTAAATAATCTTCATTGTTGTGATAAGTGTTGTGTGGGTGAACCTATGCTAATGTACCGCCCTTCCTAGGACTAATACATACTTGTGATTATACCCCTTGCAAGCATCCGCAACTACAAGAAAGTAATTAAGAAATAAATCTAACCACAGCCTTAAACTCTGAGATCCTGCGATCCCTCCTGCATCGATATACCAACGGGGGTTTAGGTTTCTGTCACTCCGGCAACCCCGCAATTGGCAAACGAATACAAGATGCATTCCCCTAGGCCCATAAATGGTGAAGTGTCATGTAGTCGACGTTCACATGACACCACTAGAAGAATAACACCACAACTTAAATATCACACCATTGAATATTACTCATCCATAGTTCACTACTAACATTTAGACTTCACCCATGTCCTCAAGAACTAAACGAACTACTCACGAGACATCATACGGAACATGATCAGAGGTGATATGATGATGAATAACAATCTGAACATAAACTTGGTTCAATGGTTTCACTCAATAGCATCAACAACAAGTAGAAATCGATACCGGGAGAGTTTCCCCTATTAAACAATCAAGATCAAACCCAAATTGCTATGGCGGTGACGGTGTCCAGCGGTGATGACGGCGGTGATGATGGTGGAGATGATGATGATGGTGATGGCGATGATGTCCAGCTCGATGACGGTGACGATGGCGTCGATTTCCCCTCCCGGAGGGAATTTCCCCGGCGGATTCCTGCCCGCCGGAGAGCTCTTTTCTCTCTGGTGTTCTCCGCCCGCGCAGGCGGTCAGAACTCTTCGCGAGGTACCCTCTGTGGCTTAGGTCTTCGGGACGAAGGGTTTGGCGAAGAAAAGGAGGTGAAAGGGGTCGTGGGCCCTCCACACCACAGGCCGGCGCGGCCAGGGCCTGGGCCGCGCCGCCCTAGGGTGTGGGCCCACCCTGGCTGCTCCTGGCTCCTCCTTCTGGCTTCCTTCGTCATCTTGAAAAATAGGATTTTTGGTATAATTTCCTTCCAGAGTTGATCTTCCGAAATATTGCGTTCTGACGGTGCTTTTTCCAGCGAATCCTCGCTCCGGTGTTCGATCCTCCAATAACGATGAACCATGCCAAAGAGATGAAAGAACATACGTAATGTGTCCCCATATGACCAATATCAATGTATACCAGCAAATTACGATAGAAAAGAGTGATGCAAATTCGACGTATCAACTCCCCCAAGCTTAGACGTCGCTTGTCCCCAAGCGCAACGGAGCTCGATAGACATGCCCACATGTTTATGGAGTGAAGAGTCGATAAATAAAATACGGACAAGAAGCATCATATTCATTCACACAGGACATTATAGTAGACAACCTCTTATAACTCATATTGAAACAAGTATAGGGTAATCACAAGTAAAGGTGCATGAGAAATCATGATTGGTGATGGCAAACTTCGTTCTTGGTCAGAGAACAACTAACAGATTATATTTATCTTATTGAGCAGCGCTCTCATGTTAGAGTTTATAAGGCACAACTTGCATACTCAATCATAATGGTCTTCTCATGGTCATTGATAACTTGCAAAGCTATATTCATTCAGATAAAACTTGTACTAAACAAGGAAGAATAAAAGACATGATGTAGCAAATCACAATATTATGGTTTGATCACAACTACTCAAATGCTTGCTTGAGATGGAGGGAAATAGGTTTATCGACTCAACATAAAGTAAAAGACAGGCCCTTCGCAGAGGGAAGCAGGGATTAAATCATGTGCTAGAGCTTTTTCAGTTTTGCAATCATATAAAGAGAATAAAAGTAACATTTTGAGAAGTGTTTGTTGTTGTCAACGACCGGTAGCGGGTACTCTAACCCCCTTGCCGACAACCTCCTAAGAGCGGCTCCCATATTATTTTCATTTTGTGTGGCACTCCTTCCAACCTTTCTTTCACAAACCATGGCTAACCGAATCCTCGGGTGCCTGCCAACAATCTCATACCATGAAGGAGTGCCTTTTTATTTTAGTTTTATTATGATGATGACACTCCCCCCAACCTTTGCTTACACAAGCCATGGCTAACCGAATCCTTCGGGTGCCGTCCATCAATCACATACCATGGAGGAGTGTCTATTTAGTTTAATTAATTTGGGACTGGGAATCCCATTGCCGCTCTTTTTGCGAAATTATTGGATAAGCGGATGTAGCCACTAGTCCATTGGTGAAAGTTGCCCAACAAGATTGAAAGATAAAACACCACATACTTCCTCATGAGCTATGAAACATTAACACAAATAAGAGATACTAAGTTTTGAATTGTTTAAAGGTAGCACATGAAGTATTTACTTGGAATGGCAGAAAATACCATGTAGTAGGTAGGTATGGTGGACACAAATGGCATAGGTTTGGGTTAAGGTTTGGATGCACGAGAAGTATTCCCTCTCGGTGTGTGTCTTTGGCTAGCAAGGTTAATTAGCAAGCATAAGAGTCGAGGGAAACAAACAAATATACATGAGATAGAAACAATCATGCATCTTCCTTGTAAGCACAAACAATTTTAACTTCAGAATAATAAGCTATGAGCTAACAAGAAAGACAATGAAACATCTACATGTATTTCTCTTTTCTATTTAAACCTTAAAGTGTTGTTGCTATTGACCCATGCTAAGTTTGCCAAAACCAAATAGATTTATTCAATGCTCCCAAAGTGATACCAATACTAACAACAAGGTGAATCATATAGTAAAGATTGCAAACTAAAATAAGATGTGCAATATGTAAATGATAAGACTTCTCATTAATATTCCATAACGATAACTCACACCAAGGGATACATAGACAACCAACTAAAGGAGAGATACTTCCAAACGCAACCCATCTTATATGGTAACTTCCCTACTCATGATATGACACTACTTGACAATAAAAGTAAAAGGTAGTGATAATGTGATACCGCGGCACTCCCCCAAGCTTGGAACAAACCAAGGGGATGCCAATACCGATGATGAATTACTCCTGCGGCGATGGTGGTGATGAACTCCCGTCATCAAACTTCCAAGGAAGAGGCTCTCCATCAAGAAACGACGTCTTGGTCTTGGGGATCCTGAAACTAGCAAAGACGGCTTATGTATTTAAACCTGTTTTCATACTCACAGTTCTGATTCTGAAAATCATAGAGTTGTGCTTGGAGCTTGTTGGTGGTGTCGTGAAGCGAGAGGATGTCGCTCCAAAGCTTTGCAGTTTCCTTCTCATGTTCAGCAATGAGTTCAGACACAATCGTGGAAGATATCCACCTCACGCTCAGCCATCTTCTTGTACTTGAAAACCTCTTGTTCTAACTTCTCCATCCTGTCTTCCGTGCTTCCTTCTCCTTTAGGACCCTGGACATCCTTGACCTGCAGCTTCTCCTTCAACGAGCAGCAACTCCTTGGGGTGCATCTTCAGCTCCTCCATGTACAAGTTGCCAACATCCTTGCTTGGAGCCGTCCTTCGGAGTTTCCGACGAAGACATGATGACTCTAGATCCGAAACAAATCCTGGCGAAACAGCTCGAAACACAAAACGTCGAAAACACGATATATTTACCTCCAGGGGTCCGTGAGATGATATATCAAATATTTTCGCGAAATAAGGAAAATACCAGATCGAATCCAGTCGGAAAGGAGCGACGGGCGGCCAAACCATAGGCCGACGCGGGCCCAGGTCGGCCGCGCCGCCTATGGTGGCACCCCTCGTGCGTCCTTTCCACTCCGTTTCGAACTCGTAATTTCTCATATTTTCCAAAAACAGCAAAAATATAGTTCGGAAGGTAAATTGCATACTTTTCATTACCAGTACTGTTACCTATTCAAAGTCGAGTTCTGGCGGACTGTCAATTTGCCCTTTGATGAAATCTTCCGGTGTCTCCACTTGAATAATATCAACATCAACATTATAGGAATCACCTGAGATATAATGCTTGAGTCTTTGTCCATTCACCACTTGCGTAGCATTGCCTTGGAGAGAGCTAATTTTGATTGCTCCTGAACGATACACCTCCTCGACAACATATGGTCCTTCCCATTTCGAGAGTAATTTCCACCGCAAAGAATCTGAGACGAGACCGATACAATAGGACTTTATCCCCAATATTAAATTCTCTTTTGATAATCCTCCTATCATGCCATTTTTTAACTTTCTCTTTAAAGAGTTTAGCATTTTCATAAGCTTCACTTCTCCATTCATCTAGGGAACTCAATTGCAACAACCTCTTATCACCGGCAAGTTTAGGATCTTTATTTAATTCTCTAACAGCCCAATAAGCTTTGTGCTCTAGTTCTAAAGGTAAATGACGAGCTTTCCCATAAACCATTTTATAAGGTGACATTCCCATGGGATTTTTATAAGCAGTTCTATAAGCCCAAAGTGCATCCTTCAATTTACTAGCCCAATTCTTTCTAGTTTTATTAACGGTCTTTCCCAAAATAGATTTAATCTCTCTATTTGATAACTCTACTTGACCACTAGTTTGAGGATGATAAGCGAAGCAATTCTATGATTAATACCATACCTAGCAAGAGTTTTTCTAAAACCTCCATGAATAAAATGAGAACCTCCATCAGTCATAATATATCTAGGTACTCCAAATCTAGGAAAAATAATATCTAAGAGCATTCTTAAAGAGGTCTCACCATCGGCACTTTTTGTAGGTATAGCCTCCACCCATTTAGTAACATAATCAACAGCAACAAGTATATGAGTGTTACCTTCTGAAGACGGAAAAGGTCCCATGAAGTCAAATCCCCAACAATCAAACGGTTCAATAACAAGAGTATAATTCATAGGCATTTCATTGCGTCTGGAGATATTACCAACCCTTTGGCATTCATCACACGATAAAATAAACTTTCTCGCATCTTTGAAGAGAGTTGGCCAATAAAAACCTGATTGTAGAACCTTTTGCGCGGTTCTTTCTCCGGCGTGATGTCCTCCATAAGCACTACCATGACATTTACTCAATATCTCCTGTTGTTCATATTCGGGAACACATCTTCGCATAATACCATCCACTCCTTCTTTATATAAGTGTGGGTTATCCCAGAAATAATGCCTCAAATCATAAAAGAATTTCCTCCTTTGCTGAACTGAAAAGGTTGGAGGCAAGTACTTGGAAACAATAAAGTTAGCATAATCAGCATACCAAGGACTGTCTCGCGAGCTCACCTTTATTACAGCCAATTGTTCATTTGGAAAACTATCATTAACAGGAACAGGATCATAAGCAATATTTTCCAATCTAGACAAATTATCAGCAACAGGATTATCAGCACCTTTCCTATCTACAATATGTAAATCAAATTCTTGCAAAAGAAGTACCCATCTAATAAGCCTCGGCTTAGCATCTTTCTTTGTCATTAGGTATCTAATTGCAGCATGATCAGTATGAATAGTAACTTTTGAATCAACAATATAAGATCTAAATTTATCACAAGCAAAAACTACAGCTAATAATTCCTTTTCAGTTGTAGCATAATTTCTTTGAGCAGCATCAAGAGTTTTACTAGCATAATGAATAACATTCAGTTTTTTATCTACTCGCTGTCCAAGAACAGCGCCTACAGCAAAATCACTAGCATCACACATAATTTCAAAGGGTAAATTCCAATCAGGGGGTTGAACTATAGGAGCAGTTGTTAAGGCTTTTTTAAGAGTTTCAAAAGCTTCCTTACAATCGTCATCAAAAACAAATGGTACATCTTTTTGAAGAAGATTAGTAAGAGGCTTTGAAATCTTGGAGAAATCTTTAATAAATCTCCTATAAAACCCAGCATGACCAAGAACACTACGAATACCTTTAACATCCCTCGGATAGGGCATCTTCTCAATTGCTTCAACTTTAGCTCTATCAACTTCAATACCTCTCTCAGAAATTTTATGTCCCAATACAATTCCTTCATTAACCATAAAGTGGCATTTCTCCCAATTAAGAACAAGGTTAGTTTCTTCACATCTCTGCAAAACTTTATCAAGGTTTCGCAAGCAACTATCAAAAGAATTCCCATAGACGGAAAAATCATCCATGAATACCTCTACAATACTTTCACAAAAACCATGAAAAATAGCAGACATGCATCTTTGAAAAGTAGCAGGAGCATTACATAAACCAAAAGGCATGCGTCTATAAGCATAAGTTCCATAAGGACAAGTAAAGGTGGTTTTCTCTTGATCTTTAGCTTTAACAGCAATTTGTGAAAACCCAGAATAACCATCAAGAAAGCAAAAATGAGTATTTTTAGACAATCTTTCTAGCATTTGATCAATAAATGGTAAAGGGTAATGATCTTTTTTAGTAACTTTATTAACTTTTCGAAAATCAATGCACATTCTATACCCTACAACTACTCTTTGAGGAATGAGCTCATCATTATCATTAGGCACAACAGTCATACCTCCTTTCTTGGGAACACAGTGCACAGGACTAACCCATCTACTATCAGCAATAGGATATATAATACCAGCTTCAAGGAGTCGTAGTACCTCATTCCTTACCACTTCTTTCATCTTTGGAATTAGACGACGCTGAGGTTCAACAACAGGCTTTGCATCATCTTCCATATTAATAGCATGTTGGCAAATAGAAGGAGAAATCCCCTTCAAATCATCAAGAGTGTAGCCAATAGCGCCTCGATGCTTCTTCAATATTTCCAATAACCTTTCTTCCTCAATCTCTGAAAGCTTAGAACTAATAATAATAGGATATATTTTCTTATCATCAATATGAGCATATTTAAGATTATCAGGTAAAGGCTTTAAATCAAAAACAGGATCTTCCTTTGGTGGCGGTGTTGTACCCAAATCTTCCACCGGTAAATCATGCTTGAGAATAGGTTGGCGAAGAAAAATTTCCTCAAGCTCATCTCTTTCTTTCCTAAAAATTTCGCTCTCGCTATCCTCCAAATGTTGCTGCAAAGGATTATTAGGAACAAGAACAATAGATGCACATTGCTCCATTTTAATATCATTACTAGGCAAATCAGCTTTATAAGGAGTTTTAGTAAATTTAGAGAAGTTAAACTCATAAGATTCACCAGCAAATTTAGTCAAAATTTTCTCTTTCTTGCAATCTATAATAGCTCCACAAGTATTTAGAAAAGGTCTACCAAAGATAATAGGACAATAATCACTAGCAAGCAGAACCAAGTACCAAAAAGTCAAAGGATATTTAATCTTACCGCATAAAACTTCCACATCTCGAACAATACCAATTGGAGAAATAGTTTCTCTATTAGCCAGCTGAATAACCACATCAATATCTTCAAGTTCACAAGAATCAATTTCGTGCATAATCTCCGTGTAAAGCTCATACGGAATAGCACTAACACTTGCACCAATATCACATAATCCATAATAGCAATGATCACCAATTTTAACAGATAGCATAGGAACACTAGCTTGTTTGGGTTTATTAGGATGTGAGACAATATTAGAAGCATCTTCACAGAAAATAATATGACCATCCTCCACACTTTCAGTCACAAGATCTTTAATTATTGCAACAGCAGGTTCAACTTTTATTTGTTCTTCAGGTTCTACAGGTTTCTTTTCACTTTTATAAACCGTACTATTTATAACAGAGTACTCCTTCATTTTAGCAGGGAAAGGAGTTTTTTCAATATAAACCTCAGGAATAACATGATCAGCAGTTTCAACTACAACACATTTATTAATAGATGAATCAATTTTATCTTTATATGGTTCATGATACTTATCAAAGTTCTTCTTTGGCAATTCATAATGAGAGGCAAAAGCTTTAAAAAGATTTACAGCAACTTGAGAATCAAGACCATATGTAGCACTCATATTACGAAATTTATCAGTATCCATAAAAACTTCAATGCATTTGTAATCATAAATTATACCTGATTCTCGATCTTTGTCGTTCTCCCATCCTTCAGTATTTTCTTGGATTCGATCAAGAAGGTCCCTTTTAAACTCTTTGTTGCGTGTAAATGATCCAGAACAAGAAGTATCCAGCAAGGTCTTGTCTTGAAAAGAAAGTCTTGCATAGAAATTATCAATAATAACATTACCAGGAAGCTCATGAATGGGGCATTTGAGCATTAAAGACTTCAATCTCCCCCAAGCTTGGGCGATGCTCTCTCCATCATGAGGCCAAAAATTATATATGCGATTCCGATCCTTATGAATTTCACTTGGAGGATAGAACTTAGAATAAAACCGGGGCACAATATCATTCCATTCAAGAGAATCCCCATTATCCAGTAATTTATACCAATGCGCCGCCTTACCGGACAGCGACAAAGAGAATAGTTTCTTCCTCACTTCATCCATAGCAATACCTGCACATTTGAATAACCCGCATAATTCATGCAAAAACAGTAAATGATCACCGGGATGGACAGTTCCATCCCCTTCATAGCGGTTATCCATAACACGTTCAATAATTTTCATAGGTATTTTATATGGTATTACTTCCTCACCTGGCGCCTCATCCACTACCGTTGCAGTAGTAGTAGATTTCCCAAATAGAAATTGAAGAGAAGATCTCTCCATAATGACTTATAGCAGCGGCGAGAAATAAAATCAGCACAACAATAAAGGTTTTCCTTACCAATTCCACTTACCAATAGCGCTTCACTCCCGACAACGGCGCCGGAAAATAGTCTTGATGACCCACAAGTATAGGGGTGTATCGTAGTATCTTCGATAAGTAAGAATGTCGATCCCAACGAGGAGCAGAAGGTGTTGACAAGCAGTTTCGATGAAGGATTCACTTGTAAATGCTCACGAGACAAGTAATCGTGGGGTTTGATGTAACAGGTGAATAATGTACGAGTATGTAAAGTGCGAGAGTAATAATTGCAGCGAGTGGCCCAATCCTTTTTAGCACAAAGGACAAGCCGGTTTGTTTACTTATAATGACCAAACGTTCTTGAGGACACACGGGATTTTAGTCTAGTGCTTTCGCTACATACGGCTAAATAATCTTCATTGTTGTGATAAGTGTTGTGTGGGTGAACCTATGCTAATGTACCGCCCTTCCTAGGACTAATACATACTTGTGATTATACCCCTTGCAAGCATCCGCAACTACAAGAAAGTAATTAAGAAATAAATCTAACCACAGCCTTAAACTGCGAGATCCTGCGATCCCTCCTGCATCGATATACCAACGGGGTTTAGGTTTCGTCACTCCGGCAACCCCGCAATTGGCAAACGAATACAAGATGCATTCCCCTAGGCCCATAAATGGTGAAGTGTCATGTAGTCGACGTTCACATGACACCACTAGAAGAATAACACCACAACTTAAATATCACACCATTGAATATTACTCATCCATAGTTCACTACTAACATTTAGACTTCACCCATGTCCTCAAGAACTAAACGAACTACTCACGAGACATCATACGGAACATGATCAGAGGTGATATGATGATGAATAACAATCTGAACATAAACTTGGTTCAATGGTTTCACTCAATAGCATCAACAACAAGTAGAAATCGATACCGGGAGAGTTTCCCCTATCAAACAATCAAGATCAAACCCAAATTGCTATGGCGGTGACGGTGTCCAGCGGTGATGACGGCGGTGATGATGGTGGAGATGATGATGATGGTGATGGCGATGATGTCCAGCTCGATGACGGTGACGATGGCGTCGATTTCCCCCTCCCGGAGGGAATTTCCCCGGCGGATTCCTGCCCGCCGGAGAGCTCTTTTCTCTCTGGTGTTCTCCGCCCCGCAGAGGCGGCTGTAACTCTTCGCGAGGTACCCTCTGTGGCTTAGGTCTTCGGGACGAAGGGTTTGGCGAAGAAAAGGAGGCGAAAGGGGTCGTGGGCCCTCCACACCACAGGCCGGCGCGGCCAGGGCCTGGGCCGCGCCGCCCTAGGGTGTGGGCCCACCCTGGCTGCTCCTGGCTCCTCCTTCTGGCTTCCTTCGTCATCTTGAAAAATAGGATTTTTGGTATAATTTCCTTCCAGAGTTGATCTTCCGAAATATTGCGTTCTGACGGTGCTTTTTCCAGCAGAATCCTGGCTCCGGTGTTCGATCCTCCAATAACGATGAAACATGCAAAATAGATGAAATAACATAAGTAATGTGTCCCAATATGAAATATATCAATGAATAACAGCAAATTATGATATAAAATAGTGATGCAAATTGGACGTATCAATAAACAAGGTCTAGACATATCAAACCAGAAAAATCATGTATCTACCCCTTATATATCCCTAAACCCTGACTTATGAAGTCAAGCATGAAGAGAAGAAGTGGTTTTTGGTTTCAAACATGGAAATTTCAAAAATCCTCCCAAGAGCTTCATTTTGGAGTGACTAGTTAAGACGCATACATGCTTACTTTTTCATATTCATGTTTTAAACTTGTTCAAATCTTGGTCAACAAACCTAGCTACGATTTGACGAAGATTCAAATGGGTATAAAAAATTAAAACCAAGGTCTGCTCATGTCATATAGTAAGCATTCAATTAAATTGATAAACAAGGTCTAGACATATTCAAACTAGTAGGAAAATCATGTATCTACCCCCTAACCCTAAACTATGTCTTATGAAGTCAAGCATGCATGAAGAAAAGTGGTTTTTGGTTTTCAAGCATGGAAATTTCAAAAACCCTCCCAAGAGCTACATATTGGAGTGACTAAGAAGGATAGATGCTTAATTTTTCATATTCATGTTTTAAACTTGATTAAATCATGGTCAAACCTAGAATTTGACCAAGATTCAAATGGGCATAAAAATTCAAAAAAAATGAAAAACCAATGCACATAGTCATCTTATGTCATCTAGTAAGCATTCAATTAAGTTGATAAACAAGGTCTAGACATATTCAAACCAGAAAATTCATGTATCAAGCTACCCCTAACCCCAAACTCTGTCTTATGAAGTCAAGCATGAAGAGAAGTACGTGGTTTTTTGGTTTCAAACATGGAAATTTCAAAACCCCTCTCAAGAGCTTCATTTTGGAGTGACTACGAAGGATACATGCTTAATTTTTCATATTCATGTTTTAAACTTGTTTAAATCATGGTCAAACCTAGGATTTGGCCAAGATTCAAATGGGCAAAATTTTAAAAAATTGAAAAATCAAGGCACATAGTCTTCTTATGTCATATAGTAAGCATCATTCAATTAAGTTGATAAACAAGGTCTAGACATATTCAAACGAGAGAAATCATGTATCTACCCCCTAACACTAAACTCCGTCTCATGAAGTCAAGCGCATGCATGAAGATATGTGGTTTTTGGTTTCAAACATGGAAATTTCAAAAACCCTCCCAAGAGCTTCATTTCGAAGAGATTAATTAAGAAGCATACATGCATGCTTACTTTTTCATATTCATGTTTTAAACTTATATTCAAATCTTGGTGAAACCTAGGATTTGACCAAGATTCAAATGGGTATAAAAATTAAAAAAAAGGTCTTCTTATGTTATATAGTAGGCATTCAATTAAGTTGATAAACAAGGTCTAGACATATTCAAACAAGAAAAATCAAGCATGTATCTACCCCTAACCCTAAACTCTGTTTCATGAAGTCAAGCATGAAGATATGTGGTTTTTGGTTTCGAACATGGAAATTCAAAAACCCTCCCAAGAGCTTCATTTTGAAGTGACTAAGAAGTATACATGCTTACTTTTTCATATTCATGTTTTTAACTTATTCAAATCTTGGTGGAACCAAGGATTTGACCAAGATTCAAATGGGTATAAAAATTCAAAAAAACAAGGTCTTCTTATGTTATATAGTAAGCATTCAATTATTTTGATAAACAAGGTCTACACATATTCAAACCAGGAAATTATGTATCTACCCCCTAACCCTAAACTCTGTCTTATGAAGTCAAGCATGCATGAAGAGAAGTGGTTTTTGGTTTCAAGCATGGAAATTTCAAAAACTCTCCCAAGAGCTTCATTTTGGAGTGACTAATTAAGAAGCATACGTACGTGCTTACTTTTTCATATTCATGTTTTAAACTTGTTCAAATCTTGGTCAAACCTATGATTTGACCAAGATTCAAATGGGTATAAAAAATGAAAACCAAGGTCTTCTTATGTCATATAGTAAGCATTCAATTAAGTTGATAAATAAGGTCTAGACATATTCAAACCAGAAAAATCATGTATCAAGCTACCCCTAACCCCTAATTAACTCTCTCTTATGAAGTCAAGCATGAAGATAAGTATGTGTTTTTTTGGTTTCAAACATGGAAATTTCAAAAACCCTCTCAAGATCGAGCTTCATTTTGGAGTGACTACGAAGGATACATGCTTACTTTTTCATATTCATGTTTTAAACTTGTTTAAATCATGGTCAAACCTAGGATTTGACAAAGATTCAAATGGGCATAATTTAAAAAAAACAAAAAATGAAAAACCAAGGCACATAGTCTTCTTATGTTATATTGTAAGCATTCAATTAAGTTGATAAACAAGGTCTAGACATATTCAAACCAGAGAAATCATGTATCTACCCCCTAACCTAAACTCTGTCTCATGAAGTCAAGCATGATGATATGTGGTTTTTTGGTTTCAAACATGGAAATTTCAAAAACCCTCCCAAGAGCTTCATTTTGGAGTGACTAATTAAGAAGCATACGTACGTGCTTACTTTTTCATATTCATATTTTAAACTTGTTCAAATCTTGGTCAAACCTATGATTTGACCAAGATTCAAATGGGTATAAAAAATGAAAACCAAGGTCTTCTTATGTTATATAGTAAGCATTCAATTAAGTTGATAAATAAGGTCTAGACATATTCAAACCAGAAAAATCATGTATCTACCCCTAACCCTAAACTTTGTCTTATGAAGTCAAGCATGAAGAGAAGTACGCGGTTTTTGGTTTCAAACATGGAAATTTCAAAAACCCTCTCAAGAGCTTCCATTTTGGAGTGACTACGAAGGATACATGCTTAATTTTTCATATTCATGTTTTAAACTTGTTTAAATCATGGTCAAACCTAGGATTTGGCCAAGATTCAAATGGGCAAAATTTAAAAAAAAATCAAGGCACATAGTCTTCTTATGTCATATAGTAAGCATTCAATTAAGTTGATAAACAAGGTATAGACATATTCAAACGAGAGAAATCATGTATCTACCCCCTAACCCTAAACTCTGTCTTATGAAGTCAAGCATGCATGAAGAGAAGTGGTTTTTGGTTTCAAGCATGGAAATTTCAAAAACCCTCCCAAGAGCTTCATTTTGGAGTGACTAAGAAGCATACGTACGTGCTTACTTTTTCATATTCATGTTTTTAACTTGTTCAAATCTTGGTCAAACCTATGATTTGACCAAGATTCAAATGGGTATAAAAAATGAAAACCAAGGTCTTCTTATGTCATATAGTAAGCATTCAATTAAGTTGATAAATAAGGTCTAGACATATTCAAACCAGAAAAATCATGTATCAAGCTACCCCTAACCCCTAATTAACTCTGTCTTATGAAGTCAAGCATGAAGATAAGTATGTGGGTTTTGGTTTCAAACATGGAAATTTCAAAAACCCTCTCAAGATCGAGCTTCATTTTGGAGTGACTACGAAGGATACATGCTTACTTTTTCATATTCATGTTTTAAACTTGTTTAAATCATGGTCAAACCTAGGATTTGACAAAGATTCAAATGGGCATAATTTAAAAAAAACAAAAAATGAAAAACCAAGGCACATAGTCTTCTTATGTTATATTGTAAGCATTCAATTAAGTTGATAAACAAGGTCTAGACATATTCAAACCAGAGAAATCATGTATCTACCCCCTAACCTAAACTCTGTCTCATGAATTCAAGCATGATGATATGTGGTTTTTGGTTTCAAACATAGAAATTTCAAAAACCCTCCCAAGAGCTTCATTTTGAAGTGATTAATTATGAAGCATACATGCATGCTTACTTTTTCATATTCATGTTTTAAACTTATTCAAATCTTGGTGAAACCTAGGATTTGACCAAGATTCAAATCCGTATAAAAATTAAAAAACAAAATAAAAAAACAAGGTCTTCTTATGTTATATAGTAAGCATTCAATTAAGTTGATAAATAAGGTCTAGACATATTCAAACCAGAAAAATCATGTATCTACCCCTAACCCTAAGCATGTATCTCGTTGTTTGCGCTATGATACAATATCTACCTATGTTACACTAATCTCCTCTCTCCTACTTAATTAGCTGCCACATCAGCGGTTTGTGGGACCAATGTGTATGATACTAGCTATGATACTAGCACTATCATGTGGGTACCTAAATCTCGAGTCAAAGTTTGACACGAGACCGATGTGGACTTTATTAATGGTGGAAGGGAGTAACAATCTTAAGCACATTATTATTATTGATTGAACAACATTTTATTTGATGTGCCATAAGAAGTTTAGAAACTCCTAGCCCCTGGAGGTGGCATTTTGGCACACACGTGCATATGCACCGATTATTGGAAATAATAAAAAAACAATTATATAAATGTTAAAAAAATCTGATATAAATTTTTTGGTATACATTGTGACATCCTATGTTCGTTCATAAGTTTTCGTGGAAAAACAACATTTTGTGTGGTGTGTACAAAAAAGGCAAAAAATGTACGTAGTCGTGTTACAACATCAAAATTTGTCTTTTTTTACAGGAGCCACATATTTTTTTAAAAAACTTATGTACCAACATAAAATGTCTAGATATACATGTAAAATTTCAGTTTAGAATTTTTGGACACTTTGAAATGTGGATTCACATAATGGATTCCTCTACCTCGCCCCCTTGGATTCTTGAACAGACTTACAGTACTACTAGTAGGGCCTACTATTTATTATTATTACCTACTGCAGGCAAAATTTAATCTCATCGAGCGGTAAAATTCCCCGCCAACGCCCAAATATCTCGCGCCGCAAAGTTTCAGATCTGCGAATATATTTTTTCCTCAAAAGAAGGACTGCGAAATTCCCTTTTTCTCCTCTATCGCCCAGCTTCGCCCTAGTTTCGCCCGCAAGCCCTCAGAGAAACCGCTCCTCTTACCTACCTCCCACCTTCACGGCCGCCGCACCGGAAAATCACCGCCGCACTTCGCCGTTCAAGCTGCCACCGCTTCAAACCTCGAGGCTGCCCTATCCGCTTGATCTGCACCTACTCCGGCGTCCACCGCACCGTATCTCGTTCGCCGACTCTATCGACCACCGCACCTGACCAGCTTCGCCGACACCGACGTCCCCGTGCACTGCACATCATCTGCTTCACCGACCTTCTACTTCGTCCGGCGCGCTGAACACTTCATCGACCGCCCAGCATGTCCTTCTCCGACCCCCCAAGATCTACTTCCCCGGCACCCACCGCAACAGCAGTCCCCTCGCCGACCTCCACGTCACCCGTAAGAACGCGGAACACGTCTAAACGCCGCCCAGAAATAGGTAACCGGACATCCTGCGCGTTTTGTTACGTTAGGAGTATTGCAGGTGTTGTATTTCTGAATTCGTGCTAGTATATTTTTAACTTACAAGTGCTTTCGTTTGTAACCACCTCATCCTTTAGATTTAAACACGACGCATAAGTATTTTTTTCCGTGACCTAACCCACCCATTTGCTGAAACTCTACATGGTATCAGAGCCTAGGTTTCCTTCCTGCTAGTGCTAGCCGCCCCAAACAGTACCATACAAGTTCTTCCTTTGACCACAAAAACCACCGTTGAGATGTAGAAATCCAGGCGGCAGGAGGCCGCATCAGGTGCTCTGCGTGGGTTGCGGCTATCACACACAGCGATGCGAGTTGTGTGAGATCGGCGGCTGCTCGCGCGGGGACAAAGAAGAGGGTCAAGATCATTTTGGTTTAGAAAGGAGAGAAGAGGAAGTGAATCCGTGGCAGAGAGATCTGGATCCGTGCGAGGGGGAGATGTTGGAGGCGTGCGGAGTGGGCCGAGCCTTTGAGTGCAGGGCGGAGCCGGAGGTTGGTGCTGGACGTTGACTAGCGCGAGCCGGTCGATGTGACCAGGTGCGGTCTGCCCGGGTTGGCCGGGCGCGCAGACGAGCGCCATCCGAGTGGAAGTGAGGAGAAAATGGAGATGTGAGGCTGTGAGGATATGTTGTGATGGAGTTGATGAGGCTGCGATTGAGTCGTGATGGAGTTGATGAGGCTGCGGTTTAGTGGTGATGGTGATGGTTGTGGATATGTCCAGGGGAAAGGCATGCGTGCACGAGGTGAGACTGGTTGAGGCCTGACCGGGGGATAGGCATGGGTGCTTGAGGAGTGGATGGTTGAGGCAGGAGTTGGCTGGGGGTTTGTGGGAGAGACGGAAGAGGTCAGTGGCCGGGCAGAGTGGAGAAGAGAGGCTGAGGACATTGAGGCGAGTGTGGATGGTTCTGCGGAACTTGTGTGGTGAGGCAGCCGGGGTTGTTGAGGATGTGTATGGTTAGGAGTTGTGCGTATCCCAGATGGTTGAAGCTGGATGTCTTCGCTGATGAAGAGATGAATCGAGATGACAAGATGATGGAAAGTGCAATGCCGTCATGTATCCTAGGAGTTATGCTGAAAGTTCATTACTTGTAGTTGTCATATGTGTCATGTTGTTGCAAGATGGCCATGGTTGTTTACCCATGATCATCTTGAGGGGGTGTGTTGGACCATGAGTGAGTTTAGTAGTAGCGCTGTAGTAATATTGTATCCAGTGTGAGGCCCATAGAGGCCCATGTCCAGTGGTATTGTAACCCTAACTCAGATGATATAAATACAGAGTGTTGTGGTCTGAGTGACCTAACCCACCCATTCGCTGAAACTCTACAAAATATGAGCCACCAATCATGAGCCGTTGAATGCTCTACATGTCCACGATTGACAACAACAACAACACCACCAACAACAAAGCTTTATTCCCAAACAAGTTGGGGTAGGCTATACAAGTCCACCATTGACACGATTACAATTTCTCACTATTTGGCCGTAGGCTACTGCTCTAGTTACATCATGTTTGATATCTTTCTGCGATCCTGTATTACATGTTTATGCACGTCATAATGTTTCTACTACTGTTTGGTGTCAATTTAATTATAGCAAATCCTTGACTAAATCGTTTGTTGTTATTACACGTGCAGCAGGCACATCTTACACTCAGAAACGTAGAGTAAAGCTCGCCTATAATCATGTAAATACCTGCTATTTTTTGTATATTGCTTAATGCAAACTTCTATATCTTGGATCATGTTTCTGTTTACAATTGGCCTCTCCTTCATGCAGAGGAGAAACAGTGTGGCACCAGGTTCTTCTGCCCAAGTACCTGATGAGGTCCGTGTTACTCAAAAAAAAGCTCACGTAAGTTCCCTGTTTTTTTTTTGGAATGTTAATTTACCTCCTGTGCGTAGTTCAATTGCATCATTTTCTGTATGTTGCACTACCTAAGTTGCCTAATGGAATCTAATAAAATATAAACAATGACCATATGGAACATTGCACACTTTGCCTTTGACCCATCCGGCATCCGGCATGCACAGGTATAAGTTACATGATTTGGCTATGTTAAACAAGTCCTAAAATTCTATTATGTTAATTTTTTGCCTGTTGCTTCATTGAGTTTGCCTGTTGTTCCATGGCTAGTGCATGAAGTTTGATAGAAATGATCCTAGCTGAAATGATGCACTTCGTGTTTTTTTATTGCTTTATTCCTAACCTAGCTTCCTATTCTACTTGAAACATGATTGCTTTATTCCTAACCTAGCTTCCTATTCTACTTGAAACATGATTGCTTTATTCCTAACCTAGCTTCCTATTCTACTTGAAACATTGTGAAAAAATAGTTATATTACTTGTTTAAATGTCTAGCTTTGTTTTTCTAAGTCCCATTGACATGATGTGGTATATCCATATTCAAATGATCTGGCTGTTTATATAATACGCTCCATGTTCAATTGCTTCATTCATTTTCTAGTAATCTACTAGTAAGTAGCACGTTTTGACTGTATTTGGCTATTTGCTAGATTTCTTCTGTGCAGTGACCTGGCTTCGTTATTGGGCACATGATGTCTAGTTGCTTGGTTCATTGTATACATCATCGCCATGATCTAGTTTGGTTTGTTCTAAGAGGCATGTGGCTTAACTGGTTTCTTTGTTATATCTGCCCATGGTTCTTTCAAAATTATGTCAACATGATCTTGTTTGTTTGCCGTGTATTGTATTGCATTTTAACTTGTTTTGTCTTAGTTTCAGCACTGCAAACAAAGCTGTAATGTCGATAGGGACAACCCATTTATCAAGTGTTGCGGTCATTTCACGAGCAACGATGTGATGGCACGTGCTCTCATTGGTCCACTAAGTCCAGTACACCAACCGTTCCAGAAGAAATAGATGTACGAGTCTCTATTTTGGATTGCTTGCTATGTTATATCAGCTCAATGATGCTCTTGAAATTGGAGGTCTTTTATTGCATCATATGATGTTGTAACTTGTTTTATCTAAATTTTAGGCTTCAAATAAAGCTACAAAGCCAGAAGCAAGGGCCAATGCCTCAAGTATTGATGTTTCACAAAGCAGCAGTGAGAGTGCATATTGCTCGCATAGGCCCATGGTATCTATTGCTCAACTTAATCCGGCACAAAGAGATTTGGGGGATGCACTCCAAGAGGCGATTGATATATTTGGGCGGGAAAACAAAGATCTTGATGAAATAATTGCCAACACACGCCAAGAGATACATGAATTGAAAAATAGGCAAACTTTGTGAGAAAATGTTCTAAAGAATCTCCTATGCACTTGTCATGGTAAGCCGGTTGTGATGTGTCCGGGAATTGAAGGTGTCTAAATAAACTTTGATTACATTTGTTCAGTCAAGTGGACCTGATGCCAATGCTGTAATTAATTACTGCTCAAAATTTCGTTCAAAATTTCCTGGTCTGTAATAATTGCAAATTTTGTTGTTGTACTAAAATTAGATATGTTCCATGTGGCTGCTGTATTTTGTGTGAAATAATATAATGATGTGTACTTCAATTAAACCATAAATCGGCTGCATGCTGAAAATTTGAATACGAGCGCACGTGTGAACTGTTTTACGCTCGTAATGCAATAAAGGCTGTTTCTTCGAAGACTATGAACATGGTAGCCCATTAATAATACCTTAATAATTATGCCTGCTAGCAAGATAGACGGTCCTTATTATAGTCAGGCATGCCAACTTGTATGATTAAAAGTAGTTCGTACACATTAAATCCACCATCTGCATTTTTCTTTGTAATAACTTTTCTTTTTACACAACTCAAAACTTGTCATGCTAATATGAAATTCGAGATGGCAAAACATGGGAAAGATAAAGATATCTCTTTCCTGCGAAATGCTGGGTTTTGAAGCCCAAGTCCAAGTCTTTCTCTGCTCAAGTTTTGGAGGAACAACTCCAAGTAGAACGAGTTGCAACAGCTATGCTAAGAACAAAAGTTAACATGTTGAGATCGAGATTAGAAGCATGTGATGCCCTATTGCACGAGGCCAATCAAGTTCGTTATAATCTTCCAAAGACTTAGAAAATGCCATAGATAATTGGAGATGAACACTACATAGTGAGTACATTGGTCTTGTGAAATGTTTCCTTAGAATAAGGCACCGTTCCTACTATTATTGGTGGATGCATTTATCTGCGGTTGGGATCAACTTGGTAGTTGTTCCTGTGGATGTTATATAAATTAATTGCATAGCCTTTTTCAATCAGTTCGAACTTAAATGGTATCATAGCCTTGGTCTCAAGTTTGAATTGTCGAACGCGTGGTTTAATTTAATCTCAGTCGGGCGGCAAAATCTCCCACCAATCCTGAAATATTTCAAACACATTTTTGATTGGGATTAAGAAGATAGGGACATAGATCCAGTGCCCCCACGTTCACAGGGCACATCAAACTTGAGATTAAATTATGCGTTCTAGTTCTATACAAAACCCAGTAGGAGGTTGAGCGGCAGCGGCTAGGGTTTAGTGTGGGAGGAGATGATATGCGTACGCTCCTGTTTATATAGGTCGGAGGCACGCGACGGCTGCTGCACGCGTGGCATCGCCATTCGCAGAGGTAGGTGACGAACCCGAGGCATCGCCATTTTACGCGATCGCAGACTGCCGAAGCGGCGCCGCTGAGAAGATGCATCGACGCTGGGTCACTGCCAAGCGGGCCCGACGAAACGTTCTCCAGACGCGAGCGTACACTTTACGCGTCCACGCAGCGTTCGCGCGACGGATCCGAGACACATATTTGGGCATGTTTGCGTCACTGCGAACGGCCCAGTCACTATGCGTCGTCCCGCTGGAGTTTGTACCAGATACATTTTTGGCCCGGACAGATGCGCTCGGAACCGAAATCATCTTCTGTTCCCTTCTCTATTTCTTCAGGTTCGAGAGAACACAGCAGCTCTTCAGCTCAGCAGAAATTAATCGGGTCACGCTGTTGCTTTCCTTGCCGTTGGATTGAAACGAATGGTGGATGGGAAGCCTCAGGTCACGTTGTGCCCTGTGAACGTGGGGGCACTGATCTCTGTCCAGAAGATAGATCATGATCATGGTAGTGACCTATATTCAACGTGATGATGATTTGATTTTGCACTCGGCCTTGAACAGAGGTACTAGTACGGTGTCACAATTTTTTATCATTATACTTGGACGGTGGCCAAATTCAAAATCTCATAGCGGCAAAACTTGCCGCCCACAAAATACAAAAATTTCACACGCTTCCAAATTCCTATTCTACCCCTGTGGAGATGGCAGCAAAGTCGGTTGGTGGGGGGGTCTGCCCGTCATTTTTTGGATCACCACCTCCCTAGCCCGGAAACCCTCCCAAAAAAAATTCATTTCCCTCAGACCACCCACCGGAACTTCCCAAGTCCCTCTCTCCCACCTCCACGACCACCGCACCGGAACATCCCCGCCGGACTTCCCTGGCCTACCCGAGCCCTCGCGATCCTCGTCATCCGGCTGCCTGCCGGAGCCGCTTCATCGACGCCATCATCAACCGGATCGGATCATCCCCGCCGAACCTCGAAACCATATGCTCATCTAGCAGTCTACCGCAGTCGCTTCAGCTGCGGTATCGTCCACCCCACCGGAGCCGCTTCGCCGGATCCGTCGTCCACCGCATCGGATCTTGCTCACCGACACCGCTGTGCACGAACCGGATCTGCTTCACCGGCGCCGTGCATGATCTAAACTCTTCTACTGTCGCTTTTCTATTGCTTGCCTGCAAGTTCTTGTTTAATCTTGGGGGAACCTGTTTGTGCTAACGACGCGCCGTTACGTTTTTGCGAGTATGAGATGAGTAATCATGAAGTGTAATGGCCGTCTCTCCAACCCCAAGTAGCACATGTAGCGTACTTCATCACCGGATCTATCAACCCCAGGAAGATCTCGCTGTGACTCCCACGAGTGCTTCTCTAATGTAAGTCCCTTGTTTTAGCGCCATGTTACGGGTTGAGATGCTTGTTTGTCTGAAGCTCTTTTAGTTCATTCCTAGCTATGACCGTAACACGTTGCTATTTTCTACTTCATTGCTAACTTTAAGCGATTGAACATTTTGGTTTGCATTCCCTGCTCTGTAGATGTAGCCATCATAACTTCTATCTTGCTCAGTCGTTGTTACAAAAATTATAGGTATTATAGTAACATCCTGCTATTATTTAGTTCATGGCCAATTTTAAGTAATTGCACATGTTGGTTCGCATTCCCTGCTCTATAGCTTTTGGCATCGTAACTTCTATATTTGGTTTACATTCCCTGCTCTGTAGATCTAGCCATCATAACATCATCTTGCTAGATCGTTGTTACAAAAATTATGGCCTGCTACTATGTTGTTTGTGCCAATTTTTTACTCCATGAACATGTTGGCTTGCATTCCCTGAACTACAGGTGATGCCATTTTTTGTATCTAGTTCATTGTAAGCTAACAAAGTAAGGACTTAGTTTGGCATGCTATCACTCTGCTATCTAGCCTGTAGTACAAATAAACTTGTCATACTACTTGATAATAATTTTGCGTGCCATCTTGTTCTTCAAAAGCTGCATTATTGACTTGTTTCTCTGACTTGGCATGACGCTCACATATGGAAAGCTGAACATATTGGTTTGCATTCCCTCTTATACAAGTTCACAGGTGATCCCACAATATTCTGTATCTGGTCCATCCTAAGCTCCAGCATTAACTATCCTCTATGTGTTGCTCATTACAAGTTTATATCCCGAAACATCTTGATTTGCATCCCCTTCACTATAAGTTCAGGAGTATTATTTAGTTCACGGCCAAAATGAAGTAATTGCACTTGGCACATGTTGGTTCACATTCCCTCCTCTTTAGCTTTTGCCATCGTAACTTCTATTTTTGGTTTACATTCCACCTTTCTGTAGATGTAGCCATCATAACTTCATCTTGCTCAGTCGTTGTTACAAAATTTATAGCCCGCTACTATGTTGTTCATGCCAATTTTGTACTCCCTGAACATGTTGGTTTGCATGGGACTCGACAGTAGTAAGTCTGCTGTTTCATTCTAACATGCTCTGTTATATTGGCTGTTGGTATGCGGCATGCACTCTTTGTTTGCTTATTGTGCGCATTACAATGATCTTGTTATAACGACGAAATGATGAGTTCCAAATTCTTCGGCAAACAATATTGTAGTGTCTTTGCCTTTCCATTGTTGCTGTCTTAACTTGTAATGTCTTTGTTTCGGATATAGGTGCTGCATGGACAACTTAAAAGATTGCCGGATCCCTTCATTGTATTGCTAGGTTTAATTACCATTCAATTTCTCTGGGTTCTGTAATATTTTTTCAATGCCTTGCAGCTGATGTAATATTTAGTTAGTTTTTATAGTTCTTTCGCGCATCTTTTCTTTGGTGCTTGTGGTAAGTGAGGCTATCCGACAGAAATCAATGCTGCGTAAATATTCTCAGTATCTAAATCACGAATTCCCATCCCTTAAACGGCCCAATTAAGCGAAATCACATATGTGCCGGCCCGCAAAATCCTAAAGCGCCTATTACGCCGGCATATAAACAGCAACTAAACGGGCTGGCCCACTTACTTATTGGGCCAGCCCACTTGATTTACTGTGGACCCCACACTTTTATTGGGCCGGCCCACTTGCTTTAAGGTGGACCCCACCCACTTTGGTGGCCGCCCACTAACTAGTTGGGCCAGCCCGATTGCTTTTGTGGTGGTCCCCACATACTAAACGGGCCGGCCCTTTAAGACGAAAGTGGGACCCACTGTGTTTTTGGCCGACCCACTAGCGTGTTGGGCCGGCCCACTTGCTATATGGTGGACCCCACATACTAAATGGGCCGGCCCTTTAATAGGAAAGTGGGACCCACCTGTGTTTTTGGCCCGGCCCACTAGCGTGTTGGGCCGGCCCACTAGCGTGTTGGGCCGGCCCACTAGCGTGTTGGGCCGGCCCACTTGCTATATGGTGGACCCGACATATTAAATGGGCCGGCCCTTTAACAGGAAAGTGGGACCCGCCAGTGTTTTGGCCCGGCCCACTATCTTGTTGGGCCAGCCCACTTGCTATATGGTGGACCCCACATACTAAATGGGCCAGCCCTTTAAGTGGAAAGTGGGACCCACCTGTGTTTTTGGCCCGGCCCACTATCTTGTTGGGCCGGCCCACTTGCTATATGGTGGACCCCACATACTAAATGGGCTGGCCCTTTAACAGGAAAGTGGGACCCACTTGGTGCTTTGGCCCGACCATCGGCTTGTTGGGCCAGCCCATTTGATCAAATGTGGACCCCACGTACTAAATGGGCCGGCCCGATAGCAGGAAAGTGGGACCCACATGCTAATTGGGCCGGCCCAATAACTTCTTGGGCCGGTCCAGTTGCCTTAATGTGGACCCCACTTTGTAAATGGGCCGGCCCGATACCAGGAAAGTGGGTCCCACATGTCTTGTGGGCCGGCCCTTTTGCCTGTTGACCGGTCAAACGAGTGCATTCGGCCCGGCCCACATGCTTACTGGGCCGGCCCATTAAAGTTTTGACCAGTCAACTTTAGAGGTTAGGCCCGGCCCACGTAACTAATGGATCAGCCCAGCTATATAGTTGACCGGTCAGCTGGCCCGGCCCGTAAACTTAATGGGCCGGCCCGCTTAAGACGTGGCAGGCCTCGTGTGGGCCTACCATCTACCACGGGGTTTCAGCCGGTTAACGCCGTTGCGATTAACGGCGTACGCACGTGTCGGTTGCATGACGTCGGCGATCAACGGGCTCCCGGAAACACTTGGGCAACGGTCCGATTTTCCGTGGCGGAAGGGCGCCCAAGCGCGACGGACCGAAAAAATCGTCGTAGGACTTTGCCTGACGCAGTTTCCACAACAGAACCCATATCGTCGGGTTAGGCCCATAGGCGACGAAAAATACCCCTTAGCGGACGATTTTGAGACGTTGTCTATCAGAACTTTTCTTGTAGTGTATATCCAAACCAGACAAATCATGTATCTACCCCCTGTCGATCTTATGAAGTCTAGCATGAAGAGATCAAAGTCGTTTTGGGTTTCAAACATGGAAATTTCAAGAACATCCCAAAAGCTTCATTTTAGAGTGACTAAGAAGGATACAGGCTTACCTTTTAATTTTCATGTTTTAAACTTGTTTAAATCTTGGTTAAACCTAGGATTTGACCAAGATTCAAATATATGGGCATAAAATTCAAAAAAAAACAGAAAAATGAAAACCAAAGCACATGGTCTTCTTATGTCTATAGTTAGCATTAAAGTTGATAAACAGGGTCTAGACATATTCAAACTAGAAAATCATGTATATATCTACACCCCTAACCCTAAACTCTGTCTTATGAAGTCAAGAATGCATGAAGAGAAGTGATTTTTTTTGTTTCAAACATGGAAATTTCAAAAACCCTCCCAAGAGCTACATTTCGGGGTGACTAAGAAGGATAGATGCTTATTTTTTCATATCCATGATTTAAACTTGTTTAAACCATGGTCAAACCTAGGATTTTACCAAGATTCAAATGGGCATAATTTTTTTAAAAAAATCAGAAAATGAAAAACCAAGGCACATAGTCTTCTTATGTCATATAGTAAGCATTCAATTAAGTTGATAAACAAGGTCTAGACATATATTCAAACCAGGAAAATCATGTATCTACCCCCGAACCCTAGCTAAACTCTGTCTTATGAAGTCAAGCATGCATGAAGAGAAGTGGTTTTGGTTTCAAACGTTTAAGCCAAAAGCCCCTTTTCAAATATTTCAAACTTATTCAAATTTGGTTCAAATTTGAAAGACATACAATTTATAGCACACATAGTGCATACATTTTCACACATACTGCACTAGATACTAACCCTATAGTTTGAGGCCATTTGGATGAGGTCAAAAAAATTCTTGGATTAGAATCGTGTTGTTCGAACCCCGTAGTTGGATTTTTTTTGAACCCTTGATCTGTAGAACTGGGCAAAACCCGAGTTTAACCTATTTAATTATAGATTCGTATATCGATTTTTCTACTACCTTTTTATTATTACTATGCAGCACATGGGTGTTTGCCCGTCGAGTGAAACTCGGAGGAAGAGGGATCACTCGGAAGGAGAGAAGAAGGGAGAGCATTATGGTGTCTCCCCTTTTTCGGGTGATGATGTTGACTTTTGTGCAGGGTTTGTCAGTGAGCGGGAGGTGCGAGCGAGCGAGCGAAGTCGAGCGAGGCCGAGAATGAGGGAGATTTGTTTTTGTGAGAGGGACAACCGAAGGATCCGGAAGGACCCACAGACTTCCAATACGCATCCCGATGCGTCTTCTCTTGACAAAGAAGATGGCTGGGAGTTTGCGTACCTATTGCACGTGACTTGTGCTCAACGAAGTGTGGGACCTCAAGCGTGGGCACCACACGTAAGTGACAGACCTGTTGGTGTAAAAACTCGATTGATTATTATAGTGCATTAGAACAAAGTTTCCTATTGATTCAAGGGTAGGAAATCCAAGTTAACTCATTTACGTGTTAAACTTGTCTAAATCTTGGTCAAACCTAGGATTTGACCGAAGGATCCAGAAGGACCCACAGACTTCCAATACGCATCCTGATGCGTCTTCTCTTGACAAAGAAGATGGCTGGAAGTTTGCGTACCTATTGCACGTGACTTGTGCTCACTGAAGTGTGGGACCTCAAGCGTGGGCACCACACGTAAGTGACAGACCTGTTGGTGTAAAAACTCGATTGATTATTATAGTGCATTAGAACAAAGTTTCCTATGGATTCAAGGGTAGGAAATCCAAGTTAACTCATTTACGTGTTAAACTTGTCTAAATCTTGGTGAAACCTAGGATTTGACCAAGATTCAAATGGGCAGAAAAATAAAAACACAGAAAAATGAAAAACCAAATCACATAGTCTTCTTATGTCATATAGTAAGCATTAAAGTTGATAAACAAGGTCTAGACATATCAAACCATACAAATCATGTATCTACCCCCTAACCCCTAAACTCCGTCTTATGAAGTCAAGCATGAAGATAAGTGGCTTTGGGTTTCAAACATGGAAATTTCAAAATCCTCCCAAAAGCCCCTTTTCAAATATTTCAAACTTATTCAAATTTGGTTCAAATTTGAAAGACATACAAGTTATAGCACACATAGTGCATACATTTTCACACAAACTGCACTACATGCTAACCCTATAGCTTGAGGCCATTTGGATGAGGTAGAAAAAATTCTTGGATTAGAATCGTGTTGTTCGAACCCTTGATCTGTAGAACTGGGCAAAACCCGAGTTTAGAGTGACTAAGAAGGATACATGCTTCCCTTTTCATTTTCATGTTTTAAACTTGTTTAAATTATCTTGGTCAAACCTAGGATTAGACAAGATTCAAATGGGCATCAAAATTGAAAAAAATCAGCAAAAAGAAAAACCAAAGCAAATAGTTTTCTTATGTCATATAGTAAGCATTAAAGTTGATAAACAAGGTCTAGACATATTCAAACCAGACAAATCATGTAGCTATACCCCCTAACCCCTAAACTCTGTCTTATGAAGTCAAGCATGTGAAGAGAAGTGGTTTTGGGTTTCAAACATGGAAATTTGAAAAACCTCCCAAAAGCTTCATTTTAGAGTGACTAAGAAGGATCCATGCTTCCCTTTTCATTTTCATGTTTTAAACTTGTTTAAATTATCTTGGTCAAACCTAGGATTTGACAAGATTCAAATGGGCATCAAAATTGAAAAAAAAATCTGAAAAAAGAAAAACCAAAGCAAATAGTTTTCTTATGTCATATAGTAAGCATTAAAGTTGATAAACAAGGTCCATACATATTCAAACCACAAAAATCATGTATCTATACCCCCTAACCCCTAAAATAATTAACTCTCTCTTATGAAGTCAAGCATGTGAAGAGAAGTGGTTTTGGGTTTCAAACATGGAAATTTCAAAAACCTCCCGGCCAAAAGCTTCATTTTAGAGTGACTAAGAAGGATCCATGCTTACATTTGCATTTTCATATTTTAAACATGTTTAAATCATTATCAAACCTAGGATATCACCAAGATACAAATGGGTGGGCACAAAATTCAAAAAAATCAGAAAAATGAAAAACAAAAGCACATAGTCTTCTTATATATGTCATATCGTAAGCATTCAAGTTGATAAACGAGGTCTAGGTATATCCAAACCAAACAAATCATGTATCTACCCCCTGTCGATCTTATGAAGTCTACATGAAGAGAAGTCGTTTTGGGTTTCAAACATGGAAATTTCAAGAACATCCCAAAAGCTTCATTTTAGAGTGACTAAGAAGGATACAGGCTTACCTTTTAATTTTCATGTTTTAAACTTGTTTAAATCTTGGTTAAACCTAGGATTTGACCAAGATTCAAATATATGGGCATAAAATTCAAAAAAAAACAGAAAAATGAAAACCAAAGCACATGGTCTTCTTATGTCTATAGTTAGCATTAAAGTTGATAAACAGGGTCTAGACATATTCAAACTAGAAAATCATGTATATATCTACACGCCTAACCCTAAACTCTGTCTTATGAAGTCAAGCATGCATGAAGAGAAGTGATTTTTTTTGTTTCAAACATGGAAATTTCAAAAACCCTCCCAAGAGCTACATTTCGGGGTGACTAAGAAGGATAGATGCTTATTTTTTCATATCCATGATTTAAACCTGTTTAAACCATGGTCAAACCTAGGATTTTACCAAGATTCAAATGGGCATAATTTTTTAAAAAAATCAGAAAATGAAAAACCAAGGCACATAGTCTTCTTATGTCATATAGTAAGCATTCAATTAAGTTGATAAACAAGGTCTAGACATATATTCAAACCAGGAAAATCATGTATCTACCCCCGAACCCTAGCTAAACTGTGTCTTATGAAGTCAAGCATGCATGAAGAGAAGTGGTTTTGGTTTCAAACGTTTAAGCCAAAAGCCCCTTTTCAAATATTTCAAACTTATTCAAATTTGGTTCAAATTTGAAAGACATACCATTTATAGCACACATAGTGCATACATTTTCACACATACTGCACTAGATACTAACCCTATAGTTTGAGGCCATTTGGATGAGGTCGAAAAAATTCTTGGATTAGAATCGTGTTGTTCGAACCCCGTAGTTGGATTTTTTTGAACCCTTGATTTGTAGAACTGGGCAAAACCCTAGTTTAACATATTTAATTATGGATTCGTATATCAATTTTTCTACTACCTGTTTATTATTACTATGTAGCACATGGGTGTTTGCCCGTCGAGTGAAACTCGGAGGAAGAGGGATCACTCGGAAGGAGAGAAGAAGGGAGAGCATTATGGTGTCTCCACTTTTTCGGGTGATGATGATGACTTTTGTGCAGGGTTTGTCAGTGAGCAGGAGGTGCGAGCGAGCGAATCGAGCGAGGCCGAGAATGAGAGAGATTTTTTTTGTGAGAGGGACAACCGAAGGATCCAGAAGGACCCACATACTTCCAATACGCATCCTGATGCGTCTACTATTGACAAAGAAGATGGCTGGGAGTTTGCTTACCTATTGCACGTGACTTGTAATCACTGAAGTGTGGGACCTCAAGCGTGGGCACCACACGTAAGTGACAGACCTGTTGGTGTAAAAACTCGATTGATTATTATAGTGCATACAGAAAAATGAAAAACAAAATCACATAGTCTTCTTATGTCATATAGTAAGCATTAAAATTGATAAACAAGGTCTAGACATATCAAACCATACAAATCATGTATCTACCCCCTAACCCCTAAACTCCGTCTTATGAAGTCAAGCATGAAGAGAAGTGGTTTTGGGTTTCAAACATGGAAATTTCAAAAACCTCCCAAAAACTTCATTTTAGAATGACTAAGAAGGATACATGCTTCCCTTTTCATTTTCATGTTTTAAACTTGTTTAAATTATCTTGGTCAAACCTAGGATTTGACAAGATTCAAAGATACATGCTTCCCTTTTCATTTGACATGAATCCTTGTGGCACGACCATGTTGGGGTCACTCCTGGCTGTCTACCCAGCCGAGCATGCGGGCTCTATTTCCTTGTACGAATCCTCGTTTTAAACCAAGAAGAAGTGAACAAACTCTCTCCCCCCCCCCGCCACGGACACACACACACACACTCTCTCTCTCTCTCTCTCTCTCTCTCTCTAACCGGCTTTAGATATCGCATCATTTGTCTGTCAGACTCCATTGATTTGCCCCAAGTTCAACAAGGTCGCCCCCTTTTCCTCTGAGAGTCCATTGATTTTTATTTGCTGGTGTCACTTGTGCTAAACTGTCATTCCTTGTACTCCCTCCGATTCATATTATTTGATGGTAATATAGATGCATCTACACACATTATAGTTGTAGATACATCCATTTTACCATCAATTAATATTGATCGGAGTTGCAGCGTGGTATGAGGCCTGCCGCCTGCCACCGTCGGCGAGTTCAAGTAAACGGTGCCGGAAGAAGAGTAGCGCGGCTCCGGATTCAACCAAGCGCGGCGATGGACGGCACTATGGAAATAAACGCTACGAATTTGGAGGCCATCGCGTACAACATCGGCTGGAACGGCGTAGGTCATGTGCTCCCACGACGGCTGCGGGGTCATCGTCGGCTACCACGAGTCCCTAAGCCACCAGATCGCGTGCCCGCACGGCCGGTGCAATCGCACGGAGCAGGGCTGCGACTTCGCCGCCCACCGTCAGCGCTCCTCGTTCACCTCGCAGAGGCCCACTCGATTCAGGTGCACAGGTTAGAGTATGGCAAGTCCATAGAGTTCCGGGTGACCATGACGCACCCGTGCTCGCCGTGCAGGCTGCTCGTCGTCGAAGGGGATGACGGCTCCGTGTTCGTCCTGTACATCGACGCGCTCGGCCCGGCCATTGTCTTGTCTTTGGTATGCGTCAGTTCGGCCACATCCGTGCGGCCGCTCTACAGGGTGAAGATTTGGGCGCACGGCCCGCCGCCGTCCTCGAAATCGGACTGCAGGCGGGATGTCGTGAAGATGTCTGCCGATGCTTCTGGCAGCGCGTCGCCGGGCGCTGTCGTGTTTGAGGAGCTCACGTCGTTCCTCGTTGTGCCGGGGCCATACCTTGTTGGTGCTGGATCGTCCAAGGAGCTGCGTTTCTACATTCGCATATGCAAGCAGATGTAGCTACTGCTACTTTGCGTAGTTGAAAAAACTGTCAATTTGTCATGAGGAATGATAAATTTCGCTGAAAAGTACTTGATTGTTCATACGGCTGCTATTTTTTTATGGATTCCTCGTTTCATATTTGTGCTGAACTGTTTGTAGTAGTACTTATACTTAATAATAATGCAGCGTGGAAGTGAATACTCCTTTTTTTTGTGAATCGGAAGTGAATACTCCAACTATATGTATAATTGTAACCCCTCCATCTGATTTATATAAAACTATGTGCACTTCCAGATCATTTCTCCTGTTTTTTAGATGTCCTTTCACTTACTATAAAAAACAAAGAAGCACTGCTGCTTTGATTCAAAGGAATGTGGAGAGTGTAGAAATAGGAAAGGTGTAGGATTGAAATTTTCCCATAGGAATCAAATCCAACATAATTCCTATGTCAATCCTATGAATCAAAGAAGCCCTAAGTAGTTACCGGTGCTTAATGCACAGTTCCAAAAAGTTCATCCCGCAGTCCAAATAACTAATAATCAGATGATGTCAATTTTTGTGTATGTAGTTGTGCCTATTACCATCACAAATATAGTCTCAAATAGTATGATGGTGGAGATACACATTTTTTAACTACCATGATTTTCAGTAAATGCTTAGTCAATTTTGACATAATTTGACTTTCTAAAAATAATATAAGCCTTAAGCTTTGAGATGGAGGTACTATATTGGGTTTTCCTCGTCTTAAGCAAAATCCCTTCCCATCCCCTTAAATAGAGTACTCCAGCCTCGAGGCTAGGAGATAAGAGAGGCCATCGATAGGCCATACTCCTCGCGCGCTCGCAATCTTGGAAAGCTGTCACCGTTACCACGAAGATGGACTCCACCATGCTTCACCGCATTTTCTGCTCCCAGCCCCTCCAGCCCCGTCTTCAAGGTCGATCCCTTTCCCTCCCACACTCCATTGATGTTTCTTTTGTGGGTTCACTACTGCAAAAATGGGAATCCACGAACTTTGATTTGTGCAGTGCAAGGGTAATCATTTGGCTTGCGGCCGCTGCCTCAGCGAGCTTCCCGGGAACCGGTGCCATAGGTGCGTGGAACCCCGCGGCGGATTCGAGCAGGACCCGGCAATGGACGCCGTCGTATCAGCGGCGACGGTTGAGTGCCCCCACAGCAGCTGCGGGAGCTTGGTGGCCTACCACCAGGTCCACGACCACAAGATTGCATGCCCGCACGCCCCTTGCGCTTGCACGGAGCCCGGCTGCGACTTCGCCGCCCCGCCAACAGCGCTCGTCGCCCACTTCGCAGCGGCCCACTCGATCCAAGTGCACAAGCTCCCGCCGTACAACACGACCAAAGTGTTCCAGCCGGTGCCGGTGCCGGGTTCGCCGTGCCTGCGGATCATCGCCGAAGGGGAGGACGGCGCCGTGTTCGTCCTGATCATCGGCGTGCTCGGTTCGACTTCGACCACCATCGTGTCTACCGTGTGCGTTAGGGCGGCCGCGTGCGTGTGGCCTCTGTACACGGCAAAGATGTGGGCGAATGGGCCGGCGTCGTGCTCGTTGGCGCACGCGAGGAGCAGGGCGGACACCGTGAGTGTGTCTTTGGAGGCGTCGAGCTGCGCCTTGCCGGGCGACGTCGCGTTTGATGAACTCACGTCGTTCCTCTCGGTGCCGCCGCTGTACCTGGTGCTTGGTGGACCTTCCAAGCTGCTGCGTTTCTACATTCGCATCGAGAAGGAGAACAATTAATCCTCAAAATAAGTACTCCTACTCCATATGATGATACGTACTAGTATAGTGCTAATGCGGATGTAACCTCTAGTAAAGTACTAGTACTAACACTGTCTGAGTTGTACTATTATTTCAGTTTCGCTTCTATTGTTGGGTAACATCATCAGGAACATAACTTGAACTTATTGGTTTCAAATATGTGACAACAAAAGAAAAAGAACAAGAAAGGGAGTAACTGTTTTTCGTCCTGCTAATGCAACCTTGAGGTGACCGGGACAACTTTGTACAAAGCATCGTGCTCATCTAAATATACGTACTCTACAAAATCATCAGCAGTGGAGTACCTCGATAGGTGCCATGTCCATGGATCGACAAGACAAGACACACACATAGACTGGGTCACTGGGAGATGGATATTACTACTGGATAGCTGTCCTGACGTGATAGGATGCCTACATACACCCTACTCGGCAGGTGACGATACCTTCCCAACAAAGGTATCCAGTCCCATCCATTGATTATTTTATTATGGACGGAGAGCATTCTACTAGAAGAGATGTCATGTCTTGGGGCAGAGGTTTGGCTTAATCATGGTTTAGATATGGCCATGACTTTTGTCATTTAAGGCACCACCTATGGGAACCACAAGATTACTGAAACAGCAACTACATTACTTGACTCTAATGTAGATGTATCTAGACATATTATAGCTATAGATACTTCCATTTTAGCATCAAGTAATGTGGATCGGAGGGAGTAATACTATACAATATACTCAGTATAAGGTTAAGTTTGGCACACGCTGGGACGCACATATTTGTTAGAAGTACACACATGCAAGACAGAGCACAGAGTAAAATAATTACTATTTACTTATGGGCAACCAAAAGCTTGTACGTGTCCACTATATATATGGGCATGGACTACACTTATTGCTTGTGGACGAGGATAGCTGTTGTGGACAACACAGTGGATGCTGTTAGAGTGAAACGGTACACTTATTATGGATCGTAGGGAGTATGCAAGATAAAAAAAAGATCTACCATACATATTAGTATTATTATCATCAGTTATGTACTCATGACACTGGGAGCATACACACACGATCGTACATACTACGGTAGTCTTGTACTACTTTTAAAACTACTTGCAAGATAAAATATAGCTGGATGTACAGAACTACTTATCACTGGGTGCATACACACACGATCGTATACATACTAGTACTGTACTACTTTTAACACTAGGATAAAATATAGCTGGATGTACAGAACTACTTATCAGTGGTCTTCCTCTTCAGCTTCCACAGCCTGTACCATGTTGCTCTTCTTCTTCTTACTCCCGCTGTCCTGGAATTCCGCCAATTTTTGTTGACCCTTCTCAAAGTTCACTATTCGCCTGTATACCTCATATGTCGCGTATGCGTCGATGCTTGCACACAGGATATGCTTCATGGACAAGGGCACCTGCTTCCACAGCTTGTGTTCCTCTTTCCTAAGTTTTTTCATGATAGATTTGTACTGGCTGTCTATAATGGCCGCAGCATAGTCAGCCAACGAATCCTTATTGTTACTAGTGGAATCGGCAGGCTTCCACCTTTTCTGGATGTCCACGAAGTTCGCCACTGAGAGGTTGCAACGCCCAAGCCTGGTAATGTCGTTGCCGATGTCAACACCTGCAAATGTTATGTCAGGCATGCCAAGAAAGTCAGCGAGTTTGGGGCAGGGCTGGTCGGCCGAGGAAATCTGGTACAGGAGGCGATGCATTGCCCATGCACAACTGTATGAGGGCAGCCTTCTGTTCAGGCCCATAGGTGTACTCTACGTCTAGGCCAACAATTTTGTACGAGTCTTCTTTCTCCAGTATCAACTCGATTTTGTTGATGTGTTCCTCCACCTTAGACGCCATATTGGTATAGTTCGCCGTAATGGTGGTTGTTCCATGAGCGAGGAAAGTGTGTCCTTGGTAGAACGCTTCCATGGAGGGTAGCGAGAGAGGGGCACAGGCGAGAGTGTCAGGGAGAAGACGAAATGAGGAAGACGAATGTTAACCGCCACGCCAGGGCCTGCAAACCGCCCGTCGCTAGATGCATGCATTTGGACGGTTTTGAAGATGACGGGCCATAGGGCACGAATGCAGTTTCCCTGTTAAAATAATAATAACCGCCCACGTACTTAATTAATTGTATGCTTATTTGTTTCTCGAGAGGAGCCTAGTTTTTTTCTACGAAACTCTGAAGATCTATTAAAAATCATCAACATTAGTACAAAGAGATTCAAAATTAATATTACCTTCGTCTAAAAGGAGGTGTCTTAGTTTTGTCTAATACGGATGTATATAGACATATCTTAGTTGTAGAAATTACAAATATGTCTTCTTTGCACCACTTAGCTACCACTACAAAGTACAAACACTAACGCAAGGTAGATCAGCATCATGCAATGTAGACATTACAGTATTTTTGTACTACTATACTTGTCTTCCCTGGTCTATGATTCAATATCTAGTATACTGTACTGCTTATACACCAGGGAGATTCAAAATACGAGTTGAGCGCCAAAACTCCCGCCTCCATACACATATTTCGAATTCCCTTTCGACCCCTATTACCAATGACGCAAAGGCAGACAAGTGAAGCCGGCGTTGGTTGGGGTCTTGTTCGTAATTTACACATCCCCTCTGATATATATAGTCTACCGCCTTCTATTCGTCTTCCCCATTTCCGCAAAAAATCTGTCGCAATACTCCAGGCCCATCATCTCTCACCTGCCGGACCACTGCACCGGAATATCCCAGCCGTACTTAGCCGGCATACCACCTCACCTACCTGAGGCCACCGACTCCCTCGTCCGCAGCACCAGATCCGCTTCACCAACGCCGCCGTGTACTGCATCGGATCTGCTTCACCGACTGCTTCATCCGCAGCACCAGATCCGCTTCACCAACGCCGCCGTGCACTTCACTATCTGAGTTCACCGACTCCCTCGTCTGCCGTACCTGATCCGCTTCACCAACGACGCCGTGCACTGCACCAGATCTGCTTCACCGACTCCCTCGTTTCAGATCTGCTTCCCCGAACCCATCATCGACCGCCCCAGATCTGCTTCCTCGACGCCGACGCCCACCGCAACCGCAGCACCCCCGCCGTCGTCGACATGACCCGCAAGGATGCCGAGTATGACTACACGAAGCCGCCGTCGAGGTAACCAGACCCCCTCCCCCTACACGTTTTGGTCTGTTACCATAGAAGGTTCAAGCATGTCTTGGTCAACTAGAATGTGTCTATATACTGATTCGTCCGTCTAAAAAAGCATCGACAGAGAAGTCCCATAGATCCAGCTCCGCCCCGCTCTCAATGCGCGTGGCAGATGGCAGGATCCTGTGCATTTGCCCATGCCACTCCTTGAGCTCTCTGTCTTGATGTGCTTCACACACAGGGCTTATAATACTAGGAAGCTTGTGCCTCACATACACTTACACACAGGGCTACTACTACTAGGAAGCTTTATTGGATATCTCAGTGGTACAAAGCTTACTTACATGGGACGGGTGATACTCTATTTAAACTTTTATACATGACCCTTTAGATTGTTGCCATGTGCCAGAATCCAAACCCTATACCATACTTCTAGAATACTCTACAAACTCTAGATATTTCATACTACTCGTAAATATCTTACTCTAGAACATTCCCCATTCTACAATTCTCTCTACATACCTTGGATATTTCATGACTAAGCTAGCTCCTTTACTAGCCAACCACATTGATAAGATTACTACTAACAATCCCCCCATAATCTTGTCATATAAACTATCTTTACTATTAAATTTAAAATAGGCCGCGGTGGTTGGTGATGGTATGTCAAACGTGTATACAACTCACCCCGAACATAAAAAGTAAGGTCAGCGTGACCGGCTCATGAGGAGTTCTTATCAGGATTAGTTAGGTCACGACCAAAATCCAATCCGTAGCACTAGGTAGCAAAATCAGCATCCCTTTCCTAATTCTAATCGGTAAGACAAGCATAGATCGGTTCAGCCACACATCTTTTTCGTTCGCTCCCCTTTTTATTCTCTAAGGAACCCTCTCCTTAACGAGCGTAGATTGATGGAGATGGTTTTTGTACCGGTCAATCTTTATATCCTTTACGGCATAGTTACGTAAAAGATCGGCAGGTGATCCGTCCTTTCTCCTCTGCCGTAGTTCATCAACGCGTGTCCGGCAATCCCGGTTAGATCGACACAATCGGCAAAAAAGAAAAAGGCCAAAAGAGACCCATTGATTAGGCTCCTCTTGCCGTGCTACTTTAAATTTTCTAACTTTTCTTTCATTCGCAAACATACAGTGACAACCTATATGACTCTAGGTTTCTTTTCCTAATTTTTGCACGTGCATGCATTTTCCCTTTAAAATTCGTAGGACATACAAATCTCAACACTTATGCAACTAAAAATCCTTAAAAAAAACAAAGCTTTCATACCATGCAGCTTTTAAGAGGTTAGTGACAAGAATCAACCACATGTTTTGGAGCGCAGTGACATTCTCCCTAAAAAAACCATGTTTCATGCGTGGGTGTTTCATTAATAAAGAGAAATATCTGTTCAGTTGGGGCCACGTTTCGACGTGTGTTCTCGACAAATCAGTTTCTCAGACAAAGTATCTCGAAGGTGTTCATAGAGATTGCATGTGCATTTGTGCGTTCGTAGGAGCGAGTATGCATTTAGTGAGCATTTATATTGTACCGTGTTTTGTTAAAAAAGATGGTGTAAAACGGGCACCTTTTACGATATACTCCCTCCGTCCCAAAATGTAAGGCGTCTAAGGATTGGTCAAAAGTCAAACCTTACAAACTTTGACCAAATATTTTAAAAAATATTTACATCTACAATATCAAATTGACATATTAAGAAATTATACTTTAGGGTGACTCTATTGATAATGATTTAGTATTGTAAATATTTATATTTTTGTGTGTAAACTTGGTCAAACTTTAAAAACATTGACTTTTAACTAATCCTTAGACGCCTTATTTTTGGCACGGAGAGAGTATCATTCAATAAATACTATGAATTATTCGATCGTTTGTTCAAACATGTTAATTAGATCGGTCGATTGATCAACTCGGATCGGTCGATCGAGCATCAGAGTTGTCTCAGTGATGACAAAAAATAGTGCACATTGTATGATACTGACGTACCACAGATTCTAAAGAAAAATGAGGACCATGTGGCCACACATCCTGGACATAGACATTGCGATTATATTCCATTTATTCTATATTTGGAGGGAGCCATCTTTCGTTATTAACCCGTTGCAACACACGGGTATTATGCTAGTATCCCCTAATCCAGATCACATAGACCATGCACTTCATCTTGTGATGGCATCACACCGACTCACGTCAAGCAACGACGCCGCACCACCTTGTTAGCACGACACCGACTTCATTTTAGATATCATGTAGTACATGTCAAGTACCAAATCATGAGAACCAACTTTGTGTTTGGATGGTTAGGAGGGCGATGGCACCCCCAGATTTAACGCTTTGGTGTCTCAAAAATGGAGGAATATTCTTACGTGGGATGCGGCGTTCCCGATGACATTGTGGTGCTAGTGGTGACTTCGTCAATCTCAATACCCGTCGGAACAGTTTCTTGGATGCGGTTTCTGAAGGTGCTCGAAGGGGTAGTGTGTGTGCTTGAGTGATGAGTGTATGTATGTACGTGTGAGCGTCTATGATTGTATTGTGTGTTGCAAAAAATAGTATTAATTTTGTCTTGTTCATACTAAGACTAGCAAAGCGTTCCCTGCTCTATAAACTCTCAAGAAACACCCCTATAATATCTATCTAGTTCGTCCTAATGTTAGAACAGTAATTGCATGCTATGTAATTCATCTATTTTTGTTAGGAAACCTACATGTTTGTTTGCTTTTCTTATTCTCAGGTGACAGGTTGTGTGCTGGGACCATAGCCGCCGTCTGTTTTGTTCGTTGCAAAATGTTGTTTTATATTCCGCCATTACGTGCTCTTCTCGTGTTCACAAGGTTTTACATTATAATTTCCATCTGTTTTGTTGTAAAAAATGACGTTAAATTACAATTACTATTTCCTTTCTGCTATCCTTTTGCCATCCTGTAGTACATGTGTGAACTCATTGCTCTGGTACATTTAAATTCTTCATTGTTTTTGTTCTTCAAGAGCTGCAACCCTAACTCTATGCTGTAATTTCATGTTGCACTATCACATGGAACACAAAGAAATCGTGGAGTGAATCACCCCTATAATCCATTAAGTACCTTTCATTTTTGTATTGATATGCTTATCGTCTTTGGAACCAGTTTGTGTTTAACACATTTACTCTCCATATAGATAGGATAACTGGTTTGAAATAAATCATGCTATTTGTATGACTGCACGTCTTCGTTCATTTTCCTGCTAGCTTCTCAAACTTGTTCTATTGCCTGTCTCATCTTTTTTTGTTTAATCGTGATTAAACCAATTTAATTGTTCTGCTTAACTTAAATGATCTGGCATTTTATTCCAGCCACATAATGTTTGATTGCTCATGCACTTCCTCATACCGTTATGTCTTCTGGATTTCTTCCATAATGATAAGAATGTTTTGCTTGGTGAATATGAGTCAGATGATGATTCAATTGGTTATTAGTCCTTGATTCATTGAGTTGACTGATGATTAAAACATATAAACCTTGCGACTATCTGGCATGCTTGTTGTGGGATATAATGAGCATATTTGTTTTTTGTAAGACTTTTTCGGATTTCACTGTTGATTAATCCAATGCCACCTTCTGTAGTAGGAAATCCACCTTCAGTAGGTATCATAAATAAGATTTGTTGTTACTTTTTGGCTGACCCATCTTTTATTTTTAGGCACAAAATGGTTCATTTGTTTGTTTCTCCTTCCCTTATATTGCGCTCATGGGTTAAACATTGAAATAATATGTCAGTATATATGAATCCCAGAATGGTTGCTGTCTAATCTGTCTTAATTGGTCTGCTGATTTATATTTGGCACCAAATGGATATATTTCTCTTTTATCTGAGGCATTCCCATGGCTGGCCGATGATTAAAATAATGAAATTTAGGGGGTTGGAGATTCTCCAACTGCACAAGGTCTGGCTAGTTTTGTCCACATGACCACTTTTGTGGAACTTAAGGGATCTGAAGCACCCCTTCCAAGTGTCAATTTTAATAGACAGCTGTTATGCAGTTTCCTGGCTTATTTTATTAGGCAGACTGTCTAGTTACTTGATTTATTTTGTTCATATTTGCCATCCGGTTGCTCTTCATGTTGCATTGGGGTTGATAGCTTGCTTTGTTATATTATGCCTTGTGCTTTGTGAAAATCTGCCATCTGTTTTGATGCTTTGCAAAAATCTGTGACAACTAATAATATGGTTGTTTTCTCAAATTGTATGGTTCTGTAACTTGCACTGTCTTGTTTTCAGCCCCTGAATAGAGCAAGGAAGGCAGATGGCAGGGCATGTACATCAAGTGTCCAGGTCTTTCCACAGCACAGCCGTGACAATGCCAATTCATCTGATTGTCAGATGATAGCTACTGTCTCAGCCATTCCAGCGCAAACAATCGCTGCCTTTGCACACGAATCAATTGATATAATTCAGCAGCAAAGAGATGAAAGAGATTCAAATATCATCATAACAGTCAATGAGATACATGAATTGAAAAATAGGCAAGCTTGGATTGAGCAGATCCTTAATAATCTACTCTGCAGATCTAATGGAAAGCCAGCTGTTACTTGCACTCCGATGAATTCTACCTAACGGAAATGCAGTTTTGCCGATGATGCCATTTGTATGGCTTGTATCATTTGAGTTATTTCGACTTGTTGTTGTATTTGAGAATTTTTGCTGTTATTGTAATCCTTGAGCATTTTTTCCTGTTATTGCTATAGTTTGCAATCATTGTAACAAATTTTCAATGTAATGATTATTTTATCTTGCACTCAGCCTTAAACAGAACTACTAGTATGGTCTCACAATTTTTTTATCATTACACTATGCAAGAATTAGCGGTCGCCCCAAATTCAGAGCACCCATAGCGATTTGGGGGCCGGCGTCGTTTTAGGGCTCGCACCGGTGCGCTCCAAACGGCGCCGGCTATTTGTCGAGCCGAGTAGAATCGCCGGCATCCCCGAGCCGGCCCCTTCGCCAGGGGCGCGAATCAGGCGCTCCGGGTGCCTCGCGGAACGACGGTTTTCGCTGGTGGAGGCGCCTTGTCAGCGAGAGGACGCGATGGTTCGCATCGACTGGCCACGACGCGGGAAGGTTGGTCGTCGGCATTTAAATGGCCTCCCGCGCAAAAACCGAGGCAGTGACTGGCCACGAGGGCAGCGACTGGCCACGCGGCGTCCAGTCGCCGTAAATGTGGGTAGTTGCCACCGCTAGATATATAGGACGTACGCCGTCCACCACCGCCGCTCCATTCTCTACTCTCCACATCAAGATGCCGCGCCGTCTGAAGACCACCTACTCGATGCTTGGCCTCAACGGCCGCGCGCTGCCTCCACCACCACGGCAGCCGCAGCCGGAGCCGGAGCCGGAGCTGCAGGCCGACGACGAGCACAGCTCCGACGAGGATGAGGACCCACGGTTCGAGTCCTGGCACGATGTCTACGTAGCAGAAGCGGAAGCACAGGCGGCGGATCGAGGAGTCAGCGCAGTCGGGCGAGCCGCCGCAGGCCCCCGCCGACCCGGAGTAGGCGGCGATCCTCGCGTCGCTGAACGCACAACGATACCAGCGGTTGAGGGAGGAGGAGCGCGAGTTCGTCAATGACGCGAACCTCGAGCACGTCCTCGAGATATCGCGCCAGCGAGCGGTCACGGAGGAGGCGGGACGCCGCCTCAAGGAGGCGAAGCGACAGAAGCTCGCAGAGCTCAACGCTCATCGCCACCAGGACGCGTTCGCTTGCCAGCAGGCGAGGCGCGCCGAGATCGAAGCTTCTCGGGAAAGGCTGGAAGCGCGGGGACAGCGCGGCCGGCAAGCCCCTGCGACGCCGGCCGCCATGCTCCACCGCCAGATGCGCGAAGCAACGGAGGAGAAGCGGGCACGGAAGCAGGCGGCAATTGCGAAGAACAACGACGAGGCAGGGCCGTCGAGCGCCCCTACCGACGGCCAGTAGACCAGGATTAAGTTTATGTTTAGTTATGTTTAAATTCGAGCTACTTTGGTATAAATTTCGTATGAATTTGGGTTTTTAGATGTCAATTTAAATTTTAAAATCTATCGGGGCTGCCGTTTTGGGGCCGCCGGTGTGGGAGCAGCGTCCCCAAATAGAGGATCTTTGTGCCGGTGGAGATGCTCTTATAGATAGATAATGATCATGGTAACAGAAAAAATCGTCAACGTGATGATGATTTGATGTTGCACTCGACCTTGAACATAAGTACTAGTACGGTCTCACAATTTTTTTAATCATTATACTTTGCAACATTTAGCAGATGCGCCAAATTCAGACATAGATCAAGATCATGGTAACAAATTTTCAGCATGATGATGATTTGATGTTGCACTCGGGCTTGAACAGAAGTACTAGTACGGTCACTCAAAATTTTAGCATTATACTTTGCAATGGATGCACCAATTTCAAAGATAGATCATGATCGGGGTAACAAATTTTCAACGTGATGATGTTTTGATGTTGCACTCGGCCTTCAACTGAAATACTAGTACGGTCTCACAATTTTTTATCACTATAATTTGCAAGATCTAGCGGATGAGCCAATTTCAGAGATAGATGATGATCATGGTAGTAACCGGTATTTAATGTGATGATGATTTGATTTTGCACTCGGCCTTGAACAGAGGTACTAGTACGGTCTCACATTTTTTAATCATTATAGTTGGACCTTAGCCAAATTCAAAATCTCATAGCGGCAAAACTTCCTGCCCACAAAATACAAAAATTTGACACGCTTCCAAATTCCCATTCTACCCCTGCGGAGATGACAGAAAGGTCGGTTGGTGGGGGGGTGGGGGGTATGCCCGTCATTTTTTGGATCACCACCTCCCTAGCCCGGAAACCCTCCCAGAAAAAATTCATTTCCCTCAGACCACCCACCGGAACTTCCCAAGTCCCTCTCTCCCACCTCCACGACCACCGCACCGGAACATCCCCGCCGGACTTCCCTGGCCTACCCGAGCCCTCGCGATCCTCGTCATCCGGCTGCCTGCCGGAGCCGCTTCATCGACGCCATCATTAACCGGACCGGATCATCCCCGCCGTACCTCGAAACCATATGCTCATCCAGCAGTCTACCGCAGTCGCTTCAGCTTAGCCGCTTCGCCGGATCCGTCTTCCACCGCATCGGATCTTGCTCACCGACACCGCTGTGCATGAACCGGATCTGCTTCACCGGCGCCATGCATGATCTAAACTCTTCTACTGTCGCTTTTCTATTGCTTGCCTGCAAGTTCTTGTTTAATCTTGGGGGAACCTGTTTGTGCTAACGACGCGCCGTTACTTTTTTGCAGATGAGATGAGTAACCATGAAGTGTAATGGCCGTCTCTCCAACCCCAAGTAGCACATGTAGCGTACTTCATCACCGGATCTATCAACCCCAGGAAGATCTGTTGTGACTCCCACAGAGTGCTTCTCCTAATGTAAGTCCCTTGTTTTAGCACCATGTTCTGGGTTCAGATGCTTGTTTGTCTGAAGCTCTTTTAGTTCATTCCTAGCTATGACCGTAACACGTTGCTATTTTCTACTTCATTGCTAACTTTAAGCGATTGAACATTTTGGTTCGCATTCCCTGCTCTGTAGATGTAGCCATCATAACTTCTATCTTGCGCAGTCGTTGTTACAAAAATTATAGGTATTATAGTAACATCCTATTATTTAGTTCATGGCCAATTTTAAGTAATTGCACATGTTGGTTCGCATTCCCTGCTCTATAGCTTTTGGCATCGTAACTTCTATATTTGGTTTACATTCCCTGCTCTGTAGATCTAGCCATCATAACTTTATCTTGCTCAGTCGTTGTTACAAAAATTATGGCATGCTACTATGTTGTTTGTGCCAATTTTTTACTCCATGAACATGTTGGCTTGCATTCCCTGTACTACAGGTGATGCCATTGTTTTGTATCTAGTTCATTGTAAGCTAACAAAGTAAGGACTTAGTTTGGCATGCTATCACTCTGCTATCTAGCCTGTAGTACAAATAAACTTGTCATACTACTAGATAATAATTTTGCGTGCCATCTTGTTCTTCAAAAGCTGCATTATTAACTTGTTTCTCTGACTTGGCATGACGCTCACATATGGAAAGCTGAACATATTGGTTTGCATTCCCTCTTATACAAGTTCACAGGTGATCCCACTATATTCTGTATCTGGTCCATCCTAAGCTCCAGCATTAACTATCCTCTATGTGTTGCTCATTACAAGTTTATATCCCGAAACATCTTGATTTGCATCCCCTTCACTATAAGTTCAGGAGTATTATTTAGTTCACGGCCAAAATGAAGTAATTGCACTTGGCACATGTTGGTTCACATTCCCTCCTCTTTAGCTTTTGCCATCGTAACTTCTATTTTTGGTTTACATTCCCTGCTCTGTAGATGTAGCCATCATAACTTCATCTTGCTCAGTCGTTGTTACAAAATTTATAGCCTGCTACTATGTTGTTCATGCCAATTTTGTACTCCCTGAACATGTTGGTTTGCATGGGACTCGGACGGTAGTAAGTCTATTTGTTTCATTCTAACATACTCTGTTATATTGGCTGTTGGTATGCGGCATGCACTCTTTGTTTGCTTATTGTGCGCATTACAATGATCTTGTTATAACGACGAAATGATGAGTTCCAAATTCTTTGGCAAACAATATTGTAGTGTCTTTGCCTTTCCATTGTTGCTGTCTTAACTTGTAATGTCTTTGTTTCGGATATAGGTGCTGCATGGACAACTTAAAAGATTGCCAGATCCCTTCATTGTATTGCTAGGTTTAATTACCATTCAATTTCTCTGGGTTCTGTAATATTTTTTCAATGCCTTGCAGCTGATGTAATATTTAGTTAGTTTTTATAATTCTTTCGCGCATTTTTTCTTTGGTGCTTGTGGTAAGTGAGGCTATCCGACAGAAATCAATGCTGCGTAAATATTCTCAGTATCTAAATCACGAATTCCCATCCCTTAAACGGCCCAATTAAGCGAAATCACATATGTGCCGGCCCGCAAAATCCTAAAGCGGCTATTACGCCGGCATATAAACAGCAACTAAACGGGCTGGCCCACTTACTTATTGGGCCAGCCCACTTGATTTACTGTGGACCCCACACTTTTATTGGGCCGGCCCACTTGCTTTAAGGTGGACCCCACCCACTACTGGGCCGGCCCACTAACTAGTTGGGCCAGCCCAATTGCTTTTGTGGTGGACCCCACATACTTTTTTTTTGAAGGTGAAACAGTGGGGTAACCCACTGCAATTTTTATATTAATAATAGTTTATCAAATTACAAGGTAGAGGGAGATCCTCTAGAAAGAAAACATAAGAAGAAAAAGTAGAAAAGAATACAAAAAGATCTAGGTCTGAGATTGTAGCCATTCCTTAAAAGAATCTGCATGCTTCTTCTTCATTCTGTAAGTGAGCATCTTTGCTTCTTGAAGAAAGATGGCTTTCCAAGTTTCAAAACTTGAATCTTGATTGTTGAAGATTTTATTATTTCTCAAAATCCAAATGCCCCATGCTGCTAAAATTATAAGTTCCATTGCGAAGGGAACATTTAGTTTTTTCTTTATATCATAGAAAGCCTGAAAAATTGTCCCATTTCTTCTTCTCTGAGGACATATGTAGTTCCAGCAGACTTTAGCAAAGTTGCAATTCCAGAATAAGTGAATGATATCTTCCTCTTGTTGATGACAGAGATTTTGTACACAATAATAAGAAGGTAGAGTCATATTTTTTCTTTTTAACAAGTTTCTGGTATTGAGCCTATCATGAAGAAGAAGCCAAAAGAAGAATTTGTGTTTTGGTTGACAAGATGATTTCCATATCCATCCAAAGTGTGGCTGTGCCTCTTGATATCCAATTAAAGAATTATAAGCTCAGTGTACAGAGAAAGTATTACTTCCCCATATGTAACTCCATTTATCAGATTCATCATTACTTATTTTCTCTCTAGCAGTCTGACAGATCATTTCCATTTGAAGAAATTCAGAATATGCTTGCTGTGAAAGAGGCAGGTGGAAAAGATCTTCTAAGAATTCAGTGTCCAGAACATCTCTGACAGTTATCAAATGATTCCTTGCATAAGTGATCAGATGAGGCATACTTTGCACTAGGCAGTTGTCATCCCAATTGTCTTGCCAGAACAAGCTTGATTTCCCATTACCTAAATTGCATTTTGCCAGTCCTTTAAAAGTATCAACAAGTTTCAAGTGAGTTTTCCACCAGAAAGATCCTTCCACTGAACCTCCTGGAAGACTACCATTGTTATAATACGCTCCTTTCACTAATTTGACCCAAGGGATATCATGATTATTATAGAACTTGTCCAAATTTTTTAACAGCAGTGCTCTGTTTTGAGTGTCCAGATCTAACACTCCTAATCCACCTTGGTTTTTGGGTCTTGTGATTTTTTTCCATGAAATGAGAGCTGATCCCCTTGCTTGTACATCTCCATTTTTCTTTCTCCAAAGGCAGTGTCTCATGTATTTGACCACTTGTTCTTTTATAGTTATGGGCACATCAAAACAGCCCATAAAGAAAATTGGTAGAGATGAAAGAACTGATTTGACTAACTGCAGCTTTCCACCATAATTTAGAAAATCAGCAATGCCACCCAACCTTGATTGGACCCTTTGAATTATAGGTATGAAATGCTCCATAGAAGGCTTGATAATGCACAAAGGTAATCCAAGATAAGTAAAAGGAAAGGTTCCAGTTCTACAATTTATGGTGGCAGCAAAATGATTCAGCTTTGCAGTATCCATATTGATTGGAATCATATTGGATTTATGGTAATTCACCTTCAGACCAGTGGATTCAGCAAAAGTGTGCAAAAGAGCTTTGAGACTAACCAATTGCATTGCATCAGCTTTTAAAATAATTAGAGTATCATCTGCATATTGTATCACAGGAAAATCATCACAAGCACAGTGGATTGGTCTTGAGATTAGGTTCTGATCCATTGCCTTTTTGAGTATAGATTGTAAAAGATCTGCAGCCAAGACAAAAAGAAGAGGGGATAATGGATCCCCCTGTCTAACTCCTCGTTTACAGTAGAACTTTTTCCCAGGAATACCATTTAGTAAAACAGAAGAAGTTCCAGATGACAAAATGATTTCAATCCATTTTATCCATTTTTCACCAAAGCCTTTAGCTCTTAGAATTCTCAGAATGGATTTGTGTTCAATTCTATCAAAGGCCTTTTCAAAGTCCAATTTCAGAAGTATGATTTCTTCCTGTGATTTGTGGCATTGGAATAAAAATTCAAAAGCCCAACCAAGGCAGTCTTGAATTGATCTTTTTTTGAGGAAGCCATATTGATTCTTGTGTACCAGCTTTAGTATAATCTTCTGTAATCTGTTGGCTAATAATTTAGTCACAATCTTGAGAGTACTGTTGAGTAGAGAAATTGGTCTGAAGTCCCCAGGAAGCAGAGGAGTGTCAATTTTTGGAATGAGTGTGATGAAGGAAGAATTAATGCTTTCCAAAGAAATATTCCCATCATAGAAATCCTTGATTACTTTTTTGACATCAGCTCCAATAATATCCCAACAATTTTTTATAAAATCATTATTGAATCCATCTGGACCTGGAGACTTATCATTTGGCAGGCTCTTGATGACTCTATCAATCTCTTCATCAGAGAAAGGAACTTCCAATCCTTCTTTCATCTCACTGCTCATTGGATTGTCATATAAGTCCTGCAAATTGAAATGCATTTCTGGATCATCAGATTTACCCATGCTTTCCTTGAAAGCATTCCAAAGAATTTCAGCTTTACTCTCATGATCAGATATATCAACATTTTGGTCATTTCTCAATGAAGCAATGTAATTCTTTCTATAATTGATAGTGGCCTTAGTATGAAAGAATTTTGTATTTGCATCTCCTAACTTCACCCATTTTATTTTCCCTCTTTGTTTCCAATAGGATTTTTCATTTTGAAGTAAAGTGATCACATGGGATTTTAAAATATCTCTGAGATTCCACTCTTCCAGGGATAAAGTTCTGAACTCCTCCATAGTATCCAGAAGACCAATGACTGAGTGTACTTTGTCAATAAGATTCTTTAAAGATGGAAGATTTTTTGCCCATAATTTCAATGCTCTTCTCAAGTTCTTGTATTTGGCATTAATCATCTTTGCACTGTCACTAAAACCCACTGGAATATTCCATGCATTCTGAACAATGTCCTTGAATTGACTGTGCTGCAACCAGTGATTTTCAAACCTAAAAACATTTGATCTGGGAATATTTGTTCCAATGGTGACTACACAAGGAACATGATCTGAGGTTGGTTTTGTCAAAGCATGAACGAAAGTGGATGGAAAAGAACTTGTCCAAGAAGCTGATGTAAAAATCCAGTCTAATCTTTCAAGGAGAGGATCATGCTGCATGTTACTCCAGGTGAATTTCCTGCCCTTTAAAGGGACTTCAATAAGACCCAAAGTGCTAATTGCTTCATTGAAACTCAGCATATCATTCACATTACCACCAGGCTTGTTTCTATCAGAAGGTTTCCTAATGAGATTGAAGTCTCCCATGATAATCCAATCAGAGTCATCAGGCATGTCAATATTTGCAAACCAATCAATAAAACCAGCTCTTCTATCATGTTGGCAAGGTCCATAAATGTTTGTTAGGATCCAGGAAGCATCTGATATTCTGTAGGTGAATTTAACTGAAAGAGAAAATTCATTGGAGAAAGCAAGTTCACCATTAAAAGCAGAGCCATTCCAAATTATAATAATGCCACCTGAAGCTCCAATTGAGGGCACGAATTCAAATTTATCAAATTTCCTTTGACAAAATTTCCTCAAGTATTCCAAATCAAAGCTCTCCCTCTTTGTTTCTTGCAAGCAAATAATATCACACCCAGATTCTTCTATTTTGTTATAGAGAGCGAACCATTTTTTCTCAGAGTTAATACCCCTCAAATTCCAGTTCATAATTTTCCATTTTCTTTGTCTATTCATTGGGAAACCAGTTGTATCTATAATTTGGAGCTAGAAACAACCATTGTTCTAGCAGACAGCACAGGGTGTATGAAAAGATAATAAACCCAAAGCAAGGAAATGAATAAGCGATGAACAACCAATTCTTGCAAACAACCCAGACAGGCAAGACAGGTGATGAACATTTCAGGTACAAAAGCATAATCTTATTACAAGACACAAGCCAACTGGAAACCAGCATGATTAAGGTTCCAACCCCCCCCAACACCAAAAGCTTTTGAATTGTGATACATAGGGAACATCTATTTGCTAGGCCTTTTTTTGGCCCCCTGAGCAGCCCCACCAGCAGCTCCATCTTTTTTCTCTTTGCCCGATCCTTCAGACTTCCTGGCAATCTCTTTTCCCTTCTTCACATTATCCTTGTTTGCATTCCCTCCAAGGCTTGAAGCAGCTGGGCCTGGAGCTTTGTTTATTCCATTGTCTATCTTGCTTTTCTTCATCAACCTCTTATCTATTTCCTTCTCATCAACCTTACAGAAAGATGAAGCCAGATTTTTAACCACCTTGGAATTAATCATAGGGGGAGAAGCATTGCAAGTCAAACAATTTCTATTATTGCAAGAAGCATGATTCTTAAATCCTTCATTTAGTAAAATCAATCTAGGACTTCTTCTTACCTCAGATTCAACCAGAGGTATCTTACTTTCTCTTCTTTTCCTTTTTGGTGAAACCAAGAGATCCAAACCAGAATCTTCAGGGGTAGAATTTTTATCAGTGTAATCTGTCAGAAGGCATGATGGAGCCTGGGACACAGCACATTTATCAGGAATACAGAAAGAAACAGTTGGGCCGGCCCTTTAAGACGAAAGTGGGACCCACCTGTGTTTTGGCCCGGCCCACTAGCGTGTTGGGCTGGCCCACTTGCTATATGGTGGACCCCACATACTAAATGGGCTGGCCCTTTAACAGGAAAGTGGGACCCACCGGTGTTTTTGGCCCGGCCCACTAGCATGTTGGGCCGGCCCACTTGCTATATGGTGGACCCCACATACTAAATGGGCCGGCCCTTTAACAGGAAAGTGGGACCCACCAGTGTTTTGGCCCGGCCCACTATCTTGTTGGGCCGGCCCACTTGCTATATGGTGGACCCCACATACTAAATGGGCCAGCCCTTTAACTGGAAAGTGGGACCCACCTGTGTTTTTGGCCCGGCCCACTATCTTGTTGGGCCGGCCCACTTGCTATATGGTGGACCCCACATACTAAATGGGCTGGGCCTTTAACAGGAAAGTGGGACCCACCGGTGCTTTTGGCCCGGCCCACTGGCTTGTTGGGCCAGCCCATTTGATCTAATGTGGACCCCACGTACTAAATGGGCCGGCCCGATAGCAGGAAAGTGGGACCCACATGCTAATTGGGCCGGCCCACTAACTTCTTGGGCCGGCCTAGTTGCTTTAATGTGGACCCTACTTTGTAAATGGGCCGGCCCGATACCAGGAAAGTGGGTCCCACATGTCTTGTGGGCCGGCCCTTTTGCCGGTTGACCGGTCAAACGAGTGCATTCGGCCGGCCCACATGCTTTTTGGGCCGGCCCATTAAAGTTTTGACCACCAACCTTAGAGGTTAGGCCCGGCCCACGTAACTAATGGACCAGCCCGGCTATATAGTTGACCGGTCAAACTAAGTCACCTGCCCGACCGCAAACTTAATGGGCCGGCCCGCTTAAGACGTGGCAGCCTCGTGTGGGTCTACCATCTACCACGGGGTTTCAGGTTAACGCCGTTAATCGCGATTAACGGCGTCACGCCACGTGTCGGTTGCATGACATCGGCGATCCAACGGGCTCCCGGAAACACTTGGGCAACGGTCCGATTTTCCGTGGTGGAAGGGCGCCCAAGCGCGACGGACCGAAAAAATCGTCGTAGGACTTTGCCTGACGCAGTTTCCACAACAGAACCCATATCGTCGGGTTAGGCCCATAGGCGACGAAAAATACCCCTTAGCGGACGATTTTGAGACGTTGTCTATCAGAACTTTTCTTGTAGTGATTGTAAGGTACCTAACACCCATGGCATTCTGGTGTTGGTCATGCTTTGCCCTAGGGAGAGCTTTAGTCAACGGATCTGCTACATTCAGATTAGTGTGTACTTTGCAAATCTTTACTTCTCCATCTTCGATGTACTCGCGAATCGAATGATAACGCAGATTGATATGCTTCAGCCTCTTGTGTGACCTTGGTTCTTGTGCATTGGCGATGGCACCCATGTTGTCACAATAGATGACTAGTGGGTCCAATGCACTAGGAACCACACCAAGCTCGACAATGAACCTCTTCATCCATACCGCTTCTGATGAAGCCTCTGAAGCCGCTATGTATTCCGATTCTGTTGAAGACTTCGCCACCGTGCACTGCTTTGAGCTTGACCAGCTAACTGCAGCACCATTCAATATAAACACATTCCCAGACTGAGACTTAGAGTCATCAGGATCAGTGTTCCAACTTGCATTGGTGTAACTGGTTACAACGAGCTCTTGGTCACCTACATAACAAAGAAACATATCCTTAGTTCTTTTCAAGTACTTCAGGATATTCTTGACCGTTGTCCAGTGTTCCATTCCTGGATCACTTTGATATCTTCTAGTCAAACTAACTGCATGTGCTATATCCGGTCTAGTACATAGCATGACATACATGATAAAGCCTACTACCGAGGCATAGGGGATCTTATTCATCCTTTCTCTTTCTTCTGCCGTAGCCGGACCTTGAGTCTTACTCAAGACCTTACCTGGTAAAATAGGTAAGAACCCTTTCTTACTTTCGTCCATTCTAAACTTCTTTAGGATCTTGTCCAGGTATGTACTCTGTGAAAGCCCTATTAGGCGTCTTGATCTATCTCTATAAATCTTGATGCCTAAAATGTACGATGCTTCACCAAGGTCTTTCATTGAAAAACTATTATTCAAATAACCTTTTACACTGCTTAATAGTTCTATATCATTCCCAATCAATAATATGTCATCTACATATAATATCAGGAATGCTACAGAGCTCCCACTCACTTTCTTGTAAAATACAGGCCTCTCCATAACACTGTATAAACCCGAAGTCTTTGATCACCTTATCAAAGCGTCGGTTCCAACTTCTGGATGCTTGCTTCAGTCCATAAATTGAACGCTGAAGTTTGCACACCTTGTCAGCATTTTTAGGATCGACAAAACCTTTGGGTTGTACCATATACAACTCTTCCTCAATGTCTCCATTAAGGAATGATGTTTTGACATCCATCTGCCAAATCTCATAATCGAAAAATGCAGCTATTGCTAACAAAATCCTCACAGACTTTAGCTTCGCTACAGGTGAGAAAGTCTCATCGTAGTCAACACCTTGAATTTGTCGGAAACCCTTTGCGACAAGTCGAGCTTTATAGACAGTAATATTACCATCAGCATCTATTTTTCTCTTGAAGATCCATTTATTCTCGACAGCCTTGCGGCTATCAGGTAAGTCTACCAAAGTCCACACTTTGTTATCATACATGGATCCCATTTCGGATTTCATTGCTTCTTGCCATTTGTTGGAATCTGGGCTCATCATCGCTTCTTCATACGTCGCAGGGTCTTCATCATTGTTGTCCACAATCATGACATTTAGACAAGGATCATACCAATCAGGAGTGGCACGTTCCCTTGTCGATCTGCGAGGTTCAGTAGCTATCTCGTTCGAAGTTTCATGATTATTATCATTAGCTTCCTCTGTTACCGGTGCAGGCGTCACAGGAACATCTTTCGGTACTGCGCTACTCTGATCAACGAGAGAAGATTCAATAATCTCGTCGAGTTCTACTTTTCTTCCTGTCACTTCTTTAGTGAGAAATTCTTTCTCAAGAAAGGTTCCGTTCTTAGCAACAAAGATTTTGCCTTCGGATCTGTGATAGAAAGTATACCCTATAGTTTTCTTAGGGTATCCTATGAAGACGCATTTCTCCGCTTTGGGTTCTAGCTTGTTCGGTTGTAACTTTTTTACATAGGCTTCGCAACCCCGAACTTTAAGGAACGACAGCTTAGGTTTCTTATTAAACCATAATTCATACGGTGTCGTTTCAGCGAATTTAGATGGTGCCCTATTTAAAGTGAATGCAGCTGTCTCTAATGCATAACTCCAAAGTGATAACGGTAAATCAGTAAGAGACATCATAGAACGAACCATATCTAACAGAGTTCGATTACGACGTTCGGACACACCATTTCGTTGTGGTGTTCCCGGCGGTGTCAACTGTGAAAGTATTCTGCATTTCTTTAAATGCATGCTAAACTCATAACTCAGATATTCGCCTCCGCGATCAGATCGCAGAAATTTAATCTTCTTGTTACGTTGATTTTCTACTTCACTTCGGAATTCCTTAAACTTCTCGAAAGTTTCGGATTTATGTTTCATGAAATAGATATACCCATATTGTCAACACCCGGATTTTTAAGTCCGAATGCCTATTATGTCATACATCGCAATCCCAGGAATATTGTTGTTGCGAGGCATAATAGTTAAGTATCACAGTCATCATTCATTACAAACCATAAGTCTTACAAATTTGGAATCACATGATCCATATTACACGAATAGTTGATCTATCGATCAACGAACAAACACAAGTTCATAGTTCAACATAGCGGAAGCGTAAGATACAAGGACTCTCGAGTCCACAGGCCAATGCTTGACGTCGGAAGGCGCTTAGTGGTCGTAGGCGTCCTGCTGGTCATCTCCTTGGTCATCTTCATACTCTGGCCATTTGAATAGCCAGGGACAAAGCCGTGAGTACGTTGAGTACTCGCAAACTAATACTAATGAAAGTGCTAGACATTCTAGTAGGGTTTGCTAAGCTCTAGTTTATTTGCATAAAGCTAGTTTTAGTTCACAAAGTTTTGAGAAAAGCTTACTCAAGTGCTAACTAACTCAAGTGGGAACATTAGTGTCATTCCCACCATTCAAGTGGTGAATTTAATTCAATCCACCACAAGTCATTTCACCATCACCTTTCAACATCATTTTCAAAGATATGACATCGGAAACTGTATGGCCTTTCCAACCGTCCGTAACCGTGGACGCGGCTATTCGAATAGGTTTACACTGCGAGAGGTTGCACACTTGTGCCACAACATTTGATTTCATCCGTCGGGATTTCCCGAATAATCGTAACACGACGCGGATCATCAACCATAACCTTTCACTTACGAACCCTAGTATGAGCACCTCTCCCCATGAGCTTGGCCTCCCGGTGAAAACCGCAGTCAACCCGGGAACTGCACAGGGCTTGGGCCGGACATTCACCTCATTTCGCATCATATCGTATCGTTTCTTTTGTGGTAGAGGCAGCTTTCGGCATAACCCCGATGACGCTTGTTTAGAGGGAACCCATACTAAGACGCATAAACTTCCAGTTAAGCCCTACCCATAATCAGGTATTGTGGGGGTACTTGAGAATTGGAAAGGTATCGCATTCAAACCAACATCATGTTTTATCAAAAATCACCATCTTCTCTTGGTCATATTCACCTTCAAAAAATCATTCAATGGAATGCATCTTCATTCCAAGGTTTCAAACTCCTTTCAAAATCACAAGGTTCCCATCTAGAGTAGTCAAGTTTAGTTTATTAGCACTAGCTCTAATTCATGAGGGGTGCTATCTTGCTTTGCTTGGAAGAGACTAACTCACTACTCTAGTACCCAACTTGTACTTCGACCAAAGTTAACTATAAAAGTAAATCATTTAGAAAACCAGTAAAAACTTGGGATGGGTTCACATAAGAAAAGATAAGAAACATGGTGCCATGCCCCAAGGGGCTTTGCACTTTGCAAGAGTAAAAGCTTGCATAGTAATTTAGCTTGCCTTGGTAGTTCTCAAACTGTTCCTCCTCCTCCTCCTGGTAGCAACCTTCTTCTTCGGCGTACTCTCCGGTGCTACCGTCTAAATTTGAATACGAGTATAATTACTCACTAATTCAATGGCTATTCCATACATCACAAATAAACACACCAACTACTCTATGCACACACATAAATAAACTAGAGTGCATGGGTTGTGGGATTTAAATAGAATTTGTATTCCATATGTACATGATAGTTTCCTTAGGGTTCTTGAGAAATAATTTCCTCTTATTGAACTCTTCTTAAGATTTAATTTCTCCAACAATCATGGAGGAACTCATCTTGACCTAAGTCAAATGTTCATCATCATCATCATTTGGGAGAATGATTTAAATGAGGTGGATCACCTCATGCCTTTTAAATAACACTACATTTGATTTAAATCTCAAGAAATTCATATAAGAGAGTTTGGAACCAGGGGTCCAAACATCCCATGAATTTATGTGAGACAAGTTTAAATGAAGTATAAGACTTCACACCATTTACTTTAATAGTTTTGGATAATATCAACTAGTTAAACTAGTCAAAATATCCACACATTAAACCATGGCATGATCATGCAAAGTGACCACACCATTTTATTGCATAAACAATTGGTGTAAGTCAAAAGTGAGCTATTAGAGTTGGAAATAACTTAATATATATTTTGGTTGGTTTTTAAGAATTATTTGAATAGGGAAAAGTCTCTGGCTTGTTATTTTTGTCACATTAATTCTACAAAGAAATTGACCATGAGGCCAGTGGCATTGGATAGAGAATTTCAGTGGCTTTCTAACAATATCAAAATCACTAAATTTGGTTTAGCCAATTTGAAACTATTTAATTTCAAAGTTTGTGCAGTATTGGAAAATGTTTGGAAAAGTTTAAAACGAATTTGAATTAAACAGGCCGGCGGGAAACCAACGTGGGCCGAAATGGTTTAACCAGGCCCAAGGCCAGCCCAGCCACGGTCCAGCGCCGCGCGGGCTGCCTGACAGAGGGTCCCGCATGTCAGCGGCGTTTAAAACCCGAAACGGTACGAGCGACGTGGCGCGTTGGATTAGAAGGCAATCCAACGGCGCACGGTCGTCGTCTTCTCCGGCGAGAAGCAGAGGTTCGGGCGGCGAGCCTAGGGGGTGGGAGAGCTAACCAGGGCTCCCGCGGTGGCTGGCAGTGTGCGTGATGTAGACGTGGAAGACGGTGGTTCTCCTGGTACCGGCGGCGACTCCTGGATCGGCTCCAATCGACGGCGGCGAGGTGCGGTACTGGCGGGCTCCGATCTTCAAATTGGAGCAGCTCCGGCGACAATCGAGCGAGTGGTTGGGTGGAGGAGAAGCAGTGGAGGATGGTGAACGAGATGGTGTGCTCAGCTTCGTCCAGGGAACGCCGTATTTATAGATGGCCAAGGGTGCTGCGTGGCCGTGAAGAAGTCGACCGAGGTGCGGCGGTTCCGGCGAGGTGTTGGGCTAGGCAAGGGTGCTACGGTGTTCTCCTCGTCCAGGCGAATCTGTAGATGGCAACGGCGCGGTCGGGCGGCGTCTGTAGGCGACGCATTGCTTCCGTGTCTGCCGTGCTGGTCGCGGGATCGCGTCGTCGTCTCCGGCGGCGGCGGGCACGGGTCGTGGTCTTGGCCATGTCTGGCGACGTCCTGGTGGCGCGTGCGTGCTCAACGGCTAGTCAGGGAGGCCAGGGCGTGCTCGTGGTGGTGGCGCGGCACGTGGCCAGTGTGTGTCCGCGTCGGGCACACGCGCGACGCGAGCGGCGTCCGTGGCGTGTGTGGGCGCGCGTCGTCCGGCCAATGTCGAGCTCCTCCTTGACCAGGGCTGTGCTAGGCGAGGCTAGGCGGTGTGGTGGCGTCTTTGTGGCGAGGGGGCCAGGGTTGGTAAGCAAGGGAGAGAGGGGGAGGCTCGGCATGGTGATGCCATGGCCGGCATGGCCATGCCATGCACTCTAGCTCCTCCTCCTTAGCTCCACTATGTGGCCTTGATGGTTTAAGGGGACCAGGGAACAATGTAGTATAGCTTTGGTTTCAATTAGGTGAGGTAGAGCACTATTTGCACTCGGTGCAAATAGGGCCCAATTTTAATTCACAAAAATGTCCAAATTTGAAATAATTCAAATGGTGAACCTTTTTGAAAAGTGAGTGTTGGGATAAGTTGTAATTGACCAGAGATGAATGGAGGTGGTGGTGGAAAAATTAGATTTCAAATTTTGGCCAAAATGGCTAAGGGGAGATTGTTGAACTTATTATAAAGTTGCAACTTTGGATGAGCATAGCTAGTGATCAAAGATGAATTTGGCAGGGTGGTCTTCCTCAAAGTTGTTCACCTTGATGTTGACTTTGAAATGGTGCAAAGAGTTAGCAAAGATTGGTTTGGGAAAATTGAATTGCAGGGGCTCAAAGTGGTGATCAGACTAAAATTGGCAGATTTGGCCATCATCACATGTGAGTGGGAAAAGTGTTGGAAATTCATTTGAATTGTGAACCCTTGATTCCAAAAGTTGTAATAAGTGTTTAACAACATTATTCAACTAATGGTGAAGACCAAATAGGTCTAGGGTCAAAATTTATAAAAATGCCATAGGGCATATGTGAGGGTTTTTAGGGTTTTGCCTTTTATTTGATTTTCTTCCTCTTTGATTTATTTGGTTGGTGATCTTCATATGATCACTCTAGGGTTTTAGAGCACATCAAAATACAAGTAATAACAATCATCATGGCATATCACTCAAATGCACAAGTCCTATGCATGGTACTATATGCAAAAGAAAAGTTTTTGTTGGTTTGAAATTTTGCTTTCTGGGATTCTGTAACTTTCTTTTTCATTGAAATTTGGGGTGTTACAAACCCTTCCCCCTTACAAAAGATCTCGTCCCGAGATCAAAAAGAAAGTTAGGTACTAAAGAGATCTGGGTACTCCTTCTTCATGAAGTCTTCGCGTTCCCATGTGGCTTCATCCTCGGTATGATTACTCCATTGGATCTTTAGAAACTTGATGCTTCGGGTGCGGGTGGTTCTGTACGCTTCTTCTAGGATGCGAATCGGCACTTCGCGGTAAGTTAGATCCTGGTTGATATCCACCGATCGGTGATCGATGTTCTTGAACACTTCGGTCTTCTCAGGGACTTCAAGACATTTCCGGAGAAGTGAGATGTGAAAAACGTCGTGCACAGCCGACATTTCTTCAGGCAACTCCAGTTGGTAAGATACTTCACCTCGGCGGCTGAGGACTTGGAAAGGTCCCACATAGCGAGGTGCAAGCTTTCCTTTCAGCTGAAACCTTTGCATCCCTTTCAAGGGGGATACTTTGAGATAGACGTAATCTCCGATCTCAAAGGTCATCTCCCGACGTCTCTTGTCGGCGTAGCTCTTCTGTCTGGATTGAGCAGTCTTGAGGTACTCTCGGATCTTGTGAACCTTCTCTTCGGCTTCACGAAGAACGTCTGGGCCGAAAACTTGACTCTCTCCGACTTCTGACCAGTTCAGGGGGGTACGGCACTTCCTTCCGTACAAGGCTTCAAAGGGGGCCATCTGTAGGCTGGCTTGGTAACTATTGTTGTAGGAGAATTCTGCGTAAGGCAGGCAGTCTTCCCACTTGGATCCGTATTCCAAGACGCATGCTCTAAGCATGTCTTCCGATATCTGGTTTACTCTCTCGATCTGTCCGTCGGTCGAGGGTGATAGGCGGTGCTGAAATTTAGGCGAGTGCCTAGTCCTTCATGCACCTTCTCGCGTAACCTTGAGGTGAACTGTGATCCTCGTCTCGACACTATCGATTTGGGGTTCCGTGCAAAGCAACTATTCTGGAGATGTAAAGTTCAGCTAACTTGGGGCCTTGATAGGTGGTTTTGACGGCGATGAAATGGGCGACTTTGGTCAATCTATCGACCACTACCCATATGGAATCATTGCCTTTGCTGGATTTGGGCAGTCCGGTGATAAAGTCCATTCCTACGGAGTCCCATTTCCATTCCGGAATCTGAAGGGGTTGCAACAGTCCAGCGGGTCTTTGGTGTTCTGCCTTGACTCTCTGGCAGATGTCACATTTAGCGATATAGCTACCGATCTCTCTCTTCATTCCGTGCCACCAAAATTGTTCCTTTAGGTCCTGGTACATCTTGGTACCTCCGGGGTGGATTGAGTAAAGGGTGTCATGGGCTTCTTGCAGGATGACTTGTTTCAAGTCAGAGTCCGATGGTACGCAGAGACGTTCTTTGTACCAAAGCACTCCGGCTTCGTCAATGGTGAATCCGGGGGCTTTTCCTGCAGCTATCTGTTTCTTGATTCCGTCAATGCTAGCGTTGTCCTTCTGGGCTTCCTTGATCTGACCAATCAAGGTGGGTTGCAGTTCTATGCTGGCTAGGAATCCTTCACTTACAAGTTCAAGTCTGAACTGTTCAAACTCTTGGTGCAAACTGGGCTGTTCGGTTGCGAGCATGGAGTTCAACTGGCACGGCAGTCGACTCAACGCATCCGCTACCACATTGGCCTTGCCGGGGTGGTAGTGAATCTCCATGTCGTAATCCTTGATCAATTCGATCCATCGGCGTTGTCTCATGTTCAACTCTTTCTGGGTGAATATATATTTGAGGCTTTTGTGGTCGGAGTAGATCTCGCATCGATTACCCATGAGGTAATGACGCCAAACTTTCAAGGCTAAGACCACGGCTGCAAGCTCGAGGTCGTGGGTTGGGTAATTCTGCTCATGTTGCTTGAGTTGTCTAGAAAGGTAGGATACAACCTTGCCTTCTTGCATAAGCACGCATCCAAGTCCAGTCTTGGAGGCGTCGCAATATACGTCAAAGGGCTTTGCAATATCTGGCATGATCAGGATTGGGGCTGTTGTCAGTCTACTCTTGAGCTGTTGAAAGCTCTCTTCACACTTGTCGGTCCACTCAAACTTTCTGTCCTTTTTCAGCAGTTGGGTCATTGGTCGAGCGATGCTCGAGAAACCTTCGACAAATCTGCGGTAATATCCGGCTAATCCAAGAAAAGCGCGGACCTCGGTTTGTGTGGTTGGGGCTTTCCATTCCATAACAGTTTTGATCTTGGCGGGATCTACGGCAATTCCTCCTGCAGACAAGATGTGTCCGAGGAATCCAACTTCTTCCAGCCAAAACTCACACTTGCTAAACTTGGCGTACAACTGGTGCTGTCTAAGGGTTTCTAGAACAATCTCCAAATGTTGTTCATGTTCTTCTTCGGACTTGGAGTAGACCAGAATGTCATCGATGAAAACAATGACAAACTTGTCCAAAAAGTTCATGAAGATCTTATTCATGAGATTCATGAAATAAGCGGGGGCATTGGTCAATCCAAACGACATGACGTTGTACTCATACAACCCATATCTGGTGGTAAAGGCAGTTTTTGGAATGTCGGTGGCTCGGATCTTCAGTTGGTGGTATCCAGTTCTAAGATCAATCTTCGAGAAAACTCGGGATCCGGTGAGTTGGTCGAACAAGTCTTCGATCTTGGGTAAGGGGTATTTGTTTTTGATGGTGACATCGTTAAGTTTACGATAGTCCGTGCATAAACGATTTGCACCATCCTTCTTGTCGACAAACAAGACGGGGGATCTCCAGGGGGATGCACTTGGTCTAATCAAACCTTTGGCTAACATGTCATCTATTTGCTTCTTCAGCTCCACAAGCTCGGCTGCGTTCATGCTGTAGGCTCTCGGGCGATGGGTCCAGTTCCTGTGGATTAACTCGATGATAAACTCGATATCCCGGTCCGGGGCATCTGGGTAGATCATCCGGAAACACATCAGGGTAGTGACAAACGACCCTGATTTGTTCCAGAGTTGGCTTGGATACACTTTGGTTGCAGGTAAATTTTCTGGGTAGTTTTTCAGAGACGTGCTCAACTACGATACCGGTGCTGCTAGTCATGGTTATGGCTTTCTTGGCGCAGTCTATTAATCTATTGTGCTTGGACATCCAGTCCATTCCTAGGACAACTTCCAAACCTTTGGTTCCAAGTATGATTAGATTTGCAAAGAAATCTACATCATGGATTTTGATTGGCACATTTTTGCAAAATTTTCTGGCTTTGGTGGTTGATCCGGGGATTTGAACTATCATAACATGCTTCAAACTGAGGGGTTGAATTTTACTTGTTGATGCAAAATCTTCGGTGACAAAGGAATGCGATGCTCCGGAATCAAACAACACTCTAGCAGGGGTGTGATTGACAGAAAACATACCCAGCACAACATCTGGTGCTTCCTGGGCTTCTTCGGCGTTCATGTGGTAGAGGCGGCCGTTGCGGTTGTTGGGGTTGTTGGGGACGAACTTCTTGCCGGTGGATACACGGCGTTGCTGCTGAGCAGGAGCAGCGGTGTTGCCGGCGAGCTTGGCAAGACGCTTGGGACACTCGTTGGAGTAGTGCCCCACTACACCACACTCATAACAAGTGATAGTGCTCTTGTCCGGCTTGTTCGCAACAGGAATGGCATTGCTCCCGGTTCTAGGGTTGGTGTTGGTGTTGGTGTTGTTGGTGTTCGGGGCTCGGGGTGGAACGCGGTTGTAGTTGTTGTTGTTGTTGTTGCCTCCTGGCTTGGAGTTTCCTCCACTCCGGTTCTGATAACCGGGGCGAGAGTTCTGCATCAGGGGTTTGTTGTGTCTCGGAGTGAAACCTCCGCTTGAGCTAGGGCGAAACTTTTGGGGGTGGCTTGATCCACTCTGACTTGCCATGCGGCGCTTGCGGTTCTCATTGGCTTGGTTTAACTTGCCCTCCATCTGGATGGCGGAGTCCACAAGGGCTTCGAGGTCGGCGAAGGGGATGTTGACGAGGACAGTCTGCATCTCATCATGCAGCCCGTTCAGGAATCTCTCCTTCCTCTTCTCAACGGTGTCAGTCTCATCAGGGGCATACCTTGACAAAGTGAGAAACTTGTCGCGGTACTCAACCACCGTCATGCGACCTTGTTTCAGCTCACGGAATTCATCCCTCATCTTTTTGATAAGACCCGGGGGTACATGGTACTTGCTGAACTTGAGTTTGAAATCCTCCCAAGTCATGAATTGACCTCCGTTCATGGCACGGGTACTTGTCCACCAAGCGCGAGCTGGTCCAGCGAGGTAGTGAGTGGCGAACAACACCTTCTCGTTGGCTTCCACTCCAGCTACTTCCAGATTGTTCTCCATAGTCTGGAGCCAATCGTCGGCGTCGAGGGGCTCCTCGGTCTTGCTAAACACCGGAGGGTTGGTGTTCTGGAAGTTCTTGAGCTTGGATCCGGGGTGGTCATGATTTCCATGGCCTTGGTTGGCGATGTTCTGCAAGGCGATGATGTTGGCTTGTCGCTCGGCTCTCTCGGTTTCCCGGTCTGCAAGCAAGGTTTGCAGAAGTTGCATCATCGCGTCGTTGGTGCGATTCGGAGGGGCCATCTGAAGATATAGAAGATCATGAGATAAGAGGGAACATTCTATGGTTCATTTTGGTTAAGTTTGAAAAACACTTGAAAACTTGTAATCTTTTCATGACAAACATTACATTCATTCATTCATGCAACACATAGTACAAACTACACACATACTTCAATGGTTTTAAGAACCATTCTCATGCTACGATACAAAGGACGGGATACAACTCACACCTACTATAAGTGAAACTAGTGCAACTACTCCTCATCATCTATATCGATCGGGACGTAGTCATCCTGTCCGGCCTCCAGGAACTCGTAGTCCTCCTCCTCGGTGTTCTCGTCCTCCCCAAAGTCATCGTCATCGCTCAGAAAGGCGTCTCCTCCCTGAATGTCGATGCCTCCATCGTCATCCTCCATCTGAAGAATCTGATCCTCCTGGGCCTTGACAGTGGCCTCAAGTGACGCGATCCGGTCGCGAAGGCGACGAATCGTAGCGTCCTTCTTGGCATGCTGCTGGCGAAGGCTTCTGCGGTCGTTGTTGAGTAGCTTGATCGCCTCACCCTGCTCGATGATGTGAGCATGGGTCTGGTTCGCGTAAGCGCGAGAGGCGTCGAGGTCCCTCTGAGTCTGGTAGAGCATGAAGTCCAAGTGATCCACATGGTGCCTCAACTGAGGGTGGAGTGGCACATCCATGGGTCTTCCGTCAGAGTTGCGCCTCGCGAGATGCGCAAAGCGTTCCTCACGAAGTGCTTCCGCATTCTGTCCGCACAGACGAGCAAGTGCTTCCTGAAGAGCACGTGCAAGTCCGTCGAGCCAGTTGCTTTCCCTGAAAGAGAAAAGGATCCTCTCCGAGGTGGGAGGCTCCAGCTTGCCCCTCAAGTCGGCAGTGATAATCCACTGCAGTTCCCCTCCCGGCTGGTCGTCCACCTGAATCCCGTGAAACTCGGGGTGTGGGCGGCCAAGGTGATCCGACAGGGAGTCGAGGTCATGCTCGAAGATCAAGCTTCCTCCGTTTCCAAGCTGATAAAACTTGGTGTTGAGGGGTTCATTCGGCTCCATCTGAAAGAGAATTGGATGAGTAAGTTAGAGAGTGCAAAGTGTGGCAAGGTTTTAAGTTGATTTAAAATAAGATAGAACATGATTCCTCAAATTTTGGCAAAGTCTCAACGACAAGAGTGTAGTAAATTTTCACAAATAAGTTCTTTCATTTGATTTCAAAGTTAAATTTTTCAGAACGCCCATTCTAACTAAGGTCTTCTAAGGTCAAACAATGGCTCTGATACCAACTTGTCAACACCCGGATTTTTAAGTCCGAATGCCTATTATGTCATACATCGCAATCCCAGGAATATTGTTGTTGCGAGGCATAATAGTTAAGTATCACAGTCATCATTCATTACAAACCATAAGTCTTACAAATTTGGAATCACATGATCCATATTACACGAATAGTTGATCTATCGATCAACGAACAAACACAAGTTCATAGTTCAACATAGCGGAAGCGTAAGATACAAGGACTCTCGAGTCCACAGGCCAACGCTTGACGTCGGAATGCGCTTAGTGGTCGTAGGCGTCCTGCTGGTCATCTCCTTGGTCATCTTCATACTCTGGCCATTTGAATAGCCAGGGACAAAGCCGTGAGTACGTTGAGTACTCGCAAACTAATACTAATGAAAGTGCTAGACATTCTAGTAGGGTTTGCTAAGCTCTAGTTTATTTGCATAAAGCTAGTTTTAGTTCACAAAGTTTTGAGAAAAGCTTACTCAAGTGCTAACTAACTCAAGTGGGAACATTAGTGTCATTCCCACCATTCAAGTGGTGAATTTAATTCAATCCACCACAAGTCATTTCACCATCACCTTTCAACATCATTTTCAAAGATATGACATCGGAAACTGTATGGCCTTTCCAACCGTCCGTAACCGTGGACGCGGCTATTCGAATAGGTTTACACTCTGCAGAGGTTGCACACTTGTGCCACAACATTTGATTTCATCCGTCGGGATTTCCCCGAATAATCGTAACACAGTACGCGGATCATCAACCATAACCTTTCACTTACGAACCCTAGTATGAGCACCTCTCCCCATGAGCTTGGCCTCCCAGTGAAGACCAACTGTCAACCTGGGAACTGCACAGGGCTTGGGCCGGACATTCACCTCATTTCGCATCATATCGTATCGTTTCTTTTGTGGTAGAGGCAGCTTTCGGCATAACCCCGATGACGCTTGTTTAGAGGGAACCCATACTAAGACGCATAAACTTCCAGTTAAGCCCTACCCATAATCAGGTATTGTGGGGGTACTTGAGAATTGGAAAGGTATCGCATTCAAACCAACATCATGTTTTATCAAAAATCACCATCTTCTCTTGGTCATATTCACCTTCAAAAAATCATTCAATGGAATGCATCTTCATTCCAAGGTTTCAAACTCCTTTCAAAATCACAAGGTTCCCATCTAGAGTAGTCAAGTTTAGTTTATTAGCACTAGCTCTAATTCATGAGGGGTGCTATCTTGCTTTGCTTGGAAGAGACTAACTCACTACTCTAGTACCCAACTTGTACTTCGACCAAAGTTAACTATAAAAGTAAATCATTTAGAAAACCAGTAAAAACTTGGGATGGGTTCACATAAGAAAAGATAAGAAACATGGTGCCATGCCCCAAGGGGCTTTGCACTTTGCAAGAGTAAAAGCTTGCATAGTAATTTAGCTTGCCTTGGTAGTTCTCAAACTGTTCCTCCTCCTCCTCCTGGTAGCAACCTTCTTCTTCGGCGTACTCTCCGGTGCTACCGTCTAAATTTGAATACGAGTATAATTACTCACTAATTCAATGGCTATTCCATACATCACAAATAAACACACCAACTACTCTATGCACACACATAAATAAACTAGAGTGCATGGGTTGTGGGATTTAAATAGAATTTGTATTCCATATGTACATGATAGTTTCCTTAGGGTTCTTGAGAAATAATTTCCTCTTATTGAACTCTTCTTAAGATTTAATTTCTCCAACAATCATGGAGGAACTCATCTTGACCTAAGTCAAATGTTCATCATCATCATCATTTGGGAGAATGATTTAAATGAGGTGGATCACCTCATGCCTTTTAAATAACACTACATTTGATTTAAATCTCAAGAAATTCATATAAGAGAGTTTGGAACCAGGGGTCCAAACATCCCATGAATTTATGTGAGACAAGTTTAAATGAAGTATAAGACTTCACACCATTTACTTTAATAGTTTTGGATAATATCAACTAGTTAAACTAGTCAAAATATCCACACATTAAACCATGGCATGATCATGCAAAGTGACCACACCATTTTATTGCATAAACAATTGGTGTAAGTCAAAAGTGAGCTATTAGAGTTGGAAATAACTTAATATATATTTTGGTTGGTTTTTAAGAATTATTTGAATAGGGAAAAGTCTCTGGCTTGTTATTTTTGTCACATTAATTCTACAAAGAAATTGACCATGAGGCCAGTGGCATTGGATAGAGAATTTCAGTGGCTTTCTAACAATATCAAAATCACTAAATTTGGTTTAGCCAATTTGAAACTATTTAATTTCAAAGTTTGTGCAGTATTGGAAAATGTTTGGAAAAGTTTAAAACGAATTTGAATTAAACAGGCCGGCGGGAAACCAACGTGGGCCGAAATGGTTTAACCAGGCCCAAGGCCAGCCCAGCCACGGTCCAGCGCCGCGCGGGCTGCCTGACAGAGGGTCCCGCATGTCAGCGGCGTTTAAAACCCGAAACGGTACGAGCGACGTGGCGCGTTGGATTAGAAGGCAATCCAACGGCGCACGGTCGTCGTCTTCTCCGGCGAGAAGCAGAGGTTCGGGCGGCGAGCCTAGGGGGTGGGAGAGCTAACCAGGGCTCCCGCGGTGGCTGGCAGTGTGCGTGATGTAGATGTGGAAGACGGTGGTTCTCCTGGTACCGGCGGCGACTCCTGGATCGGCTCCAATCGACGGCGGTGAGGTGCGGTACTGGCGGGCTCCGATCTTCAAATTGGAGCAGCTCCGGCGACAATCGAGCGAGTGGTTGGGTGGAGGAGAAGCAGTGGAGGATGGTGAACGAGATGGTGTGCTCAGCTTCGTCCAGGGAACGCCGTATTTATAGATGGCCAAGGGTGCTGCGTGGCCGTGAAGAAGTCGACCGAGGTGCGGCGGTTCCGGCGAGGTGTTGGGCTAGGCAAGGGTGCTACGGTGTTCTCCTCGTCCAGGCGAATCTGTAGATGGCAACGGCGCGGTCGGGCGGCGTCTGTAGGCGACGCATTGCTTCCATGTCTCTGCCGTGCTGGTCGCGGGATCGCGTCGTCGTCTCCGGCGGCGGCGGGCACGGGTCGTGGTCTTGGCCATGTCTGGCGACGTCCTGGTGGCGCGTGCGTGCTCAACGGCTAGTCAGGGAGGCCAGGGCGTGCTCGTGGTGGTGGCGCGGCACGTGGCCAGTGTGTGTCCGCGTCGGGCACACGCGCGGCGCGAGCGGCGTCCAGGGCGTGTGTGGGCGCGCGTCGTCCGGCCAATGTCGAGCTCCTCCTCGACCAGGGCTGTGCTAGGCGAGGCTAGGCAGTGTGGTGGCGTGCTGTGGCGAGGGGGCCAGGGTTGGTAAGCAAGGGAGAGAGGGGGAGGCTCGGCATGGTGATGCCATGGCCGGCATGGCCATGCCATGCACTCTAGCTCCTCCTCCTTAGCTCCACTATGTGGCCTTGATGGTTTAAGGGGACCAGGGAACAATGTAGTATAGCTTTGGTTTCAATTAGGTGAGGTAGATCACTATTTGCAATAGTTGCAAATAGTGCCCAATTTTGGAATTCACAAAAATGTCCAAATTTGAAATAATTCAAATGGTGAACCTTTTTGAAAAGTGAGTGTTGGGATAAGTTGTAATTGACCAGAGATGAATGGAGGTGGTGGTGGAAAAATTAGATTTCAAATTTTGGCCAAAATGGCTAAGGGGAGATTGTTGAACTTATTATAAAGTTGCAACTTTGGATGAGCATAGCTAGTGATCAAAGATGAATTTGGCAGGGTGGTCTTCCTCAAAGTTGTTCACCTTGATGTTGACTTTGAAATGGTGCAAAGAGTTAGCAAAGATTGGTTTGGGAAAATTGAATTGCAGGGGCTCAAAGTGGTGATCAGACTAAAATTGGCAGATTTGGCCATCATCACATGTGAGTGGGAAAAGTGTTGGAAATTCATTTGAATTGTGAACCCTTGATTCCAAAAGTTGTAATAAGTGTTTAACAACATTATTCAACTAATGGTGAAGACCAAATAGGTCTAGGGTCAAAATTTATAAAAATGCCATAGGGCATATGTGAGGGTTTTTAGGGTTTTGCCTTTTATTTGATTTTCTTCCTCTTTGATTTATTTGGTTGGTGATCTTCATATGATCACTCTAGGGTTTTAGAGCACATCAAAATACAAGTAATAACAATCATCATGGCATATCACTCAAATGCACAAGTCCTATGCATGGTACTATATGCAAAAGAAAAGTTTTTGTTGGTTTGAAATTTTGCTTTCTGGGATTCTCTAACTTTCTTTTTCATTGAAATTTGGGGTGTTACACATATCTACTCAGATCATCTGTGAAGGTTAGAACATAACGATAACCACCGCGCGAGGCTACACTCATTGGTCCACACACATCGGTATGTATGATTTCCAATAAGTCTGTAGCTCGCTCCATAATACCAGAGAATGGAGTCTTAGTCATTTTTCCCATTAGACATGCTTCGCGTCTATCAAGTGACTCAAAGTAAAGTGATTCAAGTAATCCATCGGAATGGAGTTTCTTCATGCGTTTCACTCCAATATGACCAAGACGACAGTGCCATATATAAGTAGAATTATCATTTAATTTAATTCGCTTAGCATCAATATTATGAACATGTGTATCACTACTATCGCGACTTAATAGAAATAAACCATTCTTCTCAGGCGCGTGACCATAAAAGATATTATTCATAAAAATAGAACAACCATTATTCTCAGACTTGAATGAATAACCGTCTTGCATTAAACAAGATCCAGATATAATGTTCATGCTCAACGCAGGCACTAAATAACAATTATTGAGGTTTAAAACTAATCCCGAAGGTAGATGTAGAGGGAGCGTGCCGACAGCGATCACATCGACATTGGATCCATTTCCAATGCGCATCATCACTTCATCCCTCGATAGGCTTCGTTTATTCCGTAGTTCCTGTTTCGAGTTAGCAATATGAGCAACCGAACCAGTATCAAATACCCAGGCACTAGAACGAGAACCAGTAAGATAAACATCTATAACATGTATATCAAATATACCTTTCTTCTTCTTGACAAGGCCGCTCTTCAGATCATCCAAATACTTGGAGCAATTACGCTTCCAGTGTCCCTTCTCCTTGCAGTAATAGCACTCAGCATCAGGCTTAGGGCCAACCTTAGGCTTCATAGGAGGCGCGGCAGATTTCTTGCCGCCCTTCTTGAAGTTACCCTTAGACTTGCCCTTTTTCTTGAAACTGGTGGTCTTGTTGACCATCAACACTTGGTGCTCTTTCTTTATCTCAATCTCAGCAGATTTCACCATGGAGAAGAGTTCAGGTAACTCTTTGTTCATGTTCTGCATATTGTAGTTCATCACAAAGTTCTTTTAACTAGGTGGCAGTGATTGAAGGACACGATTAATCCCCAGTCTGTTAGGAATCACTATTCCCAAGTCACTGAGTTTCTTCGCATGTCCAGTCATGGCGAGCATGTGCTCACTAACGGAGCTGCCCTCCTCCATCATGCAACTGAAGAAGTGTTTCGATGCTTCATAGCACTCCACGGCCGCATGAGTTTCAAAGATAGCTTTCAGCTCATTGACCAACTCATGAGGATCGTGGTGCTCAAAACTTTTTTGAAGATCGGCTTCCAGACTGCATAGGATGGCACACTGAACTTGAGAGTACCGAGTTTTCTGAGTCGCGTAAACATTCTTTACTTCATCGGTTTCAGTATCTGCAGGTGGGTCACCTAGCGGTGCATCAAGCACATATTGTAGGTTTCCACCAGCGAGGAAAATCCTCACATGACGGAACCAGTCGGTGAAGTTGCTAACATTGCTCTTAAGCTTTTCTTTCTCTAGGAACTGGTTAAAATTGATTTATGGGGACGCCATAATCTACAACATATATTTGCAATAGTTTAGACTAAGTTTATTACAAATTGAGTTCAAATTTTAATTCAACAAAATAAAAAAAAACTAGGTGAACTCCCACTCAAAACAATATCCCTCGCATTGTCTTAGTGATCACACGAACCAAATCCACTACACCAAGCCCGATCATCACGAGACAAGATGTAACTTCAATGGCGAACACTCAAAGTGTTCATCATATCAATCATATGATTCATGCTCTACCTTTCGGTATCCCGTGTTCCGAGACCATGCCTGTACATGCTAGTCTCGTCAAGGCAACCTTAGTATCCGCGTGTGCAAATCTGGCTTGCACCCGTTGTATGCACATGTTGAATCTATCACACCTGATCATCTCGAGATGCTTCAAAACGACAAGTCTTGACAACGGTGCTACTAAGGATGAACACTTTATTATCTTGATATTTTAGTGAGAGGGATCATCTTATAATGCTACCATCGCGATCTAAGCAAAATAAGATGCATAAAAGGATTAACATCACATGCAATTTATATGTGATATGATATGGCCCCTTTGTCTTTGCGCCTTTGATCTTCATCTCCAAAGCACGGACATGATCTCCATCATCAATGAGCATGATCTCCATCATCGTCGGCGTAGCGTCAAGGTCAATGGCGCCGTCTTCATGATTGTTCTCCCATGTAGCAACTATTACAACTTCTTTGAAATACTACTCAACATGAAATTTAAAGACAACCATAAGGCTCCTGCCGGTTGCCACAATACAATAATGATTAGCTCATACATATTCATCATCACATTATGGCCATATCACATCACCAAACCCTGCAAAAACAAGTTAGACGTCTCTAATTTGGTTTGCATATTTTACGTGGTTTAGGGTTTTCGAGTAAGATCTAATCTACCTACGAACATGAACCACAACGGTGATACTAGTGTTGTCAATAGAAGAGTAAATTGAATCTTCACTATAGTAGGAGAGACAAACACCCGCAAAGCAACTTATGCAATACAAGTTGCATGTCGAGCGTGGAGCAAATCTCATGAACGCGGTCATGTAAAGTTAGCCCGAGCCGCTTCATCCCACTATGCCACAAAGATGCAAAGTACTCAAACTAAAGACAACAAAGCATCAACGCCCACAAAACAATTGTGTTCTACTCGTGCAACCAATCTATGCATAGACACGGCTCTGATACCACTGTAGGGATTCGTAGCATAGAAAACAAAAAATTTCCTACCGCGAGAACGCAATCCAAGCCAAGATGCAATCTAGAAGACGGTAGCAACGAGGGGATGAACGAGACTAACCCTTGAAGATTTCCAAAGCCTACGAGATTAGATCTCGTTGTTGCAGAAGATGATCACTTGCCGCTTTCAAAAGCGCGTAGAAGATCTTGACGGTGCCACAATCGGGCAGCACCTCCGTACTCGGTCACACGTTCGGTGTTGATGAAGACGACGTCCTTCTCCCCGTTCCAGCGGGCAGCAGAAGTAGTAGATCCTCCTTGGAATCCCGGCAGCACGACGGCGTGGTGGCGGTGTCGATGGAGATCTCCGGCGGAGCTTCGCTAAGCGTATGCGGGAGAGGTGGTGGAGGAGGGGCGGCTAGGGTTTGGGAGAGGGGGGCGCCGGCCAAGGGGGGGTGCGGCCAGCTTGTGGTCTTGGGGTGGCCGGCCCCCTCCCCTTGTCCCTCTTTTTATAGGTGGAACCCCCAAGAGTTGGTCTACAAGTCTTCGAATAAGACCCCAAACCAAAACCTTCCATATGACATGAAACCTACCCAAGGTGGGATTCTCACTTGAGGTGGGATTCCCACCTTTCCATGAGGGGGGGGGGGTGGCTGGCCACCTTTGGTGGAGTCCACCTGGGACTCCACCCCCTAGGGTTGGCCGGCCATGCTAGGTGGAGTCCCTCCGGGACTCCGCCTTCCATAGTGATTTCTTCCGGACTTTTCTAGAACCTTCTAGAACCTTCCATAAATGCACCGGATCATTTCCAAACTTGGAATATGACTTCCTATATATGAATCTTATTCTCCGGACCATTCCGGAACTCCTCGTGATGTCCTAGATCCTATCCGAGACTCGGAACAAAACTTCGAACTCCATTCCATATTCCATATCTACTTAAACGACATCAAACCTTAAGTGTGTCACCCTACGGTTCGCGAACTATGCGGACATGGTTGAGACCTCTCTCTGACCAATAACCAATAGCGGGATCTGGAGATCCATAATGGCTCCCACATATTCAACGATGACTTAGTGATCGAATGAACCATTCACATACGATACCGATTCCCTTTGTCACGCGATATTTTACTTGTCCGAGGTTTGATCATCGGTATCTCTATACCTTGTTCAACCTCGTCTCCTGACAAGTACTCTTTACTCGTACCGTGTTATGTGGTCTCTTATGAACCATTCATATGCTTGCAAGCTAATTAGACGACATTCCACCGAGAGGGCCCAGAGTATATCTATCCGTCATCGGGATGGACAAATCCCACTGTTGATCCATATGCCTCAACTCATACTTTCCGGATACTTAATCCCACCTTTATAACCACCCATTTACGCAGTGGCGTTTGATGTAATCAAAGTACCTTTCTGGTATAAGTGATTTACATGATCTCATGGTCGAAAGGACTAGGTAACTACGTATCGAAAGCTTATAGCAAATAACTTAATGATGTGATCTTATGCTACGCTTAAATGGGTGTGTCCATTACATCATTCACATAATGATATAACCTTGTTATTAATAACATCCGATGTTCATGATCATGGAACTATGATCATCTATTAATCAACAAGCTAGTTATACAAGAGGCTTACTAGGGACTCCTTGTTGTTTACATAACACACATGTATCAATGTTTCGGTTAATACAATTATAGCATGGTATATAAACATTCATCATAAACATAAAAGATATATAATAACCACTTTATTATTGCCTCTTGGGCATATCTCCAACAGACATAGCGGCCCACCGAGCTCTGGCGGCCACCGACGCAAACGGATGGAGCTGGTCGATTTTGGTATCCGATTTGCGTCATCCCGTTGGAGATGCCTCAGATCATCGAGACTGCCGACCACCTAATCCTACGATGTCCCTTTGCCAAGACAGTGTAGGCATGTTTCTTTTCTTTGAAACCCAGGGTGGCGGTCATCGCATCCACAACAGTTGACATCGAAGGGTGGTGGAAAGATTTGAATCTCAAGCTAAAGGACTGCATCGCCGAAGACAATACTCTTTTTTTTTGAATTTTCATTGTGTGGGGGGGGGGGAGGGACAAATCCCCACCCGAGTATATTTCAAAGTTGCCTATGAGGCTTTTCAGCCTCTACAAAGATAGGTTGAAATGAACATAATACATGTGGGTAACAAGAAAGGAGAAGAAAAAGGAAAACACACACACCCCAACAAAACACAAGAACGGGGAAAAGAAAAGGTCACCCCACAAACCCTTGGGGGACGGTTGATCGAAGAGAAGACTCATCGCAACCCAAGCTCAACGATCACAAGGAAGAGCCTGACGGACACAGCGGAGGGATCCAACTGCGACATTGCACCATCGGCGTAATCGAAGGGCGTGCATCCGAGACCACACTGCGCACCGACACTACATGTGTCGAAGGTGTAGCCGAAAGGCCGCGCGTAGCCGAGACGACGCCATGATGCATGTGTGCCACCAGATGGAGCCGAAGGGCATGGAGCACTCACACCGCACGCATGGTTCGCCACTGTAGTCGAAAGACATAGCACCACCGAGGGCAACCCCAACCCCACTAGGTCTGATATACCCGAAGGGTAAGCCAGGCAAGAGCACGCACATAGACCACCCCCGCCGAACATGCCACAGAGCCCCGACAAGAACCCAAAACCGGAGCCTAGCAACCAGAAAGAAGAAGCCACCACCACCACTACGACGACTCATCTCACATCAGAGAAGAGACCGCACCCATGACCGCCATCTGCATCACCATGGGGCACATCAGTACAGACGGAAGCAGCGTCCGCCGCCACTAATGGCAAGATAGAGGGGCTCAACACCCAGCCACGACGGTTCCCCCGGTGGGGACCGTGTAACGGCCCAGGAAAATAACCCTAATAAAATTGCTTGTTTCTTTTCTTTTGTGCATCATCATGTCATCATGCATCATATCACCCATGGTTTCACAAAATGAAAATTATTTTTGTAAACCCTAGCTATTTTCCCCCTCTCATAAGGGTTATATAATAAAACCCCTCCCATGTCCTTTCTTTTAAACAAAATCCTCCTCTCTCCTTTTACTTAACTCCAAAATAAACATCTTTAAATCTTGTACACGGTATTTCAAATTGAACAAAATCAAGTTTAGGAAATATTACCTCTAATTTTCCCTATCCTTTTTGTTTCTTCCTTCCTCTAAAATCTTTCTGTTTGTTTTGGACATATCCTACCAATTTTGAACGGTGCATCCTTGCTCCTTCTTGTCCTCTTCTTGCTTTCGGCCTGCTCCCTCATGTTTTCACCTCCTCATCCAGCCCACCTTGTGGCCTTTCCCTCTTTATCTCCAGCCCCAAGCTGGCCCTTTTCAATCTCCTCCGAAACCCTCTTCTTCCTGTACGGACGAGCATCCGCTCTCCTGCCAGTCGCTGTCTGAGCGATGGGACGGCTCACATGCAGCGCCTCTCTCCCTTATAAGCAACACCCGAAGGCAACACCAACCCTAGCTCTGCTTCCTTCCCCTACCGCCGCCGCTCCCATCCTTTTTCTTTTCCTCCGCTCTCAACGTCGACGCCCAGCTAGTTCCAGCCGTCGGCCTCGCCCTCCAGTCCAAGGTCGCCGTCCGGCTCCCTGCTACGCGTCTGTGTCTCGAAGCCCTGCGACCAAGTTTTTCCCGTGCTCCGGCGCCCCTCCATCCGTCGGCATCACGTGCACCAGCAGGCACACGCGTGTGCTCCTTCCGTTCCTGGACGGCCGTCGCACTCCAGTGTTGTTCCAGCCACAAGTTCGCCTCCTCCGTCGTCTACCCCCCGGCCAACCTTCGTCCCCGTCGCCACCTCCACCTCGTCGAGCACCCCAGGGTGAGCAGCCCCTTCTACATCTCCCCTGCATGTCCCAAGAAATCTGGTTCGTAGAGATTAAGGAAAACGAAAACCATGTGGATGAAAACGCCCAGCTTTCTGCTTCATGGTGTCAACTTCCGACATAGATCCCCGGCGACACAGAGCGCCCCAGCACGAGTTTCTTGTTTCCTTGGATGCACAACATCACCCTCTTTCTAGTGGTCTTTAAATCATCCCAAACGGTGCAGTATCGACGACGCCATCGTCGTCCAAAGATGGCTCCAGAAAACAGTTTCAGTTCATCTGTTTCTCACCGTGTCGCGTTCCGTTTTTCCGGCGAAGCTCACCGGCGTTCCCGACCACTTCATCACGAGCGAATGGTTCCTTTCGATGCTCCCCACAACCAGCTCCATCTTTGCTTTTGGTTCGCGCAAAACCGTGCCCAGTTTTCGTCACGGTCACGACTTTAAAAACTGTGCATATTCGCTATCTACAGGAACGCGCTGTCACGATCTTCAGTTCGTAGTGTCATATTCAGTTAACTTGCTTGCAACACTATACAAAGTCTGCATCCTTTCATCTATCAAATTCGAGCTCACAGCACAGTAGCACCACCTCTGTTCCTTCACTTGACCGGCCTGAGTTCGAATCCTCTTGGTGCGGATTAAAGCCAACTTTTTTGCATTTCCCACTCAGTTTCAGAAAATTTGCACAATCAGATGGTTTTCAAATTATTTCATAATTGCACTTTTACAAATCCAAATCAAACAAACTTTATGTTCATTTTGATCAGAAAAATGCACTGAACATGATTATGCCATTCATTCATCTGTTTGCATCTTGTATCATGTCGTGCTATGATAGTTTGGGCATTTCACCTCACATATATGCGGAGTATTTCGGACACCGACTTGGTTTTCCCCGCTCCGTTTAATATTGAAGTAGCTCACCCCTGCCATTTTATGCCATGCTAATCAACCATTAACTTTGACGGTAGATATGCAACTCCAACCTAATTTGATTGTCCGGTGTTCCGACTCCGATTAATATGGATAAGTTGTATTGCACCATATCTGCCATGTCATGCATATCATCTTGATCATGCCGGTTCTTATTCCGTAGTTGTAAGATTTGCATCCGTTGTTTGTTGTAGCATTTGCTTCTTCCCGGATAGGATCGCGAAGTGGTGTGGTGAGATACGACAAGTTCTCCGGATGTTCCTCGGCAAGCTTTAACAGGCAAGCATTTTCCCCTATACTCCTGCCCCTGCAGAAGTCGCTTACCTATTTTATTTTGCCTTCTCCCTCATGCTATCCTTAAGTTGCGTTCTTGTCACGTGTCCCTTCCACTTGTTACCTCAAGCGACCTATATTGCCTCCACCAACCTCCTACGAAATTGTTGTTTGGTTATCGGGTCGCCTTGCGAGTCGTAGTGCATGCTAGTGATGTTTATATCTCTGCTATCAAGTATCGCTATCTTATCGGTTATCTGTTGGGAATCATGACACATGGTTTATGGTTATATCTGTTGGAAGTATCATGGTTACTTGTTAATAGTTGTTAGCGGAGGCATCGGTGGGTCAGCTGATCGTTTTGTGACGGCTCACTTGTGTTTCCTAAATATCTTAGGATCCCGAGTTCTTGTTATCTTTTCCGAGACTGAGCGCTCTAACCACACGTGGGTATGCTTCTGGGTCTCCCCTCGACCACCGCTCGAATCTACAGCTTTGTCCAAAGGCCACAACTAGTTTCGTAATGTTTTACCATTTGTTGTTGCGTGCATGCCAAAGATGTTACTTATTTACTTTGGGAAGCCCCCGGGTGCCTTGTATCCCTTGTTTCGGTATGCACGTATAGGTTTGCGGCCTGAGCGTTTATCGCATGCTGAAGCGGGTCATTCGCCCCTGTGTGTGTTTTGACCCTCGGAAGCCGTGCACGCAATAGCTAGGTCCGCTTCGGAGATTCGGCCGGACTTCGATACGGGTTTAACTTAGTTAGGTGGCTTCCTGGACATTGCTGTCGTGAAGGAGAGTGCGTGTCGTGATATCCTTCCCTTGCTAGGTTGGATTGATCGTGCGTGTGGGTACATTTGGGCAACCCCTGCAGGGTGTACATCTTATCGATAAGCCGTGTCCGCGGTTATGGACGACTTGGAGCTGTATGACTCGACCATAGACAACTTACACCTGTTGTTTCAATCATAATAACTTGTGTAGTAAGTTAGCACAACTCTAATAATAAATGGTTAAAACTTGACAACCGTGTGAGTGCCTTTGTAAGTACTTCCTTGCGAGGGGGGAACGCACCGGCTGTGTTATGTTTGCAGAGTATAGAACTGTTAGTTTGTGCGCTCTCTCACCTTCTCTGATAGACGACTGTTGTAGAGTGTCTCTATAGGTTTATAGTGCTTGCGCGCTGCCGCTTAACCCCACCATATTGCCTATGACGTTCCTCTTGCGTCCTCTAAGTCCCCTGCGTGCCTCAAGTACAAAGGACGACTGGTTGACGAATGCTTATACGTCTTGAAGTCTTGTTAAGTACGAACCCGTACTTATTGCTGCTTCTACGGGATATAACCGGGCAGGTATGAAGATATGTTCGATGAAGATGACGCTAGCAAGGTTACCCTTCCGGCTTGGCCTGGGCAGGGTTATGGACGCCACTGGTTATCTTCAGGACTCTTAGTCCAATTTGTATCTTGTCCGTACTCGGACGTATTCACTCTTTTGTATGATTTGGATCTTTGTATTGTATATTTGTATTTTGACTCGTTGGAGTCGTTGTTGTAATATATATGTTTCTTGTGGGCTCTATTGTAATCCTGTTGTAATGTTACCGCTCGTGATTGATTCCACCCGCATCGCGTGCATGCTTCGGCGTGTACGAGGCGCTTGGTGGTGCGTCTCCTAAAATCGATATCGTGCGGATTTCGGCGGATTCGCTGGGATCCTCATGGTACCGGTTTCGGGGCGTCACAAGTTGGTATCAGAGCTTCAGGTTGACGGTACCCCACTAGTCCAGCCTTTAGGATAACCTTGCCAATGGTCGCTGAGTTTAGAGTGTCAAAACTATTTTCGAAAATTCGTTGGATAGTTCTGATTAGCTCTGATTTTTCTCCTTATCTTAATTCTTTCACATCTTACCTATGCGAGTTTTGAGTCTTCTCCCTTATCTGAGTTTTCGGAGTTTAGGTCTCTACGCGGGTTGGACGATCTTTGCCCCTCACCTATTAGGTCCGATCTTCGGAGATCTCAACAGAAGCGCGTCATCGACATCGGAACAACGACTTCTTGTTAGTGGTGTCGCCATTCTACATGGAGCAAGAACTCTTGTTAGTGGTGTCGAGAAGATCAACACCTCGACAGAAGAAGGTTCCACGCCAAGGTCGGGTGTTTGTCAACATGGTACAAGAAGATCCGATAGTTTAACCAACTCCCCCTTAGGTTGACGTGGAACCTCGGGGCGAGGTTCCTTGTTAGTGGTGTCGATTGTAACGGCCCAGGAAAATAACCCTAATAAAATTGCTTGTTTCTTTTCTTTTGTGCATCATCATGTCATCATGCATCATATCACCCATGGTTTCACAAAATGAAAATTATTTTTGTAAACCCTAGCTATTTTCCCCCTCTCATAAGGGTTATATAATAAAACCCCTCCCATGTCCTTTCTTTTAAACAAAATCCTCCTCTCTCCTTTTACTTAACTCCAAAATAAACATCTTTAAATCTTGTACACGGTATTTCAAATTGAACAAAATCAAGTTTAGGAAATATTACCTCTAATTTTCCCTATCCTTTTTGTTTCTTCCTTCCTCTAAAATCTTTCTGTTTGTTTTGGACATATCCTACCAATTTTGAACGGTGCATCCTTGCTCCTTCTTGTCCTCTTCTTGCTTTCGGCCTGCTCCCTCATGTTTTCACCTCCTCATCCAGCCCACCTTGTGGCCTTTCCCTCTTTATCTCCAGCCCCAAGCTGGCCCTTTTCAATCTCCTCCGAAACCCTCTTCTTCCTGTACGGACGAGCATCCGCTCTCCTGCCAGTCGCTGTCTGAGCGATGGGACGGCTCACATGCAGCGCCTCTCTCCCTTATAAGCAACACCCGAAGGCAACACCAACCCTAGCTCTGCTTCCTTCCCCTACCGCCGCCGCTCCCATCCTTTTTCTTTTCCTCCGCTCTCAACGTCGACGCCCAGCTAGTTCCAGCCGTCGGCCTCGCCCTCCAGTCCAAGGTCGCCGTCCGGCTCCCTGCTACGCGTCTGTGTCTCGAAGCCCTGCGACCAAGTTTTTCCCGTGCTCCGGCGCCCCTCCATCCGTCGGCATCACGTGCACCAGCAGGCACACGCGTGTGCTCCTTCCGTTCCTGGACGGCCGTCGCACTCCAGTGTTGTTCCAGCCACAAGTTCGCCTCCTCCGTCGTCTACCCCCCGGCCAACCTTCGTCCCCGTCGCCACCTCCACCTCGTCGAGCACCCCAGGGTGAGCAGCCCCTTCTACATCTCCCCTGCATGTCCCAAGAAATCTGGTTCGTAGAGATTAAGGAAAACGAAAACCATGTGGATGAAAACGCCCAGCTTTCTGCTTCATGGTGTCAACTTCCGACATAGATCCCCGGCGACACAGAGCGCCCCAGCACGAGTTTCTTGTTTCCTTGGATGCACAACATCACCCTCTTTCTAGTGGTCTTTAAATCATCCCAAACGGTGCAGTATCGACGACGCCATCGTCGTCCAAAGATGGCTCCAGAAAACAGTTTCAGTTCATCTGTTTCTCACCGTGTCGCGTTCCGTTTTTCCGGCGAAGCTCACCGGCGTTCCCGACCACTTCATCACGAGCGAATGGTTCCTTTCGATGCTCCCCACAACCAGCTCCATCTTTGCTTTTGGTTCGCGCAAAACCGTGCCCAGTTTTCGTCACGGTCACGACTTTAAAAACTGTGCATATTCGCTATCTACAGGAACGCGCTGTCACGATCTTCAGTTCGTAGTGTCATATTCAGTTAACTTGCTTGCAACACTATACAAAGTCTGCATCCTTTCATCTATCAAATTCGAGCTCACAGCACAGTAGCACCACCTCTGTTCCTTCACTTGACCGGCCTGAGTTCGAATCCTCTTGGTGCGGATTAAAGCCAACTTTTTTGCATTTCCCACTCAGTTTCAGAAAATTTGCACAATCAGATGGTTTTCAAATTATTTCATAATTGCACTTTTACAAATCCAAATCAAACAAACTTTATGTTCATTTTGATCAGAAAAATGCACTGAACATGATTATGCCATTCATTCATCTGTTTGCATCTTGTATCATGTCGTGCTATGATAGTTTGGGCATTTCACCTCACATATATGCGGAGTATTTCGGACACCGACTTGGTTTTCCCCGCTCCGTTTAATATTGAAGTAGCTCACCCCTGCCATTTTATGCCATGCTAATCAACCATTAACTTTGACGGTAGATATGCAACTCCAACCTAATTTGATTGTCCGGTGTTCCGACTCCGATTAATATGGATAAGTTGTATTGCACCATATCTGCCATGTCATGCATATCATCTTGATCATGCCGGTTCTTATTCCGTAGTTGTAAGATTTGCATCCGTTGTTTGTTGTAGCATTTGCTTCTTCCCGGATAGGATCGCGAAGTGGTGTGGTGAGATACGACAAGTTCTCCGGATGTTCCTCGGCAAGCTTTAACAGGCAAGCATTTTCCCCTATACTCCTGCCCCTGCAGAAGTCGCTTACCTATTTTATTTTGCCTTCTCCCTCATGCTATCCTTAAGTTGCGTTCTTGTCACGTGTCCCTTCCACTTGTTACCTCAAGCAGCCTATATTGCCTCCACCAACCTCCTACAGCTGTTGTTTGGTTATCGGGTCTGCCTTGCGAGTCGTAGTGCATGCTAGTGATGTTTATATCTCGTTACCGTTACTGCTATCTTATCGGTTATCTGTTGGGAATCATGACACATGGTTTATGGTTATATCTGTTGGAAGTATCATGGTTACTTGTTAATAGTTGTTAGCGGAGGCATCGGTGGGTCAGCTGATCGTTTTGTGACGGCTCACTTGTGTTTCCTAAATATCTTAGGATCCCGAGTTCTTGTTATCTTTTCCGAGACTGAGCGCTCTAACCACACGTGGGTATGCTTCGGGTCTCCCTCGACCACTCTAGGAATCTACAGCTTTGTCCAGTGGCCACAACTAGTTTCGTAATGTTTTACCATTTGTTGTTGCGTGCATGCCAGCATGTTACTTATTTACTTTGGGAAGCCCCTGGGTGCCTTGTATCCCTTGTTTCTGGTATGCACGTATAGGTTTGCGGCCTGAGCGTTTATCGCATGCTGAAGCGGGTCATTCGCCCCTGTGTGTGTTCTGACCCTCGGAAGCCGTGCACGCAATAGCTAGGTCCGCTTCGGAGATTCGGCCGGACTTCGATACGGGTTTAACTTAGTTAGGTGGCTTCCTGGACATTGCTGTCGTGAAGGAGAGTGCGTGTCGTGATATCCTTCCCTTGCTAGGTTGGATTGATCGTGCGTGTGGGTACATTTGGGCAACCCCTGCAGGGTGTACATCTTATCGATAAGCCGTGTCCGCGGTTATGGACGACTTGGAGCTGTATGACTCGACCATAGACAACTTACACCTGTTGTTTCAATCATAATAACTTGTGTAGTAAGTTAGCACAACTCTAATAATAAATGGTTAAAACTTGACAACCGTGTGAGTGCCTTTGTAAGTACTTCCTTGCGAGGGGGGAACGCACCGGCTGTGTTATGTTTGCAGAGTATAGAACTGTTAGTTTGTGCGCTCTCTCACCTTCTCTCGATAGACGATCGGTAGAGTGTCTCTATAGGTTTATAGTGCTTGCGCCGCCGCTTAACCCCACCATATTGCCTATGACGTTCCTCTTGCGTCCTCTAAGTCCCTGCGTGCCTCAAGTACAAAGGACGACTGGTTGACGAATGCTTATACGTCTTGAAGTCTTGTTAAGTACGAACCCGTACTTATTGCTGCTTCTACGGGATATAACCGGGCAGGTATGAAGATATGTTCGATGAAGATGACGCTAGCAAGGTTACCCTTCCGGCTTGGCCTGGGCAGGGTTATGGACGCCACTGGTTATCTTCAGGACTCTTAGTCCAATTTGTATCTTGTCCGTACTCGGACGTATTCACTCTTTTGTATGATTTGGATCTTTGTATTGTATATTTGTATTTTGACTCGTTGGAGTCGTTGTTGTAATATATATGTTTCTTGTGGGCTCTATTGTAATCCTGTTGTAATGTTACCGCTCGTGATTGATTCCACCCGCATCGCGTGCATGCTTCGGCGTGTACGAGGCGCTTGGTGGTGCGTCTCCTAAAATCGATATCGTGCGGATTTCGGCGGATTCGCTGGGATCCTCATGGTACCGGTTTCGGGGCGTCACAGACCGCATCACCACCATGGCCGCCATCTGCGAAGCCACGGCACCCTCTAGCCCCAGCTGTCAACCCGCTGCAGGATGATGGCTGAATAAAGAGGCGAACAACCCTCGTAGCCAGAGGTCCCCGCCCATCCCTGGCCGCCCCCCACGTAGGGAGCGAGCCGCCTTCATGGATGCCATCTGCCAGCCGAGAAGATGCCGGAGCCTCTGCGGAAACGCCGCAACAGACTGGTGGATGAGACGGGAAGAGGACAGGGACGACACCGACACACACCGGCCAACACAAAGCTTCAGAGCCAACGCCCCCGAGCACCTCCACACAGCCACCAACGCTGACCACAGACCAGCCGCCACCACATGTCGCTCGCAGAGAGAGGCGCCCCAGCTGGCCCATGCGGGCCCAGATCAAGCCCGCCAACCCACCAAGCCCGGGAATCAGGACCCGCCGTCACCGCAGCAACTAAGCCGCCGCGCCCCAGTCCGTTGGGTGGTAAAGACAGTATACTCTTGCCGGGTACATTTCTTGGAACCTATGGAATGAAAAGGAATCGTTGCATGCGGACGTAGCGGGTGGGCTGGGGGGCCGTGGCGCACCCAGAAAATTGACAAAAAAATCTTGATATCCCTAATCTTCTCTGGCCCAACGAGGCAAGCGACCGAGTCAACGAGCGGAACAGCTGATTCCCGACATGTAACTGGCGTTTGTCGTTGTCCATGACGGCACTAGGAGCCGGGGCGAGGTGGTTCTTCTGGAGGGAAGATGTTAGTTTTCGATTAATGAAATATGTGGTTGCTCAAAAAAAAAAACGAGCCAAGCGACCGAGTCAACAAGCGGAACAGCTGAATGCCGGTCTCCCCGGGGCTTCCTCCGCTCTCTCTCCGGCCTCGAAAATGCTAGACTTACGGAATGCTTCCTACGGACTGAACCTACGGGATGATGTGTTGATCGTGGACTGGTGCAAAACCACCCAGCTTCCGTGATTTCAGGTCCGGGATTGCTCCACCACTCTCCACGTCAGTCTGTAGGAAGAAATCCGTAGAAATCACTCCGTATGTGTAGCATTTCCCCCCGCTTTCGCTCAGTAGAAGTACAACTTTATTTACAAATATAAAAGCGTACGTACGCATTGCATATACATACCACTATATCAGTATACCACAATAACCATTTAGCAATGAAAAAACGCTTATTTCACACCCTCAAATGCGCATGAATACTGAAAACAGAGAAAATGGACTTCTTGTTCCTGTGAAACACGTTGGCTTCTGTGTACCTCCCTTTTTCTTTTTCTTCATTTTCTTCTTCTTCTTCTTCCTCATTCTCACCTTCTTGTCGTCCTTGATCACTACCACTTTGAACAGCTGCTCAATGTTACAGGTGCAAAGGGCGACGTTTGCAGACATGTTGATGCGACGTAGCAGCTACTCTGGTAGAGTTGAGGAAGAAAGAGGAAACGAGCAAGGGAAATGAGATGGAGCTCTGCTATCTTCTCTGATTTGACACCGGAAGGAAGCTGAGCCCAGATGTTGTATCTCAAACGTAATGCCCGTGTTGCAGCCGGAGTACTAGCAGATTTCTTTTCCTTTATTGAGGGCGGAAAGTGTATAGGAGCTTCACTAGGCGAGGTACTGGATGTAGGTTATTTTTCCTGCGGCTACTCAGGGTGAGGAAGAACGTTTTGAGGTTGGAGGCGCTGTGTTGGTTCCGAAAATATATGGCTGGTGGTTCCGAAAACCCTGTCGTCCGCTCTAGTTTAGCGGTCCAGATCGCGTCGCCCAAGGAGACTCAAGGCAGAAAATTCTCGCCATATAAATTTCGTTATTTATATGGAATCGCCGTGGTTCAAAACACGATTAGGAAAATGGGGCACAGGTGTACTTTTGTCGAAGACCAGGAGGTTTTGCTGCACAGGTGTAAAATTCGTAAAATTGATAGTTCTGATGGCCGCCTAGCTACCGTGAGGCTGTTTTGCTAAGACGTGACAAGAAAGCGGAGACGACGATCGCTAGCTGATGGATCGATCACATAGAGATCGGCACGGCACGTCAAGTGTATACGGACAAACAGCAAGGTCTCTTAACTGCTCGTCTACCCACGCGCTCGCAGCTTATGTTGTTGGACTGCATTGGTGCGGCCGCAACCACGACGCCCGAACAAGAGGTGGGCTGATCTAGTCAATGTAAGACAGATTTTCCGCTTCTAAATTTTTTTTAGCCCAGTTAATAGAAACATATGAATGATAATGACACCGGAAAGAGACATGCTCGCTGCTTTTGTCATAGGCTTTGGATTTGGAAGCACATGTGGTTTTGGATGGAGCTAAGCGACACCGTAGGCAGTGCAGGAGACAGGGACAAGGCACGCGGGGCTTTTAAAAAACAAGCTGTATGGAGGGTTATTAGAGAATGGTAATCGTATATATACTTGTTTTTGTAACGACGATGTGGTTGCTTCGATTGTGACTGCATCAGCATAATTCTTCTCCTTTAATATACGATACACTTCTCGTAGTATCCTAAAAAAAGAATTACAAAATCATTTCTTACAACATGGAAATTTTGTTTGTTCACTTCTTGTAGCAAGTCGTCATTCAGCTCTTCATTGAATGTGGTGCTTTTTTCTATTCCATGGGGCAGATGAAAGTAAGGACATATTTAAGGTCAATTCCAAACAACACTTCACACCTAATTAAGTACTTATGAGGTTGCATCTTTAGGCTAGTCATAGTGCATACCTAGTACATAAACATGCTGGTCTCACAAAAATGCTGATGTGGTAGCTAATTAAGGATGAGAGAGGAGATTAGAGTACAACATAGATAGATACTGTATCATAGCGCAAACAACAAGAAAAGTTAATGCTAAACAAAATCAGAAACTCAATTCGGCTCCCGGGTCCGTATGATCCCTCTACCATAAAAACATTTTTTTAAGTGTTAAAAAATTTTGATAAAAAAATTTACATGTACATCTTCATAATATATGTGTATTCGTCAAGTTTCATGAAAAAATGATATTTTTTGTAGTCTAAACAAAAAAGAGAAAATTTATCTTGTGATAAGTCTTTGTTTCAGCACCGAATTTTGTCTTTTTTACACACGCCACATGACATGTCGATTTTTCATGAAACGACTTTGTGAGCGCGTAGCACATGAAGATGTACGTGCAAAATTTTTGTTTCAATTTTTTTGACATTTTAAAATATGTCTACATGTATTTCAAAATAAAGGGAGCATACGCTCCCATGTGCCAAAACATCACTCCCAAACAAAATCTTGTACACAAATTTGCATTCAGATTGTAAAGAACAATAAATATAGCATGACTATGATACTACTCCATGATACAACCCACTATAGAGATAGTATCATGTAGTAGTATCATATGCATACATGATACTTGTTGGAGATATGCCCAAGAGGCAATAATAAAAGTGGTTATTATATATCTTTATGTTTATGATAAATGTTTATATACCATGCTATAATTGTATTAACCGAAACATTGATACATGTGTGTTATATAAACAAACAAATGAGTCCCTAGTAAGCCTCTTAACTAGCTTGTTGATTAATAGATGATTAGTTTCATAATCATGAACATTGGATGTTATTAATGACAAGGTTATATCATTATATGAATGATGTAATGGACACACCCAATTAAGCGTAGCATAAGATCACGTCATTAAGTTATTTGCTATAAGCTTTCAATACATAGTTACCTAGTCCTTATGATCATGAGATCATGTAAATCACTTATGCCGGAAAGGTACTTTGATTACATCAAACGCCACTGCGTAAATGGGTGGTTATAAAGGTGGGATTAAGTATCCGGAAAGTATGAGTTGAGGCATATGGATCAACAGTGGGATTTGTCCATCCCGATGACGGATAGATATACTCTGGACCCTCTCGGTGGAATGTCGTCTAATGTCTTGCAAGCATATGAATAAGTTCATAAGAGACCACATACCACGGTACGAGTAAAGAGTACTTGTCAGGAGACGAGGTTGAACAAGGTATAGAGTGATACCGATGATCAAACCTCGGGCAAGTAGAATATCGCGTGACAAAGGGAATTGGTATCGTATGTGAATGGTTCATTCGATCACTAAGTCATCGTTGAATATGTGGGAGCCATTATGGATCTCCAGATCCCGCTATTGGTTATTGGTCGGAGTGAGTACTCAACCATGTCCGCATAGTTCGCGAACCGTAGGGTGACACACTTAAAGTTGGATGTTGAAATGGTAGAACTTGAATATGGAATGGAGTTCGAATATTTGTTCGAAGTCCCGGATGAGATCCCGGACATCACGATGAGTTCCGGAATGGTCCGGAGAATAAGATTCATATATAGGATGTCATTTTATGTGTTTGAAAATGATCCGGTGCATTTATGGAAGGTTCTAGAAGGTTCTAGAAAAGTTCGGAAGAAAGTCACTTTGGAAGGCGGAGTCCCGAAGGGACTCCACCACCATGGCCGGCCAACCCTAGGGGGTGGAGTCCCAGGTGGACTCCACCTAAGGTGGCCGGCCACCCCCTCCCAAGGGAAGGTGGGAACTGTAGGATAACGTTGCATAGAAAACAAAAAATTTCCTACCGCGAACACGCAATCCAAGCCAAGATGCAATCTAGAAGACGGTAGCAACGAGGGGGTATCGAGTCTCACCCTTGAAGAGATTCCAAAGCCTACAAGAGGAGGCTCTTGTTGCTGCGGTAGACGTTCACTTGCCGCTTGCAAAAGCGCGTAGAAGATCTTGATCACGATCGGTTCCGGCGCCACGAACGGGCAGCACCTCCGTACTCGGTCACACGTTCGGTTGTTGATGAAGACGACGTCCACCTCCCCGTTCCAGCGGGCAGCAGAAGTAGTAGCTCCTCTTGAATCCGACAGCACGACGGCATGGTGTCGGTGGTGGTGGAGAACTCCGGCGGAGCTTCGCTAAAGCTACGCGGGAGATATGGAGGAGAAGGGGGCGGCTAGGGTTTGGGAGGGGGTGGCCGGCCTCATGGGGGTGCGGCCAACTTGTGGCTTTGTGGTGGCCGGCCCCCTCCCCTATGCCCCTCATTATATAGGTGGATCCCCAAGTGTTGGTGTCCAAGTCTTCGAATAAGACCCGAACCAAAAACCTTCCATATGAGGGGGAAACCTAGCCAAGCTAGGACTCCCACTAGAGGTGGGAGTTCCACCTCCCATATGGGGGGGTGGCCGGCCCCCTAAGGGGGAGTCCACTTGGGACTCCTCCCCCACTAGGGTTGGCCGGCCATGCAGGTGGAGTCCCATGTGGACTCCACCTTCCTTGGTGGTTTCTTCTGGACTTTTCTAGAACCTTCTAGAACCTTCCATAGAACCTTCCGCGACATTTTAATTCACATAAAATGACATCCTATATATGAATCTTATTCTCCGGACCATTCCGGAACTCCTCGTGATGTCCGGGATCTCATCCGGGACTCCGAACAAATATTCGAACTCCATTCCATATTCAAGTTCTACCGTTTCAACATCCAACTTTAAGTGTGTCACCCTACGGTTCGTGAACTATGCGGACATGGTTGAGTACTCACTCCGACCAATAACCAATAGCGGGATCTAGAGATCCATAATGGCTCCCACATATTCAACGATGACTTTAGTGATCGAATGAACCATTCACATACGATACCAATTCCCTTTGTCTCGCGATATTTTACTTGTCCGAGGTTTGATCTTCAGTATCACTCTATACCTTGTTCAACCTCATCTCCTGACAAGTACTCTTTACTCGTACCGTGGTATGTGGTCTCTTATGAACTCATTCATATGCTTGCAAGACATTAGACGACATTTCACCGAGAGGGCTCAGAGTATATCTATCCATCACCGGGATGGACAAATCCCACTGTTGATCCATATGCCTCAACTCATACTTTCCGGATACTTAATCCCACCTTTATAGCCACCCATTTACGCAGTGGTGTTTGGTGTAATCAAAGTACCTTTCCGGTATAAGTGATTTACATGATCTCATGGTCATAAGGACTAGGTAACTATGTATCGAAAGCTTATAGAAAATAACTTAATGACGAGATCTTATGCTACGCTTAATTGGGTGTGTCCATTACATCATTCATATAATGATATAACCTTGTTATTAATAACATCCAATGTTCATGATTATGAATCTAATCATCCATTAATCAACAAGCTAGTTTAAGAGGCATACTAGGGACTTCTTGTTGTCTACATATCACACATGTACTAATGTTTCGGTTAATACAATTATAGCATGATATATAAACATTTATCATAAACATAAAGATATAAATAATAACCACTTTATTATTGCCTCTAGGGCATATCTCCTTCAGTATCCCACTTGCACTAGAGTCAATAATCTAGTTTACATTTGTAAAGATATAACACCTTGGCCTTCTGGTGCTTTATCATGTTTTGCTCACGGGAGAGGTTTTAGTCAACGGATCTGACACGCTCAGAAACGTATGTATTTTGTAATTCATTTGCGTCTCAACGCATCACTCATTTCCAAATGAGTTGGCATTAAATATGTTTGATCTTCTGGTGGAACCTTAATTCCGCGGTCTGAAATAAGTCACTAATATTGTCACACACAATATAGTTTCAAAGTTCTGACTCTGTCGGAAATATACCAAGTTCTTAAAGAACCTCTTGACTTAACATCCTTTGTCATTGTCAAAACAATGACATGTTATGCCCTCTTTTGTAGAATCCGTCACAATATTTAGAACTCTTCTAAATCTAGCATAGACAACTTCTAGCTCATTGTGCTACCTTTTAAAATAACACTTAGTCTAATTCGAGATTGAAATTTTATTTTCATATGTGACAAAACAAATATCGGTGCAACATCTTACAGCGATTTGTTTGTCATTCCTCCATACAAAACTATATATATATATATTCTTGGTTCTTCTTAAGTACTCAAGAATATTCTTACTGTTTTTCAGTGATCATCACATGAATCATGCTCATAACACTCTTAGAGCATAGGATATCTGATTGTGTACATATTATTCGTGATCTATAATCACTCATGTGTTTTTACTCATTGAGTGTCAGATACACTCAAGTCTTGTTAAAACTTAACATGACAAGAATATTTTCTTAATATTTTTTATATTGAACTATTTCAATATCCATTCTATGTACTTTGACTTGAACATATTATGTGTTTCAATCTATCTTCATAGATCTTGACACAAAATTTGTTTCAGTTCATATCACTTTCATTGAAGTTAATTTTTCAATGAAACCTTTTAATCAAGTATGTAATTACATTATTTATAACCAACTATATGTCTTCTACATAAGTATTATAAATATGTCCCAGCGCTCCCACTTAATTTCTTGCAAATGCAAGCCTCTTCATCGTCTCTGATGAAATCAAAAACTCTTTGACTATTTCATCCAGTGAAGATTCAAACTCCGCTATACTTACTTCATCAAATTGAAGTTTGTATACCTATCTAGTATTTCACGGACCAGCAAAACTATTGGTTGTATCTTGTATACACCTTTTAATACATATTTCTGAAAAGTAATGTATTTTTCCATCCTACTAGCATATCTCATAAAAGAAATATGTAGTGATTACTAGAATAATCCACATAGACTATAAGCATTGCTACGGAAGATCTAATCTTATCGTAGTCAACTCTTTGAACTTTGTCGTAAACAATTTTTCGACAAGTCGAGCTTCTTTAAGGATATTCCATCCAAGTCCATCAATTTTATAGATCCATTTACTTTCAAAAAGTATTTATCTATCTTGGATTTCATGGCATATAGCCATTTTAACGGAGTCAGGGCCTATCATAACTTCTTTGTTTGTAGTTGGTTTATCATTGTTCAAAAATCAATCCTTTGTTCACAAATCATTTATTTGATCACAAAGTAAACCATACCTACAAGGTTCAATATGTACTTCGATCTCCATGGCTAAAACACTTTGTAGTCATGGGAGCCATGATCGTTGTGGCCGCTTCCGAAACCAATTCCGATGCTGCGCTACTCTGATCATTATGCTCAGGTTCATAAACCTTATCAAGTTCTATTGTCCTCCCACTCAAATACTTCGCTAGAAATAATTTCTCGGAAATAAGAAACATTGACAAACACTTTTTTCTTTGTCTTGTGGGAAGAATTCCCAATTAAATCTCTGGGATAACCAACAAAGACATTCATTCGATTTTGGTTTTAAACTCTTAGACCAAAATTTAAAGAAAAGACTCTTAGGGTTTATACCCATACCATAACTTGTATGGTGTCATTTCAACGGATCATGATGATGCTCTATTTAGTGTAAAAGCGGTAGTCACTAAAGCATAATCCACAAAAATATAATGGCGTCATAATATTTTATCTCATCATTAATCCAACAAGGTTTGGATACATCTCTCGGATATTATATCATCATTATGATACTCCAAGAAATGTGAGTTGTAGAACAATTTCATGACTCTCTTAGATGTTCGCTAAAACTCGTAATTCAAATATTTTCACCATGATCCAATCATAGATATTTGATTTTTCTATTACGATGATTTCCACTTCATGCTGAAATTTATTTGAATCCATTCAAATGTTTCAAACTTCTTCCTTATTGAATATATCCACATATATATACTCAATTCATTGTTGAAAGTTTTCATGAAGTAGAAGAATCTCCCGCACACAACTATGCCTAGTGAACCACATACATCATCATGTATTTTTCCACTAAGTTAGTTGCCCGTTCAACTCTTGGCCTATGAACGGTATTTCAGTCATTAGTTTTAGAAAAGATTTTGCAAGCGCCAAACGATTCAAAAATCAAATGACTCCAAAAATCCATTTGCATGGAGTTCCTTCATGCGTTCCTTTCCAACATGACCTAAATGGCGGTTCCACAAATACGTGGAATTCAAATCATTTGCCTTATGGCATTTTAGCGTCAGTGTTATGTATGTGTGTTTCACCATTAAGATTTATAATAACTTATCCATCGTACATGGAGTAATGTCATAATTTGAACAACTCATTGTTTTTATTTGACCAGAACAAAATAACATTTATTAAGTTCTTTATTATAAATTCTAAGGGCTAGATAGAATGCTAACGACGAACATAATAACACTTTATTTTGTTCCAGACGTGCATTCTTATCATATTCCTTGTCAGTCACTTAGGCCATTGTATTCTTGTATTGCGTTGTTTTGTATGACACTTCATACCAACCAATATAGTACCAATACCCAAGAATTTCATAGTGTGACTTAACTAGGAATACGACCATAACATGTATATCATTTATATACACCTGAGCTAGACTTTCTAGTATTTTCTTTTCTTTTTGCCAAAATATCTTTTGCAGTTTCTCTTTTAGCTTTCCTCATTATTCAGAAAAAAACACTTCAACATCATTAACTTCTAGGTTTGTTGGTCAAATACCAATAACCTTGAGGTTCTAAACTTTGAAATTGATCATCATATGACAAGTGTTCCAGATTTCACTTATTAGTAACTTTGTAATATGATGAACAATTTCACTCATAATTTTATCCATCATATCATGACGACTTTCCGAGACCATGTACATGCTAGGCTCGTAAAGTTTTAACCTTGGTATTTGCATGTGCAAATCTAGCTTGCACCCGTTGTATGCACACGTAGAATCTATCACACCCGATCATCACGTGATGCTTCGAAACGACGAGTCTTAGCAACGGTGCATATTAAGGATGGTCACTTTATGGATATGTGAATATCGTTAGTGCCCCAATACTTGGAGGATTGTGACGCCTTGCGTCTTCAACCTTCGTACATTCCCATAAAACTTATGAGTTCATGTAGTCTCACCAAAATATATTCTATCATCTTGCAATAAGGTCTCAGATATCACTTATATCTCATACCTTGATTATTTCTGAAAACTAAATTTTCAGCTCCTTACTTTTTAAACAAATTTGAACTTCAAGTTTCACGGAGACAAGATAACTTTAGGTACTAATTGAAACCATAGCTCTTTGAATCAACAATGTGAGGTTTACTAAAAGTTTGCAATAGGACTTAATCAATTCTTGATTCTTTAACAATACGGTACCAATCCGTAAAGTTTCTTATCAGATTTTAACAGTATTTCTATCTCAATAACAAGACTAGCGCATGGTAGAAAACGGATGCCAATACTACAAAATTAATTCAAAATACTACTCAGACTATGTTTATGATAATTAGTTCATGTTTTAATCTAATTACTAATGAACTCCCACTTAATACAACATCCCTCATAGTTGTTAAGTGGTACACGATCCAAATCCACTACACCAAAACCGATCATCACGTGAGATGATGTAGCTTCAATGGTGAACATCAACATGTTGATCATATCATCCATATGACTCGTGTTCAACCTTTCGGTTTCCGTTGTCCCGAGGCCATGTCTGTACATGTTAGGCTCGTCAAGCAAACCCAAGTATTCTGCGTGTGCAACATGGCTTACACCCGTTGTATGTGAACGTTGAGTCTATCACATCCGATCATCACGAGATGCTTCGAAACGACGAACTGTTACAACGGTGCATACGAGGGGAGAACACTTTATTATCTTGATATTAATGTGAGGGATCATCTTATAATGCTACCGTCGCGATCTAAGCAAAATAAGATGCATAAAGGATTAACATCACATGCAGTTCATATGTGATATGATATGGCCCTTTTGTCTTTGCGCTTTTGATCTTCATCTCCAAAGCACGGACATGATCTCCATCATCTTCGGGCATGATCTCCATCATCGTCGGCGTAGCGTCAAGGTCCATGGCGCCGTCTTCATGGTTGTTCACCTCATGTAGCAACTATTACAACTACTTTGAAATACTACTCAACATGAAATTTAAAGACAACCATAAGGCTCCTGCCGGTTGCCACAATACAATAATGATCATCTCATACATATTCATCATCACATTATGGCCATATCACATCACCAAACCCTGCAAAAACAAGTTAGACGTCTCTAATTTGGTTTGCATATTTTACGTGGTTTAGGGTTTTCGAGAGAGATCTAATCTACCTACGAACATGAACCACAACGGTGATACTAATGTTTTCAATAGAAGAGTAAGTTGAATCTTCACTATAGTAGGAGAGACAGACACCCGCAAAGCCTCTTATGCAATACAAGTTGCATGTCGAACGAGGAACAAGTCTCATGAACGCGGTCATGTAAAGTTAGTCCGGGCCGCTTCATCCCACTATGCCACAAAGATGCAAATTACTCAACCTAAAGATAACAAGAGCATTGATACGTCTCCAACGTATCGATAATTTCTTATGTTCCATGCCACATTATTGATGTTATCTACATGTTTTATGCACACTTTATGTCATATTCGTGCATTTTGTGGAACTAACCTATTAACAAGATGCCGAAGTGCCAGTTCCTGTTTTCTGCTGTTTTTGGTTTCAGAAATCCTAGTAACGAAATATTCTCGGAATCGGACGAAATCAACGCCCAGGTTCCTATTTTCACCGGAAGCATCCAGAACACCCGAGAGCTGCCAGAGGGGGGCCACATGGGCCCCAGATGACAGGCCGGCGTGGCCCAGGCCCTGGCCGCGCCGCCCTATGGTGTCGTCGCCTCGTTGACCTTCTGACGCTGCCCTTCCGCCTATTTAAAGCCTCCGTCGCGAAAACCCTGATACGTTCGACGAAAACCACAGAAACCTTCCAGAGCCGCCGCCATCGCGAGGCCAAGATCTGGGGGACAGGAGTCTCTGTTCCGGCACGCTGCCGGAGCGGGGAAGTGCCCCCGGAAGGCTTCTCCATCGACACCGCTGCCATCTCCATCGCCATCTTCATCACCGCTGCTGCTCCCATGAGGAGGGAGTAGTTCTCCATCGAGGCTCGGGGCTGTACCGGTAGCTATGTGGTTCATCTCTCTCCTATGTACCTCAATACAATGATCTCATGAGCTGCTTTACATGATTGAGATTCATATGAGTTTTGTATCACTACTATCTATGTGCTACTCTAGCAATGTTATTAAAGTAGTTTTATTCCTCCTGCACGTGTGTAAAGGTGACAGTGTGTGCACCGTGTTAGTACTTGGTTTATGCTATGATCATGATCTCTTGTAGATTGCGAAGTTAACTATTGCTATGATAATATTGATGTGATCTATTCCTCCTACATATGCATGAAGGTGACAGTGTGCATGCTATGTTAGTACTTGGTTTAATCTGTTGATCTATCTTACACTACAAGGTTACTAAAATATGAACAGTAATTGTGGAGCTTGTTAACTCCGGCATTGAGGGTTCGTGTAATCCTACGCAATGTGTTCATCATCCAACAAAAGTGTAGAGTATGCATTTATCTGTTCTGTTATGTGATCAATGTTGAGAGTGTCCACTAGTGAAAGTGTAATCCCTAGGCCTTGTTCCTAAATACTCCTGCGTTACTACTGCTTATTTACTGTTTCACTGTGTTACTACTGCTGCAATACTACCACCATCAACTACACGCCAGCAAGCTATTTTCTGGCACCGTTGCTACTGCTCATATATATTCATACCACCTGTATTTCACTATCTCTTCGCCGAACTAGTGCACCTATTAGGTGTGTTGGGGACACAAGAGACTTCTTGCTTTGTGGTTGCAGGGTTGCATGAGAGGGATATCTTTGACCTCTTCCTCCCTGAGTTCGATAAACCTTGGGTGATCCACTTAAGAGAAAACTTGCTGCTGTTCTACAAACCTCTGCTCTTGGAGGCCCAACACTGTCTACAGGAAAGGAGGGGGAACGTAGACATCAAGCTATTTTCTGGCGCCGTTGCCGGGGAGGAAAGGTAAAAGGTACTCACACTCCGGATCTCGGCTACTAAGCTATTTCCCGGCGTTGTAAGTACTCGAAGCTATTTCCTTTAGATCCTGCAATTGCATCTTTTTGTCTCTTGTTTACACTAGTTTGGCATAATGGACAACAATGAGCTTCTTATTCTATTTCTTGATTTAAAACATGGATTGTTTGATGCGAAAATTAAAAAACCTATGGAATCTTATTTGCATGCTAGTAGTAATATTAGTATGAACGCTTTGAACACCATTGTTGATAATAATATAGAAAGTTCTAAGCTTGGGGAAGCTGGTTTTCATGATCTTTTTAGTCCCCCAAGCATTGAGGAGAAAATTTTCTTTGATGATACTTTGCCTCCTATTTATGATGATTATAATGATATTGGTCTTTTAGTGCCGCCTACTATGGAGAGTAATTTTTTGATGATAATACTATGCCTCCTACACTTGATGAGAATAATAATGATAGCTACTTTGTTGAATTTGCTCCTACTACAATTAATAAGAATAACTATGCTTATGTTGGGAGTAGTGATAATTTTATGCATGAGACTCATGATAAGAATGCTTTATGTGATAGTTATATTGTTGAGTTTGCTCATGATGCTACTGAAAGTTATTATGAGAGAGGAAAATATGGTTGTAGAAATTTTCATGTTACTAAAACACTTCTCTATGTGCTGAAATTTTTGAAGCTACACTTGTTTTATCTTCCTATGCTTGTTACTTTGCTCTTCATGAACTTGTTTATTTACAAGATTCCTTTGCATAGGAAGCATGTTAGACTTAAATGTGTTTTGAATTTGCCTCTTGATGCTCTCTTTTGCTTCAAATACTATTTCTTGCGAGTGCATCATTAAAACTGCTGAGCCCATCTTAATGGCTATAAAGAAAGAACTTCTTGGGAGATAACCCATGTGTTATTTTGCTACAGTACTTTGTTTTATATTTGTGTCTTGGAAGTTGTTTACTACTGTAGCAACCTCTCCTTATCTTAGTTTTGTGTTTTGTTGTGCCAAGTAAAGTCTTTGATAGTAAAGTCAATACTAGATTTGGATTACTGCGCAGAAACTGTTTTCTTTGCTGTCACGGATCTGGGCAAAATTCTCTGTAGGTAACTCAGAAAATTATGCCAATTTACGTGAGTGATCCTCAGATATGTACGCAACTTTCATTCAATTTGAGCATTTTCATCTGAGCAAGTCTGTTGCCATTTTAAAATTCATCTTTACGGACTGTTCTGTTTTGACAGATTCTGCCTTTTATTTCGCATTGCTTCTTTCGCTGTGTTGGGTGGATTTGTTTGTTCCATTACCTTCCAGTAGCTTTGGGCAATGTCCAGAAGTGTTAAGAATGATTGTGTCACCTCTGAACATGTGAGTTTTTGATTATGCACTAACCCTCTAATGAGTTTGTTTCGAGTTTGGTGTGAAGGAAGTTTTCAAGGGTCAAGAGAGGAGGATGATATACTATGATCAAGAAGAGTGAAAGCTCTAAGCTTGGGGATGCCCCCGTGGTTCATCCCTGCATATTTCAAGAAGACTCAAGCATCTAAGCTTGGGGATGCCCAAGGCATCCCCTTCTTCATCGACACATTATCAGGTTCCTCCCCTGAAACTATATTTTTATTCCATCACATCTTATGTGCTTTGCTTGGAGCGTCGGTTTGTTTTTGTTTTTGTTTGTGTTTGAATAAATTGGATTACATCATGCTTGTGTGGGAGAGAGACACGCTCCGCTGGTTCGTATGAACACATGTGTTCTTAGCTCATAATATTCATGGCGAAGTTTCTTCTTCGTTAAATTGTTATATGGTTGGAATTGGAAAATGATACATGTAGTAATTGCTATAAATGTCTTGGGTAATGTGATACTTGGCAATTGTTGTGCTCATGTTTAAGCTCTTGCATCATATGCTTTGCACCCATTAATGAAGAAATACATAGAGCATGCTAAAATTTGGTTTGCATATTTGGTTTCTCTAAGGTCTAGATAATTTCTAGTATTGAGTTTGAACAACAAGGAAGACGATGTAGATTCTTATAATGTTTACAATATGTCTTTTATGTGAGTTTTGCTGCACCGGTTCATCCTTGTGTTTGTTTCAAATAACCTTGCTAGCCTAAACCTTGTATCGAGAGGGAATACTTCTCATGCATCCAAAATACTTGAGCCAACCACTATGCCATTTGTGTCCACCATACCTACCTACTACATGGTATTTCTCCGCCATTCCAAAGTAAATTGCTTGAGTGCTACCTTTAAAATTCCATCATTCACCTTACAATATATAGCTCATGGGACAAATAGCTTAAAAACTATTGTGGTATTGAATATGTACTTATGCACTTTATCTCTTATTAAGTTGCTTGTTGTGCGATAACCATGTTTCTGGGGACACCATCAACTATTCTTTGTTGAATATCATGTGAGTTGCTATGCATGTTCGTCTTGTCTGAAGTAAGAGAGATCTACCACCTTATGGTTGGAGCATGCATATTGTTAGAGAAGAACATTGGGCCGCTAACTAAAGCCATGATCCATGGTGGAAGTTTCAGTTTTGGACAATATCCTCAATCTCATATGAGAAAATTATTAATTGTTGTTACATGCTTATGCATAAAAGAGGAGTCCATTATCTGTTGTCCATGTTGTCCCGGTATGGATGTCTAAGTTGAGAATAATCAAAAGCGAGAAATCCAAAATGCGAGCTTTCTCCTTAGACCTTTGTACAGGCGGCATGGAGGTACCCCTTTGTGACACTTGGTCAAAACATGTGCATTGTGATGATCCGGTAGTCCAAGCTAATTAGGACAAGGTGCGGGCACTATTAGTATACTATGCATGAGGCTTGCAACTTGTAAGATATAATTTACATGATACATATGCTTTATTACTACCGTTGACAAAATTGTTTCATGTTTTCAAAACCAAAGCTCTAGCACAAATATAGCAATCGATGCTTTCCTCTTTGAAGGACCATTCTTTTACTTTATGTTGAGTCAGTTCACCTATTTCTCTCCACCTCAAGAAGCAAACACTTGTGTGAACTGTGCATTGATTCCTACATACTTGCATATTGCACTTATTATATTACTCTATGTTGACAATATCCATGAGATATACATGTTACAAGTTGAAAGCAACCGCTGAAACTTAATCTTCCATTATGTTGCTTCAATGTCTCTACTTTGAATTATTGCTTTATGAGTTAACTCTTATGCAAGACTTAATTGATGCTTGTCTTGAAGTGCTATTCATGAAAAGTCTTTGCTTTATGATTCACTTGTTTACTCATGTCATATACATTGTTTTGATTGCTGCATTCACTACATATGCTTTACAAATAGTATGATCAAGGTTATGATGGCATGCCACTCCAGAAATTATCTTTGTTATCGTTTTACCTGCTCGGGACGAGCAGAACTAAGCTTGGGGATGCTGATACGTCTCCAACGTATCGATAATTTCTTATGTTCCATGCCACATTATTGATGTTATCTACATGTTTTATGCACACTTTATGTCATATTCGTGCATTTTGTGGAACTAACCTATTAACAAGATGCCGAAGTGCCAGTTCCTGTTTTCTGCTGTTTTTGGTTTCAGAAATCCTAGTAACGAAATATTCTCGGAATCGGACGAAATCAACGCCCAGGTTCCTATTTTCACCGGAAGCATCCAGAACACCCGAGAGCTGCCAGAGGGGGGCCACATGGGCCCCAGATGACAGGCCGGCGCGGCCCAGGCCCTGGCCGCGCCGCCCTATGGTGTCGTCGCCTCGTTGACCTTCTGACGCTGCCCTTCCGCCTATTTAAAGCCTCCGTCGCGAAAACCCTGATACGTTCGACGAAAACCACAGAAACCTTCCAGAGCCGCCGCCATCGCGAGGCCAAGATCTGGGGGACAGGAGTCTCTGTTCCGGCACGCTGCCGGAGCGGGGAAGTGCCCCCGGAAGGCTTCTCCATCGACACCGCTGCCATCTCCATCGCCATCTTCATCACCGCTGCTGCTCCCATGAGGAGGGAGTAGTTCTCCATCGAGGCTCGGGGCTGTACCGGTAGCTATGTGGTTCATCTCTCTCCTATGTACCTCAATACAATGATCTCATGAGCTGCTTTACATGATTGAGATTCATATGAGTTTTGTATCACTACTATCTATGTGCTACACTAGCAATGTTATTAAAGTAGTTTTATTCCTCCTGCACGTGTGTAAAGGTGACAGTGTGTGCACCGTGTTAGTACTTGGTTTATGCTATGATCATGATCTCTTGTAGATTGCGAAGTTAACTATTGCTATGATAATATTGATGTGATCTATTCCTCCTACATATGCATGAAGGTGACAGTGTGCATGCTATGTTAGTACTTGGTTTAATCTGTTGATCTATCTTACACTACAAGGTTACTAAAATATGAACAGTAATTGTGGAGCTTGTTAACTCCGGCATTGAGGGTTCGTGTAATCCTACGCAATGTGTTCATCATCCAACAAAAGTGTAGAGTATGCATTTATCTGTTCTGTTATGTGATCAATGTTGAGAGTGTCCACTAGTGAAAGTGTAATCCCTAGGCCTTGTTCCTAAATACTGCTGCGTTACTACTGCTTGTTTACTGTTTCACTGTGTTACTACTGCTGCAATACTACCACCATCAACTACACGCCAGCAAGCTATTTTCTGGCACCGTTGCTACTGCTCATATATATTCATACCACCTGTATTTCACTATCTCTTCGCCGAACTAGTGCACCTATTAGGTGTGTTGGGGACACAAGAGACTTCTTGCTTTGTGGTTGCAGGGTTGCATGAGAGGGATATCTTTGACCTCTTCCTCCCTGAGTTCGATAAACCTTGGGTGATCCACTTAAGGGAAAACTTGCTGCTGTTCTACAAACCTCTGCTCTTGGAGGCCCAACACTGTCTACAGGAAAGGAGGGGGAACGTAGACATCAAGCATCAACGCCCACAAAACCATTGTGTTCTACTCGTGCAACCAATCTATGCATAGACACGGCTCTGAAACCAATGTAGGATAACGTTGCATAGAAAACAAAAAATTTCCTACCGCGAACACGCAATCCAAGCCAAGATGCAATCTAGAAGATGGTAGCAACGAGGGGGTATCGAGTCTCACCCTTGAAGAGATTCCAAAGCCTACAAGAGGAGGCTCTTGTTGCTGTGGTAGACGTTCACTTGCCGCTTGCAAAAGCGCGTAGAAGATCTTGATCACGATCGGTTCCGGCGCCACGAACGGGCAGCACCTCCGTACTCGGTCACACGTTCGGTTGTTGATGAAGACGACGTCCACCTCCCCGTTCCAGCGGGCAGCGGAAGTAGTAGCTCCTCTTGAATCCGACAGCACGACGGCATGGTGTCGGTGGTGGTGGATGATACGTCTCCGACGTATCGATAATTTCTTATGTTCCATGCCACATTATTGATGTTATCTACATGTTTTATGCACACTTTATGTCATATTCGTGCATTTTCTGGAACTAACCTATTAACAAGATGCCGAAGTGTCAGTTCCTGTTTTCTGCTGTTTTTGGTTTCAGAAATCCTAGTAACGAAATATTCTCGGAATTGGACGAAATCAACGCCCAGGTTCCTATTTTCACCGGAAGCATCCAGAACACCCGGGAAGGACCAGAGGGGGGGCACTGGGCCCCCAGACCATAGGCCGGCGCGGCCCAGGCCCTGGCCGCGCCGCCCTATGGTGTCGTCGCCCCTTCGACCCTCCTGCGCCGCCTCTTCGCCTATTTAAAGCCCCTGGATCGAAAACCCTGATGCGTTCGACAAAAACCACAGAAACCTTCCAGAGCCGCCGCCATCGCGAGGCCAAGATCTGGGGGACAGGAGTCTCTGTTCCGGCACGCTGCCGGAGCGGGGAAGTGCCCCCGGAAGGCTTCTCCATCGACACCGCTGCCATCTCCACCGCCATCTTCATCACCGCTGCTGCTCCCATGAGGAGGGAGTAGTTCTCCATCGAGGCTCGGGGCTGTACCGGTAGCTATGTGGTTCATCTCTCTTCCATGTACCTCAATACAATAATCTCATGAGCTGCTTTACATGATTGAGATTCATATGAGTTTTGTATCACTACTATCTATGTGCTACTCTAGCAAAGTTATTAAAGTAGTCCTATTCCTCCTGCACGTGTGTAAAGGTGACAGTGTGTGCACCGTGTTAGTACTTGGTTTATGCTATGATCATGATCTCTTGTAGATTGCGAAGTTAACTATTGCTATGATAATATTGATGTGATCTATTCCTCCTACATATGCATGAAGGTGACAGTGTGCATGCTATGCTAGTACTTGGTTTAGTCTTTTGATCTATCTTACACTAAAGGTTACTAAAATATGAGCATTATTGTGGAGCTTGTTAACTCCGGCATTGAGGGTTCGTGTAATCCTACGCAATGTGTTCATCATCCAACAAGAGTGTAGAGTATGCATTTATCTATTCTGTTATGTGATCAATGTTGAGAGTGTCCACTAGTGAAAGTGTAATCCCTAGGCCTTGTTCCTAAATACTGCTATCGCTGCTTGTTTCTTGTTTCTTTAACGTTACTCTTTGCTGCAATACTACCACCATCAACTACACGCCAGCAAGCTATTTTCTGGCACCGTTGCTACTGCTCATACTTATTCATACCACCTGTATTTCACTATCTCTTCGCCGAACTAGTGCACCTATTTGGTGTGTTGGGGACACAAGAGACTTCTTGCTTTGTGGTTGCAGGGTTGCATGAGAGGGATATCTTTGACCTCTTCCTCCCTGAGTTCGATAAACCTTGGGTGATCCACTTAAGGGAAAACTTGCTGTTGTTCTACAAACCTCTGCTCTTGGAGGCCCAACACTGTCTACAGGAAAGGAGGGGGAACGTAGACATCAAGCTATTTTCTGGCGCCGTTGCCGGGGAGGAAAGGTAAAAGGTACTCACACTCCGGATCTCGGCTACTAAGCTATTTTCCGGCGTTGTAAGTACTCGAAGCTATTTCCTTTAGATCCTGCAATTGCAACTTTTTGTTTCTTGTTTACACTAGTAAGGCATAATGGACAACATCTGTGAGCTTTTTATTCTATTTCCTGAGTCAAGACATGAATGGTTTAATGCGAAAATTAAAAAACCTATGGAATCTTATTTGCATGCTGGTAGTAATATTAGTATGAACGCTTTGAACACCATTGTTGATAATGATATAGAAAGTTCTAAGCTTGGGGAAGCTGGTTTTCATGATCTTTTTAGTCCCCCAAGCATTGAGGAGAAAATTTTCTTTGATGATACTTTGCCTCCTATTTATGATGATTATAATGATATTGGTCTTTTAGTGCCGCCTACTATGGAGAGTAATTTTTATGATGATAATACTATGCCTCCTACACTTGATGAGAATAATAATGATAGCTACTTTGTTGAATTTGCTCCTACTACAATTAATAAGAATAACTATGCTTATGTTGGGAGTAGTAATAATTTTATGCATGAGACTCATGATAAGAATGCTTTATGTGATAGTTATATTGTTGAGTTTGCTCATGACACTACTGAAAGTTATTATGAGAGAGGAAAATATGGTTGTAGAAATTTTCATGTTACTAAAACACCTCTCTATGTGCTGAAATTTTTAAGCTACACTTGTTCTATCTTCTTATGCTTGGTACTTTGCTTTTCATGAACTTGTTTATTTACAAGATTCCTATGCATAGGAAGCATGTTAGACTTAAATATGTTTTGAATTTGCCTCTTGATGCTCTCTTTTGCTTCAAATACTATTTCTTGCGAGTGCATCATTAAAACTGCTGAGCCCATCTTAATGGCTATAAAGAAAGAACTTCTTGGGAGATAACCCATGTGTTATTTTGCTACAGTACTTTATTTTATATTTGTGTCTTGGAAGTTGTTTACTACTGTAGCAACCTCTCCTTATCTTAGTTTTGTGTTTTGTTGTGCCAAGTAAAGTCTTTGATAGTAAAGTCAATACTAGATTTGGATTACTGCGCAGAAACTGTTTTCTTGCTGTCACGAATCTGGGCCTAATTCTCTGTAGGTAACTCAGAAAATTATGCCAATTTACGTGAGTGATCCTCAGATATGTACGCAACTTTCATTCAATTTGAGCATTTTCATCTGAGCAAGTCTGGTGCCATTTTAAAATTCGTCTTTACGGACTGTTCTGTTTTGACAGATTCTGCCTTTTATTTCGCATTGCTTCTTTCGCTGTGTTGGGTGGATTTCTTTGTTCCATTACCTTCCAGTAGCTTTGAGCAATGTCCAGAAGTGTTAAGAATGATTGTGTCACCTCTGAACATATGAGTTTTTGATTATGCACTAACCCTCTAATGAGTTTGTTTCGAGTTTGGTGTGAAGGAAGTTTTCAAGGATCAAGAGAGGAGGATGATATACTACGATCAAGAAGAGTGAAAGCTCTAAGCTTGGGGATGCTCCCGTGGTTCACCCCTGCATATATCAAGAAGACTCAAGCGTCTAAGCTTGGGGATGCCCAAGGCATCCCCTTCTTCATCGACAAATTTATCAGGTTCCTCCCTTGAAACTATATTTTTATTCAGTCACATCTTATGTACTTTAGTTGGAGCGTCTGTTTGTTTTTGTTTTTGTTTGTGTTTGAATAAATTGGATTACATCATGTTTGTGTGGGAGAGAGACACGCTCCGCTGTAGCATATGGACAAGTATGTCCTTAGTTTCTACTCATAGTATTCATGGCGAAGTTTCTTCTTCGTTAAATTGTTATATGGTTGGAATTGGAAAATGATACATGTAGTAATTGCTATAATGTCTTGGGTAATGTGATACTTGGCAATTGTTGTGCTCATGTTTAAGCTCTTGCATCATATACTTTGCACCTATTAATGAAGAAATACATAGAGCATGCTAAAATTTGGTTTGCATAATTGGTCTCTCTAAGGTCTAGATAATTTCTAGTATTGAGTTTGAACAACAAGGAAGATGGTGTAGAGTCTTATAATGTTTTCAATATGTCTTTTATGTAAGTTTTGCTGCACCGGTTCATCCTTGTGTTTGTTTCAAATAAGCCTTGCTAGCCTAAACCTTGTATCGAGAGGGAATACTTCTCATGCATCCAAAATCCTTGAGCCAACCACTATGCCATTTGTGTCCACCATACCTACCTACTACATGGTATTTTTTGCCATTCCAAGTAAATACTTCATGTGCTACCTTTAAACCTTCAAAATGCTTCTCAATTTGTGTTAATGTTTTATAGCTCATGAGGAAGTATGTGGTGTTTATCTTTCAACCTTGTCATTTACTTTTGATAGACTTTCATAATGGACTAGTGGCACATCCGCTTATCCAATAATTTTGCAAAAAGAGCTGGCAATGGGGTTCCCAGCCCCAATTAATTACAACTTGCATTAATAATTCTCTTCACATGTTTTGCTCTAATTCATCAGCAAAGCAACTTAATTTTGCAAATAGATACTCCTCCATGGTATGAGATTGATGGTAGGCACCCGAGGATTCGGTTAGCCATGGCTTGTGTAAGCAAAGGTTGGGAGGAGTGTCACCCATAAATAAATAAAAACTAAAGTACATGTGTAAACAAAAGAGAAGAGGGATGATCTACCTTGCTGGTAGAGATAACGTCCTTCATGGGAGCCGCTCTTGAAAGTCTGGTTGGCGAGGTAGTTAGAGTACCCATTACCATTCGTTGACAACAACAAACACCTCTCAAAATTTTACTTTTATGCTCTCTATATGATTTCAAAACTTAAAAAGCTCTAGCACATGATTTAATCCCTGCTTCCCTCTGCGAAGGGCCATTCTTTAACTTTTATGTTGAGTCAGTTCACCTATCTCTCTCCACCTCAAGAAGCAAACACTTGTGTGAACTGTGCATTGACTCCTATATACTTGCATATTGCACTTGTTATATTACTTTGCATTGACAACTATCCATGAGATATACATGTTACAAGTTGAAAGCAACCGCTGAAACTTAATCTTCTTTTGTGTTGCTTCAATGCCTTTACTTTGAATTATTGCTTTATGAGTTAACTCTTATGCAAGACTTATTGATGCTTGTCTTGAAGTGCTATTCATGAAAAGTCTTTGCTATATGATTCACTTGTTTACTCATGTCATATACATTGTTTTGATCGCTGCATTCGCTACATATGCTTTACAAATAGTATGATCAAGGTTATGATGGCATGTCACTCCAGAAATTATCGGTGTTATCGTTTTACCTGCTCGGGACGAGCAGAACTAAGCTTGGGGATGCTGATACGTCTCCGACGTATCGATAATTTCTTATGTTCCATGCCACATTATTGATGTTATCTACATGTTTTATGCACACTTTATGTCATATTCGTGCATTTTCTGGAACTAACCTATTAACAAGATGCCGAAGTGCCGTTCTGTTTTTCTGCTGTTTTTGGTTTCAGAAATCCTAGTAACGAAATATTCTCGTAATTGGACGAAATCAACGCCCAGGTTCCTATTTTCACCGGAAGCATCCGTAACACCCGGGAAGGACCGGAGGGGGCACTTTGGGCCCCCAGACCATAGGCCGGCGCGGCCCAGGCCCTGGCCGCGCCGCCCTATGGTGTCGTTGCCCCTTCGACCCTCCTGCGCCGCCTCTTCGCCTATTTAAAGCCCCTGGATCGAAAACCCTGATGCGTTCGACAAAAACCACAGAAACCTTCCAGAGCCGCCGCCATCGCGAGGCCAAGATCTGGGGGACAGGAGTCTCTGTTCCGGCACGCTGCCGGAGCAGGGAAGTGCCCCCGGAAGGCTTCTCCATCGACACCGCTGCCATCTCCACCGCCATCTTCATCACCGCTGCTGCTCCCATGAGGAGGGAGTAGTTCTCCATCGAGGCTCGGGGCTGTACCGGTAGCTATGTGGTTCATCTCTCTTCCATGTACCTCAATACAATAATCTCATGAGCTGCTTTACATGATTGATATTCATATGAGTTTTGTATCACTACTATCTATGTGCTACTCTAGCAAAGTTATTAAAGTAGTCCTATTCCTCCTGCACGTGTGTAAAGGTGACAGTGTGTGCACCGTGTTAGTACTTGGTTTATGCTATGATCATGATCTCTTGTAGATTGCGAAGTTAACTATTGCTATGATAATATTGATGTGATCTATTCCTCCTACATATGCATGAAGGTGACAGTGTGCATGCTATGCTAGTACTTGGTTTAGTCTTTTGATCTATCTTACACTAAAGGTTACTAAAATATGAGCATTATTGTGGAGCTTGTTAACTCCGGCATTGAGGGTTCGTGTAATCCTACGCAATGTGTTCATCATCCAACAAGAGTGTAGAGTATGCATTTATCTATTCTGTTATGTGATCAATGTTGAGAGTGTCCACTAGTGAAAGTGTAATCCCTAGGCCTTGTTCCTAAATACTGCTATCGCTGCTTGTTTCTTGTTTTCTTGCGTTACTACTGCTGCAATACTACCACCATCAACTACACGCCAGCAAGCTATTTTCTGGCACCGTTGCTACTGCTCATACTTATTCATACCACCTGTATTTCACTATCTCTTCGCCGAACTAGTGCACCTATTTGGTGTGTTGGGGACACAAGAGACTTCTTGCTTTGTGGTTGCAGGGTTGCATGAGAGGGATATCTTTGACCTCTTCCTCCCTGAGTTCGATAAACCTTGGGTGATCCACTTAAGGGAAAACTTGCTGCTGTTCTACAAACCTCTGCTCTTGGAGGCCCAACACTGTCTACAGGAAAGGAGGGGGAACGTAGACATCAGTGGAGAACTCCGGCGGAGCTTCGCTAAAGCTACGCGGGAGATATGGAGGAGAAGGGGGCGGCTAGGGTTTGGGAGGGGGTGGCCGGCCTCAAGGGGGTGCGGCCAACTTGTGGCTTTGTGGTGGCCGGCCCCCTCCCCTATGCCCCTCATTATATAGGTGGATCCCCAAGTGTTGGTGTCCAAGTCTTCGAATAAGACCCGAACCAAAAACCTTCCATATGAGGGGAAACCTAGCCAAGCTAGGACTCCCACTAGAGGTGGGAGTTCCACCTCCCATATGGGGGTGGCCGGCCCCTAAGGGGAGTCCACTTGGGACTCCTCCCCCACTAGGGTTGGCCGGCCATGGAGGTGGAGTCCCATGTGGACTCCACCTTCCTTGGTGGTTTCTTCCGGACTTTTCTAGAACCTTCTAGAACCTTCCATAGAACCTTCCGCGACATTTTAATTCACATAAAATGACATCCTATATATGAATCTTATTCTCCGGACCATTCCGGAACTCCTCGTGATGTTCGGGATCTCATCCGGGACTCCGAACAAATATTCGAACTCCATTCCATATTCAAGTTCTACCATTTCAACATCCAACTTTAAGTGTGTCACCCTACGGTTCGTGAACTATGCGGACATGGTTGAGTACTCACTCCGACCAATAACCAATAGCGGGATCTGGAGATCCATAATGGCTCCCACATATTCAACGATGACTTTAGTGATCGAATGAACCATTCACATACGATACCAATTCCCTTTGTCTCGCGATATTTTACTTGTCCGAGGTTTGATCTTCGGTATCACTCTATACCTTGTTCAACCTCGTCTCCTGACAAGTACTCTTTACTCGTACCGTGGTATGTGGTCTCTTATGAACTCAATCATATGCTTGCAAGACATTAGACGACATTTCACCGAGAGGGCCCAGAGTATATCTATCCGTCATCGGGATGGACAAATCCCACTGTTGATCCATATGCCTCAACTCATACTTTCCGGATACTTAATCCCACCTTTATAGCCACCCATTTACGCAGTGGTGTTTGGTGTAATCAAAGTACCTTTCCGGTATAAGTGATTTACATGATCTCATGGTCATAAGGACTAGGTAACTATGTATCGAAAGCTTATAGCAAATAACTTAATGACGAGATCTTATGCTACGCTTAATTGGGTGTGTCCATTACATCATTCATATAATGATATAACCTTGTTATTAATAACATCCAATGTTCATGATTATGAAACTAATCATCCATTAATCAACAAGCTAGTTTAAGAGGCATACTAGGGACTTCTTGTTGTCTACATATCACACATGTACTAATGTTTCGGTTAATACAATTATAGCATGATATATAAACATTTATCATAAACATAAAGATATAAATAATAACCACTTTATTATTGCCTCTAGGGCATATCTCCTTCAGGAATCCCACCTCTAGTGGGAGTCCTAGCTTGGGTAGGTTTCATGTGATATGGAAGGTTTTGGTTTGGGGTCTTATTCGAAGACTTGTAGACCAACTCTTGGGTGTTCCACCTATATAATGAGGGCCAAGGGGAGGGGGCCGGCCACCAAAAAACCACAAGGTGGCCGCACCCCTTAGTGGCCGGCGCCCCCCTCTCCCAAACCCTAGCGGCCCTCTCTCCTCCACCACATCCCGCACGCTTAGCGAAGCTCCGCCGGATTTCTCCACCACCACCGACACCACGCCGTCGTGCTGTCGGATTCAAGAGGAGCTACTACTTCCGCTGCCCGCTGGAACGGGGAGGTGGACGTCGTCTTCATCAACAACCGAACGTGTGACCGAGTACGGAGGTGCTGCCCGTTCGTGGCACCGTGATCAAGATCTTCTACGCGCTTTTGCAAGCGGCAAGTGATCGTCTACCGCAGCAACAAGAGCCTCATCTTGTAGGCTTTGGAATCTCTTCAAGGGTGAGACTCGATAATCCCCTCGTTGCTACCGTCTTCTAGATTGCATCTTGGCTTGGATTTCGTGTTCGCGGTAGGAATTTTTTTGTTTTCGATGCTACGTTATCCTACAATACTTACCACTATGACCAGCCTTAGAGCATCTCCAGTCGCGTCCCCCAAAGCGTCCCCCAAAGGGATTTGGGGCGCGCCGGACAAAAAAAGCGTTCCAGCCGCGTCCCCCAAAGCCCATTTTTGTCCGGCGCGGCCCGATACGGTGTCCGGCGCCCCGAGCCCGTCCCCGTCCCACAGGGGACGCTCCGGGGACGCCGGACACAACGAAAAGCGAGGCCAACCGACGCGGGCCCGACCCATCAGCGGCACGGAAGGCTAAAACCCCGTCGCCTACCTTTGGTCAAGCGACGTTAATGGCGTCCCTGTTTTCCCAGGCGACGCAGGGACGCGTCTCGTCGTGCATGGCCGCGTGGCCGTCCGCGCCGGAGTTATTGCGTGCAACCACCCGCTGCCGCCGCTGTTTTAAGACGCCCTGCAGTTATCGCCGCTCACCATAATCCTTCTCGTCGCCGCCGCCTCCCCCCTCCCAGATCCTCTCCTCGCCGCTCAAAAAATGTCGAGCTCGTCCTCCCGCAAGATCGCCGCGGCGAACGGCTTCGGACGCGGCAGCCTCACCGTGGCGGAGGCGTGGGCGCTGTACCACGCCCGGTATCCAGTCCCGCCGGACATGCGGCTGCCAAGCAGCGGCGGCTGGAAGATGGCCGTGAACGGCATTGGCGTTCCGCCGCCGCCGAAGCAGCGCACAGACCAATGGTGGGACGCCGTCAAGGCCCGTCGGGCTCAACTCACCGCCGCGGAGCGGGCGGATCCGACATGGGCGGTCAACGACAACGACGCCTGGTGGACGACGTACTTCCAGGCGAAGTACGACATCGAGATGCACAGCACCACCGGCCTCATCGGCGGGCCCAACAGCTGGAACAGGGAAGGCCGCGCCCTGTTCTGGGGCGTTCCGGGGCGCACCCTCGACAACGTCATCCGCGGCCTCCGCAACGGCGCTCCAAGGCTGGAGATGCCGTCGTCGCCGCCGCCGTCTCCTCAATGGCAGCCGAGGAGGACGACGTACTCGTCCTCCTCGCACTCTTCTTCCTCGGGACCGGCACGATCGACGCCGTCCTCGTCGTACCGGTCGGCGCCCTACACCGTCCCCAAATGGGAGGTCAAGGAGGAGCCGGCGACGCCCGTCAACACGAGGCGTGGCGGTAGCGGCAGCGGGCGGCAGCAAGGGAGGCGCGGCGGCGCCCTCCTCATCCCGAAGCCGGAGGTGAAGGAGGAGCCGGAGGAAGCGTCGCAGGCGGCGCTGCTGGCGGAGTACGAGCGGCAGCAGCGGCTCATCGCCAGCAGCGACGACCCCGAGGGATCGCCCCAGCTGCGGGCGGCGTTCTTGGCGTCCATGGACGACAAGGACGCCTGGAGGGGCGACCTGGACGCGGCGATCGCCATGTCCATCCGCGACTCCGGCAAGCCGCTGGTGGACCTCACCGACGACGGCGAGGCAGGACCAAGCGGCTTGGTGAAGGACGAGCCCGTGGACGAGCCCGTCGACGAGCGCGTCAAGCAGGAGGTCGTCACCGACGAGATGTACAACTTCCAGTAGTACTACGACGCCTCCGGCCGCCGCAAGCGGTTCTAGATTAGGTTTAGTTTTAAAGTTAGTCAAATTTCGTTCGAATCTATGTAAGTTTGGACGAATCTAATCGAATCTAGTTAAGTTTAAAATTTGCGAAATTTTGTTTGGGGGACGCGACTGGGGAGCGACGTCCCCCAAACGCGGCACGAACGAAACACGTCCCCCAAACGCTCAATCCGGCGCGGTTTGGGGGACGGTTTGGGGGACGCGACTGGAGATGCTCTTAGATACTAGCATAGAGCTTTAATCATTTTTCAAAGCAGAGGCCGACCCATGACAAAATGCCAGTGGGGCACCATCATGTGGGCCCACAAACACTTGCCAGGGCTATATATATTGTACTCATATAAAGTACTTCAAATCTTAATAAAGGTGCTCCAATGCCTACGTAGAAGTACTAATATAAACTTAAATATAAACTTAAAAAATATAAACTTAAATGAAGTGCTATATATTAACATAGGAATGCAAAAAAACAAAAAAACAAAACACGTGCACATGAACCGATTTCATAAAATAGCCAGTATTGCCATTTTATTAGCAAAGCAGTTTCTGTACAAAGAAACATGATTTTTTTTTGCCAGAATAGACAAACGGATTTGACAGAGGTATTGATTATCAGTGTAACACCTTGAACAAAGTATGTATCACAAGATATACAAAGCAAGTTATCTATAGTACAGTATAGATATGAATATAGATAATCTGAAGACAATTTTATAAGCATACTTGCCTAGAAGGAAAAAATAATTTTTAATAAGGTAACCAGCTTGTCCAGGGAAACCATGTAGTACTAGAAAATCCCCTGGCCGAGAAGTAATTGAGATTCAAAATCACATGTTAAATTATACTCGTTTGGCATGTCTCTGAAACGAAAAATAAAAATAAATTAATGTGTTTTTGGAAAGAAACGAAAGTGAATCCTGTGCTTAGACAACTACAGCTTGGCCACGAGCAGTCTAGAGTAAAATACATCAGGCGTCACCGAACTCAACATCCTTACCCACCTCCATCACCGTACACAGGAATACACATTCTACAGTAACTAAATACGGCATGGAGGCTCATTGACGGTCACTATGAGGCGTAGAGCAGCGTATTCGCTGATGTGGCGAGAAAGCAGCCCCACTGTCAGATAAAGCTAGATTTCAGATATGCTATTTTTTAGCAAAACAAATCCTGATTTTTTTTTGGGAACAACTCCAACCTCTCTAGGTCAAAATGCTACTATCTCTTTTGCAAAACAACCCCTCCATCTTCAGTGGGTCTCGCCACCTGTCTCCTTCCTCCTCACTCTAGTAAGAAAATCCCCACCCACAACTCCACCTCTCCCCGCTGGAGACATCGCGGATGGCAGTGAGAATTCTGGCAATGAGTCTATGTCACCCTGGACGGGAAGAAGCAACGGCTCGCCGGTAAGATATTCTGACCACCGGCGCTCGAGCTACCTGGATGCGGTCATCGGGGATACTGTCTAGGATGCGGCCACCGGGGATCCGACCGGGGATGCAGGCGCCGAGGAAAAAGGGGAGCCCCCATCGCCGAGAGGTGGAGAGGGAAGCGGTGGCGGAGCCCCGCTGATTCCTGCCGTGCCCCCGCCTGGACTCCCCTACACCTGCTGCTCCCTCACCGGCAGTGAGCAACGCCGCGCCGGCCACACTCCTCCACCACCGGCAGTTTTCAGCGTTCGCGGTATGCATATCCCTATGGAGCGGCGTGTCGGGGGAAAGGCCCCGGGTATGGCAAAAAACTGTGAACATTTGGCTCAGGGCCGGCTGGCTCGCAGCCAAGGCCGGCTGAGGAGCAGCCGGCTGGATCCGTGGTCGGCCGCCTTAGGGCCGGCTAGAAGCGTGCCTTAGGGCCGGCTAGAAGCAGGTCTACGCTGGCTTGGCCATGGCCGGTTGAGCCCTGGTCTGGGTCGGCTTCAACATGCTATATTCGGCTTGGTTCATGTTTTCCCTTGCCGGCTCCAGTGTAATAACTCCGATTGATAACATGAATTTTAGAAATAATCGGAAGCAGGGTCACCATTTTTTCTCTTATGGTACATAGATTGGGAAGTCTCGTTTAGACTACAAATATTTTCAAATTCCGAGTTTCGATGGACGGTGTAGATTTCTGTAAATCTAGACCTTTTAGATTTTACATACCGTGTAAACTACACACTTCTCCGGTTGAAAAAAAGTAATAATAAATAGCAGCTCCAATCCAATTGACTTCTCATCCCCCGCACATCCTTGCCCTAGCTTTATGGCCGCCAAGGGTGCCTCCACACCAACCTGCTGCTGCCGCCGGCCGGACACTTGCCGGAGCGACGCCGCTGGCTGGAGCCTCGCCGGAGCGCGACGCTGCGCAAGCCTGACGTCCACCCCGTGCTAGAGGTGCTTCCCCTAAATGGATTAATTTCACTCCGTTTGGCTGGTCCTATTTTTCTTTCCAGCGAGCGATTGACTATGGCTTGCCGTGGTTAGCACCTAGAACCAGTACTTTTTTTGAACAGGCTAGAACCAGTACTTGGTGTTTGGGTTTAATCTTAGCATTCATAGTATGGCTCGATCTGGTCGTGTCAGGGATATCTGCTGCACGTTCGATCAAAGTCAGATGGTCTTTTCTCTACAAATTTGAATACTAAGAGCATCTCCACCAGCGGTTCTGATAGCGGTCCCGATAGCAATTTAGGGCTCGCGAAACCAGCACGCCTCAAATAGCGCCGACCAATTTTCGAGCCTAATAGAATCACCGGCAACCGCGAGCCGGCCTCTTGGCCAAGGGCGCGAATCGGGCGTGCCGGCGCCTCGCGGAACGATGGTTTTCACGGGTGGGGGCGCCTTGTCAGCGAGGGGACGCGGCGGTTCGCATCGAAAACGACGCGGGAAGGTTGGTCATCGGCGTTAATGGCCTCCAGCGCGGAAACCAAAACGGCGAGGGCGGCGACTGGCCACGCGGCGTCCACCTACCTTACACACGCGCCTTCAATGCGCGCATGTCGCCTCCCTTAAAACCCCACCAGCGCGCACTTCTCTCTTTTCCCCGCCGTCCAACCCTAGCCGCGGTCCAACCCTAGCCGCCGCCGTCCTCAACCTCCACGCGAACCACCACCCACGCAGCGACGCGATGGCGCACAACGACCAGGCCAGTGACAGCGATGGCGGCATGCTCCGCTCGACGCAGCTGCCGTTCGACGAGGCCGACGTGCTGTACTGGCACCGCATCCCCGTGCCAATACAGTACAAGTTGCCGCACGGCTGGCACGTCTCCAACGGCGGCTTCATCGTGCCTATGCGAGGACCACAGACGCGGGCCCTCGGCAGGGAACGGCGGGCCGAGATGACGCCGGAGGAGAGGAGCTTGCCGGAGAACGCCGTCGAAAGCCTGTCCTAGACAGGGCGCTTCGAAGACGAGCGCGCCGTCGAGCTTGCGCGGACGGACAACCCCTCGGGCGGCCGCTTCAACAACGTCGGCCGCCGTGCCTGGTGGTACGGCATCGATGACACGCTCCGTCAATACGGCTACCGTCCACGCGTCCGCAGGCAACGGGAGCCGCTATACTTCTCGCAGGCGGCGAATATGGCGCCGCCACCTACCCGGTAGAGGGTGCCGGAACCGGAACGGACCGCGGCGTCTGCCGTCGCGCGCACGCGCTCGGCCGCGCCTCCTTCCGGAGGCGTCGTCATGCGCGACGACGCAAGGCACGCGTCCTCTACTCCGGCTCGTCGGACGACGGGGTCGGGCCGCCGCTCCCGCGTCAAGGAGGAGGACGCCTCGCCACCACTTCCGCTGGCAAAGAAGAAATCGTGGGAGAAGGAGGCTAGCGACAGCGACTAGGCGGAGTTCCCCGCCCTGCAGTACATTGTCGGATGCTCCGTCGACGAAGACTACCGGCATATCGTGATCGACCCGCGGAAGGCGGCGGTGTGGTCTGCCAGGGACCACGGCACCAACTACGTCGACCTCGCCAGACTATCGGATTTTCCGGCGCCAAAGTAGGAGAAGGCCGACGAGGAGGAGGCCGACGACGTCGACAGCTACTCCTTCGGGTCGTCCAACGGCGATGAACTGGACTTCAGCGCCTTCGACTCCCCGCAGCGCTAGGTGTTTTTTTTTTAGTTTTCTAGTTTGAATTCACGTTAAATTTATACAAATTTCGTTCAAACTTCGTATGAATATCGTTTTCAACATTTGAATTTGATTTTCTAAATATATTTGGGCCGCCGGTTTGGGGGCGCTGGTAGGATGTTGTGCCGGCGTCCCAAACTGATGTGCTAGCGCCCCTGCCGGTGCTTATTTGGGGGCTACCAGTGGAGATGCTCGTGCTAGCAAGTTATAGTTATTGATTTTGTCTCTAATTGATCCTAGTGGTTTTGCACGTAATGTCTTTCCATGGTTGTCTCATCTAGTATTTTGATACGTGTATATATAAGCCTTGGAGTAGCATAGCTGCTAATAGTATTGGCTCTTGTTCAGGGAAGAAAGAATAGTACTAGTTCGTTGACGCGCACTGAAACTTGTCGAACTAGTCTGTAGGAATCAGAGTATGCGCCTGCGTTCTGAATCCTGAATCCTGATGTTTAATTTACAATAGAACGGCAAGCGTGTACAGCTTAGCAGTGCATTGTTACCTCAATGCAGTAGTATTATGAGCGTATTTTCATCTGCAGGTCCGAGGTTTTTTTTGGTGTCGATAGTAATTCTACCGCTGAACGCCGTGTTTAAGGCAAATGCATGACGAACCTCGTCTCTTCATGTTTGATTGTGTTGTTGGTTGTTCTTCCAAATTGATTGGTTTTCTTACTTGGTGTTCCTCCGATTCGGTATTTCCTTCTTTAATTCAAGGGTCACATGTTGGTAATTTCAAGCCAACACTGTCGTAGGTTGGTAATTTCGAGCCAACACGTATGGTTATTTCGCGCCAACACTGCCATCGCATGATGATTAATTCCCATCACATGTGCCAAAACCAACAATTCCTTTTCAATCAGATTTCTATTTCTGAGTGAAATTCTAATGTTGTTCATCACTCGTTAATGCTCTGGTGGTTTGTATATTGTACTTGCTGAGTATTTCTGTACTCATCCTTGTGTTTCATTTGGTTTTCAGGTACTAAGCAAAGTGACATACATGGGAGATGGGCTTAGCACAACACATCACTTGAACGCATCAAATTTTCATATAATACTTAGTGAACATTTATACAAAGTAGCTGTAAACCATTAGTTGCATATTTGGTACACCTATTTGAGTCCTTGGAAACTATTTGAGATGTGTCTTTGGTCACGTACACTATTATTTCTTATAGCTTCTAGTTGAGATGTGAACTATATTTATGCTATATGGTAAAACCCTTAAATTGCATGTCGTCATTGTTCTTGTAAATAAAGGAGGTGTTGGCCAAATTTAATTTTTTGTACTTGGTGTAATTTGGAGAGTTTGGTAACATCGCCAGGTGTGGATGAAACATGGGGTGTTACAGTTGGTATCAGAGACTGGGCTTCAGATCTCTGGATGGAATAGACTCACGAGGAGCCGATTCATGCGCCCCGTTCCAGGGCAGGGCCTGATATGCTACAAGAGTGGGCAAAACCGCCGTGCCTCAGAGTGTGAATTTTCTAGTTCTTGTAGCCAGTGTGGCTAGTTTGGTCACATGAGCAATGTTTGCATGGAGAACCCAAATTCTATCATTAAGTGGCAGCTTGCCGTCACTTCTTCTGAAAGTTCAAAAACAAGTGGTTCCTCTCATCCTGCAAATTCGGGAGTTGTCTCTTCTCATGGGTCAGTCAACAAGATGTCAGTTCCGCCTCACATCCCACCTCCGCCAACAGGTTATTATTGGCAGGCAACTCCACTTCCAGCTACATATGCTCCGCTTTCACTACCCGCTCCAACCATCATACCTCCACAACAACATGTTGGAGATTCTTCTACTTTGATAAGGGCAGGGATCCACACCATGCCACCAACTTCTTCTCATGGGATTTCAGATGGGGTCACAGGTACATGCCTTTCCCCAATGTCCTTTTGGTTCTAACACAATCCTTCTTGGTTACTTTCCCATGGTTAGCCAACCTATCCATTTTTTTTCTTTCTTTTCGGAGACCGGTAGGTCTTGTGAGTGTCCTGGACACCTTGCTTACAATACCAGTAAGGATGTCCGGGTGCGAGGTGGCGATGCTTACCTATCCACATACGGTGTTAATAGTCTGAGTGTGGGATGGGCTGGCCCCCATACCAACTACTCTTACTATTGGTACCTGTTATGTTGGAGTGGCAAAGCTCTCATCTGTCTTTACCCTTAGTATTTTTCTATGTTTAGTAATGATACGAATTGCGTAGACCAGACTTTAGATCATAGTAGTTTTATACTAAAATTAAAACATTAAAGGATTTAGAATTCGAGGGCAAATTTTGTTGAAGGCGAGGAGAATGTAATACCCCTGATTTATAACATGAATTTTAGAAATAATCGGAAGCAGGGTCACCATTTTTTCCCTTATGGTACATAGATTGGGAAGTCTCGTTTAGACTGCAAATATTTTTCAAATTCCGAGTTTCGATGGACCGTATAGATTTCTGTAAATCTAGACCTTTTAGATTTTACATACCGTGTAAACTACAGACTTCTCCGATTGAAAAAAAGTAATAATAAATAGCAGCTCCAGTCCAATTGGCTTCTCAATCCCCCACACACCCTTGCCCCAGCTTTACGGCCGCCAAGGGTGCCTCCACACCAACCTGCTGCGGCAGCTGCCTGCCGCCGGCCGGACACTTGCCGGAGCGACGCCGCTGGCTGAGCCTCGCCGGAACGCGACGCTGCGCTAGCCTGACGTCCACCCCGTGCTAGAGGTGCTTCCCCTAAATCGATTGATTTCACTTCCGTTTGGCTGGTCCTATTTTTCTTTCCAGCGAGCAATTGACTATGGCTTGCCGTGGTTAGCACCTAGAACCAGTACTTGGTGTTTGGATTTAATCTTAGCATTACCTAGTATGGCTCGATCTAGTCGAGTCAGGGATATCTGCTGCATGTCAAGGACGTGCAGTTCAATCAAAGTCAGATGGTCTTTTCTCTACAAATTTGAATACTAAGTGCTAGCGAGTTATAGTTATTGTTTTTGTCTCTAATTGATCCTAGTGGTTTTGCACGTAATGTCTTCCGATGATTGTCTCATCTAGTATTTTTATACGTGTATATATAAGCCTTGGAGTTAGCATAGCTGCTAGTACTAGTTCGTTGATGCGCACTGAAACTTGTCGAACTAGTATGTAGGATTCAGAGTATGCGCCTGCATCCTGAATCCTGATGCTTAATTTACAGTAGAACGGCAAGCATGTACAGCTTAGAAGTGCTGTTGTTACCTCAATGCAGTAGTATTATGAGCGCATTTTCATCTGCAGGTCCCAGGTTTTTTTCGGCGCCGCTAGTAATTCTACCGCTGAACGCCGTGTTTAAGGCAAGTGCATGACGAACTCGTCTCTTCAAGTTTGATTGTGTTGTTGGTTGTTCTTCCAAATTGATTGGTTCTTCTTACTTGGTGTTCCTCCGTTCGGTATTTCCTTCTTTAATTCAAGGGTCGCAGGTTGGTAATTTCGAGCCAACACGTGTGGTTATTTCGCGCCAACACTGCCATCGCATGATGATTAATTCCCGTCACATGTGCCAAAACCAATAATTCCTTTTCAATCAGATATCTATTTCGGAGTGAAATTCTAATGTTGTTCATCACTCGTTAATGCTCTGGTGGTTTCATATTATACTTACTGAGTATTTCTGTACTCATCCTTGTGTTTCATTTGGTTTTCAGGTACTAAGCAAAGTGACATACATGGGAGATGGGCTTAGCACAAAACATCACTTGAACGCATCAAATTTACATATAATACGTAGTGAACATTTATACAAAGTAGCTGTAAACCATTAGTTGCGTATTTGGTACACCTATTTGAGTCCCTGGAAACTATTTGAGATGTGTCTTTGGTCACACTATTATTTTTTATAGCTTCTAGTTGAGATGTGAACTATATTTATGCTATATGGTAAAACCCTTAAATTGCATGTCGTCATTGTTCTTGTAAATAAAGGAGGTGCTGGCCAAATTTAGTTTTTTGTACTTGGTGTAATTTGGAGAGTTTGGTAGCATCGCCAGGTGTGGATGAAACTTGGGGTGTTAGCCCATGAGTTGGTGATCATTGCAGGAGAAGGCTCCGGAAAGGTCATCCAGGTGCCAAAGTCCACGAGGACATCCAATCCCGCGGATCCCTGAACACTGCAGAGCAACATGGATCCGCGTGGTGATAGGCCATCATGGCCCGGCTTATCAGGGCGGCGCAGGCTACGGGCAGCGCTACGTAGGGGCCGCAGGCTACGGCTCGAGGCTAGATCCGGCCTATGGCCCGTCGCTTGATCCGTCTTGTCCTTGCCGGCCGTGACAGGAAGGAAAAGACGTGGAAGACAGCCGGGGGGCCTGGGCGCCTCGGGATCATGCGACCAAGCCGGAGCCGGCGGAGCCGGCAGCTCAGTAGCACCCTCCTTTGGGGGGGGGGGGGGGGGACCGATCGACCATTCTACTCTTTCACACTTAGAACCACTCGGGAGAGAGGCTTTCGTCTACCTCGAGCCCTCTCTCAAACCGGCCACAGCTCAAGGAGCACCATTGTCCTGTCTACACATCATATACATCTCTAGAGCAGGAGTAGGGGTGTTACCTCCTTACGAGAGCCCCGAACCTAGGTACGTCGCTGTGTCGCTTGTGCTTATACCCGCATCCGGAGATCGCCGTAGGCCAAGGCCGGAACCACTCTACTTAAGCCACCCCATGGCATATGCCGTGACGATACGACGACACGGCGCGAGGACGGGAGATGGAGGCAACACCCGGTAGCGATATGGGCGCGGGGCATGGCAGCAAAACTCGCCGGAGGAGACGAACATCGCCGGAAGAATCCTGGCATCCTCGCCGATGCATGCACAGGGGAGGAGGCACGCTGGCGACTGACGATCCCCTTTGTTAATTTTGCGGTTTTGCCCTTTTAGTTTTTTATTTTTCAAAAATTCTACCTATGGACGGTAGGTGGCTGGCACGTGGGGTGAACTGTAGGCCACGCCAGCAAATTACGAGGCTCCACCCTCACTAGTGACTGTTACGACCCATGAGCTGTATTTTGGTTACAGTATATTGAGTATTTCTAAGTACGGTGACTAAGGTGAACAAGGGTGCCAAGATTAGGTACCTCTGGTGTATTTTACTCAGCAGTCTATCTATGTGTCGTTGTGAGCTTGGAGGCTTTTAATTTCGAAAAACGCTTTGGCAGGATCCTTCTAATTTTGTAGTGCGTGTGGTTGGATGGTTAGGAAGGCAGTGACACCTTCAGCCCACCCACTAGAGTTCAAATTTCAGATTTAATACATTGATGTCTCATAAAAAAGCGGAATATTCTTCAGTAGGAGGCGACGTTCCCATCGACAGCGAGGTGTCTGTGGTGACTTCGTCAATCTTAAGACCCGCTGGATCAGTTTCTTCGACGCAGTCTCTCGGAGGTGCTCATAGAGGAAGGGTGTACGTGTGTGCATTCGTAGGGGTGAGTGTGTGCGCGTATGTGAGCGTCTTTGATTCACTGGTAGAAAAACAGGCTTCCGGTGAGCCCCATAAGTCGCGAAGCTATAGGAACCGCGACTAATGGGACCTTTAGTCGCGGTTCGGGAGGCGAACCGCGACCAAAGGCCTGGGCCCAGGGCGCTCGGTGGCCAGCCGGTGCACGTGGGGGGCTTTAGTCGCGGTTGGCCAGGCCAACCGCGACTAAAGGTGCCCGAGGGCCTTTAGTCGCGGTTGGCTTGTGCCAACCGGGACTAAAGCCCCTCCCCTATATATACCCATCCAGCAGCCAACACTTAGCCATTTGGAGCCATTCTCTTCACAAACTTCACAAGTGGGTGTTAGGTTTGCTTTTGGTTCCTCTTATGCACATAAGGTGTTTGATGAAATGCCCCAAGAGCATGAAACAAACATGATATGAAGTGTTGGAGCCACACTTGAGCTTTCTCATTTATTTTTTCCTCCTCGATCGCGGTTAGCAACTTGAACCTTTGATGTGTCATTGATAAAATATGCATGTGTGTGTAGTTCATTGTTTAATTTATATTGTTTGTAGCTAGTTAGTTTAACAAATGCATGATGGTTAATTATATATTTTATATTATAATAATGCTGATGAATCGACAATGGATGTACGGTAACCGACTCTCCGGCGAGTTCAGTGCGGGTTTGAAAGATTTCCTCGTAGTGGCTTATGCGAACAAGCAGGAGTGTTTTGTTATCTGTCCTTGTGTTAACTGTAAGAATCAGAAGGGTTACTCTTCCTCAAGAGATGTTCACATGCACCTGCTTCGGCACGGTTTCATGCCAAGCTATAATTGTTGGACCAAGCATGGAGAAAGAGGGGTTATAATGGAAGAAGATGAAGAAGGGGATGATTTCATCGATGAAAGCTATCTTGCTCATTTCGGTGATACTTTCATGGAGGATGCTGAAGGTGAAGGGGAAGGTGAAGGGGAAGGTGAAGAAGAGGCACGTGATGATCCCGTTGATGATCTTGGTCGGACCATTGCTGATGCACGGAGACGCCGCGAAACTGAAAAAGAGAGGGAGAATTTGGATCGCATGTTAGAGGATCACGGAAGGCGCTGTACCCGGATGCGATGATGGTCTGAAAAAGCTGGGCTGCACATGGATTTGCTGAGATGGAAGGCACGGGCAGGTGTAGCTGACTCGGCATTTGAAAACTTGCTGAAAATGTTGAAGAATATGTTTCCAAAGAATAACGAGTTGCCCGCCACTACGTACGAAGCAAAGAAGGTTGTCTGCCCTCTAGGTTTAGAGGTTCGAAGATACATGCATGCATCAACGATCGCATCCTCTACCGCGGTGAATACGAGAATTTGAATGAATGCCCGTATGCACCGCATTGCGTTATAAGATCGAGGCGATGACCCTGGTGACGATGTTGAGGGCCGAGAAACCCAGGAAGAGGGTTCCCGCCAAGGTGATGTGGTATGCTCCTATAATACCACGGTTGAAACGTCCTGTTCAGGAACAAAGAGCATGCCAAGTTGTTGCGATGGCACAAAGAGGACCGTAAGTCGGACGGGGAGTTGAGACACCCCGCGAGATGGAACGCAATGGAGAAAGATCGACGAGAGAGTTCAAAGATTTTGCAGCTGACGCAAGGAACATAAGATTTGGTCTAAGTACGGATGGCATGAATCCTTTTGGCGAGCAGAGCTCCAGCCATAGTACCCGGCCCGTGACTCTATGCATCTACAACCTTCCTCCTTGGTTGTGCATGAAGCGGAAGTTCATTATGATGCCGGTGCTCATCCAAGGTCCGAAGCAACCCGGCAACGACATCGATGTGTACCTAAGGCCATTAGTTGATGAACTTTTACAGTGTGGGGCAGACCTGGTGTCCGTGTGTGGGATGAGCACAAAGAAGAGGAATTTGACCTACGAGCGTTGCTTTTCGTAACCATCAACGATTGGCCTGCTCTTAGTAACCTTTCGGGACTGTCAAATAAGGGATACAATGCATGCACGCACCGCTTACATGAGACCGAAAGTGTACATTTGCCAAATTGTAAGAAGAACGTGTACCTTGGGCATCGTCGATTTCTTCCGAAAGGTCATCCAAAGAAGAAAGAAAGGCAAGCATTACAACGGCAAGGCAGATCACCGGCCGTAGCCTGCGGAACACACTGGGGCTGTGGTATTTGATAGGGTCAAGGATGTGTAAGTCATCTTTGGAAAGGGGCCTGGCGGAGAATCCGTTCCGAAGGGAGCTGTCGGGCCCGCAGCCATGTGGGAGAAGAAATCTATATTCTGGGAGCTAGAATATTGGAAAGTCCTAGAAGTCCGCTCTGCAATCGACGTGATGCACGTTACGAAGAATATTTGCGTGAACATCCTAAGCTTCTTGGGCGTGTATGGGAAGTCAAATGATACAAAGGAAGCACGGCGGGACCAGCAAAGTTTGAAAGACCACGATGACCGGCATCCGGAACGGTTTCAAGGTCGTGCCGGCCTACGCTACGACCAAAGAAGAGAAGGTCATCTTTTTTGAATGCCCGAGCAGTATGAAGGTCCCGTCGGGATTCTCGTCCAATATAAAGGGAATAATAAACATGGCGGAGAAAAAGTTCCAAAACCTGAAGTCTCACGACTGCCACGTGATTATGACGCAATTGCTTCCGATTGCTTTGAGGGGCTCCTGCCGAAAATGTTCGATCGCCCATTGTGAAGCTATGTGCATTCCTCAATGCAATCTCTCGAAGGTAATCAATCCGAAGTTCTACCACGATTCTGAACGATGTGATCCAATGTCTTGTCGGTTTCGAGTTGGTGTTCCCGCCATCCTTCTTCAATATTATGACGCACCTCCTGGTTCTCCTAGTCGATGAGATTTCCATTCTCGGTCCTGTATTTCTACACAATATGTTCCCCTTCGAGATGTTCATGGGAGTATTAAAGAAATATGTTCGTAACCGTGCTAGGCCGAGAAGGAAGCATCGCCAAGGGCTATGGAAATGAGGAGGTAATTGAGTTTTGTGTTGACTTTGTTCCTGACCTTAAGCCGATTGGTCTTCCTCAATCGCGGCACGAGGGAGACTAAGTGGAAAAGGCACGATCGGAAGGAAATCAATGATATGTATGGACGGCCATTCTCTCGATCGAAGCACACCACACAGCTTCGACCAATTCCAGCTTGGTTGCTCCGTACTTTGAGAAACACAAGAATATTTTACGCTCGGACAACCCCAGGAAGCACGAATCCTGGATTAGGAAGGCCCACATGGAGACTTTCGGCAGCTTGGTTGAGAAAACATTTAATGAGTGACAATAAGGTTGTAGATCAGGCTGTACATGTTGGCCAAGACACCATCTTCGACTATAACGACTTTCCAAGGGTACGAGATAAATGGGAATACATTTTACACGATCGCCCAAGATAAAAAGAGCACCAACCAAAACGGTGGTGTCCGCTTTGATGCATGACCCGTGTATGGGCAAAAGGTCACATATTATGGTTACATAGAGGAGATATGGGAACTTGACTATGGACCCTCCTTTAGGGTCCCTTTGTTCCGGTGCAAATGGTTCAAGCTAACAGGAGGTGGGGTAAAGGTGGACCAGCAATACGGAATGACAATGGTGGATTTCAACAATCTTGGTTATCTTGACGAACCATTCGTCCTAGCGAAAGATGTCGCTCAGGTTTTCTATGTGAAGGACATGAGTAGCAAATCGAGGAAACGGAAAGATAAGAAAACGATCGAGACATCATGCGATGATTCAAAGCGCCACATTGTTCTTTCAGGGAAAAGAAACATCGTGGGAGTGGAGGACAAGACAGACATGTCGAAGATTATAATATGTTTGCTGAAATTCCGCCCTTCAAAGTGAACACCGACCCAAGCATTAAGTTAAATGATGAGGATGCTCCATGGATACGGCACAATCGTAAGCAAGCAGGGACACAAGGGAAGAAATGATGTGTAATAATTTATTGTACCAAACTTTGTTGAATGAATCATGTGAATTATATTACCCGTGATGTGTTTGGTGTCCATTTTCGAATGATTCAATTGACTCGAGATAGCACTGATGATACATGAAATTTGGAGTGACTAAGTCATACTCACCGCATGCATACATGAAATTTGGAGTGACTAAGTCATACTCCTTCATACAGAAATTTGGAGTGACTAAGTCATACTCTGCATACATGAAATTTGGAGTGATTTAGTCATACTCCTGCCTAGGCGTATAATATGCATACTCGTAGTCTTCATAGCCGCCGCCGTTGTACTGGTAGTCGTCGCCTTCTAAGTTGCCGGCATCGTCGTCGGCTTGTCGTCGCTGTCGTCGGGCGGCGCTCGTGGCTCGAAGCGAGGGTAGCGCGGGCGGGGGATATCGCCGGCCATGATGTAGTCCATGACGCTCTGCAGAGTCCGGCCGTACCACCATAGCCGACGGCCGGCCTCGTGGAAGTTTCCGGGGAGGCGGGCCGTCCTCCTCATACCCAGCGAGCGCCCTCTCACGCCGAGTGATGAAGAAGGCGTCCCAAGGATGCTGGTTATCGGGATGCCCGCGGGGATTCATCCGCTGCTCCGGCGGGAGGTCGAGGTGGGCGTGGGTCGTGATGGCCGCCCGGCGCGCTGTACCCGGAGGGAGGGGAGGGACCGGCACGCCGCCGGCGCTTAGGCTCCAAATCCGGCGAGGACGCGGTAGCCCTGAGGGCAAGGGTAGTTCGAGGCGCAAAGCTCCTCCACCTGCTGGTAGGTTAGAGTGGGTGCGGTGGAAGCCATGAGAGAGTGATGAGAGATTGTAGAGATGTGATAATGCTGGCCAAGCCGGGCTACCTATATGTAGTGACAAATGGCGGGAAAAATGGGAGCGGGAAGACAGGAGGCGGGAAGAAAGAGGCGGGGAGAAAGTGGCGGGAAGAAATTGGCGGGAAAAAATTGGCGGGAAGAAAGAGGCCGAAAGAAATTGGCGGGAAACAATTGGCGGGGAAGAAAGAGGCGGGAAGACGGGGAAGAAATGGCGGGAAGACGAGGAGGGAAGAGGGGGTCGGCGGAAAGAGGCGGGAAGAGGGGGCCAACGAACTTTTGAATTGAATTAGTTTTATTTTTTATGAATTTTTGATAATTTGTATTTTTAAAATTTTGAATTGAATTAGTTTTCTTTTTATGAATTTTTTGATATATTATATGTATTTTAAACATTTTGAAATGAATTAGTTTTATTTTTCTGATTTTTTTGATACATTATTTGTATTTTTGAGATTTTGAAATGAATTAGTTTTATTTTTCTGAATTTTTTGATATATTATTTGTATTTTTAAGATTTAGAAATGAATTAGTTTTATTTTTCTGAATTTTTTGATATATTATTTGTATTTTTCAGATTTTGAAATGAATTAGTTTTATTTTTCTGAATTTTTTGATATATTATTTGTATTTTTAAGATTTTGAAATGAATTAGTTTTATTTTTCTGAATTTTTTGATATATTATTTGTATTTTTAAGATTTTGAAATGAATTAATTTTATTTTTCTGAATTTTTTGATATATTATTTGTATTTTTAAGATTTTGAAATGAATTAGTTTTATTTTTCTGAATTTTTTATATATTATTTGTATTTTTTAGATTTTGAAATGAATTAGTTTTATTTTTCTGAATTTTTTGATATATTATTTGTATTTTTAAGATTTTGAAATGAAAAGAATTTTGAAAAAGGCCTTTAGTCGCGGTTGGGGTCACCAACCGCGACTAAAGGTCATTTTCCGCGGGAACCACAAAAGGGGCGAAAAAAGGCTTTAGTCGCGGTTGGGGTCACCAACCGCGACTAAAGGCCATTTTTAGTCGCGGTTGGTGACCCCAACCGCGACTAAAGCCCTCTCGCTATAAATATCGCGCGCCCGAACGGCCGCGCCGCTTCTTCTTCCTCCGCCGGTTACGTGACGTCTGCCGCGCCTCGGCAGCCTTGACGCCTCCTCGACGCCCGGACGCCACGCACGCCGCCGCCTCCCGCGAAGACCACGCCGCCCGCCCCGTATGTCGTCGACGTCTCTCCCGCGCCGGCGCGCGCGACCTCCGTCTCCCGCCGCCGCGGCTGCCTAGCTCACTGCGCCGCCGCACACCGTACGCCGCCACACACCACACGCGCGCGCCACCGCACACCTCCGCCGCGCGCCCACACCCTTCCGCCGGCGCCGCCCACGTACCCTAACCGCGCCGCCCACACCCGTACCGCGCGCGCGCCGCGGGAGCGAGAGAGAGCGGGGCGCGCCACAGGCGCCCCTGCCTCTCTTGTTTTTTTTTTGTTTTTTTTGTTTTTGTTAATAAAAATTGTAAACTATAATTGACTTAAAAAGATTGTGTAAAAAAAATTAAAATGTGACTTAAAAAAGATTGTGTAAAAAAACTAAAATGTGACTTAAAAAAGATTGTGTTAAAAAAAATCTAAAATTTGACTTTAAAAAACTAAAATATGACTTAAAAATTATGTCTCCAAAAAAAGTACAACTTGATGTGAGCGAAGCCCACCGCCACCGCCACCGCCCCCCTATCTTGACGGAATCGAAAAAAAATCGGAAACCCCGGAAACGAATATGGAAACGAAAATTTTGACAACACCACCGCCACCGCGCCCCTTTCGCCACCGCCCTTTGGCGACCGACACCGCGGGGATACGGAGGGGGCGGCGAGGCCCTCGTCGCCCCTCCGTATACGCGCGGGGTATTTTTTTGTCACCGCCACCGCCCTTTCGCCACCGCCACCGCCACCGCTAATACGCGTCCCCCCTCTCGCCTCCCTCGTCGCCCTCTCTCTTTATATGTAGAAGAGATGTGATAATGCTGGCATATACACAATTAATTTGTTTTGACTACATGTTTTCAGGACTGACATATGGCGGACGATAGAGCTGACCCGATTCTGGACAACTATGATCCGGACGCTGAAGACCATATGTTCGGCATCATAAAAGGCGATATTCCATTTGTGCCGACCGGAGAAGAAGAAGATGATATCTCTTCTTATCTGAACCTTGAGGGTGAAGATGAAGGGCATGGTCAGCAAGATGGTGCCGAAGGAACGTCGATAAACGACGATCTTCAATTGGAAGTAGCAACCACCTCCGGCGCCGAGGTATATATATATACATATTGAGCGTCTGGTGATACAACTAACTGATTTGAATAAATGTGTGTGTACTAACGCGCGCGACTCTCTTTCTTATTTTAGCCCTCGGCCGGATCGTCGAAAAAATCGAGTACGTCGTCAAAGCGTGGCGCAACCAAGACGATGAAAGCAGGAGAAACATGCACCATCGATGTTGTCGACGAAGAAACCGGCAGGCCGCTGGAGCCCAGCAAGAACGCCACCAAGTTTGTCAGCCAATGCGGAGCCGTTGTTAGAGACAACGTCTCGATCACCCGCCAGGAGTGGAATGAGCCAAAGAAGGCACGTGTTGGTTTCACTTTTGTCGATAAGAGAGAAAAAGATTGCTTCAACAAGCTTATGGAACATTTCGTTCTACCTCCGGAATACCGCAAATACGATGAGGAGGGTAACAAGATTGCGGAAAACAAGGAGAGGCGCAAGCTAGTCAAACAGTTCGCTCTTTCTAGGATGGCCAACGCATTCCGGAAATACAAGCAAAATCTAGCCCATGACTTTGTCAACCAGGGCAAGACTCCGGATTTCATAGGACAATATGAGAAACTGCAACATGATTGGCCAGAATTTGTGAAGCAAAAGAAATCGGAGCAGTTCCTTGAACTATCGAAAAAAATAAGGAAAATGCGGCCAAGAAGGAGTACAATCATAAAATGGGGCCAGGAGGGTATCGCTTTTGGCAGCCTAAGTGGGAGAAGATGGAGAACGAGCTGAGGGCGCGAGGAATCCGTCCAGGTACGGAGGGATGGGACCCAAGGGCCAAAAGCTGGTGGTACGGGCATGGGGGATCGCTGAACCCGGAGACAGGGGAGTGTGTTTATCAGGGCAAAATAATTACACCCACCCAAAAGCTTATTGAGGCAATGAGGGAGGCTCAAGAGGGGAGGATCAGGTTCAACAGAGAACGACGCCCGACAAAAGCCCTCGGGAATCCCGAACACGGAGGACGTATACGAGGCATGGGGCCCATTCCGTGGAAAATAGGGTTCCCGGAACGATGACCCGTACGGTTACGTAAGCCGTAAGAGAAAGATGGATCGGGATGCAGATGTTGTGGCGAAGTTGGTACCGGAAATGGTTGTGGTGAAGAAATCCGTGCGTTTACTAGTCGCGAAAGAGATGCAGCTCGGGCGCAAGATGCTGAAGATCATCCAATGGATCTCGGAAGCCAGCGAGAGAAGAAGCAGCGTGGCTTCCACGGAGGCCTCACCGGCTGGTGCACCGACGATAGAAATTACTGCACCGGAGCCTCACGGTGGTCGAAATTACTGCACCGGAGCCTCCTCGCTACCCCGTGGACGATATAAAGGAGATGAAAGCATGTCATCTGTATTATCCTATCGGGAACATGTCCATGAAGGTAGCCATCGGCAAGTGCTTTACCACTGGAGCACTCCACCACAACAACCCCATTCAAGATGGCTATGCTCGTGTGACGGTGGAGGAGATAGTCCAAGGGTTTGAGAACCTGGACATTGACATTGCTACACCTGAAGGGGTGAAAAGACTTGGAGATGTCAAGCGCCGCTCATTCTATGGCGAGAAGAAATTTATCAAGTTTCCGGGCGGCGCCAACACGTCCACCCCCGTACGGTGGTGGTGGTGGCGGTGGCGGTGACGGTGGCGGTGGCGGTGGCGGTGACGGTGGCGGTGGCGGTGACGGTGGCGGTGGTGCTTCACCTAATACACCTCATTCACGTCAGCCCACGCCGCCGCCCCGGTCCTCGTCCGGCGGGTGATCGACACCGGTACCGCCCCCAATCCACCTCCGGCGAAGAAGCGAAGCAGTCTGGGTTATTAACCCGGACCCTTACGTACCCTAAGAAAACAAAGGTACCGGAGGTATCACTCGAAGCCTCTCCCCACGAGGCCTTGGGAAAGTAGTGCCGAGGAAGTCGAGGCGGGCGCGGCTGCGGATTTAGAGAAATGGAAGGCGAGCGTCAAGAGGAAAATAGAGGGCGAGCCCAAGCCGCATATTCGACAAGGAAAAGCAGTGGGCTAAGTCATTTTTGAACACACCGTCCCAAGCCGCGAAGAATCTGCACGACGACTATTTACGTGAACTTCGTAGGCAAGCACTCGCGTTCAAGAACAGGAAAGAGTTGGCGGAGAAGAAAGCCGTGAAGGACGAGGCCGAGTCAAAATTAGAAAGGGGGAAAGAAGTTGCCCAGCTCGGGGAACAAAGTAAACAATCGATCGCCCCGCTCATAGTGCAAGCCGCCGATCCGGATGCCCCCGATATCATAGCAGCTGCGGCAAAGACATGGATTGACCGTAACGAGTGCCGTAGAACAAGCGGCCGAGTTAGGTATCACTCTTCGTGCAATCGCTAGGCCTTGATGAGGCGCCAATGAAGGACGTAGTATTTACATATGTGAAGAATGGCCCTCTCGTCGAGCCTGCGCAGAAGGGGATCTACCTCGACAAATGCTAGGTCCGCTAAATTGGTACAAGGGTTACATAAAACATAAAAACGCCAAAGACTATATCTATGCGGAAGTTAGATATGAGCATCACTTCAAACATTACTTTGGGTACAAATTCCTCTCGAGTGAATTGTTCCAGCTGTTCAATCTGCGCGACCTCGACAAATCTATCATCGGTTGCTACGTTACGTAAGTGATTTATTAATTTCTACCCCATCTCGTTCATTGCCTCGCACCGTCCTAACTATCTTGTTGTGTACGCTATTATGCGTAATGAAGAAGCGGGAAATGCGAATAAGGAACATCCATGATGTTGGGTTCATTGACCCACACATCGTTAATTCACATGTGTTAGAACACCACCCCGCCGACGTGGAGGATGACCTGTGGCGGTTTATTAGAAAACAGCAGAAAAGTGATATTCTATTTCCTTACCATTTTGGGTGAGTGTTTCTGTCTTGAGCACATTCTCTTTTGTTTACTCCATGCATGGTATGTGGCTAATCGATGAGTTATGCATGATCGTGCATGTATCGTGTCCGCAGGTTCCACTGGATTCTTATGGTAATTAAAGTTCAGACCTCCTCGGTTCTCGTCCACGACTCTCTCGAATATGGATCCGGCGCTTTGGGGCGACATGAGAAAAATGTTGCAAAAGTAATTATTTTCATTCATTTGCGCTCTATATCGATCGGCCTATTTCGTTCATCATTTCCTAATATCAAGTAACTAATTAATAACTCTCTTGCTTATTTAATTTTCTTTGCCTCGTAGGGTTTGGAGACGGTTCGTAGATACCAAGGTCGGTGAATTCAAAAAAGAGCTATCTTTTAAAATGGCAGTGCGGACGATCGGGGATACTCAGCCACCGGGGACCAATCTATGTGGATACTATGTTTGTGAGAGGATCCGGAGATACCGCAATGAGCGGGACCAGACGTGTGAGAACAACATCCCGAGGAATAACCTCCGGAAGACGCTTAGTCCGAGCTCGCTTCCGACCACTTCAAGAGGAACTAGCTGGATGGTTGGCGAGGGAAGTCATCGATCCTAGAGGAGAACACTATTACGATGACGTAGAACTTTATATGCACCAGAATTTGTAACTAACTTGTTCAAAATTGTATATGGTCATCCGATATTGAATATATATTGTATATGGTGATCCGATATTGAATATATATTGTATATTCCTCTTGAATTCTTTTTGGTTCTAATTTCAAATTTGTTTGAAATTGTACATTCATATGCATGTATGTATACAGTACCGTAGAATATGTGAAACTCCTTCAAAATTAAAACCCAAAAGAAATAAAACAATACAAATTAAAAAGAAACCAGATTTAGGGGGAGGGGGGCTAAAACCCTAAACCCTGCGGAGGCCTTTAGTCGCGGTTGGCCGTAAGAACCGCGACTAAAGGTCCCTCCGCCCGGCGCCGCCTGCGGCCCACGTGGACGGGCCTTTAGTCGCGGTTCGTAAGGAACCGCGACTAAAGGGGGGGGCCTTTAGTCGCGCTGCTTTGGTCGCGGTTGGGCCACCGCGACTAATGGCAGTTGCCAACCGCGACCAAAGCCCTTTTTTCCACCAGTGATTGTACTGTGTTTCGCAAAAAAAAGGTTGTCTCAAAAAGAAAAGAAAAATTAGTGCGGGGCCAATGGAATGGATGAAGTGGGGACCGACAGACCCTATTTCCCACCCATTAGCGTGCGCTATTAAGCTTCACTCGTGCCCGTGTTATTCGGACTGGCCCAATATGTAGGATAACGTTGCATAGAAAACAAAAAAATTCCTACCGCGAGAACGCAATCCAAGCCAAGATGCAATCTAGAAGACGGGAGCAACGCGGAGATCATCGAGACTCACCCTTGAAGATTTCCAAAGCCTACAAGATGAGGCTCTTGTTGCTGCGGTAGACGATCACTTGCCGCTTGCAAAAGCGCGTAGAAGATCTTGATCACGGCGCCACGATCGGGCAGCACCTCCGTACTCGGTCACACGTTCGGTGTTGATGAAGACGACGTCCTTCTCCCCGTTCCAGCGGGCAGCGGAAGTAGTAGCTCCTCCTTGAATCCGGCAGCACGACAGCGTGGTGGCGGTGGCGATGGAGAACTCCGGCGGAGCTTCGCTAAGTGTTGCGGGAGAGGTGGAGGAGAGGGGGCGGCTAGGGTTTGAGAGAGGGGGGCGCCGGCCACTATAGGGTGCGGCCACCTTGTGGTGTTGGGGTGGCCGGCCCCCTCCCCTTGTCCCTCATTATATAGGTGGAACACCCAAGAGTTGGTCTACAAGTCTTCGAATAAGACCCCAAACCAAAACCTTCCATATGACATGAAACCTACCCAAGGTGGGATTCCCACTTGAGGTGGGATTCCCACCTTTCCTTGGGAGGGGGTGGCCGGCCACCTTTGGTGGAGTCCACCTGGGACTCCACCCTCTAGGGTTGGCCGGCCATGGTGGTGGAGTCCCTCCGGAACTCCGCCTTCCAAAGTGATTTCTTCCGGACTTTTCTAGAACCTTCTAGAACCTTCCATAAATGCACCGGATCATTTTCAAACTTATAAAATGACTTCCTATATATGAATCTTATTCTCCGGACCATTCCGGAACTCCTCGTGATGTCCGGGATCCCATCCGAGACTTCGAACAATACTTCGAACTCCATTCCATATTCAAGTTCTACTATTACAACATCAAACCTTAAGTGTGTCACCCTACGGTTCGCGAACTATGTAGACATGGTTGAGATCTCTCTCCGACCAATAACCAATAGCGGGATCTGGAGATCCATAATGGCTCCCACATATTCAACGATGACTTAGTGATCGAATGAACCATTCACATACGATACCAATTCCCTTTGTCACGCGATATTTTACTTGTCCGAGATTTGATCATCGGTATCAATCTATACCTTGTTCAACCTCGTCTCCTGACAAGTACTCTTTACTCGTACCGTGGTATGTGGTCTCTTATGAACTTATTCATATGCTTGCAAGACATTTTGACGACATTCCACCGAGAGGGCCCAGAGTATATCTATCCGTCATCGGGATGGACAAATCCCACTGTTGATCTATATGCCTCAACTCATACTTTCCGGATACTTAATCCCACCTTTATAACCACCTATTTACGCAGTGGCGTTTGATGTAATCAAAGTACCTTTCCGGTATAAGTGATTTACATGATCTCATGGTCATAAGGACTAGGTAACTATGTATCGAAAGCTTATAGCAAATAACTTAATGATGTGATCTTATGCTGCGCTTAATTGGGTGTGTCCATGATACGTCTCCGATGTATCGTTAATTTCTTATGTTCCATGCCACATTATTGATGATATCTACATGTTTTATGCATACTTTATGTCATATTTATGCATTTCCGGCACTAACCTATTAACGAGATGCCGAAGAGCTAGTTGCTGTTTTCTGCTGTTTCTGGTTTCAGAAATCCTACAAATGAAATATTCTCGGAATTGGACGAAATCAACGCCCAGGGGTCTATTTTTCCACGAAGCTTCCAGAAGACCGGAGGACTTACGAAGTGGGGCCACGAGGTGGCGCACACTAGGGCAGCGCGGCCCAAGCCTTGGCCGCGCCGGCCTGTTGTGTGGGGCCCTCGTGTGCCCCCTGACCTGCCCTTCCGCCTACATATAGTCTTCGTCGCGAAACCCCCAGTACCGAGAGCCACGATACGGAAAACCTTACTGAGACGCCGCCGCCGCCAATCCCATCTCGGGGGATTCAGGAGATCGCCTCCGGCACCCTGCCGGAGAGGGGAATCATCTCCCGGAGGACTCTTCACCGCCATGATCGCCTCCGGAGTGATGAGTGAGTAGTTCACCCCTGGACTATGGGTCCATAGCAGTAGCTAGATGGTCGTCTTCTCCTTATGTGCTTCATTGTCAGATCTTGTGAGCTGCCTAACATGATCAAGATCATCTATATGTAATGCTATATGTTGTGTTTGTCGGGATCCGATGGATAGAGAATATTATGTTATGTTGATTATCAATCTATTACCTATGTGTTGTTTATGATCTTGCATGCTCTCCGTTATTAGTAGAGGCTCTGGCCAAGTTTTTGCTCTTAACTCCAAGAGGGAGTATTTATGCTCGATAGTGGGTTCATGCCTCCATTAAATCTGGGACAGTGACGGAAAGTTCTAAGGTTGTGGATGTGCTGTTGCCACTAGGGATAAAACACTGATGCTATGTCTGAGGATGTAGTTATTGATTACATTACGCACCATACTTAATGCAATTGTCTGTTGTTTGCAACTTAATACTGGAAGGGGTTCGGATGATAACCTGAAGGTGGACTTTTTAGGCATAGATGCATGCTGGATAGCGGTCTATGTACTTTGTCGTAATGCCCAATTAAATCTCACTATACTCATCATATCATGTATGTGCATGGTCATGCCCTCTCTATTTGTCAATTGCCCTACTGTAATTTGTTCACCCAACATGCTATTTATCTTATGGGAGAGACACCTCTAGTGAACTGTGGACCCCGGTCCTATTCTTTTACATTGAATACAATCTGCTGCAATACTTGTTTTACTGTTCTTCGCAAACAATCATCATCCACACTATACATCTAATCCTTTGTTACAGCAAGCCGGTGAGATTGACAACCTCACTGTTTCGTTGGGGCAAAGTACTTTGGTTGTGTTGTGCAGGTTCCACGTTGGCGCCGGAATCCCTGGTGTTGCGCCGCACTACATCCCGCCGCCATCAACCTTCGACGTGCTTCTTGGCTCCTACTGGTTCGATAAACCTTGGTTTCTTACTGAGGGAAAACTTGCTGCTGTGCGCATCATACCTTCCTCTTGGGGTTCCCAACGAACGTGTGTATTACACGCCATCAAGCATATTTTCGGGCGCCGTTGCCGGGGAGATCAAGACACGCTGCAAGGGGAGTCTCCACAATCCAATCTCTTTACTTTGTTTTTGTCTTGCTTTATTTTATTTACTTTCTTGTTTGCTGCATTATATCAAAACACAAAAAAATTAGTTGCTAGTTTTACTTTATTTACTGTCTTGTTCTCTACATCAAAAACACAAAAAAAATTAGTTACTTGCATTTATTTTTATCTAGTTTGTTTTATTTACTACTGCTAAAAATGAGTAATCCAGAAGTTGAAGTTCGTTCCTTTAAGCAACAAGGGGGAGAAAGTTTTAAAGATGCTTGGTATAGAATTAGCGATGCTCATCATAGGTGCATTAAGAAACACTCCACTATTATACTACTTAGGAACTTTTATGTTGGAATCTCTAGCTGGAATAGGTATGTTCTTGATACGCTTGCGGGAGGAAATTTCCTAGGCACTCCGGCCGTAGAAGCTAGTTGCATTATTGAGAGTCTAGTTGGAATACCACCTGTTAATGAAACTAAAATTGAAATCTCTCTTGAAAATGTCATGAAAAAGTTGGAGGGCATAGAGAAAGATCTTCCAAGTATTGAGAGTAAATTGGGAATATTACTTAATAGCACTGATAAACTTGATAAATCTCTAGGTGGAATTAATGAAAGAATTGCTGTTTTAGAAATTTGTGCTACTCATGATAATCGAACCCATAGGATTAGTGAACTTGAAGAAGCTATGGGAACCTTGGGTTCAACTTTTTCTTCTCTTAAGTTCAAGGAGAAAGTTTATGCGGGTAAGGAGCAAAAGTTTATGTATGTCTCTAAAGTGCCTAAACCAAAAAAATATTATTATTATAGGCCTAAAATTGACAAAGCCCTTAGTACCACTACGGATGGGGGAGCTTATGATGTTGATGCTTCACCTCTTGATAACACTTGATATGCACTTTCTGCGCCTAGCTGAAAGGCGTTAAAGAAAAGCGCTTATGGGAGACAACCCATGTTTTTACTACAATATTTTTATTTTATATTTGAGTCTTGGAAGTTGTTTACTACTGTAGCAACCTCTCCTTATCTTAGTTTTGTGCATTGTTGTGCCAAGTAAAGTCGTTGATAGTAAGGTTCATACTAGATTTGGATTACTGCGCAGAAACAGATTTCTTTGCTGTCACGAATATGGGCCTAATTCTCTGTAGGTAACTCAGAAAATTATGCCAATTTACGTGCCTGATCCTCAGATATGTACGCAACTTTCATTCAATTTGGGCATTTTCATCTGAGCAAGTCTGGTGCCACTTTAAAATTCGTCTTTACGAACTGTTCTGTTTTGACAGATTCTGCCTTTTATTTCGCATTGCCTCTTTTGCTATGTTGGATGAATTTCTTTGTTCCATTAATGTCCAGTAGCTTTGTGCAATGTCTAGAAGTGTTAAGAATGATTATGTCACCTCTGAACATGTAAATTTGTATTGTGCACTAACCCTCTAATGAGTTGTTTCGAGTTTGGTGTGGAGGAAGTTTTCAAGGATCAAGAGAGGGAGATGATACAATATGATCAAGGAGAGTGAAAGCTCTAAGCTTGGGGATGCCCCGGTGGTTCACCCCTGCATATTTTAAGAAGACTCAAGCGTCTAAGCTTGGGGATGCCCAAGGCATCCCCTTCTTCATCGACAACATTATCAGGTTCCTCCCCTGAAACTATATTTTTATTCCATCACATCTTATGTGCTTTGCTTGGAGCGTCGGTTTGTTTTTGTTTTGTTTTTGTTTGAATAAAATGGATCCTAGCATTCATTGTGTGGGAGAGAGACACGCTCCGCTGTTGCATATGGACAAATATGTCCTTAGGCTTTACTCATAGTATTATGGCGAAGGTTGAATCTTCTTCGTTAAATTGTTATATGGTTGGAATCGGGAAATGCTACATGTAGTAATTTTAAAATGTCTTGAATAATTTGATACTTGGCAATTGTTGTGCTCATGTTTAAGCTCTTGCATCATATACTTTGCACCTATTAATGAAGAAATACATAGAGCTTGCTAAAATTTGGTTTGCATAATTGGTCTCTCTAAAGTCTGGATAATTTCTAGTATTGAGTTTTGAACAACAAGGAAGACGGTGTAGAGTCTTATAATGTTTACAATATGTCTTTTATGTAAGTTTTGCTGCACCGGTTCATCCTTGTGTTTGTTTCAAATAACTTTGCTAGCCTAAACCTTGTATCGAGAGGGAATACTTCTCATGCATCCAAAATCCTTGAGCCAACCATTATGCCATTTGTGTCCACCATACCTACCTACTACATGGTATTTCTCTGCCATTCCAAAGTAAATTGCTTGAGTGCTACCTTTAAAATTTCCATTCTTTACCTTTGCAATATATAGCTCATGGGACAAATAGCTTAAAAACTATTGTGGTATTGAATATGTACTGATACGTCTCCGACGTATCGATAATTTCTTATGTTCCATGCCACATTATTGATGATATCTACATGTTTTGTGCATACTTTATGTCATATTTATGCGTTTTCCGGAACTAACCTATTGACGAGATGCCGAAGGGCCAGTTGCTGTTTTTTGCTGTTTTTGGTTTCAGAAATCCTAGTAAGGAAATATTCTCGGAATTGGACGAAATCAACTCCCAGAGTCTTAGGATTGCATGAAGCTTCCAGAACACCCGAGAGCCGCCAGAGGGGGGCCACAGGCCCACCACACACCAGGCTGGCGCGGCCAAGGGGGGGCCCGCGCCCCCCTTTTGTGTCATCGCCTCGTTGACCTTCTGACGCCGCCTCTTCGCCTATATAAAGGTCCCTGACCTAAAACACGAGACGGAAAAGCCACGGTACGAGAAACCTTCCAGAGCTGCCGCCATCGCGAAGCCAAGATCTGGGGGACAGGAGTCTCTGTTCCGGCACGCCGCCGGGACGGGGAAGTGCCCCCGGAAGGCTTCTCCATCGACACCACCGCCATCTTCATCAACCCTGCTGTCTCCCATGAGGAGGGAGTAGTTCTCCATCGAGGCTAAGAGCTGTACCGGTAGCTATGTGGTAATCTCTCTCCTATGTACTTCAATACAATAATCTCATGAGCTACCTTACATGATTGAGATTCATATGATGATGCTTGTAATCTAGATGTCATTATGCTAGTCAAGTGGATTTTACTTATGTGATCTCCGGAGACTCCTTGTTCCACATGTGTAAAGGTGACAGTGTGTGCACCGTGTGGGTCTCTTAGGCTATATTTCACAGAATACTTATTCACTGCTATGAATGGCATAGTGAAGTGCTTATTTATATCCCTTTATGATTGCAATGTGTTTTGTATCACAATATATCTGCGTGCTACTCTAGTGATGTTATTAAAGTAGTTTATTTCTCCTGCACGGTGTAATGGTGACAGTGTGTGCATCGTGTAGTACTTGGCATAGGCTATGATTGTGATCTCTTGTAGATTATGAAGTTAACTATTGCTATGATGGTATTGATGTGATCTATGCCTCCTTTCGTAGCGTGAAGGTGACAGTGTGCATGCTATGTTAGTACTTGGTTTGGTTATGTTGATCTGTTATGCACTCTAAGGTTATTTAAATATGAACATTGAATATTGTGGAGCTTGTTAACTCCGGCATTGAGGGTTCGTGTAATCCTACACAGTTAGTGGTGTTGATCATCCAACAAGAGGGTGTAGAGTCTAGCATCTATTTATTTATTCTGTTATGTGATCAATGTTGAGAGTGTCCACTAGTGAAAGTATGATCCCTAGGCCTTGTTCCTAAATACTGCTATCGCTGCTTGTTTACTGTTTTACTGCATCTTTACTTCCTGCAATATTACTACCATCAACTGCACGCCAGCAAGCACTTTTATGGCGCCGTTACTACTGCTCATATTCATTCATACCACTTGTATTTCACTATCTCTTCGCCGAACTAGTGCACCTATTAGGTGTGTTGGGGACACAAGAGACTTCTTGCTTTGTGGTTGCAGGGTTGCATGAGAGGGATATCTTTGACCTCTTCCTCCCTGAGTTCGATAAACCTTGGGTGATCCACTTAAGGGAAACTTGCTGCTGTTCTACAAACCTCTGCTCTTGGAGGCCCAACACTGTTTACAAGAATAGAAGCACCCGTAGACATCATGTACTTATGCATTTTATCTCTTATTAAGTTGTTTGTTGTGCGATAACCATGTTCCTGGGGACGCCATCAACTACTCTTTGTTGAATATCATGTGAGTTGCTATGCATGTCCGTCTTGTCTGAAGTAAGGGAGATTTACCACTCATTTAATGGTTAGAGCATGCATACTGTTAGAAAAGAACATTGGGCCGCTAACTAAAGCCATGAATCATGGTGGAAGTTTCAGTTTTGGACATATATCCTCAATCTCATATGAGAACATTAATTGTTGCTACATGCTTATGCATTAAAGAGGAGTCCATTATCTGTTGTCTATGTTGTCCCGGTATGGATGTCTAAGTTGAGAATAATCAAAAGCGAGAAATCCAAATGCGAGCTTTCTCCTTAGACCTTTGTACAGGCGGCATAGAGGTACCCCTTTGTGACACTTGGTTAAAACATGTGTATTGCGATGATAATCCCAGTAATCCAAGCTAATTAGGACAAGGTGCAGGCACTATTAGTACACTATGCATGAGGCTTGCAACTTGTAAGATATAATTTACATAACACATATGCTTTATTACTACCGTTGACAAAATTGTTTCTTGTTTTCAAAACCAAAGCTCTAGCACAAATATAGCAATCAATGCTTCCCTCTGCGAAGGGCCTTTCTTTTACTTTTATGTTGAGTCAGTTCACCTATCTCTTTCCACCTCAAGAAGCAAACACTTGTGTGAACTGTGCATTGATTCCTACATACTTGCATATTGCACTTGTTATATTACTTTACATTGACAATATCCATGAGATATACATGTTATAAGTTGAAAGCAACCGCTGAAACTCAATTTTCCTTTGTGTTGCTTCAATACCTTTACTTTGATTTATTGCTTTATGGGTTAACTCTTATGCAAGACTTATTGATGCTTGTCTTGAAAGTACTATTCATGAAAAGTCTTTGCTTTATGATTCAGTTGTTTACTCATGTCATTACCATTGTTTTGATCGCTGCATTCATTACATATGCTTACAATAGTATGATCAAGGTTATGATGGCATGTCACTCCAGAAATTATCTTTGTTATCGTTTACCTGCTCGGGACGAGCAGGAACTAAGCAGGGATGCTGATACGTCTCCGACGTATCGATAATTTCTTATGTTCCATGCCACATTATTGATGATATCTACATGTTTTATGCATACTTTATGTCATATTTATGCATTTTCCGGCACTAACCTATTAACGAGATGCCGAAGAGCCAGTAGCTGTTTTCTGCTGTTTCTGGTTTCAGAAATCCTACAAAGGAAATATTCTCGGAATTGGACGAAATCAACGCCCAGGGGCCTATTTTTCCACGAAGCTTCCAGAAGACCGGAGGACTTACGAAGTGGGGCCACGAGGTGGCACCACACTAGGGCGGCGTGGCCCAAGCCTTGGCTGCACCGGCCTGTTGTGTGGGGCCCTCGTGTGGCCCCCTGACCTGCCCTTCCGCCTACATATAGTCTTCGTCGCGAAACCCCCAGTACCGAGAGCCACGATACGGAAAACCTTACTGAGACGCCGCCGCCGCCAATCCCATCTCGGGGGATTCAGGAGATCGCCTCCGGCACCCTGCCGGAGAGGGGAATCATCTCCCGGAGGACTCTTCACCGCCATGATCGCCTCCGGAGTGATGAGTGAGTAGTTCACCCCTGGACTATGGGTCCATAGCAGTAGCTAGATGGTCGTCTTCTCCTTATGTGCTTCATTGTCGGATCTTGTGAGCTGCCTAACATGATCAAGATCATCTATCTGTAATGCTATATGTTGTGTTTGTCGGGATCCGATGGATAGAGAATATTATCTTATGTTGATTATCAATCTATTACCTATGTGTTGTTTATGATCTTGCATGCTCTCCGTTATTAGTAGAGGCTCTGGCCAAGTTTTTGCTCTTAACTCCAAGAGGTAGTATTTATGCTCGATATTGGGTTCATGCCTCCATTAAATGTGGGACAGTGACAGAAAGTTCTAAGGTTGTGGATGTGCTGTTGCCACTAGGGATAAAACATTGATGCTATGTCCGAGGATGTAGTTATTGATTACATTACGCACCATACTTAATGCAATTGTCTGTTGTTTGCAACTTAATACTGGAAGGGGTTCGGATGATAACCTGAAGGTGGAATTTTTAGGCATAGATGCATGCTGGATAGCGGTCTATGTACTTTGTCGTAATGCCCAATTAAATCTTACTATACTCATCATATCATGTATGTGCATGGTCATGCCCTCTCTATTTGTCAATTGCCCGACTGTAATTTGTTCACCCAACATGCTATTTATCTTATGGGAGAGACACCTCTAGTGAACAGTGGACCCCGGTCCTATTCTTTTACATTGAATACAATCTGCTGCAATACTTGTTTTACTGTTCTTCGCAAACAATCATCATCCACACTATACATCTAATCCTTTGTTACAGCAAGCCGGTGAGATTGACAACCTCACTGTTTCGTTGGGGCAAAGTACTTTGGTTGTGTTGTGCAGGTTCCACGTTGGCGCCGGAATCCCTGGTGTTGCGCCGCACTACATCCCGCCGCCATCAACCTTCGACGTGCTTCTTGGCTCCTACTGGTTCGATAAACCTTGGTTTCTTACTGAGGGAAAACTTGCTGCTGTGCGCATCATACCTTCCTCTTGGGGTTCCCAACGAACGTGTGTATTACACGCCATCAGTCCATTACATCATTCATATAATGATATAACCTTGTGTTGCGGTCAAAACCCACCGGCGGGCAGCGACGGGCAACACAGTAGAGCCGGGAACAACTTAGGGCTGCGGCTGGCCCTGGTCCCTCCGAGCGACGGCCCGCAAAGCCTCTGGTACACACGTCCGATGCTGATGCAAGGGCGTGCCACCTGACCTATACCTGGTCAGGAAGGTGATGGAGATGCCGCGCTTAGTTTCCTGCATGGCATACACGTAAACATTAAATACGAGCCTCGATCGGCTCTCAGGTTATCCTGTGAATCGGCTCAAGGAGCCGATCCACCCATGATTCGTACGAGGTGCACGAATATATGGTGGTCCTGCTTGATCAAGATAAAGCTAAAACGATCTACGACGATCTGGGGTTTTCACCGCATAATCGGATCATCCTACTCACGATTGGGCCTCGCGGCCACGCACGGTGATCGTAAGCCGATCCTAGATAGGGCCTAAAAACCAACACGAGGTTGATCCCCGGAACATCCTGTCTAGGACTAGCAAACGACACCCTACGTGCCGTTGGATCCTCCAACCCTTTGTAAGGCCTAACTATTGCAGATATTAAACTAATCCTTGTAGAACAAGGAGCAACCGTAACGGATCGGATCTACTAAATAAAGATCAAGCGGGGTGCCGCCCCCACACCTAAGATAGGTGTGAGGGCGGCTAGATATGCAAGGGTCGCACTACGATAGCATGTTATACGAAGAACTATGCTAACCCTAACACATCTATGATAACTACGTTGCTCGCCATCAAAAAGGCTTCAGTATGAGCAACGCTTGAACGACATAAAGCTTCTGCTGCCTAGATCGCAAGATGCGATCTAGGCAGCATGATGCTTACCGGTAGAAACCCTCGAGACGAAGGAGTTGGTGATGTGCCAGGATTGATTTGTTGGTTGAACGTTGGTTGTTGTTTATTTCATAAACCCTAGATACATATTTATAGTCCGTAGACTTTCTAACGTGGGAATAATCCCAACCGTGCACGAGACAAACTCTAACTAACCGACACGTATCCTAATATATTACAGATACACGGGCAAACTAGCCCAAACTTTGTATAACAGGCCGATTCACGTATCTTCTCTATATATATATTCTTCAAGTCCATCTTGATCGCGGCCCACCTCTGACTCGGTCAAATCCTAGTGATAACACATGCCCCCCTGGTTTTGATAATGATAATTTCAAAACCACTCTGTTTTTCTACGAAGGGTCATGTCGTGGCAGAGCAGAACCGTTGCAGCATCCTTCATCATGATGCCCTGTCTTCTCAGCTCTTCTGCAAAATTCGACAGCTTTAGCATCACCTCCTCGGAAACTGTAATGGCATTAAATTTCCACCAGGCTTCTTATTATTTATCCGTGCCGATCGATTAGCCCTCTTCATCCCCTTCCTCTGTTCTAGCTATCGGCACCAAAAAACCCTATTCCCCTGTAGCAATGTCTTCCTCTTCCTCTGTCTCCTCCGGCCTCTCCCTCCAATCCTTCTCCTCGAGCGAGCCGGAGTGGAACTCCGATTATGCGCCAGAGGGCGACCTGCCTCTGACCGATGGGGAAGAGGACCTCAAATTCCTCATCGAAGGGGAGCTGATAAGCGAAAGTGAAGACGACCTCCATCCCTGGGTGAAACCCACCTCCCCCGACGGGAAGGGGGAAGAAGTAGAGGAAGAAGAAGGAGAAGAGAAGGGCGGCCCCTCCTCCCCCACTAAGCTTCTGCCGGCCAAGCGATTCCGCGCTTGGGCGGACAGCAAAGACGATGATGATGACGAGGAGGAAGAGGAGGAGGATGAATCCTCCTCCTCCATCGGGTACCCGCCGACCAAGCGCTTCCGCTCCTGGGCGGACAGCGAGGATGATGATGATGACGAGGAAGACGACGCTCCGGCCAAGGGCTGGGGCAGCAGCGACGAGGAGCTTCCTGGGAGCAGCGCCGATGATATCGACGATGGCGACGACGAGGACAGCGACAACTAGTAGAGTAGGACTAGTAGTAGTAGTGCACTAGGCACCAGATCCTTCCTTTGAGAGCCATCGGCTCTTTCTTGTAAAGCCGCTCCTTTGAATTAATGAAAAATTGTTCTTCCAATTTATCTTTCAATTAATCCAATTTCAATCCTTCCGCTCGCCACACCGAGACCGATAGCAACGTATCGGATTCCTTTTCCGTAGACGCCCCTGAAGCCATAATCAGATATCGATTAGACCGTCAGCTCTCCGGCTGCGATTTGGTGCCTGATCATAAAATTTCGCAACCTCATAGCCGATGACTATTCATCGGCTATTTTGAGAATCCAGTCTCTTTCCTCTTCTCGCAGCAACAGGACGATCCAAAACCTGTAAAAGCCGACGGCCTCCTTTTCCGGCTCCTCTCCGTAGCTTTAGCAGTCTTCTTCTGCCACACCTCACTGCTTTCAGAGAAGACCACGATGCAGGGTCAGCCGACGCGACTCCAATCGGCTCCAAAAACAGAGCATCTACCAAGTTAGCTGCCCCCCGAGCCTTAATCAAGGCGAGAATACCAGCAAGGATGCACAGGTCAAACCAAAAGGCTTTGACCTTAGGCAATCTGGCAATCCGAGATAGCCGCTGAACGCCGATATTGTAGCCGGCAGGTCTTGGTCTTGTGTAACTGTACTAGAGTCGATGATGACCGTGCATCAGCTTTGTTCCTTAGTTCTAAAGTCGATGCCCTTGCATCGGCTGTAAAATTTTTTTTTACTGGCCGATTTTCTTTAATCGGCCCCCAATGTTTCACTGCACACATGTTCTCCTGTGCATGTTCACATATTCATCGTGTTCAGGTGCCCCCCGAGCCGAATCTGCCAGGTGACTGCAGATATCGGCTTTGTGGTTAGCCAAGGCACAGTATTTGCACGTCGGCTCCGCTAGGATTCGTGTTGACTCTCATCTGCCGACGTGACAGGTGCCCAATAGATCAACGTTGAACATAAGCAGAACCTGTGGTGAAGATAATTTTGGCCGATTGCTGAAAATCGGCCTCCATATTGATCGAAACACTCAATGAAGGTTCTGTAATGTCCCTTCATAAATTTTTTGGGGCCGATCACAAGGATCAGCCTCGCCATGTTTGCTCATTGGTCTGCTCCAGTTACATGGTTAGGCCAGTGGATAAAACCAGCCCAACCTCTGACTTTATCATGTTGATGCGCTTGCTGCCGTCAACCTCGAGTGCGTCGTGTAATCGTGGAGCACTAAGCTCCGTCGGAAGGACGAGCACCATGTTTGCGCCAGCCGATGTTTCATCATCGGCTTTCCTTTGCTTGGGGCGCCACTCCATTTTCCGTGGACGACCCTCTTTATCCAGGGTTCGCTGAACTTTCGCAGCCAGATCAGGTCGCGCCTTCCTTAGCGTATGCAGGTATAACCTTTCGACTTCCTCCAAGCCGCGCAATCGCTGAACCCTGCGCTTTTGGGAACGGCTGAGCCCATCAGGGCACCACCTTGGACGGTGGTACCTGTCTTCTTCTTCTCCCTCGTCTTCTGAATCTTCAAGATCTTCCAACCGAGGGGACTCAGCGCGTTTGCTTTGTGTTGGGAGAGGCCCTAGGCGTTTGAACACGGACACGTTGGCTGCCTCCTTCTTCTTCTGGTTGCATTCTGGGCAATTGCCGATTGTAGGCAATCGGCTCATTCCTGAATCCCAGCAGTGTCTGAAGAAGGGACAGTCCCAGTGCCTGTCCTCGTCGTCTCGCTCCCTTGCCTTTCCTTTGGCACGGCGCTCGTGCTCCTCCTCATCGCAATCATGCCGACGATGTCTTCTGGCTTCTCTAGCCAGACGATCTCTTTCATCATCATCGCTGGATCGTCGGCGTTGGTCATACTGACTCACGTACTTGTTGAGGAGGTGATCAGAGAGGGGTCGTTGATATCTTATGTTCTTCACTTCTCCCTCTGTGACGTAGCGCTTGCCATCATGACGGAGCCGATCGCGTGGAGCGGCCTCCTCTGTGTCCTCGCTACGAGAGCAGCTGCCCTCGTCTCCATCCTTGCCAGCGTGGTGTCCAAGTCCTACCATGTTGATGCTGAACGAGGATCCTGGCTGGCAACCTTCAGGGTAAGTACATTCCACCATGTTAACGGCGGGGAAGGGTTGGGTGTCGACCTTCATGGCGTACTGGTTGAATATCAGACGTCCTTGTTCTCTCGCCATTTGGATCTGCTGACGCCACACCCTGCAGTCGTTGGTGGCATGGGAGAGCGAGTTATGCCATTTGCAGTATGGCTTTCCGTTCAGCTCCTGTACCGTGGGGAATTTGAGACCTTCGGGTACCTTCAACTGCTTCTCCTTGAGTAGGAGGTCGAAGATTTGCTCAGTTTTGGTCACGTCAAAATCAAACCCCCTGGGCGGACCTGGTGGCTTAACCCATTTGCAGGACACGGGGGTTGCCCCCCGAGTCCATTCAGCCATTGCTACTTCTTGATCTCCCGCAGAAACTTCGTCTTCCTCTGCCTCGACCAGGACTACTGCACGCTTGAATTTGTCCTGGTACAAGTCCGGGTGGCGCTGTTCATATGCTGACAGTTTCTGAACCATGTGCGCCAGTGAGGGGTAGTCTGCTTGGGAGGCCATGTCCTTGAGCGGTGCTGCAAGGCCCGCCACTGCCAACTCGACTGCTTCCTTTTCAGTCACACGAACCGAATAACATCGGTTCCTAAGATTCCTGAAGCGCTGGATGTATTCTGTCACAGTTTCTCCACGCTTCTGACGTATTTGTGCTAGATCGGCAAGGCCAGACTCGGAAGCCTCTGAGTGGTACTGCGTATGGAACTGTTCTTCCAACTGCTTCCAAGTCCGGATCGAGTCTGGTGGCAACGAGGTGTACCACCCGAAAGCCGATCCCGTGAGGGACTGTGAGAAGAACCTCACGCGTAGTGGATCCGACACTGAGGCCGTTCCTAGCTGTGCCAAATATCGGCTCACATGCTCGATGGAGCTGGAACCATCTGATCCACTGAATTTGGAGAAATCAGGGAGCCGATATTTAGGTGGTAGCGGGATCAACTCGTACTCGTCGGGGTACGGCTTGGAATAGCCGATTGCCCTCCTTTTCGGCACCATGCCGAACTGGTCTCTCAGTATAGCACTGATCTGATCCGCTGTGCTGGCTGCAGGAGTTGAACTCTGAAGATTCGCCGGGGTGGCGTACTTAGCCAGCCATGCTTGCTTTTCCAGCTCTGAGCCAACTGCAGGAGCTGAGCTCTGGAGGTTCGTCGGGGTGGCATATTTAGTTAGCCACGTCTGCTTCTCAAGATCTGTTGCTGACGTTCCTCCTGCTTTCCCAGAAGTCCCTGATGTCGCGGCCTGGTTTGTGAGCGCCCAGTTACCGCAATCTGGCACATACGTGCACATGTACCCGTGAGGGATCTCCTTAGGCGCTTCATGCAAGAACTGACAGTCACTAGGGTCACCACCGATCTTGTAGACGACGAATGCCGGTGAATTCGGCACTTCTGGTGCTGCCCACGCAAATGGCAGCGGTGGACGGGACTGGAGTGGCAACTCTCCTTGGTGTGTCCCGAGAGCCGGTCCTGACGGCGAGTACTGGTGCCTCATGATCTCCTGGATCACCCGAAGAGCGACACGCTCCAAAGTGTTCACCAGGTTCTCGGAGTGGCGGTGTAGCGAGTGAGCCACCATGTAGTTGATCTCCTGCCGCAGGGACCTGGTGCGTTCTTCTGACGGGGCAGAGAGGTCTATCCCATCGAGTGCACCATCAGGCGTGAACCCCTTCCACCTGATGCCATGTGAACGGGTTCTGTGAAAAGAGCCGATGAGGTCGGCTTCGAGGATTGCTTTGACCTCGTCATACTTCTTCTTGAGCTCGTCGGTCAGATCCTCGTACGTGACCGGAGTGCCGTCTGCCATCTCAGATGTAGATGGCGATGTGGTTGATGAAGAAGCTTGTCCCACCGGGCGTGCCAGAATGTGTTGCGGTCAAAACCCACCGGCGGGCAGCGACGGGCAACACAGTAGAGCCGGGAACAACTTAGGGCTGCGGCTGGCCCTGGTCCCTCCGAGCGACAGCCCGCAAAGCCTCTGGTACACACGTCCGATGCTGATGCAAGGGTGTGCCACCTGACCTATACCTGGTCAGGAAGGTGATGGAGATGCCGCGCTTAGTTTCCTGCATGGCATACACGTAAACATTAAATACGAGCCTCGATCGGCTCTCAGGTTATCCTGTGAATCGGCTCAAGGAGCCGATCCACCCATGATTCGTACGAGGTGCACGAATATATGGTGGTCCTGCTTGATCAAGATAAAGCTAAAACGATCTACGACGATCTGGGGTTTTCACCGCATAATCGGATCATCCTACTCACGATTGGGCCTCGCGGCCACGCACGGTGATCGTAAGCCGATCCTAGATAGGGCCTAAAAACCAACACGAGGTTGATCCCCGGAACATCCTGTCTAGGACTAGCAAACGACACCCTACGTGCCGCTGGATCCTCCAACCCTTTGTAAGGCCTAACTATTGCAGATATTAAACTAATCCTTGTAGAACAAGGAGCAACCGTAACGGATCGGATCTACTAAATAAAGATCAAGCGGGGTGCCGCCCCCACACCTAAGATAGGTGTGAGGGCGGCTAGATATGCAAGGGTCGCACTACGATAGCATGTTATACGAAGAACTATGCTAACCCTAACACATCTATGATAACTACGTTGCTCGCCATCAAAAAGGCTTCAGTACGAGCAACGCTTGAACAACATAAAGCTTCTGCTGCCTAGATCGCAAGATGCGATCTAGGCAGCATGATGCTTACCGGTAGAAACCCTCGAGACAAAGGAGTTGGCGATGCGCCAGGATTGATTTGTTGGTTGAACATTGGTTGTTGTTTATTTCATAAACCCTAGATACATATTTATAGTCCGTAGACTTTCTAACGTGGGAATAATCCCAACCGTGCACGAGACAAACTCTAACTAACCGACACGTATCCTAATATATTACAGATACACGGGCAAACTAGCCCAAACTTTGTATAACAGGCCGATTCACGTATCTTCTCTATATATATATTCTTCAAGTCCATCTTGATCGCGGCCCACCTCTGACTCGGTCAAATCCTGGTGATAACACCTTGTTATTAATAACATCCAATGTTCATGATTATGAAACTAATCATCTATTAATCAACAAGCTAGTTAAGAGGCTTACTAGGGACTCATTGTTGTTTACATAACACACATGTATCAATGTTTCGGTTAATACAATTATAGCATGGTATATAAACATTTATCATAAACATAAAGATATATAATAACCACTTTTATTATTGCCTCTTGGGCATATCTCCAACAGTCTCCCACTTGCACTAGAGTCAATAATCTAGATTACATTGTAAGGTACCTAACACCCATGGCATTCTGGTGTTGGTCATGATTTGCCCTAGGGAGAGCTTTAGTCAACGGATCTGATACATTCAGATCAGTGTGTACTTTGCAAATCTTTACTTCTCCATCTTCGATGTACTTGCGAATCGAATGATAACGCAGCTTGATATGCTACAGCCTCTTGTGTGACCTTGGTTCTTGTGCATTGGCGATGGCACCCATGTTGTCACAGTAGATGACTAATGGGTCCAATGCACTAGGAACCACACCGAGCTCTACAATGAACCTCTTCATCCATACCGCTTCTGATGAAGCCTCTGAAGCCGCTATGTACTCCGATTCTGTTGAGGATTTCGCCACCGTGCACTGCTTCGAGCTTGCCCAGCTTATTGCAGCACCATTCAATATAAACACGTACCCAGACTGTGACTTAGAGTCATCAGGATTAGTGTTCCAACTTGCATCGGTGTAACTTGTTACAACGAGCTCTTGGTCACCTCCATAACAAAGAAACATATCCTTAGTTCTTTTCAAGTACTTCAGGATATTCTTGACCGCTGTCCAGTGTTCCATTCCTGGATCACTTTGATATCCGCTATTCAAACTAACAGCATGTGCTATATCCGGTCTAGTACATAGCATGGCATACATGATAGAGCCTACTGCCGAGGCATAGGGGATCTGACTCATCCTTTCTCTTTCTTCTGCCGTAGCCGGACCTTGAGTCTTACTCAAGACCTTGCCTGGTAACATAGGTAAGAATCCTTTCTTACTTTCGTCCATTCTAAACTTCTTTAGAATCTTGTCCAGGTATGTACTTTGTGATAGCCCTATTAGACGTCTTGATCTATCTCTATAAATCTTGATGCCTAATATATACGATGCTTCACCAAGGTCTTTCATTGAAAAACTATTATTCAAATAACCCTTTACACTGCTTAATAGTTCTATATCATTCCCAATTAATAATATGTCATCTACATATAATATCAGGAATGCTACAGAGCTCCCACTCACTTTCTTGTAAATACAGGCCTCTCCATGACACTGTATAAACCCAAAGTCTTTGATCACCTTATCAAAGCGTCGGTTCCAACTTCTCGATGCTTGCTTCAGTCCATAAATTGAACGCTGAAGTTTGCATACTTTGTCAGCATTTTTAGGATCGACAAAACCTTTGGGTTGTACCATATACAACTCTTCCTCAATGTCTCCATTAAGGAACGCCGTTTTGACATCCATCTGCCAAATCTCATAATCGAAAAATGCAGCTATTGCTAACAAAATCCTCACAGATTTTAGCTTCGCTATAGGTGAGAAAGTCTCATCATAGTCAACACATTGAATTTGTCGGAAACCCTTTGCGACAAGTCGAGCTTTATAGACAGTAATATTACCATCAACATCTGTTTTTCTCTTGAAGATCCATTTATTCTCGACAGCCTTTCGGCTATCAGGTAAGTCTACCAAAGTCCACACTTTGTTATCATACATGGATCCCATTTCGGATTTCATGGCTTCTTGCCATTTGTTGGAATCTGGGTTCATCATTGCTTCTTCATACGTCGCAGGGTCTTCATCATTGTTGTCCACAATCATGACATTTAGACAAGGATCATACCAATCAGGAGTGGCACGTTCCCTTGTCGATCTGCGAGGTTCAGTAGCTATCTCATTTGAAGTTTCATGATCATTATCATTAGCTTCCTCTGTTGCCGGTGTAGGCGGCACATGAACTTCTTCCGGTACTGCGCTACTCTGATCAACGAGCAAAGATTCTTCAATCTCATCGAGTTCTACTTTTCTTCCAGTCACTTCTTTAGTGAGAAATTCTTTCTCAAGAAAGGTTCCGTTCTTAGCAACAAAGATCTTGCCTTCGGATCTGTGATAGAAAGTGTACCCTATAGTTTCCTTAGGGTATCCTATGAAGACGCATTTCTCCGCTTTGAGTTCTAGATTGTCCGGTTGTAACTTTTTTATATAGGCTTTGCAACCCCAAACTTTTAGGAACGACAGCTTAGGTTTCTTATTAAACCATAATTCATACGGTGTCGTTTCAACGGATTTTGATGGTGCTCTATTTAAAGTGAATGCGGCTGTCTCTAATGCATAACTCCAAAATGATAACGGCAAATCAGTAAGAGACATCATAGAACGAACCATATCTAAGAGAGTTCGATTACGACGTTCGGACACACCGTTTCGTTGTGGTGTTCCCGGCGGTGTCAATTGTGAAAGTATTCCGCATTTCTTTAAATGCATGCCAAACTCATAACTCAGATATTCACCTCCGCAATCAGATCGTAGAAATTTAATCTTCTTGTTACGTTGATTTTCTACTTCACTTTGGAATTCCTTAAACTTCTCGAAAGTTTCGGATTTATGTTTCATGAAATAGATATACCCATATCTACTCAGATCATCTGTGAAGGTTAGAACATAACGATAACCACCGCGCGATGCTACACTCATTGGTCCGCACACATCGGTATGTATGATTTCCAATAAGTCAGTAGCTCGCTCCATAATACGAGAGAATGGAGTCTTAGTCATTTTTCCCATTAGATATGCTTCGCATCTATCAAGTGACTCAAAGTCAAGTGATTCAAGTAATCCATCAGTATGGAGTTTCTTCATGCGTTTCACACCAATATGACCAAGACGATAGTGCCACATATAAGTAGAATTATCATTTAATTTAATTCGCTTAACATCAATGTTATGTATATGTGTATTACTACTATCGAGATCTAACAGAAATAAGCCATTCTTTTCAGGTGCTCGACCATAAAAGATATTATTCATAAAAATAGAACAACCATTATTCTCAGACTTGAATGAATAACCGTCTTGCATTAAACAAGATCCAGATATAATGTTCATGCTCAAAGCGGGTACAAAATAACAATTATTGAGGCTTAAAACTAATCCCGAAGGTAGATGTAGAGGAAGTGTGCCGACAGCGATCACATCGACTTTGGATCCATTTCCAACGCGCATCGTCACTTCATCCTTTAGTAGTCTTCGTTTATTCTTTAGTTCCTGTTTCGAGTTAAAAATATGAGCAACCGAACCAGTATCAAATACCCAGGTACTAGTACGAGAACCAGTAAGATAAACATCTATAACATGTATATCAGATATACCTTCTTTCTTCTTCTTGACAAGGCCGCTCTTCAGATCCGCCAAATACTTGGAGCAATTACGCTTCCAGTGTCCCTTCTCCTTGCAGTAATAACACTCAGCATCAGGCTTAGGGCCAGTCTTAGGTTTCACAGGAGGCGTGGCAGCTTTCTTGCCACCCTTCTTGAATTTTCCCTTAGACTTGCCCTGTTTCTTGAAACTGGTGGTCTTGTTGACCATCAACACTTGGTGCTCTTTCTTGATCTCAATCTCAGCAGATTTTAGCATGGAGAAGAGTTCAGGTAACTCTTTGTTCATGTTCTGCATATTATAGTTCATCACAAAGTTCTTGTAACTAGGTGGCAGTGATTGAAGGACACGATTAATCCCCAGACGGTTAGGAATCACTATTCCCAAATCACTGAGTTTCTTCGCATGCCCGGTCATGGCGAGCATGTGCTCACTAACGGAGCTGCCTTCTTCCATCATGCAACTGAAGAAGTGTTTCGATGCTTCATAGCATTCCACGGCCGCATGAGTTTCAAAGATAGTTTTCAACTCATTGATTAACTCATGTGGATCGTGGTGCTCAAAACATTTTTGAAGATCGGCTTCCAGACTGCACAGGATGGCACACTGAACTTGAGAGTACCTAGTTTTCCGAGTCACGTAAACATTCTTTACTTCATCGGTTTCAGTTTCTGCAGGAGGGTCACCTAGCGGTGCATCAAGCACATATTGCAGATTTCCGCCATTGAGGAAGATCCTCACATGACGGAACTAGTTGGTGAAGTTGCTACCGTTGCTCTTAAGCTTTTCTTTCTCTAGGAACTGGTTAAAATTGATTGGGGACGCCATATCTACAACATATATTTGCAATAGTTTAGACTAATGTTTATGACAAATTGAGTTCAAATTTTAATTCAACATAATTAAAAACTAGGTGAACTCCCACTCAAAACAATATCCCTCGCATTGTCTTAGTGATCACACGAACCAAATCCACCACACCAAGTCCGATCATCACGAGACAAGATGTAATTTCAATGATGAACACTCAAAGTGTTCATCATATCAATCATATGATTCATGCTCTACCTTTCGGTATCACGCGTTCCGAGACCATGTCTGTACATGCTAGGCTCGTCAAGGCCACCTTAGTATCCGCATGTGCAAAACTGGCTTGCACCCGTTGTATGCACTTGTTGAGTCTATCACACCCGATCATCACGAGATGCTTCGAAACGACAAGTCTTGGCAACGGTGCTACTAAGGATGAACACTTTATTATCTTGATATTTTAGTGAGAGGGATCATCTTATAATGCTACCGTCGCGATCTAAGCAAAATAAGATGCATAAAGGATTAACATCACATGCAGTTCATATGTGATATGATATGGCCCTTTTGTCTTTGCGCCTTTGATCTTCATCTCCAAAGCACGGACATGATCTTCATCATCAACGGGTATGATCTCCATCATCGTCGGCGAAGCACCAAGGTCAATGGCGCCGTCTTCATGATTGTCCTCTGATACGTCTCCAACGTATCTATAATTTCTGATGTTCCATGCTTGTTTTATGACAATACCTACATGTTTTGCTTGCACTTTATATCATATTATGGCATTTATTGGACTAACCTATTAACAAGATGCCACAGTGCCAGTTTCTGTTTATTATGTCTGTTTATTGCAGAAAAGGCCCAAAAACCAAAGTGCTCGGAAAAATCCAGAAAAATTACAGAAATTCTATTTCGCTGGAAGACTCACGGAGCTAGAAGGGCAAGCCAGGGGGAGGCTCAGGGCCTCCTCACCATAGGCCGGCGCGGCCTGGAGGGTGGTCATCCCACCCTATGGTGTCGTCGCCTCGGGACTCTTCCGACTCTGACTCTTCGCCTATTTAAGCCGTCGTGACCTAAAACTTCGACACCACTTGACGAAACTCCAGAAAGACTCCAGGGGCGCCGCCACATCGCGAAACTCCAATTCGGGGGACAGAAGTCTCTGTTCTGGCACCCTGCCGGGACGGGAATTGCCCCCGGAGCCATCTCCACCGCCGTCTCCACCGCCATCTTCACCGCCATCGCTGCCTCCATGATGAGGAGGGAGTAATTCACCCCCGGGGCTGAGGGCTCCGCTGTAGCTATGTGGTTCATCTCTCTCTCTTTGTGATCAAGTTGAATATTATCTATGTGCTACTCTAGTGATGTTATTAAAGTAGTTTTATTCCTCCTGCACGGTGTAATGGTGACAGTGTGTGCAACCGTGTTAGTACTTGGCATAGGCTATGATTGTAATCTCTTGTAGATTATGAAGTTAACTATTGCTATGATAGTATTGATGTGATCTATGCCTCCTTCATAGTGTGATGGTGACAGTGTGCATGCTATGTTAGTTCTCGGTGTGATTGTGTTGATCTATCTTACACTCTAAGGTTATTTAAATATGAACATTGAATATTGTGGAGCTTGTTAACTCCGGCTTTGAGGGTTCGTGTAATCCTACACAGTTAGTGGTGTTCATCATCCAACAAGAGGGTGTAGAGTAGTCCTGTTATGTGATCGTTGTTGAGAGAGTCCACTAGTGAACGCAGGATCCCTGGGCCTTGCTTCCAAGCATCGAATCTCCGTTTGTCTACTGTTTTGTTGAATGTTTGCTGGCTGCCATATTTCATTCAGATTGCTATTACCGCTCACACTCATCCATATTACTTGTATCTCACTATCTCTTCGCCGAACTAGTGCACCTATTGTATTAGGTGTGTTGGGGACACAAGAGACTTCTTGCTTTGTGGTTGCAGGGTTGCTTGAGAGGGATATCTTTGACCTCTTCCTCCCTGAGATCGATAAACCTTGGGTGATCCACTTAAGGGAAACTTGCTGTTGTTCTACAAACCTCTGCTCTTGGAGGCCCAACACTGTCTACAAGAATATAAGCTCCCGTAGACATCAAGCACTTTTCTGGCGCCGTTGCCGGGGAGGAAAGGTAAAAGGCACTCATAATTCGGTTCCAGGTAACAGTACTTTTCTGGCGCCATTGTGTGTGTGCTCGAAGCTAATTCCTTTAGATCCTGCAATTGCAACTTTTTGTTTCTTGTTTACACTAGTTAGGCATAATGGAATACAACTATGAGCTTTTTGATTTATTTCCTAAGTTAGGACATGAATTGTGTGATGCGAAAATTAAAGAACCTATGGAGCCTCAATTGCATGCTAGTAGTAATGTTATTAGTATGAACGCAATCACTACTAATGCTATGAATAAGTCTAAGCTTGGGGAAGCTAGTTTATATAAAAATAATCTTTTTTGCTCTTCAGCTTTTGAAGAAATATTTTGCTCTGATAATGCTTTATCTCCCATATGCGATAACTCTAATGATGCTTCTGATATTTTAAATCCACCTGCTGAAAGTATTCCGTATAAAATACCTATGAAAATTATTGAACGCGTTATGGATAACCGCTATGAAGGGGATGGAACTGTCCATCCTGGAGATCATTTACTGTTTTTGCATGAATTATGCGGGTTATTCAAGTGTGCAGGTATCTCTATGGATGAAGTGAAGAAGAAGCTATTCTCCGTTTCGCTGTCTGGTAAAGCGGCACATTGGTATAAATTGTTGGAGAATAGTCATTCTCTTGGTTGGGAGGAAATTGTACCTCTCTTTTATTCTAAATTTTATCCTCCTCATGAAGTGCATATTGATAGGAATTATATTTATAACTTTTATCCTCGTGATGGAGAGAGTATTTCTCAAGCGTGGGGGAGATTGAAATCACTAATGCTCAAATGCCCCATTCATGAGCTCCCCCGTAATGTTATTGTTAACAATTTTTATGCGAGGCTTTCAGGACAACACAAGGACTATCTGGATGCCTGTTCGGAGGGATCTTTCACAAGCAAGGAGGTTGAAGCTAGGTGGGATCTTCTCGATCGGATTGAGGAGAACGCTGAAGCATGGGAGAACGACAAAGGTAAAGAGTCAGGTATAAATTATGATTATGAATGCATTGAAGATTTTATGGATACCGATAAATTTCGAAATATGAGTGCTACTTATGGTCTTGACTCTCAAGTTGCTGCAAATCTTTATAAAGCCTTTGCTTCTCATTTTGAATTGCCTAAAAAGAATTTTGATAAGTATCATGAACCTTTTAAAGAGGCTTGCATGAAGAATGAAATTGTTGTTAATTATTGCAATAAGCATGCTCAAACTCCTAAGAATGCTATTTCCTATAAGCGTGTTAATTTTTGTGGAATACATAGACCTTGTGGAATTAATCAAATCAAAGATGAATATTGTATCCATCATGCTAATGAAAAAACTAGAAAGTGGCTTAGGGCTCTAGATGATCTTGGTAAAAAAGTTTGTGCCCTCTATCCTTTTATTTGTGAAGTTTGCCATGAAGTGGGTCATTTTAATTTTCAATGCTCCTCCAATGATAATTTGAACCCAATGAGTGCTGCAAATTTGTATTGTGATGATGAAATTACTCCTAATCAGCATGATGAACTTACTTTATTTTTGGGGTGTGAAGAACTGTCGAGAAAAATCTCTTTGTTACATATGGGTGATCTTGATATTGATGATGTCTTGCATGGGTGTTTTTCTTATTGCATTGATAATAGCCATACAAATACTTACATACAAAATATTTTAGAAGATGACACCTTGCCAAAATATGATAGGACCGCTATGTGTTTTGAACTAATTAATGGAAAGGAGGAATCCTCCCAAGTTTCTTCTATTGTTTCTAAAAGTAAATCAGGTTATGCGGACAAGCCACCCTTCAAGCCTCTTCCTCCTAAAGAAGGGAACGAGGAGAAGGAAGAGAAGAAGAAGAAGAAGGGAACGAAGAAGAAGAAGAAGAAGGGAACGAAGAAGAAGAAGAAGAAGAAGGAAAATAAAAAGAAAGAGGTAACGGCGTATCCCCGCGTGAATGAGATAACGCTAGGTAACCGTAAGTATGTTGCTCCTAATGATTATTGTGATAATGAATCTGAATACGATGATCTTCCTATGCCCTTTACATACATTAGCGATCATGATTTGAATGAGCACACTACTTTTGATATTACAAATCTCTAGGAAACTAATTCTGAAGATGATAATAATTGCCATAGTGTCAGTGCTATCCATGCTTCCTCCCATAATGATATAGAAAGCTCTAAGCTTGGGGAAGAGGTGTTTGAAAATCCTTTTGCTACTGGTCATTATGTTCTTGATACATCTCCTTCTAACAACAATGATGGTGTGGACACAGATAAATCGACTGTGAAAGATAACTATTCTATTTCTTATGATGACACTGTGCCTCCGATCTTTGATGATTATTATAAAGAATGCTATGATATAGGTTATAACTATCCTTATGAAACTTGTCATAGTCATGATTGGATTACCAAAAACAATTTCCTTAATATGCAACTTGTTTACCATGTTCAAATTCTTGATAATAATCTTGCTCCAGTTACTATTAGTGAGAAGAACTCTTCTTATGCCAAAATTAATGATACTTCTATGCATATGAACCATGATAAGAATGTTTTAAGTGATGGGTATATTGTGGATTTCATCAATGATGCTACTGAAAGTTATTATGAGAGAGGGAAACATGGTTATATGCATCTTAATAATATTAAGTTTCCCCTCTTTATGTTGAGAATCTTGAATTTACTCGTGTTCTATCCTCTTATGCTTGTCACTTTGTTCTTCATGAATTCATTTGTGTACAAGATTCCTTTGCATAGGAAGTGGGTTAGACTTAAATGTGTTTTGAATTGCCTCTTGATACTCTATTTTTGCTTCAAATACTATTTCCTGCGAGTGGATCATTAAAACAGCTGAGCCCATCTTAATGGCTATAAAGAAAGAACTTCTTGGGAGATAACCCATGTGTTGTTTTGCTACAGTACTTTGTTTTATATTTGTGTCTTGGAAGTTGTTTACTACTGTAGCAACCTCTCCTTATCTTAGTTTTGTGTTTTGTTGTGCCAAGTAAAGTCTTTGATAGCAAGGTTGATACTAGATTTGGATTACTGCGCAGAAACAGATTTCTTTGCTGTCACGAATCTGGGCAAAATTCTCTGTAGGTAACTCAGAAAATTATGCCAATTTACGTGAGTGATCCTCAGATATGTACGCAACTTTCATTAAATTTGAGCATTTTCATTTGAGCAAGTCTGGTGCCTCAATAAAATTCGTCTTTACGGACTGTTCTGTTTTGACAGATTCTGCCTTTTATTTCGCATTGCCTCTTTTGCTATGTGGGATGGATTTCTTTGTTCTATTGACTTCCAGTAGTTTTGGGCAATGTCCAGAAGTGTTAAGAATGATTGTGTCACCTCTGAACATGTGAATTTTTGATTATGCACTAACCCTCTAATGAGTTGTTTTGAGTTTGGTGTGAAGGAAGTTTTCAAGGGTCAAGAGAGGAGGATGATACAATGTGATCAAGAAGAGTGAAAAGTCTAAGCTTGGGGATGCCCCGGTGGTTCATCCCTGCATATTTCAAGAATACTCAAGCATCTAAGCTTGGGGATGCCCAAGGCATCCCCTTCTTCATCGACAAATTATCAGGTTTCTTCTCTTGAAACTATATTTTTATTCGGTCACATCTTATGTACTTTATTTGGAGCATCTGTATGTTTCTTGGTTTTGTTTTTGTTTGAATAAATACTTGTGTGGGAGAGAGACACGCTCCGCTGGTTCGTATTAACACATGTGTTCTTAGCTTTTAATGTTCATGGCGAAGGTTGAAACTGCTTCGTTAATTGTTATATGGTTGAAAACGGAAAATGCTACATGTAGTAATTGGTATGATGTCTTGAATAACTTGATACTTGGCAATTGTTGTGCTCTTGCTTAAGCTCTTGCATCATATACTTTGCACCTATTAGTGAACAAATACATAGAGCTTGTTAAAATTTGGTTTGCATGAGTGGTTTCTCTAGAGTCTAGATATTTTCTAGTGAGGTGTTTGAACAACAAGGAAGACGATGTATAGTCTTATAATGCTTGTAATATGTCTTTTATGTAAGTTTTGATGTACTAGTTTATGCTTGTGTTTGCTTCAAACAACCTTGCTAGCTTAAGCCTTGTATCGAGAGGGAATACTTCTCATGCATCCAAAATACTTGAGCCAACCACTATGCCATTTGTGTCCACCATACCTACCTACTACATGGTATTTCTCCGACATTCCAAAGTAAATTTCTTGAAGTGCTACCTTTAAATTTCTATCCTCTACCTTTGCAATATATAGCTCATGGGACAAATAGCTTAAAAACTATTGTGGTATTGAATATGTACTTATGCACTTTATCTCTTATTAAGTTGCTTGTTGTGCGATAACCATGTTCCTGGGGACGCCATCAACTACTCTTTGTTGAATATCATGTGAGTTGCTATGCATGTTCGTCTTGTCTGAAGTAAGGGCGATCTACCACCTTATGGTTAGAGCGTGCATATTGTTAGAGAAGAACATTGGGCCGCTAACTAAAGCCATGATCCATGGTGGAAGTTTCAGTTTTGGACATATATCCTCAATCTCATATGAGAAAATTAATTGTTGCTACATGCTTATGCATAAAAGAGGAGTCCATTATCTGTTGTCTATGTTGTCCCGGTATGGATGTCTAAGTTGAGAATAATCAATAGCGAGAAATCCAATGCGAGCTTTCTCCTTAGACCTTTGTACAGGCGGCATAGAGGTACCCCTTTGTGACACTTGGTTAAAACATGTGCATTGCGATAATTCCGGTAGTCCAAGCTAATTAGGACAAGGTGCGGGCACTATTAGTATACTATGCATGAGGCTTGCAACTTGTAAGATATAATTTACATGATACATATGCTTTATTACTACCGTTGACAAAATTGTTTCTTGTTTTCAAAATAAAAGCTCTAGCACAAATATAGCAATCAATGCTTCCCTTTGCGAAGGGCCTTTCTTCTACTTTTATGTTGAATCAGTTTACCCATTTCTCTCTATCTTAGAAGCAAACACTTGTATTACCTGTGCATTGATTCTTACATACTTGCTTATTGCACTTGTTATATCGCTTTGCATTGACAACTATCCATAAGATATACATGTTACAAGTTGAAAGCAACCGCTGAAACTTAATCTTCCATTGTGTTGCTTCAATGTCTTTACTAAGAATTTATTGCTTTATGAGTAACTCTTATGCAAGACTCATTGATGCTTGTCTTGAAAGTACTATTCATGAAAAGTCTTTGCTATATGATTAATTGTTTACTCATTGCATCAACATTGCTTCGAATCGCTGCATTCATCTCATATGATTTACAATAGTATGATCAAGATTATGTTGGTAGCATGTCACTTCAGAAATTATCTTTTTATCGTTTACCTACTCGAGGACGAGTAGGAACTAAGCTTGGGGATGCTGATACGTCTCCAACGTATCTATAATTTCTGATGTTCCATGCTTGTTTTATGACAATACCTACATGTTTTGCTTGCACTTTATATCATATTATGGCATTTATTGGACTAACCTATTAACAAGATGCCACAGTGCCAGTTTCTGTTTATTATGTCTGTTTATTGCAGAAGGCCCAAAAACCAAAGTGCTCGGAAAAATCCAGAAAAATTACAGAAATTCTATTTCGCTGGAAGACTCACGGAGCTGCATGGGCAAGCCGGGGAGGCCTGTGGCCTCCTCACCATAGGCTGGCGCGGCCTGGAGGGTGGTCACCCCACCCTATGGTGTCGTCGCCTCGGGACTCTTCCGACTCCGACTCTTCGCCTATTTAAGCCGTCGTGACCTAAAACTTCGACACCACTTGACGAAACTCCAGAAAGACTCCAGGGGCGCCGCCACATCGCGAAACTCCAATTCGGGGGACAGAAGTCTCTCGTTTCGGCACCTCCCGCGCGGACGGGGAATTGCCCCTGAGCGATCTCCACCGCCTTCTCCACCGCCATCTTCACCGCCATCGCTGCCTCCATGATGAGGAGGGAGTAATTCACCCCCGGGGCTGAGGGCTCCGCTGTAGCTATGTGGTTCATCTCTCTCTCTTTGTGATCAAGTTGAATATTATCTATGTGCTACTCTAGTGATGTTATTAAAGTAGTTTTATTCCTCCTGCACGGTGTAATGGTGATAGTGTGTGCAACCGTGTTAGTACTTGGCATAGGCTATGATTGTAATCTCTTGTAGATTATGAAGTTAACTATTGCTATGATAGTATTGATGTGATCTATGCCTCCTTCATAGTGTGATGGTGACAGTGTGCATGCTATGTTAGTTCTCGGTGTGATTGTGTTGATCTATCTTACACTCTAAGGTTATTTAAATATGAACATTGAATATTGTGGAGCTTGTTAACTCCGGCTTTGAGGGTTCGTGTAATCCTACACAGTTAGTGGTGTTCATCATCCAACAAGAGGGTGTAGAGTAGTCCTGTTATGTGATCGTTGTTGAGAGAGTCCACTAGTGAACGCAGGATCCTTGGGCCTTGCTTCCAAGCATCGAATCTCCGTTTGTCTACTGTTTTGTTGAATGTTTGCTCGCTGCCATATTTCATTCAGATTGCTATTACCACTCACACTCATCCATATTACTTGTATCTCACTATCTCTTCGCCGAACTAGTGCACCTATTGTATTAGGTGTGTTGGGGACACAAGAGACTTCTTGCTTTGTGGTTGCAGGGTTGCTTGAGAGGGATATCTTTCACCTCTTCCTCCCTGAGATCGATAAACCTTGGGTGACCCACTTAAGGGAAACTTGCTGTTGTTCTACAAACCTCGGCTCTTGGAGGCCCAACACTGTCTACAAGAATATAAGCTCCCGTAGACATCATCCTCCATGTAGCAACTATTACAACTACTTTGAAATACTACTCAACATGAAATTTAAAGACAACCATAAGGCTCCTGCCGGTTGCCACAATACAATAATGATCATCTCATACATAGTCATCATCACATTATGGCCATATCACATCACCAAACCCTGCAAAAACAAGTTAGACGTTCTCTAATTTGGTTTGCATATTTTACGTGGTTTAGGGTTTTCGAGTGAGATCCAATCTACCTACGAACATGAACCACAACGGTGATACTAGTGCTGTCAATAGAAGAGTAAATTGAATCTTCACTATAGTAGGAGAGACAGACACCCGCAAAGCCACTTATGCAATACAAGTTGCATGTCGAGCGTGGAGCAAATCTCATGAACGCGGTCATGTAAAGTTAGCCCGAGCCGCTTCATCCCACTATGCCACAAAGATGCAAAGTACTCAAACTAAAGACAACATAAGCATCAACGCCCACAAAACCATTGTGTTCTACTCGTGCAACCATCTATGCATAGACACGGCTCTGATACCACTCTAGGATAACGTTGCATAGAAAACAAAAATTTTCCTACCGCGAGAACGCAATCCAAGCCAAGATGCAATCTAGAAGACGGGAGCAACGAGGAGATCATCGAGACTCACCCTTGAAGATTTCCAAAGCCTACAAGATGAGGCTCTTGTTGCTGCGGTAGACGATCACTTGCCGCTTGCAAAAGCGCGTAGAAGATCTTGATCACGGCGCCACGATCGGGCAGCACCTCCGTACTCGGTCACACGTTCGGTGTTGATGAAGACGACGTCCTTCTCCCCGTTCCAGCGGGCAGCAGAAGTAGTAGCTCCTCCTTGAATCCGGCAGCACGACGGCGTGGTGGCGGTGGCGATGGAGAACTCCGGCGGAGCTTCGCTAAGCGTTGCGGGAGAGGTGGAGGAGAGGGGGCGGCTAGGGTTTGAGAGAGGGGGGGGGGGGGGCGCCGGCCACTATAGGGTGCGGCCACCTTGTGGTGTTGGGGTGGCCGGCCCCCTCCCCTTGTCCCTCATTATATAGGTGGAACACCCAAGAGTTGATCTACAAGTCTTCGAATAAGACCCCAAACCAAAACCTTCCATATGACATGAAACCTACCCAAGGTGGGATTCCCACTTGAGGTGGGATTCCCACCTTTCCTTGGGAGGGGGTGGCCGGCCACCTTTGGTGGAGTCCACCTGGGACTCCACCCTCTAGGGTTGGCCGGCCATGGTGGTGCCAAAGTGATTTCTTCCGGACTTTTCTAGAACCTTCTAGAACCTTCCATAAATGCACCGGATCATTTTCAAACTTATAAATGACTTCCTATATATGAATCTTATTCTCCGGACCATTCCAGAACTCCTCGTGATGTCCGGGATTCCATCCGAGACTTCGAACAATACTTTGAACTCCATTCCATATTCAAGTTCTACTATTACAACATCAAACCTTAAGTGTGTCACCCTACGGTTCGCGAACTATGTATACATGGTTGAGATCTCTCTCCGACCAATAACCAATAGCGGGATCTGGAGATCCATAATGGCTCCCACATATTCAACGATGACTTAGTGATCGAATGAACCATTCACATACGATACCAATTCCCTTTGTCACGCGATATTTTACTTGTCCGAGATTTGATCGTCGGTATCAATCTATACCTTGTTCAACCTCGTCTCCTGAGAAGTACTCTTTACTCGTACCGTGGTATGTGGTCTCTTATGAACTTATTCATATGCTTGCAAGACATTTAGACGACATTCCACCGAGAGGGCCCAAAGTATATCTATCCGTCATCGGGATGGACAAATCCCACTGTTGATCTATATGCCTCAACTCACACTTTCCGGATACTTAATCCCACCTTTATAACCACCCATTTACGCAGTGGCGTTTGATGTAATCAAAGTACCTTTCCGGTATAAGTGATTTACATGATCTCATGGTCATAAGGACTAGGTAACTATGTATCGAAAGCTTATAGCAAATAACTTAATGACGTGATCTTATGCTACGCTTAATTGGGTGTGTCCATTACATCATTCATATAATGATATAACCTTGTTATTAATAACATCCAATGTTCATGATTATGAAACTAATCATCTATTAATCAACAAGCTAGTTAAGAGGCTTACTAGGGACTCATTGTTGTTTACATAACACACATGTATCAATGTTTCGGTTAATACAATTATAGCATGGTATATAAACATTTATCATAAACATAAAGATATATAATAACCACTTTTATTATTGCCTCTTGGGCATATCTCCAACACAATAGATGTTTATTAATTATTCTACTTGGGCATTGTTCGGGCTGGGCCGAACTTCGAGGCTCGATGCAAAAACACCAATCCTAGGACTGGTCTGGCCTGGCCGTCGGGCCTAACATTTCGCCCCAAGCCTGGCCACAACACATGCCTTGGACCAGGTCTCTTTCATATTTGACACATTTCTCAAGCCTAGACCCAACACGACTCCGACCATCAGACTTAAATCTTTGGCCTAGGCCTGGCCCGGCCTGGCCCGACCATCGGACCTAAATCTTTAGCCTAGGCTCAACCAGTAGCCATGCTCGGGCTACTCCATATCGGAAATTTCGGGAAGCACCTAACGATTGGCTCCGCATAACCCTGGCTACTATGAGTTCGGCCCATTTCGGCCGAGCAGATCTTTCCCCGTTTCTTCGTTCATGTGCGCTTCATGGTAATTTCAGCGCACAATAGAGTAGAGTATAGTCATTCGCACATACGTTTCATGTTTTGCTCACGCTCATTTTGTTACAGTGTTTCCTCGCGAGCAGTAAAATAAGGCTTTAGAACTCATGGTCATAAAAAATTGGATTGAATAAAAAAAATTTGAATCTAAAAAAATGTTCGAATTAAAAATGTTTAGATCTAAAATTTGTTCGAATCTCAAAAAAGTTTGAATTTGGAAAATATCTGAATCAAAAAATGTTTAAATTTTAAAAATATTCAAATCTAAAAATGTTTGAATCTGAAAATTGTTCGAATTTGAAAACAATCGTTATCTAAAAAATGTTTAAATTTTTGAAAATGTACAAATCTAAAAATTGTTGGATGTGAAAAATGTTCCAATTTTAAAAAGGTCCAAATCTGAAAAAGATTAAATTTTAAAAAAATTCAATTCAAAAAATTGTTAAATCTAAAAATGTTCAAATTTCGAAATGTTTAAAATTTGTTCCGATTTTAAAAATTCAGAAAAACTTGAAAATTTCAAATCTAAAAAAAATAGTTTTGGAAAAAGTTCAAAAAAACTGACAGACAAAAATAAAAAAAACCCGTCGAAACTCGAAAACCGAGAATACCATGAATAAACTGAAGAAAAATGAGAAAACTGTGAATAAACTGAAGAAAAACCGGAAAACACACGCTGTCATTGCTAGTGGGCCGGGCCAGAAATAATCCGCCCTGTGCGGAGCACCGGATCGCTCCTGCTATGAGCGGAGAATAGGAATCGCCGAAATTTTGGGCTGGGCCAGGCTCATGGCCAGGTATAAACTCATGGTGCTGCACGTTTTTGCGGTTTTTTTTATTATTTTTCGGCTAGTTCTTCTAGTTAGGTCTATGTAACCGGTTTTGTCTAGTTTGTCTGATTTTACCTTGGTTTGGCTGATTTTACCATGGTTTGGCTGGCTGGTTTTGATTTTCTAAAATTTGAACAATCATTAAATTAGAGATTTTTAAATTTTGAACATTTTTAATCTAAATAATTTTCATCTGATTTTGTTAATCTAAACATTTTTCAAATTTGAACATTTCTTAAATTTGAATATTTTGGCTCCCCTTTGCAAAGTCGACACACTGCACAAGCAATTATTCAGGCCAGACACTTGTTGATACGGTCATCTCCAGTGACTCACTGACTGAAGTGCATCAGCAGAAGCAGCAACAACTCACAAACCATTCCACATCTAGACGGTGACGGACGGACACAACAGGCTCCTCGCGTCGCACCCCACGCGACGCCGGGAGCCCACCCTCGCCGCGCCGCCAGCAGCCGGCCTACGCCGCCCCCTGCCGCCGCTGCCGCCGGTCCTTGCCGCGGTGGCGGGGGCCTCATCTTCAAAGGGGTGAGGTGGGTCCGAGTTCTTCTCCGTCGGGGTGGCCGGCCCGTGTGGGGCGTCGCCGGCTGGGAGGAAGGAAGCCGGGGCGGCGGCCCTGGGCCCCATCTGCTGCGGCGACGGGTGGTGCGGCTGGGCGCTCGCGGGCCGCGGCGGCGTGGCCGTGGCGCGACAGCCAGTGGCGGCGGGCGGGCCGACCCGGCTCGATCTGGGCCGTGGTGGGTTTGTCCGGCGAGCGGGGAGCAAGGAGGTGGCGCGACGGAGGGTGGGCGCGGTTGCAGTTCATGTTGCCGGCGGGGCGCGGCCCTGGTGGCGCGCTGCTGCTCCGGTGGTCAGACGGGCGGCGTGTACGCGGCCCGTGCTGTACAAATGACGGTGGTGCTAGGGAGAAGGCGGCCCGGGCGTCGTGCAGCTGCTTTGCGCAATGTGATTAAATCGCGAAGCAGTGCTTCTCGCCCCGGCTGTTGCGGAAGGGTTCTGGTGGGGTGCCGGGGCGGCTGCCCCGGGCAGCGGCGGTGTGTTGGTGGGCGAGGTGGTCGACGTCATTGGTATGCGGATTGGCCATGGTTGTCCTGCCGGTGTGGGAGGCCTCGACGGGAGGGGGATTACTCCGGGTGAAAGCTCAGCCCGACTAGGTCGGTGCCGGCGATGGCGACGCCCGAGGCGCCGTTCCCCTTCTTGAAGGCATCGTTGTGGAGCTCCTACCTCTCCTAGCTTCAAGGCTTCATGCTCTCCGGGTGAAAACCCAAGCTCTTGCCTCGGCCGGAGCGGGCGTCGGCGGCGATCTCGTCGCTTCCCTTCTTGGAGGCGTCGTCTTTGGAGCGCATGACCTTCACTCGGCGAGGGTGGATTGTTTGTCGGGCTGCGTTGCATTCCCGTCTGCGTTGGAGGATGCCGAGGCGGCGGCCTCGGGTAGGTGGCTGTGAGCCGGGGCGGCGGCCCCGGAAGGCGGTGCGGCAACATCTCTATGGTGCGGGGATGTGGCTTGCCACGGCTTGGGTGGCGACCCTGGCCGTGTGGGCGGTAGGGCAGTCGGCTCGGTCGGATGCGTCCTGGTGGGGACGGTCGGACGTTATATCGGGGCGGCGGCCCCGGATGAGTTGGTGTGATGCCCGTGGTCTGCGGCCGTTTGCCCTGTGCAGCTTGGGTTGCGGGTGGACGATTCGTGCGGCGTTGCAGCTCGAGAGCGAGCGGTGGTACGTCGGGGCGGCGGCCCCGGAAGGTGGTGGTGGTCTTGGTGGACGTGCAGGGCACGACGGAGCAGCGGTATGTCGGAGCGGCGGCTCCGAATGTTCGTCATCTTGGCAGTGTTGAGGACATCGACTTTGTGTCGCGGGGGCGACAAGGTCGTTTTGGCGCAGTTCTCTCAGAGGTTCGTCTTCAGCTATGTTGGAGTGTCCCGTGTCTGCTCCTCCCATAGTAGGCACGACGTCTTCTCTCCGGTTTGGTTGGATGGCAAGCTAGTCTTGGCGAGTGTGTTATCGTCCGCTTGTATCAGCAGTGGGTTTGTCCTTGTGGCGTGGCGAGTGTGGGCTTGGCCCCGTTGGTGCCTTTGTATGGTTTTCGCATGGTTTTCTCCTAAAAACTATGCACTTTCTGCTTAATTAATGGATGGGGCAAAACTTTTGCCTCCGTTTCAAAAAAAAAAAAAACTCACAAACCTTCTAGCGCCAGGCAACACTATCAAATGGAACTTGTTGATTGCAGGTACTAAGGGTGAGTTTGGTCACAAGTGAAGTTGTTTCCCGCACACGTGGAGAAAAATCGGCCTGTTTGCTTGACATGCTTGCATCGTTTCCATATACCGCATGAGTTTTAAATCAGTCCAAATGTTGGCCGGTCAGGTACGTTCGATTTGAGCTTTGTCGCGCGTGCAAGCTTTGGCTCTGACTAGATTCGATGCTTGTGGGTTCGGATGGTTTTACTGCAGGATTCTATATTAAACACTGGGATATTCTGAAAAATGATGTGTGTTCAGCTATAAGAGCATCTCCAGCCGTTGGGGCTCCCCAGGCCGAAATCCGGCGCTATTTAGCGCCGGATGGATGTATTTTTTGGTCTTGGGAGGCCCATTTTCCCAGTGGCGAGCCCATGGTCGTCTTCACCCACCGCGTGCATAGCGACGGTGTCGTCGGGAAGGGCAACCGTCAGAGTGCCCTCGTCGCTTTGAACCGCCGTAATAATGGTCCGCGAAGTGGTCTGGAGAGCCCAAACGCCTCGTCGGGAACGGTCGAAGTAGCCTCGACGCGAGAACCGCCGTAATGGAGCATGAACTCCGCGGAAGAGCAACCGCCGCTCTCTTCGTCGAGAGACCTACATATACAGTTTCCAACGGCCGACGCCATTCATCTATTCTCTCCTCACCATCTTCTGTCAACCATGAGCGATCGCTCTTGGCCATCGGACACGGACAGCGAGGGGAAGGCGCCTGGATGGCGCCATTGGTGGGATCCAGCTGCATCGTCCAGCAGCGACGATTCCCCCCCCGCCGGCCAGCAAGGACGAATGGGATGACGACGAGGAGGAGGACGAAGAGGCCGAGAAGCAGGCCGAGGAGCAGGCCGAGGAAGACGCCGAGAAAGAGGAGGAGAAGCAGGAGGATGAGGAGGAGGACGAAGAGGCTGATGAGGACGTAGACGAGGAGGACTCAACTTCCTCCGACGAGGAGGTGACGAGCCGGAAGCGCCGCCGCCACGACGATGAGGCGGGGCCATCTAGGAAGAAGAAATAGTTAAAGTTTGTTTTAAAGTTTTTATATGTAATTTTTATGTTTATTCGAATTATATATAATTTGTCTATGTTGCACCACTTGAGAGTTCAAAGCTTTCGTTCGACGATGGTATTACCGTAGATCGGGAAGACGAGGGTAGTGCCGTAGATCGGGAAGACGAGGGTATTGCCGTAGAAATCCAAGCCATTGTCGCCGACAGGTCGGGGCCACCGAACGGTTCCCGTGATTTTCTCTCATCCGGAGTCCCCGAGCGCTCCCCGGGGGGCCGGGGATGGCCTGGGCTCTCCGGACGGATGAAAGGCCTAATCCGGACGAAAACGAGGAACCGGGGGCGCGACTGGGCCGTTTTCGTCCATCCGGATGACAAAACGCCGTCCTGGGGGCCTCGTCGGGGAGACGGCTGGAGATGCTCTAAGGAGTTTTCTGGAGGGAGGTGAGATGCCGGAAGTGGTGAATACTACAGTTTTGGTTTTAATACCCAAAACCAAACACCCACAAGAATTGTCACAATATCGTCCTATCTCTCTATGTAATGTTCTGTATAAGATCGCATCAAAGGTCCTCGCCCTTCGGTTGCGTCTAGTTCTAGTGGAGATAATATCAGAGGAACATAGTGCTTTTGTTCCCGGGCGTTTGATCACGGACAATGTGCTAACATCATATGAGAGTATTCATTATTTAAAAAGGAAGAAAGGTAAGAGTGGGTCTTGTGCCATTAAACTAGATATGGCTAAAGTGTATGATAGAGTCGAATGGCAGTACCTGAGAGAGATTATGAACAAGCTGGGATTTGCAACAGTGTGGATCGATACAATTATGAAATGTGTATAATCTGTCTCTTTCTCACTTCGGGTGAATGGAAATTTCTCTGAGGTTTTCAGGCCATCACGTGGTATTAGACAAGGGGACCCGATCTCTCCCTACCTCTTCCTACTTTGTGGTGAGGGTTTGAGTTCTTTACTGAAGTTTAAGGGTCCAATGCACTTATCTAGGGGGATCCGTGTGGGTATACATGCCCCTTGGGTCTCACATTTGCTTTTTGCGAACGACTGCATGGTTTTCTCTCAAGCTTCATCTGAGGGAGCTGCAAGGCTGCAAGAAATTTTGGAGACATATCGGATAGGCTCTGGGCAATTGGTTAACAAAGATAAATCAGCAGTATTCTTTAGTGCCAATTGTATAGATGAGATGAAAGCAGAGGTTCATGAATTAGCAGGGATTAGTACCGAGGCATTAGTGGAGAAATATCTGGGATTACCCACATCATTGGGCAGATCCACGGATGAATAATTTGAGCATATCGTGTCGAAGAGAAAAAAAGTTAGTGAATTGGTATGCGAACAAGCACATGAGTGGTGCAGCTCGGGAGGTTTTGATAAAAGCCATTTGTCAGGCTATTCCAACTTACTCCATGAGTTGTTTTAAGCTATCAAAGAAGATGTGTAAGAAGATCACAAGTGTGATTGCGAGGTTTTGGTGGGGTGGAGATGACATTAAAAGGAAATTGCACTGGGAAAAATGGTCTGACATTTCTGTGCCTAAAGCTATGGGGGGCATGGGATTTAGAGACTTTCAATTGTCTAATCAAGCTATGTTAGCAAAGCAAGGCTGGAGGTTGCTTTCTAATCCGAATTCATTATGCGCAAAGGTTTTGAAAGGGAAGTATTATCATGATACAAACTTCCTAGAAGCCAGAACGAAAAGGAATTCATCTCATGTGTGGAGAGCTCTTTTACATGGAAGAGAAGCACTAAAGGAAGGCCTGATAAAACGTGTAGGGGGTGGATCTACGATCAGAGCATTAAAGGATCCATGGATTCCAGCTAATTTCAGCCGCAGACCTCTAGCTAGATGGAATGAAACTACAATCACAGTGGTAGACGAACTAATTGAAGATGTAGCGGGGACTAGATTGAGGATAAGGTGCATGATAATTTCATAACAACTGATGCTCGGGCAATCTGCAGTATACCACTTGGTAGGAATGCAGAGGATACATGGGCTTGGACACATAAGAAGAGCGGAATTTTTTTCTTTCAGATTAGTGTTTTTTTTTTCGATATGGGAGCATTGCTCCGGCCTCCGCATCAATAGATGCACACAGCCATGTTTTTATTAAGACGAAGGTTCAACAAATATCCTTATTACAACCCAGCGACATCTAAAGCTGTAAAAGTAACCAGTCAACCAAAGATGAAAAGAAAACAAAATCTATCCATCTTCAAACTTCGATTCTTTTAATGTGCCGCCATCCAGTAGCCTGGAAATAGCAGTCCCGTGCGACCGCCAATAGTCTGTTGCAACCAATATCCATAATATCCCGCTGGTCCTCTGGGAGAAGGTATGCCCATAGCTGTATCCAATGCGCCGCACGAAGAATAACCTGCAAAAAATTGGTTCCCTTCTGTTTATTAAACACAATATCATTTCTACTAGTCCATATCGACCAACAAAGTGCAGAAATGCCAATACGGATATGTTCTTTATCTCGCTTATTCACCCCATTTAACCAATTACCAAACATGTTAGTAATATTTGTTGGAGGAGGAATGTTCACTACAAGAAAAGTTCTGATAGACAACGTCTCAAAATCGTCCGCTAAGGGGTATTTTTCGTCGCCTATGGGCCTAACCCGACGATATGGGTTCTGTTGTGGAAACTGCGTCAGGCAAAGTCCTACGACGATTTTTTCGGTCCGTCGCGCTTGGGCGCCCTTCCGCCACGGAAAATCGGACCGTTGCCCAAGTGTTTCCGGGAGCCCGTTGACTGCTGACGTCATGCAACCGACACGTGGCGTAGCGCCGTTAGCGCGGTTAACGGCGTTAACCGGCTGAAACCCCGTGGTAGATGGTAGGCCCACACGAGGCCTGCCACGTCTTAAACGGGCCGGCCCATTAAGTTTGCGGGCCGGGCCAGCTGACTTAGATTGACCGGTCAACTATATGGCTGGGCTGGTCCATTAGTTACGTGGGCCGGGCCTAACCTCTAAGGTTGACTGGTCAAAACTTTAATGGGCCGGCCCACTAAGTATGTGGGCCGGGCCGAATGCACTCGTTTGACCGGTCAACAGGCAAAAAGGCCGGCCCACAAGACAGGTGGGACCCACTTTCCTGGTATCGGGCCGGCCCATTTACAAAGTGGGGTCCACATTAAAGCAACTGGGCCGGCCCAAGAAGTTATTGGGCCGGCCCAATTAGCATGTGGGTCCCACTTTCTGCTTATCGGGCGGCCCATTTAGTACGTGGGGTCCACATTTGATCAAATGGGCTGGCCCAACAAGCCAGTGGGCCGGGCCAAAAGCACCGGTGGGTCCCACTTTCCTGTTAAAGGGCCAGCCCATTTATTATGTGGGGTCCACCATATAGCAAGTGGACCGGCCCAACAAGATAGTGGGCCGGGCCAAAAACACAGGTGGGTCCCACTTTCCAGTTAAAGGGCTGGCCCATTTAGTATGTGGGGTCCACCTTATAGCAAGTGGGCCGGCCCAACAAGATAGTGGGCCGGGCCAAAACACTTGTGGGTCCCACTATCCTGTTAAAGGGCCGGCCCATTTAGTATGTGGGGTCCACCATATAGCTAGTGGGCCGGCCCAACATGCTAGTGGGCCGGGCCAAAAACACAGATGGGTCCCACTTTCCTGTTAAAGGGCCAGCCCATTTAGTATGTGGGGTCCACCATAAAGCAAGTGGGCCGGCCCAACACGCTAGTGGGCCGGGCCAAAACACAGGTGGGTCCCACTTTCTTCTTAAAGGGCCGGCCCATTTAGTATGTGGGGTCCACCACAAAAGCAATTGGGCTGGCCCAACTAGTTAGTGGGCCGGCCCAGTAGTGGGTGGGGTCCACCTTAAAGCAAGTGGGCCGGCCCAATAAATGTGTGCGGTCCACAGTAAATCAAGTGGGCTGGCCCAATAAGTAAGTGGGCCAGCCCGTTTAGTTGCTGTTTATATGCCGGCGTAATAGGCGCTTTAGGATTTTGCGGGCCGGCACAAATGTGATTTCGCTTAATTGGGCCGTTTAAGGGATGGGAATTCGTGATTTAGATACTGAGAATATTTACGCAGCATTGATTTACGTAGGATAGCCTCACTTACCACAAGCACCAAAGAAAAAATGCGCGAAAGAACTATAAAAACTAACTAAATATTACATCAGCTGCAAGGCATTGAAAAAATATTACAGAACCCAGAGAAATTGAATGGTAATTAAACCTAGCAATACAATGAAGGGATCCGGCAATCTTTTAAGTTGTCCATGCAGCACCTATATCCGAAACAAAGACATTACAAGTTAAGACAGCAACAATGGAAAGGCAAAGACACTACAATATTGTTTGCCAAAGAATTTGGAACTCATCATTTCGTCGTTATAACAAGATCATTGTAATGCGCACAATAAGCAAACAAAGAGTGCATGCCACATACCAACAGCCAATATAATGAGCATGTTAGAATGAAGCAATGAGACTTACTACTGCCGAGTCCCATGCAAACCAACATGTTCGGGGAGTACAAAATTGGCATGAACAACATAGTAGCAAAGCTATAAATTTTGTAACAACGATCTGAGCAAGATGAAGTTATGATGGCTACATCTACAGAGCAGGAATGTAAACCAAAAATAGAAGTTACGATGGCAAAAGCTAAAGAGGAGGGAATGTGAACCAACATGTGCCAAGTGCAATTACTTCATTTTGGCCGTGAACTAAATAATACTCCTGAACTTATAGTGAAGGGGATGCAAATCAAGATGTTTCGGGATATAAACTTGTAATGAGCAAACACATAGAGGATAGTTAATGCTGGAGCTTAGGATGGAACAGATACGAGAATATAGTGGGATCACTGTGAACTTGTATAAGAGGGAATGCAAACCAATATGTTCAGATTTCCATATGTGAGCGTCATGCCAAGTCGTAGAAACAAGTCAATAATGCAGCTTTTGAAGAACAAGATGGCACGCAAAATTATTATCTAGTAGTATGACAAGTTTATTTGTACTACGGGCTAGATAGCGAGTGATAGCATGCCAAACTAAGTCCTTACATTGTTAGCTTACAATGAACTAGATACAAAACAATGGCATCACCGTGAGGTACAGTGGAATGCAAGCCAACATGTTCATGGAGTAAAAAATTGGCACAAACAACATAGTAGCAGGCCATAATTTTTGTAACAACGATCGAGCAAGATAAAGTTATGATGGCTAGATCTACGTAACAGGGAATGTAAACCAAATATAGAAGTTACGATGCCAAAAGCTATAGAGCGGGAATGCGAACCAACATGTGCAATTACTTAAAATTGGCCATGAACTAAATAATAGCAGGATGTTACTATAATACCTATAATTTTTGTAACAACGATCATGTTAAAGATAGAAGTTATGATGGCTACATCTACGAAGCAGGGAATGCAAACCAAAATGTTCAATCGCTTAAAGTTAGCAATGAAGTAGAAAATAGCAACGTGTTACGGTCATAGCTAGGAATGAACTAAAAGAGCTTCAGACAAACAAGCATCTGAACCCAGAACATGGCGCTAAAACAAGGGACTTACATTAGGAGAAGCACTCTGTAGGAGTCACAACAGATCTTCCTGGGGTTGATCGATCCGGTGAGGAAGTACGCTACATGTGCTACTTGGGGTTGGAGAGACGGCCATTACACTTCATGGTTACTCATCTCATCGGCAAAAAAGTAATGACGCGTCGTTAGCACAAACAGGTTCCCCAAGATTAAACAAGAACTTGCAGCAAGCAATAGAAAAGCGACAGATGAAGAGTTTAGATCATGCACGGCGCCGGTGAAGCAGCATCCGGTTCATGCACGGCGGTGTCGGTGAGCAAGATCCGATGCGGTGGAAGACGGATCCGGCGAAGCGGCTAAGCTGAAGCGATCGCGGTAGACTGTCGGATGAGCATATGGTTTCGAGGTACGGCGGGGATGATCCGGTCCGGTTGATGACGGGGTCGATGAAGCGGCTCCGGCAGCAGCCGGATGACGAGATCGCGAGGGCTCGGGTAGGCCGGGGAAGTCCCGGGGATGTTCCGGTGCGGTGGTCGTGGAGGTGGGAGAGAGGGACTTGGGAAGTTCCGGTGGGTGGTCTGAGGGAAATGTATTTTTGGTGGGAGGGTTTCCGGGCTAGGGAGGCGGTGATCCAAAAAATGACGGGCATACCCCCCACCCCCCACCAACCGACCTTTCTGTCATCTCCGCAGTGAGGTAGAATGGGAATTTGGAAGCGTGTCAAATTTTTGTATTTTGTGGGCGGGAAGTTTTGCCGCTATGAAATTTTGAATTTGGCTAAGGTCCAACTATAATGATTAAAAAATGTGAGACCGTACTAGTACCTCTGTTCAAGGCCGAGTGCAAAATCAAATCATCATCACATTAAATACTGGTTACTACCATGATCATCATCTATCTCTGAAATTGGCTCATCCCCTAGATCTTGCAAATTATAGTGATAAAAAATTGTGAGACCGTACTAGTATTTCAGTTCAAGGCCGAGTGCAACATCAAAACATCATCACGTTGAAAATTTGTTACCCTGATCATGATCTATATCTGAAATTGGTGCATCCATTGCAAAGTATAATGCTAAAATTTTGAGTGACCGTACTAGTACTTCTGTTCAAGCCCGAGTGCAACATCAAATCATCATCATGCTGAAAATTTGTTACCATGATCATGATCTTTGTCTGAATTTGGCGCATCTGCTAAATGTTGCAAAGTATAATGATTAAAAAAATTGTGAGACCGTACTAGTACTTATGTTCAAGGTCGAGTGCAACATCAAATCATCATCACGTTGACGATTTTTTCTGTTACCATGATCATTATCTATCTATAAGAGCATCTCCACCACAAAGATCCTCTATTTGGGGACGCTGCTCCCACACCGGCGGCCCCAAAATGGCAGCCCCGATAGATTTTAAAATTTAAATTGACATCTAAAAACCCAAATTCATACGAAATTTATACCAAAGTAGCTCGAATTTAAACATAACTAAACATAAACTTAATCCTGGTCTACTGGCCGTCGGTAGGGGCGTCGACGGCCCTGCCTCGTCGTTGTTCTTCGCCATTGCCGCCTGCTTCCGTGCCCGCTTCTCCTCCGTTGCTTCGCGCATCTGGCGGTGGAGCATGGCGGCCGGCGTCGCATGGGCTTGCCGGCGGCGCTGTCCCCACGCTTCCAGCCTTTCCCGAGAAGCTTCGATCTCGGCGCGCCTCGCCTGCTGGCGAGCGAACGCGTCCCGGTGGCGATGAGCGTTGAGCTCGCGAGCCACGTCGCTCCGCCTCCTTGAGGCGGCGTCCCGCCTCCTTCGTGACCGTCTGGCGGCGCGATATCTCGAGGACGTGCTCGAGGTTCGCGTCGTTGACGAACTCGCGCTCCTCCTCCCTCAACCGCTGGTATCGTTGTGCGTTCAGCGACGCGAGGATCGCCGCCTGCTCCGGGTCGGCGGGGGCCTGCGGCGGCTCGCCCGACTGCGCTGACTCCTCGATCCGCCGCCTCTGCTTCCGCTTCTGCTACGTAGACATCGTGCCAGGACTCGAACCGTGGGTCCTCGTCCTCGTCGGAGCTGTGCTCGTCGTCGGCCTGCAGCTCCGGCTCCGGCTCCGGCTGCGGCTGCCGTGGTGGTGGAGGCAGCGCGCGGCCGTTGAGGCCAAGCATCGAGTAGGTGGTCTTCAGACGGCGCGGCATCTTGATGTGGAGAGTAGAGAATGGAGCGGCGGTGGTGGACGGCGTACATCCTATATATCTAGCGGTGGCAACTACCCACATTTACGGCGACTGGACGCCGCGTGGCCAGTCGCTGCCCTCGTGGCCAGTCGCTGCCTCGGTTTCCGCGCGGGAGTCCATTTAAAGGCCGACGACCAACCTTCCCGCGTCGTGGCCAGTCGATGCGAACCGTCGCGTCCTCTCAATGACAAGGCGCCTCCACCAGCGAAAACCGTCGTTCCGCGAGGCACCCGGAGCGCCTGATTCGCGCACCTGGCGAAGGGGCCGGCTCGGGGATGCCGGCGATTCTACTCGGCTCGACAAATAGCCGGCGCCGTTTGGAGCGCACCGGTGCGACTTGCGAGCCCTAAAACGACGCCGGCCCCCAAATCGCTATGGGTGCTCTGAATTTGGGGCGACCGCTAAATCTTGCATAGTATAATGATAAAAAATTGTGAGACCATACTAGTAGTTCTGTTTAAGGCCGAGTGCAAGATAAAATAATCATTACATTGAAAATTTGTTACAATGATTGCAAACTATAGCAATAACAGGAAAAAATGCTCAAGGATTACAATAACAGCAAAAATTCTCAAATACAACAAGTCGAAATAACTCAAATGATACAAGCCATACAAATGGCATCATCGGGAAAACTGCATTTCTGTTAGGTAGAATTCATCGGAGTGCAAGTAACAGCTGGCTTTCCATTAGATCTGCAGAGTAGATTATTAAGGATCTGCTCAATCCAAGCTTGCCTATTTTTCAATTCATGTATCTCATTGACTGTTATGATGATATTTGAATCTCTTTCATCTCTTTGCTGCTGAATTATATCAATTGATTCGTGTGCAAAGGCAGCGATTGTTTGCGCTGGAATGGCTGGGACAGTAGCTATCATCTGACAATCAGATGAATTGGCATTGTCACGGCTGTGCTGTGGAAAGACCTGGACACTTGATGTACATGCCCTGCCATCTGCCTTCCTTGCTCTATTCAGGGGCTGAAAACAAGACAAAGGCAAGTTACGAACCATACAATTTGAGAAAACAACCATATTATTAGTTGTCACAGATTTTTGCAAAGCATCAAAACAGATGGCAGATTTTCACAAAGCACAAGGCATAATATAACAAAGCAAGCTATCAACCCCAATGCAACAGCAGAGCAACCGGATGGCAAATATGAACAAAATAAATCAAGTAACTAGACGATTTGCCTAATAAAATAAGCCAGGAAACTGCATTACATTTGTCTATTAAAATTGACACTTGGAAGGGGTGCTTGAACCCTTAAGTTCCACAAAAGTGGTCATGTGGACAAAACTAGCCAGACATTGTGCGGTTGGAGAATCTCCAACCCCCTAAATTTCATTATTTTAATCATCGGCCAGCCATGGGAATGCCTCGAGATAAAAGAGAAATATATCCATTTGGTGCCAAATATAAACAAGCGGGACCAATTAAGACAAGATTAGACAAAGAACCATTCTGGGATTCATATAAACTGACATATTATTTCAATGTTTAACCCATGAGCGCAATATAAGGGAAGGAGAAACAAACAAATGAACCATTTTGTGCCTAAAAATAAAAGATGGGTCAGCCAAAAAGTAACAACAAATCTTATTTATGATACCCTACCGAAGGTGGATTTCCTACTACAGAAGGTGGCATTGGATTAATCAACGGTGAAATCCGAAAAAGTCTTACAAAAAACAAATATGCTCATTATATCCCACAACAAGCATGCCGGATAGTCGCAAGGTTTATATGTTTTAATCATCACCAACTCAATGAATCAAGGACTAATAACCAATTGAATCATCATCTGACTCATATTCACCAAGCAAAACATTCTTATCATTATGGAAGAAATCCGGAAGAGATAACGGTATGAGGAAGTGCATGAGCAATCAAACATTATGTGGCTGGAATAAAATGCCGAGCATTTAAGTTAAGCGAGAACAATTAAATTGGTTTAATCACGATCAAACAAAAAAAGATTAGACAGGCAATAGAACAAGTTTGAGAAGCTAGCAGGAAAATGAACGAAGACGTGCAATTGTTATACAAATAGCATGATTTATTTCAAACCAGCTTATCCTATCTATATGGAGAGTAAATGTGTTAAACACAAACTGGTTCCAGCACGATAAGCATATCAATACAAAAATGAAAGGTACTTACTGGATTATAGGGGTGATTCACTCCCACGATTTGTCGTGTTCCATGTGATAGTGCAACATGACATTACAAAGAAAGAGTTAGGGTTGCAGCTCTTGAAGAACAAAAACAATGAAGAATTTAAATGTACCAGAGCAATGAGTTCACACATGTACTACAAAGATGGCAAAAGGATAGCGAAAGGAAATAGTAATTGGCATTTACCGTCATTGTTTACAACAAAACAAAGATGGAAATTATAATGTAAAACCTTGTGAACACAGAAGAGCACAGTAATGGCGGAATATAAAACAACATTTTGCAACTAACAAAACAGCAGACGGTGGCTATGGTCCCAAAGACACAACCTGTCACCTCGAGAATAAGAAAAGCAAACAAACATGTAGGTTTCCTAACAAAAATAGATGAATTACATAGCATGCAATTACCGTTCTAACATTAGGACGAACTAGATAGATATTATAGGGGTGTTTCTTGAGAGTTTATAATGCGAGTGGAACGCTTTGCTAGTCTTAGTATGAACAAGACAAAATTAATACTATTTTTTGCAACACACATTACAATCATAGACGCTCACACATACATACATACACTCATCACTCAAGCACACACACTACCCCTTCGAGCACCTTCAGGAAACTGCATCCAAGAAACTGTTCCGACGGGTATTGAGATTGACGAAGTCACCACTAGCACCACAATGTCATCGGGAACGCCGCATCCCATGTAAGAATATTCCTCCATTTTTGAGACACCAAAGTGTTAAATCAAAAGCTGCCACTCTCCTAACCATCCAAACACAGGTTGGTTCTCAGTGATTTGGTACTTGACATGTACTACATGATATCTAAAATGAAGTCGGTGTCGTGCTAACAAGCGAGGTGGTGTGTCGTTGCTTGATCGGAGTCGGTGTGATGCCATCACAAGATGAAGTGCATGGTCCATGTGATCTGGATTAGGGGATACTAGCATAATACCCGTGTGTTGCAACGGGTTAATAACGAAAGATGGCTCCCTCCAAATATAGAATAAATGGAATATAATCGCAATGTCTATGTCCAGGATGTGTGACCACATGGTCCTCATTTTCTTTAGAATCATGTGATGTCAAGATTATCATACAATGTGCACTATTTTTTGTCATCATCGAGACAACTTCGATGCTCGATCGACCGATCCGAGTTGATCAATCGACCGATCTAATTAACATGTTTGAACAAACGATCGAATAATTCATAGTATTTATTGAATGATACTCCCTCCGTGCCAAAAATAAGGCGTCTAAGGATTAGTTAAAAGTCAATGTTTTTAAAGTTTGACCAAGTTTACACACAAAAATATAAATATTTACAATACTAAATCATTATCAATAGAGTCACCCTAAAGTATAATTTCTTAATATGTCAATTTGATATTGTAGATGTAAATATTTTTTAAAATATTTGGTCAAAGTTTGTAAGGTTTGACTTTTGACCAATCCTTAGATCGCCTTACATTTTGGGATCTGAGGGAGTATATCGTAAAAGGTGCCCATTTTACACCATCTTTTTTAACAAAACACGGTACAATATAAATGCTCACTAAATGCATACTCGCTCCTACGAACGCACAAATGCACATGCAATCTCTATGAACACCTTCGAGATACTTTGTCTGAGAAACTGATTTGTCGAGAACACACGTCGAAACGTGGCCCCAACTGAACAGATATTTCTCTTTATTAATGAAACACCCACACATGAAACATGGTTTTTTTAGGGAGAATGTCACTGCGCTCCAAAACATGTGGTTGATTCTTGTCACTAACCTCTTAAAAGTCATAGTGGTATGAAAGCTTTGTTTTTTTTAAGGATTTTTAGTTGCATAAGTGTTGAGATTTGTATGTCCTACGAATTTTAAAGGGAAAATGCATGCACGTGCAAAAATTAGGAAAAGAAACCTAGAGTCATATAGGTTGTCACTGTATGTTTGCGAATGAAAGAAAAGTTAGAAAATTTAAAGTAGCACGGCAAGAGGAGCCTAATCAATGGGTCTCTTTTGGCCTTTTTCTTTTTTGCCGATTGTGTCGATCTAACCGGGATTGCCGGACACGCGTTGATGAACTACGGCAGAGGAGAAAGGACGGATCACCTGCCGATCTTTTACAGAACTATTCCAGAAAGGATATAAAGATTGACCGGTACAAAAACCATCTCCATCAATCTACGCTCGTTAAGGAGAGGGTTCCTTAGAGAATAAAAAGGGGAGCGAACGAAAAAGATGTGTGGCTGAACCGATCTATGCTTGTCTTACCGATTAGAATTAGGAAAGGGATGCTGATTTTGCTACCTAGTGCTACGGATTGGATTTTGGTCGTGACCTAACTAATCCTGATAAGAACTCCTCATGGAGCCGGTCACGCTGACCTTACTTTTTATGTTCGGGGTGAGTTGTATACACGTTTGACGTACCATCACCAACCACCGCGGCCTATTTTAAATTTAATAGTAAAGATAGTTTATATGACAAGATTATGGGGGGGATTGTTAGTAGTAATCTTATCAATGTGGTTGGCTAGTAAAGGAGCTAGCTTAGTCATGAAGTATCCAAGGTATGTAGAGAGAATTGTAGAATGGGGAATGTTCTAGAGTAAGATATTTACGAGTAGTATGAAATATCTAGAGTTTGTAGAGTATTCTAGAAGTATGGTATAGGGTTTGGATTCTGGCACATGGCAACAATCTAAAGGGTCATGTACAAAAGTTTAAATAGAGTATCACCCGTCCCATGTAAGTAAGCTTTGTACCACTGAGATATCCAATAAAGCTTCCTAGTAGTAGTAGCCCTGTGTGTAAGTGTATGTGAGGCACAAGCTTCCTAGTATTATAAGCCCTGTGTGTGAAGCACATCAAGACAAAGAGCTCAAGGAGTGGCATGGGCAAATGCGCAGGATCCTGCCATCTGCCACGCGCATTGAGAGCGGGGCGGAGCTGGATCTATGGGACTTCTCTGTCGATGCTTTTTTAGACGGACGAATCAGTATATAGACACATTCTAGTTGACCAAGACATGCTTGAACCTTCTATGGTAACAGACCAAAACGTGTAGGGGGAGGGGTCTGGTTACCTCGACGGCGGCTTCGTGTAGTCATACTCGGCATCCTTGCGGGTCACGTTGATGACGGCGGGGGTGCTGCGGTTGCGGTGGGCGTCGGCGTCGAGGAAGCAGATCTGGGGCGGTCGATGATGGGTTCGGGGAAGCAGATCTGAAATGAGGGAGTCGGTGAAGCAGATCCGGTGCAGTGCACGGCGTCGTTGGTGAAGCGGATCAGGTACGGCAGACGAGGGAGTTGGTGAACTCAGATAGTGCAGGTCTGCACGCGGCGTTGGTGAAGCGGATCCTGGGTGCGCTGGATGAAGCGGGCCGGTGAAGCAGATCCGATGCAAGACATGGCGGCGTTGGTGAAGCGGATCCGGTGTCATGCGGACGAGGGAGTCGGTGGCCTCAGGTAGGTGAGGTGGTATGCCGGCTAAGTACGGCTGGGATATTCCGGTGCGGTGGTTCGGCAGGTGAGAGATGATGGGCCTGGAGTATTGCGACAGATTTTTTGCGGAAATGGGGAAGACGAATGGAAGGCGGTAGACTATATATATCAGAGGGGATGTGTAAATTACGAACGAGACCCCAACCAACGCCGGCTTCACTTGTCTGCCTTTGCGTCATTGGTAATAGGGGTCGAAAGGGAATTCGAAATATGTGTATGGAGGCGGGAGTTTTGGCGCTCAACTCGTATTTTGAATCTCCCTGGTGTATAAGCAGTACAGTATACTAGATATTGAATCATAGACCAGGGAAGACAAGTACACAGAGTACAAAAATATCAGAATGTCTACATTGCATGATGCTGATCTACCTTGCGTTAGTGTTTGTACTTTGTAGTGGTAGCTAAGTGGTGCAAAGAAGACATATTTGTAATTTCTACAACTAAGATATGTCTATATACATCCGTATTAGACAAAACTAAGACACCTCCTTTTAGACGAAGGTAATATTAATTTTGAATCTCTTTGTACTAATGTTGATGATTTTTAATAGATCTTCAGAGTTTCGTAGAAAAAAACTAGGCTCCTCTCGAGAAACAAATAAGCATACAATTAATTAAGTACGTGGGCGGTTATTATTATTTTAACAGGGAAACTGCATTCGTGCCCTATGGCCCGTCATCTTCAAAACCGTCCAAATGCATGCATCTAGCGACGGGCGGTTTGCGAGCCCTGGCGTGGCGGTTAACATTCGTCTTCCTCATTTCGTCTTCTCCCGACACTCGCCTGTGCTCCTCTCTCGCTACCCTCCATGGAAGCGTTCTACCAAGGACACACTTTCCTCGCTCATGGAACAACCACCATTACGGCGAACTATACCAATATGGCGTCTAAGGTGGAGGAACACATCAACAAAATCGAGTTGATACTGGAGAAAGAAGACTCGTACAAAATTGTTGGCCTAGACGTAGAGTACACCTATGGGCCTGAACAGAAGGCTGCCCTCATACAGTTGTGCATGGGCACGCATCGCCTCACATGCAGATTTCCTCGCCGACCAAACTCCATGCCCCAAACTCGCTGACTTTCTTGGCAAGGCTGACGTAACATTTGCAGGTGTTGACATCGGCAACGACATTACCAGGCTTGGGCGTTGCAACCTCTCAGTGGCGAACTTCGTGGACATCCAGAAAAGGTGGAAGCCTGCCGATTCCACTAGTAACAATAAGGATTCGTTGGCTGACTATGCTGCGGCCATTATAGACAGCCAGTACAAATCTATCATGAAAAAACTTACGAAAGAGGAACACAAGCTGTGGAAGCTGTGTGCCCTTGTCCATGAAGCATATCCCGTATGCAAGCATCGACGCATACGCGACATATGAGGTATACAGCGAATAGTGAACTTTGAGAAGGGTCAACAAAAATTTGCGGAATTCCAGGACAGCGGGAGTAAGAAGAAGAAGAAGAAGAAGAAGAGCAACATGGTACAGGCTGTGGAAGCTGAAGAGGAAGACCACTGATAAGTAGTTCTGTACATCCAGCTATATTTTATCCTAGTGTTAAAAGTAGTACAGCACTAGTATGTATACGATCGTGTGTGTATGCACCCAGTGATAAGTAGTTCTGTACATCCAGCTATATTTTATCTTGCAAGTAGTTTTAAAAGTAGTACAATACTACTGTAGTATGTACGATCGTGTGTGTATGCTCCCAAAGGTCATGAGTACATAACTGATGATAATAATACTAATATGTATGGTAGATCTTTTTTTATCTTGCATACTCCCTACGATCCATAATAAGTGTGCCGTTTCACTCTAACAGCATCCACTGTGTTGTCCACAACAGCTATCCTCGTCCACAAGCAATAAGTGTAGTCCATGCCCATATATATAGTGGACACGTACAAGCTTTTGGTTGCCCATAAGTAAATAGTAATTATTTTACTACGTGCTCTGTCTTGCATGTGTGTACTTCTAACAAATATGTGCGTCCCAGCGTGTGCCAAACTTAACCTTATACTGAGTATATTGTATAGTATTACTCCCTCCGATCCACATTACTTGATGCTAAAATGGAAGTATCTATAGCTACAATATGTCTAGATACATCTACATTAGAGTCAAGTAATGTAGTTGCTGTTTCAGTAATCTTGTGGTTCCCATAGGTGGTTCCTTAAATGACAAAAGTCATGACCATATCTAAACCATGATTAAGCCGAACCTCTGCCCCAAGACATGACATCTCTTCTAGTAGAATGCTCTCCGTCCATAATAAAATAATCAATGGATGGGACCTGGATACCTTTGTTGGGAAGGTATCGTCACCGCCGAGTAGGGTGTATGTAGGCATCCTATCACGTCAGACAGCTATCCGATAGTAATATCCATCTCCCAAAGGTGACCCGCCTATGTGTGTGTCTTGTCTTGTCGATCCATGGACATGGCACCTATCGAGGTACTCCACTGCTGATGATTTTGTAGAGTACGTATATTTATATGAGCACGATGCTTTGAACAAAGTTGTCCCGGTCACCTCAAGGTTGCATTAGCAGGACGAAAAACAGTTACTCCCTTTCTTGTTCTTTTCCTTTTGTTGTCACATATTTGAAACCAATAAGTTCAAGTTATGTTCCTGATGATGTTACCCAACAATAGAAGCGAAACTGAAATAATAGTACAACTCAGACAGTGTTAGTACTAGTACTTTACTAGAGGTTACATCCGCATTAGCACTATACTAGTACGTATCATCATATGGAGTAGGAGTACTTATTTTGAGGATTAATTGTTCTCCTTCTCGATGCGAATGTAGAAACGCAGCAGCTTGGAAGGTCCACCAAGCACTAGGTACAGCGGCGGCACCGAGAGGAACGACGTGAGTTCATCAAATGCGACGTCGCCCGGCAAGGCGCAGCTCGACGCCTCCAAAGACACACTCACGGGCTCCTCGCGTGCGCCAACGAGCACGACGCCGGCCCATTCGCCCACATCTTTGCCGTGTACAGAGGCCACACGCACGCGGCCGCCCTAACGCACACGGTAGACACGATGGTGGTCGAAGTCGAACCGAGCACGCCGATGATCAGGACGAACACGGCGCCGTCCTCCCCTTCGGCGATGATCCGCAGGCACGGCGAACCCGGCACCAGCACCGGCACCTGGAACACTTTGGTCGTGTTGTACGGCGGGAGCTTGTGCACTTGGATCGAGTGGGCCGCTGCAAAGTGGGCGACGAGCGCTGTTGGCGGGGCGGCGAAGTCGCAGCCGGGCTCCGTGCAAGCGCAAGGGGCGTGCGGGCATGCAATCTTGTGGTCGTGGACCTGGTGGTAGGCCACCAAGCTCCCGCAGCTGCTGTGGGGGCACTCAACCGTCGCCGCTGATACGACGGCATCCATTGCCGGGTCCTGCTCGAATCCGCCGCGGGGTTCCACGCACCTATGGCACCGGTTCCCGGGAAGCTCGCTGAGGCAGCGGCCGCAGGCCAAATGATTACCCTTGCACTGCACAAATCAAAGTTCGTGGATTCCCATTTTTGCAGTAGTGAACCCACAAAAGAAACATCAATGGAGTGTGGGAGGGAAAGGGATCGACCTTGAAGACAGGGGGCTGGAGGGGCTGGGAGCAGAAAATGCAGTGAAGCACGGTGGAGTCCATCTTCGTGGTAACGGTGACAGCTTTCCAACATTGCGAGCGCGAGGAGTATGGCCTATCGATGGCCTCTCTTATCTCCTAGCCTCGAGGCTGGAGTACTCTATTTAAGGGGATGGGAAGGGATTTTGCTTAAGACGAGGAAAACCCAATATAGTACCTCCATCTCAAAGCTTAAGGCTTATACGGAGTATTATTTTTAGAAAGTCAAATTATGTCAAAATTGACTAAGCATTTAATAAAATCATGGTAGTTAAAAAATGTGTATCTCCACCATCATACTATTTGAGACTATATTTGTGATGGTAATAGGCACAACTACATACACAAAAATTGACATCATCTGATTATTAGTTATTTGGACTGCGGGATGAACTTTTTGGAACTGTGCATTAAGCACCGGTAACCACTTAGGGCTTCTTTGATTCATAGGATTGACATAGGAATTATGTTGGATTTGATTCCTATGGGAAAATTTCAATCCTACACCTTTCCTATTTCTACACTCTCCACATTCCTTTGAATCAAAGCAGCAGTGCTTCTTTGTTTTTTATAGTAAGTGAAAGGACATCTAAAAAACAGGAGAAATGATCTGGAAGTGCACATAGTTTTATATAAATCAGATGGAGGGGTTACAATTACATATAGTTGGAGTATTCACTTCCGATTCACAAAAAAAAGGAGTATTCACTTCCACGCTGCATTATTATTAAGTATAAGTACTACTACAAACAGTTCAGCACAAATATGAAACGAGGAATCCATAAAAAATAGCAGCCGTACGAACAATCAAGTACTTTTCAGCGAAATTTATCATTCCTCAGGACAAATTGACAGTTTTTTCAACTACGCAAAGTAGCAGTAGATACATCTGCTTGCATATGCGAATGTAGAAACGCAGCTCCTTGGACGATCCAGCACCAACGAGGTATGGCCCCGGCAGCGCCCAGATCTTCACCCTATAGAGCGGCCACACGGATGTGGCCGAACTGACGCATACCAAAGACAAGACAATGGCTGGGCTGAGCGCGTCGATGTAGGACGAACACGGAGCCGTCATCCCCTTCGACGACGAGCAGCCTGCACGGCGAGCACGGGTGCGTCATGGTCACCCGGAACTCTATGGACTTGCCATACTCTAACCTGTGCACCTGAATCGAGTGGGCCTCTGCGAGGTGAACGAGGAGCGCTGACGGTGGGGCGGCGAAGTCGTAGCCCTGCTCCGTGCAGTTGCACCGGCCGTGCGGGCACGCGATCTGGTGGCTTAGGGACTCGTGGTAGCTGACGATGACCCCGCAGCCGTCGTGGGAGCACATGACCTGCGCCGTTCCAGCGATGTTGTACGTGATGGCCTCCAAATTCGTAGCGTTTATTTCCATAGTGCCGTCCATCGCCGCCAGTTGGTTGAATCCGGAGCCGCGCTACTCTTCTTCTGGCGCCGTTTACTTGGAACCTCGCCGACGGTGGCAGGCGGCAGGCCTCATACCACGCTGCAACTCCGATCAATATTAATCAATGGAGTCTGACAGACAAATGATGCGATATCTAAGGCCGGTTAGAGAGAGAGAGAGAGAGAGAGAGAGAGAGAGAGAGAGTGTGTGTGTGTGTCCGTGGCGGGGGGGGGGGGAGAGAGTTTGTTCACTTCTTCTTGGTTTAAAACGAGGATTCGTACAAGGAAATAGAGCCCGCATGCTCGGCTGGGTAGACAGCCAGGAGTGACCCCAACATGGTCGTGCCACAAGGATTCATGTCAAATGAAAAGGGAAGCATGTATCTTTGAATCTTGTCAAATCCTAGGTTTGACCAAGATAATTTAAACAAGTTTAAAACATGAAAATGAAAAGGGAAGCATGTATCCTTCTTAGTCACTCTAAAATGAAGTTTTTGGGAGGTTTTTGAAATTTCCATGTTTGAAACCCAAAACCACTTCTCTTCATGCTTGACTTCATAAGACGGAGTTTAGGGGTTAGGGGGTAGATACATGATTTGTATGGTTTGATATGTCTAGACCTTGTTTATCAATTTTAATGCTTACTATATGACATAAGAAGACTATGTGATTTTGTTTTTCATTTTTCTGTATGCACTATAATAATCAATCGAGTTTTTACACCAACAGATCTGTCACTTACGTGTGGTGCCCACGCTTGAGGTCCCACACTTCAGTGATTACAAGTCACGTGCAATAGGTAAGCAAACTCCCAGCCATCTTCTTTGTCAATAGTAGACGCATCAGCATGCGTATTGGAAGTATGTGGGTCCTTCTGGATCCTTCGGTTGTCCCTCTCACAAAAAAAAACAAATCTCTCTCATTCTCGGCCTCGCTCGAATCGCTCGCTCGCACCTCCTGCTCACTGACAAACCCTGCACAAAAGTCATTATCATTACCCGAAAAAGTGGAGACACCATAATGCTCTCCCTTCTTCTCTCCTTCCGAGTGATCCCTCTTCCTCCGAGTTTCACTCGACGGGCAAATACCCATGTGCTGCATAGTAATAATAAACAGGTAGTAGAAAAATTGATATAGGAATCCATAATTAAATATTTTAAACTAGGGTTTTGCCCAGTTCTACAAATCAAGGGTTCAAAAAAATCCAACTACGGGGTTCGAACAACACGATTCTAATCCAAGAATTTTTTCGACCTCATCCAAATGGCCTCAAACTATAGGGTTAGTATCTAGTGCAGTATGTGTGAAAATGTATGCACTATGTGTGCTATAAATTGTATGTCTTTCAAATTTGAACCAAATTTGAATAAGTTTGAAATATTTGAAAAGGGGCTTTTGGCTTAAACGTTTGAAACCAAAACCACTTCTCTTCATGCATGCTTGACTTCATAAGATAGAGTTTAGCTAGGGTTCGGGGGTAGATACATGATTTTCCTGGTTTGAATATATGTCTAGACCTTGTTTATCAACTTAATTGAATGCTTACTATATGACATAAGAAGACTAGCTATGTGCCTTGGTTTTTCATTTTCTGATTTTTTTAAAAAATTATGCCCATTTGAATCTTGGTAAAATCCTAGGTTTGACCATGGTTTAAACAGGTTTAAATCATGGATATGAAAAAATAAGCATCTATCCTTCTTAGTCACCCCGAAATGTAGCTCTTGGGAGGGTTTTTCAAATTTCCATGTTTGAAACAAAAAAAATCACTTCTCTTCATGCATGCTTGACTTCATAAGACAGAGTTTAGGGTTAGGGGTGTAGATATATACATGATTTTCTAGTTTGAATATGTCTAGACCCTGTTTATCAACTTTAATGCTAACTATAGACATAAGAAGACCATGTGCTTTGGTTTTCATTTTTCTGTTTTTTTTGAATTTTATGCCCATATATTTGAATCTTGGTCAAATCCTAGGTTTAACCAAGATTTAAACAAGTTTAAAACATGAAAATTAAAATGTAAGCATGTATCCTTCTTAGTCACTCTAAAATGATGCTTTTGGGATGTTCTTGAAATTTCCATGTTTGAAACCCAAAACGACTTCTCTTCATGTAGACTTCATAAGATCGACAGGGGGTAGATACATGATTTGTCTAGTTTGGATATACCTAGACCTCGTTTATCAACTTGAATGCTTACGATATGACATATATATATAAGAAGACTATGTGCTTTTGTTTTTCATTTTTCTGATTTTTTTGAATTTTGTGCCCACCCATTTGTATCTTGGTGAAATCCTAGGTTTGATAATGATTTAAACATGTTTAAAATATGAAAATGCAAATGTAAGCATGGATCCTTCTTAGTCACTCTAAAATGAAGCTTTTGGTAGGAGGTTTTTGAAATTTCCATGTTTGAAACCCAAAACCACTTCTCTTCACATGCTTGACTTCATAAGAGAGAGTTAATTATTTTAGGGGTTAGGGGGTATAGATACATGATTTTTGTGGTTTGAATATGTATGGACCTTGTTTATCAACTTTAATGCTTACTATATGACATAAGAAAACTATTTGCTTTGGTTTTTCTTTTTTCAGATTTTTTTTTCAATTTTGATGCCCATTTGAATCTTGTCAAATCCTAGGTTTGACCAAGATAATTTAAACAAGTTTAGAACATGAAAATGAAAAGGGAAGCATGGATCCTTCTTAGTCACTCTAAAATGAAGCTTTTGGGAGGTTTTTCAAATTTCCATGTTTGAAACCCAAAACCACTTCTCTTCACATGCTTGACTTCATAAGACAGAGTTTAGGGTTAGGGGGTATAGCTACATGATTTGTCTGGTTTGAATATGTCTAGACCTTGTGTATCAACTTTAATGCTTACTATATATATGACATAAGAAAACTATTTGCTTTGGTTTTTCTTTTTGCTGATTTTTTTTTTCAATTTTGATGCCCGTTTGAATCTTGTCTAATCCTAGGTTTGACCAAGATAATTTAAACAAGTTTAAAACATGAAAATGAAAAGGGAAGCATGTATCCTTCTTAGTCACTCTAAACTCGGGTTTTGCCCAGTTCTATAGATCAAGGGTTCGAACAACACGATTCTAATCCAAGAATTTTTTCGACCTCATCCAAATGGCCTCAAGCTATAGGGTTAGCATGTAGTGCAGTTTGTGTGAAAATGTATGCACTATGTGTGCTATAACTTGTATGTCTTTCAAATTTGAACCAAATTTGAATAAGTTTGAAATATTTGAAAAGGGGCTTTTGGGAGGATTTTGAAATTTCCATGTTTGAAACCCAAAGCCACTTATCTTCATGCTTGACTTCATAAGACGGAGTTTAGGGGTTAGGGGGTAGATACATGATTTGTATGGTTTGATATGTCTAGACCTTGTTTATCAACTTTAATGCTTACTATATGACATAAGAAGACTATGTGATTTGGTTTTTCATTTTTCTGTGTTTTTATTTTTCTGCCCATTTGAATCTTGGTCAAATCCTAGGTTTCACCAAGATTTAGACAAGTTTAACACGTAAATGAGTTAACTTGGATTTCCTACGCTTGAATCCATAGGAAACTTTGTTCTAATGCACTATAATAATCAATCGAGTTTTTACACCAACAGGTCCGTCACTTACGTGTGGTGCCCACGCTTGAGGTCCCACACTTCAGTGAGCACAAGTCACGTGCAATAGGTACGCATACTCCCAGCCATCTTCTTTGTCAAGAGAAGACGCATCAGGATGCGTATTGGAAGTCTGTGGGTCCTTCTGGATCCTTCGGTTGTCCCTCTCACAAAAAAAAAATCTCCCTCATTCTCGGCCTCGCTCGACTCGCTCGCTCGCTCGCTCGCACCTCCTGCTCACTGACAAACCCTGCACAAAAGTCAACATCATCACCCGAAAAAGGGGAGACACCATAATGCTCTCCCTTCTTCTCTCCTTCCGAGTGATCCCTCTTCCTCCGAGTTTCACTCGACGGGCAAACACCCATGTGCTGCATAGTAATAATAGAAAGGTAGTAGAAAAATCGATATACGAATCTATAATTAAATAGGTTAAACTCGGGTTTTGCCCAGTTCTACAGATCAAGGGTTCAAAAAAAATCCAACTACGGGGTTCGAACAACACGATTCTAATCCAAGAACTTTTTCGACCTCATCCAAATGGCCTCAAACTATAGGGTTAGTATCTAGTGCAGTATGTGTGGAAATGTATGCACTATGTGTGCTATAAATTGTATGTCTTTCAAATTTGAACCAAATTTGAATAAGTTTGAAATATTTGAAAAGGGTCTTTTGGCTTAAACGTTTGAAACCAAAACCACTTCTCTTCATGCATGCTTGACTTCATAAGACAGAGTTTAGCTAGGGTTCGGGGGTAGATACATGATTTTCCTGGTTTGAATATATGTCTAGACCTTGTTTATCAACTTAATTGAATGCTTACTATATGACATAAGAAGACTATGTGCCTTGGTTTTTCATTTTCTGATTTTTTTAAAAAAATTATGCCCATTTGAATCTTGGTAAAATCCTAGGTTTGACCATGGTTTAAACAAGTTTAAATCATGGATATGAAAAAATAAGCATCTATCCTTCTTAGTCACCCCGAAATGTAGCTCTTGGGAGGGTTTTTGAAATTTCCATGTTTGAAACAAAAAAATCACTTCTCTTCATGCATGCTTGACTTCATAAGACAGAGTTTAGGGTTAGGGGTGTAGATATATACATGATTTTCTAGTTTGAATATGTCTAGACCTGTTTATCAACTTTAATGCTAACTATAGACATAAGAAGACTACGTGGTTTGGTTTTTCATTTTTCTGTTTTTTTTTGAATTTTATGCCCATATATTTGAATCTTGGTCAAATCCTAGGTTCAACCAAGATTTAAACAAGTTTAAAACATGGAAATTAAAAGTTAAGCATGTACCCCTTCTTAGTCACTCTAAAATGAAGCTTTTGGGATGTTCTTGAAATTTCCATGTTTGAAACCCAAAACGACTTCTCTTCATGCTAGACTTCATAAGATCGACGGGGGGTAGATACATGATTTGTCTGGTTTGGATATACCTAGACCTCGTTTATCAACTCGAATGCTTACGATATGACATATATAAGAAGACTATGTGCTTTTGTTTTTCATTTTTCTGATTTTTTTGAATTTTGTGCCCACCCATTTGTATCTTGGTCAAATCCTAGGTTTGATAATGATTTAAACAAGTTTAAAATATGAAAATGCAAATGTAAGCATGGATCCTTCTTAGTCACTCTAAAATGAAGCTTTTGGGAGGTTTTTGAAATTTCCATGTTTGAAACCCAAAACCACTTCTCTTCACATGCTTGACTTCATAATTAAGACATAGTTAATTAATTTAGGGGTTAGGGGGTATAGATACATGATTTGTGTGGTTTGAATATGTATGGACCTTGTTTATCAACTTCAATGCTTACTATATGACATAAGAAAACTATTTGCTTTTTTGGTTTTTTCTTTTTTCTGATTTTTTTTTCAATTTTGATGCCCATTTGAATCTTGTCAAATCCTAGGTTTGACGACCAAGATAATTTAAACAAGTTTAAAACATGAAAATGAAAAGGGAAGCATGGATCCTTCTTAGTCACTCTAAAATGAAGCTTTTGAGAGGTTTTTGAAATTTCCATGTTTGAAACCCAAAACCACTTCTCTTCACATGCTTGACTTCATAAGACAGAGTTTAGGGGTTAGGGGGTATAGCTACATGATTTGTCTGGTTTGAATATGTCTAGACCTTGTTTATCAACTTTAATGCTTACTATATGACATAAGAAAACTATTTGCTTTGGTTTTTCTTTTTGCTGATTTTTTTTCAATTTTGATGCCCATTTGAATCTTGTCTAATCCTAGGTTTGACCAAGATAATTTAAACAAGTTTAAAACATGAAAATGAAAAGGGAAGCATGTATCCTTCTTAGTCACTCTAAACTCGGGTTTTGCCCAGTTCTACGAGATCAAGGGTTCAAAAAAATCCAACTACGGGGTTCGAACAACACGATTCTAATCCAAGAATTTTTTCGACCTCATCCAAATGGCCTCAAGCTATAGGGTTAGCATGTAGTGCAGTTTGTGTGAAAATGTATGCACTATGTGTGTGCTATAACTTGTATGTCTTTCAAATTTGAACCAAATTTGAATAAGTTTGAAATATTTGAAAAGGGGCTTTTGGGAGGATTTTGAAATTTCCATGTTTGAAACCCAAAGCCACTTATCTTCATGCTTGACTTCATAAGACGGAGTTTAGGGGTTAGGGGGTAGATACATGATTTGTATGGTTTGATATGTCTAGACCTTGTTTATCAACTTTAATGCTTACTATATGACATAAGAAGACTATGTGATTTGGTTTTTCATTTTTCTGTGTTTTTATTTTTCTGCCCAGTTGAATCTTGGTCAAATCCTAGGTTTCACCAAGATTTAGACAAGTTTAACACGTAAATGAGTTAACTTGGATTTCCTACCCTTGAATCCATAGGAAACTTTGTTCTAATGCACTATAATAATCAATCGAGTTTTTACACCAACAGGTCTGTCACTTACGTGTGGTGCCCACGCTTGAGGTCCCACACTTCAGTGAGCACAAGTCACGTGCAGCCAGGTACGCAGACTCCCAACCATCTTCTTTGTCAAGAGAAGACGCATCAGGATGCGTATTGGAAGTCTGTGGGTCCTTCTGGATCCTTCGGTTGTCCCTCTCACAAAAAAAACAAATCTCCCTCATTCTCGGCCTCGCTCGACTCGCTCGCTTGCTCGCACCTCCTGCTCACTAACAAACCCTGCACAAAAGTCAACATCATCACCCGAAAAAGGGGAGACACCATAATGCTCTCCCTTCTTCTCTCCTTCCGAGTGATCCCTCTTCCTCCGAGTTTCACTCGACGGGCAAACACCCATGTGCTGCATAGTAATAATAAAAAGGTAGTAGAAAAATCGATATACGAATCTATAATTAAATAGGTTAAACTCGGGTTTTGCCCGATTCTACAGATCAAGGGTTCAAAAAATCCAACTACGGGGTTCGAACAACACGATTCTAATCCAAGAATTTTTTCGACCTCATCCAAATGGCCTCAAACTATAGGGTTAGTATCTAGTGCAGTATGTGTGAAAATGTATGCACTATGTGTGCTATAAATTGTATGTCTTTCAAATTTGAACCAAATTTGATTAAGTTTGAAATATTTGAAAAGGGGCTTTTAGCTTAAACGTTTGAAACCAAAACCACTTCTCTTCATGCATGCTTGACTTCATAAGACAGAGTTTAGCTAGGGTTCGGGGGTAGATACATGATTTTCCTGGTTTGAATATATGTCTAGACCTTGTTTATCAACTTAATTGAATGCTTACTATATGACATAAGAAGACTATGTGCCTTGGTTTTTCATTTTCTGATTTTTTTAAAAAAATTATGCCCATTTGAATCTTGGTAAAATCCTAGGTTTGACCATGGTTTAAACAAGTTTAAATCATGGATATGAAAAAATAAGCATCTATCCTTCTTAGTCACCCCGAAATGTAGCTCTTGGGAGGGTTTTTGAAATTTCCATGTTTGAAACAAAAAAATCACTTCTCTTCATGCATGCTTGACTTCATAAGACAGAGTTTAGGGTTAGGGGTGTAGATATATACATGATTTTCTAGTTTGAATATGTCTAGACCCTGTTTATCAACTTTAATGCTAACTATAGACATAAGAAGACCATGTGCTTTGGTTTTCATTTTTCTGTTTTTTTTTGAATTTTATGCCCATATATTTGAATCTTGGTCAAATCCTAGGTTTAACCAAGATTTAAACAAGTTTAAAACATGAAAATTAAAATGTAAGCATGTATCCTTCTTAGTCACTCTAAAATGATGCTTTTGGGATGTTCTTGAAATTTCCATGTTTGAAACCCAAAACGACTTCTCTTCATGTAGACTTCATAAGATCGACAGGGGGTAGATACATGATTTGTCTAGTTTGGATATACCTAGACCTCGTTTATCAACTTGAATGCTTACGATATGACATATATATATAAGAAGACTATGTGCTTTTGTTTTTCATTTTTCTGATTTTTTTGAATTTTGTGCCCACCCATTTGTATCTTGGTGAAATCCTAGGTTTGATAATGATTTAAACATGTTTAAAATATGAAAATGCAAATGTAAGCATGGATCCTTCTTAGTCACTCTAAAATGAAGCTTTTGGCCGGGAGGTTTTTGAAATTTCCATGTTTGAAACCCAAAACCACTTCTCTTCACATGCTTGACTTCATAAGAGAGAGTTAATTATTTTAGGGGTTAGGGGGTATAGATACATGATTTTTGTGGTTTGAATATGTATGGACCTTGTTTATCAACTTTAATGCTTACTATATGACATACGAAAACTATTTGCTTTGGTTTTTCTTTTTTCTGTTTTTTTTTTCAATTTTGATGCCCATTTGAATCTTGTCAAATCCTAGGTTTGACGACCAAGATAATTTAAACAAGTTTAAAACATGAAAATGAAAAGGGAAGCATGGATCCTTCTTAGTCACTCTAAAATGAAGCTTTTGGAATGTTCTTGAAATTTCCATGTTTGAAACCCAAAACGACTTCGATCTTTTCATGCTAGACTTCATAAGATCGACAGGGGGTAGATACATGATTTGTCTGGGTTTGGATATACCTAGACCTCGTTTATCAACTTGAATGCTTATGATATGACATATATAAGAAGACTATGTGCTTTTGTTTTTCATTTTTCTGATTTTTTTGAATTTTGTGCCCACCCATTTGTATCTTGGTCAAATCCTAGGTTTGATAATGATTTAAACAAGTTTAAAATATGAAAATGCAAATGTAAGCATGGATCCTTCTTAGTCACTCTAAAATGAAGCTTTTGGGAGGTTTTTGAAATTTCCATGTTTGAAACCCAAAACCACTTCTCTTCACATGCTTGACTTCATAATTAAGACATAGTTAATTAATTTAGGGGTTAGGGGGTATAGATACATGATTTGTGTGGTTTGAATATGTATGGACCTTGTTTATCAACTTCAATGCTTACTATATGACATAAGAAAACTATTTGCTTTTTTGGTTTTTTCTTTTTTCTGATTTTTTTTTCAATTTTGATGCCCATTTGAATCTTGTCAAATCCTAGGTTTGACGACCAAGATAATTTAAACAAGTTTAAAACATGAAAATGAAAAGGGAAGCATGGATCCTTCTTAGTCACTCTAAAATGAAGCTTTTGGGAGGATTTTGAAATTTCCATGTTTGAAACCCAAAACCACTTCTCTTCACATGCTTGACTTCATAAGACAGAGTTTAGGGGTTAGGGGGTATAGCTACATGATTTGTTTGGTTTGAATATGTCTAGACCTTGTTTATCAACTTTAATGCTTACTATATGACATAAGAAAACTATTTGCTTTGGTTTTTCTTTTTGCTGATTTTTTTTTTCAATTTTGATGCCCATTTGAATCTTGTCTAATCCTAGGTTTGACCAAGATAATTTAAACAAGTTTAAAACATGAAAATAAAAAGGGAAGCATGTATCCTTCTTAGTCACTCTAAACTCGGGTTTTGCCCAGTTCTACAGATCAAGGGTTCAAAAAAATCCAACTACGGGGTTCGAACAACACGATTCTAATCCAAGAATTTTTTCGACCTCATCCAAATGGCCTCAAGCTATAGGGTTAGCATGTAGTGCAGTTTGTGTGAAAATGTATGCACTATGTGTGTGCTATAACTTGTATGTCTTTCAAATTTGAACCAAATTTGAATAAGTTTGAAATATTTGAAAAGGGGCTTTTGGGAGGATTTTGAAATTTCCATGTTTGAAACCCAAAGCCACTTATCTTCATGCTTGACTTCATAAGACGGAGTTTAGGGGTTAGGGGGTAGATACATGATTTGTATGGTTTGATATGTCTAGACCTTGTTTATCAACTTTAATGCTTACTATATGACATAAGAAGACTATGTGATTTGGTTTTTCATTTTTCTGTGTTTTTATTTTTCTGCCCATTTGAATCTTGGTCAAATCCTAGGTTTCACCAAGATTTAGACAAGTTTAACACGTAAATAAGTTAACTTGGATTTCTTACGCTTGAATCCATAGGAAACTTTGTTGTAATGCACTATAATAATTAATAGAGTTTTTACACCAACAGATCTGTCACTTACATGTGGTGCCCACGCTTGAGGTCCCACACTTCAGTGAGCACAAGTCACGTGCAATAGGTACGCAAACTCCCAGCCATCTTCTTTGTCAAGAAAAGATGCATCAGAATGCGTATTGGAAGTCTGTGGGTCCTTCTGGATCCTTCGGTTGTCCCTCTCACAAAAAAAACAAATCTCCCTCATTCTCGGCCTCGCTCGACTCACTCGCTCGCTCGCTCGCACCTCCTGCTCACTGACAAACCCTGCACAAAAGTCAACATCATCACCCGAAAAAGGGGAGACACCATAATGCTCTCCCTTCTTCTCTCCTTCCGAGTGATCCCTCTTCCTCTGAGTTTCACTCGACGGGCAAACACCCATGTGCTGCATAGTAATAATAAAAATGTAGTAGAAAAATCGATATACGAATCTATAATTAAATAGGTTAAACTCGGGTTTTGCCCAGTTCTACAGATCAAGGGTTCAAAAAAATTCCAACTATGGGGTTCGAACAACACGATTCTAATCCAAGAATTTTTTCGACCTCATCCAAATGGCCTCAAACTATAGGGTTAGTATCTAGTGCAGTATGTGTGAAAATGTATGCACTATGTGTGCTATAAATTGTATGTCTTTCAAATTTGAACCAAATTTGATTAAGTTTGAAATATTTGAAAAGGGGCTTTTGGCTTAAACGTTTGAAACAAAAACCACTTCTCTTCATGCATGCTTGACTTCATAAGACAGAGTTTAGCTAGGGTTCGGGGGTAGATACATGATTTTCCTGGTTTGAATATATGTCTAGACCTTGTTTATCAACTTAATTGAATGCTTACTATATGACATAAGAAGACTATGTGCCTTGGTTTTTCATTTTCTGATTTTTTTTTAAAAAATTATGCCCATTTGAATCTTGGTAAAATCCTAGGTTTGACCATGGTTTAAACAAGTTTAAATCATGGATATGAAAAAATAAGCATCTATCCTTCTTAGTCACCCCGAAATGTAGCTCTTGGGAGGGTTTTTGAAATTTCCATGTTTGAAACAAAAAAATCACTTCTCTTCATGCATGCTTGACTTCATAAGACAGAGTTTAGGGTTAGGGGTGTAGATATATACATGATTTTCTAGTTTGAATATGTCTAGACCTGTTTATCAACTTTAATGCTAACTATAGACATAAGAAGACTATGTGGTTTGGTTTTTCATTTTTCTATTTTTTTTTGAATTTTATGCCCATATATTTGAATCTTGGTCAAATCCTAGGTTCAACCAAGATTTAAACAAGTTTAAAACATGGAAATTAAAAGTTAAGCATGTATCCCTTCTTAGTCACTCTAAAATGAAGCTTTTGGGATGTTCTTGAAATTTCCATGTTTGAAACCCAAAACGACTTCTCTTCATGCTAGACTTCATAAGATCGACGGGGGGTAGATACTTGATTTGTCTGGTTTGGATATACCTAGACCTCGTTTATCAACTCGAATGCTTACGATATGACATATATAAGAAGACTATGTGCTTTTGTTTTTCATTTTTCTGATTTTTTTGAATTTTGTGCCCACCCATTTGTATCTTGGTCAAATCCTAGGTTTGATAATGATTTAAACAAGTTTAAAATATGAAAATGAAAAGGGAAGCATGTATCCTTCTTAGTCACTCTAAACTCGGGTTTTGCCCAGTTCTACAGATCAAGGGTTCAAAAAAATCCAACTACGGGGTTCGAACAACACGATTCTAATCCAAGAATTTTTTCGACCTCATCCAAATGGCCTCAAGCTATAGGGTTAGCATGTAGTGCAGTTTGTGTGAAAATGTATGCACTATGTGTGCTATAACTTGTATGTCTTTCAAATTTGAACCAAATTTGAAATATTTGAAAAGGGGCTTTTGGGAGGATTTTGAAATTTCCATGTTTGAAACCCAAAGCCACTTATCTTCATGCTTGACTTCATAAGACGGAGTTTAGGGGTTAGGGGGTAGATACATGATTTGTATGGTTTGATATGTCTAGACCTTGTTTATCAACTTTAATGCTTACTATACGACATAAGAAGACTATGTGATTTGGTTTTTCATTTTTCTGTGTTTTTATTTTTCTGCCCATTTGAATCTTGGTCAAATCCTAGGTTTCACCAAGATTTAGACAAGTTTAACACGTAAATGAGTTAACTTGGATTTCCTACCCTTGAATCCATAGGAAACTTTGTTCTAATGCACTATAATAATCAATCGAGTTTTTACACCAACAGGTCTGTCACTTACGTGTGGTGCCCACGCTTGAGGTCCCACACTTCAGTGAGCACAAGTCACGTGCAATAGGTACGCAGACTCCCAGCCATCTTCTTTGTCAAGAGAAGACGCATCAGGATGCGTATTGGAAGTCTGTGGGTCCTTCTGGATCCTTCGGTTGTCCCTCTCACAAAAAAACAAATCTCCCTCATTCTCGGCCTCGCTCGACTCGCTCGCTCGCTCGCTCGCACCTCCCGCTCACCGACAAACCCTGCACAAAAGTCAACATCATCACCCGAAAAAGGGGAGACACCATAATGCTCTCCCTTCTTCTCTCCTTCCGAGTGATCCCTCTTCCTCCGAGTTTCACTCGACGGGCAAACACCCATGTGCTGCATAGTAATAATAAAAAGGTAGTAGAAAAATCAATATATGACTCTATAATTAAATAGGTTAAACTCGGGTTTTGCCTAGTTCTACAGATCAAGGGTTCAAAAAAAATCCAACTACGGGGTTCGAACAACACGATTCTAATCCAAGAATTTTTTCGACCTCATCCAAATGGCCTCAAACTATAGGGTTAGTATCTAGTGCAGTATGTGTGAAAATGTATGCACTATGTGTGCTATAAATTGTATGTCTTTCAAATTTGAACCAAATTTCAATAAGTTTGAAATATTTGAAAAGGGGCTTTTGGCTTAAACGTTTGAAACCAAAACCACTTCTCTTCATGCATGCTTGACTTCATAAGACAGAGTTTAGCTAGGGTTCGGGGGTAGATACATGATTTTCCTGGTTTGAATATATGTCTAGACCTTGTTTATCAACTTAATTGAATGCTTACTATATGACATAAGAAGACTATGTGCCTTGGTTTTTCATTTTCTGATTTTTTTTAAAAAATTATGCCCATTTGAATCTTGGAAAAATCCTAGGTTTGACCATGGTTTAAACAAGTTTAAATCATGGATATGAAAAAATAAGCATCTATCCTTCTTAGTCACCCCGAAATGTAGCTCTTGGGAGGGTTTTTGAAATTTCCATGTTTGAAACAAAAAAATCACTTCTCTTCATGCATGCTTGACTTCATAAGACAGAGTTTAGGGTTAGGGGTGTAGATATATACATGATTTTCTAGTTTGAATATGTCTAGACCCTGTTTATCAACTTAATGCTAACTATAGACATAAGAAGACCATGTGCTTTGGTTTTCATTTTTCTGTTTTTTTTTAATTTTATGCCCATATATTTGAATCTTGGTCAAATCCTAGGTTTAACCAAGATTTAAACAAGTTTAAAACATGAAAATTAAAAGGTAAGCCTGTATCCTTCTTAGTCACTCTAAAATGAAGCTTTTGGGATGTTCTTGAAATTTCCATGTTTGAAACCCAAAACGACTTCGATCTCTTCATGCTAGACTTCATAAGATCGACGGGGTAGATACATGATTTGTCCTGGTTTGGATATACCTAGACCTCGTTTATCAACTCGAATGCTTACGATATGACATAAGAAAACTATTTGCTTTGGTTTTTCTTTTTGCTGATTTTTTTTTCAATTTTGATGCCCATTTGAATCTTGGTCAAATCCTAGGTTTGACCATGGTTTAAACAAGTTTAAATCATGAATATGAAAAAATAAGCATCTATCCTTCTTAGTCACCCCAAAATGTAGCTCTTTGGAGGGTTTTTGAAATTTCCATGTTTGAAACAAAAAAACCACTTCTCTTCATGCATGCTTGACTTCATAAGACAGAGTTTAGGGTTAGGGGTGTAGATATATACATGATTTTCTAGTTTTAATATGTCTAGACCTGTTTATCAACTTTAATGCTAACTATAGACATAAGAAGACTATGTGCTTTGGTTTTTCATTTTTCTGTTTTTTTTTTGAATTTTATGCCCATATATTTGAATCTTGGTCAAATCCTAGGTTCAACCCAGATTTAAACAAGTTTAAAACATGGAAATTAAAAGTTAAGCATGTATCCTTCTTAGTCACTATAAAATGAAGCTTTTGGGATGTTCTTGAAATTTCCATGTTTGAAACCCAAAACGACTTCTCTTCATGCTAGACTTCATAAGATCGACGGGGGTAGATACATGATTTGTCTGGTTTGGATATACCTAGACCTCATTTATCAACTCGAATGCTTACGATATGACATATATAAGAAGACTATGTGCTTTTGTTTTTCATTTTTCTGATTTTTTTGAATTTTGTGCCACCCATTTGTATCTTGGTCAAATCCTAAGTTTGATAATGATTTAAACAAGTTTAAAATATGAAAATGCAAATGTAAGCATGGATCCTTCTTAATTAGTCACTCTAAAATGAAGCTTTTGGGAGGTTTTTGAAATTTCCATGTTTGAAACCCAAAACCACTTCTCTTCACGTGCTTGACTTCATAATTAAGACATAGTTAATTAATTTAGGGGTTAGGGGGTATAGATACATGATTTGTGTGGTTTGAATATGTATGGACCTTGTTTATCAACTTCAATGCTTACTATATGACATAAGAAAACTATTTGCTTTGGTTTTTCTTTTTTCTGATTTTTTTTTCAATTTTGATGCCCATTTGAATCTTGTCAAATCCTAGGTTTGACCAAGATAATTTAAACAAGTTTAAAACATGAAAATGAAAAGGGAAGCATGGATCCTTCTTAGTCACTCTAAAATGAAGCTTTTGGGAGGTTTTTGAAATTTCCATGTTTGAAACCCAAAACCACTTCTCTTCACATGCTTGACTTCATCAGACAGAGTTTAGGGGTTAGGGGGTATAGCTACATGATTTGTCTGGTTTGAATATGTCTAGACCTTGTTTATCAACTTTAATGCTTACTATATGACATAAGAAAACTATTTGCTTTGGTTTTTCTTTTTGCTGATTTTTTTTTCAATTTTGATGCCCATTTGAATCTTGTCTAATCCTAGGTTTGACCAAGATAATTTAAACAAGTTTAAAACATGAAAATGAAAAGGGAAGCATGTATCCTTCTTAGTCACTCTAAACTCGGGTTTTGCCCAGTTCTACAGATCAAGGGTTCAAAAAAATCCAACTACGGGGTTCGAACAACACGATTCTAATCCAAGAATTTTTTCGACCTCATCCAAATGGCCTCAAGCTATAGGGTTAGCATGTAGTGCAGTTTGTGTGAAAATGTATGCACTATGTGTGTGCTATAACTTGTATGTCTTTCAAATTTGAACCAAATTTGAATAAGTTTGAAATATTTGAAAAGGGGCTTTTGGGAGGATTTTGAAATTTTCATGTTTGAAACCCAAAACCAATTCTCTTCATGCTTGACTTCATAAGACAGAGTTTAGGGGTTAGGGGGTAGATACATGATTTGTATGGTTTGATATGTCTAGACCTTGTTTGTCAACTTTAATGCTTACTATATGACATAAGAAGACTATGTGATTTGGTTTTTCATTTTTCTGTGTTTTTATTTTTCTGCCCAGTTGAATCTTGGTCAAATCCTAGGTTTCACCAAGATTTAGACAAGTTTAACACGTAAATGAGTTAACTTGGATTTCCTACCCTTGAATCCATAGGAAACTTTGTTCTAATGCACTATAATAATCAATCGAGTTTTTACACCAACAGCTCTGTCACTTACGTGTGGTGCCCACGCTTGAGGTCCCACACTTCAGTGAGCACAAGTCACGTGCAATAGGTACGCAGACTCCCAGCCATCTTCTTTGTCAAGAGAAGACGCATCAGGATGCGTATTGGAAGTCTGTGGGTCCTTCTGGATCCTTCGGTTGTCCCTCTCACCAAAAAAACAAATCTCCCTCATTCTCGGCCTCGCTCGACTCGCTCGCTCGCTCGCACCTCCTGCTCACTGACAAACCCTGCACAAAAGTCAACATCATCACCCGAAAAAGGGGAGACACCATAATGCTCTCCCTTCTTCTCTCCTTCCGAGTGATCCCTCTTCCTCCGAGTTTCACTCGACGGGCAAACACCCATGTGCTGCATAGTAATAATAAAAAGGTAGTAGAAAAATCGATATACGAATCTATAATTAAATAGGTTAAACTCGGGTTTTGCCCAGTTCTACGAGATCAAGGGTTCAAAAAATCCAACTACGGGGTTCGAACAACACGATTCTAATCCAAGAATTTTTTCGACCTCATCCAAATGGCCTCAAACTATAGGGTTAGTATCTAGTGCAGTATGTGTGAAAATGTATGCACTATGTGTGCTATAAATTGTATGTCTTTCAAATTTGAACCAAATTTGATTAAGTTTGAAATATTTGAAAAGGGCTTTTGGCTTAAACGTTTGAAACCAAAACCACTTATCTTCATCCATGCTTGACTTCATAAGACAGAGTTTAGCTAGGGTTCGGGGGTAGATACATGATTTTCCTGGTTTGAATATATGTCTAGACCTTGTTTATCAACTTAATTGAATGCTTACTATATGACATAAGAAGACTATGTGCCTTAGTTTTTCATTTTCTGATTTTTTTAAAAAAATTATGCCCATTTGAATCTTGGTAAAGTCCTAGGTTTGACCATGGTTTAAACAAGTTTAAATCATGGATATGAAAAAATAAGCATCTATCCTTCTTAGTCACCCCGAAATGTAGCTCTTGGGAGGGTTTTTGAAATTTCCATGTTTGAAACAAAAAAATCACTTCTCTTCATGCATGCTTGACTTCATAAGACAGAGTTTAGGGTTAGGGGTGTAGATATATACATGATTTTCTAGTTTGAATATGTCTAGACCTGTTTATCAACTTTAATGCTAACTATAGACATAAGAAGACTATGTGCTTTGGTTTTTCATTTTTCTGTTTTTTTTTTGAATTTTATGCCCATATATTTGAATCTTGGTCAAATCCTAGGTTCAACCAAGATTTAAACAAGTTTAAAACATGGAAATTAAAAGTTAAGCATGTATCCTTCTTAGTCACTCTAAAATGAAGCTTTTGGGATGTTCTTGAAATTTCCATGTTTGAAACCCAAAACGACTTCTCTTCATGCTAGACTTCATAAGATCGACGGGGGGTAGATACATGATTTGTCTGGTTTGGATATACCTAGACCTCGTTTATCAACTCGAATGCTTACGATATGACATATATAAGAAGACTATGTGCTTTTGTTTTTCATTTTTCTGATTTTTTTGAATTTTGTGCCCACCCATTTCTATCTTGGTCAAATCCTAGGTTTGATAATGATTTAAACAAGTTTAAAATATGAAAATGCAAATGTAAGCATGGATCCTTCTTAGTCACTCTAAAATGAAGCTTTTGGGAGGTTTTTGAAATTTCCATGTTTGAAACCCAAAACCACTTCTCTTCACATGCTTGACTTAATTAAGACATAGTTAATTAATTTAGGGGTTAGGGGGTATAGATACATGATTTGTGTGGTTTGAATATGTATGGACCTTGTTTATCAACTTCAATGCTTACTATATGACATAAGAAAACTATTTGCTTTTTTGGTTTTTTCTTTTTTTCGATTTTTTTCAATTTTGATGCCCATTTGAATCTTGTCAAATCCTAGGTTTGACGACCAAGATAATTTAAACAAGTTTAAAACATGAAAATGAAAAGGGAAGCATGGATCCTTCTTAGTCACTCTAAAATGAAGCTTTTGGGAGGTTTTTGAAATTTCCATGTTTGAAACCCAAAACCACTTCTCTTCACATGCTTGACTTCATAAGACAGAGTTTAGGGGTTAGGGGGTATAGCTACATGATTTGTCTGGTTTGAATATGTCTAGACCTTGTTTATCAACTTTAATGCTTACTATATGACATAAGAAAACTATTTGCTTTGGTTTTTCTTTTTGCTGATCAATTTTTCAATTTTGATGCCCATTTGAATCTTGTCTAATCCTAGGTTTGATCAAGATAATTTAAACAAGTTTAAAACATGGAAATGAAAAGGGAAGCATGTATCCTTCTTAGTCACTCTAAACTCGGGTTTTGCCCAGTTCTACAGATCAAGGGTTCAAAAAAATCCAACTACGGGGTTCGAACAACACGATTCTAATCCAAGAATTTTTTCGACCTTATCCAAATGGCCTCAAGCTATAGGGTTAGCATGTAGTGCAGTTTGTGTGAAAATGTATGCACTATGTGTGCTATAACTTGTATGTCTTTCAAATTTGAACCAAATTTGAATAAGTTTGAAATATTTGAAAAGGGGCTTTTGGGAGGATTTTGAAATTTCCATGTTTGAAACCCAAAGCCACTTATCTTCATGCTTGACTTCATAAGACGGAGTTTAGGGGTTAGGGGGTAGATACATGATTTGTATGGTTTGATATGTCTAGACCTTGTTTATCAACTTTAATGCTTACTATATGACATAAGAAGACTATGTGATTTGGTTTTTCATTTTTCTGTGTTTTTATTTTTCTGCCCATTTGAATCTTGGTCAAATCCTAGGTTTCACCAAGATTTAGACAAGTTTAACACGTAAATGAGTTAACTTGGATTTCCTACCCTTGAATCCATAGGAAACTTTGTTCTAATGCACTATAATAATCAATCGAGTTTTTACACCAACAGGTCTGTCACTTACGTGTGGTGCCCACGCTTGAGGTCCCACACTTCAGTGAGCACAAGTCACGTGCAATAGGTACGCAGACTCCCAGCCATCTTCTTTGTCAAGAGAAGACGCATCAGGATGCGTATTGGAAGTCTGTGGGTCCTTCCTGATCCTTCGGTTGTCCCTCTCACAAAAAACAAATCTCCCTCATTCTCGGCCTCGCTCGACTCGCTCGCTCGCTCGCTCGCACCTCCTGCTCACTGACAAACCCTGCACAAAAGTCAACATCATCACCCGAAAAAGGGGAGACACCATAATGCTCTCCCTTCTTCTCTCCTTCCGAGTGATCCCTCTTCCTCCGAGTTTCACTCGACGGGCAAACACCCATGTGCTGCATAGTAATAATAAAAATGTAGTAGAAAAATCGATATACGAATCTATAATTAAATAGGTTAAACTCGGGTTTTGCCCAGTTCTACAGATCAAGGGTTCAAAAAAATTCCAACTACGGGGTTCGAACAACACGATTCTAATCCAAGAATTTTTTCGACCTCATCCAAATGGCCTCAAATTATAGGGTTAGCATCTAGTGCAGTTTGTGTGAAAATGTATGCAATATGTGTGCTATAACTTGTATGTCTTTCAAATTTGAACCAAATTTGAATAAGTTTGAAATATTTGAAAAGGGGCTTTTGGGAGGTTTTTGAAATTTCCATGTTTGAAACCCAAAACCACTTCTCTTCATGCTTGACTTCATAAGACGGAGTTTAGGGGTTAGGGGGTATAGATTCATGATTCGTCTGGTTTGAATATGTCTAGACCTTGTTTATCAACTTTAATGCTTACTATATAACATAAGAAAACTATTTGCTTTGGTTTTTCATTTTTCTGTGTTTTTATTTTTCTGCCCATTTGAATCTTGGTCAAATCCTAGGTTTCACCAAGATTTAGACAAGTTTAACACGTAAATAAGTTAACTTGGATTTCCTACGCTTGAATCCATAGGAAACTTTGTTCTAATGCACTATAATAATCAATCGAGTTTTTACACCAACAGATCTGTCACTTACGTGTGGTGCCCACGCTTGAGGTCCCACACTTCAGTGAGCACAAGTCACGTGCAATAGGTACGCAAACTCCCAGCCATCTTCTTTGTCAAGAGAAGACGCATCAGGATGCGTATTGGAAGTCTGTGGGTCCTTCTGGATCCTTCGGTTGTCCCTCTCACAAAAAAAACAAATCTCCCTCATTCTCGGCCTCGCTCGACTCGCTCGCTCGCTCGCTCGCACCTCCTGCTCACTGACAAACCCTGCACAAAAGTCAACATCATCACCCGAAAAAGGGGAGACACCATAATGCTCTCCCTTCTTCTCTCCTTCCGAGTGATCCCTCTTCCTCCGAGTTTCACTCGACGGGCAAACACCCATGTGCTGCATAGTAATAATAAAAATGTAGTAGAAAAATCGATATACGAATCTATAATTAAATAGGTTAAACTCGGGTTTTGCCCAGTTCTACAGATCAAGGGTTCAAAAAAATTCCAACTACGGGGTTCGAACAACACGATTCTAATCCAAGAATTTTTTCGACCTCATCCAAATGGCCTCAAACTATAGGGTTAGTATCTAGTGCAGTATGTGTGAAAATGTATGCACTATGTGTGCTATAAATTGTATGTCTTTCAAATTTGAACCAAATTTGATTAAGTTTGAAATATTTGAAAAGGGGCTTTTGGCTTAAACGTTTGAAACCAAAACCACTTCTCTTCATGCATGCTTGACTTCATAAGACAGAGTTTAGCTAGGGTTCGGGGGTAGATACATGATTTTCCTGGTTTGAATATATGTCTAGACCTTGTTTATCAACTTAATTGAATGCTTACTATATGACATAAGAAGACTATGTGCCTTGGTTTTTCATTTTCTGATTTTTTTAAAAAAATTATGCCCATTTGAATCTTGGTAAAATCCTAGGTTTGACCATGGTTTAAACAAGTTTAAATCATGAATATGAAAAAATAAAGCATCTATCCCAGAAACTCAATTCGGCTCCCGGGTGCGTATAATCCCTCTACCATAAAAATATATTTCCAAGTGTTAAAAAAATTTTACAAAAAAATTTACATGTACATCTCCATAATATATGTGTATTCGTCAAGTTTCACGAAAAAATGATATATTTTGTAGTCTAAGCGGAAAAGAGAAAATTTATCTTGTGACAAGTCTTTGTTTCAGCACTGAATTTTGTCTTTTTTACACACGCCACATGACATGCCGATTTTTCATGAAACGACTTTGTGAGCGCGTAGCACATGAAGATGTACGTGCGAAATTTTTGTTTCAATTTTTTTTTGACATTTTAAAATGTGTCTAACATGTATTTCAAAATAAAGGGAGCATATGCTCCCATGTGCCAAAACATCACTCCCCATCTATCCTTCTTAGTCACCCCAAAATGTAGCTCTTGGGAGGGTTTTTGAAATTTACATGTTTGAAACAAAAAAACGAATAAAAAAATAAAAAACCAAATCACATAGTCTTCTTATGTCACAGAGTAAGCATTCAAGTTGATAAACACGATCTAGACATATTCAAACAAGGAAAATCATGTATCTACCCCTAACCCTAAACTCTCTCTTATGAAGTCAAGCATGAAGAGAAGTGGTTTTTGGGTTCAAACATAGAAATTTTAAAAATACCAAGAGCTTCATTTTGAAGTGATTAAGAAGGATACGGGCTTACCTTTTCATATTCATGTTTTAAACTTGTTTAACTCTTGGTCAAACCTAGGATTTGACCAAGATTCAAATGGGCATAAAAAATCAAAGCACATAGTCTTCGATCTTATGTCCTATAGTAAGCATTCAAGTTGATAAACAAGATCTAGACATATTCGAACCAGAAAAATCATGCATCTACCCCTAATTAACCCCAAACTCTATCTTATGAAGTCAATCATGCATGAAGAGAAGTGGTTTTTGGTTTCAAACATAGAAATTTTAAAAACCTCACAAGAGCTTCATTTTGGAGTGATTAAGAAGGATACAAGCTTACTTTTTCATATTCATGTTTTTAAACTTGGTTAACTCTTGGTCAAATTAACCTAGGATTTGACCAAAATTCATATGGGCATAAAAATTCAAAAAAATGAAAAATGAAAAACTAAAGCACATTGTCTTCTTATGTTATACAAGAAGCATTCAAAAGTTGATAATAAACGTACAAAGCTCGATCTAGACATATTCAAACAAGTAAAATCATGTATCTACCCCTAACCCTAAATTCTGCCTTAATTATGAAGTCAAGCATGAAGAGAAGTGGTATTGGGTTTCAAACATGGAAATTCCAAAACCTCCCGCCACGAGCTCCATTTTGGAGTGACTAAGAAGGATCGATTTTACTTAGGTATGTAGTATTGTACATCACAAATGTGAAATGAAACAGATGATGTGAATCTCTATAAACCCTAAACCCTAATTATATTAAACCCCTAGACCCTAACACTAAACCTTGTATATATATAAACCATAAACCTATATATCACTACCAAAAAATGAGTCATGCGATTCAAATGTTTGGCATTGTTTTCTTGTAGCATGCAAAATGCTCTCACACACACTTCTGGGGAAGCGAGGCCTCAAACACATGGTGCAAAAAAATATGCAGGGTTCTTGTCTAAACATAGAAGTGTATATATGCCATGTTTATTTGGTACTGTTCATAGAGGTATTATGTAAACCACAAATGATATGACTATGCATGCTTTGTTTCGATCTTTTCTATCAATCCCCACAATAACTTATTAATTCGGCTTGTTTTAAAATTTAGCTAGGTCGAGCAATCTCACGATGCTCTCACCCTGCTTGTTTTAATTTGTTCTAGTAGGAGGGTGCGGTGCATGTGTTTGGCCATTATTATATAAAATGTACTTGGCTCGATCCACACATTCAGGCCACACACCCATGTATTTTTTAAATTATTTGTTTGATCTGTACTTCATCTACACACTGTGTCAAATTTGCATTTTATCGGATTTAGCCCAAGAAATTGTATATATATGGATGCACATTGAGATAATTCATGAAACCTTGGAAATGGTCATCCTGTCATGCATGTTTCCCCGCGAATGAAATCTTGCTTGGTGGCAGACAAGCAAAAACACATTTATGGGCGACAACCCAAAATGCACATATTTTGCAAAGTATTCATGCGTGCATGATGAAAAGTTGCAAATATATACATAAAATTGGGCCATGATTCAAAAGTTTGGCATGGTTCTTGTGTAGTGGTACCAAGCTCACATGCATGTGGGAGGAAATTTAGCTGGACGGACTCCAACATGGTGCCAATCTACTTGAGGGTTCTTCTCTAAAACACTGGTATGGCATGTTTGGTATTTTCCCTAGATATATGTACTACAAAATGATGAATACTCCATGTTTTTAGATTGCCTTTTTTGAATCACGTGTGCCTTGATTTCAAATCTAGGTCAAATCACTGGGGGAGGGGGATGAATGTGTTTCTTTTTGATGCATCGCTAGCTCGTATTTCCGAGTTTTTTTGGGTCCCACAAATTCAGGGTAGCATCACCCCCCACCCCCCACCCCCTAGTAAAAGTTTTAGGCGAGTAGTAGAATGGCATGACCAACTAGTTTCACGTAAAAGTTTGAATATAACCAAAATATACCAATTGATTGATGAGTTAACTTGGCTTCATGGAAAAAATAATGTCTTGTAAATGAGATAACTTGGCTTTCCTACCCTTGGATCTATAGGAAACTATGGAGTACTAATACATTATAATAATCACCCGAGTACACCAACTGGTCTGTCACTTACGTGTGGTTCCCATGCGTGAGGTCCCACACTTCAGTGAGCACAGGTCATGTGTCCACCAGTCTAGAGGCTCCCGTTAAAAGAAGAGCCCTCTATATTATTACTCGTATAAAGAAACATCAATCTCCATAAACATCAATCTCCCTTCTCAGTTCTCAGCTTCTCACTGCTCCCCCCTCGCTCGCGCCGCCGCCGCCACAACCCCCCGTGCCCCTTTCCGATCCCTCATCAGACCTTAGACTATGGAGTTTCCTGTGCCGAAGAAGCAGCCTCTGAAGCCGACGATCCAGTGTATCGACGACTGGTGCGGGAGGGAGATCCCTTACAACGAGGAAGACAAGCACATGATGGCGTGCCCGCACGGCTATTGCTTCTGCACGCACCCCGGCTGCGACCCGCCGATTCGAAGGTACCGTTCATCCTACACCTCAGAGAAGCCCACTTGACCGCTGTGGATAGGTTCCCGTACGACGAGGACTTCGGATTTGTTCATCTGAAGGTGCCGGCACCGGGCTCGCCAAAACGACAGCTCATCGGCTACGGGACGGATGGCGCAGTGTTCGCCTTGCACATCCACCCTTGCGGCATGGACACCGCGGTATCCTTCGTGTGCGTCAGGCCGGCGGCGTGCAACTTGCCCCGGTATAGGGTGACAATGTGGGCGAACGGCCCGCCGATGCCGGGGCCGCGTAAGCTTACCGGGGAACACTTGTTTGACGTGGTGAAGGCGGTATTAGAGCGGACGAGCAGCCCGACTCCGGGCACAGTTTCTTTGGGAGATGTCACTTCCTTCCTCTCGGTGCCGCCGCGGTACCTGTGCGGCAATGAATCATCGAAGCAGCTGACTATCTATTTGCGCATCGATAAGGAGTGAGTGAACATAACACTACCCTCAATCTTATTGGGACGATGCTAATGCGGATTTAAGTAATGCTGAATTAATTTGTTTTTCTTGTGATAGGGCGATTAGCAAGGAGAAGAGGATCTCCGTGCACAGCTAGCGACCTATATCTCGGCGTCCACCAAGTGTCCCTGAGTAGGAGATCTTGTTCTGCCTCTTCTTTTGATGTTTATATTGCTTCATCACCGTAAAAGGAAGGGTGTGTCTGGGGCTTCCTGCTTCAAAGTACTCAGTACAAGGACTAAAAGAGACGTTTTGCTGATGGTTCTTGTCAGGACGGCCGTAGTGTTGGAGGTGGTCATCTACTTCGGTGGGGAAGGACTACTTAGACCTTTATCTAAAAATGTTGAGGGATTGGATGTATTTTATGTTTACCATGAATTAGTCTATGTAATATGTAACCCAATTCGCCGATTAATGCAACTCTGGATCCTTCACTGTCATACGACTACTAAAACAAAATAAATAAATAGGCATTTTAAGTTTAATGCACATTTAATCAAGCCACATAATGTTGGCGTACTTGTAAGCAATCAGGTTTACTATTGTTGGCATGTGTGGTACAATTTCATGGGGCAATACCCAATCTAGCTTGTTCAATTACATTACATGAAGTAATTAAAATATGGATGCCTAGAATTATTCACTCCCGTACATTGCGATGGCTTATAGCGATTTCTATGACCAATCTACATCACAAATCTAGTTCAAATTTGATCTATTTTTATGAACAAAATTGGAAACTCTACTTGGCATTTTCGTTTACTATGACCAGATTCACATATGTAGTGATTCATTTTCTTTTCAAATCGCCATACCATTTCCTCGTGAACTCTTCATCTTTTTTTGGTTTTAATGAATTTCCTTTGGTTGCATTCAATTTGCTTCAAATTCACCGGCTTCACCATTCGTACAAATTGTTCATCTTTTCTTTGTATTTTTTCATGCATGAAGCATAACACCTTACCATGGTAAAATCTGCATATTTTCTACCAAAACTCGTGCCGAACTTTAAAGAACATGCAATTTTAAATTGACTAAAATTGGTTAAAACCCAACATAAGTCCACATATATTACAAACTCGAGAAATAATCAACATATATATCACCTAAATGGTCATCTTATGAAGTATGCCATGTTTCGAAATTGTTACCTTGAAAATTTGGCCCTTCTCTCAGGCAGCCACTTCACAATAAAGCTCACATAAAGCTCTTATTTTACACTAATAAAGTAGAATGTATTTTTGTGTGAAATGAAGTTGAATAAAATATATGTGAACGGTAAGATGCACATTGCTGCCAATATTTGGGATAATTATTAGTAAGTTCATACTAATATACAATGCAATCAACATGACCACACATGTGTAAGCAAGAAAATAAATCTTTCTTAAATTACCTTAAGGTTGTAAGTTTGTTATTTGTATAGCAATTTTATCTCATACGATGACTCAAGCTAGCACATTTTTTTTTGAATTTGCTTCAATATTCTAGGACCCACCACATTCGTAAAATGGTAGTGCCAATTTTACGTATCGTAGTGCACAAAAGACACACACACACACACACACACACACACACACGCACACACACGCGCACACATATGCTCACTTATTTCAATATTTAAACTATATTTTCTTCATTCAAATTTTCCGACCTGGCAATTTGAACATGTAGTTGAATTTTGAGTAAAACCGCTCATACATCAAACATGAATCCAAATAAGGTACAATTCGAGAAAATCTACACATCACATTTTGGCCAATATACATTGTATAATGCTTGTGAAAATGTAGACTATGAAATAGTCAACGCCACCTTTTTAGGTCATGAATGTCTTGGGCATCGACCAAAGTCTGGTAGGATGGTGAGGCATGAGTTACGAACATCCTTCTTCTCCTCTCACCCCCATTTGAGAGAGAGAGAGTGTGTGTGTTTGGGGGGGGGGAGGGGGTGGGGTAGAAAGCCATGTTAATAAATTAACTCATACATGAAAGCAAGAAATCAAACTTGATTTATATAAATCACTCTTAGGATTGTAGTTTGTTATTTGTATACCATCTATATCTCATATGACGACACAAGCTAGTCCACATTTTTAATTTCATTGAAGTTCTTTTTGTTGCACTCAAATTACTTCAACTTTTAGGACCCACCATCCGTACAAGGGTAATGGAAATTTCTATGATCTTAGTGCAAGGCTTCACACAGAGACACTCAAAGTATTTCAATATTTTAAAATTCATTTTCTTCCCTCAAAATTGCCGACCGTCCATTCGTAACATGTAGTTCAATTTTGAGTAACATCACACATATGTCAAACATCAATCTATTTTTTTTTGATATTTCGAGAAAATCTTCATATCCCATTTTGGCCATCATATAAGGTGTACTGCGTGTGAAAACATAGACAGTGAAACTTTCAGCGTCACCTTTTTTAGGGCCCTTTTGTTGTGGTTTTTTTTTGGCTTTTTGGCTTTGGCAAAAGCCAAAAAAAGCACCCAAAAAAAGCACCTAAATAGGTGCTTTTTTGGATTTTGGATTTTGGAAGCCAAAAACAAAGATCTTATTTTTTTGGCTTCCAAAATCCAAAAGCCAAAAAAGCACCTAGCTTTTGCCAAAGCCAACAAGCCAAAAAAAGCCACAACAAAAGGGCCCTTAGCCAAGCTGGTGGGACGGTGAGGCCCGAATTAATAAAGCCACCACCATCCTTCTTCTCCACTCGCCCCTCCCCTCCCCTCCCCATCAATATCCTCTTCAAAGCAGATTAAAGAGGATGGAGTGCCCCCACGATGGGTGCGGGAGCGTGGTCGCCTACAATGAGCTCCACGACCACGAGCTCGCGTGCCCGCACGGCCCGTGCGACTGCACAGAGGCCGGCTGCGACTTCTCCGCCTCGCCAGCACCGCTCATCGCCCACCTCAGAAAAATCCATTCGATTTGTGTGGACATGATCCCGTACGGCACCGCGATGGCGTTCATCACGGTGCTGGCACCGCCAGAGCCAAGACGTCCGGTCATCTTCTACGGGAACGATGGTACCGTGTTCGTCTGGCACACATATACGCAAGTCCAGCCGAAAAATGGATGCGTGCTGGCCAGCCTATCCGTTGAGTGCGTTAGGTCGGCGGCGTGCGTGTGGCCGGAGTACAAGGTGAGTATGTCGTCGCACGGCAAGCCATTACTTAATCGCTCTGAGATTGGTTTAATGCTCCCCAACTATACGGCCACTATTCTGGCGAACAGCACGACCACGCCGGGCGCCGCCAAATGGTCGGAACTAGAGCGGTCGTTGCAATGGTATCAACCGTGCACGGAGCTGACTATCTGGGTTCGCATCGACAGGTGATACATGCGCCTATCTTAATCTTCGTGTTTATCTAATTGAAATTGCGGTTTATGCAGTACTGAATTAATTAATTTTTGTTGTCAGAAAGTTCTCGTCGGACGGAAGTTCCTATTCGGAGCGGCGGGTTTAGGTTGCCAACTATGGGCTTTTTTCATTCAGAGGATTCACCAGGGCGGCCCTAACGACGATATATGATCTTATTTGGCGGAGAGGGACTTGCTTGCGTTTCCTATCTTCAGTTAGGGCCCTTTATGTAAACACTAAGCGCTTGATTGTATTCTGTGTTTATGTTCACATACTCTATGGTGTAAAATACTATGGAATCCCATGTCCGATTAAATGCACCTCTGGACCCTGCAGGCATTTCCCTTGTTATCTTTTCTTTTTACACATACCGTAACCATTGTTCAACGCGCGGTCCATCGGCTTGGGTGCTAGATGCTTCCTCGGGAAGGTACCCTATCTTGCCCATTTGAGAACACACGTCCCTATAATTGCTCAGAAGCCCCGCGAGGGCACGATGGTCTTTTCTGGGTGTATGTAAGATTTTAGCCTTGACCAGCCCTCCGCCCTTCTTCTCTTTCTCTGCTTTGGTAGCTAGTAACTAGCCTTCACCAGCCCTCCACCCTAACTACCGAGTAGTAAAGTACTACGTACCTCGCAAGCCATGGCTCCATTGAGCCGGCGGCCCGGCGGCAGGATATCCTAGGGAAGACGATGAGGACTAGGACCGCCGAGAAAAACTCATCTAGCCAGCTAGCGCGTCGTTGTATGGCCACTTATGATCGCCCGAGCATTCTCGCAGAAAGCGATCTATCCTCTATTCGATGGAGAGAGAGCCAGTGGGCGAGGGTTCGTCCGGGTAGGTTTCTAGTGGCGTGTCCTCCAGTTCATTCTTATTTTCTAATAACTGTTTTTTCCATTTATTTACATCTCACAGGGCCGGCGGTTCAAACGTCTACCCGGTAACCCCCACGATGGTGGCGCCCCAAGTCCGGTCGTCGGAAGCTGAGTTCGGCCCCGTTTCACGGCCAAGCCAGGTAGGCTGTATGCCTCTATCCACTTTTTTTTATACTCCCTCCAATCCATTTTAATAGACTCAGATTTAGTACTCCCTCCGATCCATTTTATTTGACTCAAATTTAGTACAACTTTGTACTAAATCCGAGTCAACTAAAAGGGATCATAGGGAGAATACAACTTTACTAAATCCGTTTTACTACTACTACTAAAAGGGATAGGATGGAGTACTTTATGTAACCACGGCTTTCCTTTTAATTATGTGTTGATGAACACTGTGATATTTGTGGAGCGTCCAAGTGATGTCCATTCCTGTATCAAGATCTGTGCTAGAAATTAGTAGTACTCCTATTTTTTGCATGTAATTACTCATATATGAATTGGTTGGATTCTTTTTTGTTCCATACAATGATCGTGCCAGCAAATGGAGGTGAACATGGCCCACATAGGCAGCCAGCTGGGGAATGAACTCTCCCTCACCCCAGAGTTTGAGCCTGTTCACGTAGATTTGGCGTCCGAGAACAAGATCTGCCATAATCTTCAGCAAGGCATCAATACCTTTACTACCGAGCTCGACAGGCTTAATGAGCAGAACCGCGTTTGTGTGGAACTGCATAACCAGAGCGTCACATTGATGAATGATGATGATGCAAACACCACCATCAAGGGCGAGGGTTCGTCCGGGTAAGTTTCTAGCGGGGTGTCCTTCAGTTGATTCTTATTTTCTAACCGTTTTTACATTTATTTACATCTCACAGGGCCGGCGGTTCAAATGTCTCCCCGGTAACCACAACGACGGTGGCGCCCCAAGTCCGGCCGTCCGAAGCTAAGTTCGGCCCCGTTTCCCGGCCAAGCCAGGTAGGCTGTATGCCTCTGTCCACTTGTTTTTTTATAGTTTATGTAATCACTGCTTTCCGATTATTATGTGTTGATGAACCCTGTGGTATTTGTGGAGCGTCCGAGTGTTGTCCATTCCTTTATCAATATCCATGCTAGAAATTAGTAGTCCTATTGTTTGCGGGTAATTAATACTCATATATGAATGGGTTGATTTCTTTTTTTTTCATAAAATGATTGTTGTAGCAAAAGGAGGAGAACAAGGCCCACATAGGCAGCCAGCTGGAGAATGAACACTCCCTCGCCCTGGAGTGTGATCGTCTTCACAGAGTTTTGGCGTCTAAGAAGGAGATCTCCTTTCATCTTGCGCAATGCGTCGACATGCTTAAGCAGCAGAACGCCTACTGGGTGGAACTGAACAACAAGAGCGTCACATGGATGGATACTGGAAGCAACCTCATCAAGTATCTCATGGAACAGAAGTTGAAATTAAAGCTCAAGAGGCAGATCTCGAGGGTGCTAATGCGTGGACAAACCGCCGTCCTTAAGGCGATTATCAAGGAGAAGGAGGATCTCCGTGCACAGCTAGCGACCTATATCTCGGCGTCCACCAAGAGCATCCCTGAGTAGGAGATCTTGTTCTGCTAGTTAACTGCTTCATCACCTTAATATCGCCATGTGCTCGTAAAACTGCTAGTTAACTTTCTGTTGGTATGTTGCACATTTGATCTGAACTTTGTGTTTTGCAATGCACAATTGATCAACTACTAGTAAGTGTATATTAAAATGGCGGGATACTCTTTTTAGCGGTGAAAATTTTCCATTTGTTGCTATTGTAGCGAATCTAAGCCCTTCAGAATCTTCCCTATCGTCAAGAAAACTTTCCAAAAACATAAGCATTTTGGAGGGAAACCTTGATGATATAGGCTATGAGGATGATCCTGGGTTGTGGTTCTTAGCGTGATCTGTAGATGGCAATATGCTTCTTGTTCATACCTGAGGCTTTACTGAGGCTGCAAGATGTTCTCTAAGGACACTGTCAGTTATGTTCAGATAAGCTAGGGAAGAGATTACTGGTCTTGGAGCATATTGTCTTTTCGTGGGATTGAATTATCCGCTCACATTGCAGTAAATCATGCATATTTCGATTTATATTTTGGTGGAGTTTCATTCGATTTGAATCATAGGTTTGTGAGAAAATATATATTTAGTTTAAACTAGTGCTCGAATACGTAAGAAGCTATTTAATCACAAGCTAGTCATCCGAATGGGATGAAATATTCATAGATTTTAAAACAAGGCATCTACATATTACTCGATTTTTTTCAAAATTTTCTGAATAGTTTTTTTTTTAGCTTCGAAATAACAGATAGTTTGGAACGTTGGATCTCGAATGATGGTAGATGGTGGCACCTAGTCACAATGAGACTTGGAAGCATCAAGTCACTGAAGCTCCGTCCGGTTTCCAAACCAAGCTAGGAAAGGCATTGAAAATGAAGTTCTGCTCTAAAACATCTCTCATTTCATTTTGGTGCTCGCGCGGTTGCATGCTGCCCACGTGTTAAGGTACGTGTCTCTGGCATAGAGTACTACGATTATCGGTGAAAAATATATCGTAATGGAAACTGTAAAAAAAAAACCCTCTCTGCTCAAGCTGATGTGACGAGACATCAATGCACCAAACGTCGTCGCAAATTTATAGATGGGTGGCGTGCTAGTCTACCATCTACCAATCACAATCGGCGCCCTGTCGCAGTGACAGCAGCAGCCCTAGAGTACTGCCTAGGTTTTGCCCCTTGGATGTCTATCATCTTTTTCTTCACCCTCCCAGAATCACGCGCACGCGCAGGATCTCGATCCCCACCACGCCGCATCGTTCCTTCCATAGCGCTCGCCCTCTCCTCCGAAAACCCCAAGCGCAGTTGCATCCGCCATCCACCTAAATCCATCTTCACGTGATGGAATATTCTAGGCTTTGCCGGGGCGGCGGGGACGGCCACTTGGAGGCTCTCACCGGCGACAACATCGACCTCATCGCTGCGCATCTGGACGTTACCTACACCGTCAGACTTGCCGCATGTTCCAGGGAGCTCTACGACCGGATCAGCAAGGATGAAGGTAAGATGCACCATTGGGGTGAACCCTGCCTGCTGATGCCTCCGCCTGCTTATTGGTTCGATGAACACTGGGATTGGGCGACAAAGCATCTCGTCTCGCATGATACCGTGTACGACCTGGTGCCCCTCGACCATCCTCGCCGTTCGTCGCCCGCCATTCATGCACGACGAGAAAATGGCTTGGCGCGAACGGCGACTTGATCGCCGCCGCCGATCATCATCATGGGTACTGGTGCCTCGTGAACGTCTACACCGCGCGACATATCCCCCTTCCATCCCTACCGCTTCGAAGATCGATCATAGTAGTTTTTCATATCACCCAGCATACTCTTTTAACAGGGGTCCAGCAATTGATTTGTTGAAGATTGTAATCTGCCAAGTGCCCACAAAAGGTGGGAGGTACGCAGATTACAAGCTCATCGCCTTGTTCGACAAAACGATTTTCTACCTTGAAGGGGGTGGCGACTGGAGAATGCCCATGCTGGAGGCCCTTACACCTGCACTGATTATCCAAATTACCGTGATGCCATTGAACTCGGTGGCCACGTTTTTGCGGTGGACGAAACCGATGGCTCCACATACTTCTGGGACACCGCAAATGGTATTTTTTCAGTCCTTTTGCATTGCATGATACACTGCCTTAACCAATGAAGTTATTAATGAACTACCTTGTTTATATTTTACCTTTCTTAAATGACTTAATGATCACACCCCCTTTTGCTGAATATGAATGAACCGTTGCTTGCAATGAATTAGTAGTACTAATTAGCCACCAACAAACATAGTATGCTCAGTATGTGATTGCATTCCTGAATTAGTAACTCTACGCCAATGCGAATATGGATGTAATTAACCGATCTCAAAAGATAACGCAGCACTATGAAGGCACCCTTTTTGATAACCTTTTAGACCAATTTTTTCATATATAACTAAAATATTTTGCCTCCAAAAGGAGGACGAGAGACCTCGCCATCTCGCATCAGAGAGATGCATAAGGGCTTTCATAAGTATATGACTTAACGATCACATCCTTTATCTGAATATGAATGAACCGTTGCTTGCAATGAATTAGTACTAGTCAGTCATCAGCAAACATAGTATACTCCGTATGTGAATGCATTCCTGAATTAGTAACTCTATGCAACTGCAGAATATGGATGTAATTAACAAGTATCTCAAATGTTAACGTAGAAACAGAAAAATAGAAGAAAATCGTTTGTAATTACATGCGTAGCTTATATTTTCTAGAGATCGGGGAAAAAGCGTTGATTGGATGTACCTACATGCAGATCAAACAGTTCTTTGTTTATATCGGTGAACAATCTGCAAAATGGTATAAGTAATTTTGTGTTTGATACATTATTTCTCCCATTTTCTTGAATAGATTTCAGTTTCCCACAATTATCTTTGATTAGTGATTGTGACGTCCCCTCATTCAAAATAACTCAGGTTATCTTTTTCCTAATCAAGTGTTATTTAAGTTTGAGTAAGTTTACGACTAATATCTACAACCTCATATATATATAAGATTTAGCACCTGCAGGCCTAGCAAAGTTAGCTGCCTGTAGTCCCCTGTATAGTTCTTTCTTTTTGCTTTCTCAGTTTTTCGTAGCCTTGCTACAACCCTGTATGCTCTAATATATAATGATGCACGACTAGGCATGTGTTCGAGAAAAGAAAATCTAAATATCTTTTGTAATATATGAGCCTATATTGATGTTTTAGATGTTGGTAGTATAACTTTCGATAAACTTGAACAGACTTAAATCAGTTTAACTTAGCACAACCATATGGCGTACCTTTTTTAGAACGTGAAAATGAGGTAAAGAAATACCCTGTGTACCCTTAACTATCAATAGTAGAGAAGAGATTATGAACCTTGAACTCTAAAATGCAAATTCTTCTACTGAATGGATAGCTGCATCTGATACCTATTTTGCAAATGTTACCAGACTTGGGGTTAGCTATAAAAAGGCATTTCTTTCTTGTCAAGCTTAATGCACTACCAACACAACCAAAAGTCCGAATCGATCGCAAGGGCGGCAATTTTAGGATAAATTGCGAAAGCCAGACTCGAACTCGAGACCCCGGCTCGACACCATGTCAAGCTTCATCGACTAGCCAACGCAACCAAAAGTCCGAACTGATGGAAAGGTCTAGGCAATCCACTTATACAGATTAAACATTTCTTACCCTTCGGTGGTCACAGGAAGCTCTCTAATAGATCACTTAAGACAAAGGGAATTAACTACAAGACAGACTTAAACTTAAGATGATATATATTTGTCAAAATTTGAATCTATCTATATGCTTTCACTGTCTAGATACATCTGAATTTGGACAAATCTCAGACACTTTCGGTGGGACAGAGGTAGTATATAACTGTGTATACACTAACTAGTGTCTAGTTTTGGCATCAATAATAACCTAGATGACACAAATGCTAAAACTGCAAGAATGCTCGATGTCAGTCACAGAAACATTATTGCAGTACCACTTTAGTATGTAAACATCAGTCGAAGTAACAGAAAGACTCAAATAGAGTTAGCTACTGAATTCATTCTTATCCTGATGTAGAGTTATTTTCTATATATTATTGAGACATTTCTGATGCTTAGTTTCCTGTTGGGCTTTTCATCTGGACAAATCATTAGCTGAAATGGGCAGCTACTATTTTTAGATTATATCAACTAAGGCAGCTGTTACTTTTCTCTGTTCTTACTAATTACTGTTCATGAAACTATAGTTCATATTACATGTGTCAAGGTGAGACGATTGCTAAAGTAGAATTATCTGCATTTACTTTGCCGTGCTTTCCCTGAAAATAGTCTGTTGTTTTTGGCTACTAATTCATACGCTCACATCTTCACATGTTAAACATGGATGTACACTAGACCAGCTTAGATCACTACTAGGCAAAAGGCAATCAGTGGCGCACCACATATAGCCTTCAGTGGCGCACTAGTGGTGCGCCACTGCTATCACGCCACTGCTAACTCCTAGTAGTGGCGCACTAGGGGTGCGCCACTACTAGCCTGGATAACAGTGGCGCACTGCGTGGTGCGCCATTGACATGTCCAGCAGTGCGCCACTATTACTCCAAAGTGGTGCGCCACTGTTGGTCGCTGGCGATGCGCCACCTTGTCTAGACGAGGTGCGCCATCGCTACCGTTTTGCGTGCGCCAATGTTTCAGCGAGGTGGTGCGCCATCGTGCGTGTGGACGTGCGCCACTCGCTGTCTCCAGGACGTGCGCCACAGATGAGATTCCTGGTGCGCCACTGCTAGTCTCGGAGGGGATCACAGGGCAGTGCGCCACTGGATCCCGCGCAGTGCGCCACTACTACTTAGTGGACGTGCGCCACTGATGGGCCACTAGTGCGCCACTGCTACGAATTTCGAATTTTTTTTTGTATCCTGGCAGGTATTTATACAGGTTGTATATCACAAGCACAATACAGGATATATAACACATATAAACAACAGCACAGCTTATCCATACATAGTTCTTCACATTAGCCCCACATGATTCACAAGATTTCACATTAGAGAAGTTACGAGGTTACAATGCAAGTTATGGGGTTACAAAGTCGCAAATGAGCTAGTGGTTACACAAGATCGATCATCTAAAGTACAATCACATAGAAGAGAGCTAGAGTCACTACTAGCACCATCCCGATGATAGTGGTGTTCATCCGGTTCCTCCTCCGCTCCCTCCTCTCTCCCGCCAAATAGCGTGCGTATCTATCTTCGGCCTCCGCTCTAGTGGTGTACCCTTTGTAGCTGTTACCGCTAAAACGGTGAACCTATCTCCGACACTCCTCCCAGTCGTTGTAGACTCCGGGAACCTTGCCCTTGTACACGACATACCACGTCATATCTGCACATATATGAACAAGCCAAAGAAACATTAGTGCACGCTCATAGATGTTTGCAACGAATAAGAGCAAACTCAAAAACGATCCAAGTAGTATGAACTAAAAGGCATGCCTCATACATTGTTGGTCGGAACAAATATCAACATTTAGGGAAGGGGTTAGCGAAACCAAGTAGGATGCACAAGAGATTGATACTTGTGTCATCGCACCAGGTTCACTAGCCCCTCCCCTGTGTGTACAAGTGACCAAACATTCTAATCATCGGCATTTTAAAATACGAAAGCAAATGGAAGAATGACAAGGGCCTCATACTTTGTCGGTCGAAACAAATATGAACATCCCGGGATGGCGTTAGTGAGGCCAGGTAGGATGCACAAGAGATTGATATTTGTGCCATCACACCAGGCTCACTAGCGACACCCCGGAGTGTACAATTGACCGAACATTCTAATCATCGGCATTTTAAAATACGAAAGCAAATGGAAGAATGACAAGGGCCTCATACTTTGTCGGTCAAAACAAATATTAACATTCCGTGATGGCGTCAGCGAGGCTGTAGGATGCACAAGACATGGATATTTGTGCCATCACACCAGGCTCGCTTACGTCACCACGGAGTGTACAAGTGACCAACCATTCTAATCATCGGCCAAATGCAAATAAGAAGTGCCAACTCAAACAAGAGATAAGTAGCTACTATGAACTAAATGGAATGCCTCATACATTGTTGGTCAAAACAAATTTTAACATTCAGGGATGGAGTGAGCGAGGCCGGGTAGGATGCACAAGACATGGATATTTGTGCCATCACACCAGGCTCGCCGCTCCACCCCGAGTGTACAAGTGACCAACCCTTCTAATCATCGGCATATGCAAACAAAATTAACGACCAAATCAAGTGCGGAAAACGACAGAGCCATATATATAAGTTCACAAACATAGCCGAACTAGTAATTAATAGCAAGTAAAGTGCTGGATAAAGTTTATTACAACGAAGCTCGTCTTTAGTTCACAACTACATAACTAGGCTCGCACATCAAGACTTTCTCGGAGCGTGGATAAAACCGCCGCCTTTCTTCAAGCACATCCATGAGCGGTAGTCGTCACCCCGCATTTGGAGCTTTGTGTCTATGTCATCGTTTGACGGCCGATAGCCGGCGAAGAACTCCCCACGCTTCTAACGACATCTTGATGGATGATTTCACAAAACTCTACTTGGATGCGGAAGAAGTCTTGCTTGATGCCGCTGTCAGTGGACCCGCGCCAATTTGTTGGCCCAGTCTACGAGATGCTCAGTAGCGTAAGCTGCTGCTGGTCCCGTATGAACTTATCCATGTGATAGAGGGCGTAGTAGGCATCCTTGTTACTAGAAGGCGGCTTCTTGACGCAGGGAAACTTTGTTTGGTGCTTGAACACATGCTTCCGTACCTAACATTTGGCCTCTGCATGTTGCCTTTCGCTTTGACGTAGCCATTGAGAGCATCATCAAGTACGACCTTGACATTCGTGTAGTCCGTGGTTGACTTACCGTCCGCATCGAGGTATGTGGCCACGGAATGCTTCGGGGTTATGGAGATGAGTGTGCAGGTTTTGTCTCTGCGTAGAACACATAATGTTTAAGAACATGACGATTGAAATCTAAAAAAATCACGAGTTAAGACCGGTACGGTGAGGGGGTGACTTACTCGGGAAATACAGGCAGAGGATGTTACACTTCTTCCGGTTCGCTAGAAAGAAGTCTTTGAGGTATCCACTCGCGATCGCCGGTCTCGGCGGTGGCCAAGTGGACGGCACGCATGTAGAAGGGGTCGGCTATCGCGATGTCCGGGATCTTGTTTCTAATGATCCGCATCGCCTTGCTGAGCGAGTATAGGCGAATGAAGGTGTAGTGCAGCGGATAACTGTTCAGCATGGCGAAGATGTCATCATACCGCAGGAAGATATTCTCCGCGAAGCCACTATCGACAAAGCCATGGCCCGAGGGCACCTTGGCAACATACACTGGGTATGCATTATCTTTCTCCCTGAGACGCCGCTCCTCCATAAACATAACACCGTCAACCAGAGATCGCATAGGACCGGGTGCAGCATCGTACAATCTTTGAATTAGCATCCGCTCACCCGACACATGCACCCTCGCCTCTATATTCTTGGGCACTGGTGGCCCGTCCTGAGCACGGATAGGTAACGGCTGGCTGCGTACTTGTCATCCTTCTTCTTTCTTTTCCGTCCCTTCGGCTTCATTTTTACTGGGACTGCATTCTCCTCTTCGCAAGCCTTCTTCAGTGTGTTAGGACCGATAACACTTCTCACCTCGGCTATCGGCTGAGTCTCGGTGAAATCGGCACTGGAGGCGTCTCCCGAGAACAGAATAGGCGCCGCTTGTTGCAATAGGTTTTCCCTCTCGGCGGCAGCTTGAGAGGGTTGGCTACTGAGATCGTAGTCCATCACCCCAAAATCGGTTGCGGTCCAGGTTGGCGAACGTATCGTCCTCGTCCGGACCATCGTTCGGATCCCGTGCCATCCGCATGTCCACATCGCCTGATTGCGGCACCGTTGGGGTGGTCTTGCCATGGCTTGGCACCGGCACGGCTGGGGTGCTGTGCGTGGGGTGGTGTCCCTCGCCCCCAAACGAATCTGGCTCTTTGGCCAAACCATGGACCAATTGAAGCAATCTTTGGAGGGTAAGGACCTCATCTTCGTCGGCACCATGGGGTTGAAAGGGAGGTAGCACGTCGTCGTAGCCGCTAAGCACCCGAACCAGTTGAATCCTATACACGTCGGGTTGCATGGGTGTACCGTGTAACTGACGGTTGCTCGGTTGAACGATTTTGGCCTTGGCAACATCGATCAACTCGCCGTTCACAAACCGCAGGAGAGTGCATGGGACGTCGACGGCGGAGCTCGCGGGAAAACATGTAGGGCGTTAGGGATGGCTAGCTAGTCAAAGGCAAGGATATATATGGAAGTCATTGGCCAAGGGTTGGTTACCGTGATGGCGTCCAGCTCGGCTAAGGTCGAGGCACCGCCGGCGGCGGGCGTGCAACTGATGGAGTGGCCGCTTGTTGGCGCGGTGCCGGGCGGCGTATTATCCGCAGCGACGGGTGCATTGAGCTGAAGTAATGGCGCCGCGGAGACACCAATGTTGGCGCCCCGGGCGCCACCACCGTTTGCGCCCCCGGAGCCACCAAGGTTGGCGCCGCCGGCGCCCCCCAATTTGGCGCCGCCGGAGACACCATTGTTGCCGCTCGCGGACTCACCGATGGCTCCACGCTGTGGGAGTTGCTGCCCGTGAAACGGGAACCGGGGAGGCCCCTTTTTCCTCCCTCATACCACGCGTCCGCACCGGCAACCAAGGTAGGGATGAGGGAGCTAAGCGTCGTGCCCACTTGGTCCTCCACTTGCTGTCTTTGCGTCCTCTGTTGGGTCTCCACGATTTGTTGCACTTGTTGCCGCACTTGCTCCTCGACCAATGTCGGGATCTGCGCAACTTGTGCCTTGAGCTGTGCGACCTCCTTCTCATCGATGGTGGCCTTTCTCTCCTTTTTCCCCGACTTATAGTATTCTGACCATTTCATAGAGCATCCTTCGCCGACCACACGACCAGCCGACGTCGGCTTACTCAATGGATCCCTCTTCTTGTGGGCATTCAACGCCCTATTTAAAGGGTTGTCCCAAGGGGCACACTGCGAGGAGCTCGTGGACCCCGCGCCGCTACTAGCTTCCTTTTCACTTTCCGTAGCGATCTCCTTAGCCTACGGGAGGAACATGCATGAACCATTTAGAAATTTGGATTCATCAATAAGAATGCAACCATAAAGGAGCTAATTAAGCGGGTGCATTCCTTACCAGAAGAGCCTCAAACTCCTTCACATCCGGAGTGGTGGTGAGCTCCTTTGTTTTCGGGTCAATACGGTACCGGGCCAGGAGAAAGTTCCTGGTTTGCTTGTTTGTGTATTGCGGGAGGAGGGGCTTGAGGCCGTTCTTCACACGCTCCTCATCCGCGGCGTCCCATTTCGGTTGCGCCACCCTAAAACCACCAGGACCAAGTTTGTGGGTGCCTAAGTTCAGTTTTCGCATGTCCTTCCCCCACTGACTAGAATCCGACGTTGACTCGCTCTCGCACTTGATCTTGAAATCAGCGTAGTCTTGCTCGGTGATCGAGGGATTTGACTCCTTGATCTTCTCGTAACTCTCACCATTATTAATCATTTTCTTCACTCGGGTCCTCCAACTAGCGAAGGTGGTGCTCATCTTCGTGAGGGCGGCATTGTGCACTTTGTTCCGCATGAGACGCTTTTCTGAGCAGTCCACCGGGAACTCGTATCGTTCGTGTAGCTTCTTGAAGAGGAGGGTGCGCAAATTCGCTCGGTCAGGATGCCTGAGGTTCTCGGTGTTGATCGAGACCGTGCTCCGGAGGATGCACCCGAGTTGGGCAGAGTACCCTTTGACTAAATCAGGGGGCGCCGTTGGATGCCCAGTGGCGTTCACTTCGGTGAATGCTTGCTTCACGGTGCTGAGCACATTCGGGCGACGCTCCCTCCGTAGCTTCTTCGGTGCGCCGGTGTCATCCTCGGCGGCACCATCCGTGGTGTCATCCTCGGCGGCACCATCACTGGTGTCATCCTCGGCGGCATCGTCCGCTCGGTACTCTGGATCGGGGCCATCATCCTCGCCGTCGTCGCGGCGAGGTTGTGACTCCATCACCTCAATTTCATCGGTTAGCATCCAGAACGGCTTGCTGCCGCTGCCGCCGGCCTCTTCGTTGTTGGCCATGTTCGAACTAAGTAGGAAAAAATGCATAAAATTAGCGCAAGATTTCACGGAAAAATTGGGCATGACCTATGCTAATTTATGGACATATGAGTGCCCCATTTTCGCCGAAACGGAAATGAATCAACATTTCGGCGATAATGGGCAACTCTGTCGATCCCTGCACAAGAATATGACAAGCAGCAACAAAGAATGAACTAAACCAGAGAATGAACTTGTTCTTTTTATGAACTAAAACATCTTTTCCCCCTTCCTTGCTTGCTACATCTGCAACAAAATAAATGGTAAAACTAAACTACAAAGAACTAGCTGCATTCCTTAAACAGAGTCATATATTCACCTTATCCTAATGTAATGCTAGCAGTATTGCTCCTCTAAGGAAAATTATATCCTCAAATTAAGTTTTAGCATGCACGCCAACCCACTTCTCAGCATCTAGGCCTAACACGCTGTTGAAAAAAGAAACGACTTCCAGGTCATAAACAACTTAGATGCAGATTTCTCATTCATCAAGTCAGGCAGATTTAATAAAAATCAAGTTTAAGCTACTTTGGTGAACTACTGGTCCAGACCAGCTCCAGTGATCTCCAGGTTCTGCCCATATTTAATAAAAATCAAGTTTAAGCTTCACATTCATCAAGTCAACTAAACAACAGGTTCAATAAAATCTCAACCATAATTCAAAGCTAGAGCTACAAATGGTCTGATTCTCAATTTATTTCTTGTTAAAAAAATTACTAGCACGTTGATTAGCTATTTAAACATGTTAAATCAAGAAAACAACATTAACCCAAACAAAATATAAGCACATTGCGTCAGGACATGATCAACTAAACAAATCATGATGAATTAAAAGCTTGTGGCTGCTGTACTACTCCATCAACACTTAGGTGAATCAACACTTGCTTCTCACCAGCACATGAACAAGATAGCAGATAACACACATAATTGCTTCTCGAGGGGAAACACCGAGCAGCAGGAGTAGCGGCGGCTCGAGGGGGAGCACCGAGCAGAAGTAGCAAGTAACCTAGCAGAGGAGAAGGAGGGGAGGAGCACGGCGGCTACCTGGGAAGGATGCGCGGTGGCGTCAGCGGTCGAAGGCGTCAGCGGTCCTCTGCGGCGGCGTCAGCGGTCGAAGGCGTGGCGGCGTCAGCGGTCGAAGGCGCGCTTCTCCTGCCGGTGCTCCACGACGTGTTGCGGCGAGTACGGCGAGGAGGTGGGGAAATCTCGATCTGGCCACAGTGGGGAGTGGAGGGCGAGCAGGTGGCTTCGGAGATCCAGGAGAAGGTGGGAGGGCGCAGTGGTGAATGGGCGCAGGGCGTCGCCGGCGGAGAGGAAGAAGGGGAGGGGTGGCAGCGCGAGGCAGATCGAGGGACGGCGGCGTCGCTCAGGGGAAGAAGGTGGGATCTGGTCGGGACGGGGGAAGAAGCAGGGGAAATTTCTAAGTCCCCGACTCCCCTTAGCAATAGCGCACCTCTAGGGGTGCGCCACTATGTGGCTTAGCAATAGCGCACCTCTCGGGGTGCGCCACTGCGTCTTTAGGTTTAGGTCAAAAGGCAAGCGCGTGGGGATTTGACATATCCCGAACCGTAACGCACTGGCTCTGTCCCTGGTTGGTTTGTTCTAAACCCTGCCGCCCAGGTTCGAACCCTGGCGGCCCCATTTTTTTCCTTTTCTTTTTAAATTGATTTAACACTATCATAAACATCCAAAATAGCACAGTACACCAAAATAAAAGGCATAAATAATTATAATTATGTAGAATATTTAAAATACTATAGAATCTAGAAAATATCCAAAAATATAAATTATATGTCTATTTTGATCGGTACAATGTGTAGATTAACAATATGACATCCATTATTCATACAAGAAAATGATACATAATTATCTTTTCACAATCTTCTTGCCCTTCTTTCTCGCGGTTGAATAATTTAGCCCCGGAACTCCTAGACTTCTTCTCTTGAATGGACGGCCTTTAGGTAGGGTGGTCCTGCGCGCTTCTTCTTGTTGTGTATGGTTCTTCATCATCGTCGTCGTCATCTTCCATCTTCGGATCGCCGTACTGGTCAAAGTCTAGCTCGTTGGCGGCACCATGGTGGTGAAATGCCGGTCTTCTTTTATGACGTTCTTGGCCTACCTGACACGGAACATCGGCACATTCTCTCCGGCGTAGCTCAGCTCCCAGATCTCCTCGATCTTTCCGTAGTATCTCTGCTTGACGTCACCGGTGTAGGACTCCATCGTTAATTACCCCGGAGTTCTGATAATCGCTCTTCATGTCCTTTTCCTCGGTGTAGAATAATCGCATAACATATGTGCACACACACGTGTGTGTGCAAGACGATCGGAACCGGTCACACACAAAGCATAAAACCAACAAAGTGGCGCGCCACTGCACTGCTAAGTGGTGCGCCACTGCTACGCCTCTCATCTCTAAAGGGGCTCTGGCCACCCCCTAGCAGTGGCGCACCTAATGACATGCGCCATAGGTAACCTACGTAGCAGTGGCGCACCTAATGACATGCGCCATAGGTAACCTACCATAGCAGTGGCGCACCACAGCAGTGCGCCATTGCTAAGCCTATCATCTCTAAACGGGCTCTGGACACCTCCTAGCAGTGGCGCACCTCTACAACGTGCGCCATAGGTAAGGAATGTAGCAGTGGCGCACCCCGGAGACGTGCGCCACTACTAGGTTGGGGGAGGACCTGGCCTCCTGTCACCACTTACTTATGGCGCACCGGAATCAAGGTGCGCCACTACTACTTTTGTAACAGTGGCCCACCGTTTTGTGGTGCGCCACTGCTAAGTAGTAGTGGCGCACGGCAGCCATGGTGCGCCACTGATGGCAGTCTTACGGCTAGGCCTTTTCCTAGTAGTGGATGAGGCAATTGTCCACTTTTGCTGGTGTAGCAATTTTAGTATTTCATCTTACACTCAATTACTTCAGGGTAGCCGTCTTTTGTTTTCAGATGTCTTTTAATAGATCAAATTCTGAGAAGGATGCAATTACCTTCCCACGGTCCGTTTCCGACATGGGGTCGCGAGCAGAGCATTTGGCGACGGATATCAACTCTGACTTTCACAACTGGAGACATGAACCATCAGTATTAGTAGATGGCCTAGCAATTTAACCGATACTGCACAAGATACACACCAAGGAGTGATAACAAATGGCATCACAAAATTGTGTTCTGTAAAAAATAATCCTGAAGTTGTGTTGTGATCTATTTATGAGTTGCAACAATATGTGCAACGGATTCGTTCTCTACACATCAGGATTAGACAATTTTGTTAAATTAAATGTTGATCTCTTCACAGTTGAGATTGTTTCAGACTTCCGGATAGCATGATGTTTGATTGCGTTGTCTCAGGGCTTAGGGAAAGTGGGTATGTGCCTAATATCAGCTCCCTTAACGTTGTAAGGGCAGTTTGAGAATCGGTGAGTTTGAGCATCATTTATTCAAAAAAAAATCATGCTACAACTGCTAAACTTCACTTCATGTTGTGCCATCATCATTGCTGATGAAAAGCCCATAAATATTTACAACTGCTAAACATTTACTCCATCTCACAGCTTAAGGTGTAAATAAATTGGCGCTACAGTAGGATTAAGTAGGGTTGGCGTGGAAATTAGCTTCCATACTTGCCCCTCATAAATCTCTAATAACTCACTCCTTTTACTACTACTCCGTATTTCTCTCTCTTCCCTAAAGTAGCCGCATCAGACTCCTCGTTAACTACCATCTCATGCATGCACCGTATACAACCAATGAGGCACCGGTTTTAGAGGAGATTGTGAGGAGCAGTTAATTCAGCGTGAATACCGTGTGCATGCCATAGCTGGGTCAATGGTCTCCCTGTTTTTAGCAAACGAGAAACGGCTGAGAGGGGCATCTTCGGTAGAAATAGGATAGAGTTCGCCCTACGCCTTATGCTTTGATCAAAAATCGAATTTATTTTTACGCCTTAAGCTCTGAGATAGAGGGAGTATATTAGTTAGACACGCCGCGCCGATCATTGCTAGTGCCTTACTATATGACATAAGAAGACCATGTGAAGGAGACATGCATCACCTTTTTTGGTGATGTAACTAGTCGTCCTGTAGCCCTTGTCAAGTTCCTCTGATACTGATGGGAGGGCCTGCTCACCCTATACGCTAGTACAGTAGTAGTAGTTGCATTTTTTGGGCTCACACCGGCGAAGGGCGCGAATCGGGCGCGTCAGCGCCTCGCGGCACGACGGTTTTCGCGTGTGGGGCCGCCTTGTCAGCGGGAGGACGCGACTGTTCGCATCAAAGGCGACGCGGGAAGGTTGGTAGTCCCCGGCGTTTAATGGTCTCCCGCGCCTAAACCTAGGCGGCCATGAGGGCAGCGGCCGGACACGCGGCGTCCAGTCACCTACCCCGCCGTAAATGAGGGTAGTTGCCTACCACCAGCATAAAGTACCTACTACGCCGTCCACCCCCGCGGTGCTATCCTCTCATTTCCACCACCGCTTACGCTCCATTCTCTCCTCTCCACCTCAAAAATGCCGCGCCATCGGAAAACGAGGTTCTGTAGGCTTGGCCTCAAAGTCCGCGCGCAGCCTCCACCACCATCGCAGCCGGAGCCGGAGCCGGAGCCGGAGCCGGAGCCGGAGCCGCAGTCCGACGCGGAGTACAGCTCCGATAACGACGAGGACCCACGGTTGAAGGAGGAGTACAGCGAGCACGACCTCCGGATCTTGGAGGCTTCCCAACGGAAGTTCTGCGAGGATAGGGCTCATCGCCACTATGAGGCGTTCGCCCGCCAGCAAGCGATACTCTTCTTCCGGAAGGAGATTTCTCGGCTAAGGACTGAACCGCTGGGACAACGCCGCCGGCAAGGTCTTTTGACGGCGTCCGCCATGCTCGACCGCCTGAAGCGCGAACAGTGGCAGCGCCAGTGTTGAAGTGCTGGGTATTCATTTTCAACCTGTGTATTCATTTTGCCAAAATCCTCATGTATTTGCCAAATTTTTTCCTGATTTATGAGGAAATTCTAAGGTTTTGTCAAAATCTTGGGTATTCAGCTGCATACGCAAGAATACCCCTGGGGCCGCCCCTATCGCGAAGCATGGGACCAGAAGAGGGCACGGACGTAGGCGGCATAGGCGAAGAACGAGGACGAGGCAGACCCGTCGCGCGCCCCAACCGACGTCCATTAGATTAGGATTAAGTTTAAGTTTTATTTTGTCCTCCCCAACCGACGGCATCACTTGTGTTCATGTAGTATTATTATGGTGGTGTACTTGTGTTCATGTACTTGCTTCAGACATGTACTGCTGTGTTTGTTGAAGGAGACATGCATCACCCTTTCTTGGTGATGTCTTCCTGTAGCCCTTGTCAAATTAAATTCCTCTGATACTGATGGGAGGGCTTGCTCACCACACACGTCAGGATGAAGTGGAGAGAAACTACTCGTCCCTTGTTGGACACGGACCATTGGAAACTTATTTTCATTATCAATCCTACGTATTATTTTTGTGGCATATATCTTATATTACACCTTGTCAGTGCCCATGAGTCAGCAGCTTACTCAACGTTTCCAAGGCAGCAGGGGATCAAAAGAAAATCAGAGGGTGAAAAAAATCCAAGAAAAGAAAGTTTTATAGTACATAGAGGATGACATGCGGGTCCCATGAGCCAGCAGGTTGCTCCACGTATCAAAGGTGGCATGAGATCGAAAGAAAAAGGCAAGTGACCAAATATCAGGAGCCACAAATAATAATCCAAGAAAAGTAATTTTTATTGTACATAGAGGATGACATGTGGGTCAAAGGCCGCAGGGGATCAAAAGAAAAAAAGGCAAATAGCCAGAAATTAGGGGTAAAAAATAAATCCAACAAAGGAAAGGTTTGTTGTTCATAGAGGCTGACATGTGGGACCCATGAGCCAGCGGCGACCTCAATTTCAAAGGCGGCATATGATCGAAAAGAAAAAGGCAAGTTAGCAAAAATCAGGGGGTAAAAAAAAATCTAAGAAAAGAAACTTTATTGTACATACAGGATGACATGCGGGTCCCATGAGCCAGCACCTTACTCAACGTTTCAGAGGCGGCATGAGATCAAAAGAAAAAGGAAACTGACCAAATATCAGGAGCAAAAAATAATCCAAGAAAAGAAACTTTTATTGTACATAGAGGATGACATATGGGTCCCACTTATACAAGCTCTTTCGCTCCAAGATCTTGCAAGTTGATTGTACATAGAGGATGAAATGCGGGGCCCTTGTGTCAGCAGCTTAATCAACGTTTCCAAGGCGGCAGGGGATCAAAAGAAAAAGGAAATAGCCAAAAATAAGAGGGTGAAAAAAAATCCAAGAAAAGAAACTTTTATAGTATAGAGGATGACATGTGGGTCCCATGAGCCAGCAGCTTCCTCAACGTTTCAGAGGCTGCATGAGATCGAAAGAAAAAGGCAAGTTAGCAAAAATCAGGGGGTAAAAAAATCTAAGAAAAGAAACTTTATTGTACATAGAGGATGACATGCGGGTCCCATCAGTCAGCAGCTTACTCAACGTTTCCAAGGCGGCAGGGGATCAAAAGAAAATGGAAATAGCCAAAGATCAAAGGGTGAAAAAAATCCAAGAAAAGAAACTTTTGTAGTACATAGAGGATGAGATGCGGGTCCCATGGGCCAGAAGGTTCCTCAACGTTTTCAAGGGCGGCATGAGATCGAAAGAAAAAGGCAAGTGACCAAAAATCAGAGGGTGAAAAATAATCCAAGAAAAGAAACTTTTATTGTACATAGAGGATGACATGCTGTCCCAACGTTTCAAATGCGGCTTGAGATCAAAAGAAAAAGAAAGTAGCCAGAAATTAGGGGGTAAAAAAAACTCCAAGAAAAGAAAATTGATTGTACATAGAGGATGACATGCGGGTCCCACGAGTTAGCAGCTTACTCAACGTTTCCAAGGCGGCAGGGGATCAAAAGAAAAAGGAAATAGCCAAAAAACAGAGAGACAAAAAAACCCTAGAAAATAAACTTTTGTAGTACATAGAGGATGACATGCGGGTCCCATGAGCCATCAGGTTCCTAAAAGTTTCAATGGAGGCATGAGATCGAAAGAAAAAGGCAAGTGACCAAATATCAGGAGCCAAAAATAATCCAAGAAAAGAAACTTGATTGTACATAGAGGATGACATGCGGGTCCCATTGTGCGGCAGTGGTCCCAACATTTCAAATGCGGCTTGAGATCAAAAGAAAATGAAAGTAGCCAGAAATTAGGGGGTCAAAAAAAACTCCAAGAAAGGAAAGCTTTATCGTTCATACAGGCTGACATGTGGGACATATGAGCCAGCAGCTTACTAAACGTTTCAAAGGCGGCAGGGGATCAAAAGAAAAAGGAAATAGCCAAAAATCAGAGGGTGAAAAAATCCAAGAAATCAAACTTTTATTGTACATAGAGGATGACATGCGGGTCCCATGAGTCAGCAGATTCCTCAACGTTTCAAACGTGGCATGAGATCGAAAGAAAAAGGCAAGTGACCAAATATCAGGAGCCAAAAATAATCGAAGAAAAGAAACTTTATTGTACATAGAGGATGATATGCGGGTCCCATTTTGCAGCAGCGGTCTCAACGTTTCCAAGGCGGCACAGGACCAAAAGAAAAATGAAGTAGCCAGAAATCAGGGGGTGAAAAAAATCCAAGAAAAGAAAGATTTCAATTGGGCTGCATCTGGACATCTGGGCCTTCGAACTATCCTTCTGGGCCTTTTGACTCGTACAATTTCAGCCCACTCCAGAACATGAAAGTTCGGATTTTTCTCAAAAAAAAACAGGAAAGTCCTATGCTTCGCCAAAACAAAAAACAAGGAGATTCAAGATATAAGTTGTAAAAATAAAGATTTAATTTATCCGTTTGCAATAGCTCAGAGCGAAATACACTGTTTATTGTCTGCAAAATAATCAAGATATCACATGTTTCTTGTACGGGGAGGCTGACATCAGGGACCCATGAGCCAGCAGCGTCGTCAACGTTTCAAAGGCGGCAGGGGATCGAAAATAAAAATAAACCAAATATCAGTTGGTAAAAAAATCCAAGAAAAGAAAACATTTATCGTTCTGAGAGGATGACATGCGGGACCGATGAGGCAGCAGCATCCTCAACGTTTCCAAGGCGGCAGGGGATCAAAGAAAAAAAGAAAATAGCCAGAAATTAATTAGGGGTTCAAAATAAATCCATCAAAGGAAAGTTTTATTGTTCATAGAGGATGACATGTGGGACCGACCTGCCAACAGCGTCCTCATCGTTTTAAAGGGGGCAGGAGATCAAAAGAAAAAGGCAAATAGCCAGAAATTAGGGTAAAAATAACCCAATTAAAGAAAACATTTATCGTTCTGAGAGGATGACATGCGGGACCCATGAGCCAGCAGCTTACTTAACGTTTCAAAGGCGGCATGAGATCGAAAGAAAAAGGCAAGTGACAAAATATCAGGAGCCCAAGATAATCCAAGAAAAGAAACTTTATTTACATAGAGGATGACATGCGGGTCCCATTTTGCAGCAGCGGTCCCAACGTTTCAAATGCGGCTTGAGATCAAAAGAAAAAGAAAGTAGCCAGAAATTAGGGGGTCAAAAAAAATCCAAGAAAATAAAGTTGATGGACATAGAGGATGACATGCGGGTCCCATGAGCTAGCAGCTTACTCAACATTTCCAAGGCGGCATGGGATCAAAAGAAAAAGGAAATAGCCAAAAATCAGAGGGTGAAAAAAAACAAAGAAAATGAACTTTTATAGTACATAGAGGATGACATGCGGGTCCCATGAGCCAGCAGGTTCCTCAACGTTTCAAACGTGGCATGAGATCGAAAGAAAAAGGCAAGTGACGAAATATCAGAGCCAAAAATAATTCAAGAAAAGAAACTTGATTGTACATAGAGGATGACATGCGGGTCCCAATTAGCAGCAGCGGTATCACCGTTTGAGAGGCTGCACGGGATCGAAAGAAAAAGGCAAGTGACCAAATATCAGGAGCCAAAAATAATCCAAGAAAAGAAATTTTATTGTACGTAGAGGATAACATGCGGGTCCCATTTTGCAGCAGCGGTCTCAACGTTTCCAAGGCGGCACAGAACCAAAAGAAAAATGAAGTAGCCGTAAATCGGGGGTGAAAAAAATCCAAGAAGAAAGATTTCAATTGGGCTGCATCTGGACATCTGGGCCTTCGAACTATCCCGCTTGGCCTTTTGACTCGTACAATTTCAGCCCACTCCAAAACAGGAAAGTTCCGAATTTTCTAAAAAAACAGGAAAGTCCTATGCTTCGCAAAGACAAAAAAACAAGGAGATTCAACATATAAGTTTGTTTATGTAAAAATAAAGATTTAATTATTCGTTTGAAATAGCTCAGAGCGCAATACATTGTTTATTGTCTGCAAAATAATCAAGATATCATATGTTTCTTGTACGGGGAGGCTGACATCGGGGACCCATGAGCCAACAACGTCGTCAACGTTTTAAAGGCGGCAGGTGATGGAAAGAAAAAATAAACAATAAATATGTATGTAAAAAAACAAAGAAAAGAAATATTTTCGTTCTGAGAGGATGACATGCGGGACTCATGAGGCAGCAGCATCCTCAGCGTTTATTGTTCATAGAGGTTGACATGTGGGACCCGTGAGCCAGCAGCGTCCTCAACGTTTTAAAGGCTGCACGTGATCGAAAGAAAAAATAAGCCAAAAATCGTTTGGCCAACAAAATCCAAGAAAATAAACATTTACCATTCTGAGAGGATGACATGCGGGACCCATGAGGCAGCAGCATCCTCAACGATTCCAAGGCGGCAGGGGAAATATCCAGAAATTAATTAGGGTTCAAAATAAATCCATCAAAGGAAACTTTTATTGTTCATAGAGGATGACATGTGGGACCGACCTGCCAACGACGTCCTCATCGTTTCATAGGGGGCTGGAGATCAAAAGTAAAAGTCAAATACCCATAAATTAGGGGTAAAAAATAACTCCAAGAAAGGAAACTTTTATTGTTCGTAGAGGATGACATGCGGGACCCATGAGCCAGCAGCTTACTCAACGTTTCAAAGGCGGCATGAGATCGAAAGAAAAAGGCAAGTGACAAAATATCAGGAGCCAAAGATAATCCAAGAAAAGAAACTTTATTGTACGTAGAGGATGACATGCGGGTCCCATTTAGCAGCAGCGGTCTAAACGTTTCAAATGCGGCTTGAGATCAAAAGAAAAAGAAAGTTGATTGTACATAGAGGATGACATGCGGGTCCCATGAGTCAGCAGCTTACCCAACGTTTTCAAGGCGGCAGGGGATCAAAAGAAAAAGGAAATAGCCAAAAATCAGAGGGTGAAAAAAAATCCAACAAAGGAAACTTTTATAGCACATAGAGGATGACATGCGGGTCCCATAAGCCAGCAGGTTCCTCAACGTTTCAAACGTGGCATGAGATCGAAAGAAAAAGACAAGTGAAAAAATATGAGGAGCCAAAAATAATTCAAGAAAAGAAACTTTTATAGCACATAGAGGATGACATGCGGGTCCCATGAGCCAGCAGGTTCCTCAAAGTTTCAAACGTGGCATGAGATCGAAAGAAAAAGGCAAGTGCCCAAATATGAGGTGCCAAAAAAAACTCCAAGAAAAGAAAGTTGATTGCTCATAGAGGATGACATGCGGGTCCCATTTAGCTGCAGCGGTCTCACTGTTTGAGAGGCGGCAGGGGATCGAAAGAAAAAGGCAAGTGAACGAATATGAGGTGCCAAAAATAATTCAAGAAAATAAAGTTTTATAGTACATAGAGGATGACATGCGGGTCCCATTTAGCAGCAGCGGTATCACCGTTTGAGAGGCGGCAGGGGATCAAAAGAAAAAAGAAATTGCCAAAAATCAGAGGGTGAAAAAAAACCAAGAAAATGAACTTTTATAGTACATAGAGGATGACATGCGGGTCCCATGAGCCTGCAGGTTCCTCAACGTTTCAAACGTGGCATGTTATCGAAAGAATAAGGCAAGTGAAAAAATATCAGTAGCCAAAAATAATTCAAGAAAAGAAAGTTTTATAGTACATAGAGGATGACATGCGGGTCCCATTTAGCAGCAGCGGTATCACCGTTTGAGAGGCGGCAGGGGATCGAAAGAAAAAGGCAAGTGACCAAATATGAGGTGCCAAAAATAATTCAAGAAAAGAAAGTTTTATAGTACATAGAGGATGACATGCGGGTCCCAGTTAGCAGCAGCGGTATCACCGTTTGAGAGGCGGCAGGGGATCGAAAGAAAAAGGCAAGTGACCAAATATGAGGTGCCAAAAAATCCAAGAAAAGAAAGTTTTATAGTACATAGAGGATGACATGCGGGTCCCATTTAGCAGCAGCGGTATCACCGTTTGAGAGGCGGCAGGGGATCGAAAAAAAAAGGCAAGTGACCAAATATGAGGTGCCAAAAAAAACTCCAAGAAAAGAAAGTTGATTACACATAGAGGATGACATGCGGGTCCCATTTAGCAGCAGCGGTCTCAACGTTTCCAAGGCAGCAAGGGATCAAAAGAAAAAGGAAGTAGCCGTAAATCGGGTCAAAAAAATCCAAGAATAGAAAGAATTTTGGTTCATAGAGGATGACATGCGGGACCCATGATCCTGCATCGTAAACGGCTCGATCGGAGAACGTTGAACGAGACGAGCGCGATCGAAAAAAACAATGCCGTAGAGGCTGCCATCTGGGCCCTACATCCCTCGGCGGTGCGGATTTGCGTTGACTCGGCCATGAACCCGAGATTTCGAGATGCACCACGTCCCGGGCCACCATACGCGACGTTTTGGCCGCTTTCGTCGGGCTAGGTGGCCTCAAAAATGAGAAAAAAAAAGTTTTGACATGCACCACGGAGGGACCCAAAATCGTCGGCCATGGTACACCAGCAACCACGGCGCGACTTCAACTTCGTCGGCCATGGCAACTTTTCTTGTAGTGGTTATAAGCAAAAAATACCATTCTCCAAATCAGTTTTGCAAAAGGACAAGAGAGAAACAGATGATCAACCGTCTCATTGTTATCACAGAAACAACATTTTTGACAACCTGTCCATTTTCTCTTAATCAGATTATCCTTAGTAAGTAAAACCTTATTACTAAGGAACCACATAAAAATCTTTATCTTAAGGGGTACTTTAATCTTCCAAAGGTATTTTCTCAGAAATCTAGTATGTCCATTCATAAGATCAAGATACATAGATTTAACTGAAAATAAACCTGAGTCTGTTAGTTTCCAAACAAACTTATCATTATCATTTGTCAATTGTACAGACATTAGGCGTTCACACAAGTTTAACCACAAATTCCACTTATGTTCATTAAGGTATCTCCTAAAACCAATATTAATAGGAGATTGACCCAAAACCGTAGATACCAACACATTCTTTCGTTGGACAATATTGTAAAGAGACGGATATTGTTGAGCTAATGACACCTCACCAAGCCAAACATCTTCCCAAAACCTAACCATCGACCCATTTCCTATTTTAAAAGTACCCCTCTTGAAAAAATCATTTTTCACTCGCATTAACCCCTTCCAAAAAGGAGAATCAGTTGGTTTTTCTTCCACTTGAGACAAAGTCTTATTCTTAATATATTTGTTATGTAACAATTGTTGCCAAACTCCATCTTCAGTTAATAACTTGAAAAGCCATTTGCTTAACAAACATTTATTTTTCAATTCAAGGACTTCAACACCGAGACCCCCTTCATCCTTTGGTCTACAAATGATATTCCAACGAGATAATCTATATTTATTTTTGTGTTCATCAGATTGCCAAAAAAATCAAGATCTATAAAAATCAAGTCTCTTCCTCACTCCTTTCGGAATCTCTAGGAAAGATAACATAAACATTGGTAGACTAGTGAGAACAGAATTGATGAGGATAAGTCTATCACCATAAGATAGCATTTTACCCCGCCAACATCCTAATTTTGCAGCAAACCGATTTTCCACTGGGTTCCATTCAGAATTACGGAGCATTCTGTGGTGTATCGAAATACCTAGGTACTTGAGTGGCAGAGATCCGGAAGCACACCCAAAAATTTCTTTATATTGATGTTCCATATCCGATGCTTTGCCAAAACAAAATAATTCACTCTTATGAAAATTTATTTTCAAACCCTATAACTGCTCAAATATGCATAGAATGAGCTTCATATTAACCGCTTTTTCTAAGTCATGCTCCATAAATATGATAGTATCATCTGCATACTGCAACACCGAGACACCCCCCTCCACCAAATGAGGAATTAAACTACCCACATGACCAGCTTCTTTTGCCCGTGCAATTAAAATAGCTAACATATCAGCTACAATGTTGAACAAAATAGGAGATAGAGGATCCCCTTGTCTCAGACCCTTCCTAGTTTGGAAATTATGACCGATACCATCATTAACTTTTATGCCGACAGTACCCCCTGTACAAATTGTTTAACACGGTCACACCAAATGGGATCAAATCCCTTCATCCGCAAGACTTGTTGAAGGAAAGGCCATTTCACCTTATCATATGCCTTCTCGAAAACAATTTTAAAGAGAACCCCATCCATCTTTTTACGATGTAATTCATGTATCGTCTCATGCAAAACAACAACTCCTTCCAAAATGTGTCTCCCAGGCATAAAAGCCGTCACGGTTGGTAGCCACTTTGGTAAAAAATTTAAAACTGACATTAAGCAGACATATAGGTCTATACTGCTGAATTTGTATTGCGTTCTCTTTTTTTGGTAACAATGTTATAATCCCAAAGTTTAATTTGAACAAAGGAAGCCCCCCGGCCTGAAAATGGCCGAACATGGCCATGAGATCCTTTTTAATGACATCCCAAAATCTCTGATAAAACTCTGCAGGAAAACCATCCGGCCCCGGTGATTTGTTATGTTCTATTTGGGAAATGGCTTGAAAAACTTCTTCCTCGGTAAAATTTGCTGTTAGGAGAACATTCTCCTCCTCGGACAGCTGTGTGATGTCATCAACCCGATTTTCTATCATTTGAACATGGTTAACCTCTGGCGGTCCAAAGAGTTTCTTGTAGTATTCGGTAATGTAGACTTTTAAGTTATCATCCCCGACAATTGTGCCTTCTTCTTGCTCTAGTTGGAAAAAAAATTTCTTCCTATGTTTGCCATTTGCAATCAAATGGAAGTACTTAGTGTACCGGCTGCTAGCATCTAGGCAGTCAAGGAACGATCATCCAGAATCTTTGGGTGCATCTGTTAAATTATGTTGGAAGAAGCTGTGGAAGATGTACGTACCACCAAAAGTCAGAGTTTTTTGGTGGCGGGTGATACAACAATTTGTCCCCGAAGTATTGCAAAAAAGACATATTGAGAGAATCGCTCATTGTGAACTTGCGGCAATGATGAGGAGAAAAAATTTCATGCATTGTTTGAACGTACATGGGCGAAGTTATTCTGGGAAGAATTGAAGCAAGCTGTCTCGATCAGGATACCACCACTACATCCCAACTATTGGGCAGCTGATTTAGTGGACGTTAAGGTGCTACAGAAGTCTGAAGCTAGTATGGTTTTATGTGGCGCATGGGCAATCTGGACGGAGCGTAATAATCGCCGTCATGGTGAAGGACAAAGATCAATCAAGGTATCGATAAGATGGGTCATTGAAACTTCATTCGATTTATCAAAATCGGGTAGGCAGAAGACGAGCAAGCCTCGAGTGAAAGTGAAGTGGGAACCTCCGGATCATGATTGCGTGAAAATCAACACTGATGCTAGGTTTGTTGAAGCTAATAATAAAGGTTGTACAGGTTTGGTGGTCCGTGATGATCAGGGTAAGCTTATCAGAGCGCAAGCACGTTGGTTTGAATATGCAGCCAGTGCTATGGTGATGGAAGCATATGCTATCAGAGAAGGTCTGTATCTTGCCGCAGACGTTGGGTACTAGTCCATCATCATAGAATGCGACGCAAAGGAGGTGGCAAAGTTATGCAATAGTGAAGATCAAGACAATTCAGAAATTTCTCCAATTTGTCAGGAGATTAGAGATATGATCAGAGCTTTTACTAGTTGTAGCATAGTTTTTGTGGGGCGAGAAGGTAACCAGGCTGCCCACTTATGTGCTAGACATGCTAGTTCTGATCGGAAGAGATGCATTTGGATCAACTATAATCCTGCATTTCTACATGATATTATTAGGAATGATTGTAATCCTATCGAGTAATTAATAAAGCTCTGAATTCGCAAAAAAAAGATTTGATGCGCAGTTAGGGTTTTTTAGGGAGGTTAACAACCCATAAATTTTGCCTCTCTGACGTCCATGCGGCCTTAAAATTGCTTATTTCCATCTATACATACTTGATCTATTGTAGAATCGCACATATACATTTTTATTTGAGTAGGATTCAACTTTCCCCAACTTTGGGATCGTACTTTCTGAGCATGTTAGAGCATCTCCAACAGACGCGCGGTAGCGCCGCGCGCTACAAAAATATGTACAACGCCGTTTTTCTAGTTTAAGCGCGCGTTTACAAATCGCTTCACCACGCGCTGGAAACTTTAGCGTGTCGTTGTCAAGAACTTCACCAGGTGCGGCAAAACGCAGTGCACACGACAGGGTTTTGGTGCTTGATAAAATACAATATGCAACCATATGAACACAAACAATGAAGTATATGGTAACATAGTTCAAACGCAATTTCTCAAAAAAAATATAGTTCAAAAGCAATACATATTTCAAGAGAAAGACATAGTTCAAGATCACCAACTGAGAAACAAAGTTCATGCAAAAGACTAGTAAATATCGATGATCATTCATCATCACCATCTTCTTTTGCACCTCCATCTTGTTCTTCGTCTTCATTTTGAACTTCAGTTGTGTGTGCATTAGTAGAATGAATCAGAGGAGATGGTATGAAGCCATCGTTGGTAGTAGGCATGGTTGGCATTGGAGAAACCATTGACATGAATCCACCCGGAGGAGCTCCCATGCTTTCCGTTCCTCCCTTTGAACTTATCCCTCCCATGGAACTCATCCCTCCCATTGAACTCATCCCTTCGATGGAACTCATCCCTCCCATGCTTTCATAGCCTCCCATGGTACTCATTCCTCCCATGCCTCCATTGCCTCTCATCCCACCCATGGAACTCATTCCTCCCATGCCTCCATATAGCATCCCATGCCTCTCATGGTACTCATCCTTTTATGCCCCAAGATTTGATCACGTATGAGGCTGATGTACTCCTTTTGTCTATCATCAAGGTTGGATGTGTCCATCAAAAAGAAATTCTTCTCTGCTTAGGATCTCCCATGAATAAATTCTGGGCAATCTCACTCTACATAAGTAAAACATAGTTAGTGCAAATAGAACAAATAAACAAGATGAAAGCGCATATACAACTTACCCTATCTTTCTAATTGGTACCACTTACCAAAGAGACCTCTCCGTGCGCTTATATTCCCTACTGCAAGTTCTATTGCATCCTTGTCTAGTATGTATCTTTTGATTGATCCGTGCTGGTAGCGGGAGCCATACCCACATTGCACCACGTTTTGCAAAGCAAAACGTCTTCTTCAGCAGTATAGTTGGCCGGCCGTCCCCCCTTCGGCGCATCGACCAAACCCTCACCATCCGCACCCACACTATATGTACCACTATCAAGATGTTAGGACGAATACTCTTGCGAATAATTGGACTCAACATTCATATGTGACATGAATGTCTCATCATCAACACTACATAAAAATTGCTATCAAATTATATTCATCTACATAAATAATATTCATCTAAACATGTATGTAGCAAATTGCAAATCATACCTTACTGTCATATTGTCGCCCATGTTGGGCACGCCTGCTTCCGGTACAAATGGCTGTGGTGGCGGTGGAGGTGTTTGTGGCGCGACGAACAGGTTCCGCACCAGCGCGGTGCTAGGGTTCGATGTCGCCACCGCGGGAGAAGCTGCGGAGGGCGGAATTGACCCACGGTGTCCGCGACAACGAAATCCAGCGGGAGAGGAGCGGAGCGGCCTACCATCGCTAGTGAATCGCAGACGTGGGAGCGAGAGAGGGGCGAAATTAGGAGCGTGGGAGGGGAATGGTCAGGCGGTTGCCTTTCGCACCCTCGCCTTTTCTTTTACTGCGTGATGTGCCGCGTGCGGCAAATATGCAGCGCGCTGGGAAAAAATAGCGCGTCGCGCGTCTGCCGGTGCACTAAACTGGTGCGTTTTAGCATGTCTATTGGACATGCTCTTACATCGCTGCATTCTCCAATTTGCGAAATGTGTAATTTCTTCAGCGTTATCATGTCCTTGTTATGCAGAGCATGATCGTAGCAATGCTACACAAGATCTAGCCATCGCAGAGCTTGCCACATTGATATGCTCATGCTGTGCAACGCCATGGACGTGAACTGCATTCGTTCTTTTGAGTGTGCTCTTACTTGGGTATCCATCTGCTGACAAGTTTGTCAAGTTCGAGTGCGACACGGTGGGAAGGGGGTTCCATCGTCCACCCGGGTACCAAGACAAGCTGGCGCTCAATCGGTGGACTAATGCGCTCAAGCCGGTGGTGCCGGGGAGGATGGAGGCTGCTGCGCGGCCACCGCCAACGGTAGGGAAAAGGCCTAAGCTCGGCCACCTGCTCAGGGCCCTCATCCCTCGTCGTTGCTATGTCCAACTGGAGGTGAACGACTTGCACATGCTCGTCGGTCCACTCGTCGGTCCACTGAAGTTCTAGTTCGACTTGCGGGAGTGATCGAAATCCCTCTACCACACATCGTGGCCATCTCAGCCCATCGCTAGTGCGACGAGTGGGTGCGGGTCGGATATCATGGCGAGCAGGTGGTGCCGGGGAGGAACTGGTTGGCGGTCGCCTACAAGTACAACCTGGAGCGCGGCAAGTTCAAGATCAAGGCATTCGGCTTGAAGATGAACATCTACAAGCACAACTCCTCCAGCGCCAAGACCTATGTCTACCCTGACCACGGCTAGTCGGCGTCCTCCATGTTTATGTGTCCATATGTGTCTGTCTATCGATGTCTGTAGTAGTAGAGTAGTAGTAATAAGCGTGAGACAATGATGAACATGCATGTCGATGTGGTTCATTTTGATCTAGGGTTATACCCTAGTAACTCCAAGGGCTTACGAAGCCTCATGAAAGTTTTGACCAGGGGTGTTCGTCTGAACCCCCGATTTGAACCCCTGATTCGCAAGTGTATATGGAACTTGCTTACTAATTTGATGGTCCTTGCCAAATTCAGTGATCATAGCCGTTAGGCAGAAACACCACCAAGTTTAAAGTGGTGACCATAAGCAAGTTATAGCACATAACTAAACACCTTTTTCCCCTCTGGCTACCAGATTTGTAAACGGTACGGCCTATCAAACACGGGGCCGTTGAAACTACACCGAAACACAATGTTAGGAACCAAACTATGTGCGTAAACAGGCCCAACATCGGTTTCTCTGCTGGCGGCCAATCAGAAAAAACATGAAAAACCCATGCCAGAAACCAAACAGACCTCGAGAGTTTTCTGGACGTGTCTTGTAGAGCATACTAAACACCAGATGCAGCTGGACAAGAGGCCGCCGGGATTGTAGTTTTCCTACAGGTCAAAGAGTGCATCAGTTGCTCTATCAACTATATCGATGGCATCACCATTACAAGCTGAGTTCAAAGCTCTGCTCTTCGCTGCCATCATCGCAGGTTATGTTCAGCTATAACATCCGACGTTTCTGACAGCTAACTCGCAGCTAGCCAAAGCAGCAGCATTTCACCGTTCTTCAATGAACCATCTAAACTGGATATAAGAGCCTCCATGTCTGAATTCTTCCACAAGTATGCTACGATGGAGCCAAATATATATCATACTAGATGATTTCCCGCGCATTGCTGCGGGATGTTTAGAGAAATTCCTAATATTCGCAATGAGATATGACATAGGCGCCATTTTGACTGCAAATATATATGTCCTTAAATGGAGTGTTACGTTAATAGTTACAGTACATACTATAGGAAATGCACATTGTGTGTAGTGCCAGATTATGTGATAGAGAAATGGAACAGATTGAAATTCAGGCGACAATTGTATGGGAACAAAAAGAAAGATGGTCGAATTTGGAATAGTAACATGCTGGATTGCTGGGTGAGAGCCTGGGACACATGCCAACAGGGATCACCATGGTGGCATCTGCGGCAGGGCAACAGTGTTAGGATATCATCCGGGTATGAGTTCAAAGCAAGAGGTTGTGGAATGAATGAGAAAGCAAAAGAAAAAAAAAACCTGAATCCTCACTTGTTGGAGATGCCTTCGTGGAGTCCTCAGCCCCACCTAAGCATATATACGAGAGGCGGAAGCTACCTTCATGGATTCATCAACCATCTGCGAGGACGGCATGTAATGGAGACGAAGGGACGCGCATATGTTGCTGTGCAACTTCGTAGAGTCCTTCACATGCTCGTCCATTGCCCGCTCATGTCGTTGCTCTACCCCATCATAGTCACACAGTGGCCCTCCCAACGAGCTGGTGCGCTGCTGCCAGCCCATCCATGCCGGCTCCGTCCAAATGACGGGAATGGAGTATTTAAAGGCGATAGGTTTCGTTCAGAAGACGAATAGCTAGCAATGAGATAGTGGGCATATAATGGGGGAGATTGATAATAGTCGGGAGAGTACGATGTGGGACACTGGTTCCGTGAAGAAGAGGAACAGAAAAGATGGCAGGTCCATTCTTGCATGGATCCTATACTGACGGCAAGACATAAGGAAAGAAGATGATGAGATGTTAATGTTTGATGAGGTGAAAACCATGATGACATGCCAGATTATGATTGATCTAAAATGCATGATGAGGTGGATAGCTTGCATGTTAAGAGAAATACACTTAGTGGGTTGCTCTAATTTAGTTATTATAGATTCCTAGGGATATCAACAGAGTAGTGTTGAAAACAATGATTCGAACCGTACTTAAGTCCATACGGGTTACGTGTTTATATATGAGGCACAAAGGCCCAGTATAGTACTTGTACAGGGAAAGGTATCAGTACCGTATACAGTACAGGAACTACAGCCTATTACAATTAATACTCCCCATTAATCTAAACATTGGAAAGGTTTAGATTACGCTTAAACTCAACTAACTGCTTTACAGGAAGAGCCTTTGTGAAGCCATCTGCAACTTGATCTTTGCTTGAGATAAATCTGATATCCAGAAGATTTTTAGCAACCCTTTCTCTTACAAAGTGAAAATCTATCTCAATATGCTTGGTGCGGGTATGAAACACTGGATTTGCAGACAGGTAAATGGCACCTAGATTATCACACCATAAACATGGCCTTTGTCTCAACCGAACACCAAGTTCACCAAGGAGAGCTTCAACCCAAATTAATTCTGTTGTAGCATTTGCAAGAGCTTTTTATTCAGCCTCAGTACTAGATCTGGACACTGTTTCTCGTTTTCTGGCACTCCAAAATACCATATTTGGTCCAACAAATATAGCAAAACCACCAATAGATCGCCTATCATCAATAGAGCCTGCCCAATCAGCATCAGAAAAGGCACTAAGAAAAATAGATGAAGACTTAACAAATGTGATTCCTGTCCTTAAGTTATCTTGTATATATCTAAGAATACGTTTCACTGCAGACCAATGTTCTGTAGTAGGAGCATGAAGAAACTGGCAAACTTTGTTGCCAGAATAAGACAAATCTGGATGTGTTAATGTCAAGTATTGTAATCCTCCAACAATACTGCGATACTGAGTACTATCTTCAGGCCCCAAAGGTGTACCATCATGAAGAGACAACTTTTCTGTAGATGATAAAGGTGTAGGTGTAGCTTTGCAATCACGCATACCAACTTTTGTCAATAAATCAGTAGCATATTTTTCCTGTGAACTAATCCATTGTTCACCTTCTTGACTTCAATGCCAAGAAAGTAGTGTAAGTCTCCTAAATCTTTAGTACTCCCTCCGATTCATATTAATTGACTTTAATATGGATGTATCTAGACACATTTAGATACATCCATATTAGAGTCAATTAATATGAACCGGAGGGAGTAGCAAAATTCTTGTTGAGATCTCGAAGCAGAATATCAATGGCATCATCAGAAGAACTAGTTACTATAATATCATCAACATAGATCAACACATAGATAATGATACCTAATCTGTTATAGAGAAACAATGAAGTATCAGCCTTGGAAGGAAGAAAACCAAGGTCACTCAAATTTGCACTAAGTCTAGAGTACCATGCTCGAGGTGCCTGTTTCAGTCCATACAAGGCTTTCTCAAGTTTGCAAATATAGTGCGGAGCGTGAGAGTCCTCAAAACCTGGAAGTTGTCTCATATAAAATTCCTCTTCCAGAACACCATGAAGAAACGCGTTCTTGACATCTAGCTGCCGTAGACTCCAACCTCGAGACACACAGATAGACAGAACAATTCTGATAGTAGCAATTTTAACCACAGGACTGAAGGTATGCTCATAATCAATACCATATCTTTGCTTAAATCCCTTCGCGACTAATCTTTCTTTGTATCTGTCAATAGTCCCATCTGCTTTCTTCTTTATGCGATACACCCATTTGCAATCAATTAAGTTTTTGCTTCTGTTAGGAGGAACAAGATGCCAAGTTTTGTTTTCAATTGAAGCATCATACTCTTCTTGCATAGCTTGAGACCACCTTGCATCATTCAGAGCTTCCTCATGTGTGCATGGTTCACCTGTAGAGGAGAACATACCATATCAAACAGTTCCATCAGTATTTCTTTTGGATTACGTATACCTTTCTGTAGATGTGTACGAACGCCAACATTCTGTACCGCAACATTCTGCACCGGTGGATCAGGTATGCTTGAGCTTGAGTCACTAGCGTCATCATCATTATTATTGTTATTTGCTTCAACCAATTCTTCTTCAGCAACATTTTCGCCCCCACCAGTTCCAGCCACAGACGATCCAGGGGACAGAGAACTGCTGCTGCTGTCAGCTTCCCTGCGCCCGCTGCTGTCGCTGTCAGTAGCGGCACCACGTGGAGCACTGCCATAGGCGGAGCCAGGAGAAAGCGGAGGAGAGGCTCGGTCGCCATGCGCTCCCGCCTCGGGAGCTGGGGACGACGACCGCGTGGGTGGAGAGGGCCCGCGTGAGTTTGCCTCGGGACTGGATGAAGGCGCGTGGTGGCCACGAGCGTCCGTCTCGGGATCGACGCGCCCAGGCGAATCAGCCTGGGGATCCTGACGCCCAGGGGAATGTTGGACAGAATCCGCATGGGAATCAGCATCTGTTTCGTCTTCTTCTGCAGGAAATTCAAAAGAGAATTCTGGGCTGTTTGAAGGAGCATTTTCATCGGCATTTGTTTCTGCTGCTTCGACAACCTATTGCACATCAGTAATAGGCACAATAACAGGCACATGGTTATCAATATTTTGTGTACCCTCTGGTAGAAGTAAAATTTGTTGTTTGAGAAGAGCGCCGACATTTGGATGAAGGGAGGCAAAAGGGAAAACGTTTTCATCAAACACAACATCGCGGGAGACATAGATTCTTCCAGTTGACATATCAAGACACTTAACACCCTTGTGAAGAGGACTGTACCCAAGGAAAACGCATCGCTTGGAGCGAAAAGCAAGTTTGCCCTTATTGTAAGGGCGAAGATTAGGTCAACAAGCACAGCCAAAAGTTCGAAGGGCATCATAGTTTGGTGTAATATGAAGAAGGCGTTTAGTAGGAGTATCAAAATTCAAAACTTTGCTAGGAAGTAAGTTGATCAGAAAAGTGGCAGTGATAAAAGCCTCATCCCAAAATTTTAAGGGCATGGAAGCATTTGCAAGAAGTGCAAGACCAACTTCAACAATGTGGTGGTGTTTTCTCTCAGCAAAACCATTTTGTTGATGAGCATGTGGACATGATACATGATGAGTAATGCCAATTTTCTGAAAGAACCCATTTAACTTCTCATACTTGCCTCCCCAATCAGTTTGCATGGTAATGATTTTTCTACCAACTTGCATTCAACATATTGCTGATAATTGAGGAAAGCTTGATAAACATCAGAGCGCTTCTTAAGCAAATATATCCAAGTAAATTTACTAAAATCATCGATAAAGCTTACATAGTATGCATGTTTTCCCACGGAGAGAGGGGCAGGACCCCATACATTAGAGAATACTTTCTCTAAGGGAGCAGTAGAGACACTAGATGAAACAAGGTATGGCAACTGATGACTCTTGGCTAATTGACAATAATCACAAACATATGGAGTGCTCTCTGGGGTGTAAGCTATTTTATTTCCCCTAAGAACTTGCTGAACCACAAATGAAGAAGGATGTCCTAAGCGGCGATGCCATGTAGATGATGATGGCTTTATTGTGTAGAAGGCGTGTTTGGCAGTCTCATGAAACATGGGCACCAGGGGATAGAGACCACCTCAACAAGGGCCTCTAAACAGAACTCTTCGTGTTGCTTGATCCTTGATTAAAAATAAGAAAGGATGAAACTCAATAAACACATGATTGTCAAGAGTAAAACGATGAATGGATAAAAGATTCTTGGATGCATTTGGGACATGAAGGATATTGCTGAGATCAAAAGAACCATGAGGGGTACGTAAAATTGAATTACCAATGTGACTAATATGCATACCTGTACCTTCAGCATTGCGAACATTGTCTTGCCCATGGTACTTGTTGGCGATGAGAAGCTTGTTCAACTCGCTGGTAATGTGATGAGTGGCACCGGAGTCAGCATACCAATTTGTATCAATCCCATAGGATGCAAGGTGTGCTCCCTTCTCAGCATCATACCTTTTCTTCTTGTCATCAGAGTAGCGCCACCAGCACTCATTTGCAGGGTGGCCATGTTTCTTGCAGATTTGACATTGAATGTCAACATACCTGGTGGGTACACGGTCACGCCGCCCACCACCATCATTACGCCTATCACGGCACTCATCACGGCGGTCACCATGGCGATCATCATCACGGAGATCATCGCATCACCAGGGGCGATCATCATCACGACGATCATCACGTCTCCAGGGGCGACCATCATCTCGGCGCCATGTACCACAGTCATCATCACGCTCACGGTAGCGGTCACCACCACCACCACCACCTCCACGATAGAGATCACCACCACCACCACGAGAGGGAGGAGAGTAACCACGAGAGGGAGGAGGTGGAGTGCGGCCACGTGGTGGCACATATCCACGGCGAGCAAGATTGGCAGAGGAAACAAACATGCCGTTCTCCTCAACACCATTGCGCATGTCCTATCCAGAGAGTTGCTCATAAAAATCATCAATAGTAGTACTCGAATTTCCATGAACCGATGTAATAAGAGAGTTATATTCGACCTTGTCTAGACCATGCAGAAGGTAGCCTAGTAGCTCATCATCTCCAACTGGTTTTCCAAGTGCTGAAAGTTCGGACGCAAAACCTTTCATCTTGGTGTAGTATTGATCCGCTGTCATGGTAATTAAGCTTCTTGGTGTCATTAAGCTTCTCCCTCAGGTGTTGTGCCTTGGTACGGGACGCTGTTTTGAACATAGCATTGACAGTGGCCCAAGCCATGGCTGTAGTGTCCATGCCAAGAACATGAGAGAGAATCTCCGGCGATAGCGAATTGAGAAGAAAACGCAGCACCTGCTGATCACGGGCTATCCAAGCCAACTATGCGGGATTGTCGACTCGTACCTTCTTACCATCTGAGTCATCCACTTCAACAGTTTTGGCAGGTGCACCATCTGAACCATCGAGCAGGCCCATGACGTTCGCACCGCGGAACACAGGGACTATCAGAGCCTATTGATAACCCACAAGTATAGGGGATCGCGGCAGTCTTCGAGGGAAGTAAAACCCAAATTTATTGATTCGACACAAGGGGAGGTAAAGAATACTTATAAGCCTTAACAACTGAGTTGTCAATTCAGCTGCACCTGGAAAAACACTAGCAACAGGGGTGATGTGAAAGTAGCAGTAATATGAGAGCAATAGTAACAGATAATACAAGCAGCGATAATAGCAATATGAGAGCGATGGCACCAGAAGATAGTTGATACTACTTCCAATGACATGTAGAACGAGTATATAATGATGAGAGATGGACCGGGGTTCCCAGCGATCTACACTAGTGGTAACTCTCCAATAAGTGACAAGTGTTGGGTGAATAAATTACAGTTGGGCAATTGATAGGAATCAAAGCATTAAGATAGAACATCAGGCTTATTAATTATGTAGGCATGTTTTCCGTATATAGTCGTACGCGCTCGCAATGAGAAACTTGCACAACATCTTTTGTCCTACCAGCCGGTGGCAGCCGGGCCTCAAGGGAAACTACTGGATATTAAGGTACTCCTTTTAATAGAGTACCGGAGCAAAGCATTAACACACCGTGAAAACATGTGATCCTCACATCACTACCATCCCCTCCGGTTGTCCCGATTTCTGTCACTTCGGGGCCATTGGTTCCGGACAGTGACATGTACATACAACTTGTAGATACAATCTAAGCAATAAGTATAGAGCTCAAATCTAAGATCATGCCACTCGGGCCCTAGTGACAAGCATTAAGCATAACAAGATTGCAGCAACAATAACTTCACAAACTTTATAGATAGACTAATCATAATGTATCATCCATCGGATCTGAACAAACACAACACCGATTACATCAGATGAATCTCAATCATGTAAGGCAGCTCATGAGACCATTGTATTGAAGTACATGGGGGAGAGTATACCGACATAGCTACTGCTAGAACCCGTAGTCCATGGGGGAACTACTCACGGAGCATGATGGAGGCGATGGCGTTGATGGAGATGGCTTCCGGGGGCACTTCCCCGTTCCGGCAGGGTGCCGGAACAGAGTTCTGTCCCCCGAATTGGAGTTTCGCGATGGCGGCGGCGCCCCTGGAGTCTTTCTGGAGTTTCGTCAATTCGTGCGGTGTTTTTAGGTCGAAAGGGATTTTATAGGCGAAGAGGCGGCGCAGGGGGGCACCTGGGGGCGCCACACCCTAGGCCGGCGCGGGCCCAGGCTTGGCCGCGCCGCCATGTGGTGTGGTGGCCCCCTGGCCCCTCTCCGACTCTTCTTCGGTGTTCTGGAGCCTTCCGGGAAAAATAGGAGGTTTGGCGTTGATTTCGTCCAATTCCGAGAATATTGCCCGAACAGCCTTTCTGGAACCAAAAACAGCAGAAAACAGGAACTGGCACTGTGGCATCTCGTTAATAGGTTAGTTCCGGAAAATGCATGAAATCATCATAAAGTGCAAGCAAAACATGTAAGTATTGTCATAAAACAAGCATGGAACGACAGAAATTATGGATACGTCGGGGACGTATCAGCATCCCCAAGCTTAGTTCCTGCTCGTCCCGAGCAGGTAAACGATAAAAAGAATAATTTCTGTAGTGACATGCTACTTACATAACCTTGATCATACTATTACAAAGCATCTGAAATGAATGAAGTGACTCAAGGCAATGATCTATAGTCGCTAACAAGTAGATAACATATAGCAAAACTTTTCATGAATAGTACTTTCAAGACAAGCATCAAAAGTCTTGCACAAGAGTTAACTCATAAAGCAATAAATTCAAAGTAAAGGCATCGAAGCAACACAAAGGAAGATATAAGTTTCAGCAGTTGCTTTCAACTTTCAACATGCATATCTCATGGATAATTGTCAACATAAAGTAATATGATGAATGCAAATATGCAAGTATGTAAGAATCAATGCACAATTAACACAAATGTTTGCTTCTAAGATGGAAGGAGATAGGTGAACTGACTCAACAATGAAAGTAAAAGAATGGTCCTCCATAGAGGAAAAGCATCGATTTCTATATTTGTGCTAGAGCTTTGATTTTGAAAACATAAAGAGAGCATAAAAATAAAGTTTTGAGAGGTGTATGTTGTTGTCAACGAATGGTAGCGGGTACTCTAACCCCCTTGCCAGACAAACCTTCAAAGAGTGGCTCCCATTTTATTTTATTTTTGGGTGGCACTCCTTCCAACCTTTCTTTCACAAACCATGGCTAGCCGAATCCTCGGGTGCCTGCCAACAATCTCATACCATGAAGGAGTGCCTTTTTATTTTAGTTTTATTGTGATGACACTCCTCCCAACCTTTGCTTACACAAGCCATGGCTAACCGAATCCTTCGGGTGCCGTCCAACAATCCCATACCATGGAGGAGTGTCTATTTAAGTTAATTAATTTGGGACTAGGAATCCCATTGCCAGCTCTTTTTGCAAATTATTGGATAAGCGGATGAAGCCACTAGTCCATTGGTGAAAGTTGCCCAACAAGATTGAAAGATAAACACCACATACTTCCTCATGAGCTATAAAACATTGACACAAATCAGAGGTGATAAATTTTGAATTGTTTAAAGGTAGCACTCAAGCAATTTACTTTGGAATGGCGGAGAAATACCACGTAGTAGGTAGGTATGGTGGACACAAATGGCATAGTGGTTGGCTCAAGTATTTTGGATGCATGAGAAGTATTCCCTCTCGATACAAGGCTTAGGCTAGCAAGGTTTATTTGAAACAAACACAAGGATGAACCGGTGCAGCAAAACTCACATAAAAGACATATTGTAAACATTATAAGACTCTACACCGTCTTCCTTGTTGTTCAAACTCAATACTAGAAATTATCTAGACTTTAGAGAGACCAAATATGCAAACCAAATTTTAGCATGCTCTATGTATTTCTTCATTAATGAGTGCAAAGTATATGATGCAAGAGCTTAAACATGAGCACAACAATTGCCAAGTATCACATTACCCAAGACATTTATAGCAATTACTACATGTATCATTTTCCAATTCCAACCATATAACAATTTAACGAAGAAGAAACTTCGCCATGAATACTATGAGTAGAGCCTAAGGACATACTTGTCCATATGCTACAGCGGAGCGTGTCTCTCTCCCATAAAGTGAATGCTAGGATCCATTTTATTCAAACAAAACAAAAAAAACAAAAACAAACCGACGCTCCAAGAAAAGCACATAAGATGTGATGGAATAAAAATATAGTTTCAGGGGAGGAACCTGATAATGTTGTCGATGAAGAAGGGGATGTCTTGGGCATCCCCAAGCTTAGATGCTTGAGTCTTCTTGAAATATGCAGGGATGAACCACCGGGGCATCCCCAAGCTTAGACTTTTCACTCTTCTTGATCGTAGCATATCATCCTCCTCTCTTGACCCTTGAAAACTTCCTTCACACCAAACTTCTCATAAACTTCATTAGAGGGGTTAGTACATAATCAAAAACTCACATGTTCAGAGGTGACACAATCATTCTTAACACTTCTGGACATTGCTCAAAGCTACTGGAAGGTAATGGAACAAAGAAATCCACCCAACACAGCGAAAGAAGCAATGCGAAATAAAAGGCAGAATCTGTCAAAACAGAACAGTCCGTAAACACGAATTTCTAATAAATACTTCCGTTGCTCAGATCAGAAAACTCAAAACTAATGAAAGTTGCGTACATATCTGAGGAACACGCACGTAAATTGGCATATTTTTCTGATTTTTCTACAGAGAAAACAGCCCAGATTCGTGACAGATAGAAATCTGTTTCTGCGCAGAAATCCAAATCTAGTATCAACCTTCGATTAGAGGCTTCACTTGGCACAACAAAACACAAAACTAAGATAAGAAGAGGTTGCTACAGTAGTAAACAACTTCCAAGACACAAATATAAAACAAAGTACTGTAGCAAAATAATACATGGGTTATCTCCCAAGAAGTTCTTTTCTTTATAGCCATTAAGATGGGCTCAGCAGTTTTAATGATGCACTCGCAAGAAATAGTATTTGAAGCAAAAGAGAGCATCAAGAGGCAAATTCAAAACAACTTTAAGTCTAACATGCTTCCTATGCATAGGAATCTTGTAAATAAACAAGTTCATGAAGAGCAAAGTAACAAGCATAGGAAGATAAAACAAGTGTAGCTTCAAAAATTTCTACAACCATATTTTTCTCTCTCATAATAACTTTCAGTAGCAACATGAGCAAACTCAACAATATAACTATCACATAAAGCATTCTTATCATGAGTCTCATGCATAAAATTATTACTCTCCACATAAGCATAATCAATTTTATTAGTTGTAGTGGGAGCAAATTCAACAAAGTAGCTATCATTATTATTCTCATCATCAAATATAGGAGGTATATTGTAATCATAATCAAATTCATCCTCCATAACAGGTGGCAACAAAAGACTACTATCATTATAATCATCATAAATAGGAGGCAAAGTATCATCAAAGTAAATTTTCTCCTCAATGCTTGGGGGACTAAAAAGATCATGAAAACCAGCTTCCCCAAGCTTAGAACTTTCTATATTATTATCAACAATGGTGTTCAAAGCGTTCATACTAATATTACTACCAGCATGCAAATAAGATTCCATAGGTTTTTTAATTTTCGCATCAAACAATCCATGTTTTAAATCAGGAAATAGCATAAGAAGCTCATTCTTGTCCATTATGCCAAACTAGTGTAAACAAGAAACAAAAAGATGCAATTGCAGGATCTAAAGGAAATAGCTTCGAGTACTTACGGCGCCGGAAAATAGCTTAGTAGCCGGGATCCGGAGTGTGAGTACCTTTTACCTTTCCTCCCCGGCAACGGCGCCAGAAAACAGTCTTGATAACCCACAAGTATAGGGGATCGCGGCAGTCTTCAAGGGAAGTAAAACCCAAATTTATTGATTCGACACAAGGGGAGGTAAAGAATACTTATAAGCCTTAACAACTGAGTTGTCAATTCAGCTGCACCTGAAAAAACACTAGCAACAGGGGTGATGTGAAAGTAGCAGTAATATGAGAGCAATAGTAACAGTAACACAGCAGCAGTAATAGCAATATGAGAGCGATGGCACCAGAAGATAGTTGATACTACTTCCAATGACATGTAGAACGAGTATATAATGATGAGAGATGGACCGGGGTTCCCAGCGATCTACACTAGTGGTAACTCTCCAATAAGTGACAAGTGTTGGGTGAATAAATTACAGTTGGGCAATTGATAGGAATCAAAGCATTAAGATAGAACATCAGGCTTATTAATTATGTAGGCATGTTTTCCGTATATAGTCGTACGTGCTCGCAATGAGAAACTTGCACAACATCTTTTGTCCTACCAGCCGGTGGCAGCCGGGCCTCAAGGGAAACTACTGGATATTAAGGTACTCCTTTTAATAGAGTACCGGAGCAAAGCATTAACACACCGTGAAAACATGTGATCCTCACATCACTACCATCCCCTCCGGTTGTCCCGATTTCTGTCACTTCGGGGCCATTGGTTCCGGACAGTGACATGTACATACAACTTGTTGATACAATCTAAGCAATAAGTATAGAGCTCAAATCTAAGATCATGCCACTCGGGCCCTAGTGACAAGCATTAAGCATAACAAGATTGCAGCAACAATAACTTCACAAACTTTATAGATAGACTAATCATAATGTATCATCCATCGGATCCCAACAAACACAACACCGATTACATCAGATGAATCTCAATCATGTAAGGCAGCTCATGAGACCATTGTATTGAAGTACATGGGGGAGAGTATACCGACATAGCTACTGCTAGAACCCGTAGTCCATGGGGGAACTACTCACGGAGCATGATGGAGGCGATGGCATTGATGGAGATGGCTTTCGGGGGCACTTCCCCGTTCCGGCAGGGTGCCGGAACAGAGTTCTGTCCCCCGAATTGGAGTTTCGCGATGGCGGCGGCGCCCCTGGAGTCTTTCTGGAGTTTCGTCAATTCGTGCGGTGTTTTTAGGTCGAAAGGGATTTTATAGGCGAAGAGGCAGCGCAGGGGGGCACCTGGGGGCGCCACACCCTAGGCCGGCGCGGGCCCAGGCTTGGCCGCGCCGCCATGTGGTGTGGTGGCCCCCTGGCCCCTCTCCGACTCTTCTTCGGTGTTCTGGAGCCTTCCGGGAAAAATAGGAGGTTTGACGTTGATTTCGTCCAATTCCGAGAATATTGCCCGAACAGCCTTTCTGGAACCAAAAACAGCAGAAACAGAACCGGCACCGTGGCATCTCGTTAATAGGTTAGTTCCGGAAAATGCATGAAATCATCATAAAGTGCAAGCAAAACATGTAAGTATTGTCATAAAACAAGCATGGAACGACAGAAATTATGGATACGTCGGGGACGTATCAGCATCCCCAAGCTTAGTTCCTGCTCGTCCCGAGCAGGTAAACGATAAAAAGAATAATTTGATAAGGAAATACAGAATTGTATTAGGAATAAAGAGATTTGTAACTTTACGGGTCGAACTCAAAGAGTCTCCCGGAATTTGTAAGCTTGTCTAATACGAAACCCTCGGCTCCGCCTCCTATATAAGGGGGAGTCGAGGGACAAAGAAAGCATCGATTTCATTGTCAACATAACCCTAGTTTTCTAGCAGTCGAGTACTTCTCCGGCTGAAACCCTCGAGATCTACTTGCCCTCTACTTCCAACTAAACCCTAGTCTACAATCCATAGGAATTGACAAGTTAATACCTTGTCAATTGGTGCCGTCTGTGGGGATTGAAGGTGACAAGGATCTGATCTCGATGGCATGCTCAACATCGTCGATGTCTTCGGTGGGAAGCAACGCAATGGACAGAGGTAAACATATCGAAACTGATCTCGTCGATTTTGTTCCTCACCCGCCCTCCCGTGTGGATGCATATGCGAATCTGGAGGAGCCTATGGAGATGACGTTCGGAAGGTTCCACTTCCATGTCGGAAAAGAGGGATTGCATCGTCTCGAGGTTCCGGTTTCGTTGGGATCGTCGGCGGCCGATTCCAATTTTTCGGGATCCTCGTCATCGTTTAAGATCGACGCCGAGGAAATCTCATTGCCGCGCTTCACCAAGTCAGCAACAAGCGTAGAGCTCGTCAAGATCTTTGGCGGCATGTCCTTCGAATCATCTGTGGACTCTAATATAAGCAGCGATTCAGATAGCGTCGACAGCTACAACTTCATCGACAGATCTACTTCTGTTCGGGAGGTCTTCACCGATCTATACGGTGGTGTCACCAACCCCAGCAAAGATGAAGCTTCAAAATATCATCAAGTTTATGTAGTTGGGGAGCCGAGTCGCCCACAGGAAGCGACGTCAGAGGCTTTCGATCCTTTGGGAAATCCATACGTCGATCCCGCTGATCTCACGCAAGGTTTGGGTACCAAATATGTCGGCCCCGCGGATCAGCAGATGGTGCAACTTCCACAAGCAGCTTGGGACAGAGCCGCAAAAGCTATGGACGAAAGAGAGCCGATGAATATAACAGCTACGCTTGACGAATTACAAGCATACCAATATAGACTCGCCCGTGCAGGACGAGAACTTAAAAAGCAAACAGTTGAGCTTAATAGGAGGAAGGCCGCAGCTTCCGCGTCAAGCCGAAGAAGGGCAGAGCTCAGCCAATATTCAGGAACTTCGGGATCCAATCATGGAGCAGCTCGTAATAGGGGAAGGTCCAGACTGCAGAACATACCCGAAGCCGAGAGGGAAAACTTGATCCAGAATCTCGACATGTCCTTTATGTCAATCGACACAAGGGGTAACATTATTCCCAAAACACCGAAAGCTGGGTACATGGCGACTTGATACGTCTCCAACGTATCTATAATTTCTTATGTTTCATGCTAGTTTTATGCCAATAGCTACATGTTTTATATGCACTTTATATCATATTATGGCATTTATTGGACTAACCTATTAACAAGATGCCACAGTGCCAGTTTCTGTTTATTATGTCTGTTTATTGCAGAAAAGGCCCAAAAACCAAAGTGCTCAGAAAAATCCAGAAAAATTACAGAAATTCTATTTCGCCAGAAGACCCACGGAGCCAGAAGGGCCAGGCCAGAGGAGGCCCACGGCCTCCTCCCCATCCACTGGCGCGGCTAGGAGGGGGGCGGCACCGCCCTATGGGGTGGGCCCCTCGGGCACCCCCTCGCGCCGCCCTTTCGCCTATATTAAGCTCCTTCCCTGAAAACCCTAAGGGGATCGACGATTTCTCCAGAAGAGTTCCGTAGCTCCGCCGCCACCAAAAACCCTAATTCGGGGGACAGAAGTCTCTATTTCGGCACCCTGCCGGGACGGGGAATTGCCCCCGGAGCCATCTCCATCGACTCCATCGCCATCTTCATCGCTGTTGTTGTCTCCCATGATGAGGAGGGAGTAGTTCTCCCCCGAGACTGAGGGATCTACCGGTAGCTATGTGGTTCATCTCTCTCTCCCATGGTGTGATCTTTATGTGATCATGAGCTTTGTAATCTAGTTGAATATGTAGATGTTACTCTTGTCTATATGCACTCTAGAGGTTACTTTAATATGAACTCCGGAGTCACTCTCCACGGTGTGATGGTGACAGTGTGCGCATCGTGTGTGATTCCTTTATGACGTTGTGGAGCTTGTTTACTCCAGCTTGAGGTGTGCTTTTGCAGCCCTACACAATGAATGGTGTTTGTTATCCAACAAGAGAGTGTTTGAGAGTAGCATTTATTTATTCAATTATGTGATCATTGTTGAGAGTGTCCACCAGTGAAAGTTTGATCCCTAGGCCTTGTTTCTAAGCATTGAAACGCCGTTTCCAACAAGTTCTGCTACATGTTCGCTTGCTGCCATTTTTATTTCAGATTGCAATTACTACTTATAATCATCCATATTACTTGTATTTCACTATCTCTTCGCCGAACTAGTGCACCTATACATCTGACAAGTGTATTAGGTGTGTTGGGGACACAAGAGACTTCTTGTATCTTAATTGCAGGGTTGCTTGAGAGGGATATCTTTGACCTCTATCTCCCTGAGTTCGATAAACCTTGGGTGATTCACTTAAGGGAAACTTGCTGCTGTTCTACGAACCTCTCTCTTGGAGGCCCAACACTGTCTACAGGAATAGAAGCGTGCGTAGACATCAAGCTATTTTGTGGCGCCGTTGCCGGGGAGGTAAGGTAAAAGGTATTCACATCTTCCGACTACTAAGCTATTTCCTAGCACTGTTGCCGGTGTGTGAGTGCTCGAAGCTATTTCCTTTAGATTCTGCAATTATATCTTTTTGTTTCCTGTTTTTATTTCACTAGTTAGGCTTAATGGAAAACAACAAAAAATAGAGATCTTTATGAAATTTATATTGAATTAGGACATGATGCTTTTGAAGAGAAAATAAAAAAACCTATGGGTCTACATAATAGTGGTAGTAATGTTATTAGTATAATTTTTTTGGACACCATTATTTTTAAAGCTATGGAAAAACCCAAGCTTGGGGAAGCTAGTTTATATAAAAATAATCTTTTTTGCTCCTCAGCTTTGGATGAAGTATTTTGCCTTGATAATGCTCTGTCTCCAATATGTGGTAATTCGAATGATGCTTGTGATATTCCAAATCCACCTGTTGAAACTATTCCTTTTAAAATACCTATTAAAATTGTTGAACGGGTTATGAATGATCAGTATGTAGGGGATGGATCAGTCCATCCAAGTGTTCACTTGTCTAAACTTACAGAACTTTGTGAGTTATTTGAGATTGCAGGTTTATCAAGAGAAAATGTTATGAGGAAACTATTTCCATTGTCACTTAAGGACAAAGCAAAGGAATGGTTTAGGCTGCTGGATGAACAACCATCGAATTGGAAACAGCTTGAATCTCTTTTACTCTAAATTTTATCCTCTTCATGAAGTGCATCTAGATAGGAATCGCATTTATAATTTTTACCCTCATGATAGAGAAAGCATTGCTCAAGCTTGGGGAATACTAAAAACATTAATACTCAAATGTACTAACCATGAGCTTTCTGAGGAAATAATTGTTACTAATTTTTATGCAAGGCTTTCAAGTCATTATAAGGATTATGTAGATGCATGTTCACAGGGTTCTTTCACAAGTAAGAAGGTTGAAGCTAGATGGGATCTTCTTGAAAGAATTCAAACCAATACTGAAGATTGGGAGAACAACAAAGGTAAAGAATCAGGTATAAACTATGAATATGAATGCATTAAGTCTTTCGTTGAAACAGCTGGTTTTCAAAAGCTTAGTGATAATTATGGTCTTGATTCTCAAATTATTGTTGATTGTTGTAGAACCTTTGCTTCTCATATTAATGTTCCTAAAGAAAATTGGGATGTGTATCATGAACCTTTCAAAGACACTTGCATGGAAAATGAAATTGTTGTTAATGATTGCAATAAACATGCCCAAACTTCTGAAAATACTATTTATTATAAGCATGTTAATTTTTGTGGAATGCATAGACCTTGTGGAATTAATCAAATCGAAGATGAATATTGTATCCATCATAGGAATGAAAAAACTAGAATGTGGTACAAGGCTCTAAAAGATCTTGGTGAAAAAGTTTGTGACCTCCATCCTTTTATTTGTGAACTTTGCTATGAAGTGGGTCATTTTAATTTTCAATGTTCTGGTCATGATGATAGTATTTCGAATTTAATGAGTACTTCAAGTCTATATTGTGATAACATGATCACTCCTAATCAGCATGATGAACTTACTTTATTTTTGGGGTGTGAAGAGTTATCAAGAAAAGTTTCTTTGTTAGATATGAGTGATCTTGATATGAATAGTGTGTTGCATGGATGTTATCTCTATTGTGTTAATAATTGCCATGCCAACACCTACATACAAAGTGTTATAAATGATGGGACTTTACCAAAATATGACAGGACTAATATGTGTTTTGTTCTTATTAATGAAAGAGAGGTATCCTCCCAAGTTTCTTCTATTGTTTCTAATAATAAACCAGGTTATGTGGAGAAGCTTCCTATCAAGCCTCTCCCTCCTAAAGAGGAAAAGAAGAAAAAGAAGGGAACGAAGAAGAAGAAGAGGAGTAAAAGGAGAGAGGAAACGGTATCTTCTCCCAAACTTGTTGCTCCTATTACAATTGATACTTATAATTCTGAATTCGATGATTCTGATCTTGATGATGAACCTATGCCTGTTATTTATATTAGTGATCATGATTGGGAAAAGCACACTTCTTTTGATATTGAAGATCTCTGGGACACTAATTCTGAAAATGATGATGTTAATAATTGCCATAGTATTAGTACTATTCATGTTTCTTCCCATGATGATATAGAAATCTCTAAGCTTGCGGATGAGGTGTTTGAAAATCCTTTTGCTACTGATGATTATATGTTTGATACATCTCCTTCTAGTAACAATGATGGTATGTTTACAGATGAACACACTTTGGAAGAAAACTATTCTATTTCTTATGATGACGCTATGCCTCCAATCTTTGACAATTATTATAAAGAATACTATGACATAGGTTATAATTACAGTCATCCTCATGAAACTTGTCATAGTTATGGAGTACACCTGGGCAAAGTTCGGGCCGGGCCGAGCTTCGGGCCGGGCTTAAAAAAGCCCGCGGGTAAAAAGTCAAGCCCGAGCCCGGCCCGGCCCGACAGTCGGGCCTGTAATTCAAGCCCGAACCCGGCCTGAACGAGCAAAAAGCCCAGCCCGGCCCGAGAAGCCCGTCCCGACCAGGCTAAAATGCACGAAAATGAAGGCCCGAGCCCGGCCCGGCCCGATGTTCAGGCTCACATTTCAGGCCCTAGCCCGGCCCGAAGTGCAAGCCCGACCCGGCCCGGCCCGGGATTTTCGGGCCGGGCCGTCCGGGCCGGGCTGCCCATGCCCAGATGTATTATGGAGGGATTACCCAAAACCATCTCTCTAATATACAGCTTGTATATCATATTCAAGTTCCTTATGGTGATTGTGATATTTTCAGTCCATCTACTATTGAGTGTAAAATTCATTATGATTATTCTATGCCTCCAATTTATGATGATTATAATGATGGATGTGATAGTTTTACTCCCACTATTACTAATAAAATTGATTATGCTTGTGTGGAGAGTAATGATACTTTTATGCATGTGGATCATGATAAGAATGCTTTATGCGATAGCTATATTGTTGAGTTTATCAATGATACCACTAAAAATTATTATGAGAGAGGGAGACATGGTTTTATATATCTCAATAATATTAAGTCACCTTTCTTTTTGTTGAAAATTTTGAAGTTGCACTTGCTTTGTCTTTCTATGATAGTAGCTTCATGCTTCAATAATTTGTTTTCTTACAAGATTCGTTTGCATAGAAAGTGGGTTAGACTTAAATGTGTTTGGTATTTGCTTTTTGACGCTCTCTTATATTCAACTCTCATCTTTATAAGAGCATCATGAAAATTATCATGCCTAGCTAAAAGGCTTTAAAGAAAAGCGCTCTTGGGAGACAACCCATTGTTTTATTTCTGCAATTTTTGTTTTATTTTTGAGTCAAGGTACTGCCTACTACTGTAGCAATATCTTTGTATCTTTATTTTCTTGCATTGTTGTGCCAAGTAAAGTCTTTGATAGAAAGTTGATACTAGATTTGGATTTCTGCGCAGAAACAGATTTTTAGCTGTCACGGTTTTGAGCTTTTCTCTGTGCAGAAAAATCGTAAAATCCTGAAACAATTCATGAGTAATCCAAATATATGTACGCAACTTTCATTCAACTGGAGCTTTTCCATCTGAGCATGTTAAGTGCCTCGAAAAAATTCGTCTTTACGGACTGTTCTGTTTTTGATAGATTCTGCCTTTTATTTCGCACTGCCTCATTTACTGTGTTTGATTGGATTTCTTTGCTCCATTAAATTTCAGTAGCCTTGGATAATGTCCAGAAGTGTTGGGAATGATTGTGTCCTTGCTGAACATGTGAATTTTTGATTATGCACTAACCCTCTAATGAGATTGCTTTGAGTTTGGTGTGAAGAAAGTTTTCAAGGATCAAGAGAGGAGGATGATATAATATGATCAAGAAGAGTGAAAAGTCTAAGCTTGGGGATGCCCCCGTGGTTCATCCCCATATATTCCAAGAAGACTCAAGCGTCTAAGCTTGGGGATACCCAAGGCATCCCCTTCTTCATCGACAATTTATAAGGTCATCTCTAGTGAAACTATATTTTAATTCCGTCACATCTTATGCACTTTACTTGGAGCGTCTGTGTGCTTTTATTTTCGTTTTGTTATTTTCATTCTCTAAATAAATCGGATCCTAGCATGCTTGTGTGGGAGAGAGACACGCTCCGCTTTTTCATTTGAACACATGTGTTCTTCGTTTTACTTTAATATTCATGGCGAAAGCTGAAAGCCTCAGCACTTATTGTTTATGTTTATGGCGAAAGCTGAAAGCCTCGGCATTGATTGTTATTTGGTTGGAAACAGAAAATGCTTCATGTGGTAGTTGGTATATTGTCTTGAATAATTTGATGCTTGGCAATTGTTTTGAGCTCTCAAGTAGATTATGTTTAAGTTTTTGCACCATGTAGTTTAAGCCTATTAGTGGAGAACTACCGTAGAGCTGGCTGAAATTTGGTTTGCATGATTGGTCTCTCTAAGGTCTAGATATTTTCTTGTAAAAGTGTTTGAGTAACAAGGAAGATAGTGTAGAGTCTTATAATGCTTGCAATATGTTTTTATGTAAGTCTTGCTGTACCGGTTTATACTTGTGTTTGCTTCAAACAACCTTGCTAGCCAAAGCCTTGTACTGAGAGGGAATGCTTCTCGTGCATCCAAATCCTTGAGCCAAAACCTGTGCCATTTGTGTCCACCATAACTACCTATTATGTGGTATTTTCTGCCATTCCAAGTAAATACTTCATGTGCTACCTTTAAACAATTCAAAACTTTATTACTCCTTATTTGTGTCAATGTTTTATAGCTCATGAGGAAGTATGTGGTGTTTTATCTTTCAATCTTGTTGGGCAGACTTTCAACAATGGACTAGTGGCATATACATCCGCTTATCCAATAATTTTGCAAAAAGAGCTGGCAACGGGGTGCCCAGCCCCAATTAATTAACTTTCATTAATAATTCTCTTTACATGTTTTGCCCTGATTTATCAGTAAGCAACTTAATTTTGCAATAGACACTCCTCCATGGTATGTGAAATGTTGGAAGGCACCCGAGGATTCGGTTAGCCATGGCTTGTGAAAGCGAAAGGTTGGGAGGAGTGTCATCTATAAATAAAACTAAAATACATGTGTAAACAAAAGAGAAGAGGGATGATCTACCTTGCTGGTAGAGATAACGTCCTTCATGGGAGCCGCTCTTTGAAAGTCTGTTTGACATGGGGGTTAGAGTGCCCACTACCATTCGTTGACAACCACAAACACCTCTCAAAACTTTATTTTTATGCTCTCTTTATGATTTCAAAACTTAAAAAGCTCTAGCACATGATTTAATCTCCGCTTCCCTCTGCGAAGGGCCTTTCTTTTACTTTATGTTGAGTCAGTTTACCTACTTCTTTCTATCTTAGAAGCAAACACTTGTATCAACTGTGTGCATAGATTCTTACATGCTTGCTTATTGCACTTATTATATTACTTTGTGTTGACAATTATCCATGAGATATACATGTTAAAAGTTGAAAGCAATTGCTAAAACTTAAATCTTCCTTTGTGTTGCTTTAAAACCTTTTATTAAGAATCTATTGCTTTATGAGTTAACTCTTATGTAAGACTTTTTGATGCTTGTCTTGAAAGTACTATTCATGAAAAGTTTTTGCTATATGATTCAGTTGTTTAGTCATTACCTATTTGTTAGCAAACTATAGACCATTGCTTTGAGTCACTTCATTCATCTCATATGCTTTACAATAGTATTGATCAAGATTATGTTGGTAGCATGTCACTGATACGTCTCCGACGTATCGATAATTTCTTATGTTCCATGCCACATTATTGATGATATCTACATGTTTTATGCATACATTATGTCATATTTATGCATTTTCCGGCACTAACCTATTAACGAGATGCCGAAGAGCCAGTTGCTATTTTCTGCTGTTTTTGGTTTCAGAAATCCTAGTAAGGAAATATTCTCGGAATTGGACGAAATCAACGCCCAGGGGCCTATTTTTCCACGAAGCTTCCAGAAGACCGGAGGACTTACGAAGTGGGGCCACGAGGCGCCGCCACACTAGGGCGGCGCGGCCCAGGCCTTGGCCGCGCGGCCCTAGCGTGTGGGGCCCTCGTGTGGCCCCCTGACCTGCCCTTCCGCCTACTTAAAGCTTCCGTCGCGAAACCCCCAGTACGGAAAACCTTCCAGAGACGCCGCCGCCAATCCCATCTCGGGGGATTCAGGAGATCACCTCCGGCACCCTGCCGGAGAGGGGAATCATCTCCCGGAGGACTCTTCACTGCCATGGTCGCCTCCGGAGTGATGGGTGAGTAGTTCACCCCTGGACTATGGGTCCATAGCAGTAGCTAGATGGTCGTCTTCTCCTTATGTGCTTCATTGTTGGATCTTGTGAGCTGCCTAACATGATCAAGATCATCTATCTGTAATGCTATATGTTGTGTTTGTCGGGATCCGATGGATAGAGAATACTATGTTATGATGATTATCAATCTATTACCTATGTGTTGTTTATGATCTTGCATGCTCTCCGTTATTAGTAGAGGCTCTAGCCAAGTTTTTGCTCTTAACTCCAAGAGGGAGTATTTATGCTCGATAGTGGGTTCATGCCTCCATTAAATCTGGGACAGTGATAGAAAGTTCTAAGGTTGTGGAAGTGCTGTTGCCACTAGGGATAAAACATTGATGCTATGTCCGAGGATGTAGTTATTGATTACATTACGCACCATACTTAATGCAATTGTCTGTTGTTTGCAACTTAATACCGGAAGGGGTTCGGATGATAACCTGAAGGTGGACTTTTTAGGCATAGATGCATGCTGGATAGCGGTCTATGTACTTTGTCGTAATGCCCAATTAAATCTCACAATACTTATCATATCATGTATGTGCATTGTCATGCCCTCTCTATTTGTCAATTGCCCGACTGTAATTTGTTCACCCAACATGCTATTTATCTTATGGGAGAGACACCTCTAGTGCACTGTGGACCCCGGTCCTATTCTTTTACATTAAATACAATCTACTACAATACTTGTTCTACTGTTTTCTGCAAACAATCATCATCCACACTATACATCTAATCCTTTGTTACAGCAAGCCGGTGAGATTGACAACCTCACTGTTTCGTTGGGGCAAAGTATTTTGGTTGTGTTGTGCAGGTTCCACGTTGGCGCCGGAATCCCTGGTGTTGCGCCGCACTACATCCCGTCACCAACAACCTTCAACGTGCTTCTTGGCTCCTACTGGTTCGATAAACCTTGGTTTCTTACTGAGGGAAAACTTGCTGCTGTGCGCATCATACCTTCCTCTTGGGGTTCCCAACGAACGTGTGTATTACACGCCATCAAGCTCTTTTTCTGGCGCCGTTGCCGGGGACCTGAAGAAAAGTTACACCACAAAGATTTCTATCTCCCACGTCAACTCCACGCCAGCAGCAAATTTCTGGCGCCGTTGCCGGGGAGATCAAGACACGCTGCAAGAGGAGTCTCCACAATCCAATCTCTTTACTTTGTTTTTGTCTTGCTTTATTTTATTTACTACTTTGTTTGCTACACTTAAACAAAACACAAAAAAATTAGTTGCTAGCTTTACTTTATTTACTGTCTTGTTCTCCATATCAAAAACACAAAAAAATTAGTTACTTGCATTTACTTTATCTAGTTTGCTTTATTTACTGTTGCTAAAATGAAACTCCTGAAAATACTAAGTTGTGTGACTTCACAACCACAAATAATAATGATTTCCTATGCACACCTATTGCTCCACCTGCTACTACAGCAGATTTCTTTGAAATTAAACCTGCTTTACTGAATCTTGTTATGAGAGAGCAATTTTCTGGTGTTAGTTCTGATGATGCTGCTGCCCATCTTAATAATTTTGTTGAACTATGTGAAATGCAAAAGTATAAGGATGTAGATGATGATATTATAAAATTGAAATTGTTTCCTTTCTCATTAAGAGGAAGAGCTAAAGATTGGTTGCTATCTTTGCCTAAGAATAGTATTGATTCATGGACTAAATGTAAGGATGCTTTTATTGGTAGATATTATCCTCCCGCCAAAATTATATCTTTGAGAAGTAGCATAATGAATTTTAAACAATTGGATAATGAGCATGTTGCACAAGCTTGGGAAAGAATGAAATCTTTGATTAAAAATTGCCCAACCCATGGACTGACTACTTGGATGATCATCCAAACCTTTTATGCAGGACTGAACTTTTCTTCGCGGAACCTATTGGATTCAGCTGCTGGAGGTACCTTTATGTCCATAACTTTGGGGGCGGCTACAAAGCTTCTTGATGATATGATGGTCAATTACTCTGAATGGCACACGGAAAGAGCTCCACAAGGTAAGAATGTAAATTCTGTCAAAGAAACCTCCTCCTTGAGTGATAAGATTGATGTGATTATGTCTATGCTTGTGAATGATAGGACTAATGTTGATCCTAATAATGTTCCATTAGCTTCATTGGTTGCTCAAGAAGAAAATGTTGATGTAAACTTCATTAAAAATAATAATTTCAACAACAATGCTTATCGGAACAATTCTAGTAATAACTATAGGCCATATCCTTATAATAATGGTAATGGTTATGGTAATTCTTATGGGAATTCTTACAACAATAATAGGAGTGTACCCCCTGGTCTTGAAGCCATGCTTAAAGAATTTATTAGTACACAAACTGCTTTTAACAAATCTGTTGAGGAAAAGCTTGATAAAATTGATATTCTTGCTTCTAAGGTTGATAGACTTGCCTCTGATGTTGATCTTTTAAAATTGAAAGTTATGCCTAATAAGGACATTGATAATAAGATTACTACTACAGCAAATTCCATCCAAGTTAGAATTAATGAGAATATAAGATTAATGGCTGAATTACGTGCTAGGTGGGATAGAGAAGAAAATGAAAAACTTGCTAAAGAGAATAATGTAGCTAAAGTTTGGACTATTACCACCACTAGTAATAATAATGATTCACATGTTGCTACACCTCCTACTATTAATGGTGAAATAATTGGTGTTGGCAATGTTTCTACTCCTAGTGCAAAGCGTACAAAACTGCCGAAAACTGCTAAAACTGCTGAAACTGCCTGTGATAAAACTGCTGAATTTTTTTCCAACATTGGGGGTGATGATCCCATTGCTGTAGATCATAATGGTTTGGATTTTGATGATTGCCACATCTCTGAAGTTATAAAGTTCTTACAAAAACTTGCTAAAAGTCCCAATGCTAGTGCTATAAATTTGGCCTTTACAAAACATATTACAAATGCTCTCATAAAAGCTAGAGAAGAGAAACTAAAACTTGAAACCTCTATTCCTAGAAAGTTAGAAGATGGTTGGGAGCCCATCATTAAGATGAAGGTCAATGACTTTGATTGTAATGCTTTATGTGATCTTGGTGCAAGTATTTCCGTTATGCCTAAGAAAATCTATGATATGCTTGACTTGCCACCATTGAAAAATTGTTATTTGGATGTTAATCTTGCTGATCATTCTACAAAGAAACCTTTGGGGAGGATTGATAATGTTCGTATTATGGTTAACAATAACCTTGTCCCCGTTGACTTTGTTTCCTTGGATATTGAATGCAATGCATCTTGTCCCATTATATTGGGAAGACCTTTTCTTCGAACTGTTGGTGCTACCATTGATATGAAGGAAGGTAATATTAAATATCAATTTCCTCTCAAGAAAGGTATGGAACACTTCCCTAGAAAGAGAATGAAGTTACCTTATAATTCTATTATTAGAACAAATTATGATGTTGATGCTTCGTCTCTTGATAATACTTGATACACACTTTCTGCGCCTAGCTGAAAGGCGTTAAAGAAAAGCGCTTATGGGAGACAACCCATGTTTTTACTACAGTACTTTTATTTTATATTTGAGTCTTGGAAGTTGTTTACTACTGTAGCAACCTCTCCTTATCATGTTTTTGTGCCAAGTAAAGTCTCTATGGTAAAGTTGATGCTAGATTTGGATTGCTGCACAGAAACAGCATTGCTGTCTGTCACGAATTCGCGCAGAAGTCTCTGTAAAAAAATCAAAAAAATCTGCAAATTTACGTGCGTGATCCTCAGATATGTACGCAACTTTCATTAGTTTTGAGTTTTTCCGTTTGAGCAAGTTTAGTGCCCCTTCCAGGTTCGTCTTTACGGACTGTTCTGTTTTTGACAGATTCTGCCTTTTATTTCGCATTGCCTCTTTTGCTATGTTGGTTGAATTTCTTTGATCCATTAATGTCCAGTAGCTTTGTGCAATATCCAGAAGTGTTAAGAATGATTGTGTCACCTCTGAACATGTGAATTTTTGATTGTGCACTAACCCTCTAATGAGTTTGCTTGAAGTTTGGTGTGAAGGAAGTTTTCAAGGGTCAAGAGAGGAGTATGATATACTATGATCAAGAGGAGTGAAAGCTCTAAGCTTGGGGATGCCCCGGTGGTTCACCCCTGCATATTTTAAGAAGACTCAAGCGTCTAAGCTTGGGGATGCCCAAGGCATCCCCTTCTTCATCGACAACATCATCAGGTTCCTCCCCTGAAACTATATTTTTATTCAGTCACATCTTATGTGCTTTGCTTGGAGCGTCTGTTTGTTTTTTGTTTTTGTTTTTGTTTTTGTTTGAATAAAATGGATCCTAGCATTCATTGTGTGGGAGAGAGACACGCTCCGCTGTTGCATATGGACAAATATGTCCTTAGCCTTTACTCATAGTATTCATGGCGAAGGTTGAATCTTCTTCGTTAAATTGTTATATGGTTGGAATCGGGAAATTCTACATGTAGTAATTCTAAAATGTCTTGAATAATTAGATACTTGGCAATTGTTGTGCTCATGTTTAAGCTCTTGCATCATATACTTTGCACCCATTAATGAAGAAATACATAGAGCTTGCTAAAATTTGGTTTGCATATTTGGTCTCTCTAAAGTCTTGATAATTTCTAATATTGAGTTTTGAACAACAAGGAAGACGGTGTAGAGTCTTATAATGTTTACAATATGTCTTCTATGTGAGTTTTGCTACACCGGTTCATCCTTGTGTTTGTTTCAAATAACCTTGCTAGCCTAAACCTTGTATCGAGAGGGAATACTTGTCATGGATCCAAAATCCTTGAGCCAACCACTATGCCATTTGTGTCCACCATACCTACCTACTACATGGTATTTCTCCGCCATTCCAAAGTAAATTTCTTGAGTTCTACCTTTAAATTTCCATCATTCGCCTTTGCAATATATAGCTCATGGGACAAAATAGCCTTAAAAACTATTGTGGTATTGAATATGTACTTATGCACTTTATCTCTTATTAAGTTGCTTGTTGTGCGATAACCATGTTTTCTGGGGACGCCATCAACTCTTTGTTGAATATCATGTGAGTTGCTATGCATGTTCGTCTTGTCTGAAGTAAGGGCGGTTTTCACAATCAAATGGTTTGAGTATGCATACTGTTAGAGAAGAACATTGGGCCGCTAACTAAAGCCATGAATCATGGTGGAAGTTTCAGTTTGGACATAAAACCTCAATCTCTTATGAGAATATTAACTGTTGTTGAATGCTTAAGCATTAAAAGAGGAGTCCATTATCTGTTGTCTATGTTCTCCCGGTATGGGTGTCTAAGTTGAAGAATGATCAAAAGCGAGAAATCCAATGCGAACTTTCTCCTTAGACCCTTGTACAGGCGGCATAGAGGTACCCCTTTGTGACACTTGGTTGAAACATATGTTATGTAATGATGATCAGTGTTAACCAAAGCTAATTAGGACAAGGTGCTGGCACTATTAGTACACTATGCATGAGGCTTGCAACTTGTAAGATATAATTTACATGATACATATGCTTTATTACTACTGTTGACAAAATTGTTTCATGTTTTCAAAATAAAAGCTCTAGCACAAATATAGCAATCGATGCTTTCCTCTTTGAAGGACCTTTCTTTTACTTTTATGTTGAGTCAGTTCACCTATTTCTCTCCACCTCAAGAAGCAAACACTTGTGAACTGTGCATTGATTCCTACATACTTGCATATTGCACTTGTTATATTACTTTACATTGACACTCACTACAAGAAAAGTTCTGATAGACAACGTCTCAAAATCGTCCGCTAAGGGGTATTTTTCGTCGCCTATGGGCCTAACCCGACGATATGGGTTCTGTTGTGGAAACTGCGTCAGGCAAAGTCCTACGACGATTTTTTCGGTCCGTCGCGCTTGGGCGCCCTTCCGCCACGGAAAATCGGACCGTTGCCCAAGTGTTTCCGGGAGCCCGTTGATCGCGACGTCATGCAAGCCCGACACGTGGTAGACGCCGTTAGCGCGATTAACGGCGTTAACCGGCTGAAACCCCGTGGTAGATGGTAGGCCCACACGAGGCTCTGCCACGTCTTAAGCGGGCCGGCCCATTAAGTTTGCGGGCCGGGCCCGACTTAGTTTGACCGGTCAACTATATGGCTGGGCTGGTCCATTAGTTACGTGGGCCGGGCCTAACCTCTAAGGTTGACTGGTCAAAATTTTAATGGGCCGGCCCACTAAGCATGTGGGCCGGGCCGAATGCACTCGTTTGACCGGTCAACAGGCAAAAGGGCCGGCCCACAAGACATGTGGGACCCACTTTCTTGGTATCGGGCCGGCCCATTTACAAAGTGGGGTCCACATTAAGGCAACTGGGCCGGCCCAATTAGCATGTGGGTCCCACTTTCCTGATATCGGGCCGGCCCATTTAGTACGTGGGGTCCACATTTGATCAAATGGGCTGGCCCAACAAGCCAGTGGGCCGGGCCAAAAGCACCGGTGGGTCCCACTTTCCTGTTAAAGGGCCGGCCCATTTAGTAGGTGGGGTCCACCATATAGCAAGTGGGCCGGCCCAACAAGATAGTGGGCCGGGCCAAAAACACAGGTGGGTCCCACTTTCCTGTTAAAGGGCTGGCCCATTTAGTATGTGGGGTCCACCATATAGCAAGTGGGCCGGCCCAACAAGATAGTGGGCCGGACCAAAACACTGGTGGGTCCCACTTTCTTGTTAAAGGGCCGGCCCATTTAGTATGTGGGGTCCACCATATAGCAACTGGGCGGGCCCAACATGCCAGTGGGCCGGGCCAAAAACACAGGTGGGTCCCACTTTCCTGTTAAGGGTCCGGCCCATTTAGTATGTGGGGTCCACCATATAGCAAGTGGGCCGACCCAACAAGATAGTGGGCCGGGCCAAAAACACAGGTGGGTCCCACTTTCCTGTTAAGGGTCCGGCCCGTTTAGTATGTGGGGTCCACCATATAGCAAGTGGGCCGGCCCAACAAGATAGTGGGCCGGGCCAAAAACACAGGTGGGTCCCACTTTCGTCTTAAAGGGCCGGCCCATTTAGTATGTGGGGGCCACCACAAAAGCAATTGGGCTGGCCCAACTAGTTAGTTGGCCGGCCCAGTAGTGGGTGGGGTCCACCTTAAAGCAAGTGGGCCGGCCCAATAAAAGTGTGGGCTCCACAGTAAATCAAGTGGGCTGGCCCAATAAGTAAGTGGGCCAGCCCGTTTAGTTGCTGTTTATATGCCGGCGTAATAGGCGCTTTAGGATTTTGCGGGCCGGCACATATGTGATTTCGCTTAATTGGGCCGTTTAAGGGATGGGAATTCGTGATTTAGCTATCGAGAATATTTACGCGACATTGATTTACGTCGGATAGCCTCACTTACCACAAGCACCAAAGAAAAAATGCGCGAAAGAACTATAAAAACTAACTAAATATTACATCAGCTGCAAGGCATTGAAAAAATATTACAGAACCCAGAGAAATTGAATGGTAATTAAACCTAGCAATACAATGAAGGGATCTGGCAAATCTTTTAAGTTGTCCATGCAGCACCTATATCTGAAACAAAGACATTACAAGTTAAGACAGCAACAATGGAAAGGCAAAGACACTACAATATTGTTTGCCAAAGAATTTGGAACTCATCATTTCGTCGTTATAACAAGATCATTGTAATGCGCACAATAAGCAAACAAAGAGTGCATGCCGCATACCAACACCCAATATAACAGAGCATGTTAGAATGAAACAGCAGACTTACTACTGTCGAGTCCCATGCAAACCAACATGTTCAGGGAGTACAAAATTGGCATGAACAACATAGTAGCAGGCTATAAATTTTGTAACAACGACTGAGCAAGATGAAGTTATGATGGCTACATCTACAGAGCAGGGAATGTAAACCAAAAATAGAAGTTACGATGGCAAAATCAAAAGAGGAGGGAATGTGAACCAACATGTGCCAAGTGCAATTACTTCATTTTGGCCGTGAACTAAATAATACTCCTGAACTTATAGTGAAGGGGATGCAAATCAAGATGTTTCGGGATATAAACTTGTAATGAGCAACACATAGAGGATAGTTAATCTTTGGAGCTTAGGATGGACCAGCTACGAATATAGTGGGATCACTGTGAACTTGTATAAGAGGGAATGCAAACCAATATGTTCAGCTTTCCATATGTGAGCGTCATGCCAAGTCAGAGAAACAAGTCAATAATGCAGCTTTTGAAGAACAAGATGGCACGCAAAATTATTATCTAGTAGTATGACAAGTTTATTTGTACTACAGGCTAGATAGCAGAGTGATAGCATGCCAAACTAAGTCCTTACTTTGTTAGCTTACAATGAACTAGATACAAAAAATGGCATCACCTGTAGTACAGGGAATGCAAGCCAACATGTTCATGGAGTAAAAAATTGGCACAAACAACATAGTAGCAGGCCATAATTTTTGTAACAACGACTGAGCAAGATAAAGTTATGATGGCTAGATCTACAGAGCAGGGAATGTAAACCAAATATAGAAGTTACGATGCCAATAGCTATAGAGCAGGGAATGCGAACCAACATGTGCAATTACTTAAAATTGGCCATGAACTAAATAATAGCAGGATGTTACTATAATACCTATAATTTTTGTAACAACGACTGCGCAAGATAGAAGTTATGATGGCTACATCTACAGAGCAGGGAATGCAAACCAAAATGTTCAATCGCTTAAAGTTAGCAATGAAGTAGAAAATAGCAACGTGTTACAGTCATAGCTAGGAATGAACTAAAAGAGCTTCAGACAAACAAGCATCTGAACCCAGAACATGGCGCTAAAACAAGGGACTTACATTAGGAGAAGCACTCTGTGGGAGTCACAACAGATCTTCCTGGGGTTGATAGATCCGGTGATGAAGTACGCTACATGTGCTACTTGGGGTTGGAGAGACGGCCATTACACTTCATGGTTACTCATCTCATCTGCAAAAAAGTAACGGCGCGTCGTTAGCACAAACAGGTTCCCCCAAGATTAAACAAGAACTTGCAGGCAAGCAATAGAAAAGCGACAGTAGAAGAGTTTAGATCATGCACGGCGCCGGTGAAGCAGATCCGGTTCATGCACAGCGGTGTCGGTGAGCAAGATCCGATGCGGTGGAAGACGGATCCGGCGAAGCGGCTAAGCTGAAGCGACTGCGGTAGACTGCTGGATGAGCATATGGTTTCGAGGTACGCCGGGGATGATCCGGTCCGGTTGATGACGGCATCGATGAAGCGGCTCCGGCAGGCAGCCGGATGACGAGGATTGCGAGGGCTCGGGTAGGTCAGGGAAGTCCAGCGGGGATGTTCCGGTGCGGTGGTCGTGGAGGTGGGAGAGAGGGACTTGGGAAGTTCCGGTGGGTGGTCTGAGGGAAATGAATTTTTTTTGGGAGGGTTTCCGGGCTAGGGAGGTGGTGATCCAAAAAATGACGGGCATACCCCCACCCCCCACCAACCTTCTGTCATCTCCGCAGGGGTAGAATGGGAATTTGGAAGCGTGTCAAATTTTTGTATTTTGTGGGCGGGAAGTTTTGCCGCTATGAGATTTTGAATTTGGCTAAGGTCCAACTATAATGATTAAAAAATGTGAGACCGTACTAGTACCTCTGTTCAAGGCCGAGTGCAAAATCTAATCATCATCACATTAAATACTGGTTACTACCATGATCATCATCTATCTCTGAAATTGGCTCATCCCCTAGATCTTGCAAATTATAGTGATAAAAAATTGTGAGACCGTACTAGTATTTCAGTTCAAGGCCGAGTGCAACATCAAAACATCATCACGTTGAAAATTTGTTACCCTGATCATGATCTATATCTGAAATTGGTGCATCCATTGCAAAGTATAATGCTAAAATTTTGAGTGACCGTACTAGTACTTCTGTTCAAGCCCGAGTGCAACATCAAATCATCATCATGCTGAAAATTTGTTACCATGATCATGATCTATGTCTGAATTTGGCGCATCTGCTAAATGTTGCAAAGTATAATGATTAAAAAAATTGTGAGACCGTACTAGTACTTATGTTCAAGGTCGAGTGCAACATCAAATCATCATCACGTTGACGATTTTTTCTGTTACCATGATCATTATCTATCTATAAGAGCATCTCCACCGGCACAGCATCCTCTATTTGGGGACTAAGCTCCCACACCGGCGGCCCCAAAACGGCAGCCCTGATAGATTTTAAAATTTAAATTGACATCTAAAAACCCAAATTCATACGAAATTTATACCAAAGTAGCTCGAATTTAAACATAACTAAACATAAACTTAATCCTGGTCTACTGGCCGTCGGTAGGGGCGCTCGACGGCCCTGCCTCGTCGTTGTTCTTCGCCATTGCCGCCTGCTTCCGTGCCCGCTTCTCCTCCGTTGCTTCGCGCATCTGGCGGTGGAGCATGGCGGCCGGCGTCGCATGGGCTTGCCGGCGGCGCTGTCCCCGCGCTTCCAGCCTTTCCCGAGAAGCTTCGATCTCGGCGCGCCTCGCCTGCTGGCGAGCGAACACGTCCTGGTGGCGATGAGCGTTGAGCTCTGCGAGCTTCTGTCGCTCCGCCTCCTTGAGGCGGCGTCCTGCCTCCTCCGTGACCGCTCGCTGGCGCGATATCTCGAGGACGTGCTCGAGGTTCGCGTCGTTGACGAACTCGCGCTCCTCCTCCCTCAACCGCTGGTATCGTTGTGCGTTCAGCGACGCGAGGATCGCCGCCTGCTCCGGGTCGGCGGGGGCCTGCGGCGGCTCGCCCGACTGCGCTGACTCCTCGATCCGCCGCCTCTGCTTCCGCTTCTGCTACGTAGACATCGTGCTAGGACTCGAACCGTGGGTCCTCGTCCTCGTCGGAGCTGTGCTCGTCGTCGGCCTGCAGCTCCGGCTCCGGCTCCGGCTGTGGCTGCCGTGGTGGTGGAGGCAGCGCGCGGCCGTTGAGGCCAAGCATCGAGTAGGTGGTCTTCAGACGGCGCGGCATCTTGATGTGGAGAGTAGAGAATAGAGCGGCGGTGGTGGATGGCGTACGTCCTATATATCTAGCGGTGGCAACTACCCACATTTACGGCGACTGGACGCCGCGTGGCCAGTCGCTGCCCTCGTGGCTAGTCGGTGCCTCGGTTTCCGCGCGGGAGGCCATTTAAACGCCGACGACCAACCTTCCCGCGTCGTGGCCAGTCGATGCGAACCGTCGCGTCCTCTCGCTGACAAGGCGCCTCCACCAGCGAAAACCGTCGTTCCGCGAGGCACCGGGAGCGCCTGATTCGCGCCCCTGGCGAAGGGGCCGGCTCGGGGATGCCGGCGATTCTACTCGGCTCGACAAATAGCCAGCGCCGTTTGGAGCGCACCGGTGTGACTTGCGAGCCCTAAAACGACGCCGGCCCCCAAATCGCTATGGGTGCTCTGAATTTGGGGCGACCGCTAAATCTTGCATAGTATAATGATAAAAAATTGTGAGACCATACTAGTAGTTCTGTTTAAGGCCGAGTGCAAGATAAAATAATCATTACATTGAAAATTTGTTACAATGATTGCAAACTATAACAATAACAGGAAAAAATGCTCAAGGATTACAATAACAGCAAAAATTCTCAAATACAACAACAAGTCGAAATAACTCAAATGATACAAGCCATACAAATGGCATCATCGGGAAAACTGCATTTCTGTTAGGTAGAATTCATCGGAGTGCAAGTAACAGCTGGCTTTCCATTAGATCTGCAGAGTAGATTATTAAGGATCTGCTCAATCCAAGCTTGCCTATTTTTCAATTCATGTATCTCATTGACTGTTATGATGATATTTGAATCTCTTTCATCTCTTTGCTGCTGAATTATATCAATTGATTCGTGTGCAAAGGCAGCGATTGTTTGCGCTGGAATGGCTGGGACAGTAGCTATCATCTGACAATCAGATGAATTGGCATTGTCACGGTTTGTCTTTGTGGAAAGATCTGGACACTTGATGTACATGCCCTGCCATCTGCCTTCCTTGCTCTATTCAGGGGCTAAAAACAAGACAGTGCAAGTTACAGAACCATACAATTTGAGAAAACAACCATATTATTAGTTGTCACAGATTTTTGCAAAGCATCAAAACAGATGGCAGATTTTCACAAAGCACAAGGCATAATATAACAAAGCAAGCTATCAACCCCAATGCAACAGTCAGAGCAACCGGATGGCAAATATGAACAAAATAAATCAAGTAACTAGACAAATCTGCCTAATAAAATAAGCCGTGAAATCGCATAACAATGTCTATTAAAATTGACACTTGGAAGGGGTGCTTCAGATCCCTTAAGTTCCACAAAAGTGGTCATGTGGACAAAACTAGCCAGACATTGTGCAGTTGGAGAATCTCCAACCCCCTAAATTTCATTATTTTAATCATCGGCCAGCCATGGGAATGCCTCGAGATAAAAGAGAAATATATCCATTTGGTGCCAAATATAAACGAGCAGGACCAATTAAGACAGATTAGACGACAACCATTCTGGGATTCATATAAACTGACATATTATTTCAATGTTTAACCCATGAGCGCAATATAAGGGAAGGAGAAACAAACAAATGAACCATTTTGTGCCTAAAAATAAAAGATGGGTCAGCCAAAAAGTAACAACAAATCTTATTTATGATACCTACTGAAGATGGATTTCCTACTACAGAAGGTGGCATTGGATTAATCAACAGTGAAATCCGAAAAAAGTCTTACAAAAAACAAATATGCTCATTATATCCCACAACAAGCATGCCAGATAGTCGCAAGGTTTATATGTTTTAATCATCAGTCAACTCAATAAATCAAGGACTAATAACCAATTGAATCATCATCTGACTCATATTCACCAAGCAAAACATTCTTATCATTATGGAAGAAATCCAGAAGACATAACGGTATGAGGAAGTGCATGAGCAATCAAACATTATGTGGCTGGAATAAAATGCCAGATCATTTAAGTTAAGCAGAACAATTAAATTGGTTTAATCACGATCAAACAAAAAAAGATTAGACAGGCAATAGAACAAATTTGAGAAGCTAGCAGGAAAATGAACAAAGACGTGCAGTCATACAAATAGCATGATTTATTTCAAACCAGTTATCCTATCTATATGGAGAGTAAATGTGTTAAACACAAACTGGTTCCAACACGATAAGCATATCAATACAAAAATGAAAGGTACTTACTTGATTATAGGGGTGATTCACTCCACGATTTGTTGTGTTCCATGTGATAGTGCAACATGAAATTACAGCAAAGAGTTAGGGTTGCAGCTCTTGAAGAACAAAAACAATGAAGAATTTAAATGTACCAGAGCAATGAGTTCACACATGTACTACAGGATGGCAAAAGGATAGCAGAAAGGAAATAGTAATTGGCATTTACCGTCATTGTTTACAACAAAACAGATGGAAATTATAATGTAAAACCTTGTGAACACAGAAGAGCACAGAATGGCGGAATATAAAACAACATTTTGCAACAAACAAAACAGACGGCGGCTATGGTCCCAGCACACAACCTGTCACCTGAGAATAAGAAAAGCAAACAAACATGTAGGTTTCCTAACAAAAATAGATGAGTTACATAGCATGCAATTACTGTTCTAACATTAGGACGAACTAGATAGATATTATAGGGGTGTTTCTTGAGAGTTTATAGAGCAGGGAACGCTTTGCTAGTCTTAGTATGAACAAGACAAAATTAATACTATTTTTTGCAACACACAGTACAATCATAGACGCTCACACGTACATACATACACTCATCACTCAAGCACACACACTACCCCTTCGAGCACCTTCAGGAAACTGCATCCAAGAAACTGTTCCGACGGGTATTGAGATTGACGAAGTCACCACTAGCACCACAATGTCATCGAACGCCGCATCCCACGAAGAATATTCCTCCATTTTTGAGACACCAAAGCGTTAAATGCAGGGTGCCACTGCCCTCCTAACCATCCAAACACAGGTTGGTTCTCAGTGATTTGGTACTTGACATGTACTACATGATATCTAAAATGAAGTCGGTGTCAGGCTAACAAGCAGGGTGCGGCGTCGTTGCTTGACGTGAGTCGGTGTGATGCCATCACAAGATGAAGTGCATGGTCCATGTGATCTGGATTAGGGGATACTAGCATAATACCCGTGTGTTGCAACGGGTTAATAACGAAAGATGGCTCCCTCCAAATATAGAATAAATGGAATATAATCGCAATGTCTATGTCCAGGATGTGTGGCCACATGGTCCTCATTTTCTTTAGAATCTGTGGTACGTCAGTATCATACAATATGCACTATTTTTTGTCATCACTGAGACAACTCTGATGCTCGATCGACCGATCCGAGTTGATCAATCGACCGATCTAATTAACATGTTTGAACAAACGATCGAATAATTCATAGTATTTATTGAATGATACTCCCTCCGTGCCAAAAATAAGGCGTCTAAGGATTAGTTAAAAGTCAATGTTTTTAAAGTTTGACCAAGTTTACACACAAAAAATATAAATATTTACAATACTAAATCATTATCAATAGAGTCACCCTAAAGTATAATTTCTTAATATGTCAATTTGATATTGTAGATGTAAATATTTTTTAAAATATTTGGTCAAAGTTTGTAAGGTTTGACTTTTGACCAATCCTTAGACGCCTTACATTTTGGGACGGAGGGAGTATATCGTAAAAGGTGCCTATTTTACACCATCTTTTTTAACAAAACACGGTACAATATAAATGCTCACTAAATGCATACTCGCTCCTACGAACGCACAAATGCACATGCAATCTCTATGAACACCTTCGAGATACTTTGTCTGAGAAACTGATTTGTCGAGAACACACGTCGAAATGTGGCCCCAACTGAACAGATATTTCTCTTTATTAATGAAACACCCACGCATGAAACATGGTTTTTTTTAGGGAGAATGTCACTGCGCTCCAAAACATGTGGTTGATTCTTGTCACCAACCTCTTAAAAGCTGCAGGGTATGAAAGCTTTGTTTTTTTAAGGATTTTTAGTTGCATAAGTGTTGAGATTTGTATGTCCTACGAATTTTAAAGGGAAAATGCATGCACGTGCAAAAATTAGGAAAAGAAATCTAGAGTCATATAGGTTGTCACTGTATGTTTGCGAATGAAAGAAAAGTTAGAAAATTTAAAGTAGCACGGCAAGAGGAGCCTAATCAATGGGTCTCTTTTGGCCTTTTTCTTTTTTGCCGATTGTGTCGATCTAACCGGGATTGCCGGACACGCGTTGATGAACTACGGCAGAGGAGAAAGGACGGATCACCTGCCGATCTTTTACAGAACTATTCCGTAGGATATAAAGATTGACCGGTACAAAAACCATCTCCATCAATCTACGCTCGTTAAGGAGAGGGTTCCTTAGAGAATAAAAAGGGGAGCGAACGAAAAAGATGTGTGGCTGAACCGATCTATGCTTGTCTTACCGATTAGAATTAGGGAAGGGATGCTGATTTTGCTACCTAGTGCTACGGATTGGATTTTGGTCGTGACCTAACTAATCCTGATAAGAACTCCTCATGGAGCCGGTCACGCTGACCTTACTTTTTATGTTCGGGGTGAGTTGTATACACGTTTGACGTACCATCACCAACCACCGCGGCCTATTTTAAATTTAATAGTAAAAATAGTTTATATGACAAGATTATGGGGGCATTGTTAGTAGTAATCTTATCAATGTGGTTGGCTAGTAAAGGAGCTAGCTTAGTCATGAAGTATCCAAGGTATGTAGAGAGAATTGTAGAATGGGGAATGTTCTAGAGTAAGATATTTACGAGTAGTATGAAATATCTAGAGTTTGTAGAGTATTCTAGAAGTATGGTATAGGGTTTGGATTCTGGCACATGGCAACAATCTAAAGGGTCATGTACAAAAGTTTAAATAGAGTATCACCCGTCCCATGTAAGTAAGCTTTGTACCAGTGAGATATCCAATAAAGCTTCCTAGTAGTAGTAGCCCTGTGTGTAAGTGTATGTGAGGCACAAGCTTCCTAGTATTATAAGCCCTGTGTGTGAAGCACATCAAGACAAAGAGCTCAAGGAGTGGCATGGGCAAATGCGCAGGATCCTGCCATCTGCCACGCGCATTGAGAGCGGGGCGGAGCTGGATCTATGGGACTTCTCTGTCGATGCTTTTTTAGACGGACGAATCAGTATATAGACACATTCTAGTTGACCAAGACATGCTTGAACCTTCTGTGGTAACAGACCAAAACGTGTAGGGGGGAGGGGGTCTGGTTACCTCGACGGCGGCTTCGTGTAGTCATACTCGGCATCCTTGCGGGTCACGTCGACGACGGCGGGGGTGCTGCGGTTGCGGTGGGCGTCGGCGTCGAGGAAGCAGATCTGGGGCGGTCGATGATGGGTTCGGGGAAGTAGATCTGAAACGAGGGAGTCGGTGAAGCAGATCCGGTGCAGTGCACGGCGTCGTTGGTGAAGCGGATCAGGTACGGCAGATGAGGGAGTCGGTGAACTCAGATAGTGCAGTGCACGGCGGCGTTGGTGAAGCGGATCTGGTGCTGCGGATGAAGCAGTCGGTGAAGCAGATCCGATGCAGTACACGGCGGCGTTGGTGAAGCGGATCTGGTGCTGCGGACGAGGGAGTCGGTGGCCTCAGGTCGGTGAGGTGGTATGCCGGCTAAGTACGGCTGGGATATTCCGGTGCGGTGGTCCGGCAGGTGAGAGATGATGGGCCTGGAGTATTGCGACAGATTTTTTGCGGAAATGGGGAAGACGAATGGAAGGCGGTAGACTATATATATCAGAGGGGATGTGTAAATTACGAACGAGACCCCAACCAACGCCGGCTTCACTTGTCTGCCTTTGCGTCATTGGTAATAGGGGTTGAAAGGGAATTCGAAATATGTGTATGGAGGCGGGAGTTTTGGCGCTCAACTCGTATTTTGAATCTCCCTGGTGTATAAGCAGTACAGTATACTAGATATTGAATCATAGACCAGGGAAGACAAGTACAGTAGTACAAAAATACTGTAATGTCTACATTGCATGATGCTGATCTACCTTGCGTTAGTGTTTGTACTTTGTAGTGGTAGCTAAGTGGTGCAAAGAAGACATATTTGTAATTTCTACAACTAAGATATGTCTATATACATCCGTATTAGACAAAACTAAGACACCTCCTTTTAGACGAAGGTAATATTAATTTTGAATCTCTTTGTACTAATGTTGATGATTTTTAATAGATCTTCGGAGTTTCGTAGAAAAAAACTAGGCTCCTCTCGAGAAACAAATAAGCATACAATTAATTAAGTACGTGGGCGGTTATTATTATTTTAACAGGGAAACTGCATTCGTGCCCTATGGCCCGTCATCTTCAAAACCGTCCAAATGCATGCATCTAGCGACGGGCGGTTTGCAGGCCCTGGCGTGGCGGTTAACATTCGTCTTCCTCATTTCGTCTTCTCCCTGACACTCTCGCCTGTGCCCCTCTCTCGCTACCCTCCATGGAAGCGTTCTACCAAGGACACACTTTCCTCGCTCATGGAACAACCACCATTACGGCGAACTATACCAATATGGCGTCTAAGGTGGAGGAACACATCAACAAAATCGAGTTGATACTGGAGAAAGAAGACTCGTACAAAATTGTTGGCCTAGACGTAGAGTACACCTATGGGCCTGAACAGAAGGCTGCCCTCATACAGTTGTGCATGGGCACAGACTGCCTCCTGTACCAGATTTCCTCGGCCGACCAGCCCTGCCCCAAACTCGCTGACTTTCTTGGCATGCCTGACATAACATTTGCAGGTGTTGACATCGGCAACGACATTACCAGGCTTGGGCGTTGCAACCTCTCAGTGGCGAACTTCGTGGACATCCAGAAAAGGTGGAAGCCTGCCGATTCCACTAGTAACAATAAGGATTCGTTGGCTGACTATGCTGCGGCCATTATAGACAGCCAGTACAAATCTATCATGAAAAAACTTACGAAAGAGGAACACAAGCTGTGGAAGCAGGTGCCCTTGTCCATGAAGCATATCCTGTATGCAAGCATCGACGCATACGCGACATATGAGGTATACATGCGAATAGTGAACTTTGAGAAGGGTCAACAAAAATTGGCGGAATTCCAGGACAGCGGGAGTAAGAAGAAGAAGAAGAAGAAGAAGAAGAGCAACATGGTACAGGCTGTGGAAGCTGAAGAGGAAGACCACTGATAAGTAGTTCTGTACATCCAGCTATATTTTATCCTAGTGTTAAAAGTAGTACAACACTAGTATGTATACGATCGTGTGTGTATGCACCCAGTGATAAGTAGTTCTGTACATCCAGCTATATTTTATCTTGCAAGTAGTTTTAAAAGTAGTACAGTACTACTGTAGTATGTACGATCGTGTGTGTATGCTCCCAGTGTCATGAGTACATAACTGATCGATGATAATAATACTAATATGTATGGTAGATCTTTTTTTATCTTGCATACTCCCTACAATCCATAATAAGTGTGCCGTTTCACTCTCAAAGATCCATCCTTTGTGTTGTCCACAACAGCTATCCTCGTCCACAAGCAATAAGTGTAGTCCATGCCCATATATATAGTGGACACGTACAAGCTTTTGGTTGCCCATAAGTAAATAGTAATTATTTTACTCTGTGCTCTGTCTTGCATGTGTGTACTTCTAACAAATATGTGCGTCCCAGCGTGTGCCAAACTTAACCTTATACTGAGTATATTGTATAGTATTACTCCCTCCGATCCACATTACTTGATGCTAAAATGGAAGTATCTATAGCTACAATATGTCTAGATACATCTATATTAGAGTCAAGTAATGTAGTTGTTGTTTCAGTAATCTTGTGGTTCCCATAGGTGGTGCCTTAAATGACAAAAGTCATGGCCATATCTAAACCATGATTAAGCCGAACCTCTGCCCCAAGACATGACATCTCTTCTAGTAGAATGCTCTCCGTCCATAATAAAATAATCAATGGATGGGACTGGATACCTTTGTTGGGAAGGTATCGTCACCTGCCGAGTAGGGTGTATGTAGGCATCCTATCACGTCAGGACAGCTATCCAGTAGTAATATCCATCTCCCAGTGACCCAGTCTATGTGTGTGTCTTGTCTTGTCGATCCATGGACATGGCACCTATCGAGGTACTCCACTGCTGATGATTTTGTAGAGTACGTATATTTATATGAGCACGATGCTTTGAACAAAGTTGTCCCGGTCACCTCAAGGTTGCATTAGCAGGACGAAAAACAGTTACTCCCTTTCTTGTTCTTTTCCTTTTGTTGTCACATATTTGAAACCAATAAGTTCAAGTTATGTTCCTGATGATGTTACCCAACAATAGAAGCGAAACTGAAATAATAGTACAACTCAGACAGTGTTAGTACTAGTACTTTACTAGAGGTTACATCCGCATTAGCACTATACTAGTACGTATCATCATATGGAGTAGGAGTACTTATTTTGAGGATTAATTGTTCTCCTTCTCGATGCGAATGTAGAAACGCAGCAGCTTGGAAGGTCCACCAAGCACCAGGTACAGTGGCGGCACCGAGAGGAACGACGTGAGTTCATCAAACGCGACGTCGCCCGGCAAGGCACAGCTCGACGCCTCCAAAGACACACTCACGGTGTCCGCCCTGCTCCTCGCGTGCGCCAACGAGCACGACGCCGGCCCATTCGCCCACATCTTTGCCGTGTACAGAGGCCACACGCACGCGGCCGCCCTAACGCACACGGTAGACACGATGGTGGTCGAAGTCGAACCGAGCACGCCGATGATCAGGACGAACACGGCGCCGTCCTCCCCTTCGGCGATGATCCGCAGGCACGGCGAACCCGGCACCCGGCACCGGCACCTGGAACACTTTGGTCGTGTTGTACGGCGGGAGCTTGTGCACTTGGATCGAGTGGGCCGCTGCGAAGTGGGCGACGAGCGCTGTTGGCGGGGCGGCGAAGTCGCAGCCGGGCTCCGTGCAAGCGCAAGGGGCGTGCGGGCATGCAATCTTGTGGTCGTGGACCTGGTGGTAGGCCACCAAGCTCCCGCAGCTGCTGTGGGGGCACTCAACCGTCGCCGCTGATACGACGGCGTCCATTGCCGGGTCCTGCTCGAATCCGCCGCGGGGTTCCACGCACCTATGGCACCGGTTCCGGGAAGCTCGGCGAGGCAGCGGCCGCAGGCCAAATGATTACCCTTGCACTGCACAAATCAAAGTTCGTGGATTCCCATTTTTGCAGTAGTGAAACCACAAAAGAAACATCAATGGATTGTGGGAGGGAAAGGGATCGACCTTGAAGACGGGGGGCTGGAGGGGCTGGGAGCAGAAAATGCAGTGAAGCACGGTGGAGTCCATCTTCAGGGTAACGGTGACAGTTTCCAACATTGCGAGCGCGCGAGGAGTATGGCCTATCGATGGCCTCTCTTATCTCCTAGCCTCGAGGCTGGAGTACTCTATTTAAGGGGATGGGAAGGGATTTTGCTTAAGACGAGGAAAACCCAATATAGTACCTCCATCTCAAAGCTTAAGGCTTATACGGAGTATTATTTTTAGAAAGTCAAATTATGTCAAAATTGACTAAGCATTTACCGAAAATCATGGTAGTTAAAAAATGTGTATCTCCACCATCATACTATTTGAGACTATATTTGTGATGGTAATAGGCACAACTACATACACAAAAATTGACATCATCTGATTATTAGTTATTTGGACTGCGGGATGAACTTTTTGGAACTGTGCATTAAGCACCGGTAACCACTTAGGGCTTCTTTGATTCATAGGATTGACATAGGAATTATGTTGGATTTGATTCCTATGGGAAAATTTCAATCCTACACCTTTCCTATTTCTACACTCTCCACATTCCTTTGAATCAAAGCAGCAGTGCTTCTTTGTTTTTTATAGTAAGTGAAAGGACATCTAAAAAACAGGAGAAATGATCTGGAAGTGCACATAGTTTTATATAAAATCAGATGGAGGGGTTACAATTACATATAGTTGGAGTATTCACTTCCGATTCACAAAAAAAAGGAGTATTCACTTCCACGCTGCATTATTATTAAGTATAAGTACTACTACAAACAGTTCAGCACAAATATGAAACGAGGAATCCATAAAAAAAATAGCAGCCGTACGAACAATCAAGTACTTTTCAGCGAAATTTATCATTCCTCATGACAAATTGATAGTTTTTTCAACTACGCAAAGTAGCAGTAGCTACATCTGCTTGCATATGCGAATGTAGAAACGCAGCTCCTTGGACGATCCAGCACCAACGAGGTATGGCCCCGGCACAACGAGGAACGACGTGAGCTCCTCAAACACAACAGCGCCCGACGACGCGCTGCCAGAAGCATCGGCAGACATCTTCACGACATCTCGCCTGCAGTCCGATTTCGAGGACGGCGGCGGGCCGTGCGCCCAGATCTTCACCCTGTAGAGCGGCCATACGGATGTGGCCGAACTGACGCATACCAAAGACAAGACAATGGCCGGGCCGAGCGCATCGATGTACAGGACGAACACGGAGCCGTCATCCCCTTCGACGACGAGCAGCCTGCACGGCGAGCACGGGTGTGCCATGGTCACCCGGAACTCTATGGACTTGCCATACTCTAACCTGTGCACCTGAATCGAGTGGGCCTCTGCGAGGTGAACGAGGAGCGCTGACGGTGGGGCGGCGAAGTCGCAGCCCTGCTCCGTGCAGTTGCACCGGCCGTGCGGGCACGCGATCTGGTGGCTTAGGGACTCGTGGTAGCTGACGATGACCCCGCAGCCGTCGTGGGAGCACATGACCTGCGCCGTTCCAGCGATGTTGTACGCGATGGCCTCCAAATTCGTAGCGTTTATTTCCATAGTGCCGTCCATCGCCGCCAGTTGGTTGAATCCGGAGCCGCGCTACTCTTCTTCTGGCGCCGTTTACTTGGAACCTCGCCGACGGTGGCAGGCGGCAGGCCTCATACCACGCTGCAACTCCGATCAATATTAATTGATGGTAAAATGGATGTATCTACAACTATAATGTGTGTAGATGCATCTATATTACCATCAAATAATATGAATCGGAGGGAGTACAAGGAATGATAGTTTAGCACAAGTGACACCAGCAAATAAAAATCAATGGACTCTCAGAGGAAAAGGGGGCGACCTTGTTGAACTTGGGGCAAATCAATGGAGTCTGACAGACAAATGATGCGATATCTAAAGCCGGTTAGAGAGAGAGAGAGAGAGAGAGAGAGAGAGAGAGTGTGTGTGTGTGTGTGTCCGTGGCGGGGGGGGGGAGAGAGAGTTTGTTCACTTCTTCTTGGTTTAAAACGAGGATTCGTACAAGGAAATAGAGCCCGCTTGCTCGGCTGGGTAGACAGCCAGGAGTGACCCCAACATGGTCGTGCCACAAGGATTCATGTCAAATGAAAAGGGAAGCATGTATCTTTGAATCTTGTCAAATCCTAGGTTTGACCAAGATAATTTAAACAAGTTTAAAACATGAAAATGAAAAGGGAAGCATGTATCCTTCTTAGTCACTCTAAAATGAAGTTTTTGGGAGGTTTTTGAAATTTCCATGTTTGAAACCCAAAACCACTTCTCTTCATGCTTGACTTCATAAGACGGAGTTTAGGGGTTAGGGGGTAGATACATGATTTGTATGGTTTGATATGTCTAGACCTTGTTTATCAATTTTAATGCTTACTATATGACATAAGAAGACTATGTGATTTTGTTTTTCATTTTTCTGTATGCACTATAATAATCAATCGAGTTTTTACACCAACAGATCTGTCACTTACGTGTGGTGCCCACGCTTGAGGTCCCACACTTCAGTGATTACAAGTCACGTGCAATAGGTAAGCAAACTCCCAGCCATCTTCTTTGTCAATAGTAGACGCATCAGCATGCGTATTGGAAGTATGTGGGTCCTTCTGGATCCTTCGGTTGTCCCTCTCACAAAAAAAACAAATCTCTCTCATTCTCGGCCTCGCTCGACTCGCTCGCTCGCACCTCCTGCTCACTGACAAACCCTGCACAAAAGTCATCATCACTACCCGAAAAAGTGGAGACACCATAATGCTCTCCCTTCTTCTCTCCTTCCGAGTGATCCCTCTTCCTCCGAGTTTCACTCGACGGGCAAACACCCATGTGCTGCATAGTAATAATAAATAGGTAGTAGAAAAATTGATATACGAATCCATAATTAAATATGTTAAACTAGGGTTTTGCCCAGTTCTACAAATCAAGGGTTCAAAAAAATCCAACTACGGGGTTCGAACAACACGATTCTAATCCAAGAATTTTTTCGACCTCATCCAAATGGCCTCAAACTATAGGGTTAGTATCTAGTGCAGTATGTGTGAAAATGTATGCACTATGTGTGCTATAAATTGTATGTCTTTCAAATTTGAACCAAATTTGAATAAGTTTGAAATATTTGAAAAGGGGCTTTTGGCTTAAATGTTTGAAACCAAAACCACTTCTCTTCATGCATGCTTGACTTCATAAGACAGAGTTTAGCTAGGGTTCGGGGGTAGATACATGATTTTCCTGGTTTGAATATATGTCTAGACCTTGTTTATCAACTTAATTGAATGCTTACTATATGACATAAGAAGACTAGCTATGTGCCTTGGTTTTTCATTTTCTGATTTTTTTTTAAAATTATGCCCATTTGAATCTTGGTAAAATCCTAGGTTTGACCATGGTTTAAACATGTTTAAATCATGGATATGAAAAAATAAGCATCTATCCTTCTTAGTCACCCCGAAATGTAGCTCTTTGGAGGGTTTTTGAAATTTCCATATTTGAAACAAAAAAAAATCACTTCTCTTCATGCATGCTTGACTTCATAAGACAGAGTTTAGGGTTAGGGGTGTAGATATATACATGATTTTCTAGTTTGAATATGTCTAGACCCTGTTTATCAACTTTAATGCTAACTATAGACATAAGAAGACCATGTGCTTTGGTTTTCATTTTTCTGTTTTTTTTTTGAATTTTATGCCCATATATTTGAATCTTGGTCAAATCCTAGATTTAACCAAGATTTAAACAAGTTTAAAACATGAAAATTAAAAGGTAAGCATGCATCCTTCTTAGTCACTCTAAAATGATGCTTTTGGGATGTTCTTGAAATTTCCATGTTTGAAACCCAAAACAACTTCTCTTCATGTAGACTTCATAAGATCGACAGGGGGTAGATACATGATTTGTCTGGTTTGGATATACCTAGACCTCGTTTATCAACTTGAATGCTTACGATATGACATATATAAGAAGACTATGTGCTTTTGTTTTTTATTTTTCTGATTTTTTTGAATTTTGTGCCCACCCATTTGTATCTTGGTGAAATCCTAGGTTTGATAATGATTTAAACATGTTTAAAATATGAAAATGCAAATGTAAGCATGGATCCTTCTTAGTCACTCTAAAATGAAGCTTTTGGCCGGGAGGTTTTTGAAATTTCCATGTTTGAAACCCAAAACCACTTCTCTTCACATGCTTGACTTCATAAAAGAGAGTTAATTATTTTAGGGGTTAGGGGGTATAGATACATGATTTTTGTGGTTTGAATATGTATGGACCTTGTTTATCAACTTTAATGCTTACTATATGACATAAGAAAACTATTTGCTTTGGTTTTTCTTTTTTCAGATTTTTTTTTCAATTTTGATGCCCATTTGAATCTTGTCAAATCCTAGGTTTGACCAAGATAATTTAAACAAGTTTAAAACATGAAAATGAAAAGGGAAGCATGGATCCTTCTTAGTCACTCTAAAATGAAGCTTTTGGGAGGTTTTTCAAATTTCCATGTTTGAAACCCAAAACCACTTCTCTTCACATGCTTGACTTCATAAGACAGAGTTTAGGGGTTAGGGGGTATAGCTACATGATTTTTCTGGTTTGAATATGTCTAGACCTTGTTTATCAACTTTAATGCTTACTATATGACATAAGAAAACTATTTGCTTTGGTTTTTCTTTTTGCTGATTTTTTTTTTCAATTTTGATGCCCATTTGAATCTTGTCTAATCCTAGGTTTGACCAAGATAATTTAAACAAGTTTAAAACATGAAAATGAAAAGGGAAGCATGTATCCTTCTTAGTCACTCTAAACTCGGGTTTTGCCCAGTTCTATAGATCAAGGGTTCGAACAACACGATTCTAATCCAAGAATTTTTTCGACCTCATCCAAATGGCCTCAAGCTATAGGGTTAGCATGTAGTGCAGTTTGTGTGAAAATGTATGCACTATGTGTGCTATAACTTGTATATCTTTCAAATTTGAACCAAATTTGAATAAGTTTGAAATATTTGAAAAGGGGCTTTTGGGAGGATTTTGAAATTTCCATGTTTGAAACCCAAAGCCACTTATCTTCATGCTTGACTTCATAAGACGGAGTTTAGGGGTTAGGGGTAGATACATGATTTGTATGGTTTGATATGTCTAGACCTTGTTTATCAACTTTAATGCTTACTATATGACATAAGAAGACTATGTGATTTGGTTTTTCATTTTTCTGTGTTTTTATTTTTCTGCCCATTTGAATCTTGGTCAAATCCTAGGTTTCACCAAGATTTAGACAAGTTTAACACGTAAATGAGTTAACTTGGATTTCCTACGCTTGAATCCATAGGAAACTTTGTTCTAATGCACTATAATAATCAATCGAGTTTTTACACCAACAGGTCTGTCACTTACGTGTGGTGCCCACGCTTGAGGTCCCACACTTCAGTGAGCACAAGTCACGTGCAATAGGTACGCAAACTCCCAGCCATCTTCTTTGTCAAGAGAAGACGCATCAGGATGCGTATTGGAAGTCTGTGGGTCCTTCTGGATCCGTCGGTTGTCCCTCTCACAAAAAAACAAATCTCCCTCATTCTCGGCCTCGCTCGACTCGCTCGCTCGCTCGCTCGCACCTCCTGCTCACTGACAAACCCTGCACAAAAGTCAACATCATCACCCGAAAAAGGGGAGACACCATAATGCTCTCCCTTCTTCTCTCCTTCCGAGTGATCCCTCTTCCTCCGAGTTTCACTCGACGGCAAACACCCATGTCTTTTGCATAGTAATAATAAAAAGGTAGTAGAAAAATCGATATACGACTCTATAATTAAATAGGTTAAACTCGGGTTTTGCCCAGTTCTACAGATCAAGGGTTCAAAAAAATTCCAACTACGGGGTTCGAACAACACGATTCTAATCCAAGAATTTTTTCGACCTCATCCAAATGGCCTCAAACTATAGGGTTAGTATCTAGTGCAGTATGTGTGAAAATGTATGCACTATGTGTGCTATAAATTGTATGTCTTTCAAATTTGAACCAAATTTGAATAAGTTTGAAATATTTGAAAAGGGGCTTTTGGCTTAAACGTTAGAAACCAAAACCACTTCTCTTCATGCATGCTTGACTTCATAAGACAGAGTTTAGCTAGGGTTCGGGGGTAGATACATGATTTTCCTGGTTTAAATATATGTCTAGACCTTGTTTATCAACTTAATTGAATGCTTACTATATGACATAAGAAGACTATGTGCCTTGGTTTTTCATTTTCTGATTTTTTTAAAAAAATTATGCCCATTTGAATCTTGGTAAAATCCTAGGTTTGACCATGTGGTTTAAACAGGTTTAAATCATGGATATGAAAAAATAAGCATCTATCCTTCTTAGTCACCCCGAAATGTAGCTCTTGGGAGGGTTTTTGAAATTTCCATGTTTGAAACAAAAAAATCACTTCTCTTCATGCATGCTTGACTTCATAAGACAGAGTTTAGGGTTAGGGGTGTAGATATATACATGATTTTCTAGTTTGAATATGTCTAGACCCTGTTTATCAACTTAATGCTAACTATAGACATAAGAAGACCATGTGCTTTGGTTTTCATTTTTCTGTTTTTTTTCATTTTATGCCCATATATTTGAATCTTGGTCAAATCCTAGGTTTAACCAAGATTTAAACAAGTTTAAAACATGAAAATTAAAAGGTAAGCATGTATCCTTCTTAGTCACTCTAAAATGAAGCTTTTGGGATGTTCTTGAAATTTCCATGTTTGAAACCCAAAACGACTTCGATCTCTTCATGCTAGACTTCATAAGATCGACAGGGGGTAGATACATGATTTGTCTGGTTTGGATATACCTAGACCTCGTTTATCAACTCGAATGCTTACGATATGACATAAGAAAACTATTTGCTTTGGTTTTTCTTTTTGCTGATTTTTTTTTAATTTTGATGCCCATTTGAATCTTGGTCAAATCCTAGGTTTGACCATGGTTTAAACAAGTTTAAATCATGAATATGAAAAAATAAGCATCTATCCTTCTTAGTCACCCCAAAATGTAGCTCTTTGGAGGGTTTTTGAAATTTCCATGTTTGAAACAAAAAAAACCACTTCTCTTCATGCATGCTTGACTTCATAAGATAGAGTTTAGGGTTAGGGGTGTAGATATATACATGATTTTCTAGTTTGAATATGTCTAGACCTGTTTATCAACTTTAATGCTAACTATAGACATAAGAAGACTATGTGCTTTGGTTTTTCATTTTTCTGTTTTTTTTTGAATTTTATGCCCATATATTTGAATCTTGGTCAAATCCTAGGTTCAACCCAGATTTAAACAAGTTTAAAACATGGAAATTAAAAGTTAAGCATGTATCCTTCTTAGTCACTATAAAATGAAGCTTTTGGGATGTTCTTGAAATTTCCATGTTTGAAACCCAAAACGACTTCTCTTCATGCTAGACTTCATAAGATCGACGGGGGGTAGATACATGATTTGTCTGGTTTGGATATACCTAGACCTCGTTTATCAACTCGAATGCTTACGATATGACATATATAAGAAGACTATGTGCTTTTGTTTTTCATTTTTCTGATTTTTTTGAATTTTGTGCCCACCCATTTGTATCTTGGTCAAATCCTAGGTTTGATAATGATTTAAACAAGTTTAAAATATGAAAATGCAAATGTAAGCATGGATCCTTCTTAGTCACTCTAAAATGAAGCTTTTGGGAGGTTTTTGAAATTTCCATGTTTGAAACCCAAAACCAATTCTCTTCACGTGCTTGACTTCATAATTAAGACATAGTTAATTAATTTAGGGGTTAGGGGGTATAGATACATGATTTGCGTGGTTTGAATATGTATGGACCTTGTTTATCAACTTCAATGCTTACTATATGACATAAGAAAACTATTTGCTTTGGTTTTCATTTTTCTGTTTTTTTTTTGAATTTTATGCCCATATATTTGAATCTTGGTCAAATCCTAGGTTCAACCAAGATTTAAACAAGTTTAAAACATGGAAATTAAAAGTTAAGCATGTATCCTTCTTAGTCACTCTAAAATGAAGCTTTTGGGATGTTCTTGAAATTTCCACGTTTGAAACCCAAAACGACTTCTCTTCATGCTAGACTTCATAAGATCGACGGGGGGTAGATACATGATTTGTCTGGTTTGGATATACCTAGACCTCGTTTATCAACTCGAATGCTTACGATATGACATATATAACATAAGAAGGTTATATATGTGCTTTTGTTTTTCATTTTTCTGATTTTTTTGAATTTTGTGCCCACCCATTTGTATCTTGGTCAAATCCTAGGTTTGATAATGATTTAAACAAGTTTAAAATATGAAAATGCAAATGTAAGCATGGATCCTTCTTAGTCACTCTAAAATGAAGCTTTTGGGAGGTTTTTGAAATTTCCATGTTTGAAACCCAAAACCACTTCTCTTCACATGCTTGACTTCATAAGAGAGAGTTAATTATTTTAGGGGTTAGGGGGTATAGATACATGATTTGTGTGGTTTGAATATGTATGGACCTTGTTTATCAACTTCAATGCTTACTATATGACATACGAAAACTATTTGCTTTGGTTTTTATTTTTTCTGTTTTTTTTTTTCAATTTTGATGCCCATTTGAATCTTGTCAAATCCTAGGTTTGACGACCAAGATAATTTAAACAAGTTTAAAACATGAAAATGAAAAGGGAAGCATGGATCCTTCTTAGTCACTCTAAAATGAAGCTTTTGGGATGTTCTTGAAATTTCCATGTTTGAAACCCAAAACGACTTCGATCTCTTCATGCTAGACTTCATAAGATCGATAGGGGGTAGATACATGATTTGTCTGGGTTTGGATATACCTATACCTCGTTTATCAACTTGAATGCTTACGATATGACATATATAAGAAAGACTATGTGCTTTTGTTTTTCATTTTTCTGATTTTTTTGAATTTTGTGCCCACCCATTTGTATCTTGGTCAAATCCTAGGTTTGATAATGATTTAAACAAGTTTAAAATATGAAAATGCAAATGTAAGCATGGATCCTTCTTAGTCACTCTAAAATGAAGCTTTTGGGAGGTTTTTGAAATTTCCATGTTTGAAACCCAAAACCACTTCTCTTCACATGCTTGACTTCATAATTAAGACATAGTTAATTAACTTAGGGGTTAGGGGGTATAGATACATGATTTGTGTGGTTTGAATATGTATGGACCTTGTTTATCAACTTCAATGCTTACTATATGACATAAGAAAACTATTTGCTTTTTTGGTTTTTTCTTTTTTCTGATTTTTTTTCAATTTTGATGCCCATTTGAATCTTGTCAAATCCTAGGTTTGACGACCAAGATAATTTAAACAAGTTTAAAACATGAAAATGAAAAGGGAAGCATGGATCCTTCTTAGTCACTCTAAAATGAAGCTTTTGGGAGGTTTTTGAAATTTCCATGTTTGAAACCCAAAACCACTTCTCTTCACATGCTTGACTTCATAAGACAGAGTTTAGGGGTTAGGGGGTATAGCTACATGATTTGTCTGGTTTGAATATGTCTAGACCTTGTTTATCAACTTTAATGCTTACTATATGACATAAGAAAACTATTTGCTTTGGTTTTTCTTTTTGCTGATTTTTTTTTCAATTTTGATGCCCATTTGAATCTTGTCTAATCCTAGGTTTGATCAAGATAATTTAAACAAGTTTAAAACATGAAAATGAAAAGGGAAGCATGTATCCTTCTTAGTCACTCTAAACTCGGGTTTTGCCCAGTTCTACAGATCAAGGGTTCAAAAAAATCCAACTACGGGGTTCGAACAACACGATTCTAATCCAATAATTTTTTCGACCTCATCCAAATGGCCTCAAGCTATAGGGTTAGCATGTAGTGCAGTTTGTGTGAAAATGTATGCACTATGTGTGCTATAACTTGTATGTCTTTCAAATTTGAACCAAATTTGAAATATTTGAAAAGGGGCTTTTGGGAGGATTTTGAAATTTCCATGTTTGAAACCCAAAGCCACTTATCTTCATGCTTGACTTCATAAGACGGAGTTTAGGGGTTAGGGGGTAGATACATGATTTGTATGGTTTGATATGTCTAGACCTTGTTTATCAACTTTAATGCTTACTATACGACATAAGAAGACTATGTGATTTGGTTTTTCATTTTTCTGTGTTTTTATTTTTCTGCCCATTTGAATCTTGGTCAAATCCTAGGTTTCACCAAGATTTAGACAAGTTTAACACGTAAATGAGTTAACTTGGATTTCCTACCCTTGAATCCATAGGAAACTTTGTTCTAATGCACTATAATAATCAATCGAGTTTTTACACCAACAGGTCTGTCACTTACGTGTGGTGCCCACGCTTGAGGTCCCACACTTCAGTGAGCACAAGTCACGTGCAATAGGTACGCAAACTCCCAGCCATCTTCTTTGTCAAGAGAAGACGCATCAGGATGCGTATTGGAAGTCTGTGGGTCCTTCTGGATCCTTCGGTTGTCCCTCTCACAAAAAAAACAAATCTCCCTCATTCTCGGCCTCGCTCGACCCGCTCGCTCGCTCGCTCGCACCTCCTGCTCACTGACAAACCCTGCACAAAAGTCAACATCATCACCCGAAAAAGGGGAGACACCATAATGCTCTCCCTTCTTCTCTCCTTCCGAGTGATCCCTCTTCCTCCGAGTTTCACTCGACAGGCAAACACCCATGTGCTGCATAGTAATAATAAAAAGGTAGTAGAAAAATCGATATACGACTCTATAATTAAATAGGTTAAACTCGGGTTTTGCCCAGTTCTACAGATCAAGGGTTCAAAAAAAATCCAACTACGGGGTTCGAATAACACGATTCTAATCCAAAAAAAATTTCGACCTCATCCAAATGGCCTCAAACTATAGGGTTAGTATCTAGTGCAGTATGTGTGAAAATGTGTGCACTATGTGTGCTATAAATTGTATGTCTTTCAAATTTGAACCAAATTTGAATAAGTTTGAAATATTTGAAAAGGGGCTTTTGGCTTAAACGTTTGAAACCAAAACCACTTCTCTTCATGCATGCTTGACTTCATAAGACAGAGTTTAGCTAGGGTTCGGGGGTAGATACATGATTTTCCTGGTTTGAATATATGTCTAGACATTGTTTATCAACTTAATTGAATGCTTACTATATGACATAAGAAGACTATGTGCCTTGGTTTTTCATTTTCTGATTTTTTTAAAAAAATTATGCCCATTTGAATCTTGGTAAAATCCTAGGTTTGACCATGGTTTAAACAAGTTTAAATCATGGATATGAAAAAATAAGCATCTATCCTTCTTAGTCACCCCGAAATGTAGCTCTTGGGAGGGTTTTTGAAATTTCCATGTTTGAAACAAAAAAATCACTTCTCTTCATGCATGCTTGACTTCATAAGACAGAGTTTAGGGTTAGGGGTGTAGATATATACATGATTTTCTAGTTTGAATATGTCTAGACCCTGTTTATCAACTTTAATATAATGCTAACTATAGACATAAGAAGACCATGTGCTTTGGTTTTCATTTTTCTGTTTTTTTTTGAATTTTATGCCCATATATTTGAATCTTGGTCAAATCCTAGGTTTAACCAAGATTTAAACAAGTTTAAAACATGAAAATTAAAAGGTAAGCATGTATCCTTCTTAGTCACTCTAAGATGATGCTTTTGGGATGTTCTTGAAATTTCCATGTTTGAAACCCAAAACGACTTCTCTTCATGTAGACTTCATAAGATCGACAGGGGGTAGATACATGATTTGTCTGGTTTGGATATACCTAGACCTCGTTTATCAACTTGAATGCTTACGATATGACATATATAAGAAGACTATGTGCTTTTGTTTTTCATTTTTCTGATTTTTTTGAATTTTGTGCCCACCAATTTGTATCTTAGTGAAATCCTAGGTTTGATAATGATTTAAACATGTTTAAAATATGAAAATGCAAATGTAAGCATGGATCCTTCTTAGTCACTCTAAAATGAAGCTTTTGGGAGGTTTTTGAAATTTCCATGTTTGAAACCCAAAACCACTTCTCTTCACGTGCTTGACTTCATAATTAAGACATAGTTAATTAATTTAGGGGTTAGGGGGTATAGATACATGATTTGCGTGGTTTGAATATGTATGGACCTTGTTTATCAACTTCAATGCTTACTATATGACATAAGAAAACTATTTGCTTTGGTTTTCATTTTTCTGTTTTTTTTTTTGAATTTTATGCCCATATATTTGAATCTTGGTCAAATCCTAGGTTCAACCAAGATTTAAACAAGTTTAAAACATGGAAATTAAAAGTTAAGCATGTATCCTTCTTAGTCACTCTAAAATGAAGCTTTTGGGATGTTCTTGAAATTTCCATGTTTGAAACCCAAAACGACTTCTCTTCATGCTAGACTTCATAAGATCGACGGGGGGTAGATACATGATTTGTCTGGTTTGGATATACCTAGACCTCGTTTATCAACTCGAATGCTTACGATATGACATATATAACATAAGAAGGTTATATATGTGCTTTTGTTTTTCATTTTTCTGATATTTTTGAATTTTGTGCCCACCCATTTGTATCTTGGTCAAATCCTAGGTTTGATAATGATTTAAACAAGTTTAAAATATGAAAATGCAAATGTAAGCATGGATCCTTCTTAGTCACTCTAAAATGAAGCTTTTGGGAGGTTTTTGAAATTTCCATGTTTGAAACCCAAAACCACTTCTCTTCACATGCTTGACTTCATAAGAGAGAGTTAATTATTTTAGGGGTTAGGGGGTATAGATACATGATTTGTGTGGTTTGAATATGTATGGACCTTGTTTATCAACTTCAATGCTTACTATATGACATACGAAAACTATTTGCTTTCGTTTTTATTTTTTCTGTTTTTTTTTTTCAATTTTGATGCCCATTTGAATCTTGTCAAATCCTAGGTTTGACGACCAAGATAATTTAAACAAGTTTAAAACATGAAAATGAAAAGGGAAGCATGGATCCTTCTTAGTCACTCTAAAATGAAGCTTTTGGGATGTTCTTGAAATTTCCATGTTTGAAACCCAAAACGACTTCGATCTCTTCATGCTAGACTTCATAAGATCGATAGGGGGTAGATACATGATTTGTCCTGGGTTTGGATATACCTATACCTCGTTTATCAACTTGAATGCTTACGATATGACATATATAAGAAAGACTATGTGCTTTTGTTTTTCATTTTTCTGATTTTTTTGAATTTTGTGCCCACCCATTTGTATCTTGGTCAAATCCTAGGTTTGATAATGATTTAAACAAGTTTAAAATATGAAAATGCAAATGTAAGCATGGATCCTTCTTAGTCACTCTAAAATGAAGCTTTTGGGAGGTTTTTGAAATTTCCATGTTTGAAACCCAAAACCACTTCTCTTCACATGCTTGACTTCATAATTAAGACATAGTTAATTAACTTAGGGGTTAGGGGGTATAGATACATGATTTGTGTGGTTTGAATATGTATGGACCTTTTTTATCAACTTCAATGCTTACTATATGACATAAGAAAACTATTTGCTTTTTTGGTTTTTTCTTTTTTCTGATTTTTTTTCAATTTTGATGCCCATTTGAATCTTGTCAAATCCTAGGTTTGACGACCAAGATAATTTAAACAAGTTTAAAACATGAAAATGAAAAGGGAAGCATGGATCCTTCTTAGTCACTCTAAAATGAAGCTTTTGGGAGGTTTTTGAAATTTCCATGTTTGAAACCCAAAACCACTTCTCTTCACATGCTTGACTTCATAAGACAGAGTTTAGGGGTTAGGGGGTATAGCTACATGATTTGTCTAGTTTGAATATGTCTAGACCTTGTTTATCAACTTTAATGCTTACTATATGACATAAGAAAACTATTTGCTTTGGTTTTTCTTTTTGCTGATTTTTTTCAATTTTGATGCCCATTTGAATCTTGTCTAATCCTAGGTTTGATCAAGATACTTTAAACAAGTTTAAAACATGAAAATGAAAAGGGAAGCATGTATCCTTCTTAGTCACTCGAAACTCGGGTTTTGCCCAGTTCTACAGATCAAGGGTTCAAAAAAATCCAACTACGGGGTTCGAACAACACGATTCTAATCCAAGAATTTTTTCGACCTCATCCAAATGGCCTCAAACTATAGGGTTAGCATGTAGTGCAGTTTGTGTGAAAATGTATGCACTATGTGTGCTATAACTTGTATGTCTTTCAAATTTGAACCAAATTTGAAATATTTGAAAAGGGGCTTTTGGGAGGATTTTGAAATTTCCATGTTTGAAACCCAAAGCCACTTATCTTCATGCTTGACTTCATAAGACGGAGTTTAGGGGTTAGGGGTAGATACATGATTTGTATGGTTTGATATGTCTAGACCTTGTTTATCAACTTTAATGCTTACTATACGACATAAGAAGACTATGTGATTTGGTTTTTCATTTTTCTGTGTTTTTATTTTTCTGCCCATTTGAATCTTGGTCAAATCCTAGGTTTCACCAAGATTTAGACAAGTTTAACACGTAAATGAGTTAACTTGGATTTCCTACCCTTGAATCCATAGGAAACTTTGTTCTAATGCACTATAATAATCAATCGAGTTTTTACACCAACAGGTCTGTCACTTACGTGTGGTGCCCACGCTTGAGGTCCCACACTTCAGTGAGCACAAGTCACGTGCAATAGGTACGCAAACTCCCAGCCATCTTCTTTGTAAGAGAAGACGCATCGGGATGCGTATTGAAGTCTGTGGGTCCTTCTCGGATCCTTCGGTTGTCCCTCTCACAAAAAAAACAAATCTCCCTCATTCTCGGCCTCGCTCGACTCGCTCGCTCGCTCGCTCGCACCTCCTGCTCAGCGACAAACCCCTGCACAAAAGTCAACATCATCACCCGAAAAAGGGGAGACACCATAATGCTCTCCCTTCTTCTCTCCTTCCGAGTGATCCCTCTTCCTCCGAGTTTCACTCGACGGGCAAACACCCATGTGCTGCATAGTAATAATAAAAAGGTAGTAGAAAAATCGATATACGACTCTATAATTAAATAGGTTAAACTCGGGTTTTGCCCAGTTCTACAGATCAAGGGTTCAAAAAAAATCCAACTACGGGGTTCGAACAACACGATTCTAATCCAAGAATTTTTTCGACCTCATCCAAATGGCCTCAAACTATAGGGTTAGTATCTAGTGCAGTATGTGTGAAAATGTATGCACTATGTGTGCTATAAATTGTATGTCTTTCAAATTTGAACCAAATTTGAATAAGTTTGAAATATTTGAAAAGGGGCTCTTGGCTTAAACGTTTGAAACCAAAACCACTTCTCTTCATGCATGCTTGACTTCATAAGACAGAGTTTAGCTAGGGTTCGGGGGTAGATACATGATTTTCCTGGTTTGAATATATGTCTAGACCTTGTTTATCAACTTAATTGAATGCTTACTATAAGAAGACTATGTGCCTTGGTTTTTCATTTTCTGATTTTTTTTAAAAAATTATGCCCATTTGAATCTTGGTAAAATCCTAGGTTTGACCATGGTTTAAACAAGTTTAAATCATGGATATGAAAAAATAAGCATCTATCCTTCTTAGTCACCCCGAAATGTAGCTCTTGGGAGGGTTTTTGAAATTTCCATGTTTGAAACCAAAACCACTTCTCTTCATGCATGCTTGACTTCATAAGACAGAGTTTAGGGTTAGGGGTGTAGATATATACATGATTTTCTAGTTTGAATATGTCTAGACCCTGTTTATCAACTTTAATATAATGCTAACTATAGACATAAGAAGACCATGTGCTTTGGTTTTCATTTTTCTGTTTTTTTTTGAATTTTATGCCCATATATTTGAATCTTGGTCAAATCCTAGGTTTAACCAAGATTTAAACAAGTTTAAAACATGAAAATTAAAAGGTAAGCATGTATCCTTCTTAGTCACTCTAAAATGATGCTTTTGGGATGTTCTTGAAATTTCCATGTTTGAAACCCAAAACGACTTCTCTTCATGTAGACTTCATAAGATCGACAGGGGGTAGATACATGATTTGTCTGGTTTGGATATACCTAGACCTCGTTTATCAACTTGAATGCTTACGATATGACATATATAAGAAGACTATGTGCTTTTGTTTTTCATTTTTCTGATTTTTTTGAATTTTGTGCCCACCCATTTGTATCTTGGTGAAATCCTAGGTTTGATAATGATTTAAACATGTTTAAAATATGAAAATGCAAATGTAAGCATGGATCCTTCTTAGTCACTCTAAAATGAAGCTTTTGGCCGGGAGGTTTTTGAAATTTCCATGTTTGAAACCCAAAACCACTTCTCTTCACGTGCTTGACTTCATAATTAAGACATAGTTAATTAATTTAGGGGTTAGGGGGTATAGATACATGATTTGCGTGGTTTGAATATGTATGGACCTTGTTTATCAACTTCAATGCTTACTATATGACATAAGAAAACTATTTGCTTTGGTTCTTCTTTTTTCTGATTTTTTTTTCAATTTTGATGCCCATTTGAATCTTGTCAAATCCTAGGTTTGACCAAGATAATTTAAACAAGTTTAAAACATGAAAATGAAAAGGGAAGCATGTATCCTTCTTAGTCACTCTAAACTCGGGTTTTGCCCAGATCTACAGATCAAGGGTTCAAAAAAATCCAACTACGGGGTTCGAACAACACGATTCTAATCCAAGAATTTTTTCGACCTCATCCAAATGGCCTCAAGCTATAGGGTTAGCATGTAGTGCAGTTTGTGTGAAAATGTATGCACTATGTGTGTGCTATAACTTGTATGTCTTTCAAATTTGAACCAAATTTGAAGAAGTTTGAAATATTTGAAAAGGGGCTTTTGGGAGGATTTTGAAATTTCCATGTTTGAAACCCAAAGCCACTTATCTTCATGCTTGACTTCATAAGACGGAGTTTAGGGGTTAGGGGGTAGATACATGATTTGTATGGTTTGATATGTCTAGACCTTGTTTATCAACTTTAATGCTTACTATATGACATAAGAAGACTATGTGATTTGGTTTTTCATTTTTCTGTGTTTTTATTTTTCTGCCCAGTTGAATCTTGGTCAAATCCTAGGTTTCACCAAGATTTAGACAAGTTTAACACGTAAATGAGTTAACTTGGATTTCCTACCCTTGAATCCATAGGAAACTTTGTTCTAATGCACTATAATAATCAATCGAGTTTTTACACCAACAGGTCTGTCACTTACGTGTGGTGCCCACGCTTGAGGTCCCACACTTCAGTGAGCACAAGTCACGTGCAATAGGTACGCAGACTCCCAGCCATCTTCTTTGTCAAGAGAAGACGCATCAGGATGCGTATTGGAAGTCTGTGGGTCCTTCTGGATCCTTCGGTTGTCCGTCTCACAAAAAAAACAAATCTCCCTCATTCTCGGCCTCGCTCGACTCGCTCGCTCGCTCGCTCGCACCTCCTGCTCACTGACAAACCCTGCACAAAAGTCAACATCATCACCCGAAAAAGGGGAGACACCATAATGCTCTCCCTTCTTCTCTCCTTCCGAGTGATCCCTCTTCCTCCGAGTTTCACTCGACGGGCAAACACCCATGTGCTGCATAGTAATAATAAAAAGGTAGTAGAAAAATCGATATACGACTCTATAATTAAATAGGTTAAACTCGGGTTTTGCCCAGTTCTACAGATCAAGGGTTCAAAAAAATTCCAACTACGGGGTCCGAACAACACGATTCTAATCCAAGAATTTTTTCGACCTCATCCAAATGGCCTCAAACTATAGGGTTAGTATCTAGTGCAGTATGTGTCAAAATGTATGCACTATGTGTGCTATAAATTGTATGTCTTTCAAATTTGAACCAAATTTGATTAAGTTTGAAATATTTGAAAAGGGGCTTTTGGCTTAAACGTTTGAAACCAAAACCACTTCTCTTCATGCATGCTTGACTTCATAAGACAGAGTTTAGCTAGGGTTCGGGGGTAGATACATGATTTTCCTGGTTTGAATATATGTCTAGACCTTGTTTATCAACTTAATTGAATGCTTACTATATGACATAAGAAGACTATGTGCCTTGGTTTTTCATTTTCTGATTTTTTTTTAAAAAAATTATGCCCATTTGAATCTTGGTAAAATCCTAGGTTTGACCATGTGGTTTAAACAAGTTTAAATCATGGATATGAAAAAATAAGCATCTATCCTTCTTAGTCACCCCGAAATGTAGCTCTTGGGAGGGTTTTTGAAATTTCCATGTTTGAAACAAAAAAATCACTTCTCTTCATGCATGCTTGACTTCATAAGACAGAGTTTAGGGTTAGGGGTGTAGATATATACATGATTTTCTAGTTTGAATATGTCTAGACCTGTTTATCAACTTTAATGCTAACTATAGACATAAGAAGACTATGTGGTTTGGTTTTTCATTTTTCTGTTTTTTTTTTGAATTTGATGCCCATATATTTGAATCTTGGTCAAATCCTAGGTTCAACCAAGATTTAAACAAGTTTAAAATATGTAAATTAAAAGTTAAGCATGTATCCTTCTTAGTCACTCTAAAATGAAGCTTTTGGGATGTTCTTGAAATTTCCATGTTTGAAACCCAAAACGACTTCTCTTCATGCTAGACTTCATAAGATCGACGGGGGGTAGATACATGATTTGTCTGGTTTGGATATACCTAGACCTCATTTATCAACTCGAATGCTTACGATATGACATATATAACATAAGAAGGCTATATATGTGCTTTTGTTTTTCATTTTTCTGAATTTTTTGAATTTTGTGCCCACCCATTTGTATCTTGGTCAAATCCTAGGTTTGATAATGATTTAAACAAGTTTAAAATATGAAAATGCAAATGTAAGTATGGATCCTTCTTAGTCACTCTAAAATGAAGCTTTTGGGAGGTTTTTGAAATTTCCATGTTTGAAACCCAAAACCACTTCTCTTCACATGCTTGACTTCATAATTAAGACATAGTTAATTAATTTAGGGGTTAGGGGGTATAGATACATGATTTGTGTGGTTTGAATATGTATGGACCTTGTTTATCAACTTCAATGCTTACTATATGACATAAGAAAACTATTTGCTTTTTTGGTTTTTTCTTTTTTCTGATTTTTTTTTCAATTTTGATGCCCATTTGAATCTTGTCAAATCCTAGGTTTGACGACCAAGATAATTTAAACAAGTTTAAAACATGAAAATGAAAAGGGAAGCATGGATCCTTCTTAATTAGTCACTCTAAAATGAAGCTTTTGGTAGGTTTTTCAAATTTCCATGTTTGAAACCCAAAACCACTTCTCTTCACATGCTTGACTTCATAAGACAGAGTTTAGGGGTTAGGGGGTATAGCTACATGATTTGTCTGGTTTGAATATGTCTAGACCTTGTTTATCAACTTTAATGCTTACTATATGACATAAGAAAACTATTTGCTTTGGTTTTTCTTTTTGCTGATTTTTTTTTTCAATTTTGATGCCCATTTGAATCTTGTCTAATCCTAGGTTTGACCAAGATAATTTAAACAAGTTTAAAACATGAAAATGAAAAGGGAAGCATGTATCCTTCTTATTCACTCTAAACTCGGGTTTTGCCCAGTTCTATAGATCAAGGGTTCAAAAAAATCCAACTACGGGGTTCGAACAACACGATTCTAATCCAAGAATTTTTTCGACCTCATCATGTATCTACCCCTAACCCTAAACTCTGTCTTAATTATGAAGTCAAGCATGAAGAGAAGTGGTATTGGGTTTCAAACATGTAAATTCCAAAAACCTCCCGGCCACGAGCTCCATTTTGGAGTGACTAAGAAGGATCGATTTTACTTAGGTATGTAGTATTGTACATCACAAATGTGAAATGAAACAGATGATGTGAATCTCTATAAACCCTAAACCCTAATTATATTAAACCCCTAGACCCTAACACTAAACCTTGTATATATATAAACCATAAACCTATATATCACTACCAAAAAATGAGTCATGCGATTCAAATGTTTGGCATTGTTTTCTCGTAGCATGCAAAATGCTCTCACACACACTTCTGGGGAAGCGAGGCCTCAAACACATGGTGCAAAAAATATGCAGGGTTCTTGTCTAAACATAGAAGTGTATATATGCCATGTTTATTTGGTACTGTTCATAGAGGTATTATGTAAACCACAAATGATATGACTATGCATGCTTTGTTTCGATCTTTTCTATCAATCCCCACAATAACTTATTAATTCGGCTTGTTTTAAAAATTTAGCTAGGTCGAGCAATCTCACGATGCTCTCACCCCCTTGTTTTAATTTGTTCTAGTAGGAGGGTGCGATGCATGTATTTGGCCATTATTATATAAAATGTACTTGGCTCGATCCACACATTCAGGCCACACACCCATGTATTTTTTAAATTATTTGTTTGATCTGTACTTCATCTACACACTGTGTCAAATTTGCATTTTATCGGATTTAGCCCAAGAAATTGTATATATATGGATGCACATTGAGATAATTCATGAAACCTTGGAAATGGTCATCCTGTCATGCATGTTTCCCCGCGAATGAAAACTTGATTGGTGGCAGACAAGCAAAAACACATTTATGGGCGACAACCCAAAATGCACATATTTTGCAAAGTATTCATGCGTGCATGATGAAAAGTTGCAAATATATACATAAAATTGGGCCATGATTCAAAAGTTTGGCATGGTTCTTGTGTAGTGGTACCAAGCTCACATGCATGTGGGAGGAAATTTAGCTGGACGGACTCCAACATGGTGCCAATCTACTTGAGGGTTCTTCTCTAAAACACTGGTATGGCATGTTTGGTATTTTCCCTAGATATATGTACTACAAAATGATGAATACTCCATGTTTTTAGATTGCCCTTTTTGAATCACGTGTGCCTTGATTTCAAATCTAGGTCAAATCACTGGGGGAGGGGGATGAATGTGTTTCTTTTTGATGCATCGCTTGCTCGTATTTCCGAGTTTTTTTTGGGTCCCACAAATTCAGGTAGCATCACCCCCACCCCCACCCCCCAGTAAAAGTTTTAGGCGAGTAGTAGAATGGCATGACCAACTAGTTTCAAGTAAAAGTTTGAATATAACCAAAATATACCAATTGATTGATGAGTTAACTTGGCTTCATGGAAAAAATAATGTCTTGTAAATGAGATAACTTGGCTTTCCTACCCTTGGATCTATAGGAAACTATGGAGTACTAATACATTATAATAATCACCCGAGTACACCAACTGGTCTGTCACTTACGTGTGGTTCCCATGCGTGAGGTCCCACAATTCAGTGAGCACAGTCATGTGTCCACCACTCTAGAGGCTCCCGTTAAAAGAAGAGCCCTCTATATTATTACTCGTATAAAGAAACATCAATCTCCATAAACATCAATCTACCTTCTCACTTCTCATCTTCTCACTGCTCCCCCATCGATCGCGCCGCCGCCGCCACAACCCCCCCCGCCACCTTCCTATCCCTCATCAGACCTTAGACTATGGAGTTGCACCTGTCTTGAAGAAGCAGCCTCTGAAGCCGACGATCTAGTGTATCAACGATCGGTGCGGGAGGGAGATCCCTTACAACGAGGAAGACAAGCACATGATGGCGTGCCCGCACGGCTATTGCTTCTGCACGCACCCCGGCTGCGACTTCGCCGATTCGAAGGTACCGTTCATCCTACACCTCAGAGAAGCCCACTTGACCGCTGTGGATAGGTTCCCGTACGACGAGGACTTCGGATTTGTTCATCTGAAGGTGCCGGCACCGGGCTCGCCAAAACGACAGCTCATCGGCTACGGGACGGATGGCGCAGTGTTCGCCTTGCACATCCACCCTTGCGGCATGGACACCGCGGTATCCTTCGTGTGCGTCGAGGCCAGCCGGCGGCGTGCAACTTGCCCCGGTATAGGGTGACAATGTGGGCGAGAACGGCCCGCCGATGCCGGGGCCGCGTAAAGCTTACCGGGGAACACTTGTTTGACGTGGTGAAGGCGGTATTAGAGCCGACGAGCAGCCCGACTCCGGCATAGTTTCTTTGGGAGATGTCACTTCCTTCCTCTCGGTGCCGCCGCGCACTGTGCGGCAATGAATCATCGAAGCAGCTGACTATCTATTTGCGCATCGATAAGGAGTGAGTGAACATAACACTACCCTCAATCTTATTGGGACGATGCTAATGCGGATTTAAGTAATGCTGAATTAATTTGTTTTTCTTGTGACAGGGCGATTAGCAAGGAGAAGAGGATCTCCGTGCACAGCTAGCGACCTATATCTCGGCGTCCACCAAGTGTCCCTGAGTAGGAGATCTTGTTCTGCCTCTTCTTTTGATGTTTATATTGCTTCATCACCGTAAAAGGAAGGGTGTGTCTGGGGCTTCCTGCTTCAAAGTACTCAGTACAAGGACTAAAAGAGACGTTTTGCTGATGGTTCTTGTCAGGACGGCCGTAGTGTTATAGGTGGTCATCTACTTCGGTGGGGAAGGACTACTTAGACCTTTATCTAAAAATGTTGAGGGTTGGATGTATTTTATGTTTACCATGAATTAGTCTATGTAATATGTAACCCAATTCGCCGATTAATGCAACTCTGGATCCTTCACTGTCATACGACTACTAAAACAAAATAAATAAATAGGCATTTTAAGTTTAATGCACATTTAATCAAGCCACATAATGTTGGCGTACTTGTAAGCAATCAGGTTTACTATTGTTGGCATGTGTGGTACAATTTCATGGGGCAATACCCAATCTAGCTTGTTCAATTACATTACATGAAGTAATTAAAATATGGATGCCTAGAATTATTCACTTCCGTACATTGCGATGGCTTATAGCGATTTCTATGACCAATCTACATCACAAATCTAGTTCAAATTTGATCTATTTTTATGAACAAAATTGGAAACTCTACTTGGCATTTTCGTTTACTATGACCAGATTCACATATGTAGTGATTCATTTTCTTTTCAAATCGCCATACCATTTCCTCGTGAACTCTTCATCTTTTTTTTGGTTTTAAGGTTGGAAAAAGCGCTAGGCGTAAGCGAGGCGGTTGGCATTCGCCTAGTGCCTAGGCGATGCTTAAGCGGCCTAGGCGCAGCCTAGGCGGGCATAGTTTATATCATAAAGTGTTTATATGGATTATTATATGTGAATAAATATTAATTTAGAGCATGTAAATGTGTAAATTTCTGATAACTACCTTTAGAAAAATTCCCATCTAGCTCAATCGTGAAGTATGGCATGATTTCTTATTGTGGAAGACAATTTCTTGGTTACACTGCCCAGACTTCCGCTTATGCCCTAGGCGAGGCGGTTGTCCATCGCCTAGTGCCTAAGCGTGCTTAAGCGGTGCCTAGGCGTCGCCTTGTCCAACAGAGACTTTTAATGAATTTCCTTTGGTTGCATTCAATTTGCTTCAAATTCACCGGCTTCACCATTCGTACAAATTGTTCATCTTTTCTTTGTATTTTTTTCATGCATGAAGCATAACACCTTACCATGGTAAAATCTGCATATTTTCTACCAAAACTCATGCCGAACTTTAAAGAACATGCAATTTTAAATTGACTAAAATTGGTTAAAACCCAACATAAGTCCACATATATTACAAACTCGAGAAATAATCAACATATATATCACCTAAATGGTCATCTTATGAAGTATGCCATGTTTCGAAATTGTTACCTTGAAAATTTGGCCCTTCTCTCAGGCAGCCACTTCACAATAAAGCTCACATAAAGCTCTTATTTTACACTAATAAAGTAGAATGTATTTTTGTGTGAAATGAAGTTGAATAAAATATATGTGAACGGTAAGATGCACATTGCTGCCAATATTTGGGATAATTATTAGTAAGTTCATACTAATATACAATGCAATCAACATGACCACACATGTGTAAGCAAGAAAATAAACTTTCTTAAATTACCTTAAGGTTGTAAGTTTGTTATTTGTATAGCAATTTTATCTCATACGATGACTCAAGCTAGCACATTTTTTTTTGAATTTGCTTCAATATTCTAGGACCCACCATATTCGTAAAATGGTAGTGCCAATTTTACGTATCGTAGTGCACAAAAGACACACACACACACACACACACACACACACACGCACGCACATATGCTCACTTATTTCAATATTTAAACTATATTTTCTTCATTCAAATTTTCCGACCTGGCAATTTGAACATGTAGTTGAATTTTGAGTAAAACCGCTCATACATCAAACATGAATCCAAATAAGGTACAATTCGAGAAAATCTACACATCACATTTTGGCCAATATACATTGTATAATGCTTGTGAAAATGTAGACTATGAAATAGTCAACGCCACCTTTTTAGGTCATGAATGTCTTGGGCATCGACCAAAGTCTGGTAGGATGGTGAGGCATGAGTTACGAACATCCTTCTTCTCCTCTCACCCCCATTTGAGAGAGAGAGAGTGTGTGTGTGTGTGGGGGGGAGGGGGGTGGGGTAGAAAGCCATGTTAATAAATTAACTCATACATGAAAGCAAGAAATCAAACTTGATTTATATAAATCACTCTTAGGATTGTAGTTTGTTATTTTTATACCATCTATATCTCATATGACGACACAAGCTAGTCCACATTTTTAATTTCATTGAAGTTCTTTTTGTTGCACTCAAATTACTTCAACTTTTAGGACCCACCATCCGTACAAGGGTAATGGAAATTTCTATGATCTTAGTGCAAGGCTTCACACAGAGACACTCAAAGTATTTCAATATTTTAAAATTCATTTTCTTCCCTCAAAATTGCCGACCGTCCATTCGTAACATGTAGTTCAATTTTGAGTAACATCACACATATGTCAAACATCAATCTATTTTTTTTGATATTTCGAGAAAATCTTAATATCCCATTTTTGGCCATCATATAAGGTGTACTGCGTGTGAAAACATAGACAGTGAAACTTTCAAATCACCTTTTTTAGGGCCCTTTTGTTGTGGTGTTTTTTGGCTTGTGGGCAGTGGCAAAAGCCAAAAAAAGCACCCAAAAAAGCACCTAAATAGGTGCTTTTTTGGATTTTGGATTTTGGAAACCAAAAACAAAGATCCTATATTTTTGGCTTCCAAAATCCAAAAGCCAAAAAGCACCTAGCTTTTTCCAAAGCCAAAAAGCCAAAAAAAGCCACAACAAAAGGGCCCTTAGCCAAGCTGGTGGGACGGTGAGGCCCGAATTAATAAAGCCACCACCATCCTTCTTCTCCACTCGCCCCTCCCCTCCCCTCCCCATCAATATCCTCTTCAAAGCAGATTAAAGAGGATGGAGTGCCCCCACGACGGGTGCGGGAGCGTGGTCGCCTACAACGAGCTCCACGACCACGAGCTCGCGTGCCCGCACGGCCCGTGCGACTTCTCCGCCTCGCCAGCAGTGCTCATCGCCCACCTCAGAGAAATCCATTCGATTTGTGTGGACATGATCCCGTACGGCACCGCGATGGTGTTCATCACGGTGCTGGCACCGCCAGAGCCAAGACGTCCGGTCATCTTCTACGGGAACGATGGTACCGTGTTCGTCTGGCACACATATACGCAAGTCCAGCCGAAAAATGGATGCGTGCTGGCCAGCCTATCCGTTGAGTGCGTTAGGTCGGCGGCGTGCGTGTGGCCGGAGTACAAGGTGAGTATGTCGTCGCACGGCAAGCCATTACTTAATCGCTCTGAGATTGGTTTAATGCTCCCCAACTATACGGCCACTATTCTGGCGAACAGCACGACCACGCCGGGCGCCGCCAAATGGTCGGAACTAGAGCGGTCGTTGCAATGGTATCAACCGTGCACGGAGCTGACTATCTGGGTTCGCATCGACAGGTGATACATGCGCCTATCTTAATCTTCGTGTTTATCTAATTGAAATTGCGGTTTATGCGATCGAATTAATTAATTTTTGTTGTCAGAAAGTTCTCGTCGGACGGAAGTTCCTATTCGGAGCGGCGGGTTTAGGTTGCCAACTATGGGCTTTTTTCATTCAGAGGATTCACCAGTGCGGCCCTAACGACGATATATGATCTTATTTGGCGGAGAGGGACTTGCTTGCGTTTCCTATCTTCAGTTTGGGCCCTTTATGTAAACACTAAGCGCTTGATTGTATTCTGTGTTTATGTTCACATACTCTATGGTGTAAAATACTATGGAATCCCATGTCCGATTGGGCCTGTTTGGTTCCTAGCCACACTTTGCCAAGCCAAAGTTTGGCAATTTGGCATGTGTTTGGTTCTTGCCACACTTTAGAGCTGCCACACTTCACTAATCATATGGCCCACTTGTCATAGAGTGAATTTTTTGCCAACTTTTGCCACACTTTGTGGCTTCCAAAATCCTAGCCACACTTTTATGGCTGCCACATTTGCCAAAGTTAGGCTTGGCAAACTGTGGCTGGGAACCAAACAGGCCCTAAATGCACCTCTGGACCCTACCAGGCATTTCCCTTGTTATCTTTTCTTTTTACACATACTGTAACCATTGTTCAACGCGCAGTCCATCGGCTTGGGTGCTAGATGCTTCCTCGGGAAGGTACCCTATCTTGCCCATTTGAGAACACACGTCCCTATAATTGCTCGAAGCCCGCGAGGGCACGATGGTCTTTTCGGGTGTATGTAAGATTTTAGCCTTGACCAGCCCTCCGCCCTTCTTCTCTTTACTCATTCTGCTGGTAGCTAGTAACTAGCCTTCACCAGCCCTCCACCCTCACTACCGAGTAGTAAAGTACTACGTACCTCGCAAGCCATGGCTCCATTGAGCCGGGCGGCCCGGCGGCAGGATATCCTAGGGAAGACGATGAGGACTAGGACCGCCGAGAAAAACTCATCTAGCCAGCTAGCGCGTCGTTGTATGGCCACTTATGATCGCCTGAGCATTCTCGCAGAGCAGTCTATCCTCTATTCGATGGAGAGCGAGCCAGTGGGCGAGGGTTCGTCCGGGTAGGTTTCTAGTGGCGTGTCCTCCAGTTCATTCTTATTTTCTAATAACTGTTTTTCCATTTATTTACATCTCACAGGGCCGGCGGTTCAAACGTCTACCCGGTAACCCCCACGACGGTGGCGCCCCAAGTCCGGTCGTCGGAAGCTGAGTTCGGCCCCGTTTCACGGCCAAGCCAGGTAGGCTGTATGCCTCTATCCACTTTTTATTTTTATACTCCCTCCAATCCATTTTAATAGACTCAGATTTAGTACTCCCTCCGATCCATTTTATTTGACTCAAATTTAGTACAACTTTGTACTAAATCCGAGTCAACTAAAAGGGATCATAGGGAGAATACAACTTTACTAAATCCGTTTTACTACTACTACTAAAAGGGATAGGATGGAGTAGTTTATGTAATCACGGCTTTCCTTTTAATTATGTGTTGATGAACACTGTGATATTTGTGGAGCGTCCAAGTGATGTCCATTCCTGTATCAAGATCTGTGCTAGAAATTAGTAGTACTCCTATTTTTTTGCGTGTAATTACTCATATATGAAATGGAGGTGAACATGGCCCACATAGGCAGCCAGCTGGGGAATGAACTCTCCCTCACCCCGCAGTTTGAGCCTGTTCACGTAGATTTGGCGTCCGAGAACAAGATCTGCCATAATCTTCAAAGCAAGGCATCAATACCTTTTACCGCCGAGCTCGACAAAGCTTAATGAGCGAGAACCGCGTTTGTGTGGAACTGCATAACCAGGCGTCACACTGACGAATGAGGAGGATGCACACACCCCCAGCAAGGGCGAGTGTTCGTCCGGGTAAGTTTCTTGCGGGGTGTCCTTCAGTTGATTCTTATTTTCTAACCGTTTTTACATTTATTTACATCTCACAGGGCCGGCGGTTCAAATGTCTCCCCGGTAACCACAACGACGGTGGCGCCCCAAGTCCGGCGGTCCGAAGCTAAGTTCGGCCCCGTTTCCCGGCCAAGCCAGGTAGGCTGTATGCCTCTGTCCACTTGTTTTTTTATAGTTTATGTAATCACTGCTTTCCGATTATTATGTGTTGATGAACCCTGTGGTATTTGTGGAGCGTCCGAGTGTTGTCCATTCCTTTATCAATATCCATGCTAGAAATTAGTAGTCCTATTGTTTGCGGGTAATTAATACTCATATATGAATGGGTTGATTTCTTTTTTTTTCATACAATGATTGTTGTAGCAAAAGGAGGAGAACAAGGCCCACATAGGCAGCCAGCTGGAGAATGAACACTCCCTCACCCTGGAGTGTGATCGTCTTCACAGAGTTTTGGCATCTGAGAAGGAGATCTCCTTTCATCTTGCGCAATGCGTCGACATGCTTAAGCAGCAGAACGCCTACTGGGTGGAACTGAACAACAAGAGCGTCACATGGATGGATACTGGAAGCAACCTCATCAAGTATCTCATGGAACAGAAGTTGAAATTATAGCTCAAGAGGCAGATCTCGAGGGTGCTAATGCGCGGACAAACCGCCGTCCTTAAGGCGATTATCAAGGAGAAGGAGGATCTCCGTGCACAGCTAGCGACCTATATCTCGGCGTCCACCAAGAGCATCCCTGAGTAGGAGATCTTGTTCTTCTAGTTAACTGCTTCATCACCTTAATATCGCCATGTGCTCGTAAAACTGCTAGTTAACTTTCTGTTGGTATGTTGCACATTTGATCTGAACTTTGTGTTTTGCAATGCACAATTGATCTGAACTTTGTGTTTTGCAATGCACAATTGATCAACTACTAGTAAGTGTATATTAAAATGGCGGGATACTCTTTTTAGCGGCGAAAATTTTCCATTTGTTGCTATTGTAGCGAATCTAAGCCCTTCAGAATCTTCCCTATCGTCAAGAAAACTTTCCAAAAACATAAGCATTTTGGAAGGAAACCTTGATGATATAGGCTATGAGGCTGATCCTGGGTTGTGGTTCTTAGCGTGATCTGTAGATGGCAATATGCTTCTTGTTCATACCTGAGGCTTTACTGAGGCTGCAAGATGTTCTCTAAGGACACTGTCAGTTATGTTCAGATAAGCTAGGGAAGAGATTACTGGTCTTGGAGCATATTGTCTTTTCGTGGGATTGAATTATCCGCTCACATTGCAGTAAATCATGCATATTTCGATTTATATTTTGGTGGAGTTTCATTCGATTTGAATCATAGGTTTGTGAGAAAATAAATATTTAGTTTAAACTAGTGCTCGAATACGTAAGAAGCTATTTAATCACAAGCTAGTCATCCGAATGGGATGAAATATTCATAGATTTTAAAACAAGGCATCTACATATTACTGTATTTTTTTCAAAATTTTCTGAATAGTTTTTTCTTTTTTAGCTTCGAAATAACAGATAGTTTGGAACGTTGGATCTCGAATGATGGTAGATGGTGGCACCTAGTCACAATGAGACTTGGAAGCATCAAGTCACTGAAGCTCCGTCCGGTTTCCAAACCAACCTAGGAAAGGCATTGAAAATGAAGTTCTGCTCTAAAACATCTCTCATTTCATTTTGGTGCTCGTGCGGTTGCATGCTGCCCACGTGTTAAGGTACGTGTCTCTGGCATAGAGTACTACGATTATCGGCGAAAAATATATCGTAATGGAAACTGTAAAAAAAAACCCTCTCTCGCTCAAGCTGATGTGACGAGACATCACCGCACCAAACGTCGTCGCAAATTTATAGATGGGTGGCGTGCTAGTCTACCATCTACCAATCGTCAAATCGGCGCCCAGTCGCAGCAAGCAGCCCTAGAGTACTGCCTAGGTTTTGCCCCTTGCATGTCTATCATCTTTTTCTTCACCCTCCCAGAATCACGCGCACGCGCAGGATCTCGATCCCCACCACGCCGCATCGTTCCTTCCATAGCGCTCGCCCTCTCCTCCGAAAACCCCAAGCGCAGTTGCATCCGCCATCCACCTAAATCCATTTCACGTGATGGAATATTCTAGGCTTTGCCGGGGCGGCGGGGACGGCCACTTGGAGGCTCTCACCGGCGACAACATCGACCTCATCGCTGCGCATCTGGACGTTACCTACACCGTCCGACTTGCCGCATGTTCCAGGGAGCTCTACGACCGGATCAGCAAGGATGAAGGTAAGATGCACCATTGGGGTGAACCCTGCCTGCTGATGCCTCCGCCTGCTTATTGGTTCGATGAACACTGGGATTGGGCGACAGCATCTCGTCTACATGATACCGTGTACGACCTGGTGCCCCTCGACCATCCTCGCCGTTCTGTCGCCCTGCCGTTCATGCTCGACAGAAAATGGCTTGGCGCGAACGGTGACTGGATCGCCGCCGCCGATCATCATGGGTACCAGTGGTGCCTCGTGAACGTCTACACCGAGCGACATATCCCCCTTCCATCCCTACCTGCTTCGAAGATCGATCATAGTAGTTTTTTATATCAACCTGCATACTCTTTTAACTGGGGTCCAGCAATTGATTTGTTGAAGATTGTAATCTGCCAAGTGCCCACAAAAGGTGGGAGGTACGCAGATTACAAGCTCATCGCCTTGTTCGACAAAACGATTTTCTACCTTGAAGGGGGTGGCGACTGGAGAATGCCCATGCTGGAGGCCCTTACACCTGCACCTGATTATCCAAATTACTGTGATGCCATTGAACTCGGTGGCCACGTTTTTGCGGTGGACGAAACTGACGGCTCCAAGTACTTCTGGGACACCGCAAATGGTATTTTTTCAGTCCTTTTGCATTGCATGATACACTGCCTTAACCAATGAAGTTATTAATGAACTACCTTGTTTATATTTTACCTTTCTTAAATGACTTAATGATCACACCCCCTTTTGCTGAATATGAATGAACCGTTGCTTGCAATGAATTAGTAGTACTAATTAGCCACCAACAAACATAGTATGCTCAGTATGTGATTGCATTCCTGAATTAGAAACTCTACGCCAATGCAGAATATGGATGTAATTAACCAGTATCTCAAAAGATAACGCAGCACTATGAAGGCACCCTTTTTGATAACCTTTTACACCCATTGTTTCATATATAACTAATTGATTTTGCCTCCAAAAGGAGGACGAGAGACCCCCGCCATCTGCATCAGAGAGATGCATAAGGGCTTTCATAAGTATATGACTTAACGATCACATCCTTTATCTGAATATGAATGAACCGTTGCTTGCAATGAATTAGTACTAGTCAGTCATCAGCAAACATAGTATACTCCGTATGTGAATGCATTCCTGAATTAGTAACTCTATGCAACTGCAGAATATGGATGTAATTAACAAGTATCTCAAATGTTAACGTAGAAACAGAAAAATAGAAGAAAATCGTTTGTAATTACATGCGTAGCTTATATTTTCTAGAGATCAGGGAAAAAGCGTTGATTGGATGTACCTACATGCAGATCAAACAGTTCTTTGTTTATATCGGTGAACAATCTGCAAAATGGTATAATTAATTTTGTGTTTGATACATTATTTCTCCCATTTTCTTGAATAGATTTCAGTTTCCCACAATTATCTTTGATTAGTGATTGTGACGTCCCCTCATTCAAAATAACTCAGGTTATCTTTTTCCTAATCAAGTGTTATTTAAGTTTGAGTAAGTTTACGACTAATATCTACAACCTCATATATATATAAGATTTAGCACACTGCAGCCTAGCAAAGTTAGCTGCCTGTAGTCCCCGTATAGTTCTTTCTTTTTGCTTTCTCAGTTTTTCGTAGCCTTGCTACAACCCTGTATGCTCTAGTATATAATGATGCACGACTAGGCATGTGTTCGAGAAAAGAAAATCTAAATATCTTTTGTAATATATGAGCCTATATTGATGTTTTAGATGTTGGTAGTATAACTTTCGATAAACTTGAACAGACTTAAATCAGTTTAACTTAGCACAACCATATGGCGCACCTTTTTTAGAACGCGAAAATGAGGTAAAGAAATATCCTGTGTACCCTTAACTATCAATAGTAGAGAAGAGATTATGAACCTTCAACTCTAAAATGCAAATTCTTCTCTTGAATGGATAGCTGCATCTCGATACCTATTTTGCAAATGTTACCGGACTTGGGGTTAGCTATAAAAAGGCATTTCTTTCTTGTCAAGCTTAATGCTCTACCAACACAACCAAAAGTCCGAACTGATCGCAAGGCGGCAATTTTAGGATAAATTGCGAAAGCCGGGACTCGAACTCGAGACCACGGCTCGACACCATGTCAAGCTTCATCGACTAGCCAACGCAACCAAAAGTCCGAACTGATGGAAAGGTCTAGGCAATCCACTTATACGATTAAACATTTCTTACCCTTCGGGTGGTCACAGGGAAGCTCTCTAATAGATCACTTAAGACAAAGGGAATTAACTACAGCACAGGACTTAAACTTAAGATGATATATATTTGTCAAAATTTGAATCTATCTATATGCTTTCACTGTCTAGATACATCTGAATTTGGACAAATCTCGAGACACTTTCGATTGGGACAGAGGTAGTATATAAGCGTATACACTAACTAGTGTCTAGTTTTGGCATCAATAATAACCTAGATGACACAAATGCTAAAACTGCAAGAATGCTCGATGTCAGTCACGAAACATTATTGCGGTAACACTTTAGTATGTAAACATCGATCAAAGTAACGAGAAAGACTCAAATAGAGTTAGCTACCGAATTCATTCTTATCCTGATGTAGAGTTATTTTCTATATATTATTGAGACGTTTACGATGCTTAGTTTCTGTTGGGCTTTTCATCTGGACAAATCATTAGCTGAAATGGGCAGCTACTATTTTTAGATTATATCAACTAAGGCAGTTGTTACTTTTCTCTGTTCTTACTAATTACTGTTCATGAAACTATAGTTCATATTACATGTGTCAAGGTGAGACGATTGCTAAAGTAGAATTATCTGCATTTACTTTGCCGTGCTTTCCCTGAAAATAGTCTGTTGTTTTTGGCTACTAATTCATACGCTCACATCTTCACATGTTAAATATGGATGTACACTAGACCAGCTTAGATGAGGCAATTGTCCACTTTTGTTGGTGTAGCAATTTTAGTATTTCATCTTACACTCAATTACTTGAGGTAGCCGTCTTTTGTTTTCGATGTCTTTTAATAGATCAAATTGAGAAGGATGCAATTACCTTCCCACGGTCAGTTTCCTACATGGGGTAGCTAGTGAGCATTTGGCTAAGTATATGAACTCTTACTTTCACAACCGGAGACATGAACCATCAGTATTAGTAGATGGCCTAGCAATTTAACCGATCGCACAAGATACACACCAAGGAGTGATAACAAATGGCATCACAAAATTGTGTTACGTAAAAAATAATCCTGAAGTTGTGTTGTGATCTATTTATGAGTTGCGACAATATGTGCAAGCGGATTCGTTCTCTACACATCGAGGATTAGACAGTTTTGTTAAATTAAATGATGATCTCTTCACAGTTGAGATTGTTTCAGACTTCCGGATAGCATGATGTTTGATTGCGTTGTCTCAGGGCTTAGGGAAAGTGGGTATGTGCCTAATATCAGCTCCCTTAACGTTGTAAGGGCAGTTTGAGAATCGGTGAGTTTGAGCATCATTTATTCAAAAAAAATCATGCTACAACTGCTAAACTTCACTTCATGTTGTGCCATCATCATTGCTGAAGAAAAGCCCATAAATATTTACAACTGCTAAACATTTACTCCATCTCACAGCTTAAGGTGTAAATAAATTGGCGCTACAAGAGGATTAAGTAGGGTTGGCGTGGAACTTAGCTTCCATACTTGCCCCTCATAAATCTCTAATAACTCACTCCTTTTACTACTACTCCGTATTTCTCTCTCTTCCCTAAAGTAGCCGCATCAGACTCCTCGTTAACTACCATCTCATGCATGCACCGTATACAACCAATGAGGCACCGGTTTTAGAGGAGATTGACTGGAGGAGCGATTAATTCAGCGTGAATACCGTGTGCATGCCATAGCTGGGTCAATCGTCTCCCTGTTTTTAGCAAACGAGAAACGGCTGAGAGGGGCATCTTCGGTAGAAATAGGATAGAGTTCGCCCCACGCCTTATGCTTTGATCAAAAATCGAATTTATTTTTACGCCTTAAGCTCTGAGATAGAGGGAGTATATTAGTTAGACACGCCGCGCCGATCATTGCTAGTGCCTTACTATATGACATAAGAAGACCATGTGAAGGAGACATGCATCACCTTTTTTGGTGATGTAACTAGTCGTCCTGTAGCCCTTGTCAAGTTCCTCTGATGCGATGGGAGGGCCTGCTCACCCTATACGCTAGTACGATAGTAGTAGTTGCATTTTGGGCTCACACCGGCGAATGGCGCGAATCGGGCGCGTCGGCGCCTCGCGGCACGACGGTTTTCGCGTGTGGGGCCGCCTTGTCAGCGGGAGGACGCGACTGTTCGCATCAAAGGCGACGCGGGAAGGTTGGTAGTCCCCGGCGTTTAATGGTCTCCCGCGCCTAAACCTAGGCGGCCACGAGGGCAGCGGCCGGACACGCGGCGTCCAGTCGCCTACCCGCCGTAAATGAGGGTAGTTGCCTACCACCAGCATAAAGTACCTACTACGCCGTCCACCCCCGCGGTGCTATCCTCTCATTTCCACCACCGCTTACGCTCCATTCTCTCCTCTCCACCTCAAAAATGCCGCGCCATCGGAAAACGAGGTTCTGTAGGCTTGGCCTCAAAGTCCGCGCGCAGCCTCCACCACCATCGCAGCCGGAGCCGGAGCCGGAGCCGGAGCCGGAGCCGCAGTCCGACGCGGAGTACAGCTCCGATAACGACGAGGACCCACGGTTGAAGGAGGAGTACAGCGAGCACGACCTCCGGATCTTGGAGGCTTCCCAACGGAAGTTCTGCGAGGACAGGGCTCATCGCCATTATGAGGCGTTCGCCCGCCAGCAAGCGATACTCTTCTTCCGGAAGGAGATTTCTCGGCTAAGGACTGAACCGCTGGGACAGCGCCGCCGGCAAGGTCTTTTGACGGCGTCCGCCATGCTCGACCTTTGAAGCGCGAACAGTGGCTGCGCCAGTGTTGAAGTGCTGGGTATTCATTTTCAACCTATGTATTCATTTTGCCAAAATCCTCATGTATTTGCCAAATTTTTCCCTGATTTATGAGGAAATTCTAAGGTTTTGTCAAAATCTTGGGTATTCAGCTGCATACGCAAGAATACCCCTGGGGCCGCCCCTATCGCGAAGCATGGGACCAGAAGCGGGCACGGACGTAGGCGGCATAGGCGAAGAACGAGGGCGAGGCAGACCCGTCGCGCGCCCCAACCGACGTCCATTAGATTAGGATTAAGTTTAAGTTTTATTTAGGCCTCCCCAACCGACGGCATCACTTGTGTTCATGTAGTATTATTATGGTGGTGTACTTGTGTTCATGTACTTGCTTCAGACATGTACTGCTGTGTTTGTTGAAGGAGACATGCATCACCCTTTCTTGGTGATGTCTTCCTGTAGCCCTTGTCAAATTAAATTCCCCTGATACTGATGGGAGGGCTTGCTCACCACACACGTCAGGATGAAGTGGAGAGAAACTACTCGTCCCTTGTTGGACACGGACCATTGGAAAATTATTTGGCATATATCTTATATTACACCTTGTCAGTGCCCATGAGTCAGCAGCTTACTCAACGTTTCCAAGGCAGCAGGGGATCAAAATAAAATCAGAGGGTGAAAAAAATCCAAGAAAAGAAAGTTTTATAGTACATAGAGGATGACATGCGGGTCCCATGAGCCAGCAGGTTGCTCAACGTATCAAAGGTGGCATGAGATCGAAAGAAAAAGGAAACTGACCAAATATCAGGAGCAAAAAATAATCCAAGAAAAGAAACTTTTATTGTACATAGAGGATGACATGTGGGTCAAAGGCCGCAGGGGATCAAAAGAAAAAAAAGGCAAATAGCCAGAAATTAGGGGTAAAAAATAAATCCAACAAAGGAAAGGTTTGTTGTTCATAGAGGCTGACATGTGGGACCCATGAGCCAACGGCGACCTCAATTTCAAAGGCGGCATATGATCGAAAAGAAAAAGGCAAGTTAGCAAAAATCAGGGGGTAAAAAAATCTAAGAAAAGAAACTTTATTGTACATACAGGATGACATGCGAGTCCCATGAGCCAGCAGGTTCCTCAACGTTTCAGAGGTGGCATGAGATCAAAAGAAAAAGGAAACTGACCAAATATCAGGAGCAAAAAATAATCCAAGAAAAGAAACTTTTATTGTACATAGAGGATGACATATGGGTCCCACTTATACAAGCTCTTTCGCTCCAAGATCTTGCAAGTTGATTGTACATAGAGGATGACATGCGGGGCCCTTGTGTCAGCAGCTTAATCAACGTTTCCAAGGCGGCAGGGGATCAAAAGAAAAAGGAAATAGCCAAAAATAAGAGGGTGAAAAAAATCCAAGAAAAGAAACTTTTATAGTATAGAGGATGACATGTGGGTCCCATGAGCCAGCAGCTTCCTCAACGTTTCAGAGGCTGCATGAGATCGAAAGAAAAAGGCAAGTGACCAAAAATAAGTGGGTAAAAAAATCCAAGAAAAGAGACTTGATTGTACATTGAGGATGACATGCGGGTCCCATCAGTCAGCAGCTTACTCAATGTTTCCAAGGCGGCAGGGGATCAAAAGAAAATGGAAATAGCCAAAGATCAGAGGGTGAAAAAAATCCAAGAAAAGAAACTTTTGTAGTACATAGAGGATGACATGCGGGTCCCATGGGCCAGCAGGTTCCTCAACGTTTTCAAGGGCGGCATGAGATCGAAAGAAAAAGGCAAGCGACCAAAAATCAGAGGGTGAAAAATAATCCAAGAAAAGAAACTTTTATTGTACATAGAGGATGACATGCTGTCCCAACGTTTCAAATGCGGCTTGAGATCAAAAGAAAAAGAAAGTAGCGAGAAATTAGGGGGTAAAAAAAAACTCCAAGAAAAGAAAATTGATTGTACATAGAGGATGACATGCGGGTCCCACGAGTTAGCAGCTTACTCAACGTTTCCAAGGCGGCAGGGGATCAAAAGAAAAAGGAAATAGCCAAAAATCAGAGAGTGAAAAAAAAACCCTAGAAAATAAACTTTTGTAGTACATAGAGGATGACATGCGGGTCCCATGAGCCAGCAGGTTCCTCAAAAACGTGGCATGAGATCGAAAGAAAAAGGCAAGTGACCAAATATCAGGAGCCAAAAATAATCCAAGAAAAGAAACTTGATTGTACATAGAGGATGACATGCGGGTCCCATTGTGCGGCAGTGGTCCCAACGTTTCAAATGCGGCTTGAGATCAAAAGAAAATGAAAGTAGCCAGAAATTAGGGGTCAAAAAACTCCAAGAAAGGAAAGCTTTATCGTTCATACAGTGACATGTGGGACCTATGAGCCAGCAGCTTACTAAACGTTTCAAAGGCGGCAGGGGATCAAAAGAAAAAAGAAATAGCCAAAAATCAGAGGGTGAAAAAAATCCAAGAAATCAAACTTTTATTGTACATAGAGGATGACATGCGGGTCCCATGAGTCAGCAGATTCCTCAACGTTTCAAACGTGGCATGAGATCGAAAGAAAAAGGCAAGTGACCAAATATCAGGAGCCAAAAATAATCCAAGAAAAGAAACTTTCTTGTACATAGAGGATGACATGCGGGTCCCATTTGGCAGCAGCGGTCTCAACGTTTCCAAGGCGGCACAGACCAAAAGAAAAATGAAGTAGCCGTAAATCAGGGGGTGAAAAAAATCCAAGAAAAGAAAGATTTCAATTGGGCTGCATCTGGACATCTGGGCCTTCGAACTATCCTTCTGGGCCTTTTGACTCGTACAATTTCAGCCCACTCCAGAACATGAAAGTTCGGATTTTTCTCAAAAAAAAACAGGAAAGTCCTATGCTTCGCCAAAACAAAACAAGGAGATTCAAGATATAAGTTGTAAAAATAAAGATTTAATTTATCCGTTTGCAATAGCTCAGAGCAAAATACACTGTTTATTGTCTGCAAAATAATCAAGATATCACATGTTTCTTGTACGGGGAGGCTGACATCAGGGACCCATGAGCCAGCAGCGTCGTCAACGTTTCAAAGGCGGCGGGGATCGAAAATAAAAATAAACCAAATATCAGTTGGTAAAAATCCAAGAAAAGAAAACATTTATCGTTCGAGAGGATGACATGCGGGACCGATGAGGCAGCGACATCCTCAACGTTTTCAAGGCGGCAGGGGATCAAAGAAAAAAGGAAATAGCCGAAATTAATTAGGGTTCAAAATAAATCCATCAAAGGAAAGTTTTATTGTTCATAGAGGATGACATGTGGGACCGACCAAATGACGTCCTCATCGTTTCAAAGGGGGCAGGAGATCAAAAGAAAAAGGCAAATAGCCAGAAATTAGGGGTAAAAAATAACTCCAAGAAAGGAAACTTTTATTGTTCGTAGAGGATGACATGCGGGACCCATGAGCCAGCAGCTTACTTAACGTTTCAAAGGCGGCATGAGATCGAAAGAAAAAGGCAAGTGACAAAATATCAGGAGCCCAAGATAATCCAAGAAAAGAAACTTTATTTACATAGAGGATGACATGCGGGTCCCATTTTGCAGCAGCGGTCCCAACGTTTCAAATGCGGCTTGAGATCAAAAGAAAAAGAAAGTAGCCAGAAATTAGGGGGTCAAAAAAATCCAAGAAAATAAAGTTGATGGACATAGAGGATGACATGCGGGTCCCATGAGCTAGCAGCTTACTCAACGTTTCCAAGGCGGCAGGGGATCAAAAGAAAAAGGAAATAGCCAAAAATCAGAGGGTGAAAAAAACAAAGAAAATGAACTTTTATAGTACATAGAGGATGACGTGCGGGTCCCATGAGCCAGCAGGTTCCTCAACGTTTCAAACGTGGCATGAGATCGAAAGAAAAAGGCAAGTGACCAAATATCAGGAGCTAAAAATAATTCAAGAAAAGAAACTTGATTGTACATAGAGGATGACATGCGGGTCCCAATTAGCAGCAGCGGTATCACCGTTTGAGAGGCTGCACGGGATCGAAAGAAAAAGGCAAGTGACCAAATATCAGGAGCCAAAAATAATCCAAGAAAAGAAATTTTATGGTACGTAGAGGATGACATGCGGGACCCATTTTGCGGCAGCGGTATCAACGTTTCCAAGGCTGAACATTACCAAAAGAAAAATGAAGTAGCCAGAAATCAGGGGGTGAAAAAAATCCAAGAAGAAAGATTTCAATTGGGCTGCATCTGGACATCTGGGCCTTCGAACTATCCTACTTAGCCTTTTGACTCGTACAATTTCAGCCCACTCCAAAACAGGAAAGTTCTGAATTTTCTAAAAAAACAGGAAAGTCCTATGCTTCGCAAAGACAAAAAAACAAGGAGATTCAACATATAAGTTTGTTTATGTAAAAATAAAGATTTAATTATCCGTTTGAAATAGCTCAGAGCGCAATACATTGTTTATTGTCTCAAAATAATCAAGATATCATATGTTTCTTGTACGGGAGGGTCGACATCGGGGACCCATGAGCCAACAACGTCGTCAATGTTTTAAAGGCGGCAGGGGATGGAAAGAAAAAAATAAACCATAAATCTGTTGGTAAAAAATCCAAGAAAAGAAACATTTTCGTTCTGAGAGGATGACATGCGGGACCCATGAGGCAGCAGCATCCTCAGCGTTTATTGTTCATAGAGGTTGACCTGTGGGACCCGTGAGCCAGCAGCGTCCTCAACGTTTTAAAGGCTGCACGTGATCGAAAGAAAAAATAAGCCAAAAATCGTTTGGTCAACAAAATCCAAGAAAATAAACATTTACCGTTCTGAGAGGATGACATGCGGGACCCATGAGGCAGCAGCATCCTCAACGATTCCAAGGCGGCAGGGGAAATATCCAGAAATTAATTAGGGGTTCAAAATAAATCCATCAAAGGAAACTTTTATTGTTCATAGAGGATGACATGTGGGACCGACCTGCCAACACGTTCTCATCGTTTCAGAGGGGGCAGGAGATCAAAAGAAAAAGGCAAATAGCCAGAAATTAGGGGTAAAAAATAACTCCAAGAAAGGAAACTTTTATTGTTCGTAGAGGATGACATGCGGGACCCATGAGCCAGCAGCTTACTCAACGTTTCAAAGGCGGCATGAGATCGAAAGAAAAAGGCAAGTGACAAAATATCAGGAGCCAAAGATAATCCAAGAAAAGAAACTTTATTGTACGTAGAGGATGACATGCGGGTCCCATTTAGCAGCAGCGGTCTCAACGTTTCAAATGCGGCTTGAGATCAAAAGAAAAAGAAAGTTGATTGTACATAGAGGATGACATGCGGGTCCCATGAGTCAGCAGCTTACCCAACGTTTCCAAGCGGCAGGTGATCAATAGAAAAAGGAAATAGCCAAAAATCAGAGGGTGAAAAAAAATCCAACAAAGGAAACTTTTATAGCACATAGAGGATAACATGCGGGTCCCATGAGCCAGCAGGTTCCTCAACGTTTCAAACGTGGCATGAGATCGAAAGAAAAAGGCAAGTGAAAAAATATGAGGAGCCAAAAATAATTCAAGAAAAGAAACTTTTATAGCACATAGAGGATGACATGCGGGTCCCATGAGCCAGCAGGTTCCTCAACGTTTCAAACGTGGCATGAGATCGAAAGAAAAAGGCAAGTGACCAAATATGAGGAGCCAAAAATAATTCAAGAAAAGAAATTTTTATAGTACATAGAGGATGACATGCGGGTCCCATTTAGCAGCAGCGGTATCACCGTTTGAGAGGCGGCAGGGGTTCAAAAGAAAAAAGAAATTGCCAAAAATCAGAGGGTGAAAAAAACCAAGAAAATGAACTTTTATAGCACATAGAGGATGACATGCGGGTCCCATGAGCCTGCAGGTTCCTCAACGTTTCAAACGTGGCATGAGATCGAAAGAAAAAGGCAAGTGCCCAAATATGAGGTGCCAAAAAAAACTCCAAGAAAAGAAAGTTGATTGCTCATAGAGGATGACATGCGGGTCCCATTTAGCTGCAGCGGTCTCACTGTTTGAGAGGCGGCAGGGGATCGAAAGAAAAAGGCAAGTGAACGAATATGAGGTGCCAAAATTAATCCAAGAAAAGAAAGTTTTATAGTACATAGAGGATGACATGCGGGTCCCATTTAGCAGCAGCGGTATCACCGTTTGAGAGGCGGCAGGGGATCGAAAGAAAAAGGCAAGTGTCCAAATATGAGGTGCCAAAAAAAAATCCAAGAAAAGAAAGTTTTATAGTACATAGAGGATGACATGCGGGTCCCATTTAGCAGCAGCGGTATCACCGTTTGAGAGGCGGCAGGGGATCGAAAAAAAGTCAAGTGAACAAATATGAGGTGCCAAAAAATCCAAGAAAACAAAGTTTTATAGTACATAGAGGATGACATGCGGGTCCCATTTAGCAGCAGCGGTATCACCGTTTGAGAGGCGGCAGGGGATCGAAAAAAAAGGCAAGTGACCAAATATGAGGTGCCAAAAAAAAACTCCAAGAAAAGAAAGTTGATTGCACATAGAGGATGACATGCGGGTCCCATTTAGCAGCAGCGGTCTCAACGTTTCCAAGGCGGCAAGGGATCAAAAGAAAAAGGAAGTAGCCAGAAATCAGGGGGTCAAAAAAAATCCAAGAATAGAAAGAATTTTGGTTCATAGAGGATGACATGCGGGACCCATGATCCTGCATCGTAAACGGCTCGATCGGAGAACGTTGAACGAGATGGCGCGATCGAGAAAAAAAATAATGCCAGAGAGGCTGCCATCTGGGCCCTACATCCCTCGGCGGTGCGGATTTGCGTTGACTCGGCCGGCGAACCCGAGATTTCGAGATGCACCACGTCCCGGGCCACCATACGCGACGTTTTGGCCGCTTTCGTCGGGCTAGGTGGCCTCAAAAACGAGAAAAAAAAGTTTTGACATGCACCACGGAGGGACCCAAAATCGTCGGCCATGGTACACCAGCAACCACGGCGCGACTTCAACTTCGTCGGCCATGGCAACTTTTCTTGTAGTGACTATCCATGAGATATACATGTTATAAGTTGAAAGCAACCGCTGAAACTTAATCTTCCTTTGTGTTGCTTCAATACCTTTACTTTGATTTATTGCTTTATGAGTTAACTCTTATGCAAGACTTATTGATGCTTGTCTTGAAGTACTATTAATGAAAAGTCTTTGCTTTATGATTCATTTGTTTACTCATGTCATTACCATTGTTTTGATCGCTGCATTCATTACATATGCTTACAATAGTATGATCAAGGTTATGATGGCATGTCACTCCAGAAATTATCTTTGTTATCGTTTACCGCCGGACGAGCAGGAACTAAGCTTGGGGATGCTGATACGTCTCCGACGTATCGATAATTTCTTATGTTCCATGCCACATTATTGATGATATCTACATGTTTTATGCATACTTTATGTCATATTTATGCATTTTCCGGCACTAACCTATTAACGAGATGCCGAAGAGCCAGTTGCTGTTTTCTGCTGTTTTTGGTTTCAGAAATCCTAGTAAGGAAATATTCTCGGAATTGGACGAAATCAACGCCCAGGGGCCTATTTTCCACGAAGCTTCCAGAAGACCGGAGGACTTACGAAGTGGGGCCACGAGGCGCCGCCACACTAGGGTGGCGCGGCCCAGGCCTTGGCCGCGCGGCCCTAGCGTGTGGGGCCCTCGTGTGGCCCCCTGACCTGCCCTTCCGCCTACTTAAAGCCTCCGTCGCGAAACCCCCAGTACCGAGAGCCACGATATGGAAAACCTTCCAGAGACGCCGCCGCCGCCAATCCCATCTCGGGGGATTCAGGAGATCGCCTCCGGCACCCTGCCGGAGAGGGGAATCATCTCCCGGAGGACTCTTCACCGCCATGGTCGCCTCCGAAGTGATGAGTGAGTAGTTCACTGATACGTCCAAAACGTATCTACTTTCCTGAACACTTTTGCTATTGTTTTGCCTCTAATTTGTGTATTTTGGATACAACTAACACGGACTAACGCTGTTTTCAGCAGAACTGTTCTGGTGTCTCGTTTTTGTGCAGAAATCCAACTTTCGGGAAAATCCTCAGAATTTATGCAGAAGGCCCTATTTTCCCGTAATCGACGGAGCGACGGACAAATAAGGTGGAGGCCCGAGGGCCCCACACCATAAGGCGGCGCGGCCTAGGGGGGCCCGCGCGGCCCTACGGTGTGGCCCCCTCGGCCGGCCTCTGACGCCCTCCTTCGGACTATAAATTGCCTTCGACCTAAAAACGCACGGGGAGAAGTTGAAATCGCCAGAAAGCCTCCAGAACGCCGCCACATCGCGAAACTCCGTCGCGGGAGCCAGAAGTCTCCGTTCTGGCACTCCGCCGGGACGGGGAATTGGAGGAGATCATCGCCACCATCACCGCCAACGCCTCTACATCAACCAGCCATGTTTCCCCCATCCATGTGTGAGTAATTCCCCCGCTGTAGGCCGAAGGGGATGGTAGGGATTGGATGAGATTGGTCATGTAATAGTCATAAGATTGTTAGGGCATAGTGCCTAGTATCCGTAGATCTTACTTTTATGATATTGTTGCAACTTGTTATGCTTAATGCTTGTCACTAGGGCCCGAGTGCCATGATCTCAGATCTGAACATGTTATTGATTCATGAAGATATTCGTTGTTTATGATCTTACCTGCAAGTTGTATACACATATCGCTGTCCGGAACCGATGGCCCCGAAGTGACAGAAATCGGGACAACCGGAGGGAATGGTAGTGATGTGAGGATCACATGTGTTCACGGAGTGTTAATGCTTTGCTCTGGTACTCTATTAAAAGGAGTACCTTAATATCCAAAGAGTGTCCCTTGAGGCCCGGCTGCCACCGGCTGGTAGGACAAAAGATGTTGTGCAAGTTTCTCATTGCGAGCACGTACGACTATATATGGAACACATGCCTATTGATTGATTAGTACTTGGATACCGTTTTATTATTATCTGCAAATGCCCTGCTTGACTGTTACATGAGTTTCTCTCATCCATGCAACGCCCATTCATCCGTCCCCGTGCCTACAGTATTTTAATCCTGCTGTTTACTAAAATCACTACTGCTGTCTTTGTTACTCTGCTGCTGTTATTTCACTACTGCTACTGCTATAAAATTGTTACTACTGATAAACTCTTGCGAGCTAGTCTGTTTCCAGGTGCAGCTGAATTGACAACTCCGCTGTTAAGGCTTTCAAGTATTCTTTGTCTCCCCTTGTGTCGAATCAATAAATTGGGTTTTACTTCCCTCGAAGACTGTTGCGATCCCCTATACTTGTGGGTCATCAAGACTATTTTCTGGTGCCGTTGCCGGTGAGCATAGCTTTATTTGGAAGTTCACTTGGATTGATATTGTTCGCTGCAAATTCTCCATCATGGGTAAACCTCGCGATACTAAAGTCGCCATATTACCATCCACTACAAGAAAAGGTACAACTCTGAGTACCTCTGCTGCTCTTGATTCACCATCTGTGATTGATAAACTTGTTTCACCGCCACATGCTTCACATGCGGGTACTTCTGCTGAATCTGAAAACTCTCATAATATTGATAATATTTCTGCTGTGCTTGATGATAGTGGTTCATTGGGATCTTTTCTAGATGCTACAATTGCTAGGTCTAGACAAATTGAAAATACTGAAACTCCTAATGAAAATGCTGTTACACCTGTTAATTCACCTGAGTCTGTTGAATACTCTAGTGATGATCTTGATGAAGATTATGTGGAACTTGATGATGATTTTATTGAAAAATGCAATGCTACTACTGACGCAAGAAAAATTAAAAAGTTGCTTGCAGAACATGCTGTTAGATATAAACTGTCTCCTGATCCTAAGTTTGCCACATCTCCTATAAACATTAAGGATAAAGATTATGATTTTTCTCTTGATTTATCTCATATAGCTATTGTTGAGAAAACACCCTTTTGTGGTACTGAAAAAGAAAGTGATGTTGAACACATGATTGAGCTATCTACTCTGAGTAGCTTGTTTTCTGATGATGTTAAGAAGCGTACTTACTTTGTTGCTAAAATCTTTCCATTCTCATTAAAGGATGACGCTAAAACTTGGTATAATAGTTTGACACCTAATTCTATTAAAAGTCCAAAAGAATTGCTTGATGTTTTCTTCCGTAAATACTTTCCTGCTAGTGCTCAACATATTGCTTTGCAGAGAATCTATAATTTTGACCAGGGAGATGGAGAGAAATTGCCTGAGGCTTGGGCGAGATTTTGCTCTCTTATTAGAGCTCGGCCTGACCATGATTTGGAAAAGCATGATTTATTTGATATATTTTATAGTGGACTAACCATTGAGTCTAGGGCATACCTGGATAGTTGTGCTAGTTGTGTTTTCAGGAAAAAAACTCCAGACGACGCTGAAGAATTATTGGCTAAAATAGGCCGGAATCATGATGATTGGACTACGCCTGAACCAACTCCAACGCCAATATTAAAGAAGAGGGGTTTAATTAAATTGAATGATGAAGATATGAGGGAAGCCAAGAAGTCTCTCAAGGAGAAAGGTATTAAATCTGAAGATGTGAAGAATCTTCCTCCCATAGAAGATATATGTGAGATAATTCCCCCTTCATCCATGATTGAGGTAAATTCCCTTCAGCGTTTTACTAGGGAAGATATTCCGTATTCAAAACCTCCTGCGCAATGCTTAGATGAGTTTGATAATTATATTGTTAAGCAAGAAAATTTTAATATGAGAGTAGAGAATCATCTAATGGAAAATTCTCAAGCTATTAGTGAATTGCATGATATTGTGGAGAGAACCTCCAATGATGTTAAGATGCTTGTTAAACATTTTCATATGGTTCAAACTCAAATTGATCAACTCACTAAAGTGCAAAATGACTTGTTGGGGAATAATTATAAAGAAAAACATGCTTATGAAGTAACAACTAGAGGCGGTGTTTCTACTCAGGATCCTTTATATCCTGAGGGACATCCCAAAAGAGTTGAACAAGATTCTCAACGAACTAAAACTAGTGCTCCATCTAAGAAAAAGAAAAAGAAACATAAGAATGTTGTAGAATCCTCCGAACCGTTAATGATCCTAATAGCATTTCTATTTCTGATGCTGAAACTGAAAGTGGTAATGAACATGATAAAGATAATGATAAGAATGATACTCCTAATAAAGAAGAGGTTGAAGAAGAACCTGAAAAGCATGCTAAAAATAAAAAGTATACTAAAGAAGATTTTATTGCTGAGAAACATGGTAATGAAAGAGAACCCTGGGTTCAAAAGCAAATGCCCTTTCCTGCTAAGAAACTAAAATCAAAGGAAGAAGAAGACTATAATAAATTTTGTGATTGGATGAAACCTTTATTCTTGCAAATCCCTTTGACTGATGCTATTAAATTGCCTCCTTATTCAAAGTATATGAAAGATATTTTTACTAACAAAAGGAAAATCCCCAATGAGGAAATTTCCACTATGCTTGCTAATTACTCTTTCAATGGCAAAGTTCCAAAGAAGTTGGGTGACCCAGGTATACCGACTATTCCTTGTTCTATTAAGAATAATTATGTTAAAACTGCTCTATGTGATTTGGGAGCGGGTGTTAGTGTTATGCCTTTTTCTCTTTACAAGAGACTTTACTTAGATAAGTTGATATCTACTGATATATCTTTGCAAATGGCTGATAAATCTACTGCTATTCCTGTTGGTATATGTGAGGATGTTCCTGTTCAAGTTACTAATAACTGCTTGATATTAACTGATTTTGTTGTGTTGGAAATGCCTGAAGATGATAATATGTCTATTATTCTTGGGAGACCTTTTCTTAACACCGCAGGGGATGTTATTGATTGCAATAAAGGAAAGGTTACTTTCAATGTTGATGATAGGGAGCATACCGTTTATTTTCCCAAGAGGATTGAGAAAGCGTGTGGAGTTAATACTATTTCTAATGTGAGAACTATCAAAGTGGGAACTATTGATTGTCCTATATATGAGCCTAAATAAGAATATCAAACTCTTGTGATTGGATCCATATCAATACAATTCAAGGTAACATGATTGATTTGAGGTTTATTTCTTCTTATGCTATGTAAAATTTATTTGGTGGCAAGACTTGATCAACCTTGTTAACAAATACTTTTTATATGCATAGAGGAGGTAAACAACATCTCTTTCTTCCTCCACTTGCTCTAGTTGCTGTAGCACTTTTAATTTGCAAAGTTCCTTAGTTAATTAGAGATTTCAAAAAATTTCCTGGCCAGTAATAATAAACTTAATACCCAGAAATGTGCATTTTTCAAAGTTTTCAAAAATTCACAAAAATTATACCGTTGGTCCTATTTTTCGACGAGGCACCTGGGAGCACCAGAGGATGACCTGTGGGGCACCACAGGGTGCCACACCACCAGCCGGCGCAGCCAAGGAGGTGGGCGCGCCACCCTGTGGTGTGGGCCCCTCCTTGCCCCACTACTTCATCTCTTTCTCCCAGCATCTTCTCTCTCCCGAAAAAACTCGCACCAGGTTCCTCTCACTCGCGTTTTTGCTCAAGAACTCCAGATTTCTCGATCTCTTTGCTCAGCCCAGATTTCTGTCTGAGATTTGGCACATTTGCTCTTCGGTATGTGACTCCTCCGATTATCCAAATAGAATTTTGTTTGGTTGAGTATATCTTGAATATTTTGCTGCTGTAGGTAACATGTTTAGTGAGCTTGCATGCTTCTTCTAAGTTGATAAACTAGTTTTGATGCATGATTAGTACTCTAGCAAGTTCCTATAGTAGTTCCCCTTGATTATATGTCACCAAATCAAATTTTATATTGTTTGTTGAAAAATTTCAGAAAATGGAGTGGAATAGATATCAACTTAACCAACAAGAATTGGAGGTCCAACAAGTCATGAGAGTGAACCGTGAAGAGGGAGTATACCCCTCTTACTACCCGTGCGCGGATTTCATGAGAAGCGCGGGAATATTGGAAGATGTTCGGAGTCTAATTTCTCGTACAGGGCTGAGTGATTTTGTTGAAGGAGAGCCATGCCAATATGCAAAATTAACTATGTCTGTTGTGCAGGATTTTAAGTACAATTGGTCGCGATCTAACCCCACGGTTCAGTATAAAATTTACAATAAAACTGTCAACTTGCCATTCAGTGATTTTTGTGTAGCAATTAGAGTACCGCAATGGGGATCATGCGAGAAGATAAGGGGATCGCCGCAAGAACTTTTAAGCCTCTTCAAGATGATTTGCTATGGGAGGAGTTTCTCAGAGGATAGTGGTAAAATCACTAGTATTCAGCTCCCAGCTATCCGCTACTTTGCTTATTTCATTACTAAATGTGTTCTTGCTAGAAAGATTGGTGGTAGATTATCTATTCCGGATTTAGCTTTTCTAGCTGCGGCACTGTAAAGTAGTAGGACTTATAATTTGGGGGCATTGATAGCATATAGACTTGCTACTAACCGTGAGAAAGGTGGAATTTGTGGAGGTCTCATCGCCTCTCGTTTACTAGCTTTGCATAATGTAGAACCTCATCATCTTGACATTCCACTTTCCATAGAAAAACTTGACATAGTCTCTATGATTAGACATGAATTTGTTTCTGACTCCTCCAACTTGGGTAACCTGTTTTACAAGATGACATTTTATAAGAAAGTCTGGAGAATAACTAAGAAAACTAAGAAACTAGTAAGATTGTCTGCGCCTGTTCTGTTTAACCTTGATTCCAGGGAAGATTGGTCGGTCACAGAAGGTGCACTGAATGCACACATAGAGGGAGGAGGCCATCATGCAAGAGACAACACGGAGGAGGCCGAGGAACATCTTGACTCATCGTCCGATGCGGCAAGTTCCTCGCAGCAACATGTTGGGCATATGGAGCCTCCACGCTTTTCTTCTGCACAGGAACTTTACTATGACTACGCCATGAATTATCCACCGGCGAGGAACAGCGACCCTCGATGGGATTGAACTCCACTTAGGCCAAAAGCCTAAGCTTGGGGGGAGGTATACCGGCATCACTCATTCTTTGCATATTATGGTTGCTGGATACTTGTACATACTTGTTTAGTCTCTTTGAGTGGTTTTCTAATGAGAGGGAGATGATATTTGGGGAAGTGCTGCCTGAAAACAGATTCTGGACTGTTACTAGAAAAATTCATGCACACAGCCAGAACATTATTTTGAGCTGCCAATTTTTGTGCAGGTTCCCCAGGTTGTTATCTAACTTTCATTAGTTGAACACTTTTCGAGCTGAGCAACGTAAGATTTTTGTAAAAAACGATTTCTGTACTGCTGTCAGGTTTTGGCAGATTTCTGCCATCTCTCTTTTCTGTGTTTCTTTTAGTTTTCATTTTCTTGTTCTTGCTTTGTTTCTTTCTTAAAACACAAAAAGACCAAAAATATTTCTGCTGTTTCTCTTCACCATTTGTTTATCTTGGTTTCTTGCATTTGTTTCGCTTTATTTGCTATTGCCAGTTTGCTATAAGAAAACCCAAAAAGATTTTGCTTTGTTTGTTTCCTTTTGTTCTTGTTCTCAAATTCGAAAACACCAAAAATATTTGCTGTTCTTCTTTGATTTTGTAAAGTTCTTTATGAGTTCAATGGTCTTCGGTGGCTGGAGCGTGGTTTTCATTTCATATTATCCAAGCTGCACAAGTGAAAAGGCAATAATGACGATCTACGACAATCTGATTGTGGTGAGAGGCTGATATGAACTCTATTTGTTTTCATTTTTGTACATATACTCATCCATGTGAGCATGCTTAGTTGGTTCATGTGAGGTATATGTCATTTAAGAAAGTCTAGTAGTTCATGATCTCTCATGTTTAGCTCCAATTTATTAATATGAGTAGCATGTCATGGATGTTTGCTTGCATTGTTTTATTCATAGATAGGTATGATATTGTGGTATCCTCCTCTGAATAATTCGTTTGAATTAACTTGGCACATGCTCACGCATGCATATGACTGAACAAGAGTCAATTAAGCCTCAATGATTTACATTGCTTCAGAGTTCTTGTATCACTTTTATGCCTCAGTTAATTTATTTTGCCGTAAGCATGATTATGACAGTTATTGCTCTCTTGATTTGTCGCTCCCTAGTCTTTTGCTAGCCTTCACTTGTACTGAGCGGGAACGCTGCTCGTGCTTCCAAACACCTGAAAACCAAGTTGTTCCAAAGTGTCCACCATAAATACCTATGCATGGCATTTCAAACCATTCCAAGTAAATTCTCATGCGCTACCTTTAAAACCTTCAAAATATTTCTCAATTTGTGTTTATGTTTCATAGCTCATGAGGAAGTATGTGGTGTTTAGCTTTCAACCTTGTCATTTACTTTTGACGGACTCTCATATGGACTAGTGGCACATCCGCTTATCCAATAATTTTGCAAAAAGAGCTGGCAATGGGATTCCCAGTCCCGAATTAATTAACTTAAATAGACACTCCTCCATGGTTTGTGATGGATGGACGGCACCCGAAGGATTCGGTTAGCCATGGCTTGTGTAAGCAAAGGTTGGGGGAGTGTCATCATCATAATAAAACTAAAATAAAAAGGCACTCCTTCATGGTATGTGATTGTTGGCAGGCACCCGAGGATTCGGTTAGCCGTGGTTTGTGTAAGCAAGGTTGGAAGGAGTGCCATATAAATATGTAATAATTCATGGGAGCCGCTCTTTGGAGTCCGGTTGGCGAGGTAGTTGGTGTATCCATTACCATTCGTTGACAACAACAAACACCTCTCAAAATAATTTTACTCCTGTTTTAAAAAAATGAAAAGCTCTAGCGCATGTTAATCCCTGCTTCCCTCTGCGAAGGGTCAATCTTTTACTTTTATGTTGTGTCTCCGTTATTTCTTTGAGCACTATCTTGAGAGCACAACTGTCATTCTTAGTATAATATGCTTGTCCCAAAATATGATTGATTGTGGTATAACTTTGATGCTTCTATCTTTGACAATCACTACTTCTAGTCTTTCTATGAACTCTAGAGGTGCCCGGGCATTTATGTTTTGCCAATCAAATACAGGCAAGCGAGATACCACTTTATCATACTCTCTTATGAACATTGCAATCCTGCTTAAATACATGATTCATGATGCTTATTATTAATTGTTGGTACCTCTCCATGATTGACATAGCTATTAGATGATCCTATTTGCATGTATCTCATTATGAACTGCTTGAGTATTAGCCATAGCATGAGAATATATACATCATATGAGCAAATGTGTTCGTGAAAGTTCTTTTATCGCTCAGTTGTTAACTGAATTGCTTGAGGACAAGCAATAAGCTAAGCTTGGGGGAGTTGATACGTCCAAAACGTATCTACTTTCCCGAACACTTTTGCTATTGTTTTGCCTCTAATTTGTGTATTTTGGATACAACTAACACGGACTAACGCTGTTTTCAGCAGAACTGTTCTGGTGTCTCGTTTTTGTGCAGAAATCCAACTTTCGAGAAAATCCTCAGAATTTATGCAGAAGGCCCTATTTTCCCAGAATACTGACGGAGCCAGAAGGACAAATAAGGTGGAGGCCCGAGGGCCCCACACCATAAGGCGGCGCGGCCTAGGGGGGGGCCCGCGTGGCCCTATGGTGTGGCCCCCTCGGCCGGCCTCTGACGCCCTCCTTCGGACTATAAATTGCCTTCGACCTAAAAACGCACGGGGAGAAGTCGAAATCGCCAGAAAGCCTCCAGAACGCCGCCACATCGCGAAACTCCGTCGCGGGAGCCAGAAGTCTCCGTTCTGGCACTCCGCCGGGACGGGGAATTGGAGGAGATCATCGCCACCATCACCGCCAACGCCTCTACATCAACCAGCCATGTTTCCCCATCCATGTGTGAGTAATTCCCCGCTGTAGGCCGAAGGGGATGGTAGGGATTGGATGAGATTGGTCATGTAATAGTCATAAGATTGTTAGGGCATAGTGCCTAGTATCCGTAGATGTTACTTTTATGATATTGTTGCAACTTGTTATGCTTAATGCTTGTCACTAGGGCCCGAGTGCCATGATCTCAGATCTTAACATGTTATTGATTCATGAAGATATTCGTTGTTTATGATCTTACCTGCAAGTTGTATACACATGTCGCTGTCCGGAACCGATGGCCCCGAAGTGACAGAAATCGGGACAACCGGAGGGAATGGTAGTGATGTGAGGATCACATGTGTTCACGGAGTGTTAATGCTTTGCTCCGGTACTCTATTAAAAGGAGTACCTTAATATCCAGTAGTTTCCCTTGAGGCCCGGCTGCCACCGGCTGGTAGGACAAAAGATGTTGTGCAAGTTTCTCATTGCGAGCACGTACGACTATATATGGAACACATGCCTATTGATTGATTAGTACTTGGATACCGTTTTATTATTATCTGCAAATGCCCGCTTGATCGTTACATGAGTGTCTCTCATCCATGCAACGCCCGTTCATCCGTCCCCGTGCCTACAGTATTTTAATCCTGCTGTTTACTAAAATCACTACTGCTGTCTTTGTTACTCTGCTGCTGTTATTTCACTACTGCTACTGCTATAAAATTGTTACTACTGATAAACTCTTGTGAGCTAGTCTGTTTCCAGGTGCAGCTGAATTGACAACTCCGCTGTTAAGGCTTTCAAGTATTCTTTGTCTCCCCTTGTGTCGAATCAATAAATTGGGTTTTACTTCCCTCGAAGACTGTTGCGATCCCCTATACTTGTGGGTCATCATTCACCCCTGGACTATGGGTCCATAGCAGTAGCTAGATGGTCGTCTTCTCCTTATGTGCTTCATTGTTGGATCTTGTGAGCTGCCTAACATGATCAAGATCATCTATCTGTAATGCTATATGTTGTGTTTGTCGGGATCCGATGGATAGAGAATACTATGTTATGATGATTATCAATCTATTACCTATGTGTTGTTTATGATCTTGCATGCTCTCCGTTATTAGTAGAGGCTCTGGCCAAGTTTTTGCTCTTAACTCCAAGAGGGAGTATTTATGCTCGATAGTGGGTTCATGCCTCCATTAAATCTGGGACAGTGATAGAAAGTTCTAAGGTTGTGGATGTGCTGTTGCCACTAGGGATAAAACATTGATGCTATGTCCGAGGATGTAGTTATTGATTACATTCCGCACCATACTTAATGCAATTGTCTGTTGTTTGCAACTTAATACCGGAAGGGGTTCGGATGATAACCTGAAGGTGGACTTTTTAGGAATAGATGCATGCTGGATAGCGGTCTATGTACTTTGTCGTAATGCCCAATTAAATCTCACAATACTTATCATATCATGTATGTGCATTGTCATGCCCTCTCTATTTGTCAATTGCCCGACTGTAATTTGTTCACCCAACATGCTATTTATCTTATGGGAGAGACACCTCTAGTGAACTGTGGACCCCGGTCCTATTCTTTTACATTAAATACAATCTACTGCAATACTTGTTCTACTGTTTTCTGCAAACAATCATCATCCACACTATACATCTAATCCTTTGTTACAGCAAGCCGGTGAGATTGACAACCTCACTGTTTCATTGGGGCAAAGTACTTTGGTTGTGTTGTGCAGGTTCCACGTTGGCGCCGGAATCCCTGGTGTTGCGCCGCACTACATCCTGTCACCAACAACCTTCAACGTGCCTCTTGGCTCCTACTGGTTCGATAAACCTTGGTTTCTTACTGAGGGAAAACTTGCTGCTGTGCGCATCATACCTTCCTCTTGGGGTTCCCAACGAACGTGTGTATTACACGCCATCAGTCACTTCAGAAATTATTCTTGTTATCGTTTACCTACTCGAGGACGAGTAGAACTAAGCTTGGGGATGCTTGATACGTCTCCAACGTATCTATAATTTCTTATGTTCCATGCTAGTTTTATGCCAATAGCTACATGTTTTGTATGCACTTTATATCATATGATGGCATTTATTGGACTAACCTATTAACAAGATGCCACAGTGCCAGTTTCTGTTTATTATGTCTGTTTATTGCAGAAAAGGCCCAAAAACCAAAGTGCTCGGAAAAATCCAGAAAAATTACAGAAATTCTATTTCGCCAGCAGACCCACGGAGCCAGAAGGGCCAGGCCAGAGGAGGCCCACGGCCTCCTCCCCATCCACTGGCGTGGCCAGGAGGGGGGCGGCACCGCCCTATGGGGTGGGCCCCTCGGGCACCCCCTCGCGCCGCCCTTTCGCCTATATTAAGCTCCTGCCCTGAAAACCCTAAGGGGATCGACAATTTCTCCAGAAGAGTTCCGTAGCTCCGCCGCCACCAAAAACCCTAATTTGGGGGACAAAAGTCTCTGTTTCGGCACCCTGCCGGGACGGGGAATTGCCCCCGGAGCCATCTCCATCGACTATATCGCCATCTTCATCGCTGTTGCTGTCTCCCATGATGAGGAGGGAGTAGTTCTCCCCCGAGGCTGAGGGCTCTACCGGTAGCTATGTGGTTCATCTCTCTCTCCAATGGTGTGATCTTTATGTGATCATGAGCTTTGTAATCTAGTTGAATATGTAGATGTTGCTCTTGTCTATTATGCACTCTAGAGGTTACTTTAATATGAACTCCGGAGTCACTCTCCACGGTGTGATGGTGACAGTGTGCGCATCGTGTGTGATTCCTTTTTGACGTTGTGGAGCTTGTTTACTCCGGCTTGAGGTGTGCTTTTGCAGCCCTACACAATGAATGGTGTTTGTTATCCAACAAGAGAGTGTTTGAGAGTAGCATTTATTTATTCAGTTATGTGATCATTGTTGAGAGTGTCCACTAGTGAAAGTATGATCCCTAGGCCTTGTTTCTAAGCATTGAAACACCGTTTCCAACAAGTTCTGCTACATGTTCGCTTGCTGCCATTTTTATTTCAGATTGCAATTACTACTTATAATCATCCATATTACTTGTATTTCACTATCTCTTCGCCGAACTAGTGCACCTATACATCTGACAAGTGTATTAGGTGTGTTGGGACACAAGAGACTTCTTGTTTCTTAATTGCAGGGTTGCTTGAGAGGGATATCTTTGACCTCTACCTCCCTAAGTTCGATAAACCTTGGGTGATTCACTTAAGGGAAACTTGCTGCTGTTCTACGAACCTCTGCTCTTGGAGGCCCAACACTGTCTACAGGAATAGAAGCGTGCGTAGACATCACGACTCAGACCTTTATACTGGCAAACAGACCATCTCCTGGAGATCCGAGGGAAGCGTTATATAATATGGCCATGGCAGGAGTTGGAGTCATGGGAACGGCGTTCGCAAACACAGGCACACCTCCTGAAGGCGCTCCAAGGAAAAATAGTCCACGACCAACGGTGGTAGTGCAGGACCCGCCGAGAACAAGTGCAGCAAGAAATACATCGACACAAGCACGAGTTGATAGGGCACGACAAGAAAGGAGAGAACATCGGCAGTCACCAGAAGTCGACGAAGAGTAGATGTGTGGGCTCCCCTGTTTTACTCGGAGAGTTCGCAAAACGCGAGTCCCATCTGGTTTCAAGTTACTCGATAATTACAAGAAGTTCGATGGTTTGCAAGATCCAGAGGATTGGCTAGTCGATTATCTGGAAACAGTGAAATTGACGGGAGGAACTAAAGCAACTGCCATGCAAAGCATCCAAGTTCACTTAAGTGGAACAGCGCGATCATGGATTAAGAAGTTACCACCTGGATCCATCGACAGCTGGGAAACGTTCGAGGACATGTTCGTGAAAAAATTCCTGTCTACATGCAAGAAACCTACGTCAATAGAGCAGTTGCGAGCCTGTAGACAAAAGTACGATGAATCGATGAGGACGTACATCCAGAGGTGGAATATCATCAAAAACTCAGCAGAAAACATATCTGATGAAAGAGCGACAAATGCGTTTGTCACCGTAATCCGAAGAAGGGATCTAGTCGAGGTTCTGGGAAGGACTAATCCAAAAATAATAGCAGCATTGATGGAAATAGCGAATCGCTGGGCGGATGGAGAAGACGTTGTTCATAATAAACAGCATAGGTCGCCTGAGGAGGATCGAAATCGAAATATTCAAAATAGACGACGATTTTCTCGCCAATACTCCAACTATGACGGTCCCGGCCAAATATCGGCTGGCTTCCGAGGAAATAATGGAAATAACAATCGAGACGATTATCAAAAGAGTGGTGAACAGCGTAGTGACTACAGGGATAGCCCACGCCCCAATAGGCAAAATAACGGTCCAAGGTTCTAGAGGCCGTACATATCTCCCGAAGATATGATGAACGGACCATGTCAGTTGCACTTTTATCTCGACAGCAACAGGAAAAAGCATTCGGGACATTTTCAGAAGGATTGCCGAACTTTCCAGGCGCTGAACAGATTTGCGGGGCATGCCAACGCACAGGCAGCAAATAGGAACCCTCAAGGGCCAAGAAGTGAGATTCACCTTCCACCTCCTCCCGCGATCACGGACGAAAATCGACACCAGTTACAAATAGCGGCAGCACCACACCCGCCTCCTTATATCGACACTAATGGCGCGGTCTCGATGATTCAGAAGGCCAGGCCATCCAATAGGGCTCAGAAAATAATTTCGCGACAAGTTTTCATGGCAGAGAAAATGCCTCCACCAACAATCGAGTACCTGAATTGGTCGGGACAAGATATTGTCTTCACCATAGCGGACCACCCGCAGCAAGTTCCTCGACCAGGGCAATCAGCTTTAATCTTACCAGCGGTGATCGCAGGATTCGACGTTTCACGAGTATTCATAGATGGAGGCAGCAGTTTAAACCTCATGTACGCAGATACATTGAGGAAGATGAGCATATCCCTGGCGAATTTAAAACCAACCGACACACGTTTCCATGGCATCACACCAGATAGACCAAATTATCCGTTGGGGAAGATCAATCTCGATGTTCAGTTTGGAACCCAAGAAAATTACAGAATAGAAAGGCTGGAGTTTGAAGTCGTGGATTTTCCATCACGGTACCATGCTCTACTGGGACGACCCGCGTATGCCAGGTTTATAGCGGTACCACATTACACATACTTGCTATGGCGGCTCCCTGGACCCAGAGGCCCAATTACAGTAAAAGGTAGTTTCGCGCTAGCGGATAAGTGCGACAAGGATTTTCATCGACTGTCAGAAACCTTCGGTATGCAAGCGGAGTATATGGCGTCCAAGCTAACAACTGATTATGATGTGTTGCCTGACGGAGGGAGGCCATTTAAGGAGCAAACTTTTGATACTACGAAAAATTCGAAAGAAGTGCAAATCCACCCGACGGATCCCAAGAACACGACAGCTATCGCCACAAATATGGACCTCGCATAGGAAAGCGCGCTCGTCGAGTTCCTCCGTGAGCGCTGGGAAATCTTTGCATGGTGTCCAGCAGTCATGTCAGGAGTACCCAGGGAACTTGCCGAGCACCCCCTTAACTTGGATCCATTGGCCAGACCAATCAGACAACCTTTGCGGCGTTTTTCGGAACCAAACCGCAAAGCTATGCTGTCAGAAATAAATCGACTCAGAGAAGCTGGGTTCATCAAAGAGTTACATACAGAGGCCACGTGGGTAGCTAACCCAGTGCTGGTCCCTAAGAAAAACACAGAGGTCCTTCGCATGTGCGTCGACTTCACGTGTCTCAATAAACATTGTCCAAAGGATCACTTTCCCCTCCCAAGGATCGATCAAATTATCGACTCCATGGCAGGTTGCGAACGTCTTTCCTTCCTGGACGCGTATTCTGGTTACAACCAGATCCGCTTAAAAGAATAAGATGAGGTTAAAACAGCTTTTATAACAATCTATGGAGTGTTCTGCTATAGAACAATGCCCTTTGGGCTGAAAAACGGGGAGCAACATATCAGCAGATGATGCAGAAGTGCCTTGCCACTCAGATTGGCAAAAATGTTCAAGTATACATCGATGATGTCGTGATAACAACAAATAAAGGGTCAACCCTGATTGATGATCTCAAAGAAACTTTCGACAACCTCGACAAATTCTGCCTTAAGGTGAACCCGACGAAGTGCTCTTTTGGCGTTCCTGCGGGAGAACATCTCGGGTTTCTGGTGTCAGCAAGAGGGATCAAGGCCAACCCGGAGAAAATCCAAGCTATCGTGACAATGAGGAAGCCAACAAAGCTCAAGGAAATACAACAGCTAACTGGGCGAGTCGCAGCTTTGAGCAGATTCGTCGCCAGGCTGGGAGAAAAGGCATTGACGTTCTATGCTTTGATCAAACAGGGAGAAAAGTTCGAGTGGAACGAAGAAGCAGACAGAGCCTTTGAAGATCTCAAACGCACAATCTCGACACCGCCAATATTGGTGGCGCCAAAAGAAAAGGAACCTCTCCTATTATATATCGCGGCCACACCTCAGGTGGTCAGCACAGTACTCGTGGTGGAACGAGAAGAAGAAGGAAAACTCCATGGAGTCCAGCGACCGGTATACTTCATTTGTGAAGTTTTAACGCCTTCAAAACAGAGGTACCTGCAGTACCAAAAGTTAGCATATGGAGTATTCACAACCGCAAGAAAATTGCGTCACTATTTTTTGGCACATCCGATCATAGTGGTCAATGAGGCGCCTTTGTCCAATATATTGAATAACCCTGAAGCTACGGGTCGTGTCTCCCTTTGGGGAATAGAGCTTTCCCCTCGGGACATCACATATAAAAAAAGAAAAGCAATAAAGTCGCAGATCTTACTAGACTTCGTCGTAGAGTGGATGGAGCTGCAAAATACGGGACCCCCATACTTATCGAGAACTTGGACTATGAACTTTGACGGGTCCAAAAGGTTAGAAGGACCTGGAGCAGGCGTGATACTGGTTTCACCTCAAGGAGATAAAATGAAGTACGTGTTGCGGATGACGTTCCCAAATGCATCCAACAATGAAGCGGAGTACGAAGCACTGATACATGGGATGAAGATGGCGAAAGCTTGTGGTGCAACCCGATTAAAAAAATTCGGCGACTCCCTACTGGTGGCTCAACAGGTGATGAATCATTTGACGCAGTCAATGATAGTATGATAGCATACAAGGAGGTGTACAATGAACACGAGAAGCTCTTTGACGGGTGTGAAGTGAATCATATCAGTAGACTTAGCAACGATGAAGCCGATGTTCTCGCAAACATCGGATCACAATGCTTGGCAATACCGCCTGGTGTGTTTTGGGAGGAGATAAGTGAAAGGTCGACTAAGGCAAAGAAACAAGCACATAAGAAAGAGAAGGTCGAGAAAGACTCGAGGGCTTTGGTAGCATCGGAAGCAAGCACATCAGGAGATGACGAAGAATCACACGAACTGATGGTGTTGCAAGTTCCTTGGATGCAGGTTTACATCGCATATATCCTAAGGAAAGAAATACCCGAGGATCCAGTAGAAGCAAGGCGAGTTATTCTACGATCCAAGGCTTTCACCGTGGTTAAGGGTGAGCTCTATAAGCAAAGTATATCGGGAGTATTGCAGCGGTGCATCACACCCGAGGAAGGTCGATTGCTGTTAAAAGATGTGCACGAAGGAGTGTGTGGACACCACGCGAGTAGTCGAGCTATAGCAGCTAAGGTTTTCAGAGCAGGATTTTACTGGCTAACAGCAATCGAAGATGCAAAGGACATAGTGCGTACCTGTGATGCATGTCAAAGGTTTGCCGCGAAACCTCACTCTCCGGCAGCGGAGTTGATGCCAATACCATTGTCATGGCCCTTTGCTCAATGGGGTCTTGATATGGTGGGAAAATTACACAAAGCATGGCCAGGAGGATACGAGTACATGCTCGTAGCTGTCGATAAATTCACGAAGTTGATCGAGGCAAAGCCGATAAATTCACCAGATGCAGCGTCGGCGATCAAGTTCATCAAGAGTATCGTTTTTCGGTTTGGAGTCCTCATAGTATCGTCACAGATAATGGCAGCGACTTCACATCCAAGGAGTTCAAGGCATATTGCGCAGAGGTAGGCATCAAATTACAATTTGCCTCAGTGGCGCATCCGCAAACCAATGGTCAGGTCGAAAAGGCAAACGATATTATCTGCAATGGCATCAAGAAGCGCCTGTTAACACCATTGGAAAAAGCTCCACATACCTGGCCAGAGGAGTTGCCGAGCATGCTATGGAGTATACGAACAACACCAAATATAGCGACACAAGAAACTCCGTTTTTTCTGGTCCATGGAGCTGAGGCAGTGCTGCCGATAGAGATAGAACACAATTCCCCGAGAGTGGCGGAATTTAATGAAGAAACCTCGAGAAAGGCACTGGAAGATGATGTTGATGCACTCGACGAAGCTCGAGACGAGGTATTGTCAAGGGTAACCAAGTATCAGCAAGATATGAAAAACTACCACAATCGACGTTTGCGACCAAGATCTTTTCAGGTAGGCGACCTGGTTCTTCGGCTTATGCAAAACAGCCATGAAAAACTCGAGTCGCCATGGATAGGCCCATACATCGTCATAGAAGTAATTGAAGGAGGAGCATACAGGATAAAGAACAAGAAGACAGGGATTAACGATCCAAATCCTTGGAACATGGCGCAGCTTTGGCGTTTTTACGCCTAAGTCAAAATATAGTCCTCTATGTAAACATACAATGTACTGAAACGCCCGCGAGTTTTCAGACGCACTCTTTTCCTTTCAGGGCACCAAGTGGGGCTGGAAGGTTTTTAATGAGGTGGACTCGCGGTGCTACAATATATTAAAGATATTGGTGATATACATCTTTTTCTTCGACATGCTCGGGGGCTCGCAACCCGCAAGTACAATACATATACTCAAGTCTCTACAATATACAAACTTCAAAGTTATTTTGCCTTGGTCTAAAAAACCTCGCAAACCAACCAAAATAAAAAGAAATAGCTGCCGACAAAACGCTCGGGGGTTAGCTGGAAAGAAAACATACAAGATATCTTACAATATACAGAGCACTTACAATATACAGGGTCCTTTTATACAGGAAAATTTCGGCAGGAAAAACTAACTATTCATGACCCATCAGGTCATCTATGTTAACCCTTTCATTGTCAGCAGAGGCCCTCATATGTTCAGCGTAATTACCCTTCACGAAGAACTCAGCATCCATGCGAAGCAAATCATCCATCATTTCTTCGGCTACAGGCGTGGCAACTTCGTTGTTTTTTCGATATTCCTCCTTCGCTTCCTCAGTTTAGCATGGCACAATTCAACGATTTAGGTCATATCCAATTTCGGGTAGACGACTTGCAGCATGATCATAGCAAACCGGGCTCCCGCAAATAATTGGGCCTTTACAAATTCATGGATCCGAGGAGCATCTCTGAACTTATTCATCAAATCAGGAAGAGTCTTCGGCTGAGCGTTTCAAGGAAACATGGTGTTGTAAACCAGGGCCAATGTCCTGGCGCAGAAATCAAGGTAGTCGCGAACTTGGCCTGCACGATCTTGAAATCTAACGATTCCTCGGGTACGATCTGGCGTAGCCCAAAAACTGGAACCATGTTCCTGGGCAAGCTTAACAAGATGAGTGGATCTCGCTTCTACCCGTTGGTCTTCGGCAGCAGTATCCAAAAAAGAACCTATTCGACGGAAGCACAAGGATAAGAAATAGAAAGCAAGTAGAAGGGAAGAACCTCAAAGATAGGAAGCGTACCCGCCATATCCATACTGGCGTCAGTCATCAACTCGAGCACGTAATTTTCTCGGGAAGCAGCCTGTGCAGCTTTGGCGATTGCGGCCTCCTTTAAAGCTAAGGCTTCCTGGGCCTGTTGAAGCGCCAGTTTTTCTTTCTCGGATGACTTCCGAGATTGCTCCATAATTATAAGTGCTTGTTTCTTCATCGCCTGTAGCTGCTGTCGCAGTTCGTTCAAATCTTGTCCTGGATCAGCACTCGAAGAATCTTCATTGAGATTATCAGCGGAAGTTTTCCTCGAGACGGAAGAAGCGGGCAAGGCGTTCGAGGAACGAGGATCCACGGTATAGTTGTCAAAAACCAACTGGAAAGAAAATATGGGCATCAATAACTTGGCAAAATAGCATTCCATTGATTCATTTGGATATTTACATGAGCATTACAAGAGGGTTCCTAGTGAACCTATGATAAGCTGTCGCAAAAGCTGCTACGGCGACAGCAACAAAAGAGAAAGAACAAAGAAAAAGCAGGGACAACAAGATGGTCTACTTGACCTCCGGCTTTGCGGAGCTAGGGGAAGGAGTTGGTTTATATCCGAGGAAGGAGAGGATTTTCTCCGAGTTCGGCTTGGCAGCCTTAATCAAGGATTGCCACCTCTTTGTCTCCATCTTCTTCACGTCACCAACCTTCGCCCAGTCGACGCTTTGTTGGCTCTCGGCAACCAAAGCGATGGTGCCTTCAACGCCAATCTTAAGATTTTCTTGCCGAAGAGCTAGCCCCAGATCCTCTTTGGGAATAAAGCACTTGGTAAGCGCAGCGAAGGTGTCGGGTTGTTCTGTCTTCGGGAAGAAGTAGGGAAAAGGCTGCGAAAATGCCGCCTTGGCATCAGAGATGATGCGGCGCACTTCATCTCCATAAATTTCGAGGAGAGAAAGGGCGTCGAGGACACATTCATCGTCAGGCTTTTCAAGTTTAAACTCCTGGCTCATCTTCCCTGCTGAAGTGAATTCCGGGTTATCAACAAGTATACGTAAAAATTAATGATGGAGACAACTCGAGAAAAGTGACTGGTGTACTTACTGACAAAGCGTCGATTCTGCAACTCCAAGCGGGCGGAGATATCACCCTCACGAGCGAACTGTTGGGGTGTGTGCTCACTTAAGGCATTTTCAGCTTCATGGAGTCTTTTTCGGAGACTCTCAACCGAGGCAGCGAGCCTTTTCGCGAGCTTTTTCGCTCTTCGTCAGCTCGAGAGCAAGATCATCGGCACACTTATTAGCTATGGCGAGAGCATCTGGCAAAAGACGATGACAAACGTCACGACAAAGTAGCAAAGGGAAATTCATTCGACAAGGAAGAGATAAGAGGAATACCTTTCAAACTATTAGCATGGTCGTGGTACCCAATAAATTGAGTACCAAGACGAATAAATTATTTCATAAGAGGCTGAAAAAAGAAAAGGGATGAGAAGGCCAGAAAGGATAAAAGTTCGACAGTAAAAAAAAGGTGAGTGGTAAGGGTCCTTGCATCGTCCATAGAAGGAGTCGACGAACTCCCAGTCAGGAGGCTTGGTTCTTCGCCAAGTTCAACCCTCGCTCTCTTCGGTGAAGGGGCACGGGGGCTGCCGGCAGGAGTCAGATTCCCTATGTTCCGCTGAGGAGGCGAGGTTTCTTCTGTAGCAGGGCGAGTTTCGGAAAGCACCAAGGTATGTGACATGCTTGTGGGAGCAGTCACATTGACAATGGGTTCTTCTTCTTCGTCGCCACTATGCATCAAAAAAATAGTATAAGAATACTTAAGCGGCAATATAGCAAATGGAAAAAACGACAGAGACTTACGAGCTAACGAGGGCATCATCGTAAGGGTTGAAGGCTTTCCCCTCTTCTTCGAGTGAAGTCTCCTCGACAGGGGATTTACCCGCTTTGGAGGTGCCAGAGTCTGCGACCTCATCCCTTTTCCTTTTGTTCTTCGGGGAAGCAGCAGAAGGAAGAGAACGCGTAGACTCGGAAGCCTCAGATTCAGCTTCTCTTTCAGAGGAAGCCGCGGATTTGTGAGAACCCGCAACTTCACTCTCAGGGCGAGAAGTGCCCTGGTTATCGTCGGTAACGACGGTTCGTTCCTCGACTTTCCCGCCTTTAGGAAGGGGAGGAAGAGAGGATATAACTTGATGTTTCTACAAGACGAAAAGATATGTCGACGATAAGTTACACCAATGAAATCAGCAAAATAGTAGTCGACAATGTTGAAATTCGGGAGGACAAAGATAGTTTACCTTGGGAAGGGTGTTGGCGCCGTTATACGGCTCCACGCGACACGAGGTTGGAATGGCGTCCTTTTTGCTCAGCGATGAAATCTTTCGAACGAGCTTTTCCAGATCTTTTACCGAAAGATCCTTGGAGAGGCGGTCCACATCTTTATCGCCAGCATACATCCAGAGAGGGCTCTTGCGAGCCTGCAGAGGCTGCACCCTGATCCTAAGGAAATACGCCGTAATTTGAATACCCGACAACTCTTTGCCGCGGGTATTCTGGAGCTCGTGGATACGTGTCATCAGCGCTTCTATCGCCGTTTTTTCTTCTTCGGTGGCCTCTGCATCCCAGGATCGACGACGGAGATTTTTTGCGCTACCGTCAAAGGGGGCGATGTTGTATTCTAGCGAGTCGGGACACTCCTCGTGGACGTATAACCATCTTTTGTGCCACCCTTGGACGGAGTCGGGGAATTTGACGTTGAAATATTCGACATCAGGACGGACGCAAATAACAACACCACATATGTTGTAGGCAATGTTGTGGGAGCCATTGTGGCGGAGGCAGAAAATGCGCTTCCACAGAGCCCAATCAGGTTGGGTCCCGAGAAAGCACTCGCAAAGGGTGATAAAAATAGAAACGTGGAGGATGGAGCTGGGAGTCAGCTGATGAAGCTGCAACCCGTACACGAAAAGCAATCCACGAAGAAAATCATGGATAGGAGCAGAGAGGCCGCGAATGAGGTGGTCAACGAAGCTAACCCGATATTCCATAGGGGGCGACGGGTAGCTCTCCTCGATGGGGAAGCGCATCGCGTCCTTCTTCTTCATCAGGCCGAGCTTCTTCATCAGATTGACATCTTGATTTGAGATCTTGGATCTCTCCAACTCCGAAGCTCCCAGATCTTGCGCCGCCATATTCGCTTCGGGAGTGATGTGCCTTGTGAGTCTTGACCGTGGTGGCATCAACAATGGCGCTGGAGGAAGTAGGGCGGTGCGCGAGCGCTGGAGTTTTTGTGGTTGCAGTGGAGATTTTGACAGAGAAGATATGAGCGCGGTGCGGCGAAGGGGATTGAAGGAAGAAGAAGACGAGTACTTATAGCAAGCTAGCCGAAACGCCGCACCGTTGGATGGTATGAGAATGGACTTGATGCTTTACACGTGGCTCAAGGGGTAAAAACGTATTTTCACTGTGAAGGAACTGGACAGGCGCTACAGCGCACGTGCCAGAAAAAGCGGAGGACGTGTGTCCCCCATTGCGCAACGTGTCAAAGTGCTACAAATTTTGGGTCCACAGGTCAGTGACAGGATAGAACTCGCGTTTTCCCGATACAGTGGTCGTGGCTATCGTAAGCACTGATGCCAGTTTAAAAAGGAACAAATTCGACTGCGGTGTTATGAAGATTGGCGACAGCGAAGGAATAGTGATAATTTCGAGAGCTTTTGATCAAATACAAGTTTTTGTTCAAATGCTCGGGGGCTACTTTTTGAAGAGTTTTATCAAGAAGATCGACAGGGAAACTTCGGGCAGCACGTACAATAAAGAAAAAGATGAGAGCCTATGATCAAATACAAAGCATTTGTTCATATGCTCGAGGGCTACTCTTATCAGAAGTATTGTTTATACTTCTGATAAGAGGTAAACGCGGACGATAAAATATAGAGTTCTTCATCAGTAATGCAAGTTGAGGCTACAACCAAGTATAAATACTCGATTGTAGCCTCGGGGGCTACTCCCATCGGGAGTGCTGGTCGCGCACCCGATAAAGATGGAAGAAATCGAGAAGGGGACAATATAGCGACATAGATGTTAAAACGGTGAGCCTACAACCAAGTACAAGCACTTGGTTGTAGCCTCGGGGGTTACTCCCATCGAGAACGTTGTTCGCGTGCCCGATGAATTTAGAAAAGGCATGGTGAGCATATTTCGAGTTATACAAATAACTCTTCACATACTCCCATCGGGAAGACAAGATAAAAATATACAAGTCATCCGGTGACTCGAATAAATGTGCTATTCTAGCAGCCGAAAAAAGGCACTCGACAATATATTCTCAGAGCGCCTCAGTCGCGAAATAATCTCTGAATGTCGCAAAACTTTGCGAAGGTAAGTCCCCAGGATCCGTCCTGTGCGGCGTGGCACCGCCTCTGACGGCGCTTTGCTACTTTTTCCGTATCAGCAGATACGAAGAAAAATCCTAACGGACGCGTTAGGTACCCGATAAAACATGACTGGAATTCGGCATCTGGTAAGACCTTAAGCGTCACATGTCGAATTACGCCAGTATCCCGAGATCATGTCCAGGGACATGATTTTGATGTAGGTTTTTGCGGATTGCCACAAGAGCAGTTAACTAGTACCTGATCCATCAGATGAACTAGCCCCAATTACCGTTATCCCTGTACAATATACGACTGTTTTATTAGAGTTATGTGTTAACTCGAAGAAGTTATATGATAATTGCAAAGTTGGAGATTTTTCCTGATTCTCCGAATCAAGCAAAATCTCGGGGGCTACTGACATAGGCATCCCCGATGGGTCTGCCAAAGTTGGTACCCGGGGTTTACTGAAAGCCCACAAGTCGAAGAATACGAAGCTCGGAAGCCCAATTAGTTGTTGATAAGGAAAGATAGAGTTGTATTAGGAATAAAGAGATTTTTAACTTTACGGGTCGAACTCAAAGAGTCTCCCGGAATTTGTAAGCTTGTGTAATACGAAACCCTTGGCTCCGCCTCCTATATAAGGGGGAGTCGAGGGACAAAGAAAGCATCGATTTGATTGTCAACATAACCCTAGTTTTCTAGCAGTCGAGTACTTTTCCGGCTGAAACCCTCGAGATCTACTTGCCCTCTACTTCCAACTAAACCCTAGTCTACAATCCGTACGCATTGACAAGTTAATCCTTGTCAGCGGGTTTTGTGTGGTGTTTGGCGATCGCGGTGGCTGAGTTCGACAGCGGGCGAGATCGGAATTTTGTAAGGGTTTCTGGTTTCTGGTTTGGGTTTTTGGTTGGTTGTCTGTGTATATGGCGGCGGCGGCAGAGATGAACTCGGCGGCGGCGGTGTAGGTGCTTGTACGGCGGCGGCGGCGGCTGAAGAGCGGCAGCGGCGGCAGCTAGGTCAACAGAAGAGTCGCTCTGATACCATGTTGAAAACAATGAATTGAACCGTACTTAAGTCTATACGGGTTACGTGTTTATATATGAGGCACAAAGGCCCAGTATAGTACTTGTACAGGAAAAGGTATCAGTACCGTATACGGTACAGGAACTACAGCCTATTATTAACAAGTAGCACACAATTGTGCTCACCAAGCTCTTAGAAACCCACACGTTCTTTCATCTCAGGGCTTTGTAACCCACTATGTACTTCGCTCTTAATCAACTAGTAAGCGTGCACGTGTAATGCACGTTTAGGCTGACATAAAAATAGAATAATTTACCCTAATAATTTGTGGCTCAGAAAATAACATCAAATTTCTGTCTTCATGAATCACCATGCCCTCTTGTAACTAAATATCCCAAAATATGCATAATGTGTCAGTAATATAATCTCTTTACCTAAATACACAACTTTTCAATTTAAGTTAGTGCCCCGAAGGATTAAAATCGTTGTATCATTGTGAATCTTCAATCTGAGATACATCATACTTGTAGCCATTTTTTAGCACCGGGAAAAAGTTGCGAGCATATCCTACCAGGACCTCCCGACTAAATAATTCAAGGAACGGTATATAATAAAAAAATCAATGCACAATTAACAATTTCTTATGTACTTTGCAATGAAACCTTCACCGAAGGTCATCGCGAAGTTTCTTTATAAGAAAATGCAAGTTCATGTTATCAAGCTTTGTTTGATGTTACAATAGACATATCATCAGCAATTTGTTATGTCTGTCCATAGTAAATCTACTCATCCAGACAGCCAGATAGTCGTGACTTGCTGCAGAACAACATAGATATATAAGATACAATCATTAAAAGGTCAAGCATCACACAAAAATACAATTTCCCTTGGAATCGTTCTCTTGCTTCCCCCTTTCTAGTGACCATTTTTCACCTCTATTTTTTTCTCCCGGTCCCCTCAATTTTTCATAATGCAGGTCTTACTTTTTTCCGTAGGGAGCAGCATCATATATGTCCAGTAGTCATACAACTCCAAAGTCAGACAAGCAAAATGAAAGATTTATTTAACCTTATTATTGTACAGGATGTACATCATCCATACATCGCCAATGTCTAACACATGAGAGACCATAATCCAGTACTAAGATATATCAACTTGAATGACAGCTGGCTCGTTTCAACAACAGTCTGACATAATTGCACACTGTAACTCTTGGAAGAACAATTACCTCAAGTAGCGTGTCCTCACCGACTCCTACACCATTTCCCAAATCCTCTTCCGGCCCATCCACTACGGGAGAACTGGACATTGCCGTGCACCGAAATCGCACGGCAAAGGCGTAAATCCCCTCGGTAAAGCCTTTGCCGTGCGGCCGTGCACGGCAAAGATTGCCCGGCAAAGATCCGGCCGGCAAAGGCACCTTTGCCGTGCGTCACGCGAAAATCGCACGACAAAGGCTTTGCCGAGCGACCCAGCTTCGCCGTGCGCTGTGCCGTCTTTGCCAAGCGACATGCATTGCCGTGCGCGAGGAAACGTTGCCGTGCCACCCACTTTGCCGTGCGCTTCCCCTCCAAGACGCACGGCAAAGAATTGGCTTTGCCGTGTGCTTCCCCTCAACACCGCAAGGCAAAGGCCCCGACAGCAACAACTGGTGGCAGCGCAGTGCACAGCTGGGCACCCTTTGCCGTGTGCATGTGCACGACAAAGGCTGTCTTTGCAGTGTGCGTTTGCCTTTGCCGTGTGCATACGCACGGCAAAGGTGCTGAAAAAATTCCAGCTTTTTGCTGTTTCCATTTAATCCCTGCACATATAATTCACAAAATAGACATATATTTCCAGATACATATGTAGCACAATATATAGACATTTGCACATCATCAACAACAAAGTTCAACCACTAATAGTCCAACAAAGTCCATACAAAGAATGTTCCATACAATAGTCCGACAACAAAGTCCAACAACAAAGTCCAACAACAAATTCATACATAGAATGTTCCAAGTCACACAACAAAGTTCATACAAGCAACATCAACCTTCGACACTTCCTTGTCCTTCTCCACTTCCTTGTCCTCCATCTCCTTGTCCTCCTACAAGTTCATAGATGCATAAGTGGCATGGAATGGCTAAAATTGACATGTAAGAACTAGAATTGACATGGAAGAACTAGAATTGACATGGAATGGCTAAAATTGAACATAATCGCTAGAATTGACATGAAATGGCTAAAATTCAACATAATGGCTAAGAATGACATGGAATGGCTAAAATTGACATGTAAGAACTAGAATTGACATGGAAGAACTAGAATTGACATGGAATGGCTAAAATTGAACATAATTGCTAGAATTGACATGAAATGGCTAAGATTCAACATAATGGCTAAGAATGACATGGAATGGCTAAAATTAACATGGAATAACTAAAATTGAACATAATGGCTAAAATTGACATGGTTGGATGGCTAAAATTCACAAGTGACATGGTATGGAAGAATTAGAAGTGTAGGAGAACTCACCTAGAAACTGCTGCAGGCTCCGGATGATGCCCGTATTGTTGACGGTCAAGCCAGGTGTTAGCGGGCTCTGACTTGGCGCTTGCTGGAGGAGCGCCAACACCTGCGGATCAGGCGCGGGGATCTGCAATATCCAAAGTTCGGTTAGACAACAAACAAGATTGAGACGGAGATATTAAGTTAACCACTAACCCAATTGGGGAACGTAGGAGGACACGACGTGCTAGGAGCACTACTCCCCGGTGGGGAAGTCAGCACGGCCTGGTTCATGAACATCTGCTGGAACATCTGCTGCTGTTGTTGCATCTACTGCAACATCTGCTGCTGCATCTGCATGCTCTCCCTAAGCTGCTGCTGCATCTGCATCTTCTCCTCTTGGTTCCTCCGTTCCCTTTCTTCCATCTCCGCCTATGTTGTGTTGCCGCGATGTCAGTAACATTGCAATGGAAAACATGTAATGAAGCGTAGAGGATCGACGAAGAACTTACCCGTAACTTCTCAACAGCTAGGTCCGAAGCCCGTGGGCGGGTCTCTACCCGAGGCTGCTCGCTCGTACGCCCACGACGGATCTGGCGTAGAGATGGAATGGTCTTTGGGTCGACTAACCCGTCAGCAATCCATAGGCGGCCACCCTTCTTGCCTTGTCCCGCAAGCACCGCAACCTCAACGTCAAAGTCTTCGGTGGTTGGGTCGGCGTCTTCGCTGTGCTTGGCCTTGAACGTCGAGCGGTACGCGCCACACTGGGCCTCCGCTAGCCCGTTGACCCACACGGACCCCGTTTCAGGATGCGGCTCCCTCCTGGTCTTGGACTTTTGGAAAAGGCCAAATAAGTTTGGTGTCACGCCTGTCTTCACTTCCTGCAAAAGAGTACATGCAAGTAAGTGAAGAGGGACACCCTTGCGGGGCTAACAATAACATGAAACGAAAGAATGAAGAAACCATTTGCTCACCTCTTGCTGCAAGGTAAGGGCCAAGTTCTTGCTGCCCAGGACATGTGATCCACCTCCCATCTCTAAACGCTTCTGCTTGCCCTCCTCGTGCTTCCGGGCGTACTCGGGGGATGTCCACCATATGACCATCGCAAGAAGGCACGCCTTGTCTTCCCCGACATACTGAGGAGGGTTCTACATACACAAGATAGACCCATTATTAGAACATAAACTACATGAAAATACGGAAATAAATAACACATCGATGCTAATACCTGCAAGTACTGCCACAGTGCCATGAGTGTATCCCGACAATCAGCCTTACTCATCCAAACTTTGCGCTCAGCGTGCCAGTCGCGGACGCTCTGGACACGTGCCTCGTAGTGCATGCCAGTCACCCTCACCCTGCACAACTCGTGTAAGATAACGTCGCATGCAATTTCCTCGCCCTCAGCCCTCTTGAAGTATTTCTGCAACCATGCACATAGGTAAAACAAGAGGAATTAGAGCAACTATTGGTAGTCAAGAAGTGTTTGAATGCTAAGAAGCCAAAAGTCACGTACCCAGAAGTGGCGGACAACCCGCTCTTGCATGTTGGTGCACTTGCCGCTAGGATCTTCCGCGTAGCTGTATTGCTTCCAAGTCTAAGCCACATCGCGGCCACCACTAGGGAGATTGACAATCCCAGGGAAATGCTTCCTAATTAGGCCTCCAAGGATGTTCGAGTACTCACGTGTCGGCCTCCTCCTCGGGTCACCATACTTGAACATGCTGCACAACGAAATGCCAAAATCAGTATGCATGTGATAAAAATTTGTATAATGATAAAAATTTCAATAATGGAATGCCAAAATCAGCATGTACCTCTTTCCAGCGGGCACGAGAACAACATCGCGGAAGGCCCAAGTTTTTAGCTTGGGGAGTTTCGTAATCCCGTGCTTATACGGCTTCTTGTCCCGTGGTTCCAGCCTCTCCTCGGCTGCAACGTGCACCTCCTCCTCGGGCGGATACCAAGCTAGGTCTGGGTCTAGCTCCTGCGGCAAACCCCCCAACCCCTCATCCTCCTCGAGGTCCTCCCCACCGTCCTCCCCACCGCCCTCCCCACCATCCTCCTCGTCCTGCCCACCGTGCTCCTCACCGTCCTCCTCGTCCTCCCCACCCCACTGCTCCTCCTCATCATCCTCGGCTGGGGGAGGACTAGGAGAAGCGGTACGAAGTCGCCGTGGCTGGGCATTCTTCCTCCGTGGTGGAGGGCTAGGAGGAGCGCTAGGAGGACGTGTCTGTGACGAACCACTCGAAAGTCCCACAAGCTCAGCCACGACCTTGATCTTCTTTTTGAAACCTCCCTTTCTTTTTCTTGGCGGCATGTTTCAATCACCTGCAAACACAATGAAAAGAGTGGTTTATTAGTACGCACAGATTCCTGTGGCACTTAAAGGCCAAAAGGCGAGCGATGGCATCTAGTTGGGTAACATCTGTATTTACGTGTAGGGGTTTCTGCGAAGCAAACAAAGCCTCGTAATACTTCTTTGTGTTTTCCTCCGGCTCCTCACTTGTCTCCGCATCCCTAGATGTCTCCGCCTCTACATGAGGGCTTTTAGGCACATTACCATTAGCCAAGTTCTCTAGGCACCTATCAAACCAGTATCATATTCTCTCGTAGGCTGAATCTGCCGCACCTCCTTCCTAGCACGTTTCTTCGCCTTTTCTCCATGAAAAGTCCAAATCTTGTAGGACGGTTTGAACACAGACTTGATCAGGTCAAGACTCATAGTTTCCTTGTCCTGTGTTTTTTGGTTAGCGCACTTACTACAAGGGCAAAAAACTGTCCTGGGTCTGCTAGGGATGTCAAACGCCCTGTCCACGAACTGCTTGGTCTTTTCTCCCCATTCCTCAGTATATTTCCACGGACCAATTCTGCCATCGTACATCCAGTCACGATTATCCATCCTCTAATCAGCACCAAAACAGACAAACTTAGAATTTATATCAAACATGATCCGCATTTTAATTTTTCCTTTTTTACGCATGCATCAACCTGAATCTCTACTACGTGGGCTCCTAGCAGCCGCCGGATCCGTAGATTGAGTATGTTCTCCCTGCTCTACCCTGATCTGAGACAGAATTTCGGCAGCACCTCCCCGCTGCTCTCCCGATACACGTCTCGCCAAAAAGCCGAGAGGGGTGTGCATCCGGAGAACGACGGGGAGGCGCTGCCGAAATCCTGACTCGGATCGGGGTAGAGCAGGGAGAATGTACCCAACTGCGCATCCGCCGACTGTCCCGATAAATGTCGTAAGAGTTACGGTTCATAATATGCGCGACCACTAATGCATATTTATCCGCGTAACCCTTACGGTCGGAAAAAGACGCCTAGGTATCGCGACAGACTTGGTGATCTAGACCCACAAAAAAACCTAGGTACATAGGGGCGAGATTTTTACCCTTGACGCGTGAGCGAATCGGCGAAGAAGATCCGGGACGCCCCCTCAAAGACCACCGCGACGCCGCCCCCCGTGTCCACCTCGAATAAGATCCGGGATGCCCCCTCACAGACCCTCGCGACGCCGCCCCCCGTGTCCACCTCGAAGCATCGCCTGCATAGCGAGAAAATGAATCACTCAGGCAAGCGAACACAATTTATTTTAACAACTATTACTTCTAATTTGCTTGCAGCACATTATCTTTTTTTCCTACATTGGTCTATTTTTACCTATTTCTAAAAATCCTACACTAAATCCTATTTTAAAAAGTCCTACACTAAATCCAATTTCAAAAATCCTACACTAAATCCTACACTAAATCCCTACACTAAACTACACTAACTAATATCCTACACTACTGCAGGGATGAAATCGGAGGAGAGGGCCGGGGCGCACACATACCTTGGTGCCGGCCGGTGAGCCGGAGGAGGAGCCTGGGGAGCGGGGCGGGGCGACGAGGCGGCGGCCGGGAGCTGCTGCGGTGGCGCTGGCTGCGGGGAGGAGAGGGCGCGGGGCGGCGAGGCGCGCGCGGCCGGGAGGCGCGTCAACGGGGGCGAGGCGGGAGGGGCGGGGGCGAGGCGGGAGAAGTCGGGAGGCGCGGCGACGGGGGCGATGCTGCGCGGCGGGAGGGGCGGGGCGAGGCGGGAGGGGCCCGGAGCGCGGCGGCGAGGCGGTGGCGCGGCGGGACGGGGGCAGGGCGAGGCGGCGGCGCGGGGTGGAGAGGAGCGCTAGGTCGAGCTGTGTGTGCGTGCGCGTGTGTGTGGTCGAGCTGGTGGCCAGGTCGGGCCGACGCGACCGGATAACCCCTCGGCGTCTTTGCCGAGCGGGAATCTTTGCCGTGCGCCCTGCGAGCTTTGCCGTGCGACACTGGCCCTTTGTCGTGCGCCCGTGGCTACCCGCACGGCAAATACAGCCTTTTCCGTCCACCTCCTCTTTGCCGTGCGTCTGTGCACGGCAAAGCCCAACTTTGCCGTGCGCAATAGTCTTTACCGTGTGCACACGCACGGCAAAGATGCTGAAAATTATCGCAAATACATATATACATACAAATTCATATATAGCACAATATATAGAGCATTTGCACATCATCAACAACAAAGTTCATACAATAATAGTCCATACAATAGTCCAACAAAGTTCATACATAGAATGGAACCTCGCGCGGTGAAATCTAGGCTGAAGTACTGTCCCGCTGCGGGTACCGGTGGCTACAATGTGCCAAAGTGTGCCAAACCTAACTTTCCATGTGTATATGACCTAATCAAAACTAAACCTATCAAAAAGTATGTTGGTGGAACCTCGCGCGGTGAAATCTAGGGGGGTAGACCCCCCGAGGCACGCAGACCGCCGTTTTTGGGAGAGAATGACAGCCGGAGCACCGGAATGCCACCAAAACTTGCATGTGGACCTAGGATATGTGTGAAAGTGTGGTGGAAGGTGTGATTCACCAAATGGTGCAAGGCATTGCTCCCATGTGTGACATTCCTCTCTTTCAGGCGATAACACTTGGAAGATTCCTCGACTTGTAGGCTGAAGTGTCCCGCTGCGGATATACCGGTGGCTACAATGTGCCAAAGTGTGCCAAACCTAGCTTTCCATGTGTATATGGCCTAATCAAAACTAAACCTACCAAAAAGTATGTTGGTGGAACCTTGCCTGGAGAAATCTAGAGGGGTAGACCCCCCGAGGCACGCAGACCGCCGTTTTCGGGAGAGAACGACCGCCGGAGCACCGGAATGCCACCAACACTTGCATGTGGACCTAGGATATGTGTGAAAGTGTGGTGGAAGGTGTGATTCACCAAATGGTGCAAGGCATTGCTCCCATGTGTGACATTCCTCTCTTTCAGGCGATAACACTTGGAAGATTCCTCGACTTGTAGGCTGAAGTGTCCCGCTGCGGGTATACCGGTGGCTACAATGTGCCAAAGTGTGCCAAACCAAGATTTCCATGTGTATATGGCCTAATCAAAACTAAACCTATCAAAAAGTATGTTGGTGGAACCTCGCGCGGTGAAATCTAGGGGGGTAGACCCCCCGAGGCACGCAGACCGCCGTTTTCGGGAGAGAACGACCGCCGGAGCACCGGAATGCCACCAACACTTGCATGTGGACCTAGGATATGTGTGAAAGTGTGTGGGAAGGTGTGATTCACCAAATGGTGCAAGGCATTGCTCCCATGTGTGAGATTCCTCTCTTTCAGGCGATAACACTTGGAAGATTCCTCGACTTGTAGGCTGAAGTGTCCCGCTGCGGGTATACCGGTGGCTACCACGTGCCAAAGTGTGCCAAACCTAGCTTTCCATGTGTATATGGCCTAAACAAAACTAAACCTATCAAAAAAGTATGTTGGTGGAACCTCGCGCGGTGAAATCTAGGGGGGTAGACCCCCCGAGGCAAGCAGACCGCCGCTTTCGGGAGAGAACGACCGCCGGAGCACCGGAATGCCACCAAAACTTGCATGTGGACCTAGGATATGTGTGAAAGTGTGTTGGAAGGTGTGATTCACCAAATGGTGCAAGGTATAGCTCCCATGTGTGAGATTCCTCTCTTTCGGGCGATAGCACTTCGAAGATTCCTCGACTTGTAGGCTGAAGTGTCCCGCTGCGGGTATACCGGTGGCTACAATGTGCCAAAGTGTGCCAAACCTAGCTTTACATGTGTATATGGCCTAAACTAAACTAAACCTATCAAAAAGTACGTTGGTGGAACCTCGCGCGGAGAAATCTAGGGGGGTGGACCCCCCGAGGCACGCAGACCGTCGTTTTCGGGAGAGAACGACCGCCGGATCACCGGAATGCCACCAACACTTGCATGTGGACCTAGGATATGTGTGAAAGTGTGTTGGAAGGTGTGATTCACCAAATGGTGCAAGGCATTGCTCCCATGTGTGAGATTCCTCTCTTTCGGGCGATAGCACTTGGAAGATTCCTCGACTTGTAGGCTGAGAAGTGTACCGCTGCGGGTATACCGGTGGCTACAATGTGCCAAAGTGTGCCAAACCTAGCTTTACATGTGTATATGGCCTAATCAAAACTAAACCTACCAAAACCTATGTTGGTGGAACCTCTCGCGGTGAAATCTAGGGGGGTAGACCCCCCGAGGCACGCAGACCGCCGTTTTCGGGAGAGAACGACCGCCGAAGCACCGGAATGCCACCAACACTTGCATGTGGACCTAGGATATGTGTGAAAGTGTGGTGGAAGGTGTGATTCACCAAATGGTGCAACGCATTGCTCCCATGTGTGACATTCCTCTCTTTCCGGCGATAACACTTGGAAGATTCCTCGACTTGTAGGCTGAAGTGTCCCGCTGCGGGTATACCGGTGGCTACAATGTGCCAAAGTGTGCCAAACCTAGCTTTCCATGTGTATATGGCCTAATCAAAACTAAACCTATCAAAAAGTATGTTGGTGGAACCTCGCGCGGTGAAATCTAGGGGGGTAGACCCCCCGAGGCACGCAGACCGCCGTTTTTAGGAGAGAACGACCGCCGGAGCACTTGAATGCCACCAACACTTGCATGTGGACCTAGGATATGTGTGAAAGTGTGTTGGAAGGTGTGATTCACCAAATGGTGCAAGGCATAGCTCCCATGTGTGAGATTCCTCTCTTTCGGGCGATAGCACTTGGAAGATTCCTCGACTTGTAGGCTGAAGGTGTCCCGTTGCGGGTATACCGGTGGCTATAATGTGCCAAAGTGTGCCAAACCTACCTTGACATGTGTATATGGCCTAAACAAAACTAAACCTATCAAAAAGTATGTTGGTGGAACCTCGCGCGGTGAAATCTAGCGGGGTAGACCCCCCCGAGGCACGCAGACCGCCGTTTTCGGGAGAGAACGACCGCCGGAGCACCGGAATGCCACCAAAACTTGCATGTGGACCTAGGATATGTTTTAAAGTGTGTTGGAAGGTGTGATTCACCAAATGGTGCAAGGCATTGCTCCCATGTGTGAGATTCCTCTCTTTCGGGCGATAGCACTTGGAAGATTTCTCGACTTGTAGGCTGAAGTGTCCCGCTGCGGGTATACCGGTGGCTACGATGTGCCAAAGTGTGCCAAACCTAGCTTTCCATGTGTATATGGCCTAAACAAAACTAAACCTATCAAAAAGTATGTTGGTGGAACCTCGCGCGGTGAAATCTAGGGGGGTAGACCCCCCGAGGCACGCAGACCGCCGTTTTCGGGAGAGAACGACCGCCGGAGCACCGGAATGCCACCAAAACTTGCATGTGGACCTAGGATACATGTGAAAGTGTGTTGGAAGGTGTGATTCACCAAATGGTGCAAGGTATAGCTCCCATGTGTGAGATTCCTCTCTTTCGGGCGATAGCACTTGGAAGATTCCTCGACTTGTAGGCTGAAGTGTCCCGCTGCGGGTATACCGGTGGCTACAATGTGCCAAAGTGTGCTAAACCTAGCTTTCCATGTGTATATGGCCTAAACAAAACTAAACCTATCAAAAAGTATGTTGGTGGAACCTCGCGCGGTGAAATCTAGGGGGGTAGACCCCCCGAGGCACGCAGACCGCCGTTTTCGGGAGAGAACGACCGCCGGAGCACCGGAATGCCACCAAAACTTGCAAGCAGACCTAGGATATGGGTGAAAGTGTGTTGGAATGTGTGATTCACCAAATGGTGCAAGGCTGTGTGGCATTCCTCTCTTTCAGGCGATAGCACTTGGAAGATTCCTCGACTTGTAGGCTGAAGTGTCCCGCTGCGGGTATACCGGTGGCTACAATGTGCCAAAGTGTGCCAAACCTAGCTTTCCATGTGTATATGGCCTAAACAAAACTAAACCTATCAAAAAGTATGTTGGTGGAACCTCGCGCGGTGAAATCTAGGGGGGTAGACCCCCCGAGGCACGCAGATCGCCGTTTTCGGGGGGGGGGGAATGACCGCCGGAGCACCGGAATGCCACCAAAACTTGCAAGCGGACCTAGGATATGTGTGAAAGTGTGTTGGAATGTGTGATTCACCAAATGGTGCAAGGCTGTGTGGCATTCCTCTCTTTCAGGCGATAGCACTTGGAAGATTCCCCGAACGCGGTTTATTTACGCCGAAACCCTGATATGTTGGAGGGGGAGTAAGGACTTAGAGTACTTGTCGTATTGCAAAAATATGGTATAAACATTGCATTAATCAAGATGTGGTACTTGTCATATTTCAAGAATAAAATATGAGCATTAAAATAAGTACAATATAGAAAGAAAAAGGAGAAAATACCACAAGGCACACGGCAAAGGAAAATGTGCACGGCAAAGCAGCCTTTGCCGTGCGGCTGGGGCTTGCGCATGGCAAAGGACCTCTCACGGCAACGCCTTGTCCTCTTTGCCGTGCCTTTTTTCATTGCCGTGTGCTTTTCTGAGGCTTTGCCGTGCGCTTTATCTTTGCCGTGTGCCGTAGGTCCTCTTTGCCGTGCGTTGCTCGTTGCCGTGTGTTTTTTGTTTACGTTGCACGGTAAAGTATTCTTTACCGTGTGCGAGCACACGGCAAAAGGTGGTTGCACGGTAACGAGCGTTTTTCCCGTAGTGATCCTTTGCTAATAGTACTGAAAGGCCAGACTACATAAAGAAACACTGAGTCAAGCGATCAATTATAATATACCTTGAATCCATATAGGTTGCCAGGACAAAATGACCATGAGCAGATAAGTACTCATTCCAAATTGTATCTGATCAAACTTTTAAGAAATAGGTAGGAGCAAGATGTGTTCGGGTATGGTCTTAGCATATACTTGTGTTCGATATGCCATATTAAACTATCTTTTCTAAATAATAAACCAGAATGGAAGCACAACTGCTTGTTCATATGAAAAAATAGTAGAGCATACAAACAATTTGCGCGTTCCGCATTACAAGGGAACTGACATGGAACAATCATATGAAAAACATACACTGAAGAATTATCTCTATCGGTGACAACAACAGACTTTTTAATTACCTGTTCCGTGGCTTCCTAAATAGTCCCATTTATCTTTCGGTCTTGATAGAAAATATTGAAAACTAGTAATTAACCAAACGATGAAAAAAAAATCATAAGAGATAAGAGCATGCAATCTCGGGAAGAAGCATAAGCTGATTATTCTTAATGCACATACCCACCATGGCATGTCCCATCAATTAAAGGTCTATCTCCAGCGATGCCCCGACAGATTAGGGCATGGAGGTGCTCGATCTCGACTACATCGAGAGCCATCTTCTTATCGGCGAGGCGACAGAACTGGTGGAGCTCCATCTGGACCTCGGCCTTCTCTCTCTGTAGGCGCAGCAACATAGCCACGGTCTCGCTGGCAGCATTGGCGTTGGGGAGGCGCTCGTCTTTCACCTCACCTGCAGCGCCGCCGCCAAAGTATCTCGCAACGCCGCAGTTTCCTCCTCAGCATCCATGCGTTCCAGGCTTACAGCTCCGAGTCCCCCTACTCTCCATCCTCCCCATCCCGCACCTCTTCTTCACGTCAAAACCCGCTTCACGGAGCGCCACGACGTAACCATCTCGGGTGGCGAATTTCTCGAAGCGACTATCAGAGTTGAGGGCAGCGACCTTGGATCAGAAGAAGTGATTAGATATCGGGGCGGAGGGCGATGTATAAGATACGGCGGGGACGTGGGAACAGGGAGATACCTCAGATCAGCGCTGGAACCTTGCAAAGAAGGACCGCGAGGCGTCGGCTGGGCGAATCGCGGCTGGGGCAAGGGCAAGGCGACGGTAGGGAGTGCAGCCAACATCCGATGAGTATGATCACCGCCGTCAACGGTGAGGTGCAGCGGACGCGGGCAGGCATGCGTGCAGGCGGGCGAGATGCCGAGATCCCGCTGCTTTCGATATCAGTTTTTCTGGTGCGGGCGGGGACGTGGGGTTGTGGGCGTCCTGGAGATGATGCAGGAGGAATAGAAGGGGCACGTAATTTCCGGCTGAAAGGAGGGGAGAACAAATGAATATGAACCGTTTGATATGTGTGAATAGAGGGTGGAGATTTCATTTTCCAACACAACTTCGTGCCTTTATAAGTAATAGAGAAGTAGAGATGAATATGAACCGTTTGATATGTGTGAATAGAGGGTGGAGATTTCATTTTTAACACAACTTCGTGCCTTTATAAGTAGTAGAGATGAAGAGGCACCACTCATTCAAAAAAAAAAATCAATACTTCATAGCAGATGGTATAACTTTTTTTAAAACAAGGCAAAAGCTTTGCCAATATATTGATATAGAAGGAGCAAACAGGGTATGGCCTAGACCAAAAAAGAAAAAATAAAGAGGGAAAAGCCCCTGAAAGACAGAATCAACCCATAAGCTCAGCAAGGTTTTTAGCTCCAGCTAGCACCCAGGCTTCCCCTTCTTTTTTGATCCTACGCATGACCTCTGAAGGCAAGGAAGACTTGCCGTTGAAGACTCTCTCGTTCCTTTCCTTCCAAATCTCTCAGGCGATGAGCATGATTGCTGTTTTGAGACCTTTCGGGGGAAGAGGAGGGTGATTTGGCAGTGGCCTGCCAGTATTCGAGATCCTTAGGCCGGTTGGCCCCCATGCTGAGCAGCAGATCTGGACAAGAGAGCCAGCTGGCCGTGGCCGACCAGATCCTCCTAGAGTAGCGACATTCGAAAAGTAACTTAACTGTAGCATAAAACTACCAAGAGTAGATTATCTACAACAATACAAACAAGAATAAATTATCATTGTTTTTCATCCTTCAGTTTATCAGCATTGTTGAGGACCTCCTTGTGACACTAAAACGTGAGCCTTCAGTTTCATGTGTCATATACATATATACACGTTTATTTTAATTTAAAAATGCTGCTAGAGCTCACTGCATATAGAACAGCTATTCAAATCAATCTTCAAATCAGATTGCCCTCTTATATTTCACAATTTTTTAATTAAAAACTCATGCCAACAAATTTAGACTTACATAATGTACCTTTCAGTTTTTATAAAAGCATATCAATATTAATCTAATTGATTGAAAATCATTGAGCAACAACTTTTTCTTCTTTAAAAAAAAGAAGCACACAGAACTTGCATAATAATACATTGCAGAGAACTGACAGGACGTTCTGATGTTTAAAGGCAACGGGGAAAGACCTCTTCTCATTCCAAGGCTACATGGGGAAAAAATCAAGCTATACATTTAATAACAGCTTGAAGTGGCCAAAGATTCCCTCTCATGCTTTTACCTAGTAGAAAAAAACTACTCCCTCCAATTTAAATTACTTGTCAAAGATTTCGGCCCAATATTGCCTAAAATTTGTCTAGATTCATTGAATCTGTGACAAGTAATTTGAATTGGAGGAGTACTAAAAATATTAGATCTATCACAATTGATATTATACAAAGCAATAGAGCAGGAACCAAAGCAATTGAGTGGTACATGAACCAAACTATCTAGTATATGAAAAATACACAATTACATATTTACATGCTTCAGTATTTCAGATTGCGGTCATCTAGAAAACTTTTCAGCTACATGGGTAGAATCATTTAGCGTTCATTCATGCAGCAAAGTCATGGAAGTAACTGAAGCAAACAGAGCTGTTATAAGTTTTACTGAATGTGTGACCTTACATGCCATGATGATCAGGTAATTTGCATAAGATCCTAGAAAAATGTAGGTATTGTTGCATTATGAAAAGATATATGTGGTAAATGAACGCACAAATACCTAAACTGTTGGGTAGACCTGAACTCCTGGATATCACTCCTTGAGCAAAGATATGAAAGGGGATTCAGAGTCCGTCTTAGACCTACATACAGTTACAAACACAGATTTCTTTTGCAGTTAACAATAATTAACTATGAAAAGGTAAATGTGACATTTCCTACACAATGCCGAGATATTATTGTGCATCAGTGCATGCTTCCTTCTGATATGCATCCTTGTGTGTTTCAACCTTTGGGGTTAGAGAAAGAAACCGAAGAATAAACCCCCTTGTGTCCTTTAGGAAAGAGCAAGGTAAAAGCCTAAGGAAGAAAAATAAGATGTTCTTTACCATTGTTACATGTTCTTCATTTTTTACTAAACTCCAACCAGATGAGAGAAAAACTATTTTTACATTTCAAATGTTGACAAGATGTCAAACTAAGGTTTTAAAAACACTTTAAGGTTCAAACCTACACAACTGCAGCCTCCATGGATTTTTACCCCCTAGGCAAGGTTTGGTGTGATAAGGAACAAGTGTATTCGGTTGCTGTTTGTATTTGGAAGAACACTAATTTGTAATTTCTGAAACATCTGACGAGTAATAAATTACTAATTTTGCATGGATGGCTCGAAGCACATAAGTAATATGAAGATTTTTTTTTACAACAATATGGAGACATAGTTGAAAGAGCAACTGATGCATTTTATTTTCTACTTTTCTGCGAAAGGAGGGTTCAGTCTAATTGATATATCTGCATCATCTACGCTGAATTTTGACATGGTGATATTGTCAAATGTTTCTTCGTCAAAGTCACGCTTAACATAGAGAAACCTTTTTCTTTTGACTCGACCATTCATTGAAGTATAAGTTCAGTTTCAGCTGCCTAAGAGCATGTCTAACAGCCCCCCTAAAAAACTGGCCCGTATCGCGCGAGTAGAGGACCCTGTATTCGGTTTTTACAGGCCGAAAACGCGTGGAAAATATCAGTACCCGTATTCCCAACCCGTAAAACAGAATACTGATATTTCCCACACGATTTCGGCCCGTAAAAACAGGATTTTATCATATTTTGCATATCAGAACCAATACAACCATCATAGTGAATAAAAGTTTCAAAGAACACAATAATCATCATAATTATTACAATAATATTTTTCGGAACTGACAACAAATGTTCGAATCGAATAATCAAACAAATAACAAATGTTTCCACAATCAAACAAATAACAAATGTTTCATCTCACACATACAAGAATAGGAAATGAATGTAATAAATCATTGGCCATGCAACTGCCAGTGGTGATCGATCAGATCTTGGATGAGATGGTTATGAGTCTCGGCATCTTCAATGCTGCGATGCGCTGCAAGAAAAGCTTCAAGCCGATCAGCGTTCCCTCGGGTTGCACTCGGATGCCAACATTGTTATAAAAACATGGCAAGTTTAACCCTCTCTCATCTTCAAGGATCATGCTGTGAAGAATCACACAACATGTCATGATTTCAACAACTGTTTCCTTATCCAAAACCGTGCAGGACCCGAACAATGGCAAACCGTGCTTGCAAAACACCGAAAGCTCTCAATATCCTTGCGGGCTGCCTCTTGAGCTTTGGTGAACCAAGCTTATTTTTTTTGTCAAAGGCACGTCTTTTTTCTCTTTAATGGCATTCACAAGAGTTGCATAGTCGGGATAAATACCATTTGTAAGGTAGTACCCCATGATGTACTCATTGTTCATAACTTTGTTGTTGCAAGTTGGAGCATCATCCCTAACTATTCTTGCAAATAAAGAGGATCTATTTAAGACGTTGATGCCATTGAGTGTTCCCGGCAATCCAAAAAAACATGCCAAATCTATAACTCTTGCGATGCCACAACTTCAAGAACAATGGTAGGATCACAGTTTTTTCCACAATACATTCCGTCCCATGCTTTTGGACAATTTTTCCATGTCCAATGCATGCAATCGAGGCTACCAAGCATCCCAGCCAACCCCTCTTTTCATTCATCTCCATGAGTCTCTTTGTATCTTGCTTCGTTCGGAACTTGGAGATACGTCTCACCATACAAATTGATCACCATCTTGGCAAACATACGCACGGAATTCGTGGTTGTTTTTTGACCAATACGAAGGTACTCATCGGTATAGTCCGCTGGGATGCCATATGCAAGCACCCGCATGGCAGCCGCTATCTTTTGGAATGGACTAAATCCCATGACGAAGGTTGCGTTCCTCCGTTGCTTGAAGTAGTCCGAATTAGCCTCGCAGTCTCTGACGATGGTCTCGAACAAACTCCTATGCATTCGATATCTTCTACGAAAGAGGCAGGGAGGATAGGTCGGTACCTCGGCAAAATAATCTTGCATGAGCATTTCGTGGCCGAGCGCGCGGTTCCGTGGGATGCACATGCAACCCATCGTCTCCGTGTCGTCGTCACGGAGCATGGCGCGGTCCTCGATTTCTTCCATGCCGAGGACGAGCAACATCATCTCTGTGTCGTCGTCGTGGAGCAGCTTGTCGAGGTTCGAATCATCTGAACCCGAGGACGACCAATCGGTCGACGAATCCACCAAATCCTCCATAGACACCTCCGAGCTCATCTATCACCGTGAAATATACATCAGCCTCTATGCTCGTGCCGGCGAAAACAAAGATCGAAGGCTAGAAGAACTCACCGTGGGATTTGCGGCGGGGCAGTACGCGGCGGGGTGCGGCGGGGGCGCGGCGAGGAGCGCTGAGGTCCGGCGGGGGTATGGCGGGCGTCGAGGCACACTGGGGCGGCTCGGCGAGCGGCGGAGGGGGGGATACGCTGGTTTCCGGCGGTGGCAGGCAGGCGGATGTGGCAGCGGCGCGGGGGAAGGAGACTGGGGAATCTAAAATTTCCGCGCGCCCTAGAGGAAGCAAATAGATGGGTCGGCCTCCAGTTCGGCCTTCCAACCCCCACTAGTAGGGGTCGAGGTGCCGACCCGGGCCGGAACTGGGAATTTTCGATATGGGCCAGCTGTTTTACGGGGCCTGATAAACGCCGCGGACGCGCCGAAACCCGTATTTCGGCGGTTATTTTACGAGTTTCGGCGTTTTAGGGGCCCCTGTTAGACATGCTCTAAGTTGGCCTCAAATTGTACTCGACCATTCATTGTGTATGTACATTATTCTTGTTTCTATTTCTATTTCTGATTGAAAAGTCATTTAAGAGGAAGCTTGGGTTCTTGATTGACGAAATATTTATTTCCTACAAATTTTGACATGCGATATCGAAATGAAATAGTTGGGTTATTCTCCATATATTTCGAGAAAATTCAATGTGTTTCATTTCATTGAACATGAAGAAGACATGAGGGGTACAACCTCCACAGGAGGGACAGACACACACACAAACGACCATCCTCGCCAAGTGACTACGGCTAGGTGAGGAGGTGCGCCCAACTTCAGATCGCCATGACATAAGGCCTCCCCTAGCCTTGCCTCCAGCCAAGAATGGCGAGGTATCGAGACTCGGAGCAGCAGGGTCACGTCACAGCCATTGCCAGACACCTCCAGGGACGACCACAACTCCATGACTGCCCATGCCAACGTAAGTGATGAGTATTCCTTATTGATATGATGATTAAAAAAAATGGTTCACGATCTTCCCATGTAGTTTGCTAAATATAAAACATGAAGGGACGTTGTAAACTCATACGTTTCTATGTAAGAAGAAACTAAATTAGAGTAAGTGATGGGTATTCCTTATTTATTTTTTGAGACTTTGACATATGGCGGAGCGTGTGAGAATAGAGGACTGTAATTGCTATAATTGGGTCCAACCTAAGATACTTCAAATGGTATGGAATCAAATCTAGCTGAAACCTAAGATGTTTGTAATGGTATTATTAAGACACGTGAGAGAACTAATCGTATTCTTAGATGGGGGTCAATGCTTTCAAGGTAGGTGTTTCTCTGATCATATATCCTTTAATTTAGATCCCTTGCAAAGCACAATTCAATTTGCTAGTATGTATAGAAGTTTGTGTTTCCAACGAGATCGTTTCCAACAAGGATCGTCATTCAATGTAAATCAGAGAAAACACAAGTGTTAATACATCCCCTATACTATCCCACAAATAAGAAACATCAAGAAATGGTTTATGAAAATTTCACCTCCAGGATTTCAGCATCTATTAGAAGAAGTATCTCTAGAAAACTGCAGTGTTAGCCCGAATTGGAAAGGCAAAGAGCCAAAGACTTCACATCAATTATAAACTAAGTGAGGCAAGTAGCACAAGAGTGGATAAAACACTACAAAATAGAGGAAAAGCCAATATGATGCAGAAATTCAGCCTCTTATATTCTCTAGTATCACCAAGAAAGCACAAAACTTACGTGGAGAAAGGCTAAGAATAATAGGCAAATATGTTTGAAACAACTCCGTAAATAACTGGAGTAAGAACATGTGCATTACCCATCAAAGATGACACACCAGGCGACGAGGTACCGCACGGACATTCCGTCAAACACCCTGTGTGCGCCTGCCAGGCGCGCGTCTGAGGGTGATACCGTTATAGCCAGAGCATGCAGAGTGAGGCAGGGAACATGGCGTTCCAGCAAGGGCAAGCCGGCGCGGGGAGCCAGATGGGCCAGGGAAGTGGTAGGCACACCCGGGTTCGGACCGTCAGGGTGAACCTCATCGAACACCCGCCTCGTTGACGACGTGGACGACCAGTCCGACCTCTGCCCGCGCCGGAAAAGCTAGCGCCTCCTGCCTGGCACCCAACTAGTCGCCGCCGCCGCCGCCGCCGCCGCCGCGCGATCCACCCATCACGATGCTCGCCTGGACGAACGCCAGCGCATCCGCCTGACGTCGTATCCATTAACGAACGCCATCACCGCCAGCAAGCGGCACCGGCCCCCTCTTCGGCGACGGCTTAAATGAAGTCTGGGACGCTGCCGTTTGGATCCCTGACCTTGGCCCTCGGCGCAGCCTCCGGCCTGGCCACCCGCGCCGGCGCCGCTCAGGTGAGGAACTTGCTCAGCTCTGCTCCGTTGGCATCGCCACATGTAGCGGTCGACGTGGACCTCGGTAGCAACGAGAGGGAGGAAAAGCGCGGAGAGGAGATGGGAGGTAGGTTGTTTGCACAGAGAAGAAAAAGGAAAACGCGTTTGTGCGGGGCGTAGGGCAGATCCAGGCCGCGGAGAAGTTCCTTCTTCGTATCTTCCTCCCACACAGAAAAATCTGCCACGTGGCAGGGCCCCTCGCTTTCCCCTTCCCACAATAGATGATACACGGCTTTATTTATTTAGAAATTTTGAAGGGTACTTTTTCACAAAGAAGAAGAAGAAATAGAAAACACTGATTACAAACAATAGCCATCCATTTCAACTATAAAAACCGTAAAAAAAAAAGCTATAAAAACCGCCGCTGATTTCACATCCTCTCATATGCATGTGAAGAATGAAAACAACGACAATCGTCTTGTTATTCCTGTCAAACACGTTTGCTTCTGTATACCTCCCTTTTTCTTTTTCTTCACTATTTTCTTCTTCATCTTTTTATTCTTCCTCCTCCTGGCTTTCTTGTCGTCCTTGATCACTTCCACTTTGATAATCAGCTGCTCAAAGTTACAAGTGCAAAGGGCAACGTTGGCAGACATGTTCGTTAAGCACTTAACCTACCAGCAGTGGCACTAGCTAGGTACTCTCTCGTAGAGTTTTCAGGAAGAGAGGAAAATGAGACGGAGTCACGGAAGTTTCTTATAGCCGGGACGCTAACTTATCCTCAACGCATTCCATGACGCAGACCCAACGAGACGCGAAACTCAGGTCAACAAAACGAGAGGAAACTTCATGGAAACCGCCTCAGCCAATCGTCGCGCTGCTAAAGGAGGTGGATTCATCCACTCGCCACTCGCACTTTGCGGAGCGGAGCGTGACATGATAGTCGCTGCCATCCAACATCTATGATTCTCCTTTTCTCTTGTCAATTTATCATATCTTACTAGTAATACTCCAGGTATCACTAACGTATAATACTCCACCCGCCCACCTTGTAGTGTCAGATAAGAAATGCTATCTTAATCTCGTTGCAATTGAACCAAAGCTACTTCTTTGCTGAATGAAGAAGTACGAGCGTTCGCATGGCCCGAGGAAATTCCCTCCGAACCATCGTCGCTCGTCATTGGCATCGAGCACCACGCCCGCCCCTGATACATAACCAGCACCGTTCTCCCCGCAGGCAACCCCGTTCTGCTTTCCGCCGCTCGGCTCTATAGATTTTCCTCGTCCACATTCCCTCTGCTGAGCTTTTCCCGTTCCGGGGAAGCACGACGCAGCTCCGTTCTCCCCCTACACCCGTCTCAGCGTGGATCCCTCCCAGCTGGAGGCGACGGCACGTGCTGACAAGCAGTGTCTCTCTTCTCGATCGGCTGCGTCCACCGCGACGAGACCGATGGTGGCGTGGGCGGTGGGACGATGATGGAGCTGCCGGATGCGGCGCTCTGGCTCTACGGCTAGCTCGTCGGCCAAAGAAAGCGGCGGCGCGGGCCATGAACTCCTCTCGGTTGCCAAGAGCCCAAGACTACACGCAGGGAAACGAAGCAGGCGCCGGAGGACATTAGCGTGATCCGAGCGTCGCCGTCGACGACAACGCCTCGTGAAGGCGGTAAGCATTATGTGTGCCTCTCGGCTATTCTCTTTCCTTGCTTTTACATACGCTCTCTCGCACAAGAAAACTGTGCAGCCAGAGCCTCATAGGCTACTTGGTGCAGTCAGGGCATTAGATATGGTATTGATAATATTCGACGAATAAGGATTAATTATTTGGTATTTTTTATGGATTATATATTTATATGAGGTTTTCAAAGAGGATAATCCGATAAAATAGGCCTAACCCCAATATTCAGACAACAAACTTAGTTCACCGGTCCAGCTATGTATGCTACTATCATATAACTTGCTTTGTTATACAAAAAGTGTAAAGATTTGGCTATAGTTTACTATTATACGCTTTGTGCTCAGATTTTTTACATAAAAGAAACATGTGTCTAGTTTTATGGGTATACTAACCGAGTCTATCCCGAATCCGCTGCATATCCGCAGTTCGATATAATCCAGATTTGGATCCGCATCCGACAATTATCCGCTCTAAGGTACGTGGTATGGAAATAGTGATATCCGATCCATTTACATTCTTTATGAGTACTGGTGAAGAAAATCCGCTACCACACAAAAAATTGCCCCCCCCCCCCCCCCCCACCCACCCACAAAAAAGGAGACATTCTGAAACCTGAGGGCTTTTTTGATTCAAACGATTTGAAAAGCACAAGAACTGGAAAACCGTAGAAATAGTATGTCATGACATCTGAAATCCTACATGAATTAGTTACAATCAGGAAAGTTTTATGGAGATTAGGTAGATGCCATAGTTGTCATACACACATAGGAAATTTTGCAAGAGGTCTAACCTCTTGCTAGAAATCCTATGGGGTTGTACTATAGAAAAGCAATCCATTGAAATTTTGGAGGGTTCAATCCTTTAAATAGAATAGCCTACAAAATTCCTTCGAGAATCCGTTGAATCAAACAAGCACTTAATCGATTTCGTCGACACATCAACTCTTGCCAATTAAGCCCGCCTCCGTAGTCTCCCTCAAGTGGCCGCCATTTCACCGCCTCGTTGATGGCACTAGCACGTAGACGACAACCGACAGGAGGAGCTATACATATCCAATTAGGTTCACTTAATATTTTAAGTGAGTGAGAAGGAATGTCATTTTTAATCTCATCAATAGTTAACGCAAGATAAGAATGATATGTATAGTATGTACAAGTACAATACTCAAGTTCTACCCAACTGAACATCTTCTAGACAATAGGTACTGTATCAATGTGTTGAGAATGACGAGAATGCCGAGGCCGGCCTGAATGAGTAATGACGACAATACTAAGTCAAGAACATTTGGTCCGCTGCCTGCATATCATTGCGTCGATGCCATAATGCTGTTGCGGTGAGTTTTGTTTCCTTATATTTGTGTTAACTTCATTCCTCCAAAAGTGTGTTTGTTCTGCAATTGAGCCAATCATAAATTTTGACTTGCCTACAGTTTTGGACTTAATTTCTTAGATATGAATTGTACACTTAGGTTGAAGCAATCAATGTGGTTGTATTTCTGTTATAATGCTTATATGTCATATTGTCCTGTTAGGTATGGTACCACAGCTCTGAAGTGTACATTTGTGATTTAAAAAGTTACATTTACCTAAAGTGCAGTTTATATACGTGTCTTTAGACTCTCGGTGAAAAGCCATATCATAGGGTATTTGGCCCCAAGTTCAGACCAAACCAGGTGACATGCAACTGAAAGTTTGGCAATCTGCACTATGCTTGCCGCACTACTTTTTATTGTTTCAAAGAGCATATGATATAGTTCCATTATTTTGCATTAGATAAAAAAAAGGTATACAAATACCAGTCCAAGTATCCAAGATGAGCATAATACCTCTAAAACATATGAAGTTATGAACCAACATAATAGCCACCTGCAATTTGGCTAAGTACTGTCACACATCAATTAATCAAATAAGTATATAACTGCAAGGTATATTGCTTAATTCTGCTGAAATATTACTAATCTATGATAGTACTGCAATAATACTAGAATGGATCTACACGTCATCTCATCACATGAAACCTACACAATTTATTCATTGTAGTTCTCGACAGTACGGATTTCCTGTGGAGACATTCTGTATTGCTAAAGAAAAATCCAAACTGTTTTGTACGCTAAGCTTCATTTTTGTTTTAGTTTTAGTTTTAGTATGTAAAAGTATTGTGGTGTGAAGCATCGGGTAAATAAGTCAAAATCTCGTGTTGATCACCTATGTCTTTTGTAGAAGTCAGGCAATTTTGCTAGCCCTTACCTCGCACAAAATATCTTTCTAGTACCCGTTTGTGATCATTTTTTTATGCAATTCATTTTATACAAGGAGTTAAACTTCAACTCACTCTTCAGGTGGAAAAAATCAGAATCAAAATCCAGTGGATGCACGACCTGTTGCAGAAGCATCACAAATGCCTGGCTCGGTGACGAATGCTGACTTAGATACCCCAGAATCCGTCAGGTTGTCCACTCCCCAACTTTCTTTCGTCTGTCAAAAGGTTGATCGACACAAGCTTGGTGAGGCGCAGTACCAGGAGGAGGGTTTCATAAGTTATTCTGACAATCTGAGCTGACTTTGGTCGTCCAGGAAAATGGAGTGCCATAATCCCCATATAGGTCATGTTGGATAGTTGTAGACCTGTAGTAGTGTGACAACCTTGCATCCCATACAGGACATGTTGGATAGCTATAGGTCTCTAGGTCATTGTCTTAATTTTTTTCCAGCAAAGCTATCTTAATTGTTCTCTCCTTGTACTCCAAGATATTGAGAAATTCTTGAAGACAATTGAATGATTGAGTAGTTGTATAAACATTATTATTAATTTATCTATAATTACAGCAACTGTAATTGAATGATTGAGTTTCGATGTAATAAAGGTAGAATCCTTGTTCGAGATATTGAGAAATTCTTGAAGACAATGCCTCTATATATGTGATAGGTGTGGACCAGGAACCGTTTGTTATCGAGTGGCCGTCCTCGTACCATACCAACTGACTTGCGGTCTACTGACTAAAAGTCCAATTTATTCACTAGGAATGATAGAAGATGTGGTATATGGACATGCTATGGTGAGGCGTTGTTTCAAATCCAGCAAAACACAAATTGTGACATTAAAAGCAGTGTCCTTTTGTGGCCAGGTTTGGCACCGAGAGTTTGCTCGGCTTCTGAACGGACTGGCCATAGCGAAGGTCAGCCGGCTTATCAATCGCCATCCTCCACCTTCCTTCACTCAGAGAGAAAATAGATCATTGTGAAAATGTTACTAAGTGAGGTAGCACGATTTTTTTGTTGAAGACTAAGTCGACCCTAGAAAGCCAAATAGACCAAGATATGGTGGTATTGTTTCAAATCCGACAAAACTCAAACTTTGACATTAAAGCAGTGTCCTTTGACATGGACTGCTACGGTGGCATTGTTTCAAATCCAACAAAACTCAAACTTTGACATTAAAGCAGTGTCCTTTGGCCATAGCGATGGTCAGCCGGTTGCTCCTGCCATCAGCTTCAGCTTATCCATCGTCATCCTCCACCTTCCTTCACTGGGAGAGAAAAGAGATAATTCTGAAAATCTTACTAAGCGGGGAAGCATGATCTTTTTTTTTTGTTGAAGACTAAGTGGTTCCTAGAAAGTCAAATAGACCAAGATAGAGCTCCAAAAATTACCCAAACAGTATTATAAAACATGAATATTATTGCCCATCGCCATCCTCGGCATTCCTTCACTAATGGAGGAAAGAAATCATTCTGAAAATGTTACTAAGTGGGGAAGCACTTTGTTTTGTTGAAGACTAAGTTGTTCCAAGAAAGCCAAAAGACCAAGATAGAGTTCCAAACTGTCACACCCCGCCCCCTTGCCGATATGACTGTCGACGTGCTGGCACCAGATCGAAGCACTGATTTCAGGAATAGATGTAGAAGAAAGAGATCGAGAGGATAGCGAGGAGAAGGAATTATATTCCATTCATCAGTTCTGTTCGATGTCCCTCATGTTGACCTCGTGCATCTCTTTATCCCCTGCTCTCCAAACCTTGATTTGTTGGGCTGAGCCACATCATCAGCCCATCACTTTGCGGCCCATAGGGTATGTCGGGTGTTACACTACCGCCTCGGCAAAACATTGCTTGCCCCCAAGCAATGGCGTGATTAGGTCGCAACACGGTGTAGCTACACTTCGGCACTGAGGTCGCCTGGCCTTGACACAAAACGGTAGAAGCAACGCATAGATTGAGGCTATACCTGGATCCCAAGGTTCTGACAAGTCATCCAGACCTATGATCAGTCTGTATGCCCGAGCATCAATCTTGTGCATTTTCTTGTCTTCGGTCAAGCTCAAGTTCTGACCAAGCAGCTCACTGATAGAACCATTTTTTCCTCCAATTGGGTAGCAATCAGACAACATTTTTAGCCTATGAGAAAATCTGAACCGACAAATTGAGTAAGGAACTGCATGTCCTGGGCAACCTTGATGTCTCCAAGAATAACAATCAGCTGAAAAATATCATAATCCACACCATGGTTGTCAGGTTGTAGTACCCGGATTGCACTAGCAGATCTTCCATGGGGTAATAATTCCTCTCCAGCTGGTGCCAATGAATCTAGAAACATTTCATTTATGTCAAGCTGGAAAAATGGAACTGGTTTACCATTTTAATTTGCTTTAATGATGCCCCATCGTCACAATCCTGACACTTTGTTGTGAGCATATTCTTAGCTGCAATAACGAAAAAAGCTCCACAATATCTCATGGCCGCATGTGAACCAAATATGTTTAGAACACATAGAGACAGGGGTGCAATCATCGAGTCAATTGGTAGGATCTCTCTTCACACAGGCTGAAGCTTGGAACTTTGCAAATCCATGATGGGAACCCCGTGGAAGGAAGCCACAAAATGCCTGGATCCCACTGACTTATGGTTAAATGGATGTTCTGTGGACCCCTGATCTTGAATAAACAGGCAGCTGAGTCATACCACTGTAAACTTTGCAGCCAGATAGTTTCTACACCATGAACGGCAAGAAGAAACTGAGGTGAACGCCATCCATAGCCCTCGGTCCAACAAGCGCCAGTGAACTTAATAGTGAGCACTAATTTCTCAATAACCATCAACTTTGTATCTTCAGAAGAAATAATGATGTATCCAGGCCTTTGCTGCTCCAAATTGAACTGTGTCGGGTGTGCAATAGGACACTCAAACACCATATGTGCAGAAGCAAACTCAATACTGGTAGGTTGAACTGGAGGACCAGGCAGAGAAAGTGTCCGACAGGGCAAACATGGGTCCTAGAGATGGACCGACTGATCAGGCGGGTGTGGCGGTACTGGAGGTGGTGATGACATAGTCACAGAGCTGCGGAACTTACTCATTTGGGCCATGCACACAAGGCATCGAACAATGTGCACTCGAGATACCCACTTGATGAAGCGGTGCAGCTTCACCCCACTAATCCTCTCAGGCGTTCCATCAAACAACGCAAATGCACAAGGTAACTCATCTTTTACTTGCACTTGCTCCTTATCATCTGACTCGGCTAACATTCTATCAAGCACCTGATTGGCAGCAAGCTGCTCAGCCATGCCTGTACACTTCTGAGAGGTGATTGCTGCTACAGGACCCATGGAATGGTGCACGGAGATGGCATCCACGGGAACCAATAATGCGCCGCCCTCGTCGGGGTTGACCTCCTAGGTGACAACAACTGCAGTGCTTGTCTTTGTAGGAATTGCCTCAAACACCTTGCCGTCAATTTGAGGACTGGTGCTTGACGATGAGCACTTCCCGGACTCCATGGGCAGGAAGACGTCGAGCTTTGGCTGAGAACGAACAACAACGATGTTGTTCTCTAGTTGGAACGCACTTGCCGCCTTGGGGATGAGCTGTGGGCGCTCGAGGCCATTGACATCAGCGAGCGAGAAGCTCTCGTCAGCCTTCATGAGCCCGATGCCATCGGCAGTACAGCCAGCCACGAGGTCGCCTGGGAAAGCCTTGTGGCTTGCACCCAGGTAGCCAGGTAGGGCACCGGCTCCAAGGTGAATGTCAGCGGGTGCCTATGTGCGGGAGCTGCCACCTCCAGCTGACCCATGGTAGTTCTGCTCAAAGTCGGTGTGGACGCCATCGCACTAGAGATGCGAGCTAGTGCTTAGGCCTCTGCCTCCATATTCTGCGCAAAGGAATCCCGACGGCGCTCCATGCCGTCCCAGGAAGCCTGCCTGCGAGCCATATGCGCCAAAGTTGCATCCGTGGACTTCAAGAGCGCTGTAGTCTCCTTCATCCGCTCGAGTGATGCTTTGAGGCTCATGGTTACTGCTAGACTCTCCTCCATCTCCTCCATCGTAGTTTCCGCCGCCCTTATCATCTCCGCACAACCAAATCGAATCTGGGAGGAACGGGGATATCTTTTGTCGATTTTTCTCGAGATTAACCTAGCTCTGATACCAAATTGTCACACCCCGCCTCCTTGGCGATATGGTTGTCGACGTGAGACACCAGATCAAAGCACTCATTTCAGAAATAGATGTAGAAGAAAGAGATCGAGAGGATAGCTTTCTCGGAACAATTACTAATAAAAAGATGTTTAATGGTCTCCTAATCTCCGCAAAAAAACACACTCCCCCACAAAACAGTGGAAAAGCTTTTCCCCACAAATTATTGGGTGTACATCTGTACACCCAAGTACACATCTGGCTCCACCCATACCAGACCCGTTGTAAGGCTTCCAAAGATTTTTCGATAAATGGCGCTTTATTAGTCAAAAAGTTTTAAGCATTATACCCAGCCTCAGCATAACCAGGATACACACAGCCGTTTTATAGTCTAGTATGTAGCAAAAAATAAAGTGAAAGCGAAAGGAAAAAAAAGCAACTTGTCTAAAGCTTCATTGGCTTCGATCCTGCGGCTATGCAACCACCCATGTCGGGAAATAAACTCCTTGGCCGTATTCTCCAATCGCGAAGACACCTTCATAACGAGATCGCGATCCTCCAAACGCTGAAGTGGCGACCATGAACAGAGCAAAGATGTACACCGAAAAATGACCTGCATAATAGAAGACTTTTTATCATCAAAAACCTTATCATTTCTACATAGCCAGAGCGACCATGCAACAAGCGCTCCCACTCTGATAATCGTTTTGTACGTAGAATCCACCCCGTTTAGCCAATTGCCAAAAAAATATTTGCAATACTACGAGGTGGTACAAGGTAGAACCTATCTGAATGATTGACCATATAGACCTAGCAACCCGAAAATTGAAGAAAAGGTGTTTTATTGTCTCATCCTCGTGACAGAACACACATTTCGTATAATCTTTCCAATTATATTTTACAAGGTTATATTTAGTAAGAATCACCCCTCAACGAAGATACCATGCAAAGACCTTTGTTTTGAGCGGTATCTTCATCCTCCAGATGTTTTTATTATTTATAACCGGTTGTGTCGGAACGCGTAGTGCTTTGTACATAAGTCATCCAAAGATATATGATCCAGTCGACCTTCTTGCAAAAATGATTTTTTCCTTTGCAAATTATTTGTTTAGTTGACCATATAATGTTCATGTTTTATTAATACAGTTTGGGTAATTTTTGGAGCTCTATTTTCATCTATTTAGCTTTCTCTATTTCCATCTATTAATGCTTAAAACTTTTTGAGTAATAAAACGCCCTTTATCGAAAAATCTTTGGAACCCTTACAACGGATCTGACATGGGTGGACCCAGATGTGTACTACACCCAATAATTTGTGAGGAAAATCTTTTCCACTGTTTTGTGGGCAAGTGTGTTTTTTTGCGGAGATCATGAGACCATTGAACAACTTTTTATTAATTGTTCTTTAGCTAAACTTTTTTGGCGCACGGTTAATTTCACCTTCGATCTTTCACCTCCAATCAATATTACGAATATGTTTGGTAATTGGTTAGATGGAATAAATAGACAGTCTAAGGCAATAATCGGAATTGGGGTCTCTGCTTTATGTTGGTCTATATGGAAAATCATCTTGTTATTCCACGTTGGCTTCTTTTTTTTTTTAGCACAACTGCGTATATTCATATGGGAAATACAAGTACAAGTACCAGTACAGGAATATACGCACGCAGAACCAGGCCGACGCCACCACAGAACAACACAACAGCAGCGCCGCCGCCGTCGCCGGAGACGACGAAGCTGTACCACCCGCTTATCGGACCGGAGAGCACCTCCACACTTGTAGACGGCCGCAGGAGCTGTCCGCCTCCCCGAGACGGAACCGAAGACGCTGAACGAGCTCGACCAGCACCCTCCACTCGCCGCCGACCACCTTCCCTGCGCTGACCAAGGAAACCGCCCGGAAGAAACTTCTGTACAAGCGATGGCGCCGGCCGGCGACACCAACCAGCAAGCCACCGCGTCCCCAGAACCTCCACAGCAAGGCCAGAAGCCACCTTGCCATGACGAAGATGAGGTCGAGGAACAAAAGCTCCAAAGGATGGCCGCCACCTCCGCCGCGGAGACCACACCCAGAGCACCACCACCCACCAGATCGACGGATCTGGGGGTACCTAACGCCAGAAGCTTCACGGCTCCGCCAGCCATGGCCTCGCCGTGATGGGGAAGAAGCTCTGGCCATCTTATTCCACATCGCCGCCTCCACCACCACCATGTCAGCGTCGATGGGGAGCCCTACCCTACTATCTACAGGCCTCAGGCACAGATCGACGACCCCTCCACCCTCCCGCCGCCACAAGGACAGCCGGAGAGGGAGGCGGCCGGCGATCCGGCCGTCGGCGGAGCAAGGGAATACGGCGCCCTTCCTTTTGCCTCTCCCGGGTACTGTTCACGAGAGGGAAAGTTGGAAACCACACGTTGGCTTCTGTCTACCCCGCTTTCTCTTTTTCCTCTACTTTAAACTAAGTGAGGCTAGTAACCATGGTTTTCGAGTCGTTTTCTCAAAATCAGGGCGACTCGCCACTATTTAGCCAACTTGTGGCAACTCTACAGCGACTACGGTCAACTAATCGCCAAGCCGGAGGACTGGCGACTCGACTTGGCTAAAACCTGCCAATAGCACAAAAGCGAAAAAAAACACTAAAGCAGAGGAAAAACCGGAAAAGCTAACATGATGCAAAACTTGCCCTCTTCTATTCTCTAGTACCACAAAGAAAGCACAAAATTTAGGCGGAGAAACGCTAAGAATGATCTTGGCCCTCGGTATCAACAAGAGAAAGGAAAAGTGGAGAGGAGATGGACGTTGGCGCCGGGCTAGAAATCCAGCTAGTGGGGCAGGCGAGACTGTTTGAAATGGAAGGCGAAGAGAAGTTTCTTCTTCCTCCGATTCTGTCTCTTGACGTACCAGCGCCCCTTCTTCGCATCACACAGTAGAAACACGACTTCGTTTACAAATAAAAGCGTACACACACATTGCATATACATGCCACTAATACCAGTAAACCACAACAACCATTCATTTTAGCTACTCCTCCTCCTTCCAGAAATTCTTAAAAAGTACATGAATAGCAAAGAAAATCGTCTTGTTATTCCTGTCAGACACGTCGGCTTCTGTCTACGCCGCTCTCTCTTTTTCCTCACCTTTTTATTCTTCTTCTTCCTCGCCTTGTTGCTGTCCTTGATCACTACCACTTTGACCAACTGCTCAATGTTACAGGTGCAAAGGGCGATATTTATAGAACGGCGAACTGGTATCTCTTAGACATATTTTTTTACGGAATTCTCGAATTTTTTTTTTACTGTGCTCACCTGCCTCGATTACCAAGTATATATGCCAAATGCCATGTGGTGCGGCGGCCGGGTATCGCTTGCTTCTCATTGATTTTTGACGTTGCTTACCATAGATGCCTTGTGGTGTCGCCCGGATTTTGGACGCCACCACCGCCGCCAGGGTATAATATACCTTGTACTTGCCGAAACCAACGGTTCGTCAGCTCCCTTCAAATGCGGCAAAGCTAGACAGCGATCGCGAGACTGGACTGACGCGATAACATTTGGCGACGGCGATTTGCACAAAAATAATCCAAAATTTAAAGAAAAGCACATACTGAACCTCCGGGCGAAACTATTTCACCCATCTAACCCTTATCGGCGCCACACATGCCAGTGTGGCGCCCCTCCTGCCGGCGCCACTCTCTCAGCCGACGTGGCGCCCTCGACGCTGAGCTGGTGCGCCAATCCGACGTGGCAGCATGTGTGGCGCCCCTCCCAACGGCGCCACACATGCCCTTACAATTGCCCAAAACATACTGTGAGACAATTCGTCTGGGACTTAGTCGTTTTGGCGAGGCTCTATGTGTGGCGCCGACGCCACGAGCACCGTACTAGCATGTGTGGCGCCGATGCCGCGGGCGCCACACAAAGAGCCTCACCAAAACGGCTAAGGACTTATCGTCCGGAGCCCCTGGATGTTTTCGACCCAATAGTTGATATAGGTTGGCATGTGTGGCGCCGATGCCGCGGGCGCCACACAGTGCAGTGTGGCGCCACTGTGGAGGACGTCACACATTGACTTGTGTTAAAAACCTGAAAAATCCTACCAAACTCCAACAGTTTTGAGTACAACATTGGACACAACAAGTAGCAATTTCAGAACATACACATATAACACTTCATAGCTCACATCGTAGCAAGTAGATTCAAACAACAAGTAGCATTACAGACATGGTTCGAAATGACATAGGGTTCACAACTCGATACTTATGAAGATATAGTTCACAACAACACGGAGCACATCCTAGTGTCGTCCTCGACGTGTCGTCCTCACGGGCTACTTCCGGGCGGCCATCCTCTTCGTCCGCTGCCGTGGCTCTTGTTGCTGCTGCTCCTCCTGCTCCTCCTGCTCGTCCTCCTCTGAAGATAACGGCTCGTCGTTCCTTTTTTTTTTTGAGGGTAAAACAGTGGGGTTAACCCACTGCAAATTTTTTTTTTATTAATAATAATAATAAGAGAGTACAAAAGCATAAATTACAAAGAGAGTGAGAAACTCTCAAGAAAGAAAAAAGAAAACTAAACTAAACTATGGTTTGAAGCCATTCTTTAAAAGAGGTAACATGCTTTTTCTTCATTCTGTGGACCAACATTTTCAACTCTTGAGTGTAGATAGCTTTCCAGGACCTGAAAGTGGCATTTTGATTCTCAAAGAGCTTATTATTTCTCACAATCCAAATTCCCCAGGCTGCCAGAATTATCACATCCATTGCAAATGGTAATTTTAGTAATGTTCTCATCTCTTCAAAGGCTTCCATAATGGATAATCTTCTATCTCTCTGTGGGCATATAGAATTCCAACATTGTTCCGCTAGAGGACACCTCCAGAATAAATGAACTAGTGTTTCTTCCACGTGACACTCCATTGCAACACATTGATAGTTTTGAAGTTGGAAGTTTTTCCTTCTTAGCAGGTTCCTTGTATTTAATCGATCATGCAAGAGCAGCCAGAAGAAAAATTTATGTTTTGCTTGGCATGAAGTCTTCCAAATTCTGTTGAAAATTTTGGGGGTGGGAGTAAAACCAATCATGGCTTTATAAGCTCTTTGTGAAGAGAATTCACTATTTCCCCAAATATAAGTCCACTGGTCTCCATTGCCTTCTTGTACTCTTATGAGAGCATTTTGGCAGATCACTTCAAAGTTCTGATATTCTTCATAAGCCTGTTGTGAGAGTGGCAGATGAAACAGGTCTTCCAGGTATTCAGTATGGATTACCTTCTCAACATTCCAGTCTGTATGTTTAGCAAATGTAAAAAGGTGAGGAAATTTTTGGTGCAAGCAGTTTTGTTCCCATAGATCTGTCCAGAAGTTTACAGTCCTTCCATTCCCCACAGAGCATTTAGCTAAACCCTTGTAAATATCAAGAAGCTTGAGATGTGATTTCCACCAGAAAGAACCTTCCAAACTATTTGTGGGTAATTCTCCATTACTGTAATATGAACCTCTGATTAAATGTACCCAGGGTATGTCAAGGTTATTGAAGAATTTATGAAGATTTTTCAGCATAAGTGCCTTATTCTGTACTTCCAAGTTGAGGACTCCCAATCCTCCTTGCTCTTTAGGTTTGCAGATTTTTTTCCAGGCTACCAGAGCAGAACCCTTAGCTTGCACTTCTGTGTGTTTTTTTCTCCATAAGCAATGTCTCATATATTTCACCACTTGTTCTTTTATAGTAACTGGGACATCAAAGCAGCACATGAAGAAGATTGGCATGGATGACAGTACTGATTTAACTAATTGTAGCTTTCCACCATAATTTAGAAAATCTGCAATACCACCAAGCCTTGCTTGAGTTCTCTGAATAATTGGCATAAAATGTTCCATGCTAGGTTTGACAATACACAGGGGGAGACCAAGGTAAGTGAAAGGAAGAGACTCTTTTTTGCAATTAATTGTTGCACCAAAGTGATTGAGCCTTTCTTCACTTAAGTTTATGGGTATCATGCTTGATTTGTTGTAATTAACCCTCAGTCCAGTTGAATTAGCAAAAGTTTGAAGCAGAGCTTTTAGACAGATTAAATTCCTTGCATCTGCTTTCATAATAACCAAAGTGTCATCTGCATATTGAATTATGGGGAAATCTGGGCAGGCACTGCAAGGTATTGGCCTTTCAATCAAATTTTGTGACATTGCCTTATTCAGAATAGATTGAAGAAAATCTGCTGCTAACACAAACAGTAAGGGTGAAAGGGGATCCCCTTGTCTTACCCCTCTCTTACAATAGAATTTTTTCCCAGGAGTACCATTAAGAAGGATTGCTGAGGTACCAGAATCTAGAATCATTTTGATCCATTTGATCCATCTAGCTCCAAAACCTCTTGCTTTAAGGATTTCAAGAATTGTGCTATGTTCAATCTTATCAAAAGCTTTTTCAAAGTCAAGCTTAAGGATAACAATCTCCTCCTTGGATTTATGACATTGAAACAAATATTCAAAGGCCCATCCCAAGCAGTCTTGTATAGATCTTTGTTTCAGAAAGCCATATTGATTCTTATGCACAAGTTGAAGAATAATTTTCTGTAGTCTATTAGCCAGCAGTTTGGTGATGATCTTGAGAACAGAATTGAGCAAGGAAATTGGTCTGAAGTCACTTGGATGTAGGGGATTATCAGTCTTTGGAATGAGTGTAATAAAGGAAGTATTAATACTTTCCATGTTTAAATCTCCATCATAGAAATTTCTTATCAGATCCTTGACATCCTCTCCAACAATTTGCTAGCAATTTTTGAAGAATTCATTATTGAAACCATCAGGTCCTGGTGACTTGTCATTTGGTAGATCTTTTATGACATCTTCAATTTCTTTATCAGAGAAAGGTTCCTCTAACTGTGCACTAGTTGTAGAATCCATACCTTCTCCAAAAAACTCTGACAAATTAAAATGCATGTTTGGTTTGTCAGTTTGCCCCATTCTTTCTTTAAAGGATTTCCATAAGATCTCAGCTTTACTATCATGATCTGTAATTTCTGACAAGCTCTCATTCATCAGCATAGAAATGAAGTTGTGTCTATAATTGATTGTTGCTTTGTTGTGAAAGAATCTTGTATTTGCATCTCCAAGCTTCACCCATTTAATTTTACCTCTTTGTTTCCAGTAAGTTTTTTGATTTTGAAGGAGAGTGATAACATGACTTTTTAAAATGTCTCTAAGATTCCATTCCTCAAGAGAAAGGGTTCTGATCTCTTCAAGATTGTCCAAGAATTCAATGACTGAATTAACTTTATCAATTAGCTTTCTGAGGCATGGCAGATTTCTTGCCCAGGTCTTGATAATTTTCCTCAAATTCTTCAGTTTTGCAGTAATTCTTTTGGCAGGGTCAGTGTGTCCAACTGGAATTTTCCAACTATTTTCCACAATTTGCTTAAAATCACTATGTTGTAGCCAGTAATTCTCAAATCTGAAGACTCTTGCTTTAGGAATACTAGTTCCAATAGAAATGACACAGGGTACATGGTCAGAAGTGGGCTTGACTAGAGGGTTAACCAAGGTGGAAGGGTAAGAACTTGTCCAAGAAGCAGAAGTAAAAAACCAGTCCAGCCTTTCAAGTAAAGGATTTTTCTGCATATTACTCCATGTAAATTTTCTACCTTTCAGGGGTAATTCCACCAACCCCAGATTACTGATAGCTTCATTAAAAAGAAGCATTCCATTGATATCTCCTCCTGGTTTATTTCTATCTGAAGGTTGTCTGATGAAATTAAAGTCTCCCAAGATCAGCCAGTCCATATCATCAGGCATGACAATGTTGGTGAACCACTCAATAAAATTAGCTTTCCTGTCTGCTTGACTGGGTCCATAGACATTAGTTAAAATCCAAGAATTCCTTGAGAGATTACAGGTGAATGACACTGATATAGAGAATTCATTTTGGAAAGCAAGAGAACCAGTGAAAAGGGAGCTATTCCAAATAATTATTATTCCCTCTGCAGCACCTACTGAGGGCAAGAATTCAAATTTATTGAATTTTTTTGGACAGAATTTCTTAATATAATCCATATCAAATGATTCCCTTTTTGTTTCTTGTAAGCAGATGATGTCACAATTTGATTCTTCAATTTTGCTGGCTAGAGCAAGCCATTTCTTCTCAGAATTAATGCCTCTGAGATTCCAGTTTAAAATTTTCCATAATCTTTTGTGATCCATAAAAAACTAAAGGAATTTTGATTTTCTCATGGAGACAACTAGTGCTCCAAACAACATTACACTGAGCACTGATGAAAGCACTTAAGCAAATCCTGTGTAAGCAAAACATTGACAAGCACAGCCTGTGTAAGCAGAAGCACAGGTCATGGCTTATACAAATTTGCAATACAAATATCCATTGCAACCATAGTTTCCACAAAAGCAACCCGAGCAAGAGTTTACTGACTGTCCAATAAGTACAAAACACTGAAGGCATATTCCATTTTCCCACAAAAGCAATTATTTTGACTAACATCAGGAAACTTTATTTGGTTGGCCTTTTTTTGGCCTGTGGTGCTACTCCACCAGCAGCACTTGTTCCCTTGTCCTTGCCAGATCCACTAGCTTGAGGCTTTCCTTTCTTTGCCTTGTTCACTGTTGCAGAAGTGTCTACAGCTGCACCAGGTGCTTTCTTGCTTGCTTCCAGCTTATTTTTCTTCATCAGCTTTTTCTCCAGCCCTTCTTCCTCCACCTTACAGAAAGATGCAGCCAAATTTTTTACAACTTTATTATGAATCAAGGGAGGGGCAGCATTGCAAACTAGACAATTTTTATCAACACAATTGTCATGATTTTTAAATCCATCATTCAGAAGAGTCAATCTAGGACTTCTTCTTACCTCTGATTCAACCAGTGGCACTTTTCCATCCCTTCTCTTTCTTTTAGGGGAGAGAAAGGCTCGTCGTTCCTCATCCTCGACAAAGATGATCTCCGCGGTGGCCCCTCATCCTCCTCAATGACAACCTTCTTTCCTCGGTTGACATAATCTTCCGGAGTGTACCGGTTTGGAGCCTTACCCCTTGGCTTGAACTGGTAAGCTGACCGTGGGGCTTGCTTGGAGGTATGCTTTGACTCAGAATTTCCTCGTCGTCAGGAATCTTCACAAACATGAACACATGAGATTACAAAAGTTGAAATTAGTAAGAACATGTTTGACAGCAACAAAATAGTCCATACCTCCCGCTCTTCAGAAAGAGAGGAGAGAAAGAAGAGAAAGAGAGGGTCGGGCTGGGGGCGGGCGCCACACTTAAGTGGATGTGTGGCGCCCGTGGCATCGGCGCCATACATGCTAGTGTGGCGCCCGTGGCATCGGCACCACAAGTAGAGGCTCGCCAAAACGGCTAAGTCCCAGACGTCCGGAGCCCTGGATGTTTTCGACCGAAAACTTGATATAAGTTGGCATATGTGGCACCGTTGGGAGGGGCGCCACACATGCTGCCACGTCGGATCGGCGCACCAGCTCAGCGTCGAGGGCGCCACGTCGGCTGGGAGAGTGGCGCCGGCAGGAGGGGCGCCACACTGGCATGTGTGGCGCCGATGGGAGGGGCGCCACACAAAAGGGTTAGATGGGTGAAATAGTTTCGCCGGAGGGTCAGTCTGTGCTTTTCTTTAAGTTTTGGGTTATTTTTGTGCAAATCGACTTTGGCGACGTCAGTGATAGATACACATCGGTTGACAAGGTATTAACTTGTCAATGCCTACGGATTGTAGACTAGGGTTTAGTTGGATGTAGAGGGCAAGTAGATCTCGAAGGTTACAGCCAAAAAGTACTCGATGAATATAAAACTAGGGTTGTGTTGACAGTAAATTCGATCCTTTCTTTGTCCCTCGACTCCCCCTTATATAGGAGGTGGAGCCGAGGGTTTCGTGATACACAAGTTTATAGAGTACGGGAGGGTTTCTGACCCATCCCGCAAGATTACAAGTATCGTTTCCTAATACAACTCTAGCTTTCCTTAATAGCATCTTGGGCTTCCGAATCTTCTTATTCTTCGGGTCGTGGGCCTTTAGTAAACCCCGGGTACCATCTTCGGCAGGCCCATTGGGGATGCCTATGTCAGTAGCCCCCGAGATTTTGCTTGAATCGCAGAGTCATGGAAAATCTCCAACTTTAATCATTCAACATATCTGCTGAATTCATCACATATCTTTAGATACGCAATTCTATATTGTACAGGGATAATGGTAGTTGGGTCTAGTTCATCTGACGAATGAGGTACTAGTTAACTGCTCTAGTGGCAATCCGCAAAAACCTACTTCAAGATCATGTCCCTGGACATGATCTCGGGATACTGGTGTAAACTTCGACAGGCGCCGCTTAAGGTCTTACCATTCTGTCGAGTCCCAGTCATATTTTATCGGGTACCTAACGCGTCCGTTAGGATTTATCTTCGTATCTGTTGATATGGAAAAAAAAAAGTAGCAAACCGACGTCAGAGACGGCGCTACGCCGCACAGAACGGATCTGGGGTCTTACCTTCGCAATGTTTTGCGGCTTTCAGAGGTTATTCGCTACTTTGGCGCTCTGAGAATATATTATCGAGTGCTTTTTCGGCTGCTGGAATAGCACATTTTATCGAGTCAATGTATGACTTATTTTGCCTTCCCGATGGGAGTATATGTAGAGTTATTTGTATAACTCGGAATATGCTCACTTCTTCTTTTTTCTTCTTTCTTTCTTTCTCTCTTTTTCTTTATAATTTCATCGGTCACGCGAACAGCGTTCCCGATGGGAGTAGCCCCCGAGGCTACGGCCAAGGACTTGTGCTTGGTTGTAGGCTCAACACTTTATTGCCTCATGTCAATATATTTTCATTCTTTCTCGAATTTTTATATTTATCGGGTGCGCGACCAGCGCTCCCGATGGGAGTAGCCCCCGAGGCTATGAGCAAATTCTTGCATTTGGTCATAGGCTCTCGACATTTCTATTTTGTCATAGTCGAATTTTTCTTTTTTCCAAAGTAGCCCCCGAGCATTTGGGCAAAAACTTGTATTTGTTCAAAAGCTCTCGAAACAATCTTCTGCTGCCACCATTCTTACAAACCTTCGTATCCGAGATTTTCTCTTGCCAAGGTGACATCATTGCTGACGATAGCCACGATCACTATATCAGGAAAACGCGAGATCTTCTCTCCCTCTGTCTTGTGGGCCCAAATTTCGTACCAGTTTAACACGTCGCGCAAGTGGGGGACACACGTCCTCCGCTTTTCCTGGCGCACGTACTGTAGCTGCTGTACTTTCTTGTCTATATGAAATTACGTTTTACCCCTTGTCCACGTGTACACCATCTGTCCCGCAATCTTTCGATCCAACGGCGCGACGGTTCACCGCACCTCTATATAAAGGTATCGTCTTCCTCCTCTAATCCTTTCGCTCACGCCGCACCTCTGCTTCTCCGCTGCAAGATCCTCCATTTCTCTCCTTGCTTCAAGCGCTCAGCCATACTCACACCCTTCGCCACCAAGCTCATTTATGCCGCCTCGCATCCGTTTGACTAGGCACAGCACTCCGGAGTCGAAGATGGCCGCCGAAGATCTGGAGTGGGAGAGATCCAAGATCTCCAATCAAGATATGAACCTGCTGAAGAAGCTGGGGTTCACCAAGAAGGAGAACACGCTGCGCTTCCCCTCCGAGGAAAGCTACCCATCACCTCCAATGGAGTATCGGGTCAGTTTTGTTGTCCATCTCATCCGCGGTCTTTCTCCCCCCATCCACGAGTTTCTCCGTGGTCTTCTTTTTGTTTATGGGCTTCAGCTACATCAGCTGACGCCCAATTCCATCCTCCACGTGTCGATTTTTATCACACTGTGTGAGTGCTTCCTCGGAGTCCATCCTAATTGGGCTTTGTGGAAGCGCATTTTCTGCATCCGCCGTAATGGCGCCCATGGCGTCGCCTATAACATCGGCGGCGTCGTTATCTGTGTTCGTCCTGACGTCGAATACTTCGACGTCAAATTCCCTGATTCTGTCCAAGGGTGGCGCAAGAGATGGCTCTATATACATGAAGAGAGCTCTGATTCAGTGGAGTACAACATTGCTCCCTTTGACGGAAAAACCAAGATTCTTTGCCGCCGATCCTGGGATGCTGAAGCTACCGAAGAAGAGAAATCGGCGACAGAGGCGCTGATGACTCGCATCCGTGAGCTCCAGAACACCCACGGCAAGGAATTGTCGGGTATCCAGATCACGGCGTACTTCCTTAGGATTAGAGTGCAGCCTCTGCAAGCTCGCAAAAATCCCCTTTGGATGTATGCTGGCGATGAAGATGTCGAGAGAATTTCCAAGGACCTTCCTGTGAAGGACTTGGAGAAATTGATCCGAAGGATGTCAAAGCTTAGCAAGAAGGACAGCATTCCTACTTCTTGCCGCGTTGCGCCATATAGTGGCGCCAATCCCCTTCCCGAGGTAATTTTTCTTTTTGGTTGCTATATTGTCTCCTCGCGTTTTATTATTTGTCGACTACTATCTTGGTGGCTTTTTTGCATAATTTCCTTTTTTTATCGACACTCTTTCTTTTTCTCAGAACCATCCCTCTCTCACTTCTCTTCCTCCTCTTCCTGAGGGTGGAGAAGTTGAAGATCGTACCGTTGTCGATGATGACAACCAAGGCACCTCGCGCCCTGACAGTGAAGTCGCGGGTTCTCACAGATCCGCGGCTTCTTCTGAAAAAGATGTTGAGTCTGAAGCCACTGCTTCGACACACTCCCTTCCTCCTGCTTCTCCAAAGAACAAGAGGAAAAGGAATGAAATCAAAGATTCCGGCACCTCCAAAGCCGAAGAAGCTGATCCTTCAGATGGGAAGGCAACTTTCAATCCATACACCGATGCCCTCGTCAGCTCGTAAGTTACTCCCTACTCCTTATTTTTTTTGCTCTTTTGACGTTTTTTATCTTTTTTGCTTCTTATATTGTCGCCATTTTTATTGTAGTGGTGACGAGGAAGAAGAACAACCTATTGACGCGGCTGCTCGAATGAGTACGTCGCGTACTTTAGTTGTGTCCGAAGCTCAGCATGATGGGGATGAAACTTCGCCTCCTCAGCAAAACGTCGAGCATTCGACTCCTCCTGCAAGCCCCCGTGCCTCTTCACCAAAGAGGGCAAGGGTCGAGCCATCCAAGGAACCTATCATGTTCCCTGGTAGCTCTTCGACACCTTCATTAGATGACGTAAGTGTTTCATTCTTCTCTTTTTTGTTCATGTTCCGAGCCTTTCAGTACTTTCATCTCTCCTTTGTTTGTTGCGATATGTTATCGAACTTAAACTGGCTATATTGACTTCTGTTTCTTTTGGTCCTCTCTTCAGCCTTTAATGAAGGAATTTATCCGTCTCGGTACCCAATTCGTTGGGTATCGTGATCATACCAAGAAGCTGGAAGGTACTTTTGTTATCTTCCTCCTTTGTTGCGTGTACTCCACTACTTTTGTCATAATATTTGACTGTTGATACGTCTCCAACGTATCCATAATTTCTGATGTTCCATGCTTGTTTTATGACAATACTTACATGTTTTGCTTGCACTTTATGATGATTTTATGCGTTTTCCGAAACTAACCTATTAACAAGATGCCACAGTGCCAGTTCCTATTTTCTGCTGTTTTTGGTTCCAGAAAGGCTGTTCGGGCAATATTCTCGGAATTCGACGAAATGAAGACCAAACATCATAATTCACCGAGACGGACCAGGACACCGAAGGGGAGTCAGAGGGGAGGCCTGGGGCCCCCACACCATAGGGCCGCGCGGGCCAGCCCCTGGCCGCGCCGGCCTATGGGGAGGGCACCCTGTTGCCCCTCCTGCGCCGCCTCTTCGCCTATATAAGCCCTTTCGACCTAAAAACGTGATACGAATTGACGAAACTCCAGAAAGACTCCAGGGGCACCGCCACCATCGCGGAACTCCAATTCGGGGGACAGAAGTCTCTGTTCCGGCACCCTACCGGGACGGGGAAGTACCCCCGGAAGCCATCTCCATCGACGCCACCGCCTCCATCATGCTCCGTGAGTAGTTCCCCCATGGACTACGGGTTCTAGCTGTAGCTAGTTGGTATTCTCTCCCCCATGTACTTCAATACAATAATCTCATGAGCTGCCTAACATGATTGAGATTCATCTTATGTAATCGGTGTTGTGTTTGTTGGGATCCGATGGATGATACATTATGATTAGTCTATCTATAAAGTTTGTGAAGTTATTGTTGCTGCAATCTTGTTATGCTTAATGCTTGTCACTAGGGCCCGAGTGGCATGATCTTAGATTTAAGCTCTATACTTATTGCTTAGATTGTATCTACAAGTTGTATGCACATGTCTATGTCCGGAACCAAAGGCCCCAAAGTGACAGAAATTGCGACAACTGGAGGGGAAGGCTTAGATATGAGGATCACATGTTTTCACGGAGTGTTAATGCTTTGCTCCGGTGCTCTATTAAAAGGAGTACCTTAATTTCCAGTAGATTCCATAGAGGCCCGGCTGCCACCGGCTGGTAGGACAAAAGATGTTGTACAAGTTTCTCATTGCGAGCACGCATGACTATATATGGGAAACATGCCTACATGATTAATAATCTTGATGTTCTGTCTTAATGCTATTTCAATCCTATCAATTGCCCAACTGTAATTTTTTCACCCAACACTTGTTATTGGAGAGTTACCACTAGTGTAGATAGCTGGGAACCCCGGTCCATCTCTCATCATCATATACTCGTTCTACATGACATTGGAAGTAGTATCAACTATTTTCTGGTGCCATTGCTCTCATATTACTATTACTGTTGCTGTGTTACTGTTACTACTGCTCTCATATTACTACTGCTTTCACATCACCCCTGTTACTAGTGCTTTTCCAGGTGCAGCTGAATTGACAACTCAGTTGTTAAGGCTTATAAGTATTCTTTACCTCCCCTTGTGTCGAATCAATAAATTTGGGTTTTACTTCCCTCGAAGACTGCGATCCCCTATACTTGTGGGTCATCAAGACTATTTTCTGGCGCCGTTGCCGGGGAGGCATAGCTCTACTCATAAGTTCACCTGGGGAGTACACTCTACCTCTCTCTCTGTTTTATTTTATTTTGTTTTGCTTAGTTTACTTTTGTCTAGTTTATTTGTGCTTAGTTTATTTCTGTCTAGTATTACTTTGCTTAGTTTACTTTTGTCTAGTTTGTTTTTGTTTTGTTTTATTTTTCTTATATACCCGAAAATCCATAAAAATTTGAAAAACCGAAAAATTAAAAACTGTTGCTATGGGAGAACCTACAACCTACTTGGAGCTTATAGAATATTATAATAATTATAGAGAATCAAGAGCGGGAAAAGTGATGAGTGCTGTGATAGAAAAATTGAATACAATTGCTAAAATCTTGCTTAAACGCCATGATATAAACTGTTGCTCTCAACAGGACACTAAACATCTTAAATTTCAATGTGGCTTTAGTGAGGAATTTTTAATTAAGAACTATAATCGGAATAGCTATATTCATTTTGGGTTTGAAGAGGTAGAACAATTTGTCATATTTATGGGAGCCTCTGAGATAGAATCCTTCATGGTTAAAAATTATGAAACTTGTGTTGTTTGTAAGGACCTTAAAGATTATGTCTCTTCTATCCTTAATTTTTGCAATGAAAGTTACACTGATAATCCTTATATCATTGATTATAAAGAGAGACTCATTAATGCACAAGAATGCACTCACAATTTGCAGGGACCTGTGGAAGAAGAAATTGATGAACCTGAAAGCTCATTGGACGAAAAAGAGGAGGAAATTGATGAACCTGAAAGCTCATTCGATGAAAAAGAAGAGGAGAGTGATGAACAAAAGGAGGAAGAATGGATTAGCTACCCATGCCAACCTTCTAATGAGAGTAACTCTTTATCTCTTACACTATTTGATTGTCCTCCATGCTTACCGAAAGAGGTTGAATGTTATGTTCCTGTGGATTCTCTTGAAATATTCCCTATGAGTAAAACTTGTGAGAATAATTATGCTACTGTTATTTATGATAATCTATGCTACTTTGATAAATCTTATGATAATGCTTTGTTTGTGCCTGATGTCGAAATGCATGGTACTAAAGAATTTTGCGTAGCAAATGTTTATGATAAAGCTCTTGATGATGGTCCTATGTTACTTGATAATATTAATTGTACTACTAATGAAAATGGGATTGGAGAGGTCTTGACATTATCTATGAGTCCCATATCTCTTGAGATTGATCAACCATCTTGTTATATTATTGATAAAAGTGTGTTTGAAAGTTTTAATCGCACTATTTTTGAGCTTGATAAAAATTATGTGTTTATGGATCATGAAAAGCATGCTATATGTGATAGTTATATTGTTGAGTTTGTTCATGATGCTACTGAAAATTATTATGAGAGAGGAAAATATGGTTGTAGAAATTTGCATGGTACTAAAACACCTCTCTATATGCTGAAAATTTTGAAGTTACTCTTGTTTTATCTTCTTATGCTTGTCACTTTGTTCTTCATGAATTTATTTGTGTACAAGATTCCTATGCATAGGAAGAGGGTTAGACTTAAATGTGTTTTGAACTTGCTTTTTGATGCTCTCTTTTGCTTCAATTTCTATTCCCCATGTAAGCATCATTAAAATTGCTGAGCCCATCTTAATGGCTATAAAGAAAGCACTTCTTGGGAGATAACCCATGTCTTTATTTTGCTACTGTTTTGTTGTGTCTTGGAAGTTGTTACTACTGTAGCAACCTCTCCTTATCTTTATTTTGTTGCATTTTTGTGCCAAGTGAAGTCTCTAATAGAAGGTTGATACTAGATTTGGATTTCTGCGCAGAAACAGATTTCTATCTGTCACGAATCTGGGTATGATTATCTGTAGGTAACTCAGAAAAATCTGCCAATTTACGTGCGTGTTCCCCAGATATGTACGCAACTTTCATTAGTTTTGAGTTTTCTGATTTGAGCAACGGAAGTACCTTTTAAAAATTCGTGTTTACTGGCTGTTCTGTTTTGACAGATTCTGTCTCTGTTTTTTTTTGCATTGTCTCTTGTGGACTTTAAGCAAGGCTTTCTAGACGTGGAGAGCTGTAGCTAATGTTTTATTGAGTACTTGCAATGTGTCACTACAGGGCTAAAGTGGATTGAAGTTTTTTTTGAGTACTAACCCCTCTAATGAAGTTTATGAGAAGTTTGGTGTGAAGGAAGTTTTCAAGGGTCAAAAGAGGAGGATGATATATGATCAAGAAGAGTTAAAAACCTAAGCTTGGGGATGCCCCCGTGGTTCATCCCTGCATATTTCAAGAAGACTCAAGCGTCTAAGCTTGGGGATGCCCAAGGCATCTCCTTCTTCATCAACTTATCAGGTTTCTTCTATTGAAACTATATTTTTATTCAGTCACATCTTATGTGCTTTACTTGGAGCGTCTGTGTGTTTCTATTTTTGTTTATGTTTGAATAAATTCGGATCCTAGCAATCCTTGTGTTGGAGAGATACACGCTCCACTTTTTCATATGAACACTTGTGTTCTTCGTTTTACTTTTAATGTTCAATGACAAAAGTTGGAAGCTATTGCATTTATTGCTATTTGGTTGGAAAAAGAAAATGCTTCATATTGTCTTGGATAATTTGATACTTGGCAATTGTTTTGAGCTCTCAAGTAGATCATGATTAAGGTCTTTCATCATGTAGTTTAAACCCATTAGTGGAGAAATACCGTAGAGCTTGTTGAAACTGGTTTGCATGATTGGTCTCTCTAAGGTCTAGATATTTTCTGGTAAAAGTGTTTGAGCAACAAGGAAGACAGTGTAGAGTTTTATAATGCTTGCAATATGTTCTTATGTAAGTTTTGCTGTACCGGTTCATACTCGTGTTTGCTTCAAACAACCTTGCTAGCCAAAGCCTTGTACTGAGAGGAAATGCTTCTCGTGCATCCAAAACCTTGAGCCAAAACCCATGCCATTTGTGTCCACCATATCTACCTACTATGTGGTATTTCCTGCCATTCCAAGTAAATACTTCAAGTGCTACCTTTAAACCTTCAAAATGCTTCTCAATTTGTGTTGATGTTTTATAGCTCATGAGGAAGTATGTGGTGTTTTATCTTTCGATCTTGTCATTTACTTTTGACAGACTTTCACAATGGACTAGTGGCACATCCGCTTATCCAATAATTTTGCAAAAAGAGCTGGCGCGGGGTTCCCAGCCCCCAATTAATCAACTTTCATTAATAATTCTCTTCACATGTTTTGTTCTGATTCATCAGTAGGCAACTTAATTTTGCAAATAGACACTCCTTCATGGTATGTGAATGTTGGAAGGCACCCGAGGATTCGGTTAGCCATGGCTTGTGAAAGCAAAAGGTTGGGAGGAGTGTCAACCATAAATAAAACTAAAACACATGTGTAAACAAAAGAGAAGAGGGATGATCTACCTTGCTGGTAGAGATAACGTCCTTCATGGGAGCCGCTCTTGAAAGTCTGGTTGATAAGGTAGTTAGAGTACCCATTACCATTCGTTGACAACAACAAACACCTCTCAAAATTTTACTTTTATGCTCTCTATATGATTTCAAAACTTGAAAAGCTCTAGCACATGATTTAATCCCTGCTTCCCTCTGCGAAGGGCCTTTCTTTTACTTTATGTTGAGTCAGTTTACCTACTTCCTTCCATCTTAGAAGCAAACACTTGTGTCAACTGTGCATTGATTCTTACATACTTGCTTATTTGCATTCATCATATTACTTTGTGTTGACAATTATCCATGAGATATGTATGTTGAAAGTTGAAAGAAATTGCTGAAACTTAAATCTTCCTCTGTGTTGCTTCAATGCCTTTACTTTGAATGTATTGCTTTATGAGTTAATTCTTACGCAAGACTTTTGATGCTTGTCTTGAAAGTACTATTCATGAAAAGTTTTGCTATATGTTATCTATTTGTTAGCAACTATAGATCATTGCCTTGAGTCACTGCATTCATCTCATATGCTTTATAATAGGATGATCAAGATTATGTAAGTAGCATGTCACTACAGAAATTACTCTTTTTATCGTTTACCTACTCGAGGGCGAGCAGGAACTAAGTTTGGGGATGCTGATACGTCTCCAACATATCCATAATTTCTGATGTTCCATGCTTGTTTTATGACAATACTTACATGTTTTGCTTGCACTTTATGATGATTTTATGCGTTTTCCGGAACTAACCTATTAACAAGATGCCACAGTGCCAGTTCCTGTTTTCTGCTGTTTTTGGTTCCAGAAAGGCTGTTCGGGCAATATTCTCGGAATTCGAAGAAACAAAGACCAAACATCATAATTCACCGAGACGGACCAGGACACCGAAGGGGAGTCAGAGGGGAGGCCTGGGGCCCCCACACCATAGGGCCGCGCGGGCCAGCCCCTGGCTGCGCCGGCCTATGGGGAGGGCACCCTGTTGCCCCTCCTGCGCCGCCTCTTCGCCTATATAAGCCCTTTCGACCTAAAAACGCGATACGAATTGACGAAACTCCAGAAAGACTCCAGGGGCGCCGCCACCATCGCGAAACTCCAATTTGGGGGACAGAAGTCTCTGTTCCGGCACCCTACCGGGACGGGGAAGTGCCCCCGGAAGCCATCTCCATCGACGCCACCGCCTCCATCATGCTCCGTGAGTAGTTCCCCCATGGACTACGGGTTCTAGCTGTAGCTAGTTGGTATTCTCTCCCCCATGTACTTCAATACAATGATCTCATGAGCTGCCTAACATGATTGAGATTCATCTTATGTAATCGGTGTTGTGTTTGTTGGGATCTAATGGATGATACATTATGATTAGTCTATCTATAAAGTTTGTGAAGTTATTGTTGCTGCAATCTTGTTATGCTTAATGCTTGTCACTAGGGCCCGAGTGGCATGATCTTAGATTTAAGCTCTTGTTGACTGCCAAAACCCACCGGCGGGCAGCGACCGTCAACACAGGTAGAGCCGGGAAGAGCCTAGAGCTGCGGCTGGCTGAGACCCCTCCGAGCGACGGCCCGCAATGCTCTTCTGGTCACACGTCCGATGCGAAGTGCAAGGGCGTGCCACCTGACCTATACCTGGTCAGGAAGGTGATGGAGATGCCTCGCTTAGTTTCCTGCATGGCATACACGTAAACATTAAATACGAGCCTCGATCGGCTCTCAGGTTATCCTGTGAATCGGCTCAAAGAGCCGATCCACCCATGATTCGTACGGGGTGCACGAATATATGGTGGTCCTACTTGATCAAGATAAAGCTAATGAGATCTACGACGATTTAGGGTTTTCACCGCATAATCGGATCATCCTACTCCAGGTTGGGCCTCGCGGCCACGCACGGTGATCATAAGTCGATCCTAAACAAGGCCTAAAAACCAACATGAAGTTGATCCTCGGAACATCCTGTTTAGGACTTGCGAACGCCACCCTACGTGCCGCTGGATCCTCCCCCCCTTTGTAAGGCCTAACTATTGCAGATATTAAACTAATCCTTGTAGAACAAGGAGCAACCGTAACGGATCAGATCTACTAAATAATGATCAAGCGGGGTGCCGCCCCCACACCTGAGATAGGTGTGAGGGCGGCTAGACATGCAAGGGTTGCACTACGTAAGCATGTTATACGAAGAACAATGCTAACCCTAACACATCTATGATAACTACGTTGCTCGCCATCAAAAGCGCTTCAGTACGAGCAACGCATGAACAACGTGGAGCTTGTGCTGCCTAGATCGCAAGATGCGATCTAGGCAGCATGTCGCTTACCTGATAGAAACCCTCGAGACGAAGGAGTTGGCGATGCGCCGAGATTGGTTTGTTTGGGTTGAACGTGAGTTGTTGTTTATTCCATAAACCCTAGGTACATATTTATAGTCCAGGGGACTTTCTAACGCGGGAATATCCCCACCGTGTACGAGACAAACTCTAACTTTTAATCTACGATACAATCTACTATAATTAAGGGTACACGGGCAATCTAGCCCAAATTCTCCGTGCAAGGCCGCTTCAGAGATCTTCCACGTGTAATCTCCCAAGCCCATCTCTCTGACGGCCCACCTCCTGATTTGACCAAAATCTGGTGATAACACATGCCCCCCTGGTTTTGGCAATGATAATTCCAAAACCACTCTGTTTCTGAAGGGTCATGTCGTGGCAGAGCAGAGCTGTTGCAGTATCCGTTATCATTATGCCCTGTCTTCTCAGCTTCTCTGCAAAATTCGATAGCCCTGGCATCATTTCCTTGGAAGCCATAATGGCATTAAATTTCCACCAGGCTTCTCATTATTTAACCGTGCCGACTGATTAGCTCTCTTTATCCCCTTCTTCTGTTCCAGCCATCGGCACCCAAAAAACCCTCTTCTCCCATAGCAATGTCTTCCTCTTCCTCCTCCTTCTCAAGCCTCTTCCCCCAATCCTCGCCGAAGAAGAAGAACGAGGACAAGCTTCACTCCGAGGTGAACCCCCTCTCCCCCGACAATGAGAAGAAAGAAGGAGAAGTAGCAGAGGCCAAGGCCTTCCCCTCCGCCAAGCTCCCGCCGAAGAAGCGCTCCCGCATGTGGGCGGATAGCGAGGATGAAGACGACGATGAAGAAGGAGAAGAAGAGGAGGAGGAAGATGAATCTTCCTCTTCCGCTGGGTACCCGCCGACCAAGCGCTTCCGCTCCTGGGCGGACAGCGAGGATGATGATGATGATGAGGAGGAAGAGGCTCCGGCGAAGGGCTGGGGCAGCAGCGACGAGGAGCTTCCTGGGAGCAGCGCCGACGACATCGACGGCGGTGATGACGAGGACAGCGACGACTAGCAGAATAGGACTAGTAGTAGCAGTGCACTAGGCACTAGATCCCTCTTTTGAGAGCCATCGGCTCTTTCTTGTAAAGCCGCTCCTTTGAATTAATGAAATTGTTCTTTCAATTCATCCTTCAATTACTCCAATTTCATTTCTTCCGCCTGTCATGCCAAGACCGATAGCAATGTATCGGATTTCTTTTCTTTTGGACGCCCATGAAGCTGGACTCTCATGTCGATTAGCTCGTAGGCCAAGAACTTCTCAATTTCAGGCTGCGATTAGGTATCTGACCACAATTTTTCGCAATCCCTTAGCCGATGACTACTCATCGGCTATTTTGAGAATCTAGTCCCTTCCCTTCTCTTGCAGCGACAGGACGGTCCAAAACTTGTAAAAAACAACGGCCCCCTTCCCCGATTCAGAGGAGACCCCAATGCAGGGCCAGTCGATGCGACTCCAATCGGCTTTCAAAAACAGAGCATTTACCAGGCCAGCTGCCCCCCGAGTCTTAGTCGAGGCGAGAACGGTAATGGATCCACCGAACGTGCCGCCTATGCAGAGTTAGCCGATTTCAACAAAATCGGCTCCCCAAAGCAGAGAACCTTCAGGGTGAACTGCCCCCCGAGCTTCTCCAGTCCACTTTTCGCGCCTTGCAAGTCAGATCGGCTCCTTTCCTGCACTGAACGTCGATGTCGATGTGAACTTTGAGCATATAACCAGCCGGTCTTGGTCTTGTGTGACTGCACTAAAGTTGATGGCTGCGCATCGGCTTCGCTTCTTGCGAATTTTTTTTTTATTTGGCCGATTTTTCTTAATCGGCCCCCAATGTTTCACTGCACGCATGTTTACACACATTTACCTGCACATGTTCATCTGACTGTATGCCCCCTGAGCCGAATCTGCCAAATGACTGCAGATATCGGCTTTTATGGTTAGTCAGGGCACTGCACTTGCACATCGGCTTCGTAAAGATTCATGCTGACTTTCATCTGCCGACGCGGCCGCTGCCCAGTAGATCGTTGCTGAACACAAGCAAAACATGTGCTGAATATGCGGTGAAGATAATTTTGGCCGACTGCTGGAATCGGCCTCCATATCCATTGGAGCGCTGACTGAAGGTTCTGTAATGCTCCTTCATAATTTATAGAGCCGATCACAAGGATCAGCCTCGCCTTGTTTGCTCACTGGTGTGTTCTTGCTACTCGGTCAGGCTGGATAAAACCAACCCAACCTCTGACTTTATGCGCTTGCCGTCGTCCACCTTGAGTGCATCGTATAATCGTGGAGCACTAAGCTCCGTCGGAAGGACGAGCACCATATTTGTGCCAGCCGATGTTTCATCATCGGCTTTCCTTTGTTTGGGGCGCCACTCCATTCTCTGTGGACGACCCTCTTCATCCAGGGTTCGCTGAACTTTTGCAGCCAGATCAGGCCGTGCCTTCCTTAGCGTATGCAAGTATAACCTTTCGGCTTCCTCCAGGCCGCGCAAACGCTGAACCCTGCGCTTTTGGGAACGGCTGAGTCCGTCAGGGCACCAACTTGGACGGTGGTACCTGTCTTCTTCCTCTGGTCCCTCGTCTTCAGAGTCCTCAAGATCTGCCCACCGAGGGGACTCAGCACGTTTGCTCTGTGGCGGGAGAGGCCCTAAGCGCTCGAACACAGACACGTTGGCTGCCTCCTTCTTCTTCTTGTTGCATTCTGGGCAATTGCCGATTGTGGGCAATCGGCTCATTCCTGAATCCCAGCAGTGTCTGAAGAAGGGGCAGTCCCAGTGTCTGGCGTTGTCATCTTGCTCCCTTGATTTTTCCGTGGCACGGCGCTCGTGCTCCTCCTCATCGCGATCATGCCGATGATGTCTTCTGGCTTCTCTAGCCAGACGATCTCCTTCATCATCATAGTTGGACCGTCGGCGTTGGTCATACTGACTCACATATTTGTTGAGGAGGTGATCAGAGAGGGGCCGCTGACATCTTATGTTCTTCACTTCCCCCTCTGTGACGTAGCGCTTGCCATCATGACGAAGCCGATCGCGTGGAGCGGCCTCTTCTGTGTCCTTGCTATGAGAGCAGCTGCCCTTGCCTCTATCTCCACCAGGGGGTGCCCTAGTTCTATCATGTTGATGTTGAACGGGTATCCTGGTTGGCACCTCCCAGGGTAAGTATCGTTAACCCTGTCAACGGCGCGCGACGGTGGATTAGCCACTTCTAGTGTCGCCGATGTGAATGACGACGGTAGACAGGGCTGAAGTGGCGCTTTTCCTCGGCAGGTCCCGAGAGCTGGTTCTGATAGAGGGCGCTGATTCTTCATGACCTCCTTGATCATCCGAACGGCGACATGCTCCAGAGTATTCACCAGGCTCTCAGAATGGAGACGCAACGAGTGAGTCACCATGCCACTAATCTCCTGGCGCACGGCCCTGGTGCGTTCCTCCGACGGGACAGATAGGTCCACTCCATCAAGTGCGCCTTCCGGTGAGAACCCCTTCCGCCTGACGCCATGTGAACGGGTTCTGTGATATGAGCCGATGAGGTCGGCTTCGAGGATGACTTTGACCTCGTCATACCTCTTCTTGAGCTCGTCGGGCAGCTCCTCGTAGGTGACTGGCGTGCCGTCCGCCATCTCAGATGTAGATGGCGATGTGGTTGATGTAGACGATTGTCCCACCGGCGTGCCAGAATGTGTTGACTGCCAAAACCCACCGGCGGGCAGCGACCGTCAACACAGGTAGAGCCGGGAAGAGCCTAGAGCTGCGGCTGGCTGAGACCCCTCCGAGCGACGGCCCGCAATGCTCTTCTGGTCACACGTCCGATGCGAAGTGCAAGGGCGTGCCACCTGACCTATACCTGGTCAGGAAGGTGATGGAGATGCCTCGCTTAGTTTCCTGCATGGCATACACGTAAACATTAAATACGAGCCTCGATCGGCTCTCAGGTTATCCTGTGAATCGGCTCAAAGAGCCGATCCACCCATGATTCGTACGGGGTGCACGAATATATGGTGGTCCTGCTTGATCAAGATAAAGCTAATGAGATCTACGACGATTTAGGGTTTTCACCGCATAATCGGATCATCCTACTCCAGGTTGGGCCTCGCGGCCACGCACGGTGATCATAAGCCGATCCTAAACAAGGCCTAAAAACCAACATGAAGTTGATCCTCGGAACATCCTGTTTAGGACTTGCGAACGCCACCCTACGTGCCGCTGGATCCTCCCCCCCTTTGTAAGGCCTAACTATTGCAGATATTAAACTAATCCTTGTAGAACAAGGAGCAACCGTAACGGATCAGATCTACTAAATAATGATCAAGCGGGGTGCCGCCCCCACACCTGAGATAGGTGTGACGGCGGCTAGACATGCAAGGGTTGCACTACGTAAGCATGTTATACGAAGAACAATGCTAACCCTAACACATCTATGATAACTACGTTGCTCGCCATCAAAAGCGCTTCAGTACGAGCAACGCATGAACAACGTGGAGCTTGTGCTGCCTAGATCGCAAGATGCGATCTAGGCAGCATGTCGCTTACCTGATAGAAACCCTCGAGACGAAGGAGTTGGCGATGCGCCGAGATTGGTTTGTTTGGGTTGAACGTGAGTTGTTGTTTATTCCATAAACCCTAGGTACATATTTATAGTCCAGGGGACTTTCTAACGCGGGAATATCCCCACCGTGTACGAGACAAACTCTAACTTTTAATCTACGATACAATCTACTATAATTAAGGGTACACGGGCAATCTAGCCCAAATTCTCCGTGCAAGGCCGCTTCAGAGATCTTCCACGTGTAATCTCCCAAGCCCATCTCTCTGACGGCCCACCTCCTGATTTGACCAAAATCTGGTGATAACAGCTCTATACTTATTGCTTAGATTGTATCTACAAGTTGTATGCACATGTCTATGTCCGGAACCAAAGGCCCCAAAGTGACAGAAATTGGGACAACTAGAGGGGAAGGCTTAGATATGAGGATCACATGTTTTCACGGAGTGTTAATGCTTTGCTCCGGTGCTCTATTAAAAGGAGTACCTTAATTTCCAGTAGATTCCCTAGAGGCCCGGCTGCCACCGGCTGGTAGGACAAAAGATGTTGTACAAGTTTCTCATTGCGAGCACGTATGACTATATATGGGAAACATGCCTACATGATTAATAATCTTGATGTTCTGTCTTAATGCTATTTCAATCCTATCAATTGCCCAACTGTAATTTGTTCACCCAGCACTTGTTATTGGAGAGTTACCACTAGTGTAGATAGCTGGGAACCCCGGTCCATCTCTCATCATCATATACTCGTTCTACATGACATTGGAAGTAGTATCAACTATTTTCTGGTGCCATTGCTCTCATATTACTATTACTGCTGATGTGTTACTGTTACTACTGCTCTCATATTACTACTGCTTTCACATCACCCCTGTTACTAGTGCTTTTCCAGGTGCAGCTGAATTGACAACTCAGTTGTTAAGGCTTATAAGTATTCTTTACCTCCCCTTGTGTCGAATCAATAAATTTGGGTTTTACTTCCCTCGAAGACTGTTGTGATCCCCTATACTTGTGGGTCATCAACTGTCGCTTATTTTGCCAGGAGATCTTGCGGAAGCCAATAAGCGTGCTGACGCTCTTGCTACCAAGTTAGAGCAGAGCGAAAAGGCCCGTAAGAAAGCTGAAGCCAATGCTGCCGCTGTCGAAGATCTTCGGAAAAGACTTCATGACGCGGAAAACTCTTTGAGCGAGAATATAGAACAGCAATCTGCTCGAGAAACAGAAATCCTCACTCGCCTGGAGTCGCAGAGTCGACGTTTTGTGAGTAAGTGCTCTGATCCCTGCTGTTTTTCTCGGGTTACTTCATATTTTTCGAGCATGTTATTTACGAGCTACCCTTTATTTGTCTTCAGGGAGAACTCATCAAGACTATGAAGTGGATGGTCCTGAAGGCGACGAGCTTCTCGACGCGCTGACTCTTCTTGAAATTCATGGGGATGAAGCACGCGAAGGCCTTGATGACGCTGAGGCAGGTCTGTCAAAGCTTTTCCCCTACTTCTTCCCGAAGAAAGAGGAGCCCAACACTTTCGTTGCTCTTGCCAAAGCCTTCAACGTGCCGGAAGATCTTGGGCTCAAACTTCGCCAAGAGGGCCTAAAGATTGGCGTTGAGGGCACCATCGCGCTGATTGCTAATAGTCAGCAAAACGTCGACTGGACCAAGGTTGGCGACATAGGGGAGATGGAAACGAAGAAATGGCAATCTTTAATTAGAACCACCAAGCCTCCCTCAAAGCCAATCCTTTCCTTCCTTGGTGTTAAACCAACTCCTGCTCCAAGCGCATCCAAGCCGGAGGTCAAGTAGACCACCCTGTCTTCTCTTTTAGTTTTTACTGTCTTTTGACGTTGTCGCCCTAGTAGTTTGGGCGACATCTACTTCAATAGTCCATTAGGGACCCTTCTTTTGTAATAGCAATGTACAAACTTCGAAAATCAATGAAAATCTATCTTTGCTTGATGATTGATGTCGAGCCTTTTCTTTCAGTTGATTTTTGACAACTATTCTGCAACTCCTCGTCCTTCTGATGTGTTACCTGCATCGTCCCGTTTGAAGAAGGCACTTGTTGCTATCGAACGTATTGAAGATTCATCGAGTAAAAATTCGGCAGAAGACTTGGAAGAACTTCGCCAACAGCTCCAGTCTGTGAAGAAACAATAACTGATGATAATGGAACAGTCTCGAAAATCATCCGAGAGAGAAAAAATTGCGCTTCAACAGGCTCAAGATGCCATAGCTGCCAAGGAAACCGCTGTTTCTGAAGCTGAAAAAGCGACCACTTGAGAAAATTTTATGCTTGATTTGATGAATGAAGCCAGTGCAGATATGTCAGGTATGCTTTTGCAAACCAGGACTCCTTTTGTTTTCCCGCTATTTCTTTTTTGAAACTCTTGTGCTGTCGCCAAATAGGTTCCTTTCTCGACGCTGCTGCTGAAGATGAAAGGGTAAACACGAGGACAAATCTCCTTGTTAACCTATCTCTTGACCATGGTTCTCTTTTCTAGGCCACTCCAGAACGTACCCGACAGATTGTCAGGTTTCAAGACCGCGCCTGTCAGGTTCGCGACTTCCTTGATTTCTGCACCAGGACCTTGTCCTTGGTTTACAAGACAATGTTTCCTCGGAACGAGGCACCCGACACTCTTCTTGGTTTGATTGAAAAATTTCGGGATGCTCCTCGTATCCATAACTTTGTGCGAGCTCAATTGTCCGCGGGAGCAAGATTCGCCATGATTATGATACAGATCTGCTACCGAAAATTAGACCTGACGACGATTGTCTCCAAGTGCCTAGCCAAGCAGTCGAAACGAAAAAGGAACATCGAAAAGATCAATGATATTGTAACTCCTGTAGCTGAAGAAATGATGGACGAACTTCTTCGGATGGATTCTGAATTCTTTATCAAAGGGAGCTATGCTGATCATACGACAACTGCTGCAAATAACAAAGGGCTATCCATAGATAGTATATTAGGCAAAAATTAATATTTCTTCTTGTAGCTTGTCGATCCTTCTCAGGAATTGCATCTTGTATGTTGTAAACATATTCTATATTGTAAAGCCACCAAATTTGTTTATTTTTCTTCATCAAGCCCCCGAGTGACTCGGTGGTGGATCTCTTTATTGTGTATGCGGGGTATAAACCAAAGCCACTAAACTATATTGAATATACTATATTTGCGGGTATGAGCCCCCGAGTGTTTTTGTGCTGATTGCTATTTTGTCTCTTCATTTATTTCACGAGGTGTTTTCCACCAAGGCGAAATATTTGTCAGTAATATATGTTGTAATTTTTGGACATAAACCTTCGATCCTGTCGAAAAAGGATATACATCTCGACTATCTTTATTATATTGCAGCACCGCGAGCCCGCCTCATTAAAAACCTTTCCCGGCCCCACTCGGTGCCCCGAAAAAGGAAAAGAGTGCGTCTGAAAACTCGCGGGCGTTTCAGTACATTGTATTTTTACAAGGAGGACTATATTTCAATTCTAGGCGTAGAAACGCCTTAGCTGCGCCACGTTCCAGGGGTTTTTCTCAGAATTCCCCGTCTTCTTGTCCTTTATCCTGTATGCTCCTCCTTCGATTACTTCTGTGACGATGTAAGGGCCAAGCCATGGCGACTCGAGTTTTTCAGTACTATTTTGATTGAGTCGCAGAACTAAGTCTCCGACCTGGAAGGATCTTGGTCGCAAACGTCGACTATGGTAATTTTTCATGTCCTGCTGGTACTTAGTGACCCGCGACAGTACTTCGTCTCTGGCTTCGTCCAATGCATCGACATCGTCTTCCAATGCTTTCCTAGAAGCTTCTTCATCATACTCAGTGACTCTTGGAGAATCATGCTCTATTTCTATTGGCAGTACTGCCTCAGCTCCATGGACTAGAAAAAACGGAGTTTCCTGTGTCGCCGTGTTTGGTGTTGTTCGGATACTCCACAACACACTTGGCAGCTCCTCTGGCCAAGTATGTCGTGCTTTTTCCAGTGGTCCTAGCAAGCGTTTCTTGATACCATTGCAGATTATACCATTGGCTTTCTTGACTTGGCCGTTTGTTTGCGGATGCGCAACTGACGCAAAGTGCAATTTGATGCCCACCTCTGCACAGTACTCCTTGAATCCCTTGGATGTGAAGTTACTTCCATTGTCCGTGACGATGCTATGAGGTACTCCAAATCGAAAAACAATGCTTTTCACGAACTTTATTGCTGATGCTGCGTCTGGTGAATTTATCGGCTTTGCTTCTATCCACTTGGTGAATTTGTCGACAGCAATGAGCATATACTCGTATCCTCCTGGCGAGGCCTTGTGTAACTTTCCAACCATATCGAGGCCCCATTGAGCAAAAGGCCAAGATAATGGTATTGGCATCAGCTCCGCTGCCGGAGAATGAGGCTTTGCGGCAAATCTCTGGCACGCGTCACAAGTTCGTACTATCTCCTTCGCATCCTCGATTGCTGTCAACCAGTAAAATTCAGCTCGAAAAACCTTGGCCGCGATAGCTCGGCTACTTGCGTGATGACCGCATACTCCTTCGTGCACTTCCTTCAGAATTACCCTTCCTTCTTCGGGTGTAACGCATCTTTGTAACACACCCGAAATACTTCGTTCGTTTAACTCTCCTTTGATCACAGTGAAAGCTTTGGAACGCCTAATAACTCGCCTTGCTTCAACTGGATCGTCGGGTATTGTTTTCCTTAGGATGTATGATATGTACACCTGCATCCATGGGATTTGCACCATCAGTACTAGATCCTGTTCTTCTTCTTCTTCCAGTGTTTCTTGTACAGCCCCCGAGGATTTTTCATCCTTCTCCTTCTTTTTTGATTTCTTCGGCTTTGTGGATCTTTCTGTTATCTCCTCCCAGAACACGCCTGGAGGAATCGCGAGACACTGCGACCCGATGTTTGCAAGAATATCGGCTTCATCATTGCTTAGCCTGCTGATGTGGTTCACCTCTCGCATCCATCAAACAGTTTCTCCAGCTCATTATACATTTCCTTGTACGCCACCACACTATCATTGACTGCATCACATTGGTTCATAACTTGTTGGGCCACCAATTGTGAGTCGCCAAAGATTTTCAGTCGAGTTGCACCGCAAGCCTTCGCCATCTTCATCCCATGTATAAGAGCTTTGTATTCTGCCTCATTGTTAGATGCGTTTGGGAATGTCATCCTTAAGACATACTTTAATTTGTCGCCTTCAGGTGATATTAGTATCACGCCTGCTCCAGCTCCTTCTAACCTTTTGGATCCATCGAAGTTCATAGTCCAGGTTCTCGATAAATCCGGAGGTCCTGTATTTTGCAGCTCCATCCACTCTGCGATGAAATCTGGCAAGATTTGCGACTTTATTGCTTTTCTTTTTCGTACGTGATGTCCCGAGGAGAAAGTTCTATTCCCCAAAGGGAGACACGACCTGTAGCTTCTGGATTATTTAGTATATTGGAGAGAGGCGCCTCGTTGACCACTATTATCGGATGCGCCGAAAAATAGTGCCGCAATTTTCTTGCGGTTGTAAACACTCCGTATGCTAGCTTCTGGTACTGCGGGTACCGCTGTTTTGAAGGCGATAAAACTTCACTGATGAAGTATACCGGTCTCTGCACTCCATGGAGTTTTCCTTCTTCTTCTCTTTCGACAACTAGCGTCGTGCTGACCACCTGGGGTGTAGCCGCAATGTATAACAGGAGGGGTTCCTTCTCTTTTGGCGCCACCAAGATTGGTGGTGTCGAAATTGTGCGTTTAAGATCCTCGAAGGCTCTATCTGCCTCTTCATTCCGCTGGAACTTCTCCCCTTGTTTGATTAAGGCGTAAAATGGTAGCGCCTTTTCTCCCAGCCTGGCGACGAATCTGCTTAAAGCTGCGACTCGCCCAGTTAATTGTTGTATTTCTTTCAACTTTGTTGGCTTCCTCATTGTTACGATAGCTTGGATTTTTTCAGGATTAGCTTCAGTCCCTCTTGCTGAGACCAGGAACCCAAGAAGTTCTCCCGCAGGGACGCCGAAAGAACACTTCGTCGGATTCAGCTTGAGACAAAATTTGTCAAGGTTGTCGAAGGTTTCCTTCAAATCCTCGATTAACGTTGCCCCCTTCTTTGATGTTATGACGACATCATCGATGTATACTTGTACATTTTTCCCGATCTGTGTTGCTAAGCATTTCTGCATCATCCGCTGATATGTTGCTCCCGCGTTTTTCAGACCAAAAGGCATTGTTCTATAGCAGAATACGCTGTAAGGTGTGATGAACGTTGTTTTGACCTCATCTTCTTCTTTTAATCTGATCTGGTTATAACCAGAGTATGCATCCAAGAAGGAAAGACGTTCACATCCTGCCGTGGAGTCGATAATTTGATCGATCCTTGGGAGGGGAAAGTGATCCTTTGGACAATGTTTGTTGAGACACGTAAAGTCGACACACATGCGAAAGACTTTAGTGTTTCTCTTCGGGACCAGCACTGGATTTGCTACCCATGTGGCCTCTGTATGCAGCTCCTTGATGAAACCAGCTTCTCTTAGTCGATCGATTTCTGACAGCATTGCTTTGCGGTTAGGTTTCGAAAAACGCCGCAAAGGTTGTTTGATTGGTCTCGCTATTGGATCCAAGTTTAGGTGGTGCTCGGCAAGTTCCCTGGGTACTCCTGGCATGTCAGCTGGACACCATGCGAAGATTTTCCAGTGCTCACGGAGGAACTCGACGAGCGCGCTTTCCTATGCGAGGTCCATGTTTGTCGCGATGGACGTCGTTTTCTTCGGATCTGTCGGGTGGATCTGCACCTCCTTGGAATCTTTCGTCGTGTTAAAGGTTGGTTCCTTGTTAAATCTCCCTACATCTGGCAGCACATCATAATCAGTCATGAGCCTTGACGCTGCGTACTCTGCTTGCATCCCGAAAGTTTCTGATAGTCGATGAAAATCTTTGTCACATTTATCGGCTAGCGCGAAGCTTCCTTTGACTGTGATTGGTCCCTTGGGCCCAGGCAACCTCCATAGCAGATACGTGTAATGTGGTACCGACATAAACCTCGCATATGCTGGTCTCCCCAACAAGGCGTGATATTGCGACGGGAAATCCACAACTTCGAACTCCAACCTTTCTATCCTGTAATTTTCTCGGGTCCCAAACTGAACGTCGAGATTAATCCTTCCCAACGGATAACTCGGCTTCTCTGGTGTGATTCCATGGAAACGCGTGTCAGTTGGTTTTAGATTTGCCAGGGATATGTCCATCTTCCTCAATGTATCTGCATACATAAGGTTTAGACTGCTGCCTCCGTCTATGAAGACTCGAGATACGTCGAATCCAGCGATCACTGCTGGTAAGATAAGTGCTGACTGTCCTGGTCGAGGAACTTGCTGCGGGTGATCCGCAATTGTGAAGCCAATGTCCTGTCTCGACCAATTTAAGTATTCTATCGTTGGTGGAGGCATCTTCTCTGCCATGAACACTTGCCGCGAGATTACCTTCTGAGCCCTGTTAGATGGCCTAGCTTTCTGAATCATCGAAACCGCGCCGTTGGAGTTAGGGTCCACATATGGAGGTGGGTGTGGTGCTGCCGCTATTCTGAGCTGGTGTCGATTTTCGTCTGTAACCGCGGGAGGAGGTGGTAAGTGGATCTCACTCCTAGGCCCTTGAGGGTTTCGATTTGCGGCTTGAGTGTTGGCTATCCCTGCTACTCGCAGCATTGGTTGAAAATTACGGCAGTCCTTCTGCAGATGTCCTGACTGCCTTCTTCCATTGTTGTCGACATAAAAATGCATCTGGCATGGCCCGTTCATCATATCTTCGGGAGTTACGAAAGGTATCTGAAACCTTGACCCGCTATTTTGCCTGTTATTTCGAGAATCATCTCTGTTGTCGCCTCGCTGCTCATTACTTCTTTGATATTCGTCTCTATTGTTTCCTCCGTTGTTTCCCCGAAAACCAGCCGATATTTGGCCAGGAGCATCTTAACTCGAGAATTGCCGAGGAAATCGCCTTGTATTTTGAAAGTTTCGGCTACGGTCCTCCTCTGGTGACCTGTGTCGCTTATTATGAACAGCATCTTCTCCGTCTGCCCATCTGTTTGCTATCTCCATCAGTGCTGACACTGTCCTTGGGTTAGTTCTCCCCAAGTCTTCGACGAAATCTCCTCGCCGAATTCCTGACGCAAACGCATCTATTGCTCTCTCGTCAGATATGTTCTCTGCCGAGTTTTTGATGATGTTCCACCTTTGGATGTACTTCCTCATCGATTCATCATGTTTTTGTCGACACGACCTCAGCTCTTCAAGTGATGCTGGTTTTTTGCAGGTTGATCGGAAGTTCTTGACGAACACATCCTCAAAACTGTCCCAGCTGTCGATGGATCCCGGAGGAAGTTTCTTTATCCATGATCTTGCGGCTCCACTCAGGTGTATCTGAATACTCTGCATTGTTGTTGCCCTGGTGCCACCTATCAATTTCACCGCCTCTAGATAATCGACTAGCCAATCCTCAGGATCTTGCAGGCCATCGAATTTCTTGAAACTATCGGGTAACTTGAATCCTGATGGGACTCGAGTTTTTCGAACTCGTCTCGTAAAACATGGGAGTCCACACATATCTTCCTCGGCAACCTCTGGTGAATGCCGATGTTCCCTTCTTTCTTGTCGCGCTCTATCCACTCTGGCCTGAGTCGTTGTGTCTCTAACTCCACTTGCTCTCGGTGGATCTTGCACTGCTGCAGTAGGTCTCGGACTATTTTGCCTTGCAGTTCCTTCGGGAGGTGTAGCTGCGAACGCTGCTCCCATGGCTCCGCATCCTGCCATGGCCATATGCCCTGCTTCCGGTGTTTTATTATACAACGCTTCTCTTGGATCTCCGGGAGGTGGTCTGGACGCTAGGATGAAAGCTTGCGTCGCCATATGCCCTGCTTCCGGTGTTTTTGGAATAATATTCCCCCTCGTGTCGATTGACATAAAGGACATGTCGAGGTTTTGGATTAGAGTCTCTCTTTCTGCTTCAGGTATGTTTTGCAGCCGAGATCTTGCTCTCCTACCAGTTTCTCTATGACTATCTCCCGAAGTTCCTGAATGTTGACTTAACTCTGCTCTTCGTCTGCTTGATGCGGAAGCTGCCTCCCTTCTTCTGTTCAAAGCGGCTGTCTCTTTTTCCAACTCTCTTCCCGCTCTGGCGAGCCTATACTGGTATGCTTGGAGTTCTTCCATCGTAGCGGTTGTCTCCATTGGTTCAGAACCATCCATAGCTCTCGCTGCTCTATCCCATGCTGCTTGTGGAAGTTGAACTCTAACACGTGGTGTAGGCCCGACATATTTAGTGCCTAAGCCTCGCCTTAGGTCCGAGGGATCGACATATGGATTTTCCAATTCGTCGAAAGCCTCTGATGTCTCCTCTTGAGCACGACTTGTTTCTCCAATGGCATAAACCTGATGATATTTTGAATTTTGAACTTTTCTGGGTTTGGTGACACCATCATATAGATTGGTGAAGACCTTGCCCACAGTAGTGGATCTGTCGATGAAGTTGAAGCTGTCGACGCTATTCGAGTCATCGCTTATATCGGAGTCCGCGGATGACTCGAAGGATATGTCGCTGAAGATTTTGGCGAGCTTTTCGCTTGCCCTGGTGCTGATGAAGCGTGGCGACGAAATTTCTCCATCGCTTGACTCTATTGACGATGCTGAATTCGAAATATCGGGATCGACCGCCGATGATCCCGACGAGATCGGAATTTCGAGACGATATGATCCTTCCTTCTCGACGCGGAAGTGGAACTCTCCCAACGTCATCTCGATGGGCTCCTCCAGATACGCATATGCATCCAAACGGGAGGGTGGGTGAGGTACAAAATCAACGAGATCAGTTTCGATCTGTTTACCTCTGTCCATGATGTTGCTTGCTACCGATGAAGTCGACGATCTTGAACGTGCCATCGAGATCAGCTCCTTGTCGCCTCTAAATCTCACAGACGGCGCCAATTAACAAGGTATTAACTTGTCAATGCCTACGGATTGTAGACTAGGGTTTAGTTGGATGTAGAGGGCAAGTAGATCTCGAAGGTTTCAGCCGAAAAGTACTCGATGAATATAAAACTAGGGTTGTGTTGACAGTAAATTCGATCCTTTCTTTGTCCCTCGACTCCCCCTTATATAGGAGGTGGAGCCGAGGGTTTCGTGATACACAAGTTTACAGAGTCCGGGAGGGTTTCTGACCCATCCCGCAAGATTACAAGTATCGTTTCCTAATACAACTCTAGCTTTCCTTAATAGCATCTTGGGCTTCCGAATCTTCTTATTCTTCGGGTCGTGGGCCTTTAGTAAACCCCGGGTACCATCTTCGGCAGGCCCATTGGGGATGCCTATGTCATCGGTGTCGGGATAATTTTGCTAACGTTAATCACCTAAGGCTGATGACCAGCCCACACATGATGCATATTGTAAAACGATAGAGAGGAAGAGAGATTGGCGAAATATGATGGATGCAGTGGCGAAGGACGAAAGAATCTAAGGTAAGACGAACTTTGAATGATGTAAATACCAAATAGTCCTAAAAAGTAGTAATATCTTAATACAATAAAAATAAAAAATATTTAATTATAAGTATAACCTAAAAAACATATCAATAATGCTAACTCAATGGTAAAGCTTTACGTCTTCTTAAAAAATATGATGTAATTCAAATAATCAAGACGTTTGATTATCCCTCGTTCGATGTGCAACTCGATTTTGATTATTTTTGTTGCTAGAAAATTCCTTTCAATTTTTGATGTCATCACGGGTAAACCCTATGTCATCTTTATGGAGTAACAACGCGGTCGGATAAAGTATTACTTGTCTTTAAAATATCTAAAAATCTTCAATTTTACAAGTATGTATAATGAATAACTCGAGTTTATCTTGTATATACTAGGGTACATTCAATGATAAATCTCTGTAATACAAGCAATATTATTCACATTGAATCTAGAATACGTGTTTATATTTAAATAGTCTATGTTTTTGGCCTGGGGATTTTGCGCAGTGTTTTTACTGAAACACGCATAACTTTCTCATATGGTCTAGGGAGTCCGTTTTTGATGTATGAACACTCAAAATTTTCAGAAACCCCTGGATGGATGTTGTATTGAGCCTCATAAACGAGTATATATAGTTTTACACGACTTAGAGGTTAAGAAGGTTCTCCTAGAGATAAGGTACATAGGATACGGATAGCAAATCCTAAACTACCAAATACATGCACATGTAATAGTATATCTCTAACATCCCCCGCGCAGTCGTAGCGGCAACGTCGTGAACAACTGGAGCGTCGCGGATGGTCAGACTGGAGAGCGAAGTAGAACCAGTGTGCTGACATCCCTCCGCAGTGGGAGCGGGAACGTCGCGGACGGTGTCGCGGCGCGGTAGCTTGAACTGTAGACAGTGCTGGTGAGGCTCAAGCGAGGTGGTAGCCCTTTGTGCCGATGTCGAGGTAGCCGAGAGCGTTGGGCGATGCAGCCTTGGTCGAGGTTGCCGTGCGAGGGGTTGCCGTGGTCGATGTCGTGGTCGGGTGCCGGTGTCGGGGTAGTCGCATGAAGCCGCAAGCGCATAGTGCGCAAGGAGAGTGACGGAGATGCGTCGGGCAATCGTCGAAGATGGGTGTGGATGTCGAGTCAATGCGGTTCGAACCGTCGAGGACGAGGTGCAGCCCTAGTTTTGCCAGAACCAGACGCACGTCGGGAACGAAGGGATACTTCGGTTTTGCCAGAATCGAGTATGCATAGAAGAAGTTGGTGATGCGGTCGAGGTAGACGTAGACGAAGTCGGTGCCGATGAAGACGTTATCGAAGCCGATGAAGACGAGGCGCTGACCCGAGCTTGCCAGAATCGGGGACGCGTCGAGGACGAAGGCACGTACCGGTGTTGCCAATACCGGGCGTGCGAGGGCAGGGACTATCATGGACCATGCGCCAGTGTCAGGGGGACCAGCAGAGGAGGCCTCTAGAGCGGTGGCGAGACGCAGAGCGACGAAGGGGAAGAGGCGTCGATGCAGTCCCAGGTTGTTGGAGTAGACGAAGTAGTCGGGGATGAGACGATGACGCTGACGACGAGGTTGTGGTGGACGGAGATGTAGAAGGTGGCGAAACCAGTGGCAGCCATGAGTGGTCATGCTAGACACCTAGACTGTAGTAGTATTTGGCGAGGCATGCGACGACCAGAAGTGGTCATGCAGGTTACCTGTGGAGGTGCGGCGGCGGTACTCGAAGTAGGCGAAAAAGAACACGACGGCTTGACGTAGACCTTGCGCTGACGGTGGTGACCCGCGCCGATGGGGTGGCACGGTAGTAGCCTGGAACATCGGTGCGCGGGGGATGGTGAAGGTGATCATGTGTAGTGATGCCGATGCCCGAGGGCGCGGTGCTGCAGGGTGCGAGTCAATGCAGCGTCAGGAGGCCACCAGCGACGTACACGCCTTGGAAGGCGCATCGGAGGCCGGTAGCGTGGACCAAAGGCGGTGGCGCTGCCGCCCAAAGGGGCGACGCAGCGGCAGCCAGATGCTCGATCGGTAGTAGACGCGTGCTTGGGGACGTGCTTGGTAGAGACGTGCGTGCGATCGGTTGATCAGACCCACAGCGGCGCTATACGCGCCATGGAATGGATGACGCGCAGATCGAAGCCGATGGCAACGTTGTCGATGATGTCCCAGGCGATGACGGCGAAGACGAACCGGCGATGGAGACCGCGCGAGCGAGACAGCATGATGTGTCGCACGTAGGCGTCCCGTGTGTGATGTGTGGGGCCGTGCTGCGTGGTTGATGAAGATGGCCGATGCATACCGACGTCGTTGTCCAAGTAGAGGCGCAGGTGACGACGGCGATGGGTGACTCAATCCGATCTAAGATCGGTTAAATAAAAAAGACAACCGATCAAGAGATCGGAGAAAAAGACTTAGATGGCAGCCGATCATGGATCGGTGGACGGACCCTGCAGAGTGCAGACGGGTTACGCAGGCGCCGGTGGAGATCATGTTGATCGACCTCCCCAAGGGCAGCGCGGTGCGAAAGCATTTGCGGCGGCTTGATCTAGAATCTTGCGGCTGATACCATGTAAAACGATGAAGAGGAAGAGAGATTGACGGAATATGATGAATGTTTATTGAGCCTTATGGACGAGTATATATAGTGGTACAAGACTTGAAGGCTAAGAAGGCTCTCCTAACGATAAGCTAAGATCCGAATTGCAAATCCTAAACTACCAAATACATGCATACGTAATATATCTCTAACACATATGCCATCCTTAGATCTTCATCTTCCTCCTCGGGTGTTCAAAAGCCTCAACAAGCTCTTCAGATGTTACATAGCAAATCAGTTCTTCTGGTAAGGAAGTGCTGATGCACAAAGCGAACACTGTCTCGTAGCCTGGGACTTGTCTGCAAACCAAAAAAAAGAACACTTCGCTCTGGACTTGATGGTGTTGGGCCAAAAACGCACTGTGGTTTAGGCCCGCCCTACTGATGGCATTTCGATTATTCGTCAGACACAAGAGCTATTCTGTGCAGCCACTAGCTAGATGTATCAGCGGTGATCGGCCATGGCGTGTACGCAGGCAACAAAGAAGAACCTCATTTATCCCCTGTTTTTCGAACCCCTATTTGATTTCCGTATGTTGAACTACCCGTGATGATAAACTGTCATTCATAGTAGCTAGGGAGCACCTTGTTGTGAACTACCATTCATACTAGCCAGGGCTGATTTTGTGAACTGATAGCTTCGTTAGTCTGCAACTGTCATGAACTGATATCTGTATGATGAGAGGTGAGGGCATGGTAAGACTATTATTTCTACAGATGAAGTGATCTTAGGCATATCTGGATGATACCAAACATGCCTAATCTTATCTCCATCCAGATCTCGGGTTGGCTGCAGACAAATAAACAAATAGAAAGCCCTTTTCGGCTCAACCGATGCAGTCCAACGTACCAAACAACAGATCAATTTCGACCCGTGACTCATTCTGGACACGTAGGTGTGCTCGCAGCACTACGCCAGTGAGCCACGATTCGGGTCCAGCCTACCAAACACGGCCAATGAATCCGTAGGAAACGGGCCGCGGGTGTCCATCATTTTCTTTCCCTGATCGTAGAACAAAGCTTAAGCTACTTTCATTAGTTTGGGCTGGCGACGCCGTGAGCAGCCCGTGACCAGTGACCACTTACATGCTGCTTGCTGGTTTTTCAAAGGGAAGTCGGGTTACTCACATGAACTAGCCATGCCCTTTGTCTGAGGCCAATGGCGTCCTTTATCGCAAGAGATGGAATTGAGCCGAACTTTATCGATCACTGCCTGTTACTTGTCCAGTTGGTCCTTATCTACGGTTGCTACTTACTTATATCCGATGATTCGAAAGTCTGGCTAATTATTAGGAAACCATGTGGTTAAACAGCATCATAGCTGGAATAGCTCAGTTGGCTAGAGCGTGTGGCTGTTAACCACAAGGTCGGAGGTTCAAGCCCTCCTTCTAGCGCCAATAATTATCAGGTATTAGTATTTTTGCTTATCCTTGTTTTTAGCCTTTCTAAACTCGGCTCTTCTTGTGAAATAAAAAAATCCATTGACATCGAAAAATCAAATATTCCCATATCATCCAACTCGGCTCTTCTTGTGAAATAAAAAATCCACTGACATCGAAAAATCAAATATTTCCATTGTCATCCAACTTACGGTACAAATATGTCTCCTTTCACAATGCTCTATTTGGGCTAGCTTAGTGCTATACAACTTGTACCAATCGCAAATTCTTGATCATGCGCTTTGTAATAATAATGCATTATGTCTGCTCTATCCGAACTGGAACTGTGTGTGTGGTGTGAATCGATCCAGGGACTAACACTATCATGGCGAAAAATTTGGAGCCCCTACATTTGCTAGAGCTGTTAGGATTTTTCGAGTAGCCACTCTTTACCTAGGTGTTCCTAGCAAATCCTTTGAAGTACTCCCTCCGATTCATATTAATTGATTTCAATATGGATGTATCTAGAACTAAAATGTGTCTAGATACATCCATATTAGAGTCAATTAATATGAACCGGAGGGAGTAGTATATTCTTTCGAAGTCAGCTTTTTGTGGATTAAAAAATCTATTGGGCATGGACAAATTCTCCAATGCCATCCGACTTCGTTGCCTATGGCACAAATGGGTCTCCTTGCACAACTCATGGTTGCACTATTATGAACACAATCAATGACTCTTCTTGGGTTCCACATGTCATCATTGGAGATGGCACCACAACAATAATTTGGAGCTTCTACATTTGGCACATGTCAGTACTTTTGAGTAACTCTTTTTAGTTGATGTTCCTATAGAAAATCTGCCAAATAGTATACTCCTTCCGACTCATATTACTTGCCACTAGTATGAATGTACATAGAGCTAAAATATGTCTAGATATATCTATATTGGTATGAATGTACATAGAGCTAAAATATGTCTAGATATATCTATATTGGTGGCAAGTAATATAAATCAGAGGGAGTACCATTTTTAATCTCATATTATATAGTAGAATTGTGAACTTTGCCATTGTCGATCAGTCTCCAATGGATTTCTTGACATTCAAAATTCCATTATGGATGGACAATTTTTCTCACTTATAATCTGGCATCGCTGGCTATGGAACGGATGTGTGTCCTCGCACAAGTGACGGGTGCTCCCACACCCTTACCATGAACATGAATAATGGATCTTCTCGACTAATACCTATCACCATGGGAGATGGCAACATGTCAAAATTTTGGCTTCCACCGTGGTTAGATAAAATAAGGCTATTAGACTCGGAACCTCTAGTATATGTCACATCCAAGAGAAATGCCTTGACAATGGCCCAAGCTATGCGGCACAAGAGGATGATGTAATTCTTTAACCTTGACCTACTAATCGAGCATCAAATCACGGAATATATCAAACTTTCTCATTGGTTACAATCTAAGAATGTCCGTGTGGGTGTTACCAGATGGCATTTCCTAGTTAAGCTTAAGTGCAAAATATTCTTCAAGCTCAGCTTACCAATAAAAATTAATGGATCTATCTCGTGGAAGCCATGATCTTTTGTCCGGAAGCTCTTGGGCCTAAAAAAATTAAATTTTTTGCTTGGGTTTTTTGTCTCAAGGCCTATCGATGGTCAGAGCTTGGGGACACAAGTTTAGTCTGGCATTTCTAGTTGAGAGGATATTGGAGTAGTTTTAAAGGCGAGCTCTTCTCCTCTCACTAAGTGTAAGACACGTAAAGTGTATTGGTTTGGGAACCGGCACTTCTCCAATAGGGAGAGGCCAATATATATATATGAGGTGTTGTATACAGGTTACATCGTATAATACAAGTATACAAGCTAGGCTACTATACATGTCTAACACCCTCCCTCAATCTTAGCCACTTCGTAGAGAATCAAGAAGGGTAAGATTGCGCCGACACGCCTCAAACTGTGGTAGCGGTAGCGGCTTTGTGAAGATGTCTGCAAGTTGATCTTTAGAGGAGATGAACTTGATTTGTAGTAGCCTGCGTGAAACACGTTCTCTCACAAAATGATAGTCAACTTCGATGTGTTTTGTGCGAGCATGAAATACCGGATTTGCTGAAAGGTATGTAGCCCCAATGTTATCACACCAAAGTATAGGAGGCCTTGGTTGGGGAACGCCCAACTCCTTAAGCAATGACTGCACCCAAATGAGTTCTGCAGTGGCATTAGCAACAGCCTTGTACTCTGCTTCAGTGCTGCTCCGAGATACTGTAGCCTGTTTGCGCGCACTCCAGGCGATCAAACTAGACCCAAAGAACACAGCATATCCCCCCGTAGATCGCCTGTCATCAGGACTACCTGCCCAGTCTGCATCGGAATACGCCGAGAGCACCCCAGAGGGGTTGGGCCGAATATGAAGACCATATGACACAGTAAGACTGACATAGCGCAAGATGCGTTTGACAGCGGACTAATGCGTGTCACGAGGCTCATGCAGATACTGACAGACTCTGTTGACAGCATAGGAAATATCAGGGCGCGTGATGGTCAAATACTGGAGACCACCAACAATGCTTCGGTATTCAGTAGCATCAGCAGAGGACAAGAGCACACCATCAGCAGCAGTAATCTTGTCCGTGGAGGACATAGGGGTGGCGGTGGGTTTACACTTGAGCATCCCCGCACGACGAAGCAAGTCCAAAGAGTACTTCTTTTGCGTCATAATCAGACCACGATCACGATGAATAACCTCCAAACCGAGGAAAAAGTGGAGCTGGCCAAGATCTTTAACCGCAAAATCTGTACCCAAGGAGAGAACAAGCTTGTCCGCTGCAGCAGTAGACGAGCTGATCAGTATGATGTCATCAACATACACCAGAAAATACATCGTCACAGCAGGCTTCTGGAGAAGAAATAAGGAGGAATCTGCTGTCGAAGGCACAAAGCCATGAGCACGAAGAGCCAAAGCAAGACGGGCATGCCACGCACGAGGGGCTTGCTTCAGACCATACAATGCTTTGGTAAGACGACAGAGATAATCAGGATGTTCAGAATCAACAAACCCCGGAGGCTGGCGCATATAAACCTCCTCCTCCAATAAGCCATGCAGGAAAGCATTCTGCACATCCAGTTGACGCATAGACCAGCCACGAGTAACTGCAAGGGATAGAAGAAGTCTGATGGTAGTAGGCTTGATCACAGGGCTGAAGGTATCTTCATAATCAAGACCATAGCGCTGCCGAAATCCTCGAGCAACCAGTCGCGCTTTATAGCGCTCAATGGACCCATCAGCATGCTTCTTCACTTTGAACACCCACTTGGAGTCAATAACGTTCACACGAGACGGCGGAGGCACAAGAGTCCATGTCTCATTGCGAAGCAAAGCATTATACTCCAACTCCATAGCTGCTCGCCAGTGCGGAATACTCATCGCAGCCTGATAGGTGCGAGGCTCAGCAGACGGATCAGCAACAGCGGCGGCCAAACAAGCAGCGTACCAAGCAACAGTGCCATCCGTGCGAGTCTTGGGACAGACAATACCACTGCGGCTTCGAGTATGTGGGCGATGCACAATAGGAGCAACAGGAGCAGTGGGCGAGGACGAAGAGGCCGATGCAGGCGAGGGAGGGGCAGGCGAAGGTGCCCCTGGAGGAGAACCCGGTGCAGGCGAGGGAGGGGCAGGCGAAGGTGCCCCTCGAGGAGAAGCCGGTGCAGGCGAGACGGAGCCAGGCGAGGTGGCTGCATGATCCGCCGGATCGGGCCGTGCATGGGCGGGGGTACCGAGGCCATGCACAGGCGAGGCGGGACGAGCGGCGTCGGGCGCAGGTGCATGCGCACTCGCACGCGCGTCGAGGCCATGCAGTGAGCCGGCATGATCGACGTCGGACGCCAGCCGTGTAGGACCAGGCGTGTCGAGGCCATGCGAGGCGACACGGTCGACTCGTGGCGAGGGAGAGGAAGGCGTAGCATCATCCAACAGTTCCAACCGAGCACCACGACCAGTTCCTGCACCATGGTTAGGCAACAACAGGGGAGAATATGCAACATCACCAAATTGGTCAGCAGAAATTGGAGATGAATGCAAGGGTGGTGACTCGACAGTGGTGGATGGAAGGCCAGCGAAAGGGAACACGGTTTCATCAAACACGACATCGCGAGATATGTAGACACGATTTGTGGGAACATGAAGACATTTGTAGCCCTTGTGTAGGGAACTATAGCCAAGAAAAACACACTTTTTGGAGCGGTATTCCAACTTGCGATTATTATAGGGACGCAAATGTGGCCAACATGCACAGCCGAACACCTTGAAAAAGGTATAGTCCGGAACCTCATGCAAGAGCAACTCAATAGGAGTCTTCATGTTAAGAACACGAGTGGGAGTGCGATTGATGAGAAAGCAAGCAGTCGAAAAAGCATCACTCCAGAAACGAAAAGGAACAGATGCATGTGCCAAAAGGGTAAGACCAGTTTCAACAATGTGACGATGCTTACGTTCGGCAGAGCCGTTCTGCTGATGTGTATGAGGGCATGAGAGGCGATGTGAAATCCCAAGCTGCTGAAAAAAGGTGTTAAGGTTGCGATATTCGCCACCCCAATCAGACTGAACATGTATGATCTTGTGCTTGAGAAGACGCTCTACATGTTTTTGGAATTGAGTGAAAACAGTAAACACATCAGATTTGCGCTTAATAAGATACAACCAAGTAAAGCGACTATAAGCATCAATGAAACTGACATAATATTTATGACCACTGATAGAGGTTTCAGCAGGACCCCACACATCCGAAAACACAAGTTCTAGAGGACTCTTGACTACTCGACTAGACAAAGAAAAAGGTAGTTGATGACTTTTTCCTTGCTGACAGGCATCACACACTGATGTATCTTTATTGCTAGACACGCTAGGAAGCTCATGGCGATGAAGAATATGGCGAACAATGGGTATGGCTGGATGACCAAGGCGAGCATGCCACTGTGACGGCGAAGTGCGAACTCCACTGAAGACCTGAGAGTGACGAGGCGACTCCAACTGATAGAGGCCCTGAGATAGTCGCCCACTAAGAAGAATATCCCTCGTGGCCCGATCCTTAACAAAAAGATCAAAAGGGTGAAATTCAGAAAACACATTATTATCATAAGTGAGTTTCGGAACGGAAAGAAGACTGCGTGTCACAGAGGGAACTCTAAGCACATTACGGAGATGGAGATTCCTATCGGCATGTCTAGTAAGAAGATATGCTTGACCAATATGAGAGATGCGCATACTGATGGCGTGTAACTCACACGTTCGTTGGGAACCCCAAGAGGAAGGTATGATGCGCACAGCAGCAAGTTTTCCCTCAGAAAGAAACCAAGGTTTATCGAACCAGGAGGAGCCAAGAAGCACGTTGAAGGTTGATGGCGGCGGGATGTAGTGCGGCGCAACACCAGGGATTCCGGCGCCAACGTGGAACCTGCACAACACAACCAAAGTACTTTGCCCCAACGAAACAGTGAGGTTGTCAATCTCACCGGCTTGCTGTAACAAAGGATTAACCGTATTGTGTGGAAGATGATTGTTTGCAGAAAACAGTAGAACAAGTATTGCGATGAGATTGTATTTCAGTAAAGAGAATTGGACCGGGGTCCACAGTTCACTAGAGGTGTCTCTCCCATAAGACAAGCAGCATGTTGGGTGAACAAATTACAGTTGGGCAATTGACAAATAAAGAGAGCATGACCATGCACATACATATCATGATGAGTATAGTGAGATTTAATTGGGCATTACGACAAAGTACATAGACCGCCATCCAACTGCATCTATGCCTAAAAAGTCCACCTTCAGGTTATCATCCGAACCCCCTCCAGTATTAAGTTGCAAGCAACAGACAATTGCATTAAGTATGGTGCGTAATGTAATCAACAACTACATCCTTAGACATAGCATCAATGTTTTATCCCTAGTGGCAACAGCACAACACAACCTTAGAACTTTCATCCTTTGTCCCGGTGTCAATGCAGGCATGAACCCACTATCGAGCATAAATACTCCCTCTTGGAGTTACAAGCATCTACTTGGCCAGAGCATCTACTAGTAACGGAAAGCATGCAAGATCATAAACAACACGTAGATATAACTTTGATAATCAACATAACAAGTATTCTCTATTCATCGGATCCCAACAAACGCAACATATAGAATTACAGATAGATGATCTTGATCATGTTAGGCAGCTCACAAGATCCGACAATGATAGCACAATGGGGAGAAGACAACCATCTAGCTACAGCTATGGACCCATAGTCCAGGGCTAGACTACTCACACATCAATCCGGAGGCGACCATGGCGGCGTAGAGTCCTCCGGGAGATGATTCCCCTCTCCGGCAGGGTGCCGGAGGCGATCTCCTGGATCCCCCGAGATGGGATCGGCGGCGGCGGCGTCTCAGTAAGGTTTTCCGTATCGTGGCTCTCGGTACTGGGGGTTTCGTCACGGAGGCTTTAAGTAGGCGGAAGGGCAAGTCAGGAGGCGGCACGGGGGGCCCAGACCATAGGCCGGCGCGGCCAGGGGTGGGGCCGCGCCGCCCTAGGGTTTGGCCACCCCGTGGCCCCACTTCGTTGACTCTTCGGTCTTCTGGAAGCTTCGTGGCAAAATAGGACCCTGGGCGTTGATTTCGTCCAATTCCGAGAATATTTCGTTACTAGGATTTCTGAAACCAAAAACAATGAAAAACAAGAATCGGCACTTCGGCATCTTGTTAATAGGTTAGTTCCAGAAAATGCACGAATATGATATAAAGTGTGCATAAAACATGTAGATAACATCAATAATGTGGCATGGAACATAAGAAATTATCGATACGTTGGAGACGTATCAGCATCCCCAAGCTTAGTTCTGCTCGTCCCGAGCAGGTAAAACGATAACACAGATAATTTCTGGAGTGACATGCCATCATAATCTTGATCATACTATTTGTAAAGCATATGTAGTGAATGTAGCGATCAAAACAATGTATATGACATGAGTAAACAAGTGAATCATAAAGCAAAGACTTTTCATGAATAGCACTTCAAAACAAGCATCAATAAGTCTTGCATAAGAGTTAACTCATAAAGCAATAATTCAAAGTAAAAGCATTGAAGCAACACAAAAGAAGATTAAGTTTCAGCGGTTGCTTTCAACTTGTAACATGTATATCTCATGGATATTGTCAACATAGAGTAATATAATAAGTGCAATAAGCAAGTATGTAGGAATCAATGCACAGTTCACACAAGTGTTTGCTTCTTGAGGTGGAGAGAAATAGGTGAACTGACTCAACATTGAAAGTAAAAGAATGGTCCTCCATAGAGGAAAAGCATTGATTGCTATATTTGTGCTAGAGCTTTGATTTTGAAAACATGAAACAATTTTGTCAACGGTAGTAGTAAAGCATATGTATCATGTAAATTATATCTTACAAGTTGCAAGCCTCATGTATAGTATACTAATAGTGCCCGCACCTTGTCCTAATTAGCTTGGACTACCGGATCATCACAATGCACTGTTTTAACCAAGTGTCACAAAGGGGTACCTCTATGCCGCCTGTACAAAGGTCTAAGGAGAAAGCTCGCATTGGATTTCTCGCTATTGATTATTCTTCAACTTAGACATCCATACCGGGACAACATAGACAACAGATAATGGACTCCTCTTTTATGCATAAGCATGTAACAACAATTAATAATTTTCTCATTTGAGATTTGAGGATATATGTCCAAAACTGAAACTTCCACCATGGATCATGGCTTTAGTTAGCGGCCCAATGTTCTTCTCTAACAATATGCATGCTTAACCATAAGGTGGTAGATCTCTCTTACTTCAGACAAGACGGACATGCATAGCAACTCACATGATATTCAACAAAGAATAGTTGATGGCGTCCCCAGAAACATGGTTATCGCACAACAAGCAACTTAATAAGAGATAAAGTGCATAAGTACATATTCAATACCACAATAGTTTTTAAGCTATTTGTCCCATGAGCTATATATTGTAAAGGTGAATGATGGAATTTTAAAGGTAGCACTCAAGCAATTTACTTTGGAATGGCGGAGAAATACCATGTAGTAGGTAGGTATGGTGGACACAAATGGCATAGTGGTTGGCTCAAGTATTTTGGATGCATGAGAAGTATTCCCTCTCGATACAAGGTTTAGGCTAGCAAGGCTTATTTGAAACAAACACAAGGATGAACCGGTGCAGCAAAACTCACATAAAAGATATATTGAAAATATTATAAGACTCTACACCGTCTTCCTTGTTGTTCAAACTCAATACTAGAAATTATCTAGACCTTCGAGAAACCAAATATGCAAACCAAATTTTAGCATGCTCTATGTATTTCTTCATTAATGAGTGCAAAGCATATGATGCAAGAGCTTAATCATGAGAACAACAATTACCAAGTATCACATTACCCAAGACATTTATAGCAATTACTACATGTATCATTTTCCAATTCCAACCATATAACAATTTAACGAAGGAGAAACTTCGCCATGAATACTATGAGTAGAAACCAAGGACATACTTGTCCATATGCTACAGCGGAGCGTGTCTCTCTCCCATAAAGTGAATGCTAGGATCCATTTTATTCAAACAAAACAAAAACAAAAACAAACCGACGCTCCAAGAAAAAGCACATAAGATGTGATGGAATAAAAATATAGTTTCAGAGGAGGAACCTGATAATGTTGTCGATGAAGAAGGGGATGCCTTGGGCATCCCCAAGCTTAGACGCTTGAGTCTTCTTGATATATGCTGGGGTGAACCACCGGGGCATCCCCAAGCTTAGAGCTTTCACTCTCCTTGATCATGTTGCATCATACTCCTCTCTTGATCCTTGAAAACTTCCTCCACACCAAACTCGAAACAACTCATTAGAGGGTTAGTGCACAATATAAATTGACATATTCAGAGGTGACACAATCATTCTTAACACTTCTGGACATTGCATAATGCTACTGGACATTAGTGGATCAAAGAAATTCATCCAACATAGCAAAAAAGGCAATGCGAAATAAAAGGCAGAATCTGTCAAAACAGAACAGTTCGTATTGACGAATTTTAAAATGGCACCAGACTTGCTCAAATGAAAATGCTCAAATTGAATGAAAGTTGCGTACATATCTGAGGATCATGCAAGTAAATTGGCTTAATTTTCTGAGCTACCTACAGGGAGGTGGACCCAGATTCGTGACAGCAAAGAAATCTGGAACTGCGCAGTAATCCAAATCTAGTACTTACTTTTCTATCAACGGCTTAACTTGGCACAACAAAACACAAAACTAAGATAAGGAGAGGTTGCTACAGTAGTAAACAACTTCCAAGACACAAAATAAAAATAAAGTACTGTAGTAAAAACATGGGTTGTCTCCCATAAGCGCTTTTCTTTATAGCCTTTCAGCTAGGCGCAGAAAGTGTGTATCAAGTATTATCGGAGGGTGGTACTTCTACAGCGGGGTGTGGATTTTTCTCAACCAAGCATAGTATATTGGATACATAAGTTTTAGCGTCTCCCTTTTTATTAGTCTCGGGCTTGCTACTCTCATCAAACAAATTTTCGGGAACAAGCCAAGCATAGTTATTTTCTAGTGCATCATTCATAGCTAAGAGTTTACATGGTATTGGTGCTTTGATCTCCCCTCCATCATCAATATTATTAGTGTATCTTATTCTATCCATGTCCATCTTTTCAAGGAGACTAACAAAATTAGTATGAGAACCAAGCATATTAAATTTAGCAAAGACCTTTCTAGCTTCTCTTGCTAGACCACCAAATTCTCTAAGAAGGGTTTCTAAAACAAAATCTTTCTTTTCCCCTTCTTCCATATCACCAAGTGTAAGGAACATGTGTTGGATTATAGGATTAAGATTAACAAATTTAGTTTCCAACAGGCGAACTAAATGTGCAGCAGCAATTTCATAAGTAGGCGCAAGGTCTACCAAGTGTCTATCTTCAAAATCTTCAATGGTACTAACATGATTGAAAAATTCTTCTATATTATTTCTCCCAACTATAGACCCACGTCCTACCGGTATGTCTTTCGTGGTAAAATTAAAAGGAAACATGATGAATCAAGTAAAGTAAATGCAAATAACTAATTTTTTTTGTGTTTTTGATATAGCAAACAAGATAGCAAATAAAGTAAAACTAGCAACTAATTTTTTTGTATTTTGATTTAGTGCAGCAAACAAAGTAGTAAATAAAACTAAGCAAGACAAAAACAAAGTAAAGAGATTGGGAAGTGGAGACTCCCCTTGCAGCGTGTCTTGATCTCCCCGGCAACGGCGCCAGAAAAAGTGCTTGATGGCGTGTAACTCACACGTTCGTTGGGAACCCCAAGAGGAAGGTATGATGCGCACAGCAGCAAGTTTTCCCTCAGAAAGAAACCAAGGTTTATCGAACCAGGAGGAGCCAAGAAGCACGTTGAAGGTTGATGGCGGCGGGATGTAGTGCGGCGCAACACCAGGGATTCCGGCGCCAACGTGAAACCTGCACAACACAACCAAAGTACTTTGCCCCAACGAAACAGTGAGGTTGTCAATCTCACCGGCTTGCTGTAACAAAGGATTAACCGTATTGTGTGGAAGATGATTGTTTGCAGAAAACAGTAGAACAAGTATTGCAGTAGATTGTATTTCAGTAAAGAGAATTGGACCGGGGTCCACAGTTCACTAGAGGTGTCTCTCCCATAAGACAAGCAGCATGTTGGGTGAACAAATTACAGTTGGGCAATTGACAAATAAAGAGAGCATGACCATGCACATACATATCATGATGAGTATAGTGAGATTTAATTGGGCATTACGACAAAGTACATAGACCGCCATCCAACTGCATCTATGCCTAAAAAGTCCACCTTCAGGTTATCATCCGAACCCCCTCCAGTATTAAGTTGCAAGCAACAGACAATTGCATTAAGTATGGTGCGTAATGTAATCAACAACTACATCCTTAGACATAGCATCAATGTTTTATCCCTAGTGGCAACAGCACAACACAACCTTAGAACTTTCATCACTGTCCCTGTGTCAATGCAGGCATGAACCCACTATCGAGCATAAATACTCCCTCTTGGAGTTACAAGCATCTACTTGGCCAGAGCATCTACTAGTAACGAAAAGCATGCAAGATCATAAACAACACGTAGATATAACTTTGATAATCAACATAACAAGTATTCTCTATTCATCGGATCCCAACAAACGCAACATATAGAATTACAGATAGATGATCTTGATCATGTTAGGCAGCTCACAAGATCCGACAATGATAGCACAATGGGGAGAAGACAACCATCTAGCTACAGCTATGGACCCATAGTCCAGGGGTAGACTACTCACACATCACTCCGGAGGCGACCATGGCGGCGTAGAGTCCTCCGGGAGATGATTCCCCTCTCCGGCAGGGTGCCGGAGGCGATCTCCTGGATCCCCCGAGATGGGATCGGCGGCGGCGGCGTCTCAGTAAGGTTTTCCGTATCGTGGCTCTCGGTACTGGGGGTTTCGTCACGGAGGCTTTAAGTAGGCGGAAGGGCAAGTCAGGAGGCGGCACGGGGGGCCCAGACCATAGGCCGGCGCGGCCAGGGGTGGGGCCGCGCCGCCCTAGGGTTTGGCCACCCCGTGGCCCCACTTCGTTGACTCTTCGGTCTTCTGGAAGCTTCGTGGCAAAATAGGACCCTGGGCGTTGATTTCGTCCAATTCCGAGAATATTTCGTTACTAGGATTTCTGAAACCAAAAATAGCAGAAAACAGCAACTGGCACTTCGGCATCTTGTTAATAGGTTAGTTCCAGAAAATGCACGAATATGATATAAAGTGTGCATAAAACATGTAGATAACATCAATAATGTGGCATGGAACATAAGAAATTATCGATACGTTGGAGACGTATCACATACCTGCCCCATTGGCGGTGTGGACCTTGTCGGAGCCGGTGTAGACATCGCGGGTGTGCAGCTTGCCCAGCTCGCTCGTCAGGTGATCGGTGGCCCCGGTGTCCATGTACCAGTGAGGATCGACATAAGTCTAAGTTTGCCCCTGGGATGGCGAAGACGCAGACGCAGGGCGGTCAGCCATGGCAGCTTGACGGGCATTGTTACGAGTGTCCTTTCCATCATTGCCAAGACCAAGAAAGCTGCGTTGAAAACGCCTATGGCACTTGGAGGCTACATGGCCCTCCCGGCCACAGAGCTGACAGACGCGCTTGGGGCGTCCACCTCCAGGGTGATCGGGTGTAGGGGGCGGGGGCGCAGCCTTCCCATACGGCGCCGAAGGAGGAGGGCGGGAGCCACCTCTGTTGGCAACATGTGCCGCAGTGTCGCCAAGAGGACCAGAAGCCTCCCGGCGTCCAGGACGAGCCTCCACACGCTGCTCAGTTTGCAGAAGGCGTTGATAGAGCTCATGCGGCGGCATCGGAGAGGTGTTGGCACGTTCGTTGACCACCTCCACCAAGCCATCATATTCTTCATCAAGGCCGTTGACGATGTAGGAGGTGAACTCGGCGTCGGTGATGGGCTGGCCAATAGAGGCCAGCGTGTCCGCAATGGCGCCGACCTGGTTGTAGTAGTCCGTGGCGGTCTTGTCGAGCTTCTGAGACTCGCCAAGTTGGCGACGGAGGACATTGGCGCGAGCCTGAGACTGAGCCGAGAACGTCGTCTCGAGGATGGTCCAGGCATCATGAGAGGTCTTGGCAAAAACCACAAGGCCGGCGACACCCGGCGAGAGGGACCCCTGGATGGAGGAGAGGTTAGCCTGGTCCTGAGCTGTCCAGACACGGTGAGCCAGGTTAATAACCGGACCATGCACGCCATCAACAAGCGCAGGAGGACACGGAAGAGTGCCATCGACGTAGCCGAGCAAGTAGTGGCTCCGAAGCAACGGAAGAACCTGCGCACGCCAGAAAATATAGTTATCCGGCGTTAGCTTGAGGGTAATGTGATTCCCGAAGTGGTATGGCGGCGGGAACGCCGTGGCGAAGTCCGTCGCCGGGGCTGGGGCGAGCGGCGCAGGCGACACAGGCGTCGCAGCAGCCACGACGGACACCGGCGCAGGGGCCGATGAGGTGGAGGCAACGACGGCAGAGGCCGCCTGAGTGGCGGCGGCAGAGGACACAGCATACGGCTGCATCTGCAGCCCAGTCACGCCCGGCGGCGGCACAGCCGAGGACTGGGGGGAGAAGATCGAGCCGATCATGGTCGTGCCGATCTGGGCAGCGGGCTCGGTCGCGCGAGGGATCGGTGCCTGGAGGAGAGCAGCGAGCGACGGCGGAAGGAGACCCGCGGAAGAGAGGCCGGAGGAGGCCGGGGCCGTCATGGCGGCGGCGGCGGCGAGGCGGAAGCGAGGGAGACGGCGGCCCTAGGGTTAGGATCGCAGGTCGTCTGATACCATGTAAGACACGTAAAGTGTATTGGTTTGGGAACCGGCACTTCTCCAATAGGGAGAGGCCAATATATATATATGAGGTGTTGTATACAGGTTACATCGTATAATACAAGTATACAAGCTAGGCTACTATACATGTCTAACACTAAGTGAGTAAGAAGAGAAGGAGTTCATTCGCACTCCTCCTCCTCTCCCTCGGGTCGCCTCGCCACGCACACGCGTCCCGTGACTCGAGTTCGAGTTTGAAACCTGTTTTGCGGAAGACTAACTTTTTTATGCCTGGTGTCCGCCGGTCGTGTACGTGTCAACACACGTGACACATACCTAGCTTTGAGAGCCTTCCTCCGCCGCGTGTCGGCTTGGTCGGGCAGTCTCCTCTACGTCCCAGGCTATGAGATATAACAGATTGGAAACACCCGTCCTCTGTGTGTGTGTTCCTTTTCTTTAGCCACCTTCTTGTTTTTTCCATCCCGACGATTGCGTGCACAACCATCCAGGATAGCATGCCCCCAAACTACATCCGGGTGAGATCCTGTATAGGTTAACGGGCGATAAGATTTTTGGAGAGCGCCTTGGTGTGGCTACTCGCCTCAGTCTGAGTTATTCATCAACGGCTTGCTTCTTCCTCAACATATCCAACGGTTTCCACCATTGTGATGATGCGGTGGCGACCTTTCCAATCGCGATGTCCGTGCTTTTTCTCTCTTACCTTGCATTAGTTCTACTTCTTCCATATGCACATCTTGTAAATGTACTCAGTATTGTGATGCCTAATTGCCTAAAAATTAGTCGAGTCCAATCCAAATATCAAAAGCCGATCAAAACTGTGAAATTGCAGTAAGGAAAAATAGCTCCTTGCCATTTCTAAAAAAAGTATGAGTTATGAGTGGAAATAAAACTCGAAACTCATGAGGTTAACAAGTACTCGAAACCTTGGCTCGACTCAACTTGAACTTGCCCACAAATGAGCCGATCCGAGTTGGGATTGTTAGCTTGTTAAGAAAACAAGTTTATTGAGGCGAGTTTGTGAATACTTGGTAAGCTTGTTACTATCCTTGTGCTGCTATGCTAGCAAATAGACTAGTAAACATTAAAGAAAAACCAATGCTACTAGGCCAAAAAAATATGACCACTACTCAAGTAAATTCGACAAAATCTACACACAAAGAGGCTTAGATGATGAACCATCGTTCTTGCACTCTTACTCCACGATGAATGGATTATATTATTCAGTCATTTTAATGAGCTTATCAAGTTTATTGAGCCAACTCGAATACTTAGGAGTCGTGCCATGCTGAGGTTTTAAGCTTGTGATGTTAATGAGTTGAGTCTAGGAAGTCAAGTTGACTGGATATCCACGCTACTACTCACAACCAAGAAAATAAAAAACCAACCACCATGAGCAGATTCGCCAGTCCACCACGACCACCGCCGAGACGGCGCGGAACCACAACCACGTCCGAATCCGGGAAGGATCTCATCCGCAACTTGCAACGCTGCAATGCACCCCAGCTGCCGCGACATCCAAGCACCACTCTCCACTTTTTTAAACAAGGGGAGCGAATTAGCTCCCGAGACGCGAACAACGGCCAGCGGCGACGGCCAGGCCGTACCCCGCATCATGGCCGCCTACTCGTCGCCGGCATTCACCCATCATCCGTCCGTCCGGCCTTCCTCCGGATATCGATCGATAGGCGTCCGTGCTGGCGTGTCGGGCCGACAGACGACGTAGGTTTCCCCCTCGCCCCGATATCGAAACCGCATGATGGCGGCAGCCCCGCGCCATGGACAAGAAATTACTCGTGCTCCGCGATCTTTACAGCCTATAGCTCCTCCAGCCGAGCTCCCCCCTCCCTGGAGCATGGAAGCGCAGGCAGATCGGCAACTAGCAGTGCTGATTCTGAGATGGTGTCACCTACCGCCCAGGACAAGCCCGGCAGCAAAAGCGAGTGCCCGCCGGCCGGAGTAGTATTATTATTGCTCTACGGCGGGGGTCCGGCCGGTTGGGTTAATTAGCCGGGCAGTGGCGTTAGCCATCATCATGCCATGTCCAAAAAGAATCAAAGGCCATGGCCGATGGCCGCAGCCTTTTCTAGGGTTTCTGTCGCCGCCGTGCAAACTCATCAGATTAACGCGAGCGCCGCACCGTCGTGGAGCCCGTTTGGCGCGGCGATTAGCGACGGGTGATCATGGCGATCGATCGATGATCAAAAGGACCAATGAGACAATTATTGCTAATACCCCTCCATTAGGGTTCGCTGGTAGATCAATTTGCCCCTGTGGGCTTTTGGATGAGCATAATTGCGGCCATAATTACCGCCATGAGTGACCATGATGGGACTCACTCGACAGGGCTCGGCAGCAGTACGTGTCCCCCTTACTTCGATCCACGCATGTGGATGATGGGTGCAGCGTAAACGAAATCGAATGCCAAAAAGATGATTGTATCGTAGCACACTGTTTGCTTGCTCCTGCATCCGTTTTCTCCCATACATAAGAATATTTCGGCTGTGTCCTGTACTCCTGCTACTAAACTGTGCAGCTTAGTCACACGTTAATTAGATAATTAGACACTTCTAGTAACTACCACGTGCTTGGATAACTGTAGTACCTAATTTGAGCGAGACACAATCCGATCGGGTTGTCGTGTTTGGATCTCCTCGTCAGGAGCAGATCAATCTTTCCTGATCTTAAGACGCGAGCCTCTAGACAGTTTATCACATGCCTGCATTACAATAACCCCGCGATTAGATCACGCGAGATCACGGCTTAGGAGGCTGTTGGCTCTCTAGCTAGCATCTCCGGCACATTTAAAAAAAGGGTTTTGTTTACAGGAACCACATGTGTTTGTTTAACTGTTTATTAAGTATGCTTCTTTCGCCAAGCAAAAGGATCAATGGAAGCATCACATTCTCCAAGATCCCCACGGCCGGCGTCCTAACCGCCCATCCTCCAAAATCACCCCCCCCCCCCCCCCCCTTTTGCCAAGATTTATCCATGTGATTAGCGATTGCATATGCTGCTCTGTTGATATGATATATAAGATAACAGCAACACGGCTTGCTACCTAACTCCTTCACCAGAGTGTATCACATTGGTGGGATGGAATCAAAGCGTCGTTAGATAAAGAGCAAAGGGAATATATCAATCGATCGAGTGGGAAGAAACGATTTGCTGCTAATGCCAATCTTAGTCAAAAGGGCCATCCGACATCTGGGGGCCTTCAGCATCATTGTGCTCACTGTTATGGCCACCAAAGATTATGTATAACAAACTTGCAGTATGTTTCAGTCGCTGGATGGAAATTTTACACTCTGTGCCCTTCTCTTTTCGAAATTGTTTTTTCTACACCCTCACTTTGTTTGGAGATTTTTGGTGTAGCAAAAAAAATTCAGAAAAAATACAAATTGTAGTAGAAAAGTTATATTGGTATGTTAGGTTTGATACGTTGTGCTACTCGAGAGAAACAAAAAAGACAAAATTTGATGAACTTTTATACTCGAATAGGTTTGCTACCACGTGTTATTTTTTATGCACAACTAAAAAAATTGAAATCTTTTACACAATGGGTTCATATGCACATGTGAGCATAATTAGAATTTCCCTTCACTACACTCCACTTTCTGTAGATTTTTACTTAGTGCCAAAACAAAATTTAGAAGTTAGTGGAGGTGTCGGTATCGGTGTCATGGTGCTCAGCTCAGCTACAACTTTCTCTTTTCGGATGTCACACTTTGTCCACATTAACTTCAGATAAAAAGAGGAGCTCAAGGGCGTCTACGACATTGAAAAATCATGTTCGCAAAGCCAACGTAGTAGGTTTCATGTTGAACTTATACATTAAAGAAAAATCGAAGTTGTTCTTACGCCTAAAAGGGGCCTTAACCTAGGGTGCAACCTTTTGGCTCCCGAGCAAGAAGTAAGAAGTAACAAAAATCATATATATAAGTTAAAAAAAATTCAAATAATTTGAGGCTCCAAAAAGACAAAACAAACTCAATTGCACTCCACATTTTTATTTTTGTTTGGATCACACCTGACAAGATATTTTATATATGTACTTGTATATTTTCTCATATTCTTTTTTACATTTAAATATGAATTGATTGTTTTTTTAAAAGAAGCTACTCCTCGGATTCATATTACTTCACGCTAATATAGATGTATCTAGACACATTTTAGTTGTAGATACATCTATTTTAGCATCAAGTAATATGTATCGGAGGGAGTATCTAAAGCTTGAGAGCTAAAATGATTTTTCACCCTTAACCCTATGGGATGCACACAAGTAATAAAAGAAGCACTATTAGGGGGGTAACAATATTATACCACTTCAGCGCTTCTTCTTTTTAATTTTTTTAATATAGCAATTGGAAGCATGCCCTCGGTAGAAAAACATCTACTCTCTCCATGTCACAAAAAAACACTTCTAAGCCTTGGTAATGGTATGCATGGTGTTACTTGGACCACTAGTTTAGAGTGTACTATGAGTATGAACACCGAAAAGTCTCTTTGGCTTCTGAGTTCTAGTGCTCCCTTTTATTTCAAAAAGCATTTAAGGTTTCAGAAAATTTTGAACAAGTCGATATGTAGTCAATGATGTTCCTACAAGCATATAAAACCGCAATGCTATATTTTTAAATTCCATGCTACACAAAATGACAAAACCTGATATATTTTTGATGAATCAAAATAAGACTATTCACTGACTCAAATTCATTTTTTTCATTTTAGTGCAGCTCAAATTAAAAATTATTTCAAATTGGTAATTCACACGTTCTAGAATACATCATTGAATATACCGGATTTTTTTTCATAATTTCTTGTAGAAATGAATTCTAGAATTTTTTAAAATAAGGAAGTACTAGAGGTCGGGAGCTAGAAATCTCTACTGTGTAAACACCAATAAATATAATTTTATGATTCTAGAAGGAGTTTTCCAGACAAATCTTTACGTATGATTTTCATACTTTTAATGATTGATATATTCATAGTCGAAATTTCAGAAGTTTGACCGGAGGCATGTGCAAGACAGAAACTTTTCCTAATACAGGGTATAGTGTATATACATCAGAAATAAGGCAGGTACACCGCAACAACAACAAAAACAGTAGCAATACAAGTATACAACACAATACAGTAAAAAACCAGATGAGGGCACTTCACTTGCGAGACATAATTACAGGCAGTAACAAACAGCGAGAGCAGTGTCGACATATGATCGTGTAGATTAGAGCAGTATGATCGTGTAAACCTAAACCCTGCCATGGCTGCCGCGCGCGTATCATCGTGTCTACTGCTCCATCTACCGATTGTTTCCGCAATAACGTGCACGAGGCAAGTTAATGCAGATGTTTCAGCGTGTTAACAAGGCGGGGACACAAAGCCCAGAGCTTCGTCGCCGCAACTTAATTCGCTGCTCAGACAGACCGGCACCATGCACGCTTCCCTCGTGCATGTCGGGCGATCGTCCCTCCGACGCCGTGCACGAAATTTACTTCTGCAACCGCCGGCCGTCGCTGACAGGAGGGTCAGGGTGTGTTTCACCCGCCAGCAGCTGCGATTGGCCAACTGGGTGAAGAAAATACCTGCTGAATTGTACAAAAAATTTCGGTCAATGGTTCCGTGATGAATTTTCCATGGCTGAGCTAGATTCTGAAGTAAACGATCTGTCGAAGAATTTGGGGTAGTGGCGCTGCCAGGATAAGAATTGCATCTCTGAGTTGGAAAGGAAATAAAGGAGGGAGGGAAAGGAAGGCGTGTGAGATAGAATCGAATAACGCAGCAAAGCTAAGCTTGAGATTTCAGGTAAGGTGATGAGATTGATGGTACTAAATATCCGGCCGCATTGCTTAATTAAACCCTGACTCGTGACTGATTCAGGCAATGGTTTTGTGTCGATTTTCAGTGTGCAGATGTCTCTAGGCTGGAAAATGTCAAGACCAACATAATTTTCTATCAGAAAAAGGAAGTCATTATTGGTCAAAGCCCGTCTTAACGAAGCCTAATAATTTGATTGTTTTTATGTATTACATATTTATTTTAGTTATAAATTCAGTTCTATTAATTCTTGTTGTTTGCAAATTTTAAGCATAAAATTACACGAGGTATTTTTTGTTGTAAATTTAGAGTTTTCACTATGCGATTGGGTAGTTCGCACAATCTAAACCTCGAAGTAGCACATAATTAAATTTTTTGCAAGCTTGGGTGAACAAATATGCAATTGACTTGTTTGCACATTTTGAAGCTTGAAGCCATACCGTTTTCATGCAAATTTGGGTTAGAAAAGTGCAATCCGCCTACTGTAATTGTGTGACCTGGAATTCCATATGTAGTAGCACCTAAAAGTCTTGGTTGTTTTAAAGCAATTCTAAAATTACACATCTTTTAATTTGGTGCAATTTTAAGCTTTAGAAATGAAGTCTCTGAATTGCATACTCGGAGCCTAAAATTGCACGGTAACAAAAAGTGTTGCATCATAATATGTATGGAAAAAATATTTTCATTTCCTTAATTTATTACTACTTTGTGATTTTCCTTTTTTGCATTTGTTTAAGTAGTATATGTAGTTACGGAGAATAACCATACAACCATACTTAACTTTGGGGAAAAGTAAATCAATTGCGATATACTCCCACCACTTTATACTACTCCGCATATATGGTTTGGTTAAAGTTAAGCTTTGTAATCTTTGGCCAACTATTCATGGTAAATAAGAACGAGTCTCGCTGCTTGACTCGCATGGTACATAACAGTTACTCTACTCCAACCATGTATCTTTGCAATCGTAAATAATTTTTACGTCACGTAAATTTTCTCTTACTTCAGAAGTTGAGTAGAACATAAGAAAATATGCATGACATAATTTTTTTGTTTATTTATTGTTAAAAAATACGATGTAAAATATGTATTTTGGTGTTTTTTACAATGTAATGACTCGTACAATGAGTTTTTATGTCGATTTTTCTGTGAGTCAATATAACCTTAATTATTTATACATAAAAATAATTTTATGAATATAAGAACATAAAAATATGGTGGGTGTAAAATAACTTTTCTGCACCCTAGGTGTTGAATAGCGTTTCTATATAGAACTCATTTTATATACTCATTTTTCTATATATATAAAATAAAAATGTAAGTTATATGATAATATATTGCATTACGGTAGTAATGGTATTATTCTAATTCTTAAATAATAATATATTTTTACATAGTCAAATTTGGCAAAGTTTAACTTAACTTTAATCACCATTTTATATGCTGAGTAGTATGAAACGGAGGGGTACTGAACTTTCACTTTCAGACAAGGACTATGTCCTGTGGGTTTTTTTTAGTAATAAAATCTCAACTGCTAGCACACAACCCATGACTTGAGTTTTCCCAGAAGAGGAACATAGTACCTCTGCTAAATGTAGTTAGACAACTTCGGATTAAACAACTGCGTAAAAAGCAAATTCCCAACAACACCACGCAAAATACTGACCACCTCCGGAAATAACGCAACGCAAAGCACACCACTCACTCTTCCACTCCACTTCAGTGAGCCGCACCGCAGCGCAGAGACCAACACGCCGAGCCGTACACACAAAACCTGCTCACTCTCGCACGGACAAGGCGCAAACCCGAGCTAGAGCTCGCTCCCGAGACGCGAGAGGGGAGCGCGGGAGGACGACAGACACACGACTCAACCCAGCAAAGCGGGCAGCGGCAGGCAACAACCATGGCTGCCGCCCCAACCTCATCATCGCCCTTCTCCCCCTCCTCTAGACACCCATCATTGCACTCCACTCCCCACCCCCCCATCGTGTCGTCGTGTCCCTCCCTCCTCCTAGCTAGCTAGCCCCCCTCTTCCCACTTCTTCGTCTTCCTCCTGCCTGCACCCCGCGCGCGCGGGCGAGCCCTATATATATAGCCAGCCGCGCGCCGTCAGACTCCGCCAGCTCGGTCGATCCCAGCCAGCCTCACAGCACAGTACACTGTACTACTGCGGAGCCATGGTGAACGCCTTCTTCACGACCCTGGCGCGGGGCCTCGACGACCTCAGCGGCGGCGGTGGCGGGCTGTCGTCGCTGCCCGCGCTCCTCCGGGCGGCGGCGCTGCTCCGGGGCCTGCACTCGCAGCTCACGATGCTCGTCGGCCAGCTCCACCTGCCCCCCGGCGGCCGGTGGCTCGACGAGTACATGGACGAGACCGCGCGCCTCTGGGACGCCTGCCTCGCCGTCAAGCTCGGCCTCGCCGCCGTCGAGCGCTACTGCGCCGCCGCCTCCTGCGCCGTCGCCGCCCTCGACGACTGGCTCCAGGACCCGTCCCCGCTCTCCACCCGCCAGGTTGGTCACTCCTTTGCGAACTTTACTCGAACATCATTCATCTGTCTCGTCTCCAGCAGTAATTATGGTTTCTCTTTCGGAAAAAAGAGCAGTAATCATGAATGATCATGTCGCCTTTCTTTTTTTCTCCTCTCGTTCCTTTCTTTCTGTACTGTGTGTGTGATGTGGTTCAGTCCTGTACGTGTGCCTTCTTGCTCCTCTGTTTCTTGGTACTCTGTTTGTTGTGCACGCTCTGTTCTAACCTGATCGCGCAATGGCAACAGGTGATGAGGGCGGTCTCGGCGTCGAGGAGGGAGGCGATGGCGGCGGAGGAGGAGAACCGTGCGCTGTCCGAGTCGAGGATCGCGCCGCTGTCGCTGCAGCTGGACGAGCGCCGCGCCGCCGACGCCAGGCTCAGCGGCTTCAACGGCTTCCGCGGCCTCCTCTACGCGCTGCACAACGCCAGCTCCCTCCTCCTGCTCATCCTCGCGGGCGGCGCCTGCGCGGCCGGGTCTCCCTGCTCGTCCGCCGACGGCGCGGACACCAGCACCACCGGAGGCGGGTTCATGGCGTCCATCGCGACGCTGCAGAAGAGGATGGCGGAGGAGGCCGGGGACGGCACGATCAGGATGGACGAGTTCCGGAGCGCGCGCGCGGCGGCGGAGGCGGCGCGGGAGGAGGTGGAGCGCGCGGCCGCCGCCGCCGCCGCGGGCGCCAGCAAGCTGGTCGACCAGGACGGCGGCGTGAAGGAGAAGGCGGAGGAGCTCAAGGCGTGGGTGGAGGTGCTCCGGGCCGGCACCGACGGGCTGGTGTGCCAGCTGGACGACTTCCTGGACGACATTGTGGAGGGCCGGAAGGAGCTGTCGGACCTCTGCAGCCACTGAACCTCCACGAATGATGATGATGGTTCCTGGAATCTTGTCGCCTGCCTGCTCGCAGCCGCAGCGCGTGGTGGTGGTAGTGTACAAGTAAAGCAACGTCGCTCGACCCATAATAGTACGTAGCCGTAGAGCAAGGACATGTTTAGCTAGCAGCAAGTAGTAGTGGCAGTGCCGGTCTGGGGATCGACGGAGAGTGTGTATGTCGCAGCATTTTGGTCAGGTCATCATTTTGTTGCTCCTTTCTTGCCATGTCTCTCTGCCATGACAGGAGAGACATGATGAGGAAGATGGAGAGATCTTTGTTGTTGCAGGGGCAGCACAAGCAGTTGGGGAACGAAAGGCTGCTTTTTGTTTGCTCGCCTGGAGCTGGAGGTTGGCGTGTGTCGGACTGTTGCTAGCTTACCTCAGCTAGGTGGTGTCTCTCACTCAGTCAGTCAGTCAGTCACAAGAGCGAAAGAAAGGATAGCTCAACTTTTCTTCTCCTCTTTGCACTTTTTTTTGGGTCCAGCTTCTCCTCATCCCAGCTTAAGCTTCAGCATCAAGAGTGTTTCCGCTAATTCCCGCCCAAGGAAGCATGGGCATATGCACGACAGCTACATCTACCAAACTGATTATTTTGCGTTATATAAGAAGCTGGAATCTAGGATGGTACGCCTCATGTTCATACCGGAACTAGTAGTAGCATGCTTAACTACAACTGGCTTCATCCTAGGACCCCTAATTAATAAAGGTCCTGTGATGATCGATGTGGTGATGGTGCTAGCTCGCCAACCCTCAGGTGTAAGTCAAGTCACATCTCATCAACACTTGTGTTTGCCACTTACTAAGCAACATCAACATCCATCCATGATCCATTGGTGCCAAAAGCCAAAGGTATTGTGCATTTTCTTTTGCTTATCAGGAGTTGATCACCTTTTCTTCTTATGAAGTGTGTTTTCTTACTTAAAAGTCTTAATCACTACACCAGATCTCAAATGCTAACATCAAAAAGATTAAAAAAAATAAGAAAGTGCATTACAAGTAATCCTCTGAAAACTACAAAAACGCCTAAGGAGATGAATGGCCGATTCGTAGATTACATTGTCATACATGTTGGATAAAATCATAAAAATATCCTTCGTCGTGTTCTCCAACCGTGTAGATACCTTCATAAACATGACGTGATTCTCCACACGCTGAAGAGACAACCATGAAGGGAGTAGAGTTGTGCATCGGCAATTTCTATGTGGCCATATCGATCAAATAACGACAAGCACTTCCACTTTAATAAGTATTTTAAACCTACGATCCACACTGTTTAGACAATTGCCGAATATATTAGCAACACTACGTGACGGGTATAAGGTCGAACCTACTTGGAAGACTGACCATATAGATCTAAAAAAAAATATTGGAAAGTTAAGTGTTTGATCGTCTCGTCAGGGTGGCAGAATACACAATTTGTACTTCCTTGCCAACAGTGTTTCACAAGCTTTTTTTTAGATGTACAGTGAGTTTCCTCACTGCATATGTTTTTTATTGATTTTTGGTATAATGTATAAAACTAGAAATACAGCTGGAGAGTAGCACTAAAAAGGAAGCAAAAACTAAGCTAAGAAGAGCTACACTATGATACAGGGTATTTACAAGAAATTCGTTATCCAGGCCTTAAGGCCAATATAAGATTTCCTCTTGGCTTTATGGACGAGAAGTGCCAACTCCTCCTCGAATTTGTATTTGCAGCGATAGAGACTGGGAGTGACTCCTTTGAATATAAAGTCATTTCTAATCATCCAAAGAGACCAAGAGATCAGCATGATATTCTCCATGAAGAACGGCTGATGGATCTTGAATTTTAAGCTCTGGATCACAAGCTTTTCTTTAGTGAGGATTACACCTCTGCAAAGGTACCATGCAAAAAATCTTAGTCTTTAGCAAAATCATAATTTTCCATTTTTTGTTGTTGTAATAAATTAGCACGTCTCGCTAGATTAAAGCTCGATACATGGAGTCCACAAAAAATTGTCACTCTCATGCAGATTTCACTGAAATTCGTCATTTTCTTGCGTAAAATAGACCAAAGCCAAATACAGTAGCAAGACATTCCAAGAAGCCATCTTGGGACCAACAAGTTTTTTATGGATGTCACATTTGGTAGTAAAGACTCCAACATCTTAACGATTGTATTGCTTTTGTGACGCATAATATTGTACAGACTTAGATATTGCTCCCGGAGTGTGGCATGGCATAGCCACTTGTCCTCCTAGAATCCTATTTTCGAGTCATCCTTAATTAAGAACGAGCCATATGGGAAGAAATATTTCTTCGTCGCTATTGGGCCATCCCATACATGCGAGTCGAGACAGTGCACGTGAGCCTATGTATTTTTTTTCCTTTTTACAAGATTTGCCACACCCTGTCTGCGGTAAGAAGCTTCAAAACCCATATGCCTAGAAGGGCTCTATTCTTGACCTCAATGTCATGAATTCTAAGTCATTCTTGATAATTAGGGCCACAAACGATATTCAATTTAGTCAGTCGATATTTACTTTTTCTCACTATCTCCTCGCCAAAATAATCTTGATCGGATACAATCTAAGCGTTTCAAAACTCACTTAGGTAGCTGGAAGAAGGAAATCGTATAATGTACCATGTTACTTGGTACTAAATTAATAAGAACCAAACATCCACCCATAGATTGTAATTTTCTTTTCCAGGTACTTAATCTCTTTTGTGGCCTTTTCTCGACGTGTTTTCATTCAACATTTCTAAGTCTCTAATAACGTATCAGAATGTCTAAATAGTTGATTGGAAACTGGCCTTTCCTAGAGCCAAAGGTTGCCTCGAGAACAATTCACTTTTGTGGAAATTTATTTTGAGGCCTAAAATCTGATCGAAAGCTGATAATATTAATTTCAGATTTCTCGCCATGTTCCATAAAGAGAATCGTATCATCGTCATATTGAAGGATAGACAGGCCACCATCCACTAGGTGTTGTACTACTTCAATTTAGCCATCATTTTTTTGCATGTTCTATGATTATTACTAACATATGAGCGATTGCATTGAATAGCATCAGTGATAATGGATCACCTTATCTTAACCTTTTTTCGTTAGAAAGTATTTCACAACGTCATCATAGAATTTGATGGCAACACTTTCATAGAAAAAAACATATAGATGAGAGCGCACCACTCATGAGAAAAACCTTAGTCTCCTGGAGGAAATACCACTTGACTTTATCATAATCCTTTTCAAAGTAAATCTGAAATATCACACCATTTAAAAATCCAATGAAGTTGGTGAATTATTTAATGAAGGGTTACTACTCCATCTAGGATATTCCTTCCTTGGATACAAGCAGTATAAGTGGGACTAACAACATGGTAAGTCATGAATATCTTGAAGCTAACATTAAGAAGACAAATAGACCTAAATTGTTGGATTCATTATGCTTCATTAACCTTTCGCAACAAAATTATCTCTCCGAAATTTAGGTGAAACAAGTCTAGTTGTCCAACATGAAGAATGATGAAAATTTCTAGCAAGTCTGATTAGATGGTCTCCTAGAAATTCCGATATATATCATCTCAGAATTGAAGCTATGTGGCTCTAGGACTTTTTTGTGTTCCATTGAAAACCTATGTTTTTTTACCTCTTCCTATGTACAAGGGGCAGTAGGATGGGCATTTTCCACCTAGGGTATGTCATCTCTCCGAGATTCGTCCAATGAGAAGTTGTCTTCTTCAGGTTCAACAACAACAACAAAGCTTTTTTTTCCAAACCAAGTTGAGGTAGGATAGATATAAAACCCCAACGAAAACATAAGAAAACTAAAATAACGAGAGAGAGAAAAACAACATGTAAACTAAGATTCTGGCACATGGATCACTGATGGATCGTTGTTTTCCATGTGTATCCTATCAAGAGCCAACAACAACAACAAGTTGGGTATGCTAGATATGAAATCCAGCAGAAACATAAGGAAACCAAAACAACGAGAGAGAAAGAGTAAAAAGGAATAAGTAAACTAAGATTCGGGCACATGGATCGCTGATTTCCATGCGGGTCTATCAAGAGCTAAATCTTTAGGGACATTCTAGTCCCTCGGGTCTCTTTTTACCGCCTCCGCCCATGTAAAATTTGGTTCTCCTCTACTCCTCATTTATTTTCCACACTCCTTAGAATTTCACTTTTAACTGGTGTTTTTGGAGATTTTTGTTGGATATATGACCAAACCACCATAGTCGGTATCTGACTAGCTTCTCGTCGATCGGTGCCACCTCTAGCCCATCATGTATTACCTCATTCCTAATCCACCCTTTGTTGTATGGTGATACATCCACCCTTGCATACACATGTCTGCAACACACATTTGTTGTGTTGTCTTTTAGTGGGAAAACATTCTGCTCCGGATAGCATCACAAGTTGATTCTCGTCCAATAGAATTTAGTTTTTAGCTTTGGTGGGATCTTCTTGTCACATATGATGCCATATGTTTGTCGTCACTTCATCCATCCTGACTTGATCCCACGGCAAACATATTCATCGATATCAACATTGGTTTGCAGTATTGATCCCAAGTATCGGAAGGTCTCCCTCTTAGGCACTATTTTCCGTCTAAATTAACATCTTCGTTTCACATCTAGCACCAGTAAAGTCGCATCGAAAGTATTCAGTCTTGGTCCTACTAATTATAAACCCCTTTGATTTCAAAGTTTGTCTCCATAGATCTAACTTCCTACTTACATCAAGCCTAGTGTCATCCAATAGCACCATATCATCAGCAAAGAGCATACACCAAGGAATATCTACTTGTATATACTTCGTCCCCTCATCCATCTCTATGGAAAACATGTATGGGATCAAGGTTGACCCTTGATGTAGTATTATTTCATTGTAAAGGTATTGGTCTCATTATCACCTAAACAAACACTTGCCATAACATTACTGTACATATCTCTTGTGAGGGCAATGTACTTTGTTGAAACTTTGTGCTTCTCCAGCGCCCACCACATGACTGTCCTTGTTATCTTGTCATATGCCTTATTCAAGTCAATGAATATCATATGTAGATCCTTCTTCTACTCCCTATATCTCTCCATAAGTTGGTGACGTAAGAAAATCGCTTTTACAGTCAATCTCCCGGGCATAAAACCAAATTGGTTTTTAATGCCAATCGTCACTCTACTCAAGCGATGCTCAATGAATCTCTCACAAAGTTCCATATTATGTCTCACGGGCTTAATTCCTCAGTAATTAGTTCAACTTTGAATATCACCTGTATTCTTGAATATCACCTATATTCTTGAAGATAGTACTAGTATGCTTTTTATCCACTCTTCGAGCATCTTATTTGACCGAAAAATGTGGTTGAATAGCTTAGTTAGCCATACTATTACCACATATCGAAGGCTTCTCCACACCTCAGTTTGGACATCATCAGGACCAAGGGCCTTTCCTCCTTTCATCCTTTTTGGGGCCTCCTTAACCTCAACCACTTGGATCCTCCACACAAAATGATTGTTGGTGTCATCAAAGGAGTTATCCAGCTCGGGCATATTGGTCACATTCTTATCATTGAATAACTCATCAAAGTATTCCCTCCATCTATTCTTGGTCTCTTCATATTTCACTAGAAGTCGATTACCCTCACCTTTGATGCATTGAACTTGGTTGAGGTCCCTCGTCTTCCTCTCAAGAACTTTTCGCCATCTTGTAAATATCATTATTCAATCCTTCTTGACTTGTTCGTCATATATCTCATCAAATTGCGTCCCCTTGCTTCACTCACGGCACACCTTGCATTCTTTGTCGCTAGTTTCTACTTCACCATGTTCCATGTGCTCTTATCTTCGTGCCAACTCTTGTATCACTCCTTCTCCTCGATATCCTTTTGGCCATCCACATTCCACCACCATGTTTCCTTAGCTTCAGGCTTCTTACGGTTTCACGCTCCAAACACCCCCCTAGATGCCTTCTGAATGCAAGTTTCCATCTTCACTAACATGCTATTTGCATCTCCCTCTTCGGTCATGGTTCTTCCGTGATCATCCTCTCCCTAAAGGTCTATTGTGATTTTCCTTTGAGCTTCTATCACTTTCTTCTAGGGTTTTAACGCCTTTGTTCTGCGTCACACGAGCGTGAAAGAGAAATTCACACCCACAAGCTTATGTTGCGCCGCAGTACGCTCCTCAGGGATCACTTTTTGATTCAAGCAAGCCCTCCTACTCATCCTCTAGGAAGGACAAAGTCAATCTGGCAAGAGTGTTGGGCACTGCTAAAGGTCACTAAGTGAGATTGCCTCTTTAGGTTCCCCAACCATATTTTATAATAATTCTTTATGTATGATTTGAGTTGCTCATTGATAAACCTCACGTGCAGGGGATCACCGTAGTACAATTTGATAAGTATTTGAGTGTCAAACCCACGGGGAACCGAAGGTAAACTATCTATTCTTTAAAGCCCTATAACCCACTTATATGGCATTCTATGCAAAGCTAGGATCTATAATGTGTTTGTGTGTGTGTGAAGAGGTTTCTACTATAAAACTATATGTGCTGAAATTAAAATGCAAGAAGTGAAAATAATGCAAGAAATGTGAAGTGATATGAAGTGGAGTAAATTAAAGTAAAGTGGAGTAACTCAAGTAGTAAATGTTCAGGAAAATTACTATTTTATTTGGTTGGTTATCAAAATTAGTGAAGCACAAAGATAATCTTTTTATCGTTTCTTCTAAGAAGAAGCCATGAATAGGTGCAGCCATATACATGAGCAAATACACTCCTAGTGATTGATCTCAAGGCCAACTAAGAGCAAACAAGGAAATTATTAAGGCATAAAGTCCAACCACCGTATTTAGATATAAGGTCCCCATGATAATACGCTCGTGGATTAACCATAAATTAATACAACATGTATCTCGACTTGAGATTTGGTTTTTGTCAAACTCCGCCTATCCCTCATCCTATCAACATGCAACGGTGACAACCTTGTGCATCCCCCAACATATGGTGAGCGCTCATATGTTAGTACAACAAGATCATCATAGAAGATAACATGTACTTGTATGCAACTAACAACAAACTATATCACAATTTTCAAGAACAAGTCCCTACTCAAACATCAACATAGAGATACAATAGATGATGGGAAAAAAATATATATTGCATCATACATCATGTTTGCCAAGAGATTAAAGGGGTAGATGAAGCTGGTGGAGAGGGTGTTGATTAAGATAATGACAATGACCACACCGGAGGGGGTGGAGTCCACCGGAGGCGATTTCGGCAGCGTTTCCCCCTCCGATCTCCGCCGGTGACGGCTTTCTGACTCTATGTTTATGAGTTTTTGATATCCATCGTCATAGCCTTGACGAAACCCTTGGGGTCGAATATATAGGGGGGGTTAGGTTAAACGAACTTCGTCAGCGCAAGATTGAGATGAATCGGATGGACGAGCCCAAAAAGAGCACATGTGACGCGTTGGATCAAAGTGGTATGAAATGCCAAGATCTCTCGTTTCTCGCTTGGATGTGCTTTCCTTTTGGATCGCCTACTGAAGATCTGAGTTGTTTAACTTGTAGTGGCGACATCACTTCCTCATGCTAACTTCATAAGCCATCATCATCATTGAAGACTCCACTAGAGCAAGAATAGGAGGAAGAAGACCATGGGCACAACACAACACATTCAGCAGCTGCAGCGGCAACTGTGACTCGCTGACTGCTTCCCTCCACCGCCTGGCTTGTGGTGTTTGTCTGATTGAACTCATGTCCGGGGAGGCAGGCGGCAGAGCATCGCAATGATTAAAGCGTCTCTGACTCTGAAACGGCAGCTGGAAGCTGCACCCCTTTCTGCCGCGCATTCAAGGCGCAAACGGACCCTTCTCCCTCCCGATCGTCGTCTTGCTCGCTCGATCGATCGATGGACGCCGAGCCATCATTTCATTTCACCGGAGGCGAGAAACGGAGGAGCTGACGATGTGATGCGATGTCCATGGACCGGCGACAGACGAAACAACCAATCGATGCTAGAGAATCATCATCGCCATAAAGAAGCGTACGTCCCATCATGGTCAAGTCCGGGGAAGCAAACAACCCAAGTCGGTCCACGAGTCAAGGAGGAGATGATAACTTAACCACCTCTAAGCTGGAATTGTAATCAGGGTGATCTACCTACCGAGGTACCAGCTGCTAGGATGCTACCAGGTTTTGATTATGATTTCTCACCTGCGTTGCATTTGCGCTTTACCGGCTAAAATTATCGGTATTGTCGTCGATAACTGAATCTGGGTTGAGCTGCTGCAAAAATGCACGTTATGGGAAGTAAAACTTGCTCCCCAAATACAGGCTACTACTGGTACCGATACTGCTGTCTAAAGGCAGGCAATGAAGACATCGAGGCACGTAATAAAGGTCATGTGAACTATCAATTGGGAAAATGCTGACAATGTCATTGCAACTGAAGAGAATACTCTGATTCTATGGGTATGCTCTGGTGCATTACTACTATAGATTGATGTACATATATATCAGTACAGATTTAATAAATCCGACAACTCGTTGCATAAGCTTAGCCACAGCTCATATACACCAAAGCTATACATATAGAGCAACTGCAACTCAAAAGTGTTCAATATGCAAAAGTGTACCGCATTCCATACAGAAGCCAATCGAGCTAAAATATCTTAGGCTCATTCAGTCTGGGCTGAGCTTAGACAGCTAGAATTTCAACCAAGGACTTGAAGCGGGAATTTGTTATGCGAAGATTCACTACATACATATATAAATCTCAACTAACGACTTGATGCAGCAAGCCGTAATGGAGCACGAACTCCGCGGAAGAGCAACCGGCGCTCTCTGTCGTCGAGAGACCTACATATACGGTTTTCGACGGGCGACGCCATTCATCTGTTCTCTCGTCACCATCCTCCGTCAACCATGAGCGATATCTCTTGGCCATCGGACACCGACAGCGAGGGGAAGCCGCCTGGATGGCGCCATTGGTGGGATCCAGCTGCATCGTCCAGCAGCGACGATTCCCCCCCGTCGGCCAGCGAGGACGAGTGGGACGACGAGGAGGAGGACGAAGAGGCCGTGGAGCAGGCCGAGGAGCAGGCCGAGGAAGAGGCCGAGGAAGAGGAGGAGGAGCAGGAGCAGGAGGAGGAGCAGGAGGAGGAGGACGAAGAAGCTGATGAGGACGACGACGAGGACTCAACTTCCTCCGACGAGGAGGTGGCGAGCCGGAAGCGTCGCCGCGACGACGATGAGGCGGGGCCTTCTAAGAAGAAGAAGAAGTAGTTTAGTTTTAAAGTTTTTATATGTAATTTTTATGTTTATTCGAATTATATTCGAAATATATATATAATCTATCTATGTTGCACCACTTGAGAGTTCAAAGCTTTCGTTCGACGAGGGTATTGCCGTATCGGGAAGACGAGGGTTTTGCCGTAGATCGGGAAGACGAGGGTTTTGCCGTAGATCGGAGGCCATTGTCGCCGACAAGTTGGGGCCACGCGCGCTTTCGTTTCGTCCGGAGTCCCCGAGCGCTCCCCGGGGGGCCGGGGATGTCGTGGGATCGCCGGATGGATTTAGGCCCAAATCCGGATGAAAACGAGGAACCGGGGGCACGACTGGGCCGAATTACGCCGTCCGGATGGAAAAAACGCTCGCCGGGGGCATGTTCGGGGGGACGAGTGGAGATGCTCTAAAGCTAGATATTTGCAAATACATGCTACTACTGGCACCGATACTGCTGTCTAAAGGCAGGCAATGAAGACATCGAGGCACGTAATAAATGTCATGTAAACTATCAATTGGGAAAATGCTGACAATGTCATTGCAACTGAAGAGAATACTATGATTCTATGGGTATGTTCTGGTGCATTACTACTATACACTGCTGCACATATATCAGTACAGATTTAATGAACCCGACAACTCATTGCATAAGCTTAGCCACAGCTGATATACACCAAAGCTATAGATATAGAGCAACTGCAACTCAAAAGTGTTTAATATGCAAAAGTGTACCGCAGTCCGTACAGAAGCCAATCGAGCTAAAATATCTGAGGCTCATTCAGTCAGGGCTGAGCTTAGACAGCTAGAATTTCAACCAAGGACTTGAAGCGGGAATTTGTTATGCGAAGATTCACTACATACATATATCTCAACTAACGACTTGATGCAGCAAGCCTGTACACAATTGCTTGAGAGTCAAGAATCACCACCAGTTTCAACTACAAAAAATATTTCCTACAGAGCTGCTGTTGAGAGCAACTTACAGGTTTCGTAAACAGCCTGATGACAAAATAGTTGCTATTTTGCTGATGAATCTGGACGATACCAACAAAGATGTAGTAATATATATGTACAGTCATACATCAAAACCTCCTGGCATCGCAAACTGGGACGCAAAAGCCTCGACCTGATTACCGAGTTCTATGATGTCCTTGTTGTTCTCCAGGCCTCTCAGAAATTCCTTCTGAACTTTACCGTGTTCTTTCAAAACACTGCCAGCTATCTGTGTTGCCCTGATGAGGAAATCTGCAATCACCTCGAAGTCATCCTCTAGGCAACCTCTAGTAGTCATGGCAGGTGTTCCTGCAGCATGGAACAACATGACCATAAGCAACAGCAAATACTTACATTTGTTCACACACAACAAACAAATGGATAGAAAGTAAATGGATGTCATCTTATAAGAACTAACCAATCCGCACACCACCAGGAGATATTGAGCCATTGTCCCCATATATTGGAGTCTTATTTATAGAGATGTGGCACATCTCACAGACCTTCTCAAAGTTCTTGCCTGTCAAAAAATGAAGCAAAACAGCTTGTAAGCCACAAGTATCACTACTTCACACAAAACGTTTAAGATTACTGAAAGTCTAAACAAAAACCATGCATTACTTTGAAAAACTAAACATGGTGCCCATGTGACATAATTATTTGAACATTTGCAGATTTTCAAACAACATTAGTACATTACCATGTATGTAAAGAAACATTTTATTTCCCCTTTTTCTTGTCCATGTGCAAATCATTAGATGGAACAGAAATTGCATATTCTAAAAAGACAATAACGGAATACTAGATACATTGCATTAACAGATTTAGAGAACAAGTTTGATGCAAAGTAAGAGATGGAGCTATACCGGTCAAGCCAAAAGTTCTGAGGTCCCAAAGTACCAAGTGGTTATCAGTGCCACCAGTAACCAATCTGCATTTTCTTCTGAGCAAGGCCGATGCCAGAGCTTGAGCATTTTTCTTTACTTGTTGAATGTATGCTTTATAATCAGGTGTAGCAATTTGCTTCAGTGTAATCGCCAAAGCAGCAATATGGTTATTATGGGGCCCTCCTTGCAGTGAAGGGAAGACAGCAAAATTTATCTTATCCTCAAAGTCATAATCACTTTCACTCCCTTGAGCGAATGATCCAGGACGCTTCCGCAAATTTTTCCCTCTCCTAAAAAATATTATTCCACCTCTAGGACCCCTTAGGTTCTTGTGAGTAGTTGAAGTAACAACATCACAGTAGTCGAATGGACTGCGACATTCCTGATGAAGAAAATAAGAAACAGCTGTTCAGCAGACAGTAATGCTCAGCTAGCCAAGTATGTCAAAGTTCAGAAAACAGCAACTAATACTCAGATTAAGCAGTAGAAGCAATTCAGAAGATCTTTCAAGAGGTACAGTGTGTTCATAGATAAGAAAGGTTCTTCAAGTCTAGAGCATGAACTAATATTTTGATTGCTTACTCCATCACCAAAAACACGAAAAAGTAGCTCGTTAACCAATAACAACATTGATCACTTGAGAACATAGTTCTTTCAGACTACATCTTGGGCAAAAGAAATGCTTTGATTGGCCTCAACAGGCTGATGGTTGGCGTGATCTAATGTAAATGACAATATCATGTCCTAAATACTCCATCAGAAGAATTCACCCATCGTATTTTCAGAATACATTTATAAATTGATCAAACATCAGCAAATAAGGAAATAATGCAATGTGTTGAATTGCACCTTTTAAGTTTTTACTGTAAAAATATTGTATGGGGTCAGGTGATGTTTTACTGCACCACTGCTCACAGCATTAGAGTAATTTACAGCAATATCATAAGTATATGAGACAAGTACCACACAATTTTTCTCCATAAGTTGCACTGACTAATACAATATGTCAAGTATAAATCACCATGCAAAATTAAAAACTACATAAGCTCCTAATAATGTGCCTCGTCATCTGAATTAGTCTGCAGCGTCATCTCTGAATATCAGAAACCGATAAACACATGATGAAGGCCCTAGAAATAATATTCTTCACTTTTGTGGTAATGGATAAGCTATCACGGCATATCTATGTACAGGCAAGCATCTTGAGTCAAGCTTGCAGTTGAAGCAATCACAAGTTTGCAACTAATTTTGCCACATATGGTTATTGCGAGACATATCCTATGTACATTTTAAGCACAAGAAAGATGCAATCGAATTATTAACCATAATAATAAGATAAATAAATAAAAGTTCCTTCATATACCTTGGCTGCAACAAGGCCACTAATATGCGCCATGTCACACATGAGCACCGCACCGCACTTATCAGCTACGAGCCTCATCCGTGCGAAGTCCCACTCGCGGGGGTATGAGCTCCCACCACAGATAAGTATCTTGGGGTGAAAATCCATGGCCCTTTCCTCAAGCTTGTCATAATCGATATACCCATTCTGCGGATTGACCTTGTAGGACAAGCTCTCGAAGAATATGGATGCACCCGACACCTTCTTCCCACTGGGCGTCAAGTAGCCGTGGCTGACATGTCCCCCAGAGGGCGGCTCGAGGCCCATGATGCGGTCGCCGGGGAGGAGCAGCCCCGTGTAGACGGCGAGGTTGGCGGAGGTGCAGGAGTATGGCTGCACGTTGACGCCCCAGCCGGCGGCGTCGAGCCCGAAGGCGGCGAGCGCCCGCGCGTGGCAGAGGCGCTCGATGGCGTCGATGTGCTGGTTCCCGCCGTAGTAGCGCGCGCCCGGGTGGCCCTCGGAGTACTTGTTGGTGAGGTGGCTGCCGAGCGCGTCGAGGACCGCCCGGCACACGAAGTTCTCCGACGCGATGAGCTCGATGCCCCGCACCTGGCGCGCCTTCTCGAGCTCCATCAGCGCGTGCACGTCCGGGTCCGCGTCGGCGAGCGGCTGGTTCCCCCACGCCCGCACCGCGGCGCGTCGGGTGTCCAGATCCGCGGCGGTGGTTTGGCGTTTGGCGGGGCGCGAGGTGGAGGATGAGGAGGAGACCTCGCCGGCGGCGGTTGCTGCGGCGGACCAGTGGATTCCTTGGCGCGGGCGCTTGACGCAGAGCGAGTGGCCGAGGAGGGAGAAGTGCTGGTCGTCGTCGGCGTCGTGGGCGGCGCCGCCGCCCCCGACGCTGCCCTCCGTTTTGGTGTCCTCCGAGTCGTCGAAGAGGCGCAGCGGGGCCGCGCGCGCGTGGGCGCGGGCGTGCGCGTTGACGTGCGGGTGGAGGCCGAGCGAGAGGTCCGACGATTCGGGCCGCGAGAGATCCATGGAATTTCCTTTGGTCGGCTGACGCGAAATCCGCAACCCTAGCTAATCAGGCAGCTCAGCAGCAGCACGGACGACAACAAGGGCAACAGAGGCTACAACAACAGCGGCGGAGGGGAGCGGCGGCGACGGCGACGGCGGAGAGAAGCATGGGCGTGTGGGGGAGGGAGGAAGGAAGGAAGGGAGGGGAATTGGTGTTTGGCAATTGCGCGAGGACGAGGACGAGGACGACGCGTTGGAATCTGAGATGGTGAGGGATTTGATTGGTTGTATCGACGGGAGCCAGGCAAGTGAAGGAACGGGTTGGTGGTCTGTCCGGGGGAATGGAACGCGGCCGGGGGGACGAACCTGGACGGCAAACCGGACGGTCTTGGTGGGTGGGTCGCGCGGGCCACTGGGCTCGTGGGCTTTGGTTCGGACAGGGTGGGGCGGAACGATGACTTTGTGCTCACTTCATAAAAAATAAAAAAATTAGTACTCCCTCCGATTCATATTAATTGACTTCAATATAAATATATCTAGAATTGAAATGTGTCTAGATACATCCATAGTAAACCTCTTTTCCGCCGCGCTGTAAACGGATGGCGCACACTGGGCCAAAATTTTCCCCGCCGGATGCTCCAAAATGCAGTGCGCGGTAAAATTGGTCCTCCGCTGGATACGTCATTATGCAGCGCGTGGGGCCGCGCAAACGGCTAGTTTGATCGTATTTAGTTTGAAACAAATCAAACATCTTATTTAAAAGTTTAACTGGAAATTACTGGAAATTACGAAATATTTCAAAAGTTTGACGGACACCCACATTTTTTTTAAACTATCCTAAATCTACTCGGAGTCCTCCCCGTCGAAGTTCAACGATCCGCTGGTCAGAGTAGTGTCGGAGACCGGAGCGGTCGTCCACTCGAAGGAGGAGGAGGAGGGGATGTTCGTCGACGGCCCGACGCCGTTCTTCTTCTCCTCCGCCCTCCTCGCCCTCCGCGCCGCCTTCTCTGCCCTCTCTGCCTTCCTTGCCACCGACTCAGCCCGGCGCTTCTCACGCTCGGCCTTCTTCTTTGCCGCCGCCTTCGCCTTTTGCTCCTTCTTCTGCGCGTAGAACGCCTCCATCGCGGTGACGTCCTCCGGGAACGTGCGCGCCCACTCAAGGCAGGGGCGCTCGTCCTGCTCCGCGATGCGCAGGCGCTGCTCGAGCTCGCGGTTGCGGTTGCGCCGCTGCTGCTCGCTCGTGACGGCCGGCGATGGCGGCGCGAGCATCTCCGCCTGCTCGCGCGTCCAAACATCGCCGAAATTCATGTGGCGGCGGGGCGACCGAGGCGCCAGGAGACGGCGTCGCAGGCGCGCGCCGCCTCGTGCGCCGTGTCGAAGGTGCCAAGGCGGATGCGCTCCTCACCGGAGCGGATCTCGGCGTCGAAGCGTCCGCTCGACCGCGTGCGTATGCCGTGGTAGTTGGAGGAGGAGGAGCGGCAGCGCGGAGGCATGGTCGTCGTAGACGGAGCGTCGGTGCGGGCGCGACGTGGGAGGCAGAGCAGCGAGAGGAGGGAGGCGAAGGAGAAGCGACACGCGGCGAAGAGTGAAAGTTCAGGACGGTTGGGTTCGCGCCCGCGTGGCGTTTTATAGCGGGCCAGCCGAAGCGGCAACTTTCTCACGTGGTAAAAAATTTAGCGCCCGCCCTTTTTACGCGTGTCCTCTGAAGGTTCGCGCGGACGTCTTGCGCGAGGGTTTTGCCGCGCCGGTTGGAGATGCTATTAGGGCATCGCGCAGAGCGAAGAGATGTGATGTAGCCACTGCTTTTGGTCGTCCGATCATCCGACGAGGCAAACGGTCCAGTCGGCGTGATCAAGTTGTGTACAGTAATCTTTTTCATCATTTTTTATTGATGACGAGCGATGCTCTTTCTCTTTCGAAAGTGCGAAGATGACCTCAGCTGTGAGCGCATTGACCAGTACTAATCGGTTCTTCGGTACGCATGGCACAGGGTTGTGTTGTGTTCAAGACCTGCATATCCATGTGCTTTTGGGTTCTGGGGTCGGTGGGCATGAACCTGCTTGTGTTTTCAGCACAAGTTCAGCATCGAGGCGTCTGGCGTGGACTGTTGCGTGTAACCGGACTCCGCGGAGATTTCAATCGATCTTGCTTGCCGAACACGAGAGTGGCCCGGCGAGACCACCTTGCCGATCTATTTGATATGCTGTGTTTAAGTGCTTACTAGTACAAATGCCCGTGCGTTGCTACGGGTACTCAAACTTTATTTCTCAACGTACATATATAATTCACAACTCACTATAAAAATTTAAAACAAATCAAGAATATTATAATATACTACAACATGATAATATCGTAGGAAATAACAAGACAACATTGTTGTGCATGTGTGTGATTCCAAGTTCTAAGCTTCTTATTACTCTTTCACGGTAAGTCCCACACCTCTGCTCTGAGCCATTATAACTATCAACTCAACAACCTCTCCTTTTGGATTTATTATTGTCTCACAAAATGAGTGTTGCAAATACATATATATCGGAAGGAATACTTATTTTCTGATTAATCCAGACAACACTTTGATATTCATAGTTAAATGCTCGTGGGTCGCCACGGGAAAACAAGACATGGAGAAAAATGATTTCATCTTGTCGTTCATCACAAGCACAGTGACTTGTAGCTTTTTGATACACCATCATGTACAATGTTATTTTTATCCCTCTCACTAACCTTCAGAGAAGGTGAGGACTAACAACATGTGTTCTTTCTATCCTTATTACCCTTTTTCGCCTAGGTCGTATTAGCGGTACTTTTATTATGTAAGTGTGTCAATAACAAGAATTACTTTGTTAAATCTAAATCGGTGCCGATTCAAAAATTGATACACCATCATGTACAATGTCATTTCTATCCCTCTCACTAACCTTCCGAGGAGGGTGAGGACTAACAACATGTGTTCTTTCTATCCTTATTAGTTATTACCCTTTTTCGCCCATGTCGTATTAGCGGTACTTTTATTGAGTAAGTGTATCAATAACAAGAATTACTTTGATTAAATGAGACGTGATTCCCTGGGCAAGATTTTTGGTGTGTCCCATGTAAAATTAACTTTTTCATATAAAACCACAAGAAACCGCATATCGTCGTTTCTCTCTTCTCGTCGACTTCGGCTTTTAGTCTTTGCCTGTACCTCAGTTATAAGTCAAAATATCGTCCACCATTTTTTTAACTCGCCCACCTTTGGAAGGCTTATTATGTTTAGCCTCCTTCATGTTAGTCGAGTTCATCACTTTAGCACGATTCCAATCTTGTAGTGCTAAATCACTATCAAATAATCCAAAGCACAAACTCATCTACATAAGGGCTAGGTCATTTATCGATGTAGTAGATGCCTTGCCAGCTTCATACATATGATTTGAGTCTCCAATGAGAAGTCATCGGGTATCTCCTCCCAAGAATGAAACTGATTAAGCATGAACAACTACACTGAAATAAATTTCTCCATTAAGCATGAATTTTGCACTAAATTGGTACTCCCTCTAATTCGGGCTAGGTCATTTATCGATGTAGTAGATGCCTTGCAAGCTTCGAAAGATATATATACATATGATTTGAGTCTCCAATGAGAAGTCAACGGGTATCTCCTCCCAAGAATGAAACTGATTAAGCATGAACAACTACACTAAAATAAATTTCTCCATTAAGCATGAATATTGCACTAAATTGGTACTCCCTCTAATTCATATTACTTGATGCTAATATAGATGTATCTAGATACATTTTAGTTGTAGATACATCTATTTTAGCATCAAGTAATATGGATCTAAGGGATTACTATAAGCAGTGGGCATAGGGCCCGCAACACAATTCTTGCCCGACATGATTTGATTTCCCTTCAAATGATACAGTAAATGCCAGAATGGTTTATGTGTACACTTAAAAAACTTTTTAAGAACAATGTATTGCTCAAATAAAATTTGAGTAAGAAGTTACTAAACCATGTTTTCATTTATCACTTGTGAAACAAAACCAAATCAATGCGTTTATACTACATGCTCAAGAAGTTATCAATTAGTTTGTTTGTCTGCAGGAAGTAGAAAGGTGATATACTTCAATCTTTCAATCTCCAATCCTCAGATCCCTGGTAGCACTAATGTAGAATCCAATTCCCCTCCACCTGGGCCACTCCATGGTTGCATATAATGGATCATGACAACCCATAAGGGAGGAGCCTCTTGTGGCTGCGCTGGACCATGGCAAGTCGACGATGGCAGCCAGGGCAAGAGGTGCAGTCTCGGCAAGATCTCCACCACCGCATCCATGGCTCTCCCTCCGCTCTCGCTGCACCCATGCGCACATATGTTGTTAACTAATACTTGCATGGATGTATTGGATTTGAAGAAAGACAGATGTGGCGGCAGCAACTGGGAAGAGGTAAATGAGTATATTCTTAGATCTCGAGGGAAACTTTGAAGGGGTTTATGCCACCTTTAACACATTCTTCTACTCTCAAGTCTACCTCCACCTTCGGCGCCGCGACGATACTCAACCACTTGCATTATCTCGCTCCACCTAGCAAAAGTAGCAAATAATATGTACACTATACATCGCAACCGGAGCATAAATATTTAAGTTATTTACACTAAATAAGAGAGAACCTATCACCTCCTGTGAATACGAACTTTGTCATTGGAGATGGTCTCTTACTCCTAGTTGTAGAAGCATCCACTATGAAAAACATAAAAAAAACATTTCAAAATCTAAAAAAATCAGAAAAAAAATCCATGTGTACATCTAAACATTGCACATAAAGTTTCCCAAAAAAAGAAGATTTTTTAGCGTGTGTAAATAAGATAAAATAAAAAGTCTTGTGAGTAGCCATATTAGAGCATAAAAAACATCTTATTTACACAAGCCACAAAACATTTACTCTTTTTCTTAAATTTGTGTGCAAACATAAAATATCTCGATATACACACAATTTTTGTTTCCAGAAACTTTTGACATTTTAAAATGAGTTTTAGTAGCTAAAGTGGATTTCCAGTTGGCCACCTCTTACATACACATTGCACTTTACATGTAAAGTACCACATAATTTACAGGCATATACCTTAATCACATGTGCCTAGTTTTGACAAAATATGCAGGATAGTTTATTTGCTAGCGAATGGCAATAAAGAATGCACCCATGTATTTTTACAAGTATATTAACTCAATCATGGATAAAACATAATAAAACAGACACGATTATATGTTTTCAGGTTGGTGTTTTTTTTTTTTGAAAAGACAAACACCATCACTAAATCTATCATATTATTACTTACGGTTTGTAAAGCAATAGAAATCCAAAATAAATCCTTTAAACAGTCACAATCTTATTTCCGAGTCCGGTAACATATTGCATGATGATCAAATTTACATGTTAGACTTTACCGCATACGAAGTTACTTGTGACCCTACTTTACAACATTTAAGAAGCTATGTTACATTGAACCCGTTTTATTTTTCCCCATTTCTCTGCCACACGGGACAGCATCTCAGCTTCCACATCTGAACGTATTTGTGGAGTAAGGGCGTGTTCGGAAGTCCTCCAGCTTCCAGCTTCTTGAAATTTATCGCGGAGCAGTGCCGAACATCCTAACTCCACGGAGCTAAATTCGGGAAGCTGAACGAATTTTGTGTACAAACCTCGGAGCACCACTTTCTGCGATTCATGAATCAATAAAACGCGGAGCAGCTCTTTTTTACGGTGAAATGCCACCGCCAAGTGACCCAAGGGAAGCGGTAAGCTTCTTTCTTTCTCTCTCCGGTAGTTGTTTCCTTTTCACCTATCTCTTTCCAACCGTGTGTCCCCCATGTGTCCCCCATGTCTAGCGACATTGGTGTACCTTGTGGAGATGTATAGGAGGCGGCAATGAAGACTGCACAAGTGGCCATTCTCTTGGATGCAAACTAATCGACGCGGCCCGTCTGTGCTCATCACAAGGCAATCGCGCAACACAATTCCGGAGCGAGGGCACCTGCATGGAATGCGACAACCACACGGTTTGGCACTGGCAAGCAGGCAAGCCCGCAGACGCACGTTCCTTCATCTTCCACCGTTGTGCCACACCTCCTGCTTGAGCAGATGTTCATCGTTGTGCATGAGACCACATGCAACCTGCAAAACAACAAATCATGTTGCATATAACCATATTAAAGCAGAAGCCCAAAATTCCAAAATGCACAACATCCATCACTAATGGAATGCTCGAGCATAGGACTCAGGCAGAACAGCCCCATACCGAAATCATCGCAGAAGAAGGAGGGAGGTGCACCTGCGCTGGACACCCAGCGCCTGCAGCACCTGGCAAGTGGTCGCAAGGACACCAAACCCTCCGCCACAGGGGCTGCTACCGTGGGTGTAGCTTGGCCACCCACCTCTGAACCTATAAAATCCATTAGAATATGTCCCCGATTAGAAAGGGCACGGAACTACATGAACAAATTCTATCTGAATTAGGAGCAATGGAGTTTTTGCAACAAGAAAAAAAATCATTGGAATGAACCAGCCACTACCAACCATGAAAAATGTTCTGATAGAAACACTTTAGTGTTGTCCTGCTGAATGGTATAAACGGTGGCACTGAACATGAACAGAGAACATATCTAAGAAGTTGGTTCCATGAAACCTTCAGGTTGCATAGGCTCACAGTTTAGTGACTAAGAATTCGTGAATGTCGAAGGTCTTTAGTGAGGCATGAGAGCTAACAAGCTATGTCCGGTACTTGTACTGGTAGTTATCATTTAGCATTTCACTCTGTTCAAATAGCCATTGTTGATGCACCTAGACAATTGGGGTTTAATTAAACAAATCTAGGTTTGTAGCTACAGGTTTGCCAACTAACATTATTTTGCTGCAACATGTAGTACTGAACAACAAATAATAATTCAGATAGATGAACTGTTTTGCTGCAACGCTTCTAATGCATTTCCCTTGTGTATATAGGCCTACTTTACTGTCTTCATGACCGCCAACCATAAAAACCGTACTTTAAAATTTATTAGTACATGTCTCTTGGTAAGTTTATATATTTTAGTGACTAATTTAAGGCTTATTAGTATCTGTCTCTTGGTAATGCTAGCGTGGAGTCTAATGCAATCCATTTCGTGTTTCACACCACAAGAAAGAAGGATCCAAAGTTCACCTGTCCGTCAAAATTTTATAGGAAAAAATATTGAAAGGGACACAACAGAGGAAATTTAAGTATCAGATGGCCCCTAAATTCTCAAAAGGCTGCTTAACATCAGCAAAAAAGCTATGGGTTAGGAATGGTCATGCATGTTCGAATCAACAACAATCGTAGTTTGCTAAAAAGTTGAAAATTTATAAGATCAAAGAATACCTGAGTTATCACGCCACCTAATCTATTCTTTAAGTCTATCATTTTCTCTAGGCCCTTCTCCAGTGTTGCTGGGAACTGCAGCAATCTTGAAGTATCCATGTAGGAGCACTATCGAGAAAAAAAACAGTGTAACCCATTGTTCGAACTAACCTGCAGTAAGAGGGGGGAAAAAGTTAGCCTCAGATATTTGCTCGAAATTGAGAAGTGGGAAGAACAAGGACCTACCAGATCTAACCAAGAAAAGATTATAAACTCTATTATACATGATTTTGAGAAAATTAGGAAAATTGGTGCGTGGAATTAGGCATCATACCTATGGTGTGTAACAAATCAGAAGAAACAAGATATTAGATCAAAATCATCTACATCAGAAACAAAAACTGATTCGGTTGGCCATAGGGTATCATGTAGAAACATGTGTACTAAGGACTTGAGAATATAGCAGGAAATTATAGGAGATGGGTTACTTTCCTGCGTGGTATGGCAAGTAGTGACACCCAGGAACTCGAACGGGTGTCGGGGATGTCAACCGCTGTGGCACCAGTCCATCATAGTTTAGATCTCCACTTTGCAGCCACACCGATGACGGCAACCTTGTCTGATTCAAACTGCAATTGGCTAATCTCCTCCTCCGCTGCATCAACAAAAAGATGATTGTTTGATTGGGGTAAAACGTGCTTCTGGATTGCAATTGAGGTTAGGGGAGGACAGAGGGAGGTGGGCTCACCGTCGACGGGGAAGATGGAGTGGCGGGGATGAGCGATGTAGGCCAACTTGTCGGCGCTGGCGGCGGTAGTCCACTGCGACCGAGAGGTTCACAGGATAGCCGGTTCGGCGGCGTGGACGGCGCGCTCCGGATTGCACTGGAGACGGCGCTGCCGCCTTGTCTCCATCCTTGTCGTCGTCGTTGCCGCAGTGGTGGTCGGGGTGAGCGGCAGGAAGAGCACAACGGCGGCGGCCTCCGCCTGCCCCTGGTATCGTGAGATCGGATCCAGGGATTGGGGTTGGGGTTGGGGCACGACGAGGAGGTTTCCTGCTGGCTTGGCCCACCTGTCAGCGCACGCGTGAGGGCAAACGACGAAGGATGTTTGCGTTTAGCGATCGATGGACGTAGGTAGGTTGGACGACCAAGAACTACGAAACGTATTGTGGATGGCAGAATAAGTAGTAGAGATTGACATATCAAGAAATACATCAATACCCTGAATTCTAACAATCATGTAGAAAATTTAGATAGCCTTGAACCAAGGATCTAAAAACATCATACTTCTAATAGTAGCAATATTTTGGAGATCAGGATACTGTAACAAACAAATATTTTGCGCAATAAAAAAAATGCAAACTCACTTGTGAACACGCGGACATGATGCCTGGCTCAATGGAAGTCTCCAAACAAAATTGAAAAATAAAAAACTGATGAATCAAACTGAAATATATGAACATTCAGGGAAGCACGCTCCTATGATTGCTTATTTTATCTTAAAGTTACATTGAAAATATACAAAAGGCCGAATTGCCAAAGAGAACCCAATTTTAACAATATGAGATGTATCCTTTCTATACAAAACCTGCTGATAAAGTCCTATACTGGTTTAACCTATGGCTTGAATATTGTCCCAATTTATTTTGTCACAAGCTAAAGTTCTACTGGGCTACATTCCAATTCCAAGTTATTCACTCAGCCTGGAGGCAAGTCTGGAGGCAAGGAGCCATTTCTCCTCGATAGTCATGACTGTTTTGGTGGCATGCAAGACGGGAAGATATGACATAATTTTCAATGCAAAACTCTGTAGGTTCTTCGTTGTGTTCCTAGCTGCACACCCACAGCAATCTGTATAGGCAGAGATTGGATGAGGAAAATAAATACAAATAGGAACGGCGAAACTGCTCATATACCGTGGTGTTAAGCTGGAGCTTTTCTATTTGAACCAAAACCAGTAGCAATAAACAGCAAGAGGCAATTTGAAAGAAAGTCCACATGCACTGGTTGCAATGCATTCTTGTAAACTCATACATGTACAAATGATATCTCTAAGAATGTTCCAAGATCTAGAATTCGTATCAAATAAGAAAAACCACAGGAACTTGAGTGGTCAGAATTAGAGAGGGATGAAACACTGAAATAAGGAAGCTTACCAGCAACTTATTTTGTGCCCGCGGCATCTTTCAAACCGATATGGTAACCGGAGGTCCTCAAAGCTCCATCCAGCCTCACCTCTTGTCTCAAACCCCATCTGGCCACCATCGTACCTAAAACACACAAGATACCTTTTCAACGGTCTTGCGAGATACAAAAATCATTTGCAGCTCTCAAATAATTCAGAAGAATGACATTGCATTAAACTAAATAATTCAAATGTAGTATTCTATTCTTATTGATTGCCGGCTTTAATCAAATGTAGATATAAAATTGGTTGTCTACTCTAGTAGATTAATTATACTCTCAGATAGTCAATGTAAAAAGTAATACAGAGTCCATAAAAGTTAGATCTCATTGAAATTTGGCGGTCCAATCTATGGAATAAATCTCCAACCAACTAATATTCACTCCGCCAGCCACTGTGCTCCAGATGATTGGAGTATAACCATGATAGGAATCCAAGATAGGCAGATACACCACCATGAGAATTCCAAATAACCACTGCAAAAAAATGCATTTAGTATACTGTATACAAGATGTAGCCCAATAGAAGACGAATTTTATAGTGAAGAATTCAAATAGTGAGCTTTCTCTTAGCATCCAATGGAGACCATTAAACGAATTTAATTGTACGAGAAAATGTGATGTGAAGTTACAGTGATCATTTTAATTAATAAGATTACTGTTTCCTAAAACGCTGCTCTTCAAATACACGGTTAATTTTAAGCCTGATATCTTATGGAACCATCTATATATATCACCACTTCACAATTTTAAGCCTGATTCTCAAACTCAACCAATAGCATCATTCCAGGGTTAAGTCTGCCCTTTCTCAGGACATCCTCAGTAGGAATATCCACAACACCAACTTCACTACCCATGACTACACGTCCACTGTGGGTCACATAAAATCGACCAGGCCTCAGGCCATGCGGTCGAGGGTAGCTCCAAGGTAACGACCATCAGTAACTAATGGTGAAACCCAAGTAAGCTCAAGTAATCCATCAGGAAACGGGTTAAGAAAATTACAAGATATTAGAGCAGGTCCATCCCAAGGCTCAACCCGTAGAGGGCTCTCTTCTGAGGTTCCATGTTTACATCATTCTGCCACGCCTCAGGAATCATCATCATTACAGCTTCTGGCAGGCTTCTACCAAACGGGTAACGACCTCGTATAAGGAGCTCAAGAACACCATCCAATGCGCCTACAGTTCACATGCTTTTCACTTAATAACTCAAAATGATGAGGCAAAAAAATCATTTGTCAAGTGAAAATCCATGCTGCATTGCAGACCTGAATCTGAAGAGGTGGCATCTACAATTGAAAGAATTTTTGACATTTCTTCCTCTGATAGGCCAAGCATCTCACACTTCAAGAGACCCTCAAGAGCTTTCATCCTGACATATATGCAATGGGAATCATAAATCAAAACTGCAAAGGCATATGGAGATTATTGCATCAAGAATATACAACAGAGGAAAAGGTTTCACAAGATTACCAATTCTTGTTCCCTTTGAGTGTATTGATCTCTCCATTGTGGCCTAAGAGTCTAAGACACGCATTGGCTGTGCACGGTCCGAGCTGGGGAAAGTGTTGGTGGAGAACCGGGAATGAACCTGTTCAGATATTATGACTTTTAGAAATCATATCGTGATCATATTTTGTGTGTCTACAATTTAAACCCAACACATAGCATCCTGACATATATTGGATGGCAATATATGTAAACTTAGCCAGAATATCGAGGAATGCCCTAGCATCTAGACTACAGGTTGTAGTATCAGATCTTTGAACTCAGTGATAATGTAGTATCAAAGCTTCTCTGGCTGAGAAATTTCATCGAACAACGTCACATAGAAAACCTTCAAATCAATTGAGTACTCAAACTCTATTATCAAAAAATCCACGGTGAATCAACTCAGGCAACCAGATGTGTATTATTATTGCACGAAGGAAAAAAGGACTCTATTATTGCGCGACCAACGATCTGACCTGGAGAACATGCCTGAAAGCGAGCCTTGGATGCAGCGGGGGAGAGATTGGGTAACCGAATTACTTTGGATGCGGCAGCTTCAGAACTTGGACGATAATAAGCTATGCACTGGAAGCCCGCGCATCTGGGAGGACGGAGGACGTTGGAGATGCGGGTGAAGTCTCCATGTCAACAACCAGACGGGTCAGGCCTCTGGGAGGCAGAGGACGGCGGAGATGCGAGAAGCGTCGGGGGCGTGGAGGCAGGCGAGGGCCCTCGTGATGCCGCCCGGCCCGGTCTCCATGTCGACGACCAGTGAGGAGGGACTTGAGGGAGGGTACTGGGAAGAGGAGGAGGCCATGGCGACCGAGGTGGAGGTGGAGGAGGGAGCAGTCAGGCGATGTACCATCACGTGTCTCATCGGACCCGTGGGGCGAACTGGTGGTGGCGTGGTGCTGGAGGTTGATGGGAGGCGGCGGCGGCGGGGGAGCGGGTCGTGGTATCCTGGGGAATTGGATGATGGAATGAGGGACGAGCGACACGCGACGGGTGCATTGTGATGGGCCAGGCCCAACTTGGTCGAGCGACCGTAGTGCGGAAGCTAACAAAACGAGGACGACGAACGTATTGGCAGAATAAGGAACATCTTCCTCCTTTTTAAGTAGTGTAGATTTGATTCATAGGATTTATATATAGAATTTGTGGAGAATTTATATCCTATGAAAAAAAAATAACATACAGTAGGTTGTTTGATTTCTAGGAACATATCCTATAGAAAGTAATCCTCTGAAAATTTTGTAGTGCAAATCTTATAGTAGGAAAAAACATTAGGTCATACCTAATGAAAAATTCCTTTTACTACAATATACTTCATGTTTTCGTGGGATTCAAGTAGGCATGACATCTATAAATCATATGTCTTTCTTATTCCTATGATTTTCCCATCCCATGAATCGAAGGAGCCCTAACTTATTTTCGAACAAAGGAGTTCTTCGGAGGTGCTCAAGTCTTTCGGCTCAATTTAAGATGGTATGTTACCTTTTTTCTAATCGCGGCAGGGCTCATCTTTGTGTCATACTAACCCCGTTTCGATGAATAAGACGCACACGCATTTCAAGAGAAACTTTGACCGAAAAATTTTAAGGAACAAAATATTGATTATATTGTACTTTCTCTAATTAGTATCATTGGATTCGTTTTGAAAACACTTTCTAATGATGCCAATTATGTACCAACAATATTTACATGTTTGGAGTAATTTTTTGTCAACAAAAAAACATGAAATACATAGACGCTTTATTCGTTAGAATGGAGGGAGTATGGTCGTTTAAAACTACAAGCCAAACGACGTTAATTGTATTCACCATTAACCTCCTGCAAAGCTTTGTAAAATTTATCCAAGGGTTGTTGTTCAGGTGGACCTATTCAACATCGTATAAACTTAGCGAAAGTGCCGCTTTTGTAGAACTACACACACAATGGGTATATTATAGGTTGTATCATGCATGCAAAAAACTGATGCGTTACTATAATTTATGATAAGAGAGATCATAGTGGTATCATCAGTATATACCAACACGTAGAACTAAAAAAAATGTTAAATTGATCTTCTAAACAACTTTGAAGTGAGATTCTACAAATTAATAAACAAAATATGATACTACTATTACCTCTGTTCATAAAATAATGTCACAAGTTCGTCTAAATTTTGATATAACACTCTCTGAATTTACATAAAGTTTTGAAATTATTTTATGGACGGTGGGAGTATATGATATCATGCATTATAGATACAGTACTCCCCCGATCTCATCTTTATTCTAGATTTGTTAAAATTTGGATTAATCTAATTTATTGTCTGCATACATTCAAATTTAGATAAAACTCAGACAACTTTAATGTGACCGAGGGAGTATCATAAGAGCACCTCCAGCCGTTGGCGCTCCCCACGGCCAAATCCGACGATAAATAGCGCTAGATTGAATGAAACTTTGGCATGGGGAGCGCCAAACTTCCAGTCGTCTCCCTAGGTAGATGCTCGAAGATCGGCGTTTTTGGCTTTAGTTTCACAAATAAACTCACAGTTCGGCGAATTTGACAAATTTTGCAAATATTTGACTTATTTTTACAAATAAACATTACAGTTCAATAAAACAAGCAAATAATTTGACAAGTTTTGAAACAAATCAAATGGAAACTAGTTGGTGTTGCCTCGAAGCTTCCATATGTGCTCGACCAGATCATCCTGCAGCTGTTGATGCATTGTGGAGTCTCGAATCTCCTGACGCATAGAGATGAACGAAGCCTACGATGCCGGTACCTGGTGATTAGGTTGTGCAAGAGAACCCTCTCTGTCATATGGTGCAGCTCATTCGCTCAGAGGAACTGGATATTTTCGCTCATTTTTAATAATCATGTTGTGTAAGCACACACAACAATTCATCACCTATCACATCTGATCTTTGGACCAAGTCATAGCGGGGAACCGGACTACAACAAATCTCTGCTGGAGGACACCAAATGCACGCTCGACGTTCTTTCGACAACCTTCTTGTTCCTTGACAAACTACACCTCCTTCGGGAGGACAGGGCTTGAGATAGTCTTCACATATATTGCCCACTTTGGATAGATACCGTCTGCAAGATAGTATCCCTTGTTGTAGTGTCGGTCATTAATTAAAAGGGATTTCTATTTTCGTGCCCTCGGTTCCTTAGTTGTGCTCAGTTTTCCCCAGCCCCTTAGTTTTTCCTCAGTTTTACCCTAGCCTTTGTCTGAAGACCCGCAGAAGGAGCTCAGACGGAAGGAATCCGTTTATTTGGACGTTCTGTGCTGACGTGTTGCGCCGCGTCGTCTGTGGGGCCGCGTCGTGTGGGGCCGCGTCGCGTGGGGCTGGTAGAAAGGGACCGCGTGGGACAGGGACGAAGCGTTTGGTTGCACGTGAGCAGGAGCTGGGTTTTGTCTCTCTCGGCCCAAATTGGCATTTTTAAAAGCACCTTTTCCCCTCTTTCTCTCTCTGTCTTTTTCACCAAATTAGTATCAAATCTAGAGAAGCTTCTATTTCTGTCTTTCTTCAATATGGCAGCAAATCTAGTAGCAAATCTCTGGGGTTATTTATGCCTTTTGGCCCTCGTTTTTTGCCCAATATGGCAGCAAATCTAGTAGCAAATCTAGAAGCTATTATATGATAAATTCACAGCAGCATAATCAGAAAACTAAGTATAATACATAGGTAAACTGCATACAGCAGCCAAAAGCAGCCAATAACATTGTTAATGTTCACGACAAACTAAGCTGCAAAAATATACAAGATCACGCACGCAATGTATGGACAACAAGAATATTAGGATGAATGAATTTGTTCTTCATTCCTCCTCATATATTTCTCCGTCGCTCCATTCGTGCAATTCCCCAAGGAAATATTCATTGAACTCCTTCCGTCTGCAGTGTGAGGCCAATACATCCTCCAAACGGTATGGCCTGTGTTCATTTCTCAAACCGTAGAGTCCTATTCTATCCACACGTAGTGGCCACTCATCCCAGGCATTTGTATCATGAGAGTACGCTCTGATATAACCCAAATCCGTGTAGTAGATGCTGCCAGGTTGAAGTGTCGGGTACACTCTGGTGTCGACGGAGATACACCGGATAAAATTCACGAAGAAGGCATTACTGCCAATGTTAGTGACCGGATGGAGAGAGCGGCTCACGAGTGTCCACACGGTACACCAATGGTTTGCCCGCCAAAGCCGCGCTGACCAACAACACAAGCAGCGAGATCACCATCCGACTTCACAAGGTAGAACTTCGACGTCCAAGTTACGGAAATGAAATTAGTGTCTCCATCTTGACGGTGCTCGCGTGCTGCTGCAAGCGTATATTGGTGCACACTATTCTTCCGATCTCAAAATTGTCCGAAGCTACGCATACGGTTCACCATTGAACGGGGTAATGCAACGGAAAACATGGTTCTTGATCGAAAATCTTCCTTCTCCCCAATCCCCATCTTCATTTATATCCTTAGTTGGAGTGCTCTCATCGACCCAACCAATTTCCGGCGGGTAATGTGTGGCAACGAAGACCATAGTCGGGGATTTGATAACAGCGATCGATTTCAGAAAAACGAGATGGCATCTGCGCCTCAAACATCGTGTTCGATTTCTTTGTGAGTGGGTTCAGCAGCCGTATCTTGTGCGGCGGGTTCTTACGGGCAAGCACGATGACGCGACGGGAAAAGCCGACGAAGTAGAATCTAAAATATATTGAAAAGATAACATTCAGCACTAAGATTGAAAATAAGATCTATGGTGACGCCACGGGAAAAGCCGAGGAATTTGAACCTTGCACGAACTGCAGATAGATCTATGGTGACGTAGCGGGATGTGCCGAGATGGAGGAAGGTGAACTCAGCGGCGCGTGGAAGGACGTGGTGTAGCATGATCCATTCGTGCAGGTGCACGTCGGGATCGGGTAAACCTGAGCGCCAATTTCTACGAGACTTGCCTCATAGCGAGTAGCTGTCCACGTACTCCTCTTTCGCCAATAAGCATTCGCCGATCTTGTGAAGTGGTCCGTCAGCCGTGAGACCGGCCCGGTTCACGGAGGCGCAGCGCTTGGATGCGCCGCCCTCGGATGCGCCGCCCTCGGAGGCGACGGGCTCGCGGCGGCGACGGGCTCGGCGGCGACGGGCTCGGCGGCGGCAGGCTCGGAGGCGACGGGCTCGGAGGCGGCGGGCTCGGAGGCGACGGGCTCGGGGCGATGGCCGCCGGCGCATTCTTCTTCTCCATCGCCGGCGGGGAGGGCTCGTACGGCGGTTGGGGTTTTTGGAGAAGTTGATGGGACGTGAAGGGGTGGTTTCGTGCGTGAGCGATAATGAGACGTGCGTGTGCGAGAGGGAGGGAGAGAGGGGCTTACGCGTCCTAAATGCGACCCGCGTCAACAATGGCACGTCTTCCACGTCTGCACCGCGACACGCGTCAACAATGGCACGTCTTCCACTTCTGCACCGCAACACGCGTCCTCGAGTCTAACCCTGGAAATTTAGATATACTCATGTATACCCTCGAGTCATATACTAGCATTTTTTGTATGCTCAGTTTTCACCTTGAGTGCTAATCCTGGCTAGTGCAATATACTCAGTTTTACCCTCAAGTGGCTGGGCAACAGAGAGTCAACAAATGGGATTAACTAGTTAAATGAGTTATTTAATGTGCAAAAATTCCGAAAAGGAGTGGCACTTACTCATGGAGTCTTTACCACAAATTTCCACTTCTCAAATCATAGATAAATCGTAGATAAATCAAGTTTCACCACAAATTGCCACTTCTCAAATCACCTAGTAGCTATGAAGGTGCATGGTTTTCCATAATAAGCCCTACCCAAAACAGCTTTCCCCAAAACATACTTTGTCTGAATGAGACCATAATTTTCACACTCATGTAGATTTGTATTGCAAATAGTTTGAGGTAGGCCAAGATGGGTTTCATTGTACAAAACACGCATTTTCCATTTTTAAAATCTCATATTTGAATCCCTTAGTCTGTTTACTACTCAGTTGCCCTTGGTTTCTTGATACTACTCGGTTTTGCCCTCTCCCTTCACAAACTCTCACACGCCCAACATTGCCCTGATTGGTCTAGCCCATGTCACGCGGATCGTGCCCGACGACCGTTGATCGTATGATCTAACGGGCAGGATAACCCCTATCTCTCTCTCTGGTCGGGGCCACCACCCTCTCTCTCTCTCTGTCGTCGGTTAGCTTCACGCAAAGTTTGGTTTTCTGCATTATTTTTCACGAGCTAAATTATAAACTCTTTTTAGGCATTACTTTTCACGCAAAAAATGATAAACCATCACCGATTTGTTGTAGCCATTACTTTTCACGCACAAAAATGATACACCATCACCCATTTCGTGTACCCATTACTTTTCACGCAAAAAATGATAAACCATCACCGATTTTGTTGTAGCCATTACTTTTCACGCACAAAAATGATAAACCATCACCGATTTGTTGTAGCCATTACTTTTCACGCACAAAAATGATACACCATCACCCATTTCGTGTAGCCATTACTTTTCACGCAAAAAATGATACACCATCACCCATTTCTTGTACCCATTACTTTTCACGCAAAAAAGATAAACCATCACCGATTTCTTGTAGCCATTACTTTTCACGCACAAAAATGATACACCATCACCCATTTCGTGTACCCATTACTTTTCACGCAAAAAAATGATAAACCATCACCGATTTTGTTGTAGCCATTACTTTTCACGCACAAAAATGATAAACCATCACCGATTTGTTGTAGCCATTACTTTTCACGCACAAAAATGATACACCATCACCCATTTCGTGTAGCCATTACTTTTCACGCAAAAAATGATACACCATCACCCATTTCTTGTACCCATTACTTTTCACGCAAAAAAGATAAACCATCACCGATTTCTTGTAGCCATTACTTTCCTTTTAGGCATTACTTTTCACGGTAAAATGATAAACTATACCCCCACAACGGTCGACTCCTCCTTAATTTATTGTGTATAAACCCCCACAACGGTCATCTCCTCCTTATTTTATTGTGTAAACCCTACAACGGTCATCTCTCCCTTATAAACACCCACACGGCCATCCCTTGTGTCAATAGGTTCTGCCTCTCTCTTCTTTTCGTTCACATACACTTTATCCATTGCCATGGCTTCCACGTCTCGGACGCGGACCGGAAGGGGAAGGGGAAGGGGAAGTGGATCATCATCATTGCCACCACCACCGTCAACACTGCCATTGATCATAGAGGAGTTCTTCATCGTCGTCTATGAAGACCCTTTGGTCAAGAAGGTACGTACGCGTTCCCACATATATGATGCATGTGATTAATTATGGGCATGTTCTAAAAAACCTTTAATTTCAAGGGTTCCCTAATTTCAAACGATCGGCGCTCGATCTCTTTGCAGGAACTCCCAAAAAAATTTGCGGACTATCTTGACGGCAAGGAGCCAGCTAAGGTGTATCTGCGAGCAGCTGACTGCGGTCCTCGTCTCTGGACCGTGGAGGTCCTATTTTGACGGACAAGGCCGGATGTACCTCGACAAGGGCTGGGAGAAATTCGCCATCGCGCACGGTGTGGATTTCGGCTGGTTCGTACACTTCAAATATGAAGGCGATGATGTGCTCACAGTGAAGGTGTTCGACGGAACAATGTGCAGGAGGTACTACTACTCGGGACGACGAAGATATCGACGATGAAAGCGACGACGACGTGAAGCCATGCATCCATCCCCTTTAGATAATTAAGGGGATTATGACCAAGAATATATATGTAGCTTCATATGCATCGATTTAGAGATCTAGCTATTTTCTATATATTATGCATGTAAAAAATAATATCGCATTTCCACTATTATTCGAGCACCACATCCTCCAAACGATGCCGATGCCGATGCCGATATCGGCATGGTCAGAACGGCTATGCTCGCCGCCACTGCTAGGTCAACGTCGGGATACACAATGTTTAGCATAAGAGTCACTTTAGATTAAGCTGCGAAAATGGGCTGAGGCGACCCCTACAGAGCGGCTCTATATTATATTCTCTAAATAAAATAGACGACCACAGCGGTCATTGGCTGCGGAGGCCCCACAGAGCGGCAATATATAATTTTCTATAAATAAATAGACGACCCACTGGTCATTGGCTGCGGCAGCCCCATAGAGCGGCCCCATTTGTCATTGGCAGCACCGCGTATACAATCAGGAAATAAAACGGCCCACGCGTCAGCGGTAGATGGATCCACCCGTCAGCACGAGACGGTCAGCGAGGAACTGACCTCACGGTAACGGTAAGGCCTCTGACCTGACGGCAACCCGCGTCTTCGAGGGGTTTCAAACTAGAGGGAGGGGAAAACTGAGGAAAAACTAACGAGCTGGGGAAAACTGAGTACAACTAACGAAGCAGGGGCACGAAAATAGAAATCCCTAATTAAAAAGTCAACCAGGGGAGCATGACCCCCAACAAGTTTGGAGAAGATCGGCGAGCACTACAAGACGTTGATGTCGTTGTTGGATCCCGGCATACCAAAGAAGGAGTGGGTAGTCCCTGCCTCAAGTATCACACTACAGCCTTTTGTGGCCCTTGTACATTCTCTGCCAGGCAAACAGACAGTTCTTCCATTTTCAATGCATGCAGTCAATGCTTCCAAGCATCCACGGAAATCAGCGAGCTTCATTGAAAGCGAGGATCCGGGCAGTGTCTTCGACAGCGGGTGATCTCAAGTAGATGTCCCCGAACACTGCGATCACCGCCCTGCAGAACTGGTAGAAACAATCAAGGGCGATGGACTCCACCATCCGAAGATAGTCATCAACAGAATCATCAGGAGCTCCATATGCCAGCATCCGCATAGCCATTGTGCACTTTTGGAGGGCGGAAAACCCTGCCATGCCGGTGCAAATTAACCAACTTGCATCTGAAATAGAAGTCGTAGTCTCGAAAGGCATACACAATTTGCAGGAAGAGCTTCCGGTTCATCCTGAAACAACGCCTAAAAACAACCTCACCGTGCAATGGACTGTCGGTGAAGTAGTCGGCGTAAAGCATGCAGTAGCCATCCATTCGCTGCCTCGGCTTGCACTTTCGGCGACCTAGTGCCGACCCACCACGATGACCAATGGCCTTCTCCGCGTACAAGCCGGACAAGCAAGCTAGGATCAACATGTGCTCCTCGTCTAGAGCGGCGGCTGCCATCTCTTACATTTGCTCCTCCTCGTCCGAGTCCATGTACGCCCAGGCAAATGGACGAACACCTGCCGGGCGTGGTCGACGCGACGCCCGACGCGAGGAGTTGCTCGACGGCGGAATATAGGCAGACGTCACGAGGGACGACGGAATATAGGCTGGTGGGAGGAGGGACGACGGAGTGCAGGCAACCAGCCGGCAGATTGGCGAGGGATGGTGCCGGCGGCGAGAGAGCTACGAGAGGGGGGATTTACGACGAGAAAGTGGTGGGGTTCGCGTGTTCTCTAGCCGACAGAGAGCCCCCGAGCGCACCCCGGGGGCCGAAGATGGCCTGGGCTCTCCGGATGAATTAAGAGCCTATTCCAAAAGGAAAACGAGGAACCGGGATAGCGACTGGGCGAATAACACCATCCGAATAAAAAACTGCGGGGACCTAGTCAGAAAGACGGCTAGAGATGCTCTAATACACTTAATACACTAGTACTTCCTCCATCGAAAAAAGGACGTCTGCACTTTGTCAAAGTATGCACGTACCTAGCTACGGTAGATACTTTTATCTAGCTTCGACACAAGTGTAGTATACTTTTTCGTTCTAAAAGGATTCTAAATTCGACCGCACACGTCACGTTAGATACATTGAGCTTACCCCTGCCACTAATTAGCCATGGAAATGTACTTGCCCGAGAAACGTGGACAGAGACATGCCACTTAAAGCATAACATAAAGGAAACTGCTGGGCGTCCCCCGGGGGATCTGATTCCCCAGCCCCCGGGTCCCCAGCCGTCGGATCAACCATTTTGACGGTTAGATTTGCATGTAGCAAAAAAACATCTCCGGCAGCAAAAAATCACCCCGGCAGCAAATGACTGAAGCAAAAAACGCTTCGTTCAGAAAAGAAAATAAAAAAGGCTGGACTCGCCGGAGACCACGTAGCAAACATATTACGCAGATGTAGCAAAACCGCAAATAAATTGTAGCAAATTTTTTTATTCACATGTTGCAAATCCTCTAAAACATCAACGGAGACATCGCCTGCAGCCGGCAGCAACGCCATTCGAGGTTGTAGCAACTCCGTCCGTCAAGGAAAGCAACGCCACAAGCTGCTAGGAGCAACACCCTATGCCTATGGTAGCAAAAATCCACCCTCCGCCGGAAAATCGTAGCAAACCCAAACTCGTCGGAAAATCGTAGCATAATTTTGCACCAAAAGTAGCAAAACAGTTTTAATAATTGTAGCAAAAAAATATACTATTGTAGCATCGTGGCTTCGTAGCATTTTGAGGTAGCAAAAAAAACCAATCCATCCTATCCTCATCTCTGGCTCAGCACACACGAACACACTTCCCCGCCGCCGCTACCGCTACTGCTAGCTTCGCTTTAGGTCGCGCTCCACTACCCGTCGATGAGGTTGCCTCTCGCGCCGGGATGCACCCTGTTCGCTCTGCGCCCGCCGGGAGGCACGCCCGCAGCCTCCTCCTCCCGCTCGACCACTTCGCTCTGCGCTCGCCGCCGGCCCAGCCCGTCGTCGTCGCGCCGCCGGCCCAGCCCGTCGTCGTCGCGCCGCCGGCCAGCCCGTCGTCGTCGCGCCGCCGGTCCAGCCCATCGTCGTCGCGCCGCCCATCCCGTCGTCGTTGCGCCGCCGGTCCAGCCCGTCGCGCTGCCGGCGTGCAGCGTGCTGCAGTTCTGCCGCCTCCGCGCCGTGTTCCCCTCCCCGGCGGCGGAGCAGCCACCGGCGCTAGCTGATGCTCGAGCTCAGGCTCCTGCCATAGCTTCCTCCGCCTCGGGTAGGATGGGGATAGAGGATAAGGAGGAATGAATGGCCAGAAAAAAAAAGAGAGAACGTGGGGTGCGGTGGGTCCCATGGACACGCGTCAGGCGCGGAAGGAGGAGGCAGCGCGGCGTTCCATCCCCCGGGGGCATACGATCATTTTCCTAACATAAAGCACAGCAAAACAATTCTAGCTTCGACCGCACACGTCACGTTAGATACATTGAGCTTTCCCCTGCCCCGTCTTCGCCAAACAATATGTGACTAGGTTCAGTGTATCTGAACCAGTATACCATAAACAGTTAACAGGGTCAGAGCGTCACAAGAGAAAAACAGTCAGGTATATCCCTAGGCTACTTTGAGGGCATCTCTAACAGGCTATGTATTTTGAAAGTTTAAATTGTCCGCGCACGTCTGTCTGTGTCGGTTCGTGGACATCGAAATGGTCACTAGGCACAAGTTGTCTGTTTGCGTCGGGGGGGCAACCCTAGCGGCCCGACGTATTTGTAAAGTAGAATTGATATTTTAGAGATACTTTTTTGGTTAAAGTTTGCATGAACCCCTTTCCAAATTGCTTCCATGGCTACCTATGCGAAGTATCTCCAACGAGTGTTTGATCATGCCATGCATAATATAAATCGTTATCCACACATTTCTAAGTAGAATCGATATTTTGAAATTAGTGCAACAAGTTCAAATAAATTAAACATACAAACTGCGAAAACATACAAATTTTTAAACTAGCTACTTCTAGTTTGAAGGCCCCGCCTCGTCATTCTCACGGACGCTCTTCCTGGTCGTCACCTCCTCCGAAGAGGTACTGGCGGTCGACGCGTCCGACGAGTTTGAGTCCCCCTCCGACGAGTGGTCATTGGGGTCTTCCTCGTCGTCGGTGAACGGATGATGAGCCTCCGCTTGCGCATGCGCCCTCGCCTGGGCTCTTGCCGCCACTGCCTCCTCCGCCTCCAGCCGTGTCCACCTTGCATCTGAATCCTCTTCCTTTTCCTCCTCCTCGTCCTAGCCGTCGTGGCCAACAGCGTCCCCCTCCTCATCCTGGTCGTCGTTGCCGATGGCCTCCCCCTCCTCCTCCCCCTTTGTCGGCGGGGAGCTAGAGCTGCTCGGCGTGGCAGCTCTATCCCACCAATGCCGCCATCCCGGCGGCTTCCCCTCGCTATCGGTGTCCGATGGCAACGATAGGTTGCTCATGACTTCACGCAGGTGGCATGTCGATGTTGTAGATGAAGATGAATGGCATGCCGGTTGGAGATGAATTAGCGCTGGCGCATGGATCTTATTGAGCGGGGATTAATGGCGGCACATATAACAAAGAGGGATGCGGTTGCTCTTCCGCGGCGGTTCGGCGCTCCATTCTGGTGGTTCGCGCGTCGATCGGCGCGGTTGCCACTCCGGCGGTTCCCCTCCCCGGCAGTTGTTGTGCTTAATTCGCGCCGCCTCGAGTCAGGGTTGCTGCCAGGTGGGCCTGTGGGAGAAGCGAGCGGACGCTCGGCGCGACCGTGCAGCGTCCGTGGAGACGCAAACATGCCGCATTTTTGCGCCGCGTTTGCGTCTTCGTGGACGGATGATGACCCACAAGTATAGGGGGTGTATCGTAGTACTTTCGATAAATAAGAGTGTCGAACCCAACGAGGAGCAGAAGGTGTTGACAAGAAGTTTCGATGAAGGATTCACTGTAAATGCTCACAGACAAGTATTCATGGGGTTTTGATATAGCAGATAAATAAAGTACGAGTAAGTAAAATGCGAGAGAAATAATTGCAGCGAGTGGCCCAATCCTTTTTAGCACAAAGGACAAGCCGGTTTGTTTACTTATAATGACCAAACGTTCTTGAGGACACACAGGAATTTAGTCTAGTGCTTTCGCTTTATATAGCTGATTAATCTTCATTGTTTTGATAAGTGTTATGTGGGTGAACCTATGCTAATGCACCGTCCTTCCTAGGACTAATACATACTTGTGATTATACCCCTTGCAAGCATACGCAACTACAAGAAAGTAATTAAGATAAATCTAACCACAGCCTTAAACTCTGAGATCCTGCTATCCCTCCTGCATCGATATACCAACGGGGGTTCAGGTTGATGTCACTCCGGCAACCCCACAATTAGCAAACGAATACAAGATGTATTCCCCTAGGCCCATAAAGGTGAAGTATCATGTAGTCGACGTTCACATGACACCACTAGAAGAATAACACCACAACTTAAATATCAAACCATTGAACATTACCCAACATAATTCACTACTAACATTTAGACTTCACCCATGTCCTCAAGAACTAAGCGAACTACTCACGAGACATCATATGGAACATAATCAGATGTGATATGATGATGAATAACAATCTGAACATAAACCTTGGTTCAATGGTTTCACTCAATAGCATCAATAACTAGTAGTAATCAATACCGGGAGAGTTTCCCCTATCAAACAATCAAGATTCAACCCTAGATGTTACAGCGGTGACGAGGTGCAGCGGTGGAGATGGCGGTGATGATGATGGAGATGATGGTGATGATGGTCCCAATGATGTCCAGCTCGATGGCGGTGACGATGGCGTCGATTTCCTCCTCCGGGAGGGAATTTCCCCGGCAGATTTCAGCCAGCCGGAGAGCTCTTTTCTCTCTGGTGTTTTTCCGCCCCGCAGAGGCGGCTGTGTCTCTTCGCGACTATCCTCTGGAGCTTAGGTTTTCGGGGCGAAGAAATACGCTGATACGTCTCCAACGTATCTATAATTTCTTATGTTCCATGCTACTTTTATGATGATACACACATGTTTTATACACACTTTACATCATTATTACGCATTTTCCGGAACTAACCTATTGACAAGATGCCGAAGTGCCAGTTCCTGTTTTCTGCTGTTTTTGGTTTCAGAAATCCTACAAAGGAAATATTCTCGGAATTGGACGAAATCAACGCCCAGTATCTTATTTTTCCCGGAAGCTTCCAGAGCACCGAAGAGGGGCCAGAGGGGAGGCCCAGGGCCTCCACACAACATGGCGGCGCGGCCAGAGGGGGGGTGCGCCCCCCTACTGTGTGGGCCCCCAGGTCCCTTCCGACTCCGCCTCTTCGCCTATTTAAGCCTCCGTGACCTAAAACTTCGATACGAATATGCCACGGGACGAGAAAAGTTACGCAGCCGCCGCCATCGCGAAGCCAAGATTCGGGGGACAGAAGTCTCTGTTCCGGCACGCCGCCGGGACGGGGAAGTGCCCCCGGAAGGCATCTCCATCGACACCACCGCCATCTTCATCGCCGCTGCTGCTTCCCATGATGAGGAGGGAGTAGTTCTCCCCCGAGGCTGAGGGCTCTACCGTAGCTATGTGGTTCATCTCTCTCTTTGTGATCTAGTTGAATATCATCTATGTGCTACACTAGTGATGTTATTAAAGTAGTCTATTCCTCCTACATGATGTAACGTTGACAGTGTGTGCATCATGTAGTACTTGGTATAAGCTATGATTGTGATCTCTTGTAGATTATGAAGTTAACTATTACTATGATAGTATTGATGTGATCTATTCCCCCTTTCATAGCCTGACGTTGACAGTGTGCATGCTATGTTAGTACTCGGTCTAAATTGCAATGGTCTATCATGCACTCTGAGATTACTTACATATGAACTCCGGATGTTGTGGAGCTTGTTAACTCCGGCTTGAGGGTGCTCTTGTAGGCCTACACAATGAATGGTGTTTGTTATCCAACAAGAGAGTGTAGAGTAGTTTCAGTTATGTGATCAATGTTGAGAGTGTCCACTAGTGAAAGTATGATCCCTAGGCCTTGTTTCTAAGCATTGAAACACCGTTTCCAACAAGTTCTGTTACATGTTTGCTTGCTGCCATATTTTATTCAGATTGCTATTACCACTCATATTCATCCATATTACTTGTATTTCACTATCTCTTCGCCGAACTAGTGCACCTATACATCTGACAAGTGTATTAGGTGTGTTGGGGACACAAGATACTTCTTGTATCGTGATTGCAGGGTTGATTGAGAGGGATATCTTTGACCTCTTCCTCCCTGAGTTCGATAAACCTTGGGTGATTCACTTAAGGGAAACTTGCTGCTGTTCTACAAACCTCTGCTCTTGGAGGCCCAACACTGTCTACATGAATAGAAGCGTGCGTAGACATCAAGCTATTTTCTGGCGCCGTTGCCGGGGAACGAAGAAAAGCTACACCACAGAGATTTCTACCTCCCACGTCAACCACGCGCCAGTTGTGGACAGCAAGCTATTTTCTGGCGCCGTTGGCGGGGAGGTAAGGTAAAAGGTATTCACATCCTCCGACTACTAAGCTATTTCCTAGCACTGTTGCCGGTGTGTGAGTGCTCGAAGCTATTTCCTTTAGATTCTGCAATTGCATCTTTTTGTTTCTTGTTTTTATTTCACTAGTTAGGCATAATGGAAAACAACTGTGAGCTTTTTAATCTATTTCCTGAGTTAAGACATGGATTGTTTGATGCGAAAATTAAAAAACCTATGGAACCTTATTTGCATGCTAGTAGCAATGTTATTAGTATGAACGCTTCGAACACCATTGTTGCTAATTCTATGGAAAATTCTAAGCTTGGGGAAGCTGGTTTTGATGAGCATGATATTTTTAGTCCCCCAAGCATGGAGGAGAAAATTTACTTTGATGATACTTTACCTCCTATATATGATGATTACAATGATGATTGTGATATTTTCAGTCCATCTACTATTGAGGATAAAACTCATTATGATTACTCTATGCCTCCAATTTACGATGATTATAATGATGGATGTGATAGTTTTACTCCCACTATTACTAATAAAATTGATTATGCTTACGTGGAGGGTAATAATTTTATGCATGTAGCTCATGATAAGAATGTTTCATGTGATAGTTATATTGTTGAGTTTGTTCATGATGCTACTGAAAATATTTATGACAGAGGACAATATGGTTGTAGGGATTTTCATGTTACTAAAACACCTCTCTTTTTGCTGAAAATCTTGAAGTTGCGCTTGTCTTGTTTTCCTATGCTTGTTGCCTTATGCTTACATAACTTGTTTATTTACAAGATTCCTTTTCGTAGGAAGTGGGTTAGTCTTAAATTTGTTTTGAATTTGCTTTTTGATGCTTTCTTTTGCTTCAACTCTTATTTCTTGCGAGTGCATCATTAAAATTGCTGAGCCCATCTTAATGGCTATAAAGAAAGCACTTCTTGGGAGATAACTCATGTTTTTATTTTACTACAGCAATTTTGTTTTATATTTGAGTCTTGGAAGTTGTTACTACTGTAGCAACCTCTCCTTATCTTTATTTTATTGCATTGTTGTGCCAAGTAAAGTCTTTGATAGTAAAGATGATACTAGATTTGGATTACTGCGCAGAAACAGATTTCTTACTGTCACGAAATTGAGCAGCCCCGTCTGTAGGTAACTCGGAAAAATCTGCCAATTTACGTGTGTGATCCTCAGATATGTACGCAACTTTCATTCAATTTGAGAATTTTCATCTGAGCAAGTTAATTGCCCCAGAAAAATTCGTCTTTACGTACTGTTCTGTTTTGACAGATTCTGCCTTTTATTTCGCATTGCCTGTTTTGCTATGTTTGATGGATTTCTTTGTTCCATTAACTTTCAGTAGCTTTGTGCAATTTCCAGAAGTGTTAAGAATGATTACGTCACCTCTGAATATGTGAATTTCTGATTATGCACTAACCCTCTAATGAGTTTGTTTTGAGTTTGGTGTGGAGGAAGTTTTCAAGGATCAAGAGAGGAGGATGATACAATATGATCAAGGAGAGTGAAAACTCTAAGCTTGGGGATGCCCCCGTGGTTCATCCCTGCATATTTCAAGAAGACTCAAGCATCTAAGCTTGGGGATGCCCAAGGCATCCCCTTCTTCATCAACAAAGTATCAGGTCACTTCTATTGAAACTATATTTTTATTCAGTCACATCTTATGTGCTTTACTTGGAGCGTCTTTATGTTCTTGTTTTTATTTTGTTTGAATAAAATTGGATGCTAGCATTCTTTATGTGGGAGAGAGACACGCTCCGCTGTTGCATATGAACACATATGTTCTTAGCTTTATTCTTAATATTCATGGCGAAGGTTGAAACTGCTTCGTTAATTGTTATATGGTTGGAAACAGAAAATGCTACATGTGGTAATTGGTATAATATCTTTAATAATTTGATACTTGGAAATTGTTGTGCTCATACAGATCATGTTTAAGCTCTTGCATCATGTACTTTGCACCTATTAATGAAGAAATACTGTAGAGCTTGTTGACATTTGGTTTGCATGATTGGTCTCTCTAAAGTCTAGATATTTTCTGGTGAGGGTTTGAACAACAAGGAAGACAGTGTAGAGTCTTATAATGCTTGCAATATATTCTTATGTAAGTTTTGCTGTACCGGTTCATACTTGTGTTTGCTTCAAACAACCTTGCTATCCTAAGCCTTGTATTGAGAGGGAATACTTCTCGTGCATCCAAAATCCTTGAGCCAAAAACTATGCCATTCGTGTCCACCATACCTACCTACTACATGGTATTTCTCTGCCATTCCAAGTAAATACTTCATGTGCTACCTTTAAACAATTCAAAATTTACTATCTCTTATTTGTGTCAATATTTTATAGCTCATGAGGAAGTATGTGGTGTTTTATCTTTCAATCTTGTTGGGCAGCTTTCACCAATGGACTAGTGGCTTCGTCCGCTTATCCAATAATTTTGCAAAAAGAGCCGGCAACGGGGTTCCCAGTCCCAATTAATTAACCTTCATTAATAATTCTCTTCACATGTTTTGCTCTGATTCATCAGTAAGCAACTTAATTTTGCAAATAGACACTCCTCCATGGTATGTGAAAGGTTGGAAGGCGCCCGAGGATTCGGTTAGCCATGGCTTGAGAAAGCAAAGGTGGGGAGGAGTGTCACCTAAATAAAACTAAAATAAATAGACACTCCTTCATGGTATGTGATTGTTGGAAGGCACCCGAGGATTCGGTTAGCCATGGCTTGTGAAAGCAAAGGTTGGAAGGACTGTCACCCAAAAATAAAAATAAACTACACTAAAGTACATGTGTAAACAAAAGAGAAGAGGGATGATCTACCTTGGTGGTAGAGATAACGTCCTTCGTGGGAGCCGCTCTTTGAAAGTCTGCTTGGCAAGGAAGTTAGAGTGCCCACTACCATTCGTTGACAACAACAAACACCTCTCAAAACTTTACTTTTATGCTCTCTTTATGATTTCAAAACTTGAAAAGCTCTAGCACATGATTTTATCCCTGCTTCCCTCTGCGAAGGGCCTTTCTTTTACTTTTATGTTGAGTCAGTTTACCTACTTCTTTCTATCTTAGAAGCAAACACTTGTGTCAACTGTGTGCATTGATTCCTACATACTTGCTTATTTGCATTCATCATATTACTTTGTGTTGACAATTATCCATGAGATAAACATGTTGAAGTTGAAAGCAACTGCTGAAACTTATATCTTCCTTTGTGTTGCTTCAAAACCTTCTACTAAGAATTTATTGATTTATGAGTTAACTCTTATGCAAGTCTTATTGATGCTTGTCTTGAAAGTACTATTCATAAAAAGTCTTTGCAATATGGTTCAGTTGTCTAATCATTGTCTTTACCATTGCTTCGAATCGCTGCATTCATCTCATATGCTTTACAATAGTATTGATCAAGATTATGATAGCATGTCACTTCAGAAATTATCTTTGTTATCGTTTACCTACTCGAGGGCGAGTAGGAACTAAGCTTGGGGATGCTGACACGTCTCCAACGTATCTATAATTTCTTATGTTCCATGCTACTTTTATGATGATACACACATGTTTTATACACACTTTACATCATTATTACGCATTTTCCGGAACTAACCTATTGACAAGATGCCGAAGTGCCAGTTCTTGTTTTCTGCTGTTTTTGGTTTCAGAAATCCTACAAAGGAAATATTCTCGGAATTGGACGAAATCAACGCCCAGTATCTTATTTTTCCCGGAAGCTTCCAGAGCACCGAAGAGGGGCCAGCGGGGAGGGGCCTCCACGCAACATGGCAGCGCGGCCAGAGGGGGGGCGTGCCCCCCTACTGTGTGGGCCCCCCAGGTCCCTTCCGACTCCGCCTCTTCGCCTATTTAAGCCTCCGTGACCTAAAACTTCGATACGAATAAGCCACGGGACGAGAAAAGTTACGCAGCCGCCGCCATCGCGAAGCCAAGATTCGGGGGACAGAAGTCTCTGTTCCGGCACGCCGCCGGGACGGGGAAGTGCCCCCGGAAGGCATCTCCATCGACACCACCGCCATCTTCATCGCTGCTGCTTCTTCCCATGATGAGGAGGGAGTAGTTCTCCCCCGAGGCTGAGGGCTCTACCGTAGCTATGTGGTTCATCTCTCTCTTTGTGATCTAGTTGAATATCATCTATGTGCTACTCTAGTGATGTTATTAAAGTAGTCTATTCCTCCTCCATCATGTAACGTTGACAGTGTGTGCATCATGTAGTACTTGGTATAAGCTATGATTGTGATCTCTTGTAGATTATGAAGTTAACTATTACTATGATAGTATTGATGTGATCTATTCCCCCTTTCATAGCCTGACGTTGACAGTGTGCATGCTATGTTAGTACTCGGTCTAAATTGCAATGGTCTATCATGCACTCTGAGGTTACTTAAATATGAACTCCGGATGTTGTGGAGCTTGTTAACTCCGGCTTGAGGGTGCTCTTGTAGCCCTACACAATGAATGGTGTTTGTTATCCAACAAGAGAGTGTAGAGTAGTTTCAGTTATGTGATCAATGTTGAGAGTGTCCACTAGTGAAAGTATGATCCCTAGGCCTTGTTTCTAAGCATTGAAACACCGTTTCCAACAAGTTCTGTTACATGTTTGCTTGCTGTCATATTTTATTCAGATTGCTATTACCACTCATATTCATCCATATTACTTGTATTTCACTATCTCTTCGCCGAACTAGTGCACCTATACATCTGACAAGTGTATTAGGTGTGTTGGGGACACAAGATACTTCTTGTATCGTGATTGCAGGGTTGCTTGAGAGGGATATCTTTGACCTCTTCCTCCCTGAGTTCGATAAACCTTGGGTGATTCACTTAAGGGAAACTTGCTGCTGTTCTACAAACCTCTGCTCTTGGAGGCCCAACACTGTCTACAGGAATAGAAGCGTGCGTAGACATCAAGCTATTTTCTGGCGCCGTTGCCGGGGAACGAAGAAAAGCTACACCACAGAGATTTCTACCTCCCACGCCAACCACGCGCCAGTTGTGGACAGCATACGCGAAGGAGAGGCGGCAGAAGGGGGCTGTGGGCCCCCTCCCCACAAGGCGGCGCGGCCAGGCCAGGGCCTGCGCCGACCTATGGGGGGGCCATGGCGGCCCTCCTCGGTCCCTCCTTTTGGCTGGCTTCATCTTCGGGAAAAATAAGATCTTCGGTATAATTTCCGTCAACTGTTGATCTTCCAAAATATTGCATTCTGACGGTGCTTTTTCAAGCAGAATCCTGACTCCGGTGAACTATTCTCCAATAGTCATGAAACATGCAAAATAGATGAAATAACATAAGTATCATCTCTAAATACGAAATATATCAATGAATAACAGTAAATTATGATACAAAATAGTATGCAAAATGGACGTATCAACTCCCCCCAAGCTTAGACTTCGCTTGTCCCCAGGCGAAACTGAACTCAGTAAACAAGACCACATGTTTATGGAGTGAAGAGTCGATAAACCAAATACGGACAAGAAGCATCATATTAATTCACACAAGACATTCTAGTGAACAACTTCCTCATATAATTCAAATTGAAACAAGTAGAAGGTAATCACAAATAAAGGTGCATAAGAAATCATAATTGGTGATGGCAAACTTCGTTCTTGGTTAGAGAACAATTAATAGATTGTACTTATCTGTCGAGCAGCGCTCTTATGTTAAAGCTTATATGGCACAACTTGCATACTCAATCATAATAATCCCCTCATAATCATTGATAACTTTCAAAGCTATATTCATTCAGATAAAACTTGTACTAAACAAGGAAGAGTAAAAGGCATGATTAAGTAGATCACAATATAAATGGTTTGATCACAACAACTCAATTGCTTGCTTAAGATAGAGGGAAATAGGTTTACTTACTCAACATAAAGTAAAAGATGGGCCCTTCGCAGAGGGAAGCAGGGATTAAATCATGTGCTAGAGCTTTTCAAGTTTTGAATCATATAAAGAGCATAAAAGTAAAGTTTTGAGAGGTGTTTGTTGTTGTCAACGAATGGTAGTGGGCACTCTAACCCCCTTGCCAAACAAACTTCCAAAGAGCGGCTCCCATGAAGGACGTTATCTCTATTAGCAAGGTAGATCATCCCTCTTCTCTTTTGTTTACACATGTACTTTAGTTTTTATTTATTTATGGGTGACACTCCTCCCAACCTTTTGCTTTCTCAAGCCATGGCTAACCGAATCCTCGGGTGCCTTCCAACAATCTCATACCATGGAGGAGTGTCTATTTGCAAAATTAAGTTGCTTACTGATGAATCAGAGCAAACCATGTGAAGAGAATTATTAATGAAAGTTAATTAATTGGGGGCTGGGAACCCCGCTGCCAGCTCTTTTTGCAAAATTATAGGATAAGCGGATGTGCCACTAGTCCATTGGTGAAAGTCTGCCTAACAAGATTGAAAGATAGAACACCACATACTTCCTCATGAGCTATAAAACATTGACACAAATAAGGGATGATAAATTTTGAATTGTTTAAAGGTAGCACATGAAGTATTTACTTGGAATGGCAGGAAATACCACATAGTAGGTAGTTATGGTGGACACTGATGGCATAGGTTTGGGTTAAGGTTTGGATGCACGAGAAGCATTCCCTCTCAGTACAGGTCTTTGGCTACCAAGGTTGATTAGCAAGCATAAGAATTGAGGGAAACAAACAAATATATATATGTGATAGAAACAATAATGCATCTTCCTTGTAAGCACAAACAATTTTAACTTCAGAATAATAAGCTAAGAGCTAATAAGAAAGAAAGATAATGAAACAACATATCTATATGTATTTCTCTTTTCTACTTAAACTCAAAGTGTTGTTGCTATTGACCAATGCTAAGTTTGCCAACACCAAATAGATTTACTCAATGCTCCCAAAGTGATACCAATACTAACAACAAGATCAATCATATAATAGAGATTGCAAACTAAAATAAGATGTGCAATATGTAAATGATAAAACTTCTCATTAATATTCCATAACTATAACTCACACCAAAGGATACATAGACAACCAACTAAAAGAGAGATACTTCCACACTGCAACCCATCTTATATGATAACTTCCCTACTCATGATATGACACTACTTGATAGTAAAAAGGTAAAAGATAGTGATGATGTGATACCGCAACACTCCCCCCAAGCTTGGAACAAACCAAGGGGGTGCCAATACCAATGATGAATTACTCCTTCGGCGGTGGTGGTGATGAATTCTTAATAAGCTTCTTAACAAGCTCCTTTAGCTCATCAATCTCGTACATGAGGTTGCGGATCATCTCCGAATTGTGCTCGACGCGGTTAAGAAGTATGTCCGACGGCGAGTCCCAACTCTTAGAGTTGTTTCCCCACTCTTCAGCTTCAGGCTTCATCCTTCCTGCAATGTTAGAACGATCTATATCCCAATTGCTAGGCAATACTGCCTTGGGAATCCTTTCAATTTGACTATTATGAATTAGAGTGTGGAAGGGGTTGTAGGTGCCTAGAGGAGATGTCCTTGGAGCAAGGAAGTGACGTGGAACTTTCCCTCTGGTGCGAATTCTTGCGCTCTTCTCGAAACTGAAAGGGTTTTCCACCACCTCGATGCTTGCGACGGTGGCACGCGGGTATGTACGCGAGTCTTCCTCCACTTCTTCTTCATCTTCTTCCTTGACACTCTCATCCACCTCTTTCCACTCGGGATCTTGAATATCTTCCTCTGAAGTCCCCTTGCCCTTGTTGTTGGAGACCATGGTGCTTCTAGATCAAAAACAGATCCTGGCAGAAAACAGCTCGAAACAAAATACGACGACAAGACGATATACGGACCTCCAGGGGTCCGGGGGATTATATAGCAAAAAATTTCACGACGGAAGGAAAGTACCAGGTCGAACTAGAGTCGGAGAGGGACACTGAGGAGCTATCCTCATAGGGCGGCGCGGCCAGGCTGGGGCCCGCGCCGGCCTATGGGGGCACGCCCTCGTGCGTCTCCTCCACTCCTTTTCGATCTCGTAATTTTTCATATTTTCCAAAAACAGCAAAAACATTGTTCGGAAAGTTAAACGCGGACTTTTTATTACCAGTACTGTTACCTATTCAAAGTCGAACTCTGCAGAACTGTCAATTTGACCTTTGATGAAAGCTTCCGGAGTCACCACTCGAATAACATCAACATCTTCATTATAAGAATCTCCAGAAATATAATGCTTGAGTCTTTGTCCATTCACCACTTGTGTGGCATCGCCTTGCAGAGAACTAATTTTAACTGCTCCTGAACGATACACCTCCACAATGACATATGGTCCTTCCCATTTTGAGAGTAATTTCCCTGCAAAAAATCTGAGACGAGACCGATACAATAGGACTTTATCCCCAACATTAAATTCTCTTTTGATAATTCTTCTATCATGCCATTTCTTGACTTTCTCTTAAAAAAGTTTAGCATTTTCATAAGCTTCACTTCTCCATTCATCTAGAGAACTCAATTGTAGCAATCTCTTCTTACCGGCAAGTTTAGGATCTTTATTTAGTTCTCTTACAGCCCAATAAGCTTTGTGCTCTAGTTCTAAAGGTAAATGACAAGCTTTCCCATAAACCATTTTATAAAGTGACATACCCATGGGATTTTTATAAGCAGTTCTATAAGCCCATAGTGCTTCCTTCAATTTACTAGCCCAATTCTTTCTAGATTTATTAACAGTCTTTTGCAAGATAGATTTAATCTCTCTATTTGTTAATTCTACTTGCCCACTAGTTTGAGATGATAAGCGGAAGCAATCCTATGATTAATACCATATTTAGCAAAAGTTTTTCTATAACCACCATGAATAAAATGAGAACCCCCATCAGTCATAAGATATCTAGGAACTCCAAATCTAGGAAAAATAATATCTAAAAGCATTCTTAAAGAGGTCTCACCATCAGCACTTTTTGTGGGTATGGCTTCCACCCATTTAGTTACATAATCAACAGCAACAAGTATATGAGTGTTACCTTCTGAAGAAGGGAAAGGACCCATGAAGTCAAATCCCCAACAATCGAATGGTTCAATAACAAGAGTATAATTCATAGGCATTTCATTGCGTCTGGAGATATTACCAACCCTTTGACATTCATCACAAGATAAAATAAACTTTCTTGCATCTTTAAAGAGAGTTGGCTAATAGAAACCCGATTGTAGAACCTTTTGCAAGGTTCTATATTCGGCGTGATGTCCTCCATAAACACTACCATGACATTTACTCAATATCTCTTGTTGTTCATATTCGGGAACACATCTTCGCATAAGACCATCCACTCCTTCTTTATATAAGTGTGGGTCATCCCAAAAATAATGCCTCAAATCATAAAAGAATTTCCTCCTTTCTTTGAAATTTGAAAAGGTTGGGGGCAAGTACTTGGAAACAATAAAGTTAGCATAATCAGCATACCAAGGACTATCTCGCGAGCTCACCTTTATTACAGCCAATTGTTCATTTGGAAAACTATCATTAACAGGAACAAGATCATAAGCAATATTTTCCAATCTAGATAAATTATCAGCAACAGGATTATCAGCACCTTTTCTATCTATAATATGCAAATCAAATTCTTGCAAAAGAAGCACCCATCTAATAAGCCTTGTGATAAAGGAGCGACCCACTGGATCCTCCTTAGGTTGATGCCCAATCTTTCACAGCGAGAACCTGGGGTAGAGAATCCTCCCAACAACGCGATGAACGCAGCCTGGAGAAGAGGGAACGAATCTAGCAAGCAACGGATCGATGAACGATACGCCTCAAACCAAGAGCTAGACAATCCTTGATGAACACAAGAACCTTCGCAGCGGATATAATAGATAACGGCAGCGCCGTACCCCCGGAGGGATGATACACGTGATCACACGCAATAGGGAAACCCTAATCTTTTAGACTAAACTTGAACTACCTAAACCCTAGCCGCCCCACCTCCTTATATGAGGGGAAGGGTGGCCGGCCAGCCCTTGCTAGGCTGGGCGCCCCACTATGGGCCTCCCTAACTTGGTTGGACAGGCCCAAACCAAGACTGACTCGATTTATTAAAAATCCCTAATTTGCCAATATATGACAATTACAAAAACTAAGATAATTAAGCTGGTGGAGTCCTGAAACTAGGCTCCACATAGGCCTCCATGCCCGTATCATCCTCCCCCCCTTCAAGAAGCGTTGTCCCCAACGCGTGAGGGTCTTCTGGAAAAGGTGACGTGATATGAACATGACACGTCCTCACCGTCTTCTAGTCTTGCTTGCCTTCCACACCACATCCTCCCTCGCGGCCTGCTTGACTTGACACAACACTTGGCGCCTCCTTTCTTCTCCACATGAGCTTGGACTTCGGCACCAACTCCTTCTTCTTGCGAGGTTTTGATGGACCCTTGTGTCGCTGCACATGACCCTGCACAAGATGTGTAATTCCTGGGCCACATAGATGTCTCACACGTCCATCCTTGCCTCGATGCATCCGCGGTGTCGCGGAACACTGGACAGTACTCTTAGCACGGTAGTGCCGCTGCCCACCATCTCCACTGACGCGCTCCGCCACAGCCGGTCTAGACGCCGGTTGACCGGGTATGCGACCGGTCGGTCCGGTTATGACCGGGTCTGGGACCGGATCCTGACCGGGACGTCGCGACGTCTCACAGAACACGCTCCGGTCGGCATCAGCGCATAAGCCGGTCTGAACCGGGCTCACCCGGCGCCTGGTCCGGTTGGACCGGCCCCGTGACCGGGCTGAAACACCATCAGCACTGGCTTCGCTATCCTTCTCGCCTCCCACTCCTCCCACGCGCATCTGCGCCATATGTACTGGAACATCATCAGCACAAACATCATCAGTCTGTATACTAGCATCAACACAAACTGGAACTGTAGCACATGCTGCAACATCCACATCAACAACAAGTGTAGCTTCATCTAGCTTGTCACCAACAAGAACTTGCTTGTCATCTACAGGCTTGGCTGAAACATCACCAACATCAATGCTCGGAACATCATGCACCTTATGCTGCACATTAGGCTTGTGCAACTTCTCCTTACGCACCACTAACTCCACATCGGACTTGATATGATCATCACCCAAAGGCTTCAAAGTCCGCTGTTTGCCACCATGCATAAAAGAATATGTATTTGCTCGCCCAGCATGTGTCACATTGCGATCATACTGCCAAGGACGCCCAAGTAGCAATCCGCACACCTCCAATGGCAACACATCGCAATCGATCTCATCAACATAATCATCAACTGTAAATGGCACACGCACCTTGTGAGTAATCTTCAGCATACCACAGCTATTCAACCACTCAAGGCGTTTAGGTTCAGGATAGACAACCCCAACGCTGTCACCATCGCCTTGCTAATGCCATTAGTACAGCTACCACCATCAATCATCAACTTGCAAGCCTTGCCCTTGATAACGCACTGAGTCTGAAACAAACTCCATCGCTGAACCTTGTCAACTGTCTTGCAAGCATCACCTTGTACCTTCTTGAGTTGCATATTCAGCCCGCTCAATGGTACATCCTCCTCAACAGTCACAGCAGCGCTCTTGGTATCAGAGCCAGGTTTCCTCTCCTCTGAAGATTTCACCTCGACCTTAGTGACTGTTGGTAGTGGAACAATCTCCTTAATAGGAACTATGCACTTGTCCACTTTCTCTATTGCATGTACAACTCGGGATGGCTGCACACTCTCCTCCATGTATGGTACCACGAAACCACTACGAAGAAAAGTTTTGTAATCTTCCCAAGTTTCAGCAAATTCACCTCTGTCCACCGCATCTTCCCAACAACGTTCTAATGCCTCGTCCACACGCCGTATAGCAAGGTAAAATGCATAAGAACTGTTGAACTTCCTCTTGTATGTGCGACATCGAGCAAAACCCAATTCCATGTTCCTTTCCCAATCTTCATACTCCTGAACTGTCGCAAGACGGTGTAGATACCAATGAAGACTGGATGGTGGACGCTGGTCTCCCTTCAAACAATCCAGATAGTCATTGAACACATAACTAGACTTCTTCGAAAGAGTACACTTCATGCCCAGAACATCGCCCGGAAACTCACCAACATCAACAGCATCAATAGCCGAAAGCGTCGGAGAAAAGACCGCAGCAACACTGGTTTTCGTCGCCGAAGAAACAGACATAGCAGCAGGCTGCCCGGCCCAGGGCCCGGTTGGACCGGCCTGTGGACCGGCCTGTCCGGTCTGTAGCCCCGTTGACCGGCCGCCAACCGGATGCATCGTACCGGAACCAAACCGGACGAAATTTTGCGAACTTCCCGGTTTGCCGCCCGGTTGACCGGGTTCTACGCCAAGCAGCCCGGTCACTAGCCCGGTTGACCGGATTTCATACGAAGTTTTTCCTGGTCGCGAAATTTCGTCTTCTTCCCGATTCTGGTCGCGATTTTTCGCGATTTTGACCTCCGAAACAGCCATGGATGACCTCCAAACTGCACCAAACTATGCCAAACTTCCTCCAACCAAACTCCTTTGACCGAGAGCCAAACTCCTCCGATCTTAGAGCTAATCTTCTCCACAGCAAACCGATCCAAAGAGAGCGATCAACAAAACCTCGCCGTGAGCAACCCAGAAAGCTGATACCACATGATACGGTGGATCCCAGTGGATCTACCTAGATTGATGCCCAATCTTTCACAGCGAGAACCTGGGGTAGAGAATCCTCCCAACAACGCGATGAACGCAGCCTGGAGAAGAGGGAACGAATCCAGCAAGCAACGGATCGATGAACGATACGCCTCAAACCAAGAGCTAGACAATCCTTGATGAACACAAGAACCTTCGCAGCGGATATAATAGATAACGGCAGCGCCGTACCCCCGGAGGGATGATACACGTGATCACACGCAATAGGGAAACCCTAATCTTTTAGACTAAACTTGAACTACCTAAACCCTAGCCGCCCCACCTCCTTATATGAGGGGAAGGGTGGCCGGCCAGCCCTTGCTAGGCTGGGCGCCCCACTATGGGCCTCCCTAACTTGGTTGGACAGGCCCAAACCAAGACTGACTCGATTTATTAAAAATCCCTAATTTGCCAATATATGACAATTACAAAAACTAAGATAATTAAGCTGGTGGAGTCCTGAAACTAGGCTCCACATAGGCCTCCATGCCCGTATCACCTTGGCTTAGCACCTTTTTTCCATAAGATATCTAATTGCAGCATGATTAGTATGAATTGTAACTTTTGAATCAACAATATAAGGTCTAAACTTGTCACAAGCAAAAACCACAGCTATCAATTCTTTTTCAGTTGTAGCATAATTTCTTTGAGCAACATCAAGAGTTTTACTAGCATAATGAATAACATTCAATTTTTTAACTATTCGCTGTCCAAGGACAGCACCTACAGCAAAATCACTAGCATCACACATAATCTCAAAAGGTAAATTCCAATCAGGAGGTTCAACTACAGGAGCAGTTGTCAAGGCTTTCTTTAGAGTTTCAAAAGCTTCCTTACAATCATCATCAAAAACAAAAGGTACATCTTTTTGAAGAAGATTAGTATGAGGCTTTGAAATCTTAGAGAAATCTTTAATAAATCTCCTATAAAACCCAGCATGACCAAGAACACTACGAATACCTTTAACATCCCTAGGATAGGGCATCTTCTCAATTGCTTCCACTTTAGCTCTATCAACTTCAATACCTCTCTCGGTTATGTCCCAATACAATTCCTTCATTAACCATAAAGTGGCATTTCTCCCAATTAAGAACAAGGTTAGTTTCTTCACATCTCTGCAAAACTTTATCAAGGTTTCGCAAGCAATTGTCAAAAGAATTCCCATAGACAGAAAAATCATCCATGAATACCTCTACAATTTTCTCACAAAAGCCATGAAAAATAGCAGACATGCATCTTTGAAAAGTAGCAGGAGCATTACATAAACCAAAAGGCATACGCCTATAAGCATAAGTTCCATAGGGACAAGTGAAAGTGGTTTTCTCTTGATCTTTAGTTTTAACAGCAATTTGTGAAAACCCAGAATAACCATCAAGAAAGCAAAAATGAGTATTTTTAGACAACCTTTCTAACATTTGATCAATAAAAGGTAAAGGGTAATGATCTTTCTTAGTAACTTTATTAACTTTTCGATAATCAATGCACATTCTATACACTACAACTACTCTTTGAGGGATGAGCTCATCATTATCATTAGGTACAACAGTTATTCCTCCTTTCTTAGGAACACAATGCACAGGACTAACCCATCTACTATCAGCAATAGGATATATAATACCAGCTTCAAGAAGTTTTAATACCTCATTTCTTACCACATCCTTCATCTTAGGAATTAGACGACGCTGATGCTCAACAACAGGCTTTGCATCATCTTCCATGTTGATGGCATGTTGGCAAATAGAGGGAGAAATCCCCTTCAAGTCATCAAGAGTGTAGCCAATAGCTCCTCGGTGTTTCTTCAATATTTCCAATAACCTTTCTTCCTCAAACTCTGAAAGCTTAGAACTAATAATAACATGATATATTTTCTTATCATCAATATGGGCATATTTAAGATTATCAGGCAATGGTTTTAAATCAAAAACAGGATCTTCCTTTGGTGGTGGTGTTGTACCTAGATCTTCAACCGGTAAATCATGCTTAAGAATAGGTTGACGAAGGAAAATTTCATCAAGCTCATTCCTTTCTTCCCTAAAGACTTCACTCTCACTATCCTCCAAATGTTGCTGCAAAGGATTATTAGGAGCAAGAGCAATGGATGCACACTGTTCAACTCTAAAATCATTATTAGGCAAATCAGCTTTATAAGGAGTTTTGGCAAATTTAGAGAAGTTAAACTCATAAGATTCACCAGCAAATTTAGTCATAATTTTCTCTTTCTTGCAATCTATAACAGCTCCACAAGTATTTAGAAAAGGTCTACCAAAAATAATAGGACAAGACTTACTAGCAGCAGAACCAAGTACTAAAAAGTCAGCAGGATATTTAATCTTACCACATAGAACTTCCACATCTCGAACAATACCAATAGGAGAAATAGTTTCTCTATTGGCTAGCCGAATAACCACATCAATATGTTCAAGTTCACAAGAAACAATTTCATGCATGATCTCCGTGTAAAGCTCATAAGGAATAGCACTAATACTTGCACCAATATCGCATAAACCATAATAACAATGATCACCAATTCTAACAGAGAGCATAGGAACACTGGTTTTCCTAGACTTATTAGGATGTGAAACAATATTAGAAGCATCTTCACAGAAAATAATATGACCATCTTCTACATTTTCAGTCACAAGATCTTTAACTATTGCAATAGCAGGTTCAACCTTTATTTGCTCTTCAGGTTCTATAGGTTTCTTTGCACTTTTATTAACCGCACTAGTTATAACAGAATACTCCTTCATTTTAGCAGGGAAAGGAGTTTTTTCAATATAAGCTTCAGGAACACATTTATTTATAGATGAATCAGTTTTATCTTTATACGGTTCATGATACTTATCAAAATTCTTCCTAGGCAATTTAAAATGAGAGGCAAAGGCTTTATAAAAATTTGCAACGACTCTAGAATCAAGACCATAAGTAGCACTCATATTACGAAATTTATCAGTATCCATAAAAGTTTCAATACATTCATAATCATAATTTATAACTGACTCTCTATCTTTGTCGTTCTCCCATCCTTCAGTATTCTCCCGAATCCGATCAAGAAGGTCCCGTTTAAACTCTTCTTTGTTGCGTGTGAATGATCCAGAACAAGTAGTATCCAGCAAGGTTTTATCTTGAAAAGAAAGTCTTGCATAGAAATTATCAATGATGATTTTACCAGGAAGCTCATGAATGGGGCATTTGAGCATTAAAGACTTCAATCTCCCCCATGCTTGGGAAATACTCTCTCCATCATGAGGCCAGAAATTATATATGCAGTTCCGGTCTTTGTGAATTTCACTTGGAGGATAGAATTTAGAATAAAATAGAGGCACAATATCCTTCCAATCAAGAGAATCCCCATTCTTCAGTAATTTATACCAATGCGCCGCTTTACCAGACAGCGATATAGAGAATAGTTTCTTCCTAACTTCATCCATAGCAATACGTGCACACTTGAATAAACCGCATAATTTATGTAAAAACAGTAAATGATCTCCAGGATGGACAGTTCCATCCCCTTCATAGCGGTTATCCACAACACGTTTAATAATTTTCATAGGTATTTTGTATGGAACCTCTTTCTCACCTGGCGCCTCATCCACTACCTTTGCAGTAGTAGTAGATTTTACAAATAGAAATTCAAGAGAAGATCTCTCCATAATGAATTATAGCAACATGCAGAAATAAAATCAACACGTACAGTAAAAGTTTTCCTTACCAATTCCACTTACCAATAACGCTTCACTCCCCGGCAACGGCGCCAGAAAATAGTCTTGATGACCCACAAGTATAGGGGGTGTATCGTAGTACTTTCGATAAATAAGAGTGTCGAACCCAACGAGGAGCAGAAGGTGTTGACAAGCAGTTTCGATGAAGGATTCGCTGTAAATGCTCACAGACAAGTATTCAGGGGGTTTTGATATAGCAGATAAATAAAGTACGAGTAAGTAAAATGCGAGAGAAATATTTGCAGCGAGTGGCCGATCCTTTTTAGCACAAAGGACAAGCCGGTTTGTTTACTTATAATGACCAAACGTTTTTGAGGACACACGGGAATTTAGTCTAGTGCTTTCGCTTCATATAGCTGATTAATCTTCATTGTTTTGATAAGTGTTATGTGGGTGAACCTATGCTAATGCACCGCCCTTCCTAGGACTAATACATACTTGTGATTATACCCCTTGCAAGCATCCGCAACTACAAGAAAGTAATTAAGATAAATCTAACCACAGCCTTAAACTCTGAGATCCTGCTATCCCTCCTGCATCGATATACCAACAGGGGTTCAGGTTGCTGTCACTCTGGCAACCCCACAATTAGAAAATGAATACAAGATGTATTCTCCTAGGCCCATAAAGGTGAAGTATCATGTAGTCGACGTTCACATGACACCACTAGAAGAATAACACCACAACTTAAATATCAAACCATTGAATATTACCCAACATAATTCACTACTAACATTTAGACTTCACACATGTCCTCAAGAACTAAGCGAACTACTCACGAGACATCATATGGAACATAATCAGAGGTGATATGATGATGAATAACAATCTGAACATAAACCTTGGTTCAATGGTTTCACTCAATAGCATCAATAACAAGTAGTAATCAATACCGGGAGAGTTTCCCCTATCAAACAATCAAGATTCAACCCTAGATGTTACAGCGGTGACGAGGTGCAGCGGTGGAGATGGCGGTGATGATGATGGAGATAATGGTGATGATGGTCCCAATGATGTCCAGCTCGATGGCGGTGACGATGGCGTCGATTTCCCCCTCCGGGAGGGAATTTCCCAAGCAGATTTCAGCCTGCCGGAGAGCTCTTTTCTCTCTGGTGTTTTTCCGCCCCGCAGAGGCGGCTGTGTCTCTTCGCGACTATCCTCTGGAGCTTAGGTTTTTGGGGCGAAGAAGTACGCGAAGGAGAGGCGGAAGAAGGGGGCTGTGGGCCCCCTCCCCACAAGGCGGCGCGGCCAGGCCAGGGCCCGCGCCGGCCTATGGGGGGCCCATGGCGGCCCTCCTCGGTCCCTCCTTTTGGCTGGCTTCATCTTCGGGAAAAATAAGATCTTCGGTATAATTTCCGTCAACTGTTGATCTTCCGAAATATTGCATTCTGATGGTGCTTTTTCCAGCAGAATCCTGACTCCGGTGAACTATTCTCCAATAGTCATGAAACATGCAAAATAGATGAAATAACATAAGTATCATCTCTAAATACGAAATATATCAATGAATAACAGTAAATTATGATACAAAATAGTGATGCAAAATTGACGTATCAACGGACAAGACACTATGTGTCGCCCCGCTAGAGCAGGGTGCAGGCGCATTTCCGGTCCACGCGGATGGAAACGGTCGCACAACGTCCATTTGCGTCGCCCCGTTGGAGATGCCTTGAGAGTCGACGTTGTCCTACCAGGCCCAAAGAGGCTCTACCCGGAAGCTATTTCCCTATAATGAACTTGATGAGTAATATCATACTCACCCTTTTTTGAACCCCCCTGCTTAGACCTGAAGGCATTGAAGGAAGATCTATAATGAAACTCGAAGACGAAGGAGTCAACTACTTCAAGAGACATGACCCTGCCAGAGGAGCCAGCGGAGTCAACCACTACATCCACCATGGAGAAAACTAGCTCCCTAATCTGAGCAGATAAGTAGCTAGAATCCAGTCATACTCTCTCTAGCCAGTCAAGTACCTCTACAGATAGAGTTCGTGATAAGTTAGACTACGAGTTATTCTTCTAGAGTTTATTTGCAGTCTTACCTTATTGTATAGTAGGAGGCTGTGCTGACCTTCTGTAAAGAGTCTGTGTGTAATTCTATAGACATGCCTTGGACCTGTAAATATTTCTGTTGTACCACTCTGAGGGATGTAATACTAGTGGAACGGTGTTTCATTGTTGTACTACACCATGCAGTGGTATGCTGGGTCATCACAGTTGCCCTTACCTCGGTGACATCAGTGAATTAGGATGTCGGTGATCTGAAGGAGTTGAGTCGTCTAGGCATCGACAAGTCGTGAGAACGGTAGCATCAGACTGGATGACCTCTAACAGTCGTCGACCACCGTCGAAGGACAATTCTGTGGGTGGCGACGGCGTAGAGGGATAAGAGTGTAAGAGTGATACGTCTCCGACGTATCGATAATTTCTTATGTTCCATGCCACATTATTGATGTTATCTACATGTTTTATGCACACTTTATGTCATATTCGTGCATTTTCTGGAACTAACCTATTAACAAGATGCCGAAGTGCCAGTTCCTGTTTTCTGCTGTTTTTGGTTTCAGAAATCCTAGTAACGAAATATTCTCGGAATTGGACGAAATCAACGCCCAGGTTCCTATTTTACCCGGAAGCATCCAGAACACACGAGAACCACCAGAGAGGGGGCACAGGCCCACCAAACCCTAGGCCGGCGCGGCCAGGGGGGCCCGCGCCACCCTATGGTGTGGGCACCCCTTCAGCCCTCCTGCGCCGCCTCTTCGCCTATTTAAAGCCTCCGTCACGAAAACCCTGAGGCGTTCGACGAAACCCACAGAAACCTTCCAGAGCCGCCGCCATCTCGAAGCCAAGATCTGGAGGACAGGAGTCTCTGTTCCGGCACGCTGCCGGAGCGGGGAAGTGCCCCCGGAAGGCTTCTCCATCGACACCGCTGCCATCTCCACCGCCATCTTCATCACCGCTGCTGCTCCCATGAGGAGGGAGTAGTTCTCCATCGAGGCTCGGGGCTGTACCGGTAGCTATGTGGTTCATCTCTCTCCTATGTACCTCAATACAATAATCTCATGAGCTGCTTTACATGATTGAGATTCATATGAGTTTGTATCACAATTTATCTATGTGCTACTCTAGAAAAGTTATTAAAGTAGTTCTATTCCTCCTGCACGTGTGTAAAGGTGACAGTGTGTGCACCGTGTTAGTACTTGGTTTATGCTATGATCATGATCTCTTGTAGATTGCAAAGTTAACTATTGCTATGATAATATTGATGTGATCTATGCCTCCTACATATGCATGAAGGTGACAGTGTGCATGCTATGTTAGTACTTGGTTTAGTCTTTTGATCTATCTTACACTATAAGGTTACTAAAATATGAACAAATTGTGGAGCTTGTTAACTCCGGCATTGAGGGTTCGTGTAATCCTACGCAATGTGTTCATCATCCAACAAGAGTGTAGAGTATGCATTTATCTATTCTGTTATGTGATCAATGTTGAGAGTGTCCACTAGTGAAAGTCTAATCCCTAGGCCTTGTTCCTAAATACTGTTGTGTTACTACTGCTTGTTTACTGTTTCACTGTGTTACTACTGCTGCAATACTACCAACATCAACTACACGCCAGCAAGCTATTTTCTGGCACCGTTGCTACTGCTCATATATATTCATACCACCTGTATTTCACTATCTCTTCGCCGAACTAGTGCACCTATTTGGTGTGTTGGGGACACAAGAGACTTCTTGCTTTGTGGTTGCAGGGTTGCATGAGAGGGATATCTTTGACCTCTTCCTCCCTGAGTTCGATAAACCTTGGGTGATCCACTTAAGGGAAAACTTGCTGCTGTTCTACAAACCTCTGCTCTTGGAGGCCCAACACTGTCTACAGGAAAGGAGGGGGAACGTAGACATCAAGCTATTTTCTGGCGCCGTTGCCGGGGAGGAAAGGTAAAAGGTACTCACACTCCGGACCTCGGCTACCAGGCTATTTTTTGGCGCCGTTGCCGGGGACCAGAAAGCTACACAATAGGGATTTCCTCCCTCGTCAACCACGCGCCAGTCCTGGACAGCATCAAGTATTTTCTGGCGCCGTTGCCGGGGAGGAAAGGTAAAAGGTACTCACACTCCGTATCTCGGGTACTAAGCTATTTTCCGGCGTTGTAAGTACTCGAAGCTATTTCCTTTAGATCCTGCAATTGCATCTTTTTGTTTCTTGTTTACACTAGTAAGGCATAATGGACAACATCTATGAGCTTTTTATTCTATTTCCTGAGTCAAGACATGAATGGTTTAATGCAAAAATTAAAAAACCCATGGAATCTTATTTGCATGCTAGTAGCAATGATAATAGTATGAACGCTTTGAACACCATTGTTGCTAATGATATGGAAAATTCTAAGCTTGGGGAAGCTGGTTTTCATGATCTTTTTATTCCCCCAAGCATTGAGGAGAAAATTTACTTTGATGATACTTTGCCTCCTATTTATGATAATGATATTGGTCTTTTAGTACCGCCTGTTATGGAGGATAAATTTGATTATGATTACAATATGCCTCCTATATTTGATAATGAGAATAATAATGATAGCTACTTTGTTGAATTTGCTCCCACTACAACTAATAAAATTGATTATGCTTATGTGGAGAGTAATAATTTTATGCATGAGACTCATGATAAGAATGCTTTATGTGATAGTTATATTGTTGAGTTTGCTCATGATACTACTGAAAGTTATTATGAGAGAGGAAAATATGGTTGTAGAAATTTTCATGTTACTAAAATGCCTCTCTATATGCTGAAATTTTTGAAGCTACACTTGTTTTATCTTCCTATGCTTGTCACTTTGCTCTTCATGAACTTGTTTATTTACAAGATTCCTATGCATAGGAAGCATGTTAGACTTAAATGTGTTTTGAATTTGCCTCTTGATGCTCTCTTTTGCTTCAAATACCATTTCTTGCGAGTGCATCATCAAAACAGCTGAGCCCATCTTAATGGCTATAAAGAAAGAACTTCTTGGGAGATAACCCATGTGTTATTTTGCTACAGTACTTTGTTTTTAATTTGTGTCTTGGAAGTTGTTTACTACTGTAGCAATCTCTCCTTATCTTAGTTTTGTGTTTTGTTGTGCCAAGTAAAGCTGTTGATAGAAAAGTAAGTACTAGATTTGGATTACTGCGCAGAAACTGTTTTCTTGCTGTCACGAATCTGGGCCTAATTCTCTGTAGGTAACTCATAAAATTATGCCAATTTACGTGAGTGATCCTCAGATATGTACGCAACTTTCATTCAATTTGAGCATTTTCATATGAGCAAGTCTGGTGCCCTTTTAAAATTCGTCTTTATGGACTGTTCTGTTTTGATAGATTCTGCCTTTTATTTCGCATTGCTTCTTTTGCTATGTGGGATGGATTTCTTTGTTCCATTGACTTCCAGTAGCTTTGGGCAATGTCCAGAAGTGTTAAGAATGATTGTGTCACCTCTGAACATGTGAGTTTTTGATTATGCACTAACCCTCTAATGAGTTTGTTTCGAGTTTGGTGTGGAGGAAGTTTTCAAGGATCAAGAGAGGAGGATGATATACTACGATCAAGAAGAGTGAAAGCTCTAAGCTTGGGGATGCCCCGGTGGTTCACCCCTGCATATATCAAGAAGACTCAAGCGTCTAAGCTTGGGGATGCCCAAGGCATCCCCTTCTTCATCGACAACATTATCAGGTTCCTCCCCTGAAACTATATTTTTATTCCATCACATCTTATGTGCTTTGCTTGGAGCGTCGGTTTGTTTTTGTTTTTGTTTGTGTTTGAATAAATTGGATTACATCATGCTTGTGTGGGAGAGAGACACGCTCCGCTGGTTCGTATGAACACATGTGTTCTTAGCTCATAATATTCATGGCGAAGTCTCTTCTTCGTTAAATTGTTATATGGTTGGAATTGGAAAATGATACATGTAGTAATTGCTATAAATGTCTTGGGTAATGTGATACTTGGCAATTGTTGTGCTCATGATTAAGCTCTTGCATCATATACTTTGCACCCATTAATGAAGAAATACATAGAGCATGCTAAAATTTGGTTTGCATAATTGGTCTCTCTAAGGTCTAGATAATTTCTAGTATTGAGTTTGAACAACAAGGAAGACGGTGTAAAGTCTTATAATGTTTACAATATGTCTTTTATGTGAGTTTTGCTGCACCGGTTCATCCTTGTGTTTGTTTCAAATAACCTTGCTAGCCTAATCCTTGTATCGAGAGGGAATACTTCTCATGCATCCAAAATCCTTGAGCCAACCACTATGCCATTTGTGTCCACCATACCTACCTACTACATGGTATTTCCTGCCATTCCAAGTAAATTGCTTCATGTGCTACCTTTAAACCTTCAAAATGCTTCTCAATTTGTGTTAATGTTTTATAGCTCATGAGGAAGTATGTGGTGTTTATCTTTCAACCTTGTCATTTACTTTTGACAGACTTTCATAATGGACTAGTGGCTTCATCCGCTTATCCAATAATTTTGCAAAAAGAGCTGGCAATGGGGTTCCCAGCCCCAATTAATTACAACTTGCATTAATAATTCTCTTCACATGTTTTGCTCTGATTCATCAGTAAGCAACTTAATTTTGCAAATAGACACTCCTCCATGGTATGAGATTGATGGTAGGCACCTGAGGATTCGGTTAGCCATGGCTTGTGTAAGCAAAGGTTGGGAGGAGTGTCACCCATAAATAAATAAAAACTAAAATACATGTGTAAACAAAAGAGAAGAGGGATGATCTACCTTACTGGTAGAGATAACGTCCTTCATGGGAGCCGCTCTTGAAAGTCTGGTTGGCGAGGTAGTTAGAGTACCCATTACCATTCGTTGACAACAACAAACACCTCTCAAAATTTTACTTTTATGCTCTCTATATGATTTCAAAACTTAAAAAGCTCTAGCACATGATTTAATCCCTGCTTCCCTCTGCGAAGGGCCTTTCTTTTACTTTATGTTGAGTCAGTTCACCTATTTCTCTCCACCTCAAGAAGCAAACACTTGTGTGAACTGTGCATTGATTCCTACATACTTGCATATTGCACTTGTTATATTACTTTGCATTGACAACTATCCATGAGATATACATGTTACAAGTTGAAAGCAACCGCTGAAACTTAAATCTTCCATTGTGTTGCTTCAATACCTTTACTTTGAATTATTGCTTTATGAGTTAACTCTTATGCAAGACTTATTGATGCTTGTCTTGAAGTGCTATTCATGAAAAGTCTTTGCTTTATGATTCACTTGTTTACTCATGTCATATACATTGTTTTGATCGCTGCATTCACTACATATGCTTTACAAATAGTATGATCAAGGTTATGATGGCATGTCACTCCAGAAATTATCTGTGTTATCGTTTTACCTGCTCGGGACGAGCAGAACTAAGCTTGGGGATGCTGATACGTCTCCGACGTATCGATAATTTCTTATGTTCCATGCCACATTATTGATGTTATCTACATGTTTTATGCACACTTTATGTCATATTCGTGCATTTTCTGGAACTAACCTATTAACAAGATGCCGAAGTGCCAGTTCCTGTTTTCTGCTGTTTTTGGTTTCAGAAATCCTAGTAACGAAATATTCTCGGAATTGGACGAAATCAACGCCCAGGTTCCTATTTTACCCGGAAGCATCCAGAACACACGAGAACCACCAGAGAGGGGGCACAGGCTCACCAAACCCTAGGCCGGCGCGGCCAGGGGGGGCCCGCGCCACCCTATGGTGTGGGCACCCCTTCAGCCCTCCTGCGCCGCCTCTTCGCCTATTTAAAGCCTCCGTCGCGAAAACCCTGAGGCGTTCGACGAAACCCACAGAAACCTTCCAGAGCCGCCGCCATCGCGAAGCCAAGATCTGGGGGACAGGAGTCTCTGTTCCCAAGACGCTGCCGGAGCGGGGAAGTGCCCCCGGAAGGCTTCTCCATCGACACCGCTGCCATCTCCACCGCCATCTTCATCACCGCTGCTGCTCCCATGAGGAGGGAGTAGTTCTCCATCGAGGCTCGGGGCTGTACCGGTAGCTATGTGGTTCATCTCTCTCCTATGTACCTCAATACAATAATCTCATGAGCTGCTTTACATGATTGAGATTCATATGAGTTTGTATCACAATTTATCTATGTGCTACTCTAGCAAAGTTATTAAAGTAGTTCTATTCCTCCTGCACGTGTGTAAAGGTGACAGTGTGTGCACCGTGTTAGTACTTGGTTTATGCTATGATCATGATCTCTTGTAGATTGCAAAGTTAACTATTGCTATGATAATATTGATGTGATCTATGCCTCCTACATATGCATGAAGGTGACAGTGTGCATGCTATGTTAGTACTTGGTTTAGTCTTTTGATCTATCTTACACTATAAGGTTACTAAAATATGAACAAATTGTGGAGCTTGTTAACTCCGGCATTGAGGGTTCGTGTAATCCTACGCAATGTGTTCATCATCCAACAAGAGTGTAGAGTATGCATTTATCTATTCTGTTATGTGATCAATGTTGAGAGTGTCCACTAGTGAAAGTCTAATCCCTAGGCCTTGTTCCTAAATACTGCTGCGTTACTACTGCTTGTTTCTTGTTTCACTGTGTTACTACTGCTGCAATACTACCAACATCAACTACACGCCAGCAAGCTATTTTCTGGCACCGTTGCTACTGCTCATATATATTCATACCACCTGTATTTCACTATCTCTTCGCCGAACTAGTGCACCTATTTGGTGTGTTGGGGACACAAGAGACTTCTTGCTTTGTGGTTGCAGGGTTGCATGAGAGGGATATCTTTGACCTCTTCCTCCCTGAGTTCGATAAACCTTGGGTGATCCACTTAAGGGAAAACTTGCTGCTGTTCTACAAACCTCTGCTCTTGGAGGCCCAACACTGTCTACAGGAAAGGAGGGGGAACGTAGACATCAAAGAGTCGTCGGATTTTTGAAAGGGGAGGGCTAAGATACTCTTTTCAAGGCATGTGGCGGTCAAATTTCAGGCAGCACGAATGATGCATATAAAATGCATACATGAACTTTGCACTTTATTGCAACACATTACCACTTATTTACATCTTATATAATGTTAATGCCCATGTTTTATGATATTTTAGGGGATTTTCTAAACAATCCCCTCTCCTCCGATTCTAATTATGTTTAGAAGAAAACGCCTCTTCTTAGTGTTTTTGACATTACAATAGTTACAAGACTTCAAAAAGAGCAAGCCTGGGACCACGCTTCAGAAATTTCAAACAAAATGAGCTAAAGTGGGCCACAAGGAGCAACAGGCCGGGAAAGAGGGCAGGTGGTGCGCCCACCCCCTTTGGGCGCGCCACCTGGGTCGTTTCCTACCCCGTCCGTTCGATTCTACTCAATCTTGCGTCCACCGACTTGTTTTGACCTAAAAACCACTATATATACTACCTAAGGTGTTTTTCCGAGGCTACGGTGGTGGAGATCAAAAACACATAAACTGAGAGTCAACAGGCCGCCGCCGGCGGAGATCAGAGGGAGGGAAACGCTGCCGGAATCGCCTCCGGTGGTCTCCACCCCCTCCGGTGAAGGCATCAACATCATCTTCATCATCTTCATCATCATCTACAACACACCATCTTTATCTACCCATTATAATCTCTTGGCAAACAAGATGTGTCAGACAATCTATCATTTTCCCATGATGTATTGTACCTCTATGTCTTTGTTTGAGTAGTGCATGGGAATTGTACTGCGGTGATCCCCTGTATTTGGGGGTTACCAACGAATCCAAATTTTAGCGGGACCAACAAAAACCTTGTGGAAACACCGAAATATATGGTGGGACGATGTCTAAATGTTTTGCGGCGCATTTATTCACCGCAAATAAAACCACGATGGTGATTATCAAAGCTTCGTGCCATTCGCCACTGGGACTAGGACTTGTGTTGTACAAAACATCTACCAGATATGGGGGAATTTTTTGTAGTGTGGGCAACTATATTATTAGAGCCAAATACCTAGATGTCGACGACCACTTCTTTGGAACGGTCCATGGGCCCCGCCTTTCTGCAGAAACCTTCACAAAATAAAGCACCTCGATCTTCAAAGCTGGGGTTAGACATGAGGTACATAACGGGTAGCGAACTCACTTCTTACCAGATTCGTGGCATAGGATGGGCCATTTAGGGCCGGCTTCCCTTTTCTCTGCAATATGTGACGATCGAACTATCAAGCTCTCCCCAATGATGAGGTGGCCACCTCCCACATTGATCAGAACTCAATGGGAGAATCTGATGGTTCCGCTGGATGGAATCACCCTACGGGAGGATCTGGATAAGGGATCTTGGCACCTTGACCCTAGCTATACGATATGGTCGATGTACCAGAAACTGTCGAAAAGGGCGTGAGTGACCCACTTCAAAGACATCTGGAAACAAAAATTCCGGCTAACTTCACTCAGTTTATTGCTATTGTTTCTAGCTTCTTGGGCCAGCCCCGAAGACTACTCTGCAAGTTGTTTGTTGCTCAATATTGGGCCTCATGGCATGTGCACAACAAGTTAACTATATAGTCTATTGTGCCCAGGCAGTCCGTTGGCATTATTTTCAAATCATTAATCTTCCTGCATTTCTGGAGGATAAACGCCAAGTCAAGGATAGGGAAGATCCCGACTGTATGGCGCGCGAACTAAGGCATGTCTACGCATCCGCGACCAAACATGAGTAGGAGCTTGCCGTGTTGTGTTGCTTTCAGCTTGTTAGTCGAGAGGCTGACCTCGTCTATCGTTTATCTCCTTTGTGTGGTGCTTCTTCGCCATGGTACTCTGGTGATGGCCTTCGCTTCCTTTTACCCGCTGTACATAGGTTGGTGGAAGATGGTTGAGGCGGCTTCCGGTGCGTGGACATGAGGCACTCTCTCTAGTTTTGGCCGTTTTGGACGGTGACCAAACGATGGTTGTGGCCAGGGATCTATGTCATGTTTGTTCCCTATCATTGTGTTATGTGGTGCCACGTTATCACCTTGTTTGCCAGCTTCGGTTTGTATGTTCGTTGTAAGGTTTTTGCAAGTCTTTGTTGAATAAATGAAATAAAGGCCGTATGCATAACTTTGATGCAGAGGCCGAGTACTTCCCTTTTCGAAAAAAAAGTACGCCACAACATGTAAAACCTATGATCGTGAACCTTGGTCCTTTATTGATTTAAAGTCGGGCATGTGATGCCTATCTAAAAAAAAGAGTACCAGTAGTCTACTAGCCTCGAGACAGCAAATCTGAACAAGAAGTTATATTATTGCACATTTTCGTATTCGTGCAATTTGTGAAACTTGATTTTTCTATTTCTAAGGGAATGTACCAAGATAATTTTGATGGTGATAAAATAAGAAGTACTTCCTCCGTTATTATTATAAGATGTTTTTGATATTTAAATATGGACTAGATACGGACCGAAATGAGTTAATATACACACCCGAACGCATTTGGATAAATGCATTAAAAAAATTCTAAAATATCTTATATTAGGGAATAGAGGAATTCAAGAATGCTATGTTAGAATAAATGGACTTACCCCACGTATATTTTCTGAAATTTCCAAATGAATCTGAAAGGCTCATGTGGACTTGGACCGAGTGTGTTTTGGAGCCTGGTATATTGGAAAATGAAAAATGATATTATGCGTTTCAAAAATTATGGTTTTGTAGTTTAATTTTTTGACAATTTAGATGCATTTGTTTTTAGTAACAAAAGTTAGATACACTAGATGACACCCCGCGCTTTGCTGCGGAAAGTTATATGCAAAACAATAACAAAAATGTACATACTAAAAAGAAACAACAAAATTAGAGAACTAAATAAACATAGCGGCTCAATTGTGGTTTTAATATACTCTGATAGACAGCTGATCTGACCAGCTTTAAAAATCTCACTATGAAGAATCAGTATTTCGGTATAACATGGGGAAAATATGACATTATGCTTATAACACGTAGTCTAACCAGGCAACACTTCCAATTGAGATAACTGATTCAGATAAGCCTTCTCATGTGTGTAGCGTAAAATAACTGAAAAATGAAGACACGGCAAGACTTTCAGTCTCGTCTTGGAAACCCACATAGTGGAAATATGCCTTAATATTGTGGATGAGCATATATAAGCTTCTTACCCTTGAAAGCAAAAAAAAAAAAACCCCTCTTCTTTTGAGCTACTATCCAGGTTCTCCCTTCACATATATGGGCATGCTTTAAAAGCACTGAAGGTTTAGTCCGCTATGCCAATCTTTTTAAAATGGTAGCTCGTTTTGTATTTCTAGATAAATACAATTATCTCATTGTAATACTGTATGAATTTATATACAGATTGCATCCTTTTATATTACACCATAGCATGTTGACAGTTACATAGTAAAATAAGTCAACAAAGCAAACAGCTGGGTACCAGAATGTAATTTGTGACTTCATGACTTCTGATTGTTTGGTCACTAACAGGAAACATATATTCCAATTATTTGGGCCTCCACGGCCTCCAAGGATGCAAGATATAGATAATGCATTGTCTTATGACTTCATGTTCTGACTCATGAATTCATTCCCAGGCTAGAGCCAAATTTAAGATCTTGGAGACTCGTTCCCTGATTGTACAACAATAATCACTAACCTGTGTCAGGTAACAGGTAGAATGCAAATAGAGGATGCTTAGTCAATCCAATAAAACTCGCCACACGAATCAAATTGCTCAATCGGATCATCTCATGTACATTGTAAAGTTTAGAAGTGGAACAAAATGGTAGAAGAACAACTACAATAAAAGAGTAAATACACGGATGATCTGGTGGGACATTACTTCAAACAGATTAGACATTACTTCCAATAGATTAGCTATAACCGCTCAGGAGGCTTTTCGTTTAGAAGTACGAAGCTATCCAATTTTACAATATAACCTATCTGGCAAACAACAATTTAATTCTTATAACCTGAAAAAGAAATGAAACAGTTGTCCGCTGTCTGAGGAATCTTGGATTGACTGTCCGTCTTCTGTTTGCATTCTCCTTCTCACCTCGGTACATTGGATTCTTGGATGAGGCTATGTTCAATGAAATCAACATATCGGCATGACGAACAGATCGTCAAACACCTACAGTGCAAGAAAATAAGCGGCAAAAAAGAAAGGAAGAGGGAAAGAGGAACTAACGGTGGAGGCTGCCGTGGCAATACCGAAGTCTACATTTGTAATCTTGATGAGGGACCGCCTAATCCGAATCAGCGCCTGCTCCGTCCGGTCTTGATTCTTGCAGCGGACAACAATATTGTGGAGTAGAAGCGAAAATTGCATACAGTGGTCACCAAAAAGAGGTATACATGATAATATCTTGGCCCCTAACGTGTGACGGGATGCCTTTAGCGACTGCTCACCATAGTTCTTTCAAGGATCCATGGATGGCTCCTCTTCGGGGCGGAGGAACATTATTCATGCCCGGTGTCTCTTTTTATAAGAACAGCAGAATAGGAAGAGTTAACGTTAATCCATCAATGCATTTTAATTAGTAGTTGTGTGGAAGCGGAGAAGAAATCAGTGGAGAAGACGAAGGAACGGTGGAAGGATTCACGTTAACAGCGCTTGAAGAAAACTGAATGAAACGGTAGATGACATGGGCTGCTATGGATGACGTGGAGGGTTGCATGTTAGACAAATTGGCAAGTGATGTGGCATAGCTGCATGTTAAGAGAATTCTTTGTAGTGGGGTGCTCCTATTTAGAAATAGAAGATAGAAACTTATATTAATTCTTCTTCATGTATCATCAGCACATGAACAAATCAATCCAACTGTGATTTGACTGGATAATAACACATGCGTATCCACATACATACACATTGTCCCTTCTTATTCACGTACTACTATAGTTTTCAACGGACACTAGGCGGACAAACCTTAGATATACGTACATCCAACGAGAGGAAATTAATAGGCGCTTGTGTAGCTCCCGATCACATCACCGCCATGGCAGCCGTCGTAGTTGGCCAGGTCAAGACTATGGGGCTTACCACCTTGTGCTTGCCGTCGGTCCACACGAGTGCGGAGTGCGCCTCCGTCTGGGAACTTTTGCTGGCTGCTGACATTATCAGCGAGAATGTGACCGTGTACTCCAGATTTTGGTGCGCCGCGTCGAACACCAGTTTGGAGGGACTCACGATGGCACTCCAACCAATAGGTAAAGCGCGATAGCTCAAGGTGTACACGGCATTGACGTTGCTCCCGACGTTGCGCACGACGCGGCGCTGCGTGACCTTCTCGTCGTACGACTTGAACGCCACCGAGAAGGCCGGGTAGTTGTGGTCACCCACGGCGATGGCCTGGCGCTTCGAGCAGATGTCCTCCACCACAGGGCCCCCAGTGAAGATGGCTACTATATTGGGTGTGTACCCTAGAGCGCACAGGAAGGAGATGTAGTCGTCTTCGTCGGCGTCGTACACCAGCCCTGGGTCGAGGGCGCGGTTGGGGTCGACATGGCCGGCCCCAATCTCGAACGGCCCTGCCGCCTTGCCGGTGGACATGTCGGTGATGATGACGCCGTGGTTGTCCACATTGTAGGCCGTGGTCATCATCGCTGACTTGATCGCCGCTGGGCTCCATTTGGGGCGAGCCGCCTTGAGCAGAGCTGCGATGCCGCTCATCTGTGGCGTGGCCATGGATGTACCGGAGATGATGTTGAACTCGACACGCCTCTCGTCGATGTCGAGTTTCGAGGGCGACACTTGGCCCGTCCACGCGGCAAGGATTTGGACTCCTGGCGCGATGATGTCTGGCTTGAGGATCTCCGGCGCCACGCGGTTCGGCCCACGGCTGGAGAAGCTTGCGACCCTCGGCGAAGGTGGATTTACAAATCCCGTGAAGGTTCTGAAGTAGAAGATTCTCGCAACTGGGTTTGGAGTCCGGGAGTACTTTAGGATCTCCAAGTAATCCGCGTTCGTAACCGAAGCGGCCGGGAGCAGGTGGGCATCGGCCCTCGTATACTCACCATTAGCTGCACTGCTTGCGATTATGGCACCAACCCCACCAGCTTGCTTGACAGCCAATCCTTGCGCTGCGCCTCCAGCGGCGCACAAGACAATCTTGCCCTTGACCTTGCTGGGCTCAAGTTTCCCAGCTTCGCACCAATCTGAGCCGGCATCACCGCTGTAGACTAGCGGTTTCATTTTACCATATGGATCGCGGCCGGAGTAAAGCGAGTAGCCAGTGTAGATCTTCCTGTTGCCGAGAACGACGGTTGCCCTGAACTCACGGTTCATGGTCGACGCGCCCACTGTACACACCCAGGGGGCAAGGTTTCTGACGGTGGCCTTGCGAGGGCCATAGTTCCCGGCGGGGGTGGACACAAATATGCTTTCACGAACGGCCCTGAACGAAGCGGTCATCATGGGATCATGGAGCAGACGTGTAAAGCTTACACTAATAGAGATGGACAGGACGTCCACCCTGTCGGCGATCGCTTCATTGATGCCCGCCACGATGTCGATAGACGTGCACCTGCCGCCGCATACATTGTAGGAGGCAATGCGCGCACCCGAGGCTGTACCCTTGGCGGTGCCCTGCCCAAAGCCGAAGAGGTTAGCATTCGGGACAGGGGCACCGGCGGCGATGGAGGCACAGTGCGTGCCATGTCCTTCCACATCGAGTGGCGATCTGGATGCCATAGCCACCTGTCCTTTCTTGAAGAACTTGGCCCCTACGAGCTTGTTGTTGCAGTATTCAGTGGCATTGAAATCGGGGGTGGACACACAGCCCCCTCGGAAGGTTCGTGGAGGAGGCGTCATCGACGGGTCGGCGGCGAAGGACGCGCGGTCCTTAGGGTAGATGCCGGTGTCTATGACGCCGATCACAACGTCCGTGGCGCTGTTCGACTCCATCATGAGGGGCGAGGACGGTGTGAGGCCGAGGAATGAAGAGGACAGCGTGGTGTGGAGCTCGTACAGCCTGTCAGGGATGACGGCGAGGACGGAGGGCTGGGCCTCCAGGTGCGCCGCCTGGCGCGCCGTGAGACGTGCCGCGAAGCCCGTCATGGCGTGCGCGTAAGAGTAGAGGATGCTGGGCGCTGGCGCGTTCATGCCCGTGGGGAGAGTGTCGCGGAGGAAGGAGGTGTAGGCGCGGGTGAGGCGGGCTGTGTTTCGCGTCGCGCGCGGCGAGTGGGAGTACGCGACGTGCACCAGGTAGGTCGAGATGGCCTCGCCGTCTTGTGCTAGTTCGACGTGCTCTGCGGGCATCGACGCGACCACGGCGATCAGGCAGCACAACAGGACAACTGCAAATAGTTTGCGGTTGCCCATTACTGTGGTTCCTTCCTTTGAGCTCTAGTACGAGAGGGATTGTGTGATCTTCTTGTACATGCATGAGACCGCTTAAACCGGCAGACGAGGTGCCGTATATATATAGGGGTACAGGCAAACTAAGAGTTTAGTTTGTTTTCGCTAATGAGTACGAGTACTCTACTATTTCGTTATTACCCATTTTCTTGTGCGATGATTATTGGCAAATTTGCACGTAGGTTCGATCCAGGACCATCTGTACGATCTGTCATTTTCGACTTTTAATGACTACAGTGTCTGAGAAAGGTTGTCTGTACTACTCTGCTATCGTGTGCCATACGAAAATCAATGTCCAACAATGGAGGCTCATAAGTTTCGCGGACACGGTGTCAAACCAAACAACAACACCTAAGTACTTTCAAAATTCGATTACATCACGATTTTGCCCCATCTTGTTTTTTTTCCGTAAAATCTACCGACGTATTGATAATCATCAATTCAATAGTAGTATAAAATGCTCTAAAGATTAAAAAAAAACACAAATAGATTCTTGAACCACCTAGCGAAGACTACATGCACTAGAGCGAACCAAAGGCGCGCCGTCTCGCCCCACCCTGACTGGAGCTAGTGAAAACTTGTCATAGTAAAGCTTGTTTCTAGGCATGTGACGGTCAAATTTCAGGCGTCACGAATGATGCATGTAAAATGCATACATGAACTTTGCACTTTGTTGCAACATATTACCACTTATTTGCATCTTATATAATGTTAATGCCCATGTTTTATGATATTTTAGGGGATTTTCGAAACAATCCTTCTCCTCCGATTCTAATTATGTTTGGAAGAAAGCATCTCTTTTTAGTGTTTTTGACATTACAAGAGCTACAGGACTCCAAAAAGAGCAAGCCAGGGGCCACGCTACAGAAATTTTGAGACAAACAAAATGAGCTGAAGTGGGCCACAAGAAGCTCAACAAGCCGGGAAAGAGGGCAGGTGGCGCGGCCACCCACTTTGGGCGCACCACCTGGGTCGTTTCCTACCTCGTTCGTTCGATTCGACTCAATCTTGCGCCCATCGACTTGTTTTGACCTAAAAACCACTATATATACTACCTAAGGGGTTTCACCGAGGCTACGGTGGCGGAGATCAAAAACACATAAACTAAGAGCCAGCAGTCCGCCGCCGGCGGAGATCGGAGGGGAGAAACGCTGCCGGAATCCCCTCCGGTGGAATCCACCCCCCTCTGGTAAAGGCATCAACACCATCTTCATCATCTTCATCATCTTCATCATCATCTACAACACACCATCTTCATCTACCCATTGTAATCTCTTGGCAAACATGTTGTGTGAGGCAATCAATCGTTTGCCCATGATGTGTTGTACCTCTATGACTTTGTTTGAGTAGTGCAGGGGAATTGTAGTGTGGTGATCCCCTGCACTTGGAGGTTATCAACGAATTCAAATCTTAGCGGGACCAACAAAAACCTTGTGGAAACACCAAAATATATGGTGGGATGATGTCTAATTTTTTTGCGGCGCATTTATTCACCGCAAATAAAACCACGATGGTGATTATCAAAGCATCGTCCATTCACCACACTAAGACTTGTGTTGTCCAAAACATCTACCAGATATGGGGGAAATTTTTGTAGTGTGGGCAACTATTATTAGAGCCAAATACTTAGATGCCGACGGCCTCTTCTTTGGAACGGTCCACGGGCCCCGCCTTTCTGTAGAAACCTTCACAAAATCAAGCACCTCGATCTTTAAAGCTAGGGTTAGACATGAGGTACATAACAGGTAGCGAACTCACTTCTTACCAGATTTGTGGCATAGGATGGGCCATTTAGGATCGGCTTCCCTTTTCTCTTTGCAATATGTGACGATCGAACTATCTTTGCGCCACAAGCTCTCTCCAATGATGAGGTGGCCACCTCCCACAGTGATCAGAACTCAATGGGAGAATCTGATGGTTCCGCCGAATGGAATCACCCTACGGAGGATCTGGACAAGGTTGTGTGGCACCTTGACCCATCTAGCAGCTAGCTATACGATATGGTCATGTACCAGAAATTGTTGAAAAGGGCGTGAGTGACCCACTTCAAAGACATCTAGAAAACAAAAATTCCGGCTAACTTCACTCAGTTTATTGCTATTCTTTGTAGCTTCTTGGGCCAGCCCCGGAGACTACTTTGCAAGTTGTTTGTTGCTCAATATTGGGCCTCATGGCATGTGCACAACAAGTTAACTATATAGTCTACTAGACAAAAATGCGCGCTTCGCCGGGCTGCCTGCCAGGCGTTGCTAAAGTGAGTGGCACTTGTGGGTACACATTCTCTATATCATAATGGAATATGAGAAATCCTCATGTTGAGAACAATAAATAGAACCTAGAGCTATATTTTCAGATGTAATTTAACTCAAAAAAATACATAAAACATACATGCGATGTCAGTTGTATAATTGTCGCTTATTAAGCCCATGTTGATAGGCAAAATAAAATTGTTGACTATTCCACATAGTTGATCTGTTAAGTCTGCAATCACACTAAATACGGAAAATACACACAAGAAGCATAAATAAAGAGCTCAGCTTTGTCATCCCTGGTAAGGATATGAAGAGGATCGACTTTTATTCTTCCGATCAAACTAAACAAAGAGAATGGCAATTAAATGTTATGTAGCATTTCTCTTGTAGTGCTCTCTATTCACCCGTCGCTGAACTGTGCCCACGGTCTGCACCTAGCAACAAGACTGGCAGGTATATTCCAGCTCTAGGAGGTCACATTCTCTTCCGATGTTCTACTTTTTGCTAAGGCGGTAGCTTCAGTCAACCTGCTCACGTCTCTTGAGCATTGGGAACTCAGGCCACAACGGGGCGACTATTTTTAAGAGTGCTGCTTTTAATCCGAGATGATCATCAAATCTCGAGAACTTTAAACTTTAAATCTCACTTCCACGCTGGCCTTGCTATCAACATTCAGGATAGGGATTTTAGTTTTATATGTCTAGCCAACTCCCAGATGAATACTGTATGCCCTTTCAAAGAGGAACTCTTGGCTAAATGTGTTGCTCTATGGATGACTTCTCTCTGTAAAATGTTGTTAACTTAATAAAGGTCACAAGAGGAGCGTACATAATAATATTGTTTCCTCTGCACAACCTTGTACCCAATCTCAAGCATTATATCCAGGCTCTTTCATTCGGTTGTTAAGGCAGACTCGGAGGCATGTAGCGTTCGAGCTGTCAAAGCACTGGGATGGAGCAATGTCACCAACTCACCTTTCTTCTGATTGTTGGGGCCTTGCCAACAGGCCCAACACAGTAACGTCAAATGATTATGGTGGCTCGGTCTGGCCATTGGTCGATCATACCTTGGCAGGCTGTCTGCAATCTCTGCACACAGGACATGACGCCGAGCTGGTTCTCGAGGGTCCTCGAGCTGAGAATGCCAAAGCTAATGCAGTTGCCAAGCGCGTCTTTTGGGATCACTCTAATATAGGCAAACGGAACTTCATGCTCATTTCGCTTTGTTTTTGCAGGAAGGCGTTGTGTAATCTCAGCATTCCTTTTGGGAGGCTGCAATATGTGATGTCTTGGTTTGCTAAACAAAGCATTACCTTGTAAAAAAGAATAACTAAGGCGCTGAGCAAGATATATCTGCTAGACCATGCTGGCTTCATGTGATCACATCATCATCATCATCATCATCATCATCATCAATTTCCTTTGGCGTGAAGGGTGATGTCTCAAATGGTTCTGAATCTACATCCTGCAAAAAAGGAAAGCAGTACTAAGTTCCGATGGATTGCATGAAGAAAATTCAACCCATGAATCAATATAAAGTAGGAAACACCATTAACTCATGAGTGTTAAGTGAGAAAAAAAATGACCACACTGGAGATAAAGTTGCCAGACATGAATCAGAAAGGATAACAGTGATCTATATTATGGAGATCGAGAGACCAGCTCCAAGTTCACCCTCTAAGTTCAGGTCAGTACAGACCATCCGTAGAATCCCAGTGCCAAAATTCTAAGCCGTTAGTGTGTAGGGTTCGGAGACTGATGCAGGCAAAGACTCTCCGTCAAATTTAATTCAGACACATGAAAGTCACACGGATATAGGAGTACGGCACCTACGGTTTGTAGAGGCCTGAAGTTAACGTGCCTGTTCTCTATAACACAAAGACACTCTAGATTAGCACAGAAGGATAAGGAAATTGCTGGTTGAAAGCAAAAATAATAAAAATAAAAGACTATTCAGACTGTCAACTGCTGCTTCAGCAGACAAACACGATACCTTTTCTTTCCAAAATTTCTAATATAGGGACCCTATCTATAATGATATCAGTAAAAACAATACTCCAAGATAACTTTAGCTCGACCACCAGACTGACCGCCATCAGCACAGACATACTTCATACCCCAAAAAAAATCGCCATAAGGGAAAAGCAGCAGATAGTGCAGAAACATAAGAACTGGGTGAAAAGGTGATATCCTTTCGTCAAAATGAGAAAAAATTAAGGCGGATAGCTCAGGTTTGTTAGGTGCCATGAGAGGGTCTATAGACCGCAAGATCGGTCGAATCAGACCCGACAATTCGAATGCTGAATTGTTGAGCAGCAAGCTCAACTCACCCCCGAGGAATCTGAATCATCTTAAGATGTTGAACAAACTCGTTGCAGCTATTAAGCATGTCAATGTAAGAATGCACGATACCACAATGGGCAACAATGCACCCCTTCCCCCTCACCAACAAATACAATACACCCATCTGATGATCAAGATCATTGATAATACCATAAGTATAAATCTGAGAAAACTTTGGGAACTTATCGGGTGCAGGCACCAACGAACCCTATGGTAGCTAATTATTTAGCAATAACGTTAGTGCACGACAAGCATATCCTTCTCTCCTTGCAGAATGATGTCTAAAATACCAGAGAAACTGAAGTCAAAGATCAATTAGCTTACTTGTGTTCTAATCAGCAGCTGGTTCTGGTTGCAAAGCCATCTCCTGTTATTCCTCTTCTACTCCCTCTTCCTAGCTGAAGATTCTTGGCCTCAACATCTTTTACGGACTTGACAAAGCAGAAGTAAACTCAAAAGAGCTGCCGGTGAATATATCAAAGATACAAATACACCGTATTTTGCTAAAAAAGAATCCATATGGAACATCAAATTTCAGAATTATGGGTACATATAGCATACTCTAACCTGCTACTACCTTTGTGCCCCCATTGGATTGATCCAAAGATGTTGAATCTATATTTGCATCTCTCGTGGCTCATGTCTCTGTCCCGTTAGAAGAGCCTCCGCTGCCGCCAGAGTCCGCAGCAACGACCAGAAGGTCGCCTGTTCGAGGGAGAAGGCATCCGCATGGACGGCAAGGCCGTTTCGGTGCTAGTCTCGGTGCTAGCCTCGTCACCACCGGCCACCGCACCACCCGTGATGCGGTGCCGGCACTGTCCATGGTTGCCGCCGAGGTCACCCAAGCATGGGACAAGGAGGGATGGGCGGAAAAGGCCGAAGAGGAAGACAGGGAGGAGCGAGAGCACGGCACTGGGGCTTGGTCTGCCAGCCGGCCGGTCGTCGCCGTCGCTGGCGACGTGGTGTCGCATGCCTATCCGTTCGGGAGAGAGAAACACTGGATAGACAGAGACGGGCTTCGAGTTTTGACAGGCGTGCGGATTTAGATCGATCCGATCGATTTACGCCTAGCTCACTCGACCATGTATCCCTGTAAACTGGGCCAGGAAAAGTGCCAACTTCAGAAGAAACGGATTTGACGGTAACAAAATATTAACCCAGCAGACCGATCGGACGTACATGAACTCTACATGCAATAGATCGGACGGCTTCCAAAGCATGGCGCGGTAAGGCTCTGAGCAGGCGGGTACGGCAACACGCTTAAACTTTTTAATTAATTAATTGTGCCCAGACAGTCCGTTGGCATTATTTTCAAAACATTAATCTTCCTGCAGCTTTGGTCCAGGGACGGAGCCAGGATCTTAGCTCAAGGGGGGCTGAGCTAGTGCTATGCTGTGCATAAGGCGGGGCTAAGCTAGCAGAAACACCATAGATAAGTAGTAATCAGGGCTAATTTTGTGAAGAAAACCAAGATCATAGGGGGGGCGTAGCCCCTGCTCGTCCCCCCTTGTCTCCGTCCCTGGCTTTGGAGGATAAACGCCAAGTCAAGGGACAGGGACGATCTCGACTGTATGGCGCGCGAACTAAGGGCACGTACAATGGGCTGACATCAGCCTTCCATTAACGATGCCACGTTAGATTTTTGCTTAGTTGGAGGAGAGAGAATGAAGAGAGAGAAGGTTGTCTTCCCTTAGCTAAGAGATGATCTCTTAGAAAATAAGGGAAGTCATTTTATCCATTGTACGATATGTCTTCCCTTAGCAACATAATTTCCTAGCAATTTTAATTAATTATCATTAATTACTAGGGAAGGCTATAAGAGATAACACATTGTATGACTTATATCTATTGTCATATCTAGATGATGTGGCGGTATAAGGGAAGACGTGCCTTCTCTACCATTGTACATGCCCTAAGGCATGTCTACGCATCCGCGACAAAAAATGAGTAGGAGCTTGCCGAGTTGTGTTGCTTTCAGCTTGTTAGTGGGGAGGCCAACCTCGTGTATCGTTTATCTCCTTTGCGTGGTGCTTCGTCACCATGGTACTCTGGTGATGGCCTTCGCTTCCTTCTACCCCTTGTACATAGGTTGGTGGAAGATGGTTGAGGCAACTTCCGGTGCGTGGACATGAGGCACTCTCTCTAGTTTTGGCCGTTTTGGACGGTGAGCCAACGATGGTTGTGGCCAGGAAACTATGTCATGTTTATTCCCTATCATTGTGTTATGTGGTGCCACGTTATCACCTTGTTTGCCGGCTTCAGTTTGTATGTTCGTTATAAGCCTTTTGCAAGTCTTTGTTGAATAAAAGGAATAAAGGCTATATGCATAATTTTGATGCAGAGGCCGAGTACTTCCCTTTTCGAAAAAAGAGTACGCCACAACATGTAAAACCTATCACCGTGAACCTTGGTGTTTTATTGATTTAAAGTCGGGCATGTGATGCCTATCTAAAAAAAAGGAGTTCCAGTAGTCTACTAGCCTCGAGACAGCAAATCTGAAAAAGAAGTCATATTATTGCACATTTTCGTACTCGTGCAATTTGTGAAACTTTATTTTTCTCTTTCTAAGGGAATGTACCAAGATTATTTTGATGGTGAGAAAATAAGAAGTACTTCCTCCGGTATTATTATAAGATGTTTTTGATATTTAAATATGGACTAGATACGGACCGAAATGAGTTAATATACACACCCGAACGCATTTGGATAAATGCATTAAAAAATCTAAAAAATCTTATATTAGGGAACAGAGGAATTCAAGATTGTTATGTTAGAATAAATGGACTTGCCCCACGTATATTTTCTGAAATTTTCAAATGAATCTGAAAGGCTCATGTGAACTTTTGGACCAAGTGCGTTTTGGAGCATGGTATATTGGAAAATGAAAAATGATATTTAGGTGTTTCAAAAAATTATCGTTTTGGGTATGCGGGTGCATATTTATATTATCTACATATCTACGAAGTTTCACATCGAAATACTAAGAATTTTGGGCTAAAACATGAAGACAGATGTGTGGCTCTAAAAAAACATGTTTTCATCCCCACATTTGTTTTTGAAGATATTTCCTTTGTTTGTAAACTGTTTTGGCAGCGGTTGTATAGTTTCTTCACTCTTAAAGTTAAAAAAAAAACAGAGCTTTAGCTTGTCGTGGATGTGACCACGGCAGGTGCTACGTGGGGCAACACTTCGTTGATGCGGGAGCAATGGAACACAGCCATCTACGGAGCGAGGTGCACAAGACGCAAGGTTTTACCCAGGTTCAGCCCCTCCGGAGAGTAAAAGGCCTATGTCCTGCTAGATTTATTACTCGGTGGAGAATTACAATGGGGGGCTCAGTCGGCGGCTACGCCAAGAGCTATGAGGGAGAGATCGGATCTCAGATGATGTGTCTTTCTAGGGTCTAGCTCGGGGGTTTATATAGGCACCCCCGATCTAGGGTTACATGAAGATAAGCCCAAATCATATCAGTTGCTACTAATCCGGGATTCGTCGCTCCTCTTGCAAGTAATCTCCTTCTTCAGTTGCACGGGCCTTCATCCAGTCGGCCCGTCCAGGGATCTCAGCCCAGTCGCCGCACAGCCCAGCCACCCAGTCGCTCTGTCGACTAGCACCTTTCCTGGGCCCCTTTACTCCATGGCGAGTGGGACTGGTGTTACACCCCCCTAGAGCATATCCCCATCAGTAGTCCCCGAGCACGGTGATGATGAAGTACGGGCATGAGGCAGGTCTTGAAGAGGCGAGGCGATGGACCGGAGCGAATCGTCACCGGGCTCCTGAAAAACGAAGTCGAGAATTGGATCCCAGTCTCTAGTCGCCAAGGACCAGTCGACGTTGGCCAGTCGGCATTGGACAGTCGGCGCTGGCCAGTCGGCGTTTATTTCTCTGTGAAGACACGTGGAGCCACCAACGGCTAGATTCACGTTGACCGGGGCGCGAGCCGTTATCACGCAATTGACCGTTCGGAACGACGTGGCCGTTAACGGCTAGCTAACAGTTATGTAGCCCAATCCGGCGCAAATCTCGGCTGTCGATCTTCGGGCGGTGATCTCAGAACAACTTTGAAGGGCGGATCTCGCCCCTTGATTCGGGCGAGTGTAGTAGTATAAAGGGTCGCCCCAAGAGCTAGGGCTCCTTACACCGCCACATTCCTCTTCCATTCTCTCTTACTCTTCTCCTCATTCGAGTTCTGAGCGCATCAATGGCGGCCAAGGGTTGGGGCAAGTCCAAGGTTACCCGGGAGTCTCTCCTCCCGTACATCGCCGCGGGGATCATCCCCGAGTTCAAGCACGAGCGGTGTAGGGTGCCGGCGGCGAACGAAGTGGAGCCACGCCCGAGGCCGGGGGAGTTCGTGATCTTCATGAGCTTCCTCGACCGCGGCTTCGCGCTCCCTACCTCCAATTTCTTGCAGCAGCTCCTAGCCTTCTATAGCATCAAGATCTTCGATCTAGGGCCGCACAACGTCCAGCAAATCGCATTGTTCGTGGCGCTGTGCGAGTGTTACCTGGGCTTCCCGCCCTACTTCCCCTTGTGGGTGTCGATCTTCCATGGGCGGGCGACCCGGGTGAACAAAAGCGACCAGTCGCTTATCCCGAATGGCGGATCACATTCCAGGTGAAGTCCGGGGAGAGCTTCATCGATTTGGCGCTCCCGAAGAAGGCGCAATCGCAATGGCGCCGGTTTTGGTTCTACGCCCTGGAGCACACTCGGCCTGGGGAAGTTCACATTCCCCAGTACTCGCCTGAGCCGAGTGTCCCCCGGCCGGCGCCTCAACGTGCGGTCGCTGCCGCGCGACCAGGAGGAGGTGGTGAAGGAGATGCGCCTGGTGACAAGGTATCAACTTGTCAATGCCTATGGATTGTAGGCTAGGGTTTAGTTAGAAGTAGAGGGCAAGTAGATCTCGAAGGTTTCAGCCGAAAAGTACTCGATGATTATGAAAACTAGGGTTTGCAGACAATGATTCGATTCTTTCCTCGTCCCTCGACTCCCCCTTTATATAAGAGGTGGAGCCGAGGGATTCGTGCTATACAAGTTACAGAGTCCGGGACAGTTTCTAACTCATCCCGCCAGATTACAAATAACACTTTCTATTACAACTCTTAACTTTCCTTAATATATCTTGGGCTCCCGAATCTTCTTATTCTTCGAGTATTGGGCCTTCAGTAAACCCCGGGTACTATCTTCGGCAGGCCCATTTGGGATGCCTATGTCAGTAGCCCCCGAGATTTCGCTTGAATCGTAGAGTCAGGGAAAATCTCTACTGTTTATTTTTATTCGAAAGCTTTAACCTTTTTATACTTCTTCACATAAAATTCTATATTATACAGGGATAATGGTAGTTGGGGCTAGTTCATCTGACGGATCAGGTACTAGTTAACTGCTCTAGTGGCAATCCGCAAAAACCTACTTCAAGATCACGTCCCTGGACATGATCTCGGGATACTGGTGTAAACTTCGACAGGTGCCGCTTAAGGTCTTACCATTCTGTCGAGTCCCAGTCAAATTTATCGAGTACCTAACGCGTCCGTTAGGATTTTTCTTCGTATCTGTTGATACGGATAAAAGTAGCAGAGCGCAGTCTTTGGTGATGCCACGCCCAGCAGAACGGATCTGGGGTCTTACCTTCGCAAATTTGCGGCATTCAGAAATTGATCGCAACTTTGGCGTTCTGAGAATATATTGTCGAGTGCTTTTCCGGCTGTTGGAATGGCACATTTTATCGAGTCAAATATGACTTATATTGCTCTCCCGAGGGGAGTATATGTAGAGTTAGTTATAACTCGAAATATACTCTCTCGCTTTTCTATCTTTTATTTTTGAACTTCATCGGGTACGCGAACAGCGTTCCCGATGGGAGTAGCCCCCGAGGCTACAGCCAAGAACTTGTGCTTGGTTGTAGGCTCAACATTTTAGTCCACCTTGTCACTATATTGTCATTATGTTCCAATATGATCTTCTTTTTATCTCTCGGGTGCGCGAACAGCGCTCCCGATGGGAGTAGCCCTCGAGGCTACAACCAAGGACTTGTGCTTGGTTGTAGGCTCCCGCATTTTCTATACTGCCATAGTCGAAATTTTACTTTTTGTCGAAGTAGCCCTCGAGCATTTGGGCAAAAACTTGTATTTGATCAAAGGCTCCCGAAGTATTCACATAACTCCTCCTGTCGCCAATCTTCTTTTATTTTCTTGTCGGCATGCTTCCCTTAATCAGATTTACTTCATCGTTATTTAATAGTCGTGATTTTTCTGCCCTGTGGGTCTATTGCTTCTACTACGTTGACACGTCGTGCAAGTGGGGGACACACGTCCTCCGCTTTTCCTGGCGCACGTACGGTAGTGCTTATCTCAGTAAAAATACGTTTTTACCCTTTTATCTAGAAGTTTTTTGTTACCACACGATTTCTTCATCCAACGGTGCATTGCTTCACCCGATTCTTATATAAACCTTTCTTCAACCTCCGTTTACTCCCTCGCTTGCGCCGCACATCTGTTCCTCTTCGCAAAAGCTTCCCCTGCGCCCAACTCTCTCTGATCTTCCGCACTCACGAACATTGCTTTGCCCATTGCCGTTGATGCCACCGCGCACGCGACTCACACGCCACAGCACTCCAGAATCCAAGATGGCCGCCGAAGCTCTTGAGTGGGAGAGATCTAAAATCTCCAACCAGGACGTCAACATGCTGAAGAGGCTTGGCCTCATGAAGAAGGAAGACGCCATCCGCTTTCCCAGCGAAGAAATCTACCCCAACCCTCCAATGGAGTACCGGGTTAGTTTCGTTGATCACCTCATCCGCGGCCTTTCGGCCCCAATTCACGATTTCCTCCGCGGCCTTCTTTTTGTTTACGGGATTCAACTGCACCAGTTGACCCCCAATTCCATCCTTCACATTTCCATTTTTATCACACTTTGCGAATGCTTCCTCGGAATCCCTCCTAATTGGATTCTGTGGAAACGCATTTTCTGCCTCCGCCGCAATGGCTCCCACAACGCCACCTATAACATAGGCGGCGTTGTTATCTGTGTCCGAACTGATGTCGATTACTTCGACGTCAAATTTCCTGATTCTGTCCAAGGATGGCGCAAAAGGTGGCTCTACATTCATGAAGAAAGCGCCAACTCTGTGGAACACAACATAATCCCTTTCGACGGAAATGCCAAAATTCAGCGCCGCCATTCTTGGGACGCTGAAGCTTCCGAAGAAGAGAAAAAGGCGACAGAAGCACTTAGGTCTCGTATTCATCAGCTTCAAAATACTCGAGGCAAAGAACTATCCGGTGTTCAAATTACTGCCTACTTCCTTAGGATTAGAGTGCAGCCTCTTCAGGCTCGCAAAAATCCCCTTTGGACGTATTCTGGTGAAAACGACGCCAATAGAGTCTCCAGTGATCTTTCTGCAAAGGACTTGGAGAAATTGATTCGAAGAGTTTCTCGACTAGCCAAGAAGGATCCTATTCCTTCCTCTTGTCGAGTGGAACCATACAGTGCTACCAATCCTCTTCCCGAGGTATTTTGTCTTCTCGAGTTTCTGTCTTGTTCCGAACTTTCCTTGCATCTCACTGTATTGGTATCTCGCTAATTTTCTTTTGTCGCTATTTTCTTGCAGAACCATCCTACTATGGCTTCCCTTCCTCCTCTTCCTGAGGATGGAGAAGTCGAAGAACAGGCTATCGTTGCTGAAGACACTCAAGGTTCTTCTATTCCTGAAAGTGAAGTCGCAGGTTCTCACAAATCTGCGGCTTCCCATGAAAAAGAAGTTGAATCTGAAGCCAGTGAATCGACGCAATCCCTTCCTCCTGCTGTTTCCCCAAGGAACAAAAGGAAAAGGAATGATGCCGAGAATTCTGGCACTTCTAAGGCTGAAAAAGTTGTTCCTTCTCATCCGAAGGCAGCTTATGATCCTTATATTGAATCCCTCGTCAGCTCGTAAGTCGCCTTTATTTCTCCCTATGTTTGTACTCGAAATATTTATCTTTGTCTTGCTTTTTATGCTGCCGATTTTTTGATCAACAGTGATGACGAGGAAGAAGTACCAACTGTTGACGTAGCTCCTCGAACAAGCACGTCATATACTGTACTTGCCTCAGACACACTAGTTGAAGGAGAAGAATCTTCGCCTCCTCAACAAAACGTCGTCACCACAACTTCGCCAGCAAGCCCCCTTGCTCCGTCACCAAAAAGGACAAGGGTTGAAACAATTGTTGAATCTGCCCCTCAATTGGGCAGCTCGTCGACTCTGCTCTTAGATGATGTAAGTTTGTCGACATCTATATTTCTTCTATTTTACGCCTTCCCTTTCTTTTCATGCCGATGTTTCATTTGCTGTATTCTTCTTTAACAGCCCATGATCAAAGAGCTTCTCCGCATCGGATCCCAATTTATTGGGTACCGTGAATATGCTAGCAGAGCCGAAGGTAACAACTTTTATACTTTTATACTTGCCACTTTCATACTTGTTGCTCCTATTGCTTGTCGCGGTTTTTGATCTTTCTTCTCTCTTTTTTTTTTATATCTCGACAGAGAAACTTGCAGAGGCCAACAAACGTGCCGACGCACTTGCTCAAAAACTTGAGCAAAGTGAGGCGGCTCGTAAGAAAGCCGAACTTGTTGCTAGCGAAGCCAAAGCCGAGGCCGATGAAGCCAAAGCAAAAGCTGCTAGTGTCGAGGAACTGCAGAAAAAACTTGAGGATACTGCATCTGCCTTAAACGAGCACAAAGCTGCACAAGCTTCTCATGAACAAGGGATCCTCAAGCGCCTGAAATCACAAAGTCGACGCACTTTCAGTAATGTCATTGATCCCTTCTATTTTTATGAGAGCCGCTGTTTCTTGTTGTTTGACCAATGCTTTGTTTTCTTGACAGACCACACAAACCAAGATTTTGATTTGGCGAATCCTATCGATGACCCTCTCCTTGACGCACTTTCCTATCTGGAGCTGCATGGGTCCGAAATTCGTGAAGGCGTGGCAAATGCTAATGCAGGATTGTCGGCGTTGTTCCCCTACTTCTTCCCGAAGAATGAGGAGCCCTCGACTTTCCTTAACCTTGCCAAGATGTTCAATTCACCAGAAGACCTTGGACTGAAGATGCGCCAAGAAAATATGAAAATTGCCGTCGAAAGCACTGTCGCTTTGGTTGCTGACAGTCAACAGGCTGTTGATTGGACGAAAGTTGGCGACACCGAGCAGATAGAGCAATCAAGATGGAGGTCGCTGATTAAGGCAGCCAAGCCTAACACGAAGAAGATCTTGGCCTATCTCGGGATCAGATCAGCGTCGACTCCTAGCTCATCAAGGCCGGAGGTCTAGTTGCATGCCCCTTTATGTTTCTTGCTATGTTTCTTTTGCTCTTGACGCCAAAGTAGTCGTTTGGCGACACGTACTTCCTTAGCTCCACTGTAATGCCTTTGTAATTATTCCGAGAGATTAATGAAAACTCTATCTTTGCTTGTTGTTTGATGTTGTCTTGTCTAAATTTCAGTTGATATTTGATAATTATACTCCGTCTTCCGCTCCTTCCAATATTTCGCCTTCTTCTACTCGCTCGAGGAGAGCTTTTGCTGATTCTGCACCTGTCGAAGATACCTTGTCGCAAGAACTGGATGAACTTCGACAGCAACTTCAGTATGCGAAGAAGCAAACACTTGTGATGATGGAAAAGTCTCATAAGTCATCTGAAGCCGAAAAAATTGCACTTCAGCAAGCTTGCGAGGCCGTGACTGCTAAGGAGGTTGCTGCTTCCGAGGCTGAAAAGGCAACTACTCGAGAAAATTTCATGCTCGAGTTAATGAATGAAGCCAGTGCAGATATGTCGGGTACGCTTGTTTCATCCTCCAATATCTTCCGTCTTCATGCTATATTTCTTGACGTTTTTCTGCTTCATTACTTGAATAGGTTCCTTTGCTGATACTGTTGCCGAAGAAGAGAGGGTAAACACTAGGACGAGCTTCCTTGTTAACCTTTCTCTTGACCATGGTTCTCTGTTTTGGTCTACCCCAGAGAGGACTCGCCAGATTGTCAGATTTCAGGATCGCGTCTCTCAAACTCGCGACTTCCTTAACTTTTGTACCAAAACCCTGTTTATGGTTTACAACTCCATGTTTCCTCGGAACGTTCAGCCAAAAACTCTCCCTGAGTTAATGGAGAAATTCAAGGATGCCCACAGGATCCATGATTTTGTCAGAGCGCAACTTGTAGCTGGCGCCAGATTTGCCCTTATCATGCTTCAGATTTGCCACTCGAAGCTTGACCTGACCGAAGTTGTTGCGAAAGTTCATGAGAAGGTAAGGCGTCGAAGAGTTGGTGTCGACCGAATTAACACGAAGATTTCGCCTATAGCCGAAGAGATGATTGAAGACCTTCTTCGGATGGATGCCGACTTTTTTGCCGATGGTCATTATGCTGACTTTCTTGGCGCTGCCCCTGAAGAAAACAGAATTACCCTTGATGACATACTGAATCATGAGTAATTATTGTCCTTTTGTAGATAACTCTTCTTTGTAACCCATGACTTTGATTATATTGTGAAGCGATCATCATATTTCTATATTTGTCTAGCCCCCGAGTATTTCGGTGGCTATTTACTGTATTTGTATATTGCGAGGTTTTGAACCAAGGCATTATATTTATGGCGAGTACCAGCCCCCGAGCTTCTTTATTGAATGCTATTTTGTATTTTGATTAGCTCACGAGGTATTTTAATACCAAGGCGAGGTTTTTCTTTTTCGATGAACTATATTGAAATTCGTCGTTTTGGAGACTTTGAGCATGTCGATAAAGAAAAGTTATATGAACACTATCTTTATTATATTGCAGCACCGCGAGCCCGCCTCATTAAAAACCTTTTCCGGCCCCACTCGGTGCCCCGAAAAAGGAAAAGAGTGCGTCTGAAAACTCGCGGGCGTTTCAGTACATTGAAGTTTTACAAGGACTATATTTCGGCTCTAGGCATAGAACCGCCTGAGTTGCGCCACGTTCCAGGGGTTTTGCTCCTCCACCCCTGTCTTCTTGTCCTTTATCCTGTATGCTCCTCCTCCGATTACTTCCGTGACAATGTAAGGGCCAAGCCATGGTGACTCGAGTTTTTCATGACTTTTTTGCGTGAGACGAAGAACTAGGTCTCCCACTTGAAAAGACCTCGGCCGCAAACGTCGACTGTGGTAATTCTTCAAGTCCTGTTGGTATTTGGTTACCCTTGATAGTACTTCATCTCGAGCTTCGTCGAGTGCGTCGACGTCATCTTCCAACGCTGTTTTGGAAGTTTCTTCATTATATTCTGTGACTCTGGGGGAATCGTGCTCTATTTCTATTGGCAGTACTGCCTCTGCTCCATGGACCAGAAAAAACGGGGTCTCATGTGTCGCCGTATTTGGTGTTGTTCGGATGCTCCACAACACACTTGGTAGTTCTTCTGGCCAGGTATGTCGAGCTTTTTCCAGTGGTCCCAACAAGCGTTTCTTGATGCCATTGCAGATGATGCCATTGGCTTTCTCGACTTGCCCATTGGTTTGAGGATGTGCAACTGACGCAAAGTGCAACTTGATACCCACTTCTTTGCAATAATCTTTGAATTCGGTGGATGTGAAGTTACTGCCATTGTACGTGACGATCTTTGTGGGGCACTCCAAATCTGAAGATGAGGCCTTTTATGAATTTTACTGCAGATGCTCCGTCTGGTGAATTTATCGGCTTTGCTTCTATCCACTTTGTAAATTTATCGACAGCTACTAGCATATACTCCTTTCCTCCTGGCCAGGATTTGTGTAACTTGCCCACCATATCAAGTCCCCATTGGGCAAAGGGCCACGACAATGGTATTGGTGTTAGTTCTGCTGCTGGAGAGTGAGGTTTTGCGGCGAACCTTTGACACGCGTCGCAAGTTCTTACTATTTCCTTGGCGTCCTCGATTGCTGTCAACCAGTAGAATCCTGCTCGAAATACCTTGGCTGCAATAGCTCGACTACTTGCGTGGTGGCCACATATTCCTTCGTGTACATCCTTCAAAATTATTCTTCCTTCTTCGGGTGTGACACACCTTTGTAGGACGCCTGAAATAATCCGCTTGTACAAGTCGCCTTTAATCACCGTGAAAGCTTTGGAGCGTCGAATTACTCGCCTTGCCTCAACTGGATCATCGGGTATTTCTTTCTTGAGGATGTACGATATGAACGTCTGCATCCATGGTATCTGTATCACCATGACCAGGTCTTGATCTTCTTCTTCTTCCTCTTGCTTTTCCTTGATAGCCCCCGAGGGTTTCTTCTCCTTCTTTTTTGATTTTGTTAAATTGGTGGATCTCTCTGTTATCTCTTCCCAGAATACACCTGGCGGGACTGCGAGGCATTGCGACCCGATGTTTGCAAGAACGTCGGCTTCGTCGTTGCTCAATCTACTAATATGATTTACTTCGCATCCATCGAACAACTTCTCGAGCTCGTTGTACACCTCCTTGTATGCCATCATGCTATCATTGACTGCGTCACATTGGTTCATAACTTGCTGAGCCACCAATTGTGAGTCGCCAAAGATTTTTAGTCGAGTTGCGCCGCAAGCTTTCGCCATCTTCATCCCGTGTATGAGAGCTTCATATTCTGCTTCGTTATTGGATGCGTTAGGGAACGTCATCCGAAGGACATATTTTAACTTGTCGCCTTCAGGTGATATAAGTACTACTCCTGCGCCAGCTCCTTCTAGTCTCTTGGACCCATCAAAGTTCATGGTCCATGTTCTCGACAAGTCTGGAGGTCCTGTGTTTTGCAGCTCCATCCACTCTGCGATGAAGTCTGGCAGAACTTGCGACTTGATTGCTTTTCTTTTTTCATACGTGATGTCCCGAGGGGAAAGTTCTATTCCCCAAAGGGAGACACGACCCGTAGCCTCTGGATTGTTTAGTATATTTGACAAGGGAGCTTCATTGACCACTATGATCGGATGTGCCGAAAAATAGTGGCGCAATTTTCGTGCTGTTGTGAACACTCCATATGCTAGCTTTTGGTACTGAGGGTACCTTTGTTTTGAAGGCGACAGAACTTCGCTCACGAAGTATACTGGCATTTGCACTCCATGGATTTTTCCTTCTTCTTCTCTTTCGACAACTAGCACCGTGCTAACCACTTGAGGTGTGGCTGCAATATACAGCAAGAGAGGTTCCTTTTCCTTTGGCGCCACCAGAATTGGTGGTGTCGAGATTTTGCGCTTTAAATCCTCGAAAGCTCTATCGGCCTCTTCGTTCCATTGGAATTTATCTCCTTGCTTTATCAAAGCGTAAAATGGTAACGCTTTTTCTCCTAGCCTGGCGACGAATCTGCTCAATGCTGCGACTCGCCCGGTTAGCTGCTGTATCTCTTTCAACTTTGTTGGCTTCCTCATTGTTACTATAGCTTGTATTTTGTCGGGATTTGCTTCAATCCCTCTTGCTGAGACCAGAAACCCCAGAAGTTCTCCTGCTGGGACGCCAAAAGAACATTTCGTCGGGTTCAGCTTGAGGCAGAATTTGTCGAGGTTGTCAAAAGTTTCCTTGAGATCCTCGATTAGTGTTGCCCCCTTTTTTGACGTTATGACGACATCATCAATGTATACTTGCACGTTTTTCCCAATCTGTGTTGCCAAACACTTCTGCATCATCCTCTGATATGTTGCTCCCGCATTTTTTAGACCAAAGGGCATTGTTCTGTAGCAAAACACGCCGTATGGTGTGATAAATGCGGTCTTTACTTCATCTTCTTTTTTCAATCTAATCTGGTTATAACCAGAATATGCGTCCAGGAAGGAAAGACGTTCGCATCCAGCCGTGGAATTGATAATTTGATCGATCCTCGGGAGGGGAAAGTGATCCTTTGGACAATGTTTATTGAGACACGTAAAGTTGACGCACATGCGAAGGACTGTCGTGTGTTTCTTCGGCACCATCACTGGGTTAGCTACCCATGTGGCTTCTGTAGATATCTCTTTGATAAAACCAGCATCTTTGAGTCGATTTATTTCTGATAGCATAGATTTGCGGTTTGGTTCCGAGAAACGCCGCAAAGGTTGTTTGATTGGTCTCGCGAGAGGATCTAAGTTGAGGTGATGGTCGGCAAGTTCCCTGGGTACTCCTGCCATGTCAGCTGGACACCATGCGAAGATTTTCCAGTTCTCACGGAGGAACTTGACGAGCGCGTTTTCCTATGCGACATCCATATTTGTTGCAATGGACGTCGTCTTTTTCGGGTCTGTCGGGTGAATCTGCACCTCCTTAGAATTTTTCTCGGTATTGAAGGTTGAGTCTTTATTTGGCCTTCCAACATCTGGCAGCACGTCGTAGTCAGTCATACTTTTTGACGCCAAATACTCAGCTTGCATCCCAAAAGTTTCTGACAGCCGATGAAAATCCTTATCGCATTTATCGGCTAAAGCGAAGCTTCCTTTGACTGTGATTGGTCCCCTTGGTCCAGGTAACCTCCATAACAGGTATGTATAGTGTGGCACCGCCATGAATCTAGCATATGCTGGTCGTCCCAACAAAGCGTGGTACTGCGACGGAAAATCCACGACTTCAAATTCCAGCCTCTCGATTCTATAATTCTCTCGGGTTCCAAACTGAACGTCGAGGTTGATTTTTCCCAATGGATAATTTGGCTTCTCTGGTGTGATGCCGTGGAACCTTGTGTCTGTTGGCTTCAGGTTTGCTAAGGATATGTTCATCTTCCTCAGTGTGTCTGCATACATGAGGTTTAAGCTGCTGCCGCCGTCTATGAACACCCGAGAGACATCAAACCCCGCAATAACTGCTGGTAGAATAAGTGCTGACTGCCCTGGTCGAGGAACTTGTTGCGGATGATCTGCTATTGTGAAGCCAATGTCTTGCCCTGACCAATTAAGATACTCGACAGTTGGTGGAGGCATTTTTTCTGCCATAAACACTTGTCGTGAGATTACTTTCTGAGCTCTATTTGACGGCCTTGCCTTCTGAATCGTCGACACCGCTCCGTGAGAGTTGGGATCAACATAAAGGTGGTGGTGGGGGTGCTGCCGCTATTCTAAGCTGGTGTCGATTGTCGTCTGTAATCGCGGGAGGTGGTGGCAGGTGAATCTCGCTCCTGGGTTCTCGAGGATTTCTCTGTGTTGCCCGCGCTGTAGCGTGCTCTGCATATCTTAACATTGCCTGAAAATTTCGACAGTCTTTCTGCAGGTGCCCTGACTGTCTTTTACCGTTGCTGTCGAGGAAAAAGTGCATCTGACACGGTCCGTTCATCATCTCTTCAGGGGACACGAAAGGCCTTGGGAACCTAGGCCCGCTATTTTGCCTGTTGTTGCGAGAATCATCCCTGTTATCACCTCGCTGTTCACTGCTTCTCTGATAATCATCTCTATTGTTTCCTCCTGTGTTTGCTCGAAAACCTGCTGAAATTTGCCCTGGAGCATCATAATTCGGGTACTGTCGAGGAAATCGTCGCCTCGGTTGATAATTTCGACCACGGTCCTCCTCTGGCGACCTGTGCCGTTTGTTGTAGACAGCATCTTCTCCATCTGCCCATTTGTTTGCTATCTCCATTAACGCAGATACTGTCCTTGGATTGGTCCTTCCCAAGTCCTCGACAAAATCTCCACGCCTGATTCCTGCGACAAACGCATCTATTGCTCTCTCGTCAGATATATTTTCTGCCGAGTTTTTGATGATATTCCACCTTTGGATGTACTTTCTCATTGACTCATCTGGCTTTTGTCGACATGCTCTCAGCTCCTCTAACGACGCAGGTTTTTTGCACGTGGATCTGAAGTTCTTGACGAACACGTCCTCGAAACTTTCCCAGCTGTCGATAGATCCTGGAGTGAGTTTCTTTATCCACGATCGTGCGGCTCCGCTCAAGTGCACCTGAATGCTTTGCATAGCTGTTGCCCTGGTTCCTCCTGTGAGCTTCACTGTCTCGAGATAATCAACTAGCCAATCCTCTGGATCTTGAAGGCCGTCGAACTTCTTGAAGTTGTCGGGTAACTTGAATCCTGAAGGGACTCGAGTTTTTCGGACTCTCCTCGTGAAGCATGGCAAGCCGCACATATCTTCGTCGTTAAGCTCCGGAGATTGCCGATGATCTCTTCTGTTTTGCCGCGCTCTGTCGACTCTTGCTTGTGCTGCCGTGTCTCTTGCTCCGCTTGGCCCTTCAGGGGCTGCCGCCGTTGCTGCTGCAGGTCGTGGACTATTTTGTCTTGCCGTTCCTTCGGGAGGCGTTGATACAAATGCTGTTCCCATAGCTCCAACCCCTGCTATCGCCATATTGTATAGTGTTTCCCTTGGATCACCTGGAGGTGGTTTAGATGCAAGGATAAAGGCTTGTGTTGCCATATACCCAGCTTCTGGTGTCTTAGGGATAATGTTCCCTCTTGTATCTATCGACATAAAGGACATGTCGAGATTTTGAACCAAGTGCTCTCTTTCAGCTTCGGGTATGTGTTGTAACCTTGATCTTCCTCTGTTCCGAGCCTCCCTGTGGCTATCACCCGAAGTTCTAGACTGTCGACTTAGGTCTGCCCTTCTCCTGCTGGATGCAGAAGCTGCCTCCTTTCTTCTGTTTAACTCGACTGTCTGTTTTTCCAACTCTCTGGCGGCTCGTGCGAGCCTATATTGATATGCTTGTAATTCCTCTGGTGTGGCCGTGGTAGCCATTGGTTCGGTACCGTTCATAGCTCTAGTGGCTCTGTCCCATGCTGCTTGTGAAAGTTGAACTCTGTCTCGCGGCTCTGGTCCGACGTATTTGTTGCCCAGGCCTTGTCGCAGATTGGAGGGATCGACGTATGGATTTCCCAAATCGTCGAAAGCCTCAGATGTTTCCTCTTGATCTTCAATGGCGTAAATCTGATGATGCCTTGTACTCAGATCTATGTTGGGTTTGGTGACATCATCGCTGAGACTGATGAAGACCTTGCCCACTGTGATAGATTTGTCGATGAAGTCGTAACTGTCGACATCACTTGAGCCATCGCTTATATATGAGTCCGCAGATGACTCAAACGACATGTCGTTGAAGATCTTGGTGAGTTTCTCTCTTGTTCTAGTGCTGACGTAGCGTGTCGCCGAAGTTTCTTCTTCTCCTGACTCGGTTGACGATGCATAGCTTGAAAAATCGGAATCGACCTCCGACGATCCCGACGAAATCGGAACCTCGACACGATACGATCCTTCCTTCTCGACGCGAAAGTGAAACCTTCCGAACGTCATCTCCATGGGCTCCGCCAGATACGCATATGCATCCAAACGGGAGGGTGGGTGAGGAACAAAATCGACAAGACCAGCAGCGATCTGTTTACCTCGATCCATTGTGTTGCTTGCAGTTGACGATGTCGAAGATCTTGAACGTGCCATCGAGATCAGATCCTTACGCCTCTAATTCCCACAGATGGCGCCAATTGACAAGGTATCAACTTGTCAATGCCTATGGATTGTAGGCTAGGGTTTAGTTAGAAGTAGAGGGCAAGTAGATCTCGAAGGTTTCAGCCGAAAAGTACTCGATGATTATGAAAACTAGGGTTTGCAGACAATGATTCGATTCTTTCCTCGTCCCTCGACTCCCCCTTTATATAAGAGGTGGAGCCGAGGGATTCGTGCTATACAAGTTACAGAGTCCGGGACGGTTTCTAACTCATCCCGCCAGATTACAAATAACACTTTCTATTACAACTCTTAACTTTCCTTAATATATCTTGGGCTCCCGAATCTTCTTATTCTTCGAGTATTGGGCCTTCAGTAAACCCCGGGTACTATCTTCGGCAGGCCCATTTGGGATGCCTATGTCACCTGGCGATCCAAACGCTGAAGAACGGCGGGCAGGCGGCCGCCAACATGTACAATTGTTGGCTTGCCCGTCGCTTGATTCCCCTACGCAGTCGCGGCCACTATATGTGGGAGTACCGGGGGCAGAACGACTGCACCCGCTCGACGGAGGTCGACTGGGGCGAAGATGAGTACCGGAAGGTACTTGCCAAGATCACTACGGCCACCTTCACCTCCCTCGACGACGGGCTGTAGCCCTTCTCCGAGGACAAGCCGGCGCCTCAGGTACCAATCTGACTTCTCTTGTATTTGAATTGAATGAATGGGGTCGGTGAAGTTTCTGACGTGTTCCCTTGGCTGGGGCGCAGAGGTGGCAGAAAATCACCAACCATCTTCCTCCCCTCGCGGTGAAGGAGCCTCCGGAGATGATCGAGGGTGAGGAGGCCGAGGAAGAGGAGGTTGAGGATGAAGGGGACCGCACAGAATTGGACTCTGAGGCGAGAGACTTCGTCCGACTCCCTCGTGGTTCAAAGAGAGGGGCGACTTCCTCGTCGCAGAGTCCTCAAGAGGAAGGCGCCTTGGAGGATGAAGAGGGGGAAGAGACGACCTCGCCTCCAGAAGGGAAGGGGCCCGCAAAGGGGTCCGGCGAGCCACAGACCAAGCGGTTGCGCCAAACCGTTCTTGAGGGCGCAACAGAGCTCCAACGGACCCTCAAGGCCGCGCTTGATGCCGGGGCGCGGGTCGGTCCCGGCGTGAAGGCGCTTCCGACGGTGAAGTAAGCATTTCCCATTTTTTTGCCTGGTGTTTGTTGAGTTGCTGGGGGCTCACGGTGATTCCGTGTATGGCCAAGAAGAAGGTCTTGAAGAAGGCCGCTCCAGCGAGTGGAGCAGCAGCCACGAGGGCGGCCGAGGCGAAGAAGGTTGCTGAGATGAGGAAGGCGGCGGGTGACCCCGTGGGCATGACTTCGTCGCGGGGGCAACCCACCACCGCGAGTAAGGTAATGGGCATGAGCGCCAGTTCGGCAGGGCCAGTCGCTGGAGACGGCGCCTCGATGAGCGGGCGAGCAGCGCCGAAGCCGCAAAGGCGGACACCGAGTAGGCGATGGCCCAGGGTCCTGGCGATGAACACCAGGTCGACCCTGCCGTGGTGGAGAAGGGGCAGACCACTACCGAGGGGAGTGGTTCCCCTCCGAAGATGAAGGAGCGGCGAACGAAGGCGGCGAGGGATCTAGCTCGTCCCAGCGAGCCCTGTGCGCCGATGGAGGAGACGCCATCGACTGAAGCGGTAGTGCGTGGGGACGAAGTGCACGAGTCTCGTCGGCCGCCGCTCTCAACTTTGTCGTTCACTGAATTGCATACGGCACTCAACGACGTCCATGTGGTAAGCATCACCAGTTGTGTAGTACGGTTCCCCAGTCCCCGAGGGTCGACTTGGGCTGAAGGGGCGAGTCGAGTCTTCCGTTTTTTGGCAACCGGACGGCTTCCTTTTAACTTGTGAGTCTGTGCAAGCTAAGGTGAAACGACTGACGGCGCTGGTGGAGGATGCCGCCAAGAAGAACCGCCAGCTGATCGCCATGGGCAGTAAGTTGTCTCCCTCTCAGGTCTTTGATGTATTGTGCTGCTGTTTAGGTTGTTTCTCATGTTCGTCTCTCTCCTGTAGCAGAGGCGCGTGAGAAGGCGCTCGCCGAACCGCGCGAAGGGTACGTCAAGGAATCCTTCTACCGGGAAGCCGAATTCCGGGCGACGGATGCTGAGGCGGCGACGAAGAAGGCGAATTCTGGGTGACGGATGCTAACGCCTACGACTTGACCGCACGGCGCGCCTCGTACATGATGTTGTGGACGCCGAGTTCGACTGCCCACTTAGCGACTCGGCCGGTTGCGTCGCGGTTGAGGATGATGTCGGCGAGTGGCGTTGAGGCGACCACCTTGATGGGATGCTCGTGGAAGTAAGGAGCCAGTCGCCGTTGGGCCCAGAGTACGGCGTACACCAATTTTTGATAGTGCGGGTACCGTTGCTTCGACTCGGTTAGGGCTTCGCTGATGTAGTAGACTGGGCGTTGTGCAAGCTGCTCCTCCCCTTATTTCTTGCGCTCGACGACCATGACTGCGCTAATGGCACGATTGGACGCGGCGACGCACAACAACATTGTTTCCTGTGGGAGTGGGGCGGTGATAACCCACAAGTATAGGGGATCGCAACAGTCTTCGAGGGAAGTAAAACCCAATTTATTGATTCGACACAAGGGGAGACAAAGAACACTTGGAAGCCTTAACAACGGAGTTGTCAATTCAGCTGCACCTGGAAACAGACTTGCTCGCAAGGGTTTATCAGTAGTAACAGTTTTATAGCAGTAGCAGTAGTGAAATAACAGCAGCAGAGTAACAAAGACAGCAGTAGTGATTTTAGTAAACAGCAGGATTAAAATACTGTAGGCACGGGGACGGATGACGGGCGTTGCATGGATGAGAGAAACTCATGTAACAATCATAGCAGGGCATTTGCAGATAATAATAAAACGGTGTCCAAGTACAAAGCAATCAATAGGCATGTGTTCCATATATAGTCGTGCGTGCTCGCAATGAGAAACTTGCACAACATCTTTTGTCCTACCAGCCGGTGGCAGCCGGGCCTCAAGGGAAACTACTGGATATTAAGGTACTCCTTTTAATAGAGTACCGGAGCAAAGCATTAACACTCCGTGAACACATGTGATCCTCACATCGCTACCATTCCCTCCGGTTGTCCCGATTTCTGTCACTTCGGGGCCATCGGTTCCGGACAGCGACATGTGTATACAACTTATAGGTAAGACCATAAACAATGATTATCTTGATGAAACAATAACATGTTCAGATCTGAGATCATGGCACTCGGGCCCTAGTGACAAGCATTAAGCATAACAAGTTGCAACAATATCATCAAAGTACCAATTACGGACACTAGGCACTATGCCCTAACAATCTTATGCTATTACATGACCAATCTCATCCAATCCCTACCATCCCCTTCGGCCTACAGCGGGGGAATTACTCACACATGGATGGGGGAAACATGGCTGGTTGATGTAGAGGCGTTGGCGGTGATGGCAGCGATGATCTCCTCCAATTCCCCGTCCGGCGGAGTGCCGAACGAGACTTCTGCTCCCGCGACGGAGTTTCGCGATGTGGCGGCGTTACGGAGGGTTTCGGCGACTTCGACTTCTCTTCGTGCGTTTTTAGGTCGAGGCCGATAAATAGTCCGAAGGTGGGCATCGGAGGCCGGCCGAGGGGCCACACCACGGGGCCGCGGGCCCCCCACAGGGCCGCGCCGCCCTATGGTGTGGGGCCCTCGGGCCTCCACCTTAATTGTCCTTCTGGCTCCGTCATTATTCTGGAAAATAGGGCCTTCTGCATAAATTCCGAGGATTTTCCCGAAAGTTGGATTTCTGCACAAAAACGAGACACCAGAACAGTTCTGCTGAAAACAGCGTTAGTCCGTGTTAGTTGCATCCAAAATACACAAATTAGAGGCAAAACAATAGCAAAAGTGTTCGGGAAAGTAGATACGTTTTGGACGTATCAACTCCCCCCAAGCTTAGCTTATTGCTTGTCCTCAAGCAATTCAGTTAACAACTGAGCGATAAAAGAACTTTCACGAACACATTTGCTCATATGATGTATATATTCTCATGCTATGGCTAATACTTAAGCAATTCATAATGAGATACATGCAAATAAAATCATCTAACAGCTATGTCAATCATGGAGAGGTACCAACAATTAATAATAAGCATCATGAATCATGTATATAAGCAGGATTGCAATGTTCATAAGAGAGTATAATAAAGTGGTATCTCGCTTGCCTGTATTTGATTGGCAAAACATAAATGCCCGGGCACCTCTGGAGTTCATAGAAAGACTAGAAGTAGTGATTGTCAAAAGATAAATGCATCAAAGTTATACCACAATCAATCATATTTTGAGACAAGCATATTATACTAAGAATGACAGTTGTGCTCTCAAGATAGTGCTCAAAGAAATAATGGAGACACAACATAAAAGTAAAAGATTGACCCTTCGCAGAGGGAAGCAGGGATTAACATGCGCTAGAGCTTTTCGTTTTTGAAATCAGGAGTAAAATTATTTTGAGAGGTGTTTGTTGTTGTCAACGAATGGTAATGGGTACACCAACTACCTCGCCAACCGGACTTTCAAGAGCGGCTCCCATGAATTATTGCATATTTATTTGGCACTCCTTCCAACCTTTCTTACACAAACCATGGCTAACCGAATCCTCGGGTGCCTGCCAACAATCTCATACCATGAAGGAGTGCCTTTTTATTTTATTTTTATTATGATGATGACACTCCCCCCAACCTTTGCTTACACAAGCCATGGCTAACCGAATCCTTCGGGTGCCGTCCAACAATCACAAACCATGGAGGAGTGTCTATTTAAGTTAATTAATTCGGGACTGGGAATCCCATTGCCAGCTCTTTTTACAAAATTATTGGATAAGCGGATGTGCCACTAGTCCATATGAGAGTCCGTCAAAAGTAAATGACAAGGTTGAAAGCTAAACACCACATACTTCCTCATGAGCTATGAAACATAAACACAAATTGAGAAGCATTTTGAAGGTTTTAAAGGTAGCGCATGAGAATTTACTTGGAATGGTTTGAAATGCCATGCATAGGTATTTATAGTGGACACTTTTGGAACAACTTGGTTTTCAGGTGTTTGGAAACACGAGCAGCGTTCCCGCTCAGTACAAGTGAAGGCTAGCAATAGACTAGGGAGCGACAAATCAAGAGAGCAGTAACTGTCATAATCATGCTTGCGGCAAAATAAATTAACGGAGGCATAAAAGTGATACAAGAACTCTGAAGCAATATAAGTCATCGAGGCTTAATTGACTCTTTGGTTCAGTCATATGCATGCGTGAGCATGTGCCAAGTCGATATAAATGAATTATTCAGAGGAGGATACCACAATGCCATACTTACTTATGAATAAAACAATGCAAGCAAACATCCATGACATGCTACTCATATTAATAAATTGGAGCTAAACATGAGAGATCATAAACTACTAGACTTTCTCAAATAACATATACCTCACATGAACCAACTAAGCATGCTCACATGGATGAGTATATGTACAAAAATGAAAACAAATAGAGTTCATACCAGCCTCTCACCACAATCAGATTGTCGTAGATCGTCATTATTGCCTTTTCACTTGTGTAGCTTGGATAATATGAAATGAAAACCACGCTCCAGCCACCGAAGACCATTGAACTCATAAAGAACTTTACAAAACCAAAGAAGAACAGCAAATATTTTGGGTGTTTTCAAATTAGAAACAAGAACAAGAGGAATCAAATAAACAAAGCGAAATCTTTTTGGGTTTTCTTGTAGCAAACTAGCAATAGCAAATAAAGCGAAACAAATGCAAGAAACCAAAACAAACAAATGGTGAAGAGAAACAACAGAAATATTTTTGGTCTTTTTGTGTTTTGGGAAAGAAACAAAACAAAAACAAGAAGCAGCAAACTAAAAGAAACACATAACATCAGGATGACAGAAATCTGCCAAAACCTGACAGCAGTACAGAAATCGATTTTTACAAAAATCTTACGTTGCTCAGCTCGAAAAGTGTTCAACTAATGAAAGTTAGATAACAACCTGGGGAACCTTCACAAAAATTGGCAGCTCAACATAACGCTCTGTCTGTGCGTACGAATTTTTCTAGTAACAGTCCAGAATCTGTTTTCAGGCAGCACTTCCCCAAATATCATCTCCCTCTCATTAGAAAACCACTCAAACGAACAAAACAAATATGTACAAGTATCCAGCAACCATAATATGCAAAGAATGAGTGATGCCGGTATACCTCCCCCCAAGCTTAGACTTTTGGCCTAAGTGGAGTTCAACCCCAACGAGGATCGTTGTTCCCTGCCGGTGGGTAATTCATGGAGTAGTCATAGTAAAGTTCCTGTGCAGAAGAAAAGCGTGGAGGCTCCACATATCCGACATGTTGATGCGAGGAACTTGCTGCATCGGATGATGAGTCGAGGTGCTCCTCGACCTCCGTGTCGTCTCTTGCATGTTGACCTCCTCTCTCTATGTGTGCATCCAGTGCACCTTCTGTGACCGACCAATCTCCCCTGGAATCAAGGTTAGACAAAACAGGTGCAGGCAATCTTACTAGTTTCTCAGTTTTCTTAGTTATTCTCCAGACTTTCTTATAAAATGTCATCTTGTAAAACAGGTTACCCAAGTTGGAGGAATCTGAAACAAATTCATGTTTAATCATAGAGGCTATGTCAAGTTTTTCTATGGGGAATGGAATATCAAAATGATGAGGTTCTACATTATGAAAAGCTAGTAAACGAGAGGCGATGAGACCTCCACAAATTCCACCTTTCTCACGGTTAGTAGCAAGTCTATAAGCTATTAATGCCCCCAAATTATAAGTCCTACTACTTTGCAATGCCGCAGCTAGAAAAGCCAAATCCGGGATAGAAAGTTTACCACCAATCTTTTTAGCAAGAACGCATTTGGTAATAAAATAGGCAAAGTAGCGGATAGCCGGGAGCTGAATACTAGTGATTTTACCACTATCCCCTGAGAAACTCCTTCCATCGCAAATCATCTTGAAGAGGTCCAAGAGTTCTTGAGGCGATCCCCTTATCTTCTCGCATGACCCCCATTGCGGTACTCTAATTGCTGCACAAAAATCACTGAATGGCAAGTTGACAGCTTTATTGTAAATTTTATACTGGACCGTGGGGTTAGATCGCGACCAATTGAACTTGAAGTCCTACACAAAAGACATAGTTAATTTTGCATATTGTCTTGGCTCTCCTTCAACAAAGTCACTCAGCCCTGCACGAGAAATTAGACTTTGAACATCTTCAAGTATTCTCGCGCTTCTCATAAAATCTGCGCACGGGTAGTAAGAGGGGTATACTCCCCCTTCACGATTGACTCTCATAACTTGTTGGACTTCCAATTCTTGCTGGTTCAAGTGATATCTATTCCACTCCATTTTCTGAAATTTCAACAAACAATATAAAAATTTGATTTGGTGACATATAATTGAGGGAAACTACCATAGGGACTTGCTAGAGTACTAATCATGCATCAAAACTAGTTTCTACCACTTAGCACAAGCATGCAAGCTCACTAAACATGTTACCTACAGCAGCAAAATATTCAATATATACTCAACCAAACAAAATTCTACTTGGATGGGTGGAGGAGTCACATACCAAGGAGCAAATGTGCCAAATTTCAGCAAGAAATCTGGGCTGAGCAAAGAGATCGAGAAATCTGGAGCTCTGGAGCAAAAACGCGAGAGAGAGGAACTTGGTACGAGTTTTTTCGGGAGAGAGAAGGTGCTGGGAGAAAGAGATGACAAAGTGGGGCAAAGAGGGGCCCACACCACATGGTGGCGCGGCCACCTCCTTGGCCGCGCCGGCCTGTGGTTTGGCGCCCTCTGGTGCCCCACAGGTCATCCTCTGGTGCTCCCAGGTGCCTCGTCGAAAAATAGGACCAACGGTATAATTTTTGTGAATTTTTGAAAACTTTGAAAAACGCACATTTCTGGGTATTTAGTTTATTATTACTGGCCAGGAAATTTTTTGAAATCTTCGATTAACTAAGGAACCTTGCAAATTAAAAATGCTACAGCAACTAGAGCAAGTGGAGGAAGAAAGAGATGTTGTTTACCCTCTCTATGCATGTAAAAGGTATTTGTTAACAAGGTTGATCAAGTCTTGTCACCAAATAAATTTTACAAAGCATAAGAAGAAATAAACCTCAAATCAATCATGTTACCTTGAATTGTATTGATATGGATCCAATCACAAGAGTTTGATATTCTTCCTTAGGCTCATATATAGGACAATCAATAGTTCCCACTTTGATAGTTCTCACATTAGAAATAGTATTAACTCCACACGCTTTCTCAATCTTCTTGGGAAAATAAACGGTATGCTCCCTATCATCAACATTGAAAGTAACCTTTCCTTTATTGCAATCAATAACAGCCCCTGCGGTGTTAAGAAAAGGTCTCCCAAGAATAATAGACATATTATCATCTTCAGGCATTTCCAACACAACAAAATCAGTTAATATCAAGCAGTTAGTAGTAACTTGAACAGGAACATCCTCACATATACCAACAGGAATAGCAGTAGATTTATCAGCCATTTGCAAAGATATATCAGTAGGTATCAACTTATCTAAGTAAAGTCTCTTATAAAGAGAAAAAGGCATAACACTAACACCGGCTCCCAAATCACATAGAGCAGTTTTAACATAATTATTCTTAATAGAACAAGGAATAGTAGGTATACCTGGGTCGCCCAACTTCTTTGGAACTTTGCCATTGAAAGAGAAATTAGCAAGCATAGTGGAAATTTCCTCATTGGGGATTTTCCTTTTGTTAGTAACAATATCTTTCATATACTTTGAATAAGGAGGCAATTTAATAGCATCAGTCAAAGGGATTTGCAAGAATAAAGGTTTCATCCAATCGCAAAATTTATTATAGTGTTCTTCTTCCTTTGATTTTAGTTTCTTAGCAGGAAAAGGCATTTGCTTTTGCACCCAAGGTTCTCTTTCATTACCATGTTTCTCAGCAATAAAATCTTCTTTAGTGTACTTTTTATTTTTAGCATGCTTTTCAGGTTCTTTTTCAACCTCTTCTTTATCAGAAGCATCATTCTTATCATTATCTTTATCATGTTCATTACCACTTTCAGTTTCAGCATCAGAAATAGAAATACTATTAGGATCATTAACAGGTTCAGAGCATTCTACAACATTTTTATGTTTCTTCTTCTTTTTCTTCTTAGAAGGAGCACTAGGTTCAATGCGTTGAGAATCTTGTTCAATTCTTTTGGGATGCCCCTCAGGATATAGAGGATCCTGGGTAGAAACACCACCTCTAGTTGTTACTTCATAAGCATGTTTCTCTTTAGAATTATTCCCAACAAGTCATTTTGCACTTTAGTGAGTTGATCAATTTGAGTTTGAATCATATGAAAATGTTTAACAAGCATCTTAACATCATTGGAGGTTCTCTCCACAATATCATGCAATTCACTAATAGCTCGAGAATTTTTCATTAAATGATTCTCTACTCTCATATTAAAATTTTCTTGCTTAACAATATAATTATCAAACTCATCTAAGCATTGTGCAGGAGGTTTCGAATACGGAATATCTTCCCTAGTAAAGCGTTGAAGGGAGTTTACCTCAATCATGGATGAAGGGGGAATTATCTCACATATATCTTCTATGGGAGGAAGATTCTTCACATCTTCAGATTTAATACCTTTCTCCTTGAGAGACTTCTTGGCTTCCCTCATATCTTCATCATTCAATTTAATTAAACCCCTCTTCTTCAATATTGGCGTTGGAGTTGGTTCAGGCGTAGTCCAATCATCATGATTCCGGCTTATTTTAGCCAATAATTCTTCAGCGTCGTCTGGAGTTCTTTTCCTGAAAACACAACCAGCACAACTATCCAGGTATGCCCTAGACTCAATGGTTAGTCCACTATAAAATATATCAAGTAAATCATGCTTTTCCAGATCATGATCAGGCCGAGCTCTAATAAGAGAGCAAAATCTCGACCAAGCCTCAGGCAATTTCTCTTCATCTCCCTGGTCAAAATTATAGATTCTCTGCAAAGCAATATGTTGAGCACTAGCAGGAAAGTATTTGCGGAAGAAAACATCAAGCAGTTCTTTTGGACTTTTAATACAATTAGGTGGCAAATTATTATACCAAGTTTTAGCGTCATCCTTTAATGAGAATGGAAATATTTTAGCAACAAAGTAAGTACGCATCTTGACATCATCAGAAAACAAACTACTCAGAGTAGATAACTCAGTCATGTGTTCAACATCACTCTCTTTTTCAGTACCACAAAAGGGTGTTTTCTCAACAATAGCTATATGAGATAGATCAAGAGAAAAATCATAATCTTTATCCCTAATGTTTACGGGAGATGTGGCAAACTTAGGATCAGGAGATAGTTTATATCTAACAGCATGTTCTGCAAGCAACTTTTTAATTTTTCTTGCATCAGTAGTAGCATTGCATTTTTCAATAAAATCATCATTAAGCTCCACATAATCTTCCTCAGGATCATCACTAAAATAATCAAGTTCAGGTGAACTAACAGGCGTAGTAGCATTAGGAGTTTCAGTATTTTCAATTTGTCTAGACCTAGCAATTGTAGCATCTAGAAAGGATCCCAATGAACCACTATCATCAAGCACAGCAGAAACATTATCAATATTATGAGAGTTTTCAGATTCAGCAGAAGTACCCGCATTTGAAGCATGCGGCGGTGAAACAAGTTTATCAATCACAGATGGCGAATCAAGAGCAGCAGAGGTATTCAGAATTGTACCTTTTCTTGTAGTGGATGGTAATATGGCGATCTTAGTATCGCGAGGTTTACCCATGATGGAGAATTTGCAGCGAACAATATTAATCCAAGTGAACTTCCAAATAAAGCTATGCTCCCCGGCAACGGCGCCAGAAAATAGTCTTGATAACCCACAAGTATAGGGGATCGCAACAGTCTTCGAGGGAAGTAAAACCCAATTTATTGATTCGACACAAGGGGAGACAAAGAACACTTGGAAGCCTTAACAAATGAGTTGTCAATTCAGCTGCACTGGAAACAGACTTGCTCGCAAGGGTTTATCAAGAGTAACAGTTTTATAGCAGTAGCAGTAGTGAAATAACAGCAGCAGAGTAACAAAGACAGCAGTAGTGATTTTAGTAAACAGCAGGATTAAAATACTGTAGGCACGGGGACGGATGACGGGCGTTGCATGGATGAGAGAAACTCATGTAACAATCATAGCAGGGCATTTGCAGATAATAATAAAACGGTGTCCAAGTACAAAGCAATCAATAGGCATGTGTTCCATATATAGTCGTGCGTGCTCGCAATGAGAAACTTGCACAACATATTTTGTCCTACCAGCCGGTGGCAGCCGGGCCTCAAGGGAAACTACTGGATATTAAGGTACTCCTTTTAATAGAGTACCGGAGCAAAGCATTAACACTCCGTGAACACATGTGATCCTCACATCGCTACCATTCCCTCCGGTTGTCCCGATTTCTGTCACTTCGGGGCCATCGGTTCCGGACAGCGACATGTGTATACAACTTATAGGTAAGACCATAAACAATGATTATCTTGATGAAACAATAACATGTTCAGATCTGAGATCATGGCACTCGGGCCCTAGTGACAAGCATTAAGCATAACAAGTTGCAACAATATCATCAAAGTACCAATTACGGACACTAGGCACTATGCCCTAACAATCTTATGCTATTACATGACCAATCTCATCCAATCCCTACCATCCCCTTCGGCCTACAGCGGGGGAATTACTCACACATGGATGGGGGAAACATGGCTGGTTGATGTAGAGGCGTTGGCGGTGATGGCGGCGATGATCTCCTCCAATTCCCCGTCCGGCGGAGTGCCGGAAACGGAGACTTCGGCTCCCGCGATGGAGTTTCGCGATGTGGCGGCGTTACGGAGGGTTTCTGCGACTTCGACTTCTCTTCGTGCGTTTTAGGTCGAGGCCGATAAATAGTCCGAAGGAGGGCGTCGGAGGCCGGCCGAGGGCCACACCACAGGCCGCGCGGGCCCCCCCTAGGCCACGCCGCCTTATGGTGTGGGGCCCTCGGGCCTCCACCTTAATTGTCCTTCTGGCTCCGTCATTATTCTGGGAAAATAGGGCCTTCTGCATAAATTCCGAGGATTTTCCCGAAAGTTGGATTTCTGCACAAAAACGAGACACCAGAACAGTTCTGCTGAAAACAGCGTTAGTCCGTGTTAGTTGCATCCAAAATACACAAATTAGAGGCAAAACAATAGCAAAAGTGTTCGGGGAAGTAGATACGTTTTGGACGTATCAGGCGGCGAGGACGGGAGCGTTCCTCAAGGTGTTCTGGAGTTCTTCGAGGGCCTTCTGTGCTTCGTTTGTCCACTCGAAGGAGTCTGATTTCTTCAGGAGGCGGTAGAGTGGCGTGGACTTGTCGCCGAGTCGAGGGATAAAACGACTGAGCACTGCGACTCACCTGGCGAGCTTCTGTGCGTCGAGCAAGCAGGTTGGTCTTTTTGTTCGCATGACCGCCGAGGTTTTGTCCTGGTTGGGCTCAATGCCACGTTTGGAGACGACATATCCGAGTAGCTGTCCGGAGGGGACCCGAAGGTGCACTTCAGGGGGTTGAGCTTGAGCTGCTAGCGCTGGAGGTTGGCGAAGGTTTCAGCGAGGTCGGTGACTAGGTCGTCTTGCCGAGTCGATTTGACCACCACGTCGTCGATGTAGATGTGGACGTTGCGGCCGATCTGGCTCTCCAGGCAGTTGTTCATGCACCGTTGATAGGTGGCTCCGGCGTTTCTGAGGCCAAAGGTCATAGCTGTGTAGCAATATGCGTCGAGTGGAGTGATGAACGCCGTTTTCTCCTAGTCTTCGACTGCCATCTTTATTTGGTTGTACCCAGAGTATGCATCGAGGAAGCATAGTAACTCCGAGCCCGCGACTGCATCGATAATCTGGTCGATTCACGGGAGGACGAATGGGTCCTTGGGGCAAGCACGATTGAGGCTAGTGTAATCTATACACATTCACCACGTCTTGTTTTTCTTCAGCACCAAGACCGGGTTTGCCAGCCACTTGGGGTGCTTGATTTCCATGATGAAGCCGGCAGCGAGTAGCCGGTTCACCTCTTCGGCAATTGCGCGTCGGTGCTCTTCACCCACGGGTCGCATCGTTTGCCTTACGGGACGTGCGGTGGGGTCGACGTGGAGTTTGTGCTCAGCAAGTTCTCTCGGGACACCTGGCATGTTAGAAGGTTTCCATGCAAAGACATCTCGATTCTCACGGAAGAATTTGATGAGCGCGCTTTCCTATTGGGCGGATAGGCACGTTCCAATGGTAACCTGCCTACTCGAATCGTTCTCTACAAGATCTACTTGGCGAGTATCTGTCGTTGGCTTGAAGGTCGCCGCGGACGAGTCGAGCTTAGTCGATTCTCGAGGATGGCAGGGTCGTTGCGGTCGACCGGGTACTTGCGAGCTCGGCGGTGTTGTCGCGCTCCGCGGCGATGACGGCGTCGGCGAGCTTGGCGCCATTGTCCTCGCATTCCAGGGCGAGGTCCGGGTCGCCGTGGACAGTGATGACGCCGCGTGGCCCGGGCATCTTCATCTTGTTGTAGGCGTAGTGAGGCGTGGCCATGAACTTGGCGAAGGTCTGGCGGCCGAGGACGCAGTGGTAGGGGCTGCGGAAGTTGACCACCTCGAAGGATATCCGCTCGGTGCGGTAGTTCGCCGATGTGCCGAAGGTCACCGACAGCGTGATCTTGCCGATTGGAAAGGCCTTCTGTCCCGGGACGATGCCGTGCAAGGTGACACTTGTGTTTTCGAGGCGCGAGTCGGGTAGGCCGAATCGCCGGAAGGTGTCATAGTACATGATATTGATGGAGCTTCCCCCATCCATCAGCGTCTTTGGGAGCCAGTAGTCGGCAACCTTGGGCTTGACGATTAACGCCACTCGCCCAGGGTACTCGATGCATGGAGCGTGGTCATCGCGGCTCCACGTGATGCTCTGCTCGGACCAGTTGAGCCAGCGGGGGACGTCCGTGACGACTGCATTGACAGCCACCGCTCGTGCGAGGACCTTCTTGTCGCGGCGGTCGCCGACTCCCACTACAAGGAAAAGGCCTACCGCCGGCGAACCTAAAAGGACCATTGCCGGCGCACCAAGAGCCCGCCGGTGCGAACGGGCTGGTGATAACTGGCCATTGCCGGCGCACCAGGCTGTTCGCCGGCGATAGTATGGATACTGCCGGCGCGCCATCGATGATTCGCCGACAAAGGACACGTTCCACCGGCGCACCAGCAGCTGCGCCGGCAGTAGTGCGTCGAGCAATGGTGCATGCCTCATGCGCCGGCAGTAGGTCATTTAGGTGCGCCGGCAATAAATTCGAAAATTCTTTTTTCAGCTTTTTTCCAGCATATTAGAATACATATTTGACAGCAGTATATATTTACAACACAGTTCATATTTATACAGCAGAACATGCAATATGAGAAGCACATAGAGAGCCAAGTCTCATTTCGGTATCAATACACAAATACGCTAGTCTCGTTTCGGAATGGTGATTCCATACAACACATGTGCATATGCAACACCAAAGGACTAAGTTTCACAAAGTTAGAAGTCTTGGTAGTCGTCACAAGTGTCGTCATACACCTCACAATGTAGCTCCTAACCTAAACTACAATCACATAGAACATGAACAACATGGTCACGATGACCATCATCACGAAGGCCATGGTCTTCATCCGGTTCCTCCTCATGTCCCTCATCTCTCCCGCTAGATAATGGGCGTATCTTCCTTCCGCCTCCACCCTAGTGGGGTATCCCTTGTAGCTGTTGCCGCTGAAGCGGTGCACCTGTCTCCGACAGTCCTCCCAGTCGTCGTAGACTCCAGGAACCCTCCCCTTGTACACGACATATGTCGTCGGCATCTCCATGCACAAGACAAGTAAAACGTTAGTACCAATGCAATGAACAAGTGCCAACTCAAATAAGAGACAAGTAGTATGAACTAAATAGCATGTGCCTCATACTTTGTTGGCCGAAATAAATAATAACATACAGGGATGGGGTCAGCGAGGCTAGGTAGGATGCACAATAGATTGATATTTGTGGCCATCACACCAAGCCTCACTGGCCCCACCCCGGAGTGTACAAGTGACCAAACATTTTAATCATTGGCCAATGCAATTAAGAAGTGCGAACTCAAATAAAAGACAAGTAGTACGAATTAAATAGCGTGCCTCATACTATGTTGGTCGAAACACATATTAACATCCAGGGATGGAGTCAGTGAGGCTAGGTAGGATGCACAATAGATTGATACTTGTGGCCATCGCACCAAGGCTCACTGGCTCCACCCCCGAGTGTACTAGTGACCGAACATTCTAATCATCGGCGAACTCCAAATACGAGGCAAGTAGGGGTCGAGTAAATGCAAATAATTATTAAGGTATCTACGCCATAATCTTGAAATATATAGCAAAGTAAATGAAACTATAGACACATGTTCACATGCACATCCATACAACTAAATAAAAGCAACAAGTCGATTCTATGGGAATATGTAGCAAGTATTACAATACGGAAGTTCAAAGACATATCGTTCAAGCTTTAGCAATAGTGTTCCCGTCGTAGGATCAGGTTGTACGCCTAGGGGGGAATGGACGGCAGCCCTCAAGCGTGTTGAACGGCCTCTCATCACGCGACATCTCCAAGCGGAGTTCTATCTCGTCATTAGGTGGTAGACCGTAGCCGTAGAAGAACTCGCCAGACCTATTGTTGACATCATGCACGAGTATCGTGCAAATGAACTGCTGGATGCGACCCCAGTTCTTTCTAATCTCTCTATCAGTGGCATCCGCCATGTTTCCAAACCTCTTTCTGAAATTCTCTGGCAGCAACATGTCATCTGCGTACTTTATGTACTCCTGCATCTGAAGGATGGCGTACCACGCGTCCATCCCATTGTCTTCCTTCGACTGCCTGAGGCAGGGGAAGTTGGTTGTGTGGGTACACACTAAAGTGGAGCATTTGCATGCGAAAGATGCTGAAGATGTCATTGAACCGGATGAAGCACAAGTCCGTGGGGTACTTCTCGACGAAGTTCATGCCAGTTGGCCCTTCGCCACGAAGAGAGGGTAACTAGGATCTTTTGATTTGAGAAGCTGCTTCTCCAAATACTGGACTTGGTTATGCAAGCTCGCCATATCCCCGGTGAGTAACCTGAGGACATGCTCCGGCAGCATCGGTTCACCCAAGTTATGCAGAGGTCGCCAATTGTTTGGCAACTTGTCAAGGAGTGCCACCTTGTCCTTGTCTTTGGCCGCCGCCTTGTCTTTGGCATCCTTCTTAGCTGGCCTCTTCCTCTTCTTGGGTACTGGACCATCTTCCATCGCCGTAACCGTAGCACGGAGTGTGTTTGGGCTCAACATCTTTTTGACGGCGGCGGCGGCGACCTCATCAGGATTTTCCTCCTCAGCCGTTTCTTGAGAATCGAACAGCTTCTTGGAGCACCCATATTTTGAGGCCGGCTCATCCTCATGGACAACTTGTGAAGACGTAGGAATATCCCATTGGAAGTCATCACGTTCGTATTCCTTGGCCTCTGGCGCCGCTGGCTATTGTGGTGGGGCGCTGACCACCGGCGCAGCTGGCCGTTGTGGTGGGGCGCTGACCTCTGGCGCAGCTGACCGTTGTGGTGGGGCGATGACCACCGGCGCCGCTGGCTGTCGTGGAGGGACGCTGACCTGTGGTGCCGCAGGGTGCTTGTCTTTGCTTGTCGTCGACCCCGAGTAGGTGTTGATCCTAATTAGGGTCTTCGGCCATAGCAGTACCCAACCCTTCAGTGAGGCCAGATTCAACGGGCTATCGTCATCGGCACCATGCGGTTGATTAGGAGGAAACAAATCCTCATAGCCCGGTAACGCCCGATCCACTTCAACCCGGTAAACGTCATCCTCCATATCTCGTGTGTGCCACTTCTTATCCAGGGGCCGAAGGATGGACCCCCTCGCGACGTCTTTGAGTTTGCCGTTTACTCTCATCAGGAAGGTGCATGGCGTTGAGAGCACCTGCGAGAACATGTGTATGGCGTTAGAGAGAGGGCAAGGATGACGAAACTAATATATTAACTTGATGTACACATGGGTTAATTACCGTGAGGGCGTTGAGCTCGGCTAATGTCGACTGGCCGGCACATGCGGCGGCGGGCGTGCAAGTGACGGAGGGGCTGCTACCCGGCATGGACGGTGAATCCCTAGCACCAGCGACATTGCCGGCGGCCGGAGGAGTCTCCATTATAACATTGTCATTGCCGGCGGACGGCGGCGCCATCGAGTTGCTGCCGTCGAAGCTAACCACTTGCATTTTCGGGGGGGGGGGGGCTTGTTTGCCACCCTCATACCACGCGTGTAGAGCGTTGAAATCTGCTTGGACTGAAGCGGCGACTTCAGCTTTGACTTCAGGTACGAGCGTAGCTTTGAGTTGCGGTACCAGTTGCGGTACCAAACCAGCTTGGACTTGGGCTAGGATTGACTCCCTCATTTCCTCCGCCTCCCGCTGCTTCCTCTCACTGCGCGCATTTTTATCGGCCGCAGACGACAGGCCATAGTGACCATGCTTGTAGCCTGTACCGGTGCCAGCCACACGGCCTCTATGCGGCCTTCTCGTCGGTGAATGCTCATTAACGATGTTTAGCGCCCGTACGAGAGGCTTGTCCCAGGCTACCCTGCTCGTCGACGCCTGGGAGGAGGAGCCTTCGTCACATTGAAAAAGTCTTTATCTTTCTTCTTCCTGCGGAAGAAACGCGAACCATTTAGAAATGTTGCTACTATTATATAAACGATACTTGATCTAATTAAACCGGTAAATTGCTTACCAGTTTTTTCTCCAACGCCAGGACCTTCTTGTCGTTCGTGAACCAAATTATGTCGGTTACGACCTTCGGGTCCGTGACAAGTTCCCCGGTTAGTTTCTTCTTATGGTACCGGGACCTGATGAATCTTCTTTCAAGCAGGTCCTTGTACTTGAGCCAGGGGTTCTCAATGCCGGCATTTACATACGCCTCGTCCTCCTTCGCCCAATAGGGCTCCTTTCCCTCGTACCCACGGCTCCCAAGGTTGTGGTTGCCGATGTTAAGCTCCCGCATTTCCTTCCCCCACAACTTGCGATTCTTGGTTGCTTGTAGCTCTTCATTGGCCACAAAAGCATCAAAGTCCGCCTGGGTGACATGCGGAAAGGCGGAGTGGACCTCTTCGAAACCTTTGCCCTCAGCAATCAGCTTCCGCACCATGTACTTATAGCTGCTGAGGTGTTTGGTGAACTTCAGGAGGGCTTGTGAGTTCACAATGTTATTGGTTTGATGACTGGAGGCGTAGTCGCCTAGGAACTTGTATCGTGCGTGCAACCTCGCAATGAGCTGGGCTCGCAAAGGCGCTTTGCTCTCAGCTCGGAGGTCCATCTCGTTGAGATTGACGACCTCTCGGAGGATACATGCCAGTTGGTTGCCGTACCCCTTGGCAACATCCTTAGGCTCCACCGGCAAACCACTAGCGGGGTCCACCTCTTTGACTGTGTCTCTGCCGGTGCCGACCGTGTTTTGGCGCCTTGCCTTCCGCGGCCTCTTGGAACCACTTGTCCCGGTGCCACTACTCCCGGCGGCGCCGCTAGGATCGTCGCCGCTTGTCTCGCCGCCACCCCCGGCGGCGCCGGTTGCCTCGTCGCCGCTTGGCGCGTAGGTACTACCCCCGGCGGCGTCGCTTGCCTCGTTGCTGCTTGGCTCGTCGCCACTACCCCCAGCGTCATCCTCCATCTCATGGTCCTCGTCGCCGCCAACACCAGCGGCCTCGGCATCCTCCTCCGTCCTAAAGAAGTGCCTATTGTAGTGCTCCTCTAACTGTTCTTCAGACGCCATGGTGGCTTGCACTAATAGAAGATGAAAAAGAGTTAGAATTCACGGAAAAATTCGGCATGACCTTTGCTAAAAATTGGTCATGCCGAGTGCTAGAATTGCCGGAACGGAAATGAATCGACATTCCGGCACTCAATAGCAACTCAATCCCTGTAACAGAAATGCAAACACATATAGGAATTTTCTCCAATTACATAACTCAAAATGTAGCAGCAACAATAGTAGCAGAAACATCTTAACTCTCAAGTTACATAACTCAAAATGTAGCAGCAACAATAGTAGCAGCATGCAGCAACAATAGTAGCAGAAACAATAGGAGCAGCAGCATTGCATGTACTACAACCAGTATAGAGAGCATTTTACATCCCTGGCATCCCTGGCAGCATTACTGCTTAATTACAACAGAAATACAGCCTTGGCTCTCCAGCTTATTCCCTGGAAGTTCAGATTCAAATTGAAATTATGCCTTGCTTATTTTCAGAAAGCGACAGCGAGATCAAAACCCAGCTGAGAAGTCACTCTGTGCTAATCTTCCCAAAGCATGACCATTTTTTCTCAAGAACAGTAGCAGTAGCAGTAGCATGACCAGTAGGAGTAACATGTAAAGCATTTGCTACTGCATTTCATCATTTAAAGCAAAACCTAAATGAGAACCAATTTTTATCATTTGTCCTAAACAAGCAACTAGACCTGCTACATTTTAAATCCTAAACCAGAGAACTATGCCAGGGGATGGTTTTGTAGATTTTTTTGCTTACTGCATCTGGTTCTACTTAATTCATAATGTCATAGCTATGATAAGTTTCATTGCCAGTAGCATGCATTTCAGTAGCATCTGGTTCTACTTAATTCATAAATTCAGTAGCATGCATTTCATTTTCTTTTTTCAACAGCACTTGTTCTTTTTATGAACTAAACCTACTGCTAGCACTTGTTCTTTTTAAATTAAGTAAACCTACTGCTAGTGAACATCAAAATTTAGTACAGTACTACAGGTCCAGGGTCTAACCAATAACTGGAACCAAACAACAGCATAGTCATGGATTTAAGCAACAGCATAGTCATGGACTAGAGTAGCACTTACAGTAGCACTTAGCATTTGATAGCACTTACAGTAGCATAAAGTAGCATAAAAGTAGCTAGCTACTTCACTTGCATTTCATCTAAACCAACTAAACCAACATATATAAAGTTCATTTTCAACTTGATTGCTGTATCATTTAAACCTACTGCATCATTTTATTTCTAGTTGAAAAATTACAGAGAGCATTTCATATATCTAGCATGAACCATTTTTTACAATAGCATGGACTGCAATAGCATTTTCTCTGGTTTTTACAATAGCATGGACCATTAAGCATTATTAAACTAGAGAATAAATGCAGTAGAATTTCAAACAATGTAATGCAATGCAACCTGTCGTGGTATCGTCACGGCATATGCCATAGGGTGGCTAATCAAAGTGGTTCCTGAGGGATCTCACGGCGGTATCCGGATGCGGGTATGGGGACGAGCGACACGGCGACGTACCCAGGTTCGAGGCCCTCCGGTGGAGGTAAAACCTCTACTCCTGCTAGAGTGTATATGATGATCACACAATACAATGGTGCTCCTAGAGCTGTGTCCGGCTGCTCCTGGGAGGCTAAGGGAGACGATGGTCTCTCTCACAGGGCAGCGCTAGGGGTGGAATGAAGTGAGAATGATCGGTCCCCCGCACGAGAGGGGGTAGTGCGGCTTATATAGGCACTGGCACTTTACATATAAGACCCTATAGTCTACTGGCCGGCTTGGCCGGCTTCGACTTCCGCTCCTTCCCGAGGCGGTGACGTCAGGAGCCGTTGAGGCCTCATGGCCTGTCCCATCCAGCTGCCACGGTCAGCGGTATGGAGAGGAGGTGTCCCTGTCGCCGTCAGCCACTGTAGCCAGTACGGCTCGTCGTAGACCATGATGGCCTGTCCGGTGCGTGGCACTATTGCTCTACAGTGCCCCGCGCTTTACGGAAGATGAAGTCATCGTGGACTTTGGGAACCCGGATCACCAACCCGGTTCCTTCTAGTGCAAGACTCGCCAGCCTCGAGTCGGTCTGAGGTACAAACCCCCAGTCGGATATGGCTTGTAGAAGCCGGCCCAGCTACAGCATTGGCGGCCGTAGCCAGGCCGACTAGGACCTAGAGCCAGCCGGCTTCCGGACCAGCCGGCCACGGCGCCAGCCGGCTGCACCTCAGCCGGCCTTTGCCGCGAGCCGGCCAGTGGCCAGCCGGCTGCTCCGCGTCCATTGCCCTACCCGGGGTCTTCCCCCCGACATTAGCCCCCGAAGCTGGCAAGGTCCTGCGTTTAGAAGGACCTAGGCAGGTTTTCCTGGCTTCTCGAATATATTTGACGGCACTTGGAGGGGCCGACTGAGAATTTCCATTCAGCCGGCTATGCCCTCACCCGGCTCGTTCCTGCCGACTGCTTCTAGCCGGCCACTTTTTTACACTTATACAGCTTTTGCTTTCTCGCAAGTTTTGGTGGCGTCTCCGCCTTGCTGATGACTTTTGGTCCGAGTTGAACTTATCGTCCGGCTCCGGCTTGCGGCGCGCCGGAGTCTCCGCCGCCTCGGGTCCTGCACCCGACTTGACCGGTCTGACGCCTGGCTCTGCGGTCGGTTCGTCTGGTCACATCAATGTTCCCTCCGGATCCGGTGCGGTCGTGGGCGACGTGGTGTGGCCGTTTTCGGTAACTGCTGTGGTCGTGGGCGGAGTTATGGCGCAGTAAATCCGGGGACGTGGCCCACTTTCGCCACTTGGAGGCCAACCGCCCGCGGAAGGAGGCTATAAATGCCGCGGGGGAGGCATCGAGGCGGCCACTTGCCCCTTTCTTCCTCCTCGCGCTCCCGCTCCGCTCCTTCTCTTCCTTCGAGCTCTTCACTGCTCCGACGCGGTTCCTCCACCGTTCTCCTTGCGAACTCCGGCGGGCAGCTGCCCCGACGTTCTTCCGCCAGGCCGCCGCCGCCACTCCACCAATCCGGCGCCACGGGGCCGCGCGTTTCGACGGAGCGTCCTCAGCCGCCGTCGTCGCCGCCGCCGTCGCAAGGTTCTTCTTCGCCCTTTCGCCTCTCGTGGTCATCTTCATCTTCTTCCTCGACAATGGCCTCCCCTAGCGGATCTTGGAGGGGCTCGTACATGCGGGAAGACGACATCGAGCGGTTGGTGCGCCTCCGGCGGATCCCGCGGTCGGTGGTCACGCGGGCGCCCGGCGAGGAGATGGAGCCCACGCCGGAGCCCGGCGAGAGCGTCATCTTTGGCGCGCATCTCGATCGTGGGCTGGGCCTGCCGGCTTCCACCTTCTTCCGGCAGTTCCTCGACAACTTCGGCCTGCAGCCGCACCACCTGCCGGCCAACGCGTGCGTCCTCCTCAGCTGCTTCGTGGCGTTCATGGAGGCCTATGCCGGCTTGTGGCCAGACATCGACTTCTGGAGCCGGCTGTTCTACTTGAAGGCGCAAACCACCGAGGGCCGCCTGCGGGCTTGCGGCGCCGCCTCGATCTACACTCGGCCCGGTACGCCTTTCCCCAAGATCCCCACCATTGACTCGGTGAAGAACTGGCAAATGTCGTTCTTCTATGTGCGCAATGAGGGGCAGCTCGTCGACCGGATCAACCTGCCGGAGTACAATCCGGCTCCTCCAGTCGGCCGGATCAACTGGAGCTACAACGCCCGCACGGCGGACCCGGACGCTGAAGTGAATCAGCTCTGGGATTTCCTGGGGGCGGCCGTCGCCAACGGGCTGACCGCCGAGGATCTCCTCTGCACCATCGTCGAGCGCCGGGTGCTGCCGCTCCAAATGCGCACCCACAAAATCGGGCACATGTCCGGCCGGTTCGACCCGAACCGGACGTCCAAGGCGCCGCTCTCCAAGGCCCAGGTGGCCAGCCGGGTGAATAACATCACCAAGGCGAACGTGGCGGACGACTGGAGCTACGGGCTGGCGCCCCACGACAGGGACCACCTACCCGAGCAGGTAAGCTTTATGTTTTTACCGGCCTCTGGCTTGCGGCTGCGAGGCCGACTTCCTTTGCTTTTGCCGACTTCCGGCTTGCTGTTTGCTTATGTTTTCTGTCTTTCTAGCTCTTTGAGCGCCAGGACGCCGAGGACGGCGACCTGGCGACGAAGAGGTGGACGCCGGATCACGTCGATCCGGCTGACCAAGCCGGCGACCAGGCTGGCGACGACGACCTGCTGCAGGCGCCTGATCTAGGTGGCCAGGGGGAGCACAATCCGCCCCCTTCACCGGAGCAGCAGGAGGACGAGGAGCCGGCGACGTCCGCCACGGGGCCAATCCCCGCCGTGCCTCTGCGCACGAGGCCGCCAAGCACCACGGTGACTTCGGCGCCCAAGGGGAAGAAGCGGGCCAGCGAGCCTCGCTCTACTGCCGCCTTGGAGGCGAAGGCGAAGAAACTCCGCCGGCTGCAGCCGAGGAGGGTTCCGGAGCAGGCCGGGTGAGTTCTCTTTTCTCTTTCTTGTTTGATTCCTTTTCTTTCCTTACTTTTTATGCTTATCTTTTCTTTGTTTGTCCGGCTAGGGCCCCCATCAAGTTTGCCCAGGGCGGCGGCTCCCGGCAGACTCCGCGCGTCGCGTCGCCGCCTCTGCGCCAAAGGAGGGAACCGACGCCACAACCAACATCGCGCGCGCCCACGCCGCTACCGCCTGCGGGTACTCCGCCTCCTGCAGGGGCACCTTCCTCCGCCGTGCCGCTGGCCTCAGCGCCTGATCGCGGCAAGCGGGCCGAGCCGACGCGGCAGCCGACGCTGGACGATATGTTCCCGCGCCGGACACGTCTTCTGGACCCAGCCGCTAGGGCCGGGCGGGGCATACCGCCTTCAACCGGAACCGGAGCCGGCAGAGCTGCGCCGCCTGCGACTGGAGCCGGAGCCGGCAGGGCTGCGCCGTCTGCGACCGGAGCCGGTACCAGGCCAAGCGTGGTGGTGCTGGATGAGAGCCCGGAGGGGGCGCCTCAGGCGCCGGAGACAGCTGCGCCGGCTGGGCCGTCTGCCGCGCCTGGAGCGTCGCCACCGCCGGAGCCGACGATAGAGGAGCCGGCCAGGCGGGAGCCGGCAAGAGATGAGCCGGCGCGCACGAAGGGCACCGACTCGCGCGCGCTGGTGAGGACGGGAGCCCCATCGGCGCCACAGCAGGGCCTGCACGTGGCAAAGGGTGCTCTTCTCCTTCAGGTGTCGTCCGCCTCCGACTCCAGCCTTGGCTCGGCTGCCACTATGGAGCAGGCGTGGCTCCGCGCCGACTCCTACGAGGTGACCAGCCGGGAGGGGAACCTCGGCCAAGCATCGGTGGAGATGTTCTTCTCCAGCCTGCAGGCTAACCTCAAGGCTAGGGCTGCCGAGGCCGCGGCCAACGTTGCCAAGGTGGAGGAAGCCAACAAGGTATGCTTCATCTGTTTTTGATTTGGTTATCATCCTGGTAGCCTTCCGAGGCATGGGTCGGCTGCTTGGAGCCGGCACGGGTTTCGCCTAGCATACTGATTTTTCTTTTTTCCTTAGGCTGTGGCGGATCGGCGCACCACTCTGTACAACCGCGCCGTGACCCACTACCACAAGGCCAAGCTGGATCGGGCCGACTTGGCCCGCGAGCTGGAAACCGTCAAGGGTAAGATTTTGCTTCTTTCGACTCGATGTCCTCTTTCTTTTTAGTCTTGGTTGGCTGATGTTTCTTTCCGGCTGTCTTGCAGTTGAAGCCGCCAAGGTCCCGCTGCCGGAGGCGGATCTCCGGGCTGCTCGCGCCCAGTGCACCGAGAGCGAGGAGGCGGGCCGATCTGCCACCGCCAAGCTCAAGCTGGCTGAGCAGGAGCTGACGCGGCTGCGCCTGCTGGAGCAGAACCACCTTGCTGAGCTCAACTCCCTCAGGACGGCGGAGAAGGAGAAGGTGGAGGATCTGAGCCGGCGGCTGACGGAGGTGGAGAAGCAGCGGCGCTTGCGGGGAGGAGGTCACCACCAAGTCCACGGAGCTGACGGCTACCGCCAAGCGCTGGACGGACGAGATTGGCGCGCTTGATCGCGGCTTGTCGGGTGAGTGCATCTCCATGTTCCTTTCCCTTTGCCGGCTTTCGGCTGTCGGCTGCCGGCTTTTGTTGGCAGCCGGCGGCAGAAACTTTTCTTCGGAATCTCCATCTTCGGGCTGGGGGCAGTCGGTTCTTGCCGGCTGCCGCCAGGCTTTTTCTTTTATCCTTCGAAATCTCCATCTTCGGGCTGGGGGCAGTCGGTTCGTGCCGGCTGCCGCCAGTCTTACTTTAGAGCTTCGGAATCTCCATCTTCGGGCTGGGGGCAGTCGGCTCGTGCCGGCTGCCGCCAGGCTTACTTTAGGACTTCGAAAATTTCCATTTTTCAGCTTATTTCGGCTTTGATGACTTCTGACATGCTTTTTCTTGCAGCGGCCTTCCCGGAAATGCAGGACGCAGCCTTGGCGGCCGTTGGCGTTGCGCGCGAGTCCAGGAGGCGGGCGACTGGCGAGGGCAGTTCGGAGTACTTCAGCATGGAGGACTACATGGCGTCCATGGCTGCCCGCGTCGAGCCCATCACCAAGCTTGGTTGGGAGCTCCGGAAGGCGGCTGAGGAGCTGGTGCCGATGCTGTGGCCTGAGGAGGCGGTGCCGCAAGATATCTCCAATCTCACCTCCCTGATGGAGCGGGCGTCGGATCGCTTCCTCGACTGGAAGGAGTCGGCCACACGCGCTGGTGCCGACATGGCTCTGTCCTTCGTCCTCTCTTGGTACAACGAGGTGGACCTGGGGCAGCTCGAGTTCCGGCGAGCCGGCGTGGAGGACAAGCTCCCAGCCGAACACAAGACCGCCCGGCTTGCCCGAGCCAGCGCCATCGCCGACTTCGTCGACAAGGGCGTCTTTGTCGCGGACCCGAACCCTCCTCTGTCCGATGAGGAATACATGGAAGATGAGGAGGCGGAAGACGTGCCCGAGGACGACCCGGCAGCCGGCTCCGCTGACGCCCCTCCGGCTTATCTTACCTGCTTTTCAGTTGTTCTTTTGCCAAGACAGTTTATTAAATCCCCGGGATGCCGGGTGCATATGTATGGATATAACCGTCCTTTAATTGTGTCACATTTTAATGTGTTTGTTAATCATTTGTGTGCCGAGTTGCTGTCTTTCGACTCGTTCACTTTTTCCCATCTGCCCCACTCTTTGGCTGTGCTCTTGCCGGTCGTACGTCCGACTTGCGATCCGTCGCCGGATCAAGAGCGGGCCGCTGGGTGAGGCCGACAGTATTTCAGTCGAACGAGCTGAATTCGGCAATCCGGCACTTTTATGAAAAGTTGCAAGTCAACTCGCTTTTACTCTTTCCCTTAGTCGTTTTTCGCGTGCCGGCTCCCTAGGCCTTACTCCCGCCACGGACAGCGGGTTGCGGTCCGTAGCTGGATCGGAAGCTACATCGGAAACCGGATCACGTTACTGAGCCGACCGCGTGAGAGGGTTCAAGCCAATTGGCGAAACGAAGTAGAGTACGCGAAAAACTTGTCGGAAACGGCGCTCTTGGCGCGTGCTTTTTCATAGCTCACAAAAGGGATACAGGGGATACATACATTCTTGCTCTCATGTGTAAAATGGGCGGAGTAAGTTGACATTCCAGGGACGTTTAGTCTCCTCGTCAGCCTTGTCCGGCTTGTTTTTCTTAGCCTCTTGGGCATCTATGAGATAGTAGGAATCGTTGCCTACTGCCTTGCTCACGATGAAGGGACCCTCCCATGGGGATGACAATTTATGCTGTCCGGCTGTCCGCTGGATCAGCCGGAGCACTAGGTCTCCTTCTCGGAATGCTAAGGGCTGGACCTTCCGGCTGTGATAGCGTCGGAGGCTTTGCTGGTAGATGGTAGATCTGGACGCAGCTAGCAGCCGGGCCTCTTCGACCAGGTCGACTCCATCTTCGCGAGCTTCTTTGGCTTCGGCTTCTGTGTAGAGCTTGATCCTTGGCGCGTCGTGCTCGATATCAGTTGGCAAGACGGATTCGGCCCCGTACACGAGGAAAAATGGTGTGAAGCCGACTGAGCGGTTTGTCGTTGTGCGCAGACTCCATAGCACATTGGGCAGCTCTTCAATCCAGCAGCCGGCTGCTCGCTCGAGCGGCTCCACCAGCCGGGGCCGGATGCCGGCTAGGACCAAGCCGTTAGCCTTCTCCACTTGTCCGTTGGACTCTGGGTGCGCCACAGAGGCTAGGGCCATCCGGATCCCCATTTCCCCGCAATAGCGAGAGAAGATGCCTTGGGAGAAATTGCTGCCGTTGTCGGTGATAATGCTGTGAGGGTAGCCGAATCTCACAATGATTTCCTTGAGGAATGTGACGGCTGTGGAGCCGTCCAGCTTCTTGATTGGCTTGGCTTCGATCCACTTGGTGAATTTGTCAATCATCACCAAGAGGTGTGTCATGCCGCCTCGCGCTGTTTTGAACGGACCCACCATATCCAAGCCCCATACGGCAAACGGCCATGTGATGGGGATGGTTTTCAAGGCGGAAGCCGGCTGGTGTCTCTTCTTTGCGAAGCGCTGACAGCCGTTACACTTCTTCACCAACTCTTCTGCGTCTCTGAGCGCAGTCGGCCAGTAAAAACCGTGCCGGAAAGCTTTGGCCACTATGGCCGGAAAGCAATACCTGCCGCCTGTGCCGGAAAGCTTTGGCCACTATGGCCGTCCCAAGCCGTTGCGCATCTTCGAGCCGTCGAAGTGCATCTTCCAGTGTGTGGAGTCTGGCACAGGCGGCAGGTATTGCATCTCAGCCCGGTCGACGAAGAAGTCCGCGAGGATCTGCGACTTGATGGCTGTGCGTGGCTCGTAGAGGATGGTGTGGGCGGCTAGCTCCAGGGCCCACTTGGCAACCCGGCCGTTGGCATCCTTGCTGCCGATGATTTCCGCCAAGGGCGCTGTGGCAACCACCTTGATGGGGTGCTCTTGGAAGTAGTGCTTGAGCTTCTTGGCCGCCATGTAGACGCCGTAGGTGACCTTCTGGTAGTGGGGGTAGTTTTGCTTCGACTGGGAGAGCACTTCGCTAAGGTAATAGACTGGCCGCTGAACCAGCTGCTCCCTGCCGGCTTCTTCACGCTCCACCACCAGGACAACGCTAACCACTCGGTTGGTGGCTGCGATGTACAACAACATCGGCTCCATTGAAGCCGGCGTTGCAAGAATTGGCGCGGTTGAGAGTACGCGCTTCAAGTCACGGAAGGCTTCCTCCGCCTGCGGTGACCAGACGAACTTGTCCGCCTTCTTCATCAATTGATACAGGGGCAGTGCCTTCTCCCCCAGCCGGCTGACGAAGCGGCTCAAGGAAGCCAGGCAGCCAGCGAACTTCTGGACGTCCTTGAGGCACTGCGGCAGTTCCATCTTCTCCAGGGCACTGATCTTCTCCGGGTTGGCTTCGATTCCTCGCTGAGAGACGAGGTAGCCGAGGAGCTGGCCAGACGGCACGCCGAATGTGCACTTGGCCGGGTTGAGCTTCATCCGAAATCTTCTCAGATTGGTGAAGGTTTCTCTCAGGTCATCAAGGAGGGTAGTCGTCTCCTTGGTCTTTACAACGACATCATCCACATATGCGTGAACGTTTCTGCCGATTTGATCCTGCAAGCATTTTTGCATGCACCTTTGGTAGGTGGCGCCTGCATTTTTCAAGCCGAACGGCATAGTCGTGTAGCAGTAAGCCCCGTACGGGGTAATGAACGAAGTCTTTATTTGATCATCCGGATTCAAAGGAATCTGGTGGTAGCCTGAATAGGCATCTAGAAAAGACAACAGTTCACAGCCGGCAGTCGAGTCTATGACTTGATCTATGCGCGGCAGGGGGAAGGGATCCTTCGGGCACGCCTTGTTCAGGCTGGTGTAGTCGATACACATGCGCCAGGAGCCGTTCTTCTTCAAGACCAGAACCGGGTTCGCCAACCAGTCCGGGTGCAGCACTTCCATGATGAAGCCGGCAGCTAGGAGCCGGGCGATTTCTTCACCGATGGCCTTCCTTCGTTCTTCGGCGAAGCGCCTGAGAGGCTGCCTCACCGGCTTGGCTTCAGGCCGGACGTGGAGGTGATGCTCAGCCAACTCCCTCGGCACACCCGGCATGTCTTTTGGAGTCCATGCGAAGATGTCCCGATTCTCACGGAGGAAGCTGGTGAGCTCGCTTTCCTATTTCCTGCTCAAGCCGGCACCGATGGTGACGTACTTGTCCGGCTGCGCCGGGTCCAGCTGCTTCTCGGTGGGTTGCCTGCAGCCGGCATGTCTGTCTGCGCGGCCTTGGCGAGGGCGACGGCGTCGTGGATGAGCTGCTTCTCGGTGGCGATGACCAGCGTATGGGCCATCTTGGAGCTCTGCGTGGCGCAGTCCATGGAGCGGCGATAATCGCCGGCTATGGTGATGACCCCCTTGGGGCCAGGCAGCTTCATCTTCAGGTACCCATAGTGGGGCACCGCCATGAACTTGGTCAGGGCCGGCCTGCCCAGGAGCGCGTGGTAGGGACTCACGAGGTCCACCACCTCGAACTCGATCTGCTCGGTGCGGAAGTGATCCGGCTTCCCGAACATCACCTCCAGCGTGATCCGGCCAATCGGCTGGCAGCAGTGGCCCGGCACGATGCCATGGAAGACGGTGGGGGTGGGACGCAGCTCGGCTTCTTGGATGCCTATCTTGCGGGCGGTGTCGCGGTAGAGGATGTTGATGCTGCTGCCGCCGTCGATGAGGACGCGCGAGAAGCGCACGTTGCGCCGGGTTGTGCCGATGGTGGGGTCGAGGACCATGGCGTAGCTGCCCGGCTTCGGCAGGACAGCCGGTGTGTCGCGGCGATCAAAAGTGATGGCCTGCTTTCCGACCGGGCCAGGTACTGGGGGACCGGCGGTATGACCGCGTTGACCTCGAGGGAACGGCTCTGCTGGCTCGTCTTGTCCTCGGGCTCGGAGGTGAAGATGATGTAGGCAGCATCTTCGGCCAAATATCGGCCGCCATGGTGCACTTGGTTAGCCTCGTGGTGCTCGAGGTTGGCGTTCTCTGCGCCGGCTGCGCCGCCCGGCCCGCCGGCTGGAGGCGGCGGGGGTGGAGGCGGGAGAGGTTCACCGCTTGTCAGCCGCTTCATGAAGTGGCAGTCGCGGGTGGTGTGGTTGGAGGGGTTCTTGCCGCTGTGGTACTTGCACGGCGAATCGAGCATTTGCTCGAAGGTATACTTCGGCTTCCACTGCCGGTCTTGCTTCTGGCGGCGGCTGCCGCCTGCCGCGTTGTCTGACACGGCGGCTACGTGGGCGGAGCCGTACCGGCGGTCCGGCTGGTCGCTGTGACGCTTGCCGCGGTAGTTGTCCCGCCGGCTGCCATGAGAGGCGCCGTCTGCCGGCTTGTGCTCAGCCGGCTTGTTGTTGTCCCTTCTTGCTGGGGCCGGTGAAATATCAGCCGGCACCTTGCCGGCTTCCTCAGCCAGCGCGTACTTGTCCGCGATGGCCATCAAGGCGGCCATCGACTTGGGGTCACTGCGGCGCAACTTGTGCCACAGCATGGTGTTGGGCCGGCAGCCTCCCATGAAGAAGCTGATGGCTTGGATCTCGTGCACACCCTCGCAGGAGTTGCGCATCTCGCACCAGCGCGTCAGGTATGCGCGGTCCGTCTCGTCCGGGCCCTGCTTGCACATCTCAAGTTGCTGAGGGCGACCCGGCCGGCGATAGGTGCCGGTGAAGTTGCTGACGAAGGCCTCTTCGAAATCCAGCCAGCCGTTGATGCTGCCGGCTGGCAGGTTGTTGAGCCAGGTGCGGGCGGAGCCGACCAGCATCAGGGGGGAGTAGCGTACCGCCCAACGCTTGTTGCCTCGAGAGATGCCGACTGCGGTGGAGTAGTCCTGCAGCCAGTCCTCCGGCTTGGCGGTGCCGTCGTACTTGGGCGTGTCGCGGGGGAGCTGGAAGCCATCGAGCACGGGGCCCGAAGCACTTGGGGCAAGCCGGCGCCTCCTCTTCCGCGATGCGGGATTCGACCAGCCGATCGAGGCGATCTCTGACGTCGAGGGGCTCGATGCGCGGGCCCAGACGGGAGCGTGCCGGCTGGCGAGCGCCGCTTGCTTCCGGAGCCGGTCGGTGCTGGCGGCGGGGCTCGGAGTCTTGCTCCTGGTTCCGGCTTGGAGGGGGCCGGCTGCGGCTGCTGCCGCTAGGCTGGTGGCTCGGCCGGCTCGAGCTTGCATGTGTGGCCCAGGAGTCACGGTGCCGGCTTGGTGCTGGGGAGGCGGACTCGGCCGTGTCCCTGGCGCCTTCCCTGTCGTTGCCTGCAGCACCACGAGCGTGGGAAGCTCTGGGGGCATTGACATACCTGGGGTCGGCCGCCTGCTTGGTGGCTGCGTTGAGCAGCTCAGTCACCCGCTTGGTCTGGCGGCGTAACTCTTCGCCTTGAAGGCGGCTCAGCTCTTCTGCGGCGGCCTGTGCCGCGCGCATGTTCTTGTCGGGGGTGTTGTAGACGGGTTGTTTCGCGGACGGAGTCGGCGAGGGAGCGCCGTCGCGGGCGATCTCGGCGCCAAGGTCGCGGCCCCTGCGGCGGATCTGGCCGGCTCGGCTAGGCTCGTCGCCGCCTGGAGTGAGGCCGTGGGCGCGGTTGTACTCGCGCTGGGTGATCTCCATCTGGCGCTTAGCAGCAGCCAGTTCTTCGGTTTGCTTGAGGAGGAGCTGGCGGTGCGCCTCCAAATCTGCCTCGATGGTGGTGGGGTCGGCGCCACGCGTGAGCGGGGTGCTCAGCCTTGCCCGAACTTCGTCCAGCTGGGACGGTGGTGGTGGCGCTTTTGGGCCCGAGCCGGAGGCGTTGGGGTCGACGTTGCGCTCCAGGTTGGGACCACGTGTGCGCGGGTTCTTGGTGGGGAGCTCCTCGCCAGCCATCATGACTTGCACGACGGCGGGGCTGGCGGGAGCGCTGCTGCCGGCTCGCGGAGGAGGGCTTGCGTAGCGCAGCACCTGCCGCGGGTAGCGCGGCGGTGCGACGGTGGCGACGTAGACGTCGTGGCCACCGAAGGAGATGACGCTGCCGCCGGCTGGGAAGGGCCGATCGGCGAAGCAGCCAGCATTGTCGCTGACGCAGTCGAGGGAGCCGAATCTCCAGATCAAGCCTGAAGCGACTCGCTCGCCGGTGGTGATGGTGAGGCCCGTCCGGATGAAGACACCGGCCGAGGATGCTGAAGGCCCCACGGTGGGCGCCAAATGTCGTGGTATCGTCACGGCATATGCCATAGGGTGGCTAATCGAAGTGGTTCCTGAGGGATCTCACGGCGGTATCCGGATGCGGGTATGGGGACGAGCGACACGGCGACGTACCCAGGTTCGAGGCCCTCCGGTGGAGGTAAAACCTCTACTCCTGCTAGAGTGTATATGATGATCACACAATACAATGGTGCTCCTAGAGCTGTGTCCGGCTGCTCCTGGGAGGCTAAGGGAGACGATGGTCTCTCTCACAGGGCAGCGCTAGGGGTGGAATGAAGTGAGAATGATCGGTCCCCCGCACGAGAGGGGGTAGTGCGGCTTATATAGGCACCGGCACTTTACATATAAGACCCTATAGTCTACTGGCCGGCTTCGACTTCCGCTCCTTCCCGAGGCGGTGACGTCAGGAGCCGTTGAGGCCTCATGGCCTGTCCCATCCGGCTGCCACGGTCAGCGGTATGGAGAGGAGGTGTCCCTGTCGCCGTCAGCCACTGTAGCCAGTACGGCTCGTCGTAGACCATGATGGCCTGTCCGGCGCGTGGCACTATTGCTCTACAGTGCCCCGCGCTTTACGGAAGATGAAGTCATCGTGGACTTTGGGAACCCGGATCACCAACCCGGTTCCTTCTAGTGCAAGACTCGCCAGCCTCGAGTCGGTCTGAGGTACAAACCCCCAGTCGGATATGGCTTGTAGAAGCCGGCCCAGCTACAGCATTGGCGGCCGTAGCCAGGCCGACTAGGACCTAGAGCCAGCCGGCTTCCGGACCAGCCGGCCACGGCGCCAGCCGGCTGCACCTCAGCCGGCCTTTGCCGCGAGCCGGCCAGTGGCCAGCCGGCTGCTCCGCGTCCATTGCCCTACCCGGGGTCTTCCCCCCGACACAACCAGGGAGCATTCTTTCTTTTTTTCTCTTTCTTTTTTAAACAGAGAACTATATGAATGCAATGCAATGCAACCAGGGAGCATTCTTTCTTTTTAGGGAAGCATCTAATGTAGTAGCATTTCAAACAATGCAACCAGAGAATAAATGCAGTAGAATTTCAAACAATGCAGTAGCATAGCAGTAGCATTTTCATTTCATTTTCCTTTATAGCAGCAGTAACATAGCAATTTATGGCAGCATTTTTGCATTTCATTCTTGTTATGAGCCATGAGCATGAGCAAGCATTTTTGCATTTCATTCTTTTTATATATCAACCAGTAGCATTTTCAAGGCAGTACTACAACTTTATTTCAATTTTTGCTATGAACCCTAAACCAGGGCATCAAATTCCTATGAACCCAGGGCATCAAATTGAATTTGCTATGAACCAGGGCATCAAATTCAAAGAGGGGATCGAACTAGGTCATCAAATTTGCTATGAACCCGGGCATCAAATTCAAAGAGGGGATCGAACCAGGGCATCAATTTGCTATGAACCAGGGCATCAAATTCAGAGAGTAGCGAGGGGATCGAAGAGGGAGGTTAAGAGGGAAGGGGAGAGGGAAGCTTACCGTGGCAGGTGGTGGGCGCTGGTGGAGGGGACGGTGGAGGACGGTGGCGCCGACGTCCCCGGCCTGCTACGCGCGCTCCTCTCGGCGACAGTGGCCCGCTTATTGAATGTTTTTTCTTTCCGGTTTAGTAGTGTGCTGAATCCTACCGGAGTCTTCGACTCTGCTGCTGTCCGCAAATCGGCTTCATGGCAAGCAAGATAAACCGGTAGGGGATAAGCACATGAACTGCGAGAAGGGAGAGCAGGAAAGAACAATCCGGAAAGTTTAACTAACCCCGGTTAAACCGGTTTTTTGCAAAATTTCAAAGTTATTTCTAAGTTCAAGAAGATGCTTGTTTGGTGAAAGAACCTTGTGCTCATACGCCAAAGAACGCCCAGAGAAGGCAGGCAGAGCCAAGGCAAAAGAACCAAGTATGCATCAAATTGGATGCGGAAACAATTGAGGAATCTTTGCAGTGCAGGATAAAGTTAAAACCAAAAGCAAATGTGCTAAAGCAAACTTAGAAATACTTAGCTACCGGTATAACTTACCGGCAGGAAATGTTGTAGCACAACCACAGGCAAACTTAAAGTCTTACATCATAGACCCCGGCATTCCGGGGCAGAATTTAACGAACATTGTTTCAAAGATAAGCAGGATCAACAAACAGATAGCAGGCAAGCACTTCAAAGAGAGTAATCACGCAGCAGGGGCTTCCGGAGGAGCAGCACCGGCATCAGCATCGTCCAGGACCTCTTCTTCGGCTTCACCCTCCTCCTCGTCGAGATAGTCCGTGACGCCAGGAGGGGGAGGGATGAAGGTGCGCATGTCGGCATACTCCGCGATGCGGTACGCGCGATCCTGCCGCTTGGCGGAGAGGATCGGGTCCAGATCCGTTTCTGCGCCTTCGCGCACGCCGGTAAGGGCGTCCAGATTGAGCTCCGGGTACCAGGAGCAGGCGACGCGGAGGGCGGAGTCCGCTCCAGCGCGGGCAGCAGAGCACTGCCACTCGCGGATCCTCTTGCCGGCACCTTTCAGACGGTCGCTGATGAGGGAGAAGGTGTCCGGCACCACCTCGCCAGGCCATAAAGTCCTGTATAGCTGGGTAGCTACATCAGGAATGTCCGAAAGATTGCGGTCTATGCAGCGCATATGGGACACCCGCGCGTTAAGCGCGACCAGATGGTCCTTGGGCGTCCATGGCACGGTGAGATCCGCTTGGCCCTTGTCCTTGCGCTGCGCGTCGACCTTCTTGACGGCATACCTCTGCGAGTCCGGAAAGAGGCCTGTGCAAAGAAAGAAAAAGCTTAAGAAAAAGAGACCGGAAGAAAGAGAGACCGGAGAGAAAAGAATCCGGAAGAAAAAGAGACCGGAAGAAAAAGAGACCGGAGAGAAAAGAATCCGGAAGAAGAGAGACCGGACGGAAAGACAGCGGAAAGAAAAATGGGGTTGAAGGAAAAAAGGCCCGTATGCAGTAGTCAAAGTGTAAAAGAAAAGAACTTACGGAGGGCGAGTGTGTCGGTCTGCAGGATCAGCTGATCGCACTCCTTATGCTCCTCCTCCAGCCGCGCGGCCTTCTCCTCGGCACCCTTCCGGGCCTTGGCCATCTCCTCCAGCTCTGCCCGCAACACCACAGTGGCATTGCAAGCATCCTCCAGAGCCTCGTCCAACTTGGCCGCTGCGGTCACTTCAGCGGCTTTGAGGGCCTTGGGGTGGTCAAGCCCCAGCTGAATCAGCTGAGACTTGAGCTCCTGGTAGCTGGTCTTGAGGGCGTTCAGCTCCTCCTGGTGCTGCCGGTTGAGCTGGTCCTTCTCCCTCAGAATCGGAAAAAGAGTGTTAACAAGGTTACACTAATAAAAATGAAAAGAAACCAAGTTCAAAGGAGAAAGGAAAAAATAGTACGTTGGGCCTCGGCGAGCTGCTCTTTCAGAGTATCGATGGAAGCTTCCGGGATCACTGTTGAACAGAAATTGTAAATATCACAAGGAAAAAAGGTTTCCGGTAGCAAAGATGCCGGTGGAACAAAAACTTACCTTGGCACTTGTCATGTGCCTCAGCGAGCTCCCGGTGCTCCCACAAAAGCTCCTCGAAAAGGGCCTTCCGAGTGTCAGCGGTGACCTGTTCAAGAAAAAGAAGAAATAAGTTAAGTTTTGCGCTAAGAACAAAGTTCTTAACCCGAAACTCGGGATCGGGGCAAGTGCCGGTTTGTGCGGTTTTAAGATAAGTTTTGCGCTAAGAACAAAGTTCTTAACCCGAAACTCGGGATCGGCAAAGTGCGCTTTTGCGCGTTTCTAAGGTAAATTATGTGTTAAGAAGAAGAGGTTTAACCCGAAACTCGGGATCTGGCAAAGGTGCGGTTTCACTCTAAAAACTTAAGTTAAGTTTTGCGCTAAGAGCTGCGCTCTCACCACAAAACTCGGGGACTGGGAAGATAGACAAGAGAGAAACCGGCATGAAACTAAGGAAAAGATAAAGCAAAACCGGAAACAAAGAAACCGGCAAAGGTTGAAAGTTAGTAGAACATACCGTCAGATTGTTCGTGGAGTCATACCACGCGCTGTCAAGCTCTTTTACGGCAGCCCGGAGCCGCATGAAGTGCTCCTCAGAGCACCGATCCCCAACAGGATCAGGTGCCGGCAGCCGATCCTTGCCCATGCCGCGGGTCGCCGGAGTGATGTCCGCGGCGTTCCACTTTTGGGCATACGGCAGGAGGTGCCCCAGGTCCCGGCCTTGGCGCTGGAACTCCGTAATGCGGCCGAGGAGGCCGGTGGCCTTCATGCTGGCGCTTTTGGCAGCCTTGGAGACGTGCAGCACCAAGGGCTGCTGGCCCCCCGAAGGGGCGCTGGAGGCCGTCGCCTTCCCCTTGATGAGCTTGGAGGGCTTGGGCGGCGGCGCGGTAGAAGAGGCCCCGGAAGTCTTGGCCGGCGGCGCGCCAGAGCGGCCTTGGAGGGCTGGGCGCGAGGAGCCTCGAGGCGGAGGCATGAGGATGGTGCGTGGAGAAGGGGAGCGCTAGGAGCGTCACCCGTCTTGGAGCCTTCCGGCGCGGAAGATTCCGGCGCGGACGTTGTCTTTTCGAGGACGGGAGGAGCAAAAGGCTCCGCCCGCCCGGCAGCTTCTTCTTCTCCGGCGCCGGTGTTGCTGGCGCCGGTGTCTTGGTGTTCCGGGAGGAAGGAAAGATCCTCCTCCGTGCGGTGATCTGACAGTGAAGGGGCCGCACGCCCCGAATTTGTTGTGCCCCCCAAAAGGGAGGCAGAGGTGTTGCCGGCACCAGATGGTGCCGGGCTTGAACGAGGAGGAGGGGTTGAGGTCCTTGCGGATCCCTCAGAGCCCGATGGCCTTGGGCCAAGCTTGAGAGCGGGGCTGAGAAAAAGAGAAAAGACAAGTGGTTGAGAAAAAGCAACCGGAGAAGGAACTTAGCAAAAAAGGAGGCAAGCCGGAAAATGAAATTACCCGGAAGCGGTTGGCATCGCTTTGCGCCCGTAGCGGCGCACGCCCACTTCTTTCTCCCCTACGGGCTCCGTCCGGAAGCGCTTGGAGGGAGGAGCATGGCTGGAGCCGGCAGTAGATGCCGGCTGCTTGTTCTTCTGGCCCTGGGCCATGAGTTTGTCCACAAACTCAATGCCGGCCTCGGCGCGCAGGGGCGGCACGCGCTCGTGGATCTGTGAGTTGGATATGGCTGAGAAGCAATTCGCAAGAAAGCGATAATGGCAAAGTATAAGAAGCCGGAAAAGAAAATACCTCGAGCACCACCAGCTCCTCGGGGTTTCCGGTGGGCTCCGGCGGGTCCCGGCCAAGGCGCGCAGCCGGGGTCTTCCCCATCTTCAGGTCCTTCCAAAAGATGTAGGGATCCGGGTCGAAGGAGTCAAAGGCACGCTTCCGGAGAGGTCCTCGCGGCTCTGCCTGGATAGAGGGGAAGCGGTCCCTGGCCTGAAACAAGGTAAAAAAGAAGGTTAGCAAAAGCAGAAACTTACCGGCAAAGACAACCCCAAATTGCGCAATCTCTTACTTCTTGGGTCGGACGGTTAGAGGAACTGAGGGGAAGGAGGCCCCATTCCCAAGTAAAAGGCATAGCAGTTTGACAAATCTGCTTAGCCTTGAGAACAACATCTTTCTTGCTGAGAGCACGGCCTGTGATCTTGGTAGGATCGCCTGGGCCATACATCTCGCTCATCTTATGTGCGCGGCGCTTAAGAGGAAGCACCCGGCGCGATATGAAAGTCCGGATGACATCGTCGGGACAGATGTTGGTCTCCTTCTTCAAAGAGGCCAAGAAGCGCACTACCCGATTGGTCTCGGCATGTTCTGTCCTCGGGTTGTAGCTCCAGTTGGCTCTGCTGGGGGGCCCCTCTTGGTATGAAGGAAGATTGATGCGATCGGCGCGGCCGGTGTTCTTCACGTAGAAGAAAGTTCCTTGCCAGGTGCGGCAAGACTCGAGGCCGGTAAACTTAAGAAAAGTGCTCCCTTGGCGGGAGCCGACGATGCAGGAGCCGCACTGCACGGGCGGCTTGGGCTTAGGAATTTCCTTGCCCTGGACGGAGTTGATCCGCAAGTTAAAGAAACGGGCAAATGTCTCACGAGTGGGACGAATGCCGATGTAAGCCTCCATGAAGGTGGCATAACAAGAGAGATAGAAAATGACGTTGCCAGGAAGGTGGTGAGGTTGGAGTTCGTAGAAATCTAGGAACTCCCGGAAAAAAGTAGAGGCAGGAAGGCCGAAGCCACGCTCAAAGTGAGCGAGAAAAACAACAAACTCGTCGTCTTCCGGATCCGGTTCGATCTCGTCATCCGGAATCCGACAGGAAACTCCTTCCGGAATCCTTCGAGACCGGTACAGCCAATCAATCTCGAACTCAGTAACGTTGGAGCTCATCCAGGCTCCGCGAGTGGGTGGGGAAGGCTCCTCGCCGGAAGATTGGCTGGAGCTGCTAGAGGCTTGGCCAGAGCTACTGGCCTCTTGGCTACCGGAAGCTTGGCTAAAGCTACCGGATTCTAGGTTGCCGCCGGACTCTTGGAGGCTACCGGATTCCTGCTGATTGCCGGAATCGGTCTCCATTGGATCTGAGGCCGTAGATTCACCGGGAGAGGGTCTGCGGCGCTTGAGAGAAAGGGAAGAAGAAGATGCGGAAGAGGATCCCTCGTCAGACATCGCGAGGGTAGGCGGAGAAACAGAAATCCCAGACTCGAACCCCGCGTGAAGATCTACGAGTAAGAGGAAAACCAAAGAAAAAGGAGCAAATAAGAACACCAAAGGCTCAAGATCTGGAAAGCAAGCGAACGGCGAGTAAAGAGAAATTAGTACCAACCTTGAGCGGCGCGGTCGCTGGGGAAAGAGTTTGCTGGCGGTGAAGCGGGTCTGCAGCCGCCTGCGAGCACCGTCGACGGCGAGGCGGAGAAGCTCGCGAAGAAGCACAAATGCGGCGGACGCGAAGAAGTTGCTGCCGAAGGTCTCCGCACAGCGAAGTCCGGCGGCGGCACGGCGTGAGTTCGCCGGGCGCCGGAGCTTGAACGGGCGACGGCGGACGGAGAGCGGCGGAGGCGCAAAGGCGTGAAGCTCTGTGCGCAAAGGAGGAGAATGCGAAGAAGATGAAGAGGAACGGGCAGTTGCGTTTATATAAGAGAGAGAAAGTGGGCGTGGAACCGCTGGGCCGCGGCGGTTCGCCTCGCGGCCCGCGACGGTTCGCACCTTGAGCTGCCACGTGGCGAACGGATACACGCGCGAAAACGGAGGCCACACGGAGGCGCACGCGGGATCCCGAAGAGGTAGTGGGATCCGCTGCGGTGCATTAAATGCGTGCGCGGGAGTCGAAACGATGTGACAGCGGACACTGGCGCGTCGATTCTGATGCGCATGTCAGCGACAGGCGCGGGGCCCGATATATTCTCGACTTCGCCGAGGAAGGAGTAAAGACACATGGTGCCGGAAAAAAGAGGTGCCGGAACAAGCCTTGCAAAGAGAAGAAAAGGAACAAGGGTAAAGGTGCCGGAACTAAGCTCAAGACATGAGTAATTAAACCGGTATCTTAAAAAAGATGAAAACCTGGCATGGTCTGTAGGATAGAATCCTCCAGGCTATACCAGCTTCGGGGACTAATGTTGGGGGGATAACCCCCGGTATGCCAAAGGCATGCCAAACCGGATGGTTTGAGCCATCAAGATACCGGTTTAATGTTCTTACCGGAAGCCTAGTAGGAATCCGGGAGAGCAAGGCTAAGCCGGTACCCCCAAAGGGGTATGCCGGAACCCGGTATAGAAGATACCGGAAAGGAGAGCCTGTCGGCAGGACTGGTCAAAGATTCTCTTCAGAGCAAGAAGACAAGGATGAGCTAAGCAAAGTAACTTTATTCAGAGCCCTGGCACCAAAGAGAGAGGTGACGTCCAAAGAAGCCGGAGGACATCAGCAGCCCTGATTAAAGAGGACTCCGGCGTCACTCATGATTAAAGTAGCTTTGTACAGTAACTCTGTAAAGTAGTTTGTCCAGTCAAAGATGCCATTAGGGTTTCTTGCTCTGTAAGCCACCCTCTCCCCTATATAAGGAGAGGGGGCAGCCCATCTTCACGGGCAAGTATGTACGCGCGTGTATGCATGTAGGCAAAGCCTGTAACTTGTGTGAATCTATGAACATGGTGATCTAGAGGGAGTTCTTCCTTGTGTCTTTCTTCTTCAACCTCTGGCCTTGGCCAAGTTCTTGAGGAAACCATCCGGAACCTCTTCCCACCTGATCGCAAACCCTCCCCCGAATCCTCTTGCGTCCATTCGGCCCCAATCTAAGCCATCCTATGGCATCTGCTCGTTCACCACGACGACAGCGACGCCTCCTCCTCTCGGCGACGGTGTCGACTGCTCCTCCTCTCGGAGGTGACGCCCTGCTCCTCCTTGCAGCGGCGTTCTCCTCCTCTCGACGGCACGGGGGTGGGTGCAGGGCGGCGGCGCGGTTAGCTAGCTAGGGTTCGTGAATGGGGAAGGAGGAGAAAGACAGTCGCGCTTGCGGTTAAGTCCCACGTATAGCCGGACACCCCTTATTGCCGGCGCACCACCTGTTTGGTTCGCCGGGGACAATTATAACCCCGGCGAACCAAACAGGTGGTGCGCCAGCAATAAGGGGTGTCCGGCTATACCTGGGACTTGTCCCCCAGCCCTGGCTGGCTGCTTCCTTTTCTGTTTTTATTTTCTTTTTCTTCATTTCTTTATTTCTTTTCACTTTCTTTTATGTTTCTTTTCTTTTCCCACAAATCCTATACTATTTTTTTCCTTCTATTTTCAAGATAATAACAAAGCAATATGAGTTAATTATGCATTACAAAAAAATGAGTTATACATACACAAAATATTGACCAACACAATATTAATTAGTCATACATAAAATATTGGCCATGACCATATGAGTAGTTATGAATTACACAAAATATGAGTTATAGATTGCAAATAAAGTTTTACATCATCGATTGAGAAGAGTGTTTCACTTTCTTCTTGCTTTTCTTGCTCGTCGTTGAATAATTTAGCCCCGTGTCGTGACTTCTTCTTTTGAAGGGTCGACCTGACCTCGGTAGCGTGGTCCTGCTTCTTCTTGTGGTGTATGTTGTGTCTTCGTCCTCGGATTCTTCCATCATTGGGTCTCCGACTTGTCCTTCGAAGTCTTCCTCGTTGGCGACTCCATCCATTCCGACGATGGTCCTCTTGCCTCTCCTCACGATAACACGGCTAGGCCTGGATGGGTCGGTTATGAAGAAGCATTGGTGCACGTGTTCCGCCGCACCATGGCTCATTCTGCGCGGTGGCGTTCGTGGACTTTGATTTGTTGGCTTTGGGTAGAAACATGGTGGTGAAATACCGGTCTTCTTTTCTGACGCTCTTAGCCCATCTGATACGGAACATCGGCACTTTCTCCCCAGCGTAGCTAAGCTCCCAGATTTCCTCGATTCTTCCGTAGTATCTAGTCTTTACGTCACCCGTCTAGGAATCCATCGTTACCCCTGAGTTCTGGTAAACACTGTTCTTGTCTTTTTCTTCCGTGTAGAATGTGTACCCGTTGATATCGTACGCTTGGTAAGTCATGATGTTGGGCGCGGGGCCATGTGACAAGGCCGATACTAGTTTATCCTTGTCAGAATCCATTGGTGGGGGATTAGCATCAATGTGGTCTTTGAACCAGCGCGCGAAAGAGGAGTTGTGCTCTCTGTATATTTCTGCTTCCGTCATCATCGGCTTGCCACTGTTCTCTATCATGGTTTTGTGCTCTTTCAACCAAGGATCGATCAAGTCAATGTGTTGTAGCGCTACTAAGTTGGCCCTGTCAAAGTCGGAAGTCCGACCAGACATGTGCACGTGCAGTTCCTTCCTTCCATTTTTGTGGCCTACTCCCTCGAACCTGCGGAGGTGCTTGTTTTGAGGCAAACCAACAGGGTCCTCGATGTCTAGATAATTCGTGCAGAAAGAGATGCACTCTTCGGTGAGCCAGCCCTGTACGATGCTTCCATCCGGATGTGACCTGTTACGAACGTATCCTTTAATGACCCCATTCATTCTTTCAAACGGCATCATGTTGTGTAAGAATGCCGGCCCTAGATCGACGATATCATCCATGATATGGACCAACGAGATGGACCATCACGTCAAAGAATGCAGGCGGGAAGTACATCTCAAGCTCACATAGGATCACCACGATCTCTTCTGGAGCCTTGCGAGTTTCTTCACGCTTATCGACTTCCGAGTTATGACGTCGAAGAAGTTACAGAGCCCGATCCAGCGTTGCACGGACATGGTCATCCATTATAACTCGGATTGCAACCGGAAGAATCTGCGTCATCATCACGTGACGGTCATGAGACTTCATGCCGCTGAAGTTTCGTTTCTTGGGGTCCATGTATTCAGCTATTAGCCCGGAGTAACCGAAGGGCACTCTGACTCCTAGAAGGCAATTGAAAAATTGATCGACCTCGGCCGGACTAAAAGTGAAGCAGGAGGGGGGACAGTAATAGTCTGGCTGCTTAATCCTTTTGCGCTTCTGACCGCCGTCCGCCTCCTCCTCCGACTGTCCCTCTTGGGCCGCCGGGATCTGAAGCTCTTCCCTGATGCCCAAAACTTTCAGGTCGTGTCTTGCTTTCGGCTCATCTTTGGTCCGGTCCGGCATGTTGAGAAGAGTGCCAAGCAAGCTCTCGCACACGTTCTTTGTAATATGCATGACATCAAGGCAGTGAGGTGTATCGAGAATTTTCCGACGGCAAGTCCCAAAACACGGACCTCCTTTTCCATACACCAATGAGCGGCGTCGTTTCCTTTTTCTTCTTCTTCTCTCCAGGCTTTTGACGAATCTTTCCCGGCGCAGGGCACTCCTTCCAACCTTTCAGTAATGTATCGATCTCTTCGCCGCTCTTCTTACGTGGAGGTCCTCGGGGTTCATTTGTACCATCGAACAGATCTTCACGCTTTCTCCACGGGTCAGTCTTCTGTAGCCACCTTCGATGCCCCATGTAAACTGTTTTCGAAGAGCCGAGATCCTTACCAAGCTGCAAAAACATCGTCTATTCCATGCACCTAACACATGCCTTGTGTCCATGGCACACCTGGCACGAAATGTAACCGTATCCGAGGTAGTCCTGCACCGTCGTGATCAACGCGGCTCTCAAAGGGAAATATTCTTCCGCGACGGCGTCCCATGTATCTACCCCTTCCTCCGCCCACAACGTTTCAAGCTCCTCCTTTAATAGTTCGAGATACATGTTGATATCGTTTCCTGGCTGTGTCGGCCCTTGAATTAGCATACTCATCTGTATGTACTTCCTCTTCATGCACAGCCAGGGCGGGAGGTTGTAGATCCATACAAACACGGGCCATGTGCTATGTGTGCTGCTCTGGTTTCCGAACGGATTGAATCCATCCGTGCTCGCACCCAACCTGATGTTTCTGGGATCTGCCCCAAAACTTCCGAATTCATTGTCTAATGCTTTCCACTGGCTTGCATCCGAAGGGTGCGTCAGCACTGGGTGCTCAATCCGCTCTTCATCATTAAACACTGCCTCCTTTCTTTTTGCGTGCCAGCGCATGAGCTTTGCTTCCTTGCGGTCCGCGTAGAACCGTTGAAGCCGGGGGGCGAGCGGGAAGTACCACACAACTTTCCGAGGAGCTTTCTTCTTCCCTTTCTTGTACCGTTCAGCTTCACACACAGGACATTTGGTCTTGTCCATGTGCTCCTTGCGATACATGATACAGTCGTTGATGCAGGCGTGATACTTTTCGTGGGGTAAGTCGAGAGGGCACGTGATTCTCTTGGCCTCGGCTAGACTACCAGGACACGTGTTCCCGGCAGGAAGAAGATCTTTCACGTATTCCAGGATGTTGTCGACGCTTGTGTCCGTCCATCCGTGTTTCGCCTTCATCTGCAGCACATCGAGAGCTACTCTCAAGCGAGACTCCCCCAACCCGCGACCTGAGTCGTACAACGGAGTATTCGAGTCTATCTCGAGTTGCTCAAGCTTTGATTTCCGCTTGGCGCCTTTCGTCTTTTCGAGAAGCAGATCTTGAAGATGAGGGTCCCGCACGACTGAAGCTAGCGGCACCTCTTCGTCGTCGTCAAGGTTATTGTCGTCGTCAAGGTTATCGTCCTGTGCGACAAACTCTTCATCGTCATCAATATCATGATGCCCTCCTTCTTGCCGGCCATTATTACCACCTGCCGCCGTCGCCCCATTGACCTCCGCGCCATCATCACTCATCCATTGAGTGTGTCCATGCATGAAACCATTAGTGAGCAGGTGCCCCTGCAATTTGCCTGAATACGGGTCAAACCATTTCCCTCGTTTGCATCTCCGGCACGGACACAATACCTCTGTGCGGTTATTTTCATACATGTCGATGATCGCGTGTTTCAGATATCTCATCACGATGCTTTCACTCATCTCGATAACCATTATCGCCTGCATGGTAAGATTACATAATTGATTAGAACCATGCATCCGTCGGTAGTTTTCACGGAAAATTTCGGCATGACCTTCCTACACGGTAGGACATAGGAGCGCCAGAAATGTGCCGAAACGGAAACTTAAAGAATCAACATTTCGGCGCAACGTTGGCAACTCATTTTCAACGCCAACACACACAAGCACAAGCACAAACACAACATATATATATATATGCCACACACGAGAGCTTTGCTTCAAATGTCCAACATACGTCGATTTCATTCCTCAATTTGTTCATTAATCACCTATTTGTTTGATATAATTGTCGACGAGATCGAGACGACGCGCCGCGACAATGGCGTATGGAAGCCGACTTTCTAGATCTAGATCTAGATTGAGCGGTCAACGCGGGATAGTAGATCTAGATCTACATAGGGGGATGTGGGAGATGCATGTAGGAAGGGAAGGTTTGCTCAAAAAATATGATTTTGTTTGGTCAAATTAGCTAAATTGGGGATAGGAATAGGCAAAAATGAGCTGGGTTGGGAGAAGGCTCGGGTTGTGTGGAGAAGTGGAGTGTAGTGAGTGTGTGAGTGAGTGTGCTGGTTGGTGGCTGAAATAACTCCCAGGTTATTGCCGGCGCACCTGGACCATGGTGCGCCGGCAACATATACCCCATCCGGCTATAGTTGCTCCGGGCCAGGCCCAGCAAACACTGCCGGCGCACCAGCCCAGGAGCGCGCCGGCAACAGAAAATTACCACCGGCGCGCTCCTGGGCTGGTGCGCCGGCAGCGTTTCCTGGGCCTGGCCCGAATCGGCTGAGCCCATGCCAGGAATTTTCCCCGGCGCGTCTTCTCCGTAGGTGCGCCGGCAGTATGCCTGCATCGCCGGCGCGGCGACTTCCTGGTGCGCCGGCAACACTTTCCACCGGCGCACGTGCTAGGTGGTGCGCCGGCACGTTTTGCCTCCACCTATAAGCTTTTCCCTAGTAGTGTCCGGTGAAGGTGTGCAGCGAGCCGGCGCTGCGGCCGAACCCATCTTCCTTTGGCTGGTCGTGATCCTTGTTGCGGTCCTTGGTGTGGTCGCCGCCGCCATTCTCCTTGGCGCGGCGGGCCTTCTCGATCTGCTTGAGAGAAAAGCAGTTGGCGGTCGTGTGTGTGGAGGGCTTACCCTCCCTGCTGTGGTAGATGCACGGGGCGTCCAGCAGGCTGTGCGCATCAAAATGCTTGCCTGGGGGCGATCTTCTCTCGGGCCGCGGTTGTCGCGGCGGGAGTATTTCTGGTCGCGCTGCCCGTAGTCAGTGTTGGCAACGAACTCGGAGTTGCCGCTGTCGGCGCGGCGCTTGCCGCTGCTCGGGCGAGTGCCGAAACGGTAGTCGTCGCGGCGAGTGTCGGACCGATGTGGGCGGCGATTGAGCCGCTGGACATACTCGTCGTCCGAGTCGACTGTGGGATCCTCGTCGGCTGTTGAATACCTCAGCCATGGACATGTTGTCGCGGCTGTGGCGCCTGAGCTTGGCGCCAAGCGGATCGTACCGGCCGCACCGCCTGAAGCAGTAGATCGATGTGTCTGTGCTGATGCCGCTCGACGTCATCCACATGTCCTGCCACCTTTGTACCCAGCGGCGAGTTGACTCGCGGGGTCCTTGGATGCAGCGGTCAAGGTCCTCGATGGTGGTGGCGCGGGAATAGACGCCGGTGAAGTGCTGAATGAAGGCGGCGCGGGCTTCCTCCCACGAGTCGATGCTATTTGGGGGGAGGGTGTTGAACCATTGGCGATTCAGCCCATCCATCATGAGGGGCAGGTAGAGGGCGGCGAGTAGCTCCGAGTAGCCTTGGATTCAAATCGCCATGGTGTAGGAGTCTATCCAGACTATGGGGTCGATGTGCGTATCGTACTTCTCGATGTCTCGGGGGCCCTTGAACCCCGTAGGGTAGGGCTCGCCCCTGATCATGGGGACGAAACATGTTGGGCCGACCCGGTTGAACGCGCTCTGGCGCGGAGGTTTGTCCACATAATGGTCGTTCAGGCGATTGCGCGCTCGCCATGCTTGGTCGTTGACGATGTGAGTGCGCGTGTCGATTGGCTGCCCGTTGGCGGCAACCATTGCCCGCGGGGGGCGGGGCTCGACTCGGTTTTGTTTGTCGAGTGAGCGGCGCGCGGTGCCGGGTGTGGGCAGTTGTTGACGTTGGCGACCGCGCGATTTGCTGCCGCCGAGGACGCGGCACGACTGGCCGAGGAGCGTGAGTAGATCCGCCCCTGGGAATCTGCCGCGGCATGCTGTTGCTCCAGGGCCTTAGCGACTAGGGCCTTGGCTTGCTGGACGAAGATCGCGCTGTTTCCCGTGTCGGGGAGGTTAACGAGAGCGGCCTGAGCGGCCGCGATGTTGTCAGCCGGTGACAAATTGAGGGTCAGGCCGTTGGCGTCGACTTCCGCGCAAAGAGCGGGCCGTCCTTCGGGTGGTGGTGGCGCGCCGTGCGCCACTCGGCCGACGGCGGCCCGGCTCGATTCGAGGATGCCGTGGTTCTGGATTTGGGCAACCCGGACCTCTCCGTTCGGATCATCGAAGTTGAGGTGAGCGCTGGGGAAGCCTTGCTCGCGAGCGCGCTCCAGGCGCAGGCAGTTGCGCTCTTGGCGATAGTGGAACACAGCTATCACCGAGTCCTGCTCGAGGCGGAATTTCTGTCGCTCGGCGAGCTCCTTTTTCCTTTGCTCCTCGAGGGCCGCCCGATGCACCTCGATCTCGGTCGCATTGGCGGTTGCGGGGAGGAGCGTGGTGAAGGGGTCGTTCGGAGGTACTTCATCGCCACCCTCCATGAAGACATCGATTGGGTACTGGTAACGCGGGGCGTCGATGGAGTCGGTCTCTGAGTCGGAGTCGAAGAGAGGGAGGATGGAGTTGTCCTCGAAGTCGCTTGGGTGGGAGACTGGGGTGATGGAGTCCTCCAGTGACGCCGCGACGATGGATCCAGGGACTGACGCCGCGGCCGCCGAATCGGCATCATCCTCCAGGGCCGACTCGCCCTCGGCGTGCGTGTCATCGGAGAGGGGGAGAGTGGCTATGAGGAGCTGCCCTGGCGCGAAGGGGTCGTGCAGCTGGCCAGGGCGAGCCTCGGTGGGGTGGTTGACGCCAGCGAGCCCGACGAAGAGGTTGATCGTGCCGACCGGCACCATCCAAGCGTGGGTGAGGGGCAACGAGGCCGGCTGGTAGGAGCTCTGCTGGATGTGGAAGAAGTTGCCCGTGGTGACATATGCATCCCCAATGGGCCTGCTAAAGATAGTACCCGGGGTTTATTGAAGGCCCACTACCCGAAGATTAAGAAGACTCGGAAGCCCAAGATATTGTTAAGGAAAGTTAGAATTGTAATAGGAAGCATTATTTGTAATCCTGCGGGAAGAGTTAGAAACCTTCCCGGACTCTGTAACTTGTACAATACGAATCCCTCGACTCCACCTCCTATATAAGGAGGAGTCGAGGGACAAAGAAAGCATCGAATCATTGTTTCCCAAACCCTAGTTTCATATTCGTCGAGTACTTTTCGGCTGAAACCTTCGAGATCTACTTGCCCTCTACATCCAACTAAACCCTAGTCTACAATCAGTAGGCATTGACGAATTAATACCTTGTCAATTGGCGCTGTCTGTGGGATCTAGAGGCGACAAGGAGCTGATCTCGATGGCACGTTCAAGATCGTCGACCTCATCAGTAGCAAGCAACATCATGGAAAGAGGTAAACAGATCGAAACTGGTCTCGTTGATTTTATTCCTCACCCGCCCTCCCGTTTGGATGCATATGCGTATCTGGAGGAGCCCATGAAGATGACGTTTGGAAAGTTCCACTTCCGCGTCGAGAAAGAAGGAGCGTATCGTCTCGAAGTTCCGATCTCGTCGGGATTATCGGCGGTTGGTCCTGATTTCTCAAACTCAGTATCATCCATCGAGTCAACCGACAAGGAGATTTCGTCGCCACGCTTCATCGGCAGCAGGGCAAGCGAAAAACTTGCCAAGATCTTCAGCGACATGTCCTTCGAGTCATCTGCGGACTCCTATATAAGCGATGATTCAAGCGACACCGACAGCTTCGACTTCATCGACAAATCCATATCTATTGGGAAGATCTTCACCAATCTCTATGATGGTGTCACTAAACCAAGCAAAGTGAAAACTCCAACATATCATCAAGTTTATGCCATTGGAGAAGCAAGTCGCGATCAAGAGGAAACATCAGAGGCTTTCGACGATTTGGGAAACCCCTATGTCGATCCCTCAGATCTAAGGAGAGGTTTGGGTACTAAATATGTCGGGCCCACACCACGTGTCAGAGTTCAACTTCCACAAGCAGCCTGGGATAGAGCTGCAAAAGCGTTGGATGGCTCTGAACCAATGGAGACAACTGCTACGGTCGAAGAACTGCAAGCTTATCAATATAGACTCGCCCGAGCTGGAAGAGAATTGGAAAAACAGACAACTGCTTTGAACAGAAGAAGGGAGGCAGCTTCCGCATCAAGTAGGCGACGAGCGGAATTAAGTCGACACTCAGAAACTTCGGGAGATAGTCACAGAGAAGCTCGGAGGAGAGCAAGATCTCGGCTGCAAAATATACCGGAAGCTGAAAGAGAGACTCTAATTCAAAACCTCGACATGTCCTTTATGTCAATCGACACGAGGGGGAATATCACCCCAAAAACACCGGAAGCAGGGTACATGGCGACACAAGCTTTCATCTTAGCGTCCAAGCCACCTCCCGGAGATCCAAGAGAAGCGTTGTACAACATGGCCATGGCAGGATGTGGAGCCATGGGAGCAGCGTTTACAGCTACACCTCCCGAAGGAACCGCAAGGCAAAATAGTCCGAGACCTACCGCAGCAGTGCAAGATCCACCAAGAGCAAGTGGAGCCAGAGACACAACAACTTAGGCCAGAGTTGATAGAGCGCGACAAGAAAGAAGGGAACGTCGGCATTCACCAGAACTTGCTGAAGAGGACATGTGTGGACTTCCATGTTTCACATGACGGGTCCGAAAATCTCGAGTTCCATCAGGCTTCAAGCTACCCGATAGTTTTAAGAAATTCGATGGCCTGCAAGACCCCGAGGATTGGCTAGTGGATTACCTCGAGACAGTAAAATTAATAGGCGGGACTAGAGCGACAGCCATGCAAAGCATCCAGATACATTTGAGCGGAGCCGCCAGATCATGGATAAAAAAGCTTCCCCCAGGATCCATCGACAGCTGGGAGAGTTTTGAGGACGTGTTTATCAAAAATTTCCGGTCAACCTGCAAGAAACCTGCGACACTAGAGGAGTTGAGGTCATGTCGACAAAAGCATGATGAATCAATGAGGAAGTACATCCAAAGGTGGAACATCATCAAAAACTCGGCAGAAAATATATCCGACGAAAGAGCGATAGATGCATTTGTTGCAGGAGTTTGACGAGGAGATTTCGTGGAGGACTTGGGGAGGACAAACCCAAGAACAGTATCAGCATTAATGGAAATAGCAAACAGATGGGCAGATGGTGAAGATGCGGTACATAACAAACGACATAGGTCTCCAGAGGAAGATCGCAGTCGAAATTTTCAAAATAGACGCCGATTCCCCCGTCAATTTTCAAGTTACGATGCGCCTGGCCAAATATCGGCTGGATTTCGGGGAAACAATGCAGGAAACAGTAGAGATGACTACCAGAGAAGTAATGCACAGCAAGGCGACAATAGAGATAACAGGCAAAATAGCGGGCCAAGGTTCCAGAGACCTTTTGTGTCCCCCGAAGAGATGATGAACGGGCCGTGTCAGATGCATTTCTTTCTCGATAGCAATGGAAAAAGACAGTCAGGACACTTGCAAAAGGATTGCCGAAATTTACAGGCAATGTTAAGATGGGCAGGACATGCAAATGCTCAGGTAGCACACAGAAATCCTCAATGACCTAGGAGTGAGATTCACTTGCCACCTCCTCCCGCGGTTACAGATGAAAATCAACATCAGCTCAGAATAGCGGCAGCACCTGCTCCACCACCCTATGTCGATCCTAACTCTAACGGAGCGGTCTCGATGATTCAGAAAGGCAGGCCATCCAATAGAGCTCAGAAAGTAATCTCGCGACAGGTGTTTATGGCAGAGAAGATGCCACCACCAACAGTCGAGTACCTAAACTGGTCAGGGCAAGATATTGGATTCACAATAGCTGATCATCCACAGCATGTTCCTCGACCAGGGCAGTCAGCACTGATCTTACCAGCAGTAATTGCGGGATTCGATGTATCTCGAGTATTCATAGATGGCGGCAGCAGTTTAAACCTTATGTACGCAGATACGCTAAGGAAGATGAATATTTCCCTCGCAAATTTGAAACCAACCGACACACGTTTCCACGGCATCACACCAGAGAAGCCAAGTTACCCACTGGGGAAGATCAATCTCGACGTTCAGTTTGGGACCCGAGAAAACTACAGGATAGAAAGGTTGGAATTCAAAGTTGTGGATTTCCCGTCGCAGTATCACGCTTTGTTGGGGCGACCAGCGTACGCCAGATTTATGGCAGTACCACATTACACGTACTTGCTTTGGAGGTTACCTGGACCTAAGGGACCAATCACAGTCAAAGGAAGCTTCGCGCTGGCTGATAAATGCGACAAAGATTTTCATCGACTATCAGAAACCTTCGGGATGCAGGCAGAGTACGCAGCGTGAAGGCTCATGACTGATTATGATGTGCTGCCAGACGTAGGGAGGCCCAACAAAGAATCAACTTTCAACACCGCTAAAGATTCTAAGGAAGTACATATCCACCCAACCGATCCGAAGAAAACGACATCCATCGCGACAAACATGGACCTCGCATAGGAAAGCGCGCTCGTCGAGTTCCTCCGTGAGCACTGGAAAATCTTAGCGTGGTGTCCAGCCGACATGCCAGGAGTACCCAGGGAACTTGCCGAGCACCACTTAAACTTGGATCCTATTGCGAGACCAATCAAGCAACCTTTGCGGCGTTTTTCGGAACCAAACCGCAAAGCCATGCTGTCAGAAATTGATCGACTTAGAGAAGCTGGTTTCATCAAAGAGATATCTACTGAGGCCACTTGGGTAGCTAACCCAGTGATGGTGCCGAAGAAAAACACGAAAGTCCTTCGCATGTGTGTCGACTTTACGTGCCTCAATAAACATTGTCCAAAGGATCACTTTCCCCTCCCAAGGATCGATCAGATTATCGACTCCACGGTAGGATGTGAACGTCTTTCCTTCTTGGGCGCATATTCTGGTTACAACCAGATCAGATTAAAAGAAGACGACGAAGCCAAAACAGCGTTCATCACACCGTATGGCGTATTTTGTTACAAAACAATGCCCTTCGGGTTGAAAAACGCGGGAGCAACATATCAACGGATGATGCAGAAGTGCCTAGCAACACAGATTGGGAAAAATGTACAAGTATACATCGACGACGTCGTCATCACATCAAAAAAAGGGGCAACATTAATCGAGGACTTGAAGGAAACTTTCGACAACCTCGACAAATTTTGTCTTAAGTTGAATCCGACGAAATGTTCTTTCGGCGTCCCTGCAGGAGAACTTCTCGGGTTCCTAGTCTCAGCAAGAGGGATTGAAGCAAATCCCGAAAAAATCCAAGCTATCGTAACAATGAGGAAGCCAACAAAGTTGAAGGAAATACAGCAGCTAACTGGGCGAGTCGCAGCTTTAAGCAGATTCGTCGCCAGGCTGGGAGAAAAGGCGCTACCATTCTACGCTTTAATCAAACAAGGAGAGAAGTTCCAGTGGAACGAAGATACAGATAGGGCCTTCGAGGACCTCAAACGGAAAATTTCGACACCACCAATTCTAGTGGCGCCAAAAGAGAAAGAACCGCTCCTGTTATATATTGCGGCTACACCTCAGGTGGTCAGCACGGCGCTAGTTGTCGAAAGAGAAGAAGAAGGAAAACTCAATGGAGTGCAGAGGCCAGTATATTTCATCAGCGAAGTACTATCGCCTTCAAAACAGAGGTACCCGCAGTACCAAAAGTTAGCATATGGAGTATTCACAACCGCAAGAAAATTGCGCCACTATTTTTCGGCGCATCCGATAATAGTGGTCAATGAGGCGCCTTTATCCAATAAACTCAATAATCCAGAAGCTACAGGCCGTGTCTCCCTTTGGGGAATAGAACTTTCTCCTCGGGACATCACGTATGAAAAAAGAAAGGCAATAAAGTCACAAATTCTACCAGACTTCATCGCAGAGTGGATGGAGTTGCAAAACACAGGACCTCCGGATTTATCGAGAACCTGGACTATGAACTTCGACGGGTCCAAAAGGTTAGAAGGAGCTGGAGCAGGGGTAATACTCATATCACCTGAAGGCGACAAATTGAAATACGTCCTGCGGATGACGTTCCCAAACGCATCTAATAATGAGGCAGAATATGAAGCCCTTATACATGGGATGAAGATGGCGAAAGCCTGCGGCGCAACTCGACTAAAAATATTTGGCGACTCACAATTGGTAGCTCAGCAAGTCATGAACCAATGTGGTGTGGTCAATGATAGCATGGTGGCGTACAAAGAGATGTATAATGAGATGGAGAAACTATTTGATGGATGCGAGGTAAACCACATCAGCAGGCTGAGCAATGATGAAGCCGATGTTCTTGCAAACATCGGGTCGCAGTGCCTTGCAATTCCTCCAGGTGTGTTCTGGGAAGAGATAACAGAAAGATCCACGAAGCCGACGAAATCAACAAAGAAGGAGAAGAGCGAGAAACCCTCGGGGGCTGCGAAAGAAGCATTGGAAGAAGAAGAGGAGGAACAGGATCTAGTACTGACGGTGCAAATCCCATGGATGCAGGCGTACATATCTTACATCCTAAGAAAAACAATACCCGACGATCCAGTTGAAGCAAGGCGAGTTATTAGGCGATCCAAAGCTTTCACGGTGGTCAAAGGGGAGTTGTACAAGCGAAGTATCTCGGGTGTGTTACAAAGGTGCGTTACACCCGAAGAAGGAAGGATAATTCTGAAGGACGTACACGAAGGAGTATGTGGTCATCACGCAAGCAGTCGAGCTATTGCAGCCAAGGTTTTTCGAGCAGGATTCTACTGGTTGACAGCGATTGAGGACACGAAGGAAATAGTGCGAACTTGTGACGCATGTCAAAGATTTGCCGCAAAACCTCACTCTCCGGCAGCAGAATTAATGCCAATACCCTTATCCTGGCCTTTTGCTCAATGGGGTCTCGATATGGTGGGAAAATTACACAAAGCTTCGCCAGGAGGATACGAGTACATGTTGGTTGCTCTTGACAAATTCACCAAGTGGATAGAAGCAAAGCCGATAAATTCACCAGATGCAGCATCAGCAATAAAGTTCGTGAAGGGCATCGTTTTTCGATTTGGAGTACCTCACAGCATCGTCACAGACAATGGCATCAACTTTACGTCAAAGGAGTTCAAGGCGTACTGTGCAGAGGTAGGCATTAAATTGCACTTCGCGTCAGTTGCACATCCTCAAACCAACGGTCAAGTCGAGAAGGCCAATGGTATCATCTGCAATGGCATCAAGAAACGCTTGCTACGACCACTGGAAAAAGCTCGACATACCTGGCCAGAAGAGTTACCAAGTGTGTTATGGAGCATCCGAACAACACCAAATACAGCAACACAGGAGACCCCGTTCTTCCTAGTCCACGGAGCAGAGGCAGTATTGCCGATAGAAATAGAGCACGACTCCCCCAGAGTCATAGAGTACAACGAAGAAGTTTCCAGGAAAACATTGGAAGACGACGTCGACGCACTCGACGAAGCTCGAGACGAAGTATTGTCAAGGGTAACTAAATATCAGCAGGACCTGAAAAACTACCACAGTCGACGTTTGCGACCAAGATCTTTTCAAGTTGGAGACTTTGTTTTGCGACTCAATCAAGAGCGTACTGAAAAACTCGAGTCGCCATGGCTTGGCCCCTACGTCATTACGGAAGTAATCGAAGGAGGAGCATACAGGATAAAAGACAAGAAGACAGGGGTTCCCGAGAAAAACCCCTGGAACGTGGCACAACTCAGGCGGTTCTACGCTTAGAGTTGAAATATAGTCCTCCTCTGTAAAAATACAATATACTGAAACGCCCGCGAGTTTTCAGACGCACTCTTTTCCTTTTCGGGGCACCGAGTGGGGCCGGAAAGGTTTTTAATAAGGCGGGCTCGCGGTGCTGCAATATAATAAAGATAGTGGAGATATACTTCTTATTCTTCGACACGCTCGGGGGCTCAACGTCTTCAAGTTACAAAATATACACAATATAGATAAACTAGCCTTACCGAAATATTTCGCCTTGGTACAAGAATACCTCGCCAAATAGAACATCGGAAGCTAACAACTATAAATATAGTGTACTCGCCAAAATGTTATTGCTTTGGTCTGAAAACCTCGCAACAAAAATATAGAACGTCACCACCAAGACACTCGGGGGCTCGTGCCCATTGATAGCGAAATATACATACCTCCTCGCAATAAGAGAAAAATCTTCGGGATAAAAAAATAGTATAAGCTCCAGCCAAAGGCTCGGGGGCTCGACGATCAAAAATAGAAACAATACATACTTACAGAGTTGACAGCTTTACAATATAGATCATGTTTACAAAGACGTATCAATGGTGAAACTACAACAAGAAAAAGGAAAAAACCCTCAATGGATACCTAGCACATGGTCTATGGTTATTCGTTCATTAGAAGGACGAGTACTATGCTCGGCATAGCTACCCTTCACAAAAAACTCAGCGTCCATCCGAAGAAGTTCATCCATCATATCTTCGGCTACAGGAGTCACCAGATCATCAATCTTGCCCATGTTTCTCTTTTTCTTCGACATTTTAGCCAAGCACGTGGGAACAATTTGATTCATGGGCAATTTTGGATAGCAAATCTTTATCATCATCATAGCAAATCTTGCGCCAGCAGAGAGTTGAGCCCGCACAAAGCCATGGATTCGAGGAGCATCTCGAAATTTTTCCATTAATGCAGGAAGAGTTTCTGGCATCTTATTGCGAGGGAACATGGTTCCGTAAACTAAAAATAAAGTCTTCGTACAGAAATCAAGGAAGTCACGGACCTGAGCCGCGCGATCTTGGAATCTGACAATTTGACGGATACGCTCAGGAGTAACCCAAAAGTTGGAACCATGTTGTGCAGCCAGTCTGAGCAGAACATTGGTTCGAGCTTCAACACGTTGATCTTCGGCAGCAGTATCCAAAAAGGAGCCTGGTACAACAAATAAATTGACAAGGAAGGAAAAACAGCAAAAATAACATCCAGAATAGTTATGAACAGGAAACATGCCTGTCATGTCCAGGCTGGCGTCAGTCATTAGCTGAAGCATATAATTTTCTCGAGATGAAGCTTCGGTAGCCAAAGCAACAGCAGCATCCTTTGCAGCAATGGCTTCTTTTGCCTATTGAAGAGCAATACTCTCTCTCTCTCGGATGCTTGTCGAGATTGCTCCATCATCGCAAGAGTTTGTCTCTTCATGGATTGGAGCTGTTGGCGCAATTCTTGCAAATCTTGCGACAAATGTTGTCTCGAAGAACCTTCGATGATGTTATCATTAACTAGTGTTTTCTTCGAGAAGGAGGAAGCAGGAGAAGTATCGGCAGAATGAGGAGTGGCAGAGTAGTTATCAAATATCAACTGGAAAAGAAAAATTCCAATATCAAAGGATTGCACAAGACAGAATTCCATTGATCTTCAAGAAATTTACATGTAGTTCCTCAAAAGTACTAAGGTACTTGTCGCCAAAACTAGTACGGCGACAATAGCTAAAGAAACAGGAAAAAAAGGGGCATTCAACTAGACCTCCGGCTTTGATGAGCTAGGAGTTGAAGATGGCTTGATCCCGAGATAGGACAGGATTTTCTTCGTGTTGGGCTTTGCCGCCTTGATCAACGATCGCCACTTTGTCTGCTCTATCTGTTCTGTGTCGCCTACTTTCGCCCAGTCGATAGTTTGTTGGCTATCAGCGACCAAGGCAACAGTGCTCTCAACAGCGACCTTCATATTTTCCTGGCGCACCTTCAGCCCAAGATCTTCCGGTGGATTAAAGCACTTGGCAAGAGCAAGGAAAGTTGCGGGTTCCTCTTTCTTCGGGAAGAAGTAGGGGAAGAGTCACGACAGCCCTGCTTTAGCTTGATCAATGCCCTCGCGTGCTTCTGTTCCATGAAACTCAAGGAATGAAAGGGCGTCAAGAAGAGGATCATTGTCGGGATCTTCAAGCTCAAATTCTTGAGATGTTTTGCCTGTCAAGATAAAAACTTATTGATCAACAAACGAGTGAAGGAAAGAAAGTCCAAAGGATGTGAAGTGGTTCAGATACTTACTGACAAAGCGACGGTTTTGCGACCTTACGCGTTTAACAATCGCTTCCTCGCGAGCAGATTGTGCGGCTATATGCTCGCTCAGCGAAGTCTCGGCATCGTGAAGTTTCTTCTTAAGATCTTCGACACCAGCAGCATCAGTCTTGGCCTTGTCAGCTTCTGCTTTAGCTTGAATAGCATCTGATTCGGCCTTCTTACGAGCCTCTTCACTTTGCTCTAATTTTTGAGCAAGTGTATTGGCACGCTCGTTGGCCTCCGCCAGTTTTCCTGCCAAGAAAAGATAAAATTTAGTTAAAAACATCGACCACAAAGGAGTAAGAAGGCAAGGGCAAAAAGAAGAAGCAAGGCATTACCTTCAGTCTTACTGGCATACTCACGGTACCCAATGAATTGGGCACCGATGCGAATAAGCTCTTTGATCATAGGCTGTCAAAGAAGGACAAAGAAAAAATGTCGATATGGGAAAAATATGATGGCATAAAGAAGCAAACAGAGGAAATATAGACAGTGACAAGAAAATTAAGAACTTACATCATCCAAGAGAGGGTTAGAGGAGCTACTCAATTGGAGAGTAGGCTCCGGGATTGTTGCAATCCTTGCCCTTTTCGGTGAAGGGATAAGGGGACTTGAAGGAGGTGTAGGAACGCCGACGTTTTGTTGAGGAGGCGAGGATTCCTCTCCTTCAACTGGCGTCTCTGAAACAACTAGAGTATGTGACGTACTCGTTCGAGCAGCCACATCAAAAGCTGGTACTTCTTCCTCATCATCACTGCGATTAAATGTTGGCAGCGTAAAAAAAAACAAGATAGACAAAAAATTTCGAGTACAAGAAAAATTAAGGGTGACTTACGAACTGATGAGGGCCTCGAGGTATGGATCATAAGCTGCCTTCTGACGTGAAGGAACAGTTTCTTCGGCGTTGGAGGTGCCGGAATCTTCGACATCATTCCTTTTCCTTTTGTTCTTTGGAGAAACAGCAGGAGGAGGAGATTGTGCTGATGCAGTGCCTTCAGAGGCAGCCTCCTTTTCATAAGATCCCGCAGATTTTCGAGAATCTGCGGGTTCATTCACAAAAGAGGGGGCATCTTGGTTGTCATCGGTGACAACGGCCCTTTCTTCGACTTCTCCACCTTCAGGAAGGGGAGGAAGAGAGACAAGATTCGGATGGTTCTATAAAAAAACAGGGGAAGATGTCAAACAAGGAGTTACAAAAAGATAGCAAAGCAATAACAAGTCAATCGACAAAGTTTACCTTGGGAAGCGCATTGGTGGCGCTGTACGGTTTTACACGACAAGAAGAAGGGACAGGATCTTTTTTGCTGAGAGAGGAGATTTTTCGGACAAGCTTTTCCAAGTCTTTGACCTCCAAATCCACTGACAACCGATCTGCGTCCTCGTCGCCAGCATACTTCCAGAGAGGGTTTTTGCGAGCCTAAAGAGGCTGCACTCTGGTTCTAAGAAAATACGCTGTGATTTGGATACCTGACAATTCTTTGCCGCGAGTATTTTGCAACTCATGGATGCGAGTCATCAAGGCCTCTGTCGAGGTTTTTTCTTCCTCGGTAGCCTCTGCATCCCAGGAGCGGCGGCGAAGGATTTTCTCGGCACCATCGAAAGGAGGGATGTTGTCTTCAGCGCACCCATGGTTCTCCTCCTGAATGTACAACCACTTCTTGCGCCATCCTTGAACTGAGTCAGGGAGTTTGACGTCGAAGTAATCGACTGTGGGGCGAACAGAAATAACAACGCCGCCTATATTATAGGCGACATTGGGAGAGCCATTGCGGCGACAAAAGAAAATGCGCTTCCATAGTGCCCAGTTAGGCTGGACGCCAAGGAAGGCCTCACAAAGGGTGATGAAAATGGAGATATGGAGGATTGAGTTGGGTGTGAGGTGGTGAAGTTGAAGACCATAAACAAAAAGCAATCCACAGAGGAAAGGATGAATGGGGGCGGAAAGACCGCGGATGAGATGGTCGACAAAACTTACCCGATACCCCATTGGAGGGGTTGGGTAGCTTTCTTCACTAGGGAAGCACAGCGCCTTGGGCTTCTTGCTAATCCCTAGCTTCTTCAAGAGATTGATGTCCTGAGAGGAAATTTTGGACCTTTCCCACACCGCGCTTCCCAGATCTGCGGCAGCCATTGACGATTCAGGCGTGCTGCGCTTGATCAACCGACGCGGTGGCATCAACAATGGCGCAGGAATACAGCTTGGAGAAGATGAGCTTAGGGAATTGTGGGGCGCAGGAGGAGGTTTTGCAGAGGAGAGTAGGAGAACGGCGCGAGCGGAAGTGCTCGAGGAAGAAGAAGGAGATCTTATATAGAGGTGCGGCGAAGCGGCGGACCGTTGGATGGAAAAGGGGGTGCGGCAGATGATAACCACATAGAAACAAGGGTAAAAAAGTATTTTAACATTGGAGAAGTTACGGTACGTGCGCCAGGAAAAGCGGAGGACGTGTGTCCCCCACCTGCACGACGTGTCAAGATAATGGATAATTTGGGCCCGCAGGGCAGCGGGAGAAAACTTCTCGCAATTTTCGGATTCGCAATCGTGGCTATCGTCAGTAATAACGTCACCTTGTCAGAGAGAAAAATTCGACTCAACAGCGGCATAAAAAGGCGACATGCAAAAATATTAGAGAGCCTTTGAACAAATGCTCGGGGGCTACTTTGAAAAAATGAAAAGATCAAGAAAGACAAAATAGAAATGGCGTGAGCCTATGATCAAATACAAATATTTGTTCATAGCCTCGGGGGCTACTCCCATCGGGAGCGCTGTTCGCGCACCCGAGAAATTATAAAACTTCGGGAGAAAAAGAAAATATAGCGGCATAAGGCGTGGAGCCTACAACAAGGCACAAGTTCTTGGCTGTAGCCTTGGGGGCTACTCCCATCGGGAACGCTGTTCGCGTGCCCGATGAAGTTATTAAAAAAAAGAATGAAAAGAAGAAAGATAGAAGGGCAAAAGAGTATATTCGAGTTATAAATAACTCTGCATATACTCCCATCGGGAAAGTAATATAAGTCATCTTTGACTCAATAAAATGTGCCATTCCAACAGCCGAATAAGCACTCGACAATATATTCTCAGAACGCCAAAAGTTGCGATCAATTTCTGAATGCCGCAAAACTTTGCGAAGGTAAGACCCCAGATCCGTTCTGTGAGGCGTGGCGCCGTCTCTGACGTCGGTTTGCTACTTTTATCCGTATCAACAGATACGAAGAAAAATCCTAACAGACGCATTAGGTACCCGATAAATATGACTGGGACGCGACAGAATGGTAAGACCTTAAGCGGCACCTGTCGAAGTTTACACCAGTATCCCGAGATCATGTCCAGGGACGTGATTTTGAAGTAGGTTCTTGCGGATTGCCACTAGAGCAGTTAACTAGTACCTGATCCGTCAGATGAACTAGCCCCAATTACCATTATCCCTGCACAATATAGAAATCTATATGAAGAAATATAGAAAAGTTTTAAATTGTCGAGTAAAAATAAACAGTGGAGATTTTCCCTGACTCTACGATTCAAGCAAAATCTCGGGGGCTACTGACATAGGCATCCCCAATGGGCCTGCCTACCCGGGGTTTATTGAAGGCCCACTACCCGAAGATTAAGAAGACTCGGAAGCCCAAGATATTGTTAAGAAAAGTTAGAATTGTAATAGGAAGCATTATTTGTAATCCTGCGGGAAGAGTTAGAAACCTTCCCGGACTCTGTAACTTGTACAATACGAATCCCTCGACTCCACCTCCTATATAAGGGGGAGTCGAGGGACAAAGAAAGCATCGAATCATTGTTTCCCAAACCCTAGTTTCATATTCGTCGAGTACTTTTCGGCTGAAACCTTCGAGATCTACTTGCCCTCTACATCCAACTAAACCCTAGTCTACAATCAGTAGGCATTGACGAATTAATACCTTGTCACGTGGCGATCATCTTGCCGGAAGCGACCGGTCGGCAGATTGGCGAGTAGGGCCTCGCCGCAGCTCGGAGGCCGGATGTCCCATGCCCCACGGTGGGCGCCACTGTCGTGGATGTGACCACGACAGGTGCTACGGGGGCAGCACTTCGTTGATGCGGGGGCAAGGGAACACAGCCATCTGCGGAGCGAGATGCACAAGACGCAAGGTTTTACCCAGGTTCCGCCCCTCCGGAGAGTAAAAGGCCTACGTCCTGCTAGATCGATTACTCAATGGAGAATTACAATGGGGGGGGGGGGGGGCTCAGTCGGCGGCTACGCCAAGAGCTATGAGGGAGAGATCAGATCTCAGATGATGTGTCTTTCTAGGGTCTAGCTCGGGAGTTTATATAGGCACCCCCGATCTAGGGTTACATGAAGATAAGCCCGAATCATATCAGTTGCTACTAATCCGGTATTCGTCGCTCCTCTTGCAAGTAATCTGCTTCTTCAGTCGCACGGGCCTTCATCCAGTCGGCCCATCCAGGGATCTCAGCCCAGTCGCCGCACGGCCCAGCCACCCAGTCGCTCTGTCGACTAGCACCTTTCCTGGGCCCCTTTACTCCATGGCGAGTGGGACTGGTGTTACACCCCTAGGGCATATCCCCATCACAGCTGTTGCCATGAAAAATATGGCAAGAAAATTTAAACGAGATTAAATACAAATGTTTAGAAGTCTATATATATTTTTGGAGAAAGAAGCCAGCAGATTTCTACAAATGTTACAAAGTAGAATTTACTATTTGTGCTTTCAGTCTTGTAGTTTAATTTTCTGACAATTTAGATGCATTTGTTCTTATTAACGAAAGTTAGATACATTTGTAGGTACTTATATTCTTCTTCATGTATCATCAGCACATGAACAAATCAAGCCAACTGTATAGATTTGACTGGATAATAACACATGCGTATCCACGTCCACATACATACACATTGTCCCTTCTTATTCACGTACTACTATAGTTTTCAACGGACACTAGGCGGACAAACCTTTGATATACGTACATCCAACGAGAGGGAATTAATAGGCGCTTGTGTAGCTCCCGATCACATCACCGCCATGGCAGCCGTCGTAGTTGGCCAGGTCAAGACTATGGGGCTTACCACCTTATGCTTGCCGTCGGTCCACACGAGTGCGGAGTGCGCCTCCGTCTCGGAACTTTTGCTGGCTGCTGACTTTATCAGCGAGAATGTGACCGTGTACTCCAGATTTTGGTGGTCCGCGTCGAACACCAGTTTGGAGGGATTCACGATGGCACTCCAACCAATAGGTGAAGCGAGATAGCTGAAGGTGTACACGGCATTGACGTTGCTCCCGACGTTGCGCACGACGCGGCGCTGCGTGACCTTCTCGTCGTACGACTTGAACGCCACCGAGAAGGCCGGGTAGTTGTGGTCACCCACGGCGATGGCCTGGCGCTTCGAGCAGATATCCATCACCGGAGGGCCTCCAGTGAAGATGGCGATTATCGGGGGCGTGTACCCTAGAGAACAAAGGAAGGAGATGTAGTGGTCTTCGTCGGCGTCGTAAACCATCCCTGGGTCGAGGGCGCGGTTGGGGTCGACATGGCCGGCCCCTATCTGAAACGGCCCTGCCGCCTTGCCGGTGGACATGTCGGTGATGACGCCGCCGGTGTGGTCCACATTGTAGGCTGTGGTCATCATCGCTGACTTGATCGCCGCTGGGCTCCATCCGGGCCTGGCCACCTTGAGTAGAGCTGCGATGCCGCTCACCTGTGGGGTGGCCATGGATGTACCGGAGATGATGTTGAACTTGACACGCCTCGCGTCCATGGCGAGCTGCGAGGGTGAGACTACGCCCGTCCACGCGGCAAGGATTTGGATGCCCGGCGCGATGATGTCGGGCTTGAGGATCTCCGGCGCCACTCGGTTCGGCCCTCGGCCGGACATGGATGCGAGCCTCGGGGAAGGTGGATTTACCACTCCTGTGACGGTGCTGAAGTAGGAGATGCTCGCCATTGGGTTTGGAGTCTGGGAGTACTTTGCGATCTCCACGGCATCCGTGTTCGTGACCGAAACGGCCGGGAGCAGGTGGGCATCGGCCCTGGTATACTCACCCTCAGCTGCACTGCTTGCGATTATGGCACCAACTCCACCAGCTTGCTTGACAGCCAATCCTTGCGCTGCGCCTCCAGCGGCGCACAAGACAATCTTGCCCTTGACCTTGCTGGGGTCAAGTTTCCCAGCTTCGCACCCATCTGAGCCGGCATCACCGCTGTAGACTAGCGGTTTCATTGTACCATATGGATCTGGGCCGGAGTAAAGCGAGTAGCCAGTGTAGGTCTTCCCGTTGCCGAGAACGACGGGTGCCCTGAACTCACGGTTCATGGTCGAGGCGCCCACTGTACAGACCCAGGGAGCAAGGTTTTTGACGGTGGCCTTGTCAGGGCCATAGTTCCCGGCGGAGGTGGACACAAATATCCCTTCACGAACGGCCCTGAACGAAGCGGTCATCATGGGATCACTGAGCAGATGTGTAGCGTTTAGACCAATAGAGATGGACAAGACGTCCACCCTGTCGGCGATGGCTTCATTGATGCCCGCCACGATGTCGCTAGACGTGCACCCGCCGCCGCATACATTGTATGAGGCAATGCGCGCACCCGAGGCTGTACCCTTGGCGGTGCCCTGCCCAAAGCCGAAGAGGTTAGCATTCGGGACAGGGGCACCGGCCGCGATGGAGGCACAGTGCGTGCCATGTCCTTCCACATCGAGTGGCGATCTGGATGCCATAGCCACCTGTCCTTTCTGGAAGAACTTGGCCCCTACGAGCTTGTTGTTGCAGTATTCAGTGGCATTGAAATCGGGGGTGGACACACAGCCCCCTCGGAAGGTTCGTGGAGGAGGCGTCATCGACGGGTCGGCGGCGAAGGACGCGCGGTCCTTAGGGTAGATGCCGGTGTCTATGACGCCGATCACAACGTCCGTGGCGCTGTTCGACTCCATTATGAGCGGCGAGGACGGTGTCGAGGCCGAGGAATGAAGAGGACAGCGTGGTGTGGAGCTCGTACAGCCGGTCGGGGATGACGGCGAGGACGGAGGGCTGGGCCTCCAGGTGCGCCGCCTGGCGCGCCGTGAGACGTGCCGCGAAGCCCGTCATGGCGTGCGCGTAAGAGTAGAGGATGCTCGGCGCTGGCGCGTTCATGCCCGTGGGGAGAGTGTCGCGGAGGAAGGAGGTGTAGGCGCGGGTGAGGCGGGCTGTGTTTCGCGTCGCGCGCGGCGAGTGGGAGTACGCGACGTGCACCAGGTAGGTCGAGATGGCCTCGCCGTCTTGTACTAGTTCGGCGTGCTCTGCGGGCATCGCCGCGACCACGGCGACCATGCAGCACAACAGGACAACTGCAAATAGTTTGTGGTTGCCCATTACTGTGGTTCCTTTGAGCTCTAGTACGAGAGGGATTGTGTGATCTTCTTGTACATGCATGAGACCGCTTAAACCGGGAGACGAGGTGCCGTATATATATAGGGGTACAGGCAAACTAAGAGTTTAGTTTGTTTTCGCTAATGAGTAGGAGTACTCTACTATTTCGTTATTACCCATTTTCTTGTGCGATGATTATTGGCAAATTTGCACGTAGGTTCGATCCAGGACCATGTGCACGATCTGTCATTTTCGACTTTTAATGACTACAGTGTCTGATGGAGAAAGGTTGTCTGTACTACCCTCCTATCGTGGGCCAGACAAAAATCAATGTCCAACAATGGAGGGTCATAAGTTTCGCGGACACGGTGTCAAACCAAACAAGAACACCTAACTACTTTCAAAATTAGATTTCATCATGATTTTGTCCCATCTTGTTTTTTTCGTAAAATCTACCGACGTATTGATAATCATCAATTCAATAGTAGTATAAAATGCTCTAAAGATTAAAAAAAACACAAATAGATTCTTGAACCACCTAGCGAAGACTACAAGAACTAGAGCGAACCAAAGGCGCGCCGTCATCCTCGCCCCACCCTGACTGAAGTTAGTGAAAAATTGTCATAGTAAAGCTTGTTGTAGTAGTGAGACGGGAAGTTATGGTGTCGAGGTTCCAAAGGATCAGCGCACTAGAGCTGCAATCATCGCCAAAGATGAGAACCATAGATTGCAACCGCACGAACTAACACGAACACCGACCGGATCCCAGAAGATCTACCGGGAAGACAACTCCAGACACCCTTCCCTGGCACTAGGCACACCGCCGGAGTGGGGATAGGGCAGGGAGGATTTTATTCTAACTTGAGAACGTACTTGATGAGGACATCCCTACCTCACTACTACCTCCGTCATTGCAAGCTGAAGATGATCCTGCTGTGAAGCTCAAGTCCAATGAAGTTAGGATTGGACCAATAACACGAGCTCGTGCGAAGCTACTCAAACAACAGGTGAACTTGTTCCTAAATGATACTTTGATTGATGAGAACTTTATACTGCCTAAGTGCTATTATTTATGTATGATCAGGTATGAGAAGGGAGCAAGCATCGCACGAGGAGGAGAGGAGTAGCTGGACCAGAAGATGGACGTGAAGCTGAACATGGAGCTGGACATGAAGACATCCCATGGACGCGCGAGGGAGGAGCGGGAGGAATGCGCGAGAAGGGAAGCTGAAGTTCAGGCCGGTCCCAGGTCCGGTCTGACCGGATTTTGCGCCGGCTCATCCGGTCACAGACCCGGTCCGACCGGATTCTGCGCCAGGTCAGCCCGGTTTCAACCGGACGCAGCGCTGGTGCCATCCGGGCACTATCCAGTATGCCCGGGAGCTTCGCCCGGTCACCACCCGGTGCCATGTCCGGTTTGAACCGGACCGGCCGGTCCCAGACCCGGTCGACCGGCCGCCAGACCGGCCGACTCCGAGTCTGTCTCGACCAGATCTGTTCTGGGTCGGTTATTTTCGTACTTTTTCGACCTGAGGTCGTCCTGGACACCTATATAAGTCCATAGGACGCCCCCCTAGCTGCTTTAGACCACGTTTAAGATAAACCCTAGTTCTTAGTTGTTTGCTCTGCAAAACTATTGAATTCCCTACACCATATTGCTTGATATTGTGTAGATCCTGAAAAAGTCTTGTGTGATCTGCTGTTCCATTGGGAATTAGAAGGTTGCAACATACCGCTTCGTGGTCGGCGGCTACGTGCGCAAGTGTGTGGAGTTGCGAATATCTTGCAGGGTTGAGAGCTGTTGCATTGGCGACAGGGACTAATCGAGAGATCTCGTTGCGTCATACAAGTTATCATCCACTACATCGTCGTGTTCCTCCGCTGCTATCACCCCGTTATCATCATCACCACCATTGCTTACTGAGAAGATCGGGCCACCCCTTATCATCTTGGTATCAGATTTCCAGTTTTCCTCGGTAAGCCATCCACAATCCACCCCATAGTTGAGTTGTGAGTGTTTTCCTATCCAGAAAAAGCCAAAAATATTAGGGTTAGGGTTTGCCATCGCCTTAGATTGCACTAATTTCAAGTTTTAGTTGCTTTTCGTAGTTGTTTTTGCGTATCTTTGTCTTTCATCTAGTATTGTTAGGGTTTGAGTCTCTATTATCATCTAGTTTCAGTTTTTGTTACTCCGAGTCCACATAGCGTACAGTGTGCTTGTTCCCAACCATAGACACAGCCTATCGATATAAAGTGACTAGGAACTTCCCCAGAAGAGACTAGTTTTACCGCTCGACAGGCTGCTCATTAGGGTTTTGGTGCTTTGCATATCTTGTTGGCCGTGTTATCAAGGAGTTGTGTCAAAAAAAGAGAAAATTGAAAAGAAGCAAAAAGAGCTACATAGATGCGTGTGTTATACAAAAAAAAGAAAAATCCCAAAAGAAAAGTGAAGTGCTAGTTGAATCAAGTGAAGGCCTAAGTTTACTTTACTGCACCCGTAGTTGAGCAATCTTGTGCCTGTATCGTTGAGCTTTGCTAGCGTCTCTCTAGTGCATTGCAACCTTTCCTACATATAGTTGCATTGCCCCATTATATCGCCTTGTGTGAGTATCATTGGTTGTCTACGATCAGCGCTAGAGCTTGTTATTGGTGCAAATAGGTAGCCTACCTACATCCCCACATATATCCTGCTTTGCGGTGTGATTTGTTCTTATACCCTTGATATTCGCTTCGCTACATCCGTGCACTAGTTGTTACTACAAGTGGTAAGCAACACTAATTTACTTTGGAACGGTAAGATCTCCTTTTCTTATCAGTTTTTGAGTGAGTTGTGAGCGTACCACCATATATTTTTGATTTAGTGCACTAACCTACTAACCATGTCTGCTAGTGATGAGAAAATTGTTAACCAGGAGAACAAGAACTCTACGGATTTGATGACATGGAGGGAGTATGAGGCTCTTCGTAATGAGATGCGACGTGAATTCCACGCTCAGGATGATGAGCTTAGAGGGACGGTCCAAGGGATCTCCCAAAAGCTGGATGCAACTCATGAGACCGTCACTACAATGCAAGATCAAATGACGGATGTACAACGCAGTCTTGCTGATTTGCGCTTAGCTGTTGAGAATTTGACCGCGCAACAACAACAAGAAGATGACGAAGATCCTGAGCTTCAAGATGACGCACACAATGCTCGTGGTGCGCCTCGTGGTGATCGTGCTCGCGGTTGGGCTCAACTTGGCCGCAATGGTCGTGGACATGATGAGGAAGATGGATTGGGTAAGCCCAAATTCTCCATACCCAAGTTTGAAGGAGGTGCTGATGTTGAAGAATACCTCACTTGGGAGCTCAAGATTGAGAAGCTATGGAATCTACATCCGCACTACACTGAAGATAGAAAGATCAAGCTTGCTTCTTCTGAATTTGATGGCTATGCTTTGCGTTGGTGGGATGCTTTTGTTCGTAACCGAGACGAGGATGGTGAGCAACCTATACGTACATGGTATGCCATGAAGGAGGCGATGACTTCTCGCTTTGTGCCTACAAATTACTTGCGGAATATATATGATAAGCTGACTCTATTGAGACAAGGTGTGAAGACTGTGGATGAATACTACATGGAGATGGAGATGCTTATGCAGCGTGGCCGTGTCCGTGAGTCTCTTGTGATGACAATGCAGTGTTTTCTGAATGGTTTGAAATATGATATCAAAGGCATTGTTCGTCACTACAGTTACACCAATATGAATCAATTGTTACATCATGCAAGAGAAGCTGAATCACAGTTGGCTGATGAAGCAAAGGTTAAAGGACGAGCTTCAGGAGCTGGGCGCTTCACGCCTCGCGCGCCCCCTTCTACGGCGCCGGCGCCTTCGACGCGCTCCGCCCCTTACTCTATTCCACCTAGTAAGCCGGTCTCCAATGTGTCTAACACAAAGAAGTCCGAATCTGCTGCAAGTACGAGTGGCTCTAATGTGTCTACTGCGCGTAACCGTGATATGTCTTGTCATACATGTGGTGGCAAGGGTCACTTCAAGAGAGATTGTCCTAACCGCAAAGTTATGATTATCATTGAGGACAATGAGTATGAGACTGGAGATGATGTTGATCCTAATGCTCCAGATGATGATGACTATGACACTGATGGTGAAGATGCATATCCGTCTGATGCTCGCACCATTGTTGTGTCGCAGCGTGCTCTTAATGTGTTGCCTAGTGCATCTACTCAACGCTGCAATTTGTTCCAAACAAAGGCTTTAGTTGGTCCTGACAAAGCTTGCAAGGTCATTATTGATGGCGGGAGTTGCCGCAATTTAGCAAGCAAGGAGTTGTGCACCAAGCTGAAGTTGAAGTATCTACCGCACCCGCATCCATACTATATTCAGTGGTTGAGCGACAATGGTGAGATGAAGGTAAACCACATGGTGCGTGTTGAATTTGCTATTGGACCGTATAAGGATTGCATTGATTTTGATGTGGTTCCTATGACGGTGTGTCACCTACTATTGGGTCAGCCTTGGCTCTATGACCGTTCTGTGCAACACAATGGCCGTGCCAATACATATCATTTGGAGTTAAAGGGCAAGAAAATCAACTTACAGCCTATGACACCACAACAAATTGTCAATGAATCTCGTCAGAAAGTTGAAGTGAACTTGGAGGATGCTTCTTTAGATAGGCGAGACAATTGTAATGTTGTGAGTGATATAACGAAAAGTGAGAGAGTGAATTCCTTAGTCTCATTAGCCACCAAAGAAGATATGAGAGAATTTAGTGAGGATCCTACAGCCATGCCGCTTGTGCTTTTGTACAGGGGGACGGTTTTGGTTTCTAACGACATGACCCCTCTTCCTCTTGGTGTTTCTAATGTTTTGCAGGAATTTGGTGACGTGTTTCCGGATGAGGTACCCGCAGGACTTCCACCGTTGCGAGGTATTGAGCATCAAATTGACTTGATTCCCGGAGCTTCGCTACCCAATCGGGCACCATATAGAACAAACCCCGAAGAGACGAAGGAGATACAGAAGCAAGTACAAGCGCTACTCGACAAAGGTTATATCCGCATAAGCCTTAGTCCTTGTGCTGTTCCTGTTATTCTAGTTCCTAAGAAAGATGGTACATGGCGTATGTGCGTAGATTGTAGAGCTATAAACAATATCACTATTCGATATCGTCACCCTATTCCCCGTTTAGAGGATATGCTAGATGAATTGAGTGGTGCTGCTGTGTTCTTTAAAATTGATTTGCGTAGTGGTTATCATCAAATTAGGATGAAAGAAGGGGATGAGTGGAAAACTGCCTTTAAAACAAAATTTGGTTTATATGAGTGGTTAGTAATGCCTTTTGGTCTAACTAATGCACCTAGCACCTTCATGAGACTGATGAACCATGTTTTGCGTGAATTTATTGGCAAGTTTGTGGTTGTGTACTTTGATGACATACTAATCTACAGCCGCAATGAATCTGATCATACTATACATATTCGACATATTTTGCAAGTGTTGCGTGATAATAAACTCTATGGTAATCTTGAGAAGTGCACGTTTTGCAAAGATAAGGTCATATTTCTGGATTATGTTGTCTCTAAGCATGGAGTAGAAGTAGATGTGTCTAAAATTGAAGCTATTCAAATTTGGCCTACTCCCATGAATGTGAGTCAAGTAAGAAGTTTTCATGGTCTAGCTGGGTTTTATAGAAGATTTGTGCCCAACTTTAGTACTATTGTTGCACCTTTGAATGACTTGACTAAAAAGGGTGTTATATTTGAGTGGGGCGCAGCCCAAGATCATGCTTTTGATGAACTTAAGAGATTGTTAACTTCTGCACCGTTGCTTGCACTTCCTGATTTCAATAAGCAATTTGAGATTGAATGTGATGCTAGTGGTATTGGAATTGGTGGTGTGTTGATGCAAGAGGGTCGCCCAATTGCATATTTTTCTGAGAAACTGTCTGGTGCTAAGTTGAACTATCCTATCTATGATAAAGAATTGTATGCTTTAATTAGAGTTCTTGAGGTTTGGCAACATTACTTGTGGCCAAAAGAATTTATCATACATTCTGATCATGAAGCTTTAAAATACCTGAAAGCTCAGTCTACTTTGCTTAAGCGTCTTGCTAAGTGGGTTGAGTTCATTGAGTCTTTTCCATACATTATTAAGCATAAGAAGGGAAAAGATAATATTGTTGTTGATGCTCTATCTAGGAAGAATATGCTATTAACTCAACTTGATGTTAAAATTCCTGGATTAGAAGTACTATGTGATTTATATGCTACTGATCATGATTTTGCTGAACCATATCGCTTATGTGCTCTTGGTAAAGCATGGGAGAAATATCACATACATGATGGGTTCTTGTTTAGAGCTAACAAACTATGTGTTCCAGAATCGTCTGTGCGTTTGCTCTTATTGCAGGAATCACATGCTGGAGGTTTGATGGGTCACTTTGGGCGTGAGAAGACGCTACTCATGCTAGCTGACCACTTTTATTGGCCAAAGATGAGGCGGGACGTGGACAGGTATGTGAAGAGGTGCATTACTTGCAACAAGTCCAAGTCCAAGCTGAAGCCTCACGGTTTGTATACTCCTTTACTGGCACCTACTACACCTCGGGAAGATATTAGTATGGATTTTGTGTTGGGTTTGCCACGTACTACACGAGGCCATGATTCTATATTTGTGGTAGTGGATAGATTTTCTAAAATGTCACACTTTATTGCATGCCACAAAAGCGACGATGCGTCGCATATTGCTAACCTGTTTTTCAGGGAGGTTGTACGACTACATGGAGTTCCGAAGACTATTGTGTCTGATCGTGACGTCAAGTTTATGAGCTAATTCTGGAAGACGCTATGGAGAAAGCTGGGGACGGAGCTGCTTTTCAGCACTACTTGTCATCCTCAAACTGATGGACAAACTGAAGTGGTGAATAGAACATTGTCACAACTGTTGAGATCCATGATCAAGAAGAACCTGAAGGAGTGGGAACAGTGTTTGCCACATGTGGAGTTTGCTTACAACAGGGCGGTACACTCTACCACGGAGCTGTGTCCTTTTGAGGTGGTGTATGGTTTCAAACCCATTACTCCACTTGACTTGTTGCCTTTGCCCATACATGAGAGAGTTAATATGGAGGCATCCAAGAGGGCAGATTTTGTGCGAAAGATCCATGTGAAGACTAAAGAGTTGATAGAAAAGAAAGGCAAGAGCAATGCTGCAAGGATGAACAAGAAGCGTAAGGAGATGTTGTTCAAGCCTGGTGATATGGTCTGGGTACATTTTCGCAAGGATAGGTTCCCGAAGCTGCGGAAGTCTAAGTTGAAGCCTCGTGGTGCTGGTCCTTACAAAGTGCTTGCCAAGATCAATGATAATGCATACTCGATAGATCTTCCAGTTGATGAGTTTGGTGTCAGTAATTCTTTCAATGTTGCTGATTTGACACCATATGACGGAGAAGACCTTGGAGCGTCGAGGTCGACGCCTTTTGAAGGGGGGGGAGATGATGAGGACATCCCTACCTCACTACTACCTCCGTCATTGCAAGCTGAAGATGATCCTGTGATGCGCGTAGATGACGTATTGTCTTTCCGTTCAACACGCGTCCGTTGGGAACCCCAAGAGGAAGGTGTGATGCGTACAGCAGTAAGTTTCCCTCAGTAAGAAACCAAGGTTTATCGAACCAGTAGGAGCCAAGAAGCACGTTGAAGGTTGATGGCGGCGAGATGTAGTGCGGCGCAACACCAGGGATTCCGGCGCCAACGTGGAACCTGCACAACACAACCAAAGTACTTTGCCCCAACGAAACAGTGAGGTTGTCAATCTCACCGGCTTGCTGTAACAAAGGATTAGATGTATAGTGTGGATGATGATTGTTTGCAGAAAACAGTAGAACAAGTATTGCAGTAGATTGTATTCGATTAAAAGAAATGGACCGGGGTCCACAGTTCACTAGAGGTGTCTCTCCCATAAGATAAATAGCATGTTGGGTGAACAAATTACAGTTGGGCAATTGACAAATAGAGAGGGCATGACAATGCACATACATGATATGATGAGTATTGTGAGATTCAATTGGGCATTACGACAAAGTACATAGACCGCTATCCAGCATGCATCTATGCCTAAAAAGTTCACCTTCAGGTTATCATCCGAACCCCTTCCAGTATTAAGTTGCAAACAACAGACAATTGCATTAAGTATGGTGCTTAATGTAATCAATAACTACATCCTCGGACATAGCATCAATGTTTTATCCCTAGTGGCAACAGCACATCCACAACCTTAGAACTTTCTGTCACTGTCCCAGATTTAATGGAGGCATGAACCCACTATCGAGCATAAATACTCCCTCTTGGATTTAAGAGTAAAAAGTTGGCCAGAGCCTCTACTAATAATGGAGAGCATGCAAGATCATAAACAACACATAGGTATAAATTGATAATCAACATAACATAGTATTCTCTATCCATCGGATCCCAACAAACACAACATATAGCATTACAGATAGATGATCTTGATCATGTTAGGTAGCTCACAAGACCCGACAATGAAGCACATAAGGAGAAGACAACCATCTAGCTACTGCTATGGACCCATAGTCCAGGGGTGAACTACTCACTCATCACTCCGGAGGCGACCATGGCGGTGAAGAGTCCTCCGGGAGATGATTCCCCTCTCCGGCAGGGTGCCGGAAGCGATCTCCTGAATCCCCCGAGATGGGATTGGCGGCGGCGGCGTCTCTGGAAGGTTTTCCGTATCGTGGCTCTCGGTACTGGGGGTTTCGCGACGAAGGCCATTTGTAGGCGGAAGGGCAGGTCAGGGGGCCACACGAGGACCCCACACAACAGGCCGGCGCGGCCAAGGCCCAGGCCGCGCCGCCTTAGTGTGTCGGTGCCCCGTGGCCCCACTTCGTGACTCCTTCGGTCTTCTGGAAGCTTCGTGTGAAAATAGGCCCCTTGGCGTTGATTTCGTCCAATTCCGAGAATATTTCCTTACTAGGATTTCTGAAACCAAAAACAGCAGAAAACAGCAACTGGCTCTTCGGCATCTCGTTAATAGGTTAGTGCCGGAAAATGCATAAATATGTCATAAAGTATGCATAAAACATGTAGATATCATCAATAATGTGGCATGGAACATAAGAAATTATCGGTACGTCGGAGACGTATCAGCATCCCCAAGCTTAGTTTCTGCTCGTCCCGAGCAGGTAAACGATAACAAAGATAATTTCTGGAGTGACATGCCATCATAACCTTGATCATACTATTGTAAGCATATGTAATGAATGCAGCGATCAAAACAATGTAAATGACATGAGTAAACAATTGAATCATATAGCAAAGACTTTTCATGAATAGTACTTCAAGACAAGCATCAATAAGTCTTACATAAGAGTTAACTCATAAAGCAATAATTCAAAGTAAAGGTATTGAAGCAACACAAAGGAAGATGAAGTTTCAGCGGTTGCTTTCAACTTGTAACATGTATATCTCATGGATAGTTGTCAATGCAAAGTAATATAACAAATGCAATATGCAAGTATGTAGAAATCAATGCACAGTTCACACAAGTGTTTGCTTCTTGAGGTGGAGAGAGATAGGTGAACTAACTCAACAATAAAAGTAAAAGAAAGGTCCTTCAAAGAGGAAAGCATCGATTGCTATATTTGTGCTAGAGCTTTGGTTTTGAAAACAAGAAACAATTTTGTCAACGGTAGTAATAAAGCATATGTGTTATGTAAATTATATCCTACAAGTTGCAAGCCTCATGCATAGTATACTAATAGTGCCCGCACCTTGTCCTAATTAGCTCGGATTACCTGGATTATCATCGCAATGCACATGTTTTAACCAAGTGTCACAAAGGGGTACCTCTATGCCGCCTGTACAAAGGTCTAAGGAGAAAGCTCGCATCGGATTTCTCGCTATTGATTATTCTCAACTTAGACATCCATACCGGGACAACATAGACAACAGATAATGGACTCCTCTTTTATGCATAAGCATTCAACAACAATTAATTTTCTCATATGAGATTGAGGATATTTGTCCAAAACTGAAACTTCCACCATGGATCATGGCTTTTAGTTAGCGGCCCAATGTTCTTCTCTAACATTATGCATGCTCTAACCATTTTAGTGGTAAATCTCCCTTACTTCAGACAAGACGAACATGCATAGCAACTCACATGATATTCAACAAAGAGTAGTTGATGGCGTCCCCAGGAACATGGTTATCGCACAACAAGCAACTTAATAAGAGATAAAGTGCATAAGTACATATTCAATACCACAATAGTTTTTAAGCTATTTGTCCCATGAGCTATATATTGTAAAGGTAGAGGATATAAATTTAAAGGTAGCACTCAAGCAATTTACTTTGGAATGGCGGAGAAATACCATGTAGTAGGTATGTATGGTGGACACAAATGGCATAGTGGTTGGCTCAAGGATTTTGGATGCATGAGAAGTATTCCCTCTCGATACAAGATTTAGGCTAGCAAGGTTTATTTGAAACAAACGCAAGGATGAAGCGGTGCAGCAAAACTCATATAAAAGACATATTGTAAACATTATAAGACTCTACACCATCTTCCTTGTTGTTCAAACTCAATACTAGAAATTATCTAGACCTTAGAGAGACCAATTATGCAAACCAAATTTTAGCATGCTCTATGTATTTCTTCATTAATAGGTGCAAAGTATATGATAAACATGAGCACAATAATTGCCAAGTATCACATTATCCAAGATATTTTAGCAATTACTACATGTATCATTTTCCAATTCCAACCATATAACAATTTAACGAAGAAGAAACTTTCGCCATGAATATTATGAGTAAAGCCTAAGGACATATTTGTCCATATGCAACAGTGGAGCGTGTCTCTCTCCCACAAAATGAATGCTAGGATCCATTTTATTCAAACAAAACAAAAACAAAAACAAACCGACGCTCCAAGCAAAGTACATAAGATGTGATGGAATAAAAATATAGTTTCACTAGAGGAACCCGATAATGTTGTCGATGAAGAAGGGGATGCCTTGGGCATCCCCAAGCTTAGACGCTTGAGTCTTCTTGATATATGCAGGGGTGAACCACCGGGGCATCCCCAAGCTTAGAGCTTTCACTCTCCTTGATCATGTTGTATCATTCTCCTCTCTTGATCCTTCAAAACTTCCTCCACACCAAACTCAGAACAACTCATTAGAGGGCTAGTGCACAATCAAAATTTACATGTTCAGAGGTGACACAATCATTCTTTACACTTCTGGACATTGCACAAAGCTACTGAAAGTCAATGGAATCGAAAAATCCATCAAGCATGGCAAAACAGGCAATGCGAAATAAAAGGCAGAATCTGTCAAAACAGAACAGTTCGTAAAGACGAATTTGATTGAGGTACCAGACTTACTCAAATGAAAATGCTCAAATTGAATGAAAGTCGCGTACATATCTGAGGATTACTCACGTAAATTGGCATAATTTTCTGAGTTACCTACAGAGAATTAGGCCCAGATTCGTGACAGCAAAGAAATATGTTTCTGCGCAGTAATCCAAATCTAGTATGAACCTTACTATCAACGACTTTACTTGGCACAACAATGCACAAAACTAAGATAAGGAGAGGTTGCTACAGTAGTAACAACGTCCAAGACTCAAATGTAAAACAAAAGTACTGTAGTAAAAAAAACATGGGTTGTCTCCCATAAGCGCTTTTCTTTAACGCCTTTCAGCTAGGCGCAGAAAGTGTGTATCAAGTATTATCAAGAGACGAAGCACCAACATCATTTTCACAATTTATCCCATTAGGTATCTTAGATGCTCCCTTATCTATAGTGGTTTTAATAGCTTTATCAATTTTAGGCCTATAATAGTTTTTTGGTTTAGGCACCTTAGAGACATACATGAATTCTTGCTCCTTTCCCACATAAGCTTTCTCTCTAATCTTTATAGATGAAAAGGTCGAACCCAATGTTCCCATAGCCTCTTCAAGTTCACTAATCCTTTGGGTTTGATTATCATGAATAGCACAAGATTCTAAAATGGCGATTCTCTCATTAATTCCTCCTAGAGATTTATCAAGTTTATCAGTGCTATCAAGTAATGCTCCCAAATTAGTATTAATACTTGGAAGGTTTTGCTCTATGGTTTCCAACTTTTTCATGACATCTTCAAGAGAGGTTTCAATTTTAACTTCATTAACAGGTGGTATCTTTACAATTAAATCTGAATCCGTTGGTACGTACGTCGCTCGCCTCGATCGTGACTCTGACAGTTTCGCAGTATAGCCCCTAAGAAATCTGGTAATGAGGCCGCAGTCTAATCTTCATCAATTCCACGCACAACGCGAAAAAAACCAGCGCCATGGCTTTGCCATTAAAGATCCCGGCCGCCGCTCGCCGGATAGATCGGCGACGCCACCACTCACCGGATAGATCGGCGCCACCGCCAGGCTAACCGCGCCGTCTCACGAGCAGTGCCAGACCTAAACCTCCCCGGTCGCAAGAGCAACAAGCACGCCCGCCGCAGGAGATGGCCTACTCCACCGCAACGAGCAAGCCCGCCGCCGGAGATGGGCACTCTGCTGACAACTGGAAGTCGAAGGGGAGCTCCGCCGCGTGGCCTCTGGGCATCCCCTACGGCGTGTGCGAACACAAGGCCCGGTTCCCTGAACTGCCCCCTCGCGTTCTGGACTCTGCAGCCGCATTCAAGCCACCAGCGAACCAGCGGGCACCCCGCGGTCGCCGCGCACTGCCGTCTGCCAGCAACAACGAGCGCAGCCTCCACCGCGCCTCCCCGACTCCCTATCTTCTCAGTCCAACGCGAACACGGGCTCACATGAGGGCAAGCTTGTTGTTGCACTTAATCTTTAGCCAGACGGCAATGCCGTAATATTAAGGTGATTTCACTGAATTGCAGCAGCGGGGATCAGCACCGCAAGGAGACTAAACAACGATGGAATGGAATAGCTTGGTTTGGTGATGGAGAACCATACGAGCAGCGGCCATCTATATGAGAATTCCAAATTTTCTGTCGTCAACTGGACCAATGGTGAGAACATCTGAAGCCCAAAACGAATACTAGACACAGAAAGGGCAAGTGGGATGCCCTCCATCTGATTTTGCGAACATAGAGATTGATGCATCTTTCCCGGAGGTGACAAAAGCACGGAGGCAACCTTCCAGTAATGATTCTTCCGAAATTCAGTTTCAAAAGGGCAGCGTCCTACACACTGACGGGAATATGCAATGTTGCACTATACAGAGCAATTGAAATCTCTACAGGCCTACAACCCCCAGATGATACGTTGGTCAGGTAGCTCTTGAATCTTCTCATCATACGGATCCATTCCTTATACCAATCTAATCATATTCCCAATTAGACCATCTTGATTATCTTCAAAATATTTAAGCAGCTCTGTCAATCTATCATGGCTTATATGAATATAAAACATGTTTGTCCACATATTGTCCATGGTAAACCAATATCACCCAATCTTAAGCATCTCTTTTTAATCTTTAATAGAGCATGTGCATTTGTAAAAAGAACTAGGCAATATTTTAAAATAGAGAATAAAAGACTAATCCTATCGAGGTTGAGATGCAGCGGGGGTCCATGCGACCACGGGATATAATTGCTTTATTGTGATTCCGTAGCGAAGCACGGGTAATGTGCTAGTTCCAAATATACTCTCAATAATGCAACTAGCTTCTAAAGCAGGAGCGCCTAGGAAGTTACCTCCCGCGAGACAATCAAGAACATACCTATTCCAGCTAGAGATACCAACATAAAAATTCCTGAGTAGGATAGTTGTGGAATGTTTCTTAGTGCACCTATTATGGGCATCACTAATTCTATACCAAGCATGTTTTAAACATTCTCCCCCTTGTTGCTTAAACGAACGAACTTCAACTTTAGGATTACTCATTTTAACAACAGTAAATAAAGCAAACTAGATAAAGTAAATGCAAGTAACTAATTTTTTTGTGTTTTTAATATGGAGAACAAGATAGTAAATAAAGTAAAACTAGCAACTAATTTTTTTGTGTTTTGATTTAGTGCAGCAAACAAAGTAGTAAATAAAATAATGCAAGACAAAAACAAAGTAAAGAGATTGGATTGTGGAGACTCCCCTTGCAGCGTGTCTTGATCTCCCCGGCAACGGCGCCAGAAATTCTGCTTGATGCGCGTAGATGACGTATTGTCTTTCCGTTCAACACGCGTCCGTTGGGAACCCCAAGAGGAAGGTGTGATGCGTACAGCAGTAAGTTTCCCTCAGTAAGAAACCAAGGTTTATCGAACCAGTAGGAGCCAAGAAGCACGTTGAAGGTTGATGGCGGCGAGATGTAGTGCGGCGCAACACCAGGGATTCCGGCGCCAACGTGGAACCTGCACAACACAACCAAAGTACTTTGCCCCAACGAAACAGTGAGGTTGTCAATCTCACCGGCTTGCTGTAACAAAGGATTAGATGTATAGTGTGGATGATGATTGTTTGCAGAAAACAGTAGAACAAGTATTGCAGTAGATTGTATTCGATTAAAAGAAATGGACCGGGGTCCACAGTTCACTAGAGGTGTCTCTCCCATAAGATAAATAACATGTTGGGTGAACAAATTACAGTTGGGCAATTGACAAATAGAGAGGGCATGACAATGCACATACATGATATGATGAGTATTGTGAGATTTAATTGGGCATTACGACAAAGTACATAGACCGCTATCCAGCATGCATCTATGCCTAAAAATTCCACCTTCAGGTTATCATCCGAACCCCTTCCAGTATTAAGTTGCAAACAACAGACAATTGCATTAAGTATGGTGCATAATGTAATCAATAAATACATCCTCGGACATAGCATCAATGTTTTATCCCTAGTGGTAACAGCACATCCACAACCTTAGAACTTTCTGTCACTGTCCCAGATTTAATGGAGGCATGAACCCACTATCGAGCATAAATATTCCCTCTTGGAGTTAAGAGTAAAAACTTGGCCAGAGCCTCTACTAATAATGGAGAGCATGCAAGATCATAAACAACACATAGGTATAAATTGATAATCAACATAACATAGTATTCTCTATCCATCGGATCCCAACAAACACAACATATAGCATTACAGATAGATGATCTTGATCATGTTAGGCAGCTCACAAGACCCGACAATGAAGCACATAAGGAGAAGACAACCATCTAGCTACTGCTATGGACCCATAGTCCAGGGGTGAACTACTCACTCATCACTCCGGAGGCGACCATGGCGGTGAAGAGTCCTCCGGGAGATGATTCCCCTCTCCGGCAGGGTGCCGGAGGCGATCTCCTGAATCCCCCGAGATGGGATTGGCGGCGGCGGCGTCTCTGGAAGGTTTTCCGTATCGTGGCTCTCGGTACTGGGGGTTTCGCGACGAAGGCTATTTGTAGGCGGAAGGGCAGGTCAGGGGGCCACACGAGGACCCCACACAACAGGCCGGCGCGGCCAAGGCCCAGGCCGCGCCGCCTTAGTGTGTCAGCGCCCCGTGGCCCCACTTCGTGACTCCTTCGGTCTTCTGGAAGCTTCGTGTGAAAATAGGCCCCTGGGCGTTGATTTCGTCCAATTCCGAGAATATTTCCTTACTAGGATTTCTGAAACCAAAAACAGCAGAAAACAAAGAATCGCTCTTCGGCATCTCATTAATAGGTTAGTGCCGGAAAATGCATAAATATGTCATAAAGTATGCATAAAACATGTAGATATCATCAATAATGTGGCATGGAACATAAGAAATTATCGATACGTCGGAGACGTATCATCCTGCTGTGAAGCTCAAGTCCAATGAAGTTAGGATTGGACCAATAACACGAGCTCGTGCGAAGCTACTCAAACAAAAGGTGAACTTGTTCCTAAATGATACTTTGATTGATGAGAACTTTATACTGCCTAAGTGCTATTATTTATGTATGATCAGGTATGAGAAGGGAGCAAGCATCGCACGAGGAGGAGAGGAGCAGCTGGACCAGAAGATGGACGTGAAGCTGAACATGGAGCTGGACATGAAGACATCCCATGGACGTGCGAGGGAGGAGCGGGAGGAATGCGCGAGAAGGGAAGCTGAAGTTCAGGCCGGTCCCAGGTCCGGTCTGACCGGATTTTGCGCCGGCTCATCCGGTCACAGACCCGGTCCGACCGGATTCTGCGTCAGGTCAGCCCAGTTTCAACCGGACGCAGTGCTGGTGCCATCCGGGCACTATCCAGTATGCCCGGGAGCTTCGCCCGGTCACCACCCGGTGCCAGGTCCGGTTTGAACCGGACCGGCCGGTCCCAGACCCGGTCGACCGGCCGCCAGACCGGCCGACTCCGAGTCTGTCTCGACCAGATCTGTTCTGGGTCGGTTATTTTCGTACTTTTTCGACCTGAGGTCATCCTGGACACCTATATAAGTCCATAGGACGCCCCCTAGCTGCTTTAGACCACGTTTAAGATAAACCCTAGTTCTTAGTTGTTTGCTCTGCAAAACTATTGAATTCCCTACACCATATTGCTTGATATTGTGTAGATCCTGAAAAAGTCTTGTGTGATCTGCTGTTCCATTGGGAATTAGAAGGTTGCAACTTACCGCTTCGTGGTCGGCGGCTACGTGCGCAAGTGTGTGGAGTTGCGAATATCTTGCGGGGTTGAGAGCTGTTGCATTGGCGACAGGGACCAATCGAGAGATCTCGTTGCGTCATACAAGTAATCATCCACTACATCGTCGTGTTCCTCCGCTGCTATCACCCCAGTATCATCATCACCACCGTTGCTTACTGAGAAGATTGGGCCACCCCTTATCAGTACTGCCTACTCACCATCCCGAAGAAGACACTGGAAATATCTAAAAAGAAGAACTGAAACCTCCTGGTCCACCGTACCTCCAAAGCCCTAGGCGTACCAATTTGCGAATGAATAGTTGTATTGGTCATAAATGGTTCATGAAATATGGCTCCTCCAATGAGACTAATAATGCTTATTTTCATCGTATGGCTAATGGCTGGAAGAGTAAAAATACTAGGAAGTTTGTCGCGAAGGTACGACGTGCCCTTGTGTAATATCCCAGAACATAGGGCTAACGAAGGGTAGAACTAGAAAAGGGATGTGCACTTCATCGCAAAACAGGGGAAATTTTCGCGCTTTATTGTATAAAATCTAAGAAGGATCAATGTTTCTCTCTCGTTGCTATTAGGGTTAGGGCAAGGAGAGTGTGATGAATTTCGACATGACTTCTTTTGAAACTAGAGTTTTGGAGATGATTTGAATTATATTTCAAATGGAATTCATAAGACAAATGAAGTAAAAGATAAGCAATATACAAATGAATTATGAATTCATAACTCATCCACACATCTCACATATACTCAATCATTCAAAAGAATATCAAATTTATATACATAAATGACAAGTAAATATCAAAAATTTACAAAGAGCTCATTAAACAAAACTTGAGCTTTATTGATATGCACACATAGATACATTGTCATTACAATATCCCTTATTACAAGAATTGAGGAATAATAAAAGACAGAAAATAAAAATTACATAAATTGAATTAATCCTAAACTAAAATCTTCATCAACCTTCATCTTGTTATTCTCCAAGTTCTTGATTCATCTTGGAAACCTGCAAAACAGAAGAAAATGGAAGAATTTGTCCAGTACCAAGTGTCATTGACAGTTGGCAAGTAAATTAAGTGAAAATAGAGTTGATAAGCTTGAAGGCAGGGAGCAAGTCCCAACCCAGGACAAGGGGGAACACAGCACCAGTGCACCAGCAGGTGCAAGGAGTGGAGCACAAGACAGCACAACACACACACACACATGAGCTGTCGACCAAGGAGTCCAGCAGATGGTGCTATAAATAGCACATTACATAGACATAGGGTTGAGTTCATGAGATCATTAGGAAGAATAACAAGAACTGCTCAAGAACCACCAGTAAAGCATCTCATACATTTATACAGGGAAATCAAACACCAAAACCAACCAACCATCCACAGACCATGGTGACCTAAGGAGTAGATCAACCAGGAGCTAGGAGGTGAAGTGATGTGATCGCAGCAACCATCCAGATGCACTGCAACAAACATAAATCATTTTCTAGGAGCTGGAGCAAGGTATACATCATACCTGGATGGATCTCATGATCTAATCCATCATAAGCATGCTCATACACACTTGGGGTGGAGCAGATTGCTCCACTGGGTATCTCATCACTTGGTATTTACCAAGTGATGCCAGGCAGAAGAGGCCAGACCAAGAAGTAGAGAAAATAGTCACTGGATATGCTTAAGTGCTAGCTATCCATGTCACTAAAACCCTAGAACAGTAGCCAACTAGATAACCTAGCACCATATGGTGTGTTTAACCATCAGATTCACCCATTTTTCATCAAAAGCATCCACGGGGCATTCATCTAGATGATTCCCAACTGTGGAGTTTGCTCATATTTTCATAAAACCCACTCAACAGCTAAATAGGATGCAGCCAGATGCAGTAGCAAGCTACTGAGGTCACAAACTAGCATAACATGCAAACAAAGCCACACAGGCAGATAGTCTTCATCACCACATAGGCTCAGACCAGAATATCTATTCCGAAGTCACACTGGAATTCATTTAAGCAACAATTTATACATTTGAATCATAACCAACACATGGTTCATCAAGGATAACTGACATAAATCAATACATGGCAACATTATGACATGCACAGAAGGATTACTGAAGCAATTGCTTCAGTAATGCCTATCTGTCTACCAAAGCTAATTAACCAAGCATTACTGCAAACTTAAGTAACTCAATTAACCTCTAAGCATGTACTTAAGCCACTGGTAAAGCACCAGTGGCATCACAAGCTATACAAAGTGAGGGATAATTCACAATAGGCATCACAGGCTAATCATTTGGCAACCAACAAGGTCTGGAGTGTCTAGCCAATTGTTAGAGCAATAGCCAAGCAAGACGAAGACACTAGCCATTAGTATATGATGATCCAATGGATCAATTGGATCATAAGCAAGACACAGGAGCATGCCACAAGCATCACAAGTGCCAGGGTAATAGCATAGCATGACAGTAAGCATCACCAGCAAGCAAATGCATAGCAGTAAACCTAGACAAGCAAGGATAGGACACCAGTAAGCATAGGCAACATAGCAAGCATGGTACAACATAGCTTAGAAGTAGACAATGGAGCAGCACAGCTAGGAGATGAACATCACATAGCAACATATAGCATTGGCCAGTGACCAGTAAGGGTTTGGGCTGGCCAGGGCTTGGGTTGAGGAAGGATTCGATGCAAGAAGCAACAACAGCAAGGTCCTGCATGATCCTAGGATCATCGGGAAGCTTGGGGGCAAGAGGATGAAGAAGAACAGTATCATGGAGGCGCACAGGCATGGAGAAGAGAGAGAGGAGGACCATGAACACTTACCCGCGCCTGGAAGCAGGAGCTACAACATGGTGAGGCAGTGCCCGCGTGGCCATAGCAACTGCAAGTCCAGGGAGGACGCCGACGTTACGCCGACGATCTCCAAAGACAGCGCAGCACCCCGGGGACGACGGCACAGGCGCTGCCGAAGCAGCACCCGCGCCAGGTCAGTCACAGGAGGGCGCTAGTGTCGACGACAAGGTCCACGGCTCGCCGGAGACCACCAATCGCTGAAGGCGATTTGCTCCCAGATCTGGCAGGGTGGCGATCTGGAGGAGGAGGAAGGATTCGGCGAAACCGTGCAGACAGATCGGTAGATCTCCACACGGCGGTTCAGGCGGTGTCGGTGGCGAGGTCAGGGGCGACCGGAGTTGACCGGATCGTGGTGGCGGCCATGGCGGCGACGCCATCGCCTCGCAGTCGCCTGCGCGTTAGGGTTAGGCTACGAGAGAGAGAGAGAATTTTGTAAAATTCCAAACAAATTATATAAACCTCCAAAAATGCAAGAAAAATATGAAAAGCTTATAGAAAATATTCCTTAACAAAAATAAAATGTGAAATACAATAAAAGAGAATTCAAATCTAAGAATTTTGGATATGAATTTAAAAATGGAAATTCAAGTTTGTAATTTTCTTGGATATGTAAAATCAAATAGAATTCCAAATAATTTTAATATTTCCAAAATTCCATATTTCCAAAAAGAGAAATATTCTTTATTATTAAACTTTTTTATTTAAGGTTAATATTTACGAAAGGCCAATTCTATTAATCCTAAACCTTTACTTTTATCAGAAAATAATATAAAAGGATTATAAATTACTGCCTAAGGCATAAATATTCCAAATTAAATCTTAAACATCCAAATTTAACAAGTACTTCGGGGAAAGGGATTCAACATAAAATAATGCACCCATGCATGCATCATTTGGATTTTTATAACGTTGTCCTTAACAGACAATGATGCTTCTTTACAGAACCCGAGGTTCAGGTTCCATACAACGCATCGAACTGCACTATCTCGCAATCACCATGCAAGTTCACTCTTGCTCATGCCATCTTGATTATGTTATATCAATTTACTCGCAAAGCTATATACTTGTCGCTGCTGCATTGAAAATAAAATGTTACTTTTCCAATTATGAATATGACTATGTGGCTGGCAATGGAACCATGGTATGTGTTGATGGTGGAGGTTCCATTGCAAGGGTTCTAATCATCTAGGACTAATCACCAATGATATCTAGTGATTCTAGCGCCGTACATATCGCGTTAACCATGAGATCTATAATGGCTCTGGGGAAGTCAGATGTATCTTTTCCCTCTTGCATATCAACGGACTAGTGATAAGGGTTGCCTGTATCGGTCTATCTATTGGTAAAGGTGAGGACAGTGGTCCGTAACAGTTTACCATTAGATATAGGTGAGGGCAGACTTATTAAAGGTGTATGATGGATTGTAAGGGTTGTCCGCGTCGATCTATCTAAGGTGTATAGGGCAGGGCATATGAATTGTTCAGAATGGTCTACCTTAATGGTATAGGTGAGAACAAATGCCTGGGCCGGTCTCTCCATGGATAAAGGGCAGGGTGATAACCCACAAGTATAGGGGATCGCAACAGTCTTCGAGGGAAGTAAAACCCAAATTTATTGATTCGACACAAGGGGAGGTAAAGAATACTTATAAGCCTTAACAACTGAGTTGTCAATTCAGCTGCACCTGGAAAAGCACTAGTAACAGGGGTGATGTGAAAGCAGCAGTAATATGATAGCAGTAGTAACAGTAACACAGCAGCAGTAACAATAACACAGAGGCAATGGCACCAGAAAATAATTGATACTACTTCCAATGTCATATAGAACGAGTATATGATGATGAGAGATGGACCGGGGTTCCCAGCTATCTACACTAGTGGTAACTCTCCAATAACAAGTGACAAGTGTTGGGTGAACAAATTACAATTGGGCAATTGATAGGATTGAAAGCATTAAGACAGAACATCAAGATTATTAATCATGTAGGCATGTTTTCCATATATAGTCATATGTGCTCGCAATGAGAAACTTGCATAACATCTTTTGTCCTACCAGCCGGTGGCAGTCAGGCCTCAAGGGAATCTACTGGCAATTAAGGTACTCCTTTTAATAGAGCACCGGAGCAAAGCATTAAAACTCCGTGAAAACATGTGATCCTCATACCTACGCCTTCCCCTCCAGTTATCCCAGTTGCTATCACTCTGGGGCCTCGGGTTCCGGACATAGACATGTGCAAACAACTTGTAGATACAATCTAAGCAATAAGTATAGAGCTTAAATCTAAGATCATGCCACTCGTGCACTAGTGACAAGCATTAAACACAACAAGATTGCAGCAGCAATAACTTCACAAACTTATATAGATAGACTGATCATAATGTAACAATTCATCGGATCCCAACAAACACAACACCAATTACATCAGATGGATCTCAATGATGTAAGGCAGCTCATGAGATCATTGTATTGAAGTACATGGGAGAGAGAGTACCAACTAGCTACAGCTAGAACCCGTAGTCCATGGGGGAACTACTCACGGAGCATGATGGAGGTGGTGGCGTTGATGGAGATGGCTTCCGGGGGCACTTCCCGTCCCGGCAGGGTGCCAGAACAGAGACTTATGTCCCCCGAACAGGGTGCGATGGCGGCGGCGCCCCTGGAGTCTTTCTGGAGTTTCATCAATTGGTATCGGGGTTTTAGGTCTCGAGGGACTTTATAGGTGAAGAGGCGGCGCAAGGGGGTGCCTGGGGGGCCCAAACCATAGGCTGGCGCGCCCCCCTTCTAGGCCGCGCCGCCCTGTGGTCTGGGAGCCCTAGGCCTCCCCTCCGACTCGCCTTCGGTGTTGTGACGCCCCGGAACCGGTATCCTGAGGATTCCAGCGATCCCGCCGAAATCCGCACAATATCGATTCAGAGATGCCCTCCGACACGACGTGCGCGAAGAATCACACACGTGATGCCATAGGAATTAACACGAGCGGTAACATTACAACAGGATTACAATAGAGCCCACAAGAGACATATATTACAACAACGACTCCAACGAGTCAAGATGCAAATATACAATACAAAGATCCAAATCATACAGAAGATCAATTACGTCCGAGTACGGACAAGATACAAATTGGACTAAGAGTCCTGAAGATAACCAGTGGCGTCCATAACCCTGCCCAGGCCAAGCCGGAAGGGTAACCTTGCTAACGTTGTCATCTTGTACATGTCGAAGTCGGGCCAACGGTTCCTGACAAAGGGGAGGGAACAGAAGAGAAAAAGAAAAGGCGAGAGTAAGTACCAAGGAACGAACTCCGGCACGTACTTAGCGAGACTAGAAATGGCTATGCTCGCCGGGCAAGTATATATATATCGCCTGGGGCTATATGGTAGGTTTAGCGGCAGCAAAACTATAACCAATAGAGACACGCTACAACATCCGTCTACTCAGAGAAGATAAGAGAGCGCACAAGGTAACAGATAAATACTACACAAATATAACCCAGCCGATTACACATATCCCCTTCAACAATTGCGAAGAGGCAATGTAAAAGGCACTCAACGGTGGGCAAGTTTTATTAGGTATCGGTTGTAGTAATGCTATATTACTACGCAAGTTATTAGCAGATTAATAGCAACAAGATAACGGTGTAAGTTGTTCTATGATCAAGCTATACAATTCCAAGTCATCCATAACCGCGGACGCGGCTTATCGATAAGATGTACACCCTGCAGGGGTTGCCCAAATGTAACCATACGCATGCTCGACCCACTTACGACAGGTGGATGTCTCAGAACAAGACCGTTCCCAGTTCAACAAGAAAGTCTAGGGGGGGCACCCGACTAAGCTACCCGTGACGAAGTTCGGCCGTACTCCGAGACGGACTCAGGGTTTGCGTCGGCGGCTAGGTGTGCAAACCACACGCTTCGCTAAACATCCCGCGGGGTACAGTACAGAATATAAACACCCGAAGGCAACAGGAAGTAAACACCCGAAGGCAACAGTAAGTAAAGCATGGCATACATGGCATAGGCAAATAAAACCAAGGTTGTGGCCCCCTTTTCAACTGACTTGAGAAAAGGTAATGGGTGAGGGGGGTCCCGATAATCGTCCCCACGCATTGGTAGAGCGCTCAATCTCGGAACAGATAACAAGAACTCGGGTCCTAGGGGACATTAGCAAGTCAAAGTTCCGATGCTTTCGCAAAGGGGCTCACGGATGCCTCTGCTTACATTTTTAGTTGTTAACAAATAAGTAAAGCATGTGTATCTCCAACAACTGATATAGCATGTGATAACCTCCCAACAACCCAACATATCCCGATAACAGATCGAGATAAACAACAGAACCTAAACACGCCTACGACTCGCAAGGCTCAAACATCAAGCAACGGCTATGGTTAAGGAATGATACATATAGGATTATTATGGTAAACAAGTGGAATAGGACACGTGACTCGATAAAGAATCGTAACATAAGGATAGCAGTGCGAGGGAGAGAGTAAAATAGGTGAAGACAGAGGGCTCGCCTGTGAAAAGCTGCAGAAGAACTTGTCGTATCTCACAACACCACTTCGTGATCCTATCCGGGAAGAAGCAAATGCTGGACAAACAATGGGTACAAGTCTTACTACTACGGATAAAGAAGATCCATCATGATCATGATGATATGCATGGCATGGCAGCGATGATGCAATGCACTTATCCAATTTAAGCGGAGTCGGAACCCCGGACAATCAAATTAAGGTTGGAGTTGCATTTTCTACCGTCAAAGTTAAGGGTGGATTAGCATAGCAAACATGGCAGGGGTGAGCTTTATCAAAGTTAAATGGAACCGGGACAACATTTATATAACATCCCACATATTCCATATGTTCCATATTAGGTGATAATGCAAACTATCACGAATGTATATGATGCATAAGGCAATAGCAAGCATGGATGGCATATTAATGTTCCTTGCATTTTTCTGATCAAAATTCATATAGAACACTTTTAATTTGGAGTTACCAATTAAAAGATATTAACAGAATAGGGTTTGTTATTTTAAAATAGTTAAACAGATTTTATTCAAATAGGGAAGGACCCGAAAACATATTCTGACCAGGGGAGGGACCCCGGGTTACTTCTTAAAGCTTACAAGGGGTTTTTTTATGAAAACCATCCGGGCGAGGACGGCGGGTTAAGGAATTAAAACACGCAGGGGCCCATATGCAAAAGATATAGATCCAAATCTGAGAAAAGGTTTTCTCACCGAGCGGTTTGACCCGCAGAGGCTGACGAGGGGGCCCCACGCGACCACGTTGGCTGCCACGATGGCGAAGCTTGGCTGCACGCACGGATACTGCTCGCATTCTGGTGGTCGTGGTCACCGCGGCGGGGCGTCGTGCGCGCGAACGTTGCGGGGCGCCCCAGCAAGCGAGGATGTCTATCGGAGGTACACCTTGGCGGCGCGGACAAGATGGAGGTGGTGGCGCGCGCAGGGGGTCGCCGGAGCTTCACCGTCGGCGGGTTGCTGCGGAGAAAACGGCCGGCATCAAGGATGATAAGGCGACAGCGGAAGCAAACGGGGAGGGGAAGATGGCTATGAGGTGTGCCAGGGTACCAGGGAGGTCGACGAGCGAACTGCGGAGGCAGAGGAAGGTCGGCGGCGCCAGAATTGGTGAAGACTCCTGCCGGACATGAAGAAGAAAACGGCAAAACGGCGGCGATGTAGGCTACCCCCACTCGATTCCGTCGGTGTGGAGGGAGAGGGGATCAAGGCGGAGCTGCTGGCGGCCTCGGCTTGACGCGGGGTAGTCTGTAGCGGCGGATCGACGGTGAGGTTGGCGCGGTGGCTCACGGTAGTCTCTCCTCTGCCTTGCTCTTGGAGAGGAAGAAAGGGAAAAGGAAAAAGAGGATGAGCATGTGAGAGTTGGTGTGGATGCGCTGGTGCCAGGGATAAAGGGGAGGGAAAAGAGTACCACGCGCGACATAAAGTGGAGGCGCCGTGCTCCTCCCTCTTTGCTTCGGCGTGATACGCGTGAGGGAAGAAGACAAGGAAAGAGAAAGAAGGCGAGCGAAGGGGTACTTGGCTGGTGGGCTAGGCCGAGGAAGGTGAAGGAGGTGGGCCGCCGGCTAGACTGAGAGAGAAGAGAGCAAGAGAGGAAGAGAGAGAGCCCAGGAAAGAAGAGAAGTGGGGTTTTTCTTTACTGTTTTTATTTTATTTCTTTTTTTGTTTTTGTTTAAAACCATTTGATTTCAAAACCCCATTTGAATTGAAAAGAGGATGAGGTGAGCCAAAATAGTTTCCCAACATATTAATTTATTTGTAATCAAAACAAACCACAATTTAATTCCAAATTAATTGTTGAACAACTTAATTATAAAATAGGGAATATGTGAGGGGGTTTAGGGTTTATCAGAAAATAAAAGAGAGATAAGGTTTTATTAAAACCATGTGAGAGAGCAAAACAAAATAATTAGGGTTCATAAAATAGTTTTATTTTGGTAAAACATGGATGATATGAGGCATCATGACATGATGATGCACGAAAAAATAAAAGAGCAAGCAGATCTAGTAGGTGTGCTGCCCTGGGCCGTTACAAACGACACCACTAACAAGGGATCGCGCCCCGAGATCCCACGTCAACCTAAGGGGGAGAGAGGTGAACTACCAGATCTTCTGGCGGCGTGTCAAGCTCCACGACACCACTAACAAGAAGTCTTGCTCCAGATTGGGTGGTCGACACCACCAACAAGAAGTCGTTGTTCCGATGATGACGATGACTCCGGAGAAACAAAGGAAGGAGTAACAGTCACACGGATCCACCAATTCATCGTAACAAGAGCGAATAATAAGAGTAGTCGGTATGGTCACGACTCCATCCCGCACTCAAAGTATTACTCTGCACAAGAATAGGAGAATCGTGTAACCAACTCCAGGAATACAGATTGACGATCTTGGTAAACATCGACATCGAAGGTTCATGAGGTCAAAAACACAAGGGATAGAGGAAGGATCACATAAACCGAGATGACGTCAACAGAGAGGACAAAGGTTAGCCGCTGGTGATGTTCTTCTGCCGGAAGGTCTTCAGAGATCGGTCCTATTAGGATAAGGCGTAGATCGTCCAACCCACGTCAGAACCTAAGACTCGGAGAAGCAGATAAGAGGAGATGCAAAACTCGCAAAGGTAAGAGGAGAAAGAATATAGATAAGGAGAAAAATCAGAGCTAATCAGATCTATCCAACGAAGTTTCGAAAATAGTTTTGACACTAGACACAACAACGTCCGTTGGCAAGGTTATCCTACAGGCTGGACTAGTGGGGTACCGCAACCTGAGCTCTGATACCAACTTGTGACGCCCCGGAACCGGTATCCTGTGGATTCCAGCGATCCCGCCAAAATCCGCACGATATCGATTCAGAGACGCCCTCCGACACGACGTGCGCGAAGAATCACACACGTGATGCCAGAGGAATTAACACGAGCGGTAACATTACAACAGGATTACAATAGAGCCCACAAGAGACATATATTACAACAACGAATCCAACGAGTCAAGATGCAAATATACAATACAAAGATCCAAATCATACAGAAGATCAATTACGTCCGAGTACGGACAAGATACAAATTGGACTAAGAGTCCTGAAGATAACCAGTGGCGTCCATAACCCTGCCCAGGCCAAGCCGGAAGGGTAACCTTGCTAACGTCGTCATCTTATACCTGTCGAAGTCGGGCCATCGGTTGCCGACAAAGGGGAGGGAACAGAAGAGAAAAAGAAAAGGCGAGAGTAAGTACCAAGGAACGAACTCCGGCACGTACTTAGCGAGACTAGAAATGGCTATGCTCGCCGGGCGAGTATATATATATATATCGCCTGGGGCTATATGGTAGGTTTAGCGGCAGCAAAACTATAACCAATAGAGACACGCTACAACATCCGTCTACTCAGAGAAGATAAGAGAGCGCACAAGGTAACAGATAAATACTACACAAACATAACCCAGCCGATTACACATATCCCCTTCAACAATTGCGAAGAGGCAATGTAAAAGGCACTCAACGGTGGGCAAGTTTTATTAGGTATCGGTTGTAGTAATGCTATATTACTACGCAAGTTATTAGCAGATTAATAGCAACAAGATAACGGTGTAAGTTGTTCTATGATCAAGCTATACAATTCCAAGTCGTCCATAACCGCGGACGCGGCTTATCGATAAGATGTACACCCTGCAGGGGTTGCCCAAATGTAACCATACGCATGCTCGACCCACTTACGACAGGTGGATGTCTCAGAACAAGACCGTTCCCAGTTCAACAAGAAAGTCTAGGGGGGCCACCGGACTAAGCTACCCGTGACGAAGTTCGGCCGTACTCCGAGACGGACTCAGGGTTTGCGTCGGCGGCTAGGCGTGCAAACCACACGCTTCGCTAAACATCCCGCGGGGTACAGTACAGAATATAAACACCCGAAGGCAACAGGAAGTAAACACCCGAAGGCAACAGTAAGTAAAGCATGGCATACATGGCATAGGCAAATAAAACCAAGGTTGTGGCCCCCTTTTCAACTGACTTGAGAAAAGGTAATGGGTGAGGGGGGTCCCGATAATCGTCCCCACGCATTGGTAGAGCGCTCAATCTCGGAACAGATAACAAGAACTCGGGTCCTAGGGGACATTAGCGAGTCAAAGTTCCGATGCTTTCGCAAAGGGGCTCACAGATGCCTCTGCTTACAATTTTAGTTGTTAACAAATAAGTAAAGCATGTGTATCTCCAACAACTGGTATAGCATGTGATAACCTCCCAACAACCCAACATATCCCGATAACAGATTGAGATAAACAACAGAACCTAAACACGCCTACGACTCGCAAGGCTCAAACATCAAGCAACGGCTATGGTTAAGGAATGATACATATAGGATTATTATGGTAAACAAGTGGAATAGGACACGTGACTCGATAAAGAATCGTAACATAAGGATAGCAGTGCGAGGGAGAGAGTAAAATAGATGAAGAGAGAGGGCCCGCCTGTGAAAAGCTGCAGAAGAACTTGTCGTATCTCACAACACCACTTCGTGATCCTATCCGGGAAGAAGCAAATGCTGGACAAACAACGGGTGCAAGTCTTACTACTACGGATAAAGAAGATCCAGCATGATCATGATGATATGCATGGCATGGCAGCGATGATGCAATGCACTTATCCAATTTAAGCGGAGTCGGAACCCCGGACAATCAAATTAAGGTTGGAGTTGCATTTTATACCGTCAAAGTTAAGGGTGGATTAGCATAGCAAACATGGCAGGGTGAGCTATATCAAAGTTAAATGGAACCGGGACAACATTTATATAACATCCCACATATTCCATATGTTCCTAATTAGGTGATAATGCAAACTATCACGAATTTAGATGATGCATAAGGCAACAGCAAGCATGGATGGCATATTAATGTTCCTTGCATTTTTCTGATCAAAATTCATATAGAACACTTTTAATTTGGAGTTACCAATTAAAAGATATTAACAGAATAAGGTTTGTTATTTTAAAATAGTTAAACAGATTTTATTCAAATAGGGAAGGACCCGAAAACATATTCTGACCAGGGGAGGGACCCCGGGTTACTTCTTACAGCTTACAGGTGGTTTTTATGAAAACCATCCGGGCTAGGACGACGGGTTAAGGAATTAAAACACGCAGGGGCCCATATGCAAAAGATACAGATCCAAATCTGAGAAAAGGTTTTCTCACCCAGCGGTTTGACCCGCAGAGGCTGACGAGGGGGCCCCACGCGACCACGCTGTCTGCCACGCTGGCGAAGCTTGGCTGCACGCACGGATGCCGCTCGCGTTCTGGTGGTCGTGGTCACCGCGGCGGGGCGTCGTGCGCGCGGACGTTGCGGGGCGCCCCAGCAAGCGAGGATGACCGTCGGAGGTACGCCTTGGCGGCATGGACAAGATGGAGGTGGTGGCGCGCGTAGGGGGTCGCCGGAGCTTCACCGTCGGTGGGTTGCTGCGGAGAAAACGGCCGGCATCAAGGATGATAAGGCGACAGCGGAAGCAAACGGGGAGGGGAAGATGGCTATGAGGTGTGCCAGGGTACCAGGGAGGTCGATGAGCGAACTGCGGAGGCAGAGGAAGGTCGGCGGCGCCAGAATTGGTGAAGACTCCTGCCAGACATGAAGAAGAAAACGGCAAAACGGCGGCGATGTAGGCTACCCCCGCTCGATTCCATCGGTGGGGAGGGAGAGGGGATCAAGGCGGAGCTGCTGGCGGCCTCGGCTTGACGCGGGGTAGTCTGTAGCGGCGGATCGACTGTGAGGTTGGCGCAGTGGCTCACGGTAGTCTCTCCTCTGCCTTGCTCTTGGAGAGGAATAAAGTAAAAAGGAAAAAGAGGATGAGCATGTGAGAGTTGGTGTGGATGCGCTGGTGCCAGGGATAAAAGGGAGGGAAAAGAGGACCACGCGCGACATAAAGTGGAGGCGCCGTGCTCCTCCCTCTCTGCTTCGGCGTGATATGCGTGAGGGAAGAAGACAAGGAAAGAGAAAGAAGGGGAGCAAAGGGGTAGGGCTGGGCCGAGGAAGGTGAAGGAGGTGGGCCGCCGGCTGGACTGAGAGAGAAGAGAGGAAGAGAGAGAGCCCAGGAAAGAAGAGAAGAGGGGTTTTTCTTTACTGTTTTTATTTTATTTCTTTTTCTATTTTTGTTTAAAACCATTTGATTTCAAAAGCCCATTTGAATTGAAAATAGGATGAGGTGAGCCAAAATAGTTTCCCAACATATTAATTTATTTGTAATCAAAACAAACCATAATTTAATTCCAAATTAATTGTTGAACAACTTAATTATAAAATAGGGAATATGCGAGGGGGTTTAGGGTTTATCAGAAAATAAAAGAGAGATAAGGTTTTATTAAAACCATGTGAGAGAGCAAAACAAAATAATTAGGGTTCATAAAATAGTTTTATTTTGGTAAAACATGGATGATATGAGGCATGATGACATGATGATGCACGAAAAAATAAAAGAGCAAGCAGATCTAGTAGGTGTGCTACCCTGGGCCGTTACATGTGTTCTGGTCCGTCTCGGTGAAATATGATGTTTGGTCTTTGTTTCGTCAAATTCCGAGAATATTGCCCGAACAACCTTTCTGGAACCAAAAACAGCAGAAAACAAGAACTGGCACTTCGGCATCTTGTTAATAGGTTAGTTCCGGAAAATGCATAAAAACATTATAAAGTGTGAGCAAAACATGTAGGTATTGTCATAAAACTCGCATGGAACATCAGAAATTATAGATACGTTGGAGACGTATCAAGCATCCCCAAGCTTAGTTCCTACTCGCCCTCGAGTAGGTAAACGATAAAAAGAATAATATCTGTAGTGACATGCTACTTACATAACCTTGATCATACTATTGTAAAGCATATGAGATGAATAAAGTGACTCAAGGCAACGATCTATAGTTTTCTAATCAAATAGATAACATATAGCAAAACTTTTCATGAATAGTACTTTCAAGACAAGCATCAAAAAGTCTTGCATAAGAGTTAACTCATAAAGCAATAAATTCTTAATAAGAGGTTTTGAAGCAACACAAAGGAAGATTTAAGTTTCATCAATTGCTTTCAACTTTCAACATGCATATCTCATGGATAATTGTCAACACAAAGTAATATGATGAGTGCAAATAAGCAAGTATGTAAGAATCAATGCACAGTTGACACAAGTGTTTGCTTCTAAGATGGAAGGAAGTAGGTAAACTGACTCAACATAAAGTAAAAGAAAGGCCCTTCGCAGAGGGAAGCAGGGATTTAAATCATGTGCTAGAGCTTTTCAAGTTTTGAAATCATATAGAGAGCATAAAAAGTAAAATTTTGAGAGGTGTTTGTTGTTGTCAACGAATGGTAGGACTCTAACCCCCTAATCAAACAGACTTTCAAAGAGCGGCTTCCATGAAGGACGTTATCTCTACCAGCAAGGTAGATCATCCCTCTTCTCTTGTGTTTACACATGTACTTTAGTTTTATTTATAGGTGACACTCCTCCCAACCTTTTGCTTACACAAGCCATGGCTAACCGAATCCTCGGGTGCCTTCCAACATTCACAAACCATGAAGGAGTGTCTATTTGCAAAATTAAGTTGCTTACTGATGAATCAGGGCAAAACATGTGAAAAGAATTATTAATGAAAGTTAATTAATTGGGGCTGGGAACCCCGTTGCCAGCTCTTTTTGCAAAATTATTGGATAAGCGGATGAAGCCACTAATCCATTGATGAGTCTGCCTAACAAGATTGAAATATAAAACACCACATACTTCCTCATGAGCTATAAAATATTGACACAAATAAGGAGTGATAAAGTTTTGAATTGTTAAAAGGTAGCACATGAAGTATTTACTTGGAATGGTAGAGTAATACCACATAGTAGATAGGTATGGTGGACACAAATGGCATAGGTTTTGGCTCAAGGTTTTGGATGCACGAGAAGTATTCCCTCTCAGTACAAGGCTTGGGCTAGCAAGGTTGTTTGAAGCAAACACAAGTATGAACCGGTACAACAAAACTTACATAAGAACATATTGCAAGCATTATAAGACTCTACACTGTCTTCCTTGTTGCTCAAACACTTTTACCAGAAAATATCTAGACCTTAGAGAGACCAATCATGCAAACCAATTTCAACAAGCTCTACGGTAGTTCTCCACTAATAGGTTCAAACTACATGGTCCAAGAGCTTACATGATCTACTTGAGAGCTCAAAACAATTGCCAAGTATCAAATTATTCAAGACAATATGAAGCATTTTCTGTTTCCAACCAAATGGCAATAAATGCAGCAGCTTTTAACTTTTGCCATGAACATGAAAAACGAAGAACACAAGTGTTCATACGAAAAATCGGAGCGTGTCTCTCTCCCACACAAGGATTGCTAGGATCCGAATTTATTCAAACATAAACGAAAATAAAAACACACAGACGCTCCAAGTAAAGCACATAAGATGTGACCGAATAAAAATATAGTTTCACTAGAAGTGACCTGATAAGTTGTTGATGAAGAAGGGGATGCCTTGGGCATCCCCAAGCTTAGATGCTTGAGTCTTCTTGAAATATGCAGGGATGAACCACGGGGGCATCCCCAAGCTTAGACTTTTCACTCTTCTTGATCATATATCATCCTCCTCTCTTGACCCTTGAAAACTTCCTTCACACCAAACTTCTCATAAACTTCATTAGAGGGGTTAGTACTCAAAAAACTTTAATCCACTTTAGTCCTATAGTGACACATTGCAAGAACTCAATAAAACATTAGCTACAGCTCTCCACGTTTAGAAAGCCTTAATTAAAGTCCACAAGAGACAATGCAAAAAAACAGAGACAGAATCTGTCAAAACAGAACAGCCAGTAAAGACGAATTTTTTAGAGGTCCTTCCGTTGCTCAAATCAGAAAACTCAAAACTAATGAAAGTTGCGTACATATCTGAGGAACATGCATGAAAATTGGCAGATTTTTCTGAGTTTCCTACAGAGAGATCTACTCAAATTCGTGACAGATAGAAATTTGTTTCAGCGCAGAAATCCAAATCTAGTATCAACCTTCTATTAGAGACTTTACTTGGCACAACATTGCAATAAAATAAATATAAGGATAGGTTGCTACAGTAGTAACAACTTCCAAGACACAACAAAACAGTAGCAAAATAAATACATGGGTTATCTCCCAAGAAGTGCTTTCTTTATAGCCATTAAGATGGGCTCGGCAATTTTAATGATGCTCACATAAGGATGAGAGTCGAAGCAAAGAGAGCATCAAAAAGCAAGTTCAAAACACATTTAAGTCTAACCCACTTCCTATGCATAGGAATCTTGTGCACAAATAAATTCATGAAGATCAAAGTGACAAACATTGGAAGATAAAACAAGAGTAACCTCAAAATTTTCAGCATGTAGAGAGGTGTTTTAGTGCCATGCAAATTTCTACAACAATATTTTCCTCTCTCATAATAATTTTCAGTAGCATCATGATCAAACTCAACAATATAACTATCACCTATAGCTTGCTTTTCATGATCTACAAACACATAATTTTTATCAAGCTCAAAAATAATGGGATTAAAACTTTCAAACCCACTTTTATCAATAATATAACAAGATGATTGATCAATCTCAAGAGATATGGGACTCCTAGATAAAGTCAAGACCTCTCCAATCCCATTTTAATTAGTAGTACAAATAATATTATCAAGTAACATAGAAACATCATCTAGAGCTTTATCATAAACATTTGCCAAGCAAAACTCTTTAGTACCATGCATTTCGACATCAGGCACAAACAAAACATTATCATAAGATTTATCAAAGTAGCATGGATTATCATAGATAACAGTAGCATAATTATTCTCACAAGTTTTACTCATAGGGAATATTTCAAGAGAATCCACAGGAACATAGCATTCATCCTCCTTTGGTAAGCATGGAGGACAATCAAATAGTGTAAGAGATAAAGAGTTACTCTCATTAGAAGGTTGGCATGGGTAGCTAATCCATTCTTCCTCCTTTTGTTCATCACTCTCCTCTTCTTTTTCATCCAATGAGCTTTCAGGTTCATCAATTTCCTCCTCTTTTTCATCCAATGAGCTTTCAGGTTCATCAATTTCTTCTTCCACTGGTTCCTGCAAATTGTGAGTGCATTCTTGTGCATTAATGAGTCTCTCTTTATAATCAATGATATAAGGATTATCGCTATAACTTTCTATGCAAAAAATTAAGGATAGAAGAGACATAATCTTTAAGGTCCTTACAAGCAACACAAGTTTCATAATTTTTAGACATGAAGGATTCTATCTCAGAGGCTCCCATAAATAAGACAAATTGTTCTACCTCTTCGAACCCAAGATGAATATAGTTATTCCAATTATAGTTATTGATTAAAACTTCTTCACTAAAGCCACATTGGAATTTAAGATGTTTAGTATCCTGTTGAGAGCAACAATTTATATCATGGCGTTTAAGCAAGATTTTAGCAATTGTATTCAATTTTTCTATCACAGCACTCATGACTTCACCCTTTCTTGATTCTCTATAATTATTATATAATTCTATAAGCTCCAACATGGTTATGCGTTCTTCCATAACAACAGTTTTAAATTTTTTGGTTTTTCAAATTTTTATGGATTTTTGGGTATATAAGGAAAATAAAACAAGACAAAAAGAAACTAGACAAAAGTTAACTAAGCAAAATAATACTAGACATAAATAAACTAAGCACAAATAAACTAAACAAAAGTAAACTAAGCAAAACAAAATAAAATAAAATAAAAACAGAGAGAGAGGTAGAGTGTACTCCCCAGGTGAACTTATGAGTAGAGCTATGCCTCCCCGGCAACGGCGCCAGAAAATAGTCTTGATAACCCACAAGTATAGGAGATCGCAACAGTCTTCGAGGGAAGTAAAACCCAAATTTATTGATTCGACACAAGGGGAGGTAAAGAATACTTATAAGCCTTAACAACTGAGTTGTCAATTCAGCTGCACCTAGAAAAGCACTAGTAACAGGGGTGATGTGAAAGCAGCAGTAATATGAGAGCAGTAGTAACAGTAACACAGCAGCAGTAACAGTAACACAGAGGCAATGGCACCATAAAATAGTTGATACTACTTCCAATGTCATATAGAACGAGTATAAGATGATGAAAGATGGACCGGGGTTCCCAGCTATCTACACTAGTGGTAACTCTCCAATAACAAGTGACAAGTGTTGGGTGAACAGATTACAATTGGGCAATTGATAGGATTGAAAGCATTAAGACAAAACATCAAGATTATTAATCATGTAGGCATGTTTTCCATATATAGTCATACGTGCTCGCAATGAGAAACTTGCATAACATTGTTTGTCCTACCAGCCGGTGGCAGCCGGGCCTCAAGGGAATCTACTGGCAATTAAGGTACTCCTTTTAATAGAGCACCGGAGCAAAGCATTAACACTCCGTGAAAACGTGTGATCCTCATACCTACGCCTTCCCCTCCAGTTATCCCAGTTGCTGTCACTCTGGGGCCTCGGGTTCCGGACATAGACATGTGCAAACAACTTGTAGATACAATCTAAGCAATAAGTATAGAGCTTAAATCTAAGATCATGCCACTCGTGCACTAGTGACAAGCATTAAACACAACAAGATTGCAGCAACAATAACTTCACAAACTTATATAGATAGACTGATCATAATGTAACAATTCATCGGATCCCAACAAACACAACACCGATTACATCAGATGGATCTCAATGATGTAAGGCAGCTCATGAGATCATTGTATTGAAGTACATGGGAGAGAGAGTACCAACTAGCTACAGCTAGAACCCGTAGTCCATGGGGGAACTACTCACGGAGCATGATGGAGGCGGTGGCGCTGATGGAGATGGCTTCCGGGGGCACTTCCCCGTCCCGGCAGGGTGCCGGAATAGAGACTTCTGTCCCCCGAAACGGAGTTTCGCGATGGCGGCGGCGCCCCTGGAGTCTTTCTGGAGTTTCGTCAATTGGTATCGGGGTTTTAGGTCTCGAGGGACTTTATAGGCGAAGAGGCGGCGCAAGGATGTGCCTGGGGGCCCACACCATAGGCTGGCGCGCCCCCCTTCTAGGTCGCGCCGCCCTGTGGTCTAGGAGCCCTGGGCCTCCCCTCCGACTCTCCTTCGGTGTTCTGGTCCGTCTCGGTGAAATATGATGTTTGGTCTTTGTTTCGTCGAATTCCGAGAATATTGCCCGAACAACCTTTCTGGAACCAAAAACAGCAGAAAACTGGAACTGGCACTTCGACATCTTGTTAATAGGTTAGTTTCGGAAAATGCATAAAAACATTATAAAGTGTGAGAAAAACATGTAGGTATTGTCATAAAACTAGCATGGAACATCAGAAATTATAGATACGTTGGAGACGTATCACAGGGCAGGACAGACTTAGAGAAGGGTGGATCTGCGGGGTCGCAGAGAAGGCATTATTGGCTTTGTTCTTATGTTGGGCCTCACAACAAGGAAGTGTGGACGGGAAAGTACGCCCGGTTGGCAACAAGGATAAGTTATCTTATGGGAAAAGTAACGCACCTCTGTAGACTGTATTAAATTGTGGCTTGTCACTCCCAGTTTTGGGAAGGAAACTACGAACACGGCAGGAAAGAAACTCCATGAAGTTCTGGTCAACCTGTGAAGACTGGCGGGCATAGTTTTTAATATAAAATAAACCTTTTGAAGAAATGTTTGCGAAACATGCATTGGCCTGAGATTTTCTGATCAAGGGTCGTAGCTAGAGCATCATACACATTTTTCTCTTTTGAAGTTGTTTAGTACCTCTGTACTCACTTTCTTTCGACACCCTTGCTAGACTGTGCTGACGTGGGAGTTGACGTGGGATTGCAACGTCGCCAGAAAGTAGCTTCCTTGTGACGGTAAAGCACTCGTCCGTTGGGAACCCCAAGAGGAAGGTGTGATGCGTACAGCGGCAAGTTTTCCCTCAGTAAGAAACCAAGGTTTATCGAACCAGTAGGAGCCAAGAAGCACGTTGAAGGTTGTTGGTGACGGAGTGTAGTGCGGCGCAACACCAAGGATTCCGGCGCCAACGTGGAACTTGCACAACACAATCAAAATACTTTGCCCCAACGTGACATGAGGTTGTCAATCTCACCGGCTTGCTGTAACAAAGGATTAGATGTATAGTGTGGATGATGATGTTTGCAGAAAACAGTAGAACGAGTATTACAGTAGAGTGTATTCGATGTAAAAGAATGGACCGGGGTCCACAGTTCACTAGTGGTGTCTCTCCCATAATAAATAGCATGTTGGGTGAACAAATTACAGTTGGGCAATTGACAAATAAAGAGGGCATGACAATGCACATACATGTTATGATGAGTAGTGTGAAGTTCAATTGGGCATTACGACAAAGTACATAGACCGCTATCCAGCATGCATCTATGCCTGAAAAGTCCACCTTCATGTTATCATCCGAACCCCCTCCAGTATTAAGTTGCAAACAACAGACAATTGCATTAAGTATGGTGCGTAATGTAATCAACAAATACATCCTTAGACATAGCATTGATGTTTTATCCCTAGTGGCAACAGCACATCCACAACCTTAGAACTTTTTGTCACTGTCCCAGATTTAATGGAGGCATGAACCCACTATCTAGCATAAATACTCCCTCTTGGAGTTACAAGTAACGACTTGGCCAGAGCCTCTACTAATAACGGAGAGCATGCAAGATCATAAACAACACATAGATGATAGATTGATAATCAACATAGCATAGTATTCCATATTCATCGGATCCCAACAAACGCAACATGTAGCATTACAAATAGATGATCTTGATCATGTTAGGAAGCTCACAAGATCCAACAATGATAGCACAATTAGGAGAAGACGACCATCTAGCTACTGCTATGGACCCATAGTCCAGGGGTGAACTACTCACACATCACTCTGGAGGCGACCATGGCGGTGAACAGTCCTCCGGGAGATGATTCGCGTCTCCGGCAGGGTGCTGGAGGCGATCTCCTGAATCCCCCGAGATGGGATTGGCGGCGGCGTCTCTGGAAGGTTTTCCGTATCGTGGCTCTCGGTACTGGGGTATTCACGATGAAGACTTTAAGTAGGCGGAAGGGCGGAGTCGGAGGGCTGACGAGGGGGCCACACGCTAGGGCGGCGCGGCCCAAGTGTGGTGGCGCCTCGTCGCCCCACTTCGTTTCCCTTTCGGTCTTCTGGAAGCTTCGTGGAAAAATAAGCCCCTTGGCGTTGATTTCGTCCAATTCCGAGAATATTTCCTTACTAGGATTTCTGAAACCAAAAACACAGAAAACAGCAACTGGCTCTTCGGCATCTTGTTAATAGGTTAGTGCCGGAAAATGCATAAATATGACATAAAGTTTGTATAAAACATGTGAGTATCATCATAAAAGTAGCATGGAACATAAGAAATTATAGATACGTTTGAGACGTATCAAGCATCCCCAAGCTTAGTTCCTACTCATCCTCGAGTAGGTAAACGATAACAAAGATAATTTCTTAAGTGACAGGCTATCATAATCTTGATCAATACTATTGTAAGCATATGTAATGAATGAAGTGATTCGAAGCAATGGTAAATACAATGGGTAAACAATTGAATCATATAGCAAAGACTTTTCATGAATAGTACTTTCAAGACAAGCATCAATAAGTCTTGCATAAGAGTTAACTCATAAAGCAATAAATTCGAAGTAAAGGTATTGAAGCAACACAAAGGAAGATTAAGTTTCAGCGGTTGCTTTCAACTTGTAACATGTATATCTCATGGATAGTTGTCAACATAAAGTAATATAATAAGTGCAATATGCAAGTATGTAGGAATCAATGCACAGTTAACACAAGTGTTTGCTTCTAAGATAGAAGGAAATGGGTAAACTGACTCAACATAAAAGTAGAAGAATGGCCCTTCGCAGAGGGAAGCATTGATTGCTATATTTATGCTAGAGCTTTTATTTTGAAAACAAGAAATAATTTTGTCAATGGTAGTAATAAAGCATATGTATTATGTAAATTATATCCTACAAGTTGCAAGCCTCATGCATAGTATACCAATAGTGCCCGCACCTTGTCCTAATTAGCTTGGATTTACATGGATTATCATAGCATAGCATATGTTTTAACCAAGTGTCACAAAGGGGTACCTCTATGCCGCATGTACAAAGGTCTAAGGAGAAAGCTCGCATTGGATTTCTCGCTTTTGATTATTCTCAACTTAGACATCCATACCAGGACAACATAGACAACAGATAATGGACTCCTCTTTAATGCATAAGCATTCAACAACAGATAAAATTCTCATATGAGATTGAGGATTGTTGTCCAAACTGAAACTTTCACCATGGATCGTGGCTTTAGTTAGCGGCCCAATGTTCTTCTCTAACAATATGCATACTCAAACCATTTTATCATGATAAATCACCCTTACTTCAGACAAGACGAACATGCATAGCAACTCACATGATATTCAACAAAGAATAGTTGATGGCGTCCCCAGGAACATGGTTATCGCTCAACAAGCAACTTAATAAGAAATAAGATACATAAGTACATATTCAATACCACAATAGTTTTTAGGCTATTTGTCCCATGAGCTATATATTGCAAAGACAAAGAATGGAATTTTAAAGGTAGCACTCAAGCAATTTACTTTGGAATGGCGGAGAAATATCATGTAGTAGGTAGGTATGGTGGACACAAGTGGCATAGTTTTTGTCTCAAGGATTTGGATGCATGAGAAGTAATCCCTCTCAATACAAGGCTTAGGCTAGCAAGGTTATTTGAAACAAACACAAGTATGAACCGGTACAACAAAACTCACATAAGAAACATATTGCAAGCATTATAAGACTCTACACCGTCTTCCTTGTTGTTCAACCCTTACTAGAAAATATCTAGACCTTAGAGAGACCAATCATGCAAACCAAATTTTGGCAAGCTCTATGTATTTCTTCACTAATAAGTGCAAAGTATATGATGCAAGAGCTTAAACATGAGAACAACAATTGCAAAGTATCACATTATTCAAGACATTATACCAATTACCACATGTAGCATTTCCCGTTTCCAACCATATAACAATTAACGAAGCAGTTTCAACCTTCGTCATGAACACTATGAGTAAAGCCAAGGACATATTTGTCCATATGCAACAGCGGAGCGTGTCTCTCTCCCACACAATGAATGCTAGGATCCACTTTATTCAAACAAAACAAAAACAAAAACATACAGACGCTCCAAGCAAAGCACATAAGATGTGACGGAATAAAAATATAGTTTCACCAGAGGAACCTGATAATGTTGTCGATGAAGAAGGGGATGCCTTGGGCATCCCCAAGCTTAGATGCTTGAGTCTTCTCGAAATATGCAGGGATGAACCACGGGGGCATCCCCAAGCTTAGAGCTTTCACTCTCCTTGATCATATTGTATCATCCTCCTCTCTTGATCCTTGAAAACTTCCTCCACACCAAAGTCAAAACAACTCATTAGAGGGTTAGTGCATAATCAAAATTCACATGTTCAGAGGTGACATAATCATTCTTAACACTTCTGGATATTTCACAAAGCTACTGAAAGTTAATGGAATAAAGAAATCCATCAAGCATAGCAAAACAGGCAATGCGAAATAAAAGACAGAATCTGTCAAAACAGAACAGTCCGTAAAGACGAATTTTTTAGGTGCACCAGACTTGCTCAAATGAAAATTCTCAAATTGAATGAAAGTTGCGTACATATCTTAGGATCACTCACGTAAATTGTCAGATTTTTCTGAGGTACCTACAAACGGGGCGACTCAAATTCGTGACAGTAAGAAATCTGTTACTGCACAGCAATCCAAATCTAGTATCAACTCTACTATCAAAGACTTTACTTGGCACAACAATGCAACAAAATTAAGATAAGGAGAGGTTGCTACAGTAGTAACAATGTCCAAGACTCAAATATAAAACAAAAATACTGTAGTAAAATCATGGGTTGTCTCCCGTAAGCGCTTTTCTTTAACGCCTTTCAGCTAGGCGCAGAAAGTGTGTATCAAGTATTATCAAGAGATGAAGCATCAACATTCTTACCAGGGGCTTTACGCCCACCCTTCTTACTCTTTGGTTTAGGGAATATATGACCACATCCCGGTATAGAGGAATTTAGAGTGCCTTCCCCCACATCTATGGTGACTCCCAAGAGTTTCAGCAGGGATCTTCCAAGTGTGATTTGTCCTGTCCCTACACATTCAATAACGAGATAATCAGTGGATACCGTTCTTCCAAGAAGGGTTGTGAATACTCCTTCAGCTATTCCCTTAGGAATTATAACAGAGTTATCAGTAAGAGTTATTCCTTCTCCACCTTCAGTAAGTCCCCAAAGTGTCAAAGATTCATAAATACTTTCAGGCATAAGGCAAAATTCAGTCATAATATCACAACGGGCATTAAAATTTTTACCATCAATAGTGACTTTAATAGTAGGGTCCCACATTGAAGGTTCAGAGTTTATTAGAACATAATCAAAATGCTCACGAATCCGACCATACCCTTCTTTTAAGCAAGATACACTTGTCTCAAGAGTGTTCAATCTATTATAAATACTAACAAGAGATGGATCAAAATTATTAGCAGAGCTAGATGATGTAACCAATTTTTTTATGGCATTAAAAGCTTGATCCCCATCACAGTGAAGGAAATCTCCTCCCACTACAGCATCTAAGGCATATCTATAACGAAGAATGAGCCCAAAATAAAAATTACTAAGAAGCAAACTTAGTGTCATTTTAGGTTCAGTTTTACTATAAGAATCAAAAATTCTAGACCAGGCTTCTTTAAAACTCTCCTCACCCCCTTGTTTAAAAGTAAAGATCGATTCCTCAGGTGATAGAGTAGCAACTACGGGACTAGTCATGATAACAAAAACAAGGTAAATGCAAGTAACTAATTTTTTGTGTTTTTTTTAATATGGAGAACAAGACAGTAAATAAAGTAAAGCTAGCAACTAATTTTTTTGTATTTTTGATATAGTGCAGCAAACAAAGAAGTAAATAAAATAAAGCAAGACAAAAAACAAAGTAAAGAGATTGGAAGTGGAGACTCCCCTTGCAGCGTGTCTTGATCTCCCCGGTAACGACGCCAGAAAAAGTGCTGCTGACGTGGGAGTTGACGTGGGATTGCAACGTCGCCAGAAAGTAGCTTCCTTGTGACGGTAAAGCACTCGTCCGTTGGGAACCCCAAGAGGAAGGTGTGATGCGTACAGCGGCAAGTTTTCCCTCAGTAAGAAACCAAGGTTTATCGAACCAGTAGGAGCCAAGAAGCACGTTGAAGGTTGTTGGTGACGGAGTGTACTGCGGCGCAACACCAGGGATTCCGGCGCCAACGTGGAACCTGCACAACACAATCAAAATACTTTGCCCCAACGTGACAGTGAGGTTGTCAATCTCACCGGCTTGCTGTAACAAAGGATTAGATATATAGTATGGATGATGATGTTTGCAGAAAACAGTAGAACGAGTATTACAGTAGATTGTATTCGATGTAAAAGAATGGACCGGGGTCCATAGTTCACTAGTGGTGTCTCTCCCATAAGAAATAGCATGTTGGGTGAACAAATTACAGTTGGGCAACTGACAAATAAAGAGGGCATGACAATGCACATACATGTTATGATGAGTAGTGTGAAATTCAATTGGGCATTACGACAAAGTACATAGACCGCTATCCAGCATGCATCTATGCCTAAAAAGTCCACCTTCAGGTTATCATCCGAACCCCCTCCAGTATTAAGTTGCAAACAACATACAATTTCATTAAGTATGGTGCGTAATGTAATCAACAAATACATCCTTAGACATAGCATTGATGTTTTATCCCTAGTGGCAACAGCACATCCACAACCTTAAAACTTTCTGTCACTGTCCCAGATTTAATGGAGGCATGAACCCACTATCTAGCATAAATACTCCCTCTTGAAGTTACAAGTAACGACTTGGCCAGAGCCTCTACTAATAATGGAGAGCATGCAAGATCATAAACAACACATAGATGATAGATTGATAATCAACATAGCATAGTATTCCATATTCATCGGATCCCAACAAACGCAACATGTAGCATTACAAATAGATGATCTTGATCATGTTAGGCAGCTCACAAGATCCAACAATGATAGCACAATTAGGAGAAGACGACCATCTAGCTACTGCTATGGACCCATAGTCCAGGGGTGAAATACTCACACATCACTCCGGAGGCGACCATGGCGGTGAAGAGTCCTCCGGGAGATGATTCCCCTCTCCGGCAGGGTGCCGGAGGCGATCTCCTGAATCCCCCGAGATGGGATTGGCGGCGGCGGCGTCTCTGGAAGGTTTTCCGTATCGTGGCTCTCGGTGCTGGGGTATTCGCGACGAAGACTTTAAGTAGGCGGAAGGTCGGAGTCGGAGGGCTGACGAGGGGGGCACACGCTAGGGCCGTGCGGGCCCCCCTTGGGCCGCGCCGCCCTAGTGTGGCAGCACCTCGTCGCCCCACTTCGTTTCCCTTTCGGTCTTCTGGAAGCTTCGTGGAAAAATAAGCCCCTGGGCGTTGATTTCGTCCAATTCCGAGAATATTTCCTTACTAGGATTTTTGAAACCAAAAATAGCAGAAAACTGCAACTGGCTCTTCGGCATCTTGTTAATAGATTAGTGCCGGAAAATGCATAAATATGACATAAAGTATGTATAAAACATGTGAGTATCATCATAAAAGTAGCATGGAACATAAGAAATTATAGATACGTTTGAGACGTATCAGACTGTATAAGAAATTATAGGCCAACGACGGAGCACCGGAGGGAGGCTACGAACTGGTCTACGAGGAACCTGATCTATCCGGAGGAGTGGAAGGCGTGGACTATGGGATAGTCTACGGAGCTGACAATGATGAGGTGGAGGAGTAGTGTCTTACCCAAGACAACTTACAGCCGAGCAGCGTAGTGGCATACTTAAATAAGTTGTTGAGCTCAGTTTGAACTTGATGTTGAGTTTTAAGAATTTTATATTAGTATCTTAAGGTGTTCTCATCGGACCTGTGAGAATACCAACTTGTTAAGACCATGTTTGTAATATTATCTGGAGTGTTATGACCTGCAATGTTTCTGTTGTACCACTCTGAGGGATCTGATATTTGTGAAAAAGTCTCTTCATGAAGATCATATCAACGACTTGTATACTACAACATGCATTCGTATGCTGGGTCACTGCACCTTGCCCGTTAGACTGTTTGTTATAGTATTGTAGACATAGTACAATATCTGACTTACTGACTTACTATAGAAGTGTTGATGTGGAAGAACTGTTCAATAAAAACATAAAAGTGGTACTATAGTGCCATGGTTGAGTTTTTTCCAATCACCCATAGGTAACTCCGATGTGATGAAAGAGAGGGTAGTATGTACGGAAAATACAAGACGGTCGTAGGGAGATGGAAAAAAAAGTAATATGCCAGTGCCACTACACTATAGATACAATGGATAGAGTGAGGACAAATCGCGCCAATTAAAAGGTGCCGCCTGAAAGGACACAGATGCCACCTAGAGGGGGGTGAATATGCAGTTTATTTTCTTTACAATATGGGCTTAATAAATACGGAATAAAACCAGTGTTTATTTTATCAAGCCCAAAACCTATATAATACGAAAACACCTGTGTGGACCAACAACTTATGCTAAACAAGATAAGCAACTATGTGGTAATAAGATATACAACTTCAAGCAAGAAGGCTATTACAAAGTAAAGTGCATAAATAAAAGAGCTCGAGTTTAGAAATAACCGAGGCACACAGAGACGATGATTTATCCCCAAGTTCACTCTCTAGCGAGTGCTAATCTCCGTTGGAGAGGTGCGGTAGCTTAGTGCTTCCCGAGAACCACAAGAGACCTCACCTTGAGGTGTGGATGCACGATGCACACCAACGCCACAAAGGCCTCATCCCAAGATGTGGTAGCACACCACACATCGAACACCGCAAAGGCCTCACCTTATTCTCCGGTGACCCTCGCCAAAAAGGACTAGGTCATGGTTCCACTAAGGGATTTCCTTCGAGGTGGAAACCGGGCCTTACATAAAGCTTGTGGCACACATCCACAATTTAAATGGAGCCTCCCAAGAACCCAAGAGTAACAAGATCCTCATTTTCACTTCCACGAATCTTCATGGAAGGCTCAAACCGATGCACCAAATGCACTAGCAAGTCCCTCACTTTCTAATTGCACCAAAACTACAAAGCTATTGGGGGAATAAGAGAGGAAGATCAAAGGAAATTCACAAAGAACTCCAAGTTTCTCTAAGATCTAGATCTGTGTGGTTCCCCTCACGAAGAGAGGAATTTGATTGGTGAAGATGTAGATCTAGATCTCCTCTCTCTTTTCTCTCAAGAATATGCAAGAATCATGGGAGGAATCAAGAACTAGGGAAGAATTGAAGGTCAACAATGGAGGAGATAGATGGGGAAGAAGCCACAAGCCTAAGGAGGAAGAGGGGGTCTTATATACCCCTCCCAATGAAATATGACCGTTAGGGACCTCCCAGGCTGGATTATCCGCCCCTAGCCCTCGAAAAAACGGCTAAGGACTTTCAAACGTCGCAATGCGCGAGTCCCTGCATAGGGGCCGGATATTTGGCCGGATTATTCAAAAGGGACGGATATTTCACAGGCCGGAGTATCCATCCCCAACTAGGGCCAGATAATCCGCTCCCTGAAAACTGGCAGAAACATCAAAACGAGAACGAGCATAACTTGAGCATCCAAACTCCAACTTTGATGCTCTTGGTCTTGTTTTGAAGCTAGTAACAAGCTCTACAAAATAATGCAGGGAACCATCATAGTCCAGCAAGTGAGTATAGCAACAAATGATGAAAGGTTTGACCTAGTTATAAAAGACAAACCGTTAAAGCCTCTAACCTCAAAAGGCAACAAGTTTTAAACTAGAGATTGTCATGGGAATAACCACAAGCTCTAAAATATCACATGGGTAAGAACCAAATAACAACCAAGAAATATGATGCCAGTGATGTAAAAGGTTTGGGCTCTCTCCAAATGATATGATGTAATTACTCACTCGAGAACCCCTCTTGATAGTAGGGCTATCTATCCTATAACCCGGTCTCACAACTAATACCACGAGACTGGTAAGAAACAAACCCTAACAAGATCATACCTTTGCCTAGCGCATATTCCACTTGAGGTTGATGATTATGTTCTTGTCCACCTAATGATGGAACACCTCTCTTGATTATACTTGCTTGTTGAAGACTTGCAAATTATCCCCCCATACTCCTATGGGAGAGCCCCTTCTATGGGCATGCATTCACATATCCACGAACACCATAAGAATGGCAAGCTTTAAGCATATGATCTCTTCTAGATGATCATCTTGAACTTGAACTTGCACTTCATTTCTTCACTCTTCATCATATTGATATCTTGAAGGTATAATGAGCTGCCAATCCATCTTATTCTTCAAGACACACTTGCCATAGGGTCAACTCTATCACGACCATCCTTCGGATTACACCTTTAATTAGTAACACCTTGGTCATCTCTAGATGTTCTTGTAAATATTTTTATTGCAACCTTGAAGCCAACATATGATACACGCATTGCCTATGGACAAATCCTATAAGTAAAAATCAATGCAAACATTAGTCCATACAGATTGTAATTAATTACTAAAACAACACATGGGGGCTCCATGCACCATCGCCGGCAACTGATCAACAACGTAGATGCAACCAGGTATGTGAGGTAGCATGGTGGTGACTAGCGGAGGCGTCCATGGCTAGGATGTGTTGACAAGTTCGGCTAGCCGATCAGATTGCCAAAGTTTGTGTGGTTTGCCATGCTTCTCGAGTCTAACTCGACGCAACGCCAGCGGCAGTGTTCAAGTTTGACAGGCGTAGTGCTGCTGGGTGTTGGTCCTACCGGGTACTCGGCGGCCCTCAAACGGATCAGCACCATATGTGCGCCATAGATTTACACTGTTCTCGCGTCGGAGCCCTGCATATGCAAGCGGTCTAACGTAATCGCCGATAAGAGGATGGTGACTTTTTCTTCAGTTGGAGCAGGAAAAGTTCCAGCTTCACCAGAGGCTTGATTGACTAAAGATGTGCAGATCTCTACAACTACCACGTCATGGGAGATTCTGCCTATGTGGCTTCGAGGAGGTACGTCTACCTACTTTTGTCAGCATCACCAGGTACGTCGACCATGGAATCTTTAGTTGCGAGTATTATGATGCTGACAATGATAGGAAATATCAAGATGGTCACACCTGGAATACTAGTGGATCTTTGATGGCTCATGTTGAGTTCAGGATTTTAAAGAGGCAAGGTTTTGAATGTGGTAGAGATTATCAGCCGTATGATTGGCGTTTTGCAGCAGACTTGGTAAGCGAGGGTGGCCATAGAGGGGGGCTTCATTCTTGGTTGTGCACTCTAGGCACCAAGTCTCGATTTCCGAGGTGAAAACCCGAGGGTAGACCTTCACTGGTTGTACCTGCCAATGCCGGATCTCTATTCGTGTCATGTTGAAGGCTTTGTCTGGAGTTTATTTGGATTTTTCCAGGGTAAAAGCTCATGATCTGATGATCAGGCGATGATGGTGTTTGTGCACTATTCCCTTTTTCTAGAGGCGTTGTTCTTGGAGAATCTTTTTTACAGTCCAAGTATGGCCATTAGTGGTGGTAGTTCCTGCTGCTTTGCTAATCAGTTCAGCGGGGTTTTTTATTTTTATTTTAGGTGTGTGCATCATTGATGTTGTTTTGACTTTATATTATTGCATAGGCTTACTGTAATTCATATCGACTACTTGGTATTAATATATTTCCTTTATCGAAAAAAGGTCTATATGTAGAACATTTGCAACATGCTTCTTTGGCTAGCATATCCACTCGAGCGTTGAGGAATTGTATATGGTGGCCAAGTAATACATTTTTTCTGACTAGACTGATTTACAACAGTAAATGGTAATATTTTTTTGTTCATGTCTCAGTTACAATTATTTGGTTTAAAATCAATATTTCTTAGCTCCATTTATCCTTTAGTTTAAGAACTTCACATATGGGCCATGAGAAAGTATCCAATGGAAAGACGCAAGCACCACGGAAGCCACGGCAGGAGTGTCGTGCCACCGCTACCGACTGATTCAACCGCGGCGGTGACGGGCCCTGCTCCATAAGGGTGGCGGGGATGGTGGTGGGTGACGGCGGTCCTTAGCTTCTTTGGTTGTGAGGGCGGCGACGATGCTGGTGGAAGATTAGCGTCTTCTCTGCTGCAGATCATGGGCAGCTCAGCGGATCTAGATGTGTGCTCCGATGCGGTGAGATCGGCTTGCAGGTGGGGGGCAGCAGTGCCTTGGTAAGGAAGATCGTCGGTAGGTTTTGGCCTCGTTTGTTGTCCGTGTGGGAAGTTTGGCTGAGGCTGGTGGTTGGCGGATGGCCGAGGTTGCATCTCTAGAATAAGTTCTTGTTCCTGCCTCCGCTGAACCGGCGATGGTGACGCATGTGGTTGTCGTGGACCTTGCTAGAGGGGTCATCGTGGAGGTGTGCTCCTCTGCGCTCCGTAGTTTTCTTCGGGAGGAAACCTCAGATCCTTAGGATCGGGCGATCGAGGCGTTGTTTGCATCTTTCTCCTCATTGGGGGCATCGGTCTCGGAGTCGACCTCAGCCCGTGGCAGTGTATTATGGCATGTTGCTGAGGCTGCTGCCCGAGGACGTTTGGGTTGCGGCTTAGGCTTCGGTAGTCGGTCCTTCTAGCGTGTCCGAGGGGTCCTTCCAGCGTGTCTGAGGGGTTCTTCTGTGCTTTAATGTGTTGTTGTGGAGTCGGAGCTACGGTGGAGGGTGTCCAGGTGGTCATGATGGCGAGCAACTGGCGGGCTTTTCTGGAAGACTCAGTCGGCGCAAGCCCAACATTTTTCCCTTGTAGAGCTCATTGTCAAAGTCGGAGCTGTCTCTCGTTGGCGTGTGTGGCCGACTATTGGCGTGTGGCCAGGTTGGTCGGTGGTTGTGCACAATGTAGTCATGTTCCATGGCGACATTGGTGCATTTGTAATGGTTTTTGGCCGGTTTCCCGCTAATTAACCGACCGTTATCTTCTTATTTATCAATGAAAATGGCAAGTCTCAGCTTTGTTTCAAAAAAAAAGCCTCATCTTCAGGCCTTCTTTTCTTGGAAATTTCTTCAAAGCATAATTGCCAAGAGAAGTTTGTGATCTAGCTCGGGGAGGTCCGGTCTCCATTAGTTTGTATTTCACTTTATCCACTTTCGGCGTACATATTCACTTTTATCCTCTTATATATTGCCATGGCAGCCGCTGACGGTCCTTATCGACCTTCCCCGTGCGCTCTCCGCCCCCATGATGTCTACTTCCCCCTCCTTTTCCTGTAGACAGTGTTGGGCCTCCAAGAGCAGAGGTTTGTAGAACAGCAGCAAGTTTTCCCTTAAGTGGATCACCCAAGGTTTATCGAACTCAGGGAGGAAGAGGTCAAAGATATCCCTCTCATGCAACCCTGCAGCCACAAAGCAAGAAGTCTCTTGTGTCCCCAACACACCTAATAGGTGCACTAGTTCGGCGAAGAGATAGTGAAATACAGGTGGTATGAATATATATGAGCAGTAGCAACGGTGCCAGAAAATAGCTTGCTGGCGTGTAGTTGATGGTGGTAGTATTGCAGCAGTAGTAACGCAGTAAAACAGTAAACAAGCAGCGATAGCAGTATTTAGGAACAAGGCCTAGGGATTACACTTTCACTAGTGGACACTCTCAACATTGATCACATAACAGAATAGATAAATGCATACTCTACACTCTTGTTGGATGATGAACACATTGCGTAGGATTACACGAACCCTCAATGCCGGAGTTAACAAGCTCCACAATTCAATGTTCATATTTAAATAACCTTAGAGTGCAAGATAGATCAACATAACCAAATAGATCACATCAATACCATCATAGTAATAGTTAACTTCACAATCCGCAAGAGATCATGATCATAGCCTACGACAAGAACCACATGGTGCACACACTAGTCACCTTTACACCATGCAGGAGGAATAGAATACTTTAATAACATCACTAGAGTAGCACATAGATGAATTGTGATACAAAACTCATATGAATCTCAATCATGTAAAGCAGCTCATGAGATTATTGTATTGAGGTACATGGGAGAGAGATGAACCACATAGCTACAGCGGAGCCCTCAGCCTCGGGGATGGATTACTCCCTCCTCATCATGGAGGCAGCGATGGCGGTGAAGATGGCGGTGAAGACGGCGGTGGAGATGGCTCCGGGGGCAATTCCCCGTCCGGCAGGGTGCCGGAACAGAGAGTTCTGTCCCCCGAATTGGAGTTTCGCGATGGCGGCGGCGCCACAGTAACTTTTCTGGAGTTTCGTCAATTGGTATCGAAGTTTTAGGTCACGACGGCTTAAATGGGCGAAGAGTCGGAGTCGGAGGGGCCACGGGCTGCCCAAACCATAGGGGGGCGCCCCCCTGGCCGTGTCGGGGTGTGGTTTGGTGGCCCTGTCCCCCTTCTCTGGCGGTTCTCGTGTGTTCTGGATGCTTCCGGTGAAAATAGGAACTTGGGCGTTGATTTCGTCCGATTCCGAGAATATTTCGTTACTAGGATTTCTGAAACCAAAAACAGCAGAAAACAGGAACTGGCACTTCGGCATCTTGTTAATAGGTTAGTTCCAGAAAATGCACGAATATGACATAAAGTGTGCATAAAACATGTAGATAACATCAATAATGTGGCATGGAACATAAGAAATTATCGATACGTTGGAGACGTATCAGCATCCCCAAGCTTAGTTCTGCTCATCCCGAGCAGGTAAAACGATAACACAGATAATTTCTGAAGTGGCATGCCATCATAATCTTGATCATACTATTTGTAAAGCATATGTAGTGAATGCAGCGATCAAGACAATGTATATGACATGAGTAAACAAGTGAATCATATAGCAAAGACTTTTGATGAATAGCACTTCAAGACAAGCATCAATAAGTCTTGCATAAGAGTTAACTCATAAAGCAATAATTCAAAGTAAAAGCATTGAAGCAACACAAAAGAAGATTAAGTTTCAGCGGTTGCTTTCAACTTGTAACATGTATATCTCATGGATATTGTCAACATAGAGTAATATAATAAGTGCAATAAGCAAATATGTAGGAATCAATGGACAGTTCACACAAGTGTTTGCTTCTTGAGGTGGAGAGAAATAGGTGAACTGACTCAACAATAAAAGTAAAAGAATGGCCCTTCGCAGAGGGAAGCAGGGATAAATCATGTGCTAGAGCTTTTCAAGTTTTAAAATCATATAGAGAGCATAAAAGTAAAATTTTGAGAGGTGTTTGTTGTTGTCAACGAATGGTAATGGGTACTCTAACTACCTCGCCAACCAGACTTTCAAGAGCGGCTCCCATGAAGGACGTTATCTCTACCAGCAAGGTAGATCATCCCTCTTCTCTTTTGTTTACACATGTACTTTAGTTTTTATTTATTTATGGGTGACACTCCTCCCAACCTTTGCTTACACAAGCCATGGCTAACCGAATCCTCGGGTGCCTACCATCAATCTCATACCATGGAGGAGTGTCTATTTGCAAAATTAAGTTGCTTTGCTGATGAATCAGAGCAAAACATGTGAAGAGAATTATTAATGCAAGTTGTAATTAATTGGGGCTGGGAACCCCATTGCCAGCTCTTTTTGCAAAATTATTGGATAAGCGGATGTGCCACTAGTCCATTATGAAAGTCTGTCAAAAGTAAATGACAAGGTTGAAAGATAAACACCACATACTTCCTCATGAGCTATAAAACATTAACACAAATTGAGAAGCATTTTGAAGGTTTAAAGGTAGCACATGAAGTATTTACTTGGAATGGCAGAAAATACCATGTAGTAGGTAGGTATGGTGGACACAAATGGCATAGTGGTTGGCTCAAGGATTTTGGATGCATGAGAAGTATTCCCTCTCGATACAAGGTTTAGGCTAGCAAGGCTTATTTGAAACAAACACAAGGATGAACCGGTGCAGCAAAACTTACATAAAAGACATATTGAAAACATTATAAGACTCTACACCGTCTTCCTTGTTGTTCAAACTCAATACTAGAAATTATCTAGACCTTAGAGAGACCAATTATGCAAACCAAATTTTAGCATGCTCTATGTATTTCTTCATTAATAGGTGCAAAGTATATGATGCAAGAGCTTAAACAAGAGCACAACAATTGCCAAGTATCACATTACCCAAGACATTATAGCAATTACTACATGTATCATTTTCCAATTCCAACCATATAACAATTTAACGAAGAAGAAACTTCGCCATGAATACTATGAGTAGAAACTAAGGACATACTTGTCCATATGCTACAGCGGAGCGTGTCTCTCTCCCACACAAGCATGATGTAATCCAATTTATTCAAACACAAACAAAAACAAAAACAAACAGACGCTCCAAGTAAAGTACATAAGATATGACTGAATAAAAATATAGTTTCAAGGGAGGAACCTGATAATGTTGTCGATGAAGAAGGGGATGCCTTGGGCATCCCCAAACTTAGACGCTTGAGTCTTCTTGATATATGCAGGGGTGAACCACCGGGGCATCCCCAAGCTTAGAGCTTTCACTCTTCTTGATCATAGTATATCATCCTCCTCTCTTGACCCTTGAAAACTTCCTCCACACCAAACTCAAAGCAAACTCATTAGAGGGTTAGTGCATAATCAAAAACTCACATGTTCAGAGGTGACACAATCATTCTTAACACTTCTGGACATTTCCCAAAGCTACTGGAAGGTAATGGAACAAAGAAATCCACCCAACACAGCGAAAGAAGCAATGCGAAATAAAAGGCAGAATCTGTCAAAACAGAACAGTCCGTAAAGACGAATTTTAAAATGGCACCAGACTTGCTCAGATGAAAATGCCCAAATTTAATGAAAGTTGCGTACATATCTGAGGATCACTCACGTAAATTGGCATAATTTTCTGAGTTACCTACAGAGAATTTTGCCCAGATTCGTGACAGCAAAGAAATCTGTTTCTGCGCAGTAATCCAAATCTAGTATGAACTTTTCTATCAACGACTTTACTTGGCACAACAAAACACAAAACTAAGATAAGGAGAGGTTGCTACAGTAGTAAACAACTTCCAAGACACAAATATAAAGCAAATTACTGTAGCAAAATAACACATGGGTTATCTCCCAAGAAGTTCTTTCTTTATAGCCATTAAGATGGGCTCAGCAGTTTTAATGATGCACTCGCAAGAAATAGTAGTTGAAGCAAAAGAGAGCATCAAGAGGCAAATTCAAAACACATTTAAGTCTAACATGCTTCCTATGCAAAGGAATCTTGTAAATAAACAAATTCAAGAAGCATAATGCAACAAGCATAGAAAAACTAGACAAGCTCAACTTCAAGATTTTAAGCATATAGAGAGGTGTTTTAGTAACATGAAAATTTCTACCACCATATTTTCCTCTCTCATAATAACTTTCAGTAGCAACATGAGCAAACTCAACAATATAACTATCACATAAAGCATTCTTATCATGAGTCTCATGCATAAAATTATTACTCTCCACATAGGCATAATCAATTTTATTAGTTGTAGTGGGAGCAAATTCAACAAAGTAGCTATCATTATTATTCTCATCATCAAATATAGAAGGCATATTGTAATCATAATTAAATTTATCCTCCATAACAGGCGGTACTAAAAGACCAATATCATTATAATCATCATAAATAGGAGGCAAAGTATCGTCAAAGTAAATTTTCTCCTCAATGCTTGGGGGACTAAAAAGATCATGCTCATCAAAACCAGCTTCCCCAAGCTTAGAATTTTCCATAGCATTAGCAACAATAGTGTTCAAAGCATTCATATTAATAACATTCCCATTAGTATGCATATAAAGTTCCATGGGTTTTTTAATTCCCTCTTCAAACATATCATGTCCTAATTCAAGATAAAGTTCATAAAGATCTCTCATATTTTTGTTGTTTTCCATTATGCCTAACTAGTGTAAACAAGAAACAAAAAGTTGCAATTGCAGGATCTAAAGGAAATAGCTTCGAGCACAAACACAATGGCGCCAGAAAAGTACTGTTACCTGGAACCGGAGTATGAGTGCCTTTTACCTTTCCTCCCGACAGCAGCGCCAGAAAATAGCTTGATGTCTACTTCCCCCTCCTTTTCCTGTAGACAGTGTTGGGCCTCCAAGAGCAGAGGTTTGTAGAACAGCAGCAAGTTTTCCCTTAAGTGGATCACCCAAGGTTTATCGAACTCAGGGAGGAAGAGGTCAAAGATATCCCTCTCATGCAACCCTGCAGCCACAAAGCAAGAAGTCTCTTGTGTCCCCAACACACCTAATAGGTGCACTAGTTCGGCGAAGAGATAGTGAAATACAGGTGGTATGAATATATATGAGCAGTAGCAACGGTGCCAGAAAATAGCTTGCTGACGTGTAGTTGATGGTGGTAGTATTGCAGCAGTAGTAACGCAGTAAAACAGTAAACAAGCAGCGATAGCAGTATTTAGGAACAAGGCCTAGGGATTACACTTTCACTAGTGGACACTCTCAACATTGATCACATAACAGAATAGATAAATGCATACTCTACACTCTTGTTGGATGATGAACACATTGCGTAGGATTACACGAACCCTCAATGCCGGAGTTAACAAGCTCCACAATTCAATGTTCATATTTAAATAACCTTAGAGTGCAAGATAGATCAACATAACCAAATAGATCACATCAATACCATCATAGTAATAGTTAACTTCACAATCCGCAAGAGATCATGATCATAGCCTACGACAAGAACCACATGGTGCACACACTAGTCACCTTTACACCATGCAGGAGGAATAGAATACTTTAATAACATCACTAGAGTAGCACATAGATGAATTGTGATACAAAACTCATATGAATCTCAATCATGTAAAGCAGCTCATGAGATTATTGTATTGAGGTACATGGGAGAGAGATGAACCACATAGCTACAGCGGAGCCCTCAGCCTCGGGGATGGATTACTCCCTCCTCATCATGGAGGCAGCGATGGCGGTGAAGATGGCGGTGAAGACGGCGGTGGAGATGGCTCCGGGGGCAATTCCCCGTCCGGCAGGGTGCCGGAACAGAGAGTTCTGTCCCCCGAATTGGAGTTTCGCGATGGCGGTGGCGCCACAGTAACTTTTCTGGAGTTTCGTCAATTGGTATCGAAGTTTTCGGTCACGACGGCTTAAATAGGCGAAGAGTCGGAGTCGGAGGGGCCACGGGCTGCCCAAACCATAGGGGGGCGCCCCCCCTGGCCGCGCCGGGGTGTGGTTTGGTGGCCCTGTCCCCCTTCTCTGGCGGTTCTCGTGTGTTCTGGATGCTTCCGGTGAAAATAGGAACTTGGGCGTTGATTTCGTCCGATTCCGAGAATATTTCGTTACTAGGATTTCTGAAACCAAAAACAGCAGAAAACAGGAACTGGCACTTCGGCATCTTGTTAATAGGTTAGTTCCAGAAAATGCACGAATATGACATAAAGTGTGCATAAAACATGTAGATAACATCAATAATGTGGCATGGAACATAAGAAATTATCGATACGTTGGAGACGTATCACCCCACCGCTGCCCGAGGCGCTGTCAGGCAAAGCCCTGGTGGCGGGGCCACGGCGAACCTTCCTCGGCTGTTGACTAGAGGGAGTTGCGGCTGCGTCCGTCCAGGCCTCCTCTGAGACCGCGATGTGGGGTGGCAGCGGCTAGGATGCGTTGATCTGCAGGCGGCGTCACTACCGGGAGGCGACGATGTGGAGGTTGGCCGGATCTATGCCTAGGTAGGCCTATTTTCGCTCCGCTCCTTCGGTGGCTGCTCCGTCGGCGGCAGAGGATCTCCTGGTACTCTCCCGCACCATGAGGAACCCTGGAGTAGCCTCTCCAAACATGGCTTTGGTATCCATCTTCTCCGTTGGAGGTGGTCAGCCTGAGGCTGGCCTGTCACATCGCGAGGTCTGTCCTCTAGTCCCGGCTGCGAGTCAGAAAGACATAGTTGCCAGTGAAAACCGAGCTGGTTGGTGATGGCGGCGTTTTGGGCCGTTACCTTGATGAAGGTCGCTGAGCAATGACTTTCGTCCTACTCGTGCTTCTTCGGGGAAAGCTGTAGGATCTGGTATTCCAGAATGGACGATCGTGGCCCTGTGGTGTCATGTTCTCTCTTGGGATCATTGTTTGTGGAGCAGCGCCGGTGGACAAAGGCTGGAGGAGGAGATGTCAAGCCATGCATGGCTGATAGGTGCTATGCAGATTCATGCATGTTCGGCAGGTGCTACACACGATTGATCTTTCATGGTGGCATCGACAACATGATTGGCAAGGGCTATGTGGATCTCTGCTCTGAAGATAGACCGGCGGTTTGATGGTGGTGACGGCTTCTGAAGAGAGGGGAAAAGTGCTTGCCAAGGGTCTGCTAAACTCGTTGTGAGCTCTTATTTTCGTCAAAGGGTGATGGCCCTGGTATTTTGTTGGCGGTGTGTTTGTTTCTGTTTTTAGGGTTGATGCCCTGATGGCATGCATGCTACTTCACCTATTGGTAGGTTTCTAGGTGTTAAATAGTGGCTTCGGGTTTTGTGATGTACTCCCTCCCCTCCCGCAAAAAGTGTTTCAACTTTGTTAAAATTTAGATGTATTTAGACATTATCTAGTAGATAGATACATCTAAATTTTGATAAAGTTGAGACGCTTCTGGTGGGATGGAGGAAGTATGATCTTGAAAGATCACTGTTGAATAAAGTTTAAATAAAAATTCATATGCATCTGTGATGCATAGGCAGGAGCTCGCTCATTTCAAAAAAAGAAGAAGACATAATTTGATATACCAAGTGAGTATATATAACACGAGACCCATCCATCTCTAGCAGTTTGCAGGTATCGTTGCAGACGTAACATCACCATCGATTGCAGATAAATTGAAGTCTAGAACATATACTTCTAGGGAATGAGGCCTAGCTGGCAGCTGAAAATGTACGCACGCGCACTCGTATAATCCTGTTACACGGCCCATGAAAATGAGAACTATTACGCATGGTTCACATTATTCTTAGTAGGGTGACCTGTCCGTTTCGCCTTTTTATTAACTTTGAATATCCCACGCAACAAGATGTAGCACTGAAGAAGGCCATAAGGGCGTTGTCCGTAATCATCCTCCCTGGTATAGCAACAAAGGAGGGAGCTTCTGTGCCTATAAGCTTGACCTAAGCAAGGCCTACGACCGGGTAGATTGGCTGTTCCTTGAGGGAGTCATGAGGAAAATGGGTTTTGCGGAAAAGTGGATCACTTGGATCATGTCCTGTGTTACCTCAGTGAGATATGCTGTCAGACTAAACGGATCCCTCCTCGATGCTTTCAGCCCTACTAGAGGTTTAAGGCAGGGCGACCCTCTGTCCCCCTACCTCTTCCTCCTTGTTGCTGAAGGTCTTTCATCCCTCATTGATCATGAAATCAGTGCAAATAGATTGAAAGAATTGAAAATTTGCCGCAGAGCTTCTGGCATCTCGCACCTTCTGTTCGCGGACGATAGCCTTTTATTCTTCGAGGCAAACATAGAACAAGCCAGTATAGTGAAGGGGATTCTACACACTTATGAGAAGTGTACAGGCCAGCTATTCAGCCCATCAAAATGTTCCATTCTCCTCGGTAACAAAGTCAGAGAAGAGGATGGAGATGCTACACTATCAATCCTACATATTGAGAAGGCTGAGTTTGAGGAAAAATACCTTGGGCTTCCCATTCCCGAAGGAAAAATTAAAAATGGCCAATTTGAGTCAACAAAGGAGACCCTACACAAGTATATGAATGATTGGTGTGAAAAGTATATGTCTTCAGGGGCAAAGGAAACACTTATAAAATCCGTCGTGCAAGCGATTCCTGCCTATGCTATGAGTGTTTTTAAGTTCTCGGCTGGCTTGTGCGAGGAATTTGCTCAAATAACAAGAAACTTTTTGTAACAACCCACTTTTCAAACCCTGCATATTTTCTACCTTTAAAATTTTGGGCCAACAAAAACTTTTATTTATCTTGCTACTTGGTGTGCATAGCTTGTAGTTTTGTTTAGATTGTTGGTAGTGTGTGTGTTTTAACAACTTCCCACACTAAAACCCCTAGCAACAAGTTTGTGTACCAAAAACTAAAAAGGGGAAAAACTCTTCTTGACACCAATTGTGAAACACCCCACACCCAATTTCCCTCTTCGGAGAACAATTTTCCCTCTTCCTCAAAAGTTTGGATGCATGTGTGCACATGCATGACATCCCCCTCTCTTCACTCACCATGGCACCCACTCTTTCTCTCTTTTGGAGAAAACCCTAGGAAGGGGGGGACACTTCCCCCTCTCTTTTCTTTTATTCTTTTTATCTCCCTCTCTTTTCTTGGCATGTGGCCGTGGCCATGGACCCCTCCTATTTTCTTCTTTCCACCACCACTTTGATCTCCCTTTTTACTAACAAACCCTAGAGGGCAACCACCCCCCCCCCCTCTCCTCTCACCCCCTCTTTTTTTTTTTCTTGTATGCATGGCCGGGGCAGGGTGGCATGCACCACCCCTCCAGCCCACCTCATTCTGGCCCGCACCACACCTCTTTTTAGACCCCCTGGACTCCTCTCCCTCTCCCCAACTCGGCCCAAGGCCAAGGCACAGCCCACCCAAACCCTAGCTCGGCGACGCACGACCTGGACCCGTTCCCGCGCACGCGCGCGCAGGCGCCAGACGAGCAGCGACGCCTCGACGCCCGCCCACGCCTCGGGAAAACGCTCGCCTCCTCGTATCCCTCCCTGACGCCTCGAGACCCCGCACGCCCCCTCGACTCCCTCCCGCTCGCTGCCGCTGTCCCCTTCGATGGTTGGCCGACGCCACCGTCTGCCTCCCGCCCGTTGCCCTGCCTCGTCTATAAAAGGGATGCCGCGCCCCTCCTCCACCCTCACCCACTCCCCACTCCCTTCCACCACCCACTGACGCTCCAGAGAGCGCCCAGGGCGCTGCTCTGGGCTGCTGCCCTTCCCCCGGCGAAGCCCTGCCGCGATCGACGTCGGAGAAGACGAAGGTCGCCGGACCCTTCTGCTGCAACGCCGCCCTCTCCCCACTGTTTCCTTCCACCCGTTCGTCCTCGAGGCCTAACCCGCCCTCCTTCTTCTCCAGGATCGCCGGGGAGTCACGCTGCCGCCGTCTTCCCGGAAGTCCCTGCGAAGAAAACCGCCGGGAGAAGTTGCTGTTCGCCCGGAGGAAGTCCTGGACGCGCGCCGAGCCTGCCCCAAGCCGCCACCGACCCACCCTGCCGCCGCCGACGCTTGCTGCTCGCCGCCGGTAAGCCGCGCCCTCGTCTTCTTCCCGCCCGACGCCGGCGTCGCTGCAGGAGACGTGAGGAGGGAGACGCCGTCTCTCCCGTGCGTAGGCCTGCATGGCCACGTCGGCCCATGCATGGCTTTGGCCCACCACGGGCCCCTCCCTTTTCTCCTTTTGTTTTTCTTTTTCTGCCCGCGTGGAAATTTCTCTGGGCCGGCCCATTTCTTTCACAGCGCGGCCCAAGACATTTCCCGCCCAAAACTCCCCTTTGAAATTTTCGTTTTAAACTATTTCTGTACCAATAAATCCAGGGAACTAAATTGCTTATAACAGGAGTTCTACAAATCGGAAACTAATGAAACCAACTGCGTTAGAAAGATATTTTCAAGATCTTTCACATGCCACTGACCCCACATTTTTAGGATTTTTATACGATTTTTAGTGTATTAATCTTGCTCTATGTATTCTGCATACTTCACTAAATTCCTAAAATCGTAGAATTATTATTTTTGACCGATTCCAATTGTGATGATCTTGTTTTATTGTTGTCCACCTCAGAAATTTACCATGGGTCCTTGTAGGAAATAATTCTGTCCCGTTTGAAAAGTTAGTGTGTCACATGTAATGTTGCTCTTTAAAACTTGTTGTTATTTAATTTCTCACTCCAACCTCTTTTTATAAATTTGGCCAATGCATGATTTTACTTTGATACAACCTACACCCCTGCATGCTTTATCATATTCTTTTAAAACTTGATTTTGAGCTATGTGTTGATTGTATGTTGTTCTTCTATTTTCGCGACGCTAGATACGAACGTGGGAGAAGCCGAAGGAGAGGATTTTGGAGAAGGTGTTGAAGAAGACCAGGGACTAGCCGGCCAAGGCAAGCCATTTACCTTGACTCCTTGTTTATCTATGTTCTTGGTTGAGATCTTTTATTCTTCCCCATCTTGATCCTTTGCGTTTTTCGGTTGGATAATTCTCTTCTTTGACATACTTGCCGCCAAGTATGTATTTATTTCCCTCTCGGTAGATTCGCGTACTTACTCTTAGTATGTGGATTAAAACTCACTCATTTGACACCTCCTAATTCTAGTTCAAACCTTGAGTTAACATCATGACTATTGCTCCACTTTTTGATTATCTTCATCCATGCTCCTTGTAAGTATGGATATTGTTGACACCCTTCATGGTATGATGGCAACCTTGATGCTATTGTACATCGTAGTTCACCCATAAACTTTAGGTTGGGAAAACCCTCAAGGTTCTTACCTTGTTGTAAAAGTTTTTCTTAAAAACCTTGGGAAGATGAGATCTTGCCCATGTGTAACTTTGAGTAAAGGTTTAAAGAAAACAATATTGAGTTTTTGAAGGAGAGGTGGTATGGCAACTTGGTTTTGGGAAAAACAACACATGGTTCTATGTATTCGCCCGGAACAACCAATCCGCGCAACCACATTACTCCAACATGGGCACGGGGCTTAACTTGACGTTTGTTCACCTTAGCTTGAGGCACCGCATAACTATACAAGGGTACGGTTACCCCCGAGTCCGGGTTGTCAAGGTTGGGACAATAGTATAACGGGAGGCCTTCGGGGCTGACCCGTCCGGAAGACACTATGGGTCTCCTGGCTTGGCGGTGGAGCCACGCTCAAATGGAGGTGTGCTGCCACGGTGCCGGGGAGGTACATACTCCATAGGGTAGGACCTCTTGCTAATTTGAATAAGCGAAAAGTTTCGACCGATTATCCGAGACCCACATACTTTCGTATGATGGACCGGGGATGATCCCGGCGGATTTATCGGATCTTGTGGGGAAAGTGCGCAAACTCTGCAGAGTCAAATCTATTCGAATAGCCGCGTCCGCGGTCATGGACAGTTGGGATGGCCGTTGCTTAGCTGTGTTGAGTTTTGTTTTGGAAATGTTTTGCAAAGAAAGGAAATGTTTCTGTTGGTACTTGGAGTACCGGAAAAATAGTGGTGGCCATGATGAGATGGTCGGAAAGGAAATAAAATTTGGGTCTACCCTTCCTAGGTGTTTATGTCGTGAAGAGTCTTCTTAAATTAATTCTTGTAGGGATGTCTTAGTTGAGTCTTTAAGTGTCTCCTTCGCCCATGAAGTTGAGATGCTAACTCCACCAAAACACTTCTTCTCTCCTACATGACATATTCTTAAATGAAATTAGACATTCCCTCTTAGTCTCCTAGTGAAGTTCTCGGTACCTTGTTTCCTTTAATATGTTACTTTGTAAATGGTTTGCGAGTACAATTCAAAATGTACTCACGGCTTTGTCCCTGGCTATTTACTTGGCCAGACTATGAGGAGGATTTCGAAGATGATGGTGGTTATCAGGACGACTATGCGACTTAGGACGTTTCCCGGTCAGCTGCCTGTAGGGTTTAAGGCATGACTTGGGCCCGACGAAGTTGATTTGTATCCGCTGCTTTTGGATGTTTGAATTCAGCCCGATGTGGTCATTTGTGTAAGACTTGGTCATAAGACCGTTTGTAAGACTATTTATTATTTCGGTACTATGTAATGGATGTTGTAACTCTGTTTATCAGTTCGGTTATGTGCTCATGTTACACTGATCATGGGATCATGAGTGAATGCATAACGGGTATTTCGGACAGTTGGTCCGGGGTGCCACAGAGCTGGTATCAGAGCCATCCTGACTCTAGGGAAAGCCTTAGTTAGCATGGACGTTAAGGTTAGAATAAAATTATTTTTCAATATCAAAAACGAGATGACTCTAAGCTGAAAGAATGCCTAGTCTCTCCCCTAAATTTTTCTCCTTAGAGATAAACTACTTGCATTAATCTTAACTGTTTTATATTATGTACCTTAAAATTTTGCACACTTGACATATTACTACTTGTATTAACATTAAAATTTTGTGTAGATGGAGGAAGTTATGTACACCCGGAGCCGTCAGGTGGGAGAGTCGCAGCCCTTGTTCCTCTTCGAGACCGCCCTGATCGACGTTTGTAACGCCGTCGGTCGCCTCCGCCCCGAGGTGAAGGGCGGACAGATGAACGATATCGAGAACGAGGACTTGTCCTGGATGATCGTCTGCACCATCCGGGGCTCCCACGTCAGGCAGCTCCCGGAGTTCGAGATTCAGCTGTTCGAGCGCACTTGGGAGGATGGTCTGGTTCGCGCGCTCCAGGCAGCCCTTGCTCACCTCGCGTTCCACCACCGTGCGGAGCTCGAGGAGAGGAACCTCCCTTACGCTCACTTTGGGCGGCGTGACGAGGAGGGCCTTCCCACCATTGTGCCTTATGTTTGCCCCCTCGGTCGTCACGCCGGCCAGATGGAGTTCCTCCTCGGCAAGACTCAGAACAGCCTCGACATTTGCCGGATGGAGAAAGAGATGCTGACGAATGAGTTGGGCGAGGTCAAGCAAGACCTTGAGGAGATGAAGCGGAGGGCTAGCCGCCAGCGGAAGCTCAAGCTCCGGGCAAGAGAGGCCAAGTACATGCTTAAGGTGAAGGTGAAGCACCTTAAGACCGCACTCCGCGAGGCCGAGACCAAGATAGAGGAACTTGAGGATGATGGCGAGGATCTCCGTAAGGAGAATGCCGCACTCCTTAGCGACGATGATGATTACATGGATGAGGAAGGGTATGACTGGAACAACCCATCTGAAGAGGAAGATGAGGATGATAAGGATTTCATCAATGATGAGCCCGAAGAGCCAGCACCCCCTACCCCTCGCGAGTCGTCCGAGGAAGAAGACCCCGAGGAGCCGCCATTTGAGGAGCCGCCGACCAAGGATGACACCATCATCCTTGACGACGACTAGTTTGAGCACCGCACTATCGCTAGCTATGTTATGATGTCCTTGATGTAATCGCGTAGACGATGTTGGTCCTATGGTGACCTTGATGTGTGAACTTTGAGCTTTTGGTGATGCTTTTGTTATGATGATGGATGCTTTTGGTTTTCATGCTTTCTTTATCTTTCAAGTTTGTTTTCAACAAGTTTTTATGCATCATGTCACCCTTCCCCTTAGAAAGAACTCGCCTATCAAAGTTGTTCCCTTTTTGTCTTATGCCTTCATCTTATCAGATGGTTGACACTCGCCGAGGCGCGCACAATGACCCTCCACCACCTCCACCTGAACCCAATATGGCTCAAATCCTTCGCATCCTTATGGAAGACCGTCAAGCCGCCCGCGCTGAAAGCCAAGCAAACATTGCGGCTCTGCAGAACATTGCGCAGCTTGCCGCAGGAAACAACAACAATGGAGGAGATGGTGAAGACGGCCCTAGGTCCAAGCTTAGGGACTTCCAGAATACTAATCCACCGGTTTTCACCAAGTGCACCGCCCCTCTTGATGCGGACGATTGGCTCCGTACAATCGAGAACAATCTGGAAGTCGCGGCCGTGGGCGAAAATGAGAAGGTGGTCCTTGCAACTCACTTTCTCGCCGGACCCGCAAGAGCTTGGTGGGAGAATATCAAGGCAATGCAAGCTGCTGACCATGTGATCACTTGGGAGGAATTTACCACTAAGTTCCGCAAAGCTCACATCCCTTCTGGATTAATCAAGATCAAGAGAGATGAGTTCTTCAACCTTAAGCAGAACAATGGTAGTGTGATTGACTACCTGGACAAGTTCAACACCTTGGCTCGATATGCACCTCAGGACACTGATACCGATGAGAAGAAGAGGGACCGCTTCCTTAATGGTCTTCATGAAGAGATTCAGAGTATTCTCGTGGCCGTTCCTTACCCTGATCTGGAAACTCTGGTGGATGCCGCCATCATGGTGGAGTCCAAGCGCAAGGCAGCCTATGAAACCCGCAAGCGCAAGATGCAGCAGCAACAGCAGAGTGGACCCAGCAATGCTAGGTTCCGCGGCCAGCCTCCACCAAGGCCGGCGCCCCAGCCTCAGCGAGCGCCAGCCCCTGCTTATCGTCCCTCCAACAACAACACCAACCGCCAGAATGTGCAGCCTCGTACTGGAGGAGGAAACTTCAACAACAACCCCCGCAACAACCCAAATGCTCGCCCTCAAGGAGAAGGATGTTTCGCTTGTGGACAGCCTGGACATTTCTCTCGTGAGTGCCCCTCTAAGATGAACCCGGCTCAACGCCCCAATGCGCCAAGACCAAATCAAGGCCAAGCTCGTGCTGCAACCGGAAGGAAGCCCCCACCTAAGAAGCAAGCTAATACTGTTAGAGGACACCTGAATCATGCCAATGCTGAAGAAGCTGAAGAATCTCCTGACATTGTGCTGGGTACGTTCCTAGTCCATTCCACCCCCGCCAAAGTTCTTTTTGATTCCGGTGCATCTCATTCCTTTGTTACCGAACCCTTTGTCAAGAAAAGCAATATGACGCCCACCCTAATGGATAGACTCATGTTAGTTCAAATACCAGGATCCACCGCTAAAACTCGCTTATCTTGTAAAAAAATTCCGGTAGAAATCCTAGGTGTTCCCTTCCAAGCCGACCTCATCGTCCTAGGAGCCCAAGGATTGGAAGTAATTCTGGGGATGGATTGGATGACTAAGTACCAAGGCCACATTGACTGTGCCCATAAGTCTATCACCTTAACCAATAGCGAAGGAATCCAAATAAAATACACCGCCACTATGCCTTCATCTAAAGCCTTCTGTAAGCAAAGTGTCGCCGGAACCCCCATCGATCTTGTCCCAATCGTTTGTGAGTACCCAGATGTTTTCCCAGAAGAGTTGCCCGGTATGCCCCCTGATAGGGATATCGAGTTCATCATCGAACTTATCCCCGGAACAGCACCCATAGCACAGAGGCCTTATCGCATGAACCCCCAAGAGCTGATGGAACTCAAGAGACAATTGGACGATATGCTGAGTAAAGGTCTAATCCGACCTAGTGCCTCGCCATGGGGATCTCCCGTGATATTTGTGGACAAGCGAGACGGTACCATCCGCCTGTGCGTGGATTACCGAAGGCTCAATGATGTAACCATCAAGAATAAGTATCCCCTTCCCAAGATTGAAGATTTGTTTGATCAAATGAATGGAGCCCGAGTCTTCTCCAAGATCGATCTCCGTACTGGTTACCATCAGCTCAAAGTACGTGAGTCAGATATCCCCAAAACAGCCTTCACCACCCGTTACGGATTGTTTGAGTACACCGTAATGTCTTTTGGGTTAACCAATGCTCCAGCCTACTTCATGAATCTGATGAACAAAGTCTTCATGGATTATCTCGACAAGTTCGTCGTAGTATTTATCGATGACATCTTAGTCTACTCCAAGAGTGAAGAAGAACATGAAGAGCATCTACGACTCGTTTTGGGAACCTTGAGGAAGCACCAACTCTATGCTAAATTCAGCAAATGTCAGTTTTGGCTCAAGGAAGTTGGATTTCTTGGCCATGTTCTGTCCGCTGGAGGAGTTTCCGTCGACCCCTCTCTCATCAAGTCTATCATGGAGCGGAAGCCGCCAACTAACCCGACCGAAGTGAGATCCTTCCTCGGATTGGCAGGCTACTACTGTAAGTTTGTAGAAGGGTTCTCTAGTATCGCCAAGCCCATGACTATGTTGCTCAAGAAGGGTAAGAAATTTGAATGGACAGAACAATGTGAAGCCAGTTTTCAAGAACTCAAGAAGCGTCTTGTGTCCGCCCCCATCCTCACCATGCCGGATGTCACCAAGGACTTCGTAATCTATTGCGACGCTTCCAAGCTCGGACTTGGTAGTGTTCTGATGCAAGAAGGGAAAGTTATCGCCTACCTCTCTCGACAGCTGCGACCACATGAAATGAACTACCCAACCCATGATCTGGAGTTAGCTGCCGTAGTTCATGCACTCAAGACTTGGCGTCATTATCTCATCGGAAATCGGTGTGACATTTACACCGACCACAAGAGCCTCAAGTATATATTCACTCAGAGGGAGTTGAATATGCGACAAAGAAGGTGGATAGAGCTGATAAAGGACTATGATCTGAGTATTCACTATCACCCTGGAAAGGCGAATGTAGTCGCCGACGCCCTTAGTCGAGAACCATGTTCGCTGAATGCCCATCTCAAAGTGGAACAACCGATGCTATACCAAGAATTTGAAGAGTTCGGCCTGGAACTCGTTAGCCATGGTTTTCTAGCCACCTTGGAAGTAAAACCGACTCTCCGGGATCAAATCAAGGAAGCTCAGAAAGATCATGAGAGTATTGAAGGTATCAAACGCCGTATGGACAAAGAGGAAGTAGCTGGATTTTCCGTGGACGGAGAAGGAATCTTGTGGTACAATGGGCGTCTTTGTGTACCAACTATCCCCGAATTGAAGAACCTGATTATGGAGGAAGCTCATAATACTCCTTACTCCATCCACCCTGGCGGATCAAAGATGTATCAAGATCTCAAGGAGACTTTCTGGTGGCACGGAATGAAACGTGACATTGCCTTCTTCATTGCAAGATGTGACGTTTGTCAACGAGTTAAAGCCGAACATCAACGCCCAGCTGGACTACTCCAACCTCTGCAAGTTCCCGTATGGAAATGGGACGAAGTGGGAATGGATTTTATCACTGGACTTCCACGGTCAAGCCACGGACACGATTCCATCTGGGTAATTGTTGATCGCCTTACCAAGGTCGCCCACTTTATCCCAGTCAAGACCACGTACAATGGCCGAGAGCTAGCCGACCTCTACGTATCACGGATTGTTAGTCTGCATGGTGTACCCAAGAACATTGTTTCTGACCGAGGACCCCAATTCACTTCTCGATTCTGGAAGAAGCTACATGAAGCTCTGGGAACCAAGCTCTCCTTTAGTACTGCTTATCATCCGCAGACAGGTGGACAGACGGAGAGGGTGAATCAGATTTTGGAGGATATGCTCCGCGCCTGTGTCCTAGCTTACGGAACCAAATGGGAGAATTGTCTGCCTTTCGCCGAATTCTCTTATAACAATAGCTATCAGGCCAGCCTCCAGATGGCACCTTTTGAAGCACTCTATGGGCGCAAATGTCGCACCCCTCTCAATTGGTCCGAGACTGGAGAAAGTCAAGTGTTCGGACCTGATATACTTCGTGAAGCAGAAGAACAAGTTCAACTTATCCGAGATCGCTTGAAGGCTGCCCAATCTCGCCAGAAGAGCTACGCCGACCCCAAACGCCGCGAAGTGACATTCAACAGCGGAGACTTTGCGTACCTCCGTGTCACCCCTCTCAAGGGAATGCAACGTTTCCATGTCAAGGGCAAGTTGGCACCAAGGTACATTGGTCCTTTCAAGGTCCTTGGTCGCCGCGGAGAAGTCTCATATCAATTGGAGCTACCCGCAGAACTGTCAGAGTTTCATGATGTCTTCCATGTCTCCCAACTCCGAAAATGCCTCCAAGTGCCCGATAAGCCCGAAGTGTTCAAGAACATCGACCACCGCTCTATCAACCTAAACCAGGATTTAACCTACCGCGAGAAGCCACTTCGAATCCTGGAAGAGGCCGTAAGGGTCACTCGCAGAAGAAGGATCAAGTTTTTCAAGGTCCAGTGGAGTAATCATTCTGAGGAGGAAGCCACCTGGGAACGGGAGGAGTATCTTAGGAGCGAGTTCCCTTATCTCTTCAGCTCTTAGATCCGGAATCTCGGGACGAGATTCTTTTAAGGGGGGAAGGTCTGTAACAACCCACTTTTCAAACCCTGCATATTTTCTACCTTTAAAATTTTGGGCCAACAAAAACTTTTATTTATCTTGCTACTTGGTGTGCATAGCTTGTAGTTTTGTTTAGATTGTTGGTAGTGTGTGTGTTTTAACAACTTCCCACACTAAAACCCCTAGCAACAAGTTTGTGTACCAAAAACTAAAAAGGGGAAAAACTCTTCTTGACACCAATTGTGAAACACCCCACACCCAATTTCCCTCTTCGGAGAACAATTTTCCCTCTTCCTCAAAAGTTTGGATGCATGTGTGCACATGCATGACATCCCCCTCTCTTCACTCACCATGGCACCCACTCTTTCTCTCTTTTGGAGAAAACCCTAGGAAGGGGGGGACACTTCCCCCTCTCTTTTCTTTTATTCTTTTTATCTCCCTCTCTTTTCTTGGCATGTGGCCGTGGCCATGGACCCCTCCTATTTTCTTCTTTCCACCACCACTTTGATCTCCCTTTTTACTAACAAACCCTAGAGGGCAACCACCCCCCCCCCCTCTCCTCTCACCCCCTCTTTTTTTTTTTTCTTGTATGCATGGCCGGGGCAGGGTGGCATGCACCACCCCTCCAGCCCACCTCATTCTGGCCCGCACCACACCTCTTTTTAGACCCCCTGGACTCCTCTCCCTCTCCCCAACTCGGCCCAAGGCCAAGGCACAGCCCACCCAAACCCTAGCTCGGCGACGCACGACCTGGACCCGTTCCCGCGCACGCGCGCGCAGGCGCCAGACGAGCAGCGACGCCTCGACGCCCGCCCACGCCTCGGGAAAACGCTCGCCTCCTCGTATCCCTCCCTGACGCCTCGAGACCCCGCACGCCCCCTCGACTCCCTCCCGCTCGCTGCCGCTGTCCCCTTCGATGGTTGGCCGACGCCACCGTCTGCCTCCCGCCCGTTGCCCTGCCTCGTCTATAAAAGGGATGCCGCGCCCCTCCTCCACCCTCACCCACTCCCCACTCCCTTCCACCACCCACTGACGCTCCAGAGAGCGCCCAGGGCGCTGCTCTGGGCTGCTGCCCTTCCCCCGGCGAAGCCCTGCCGCGATCGACGTCGGAGAAGACGAAGGTCGCCGGACCCTTCTGCTGCAACGCCACCCTCTCCCCACTGTTTCCTTCCACCCGTTCGTCCTCGAGGCCTAACCCGCCCTCCTTCTTCTCCAGGATCGCCGGGGAGTCACGCTGCCGCCGTCTTCCCGGAAGTCCCTGCGAAGAAAACCGCCGGGAGAAGTTGCTGTTCGCCCGGAGGAAGTCCTGGACGCGCGCCGAGCCTGCCCCAAGCCGCCACCGACCCACCCTGCCGCCGCCGACGCTTGCTGCTCGCCGCCGGTAAGCCGCGCCCTCGTCTTCTTCCCGCCCGACGCCGGCGTCGCTGCAGGAGACGCGAGGAGGGAGACGCCGTCTCTCCCGTGCGTAGGCCTGCATGGCCACGTCGGCCCATGCATGGCTTTGGCCCACCACGGGCCCCTCCCTTTTCTCCTTTTGTTTTTCTTTTTCTGCCCGCGTGGAAATTTCTCTGGGCCGGCCCATTTCTTTCACAGCGCGGCCCAAGACATTTCCCGCCCAAAACTCCCCTTTGAAATTTTCGTTTTAAACTATTTCTGTACCAATAAATCCAGGGAACTAAATTGCTTATAACAGGAGTTCTACAAATCGGAAACTAATGAAACCAACTGCGTTAGAAAGATATTTTCAAGATCTTTCACATGCCACTGACCCCACATTTTTAGGATTTTTATACGATTTTTAGTGTATTAATCTTGCTCTATGTATTCTGCATACTTCACTAAATTCCTAAAATCGTAGAATTATTATTTTTGACCGATTCCAATTGTGATGATCTTGTTTTATTGTTGTCCACCTCAGAAATTTACCATGGGTCCTTGTAGGAAATAATTCTGTCCCGTTTGAAAAGTTAGTGTGTCACATGTAATGTTGCTCTTTAAAACTTGTTGTTATTTAATTTCTCACTCCAACCTCTTTTTATAAATTTGGCCAATGCATGATTTTACTTTGATACAACCTACACCCCTGCATGCTTTATCATATTCTTTTAAAACTTGATTTTGAGCTATGTGTTGATTGTATGTTGTTCTTCTATTTTCGCGACGCTAGATACGAACGTGGGAGAAGCCGAAGGAGAGGATTTTGGAGAAGGTGTTGAAGAAGACCAGGGACTAGCCGGCCAAGGCAAGCCATTTACCTTGACTCCTTGTTTATCTATGTTCTTGGTTGAGATCTTTTATTCTTCCCCATCTTGATCCTTTGCGTTTTTCGGTTGGATAATTCTCTTCTTTGACATACTTGCCGCCAAGTATGTATTTATTTCCCTCTCGGTAGATTCGCGTACTTACTCTTAGTATGTGGATTAAAACTCACTCATTTGACACCTCCTAATTCTAGTTCAAACCTTGAGTTAACATCATGACTATTGCTCCACTTTTTGATTATCTTCATCCATGCTCCTTGTAAGTATGGATATTGTTGACACCCTTCATGGTATGATGGCAACCTTGATGCTATTGTACATCGTAGTTCACCCATAAACTTTAGGTTGGGAAAACCCTCAAGGTTCTTACCTTGTTGTAAAAGTTTTTCTTAAAAACCTTGGGAAGATGAGATCTTGCCCATGTGTAACTTTGAGTAAAGGTTTAAAGAAAACAATATTGAGTTTTTGAAGGAGAGGTGGTATGGCAACTTGGTTTTGGGAAAAACAACACATGGTTCTATGTATTCGCCCGGAACAACCAATCCGCGCAACCACATTACTCCAACATGGGCACGGGGCTTAACTTGACGTTTGTTCACCTTAGCTTGAGGCACCGCATAACTATACAAGGGTACGGTTACCCCCGAGTCCGGGTTGTCAAGGTTGGGACAATAGTATAACGGGAGGCCTTCGGGGCTGACCCGTCCGGAAGACACTATGGGTCTCCTGGCTTGGCGGTGGAGCCACGCTCAAATGGAGGTGTGCTGCCACGGTGCCGGGGAGGTACATACTCCATAGGGTAGGACCTCTTGCTAATTTGAATAAGCGAAAAGTTTCGACCGATTATCCGAGACCCACATACTTTCGTATGATGGACCGGGGATGATCCCGGCGGATTTATCGGATCTTGTGGGGAAAGTGCGCAAACTCTGCAGAGTCAAATCTATTCGAATAGCCGCGTCCGCGGTCATGGACAGTTGGGATGGCCGTTGCTTAGCTGTGTTGAGTTTTGTTTTGGAAATGTTTTGCAAAGAAAGGAAATGTTTCTGTTGGTACTTGGAGTACCGGAAAAATAGTGGTGGCCATGATGAGATGGTCGGAAAGGAAATAAAATTTGGGTCTACCCTTCCTAGGTGTTTATGTCGTGAAGAGTCTTCTTAAATTAATTCTTGTAGGGATGTCTTAGTTGAGTCTTTAAGTGTCTCCTTCGCCCATGAAGTTGAGATGCTAACTCCACCAAAACACTTCTTCTCTCCTACATGACATATTCTTAAATGAAATTAGACATTCCCTCTTAGTCTCCTAGTGAAGTTCTCGGTACCTTGTTTCCTTTAATATGTTACTTTGTAAATGGTTTGCGAGTACAATTCAAAATGTACTCACGGCTTTGTCCCTGGCTATTTACTTGGCCAGACTATGAGGAGGATTTCGAAGATGATGGTGGTTATCAGGACGACTATGCGACTTAGGACGTTTCCCGGTCAGCTGCCTGTAGGGTTTAAGGCATGACTTGGGCCCGACGAAGTTGATTTGTATCCGCTGCTTTTGGATGTTTGAATTCAGCCCGATGTGGCCATTTGTGTAAGACTTGGTCATAAGACCGTTTGTAAGACTATTTATTATTTCGGTACTATGTAATGGATGTTGTAACTCTGTTTATCAGTTCGGTTATGTGCTCATGTTACACTGATCATGGGATCATGAGTGAATGCATAACGGGTATTTCGGACAGTTGGTCCGGGGTGCCACACTTTTGGTGGGGCGATGAGTTAGACAGACGAAAAACCCATTGGAAGTCATGGGAGAAAATTATTGCTCCTAATATTTCGGAGGTCTGGGCTTTAGGGACTACAGGTTGTTCAATCAAGCCCTCCTAGCCAGGCAGGCCTGGAGACTGCTAGTATTCCCTCATAGCCTTTGTGCCAGAATTTTCAAAGCAAAATATTTTCCTAATGCTGAACTCACTGACACTGCTTTTATCCAGAACTCTTCCCCAGGTTGGCAGGGCATTTGTCATGGACTTGAGCTCTTGAAAAAAGGAGTGATATGGCGTGTCCAATCTGGATCAAAAATCCGGATTTGGCGTGATAATTGGGTCCCGAGAGGAAACTTAAGACCCTCGACAAAGATTGGTGGAGGCAGATACCGTTGGGTTTCGGACCTAATAGACAACAGCTCAATGACATGGAAGGAAGACCTAGTCAGGTCAATGTTCCCAAATTATGATGCCGAGGAAATTTTGCGAATTCGTTTACCTCACTCAGCTGAAGAAGACTATATAGCCTGGCACTTTGAAAAATCGGGCAACTTCAGTGTTCGGAGTGCATACAGACTCGCCCTACTTCAGAATTCCGAGAATTTCTGCTCAGGCCAGCAAAGTGACAATCCTAATGGAGACCGTCCGATCTGGGATGTGATATGGAAAACAAAAGTACCACAAAAGGTGAAGATCTTTAGTTGGAGACTAGCCACGGAAGCACTAGCCGTACAAAAAAACCGGTGCTTGCGTAATATGACAACTGATCCAACTTGCACCATATGCGGAAGAGAAGAAGAAGATGGATACCATGCCACTATGACCTGCACCAAAGCTGCCGCCTTAAGAGAAAGCATGAGAAAAATCTGGAAGCTACCACCTGAAGAAAAACTGAGAAATAGTGGGAAGGAGTGGACTCTGAACATTCTGAATGCTTCAAGCCCAGATATGCGCGGAAAGCTGATGCTGGTTTGGTGGAGGGCCTGGCACCTAAGAAACAATTGCATCTTTGGAGATGGGAAGGTGGGAATAAACCAGTCGACTGATTTCTTAAGCAACTACTGGCAGGTGTTGTCAAATATTAGAGAGAAAAAGCAGCCTGAAGATAGGAAAGGAAAAAGTCCAATGTTTGAAATGAAGGAGATACATGAGGAACCAAAGAAGAATGAAATGAAATCAAGGTGGAAGCCACCAGACACGGGCTGGCAATGCTTAAGTGTGGATGCTAGTTTCATTAAAGAATCAAACTTCGCCTCGTGGGGTGCTCTAGCTCGTAATCACCTTGGACAGATCAAATGGTCCGCCTGGGGAATTCTTTCTGATTGTGATAATGCGGAAACTGCAGAAGCGCTGGCTTGTTTAGAAGGGATCAAGCAAGCTGTTAAACTGGTGGATAGTAGCCTAATTATTGAGAGTGACAGTGATGCTCTAATAAAAAAGGCAAACTCTAATGGTAGGGATCGCTCCCATACATCGAGTGTGCTAGCGGACATTCATCGGTTGGTTTCTCTGCTACCTGACTTCATCTTCAGAAAAGTGGCAAGAGAAGATAATAGGCCGGCTCATGAGTTGGCCAGGTTTAGTCGTGTGAGTTGTACTGGTGGTGTGTTACAAGGTTCAGCACCTCCCTGCGTGTTGGAGCTGACCTTGGTAGAATGTAATCAGAACTCTACTACCGATTAATACAAACCACCGTTTTCAAAAAAAAAAAAAAAAAAAAAAAAAAAGATGTAGCACTGAAGATACGAATACCGATGGGCATGTTTATTAACTACGAAAGAAAAACGCTACTCCGTAGTACTATCTACGAATTAAAAACGAAAATCTATAGTATTATATTAAAATTGGTACTCATTTTACTTATATTTTGCACTTTTACCTTCATGAATAGAAGTTACGTTAACTCTAAGGTACGTGAGCAAGTAGAATTCGTAATTCTAAGCTACATGTGGGAAAGAGAAAAAAGACAATCCTTATTACATGCAGATCTTGGTGCGTGAATTTCAGTCTTTAGTGGGAGGGAACGTTTCCGTCGACAGCAAAGCGTTCATGGTGACTTCATCAATCTTAAGACCCGCCGAATCAGTTTCTTAGACTCGGTCTCTCGAAGATGCTCGTGCTCCAGCACGCTGGGTCCGCCTGGAGGTGTAGCGGTTTTTTTTTGTTGAGAAACACAGTACAAACACAGACGCTCACATACATGCGCATACACTCACCTCTATGAACGCACACACGCACAGCCTACCCCTATGAGCACCTCCGGAAGACTGAGCCGGCGGATTGGATCTTGAAATTGACGAAGTCACCACAGACGTCTCGCTGTTGACGGGAACGTCGCCTCCCACTGAATGAATATTCCGCCTTTATGAGACACACAAATGTCAAACCTAGGATTTGAACTCTGGTGGGCTGGGGGTACAACCACCCTCCTAACCACTCAACCTCATGTTGGTTCTCAGGTTCTTGTACAGCAGGATTGTGTGATCTCATCAATCGGTCGGAAGAAATGACGATGAGAGATGGACTATCATTTATGAATGTTTAGTAAAAATTTGCTTAATAAGAAATATATATTTGTTGAGAAATAGTACAACCATTGCTTAAAAATGATAAAGCATCCAAGACTACAAATTTTACAGTATGGAAAGCTGTGCAACTCTCATGCGTCGTATTCTGGAAATCTTTTGTCGGCAGTAAAGGTTTACATCGCACAACTTATTCCAAATTCAAAAATTAGGTTACACTAATGCCTCACCTACATTCCATCTACACCCTAACAATCATCAATAAAGAATATTTCTTTGGGTATGTGTATGTCTATCACCATTGATTTGCCTTTTGCGGTCCCTGGGAATCTGATGCCCTAAAGCCTCTAATGCTATGTACAACAGTTGAGAAGCAAATTACGGACAAGGATACACACACCACAAAAAGAACAAAATAAAATTTAACACTGAACACATATGACGTCACAGCCACGATAAAACTCAACGACATTTTACAGTAAAGCAAGGACCATGGCAGCATGAACCATACCAAAGATAAGGTCGGCCACCAACATCACAAATGATCATGCCTCCAGACTCAAACATCTGGAACCGATAGGAAGTACTGAGACATAAATATCCTGAATCTTAATTTATACTCCTTTGGTGAGATTACTGTTGGAGAAAGATTCTTGGGAACAACAAGTGATGTCTTCACCCAAGACTCTAGTTGTTTGTCCCAGGTATATTGCCTCAAGTAATCTATAATTCCGAACACAAGTTCCTTCTTCTGTTTGTCCACTCCAACAAACAAGGAGTAATCCATGACATTCATACGCTGAAAACATAAGAAATTCAACTTGTAAGCTTCAGCACCAACGCAATGGATGTGTACATTTTTACAAAAAAAAAACAGATGCATATATACTCGATAAAAAACTATTTCCAGGAACAAGCATACTTACACATAGAAAAGATGTATCGTTCCAAATAGCACGTTCCATGAGGTTTTTGGTTTTTCCTTCAATGTAGATAGGCATGGTACGCATGTCTTCAATAAAGTTTTGATCCAACAGTACACTCTCAGGATTTTTTGAGTCAGCGACATATCGTGAGAAAAGAGCACCCTTCAGATCATATCGACGTAGTATGTTACGTCCAAATAAAAGATTCTCCATAACCATGAAATTAGTCCTTGTCTCCTTACCATTCCTAATTTCCTTGACCTGCAAATAGTTATTAGAGATAATTAGAACATGAACATCAGATAGCACGAGTAATTAACAGTACAGAGCTTTGGGAAAGATTCATTCTGGACCTGATATATTCCCAGTATTTTAGCAAGGCAAGTAGGGTTACTTGAGGCCTGAGATACACCAAAATGCTTGAAGTATTCGAGGCCAAACTTTAAGAATGAGTCAAACTCTGTCTTCTTGATTTCTTTTATGATAAATCTGTCATCCATTGATTTCGCAAAAAAAGCCTTGCTCTTACCACCTTGTGCATTCCATATTTTACAACGGCTTATGGATGAAATATAAGCAAGTTCCGATGGGCAACATATCTTCCGAAGCTCATAGAATTGCCTTGCATATATAGAAACAACAGTGTATTTGCTCTTCAAAGCTAGCTTTTCACTATTCAGACAAATTTCAGGATGCATATCTTTTAATGCTGACAGAAATGAATCATAAAATCCAGATGTTGATTCCTCATATGTTAATGAGGATGCATTGCTTAACATACTATGATCCTTTTCTAAAGATTTATTTGTAGACACAACTGATGCCGGCATCGAGATACCTCTGGCCAAGTTGCTGGGTGCTACTTTATCTAGCTTGTTTCTAGATATAAGTTCATCCTTTTCAAATGCAGCTTCGGAGTAAATTCCTTGTTGTTCAGATATAGCTAGTGCATAACCAATAATGCTAGACACCTCTTCGTCAGCAATTGACAAGATATTACCACATGGGCCAACTGTAAAATGCATCAGGTGCATTTGGTATTTGAGCTGCGTCAGTGATGAAGAAGACGGGGTGTATTTGTTGATTAGATGAAACTTATCCAAAGAACCAAGTTGTATTTCTTTCTTGTACTCCCTTTCCAAGTGACTGAACTTACTCCAGACCCAGTCTCCTGTGCCATCACTTGCGAAATCCAGCAAGTTACGCAATACATGCAAGCCTTTACATGGAATGGCAACAGGGGGAATTTCATCGCCCCCTCTGGCTGGTGCAGGGTGTTCATCATTCTTGACTGGTAAAACACTTGATTTATCTAAGCAAACATGGTTAACATTCTGAACAGAGGAGTCAATTTTATGAGACCCATTTTCATCAGCAACACCTAGAGAAGACCCTTGCTCTTTGATTATTGAGTTCTCAGTAAGCTGATCCTTCTCTGAAATTATGCCGCTACGGGAATTGTCAAAATCGCCAGAAGAATTTATAGTTGCTTCTTCCTCCATTGCAATATTCGGGACAGATAGCGAGTCCCCATGTACGGCAATATTTTTACAACTTCTCAGCTCATTCTCCGCTTTGCTTTTGTGAGTAGAATTGTCAGACGATGTGGCATTTATTTTACTGTACTGGAGAAGATGACGAAGACGGATATCCCAAATATAAAATCCAAGAAGCAGTTGTTGATACAGCCAGTTCAAGCTAAGGATATCGTAAGCACAAGCCTCCGGTTTAGCAATGTGATCAAATGCATTCAGAGAAACCTTGTGTGCAGAGGATATGTTAACACCTTAACACATAAAATATAATAACCAACCCTTTGCTGAGGAAAAGAACTAATGGGAGAAAAAATAGGCTTACCTCAAATTCATCTTTCTCTTGTGCAAGCATACCATTGACTTCCAAAAATAATCCCTCATATGCCGAATTGTTCCTGTTTTCCCCCATGGCTTCACCAGAGTATCTTGATTTCATGCCTTGTATTATGTTTCCAATTTCAGAAAAGAGTAGCTTCCATTTAAGAAGGACCTTCAAGAATAGAAGTATGTTAAGATGCAAGAATAATAGAGCTAAAGATAAATGTATGGCTGCAGAAAAAAAATTGTAGGCACACACATTCTTAACTTCAACATCAAGCCACTCTTTTTTGTTTGGGTCATGAAACTGCAAAGCCATTGGTGGCTTACAAGCAGAATATATTTCAACAGACGAGTATCTGAACATAGCAACTTTAGATCCCAATCTGCATGTCATGAGATGAATATTTTTTAGTGATGTCATGTTGAAAATGAACTTATGAACCTAGGAGCATCTTCTGACATTTACCCAAAGAAACGTAGGCAGTCCCTATGCAGCAAATGTCCACATGTTGATAGCTTCTTAGCAGAAGAATGCGTTGAGAAACTGAGTTCAAGGAACTTCCCAAACGAGAGATTGCGTGCAGAGGAAGATATTATAACCCTATTTGTGGGATTACCACTACATCTCAAGCACCTGGTCCACATCCAAATTCTTCCTTGGTCCTGACCGGAAAGTGCTGCCCCCAACGGAAGGCTTCTTACAAGAACAGTGAGAGTACCATCACGGTGGGTGTAAGAGTACATGTGAGCTTCTGGAGGCTCAGCACATGATAAGCAATTGTGTTTCTGCAAGTAAAGTACTTGTTACTTAAACATAAATAAAGCCAATGAATGATTTGTTAGATTAACAAAAAAAAAGATGTATGACCTCACTAAGTAAAGTATCTTTCAGATATATCCCCAGAGATGTGTCAAAATACCCATAGTAAGTTATTCTGGAAAGATGACTCTGCTCACAAACTGCTTTATTCCTGATGTTTTGGCTGGACATCGAAATTAATATGGTCTGAGCATTTAAAGAAGTCCTAGTCTTCACATGAGTTTCATCATCCAAAGTTTCTTGGGAATTTTCGCCAGGAGCTTCTTTCTTCTGCATGCTTATTTTTTCTGACGTAGCAGTAAAGGTTGACCCACCAAACTCATCACATGAGGTTGACTCAGCAGAGTCGGAACATAATGTCTCACCAATAATTTTTGTCGAGTGATCTAGATCAGGCAGCGATGAATTAGACAGAATAGCTTGGCTGCCAGAACCTTTGGAACTCATTTCAGAATCATGAAGATGCTGTGACGTGGAATTTCTAGAGTTGGCTAGCTCTTTCATATTAGCATATTGCTCATCTGAAGTGCTAGAAGGAAAAAGCAACTGTGGTTCTGCTTTTAAATAGTCCTCTTTCTGTGTGGCATTTTTTTGGGTTATAAATGATCTTTGATCAGCAAAGAATGACGTTTCAAGGACCAAATGGTAAGCTGCAAAGACAGTGAAATGAAGGACTCGCTTAATCTTCTTCAAGATTTCACTTGTTGATCCTTTTAGCAATATCTACAAAATAATTTCATGCAATCAGAAATACCAAAACAAATCATACTAGTTACAATACTGAACATAAATGGCAATGTTAGCACTTAGCACAACCAAGGTGGAACAATGTGGTACGTTTTGAAGTTGTGCTATATATAAAGTTCACTGAAGCATAAATAACCCTTGCTATCAGAAAATGATAGTATTGCCACCGAATTTCCAACTCAATATACATAACAAAAAACAGCATAATGGTGTTACCAACAACATAATGAGCGATCAGAAAATGATTTGCTATCATAAACACAATTTGACTCAACCACACCACGGAAGACACACTAAGAATCGGATTATGGACCCAGCAGTGAAATTATCTGATCAGATTCGACATATTTGAAAAATGGTGAAGTACTGCTAACATGTATGAGCATTTTTTTTTTTTTTGAGAACTGAGTGCTAGCTCAGTGGCAAGGCTTGCGAATGCGCAGCCAGCCCACACCCGGGTTCGAGTCCCAACGGGACCGAATTAAACGGGGTGTTATCTAGCGCGTATAAATTCGCTGCTAGAGAGGTCTCATCATCTATCTAACAACGTATAGCCAAGGGAAGAAAAAATTATAAAGAGAGAAGTCTGACCAATCCAATTTATCAGAAACTCAGACAATACATAAAATGCAGAAATAAGGAAAAAACGAGAAGAAAACATACTGTGCATCCCTGAGGTTTTGGAAAACCCTCTAGAAATAAAAATGTTTTGCTTGACCTTCTTCCTCCTTCTACAGTATGATTATGCTCCTCAACAAACTTTTCGAAATGGATAGATTCACACTGCTTAATAAGGTTGGTTTTCTTGTGAACATCCTGCAACGAGATAATTGGGGAACCAGTGCAAAGAGCAATTCTTTCCAGCCGATGCATATTCATGTCACTAACCAAGGTAACTCCTTGTTTCTGAACATACTCATTTACATTTCGTGAAACCGCTTTCTCCACTAATATAACATCAGGATGCCATTTACCTATCGCATCACTGAGAGTTTTCTCCAACTGCTCGCTTTCCTGGTCAATGGTGACGAATGGAAATATTGTAAATCTTCTATATCATCAAGTATTGTCACTGGAACATAAATAAATTTGAGTGCGAGCATGCATGCGCACCTGTTTCATTGAATTCATCGACGAGAGCCCTGTGGAGAAGTTACCGATGGCGCCCTGAAGAATTAACAATTTCGGATGCTTAATGTTGGCTCTCATCTGCTTATGTGCAGCGCTCTTCTTAAAAACAAGACCGTTGATCACTTCACTATCAAAGAAAGAGAGTGAGTACAAATAGTTCAGGCATAATAAGGCAACAGAATGAGCAGTACAATAAGGAATGTTAGCACTTTACCTCTGCTGGCAAGATCCTGAAGCTATGCATTTCACCTTTACATACAACCCTGGATCCATTGAATTTCCAACATTGTCATCAGGCTTGACAAGTAAGGCAGCTTGCCATGATAAAGAAGCAACAATATCAAGCCAGGTGTTATCGGTTCCTTCATCAGACAAAGAGAACCCTTCAGCAGCCAAAAAACGACCAACAAGGATCTTGAATTGCCCATTCATAACTTCTGACATTGCTTTCTGCAATTGGTCTTCATGGCTATTCTTGCTTCTTTCCTCGTCGAAGCTATGATTTAAACTTGACTTACCCCACCCAGTGTCATTGTTGTCACTATCATCCTCAGGATTAGCGAGAGTATCAACATCATCATCCATATTTGCTGGTTCTGGTGGTAACCAAATGAGAGGATCTGAATCAAAGCTGGGCGACACTAGGGGATAAAGATAGTCGATTCCACTTTCAAAGTTGCCATCTGATTTCATGTCTGACTCGGTATTCAATATATTGTTGTAAACTATAGTATTTTCCTTGGTACTGTCACGTTGACCCATAACTTGCTCATTCAACGGAATTATTTCACCTCCTGGCATGGGAAGGCTAGTAACCTCTTCAACGTATATCACATTGGGTTTCTTAAGATCATTATCTTCCAATGATACACCATATTGCATTCCTGTAAGTTGGTCATTGGACAGGATATCTCTGTCAGGCTCTTTCGATACACTTGTGTCCAAGATAACATTAGAGGCATCAAATTTTTCCTTGGTGGTACCTTGATCAGTTTCCAACTGCGGTTGACCAGATATAATACTTTGGTCTGATGAAATGGGATTATTAGCACCATCATTGGATACGATGGCATGACTGGGTTGGCATTCATCCTCTTTTACTAGATTCCCCTTTTCCATCTCCATAAATTCATCACTGACAAAGATATCAGGATGAAGTTGGCCGGTATCTAGGAGTTCCTCTTCAGAGTCAGTATCCATGTGGGAGTGATCTGAGAGAAATACAAGACAAATAAAATTAAGCTAAGAAAGCAAATAATACTAATGACACATGTGTTATTATTTCAGTTATAAGAGAATATTGCACAAAAAAACATACCAAATCTTGAAAAGCAACTAGCAAAGCTGGAGAAAGAACTTGCTCGACTAAACAGAGGAGTGCCATAAGGAGTGCCGCAAGGGCTTGCTTGTGTGCTCAGCCGTTCCATCTCACCACTGGGAACTGATATTTTTTTACCGTGGGTACAGTTCTCCCAGCAAGAATCACTACAGGTAGGGACGTTATGTACCCCATCCACATTTGCCTCTTCTGATTCAACTGCATGACACATTTTACTCATGACACAGACTTGGCAGATTTATTGAGAGAGAAATATGACCACCTGCAAAGACAACAACCTTGAACCATCATGACTGCTAATCTCGAAACCGAAGGTACGCTACTCATCAAATATTAATCACGGCAAAACAAGGATTTTACAAAGGTCCAGGTCAGGGCAACAAGAAATCACCATTTAATCTATTTCATCATGTCTAGTTGTTCACTGATTTATAATTTTCAGCTGTTCTTTATGAACTCATTAGTTTACTCCGTTAGGCTAGTGCGGATGTGAATTCATGAGCTTGAGGTAACTCACAAAAAACTCTGGTACAATCCAGATGTGTTTTGGGAGTGTGCCAAAATACTTTAGTCAAGGCATAATCAAAGATAGAGCATGCTCGAGCAATCAGCATTGAGGACAACACTGTATTCTCACAGAAGAACAAGCATTGGGTATATTCCGAATTGCACTGGAGATATCACTGAGGACACAACCAGAACTAGTAAGGAAGTGCACAGAAACTAACAAAAATAACAAAGCAGCGGATGCTAGAAAACACACCACTAATCTCATAACATGGAACAGTTTACACACAACAAATAAGTTCAAATGGTGTATTGGCAAATACTAAATAAGCAGTGCTAGGATTTCTAGGAACATGAGAAACTAAACTGTAAAGGCTACAAGAACAGGTGTTCACTGAACGAAACAGAGTTTGCCAGCAGCAGAGGCCTCATAATTTAATACAGCAGAGAACACTAAGTCCACACCCATCATAATTTAACATCTCCAAAGTCCGAATAAATATAATACTCCGAAATAAATAATATTCTTCAGACGAAAAAATCACCACCGACGCATCGAAATACCCGGCACATTACACGCAACTGTACTCACAAACTAAGCCGGCGGCGTCAGGCAGAGGCGCCCCCGACGACTGCGGATGAGGCCGCGGCAGGCGATGAGGCGGCAGCAGAGCAGGACCAAGGTGGCGGGTACCGAGTCGGTGCCCGACCACGGCGGAGGCACGATAGGGCGGCGCAAGCCTGCCTACACCTACGGCGGCAGCTCAGCTCACGGACAGCGAAAACAAACAAAACCAAATGACCCCTCGCGCGCGATCGCCGTCGAGCTCCTCGGAGAAATCGCGATTGCTTGGCGTCGTCAAATAGGCACCCGAAATAAACCCACCGGATTCGGGAAAGGGCAAGGCATCATCACGAGAAAGCTTACGTGCGGGGGCGGAGAAGGCATATCCCGGTTGGAAATCCACCCGGCGAATCCGTCAGACCTTCACACAGGCGCGCGCGCACAAAAACCCGCAGAACACGCGCGCGGCCGCCAACCGGCGGCGAGTGGTCGGCGACGGAAGGGGGTGGGGCGGCCGCCACGGAATCTCTCGGAGCTCTCGATCTGGGGATTCTTCTCAGGAATGGCTCGGAACGGGATTGGGAAAGGAATGGAACAGGGAAGAAGAGGTGGGATCGGGTGAGCTGTGCGCGTATATATACGCACATACGCGCCGGAGCAGTTAAAGCTGGCAGTCCGCACGGGGTCGCGAAATGGTCCCGCCCGCGTATGAACTGAACTGGATCCGTCCGATTGCTTGCGGGCGCACGGAACGAGCGTATTTCGGGCGCGTATCGTGCGTGCGGTCTGCTCGTGCTCGGCCCAATCAAAACATTTCCGCTAGCCGTGCGATTTCAAGCGCCGATTTTTTGAATTAGGCTCGCTCCACGGAGCAGTAGAGCGCCGCTCGCTCAAGCTACCCGGCGGCTACACGTTTTGGGAACGATTTGGTGGTTTCGTGTACCTTTCACGGGTGCCTAATGCGATGTATTATCGGTTTTGATTCATGAAATGCGACGTGTATGTAGGTCCGGCTCTTGTATTTATGTAATTGTGATTTAGTCTGCTTTTTATGGAGAAATGGTCTTTATAATAGACAAAAGTTTTTCTAGCAATACTATTCCGGGAGATATGTAATAATTTATTTACTTTCTTGAATGAGCAATAGTTTCTATATCGCCCGTGTTCAATATTTTCTCATTAGTCTCGCCAGGCAGGTTCAAGAAACCGACAAGACGTGAAAAGGTTTTCTAGCGTTGGCACACAATTATCATGCCACCGTATATATTTTGTATATAGTAGTCACACCTGGATCCTTGTCCATGACTCCTCCTCCGCCTCTTGTGTGGTCTCCACATACGAGTGATGTGTATTATCGTGTGTCTTGATGCATGTTGTGACCGTTGTCCATAACAGTTGTGTTCCAGCACATGTTTGGCAAGGAGTGCCAACAATAATTCACCGGGCATTCTGGCTTGTTGTCGTGACGCGGAAGGGTTCTTGGGTTGCTTAGCCGAGGCCTATGATGAATATATGGTAACTAAAAGCAGTGGTGGAGATTGAGTGTGATTTTACAAGAGTCCAAAAGGTTTTATAGCGCTAGTGCAATTATCATGCCATTGTAGATATTTTGTATAGTGGCACATCTCTCTCACCGTCCATGACTCCTCTTGTACCTCTCGTTGGTCTCCTCATATGGGTGTTGTGCATGACCATGTACATGAATGCGTGTTTCGAGATCGACGATGGCAGCTGTCTTCCAGCAAAAAAATTGAGAGGAGGGTCGCAATTAATCTTTGGTGAGGTATGCTTTTTTAAGGCTAGGTTGGCTTGTTGTCATGAGGCATAAGAGATCTATAGTTTCTTAGGCGAGGCCTATGACTAATATGCATGGTAGAATTAAGGTAGTGGCGGAGGTTCAACATGCTTGCAAAAGGAGCCAAAATATTTGAACGATAGTTAAGCCGGTTAATCTATTTTTGTTGTGTTGTAAATGGGGTAAAGTGGTTTGACACATGTAGTTATGAAAAAAATCTTTGAGCTAGGATGGGCCTAAATAGTCCCAACTAAGCCTCGCCACCCATAAAAGCAATAATCTTCGACAGGTGGCCTCGCTTAAAGTGATAATTTTGAAAACAAAGAAGGCCAAGAAAGAAAGTCTCAAATGTGGCATCACATATGCGTTGGAGGTGGGACCTCAACAAATATTTGGCAAGATAGATGGATCCCTAACACTCCTGAGTTTATGAATTCCTGCATTCTATCAGTATCACTTGAAATTCACGAGTTAGAGGTTAACTTGATCCTCCCTGATGTAAATGATAATGTCTAGGCTTGGGGTGAGAACATATGGGGTGCACACTTTCATATCCTCATAGAAATCACTTTCCTTAGCCATAAGAACCCTCAACAACCATAATTTTGCTTGCCATCATCTAGTGAGGTAAATCTAGTCTGAAAAGGTTATAGTAACATACATAGGCTTAACAAGATTCTTCTTGATTATTGGCTATTGAAGAACTATGTGTCATGGTCTTATTCAATAATGATTCTTTGATGGGACATCTTGGACCTCATTCAAGGACTTGTTTAATATCAAGTTTCCTAACCTCCATCATGTCTTGTGGGCTAATGACATGTTGACAATTCCTTTTGCCCAACCTCGGATTTTGGAGGTATTTCCTACAAAATGTGTTTGAGGTGGATGTCATGCAAGAAATGGTCATTGCCATGGTGTTACTATTGGAGCTTTCAAATGCTTTCAAATGTGCTCTCACATTGCTACTGATTTGATGATGTTGATAAAGTCTCTGAAGTGTCAACAATCACCCGATAGATGCATGATTTGGTCTACGCCAACAACAAATGTTGTCAATATTGAATCTGATCTAGTTGTTGATGCTAATGATCATACTGGAGAACCAGATCTACTATTCGCAATGCAAGGAGAGAGTTTCTTGCTGCAAGACTGAAGTGTTCTGATTTAATAGAGAAAGCTTTGACATCCTAAGCCATCGGTTGCAAAGATCGTTCACTTCCTTTCTAACTATTGGATGTTGAAAATGTCCACCTAAAAACTGATTGGAGGGTTTGAATGAACACTCTAAGCCACAAAAGAAGAATAAGGCAGCGATCGTTCTAATCTTTAATGAAATTGAATAGCTAAGTGTTTTCACTTATTTTCGTTTAGCTTTGTAACTTATAAACAAGCCTCCACATTGTTGTTGTAGAACACTTGTCTTGATTGGGGTCTACTAGCTATTGATACGGTATTGCATGCTCTTATTCATTGTTCGTTTGTGTGGATATTCTGAACCTCCTTCAAGGACTTGTTTCATATTAGTTTCCTAAGATTTGTCCTATCACATGGGCGAGAGACCTCATTTACAATACCTTGTTCCCAACCTTGGATGTTGGAGCTATTACCTGCATAATATAGTTGATCTCGATAGCAAAAAGCAATCGTCTCCTTGTTGATTGATTGTTGGAGCTTTTAGTAGCATTCAAATGGGCTCGTTGCACTGGTGGGGACTTGACGATGCTGATAAAATCTCCAAAGTATCAACAATCACTAGAGGAATGCATTCGTCCCCTCAACTCTAATGCAACCTTTGATAATAGTACTCATGTGGGAGCAAATGACTATTAATTGCAGTGGAGAGACATAATTTCTTGTTGCATGACTGAAGTGGTAGGATTTAATGGAAAATGCTTTGACAATGGAATCTTTTCCCTTAAGAGATGGTATGCCCATTGACAAATTTTAAATGTTGAAAAACATCCATTGGAAAATGATTGTGATGGTTCGATTGAACTCAGGGAATACCAAAAGAATAACATGGTGGTGATCTTGCCAATTCTAAATGTGACTGAGTAGCTAAATGTGTTTTTCTACTTATTTTTATTTTGGCTTTGTAAAACGTGGGTCAAATTCAGTTGCTCACTTAGCTGCTAAAAAGCCTCAAGATTGTTGCAGGAGTGTGCCTGGTTCATGGGGGTACCAGCAATTTATAACCCATGTATCCAACATGACATGCATTGCTTGTGTTGATCAAGAAATATAAGCTCTTGATTCACAAAAATTATATTACCGGGGATGAATTTTTTTTATCTAAATTAAGTTTTGCATCAAACATTGTTAAAGGAGCATTGTATGGGTTGGATTATAAAGTTTTTTCGTCACTACATGAACAACAAAATGATACTATGAATCTAGTTTTGGTTTCTTTAATGAAATTGCAAGGAAAGGGTTGTTTTTTGGATATTTGTGGCCTGTGGGAAAACCTAGAGCTATGGTCCCTTAATGTATTTTATGAAGAACATCGTGAAACAACTCATGAAGCTCTAGGACTACTCGATAGGTAAGTAATGTAAATCCATGAGAATTTTCAAATTGCAATGGTGACTAGAACTTGGAACCGCGAAATTGTATGTATTAGGGCGTAGTAGTGCATATATAATTTGATTACCTAGTTTCAAATTGCGCTAGTTCAAGCTTTAAAGAAAAGTACACTGCCGATTGACTGTAACAAATTTTCTTCACCAATGACAATGGCAAAACCTTTTGCCATCGTTTCAAACAGAAAAAAACGGATGTACATGGCACGCGTAGGCTGCTAGTCTACATAACTACATGAATACGTATTATTCAGAGGACAAAATAAAGGTGACCAACTAATCATGCCTTGGAACGGAAATCAGTTTAATACTAGAACAGAAGGTACGTCCCCAGTTCATATGGAGACATATCTCAGAGGACCCGCTGCTGGGCCTGCATAAGCGCGTCGAGCTAGCGCAATGCCTAGCCAAGCAGCTGGCGCTTTCCACCTAGACGTGCACGCTGTCTCGGCGCGTGCTGTAGAATAATAGAGAGGGAGAGAGATATGCGGAATATGATGGATATATTATTGAGCCTCATGGGCAAGTATATATATGCGTACATGGATTATTTTGGAGTGCAAAGCAAGACACGAGAGTCCTATCTCTATCCTAGACTATCGTTTATACGTACACGAAATATATCTCTAACACGTACGATACGACGGCGGTGGAGAAGGCACACCGGAGGACGGGGTGGGTCCACGCGCGCCACCGCCACAGCACAAACGCGCGTGCACCGCGGAATCGCGGTGTCGGCGAACGCCTGACTCTTCGCGGCGGCACGAGTCCAGGCTGCAAAAGCCATGGAAGTATGGAACATTCTTCCAGGTAGACGACACACGACCAAACTAGCGTGTCATAGATTAATGCCTGCCTGTCAGCTACTGTGCTTACTAACCGGCTGCCATGTGACGTGAGATCTATAATCTTGATGACGCTGTGGGATCTGCCATACGCATGCTCACTTGTAAATTGTAGTCCTAGTACGTCCCTAACATAAAGTATGCATGGCTCATGTATGCCACATCACCTTGGTCCTGAAAAGACTATCATTTTCTAGGAAACATAATTTGGCTTGTCCGTGCATATGAACTCGTTGTTAAAAAAAAAAAAAAATTTAGAAAACAGTTGCTTATACATCTCGACAAATTTTTTCGGAAAAAGAGATGACAAGTGTACATAAATTTGGGGGAAAAAGTAACATTTTTTATGTCCCATGTAAAAAAAAGCACAATTTTCGATACTCCAACATGACTATTCACCATGTCTGGCCATGGGCAGCCCGGCCCGAAAAACCCGAGCCTAGGACTGAAAAACGTTGCCCCGACAACCGGGCCGGGCTAGGCCTGGGTAGCCCGAAAATGCACTTAACACTATGGCCCGGTATGCGGCCCAACGGGCTTCATGGGTATTTGGCCGGGCCGAACCGGGCTTGGACCTGATTTTTTTAGTGTCGGGCTTTTCTCGGCCTAGCCTGGCCCGGCACATGGCCAGGTATACTATTCATGGAGCCAAAACACCACCGCCTTCTCAAAGGAAGTTAGCCAAACGGCCAACACAATGTTTATAGTCTTGCAAATCTCATGGGTAGACTATCGCTCTCGCAATAGCAAAGCACTCCACACCGCCAACCGAACACGGCTACTCGCCCTGTCCCCCCCCCCCCCCCCCCCATCATCAACACATATAGCATGCGTCTGAAATGCTCACCTCGAAAAGTATCGCCTTCTGCCATAGGTCCACCTCGCTTTTGATTTCCTTTGAAAGTTGGATGTTGAGCTCCGCACACGACTTATCTTGTTAGGCCCTCCTCAACTAAGGGTGGTGTTCGGGTATTTTAAGATTTGGAATGTCAAGTCGTCTCACCGATGGGGAGCAAACGTTGCTCCTAAGCACATTATCAGTTGCGATGTTCATCAGGTTTAGGAAGATAAGAGTTTGCACTGAAATTTTCCTTGTTTCTTGTAGGAGAAGCTGAGAGCGCCGAGAGACGTTGCTACCGTTCTAAGTGAATACACACTGACATACGTGACAAGTCACTCATGAAACTCGTGTGTGAATAGAGTGCAGAGGAAAGAAGGCTAAGAAGTGATTAAGCATGTCAATTTTTTTGGGGGCCAAATGGGTATGAGAACTCATGTGCACTTTCACAAAAAAATAACATTGTGTGCCATGTGTCTTGACGTATGTAAAGTTCAGGGTCTCCAGAGACCGAGTTGCAGGCTCGTAGTGCATGTTATTTTGATGGCAAGGTTATGGTTATTTCGTAGGAATGAACTCGTCAAGCTTACAAACATTTTATACTCCAAATGCTAAAGAGAAGTCTATCGGACGAGGGAACCAAGAAAAGTAACATATTGCCATTGGCCGGCGGATTGAGATATTATATTCGTCGGATTTCCTAAAAAGAAATGGAGATATTCGTTGCTCTCAAAGCTCACGAGTCATCGCCGATCTTCCATTCTCCCGGTCGTTCTCACCACCTGAAGACAATTGGCGAATGTTTTACTATAAATAATATGATGTAGCACTCGCGAATCGGTAGATTAGAGAGCAAGACATGGTGGCGAATTGGTCCAGAGTGTTTCGTAGCGGAGATTCACTTTCTTCTCAAACAATTAACGGACTAAATTATGGTTGCCATCCCCGCGTTACTAATTAGGGTGTGCCTATGTTTTAGTTGACTGAGATTTTCTTAAGTCTCAGTCAATTTAGAAAAGTGCAACTACAGTTCAAAGAAAAGTGCAACTCGGTTCAGTTGCACATTTCTATCAGAAAAGTGCAATTGCATTTTTTTTAACAGAAAAGTGCAACCCAAAGCACATTTTTGTAAGTGACTTAGACTTAAAAAAATCTCAGTTGACTGAGACATAGCAAAACCGTACTAATTAATCCCAAAAAAAGAGCACCATGTACGTGTCAATATTATGTGATTGGAATTTCGTTGCACCAGCTCAAAAGGTGAAAGAGAAAAAGCTCCACATATCGAAGGCCACTAGGTTGCTTCAGCAGGAAGGTTTTTATGTTTCGAATCTCTTGAAAAAGCAATAACATGCATCAGAGCACATTTTCAGGAAAAACTTCGCTGTCGCCAGTACAAGATCTTTTCGTTTTCCTGATATACTTAAAAGAAGGAAATATTTTTCCTGACCTATGCGAGCATTGAATTCTTTCTCCCAAAATTTCAGAACCCTCGAGCCCATCACATCTGAAATTGCGAGGCAGACTCTGTAGCCCATCTCTTAATGGGCTTTATGGAACTGGAGCAACAATCTCTCTTTCTTTCGGCCCCTTATCCACATCCACAACTTCCCACACGCTTCTTCCCACCAAACCCAGCAGCGCCATGCCACTGCCGCTGCTGCCCGCCGTGGGCGGGGTCACCGCGGCGCCGCTAGCTCCGGCCACCGCCACCCCAGCCGCTACTCCTCTTAGGTATCGCCCCGTACGACTCCGCGCACCTCCTTCGACGGCATCCTCTCCGTCCACCTCGGCGGTCTCCAGCCCACGGCCTCCACCGTCCGCGAGGCATTCCCGCAAGCACATGGCGGGCAGAGGCGACGCCCCGGCGAGGCCCTCCAAGGACCGCGTCTTCTTCCTCGACGTCAACCCCATCTGCTTCCGAGGCTCCCAGCGCAGCCTCGGCGCCTTCGCGCGATGGCTCGCGCTCTTCTTCTCGCACGTCAGCCTCCGTGACCCCGTTGTCGCCGTGAGGACACCCTCCCAGACCTTGTACTGGAGTAATCTTTGCATTTCCTTTCAGTAGTTTCTCAATTTATGTCTCATTGTGCTAGGTTTTCGATGGGGCAGGCGGGAACGAGTACCGGAGGCGGCTGATGCCGTCCTACAAAGCCCACCGGACTCGCGGCGTAGGCACCGGTGCCGATTCGCGCGTGGTAGACGTGCTCCGCGAGTGCAATGTTCCGGTGAGTCAGTGACCGAAGCAGAGATGGCAAGCACGGCTGTATTAAATTGTGCAGTCCACAATGTCTGTGTGTTATATAATTCTGACGCTAATTTGTTTTGTGAACGGCAAAGTCAGATCGTGCAAGTCGATGGATATGAGGCAGATGATGTAGTGGCTACCTTAACACACCAAGTTCTGCAGGAAGGTTATAGAGCTGTCATTGGCTCACCAGATAAGGACTTCAAGCAGCTGATATCTGAAGATGTTCAGCTAGTCATGCCCATTCCTGAGATTGGCCGATGGTCCTTTTATACGCTGAGGCATTATGTTGCACAGTACAAATGCGATCCAACTGTAGATTTAAGCCTCAGTGAGTGTATACATTTTATGTTAATCTGCAACCATTCCCTACTTTAATCATTATTTGCAGTCTGGTTATTTATTTTGAACTGATGAATTGGAAGTAATGCTGCTTAGGGTGCTTCATGGGTGATGAGGCAGATGGTGTTCCTGGAATCCAGCATCTGGCTCCTGGTTTTGGTCGCAAGACTGCAGTGAAACTACTGAACAAACACGGTTCATTAGAAAACTTGCTTAAGACAGCTGCGATTAGAACTGTTGGCAAGGAGTACGCCCAGGATGTTCTCGTCAAGCATGCAGATTACTTGCGGAAAAACTATGAAGTTCTTAGCTTGAGGAGGTATAAATTCACAGATATACTAAGCGCGCTAAACTTCCATCTGCTCTTATCCATGCCATGGAAGTATATACATGATCTCTGCACTTTGGACTCAATGTAGGTAGCTTAGCGCACTATTAAAATATGGAACCTACATTGTACTTCATTATCACGCAATAGTGTGTCAATATAGCATATCAGAATAAGCTACAGAACTTAGTTGTATTTTATATTTTTATTATTACACAAGAGTGTATAAATATACGTAGTATTAGCATACCAGAAGCATGGCTGCAGGTATGGTTTTATAGTAATGTTGAACTGATTTTTTTATGGCGTGCGAAAATTTGACATATTCTCTCTCTGTGCGCAGGGATGTAAATGTTCAGCTTGACGAGAGATGGTTATCCACGAGGGACACTTGCAATGACACCAGCGTATTATCTAATTTCATCCTTAAATTCAATGAAGGAAAATGCTAAATAGCAGGTACAGCAAAATATAGTACTACCAATTTTTTTTTCCTCATAAGCTCTACGTATCAGGCAGGATTTCAATAGTTAGATGATGTTAGCTCCTACCCATACTAAATGTTGGGTGCAGCCTTCTCTCAATCTCTCAGCTCATTCTTAGTGGACACACACATGAGCAAGGAGAACAGGGGAGAAACTTGCTTGAGCAACAAATGCTCTTCCACTATTATATAGCAACATATGCTACATCTTGGCTTACAACTTTTTTCTCCATATGGGGTGCCTCTCCTTATATAGAGGCTTTAGGTCGGTGCTACAGTAACCGACCTAGACAACTAATGTCTAGTTGGCTTCTACTAAGCAAAACCAATCTTGGAGATGGCTGGTCAAATCCAACTTGGGGACTGCTAGTCAAAGCCAACTTGGAGATTGCTGCACACAACTCATGTGCCCTGTTCTCACACACAGCAAGCACACAACCTATGTGTGCTATTCACACTACAGCCTGCACTCAACCTACGTATGCAGGTCACACCATGACAAGATTATATTTAGGCTAACAATCACCCCCCTAATCTTGTCATCTTCTTCCTCGTCTCCAGGATCTCCTTGTTCAACGGCGACCAACGCCGCAACTTCTTCCTGCCACTTCATCTTGAGACGCGCACTTGGCTGCTTGATCCGCACATACCGGCCGCACGCACAACGCGCTCCAACACGCACAACGCCGCAGGCCTTCAACAGATCACCAACGCGCTCAGACGCACGACGTGGACCGGATACATACAAGCTGGGCACACCCGCCATGGGCACACCTAGCCACCCTGGCTACCCACAAAAGCTAAGAAGCTCAAGTCGGCCTATGCCAAACAGATGGCTCTTCGAGGAGAGACCGGCAGCTCCGATTCTGAAGACGAGCCTCGGAGAGGGGATGCGCAAGACAAGTGCCGAAAAAGGCCTTCACCGGACCGCCCCTCGAAGGTCATCGTACACCGCCCTAGGGCAGCTTCGACTTCGCAGCAAGAGGAGACCACCACGAAGACATTCAGACACGCCGGAACGGAGCCGACTAACATGACCTTGCCGCAACCAAACCTTGGTCACCACCATCGTCGTTGCCTCTCAAGCCTCCACCCCGGAACACCCGAAATGGCCACGTACAACCTAGACGCGGAGCAGTGCCGCCAAGGCCTGCTTGTCCTCTCGCTGAGAGACTGCGGCGTCCTCGATCGCGCCCTAGAGCGATGCCGCCTGCAGGTTCACCTCCATCACCATGGCCCAGTTGGTGTAGTCTCCGCGCTTGAGCATTGGGAAGACGAGGCTCGTACCGCCGCCTCCGCCGTTAGTCATCTCGCGGATCACCTCCCGCTGTACCACGACCTCGCCCCCGCCGTGTCGCACCCTGCTCCGTCCTCGACTTGGCGATCGCCGTCGCTCGTTTGCCGGAGGAGGGGTCGCGGACGCACGCTGCTGCTGGAGAGGTGGTGGTGTCGCGGCTTTCCAACTTGGTGCTCTAGTGCTGGTATGAGGCCACTGCGCCACGGCCGCCGCAGCCTCCATACTGCTGTGCAACGCCTCCATGCCGCCGTGCGCACGACGTCACAGCGCGCCGCCTCCACATCCGCCGGGCTCGCCACGGACTCACCGCTCGCCATGGCCCCGAACCATGAGGCTCTGATACCAATTGTTAGCTCCTACCCATACTAAATGTTGGGTGCAGCCTTCTCTCAATCTCTCAGCTCATTCTTAGTGGACACACACATGAGCAAGGAGAACAGGGGAGAAACTTGCTTGAGCAACAAATGCTCTTCCACTATTATATAGCAACATATGCTACATCTTGGCTTACAACTTTTTTCTCCATATGGGGTGCCTCTCCTTATATAGAGGCTTTAGGTCGTTAGCTCCTACCCATACTAAATGTTGGGTGCAGCCTTCTCTCAATCTCTCAGCTCATTCTTAGTGGACACACACATGAGCAAGGAGAACAGGGGAGAAACTTGCTTGAGCAACAAATGCTCTTCCACTATTATATAGCAACATATGCTACATCTTGGCTTACAACTTTTTTCTCCATATGGGGTGCCTCTCCTTATATAGAGGCTTTAGGTCGGTGCTACAGTAACCGACCTAGACAACTAATGTCTAGTTGGCTTCTACTAAGCAAAACCAATCTTGGAGATGGCTGGTCAAATCCAACTTGGGGACTGCTAGTCAAAGCCAACTTGGAGATTGCTGCACACAACTCATGTGCCCTGTTCTCACACACAGCAAGCACACAACCTATGTGTGCTATTCACACTACAGCCTGCACTCAACCTACGTATGCAGGTCACACCATGACAAGATTATATTTAGGCTAACAGATGACACCTAATCTCTAGCATTTAGACAACAATGTTGCTTGGTCAGAGAATTTTTGTCACTGGTCATTATTTGTAGTATACTGAGATTTACTGGTATAACCACACGGATCCTTTTGCTTGACGTGGCTGGGAGGTCTCTTTTTCATGTGTAGTTGATCTCCTGGGGTAAACTAAAAGTAGTATACATTGTGTTATACATTGTGTTTGGTCAATTAAGTATGAAATTCTTGGCCTGGGGATTCTATATTACAGTACTTGTTCTGGCATCCGCCAGGTGCTGTCTATAATTTAACAGAAGGGTCTTCATTGCAGTATCCGTATATGCAAATGTTTGCCGGTTTCCTAGATACTCATGCTCTGAAGATGTCAGACACAGTAGCATTACTCAGTGCGTGTTAATGGCGATTCTAGTTTCAGAACTGGAATCGAACAGATGTAGTATCTAACCGACCTACTCTTCTTTCCTATACGGTTGAACACGCAGGCGATGATGCTGGATACAGAATGCAGAGACGTGGTCCAGTCCAGGAGCAGTTTTACTGGTACGTGCATAGTCAGAGCGAGTCATCATCGTCTCACCTACATGCTACTATCTCGGTGCTTTTGTCATGCTAGTGACATATCTCGGAGGAACCAACAAAGATTCAGGAAGATCTTCTGAAAAAAAGAAAGATTTAGGAAGAGAGCCATCTGCAGTCTGCAGAGCACGCCGTGGCGACAGATCTAATAGCCTGATACTCTGATGGATCCTCGGATGCTACTACTCGCTGCTAATTGAATAACCTGTGCTGGTCTCGATTCAAGGAACGCTTGCCCGGTGATAGCAAGGCTTTGTAAAATGGATGGCTGATTGACCTGGCTAGATAAGAATGATTCTGGTGTGCATAACTATGCTCTGTTTGTAGCTTTTTTTTCTTTCGTTAACAATTCAGTTCATCAAAGTAAAGTTTGATGACGGGCCCAGAAGGATGGGGTACTGGAAGTTATATAATGATTTGGAAAGAGCATCTTGTTGCCTCGAGATCGAGAGGCATGGCCTGTACCTGAAATCTTGGGGACTTGGTCGTGCAAGGCTCCAAAAAAGCAGCAGCGCGACCGTTGCAATCGAATGGAATCCAAGGTCGAGCACTCCAGCCATAGGAACAGCCTCAGATCAGATCCTACTCCGTTCTACATAGGCGCGTTTAGTAGCCTTCAGTGGCTGACTGTGCCAGTGAGATGGGCTGACGTGAGCGTCACGAACGGGGGCCATGGCCATAAAATGCGGTTCGTTTGGTAGGACTTTTCTGCACCAGAGAGGGAACCCAGGCCCCATTGTTTGGGTGCTTACACATACTACTTTCTTCCATGCTCGTGCAGTCTATACCTTGTTTGGTTGCAGATAGGAGCGAGTTGTGGTAACCTCTTCGTTTAGAGTGGTGAGGTTACCCAGTAGTGCTAACTGAATAACAAGACATTCAGCAGATTCAGTGCATCAAAAGCTGCTGGTAATACACAACAACTACTTAGGGGGCGATGCATCATGAGCGAAGCAACTATACTTCGTGATGCATCACAGGTTCATCACACGAGGGGTTAGTATATACCACCTCGAATAAATTCAATGTAACAGACCGGGGATCAGGTTGTAGCAAGTCCTAGCTAATGGAGGGATACGAGACCACCTCCCAAAATCAGCAGATCATGACCAAGGATGCAGAATCACTAAGCAGGAAACTACTTGCGAAGCCAGGTCGTAAGCCAACTCCTCCTTTCCGGTGGCTGCAACTTACGGTATTCGGTGTACTCTTTTTCGTTGTCTGCAATGAAGTCGGTAGCCCTGACCAGCAAGTTAGGTTGAAACAGTTGCGCCCTGCAGACAAACGGGTGCGTGAAGATCGTCTTCATCTGAGCATAGTTCGTGATCGGGGTCCCGACGTACTAATGATGCCTCGGGTAGTGCTGCAATCCACACGGAACAATTGTTAGTGCAGACGATATTCACATACAGCTCTATGAAGGACCTCAATGAGGCTTACTACCTGAATGAACTCGTCCACCGTATCTTCATCAGCAGCATAGAAGCAGCAACCATCTTCGCTCTAGTCTAGAATGCGATCGGTTTTCATCTTCAGTATGACGCTCCACTTGGTCCTCCAGTTTCTGATGTGGTTGTAGAGCTGAAGAGTGGTCACATGTATGCCAGCGAATGCAAAAATATCGGCAACTACCTTCTTCATCTGCTGCTCTTTGAACCCCATGTTGAAATAGACACCGCTACGACGAGCTGAACCAACCGATTGAGCAGAAACTTTGAAAGCTCAGGTTTTCAAACCATGGCTGGTTTGCTTGAAATCATACATTGCTCAACATTGACAGTAGGAGCAGAAAGATCAGGGGAGCCCAATGATATGATCACCTACATGACAAACACTACCAGATCAATAAACTACCACATCCACATCCTTAAGCACTACCACATCAATGAAGAGCTAGAAAAGTAAGAGCGGCCTTACAGTCAGAGGAGCCACACGCGCACCGAGGTCGTGGAAGCAGGGACCCTAGCGAAGATGCAGGCATCACCAACGTCCCAGTGGAAGAGTCAGATGCAACGGCGACCACCGTCCCCATGATAGAGTCAGATGAAACCTGGACAACCTCGACCGGCGACGAAGGAATGTCCTACAATGGATTCGTTCAGACCCCCTGTGTACCCAAAAAATCTAGATCTAAGGCTAGGATTTGCAGAAGCTTACCACAACCAAAGTCATCGACGCACATGAAGAAAACAACCATCCGCGGCCAGTAGCCGCCGCCACAGCCACCGTCGCTGCCGCAAGCCTCGCTGGTCGTGAGGGTGAGAAAGAGTCGGTTTGCTAGATCGGGAAGGGTGGATGAGCTCGAAATATGGGAAAATGGGGGAATTGGATTTGGCGGTGAGAGAGCCACCCCTATATACTTTTTTCGAAATGGGTATCACCCCGGCCTCTGCATCAAATAGATGCACACAGCCAAACCACCCCTATATCCGGTGGCGAAATTTTAAGCGCGGTGACCGAATTCATCCCGCCAAGATTTCGCGTCTCGCGCGAGCTAGCGCCATCTCCCGCGGTGGCTCTAAGGGAACGTGGCGTTCTCGAGTTCTGGAGAACGGGGGTAGCTCGCTAGAAATGGCCGAATCGGAGGTTCCTCCAAAGCCTGGCCCGTGAGTACTTTGAAAACCGGTTCCTGTAACAACACAAGCGAGACTAGATAACCAAACGGATCGAAAATATCTGACCCGATACGAGCCAAGTCCAGACCAGACTATCAAATGCGCCTCATGAGTCCCACTGGACGGACACTAGTTCAGCTAGCTGCGATTCCCAGCTAAGAGCATCTCCAACAGAGGCTCTAAAATTAGGCGCTGTAAAAGTTGTTTGCAGCGCGCTCAATCCGGATACAGCGCGCGCCGTCGACACGAGCTTCACCGGAGGCTCTATTTTACAGCGCAACTAAGAAGGCAAAAACGCGCCCTTCAGCAGAGGCTGTAAAATAGAGCTCCACAAACAAGTTTCTTCAACATACATACAACAAACAAGATCAAACACCCACAAATAAATCAAAAAAATCAACTAAATTAATATGGATTATCCACCTAGCTAGAAATTGATCTAACTTTTTTTTTTCCAACCGGGCTTCCACCCCTTTCCATTGCATTAACGGAAATATAAGGTTCTGAGAATTACAACTAAAAAGAAGAAAGGGGGTAGGAGAAAGGAAGCGAGTCGGGGCAGTATCAGGAAACCCACTGTAGACATTCGCCATCGAATGCCTACTATGGGGCGAAAACCTGATACCACCATCTAGAGTATAATATCACAGGTTTACACAGATTCCAGGAAGAACTACCAGCAAGCCAGGGGATCAAACACAAAAAGGAACATAGCTACGCTTCTTTTGCTTGGAAGGTGAGAAGAGGTTGAGCAGTCTAGTCTTCAGCACATCATGTCCCTGTAATCATCAGCATGGAGCTTGGACCAGCAGCAGTAGTTCGGCTAGCGAAGACGGAAGAAGCAGTACGCATCAGCTTCGCGGCGCCATCAGCCAGACAACTTTTGTCGCTGCCCTCTTGAAGACCTGCCCAGTACAACAGCAAAGAAATAGAGAAAAAGGAAATCTCACTAGGTGATCTTAAAATATGATTCTCAAAAGTAACTTTGTTTCTAATGTTCCAGATAGCCCAACAGATAGAAGCAACAAGGGTCACATAAAACTTCTCCATGTGAGGAATATATGAGTGTAACCAAACAATAGCCTGCCAGAAATTATTGGGCACAGAATGGGCACCTATTGTAGTACCAAGGACACCCCAAACAACTTTCGAGGTACTGCAAGTGAAAAAAAGGTGGTCACACGTTTCAACCTGGTTACAAAAGGAACATAAGGGAGATCCTGTCCAATTCCTCTTCCTCATGTTCTCCCTGGTCAGGATAGCATCTTGACAGAGTTGCCACATGAAAATTTTATTTTTCAGAGGCAATTTTGCTTTCCAAATCCAACTATTACTAGAGCCAGCAAGATTTTTTTCAAGCATCTTGTAGACTGATTTGGTAGAGAACATGGAGTTTTTATTAAGGGACCAGGAAATCTTATCATTTTCATTTGATAACGATAGCATACCAATATATTCAATAATGGAATTCCATTGAGCAAGCAACTCCCCACGAAGTTGTCTGCGGAAAGGGATAACAAAGTTTGCATCAATAAAGGTTTTAATAGAGCAATCTTGGAGTTGACAGGGGTCATATAAAGCAGGGAACTGTTCGCAATAGGGTCGGTTATCCAGTAAAGGATCTTTCCAAAGTCTAGTAATGTCTCCATTCCCCAAAATGACTTTCCTACCAGCAAAATATGTATCTTTAACTTTAAGGAGTGCTTTCCAGCAAGGGGAGTCGTTGAATCTAGTTACAACAGTAGCTACTGTTTTGGTTCTCAAGTATTTAGCTTTAACAATATCTTGCCATAGGCCATTCTCAGTCTCGAGCTTCCACCACCACTTACAAAGGAGGCTGATATTTTGTTTTCTCAAGTCCTTAACACCTAGACCACCTTTGCCTTTAGATCTACAAACTCTACACCATTTCACCATATGGTATCCTCTTTTATGCTTCTTACCATGCCAAAAGAAACGGCGTCTATGTTTATCCAACCGTTCAATGAAGGTTTTGTTTAACAAAAACATAACCATGATATAAGAAGGAAGATTGGACAAGCAAGAATCAACAAGGGTAAGTCTCCCACCCGAAGAGGAAGCACCACCTTTCCAGGCATCTAGTTTTTTCACAAATTTTTCATCAATAAACTGAAGGTCCGAATTCTTTAGGCATCTAAAGGAGATAGGCATACCCAAGTACTTCATAGGCAAGGTGCCAACCTGGCAACCAAACATAGACGAATATTCATTCGCAATCTCATTGTCACCACCAATGAGGAAAAATTCACTTTTTTGAAAGTTAATTTTTAACCCAGACATGAGCTCGAAAAGGTACAGGAGAAGCTTTAGGTTCAGCGCCTTCTCAAAGTCATGCGAGATACAGAGGACAGTATCATCCGCGTATTGCATAATGGCCACACCATTTTCAATCAGATCAGGGGCGAGCCCGACTACCAAGCCATTAGACTGAGCCTCAACGACCATCTTGGTCAAGCATTGGACAACTGAGTTGAAAAGAAAAGGAGAAAGGGGGTCTCCCTGTCGCACGCCTTTTGCACTTTGGAAATAGGGACCCATCACGTTATTTATTTTAACCGAAACAGTGCCATTGTTAAGAATTTGTTCAATCTTACTGCACCAAAAATCACCAAACCCCATGGCCCGTTGGCAGCTTAGGAGGAAATTCCAATTAACTTTATCAAAAGCTTTTTCGAAGTCAAGCTTGAAAATGATACCGATATGATTCTTAACATGTGTGTGATGCATTATTTCATGAAGAGACATAATGCCATCCACAATGTTTCTTCTTTTCATAAAAGCATTTTGGTTGATACTAATAATCTTGTCAAGGAAAGGCTCAACTCTAATTGTCAAAACTTTAGTCAGGAGCTTGTAAATGCACCGCAGGAGACAAATGGGTCTGTATTGGCTGATTTTATTAGCATCGGAAATTTTTGGAAGCAAGGTGATAATGCCATAGTTGAGTCTCTGCACGTCAAGGTTTCCAGCATGGAAAGCATGGAATAACTGCATAATATCGTCTTTAACAATCTCCCAACAGTGCTGGTAAAATTCTATAGGAATGTTATCAGGGCCAGGGGCTTTGTTTTCTTCATCAAAAAAAGAGCTTCTTTGATTTCTTCCATGGTAAAAGGTTTACTAAGCACATCATTATCCCTGTCATCTAGTTTCTCATGAGGACCCCAAGCATCATGATCGATAGGGAAAAAGTTGCCAGGGGCTGGGCCAAACAAATTTTTATAATAGGAAGTGGCATGTTCAATGAGCGTATCGGTCCCTTCAATATTGACCCCATTGTCATTTAAAGAGAACATAGTATTCTTCCTTTTACGACCATTCGCTACACGATGGAAATAGATGGTGTTCAAATCACCTTCTAGGAGCCATTTTTCATGAGCCTTCTGGTACCAAAGTAACTCTTCTTCGGCGTATATTTTCATAAGCTCCACTGAAATCTCAGTTTTCCTAACACTCAGGTCAGGAGGCAACTCATTGGCTTCTTCTAAGGTTTCAATAAAAGCAAGCTCTTCTTTAATTTCCATTTTCCTTTTTCTAGTATGACCGTAGAGATTCGAACCCCAACCCTTAAAAAACTTTTTAAAACGTTTCAACTTAATGTTGAAAACATCGATCGGATCAGTGTTATAGACAGGCTTATTCCAAATATCAGCGACAGAGGGAAGGAACTCCTCATTTTTGAACCAGGAAATGTCAAACCTAAAGTCTCTCGACTTAGTAGCATTATTGGGCAAAGATCCAGAGTCTAGCAGTAAGGCATTATGATCCGACAAATCTCTAACCAACTTTCTTACAGAAACTAAGGGGAATAAATCCTCCCAATCAGGAGACATGAGAACTCTATCAAGCTTTTCAAGGGTAGGTGTAGCATGTTTATTGGACCAGGTATATTTACCGCCATGCATGAAAATCTCTCTGAGCCCCAAGGTATGGATCATCGAGTTGAACAAGTCAGAGGAATGAGAGTTGATAAAATTGGTATTCTTCTCCCCACTATGTCTCAGAATGTTGAAATCACCTCCCACAATAAAGGGCATAAACAAACCATGACAAAAGGAGGCAAGTTCAGTTAAAAATTCAGTTTTATTTTCCTCATGAGCCGCCCCATAAACAACTATTAGGGCCCAGTTACATTTCTTATTTTTATCCCAGAGAACAAACTGAAGCATGTATTTTCCAGATTTGAACGCACTCACATCTAGGGAGTCATTTTTAATTCCACATAGGATGCCACCAGATTTTCCTCTAGAAGGGATCCATTTCCAAAAGTAATTATTCATAGGGTCCAAGGTGTTGAAAAAAACTCATCTTATATTCTTTTTTCATTGTTTCCTGAATGCCAATGAAATCTAGAGAGTAATCATGCATCAAATCCTTAATACAAGCAACTATCCCTTTTTTCCCCACACTCCTACTGTTCCAAAAAGCCCCTTTCATTTGGAACGAGAAGGTTTGACTCTGTTCCTGATAACCCTGCCAGGAGCATGAGCAGATTTGTTATCAGGTGAACAAGAGTTCTTTTTTTGACTTCTGGTATTAGGCCTCGAATAGCCACCACAGATTTTTTCCTAGCAGATTTGCGTTTTCTACTCTCCACAACAGTAAAAGGTTCCTCATTATCCGAGGTCTCAACCCAATCCAAGGAAAGAGGAGTAGCTTCCCCGGTATTGTCCTCAATGAAAAGAGTAGAAGCAGGGGTCTTAACATTATCATTTTTACTAGAAAGGTCATTTCTAGCAGTTTCTAAATCTCTAAGAATATCGAACGCCGCAAAATCGTTATCAGGAATTCTAACCCCCATCTTACAAGCTCTAAGCATCAGTTCATTATTTGAAAGAGCGGAAAAAGAGTTATTACAGGAGGGATTAGAAGGAGCATCATTACCTTCCAGGTTCCTTTTCTTGGCGACATTGGAGACCTTTTCCATGATATTCTCATTGGCATGAGGCTGGATCCTAGCGCTGAACCTCGTGAAAACAACATCTGGGACAGTGAAGTCAGCATCACTATTTTCTTCAGGGGGAGTTTCAGGCGACTGAACCATATAAGCAGAACCAATCAGGGGAGAGTTTTCACCATCAGATACTTCAGTGATAGATGGCAGGGGAGGCCAAGCATCAGCAGGAAGTCTTTGATTAAAAGATGGTAACAGAGATGACACTGAGATAGTGGGAGAGGAGACACGCTCATTCTGTAGAATAGGACAGGGCACCAGCCAACTGTTCGGAGGACTTGGAGCACCAGCCATCATAGCAGCCTCATGTTCCTTTGTCATTGTTTCAATCAGAAGCTCACGATCTTCAACACTTTCTTCCTCAGAATCTTGATCCTCAGTACAGGTGTCTTCAGTTGTCGCCACTAAATTCTCAGAAATGGTATCACAAGTTCTCCCATGCCTTACAGAGTCGGTTTGACTGCCTCCACCTTGAATTTCCGAGGATTCTTCAGTATCCGTGCGCCTCTGCTCAAATCTAGCTCTCTTAGGGGACGGAGCACCAGAGCTTGCGCCAACTGTGATTGTAGTGCTGTTCTTAGGAGGACCACCAACAATGATCTTGTCAATCTCATAGAAGAAGTCGTAGAAATTGTCTCCAAGGCAACCTTCAGCAGAATCAGGGATCAGCTCCACATCCCGACAGCCAATCAAAACCCTCACATATTCAGGCTTATGGAGAGTAGCAGCGTCCAAGTCCAGGGAGACACCAACCAGGGAACCAGCATAGAAGGCAGTTTCTTCAATTCTTTTGTCCAAAGGGATATTGCTAATTTTCACCCAGGCCTTTTGAAGAACAGCCTTAGCACCCACAGACGCTGTCCAGGCAGAGAGTCGCACAGTAGCTTCAACAGTCTTAAGGCGCATCGACGAACCATAGTATACAGCTCTCTCCACCTCCCTCGGCGTGGGGAATCTCATGATGTATTGACTGGGACCAATAGTTCTTGCAGTGCATCTCCAACTTTCACCAAAAGCAATGTTAAATTCGTGCTCAATTTCCCTATGAGTAGCACTTCCCTCAATCACAGTGATCACCACACTACTAGCCCTTTCTTTGTTTTGCTTAGCAGTACTTTTGTCAGGCATGAAGAAGAAACCACGACCAGGAGACTGAAAGCCGCACATCGAAGAAATACATTCCCAAGGAAGGATCACTTGGCAAATCTGAGAAATGTGGCCCAGGCGCTTGCATCGCTCGCAGCGGATTGTGGGACAGCGAGCAGTATAGTGCCCTGCAAGGTTGCAATTGAGACAAGGAGGATCAACAACTGCCATAGGGAGATTGGCCGCACCCCCATGACCAGCACCCGCCACACCACCAGAAGCATGGGAATTCGCTTCCTGGCGTCGCTGATCCGAACCACGCGTAGCAGCTTCCCAGCGATCATTGGATTGTTGTGAGCCGAAACCGCGGAGGTTGTTGGAGGAGGTTTGAGCAGCCTCCTCGCGCTGCCAGACATGACGCCCGCGACCTCGATTCACAGGAGGCTGGCCGCGATTCCCCCTCCCTGCTCCGTATCTGCCGCCACCATCACCCATCGGCCGCGAGGGGGAAGCCGCCACTTGAGCGAACGAGCGAGGATCACCGGCGACTTTGCCACGCCACCAACCGAAGGAAGCAGCAGTGGGGATTGGTCTAGGAGATGGAACCCTAGTCTCGGACCAGAAGTGGTCGAAAATGGAGTCGAGGATTGACCAGGAGGCGGCGCCGCTAGGAGGAGTAGGGGTCGTGTTAGGGTTACCTGGCCCTACCTGTCGGCGACCGCCATGGGAATCGGTCGGTGTAGAACCAGGAGGGGGACACGTGTGGAGATCCTGGTCCGCCATGGCAGAACCACCAGATGGGCTGCTCCGGCCCAACATTTGCCCCCGCGGATGGGCTCCCGCCATTGGCGAGATTGCTGGAGTTCCGAGGATCCCTGGCTCCGCCCAGCGTTGTGGGGTGATCCAGCCCTTCCACCATCCTGGATCGATGATGTGCCCGCCATGGGGGCCTGGAGGTGAGCTAGTTGGCTGGGAAGAGGCGGGAGAGACGAGCACCCGAGGGGCAGGTGCCGCCGTCACCGCCGGAAAAAGCTCCTCGATCGAGGTCAGGAATGGTGGCGCAGGGACGGTCGTCACCATCGCGAGCCCTGCTGGAATGATGGTGAAATTGATCTAACTAGCAAGCTAGCAATCGAATCCCGTCCGTGCGTGCGCACAGAGATCAGTCCATGCGTGCGCGGCCGCAGCAATGGAGTCCGGGCGCGGCCGAAATCGAGTTTAGCTAGCTACAGCAATTGAAATCGAGTCCGTGCAATTGAAATCGAGTTTAGCCTCGCAGCGCGACGGCCGGCGAAGCTGGCAGCCTTGCAGCGGGCCGGCGGAGCTCGCAGCGCGATGGCCGGCGGGCTCGCGACCTCGCAGCCGACGGCGAGCTCGCCGCGGGCGGTCGGCGCAGCTCGCAGCCTCGCAGCTGGCCGGCGGAGCTCGCAGCGCGGCGGCCGACGGAGCTCGCAGCGCGACGGCCGGCGGAGCTCCTCGTCACGCGAGAGACATTTCAGAGCGGTTTTTTTTACGCGCGATGGGAAGGATCGCGGTTTCAGCTTACAGCGCGCGCTAGCCGGGGCGCCAGATATACCGCTTTCGATAGCGTAAAGTACCGCGCGCACTAAAATATTTACAGCGCGGTCTATTTTACAGCGTCTGCTGGAGGACGAAAATTGCATCCGGCGCTGCATATTGACGGTTATTTTAGCGCAGCGCTATTTTGGAGCCTCTGTTGGAGATACTTTAAGACTGGATTTGTTTCAGGCTCCCGAAAGGATGATCGTGCGCTTTAGTTTTCTCCTTTCTCTTATTCTTTTTCTTTTTCACCTTCAATCTCCACTGACTTGTAGGAGTGGTAGTAGTGGTACGTTCTTGTTTTTACAGCGTACTTTACAGGTATTCTAATCACGGTCGGGTAGTTGGGAGTAGCACCTAGCTCTCTGGATTCTGACGGCACGCGGCAGATACGGGTGGTGAAACGTGGTCGGCCCACTGATAATTGGAAAGCCGGTACGCTCCTCAGCATGTGCCGTGTTCTCTGGCCTGCCCCTGAGCTACGTACATACCAGTAACTCGGCCGCTCTCCATGTATCCAGTTGCTCGACGGAGATAAATTTTGGAAGGTTAAACCTGAACTATGCCTTCCGTGTGCCTGCCTGGTCCCGATGGAAGGAATCCGATGGAGTTCACTGCACCGAACTGAGCTGTGGTCGCACAGCACATGGATGTATGCCGCCATGCGGGACTCTACTGCTCCTCCGGCCGTTTCCTTCCCTACACCCGCCGCGCCCGCCCGCGCGTGATTTGCGGCGCCGATTGACTCCGATCATCAGTCGCCCATCTGAAGACGGCGTTGCAACTTGCAGGTCGCAGCCGGCGCCGAACCGGAGGAAGGCGACGCCGTCGTCTCCCGGTCGGAAAGGAGGGTGACCACATGATTACCCCCACCACGCTTCGTCGGAAAACTCGGGCTCCTTCTCGTCACCAGCCTTCTGGTAAAACTCGGCTTGCAGCAACGGCGCACGGTACTGTGTGCTTTGTACGACGGTGTGATCGATGGCCCCGTTTGTTTGGTCCCGGGCACCCACCGGACGAAGCCCAGTCCGGATCCGGACTGGTCCAAGTGCACCCGCGCACATGATGCAGCACCTGCTTCCTTCCCGCACTTCCCCTTCCGCCTTGATCCATCCACCCATCACCCATGGCCATGGCCATGGATCTCCGCGTGCAACCAGCAACCGCCTCGTTCTCTCCCAAATTGATTGCACACAACGGGCGTGCCCGGCCGACGGCGGGGACCCCGACCAAGATGCACGGCGATAAATTCAGCGAGCCTCGCCGACGCGACCGACTGAAATTTGGAGCTAGCTCAAGTGCTGAACCAGAGGTGAACACCTCTCGTCGATCGGCCGGCGAGCCGGCCCAGCAGGGCCGGTGTGGGCTCCTCCACCACATTCGCCATTCAATTTCTAGTACTCCGGGTTCACGGCCGTCTCGCTCCGGCAATCAAGGAAGCCCATGGCTCTGACAGCAAGCAAGCAAGCATGTCCTCGGGGCATCTCCAACCGGGCGACCCATCCCGCGCCCACGCGTCCGGAAGAGTCCAGTCGGACAAAAACCCGGCCCAGCGCGCGGATCCATCCCTAAAACGGATGCCCGCGGCGTCCGGATCGACGCAAACCCGGCCCAAATCTTGGCCGGGTTTGTGTGGCCGCGGACGCGAAAGGCTGGTCGCTCGCGTCCGCCCCTTGTCCGCCCCTGGCCCGCGTGTCATAGGCATAAACAATATTTTTCATTAAAAAGAACTCATTACATTTTTTTGTAGCTACTACTTCTATCCTAAATACGTACGGGGCCGGCGGGCTCGCCGGCGACTCCTCGCCGGCTCGCCGTCGGGGCCGTGGATTTCACTCGACGCGGGCGGCCTGTACGCGTGAGGATTCCACCTCCGGCCACGGCCGGGTGGCGCGTCGGCGGCGGCGCGGGCGGCGGCAGCTTGGGCGGAGGCCATCATCCTCCTCCTTTCCGTCCACGCACCTCGGGCGCGCTCGCGCTCCGCCTCCTGCGGCGGAATCATCCGCTTCCCGCATAGCTCCACCTCTGCCGGAGCGGCGCGTTCCACGGCGGTGCGCGCCTCCCGAGCGGACGCGGCGGGGGCACAGGCCTCGTGGTTCTCCTGCCGCCGGCGCATGCGCTCTTGCCGGCCGCGGCTGCGCCGACTCGGCATCCTCCCGGGCGCGCCGCTCGGGCGACGGCGGCATCTGGATGAGGTGACGGGCTGCTCGCATAGCGAGCGCCTCGTTCTTTCGGCCGAGGAGGTCGCCTGGCGGCGGTGGCCGGCCGCCGATGCCCTCGTGCTCCTTCGTCACGCGCGTGAGGTCGGCGAGACGCTCCTCGATGGCGGCGTTGATGTTCGCCGGCGCGAGGTCCTCCTCGTCGACGGGCTCCTCCGCGGCGGCCGCCCCTCCTCCGCGGCCTCGTACCAGCCGTCCGCGGTCTCGTGCCAGCCCTCCGCGGCCGCCTCCACCATCTCCGCGTCACCGGCCTTCTTTGCCGCTACCTCGGCAGCGACGCGGAGCGCCTCGTCGTCGGCGACCCACCGCGAGTCCTCTCGCTCCTCCTCCTCCGTCCGCGGGAACCTGGCCCGGGCGGCGAGAGAGAGCTTAGCCCATGTGGCCTGCAGGGTGCGCGGCATGGCGCCGGAGAAAGGTGGAGGGGAGAGGATGGTGTTGCGGTCTGTGTGAGACCGCCGCCGTCTTTTATAGCCGGCGGCCTGGCGGGAAACTTGGGCGCTCGCGCGCGCCAACGGCGTTTTCGCGCGCGCGGGAACTTTCCCGCGCGTTCCACCGCCCACCATGGCTGTCCCGTCGAGGCCTGCCATGGCGCAGCGCCGCGCAAGGAAGACGAACCACGTGGCGTCTCTTTGGGTCGCCGCGTGCGACCCAAACGGACACGCGGACGCGGGCCGCTGTCCGCGTGTCCGCGCGGCGATCCAAACGGCCCAAAACGGACGGCCCAGCGCGTCCGTTTGGGTCGCGTGGTTGGAGATGCCCTCAGTTCAGCACCACAATGGGGAAGGCAAGGCGAGACGAATGCCGGTAAATGTTTCTCCAGTTGAGTTAAGCAGACCCCGCGACCAACCAGACAGCTCCGAGAACACGAGGTGGATATGAATTCTGTACGAGCGGCAGTACAGTAGCATTAACTGGGCAGGCGCATATGGGGCAACCCAGGAACCGGGAGACACGTCCGGGTGGCCCTGCGTTTATGGGGCAAGCCAACGTCAAACATGACAATGCTGCATGTTCCGGCCAGCTCCAGCTCCAGGTCCAGCACTCCAGCCATGGCCATGGCACCCACCTACTATCATCAGGCACGGCCAGGGCCAGCCGAGGCCCCATTCCTTGCCCGCCATTTAAAGCCGCGCGCAACCACGCAGGGGCCAGCACCTCCTCGCTAAGCCTTCAACTTGTCATGCAAAAAAACACTTTGACATGTTGAGTCGGCGGCAACGTAAACCTAGAACAAGGACATCTCCAGCCGATCCGACCTATTTCGGACACAAAATATGTTTGTTTTGATGCGGTTAAATCAGTTCACTAACATGAATGAAGTCGTGTCTTACCTTTCATCCAACTGCGCAAACCGAACGGCTAGACCCTGCATTGGCCGTTTGCATACTTTTCGTTTCCATTTCACCAAATTAGCCAACATATGAATGAAACTAGCATAAAAATAAATAAAATTAATAGCTAATAAATTACCACTAATTAGGGGAAATCGCATAGTTCACACGCCACCATTTCAAATCAAAGCGCAAAAGGATGCAAGTTTCATATAGAATACACAAAGCAAGATAGATATGAGAGATCGTGTTTCGCTTTGGCGGATGATTATTTGCTTCTTCTCAAACCAAGCACGGTTTTCCGAGTCCATGATGCTCATGTCGGCGAGCAATGATCATGTTCTCCTCGACGAGCAATTTGGTCTCGGCCTCAATGCCTAGTGACTATGTCTTGCTCTCTTCAACTTCAAGAGATTCTCTTTTGGAGGTCAATGAAGCTAACACATGTAGCCTCTTTCTCCCGGCGTCGCTTCTCATCTCTCTCCGCATTTGCCTCCTCACCCCTTTAATGTCTCACTCAATGCAAGTGTGGAAGCATCACACTACATCTTCCTTGGTGTCCTTGTGGCCCCTTGGTTGAGATGCACGACCACCATTGCTTGGGCCACCCATGCTCCGACCACGCTCTCTCAAGATCAATGATACATCCCCCCAACACCCGTGCTTGAGGCCCGACCTTTTTGTATGCAACATAGGATAGTTCCCACTTTGGACATTCCTAAATATCGATCCAACAATGGTACAACGTGAAGGGTTTGATGCCATATTGCTCCTCGAAATAGTTGAAAGCTTGGGGAACTTACACATGTACAATCTACATTTGCATATTTTAAGTGCCCAAGGTTTTACCATGTCCACAATGCCGATGCCGCTCACGAGGCGTGCAAGAACATGCTCATATATATGCACCACAAAATTTATTGCACTCCACTTTGAAGGAACAAAAATGGTACCTAGAGGGAGGGTGGATGGCGACTTACAAACTATTACGGGTTTGACTCTATCCTAAGGAAGAATTAAACTAAGTGGATACTTTTAAAACACAAATCCTATATATACTAGGCTCACTATGTGCAACAACAATATATAGCTCAGCAAGATATAGAAATAACAAGTACAAGCTAGCAATTCAAACTTATCACAAGATAAAACCAAAGTTGCAATTATGAATTGTGGAATGTAAAGGAGAAAGCGATGTATTCACCGAAGTTTGAATATCCACCTATATCGTACTCTGCGTTGGAGAGGTCGTGGCAAACGGAGCTCACACGATCACTCACCGGATCTAGCCTTATTATCCTCTGAACTCTGCAAACCGAGAGAGGATCATTGAGCTCTCCACACCTAGATACCGAGAGCCCTTCCGCTATGGTTAGTTTCCTCTTCCACCCCGGAGATGGCAGACTCCGCAACCACTTCACAACTCACATAGACCTCTTAACAATCTCTCCATGAAGAGGTCACCAAGCCAATAACCACCAAACCATCTAGGAAATGGTGGCTTCCAAGAGTAACAAGCTCTTAGAATTTCACTTGATTTCATCGATGTCTAGGGATCAAAACAATGCACCAAATACAAAGCAAGAACGCGAATGCTGAAATCCCTATCACTCACAAATTTCATAGATATTGAATTGATGACTAGCCAAGTTCATCAAAAGTCCAAACTGTTGAAGTGCTAGGATAAGCTTCTTTGCTACAACGGCGACTGTTGTTTCAGCTGCCCTTGCCTTCATAGTGACGTGGCAGGCGGCACGTTTCTTTGTCTCATTAGGCTCGCTCCGGCGGTGTTCGCTCTTTCTTCGGCATGGCCAGGGCCTTGCCCTTGCGGCCGCTGTCGGTGGTAGTGGTAGGGGCAGTGACTTCCTCCATGGCGGGCTAGGGTTGCCCCAACAACGCCGACGAATTTTGTGAGGAATTGGCTCGTGTGTCAGTAGTGGGCGGGCCGAGGGAGGACAAGAGTGGGACGCGCGTGGACGCGACGCGGGCGATGTCTGCCCTACCTTATTTCAAGCCAAAATTTGGGTTGGAAGTGTTGGAGATATGCCCAAGAGGCAATAATAAAAGTGGTTATTATATATCTTTATGTTTATGATAAATGTTTATATACCATGCTATAATTGTATTAACCGAAACATTGATACATGTGTGTTATGTACACAACAATGAGTCCCTAGTAAGCCTCTTAACTAGCTTGTTAATTAATAGATGATTAGTTTCATAATCATGAACATTGGATGTTATTAATAACAAGGTTATATCATTGTACGAATGATGTAATGGACACACCCAATTAAGCGTAGCATAAGATCACGTCATTAAGTTATTTGCTATAAGCTTTCGATACATAGTTACCTAGTCCTTATGACCATGAGATCATGTAAATCACTTATGCTGGAAAGGTACTTTGATTACATCAAACGCCACTGCGTAAATGGGTGGTTATAAAGATGGGATTAAGTATCCGGAAAGTATGAGTTGAGGCATATGGATCAACAGTGGGATTTGTCCATCCCGATGACGGATAGATATACTCTGGGCCCTCTCGGTGGAATGTCGTCTAATGTCTTGCAAGCATATGAATAAGTTCATAAGAGACCACATACCACGGTACGAGTAAAGAGTACTTGTCAGGAGACGAGGTTGAACAAGGTATAGAGTGATACCGATGATCAAACCTCGGACAAGTAAAATATCGCGTGACAAAGGGAATTGGTATCGTATGTGAATGGTTCATTCGATCACTAAGTCATCGTTGAATATGTGGGAGCCATTATGGATCTCCAGATCCCGCTATTGGTTATTGGTCGGAGAGAGATCTCAACCATGTCTACATAGTTCACGAACCGTAGGGTGGCACACTTAAGGTTTGATGTTGTAATAGTAGAACTTGAATATGGAATGGAGTTCGAAGTATTGTTCGAAGTCTCGGATGAGATCCCGGACATCACGAGGAGTTCCGGAATGGTCCGGAGAATAAGATTCATATATAGGAAGTCATTTTATAAGTTTGAAAATGATCCGGTGCATTTATGGAAGGTTCTAGAAGGTTCTAGAAAAGTCCGGAAGAAATCACTAAGGAAGGAGGAGTCCCGGAGGGACTCCACCTCCCCATGGCCGGCCAACCCTAGAGGGGGGAGTCCAAGGTGGACTCCACCAAGGGGGCCGGCCACCCCCCTTCATGGAAGGGTGGGAATCCCACTTGGGTGGGAGTCCCACCTTGGGTAGGTTTCCCTACTACATGGAAGGTTTTGGGTTCAGGTCTTATTCGAAAACTTGTAGTCCAACACTTGGGGTTCCACCTATATAATGAGGGGCATAGGGGAGGGGGCCGGCCACCACAAGCCACCAAGCTGGCCGCACCCCTTGAGGCCGGCCACCCCCTCTCCCAAACCCTAGCCGCCCCCTCTCTCCTCCACCTCTCCCGCACGCTTAGCGAAGCTCCGCCGGAGTTCTCCATCGCCACCGCCACCACGCCGTCGTGCTGCCAGAGTCAAGGAGGAGCTACTACTTCCGCTGCCCGCTGGAACGGGGAGAAGGACGTCGTCTTCATCAACACCGAACGTGTGACCGAGTACGGAGGTGCTGCCCGATCGTGGCGCCGTGATCAAGATCTTCTACGCGCTTTTGCAAGCGGCAAGTGATCGTCTACCGCAGCAACAAGAGCCTCATCTTATAGTCTTTGGAAATCTTCAAGGGTGAGTCTCGATGATCTCCTCGTTGCTCCCGTCTTCTAGATTGCATCTTGGCTTGGATTGCGTTCTCGCGGTAGGAAATTTTTTGTTTTCTATGCAACGAATCCCTATAGTGGTATCAGAGCCGTGTCTATGCATAGATGGTTGCACGAGTAGAACACAATGGTTTTGTGGGCGTTGATGCTTATGTTGTCTTTAGTTTGAGTACTTTGCATCTTTGTGGCATAGTGGGATGAAGCGGCTCGGGCTAACTTTACATGACCGCGTTCATGAGATTTGCTCCACGCTCGACATGCAACTTGTATTGCATAAGTGGCTTTGCGGGTGTCTGTCTCTCCTACTATAGTGAAGATTCAATTTACTCTTCTATTGACAACACTAGTATCACCGTTGTGGTTCATGTTCGTAGGTAGATTGGATCTCACTCGAAAACCCTAAACCACGTAAAATATGCAAACCAAATTAGAGAACGTCTAACTTGTTTTTGCAGGGTTTGGTGATGTGATATGGCCATAATGTGATGATGACTATGTATGAGATGATCATTATTGTATTGTGGCAACCGGCAGGAGCCTTATGGTTGTCTTTAATTTTCATGTTGAGTAGTATTTCAAAGTAGTTGTAATAGTTGCTACATGGAGGACAATCATGAAGACGGCGCCATTGACCTTGGTGCTTCGCCGACGATGATGGAGATCATGCCCGTTGATGATGGAGATCATGTCCGTGCTTTGGAGATGAAGATCAAAGGCGCAAAGACAAAAGGGCCATATCATATCACATATGAACTGCATGTGATGTTAATCCTTTATGCATCTTATTTTGCTTAGATCGCGACGGTAGCATTATAAGATGATCCCTCTCACTAAAATATCAAGATAATAAAGTGTTCATCCTTAGTAGCACCGTTGCCAAGACTTGTCGTTTCGAAGCATCTCGTGATGATCGGGTGTGATAGACTCAACAAGTGCATACAACGGGTGCAAGACAGTTTTGCACATGCGGATACTAAGGTGGCCTTGACGAGCCTAGCATGTACAGACATGGTCTCGGAACACGTGATACCGAAAGGTAGAGCATGAATCATATGATTGATATGATGAACACTTTGAGTGTTCGCCATTGAAATTACATCTTGTCTCGTGATGATCGGACTTGGTGTGGTGGATTTGGTTCGTGTGATCACTGATGTCTACGGGTGCTTCTATTCTTGTAGACAGTGTTGGGCCTCCAAGAGCAGAGGTTTGTAGAACAGCAGCAAGTTTCCCTTAAGTGGATCACCCAAGGTTTATCGAACTCAGGGAGGAAGAGGTCAAAGATATCCCTCTCAAGCAACCCTGCAATCACGATACAAGAAGTCTCTTGTGTCCCCAACACGCCTAATACACTTGTCAGATGTATAGGTGCACTAGTTCGGCGAAGAGATAGTGAAATACAAGTGGTATGAATGAATATGAGCAGTAGTAACGGCGCCAGAAAAGTGCTTGTCAAGGTAAGTGCTGATGGTAGTAATATTGCAGGAAGTAAAGATGCAGTAAAACAGTAAACAAGCGATGATTGCAGTATTTGGAAACAAGGCCTAGGGATCATACTTTCACTAGTGGACACTCTCAACATTGCAATCATAATGGAATATAAATAAGCACTTCACTATGCTACTCTGAATTACTCTCTGGCAAGATAACGAACACTAATTCATCATGTAGGCAAACCTTAAAGATGCATTCCCAAGTACTAATGAACACCCCACGCTGTCACTTTGAGCATTCATAGGAGGTACTAACACACCACAATTTCATAGAGACATCCAACTCAAATCATAACTCAGTGAATAAGTATTCTGTGAAATATAGCCTAAGAGACCCACACGGTGCACACACTGTCACCTTTACACACGTGGGACAAGGAGTCTCCGGAGATCACATAAGTAAAATCCACTTGACTAGCATAATGACATCTAGATTACAAGCATCATCATATGAATCTCAATCATGTAAGGCAACTCATGAGATTATTGTATTGAAGTACATAGGAGAGAGATGAACCACATAGCTACCGGTACAGCCCCGAGCCTCGATGGAGAACTACTCCCTCCTCATGGGAGACAGCGGCGTTGATGAAGATGGCGGTGGTGTCGATGGAGAAGCCTTCCGGGGGCACTTCCACGTCCCGGCGGCGTGCCGGAACAGAGACTCCTGTCCCCCAGATCTTGGCTTCGCGATGGCGGCGGCTCTGGAAGGTTTCTCGTACCGTGGCTTTTCCGTATCGAAGATTTAGGTCAGGGACCTTTATATAGGCGAAGAGGCGGAGCCAGAAGGCTGACGAGGCGGTGACACAATAGGGGGCGCGGCCCAGCCCCGGCCGCGCCGCCTATCATCTGGTGGCCCCGTGGCCCCCTCTCGCCGGCTCTCGGGTGTTCTCGAAGCTTCGTGGAAAAATAGGATGCCGAGCATTGATTTCGTCCGATTCCGAGAATATTTCCTTACTAGGATTTCTCAAACCAAAAAGCAGAAAACAAAGAATCGTCCCTTCGGCATCTCGTCAATAGGTTAGTTCCGGAAAATGCATAATAATGACATAAAGTGTGGACAAAACATGTAGGTATTGTCATAAAACTAGCATGGAACATAAGAAATTATAGATACGTTTGAGACGTATCAAGCATCCCCAAGCTTAGTTCCTACTCGCCCTCGAGTAGGTAAACGATAACAATGATAATTTCTTAAGTGACATGCTACCAACATAATCTTGATCAACATTATTGTAAAGCATATGAAATGAATGCAGCGATTCAAAGCAATGGTAAAAACAATGAGTAAACAAATGAATCATATAGCAAAGACTTTTCATGAATAGTACTTTGAAGACAAGCATCAATAAGTCTTGCATAAGAGTTAACTCATAAAGCAATAAATTCTTAGTAGAAGGCATTGAAGCAACACAAAGGAAGATATAAGTTTCAGCAATTGCTTTCAACTTGTAACATGTATATCTCATGGATAGTTGTCAACACAAAGTAATATAACAAGTGCAATAAGTAAACATGTAAGAATCAATGCACACAGTTGACACAAGTGTTTGCTTCTAAGATAGAAGGAAGTAGGTAAACTGACTCAACATAAAGTAAAAGAATGGCCCTTCGCAGAGGGAAGCATGGATTACTATTTTTGTGCTACAGCTTTGATTTTGAAAACATAGAAACAATTTTGTCAACGGTAGTAATAAAGCATATGTGTTATGTATAAGACATCTTATAAGTTGCAAGCCTCGTGCATAGTATACTAATAATGCTCGCACCTTGTCCTAATTAGCTTGGATTAACACGGATTATCATTGCATAGCATATGTTTCAACCAAGTGTCACAAAGGGGTACCTCTATGCCGCCTGTACAAGAGTCTAAGGAGTAGGTTCGCATTGGATTTCTCGCTTTTGATCATTCTCAACTTAGACACCCATACCGGGACAACATAGACAACAGATAATGGACTCCTCTTTTAATGCTTAAGCATTCAACAACAGATAATATTCTCATAAGAGATTGAGGTTTTGTGTCCAAACTGAAACTTCCACCATGATTCATGGCTTTAGTTAGCGGCCCAATGTTCTTCTCTAACAATATGCATACTCAAACCATTTGATCATGAAAATCGCCCTTACTTCAGACAAGACGAACATGCATAGCAACTCACATGATATTCAACAAAGGTAAAAGTTGATGGCGTCCGCAGAAACATGGTTACCGCTCAACAAGCAACTTATTAAGAAATAAGATACATAAGTACATATTCTTCACCACAATAATTTTTAAGCTATTTTTCCCATGAGCTATATATTGCAAAGATAAAGAATGGAATTTAAAGGTAGCACTCAAGTAATGTACTTTGGAATGGCAGAGAAATACCATGTAGTAGGTAGGTATGGTGGACACAAATGGCATAGTTTTTGGCTCAAGGATTTGGATGCACGAGAAGAATCCCTCTCAATACAAGGCTAGGCTTGCAAGGTTGTTTGAAGCAAACTCAAGTATAAACGGTGCAGCAAGACTCACATATGAACATATTGTAAGCATTATAAGACTTTACATCGTCTTCCTTGTTGTTCAAAAACATTAACCAGAAAATATCTAGACTTAGAGAGACCAATCATGCAAACCAAATTTTAACAAGCTCTATGTAGTTCTTCATTAATAGGTGCAAAGTACATGATGCAAGAGCTTAAACATGATCTATATGAGCACAACAATTGCCAAGTATCAAATTATTCAAGACATTATACCAATCACCACATGCAGCATTTTCTGTTTCCAACCATATAACAATGAACGAAGCAGTTTCAACCTTCGCCATGAACATTAAAAGCTAAGAACACATGTGTTCATACGAACCAGCGGAGCGTGTCTCTCTCCCACACAAGGATGAACTTATTCAAACATAAACAAAAACAAACAGACGCTCCAAGTAAAGTACATAAGATGTGACCGAATAAAAATATAGTTTCAAGAGAAGAAACCTGATAAATTGTTGATGAAGAAGGGGATGCCTTGGGCATCCCCAAGCTTAGACGCTTGAGTCTTCTTGAAATATGCAGGGATGAACCACCGGGGCATCCCCAAGCTTAGAGCTTTCACTCTCCTTGATCATAGTATATCATCCTCCTCTCTTGACCCTTGAAAACTTCCTCCACACCAAACTCGAAACAAACTCATTAGAGGGTTAGTGCATAATCAAAATTCACATGTTCAGAGGTGACATAATCATTCTTAACACTTCTGGACATTGCACAAAGCTACTGGAAATCAATGGAACAAAGAAATCCATCCAACATAGCAAAAGAAGCAATGCGAAATAAAAGGCAGAATCTGTCAAAATAGAACAGTCCGTAAAGACGAATTTCTAAGAGGCACCAGACTTGCTCAAATGAAAATTCTCAAATTGAATGAAAGTTGCGTACATATCTGAGGATCACTCACGTAAATTGGCATAATTTTCTGAGTTACCTACAGAGAATTAGGCCCAGATTCGTGACAGCAAGAAATCTGTTTCTGCGCAGTAATCCAAATCTAGTATGAACCTTGGTATCAAAGGCTTTACTTGGCACAACAATGCAATAAAATAAGATAAGGAGAGGTTGCTACAGTAGTAACAACTTCCAAGACTCAAATATAAAACAAAAGTACTGTAGCAAAATAAACACATGGGTTATCTCCCAAGAAGTTCTTTCTTTATAGCCATTAAGATGGGCTCAGCAATTTTAATGATGCACTCGCAAGAAATAAGAGTTGAAGCAAAAGAGAGCATCAAGAAGCAAATTCAAAACACATTTAAGTCTAACATGCTTCCTATGCACAGGAATCTTGTAAATAAACAAGTTCATGAAGAGCAAAGTAACAAGCATAGAAAGATAAAACCAGTGTAACTTGCCATGTTGGCTGTAGAAATAGAAAGATTATAAGATTAGTAATAATGCATCATAATAGAGATAATAAAGAATTATCGCATTAAAAGATATGATTGTTGTATTCTCAATTGAATATACACCATATTTTTAGAGAATTCTTTACTAGTCCTATTTGGCTCCTAACGTTTGGTCCCATTTACTAGGTTCCAACCTAAGGTCAAAGCTTTTGCTCTGATACCAACTGTGGTGACCCTGCATACCACTGCATGTTGTAGTATGCCAGTCGTTGATATAACATTCACGAAGTACCATTCCGCAAATGTTACATCCCTCAGAGTAGTACAACAGAACATAGCAGGTCCATAACTCATTCACATATTATTACAATTAACATACACATGTCGTCTTGGAGCTCCTCTTGGGTCCTAAGAGGAATACTCCTGGTTTCGAGGCGAACCCAACTTAACTTACAATACCAGAGGCTCATTAAGCTAAACATTTATTTCCTCGAGCAGCTAAATACTAAGAGTTCGGGCTGCTCGGTTACTACTACTATCGGATATCTCTAGGCTTGTTCTCCTCCGGAAGCCTCCCCGGATCCGTAGACGATGAGGTAGTCTACACCTTCAACTCCTCCTGAGAGGTCTGGTTCCTCGTAGCCGATGATCTCGGCTCCTTCATTGTTGTCGTAGTCCTCCTCCAGACGATTCAGACAATCTAAGCATGGGATTTAAGAGTGGTATGAGTACGAGCGTACTCAACAAGTTCATTATAGGTAAGAGGTGTTTAATGCACTAGCTACGATATTAGATCAGAAAATCTAATACCAATGCAAGTTTTGATAAACATTTCTTCAAGAGATTGCTTTTATTTCAAAGAGCTATGTCCGTCAGCCTTCACCGGTTTACTAGAACTTCATGGAGCTCCTTTCCGGCCGCGTTCGCAGCTCTCAATCCCGAACGAGGGAGTGACAGGTCACGATTCTTTACACTCTGCAGAGGTGTGTTGCTTTACCCATAAGAGATCTTAACCTTGGTGCCAACCGGGCAGCTTTCCCGTCCACACTTCCTTCGGTGTGAGGCCCGGTATAAGGTCTAGCCAATCATGTTCCTCCGCTACCTCGAACACCCACCCTTTGTTGCATGCCCCGACCCTGGGTCCACGCCGGTCCCATTATTCCCGTAATTTCAGGGTGGACCCCGACCACGACGACAAGTGCTTTGGGCTCTACCATACACTCCTACGCCGGTAGCTGCAACCCATCATAGACCGCATTACCGTGGGGAATTAGAATGGGATCCCCACCCTCCGGTTGTTCCGCAAGACACAACTGCTACGGCAAGCAATGCTTTACCGTGGGGAATTAGAATGGGATCCCCACCCTCCGGTTGTTCCGCCGTACACAATCGCTACTGGTAAGCGCATCCGTTGATGAACGAGAGGTGGAAACACTTTTGACTACTCCGTCCCACTCCGGATCTTATGGTTAACACGGGTATTACGGCACAAGAATCATCAAGTACATTTGTTGTTTAATCCTAGATGGATATAAACCCGTGCAATGGAACCTCCACCATATCAACACAATCCATGGTTCCATTGCCCACCACATAGTCATATTCATAGTTATGAAAGTAGTGGTTTTGATTTTTATGCAATAGTGATAACCATAATACTTTGCAAGTAATTTAATAGAAATACTCAAATGGCATGAGCAAGTGATGAACTTGCCTGAACACTGCAAAGTTTTGCAGTTGGAAGGTGTGGACTGACCCTTGTCCTCTGTTTCTGAAAAATAGCATCATTGTCCGATAAGGGCAATGGTTAAAGAAGCAATTATGCATGATTCCATTTTTAGGATTTGTTCCCCCCTTCCGATGTCGTTATTATTTCATGTAAGAGGTTAATACTAAGAATAATTTGGGGATACTTGATTTAAAGTAAAATACAACCTTGAAATGTTGTCAAGGTGTTTTTAAAGTCAAATGCATTAATGGACTTATTTTCATTATTGAAAATAATATGTGTGATTTAAATCATTATTTAAATCATCAAATTAAGACTTATTTTTAGTTGTCTTCAAATATTCTCTTTGATATTTTATTTAGATAGAGAATTTTATGCTGATTAATTTTCATATTTTTACTTATTTTTTTAGAGCTGTATTTTATTTTATAAAATTCTTGGAAATTCTCATTTAAATGGGTATTTTGGAAATGTCCAAAATACCCCTCGGGCCCAATCGTCAGCGGCCGAGCTGGTTAGGTTGGACCAGCCAGTGGGCTCGGTCCAACCGACCCGCCGCTTCGTCGCCCTCGCTCTCGAACCCTAATTCCCCTTTTCGCTCTGGCGCGACGCGCCTGCCGCTCCCTTCGCCGAATTGTTCCGGCCGACTCCGGCCATCGCCGCCGGCGAGATGCGGCGCATCTGATCCGCCGTTTGACGGCGCTTCAGATCCACCGCGCCGATCTGTGCTTCGCCGCTTCCTCGACGCGTCCCCATCGCCTCTGCTCGCCAGCCGTGATGTGCTGTGGCGAGTTCGTCGCCGCCGACGCTCCTGATGCCGAGGCCGTGTGCCTCGGCCGTGCCTCGCGCCGGAGCCTCCGCGCTTCGGCGACCGCCTGGCTTGGCCATGGCTTACGCCGCCGTGGCCGGGCTGTGCCGCCGTACCGCCATGGTGACGCCCGTAGTGCTCCGCCTCCGTGTTAGTACGCCTCCATCTTCTCCCTCTCTTCCTCCTCCTCTATGCCATGCTCTAATTACTCGCCTGCCTCTCCTCATGGAGATGCTGGCACTGCCGTGCTGCTGTTGCTTATGCGCCTCTGTGTGCTTTGCGCCACGCCAGCCCTGGTGCTGTGCTAGCTGCTGCTATGCGTACGCTGCTGCTGTGCATTTGCCATGGATTCTGGCTGCTGCTGCTCTTCTACTTTGCTCTATGCATTACTGTTGTATGCTATACTCCTACTGTGGCCCTCTTGTGATTGTTCATGAACATCCAGTGATGCTCATGGCCTGCTGGCTGGCTCCTGTGATCATTATTGCTACTAGGATATCCTGTGTGTGCATAATCTTGTCCCTGGCTTGATCATTATGCATGATCCTTGTAGTATGCAAGTGCCAGTGTCTCTGTTCTTGATGCTATCTTCACCAATTACTCAAGTGTATACATTTATGGTGTTCTGGCTTGTTTGCTGTGTGCAATTCTTGTAAATTTACAAGTGCCAGTACCCCAGTGTGCTCTTCTGTGGGCTATAATTTCATGATCATGCTCAATTGAGCATTGTTACTGACTTGGCAGCTCCATCCCTTGATGGAGTGTTTCTGGATATAGTCATAAAAATGGTTTATGGTTTAGTCTGTGATTTAATTGTTGCTTATCTGTGGCTATTTAATTCATAGAATTAATGTGGGATACCAGTGATTGATTCTAGCTTGCCTTGGCATGCTTTAGCAGGCCCTGATGATCAAATGATCATCACTTGCTTGTTGCCTGTGCCTTACTGGTGCTTCTCCTGGTGTCTGTGTGACACTTATACTTGTGCTGGTGTGTGTAAATGCTTACTCAAGCATCATCAGATGCTTGCAGTGAACCATTGGGTCACTGGCAAGATGTTGGTGCTTTGGTTACTTATCTGTTTCATTTATCTATAATTCCTTGCTTTACTAGATGGATAAATGATGTGAACTGTTTATCAGTAATGATCATATAGATGAATTTGATGTAGCTAGAGGGATGCCAACCACTGGTTGGGTACCCTAGCTCATACTGAATCCTACTGGATAATGATGTGAACTTTGGTGAATTTCCTATGTGGATAGGTAGCTGTTGTGACCCTAACAGGCTCTGTCTGCTTAGAAATGGTTGCTCCTACCTCATGGATGCTTCTGTGCACTAATCTTGGTAGTCCTTTATAGGCTGCCAGATTATTTGATGTTGAAATCATACTGGACATCTATCTGTCCATTATTCTGATGGCTTTGCTAGCTGTGTGTTGCTAAGTGAATCTGGTAGCTAAATAGGGATTAGTTCCTTGCTGGATTTCTTTGATTATGTCACTGGTTTGGCATTTCCAATGTTCCCAGGGTGCTTTCCTATTTGTTTCCCTCTTGTTCACTTGCACCAATTTGGCCAGTAGCCATATGATGACTCACATATAGGGTTTCTACCCTTGTGGTGTGCTTGAGATCATGCCTGTGCAATTTATGAACAAAACCATCTGGTTTGTTCATGTTGATGTGAATACCTCACTCCAGCTCCTAGAAATAGTGTGTTGGTGTAGAGGTTTTGCTTCTGGTGGTTGGTTTGACTTGCCCTGCTCCTCCTTGTGACTTGTGCTTGATCTACTCCATGGTTTGCTTCTCAACAGGAAACAGTTCTTTGCTTGAGCTGTTCCTGGATGAGGGTTCTGGCTATGTGTTCTTCCTGTTCTAAGTGTTCTTGCTCTCTGATGACTTACCAAGTTTCCTATCGATGAATGAGCTAGGGTTTGGCTCAAAAAAGGTTATATATGCCTCTCCCTTGCTCTCTCTGGTCGACAGCAGTGGTGATTTCACTTGGTGACTCCTCACAGTGCTGGTGTGCTGTTTAGCATGCACACATGCACTGTAAGCTGCCTGTGTGTGTGTGTGTGCCTGATGCTTTGCACTTGGATGTGAGAGGATCAGCTCGGCAGAGCTGAACCATATCCTCTCCTTTCCATTATTCTTCTAACCTGCCAAGTGGCAATGCCACTTGGCATAATTCTTGTCTTGCTTTGTTGTGTGCAGGGAATCAAGAGTATAATCAAGTGAAGATGAAGATCATCAGATACAAGCATCTTATGAAACTAGACTTGTAATTTAGGATAGGTCATTATTTGTAATCTTCTTTTTCTTATTTGAGCAATTCTTGTAATGTGTTGTACTATTCATTTCTTTTCTCTTATGAATATTGTAATGACAATGTAAATTGTGTGATGATCAATTAAGCTCAAAGTTTTCTCTAATGAGCTTTACTTTACTTTAATTGCTCATATTGTTTATTATTTATAATTTACTTAATGAATTTCCTCACAATTCAATATTCAGGGTAATTATTTAATATTTGAATTTGAAATTCAAATTCAACTTTGGTTTGAATTCAACCATGGCACTTCATTTAGAATTCAGTCATGCAAATTAAGTTTGATGCAAACTCTCCCCTCTCTTCTCAAAACCCTAAACTAGTTAAGTGAGATGCAAGTTTGTCGCACTCTCGAAACCCTAACCCTGTAAGGTGTCGAGAGAGAAACTTGTCCCCCTTCGATGCAGTTTTTGTTTAAAAGCGCGAAATTTCCCCAGAATTTACCATGCAATGCACATCCCTTTCTAAATTCTACCCCTCGATCGTCTCTAAACCTGGGACATTACAGCCTTTCCCCCTTAAAGAAAACTTCGTCCCGAAGTTGTGGTTGTAATACCTGAACAGTTCGGGGTATGTTTTCCTCAGGTCTTCCTCTTTTTCCCAGGTGGCTTCCCTCTCGGGGTGATGCTTCCATTGTATCTTGCAATACTTGATAGCTTTATTTCTGAGTTGTTTCCAGCTCTCCTCGAGAATCTTGGCTGGCTTCTCGATGTATGTCAAGTCTGGTTGTAACTCGAGCTCCTCATGTGATATTGGTTCATCTGGAGTCTTTAAGCACTTCCGGAGTTGTGACACATGGAATACATTGTGAACTTGAGCTAGCCTTCCCGGTAGATCCAATTCAAAGGCTAAATCTCGGTTCTGACTCAGTATCTTGAAAGGTCCTATGTATCTAGGGCTGAGTTTTCCTTTTACCCCAAACCTCTGGAGTCCTTTCATCGGGCTTACCTTAAGATAAACCATGTCTCCAACTCGTGGCTCCCATGTTCTCCTCTTTTGATCGGCATAACTCTTTTGCCGACTTTGGGCTATCTTGAGCCTATCTCTGATGATGTCAATGATTTGTTGTTTTTCCTTGACGTAATCAGGGTTGAACTCTTTGCTTGCTCCGGCTTCGTACCAACATATCGGTGATCTACACTTTCTTCCATACAGAGCTTCAAATGGTGCCATCTTGATACTGCTTTGGTAACTATTGTTATATGAAAACTCTGCTAGTGGTAAGTGCTCCTCCCATGATCCTCCGAAATCTAGGGCACAAGCCCTAAGCATATCCTCTAGGATCTGGTTAGTTCTCTCGGTTTGTCCACCGGTCTGGGGATGATAAGCGGTACTATAGTCCAACTTGGATCATAAAGCTTCGTGAAGTTGCTTCCAGAATGCTGATGTGAACACGGATCCTCGATCCGACACTATCTTCTTAGGCACTCCATGCTTACTTACGATTTCTTTGATGTAAAGATCGATGAGTTTCTCTCCTTTATCCTGTTGATTTACCGCTAAGAAGTGAGCGCTCTTCGTCAATCGGTCCACGATTACCCATATCATGTCCTTCTTTTTATTAGTCATGGGTAGTCCGGTGATGAAATCCATCCCTATTTCCTCCCATTTCCACTCTGGAATAGGTAAAGGTTGTAACTTCCCTGCCGGACTCTGGTGTTCAGCCTTCACTCTCTGGCAGGTATGGCATTCTGCCACATATTGTGCTATCTCCCTCTTCATGTTATTCCACCAGAATAGTTCCTTTAAGTCCATGTACATCTTTGTACTCCCCGGATGTATGGAATATGGTGTTTGATGAGCTTCCCGGAGTATTACTTCCTTAATTTCAGCAATATCCGGAACGCAAATTCTTTTCTGGAACCATAATGATCCAGATTCTCCGCGGTGAAATTCTGATGGTCTTCCCTCATCTATTCTTCTCATCTCCTCCACGATGAATGGATCGTCCAGCTGACCCATCATTATCTCATTCTTCAGGTTGACATTCAACTCATCGGCTACTTGCAACGCCGATAATCCTTCATGGGATTCTTTCTCCCAAAGTTGTATTTGGGCTTGGCTTATTTCCTTCCTCAACTCCGGTGATATTTCTTGTTCCACTCCTCCGGTACTCTTCCTACTCAGGGCGTCTGCTACAACATTAGCCTTCCCTGGTGTGTAATTGATTGTCAGGTCATAATCCTTGATCAATTCTAGCCATCTTTTCTGTCTCATGTTGAGTTCCTTCTGAGTGAAGAAATATTTGAGGCTTTTATGATCTGTATAGAGCTCACACTTAGCTCCATAGAGAAAATGTCTCCAAGTTTTGAGTGCAAATACGACTGCGGCTAATTCCAAGTCATGTGTTGGATAATTCACTTCATGAGGTCTGAGTTGCCTCGATCCATAAGATATCACTTTCCGATCCTGCATGAGTATGCAACCCAGTCCGTGCTTGGATGCGTCACAGTACACAGTGTAGTCCTTGCCAACTTCCGGAACCGCTAACACCGGTGCCGTGGTGAGTTTCTCCTTCAGAGTTTGAAAACTCTTCTCACACTCCTCTGGCCACACGAATGGTGTGTTCTTCCTTAACAGCTTTGTCATAGGTCCTGCTATCTTAGAGAATCCTTCAATGAATCTCCGATAATATCCTGCCATTCCTAGGAATCCTCGGATTTCCTTGACAGTTTTGGGTGCTTCCCATTCTAGAACTGCTGCTACCTTACTCGGGTTAACAGCTATTCCATCTTTACTAATAACATGACCAATAAATTCCACTTGATCTAGCCAAAATTCACACTTACTGAGTTTGGCATAGAGTTGATGTTCCCTTAGTGTTTGCAACACTAACCTCAAATGTTCAGCATGTTCGGCCTTGTTCTTGGAATATATCAAGATATCATCGATAAATACGATGACAAACTTGTCCAGATATGGCATGAAGATTTTATTCATGAGATTCATGAATATTGCTGGGGCATTGGTCAATCCAAAAGGTACTACAAGGTATTCATGGTGTCCATACCTTGAGACAAAGGCAGTTTTCGGAACATCTTCCTTCTTGATCTTTATCTGGTGATAACCGGATCTTAGATCAATCTTGGAAAAGACTCCCGCGCCTCGCACTTGATCAAATAGATCTTGTATTCTTGGAAGTGGATACTTGTTCTTGATTGTGACGTTGTTCAGATTTCTGTAGTCTCCGCACATCCTTCTTCCTCCATCTCTTTTATCCACGAAGATCACAGGTGATGCCCATGGTGAAACACTCTCCTGAATGAATCCCTTTTGTTCCAAGTCATCCAGTTGCTCCTTAAGTTCTTTCAACTCCTTGGGCCCCATCTTATATGGTGCTTTGGCAATCGGAGCTGTTCCTGGGATTAGGTCGATAGTGAATTCTATCTCCCTATCTGGTGGCATACCAGGTAATTCCGCAGGAAACACATCCTGGAATTCATTTACTACAGGTATATCTTCTAACTTCACCTCCTTCATGCTGTTCAGCTGTAACTCAACTTCAATCTGTGTATGTTTGTCGCCTTGGTAGATCATTCTACTTCCATCGGGGCTTTTCAAAGACACCGTTTTGTTTACACAGTCGATCAATGCTCCATTAGCTTCTAACCAGTTCATACCAAGAATGACATCAATGTCCTTCATCGGTAAAATGAACAGGTCCGCGTCAAACGCGCACTTATTGATCATAATGACTTGTTTTTGTTTGGCATGGGTTACTACTATCGTTCCCCCCGCAGAAAGTATGGTTATGGGTGTATCTAACTTAGTGCAACTAATCCCATGTTTGATGATGAATTGTTGAGATATGAATGATGTAGTTGCACCAGTATCAAAAAGTACTTTGCCAGGATGAGTGAGTATCTGGAGCGTACCTATCACCGCCTGGTCAGAGTTGACCACCTCCTCCAGACTGGTACAGTTCAGCTTGTCGAAGGGCTTCTTATTCTTCCAGTTGCCTCCGGTGTTTCCTCCTCGATTTCCTCCTCCTCCTGACTGACCTCCTCCACTATTCTTCTTGGGGCAGTCCTTCAGCATGTGCCCCTCCTGGCGACAACCAAAGCATATAATCTTTGGCTTCTTGCAGTCCTTGGCGAAATGCCCAGTGAATCCACAGCTTCTGCAAACTATTTGATTTGCAGTCTGGAATGCCTGATTCTTCCTACTACCGTAGTAGTTGCTGTTGTTGTTGTTGTTGTTGTTGTTGTTGTTGTTGTTGCTGTATCTAGGCTTGAAACTCAAGCTTGTGTTGGGCTTGTTATTGGAAAATCTTTTAGGCTCAAACTTGGCCTTCTTCCTCTTTTCCTCCTGCAGTTGTTTGAAATCATCTTCCAGAGTGATGGCAGCATCCACCAACTCTTGAAACTCCGTCGCTCTCATCATACGGAGCTGAACCTTGAACTGGGGACTTAACCCCCTCAGAAATCTCTTTTTCTTCTTGTCCTCGGTGTTGACTTCTTCAACAGCGTACCGGGACAGTTTAGAGAACTCCCTGACATAAGTCAGGATTGCCTTGTCCTTCTGCTCGAGACTTTCAAATTCTCGACGCTTCAGCTCCACAATACTTTCAGGGACATTGGATTCCCTGAACTTCCTCGTGAATTCCTCCCAGGTAAATACCTTTCCAGCCGGATAAACGGCTACAATATTGTCCCACCATGATGCGGCAGGTCCACATAGCAGATGGGTAGCATAACGAACCTTCTCTTGGTTGTTACATCCAACGGTGTTGAGCTTTCGCTCAGTATCCATCAGCCAATCTTCCGCGTCCATTGGCTCGGGCGCGTATGCGAAAGATATAGGCTTGGTGTTTTGGAAGTCTGCTAATGTGACTCCCGGGTTCTCAGGTCTCTCCACCCTGTTTTGCTGCAACAAATCCTGAAAGAATTTGTTCTGCTGCTCCAGTGTTACACGCTGTCGCTCCTCCACCAGCTGCATGTACTGGATGAAATTTTGCTGCGTCATGGGTGGTGGTGGTGGTGGAAACTGATCTCTGGCTGCACCCTCAGCCTCTTCCTTTTGTTTTGCTTCGCGCTCCATGCGCTGCGCTTCGGTCTCATCTCCTAGCGTTCCCGACATAACCCCCTAGTTCTGCAACACAAGATGATACTCATAATTACTCCATGCGCAAGTTTTCTGAGCTCAACATTGTGCACAGAACTAGTCACGCAATGGAAATCAAGAAGCAAATCCAAATCATACAAAACATATATCATGTATATACATACTTAAGTGGTCTTATTACAATACTCAAGTCGATGTGAGTATGCAAACTCACTTATTAAAGTATATGTACAAATTTATACAAATATTACATACTATAATACACGTGGTACTTGTGTATTATAGCCTCGCCTCCCTTGGTGGACTCTAGTCGATCTTCACTCCCGGTACATTCCAGGCTTCCATCCGGTCGAACGTGTCGTCCTCCTGATAGACCCTGGAACATAAGGTCTCCCCGTTGGCTTGTAATCCGAATCAGATGATGATCCTAAGGAGAAATCAGTGTTCACAAACTGATCGTTAAGTGCATCATAGTCCACCCATCGGGTGTACTCCCCTGTAGCCCCACCATAAGGGTTACCAAAACTCATACCCGACTCAACCTGTGTCGGATACCCTCCATCAACTCCTTCATTACTGGGATAACTCTGGTTCTGGGTTGTTGCATCATCATTCATCTCCCCATCATAATACACAGAAGTACTATGAGTTCCAGTATCCGATCCCCAACGCCAACCCGTGGAATTCTCGATAGGAGTCTCGGAACGATGGTTGTTTCCGGATTCCTCTCCGCCCTCGTATCCCCCATAGGAACTACCCAGATAGTTCCCAGGTGTAACAGGTGTAGGTTCACGCTCAAGTGGATCAATACTGATGTAGTCACCAGCTGAATAAACTGGTGTATGCACCACATTTTCCATAGGTTCTTTTCCCCTACTCTCCTCCTTGGGTTCAGTAAATTCCTCAAGCATCGTATCAATTGCTCCTATCAGATGATGGTTCAACTGAAAGAGTAATGATATGAAGTTGCGGCTATTATCCATATATTTTGCCGCTGCTATAGGTTTGCGTTTGGCATATTTGTAGTGGTTGAGCATGGGATCTTCTTCCTCCTGATTATGAGGAATATGGGAGAACTCGGAATCCATAAGCTCTTTTGTCTTATGTTCCCGTATGTCGGTTATGGCTCTCATAACAGCTATATGGTAGGCTGTGTTGGTTGTCCTAGCTTCCCCAGCTGGCATGACTACGCTCATTCCCAAAGATTCGGGAAGTCGCAGTCCTACCCTGCACTTGGCCAATACCGGACCATCATAGAACATGTATTTCTTTACAGGAATCTGGGGATCGCACCCAAATTCCAGTAACATGGCTCGTAAGATATCTGCAAGTCCTCCTTGGTATTCGTTCAGTGTGGAATCCATAACTTTCACGTTTCTCCCCGGTCGTGAACTTGCCATGTTGGCTGTAGAAATAGAAAGATTATAAGATTAGTAATAATGCATCATAATAGAGATAATAAAGAATTATCGCACTAAAAGATATGATTGTTGTATTCTCAATTGAATATACACCATATTTTTAGAGAATTCTTTACTAGTCCTATTTGGCTCCTAACGTTTGGTCCCATTTACTAGGTTCCAACCTAAGGTCAAAGCTTTTGCTCTGATACCAACTGTGGTGACCCTGCATACCACTGCATGTTGTAGTATGCCAGTCGTTGATATAACATTCACGAAGTACCATTCCGCAAATGTTACATCCCTCAGAGTAGTACAACAGAACATAGCAGGTCCATAACTCATTCACATATTATTACAATTAACATACACATGTCGTCTTGGAGCTCCTCTTGGGTCCTAAGAGGAATACTCCTGGTTTCGAGGCGAACCCAACTTAACTTACAATACCAGAGGCTCATTAAGCTAAACATTTATTTCCTCGAGCAGCTAAATACTAAGAGTTCGGGCTGCTCGGTTACTACTACTATCGGATATCTCTAGGCTTGTTCTCCTCCGGAAGCCTCCCCGGATCCGTAGACGATGAGGTAGTCTACGCCTTCAACTCCTCCTGAGAGGTCTGGTTCCTCGTAGCCGATGATCTCGGCTCCTTCATTGTTGTCGTAGTCCTCCTCCAGACGATTCAGACAATCTAAGCATGGGATTTAAGAGTGGTATGAGTACGAGCGTACTCAACAAGTTCATTATAGGTAAGAGGTGTTTAATGCACTAGCTACGATATTAGATCAGAAAATCTAATACCAATGCAAGTTTTGATAAACATTTCTTCAAGAGATTGCTTTTATTTCAAAGAGCTATGTCCGTCAGCCTTCACCGGTTTACTAGAACTTCATGGAGCTCCTTTCCGGCCGCGTTCGCAGTTCCTCAATCCCAGAACAGGGAGTGACAGGTCACAGTTCTTTACACTCTGCAGAGGTGTGTTGCTTTACCCATAAGAGATCTTAACCTTGGTGCCAACCGGGCAGCTTTCCCGTCCACACTTCCTTCGGTGTGAGTCCCGGTATAAGGTCTAGCCAATCATGTTCCTCCGCTACCTCGAACACCCACCCTTTGTTGCATGCCCCGACCCTGGGTCCACGCCGGTCCCATTATTCCCGTAATTTCAGGGTGGACCCCGACCACGACGACAGTGCTGGGCTCTACCATACACTCCTACGCCGGTAGCTGCAACCCATCATAGACCGCATTACCGTGGGGAATTAGAATGGGATCCCCACCCTCCGGTTGTTTCGCAAGACACAACTGCTATGGCAAGCAATGCTTTACCGTGGGGAATTAGAATGGGATCCCCACCCTCCGGTTGTTCCGCCAGACACAACTGCTACGGTAAGCGCATCCGTTGATGAACGAGAGGTGGAAACACTTTTGACTACTCCGTCCCACTCCGGATCTTATGGTTAACACGGGTATTACGGCACAAGAATCACTGGCGACATTTGTTGTTTAATCCTAGATGGATATAAACCCGTGCAATGGAACCTCCACCATATCAACACAATCCATGGTTCCATTGCCCACCACATAGTCATATTCATAGTTATGAAAGTAGTGGTTTTGATTTTTATGCAATAGTGATAACCATAATACTTTGCAAGTAATTTAATAGAAATACTCAAATGGCATGAGCAAGTGATGAACTTGCCTGAACACTGCAAAGTTTTGCAGTTGGAAGGTGTGGACTGACCCTTGTCCTCTGTTTCTGAAAAATAGCATCATTGTCCGATAAGGGCAATGGTTAAAGAAGCAATTATGCATGATTCCATTTTTAGGATTTGTTCCCCCCTTCCGATGTCGTTATTATTTCATGTAAGAGGTTAATACTAAGAATAATTTGGGGATACTTGATTTAAAGTAAAATACAACCTTGAAATGTTGTCAAGGTGTTTTTAAAGTCAAATGCATTAATGGACTTATTTTCATTATTGAAAATAATATGTGTGATTTAAATCATTATTTAAATCATCAAATTAAGACTTATTTTTAGTTGTCTTCAAATATTCTCTTTGATATTTTATTTAGATAGAGAATTTTATGCTGATTAATTTTCATATTTTTACTTATTTTTTTAGAGCTGTATTTTATTTTATAAAATTCTTGGAAATTCTCATTTAAATGGGTATTTTGGAAATGTCCAAAATACCCCTCGGGCCCACCTGTCAGGCGGCCGAGCTGGTTAGGTTGGACCAGCCCAGTGGGCTCGATCCAACCGACCCAGTCGCTTCGTCGCCTCCCTCGCTCTCGAACCCTAATTCCCCTTTCGCTCTGGCGACGCGCGCGTCGCCGCTCTCTTCGCCGAATTGTTCCGGCCGACTCCGGCCATCGCCGCCGGCGAGATGCGGCGCATCTGATCCACCGTTTGACGGCGATTCAGATCCACCGCGCCGATCTGTGCTTCGCCGCTTCCTCGACGCATCCCCATCGCCTCTGCTCGCCAGCCGTGATGTGCTGTGGCGAGTTCGTCGCCGCCGACGCTCCTGATGCCGAGGCCGTGTGCCTCGCTGTGCCTGCGCTGGAGCCTCCGCGCTTCGGCGACCGCCTGGCTTGGCCATGGCTTGGCACTGCCGTGGCCAGGCTGTGCCGCCGTACCGCCATGGTGACGCCGTAGTGCTTCGCTCCAGGTTAGTACGCCTCCATCTTCTCCCTCTCTTCCTCCTCCTCTATGCCATGCTCTAATTACTCGCCTGCCTCTCCTCATGGAGATGCTGGCACTGCCGTGCTGCTGTTGCTTCTGCGCCTCTGTGTGCTTTGCGCCACGCCAGCCCTGGTGCTGTGCTAGCTGCTGCTATGCGTATGCTGCTGCTGTGCATTTGCCATGGATTCTGGCTGCTGCTGCTCTTCTACTTTGCTCTATGCATTACTGTTGTATGCTATACTCCTACTGTGGCCCTCCTGTGATTGTTCATGAACATCCAGTGATGCTCATGGCCTGCTGGCTGGCTCCTGTGATCATTATTGCTACTAGGATATCCTGTGTGTGCATAATCTTGTCCCTGGCTTGATCATTATGCATGATCCTTGTAGTATGCAAGTGCCAGTGTCTCTGTTCTTGATGCTATCTTCACCAATTACTCAAGTGTATACATTTATGGTGTTCTGGCTTGTTTGCTGTGTGCAATTCTTGTAAATTTACAAGTGCCAGTACCCCAGTGTGCTCTTCTGTGGGCTATAATTTCATGATCATGCTCAATTGAGCATTGTTACTGACTTGGCAGCTCCATCCCTTGATGGAGTGTTTCTGGATACAGTCATAAAAATGGTTTATGGTTTAGTCTGTGATTTAATTGTTGCTTATCTGTGGCTGTTTAATTCATAGAATTAATGTGGGATACCAGTGATTGATTCTAGCTTGCCTTGGCATGCTTTAGCGGGCCCTGATGATCAAATGATCATCACTTGCTTGTTGTCTGTGCCTTACTGGTGCTTCTCCTGGTGTCTGTGTGACACTTATACTTGTGCTGGTGTGTGTAAATGCTTACTCAAGCATCATCAGATGCTTGCAGTGAACCATTGGGTCACTGGCAAGATGTTGGTGCTTTGGTTACTTATCTGTTTCATTTATCTATAATTCCTTGCTTTACTAGATGGATAAATGATGTGAACTGTTTATCAGTAATGATCATATAGATGAATTTGATGTAGCTAGAGGGATGCCAACCACTGGTTGGGTACCCTAGCTCATACTGAATCCTACTGGATAATGATGTGAACTTTGGTGAATTTCCTATGTGGATAGGTAGCTGTTGTGACCCTAACAGGCTCTGTCTGCTTAGAAATGGTTGCTCCTACCTCATGGATGCTTCTGTGCACTAATCTTGGTAGTCCTTTATAGGCTGCCAGATTATTTGATGTTGAAATCATACTGGACATCTATCTGTCCATTATTCTGATGGCTTTGCTAGCTGTGTGTTGCTAAGTGAATCTGGTAGCTAAATAGGGATTAGTTCCTTGCTGGATTTCTTTGATTATGTCACTGGTTTGGCATTTCCAATGTTCCCAGGGTGCTTTCCTATTTGTTTCCCTCTTGTTCACTTGCACCAATTTGGCCAGTAGCCATATGATGACTCACATATAGGGTTTCTACCCTTGTGGTGTGCTTGAGATCATGCCTGTGCAATTTATGAACAAAACCATCTGGTTTGTTCATGTTGATGTGAATACCTCACTCCAGCTCCTAGAAATAGTGTGTTGGTGTAGAGGTTTTGCTTCTGGTGGTTGGTTTGACTTGCCCTGCTCCTCCTTGTGACTTGTGCTTGATCTACTCCATGGTTTGCTTCTCAACAGGAAACAGTTCTTTGCTTGAGCTGTTCCTGGATGAGGGTTCTGGCTATGTGTTCTTCCTGTTCTAAGTGTTCTTGCTCTCTGATGACTTACCAAGTTGCCTGTCGATGAATGAGCTATGGTTTGGCTCAAAAAAGGTTATATATGCCTCTCCCTTGCTCTCTCTGGTCGACAGTAGTGGTGATTTCACTTGGTGACTCCTCACAGTGCTGGTGTGCTGTTTAGCATGCACACATGCACTGTAAGCTGCCTGTGTGTGTGTGTGTGCCTGATGCTTTGCACTTGGATGTGAGAGGATCAGCTCGGCAGAGCTGAACCATATCCTCTCCTTTCCATTATTCTTCTAACCTGCCAAGTGGCAATGCCACTTGGCATAATTCTTGTCTTGCTTTGTTGTGTGCAGGGAATCAAGAGTATAATCAAGTGAAGATGAAGATCATCAGATACAAGCATCTTATGAAACTAGACTTGTAATTTAGGATAGGTCATTATTTGTAATCTTCTTTTTCTTATTTGAGCAATTCTTGTAACGTGTTGTACTATTCATTTCTTTTCTCTTATGAATATTGTAATGACAATGTAAATTGTGTGATGATCAATTAAGCTCAAAGTTTTCTCTAATGAGCTTTACTTTACTTTAATTGCTCATATTGTTTATTATTTATAATTTACTTAATGAATTTCCTCACAATTCAATATTCAGGGTAATTATTTAATATTTGAATTTGAAATTCAAATTCAACTTTGGTTTGAATTCAACCATGGCACTTCATTTAGAATTCAGTCATGCAAATTAAGTTTGATGCAAACTCTCCCCTCTCTTCTCAAAACCCTAAACTAGTTAAGTGAGATGCAAGTTTGTCGCACTCTCGAAACCCTAACCCTGTAAGGTGTCGAGAGAGAAACTTGTCCCCCTTCGATGCAGTTTTTGTTTAAAAGCGCGAAATTTCCCCAGAATTTACCATGCAATGCACATCCCTTTCTAAATTCTACCCCTCGATCGTCTCTAAACCTGGGACATTACAATAACGAACACTAATTCATCATGTAGGCGAACCTTAAAGATGCATTCCCAAGTACTAATGAACACCCCACGCTGTCACTTTGAGCATTCATAGGAGGTACTAACACACCACAATTTCATAGAGACATCCAACTCAAATCATAACTCAGTGAATAAGTATTCTGTGAAATATAGCCTAAGAGACCCACACGGTGCACACACTGTCACCTTTACACACGTGGGACAAGGAGTCTCCGGAGATCACATAAGTAAAATCCACTTGACTAGCATAATGACATCTAGATTACAAGCATCATCATATGAATCTCAATCATGTAAGGCGGCTCATGAGATTATTGTATTGAAGTACATAGGAGAGAGATGAACCACATAGCTACCGGTACAGCCCCGAGCCTCGATGGAAAACTACTCCCTCCTCATGGGAGACAGCAGCATTGATGAAGATGGCGGTGGTGTCAATGGAGAAGCCTTCCGGGGGCACTTCCCCGTCCCGGTGGCGTGCCGGAACAGAGACTCCTGTCCCCCAGATCTTGGCTTCGCGATGGCGGCGGCTCTGGAAGGTTTCTCGTACCGTGGCTTTTCCGTATCGAAGATTTAGGTCAGGGACCTTTATATAGGCGAAGAGGCGGAGCCGGAAGGCTGACGAGGCGGTGACACAATAGGGGGGCGCGACCCAGGCCCTGGCCGCGCCGCCCTATCATCTGGTGGCCCTGTGGCCCCCCTCTGCTGGCTCTCGGGTGTTCTGGAAGCTTCGTGGAAAAATAGGATGCTGGGCATTGATTTCGTCCGATTCCGAGAATATTTCCTTACTAGGATTTCCTAAACCAAAAACAGCAGAAAACAGCAACTGGCCCTTCGGCATCTCGTCAATAGGTTAGTTCCGGAAAATGCATAATAATGACATAAAGTGTGGACAAAACATGTAGGTATTGTCATAAAACTAGCATGGAACATAAGAAATTATAGATACGTTTGAGACGTTGTTGCGGTCAAAACCCACCGGCGGGCAGCGACGGGCAACACAGTAGAGCCGGGAACAACTTAGGGCTGCGGCTGGCCCTGGTCCCTCCGAGTGACGGCCCGCAAAGCCTCTGGTACACACATCCGATGCTGATGCAAGGGCGTGCCACCTGACCTATACCTGATCAGGAAGGTGATGGAGATGCCTCGCTTAGTTTCCTGCATGGCATACACGTAAACATTAAATACGAGCCTCGATCGGCTCTCAGGTTATCCTGTGAATCGGCTCAAGGAGCCGATCCACCCATGATTCGTACGAGGTGCACGAATATATGGTGGTCCTGCTTGATCAAGATAAAGCTAATACGATCTACGACGATTTAGGGTTTTCACCGCATAATCGGATCATCCTACTCACGATTGGGCCTCGCGGCCACGCACGGTGATCGTAAGCCGATCCTAGACAAGGCCTAAAAACCAACACGAGGTTGATCCCCGGAACATCCTGTCTAGGACTAGCAAACGACACCCTGCGTGCCGCTGGATCCTCCAACCCTTTGTAAGGCCTAACTATTGCAGATATTAAACTAATCCTTGAAGAACAAGGAGCAACCGTAACGGATCGGATCTACTAAATAATGATCAAGCGGGGTGCCGCCCCCACACCTAAGATAGGTGTGAGGGCGGCTAGATATGCAAGGGTTGCACTACGATAGCATATGATACGAAGAACAATGCTAACCCTAACATATCTTAAGATAACTACGTTGCTCGCCATCAAAAAGGCTTCAGTACGAGCAACGCATGAACAACATGAAGCTTGTGCTGCCTAGATCGCAAGATGCGATCTAGGCAGCATGATGCTTACCGGTAGAAACCCTCGAGACGAAGGAGTTGGCGATGCGCTGAGATTGATTTGTTGGTTGAACGTTGGTTGTTGTTTATTCCATAAACCCTAGATACATATTTATAGTCCAGGGGACTTTCTAACGTGGGAATAATCCCCACCGTGCACGAGACAAACTCTACCTAAACGACACATATCCTACTATATTACAGATACACGGGCCAACTAGCCCAAACTTTACATAACAGGCCGATTCACGTATTTCTTCCACGTATATTCTTCAAATCCATCTTGATCGCGGCCCACCTCTGACTCGGTCAAATCCTGGTGATAACACATGCCCCCCTGGTTTTGATAATGATAATTTCAAAACCACTCTGTTTTTCTACGAAGGGTCATGTCGTGGCAGAGCAGAACCGTTGCAGCATCCTTCATCATGATGTCCTGTCTTCTCAGCTTCGCTGCCATTCGATAGCTTTAGCATCACCTCCTCGGAAACGGCAATGGCATTAAATCTCCACCAGGCTTCTCATTATTTATCCATGCCGATCGATTAGCCCTCTTCATACCCTTCCTCTGTTCTAGCTATCGGCACCAAAAAACCCTCTTCCCCTGTAGCAATGTCTTCCTCTTCCTCTGTCTCCTCCGGCCTCTCCCTCCAATCTTTCTCCTCGAGCGAGCCGGAGTGGAACTCCGATCATGCGCCAGAGGGCGACCTGCCTCTGACCGATGGGGAAGAGGACCTCAAGTTCCTCATCGAAGGGGAGCTGATAAGCGAAAGTGAAGACGACCTCCATCCCTGGGTGAAACCCACTTCCTCCGACGGGAAGAGGAAAGAAGTAGAGGAAGAAGAAGAAAAAGAGGAGGGCGGCCCCTCCTCCCCCGCTAAGCTTCTGCCGGCAAAGCGGTTCCGCGCTTGGGCGGACAGTGAAGACGACGATGATGACGAGGAGGAAGAGGAGGAGGATGAATCCTCCTCCTCCATCGGGTATCCGCCGACAAAGCGCTTCCGCTCTTGGGCGGACAGCGAGGATGATGATGATGACGAGGAAGACGCAGCTCCGGCCGAGGGCTGGGGCAGCAGCGACGAGGAGCTTCCTGGGAGCAGCGCCGATGGCATCGACGACGGCGACGATGAGGACAGCGACAACTAGTAGAGTAGGACTAGTAGTAGCAGTGCACTAGGCACCAGATCCTCCTTTTGAGAGCCATCGGCTCTTTCCTGTAAAGCCGCTTCTTTTTGAATTAATGAGAATTGTTCCTCCAATTTATCTTTTAATTAATCCAATTTCAATTCTCCCGCTTGCCACACCAGGACCGATAGCAACATATCGGATTCTTTTTCCTTAGACGCCCATGAAGCCGGACTCAGATATCGATTAGACCGTCAGTCAAGCACTTCTCAAATTCAGACTGCGATTTGATACCTGACCATAATATTTCGCAATCCCACAGCCGATGACCATTCATCGGCTATTTTGAGAATCCAGTCTCTTTCCTTTTCTTGCAGCAACAGGACGGTCCAAACCCCGTAAGAGCCGACGGCTCCCTTTCCCAGCTCCTCTCCGTAGCTTCAACAGCCTTCTTCTGCAACACCTTACCGCTTTCGGAGAAGGTTACGATACAAGGTCAGCCGATGTCACTCCCATCGGCTCCAAAAACAGAGCATCCACCAAGTTAGTTGCCCCCCGAGCCTTAATTAAGGCGAGAATACCGGCAAGGATGCACAGATCAAACAAAAAGGCTCTGGCCTCAGGTAATCTGGTAATCTGAGATAACCACCATGAAAAGTCAGCCAAACTTGCCCCCGTGGATCATCTTTCTTCTACTGAACGCCGATGTTGTAGATGAAACACCACCAGCTTAATGAGAAAGAGGCTGCCTTGCACGCCTAACTGATATTACTGCTGAACTTGGCGCAAAGGGTTGTCGGCTCATTGTAGCCGAGGCTGCTCTCATTGTTCATCCGCTTCAAGGAAACAGAAGTTTTTGAGGCCGAACTGAACACCAATTTGGCGAAAACGTGAGCCTTGAGCACGTAGCCGGTAGGTCTTGGTCTTGTGTAACTGTACTAGAGTCGATGGCTGTGCATCGGCTTTGTGTCATAAAATTTTTTTTTTACTGGCCGATTTTCTATCGGCCCCCAATGTTTCACTGCACACAGGTTCATCTGATTGGATGCCCCCCGAGCCAAATCTGCCAGGTGACTGCAGATATCGGCTTTGTGGTTAGCCAATGTACCGTATTTGCACGTCGGCTCCGCTAGGATTCGTGTTGACTCTCATCCGCCGACGTGACAGCTGCCCAATAGATCAATGTTGAACGTAAGCAGAACCTGCGGTGAAGATAATTTTGGCCGATTGCTGAAAATCGGCCTCCATATTGATCGAAACGCTCAATGAAGGTCTTGTAATTTTCCTTCATAGATTTTTTGGGGCCGATCACAAGGATCAGCCTCGCCACGTTTGCTCATCGGTTTGCTCTTGCTACACGATCAGGCCGGTGGATGAGACCATCCCAACCTCATCCTTTGTCATGTCGATGCACTCGCTGTCGTCCACCTTGAGTGCATCGTTTAAACCTGGAGCGCTAACCTCCGAAGGAAGGATGAACACCATATTCGTGCCAGCCGATGTATCATCATCGGCTCTCCTTTGCTTGGGGCGCCACTCCATTTTCCGTGGACGACCCTCCTTCTTCTGAACCCTGCGCTTTTGGGAACGGCTGAGTCCGTCAGGGCACCACCTTGGACGGTGGTACCTGTCTTCTTCTTCTTCTCCCTCGTCTTCTAAATCCTCGAGATCTTCCAAACGAGGGGACTCAGCACGTTTGCTTTGTGTTGGGAGAGGCCCTAGACGTTTGAACACGGACACGTTGGCTGCCTCCTTCTTCTTCTGGTTGCATTCTGGGCAATTGCCGATTGTGGGCAATCGGCTCATTCCTGAATCCCAGCAATGTCTGAAGAAGGGGCAGTCCCAATGCCTATCTTCGTCGCCTTGCTCCCTTGTCTTTTCCTTGGCACGGCGCTCGTGCTCCTCCTCATCGCGATCATGCCGACGATGTCTTCTGGCTTCCCTAGCCAGACGATCTCTTTCGTCCTCATTACTGGATCGTCGGTGTTGGTCATATTGACTCACATACTTGTTGAGGAGGTGATCAGAGAGGGGTCGCTGATATCTTATGTTCTTCACTTCTCCCTCTGTGACGTAGCGCTTGCCATCATGACGGAGCCGATCGCGTGGAGCGGCCTCCTCTGTGTCCTTGCTATGAGAGCAACTGCCCTCGTCTCCATCCTTGCCAGCGTGGTGTCCAAGTCCTACCATGTTGATGCTGAACGAGGATCCTGGCTGGCAACCTTCAGGGTAAGTGCATTCCACCATGTTAACAGCGGGGAAGGGTTGGGTGTCGACCTTCATGGCGTACTGGTTGAAAATCAGACGTCCTTGTTCTATCGCCATTTGGATCTGCTGACGCCACACCCTGCAGTCGTTGGTGGCATGGGAGAGCGAATTATGCCATTTGCAGTATGGCTTTCCGTTCAGCTCCTGTACCGTGGGGAATTTGAGACCTTCAGGTATCTTCAACTGCTTCTCCTTGAGCAGGAGGTCGAAGATTTGCTCAGTTCTGGTCACGTCAAAATCAAAACCCCTGGGCGGACCTGGTGGCTTAACCCATTTGCAGGACACGGGGGTTGCCCCCCGAGTCCATTCAGCCACTGCTAGCTCTTGATCTCCCGCAGAAACTTCGTCTTCCTCTGCCTCGACCAGGACTACTGCACGCTTGAATTTGTCCTGGTACAAGTCCGGGTGGCGCTGTTCATATGCCGACAGTTTCTGAACCATGTGCGCCAGTGAGGGGTAGTCTCGTTTGGGAGGCCATGTCCTTGAGCGGCGCTGCAAGGCCCGCTATCGCCAACTCGATCGCTTCCTTTTCAGTCCACACGAACCGAATAACATCGGTTCCTAAGATTCCCTGAAGCGCTGGATGTATTCGTCACGCTTCTCCACGCTTCTGACGTATTTGTGCTAGATCGGCAAGGCCAGACTCGGAAGCCTCTGAGTGGTACTGCGTATGGAACTGTTCTTCCAACTGCTTCCAAGTCCGGATCGAGTCTGGTGGCAAAGAGGTGTACCACCCGAAAGCCGATCCCGTGAGGGACTGTGAGAAGAACCTCACGCGTAGTGGATCCGACACTGAGGCCGTTCCTAGCTGTGCCAAATATCGGCTCACATGCTCGATGGAGCTGGAACCATCCGATCCACTGAATTTGGAGAAATCAGGGAGCCGATATTTAGGTGGCAGCGGGATCAACTCGTACTCGTCGGGGTACGGCTTGGAATAGCCGATTGCCCTCCTTTTCGGCACCATGCCGAACTGGTCTCTCAGTATAGCACTGATCTGATCCATTTGTGCTGGCTGCAGGAGTTGAACTCTGAAGATTCGCCGGGTGGCGTACTTAGCCAGCCATGCTTGCTTTTCCAGCTCTGAGCCAACTGCAGGAGCTGAGCTCTGGAGGTTCGTCGGGGTGGCATATTTAGTTAGCCACGTCTGCTTCTCAAGATCTGTTGCTGACGTTCCTCCTACTTTCCCAGAAGTCCCTGATGTCGCGGCCTGGTTTGTGAGCGCCCAGTTACCGCAATCTGGCACATACGTGCACATGTACCCGTGAGGGATCTCCTTAGGCGCCTCATGCAAGAATTGGCAGTCACTAGGGTCACCACCGATCTTGTAGACGACGAATGCCGGTGAATTCGGCACTTCTGGTGCTGCCAACGCAAATGGCAGCGGTGGACGGGACTGGAGTGGCATCTCTCCTTGGTGTGTCCCGAGAGCCGGTCCTGACGGAGAGTACTGGTGTCTCATGATCTCCTGGATCACCCGGAGAGCGACACGCTCCAAAGTGTTCACCAAGTTCTCAGAGTGGCGGTGCAGCGAGTGAGCCACCAAGTAGTTGATCTCCTGGCGTAGGGACCTGGTGCGTTCTTCTGATGGGGCAGAGAGGTCTATCCCATCGAGTGCACCATCAGGCGTGAACCCCTTCCACCTGATGCCATGTGAACGGGTTCTGTGAAAAGAGCCGATGAGGTCGGCTTCGAGGATTGCTTTGACCTCGTCATACTTCTTCTTGAGCTCGTCGGTCAGATCCTCGTACGTGACTGGAGTGCCGTCCGCCATCTCAGATGTAGATGGCGATGTGGTTGATGAAGAAGCTTGTCCCACCGGGCGTGCTAGAATGTGTTGCAGTCAAAACCCACCGGCGGGCAGCGACGGGCAACACAGTAGAGCCGGGAACAACTTAGGGCTGCGGCTGGCCCTGGTCCCTCCGAGCGACGGCCCGCAAAGCCTCTGGTACACACATCCGATGCTGATGCAAGGGCGTGCCACCTGACCTATACCTGGTCAGGAAGGTGATGGAGATGCCTCGCTTAGTTTCCTGCATGGCATACACGTAAACATTAAATACGAGCCTCGATCGGCTCTCAGGTTATCCTGTGAATCGGCTCAAGGAGCCGATCCACCCATGATTCGTACGAGGTGCACGAATATATGGTGGTCCTGCTTGATCAAGATAAAGCTAATACGATCTACGACGATTTAGGGTTTTCACCGCATAATCGGATCATCCTACTCACGATTGGGCCTCGCGGCCACGCACGGTGATCGTAAGCCGATCCTAGACAAGGCCTAAAAAACAACACGAGGTTGATCCCCGGAACATCCTGTCTAGGACTAGCAAACGACACCCTGCGTGCCGCTGGATCCTCCAACCCTTTGTAAGGCCTAACTATTGCAGATATTAAACTAATCCTTGAATAACAAGGAGCAACCGTAACGGATCGGATCTACTAAATAATGATCAAGCGGGGTGCCGCCCCCACACCTAAGATAGGTGTGAGGGCGGCTAGATATGCAAGGGTTGCACTACGATAGCATATGATACGAAGAACAATGCTAACCCTAACATATCTTAAGATAACTATGTTGCTCGCCATCAAAAAGGCTTCAGTACGAGCAACGCATGAACAACATGAAGCTTGTGCTGCCTAGATCGCAAGATGCGATCTAGGCAGCATGATGCTTACCGGTAGAAACCCTCGAGACGAAGGAGTTGGCGATGCGCCGAGATTGATTTGTTGGTTGAACGTTGGTTGTTGTTTATTCCATAAACCCTAGATACATATTTATAGTCCAGGGGACTTTCTAACGTGGGAATAATCCCCACCGTGCACGAGACAAACTCTACCTAAACGACACATATCCTACTATATTACAGATACACGGGCCAACTAGCCCAAACTTTACATAACAGGCCGATTCACGTATTTCTTCCATGTATATTCTTCAAATCCATCTTGATCGCGGCCCACCTCTGACTCGGTCAAATCCTGGTGATAACAGATGTATCAATCACTAAGACAATGCGAGGGATATTGTTTTGAGTGGGAGTTCACCTAGTTTTTAATTATGTTGAATTAAAATTTGAACTCAATTTGTCATAAACATTAGTCTAAACTATTGCAAATATATGTTGTAGATATGGCGTCCCCAATCAATTTTAACCAGTTCCTAGAGAAAGAAAAGCTTAAGAGCAACGGTAGCAACTTCACCGACTGGTTCCGTCATGTGAGGATCTTCCTCAATGGCGGAAATCTGCAATATGTGCTTGATGCACCGCTAGGTGACCCTCCTGCAGAAACTGAAACTGATGAAGTAAAGAATGTTTACGCGACTCGGAAAACTCGGTACTCTCAAGTTCAGTGTGCCATCCTGTGCAGTCTGGAAGCTGATCTTCAAAAACGTTTTGAGCACCACGATCCACATGAGTTAATCAATGAGTTGAAAACTATCTTTGAAACTCATGCGGCCGTGGAATGCTATGAAGCATCGAAACACTTCTGCAGTTGCATGATGGAAGAAGGCAGCTCCGTTAGTAAGCACATGCTCGCCATGACCGGGCATGCGAATAAACTCAGTGATTTGGGAATAGTGATTCCTAACCGACTGGGATTAATCGTGTCCTTCAATCACTGCCACCTAGTTACAAGAACTTTGTGATGAACTACAATATGCAGAACATGAACAAAGAGTTACCTGAACTCTTCTCCATGCTGAAATCTGCTGAGATTGAGATCAAGAAAGAGCACCAAGTGTTGATGGTCAACAAGACCACCAGTTTCAAGAAACAGGGCAAGTCTAAGGGAAAATTCAAGAAGGGTGGCAAGAAAGCTGCCACGCCTCCTGTGAAACCTAAGACTGGCCCTAAGCCTGATGTTGAGTGTTATTACTGCAAGGAGAAGGGACACTGGAAGCGTAATTGCTCCAAGTATTTGGCGGATCTGAAGAGCGGCCTTGTCAAGAAGAAGAAAGAAGGTATATCTGATATACATGTTATAGATGTTTATCTTACTAGTTTTCGCACTAGTACCTGGGTATTTGATACTGGTTCGGTTGCTCATATTTGTAACTCCAAACAGGAACTAAAGAATAAATGAAGACTACTAAAGGATGAAGTGATGATGCGCGTTGGAAATGGATCCAAAGTCGATGTGATCGCTGTCGGCACACTTCCTCTACATCTACCTTCGGGATTAGTTTTAAGCCTCAATAATTGTTATTTTGTACCCGCGTTGAGCATGAACATTATATCTGGATCTTGTTTAATGCAAGACGGTTATTCATTCAAGTCTGAGGATAATGGTTGTTCTATTTTTATGAATAATATCTTTTATGGTCGAGCACCTGAAAAGAATGGCTTATTTCTATTAGATCTCGATAGTAGTGATACACATATACATAACATTGATGCTAAGCGAATTAAATTGAATGATAATTCTACTTATATGTGGCACTGGCTGCCTTGGTCATATTGGAGTGAAACGCATGAAGAAACTCCATACCGATGGATTACTTGAATCACTTGACTTTGAGTCACTTGATAGATGCGAAGCATGTCTAATGGGAAAAATGACTAAGACTCCATTCTCTGGTATTATGGAGCGAGCTACTGACTTATTGGAAATCATACATACCGATGTGTGCGGACCAATGAGTGTAGCATCACGCGGTGGTTATCGTTATGTTCTAACCTTCACAGATGATCTGAGTAGATATGGGTATATCTATTTAATGAAACATAAATCCGAAACTTTCGAGAAGTTTAAGGAATTCCAAAGTGAAGTAGAAAATCAACGTAACAAGAAGATTAAATTTCTACGATCTGATCGCGGAGGTGAATATCTGAGTTATGAGTTTGGCATGCATTTAAAGAAATGCGGAATACTTTCACAATTGACACCGCCGGGAACACCTCAATGAAACGGTGTGTCCGAACGTCGTAATCGAACTCTCTTAGATATGGTTCGTTCTATGATGTCTCTTACTGATTTGCCGTTATCTTTTTGGAGTTATGCATTAGAGACAGACGCATTCACTTTAAATAGAGCACCATCAAAATCCGTTGAAACGACACCGTATGAATTATGGTTTAATAAGAAACCTAAGCTGTCGTTCCTAAAAGTTTGGGTTTGCGAAGCCTATGTAAAAAAGTTACAACCGGACAAGCTAGAACCCAAAGCGGAGAAATGCGTCTTCATAGGATACCCTAAGGAAACTATAGGGTATACTTTCTATCACAGATCCGAAGGCAAGATCTTTGTTGCTAAGAACGGAACCTTTCTTGAGAAAGAATTTCTCACTAAAGAAGTGACTGGAAGAAAAGTAGAACTCGATGAGATTGATGAATCTTCACTCATTGATCAGAGTAGCGCAGTACCAGAAGATGTTCCTGTGCCGCCTACACCGTCAACAGAGGAAGCTAATGATGATGATCATGAAACTTCAAACGAGATAGCTACTGAACCTCGCAGATTGACAAGGGAACGTGCCACTCCTGATTGGTACGATCCTTGTCTAAATGTCATGATTGTGGACAACAATGATGAAGACCCTGCGACGTATGAAGAAGCGATGATGAGCCCTGATTCCAACAAATGGCAAGAAGCCATGAAATCCGAAATGGGATCCATGTATGATAACAAAGTGTGGACTTTGGTAGACTTACCTGATAGCCGCAAGGCTGTCGAGAATAAATGGATCTTCAAGAGAAAAACAGATGCTGATGGTAATATTACTGTCTATAAAGCTCGACTTGTCGCAAAGGGTTTCCGACAAATTCAAGGTGTTGACTACGATGAGACTTTCTCACCTGTAGCGAAGCTAAAATCTATGAGGATTTTGTTAGCAATAGCTGCATTTTTTGATTATGAGATTTGGCAGATGGATGTCAAAACGGCGTTCCTTAATGGAGACATTGAGGAAGAGTTGTATATGGTACAACCCAAAGGTTTTGTCGATCCTAAAAATGCTGACAAAGTATGCAAACTTCAGCGTTCAATTTATGGACTGAAGCAAGCATCAAGAAGTTGGAACCGACGCTTTGATAAGGTGATCAAAGACTTCGGGTTTATACAGTGTCATGGAGAGGCCTGTTTACAAGAAAGTGAGTGGGAGCTCTGTAGCATTCCTGATATTATATGTAGATGACATATTATTAATTGGGAATGATATAGAACTATTAAGCAGTGTAAAGGGTTATTTGAATAATAGTTTTTCAATGAAAGACCTTGGTGAAGCATCGTATATATTAGGCATCAAGATTTATAGAGATAGATCAAGGCGTCTAATAGGGCTATCACAAAGTACATACCTGGACAAGATTCTAAAGAAGTTTAGAATGGACGAAAGTAAGAAAGGATTCTTACCTATGTTACTAGGCAAGGTCTTGAGTAAGACTCAAGGTCCGGCTACGGCAGAAGAAAGAGAAAGGATGAGTCAGATCCCCTATGCCTCGGCAGTAGGCTCTATCATGTATGCCATGCTATGTACTAGACCAGATATAGCACATGCTATTAGTTTGACTAGCAGATATCAAAGTGATCCAGGAATGGAACACTGGACAGCGGTCAAGAATATCCTGAAGTACTTGAAAAGAACTAAGGATATGTTTCTTTGTTATGGAGGTGACCAAGAGCTCGTTGTAACAAGTTACACCGATGCAAGTTGGAACACTGATCCTGATGACTCTAAGTCACGGTGCAGGTACGTGTTTATATTGAATGGTGCTGCAGTAAGCTGGGCAAGCTCGAAGCAGTGCACGGTGGCGAAGTCATCAACAGAATCGGAGTACATAGCGGCTTCAGAGGCTTCATCAGAAGCGGTATGGATGAAGAGGTTCATTGTAGAGCTCGGTGTGGTTCCTAGTGCATTGGACCCGTTAGTCATATACTGTGACAACATGGGTGCCATCGCCAAATGCACAAGAACCAAGGTCACACAAGAGGCTGAAGCATATCAAGCTGCGTTATCATTCGATTCGCGAGTACATCGAAGATGGAGAAGTAAAGATTTGCAAAGTACACACTGATCTGAATGTAGCAGATCCGTTGACTAAAGCTCTCCCTAGGGCAAATCATGACCAACACCAGAATGCCATGGGTGTTAGGTACCTTACAATGTAATCTAGATTATTGACTCTAGTGCAAGTGGGAGACTGTTGGAGATATGCCCAAGAGGCAATAATAAAAGTGGTTATTATATATCTTTATGTTTATGATAAATGTTTATATACCATGCTATAATTGTATTAACCGAAACATTGATACATGTGTGTTATGTAAACAACAATGAGTCCCTAGTAAGCCTCTTAACTAGCTTGTTAATTAATAGATGATTAGTTTCATAATCATGAACATTGGATGTTATTAATAACAAGGTTATATCATTGTATGAATGATGTAATGGACACACCCAATTAAGCGTAGCATAAGATCACATCATTAAGTTATTTGCTATAAGCTTTCGATACATAGTTACCTAGTCCTTATGACCATGAGATCATGTAAATCACTTATGCTGGAAAGGTACTTTTATTACATCAAACGCCACCGCGTAAATGGTGGTTATAAAGATGGGATTAAGTATCCGGAAAGTATGAGTTGAGGCATATGGATCAACAGTGGGATTTGTCCATCCTGATGACGGATAGATATACTCTGGGCCCTCTCGGTGGAATGTCGTCTAATGTCTTGCAAGCATATGAATAAGTTCATAAGAGACCACATACCACGGTACGAGTAAAGAGTACTTGTCAGGAGACGAGGTTGAACAAGGTATAGAGTGATACCGATGATCAAACCTCGGACAAGTAAAATATCGCGTGACAAAGGGAATTGGTATCGTATGTGAATGGTTCATTCGATCACTAAGTCATCGTTGAATATGTGGGAGCCATTATGGATCTCCAGATCCCGCTATTGGTTATTGGTCGGAGAGAGATCTCAACCATGTCTACATAGTTCACGAACCGTAGGGTGACACACTTAAGGTTTGATGTTGTAATAGTAGAACTTGAATATGGAATTGAGTTCGAAGTATTGTTCAAAGTCTCGGATGAGATCCCGGACATCACGAGGAGTTCCGGAATGGTCCGGAGAATAAGATTCATATATAGGAAGTCATTTTATAAGTTTGAAAATGATCCGGTGCATTTATGGAAGGTTCTAGAAGGTTCTAGAAAAATCTGGAAGAAATCACTAAGGAAGGAGGAGTCCCGGAGGGACTCCACCTCCCCATGGCCGGCCAACCCTAGAGGGGGGAGTCCAAGGTGGAAGGTTTCCCTACTACATGGAAGGTTTTGGGTTCAGGTCTTATTCGAAGACTTGTAGTCCAACACTTGGGGTTCCACCTATATAATGAGGGGCCTAGGGGAGGGGGCCGGCCACCACAAGCCACCAAGCTGGCCGCACCCCTTGAGGCCGGCCACCCCCTCTCCCAAACCCTAGTCGCCCCTCTCTCCTCCACCTCTCCCGCACGCTTAGCGAAGCTCCGCCGGAGTTCTCCATCGCCACCGCCACCACGCCGTCGTGCTGCCGGAGTCAAGGAGGAGCTACTACTTCCGCTGCCCGCTGGAACGGGGAGAAGGACGTCGTCTTCATCAACACCGAACGTGTGACCGAGTACGGAGGTGCTGCCCGATCGTGGCGCCGTGATCAAGATCTTCTACGCGCTTTTGCAAGCGGCAAGTGATCGTCTACCGCAGCAACAAGAGCCTCATCTTGTAGGCTTTGGAAATCTTCAAGGGTGAGTCTCGATGATCTCCCCGTTGCTCCCGTCTTCTAGATTGCATCTTGGCTTGGATTGCGTTCTTGCGGTAGGAAATTTTTTGTTTTCTATGCAACGAATCCCTACAGGAAGGGGTCACCGCACTCTATCTGTTGGGTCGCGTCGATGGGTTATGCCCCATGTATGCGTGCGTTTGTTTGGACATCCTCGATATGTTCGCGTCAGTTCGCTAGAGATGCCCTAAGCTCCTCCCCCCCCCTCGGAAGGCGCATGGAGTTGTGTGACCCACATATTTGTAAAATCCAGTCGGTTTTCTTTGTTGAAGTGGTTTCAAGTATGCCTCTTTCGATCTAGTGGTCTCATCTTTGATGATGATTAATGTTGTGGTACACTGGTTCTTTATACCTTACCATGACGAATTTTTGGATGTCTACTAAAAAAATTCTCTGATACGACCCGATTGCTGGTCCTGTTAGTTTTTTATGTTCATAATTAGTGAACTTTTACGAGAAAAAATAGAACACTGAGCATGTCAGTGTCAAAAGAAAAATATGGCACAAAGCTCTCCCGTCCTTCAATCAAATTTGAAATTGGTGGCTCAAAGAAGATGATTTTCAGCCTCATGGAAAAAATTCCTGGCAGCAATCTATAGGGAAGCCTTATCACTGCAGAACTAATCAATTGGCTAACTCTTTGAAAATTTGGTGCAAAAAGAAAAAAACCTTTACAGGAGGAATTAAAGGAGCTGAAAGGAGAAATTTTAAAGCTACAATGTGTTCCTCCAAGCCAACAAGATCTTTCAAAGGAACAACAACTAGTCACCAGGTATGAACAAACAACTACTAAACTAAATGAGTTCTATGTGCAGAGAGCAAAGAAAAGTTGGGTGAAAGATGGTGACAGAAACACTGCTTTATTTCATAGAGCAGTAGCAAGAAGAAGAAGAAATTCAATCATGTCCATAAGATATGAACATAATGTAACTCATTTTATGCCTCACCAAATAGCAAACACTTTTGTTCTGTATTTCAGATCCATTTTTACGTCTCAAACCACTCAACAAGTCGGTCAAAGAACTCCCACATCTCCTCCTCAAAGCAATGACTTCACATACTCAATCCCAACAAAGGAAGAAATTTGGGAAACTCTAAAAGGTATGAAAATGAATGCTTAACCTGATCCTGATGGTTTTAATGTTGAATTTTATTTAGCCACTTGGAATTGGATAGGAGATGATGTGCATTCTATAATACAAAATTTCTTCCACACTGGTGCTCTTCCTCCTCAATCAAATAAAACTCATATTGCTCTAATTCCAAAAAAGCGTATCTCTCAGGTGCCATCGGATTATAGACCTATAAGCCTTTGCAATGTTATTTATAAAATCATCACAAAATGTCTAGCAAATAGGCTAAAACATCATCTGCCAGATCATATTCACCCATCTCAACAAGCTTTCATTGAAGGAAGAAGAATTAGTGACAACATTATTATAGCACAGAAAATCACTCACTCTTTCCAGCTTTCTTCCTGGAACCAAAAGGCTTTCATGTTAAAAATTGATCTAGCCAAAGCTTTTGATATGTTGGAATGGAACTTCATTCTGCTGGCTCTTGCGCGTAAAGGGTTGCATGGTCATTTCATCAAGCTCATACATACTTGCATTTCGACCCCTTCTTTCTCTGTTATTATCTGATGAGGACATCCCTACCTCACTACTACCTCCGTCATTACCAACTGAAGATGAACCTGCTGTGAAGCTCAAGTCCAATGAAGTCAGGATTGGACCAATGACACGAGCTCGTGCGAAGCTACTTAAACAACAGGTGAACTTGTTCCTAAACGATACCTTGATTGATGAGAATTTTATACTACCTAAGTCCTATTACTTATGTATCATCAGGTATGAAGAGGAGACAAGCATCGCACGAGGAGGAGAGGAGCAGCTGGACGTGAAGATGGACGTGAAGCTAGACAAGGAGCTGGACATGAAGATATCTCATGGACGCGTGAGGGAGGAGCGGGAGGAATGCGCGAGAGGAGAAGAAGAAGTCCAGGCCGGTCCAGCGCCCGGTCAGACCGGCCCCCACGCCGGGCCGCCCGGTCCCTGGCCCGGTCGACCGGCCGCCAACCGGCCGCCAACCAGAGGGAGTGCATCGTACCGGGCAGAAACCGGAAACTTCGCAGTTTCCCGGTTGGCGACCGGTTGACCGGACCACCGACCGGACCGGCCGGTCCACAGCCCGGTCGACCGGATTCCGCACCGGACCGATCCGAGTCTGTCTCGACCAGATCTATTCTGGGTCAGTTTTACTTGTATTTTTCGACCAGAACTCGTCCCGGACGCCTATATAAGTGCCTTGGACGACCCCCTAGCGGCTTTAGACCACGTTTAAGATAAACCCTAGTTCTTAGTTGTTTGCTCTGCAAAACTATTGAATTCCCTACACCATATTGCTTGGATATTGTGTAGAACCTGTTTAAGTCTTGTGTGATCTGCTGTTCCATTGGGAATTAGATGGTTGCAACTTACCGCTTCGTGGTCGGCGGCTACGTGCGCAAGTGTGTGGAGTTGCGAATATCTTGCAGGGTTGAGAGTTGTTGCATCTGGCGACAGGGACCAATCGAGAGATCTCGTTGCGTCATACAAGTTATCATCCACTACATCGTCGTGTTTCTCCGCTGCCATCACCCCGTGATCATCATCACCACCTTGCTTACTGAGAAGATCGGGCCACCCCTAATCATCTTGGTATCAGATTTCCAGTTTTCCTCGGTAAGCCATCCACAATCCACCCCATAGTTGAGTTGTGAGTGTTTTCCTATCCAGAAAAAGCCATAAAAAGTTAGGGTTAGGGTTTGCCATAGCCTTAGATTGCACTAATTTCGAGTTTTAGTTGCTTTTCGTAGTTGTTTTTGCGTATCTTTATCTTTCATCTAGTAGAATTGTTAGGGTTTGTGTTTTCTCTATCATCTAGTTTATCATAGTGTGTCAGTTTTAGTTACTCCGAGTCCACATCGCGTACAGTGTGCTTGTTCCCAACCATAGACACAGCCTATCGATATAACGTGACTAGGAACTTCCCCAGAAGAGACTAGTTTTACCGCTCGACAGGCTGCTCATTAGGGTTTTGGTGCTTTGCATATCTTGTTGGCCGTGTTATCAAGGAGTTGAGTCATAAATTCAAAAAAAAAAAAGAGAAATTTGACAAGAAGCAAAAAGAGCTACATAGCTGCGTGTGTTATACAAAAAGAAAAATCCAAAAAGAAAAGTGACGTGCTAGTTGGATCAAGTGAAGGCCTAAGTTTACTTTACTGCACCCGTAGTTGAGCAATCTTGTGCCTGTCTCGTTGAGCTTTGCTAGCGTCTCTCTAGTGCATTGCAATATTTCCTCCATATAGTTGCATTGCCCCATTATATCGCCTTGTGTGAGTATCTTTGGTTGTCTACGGTCAGCGCTAGAGCTTGTTATTGGTGCAAATAGGTAGCCTACCTACAGCCCCACATATACCCTGCTTTGTCGTGTGATTGTTCTTATACCCTTGATATTCGCTTCGCTACATCCGTGCACTAGCTGTTTCTACAAGTGGTAAGCAATACTAATTTACTTTGGAACGGTAAGATTTCCTTTTCTTATCAGTTTTGAGTGAGTTGTGAGAGTACCACCATATATTTTTGATTTAGTGCACTAACCTACTAATCATGTCTGCTAGTGATAATAAGATTGTTAACCAGGAAAACAAGAATTCGGCAGATATCATCACATGGAGGGAGTATGAAGCTCTTCGTAATGAGATGCGACGTGAATTCCGCACTAAGGATGATGAGCTTAAGGGAACAGTTGACGAGATCAAACAAACGCTGGATGCTACTAATGTCACCGTCACTGGATTGGCTGATCAAATGACGGATATCCAGCGCAGTATTGCAGATATCCGCCTCGCTATTGAGAATTTGACTGCACAACAACAACAGCAAGACGATGATGAAGATCCTGAGCTGGAAGATGACGCACACAATGCTCGTGGTGCGCCTCGTGGTCATCGTCCTCGTGGTTGGGTTCCGCTTGGCCGCAATGGTCGTGGACAAGATGAAGAAGATGGATTGGGTAAGCCCAAGTTCTCCATACCCAAGTTTGAAGGAGGAGCTGATGTTGAAGAATATCTCACTTGGGAGCTCAAGATTGAGAAGTTATGGAGCTTACATCCCAACTATTCTGAAGATAAGAAGATCAAGCTTGCTTCTTCTGAATTTGATGGTTATGCATTGCGTTGGTGGGATTCTTTGGTTCGTAATCGCGACGAAGATGGTGCACAACCTATCCGTACATGGCGTGCTATGAAGGAGGTTATGACTTCTCATTTTGTGCCTACAAATTACTTGCGGAATATCTTTGATAAGCTAACACTATTGAGGCAAGGTGTCAAGACTGTTGATGAGTACTACATGGAGATGGAGATGCTTATGCAGCGTGGTCGTGTCCGTGAGTCTCTAGAGATGACAATGCAGCGTTTTGTCAATGGATTGAAGTATGATGTTAAAGGCATTGTTCGTCATTACACCTAAACCAACATGAATCAATTGTTACATCATGCAAGAGAAGCTGAATCACAGTTGGCTGAAGAAGCAAAGGTTAAGGGACGTGCTACGGGAGGTGGGCGTTTTACACCCCGTGCGCCTTCTACAGCGCCGGCGCCTTCGACGCGCTCTGCTCCTTACTCTACTCCGCCTAGCAAACCGGTCTCCAATGTGTCTAATGCAAAGAAGTCCGAATCTGCTGGAAGTACGAGTGGTTCTAGCATGTCTACAGCGCGCAACCGCGATATGCTTTGCCATACATGTGGTGGCAAGGGTCACTTCAAGAGAGATTGTCCTAACCGCAAAGTCATGATTATCAATGAGGACAATGAGTATGAGACTGGAGATGATGTTGATCCAAATGCTCCAGACGATGATGACTATGACACTGATGGTGAAGATGCATATCCTTCTGATGCTCGTACCATTGTTGTGTCGCAGCGTGCTCTTAATGTGTTGCCTAGTGCATCTACTCAGCGCTGCAATTTGTTCCAAACCAAAGCTTTAGTTGGTCCTGACAAGGCTTGCAAGGTCATTATTGATGGCGGGAGTTGTCGCAATTTAGCAAGCAAGGAGTTATGTACTAAGCTGAAGTTGAAGTACCTACCGCACCCGCATCCATATTATATTCAGTGGTTGAGCGACAATGGTGAGATGAAGGTAAACAACATGGTGCGTGTTGAGTTTGCAATTGGACCGTATAAGGATTGCATTGATTTTGATGTGGTTCCTATGACGGTTTGTCACCTCTTATTGGGTCGGCCTTGGCTCTATGACCGTTCCGTGCAACACAATGGCCGAGCCAATACATATCACTTGGAGTACAAGGGCAAGAAAATTAACTTACAGCCTATGTCACCACAACAAATTGTCAATGAGTCTCGTCAGAAGATTGAAGTGAATTTGGAGGATGCACCTCTAGATAGGCGAGAGAATTGTAATGTCGTGAGTGATATAATGAAAAGTGAGAGAGTGAATTCCTTAGTTTCATTAGCCACCAAAGAAGACATGAGAGAATTTAGTGAGGATCCTACGGCCATGCCTCTTGTGCTTTTGTACAGGGGTACGGTCTTGGTTACTAACGACATGACCCCTCTTCCTCTTGGTGTTTCTAATGTTTTGCAGGAATTTGGCGACGTGTTTCCGGAGGAGGTACCCGCAGGACTACCACCATTGTGAGGTATTGAGCATCAAATTGACTTGATTCCCGGAGCTTCGCTGCCCAATAGGGCGCCATATCGCACTAATCCTGAAGAGACGAAGGAGATACAGAAGCAAGTACAAGCGCTACTCGACAAAGGTTATATTCGCATAAGCCTTAGTCCTTGTGATGTTCCTGTTATTTTAGTTCCTAAGAAAGATGGTACATGGCGTATGTGCGTAGATTGTAGAGCTATAAACAACATTACTATTCGATATCGTCATCCTATTCCCCGTTTAGAGGATATGTTAGATGAATTGAGTGGTGCTGCTGTGTTCTCTAAAATTGATTTGCGTAGTGGTTATCATCAAATTAGGATGAAAGAAGGGGATGAGTGGAAAACAGCCTTTAAAACAAAATTTGGTTTATATGAGTGGTTAGTAATGCCTTTTGGGTTAACTAATGCACCTAGCACTTTCATGAGACTGATGAACCATGTTTTGCGTGAATTTATTGGCAAATTTGTGGTTGTCTACTTTGATGACATATTAATCTACAGCCGCAATGAATCTGATCATACTATACATATTCGACATGTTTTGCAAGTGTTGCGTGATAATCAACTCTATGGTAATCTTGAGAAGTGCACATTTTGCAAAGATAAGGTCATATTTCTGGGTTATGTTGTCTCTAAGCATGGAGTAGATGTAGATGTGTCTAAAATTGAAGCTATTCAAAATTGGCCTACTCCCATGAATGTGAGTCAAGTAAGAAGTTTCCATGGTCTAGCTGGGTTTTATCGCAGATTTGTGCCCAACTTTAGTACTATTGCTGCACCGTTGAATGATTTGACTAAAAAGGGTGTTGTTTTTGAGTGGGGCGCAGCCCAAGATCATGCTTTTGATGAACTTAAGAGATTGTTAACTTCTGCACCGTTGCTTGCACTTCCTGATTTCAATAAGCAATTTGAGATTGAATGTGATGCTAGTGGTATTGGAATTGGTGGTGTGTTGATGCAAGAGGGTCACCCGATTGCATATTTTTCTGAGAAACTTTCAGGTGCTAAGTTGAACTATCCTATATATGATAAAGAATTGTATGCTTTAATTAGAGTTCTTGAGGTTTGGCAACATTACTTGTGGCCAAAAGAATTTATCATACATTCTGATCATGAAGCTTTAAAATACCTGAAAGCCCAATCTACTTTGCATAAGCGTCTAGCTAAGTGGGTTGAGTTCATTGAGTCTTTTCCATATATTATTAAGCATAAGAAGGGAAAAGATAATATTGTTGCTGATGCTCTATCTAGGAAGAATATGCTATTAACTCAACTTGATGTTAAAATTCCTGGTTTAGAGATACTATGTGATTTGTATGCTACTGATCATGATTTTGCTGAACCATATCACTTATGTGCTCTTGGTAAAGCATGGGAAAAATATCACATACATGATGGGTTCTTGTTTAGAGCTAACAAACTATGTGTTCCAGAATCGTCTGTGCGTTTGCTCTTATTGCAGGAATCACATGCTGGAGGTTTGATGGGTCACTTTGGGCGTGAGAAGACGCTACTCATGCTAGCTGACCACTTTTATTGGCCAAAGATGAGGCGGGACGTGGATAAATATGTGAGGAGATGCATTACTTGCAACAAATCCAAGTCCAAGCTGAAGCCTCACGGTTTGTATACTCCTTTACCGGCACCTACTACACCATGGGAGGATATTAGTATGGATTTTGTGTTGGGTTTGCCGCGTACTAAGAGAGGCCATGATTCTATATTTGTGGTAGTGGATAGATTTTCTAAGATGTCCCACTTTATTGCCTGCCACAAGAGCGACGATGCGTCGCATATTGCTAACCTGTTTTTCAGGGAGATTGTACGTCTACATGGAGTCCCGAAGACTATTGTTTCTGATCGTGACGTCAAGTTTATGAGCTACTTCTGGAAGACGCTTTGGAGAAAGCTGGGGACGAAGCTGCTGTTTAGCACTACTTGTCATCCCCAAACTGATGGTCAAACTGAAGTGGTGAATAGAACATTGTCACAACTGTTGAGATCCATGATCAAGAAGAACCTGAAGGAGTGGGAAGAGTGTTTGCCACATGTGGAGTTTGCTTACAACAGGGCGGTACATTCTACCACGGAGCTATGTCCTTTTGAGGTGGTGTATGGTTTCAAACCCATTACTCCACTTGACTTGTTGCCTTTGCCCATACATGAGAGAGTTAATATGGAGGCATCAAAGAGGGCAGATTTTGTGAAGAAGATTCATGTGAAGACTAAAGAGTTGATTGAGAAGAAAGGCAAGAGCAATGCTGCAAGGATGAATAAGAAGCGCAAGGAGATGTTGTTCAAGCACGGTGATTTGGTGCAGGTACATTTTCGCAAGGATAGGTTCCCGAAGCTGAGGAAGTCTAAGTTCAAGCCTCGTGGTGCTGGTCCTTACAAAGTGCTTGCCAAGATCAATGATAATGCATACTCGGTAGATCTTCCAGAGGATGAGTTTGGTGTCAGTAATTCTTTCAATGTTGCTGATTTGACACCATATGACGGAGAAGACCTTGGAGCATCGGGGTCGATGCCTTTTGAAGGGGGGGAGATGATGAGGACATCCCTACCTCACTACTACCTCCGTCATTACCAACTGAAGATGAACCTGCTGTGAAGCTCAAGTCCAATGAAGTCAGGATTGGACCAATGACACGAGCTCGTGCGAAGCTACTTAAACAACAGGTGAACTTGTTCCTAAACGATACCTTGATTGATGAGAATTTTATACTACCTAAGTCCTATTACTTATGTATCATCATGTATGAAGAGGAGACAAGCATCGCACGAGGAGGAGAGGAGCAGCTGGACGTGAAGATGGACGTGAAGCTGGACAAGGAGCTGGACATGAAGATATCTCATGGACGCGCGAGGGAGGAGCGGGAGGAATGCGCGAGAGGAGAAGAAGAAGTTCAGGCCGGTCCAGCGCCCGGTCAGACTAGCCCCCACGCCGGGCCGCCCGGTCCCTGGCCCGGTCGACCGGCCGCCAACCGGCCGCCAACCGGAGGGAGTGCATCGTACCGGGCAGAAACCGGAAACTTCGCAGTTTCCCGGTTGGCGACCGGTTGACCGGACCACCGACCGGACCGGCCGGTCCACAGCCCGGTCGACCGGATTCCAGACCGGACCAGTCCGAGTCTGTCTCCACCAGATCTATTCTGGGTCGGTTTTACTTGTATTTTTCGACCAGAACTCGTCCCGGACGCCTATATAAGTGCCTTGGACGACCCCCTAGCGGCTTTAGACCACGTTTAAGATAAACCCTAGTTCTTAGTTGTTTGCTCTGCAAAACTATTGAATTCCCCACACCATATTGCTTGGATATTGTATAGAACCTGTTTAAGTCTTGTGTGATCTGCTGTTCCATTGGGAATTAGACGGTTGCAACTTACCGCTTCGTGGTCGGCGGCTACGTGCGCAAGTGTGTGGAGTTGCGAATATCTTACAGGGTTGAGAGCTGTTGCATCTGGCGACAGCGACCAATCGAGAGATCTCGTTGCGTCATACAAGTTATCATCCACTACATCGTCGTGTTTCTCCGCTGCCATCACCCCGTGATCATCATCACCACCTTGCTTACTGAGAAGATCGGGCCACCCCTTATCATTATCAATGGGCAATCATATGAGAATTTCACCAGCTCAAGAGGGGTCAGACAGGGTTGTCCCATCTCTCCATATCTGTTTGTGCTAGCTATAAATGAATTATCCATTCAACTCCAACATAGTCTTGCTCAAACAAATTTAAATGGTATAACCCTTGGGCCGAACTGTCCACCCATCCACTCTCTTTTTTTTTGCAGATGACTTATTAATTTGTGGCAATGCAACAGAGCAGGAAGGTCTTACAATCAAACAATTCTCCAAAACTTCTATCAACAATCTGGACAAATTCCAAATTGGGCAAAATCATGTATTATCTTTAGCAAAGCAGTGGATAATAACACTCAGACCCAGTTAAAAGCAATTTTCCCTGTCTCTGATATTAATGAAAGCTTTATCCACTTAGGGCACCCTTTGATTCTTCCAGCAAAAAATAGATCTGAAGGCATACAATTGTGTTCTAGCTAAATTCAAATCAAAACTTTCAACATACAAAGCAAAATCTCTCTCTCATGCTGCAAGGCTAGAACTTATTAAATCTGCTTTTTCTTCCATCCCTGTTTATTACATGTCCAACATCATTTTCTCCAAAAAATATTCATGCTAAGCTTACTGCCATTGTTATAAATTTTTGGTGGACCGGCATTAATGCTGACCCTGATCATAAACCCTTATGCCTAGCTGTATTGGACTTCAGTCATAAAAACTCTCCCTCTTTTACAACAAAATTCTTTCTATCAAATTTCCCAAGGAAATATTTCTATTCGGAGCACTCCTTGGTGTAACTCTTGGGAAAATATTTATGATGATCTCATTATCCAAGACCCTCATTTCATTTATCTAGCCAAAGTCCAGGACCTTTGGATCCCTCAAACAAAAAGTTGGAATGTTGATCTCATAGACTCTCTTTTTCAAAGACCTACTGCAGATGCTACCAAAGAGGTCAAAAATATTCCATTTGATGAACCTGACATTCTCTGCTGGAAACTTACCCCAAATGGCAAATGTAACACAAAATATGCTTACAAAACCTGTCTACAGGCCCTTTTTGATGCAGGTTCTCCCAAGTCAGTCCCACCAGATGGGACAGCGCCTAACCTGCTAAGCAAAGTCTGGGAGCATAAAGAGTTGTTACCAATAATCAAAACATTCGCTTGGAGAATCATAAGACGAGCCATTCCTGATATGGATATCCGGGCCTGGTACTCTAGGACAGCCATTGATATGATATTTGGGTCTAAGGTTGTACCAGTAGTTTATTATAATCTTGTTATTAGGAGATAATAATGTAGCCAGGTCATGCTGTGGGCCATCTAGGGTTTTAATAGAGTCTGTTTGACTTGGGCCTGTCCAAGTCGAACTAGGTTAGGCCCAATAAGGGGGCCGGCCGGCCAGCTCTCCCTCTCATATAAGGAGATGGCACGGCTAGGGTTTAGGATAGAACAAGTTTAGTCTAAAAGATTAGGGTTTCCCTATTGCGTGTGATCACGTGTATCATCCCTCCGGGGGTACGGTGCTGCCGTTATCTATTATATCCGCTGCGAAGGTTCTTGTGTTCATCAAGGATTGTCTAGCTCTTGGTTTGAGGCGTATCGTTCATCGATCCGTTGCTTGCTGGATTCGTTCCCTCTTTTCCAGGCTGCGTTCATCGCGTTGTTGGGAGGAATTACTACCCCAGGTTCTCGCTGTGAAAGATCGGGCATCAACTTAGGTGGATTGGCTTGGATCTACTGTATCAATTCCCACATGAGAAAGAGCATCAAGGTACTCAAGGCATATTTCTAATATTTGCTGCAGATGTGGTCTTCAAGAAAATGATATCACTTATTCTTTACATGCACCTTTGCTAGAGCTGCTTGGTTTCAATCTCCCTGGTATCTTAGAATGGACTTAATTACTCAAAACTCTCAGAATTTCCATACCACTGTCTTACAACTCCTAGCTTTAAATCACCCTCATGTTAACATACCAAACATCTTTACATTCCTCTGGTGTCTTTGGAAAATGAGGAATAAAAAATTGTTCAATAATTTGGATGGACAACCTAGTCAAGTAATCATAAGAGCAAATGCTTTGCTTAACAGCTTACAAATTCATAATGCTCCTACTATACCTGACAAAAAATCATGAAACTCCTCCGGAGTTGTTATACTCTAGCCCAAGGATCTTTGTTGATGCAGGCCTAGAAGAAGCGACCAAATGGACAATCCTCTAAAGCAGAAGTTGGAATACACATCACCTGAAAGCAGGGCCAACACATAACTGATGTTTTTTTATTTTAGTCAAGACATCTCCAGTTTCTACGCCAATTCAGGCGGAGGCGGAAGGGCTACTCATTGCAGCCAACATTGCTTCTTCGCTTCTTTTGCAGGACCCTTACTTCTTCACAGATAACCTGGGTTTAGCAAAAGCAGTGGAGGCGCATGGAGGTGCTGATCCAAAAGTCTTGTGGAAAATTAGAAGACAGGCTGTGCAATTTTAGGAATCACTGCAGCTGATTCGTCCAAGGATTTTTCACATAAAAATATCTCTAAATGTTCTTGCTCACAAGTGTGCACAACAGGCAAAAACTCTAGCCAGAGTTTCGCCTCTTTGCTCTTGCAACAATTCTACCCATACATCATCCTCGTGTCCTGTTTCTGTAGCGATCAACAGGTTGCTACCAGCAGGAACAATGTTTGTATCTGTACAATATCTATGAGTAATGAAAATTAGGGTGCTCAGCACCCTACCCTTGTTCAAAAAAGAAATGAAAATAAAGCTACAGTACTACACCAATTGGATTACACAAGGCGGCTGGGCGAGCCGAGCGCATGGGCCATGGACGACGACCTGGCCGGATATGACCTGAAGAGAGGCTGCATAAACCCTTTTGGTTCTTGGGTTTTTTACTCGCCCCTGATCGACGCTGTGGTCAAAGGGAAAGGCGACTGGCACAGTGCCACACCCACACCGTTCTTTTGCCTTGTTTATCCGCGACACAGCTGGTTCGGCCTCGCTTTTTCCCTTGGGTTTCCGCGGCTTGTTTCGGGGGACACGACAGGGTTGACAGCCTTGGAACGGGACGGCCGGCTTCTCCGCCTACGCACGGCTGGATGTTCTTCCACCCACGATTAGTTTATGCCCCCATCATTGCCAGCACCAAACGCTTTCTTGCTCTTACTAATCTGGCCTCGGCCTGCAGCCTTGTCCTCTTGCCGTTTGTTTCTTTTCTGACGAAGCCATGCCAGGTAGAGTCAGGTTAAGAGTGTCTATGCCTAAACGTGTTAGAAAATGGTTTCCTTCTCACAACGAGAAATGCCGCTGGCAGCATCCAGCTCAATGACCATCAGAAACGCCATGTTGAAGACTTGAAGATGGTTGTGGAACAGCAATTCGATCCTGACGAGATCCTTGCCTGCTGGAAATGGGCAAAGCAAATCCTCAGGGTACATGGAGAGGGCACAACTGCCTCCTCTGATTAGAGGAACCGAAAATGGAGAGGTCACAACTGCTTCCTCTGATTATTAGAGGCCATGAAGACGGAGACACTAACAAATGGAGTAACATGGGATTGATGAATGATGACGACAAGTACTTCTAAATATAACATATCCATGGAAGATCCAGAGATGCAATGTACAGACACATTTACAGAGCGGCAGATTGTATGCTTCAGTACTTGCTCCACATTTCTTTCTCCTCATCTGCCCTCCTCCCTCATCAACAACCATCATCAACGATGTCATTATATCAACCTTCTCCTCTCCCAACTATCACAAAATCAAGCTCACTTTGGTTTTTTTTTTTAATTAAACAAATGCGGAATCTGAACCAAAACCCCACAAAACCAAAAGAATATTAAAGAACGGAACAAAAAGATTTATCTTCTTCTATCATCAGGGAACAAGCTCCAATGGCGGTGCTATGGCGAACTGGTTGGTGATTCATGAACAACTGTAGGAGGAAGCCTCAGACGGACTCGCTGGTGCTCTTCACCTTGGACCTGTAGAGGAGCTTCTTCTTCTTGGATGCAGGGTTGTTGATCGTTAGCGCGATCTTGCCTGCCTCCGTCACCTTGAAGCTGCCCTTCATGATTGGCTCCTCGTTGGCAGGAACCTTCCTTGTTTTCTGCACGATGACGGTGTATCCGCCCTCGGCGGCAGGGGTGAACTCCGCGCCGTAGCTAACTTCCCAGCCAAGCACCCGGAGCTCCCACACGATTGTCGAGTTCTGCCAATGTACAAGAACAAACTTAAGTATGAGCAACCTATGCATAGAAAGAGTTCATAATATGCAGACAGTTATTCAGGATGTGCCGAACCCCTACCTCAGTGACAGGGATCTCAATGGTCTCCTTGGATGAAGCTTTGATGGTGAGCTCGGTGACAGAATCAGCGGTGGTGAATTCAGGATCATCTTCCTTGAAGAGGCCTCCAAATTGGACGGGGACTTGCTCCGGCGCAATGTATCTGAATTTTGTTACAGAGGATGAAGAACAATTGAGAATTATCCTTCAAGGATGCAACCATCCAACACAACAGAAACACAAATTGTCAAACATATTTGCTTGCAAATAGTACCTGAAGAGAGTCTCAGGTGACTTGGCCTGGCTGGCAAAGACGAACTTGCTCCTGGTGCGCTGTGTGAGGAAGGGGCTCATCATTTTGTTGGCAGCGAGATACCACCATGGCACGTTGATGAACACCTGCATACCATGATCCAGTCAAATTCATGATCCCATTCTGCTGAAATTACTGTAATCAACCACAAGTTGGTATAGTAAACTAACACTCCAGGCCAGATGTTAAAGTATGAACAAAAGGAAAAGATCCCCAATTCGCGCTATGATTACCAACGCCCACGCTTAAAAGACACCAGTCAACTCGAATTTTACACCATAAAGGTCTACTACCCTTTACCAGAGTGCCCAAAGAACGGGCATGCTTTGGGCCCAATCATTCATTCACTCCCAATGTTGAGCTGTGGACTCATAGAAACTGAATCTTTGGGGCAATCAGCTACTACAGCTAAATTTAGAATTCACTACATTATGACAAATGTTGAATCACAATTACTACTACTGCAGCTGTAAATTACTAGCAATTCAATGCCGGGGAGATCGAGGCGTTACCTTCTTGGCGATGAACTCGGGGTAGTTGTCCTGGAGCAGGGCGACGGCCTGTCGGGTGACAGCGCGGTGCTTCCCGAGCATAGGCGGCGAGTTCTTGAGGTCGGTGACCTGCACCATGGAGCAGATGCCGCTGGGCGCGAAGTCGAGCTGCGAGAGGATGCCGCGCTCCAGGAGCTGGATGCGCCACTTGAGGAACCGCTCCCGCTTCTCCTCGTCGCCGAAGGCCTTCTCGTAGAGGTCCTTGTCCTGGAACTCGCCGTACACGTTGTAGCAGACCGGGTGGCACTCCCTGTCGGCGCCGCGGTAGAAGACCACCTTCTCCAGCTCCGGGAAGGCGAGGTCGGCCTCGAGGAGCGCGTCGATGCCGAAGCGCTTGCGCCACAGCACCGCGGACCGCAGCATCGCCATCGCCTCCTTCACCTTGAACTCGCGCGCGCGCAGGAACTTGAGCAGCACCGCGTCCGTGCGCTCGTCGTTGCCCACCAGCGGCACGCCCCAGATGAAGACCGGCTCGGGCGGCGCGACCGCGTCCGCCTCCGCTTCCGGCGCCGGCGTGTCCTCTGGGGTGGCTGCGGCGGCGGTTTCCGCAGGCTTGGTGACTTCCTCGGCGGCCGCCTCCTCCGTCTTCGGCTCGGCCGGCTTGGCATCCTCTGCCTTGGGCTCCTCCTTGGCCGGTTCTGCCGCTGCTGCTGCCTCGGCAACGACCTCGGCCTTGGGTTCCTCTGCCTTGGGCTCCTGCTTGGCCGGCTCTTCAGTCTTGGCCTCTTCTGCCTTGGCCGGCTCCTCGGTCTTGGGCTCTTCCACCTTGGCTGGCTCCTCGGTCTTGGCGGGTTCCTCCGCCTTGGTCTCCTCGACGGCGGCGGCCTCGGCCTTGGCCTTGGGCGGCGGCGGCGGAGGGGGCAGGTTGAACTCGCCGGCAGCGAGCGCGGCGACGATCAGCTCCTTGAACTCGTCGAGCGCCTTCTTCTCGGGATCAGGCAGATCGGCGACGAGGTTGCTCTCCTCCTTGAAGGATCCGGTGGCCTCGACGGCGCCGCCATCGTCGGCGACGGCGGCCGACTCCTCCGTCTCGGCCTCGGCCGCAGGCTCCTCCGCCTTCTTCTCCACCTCCGCCGGCGCCTTCTCGGCGGCGACAACCACCTCCGGGGCGGCCTCGGCGGCGGGGGCGGCGGCGGCCGCCTGTGGCTGCGTCTCCTCCGCCATCTCCGGGAGCTGCTTGTAGGCTGTGCGCTGGAGGAGGACAGAGAAGGTGGGGAGAGAGAGGGAGCTCGGGTGGTGTTGTGCTGGGGACTAGGGTTTGGGTGGGAGAGATATAGGGGGAGGAGCGGGGAGAGCAAGGCTGTCAGAGTGGGGAGGCCAGCTTTGGTGCTGCTCTCTCTTGCGCTGGCTGGCTGGCTGGAAGAGAAGGGAAGCAGAGCAAGGAAGGTGGCGCCGCACGGTGGGGCCTGCCTCATGCAACGGATTTCTTCCAATTAATGGCGGGGTTTAATGGGCGATTTTCTTACTTGTATGGACGGTCGAGGTTGAGTGACGGATTAAAAAAGAAATGGACGGCCGGGAAGGGGCTTACCATTTACCAGCATTTACATTTCACCACAAAGTATTTACAATTTTTTATTAAATTTGCATAAACCTGAAATTCGCCAATATAGCCAAACCGCAACGATATTCTCTAATCATATTCCACCTATATGACCTATCATCTTTGCCTTCAAACCCCCAAAGACGGTCAATCGCCATTATAATGAACTTAATATGAGATGATCTATGGTTTTGCACATGGATGGTTGTATTTTTTGCTGGGTTAAAACTGAGGTTAATAAAGATGTAAATAACTAGCTATTGCCGGAGTCTACATTTGACAATATAGATCGCGCGTGGGCGTAAGTAGTAACCGTCAAATAAACCCGCAAATATATAGATCCAAAATACAAGATTTTCTCTTTATTGGCGCGTTCCACAACTGTATATTCGCAGTCGATATGCTCTGGGCCTTGGGTTGGGCTTGCGACCGCGTATATCAACTTTGCCTTCGCGCCCCGACAAGGGCAATCACTTTTGCAGGACTGACCATTTTATAATCGCTGCCGAGAACTTCGTAGGAGACGACAAAATGGCGCTTTTGCGCCGAATAACCTCCGGATGGATGTAGGTGTCCACAACACTTATCATGGACCGGAGAGAGTACTATTCTTATATATGTTCAATAAACTTATATATGTTCTCAAAAGAAGTGAATTGGTCCTGCTAAATGGAGTCCCTGGTCCATGGATTCAGTGTAAAAATGGATTAAGACAAGGGGACCTCATCTCACCATACCTTTACATCATTTTCTCCTATATCCTACAACAGCTAATCCTGCTAGCTTTTAACAATGGGAACTTTCAACATCCTATTAGGCAGGACATGTCTCCAGCTACACTACAATACGCAGATGACACAATCATCCTAGGTAAGGCCTGAGTTCATTCAGCTCGAAAAACTAAAAACTCTCCTACAAGAGTTTTCCGTTGCCACTGAACTACGAATTAATTTTCACAAGACAGCTCTCATCCCCATGAATGTTGAACCTCAACTGTCCCTACTACTTGCAGCAGAACTTGGAACACAAATATATTCTAGGAATTTCTATTTTCGTTCCCTCGGGTCCTTAGTTGTGTTCAGTTTTCCCCAGCCGCTTAGTTTTTCCTCAGTTTTGCGTAAGCCCTTGTCTGAAACCCTCACAAGAAGCTCGGACGGGAGGAATCCCGTTTAGTTGACCGTTAGTTGGTGCTAGCAAGTGGTACCGCTGTTGGCGCCCCACAATGGACACGTCTCCACTTATCCAGATCATCATGGGACCCACAACTTGTCCACGTTAGCGCGCCGGACCCACAACTTACCCAGGTGACCGTTGCAAAATGGGAGCCCGAGCTAGCCCCGAGCCCATGCCGTGCCATTACTTCCCCTTTCTTTCCTCGTGCCCCATTGTTCTTCTCCGCCAGCGGCAACCCTTCTCCGGCAGGCGGGTGATGTCTAGTTTCTCTTCGACCTCCCGTTTTTCGTGGCCGCAGTATGGACCCGTGCCTTTGACAAGATGCTCTGACTGCCCATGCCAGGAGCCTCTGAAGCGGTCGATCTGTAAGACGGACGACAACGGCAACCGTGGACGTGAGTTCCTTGCATGCGAGAGCTTGCCATATAGAGAGGGGGTAAGGTTAGATCTCGCTCCAATTGCTCTGGTTTCTCTCGATTTTCTTGTTATTCCCTCGAATTTGGGATTTAGGGCTCACGTTGTTGTTTTCAGATCCTGAAGAAATGCAGGCATTTCGAGTGAATCGACGTGTACGTTCAGAGGCTTCAATTGCAGGAACCAATTGACGCTATTGGGGAGCACAATTTGGGAGGGGGACTTGCTGTAGAGAATGAGGGGGGCTCGATTATGCCTATTGCTCCCAACGCAGAACTGGTGGAAGTGAAGGGAGAACTGAAGAAAATGAACAAGCAGTTAAGGCAGCTGATCGAGTTGAAGAAGCAAGCTAATCGGATGGTTGATTGTTTTTTGTTGTTGTATAATTTCTATCGGATTCTTATCATTGCTCATCAGACACTAGAAGTTGTTACAAGGGATCCCTTATTACAAAACAAGTATTCAGTTACATGTACTTGTAGTTGTTTTCAAAGTTAGTGTGTGCATTGACCGAAATTACCAAAAAAAAATAAGTGTTAGGGAATATAGGAATGCTAAAGATAGTTGATAATTGTTAGAGGGGTGACAAATAATGCATTCACCGAAATCTCACAAATATGTATGTCTCATGTTTATACAAAAATTATACCACTTTAGGGACGTTTCAAATAACCAAAACTATGTCTCAAACTATATTCCCTAAAAGAAAAGGAATGCTAAATAAAGTTGATAATTGTTAGAGAGGTGACAAATAATCCATTCACCGAAATCCCTCAAATATGTATGCCTTATGTTTATACCAAAATTATACCACTTTTGGGCCATTTCAAATTACCAAAACTATATCCCAAACTATATTCCCTAAAAGAAAAGGAATGCTAAAGATAGTTGATAATTGTTAGAGGGGTGATAAATAATCCATTCACCGAAATCCCTCAAATATGTATGCCTCATGTTTATACCAAAACTATACTACTTTTGGGACGTTTCAAATTACCATGGCTTGAGAAAGCAAAGGTTGGGAGGAGTGTCATCTAAAAAATAAAAAAATATAAACTAAACTAAAGTACATGTGTAAACAAAAGAGAAGAGGGATGATCTACCTTGCTGGTAAAGATAACGTCCTTCATGGGAGCCGCTCTTGAAAGTCTGGTTGATGAGGTAGTTAGAGTAACCGCTACCATTCGTTGACAACAACAAACACCTCTCAAAACTTTACTTTTATGCTCTCTATATGATTTCAAAACTTAAAAAGCTCTAGCACATGATTTAATCCCTGCTTCCCTCTGCGAAGGGCCTTTCTTTTACTTTTATGTTGAGTCAGTTCACCTATCTCTTTCCACCTCAAGAAGCAAACACTTGTGTGAACTGTGCATTGATTCCTACATACTTGCATATTGCACTTGTTATATTATTTTGCATTGACAACTATCCATGAGATATACATGTTATAAGTTGAAAGCAACCGCTGAAACTTAATCTTCCTTTGTGTTGCTTCAATACCTTTACTTTGATTTATTGCTTTATGAGTTAACTCTTATGCAAGACTTATTGATGCTTGTCTTGAAAGTACTATTCATGAAAAGTCTTTGCTTTATGATTCATTTGTTTACTCATGTCATTACCATTGTTTTGATCGCTGCATTCATTACATATGCTTACAATAGTATGATCAAGGTTACGATGGCATGTCACTCCAGAAATTATCTTTGTTATCGTTTACCTGCTCGGGACGAGCAGGAACTAAGCTTGGGGATGCTGATACGTCTCCGACGTATCGATAATTTCTTATGTTCCATGCCACATTATTGATGATATCTACATGTTTTATGCATACTTTATGTCATTATTATGCGTTTTCCGGAACTAACCTATTGACGAGATGCCGAAGGGCCGCTTTGTTTTTCTGTTTTTGGTTTCAGAAATCCTAGTAAGGAAATATTCTCGGAATCGGACGAAATCAACGCCGAGGGTCCTATTTTTCCACCAAGCTTCCATAAGTCCGAAGGGGAAACGAAGTGGGGCCATGAGGTGGGGACACAGTAGGGCGGCGCGGCCCAAGCCCTGGCCGCGCCGGCCTAGTGTGTGGCCCCACCAGGACTCCACCGAACTTGCCCTTCCGCCTACTTAAAGTCTCCGTCGCGAAAACCCTACCATGTTCGACGAAACCAGAGAAAACCTTCCAGAGCCGCCGCCATCGCGAAGCCAAGATCTGGGGGACAGGAGTCTCTGTTCCGGCACGCCGCCGGGACGGGGAAGTGCCCCCGGAAGGCTTCTCCATCGACACCACCGCCATCTTCACCAACGCTGCTGTCTCCCATGAGGAGGGAGTAGTTCTCCATCGAGGCTCGGGGCTGTACCGGTAGCTATGTGGTTAATCTCTCTCCTATGTACTTCAATACAATAATCTCATGAGCTGCCTTACATGATTGAGATTCATATGATGATGCTTGTAATCTAGATGACATTATGCTAGTCAAGTGGATTTTACTTATGTGATCTCCGGAGACTCCTTGTCCCACGTGTGTAAAGGTGACAGTGTGTGCACCGTGTGGGTCTCTTAGGCTATATTTCACAGAATACTTATTCACTGTTATGAATGGCATAGTGAAGTGCTTATTTATATCTCTTTATGATTGCAATGTGTTTTGTATCACAAGTTATCTGTGTGCTACTCTAGTGATGTTATTAAAGTAGTTTATTCCTCCTGCACGGTGTAATGGTGACAGTGTGTGCATCGTGTAGTACTTGGCGTAGGCTATGATTGTGATCTCTTGTAGATTATGAAGTTAACTATTGCTATGATGGTATTGATGTGATCTATGCCTCCTCTCGCAGTGTGAAGGTGACAGTGTGCATGCTATGTTAGTACTTGGTTTGGTTATGTTGATCTGTCATGCACTCTAAGGTTATTTAAATATGAACATCGAATATTGTGGAGCTTGTTAACTCCGGCATTGAGGGTTCGTGTAATCCTACACAGTTAGTGGTGTTCATCATCCAACAAGAGGGTGTAGAGTCTAGCATCTATTTATTTATTCTGTTATGTGATCAATGTTGAGAGTGTCCACTAGTGAAAGTTTGATCCCTAGGCCTTGTTCCTAAATACTGCTATCGCTGCTTGTTTACTGTTTTACTGCATCTTTACTTCCTGCAATATTACTACCATCATCTGCACGCCAGCAAGCACTTTTCTGGCGCCGTTACTACTGCTCATATTCATTCATACCACCTGTATTTCACTATCTCTTCGCCGAACTAGTGCACCTATTAGGTGTGTTGGGGACACAAGAGATTTCTTGCTTTGTGGTTGCAGGGTTGCTTGAGAGGGATATCTTTGACCTCTTCCTCCCTGAGTTCGAGAAACCTTGGGTGATCCACTTAAGAGAAACTTGCTGCTGTTGTACAAACCTCTGCTCTTGGAGGCCCAACACTGTCTACAAGAATAGAAGCACCCGTAGACATCAAGCTATTTTCTGGCGCCGTTGCCGGGGAGGTAAGGTAAAAGGCACTCATACTCCGGTCCCAGGTAACTAAGTACTTTTCTGTTGTCGTTGTGTGTTTGCTCGAAGCTATTTCCTTTAGATCCTGCAATTGCATCTTTTTATTTCTTGTTTTACACTAGTTAGGCTTAATGGAAAACAACAACACAATGAGAGATCTTTATGAACTTTATCTTGAATTAGGACATGATGTGTTTGAAGAGAGAATTAAAAAACCCATGGAACTTTATATGTATGCTAATGGGAATGTTATTAGTATGAATGCTTTGAACACCATTGTTGCTAATGCTATGGAAGAATTTAAGCTTGGGGAGGTCGGTTTTGATGAAAATGATCTCTTTAGTCCTTCGGGTATTGAGGAGAAAGTTTATATTGATTATGATATGCCTCCCATATATGATGATTATAATGATAGTGGTCTTCTGGTGCCGCCTACTATGGAGGATAAGTTTAATTATGATTACAATATGCCTCCTATATTTGATGATGAGAATAATAATGATAGCTACTTTGTTGAATTTGCTCCCACTACAACTAATAAAATTGATTATGCTTATGTGGAGAGTAATAATTTTATGCATATAGCTCATGATAAGAATGCTTTATGTGATACTTATATTGTTGAGTTTGTTCATGATGCCTCTGAAAGTTATTATGAGAGAGGAAAATATGGTTGTAGAAATTTTCATGTTACTAAAACACCTCTCTATATGCTGAAATTTTTGAAGTTACACTGGTTTTATCTTCCTATGCTTGTTACTTTGCTCTTCATGAACTTGTTTATTTACAAGATTCCTATGCATAGGAAGCATGTTAGACTTAAATGTGTTTTGAATTTGCTTTTTGATGCTCTCTTTTTCTTCAACTCTTATTTCTTGGGAGTGCATCATTGAAGTTACTGAGCCCATCTTAATGGCTATAAAGAAAGAACTTCTTGGGAGATAACCCATGTGTTTATTGCTACAGTACTTTTGTTTTATATTTGAGTCTTGGAAGTTGTTACTACTGTAGCAACCTCTCCTTATCTTTATTTTATTGCATTGTTGTGCCAAGTAAAGTCTTTGATAGCAAGGTTGATACTAGATTTGGATTACTGCGCAGAAACAGATTTACATGTCACGAATCTGGGCAGAATTCTCTGTAGGTAACTCAGAAAAATCTGCCAATTTACGTGCGTGATCCTCAGATATGTACGCAACTTTCATTAAATTTGGGCATTTTCATCTGAGCAAGTCTGGTGCCTCAATAAAATTCGTCTTTACGGACTGTTCTGTTTTGACACATTCTGCCTTTTATTTCGCATTGCTTCTTTCGCTGTGTTGGGTGGATTTCTTTGTTCCATTACCTTCCAGTAGCTTTGGGCAATGTCCAGAAGTGTTAAGAATGATTGTGTCACCTCTGAACATGTGAATTTTTGATTATGCACTAACCCTCTAATGAGTTTGTTTCGAGTTTGGTGTGGAGGAAGTTTTCAAGGGTCAAGAGATGAGGATGATATACTATGATCAAGAAGAGTGAAAAGTCTAAGCTTGGGGATGCCCCCGTGGTTCATCCCTGCATATTTCAAGAAGACTCAAGCGTCTAAGCTTGGGGATGCCCAAGGCATCCCCTTCTTCATCAACAATTTATCAGGTTTCTTTTCTTGAAACTATATTTTTTATTCGGTCACATCTTATGTACTTTACTTGGAGCGTCTATTTGTTTTTGTTTTGTTTGAATAAGTTCATCCTTGTGTGGGAGAGAGACACGCTCCGCTGGTTCATATGAACACATGTGTTCTTAGCTTTTAATTTTCATGGCGAAGGTTGAAACTGCTTCGTTAATTGTTATATGGTTGGAAACGGAAAATGCTACATGTAGTAATTGGTAAAATGTCTTGGATAATGTGATACTTGGCAATTGTTGTGCTCATGTTTAAGCTCTTGCATCATATACTTTGCACCTATTAATGAAGAAATACATAGAGCTTGCTAAAATTTGGTTTGCATAATTGGTCTCTCTAAAGTCTAGATAATTTCTAGTATTGAGTTTTGAACATGGAAGACGGTGTAGAGTCTTATAATGTTTACAATATGTCTTTTATGTAAGTTTTGCTGCACCGGTTCATCCTTATGTTTGTTTCAAATAACTTTGCTAGCCTAAACCTTGTATCGAGAGGGAATACTTCTCATGCATCCAAAATCCTTGAGCCAAACACTATGCCACTTGTGTCCACCATACCTACCTACTACATGGTATTTCTCTGCTATTCCAAGCAAATACTTCATGTGCTACCTTTAAACAATTCAAAAGCTATTATCTCTTATTTGTGTCAATGTTTTATAGCTCATGAGGAAGTATGTGGTGTTTATCTTTCGATCTTGTCATTTACTTCGGACAGACTTTCACCAATGGACTAGTGGTATATCCGCTTATCCAATAATTTTGCAAAAAGAGCTGGCAATGGGGTTCCCAGCCCCAATTAATTAACTTGCATTAATAGTTCTCTTCACATGTTTTGCTCTGATTCATCAGTAAGCAACTTAATTTTGCAAATAGACACTCCTTCATGGTATGTGATTGTTGGAAGGCACCCGAGGATTCGGTTAGCCATGGCTTGAGAAAGCAAAGGTTGGGAGGAGTGTCATCTAAAAAATAAAAATATATAAACTAAACTAAAGTACATGTGTAAACAAAAGAGAAGAGGGATGATCTACCTTGCTGGTAGAGATAACGTTCTTCATGGGAGCCGCTCTTGAAAGTCTGGTTGATGAGGTAGTTAGAGTAACCGCTACCATTCGTTGACAACAACAAACACCTCTCAAAACTTTACTTTTATGCTCTCTATATGATTTCAAAACTTAAAAAGCTCTAGCACATGATTTAATCCCTGCTTCCCTCTGCGAAGGGCCTTTCTTTTACTTTTATGTTGAGTCAGTTCACCTATCTCTTTCCACCTCAAGAAGCAAACACTTGTGTGAACTGTGCATTCATTCCTACATACTTGCATATTGCACTTGTTATATTATTTTGCATTGACAACTATCCATGAGATATTCAAGTTATAAGTTGAAAGCAACCGCTGAAACTTAATCTTCCTTTGTGTTGCTTCAATACCTTTACTTTGATTTATTGCTTTATGAGTTAACTCTTATGCAAGACTTATTGATGCTTGTCTTGAAAGTACTATTCATGAAAAGTCTTTGCTTTATGATTCATTTGTTTACTCATGTCATTACCATTGTTTTGATCGCTGCATTCATTACATATGCTTACAATAGTATGATCAAGGTTATGATGGCATGTCACTCCAGAAATTATCTTTGTTATCGTTTACCTGCTCGGGACGAGCAGGAACTAAGCTTGGGGATGCTGATACGTCTCCGACGTATCGATAATTTCTTATATTCCATGCCACATTATTGATGATATCTACATATTTTATGCATACTTTATGTCATTATTATGCGTTTTCCGGAACTAACCTATTGACGAGATGCCGAAGGGCCAGTTGCTGTTTTCTGCTGTTTTTGGTTTCAGAAATCCTAGTAAGGAAATATTCTCGGAATCGGACGAAATCAACGCCCGGGGTCCTATTTTTCCACCAAGCTTCCAGAAGTCTGAAGGGGAAACGAAGTGGGGCCACGAGGTGGGGACACAGTAGGGCGGCGCGGCCCAAGCCCTGGCCGCGCCGGCCTAGTGTGTGGCCCCACCAGGACTCCACCGACCTTGCCCTTCCGCCTACTTAAAGTCTCCGTCGCGAAAACCCTACCACGTTCGACAAAACCAGAGAAAACCTTCCAGAGCCGCCGCCATCGCGAAGCCAAGATCTGGGGGACAGGAGTCTCTGTTCCGGCACGCCGCCGGGACGGGGAAGTGCCCCCGGAAGGCTTCTCCATCGACACCACCGCCATCTTCACCAACGCTGCTGTCTCCCATGAGGAGGGAGTAGTTCTCCATCGAGGCTCGGGGCTGTACCGGTAGCTATATGGTTAATCTCTCTCCTATGTACTTCAATACAATAATCTCATGAGCTGCCTTACATGATTGAAATTCATATGATGATATTTGTAATCTAGATGTCATTATGCTAGTCAAGTGGATTTTACTTATGTGATCTCCGGAGACTCCTTGTCCCACGTGTGTAAAGGTGACAGTGTGTGCACCGTGTGGGTCTCTTAGGCTATATTTCACAGAATACTTATTCACTGTTATGAATGGCATAGTGAAGTGCTTATTTATATCTCTTTATGATTGCAATGTGTTTTGTATCACAAGTTATCTGTGTGCTACTCTAGTGATGTTATTAAAGTAGTTTATTCCTCCTGCACGGTGTAATGGTGACAGTGTGTGCATCGTGTAGTACTTGGCGTAGGCTATGATTGTGATCTCTTGTAGATTATGAAGTTAACTATTGCTATGATGGTATTGATGTGATCTATGCCTCCTCTCGTAGTGTGAAGGTGACAGTGTGCATGCTATGTTAGTACTTGGTTTGGTTATGTTGATCTGTCATGCACTCTAAGATTATTTAAATATGAACATCGAATATTGTGGAGCTTGTTAACTCCGGCATTGAGGGTTCGTGTAATCCTACACAGTTAGTGGTGTTCATCATCCAACAAGAGGGTGTAGAGTCTAGCATCTATTTATTTATTCTGTTATGTGATCAATGTTGAGAGTGTCGACTAGTGAAAGTATGATCCCTAGGCCTTGTTCCTAAATACTGCTATCGCTGCTTGTTTACTGTTTTACTGCATCTTTACTTCCTGCAATATTACTACCATCATCTGCACGCCAGCAAGCACTTTTCTGGCGCCGTTACTACTGCTCATATTCATTCATACCACCTGTATTTCACTATCTCTTCGCCGAACTAGTGCACCTATTAGGTGTGTTGGGGACACAAGAGACTTCTTGCTTTGTGGTTGCAGGGTTGCTTGAGAGGGATATCTTTGACCTCTTCCTCCCTGAGTTCGATAAACCTTGGGTGATCCACTTAAGGGAAACTTGCTGCTGTTCTACAAACCTCTGCTCTTGGAGGCCCAACACTGTCTACAAGAATAGAAGCACCCGTAGACATCAAGAGGAAGCTCGGGTGGTGTTGTACTGGGGACTAGGGTTTGGGTGGGAGAGTTATAGGGCGGGGGAGCGGGGAGAGCAAGGCTGTCAGAGTGGGGAGGCCAGCTTTGCTGCTCTCTTGCGCTGGCTGGCTGGAAGAGAAGGGAAGCAGAGCAAGGAAGGTGGCGCCGCACGGTGGCCCCCGCCTCATGCAACAGATTTCTTCCAATTAATGGCGGGCTTAATGGGTGATTTTCCTTCCTCCTTGGACGGTTGACGATTCAGGAGGGGTTAGAAAAGAAATGGACGGTGGGGAAGGGGCTACCACTTACCCATATTTACATTTTTCACCACAATGTATTTACAATTTTTTAAATTTGCAGAAACCTGAAATTTGCCAATACAGCCAAACCTCAACGATATTCAATAATCATATTCCACCTATGACCTATCATCTTTGCCTTCAAACTCCCAAAGACGGTCAATCGCCATTACAATGAACTTAATATGAGATGATCTATGGTTTTCAATACAGATGGTTGTGTTTTTTGTTGGGTTAATAACAAAGTTAATAACGGTGTAAATAACTAGCTATTACCGCAGTCTCCATTTGACAACATATATCGTGTGGGCATAAGTAGAAAACGTCAGATAAACCCGCAAATCTATGGATCCCAAATACAAGATTTTCTTTTTATTAGTGCATTCCACAACTGTGTCTTCACAATCGATATGATCTGCCCTTGGGTTGGGCTTGCGATCGCGTATGTCAACTTTGCCTTCACGCCCCGACACTTGTCGGTCGCTTTTGTAGGATTGACCATTTTATCGTCGTTGCCAAGAACTTTGTAGGAGACGACTAAATAGGGCTTTTGCGCCGAATAACCTTCGAACGAATGTAGGTGTCCACGACAATTATCATGGATCAAAGGGAGTAACCTTCCAACGGGTAAGAGAGCAAGTAAATTCTCCAAACATATAGGTGAAACTTGTGCTAGATGTGGTGGCCTAGAGGATGAAATGCACATGCTTTTTCTCTGCCCTTTCTCAAAAGCTGCATGGTTCTCCTCTCCCTGGTTTATTAGAACAGAGGTTATTGCTGCAAACCATCATTCAGTGGCTCAGATGGTTCAGGCTTTGCTTGCTTCTAATCATCCTCATATCAATACTACTAGTCTATACACATTCTTGTGGTGTCTTTGGAAGGCAAGGAATGATGCTCTATTTGGTAGAAAAATTTGCAGGCCATCACAAGTATTTCCTGTAGCTAACGCCATCATGCAGGAATCAAAGCTAGACGACATGAAGACACAACAGGAACAGAAATCCACTAATGTTATGGACCAACAGCCTGTTCCATTGCATGATTCTTCTTTGGTTGTAGGTAATGCCATCTTCTGTGATGCGGCATGGAAAAATGAAGGAAATGTCCAATCAACTTCCACAGGCATAGGCATCATCATGAGATTGGAAGACAATCAACACTGCCATCAACTACATGTGTCAGCTTTGTCTCCACCGGCATCTTCACCCCTCCAGGCTGAAGCGTTTGGGCTGCTCCTTGCCACCATGTTGGCTGAAGCACTTCACATAGACGAACCAAAATTCTTCACAGATTGCTCTGTGTTGGTGTTGGCAGCAGCGGCAACATCCATCTTCAAAGACGCAGGTCACTGGAACATTAGACCTATCCTTGCTACTATACAGGCATCCTCAACTTTCCATCGTAGCAGGGTATCCCATATCAACAGGTGTTATAATGTAAAGGCACATCATCAAGCAAATCTAGCGCTTAGAATTCAGAAGAGGACTCTACTTGTTAGGTGCCTTTCTTCGGACACATGTCTTTGTCCGGGTAGAGATGTTCTCTCCTTGTTAAGTGTGAGTCCGTTCACACTCCTCTCTGTAAAGTGTTGTTAGATGTAATAAAATCTTTACATGTTCAAAAAAAAAGGGAGTACTATTTTTATATTCAATCAACATATCATGTTCCTATATATGTTCTCAAAAGGAATGAATTAGAAGGAATCATACCCTACTTGCACTCACTATAAAAGATCAAATCATATATATGTATTGCAAACAGAGCTAGTATGATATGGTTTCACCGAAAACCATGATTTCTTCCTTCCCTGGCATACGTGGTGATAGGGCAAAGGTGGTCGATCTTTCGATGAGACGAGGATAATTCGATTTGTTGGTGGAGTTCGTGCTTGACGATCCGACTACACGTGCAAAGCCAATGCAATCGCTAGGACAATCTCCGGGAGTTACTGATCTTGCGGGAGCACGATCAGCCTGACCAGCAAGGGTCTTAATTCCTACCTGAAATCGAGAACAAGTAAGAACTAAAGATGCAATCAGAATATTGCGAATATAGATGAAAGCTTGATTGATAATGGTGGGATTCCGAATAATCGGTCTTGTTCTGGGCGTTGGCCTCAAAAGAAGTACACGTAGTTGCAGCAATTGGCTAACTTTTAATCTAATCAAAATCCAAGTTCTAATGACGGCTACAGAGGGATATATATGGGGGAAGTCAAGGGATTTTCGTCCAACCAGCTAGGTTGGCCAAAAACACCCCTAAATGGGTCTTCCTCCACTTATATGGCCTCTTAAAATCCCCTAAAATACCTAATCCAAAAATACATGGGCCTGGCCCATTTAATAAGGTGACGCAGCACCAAAAATAACTTTTTGGACGAATTTTATGATGGAGTAACTTGTATAATTCATCTAAGCATCGTTGCTTCACTATGGTGGCTTCAATGTTCTGAAATCCTCGCTTGCAACACCATCCTGAATCCTTGCAGGTCTGCTGCCATCTCCATGCATGTTCCTAATCCAATGCTTGGCGTCCATGCTAGATCCATTCCTAAATAATATAAATACATTTGATTTAGGCAGCATCATAGTCTCATATATATTAGGAAGGATTCGTAGTAACGAAAGTACCTAAGATGTGGTTGTAGGAGTATTAGTTGTATCTATCATAGCGATGTCCTCATCATCCTCCCCTTCTTGAATTGAAGTCGTCCTCGACGTAGTCTCATCTTTTTCACCAAGATATGCCTTCAAATCGCAGGTAACCATGTCCTCATCATCCTCCCTTTCTTGAAAGAAAAGCTGTCCCCGGCGATGTTTATTCTATAAACATGCTAACAAAAGAGACAAGGTATATGCATGGTATATGTATATGTCATCCGTTTTAACAGATCTCTCATGTTTCCCATTTAAGTTTGTACATATTCTAGTATCGTAGTAGCGTAGAAGCTTATTAGTCCCCATAAAACATTTATCACAACTCAATTTGCAGATATAAGTGAAGCACATTTTAACTCCTTTCAAATGATAATGCTCATCATTAAACCATCCCAAAGTTGGTAAACCAAACTGTAAGGTCTCAAATTTACTAGCCACACAATGTTGAATTAAACAATATTGCAGCAAGTTATTTGGCATAGAATGAATACCAACATTGGAGGTCATATCAAAATGAGAAAGCATATTCACAAATTCAGGTTTGTTGGAACATCGACTAGAAGAATCATCACACATGATGCAAATCCTATGTACCATAAAAATATCCGCTATGTCATACCGCCCAACCAAATGAAAAGTAACATCAGGGGCGTAGACACTCTTTAAACAGGGAAGTTCATCAATTTTATGTCTAGCATGTGACAAAGATATAGGTGGATCCATCACAACAGAAAACAAAGAATTAGCATGAGAAATCTTAGCCAACACGTCATTGTTCATAACCAGTTTTATATGATCCATACTAGAGTCATCTTTCAAGTCACAAGGTGCGATATCAGGAGCAAGAATTTCAGTTTGTGCACTCATAGATATGGAAGAATGAACTTTTACAATAGGTGTGTTTAACATAGTTGGTATATCAGTTACACAAGTTCCTAACACATGATCATCCTTGGAAACAAAAGTCTCCGTTGGTACACTCATATCAATAGAGGAATGAAAAACAGCACATGGTACACAAAAATCTGTAGGTCTGTCATAACTAGAGTCAACCAAAAGATTGCTAGTCATATCAATGATAATTTCAGTGGGTGCACTCATATTCCAAGACAGATTAAAGTGATCAATTGGTACACCCAACCCAAAATATCTCTTAGCATATAACTCATTTGGGCCACTCGAATTGATAGATGCATGAATGTCCGCAAAAGAAGCACCCAAAACATTTGGTATTGTAGCATGCAATTCAGTGGGTGTACTTAAATCAATAGCAGAATTCATGTCAGTATTAACAATTTTAGTGGACGCATACATAGTCAAAGAAGAACTGAAAACATGACTAATTGCGCTCACAACAACATCAATCTCAGTGGTATGATCACATGGTACTTGCAATTCAGTAGTATGATCCTCTAATACAGGTGGTGTGACCAAATTATTTTTTACCTCATCACATGGTATATTAATATCAACATTGCAATCATCAATTTCAAGTTCATGAACAAAACTAGGAAGCATCTCCATTGTTATATCAGAAGATTGTTTCAAAGTGACAACTCTATCCTCAATCAACTCAATAGACAAATCATCACATGACATATGTAGATCATCATGGAATTCATCAGTCACATGTGGAAGGACAAAATCAGTACCTTTATTTTTACCTTGTGAATCCAACGTAGAAGATGTTCGCAGCGACATGTCACAAGTCTGTGGCTGGGCGACTCGCACAACAATATTCATGCGTGGAACGTTGGAAGAAACAACCGGTGCTAGTGTGCATGACTTGAAGGAGTTGAAATGGTCCACCGTGTTTTCCTGTATGTGTTTCTCAAAAGCACAAGCGCGAACATATATACCAATAGTAGAACGAGGAATATACTTAAACATAACCTTAATATCAGGGTTTAAGCCGTTGAAAAACATGTTTCTAGTACTTTCCTCAAATTCCTTTATATCACAACGGTACATGTAAAATTTAAATTCCTGATAGTAACCATGCACGGTGTTACTACCTTGTTCTAACCGTTTAAGTTTGCGGATCAGTTCACGTTGATGAAAAAGAGGCACAAATTTATGTCTCAAAACAGATTTTAAATCTACCCAAGTAGTAGGTGTATTATCAACATTTTCTTTATAATTCCGGTCCCACCAAACGGAAGCAAGATCAATAAAAGTTTTGGCGGCAATTCTTACTTTCTCATGTTCATTAAAATCATGGCATCCAAAAATATTGTCAACCTCAAACTCCCAATCAAAATAAGCATCTGTATTATATCTACCCTCATAAACTGGTAAAGATATAACCTGATCATGATCTCCTATGAATGGTTGTACATGCATCTCCGTAGTCGTCATGGTACTCGAGTCGATGGTTTGGTCCTCAATTCCTGTCATGGTGAGTACCCAAAAAGCACAAATGTATATGCCTACAAACTACGGAATATGGTGGTTCACGCGCAATTTGTCAAGCAAAATACAAAGCTCTTACAAGTTCTTACCAAACAGGAGGAAGGCGATATGGCAACCAGCAAAGATCAGCTTCTCCAAAGATTGCCAAAGCGATTACCAGGGGTCGACACAATGCACGTGGAGATATCTGTGGAGCTCTGGGAAGGCAAAGTATAGTGATATGGTGGCACAATAATCAAATCAGCGATGCAAATTGAGTAAATGCTCAACGAAGGTACTGTGCTGGTCCTAGGCTAGATCGTATTAGAGACGCGAGCCTAAATCACCAACGAGGTCACGACGCGGCACAAAATGCAAGAGGCAGCTAACTGGCGCTGAAGGATAGAGGCACCTAAGGTAAGGCGCCAATTTTTTTTTTTGACTCAACCCTAGCGCTGGAGGGCAGAGGTCTGTATGGTCGGGCGACCGATTTTTTTTTTTTTTGAACTTTTGTTGCTGTCAAAACCCACCGGCGGGCAGCGACGGGCAACACCGTAGAGCCGGGAACAACCTAGGGCTGTGGCTGGCCGAGGTCCCTCCGAGCGACGGCCCGCAAAGCCTCTGGTACACACGTCCGATGCTGATGCAAGGGCGTGCCACCTGACCTATACCTGGTCAGGAAGGTGATGGAGATGCCTCGCTTAGTTTCCTGCATGGCATACACGTAAACATTAAATACGAGCCTCGATCGGCTCTCAGGTTATCCTGTGAATCGGCTCAATGAGCCGATCCACCCATGATTCGTACGAGGTGCACGAATATATGGTGGTCCTGCTTGATCAAGATAAAGCTAATGAGATCTACGACAATTTAGGGTTTTCACCGCATAATCGGATCATCCTACTCACGATTGGGCCTCGCGGCCACGCACGGTGATCGTAAGCCGATCCTAGATAGGGCCTAAAAACCAACACGAGGTTGATCCTCGGAACATCCTGTCTAGGACTAGCAAACGACACCCTACGTGCCGCTGGATCCTCCAACCCTTTGTAAGGCCTAACTATTGCAGATATTAAACTAATCCTTGATGAACAAGGAGCAACCGTAACGGACCAGATTTACTAAATAATGATCAAGCGGGATGCCGCCCCTACACCTAAGATAGGTGTAAGGGCGGCTAGATATGCAAGGGTTGCACTACGATAGCATGTTACATGAAGAACTATGCTAACCCTAACACATCTATGATAACTACGTTGCTCGCCATCAAAAAGGCTTCAGTACGAGCAACGCATGAACAACATGAAGCTTGTGCTGCCTAGATCGCAAGATGCGATCTAGGCAGCATGATGCTTACTGGTAGAAACCCTCGAGACGAAGGAGTTGGCGATGCGCCGAGATTGATTTGTTGGTTGAACGTTGGTTGTTGTTTATTCCATAAACCCTAGATACATATTTATAGTCCAGGGGACTTTCTAACTTAGGCGTGTACCTAACCGTGCACGGGTAAAACTCTATCTAAGATATGATCTACTATATTACCGATATATGGGCAATCTAGCCCAACTTTGCATATAAGGCCGATCTACGTATTTCTTCCGTATATAATCTTCAAGCCCATCTTGATCGTGGCCCACTTCCGACTCGGTCAAATTCTGGTGATAACACATGCCCCCCTGGTTTTGGAATTGGTAATTCCAAAATCACTCTGCGCTTCCTTCGTTGGGTCATGTCGTGGCAGAACCGTTGCAGTATCCGTCATCATGATGCCTTGCCTTCTCAACTTCTCCGCGTGACCTGGCAGTTTGTTTTTTTCTTCTAGGCACCACTTCCTCGGAAACTGCTGTGGCATTGAATTTCCACTATATCCCCTTTTATTTAACCGCTCCGCACAGTTTATTTCCGCATCTTCTTCGCATTAGCACCCCAAAAGCCCTCCTGCGCCACCATGTCTTCTTCCTCCTCTGCTTCATCGGATCTTTCCACCCAGTCCTCTTCCTCCCGCGAGCCGACGCCGGAGCCAAACCCGGCGGAGGTCCACGCAGCCAACACCCGCCGCGCCATTGAGGCCGGGGAGGAGTCTAGCCATGACTTCTCCATCTGGTCGGAGGACGACAAGTCCCTGACCGACGGGGAAAGCGACCTCTGCTTCCTCGCCGACGGGGAAACGGAGGAGGAGAGCGACGACGATCGCTTCTCCTGCGACTTCACCTCTCCCGAGGAGGAGGAGGAGGAAGAAGAGGAGGAGGAGGATGACACCTCCTCCGATGAGCCGCCGGCCAAGCGGTTCTGCCCCTGGCCGGGAAACCTCAGCGACTTCGACAGCGACGATGACGCTGACGAAGAGGACGAGGACAATGAGGGCCCGGTCGGCGGCCATTGGAGCGACGACGAGCCCGCCGGGAGCAGCGCCGACAGCGGCGACGATGGCGACGACGAGGGCAGTGACGGCCCGTAGATAGGACCTCTAGTATAGGGCCAGTAGCAGTAGATGGGGCAATGTATCCCCTAGTACTTCCTTTTGAGAGCAATCAGCTCTTTATGTAAGAAATCTCGCCTATCAATGAAGAACTTTTCCCAATTTGATTTTGCCGATTTCCTTTGAGCTTAATTTAGCCGATTCCCTCTCATGCTGACCTTGCCGATTTGTCCCCTTTGCCAATGCGTAATGAGCCGATAGCAACGCATCGGTCCTTTAAAATTCACCCTTCCATTCTTCAACTGATGATTTTGAAATCTGGTGGATAATGTAGAATCTTCAGGGAGCCTTTGAATTCTTCCAACCAAACCTAATGGTCTTCTTTAACACTCATCATCTGTGAAGAAGGTTGTGACGAAAGATCAGCCGATGGTACCCCAATCGGCTCCTGAACAGAGCATCTACCAGGCCTGCTGCCCCCCGAGCCTTACTCGAGGCGAGAATGTCAAAGAGGATGCGCCAAAGCCGATCACTTTTCTTCCTTAGAAAGCCGATATACCCCTTCTGTCAACACGGCTGAACTAGTATCAAAGGTTGCAAATCCTCGACAAGAAGGTTCAGGAACCCGGATTGGCTCGAAGCAGCTGAAGAAGTTCTCATTGTTTTACTCCCGCGAAGAAGCAGAAGGCCCCACAGCTGAACTAGACTTGGTGGAGATCCGGTAAACCTCGTATGATTGTACTAGAGTCGATGGCTGCGCATCGGCTTCGTCTCTTAGTTCTAAAGTCGATGCCCTTGCATCGGCTGTAAATTTTTTTTTTTTACTGGCCGATTTTCTCCTATCGGCCCCAATATTTTACTGCACACATGTTCTCCTGCACCTGTTCCATGTTCATCGTGTTTAGGTGCCCCCCGAGCCGAATCTGTCAGGAAATGGCAGATATCGGCTCTGTAATTCGTACGTCGGCTCCGGTAGGATCAAAGACGAACACAAGCAGAACATGAGGTGATGATAATTTTGGCCGATTGCTGGGATCGGCCTCCATATTGATTGAAGCGCTGACTGAAGGTTCTGTAATGTCCCTTCATAGATTTTTGGGGCCGATCACAAGGATCAGCCTCGCCACGTTTGCTCATCGCTTTGCTTCAGTTACATGGTCAGGCCAGTGGATAAAACCAGCTTAACCCTTCCCTTCGTCACGTCGATGCGCTCGCAGTCGTCCAAATTGATACCTGAGAGGGGTTCTTGGCCTGCTGCTTCCCATGCGTTCATGCCAGCCGTTGAAATTTTGGCTGAGTCATCGGCCTGGACGACCTCTACCTCATCTCCATCCCACTGTATTATGCATTGGTGCATCGTGGAGGGAATGCAGCAGTTGGCGTGGATCCAATCTCTTCCTAGCAGCACAGCATAAGTGCTCGTGCTATCAACGATGAAGAACGTTGTAGGGATAGTTTTCCTTCCTACGGTCAGATCCACGTTCAGAACACCTTGTGCATCAGATGCTTGGCCGTTGAAATCGCTCAATGTCACGTTGGTCTTGATCAGATCTGAGCTAGAGCGTCCCAGCCGACGTAGCATAGAGTACGGCATGATGTTGACTGCCGCCCCGGTGTCCACCAGCATCTTATTTACAGGCCTCCCATCGATATAACCTCGCAAATACAGGGCCTTCAGATGTTTGTAGCTCCTTTCTCGTGGCTTCTCAAAGATAACCGGCCGTGGGCCGCAGTCAAGTTGTGCCACAGGTGCCTCGTCTAATCCTGGAGCACTGAACTCCGAAGGGAGGATGAACACCATGTTTGTGCCAGCCGATGTTTCATCATCGGCTTTCCTTTGCTTGGGGCGCCACTCCATTTTCCGTGGCCGACCCTCTTCGTCCAGGGTTCGCTGAACTTTCGCAGCCAGATCAGGTCGTGCCTTCCTTAGCGTATGCAAGTATACCCTTTCAGCTTCCTCCAGGACGCGCAATCGCTGAACCCTGCGCTTTTGGGAACGGCTGAGTCCGTCAGGGCACCACCTTGGCCGGTGGTACCTGTCTTCTTCTTCTTCTCCCTCGTCTTCTGAATCCTCGAGATCTTCCCACCGAGGGGACTCAGCGCGTTTGCTTTGTGGCGGGAGAGGCCCTAAGCGCTTGAACACGGACACGTTGGCTCCCTCCTTCTTCTTCTGGTTGCATTCTGGGCAATTGCCGATTGTGGGCAATCGGCTCATTCCTGAATCCCAGCAGTGTCTGAAGAAGGGGCAGTCCCAGTGCCTGTCGTTGTCATCTTGCTCCCTTGATTTTCCTTTGGCACGGCGCTCGTGCTCCTCCTCATCGCGATCATGCCGACGATATCTTCTGGCTTCTCTAGCCAGACGATCTCTTTCATCATCATCGCTGGATCGTCGGCGTTGGTCATACTGACTCACATACTTGTTGAGGAGGTGATCAGAGAGGGGTCGCTGATATCTTATGTTCTTCACTTCTCCCTCTGTGACGTAGCGCTTGCCATCATGACGGAGCCGATCGCGTGGAGCGGCCTCCTCTGTATCCTTGCTACGAGAGCAGCTGCCCTCGTCTCCATCTTTGCCAGAGTGGTGCCCAGGTCCTACTATGTTGATGCTGAACGAGGATCCTGGCTGGCAACCTTCAGGGTAAGTGCATTCCACCATGTTAACGGCGGGGAAGGGTTGTGTGTCGACCTTCATGGCGTACTGGTTGAAAATCAGACGTCCTTTTTCTATCGCCATTTGGATCTGCTGACGCCACACCCTGCAGTCGTTGGTGGCATGGGAGAGCGAATTATGCCATTTGCAATATGGCTTTCCGTTCAGCTCTTGTACCGTGGGGAATTTGAGACCTTCGGGGATCGTCAACTGCTTCTCCTTGAGCAGGAGGTCGAAGATTTGCTCAGTTTTGGTCACGTCAAAATCAAACCCCACAGGCGGGCTGGTGGCTTTACCCATTTGCGGGACACGGGGTTCCCCCGAGTCCATTCAGCCACTGCTACCTCTTGATCTCCCGCAGAAACTTCGTCTTCCTTTGCCTCGACCAGGACTACTGCACGCTTGAATTTGTCCTGAGTACGAGTCCGGTGGCGCTGTTCATATGCTTGATTTCGAACCATGTGCGCCGGTGAGGGGTAGTACGCAGGAGGCCATGTCCTTGAGCGGTGTTGCAAGGCCCGCTACTGCCAACTCGACTGCTTCCTTTTCAGTTATACGAACCGAATAACATCGGTTCCTAAGATTCCTGAAGCGCTGGATGTATTCTGTCACAGTTTCTCCACGCTTCTGACGTAGTTGTGCTAGATCGGCAATGCCAGACTCGGAAGCCTCTGAGTGATACTGCATATGGAACTGTTCTTCCAACTGCTTCCAAGTCCGGATGGAGTCTGGTGGCAACGAGGTGTACCACCCGAAAGCCGATCCCGTGAGGGACTGTGAGAAGAACCTCACGCGTAGTTGATCCGACACTGAAGCCGGTCCTAGCTGTGCCAAATATCGGCCTATGTGCTCGATGGAGCTGGAACCATCTGATCCACTGAATTTGGAGAAATCAGGGAGCCGATATTTAGGTGGTAGCGGGATCAATTCGTACTCGTCGGGGTACGGCTTGGAATAGCCGATTGCCCTCCTTTTCGGCACCATGCCGAACTGGTCTCTTAGTATGGTGCGATCTCGATCCATTGTCTTGGCTGCAGGAGTTGAACTCTGAAGATTCGCCGGGGTGGCGTACTTAGCCAGCCATGTTTGCTTCTCCAGCTCTGAGCCAACTGCAGGAGCTGAGCTCTGGAGGTTCGTCGGGGTGGCGTACTTGGTCAGCCACATCTGCTTCTCAAGATCTGTCGCTGACGTCCCTCCTGTTTTCCCCGGAGTCCCTGATGTTGTGGCCTGGTTTGTGAGCGCCCAGTTACCGCAATCCGGCACATACGTGCACGCGTACCCGTGAGGGATCTCCTTAGGCGCCTCAAGCAAGAACTGGTAGTCGCTAGGGTCACCACCGATCTTGTAGACGACGAATGCCGGTGAATTCGGCACTTCTGGTGCTGCCAACGCAAATGGCAGCGGTGGACGGGACTGGAGTGGCAACTCTCCTTGATGCGTCCCGAGAGCTGGTCCTGACGGCGAGTACTGGTGGCTCATGATCTCCTGGATCACGCGAAGAGCGACACGCTCCAACGTGTTTACCAGGTTCTCAGAGTGGCGGTGTAGCGAGTGAGCCACCAAGTAGTTGATCTCCTGCCGCGCGGGGACTGGTGCGTTCTTCCGACGGGGCGAGATGTCTATCCCATCGAGTGCACCATTAGGCGAGAACCCCTTCCACCTGATGCCATGTGAACGGGTTCTGTGGAAAGAGCCGATGAGGTCGGCTTCGAGGATGACTTTGATCTCGTCATACTTCTTCTTGAGCTCGTCGGTCAGATCCTCGTACGTGACTGGAGTGCCGTCCGCCATCTCAGATGTAGATGGCGATGTGGTCGATGACGAAGCTTGTCCCACCGGGCGTGCCAGAATGTGTTGCTGTCAAAACCCACCGGCGGGCAGCGACGGGCAACACCGTAGAGCCGGGAACAACCTAGGGCTGCGGCTGGCCGAGGTCCCTCCGAGCGACGGCCCGCAAAGCCTCTGGTACACACGTCCGATGCTGATGCAAGGGCGTGCCACCTGACCTATACCTGGTCAGGAAGGTGATGGAGATGCCTCGCTTAGTTTCCTGCATGACATACACGTAAACATTAAATACGAGCCTCGATCGGCTCTCAGGTTATCCTGTGAATCGGCTCAAGGAGCCGATCCACCCATGATTCGTACGAGGTGCACGAATATATGGTGGTCCTGCTTGATCAAGATAAAGCTAATGAGATCTACGACGATTTAGGGTTTTCACCGCATAATCGGATCATCCTACTCACGATTGGGCCTCGCGGCCACGCACGGTGATCGTAAGCCGATCCTAGATAGGGCCTAAAAACCAACACGAGGTTGATCCTCGGAACATCCTGTCTAGGACTAGCAAACGACACCCTACGTGCCGCTGGATCCTCCAACCCTTTGTAAGGCCTAACTATTGCAGATATTAAACTAATCCTTGATGAACAAGGAGCAACCGTAACGGACCAGATCTACTAAATAATGATCAAGCGGGGTGCCGCCCCTACACCTAAGATAGGTGTAAGGGCGGCTAGATATGCAAGGGTTGCACTACGATAGCATGTTATATGAAGAACTATGCTAACCCTAACACATCTATGATAACTACGTTGCTCGCCATCAAAAAGGCTTCAGTACGAGCAACGCATGAACAACATGAAGCTTGTGCTGCCTAGATCGCAAGATGCGATCTAGGCAGCATGATGCTTACTGGTAGAAACCCTCGAGACGAAGGAGTTGGCGATGCGCCGAGATTGATTTGTTGGTTGAACGTTGGTTGTTGTTTATTCCATAAACCCTAGATACATATTTATAGTCCAGGGGACTTTCTAACTTAGGCGTGCACCTAACCGTGCACGGGTAAAACTCTATCTAAGATATGATCTACTATATTACAGATATATGGGCAATCTAGCCCAATTTTGCATATAAGGCCGATCTACGTATTTCTTCCGTATATAATCTTCAAGCCCATCTTGATCGTGGCCCACTTCCGACTCGGTCAAATTCTGGTGATAACAACTTTTTTTTCTTCGAGGAATCTACCTTCGCGCTAGACCACAGAGGTCTCTATGGTCGGGCGTCCAGAAATTTTTTTTTCGAACTTTTTTTTTCCGGGGAATCTACCGTGGCGCTAGACCACAGAGGTCTCTATGGTCGGGCGACCAGAATTTTTTTTTTCCAGCTAGACTGCTATTAGGATTCCGACGGAAAACGCGAAATTGACCCAGAAAACGGATCTAAAACCCGAAAAAACTCTGAAACGAAGATCAAGAAAGACCCTACTATGATGGGAAGAAAAGGGGAACAACAAGGAGTTGATGGCAGATGTGGCAGAAGTATATGGTGGCGGTGATATGGCGAGGACTGCAAGCGGAGATGGTGCGGCGGCGACGCGACTACTATGACCAGAACTCGAAACTCTAACGACTCTAGACGCTAAGACCAGCACGCGACACGACGATTGCAGACGAAGACTCAAAAAGCAAAAACTGAAAAGATCATGCAATGGCTTGGCAGGGGCTATGGGACGGATGATCTAATCTAACTTCTTTTTGTGGGGCTTTTTCTGGGTTATAGGTAAAAACAAATCTACACTAGGAAAACTGTAAATCTCACCGAGCAACCTGAAATCTGATACCACTTGATAGGGTAAAGGTGGCCGATCTTTCGATGAGACGAGGATAATTCGATTTGTTGGTGGAGTTCGTGCTTGACGATCCGACTACACGTGCCAAGCTCGTGCGCCAATGCAATCGCTAGGACAATCTCCGGGAGTTACTGATCTTGCGGGAGCACGATCAGCCTGACCAGCAAGGGTCTTAATTCCTACCTGAAATCGAGAACAAGTAAGAACTAAAGATGCAATCAGAATATTGCGAATATAGATGAAAGCTTGATTGATAATGGTGGGATTCCAAATAGTCGGTCTTATTCTGGGCGTTGGCCTCAAAAGAAGTACACGTAGTTGCAGCAATTGGCTAACTTTTAATCTAATCAAAATCCAAGTTCTAATGACGGCTACAGAGGGATATATATGGGGGAAGTCAAGGGATTTTCGTCCAACCAGCTAGGGTTGGCCAAAAACACCCCTAAATGGGTCTTCCTCCACTTATATGGCCTCTTAAAATCCCCTAAAATACCTAATCCGAAAATACATGGGCCTGGCCCATTTAATAAGGTGACGCAGCACCAAAAATAACTTTTTGGACGAATTTTATGATGGAGTAACTTGTATAATTCATCCAAGCATCGTTGCTTCACTATGGTGGCTTTAATGTTCTGAAATCCTCGCTTGCAACGCCATCCTGAATCCTTGCAGGTCTGCTGCCATCTCCATGCACGTTCCTAATCCAATGCTTGGCGTCCATGCTAGATCCATTCCTAAATAATATAAATACATTTGATTTAGGCAGCATCATATTCTCATATATATTAGGAAGGATTCCTAGTAACGAAAGTACCTGAGATGTGGTTGTAGGAGTATTGGTTGTATCTATCATAGCGATGTCCTCATCATCCTCCACTTCTTGAATTGAAGTCGTCCTCGATGTAGTCTCATCTTTTTCACCAAGATATGCCTTCAAATCGCAGGTAACCATGTCCTCATCACGTGTTGTCTTGTTTTTGTAATTAACTGGTTTAGCCCGAGGGTTTAGCCCCGTTTTCTGCTAATTAACTGGGCAACTCTCTTTGTAAATCTTAACAAGACAATTCTTTTGCAACTATTCCAAAAAAAACCAATTCTCACCCATCTCAGAATTGACCAACATTGTGTTTATCTATTTATTTTGAAGAAAGAGGAGAGATTGCACCACAAGTCTCTGTACTGTGTTCGAACTTCCAAGCCAAAGCTTTGGTACAGCTTCCAACTTGTCCCCATCGATGAATAATCCGAAGAAATACTCTCTCACACACAGACTGGCTGTGGCATTTTGCTGGCATGTGCGTGTCGTGTCACTAATTAATCAGCAAGGTTTTGGAAGCAAGAAAGCTAAACGCGAAGTTACCAAACAGCCGTTGTTGGCCAGCCTTGCAGGGTCACACATCAGGCACACCGTGCTCCGTCGCCTACGAAGATGGCGATTGGATTCCAGTAAGAAAAGCCCTCCGTGCTCCGTCGCCTCCCGTCCATCGCACGAGGAGGACGGCGATTGGATTCCAGTAAGAAAAGCACGGTGGTGTTTTGTTATCTTATGATTATTGTTTTGTTGTCTTGTTACCACTAAGAGTGCTTGGATTCTTCCTAAGATCCTAGTGGTAGCTTTCTTTCGGCGAAACATGTGTCCGTCGCAGACTTTCGCGGCGAACTGCTGTGGTGAGCTGGATAGTGAGAAGGACACGAAGCCTGGGACGTGTTAGCAGGTCGCGATCGATCTGTCTCTCGCCTGAGATTGCCTGGTTCATCTTAGGTATGTAGATATGTTTTAGCTGTAGGTATATACGTATGTAGAAAAAGTTAGTAAATGTATTTGCACTCCTCCGATCTATATTAGTTGTAGCTGATTTGTTTAGGCATATTTAAGCGTGTTTGTTCACTTATTTTTAGCGACAACTAGTATGTGTTGGAGGGAATAATACGTTTGCGGCAGATGGAAGTGGCGGAAACTAGGAAATGTTTTAGCTTAAAATACCATCGAAATCAACGGCTGATTGCAAAGGATCCGCCTAGTATCGACACTGAAACATGGCATTAAAATACAGGCTGCAGCCTGTTGATATCAAGGTTTTCATTGACCGATTCAGAAAACCCAAAACTAATCCACACCTCTGTCTGCGCCTCGAACCCTCAAACCCCCAGTTTACTCTACATTCTGTAAACGCTTCTCCCAATGAAAAACCACAAGCTGCACTATAGTAATGCTAGGGCGTGCAGGTGCAGCAAACAAGCATCCTATGGCATTGCTAATGCCAAACGCTGACAGTTGAAGCACGCCTCAGGTGAGATCAACGTGCATAAGAACGGCTGTTGATGTGGATTAGGATGACTAAAATAGCGCCAGCCCGTCCTCCTGCTGTGTTTTGTTTCGAAAGACACTGCTACTGTTTTCAGATATAGCACCACCGGCTGGGAGCAGGCATACGTCCATCAGGCAGATTGGCAGCTAGCTGCGCAGGTGAACTGAAAACTTGAGATGCAGACAGAAACCACATCATGTAGTAGAACTGATGTGCAGACACGTCAATGCGTGGCTGAAACGGGAATGGATCCTATGTAAGGGTACTGCTTTTTTTTTGGCTTTTGAAAAGGAAGAGGCTTTGGCTGGTGTGAGTATCCAATGTAAATCCATGGCTAAATGCTGATCTAAAGCATCTAGACGTTGGAGGATGTCCGAGTATCTCGCTGAGTTTCACGTGGTCATTTTCTATGGATCCACTAGCTGAAATGTTAACTGGACCATGCCGCCGTTTAAACCATAGTTCGGCGTCACAACCAACGGGGGCTTTCTTCTCTGCCAAATGTCACTAAGCTGCGACATACGAGATTCAGAGTTCTGTTGCAGGGGCTACCATCGTTACGGTTGGCAATGGCCAGAAGGCTAACTTTTGGACATCCTTATGGTTCCATGTATTCAGCCAAAGGACATTGCTCACAAGCTATTTGAGAAGGCAAAAAGGAAGAATTGCACGGTTAAGAAGGCGCTTGGAGCAGTTTTTTGGTCGGCCAATGTTATGGTGCTGCTAGAGGGATGGCGCAAGAGGGCCGGCCGGGTGCCTTGCCCACGACCGGTGGCAAGAGGGAAGGGATTTCCTTCTTAATTCTCGCTTGATTAGATTGGGCCAATGAGACGTCCGTCAACGAGTGGTCGACAACGCTTGCTCTTGAGCGAGGCAAAATGAGGACCAAAATTCTAGGGCGCTCAATGCAAAAGTAGTCGCCCCTATTGTATTTTATTTTATTTCTTGGAGGTCTTTTCTGTGAAAATGTATCCACAATCGTATTAATGCAAATTCCAGGCCCTTCGGAGCCCTTCCCCGTTAGAGAAATGACCTCTATGATAATGCTTGTTTGATGGGAAATAGGAAAAGAGCGAAATGCTAGTGTTTCGAAACCACGCTCTGCCGGCAATTTTTGTAATCACTAGAATTAAAAATGAAGCGAGAGATGGTGCTTGGTGAGGGCCAAATTCTAAAGGAATGTAATTCCGGGAGAGTATGCTCCCTTTTGAAGTCCTATGGCTTGACCTCGGCATTTGTCTCTAAATTTTTTTCTTAGATAATGAAAATGTTGAATCTTTTGACTTGTTTTTTAAAAAATATTCAGAGTTTCAGACAGAGATGTTTAGACATCAGACATCTACTCTCTATCATTGCCTAATTTGCTTCCGGATAAACCCTGATGCTAAAAGGAAGGGGAATAATGTTGGTAGCATATTTGACAACACATAAACAGAACGGAATCTTGGTGACAACCCATGAAACCGAAAACGGAACTGCCTTCCGACGTGTGATTGAAGGAGAGGTGACACCATTGCACACACCCTGCTTTATGCAGCCATCAGCTGGCTGACAGCTTGACACAATCATATCCCCAAGATACTATTGTGCAAGCATGCATTCCACTAACTCATGCACCACCCCAAAAATGGTTTACCTGAATTTCATTCATGGTTCCAGTGACGTGCCACCAAAAGCAGCAGCACCTAATTAGTGTTCTAATCCATCATTCATATTGTGGGGGTTGAGGCATGTAGCACCATTGATGCCTGCCAAAGTACTGCATCATGTCCCTAATCAAATGACCTCATCGTACACTAATCCAGCACTTGATACCTCAAAAGTCCAATTTGTGAGGCTGATTAGCCAGCTCCCAACTCCTCCCTAAAGCAAGAACAGGGGCAATGATGGATCCGGGCATAAAACAATGGTGGAATCAAGACGTTAGGAGGACCGATGGCGACAGCAACGATGATCGGCCAGTGTATTTGGAGGGAGTTATTAGGCGATGTATGTGTAATGTACAGCTTGTGCAAGGCTGGGAGCGATAAGACAGTCAGACAACCAACCTGATTACCTGACGGCATCATTCCATTACTCTATCCAACTCCCATGTTTCTTCCTGCCTTCTCTTGGCCAAAGCCCCAGCTTCCATGCTGGTAAGTTAAATGATTAGATTAGCCTACGTGGTGCTTAGATACATTCCTAGATTAAGGAATCGTCAAAGGCTAATTGATCACCAGGGCTACCTTAATATGCCGAAGACTCAACTGGAGATCGAACCTGGAAAACTATAATGTGACCTCCACTAAACCAGCCCTGATTGGATTCAGTGGAACGTGGGAGGGGCCAACGATTTCTGTACATAGGCTCTCCCAAAGTTCCAACGTCTGTGTGTTGTGTTTGTCGTGAAGACCGGATATCCGACGACCGGCACATGATCGGTGTCCCATCTGGATTTCATCTGTTTTTCATTTTTTTTTTCTCCCCATTTGTTTTCTTTCGCCTGCCTTGCTAGTCTGGGAATAAGTAGTTATGCCGTTGGACTAATCCATCTATCATGATCTGTGCCAATTTGCGGATCGCTGGCCGCCTGCCTCATTACAGTATGCCGAATCTGCGTATTGTCGACTTTGACACGGTCTTTGTTCTGTTCTCTCTGTTGCCTTCTTGTTTCAGGTTCTGTGAACATAAGTACAATGTAAATTTATGCACTCACACAATATCTACTTATTTCTTGTTTTGTTATAGTATATATACTCCAAGTGTTGAAGCTCATTACATCAAACTACCCCCCAAAAAAATAGCAATACTAATAACTACATACTACAAGTATCGAAGAAAACATTGTTCTAAACCTCCCGTCTCGTGTGACCACTTTGTAGTATTAAAAAAACAAGTGTATTTGCAATTTAAAAAAAACTGAAGACAACCACACATAAATATTGAGTTGAAACCTGCCAATGTATTTTTTGTCAAATAATATGACCATTTTGAAGTTCCATGAAAATGAGAATGCAACGAATCAGGTTTTGAAGCTTAAACTCTGGCACTCTTTCTTTTTAACCAGCTCACAAAACTGACATATTATTTAAAGAAATTATGAATGTCTAATTTCAAAAGAATATTATGTGTGTGCTTTATTTCTTTAAATTTTTAATACTTACATATAAATATTCCTTTTGTTATGTTTCACAAAGTGAATTCTGGTGTACCTATGTTCCAAAACACCGTTAGACCTTCTATGTTTACATATTTAATCAATAGAATGATGTTTTTTATATGTTTCGCCTTCTGCAAAAAAAAATGTTCACGTTATTCTAAACAAAAAATTTACATGACTTCTAAAAGTTTCAAGAAATAGATAGTATTTCACATGGATAATTATTTCTGTGAAATATGTTCATGTCTTTTTACTAAAATGTTCTCGTACCTCGGAAGAACAAATGGTATCCAAACGAAGATTAAAAGAGCACAATTGTGCGAAATTTATTTGTTCAAATGAAATTATTTTGAAAAAAAATAAGATAATTCCATGAAAATATATATTACATGAAATATTTTGAAAACTGTAGTATAAAGCAACATAGAAATAAAAAAAGATGAAAACAATCTGTAATATAAACATCAGAGCTGCTCCGGAGTAGTGTAAGCAACAACCATTTCAAGGCCATCCGTCTTCGTCAGCACCTAATCCCCCAACCTTAGGTTTCTTGTCCATAATTAGCAAGGGGAATACAAACCTCACAGTCCTCGATGATACACCTCGCCTCGCGGAGGGGAGACGAAGAACTTTGTTGTTGCACTACCGACTATCGCATGTTCTCATCTTGCTTCATGGGGGCTGAGGTGTGAGGTTCCCCACCGCCAAACCCCCGACGACCCTCCTCCTCTGGCAACCTCGCCAACTCCATTGCCTGTGCTATCGACCGCTGCCATGGTCTCCTCTTGGTTCATGGGGGATTAGGTGCAATGTTCCCCACTGCCAACCCCTCGACGCCCCTCCTCCTCTGGCATCCTCACCGGCTCCGCCACCCACATTGCCAACCGCTGCCATGCATTGTCTCCTCTTGGTTCATGGTGGAGGAGGTGTGAGGTTTCCCGCCACCGGTCTCCTGACGCCACTCCTCCTCCCTCTCCTAGCATCGGCAACCTGCTCCTCCTCCCTCTCCATGTTGCAGCCCAAACAGCCACGTGGGGATCACCGGGAGAGGACGAGCGACGAGATAGAGGATGAGTAGTTTTCAGTTGTTCGGGATCCAAATCACGAGGTGACGTGTCTGTGACTTCAAGGTCTATTCATGTTTATTCAACGGTTTGTCCAATCAAAAGAACGTTCGGTCTTTTAAAATTCCATAAATATATTAGTGAAGCTGGCACGACATGAGTTTTGTACCGATCCCTCCGTCTGGTTCTATTAGTTTGGTTCCGTCTGTTTACCACCGTCAGATCGGGGTAGATGATGGTTACTAAAAATGCCAACCACAGAGAAACTTACTTTTGTAATATGTTTCACTTCTATAAAAAAAAGATCATGTTTGTTAACCAAAATTTTCACATCACACTTTAAAATTGTCCAAGGATAGAAATTGATTCACATGGATAATTCTTTATAAGGAATATGCTCATGTATTTAACAAAGATGATGAGAGTAGCTCAATTGCGCCAATTTTATTTCTTCGAACATAACTGATTTGAAAAAATAATATATATTAGATGATTTTTTTTCAAATATCAAATAAATAAATTGTGTACTATAACATGAAATGAATATAAGATTAAAAATAAAAGAATAAAAATAAATAAACTGTAGAATAAAAGAAGCTAGAAACGCTACTGGGTTAGGCCCAAGTAAGCGGAGCGTGAGCGTCATGGACTGAAGTCCCCCCTTGCTTTAGCCTGGAACTAGGGATCCAGCCCGATGACTCCTATACACCGACCAATCACCGCACACCTATGGCTAGGCATTGGGCCTGGCCCATTTTTCGTTTGTGTTTGTGTTTTTTTCTTTCTTTTTTTAGTTTTATTTTCTGTTTCTTTTTATTTTTTGTTCAAAGTCAAAAAGTTAGAATTTGAAAATAATTCAAATTTAAAAATCTGCAAATTTTAAATTTGTTTAAAATTAAAACTATTTGTATTTGAAAAATATTCATATTCAAAAAATGTTTAGATTTAAAATATTTTCATATTAAAAAATATTGAAAGTTCGAAAAAAAATTAAATAAAAAATTTGAGAAATCTTCAATCTAAAAAAATGTTCAAGTTTGAAAATGTTCAAGTTTTGAAAATAATTTATATTTTAAAAATTAAAATTTTGACAAAAAGAAACAAAAATAATTTTTAAAATATTTAAATCTTAAAACTTCCGAATTTAAAAAAGCGAACTTAAAAATATTTCACCTTTTGAAAAACGTAAAAAGCAAAAACAGAAAAATAAATGGAAAAAACAAATTAAAAACTGAGAAGGAACACTGGGCCGGGCCAAAACTCCCGCCTGGGGGTTTGCGGTTCCGTGTCGGCATAGAACACCCCCCATCCAGCCCGGCCTCAGCCTTGGCCCAGGCACATGGCCTGGTTGCTGGTTGGTGGTTGCTGAACCTGAATCTGGGATCCGGCCGCCGTTGCTGAACCTAAGAGCATCTCCAGCCACGTCCCCCAAAGCGTTCCCCAAAGCAATTTGGGGCGCGCCGGACCAAAAAAATATTCCAGCCGCGTCCCCCCAGCCCATTTTTGTCCGGCGCGGTCCGATACGGTGTTCGGCGCCCCGAGCCCGTCCCCGTCCCACAGGGGACGCTCCGGGGACGCCGGACACACCGAAAAGCGAGGCGGGGAATGGCGGGGCCGACCCGTCAGTGGCACAATAAATGTTAACCTAACCGTCGCCTACCTCGCGACGGAAGTTAATTGGCTTTGCAGCGACGGTGCAGTTCCCGCAGCGACGGTGCAGTTCCCGCAGAGGCGCAGCGACGCGTCCTGTCGCGCCTAGCTCTGCGTGCCGGCGTTAATGAGCGCCACCGCTTCTCCGCCTCCCTCCGGCCTATAAAAGGGCCGCCTCTCATCGTCACTCCACACACAAACCCTAGCGCCTCTCCCCCAAACCTTAGCTGCCACCATCTCAACAAGACTCGACGCTATGTCTAGTAGAGGCGGAGGCCGTCCTCGCGGCCCGCTTTGTGCAAATTGAAATAAAAATGCCAAAAAAAGTATTTTAAATGTTTGGGTGAGGCGTTTGGGGGACGCGGCTGGGGAGCGACGTCCCCCAAACGCGGCACGAACAAAACACGTCCCCCAAATGCTCAATCCGGCGCGGTTTAGGGGACGTTTTGGGGGACGCGGTTGGAGATGCTCTAAACTTGGTATCCGGCCGCCGGCGCGGGGCGTGCCGTTTAAAGATGACCGATCACCATAACTTGACACACCTAGGAAGCGTTGATGACGGATTGTTACCATTCTTGTTCCGTGTTATCGAATTCCCAGACGCAATCAATTTTTGGCCATCTTCATCTTACTGGTTAGTCAAGTGGTCATCGTTCCTCTCCCTGGGAAGTGGATGCACTTGGACTACTACCTCCATACCAGATTAATGGATAATTACGCATTTCGAGAAACAAGTTTAACTATAAATTTGGTCAACAAAATATGAGATATTGCCTCAAAAATTATACCGTTGGATTCGTATTCAAAAAATGATTTCAATAATATAATTTTTGTGATATATATCTTATATTTTATTGATCAAATTAGTAGTCAAACTTGTTTCTCGAAGTGCGTAATTGCCCATTAATCCGGTATGGAAGTAGTACTGTAGTTACAGCTATCGAAGAGACGGAGACAAAACAGTTGCAGCTCTCTTACCGTAGCGCATGCAGGTGTGTGTACATTCTCTGAATCACGCTCCTATAAGTAAAGGCCCGAGTCTAAAATCCTGGCGTCTATCTCTGGTCAAGCATGTTAATGGCGTTCAGTTTTCTCAGGCGACGCAGTGAAGCGTCTCGTCGTACATGGCCGCGTGGTCATCCGCGCCGACGTTTATTGCGGCCAACGCCCCGCTGCCGCCTCGTCTACCGCCGTTGTACAATAAAAAGTGCCCCTCCTTCATCTCGCCATGTTCCCCATTCCAATCTCGCTGCTTCCAATCTCGCCGCACCTCCTTACTCGGCGCCAATGTCGTCCTCCCGCAAGAACATCCGTTCGCCGCGGCATCCTCACGGTGGCGGAGGCGTGGGCTCTATACCGCGCGCGGTACCCTGTCCCGCCGGACATGCCCCTGCCGCCGCCGGAAACCGAACGCTGGAGGGACACGATCAGGACCCAGCGCGCTCGCCTCACCATCGAGGAGCGCGCCGATACCACCTGGGCCCCCACCGGCAACGACGAATGGTGGGCGGACTTCTTCCAGGCGCAGTATGACGTCGACATGAATAGCACCGACGGCCTCATCGGCCGGAGGAATACATGGAACAAGGAGGGGCGCGTCCATTTCTGGGGCGTTCCCAGGCGCACCCTTCCGAACAACATCGACGGCATCCATATGGGCACCGCAAGGTTGGAGATGTCAGCTTCCCTGCCACCATCTCATTCGGCCGCAGCGCGCTGGCAACCAAGGAGGACGTACTCATCCTCCTCGAACTCTTCGTCTTTGGGGCCGGCGCGATCGACGCCTTCCTCGCACCGCCCCACGTCGTACAGCGTGCCAAAGCGCGAGGTGAAGGAAGATCCGAAGTACGCAACCCTACCCGCGACTTGGAGGTGCGGCGGTGATGACCCACAAGTATAGGGGATCGCAACAATCTTCGAGGAAAGTAAAACCAATTTATTGATTCGACACAAGGGGAGCCAAAGAATATTTGTAAGCCTTAACAGCGGAGTTATCAATTCAGCTGCACCTGGAAACAGACTTGATCGCAAGAATTTATCAGTAGCAACAATTTTATAGCAGTAGCAGTAGTGAAATATAAGCAGCAGTGTAATAAAGACAGCAGTAGTGATTATAGTAAACAACAGGATTAAAATACTGTAGGCATAGGGATGGATGAACGGGCGCTGCATGGATAAGATAACTCATGTAATAATCAAGACAAGGCATTTGCAGATAATAATAAAACAGTATCCAAGTACTAAATAACCATAGGCATGTGTTCCGTATATAGTCGTACGTGCTCGCAATGAGAAACTTGCGCAACATCTTTTGTCCTACCAGCCGGTGGCAGCCGGGCCTCTAGGGAAACTACTGGTAATTAAGGTACTCCTTTTAATAGAGTACCAGAGCAAAGCATTAACACTCCGTGAACACATGTGATCCTCATATCACAGCCTTCCCCTCCGGTTGTCCCAATTTCTGTCACTTTGGGGCCTCGGGTTCCGGACAGCAATATGTGTATACAACTTGCAGGTAAGATCATAAAACAATGAATATCATCATGAATCAATAACATGTTCAGATCTGAAATCATGGCACTCGGGCCCTAGTGTCAAGCATTAAGCATAACAAGTTGCAACAATATCATAAAAGTACCAACAACGGATACTAGACACCATGCCCTAACAATCTTATGGCTATTACATGAACAATCTCATCCAATCCCTACCATCCCCTTCAGCCTACAGCGAGGGATTTACTCACACATGGATGGGGGAAACATGGATGGTCGATGGAGAGGCGTCGGTGGTGATGATGGTGATGATCCCCTCCAATTCCCCGTCCCGGCAGGGTGCCAGAACGGAGTTTCTGATCCCGAAAGTAGAGTTTTTGATGGCGGCGGAGTTCTGGATGTCTTCTGGCAAATTGGTCGAACCCCCCGTGCGTTCTTAGGTCAAGGGCTTTAAGTAGTCCAGAGGGAAGCGTCGGGGGCTGGCCGAGGGGCGTCACCATAGGGCGGCGCGGCCCAGGGGCCCACCGCGCCGCCATATGGTGTGCGCACCTCGTGGCCCCCCTCCGTCTCGTCTTCTGGCTCCGTAAGTCTTCTGTGAAAATAGGCCCATTGCAATTATTTCCGGGGATTTTCCTGAAAGTTGATTTTCTGCACAAAAATAAGACACCAGGGCAATTCTGCTGAAAATAGCGTTAGTCCGTGTTAGTTGTATCCAAAATACACAAATTAGAGACAAAACAATAGCAAAAGTGTTCGGAAAAGTAGATACGTTTTGGACGTATCAACTCCCCCCAAGCTTAGCTAATTGCTTGTCCTCAAGCAATTCAGTTAACAACTGAGTGCGATAAAAGAACTTTCACGAACACATTTGCTCATATGATGTAAATATTCTCATTATTTGGACGATTACTTAGGAAATTCATAATAAGATAAATGCAAATAAAGTCATCTAATAGTTATGTCAATCATGAAAAAGATACCAACAAACTAATAATAAGCATCATGAATCATATCTATCAGCAGGATTGCAATGTTCATAAAAAGATATGATGAAGTGGTATCTCGCTTGCCCGTATTTGTACAGTAAAACATAAATGCCCGGGCACCTCTGAAATTCATGGAAAGACTAGAAGTAAAGATTATCAAAGATAAAAGCATCAAAGTTATACCGCAGTTAACCATATTCTGGGACAAGCATATTACACTAAGAATGATAATTATGCTCTCAAGAAGGTGCTCAAAGAAAGGATGGTGACTCAACATAAAAGTAAAAGATTGACCCTTCGCAGAGGGAAGCATGGATTAACACGTGCTAGAGCTTTTCATTTTAAAACAGAAATAAAATTGTTTTGAGAGGTGTTTGTTGTTTTCAACGAATGGTAGTGGGCACTCTAACTACCTTCTCAACCAGACTTTCAAGAGCGGCTCCCATGAAAGACGTTATTTCTACCAGCAAGGTAAATCATCCCTCTTCTCTTTTGTTTACACATGTATTTTAGTTTCATTATGGATGACACTCCTCCCAACCTTTGCCTACACAAGCCATGGCTAACCGAATCCTCGGGTGCCTTCCAACATTCACATACCATGGAGGAGTGTCTATTTGCAAATTAAGTTGCTTACTGATAAATCAGGGCAAAACATGTGAAGAGAATTATTAATAAAAGTTAATTAATTGGGGCTGGGCACCCCGTTGCCAGCTCTTTTTGCAAAATTATTGGATAAGCGGATGTGTCACTAGTTCTTTGGTGAAAGTCTGTCAGGAGTAAATGACAAGGTTGAAAGATAAAACACCACATACTTCCTCATGAGCTATAAAACATTGACACAAATTGAGAAGTACTTTGAAGGTTTTAAAGGTAGCACATGAAAATTTACTCGGAATGGTTTGAAATGCCATGCATAGGTATTTATGGTGGACACTTTGGAATAACTTGGTTTTCAGGGGTTTGGAAGCACGAGCAGCATTCCCGCTCAGTACAAGTGAAGGCTAGCAATAGACTGGGAAGCGACAATCAAGAGAGCAATAACCGTCATAATCATGCTTGCGACAAAATAAAATTAACGGAGGTATAAAAGTGATACAAGAACTCTGAAGCAAAGTAAATCATCGAGGCTTAATTGACTTTTGTTTTTCAGTCATATGCATGCGTGAGCATGTGCCAAGTCAATTCAAATGAATTATTCAGAGGAGGATACCACAATGTCATACCTATCTATGAATAAAACAATGCAAGCAAATATTTATGACATGCTACTCATATTAATAAATTGGAGCTAAGCATGTGTCGTCGTGGTGAACAGACAGATGCCATAGGATGGCTTAAGTTGGGGCCGAATGGATGCTAGAGGATTCGGGGGAGGGTTTGTGATTAGATGGGATGAACTTCCGGATGGTTTCCTCAAGAACTTAGCCAAGGCAAGAGGTTGAAGAAGAAAGACACAAGGAAGAACTCGCTCTAGATCATCTTCTTTATTGATCTCTGATACGTCTCCGACGTATCGATAATTTCTTATGTTCCATGCCACATTATTGATGTTATCTACATGTTTTATGCACACTTTATGTCATATTCGTGCATTTTCTGGAACTAACCTATTAACAAGATGCCGAAGTGCCGATTCTTTGTTTTCTGCTGTTTTTGGTTTCAGAAATCCTAGTAAGGAAATATTCTCGGAATTGGACGAAATCAAAGCCCAGGGGCCTATTTTTCCACGAAGCTTCCAGAAGTCCGAAGACGAAACGAAGAGGGGCCACGGGGTGGCCAAACCCTAGGGCGGCGCGGCCCCACCCCTGGCCGCGCCGGCCTGTCATCTGGGGCCCCTGTGCCCCCTCCTGACTTGCCCTTCCGCCTACTTAAAGCCTCCGTGACGAAACCCCCAGTACCGAGAGCCACGATACGAAAAACCTTCCAGAGACGCCGCCAACGCCGATCCCATCTCGGGGGATCCAGGAGATCGCCTCCGGCACCCTGCCGGAGAGGGGAATCATCTCCCCGAGGACTCTACGCCGCCATGGTCGCCTCCGGTGTGATGTGTGAGTAGTCTACCCCTGGACTATGGGTCCATAGCAGTAGCTAGATGGTTGTCTTCTCCCCATTGTGCTATCATTGTCGGATCTTGTGAGCTGCCTAACATGATCAAGATCATCTATCTGTAATTCTATATGTTGCGTTTGTTGGGATCCGATGAATAGAGAATACTTGTTATGTTGATTATCAAAGTTATATCTACGTGTTGTTTATGATCTTGCATGCTTTCCGTTACTAGTAGATGCTCTGGCCAAGTAGATGCTTGTAACTCCAAGAGGGAGTACTTATGCTCGATAGTGGGTTCATGCCTGCATTGACACCTGGGACAGTGACAGAAAGTTCTAAGGTTGTGTTGTTCTGTTGCATATAGGGATAAAACATTGATGCTATGTCTAAGGATGTAGTTGTTGATTACATTACGCACCATACTTAATGCAATTGTCTGTTGCTTTGCAACTTAATACTGGAGGGGGTTCGGATGATAACCTGAAGGTGGACTTTTTAGGCATAGATGCAGTTGGATGGCGGTCTATGTACTTTGTCGTAATGCCCAATTAAATCTCACTATACTCATCATGATATGTATGTGCATGGTCATGCTCTCTTTATTTGTCAATTGCCCAACTGTAATTTGTTCACCCAACATGCTGTTTGTCTTATGGGAGAGATACCTCTAGTGAACTGTGGACCCCAGTCCAATTCTCTTTACTGAAATACAATCTACTGCAATACTTGTTCTACTGTTTTCTGCAAACAATCATCTTCCACACAATACGGTTAATCCTTTGTTACAGCAAGCCGGTGAGATTGACAACCTCACTGTTTCGTTGGGGCAAAGTACTTTGGTTGTGTTGTGCAGGTTCCACATTGGCGCCGGAATCCCTGGTGTTGCGCCGCACTACATCCCGCCGCCATCAACCTTCAACGTGCTTCTTGACTCCTACTGGTTCGATAAACCTTGGTTTCTTACTGAGGGAAACTTGCTGCTGTACGCATCACACCTTCCACTTGGGGTTCCCAACGAGCGTGTGCTTTACGCGTCATCAAGCTAAATTCTGGCGCCGTTGCCGGGGAGATCAAGACACGCTGCAAGGGGAGTCTCCACTTCTCAATCTCTTTACTTTGTTTTTGTCTTGCTTAGTTTTAATTACTACTTTGTTTGATGCACTAAATCAAAATACAAAAAAATTAGTTGCTAGTTTTACTTTATTTGCTATCTTATTTGCTATATCAAAAACACAAAAAAATTAGTTACTTGTTTTACTTTATAATATCATGCATGTTTTTATTACACTAGTTTGGCATAATGGACAAGAATGATCTTCTTATTCTATTTCCTGATTTAAAACATGGATTGTTTGATGCGAAAATTAAAAAACCTATGGAATCTTATTTGCATGCTGGTAGTAATATTAGTATGAACGCTTTGAACACCATTGTTGATAATAATATAGAAAGTTCTAAGCTTGGGGAAGCTGGTTTTCATGATCTTTTTATTCCCCCAAGCATTGAGGAGAAAATTTACTTTGATGATACTTTGCCTCCTATTTATGATAATGATATTGGTCTTTTAGTACCACCTGTTATGGAGGATAAATTTGATTATGATTACAATATGCCTCCTATATTTGATGTTGAGAATAATAATGATAGCTACTTTGTTGAATTTGCTCCCACTACAACTAATAAAATTGATTATGCCTATGTGGAGAGTAATAATTTTATGCATGAGACTCATGATAAGAATGCTTTATGTGATAGTTATATTGTTGAGTTTGCTCATGTTACTACTGAAAGTTATTATGAGAGAGGAAAATATGGTTGTAGAAATTTTCATGTTACTAAAACATCTCTCTATGTGCTGAAATTTTTGAAGCTACACTTGTTTTATCTTTCTACGCTTGTTGCATTATGCTTCTTGAACTTGTTTATTTACAAGATTCCTCTTCATAGGAAGCATGTTAGACTTAAATGTGTTTTAATTTGCCTCTTGAAGCTCTCTTTTGCTTCAAATACTATTTCTTGCGAGTGCATCATCAAAACTGCTGAGCCCATCTTAATGGCTATAAAGAAAAGCGCTTATGGGAGACAACCCATGTTTTTACCTACAGTACTTTGTTTTTATTTTGTGTCTTGGAAGTTGTTTACTACTGTAGCAACCTCTCCTTATCTTAGTTTTGTGTTTTGTTGTGCCAAGTAAAGCCGTTGATAGAAAAGTAAGTACTAGATTTGGATTACTGCGCAGTGCCAGATTTCTTTGCTGTCACGAATCTGGGTCCACCTCCCTGTAGGTAGCTCAGAAAATTAAGCCAATTTACGTGCATGATCCTCAGATATGTAGGCAACTTTCATTCAATTTGAGCATTTTCATTTGAGCAAGTCTGGTGCCATTTTAAAATTCGTCAATACGAACTGTTCTGTTTTGACAGATTCTGCCTTTTATTTCGCATTGCCTCTTTTGCTATGTTGGATGAATTTCTTTGATCCACTAATGTTCAGTAGCATTATGCAATGTCCAGAAGTGTTAAGAATGATTGTGTCACCTCTGAATATGTTAATTTATATTGTGCACTAACCCTCTAATGAGTTGTTTCGAGTTTGGTGTGGAGGAAGTTTTCAAGGATCAAGAGAGGAGTATGATGCAACATGATCAAGGAGAGTGAAAGCTCTAAGCTTGGGGATGCCCCGGTGGTTCACCCCTGCATATATCAAGAAGACTCAAGCGTCTAAGCTTGGGGATGCCCAAGGCATCCCCTTCTTCATCGACAACATTATCAGGTTCCTCCCCTGAAACTATATTTTTATTCCATCACATCTTATATGCTTTTTCTTGGAGCGTCGGTTTGTTTTTGTTTTTGTTTTGTTTGAATAAAATGGATCCTAGCATTCACTTTATGGGAGAGAGACACGCTCCACTGTAGCATATGGACAAGTATGTCCTTGGTTTCTACTCATAGTATTCATGGCGAAGTTTCTCCTTCGTTAAATTGTTATATGGTTAGAATTGGAAAATGATACATGTAGTAATTGCTATAAATGTCTTGGGTAATGTGATACTTGGCAATTGTTGTGCTCATGATTAAGCTCTTGCATCATATACTTTGCACCCATTAATGAAGAAATACATAGAGCATGCTAAAATTTGGTTTGCATATTTGGTTTCTCTAAGGTCTAGATAATTTCTAGTATTGAGTTTGAACAACAAGGAAGACGGTGTAGAGTCTTATAATGTTTTCAATATGTCTTTTATGTGAGTTTTGCTGCACCGGTTCATCCTTGTGTTTGTTTCGAATAAGCCTTGCTAGCCTAAACCTTGTATCGAGAGGGAATACTTCTCATGCATCCAAAATACTTGAGCCAACCACTATGCCATTTGTGTCCACCATACCTACCTACTACATGGTATTTTCCGCCATTCCAAAGTAAATTGCTTGAGTGCTACCTTTAAAATTCCATCATTCACCTTTGCAATATATAGCTCATGGGACAAATAGCTTAAAAACTATTGTGGTATTGAATATGTAATTATGCACTTTATCTCTTATTAAGTTGCTTGTTGTGCGATAACCATGTTCACTGGGGACGCCATCAACTATTCATTGTTGAATTTCATGTGAGTTGCTATGCATGTCCGTCTTGTCTGAAGTAAGAGAGATCTACCACCTTATGGTTAAGCATGCATATTGTTAGAGAAGAACATTGAGCCGCTAACTAAAGCCATGATCCATGGTGGAAGTTTCAGTTTTGGACATATATCCTCAATCTCAAATGAGAAAATTATTAATTGTTGTTACATGCTTATGCATAAAAGAGGAGTCCATTATCTGTTGTCTATGTTGTCCCGGTATGGATGTCTAAGTTGAAGAATAATCAATAGCGAGAAATCCAATGCGAGCTTTCTCCTTAGACCTTTGTACAGGCGGCATAGAGGTACCCCTTTGTGACACTTGGTAAAAACATGTGCATTGTGATGATCCGGTAGTCCAAGCTAATTAGGACAAGGTGCGGGCACTATTAGTATACTATGCATGAGGCTTGCAACTTATAAGATATAATTTACATGATGCATATGCTTTATTACTACCGTTGACAAAATTGTTTCATGTTTTCAAAATCAAAGCTCTAGCACAAATATAGCAATCGATGCTTTTCCTCTATGGAGGACCATTCTTTTACTTTCAATGTTGAGTCAGTTCACCTATTTCTCTCCACCTCAAGAAGCAAACACTTGTGTGAACTGTGCATTGATTCCTACATATTTGCCTATTGCACTTATTATATTACTCTATGTTGACAATATCCATGAGATATACATGTTACAAGTTGAAAGCAACCGCTGAAACTTAATCTTCTTTTGTGTTGCTTCAATGCCTTTACTTTGAATTATTGCTTTATGAGTTAACTCTTATGCAAGACTTATTGATGCTTGTCTTGAAGTGCTATTCATGAAAAGTCTTTGCTTTATGATTCACTTGTTTACTCATGTCATATACATTGTTTTGATTGCTGCATTCACTACATATGCTTTACAAATAGTATGATCAAGATTATGATGGCATGTCACTCCAGAAATTATCTGTGTTATCGTTTTACCTGCTCGGGACGAGCAGAACTAAGCTTGGGGATGCTGATACGTCTCCGACGTATCGATAATTTCTTATGTTCCATGCCACATTATTGATGTTATCTACATGTTTTATGCACACTTTATGTCATATTCGTGCATTTTCTGGAACTAACCTATTAACAAGATGCCGAAGTGCCGATTGCTTTGTTTCTGCTGTTTTTGGTTTCAGAAATCCTAGTAAGGAAATATTCTCGGAATTGGACGAAATCAAAGCCCAGGGGCCTATTTTTCCATGAAGCTTCCAGAAGTCCGAAGACGAAACGAAGAGGGGCCACGGGGTGGCCAAACCCTAGGGTGGCGCAGCCCCACCCCTGGCCACGCCGGCCTGTCATCTGGGGCCCCTGTGCCCCCTCCTGACTTGCCCTTCCGCCTACTTAAAGCCTCCGTGACGAAACCCCCAGTACCGAGAGCCACGATACGGAAAACCTTCCAGAGACGCCGCCAACGCCGATCCCATCTCGGGGATCCAGAGATCGCCTCCGGCACCCTGCCGGAGAGGGGAATCATCTCCCGGAGGACTCTACGCCGCCATGGTCGCCTCCGGTGTGATGTGTGAGTAGTCTACCCCTGGACTATGGGTCCATAGCAGTAGCTAGATGGTTGTCTTCTCCCCATTGTGCTATCATTGTCGGATCTTGTGAGCTGCCTAACATGATCAAGATCATCTATCTGTAATTCTATATGTTGCGTTTGTTGGGATCCGATGAATAGAGAATACTTGTTATGTTGATTATCAAAGTTATATCTACGTGTTGTTTATGATCTTGCATGCTTTCCGTTACTAGTAGATGCTCTGGCCAAGTAGATGCTTGTAACTCCAAGAGGGAGTACTTATGCTCGATAGTGGGTTCATGCCTGCATTGACACAGGACGATGTGAGAAAGTTCTAAGGTTGTGTTGTGCTGTTGCCACTAGGGATAAAACATTGATGCTATGTCTAAGGATGTAGTTGTTGATTACATTACGCACCATACTTAATGCAATTGTCTGTTGCTTTGCAACTTAATACTGGAGGGGGTTCGGATGATAACCTGAAGGTGGACTTTTTAGGCATAGATGCAGTTGGATGGCGGTCTATGTACTTTGTCGTAATGCCCAATTAAATCTCACTATACTCATCATGATATGTATGTGCATGGTCATGCTCTCTTTATTTGTCAATTGCCCAACTGTAATTTGTTCACCCAACATGCTGTTTGTCTTATGGGAGAGACACCTCTAGTGAACTGTGGACCCCAGTCCAATTCTCTTTACTGAAATACAATCTACTGCAATACTTGTTCTACTGTTTTCTGCAAACAATCATCTTCCATACAATACGGTTAATCCTTTGTTACAGCAAGCCGGTGAGATTGACAACCTCACTGTTTCGTTGGGGCAAAGTACTTTGGTTGTGTTGTGCAGGTTCCACGTTGGCGCCGGAATCCCTGGTGTTGCGCCGCACTACATCCCGCCGCCATCAACCTTCAACGTGCTTCTTGACTCCTACTGGTTCGATAAACCTTGGTTTCTTACTGAGGGAAACTTGCTGCTGTACGCATCACACCTTCCACTTGGGGTTCCCAACGAGCGTGTGCTTTACGCGTCATCAATCTCCACAGGTTACAGGTTTGTGCTTACAGGATTTCTCTCTCTGCTCATCGCTCTCGAGTACGGGTGTGCCCCCTCTCCTTATATAGGGGAGAGGGTGGCTTATAGGGGAAGAAACCTGTTATCCCCAGATTTTAGCCAAATCAGGAGATGGGCCGTAATTGAGATGGGCTTGAAGAAGATACACGTGGAGAATATCTGAAGCGGCCTTGTATACAAAGTTTGGGCTAGTTTGCCCGTGTATCTATAAATATAGTAGGATACGTGTCGGTTAGATAGAATTTGGCTCGTGCACGGTTGGGATTACTCCCACGTTAGAAAGTCTACGAACTATAAATATGTATCTAGGGTTATTGAGAAAGGAGGACAATCACATTCACAACAAACACAAACCAGGCGCATCGCCACCCCTTATTTCGAGGGTTTCTTCCGGGTAAGCATCATGCTGCCTAGATCGCATCTTGCGATCTAGGCAGTATACGTTTATTCGTTACCTTGTGTTACTCGTGCTGAAGCATTGTTGATGGCGAGTAACACTATTTATCGTAGATGTTTTGGGGCTTGCATTGATGCTTTTCTTATGCATATTTGCTTAGCAATGCCGTCCCTCGACATCTAGCTGCCCTTACACCTATCTAGGTGTAAGGGCAGCACCTTGCTTGTTCGTTACTTAGTAGATCCGATCTGTTATAGTTGCTCCTTGTTCCAAGGATTAGTTTAATATCTGCATGATTAGGCCTTATGCTGGGGTTGGACGATCCGGTAGTGCGTGAGGTGTTGTTTCACCGTTCCTATAAGGGATGTTCCGGGAATTGACTTAACGTTGGTTTTTAGGCCTCTTTTAGGAATTGTTTCCATCATCTTTCGTATTTGCTAGGCCCAACTACGCGTAGGATGTTCCGATTATGCGGTGAAAACCCTAAACTGTCGTAGATTGGTTTAGCTTTGTTTTGATCAAGCAGGATCCCCATGTCATCGTAAATCCAATGTGAACCATGGGGCGATCGGCTCCTTGAGCCGATCCACAGGGCAACCTGAGAGCCGATCGGGCTCGTATTTAATGTTTACGTGTCTACCATGCAGGAGACTAGTTGAAGCAATCCAACACCTTCCTGATCAGGTATAGGTCAGGTGGCACGCCCTTGCAACCGCCAGGACGTGTGCTGGGACTTTGCGGGACGACGCGAGGCACCAGGGCCCACTTAGCAGTCTTGGGAGTCTCCCGGCTCTTCATGTTGCTTAACCACTACTCGCCGGTGGGTTTTGGCAGGCAACACATTCTGGCACGCCCGGTGGGACATGTTCTGGCACGCCCGGTGGGACGCTTTCTACAACAACCACGTCAACATCGGCAGCCAAGATGTCGGACGAACTGATCAAGTACGAGGATCTACCTGCAGAGCATAAGAAGAAATACGATGAGCTGAAGGCCATCTTTGAAGCCGATCTCATCGGCTCTTTTGAGAAGACCCGTTCGCACGGCATCAGGTTCAAAGGATTCACACCCGAAGGCGCGTTCGAGGGATTAGATCTGTCTCTCCCTTCGGAGGAACATACCAGAGCCCTGCGCCAAGAAATTAACTATGCTGTGGCTCATTCTCTACATCGGCATTCTGAGAGCCTGGTGAATACGCTTGAGCGAGTTGCGCTTCGTGTGGTGCAAGAAATCATGAAACATCAGTATTCTCCGTCAGGACCTGCTTTAGGGACTCACCAGGGAGAGATACCATTCCACACCAGGCCACCACTGCCATTCGCGATGGCAGCTCCACAGCAACAAGGTTCACCGGCATACGTGGTCTACAAGGTTGGAGGTGATCCTGGCGACTACCAATTCTTGTATGAGCCGCCCAAGGAGATCCCACATGGATACGTGTGCACATACGTGCCGGACTGCAACAACTGGACGCACGCGATCCAAACTTCGGCAGGAGGAATTGCCGGAGCAGGAGCGGTGTTACGAGCGGGAGGGATTGCTTTGGAGCAGCGGGGAGTTCTGGAGCAGATGCTGAGAAACAGGCGTGGCTAACTAAATATGCCACTACAACAAGTCCGGACACCTCAACCCCTACAGCTCCTACTGTGGATCAGATCAGCGCAATCTTGAGAGACCAGTTCGGTATCCTGCCGAAGAAGAAAACAATCGGCTATTCCAAGCCGTATCCCAATGAGTATGACCTGATCCCGCTGCCACCTAAGTATCGGCTCCCTGACTTCACAAAATTCAGTGGATCAGAAGGGTCTAGCTCCATCGAGCACGTGAGCCGATACTTGGCACAGCTGGGCATGGTTTCAGCATCAGAACCGCTACGTGTGAGGTTCTTTGCTCAATCTCTCACGGGTCCAGCCTTTGGGTGGTACACCTCGCTACCCCCAGATTCAGTTCGGACATGGAAGCAGCTGGAAGAACAGTTTCACATACAATATCATTCGGAAGCTACCGAAGCTGGCATTGCCGATCTGACACAGGTTCGGCAAAGGCGAGGAGAGACGGTGTCTGAATACATTCAACGTTTCAGAACTGTCAAGAACCGATGTTATTCGGTTCATTTATCTGAGAAAGAAGCAGTCGAGCTGGCCGTGGCAGGCCTCGCAGCGCCACTCAAGGATCTGACGTTCCAAGTGGAGTACAATTCGTTGGCGCACATGGTCCAGAGACTAACTTCGTATGAACAGCGCCACCCAGAATTGTACCAAGACAAGTTCAAGCGCACGATAGGCCTGGTCGACGCTGAGGAGGATGAAGATCTTGCGGAAGATCAGGAAGTCGCCGTGGCTGAATGGACTCGGACGGCAGTTCCCGTGTCCTGCAAATGGGTGAAACAACCAGGGCCTCCAAAAGGGTTTGACTTTGATTTAAGCAAAACTGAGCAGATTTTTGATTTGCTGCTGAAGGAGAAACAGCTGAAGTTACCCGAAGGCCACAAAATTCCTACGTCACAAGAGATGAACGGTAGGCCATACTGCAAATGGCATCACACGTTCACCCACGCCACCAACGACTGCAAAGTGTTGCGCGCACAGATTCAAATGGCGATAGAGTCAGGCCGATTAATCTTCGGACAATTTGCCATGAAAGTAGACACACATCCGTTTCCTGGCGTCAACATGGTGGATCTCAGTCACTCCCTAAGATGCGAGCCAGGTTTTTCTTTTGGTGTCAACATGGCAGGGCTTGGGACCCGCCATGGCAAAGATAAAGCAGAAAGCAGTCACTCCCGTGGCAAGGAGAAAGAGGAGGCTGATCCATGCGACCGACCCCAACATGATAACAGACGGTACCTGACAGAAGAAGAAGTGAGAAGCGTGCGGTATCAATGACCACTCTCCGCGCATCTCCTTAACAAATATGAGCAGCAGTATGACCGACGTCGGCGCTACGACGTGGATGACGAAAGATATCGTCAGTCTGATGCAGATGACAGGAGGTATCGTCGATATGATAGAGACGATGAAGGGTACGAGCGTCACGCTAGAGGGAAGTCAAGAGAGCAAGAAGACATGGATAGGCATTGGAACTGTCCTTTCTTTAAACACTGCTGGGACTCAGGAATGAGCCGATTGCCTACAATCGAGAACTGCCCAGAATGTAGACCGCAGAGGAAGGGAACAAATGAAGTTTCAGTGTTCAAGCGTCTCGGGCCTCTCCCACCTCAGGACAAACGAGCTGAGTCGTCTCAAGATGAAGACTTCGAGGAGTCAGATGAAGAAGAGGATAGGTACCACCGGCCAAGGTGGTGCCCTGATGGACTCAGCCATTCGCAGAAGCGTAGGGTGCAGCGGCTACGAAACCTGGAGGAAGCCAAAGCACAGTACCTGTACACGTTGAGGAAGGCACGGCCCGATCTGGCCGTGAAAATTCAGCAAACGCTGGAGACAGAGATGCGCCCGCCAAAGAAAGTGTGGCGCCCTAAACGGACAAAAGCCGATGCAGAGGCATCGGCTGATACAAACATGGTGTTTATACTCCCGTCGGAATTTTGTGCTCCAAAGGACGAGGAAGTATCGGTGGCTCAATTCGACTGCGGTCCACGGCCAGTGATCTTTGAGAAGCCACGAGAGAGGAGCTACAAGCATTTGAAAGCTCTATACCTAAAAGGTTATATCGATGGGCAGCCTGTCAGCAATATGTTGGTTGACACGGGGGCGGCAGTCAACATAATGCCGTATTCCATGCTACGACGTTTGGGACACTCCAATGACAATCTGATCAAGACCAACGTCACGTTAAGCGATTTCAACGGCCAAGCATCAGAAGCAAAAGGTGTTCTGAATGTAGATCTAACCGTAGGCCGAAAAACCATACCTACCTCGTTCTTCATCGTCGACAGCAAAAGCAATTATGCTGTCCTGTTAGGAAGGGATTGGATTCACGCTAACTGTTGCATCCCATCCACAATGCACCAATGCATCATACAGTGGGATGGAGATGAAGTGGAGGTTGTTCAGGCAGATGACTCAATCGAGATCTCACTAGCTGCCATGAATATTTGGGATGCAAACGACCAAGAGCCGCTCTCTGGAATCAGTTTGGACGGTTGTGAACGCATCGAAGCTTCAAAAAACGGGGTGAGGCTGGTCTTATCCACCGGCCTGACAGAGTAACAAGATCTAAATCAGTAGGTGTACGTGGCAAGGCCGATCCCTGCGATCGGCCCCAAAAAATAAAAAGCACGAATCTCATCTCGAGCATGTCACGTAGCCATAGTAGGAAACCAAGAAGTTCTAGACCCTCATTGAGCATTGCGATGAAAAAGGAGGCCGATTCTAGCAATCGGCCAAAATTATCCTCGACATGCATTTTGCATGTGTTCAGCATTGATCTAAAGAAAGGATGCCTGAAGAGCCGATATCTTCAATCCCTTTGAAAAATCGGCTCGGGGGGCACTTAAACGGATAAGATACGAGGTTACGAAGTATGAAGTGGCTGTCAATGGCCAGCAGCTCAAGATATATTCCTCGAAGATGATGGACATTGGAATACCGGGGCTGATGCATAAGTAGATCGGCCGGAAAAAATATAAATTTTTTAAGCACAGCCGATGTACAGCCATCGACTCTAGAATAAAAAGCCGATGCGCAGCCATCGACTCAAGAGGTACAAACTGTTACAAGCAGAGGTACAAGCTCGAATGAGCAGTTATCAAGTCGCATGGAAAAGCTCTACTTAAGGAATGCATCAAAAGCATGGAGAGCGGTAACACGGACACGATCCACCTCGGCGATTTCGGCCTCATCATCCTCGTCTTGACCTGTCACCAGCTGCTTGTTCGGGGCGCGAATTCCGGCCAGTTCAGTTTTCAGTTCAGCTTGGAGGCCTTCTGCTTCTTCGCGGGAGTGAGCAATGAGAGCTTCCTTATCTTGAATGAGCTGCTTGGTAACTCGGACCCTCTCTTCAAGGACCTCCAACTCTTTTCGCAAGGCCTCAAGTTCAGCAGTGCTAGCAGAGGTGTCAGTTTTGGTGTCCAAAGCTGCCTTTTTTTCATTAAGCCGCCGACATTTGTTTGCAATATCGGCTTTCATTGGAAGCTGGGCATGGCGTAGGCTGATTCTCTGACGAGCCAACTCCACCCTTGACTTATAAGCAGACAGAGTCACAACCGGCCAGAGCTTCACCTGCAACGTCACCGGGAGATGAGGTTGGATTTCTTCAAGAAGGCTCTTCACTTCCTCGGGTTTCTCAACCAATGTCTCGATTGAGGAGGAGAGTAAGGCTCTGAGTTGCTGGAGTTGACTATGTGTAGCACTGGGGCCTGGTCCCTCGCCTGCTTTAGTGGCTGGTTCGATGGATTCAGGGTCGAACGTTAGCAAACTTGAGAGGTCGCAACCCTGACAGACAATAAGAGCAATGTCAGTAAGCAGCAAAAGAAAAAGATGGAGCCAAGATAAGGAGCGTACCCCTCCTAAGACCAGAGGAACAGCCGATGAAGAGGCAATCGGCTCTTGTGTTTCTGCGGCAGGCTCGGCCGATGTGGCAGCTTCGTCGGCTACGCTTTTAGGAGTTGCCAGGTCCAGGGTGGCGGATGGCATCAGCACTTCCTCAACTTCCCCACTAGAGGTGTCATCGGTCTGCAAAGGAAGTAATTAGCAGATGAGGACAACAACAATTTAGTGTGAAATATGAGGTATGGAGGGTTATTACATCCGAAACCTCTTGGTTTGATGAAGAGGTTTGAGGTTCCTTGCGAGCTCTCTTGATGCATCGGCTCTTCGTGCGTAATCCGCCCTCCCCTGCTTTGATTAGAGCAGGTTCAGGGGTTGACCTTTTCTTGGAAGCCGATGGTGCCAAGTCTGGCTGGCTCTGCGTGGTGGTTTTCCCAGAGTTGCCCGAGTTCGAGTCCCCTCGGCTGGACTGTGTCCCCTCACTAGAGTTTTCTTCAGTAGAGGTATGCGAGAGAAATACACACATGTTGCAGAAGCCTAGGAGAATGGATGAAACCAACCAAAGCATGGATCATCTTACATGCAAATTTTCTTGGACCGGGGTTGGGGCTTGGCGCTTCAAGGTCTTCCTGGTAGCTACCTTCCTCACTGCTGTTCTCGCCTTGGCTGAGGCTCGGGGGGCAGCTGGCCTAGAAGTTGCTTTGCCCTTGGAAGCCGATTTTGGTGAAATCGGCTGGCTCTGCATCACGACCTTTTTTAAGGATGGTGAGTTTTTGCAGAAAAGGACCACCGGAGCCGGTGGGAGGAATTGGAAGAGGGAGCCGTCATCATCTACAGGACCCGGACCGTCTTGTTGCTGCAAGAAGGCAAAGCAATGTTATAAAAGGAAATCGTTGCAAGCCACTTCAAAATGTGAGTAGTGATACCTGTTCTGCAGGAACGTCATATTCAGCGTCAAGTTATTTCAGCAATGGTCCTAGAGCTCTCCTGAAGGCATGAGTCTTCCACATGGTCCACCATGTCTCGAAGCCCTCCGTTGATGAGGTGAAAGAGAGGTTGTGAGGAATTGGGATGGCTAGAGCATCAAAGAATGAGTAACCCCTCTGACTCGTGAGGACATCAGGCAGATTAGCTCTACTCTCTGTTAAGTGGTGGAGGAAGAAATGAGGAGACACCTGTCCAAGACCAAATTGCCGGGCTGCTACGACCGGCTGGTAAGACTCATAACCAGGTTTGATGATCCTGTTTGAGGTGCTCATGCCCACTGGAAGGAAGCAGGGACGGATCATGATGGAATACAACTGCCGAGTGTCAGCATCATCGACAAAACTGCCTAACCGGAAGGAGACTGGATTCTCAAAGTTCTCTGATTCAGTATAGGGGAAGAACGAGGGCCAAGACACATAGAATTTGGGAGAGAAGGATGCGGCAGCAGGATGTCTGAAACCTAAAATTTATAACGGAATAGGACATTAATTCAGGTGTTTGCTGTTTAATCCTAATATTGTTTCGAATGGCGAAGAGGCGGTTAAGGATTATCTTCAGACCGGAGACCATGGCGTTGGCGTTGGATGATTCCGCCATTTGATGCGCTGCGGAGTTGGGATGGCGCGGTTGAGATCTGAGATTCGTGGAGCTGCTTGGGCGGCGATTTTGGGGATCTGAGTTTGCTTTCTCAGACGGAGGTCGCAGGTTACTGTTTGGAAGGGCAATTAGGTTGGCCTTACTCGTGTTTTATGGTAGAGGCCGATGCAATGCCATCGGCTCTTTTGGGGATTGTTTGACTTTGATTATCGGCAAAATTAACTGGAAGCACTTCTTCATTAATAAGAGGGGTTTTTTACAATAAGGAGCCGATTGCTCAAGAGAGAAAGAACAAAAGAAGAGCTGATTGCTCAGGAACTACTAATCCTCGCTGGCCTCGTCGTCGGCATCATAGCTGCCGTCGGCGCTTCTTCCGGAGAATTCCTCGTCGCTGCTGACCCAGCCCTCGGCCGGGACCTCTTCCTCCTCATCATCATCATCGTCTTCGCTGTCCGCCCAAGCGCGGAAGCGCTTCGCCGGCGGATACCCAGCGGAGGAGGAGGAGTCATCCTCCTCCTCTTCCTCCTTTTCCTCTTCTTCTTCGTCTTCGTCAGAGGGGGCGAAGCTACCCCAGGAGAGGAGGTTATCCTCGCTCTCCACCACCAGTTCCCTGTTGATGAGGAACCGGAGATCGTACTCCCCATCGGTCAGGGGCAGGTCGCCATCTGACCCGACGAGGGCCTCGGGTGGGCCATCTGGCACATAGTCGAAGTCCCACTCCGGCTCATCCCATTGGCCGGGCCCTGGCATCGGCTCGTCTGAAGAGGAAGATTGGAAGGAGAGAGCCGACGCAGCGGAGGAGGAGGATGAGTCCATGGTGGAGGAGGGCTTTTCAATGACTAGTGTGGAGCAAGAGGATGAAGAAGCGAACTGCTCGATGCGGTTAAATAAAGGGAATATAGTGGAAATTTAATGCTTGAGCAGTTTTCGAGGATACGGTGCCAAAACTGTCAATCGTGCAGAAGTTGGGAAGGCAGGGTATCATGACGAAGGATAATGCGATGGTTCTGCTCTGCCACGACATGACCCTTCGAAGGAAAAACAGAGTGGTTTTGAAATTATCATTACCAAAACCAGGGGGGCATGTGTTATCCCCAGATTTTAGCCAAATCAGGAGATGGGCCGTAATTGAGATGGGCTTGAAGAAGATACACGTGGAGAATATCTGAAGCGGCCTTGTATACAAAGTTTGGGCTAGTTTGCCCGTGTATCTGTAAATATAGTAGGATACGTGTCGGTTAGATAGAATTTGGCTCGTGCACGGTTGGGATTACTCCCACGTTAGAAAGTCTACGGACTATAAATATGTATCTAGGGTTATTGAGAAAGGAGGACAATCACGTTCACAACAAACACAAACCAGGCGCATCGCCACCCCTTATTTCGAGGGTTTCTTCCGGGTAAGCATCATGCTGCCTAGATCGCATCGCATCTTGCGATCTAGGCAGTATACGTTTATTCGTTACCTTGTGTTACTCGTGCTGAAGCGTTGTTGATGGCGAGTAACACTATTTATCGTAGATGTTTTGGGGCTTGCATTGATGCTTTTCTTATGCATATTTGCTTAGCAATGCCGTCCCTCGACATCTAGCTGCCCTTACACCTATCTAGGTGTAAGGGCAGCACCTTGCTTGTTCGTTACTTAGTAGATCCGATCTGTTATAGTTGCTCCTTGTTCCAAGGATTAGTTTAATATCTGCATGATTAGGCCTTATGCTGGGGTTGGACGATCCGGTAGTGCGTGAGGTGTTGTTTCACCGTTCCTATAAGGGATGTTCCGGGAATTGACTTAACGTTGGTTTTTAGGCCTCTTTTAGGAATAGTTTCCATCATCTTTCGTATCTGCTAGGCCCAACTACGCGTAGGATGTTCCGATTATGCGGTGAAAACCCTAAACTGTCGTAGATTGGTTTAGCTTTGTTTTGATCAAGCAGGATCCCCATGTCATCGTAAATCCAATGTGAACCATGGGGCGATCGGCTCCTTGAGCCGATCCACAGGGCAACCTGAGAGCCGATCGGGCTCGTATTTAATGTTTACGTGTCTACCATGCAGGAGACTAGTTGAAGCAATCCAACACCTTCCTGATCATGTATAGGTCAGGTGGCATGCCCTTGCAACCGCCAGGACGTGTGCTGGGACTTTGCGGGACGACGCGAGGCACCAGGGCCCACTTAGCAGTCTTGGGAGTCTCCCGGCTCTTCGTGTTGCTTAACCACTACTCGCCGGTGGGTTTTGGCAGGCAACAAAACCCTAATGGCATCTTTGACTAGACAAACTACTTTACAAAGTTACTTTAATCATAGATGACACCGGGGTCTTCTTTAAACAGGGAGGCTGACATCCTCCGGCTTCTTTCATCGTCATCCTCCTCTTTATCGTCAGGCCTTCGTTTAAAGCTTCTTTGCTTAGCTCATCTTTGTCCTCTAGCTCTGGAGAGAATCTTTGACCAGTCCTGCCGACATGCTCTTCTTTCCGGTATCCCGGTGTCTTCTTTACCCGGTTCTGGTATACCCCTCTTGGGGATACCGGCTTAGCTTTACTTAGCCAAACTCTTATCTTTGTGCTCCGATATGAACATTAAACCGGTATCTTGATGGCATAAGCCATCCGGTTTGGCATGCCTTTGGCATACCGGGGGTTATCCCCCCAACATTAGTCCCCGAAGCTGGTATAGTCTGGTGGATTCTATCCAACAAACCATGCCTGGTTCTCACGTCTTTGGATACCGGTTTAACCTATCCGACGCTTAGCTTAGATCCGGCATCTTTGCCCGGACTCACGTTTTCTCTCTTTGCAAGGCATTTCCGGTATCTTATCCTCCGGCATCTTAGTCATTAAACACCTCCTCGGCGAAGTCGAGAATATCTCGGGCCCCGCGCCTGCCAGTGACATGCGCACTGCGACTGACGCGTCAGTGTCAGGGGTCACTTCCATTCGGCTTCCGCGCGCGTATTAACTGCCCCACAGCGGATCCCAACCACCGTTTTGGATCCGTGTGCACCTCCCTGTGGCTTTCTGTTTTTGCGCGTGTATCGCTGCGCCACGCGGCGGCCCGTGGAGCGAACCGTCGCGGCCCGCGGACCGAACCGCCGCGGCCCGGCGGTTTTCGGCCCACCTCTCTCTCTTCCTTTATAAGGCGAAACCGCTCCTTCTTCTTCCTCTTCTCGCATTCCCCACTTCTTCGCACACAGTGTCCTTTGCTCTCTGCGCCTCCGCCGCTTCGTTTGCCGCTCGAGCTCCGCCGCCCAGCGAGTCTCCGCTACTGCTCCGCCGGACGTCGCCGAACTTCGCCGCGCGAAGAATCTCTGTGGTGCTCCTCTCACGGTCGCGGCATTGGTGTTTCCTCAAGCTCTTCTCCACCTCGCCGTCGACGGACCTCCTCGCCAACAGCAAGCTCGCCAATCCACCGGCGAGCCATTTCCTCTGCGACTCCGCCGCCTCAGGTTAGGCTCAATCTGCGTTTACCTCTCTTTTGTTTGCTTTCTAGATCTTGAGTTGGTAGTGTATTTACTTCTTCTTTTCTTTTGCTTTTTCTCTCTCTCGTAGATCTTCGCGCGGGGGTAAATCGTGGGATTCTTGTTTCTCCGCGTCAAATTTCATGTCTAGTGAGGAATCTTCCTCTGCCTCTTCTTCTGCCTCTTCCTCTGATAGCCGGCGTAGCCAATCCTCCGACGGATTAACCGCCGATCTTGTCCAGATGGACATCGATTCCGGTAGCGACGAAGAAACCGGTAGCTCTAGCCAAGCTTCCGGCGTAGATCCCGCCGGTATCACACGCGGGGCCTGGATGGGCTCCAATGTTAGCCAGTATGAAATTGACTGGCTTTACCGGTCCAGGAGGATTCCGGAAGGAGTATCCTGCCGGCTCCCTGGCGACGAGATTGAACCGGTGCTTGAACCCGGTGAACGCGTTGTTTTTCTCGCTCACTTCGAGCGCGGCTTCGGCCTTCCCGCCTCTCCTTTCTTCCGGAGTTTCCTCGATTTTTACCAACTCCAACCTCACCATCTTCCCGGCAACGCCGTTTTCTACCTCTCTTGCTATGCCACCTTTATGGAGGCTTATATCGGCATTCGTCCCACTCGCGAGACGTTTGCCCGTTTCTTTGCTCTTCGGATCAATTCCGTTCAGGGCAAGGAAATCCCTAAACCCAAACCCCCCGTATAATGCGGGTCTTGCATCATCGGCTCCCGCCAAGGGAGCCCTTTTTTCAAGTTTTCCGGTCTCGAGTCATGCCGGCTATGGCAAGGGACCTTCTTCTACGTGAAGAACAACGACGCCGCAGATCTCATCGATCTGCCGCCTTTTAACCTGGCGCCGCCCACGAGGGCCAACTGGAGCTACAATCCGAAGGACTCTCATATAGAGACCAACCGGGTTATACGCTTCATGAAGCAGCTGATGCAGGACACTGACATCTGCTCCGATGATATTATCCGCGCCTTCATCTCGCGCCGAGTGCTTCCTCTTAAGCGCCGCATGCATAAGATGAGCGAGATGTACGGTCCCGGTGATCCTACCAAGATCACCGGACTTCCTCTCAGCAAGAAGGACATTGTCCTCAAGGCTAGGCAGATCTGCCAGACTGCCATGCCGGATGATTGGGAATGGGGCCTCCGGCCCCTCAGTTCCACTAACCCTCCGACCCAAGAAGTAAGAAATTACGCAACTCGGGTCGGTTTACCGGTAACTTTTATACTGTGACTAACCCTTTTTTCTCTTTTGTTTTTCAGGCCAAGGACCGCTTCCCCCGCATTGACTCAGACCGGCGAGGCCCTTGCCGGAAGCGTGCTCTAGACAAATTCGACCCGGACCCCGTCATTCATTGGCAGGATCTGAAGATGGGCCGGACTCCAGCCTCGCGCCTCGGCAAATCTCCACCGGAACCTTCCGGTTCGTCTGACGACCTGACCTTGCTTGAGGTAGCTCTTCTTTTTGATCTCTCATATTCTTCTATTATTGTTCCTCTGTAGATGTTCCCTCAGCCAACATCAACCCACGGGTCCACGAGCACGTTCCTCCCCTGCAGGCCGAGGCAGGCCAAGAGTTTGTGGAGAAACTCATGGCCCAAGGCAAAAAGAACAAGGCTCCGGCCTCTGAGGCCGGTTCGAGCCAGGCCCCTGCATCCAAGCGCTTTCGGACTGAACCCTTTGCGGGGAAGGTCGCAGGTGTGAGGCGCTACAAGAGCAGGCAGATGCCGACCTCTTCTGGGTAAGGCCCCGTTTCTCTGCTGGTTTTGTTTTTACCAAGCTCTTTTCCGGTTGCTTTTTTCCAACCCTTTCTTTTTCTCTCTTTCAGCCCCGCGCTCAAGCTCGGCCCCAGGCCTGAGGGCTCTGCCGGATCCGCAAGGACCTCAACTCCTCCTCCTCACTCAAGCCCGGCACCATCTGGTGCCGGCACCATCTCTGCCTTCCCTCTGGGAGGCACTACAAGTTCGGGGCGCGCGGCCCCTACACCGCCGGATCACCGCGCGGAGGAGGACCTTGTTTCCCCTCCCGAGACCCAAGACACCGGCGCCTGCAACATCGGCGCCGGAGAAGAAGGTGCCGGGTGGGCGGAACCTCTGGTTCCTCCCGTCCTAGAAAAGAAGAAGAAGAAGAAGACCAAGACGTCTTCCGCCTCCGGAGCCGCGCCGGAAACTTCCGCGCCAGCAAGCTCCAACCCGGGTGACGCGCCTGGCGCTCCCCCTTCTCCCAGGACCACGCCAACGCCACCGCCGGAAGCTCCTCGCACCGAGCCAGCCGGTGCCACTCCAACGGCGCCGCCGCCCAAGACCTTGACGCTTGTCAAGGCAACGGCCTCTAGCGCCCCCTCCGTCGGCCAGCAGCCCTTGGCGCTACACGTCGCCCGCGCCGCTAGCGCTGCCGACGAGAAGGCCACCGGCCTGCTTGGCCGGATCACCAAGTTCCAGCGCGAAGGCCGGGAGCTGGGGCACTTGCTGCCCTATGCGGAGAAGTGGAACGCCGCGGACATGTCCAAGGCGACCCGCGGCCTGGGCAAGGACCGGCTACCGGCGCCTGACCCTGTTGGTGCGCGGTGCTCAGAAGAGCACTTCATGCGGCTGCGTCGGGCCGTCAAGGAGCTGGACAGCGCGTGGTTTGATGCCACGAACAACATGATGGTAAGTCCCACAAAGCCTGTTCCATTTTTTGATTTATCTTGGTTCCTCTTTTTCTGGCTCTTTTCTATCTTTCCTTGAACTTTCAACTTTATGCCGGTTTCTCTTTTTGCTGAATCTTGTCTATCCTCCCAGTCCCCGAGTTTTATGTTGAGAGCGTAGCTCTTAGCGCGAAACTTAATTAGAAACACGCGAAACCAGCATAGCCAGTCCCCGAGTTTCTTGTTAAGATCTTTGCTTTCAGCTAACATCATTTCCTTGAACAGACCACGGCTGACGCTCGGAAGATCCTCTTTGAGGAGCTTCTTTGGGAGCACCGGGACCTCGCTGAGGCACACAGCAAGTGCCAAGGTAAATCTCTGCACCTCCGGCATCTTTTACCGGAAAGCTTTCTTTCTCTCAATTCTTAACACTTATGATTTTCTGTTTCAACAGCCATCCCGGAAGCTTCTATTGAAGCCCTCAAGACGCAGCTTGCCGCCGCCCAAGGTACAGCTTCCTGTTTTCCAGTTAACTTGCTTTCTCTACATTGTATCAGTACAACTTTGCTAACACTTTCTTTCCGGATTTCAGAGGAGAAGGACAAACTTATCCGGCAGCATCAGGAGTATCTGAGCGCCCAGAAAACCAGCTACAAGGAGCTCAAGGACCAGCTTATCCAGCTTGGTCTTGACCATGCGAAGGCGCTGAAGGCTGCTGAATCTGCTGCGGAGGCCAAGCTGCATGAGGCGCTGGAGGATGCTGGCAATGCCAACGTGGTGTTGCAGGCTGAGCTAGAAGAGGCCGCCAAGGCGCGAAAGGCAGCCGAGGACAAGGCCGCGCGGCTGGAGGCGGAACAGAAGGAATACGACCTTCTGGTTACGCAGACTGACGCGCTTGCCCTCCGTAAGTTTCTTTTTTTTCGGTTCCTGCTTATAAGCTTATCTGTTCCGGTAGCATGTGCTTAGCTTCTTTTCTTTGTCTTGCAGGGCTCTTCCCGGACTCCCAGGTGTTTGCTGTCAAGAAGGTTGGAGAGCGCCGGGTGCTACAGGCATACAAGAACCTGGGTGCGCCCTGGGATCCCTATGACCACCTGGTTGCGCTGAACGCGCGGGTCACCCACATGCGCTGCGTGGATCAGAACCTTTCTGACATTCCGCAGGTGGCTACCCAGCTCTACAGGACTCTTTGGCCTGGAGAAGAAGTGCCAGACACCTTCTCCCTCATCAGCGACCGCCTGAAGGGTGCCGGCTGAAGGATCCGGGAGTGGCAGTGCTCTGCTGCCCGTGCCGGAGCAGACTCAGCGCTTCGCGTTGCCAGCTCCTGGTACCCGGAGCTGGACCTGGACACTTTCACCGGCGTGCGCGAAGGGGCTGCAACCGACCTGGACCCGGTCCTCACCGCTAAGCGGAAGGATCGAGCGTACCAAATCGCGGAGTACGCTGAAATGCGCACCTTCATCCCCCCTCCTGCAGACGTCAAGGACTATCTGAGCGACGAGGAGGAGGATGAAGACGCTGATGAGGCCGAAGCCGGTGACGCGCCTCCAGAGGGTCCTGATGCCAACGACGCTCCTCCCGAAGCCCCTGTTGCCTGAATGTTGCCTGTTATCTGATTGCCTGTGATATGCTTGCCCTGTTGAACTTTGAAACATTGCCCGTTAAATTCTACCCCGGTATGCCGGGGTCTATGATGTAAGATAATACTTAATCTCTATTTTGGTTGTGGTACAACAGTTTACGCCGGTACACTATACCGGTAGTTAATTATCTTATGTTTTCCTTAGCATATTTGCTTGTTGGTTTGCTTTTTCTTGCACTGCAATGATTCCGAAATTGTTTCCGCATCCAATTTGATGCATACTTGGCTCTTTTGCTTTGGCTCTGCCTACCTTCTCTGGGCATTTTTGGCGTATGAGCACAAAGTTCTTTTACCAAGCAAGCACTTTCTTGAACTTAGAAATAACTCGAAATTTTTGCAAAAGACCGGTATAACCGGGGTTAGTTAAATTTTTCCGGATTGTTCTTTCCCGCTCTCCCTCTTCGCAGTTCATGTGCTTATCCCCTACCGGTTTATCTTGCTTGTCATGAAGCCGAGTTACGAACAACAGCAGAGTCGAAGACTCCGGTAGGGTCTAGCACACTACTAAACCGGAAAGAAAAAACGTTCAATAAGCAACCGGTAAACTGAAAAAATAAACATGTTACATACAACTTTAGTAAGGGTAGTCCCCGAGACTCATTCGAGGTTCCGACATCTTTTATTCATAGCAAATAAGGTACAAAAAGGAACTTCTTACACCACAACTTCAAGAGTAGAAAGGACGCAACAGAGCTACATTCCTGTCCGCCTTTCCCTTCTTCCATTCCTGTGCATCAATCAGGTAATAGGCATCATTGTGGAGAGCCTTGCTCACAATGAAAGGTCCTTCCCATAGTGGGGAAAGCTTGTGTCGGCCTTCAGTGCGCTGCACTAGGCATAGCACGAGGTCTCCCTCCCGGAACACCCTCGGGTTAACCTTCCGGCTGTGATAGCGTCTGAGGTTTTGCTGGTAAATGGCTGTTCTTGCCAAAGCTAATTCTCTTGCTTCTTCTAGCAAGTCCACATCGTTTTCTCGGGCCTCCTTTACCTCTTCTTCGGTATAGAGTTGCACCCTTGGTGAATCATGGAGAATGTCGGTTCGTATGACCGCTTCTGCTCCATAAACCATAAAGAATGGAGTGTATCCGGTAGACCGGTTTGGAGTTGTTCTTATACTCCACAGTACGGATGGTAGCTCATCAAGCCAACACCCCGGCGATTTTTCCACCGCATCGATGAGTCTTGGTTTGATACCGGAAAGTACCAAAGCGTTTGTTCTTTCAACTTGGCCATTGCCTTGTGGGTGTGCCACTGAGCACAAATCCAACTGGATATTGTTGTCCTCACAAAATCTTTTGAACTCACCTTGAGCAAAGTTCGTGCCATTGTCAGTGATAATGCTATGTGGGTAGCCATACCGCAAAATTACATCTTTCAAGAACTTCACCGATGTGCGCCCATCACATTTTGCAATGGGTTTCACCTCTAGCCACTTGGTGAATTTATCCACCATAACCAAGATGTGGGTCATGTTTCCCCTTGCGGTTTTAAATGGGCCAACCATGTCTAGGCACCAAACGGCAAACGGCCAAGTTAGCGGTATGGTCTTTAAACTGGATGCTGGGGTATGGTTTTGCTTGGCGTACCTCTGGCACCCATTGCATTTTCTTACCAGATCCTCCGCATTTTCCAAAGCCATTGGCCAATAGAACCCATGCCGGAACACTTTTGCCGCTAGCGCCCTCGACGAAGCGTGATGCCCACATTCTCCTCGGTGAATTTCCTCGAGCATTTCTTTTCCCTCTTCCGGTTCCACACACCTTTGGAGGACACCGGTAACACTTCTCTTGTACACCTCGCCATTGATGATGGTGTAAGCTTTGGATCTCCTCTGGATCCTTCTGGACTCATGTTCGTCAACCGGCAAGGTGTCGTTGATCAGGAATTCCTTAATAGGTTTAACCCATGAGGGTGCCTCCCGAACCAGGAACACCGGTACGTCTATGTCCATGCTATCTACCAGCATTGTTTCTTCAGGTATAGACACAGCAGTTCCCGAGCTTACCGGAACAGTCCCCGAGCTTACCGGAACAGTCCCCGGGTTTCCTTCGTCGATATCCATTGGTACAACATGTGATTCCGGTACAAAAATTGACTCCGACTCCGGACTCGGTTTGATCGATGGTACTCTTAAGTGCGCCAAGGCTATTCCGGGAGGAATTTCTTGCCTGGATGAGCCCAACTTGGACAAAGCATCCGCGGCTTCATTTTCTGCACGCGGCACATGGTGAAACTCACATCCTTCGAAAAATCCGGCAATCTTTTGCACGTGAAACCGGTACGAGGCCATGTTGGCATCTTTTGCGTCCCAATCTCCGGAACATTGTTGTACCACAAGATCTGAATCTCCGTAGCAAATGATCCGGGGTGCACCGATTTCTTTTGCGACCTTAAGCCCATGAATCAAAGCCTCGTATTCAGCGACATTATTTGATGCCCTGAAATGCACTTGTAAAACATACCGGAGATGATCTCCCTTTGGTGAGGTGAGCACCACATCGGCACCTAGACCCTCTTTGAGTTTGGATCCGTCAAAGTGCATCTTCCAGTATTCTATCTTGTGTTCCGGCGGCTTGTATTGCATTTCCGCCCAATCAACCAAGAAATCGGCTAAAGCTTGTGATTTTATGGCATCTCTTCTTTCATACACCGGTACATATGGTGATATTTGAATCACCCATTTTGCAATCCTACCGCTAGCATCTTTGTTGCACATGATATCGGAGATGGGTGCCTCACTCACCACCTTCATGGGGTGCTCCTCAAAGTAGTACTTGAGCTTCGTGGCGGCCATGAACACGCCATAAGTCATTTTCTGGAAGTGTGGGTAGTTTTGCTTTGAGAGGGAGAGCACCTCGCTCAGGTAGTATACCGGCCTCTGGATGGTTTTTCCTTCCTCTTCTCTTTCTACTACTACAACAACACTCACAACCCGGTTAGTTGCTGCTATGTATAACAACATTGGCTCTCTTTCCAGTGGCGAAGCCAGTACCGGAGCGGTGGCTAGCATTGTTTTCAGCTCTTTAAACGCCGCGTCTGCCTGAGGGGTCCAGACGAAAGTATCCAATTTTTTCATCAGAGCGTAGAGCAGCAAAGCCTTTTCTCCTAGCCTGCTTATGAACCGGCTTAGCGACGCCAAGCTTCCGGTAAATTTTTGCACATCTTTTAGTTCCCGTGGAACCGTCATTCTTTCTATTGCCCTGATCTTTACCGGATTCACCTCAATGCCCCGGCTTGACACAAGAAAACCGAGCAGCTTACCGGCAGGGACACCGAAGGTGCATTTTGCCGGGTTAAGTTTCATCCGGAACCGTCTTAGGTTATTAAATGTTTGTCGGATGTCATCGATTAAGGTGTTTTTTACCTTAGTTTTTATCACAATGTCGTCCACATAGACTTGCACATTCTTTCCAATTTGATCAAACAAGCATTTTTGCATACAGCGCTGGTACGTTGCACCAGCGTTGCGCAAACCAAAAGGCATAGTAACATAGCAATAAGCCCCGTGCGGGGTAATGAACGCAGTTTTTATTTGATCTTCCTTTTTCAAGGGGATTTGGTGGAAACCGGAATACGCATCCAGAAAAGACAACAACTCACACCCAGCAGTTGAATCAATCACTTGATCGATCCGTGGCAGAGGGAAAGGATCTCTTGGGCAAGCCTTGTTGAGGTTGGTGTAGTCGATGCACATGCGCCACACCTTTGGAGCTTTTGCCTCCAGGTTCTCATCTTTTTTCTTTTCGACCATTACCGGATTGGCCAGCCACTCAGTGTGCGTGACTTCCACAATGAATCCGGCAACCAGCAGTTTTGTCACTTCTTCTCCGATAATCTTCCTCCTATCTTCAGCGAACCGGCGCAAAGGTTGTCGCACCGGCTTGGCATCCTTCTGGACGTTTAGAGAGTGCTCAGCCAGCTCCCTCGGAACACCCACCAAGTCATCAGTAGACCAGGCAAAGATATTCCGATTCTCACGGAGGAAGCTGATGAGCGCGCTTTCCTATGCTTGATCGAGGCCGGCACCGATACGAACGGTGCGCTCTGGGTAAGCCGGATCCAGCACAATGTCCTTTGTTTCATTCGTCGGCTTGAACGCCGGTGAGCCCAAGCTTCCACTCATTGCCGCTAAACTCAACTGTGAGGAGTGAGCCAGCGCAACCGCAGTTTGCATCCTTCTTTTTTCCTCTACGATCACCAGCGATTCCGCTAAGTTTGATCCGGCAGATGCTGTTTCCAGTGAGACTTTATAGTTTCCCACCACAGTTAAGGGTCCACGAGGTGCCGGCATCTTCATCTTGAGGTAAGCCGTATGAGTTGTAGCCATGAACGCTGCCAATGCCGGTCTTCCCAGCAACGCATGGTACAGACTGTCTAGGTCCACCACCTCGAACTCAATGTTTTCAACCCGGCAATTGTCACGTCCTCCAAACGATACGTCCACTCGAACTTTTCCTACCGGTGCGCAAGACAAACCCGGAACGATTCCATGGAACGTTGTACGAGTTGGCTGAAGCATGTTTTCTGTTATGCCCAGCGTATGCATGGTGTGCCGGTACATTATGTTTATGCTGCTCCCATTGTCTATCAACACTTTGCTGAATTTGACGCGAGTCGTTGGCCCTTTCATGATTGGGTCCACCACGAGAGCGTATCCACCCGGATTCGACATGACTTTGGGGTGATCCTTGAATGACCAGGTGATTTCCTGATCTGACCACAGCATGTACTTTGGTACTGCCTGTCTGTCGGCTCAGTGACGAACACGACACAACACAAATGTGGGTCCTCGTAAACATTCCGGCCCAAAGGTGCCGGTAGAGGTGGCTGGCCATGGTCCTCTCCCACCTGATTGACTTGCTAGTACTGCTGCCTATTTGGCTGAGGCTGTACCGGTAAAGCATTTGCTCCAGTAAGTGGTGGTGGTGGTGGTAGTTGTTGCTGGCGCAACATATCTTGTGACGGTGGCAACATTGTGGTGCACCCTTGTGCTTGCGCATCCTTTACTGCTCCCTTTTGCATCAAGTACTTGGTCCAAGAACAATCCTTCGTTAGGTGGTTTGACGGGTGAGCCGGGTTCGGCGTGTGCCACCGGCAAGGTTGATCCATGGCGGCTTCCATGGTGTATTTTACGGGTTCTTGCCAATTCTTTTTCTGGCCCCAGGGTTTCTTTTCGACCCATTGCTTCTTAGGACCCGCCCATGGCTGCGATCTGGTTTTCTGCCTCTGGCTGCCGCTGGCATCAGAGTTTTCATGCACAGCAGCAACTTGCTGCGGAGCGTATCTTTGATCCGGGAAATTTTCCCTTCTTTTGTTGTTCCGGTTGTCCCGGTATTGTTCCTGGCGCTGCTGAGGCGGGTTTGACTGTTCCGGCTCAGCTTGCACCGCTGGTTGCATTGGGTCTCCCAACGCATAGTTATCCGCCACACGTATCATCTCGGCCAAAGTTGTTGGCATGTTTCTCTGCAGCTTTTGCCACAAAGGCGAACCTCGCCGGCATCCCTGGCTAAACCAAGCAATGGCTTGTGCTTCTATCACTCCTTCACAAGAGTTTCTAATGGAGTTCCACCGGGTCAGGTAATCCCGGTCTGTTTCCTGCGGGCGCTGCACGCACAAAGCGAGCTGCTGAGGCCTATTGGGCCTTCGGTAGGTGCTACTGAAGTTACTCACAAAGGCTTCCTCAAAGTCCAACCAGCCATTTATGCTTCCTGCCGGCAAGTTGTTCAGCCAGATTCTTGTCGGTCCTACTAAAAACATTGGCACAATCCTCACGGCCCAACGCCGGTTTCCTCCTCCGGCTACACATCCTCCGCCGCCAGCGACGTATACCGCGGTCACATAATCCGCGAGCCAATCTTCCGGCTTAGTGGTGCCATCATAAGTTTTGGTGTCACGGGGCAACTGGAAGTTGCGAACCGGTGGTTGCTCTTTCATGATCCTTGGGCCAAAACACTTTGGACCCGGAGGACCCTCTGCTTCTATCATTTCAGACAGGTACACTCTATCCATACGGTGCCTCGCATCCCGTTCTGGCAGGTGTCTTTCTCCCACGCGCTCTCCCAAAGGATTTCGGTAAGCGGTGAATCTTGTCGAGTCAGCTTCATCGTAGCGTTCCAGTGCCGCGGCCCTTGCCTGCCGGTACCTTGGTGGAGGCATTTCCTCCTCATCATATGCTGCCCTTGCAGCCTGATAGTTTTGCCCGGTTTCATATCTACCGGCATGATTGTTTCCGGCATAGCCTCCTTTGGCGTAGCCTCGATCTGCCCCTTGGCTTTTTCTACCGGCATCGTGTTGCCCGGCTTGTTGTTTTCCGGCAAGAACCGGATCGTACACAGTCATCTGCTGTGCGTTCATCTCTTTTTCTCTTCTTCTGTCTGGATGGGGGGACGACGCCTGCCCATGGGACTTGCTTCTGGCATTTTTTGTTGAACGCGCGGATTTTGAGGCCGCAGCCTTGTTCAGCTTAGCCAGCTGCTCAGCATTCTGCTGCTCGATAGTTTCCAGCAGCTCTCTAACACGCTCTTGCTGTTTGGCCAAGGCATCTCCGGAAAGCGATTCACATAGCTCTACTGCAGCTTTAGCAGCTTTTATAGTTTTATCCGGGCTACTGTACTTAGGTTTTTCCACAATGCTAACGGATGCAGAGGTACTTTTGCCGGCAAGAACTTCCTTGCGCAAATCCTGATCTAGATTACGAGCTTTAAGCCGGTTCTCCGGTATCCTAGCAGCATGAGCGCTAACAGAAGCAAAGCCATGGGCAGCGTTGTACTCACGTAGGGTTAGGTTCAGCTCGCGCTGCGCCCGGACGATGTCGGCGCCGTTCGCGAGCAGCTTTTGGCGTTGTGCCTCCAGCTCCACCTGAGCCGCTGTCGGGTCGATGTTCTGCGCGATGGGCGTTGCCAGCACGTTCATCGCCGCTTGGAGTGGTGTTTCCGGTGGTGCGGAAGATGCTCCCGCAGCGCCAGCGTCGCGCTCCAGCGGCGGCTTGGCCGCACGGGTCGAAGCCGCACGACCAGCACCTTCATCTGCAGCCTCCTTGCCTGCACCAACCACGCCGGTCATCATTACCTCGACGCTGCCGGCGCGGCCAGCACAGAGCCACCTTGGCGGGTCCGGTGCCACCAGAACCGGCGAGAGGCGCTGGCGCACGGGGACGGTGCCGAAGTAGACGCGGTGGCTGCCGAACTCGATGATGCGGCCGTTCTTGGGGAAGATGCCGCCGTTGGCGAAGCAGCCCACGTTGTCGTTGATGAAGTCCATGGAGTAGAGGCGCTGGACGAGCGCAGACACTGTCCGCTCGCCGGCGACCTCGAGGATGCCCGCCCGAATATGAACTCCTGCAAGCGCCACTTCATGCCCCACGGTGGGCGCCAACTGTCGTCGTGGTGAACAGACAGATGCCATAGGATGGCTTAAGTTGGGGCCGAATGGACGCTAGAGGATTCGGGGGAGGGTTTGTGATTAGATGGGATGAACTTCCGGATGGTTTCCTCAAGAACTTAGCCAAGGCAAGAGGTTGAAGAAGAAAGACACAAGGAAGAACTCGCTCTAGATCATCTTCTTTATTGATCTCCACAGGTTACAGGTTTGTGCTTACAGGATTTCTCTCTCTGCTCATCGCTCTCGAGTACGGGTGTGCCCCCTCTCCTTATATAGGGGAGAGGGTGGCTTACAGGGGAAGAAACCCTAATGGCATCTTTGACTAGACAAACTACTTTACAAAGTTACTTTAATCATAGATGACACCGGGGTCTTCTTTAAACAGGGAGGATGACGTCCTCCGGCTTCTTTCATCGTCATCCTCCTCTTTATCGTCAGGCCTTCGTTTAAAGCTTCTTTGCTTAGCTCATCTTTGTCCTCTAGCTCTGGAGAGAATCTTTGACCAGTCCTGCCGACATGCTCTTCTTTCCGGTATCCCGGTGTCTTCTTTACCTGGTTCCGGTATACCCCTCTTGGGGATACCGGCTTAGCTTTACTTAGCCAAACTCTTATCTTTGTGCTCCGGTATGAATATTAAACCGATATCTTGATGGCATAAGCCATCCGGTTTGGCATGCCTTTGGCATACCGGGGGTCATCCCCCCAACAGCATGAGAGATAATGAACTACTAGACTTTCTTTAAATGACATATACCTCACATGAACCAACTAAGCATGCTCACATGAATGAGTATATGTACAAAAATGAAAACAAATAGAGTTCATACCAGCCTCTCACCACAGTCGAGTTGTCGTAGATCGTCATTATTGCCTTTCACTTGTGTAGCTTGAATAATATGAAATGAAAACCAAGCTCCAACCACCGGAGACCGCTGAACTCCATAATAAACTTTACAAAACCGAAGAAGAACAACAAATATTTTTGGTGTTTTCGAATTGGAAACAAGAACGAAAATAAAATCTTTTTGGATTTTCTCATAGCAAACCAACGATAGTAAATAAAGCAAAATAAGGACAAGAAACCAAATAAACAAATGATAAAGAGAAACAACAGAAATATTTTTGGTTTTTTTTGTGTTTTAGAAAAGAAACAAAGCAAAAACAAGAGAATGAAAACTAAAAGAGTCACACAAACACAAGGTGACAGAAATCCGTCAAACTTGACAGCAGTACAATAATTATTTTTTTCGAAAATCTTCTGCTGTTCAACTTGAAAAGTGCTCAACTAATGAAAGTTAGATAATAACCTGGGGAACATGCACAAAAATTGGCTGCTCAAAATAACGTTCTGGCTATTTGTAGGATTTTTTTTAGTATCAGTCCAGAATCTGTTTTTTAGACAGCACTTCCCCAAATATCATCCTCCTCATATTAGAGGCAACCATCGGCACACAAATGAAATAAAAACGTAAAGGTAAAGGTTACTACAGTAGTAACAACCTTCAAAAACTAAAATAAGAACCTACTGAAAGAAAAATAACCGAAAGAGAAACAACCAAAAGAAGCGAAACAAGTATGTACAAATATCCTGCAATTGTAATATGCAATGAATGAGTGATGCCGGCATACCTCCCCCCAAGCTTAGGCTTTTTGCCTAAGTGGAGATCAACCCCAGCGAGGGTCAGGGTTCCACGCTGGTGGATCATACATGGCGTGGTCGTAATAAGATCCCTGTGCCGAAGAAAAGGATGAAGGCTCCACATGCCCGAAATGCTGATGTGAAGAACTTGCTGCGTCGGATGACAAGTCGAGGGGTTCCTCGGCCTCCTCTATGTCGTCCCCTGCGTGATGGCCGCTCCTCTCTATTTATGCATCAAGTTCATCTTCTGTGACCGACAAACTTTCCCTGGAATCAAGGTTAAACAAAGCAGGTGCAGGCAATACAACTAGCCTTTCAGATTTAGTTACTCTCCACTTTTTCTTGAAAAAGGTTATCTCATAGGACAGGTTATTCAAGTTAGACTAATTAGAAACAAAGTCATGTTTTATCATGGAAACAATATCAAGTTTCTCTATAGAGAGCTGAACATCAAGAGAGTGAGGTTCTACACCATGCATAGCTAGCAAACGAGAGGCAATGAGACCTCCACAAATTCCTCCTTTATCACGGTTAGTAGCAAGCCTAAAATCTATCAAAGCACCCAAATTATAAGTTCTATCACGTTGCAATGAAGCAGCTAGGAAAACCAAGTCATGAATGGATAACTTATTTGCATTCTTTCTAGCAAGAACGCACTTGGTGATAAAGTAAACAAAATAGCGAATATATGGGAGTTGATTACTACGAATTTTACCACTCTCATCTGAGAAGCTTCTCCCTTGACAGATCATCTCGTATAGATTCAAGAGTTGCCATGGCAGCCCCCTAATCTTCTCACATGATCCCCATTGTGGCACTTTAATAGCTGCACAAAAATCATCAAAGGGAAAGTTGATAGTTTTATTGTAGATTTTATATCGAACCATGGGGTTAGGTTGGGACCAACGGAATTCAAAATCCTGCACCACTGACATGGTTACTTTTGCATATTGGTAAGGTTAACCAACAACAAAATCTTCTAACCCTACATTAGAAATTAGATTTTGAACATCCTGAAAAATTCCTGCACTCTTCATGAAATCGGTGCATGGGTAGTAGGAGGGGTATACCCCCTCTTCACAGTGGACTCTCATAACTTCATGCACCTCCAATTCATGTTGGTTGAGTTGGTGTCTATTTCACTCCATTTTCTGAAATTTTTCAACAATCATTATAAAAGTTGATTTTGAGACATATAAATGAGGGAAACTACTATAGGAACTTGATAGAGTACTAAACATGCATCAAAACTAATTTTTACAACTTAGAACAAGCATGCAAACTCACTTAACATGTCACCTACAGCAGCAAAATACTCAAGATGTACTCAACTAAACAAAATTCTATTTGGATAATCGGAGGAGTCACATACCGGAGAGCAAATGCTCCAAATCTCAGCAGCAAAGATGGGCTGAGCAAGGAGATCGAAAATCTCGAGCAAGAATAGCAAGAAATTCGGGTTTGAACAATGGTGGTGTGTTTTCCCGTGAAAGAGAGTGGAGTGGTAGGTGGATGAGTGAGTGGAGGGCCAGGTGGGGCCCTCACCACAGGGTGGCGCGCCCCCCTTGCTGGCCGCACCGGCACATGGGGTGCAGCCCTGGGGTGCCCCACTGGTCAGCCCCAGGCACTCCGAGGTTGCATTTTGAAAAATAGGACCAGTGATATAATTTTTGTAAATTTTTGAAAACTTCGAAAAATGCACATTTCTGGGTGTTAAAATAACTATTTCAGGACAGAAAAAGATTTTCAAACTTCTAAACAACTAAAGCATCTTGCAAAACAAGTAGTACTACAGAAAGTAAACAAGTGTGGAGAAAGAAAGAAATGTTGTTTAGCTCTTCTATGCATATAAAATGTACTTGTTAACAAGGTTGATCAAGTCTTGCCACCAAATAAATTTTACATGTCATAAGAAGAAATAAACCTCAAATCAATCATGTTACCTTATATTGTATTGATATGGATCCAATCATAATATTTTCATATTCTTCTTTAGGCTCATATATAGGACAATCAATAACTCCCACTTTGATAGTTCTAAAATTAGAAATTGTATTAACTCCATATACTTTATCAATCCTCTTGGGAAAATAAACAATATGTTCCTTGTCATCAATATTGAAAGTAACTTTTCCTTTATTGCAATCAATAGCAGCCCCTGCAGTGTTAAGAAAAGGTCTTCCAAGAATAATAGACATATTATCATCTTCAGGCATTTCCAACACAACAAAATCAGTTAATATTAAGCAATTATTAGCAACTTGAACAGGAACATCCTCACATATACCAACAGGAACAGCAGTAGATTTATCAGCCATTTGCAAAGATATATCAGTTGGTATCAACTTATCTAAATAAAGTCTCTTGTAAAGAGAAAAAGGCATAACACTAACTCCTGCTCCCAAATCACATAGAGCAGTTCTAACATAATTATTCTTGATGGAACAAGGGATAGTCGGTATACCTGGGTCTCCCAGCTTCTTTGGAACCTTGCCATTGAAAGAGTAATTAGCAAGCATAGTGGAAATCTCCTCATTAGGAATTTTCATTTTGTTAGAGACAATATCTTTCATATACTTTGAATAAGGAGGCAATTTAATAGCATCAGTCAAAGGGATTTGCAAGAACAAAGGTTTCATCCAATCACAAAATTTATTATAGTGTTCTTCCTCCTTTGATTTTAGTTTCTTAGCAGGAAAAGGCATTTGCTTTTGAACCCAAGGTTCTCTTTCATTACCATGTTTCTTAGCAATGAAATCTTCTTTAGTATACTTTTTATTTTTAACATGCTTTTCAGGTTCATCTTCAACCTCTTCTTTATCAGAAACATCATTCTTAACATTATCTTTATCATGTTCATTACCACTTTCAGTTTCAGCATCAGAAATAGAAATACTATTAGGATCATTAACAGGTTCAGAAGATTCTACAACAATTTTATGTTTCTTCTTCTTTTTCTTAGAAGGAGTGATACGTCTCAAACGTATCTATAATTTCTTATGTTCCATGCTAGTTTTATGACAATACTCACATGTTTTATACACACTTTATATCATTTATATGCATTTTCTGGCACTAACCTATTAACGAGATGCCGAAGCGCCAATTCTGTTTTGTGCTGTTTTTGGTTTCAGAAATCCTACACAGGAAATATTCTCGGAATTGGACGAAACGAACGCCCAGGGTCTTATTTTTCCACGGAGCTTCCAGAAGACCGAAGGAGATACGAAGTGGGGCCACGAGGTGGTGACACCACAAGGCGGCGCGGCCAGCATGGGGCCCGCGCCGCCCTATGGTGTGGGCCCCCCGTGCCTCCTCCGACTCTGCCCTTCCGCCTACTTAAACTCTCTGTCGCGAAAACCCTATTACCGAGAGCCACGATACGGAAAAAGTTCCAGAGACGCCGCCGCCGCCAATCCCATCTCGGGGGATTCAGGAGATCGCCTCCGGCACCCTGCCGGAGAGGGGAATCATCACCGGAGGGCTCTACATCACCATGCCCACCTCCGGACTGATGTGTGAGTAGTTCATCCTTGGACTATGGGTCCATAGCAGTAGCTAGATGGTTGTCTTCTCCTCATTGTGCTATCATGTTAGATCTTGTGAGCTGCCTATCATGATCAAGATCATCTATTTGTAATGCTACATGTTGTGTTTGTTGGGATCCGATGAATATTGAATACTATGTCAAGTTGATTATCAATCTATCATATATGTGTTGTTTATGTTCTTGCATGCTCTCCTATGCTAGTAGAGGCTCCGGCCAAGTTGATACTTGTGACTCCAAGAGGGAGTATTTATGCTCGATAGTGGGTTCATGCCTCCATTGAATCTGGGACAGTGACAGAAAGTTCTAAGGTTGTGGATGAGCTATTGCCACTAGGGATAAAACATCAATGCTTTGTCTAAGGATATTTGTGTTGATTACATTACGCACCATACTTAATGTAATTGTCTATTGTTTACAACTTAATACTGGAAGGGGTGCGGATGCTAACCCGAAGGTGGACTTTTTAGGCATAGATGCATGCTGGATAGCGGTCTATGCACTTTGTCGTAATGCCCTAAGTAAATCTCATATTAGTCATCATGATATGTATGTGCATTGTTATGCCATCTCTATTTGTCAATTGCCCAACTGTAATTTGTTCACCCAACATGCTATTTCTTATTGGAGAGACACCACTAGTGAACTGTAGACCCCGGTCCATTCTTTTACATCTGAAATACAATCAACTGCAATCTCTGTTCTCTGTTGTTCTTCACAAGCAAACATCATTCTCCACACCATACGTTTAATCCTTTGTTTACAGCAAGCCGGTGAGATTGACAACCTCACTGTTAAGTTGGGGCAAAGTATTTTGGTTGTGTTGTGCAGGTTCCACGTTGGCGCCGGAATTCCTGGTGTTGCGCCGCACTACACTCCTTCACCAACAACCTTCAAGTGGCCTTCATCTCCTACTGGTTCGACAACCTTGGTTTCATACTGAGGGAAATTTGCTGCTATACGCATCACACCTTCCACTTGGGGTTCCCAACGGACGTGTGCTTCACGCGTTATCAAGCTAAATTTCTGGCGCCGTTGCCGGGGAGATCAAGACACGCTGCAAGGGGAGTCTCTCACATCCAATCTCTTTACTTTGTTATTGTCTTGCTTTACTTTATTTTATTTTCTGTTTTGTTTGTTTTCTTTATATCAAAAAACACAAAAAAAATAGTTGCTTTACTTTATTTCATTTTTCTTGTTTGCGTTCTCTATATTAAAAACACCAAAAAAAATAGTTACTTGCATTTACTTTATTACCTTTTGTTTATTTCATCATGCTTCCTCCTAAGTTCACTCTGAAAGATATACCGGTAGGGCAAGGGTCTATCATTGGAAGAGATAATATAGAAGATTTTTTCACTCATGTTAGTATGGTTGAAGATTTTGAAGATTGACACTTGGTAAAAGTTGTTCCTACTTATGAAAGTGCTACTGCCTCTTTAGTACACATGTTGGAAACTAGATTCGTTAATCTCAATCCTATAATGCAACATATGTTTCTTACACTCTCTGATATGGAATTGGGAGAAAAGAGAGATTTTGTTTTAGAGGTCCTTCTTAGAGAATTTGGTGATATAGCTAAAGAAGCTAGAAAAGTTTTTATTAAGCATAAGAGGCTTGGCTTTTGTACCGATTTTGCAAAAACACTTGAAAATATGGACATGGATAGATTAAAGTACACTAATAACGTCAATGGTGAGGGGGAGATTAAAGTACCGATACCTAGTAAGCTCCTAGGGATGCATGAAGCTCTAGAAAATAACTATGCTTGGCTTGTTTCTGAAAATTTGTTTGATGAGGATAGTAAGCCTAAGAGCAACGAAAGAGGAGTTACTTACATAGACAAGATACAATGCATTGTTGAGAAAACTCCCAACTCCCCTGGTAAGAATGTTAATGCTTCATCTCTTGATAATACTTGATTCACACTTTCTGCGCCTAGCTGAAAGGCGTTAAAGAAAAGAGCTTATGGGAGACAACCCATTATTTTACTTCTGCACTTTTGTTTTATATTTGAGTCTTGGAAGTTGTTACTACTGTAGCAACCTCTCCCTATCTTTACTTTATTGCATTGTTGTGCCAAGTAAAGTCTCTAATAGTAAAGTTGATACTAGATTTGGATTGCTGCGTAGAAACAAATTTCTACCTGTCACGAATTTGAGTAGATCTATCTGTAGAAGAATCAAAAAAATCTGCCAATTTACATGCGTGATCCTCAGATATGTACGCAACTTTCATTCAATTTGAGATTTTTCATCTGAGCCTGTTAAGTGCCTCTAAAAAATTCGTCTTCACGGACTGTTCTGTTTTGACAGATTCTGCCTTTTTATTTTGCATTGCCTCTTTTGCTATGTTGAATGGATTTCTTTGTTCCGTTAACTTTCAGTAGCTTTGGGCAATGTCCATAAGAGTTAAGAATGATTATGTCCTCTCTGAATATGTGAATTTTTGATTATGCACTAACCCTCTAATGAGTTTGTTTTGAGTTTGGTGTGGAGGAAGTTTTCAAGGATCAAGAGAGGAGGATGATACAATATGATCAAGAAGAGTGAAAAGTCTAAGCTTGGGGATGCCCCCGTGGTTCATCCCTGCATATTTCAAGGAGACTCAAGCATCTAAGCTTGGGGATGCCCAAGGCATCCCTTTCTTCATCGACAACTTATCAGGTCACCTCTAGTGAAACTATATTTTTATTCCGTCACATCTTATGTGCTTTACTTGGAGTGTCTGTTTGTTTTTGTTTTTGTTTTTGTTTGAATAAACTCGGATCCTAGCATTCTTTGTGTGGGAGAAAGACACGCTCCGCTGTTTCATATGAACACTGGTGTTCTTAGCTTTACTTTTAATGTTCATGGCGAAGGTTGAAACTGCTTCATTCATTGTTATTTGGTTGGAAACAGAAAATGCATCATGTGGTAATTGGTATATTGTCTTGAATAATTTGATACTTGGCAATTGTTGTGCTCAAATAGATCATGTTTCAGCTCTTGCATCATGTACTTTGCACCTATTAATGAAGAACTACCATAGAGCTTGTTGAAATTTGGTTTGCATGATTGGTCTCTCTAAAGTCTAGATATTTTCTGGTGAAGTGTTTGAACAACAAGGAAGACAGTGTAGAGTCTTATAATGCTTGCAATATGTTCTTATGTAAGTTTTGCTGTACCGGTTCATACTTGTGTTTGCTTCAAACAACCTTGCTAGCCAAAGCCTTGTACTGAGAGGGAATACTTATCGTGCATCCAAAACCTTGAGCCAAAACCTATGCCATTTGTGTCCACCATACCTACCTACTATGTGGTATTTCTCTGCCATTCCAAAGTAAATTACTTGAGTGCTACCTTTAAAATTTCATTCTTTGTCTTTGCAATATATAGCTCATGGGAAAATAGCTTAAAAACTATTGTGGTAAAGAATATGTAGCTTATGTATCTTATTTCTTATAAGTTGCTTGTTGAGCGGTAACCATGTTTCTGGGGACGCCATCAACTATTAAACCTTTGTTGAATATCATGTGAGTTGCTATGCATGTTCGTCTTGTCTTAAGTAAGGGCGATTTATCATGATCAAATGGTTTGAGTATGCATATTGTTAGAGAAGAACATTGGGCCGCTAACCAAAGCCATGGATCATGGTGGAAGTTTCAGTTTGGACATTAATCCTCAATCTATTATGAGAATATTATCTGTTGTTGAATGCTTATGCATTAAAGAGGAGTCCATTATCTGTTTTCTATGTTGTCCCAGTATGGATGTCCTTAGTTGAGATCTATCAAAAACGAGAAATCAAATGCGATCTATCTCCTTGGACCTTTGTACAGGCGGCATAGAGGTACCCCTTTGTGACACTTGGTTGAAACATATGTTATGCAATGATAATCCATGTAAATCCAAGCTAATTAGGACAAGGTGCGAGCACTATTGGTATTCTATGCATGAGGCTTGCAACTTATAGGATGTCTTATGCATAACACATATGAATTATTACTACCGTTGACAAAATTGTTTCTATGTTTTCAAAATAAAAGCTCTAGCACAAAAATAGTAATCCATGCTTCCCTCTGCGAAGGGCCTTTCTTTTACTTTATGTTGAGTCAGTTTACCTACTTCTTTCTATCTTAGAAGCAAACACTTGTGTCAACTGTGTGCATTGATTCCTACATACTTGCTTATTTGCATTCATCATATTACTTTGTGTTGACAATTATCCATGAGATATACATGTTGAAGTTGAAAGCAACCGCCGAAACTTATATCTTCCTTTGTGTTGCTTCAAAACTTTCTACTAAGAATTTATTGCTTTATGAGTTAACTCCTATGCAAGTCTTACTGATGCTTGTCATGAAAGTACTATTCTTGAAAGTCTTTCTTGTGATCGCTATGCTTGTGCCGCGATGGGTTTTCTCATCGGTCAGCTGTCTCCGAGGTTTTTCTCGGAGTGACCTCCTTGTCTTTCTTGCTTCTGTGTGTTGTTGGGTGTGTTTTTTCCTCTTTCTTTCTCTTCTCTTGTATCCCCTGTAAAACTCCGGTTCACTTGAACCCTATCTTGTAGAGGCTGAAAAGACTCATAGGCAACTTTGAATGAAATATATTCAGGTGGGGATCCGTTCCCCCCCGGTGAAAATTCAAAAAAAAATTGTCTTTACCATTGCATTGAATCACTTCGTTCATCTCATATGCTTTACAATAGTATTGATCAAGATTATGATAGCATGTCACTTCAGAAATTATCCTTGTTATCGTTTACCTACTCGAGGGCGAGTAGGAACTAAGCTTGGGGATGCTTGATACGTCTCAAACGTATCTATAATTTCTTATGTTCCATGCTAGTTTTATGACAATACTCACATGTTTTATACACACTCTATATCATTTATATGCATTTTCCGGCACTAACCTATTAACGAGATGCCGAAGCGCCAGTTCCTGTTTTGTGCTGTTTTTGGTTTCAGAAATCCTACACAGGAAATATGCTCGGAATTGGACGAAACGAACACCCAGGGTCTTATTTTTCCACGGAGCTTCCAGAAGACCGAAGGAGATACGAAGTGGGGCCACGAGGTGGCGACACCACAAGGCGGCGCGGCCAGCATGGGGCTCGCGCCGCCCTATGGTGTGGGCCCCCCGTGCCTCCTCCGACTCTGCCCTTCCGCCTACTTAAACTCTCCGTCGCGAAAACCCTATTAACGAGAGCCACGATACGGAAAAGGTTCTAGAGACGCCGCCGCCGCCAATCCCATCTCGGGGGATTCAGGAGATCACCTCCGGCACCCTGCCGGAGAGGGGAATCATCACCGGAGGGCTCTACATCACCATGCCCGCCTCCGGACTGATGTGTGAGTAGTTCATCCTTGGACTATGGGTCCATAGCAGTATCTAGATGGTTGTCTTCTCCTCATTGTGCTATCATGTTAGATCTTGTGAGCTGCCTATCATGATCAAGATCATTTATTGTAATGCTACATGTTGTGTTTGTTGGGATCCGATGAATATTGAATACTATGTCAAGTTGATTATCAATCTATCATATATGTGTTGTTTATGTTCTTGCATGCTCTCCGTTGCTAGTAGAGGCTCTGGCCAAGTTGATACTTGTGACTCCAAGAGGGAGTACTTATGCTCGATAGTGGGTTCATGCCTCCATTGAATCTGGGACAGTGACAGAAAGTTCTAAGGTTGTGGATGTGCTGTTGCCACTAGGTATAAAACATCAATGCTTTGTCTAAGGATATTTGTGTTGATTACATTACGCACCATACTTAATGCAATTGTCTGTTGTTTGCAACTTAATACTGGAAGGGGTGCGGATGCTAACCCAAAGGTGGACTTTTTAGGCATAGATGCATGCTGGATAGCGGTCTATGTACTTTGTCGTAATGCCCTAAGTAAATCTCATATTAGTCATCATGATATGTATGTGCATTGTTATGCCCTCTCTATTTGTCAATTCCCCAACTATAATTTGTTCACCCAACATGCTATTTCTTATTGGAGAGACACCACTAGTGAACTGTGGACCCCGGTCCATTCTTTTACATCTGAAATACAATCAACTGCAATCTCTGTTCTCTGTTGTTCTTCACAAGCAAACATCATTCTCCACACCATACGTTTAATCCTTTGTTTACAGCAAACCGGTGAGATTGACAACCTCACTGTTAAGTTGGGGCAAAGTATTTTGGTTGTGTTGTGCAGGTTCCACGTTGGTGCCGGAATCCCTGGTGTTGCGCCGCACTACACTCCTTCACCAACAACCTTCACGTGGCCTTCATCTCCTACTGGTTCGACAACCTTGGTTTCATACTGAGGGAAACTTGCTGCTATACGCATCACACCTTCCACTTAGGGTTCCCAACGGACGTGTGCTTCACGCGTTATCAAGGAGCACTAATTTCTTTAGTTTGTTGAGAATCTTGTTCAACTCTTTTGGGATGCCCCTCAGGATATAGAGGATCCTGAGTGGAAACACCACCTCTAGTTGTTACTTCATAAGCATGTTTTTCTTTAGAAGTATTTTTGAACAAGTCATTTTGCACTTTAGTGAGTTGATCAATTTGAGTTTGAACCATATGAAAATGTTTAACAAGCATCTTAACATCATTGGAGGTTCTCTCCACAATATCATGCAATTTACTAATAGCTTGAGAATTTTCCATTAAATGATTCTCTACTCTCATATTAAAATTATCTTGCTTAACAACATAATTATCAAACTCATCTAAACATTGATCAGGAGGTTTTGAGTAAGGAATATCTTCTTTATCAAAGCGTTGAAGAGAATGTACCTCAATCGTGGATGAAGGGGGAGTTATCTTACATAAATCTTCTATGGGGGGTAAATTCTTCACATCTTCAGATTTAATACTTTTCTCTTTAAGATATTTCTTGGCTTCCCTCATATCTTCATCATTTAATTCAATCATACGCCTCTTCTTCAATATTGGTGTTGGGGTTGGTTCAGGTGTAGTCCAATCATCATGATTTTGGCCTATTCTAGCCAATAATTTTTCAGCTTCGTCTGGAGTTCTTTTCCTGAAAACACAACCATCACAACGATCCAGGTATGCCCTAGACTCAATGGTTAGTACACTATAAAATATATCAAGTAAGTCATGCTTTTCCAAATCATGTCCAGGTTGAGCTCTAAGAAGAGAGCAAAACCTTGCCCAAGCTTCAGGCAATTTCTCTCCATCTTCCTGGTCAAAACTATAAATTTTCTGCAAAGCAATATGTTGAGCACTAGCAGGAAAATATTTTTGAAAGAAAACATCAAGCAAACCATTTGGACTATCAATAGAATCAGGAGGCAAACTATTATACCAAGTTTTAGCATCATCCTTTAATGAGAAAGGAAAAATTTTAGCAACAAAATAAGTACGCTTCTTGGTATCATCAGAAAACAAGCTACTCAAAGTAGAAAGCTCAATCATGTGCTCTACAACACTTTCTTTTTCAGTACCACAAAAAGGTGTTTTCTCAACAATAGATATATTAGATAAATCAAGAGAAAAATCATAATCCTTATCCTTAATGTTTATAGGAGATGTGGCAAATTTAGGATCAGGAGGCAGTTTATATCTAACAGCTGAATGGATCGTAGCGAACAAGAGGGGGGGGGGTGAATGGTTGCTACGTCAAGTTTTAGTCTTTTTCAATTTTAGTGCAACGGAAGATAAAGGTGATTGCTTTAGTGGTGTTGGTGATCCTACAATGATCCTAGAACAAGTGCAACAAGCAAAGGAACAATCACAAGATAGTAAGAGTAAGGAGAGGGACAACCGGAGGGCGCGGAGACGAGGCGAGGTTTGTTTCCCGCAGTTCCTCCCACAAAAGGGAGTACGTCTGCGTTGAGGAGGTGCTAGCCTCACACAAGAGACTAGATGGCCACACCACGAAGGAAGGCCTCACCTTCTTCCTCGAGAGAGCTCCACAAAGGTGCTCCCCCTTCTCCACTAAGGCACCGGCCGAGGCGGTGATTCCTTCACAAGATTGGGGCGAGCTCCACACCACAAGGAGGCTCCCAACAATCCATGGAGCTAGTACAACACCAAGCTAGCCTCCATGGATGCACTTTCTCCAAAGTCCCACTATAGGAACCCTAACACCAAGATCCACTAAGGAGTAGCAAGTATTGGTGAAATCTCTCTTGGTAGAACTATAGATCGAGGTCTCCTCCACCACTCCTCAAAATTTGAGCAAGATTGGTTGGATGGTTGGGGAGATCCTCAAGGATTAAGCTCAGCAACAATGGAGGAGAGAGAGAGGGAAGAGATAAAAACGAATTGGGGAAGAAGGAGTCCTTAAATAGGCTCCTCCAAATCCAACCGTTATGTCCAGTTTTTGCCTAAGCGGTACTACCGCTTTTGGAAAGCGGTACTACCGCTCTGAGCTCGAATTCCTCAGATCTGGTCCACGTGGACGCAGAGCGGTACTACCGCTAGAGGTACCGCTTGAGGTACCGCAATGGGGTCCAAACTTTACTGGATCCAAAGCGGTACCGGAGCGGTACCAGAGCGGTACTGCCGTAACTAGTTACGGTACCTGGGCGGTACCATGGGCGGTACTACCGCTCGTGAGCGGTACTACCGCTCCAGGTACCGCAGAGGTACCGTAACTCGTACTGAGGGACAAATTCAGCGCAGAACTCAGAGCGGTACCGTGAGGCGGTACCTATAGGGGTAGCGGTACTACCGCTACAGGTACCGGTAGTACCGGCCTGGCTAAAACTGGTTTTCTTCCCTTTTTCTCTCCAGCCATGTCACCTCGCGGAACACACACAAAACCAGAAAACCTACAGCTACCCATAACTACGCTTCAGTCCTCCGATCTTGACGTGTCCAGCGAGGTCACCGTGCACTTGCAAATATAGCAATGATACTCAAGGCACGCGGTGAGATAACTCAAGTGTTGTCATCAAACACACAAAACACGGGGTTTAGACTTTGCTCTTTCAATCTCCCCCTTTTTGGTGTTTGATGACAACACAAGACTTTTCAAAAGCATATGATATTATGATGAGATTCTTAGATTTGCAAAAGCTCGACGGAGCTCCCCCTAAACGTGTGCATACTTTGAATATGTATTTGAATACAAATACACACGTCTTAGAGGCATAACTCCCCCTAGATTTTATAAACCAAGCACATACGTAACAAGGATACAAGATCATGTTCAAATAACATATGCGCAATATGGAGGTAACATAAGATCATGTAGGAAGATTTGGGTGAAGTTATCATACCATAGCCTTGAGAATACCCAAACTCACCATAAGATACCTCCATAGAGTTGTTGATGTAGCCATAAGACAAGATAAGCAACTAGGATCCCAAGGCTACAAACAACAAAGGTCCCCACCCACATAGGAACTTCTCCCCCTTTGGCATCGGAACACCAAAAAGGAGAGTAGAGAAACTAGGAGGATGGAGAACCAAGAACATACAACCAAGCTTGCAAAAACCGAAAGGGAAAACAAGCGAGATTGTGATGCTCCAAAAACATAAAGAAAAAGAAAGAAAAGAAGAAGAAGAAGGACAAAAAGAAGGTCACAACGAAACACAAAGAACCGAAAGACTCCTCAAGGAGGATGTTGGTGGCCGAAGCCACCGTGTAAGAGTGTAATAGTGTGAGGTCGCGTAGATGTATCTAGGACTCACGGACTACAACTCAACATGAAGCTCATAAGTCACTCAATTGACAAATAGCATATGTTTTGGATTTCTTTATGCATTATGGGAGGAGGGATAGCTCAATATATTTAAACCGCACTCCCCCTATGTTCATGCGTGCCTTTCATCTAGATATATAGTTTGAGAGTGGTATGTGTGCACGACGGTCAAGCAAAGTTCGACGGATCAATGATATTTAGCTCATGCCTCAACTCAATGAAACGCTTCTCGTCCAAGGGCTTTGTGAAGATGTCCGCCAATTGCTCCTTGGTGCCAATGAAGGATAGTACAATGTCTCCACGTGCAATGTGATCTCGAATGAAGTGGTTCCTTATCTCAATATGCTTCGTCTTCCCATGAAGAACCGGGTTGTAGGCGTTCTTGATGGCGCTCTCATTGTCGCACAATAGAGGGACCTTCCTATACTCGAGTCCGTAGTCCCGCAAGGTTTGCCTCATCCATAAGATTTGCGCACAACTACTTGCCGTGGCGACATATTCGGCTTCCGCGGTGGAGACGGAGACACAATTTTGCTTCTTCGAGGACCAACACACCAAAGATCTTCCAAGAAAGTGACACGCTCCGGATGTAGACTTCCTATCAACCTTGTCTCCCGCCCAATCGGAGTCGGTGAAGCCCACCAAAGCAAAGTCCGTGTCCCTTGGGTACCATAGTCCGAAGTGTGGGGTATCAACTAAATATCGAAAGATCCTCTTGACCACCACAACGTGGCTTTCCTGAGGACTTGCTTGAAACCGTGCACACATACCAACGCTTAACATTATATCCGGGCGAGAGGCACATAGGTAAAGAAGCGAACCTATCATCGAACGGTAGAGCTTGGGATCCACCGCTTTGCCGGCCTCGTCAAGGGAGAGTTGACACTTGAGATGCATTGGAGTTCCAATTCCCTTGGTGCCCTTCATGTCGAAGCGGTTGAGCATGTCTTGGAGATATTTCGCTTGATTGATGAAGATGCCTTGTTCCATTTGCTTGATCTCAAACCCGAGGAAGTACTTGAGTTCACCCATCATTGACATCTCAAACCTATTTGTCATTAACATAGCAAACTCATCATTGAATTTTGTGTTAGTCGAGCCAAATATGATGTCATCTACATAGAGTTGGCATATGAAAAGCTCCCCATTGACTTTCTTAGTAAAAAGAGTGGGATCAATTTTCCCCACTTCGAAACCACGGTCTTCAAGCAACTCCTTTAGGTGCTCATACCAAGCTCTAGGAGCTTGTTTGAGTCCATATAGGGCCTTTTTGAGCTTGAAGACATGGTCCGGGAAATGGGGATCCTCGAAACCCGGGGGTTGCTTCACATACACCTCCTCATGTAGAGGACCATTAACAAAAGCACTCTTAACATCCATTTGTTGCAACTTAAAGCCATGATGAGAGGCAAAGGCCAAAAGGATACGGATGGACTCGAGCCTTGCAACGGGTGCAAAGGTTTCGCCAAAGTCCACGCCTTCGACTTGAGAATAGCCTTGTGCCACCAATCTTGCTTTGTTGCGGATGACCATGCCACGTTCATCTGGCTTGTTCTTGAAGATCCATTTTGTGCCGATAACATTGCGGCAATGATCGGGTCGCTTCATGAGAGTCCACACATCATTTCTCTTGAAGTTGTTGAGTTCCTCTTGCATCGCATTCAACCAATCCGGATCTTTAAGAGCTTCATCAACTTTGAGTGGTTCCGCCATAGAGACAAAGGCGTGGTGCTCACAAAAGCTTGCTAGTTGTCTTCGGGTAGTTACCTTGCCCTTTAGATCACCGATGATGTTACTCAAAGAATGGGACTTGAGGCGCAAGTGTCTTGCAATAGGATCTTCACGGCGAGTGACGGCTAAAGGAGTAGATTCATGTGGGTCCTCTTGGCTTTCATCACGGTTTAGGTCCTCACCTTGACCTTCATTGTTGTTGAAGTGGGCATCATCATCATGAGATCCGGATGACTCGGGGGTACTCGGAATGGTATTGTCCATATAGATCATCCCCGAACCATTCGGAGAAGAACTTGAAGCTTGGCCTTGGTCACTTGATGTCGGTTGTTGTTGTAGATGAGCTTGTGGTGAGTGTTGTTCTTGAGCTTGTGGTAGATGTTCTTCTTGAGCTTGTGGTAGATGTTGTTCTTGAGCTTGTTGAAGTGAGCTCGTACTTGATTGTTGTTGTAGATGTTGAGGTTGAACTTGAGGTTGTGGTAGAGGTTGGCTTGCATATGTAAGATCAATGGAAGAAGCTTGGCCTTGTGGTGTAGATGGCTCCACTTGGGTGGAACTTGGTCCTTCCCCGGTACTCATAGAAGGTAGCTCTTGCGGTCGGCGAACGCCAACACCCATCCTTCCTATGGCCTCCGGGGGAATTGCATCTCCTTTCTCACAAGAAGCACTTCGCTCCTCCAAAGATCTATCATCTTCATCGAATGTCACGTCACAAGATTCTACAACCCGCCCATTTGACTTGTTGAAGACTCTATAGGCGTGAGAATCCGTAGCATAGCCAACGAAAATTCCTTCTTGAGCTCTTGAATCAAACTTGGATAGACGGGTGTCTTTGACAAGCACATAGCATTTGCATCCGAAGACCTTGAAGTATGACACATTGGGCTTGTTTCCGGTGAGAATCTCATATGATGTCTTCTCTAGGCCTTTGCGGAAGTAGAGACGATTAGTAGCATGGCATGCGGTAGAGATAGCTTCTGCCCAAAAATTGTAGTTGGACTTGTATTCCATCATCATGGTTCGAGCGGCTTCGATCAAGGTTCGATTCTTCCTTTCGGTGACCCCATTTTGTTGGGGAGTATATGGCGTGGAGTATTGGTGTTGGCTTCCTTCTTCACCGAGGAAGTCATCCAAAGTATAGTTCTTGAACTCCGTTCCATTGTCGCTCCTTATTGCGAGGATCTTGTTGTCGTACCTGCGTTGAACTTGATTGGCAAACTCCATCATGGTCCGTTGAGTCTCACTCTTGTACTTGAAGAAGAATACCCAACAATAGCGTGAATAGTCATCGACAATGACGAGGCAATACTTCTTTCCTCCAAGACTTTCATGAGACGGTGGACCGAAGAGATCAACATGTAAGAGCTCCAAGCATCTTGTGGTAGAGATGATAGTCTTGGCCTTGTGAGGAGCTCCATGCATTTTTCCTTGTACGCAAGCCCTACAAACACGGTCCTTGCAAAAAGAGACATCTTCTTTTAGTCCTAGAATGTGGCCACCCTTGTGGAGACTTTGCAAAGTCCTCATGTTGACATGGGCTAGTCGGCGATGCCATAACCAACCCTTGTCACCTTTGGCGAATAGGCAAAGAGCGGAGGATGTTGTCTTTCCGGAGAAGTCAACAACATACAATCCGTTCTCTACATATCCAACAAAAGCTACATGGAGTGTCTTGCTCCATAAGAGGACCACCATATGTTCATCAAAGAAAGTACATAGACCCATGCGAGCAATTTGATGAACGGAGAGTAAGTTGTAACCAAGGGTCTCGACAAGGAGGACATTCACAAGTGAGATGTCGGGTGTTACCACCACCTTGCCAAGACCCAATACCTTAGAGCACGTGTTGTCGCCATATGATACGGTAGAGTGAGAAGGCTCGAGGTCGACAACAATATTCTTGCTTCCGGTCATATGACTTGTGGCTCCACTATCAACCACCCATTTGGCGCCACCGGAAGCATAGTCCTACAAGGAATCAAGTCTTGGATTTAGGTACCCATTTTTCAATGGGTCCTAGCATGTTAGTAACAAGGGGTTTGGGAACCCAAATAGTCCAATCAACATTGTCCTTTTGAGGACCAATAAAGCGAGCACGAATATGTCCATAGTAATCAATAAAAAGAACATGAGAAGGGTTGTTAGAGCCGGCGGAACCCGTCGAGGCGGAGTTGGGTACTCCATCCCTTCTTGAGCTAGCATTGCTCTCTTCAAGGTTGATCCCCATGTTCTCCTTATTCTTCTTCTTCTTGGTCCTCTTATTCCTCTTCCTCTTTGGCTTGGTAGCCATTCCTCCTTCATTGTAAGAGCCCTCTTTGGCTCCATCTTTAGCTTCAATGACTCCTTCTAAGTACTTGGCTTGAACTTGGAGCCTATCAACTTTGGCCTTCAAACGATTGACTTCCTCTTCATGCTCCAGATGAGGGTGGCAAATATCAAACACTTGGACTTCTTTTGCCTTGTTCACCCGAAAATGTTCCATCAAGGCTTCTTCTTGGAGAGCATTCATCTTTATGAGTAAGCGCTTGTCACTTTCCATCTTGGCAACGTCACTTTCATGAGTGCAACACACACGGTCCTTGCTCAAAGGAAAGTATTCCTTCAAAGCTTCCTCTTGCATGGTATTGACCTCCATGAGCTTGGCTTTGGTGGTCTCAAGAGCGGCAATTTCTTCTTCATGGTTGCAACATGAGGTCTTCTCTTTACACAAGCGGTAATATTCATCCAAGGCTTCTTCTTGAAGAGCATTGACTTCCAAGAGAAGAGCATTGTGCTTTCTCAAAGAAGCAACTTGATCAACAAGCTCGTCATGGCACACTACAAGAAAATTTTCCATGGCCGACGAAGTTGAAGTCGCGCCGTGGTTGCTGGTGCACCATGGCCGACGATTTTTGGTCCCTCCGTGGTTCATGTCAAAACTTTTTTTTTCTCGTTTTTGAGGCCACCTAGCCCGACGAAAGCGGCCAAAACGTCGCGTATGGTGGCCCGGGACGTGGTGCATCGCGAATTCTCGGGTTCGCCGGCCGAGTCAACGCAAATCCGCACCGCCCAGGGATGTAGGGCCCAGATGGCAGCCTCTCTAGCATTGTTTTTTTTCTCGATCGCGCCATCTCGTTCAACGCTCTCCGATCGAGCCGTTTACGATGCAGGATCATGGGTCCCGCTTGTCATCCTCTATGAACCAAATTTCTTTCTTTTCTTGGATTTTTTTGACCCCCTGATTTCTGGCTACTTACTTTTTCTTTTGATCCCTTGCCGCCTTGGAAACGTTGAGACCGCTGCAGCTAAATGGGACCCGCATGTCATCCTCTATGAGCAATCAACTTTCTTTTCTTGGAGTTTTTTTTGGCACCTCATATTTGGTCACTTGCCTTTTTTCGATCCCACCGCCTCTCAAACGGTGATACCGCTGCTGCTAAATGGGACCCGCATGTCATCCTCTATGTACTATAAAACTTTCTTTTCTTGGATTTTTTTGGCACCTCATATTTGGTCACTTGCCTTTTTCTTTCGATCCCCTGCCGCCTCTCAAACAGTGAGACCGCTGCAGCTAAATGGGACCCACATGTCATCCTCTATGAGCAATCAACTTTCTTTTCTTGGAGTTTTTTTTGGCACCTCATATTTGGTCACTTGCCTTTTTCTTTCGATCCCCTGCCGCCTCTCAAACGGTGATACCGCTGCTGCTAAATGGGACCCGCATGTCATCCTCTATGGACTATAAAACTTTCTTTTCTTGGATTTTTTTGGCACCTCATATTTGGTCACTTGCCTTTTTTTTTCGATCCCGTGCCGCCTCTCAAATGGTGATACCGCTGCTGCTAAATGGGACCCGCATGTCATCCTCTATGGACTATAAAACTTTCTTTTCTTGAATTATTTTTGGCTCCTGATATTTGGTCACTTGCCTTTTTCTTTCGATCCCCTGCCGCCTCTCAAACAGTGAGACCGCTGCAGCTAAATGGGACCCGCATGTCATCCTCTATGAGCAATCAACTTTCTTTTCTTGGAGTTTTTTTTGGCACCTCATATTTGGTCACTTGCCTTTTTCTTTCGATCTCATGCCACGTTTGAAACGTTGAGGAACCTGCTGGCTCATGGGACCCGCATGTCATCCTCTATGTGCTATAAAAGTTTCCTTTGTTGGATTTTTTTTCACCCTCTGATTTTTGGCTTGCCTTTTTCTTTTGATCCCCTGCCCCCTTTGAAACATTGAGTAAGCTGTTGGCTCAAGGGACCCGCATGTCATCCTCTATGTCCATCAACTTTCTTTTCTTGGATTTTTTTTCACACCCTAATTACTAGCTACTTTCTTTTTCTTTTGATCTCAAGCCGCATTACAAACATTGAGACCGCTGCTGCAAAATGGGACCCACATGTCATCCTCTATGTACAATAAATCTTGGATTATTTTTGGCTCCTGATATTTGGTCACTTGCCTTTTTCTTTCGATCTCATGCCGCCTTTGAAACGTTGAGTAAGCTGCTGGCTCATGGGTCCCGCATGTCATCCTCTACGAACAATAAAAGTTTCCTTTCTTGGAGTTATTTTTGACCCCTAATTTCTGGCTATTTGCCTTTTTCTTTTGATCCCCTGCCCCCTTTGAAACGATGAGGACGCTGTTGGCAGGTCGGTCCCACATGTCATCCTCTATGAACAATAAAAGTTTCCTTTGGTGGATTTATTTTTGACCCCTAATTAATTTCTGGCTATTTCCTTTTTTCTTTTGATCCCCTGCCGCCCTGGAATTGTTGAGAATGCTGCTGCCTCATTTTTCTTTTGGTCCTGTGCCGCCTTGGAAACGTTGAGACCGCTGCTACAAAATGGGACCCGCATGTCATCCTCTATGTACAATAAAGTTTCTTTTCTTGGATTATTTTTGGCTCCTGATATTATGTCACTTGGCTTTTTCTTTCGATCTCATGCCGACTTTGAAACGTTGAGGATGCTGCTGCCTCATGGGTCCCGCATGTCATCCTCTCAGAACGATAAATGTTTTCTTTTCTTGTATTTTTTTACCAACTGATTTTTGGCTTTTTTTATTTTCGATCCCCTGCCGCCTTTGAAACGTTGACGACGCTGCTGGCTCATGGGTCCCCGATGTCAGCCTCCCCGTACAAGAAACATGTGATATTTTATTTTGCAGACAATAAACGTTGTATTTCGCTCTGAGCTATTGCAAACGGATAAATTAAATCTTTATATCTACATAAACAAACTTATATGTTGAATCTCCTTGTTTTTTGTTTTTGCGAAGCATAGGACTTTCCTGTTTTTTTTTTTGAGAAAAATCCGACCTTTCCTGTTTTGGAGTGGGCTGAAATTGTACGAGTCAAAAGGCCCAGCAGGATAGTTCGAAGGCCCAGATGTCCAGATACAGCCCAATTGAAATCTTTCTTTTCTTGGATTTTTTTCACACCCTGATTTCTGGCTACTTCATTTTTCTTTCGGTCCTGTGCCGCCTTGGAAGCGTTGAGACCGCTGCTACAAAATGGGACCCGCATGTCATCCTCTATGTACAATAAAGTTTCTTTTCTTGGATTATTTTTGGCTCCTGATATTATGTCACTTGCCTTTTTCTTTCAATCTCATGCCGACTTTGAAACGTTGAGGAAGCTGCTGGCTCATGGGTCCCGCATGTCATCCTCTATGAACAATAAAAGTTTCCTTTGTTGGATTTATTTTTTCCCCTAATTTCTGGCTATTTGCCTTTTTCTTTTGATCCCCTGCCCCCTTTGAAACGATGACGACACAGCTGGCAAGTCGGTCCCACATGTCATCCTCTATGAACAATAAAAGTTTCCTTTGATGGATTTATTTTTGACCCTAATTAATTTCTGGCTATTTCCTTTTTTCTTTTGATCCCCTGCCGCCTTGAAATAGTTGAGGATGCTGCTGCCTCATGGGTCCCGCATGTCATCCTCTCAGAAAGGTAAATGTTTCTTTTCTTGAATTTGTTTACCAACTGATTTTTGGCTTATTTCTGCAAAGGTTGTATTTCTAGATAGATAAGGTGGATTCGAATCTGCCATGGTTCAGGCAGCTCAGGTAAGCCTTCTTGCACTGATTAATGGAAGTAGTGTATAGCAAGGTCAAGACATGTGGCTCGGTGTAATCAATCTATTTGAATCATGTTGTGGGTTCAATCTGATAGTTCTCTAACAGGTCAGCCAAAATAGAAATTAAGTTTTTTTCTAAAACAGAAATGCAAATTAAGATGAACACAAACATTAGTTATCATAATAGCTGATCATACATACATACTTGCTAAGAGCAAAAGCTTGCCAGAGTTTTACCACCCATACAATTAATTAGCAGTTCAGATAAGATAACCTTATATAAGTATAACTACAAATGCATTTGCTAAGGGCTCATGGGACAACAGAACTAGACAACCGCGAACTTTATGACCAGCATGTCACAGCGGCATCGAAAGATCTTGACCTTCAACTTTGATCCAATGCGAAGTTTGGCACCGTCAATGAACTTTTTCCACCTGGAAGTAACATCCAAGCGGCCATTTGTGGGACTGACGGAGTACCGTCCCTCCACGGTGAGACCTTCACTCTCCATGACGAGGGATATCTTGCCCCTTCGGCCAGCATTGAGATCCTTGGAGATACTTTTAGGCAATTTCTGATTCAAAGCAAGAGATACCACCAAAAATTAGTCAATGGCACCAATGCACTGAACCATGTGAGACTTTGAGCAGAGAAGACATCAAGATAAGAGCAGTTATCTTTGTCATATACTCACGAACATAGCCTTCAGATGCGTCCTGGTCACCACACGGGTGGCCACAGCAATGAGCTGAGACCTCGGTGATCTGGCTGGGGCAGGTGCAGGAGCCTGGGCTGGTACACGAGCTGGTGCTGATGCAGGAGACTGCTGGGCAGGTGCAGTAAACGGTGCCTCTAGAGGAACCGGTGCTGATGCAGGAGACTGTTGGGCAGGTGCAGAACGGTGCAGCTAGAGGAACCAGTGCTGATGCAGGAGCCTGCTGGGCAGGTGTAGTATATGGGGCCTCTACAGGAACCAATGCTGATGTAGGGGACTGCTGGGTAGATGCAGTAAACGGAGCTGGTACAGGAACCGACGCTGATGCAGGAGAGTGGGAAGCCGGTGCCGGTGCTGGTGTGGTTGCCCTTTGTGACATCCGCTCCTGTTCCATCAGGGGATCTGCAGCTTTGATCATGTTAAACCCAGCAAGCTAGAATAGAGGGAATGGTTTAGAACAACTGCTCAGAATGCAATTATCAAAAGATATGAGTAGAAAAAAGTTACATATTATATATTTGGAAGTGTCTCCAACTCTGTAAGCAGTTACGTATATCTGCCCGTTTGAGTTTCTGATCCTCAGCTCGTTGCCCTTCTTCAGACCGTAGTCAAAAGCAAACTTTCTCCAATCATGTCCATACAAATATGTGATGGCCTGCGTCTTGTAGACATACACCTCATAGACCGTGTAGGTGTTCATCAATTTGCCATTTCCATGCATAGTGAAAGACCCTTCATGCGGACACATCTGGTTAATCATTGGACGAAGTTCACAAGGTACAGTCTGCATGTGAAAATTGATACAAATGTAAGAAGCAGGAAGACTAAAAACAAGACTTTACTATATGCCAATTCATGCTAAACCACAGAGAATACATACCTGTAACTCTGTGAAGGAGCTACTAGAAAGGTAGATAGAGCCATAGGAGGTGTTATATGCAGGGTATGTACATGGGCCCGCCATATTCCCGCAAGCTCGGCATCGGGATGGTGAAGGAAACATGGGAGGTACTACTGGTGCATAGCGCTGAATGTAAGTGGAAGAATTAGGTTGTGTAAAGTGCATAGTTCAGAGCAATCCAAATGTTGACAAGCGAGTGCATAACACTATGTTACAAACTGAACAGTGAAAAATTAGTGTATGATGAATATAAGCATGCTAATTTGGTGTTTCCGAATTCCAAAAAGCATTAGACAGAGCCGGTGATAATATCAGACATAAATCATGGCATGTATATGTGGCTTAAGAAAATATACCCGAACCCTTGGATGGTTACGGCCTGGCTGGTCCTTGGACTTGAGCTTATATAAGCATCCAGAAGGTGGGGCTGACAGTAACTTGGTGGCAGCCTCTGCAGATGCCTCATCAGCAGCAGTTGCAATCCTTTTGACCAATGAAGGCTTAGCAGTTTCAGTCTGCATATGAAAATTGAAGAGCAACAGACATCAGCAGTGATATATAAAATGAATCTATGAGACACTGATGCATATAGTGCTGGATGTAAGTGGAAGAATAGGTGTGTGTGTTTCTGAACTATTGGTAAGCATTAGACAAAGCCGGCAATAAATAGACAAAAATCAAATCATGTATGAGGATTAAGAAAATATACCTGCTTACTGAAAAGGGTACCACCCAGCTGGCCCGTGGCCTTGTGCTTGAGGAGGTTTTCAGAAGATGGTGGCGGCACCATCGTCTTCACAGCAGCCTCATCAGGATCATTTTTTATCCATTTGAGTAGAGGCACAGAAGTTTCATCCTGCATATGAATAGCAACAGAACTCATCATTGATATTTAATAAATCTATGAGATAGACTGATGCAAATAGTGCGGGGTGTAAGTGGAAGAATAGGGTTGTGCATAGAGAACAGTTGACAACAATGCAAATGATTACAAAAGAAGCCAATGGAAATCAACAGTTTATATACTGGATGAGACAGACTGAAAAGTGAAAAATTAGTGTATGATGATTGTAAGCAAACGCAGTGTTTCTGAACTTTTGGTAAGCATTAGACAAAGCCAACAGTAATTAAACAGATAATAATGAAATCATGTATGTGGATTAAGAAAATATACCAGATTCATTAAAAGGTCACCACCCAGCTGGCCCATGGCCTCGTGCTTGTAGAGGTTTTCGGAAGATGGTGCCGGCACCATCGTCCTCACAGCAGCCTCATTAGCCTCATTTTGCATCCACTTGAGTAAAGGCGCAGCAGTTTCAGCCTGCATAAGAATGGGAACAGATCTCACAGTGATATTGAATGACTCGAGACAGATCGATGCATATAGTGCTGGATGTAAGTGGAAGGGTATGGCCGTGTATGGACAACAGTTCACAACAATGCAAGGGTGTGTTCGGTTATGAAACAGCGTGGAATGGAATGGAATGGTTCCATTTCAGAGGAATGGAATGGTTACATTTTTGTTCGGTTGGGAAAAATGGAGAGCAGAAGAGATCGAGGTTAAACTAACCATTTGTCTCAAAATTGTAATTAACAATTGCAAATGACATTTTAATCTCAAAGTCGTAATTAACAGCGCCTAATGGTGCTCTTTTAATCTAAAAATCGTAATTAACATCATTTTTTGTTGGGTTAGGGGAACTGGAGTAGATGAACATTACTGTATGATGATTGTAAGCAAACGAATTTGGTGTTTCTAAACTTTTGGCTTCGAGATCTTATGGGTTTCAACTCTAGCCTACCCCAACTTGTTTGGGACTGAAAGGCTTGGTTGTTGTTGTTGTTGTTGTTGTAAACTTTTGACAAGCATAGAAAAAACCGACAATAAACAGAGAAAAATCAAGGCATGTTTTGTCGATTAAGAAAATATACCATATTCATTAAAAGATCACCACCCAGCTGGCGCGTGGCCTTGTGCTTGTAGAGGCATTTAGAAGATGGGGGCGGCATCAACATACTGGCAGCCTGATCAGCCGCAGTTTTGATCTTCCTTTTGAGTAAAGGCCCTAAAGTTTCAGTCTGCATATGAATAGCAAAACAAAAGGCAGACCTCAGCAGTGATATTGAATTATTGTATGAGATAGACTGATGCATATAGTGGATGCTCTTAGCCTTTTGCAGCGTGAACACTAGCTATGGACAGACAAAAAAATAGTTAACTCAGCTTTGTCTAGATATGAATGTACTACCACCATCCAAAAGCTTAAGCCTTATTTATTTTTGAGAAATCAAAACAAGCAAAGTTTGACCAAAATTTTAGAACATTCTATCAACAAATATAATACTGTGTAGATACCGTAGGAAAATATATTTTATTATCTATTTAATGATATTAATTTTGTATTTTGCATGTTACTGATTTTTGGTAAAAGCTTAGTCAAACATGGTATAGTTTGACTTTCTAAAAATAATATAAGCCCAAAGCTTTGGGATGGAGGCAGTAGTATCTAGAGCTAAAACACATTTAGATACATCCGTATCTACAGATAGTTGAGTCAATTAATTTGGGATCTGAGGGAGTATCAGATTCAGACTACATCATGGTAAGTTGGTTAAAAAAAATTACCCCTAGGCGGTCCCTGCCCAGCTCGGCAGTGGCATTTCGCTTCTTGTGCTGCAGATCGGGCCATGCTCCTGCAGCAGGTGGGGCGCTATTCTCGTTCCCCATAGCCTCAGCACGGAACCTGGAGGTACCAACCTGATACAGAGAATATAGAGCATGGTGTCACAAAGGCTTTACGCACAAACAGCTGAAGACATGTGCTACTTTAAGCATATTCCAGAACAGGAACAGATTGAGGATGCAGAGAGACACTTAAAAGGTAAAGAGTGGATAAGCAAACGGAGTACCTGCTTCGCGGGGCTGGGGACGTAGCTCAGGCTCAGCCAACTGCCCACATGCGTGGTGGCCTTACGCTCCATTGCCCCCACCGCCGAGGTCTTACCTTTCCTGTACAAGCTGACAAAAGATACAGTGAGGATCAGCAGAAACTACAAAGGTTGCAAATGTCGACAAATAAAGGAAGAACACCCCAATCCAAGCAAAGGTAGCCCCCGCCCCCCACCCCCATCAATCACTCCCAGCTCGAGGGTGACCAGAAAGACACCCCTTCGCCCAGAATAGCAAAGAGATGCGCAAGATATCGAGGAGAGGAAAAAAGAACCGATCTCGAGAAAGGAAAGAACATTACTAGTCCTACCTAATCCGCTTGGTCTAGATGCAGCTTGCCCCTCCAAGCTGGATGCCTGGACGGTGGAGGCGAAAGGAGGGGATCGAGCTAGCGGCTTGCATCCGTCGGCAATCGGCACTCGATCGGGAGAGAAGGGGTGCTACATAAAGGGGAGGGGTAACATATTTTATTACACAGTGAACTTACTGATGTGACTAGTCATTACATGTCTCACTGAAACTAGGGCCCATAGTGTGGCACCCCAAATTCACTTGAAGCTGCCCGGCGGGACGCATTGGCGCGTCAAGAAACCCCTGAATTGTAGCGGGGAAATGAAACATTTCACAAAAATTCGAAATTCAAGCACACCGCCACGCGCCAAGCACGCGGCTGTTCCTTCCTCTTCCTCGGTTCCTCCTCCCCTATCCGAAAAAACCCCAAATCCCAAGCTCAAACCAAAAAAAATCCCCTGGCCGCCATGCATGTCCTCGTTAACCCGCTGGAGATCGTTCCGGACGATGCGGACCCCCGCCCGAGATCCGTAATTCCGTCCACCCCGAGGCCCGGCGTGCTGTCTCGCAGCAGCGGCTTGAGGGCGCTGAAGAGGAAGTTCCGCCGGAAAGTGCTCATGGCAACCGTGCAAGCTCACCGGCGTGCTGTATCCCGAGAGGAACTGGTCAAAGCTTTGCTATTCGCCACACAAAAAAAATTGTGGGCCAAGATCTGGTCAAAGCTTCGACGATGGCTTGCCGCGAGAGGCTTGGAGTACATAGTCAATAAACTAGCTGCTCGAGGACTGGGCGGTTTACACGGATTCATATTAACTGACTCAAGTTTGTTAGTCTAGTTAACAAATGCATCTAGATACATCCATATCTAGACAGAATTGAGTCAATTAATATGAATCAGAGGGGAGTACCTGAAAGTGTTTCATGCTACCAACTAATGCGCTGGCAGGAATCGCTGTAGAAGTAATTGTGCTACTACTCATACGATGAACTGATTGTGTGGGTGTCGAATTTTGCAACGCGATCATCCACTGAATGCTTAATCTAGCGCCAAAGGCATACAAATCATAACATACTACAGCACCAGAACATAAGAGTACGAATCATAAAGTAGCTCAACATTTTGCATCAGGGCTGGGTGGTCCTGAGACTACCGGGACGCCCCTGATGATCTCCGGGTGTGCATCCTCTTCAACGCAAAGCTGTGTACTCGGTCCACGGCCTCCTTCTGTAGGCTGGATAATCTCAGGTGCAGGACCTTCGTCTATGAGAGGATCGTCATCAGTACCATCCACAGGTGCATCAGGGCTGGGTGGTCTTGAGACTACCCGGACGCCCCTGATGATCTCCGGGCGTGCATCCACTTCAACGCAAAGCTGTGTACTCGGTCCACGGCCTCCTTCTGTAGGCTGGATAATCTCAGGTGCAGGACCTTCGTCTATGAAAGGCTCGTCATCAGTACCATCCACAGGTGCATCAAACTGAGATTCATCTTCAAATCTCCCATCAAACTGAGAGACCTCTTCAACTCTATGCTTCTGCAATTAGTACATCAACCGATTAGACAAACATCTAAGGGATGCAACCTGAACAAATGCCGTTTTACATATTTACCTTCTCATCCTGCACAAGACATGTCCCGAGCTGAAACCCGTTTCCTGAAGCAAGCGCTTTTTCTCTCCTTCCCGTCCATCCATCTGCAACAAGTTAAATTTGAGTACAGAACCTTGCACAACAATGCAAACTATTGATTGAAACAGCGGCAGCATCAATATAAATAATTAACTACATATGCCACCACACATACAGTGTGAGCAAGATCTGCTTCTCCTGCTAAATTAAGGATCATTATATGGTTCACCATGCTAAACCCGCCTAACATATGTGCGGTCCATCCCAAAAATGTGTAAATGATCTGCCACTACAGGGTGAGGCCTCTTCTCACCATTCATACATGTGCAGCGCGGGCAATACACGTCCAGGTTGTGACCTTCATGAGCTCTAATAAACCCCATAAAGGGTTGAACACCATTTATATATGAAGGGGAACATAAGTGTCCATGCAGTATCCAAGTTCTGTCCATCTGTTTAATTATGAGATACAGTGGTTGGTGATTAATTTAAGGCGAAGTAGGAAATGTATATCCATCGAGTACAAAACTATATTACATGATTATGCATTTCAGCAATCATGTCGAGTACAAAACAAAAAATGCCCATCGACATTTTAGCAAACAGATCGTGTACAAAACTCTGCCATGGCATTTCAGCAAATTAACGGATCGAGTGCAGAACTGACTCTATATGCCCACGCAAATGAACAAATTGATCGATGACAAATCGAGCGGAAAACTATAAAGTGCCAATTAGTTCGAGCATACTGACGATTTTTTTAGCAGCATCAAGAAAATATAAATCGTTAGGCCGTCTTGCCCGATACATGATTGAGCTAGAGATAGCAGCCCTACCGTGGATCAACTTGACCGCCGGTGCGTCTCGAGAAGAACGACGGGGAGGGGAAGCTTCTTCTTCGCACGGACGGGACGGGGAGGGGAAGCTCTTCACACGGACGGGGATAAGTTGTGTAGGGGTGGGTGGGGGGTCATGCGGCCGGGCCGCCGGGGTGATAATTAAGGTCGGTAGGTGGCGTTTAATGGAGTTGCGTGTGTAATTTGTCGTGCACAAGGTTGAGGAATAGGCGGTTCCCTTTGCCGCGCGCACAATTCAAACTATCCCGCCCATGTAGTTTAAATTCGCCATATTTTCGTTAAATCGACATAAAGTCATGTGAGTGGGGGAAAAATTAGCAAAGTTGCTTGAAAATAGTAAAACTCTGGAATTATCCTTTAAATATGCTCTACTTCGTGTGAAAATCGGGGTGTGGAAGCATGTTGAGCTGTTTTATTTGTACTTTCTTCATTAAAACTCCCATTTTATGCACTTTGGATGGAAAGAAATCATTTGTACATAAATTTTGACAACGCCATTTGCAAACACTAATTGTTTTACATGCCAAGATGCACCCATCCACCAAATATATATGGGGCAAAAGTTTATCACAATCTAGCAGATATGCATAATTAGTGAGGGACCCCTTTTGATTTTGTGCAATTTCCACTAATTAGGTAGAGAGAAGGGGTTAATTAATTAGGCCATGTTAGGGGTTATGTGTTTTAGATTAGGTTGTGTGGATTCAAATACAACTTCTTTATTTGTGTGCTATGATTAATCAAAACTAGATCGATCGACTGCGCACACATTATTAGAGGCGCAAGCCTTTGCGCACAAAGTGCATGTGTGTGTTGTTGGCCATCAATTAACGAGAGAGAGAGACAGAGAGAGAGAGGTAGAGAGAGAGCTACATACGAGAGAGCGATTGAAATCCCCAAATTAAACACATATATATGCATGGCACATTTAATTTAATTAGAGGACCGCGAGCTAAGGCACCCCTGGACTGCTTGATGCACAATTAAGTGTCATTGGCCCATATATAGGGTTTAATTAGGGTTTAGGGTTTAGGGTTAGGAGGTTAGGGTTTAGGGTTTAATGTTTATGGTGTTTAGGGTTTAGGGATTAGGGATTAGGGTTTATTTAGGGTTTAAGGTTTAGGGATCATCGATCGAGTGTGCACCAAAAGTGAAATAACATTCCTGAAATGTGACCAAAAAACCGTAGGAACTATTGCAAGTTGTCAACCGTTCACACAGTCTGAAAGCAAAAAATAACAGACAACTTCCAAACGCAAAAAAATCCTAGAAATACACATTTATTGGCAGATTCTGGTTGCAGGTGGGAGCGGGGCGACTCCTCCTAGCTTCCTAGAATACTTATTATGCCTTCAACTTGTTCTTGTTGAGTGTGAGGTCACGAGGATCTTTTCATAGTCCCTGACAGCGTCACAGAAAAGGTTAGTACTGAAGATAAACATTTATAATCAAGGAGAGATTTCAGTCATGATAGTGGTGCGTGATTATATTAGCTCTGATTCTGTAATATGCTTCAAAGTGTATGTCCACCATGGAGTCTTCTTAAGGGTGAACCTGGCTAGAAAAGAGAGCAACACCAACAACCATGGAGTTGCTTGGATAACAGAAGCACATACTGTGACAGTGATAGTTCAAAGAAGAATAAGAGCCATATTTTCTAGGTGCATTTAGTCAACAAGGGAACCTTCATCAAAAAAAAAACCAGTCTTCTTAAGCGTGCAAATAGATCTGGCAGGGGAAAATGCCAGCGATAGAGAAGATGGTGAAAATAAAATGGGCGAGGAGTCAAAGTGGGTATGGTCTATGCATAGGCGAGTTCGTGCAGTGTGGCAGAAGGCGTTTGGTGGCGATGGTTGTTGACTTGTAGATGTAGCCACTGCCACCTTGCCCGTCGATGTAGCATCGGCTTGTGACTCCTCTCCCTCTTCTGCGCGCTCAAGTTTCTCTCTGCTGCCCTCAAGACCCTGCATTGTTGCTCATATCAAAGTTGGCATGTCCAACTTATGAAAGCCCATGAGCATTTCGAAAATTGTTAAGATAAATCATGACTTAACTATGGGAACTTGACAATAATTCTAAGTAATTAGTAGAGGGCGGCATAAGGAAAGCATAAAACTGAACTAAAATGTGGAAGGAGGGTATCACCTAAATCGCGACATACATGGCAGGAAAAATGAAATTCTCATACATAATCAGGGTCATCTTCTCTATGCAAGTAGCAACAGCAAAAAAAGAGCAATATTGTCAGTCTATAGACAAACACATGTCTCATGATTTTTGACAAAATATTTATGGATGTGCTACTTGTTACAGAAACAATATGACGTAGTGGACATGAATGTTTTACATATGTTCCTCAATTGAGAAGATACATCAGATTTAACAAGATGATATGCAGGATGTGCACAGAAGTAAATAAGGAATGACAGTAGATTTTACATTCAGGTGTAAAGTCTAAAGAGGCAGCAGACTACAATAAATATTACAGCTGAAATCAAGATGATATGCATGATCTATTTCTGCAAATATGGTGCGCCGGTCACAGCCAACTTGATAACGTGGATGCAAAAAACTAATCGGATCACCATTCGACAACGATCTGTCTCAATGGCTTATCCATACCAGTTGAGAGAATGAGATGCGGTGGATTTGTGAATTGAGACATCGGCATAGGGGATTAGGCTTCGGCAGGAGCAATACAAAGAAAACATGCATCTACATTACCGTCTAGGAGGCCGTGAGTCTTAGCCACATCCTCGTCCTCTTCCACCACTCTTTCCAAGCGACCATTGTCTGTACTTGCCGCCGCCGCACGGCTAGCACTGGCAATAGCCCCTCCCTGCTAGCGCACAGTAGTATAAAGCAAAGTAAGTCATTAGATAAAGCTACAATTTAATTGAACTGAACTTCACAAGCATTAGGACCATCATTTGGGACCTCAAAGATTTGAATAGTTACTATTTATACCCAGCAAATTACACGACTAAAGAATTTGGACCAAATCTGCACTCCACCGTTCGCTGCTATGATTGATTTGCTAGCTTTAGTTATATTAATTTCAAGAAGCTCAGACGCTTGAGTTCAAATACTGAAAAACTAATCAGAGCTAAGCATGATTTACATATTGCTTATAGGACAAACCATTATTTTTGGACAGGTGTTCAGTGTAACAGCTCATGATTCCATTTGACAGTTCAAAAAAGAAAAGAAAGATACTGTTCCAGTTTATGTCAAACAAAATAACAGAAGAAACAGTAAGCTTTTAGAAAGCCAATATTGTAGCAAAGAATGGAATAACTTAGCGAAAGCAGTAATCATTTTGGGAACTGTGTACCAAAAAACATCTGAACGAAGAAATCAGGGAAGGAAGCAGTAGCATATAAACAACAATATATCGGGGAAAAGATTGTTTGATATTATACAAGAATATGCAGAGTAAAGAGTTGTTCACGTTGGAGTCAGAGCAGTGTTTATGTAACCAGTGTTTATGCAGAGTAAAGAATTGTTCATATGAGAGAACTTTTTGTACCTCCATTGTAACATTCAAAGTTCCCACAGTGAGATCCAACTGGGGATGAACTTCACAAACACTCCTTAAAATCCAATAAAAAAATATACAATCAAGTCAATATGTATCAATCCTTCATATGATTCAGAGTGTAGCTTGGGAATCGATCGACCTGAACCGTGGCTTCCGATCGATCAAGAAAGAAAACTCAGACCCACTAAACTGATGTCGTACATGCAAAGGGAGAAACAAAGTGCTCTTAGAATCTCAAAAGGACCACACCTGTGGGATCATCTTAACCTGTCACAATGGCACACCACCTTCCACGCCCCATTGCAGAGGAAGGACAATCCATGTAATGAGAAGGCTATCAGTTCAGTATGTTTTTTACGATAAAAGGCTGATCTGATAACCTATGTATGTGAATATCACCGAAACAGAATAACTATCTACATTGACAAAAGGGGAAAAAGCATGTTTAACACCTTATGGACAATTGGAGTTCTCTGTCTCCTTGCACTTGCGCACCATGTCAAGGAACGAGTCCATTTGGACGGACGTCCATGCCTCTCGCTGTTGCATCATAGGAGCAATATTCATTCTGGACCTCGCGGAGCTCCCCTGCGGCAAGTGAAGCGTGGAGCGGAGCGGAGCGTCGATGCGGAACTCAAACGCGGGTGTCCACCACTCGGCAGCGTCGGCGCCGATGGACTCGAAGGCCAGATATAGAATATAGAACACATGCCTAATACATCATCTTTGCTCCATGGTAGTGGATCACTCACGAACCTGATGCCTAGTTTCTCTGACTTAACCTTATGCACACACCTCAAACCCCGTCAAAAAACGGAACAAAAAGGGGAAAAAAGCTGGACATCTCCTTATACATATCCAAAGCATGCCACGCCTACCATGATGGAAGGCACGCGTTCTGCTCTCTCTACGAGATTAAATAATGAAACTGAGACATGCCAACACAAAGGGGATTGAATGTATAATAGTGTACCTGAGAATCAAAATCAGCAATGTCGCATTTTCCAGCAAGCTCCAGAGCAACTTTCCTGATAAACACAATCATACAAAGCATGTAATGCCAAAAAAAATCCTAACAAAATCATCTAAAATAAGCGCAACTCTAACAGATTCAAAAGATTTCAAAATGATTTGATAGTCCAAGCATGCAGCCCATTTTTCAACAGCTCTTTTGAAAGCACCAACCTCGGTATGTTTTTCAAAGATAGGGAACCCTGAATAAATAAATTTCACATTGTCAATCGTAGGGATAAAACATAGTAGCATAAATATCACTCCCATCAGTCTTCCTTTTCAATATCACGTGATACAATATTCAATTGCAATAGGTTACCCACGCATGCTCAAGAGTACCCTATTTTTATTCAAAAAAGGGAGAGATGTGGTAGTTCAATGAGATGGTAAGAAGGTAAACACTGAAGAAAATTTGTACTATAGTTCAGTCAGAGCCAATCCTCAAATAAGTTGTGCTGTTATAATAAAGGCGAAGGAGGTAAGAAACAGAATGATGGATTATATGAAGAAATGTACCTGATTATGAGCAAAAGATAGTTCAGTTCCGTCGTCTAGAGAGTTCAACTTCATCGAGTCAGTCAAATGTTGGATTCTGTTGATGCACCTGAAATTTTCTTTCCAACTCATCCACCTTCAATATAAACAAAAACCAGTCAGTCCAAAGTAAGTATATAGCTCACATTGATATATTAGATGCAAAGTCTGCCACATAGATTAAGATCCAATGGAGATTAAAAAATACTATTAGCATTGTTTTTCTGTGTTCCTCATACCTGCCACTCAATGCTCTCACATATGGTGGTAAGCTCTTTTGTCAGATGAACATATTCTGTGGTTTTTTAAGCAACTTGCTCCCATAGATGGAACGCTTGCCAATCTACAAAAAAAGTCATTATCCTCAGACCCAAAAGAAGAATAACGCCCAAGATACATGTAGGATGCATATCAGCTTTCTCTCCAAGATAAATAAATGCATGCGTATTTTGAAACTACAAGAGACCTAGTAGCTTTCGCACCGTAACAACTCGTCTTCTCAACTATTCAGTCAAAGAGGCCTTTGATTACCAAATCAAGAGGACCAGGTACCGAGGCGTATACAGAATCTGGTATTAAGAAATCACGGCTAAAATCCACATGTTACAGACTATCGCATATATCCCCATTCTAGTAATCATTCTCCTCTCATATCACCAAAATGATCGCCGAGATAAATGAGACTGCTGTTCGCATACAGCGAGATAACCTCTTTTGCAAACCCCCACAAGCGCAGCAGGCAATGTTTAAATTGGATATACACATTCTTACTCGATTTTCTAACAGAAGATATCACTGCAAATTTCCACTCCTAACCTAGCATCACAAATCTTTCCATATATCCAATCTTCCCTCATGCCTCACTCACGCATACAGTACCAAAGAATCTGTTGGGCTACAAAACTACTGAAGTTACAGAACGCAAGCAGCAGCACAAATCCATGGGCATAGGCAGCAGGTAAGCATCACATGAGCATCATTTGGCGGCGATTAGTGCACATACACAAGAACAGAAACGAAATTTTCAGTAACCGGAGAGGGGGAGGGGGTTACCAAGCACAGGATCTCCCGGACGATGTAGAACGGTCCCTGGGGAGTCCATGCCGAGGAATCTGCGGGAGGACGCTGCGCTACAGAACGCTGGGGGGCGTTGGAATTCGATTCCCGCCACGACCCTGGAGGTAGGATTTGGGCGAGGGATACAATGACCTTGGGCATGTTTTCGGTGGAGAACCCCGCCGATCTCTTCCCACCGTGGCTAATTGTAACATCCCAAGAATTTCAAAATAAAACAAATGAATTTCACTAGTTCCAAATTTTGGAACCAACAAAAACTTTTATTAATTAAGTAGGATACATATAGATCTTGTTTAAATCTTGTGTTTTGCCATGATGAGTGTTAGTATGCTTATGTGCTAAACCCTAAAACCCTAAAGTGATCAAGTGAAGATCACCAACCAAATAAAACAAAAGAGAAAGAAATCAAATAAGAAAAACTTTAAACCCTAATCTTCTCCAAAAATCATTTGGATCTTTTTTTTGAGAAACCAAAATAAAATAGAAGACATATAGGGGCATATAGCCCTAATAGGTAAATCTTGAACCCTACCTTTTTAATTATGCTAAATGGTGGTGAACCATTGTGAACCACACTAAACCCTAAACCTCATCCCTCTCTTCACCACCCTAGTTAAAATAGAATAAAAGGAAATTAAATAAGAAAGAGGCATATGTGCCTATGGCTACTTTTATAAATCTATACCCTAGAACTTTCCACTTTGTTTAAAGGTTTGGAAAACCTTCACACACTTTACCTAAGGCTTATCAAACCAAATCCAAGTGTTTTCCAAAGAAATTAAAAAGAAACTAAAAATGCCATAGAGGCATATGAGAGTAAAATGCAAATTTGTGAATTTGAGAAGATGGACCCTAGGACTTGTTGTGAATGGTTGGATCACTTCCATATACCATTTCAACACTCAACAACACCAAATGGGTCAAGCCAAGTCAAATTTAAAATGAAATGCAACATATGCATAGAGGCATATGTGGCACATAGCCATAATACCCAATTTTTGCCCTATGACTTAAAACCTTGACCAAATGATGGGAAACCATCTCTCAACCTATTATAACCCTAAATTGACCCTAACCCATGTCCAAGTGAAGCAAGATCAACACTTTACAAAAATAATAAAAAGTGACACATCCCCTCTTATGTGTTATGGCCATTTTTACAAATCTTCAACCAAGGCCACCATTGCTTGATCTCTTGCTTGTAGAATACTTATATATGATAAATAAACACTTTTGCATCAAAGAAACAAGAATCAAATCAAAGGAAAATTCAAAACTCACATACATGTGATAATGGTCATATGACCCATTTATAAAATCTTCCCTACTTTACACCCCTGCATTTGACTTTTCTTCAACTAAACTTGGTCAACTATGACCATGTCATCCAAGACCATGTCAAGGTCAACAACTTTCATGTTGACCATCTCTGCTGAAGTTGACCAGGCTGACCAGAAACATTTTGACAAGAGAGGACTTTGAAATAAAGAGAAGATGACCCACTTTTTGAAACTTTGCAAATCTTCACCAAATTGACCACCACCACCACCATTCCTTCTCTTTAATTATATCCTTGAGCTCCACCAAAAAGAAATCCAAAATTCCACCAAAATGTTCATGCGGCCATATCATCGAACACCTTGCAGGCAGCTATCCAGATTTGTGCTACACCTCAATACCCAGCAGATTTTGGGCTAAACCCCTTTTGGTTTGTGATCATTGTGACCTCCTGCATCCCCTGCATCAGTACTTGTCCTTGCACTGGTCGATTAAAGTGGAGAAAATGAGAGAAAGGTGCACACCGTGCACCATGCCGGCCACCATGCCATTCATCCTCTCCACCTCTCTCTGGCCCCTTGTACCTTGTCAACTAGCTAGCCTCGCTCCTCAATGAACCCTTTGATGCGAGCCCTAAGCCAGGAGACACACGCTACTGTCCAGAACGCGCGTGCCCAGACAAGCCCAGGACGTGCCAGCGCACGCGGTGAGCGCGCCCAGACGACGCCCTGGACGCGCCAGAGCACGCCATCGCACGGCCGCCTCAGCCCTCCCCTACCTCTCTATTTCTGCATCACGCACCCTCACCCCTCCAGCTACACCCCAGACAAGCTCACTAGCTGGCGGAGGACCCGTCGACGTCGCCATGATCACCGCTCTGCCGCCACGGTACTGCGAGCACTCGAGCATCGCCAGCACTCCCTCGTCCTCCCCTCTGCTGCCCTTCACGCGCGGTAGCCTCTCCTAGACGTCGCCTACGCCCTGCGCCCCCTACCGTGCCCCTTCGCGCCCTGGAGCGCCATGGACGCCGGTGACCCTCCACGGCCTCTCACAGCTCTCGCGCAACTATAAATAGAGGCCATTTCAGCCTCCCTTCTCCACACAGAACCTGCTCCCCTCCTTCTCCTTGATCTCCTTGACCACCTCTCCCTTCCCAATTTCACCGGAGTTACTCCACCCGAAGCCGACGGCCGCCGGAGTCCGCACATCACCATCGCCGATTCACGCCGCCCCGAGCTCCGCCGACGGTACCAGTCGACTCCTCGTCCTCGACAACCTCGCCGCACACCCAGAGGAGCCCCGCGGGAGCCTCCGTCACGCCGCCGACCCCCTACCTCGCCGGCACTGCAAGCCTCCTCCCCCGGCGACGACGACGACGGTCGACCGTCGGATCAGCGTCTGATCGCACGGCTCAAGTGAGTGGATACCGTTTCGGTGTAAAATAGAGACTGACACGCAGGCCCCACCATGTCTGTTGGCCGCGGCGCTGGAAGCGTTACCGGGCTGGCCCAGCGCTGTTTCCTCAGTTTAGCCCGTTTACTTTCCCGCCTAAAGCCCAGAATTCAAATTCGTTTAATTCTTTTGTGGTTTAAATTCAATACTGGTCTGTCCTATAATTTGAATAGTTCAAATTCTACAAACTCAAATTTAGTAAATCAAAATGTTCTAGAAAGCTTATGATTTGCTCTAACTAACCCCACTGGAATCAACCCCATACCTTGTGTAGTTTTTGAAAAGCAAAAATAACAAAACAGATACTTTTCTGTATTCAAATAAATCTTAAAAATCAACCACATTGAATTTTGAAGTGAATCCAATTGCAATAATCCACATTTAACAAACCCTAATTTACTATGTAAAAAGATGATAGGTGTTCTGTACATGATCATGGGCTAGATTCAAAATATTGGCTATGTAGTCAATACTAGCCCATTTAAACTATTTCAAATTTTAGGAATTTAAACCAATGAGGTGTAGCACCTCATTTAAATCATTCTCACAAGTGGTGAAGTAATGTGTTGACCTTTAAATGCTTAGGCTCATACTTGCTCACTTGTAGAATTTAAACCAACATAGTTTTTAAATTGCACTAGTTATTTAAATCACATGAGATGATGAATCTCATTTAAATCCCTTTTCTCAAATACTAAGTGTGAAGTGTTGACCTTGGTCAACATGGGATCATCCCTAGTTATTTGAGAATATTGAATCACCTCAATAGTAGTTTTTACTAAATTAGTTACAACCATGTGTTAAATCATATGAGAGGTATTCCTCTCATTTAAATCTTGTTCTCAAGTAATTCAACATGAGGTAGTGACCATGGTCTAATAATCTCATAATGAATTATTTGGTGGCATTAAATCACTATCATGTTAGTATTAAATTGCATGAGGTATGGAACCTCATTTAAATCACTTTTCTCAAATGATAAGTATGAAGAGGTTGACCTTGGTCAACCTAGGTCATATATTATTCATAAGAGAGATTAAATCTTAAGAAGAATTCAATGAGAGGGAATTATTTCTCCAAACCAAAGAGAAACCTTAATTTAAAATTTCAATGAGAGGAAATTATTTTCCAAATGTTAAATAAAGAAACCCTAGTATAATTTGTGAATAAATGTAAGTAGTGATGCTAGATCAATGGTGTGAGCCATTAAGGCTAAATAAGACTACTTAAGTGTTGTTTGGTGATTGTATCCTCGTTTTCGTTTATAGACGCTAGTACCGGAGACTATCAAGAGGAAGAGGTCTTCTACCAAGAGGAAGAGCAAGAAAACTTTGATCACATCACCAACCAAGGCAAGCTAACACTCTTGCAAGGTTCCCTTGTGCAAAGCTCTACAAGAGCAAGGCACTATTACATTTTACTTTATGAACCTATCCCAAGTTTTTACCTTACAAGTTTTACTTGATTTTTATTTATCAAAGTTACTTTTTGATTTATGATTCACTTGGTTGAATTATAGAGTAGTACAAGAGAATCACCCTTAGCCTAGCCAGCTCCAAGATACTTAGCACCCCTCATGACTAGTTGCTAGTGCTCAATATTAAAAGTGACTACTCTAGTTGGGAACTTGTGATTTGAAATGACTTTGAAAACCTTGGAATGATGAGTCATTCTATTGAGAGATTTTGAAGGTGAATATGACTGGTGAATGACTTGGTGAATTTTATCAAAAACACTGATGGTTGGGTTCGGATGCGATACCATTCCAATTTTACAAGTACCCCCACAATACCTGAATCTGGGTAAGGCTTAGCTGGAAACTTATGTATTTTAGTATGGGTTCCCTCTGAACAGGCGTCATAGGGGTTATGCTTGATGCTGCCTCCGTACTGGTGAAGTGATGTGAAATGACGTGAAATGAGGTGAATGTCCGGCCCAAGCCCTGTGCAGTTCCCGGGTTGACTGCGGTTTTCACCGGGAGGCCAAGCTCATGGGGAGAGGTGCCTATACTAGAGTATGTAAATGAAAGGTTAGGATTGGTAGTTCGCGTACTGCGTACGATAAATCAGGGCCAGTTACCCCTGACGAACTATTGCAATTGTTGTGGCACAAGTGTACAACCTCTGCAGAGTTAAACCTATTCGAATAGCCGCGTCCGCGGTTATGGACAGTTGGAAAGGCCATACTGTTCCGTCATCAGAACTTTTCCAAAAAAATATGAATGGTGACTTGTGACTTGAGTTTGAAAGGTGACTTTGACTTTGAATCACAACTGAGTTGTGGGAATGACACTAATGTTCCCACTGGAGTTAGTTGAGCAAATGAAGGTTTTTGATTATTAAAGTGTTTACAAAATAAAACCGGCTTTATGCAAATGAAACTAGAGCTTAGAACCCCCTTACTATAGTTGATAGTATTTACCTTAGTATTAGTTTGCGAGTACTTTAATGTACTCATGGCTGTGTCCCTGGCTATTCAAATGGCCAGACTATGAAGAGGAGTACCAGAACCCGGAAGAAGGACAGCAGGACGTCTACGACAACTAGGATCACTCCTGACGTCAACAGTTGCCTGTGGAATAGATGGACTACTACTACGCTACTTTCGCTTCCGCTATGTGTTATGTAACGAATAAATAGAACTTCTATTATTGTAATGAGACTGGATCATGTGATCCTTTATTTGTAAGACGATTATGGTATGTAATGAATGATGTGTTGTGGTATCAATCTATTATGTCTCGCAAAAACAATATTCCTGGGATTGCGATGAATGGCATAATAGGCATCTGGACTTAAAAATCCGGGTGTTGACAAGTTGGTATCAGAGCCATTGTTGACCTTAGGAGACCCTAGTTAGAATGGACGTCTGCAAAACTTAGTTTCAAAACCAAAGAACTGAATATTTGTGAAAAACTTATTCTCACTCTTATCCTTGAGATCTGCTTCAAAATAAGAAAGTTATGCTCTATTTTCCCTTATACTACTACATAAAATTTCGACACACTTCTCTAACCTACTTATCCTAATTGCTCACAGATGAAGTACCAATGGGAGTGCTATCAGCTTGGTCACGGAGGAGAACTAAGGTTCGAAAAAGAGTTGAAGTAACTAGTGGACTATCTGGGACACCCGTATCCCGAGTTCTTCGGAATACCCCTCAAGGCTCAGTTAGGAGAACCACCTCGGTGGGACGTTTCTACTGATCTACGAAGGAAGCTTGATGCCCCGGTATGGGAAACCATCTGGTTTTCTGTAACGGGAAACACTTGGAAGGAAGGACTAGACAAAGCTATGCAAGAAGCAATGTTCCGTCTGTGTGGACAAAATGAGGACAAGATCAAGAGCACTCGTTTCATCTACTACCCAAGACATGACTCCATGGGAAGACCGATGACCATGCCCCCACCACAACCCAAGATGAACCCCTATGAAGCACCTCAGGACTTCAGGCAGTACAAAACCCGCAGGGATTTGGACAACGCCCTCGCCTCTCGCCAAGCACATCACCCGTGAAGAAGAAGAATCCACCGGAAGAGTAGTATCACCCCAGCACTTAAGTAGGTGTGAGTTTGTATCAGGATCCCCTTGTATCGTAGAGCGATGAATGGTTCTTCAAACCAACGGTGTGTTAGCTTTGTAATGTGTGATGCTTGGTATGAATGAAAAAGTGTTGTTGGTTTTTACCCCCGCAACACTACTCAAGTTTTAAATATTATGAACTTTTTAAACTTAACAAAACAAACCATAGAAATTTCCCTCTTATCTTATCATCTACATCAATGTTTAGATGGCCCCACCAACCCGCAACGCCACCCAGGATGCCATGATGCAACTGCTGCAGACAATGATGGCAGACCGAGAAGTCGAGAGAGCTGAACGCCAAGCCAACATTGCTGCACTGCAACAGATAGCTCAGAACAATCAAGGCCATGGAAACCACGATCACCCTGGATCGAAGCTGAAGAACTTTCAGCACACCAACCCTCCGATGTTCAACAAGACTGAAGAGCCCCTTGATGCTGATGACTGGCTCCAGACCATGGAGAACAACCTCGAAGTTGCGGGAGTTGAAGCCGCAGAAAAAGTACTGTTCGCCACCCACTACCTGTCAGGACCTGCCAGAGCCTGGTGGACAAGTGCCCGTGCAATGAATGCGGGACAGATGATGACCTGGGAAGACTTCAAGCTGAAGTTTAGCAAATACCATGTGCCCCAAGGACTGATCAAGAAAATGAGAGACGAGTTTCGTGAACTCAAGCAAGGAAGGATGTCGGTGGTGGAATACCGCGACAGGTTTCTCACTCTGTCAAGGTACGCCCCGGATGAGACCGACACCAATGAGAAGAGAAAGGAAAGATTTCTGAACGGACTACACGACGAAATGCAGACTGTGTTGGTGAACATTCCGTTCGCTGACTTAGAAGCCCTCGTGGACTCAGCCATACAGATGGAAGGAAAGCTACATCAAGCCAATGAGAACCGCAAGCGCAGAATGATGAACCAGAATGGACCCCACCATACCCAGAAGTACCGCAATAACTCCTCTGGAGGATTCACCCCAAGATACAACAAACCCCCTGCTCAGAATTATCGCCCCAATTACACCAACAACAACGGAGGACCCCCGAAACCCGGAGGCAACAACAACAACAACAACCATAGCAACAACAACAACCACCCCAACAATAGCAACAACAATGGAAACAACAACAACACAAATACTGCCCCAAGGACTGGAAGCAATGCTACCCCCGTAATCCCCAAAGACAAGTCCACCGTCAACTGCTATGAGTGTGGAGTTGTGGGTCACTTCTCCAATGAGTGCCCCAAAAAGCTTGCCAGGATTGCCGCCAATACCACAGCACCTGCTCAGCAACAGCGCCGCTTTGCCGGAAGAAGGAACCAGAACAACAACAACGGCCGTCTCTACCACATGACTGCCATCAAGCTCAGAAGCACCCTGCACCATGCCAAGTATGTCCTCCTGTTAATAAAATGCTCAATCTCTCTTAGGAACCTAACTTTTCTTAAAATCTCGGGACGAGATTTGTTTAAGGGGGAAGGGTTTGTAACATCCCAAGAATTTCAAAATAAAACAAATGAATTTCACTAGTTCCAAATTTTGGAACCAACAAAAACTTTTATTAATTAAGTAGGATACATATAGATCTTGTTTAAATCTTGTGTTTTGCCATGATGAGTGTTAGTATGCTTATGTGCTAAACCCTAAAACCCTAAAGTGATCAAGTGAAGATCACCAACCAAATAAAACAAAAGAGAAAGAAATCAAATAAGAAAAACTTTAAACCCTAATCTTCTCCAAAAATCATTTGGATCTTTTTTTTGAGAAACCAAAATAAAATAGAAGACATATAGGGGCATATAGCCCTAATAGGTAAATCTTGAACCCTACCTTTTTAATTATGCTAAATGGTGGTGAACCATTGTGAACCACACTAAACCCTAAACCTCATCCCTCTCTTCACCACCCTAGTTAAAATAGAATAAAAGGAAATTAAATAAGAAAGAGGCATATGTGCCTATGGCTACTTTTATAAATCTATACCCTAGAACTTTCCACTTTGTTTAAAGGTTTGGAAAACCTTCACACACTTTACCTAAGGCTTATCAAACCAAATCCAAGTGTTTTCCAAAGAAATTAAAAAGAAACTAAAAATGCCATAGAGGCATATGAGAGTAAAATGCAAATTTGTGAATTTGAGAAGATGGACCCTAGGACTTGTTGTGAATGGTTGGATCACTTCCATATACCATTTCAACACTCAACAACACCAAATGGGTCAAGCCAAGTCAAATTTAAAATGAAATGCAACATATGCATAGAGGCATATGTGGCACATAGCCATAATACCCAATTTTTGCCCTATGACTTAAAACCTTGACCAAATGATGGGAAACCATCTCTCAACCTATTATAACCCTAAATTGACCCTAACCCATGTCCAAGTGAAGCAAGATCAACACTTTACAAAAATAATAAAAAGTGACACATCCCCTCTTATGTGTTATGGCCATTTTTACAAATCTTCAACCAAGGCCACCATTGCTTGATCTCTTGCTTGTAGAATACTTATATATGATAAATAAACACTTTTGCATCAAAGAAACAAGAATCAAATCAAAGGAAAATTCAAAACTCACATACATGTGATAATGGTCATATGACCCATTTATAAAATCTTCCCTACTTTACACCCCTGTATTTGACTTTTCTTCAACTAAACTTGGTCAACTATGACCATGTCATCCAAGACCATGTCAAGGTCAACAACTTTCATGTTGACCATCTCTGCTGAAGTTGACCAGGCTGACCAGAAACATTTTGACAAGAGAGGACTTTGAAATAAAGAGAAGATGACCCACTTTTTGAAACTTTGCAAATCTTCACCAAATTGACCACCACCACCACCATTCCTTCTCTTTAATTATATCCTTGAGCTCCACCAAAAAGAAATCCAAAATTCCACCAAAATGTTCATGCGGCCATATCATCGAACACCTTGCAGGCAGCTATCCAGATTTGTGCTACACCTCAATACCCAGCAGATTTTGGGCTAAACCCCTTTTGGTTTGTGATCATTGTGACCTCCTGCATCCCCTGCATCAGTACTTGTCCTTGCACTGGTCGATTAAAGTGGAGAAAATGAGAGAAAGGTGCACACCGTGCACCATGCCGGCCACCATGCCATTCATCCTCTCCACCTCTCTCTGGCCCCTTGTACCTTGTCAACTAGCTAGCCTGCTCCTCAATGAACCTGCTGATGCGAGCCCTAAGCCAGGAGACACACGCTACTGTCCAGAACGCGCGTGCCCAGACAAGCCCAGGACGTGCCAGCGCACGCGGTGAGCGCGCCCAGACGACGCCCTGGACGCGCCAGAGCACGCCATCGCACGGCCGCCTCAGCCCTCCCCTACCTCTCTATTTCTGCATCACGCACCCTCACCCCTCCAGCTACACCCCAGACAAGCTCACTAGCTGGCGGAGGACCCGTCGACGTCGCCATGATCACCGCTCTACCGCCACGGTACTGCGAGCACTCGAGCATCGCCAGCACTCCCTCGTCCTCCCCTCTGCTGCCCTTCACGCGCGGTAGCCTCTCCTAGACGTCGCCTACGCCCTGCGCCCCCTACCGTGCCCCTTCGCGCCCTGGAGCGCCATGGACGCCGGTGACCCTCCACGGCCTCTCACAGCTCTCGCGCAACTATAAATAGAGGCCATTTCAGCCTCCCTTCTCCACACAGAACCTGCTCCCCTCCTTCTCCTTGATCTCCTTGACCACCTCTCCCTTCCCAATTTCACCGGAGTTACTCCAATTCGAAGCCGACGGCCGCCGGAGTCCGCACATCACCATCGCCGATTCACGCCGCCCCGAGCTCCGCCGACGGTACCAGTCGACTCCTCGTCCTCGACAACCTCGCCGCACACCCAGAGGAGCCCCGCGGGAGCCTCCGTCGCGCCGCCGACCCCCTACCTCGCCGGCACTGCAAGCCTCCTCCCCCGGCGACGACGACGACGGTCGACCGTCGGATCAGCGTCTGATCGCACGGCTCAAGTGAGTGGATACCGTTTCGGTGTAAAATAGAGACTGACACGCAGGCCCCACCATGTCAGTTGGCCCGCGGCGCGCTGAAGCGTTACCGGGCCGGCCCAGCGCTGTTTCCTCAGTTTAGCCCGTTTACTTTCCCGCCTAAAGCCCAGAATTCAAATTCGTTTAATTCTTTTGTGGTTTAAATTCAATACTGGTCTGTCCTATAATTTGAATAGTTCAAATTCTACAAACTCAAATTTAGTAAATCAAAATGTTCTAGAAAGCTTATGATTTGCTCTAACTAACCCCACTGGAATCAACCCCATACCTTGTGTAGTTTTTGAAAAGCAAAAATAACAAAACAGATACTTTTCTGTATTCAAATAAATCTTAAAAATCAACCACATTGAATTTTGAAGTGAATCCAATTGCAATAATCCACATTTAACAAACCCTAATTTACTATGTAAAAAGATGATAGGTGTTCTGTACATGATCATGGGCTAGATTCAAAATATTGGCTATGTAGTCAATACTAGCCCATTTAAACTATTTCAAATTTTAGGAATTTAAACCAATGAGGTGTAGCACCTCATTTAAATCATTCTCACAAGTGGTGAAGTAATGTGTTGACCTTTAAATGCTTAGGCTCATACTTGCTCACTTGTAGAATTTAAACCAACATAGTTTTTAAATTGCACTAGTTATTTAAATCACATGAGATGATGAATCTCATTTAAATCCCTTTTCTCAAATACTAAGTGTGAAGTGTTGACCTTGGTCAACATGGGATCATCCCTAGTTATTTGAGAATATTGAATCACCTCAATAGTAGTTTTTACTAAATTAGTTACAACCATGTGTTAAATCATATGAGAGGTATTCCTCTCATTTAAATCTTGTTCTCAAGTAATTCAACATGAGGTAGTGACCATGGTCTAATAATCTCATAATGAATTATTTGGTGGCATTAAATCACTATCATGTTAGTATTAAATTGCATGAGGTATGGAACCTCATTTAAATCACTTTTCTCAAATGATAAGTATGAAGAGGTTGACCTTGGTCAACCTAGGTCATATATTATTCATAAGAGAGATTAAATCTTAAGAAGAATTCAATGAGAGGGAATTATTTCTCCAAACCAAAGAGAAACCTTAATTTAAAATTTCAATGAGAGGAAATTATTTTCCAAATGTTAAATAAAGAAACCCTAGTATAATTTGTGAATAAATGTAAGTAGTGATGCTAGATCAATGGTGTGAGCCATTAAGGCTAAATAAGACTACTTAAGTGTTGTTTGGTGATTGTATCCTCGTTTTCGTTTATAGACGCTAGTACCGGAGACTATCAAGAGGAAGAGGTCTTCTACCAAGAGGAAGAGCAAGAAAACTTTGATCACATCACCAACCAAGGCAAGCTAACACTCTTGCAAGGTTCCCTTGTGCAAAGCTCTACAAGAGCAAGGCACTATTACATTTTACTTTATGAACCTATCCCAAGTTTTTACCTTACAAGTTTTACTTGATTTTTATTTATCAAAGTTACTTTTTGATTTATGATTCACTTGGTTGAATTATAGAGTAGTACAAGAGAATCACCCTTAGCCTAGCCAGCTCCAAGATACTTAGCACCCCTCATGACTAGTTGCTAGTGCTCAATATTAAAAGTGACTACTCTAGTTGGGAACTTGTGATTTGAAATGACTTTGAAAACCTTGGAATGATGAGTCATTCTATTGAGAGATTTTGAAGGTGAATATGACTGGTGAATGACTTGGTGAATTTTATCAAAAACACTGATGGTTGGGTTCGGATGCGATACCATTCCAATTTTACAAGTACCCCCACAATACCTGAATCTGGGTAAGGCTTAGCTGGAAACTTATGTATTTTAGTATGGGTTCCCTCTGAACAGGCGTCATAGGGGTTATGCTTGATGCTGCCTCCGTACTGGTGAAGTGATGTGAAATGACGTGAAATGAGGTGAATGTCCGGCCCAAGCCCTGTGCAGTTCCCGGGTTGACTGCGGTTTTCACCGGGAGGCCAAGCTCATGGGGAGAGGTGCCTATACTAGAGTATGTAAATGAAAGGTTAGGATTGGTAGTTCGCGTACTGCGTACGATAAATCAGGGCCAGTTACCCCTGACGAACTATTGCAATTGTTGTGGCACAAGTGTACAACCTCTGCAGAGTTAAACCTATTCGAATAGCCGCGTCCGCGGTTATGGACAGTTGGAAAGGCCATACTGTTCCGTCATCAGAACTTTTCCAAAAAAATATGAATGGTGACTTGTGACTTGAGTTTGAAAGGTGACTTTGACTTTGAATCACAACTGAGTTGTGGGAATGACACTAATGTTCCCACTGGAGTTAGTTGAGCAAATGAAGGTTTTTGATTATTAAAGTGTTTACGAAATAAAACCGGCTTTATGCAAATGAAACTAGAGCTTAGAACCCCCTTACTATAGTTGATAGTATTTACCTTAGTATTAGTTTGCGAGTACTTTAAAGTACTCATGGCTGTGTCCCTGGCTATTCAAATGGCCAGACTATGAAGAGGAGTACCAGAACCCGGAAGAAGGACAGCAGGACGTCTACGACAACTAGGATCACTCCTGACGTCAACAGTTGCCTGTGGAATAGATGGACTACTACTACGCTACTTTCGCTTCCGCTATGTGTTATGTAACGAATAAATAGAACTTCTATTATTGTAATGAGACTGGATCATGTGATCCTTTATTTGTAAGACGATTATGGTATGTAATGAATGATGTGTTGTGGTATCAATCTATTATGTCTCGCAAAAACAATATTCCTGGGATTGCGATGAATGGCATAATAGGCATCTGGACTTAAAAATCCGGGTGTTGACACTAATGTGTCTCCGCCTCTCCTCCCTCGCGGTGCCGTAGCTGATCTATCTGGCGTTGTCCCAGCGACCTGCACAGGGACTTGCCGCCTCCGCCGCCCGTCCCCATCTCCTCGTCATTGTTGTGGGGGTATGGGGTCGATCTTTCCGGGAAGAAGTGCTAATAGTCCATGGCGGCGCCGCCGGCCCGCCGTTGTCCCCGCCGTAGCGGACCCCTGCCCATAGGGGAGGGCGCTGCCAGACCCGCGTGAGGACACAAGGAGGGGCATGGCGCTCGGGGGAAGTGGGACGACGGTTTTCAGGATAGGACGCGGAGTGGTGAGTCGTGCCTCGTGCGTGCGTGAGTTGCAGCTACAGTTCGTTTCTCGTCGGCCGGTTATGTTGCTGTTTTTTTTTACTTTGCGGGAGGGAGAGCGAAAAAGGGGAGGGTGGGAGATTGGAGGTGGGAGGCTGGACGTACCATGGGACACCACCTCTAGCCATTTAATATAGTAGAGATATATGCACGAATGCATGGTAGGCCATGCATGCACACTAATTATATATATATTATGAGGCAACTTTTGATCAAATGTGTTTTCATACGAGAGAACTTGTCAAAATTCAAGTTAATTAATTTATCATCGATAATTATATATATAATTAATTAATGAATCACAGGGAGATCGATAATTAATTTAGGGTTTTAGGGTTGTTTAAGGTTTAGGGATCATCATCGATCGAGTGCGCACACACATTATTAGAGGCACCCGCGCCTTTACGCATAAAGTGCATGCGTATATATGTGTGTTTTTTGGCCACCAACGTCTTATATAGATGATCGAGAGAGAGAGATTGAAATCCCCAAAAATATATATGTTCAAATATACATTAAAATATATGCACAAATGCATGGTAGGCCATGCATGCACACTAATTATATATATATATTATGAGGCAACTTAATCAAATGTGTTTTCATTCGAGAGAACTTATCAAAATTCAAGTTAACTAATTTATCACGATAATTATATAATTAATTAATAAATATGAGGGATATATGTTATACAACATGATCGATATAGGCCATGTATATTTTAATTGGTGTTAATCTACGGTTTGCTAGCTAGCTTCTATATATAGAGCATGTTTTTATTAGATCGGGTTATAACTAGCTAGTATAGTTTAGGGTACGTTATGTGTTTTAATTAAGTAGGGTTGATTAGCTAGCTAGGGTTAGTTACATATATATGGTTTAGGATTAATGCATGTCACATTTAATTTAATTAGAGGACCGCGAGGCACCCCCTGGCCTGCTCGATGCACAATTAAGTGTCGTTGGCCTATTTATAGGGTTTAATTAGGGTTTATGGTTCGCTAGGGTTTAGGGTTAGGGTTAGGGTTTAGGGTCTAGGGTTTAGGGTTTAGTGTTTAGGGTGTTTAGGGTTTAGTGATTAGGGATTAGGTATTAGGGATTTAAGGTTTTAGGGGTTGTTTAAGGTTTAGGGATCATCGATCGAGTGCGCACACACATTATTAGAGGCACCCGCGCCTTAATTTACGCATAAAGTGCATGCGTATATATGTGTGTTTTTTGGGCCACCAACGATATATAGATGATCGAGAGAGAGATTGAAATCCCCAAGAATATGTTCAAATATACATTAAAATATATGCACGAATGCATTGTAGGCCATGCATGCACACTAATTATATATATATTATGAGGCAACTTAATCAAATGTGTTTTCATTCGAGAGAACTTGTCAAAATTCAAGTTAATTAATTTATCACGATAATTATATAATTAATTAATGAATCTCAGGGATATGTTATAAAACATGATCGATATAGGCCATGTATATTTTAATTGGTGTAAATCTACGGTTTGCTAGCTAGCTGCTATATATAGAGCATGTTTTTATTAGATCGGGTTATATAGCTAGCTAGTATAGTTTAGGGTTATGTGTTTTAATTAAGTAGGGTTGATTAGTTAGGGTTAGTTACATATATATGGTTTAGGGTTAATGCATGGCACATTTAATTTAATTAGAGGACCGCGAGGCACCCCTGGCCTGCTCGATGCACAATTAAGTGTCGTTGGCCTATACATAGGGTTTAATTAGGGTTTAGGGTTAGGGTTAGGTTTAGGGTTAGGGTTAGGGTTTAGGGTCTAGGGTTTAGTGTTTAGGGTGTTTAGGTTTAGGTATTAGGGATTAGGGATTAGAGATTTAAGGTTTTAGGGTTGTTTAAGGTTTAGGGATCATCGATCGAGTGCGCACACACATTATTAGAGGCACCCGCGCCTTTACGCATAAATTGCATGCATATATATTTGTGTTTTTTGGCCACCAACGATATATAGATGATCGAGAGAGAGAGATTGAAATCCCCAAGAATATGTTCAAATATACATTAAAATATATGCACGAATGCATGGTAGGCCATGCATGCACACTAATTATATAACTACTATATTAAAGATGAACAAACTTCTTTTTTCACAGATTTTTGAGTCCTTCAGTTCTTTTCTCGTGTACACGTTTGGTGGTCTGTAGAAAGTTTTGTGGTTCTTTTCTTTGGTGGGCTTTCTTTTAGCCTGGGTGCTTGTAGCGTTTTTCTGAACCGCTTTGACCATTAGTTGTCAGGTAGTCTCTCGAGACATCCCTGCCCATACACGACCTCTCTGTATCCAAGCGTCGAGCGCCGCCGGCTTCTCCTCCTTTTCCCCAATTTTTCTCTCTTTCCCAACACATCGTTGTCGGTCGGGTCGCCCAACCCAATTCTTCTTCCTCACACAACGGTGCCAAGCGAGGCCATAGCACAGCCACGCGTGGGCTGCAGCTTCTGGTGGTGCTCGGCGGAGGATTCCTGGCCGCCGTCGAGGATGGCGGAGGAGGAAGAAGAAGAGGTCATAGATTGGTGGCCATCCAGGGCACCCGTTGATACTTGACAGTGGTGGCGATGGCGTCGACGATTCCCATTCCGGTGACTGGGACAATGGCCGGCTCAGACTCTCCCCACCACCCGAGCTCCTACCTGCCAGCATCGGAGCTCCTCCGATCCCCATACTATCACCGCGTTGGGGTAGGCACCGGGGCAGTAGGTAAGAGGCAGCAGCCAGCGCTGTTTGGTCTACGAGGTAGAGGCGGCGGGGAACGGCGGCCGGCAGCGAGGCCAGCCGGGCGCGTCGAGCTGCGGCTATGGCTGGAGCGGAGGGGAGTTCTAGCGCCGAAGGAGGGGAGTTCTAGCGCCGAAGGAGAGCAGCGGGGAGGAACGAAGCCGGCGAGGAGGTGGTGACGGCAGAAGGAGCGATGCGCCCGGCATCAGGAATCCTCAATCCGTTGAAGCCTCTGCTCAAGTCACTCCCTCCTCCCATCATCTTCTCTCATGCCAGGCGGAGGCGCAATCGCTTTCAACCTCGACGAGATTCGGTGGCAGGGGCATTCACCTATATTTATCTGATTAGCAAAGATTCTGAGAAATTTTGTTGTACATATACTCATACATCTCACATCCAGGATCCAGCCCACGCCCGCACGTCCGAGCGCACTCACGCGCGGCAGCCCTAGCCTAGGCCCCATGCGATTGCGGCGGCGCCGGCGGGAAGCATTCAAGCGGAGCAGGAGAGCAGCAGCTAGCGGAGCAGGCGCTTGTGGCGGCGACCGGCGGGCGGGCGTCCAGGCGAGCAGCGGCCAGCTGCGACCAGCTAGCAGTGCAGGCGACGGGAACGGCCAGGTATTCTTCACTTTCTTCAGTCTTCAGCGGTTCATCTCTGACTTCAGCAGCATCAACTGATCAACATATCAGTTTAGCTCTATCAGATCACGTAGCATACTATCCAATTAGAAGATTTTTGTTTAGCAGGGTAGTAGACTAGCAGATCTAAATTTCTAGATGCCATTACTGCTAAATGCAAGTTTCAAGTCGATTAATTTCAATTCTCGAAAGAAAAGTCGATTAATATCACTACTTTCTTTACCAGATTGCTTAATGAAGTGCTCTGTTTGCTTATCCTTTTGTGTTTGTCTTTCAGACTTCTAGCTCTCTTCTTTTGACCTGTCACGTTGTCGGATGGCGTCTCAATTGGTATGATTATTTAATGGGATCCTTATTTAACATCTACTGAATTGAGATGGTAGTCAAATTAATATGCTTCTGTTGATCCTTTTATGTGCTCGAAAAATAAACATCTTACGATGATGTTTCAGGTACAAAATAATCTGTGAGAACTTGCAGAGCAAACTGCAGAGATACTAAGGTTATGAACATGACAGTGGTCATTGCTACCATGCTTCCGCCGATCTTTTTATGTGCTGATTAAGTAAAAATTGGTACTTCTGTATTGGCTGGCGAGCCATGAACAACTAAGCTAACAAGTGGCATAGTTGACTATTAGGTACTAATTTCCAATTATAGTTTCTGTCCAAGTTGAAGTTTGAGATGCACTTCTACGTATGTTAGATCAGCTCCGTGCTGAAAGCGAAGGAAAAAAAGGGATTCAAGGAATGTGTCATCCTACGCTTCCAGGTGATGCCTAAGTTGTTCAGAAAATTAATTTTGCGATGTAAGATTTCTCATGCTCATTACTTAACATTGGCACTATTATTCTCTGTGTTGGCAATATTTTTCGAGAACCCGCAACTTCCAATGATTATTGTTGAACAGGCATGCCATATATTTTAGGCTGATACTTATGTAATGCAAAATGGAAGTAGATTGGGAAAACAGAAAGTGTGATTTTGTACAGCACCTTCTCTTATGTTCCATATATACAACGGAGTTCTCCCTAAATCATGCAGATAGATTGTTCTCAATTAAGAAGCTACAGCCTGTAGGAGATGGTGCATTCTCACTATGTACTTTATCAGGGATGAAAGTTCGAGGCTTATTATGTAAATATCAAAATGTATATTGAGAAGATAATACATGCATTTCAGTTAGAAGTAATGTAGAATAGAATCTACACATATACTTAACTCAGCACATGAATAGCCTTACCCTGTTGTTAGCTGTCTCAGTCAGGAGTAATGCAGATTAGAATCTATATCCTCTGTAATGCAGCTCTGTCCATGTATCAACGCCGTCTAGCTCCGCCAGTGGAAACATATATTGCCGTTTCGCCATGTAATTCATCGTGAACATATTTACTAGCGCTGCAACTTTATTAGTATCATCCCCTACATTGCTAATCTCACATTACATGTACTGAATATTCAGGCCAACAAATCAGCAAATATGCACTCAGAAAAATAATTAACACTAGCTATGCATGACTAAAAGTACCATAATGGACATGGAAAACAAAAAATAGGCAGCCATGTTGATTGTGTGCACACTGTGATGATATATATATATATCCATTCTCTGTCCATTTTGTGTGCTCCTTTATATTTAAACTTTAATAAATCCTTGCACCTACATTGTGTAACAACCCATAGATATTTGCTTTCAACCATACTCATACTGTCATACACCGATATTCATTTGGGGATTTCTTTATATACACTACAGCCTACTCTCACATGTAAGTATTTTCTTGATGCAGAGCAATCTACAGGATATTTTCTACAGCAAACAAATTTAAGAAGTGGAAGCCATCGAGAAAATGAAGTGTCAACTATGCCTGCTCATAGGTTGTTTAATTGATTAGTTAAACTTTTTTTTTCTTATTCTTGATAGATAAGCTAGCTATATGAGATATGCTTCTAGATTCTCCATGTTCCAGTAATGGCACACACATTCATTTATGTTATACCTACTGTGCTTTTTTGTTTTCGATGAAAACTACAGAGAGATGATAGGTAGAACAACTACTGTGCACCTTTGCACTTTATTGAAAACAAGGTAAGAAATATCTCTTTTGTGAGGAAACAGTTTCAAAATTCCCCTTTTTATGATGAGATCACCGAATAAGACCTAATGGAGTAAGGTGCATTTGTTTTTTAATGACATGACAAGGCGAGGAAAAGAGTTATACATTTACCTTGGCTTTTAGACATTCTCACATTGACTAATATGGCTTATCACTGGGTTATTTCCCACTGACGCTTTATACTTCTCTATCTCAGAAATTAGTTAGATCATGAGGAGACAAGTTATTGGTCGATAGAGCCATAATGCGACCTGGCCATTTTCCTGGTAGTTTACTCCTAAGACCAGCTCCTGAGTGGACTTTCTCAGACATTTGATAATTTCGTACTATATTTGAAAGTCACAACTATAATCTCACATTACATGCACCATGATCAGTTACACACATAAAAAGATGACATTAAAGTGTGGTGCATTGGTCTGTACTTCCATGATGTAACAGATTTTTGTAGCGTTCCTTTTCTCAATTCAGGTTGTTAAATTCTGCGAGATTTGAGGTTCTGGAGCCATGGAATGCTGGTATCATCCAATGAGGACACACAAACATGCTCAAGACGGCTGGTCTCATTCTCTACATAGATTCTACATAATTTCAAATTGTGGATCTTCTTTTTAGAAGAATTGTGGATCTTTCTATGAATATTTGTTGTATTCCTTTTGCTCATGTTCTTCTTTTAAGTGAGTAATTTTCAAGGGTGAAAAGTGTGGTGTCAAGGGATTTCCTTTGCTCGGGCTTTCTCATCATCATTGGATTCTTATGTTTTGTATCCTTTGTTATATAGAGAGGAAAGGGCAAGTGACATTTATTCATACTCCATAAGCACATGTTATGAGCCATACATGCATGCAAAGAAGGCGCGCTAGGAGGCAACATATCTTTTAGATAGGATTTTTTTTGTCTTGCTCTGACTCATAATAAGCTATACTCTGAAGTTCTGGCTTTTACATTCATGGGTAGTAATATTTACATTTGAATGCAGCGAGAAATGTCTTGTGGTTACAAGGAGATGGTTGCTCACAACATTTCATTTTTGGGAGTTAAATTCATAGGGAATGTGAGAATGAATACCTAATCAAACAACCAGAGACAGAACAAAAATAGTTCAGGTTTTGCAATATTGTCTAGGAGAAGTTTTTGTGGTATACAACACATATGAACAGTTCTATTTAAGAAATTCATGTAGAAAACCTCGAAAGATGACAACCATGATAAAAGGAGTGCTAAACCACAAGTTAGAAGGTAGCTGTTATCTGGGTTATTTCAAGACGAGTTGAACCAGCTCTCAAGAGGAGAATTGTTCTCTTCAGTATGCTACTACTCTCTGAAGCTTTGCTATTATTCTGTATACATGATTCATTACTTCAATTGGTTGAACTGTAATTTTAATATTATTTCAACCATCGTATTACATAGTTTGCGCGGGGTGCCGCCGCGCCCATCCATGCTAGTATATATTATGAGGCAACTTAATCAAATGTGTTTTCATTCGAGAGAACTTGTCAAAATTAAAGTTAATTAATTTATCACGATAATTATATAATTAATTAATGAATCTCAGGGATATGTTATACAACATGATCGATATAGGCCATGTATATATATTAATTGGTGTTAATCTACGGTTTGCTAGCTAGCTGCTATATATAGAGCATGTTTTTATTAGATCGGGTTATAGCTAGTATACTTTAGGGTTATGTGTTTTAATTAAGTAGGGTTGATTAGCTAGGGTTAGTTACATATATATGGTTTAGGGTTAATGCATGGCGCATTTAATTTAATTAGAGGACCGTGAGGCACACCTGGGCTCCTCGATGCACAATTTAATCTGTTCCTGTTTTGGAATATGCTTAAAGTAGCACATGTCTTCAGCTGTTTGTGCGTAAAGCCTTTGTGACACCATGCTCTATATTCTCTGTATCAGGTTGGTACCTCCAGGTTCCGTGCTGAGGCTATGGGGAACGAGAATAGCGCCCCACCTGCTGCAAATCATAACAATAATTACCAAAAGTGAAATAACATTCCTGAAATGTGACCAAAAAACCGTAGGAACTATTGCAAGTTGTCAACCGTTCACACAGTCTGAAAGCAAAAAATAACAGACAACTTCCAAACGCAAAAAAAATCCTAGAAATACACATTTATTGGCAGATTCTGGTTGCAGGTGGGAGCGGGGCGACTCCTCCTAGCTTCCTAGAATACTTATTATGCCTTCAACTTGTTCTTGTTGAGTGTGAGGTCACGAGGATCTTTTCATAGTCCCTGACAGCGTCACAGAAAAGGTTAGTACTGAAGATAAACATTTATAATCAAGGAGAGATTTCAGTCATGATAGTGGTGCGTGATTATATTAGCTCTGATTCTGTAATATGCTTCAAAGTGTATGTCCACCATGGAGTCTTCTTAAGGGTGAACCTGGCTAGAAAAGAGAGCAACACCAACAACCATGGAGTTGCTTGGATAACAGAAGCACATACTGTGACAGTGATAGTTCAAAGAAGAATAAGAGCCATATTTTCTAGGTGCATTTAGTCAACAAGGGAACCTTCATCAAAAAAAAAACCAGTCTTCTTAAGCGTGCAAATAGATCTGGCAGGGGAAAATGCCAGCGATAGAGAAGATGGTGAAAATAAAATGGGCGACGAGTCAAAGTGGGTCTGGTCTATGCATAGGCGAGTTCGTGCAGTGTGGCAGAAGGCGTTTGGTGGCGATGGTTGTTGACTTGTAGATGTAGCCACTGCCACCTTGCCCGTCGATGTAGCATCGGCTTGTGACTCCTCTCCCTCTTCTGCGCGCTCAAGTTTCTCTCTGCTGCCCTCAAGACCCTGCATTGTTGCTCATATCAAAGTTGGCATGTCCAACTTATGAAAGCCCATGAGCATTTCGAAAATTGTTAAGATAAATCATGACTTAACTATGGGAACTTGACAATAATTCTAAGTAATTAGTAGAGGGCGGCATAAGGAAAGCATAAAACTGAACTAAAATGTGGAAGGAGAGTATCACCTAAATCGCGACATACATGGCAGGAAAAATGAAATTCTCATACATAATCAGGGTCATCTTCTCTATGCAAGTAGCAACAGCAAAAAAAGAGCAATATTGTCAGTCTATAGACAAACACATGTCTCATGATTTTTGACAAAATATTTATGGATGTGCTACTTGTTACAGAAACAATATGACGTAGTGGACATGAATGTTTTACATATGTTCCTCAATTGAGAAGATACATCAGATTTAACAAGATGATATGCAGGATGTGCATGTATAAATAAGGAATGACAGTAGATTTTACATTCAGGTGTAAAGTCTAAAGAGGCAGCAGACTACAATAAATATTACAGCTGAAATCAAGATGATATGCATGATCTATTTCTGCAAATATGGTGCGCCGATCACAGCCAACTTGATAACGTGGATGCAAAAAACTAATCGGATCACCATTCGACAACGATCTGTCTCAATGGCTTATCCATACCAGTTGAGAGAATGAGATGCGGTGGATTTGTGAATTGAGACATCGGCATAGGGGATTAGGCTTCGGCAGGAGCAATACAAAGAAAACATGCATCTACATTACCGTCTAGGAGGCCGTGAGTCTTAGCCACATCCTCGTCCTCTTCCACCACTCTTTCCAAGCGACCATTGTCTGTACTTGCCGCCGCCGCACGGCTAGCACTGGCAATAGCCCCTCCCTGCTAGCGCACAGTAGTATAAAGCAAAGTAAGTCATTAGATAAAGCTACAATTTAATTGAACTGAACTTCACAAGCATTAGGACCATCATTTGGGACCACAAAGATTTGAATAGCTACTATTTATACCCAGCAAATTACACGACTAAAGAATTTGGACCAAATCTGCACTCCACCGTTCGCTGCTATGATTGATTTGCTAGCTTTAGTTATATTAATTTCAAGAAGCTCAGACGCTTGAGTTCAAATACTGAAAAACTAATCAGAGCTAAGCATGATTTACATATTGCTTATAGGACAAACTATTATTTTTGGACAGGTGTTCAGTGTAACAGCTCATGATTCCATTTGACAGTTCAAAAAAGAAAAGAAAGATACTGTTCCAGTTTATGTCAAACAAAATAACAGAAGAAACAGTAAGCTTTTAGAAAGCCAATATTGTAGCAAAGAATGGAATAACTTAGCGAAAGCAGTAATCATTTTGGGAACTGTGTACCAAAAAACATCTGAACGAAGAAATCAGGGAAGGAAGCAGTAGCATATAAACAACAATATATCGGGGAAAAGATTGTTTGATATTATACAAGAATAAGCAGAGTAAAGAGTTGTTCACGTTGGAGTCAGAGCAGTGTTTATGTAACCAGTGTTTATGCAGAGTAAAGAATTGTTCATATGAGAGAACTTTTTGTACCTCCATTGTAACATTCAAAGTTCCCACAAAGGAGATCCAACTGGGGATGAACTTCACAAACACTCCTTAAAATCCAATAAAAAAATATACAATCAAGTCAATATGTATCAATCCTTCATATGATTCAGAGTGTAGCTTGGGAATCGATCGACCTGAACCGTGGCTTCCGATCGATCAAGAAAGAAAACTCAGACCCACTAAACTGATGTCGTACATGCAAAGGGAGAAACAAAGTGCTCTTAGAATCTCAAAAGGACCACACCCGTGGGATCATCTTAACCTGTCACAACGGCACACCACCTTCCACGCCCCATTGCAGAGGAAGGACAATCCATGTAATGAGAAGGCTATCAGTTCAGTATGTTTTTTACGATAAAAGGCTGATCTGATAACCTATGTATGTGAATATCACCGAAACAGAATAACTATCTACATTGACAAAAGGGGAAAAAGCATGTTTAACACCTTATGGACAATTGGAGTTCTCTGTCTCCTTGCACTTGCGCACCATGTCAAGGAACGAGTCCATTTGGACGGACGTCCATGCCTCTCGCTGTTGCATCATAGGAGCAATATTCATTCTGGACCTCGCGGAGCTCCCCTGCGGTAAGTGAAGCGTGGAGCGGAGCGGAGCGTCGATGCGGAACTCAAACGCGGGTGTCCACCACTCGGCAGCGTCGGCGCCGATGGACTCGAAGGCCAGATATAGAATACAGAACACATGCCTAATACATCACCTTTGCTCCATGGTAGTGGATCACTCACGAACCTGATGCCTAGTTTCTCTGACTTAACCTGATGCACACACCTCAAACCCCGTCAAAAAACGGAACAAAAAGGGGAAAAAAGCTGGACATCTCCTTATACATGTCCAAAGCATGCCACGCCTACCATGATGGAAGGCACGCGTTCTGCTCTCTCTACGAGATTAAATAATGAAACTGAGACATGCCAACACAAAGGGGATTGAATGTATAATAGTGTACCTGAGAATCAAAATCAGCAATGTCGCATTTTCCAGCAAGCTCCAGAGCAACTTTCCTGATAAACACAATCATACAAAGCATGTAATGCCAAAAAAAATCCTAACAAAATCATCTAAAATAAGCGCAACTCTAACAGATTCAAAAGATTTCAAAATGATTTGATAGTCCAGGCATGCAGCCCATTTTTCAACAGCTCTTTTGAAAGCACCAACCTCGGTATGTTTTTCAAAGATAGGGAACCCTGAATAAATAAATTTCACATTGTCAATTGTAGGGATAAAACATAGTAGCATAAATATCACTCCCATCAGTCTTCCTTTTCAATATCACGTGATACAATATTCAATTGCAATAGGTTACCCACGCATGCTCAAGAGTACCCTATTTTTATTCAAAAAAGGGAGAGATGTGGTAGTTCAATGAGATGGTAAGAAGGTAAACACTGAAGAAAATTTGTACTATAGTTCGGTCAGAGCCAATCCTCAAATAAGTCGTGCTGTTATAATAAAGGCGAAGGAGGTAAGAAACAGAATGATGGATTATATGAAGAAATGTACCTGATTATGAGCAAAAGATAGTTCAGTTCCGTCGTCTAGAGAGTTCAACTTCATCGAGTCAGTCAAATGTTGGATTCTGTTGATGCACCTGAAATTTTCTTTCCAACTCATCCACCTTCATTATAAACAAAAACCAGTCGGTCCAAAGTAAGTATATAGCTCACATTGATATATTAGATGCAAAGTCTGCCACATAGATTAAGATCCAATGGAGATTAAAAAATACTATTAGCATTGTTTTTCTGTGTTCCTCATACCTGCCACTCAATGCTCTCACATATGGTGGTAAGCTCTTTTGTCAGATGAACATATTCTGTGGTTTTTTAAGCAACTTGCTCCCATAGATGGAACGCTTGCCAATCTACAAAAAAAGTCATTATCCTCAGACCCAAAAGAAGAATAACGCCCAAGATACATGTAGGATGCATATCAGCTTTCTCTCCAAGATAAATAAATGCATGCGTATTTTGAAACTACAAGAGACCTAGTAGCTTTCGCACCGTAACAACTCGTCTTCTCAACTATTCAGTCAAAGAGGCCTTTGATTACCAAATCAAGAGGACCAGGTACCGAGGCGTATACTGAATCTGGTATTAAGAAATCACGGCTAAAATCCACATGTTACAGACTATCGCATATATCCCCATTCTAGTAATCATTCTCCTCTCATATCACCAAAATGATCGCCGAGATAAATGAGACTGCTGTTCGCATACAGCGAGATAACCTCTTTTGCAAACCCCCACAAGCGCAGCAGGCAATGTTTAAATTGGATATACACATTCTTACTCGATTTTCTAACAGAAGATATCACTGCAAATTTCCACTCCTAACCTAGCATCACAAATCTTTCCATATATCCAATCTTCCCTCATGCCTCACTCACGCATACAGTACCAAAGAATCTGTTGGGCTACAAAACTACTGAAGTTACAGAACGCAAGCAGCAGCACAAATCCATGGGCATAGGCAGCAGGTAAGCATCACATGAGCATCATTTGGCGGCGATTAGTGCACATACACAAGAACAGAAACGAAATTTTCAGTAACCGGAGAGGGGGAGGGGGTTACCAAGCACAGGATCTCCCGGACGATGTAGAACGGTCCCTGGGGAGTCCATGCCGAGGAATCTGCGGGAGGACGCTGCGCTACAGAACGCTGGGGGGCGTTGGAATTCGATTCCCGCCACGACCCTGGAGGTAGGATTTGGGCGAGGGATACAATGACCTTGGGCATGTTTTCGGCGGAGAACCCCGCCGATCTCTTCCCACCGTGGCTAATGTGTCTCCGCCTCTCCTCCCTCGCGGTGCCGTAGCTGATCTATCTGGCGTTGTCCCAGCGACCTGCACAGGGACTTGCCGCCTCCGCCGCCCGTCCCCATCTCCTCGTCATTGTTGTGGGGGTATGGGGTCGATCTTTCCGGGAAGAAGTGCTAATAGTCCATGGCGGCGCCGCCGGCCCGCCGTTGTCCCCGCCGTAGCGGACCCCTGCCCATAGGGGAGGGCGCTGCCAGACCCGCGTGAGGACACAAGGAGGGGCATGGCGCTCGGGGGAAGTGGGACGACGGTTTTCAGGATAGGACGCGGAGTGGTGAGTCGTGCCTCGTGCGTGCGTGAGTTGCAGCTACAGTTCGTTTCTCGTCGGCCGGTTATGTTGCTGTTTTTTTTTTACTTTGCGGGAGGGAGAGCGAAAAAGGGGAGGGTGGGAGATTGGAGGTGGGAGGCTGGACGTACCATGGGACACCACCTCTAGCCATTTAATATAGTAGAGATATATGCACGAATGCATGGTAGGCCATGCATGCACACTAATTATATATATATATTATGAGGCAACTTTTGATCAAATGTGTTTTCATATGAGAGAACTTGTCAAAATTCAAGTTAATTAATTTATCATCGATAATTATATATATAATTAATTAATGAATCACAGGGAGATCGATAATTAATTTAGGGTTTTAGGGTTGTTTAAGGTTTAGGGATCATTATCGATCGAGTGCGCACACACATTATTAGAGGCACCCGCGCCTTTACGCATAAAGTGCATGCATATATATGTGTGTTTTTTGGCCACCAACGTCTTATATAGATGATCGAGAGAGAGAGATTGAAATCCCCAAGAATATATATGTTCAAATATACATTAAAATATATGCACAAATGCATGGTAGGCCATGCATGCACACTAATTATATATATATTATGAGGCAACTTAATCAAATGTGTTTTCATTCGAGAGAACTTATCAAAATTCAAGTTAACTAATTTATCACGATAATTATATAATTAATTAATAAATATGAGGGATATATGTTATACAACATGATCGATATAGGCCATGTATATTTTAATTGGTGTTAATCTACGGTTTGCTAGCTAGCTGCTATATATAGAGCATGTTTTTATTAGATCGGGTTATAGCTAGCTAGTATAGTTTAGGGTACGTTATGTGTTTTAATTAAGTAGGGTTGATTAGCTAGCTAGGGTTAGTTACATATATATGGTTTAGGATTAATGCATGTCACATTTAATTTAATTAGAGGACCGCGAGGCACCCCCTGGCCTGCTCGATGCACAATTAAGTGTCGTTGGCCTATTTATAGGGTTTAATTAGGGTTTAGGGTTCGCTAGGGTTTAGGGTTAGGGTTAGGGTTAGGGTTAGGGTTTAGGGTCTAGGGTTTAGGGTTTAGTGTTTAGGGTGTTTAGGGTTTAGGGATTAGGGATTAGGTATTAGGGATTTAAGATTTTAGGGGTTGTTTAAGGTTTAGAGATCATCGATCGAGTGCGCACACACATTATTAGAGGCACCCGCGCCTTAATTTACGCATAAAGTGCATGCGTATATATGTGTGTTTTTTGGCCACCAACGTCTTATATAGATGATCGAGAGAGAGAGATTGAAATCCCCAAGAATATATATATTCAAATATACATTAAAATATATGCACAAATGCATGGTAGGCCATGCATGCACACTAATTATATATATATATTATGAGGCAACTTAATCAAATGTGTTTTCATTCGAGAGAACTTATCAAAATTCAAGTTAACTAATTTATCACGATAATTATATAATTAATTAATAAATATGAGGGATATATGTTATACAACATGATCGATATAGGCCATGTATATTTTAATTGGTGTTAATCTACGGTTTGCTAGCTAGCTGCTATATATAGAGCATGTTTTTATTAGATCGGGTTATAGCTAGCTAGTATAGTTTAGGGTTATGTGTTTTAATTAAGTAGGGTTGATTAGCTAGGGTTAGTTACATATATATGGTTTAGGGTTAATGCATGGCACATTTAATTTAATTAGAGGACCGCGAGGCACCCCTGGCCTGCTCGATGCACAATTAAGTGTCGTTGGCCTATACATAGGGTTTAATTAGGGTTTAGGGTTAGCTAGGGTTTAGGGTTAGGGTTAGGGTTAGGATTTAGGGTCTAGGGTTTAGGGTTTAGTGTTTAGGGTGTTTAGGTTTAGGTATTAGGGATTAGGGATTAGAGATTTAAGGTTTTAGGGTTGTTTAAGGTTTAGGGATCATCGATCGAGTGCGCACACACATTATTAGAGGCACCCGCGCCTTTACGCATAAATTGCATGCATATATATTTGTGTTTTTTGGCCACCAACGATATATAGATGATCGAGAGAGAGAGATTGAAATCCCCAAGAATATTTTCAAATATACCTTAAAATATATGCACGAATGCATGGTAGGCCATGCATGCACACTAATTATATATATATATTATGAGCCAACTTAATCAAATGTGTTTTCATTCGAGAGAACTTGTCAAAATTCAAGTTAATTAATTTATCACGATAATTATATAATTAATTAATGAATCTCAGGGATATGTTATACAACATGATCGATATAGGCCATGTATATATTAATTGGTGTTAATCTACGGTTTGCTAGCTAGCTGCTATATATAGAGCATGTTTTTATTAGATCGGGTTATAGCTAGTATACTTTAGGGTTATGTGTTTTAATTAAGTAGGGTTGATTAGCTAGGGTTAGTTACATATATATGGTTTAGGGTTAATGCATGGTGCATTTAATTTAATTAGAGGACCGCGAGGCACCCCTGGGCTGCTCGATGCACAATTAAGTGTCGTTGGCCTATACATAGGGTTTAATTAGGGTTTAGGGTTAGCTAGGGTTTAGGGTTAGGGTTAGGATTTAGGGTCTAGGGTTTAGGGTTTAGTGTTTAGGGTGTTTAGGGTTTAGGGATTAGGGATTTAGGGTTTTAGGGTTGTTTAAGGTTTATTAGGGATCATCGATCGAGTGCGCACACACATTATTAGAGGCACCCGCGCCTTTACGCATAAAGTGCATGCGTATATATGTGTGTTTTTTGGGCCACCAACGATATATAGATGATCGAGAGAGAGATTGAAATCCCCAAGAATATGTTCAAATATACATTAAAATATATGCACGAATGCATTGTAGGCCATGCATGCACACTAATTATATATATATTATGAGGCAACTTAATCAAATGTGTTTTCATTCGAGAGAACTTGTCAAAATTCAAGTTAATTAATTTATCACGATAATTATATAATTAATTAATGAATCTCAGGGATATGTTATACAACATGATCGATATAGGCCATGTATATTTTAATTGGTGTTAATCTACGGTTTCCTAGCTAGCTGCTATATATAGAGCATGTTTTTATTAGATCGGGTTATAGCTAGCTAGTATAGTTTAGGGTTATGTGTTTTAATTAAGTAGGGTTGATTAGCTAGGGTTAGTTACATATATATGGTTTAGGGTTAATGCATGGCACATTTAATTTAATTAGAGGACCGCGAGGCACCCCTGGCCTGCTCGATGCACAATTAAGTGTCGTTGGCCTATACATAGGGTTTAATTAGGGTTTAGGGTTAGCTAGGGTTTAGGGTTAGGGTTAGGGTTAGGGTTAGGGTTTAGGGTCTAGGGTTTAGGGTTTAGTGTTTAGGGTGTTTAGGTTTAGGGATTAGGGATTAGGGATTAGAGATTTAAGGTTTTAGGGTTGTTTAAGGTTTAGGGATCATCGATCGAGTGCGCACACACATTATTAGAGGCACCCGCGCCTTTACGCATAAATTGCATGCATATATATTTGTGTTTTTTGGCCACCAACGATATATAGATGATCGAGAGAGAGAGAGATTGAAATCCCCAAGAATATGTTCAAATATACATTAAAATATATGCACGAATGCATGGTAGGCCATGCATGCACACTAATTATATATATATTATGAGGCAACTTAATCAAATGTGTTTTCATTCGAGAGAACTTGTCAAAATTAAAGTTAATTAATTTATCACGATAATTATATAATTAATTAATGAATCTCAGGGATATGTTATACAACATGATCGATATAGGCCATGTATATATTAATTGGTGTTAATCTACGGTTTGCTAGCTAGCTGCTATATATAGAGCATGTTTTTATTAGATTGGGTTATAGCTAGTATACTTTAGGGTTATGTGTTTTCATTAAGTAGGGTTGATTAGCTATGGTTAGTTACATATATATGGTTTAGGGTTAATGCATGGCACATTTAATTTAATTAGAGGACCGCGAGGCACCCCGGCCTCGCTTGATGCACAATTAAGTGTCGTTGGCCTATATATAGGGTTTAATTAGGGTTTAGGGTTAGGGTTTAGGGTATAGGGTTTAGTGTTTAGGGTGTTTAGGGTTTAGGGATTAGGGATTAGGGTTTCAGGGTTGTATAAGGTTTAGGGATCATCGATCGAGTACGCACACACATTATTAGAGGCACCCGCGCCTTTGCGCATAAAGTGCATGCGTATAGTTTAGGGTTATTTGTTTTAATTAAGTAGGGTTTGATCAGCTAGGGTTAGTTACATATATATGGTTTAGGGTTAATGCATGGCACATTACATATAGTTTAAATCTCAAGAATGTTTATACATGATAGGCCATATGTGCAAAGGAATTTTTTCCCTGTGAACTTGTCAAAATTCAAGTTTATCAGTGCCAATGGAAACTAGTCCAAAAAATTACATAGAGGACCAAAAGTACTAGACAATAACTAATAGAACCTGCAACTTTACAAAAAGGACCCCAAAACATATAGAAGAAAATCAATCGAGTCCTTCTCGACCGCACATCAGATCTCTGCTCCGCATCCTTTCCAGCAACTCCGTCGCTGGGGACGCACCACTTGGGACGGTGTCGCCAGTAGTCGCCAGGACGAAGGAGAAGAAGGGCCTCAGCAACGGCATATTGGCTCTGAGAAGGGCCGCTGAAAGGCCAAGATGTGCACGGGCAAGACGGATGACGCCGTCGTATGCCCCGAGCTTGTGAACTTTAGCAGCTTGACTTCCCCATTGGCCGATCCGAAGCACCGACCAAAGCAAGCCTCACCGTTAGCGCCATCACATTGATGGCACCAGATCGGGGTTTGGCCGGCAAGATCCGCCGTATTCACCATAGGCCGATCTGAAGCCGATGACGAGATCCCCGACTCCATTGCGCCATTCGCTCATGGGAAACACCGGATCTAAGCTTACAACAACACTAACTCCCTCGGATCCAAATTAGCCGACTCAACTTTGCTTATCTAAATATGGATGTATCCACACATGTTTTTACTCTAGATACATACACGTCTAAGGAAAGTTGAATCAATTAATTTAGTTCGGAGGGTGTACAATATACAGAGAGAAGTCGGCCTCGTCTCCGACCGGCGAGGCCGCCGGAGAGAAGGGGGAGAGGAGCCGGGGGAGTGGGAGAGACTCGAGAGAGAAAGAGAAGAGGAAGAAATGAGAGCTCCCTGGGGAAGAACATTATTTTTGTCGTTCTGCTCTTAGCTTGAAACTGAAAATTTCGGCCGCGCGCCAAATCATCCCGCCGCATCCATTCGAAAATCCCGTGACCAGTTTTACCCTTTTAACCCTGGTCCGGAAGCTACAACCCACCGACCATGGAGGGCTCATTCGGTAACAATGAAATATCTTGCCTAGATCCCGAACCCTCCCCACAGGCCCACACCCACCCACCAACCATTCGCCCCATTAGCTCAAAAATACTATCACACGCCAAAGCTCTGACTCTCTATAGTACTAGATCTGCTTCGCCGCCGGCATACTCCTCCACAAACGTAGCCTTGATCGTGTTGGCTGTCCACCCACCTGATCCGCTCCCCCGCCGCCCTCGTCACCGACGGATCTGCTTCACCGCCGACCTCGCCACCGACGGATCTGCTTCACCGCCGACCTCGCCACCGACGGATCTGCTTCACCGCCGACCTCGCCACCGACTACCTCGGCGCAGCGGCTGTATCAACTTCACCGAATCCCTTGCCAGCCAACCAGATCTGCTTCACTAACGCCCGCTTCTACTGAAACAGGGTCGATTCATCGTCTCCCGCGTTCGCCGCCGCTGGAATGCAAGTTGCCGCCCCCGTCCACCCCGCCGCAGCTTGGTTAGTATGCTAGCCCGTTAGATCGCGGTGTTTCTTTAGCCATGTTTTGTGTAGTTATTTGCAGATCTCATATGCAGTTAACTTTCTTGATGTGTTGCTTCGCATGAAGTTTGTTTAAATATTGTACAGTACAAAAGCATTATCCGGTCGCTACCATCCTGGTCCGTCTACTGACACCTGTGTGCATCCACATATTTATAGCCTTATACCCATTCATTTGCTGCCAACTGTTTTTGTACTGCATGCTATTGTCGCACTGCTTTTATAGTCATGCTATGGGCATTTCCAATCTGCTTGTTCTTATACCACGTCATTAGCTCACCGCTAGCCGCTAGTTGTTTTCTCGTGTCTGCTATTCTCCCATTTGCTTTTATAATCATGCTATGTGCATTTCCAATCTGCTTGCTCTTATACCTCGTCTTTAGCTTATATAGTTATTGCTGCGTGCATGTCTGGTCTTTGTATTATCGTAGACTGACTTGTCAATGTTATTTTTCCTAGGGATTGATCATGCGAACCACTTATTAGAACATCCAACATTAACAATGGGACGCCAGGGAAGGTTGGAATCTGAGTTCTTGGTTGGTAATTTTGGCAGTTTACTTCCGTTATTATCTATAACCTATATGCATTGTTCCTTATGCAAGAGATTAACACTTGGAACCCTGCCATAGCAATGTCATTCATGCTTTACTATGTTTCTGCCTATTTGATATGCTTGTCTTGGAGAAACTGCGAAGGTGATTTGAACCTGACATTTGGTCATTCTTAATGCCAGTTTACTTTATGTGGAAAACCTTGGCATTACCCTACTCTAAATCTGAATGTCTGAAATTCGTATCTCATGCAAAGCAACATCTAGTTGGTTTTAATCTGATATCTGGTAAATATTGGCTTATTCATTTGGCAGCTCAAGTTTTTTGTTATTTGAAACCAGCTGACTTGGTCTTAAATGTGATATCTAAACACAGATTAAGGACAATGGAGCAGGAGGATTAGCATTTCACTTGATGGCCGAACCTAAAATGACAGGCATGTTGACCACGACTAGTGCACGCAAGAGAAGGACCTGCAGCGAGCCAGTATGTGCTTAGTACATGCATCTTATCTTATCTTGTGCTTATTTCTGCTACATGCTGTTATCTGATCACTACATTGCGTAATACATGTTTGAATAGTTAATTGTTGTAACTATGTTTGCAATGTTACCAGAATGCAGTTTTAATGAAGCAGTCATCATTAGAAGATAGTCGCCAAAAAAGGATCTGTAGCGACCCTGTGTAACATTATGATGTAAGTTTGTGCTTAGTACAAGTTCCATACATTGTCTTATTTATGCAACTTGTTATTATCTTATATCTACATTGCATAATAAATGTTTGCATAGTTCATCGTTTAACTCTTTTTGCATTATTATCAGAATGCAGTTGTGATGAAGCAATCTTCATTAGAAGTGAGGCCCACAAAAAGTTCTGATATTTCTTCTGATGCATCTTCTCATAGCCGTCAACCTAGACCATTTCTTTCATCAAACAGTAAATATCTCAAGGCTGTACTTTATAAAAGACATGGTATTGCTGCTTTAAGATCTGTAGCTGATATGTTGACAAAGAGTACACAAGATTCAATCAAGGCGATTGCCAACTGTCAACGTGTTATTGATGATGCTAATAGAAGTCCTCAATGATTCTATGTAATTTTTTTATTTGGGCACATTAATTGCCTTGTAATTTTCCTACTTGTTTTATTTGTGTATGTAATTGTGTGTATCATTGATATCAGATTTTAGGCTCATGAAATTTAATGCAAGTTGACTAGTCAAACAAGTAGGGCCCTACAACAGATTTGGCCGGCCCACTTACAGTAGTGTGGGACCCACTTTCATTTTGGGCCGGCCCACTTCTTTAGTAGGCCGGCCCGGTTACACGATAGTGGGATCCACATGCTTATTGGGCCGGCCCACTATCTTGTTGGGCCAGCCCATTTGCTATATGGTGGTCCCACATGGTAAATGGGCCGGCCCTTTAACAGGAAGGTGGGACCCACCTGTGTTTTTGGCCCGGCCCACTATCTTGTTGGGCCGGCCCACTCGCTATATGGTGGACCCCACATACTAAATGGGCCGGCCTTTTAACTGGAAAGTGGGACCCACCTGTGTTTTTGGCCCGGCCCACTATCTTGTTGGGCCGGCCCACTTGCTATATGGTGGGCCCCACATACTAAATGGGCCGGCCTTTTAACTGGAAAGTGGGACCCACCTGTGTTTTTGGCCCGGTCCACTATCTTGTTGGGCCGGCCCACTTGCTATATGGTGGACCCACACACCAAATGGGCCGGCCCTTTAACAGGAAAGTGGGACCCACCTGTGTTTTTGGCCTGGCCCACTATCTTGTTGGGCCGACCCACTTGCTATATGGTGGACCCCACATACTAAATGGGCCGACCCTTTAACTGGAAAGTGGGACCCACCTGTGTTTTTGGCCCGGCCCACTTGCTATATGGTGGACCCCACACACTAAATGGGCCGGCCCTTTAACAGGAAAGTGGGACCCACCTGTGTTTTGGCCCGGCCCACTTGCTTCTTGGGCCGGCCCAGTTGCTGTAAGGTGGACCCCACATGTTAAATGGGCCGGCCCATTTAAGTTTTGACCAGTCAACCTTAGAGGTTAGGCCCGGCCCACGTAACTAATGGACCAGCCCAGCTATATAGTTGACCGGTCAAACTATGTCAGCTGGCCCGGCCCGCTTAAGACGTGGCAGGCCTCGTGTGGGCCTACCATCTACCACGGGGTTTCAGCCGGTTAACGCCGTTAATCGCGCTTAACGGCGTCTCGCCACGTGTCGCTTTGCATGACGTCAGCAGTCAACGGGCTCCCGGAAACACTTGGGCAACGGTCCGATTTTCCGTGGCGGAAGGGCGCCCAAGCGCGACGGACCGAAAAAATCGTCGTAGGACTTTGCCTGACGCAGTTTCGACAACAGAACCCATATCGTCGGGTTAGGCCCATAAGCGACGAAAAATACCCCTTAGCGGACGATTTTGAGACGTTGTCTATCAGAACTTTTCTTGTAGTGGCAAGAGTTGGGGTCTTCATCATCTTTCACTTTGTTAGCTTCCTCGAGAGAGAGCACCTTCTTTTTGAGCTCACCCATCAAACCAAGAGTGTGATCTCGGTCTTTGGTGAGTTGGGAGACAATAGCCTTGTTGGTGTCTTCGAGGACAATCACACTAGCTTCAAGAGACATGCGCAAATTTAGTTCATCATCAAGCTCCTCTTTGAGTGAGGCAATCTCATTTGCCGCTTCCCTTTCCAACCTTTCCTTCTCCTCTATGAGGTCTTGTGCCGCACCAAGTTGGCTCAAGAGAGCCCCAACATGAGTCTTGGTATCCCCTTGCATGTTAGTGAGAAAAGTATCCAAACCCATAATCTCACGTTTAACGGTGAGACTAGTGGCATCATCAATATATAGAGCATTAGTCAAGGATGATGGTTTGGAGGGGGATTTTACCTCCGAGGATGCCTTTGCCATAAGGCAACGAGCATTGTTGGTGGCGAGGTTCTCATTTGGAGAGTCGAAGAGGGAGATAGAGGGAGTGGTAATGGCGATGGCGGCCACTCCCTCTCCTTCCTTGTTGGAGCTCTTGTCCCCACGTTCTTCATCCTCATCGGAGGTGTACTCTTCTCGAATAATGAAGGCTCTAGGCTTCTTGGTGAAGGAGACCTTGTCGTCATCGGACTTGGGGGAGAACTTGGAGAATCCTTTTGAGAGTGACATGAACTTTTCCTTGCGGATAAGTCTTCCACCATGATCTTCTCTTCTCTCAAACATACAATTCGCGACAAAATGACTCTTGTCGCCGCAATTGTAGCAAGTTCTTGCCTTTTGCCCCTCCCTTGGGCTCTTGGAGAAACTTCTTGGAGAATCACGTGATCTTCTTGGTCTTGTGTTTCGGGACTTGTTTCCATCCCAAAATTTCTTGGCGGCTAGAGCCATGTGCTCATGATAATTGATCTTGAGGTCATCCGGTCCCCACTCAATAGGATCCTCATCACTCTCACTAGCCTCATGTACCCTCATCTTAAAAGCAAGATTAGGCTTGCGTGTGTTGTGGGCGCGAGCAACAAGATCCTCCGCATTCTTCTTGGAGATGTCCAAAGCGATGACTTCGCTAAGAACTTCATCGGAGGTCATAGCACGAAAGGAGGCGTTTTGGCGGATGGCCGTCAACTTCACTTCCTCATAAGGGAGGAGAGCGTTGTAGAACTTGCGCTTGATCCAATGGTCATCCACGAACGTTGCTCCAAGGTCTTGCATTTGTACGGCGAGAGCGATGAGGCGCTGATACATTTATTCGGGGGTCTCTCCTTCAATCATGACAAAATTATCGGCCATATTGTTCACTTCGTCGAAACGAGAGCTTTGGATGCTCGCATTTCCGAGGAAGAGCTTGTCGAGTTTATCACATGCTTCCTTGGCGGTCTTGAGCGAGCGGATATGAGCGCGGTCCTTTGGCGTGACGGCCATGTGAATCATGTTGATGGCGGTGGCGTTGAGTTGGTCATCCACCACATCTCTTCTTGTCAAGTTCTTTGGATCTCGTGGTGAGTAGCCTTCCTCAATGATGCGCCAAAGCTCGGTAGACCTGCTTTGCACATGAGATTTCATCAAGAATTGCCAATTTTCAAAGTTATTTGACTCAAGTAACGGTGGTGAACCATGCGTCAAGATATGTGGCATAGGTATTGGAACGTTTATGGTGTAATCATTTGGTGGTGGCACCTCATGATAACCCCCTAGACGTTCCGCAACCGGTGTCTCATCCTTCCCTTTTGTTGAAGTGCCGGTCTCCCCAAGCCCTTCCTTTTGTGGATCTTTTGTCGCTTGCGCGACAAAATCAACAAGAGGAAAGGGGGTAGCTTTTGGTGGGGAGTTCTCGGCACTTGCTTGAGGATCAACACTAGGGTTTGGTTTTTGAGCAACCAACTCCATCATCATCGCCTTCATTTGGTTAACGATGGATGAATCCAATTTCTTGAGGTCATCCAACGTAGCCGTTGTGGTATCGACGGGAGATGATGGAGCGGGTGGCACAAGGGAAGGTGACCCATTCGCCACACCCGCATCTTGTTCGGCCATTTCTTAGGCGGTAAAGCCCGAGCAAGAAAACCTTGCTCTGATACCAATTGAATGGATCGTAGCGAACAAGAGGGGGGGGGGGGGTGAATGGTTGCTACGTTATGTTTTAGTCTTTTTCAATTTTAGTGCAACGGAAGATAAAGGTGATTGCTTTAGTGGTGTTGGTGATCCTACAATGATCCTAGAACAAGTGCAACAAGCAAAGGAACAATCACAAGATAGTAAGAGTAAGGAGCGGGACAACCGGAGGGCGCGGAGACGAGGCGAGGTTTGTTTCCTGCAGTTCCTCCCACAAAAGGGAGTACGTCTGCGTTGAGGAGGTGCTAGCCTCACACAAGAGACTAGACGGCCACACCACGAATGAAGGCCTCACCTTCTTCCTCGAGAGAGCTCCACAAAGGTGCTCCCCCTTCTCCACTAAGGCACCGGTCGAGGCGGTGATTCCTTCACAAGGTTGGGGCGAGCTCCACACCACAAGGAGGCTCCCAACAATCCATGGAGCTAGTACAACACCAAGCTAGCCTCCATGGATGCACTTTCTCCAAAGTCCCACTATAGGAACCCTAACACCAAGATCCACTAAGGAGTAGCAAGTATTGGTGAAATCTCTCTTGGTAGAACTATAGATCGAGGTCTCCTCCACCACTCCTCAAAATTTGAGCAAGATTGGTTGGATGGTTGGGGAGATCCTCAAGGATTAAGCTCAGCAACAATGGAGGAGAGAGAGAGAGGGAAGAGATAAAAATGAATTGGGGAAGAAGGAGTCCTTAAATAGGCTCCTCCAAATCCAACCGTTATGTCCAGGTTTTGCCTAAGCGGTACTACCGCTTTTGGAAAGCGGTACTACCGCTCTGAGCTCGAATTCCTCAGATCTGGTCCACGTGGACGCAGAGCGGTACTACCACTAGAGGTACCGCTTAAGGTACCGCAATGGGGTCCAAACCTTACTGGATCCAAAGCGGTACCGGAGCGGTACCAGAGCGGTACTGCCGTAACTAGTTACGGTACCTGGGCGGTACCATGGGCGGTACTAGCGCTCGTGAGCGGTACTACCGCTCCAGGTACCGCAGAGGTACCGTAACTCGTACTGAGGGACAAATTCAGCGCAAAACTCAGAGCGGTACCGTGAGGCGGTACCTATAGGGGTAGCGGTACTACCGCTACAGGTACCGGTAGTACCGTCCTGGCTAAAACTGGTTTTCTTCCCTTTTTCTCTCCAGCCATGTCACCTCGCGGAACACACACAAAACCAGAAAACCTACAGCCACCCATAACTAAGCTTCAGTCCTCCGATCTTGACGTGTCCAGCGAGGTCACCGTGCACTTGCAAATCTAGCAATGATACTCAAGGCACACGGTGAGATAACTCAAGTGTTGTCATCAAACACACAAAACACGGGGTTTAGACTTTGCTCTTTCAACAGCACGTTGTGCAAGAAGCTTTTTAATGTTACTTGCATCAGTAGTAGCATTACATTTATCAATAAAATCATCATCAAGTTCCACATAATCTTCATCAAGATCATCACTAGAGTGTTCAACAGACTCAGGTGAATTAACAGGTGTAACAGTATTTTCAATTTGTCTAGACCTGGCAATTGTAGCATCTAGAAAAGAACCTAATGAACCATTATCATCAAGAAAAATAGAAGCATCATCAAGATTATAAGAGGAATTTTCAGATTCAGCAGAAGTACCAGCATGTGAAGCTTGTGGTGGTGAAACAAGTTGACTTATCACAGATGGTGAATCAAGGGCAGCAGAGGTACTCAGAGTTGCACCTTTTCTTGTAGTGGATGGTAATATGGCGACTTTAGCATCGCCGAGGTTTACCCATGATGGAGGATTTGCAGCGAACAATATCAATTCAGGTGAACTTGTAAATAAAGCTATGCTCCCCGGCAACGGCGCCAGAAAATAGTCTTGATGACCCACAAGTATAGGGGATCGCAACAGTCTTCGAGGGAAGTAAAACCCAATTTATTGATTCGACACAAGGGGAGCCAAACAATATTTGTAAGCCTTAACAGCGGAGTTGTCAATTCAGCTGCACCTGGAAACAGACTTGCTCGCAAGAATTTATCAGTAGCAACAGTTTTATAGCAGTAGCAGTAGTGAAATATAAGCAGCAGTGTAATAAAGACAGCAGTAGTGATTATAGTAAACAACAGGATTAAAATACTGTAGGCATAGGGATGGATGAACGGGCGCTGCATGGATAAGATAACTCATGTAATAATCAAGACAAGGCATTTGCAGATAATAATAATACAGTATCCAAGTACTAAATAACCATAGGCATGTGTTCCGTATATAGTCATACGTGCTCGCAATGAGAAACTTGCACAACATCTTTTGTCCTACCAGCCGGTGGCAGCTGGGCCTCTAGGGAAACTACTGGTAATTAAGGTACTCCTTTTAATAGAGTACCAGAGCAAAACATTAACACTCCGTGAACACATGTGATCCTCATATCACAGCCTTCCCCTCCGGTTGTCCCAATTTCTATCACTTTGGGGCCTCGGGTTCCGGACAACAATATGTGTATACAACTTGCAGGTAAGATCATAAAACAATGAATATCATCATGAATCAATAACATGTTCAGATCTGAAATCATGGCACTCGGGCCCTAGTGTCAAGCATTAAGCATAACAAGTTGCAACAATATCATAAAAGTACCAACAACGGATACTAGGCACCATGCCCTAACAATCTTATGGCTATTATATGAACAATCTCATCCAATCCCTACCATCCCCTTCAGCCTACAGCGAGGGATTTACTCACACATGGATGGGGGAAACATGGATGGTCGATGGAGAGGCGTCGGTGGTGATGATGGCGATGATCTCCTCCAATTCCCCGTCCCGGCAGGGTGCCAGAACGGAGTTTCTGATCCCGAAAGTAGAGTTTTCGATGGCGGCGGAGTTCTGGATGTCTTCTGGCAAATTGGTCGAACCCCCCGTGCGTTTTTAGGTCAAGGGCTTTAAGTAGTCCAGAGGGAAGCGTCAGGGGCTGGCCGAGGCGGCGTCACCATAGGGCGGCGCGGCCCAGGGGCCCACCGCGCCGCCATATGGTGTGCGCACCTCGTGGCCCCCCTCCGTCTCGTCTTCTGGCTCCGTAAGTCTTCTCTGAAAATAGGCCCATTGCAATTATTTCCGGGGATTTTCCTGAAAGTTGATTTTCTGCACAAAAATAAGACACCAGGGCAATTCTGCTGAAAACAGCGTTAGTCCGTGTTAGTAGTATCCAAAATACACATATTAGAGGCAAAACAATAGCAAAAGTGTTCGGGAAAGTAGATACGTTTTGGACGTATCAGGCGGCAGCAGCGTCAACATCCGCGAACCAGCGCGGCAACAACATAGGCGCGCCGGCGACGCCCTCCTCGTTCCGAAGCCGGAGGTGAAGGATGAGCAGGACGACGAGGAAGCCGCGAAGGCCACTCGGATGGCGGAGTACGAGCGGCGGCAGCGCCTCATCGCTAGCAGCGACGACCCCGAGGACTTCCCAGGGTTGCACACGGTGTTTATGGCGTCGTTGAACGACAAGGACGCCTGGAGGGGCAACCTCGACGCGGCGATAACCCTATCTATCCGCAACGCTGGGATGCCTCTCGTCGACCTCACCAATGACGGCGAAGCTGGGCCCAACGGCGCGGTGAAGGACGAGTACGTCGACGAGCCCGACGAGCGCGGCAAGCAGTACATCGTCGTTGACGACATGTACAACTTCCACCAGTACTACGACTCTTCTGGCCCCCGCAAGTACTACTAGATTAGGGTTTTGGTTTAAATTTCATCGAATTTCGTTCGAATCTATGTGATATATAGCAAGTTTGAATAAATTCAATTGTTTTCGATTAAATGTTGAAAATCTCAAATTCTGTTTTGGGGGACGTGTTTTGGGGGACGCGGCTGGGGAGCGACATCCTCCAAACGCGGCACGAAGAAAATGCGTCCCCCAAACGCTAAATCCGGCGTTGTTTGGGAGACGCTTTGGGGGATGCGACTGGAAACCACCGGTACCTTCCGAATAGGCGCCGGCACTATGGGGAGCGCCGACACTGTATCCTCTATTTGGAGATATTGTTTCCACACCAGCACCCCAAACCGACGATCCCGATAGGATTTTTTAGACAAACTAAACATATTTTTGTACTTTTATTTTTCATGTCATTCAGGATCGAGAAATGAATAATGTTTTAGCAGAGCGAATCCAAGTTCACTTCGCGAGCAGTAAAACATTATTCATTTGTCGATCCCGGATGACATATGAAATCGGCTTGAGCTCTAGCCTAGTGGTCGCCCAGCTCTATGGAGAGGTGCAACTACAAAATTGTGCTAAATTCTTGTAGAATTTATGTATATAGTCCAAGACCATGTTTGAAAATATCGTGCATCTACTATGATGGGGTTTTCTTTCTTGATTTATGTCATTTTGCTTGTGTCGATGTGAAATTACAAATCCCCTATTATATTTAAGAGGTGTTTTCCAGCAAGCCTGAAATGAATTATGATATGGGATATTTTTCTTTCTATTTAGCTTAGTAAGTTTTTGGGAAGAGAGAATTAGATTATACCTACATATATACAATGAAGTCATTTATCTTTTCTTTGAAAACTCAAGATAAGTGGATAATATTCATGTGCCATCAAATTCTTATTTTATATATGTTCTATTCTCAGAAAACAATGGCCACGTGGTCCCGCAACAACGTGCGAGAAATCATCTAGTTTCACTAGTCTTGATAAACAATAAACATTTGCTGCTCTCTTTTGGCAGCGTCTCCAAACCGTCCCCCAAACGGCGTCGGATCGAGCGTTTGGAGGACGTGTTTTGTTCCTGCCGTGCTTAGGGGACGTCGCTCCCCAGCCGCGTCCCCCAAACGCTCACCCCAAATAAATGTTAATGCACGAAAATAAAGATTTTCATTCAAATTTGATTATATATGAGAAAGTTTGAATGAAAACGGCCAGGTTTCATCTAAATCCTAGCATACTAACCGCCCGGCGGTACGGTCGACGGCCCTGCCCTATTGTCGCCTCCCCTCCGCCGCAGCTCTTGCTGCGCGTGCCGCCTCTCCATGCTTAGGGCGGTGAGCAGACGCCACTGCTCCAGCAGCGCGTCGTCGCCTGCCCTCCCCTGCTGCGCCGCCTGGAGGGAGAGCTCGATGGCGCGGCGAATTTGCGCCTCTTCGCGGGCACGGTCGTCGTCCTGGAGCTTCTTCTCCGACTCGAAGGACTCAACGAGCGCTCGTTGCTGATCCACTGCCTCGTCCGGGTGCGGCCCATCGTCGTCGGACCACTCGAAGTTGTCGTCCTCCTGCTCCGCCTCGTCTTCCTCCTCCTCCTCCTCCTCCATTTGCGCCTCCAGTTGCGCCGCCAATGCATCCGCCCGCCCCCCAGGCCGCTCTGTTGCCTCCAGCGCCGCCTCCCGCATCTGACGCTCCTCCGCCGCCTGCTGCTGCTAACGCTCCACCGCCTCCCGCCGCCGACGCTCGATCTCCTCCCGCCATTCACGGTACTGGAGCTCCCGCTCCATGCGCTGGCGCTGCCGCTCCGCACAGCACCGCTCGGCCATCTCCTCCGTCCGGCGCCGCCGCGCCTCTTCCGCTGTGGCAGCGTCGAACGCCGCAATGGTGTCCGCCAGCGCCGCCTCCTTCCACGCCGCGTTCTCCTCAGCTTCGGGGTCTCCCGCTGCTGATGCGCCCGCCGCCGCCTCACGCTGCTGACACCCCCGTTGCTCGATTGCCTCCCGCCGATGCTGCCGCTCTGCACGCCAACGCTCCGCCCAGTGCCGCCGCGACTCTTCCTCCACGGCAGCGTCGATGTCGAACTGCGGTGCTTCCGGTGGTGGAGGTGGTGGTGGAGATGGCGGTGGAGGGAACTGGCCGGCGCCGGGCGGTTCATCATTGCGGAGTGGTGTTCGAGCGATGAGGGCTGTGCTTGCGGCGGAGAAAGGGATGCCGGCGGCTGTGGTGGCTGCCATGGAACGCAGAGTTACCTGATGATGGGCCATGGTCCATCAAATTGCGGCGTGCTGCTCAGGCCGACTAGGTCGGGGGTGTTGTATGCCGACCTGGTCAACACGGACCAGGCGCCGCACACCCCCTAGGTAGGTTGTTTGGCCGGCCAAACATTCCTCCACCTTTTATTTTACTTTTTTTTTTTGCATTTTCGTTTTGTTCTATTTTTCTTTTGCATTTTCAAAAGCTGATTCTTTTTAGATCCGATTTTTTAAATCCGGAATTTTAAATTTTAGTTTTTTCTGAAATCTAAATAATTTCAAAATTTGAACATTTACGAACTTGAACATTTTTTGAGATTGAACATTTTTCCATTTTTTTCGAAATTTGATCTTTTTTCGAATTTGAATATTTTTTGAATATGAACATGTTTAAAATACAAACAATTTTAAATTTGAATATTTTTCAAATTTGAACACTTTTCCAATTTAAACATTTTTTCAGATTTGAACATATTTTAATTTAAACTATTTTTTGAATTGAAAATTTTCGAATTTACCAACACACGTCGTCGCCCTCTGTTACTCGGTTCTCCTCCTCCGGCGCCGCTCCCCTCAGCCCCCAAACCCTAGTCCAGCTGAAAAGATGGGCAGAGGACATCGCCGGCAGGCGGCAATGAGGAGAGGCCCCTTGACAGAAGAGGGGGAGGCGGGGACGCACTCCCGAGCGCCGGGGGCGGCAAAGAAGAGAGACTCCTTGCCAGAGGCGGCAGAGAAGAGAGACTCCTTGCCAGAGCCAGAGGCGGATGCGTCATCTGGGACCGATACGGAGAGCGAGGCAACGAAGATGGATGTCTATCGGGCTGCCCAACTTGCCCGTCCAGAGATGAGAGGAGTTGGAGGTAATTTTTGCCCTCCCCGACCTATTTTTTCGCCGGGGGAGAAGATGGATGTCTATCGGCCTGCCCAACTTGCCCGTCCAGAGATGAGAGGAGTTGGAGGCAATTTTTTACGTCCCCTCCAACAACCTATTTTCCTCATAGATTGTTGCATACTGGATGTTAACTTGTTCTTGGTGCACGATTTTCTTTAGATGACCCGGACGAGTCCGTGACACAAACACATGGATCGAGATCGACCGAGGCAGTTGAGGAGGATGAGTTTACACCAAAATCTCCAATCAGCATGCCCTACATCCCCGACGAGCTAAATGATCCGACTGCCTATCCAGCGATATTCGCCTCCTTCAAGGAGGCCCAAGTTAAACACACAGCGAAATTAGGTAAACCCCTACCCCAATCCCTCTACTCTTCTCAGGTTTTCAACCTCCCATTGTGCGTGCTTACTTAGTTATTTGTTCATTCTCTCTAGGTCGTCGGCTCCGTCTCTTGCCCAAGTTGGCACATTCATGCCATCTTCCGATCAGTGAATCAGCCAAAGAGGGGGTGCTTCATGCTGCTAAATCTATCATCAGGCTCTCATCTTCTGTTGGTGCGTATCTTGTAGCGTCCTGCTTGCTCTGAGTAATATTTGCAGATGGGGAGCTAGCGCTGACCAATTGTTGTGATTTTCTGATTAATATTTGCAGACGGGAAGCCACTGGCCAACTGCTGTGGTTTGTTGATTAAATGGGACCCGGAGAGCAAGACAGGGACCGTTTTGACGACCGCACATCTGATTCGCTCAAAGCATCCCACGGAAAACCACTGGGAAGGCAGAGACGAGTACAATATTAAAGCTAACGTGAGTTTCTGTCGTAACACTCACTTGTCCATTTGTTTCCTTCATTTAATCACCCGCTCATGGCAGTACTTTAAACTGATTAATTAATCAACCGTGGTACTGAATAAGGTGATCTATTCAGCGTAAGTTCTTGTTTTGGATTGTTGAAATTCATTCATGTTTAAGTAGTCTTTGAACCATAGGTCATTTCACCTTGCCCCCCAACTTGGGAGGATGGCTAAGAGGAGACAGATAAAATAATAAGTTGTACTATAGTCTTTGAACCATAGGTCATTTCACCTTGCCCCCCAACATGTGACTGATTTCTTCTTTTGTCTTGCATTACACTGAGGTACTTAACAAATCCAAATGGGAAGTGCAATAGTTCTGAATCACATGTTGCCCAGTGCATTACACCCACGTCATTAGTTGTAGTCAATGTATAGAAGTTAAAGCCCCAATATTTTTGTGTATTTATTGTGAGTTGATGCCCTCCAACTGCTTGTTGTTATGCTTATGACAACTGAAGCTATTTTTTCCCAATATAGTTATTTACTCGATTTAGCTGCTTGTTGCATCTTGCATGTGAACGGGAATTGTAAGAAAAGTTGTATGTCCATTCCGCTGAAGTAACGACTTGTTGCTGCTTTGATATGCTGCTTGTTGCATCTTGGTCTGAGAAAGCACAAGCCGTGTTCGATTTTCGGTCCGAGAGAGATCTAGACCTCGGTTCTGACTTCACTTTTCCCCTTCGAAGGAGTGTGATTCTGTTTCATTCTTGGTCAAGTGATGCAGGTTAAAATGAATTTTGCTTCTGGCCATTAGGTCCCCTGGTACCGAATGATAAGCTGTCATTGCTGTTGGAGACAGTAGTAAATTTGAATCCGGATTGTATTGGCCCAAGTCAGGCTATGTCTGGAGTTCTTGTCCAAATAGAATATCTCTTATCTAATAATCCTACTTAGACGTGAGGTCATAGCTGCATGTATATAAATATGTGTATACGCCCTGTAAAATTAGTGCCAGAGAAAGAAGTAAAACAAGGAAACAACACACACACGTTATGTCAGTCTTGCGTGCAGGAAGTATGTGTTAGCTACTAAATATTTGTCATGCCTCGGTTGCTAAACTCAAATGGTAGTGTAGTGTCATAATATTTGCAGCTGCCATTTCAGGTTATTGTTCACTTGCTGGATGGCACCACTGCAGATGGCCACTACCTCTACCACCAGGAGCATTATGATCTTGCCTTTTTTAGGGTTAGAGTGGATAAACCGGATTTGCCCTCTTTCAGTGGCAGTGTGCATTGTGGCCAAGACGTTTTCAGGCTTGGAAGAGATGACCACATGAATTTAAGGATAACCCATGGCAGGGTGGAACATCAGAATCCAAGAAGTAATCAGAGGCATCACTACATGTACTTTATCCATCAAAAAGATGATTCTCTTTCCCATCCAAAAAATGACTGTTACCTTCCCAATAAAAAAAATGACGATTATCTGGTACGTAGTGCTACTTTATTCTAACTCTATGGGTTGCAATTCAATGCTGCTATTTTGTTGTTTTGAGTTGTAACTAGTCAAATATTTGTCATGTTGTAGTGTGATGACGATGGATGGTCCATCATTGATTTGGATGGGAAGGTCGTTGGACTGGTTAACAAGCACCTTAGGCTTAAGAAGTCTTTGATACCTTCTTGTATCTTGGATAAATGCGTGGACTTGTGGTGTGAGTTTCGGTACGACTTTCACCCTAGTGCTGTTAAAGCTAATACAGTTTTTTTTCCTGCTTGTCATTTGGGTTGATAAACACAATTGACTTGATTAATGATTGTTCCCATGCATGTCCTGTACATTTCCACCTTGATTAAGGATTCTTCTGTATACCATATTTATATGTTTTGTTTTTTGTGTTATAATAATGATTATGTTTGGTAAAGGTGCATCCCTCGGCTCCATCTAGGGATGAAATTTTCTTCCATCAAGCTTCTTGATCCAACGCATATTGACAAGATGTGGCGCATGTATAAAATTAAGGACGGCCTTATTGTTCAAGAGGTATGCAGTTGTTCACTGTTATTTAGTATTGCTAGAACTGTTCCTGATATGCATATTATGGAGTAATCATGGTAATTGAACATTAGGTGTCAAAAGAATCGCATGCTGAGAAACTTGGAATCTGTCTCGGTGATATTATTGAACGTTTTAATGGAGAATCCATATCTACTACAGTTGAGGTAGGTGCATAGTGTATATAAATGAGTTTCAAATAAAATGAAATGAGAGTATATATTAATGTTACACATTATGCACTTAACTTTTGTATTTTTTTTTCAGTTGGAAAACATGTTGCTGGGCAGATGCAGGGATCATTTAGATCAAGGGAATCGCTTGAATGAGAAAATAAATGTTTCAGTAAGTTACTTTTAAGTTTTAACTTTTACCCATGATTTACTTGATTAATGCTGATCATAGCACTAACGAATAATATTGTTAACTTTACAGATTCAAGTATTTCACACGGAGGAACGTCTCCGAAGAAACATAAATTTGATTGTAGATGTATCAGAGGGTGGAGAGGTCGTTAAAAGAAGTAAACATCTCCCCTTTTAACATTGTATAGTCAATTCTTATTGTGAATCTGAAGTTATCACATTTACTGCTTCTGTAAATTTGGTATGTTTTAAATGAAACTTGAAGGTTATATCCATTATCCAGTGGACTCGTCAATTATATTCATGCAGGGACTGCATACTGTATTTCCGCTGTTCATTTAGTAGTGGATCATTCAGACTAGTAAAAGCATGTTCAATTCGATTCCATGTCCAGAGTACAAGCAAGCATCACATACTTTGCTGCCACCGTTTATTTGGACGACCATTAATTCAGACTAGAACAGGGACTCTCAATTCTTTCTCTGTCTGAATTGTAAGCATACATTACATAGCATATTCCCCTTCCCCAGCATCAGCTCGTTATCTCAGGTCCAAATCTGAGAAAACTTGTACTCCGTAGGTTATTTTCCACATGATCTGAGTTTTTATCTGTGTCAGCTTCATCCGGTAACATGTAATTGTAAGCATACATTACATAGCATATACATACATGTTGAATGGAGGCAAAATTGGTTGCATATGTATTTTAGATGGATTATTGAAACTTAATCATGTCACTAGAAGAATAACAATTGATTGCTGTGCATATGCTCTTTTGATACACAAAACATTGCCGGTCAAATTTCAAACTCACAATACATACTATTTCCTACTGAATCTCTGAAACTCAAATACTTATTATTAAAACGATGTAGATGACCTCTATTTATTTTAATATGTTTTCTCTAATTTGGTTTCCAACCGAACAAATAAAATACGAGGGACTATATATTTAAATAGAGTAGATTCCAATTTACTTATTTTGCAGCAATTCATCTTGCTTCCCTAGTTAGTGACAATTGTGTCAAAGTTTACCCCCTTTAACCATGCGTCGTGTTCTGTTAGGTAGGGGAACGGCCGGGCTATGTGTTGTGCCGCAATGCAGGTATCTCGGCAACACACATGGCCAGTACTTGTTAGATATTAATCCAAGCTTCTAGCATCCGAGTTGTATGAGCTTTGTTGCTACTAAAATATCATGTGCTAGTTTAATAGGTTGAGTCTGTCTTGGAGATGGACTTCAAGTATTTGGCTTAGTTAGCCGAAGTCTTATTATTATGCATGGCCTGGCTATGTGTGCTAGTGTGTATGTATACATATGCCATGCGATTTGAGTTATTGAATAAAACTGTCAAGGCATGATATGTGTTTTGGCAATCAATCTGCAACGTCTTATATCTCTACGTGCTAGCTAGTAGAATCAGTCTACTTCCTACATGAGCTATCCCCCAACTTTGGCATTATGATTGAGTGATAGACAATTGGCAAAGATTCTGTGATGATAGAAAATTGGATCTACATTGTTGCAAGAGGGCCGGCCAGACATTATTTGGTGCTATATATATATTCTTGTGGTTTAAGAGCTGTGAGCTTGATGTGATAAGCTGGTAGTTTTGTACCTAAAGTTGGGCTCATTTTCTATTATTAATCGCTAAAAACTGTTGGATAAACTTGATATTGATACCATCATCACTTGTTTATGCATATGCATGCATGCACTCAAGGTCTAGTCCTCTCTTACTCCAAATTTCGATGATGCTGCAAAATTCTTAAGGAGATGTCATGGGCCTCTTCTCCTGTTGATGAAGTTTTTCTATTTTCATATTATATCTAGGATTGTAAAAATATTTTTTGTAAACAATATTGATATAAATAATCATTTCCATGTACTTATGTGTTCATTGTAATATTTCATTGGCTATATTGATTAATGTTTAGATTTTTATAGTACGGGGCCTCAATTTTTTTTGCCACCCCCTAACTCTTACTTCTTTTGTGACTCGTGTCGTACTTTATTTTATTAGATTATAGATGGGGCTGGCGTTTCACTTTGTTCTTCTCAAACGTGCATATAAGTAAAGTAATAGCATTCATCTTCATAGAGATGTTTTTATTTGTGTAGGGACATACCCCATCAGTGCTATAGAAGGGACGTCTTCTTCAGGGCAATCTAGCCAAAATGTGGCAGGTAAGTAAACGTAAACGTAAACCTGCACGTGCAATGCACACATCTACTAATATATAGAAAAATGTAGTACATTACAAACACTAAAATTCAAATTGTTAGATGTTATGAAACAACATGGCTCTTGGGTCCAGTCACAAAAATAAATTTGACATGTTTCCGTAATTTATTCTCTAGCTATTTCTTCGAACATACATTTTCATTGAGTTGCCTTGGCCATACAAATGATCCTTTGCTACCAAGACCAAAACGTACTTGGGAGAGTTATTTTACTTGAATGCATCTACTGAAAAGGTACGCCTGTACAAAACTAAATGTTTGCCCCTTCCATCAGTCTCTAGTCAGATCTATTTTTTTCTTAACCTGCAAAAGAAAAGATTTATTTTTCTTAACACAACTGATGCGAGTGATGTCTCATGTACTCCGTAACAATTTTTGAAGGGAATAATGTAAGTCCGGACACATCTCTCCTTTTATTGAACCATTGCACCCATAAGCACAGATGGCGAGCAGCAAAAGTTTTGCACATTGACATGGCCTTAATGTCATATGAAGTAACATGAGAGAAAGAAATATAATATGCACACAAACATGCCAAAATCATTCTAAATTTGCACTATCTGAACTGAAACTTACAAGCATCAAAACGAAACGGACCATACCACATTGTTTTAGCATTGTCAAGCAATCATGAGCGGTATAAACATGCATTCCACCACTTCAGCAAGAAAAAATAGAAATCACAAAACATTATGTAGTATCCCCCCTGGCCCTGAGGCTAGTCCTCTCTCGAACAACTCATAGTAAACCTCGATGGTTATCTTCCTCACTTTGCTGTTCACGTTGCAAGTCATAGAATGCCCCTCACTTGGACACATGTCCAGAACCATCGAATAAATACATGCTGCATTTCAGTCAGCTCGGCCATGGCATCCCCGCCATGGTTTTGAAGGCGTTAAAGTGTCTTAGAGCAGTTTGGGGGCACTCCAACGCCTAAGCTACGCCTAGGCGCCTAAAGCGGTCGATTTTCCAAGGCATCCACCACACCGGCCCTGTTCATACAGGAAGCCCCAAAGGAGGCCATTTTGCCAATTTGCGCACCACCTCACAGCCGGCCCACATGGACCCATCAATTATGTGCCACAGTGACCTGCTTGGGCTGTTAGTAGTAGATGAAAAAGATTAACCGAGTTGTGTGACTTTGGGCGGGATTTCTTGAGTCGATTGGGGTCTGAGGAAACAGGGTGCAGATTTGGGGCAGGACGTGTGCGGGGAGTCTGCTATGGTAGACCATTTATTCTGAGCCATTTGAATGTTGTGATATAGGCTCTTGGATTTTATTAGGTGGATTAGATCCAACCACACACCTTGTGCTCTAGTGAAGGAAAAACATCCCAAAGACACTTTTGATACCCCATGAATGAAATGCAATCAAGAGGCTCTTCTGCATTCCATTCCACCATTGTCTACTTCGCAATCCACCACTATCTAGATTTGCTATAATCTTCAGGCTGATGTATTACCCAATGTTTCAAATGGACTTGTGAAGTGGAGAGCTGTATCCTACATGTGAGCTTTGTTGCTTAATCCTTGATATTTTCAGGAGTCTAGATTGTACAATGAATGACCACCTAAATAAGTACTTGTATATTGCGTAGGAGTTTGAATCTGTATCTTCTACATTTTCTCCTTAGATCACATTTCCTTCTGCGTTTAACGCAAATGGAATGATGTCCTCATGTTCCTTAGTCAAATCGATAAACTATTTCTGTGTTCTTGGTGTTTTATGCTCAGTTTCTGCATACAAATTAAAGTTGCACGCATTTGGACGCATGTTCAACTTCGCCTTGTTGATTTGTAAGTTTTGTTATAATATGAGAACCCTGTTTCGTACAGACAGTTTGACTCCTGTTTCTTGGCAATGACGGCCAGGGTCCCAACTCCCAAGATAGGCGAAGGGCGTTGGGTACTTCTGAAAGTGAGTCCAACAAAATTGATTTGAGAACTGAGACCGAGGTGATTCAGCTGTGATGCCCTCGGGAGTATCGTCAGCATCTCAGAAGTGAACCAATAATGTTATGTTGCCACAGTTTGTTAGTTTAGCCGTGCCTAATCACATTCCATTGTAGATGCCATGTAATTGATGAGCAACTTCATTTGTACGGTTTAAGTCTATTTGATACGGTGCTTGCTCTTATGAAACCAATCTATTTTCCCGCGATGTTTTTCCCCTTTTTAAGCCAGAGATGTTTCTGCTTGCTTTCAGATAAAGGTAGTGCAAGAAGAGCATTAAGGATAAATAGCCCACGTATACAAACAGTCAGATTCGAACGCACAAGTTGCAGAGAAAATGCAACTTGAAAATAAAATTTTGCTCTAGTACTGTCTCCCTAGTCCCTACTCCCTAGTGCTCTTCAGCCTTGCAAGGCAACTGTACCTAGCGCATTGTAGAAATAGAAAAGAACACATAAATAAGATGCCGCAAGATTCACTGTCTGGATAGTACTTCTGGGAGCTATTCCATGCAACGGTGCTTACAAACAGACACATGCAGGTGCAGTGCAGCCCAGTTCGGTTCGCAGTGCCAGTTACGCCATACTGTGAAAGTGTGAGACACGCTCTGTTTATGTGTCCTAGATTTAGCGATATATGGAATCTACTTGGTATACATGAGGTTTTAACACAAGTGTGCAGCTTGAAGAGTGAAGGAGGTGCGATCCTTGAAATGTTGTTGCATGATGGCATGTGATGAAACGTTGTTGCGTGAAGGAGTGTCAGTTATGTCGTACATACAATGAAAGTATGAGACACGCTCTGTTCATTCATGTGTCCTAGAGTTAGCGATGTATGGAAGCTCCTTGGCATTCATGAGGTTTTAGCACTAGTGTGCAGCTTGGAGAGTGAAGGAGGCGCGATCCTTGAAATGTTGTTGCGTAACGGCACGTGATGAAACATTGTTGCTTGAAGGAGTGCCAGTTATGTCGTACAGACTGCGAAAGTGTGAGACACGTTCTATTCATTCATGTGTCCTATAGTTAGCGATGTATGGAAACTCCTTGGCATTCATGAGGTTTTAGCACTAGTGTGCAGCTTGGAGAGTGAAGGAGGCGCGATCCTTGAAATGTTGTTGCGTAACGGCACGTGATGAAACATTGTTGCTTGAAGGAGTGCCAGTTATGTCGTACAGACTGCGAAAGTGTGAGACACATTCTATTCATTCATATGTCCTATAGTTAGCGATGTATGGAAACTCCTTGGTATTCATAAGGTTTTAGCACAAGTGTGCAGCTTGGAGAGTGAAGGAGGTGCGATCCGTGAAACGTTGCTGCGTGATGGCACATCGAAAGCACCGTTGCTTCCTGTTGCGATCCTTGAAAGTTGAAACGTTGTTGCGTGATGGCACATTGAAAGCACCGCTGCTTCCTCGGGTTAACATGAACGATCTGATTGCAACTGCAACTTGGTATATTTGGTGGGAGCGTAGTCAAGCTACTCACGATGAGACAGTTCAGGCTCATGCGAGGACGGCACAAGCAATCTCTACCGTGGCACTTAACTACTCGCGGGCAAAGAAGAGTAATGGGGGAATTACTAGGCGCATATGGAACAAAACTGAGGGAGGACTACGTGAAGCTCAATGTTGACGCTGGTTATAGGGCTGATGCAGGTTCAGGAAGTACATGAGCTATCCTTCAAGATCGTCGAGGCTTCTTTCTTGCAGCAAGTTGCAGCGGCATTGCCTTTGCCACCGACGCAGCTACGAATGAGGCCAGAGAAACTACCCGATGGACTTCTCCTGGCAGGCCAAATCGGGTGCAACAGGTTAGAAGTGAATTCAGATTTCATGGAGGTGATCGACGTGTTGACAAACGACGGGAACTCACATGGCCCGACCGCTGCTATCTATGAAGAATGTACTTTTCTTAGTTGCAATTTTACTGAATTTTTATTTTATCATTGCCCTAGGGAAGCCAATATGGCACACATGTTTTAGCTAGTCATTCAGATGGTTTCAAATCGATTATCTCGATTGAGGAATCACCTGATTATTTTGGTTATGTATTAGCGGATGATGTAACTGTGTTTCCATATTAATAGAATCTGCCATCATGGCTTTCCCTAAAAGAAAAGTATGCAGCACCACGGCTTAAGCGATAGCAGACCCTCCCAACACACGACCTAGCTCGTGCATGTGGATTGCACAATGTAGCAACCTCAAGTGGAAAACGACTAGAAGATGCTGCACAATATGGATTCTCAAAACACATAATAAGTGAGGTAATGAAATAAATCAGTGACATGGAAAGAGAAAGAATAGATGGCAATAGTTTTGGTCGACATGAGCTATGATGCCGACGTGTGTCCACCTGATGACGGCTATTAGCAACACCAAAAGATCTTGATACGTTGAGACTCCAATTGCAGAGTGTTGTATCAGCAGAGTATTTTTCCCACAAGGGTGACTCGAGGGTTTAAATCGAACTCTCGTAGAACTGGACAAAGAGTATATTTTTTTCCCTTCTTCTAGCAATCCTGCAAGTAAAATAAATGCCTTATGTCCCCAACTCTACCGTGTGGTTGTCAAGCACAATGTTTCACGCAAGTAAATAAACACAAGTAGAAATAAAGCAAATAAAACTAGACTAGATAAAATAACAAAGTAAAAAACTGTAAAGAGATTGATTGTTTTTGGTGTTTTGGATGCATATAAGAAAAGTGAATATTTTTGTACTTTCGAATTAAAATAGTGCAGAAAATAGAGAACAAGGTAAAATCAATATAAAGGTGTTTCTTATGATAAAAAGTGGACCGGGTTCATGGGTTCACTTGACTATTTTCTCTTTAAGTTGTGGTGGACAAATAACAATTCATCAATGAGATATGGAGGTGCAAATAATAGTATATGTAAAATCAGAATTAATATGGGCATCACATCCTAACATAGAGATGATGCAACACATCTCTCTTATGCTCCAACAAAAAAAAGAAACTTCATCAATCTTGTATTAAAAATTAACAAAGCATAGCCATTAGTACTTTGACATGAAGTTTGAATATCAAATATGCTACCTTTAACAAACAAGATCATAACTACTGTCCTGTGATGAACATAGCACATGCATTCACTTTATCCCTAGTGAGACAACAAAAGAAAAGACAAAGCTATAATCGATCTTGAACATATTGTCACTATCCAATCACTAAAACAATGCTACTCCATCTAATACACACATCACCCCACACACACACTCTTGCATAGACGTTGGATCAGAACGAATACTTTAGAATGGGGCACATAATATGCATCTATCAATACATCTTACACATAATATGATCAGATCTCGTAGCACAATATCATAGAATAAGAATCCACCACATATGTATTACAAATATGACCATAATCATGGTATGCAGCTCATATGGCACTAAGAACTATGAAGAACATGAGAGAAATAGATCAAGCTACTGTCACAAACCCGTAGTCCAGAGGTGGACTACTCTCCCTAGATCGTGGTGATGATGATGAAGACGTTGGAGAAGGTGGAGATCCCTCCGGCGGTGATCCCGGTTGAGTTTCCCCCTCCAATCTTCTTGGCAACAGCCTTCGTTTTCGTGTTTCTGTGTTTGTGCGGCGCTCCACTCCCGAGAACTCTTTGGGTCCATATATATAGTAATTTTTAGGGAAAAATACGTCGGTGGGCGAAAGAATCAGGGCAAACGGACGATCGACGACTGAAAGAGCCTAGGTGGCACGCCCTCCCTTGTTGGGCGTGCCACCTGGCCTCTTTCGGCCCTCATGCCTCTCCAGGTGTGCTTCTAGGGTCCAGGGTGCTTCTCCCGATGAAAAAATAATGCTCTAAAAATCTCATGTCAATTTGAGTCCATGTAGGTCTCTGAAAGTGAAAAATACGCAAAATAGAGTTTTCCTGTTCTGCAGAGTTATAAATCAAATAAAGGGAATCATTGGTAAATCCCCATAAATCAATGTAAAACATGGTATTATCATTATGTATGTTGCAAATATGTGAGAATTCAATATGATCAAGGACAAAGTTCATGTATGCATTTTACATGCATCAACATCCCCAAACTTAACCTATGCTCGTCCCTAGCATGAAGGTGATAAAACTAACATGAACTTTGGAGTTTATTATATATAGCTTCTAAATAATCATGCAAAGTATCACAAGGTTCAATCAATAAAGAATGACAATAAGTAATATGATCTCATCAAGTGATAACTCTTACATTCTACATAGTATGCATAAAAGTAAATAGCATTGCAAGAAACATGAATCATAAGTAATATGAATCATAAAACATGCTTAGAATAATCCTATAGAATTGTTAGAAGATTTTTCCAACAATTAGGTCCATCGGAGGTGCCGATGAAGACGGTGGAAGATCAGGAGTTTCCCCAGAGGAGGTGAGCATGGGTGCCTGCCAAGCCGCAGGCGCATGCGCATGTGCAGAAACAACTTCTCGCTGAGGGCGGCGACAACATCCCCGTGTCTGCAGCTCCGAAGGCATCGATGCTAATGCCATCTCTATGTTATTTGTCTCGCTGGTGTGGTGACGACTGATGAGGATGAGACATGCCATAAAAATAGAAGATAGTATTTCAGAGGATTGTTTTTGCAAAATACTGCCTATGTGGCAAGAGCCAACACGCCGACTACGAATGTCAGTGCCGGATAGGACCCGCGGTGAACTACTTATATTCTTTTAGGACCTAGATATGCATTTTCGTACATTTAGGACCCAGTTGACACCGCCTAAAATCTTTTAGGACCTGTGGTGCGCTTTACTCTTTGAAATAACATAAATTCAAATCATAGAATTATTACTTATGTATTATTACTTATGTGAATTACAGTGATTCGTTTTACTTCTTTACTTTGAGTAATACAAGAATTCTTAGAGAGATCTCAATTAGTCGATTAGCTTACCCCGCGTTAAAAAAGTATGCCGTCGTCGTCTCCTTACCCTCGATGCTACCAGAGTAGGTCATCGAGCATCGTTATTCACCTCCCTCATGGTAGACAATGAAGACCGATCGCCGTAGTGGCCTCACATGAGAGGTATCAAAGTGGCATATCCCTTTGTGCCCCCAAATTATTCAAAATTTCCTAACAACCCGTTTGGCGCACCGGGGCTTTGGCTATGCACATCAAGCGCCCTAGTGCCGGAGCCTGCCACATCTTATCCAATTGTCATGCACAATCAATTCACTACCCTCGGTATTGTTGGGGACATCAAGATACTTTTTGTTTTATTTACATGTGGCTTTATATAATTGAGATTCACTACCTTCGCGTTATGTTCAATAAAACCCTTCGTCGCCACTAGAGGGAAAAGTTAGCGCATACTACATATGTCCATGTTGGGAGGGCCCAACAAGGATTAACTCAGCAATGCTCGTGTGCTCTCATGCTTTCCATACCCTACACCTCTTCATGTTTTCTGGCATCATCCTAAACTTAGCTTTTTTATCTTCTTTGTTTTGCAGTTCTTACGATAAGTTACATACTCATGCAATTTTGAACTTGTCATGTTCATGTATCTTTTTTCTGATGAAAATGCGGTCGGAGCTGCTTTTTCATTGAATGTATTTTTTCTTCGTCACGTTCAAGTTGCAGGGTTGTTTTCACAATTCTTTCAAATGTTTTGCTTCTGCGCACAACTGTAGTATGTTGCCTCAAAATCAACATTTTAAGTTGGATGCGCAGCAGGAGGTTACCAAACTATCTGTTAAGGCTGGGCCTAGCTTGTTTGCGTACTGGTTTAGGACTTCAGGTTGGGCCAAAGTGGTACTTTTTTTTTGAGGTATGGGCCAAAGTGGTACTTTTTTTTTGAGGTATGGGCCAAAGTGGTACTTAATTGAGAGCGATAAAATCAGAGTCCTGGTCGTGTGTCAAGTGTTTTGTACGCACTACATACATAGTGCGAGCCGGCCATGCATTAGGGTAGACTTTCCCAAAAAAAAAGTAGTATTAGGGTACACCAGTTTATTTGAGATTTGACGTGTAACCAGAAAATTGCCAGGATGTTGCGGCCGCCAATTGTGCTTGTCGCCCGACGATAACTCGTCGAATCTGTTTCCAATTTTCCACGCGCTGGAATTGCAGGAATCCATCGACCGTAGTAGCCGCGTGAGCTCAACCGCGCACATCCAACGCTAGCAGGGTTCCCGTGTGTTCTTACGTTGAATCTGCAGTTGTCAGGTAAACTTGTCACTGAATTTATTCGTGTGTTCCGCTGATTGCTAGCCGGGAGTTCCTCTTGCCGCTGATGTGAGAAGATATTCCTGTAATCTCTGCTATCTTCAACGCTAGAGAATCTATAGATACTACTGTTGGTTGATTGCTGTTAACACGTGAGAATAACTCTGCTGAGATTACTAACTGTTACTGGGTAGTCAGAAGGATTTTTTATTGGAAGATACCTGCTGTTGAAGACTCTACAAGCCTCAACTAAGCAGTTCTTGTGGAAGTTAAATCCGTTATTAGCATCTTTACCGTGAAATATTGGGCGGCCTTATCAATCCTTGCGAATTCATTCCGAGCGCGAGTGCCACATTCTCCATCATCAGATTCAGTTAAGTGTTGCTCATCTGGCATATGTCATTTGCTGGCGTGTCTATCGTCGGCAAATGCATGGGGAGCGCCGGCCATGCCATCAACGTCGCATCGGCCAGAGGCTACCACCTCCTTGTGGTTAACGGATACTCGTATGCCAAAGCAGTTACACATAATGGCACGGCGTTCTACTCTCTCGGTTTCATGGTGGGAGGCCATCGTTGGCGCATCAAGTACTATCCTAAGGGCGACAACTGGACTAGTGCCGACTCGTTATCTCTCTTTTTGCAGCTTGATGATCAAGATGTTACAGGGCCCCTGAAGGTGCGCTACATATTTAGTTTTGTCGACGAGCTTGAGAAGCAAGATTCAGCATATGTTAATGCAGCCCCTCCAGGCATGTTCTCCAGCAATGCTCCATCTTGGGGTTACACGGTTTTCATGAAAAACAACGTCCTTGAGAAATCAAATCATCTAAAGGACGATTGTTTCACCATCCGATGTGACCCCTCGCCATTGTCACCACTGCTGATATTGCAATTAAGGTACCACCCCCTAGCTTACAACAGCATATCAGCGACCTCCTACAGTCCAATGAGGGAACTGACGTGACATTCAAAGTTGACAATGAGACGTTTGTTGCCCATCGGTGCGTGCTTGCAGCTCGATCTGCAGTCTTCAAGGCTGAGCTCTTTGGCCCCATGAAGGAGGGCACAGTATCAAGCGTCATAGATGTGGAAGAGATGGAAGCATGTGTGTTTAGGGCCTTGCTTTTCTTTGTTTACACAGACTCACTGCCAGATATAGAGATAGCTATGCTAGAAGAAGAGGATGAAGCCAAAGAAGCATTGTGGCTCCAACATTTGCTTGCAGCCGCAGATAGATACGATCTTCAAAGGCTGAAAGCACTATGTGAAAAAAAGTTGTGTGAAAACATAAGCGTGAGCTCAGTGACGAATATTTTTACTCTAGCTGATCGGCATAACTGTTGTGGATTGAAGGAGGCATGCCTCGAGTTTGTCAAGACTCCTGCTAATTTGAAAGAGATTACAGAGGCTGACGGCTTGGACGACATAATCAGAACATGCCCCTCTCTTGTAAAGGAGCTCATTGCCAAGTTTGCTTCCTAAAATTTAAAAAAGGGTCCGTATTTCCTGTACTACCTGAAGATAGTACTCTGAAATCCATGTTCTACGTTGCAGTGTTGTTTTATTGCTACTGTTCGATGTACTATTTTCATGCTTACTTGGATGCATCGTGTACATCTTTACTTGGATGCATCGTGTACATCTTTCCTTGATTTATGATATAATGTTTGCGCTGTCTTTACTCATCAGATAAGACATGAGCCTTCTTTTTGCTTGTTTCAGGTGTCAGTTCAGGTGGAAAAGACGATGGGTGGCCTGGACAGTCTAGCTACATGATGCCATACCAGATATATCATTCCCAGTCTTGGTTCCCTTAAGGAGTGTAGCTACATGATGCCATCCCATTCTCAAATATAGTATCGTTGCCAATCTTGCTACCCTTAAGAATTACTAGTGATATTTTGTAATATTATTACTTTTATTTGGAGCGCATGCTATCAACTTTTGTGGAATTTGTTTCCTGTTAGAACTGCTACGTAGTTGGATGGTGTCTTCTCATCAGTTCGATGATTCTATTACACGCTTTTTTAGATAAAAGGCTAAGAAGCCCACTTTAAATTAATAAAGCCAGCACGGCCGAATGATACAAAGTGTTGAGGAAAACCTCTTACAACGCAGATCCAAGATCAAGCTAAAACAAAAACTAGAGCACAACTACTAGGCCGAGCACGAAGACTCAACCGCAGAGGGCACCACAACAGAAGGAACAAGCTTGGTAAAGAACATGAGCACAAGAGAAGGAAGGGCGGAGCCTCGCAAAGACGTCGAGAACGGGAGAGGGGAAGCCCAACATCACAATGCCGTGCGGAGGTCGCCCGCCATGGCCACGGTCCGACCCCAAGTCCAGAAACCGGTGGTAACTGCGTCGTCAGACATGCCTGCGTGGGGACGAACCCTAGCCCACCACAACACCGATAACAACGACGAACGGCATCCCGCCGACCGCGGCTGCTTCGCTCGGCGAACATAGCACTGAGGTGGACGACGCCTCCATGGGCCGAACTGGCCTCCCACGAAGCACATGAGCAAGGAAGCCACTACAACATCTCTTCGACCGCAGAGAAGGCACCAACTTTGCCGCCGAAGCAGGTATGGCGAAGACAAGACCGATGCTACAAGGCAGTGCCTCCAACGAGGTTACGACGTAGCAGCGCCGCCACCGCCTGGTCCGAAGACCAGGGCTTTCACCCGGAGCAATGACTTGGGGCGGTGAGGTGGAGCCACGGTATCGCCCACAAGAGGGGAAACGGCGCTCATGGGCGTCACCGATACCAGAACCGACATCGTCAGCCTGAGCTTTCGCTCGGCCACAACACCCAGCAACCCCGAGTAGAGGAACTAGCTCCAGCCCACACCGCGAGGATGGGGGACACCATGACTGCCACAACGCCTCCAGATCTAGATCTGGGCGAGGAACGGCGCCCGTGCCGAACCTCACCAGGAGCTCCCGATGTTGCCCGCCTTGCCGTCCTCATGGCCAAGGGGCGCGACCAACACCGCCGCCATGAGGCTCGCCACATAGCCGCTCGTGCGTCCACCACCCGGAGCCGCCGCTCCGGAATGGCACCGGCCAGCACACCTACCACCCGCAGCTCGACGAAAAAACACGGCTTGGCCATTAGATCCCCAGATCTAGCCGACCAGATGCGCGTGCAACGCGGGAAGACGACCACAAGAAGCTTGCAGAGGAGAAGCTAGGACATGTAAGAGCAAAGGAGGCCACACCCGCCGGAGCACCGCGCCGGCGACGGGTGCCTGAGACCCCTGTCCCGCCTACAACCACTCCCTCCCAGATCCGCTGCAAAAGGTCACCCTGACCAACTCCACCATGGCCAGCACCTGCGGCGTGAAGCTTGGAGTTGTCTCCGCTTGGGAGAAGGCGGAGGTCGAGGATGGCCGAAGCTGCAGTCCATGGCCAGGCATAGCTCCGCATCTGGATGCCGAGGACGGCCGCACCGGCCGAGGACGGCCGCACCGGCCGCCGAAACGAGCACATCACTTGGAGGTCGCCTCGCCGCCGCCGTCCCGCGGGCTTTCCCACCAGCAGTCTCAGGCGGCGGTGAGGCAGGGATGTGGGGGGCGGCAGGGGTGGGTAGGGTTAGGGGCCACCCGAGTCGCCCCAAGCTGGGAGCGACCCGAGCAGGGAGGAGCTGTCATTCTATTACTCACTGACTTAATTCAGATTAATCATTCCAAGTTACAAACGTGGGATTTTTTTTTAAGTTTCCGGCCATACTTTGCCAAGCAAAAGTTTGATAATTTGGCATGTGTTTGGTTTTGCCATACTTTAGCATAGCCATATTTTATTATCCATATGGCGCATTGTCGTAGATTGAAATTTTGGGCACATTTTGTCGCTCAATTTCTTAGCCACACTTGCTAAAGTTAGACTTACCAAATGATGTCTGAAACTAAATGAAAATGCAGATTTTTTTCTTACTATCGTTTCCGGTACTGATCGCCAACTATAAATTTTTAGGAAAGAAACTACCGGCCTCTGCATCAATGCACCCAACTTGTTTTATTATTTTATTCAAAAGCCTTATAATATAACATATTGATTAACTCAAAAACACATTACACTACTACACATCATCCTTCGGATAACCAACATTAGACTGTCTCCTCCGGCTCAACTACAGGCTCATGAAGATTGCTCAACAATCAAGGTGGGTCTATACGTCGATTCCAGAGAAAGAGACTTATCTGAAGAAGGATTCTTGAGATACAAGGCAAGAAGACGCTATAAAAGGAAAGATTAGAATAGATCGCTTTGTAACCTAGTCGAGTCCGGACAGAACTCTTGGGACCTGACCTGCTATATAAAGGCTAGGAGACGTTCTGCCGAGGGACAACTTCAACACGTAGATTCACCGCAAGTCAAGAGCTAAAACCCTAGAATCTTAGCTTCTCGACGAGACAACCACCACAGTCTATCGGCTACCCCAATGTAACCCGATATATTCAATAATTAAGATCAGACAAGCAGGAAGTAAGGGTTTTACCTCATCGAGGGCCCCGAACATGGGTAAATCTCTCTCCCCGTTTGTTTGGTTTCCGATGTCTCGTGTCAGCCTGCAGGATTCCGTCAACCCTAAGCCCCTCATGGTGGGTATTGCCGGGGAGCACCCTCGTAAATTGGCGCCGTCTGTGGGAACCCTATCGGTACAAGGCACATTATCGGCTGCTCCAGTCACGTCGGCTGCGTTCTTGCTGACGTCACCAACACCGTCGTCACCAACACCTTCAGGCTCAAGGGACCCGGTTCGCTGCGGATCCTTCGAGTTCACTCCACGCAACAACGCGTTGCGTTCGACTCCTTCGGAGTTACGTGGCGACATGGACACAACGTTCGGCAGCGTCCACTTCATCGTCGACTCCGGAGGTTTCCTTCGACTCCCGGGTTCGGGCGCGCCGGGTTCGGAAAGAATTTCAATTCCACCAACAATCGTCGTTCCGCCACTAGCCGCGGTGGATTCGCCATACTCGTTCAAGAACAACGACGTAAGAATCCAAAGAAATCTTAATAGCATTGGGAGCAGGCAGGAGCTCCAGAAGAACAGAAGGGACCTTCAATGCGAGGCAATAGATCGTGTTGCAAGCCTCCCCTATCAGTACGGTTAGCAGGATGAAGGATGGTACAGTGAGCGATTAACCAGAAGCCGCAACCGACATGTTCGCCTCCCTCGGGTGCCTTACCTGCCAGCTGCAGAACAACTTGTCGCTCCATGTTACTTGCATACTTACATCGACCCAAAGGACAATCTTGAGAAGGCATCACATCTCCTCAAGGATTATCGGCAGTTCGTCGATATTCAGAAGTTGTGTGAGGAGTTAAGGTCTAATTCAGAAGCAATAGCGCATCCGATAAAAGAAGTTACATCTGCCTATGCTCAATCACAACAACAACAATACGTGCCATCCGAAGATATCTATGTGCCTACCGAAATTTACCCTGTATCTCAAGGGCATGTGAACATGATTCACAAAGCCAGCGTTTCAAAAAGAGAATCCAAGAAGTTTTCACGGGAGATAAAGCTTGCAGAAGTGGCTATGGCAACTGTGCCCGAATATATCGATTGGTCAGATCAAAGCATACTGTTTAGCAGGGCAGATCACCTGACAGCCGTTCCAAGGCCCGGTCACATTTCCCTAGTCCTTGAAGCATAGTTCGAAGGATACAACATGAGCAAGGTGTTCATGGATGGAGGAAGTGGTTTAAACCTCTTGTTTGCAAGAACGATGAAGGCGATGGGTTTAACGGTCGATATGTTAAAGGAATCCGATACTGGTTTCCATGGCATCATCCCGACCCGACCCACATATCCTCTTGGCAAGATCTCGCTGGACGTTGTCTTTGGTACTCCCAGCAATTTCAGGAAGGAGAGACCGAGTTCGAGGTAGTAGATTGGGAATCGCAGTACCACGCCATCCTCCACCGACCAGCATTTGCCAAGTTCATGGCAGTTCCTCATTATGCGTACTTGAAGCTCAAGATGCTAGGCAATAACGGGACTACAATAACTGTTCATGGAAGTTTTTCTCGTTCCGATAATTGTGATAAGGATTTCCAGAAGATCACCTCCAAATTCGGAGGCAAGAAAGAGCTCAATGTACTGGGCGTGCTCACTGACCATACGCAGCCACCTGCCGATAATCGGAACACCGACGAGTTTGACGCCGCCAAAGAAGCAAAGAAGCATCAAGTGCATCCCTCTGATCCAAATAAAACAATCAATGCATCGGGTGATCTTACTGTCGCATAGGAAGGCGCGCTCATAGAGTTCCTCCATGAGCGGTAGGAAATATTTGCATGGGAGCCGTCCGACATGTCAGGTATTCCCAGGGAACTCGCTGAGCACACCCTCAATGTTGACCCCAAAGCCAAGCCTGTACAGCAGACATTACGTCGTTTCTCGGAACCAAAAAGAAAATCCATTGGAGAAGAAGTTAATCGGCTCCGTAAAGTCGGGTTTATTCGAGAGCTCAAGGAAGCCAAGTGGGTAGCCAACCCAGTCATGGTGCCGAAGAAAGATACGACAGCTCTTCGTATGTGCATCGCCTTCACGAGTCTCAACAAACATTGCCTGAAGGATCATTTTCCATTGGCTCGTATCGATTAAATTGTCGGTTCCACTGCAGGCTGCGATCGCCTCTCATTTCTAGATGCTTACTCAGGGTATAATCAAATCAAGCTCAAAGAAGAAGACCAGAAGTTAACAATGTTTATTACACCGCATGGTGTTTACTGTTACAGCGTCATGACCTTCGGGTTAAAAAACGCGGGCGCAACCTATCAACGGTGTATGCATGCCTGCCTCGGGGAGCAGATTGGCCGGAATATCGAGGTTTATCGACGACATCGTCTTTAAGACCAGAAATGCCGCCACGCTCATCGACGACCTGAGAGAAACCTTCGACAACCTCGATCGTTACAAAATCAAGCTAAACCCGAAGAAATGCTTTTTCGGGGTACCAGGAGGCCAAATACTCGGGTACTTTATTTCAGCCAGAGGAATAGAGGCTAATCCCTTGAAGATCAAGGCTATCCTCGACATGGAGCCACCAAGGAATTTGCAGCAGGTACAACAACTAGCAGAACACGTAGCAGCTCTCAGCAGGTTCATTGGAAAATTAGGAGAAAAGGCTCTGCCCTTCTATCAATTGATGAAAAAATCGGAAAATTCCAGTGGACAACAGAAGCATAGGATGATTTCGACAATCTAAAGAAAGTTTTGTCAACTTCCTCGGTCCTTGTTACCCCACATGACAGGGAGCCGATGTTACTTTATATCGCAGCAACTAGTCGAGTTGTTAGCACTGTGCTTATAGTCGAGCGCGCGGAAGAAGGGAAAGTTCACGGCGTACAACGCCCTGTCTACTACCCAGTGAAGTACTCACACCGGCAAAACAGTGGTACCCACACTACCAGAAGCTGGCATATGCCGTATGGATGACAGCACGGAAGTTGAGGCATTATTTCGCTGAGCATCCGATTGTCGTCGTAACTGAAGCTCCATTGAAGAATATACTCACCAATCCAGATGCTACATGTCGGTTATCTCAGTGGGCTATCGAGTTAGGGCCACATAATATTTCCTACATCAACTGAACATCTATCAAGTCCCAGGTCCTCCCAGACTTCTTTGTCGATTGGATTCAGTCGCATACTCCGGCTGCACCCGATATGTCAGTTTCATGGAATATGTACTTTGATGGTTCCAAACGAAGCATGGGCGCAGGCGCAGGAGTGGTGTTAATTTCACCACAAGGAGACAAGATGAAGTATGTGCTAAGGATGAACTTCTCGCTACCGACAAAAAATGAAGCGGAATACGAAGCATTATTGCACGGCATGCGTATGGCCAAGGCATGTGGCGCTACCCGTTTGGATATTTATGGATACTCAAACCTCGTGGTCCAGCAGTCGATGAATTTGTGTGACACCATCAGCGACAACATGATCGCTTATCGCCAAATGTATCAATCGATGCAAGCCAAGTTCGAAGGTTGCGAGTTAAAGCATATCGGCAGAGCTAGCAACAAGGAAGCAGATGCCTTGGCAAATATTGGCTCCACATGCTCCGCAATTCCAGATGGAGTCTTTTATGAAGTAATTAATCAGCGGTCTATTAAGATCAAGACTTCCGCACCCCCTGAAAAATCGACTGCTGACTCGGGGGCTGCATCCCACGGCGCTGTCGAAGATATTATCGTTGGACCCGAACAACAAGTTCTACTCCTCGAGCCTGTGTGGACTGAGCCCTTTCAGGCGTATTTATTTCAACAACAGTTGCCGGATGATCCGGCAGAGGCTAGACGCATTATGCGGACGCTCTAAAGCATTCACTATAGTAGATGGCGAACTTTATTAATGAACTCTGGCATCTTTCAACGGTGCATCACCATCGATGATGGAAAGGCCCTGTTGCGAGAGATACACGAAGGCACATGTGGTCATCATGCAAGCAGCCGAGCATTTGTGGCTAAAGATTTTAGAGCTAGGTTTTATTGGCCAACAACAGCAGCCGATGCAAGAGACTTGGTTCGGAAGTGCGACCCTTGCCAACGTTTCGCACCAAAACCACACGCACCTGCTACGGACCTCATGATGATACCTTTGGCATGGTCTTTTGCGCAGTGGGGACTCGATTAGGTTGGACCAATGCCAAAGTCATCACCAGGTGGCCATACCTATTTGCTAGTGGCAGTCGACAAATTTACCAAGTGGATTGAGGCCATACCAGTAACCAACCAAACGGCTACAACGGCTTTCAAATTCTTCAAAGGGATCACCTGCCGCTTCGGTGTGCCTCACAACATCATCACAGACAATGGAACCAACTTTGCGTCCAAAGAATTTCATGAATTTCGTGAAGATAATGGCATAAAGCTCAGTTTTGCTTTGGTTTCACATCCCCAAACCAACGGGCAAGTGGAGAGGATCAATGGTCTAATTTGCGATGGCATTAAAAAACGTCTCACAAAAGCAGCTGGAGCTTGGGTCGAAGAATTTCCATCGTTACTTTGGAGCCTGATGGCGCGTGAAGCACACGTCCGTTGGGAACCCCAAGAGGAAGGTGTGATGCGTACAGCAGCAAGTTTCCCTCAGTAAGAAACCAAGGTTATCGAACCAGTAGGAGATGAAGGCCACGTGAAGGTTGTTGGTGAAGGAGTGTAGTGCGGCGCAACACCAGGGATTCCTGCGCCAACGTGGAACCTGCACAACACAATCACAATACTTTGCCCCAACTTAACAGTGGGGTTGTCAATCTCACCGGCTTGCTGAAAACAAAGGATTAAATGTATGGTGTAGAGAATGATGTTTGTTTGCGATGAACAACAGAGAACAGAGATTGCAGTAGATTGTATTTCAGATGTAAAAGAATGGACCAGGGTCCATAGTTCACTATTGGTGTCTCTCCAATAAGATAAATAGCATGTTGGGGGAACAAATTACAGTTGGGCAATTGACAAATAGAGATGCACATACATATATCATGGTGACTAATATGAGATTTAATTAGGGCATTACGACAAATAACATAGACCGCTATCCAGCATGCATCTATGCCTAAAAAGTCCACCTTCGGGTTAGCATCCGCACCCCTTCCAGTATTAAGTTGCAAACAACAGATAATTGCATTAAGTACTGCGCGTAATGTAATCAACACAAATATCCTTAGACAAAGCATCGATGTTTTATCCCTAGTGGCAACAGCACATCCACAACCTTATAACTTTCTGTCACTGTCCCAGATTCAATGGAGGCATGAACCCACTATCGAGCATAAATACTCCCTCTTGGAGTTACAAGTATCAACTTGCCCAGAGCCTCTACTAGCAACGGAGAGCATGCAAGAACATAAACAACACATATATGATAGATTGATAATCAACTTGACATAGTATTCAATATTCATCGGATCCCAACAAACACAACATGTAGCATTACAAATAGATGATCTTGATCATGATAGGCAGCTCACAAGATCTAAACATGATAGCACAAGAGGAGAAGACAACCATCTAGCTACTGCTATGGACCCATAGTCCAAGGATGAACTACTCACGCATCAGTCCGGAGGCGGGCATGGTGATGTAGAGCCCTCCGGTGATGATTCCCCTCTCTGGCAGGGTGCCGGAGGCGATCTCCTGAATCCCCCGAGATGGGATTGGCGGCGGCGGCGTCTCTGGAACTTTTCTCGTATCGTGGCTCTCGGTGATAGGGTTTTCGCGACAGAGAGAATATATAGGCGAAGGGGCAGAGTCGGGAGGCGCTCGAGGGGCCCACCCCATAGGGCGGCGCGCCCAAGGGTGGGGCCGCGCCCCCCTAGGGTGTGGCCGCCTCGTCGCCCTTCTTCGTCTCCTCTTCGGACTTCTGGAAGACTTCGTGCAAAATAAGACCATGGGCTTTTGTTTCGTCCAATTCCGAGAATATTTCCTGTGTAGGATTTCTGAAACCAAAAACAGCAGAAAACAGGAACTGGCGCTTCGGCATCTTGTTAATAGGTTAGTGCCGGAAAATGCATCAAAATGATATAAAGTGTATATAAAACATGTGAGTATTGTCATATAACTAGCATGGAACATAACAAATTATAGATACGTTTGAGACGTATCAAGCATCCCCAAGCTTAGTTCCTACTCGCCCTCGAGTAGGTAAACGATAACAAGGATAATTTCTGAAGTGACATGCTACTATCATAATCTTGATCAATACTATTGTAAAGCATATGAAATGAATGAAGTGATTCGAAGCAATAGTAAAGATAATGACTAAACAACTGAATCATATAGCAAAGACTTTTCATGAATAGTACTTTCAAGACAAGTATCAATAAGTCTTGCATAAGAGTTAACTCATCAAGCAATAGATTCTTAATAGAAGGTTTTGAAGCAACACAAAGGATGATTAAGTTTCAGCAATTGCTTTCAACTTGTAACATGTATATCTCATGGATAGTTGTCAACATAAAGCAATATAACAAGTGCAATAAGTAAACATGTAAGAATCAATGTACACAGTTGACACAAGTGTTTGCTTCTAAGATAGAAAGAAGTAGGTAAACTGACTCAACATAAAGTAAAATAAAGGCCCTTCGCAGAGGGAAGCATGGATTACTCATGTGCTAGAGCTTTTTATTTTGAAAACATGGAAACAATTTTGTCAACGGTAGTAATAATTCATATGTGTTATGCATAAGACCTCTTATAAGTTGCAAGCCTCATGCATCGAATACCAATAGTGCTCGCACCTTGTCCTAATTAGCTCGGATTTCCATGGATTATCATTGCATTACATATGTTTCAACCAAGTGTCACAAAGGGGTACCTCTATGCCGCCTGTACAAAGGTCCAAGGAGATAGATCGCATTTGATTTCTCAATTTTGATAGATCTCAACTTGAGGACATCCATACCGGGACAACATAGAAAACAGATAATGGACTCCTCTTTAATGCTTAAGCATTCAACAACAGATAATATTCTCATAAGAGATTGAGGTTTAATGTCCAAACTGAAACTTCCACCATGGTACATGGCTTTGGTTGGCGGCCCAATGTTCTTCTCTAACAATATGCATACTCAAACCATTTAATCATGATAAATCACCCTTACTTCAGACAAGACGAACATGCATAGCAACTCACATGATATACAACAAAGGTGTAAAAAGTTGATGGCGTCCCCGGAAACATGGTTACCGCTCAACAAGCAACTTATAAGAAATAAGATACATAAGCGACATATTCAATACCTCAATAGTTTTTAAGCTATTTTCCCATGAGCTATGTATTGCAAAGACAAGGAATGAAATTTTGAAGGTAGCACACACGCAATTTACTTTGGAATGGCCGAGAAATACCACATAGTAGGTAGTTATGGTGGACACAAATGGCATGAGTTTTGGCTCAAGGTTTTTGGATGCACGAGAAGCATTTCCTCTCAGTACAAGGCTTTGGCTAGCAAGGTTGTTTGAAGAAAACACAAGTATGAACCGGTACAGCAAAACTTACATAAGAACATATTGAAAGCATTATAAGACTCTACACTGTCTCCTTGTTGCTCAAACACTTTTACCAGAAAATATCTAGACCATAGAGAGATCAATCATGCAATCCAAATTTCAACAAGCTCTACAGTAGTTCTCCACTAATAGGTTTAAACTGCATGATGCAAGAGCTTAAACATGATCTATGAGAGCTCAAAACAATTGCCAAGTATCAAATTATTCAAGACAATATACCATTTACCACATGAAGGATTTTCTGTTTCCAACCAAATAGCAATCGACGAAGCGGTTTTCAACTCCGCCATGAACATTAAAATAGAGCTAAGAACACCAGTGTTCATATGAAAAAGCGGAGCGTGTCTTTCTCCAACACAAGGAATGCTAGGATCTGATTTTATTCAAACAAAAACAAAAACAAAAACAAACAGACGCTCCAAGTAAAGCACATAAGATGTGACGGAATAAAAATATAGTTTCACTAGAGGTGACCTGATAAGTTGTCGATGAAGAAGGGGATGCCTTGGGCATCCCCAAACTTAGATGCTTGAGTCTTCTTGAAATATGCAGGGATGAACCACGGGGGCATCCCCAAGCTTAAACTTTTCACTCTTCTTGATCATAGTATATCATCCTCCTCTCTTGACCCTTGAAAACTTCCTCCACACCAAACTCATAGCAAACTCATTAGAGGATTAGTGCATAATCAAAAATTCACATGTTCAGAGGGGACACAATCATTCTTAACACTTCTGGACATTACCCAAAGCTACTGAAAGTTAATGGAACAAAGAAATCCACTCAACACAGTAAAAGAGGCAATGCGAAATAAAAGGCAGAATCTGTCAAAACAGAACAGTCCGTAAAGACGAATTTTTTAGAGGCACTTGACATGCTCAAATGAAAAGGCTCAAAACTAATGAAAGTTGCGTACATATCTAAGGATCACGCATGAATTTTTGCAGCATTTTACGAGTTTCCTACAGAGAGATCTACTCAAATTTGTGACAGGTAAAAATCTGTTTCTGCGCAGGAATCCAAATCTAGTATCAACTTTACTATCAGAGACTTTACTTGGCACAACAATATGATAAGGAGAGGTTGCTACAGTAGTAACAACTTCCAAGACACAACAAAACAGTAATAAAAACATACATGGGTTATCTCCCAAGAAGTGCTTTTTTTAACGCCTTTCAGCTACGCGCAGAAAGTGTAAATCAAGTATTATCAAGAGAAGAAGCATTAACAGAGGAGTTTGGAGTTTTCTCAACTATGCATTGTATCTTATCTATGTAAGAAACTCCTTTTTCATTACCTTTAGGCTTACTATCCTCCTCAAATAAATTTTCAGGAACAATCCAAGCAAAATTCTTTTCTAGTGCCTCATGCATTCCTATCAGTTTATGAGGTATTTGTATTTTAATCTCCCCCTCATAATTGGTTTTATTAGTATATCTTAGCCTATCTTTTTCCCTCTTTTTTTTCAAGGATATTTGCAAAATTGGTACAAAAGCCTAGCATCTTATGTCGAATAAAAACTTTCCTAGCTTCTCTAGCTACATCACCAAATTCTCTAAGAAGGATTTCTAAAACAAAATCTTTCTTCTCTCCTTCTTCCATATCACCGAGTGTAAGAAACATATGTTGGATTATTGGATTAAGATTAACAAATCTAGCTTCCAACATGTGTACTAAAGAGGCAGTAGCAATTTCATAATTAGGAGCAAGTTCTACCAAGGATCTATCTTCAAAATCTTTAACTGTACTAACATGAGTGAAAAATTCTTCTATATTATCTCTTCCAATGATAGACCCACTTCCTACCGATATATCTTTCAAAGTGAACTTAGGGTGAAGCATGATGAAATAAACAAAAGTAAACTAATAAAGTAAATGCAAGTAACTAATTTTTTTGTGTTTTTGATATAAGAAAACGAACAAGACAGAAAATAAAATAAAGTAAAAGCAAGTAACTAATTTTTTTGTGTTTTTGATATAAGAGGCAAACAAGACAGAAAATAAAATAAAGTAAAGCAAGACAATAAACAAAGTAAAGAGATTGGATGTGAGAGACTCCCCTTGAAGCGTGTCTTGATCTCCCCGGCAACGGCGCCAGAAAAATGCTTGATGGCGCGTGAAGCACACGTCCGTTGGGAACCCCAAGAGGAAGGTGTGATGCGTACAACAGCAAGTTTCGCTCAGTAAGAAGCCAAGGTTATCAAACCAGTAGGAGATGAAGGCCACGTGAAGGTTGTTGGTGAAGGAGTGTAGTGCGGCGCAACACCAGGGATTCCTGCGCCAACTTGGAACCTGCACAACACAATCACAATACTTTGCCCCAACTTAACAGTGAGGTTGTCAATCTCACCGGCTTGCTGAAAACAAAGGATTAAACGTATGGTGTAGAGAATGATGTTTGTTTGCGATGAACAACAGAGAACAGAGATTGCAGTAGATTGTATTTTAGATGTAAAAGAATTGACCGGGGTCCACAGTTCACTAGTGGTGTCTCTCCAATAAGATAAATAGCATGTTGGGTGAACAAATTACAGTTGGGCAATTGACAAATAGAGATGCACATACATATATCATGATGACTACTATGCGATTTAATTAGGGCATTACGACAAATAACATAGACCGCTATCCAGCATGCATCTATGCCTAAAAAGTCCACCTTCGGGTTAGCATCCGCACCCCTTCCAGTATTAAGTTGCAAACAACAGACAATTGCATTAAGTACTGCGCGTAACGTAATCAACACAAATTTCCTTAGACAAAGCATCGATGTTTTATCCCTAGTGGCAACAACACATCCACAACCTTAGAACTTTATGTCACTGTCCCAGATTCAATGGAGGCATGAACCCACTATCGAGCATAAATACTCCCTCTTGGAGTTACAAGTATCAACTTGCCCAGAGCCTCTACTAGCAACGGAGAGCATGCAAGAACATAAACAACACATATATGATAGATTGATAATCAACTTGACATAGTATTCAATATTCATCGGATCCCAACAAACACAACATGTAGCATTACAAATAGATGATCTTGATCATGATAGGCAGCTCACAAGATCTAAACATGATAGCACAAGAGGAGAAGACAACCATCTAGCTACTGCTATGGACCCATAGTCCAAGGATGAACTACTCACGCATCAGTCCGGAGGCGGGCATGGTGATGTAGAGCCCTCCGGTGATGATTCCCCTCTCCGGTAGGGTGCCGGAGGCGATCTCCTGAATCCCCCGAGATGGGATTGGCGGCGGCGTCTCTGGAACTTTTCTCGTATCGTGGCTCTCGGTGATAGGGTTTTCGCGACAGAGAGAATATATAGGCGAAGGGGCAGAGTCGGGAGGCGCCCGAGGGGCCCACCCCATAGGGCGGCGCGCCCAAGGGTGGGGCTGCGCCCCCCTAGGGTGTGGCCGCCTCGTCGCCCTTCTTCGTCTCCTCTTCGGACTTCTGGAAGGCTCCGTGCAAAATAAGACCATGGGCTTTTGTTTCATCCAATTCCGAGAATATTTCCTGTGTAGGATTTCTGAAACCAAAAACAGCAGAAAACAGGAACTGGCGCTTCGGCATCTTGTTAATAGGTTAGTGCCGGAAAATGCATCAAAATTATATAAAGTGTATATAAAACATGTGAGTATTGTCATACAACTAGCATGGAACATAAGAAATTATAGATACGTTTGAGACGTATCAGAGCCTGCGGACTACGCCGAATAGATCAATGTAGTATATTCCCTTCTTCCTTGTATACGGAGCCGAAGCCGTTCTGCCTGCCGACGTTCGCTTCGAAGCACCACGGGTAGTCGCATATAATGAGAAAGCCTCTGTTCAAGCATTACATGATGTTGTGGACCTCGTTGATGAAGCTCGAGATGTTGCTTTGGTGAGAACAACAGTATATCAGCAAGCGATACAGAATTATCACAGTCGAAGGGTGCGCACTCGAAGCTTTGACGTAGGCAACCTAGTACTACGCTTAAAGCAGAAGAGACATCTGAAGCTTGAATCTTCATGGGAAGGACCATACATATTACTGAAGTCACTCCAAGAGGAGCCTATCGCATCAAGAATACTACAACATGACAAGTGGAAGGAAACCCATGGAACATTGCACAATTATGACGTTTCTATGCTTTGGCCTTGAGTGTTACTTTCCTTTTATTTTACAATAAGGCTTCTTAGTCAACATCGGGATAATGTATACCCCAGTTGCATGTTATGAATAAAAATTTCTGATTCAGTCTATATAATTATTATTTTCCTTGAACAAATGTTCGGGAGCTTTTCGGAATTGTCGGCTACTATAACTCCCATAGGGAGCTCTGGTTATCGACATATGGCAACTTACCCGGTAATACTCGGGGGCTGCAAGGTCTATTACGGTTTTCGTCAAGAGCCTTAGGGAACATGTGAGTGCTACAATTGACGGAAATCTTTATCGGTTACTATTACTCCCATCAGGAGCTCTGGTTATCAATATATTGCAGCCTACCCGGCAATACTCGGGGGCTGTAAGATCTATTACGGTTTTCATCAAGAGCCACAGGGAACATGTGAGTGCTAAAATTGACGGAGATCTTCATACAAAAATACTTTCACCAAGACTCAAGGAACATGCAAGTGCTGCAATTGGTGGAAACAATGAAAATATGAATGGCTCACGCCGGTGCACCGCTTTACGAAGCCGAATAAACGCATGGTTCCCTCGTTTACTCGGGGGCTGTTGACAAGGTATTAACTTGTCAATGCCTACAGATTGTAGACTAGGGTTTCGTTAGATGTAGAGGGCAAGTAGATCTCGAAGGTTTCAGCCGAAAAGTACTCGACGATGTAAAAACTAGGGTTTGAAAGAAAATGATTCGATGCTTTCTGCGTCCCTCGACTCCCCCTTATATAGGAGGTGGAGCCGAGGGTTTCATATTGTACAAGTTACAGAGTCCGGGTAGGTTTCTAACTCCTCCCGCAAGATTACAAATAATGCTTCCTATTACAACTCTAGCTTTCCTTAACAATATCTTGGGCTTCCGAACCTTCTTATTCTTCGGGTAGTGGGCCTTCAGTAAACCCCGGGTACCATCATCGGCAGGCCCATTGGGGATGCCTATGTCAGTAGCCCCCGAGATTTTGCTTGAATCGTAGAGTCAGGGAAAATCTCCACTGTTTATTTTTACTCGACAATTCAAAAAACCTTTCTATATTTCTTCACATAAGTTTCTATATTGTGCAGGGATAATGGTATTTGGGGCTAGTTCATCTGACGGATCAGGTACTAGTTAACTGCTCTAGTGGCAATCCGCAAAAACCTACTTCAAAATCACGTCCCTGGACATGATCTCGGGATACTGGTGCAAACTTCGACAGGTGCCGCTTAAGGTCTTACCATTCTGTCGAGTCCCAGTTATATTTATCGGGTACCTAACGCGTCCGTTAGGATTTTTCTTCGTATCTGTTGATACGGATAAAAGTAGCAAACCGACGTCAGAGACGGCGCCACGCCTCACAGAACGGATCTGGGGTCTTACCTTCGCAAAGTTCTGCGGCATTCAGAAATTGATCGCAACTTTGGCGTTCTGAGAATATATTGTCGAGTGCTTATTCGGCTGTTGGAATGGCACATTTTATTGAGTCAAAGATGTCTTATATTTTGCTCCTGATGGTAGTATATGCAGAGTTATTTATAACTCGAAATATACTCTTTGGCTCTTCTATCTTTCTTCTTTGCATTCTTTCTTTTTCTTTCTCTCCTCTTTTTTTCTTGTTTTTTATGATTTCATCGGGCACGCGAACAGCGTTCCCGATGGGAGTAGCCCCCGAGGCTACAGCCAAGGACTTGTGCTTGGTTGTAGGCTCCATGCTTTATGCCGCTATATTTTTTCTCTCCCGAAGTTTTATAATTTCTCGGGTGCGCGAACAGCGCTCCCGATGGGAGTAGCCCCCGAGGCTATGATCAAATATTTGTATTTGGTCATAGGCTCACGCCATTTCTATCTTGTCTTTCTGGATCTTTTTCTTCTTTCCAAAGTAGCCCCCGAGCATTTGATCAAAAACTTGTATTTGATCGAAGGCTTAGCATCATTTCCCATGTCGCCTTTTATAAAATTGTAAAGTCGAATTTTTTGCTCTGCCAAGGTGACGTTACTGCTGACGATAGCCACGATTGCAAGTCAAGAATCGCGAGAAGCCTTCTACCCCTGCCTTGCAGGCCCAATTAATCCATTAACTTAACACATCGTGCAAGTGGGGGACACACGTCCTCCGCTTTTTCCGGCACACGTACCGTAACTTCTTCGATGTTAAGTTACTTTTTTTTACCCTCATTTCCACGTGGCTATCATCTGCCACATATTTTCCTTATCCAACGGTCCGCCGCTTCAGCGCACCTCTATATAAGGTCTTCTTCTTCTTCCTCGAGCACCTCCGCTCGCGCCGTCCTCCTGTTTCCATCTGCAAATTTCCTCCTGCGACCCTGCGTCATCCAAGCTCTTCGTCCCCAAGCTGCAAATCCTGCGCCATTGCTGATGCCACCTCGCCGGTTGACAAGGCACAGCACACCGGATTCCTCCATGGCCGCCGTGGATCTGGGGACGGTGGAGTGGGAAAGATCAAAGATTTCCACCCAGGACATCAACATGCTGAAGAAACTGGGGATCAGCAAGAAGCCCAAAGCTCTATGCTTCCCCGGTGAGGAGAGCTACCCAACCCCTCCAATGGGGTACCGGGTAAGTTTTGTCGACCACCTCATCCGCGGTCTTTCCGCCCCTATTCATCCTTTTCTCCGCGGACTGCTCTTTATCTATGGTTTGCAACTCCACCACCTCACGCCAAATTCAATCCTCCATATCTCCATTTTCATCACCCTCTGCGAGGCCTTCCTTGGCGTCCACCTAGCCGGCGTTATCGAAGCGCATTTTCTTCTGCCGCCGTAATGGCTCGCCCAATGTCGCCTATAATATAGGCGGCGTTGTAATTTCTGTTCGGCCCACTGTCGACTACTTCGACGTCAAACTTCCTGACTCAGTTCAAGGGTGGCGCAAGAAGTGGCTGTATATTCAGGAGGAGAACCACGGATGTGCTGAAGACAACATCCCTCCTTTTGATGGCACCGAAAAAATCCTTCGCCGCCGCTCCTGGGACGCAGAGGCTACCGAAGAAGAAAAGGCGTCGACAGAAACCTTGATGGCTCGTATCCACGAGTTGCAAAATACTCGCGGCAAAGAGCTGTCTGGTATCCAAATCACGGCTTATTTTCTTAGGACTAGAGTGCAGCCGCTTCAGGCTCGTAAAAATCCTCTCTGGAAGTATGCTGGTGACGAGGACGTAGATCGGCTGTCGGTGGATTTGGAGGTCAAGGATTTAGAAAAGCTTATCCGAAAAATCTCTTCTCTCAGCAAAAAAGATTCTGTCCCTTCGTCCTGTCGTGTAAAACCATACAGCGCCACCAATGCACTTCCCGAGGTAATTTTTGTCGGTTGATTTGTTATTGCTTTGCTATTTTCCTGTAATTCCTTTTTTATTGACATCTTCCCCTGTTTTATATAGAACCATCCAAATCTTGTCTCGCTTCCTCCCCTTCCTGAAGATGGAGAAGTCGAGGAAAGGGCCGTTGTTACTGACGACAACCAAGATGCCCCCTCTTTTGTGAATGAACCCGCAGATTCTCGGAAATCTGCGGGATCTGTTGAAAAGGAAGCTGCCTCTGAAGGCACTGCATCGGCACAATCTCCTCCTCCTGCTGTTTCTCCAAAGAACAAAAGGAAAATGAATGATGTCGAAGATTCCGGCACCTCCAAAGCCGAAGAAGTTGATCCTTCACGTCAGAAGGCAACTTATGATCCATATCTCGAATCCCTCGTTAGCTCGTGAGTCACTTTTATTTCCCCTTATTTCTGTACTCGAAGTTTTTTGTCTTATCTTGCTTTTTATGCTGTCGATTTTTAATCACAGTGATGATGAGGAAGAAACACCAACTCTTGACGTGGCTCCTCGAACGAGCACGTCACATACTTTAATTGTTTCGGAGACGCCAGTTGAGGGGGAAGAATCCTCGCCTCCTCAACAAAACGTCGTCACCAACACTCCTCCTTCAAGCCCTCTTGCTCCTTCACCCAAAAGGACAAGGGTTGAAACGATTATGGAGCCTGCCCCTCAGTTGGGCAGCTCTTCTAATCCGCTCTTAGATGATGTGAGTTTTTTGACTTTCTTACCAGTACCTATATGTCCTCTGTTTGCTTTTTTATGCCTTCATATTTTTCTCGTACCGATGTTTTCTTTCTTTGTTCTTCTTTGACAGCCCATGATCAAAGAGCTTGTTCGTATCGGATCCCAATTTATTGGGTACCGTGAATATGCCAGTAGGACTGAAGGTAATAACTTTTTTGCTGTCGTTGTTTCTGACTTCTTGCTCTTGTTTGTGTCGCAATTTTGACTTTTCTTTTCTATTTTGACAGAGAAACTTGCAGAGGCCAACAAGCTTGCCGACGATCTTGCTCAGAAACTGGAGCAAAGTGAAGCGGCCCGCAAGAAAGCCGAATCAGATGCTGTTCGAGCTAGAGCAGAGGCTGACAAAGCCAAGACTGATGCTGCTGGTGTCGAAGATCTTAGGAAGAGACTTCATGATGCCGAGACTTCGCTGAGTGAGCATATAACTGCACAATCTGCTCGCGAGGAAGCGGTCCTTAAGCGCATAAGGACGCAAAATCGTCGTTTTGTCAGTAAGTATCTGAGCCACTTCATATCCCTTGAACTTTCTTTCTTTCGCTCGTTTATTGATCATTAAGTTTTTATCTTGACAGATAGAACATGTCAAGAATTTGAACTTGAAGACCCCGACAATGATCCTCTTCTTAACGCCGTTTCGTTCCTTGAATTTCATGGAACAGAAGCACGCGAGGGCATTGATCAAGCTAAAGCAGGGTTGTCGCGACTCTTCCCCTACTTCTTCCCGAAGAAAGAGGAACCCGCAACTTTCCTTGCTCTGGCTAAGTGCTTTAATCCACCAGAAGATCTTGGGCTGAAGATGCGCCAGGAAAATATGAAGGTCGCTGTTGAAAACACTGTTGCCTTGGTTGCTGATAGTCAGCAAACTATCGACTGGGCGAAAGTAGGCGACACGGAGCAGGTAGAACAGCCAAAATGGCGATCGCTGATCAAGGCGGCAAAGCCCAATACGAAGAAAATCTTGTCCTATCTCGGGATCAAGCCATCTTCGACTCCTAGCTCATCAAAGCCGGAGGTCTAGTTGAATGCCCTTTTGCTTTTTTATTTTTAGCTTATCTCCTTCTTTTGGCACTACTACCATAGTGTTCTTGGCGATGACTGCTTCAGTAGGTCTCTAGAGGTCCTTCTTTTGTAATAGACATGTATATATTATGGGAATGAATGGAAATCTATCTTTGCTCAATGATTGATGTCGAAATTTCTCTTTTTTCCAGTTAATTTTTGACAACTATACATCAACTCCTGGTCCTTCCGAGGTTTTTCCTTCGCTTCCTTTGAAGAAAACCCCTGTCGCTGTTAATTTTGTCGAAGATTCTGCGAGTAAGAGTTCGGCAGAAGATTTGAAAGAGCTTCAACAACAGCTCCAGTCTATGAAGAAGCAATCACTTATGCTTATGGAACAATCTCGGAAATCCTCTGAGAGGGAAAAAGTAGCAATCCGACAAGCTCAAGATGCTATAATCGAGAAAGATGCCGCCATTGCTGAAGCTGCTGCAGCTATGTCTCGAGAAAATTTCATGCTTCAACTGCTAACCGATGCTAGCTTGGATATGGCAGGTATGCTTCGGTATCTTTGTCACACTTTATCTTTCTTTTTACTTGTCTTCTTGTTGCCCGCTGATTTTATCGAAATAGGTGCCTTTTTGAATGCTGCTACGGAAGATGAACGTGTTGAAGCTCGTTCTAATGCTCTTCTGAGGCTTGCACGTGATCATGGTTCAAATTTTTGGGGCACACCTGAACGGACTCGCCAAATCGTCAGATTTCAAGATCGTGCTCTTCAGGTCCGCGATTTTCTCGACTTTTGCACGAGGACTTTGTCTTTAGTTTACGGGACCATGTTTCCACGTAATAAGATGCCAGAGACGCTTCCCGCTCTGATGGAACAATTTCGAGATGCTCCTCGAATCCATGGATTCGTGCGAGCCCAATTAGCTGCTGGCGTGAGGTTCGCCATGATTATGATAAAAATCTGCTATCCGAAATTAGATATGAGTCAAATTGTTCCGAAATGTCTGGCGAAGATGGCGAAGAGAAAAAGGAACTTCGGCAAATATGATGACGTTGTGACTCCTGTTGCCGAAGATATGATGGATGAACTTCTTCGACTAGACGCTGAATTCTTCGTAAAAGGCAGTTATGCGGAACATAGTACTCGCGCTATAAATAATGAACGGCTGACGATAGATAATATACTGGGTAGCTCTTGAAGTTTTGTTGCTCCAAGGATTGTATCTTGTGTGTAGTAAACATAATCTATATTGTAAAGTTACTATTTTTCAGTGCCAAGCCCCCGGGCGTTTTGATGGCGATATTTTTCTCTTGTTATAATGCGAGGTTGTCCCAAGGCAAGATAATTTATATTTGTACACTATTTTTGCGGGTGCGAACCCTGAGCTTTTCTGTTGATTGCTATTTTGCGATGTAGTTTTATTTGGCGAGGTACTTTATACCAAAGCGAGATATATATATTGTATCTTCTGGGTAAGAGCCCCCGAGCCTGTCGAAAAGATATATAATTCCACTATCTTTATTATATTGCAGCACCGCGAGGCCGCCTCATTAAAAACCTTTCCCGGCCCCACTCGGTGCCCCGAAAAAGGAAAAGAGTGCGTATGAAAACTCGCGAGCGTTTCTGTACATTGTATGTTTACAGAGGAGACTATATTTCGGCATCTAGGCGTAGAAGCGCTTGAGCTGTGCCACGTTCCAAGGATTTGGCTCAGCAATCCCCGTCTTCTTGTCCTTGAGTCTGTATGCTCCTCCTTCGATTACCTCTGTGACTATGTAAGGTCCAAGCCATGGTGACTCGAGTTTTTCATGACTTTTTTGATTTAGTCGCAAAACCAAGTCGCCAACTTGGAAAGACCTCGGTCGCAGTCGTCGACTATGGTAATTTTTCAGGTCCTGTTGATACTTGGCAACTCGTGACAGGACTTCATCTCGAGCTTCATCAAGTGCGTCGACATCATCTTCTAAAGCTTTTCTCGAAGTTTGTTCATCGTATTCTGTAACTCTTGGAGCATCATGTTCTATTTCTATCGGCAATACTGCTTCAGCTCCATGGACCAGGAAAAACGGCGTCTCCTGCGTCGCCGTGTTTGGTGTTGTTCGAATACTCCACAACACACTTGGCAACTCCTCTGGCCAAGTATGCCGAGCTTTTTCCAATGGTCCCAACAAGCGCTTCTTGATACCATTGCAGATAATGCCATTGGCTTTCTCGACTTGACCATTGGTCTGTGGATGTGCGACAGACGCAAAACTCAGTTTGATGCCCACTTCTGCACAATATGCTTTGAACTCTTTGGAAGTAAAGTTACTGCCGTTGTCTGTGACGATGCTGTGAGGTACTCCAAATCGAAAGACGATGCTTTTCACAAACTTGATTGCCGACGCGCCGTCTGGTGAATTTATCGGCTTTGCTTCTATCCATTTAGTAAATTTGTCGACAGCAACGAGCATATACTCATATCCACCTGGCGAAGCTTTGTGTAGTTTTCCCACCATATCGAGACCCCACTGAGCAAAGGGCCAAGACAATGGGATTGGCATCAGTTCTGCTGCCGGAGAATGAGGTTTGGCGGCGAATCTTTGACACGCGTCGCAAGTTCGCACTATTTCCTTCGCGTCCTCAATTGCAGTTAACCAATAAAATCCCGCTCTGAAGACTTTAGTCGCGATAGCACGGCTGCTTGCGTGATGCCCGCATATTCCTTCGTGTACATCTTTCAGGATGATCCGTCCTTCTTCGGGTGTAACACATCTCTGTAGCACGCCCGAGATACTTCGCTTATACAACTCCCCTTTTACTACAGTAAAAGCTTTAGATCGCCTAATGATTCGCCTTGCTTCAACTGGATCATCGGGTATTGTTCTCCCCTTGTTTGATCAAAGCGTAGAATGGCAGCGCCTTTTCTCCTAGCCTGGCGACGAATCTGCTTAAAGCTGCGACTCGCCCCGTCAGCTGTTGTATTTCTTTCAACTTTGTTGGCTTCCTCATAGTTACGATGGCCTGTATTTTTTCGGGATTAGCTTCGATCCCTCTTGCTGATACTAAGAATCCAAGAAGGTTCTCCCGCAGGAACGCCAAAGGAGCACTTTGTCGGGTTTAACTTGAGGCAAAACTTGTCAAGGTTGTCGAAAGTTTCCTTCAAATCTTCGATCAGTGTTGACCCCTTCTTTGATGTTATCACGACATCGTCGATGTAGACTTGTACATTTTTCCCAATCTGTGTTGCAAGGCACTTCTGCATCATCCGCTGATATGTTGCTCCCGCGTTTTTCAAACCAAAGGGCATTGTTTTGTAACAAAACAAGCCGTAAGGTGTTATGAACGCTGTTTTGGCCTCATCATCTTCTTTTAGTCTGATCTGGTTATAACCAGAGTATGCATCCAAGAAGGAAAGACGTTCACATCCTGCCGTGGAGTCGATGATTTGATCGATCCTTGGGAGGGGAAAGTGATCCTTAGGACAATGTTTATTGAGACACGTAAAGTCGACGCACATGCGAAGGACTTTCGTGTGTTTCTTCGGCACCGTCATCAAGTTAGCTACCCATGTGGCTTCAGAGATATCTCTTTGATAAAACCAGCATCCTTAAGTCGATCTATTTCTGATAGCATAGCTTTGCGGTTTGGTTCCGAAAAACGCCGCAAGGGTTGTTTGATTGGTCTCGCGAGAGGATCCAAGTTGAGGTGGTGCTCGGCAAGTTCCCTGGGTACTCCTGGCATGTCAGCTGGACACCATGCGAAGGTTTTCCAGTGCTCACGGAGGAACTTGACGAGCGCGCTTTCCTATGCGAGGTCCATATTTGTTGCAATGGACGTCGTTTTCTTCGGGTCCGTCGGGTGGATTTGCACTTCTTTTGAGTCCTTCGCTGTGTTAAAGGTTGGTTCCCTGAGCGGCCTCCCTGTGTCTGGCAAAACATCATAATCAGTTTACCTTGGCGCCATATATTCTGCTTGCATCCCGAAGGTTTCTGACAGTTGATGAAAATCTCTGTCGCATTTGTCAGCTAACGCAAAGCTTTCTTTGACTGTGATTGGTCCTTTGGGTCCAGGTAACCTCCACAGTAAATACGTATAATGAGGTACCGCCATAAACCTAGCATACGCTGGTCGTCCCAACAAAGCATGATATTGCGACGGGAAATCCACAACTTCAAACTCCAATTTCTCTATCCTGTAATTTTCTCAGGTCCCAAACTGAACGTCGAGATTAATCTTGCCCAACGGATAACTTGGTTTCTCTGGCGTGATCCCGTGAAAACGTGTGTCAGTTGGTGCTAGATTTGCTAGGGATATGTTCATCTTCCTTAGTGTATATGCGTACATAAGGTTTAAGCTGCTGCCGCCATCTATGAAAACTCTCGACACGTCGAAGCCAGCAATTACTGCGGGTAAAATAAGTGCGGATTGCCCAGGTCGAGGAACCTGCTGCGGGTGATCTGCAATTGTGAAGTCGATATCCTGTCCCGACCAATTTAGGTAGTCGACTGTTGGTGGGGGCATCTTTTCTGCCATGAATACTTGCCGCGAAATTACTTTCTGCGCCCTGTTAGAGGGCCTAGCTTTCTGAATCATCAAGACTCCGCCATTAGAATTAGGATCAACATACGGAGGTGGTTGTGGTGCTGCCGCTATTCTGAGCTGGTGCCGATTCTCGTCTGTAATCGCGGGAGGAGGTGGGAGATGTATCTCGCTCCTTGGTCCCTGGTGATTTCTATTCATTGCTTGGGTATTTGCAATTCCTGCGACTCGCAACATTGCCTGAAAGTTGCGGCAGTCTTTTTGGAGATGTCCTGACTGTCTCTTTCCGTTGCTATCGAGAAAAAAGTGCATCTGACACGGTCCGTTCATCATCTCCTCGGGGGACACATAGGGTCTTTGAAACCTTGATCCACTATTTTGCCTGTGACCGCGAGAATCACCTCTATTGTCGCCTTGTTGTTCATTACTTCTTTGGTAGTCATCTCGACTATTTCCTCCAGGATTTCCTCGGAAGCCAGCCGATATGTGGCCGGGAGCGTCGTTGTTGTAGAACTGGCGGGAAAATCGCCTTCTATTTTGAAAATTTCGACCGCGGTCCTCTTCTGGCGACCTGTGTCGCTTGTTATATATTGCGTCTTCTCCATCTGCCCACTTGTTGGCTATCTCCATTAGTGCTGATATTGTCTTGGGGTTGGTTCTCCCTAAGTCCTCGATGAAATCTCCCCGTCGGATTCCTGCCACGAACGCGTCTATTGCTCTCTCGTCAGATATATCTTCTGCCGAGTTTTTAATAATGTTCCACCTCTGTATATATTTTCTTATCGATTCGTCGTGTTTCTGTCGGCACGCCCTCAACTCTTCCAATGACGCAGGTTTCTTGCAGGTGGATCGGAATTTTCTCACGAAAATATCTTCAAAACTATCCCAGCTGTCGATGGAACCTGGGGAAAGTTTCTTTATCCAAGATCTCGCGGCACCACTCAGGTGGACTTGGATACTTTGCATGGCTGTTGCTCTGGTTCCTCCTACCAGCTTCACCACCTCGAGATAATCAACGAGCCAATCCTCGGGATCCTGCAGACCGTCGAATTTTTTGAAATTCTCGGGTAACTTAAACCCTTTTGGTACTCGAGTTTTTCGGACTCGTCTCGTAAAGCATGGAAGCCCGCACAGATCTTCATCGGCAACTTCTGGTGAATGCCGATGTTCTCTTCTTTCTTGCCGCGCTCTGTCTACCCTTGCTTGAGCCGCCGTATCTCTTGCCCCACTTGTTCTTGGTGGATCTTGCCCTGCAGCAGTAGGTCGTGGACTATTTTGCCTTGCAGTTCCTTCGGGAGGTGTAGCTGTGAATGTTGTTCCCATGACTCCAACTCCAGCCATTGCCATATTGAACAATGCTTCTCTCGGGTCTCCGAGGGGTGGTCTGGACGCGAGGATGTAAGCTTGCGTTGCCATGTATCCTGCTTCTGGCGTTTTCGGGATGATATTTCCCCTTGTATCAATCGACATGAAAGACATGTCGAGATTTTGAATTATGTTGCCTCTCTCTCGCTGGGTATATTTTGCAGCCGAGATATTGCCCTCCTCCGAGCTTCTCTGTGACTATCTCCCGAAGTTCCTGATTGTCGACTGAGCTCTGCTCGACGCCTGCTTGACGCGGATGCTGCCTCTTTTCTTCTATTCAGGGATGTTGTTTCTTTTTTCCAACTCCCTACTCACACGAGCAAGTCTATATTGATAGGCTTGTAATTCCTCGGCAGTAGCTGTGGTGGTCATTGGTTCTGAACCATCCATGGCTCTTGCAGCCCTATCCCACGCTGCTTGCGGGAGTTGGACTCTTTCGCGAGGTGAGGTCCCAACATATTTGGTGCCTAAGCCTCTTCTGAGATCAGCGGGATCGACGTATGGGTTTCCCAAATCATCAAAAGCCTCTGACGTCTCTGGTTCTGCTCGGCTTGCCTCTTCAATTGCATACACTTGATGATATTTTGAGTATTGATTTTTGTCGGGATTGGTGACACCATCATAAAGATTGGTGAAGACCTTTCCGATGGCAGCTGATTTGTCGATGAAGCTGTCGACGCTGTCGGAGTCGCTGCTTATAAAGGAGTCCGCAGTCGACCCGAAGGATGTGTCGCTGAAGATCTTGATGAACTTTTCGCTTGCCTTGGTGTCGATGAAACGTGGTGACGAAAACTCTTCATCACTTGTCGAAAAGTCAGAATCGATCGCTAAAAATTTCGACGAGATCGGAACTTCGAGACGATAAGATCCTTCCTTGTTGACACTGAATCGGAATTCTCCGAACTTCATAACGATGGGCTCCTCCAGATACGCACATGCATCCAAACGGGAGGGCGGGTGAGGAATAAAATCGACTAGATCAGTTTTTTCCTGTTTACCTCGATCCATCGCATTGCTTGCTACCGACGAAGTCGACGATTCTGGACGTGCCATCGAGATCAGCTCCTTGCAACCTCTAGATCCCACAGACGGCGCCAATTGACAAGGTATTAACTTGTCAATGCCTACAGATTGTAGACTAGGGTTTCGTTAGATGTAGAGGGCAAGTAGATCTCGAAGGTTTCAGCCAAAAAGTACTCGACGATGTAAAAACTAGGGTTTGAAAGACAATGATTCGATGCTTTCTGCGTCCCTTGACTCCCCCTTATATAGGAGGTGGAGCCGAGGGTTTCGTATTGTACAAGTTACAGAGTCCGGGTAGGTTTCTAACTCCTCCCGCAAGATTACAAATAATGCTTCCTACTACAACTCTAGCTTTCCTTAACAATATCTTGGGCTTCCGAACCTTCTTATTCTTCGGGTAGTGGGCCTTCAGTAAACCCCGGGTACCATCATCCGCAGGCCCATTGGGGATGCCTATGTCAGCTGTCGCCATTACAAACATACGCACGATCCAGCAAATATATTTGCGATTACTACAGGGTCATCGAATGAGCAAACTGACCTGATCCCTCAGTTGCCTTCGAGAAACAAAAATCTTCGGATAGGCCTACGGTCCCTTAAAATATAAACTATCGACTCGATATGATGTTATAGAAAGAACATCGATGGCATGGGATGTTAAAAAAGAACATCATCATTTCAATACAAGGTTCTCTTCAAGATAGGAGAGCGATTCAATTACAGTAATTACAAAAGCACACTATGTGCTAGGATACTCGAAAATCTCTGTCATGATGAGGTTGCTTGACCCGCCTGATTCTTCAAGTCTCTTTCAGTACCTGCCTCCATCCTAGAGATAACAATATAAGCAGGATGCCTAGCTACGGGGTTGTACTGATCAAGTTTTACGTTGGCGTTTTCTATGGACTCTAAATCTAGGACCGGATGACAAGCTAGCTAGCACAGACGCAAACGCCAGTTCAGCTCCAGCTAGCAAGAAGTTCTTTGTGTACCAATGATTGAATTCTGGCAGGATTCTTGAATCGAGTCATCAAAGCTATCAGAATCTCGGGAGCTGGATCAAGAGGTAACATGGTCTTCCACACCATGGTCATATGAGCATGGTACTTGTCAAAGTAATAATATAACTTTTCCACCCGATACTCGAACTTTGCCACAATTATGGCTTTCAATCTATTCGACCATAGTGAGCACTTCGGGTGTGACATATCGGTCATTGCTGCAATCTTCTCGTGGACTCGCGTGTTTTCCTCTAATTCGTTGAAAGCAACGACTGTCGAAGGAAAGGCAAGTTAGGACAAAGTTTTTTCTAAGAAAAATATAAGGAAACAAAAAGGCGTCGATTGCTTACAACTTAAGATCTCAGTAGCTACACGCAGACGATCCAGAGCATGCTGTTCGACTGTGATGCGTGCAGTTAACACACGTCCGTTGGGAACCCCAAGAGGAAGGTGTGATGCGTACAGTAGCAAGTTTTCCCTCAGTAAGAAACCAAGGTTTATCGAACCAGTAGGAGCCAAGAAGCACGTTGAAGGTTGATGGAGGCGAAGTGTAGTGCGGCGCAACACCAGGGATTCCGGCGCCAACGTGGAACCTGCACAACACAATCAAAGTACTTTGCCCCAACGTAACAGTGAGGTTGTCAATCTCACCGGCTTGCTGAAAACAAAGGATTAACCGTATAGTGTGGAAGATGATGTTTGTTTGCGAAGAACAGTAAAGAACAATTGCGATGGGATTGTATTTCAGATGTAAAGAATGGACCGGGGTCCACAGTTCACTAGTGGTGTCTCTCCCATAAGATAAATAGCATGTTGGGTGAACGAATTACAGTTGGGCAATTGACAAATAAAGAAGGCATAACAATGCACATACATATATCATGATGAGTACTATGAGATTTAATCAGGGCATTACGACAAAGTACATAGACCGCTATCCAGCATGCATCTATGCCTAAATAGTCCACTTTCAGGTTATCATCCGAACCCCTTCCGGTATTAAGTTGTAAACAACAGATAATTGCATTAAGTATGGTGCGTAATGTAATCAACACAAATATCCTTAGACAAAGCATCGATGTTTTATCCCTAGTAGCAACAGCACATCCACAACCTTAGAACTTTCACAATCGCTTTGTCCCCAGATTCAATGGAGGCATGAACCCACTATCGAGCATAAATACTCCCTCTTGGAGTTACAAGTATCAACTTGGCCAGAGCCTCTACTAGCAACGGAGAGCATGCAAGAAGATAAACAACATATATGATAGATTGATAATCAACTTGACATAGTATTCAATATTCATCGGATCCCAACAAACACAGCATGTAGCATTACAAATAGATGATCTTGATCATGATAGGCAGCTCACAAGATCTAACATGATAGCACAATGAGGAGAATACAACCATCTAGCTACTGCTATGGACCCATAGTCCAGGGGTAAACTACTCACACATCGATCCGGAGGCGATCATGGCGATGAAGAGCCCTCCGGGAGATGATTCCCCTCTCCGGCAGGGTGCCGAAGGCGATCTCCTGAATCCCCCGAGATGGGATTGGCGGCGGCGGCGTCTCTGGAAGGTTTTCCGTATCGTGGCTCTCGGTACAGAGGGTTTCGCGACGAAGGCTTTAAGTAGGCGGAAGGGCAGAGTCGGAGGAGTCACGGGGGCCCCACACGCTAGGGCCGCGCGGGCCCCCTCTAGGCCGCGCCGCCCTAGTGTGGCGGCGCCCCGTGGCCCCACTTCGTTTCTCCCTCGGTCTTCTGTAAGCTTCGTGGAAAAATAAGCCCCTGGGCGTTGATTTCGTCCAATTCCGAGAATATTTCCTTACTAGGATTTCTGAAACCAAAAACAGCAGAAAACAGCAACTGGCTCTTCGGCATCTCGTCAATAGGTTAGTGCCAAAAAATGCATAATAATGACATATAATGTGTATAAAACATATGAGTATCATCATAAAAGTAGCATGGAACAAAAGAAATTATAGATACGTTTGAGACGTATCAGACTGCTGTGGCAAGATCGCTCTTCTTCTTCACTAATGCAGCCATGGCATGGAGCCCAACCATGTCTTTCTCCAATTGAGATATTCGATTGCGCGGAAAGAAGTCGAAGGCATCTGCAGCAAGTTGTTTAATATGCATCCTCAGAAAATCAACAAGGAGAAATCATCAAATTCAGGAAACTCCCATCGGAAACGATCAAAAGCTTTTCATTCAAAGAAATGCTATGTTAAAAGTTGAGTGCTGGCAATAGAGCCAGCATAATTCATTATAGAGCAAAAGGACGAGATAAATGCGTTCAAGTTACAACTAAGCAAATTAATAGACTCAAGGTGCCTGAGTTTGCGCAGATGAGCTTGGAGCAGTCTGTGATGCAGATTTCTTCTTTTCGTCGTCAACTAGCTTGAGGAGCTAGCTTGCGCATATGCATGCTGATTCATTCAAGGGGCCAAGATCGACAGGAGAACTATCCGCGTCTGTTGGTAACACTTTTTATAGTTGCTCCAATTCAGATTTAAGACCATGCCCCATCAAGAGCTGAAAAGCAAGAACCGCTCCATAAAGGCGAGAGCGACGCTTCAATACCTCAATGGCGCTGCTGGAGTCGGCGAAGAAGGTGTTCGCAAGCTCTCCAAGAGTCTTGTTCTGGTCCAGCTTGGGTACCATCAACGAGAACAACTTCGACAAAGCTCCCTTGACCTTCTTCAAAAGCTCTTGGATCTGATCACTAAATTCCACAACAAAGGAAAGGGCATCCGACATGGAATCCATCCTAAGCTTGTTGGTACGGTCGATAGGAATGTCGGCAGTACCTAAAAATATTACGGAAAGCAATTCATTACAACGACAAAATACCGCAAGAAAAAGGAAACAAACAGGGCGAAGAAGTCTTACCTAGCAAGCTCTCCATGGATTTGCGAAGAGCACCCTATTTCTTGTCCACTTGATCATAAGCTTCAAGCTTCGACTCCTCCTCCTCCTTCATATTTTTTTCCAGCTTCTTCAGCTCCTGCTTTAGGCTCGTATTCTCTTTCTGAGCTTTGGCTGCCAGCCTGTTTTCTTCTTGCATTTGATCAGACGAAGACTTGGCAGTTTCACGGAGTTGAGAGTTCTCTGCTTGCAAGTGCACGAATTGATCAGCAAAGTCCACCACAATATCGACTGCGGCGTGAATTGGTTGCAACAAAGGAATTGAAGGATTGTGTCAGAATATGCAACAAGCACATCATAACCTATACTCAGCTTTGATCAGCCAAATATCGGCTCTGGGGCTGCTGGGTGCGGACTATTAAAAGGAATACTTACATGATCATTTGACGACGGAGGAATGGAAGCGCTTGGTGAAGGGGCAACCGAAGAAGCTTTGACCTTGGCCACATCTTTCCTTGGAGGGAGAGGAGCGACAGCTTCATCTTCGGGAGATAAGGGCATCGACTCCTTCATCGATTCGGGATTGTCAGAGCTAATCTTCGTCTTCTTCAGAGGAGGAGCGTATCTGTCTTCATCAGAACTGTTCGAAGAAAACATAGACTATGATGAGGAGAATATTGCCAGAAAGTATTAAGGAAGAAACATAAGGGAAGAGAAACATACGGAATTGATAGCAAGTCATCTTCGTCAGCGAAGAAACCCGATGATCTCTTTGGAGCTGGGGGAGCCGAAGCTTCACGAGAAGGTTCACGAGGAGGACTTACATTAGCATCATCATCGTTGCGTCCGCTAGGACTCGACTCTGGTTTTTCAATTAAATCTTCATCGACTCTCCTGTGACGCTTGGAAGCGAGAAGTGTGTCATCCTCGTGTGCTTCATCACCCGAAGCATGACTGTCTTCAATCACATCGGGGTTATCCTCCGTTTTTAGATATGTCATCATCTTCGGGAGCTGCTCCACTTTCGGGTGTTGGAGGATAGCACTGAACGAGGGTAGAAAGGTGTCTAGACAAAGGAAAAGTATTGGTTTCGAGTGCAAAGGATGAAGTCGATTTCAAGACAATTAAGTAATTATCTCGGAAGGGAGATGACTAAGGCTATAAGGAGATTGAGCCGAAGTCATGGCTATGATGTCCCTCTGGCCGAAGCAAGTCAAGCGTCTCATTTCATCCCGAAGCTCGCTCTCCATAAAATCAGCCAAGCTAATCCGCATCTTATCACTGGAGCCAGTATACATCCAAAGTTGATGGCTCCTCGATATCACTGGTTGCACCCGACGCTTCAGGAACAAGGCAACAACTTCGGTTCCACACATCGTTTGACCTCGTGCACTCTTCAGAGCTAAGATCTTTTCGTACAGTTGGTCGGCCACCTCGCTCTCTTCGGCAGTCAAAGTGTTTTGCCAAGACTTCTTGAGCACTGCCTCGAGAACGTCGTCGAACGGCGGTAGGTTGGAGCGGTGGCGTGTCGCTGGGCGGTCCCTAAGGTAGAACCTCTTTTGTCGCTAGCCCTGGATAGACTCCCTCATCGGAAAATTGAAGTAGCTGACTTCCTTTCTGACGACGAAGCCAACTCCACCGACCACATCGGGACCTTCGCCTCCGCTGTGGCGCTTGACATAGAAAATCTTCCGCCTAAAACCCCAGTGGGGATCAATGCCGAGGAAGGCCTCGCATACAGTGATGAAAATGGTCAGATGGAGGATAGAGTTTGGGGTCTGCTGCCAAAGTTGGATCCCATAGGATAAAAGCAGGCAGCGGAGGAACTCGTGGGCTGGAAGAGAAATCCCACGCTGCAGAAAAGCAGAGAACATAACGGTGAAGCCCTTTAGGGGCTTTGGGCGAGAGGCAGAACCTGGATGAGCAAATTCTGACTCATCGGAAGAGATGAGCCCTAGCGCGACCTCAGCTTGTTCTCGTCGTGCTTCAAGATGGTGGACGCCGCCTAGTCGAGGATAGAGTTTGGGGTCTGCTGCCAAAGTTGGATCCCATAGGATAAAAGCAGGCAGCGGAGGAACTCGTGGGCTGGAAGAGAAATCCCACGCTGCAGAAAAGCAGAGAACATAACGGTGAAGCCCTTTAGGGGCTTTGGGCGAGAGGCAGAACCTGGATGAGCAAATTCTGACTCATCGGAAGAGATGAGCCCTAGCGGGACCTCAGCTTGTTCTCGTCGTGCTTCAAGATGGTGGACGCCGCCTAGTCGAGGTTGGCGGCGGCGCCCGCTTTGCGCGATGCAGATGACTCCTTGGCCTTGGCCATGCTTGCAGTGGCACCGGAACTAGCGGTCGCCCTCTTCTTGCCCATGGTTGCGAGAAATCTCTTGGACGCAGAGGCAATGGCAAGATGAAAGCAAAGGTAGAAGATGAGCAGCGCGAGAGGCGTAAAAGGTTAAAACTAAAATGCCCCCTCTTATAAAGAGAAACGGATGTGGATCCTGGCCGTTAAATCCGCATCATGGGGAAGTGGACGATGATCTAATCGCACACCTGTCAAGAAGGGAGGGAAACCGGCGGCCCATTACCCCCACTACGCACGACAAACGAGGAAACGCCTCGGTCAACGCGCAAGGATCAGTCATTTCCTAACTGACCACGCAGATATAGGGTGGGCCTGTTAGGTCATGTCCTGTCAATCGAGCTACCGCAGAGGCCACGTCACGATGAAGTCACCAAAAGTATCGACTCCTCATTTGTGAAGCATCCGAAGGAATCTACGGCATTGAATTGCTCGAGTTGAGTCTACGCGCGGTTGCAAGCATCCGTCCCTAGACTCGGGGGCTACTCCCATCGGGAGCGCTGGATGCGCTCCCGATAAAAACTACTGGAGACGAAGGAAAACAAACTCGAAGGTTTCAGAAGATCCAGGGTCGAGCCCGGGGACTTGATCCTGAGTAAAGTAGTGTTGTTTTGCCATCAGCAGTTAACTAGCATCGATTTATCAAGTAAGACTAGGCACGTTACTTCTATCCCTTACGTACTATCATATTAAATGACTTCACTCGAAATTCTTTGAAGACCCGATATATAAAAAGGTATCGGATGATGAAGGTAATTCAGAAAGCATCGCATCAGAATCTTCGAGTAGAACAACTTGAGTCTACGCACGGTTGCATGCATCTGTCCCTAGACTCGGGGGCTACTCCCATCGGGAACGCTGGACGCGCACCCGATATCAAGCAGTTTCGACTTCAAGATGATGAAGAAGGATCAAGTATTTTCGACAACTATGGACATTCGGATGAAGGCAATTATAGTCCCTGCCCGAAGCTTTACTTCGGCCAGTCACTCGGGGTCTACTGATGTGGGCATTACCATTCGGGTAACCAACATTAGACTACCTCCTCCGGCCCAACTAGAGGCCCATGAAGATTGTCAAACAACCAAGGTGGGCCTATACGTCGGTTCCAGAGAAGGAGACTTATCTGAAGAAGGATTCTTGAGATACAAGGCAAGAAGACACTATACAAGGAAAGATTAGAATAGATCTCTGTGTAACCTAGCCGAGTCCGGATAGAACTCTTGGGACCTGGCCTGCTATATAAAGGCCATGAGAGGGTCTGCCGAAGGACAACTTCAACACGTAGATTCACCGCAAGTCATGAGCTAGAACCCTATAATCTTAGCCTCACGACGAGACAACTACCACAGCCTATCGGCTACCCCAATGTAACCCGATATATTCGATAATCAAGATCAGACAAGCATGAAGTAAGGGTTTTACCTCATCTAGGGCCCCGAACTTGGGTAAATCTCTCTGTCTCCCCATTTGTTTGATATCTGATGTCTCATCTCAGCGTGCAGGATTCCGTCAACCCTAAGCCCCTCATGGTGGGCATTACAACCGTGCACCCCAAATGTATTTGGGACGCGCCAGACAAAGTTTCGTTCCCAGCCGCGCACCCCAAAGGCTCTATCCGTTCTAGAGGGGATGCTCCGGGCACGCCGGACACAACGAGAAGCGAGGCGGGGATTGGCGGGACCGATGCGTCAGCGACTTATGAACGAAGCGTCGCAGCTTTGCCTTAATGGCGATGGAGGGGCAGGCGAGACGTCACGTCGGTGCTGCGTAGCCTCCACATGTCGCCGACGTTCGCACGCCACCGCGCATTCCCGCGCTTTCTTCCCGCCATTTCTAGTCTGTTCCCGCGCTATGTTCCCACCTCTTCTAGTGACGCCGACGTCTATAAAAGGCCTCCCCCGCTCAATGGTAGTCACCACAGCCGCCGACACCCCTTTCTCTGCCGCAAGCACAACCCTCGTCGCATACACACCACCTGCCCAATGATGAACCGCACCGGCGTCGGTCAGTTCCCTCCACCACTGTCTCCACCACCACCTCCAGCACCGCAGTTTGACGTCGACCCGGAAGCTGCGGAGAATGAAGCGTGGGAGGAGGCGCGTTGGCGGACACCATAGCGGTGTTCGACGATGCCACAACGGCAGAGGCGCGGCAGCGCCGGGCGGAGGAGATGGGCGAGCGGTGGCGTGCAGAGCGGGAGCGCCTGCACATGGAGCGGGATCTCCAGTACCATGAGCGGCGGGAGGCGATTGAGCAGCGGCGACAGGAGGCGCTGGAGCGTCAGCGGCGGGAGGCACAGGAGCATCAGTTGCGGGAGGAGGAGGCGGCAACGGAGGTGGCCTGGGGGCGCGGACGGATGCGTTGGCGGCGGAGGTGGATGCGTTGGAGGCGCAAATGGAGGAGGAGGAGGACGACGATGACTTCGACTGGTCCGACGACGACGGGCCGCACCCGGACGAGGCGGCGGATCAACAACGAGCGCTCGTCGAGTCTTTCGAGTCGCAGAAGAAGCTACATGACCACACCCGTGCCCGCGAAGATAAGCAGATTCATCGCGCCGTCGAACTCTCCCTCCAGGCGGCGCAACAGGGGAGGGCAGGCGACGACATGCTGATGGAGCACCGACGTCTTCTCGTCACCCTCCGTAGGGAGAGGCGGCGCCCGGCGCAGGAGCTGCGACGGAGGGGAGGCGACGATGGGGCGGGGGCGTCAAACGCATCGCCCGGCGGCCCGTAGGCTAGGGTTAGATACCTAGCCGTTTTCATTTAAACTTGTAAAATATAATTAAATTTAAATAAAAATATTTATTTTCGTGCACTTTTATTTATTTAGGAGTGCGTTTGGGGATGCGGGCTGAAGAGCCATGTCCCCAAACTTGATAAAAAAAAGTAGAAAATGCATCCCAAAGCTCGATTCGGGAACGTTTGGGACGATTTGGGGACGTGGCTACAAGCGTTATGAGCACCAAAGGAATGCGGGTTTCGAACAAATCCATGACCGAAAAGAAAATACAGTAGAAAAGTTCTCGTTGCCTCGCTCGAAGAACCCTAACTCGCTACTCGCTAGTGGAACTAGCGCCGCCGCCTCCTCGAGCTCGCCGCGTAGCCGCCTACCGGTATAGCCACGCCCACGCTTGTTGGAGCTTGCTCCGCCGCCGCCCGCAAGCTAGCTGTCTCGGTACCTCGTAGAACTCGTTGGGCGGCTGTGCCGCTTCTTGCTGGCCGATCTCCCCCCGCCTCACTGCCGCGATTCATCACACATCGGCCATCGACGCTTCGTCCTAGCAGGTCGCTCCGCCGCTGCATCGCCTGCCCCTCACTGGCTCTCCGCGCGGTTCCATCCTTCAGGGTATGGTCACTTCAGTAGTCCGTCTCTGACTGTGTCAGTTCAATTGAATGTAGGTAAAAAACTGCTATAGCTTGAATTGATGCATTTTGGTTTAAACTTATCATTAAATTAACAGACCATAGAGACTTTATTTGTATTTCACAGTCACATCCTAAAATAGCTCCAGAATTTGTATCGATTCTGCAATTTTTGTTATGACTTAATATGAGGTAATTTTTTATATGATTGTAGGATCCTAATCTTGGCCTGGGGCTTTGTCGATTCTTAGCTCTGGCACTGGTAGCTACGTCAGCCCGACCGCTATCATCCAACGCTAGCAGGGTATGCGTGTTCTTATGTTGAATCTGCACACATCCGGTAAATTTAGCACTGAATTTATTCGTGCGTTCTGCTGATTGCTAGCTGGGAGTTCCTCTTGCTGCTGACACCTGACATAAGAATGTAACCTTTGCAGTCTTCAACGCTACAGGAGACAATTTATAGATATTACTGTTGGTTGATTGCTGTTTGCACGTGACGACAACTCTGCTGAGATTACTACTTGTTACTGAATCGTCAAAAAGATTTGTTATTGGAGATGCTTGCTGTTGAAGATTACAAGCTGCAGTTTGAATTAATTGGTTGAAAAAGTTGTATCTCTCAGTAATGGTACCTGCGCACATTGGACGGCCTCCTTAGCTAATTAATCTTCTACACTCGGCAATCCGGCACATAGTCTGATCCTGTTGGATTCAGTTAAAAACATTGCCCATCTACCATGTCATTTGCCGGTGTGTCTCTCGTTGGCGACGACAGGGCCATTGGCCACTCCATCGACGTTGCCACACCCAGCGGGTACCACCTTCTTGTGGTCAACGGCTACTCGCGGACCAAAGAAGCTGCACCCAATGGCACGATGATTAGCTCTCTACCTTTCATGATAGGAGGCCATTGTTGGTGTATTCGCTACTATCCTAATGGTTACAGCTCCAGGTGTGCTGACTATGTATCTCTCTTTCTTGTCCTTGTTGATAAAAACATCTCGACAGCTCTGAAGGTGCATAAAAGATTTAGCTTCGTCGATGAGCTTGAGAAGCAAGATTCAGTACATATTCGTGCAAAAAAGCCAAGAAACTACTCCAGCACTGATTCATCTTGGGGTCACAAGAAGTTCATGAAAAGAGATGAGCTTGAGAAATCAAAGCATCTAAAGAACGACTGTTTCACCATTCGATGTGACCTCACAGTTGCCACCATTGTTGATATGTTCATCAAGGTACCGCCCTCTAGCATACAGCAACATATGAGTAACCTCCTCCTATCCAAGGAGGGCACTGACGTGACATTCAAGGTTGGCGGTGAGACGTTTGTCGCCCACCGGTGCATGCTTGCGGCTCGGTCTATGGTCTTCAAGGCAGAGCTCTTTGGCCCCATGAAGGAGGGAAAAATAGCAAGTGTCATACATATAGAATACATGGAAGCAAAAGTGTTCAGGGCCTTGCTTAGCTTCATTTATACTGACTCAATGCCTATGATGGAGGTAGGTGTGGTGGAGAAGGAAGAAGAAGCCCATGAGGCATTGTGGCTGGAACACTTGCTTGCAGCAGCAGATAGATACGATCTTCAAAGGCTGAAAGTGCTATGTGAACAAAAGTTGTGTGAACATATCAACATGAGCTCGGTGACTACTATTCTTACTCTAGCTGAGCAGCACAACTGTCGTGGATTGAAGGACGTATGCTTTGATTTCCTCAAGACTCCTGCTAATTTGAAAGCGATAACAGCAGCTGACGGCTTGGAGGACATAACTAGAACTTGTCCCTCTCTTCTAAAGGAGCTAATTGCCAAGCTTGCTTTCTAAAAGTGGCAAAAAAAGGTCAGTAATTCATTGTACTCTTTGAAGATACTACTCTGAAATCTATGTTCTAGGTTGCAGTCTTGTTTTTTCTTGCCGACGTTTGATGTGCATTCATCATGTGCTATAAAGACGCTTAACTTGGATGCATTGTGTGCATCTTTCCTTGATTTAAGTTTCCTTATTTATATAGATATAATGATTGCACTGTCTTTTCTCATTCAGTTACAACATGAGCTTTCTTTTTGTTTCTATCAGGTGGCAGTTCAGGTTGAGAAACGCATGGTGATGGGTGGCTTGTAGCTAGATGATGCCATTTAGTTCTCAAAATATATCATTGCCAATCCTGATTCCCTTTAGGATTATCAGTAATATTTTGTACTACTGTTAGTTTTATTATTCAGAGCATGTCATCAACTTTCTGAAATTCGGTTTTGGTTAGAACTGCTACGCAGTTAGATGGACATATCTGTCGTATCTGTTCGGCGATTTTAATCCAAGCTTCTTGACTTGAATTATTTTCAGATTCAGTCAAGCTAAGATGTAGATTTAATTAGTCATGCCAATTGGATGATCATGATTTTTCTTTTCACTTTGACTAATCTCAGAATATCTTGGGAACCCCATTTACTAATGTAATTAAACAGCAAGTTGCTATTGCTGTCGGTACCAATCACCAACTGTGACACTTCATTCGTTTGTTACACACAAAAGATGAATTAGTATCGTTGTACTGTACCTTCTATTATTCCCTGTGGCAATGATCATCTCCTACCCTTCAAATGCCACTCTGCATCAGTTCAGTCCTGCTGCCAGATTGACGCATGTCATCAATTTGCAGAAGTAGTTCAGCCATCTTCATGTTGTGGTTGCGGGTTAATTGGTCATATATTCATCTCCTTGTACACTCTTCAATCAAAAAATAAAATAAACTCTGTTCGTCTCCCTTGACAAGTACCCCTTCTAACTCAGACCCCGCGTGAACGAACTCCATAATCATACCGTTCCAAGCAACATAATTTGTCCGTGTCCTGATTGAGACCGGCCGGCTGGCTAGTTTTCACGTTAAAGCTGTTTGTACACGCGTGTTTGTAGCTTTGGTAGCATTGTATTTCAGTGTCCGTTTAGAATCCGTTGTGGTCTTGCCTGTTCGTGCGTGTATATACATTGCTACCCGGCAGGTTGTGTGGCAAACATCGACGGAAGCAACAAGGAAACAGAGAAAAGCAGCTGCTCGTCAACCGATCGTGAACTCCGGCGACAGGTACAGGACCATCGACAGAGTTTCCCAAACTTGGAGGCAGGGGCAAGGAAGACGAGCGCAGCAGTACTCACCCTCTCTAGCAGCGTGCTCTAGATCAGGTTCCAGTTATATTCTGCCCGCCATCAGCCATGACACTGGCCGGCGTATCTATCGTCCGCTACGGCAAGGCCGCCGGCCACGCCACCAACGCCTCCGCGACCAGCGGGTACCACCTGCTTGTGGTTAGCGGCTACCGGCTTTCTAAAGCAACTACACCTAATGGTACCAAGATGACCTCTCCCCCTTTCATAGTAGGAGGTCATCGTTGGTGCGTATGCTACTATCCTAACGGCAGTGGCGTGGAGTCTGCCGGCCATATATCCCTCTTTCTTCACCTTGCCGATGAAGATGTTAAAAAGGATTTGAAGGTGCGGTTCAAATTTAGCTTCGTCGGCATGCCCGAGAGGCAAAAGTCGACATATACTCGTGCCACCAAGCCACAAAGCTTCAATTGTCTTACGCCTTGTTGCGGTTACGCGAAATTCGTCAGCATAGACTCCCTAGAGAAATCGGACCATCTAAAGGATGACTCTTTCGTCATCAGATGTGACATCGCCATTGTCACCACGAGCGATCTCTTCATTGAGGTGCCACCTTCTAGCATACAACAACATATGGCCGAGCTATTGCAGTCCAAGGAGGGTGCTGACGTGACATTCAAGGTTGGAAGCCAGACGTTTGTAGCCCACCGGTGCGTGCTCGCAGCCCGCTCCGTGGTCTTCAAGGCAGAACTCTTTGGCCCAATGAAGGAGGGCACAACAACATCTGTCATCCATATTGAACAGATGGAAGCAAATGTGTTTAGCGCTTTGCTTAGCTTTATTTACACCGACTCGCTGCCCAAGATGGAGATAGACATGGTGGAGGAGGAAGGAGAAACCAAAGAATCACTTTGGCTGCAAGACTTGCTTGCCGCGGCAGATAGATACGATCTCCAAAGGCTCAAAGTACTATGCGAAGAGAAGCTGTGCGATCACATAGATGTGCACTCAGTCATGACTATTCTTGCTCTAGCTGACCGGCACAAATGTCACGGACTAACAGAGGTATGCCTCGAGTTCCTCAAGACTCGTGGTAATTTAGGAGAGATAACGGCGACTGACACCTTGGACTACATATCTATAACTCGCCCCTCTCTTATGAAGGAGCTCATTCCTAGCTGTGCTTCCTAAAATCGATAAGAACGGTTTGTTATTATTCCTTAAGCATTTCTTAAAAAAAAACTACATTAGAGTTATGCCCCCTATGTTGCAGCATCGTGGCACAATTTGATTTGCGCCTTCATGTTGTGTGTGCGGTAAGAGCATTTTAGTTGGATGTGTCGTATGCGGTTTCCCTAGATTTCTGCATCCTGTCATGTGTTGAACTGTTTCTTGAATCTTCTTGCCTCTCCTTCTTTCGGGCGGCAGCCCAGCAGGAAGCAAAACAATCATGGCCATGGGTGGCTTCCAAAGTCTAGCATTCTAACTACATGATGCTCCTCCGCTCTCAAAGATACTGTTTATGTTTTTTTACTCTCCCTATTTAAACATGTAGCCGAGAAGTTAGTATTTGATTTTAATGTGTATGAGTAATTTTGGGTCGCATCCAGACTAATTCATTCTCTTAGTTTTATACGATCTAAGGGCTAAAATACAGACAGTTACTCACTCTGTCAAAAAATACTTGGATTTCTAGATTTTGTTCTCAATCAAACTTTTTTTTAGAAAAATTGACCAACTGTATTTATAAAAGTAGCAACATTTATGACGTTAAATTGATATATTACAAAACTACATTTCTAGAGGGAACTTAATTAGTGTCATAAATGCTATTAATTTCTTACATAATTGGCCCATTATTTTGAAGTTTGATTTAAGGCAAAAGTTGTGAGTGCACTACTTATTCTCGGAGGGAGGGAGTACCTCTTAGTTATACACTATTTTATTATGCATATGGAAATTACTGTAATTTAGGTGTTAATTTGGGGTTTCCATCAGACATACTTGTTTTTTTTTCCCTTTTTGAGGGTCCATGAGATACCTGATGCTCAACCAGATGTGAATTTTTAGAGGGCCCCCGTGTTACATGTGATGGACTAAATACCAGAAGAAGTAGGAGTATTACCGTGTATCGGCTACGCTTAAATGCAGCAAACCTGAAAGCTGATTGTACTTGCCCTAGCGGACTAATAACTACTATATTAAACCTTAACAAATCCGATTTTTCTCAGAATTTTGGTTTACTTTGCTGATTACGTCATTTGTTGACACGTGTGATCTGCTGCATCCGGTTTATTTCGTGTGCACGTATGGGGACGTCTTGCATTTCTTTTTGATTTGGTCTCTGTCTGTTTCGCTATTTGGTGCGTTCAGTCCGTGTGTGCCTAGCGTTTTTCGTTCTGTTACCGCGGGGCCCGACTGTCTCCTACCGCTGTTACGCTCTGGCCTCTCGATTAGCGGTGGAGCGGCGATTTCCAGTATCACAACCTATCCACCGCTTTGACCGGTCATCTCTCCTCTACAACCCCCTCTAGAAAATTCTGGCCCTCCTCTACGGTCTAATCCTCCAATATTCTCTAATCGAGCGACAACAACAGAAGACGAGATGAAGTAGGTCGTCGGGTATGGTGGCTTCAGATTGGCCAGGATCGAGAAGCAATCGCTGATATGCTAGATCTTCTTTTCGTATGGGGGATTTTTTTTTGGAAGATTCACGTGCCCTCCTCTCTCCACAACTCCTAAATTCCTCCTGTTTCATCCCCTCCCCTTGCATCTTATCCCGTCTCCTCTCTCCGGCCTACCAGCAGAAAAACGGGGGCAGCCCTCCATGGCAGCCCGGGGGTGGACAAGATGGACGAGCTCCAGACCTCCCATCCCGTTCCTGCCTCTCTTTCTCTCTGGTTGAAGGCGAGCATGCTACAGTGGGGTGGACTCCAGTGCCGTCAGTGCGCAAGTCCGGCGGGGGCAACAAGAAATGGCCATGGCGTGCTCCGCTCTGGCCGACGCTCACGCGAAGCCGCCGTCCCACGCGGTGATCCACGCCGTCGACCAGTTCGTCTTCTCGACCTCACGGACTTCAGCGCCGCCAGTGCAAAAGTCCGGCGACGGCAGCAAGAAAAGGCCGCGGCGACCACACGACGTGCGCCCCGCAGGAACCTGCGGCTGTGGGACCTGCCGCAGTATGCCTTGGTCACCGACGAGGCCTCCTACTCCTCCCATCCTGTCCAGGTCGTCGTCCAGGCTGTGCTGCAGCCTGCAAGTTCTTCACCTCGCCAACGAAGGCGAGCACACAGGTACGCGGTTTCACTCCGTCCTGTTTATCTGCATCTTGCAATTTCTTATTCCTGTCTGCTGCCTGATGTGCAATTTAATCGCGGTGTCAACCTGCATCGAGCCATTGCAGAGGGTATAGAAGAAGGCTATTGAAGAATCCCCTTTTTCGTATGTCAGAACAGCTCCGGTTGCACAAAATCTGGGGATAACATAAGTGATGGATCTGTTCAAGTGGCAGAAGAAATTGTAGAGAACAAAAGTTTCTATGAGCTGCATTCACCCACCAGATTGTGTATTCACGGTCCTTGCCTCCAAGCCTTCTTGCGCCGCTACATCCAGCATATGGAGGCGGCGGTGGGACGGCTCAGGAGGTCCATCCTCTTCACCCATGTGCGTTGTTGCATCGGCGCATGTCTCCCACTGGAGGTGCTACACGCTCAGTTGCCCCACCATGGTGCGCCGCTTCCCCATCTTCTTCTCAACCTGTGCAAGCCGGCAGTGATGCACGAGTCCAGGCAACTACACAAGGGAAGGACTACATTATCTAGGTGATCTAGGGCGGCCCGTGGGAGGCCAGGCCAGACCGCACGAACAGAGGGTACAATGCTGGTCGCAATTTACTTCACATTCTTTGATCAGTCAGTGGCCTGTTAGTGATTCTAAGTTGATTTACTGTTATGGTGCTGATGTTTCTGCAGGAATATGAATACTGTAGATGGGCGTCTCGGCGGATTTCAGTATCGGCAAAGGTAAGAGAAAAGACGGGATGGGTTGCACCATGGCCACAAAAAAGTATGTACTACTTCCTTCATGATGTGACTATCTCTGAAAAATTGTAGTTGCACACACTACCAATAAAGGTACAGGTGCTGAGGGAAAAAAATTGTTAGTCTTTTCTTCTATTTTTGTTGTAACTAAATTACTCATCTCTTGATTCGATTTCCACACATGACTGTAGCCTCTAGCTGGCCAGATGAGCGTTGTGCTTGCTGCAAGAAGAGTGGTGTTAATATTACTAAGAAATAGACGTTCTGTCAATTTTTCTTGAGTTCTATTCTTAAATGGAGATCCTTGGTTCTCTGTCCATGTAGAGAAAGTGTGTTACCAGAATACATGGACACTATAAATTACAGTATTTGAGTACTAAGAAATAGACGTTCTGTCAATTGTTCTTGAGGTCTATTCTTAAATGGAGATCATTGGTTCTATATCCATGTAGAGAAGGTGAGTTACCAGAATCCATGTACACCATAAATTTACAGTATTTGAGTTACACATGAGATACCTAAATTTCACTTTTAGGCATGATATTTGCAGACTAATAGTTTCTCAAAATGCATGATTTTGTTGTACCTTTTCTTTTTCTGTTCAGATTTATTTAATGTCCCAAAGCTACATACTATTTGCAGATGCTCATCTTTTGATAAGTACACCGTGTTGCCTCAGCTTATTTCCTTTCCCTTCTATGCAGACTATTTTAGCTTTCAATATTGTCAGCGAGTAACTGTCACGGATGTTCATTCAGACATATTTCTAGCTTCCTAAATTACACATTGCTCAGAGCATTGATTCTCCTTTCTTACAAATTACTTTGAGTACCAATATTGTTAGAAAATTATTATCACGAACAAGATGGCGTTTACATCTTTGCTTCTCCTTCAGTGTAGATTATTCTAACTCCAAGTACTATCAGAAAATTATCATCACAATTGGTGACTTAACAATACTTCTACCTTTCTAAGCCTCATGTTGTTTAGATACATTTTCATGCATGACCAGTACTAATTAAAATGATTCAGTTTTCATTGTATCCATTTCTTCTTGCAAAACTTTGTTGCCCTTTTCTTGGGGTACAAGAAACACAGTAACTTCCCTTCTATCCTAGGGACACACGGTTGAAGGATGCTTGCTGGCTGTCTTGAGGTCTATTTTTAAATGGGGATCCCTCTTAATAATTTGTATTGTCTTGCTTGCAAAAAAAAAATGTTGTATAGGAACTGAAATATCTTGAACAGATTCTTTCCTATATATTTTATAGAGTTAAGCGCTTCACCTTTTCGACGATGTTGTTTGCTTCTGTTAGTCCTCTGCAGTTGGGCATTAGTGGTGCCGTGGTGGTGATGCTTCTGGGTTTAAAGAGTGGGTGCAACAAAGATGATCTACAATCTTTGATAGAAGTAATGTCTTTGTTGCTTCAGTTTCGAATATAACTGCAGCTGCTGAAGTTTCACATCGTTTTTTCAGTCCCAAGCTCATATACATGTGTACTCACATAAGTACCTTTTTAGAGACAAATTAAAACTAGCAGTCATGTATTTCCCACTTTTAATGCTATGAAAAATAATAATTGTAGAAAATTATTATTGAAAAGAAAATGAAACACGTAGTGCAGCTAAGTGTTTCTTTCTCGGCACCCACACAATATCTGGGCTCAGCGTTTCATTTTAGGCAAGGAGGTCACACACTGTAAAGTGACTTTTTAAAAGGTTAGCACATTACATTGTTACTCATGCATGCTTTAAAATACCCATATGATCAAAAAATTATGCTAGATCAACAATAGATCTCGAATTTATTAATATATGTACTAATGTTCGCTTGCTAAAGGACTTGCTGCTGACAGGTTTACCTGCTTTCCCTCTGTAATAAGAATTCCACCTTAGTCAATATTGCAGGGAAACAAGAGAGGGTGTGCCAATGCTACAACACAACATCGACAATTAACTTATTTTTCCACTCTAATTAACTTTGCAATGCACGAGAAAACGGCAGCAGCTACCATCCGGACATTCCGACATTGAAATGGTGGTACTAGGGAGCCTAACTTAATCTGTTGCCCATATAGTCTCCTGTCCATATAGTTTCCTGTTTCTTGTTATATTGTGATCCAAATTCATATACTAAAGGGAGGCTAACTTCTGACGACAAGTCCGGCCAAATCAACACACTGATCATTTCTCACTGGCCATCTCCTCTCAATAATGCTCCAAACTGAGTCCTAGGTATTTCTTCTTGCTTTGGCCTTTTACATTTCAGTTGGCAAAGAATTGAATCCAAAATACTTTTTTTCTTAGTTCCATATCTACCCTGCAGCTGATACGATTCTCTGTTTTTTTATGTTGAAACCATGCTTACAAGTCACAACAATATCCTCCTGATTGATGTGCTGCTAGATCGCTTGCATGATTGAAGGCAACATGGAGTTTCTCTTACAGTACAACAGTACAGCTTGGTTTTTTGGCGGTGCAGGCTGAAGCCATGAGCTGTATGATTGGTGTAATTTTATCTCACAAGAACTATCTGCTGCTCAATATATGGTTATTGTACATATCTGAACTCTGAGTGATGACTGTTCTTGGTTTCTGCCGATTTGGGCCATGCTTAGTACAGTCAAATATGGCTCGCTCCATCCTGGCGTTGTTGATCACGTCTTGCTTGCCACGGTCGCCGTAGCTTTGAGGCCATGGAGGTTGTAATCCGCTGCGACCCTGGTGGTGCCCTCTTCAGCTTAGGTACGTTGCCACTACCCAGTTGGGGTGTTTTCCCCATTTTCTCCGTTTTCTCTCCTGTTGTCACTAGCTTGTGTCAATCATGCTTCAAGGAAAGTGCAAGAACATCCGCACAAGATGGGAGCTTGGTGGCATCAACGAAAGAGATTGGCTGTAATTGTATGTGCTCTGTGCCGTTGAATTCTCCAAGTTGTCAGCCTTATTGAGGATTGGAAAGTAAGTGCCAACCACACTTCAGTTGGGAAGGTAAGTACTGCATGATAGATTGTGTTGTTAATTTTCTTAACTATCAGTTACCCCGCGCCTCCTCAGATATATATTTGGTTGCGGCTCAACTCCAAATTGTTTGTTCTCTAGCTCTGTACCTTAAGGTTTCCATCTGCAGTACAAATGGCATCATGGTTTTCCCCTTATGCTCAGTGGGCCGCTGTATATTTGGTCCCAGTGAAGTGGGTTGGGCTAGGATGGGCGCCGTGACATTAATGCTTCCTTCAGGATGATGTTCGCTTGACAGCGGATAGAAGAGCTGGTGCATGCAAAGATAATAGCGGCTTGCCAAGACGAGTACAATCTTTGTGGTTCTATTACCCGTCGCTGCATGATTATTAGCATTGGTATACCCAATACACATGAGGTGAGCATGTGCCATCCTTTTTAGTATTTTCAATTGGCTTTGAATGAGTGTGCAGATTGCAGAATTTTTTCCTAATATCTACATGTAATTTCACATAATTCCAGCGGTTATGGTGCATGCTAACTTCTTATGCACTATCTCAGTCCCTAATTCAAAAGCCGGAAAATAGTTACATTTTTTAATTCCGCGAACCACTGAAATTGTACTTTCACAACATTAGCAGGTGACAGACTTCCATTTCTTTTATACATATATGTAACTTAATTATTTCTACATGACCACTAACTAACAAATAAAAGCTCAGACTGTGGAGATTGTTACTTCCATATATATAAGAAGAGAGTTTTGTTCGTCCTTAAAGTTTCCCTGCTACTGTTGCAACTTAGCCTAGGAAAAACATGAGGGAGATGATATAGGCCTTGGAGGCATGCAAAGCCAGCAAGTATTCTTTCAGTATTTTGTCTGTTATGAAGTGTTCTCATTTCCTCTGGAATTATATCACTATTCTGATATCGGATATTTAATTTTACTTCTCTTTAGTTTACCAGTCATCCCTTCATTGATGGACAATCTATACCGCTAGGATAAGAGAATGTCGCCAACGTCCTGCCTACAGCTCTTGCTTTACATGAAATCTGGGTATGCCGCAGGTTTGGTAGATGTAGAATTGACCAGTGCTGTGTGTTAGTTTCTTCCCTTTAATTTAGAATAATTTTTACCCATGGCCGGTTAGTTGAGCAGGTGATGCGGTGAGGGAATGTTCTTATCCTGGGATACGCTTGCCTACTTTTAGATTAACAACAAAGATGTCATGGGTAACACAGCATGCGCACACATCGAAATGTTGTGATGTACAAATTGTTGCTTCCCACTATACTAGCTTAGTGAATGGTTTGTATTTGCTATAGTCATTTTTCCCTTCTGAAACAAAATATCCATGCAAAACAGGACACATAAATTCTTTGTTGTGATATGGAATGTGTAGATCTAGAAGGTCAGTCTTTTCTCTGGTCCATTTTATTGGTATTCCTTACATTTATTCATTACGATTTTTTACTCCCACACTATTCAATATCGCTATTATGCCACTCTTTCCCTTACATTTGTGGGATGTAAGATCAGTTGGTTTCTATCACAGGAAAATTAAAAACAAACAATTTCCCCACCGCAGTGATAATCCATGATACTGGTTTAGCAAAGCATTTGGTTTTCCCAGCACATACCATTTAGATCTTCCAGTAACCATATAAACAAGGTATTTACGCATCCAGTTATTTATATGTGCAAATGACCAGCACGGAGTTAATAGTATAAAATCCTACTACTGTACTACTCTTAGGCTAGCTCGGTTGTTGCTATATAGTCAATCTCGGATTTTGTTCACACTTCAGGAAACACAATAAAAGGCTGCATGCCCAACCAGTCGCATGGACCAATTCTGAGACATGAGGGTCCAATCTACACATTGGGATGTTCATTGTCGCCGCCGCATAGATTCATATTTTCTGTCTCATGTGCTTGGACTTGCTCCTTCGGTGGCTTTGTCTTCTGCGGATGTGGATTTCCCACCTGGTATGCATGAAGATGGCCAATTGGCCATGATATTTGGGTCCCTATCTCGCTGGCCAGTATGATCCTATTGTTATTCCTGGTTGGGTTGCCTCTCATATGTTGTTTTTATTTGGGTTGTGTCTAGCCGCAAGGTACACCTGATGGTTTACTGTCAAACAAAACACAACCAAGTTAGATCTTATATGTTCCCATTTTGTAAGGAAACTTGCTTTCTTCCATGGATCTTATATGTTCCCATTTTGTAAGGAAACTTGCTTTCTTCCATGTGCTGCATATCTAAAACAATATCTTGGGCCATTTGAATTGATCTGAATATGTATCAGTGATACTAAAAATCCTGCTTACACGCACATTATTACCTAACAGTGTTGTTATTCCATATTATTTTAGCAGTACTTAACAACATTGTCTCACAATCTTTGCAAAGATAAATATCACTCCACGGGTGCGGCGTGCCACCGCGCTAAAGCCGCTTTGACCATGTGTAGCAGCGCTACAGCCATGCGACGAACGATAAGAACTGCATAGATGTTCCCAGCCTCTGTAAAAATCCTAAAAATCCTAGAGAGCACGAAAAGTGCACATAGGAAAACTACAATGGAAATAAAACTATCTAAAGCCGCTTTGAGCATGTGTAGCAGCGCTACAGCCATGCGACGAACGATAAGAACTGTACAGATGTTCCCAGCCTCTGTAAAAATCCTAAAAATCCTAGAGAGCATGAAAAGTGCACATAGGGAAACTACAATGGAAATAAAACTATCTAAGTGCATACGTGTCAACACTATAATAATTCGTAACAGACCTTACAATTCTGAGAAAAGTGAAGTTGGTTACCCCATAGTATAGAGTGAATACACATCTTTTTTTGAGAGTTTTGAAGTTCATTTTGGGTTAACGTGGAGCTAACACGTGTGTTACTTGGTGGTTTGATTTTATCATTTCGTTTATGTTCAACGGTGTAATGAAATTTGAGATAGATCACCCATACATGTAGCGAAATCACGTTTGAGTAATACTGAAAACGACGAATTGACATTTAGGAAAACTATGAAACACCCTCCAGAAAAATAACATCTTTCATTCTTCAACTTGCAACCACATTATGGGCGCGGCGTGCCGCCGCGCCATATTTTGCTAGTATAAGCAAAACGTTGGAACGACTTTACTGTGTTTTCATGCCAAAACTGCGACCGTCTCCTAACCTTTCTGGAGTACAGTAGAATGATACTAAGAAGGAAGATGATAACAATTAAGAACACCATTTTGGAAGTATCGACAGTTAAACGCTTCACCATTATAGTTTCCCAGATTCTAAGACTGCTCATAGTGGGAGTAACTTAGCTAGTAACGTCACACAACCCAAGGCATTTTGGTGACATGGCATGGCAATGAATGAAGAAAGAGAGTGAGGTGGTAACTAGCTATGTTACCATAACATCACACACCCCAAGACAAGTTGAGTCTACACCATAATAAATGACACAATGCATGACACCACATATTAGTTACTACCCACTATGGAGGTAGTAACTTAGACTAGTAACATGACAATGTTACTAGTCTAAGTTACTCCCCACTATGACTAGCCTAAAAGATTTCCATGTTATGAAATAACTATACAGCACTTCGTTTACTTCTCAATGAAAGAAGAGAGAAAAGAGTATTCCCTCCAATTCAAATTAATTGATACTGCTGAGGAAGTAGTAAAACTTTCTGCGAAAGGCGAATGCGCTTCCCCAAATGGCAGGCCTAACCTGGTTTCAGATTTGGTATACGGTCACTACCAGTAACCACTGTTCCTAACGGATACTCTAGTTGTACCAAGATCATCCATTTAGGCAAATTCTGTTTGTTGCTGGGAGCCATTAACTCACTGGTGGTTACCTCTTAAAGAAGGTTTGCAAATTCTGGGAGGGGTGTTGCTCTCAGGGTCACATGCACTGAAGCAATGTAGAGGAACATGACATGTTGCTGCGATATACTATTGTGTCCAGCCACCCACAGCTCACACTGGTGGACAAAATGGTGGGTACCAGTACCGTATCAGTCACTAGCGCTTGGCCGTTCCGGCTACCGAAACTGCCAGCTCGATCACTCTATAGTTTTCCTGTTTCTTTTTTTTTTCGAGAATGGTGTATCAATCATACTACCTCCGTTTCAAGGAATAAGGCGCACGCGCATCCCAAGACGAACTTTGACCATAAAAATTGAGCAACAAAATCTTGATTATAATATATGTAATTAGTATCGCTGGATTCGTATTGAGAAGCACTTTTTAATGATATTAATTTCATACAAACAATCTTTATCCATTTGAAGTAATTCTTGGTCAAACAAAAAGCTCGTAAAACGAGGACGCCTTATTCCTTGAAACGGAGGTAGTATAAAGAAAGGTTAAAGACGGCCGGTACAACGCTAAGAAGGCTACAACTCTACTCCACGATACACCTCTAAGGAAGCTACACCACAACTCTACTCCACGATACAACACCAAGCAGCAAACCACAAACCCACTACAAACCCGATGATAAACGACTCACCTTGCTCACATCCCACCACGAATGGTGAGAAGAGGAGCACATGACTTCAGACCAGCGTCACGAGCAAGACACACCGTAGCACAACCTCGACTCCAAAGCAACCCGGACCAATGTACATCTCCTCATGTGCCTATAGAGGAGTCGGCGAGAAGGCGGCAGGATCCTTGCGGACTCGGGAAGACGCCAAACAAGATGCGTCACCATGCCGTACATTGCACCTCGGAAGCAGAAGCCCAGGGTTGCAGCCAACACCGGTAGCCCATCAAAGCCTCAAACTCCAATTGTCGCATCGGTCACTCCCCGCGTAGCCTAGACAACGTCTTCAAGAAGATGACGACACCGTGGTGCCGTCTTCACCTGGTCCGGTCACCGGACCTAGGGTTTCCCCGGCATCCGAGGGGAGGCATGGTGAAGGCCAAGAACATGCCTCCAAGAAGGAAACGATGCCCACAGGCGTCGCCGTGTTCAGCTGGTCACCGCTGAGCAGGGCTTTCACCCCGACCAAACACCATGATCACGAAGATGCCACAACTTGATTGGAGATGCAAGGCAAAGATGAAAGCCACCGGCTTGAGCCACAACCGCCGAGAGGAGAGGAACACCGATGTAGGAGATGGGCGCAGACCACCACTGACACCACCACCGCCAAGCCCGCCGCGGCTGGAACCACCTCGGTGCCACGCAGACGACGTCGCCAAGCGCCACCACGCCCCTACAACAATTGCATCAGGTTGACGAGCCCGCATAGGTCCAAGGCTCTGGCCGAACCTAGATCTGACGGCACCTCCGGGCCACACCTTCGGGCAGGGGAGCCCCTCCTACACCGTCGCCATGCCGCGGCCGCCGGAACCACCACGACTCCATGCTGCCGCCGCTGTTAGAGCAGGGGTCATCGCCCGGGGGTAGAAGCCCCGCCGCCGCCTTCTCCGCTCGGGCTTTGCCCGGCGGAGACTGCCGGCGGCGGCGAGCGGAAAGGGGGGGGGGGGGGGGGGGGACGGTGCAGAGAGGAGGTTGGGCGGCGCGGGGTGGGGAGAGGAGGTGGTTTCGCGAGCGAGGGTTCTCGCGGTAACCTGTATGGCAGCAAGCTTTCATAGTTTTCCCGTTTGGTGCTCACATCAGCTTGAAGCTTTCCGTTTATAATCCAATGTAGTACGTACTTCCTCTATCTTTTCTCTAATGATTAGGCAGGACACGGGTTGTGCCTAATCTGAAAGTTCTCTCTCGAGTACACATGCTGAATATATTGGCACCTCCCTTTCAGCTTATGAGAAAACAAAATCAGAATGCCTATTTTGCGTAGATAAAACTGAACAGAAGCAACTCGATCGTGACGAAGGCAGGCGGCTTTCTTATGCAGACCAGCAACTGTATTTTCGAATGCGAGAGGATAGGCTGCTGCTCTTGTCGACGATTGTGGATCCATGCATTCACAACGTAATGAATAGTTAAGTTCTTCGGGGTGACATGGGACTACCGGCCTGTTTTGAGTCTTTGACTAACACTTTCCTCTTGACCTGATTCTCTAATTTGAGGAGTATTCAACAACCTGAAACCACGCATACCTATACAATTCTTCGCGATCCGTAGAAAACAAATGAGGTCAAGGTAGTAGATGATTACTGAAAAACGCCCGTTCCATCCATGCATGGCTCCACGTACGCCATGCATGTGGTGGTTTTGCCACTTACTGCCCCGCTGGAATCTAGGAGGGGAAGCACGACCGGGAAATCCCGTCCGCCGGAGCCTCGCGTCGGAATCCATGGATCCACAATCGTCGGTGAAGTCATCCTGCTACCAACCAGCAACAACCACATATACATCCGTCTCATCATCGTCGCCGATCCCACGTTCTTCTTCCTCGTCCTCGTTGTCCATCCTTCAGATATTCGCGTTCAAAAAATGATGGCGGACGGAGCAAACGTTGACCTTACGTACCAACAACGGAATAGTATGAGGATGGGGACTTGTTTCACCAATCATCGCTGCTTCAGGTGCTACGCTAGCACCATTACACGAAACTTCCATGGCGGTAATAATCTTGGTGAGCTCTACCGGCACATGCATGCAATGATGTCAACTCAAAAGCACCGGCAATGTAAACCAAGATTATTTGGTGGCACTGAGTACTAGTCTTAAGAAACTATCCGTACGTGTCCACGTCCAACTTACCTGCAAGAAACTCCTTTCGTGTGGTTTGACAAAAGGTGACAAGTTTACAAGCGGTAGTAGACAAAAAGTGAAAGAAGGTTCCAATGATGATTCAATCCAAGTGTGAAACGAAAATGGCCATCTGGTTCCTAGTGACACACTCAATGATGTGCATTATAAGCATGGAGGAAGGGTTACGTGTACCACTTACTCTAGAGTACGTGTAGAAATAATTTCTTTGATTCAAACATTTTATGTCATCAGCCCCAAGTTATTTTCATCAAGTTTATTTTGTTGATTATCTTAAGTGGCACATCCACCTTCCGTTGACAACTTTCGACCCACCTAGTTTGGTAGGCTAACTTCCCACCGTGGCATCACAAAGTCACTTCGTGAATAAAAGAAATGGCCAACTAGCTATATTCTCTCCGTCCTGAAATATGTAGTACCTCAATTTCAACGAATAAGGCATATATTTTTTAAAAGCCAAACTACATAAATTGGACCAATTTTTTTTTAAATATTTATATGTACAATCGAAACTCAACACTGTCAGATTCATCATAAAATATATTTTTATTTGACATCTACATGATATCGTGGGTCTTGATATTTTTTATAAAATTTTGGTCAAATTTTACTTAGCTTGACTTTCCCAAAAAAAATATAGGCCTTATTCAATGAAACAGAGGAAGTATATTTCTAGCTCTTGTCCTAAGGTAAATACTTTAAAGTTTGACATATTATCTGAGAAAAAGTAACAACCTTTCTGTCGCCAATTTAATCACTAGATCCGTCTTTCAATGTAGTTTTTTTGTCAATAAAATTGGTCATCGTTTTATTTTTTCGACTTACGGAGTATATTTTAAAGTTTCATATTTCATTTGACAATAGTTGGAAGTACGCTTAGGGCATGTTCAATGAAGAACGCCTAGCCACGCTTACGGAGAATAAAATAATTGTAATTAAATCAAAACATATTTAAGCACCTGCCTGCTCAACGCGAGGCGCTTATCAAGGAGACAAGGACGCAAAACTGCCCAGCTACTCATGCTCGCTGGCTTTCGCGCTTGACGCTGTACACATGAAAAAAAGCTAAGCGGCCGGCGTGTATTGTTGCGTCGATGCAGCGTGGGCGTCAGGATTAGAAGCCGAAATTGCCGATTTCCTAGGATATTGACCCTGACGCCGATGGTTAGCCCCGCCCATTGTAGATGCCCTTCGAACGCCCACAATGTGGCGCCTGAAAGCTGCCTCTAGGATCAAAATCTCGGGCTATCGGGTAGTTGTGGCCTTCCGAGCGCCGGATGCAAAACATGTCGTCTGGTGCTAGGTGTGGCACACGAGAGCATTTAATTTGCATCTCAAAGAGGAGCCTAGCGTTGAGAGGGTGGGCGCGCTTCCTTACCTTTTTTATATTTATTTTCATAACTTAAGCACCTAATTAGGCGTTCTTTCATTGTAGGTGCTTTTAGGAGTTAGGATATGTCCGGAACGCTTTGAGAGGTTAGAGGCAGACATGATTTGAGGCTCCCGGCTAGGATGCTCGTGCTGTGCTGTCAAAGAATTTTCTTGGAGCATGGAGTAAATCCTATGAGGGTGTTACTTTTTTTTTAACAGGTGATGGTCCTGGAGGGATCTAGAAGCTTTCATTGATCGGTCGCAAGATTACAAAGAGGACCACATGGAAAAAGGAAATTACAACCAGATCCAAACAATTTGCACTATGGAACCTAAAAGGTAAACATAAAAAGCTATCGGGTCCGGCTCCAGCACCACCACATCCACTTGTCGCAGCACATCCAAAATCCTCGCCGCCGCGAACTGTACCACTTGGGACGAGGCTCCAGAAGTCAACTGAACTAGAACAAAGGGGCCTCCGCACATTGGCATAGCAGCCTAGAGGTTGTTGATCTCCACGTTCAATCGTTGGCCATAAAGAACCGAAGCCAACAAAAGGAGAGGGAGCGGTCGCCTGTCGTCCTTCTTGAGCGGCCGCTAATGAAGAGCAGCTGTAGTTACATTCGCAGGAGAAGCTTACAGGCTCCCTTGCTGTAGGTCTGTGCGCCCACTAGCAAGAGCAAGGAGATCCCCATCTTCCCCATCTCCTTAACGAGGAGAGAGACGGACAGAGAGAGCTCCAAGCCTTGACCATGGACAAGGGATCCACCAATAACCACGAGCTTATTTAAGAAGCCCCGGCCAGATCCGCGCCTGACCGCCGCCCTGCATGGACGCCAACAAGGAGAAGGATCTTGGCTCTCTCTGGCGCCGCTCGCATGCGCCAAGAGAAAGCTTCGGAACGGCATATCGCCATACTCTACAAGGGAAAATACAGCTAAACTACTAGTACTATATACATAAGGCCGACATCCCCTCCCCCACCACCTCCGGATAGCTAGGCTGCCGGAGAGGAGGGGGAGAGGAGCCGGGGATGGCAGCGACGCTCTCAAGAAAAGGGAGGAAGGAGAGAGAAGACTGAGGGGAAATTAGAGTGACCCTTATGAGGGTGTTACTAAAGAGAGAATTCCTTATTTGGCCCTCGCTGAAGTTTGCCTTCCTTTTTTAGGCCTGGTAAATTTTTTCTTCCTTTCATGACCCACAAAATTTGGTTGGTTCCTTATTTGGCCCTCTAGTACAATTTAAGCACTAAGATGACCATTTTGCCCCTGCTGCAATATGTTGGCAAATTTTTGAGTTTCATAAAAATCTCAAATTTATTCGAGAAATACATGTATATGCTTGGGATGTACGTGCAATGTTTCGGACAGAAATTCGTTTTATTTTGGGCTGTGAAAAAACAAAAATCTGACATTATATAGGCGTACGTATAGTCTGTCAGAAATTTGTCTTTTTTGTATCTTCCAAAATACAATGTATTTTGGGCTGAAATTTCTGGCTTGCCTGTGGATTGTCTCTATGTTTGTGCCTATTTAATATCAATTTTTTTGGAGTTGTGAATATACAAAATAAATTGGAGTAATTTCCGGAATAAATTTGAGATTTTCCGAAATAATTTGCAGCAGGGGCAAAATCGTGCGCTGGTGCCAGCCACAGTGGGGGTCGTTTTTTATAATAACCAACTAGTATATCACAGCTTTTTTAGTGCAATTTTGTCACATATTGCAGCAGGGGCAAAATGATCATCTTAGTGCTTAAATTGTACTAGAGGGCCAAATAAGGAACCAATCAAACTTTGTGGGTCATAAAAGGAAGAAATTTTTTTTGCCAGGGCCAAAAAAGGAAGGCAAACTTCAGACAAGACCAAATAAGGAATTCTCTCGTTACTAAACCTCTTACTAACAGAAATAAAGAGGGTTGAACCCAAACGGTAAGAGATAATTGGACACACAAATCACATGGTTTCTCATACTTACATTGGACATACAAATCTCATGGACGGAGCCAGTAAACCAAGTAACATGTACAAAATTTGTATTTGTGCATATCACATGGTTCACCGAATGGGCTAGGGGTGAAAAATAGAGCTACATACTGGTTTTACACTGGTAGAAAAACGGCCTTTAGTCGCGGTTCGCAAACGCCATTAATCTCGGTTGCGCAACCGGGACCAATTATGCGCGACTAAAGGCCCCCCCTTTAGTCGCGGTTGCTTACGAACCGCGACTAAAGGCCCATCCACGTGGGCGCCAGGCGTCCGTCGGGGCGGAGGACCTTTAGCGCGGTTCGCCTGGCCAACCGCGACTAAAGGCCTCCGCAGGTTTAGGGTTTTAGCCCCCCTAAATCTGGTTTCTTTTTAATTTGTAGTGTTTTATTTTTTTATATTTTATTTTATTGAAGAAGTTTCAGTACATATATTCTACGCTACTATATACATGCATATGAATGTACAATTTCAAACAAGTTTGAAATTTCAAACAAGAAGAATTCAAGAGGAATTTACAATATATATTCAATCTCGGGTGACCATATACAACTTCGAACAAGTTTCCATACACAATTTACGGCATCAGAAGTTCTTCGTCCTCGTAATAGTGTTCTCCTTTAGGATGGAGGACTTCCCTCACCAAAAATCCTGCTAATTCCTCTTGAATTGGTCGGAAGCGAGCTTCTGGACTAAGCTTCTTCCGCAAGTTATTCCTCTGCAAGTTGCTATCTGACGCCTTCCGCTCAGAGGTGTATCTCCGGATGAAGTCACAAACATAGTATTCACATAGATTGGTCCCCGGTGGCTGAATATCCGTAGTAAGTAACTAAATTCTAGCTCATGTTTGAATTCACCGACCATTTGATCTGAGAACCGTGTCCAAACCCTACAGGCAAAGAAAATTAAATGAACAAGGGAGTTATAAGTTACTTGATATTAGGAAATGAACGAAAGAGGCCGATCGATATAGAGCGCAAATGATTGAAAATAATTACTTTTGCAGCATATTTCTCATGTTGACCCAAAGCTTTGAATCCATATTCAGAGAGTCCATGATGAGAACTCTGGAGGTGTGAAATTCAATTATTAGCAGAATCCAGTGGAACCTGCGGACACGTTACATGCACAGTCATGCATAACTCATCGATTAGACATACCATGCATGGAGTAAACAAAAGAGAATGTGCACAAGACAGAAACACTCACCCAAAATGGTAAGAAAATAGAATTTGACTTTTGAGTTGCTGCTTTGTAAGAAAATCCCACAGGTCTTTCTCCACGTCGCGGGGGTATCTTTCTAACACATATCCATTAACGATATGTGGGTCAATGAACCCAACATCATGGATGTTCCTTTTTTGCATTCCCCAATCTTCATTCTACATAATAGCGTACACAACAATATAGTTAGGACAATATATATAGTGCAGGCAATGAACGAGATGAGGTAGAAATAAATTACTTACAGAACGTAGCAACTCAGGATAGATTTGTCGAGCTCGCGCGGATTGAACATCTGGAACAATTCACTCATATGAACTTGTACAGAGTACTGTTTGAAGTGATGCTCCTGTCTAACTTCCTCATAAATATATTCTTTGCCGACCTTATTTTTTATGAAATTCTTGTACCAACGTAGCAGATTTCGCATTTATGTTGGTAGATTCGCTTCCTGCGCAGGCTCGACGAGAGGCCCATTCGGCACATATTTAAATGCTACCTCACTTAGTGGCGCTTCCTCAAGGCCTAACAATGCACGAAGAGTCATACCGATCTCGGACGCTTGTTTTATGGTACTCGTTACAGTCATTCCCTGTGCTGCCGCTGCTGCTATGATAGCGGGGTCCAGTTCCGGACCGGCTTTCACTATGAGCGGGGGGGGGGGGGGTCGATTGTTTATTCTGTTCCCCGAGCTGGGCAACTTGTTTCCCGCTTTTTTTACTTTCTTCTTTCTTCTCCTCCAAGGATTTCTTCTCCTTCTCCGCCAAGGCTTTGTTCTCCGCCAATATTTCTGCTTGCCTACGAAATTCACGTCCATAGTCCTCAGGCATATTCCGCTCGACTTGGGACGGTGTCGTCAAAAAAACCTTAGCCCACTTCTTTTCCTTCTCAGTAAATACTGGCTTGGGCTCAGGCTCTCTTTTCGCCTTCATATCCGCCTTCCATTTCTCATGGTGAGCAGCCGCGGCCACGTTGCTTTCCTCGACACTAAGTTCCCAAGGTCTCGGGATGAGAGGCTTCAGTGATGGCTCCAGTACCTTTGTGGTCTTAGGTACATAACGGTCCGGGTTAATAGTCCAGGAGGGGGTTGCCTTGCTGTCCGCCTGCTTTTGCTTCTTCGCCGGAGGTGGATTGGGGGGCGACGTACCCGCCGGAGGCGGACTGGGGGCGGCGGCTGCTTACCCGCCAGAGGTGGATTGGGCGGCGGCATCGGTTGACGTGAAGGAGGTGTAGGTGAACCACCACCACCACCACCGCCACCACTACCACCACCGGAGGGAGGTGGACTTGTTGGCCTTGGCGCCTCGCCTGAAAACACTATGTACTTCTTTTTGCATAGAATGAACTGGCGCTTGACATCTCCAAGTCTTTTCTCCCCTTCGGATGTAGCATAGTCAATCTCCAGGTCCTTAAACCCTTGGACTATATCTTCCACCGTGACACGAGCATAGCCATCCTCAATGGGGTTGTTGTGGTGGAGTGCTGCAGGTGTACATGGTAAAGCACTGCTGATGACCCACAAGTATAGGGGGTGTATCGTAGTATCTTCGATAAGTAAGAATGTCGATCCCAACGAGGAGAAGAAGGTGTTGACAAGCAGTTTCGATGAAGGATTCACTGTAAATGCTCACAGACAAGTATTCAGGGGGTTTTGATGTAACAGATGAATAAAGTACGAGTAAGTAAAGTGCGAGAGTAATAATTGCAGCGAGTGGCCCAATCCTTTTTAGCACAAAGGACAAGCCGGTTTGTTTACTTATAATAACCAAACGTTCTCGAGGACACACGGGATTTTAGTCTAGTGCTTTCGCTACATACGGCTAATTAATCTTCATTGTTTTGATAAGTGTTGTGTGGGTGAACCTATGCTAATGTACCGCCCTTCCTAGGACTAATACATACTTGTGATTATACCCCTTGCAAGCATCCGCAACTACAAGAAAGTAATTAAGATAAATCTAACCACAGCCTTAAACTCTGAGATCCTGCTATCCCTCCTGCATCGATATACCAACGGGGACTCGGGTTTCTGTCACTCCGGCAACCCCGCAATTGGCAAACGAGTACAAGATGCATTCCCCTAGGCCCATAAAGGTGAAGTGTCGTGTAGTCGACGTTCACACGACACCACTAGAAGAATAACACCACAACTTAAATATCATAACATTGAATATTACTCAACCATACTTCACTACTAACATTTAGACTTCACCCATGTCCTCAAGAACTAAACGAACTACTCACGAGACATCATATGGAACATGATCAGAGGTGATATGATGATAAATAACAATCTGAACATAAACCTTGATTCAATGGTTTCACTCAATAGCATCAATAACAAGTAGAAATCAACACCGGGAGAGTTTCCCCTATCAAACAATCAAGATCAAACCCAAATTGTTACAGCGGTGACGGCGTGCAGCGGTGGAGACGGCGGTGATGATGATGATGATGATGATGATGGTGATGGAGATGATGTCCAGCTCGATGACGGTGACGATGGCGTCGATTTCCCCCTCCGGGAGGGAATTTCCCCGGCGGATCTCAGCCTGCCGGAGAGCTCTTTTCTCTCTGGTGTTCTCCGCCCCGCAGAGGCGGCTGTGGCTCTTCGCGATGTACCCCTGGAGCTTAGGTTTTCGGGACGAAGGCGTACGCGAAGAAAAGGAGGCGAGAGGGGGCTGTGGGCCCCCTCCTCACAGGGCAGCGCGGCCAGGCCTTGGGCCGCGCCGGCCTATGGGGTGGGCCCACCTCGGGTCCCCTCGGCTCCCCCTTCTGGCTCCCTTCGTCTTCTGGAAAAATAGGATTTTTCGTATAATTTCCGTCAACTGTTGATCTTCCGAAATATTGCATTCTGACGGCGCTTTTTCCAGCAGAATCCTGACTCCGGTGCGCGATCCTCCAATAATCATGAAACATGCAAAATAGATGAAATAACATAAGTATTATCTCCAAATATGAAATATATCAATGAATAACAGCAAATTATGATATAAAATAGTGATGCAAATTGGACGTATCAACTGCCGATAGCTACCTTCATGGAAATGTTCCCCACTGGATAATGCAGATCACATTCTTTCATCTCCTTTACATCATCCATGGGGTAGTGAGGCTCCGGTGCACGAATCTCGAACGTCAGTGCATTAGCACCAGCCGGGGTGAAGGGTGCATTAGCACCAGCCGGGGTGAAGGGTGCATTAGCACTAGCCGGGGCCTCTGTGGAAGCTACGCTGCTTCTCCGCTGCTGGCTTCCGAGATCCGCTGCATGATCTTCATGCGGCCCAGCTGCTGATCTTTCTTTTACTAGTTCATGCACAATCTGCTTCACCTCATCGAGTTTCGATGCCAACTTCCCCACAAGATCTGCATCCCGATCCGTCTTTCTCTTACGGCTTCTGTAACCGTACGGGTCATCGTCCTGGGAAAACCCGACGGACCACGGAATGGCGCCTTTGCCTCGTACACGTCCTGGGTGTTCACGATTCCCGAGGGCATATGTCAGCGTGTCGTTCTCTCTGTTGAACTTGATCTTCCCCTCTTGAGCTTTGGTCATTGCGTCAATAAGGGCTTCGGTGTGTTTAAACGCTTTCTTCCGGTGAACACTGATACGTCTCCGACGTATCGATAATTTCTTATGTTCCATGCCACATTATTGATGATATCTACATGTTTTATGCATACTTTATGTCGTATTTATGCATTTTCCGGCACTAACCTATTAACAAGATGCCGAAGAGCTAGTTGCTGTTTTCTGCTGTTTTTGGTTTCAGAAATCCTACAAAGGAAATATTCTCGGAATTGGACGAAATCAACGCCCAGGGTCCTATTTTGCCACGAAGCTTCCAGAAGACCGAAGAGAAGACGAAGTGGGGCCACGGGGCGCCGCCACACTAGGGCGGCGCGGCCCAGGGGGGCCCGCGAGGCCCTAGCGTGTGGGACCCCCGTGACCCCTCCGACTCTGCCCTTCCGCCTACTTAAAGCCTCCGTCGCGAAACCCCCAGTACCGAGAGCCACGATACGGAAAACCTTACTGAGACGCCGCCGCCGCCAATCCCATCTCGGGGGATTCAGGAGATCGCCTCCGGCACCCTGCCGGAGAGGGGAATCATCTCCCGGAGGACTCTTCACCGCCATGGTCGCCTCCGGAGTGATGAGTGAGTAGTTCACCCCTGGACTATGGGTCCATAGCAGTAGCTAGATGGTCGTCTTCTCCTTATGTGCTTCATTGTTGGATCTTGTGAGCTGCCTAACATGATCAAGATCATCTATCTGTAATGCTATATGTTGTGTTTGTCGGGATCCGATGGATAGAGAATACTATGTTATGTTGATTATCAATCTATTACCTATGTGTTGTTTATGATCTTGCATGCTCTCCGTTATTAGTAGAGGCTCTGGCCAAGTTTTTACTCTTAACTCCAAGAGGGAGTATTTATGCTCGATAGTGGGTTCATGCCTCCATTAAATGCAGGACGGTGATGAAAGTTCTAAGGTTGTGGATGTGCTGTTGCCACTAGGGATAAAACATTGATGCTATGTCCGAGGATGTAGTTATTGATTACATTACGCACCATACTTAATGCAATTGTCTGTTGTTTGCAACTTAATACTGGAAGGGGTTCGGATGATAACCTGAAGGTGGACTTTTTAGGCATAGATGCATGCTGGATAGCGGTCTATGTACTTTGTCGTAATGCCCAATTAAATCTCACTATACTTATCATATCATGTATGTGCATTGTCATGCCCTCTCTATTTGTCAATTGCCCGACTGTAATTTGTTCACCCAACATGCTATTTATCTTATGGGAGAGACACCTCTAGTGAACTGTGGACCCCGGTCCTATTCTTTACATTAAATACAATCTACTGCAATACTTGTTTTTCAAGCTTTTTACGCAAACAATCATCATCCACACTATACATCTAATCCTTTGTTACAGCAAGCCGGTGAGATTGACAACCTCACTGTTTCGTTGGGGCAAAGTACTTTGGTTGTGTTGTGCAGGTTCCACGTTGGCGCCGGAATCCCTGGTGTTGCGCCGCACTACATCTCGCCGCCATCAACCTTCAACGTGCTTCTTGACTCCTACTGGTTCGATAAACCTGGGTTTCTTACTGAGGGAAACTTTCTGCTGTACGCATCACACCTTCCACTTGGGGTTCCCAACGGGCGTGTGCTTTACGCGTCATCAAGCTAAATTTCTGGCGCCGTTGCCGGGGAGATCAAGACACGCTGCAAGGGGAGTCTCCACAATCCAATCTCTTTACTTTGTTTTTGTCTTGCTTTATTTATTTACTTTCTTGTTTGCTGCATTATATCAAAGCACAAAAAATTAGTTGCTAGCTTTACTTTATTTACTGTCTTGTTCTCTATATCAAAAACACAAAAAAAATTAGTTACTTGCATTTACTTTATCTAATTTGCTTTATTTACTACTGCTAAAATGGGTACTGTTGAGAATACTAAGTTGTGTGACTTCACAACCACAAATAATAATGATTTCTTATGCACACCTATTGCTCCACCTGCTACTACAGCAGAATTCTTTGAAATTAAACCTGCTTTACTGAATCTTGTTATGAGAGAGCAATTTTCTGGTGTTAGTTCTGATGATGCTGCTGCCCATCTCAATAATTTCGTTGAACTATGTGAAATGCAAAAGTATAAGGATGTAGATGGTGACATTATAAAATTAAAATTGTTTCCTTTCTCATTAAGAGGAAGAGCTAAAGATTGGTTGCTATCTCTGCCTAGAAATAGTATTGATTCATGGACTAAATGTAAGGATGCTTTTATTGGTAGATATTATCCTCCCGCTAAAATTATATCTTTGAGGAGTAGCATAATGAATTTTAAACAATTAGATAATGAACATGTTGCTCAAGCATGGGAGAGAATGAAATCTTTGGTTAAAAATTGCCCAACCCATGGACTGACTACTTGGATGATCATCCAAACCTTTTATGCAGGACTGAACTTTTCTTCGCGGAACCTATTGGATTCAGCTGCTGGAGGTACCTTTATGTCCATCACTCTTGGTGAAGCAACAAAGCTTCTTGATAATATGATGATTAATTACTCTGAATGGCACACGGAAAGAGCTCCACAAGGTAAGAAGGTAAATTCTGTCGAAGAAACCTCTTCCTTGAGTGATAAGATTGATGCTATTATGTCTATGCTTGTGAATGATAGGACTAATGTTGATCCTAATAATGTTCCATTAGCTTCATTGGTTGCCCAAGAAGAACATGTTGATGTGAACTTCATTAAAAATAATAATTTCAACAACAATGCTTATCGGAACAATTCTAGTAATAACTATAGGCCATATCCTTATAATAATGGTAATAGTTATGGTAATTCTTATGGGAATTCTTACAACAATAATAGGAGTGTACCCCCTGGTCTTGAAGCTATGCTTAAAGACTTTATTAGTACACAAACTGCTTTTAACAAATCTGTTGAGGAAAAGCTCAATAAAATTGATATTCTTGCTTCTAAGGTTGATAGTATTGCCTCTGATGTTGATCTTTTGAAATTGAAAGTTATGCCTAATAAGGATATTGAAAATAAAATTGTTACTACAGCAAATGCCATCCAAGTTAGAATTAATGAGAATATAAGATTGATGGCTGAATTGCATGCTAGGTGGGAAAGAGAAGAAAATGAAAAACTTGCTAAAGAGAATAATATAGCTAAAGTTTGGACTATTACCACCACTAGTAATGTTAATGCTCCACATGTTGCTGCACCTCCTACTAATAATGGTGAAAGAATTGGTGTTGGCAATGTTTCCACTTCTAATGCAAAGCCTGGCAAACTGCCGGAAAATGCTAAAACTGCTGAAACTGCCTGTGATAAAACTGCTGAATTTTTTTCCAACATTGGGGATGATGATCCCATTGCTGTAGATCATAATGGTTTAGACTTTGATGATTGCCACATCTCTGAAGTCATAAAGTTCTTACAAAGGCTTGCTAAAAGTCCCAATGCTAGTGCTATAAATTTGGCTTTCACAAAACATATTACAAATGCTCTCATAAAAGCTAGAGAGGAGAAACTAAAACTTGAAACCTCTATTCCTAGAAAGTTAGAAGATGGTTGGGAGCCCATCATTAAGATGAAGGTCAATGACTTTGATTGTAATGCTTTATGTGATCTTGGTGCAAGTATTTCTGTTATGCCTAAGAAAATTTATGATATGCTTGACTTGCCACCATTGAAAAACTGTTATTTGGATGTTAATCTTGTTGATAATGCTACAAAGAAACCTTTGGGGAGAGTTGATAATGTTCGCATTACCGTTAACAATAACCTTGTCCCCGTTGATTTTGTTGTCTTGGATATTGAATGCAATGCATCTTGCCCTATTATATTGGGAAGACCTTTTCTTCAAACTGTTGGAGCTATCATTGATATGAAGGAAGGTAATATTAAATATCAATTTCCTCTAAAGAAAGGTATGAAACATTTTCCTAGAAAGAGAATGAAGTTACCTTTTGATTCTATTATTAGAACAAATTATGATGTTGATGCTTCATCTCTTGATAATACTTGATACACACTTTCTGCGCCTAGCTGAAAGGCGTTAAAGAAAAGCGCTTATGGGAGACAACCCATGTTTTTACTATAGTACCTTTATTTTATATTTGAGTCTTGGAAGTTGTTTACTACTGTAGAAACCTCTCCTTATCTTAGTTTTGTGCATTGTTGTGCCAAGTAAAGTCGTTGATAGTAAGGTTCATACTAGATTTGGATTACTGCACAGAAACAGATTTCTTTGCTGTCACGAATCTGGGCCTAATTCTCTGAAGGTAACTCACAAAATTATGCCAATTTACGTGAGTGATCCTCAGATATGTACACAACTTTCATTCAATTTGGGCATTTTCATTTGAGCAAGTCTGGTGCCACTTTAAAATTCGTCTTTACGAACTGTTCTGTTTTGACAGATTCTGCCTTTTATTTCGCATTGCCTCTTTTGCTATGTTGGATGAATTTATTTGATCCATTAATGTCCAGTAGCTTTATGCAATGTCCAGAAGTGTTAAGAATGATTATGTCACCTCTGAACATGTAAATATTTATTGTGCACTAACCCTCTAATGAGTTGTTTTGAGTTTGGCGTGGAGGAAGTTTTCAAGGATCAAGAGAGGGAAATGATGCAATATGATCAAGGAGAGTGAAAGCTCTAAGCTTGGGGATGCCCCGGTGGTTCACCCCTGCATATTTTAAGAAGACTCAAGCGTCTAAGCTTGGGGATGCCCAAGACATCCCCTTCTTCATCGACAACATTATCAGGTTCCTCCCATGAAACTATATTTTTATTCCATCACATCTTATGTGCTTTGCTTGGAGCGTCGGTTTTTTTTGTTTTTGTTTTTGTTTTTGTTTGAATAAAATGGATCCTAGCATTCATTGTGTGGGAGAGAGACACGCTCCGCTGTTGCATATGGACAAATATGTCCTTAGGCTTTACTCATAGTATTCATGGCGAAGGTTGAATCTTCTTCGTTAAAATTGTTATATGGTTGGAATCGGGAAATGCTACATGTAGTAATTCTAAAATGTCTTGAATAATTTGATACTTAGAAATTGTTGTGCTCATGTTTAAGCTCTTGCATCATATACTTTGTACCCATTAATGAAGAAATACATAGAGCTTGCTAAAATTTGGTTTGCATATTTGGTCTCTCTAAAGTCTAGATAATTTCTAGTATTGAGTTTTGAACAACAAGGAAGACGGTGTAGAGTCTTATAATGTTTACAATATGTCTTTTATGTGAGTTTTGCTGCACCGGTTCATCCTTATGTTTGTTTCAAATAACCTTGCTAGCCTAAACCTTGTATCGAGAGGGAATACTTCTCATGCATCCAAAATCCTTGAGCCAACCACTATGCCATCTGTGTCCACCATACCTACCTACTACATGGTATTTCTCCGCCATTCCAAAGTAAATTGCTTGAGTGCTACCTTTAAAATTTCCATCATTCGTCTTTGCAATATATAGCTCATGGGACAAATAGCTTAAAAACTATTGTGGTATTGAATATGTACTTATGCACTTTATCTCTTATTAAGTTGCTTGTTGTGCGATAACCATGCTCCTGGGGACGCCATCAACTCTTTGTTGATTATCATGTGAGTTGCTATGCATGTTCGTCTTGTCTGAAGTAAGGGAGATTTACCACTCATTTAATGGTTAGAGCATGCATAATGTTAGAGAAGAACATTGAGCCGCTAACTAAAGCCATGATCCATGGTGGAAGTTTCAGTTTTGGACATACATCCTCAATCTCATATGAGAATATTAATTGTTGTTACATGCTTATGCATTAAAGAGGAGTCCATTATCTGTTGTCTATGTTGTCCCGGTATGGATGTCTAAGTTGAGAATAATCAAAAGCGAGAAATCCAAATGCGAGCTTTCTCCTTAGACCTTTGTACAGGCGGCATAGAGGTACCCCTTTGTGACACTTGGTTGAAACATGTGCATTGCGATGATAATCTTGGTAATCCGAGCTAATTAGGACAAGGTGCGGGCACTACTAGTATACTATGCATGAGGCTTGCAACTTGTAAGATATAATTTACATGATACATATGCTTTATTACTACCGTTGACAAAATTATTTCATGTTTTCAAAATAAAAGCTCTAGCACAAATATAGCAATCGATGCTTTCCTCTTTGAAGGACCTTTCTTTTACTTTTATGTTGAGTCAGTTCACCTATTTCTCTCCACCTCAAGAAGCAAACACTTGTGTGAACTGTGCATTGATTCCTACATATTTGCATATTGCACTTGTTATATTACTTTACATTGACAATATCCATGAGATATACATGTTATAAGTTGAAAGCAACCGTTGAAACTTAATCTTCCTTTGTGTTGCTTCAATACCTTTACTTTGATTTATTGCTTTATGAGTTAACTCTTATGCAAGACTTATTGATGCTTGTCTTGAAGTACTATTCATGAAAAGTCTTTGCTTTATGATTCAGTTATTTACTCATGTCATTACCATTGTTTTGATCGCTGCATTCATTACATATGCTTACAATAGTATGATCAAGGTTATGATGGCATGTCACTCCAGAAATTATCTTTGTTATCGTTTACCTGCTCGGGACGAGCAGGAACTAAGCTTGGGGATGCTGATACGTCTCCGACGTATCGATAATTTCTTATGTTCCATGCCACATTATTGATGATATCTACATGTTTTATGCATACTTTATGTCGTATTTATGCATTTTCCGGCACTAACCTATTAACAAGATGCCGAAGAGCCAGTTGCTATTTTCTGCTGTTTTTGGTTTCAGAAATCCTACAAAGGAAATATTCTCGGAATTGGATGAAATCAACGCCCAGGGTCCTATTTTGCGACGAAGCTTCCAGAAGACCGAAGAGAAGACGAAGTGGGGTCACGGGGCGCCGCCACACTAGGGCGGCGCGGCCCAGGGGGGGCCCGCGTGGCCCTAGCGTGTGGGGCCCCCGTGACCCCTCCGACTCTGCCCTTCGCCTACTTAAAGCCTCCGTCGCGAAACCCCCAGTACCGAGAGCCACGATACGGAAAACCTTACTGAGACGCCGCCGCCGCCAATCCCATCTCGGGGGATTCAGGAGATCGCCTCCGGCACCCTGCCGGAGAGGGGAATCATCTCCCGGAGGACTCTTCACCGCCATGGTCGCCTCCGGAGTGATGAGTGAGTAGTTCACCCCTGGACTATGGGTCCATAGCAGTAGCTAGATGGTCGTCTTCTCCTTATGTGCTTCATTGTTGGATCTTGTGAGCTGCCTAACATGATCAAGATCATCTATCTGTAATGCTATATGTTGTGTTTGTCGGGATCCGATGGATAGAGAATACTATGTTATGTTGATTATCAATCTATTACCTATGTGTTGTTTATGATCTTGCATGCTCTCCGTTATTAGTAGAGGCTCTGGCCAAGTTTTTACTCTTAACTCCAAGAGGGAGTATTTATGCTCGATAGTGGGTTCATGCCTCCATTAAATGCAGGACAAGTGACAGAAATCTCTAAGATTATGGATGTGCTGTTGCCACTAGGGATAAAACATTGGTGCTATGTCCGAGGATGTAGTTATTGATTACATTACGCACCATACTTAATGCAATTGTCTGTTGTTTGCAACTTAATACTGGAAGGGGTTCGGATGATAACCTGAAGGTGGACTTTTTAGGCATAGATGCATGCTGGATAGCGGTCTATGTACTTTGTCGTAATGCCCAATTAAATCTCACTATACTTATCATATCATGTATGTGCATTGTCATGCCCTCTCTATTTGTCAATTGCCCGACTGTAATTTGTTCACCCAACATGCTATTTATCTTATGGGAGAGACACCTCTAGTGAACTGTGGACCCCGGTCCTATTCTTTACATTAAATACAATCTACTGCAATACTTGTTTTACTGTTTTCTGCAAACAATCATCATCCACACTATACATCTAATCCTTTGTTACAGCAAGCCGGTGAGATTGACAACCTCACTGTTTCGTTGGGGCAAAGTACTTTGGTTGTGTTGTGCAGGTTCCACGTTGGCGCCGGAATCCCTGGTGTTGCGCCGCACTACATCTCGCCGCCATCAACCTTCAACGTGCTTCTTGACTCCTACTGGTTCGATAAACCTGGGTTTCTTACTGAGGGAAACTTTCTGCTGTACGCATCACACCTTCCACTTGGGGTTCCCAACGGGCGTGTGCTTTACGCGTCATCAAACACACATCCCTGTCTCCGGGTCTAGCGATCCCCCATGCCCGTACCACCAGCTTTTGGCCCTTGGGTCTCATCCCTCTGGACCTAGAGGGATTCCTCGCCCCCTCTGGTTGTTCTCCATCTTCTCCCACTTAGGCTCCGAAAGGCGGTATCCTCATGGCCCCATAATATGATTGTACACTTTCTTAGCCGCATTTTACTTATTTTTTCCCCGATATGGCCTTGAAATGCTCCGATTGCTTTTGCTTGACAAATTCGGGCCAATCATTTTTCAGTTTCTCATATTGTCCATTTCTTCTCGCCTCTGTCTTCCCGCCTCTATCTTCCCGTCTCCTGTCTTCCCGCTCCCATTTTTCCCGCCATTTCCCACTACACATATGGCGGGCTTGGCCAGCATTATCACATCTCTACAATCTCTCATCACTCTCTCATGGCTTCCACCGTACCCACTCTAACCTACCAGCAGGTGGAGGAGCTTTGCGCCTCGAACTACCCTTGCCCACCGGGCTACCGCGTCCCCGTCGGATGGAGCCTAAGCGCCGGAGGCGTGCCGGTCCCTCCCGTCCCTCAGGGTACTGCGCGCCGGGCGGCCATCACGAACCACTACTACCTCGACCTCACGCCGGAGCAAAGGATGAATCCCCGCTGGCATCCCGATAACCAGCATACTTGGGACGCCTTCTTCATCAATCGACGTGAGAGGGCGCTCGCCAGGTATGAGGAGGACGGTCTACCTGCTGGGAACTTCCACGAGGCCGGCCGTTGGCTATGGTGGTACGGCCGGCCGTCGGCTATGGTGGTACGGCCGGACTCTACAGAGCCTCATGGACTACATCACGATCGGCGAGATCCCCCGCCTGCGCTACCCTCAGTTCGAGCCACGAGCGCCGCTCGACGACAGCGACGATGGCAACGACGACAACGGCGGCAACTTAGAAGGCGACGACTACCAGTACAACGGCAGTGAAAATGAAGACTACGAGTATGCATATTATACGCCTAGGCAGGAGTATGACTAAATCACTCCAACATTCCAAGATGTACTCCTAGGCCTAGGCATGTCCTTCACATCATTGGTTGTAGTTCAAATATCATGTATCATCAGTGGTATCTCGAATCAATCGAATCATTCGAAAATGGACACCAAACACATCACAGATAATATAATTCTCACATGATCCATTCTACAAAGTTTGGTACAATAAATTATTACACATCATTTCTTCCCTTGTGTCCCTGCTTGCTTACGATTGTGCCGTATCCATGGAGCATCCTCATCATTTAACTTAATGCTTGGGTCAGTGTTCACTTTGAAGGGCGGAATTTCACCAAACATATTATAATCTTCTGACATGTCTGTCTTGTCCTCCACTCCCACGATGTTTCTTTTCCCTGAAAGAACAATGTGGTGCTTTGGATCATCGCATGATGTACTGATCGTTTTCTTATCTTTCCGTTTCCTCGGTTTGCTACTCCTTCACATAGAAAACCTGAGCGACATCTTTGGTTAGGACGAATGGTTCGTCAAGGTAACCAAGATTGTTGAAATCCACCATTGTCATTCCGTATTGCTCGTCCACCATTACCCCACCTCATGTTAGCTTCAACCATTTGTACCGGAACAAAGGGACCTTAAAGGAGGGTCCATAGTCAAGTTCCCATATCTCCTCTATGTAACCATAATATGTGACCTTTTGCCCAGTCTCGGTTGCTGCATCAAAGAGGACACCACTGTTTTGGTTGGAGCTCTTTTTATCTTGGGCGATCGTGTAAAATGTATTCCCATTTATCTCGTACCCTTGGAAAGTCGTTATAGTCGAAGATGGTGTCTTGGCCAACATGTACAGCTGATCTCCAACAACATTGTCATTCATTAAATGTTTTCGCAACCAACCGCCGAAATTCTCCATGTGGGCCTTTCTAATCTAGGATCCAGGCTTCCCCGGGTTGTCCGAGGGTAAAATATTCTTGTGTTCCTCGAAGTACGGAGCCACCCAGCTGGAATTGGTCAAAACTGTACGGTGTGCTTCAGTCATTGAATGGTCATCCATACATATCGTTGATTTCCTTCCGATCGTGCCGTTTCCACTTAGTCTTCCCTCGTGCCGCGATTGAGGAAGACCAATCGGCTTAAGGTCAGGAACATAGTCAACACAAAACTCAATTACCTCCTCATTTCCATAGCCCTTGGCGATGCTTCCTTCTGGCCTAGCACGGTTACAAATATATTTCTTTAATACTCCCATGAACCTCTCAAAGGGGAACATATTGTGTAGAAATACAGGACCGAGAATGGAAATCTCTTTGACTAGGTGAACCAGGAGGTGCGTCATAATATTGAAGAAGGATGGTGGGAACACTAACTCGAAACTGACAAGACATTGGACCACAATGTTCTGTAACCGTGGTAGATCTTCTGGATTGATTACCTTCTGAGAGATTGCATTGAGGAATGCACATAGCTTCACAATGGCTACTCGAACATTTTCCGGTAGGAGCCCCCTCAAAGCAATCGGAAGCAATTGCGTCATAATCACGTGGCAGTCGTGAGACTTCAGGTTTTGGAACTTTTTGTCTGCCATGTTTATTATTCCCTTTATATTCGACGAGAAGCTAGACGGGACCTTCATACTGCTCAGGTATTCAAAAAAGATGACCTTCTCTTCTTTGGTAAGAGCGTAGCTGACACGACCTTGAAACCATTCTGGATGCCGGTCATCTGGGTCTTTCAAACGTTGCTGGTCCTGCCGTGCTTCCTTTGTATCATTTGTCTTCCCATACACGCCCAAGAAGCTTAGCAGGTTCACGCAAATATTCTTCGTAACATGCATCACGTCGATTGCAGAGCGGACATCTAGGACTTTCCAATATTCTAGCTCCCAAAATATAGATTTCTTCTTCCACATGGGTGCATGCCCGTCAACTCCCTGCGGAACTGATTGTCCGCCAGGACCCTTTCCAAAGATGACTTTCAAATCCTTGACCATATCAAATACCTCAGCACCAGTACGTTCCGCAAGCTTCGGCCGGTGATCTGCCTTGCCGTTGAAATGCTCGCCTTTCTTTCTTACGTTATGATTTTGGGGAAAAAATCGACGATGCCCCAGGTACACGTTCTTCTTACAATTACCCAAATATACACTTTCTGTCTCATGTAAGCAGTGCATGCATGCATTGTATCCCTTATTTTTCTGCCCTGAAAGGTTACTAAGAGCAGGCCAATCGTTGATGGTTACGAAAAGCAACGCTCGTAGGTCAAATTCCTCTTCTTTATGCTCATCCCACACACGTACACCAGGTCTGCCCCACAACTGTAAAAGTTCATCAACTAATGGCCTTAGGTACACATCGATATCATTGCCGGGTTGCTTCGGACTTTGGATGAGCACTGACATCATAATGAACTTCCACTTCATGCACAACCAAGGAGGAAGGTTGTAGATGCATAAAGTCACGGGCCAGGTGCTATGGCTGGAGCTCTGCTCACCAAAAGGATTCATGCCATCTGTACTTAGACTAAATCTTATGTTCCTTGCGTCAACTGCAAAATCTTTGAACTCTCTGTCGATCTTTCTCCATTGTGTTCCATCAGTGGGGTGTCTCAACTCCCCGTCGGACTTACGGTCCTCTTTGTGCCATCACAACAACTTGGCATGCTCTTTGTTCCTGAACAGACGTTTCAACCGTGGTATTATAGGAGCATACCACATCACTTTGGCGGGAACCCTCTTCCTGGGTTTCTCGCCCTCAACATCGTCACCAGGGTCATCGCCTCCGATCTTATAACGCAATGCAGTGCATACCAGGCATTCATTCAAATTCTCGTATTCACCGCGGTAGAGGATGCAGTCGTTAATGCATGCATGTATCTTCAGAGCCTCTAAACCTAGAAGGCAGACAACCTTCTTTGCTTCGTACGTACTAGCGGGCAACTTGTTATTCTTTGGAAACATATTCTTCAACATTTTCAAATCCTGAGTCAGCTACACCTTCCCGTGCCTTCCATTTCAGCAAATCCAGTGTGCAGCCCAGCTTTTTCAGACCATTATCGCATCCTGGGTACATCGACTTTTTGTGATCCTCTAACATGCGATCCAAATTCTCCCTCTCCTTTTCAGTTTCGCAGCGTCTCCGTGCATCAGCAATGATCCGACCAAGATCATCAGCGGGCTCATCACGTGCCTCTTCTTCACCTTCCCCTTCACCTTCCCCACCTTCAGCATCCTCCATGAAAGTATCACCGAAATGATCAGGATAGTTGTCATCGATGATATCATCCCCTTCTTCATCTTCTTCCATCCTAACCCCTCTTTCTCCATGCTTGGTCCAACAATTATAGCTTGGCATGAAACCGTGCCGAAGCAGGTGCAGGTGAACGTCTCTTGAGGAAGAGTAACCCTTCTGATTCTTACAGACAACACATGGATAGATAACAAAAAACCCCCTGCTTGTTCGCATTAGCCACTACGAGGAAATCTTGCAAACCCGTAATGAACTCGCCGAAGAGTTGGTTACCGTACATCCATTGCCGATTCATCTGCATTATTATTATATAGAGTATATAATTAACCATCATGCATTTGTTAAACTAACTAGCTACAAATAATAGAAATTAAACAATGAACTACACACATGCATATTTTATCAATGACACATGAAAGGTTCAAGTTGCTAACCGCGATCGAGGAGGAAAAATAAATGAGAAAGCTCGAGTGTGGCTCGGACACTTCATATCATGTTTGTTTCATGCTCTCGGGCATTTCATCGAACACCTTGTGTGCATAAGAGGAACCAAAAGCAAACCCACCACCCCCTTGTGAAGATTATTAAGAGAAGTGGCACCAAATGGCTAAGTGAGTGTGATGAACCGCATTTATAGGGGTGGGCCTTTAGTCCAGGTTGGCCTGGCCAACCGCGACTAAAGGCCTTCGGGCCAGGCCTGAGGACCTTTAGTCGCGGTTGGCCTGGCCAACCGCGACTAAAGCCCCTCCCGTCCCCCAGTTGTCGACCGAGCCCGCTGGGCCCAGACCTTTGGTCGCGGGTCGGCTCCCGAACCGCTACTAAAGACCCCTTTAGTCGCGGTTCGAATATTTTGGAGACTAATGAGGGTGGATGGAAGGCTCGTTTTCTACTAGTGTTAGTGGACAAACGGCGCAAATACATGGAAAAAATATGTTGTTTCTTCATGGGCTGGGAGGGCGACGACCCATTTCGCCCCATGAAGGTCCGCTAGTGACCGACACCATCCCGATAGAGCATCCTATATTTAATCACTGGCACACAAAATCAGAGCATAAGATTTAAAAAAAAAGAAAATGGTTCAAGTGCTTTCGAACATCCTAAATTTAACAAGTGGCACAAAAAACCAAAGTATAAAATTTAAATACCAAAATAAAATGGGTGATGTGCTTTAGAGCATTAACATTCAAGCACATATGATATACACACAATAAACAACGGGTCCCCATCAAGAAAGACGAAGGAGGAAACGTTCGGACGTGTTGTCTGCAGCCACTGTAAAGCCGGTCTAAATTTAAGCTAAAAATGTGGGTTAAATATTTGGAAAATGATTGTGTTCCCCCGGGGGACGGAGCGTTTGCATCCCCCGTCTTCCCTGCGCGCCGCGTGTCCCGCTGGGGCCCACCACGTCTCTTATCCTCACGCACGCACCTTCCTCCTCCACTCGTCGACTCCGCCTCCCTCGCGACCTTCACCATCTCCCCCAGCTCCACCCTCACCTACAACCTCACCGTCGCCATGACCGTCCGCAACCCCAACAAGCGGGTCAGCCTCTACTACGACAACGTCGAGGCCCTGGCCCTGTTCGAGGGGCAGCGGTTCGGGTTCGCGCCCCTCGACGCCTTCTACCAAGGCACCCAGGAGTCGAGGCAGCTCGCCCCCGTGTTCGGCGGCCAGCAGGTGCTCGACGGCGACGTCGCGCCCGCCAACTTCAGGTCGCAGCAGTCCGCCGGCGCGTTCGATGTCGAGGTCAAGCTCAACGCCAGGCTCCGGGTCAAGGTCTGGGCCTTCAAGGTGCGCGAGCCTCGGGCCAGGATCAGCTGCCCGCTCTCCCTCCCCGCCCCCGGCGCCGCATCCCCGCCCGCGTTCAAGCCCGTCGACTGCAAAGTCTGGTTCTGATTCTAGGCTCTTTTGCTGCTGATTGATTGATTCATTGGGGGATCTGCTCTGCCGTGGTAGATCTTCCTGCTAGAGATTTTCGGTGGTTACCTATCTAGAGTACTACTGTATCTGCGCTACCGGTGGATTCCAGTTTTGCTACCTTTAGGTCCTTGCTACCGACAGAGGCCAGCTTTGCTACCTTAGATCTCTGATGTTGCTACCGGTGGAGGGTGGCTTTCTGCTACCGCCGGAGGCATGTTTTGCTATCTTAGATGTTAGGCGTTGCTACTGGCGAAAGGCGGCGCTGCTATTGGCTGCAGGCGAGGTCTTCGACGGTGTTTTTATTCTATAGTTTTGCAACATATGAATAACTTTTTTGCTACTTTTTTGTGTGTGATTTTGCTACATTTACATAATATGTTTGCTACAGAGTTTCTGGTGAGGTCTCCCATGAATTCTCCGGCTAGTTCTGCGTCAATGTCTTCGACGATATTTATTTTTGCTACAATAGCATTTTTTTTTTTGCTACGAGCTCTCCGGCGAGGTCTCCGGCGAGTCTCCGGCGAGCTCAGCCTTTTTATTTGATTTCGTGATCGAACCGTTTTTTGCTACAATGTAGCAAAAGCGGGTTATTTTTTTTGCTGCCGGGAGGTGTTTTTTTGCTACATTGAGTAAAAGCAGATCTAGCCGTTCAAGATGGCTGATCCGACGGCTGGCGACCCGGGGGCTGGGAAATCAGATCCCCCGGGGGACGCTTTCCTCTATATTTTCTCCAGTTTAAATTAATTGACTCCACTTTATCTATATACAGATGTATTTAATCAACAAACTCATCCAAAGATATCGTATCTACTGATAAGATAGAGTCACTTAATTTAGATCGGAGGGACTAGATAGAAATGACCACGCGGTTCGTTAACAGTTCAGCGTTAGGCCTTGCCATTAGACCGCGTGGAGATGGCCTGATGGCATCAAAGCTATGTTTCCCTAATCGCACGAAAATTATCTGCCCTGATCGGTTTATCATGCACACTGAAGAAATGCAGTGGAACAGAACAGGCTGTTGCAATGCAAACAGTATTGTGTCCTGGCAGAGCTCACACTGTTACTGTTTTTTTTTTTTTTTTGAACAAGGGACGGTCCCGAAGGACCGAGAGAACGCTGTGTTAATACCAAGCGGTGGCAGTACAAATTACAAGCAGGAACTCAAGAAATTGGAAAATTACAACTTGGTCCTGGAACTTAGCATAGAGGACCTCCAAACTAAAAGTGAGAACGCAATCAGGTCCTTCGTCTTCTCCACCGCGCTTGCAAGATGGAACCGCCTGCCGGCCGTCGCCACCATCACCGGGGAACATGCCACTTGGGAGGGAGGCGAGGAGAAATTCCGACTCCGATCCATCGAAGAGGGGCCTCAACTTGAGGTTGGATAGACGCCACATCCTTGGCGTCACGATTTGCCGCCCATCGGCATAGATCGATGGCCTGCACAGTGCCATCGTAGGAGAGCTCATATCTGCAGCTAAAAGATACCCCGCCACCATCCAGATCCGGTACACTTCAAGTTGTTCTCCTCATCTCCCTCGCCACCAAGGCAGGCCAAGACGAAGAGCTCAGCACCGAAATCACAAGACTGGAGATAGCCACACTTATTGGAGGAGCCCGTACCAGCAACCTCGTCCTTCATCTTCCTCCATGGAAGCTTGACAGAAAAGGTTGAGGACGACTGTCCGGCGGCGTGCGAGACCACCAGAACAACAAAGCTCCAAGATACGGCTTTATTGACGGAGATCCCTAGGATTTGCTCAACCTCCTGAGACCAGAAGATCACAGAGGGAAGAATAAGCCCCAGGCCGCACCGGAACCAGCCGAGGAACTCCGGCGACCTACTCCCAAACGCCATAAAGGACAAGCAAATAGCAGAGAAACTACTTCTATGTACATCGGCGCAGCTCCATGTCCAGCTCCGACCGGCTAATCCGGTGGAGAGGGCATCGGAGAGGCCACAACCTCTGTAGAAACCTCTCAAGGTACTGTTCACCACTGAGAGAGCGAAGGGGGAAAAAGACTCTAGGGTGTTACTGGTTGGTACGTGTACGATATCAGTCACTAGCGCGGTCTCTCTATAGTTTTTTTTTCCTGTTTCATGCTGACATCAACTTGAAGCTTTCCTTTTACTCCAGTGCAGACGTATAATTTTGTATTTCTACTGCTTAAAAATTTTCAAATTTTTTTTCATGTAGGAGATTTTATTGCAATATCTGAGACGGGTAGGCGGAATTTCTCACAGAGTTTCCTCGACCGTTTATCAGGCGGGATTAACTTTCAGTGGTTTTCTCGCCCGCCTCGTGGTAGGTCGGGTGGCATTTTACTTGGCGTCCGCATAGACACCATGACTGTTCTAGCTAGTTCTGATGGTGAGTATCATATAAAACTCGACATTCAGAATAAGGCTGACGGATTCATGTGGAGTCTGGTTGCTGTGTATGGTGCTGCCCAAGATGCTTTTAAGGCTGACTTTTTACGTGAGTTGGTAAATCTTACTAAAGATAATCCCTATCCTATTTTGATCGGAGGTGATTTCAATCTTCTAAGATTTCCTCATGAAAAAAGTAAAGGTCTTTTTGATGGACATTGGCCTTTCTTGTTTAATGCTGTCATTGATAGCCTTGACTTGAGAGAGGTGTTTATGTCCGGTCGACAGTTTACTTGGGCCAACAGCTTGCCTGAACCCACATACGAAAAGCTAGATCGCGTGTTGATGGATACCGAATGGGAAGATAAATACCCTATGGTGTCTGTTCGCGCTTTAGAACGTATTGAAAAATTGTCTGACCATGCTCCTATCCTCCTAACTACTGGTAATCCGCGATCTGTTTGTAAGAGGCCATTCAAATTTGAACTTGGCTGGTTACATAGAGAAGGATTCCATGAAATGGTTAAGACGGTTTGGGAAAGACCGGTTGGTGGTAGCACTCCTATCTTGAGATGGAATAATAAAATGCGTGCAATGCGCAGACATCTCTCTGGTTGGGCGGCCCATATGACGGGTATTCTTAAGAAAGAGAAGACTCGCTTATCAACTTTGATTGATGAGCTAGAGGCGCTGGCTGAGGTGAGACCGCTGTCTCCGCATGAGATTGAACTTAAGAATCAGTCCAATGCGCAAATAGCGAGTCTCCTTCGCGAAGAGGAACTCAAATGGTATCAACGTTCCAAAGCCAAATTCATATTGGAAGGAGACTCTAATACGAGATATTTCCATGGCATAGCCAATGGGAGACATCGGAAAAAATGTATTCACTCTCTTATTCAAGATGATGGGTTGATTGAAGGCCATGAGCAACTCAAATCGTACATTACAAATTATTATAAAGGCTTGTTTGGTCCGCCGGATGAAAGTTCACTTTCTCTAAATGAGGACTTAACAGCTGATATACCCCAAGTTTCTTTAGAAGAAAATGGCTTACTCACTGCGCCTTATTCCGAGGAAGAAGTGCAGAAGGCTATTTTCCAAATGGAATGCAACAAAGCACTGGGTCCCGATGGTTTTCCAGCGGAGTTTTATCAAACTTTCTGGGACACTATTAAAGTGGATCTTCTAGATTTGTTCAGTGCTCTGCATATGGGACAACTAGAATTATTTCGTCTAAATTTTGGTGAAGTAATCTTGTTACCGAAAGTTAATGAGGCTGAAAGGATTCAACAATATAGACCTATTTGCCTCTTAAACGTCAGTTTCAAGATTTTCACGAAAGTGGCCACCATTAGACTTAATACGGTTGCGGATCATGTCGTTCAGCCATCACAAACTGCTTTCATGCAAGGAAGAAATATTCTTGATGGAGTGGCGGTTTTACATGAGACGATACATGAGATGCATACTAAGAAATTAAATGGGGTTATTTTGAAATTAGATTTTGAAAAGGCTTATGACAAGGTCAAGTGGTCTTTCCTACAACAGACACTCAGGATGAAAGGTTTTTCTCCTGAATGGCGCGCTTTAATAAATGATTTTGTGTATGGAGGTAGTGTGGCAATTCGGGTTAATGATGACACCGGCCATTATTTCCAAACACGAAAAGGGTTACGCCAAGGGAATCAGTTATCACCGATGTTATTTAACATTGTGGCGGATATGCTGGCTATACTCATAGAGCGGGCCAAGTCTGATGGTCAAATTGAAGGGGTGATCCCACATCTGGTTGATGGTGGTTTATCTATTCTTCAATATGCCGATGATACGATTCTATTTATGGATCATGATCTCGAAAAAGCTCAAAACCTGAAATTAATCTTGGTGGCTTTTGAGCAATTGTCGGGATTGAAAATTAATTTCCATAAAAGTGAATTGTTCTGTTTCGGTGATGCCCAAGATGATACAGCTCTCTATACAGAGTTGTTCGGTTGTGGGCAAGGCCAATTTCCTATTCGCTATTTGGGTATTCCGATACACTACCGGAGACTCACGATTGCTGAATGGAAAATAGTAGAAGAAAGATTACAGAAACGCCTTAGTAGTTGGAAAGGCAAATTGCTATCCCTGGGAGGAAGATTGGTACTCATTAATTCGGTACTGACTAATATGGTACTGTATATGTTATCATTCTTCCTTTTACCAAAAGGTATTCTGCATAAACTCGATTATTATCGATCCAGATTCTTTTGGCAAGGTGATAGCGAGAAAAAGAAATATCGACTGGTTAAATGGAGTATAGTTTGTAGTCCCAAAGATCAAGGTGGGCTTGGAGTTCATGACCTGGAGGTCAAGAACTCAGCTCTGCTGGGTAAATGGCTTTTCAAGCTCCTTACCGAGGATGGGATTTGGCAAACTATTCTTCGGAGAAAGTATATTGGCTCCAAGACGTTATCTCAGGTGGTTTGGAAACCTGGAGATTCACACTTCTGGGCTGGTCTAATGGCGACAAAAAATGTCTTTTTTCGTCATGGCACTTTCTCAATTAAGAATGGAGCTCAGATACGGTTCTGGGAGGATGCTTGGTTAGACAATGCACCTCTAAGTGAACAGTATCCTGCGTTGTATAGTATCGTTCGTCGCAAAGGAGATACCATTGAAGGAGATATGCCCTAGAGGCAATAATAAAGTGGTTATTATTTATATCTTTATGTTTATGATAAATGTTTATATATCATGCTATAATTGTATTAACCGAAACATTAGTACATGTGTGATATGTAGACAAACAAGAAGTCCCTAGTATGCCTCTTAAACTAGCTTGTTGATTAATGGATGATTAGTTTCATAATCATGAACATTGGATGTTATTAATAACAAGGTTATGTCATTATATGAATGATGTAATGGACACACCCAATTAAGCGTAGCATAAGATCTCGTCATTAAGTTATTTGCTATAAGCTTTTGATACATAGTTACCTAGTCCTTATGACCATGAGATCATGTAAATCACTTATACCGGAAAGGTACTTTGATTACACCAAACACCATTGCGTAAATGGGTGGTTATAAAGGTGGGATTAAGTATCCGGAAAGTATGAGTTGAGGCATATGGATCAACAGTGGGATTTGTCCATCCCGATGACGGATAGATATACTCTGGACCCTCTCGGTGGAATGTCGTCTAATGTCTTGCAAGCATATGAATGAGTTCATAAGAGACCACATGCCACGGTACGAGTAAAGAGTACTTGTCAGGAGACGAGGTTGAACAAGGTATAGAGTGATACCGAAGATCAAACCTCGGACAAGTAAAATATCGCGAGACAAAGGGAATTGGTATTGTATGTGAATGGTTCATTCGATCACTAAAGTCATCGTTGAATATGTGGGAGCCATTATGGATCTCCAGATCCCGCTATTGGTTATTGGTCGGAGTAAGTACTCAACCATGTCTGCATAGTTCACGAACCGTAGGGTGACACACTTAAAGTTGGATGTTGAAATGGTAGTACTTGAATATGGAATGGAGTTCGAATATTTGTTCGGAGTCCCGGATGAGATCCCGGACATCACGAGGAGTTCCGGAATGGTCCGGAGAATAAGATTCATATATAGGATGTCATTTTATGTGAATTAAAATGTCGCGGAAGGTTCTATGGAAGGTTCTAGAAAAGTCCGGAAGAAACCACCAAGGAAGGTGGAGTCCACATGGGACTCCACCTCCATGGCCGGCCAACCCTAGTGGGGGAGGAGTCCCAAGTGGACTCCCCCTTAGGGGGCCGGCCACCCCCCCATATGGGAGGTGGAACTCCCACCTTTGGTGGGAGTTCTAGCTTGGCTAGGTTTCCCCCTCTTATGGAAGGTTTTTGGTTCGGGTCTTATTCGAAGACTTGGACACCAACACTTGGGGATCCACCTATATAATGAGGGGCCAAGGGAGGGGGCCGGCCACCCCAAGACCACAAGCTGGCCGCCCCCCTTGAAGTGGCCGGCCACCCCCTCCCAAACCCTAGCCGCCCCCCTCTCCTCCATATCTCCCGCGTAGCTTAGCGAAGCTCCGCCGGACTTCTCCACCGCCACCGACACCACGCCGTCGTGCTGTCGGATTCAAGAGGAGCTACTACTTCCGCTGCCCGCTGGAACGGGAGGTGGACGTCGTCTTCATCAACAACCGAACGTGTGACCGAGTACGGAGGTGCTGCCCGTTCGTGGCGCCGGAACCGATCGTGATCAAGATCTTCTACGCGCTTTTGCAAGCGGCAAGTGATCGTCTACCGCAGCAACAAGAGCCTCCTCTTGTAGGCTTTGGAATCTCTTCAAGGGTGAGACTCGATACCCCCTCGTTGCTACCGTCTTCTAGATTGCATCTTGGCTTGGATTGCGTGTTCGCGGTAGGAAAATTTTTGTTTTCTATGCAACGTTATCCTGCAGTGGTATCAGAGCCGTGTCTATGCATAGATGGTTGCACGAGTAGAACACAATGGTTTGTGGGCGTTGATGCTCTTTTTATCTTTAGTTTGAGTACTTTGCATCTTTGTGGCATAGTGGGATGAAGCGGCTCGGACTAACTTTACATGACCGCGTTCATGAGACTTGTTCCTCGTTCGACATGCAACTTGTATTGCATAAGAGGCTTTGCGGGTGTCTGTCTCTCCTACTATAGTGAAGATTCAATTTACTCTTCTATTGAAAACATTAGTATCAACGTTGTGGTTCATGTTCCTAGGTAGATTAGATCTCTCTCGAAAACCCTAAACCACGTAAAATATGCAAACCAAATTAGAGACGTCTAACTTGTTTTTGCAGGGTTTGGTGATGTGATATGGCCATAATGTGATGATGAATATGTATGAGATGATCATTATTGTATTGTGGCAACCGACAGGAGCCTTATGGTTGTCTTTAAATTTCATGTTGAGTAGTATTTTAAAGTAGTTGTAATAGTTGCTACATGGAGGACAATCATGAAGACGGCGCCATTGACCTTGACGCTACGCCGACGATGATGGAGATCATGCCCGAAGATGATGGAGATCATGTCCATGCTTTGGAGATGAAGATCAAAGGCACAAAGACAAAAGGGCCATATCATATCACATATGAACTGCATGTGATGTTAATCCTTTTATGCATCTTATTTTTTTTAGATCGCGACGGTAGCATTATAAGATGATCCCTCACTAAAATCTCAAGATAATAAAGTGTTCATCCTTAGTAGCACCGTTACCAAGTCTTGTCGTTTCGAAGCATCTCGTGATGATCGGGTGTGATAGATTCAATAAGTACATACAACGGGTGCAAGACAGTTTTGCACATGCGGATACTAAGGTGGCCTTGACGAGCCTAGCATGTACAGACATGGTCTCGGAACACGTGATACCGAAAGGTAGAGCATGAATCATATGGTTGATATGATGAACACTTTGAGTGTTCGCCATTGAAATCACACCTTTTCTCGTGATGATCGGGTTTAGGTGCGGTGGATTTGGTTCGTGTGATCACTAAGACAATGCGAGGGATATTGTTTTGAGTGGGAGTTCACCTAGATTTTTTAATTATGTTGAATTAAAATTTGAACTTAATTTGTCATAAATTTAGTCTAAACTATTGCAAATATATGTTGTAGAGATGGCGTCCTCAATCAATTTTAATCAGTTCCTAGAGAAAGAGAAACTTAAGAGCAACGGTAGCAACTTCACCGACTGGTTCCGTCATGTGAGGATCTTCCTCTCTGGCGGAAATCTGCAATTTGTGCTTGATGCAGCGCTAGGTGACCCTCCTGCAGAAACTGAAACCGATGAAGTAAAAGCTGTTTACGCGACTCGGAAAACTCGGTACTCTCAAGTTCAGTGTGCCATTACGTGCGATGCGGAATCCGATCTTCAAAAACGTTTTGAGCACCACGATCCTCATGAGTTGATGAATGAGCTGAAAGCTATATTCGAGACTCATGCGGCCGTGGAGTGCTATGAAGCATCGAAACATTTCTTCAGCTGCATGATGGAAGAAGGCAGCTCCGTTAGTGAGCACATGCTCGCCATGACCGGGCATGCGAAGAAACTCAGTTACTTGGGAATAGTGATTCCTAACAGACTGGGGATTAATCGTGTCCTTCAATCACTACCACCAAGTTACAAGAACTTCGTGATGAACTACAATATGCAGAACATGAACAAGGAGTTACCTGAACTCTTTGGCATGCTAAAAGCTGCTGAGATTGAGATCAAGAAAGAGCACCAAGTGTTGATGGTCAACAAGACCACCAGTTTCAAGAAACAGGGCAAGTCTAAGGGAAAATTCAAGAAGGGTGGCAAGAAAGCTGCCACGCCTCCTATGAAACCTAATAACGGCCCTAAGCCTAATGCTGAGTGCTATTACTGCAAGGAGAAGGGACACTGGAAACGTAATTGCTCCAAGTATCTGGCTGATCTGAAGAGCGGCCTTGTCAAGAAGAAGAAAGAAGGTATATCTGATATACATGTTATAGATGTTCATTTCACTGGTTCTCGTTCTAGTACCTGGGTATTTGATACTGGTTCGGTTGCTCATATTTGTAACTCGAAACAGGAACTAAAGAATAAACGACAAATGCTGAAAGATGAAGTGACGATGCGCGTTGGAAACGGATCCAAGGTCAATGTGATCGCAGTCGGCACACTTCCTCTACATCTACCTTCGGGATTAGTTTTAAGCCTAAATAATTGCTATTATGTACATGCGTTGAGCATGAACATTATATCTGGATCTTGTTTAAATGCAAGACGGTTATTCATTCAAGTCTGAGAATAATGGTTGTTCTATTTATATGAATAATATCTTTTATGGTCGAGCACCACAAAAGAATGGCTTATTTCTGTTAGATCTCGATAGTAGTGATACGCATATACATAACATTGATGCTAAGCGAATTAAATTGAATGATAATTCTACTTATATGTGGCACTGTCTTCTTGGTCATATTGGAGTGAAACGCATGAAGAAACTCCATACTGATGGATTACTTGAATCACTTGACTTTGAGTCACTTGATAGATGCGAAGCATGTCTAATGGGAAAAATGACAAAGACTCCATTTTCTGGTATGATGGAGCGAGCTACTGACTTATTGGAAATCATACATACCGATGTATGTGGACCAATGAGCGTAGCATCGCGCGGTGGTTATCGTTATGTTCTAACCTTCACAGATGATCTGAGTAGATGTGGGTATATCTATTTCATGAAACATAAATCCGAAACTTTCGAGAAGTTTAAGGAATTCCAAAGTGAAGTAGAAAATCAACGTAACAAGAAGATTAAATTTCTACGATCTGATCGTGGAGGTGAATATCTGAGTTATGAGTTTGGCATGCATTTAAAGAAATACGGAATACTTTCACAATTGACACCGCCGGGAACACCTCAACGTAACGGTGTGTCCGAACGTCGTAATCGAACTCTCTTAGATATGGTTCGTAGTATGATGTCTCTTACTGATTTGCCGTTATCATTTTGGAGTTATGCATTAGAGACAGCCGCATTCACTTTAAATAGAGCACCATCAAAATCCGTAGAAACGACACCGTATGAATTATGGTTTAATAAGAAACCTAAGCTGTCGTTCCTGAAAGTTTGGGGTTGCGAAACCTGTGTAAAGAAGTTACAACCGGACAAGCTAGAACCCAAAGCGGAGAAATGCGTCTTCATAGGATACCCTAAGGAAACTATAGGGTACACTTTCTATCACAGATCCGAAGGCAAAATCTTTGTTGCTAAGAACGGAACCTTTCTTGAGAAAGAATTTCTCACTAAAGAAGTGACTGGAAGAAAAGTAGAACTCGATGAGATTGATGAATCTATACTCGTTGATCAGAGTAGCGCAGTACCAGAAGTTGTACCTGTACCGCCTACACCGGCAACAGAGGAAGCTAATGATAATGATCATGAAACTTCGAACGAGGAAACTACTGAACCTCGCAGATCGACAAGGGAACGTACCACTCCTGATTGGTATGATCCTTGTCTAAATGTCATGATTGTGGATAACAATGATGAGGACCCTGCGACGTATGAAGAAGCGATGATGAGCCTAGATTCCAACAAATGGCAAGAAGCCATGAAATCCGAAATGGGATCCATGTATGATAACAAAGTATGGACTTTGGTAGACTTACCTGATAGCCGAAAGGCTGTCGAAAATAAATGGATCTTCAAGAGAAAAACAGATGCTGATGGTAATATTACTGTCTATAAAGCTCGACTTGTCGCAAAGGGTTTCCGACAAATTCAAGGAGTTGACTACGATGAGACTTTCTCACCTGTAGCGAAGCTAAAATCTGTGAGGATTTTGTTAGCAATAGCTGCATTTTTCGATTATGAGATATGTCAGATGGATGTCAAAACGGCGTTCCTTAATGGAGACATTGAGGAAGTGTTGTATATGGTACAACCCAAAGGTTTTGTTGATCCTAAAAATGCTGACAAAGTATGCAAACTTCAGCGTTCAATCTATGGACTGAAGCAAGCATCAAGAAGTTGGAACCGACGCTTTGATAAGGTGATCAAAGACTTCGGGTTTATACAGTGTCATGGAGAGGCCTGTATTTACAAGAAAGTGAGTGGGAGCTCTGTAGCATTCCTGATATTATATGTAGATGACATATTATTGATCGGGAATGATATAGAACTATTAAGCAGTGTTAAAGGTTATTTAAATAATAGTTTTTCAATGAAAGACCTTGGTGAAAGCATCGTATATATTAGGCATCAAGATTTATAGAGATAGATCAAGACGCCTAATAGGGCTATCATAGAGTACATATCTGGACAAGATTCTAAAGAAGTTTAGAATGGACGAAAGTAAGAAAGGGTTCTTACCTATGTTACCAGGCAAGGTATTGAGTAAGACTCAAGGACCGGCTACGGCAGAAGAAAGAGAAAGGATGAGTAATATCCCCTATGCCTCGGCAATAGGATCTATCATGTATGCCATGCTATGTACTAGACCGGATATAGCACATGCTGTTAGTTTGACTAGCAGATATCAAAGTGATCCAGGAATGGAACACTGGACAGCGGTCAAGAATATCCTGAAGTACTTGAAAAGAACTAAGGATATGTTTCTTTGTTATGGAGGTGACCAAGAGCTCGTTGTAAACGGTTACACCGATGCAAGTTGGAACACTGATCCTGATGACTCTAAGTCACAATCTGGGTACGTGTTTATATTGAATGGTGCTGCAGTAAGCTGGGTAAGCTCGAAGCAGTGCACGGTGGCGAAGTCTTCAACAGAATCAGAGTACATAGCGGCTTCAGAGGCTTCATCAGAAGCGGTATGGATGAAGAGGTTCATTGTAGAGCTCGGTGTGGTTCCTAGTGCATTGGACCCATTAATCATTTACTGTGATAACATGGGTGCCATCGCCAATGCACAAGAGCCAAGGTCACACAAGAGGCTGAAGCATATCAAGCTGCGTTACCACTCGATTCGCGAGTACATCGAAGATGGAGAAGTAAAGATTTGCAAAGTACACACAGATCTGAATGTAGCAGATCCGTTGACTAAAGCTCTCCCTAGGGCAAAGCATGACCAACACCAGAATGCCATGGGTGTTAGGTATATTACAATGTAATCTAGATTATTGACTCTAGTGCAAGTGGGAGACTGAAGGAGATATGCCCTAGAGGCAATAATAAAGTGGTTATTATTTATATCTTTATGTTTATGATAAATGTTTATATATCATGCTATAATTGTATTAACCGAAACATTAGTACATGTGTGATATGTAGACAAACAAGAAGTCCCTAGCATGCCTCTTAAACTAGCTTGTTGATTAATGGATGATTAGTTTCATAATCATGAACATTGGATGTTATTAATAACAAGGTTATGTCATTATATAAATGATGTAATGGACACACCCAATTAAGCGTAGCATAAGATCTCGTCATTAAGTTATTTGCTATAAGCTTTCGATACATAGTTACCTAGTCCTTATGACCATGAGATCATGTAAATCACTTATACCGGAAAGGTACTTTGATTACACCAAACACCACTGCGTAAATGGGTGGTTATAAAGGTGGGATTAAGTATCCGGAAAGTATGAGTTGAGGCATATGGATCAACAGTGGGATTTGTCCATCCCGATGACGGATAGATATACTCTGGGCCCTCTCGGTGGAATGTCGTCTAATGTCTTGCAAGCATATGAATGAGTTCATAAGAGACCACATGCCACGGTACGAGTAAAGAGTACTTGTCAGGAGACGAGGTTGAACAAGGTATAGAGTGATACCGAAGATCAAACCTCGGACAAGTAAAATATCGCGAGACAAAGGGAATTGGTATTGTATGTGAATGGTTCATTCAATCACTAAAGTCATCGTTGAATATGTGGGAGCCATTATGGATCTCCAGATCCCGCTATTGGTTATTGGTCGGAGTAAGTACTCAACCATGTCTGCATAGTTCACGAACCGTAGGGTGACACACTTAAAGTTGGATGTTGAAATGGTAGTACTTGAATATGGAATGGAGTTCGAATATTTGTTCGGAGTCCCGGATGAGATCCCGGACATCACGAGGAGTTCCGGAATGGTCCGGAGAATAAGATTCATATATAGGATGTCATTTTATGTGAATTAAAATGTCGCGGAAGGTTCTATGGAAGGTTCTAGAAGGTTCTAGAAAAGTCCGGAAGAAACCACCAAGGAAGGTGGAGTCCACATGGGACTCCACCTCCATGGCCGGCCAACCCTAGTGGGGGAGGAGTCCCAAGTGGACTCCCCCTTAGGGGGCCGGCCACCCCCCCATATGGGAGGTGGAACTCCCACCTTTTGTGGGAGTTCTAGCTTGGCTAGGTTTCCCCCTCTTATGGAAGGTTTTTGGTTCGGGTCTTATTCGAAGACTTGGACACCAACACTTGGGGATCCACCTATATAAAGAGGGGCCAAGGGAGGGGGCCGGCCACCCCAAGACCACAAGCTGGCCGCCCCCCTTGAAGTGGCCGGCCACCCCCTCCCAAACCCTAGCCGCCCCCCTCTCCTCCATATATCCCGCGTAGCTTAGCGAAGCTCCGCCGGACTTCTCCACCGCCACCGACACCACGCCGTCGTGCTGTCGGATTCAAGAGGAGCTACTACTTCCGCTGCCCGCTGGAACGGGAGGTGGACGTCGTCTTCATCAACAACCGAACGTGTGACTGAGTACGGAGGTGCTGCCCGTTCGTGGCGCCGGAACCGATCGTGATCAAGATCTTCTACGCGCTTTTGCAAGCGGCAAGTGATCGTCTACCGCAGCAACAAGAGCCTCCTCTTGTAGGCTTTGGAATCTCTTCAAGGGTGAGACTCGATACCCCCTCGTTGCTACCGTCTTCTAGATTGCATCTTGGCTTGGATTGCGTGTTCGCGGTAGGAAATTTTTTGTTTTCTATGCAACGTTATCCTACAACCATTGCCACAGTAATGGCTACCTCTCCACCGAATGTGACGTTCCGACGAGTTTTGCTAGGACAAAGGCTACTGGCATGGAATGCTTTAACTCATAGGTTGGGCGATGTTAACCTGTCGCCTGAACCAGATGAATTTAGGTGGAATTTACATGTAGATGGCTCTTTCTCAGTAAAATCTTTATATAGCGCCATACTTCATTCTGATTTACCGGTTGATAATAATAAGAAAATTTGGAAGATGAAGATACCATTAAAAATAAAAATATTTGGATGGTATCTTCGTCGAGGGGTCATCCTCACCAAAGATAATCTTGTTAAGCGGAACTGGCATGGAAGTACCCGATGTGTTTTTTGTCATCATGATGAAACTATTAAACACCTCTTCTTCCGGTGCCAGTTTGCGAGATCTATTTGGTCTGTCATCCAAGTAGCGTCTACCTTGTACCCTCCCACTAGTGTAGCCAATGTCTTTGGTAATTGGCTTCATGGAATTGATTCAAGGTTCAAGTTGCTTCTTAGGGTGGGGGCGCTAGCAGTTATCTGGGCGCTTTGGCTGAGTAGAAATGACAAGATTTTTAATGACAAAAAATTCTCTTTGTTGCAGGTCATCTACAGATGTACAGGGATTCTTCGTTCATGGTTACCTCTTCAGCGCATGGAGAACCGAGACCTATTTACGGAGGTCTGTACACGGTTGGAGGCTACGGCGAGGGATACTTTTTCCCTACATGGGTGGCAGCATAGTCTACGGATAGAAGCCCCACCCACACCTTAGGCGTTATACAATTCATCGTTTCGATATGTATTTCGCCTAGATATATTTTAGTTTGACATCTTTTTTGGACATGAGACTCATAAACGGCTGTGTGCATCCTGGTTATGCGGAGGCTGGATGTAATTGCTTTCCCAAAAGTAATAAAGCATCCTTTATCAAAAAAAAAAATGTATATGCGTGCCATTTTTCATACTCAGATTCAAAAGTATGTAACTTGGGCACATATAAAAAGTTTCAAATAAAAAGTATGAAGACAACCGTCTCTTTCCCGAAATTTCTGTAACTTAGTGGTCGGCAACTACATACCTTAGTCCCGGACTAAGTTTAATTGGGTTCAGGAGTACCCATGTTCAGAAAATTCCCTTACGTCTGGCTTGCACCATTTGAGTCTAGAATCAAAATATTTATTTTGTGATTCTAAGGTAAAAATATTGTGTCGCCTTGAATCGGGTACACAATTTAATTGAGAATTTCATGGTTTTCATGCCACATCTAACTTTGATTCCTTCCAGTAACCTGCTATTTGTATTGATTTTACTTTAATTTTTTCAAATACAATGAAATGATGGTTGCCAAATGGGCTCTTACTAGATAGGCATGACACCAATTTTGCCTAATTAGAAAGTTCTATCACAAGTACTACTCATTCAGCTTATGAGCAAACAAACAAAAAATCTGGATTCCTTGTTTGTGCTGATAAAACTGAAGGACATATAGAGAGCGATCAACCAACCATCATCATCATTTTATAAGAGCAATAGGAGATCCATGGAAAAGGCACGTTTCGAAAATCATGATGCCTGTTGTTTGCCCATGGCGGCACGCACCAGCTTGGAAGCAGCTCGCGACGAAAGACGGCTTTCTTATGCAGACCAACAACTCTATTTAGAGCATCTCCACCCGCGTCTCCGATAGCGGCTCGATAGCAATTTGGGGGCCGACAGCGAAAATGGGCTCGCACCGGCGTGCTTCAAACGGCGCCGGCCAATTTTGGAGCCTAATAGAATCGTCGGCAACCCCGTGCCGGCCCCTTTGCCAAGGGCGCGAATCGGACACGCCGGCATCTCGCGGCACATCTGAAAACGAGTGTGGGCTCCGTCTGGCAGCCGGCCACACCGTTTTCCCACCTCCTACACACGCTCGAGCCGACACCCACCCCTCTAGATCGCCACCGTCACCGTCCCCGCCGCGCCCACCCTGCTTGCAAGAGCTCGCCGCCACCGCGATAGTATCGCCCCGCCCGCAAGGTGTTCATCCGATTGCCGCGATAGACAGCGACGACGAGATGATGGTGCAACTGTTCACGGAGGAGCATAACGCTCAGGCTGTTCGGCGGCAACAGCAGCAGCTGATTCTGACGAACATGTTGCGCGTTCGTCAGCCTTTCTTCGTCGTGCCTCGGCGCGCGGCTCAAAGTCGGGCAAGATGAGGAACATCAACCGGCATCGTGAAGCCGGCGCAATGCTGCTTGACGCCGATTACTTCAACGACGACGCGACTCATTCGCCGAAGGAATTTCGGCGCCGGTTTAGGATGAACAAGGACCTGCAGAAGTGCACTGCTGCAATGCGCTGTCTTGCATACGGAGCTCCTCCAGATACAGCCAATGACTACCTACGGATGGCAGAGTCGACATGCACAGAGACTCTCTACAAGTTCTGCCGAGCCGTCATAGCGGTGTTTGATAAAGACTATTTGAGAGCACCAAGAGCAGATGATACAGCTCGGATCCTGCAGAAGAATGCAGCAAGAGGGTTTCCTGGGATGCTCGGAAGCATTGACTCTATGCATTGGGGCTGGAAGAATTGCCCTTTTGCTTGGCAGGGGATCTAAAAGGGCCATACTGGTGAGTGCAGTGTCATTCTTGAGGCGGTGGCAGACCATGAGCTTTGGATTTGGCATGCATTTTTTGGCATGGCAGGAACAAACAATGATATCAACGTGCTGCAGCGCTCTCCGGTGTTTGCTACGCTAGCTAAGGGACAAGCTCCTGCCGTGAACTTTGAGGTAAACGGCCACGCATACAACAAGGGGTACTATCTAGCGGATGGTTTCTACCCGACGTATGCTACATTGTGAAGATAATTCACTCTCCATCAAACGAGATGGAAGCCTATTTTGCAACATGCCAGGAAGCAGCACGCAAGGATGTTGAGCGTGCTTTTGGGGTGCTTTAGCAGCGTTTCGCCATTGTCAGGTACCCTGCTCTCACTTGGTCTGAGGCACAGATGTGGGAGGTGATGAACGCCTGTATGATCATCCACAACATGATCATTGAGAGCGAGCGCGACGCACCTGTGTAGGATGATCGTCCATTTGATTATCAAGGGCCACTAGCTGAGGTAGAGCATGTGTCCCAAGAATTTGCTGCTTTTCTTCATATGCACAATGAAATTCAAGATGCAGGTGTCCATGCACAGCTGAAGGCGGATCTAGCTGCGCATTTGTGGGCGAGGAGAGGAGCAGCCAACAATGCATGATTTTTATTTTTATTTGTTTGCCTGGACGAATAATTTAAGTATTATTTGTTTGTTGGGTTGTACGAATAATTTAAGTACTATTTGTTTGTCGGGTTGTATGAATAATTTAAGTACTATTTATTTGATTGATTGTATGAATAATTTAATTCTATTTGTGTGATTCTATGAATAAAATGTGATTGATATGTTATTTCAAAATATTGTAAAAAGAAAAGAAAAACTTAGGACCGTTGTTTGGGAGGCGCCGGTGTGGGAACAGCGTCCCCAAATGAAGGATGCACTGTCGACGGCCCCATACTGCAATGCCGGCACCCCTGCCAGCGACTATTTGGGGGCCGCCGGTGGAGATGCTCTTATGAATGAGACAATAGGCTGCTGCCTGTGAAGCATCCATAACCTAATGAATAGTTAACGTCTTCGGACTTCGGTGTGACATGGGACTACCGGCATGTTTTGACCAACACCTTCTTCTTGGCCTAGTTCTCTGTTTTCAGCAGTATTCTACAACCTGAATCAACGTACACCTGTACATTTGTTTGGTAGAGAATTGGGGTCAGATAGGATGATTACTACTAAGAGCAAGTATAATAAATTTTAGTCAGTTAGCTATAAGAATTAAAATACTACATCCGTGAGCATATTCTTGTCTAGTTACCTATGAACTGGGACGGAGGGAGTAGCATATTCTTGTCTAGTTGAAGGAGAGGAAGATGAGAGAAAATCTAAGTGAGTTCTCATGCAAGAGGCTCTAGCACGTGCTACTAGGTAATTGGTGTGAATAAAACGCGGGTCATGCATTGGAAAAATAGTAATTTCTTATAGCCAACTAGTGTATTTATTGACTATAAATTGGCTATAATTGACATGATATCTTGCTTATAGGTTATAGCCAACAATCTACTATACTGTTGGAGTTGCTCTCAATGGAAACCGCTGGTTCCATCCATGGGTGGACGCCATGTGGTAGTTTTTACAGTTACGGCGCAGGAATCTAGGAGTGGAAGCACGACCCGGAATCCATGGATCCGTCGTGCGGGTGCGGTGGTAGTCGGTGATATCATCCTGCTACCAACCAGCAACAACCACATATATATATCCGGCTCATCATCATCACCATCGATCCCACGTTGTTCTTCCCCTTCAAAATGCCCAACGATTCAGACCAGACTAGCTCGTTTTCGTTGTCCGTCCCCCACAGATTGGGACCCTTCTCACCCAAGCTGATTGAAAGGTCTGTGGGATTTCGCATGGCCACGACAACCAAAAGAACACTTTGGCCACTATAGATCAGAATCAGATCGATCACTACTCTGCACGTACTGTAAAGCGGATCGCGCCTGGACCAGTCGCTGTTTTTGCTTGTGCTTGATGTTACACCACGCAGTTACATGACAAGTTTCACATGCCAAGCGTAGATTCGTGAGACACAAGGCCCAAACCCCCGTTCACTATGGACGGACGAGAGCGGCGAATCCGGCCGGCGCGCTAGCTAACGGGCGTCACCTACGCGATAGCTACATAAAGCTTTGTGAAAACCTCGAGGATGATCATCCTCGTGCGTGCCGGACCCAAACATCATCTCCTCGATTGATCGACCCCGCATGCATGTGACGGCGCCTGGCCGCCGCCGGTCCAACTCGCGCATGCCATGTCGACGCCATGACGCAGGCGTAGCTATGATGGACGAGAAAGCTTTGCAAGCTAGCTCTGCACGCTTGCCGGCCAGGCGAGGGAGAGACGCCGTCGTGGCGCAAGCAACCGGTGGAATTTCTCACAAATACGGGTGGGAATAATGAACGCATCAGGAAAGACTGTAGCTCTACGGGTACATGGATCATGACTTGTACGCGGAAATAGCGGTATCCGTCGCTGTTGCAGGTATATATCATGGCACCTATGAAAAGAACGGTTTGCCATCTACTCAATCTTGATAGAGTTTGGTGATAGATGTGGAGGATAAGCGGTGTAGCATGTGATGTGGAGTACGATAGACTAACGCAGCATGCAGAGAAAAATGTCCTGATCCTGACAGCCAAATTCTTCATCCTAAGGCTGGTGCCAATGCATAGCCTCACTCTCATCCGCCACGTCAGCTTTTTTCCTCACTCTCACCCCACTCTCACCCACTCTCACCCCACTTGCCGCGCACAGTCTATAGTCTGAACTTTACTTCTCTTTCCTCCACGTCAGCTTTTCTCTCTCCTCGACATCAGCATTTCATTTTTAGATTACAACAATATAAATAATGCAAGGAAATTATTTTATTGAACTAAAATTGTTACCGATTACATCATAAAATAGTGCCAGCTCTATTTAAATTTTTGTGCAAAAAGCCCCTCAAAATTTGGCTCAAAACACCCTAAAATGCCAAATCCTACCATGTTTTTATTTTTCCTAAGAAAATCCTAAAGTCCAGGGGGTTTTCTGCAAAACCCCCTTTGTCTTCTTCTCCACGCACGCAGCCAAGCTGCTGCTTGTCGACGCCGTGGCCGTCGATGGCGCTGGCTCCGCCGCCCCTGGCTCCGCCGCCATTGGCTCCGCCGCGACGTCCTGGTCCTCCTCCACCAAGCGCCGGCCACCGGGGAGCCCTCTTCTGCGCCAATCGGGCGACGTCTGCGCCGCCGGTCTCCGCCGCTCGCCGGCGATTTCGGCCCTCCCTCTCGCCCCGCCTCTCGCCGTCTTGCCGCGCGCCCGCCCCGCCTCTCGCCCGCCTATCGCCTCCCTCTCGCCCCCAGCGCGGGCGGTAGCCGGGCGGGAGCGGGCGATAGCGCCCGGCGCTAGCGCCACCGCCCCGCGCTGCCCTATCGCCCCTCTCTCGCCTCTCTCCCGCCCCGCGCCGGGTGGTACCACCTCCGCTCGCGCCTGTGTTGGCACCAGCCTAACGCAGATTATTTACAGGTCTAATCAACAAGGAGGTTTGTACACTAGTAAGTACTAATCGTTTTTGTGCTCAGTCAACTCGAATTCTTAAAGACCATATATATCTTGAGCATATTTTATACGTAGTATTGGCCACGTGTAAGCTCAGTCAACTCGAATTCTTAAAGACCATATATATAGTCCTTGGCTAATCATGGATTCATGGTGCCTTTTCCAACTATCCTTCGCAAAAAGGTGATTAACTTTGCGGGAACCTGGTTCTAGAAATCAAGATTCAAGATCATCGCACTTATCTGGCAAATAATTGGTGGTCTGGTGCAGTTTGGAATCAGCAAGCAAGATAGCGAAACATGGCACACTACACCTGGTTGGTCAAGCCACCAGGAGATCAAAACGTCCCACGTGTCGCCAGGAAGCAACGAACCATGATTTAAGCTCTGACCATGCATGTTTTGAAGTAGGTACAATTAATCGGACATTCTCGTTTAAAACATGATGGCAGACGGAGCAAACGTTGACCTTACGCACCAACAACGGAACAGTACAAAGATGGGGACGTCTTCACCAATCATCGATCGCTGCTTCAGGTTGTTAGAGATAGAATTTGTGTACGAGTCAAATAGGAAGTCCTAGTCCTATACATTCTAATCCTACCGACATTGTACCTAATATAAATATGTGAGATTGAGGACGCTCGAGGTATCCGAGTAGCCAATCTACCTGATCAAAATATCCCTGTTTACATGGTACAGAAGGTTGCTAATGGCTTAGTTCTCAGTCAGGCAAAATATGCTCAAGATATATTGACCCGTGTTGGCATGGCTCATTGTACTGGTGTCTCTACACCGCTCTCCTCCTCAAAAAAGATATCTGCTCATCAGGGAAACTTGTTGGGTCCTGAAGATAGCACTAACTACAGGAGCATGGAGGTGCTCTGAAGTATCTTACTCTTACACGACCAGATATCTCCTATGCAGTCAACAAAGTCTGTCAGTATTTGCATGGTCCCACTACTGTTCATTGGACTGCAGCCAAACGTATTTTGCGGTATATCAAGCATACCATGACAGTTGGACTTACTTTTCTCAAGTCCTCTTCTACGCTTGTCAGTGTTTTCTCTGATGCAGACTGAGCTGGTTGTGTCGATGACCGTCGGTCCACGGGGGGGATTTGCTGTGTTTTTTGGACCAAACTTAATCTCTTGGAGTGCTAAGAAGCAGGCTACAGTCTCAAGGACAAGCGTATAAGTCTGTAGCAAATGCTACTGCTGAAGTGATATGGGTGCAGTCATTACTTGCTGAACTAGGAGTTCGACTGACACATACACCATACACCATGCTTATGGTGTGATAACATGGGAGCAACGTATCTGTCAGCAAATCCAGTCTTTCATGCTAGAGCAAAGCATATTGAGATTGATTTTTATTTTGTCAGAGAATGAGTTTTGAGAAGACAATTGGAGATTCGTTTTATCTCTTCTAAAGATCAAGTTGCAGATGGGTTCACAAAGCCACTTCCTGTTCAAGCTTTTGAAGTCTTCAAACATAATCTCAACTTGTCGAAGTTGTGATTAGGGGGGGGGGGGTGTTAGAGATAGAATTTGTGTATGAGTCAAATAGGAAGTCCTAGTCCTATACGTTGTAATCCTACCGACATTGTACCTAATATAAATATATGAGATTGAGGGCGCTCGAGGTATCCGAGTAGCCAATCTACCTGATCAAAATATCCCTGTTTACACAGGTGCCACGTTAGTACCTACCATCACACGAAACTTCCATAGTAACACTGTAATAATCTTTGTGATCATCGGAAATCTAAGCACAACTACGTACCGCCACATGGTGCATGAAAAAATATCAAACTAATGCCGGCAATGTCAACCACAATTATTTGGTGAATTGGTGACATTGAGTAGTCTTAAGAGCATCCCCACTCGTTGGCGCTCCCCACGCCCAAATCCGGCGAAATTTTTGTCCGGATTGGAGGAAGATTTGGCGTGGGGGGCAGTATATTTCCAGTCGTGTGCTCCCCAAGCGGCGTTTCTCGGGGAAAAAGAGGACGGCTCGGGGAATCCGGATGAAAGAGGAGACACGTGGGCGTGGGCGGTTGGTTTAGCTTCATCCGGAGTCCCCGAGCGCTCCCCGGGGGGCCGGGGATGGCATGGGGAGTCCGGACGAAAATAGGCTCAAATCCGGATCAAAACGAGGAACCGGGGGCCTGACTGGGCCATTTTTCGCCGTCCGGATGAAAAAAAGTGGCCGTGGGGGGCTCTGCGGGGAGACGAGTGGAGATGCTCTAAGAAACTATTCGTGTCCACCTCCAACATACCTGCAAGAAACTCCTTTCGCCTTTCCTGTGGTTTGACAAAAGGTGATAAGTTTACAGGTGGTAGTAGAATAAAAAGAAGTGAGAGCAGATTGCAATCTTTATTCACTCCAAGTGTAAAACGAAAATGGCCATCAGGCCCCCAATGATACGCTCAATGACAAAGTGCATTGCAAGCATGGTGCGAGGGTTACGTGTACCATTACTTCTAGAAGTCTGGAGTCTAATGGTAAAAGAAAATTTTGAATTTGTGCATTTCATTATGAAGCCGAAGGTTAATTTAATGTAGTTTTGACTAACCCAAGTGGTATATCCACTTGTCCTTTACAACTTTCAACCCACCTAGGTTGGTAGCTAGGCTAACTTACCAATGACACCACATTGTCACTTCCCCTAATAAATAAAGGTGCCAAGCACATAAACAGGTGGAGGAGTAGTATATCTTTTCCCTGCTCCCAAGCACATAAACAGGTGGAGGAGTTTGGAGAACGTTCACCCATGAAATAACTAATTATACGAATGATTTTGCACCTACCAAACGTATACCATGTTTAACATTGCCAAATCAGTGAATAATAATACTGCTCCTTTTGTTTAGAAATAGAATATTATTTCTCAGTAAAAAAATAGTTAAACTTGCATGCCCTAAAATAAAATTGGTTAAACCATCCATGTATACATGTTCCATTATTTTGTTTCATATTTTAATGGAAATTATCGCTGAAGTCTTGAATTTGCACATTTTATAGTTGCCCCAAGTTAATTGCATGAATTGCTTTGGACTATCAGAAGTGACATATCAAGTTGTCATTTGGTAAAGTTGGAACGACCCTGTTGTGACTTTGAATGCACAAATTACACATATCGTTGCATGTTTTCCCTATAGTGTGTTAGTTTGTTCAATTTATCTGTCATTTTGGTGTACTGCCAACGCATTTTGACACTATATTGTTCTATGTCAGCAAAGCATACATTTTGGTGCACTATCAGTGAATTTTGAAGATTACCTTGTTCTGTCACTAAATTTCCACTATATTTTGCATGCCATTAGAGTTTGAAATTTAGATTTACACTTGAATTTCTACCTAGAAATTCATACTAGTTTGCCTTTGAATTTACACTGAACAAGATGATACAATCCACATGCTACACGGATTTGCACGTCATACATTGATAAATAGAAACTTATTTTATGGCTTTATTTCGCACAGTACATAGCTAACACATTACATAATTCACAAAGTAAATCAAACAAATCCGATAGTCGTCAAACCTATTACACAATAGATAATTGCACAAAAAGGAACAACTACCAAAATTTATATATCTTTCTTCTCCTTTGCTCAAATCTCAATTTTGTGATGCTTTTCCATCCTTTTCTTCTCCTTATTCATTTGCTTGAGCAACAACTTCAGCTCTGCCTTTCATCTCCATAATTCTCTCCTTCATTGCTTGACTGCTTCTGGATTGCTTCTTCTCTGCATGGGTTTTCTTCTACGTGGGCTTTCTTTGGTTTGTGTCTGCTAATTAGTAGTTAGCCATGTTTCACCACAGAAAAAACCAGGCAAAGATCAAAATCAAATAGACCAGATCCAAATCAAATAGCCTAGATCGACAAACATTAGTGCTTTTTCAAGAAAAAAAGGAACAAAAATCATAGATAAACCCTATAACTGCACGTATTACACCCATATATATAATTACACACATATAACTACCAAAAAGGAAAATACTTCGTCTACGTGTGATTTTGAATTACGGATTACACCCATATATATAATTGCACATCCATGTGTAAGTGCACATATGCGATTTAAATATATGTTTATCACAGAAAACCAGAAACGAAAATCACCCATGGTTGCAAAAAATTTAAATTAAACACATATATGCAATTACACATACATGTGCGATTGCATATCAAAAAGTTAATTAGCATGGGGAAAATGTAAAATATTGCCATAGGTATTCAATTGCGCATATATATGCAGGCAATTACACATACATGTGCAAATTGTATTACAATAAAGTTTATTAGCGGGAAAAAAATGCCATGAGCTTTCAGTTTGCACACATATATGCAATTGCACATGCATGCACAATTCACCCTTAGAACATATACACGTGCGCTGATATCAAAAAGTTCATTAGAAAGGGAAAACATGCAAAAACAATACCATGGTTTTTTATATATATGCGCACATGTGCGACGGAAAAACCAACAAACACCCACAGAGAGGAAAATAAAAAAAGACCCGACAAAAACAAACTCAAAAGCCCATGAAAATCTAACACCCAAAAAATTCAAACCCGCAACGTCAAAGTACTCCCGCGCGTGACCGAGCTCTATGATAAATCTCGATGGATACCGAGTTCTAGTGATTGGGTTGTGCCTAATCCCAAAGTTCCATAACAAATACTCCTTATGAGCAAACAAACAAAATAAATGAGGATATATGTTCGTGTAGCTAAAACGGAAGTGGAGATAGAGAGCGATCGACCAACCGGCCATCGTCACTATATCAGAACAATAGGAGATCCGTGGTCGAAAGGGCACCTTTCCAAGAGCATGATGTATGTTATTGCCATTGTGGCACGCACCAGCTCGGAAGCAACTCGTGAGTCGTGATGACAGCCGGCGGCTTTCTTATGCAGACCAGCAACTGTATATTTTTGAATGAGTGACTGATAGGCTGGTGCGTCGGGCATCCACAATGCTGACATGGGACTGCCGGCATGTTTTGACTAAGACTTTCTTCCTGACCTAATTCTCAAATTGTCAGCAGTATTGTACAACCTGAAATTACGCATACTTATACATTTCTTCCGTAGAAAAATTATGGTCAGGTTTTATATATGAACTGATACTAAGTGATAACCGCCGTTGTGTCCATGGCTATATATCATGCGGTCGTTTTTCCAGTTACTCGGCAGGAATCTGGGAGGGGAAACACGACCCGGAAACCCCGTCCTGCCGGCGTCGCGTCGGAATCCATCGGGCGGGCGCCGTGGTCGTCGGTGATGTCACGCTGCTACCAACCAGCCGCCAGCCGTCTCATCAGCATCACCATCGATCCCACGTTCTTCTTCCGTCATAACGCCTCGGATCGGCGATGAGACAAGCTCCTCCCTCTACAGATTGGGCCAAGCTGCTGGAAGGAATGGTCTCTATCTGGGCATGCTCCGGGCCACTCGCCCACTCTGATCAGAATCAGAGATCACTACTTGGCACTGCAAAGTGGATCGCGCCTTCAGGACTAGTCGCTGTTTTTTGCTCGATGCTACACCACGCGGTTACGTGAAAGGTCATATGGGAGATGGTGCGGCAGACGAATCCGGCGACCCTCATCATGATTCACTACACTCACGTTCACTCGTTTGCAACCTTTTTCGTTAGAGGGACGACGTGGCCGCCGGCTTGGGTAGATCCGGCGAGCTAGCTAGCCAGCGCCACCTACGCGACAACAACATAAAGCTTTCTCAACGATGATCACGCCTGGGAATTCCCGGCCACCGCCGATCCAGCTTGAGGGTGGCACGTCGCATGTCCGGCTCCGGCCTGTCCACACGGTCTTCTTCACGGATGCGTAAATGCATCGAGCTAGCCAGGTACGATGGATGAGAGAGTGAGAGCTAGCTTGGCACGCCTGCCGGCAAGACACGAAGGAGAACTGCCGTCGCGGCGCAAGCAACCACTGGAATTTCTCCTGGATATGGGCGTATTACAATAACGTACGAATCCCGATAACAACTGTTGGTTTGGCATGAGGGTACAGGGATCAAGACCCGTACTCGGAAATACAGTATTGCAACGGTATCCGTCGCTGTCCAAGGTATCTCGCGACGGAGGGTAGGTAGCTAGCTTGCATGGTGGAAAATAGTACCACCTACGGAAAGAACGTACGTAAGGCTTGCCATCTCGGTAGCGTACGTGTTGGTGTATCATGTGCTGTGGAGTACGACACTACGGGAGAAACTCCATGTGCCGACGGCCAGCCCATGTGCCGACGGCCAAATGTCGGGGCCGTCGGCACAGCGGCCCTCGTCGACCGGCGACGGAGCTGACCGTCGGCACAGCACGGCCGTCGGCACAACGCACGGTACACCGACGGCCACCCTCGGCGCAAACGCGGCCGTCGGCCTGACTAGGTGGAGCCCGAAGGTCACCGTCGGCACATCTGGAACCGTCGGTACACGATCGACAGAGGGCCGAGCCGTTAACTCGTCACGGCGCCGTCGCATCAGTGCCGACGGTAGCCCACGGCGCAACGGCGGCCGTCGGCACAAAGAATCGATCGCTGGGTCCCCCTTGTGCTGTGCCGACGGTGACCCACGGCACAACGGCGGCCGTCGGCACAGCCAATTATGCACATTTTTTGGTTTTTCCTGTTTTTTTTTGCATCAAAGAGATAATTATTACCCATATAATTATTAATCCATATCATTTTTTTTTATTTATTTCTCACTGCTATTTTGGCGAACCCCTTTGCGAGAAACCTATATATATGTATAAGGGCGGTATAGAACCCCTTCGCGTAAATCGAACCTCGGAGGGGGTGAATGGCCCACACACGATACAAAATACTTAAGACCCACACACGATACAAAATATTTAAATAACTAGACTCACACACATACCAAAGCGCTTACAGAACTAGACCCACACACGAACCGAAACAGTTAAAGAACTACACCCACACAGAGGAAGCAAAAAACTTAAAGAAACTACACCCACACACATGAACCAAAACACTTAAAGAACTAGACCCACACACAAACCAAAGCTTTTATAGAACACTGGGTCGACACATGACCCGCTAGACACCCGGACTCGACACACACATATTAATCGAGAGAAGTCGAAATCTTCATCCTCGCCGGGGTGTCCTCTGAAGCGGTGGTTGTGAGGTTCCACAACCACCGTTCATCATTCTCCCCCATGTCGACGCCTCTCCTTTGGCGTACTCTGCTTCAACCTCGGCCTTCCTCTGCCGCTTTCCCGCCCTCCTCTCTCTCCTGTACGTCTGCTTCTCCTTCCAGTAATGCGCGCGTTGCCTCGACGTCTCCGGGATGGTCTCTCGCCACCGTGCCATGAACTGCTCGTCCGCCTCGGTGGTATCAATCCGCCGCCGGCCAGCCCCGTACCGCCGCGCTTCACCCCCGTGAGCGAAGTAGTGGCTCGCAGAGAGACTCTGAGCTTCCGTCGAGACCCTGACCTCCGGGAAGTTCATTTCGTGGCGCGGCCGGCCAAACCTCCAAGCCGCAACGTCGTATGCGCGGGCAGCAGCCTCCTTCGTGTAGAAGGTGCCGAGCCACACACGCGTACCACCGGCGGTGATTTCAGCCGCGAAATGTCCCGCAGGCCGCAGCGAACGCCGATGAAGCCCGTGTTGCTACGGCGACGAGGAGCCATCTCGGCGGCAGCTCGGCTCGAGAGGATTTTGTGGTTCTATTGGATGAGAGAAGTGATGAAGGGAGAAATGTTGCTGGTGCTTGTTAGTGGAGAAGCCATGGCTATATATAGGCCGACGAGGGGCTGAAACGGCGGGAAAACATGGCGGGAGAGAATGGGCGGGAAAGGGTGGGCGGGAAAAAGAGGCGGGAGAGAAGCAGCGGGAAAGGGTGGGCGGGAAAAAGGGCGGGAGAGAAGGAGCGGCAACGGGTGGGCGGTAAAAAAGGCCGGGAGAGAAGCCGCGGGAAAAGGGTGGGCGGGAAAAAAGGGCAAGAGAGATTACGCATGTATAGGGGGAACTCCCTCGGAGGTGAACCGTAGAGAACCTTGGGATCATATGGGATGATACTTGTTTCCACATGTACCTATGACCTAAGCAAGCTCAAACGTAGGCATACGCCCACCGGGGGACCCCGATGGGATGCGATCAAAGGGGTAGACGAGCGCGGTCCAACGGTAACTAGGGTTTCGTCGGGAAATCGAGCATCGGACCTAGGGAATGGCCCCAAAAGTTGTGTGTGTCCACATGGCATGCACAAAAGTGATTTGAGATGGTTCTATATCCAATGCTACCCCCTCCCGGGTGTGCCGGCTTCTCGGACATGGGGTTCCTACACTTAGGCGGTCTGCATGTATAGGGGGAACTCCCTCGGAGGTGAACCGGAGAGAACCTTGGGATCATATGGGATGGTACTTGTTTCCACATGTACCTATGACCTAACCAAGCTCAAACGTAGGCATACGCCCAGGGGACCCCGATGGGATGCGATCAAAGGGGTAGACGGCGCGGTCAACGTAACTAGGGTTTCGTCGTAAATCGAGCATCGGACCTAGGGAATGGCCCCAAAAGTTGTGTGTGTCCACATGGCATGCACAAAAGTGATTTGAGATGGTTCTATATCCAATGCTACCCCCTCCGGTGTGCCCGGCTTCTCGGACATGGGGTTCCTACACTTAGGCGGTCTGCATGTATAGGGGAACTCCTCGGAGGTGAACCGTAGAGAACCTTGGGATCATATGGGATGATACTTGTTTCCACATGTACCTATGACCTAAGCAAGCTCAAACGTAGGCATACGCCCACCGGGGAACCCCGATGGGATGCGATCAAAGGGGTAGACGACGCGGTCAACGTAACTAGGGTTTCGTCGAAATCGAGCATCGGACCTAGGGAATGGCCCCAAAAGTTGTGTGTGTCCACATGGCATGCACAAAAGTGATTTGAGATGGTTCTATATCCAATGCTACCCCCTCCGGGTGTGCCGCTTCTCGGACATGGGGTTCCTACACTTAGGCGATTCTGCATGTATAGGGGAACTCCCTGAGGTGAACCGGAGAGAACCTTGGGATCATATGGGATGGTACTTGTTTCCACATGTACCTATGACCTAACCAAGCTCAAACGTAGGCATACGCCCACCGGGGACCCCGATGGGATGCGATCAAAGGGGTAGACGGCGCGGTCCAACGTAACTAGGGTTTCGTCGGAAATCGAGCATCGGACCTAGGGAATGGCCCCAAAATTTGTGTGTGTCCACATGGCATGCACAAAAGTGATTTGAGATGGTTCTATATCCAATGCTACCCCCTCCGGGTGTGCCGGCTTCTGGACATGGGGTTCCTACACTTAGGCGGTCTGCATGTATAGGGGGAACTCCCTCGGAGGTGAACCGGAGAGAACCTTGGGATCATATGGGATGATACTTGTTTCCACATGTACCTATGACCTAAGCAAGCTCAAACGTAGGCATACGCCCACCGGGGGACCCCCGATGGGATGCAGTCAAAGGGGTAGACGGCGCGGTCAACAAAACTAGGGTTTCGTCAGAAATCGAGCATCGGACCTAGGGAATGGCCCCAAAAGTTGTGTGTGTCCACATGGCATGCACAAAAGTGATTTGAGATGGTTCTATATCCAATGCTACCCCTCCGGGTGTGCCCGGCTTCTCGGACATGGGGTTCCTACACTTAGGCAGGTCTCGCATGTATAGGGGGAACTCCTCGGAGGTGAACCGGAGAGAACCTTGGGATCATAGGGGATGGTACTTGTTTCCACATGTACCTATGACCTAACCAAGCTCAAACGTAGGCATACGCCACCCGGGGAACCCCGATGGGATGCGATCAAAGGGGTAGACGGCGCGGTCAACGTAACTAGGGTTTCGTCAGAAATCGAGCATCGGACCTAGGGAATGGCCCCAAAAGTTGTGTGTGTCCACATGGCATGCACAAAAGTGATTTGAGATGGTTTTATATCCAATGCTACCCCCTCCGGGTGTGCCCGGCTTCTCGGACATGGGGTTCCTACACTTAGGCAGATTCTGCATGTATAGGGGGACCTCCCTCGGAGGTGAACCGGAGAGAACCTTGGGATCATAGGGGATGGTACTTGTTTCCACATGTACCTATGACCTAACCAAGCTCAAACGCAGGCATACGCCCACCGGGGGAACCCCGATGGGACGCAGTCAAAGGGGTAGACGGCGCGGTCAACAGAACTAGGGTTTCGTCAGAAATCGAGCATCGGACCTAGGGAATGGCCCCAAAAGTTGTGTGTGTCCACATGGCATGCACAAAAGTGATTTGAGATGGTTCTATATCCAATGCTACCCCCTCCGGGTGTGCCCGGCTTCTCGGACATGGGGTTCCTACACTTAGGCGGTCTGCATGTATAGGGGGGAACTCCCTCGGAGGTGAACCGGAGAGAACCTTGGGATCATAGGGGATGGTACTTGTTTCCACATGTACCTATGACCTAACCAAGCTCAAACGTAGGCATACGCCCACCGGGGGACCCCCGATGGGATGCAGTCAAAGGGGTAGACGGCGCGGTCAACATAACTAGGGTTTCGTCATAAATCGAGCATCGGACCTAGGGAATGGCCCCAAAAGTTGTGTGTGTCCACATGGCATGCACAAAAGTGATTTGAGATGGTTCTATATCCAATGCTACCCCCTCCGGGTGTGCCCGGCTTCTCGGACATGGGGTTCCTACACTTAGGCAGATTCTGCATGTATAGGGGGGAACTCCCTCGGAGGTGAACCGGAGAGAACCTTGGGATCATAGGGGATGGTACTTGTTTCCACATGTACCTATGACCTAACCAAGCTCAAACGCAGGCATACGCCCACCGGGGGAACCCCGATGGGATGCAGTCAAAGGGGTAGACGGCGCGGTCAACAGAACTAGGGTTTCGTCAGAAATCGAGCATCGGACCTAGGGAATGGCCCCAAAATTTGTGTGTGTCCACATGGCATGCACAAAAGTGATTTGAGATGGTTCTATATCCAATGCTACCCCCTCCGGGTGTGCCGCTTCTCGGACATGGGGTTCCTACACTTAGGCGGGTCTGCATGTATAGGGGGGAACTCCCTCGGAGGTGAACCGGAGAGAACCTTGGGATCATAGGGGATGGTACTTGTTTCCACATGTACCTATGACCTAAGCAAGCTCAAACGTAGGCATACGCCCACCGGGGGACCCCCGATGGGATGCAGTCAAAGGGGTAGACGGCTCCTATTTCATGGTAAAGTGGGCCCAACCTTTGCTTTCCATGCCATGTGTGATAATCTATTCTTATTATTTGCAGTAAAAAATTTAAAAAAAAAGAAAAAAAAAACCCTACCTGTGCCGACGGTCACCGTCGGCACATACGCGGCCGTCGGCACAGTGTCGTGGCCATAACGGCCAGGTCGACACGGTCGGGGGCCACAAACCAACCAGCTGCCCCCAACCTCACCCGCCCCCGCGCAACCCGCCCCCGCGCCGCCGCCGCCTCACCGGCCGCCTCGCCGCCACTGCCGCGCGCGCGGATCCCACCGCCGCCGCCACCACCCGCCGCCACTGCCGCCACCACCCCGCCGCCACCTGCTCCGCCGCCGCCACCGCTGCTCGAGCTGCTCCGCCGCTCCCCGTGCCGAAGCTACCCCGCCGCCGCCCCCGGGACGAGCTGCTCCGCCGACGCCGCGGCCCCCGCGCGGCCGAGCTGCTCCGCCGCAGCAACCCCGCCGCCCGCAGCCTCCCCGCCCGGCCGGCAGCCTCCTCGCCCCCGCAGCGGCCGGGCCCGGGCCGTTCCCGGCCGCCGTGCGTCGGCGACACCCGCCGCCGCGCCGTCCCCGCAGCACCCGCAGACACCGCCGCCGCCGGCCATATGGTAAGGTACTCTTACCTTTTGTTTATTTTTTTAGCTTTTTAGTATTTGCCTACAAAGCACCGATACGGCGAGACAGATACGGCGATACGGATACGGGGATACGGGATACGGCAATTTCTAGAAACAACAATACGGCGATACGGCGAATGTACATATAAAATTAATGAAATGCTATGCAATGACTTGTGAAGTCAAAGAATAATTGAGGCGGCGGAGGAGAGAATAATCAAGCAAATAGATAGATAGCGCACTGGCTATTAGAGTCACTAGATAGCCGTGTCGATGATGTCCCTGGCGGTGTATCGGTGGTGTATCGGTATTTTCTTTCTTTCTTTTTAAATTCGTAAAAGCCGATACTCCTAGGATACGTGTATCGCCCGTGTATCGGGGTATCGGAGTATCGGCGGAGTATTATACGCGGACACGGCAGACTTTGAAGTATCGGTGCTTCGGAGGTATTTGCAATTAGCTAGGTAATTTGAAATGTTAAGAATTTGAAAGAAACATGTAAAGAATTTGGAAATTGAAATGAAGTAAAATAGAATTTTGTAATGTAAATAGAAATTGAAATGAAGGAATAGAAATGGAAATTGAAATGAAATAAATTAGAATTTTGTAGAAATGCATTTGTTTTATCAATTGATGAATTTGCATTGACAAATTTTGATTATTCTAACAGTCCCGTAGTGAGCATCCCGCGTGACGATCCCGGATCTTGCGGCGCATCTCTACGGCCGTCGACATCGCCGGTTGTTCGACTACTTCCTCTACAGCCGAGGGTGAGCTGAATTGCCGACTCCCCCTTCGCATTTTTTATGTCATTAGATTTAATTTATCCGTCAAGTCGCGTAACCTAGGTGTCAATTCCCGTCCGCAAGCGTTACGCGGATAAATATGCATTAGTGGTCAGCATATTTTGAACCGTAACGCTTGTGGCATTTACGGGACGATCGCGGACCACGTAGTTGGGCACGTTTTCCATGTTCTGCTCGGGTGCGAGACAGGATTTCGTCAGCGCCTCCCCTGTTGTTCTCCGGATGCACATCCTCTCGGCTTTTTGCCGAGACGTGTATCGGGAGAGCAGCGGGGAGGTGTTGTCGAAATTCTGTCGCACCCAGCAGAACGTGGAGAACGTACCCAACTACGTGGTCCGGGCTGCTAGGAGCCCACCTAGTAGAGATGTAGGTTGATGCACGCGTTTTCGCCGGTAGAAAAATAAAAATATGATGCATTCAATTTCATGCTACTATTTGTTGTTTGTCACGCAATAAAGCGGGATGGCTGATAATGAGTGGATGTACGGTGGCCGTGTTAGTTCGACTCAAGTGACGGATGAATGGAAATGGAAGACCGATTTGTTAGTGAAGGAGTTAGCTCGTGGTTCGAAGGGGATTGTTCGTCCCCGTTGCCCTTGCAATGTCTGCGGGAGGCGTCATCCTAAGGATATTCTAGAGATGACTAAACACCTTTGGTGGAATGGGTATATGCGTGACTACGACCCGCCGGTCGACTTTTCTCGGCACGAACGTGATAGAGGTGAGGTGATGCGGCAGCGGATCGATGGCAATGAGAACGATGGCATCTTAAACTTGCTAGATGATCTTCGGGATGCCGACATGCCGAGTTACCATGGGACGAACAGTCTGAACCGGAGGAACCGCCTGAACCGGAGGGACCGCCACAACCGGAGGAACTTCCGGAGGAGGAACCTGAGCCAACCGCGAGGGCCTTCATTGATATGATGGCCTCAGCTAGGAGGCCTCTATACCCGGGTGCAAAAATGTCTCAACTTGATGGCATCACGCGGTTGCTAGCCGACAAGTGCATGTTTGAGAGTACTCGAGCATCCTTTGAAAAGACTACGAGCACAGTAGGTAACATGTTGCACTGAAGGTCATTGCTTGCCCAAGACCATGTACGAAACGAAGAAAATCTTGAAAGCATTGAAAATGGATTATGTAACATATGATGTCTGTCCAAAACTTTGCCTTTTGTTTTGGAAAGACTATGCGGATGACAAATCTTGTGCCAAGTGTGGTCACTCTAGGTATCATGAGGTAGATGTAGGCAATGGTCGAAGAGGCGGACAAAAGTAGCCATAAAGATTCTTCGTTATCTCCCATTCATCAAAAGAATCCAGCGGCTTTACATGTTCGAGGAGACTGCCAAGCGAGATGACATGGCATAAGACCGGGATAAGATTGCAAGACGAGAAGAAACGGGTACCCATGGTACATCCATCGATGGTCAATCATGGAAGCGCTTCGATCAAAAGCACCCAAATGAGGCAAGTGAGGCTCGGAATGTTAGAATTGCGATAGCAACCGATGGATTCAACCCATATGGTATGTCGACCGCCGCGTACATTTGCTGGCCCGTGTTTGTTATTCCGCTCAATCTCCCTCCCGGAGTCGTAATGCAAAGGAAGAACATATTCTTGTCGATGATCCTTCCAGGGCCTGAATATCCAGGGAAGAAATTGAGTGTCTTAATGCAACCACTTGTGGATGATTTGCACCACTCGTGGCATCACGGTACATTGACATACGACCGAGCATCAAAGAGAAACTTCATCATGAAAGTTTGGTTCCACTATTCGATGCATGACCTACCCAGGTACGCCCTATTCTGTGGGCATAGTACAGCTGGTAAGTTTCCATGCCCGATGTGCAGGCACGAACTAGAATTCAGGCACCTAAAAGCTGGACACAAATATGTTGCCTTTGACAAACACCGCAAGTTCCTCGATCCAGGGCATCGGTTCAGATCGACAAGAAAAACTTCACGAAAGGCGTAGTTGTGCTTGAACATAAAGAAATACCAAAGTTCAATGGTGCAACTGTTGATGCTTTGAGCTACGTGCTCTCCGGCCTAGTAAGGAACCCGGCCATCAATTTGAGGGATATGGTAAAACGCACAACTGGACTCACATAGCGGGCATAATGAGCTCGAGTATTACAAGGACCTTGAACTTCCCCATAATATCGATATGATGCACACCGAAAAGAATTGTGGGGAGGCATTCCTTAACACCTTGCAACATACCGGGCAAGTCAAGGGATAATGTTTCAGCTAGAGTCGATATTGAGGAGATATGTGACAGGGTGGCTCTACACATGCAGCCTCCCGAGGGCAATCGAAAAGGTTGGTTAAAGCCGCATGCCAAGTACCTGTCTTGATAGCGCCGACAAGAAGGAGGCATTTACGTGGCTCAAATATGACGTGATGTTCCCTGATGGTTATTGTTCGAATATGAGTAAGGGAGTCAATCTTGCTACAGGAAAAATAAACGGGCTCAAGAGTCACGACTATCATATATGGATTGAGCGGCTGATGCCGGTGATGCTTCGAGGGTATCTCCCCGATCATGTCTGGCGAGTGCTTGCGGAGGTGAGCCATTTTTTCCGCACGGTGCTGTGCTAAGCAGATATGTACCGAGGTGATTGAGAAGCTGCAGCAGCAAGTGCCGGACATGCTATGCAAGTTAGAGATGATATTCCCCCCAGGCTTCTTCACTCCGATGTTACATCTCATCGTGCATCTCGCCAACGAGGCACTCTTGGGGGGACCGGTGCAGTATCGTTGGCAGTTTTGTATTGAGAGGGAGTTCAAATATATTCGGTACAAATGTGGAAACAAAAATAAGATTGAAGCATGCATAGCTGAGGCAACTCTCCTCCATGAGATGGCACGCCACGACAATGTACTATGCCAATGATGTGCCCACTAAGCATAACCCGGTCGCTCGGTACAATTCCGATGAGCCCAACCGTGACCCAAAGCTCTTGCTCTTCAAATATCCCGGTGGCAAGGCCGGTGCCTCAAAAGTGGAGAACATTTCGCCAGAAGAGAAGGATTGCATAATGCTTTACGTGCTTATGAACATGGAGGAAGTGGTCGATTTCATGAGGTAAAATGATGAACCAATTACTTTGCAACCAGTAACTTGGTTTTGGTCTAATACGTATTTTCTCCTTTCAGCCAATTCCATGATGAAATGTGGTCGTGAAGAAATGGTCCCACTCCCACGCAGTGGTACACTCTTACGAAAGAGGGTGCCCCGCCCTTAAATAAAAGCTTCGTGAACTGGTTCCATGAAAAAGTAATTTCTCAAATGTTCCTCTTACTTTGCAATCCGTGACTTGTCTTATTACACGTAACTAATGCACAAAATAATCTGAACTGAACTTGTAGGGAGCTGATCCCAACGTTGAGATGATGAGATGAGTTGAGATGCGTTTCCCGGGGTTTTAACCGTAGAGTCCATACGCATGAGAAGTATGATGTAAATGGGTATCGCTTCCATACGGAGTTTCACCGAAGAACCGGCCTAATGCAAAAACAATAAATACTGGGGTCTACACCCGCGGAGCCGATGATCTTGATTACTATGGAAGGTTACAAAAGGTATACGAGTTGACGTTCAACAACGCAAACATAGAACTCAAGCTCTTTGTGTTCAAATGCCATTGGTTTGACCCACACGGTGGAATGAGAAGCACCCCTTCCATTGGTTTAGTTGAAGTTAGGCCTACAACCACCTACAGCGGATCCGACGTCTATGTTGTGGCTCACCAAACCAAGAAAGTTTATTATTTGTCCTACCCATGTCAGAATGAGGAACTCATGGGCTGGGAAGTCGTGTTCCAGGTATCGCCACATGGTAAGCTACCCATCCCCTCCGAGGACGATTACAACAACATTGACCCGGTAACATATGAGGGAATTTTCTATCAAGAGGAAGAGCAGTTCGGGGCTCTTCAAATAGACATAGGTCTTCAGGATCTCCACAACGATGTACAAATGCGTGGTGAGACCGTGGTGGACCTGAAGGACATAGCTATGCTCACCAAGCGCCATGCGAGCAAAGACAACATTGTCGAGACTCAACCGGAACCCAATGCCGACCATGAATACTCATATGATACTGATTTTGATAGTGAGGCTGAGAACCCAATGCCTAGAGAGGAGAGTGGTGATGAATGGTGAGGGTCTTTTATGCTTAGTACCTACATTATCATTATGCTTAATACATACATTTGTCATTATGCTTAGTACCTACATTATCATTATGCTTAATACATACATTTGTCATTATGCTTAGTACCTACATTAGCATTATGCTTAATACATACATTTGTCATTATGCTTAATACCTACATTTTTCATTATGCTTAGTACCTATATTTGTCATTATGCTTATTAATTTTCAACATGCTTATTAATTATTTTCTCTTTTTCTTATGCAGGTAATTGCCCAATATGAGCGGACGGAAGGCATCATCGAGCTCCTTGCTTGATCAGATGCATCAGCGGAAGCCAGGGCCGGGTGCTTCCAGACGGAGTGCAAGACCCATTATTCCCACCCGGCGTTACGAAGACGCAGACGGAGGATGGGGAGGACGAGGGGGAGGACGAGGGGGAGGACGAGGGGGAGGACGAGCTGGAGGACGAGGGGGAGGACGAGCTGGAGGACGAGGGGGGAATGCACAGCTCCTTCTAGCTGACATTCCCTCGCCACGGCTCGGTGGCTTCACGGTCGGCTGGACGAGGAGGAGGACACTAGGGAGGAGGAGGAGGACACTAGGGAGGAGGAGGAGGAGTCTAGGGACGAGGAGGCTTCGACGGAGATGGCTCCGAAGAAGTTGCGGATTCGTGGGGAAGCGCAGGTTCCCGATGAGAGTAAGGAACCTGCTACGGAGGATGAGAAGTGGCTCCTTGTCCCAGGAAAGATAGAGTAAGTAGTAAGGTGATTTCATTTTCGTTATGACACTTAGCATTTTCTTATGTTTGATAATTGTGCAGGAATTTCACATACACGGGGAAGAATGTCCGCGTGCCAGGGAGTCTGATTGGAGCTGCTATTAGGAAGTACTGGCCGGGGATGTACACTCCGGTCCTTGGGGGCGAGTCCAAGCTAGCCTACACTTGGGAAGACTATGAGATAGCGCCTTACCCTGGCTTTGCTTCCGCCGCCGACGCCGTGATCAAGAAGTTTTGGGTACGTAATGCATACTCTTTGGGTTTCGTTCATATGTAGTTGATAACCCCACCGTGATAACTCATGCCTCTCACACTTTCTGTTATGCTTGATTGCAGCGCAATTATAGGGTGGCGACTGAGCATAAGGATAGGGCGGACGTGGTGCTCCGTAACATGTGTCGGAAGTTGACACGGCAGCAGTGGTACAACCGAGAGGATCACGTGCATCGGCCACTTCTATGCTTTGAGCAGGGCGTAAGGTACACAAAGCCTGAGATTGTGCGAGGACTCGCCCGGCTATGACGATAGATGACTTCATGTCGGTAAGTAATTGTCAATGCGATTCTATGTACCGCGGCTAACTTGCAACTATATTGTTTGTTCTTCAAATGAGTTTTGATTTTGCGGGTTGTACCACATTGGGCTGATAATAATAAGAGGGCCGCCTTCATGGAGTTGGTCAAGAATTGGGTCGGCGAAAACCCCGATTTCAAGGCCGTGAGCGACCGGAACAAGGCCAACCGTGGTTCTCGGGGAACACACACTGCGGGAGCAGCAGCACCGATCGCTATCGGGAGCGTACGAGTACATATAAAAATGGAACAAGCTGCATTTTTTGATTTTCGATGATATGCATAACATTTGTTTTGTGATGCGGGGAAGAAGCTCGGGAGGGAACTTGGTGAGATGGAAGCGTGGACGCACATGAAGCTGGTGACGCCCGGTCCGAACGAGCCTCGGCCCGCGCCTGAGATGTACTACGGCAAGGCCAAAGAGAACAAGGAAAGATCTTTGCGAGGAGTACGCCAAGCTCCATCCGGAGGTGGAGGACCCTATGACCGAGCCGGTCGACGAGGTGGCGATGATGCTTTGGCGGGGTCCGGCCGGCCGCATGGACGTCTGCCGCCTTGTCAGGGGTTTCAAGCCTCGGAGGAACTTCACGCAGATCAAGGCTACCCTCCCCTCCGGCAGCCTACGCTACCTCCTCGCGGACTACATGCCGTTCTCGGGTAGAGGTTGATGTAAGTCATCCACACATTCATCCTCTGTTATGACTCTTGTTCCTGAATGGCTATGTTGATGAGACGCATTAGTGCAGAAATTGTAGACTCAGCTCGAGGAGGCCTATGCGGTAGCTTACGAGGAGTATCTCGAGAAGGTTAAGGAGCATGACCTTGTGAAAGATGCCTATGTCCGGTGGACGAGCAACCAGATGGCGGTAAGTTTCAATCTCTATGGTTGCAAAACATCATAAGTCCCCATGTTTGAATCTGAGCTATCTCTCCCGTTTCTTGCAGAGTTTCACTCGGTTCATGATGGCTGGAGTGCGAGAGGAACCACTCCCGCAGCCACCTCATCCGGGGCCGACGCCGGTGTTCCCGTCCAAGGAGGAGTTCTATATCATGTACAAGCGTCGGCGTCGGTTGACCCGGTAAGTTGCTAACTTGGCTAAGTTGCTAACTTGGTGTGACATGGCTAAGTTGCTAACTCCCTCCAACATGTAGGGATTGGGAGAATCCGGGAACGACACTCCTTGTGGTACGCCGATGCACCCCGGTCGCCATTCTCCTGGTGCTTCTGCCGAACCTCGGCATTTTTACGGATTCCGGTGGCTCTCGTCGTGGTTCTACCTCCCGAGCACCGTCGAGATACGACGGCCTCACTTCACCGACTCGGAGCTAGCTCGTCACTGTAGCTAGATCGTCACTCGGGTGGTGCACCACAATAGTTTCTACATTGTACTAGCACATGATGACACGCTCCATCTTTGTAGTGGATCCGGTGTATGTACCATGGTCTTGTATGCTATATTTGTGCTATTTGTGAGATTTGATGCTATATTTGTGAGATTTGGTGCTATACGGTGATATCTTTGTGCTATATGGTGCTATATATGTTCTTGCATATTCAATCCTATAATATGTGCATTTTGTGCGATTTTACGAGCAAATGAGGCCAAATTGGCAAAAAACAGAAAAAGCTGGGCCTGGCTGTGCCGACGGTGTCACCGTCGACACAGGCCCGTAAATGTGCCAAATGGCAGAAGTGCGTGCCGACGGTGACACCGTCGGCACAGCCAGCCCGATTCGCGGTTTTCAGTTTGAACAGCCACCGTTTTGCCGCCATTACGGAAAAAAAATTGTGCCGACGGTTACACCGTCGGCAGTGAGACGTTGACGGCGCCAGCGTGGCGGCTGGTTGGCTGTGCAGAAACGATGAGGCGACGACGGCCACCGTCCGGCCGTCGTATCGGCTGTGCCGACGGTGAAGTTACGTCTGCCGACGGTGCACGCGAACCCGACGCTTTCTTTGTGCCGACGGGGAGACGCCGACGGTGACCGTCGGCAGAGACGGTGCCGACGGTGAACGTTGTTGTGCCGACGGTGCGGGGCCGTCGGTGTAGCTGGTCGTCCCCGTAGTGCGAGAGACGGAACCCAGCAGACAGAAAACTCAGCAAGTGATTTTTGTAAAGACCATGTATCACTACATGAAACAATTAAGGTGTCGACGGCCAGAATCCGTCGGTACAAGCTACTTTGGCCGTCGGCACAATCCCGTTGGCACAATTCTCTCTTGGCACACACACCAATTGACTGTCGGGACACCCCCAGGTGGACCCGGTAGAGGTCTAGCGGCCGTTAGCCTGGTGTGGAAGCTCCACATCCCACAGGTGCATCATTTTTCAAAAAAGAAATCCAAAATTTTCCTTTCAATTTTTTTGAAGGCAACAATTTGAATTGTTTGATAGTTTAATCTCTAAGCATTTTTAATATTAGGTAAAATTATTTATTAATGTCAAACTTGCCACACTATCAACCATCCTTAAATTACTCCCATCTCAACACGTTTAACTTTTAAGTTTCTTCCGAATGAGCTTCCAGCAGAGAAATAATTTTTTGTTGACAATAGTTCCCCATCAATTCTATTAACTCTTGGGCCATGACATCACACTTATTTGAATTCCAAACAATTATTTGACTAAAGAACAATGAATAAGTTATTTTTTAATAATAAATCTTGAAACAATAAAATAAAATAAAATTTCATTTTAATTTATTTTTCATCAAAAATCTAAAACCTGAAAAAACTCCTATTTCCTTTCTTATTATGAGGAATCTAAAAATTCGGTAAACGGCCGTAGGATTATATTTCCGTAGATGTATTTTCATATAAAAACATTTTCATCGGAGGTCATATGCAACCAGAAAATCAGTTTTACCGGACGCCATTATTTTGCTTATGTAAAAATTTATGTTTGTTAATTTTCCTTAAAACTAGATAAAATAACACATGGCCATCTCGAAGGATTTAATGTTTTGAATTTTCTATCATATTTATTTATTTTTTCAAAACTGGAAAGGCGATTCTGCGGGGTGGGGGGGTGTGGAGAGAAAAAAAAACCTGTGCCGACGCAAGCTGAAGAGGGAAAAACACACAAAAAAACCTGTGCCGCCTAAAACCATTGATTCGCCACCGCTGTGATGGTGGTCGTCGGCACAGGGTGCCCTATGCTGCTGACGGGTTGCTTCACGTCTGCCCTGTTCGAACCATGTGCCGAAGGCCCCGACAAAAAGTCGTCGGCACCTTGACGTTTTTCCATAGTGTATAGTCCTTAGCTAATCATGGTGTGCATGCCAATCCAGCCAAGATGGACATCCATTTAAATGGTGTTTGCACTCATACTTTTAAATGCGCAAATTATGAAAAACACATTCTAAATTTCTTTTAAAATATCAAAAGAATCTGCAAAAAAATCCTGATGTCATCCCGACATGCTATGTTCTTACATATAATTTTTTTTTGGAAAAATGACATTTTCTGTGGGTTGAGTAGAAAAGACCAAAACCTTTCTCATGAGAAGCTACTTTGGAGCACCCCAAAATGCTTTTTTCACGCAAGTTACATAAAATGTCTTTTTTGCGAGCCTTTGGTATGCGAACATAGAATGTCCCGATGCACTTAGAATTTTTTTCATGTTTTGCTTAACTTTTTAAAATATGTTCTTTAATTAGGCAATGGATGCACCCACACCTATGATCCAAGATGGATATCCATTTAACTTTGTGCAAACGTGGTGCTAGCAATCAAGATCCATGAGCGTCACCATGTTCTGCCAAAAGCTCTCTAAAAAAGGCCGATCTTGATGCCTCTACATATGTGGTGCCAGGAAACTTTCGAGAAATACTGCCCCTGCACTACAAGGAAAAGGCCTACCGCCGGCGAACCTAAAAGGCCCATTGCCGGCGCACCAAGAGCCCGCCGGTGCGAACGGGTCGGTGATAACTGGCCATTGCCGACGCACCAGGCTGTTCGCCGGCGATAGTATGGATACTGCCGGCGCGCCATCGATGATTCGCCGGCAAAGGACACGTTCCACCGGCGCGCCAGCAGCTGCGCCGGCAGTAGTGCGTCGAGCAATGGCGCATGCCTCATGCGCCGGCAGTAGATCATTTAGGTGCGCCGGCAATAAATTCGAAAATTCTTTTTTCAGCTTTTTTCCAGCATATTAGAATACATATTTGACAGCAGTATATATTTACAACACAGTTCATATTTATACAGCAGAACATGCAATATGAGAAGCACATAGAGAGCCAAGTCTCATTTCGGTATCAATACACAAATACGCTAGTCTCGTTTCGGAATGGTGATTCATACAACATGTGCATATGCAACACCAAAGGACTAAGTTTCACAAAGTTAGAAGTCTCGGTAGTCGTCACAAGTGTCGTCATACACCTCACAATGTAGCTCCTAACCTAAACTACAATCACATAGAACATGAACAACATGGTCACGATGACCATCATCACGAAGGCCATGGTCTTCATCCGGTTCCTCCTCATGTCCCTCATCTCTCCCGCTAGATAACGGGCGTATCTTCCTTCCGCCTCCACCCTAGTGGGGTATCCCTTGTAGCTGTTGCCGCTGAAGCGGTGCACCTGTCTCCGACAGTCCTCCCAGTCGTCGTAGACACCAGGAACCCTCCCCTTGTACACGACATATATTGTCGGCATCTCCATGCACAAGACAAGTAAAACGTTAGTACCAATGCAATGAACAAGTGCCAACTCAAATAAGAGACAAGTAGTATGAACTAAATAGCATGTGCCTCATACTTTGTTGGTCGAAATAAATAATAACATACAGGGATGGGGTCAGCGAGGCTAGGTAGGATGCACAATAGATTGATATTTGTGGCCATCACACCAAGCCTCACTGGCCCCACCCCGGAGTGTACAAGTGACCAAACATTTTAATCATTGGCCAATGCAATTAAGAAGTGCGAACTCAAATAAAAGACAAGTAGTACGAATTAAATAGCGTGCCTCATACTTTGTCGGTCGAAACACATATTAACATCCAGGGATGGAGTCAGTGAGGCTAGGTAGGATGCACAATAGATTGATACTTGTGGCCATCGCACCAAGGCTCACTGGCTCCACCCCCGAGTGTACGAGTGACCGAACATTCTAATCATCGGCGAACTCCAAATACGAGGCAAGTAGAGGTCGAGTAAATGCAAATAATTATTAAGGTATCTACGCCATAATCTTGAAATATATAGCAAAGTAAATGAAACTATAGACACATGTTCACATGCACATCCATACAACTAAATAAAAGCAACAAGTCGATTCTATGGGAATATGTAGCAATTATTACAGTACGGAAGTTCAAAGACATATCGTTCAAGCTTTAGCAGTAGTGTTCCCGTCGTAGGATCAGGTTGTACGCCTAGGGGGGAATGGACGGCAGCCCTCAAGCGTGTTGAACGGCCTCTCATCACGCGACATCTCCAAGCGGAGTTCTATCTCATCATTAGGTGGTAGACCGTAGCCGTAGAAGAACTCGCCAGACCTAGTGTTGACATCCTGCACGATTACCGTGCAAATGAACTGCTGGATGCGACCCCAGTTCTTCCTAATCTCTCTATCATGGGCATCCGCCATGTTTGCAAACCTGTTTCTGAGACTCTCTGGCAGCAACATGTCATCTGCGTACTTTATGTACTCCTGCATCTGAAGGATGGCGTACCACGCGTCCATCCCATTGTCTTCCTTCGACTGCGTGAGGCAGGGGAAGTTGGTTGTGTGGGTTAAGACCAAGCCTCCTCGGGATTTCCTCTCTACTTTGAGGGGGCCTGCCTTGTTGGCGAAGCCGGTGAGAGCATCATTGAGAAGGGCTCTGATGTGGGAGTAGTCTTTCTTCTTGTCCCTACCCGAGTCGAGATAGACTGCATGCGAGTGTTGCGGGTGCACGACGATGAGAGTGCAGAACTTGTCTCTGTGGAAAACACACGGATTAACCTTTGGAAATGCAAATGGAGATATACGATAGAAAGGTGATGGGGACTAGCAAGTGATTACTTACTCGGGGAAGTAAGGGATGAGAATGGCGCCCTTCTTAATGTTCGCCAGCATGAAATCCTCGACCTGCTTGGTGGCAATCGCCCGATCCCTAGGGTTGCGGATGATGCTCTCCCGCATATAGAAGGGGTCCATTATCGCGATGGTCGGCGTCCCCTCCTTAACGATCTGGGAAGACAAGCTAAGAGCAACTAGGCGAACCACACTAAAGTGGAGCATTTGCATGCGAAAGATGCTGAAGATGTCATTGAACCGGATGAAGCACAAGTCCGCGGGGTACTTCTCGACGAAGTTCATGCCAGTTGGCACCTTCGCCACGAAGAGAGGGTAACTAGGATCTTTTGATTTGAGAAGCTGCTTCTCCAAATACTGGACTTGGTTATGCAAGCTCGCCATATCCCCGGTGAGTAACCTGAGGACATGCTCCGGCAGCATCGGTTCACCCAAGTGATGCAGAGGTCGCCAATTGTTTGGCAACTTGTCAAGGAGTGCCACCTTGTCCTTGTCTTTGGCCGCCGCCTTGTCTTTGGCGTCCTTCTTAGCTGGCCTCTTCCTCTTCTTGGGTTGTAGTGCTGGACCATCCATCGCCGTAGTGGCCGTAGCACGGAGTGTGTTTGGGCTCAGCATCTTTTTGACGGCGGCGGCGGCGACCTCATCAGGATTTTCCTCCTCAGCCGTTTCTTGAGAATCGAACAGCTTCTTGGAGCACCCATATTTCTCGGCTTCTTGGACAACTTGTGAAGACGTAGGAATATCCCATTGGAAGTCATCACGTTCGTATTCCTCGGCCTCTGGCGCCGCTGGCTGTTGTGGTGGGGCGCTGACCACCGGCGCAGCTGGCCGTTGTGGTGGGGCGCTGACCTCTGGCGTAGCTGGCCGTTGTGGTGGGACGATGACCACCGGCGCCGCTGGCTGTCACTAGTGGAAAACAGGGCTTCCGTGGGAGCCTTTTGTCGCGGGCGCGCCTGCACCCGCGACAAATGGCCTGGCCACGTCGCCCCGAAACCATGTGGAGCGCGCGGAGGCTTTTGTCGCGGCCTTTTGTCACGGGCCGTATTACGACCCGCGACAAAAGGGGTAGGAGCGACGTGGCCACCCCTTTTGTCGCGGGCCGTAATACGGCCCGCGACAAAATGTCCCCCCCCCTATATATATATAGAAGCAGCCAGCCACCCCCCCCACCTCATTTTTTCCTTGGTGGTGAAGGTGGAGGTGTATGCTAGCTCATTTTTTCTACATGTGCACAAGAGGTGTTTGATGGAATGCTTGTGAGAGGGATGCCACTTGGTTTTATTTGATAAGATTTCTCCTCTTTTTGATCCAAAAAGGTTAGCAACTATTTTCTCGACTATATATATATGCATAGTCCGTACAATACTAATTTTAGCAAGGTGATTGCATCTGATACATATATAATTGTACTTATGATGCAGATGAGTCATCCATGGATGTACGGTAACCGATGTGCTCCCGCTTTCAGAGAGGGCGTGAATTCTTTCCTGCTTGTGGCCGAGGCCAACAAGTCGAAGCAAGGTTTTATGTGCTGTCCATGTCTAAAATGTAAGAACGAGAAGGATTACTCTTGCTCAAGAGATATTAAGAGCCACCTGCTTCGGTTTGGGTTCATGTCCAGCTATAATGTTTGGACCAAGCACGGAGAAGAAGGGGTTATGATGGAAGACGGCGATGAGGAAGAAGATAATGATGAGAAGTACCGATCTATGTTCTCTGAATGCTTTGATACCGCAATGGACGACAATGAAGAAGAAGGAGGTGAAGAACAGGCATCAGATGATCCTGTTGATGATGATCTTCGTCGGGCCATTTCTGATGCAAGAAGAGGCGTGACACGGATAAGGAGAGGTTGCAGTACAACAAGATGTTAGAGGACCACCACAAATTGTTGTACCCAGGTTGTGAAGCTGGGCATAGAAAGCTGGGTAGCATATTGGAATTGCTGAAATGGAAGGCAGAGGTCGGTGTGACTGACTCGGGATTTGAGAAATTGATGATAATATTAAAGAAGCTGTTTCCAAGAAATAATGAATTGCCCGTCAAGTACATATGAAGCAAAGAAGCTTGTCTGCCCTCTAGGATTAGATGTGCGTAAGATACATGCATGCATTAATGACCGTATCCTCTACCGCGGTGAGAAGTACGAGAATTTGAATAAATGCCCGATATGTGGTGCATTGCGGTATAAGATCAGAAAAGATGACCCTGGTGATGTTGAGGGCGAGCCACCCAGGAAGAGGGTTCTGCCGAAGGTGATGTGGTATGCTCCAATAATACCACGGTTGAAACGTTTGTTCGAAACAAAGAGCATGCCAAGTTGTTGCGATGGCACATGGAAGAACGTAAGAAAGACGCGATGTTGAGGCACCCCGCTGATGGTCGGCAGTGGAGAAACATCGGGAGAGAGTTTCCGGATTTTGCAGGTGAGGCAAGGAACTTATACTTTGGTCTAAGTACAGATGGCATGAATCCTTTTGGGGAGCAGAGCTGCGATCCACAAAGACTGGCCCGTGACTCTATGTATCTACAACCTTCCTCCTTGGTTGTGCATGAAGCGGAAGTTCATTATGATGCCGGTGCTTATCCAAGGCCCAAAGCAACCGGGCAACGACATTGATGTGTACCTAAGGCCATTAGTCGATGAACTTTTGGAGTTGTGGGCCAAACCAGGTGTACGTGTGTGGGATGAGCACACGGAGCAAGAATTTGACCTACGAGCGTTGCTATTCGTAACCATCAATGATTGGCCTGCTCTCGGTAACATTTCGGGACGGGCAGACAAAGGATACAATGCATGCACACACTGTTTAGATGAGACTGAAAGTAAATATTTGGGAAAAAGCGAGAAAAGTTGTGTACCCGTTCAATCGTTGTTTCCTTCCGCGCAAGCATCCCTTAAGGAAAAAAGGCAAGCATTTCGATGGCGAGGCGAACCGCCGTCCGAAGCCTGTCCCCGTAGTGGTGCTGATATATTTGACATGGTCAAGGATTTAAATGTTATCTTTGGAAAGGGTCCGGAGCGGTCGACCTGTTCCGAAAGACGATGACGGACACGCGCCCATGTGGAAGAAGAAATCTATTTTCCGGGAGCTAGACTATTGGAAAGTCCTGGAAGTCCGCTCTGCAATCGACGTGATGCACCGACCAAGAATCTTTGTGTGAATATTCTAGGTTTTACGGGCGTGTATGGAAAGACAAAAGTTACAACGAAGCACGGGAGGACCGGGAACTTCATAAAGGACGAAACGGCAATCATCCAGGGCGGTTGTAGGGCCTGCCAGCTATGCTCTTACCAAACAAGAGAAGGAGATCTTTTTTGAAGCCCTATTCAGTATCAAGGTTCCGTCTGGTTTCTCGTCGAATATAAAGGGGATAGTAAATATGAAGGAGAAAAAATTCCAGAACACGAAGTCCCATGATCATCACGTGCTTATGACACAATTGCTTCCGATTGCATTGAGGGGACTTCTACCGAGAAAATGTTCGACTAGCCATTGTGAAGATATGTGCATTCTGAACGCAATTTCTCAGTAAGGTAATGGATCCGAAACTTTGTCGGGATTACGAGGAAGATGTGGTCCAATGTCTTGTCGGCTTCGAGTTGTTGTTCCCACCATCCTTCTTCAATATTATGACGCACCTCCTCGTTCACCTAGTTGAAGAGATTAGAATTCTCGGTCCTGTATTTCTACACAATATGTTCCCCTTCGAGAGGTTCATGGGAGTCTTAAAGAAATATGTTCATAACCGAGCTAGGCCGGAAGGAAGTATCTCAAAGGGCTACGGAGTGAGGAGGTCATTGAGTTTTGTGTTGACTTTCTTCTGACCTTAAGCCGATTGGTGTTCCTGAATCTCGGTATGAGGGGAGGCTGACTGAAAAGGCACGCTAGGAAGGAAAGCAACGGTGTGGAGGGACAAGATTTCTTTCAATCAAGCGCACTACACAGTTCTATACAATTCCAGCTTGGTGGCTCCGTACATCGAGAAACATAAGAATGTTTTACGAGAAATAAACCCGGGCCAGCCCGAGTCCTTGATTACACGTCAACACATGAATACCTTCGGCGATTGGTTGCAAAGACATCTCATTAATGACCCATCTGCGGTGGAGCATTTGTACTTGTTGGCCAGGTTACCATCTTCAAACATATGTACATTCCAAGGGTACGAGATAAATGGGAATACATTTTACACGATCGACCAAGATAAAAAGAGCACCAACCAAAACAGCGGTGTCCGCTTCGATGCAACAGACGAGAATGGGCAGACCACCACATATTATGGATACATAGAGGAGATATGGGAACTTGACTATGGTCCCACTTTTAAGGTCCCTTTGTTTCGGTGCAAATGGGTGAAGCTCAGCGCTATACATATTGACGATAAGTACGGTATGATAACGGTGGATCCCAACAATCTTGCGTGCACAGACGAGCCTTTTGTCCTAGCCAGCGAGGTGGCTCAAGTTTTCTACGTGAAGGACATGTCTAGCAAATCAAGAAAAAGAAATCAACAAAAGAATACATCAATCGAGGAGCCAAAGCGCCACATAGTTCTTTCGGGGAAAAGAAACATCGTGGGAGTGGATGACAAGACAGACATGTCAGAAGATTATAATAAGTTTAAAGAAATTCCGCCCTTCACGGTGAAAATTGACCCAAGCATCTTGCTAAATGATGAAGATTCTCCATGGCTACGGCGTAGAAGATCACAACACTAGATGGCGATGTAATAATGTATTCTTCATATATAGTTCCCAAGACAATCTCTACATTTATGTAATAATGAGAACCCTTTCCCCAACACTGTTAGAGGAAACATCTTCGAGAAGCTGCGCCACGGGAGATTTCCCAACCCTTTCCTTCATCCATGGGAATGAAACTGTGCTTAGCTTGTTGATCTGCTTGGCAAGGCGTATCGATGCTCCTTTTATAGGCACGGCACCGCTTCTACTTTGTCTTATTCCTTCGACAGGCCGTCGTGTGCTACATGCTTTATCTCATCGAGCAGTGCGTCCACCCACGCGTCCTTATCCTGCCGACACCTTTAGTCGCGGTTGCAGCCACCAACCGTGACAAAAGGTTACCGACACATCCTTATCCTGCCGACAGCTTTAGTCGCGGTTGCAGCCACCAACCGTGACAAAAGGTTACCGACACATCCTTATTATCCTGCCGACATCTTTAGTCGCGGTTGCAGCCACCAACCGTGACAAAAGGCCCTCCTAGATAAGCCTCCCCCAGTCTTTTGTCGCGGTTTGAGCCTCCACCCGGGATGAAAGTTTCGCGCGCCACTTCGTTCCCGCCTATTTTCTTCCCGCATTCCCGCCATTTTTCCACTATATATATGTAGGCTTGGACTCTCATATCTGCAAACCTCATCACTCTCTCCCATGGCTTCCATCGTATGTCTAACACCCCGGGAGGCGGAGGCGCTTTGCGCCTCGAACTACCCCTGCCCGCCCGGCTACCGCGTCCCGACCGGCTGGTTGCTGAGCGTCGGAGGCGTACCGGTCCCTCCTATCCCTGTAGGTGTGCCACGCGAGATGGCCATCACGAACCACTACTATTTCGAGCTCACGCACGAGCAGCGGAGGAATCCCCGGTGGCATCCCGACTACAGCCCGACTTGGGACAGCTTCTTCATCAATCGGCGTGAGAGGGCGGTTGCCAGGTACGAGAAGGACGGCCCGCCTCCTTCGAACTTCAACGAGGCCGGCCGTCGGATGTGGTGGCGCGGCCGGACTCTCCAGAGCGTCCTGGCCTATCGTGGCCCCCGCCTGCGCTACCCTCAATTCCAGCCCACGCGTGGTCATCCGCCGAGGTTCGACAACCGCGACCCCGATGCTAGCGACGATGACGTCGGCGACTTTGATGACTACAGTGGCGACGTGTATAGGACTAGGCACGACTATGATTGAATGGCTCCAACATTCGAATCTGGCCATGTATCTTATTTTTCAGTTGAGCTCTGTACTTTAATTTCAGTTCAATCGTAATAAATTTCGTGTCAACCACTTTATTGAACAAAAACAACCGACAACGACTTTATAAACTAAATTTAAACTAATAGAACCGACAACGACTTTATTGAAATTACAATAAAATAGATAAATTACTAGTCTAGTCTCTACTCGTCGTCGGAGGTTGTCTCCGTCCAAAGGTCATCCCACCGAGGGTCGTTTTCGGTCCAAGTTGTATTCGAGTTCTCGAGCTCGAAGGCGGCGACGGCCCGACGGTGGCGCCTGTTGGACCTGCGTTGTGCCCTAAGGTTAGCAAAGAACGCGTCGGGGGAACCGCGCCCTCCACTGGCGCATCAACTGCTCGTCGCGCTCGGCGATGGCGATCCTGCGCTGCACCTGGCGATGCCGGCGACGGTCCTCGTCGGTGACGAGGCACGGCGGTGGCGCGAGGAACTCCGCCTCCTCTAGCGATTCAACATCCGGGAAGTTCATGTCGTGCCCTGGCCGCCGAAAGCGCCACGCCGCCGCGTCGTGGCGCGCGCCGCCTCTTCCGGCGTGTTGTACGTGCCGAGGGTGAGGCGGAAGCCACCGGCGCGTATCTCGGCGGTGAACCTACCGCTCGGATGCACTCGAACGCCACGGAAACCGGACGCCCTCGACGACATGGAGGCATCCCGGAGATGAATGAGCGGAGGCGGTGGCGACGTGTGGTTGCGCCCGCACTCGTCGCTCTATATAGCGCACGCGGGGCATGGCACGTGTCGGCCGGTGGCTACACGTCGCATGCCGGCGTCGGCGGGGTGAGGCACGTGTCAGCGGTGGCTACACGTCGCACGCCGGCGTCGGCGGGGCGAGGCACGTGTCAGCGGTGGCTACACGTCGCACGCCGGCGTCGGCGGGGCGAGGCACGTGGAAGAGGTGGCGACACGTGGCACGGGGACGCGACACGAGTGGATATGATGCGTTTTATATGATGCGAGATGCAAATAGTTATATGGATGTCATATTCATGTTCATTGGATTTTTCTGATCAATTTTCATGTATAAAACTTTTCTTTTTGAGTTACCATTTAAAAGTTATTGAAATAATAGTTTTTATTAAAAAAAACAGAAAAACAAAAAACAGAAAAAAACAGAAAAACAAAAAACGGTTGCAGGCCTGATCCGCGTCCAACGGCTCCAGGCCGTTGGATTCAAACGGCCGGAGCCGTTGGATGCGCTTCACGCGGATCGGCCGCCTCCCCCTCCCACCCCCTTTTGTCGCGGGTCGAGCCACGGCCCGCGATAAAAGACCCCCCCTTTTGTCGCGGGTGGTGGCACGACCCGCGATAAAAGGGGCCTTTATCACGGGTCGTGCCACCACCCGCGACAAAAGGGGTTAGGTATAAATACCTAACCCCGCGGGCGGAGCCCCACCCGCGACACCCGGAGGCCAGCACTTAGCCAAAATCACGCCGCCAGGCTACCGGATTTTTCCGTGCCGCCATCGCCGCCGTCGATCTGCCGCGCCGTCGCCGCCGTCGATCTCCTCTGCCGCGCCGTCGCCGCCGTAGGCCTCCTCGAGCTCCCTGCCGCGCGCGCTCTCTGCCGCCGTCGATTTCCTCTGCCGCGCGCGCGTCGATTGCCGCCGTGCCGCGCGCCCCCGCCCGCCGCCTGTGCCCGTGCCGGCCCGCCGCCCGCGCCGCGCCCCCTCCGCAGTACAAACCGCCATGTCTTGTGAGCCTTGGCGCCCCCGGCCGGCCCTCTTTTTTTTAATTTTTTTTTTCTTAGTTAGATAATTAGTAGTAATTAGTTAGTTTATATTTGTAAGTAGTAATTAGTAGTAATTAGTTAGATAATTAGTAGTAATTAGTTAGTTTAAATTTTGTTGTATATAGACATTTTAGTATGTAATTAGTTAGTTTATTTTTGTAAGTATTTTGTTGTAATTAGTTAGTTTATTTTTGTTGTAATTAGTTAGTTCAAATTTGTAGTTTAAATTTTGTAAGTATTTTGTTGTAATTAGTTAGTTTATTTTTGTTAAATGTAATTAGTTAGTTCAAATTGGTAGTTTAAATTATGTTGTAACCGTCTACACCCATCTAGCAAAAACACACCTCTCGCAAACACCCGCGAGACCCCTCTATGCAAACAAGCGACGTCGACTCCCTCCCCCTCGCAAAAACCCGTCGCGACACCCTCCCCCTCTCGCAAACACGCGCCCTCTCCCGCTCGCAGAACACGCGCCGACACCCATCTCCCTCTCGCAAACACGCGCCGCCGACACCCTCTCTCCTCTCGCGCACACACGCGCACTCTCCCTCTCGCAAACACGCGCCCTCTCCCTCTCGCAAACACGCGCCGACACCCCTCTCCCTCTCGCAAACACGCGCCGCCGACACCCTCTCCCTCTCGCAAACACGCGCACTCTCCATCTCGCAAACACGCGCCGACACCCCTCTCCCTCTCGCAAACACGCGCCACCGAGACCCTCTCCCTCTCGCAAACACGCGTCGCCGACACCCCTCTCCCTCTCGCAAACACGTGTCGCCGATTAGGGTTAGGGTTTGGTTTGTGTTTGATTAGGGTTAGGGTTTGGTTTGTGTTTGAACATTTACTTATCGATTTAATTCTTTTGCGAAACAATGGATCAATTCGAACGGGACTTGGAACAAGGAAGACATATTCGCGGACATGATCCGCGATGGTACTGGCCGACCGAGCCGACTCCGGTGATGGAGAAGCCCGCGGCTCCGGTCATGGAGAAGCCGACGGCTCCGGTGATGGAGAAGCCGACGGAGCCGGTGACGGAGAAGCCGACGGCTCCGGTGACGGAGAAGCCGGCAGCGGCTCCGGTGACGAGGTATTAATGGAATTCTATATGTACATATGTATTGAGGCATTAGTATAGAGGCATTAATGCAATTCTATATGTATTCTCTTAGGCCTCCGAAGATAAGATAGAGAAACGAGGCCCGGCAAAGAAGTTGACCAAAAAAGACCACTTCACAATTGAAGCTATATCACCGGAAGGCCAACCGGTGGTACCCGAGATTGTCGGAGTGAAGTTCAAAAATCAGTGCGGAGTTGTGGTTAGAGATCGTATCCCGATCACTGTCAGAGAATGGAACAAGATGAAGAATGTGTCCGAAAATCAGGTTGCCGATAGGTACAAAGACACACTTTTCAGAGACCTCATGGCACATTTCACTTTGCCGGTTGGGATCGGAGTCGAGAATGCTAAGCAGCGAGCGCTAGTGAAGAAATGGGCTCTTAAGAAGATGGGGGAACTTTTCCGGGCGTATAAGAACCGGTTATCGAAAAATTATAAGAAAGACAAGAAGCCTCCATTATTCGAGAACTACCTAGCGAAGCAGGAGCATAAGCGGGAAGAATTTGTGAGGTACAAAGAATCGAGAGGAGGCTGTGAACCTGTCAACGAAAAACAAGAAGAATGCAAGCGAGAAGAAATATCACCATCATACGGGGCGAGGGGGCTACGGAAGAGCCATGCCTAAGTGGGATGCACAAGAGGCTGAGATGGAGCTGAACGGGATCACTCCAGAACCCACGCGAGAAGGATGGGACACAAGGGCTCGAAATTGGTTCCTCGTGCATGGCTGTGAGTATGACATGAAGACAGGGAACATTGTTGAAAGTGACACCGGGGTTAGGGTACCCAGGCAAAAATGGATTGAAGTGACGACAGATATAAAGGCGGGAAAACTAAAGTTTGCTCCCGATAGAGAGAAAGACTTGCGACGCTTGTCCTCGGTAATCTGAGAAGGGAGGACGAACAAGAGGCTTCGGCCCTAGTGTTCCGTGGTCGCTTGGGTTTCCGGCCGACGGAGACTTATAGAAGCCGAGCGAGAGCTAAACAACGCCGGTGGAGGTGCGAGAATGACCGGATGGCCGAGTTCCAACGCCGACTTGACCAGCAGCAGCGGGAGCTTCAGCAGCAGCAGCGGGAGATAAATGAACTAAAAGGACAGCGCCCGCCAGATAATACCGCTGAAATATCTCAGCGACGAGACAGCAGCGTGGCCGACTCGGAGGCCCCTCCTACACGGATGATGATAGATGCCGGTCCTGGCGACCCCTTGGATGGAATCAAGGAGCAAACACCTTGTGATCTCCATGAGGTGTTCAGGAAGGTTTCTGTTAAGGTGGCGGTCGGCTATGTCTTACCGGCATTTGGACCTGAAGGTGAGCCGGCAACATGGCATGGCAATCCGATTCCAGGTGGCTATGCTCGTGTCGGGGTGGATTCGGTTGTCCCGTCGTGGGAGACATTGGAGCTCGATATCCCTGGAGGTGATGGGGGGCTTACACTCGGAGAGGTGCTTTGGGAGAAATCATTCTCTGGGAAAAGAAGAACATCGGGCTGCCAGGCTGGGTAGCACCTAGTACCGGTCGTCCCGACGGGTCACCATCACCTCCTCCAGGTGATCGCAGGCCACCATCACCTCCTCCTACTGATCACATGTCGCCACCATCACCCCGTGGGTACGACGTCGACCACGACATCGGTAGTCCATCTCCATCTCCAGCCGCCGCCGCCTCCGCCCACTACGACACGGAAGGCACCCCGCCGGAAGGGTTGCCAGAGTCATGTGCGCAATCGGTCGCCCCGCCCCAACCCACCAACGGTTCCTCCCACCAGTCCTTGGGTTCTTACTGTTGAGGAAAATGCGGGCGCTGTGGCGACACACAACTATGATCATTTCCATAAGCCAAAACCTCCGGCGCCGAGCCATACGAGAGAAGCAAATAGAATATGCTACTAGTTTTCTGAACACACCATCGCAGTATGAGTTACACGAGAAGAAGGATGACTATACACGCACTCTTGCGAAGGTAATTGACCAAAAGAAGGATGAAAAGGCTAAGGAGAAGGACATTGCTGGCACGAGCAAATCATCAGCTAGAAGTGCAGCTGAGAAAACGTCAAGTTCAACAAGTGCACCCCTCAAGGCCAAGCAAACGACAAAAGGCAAAAAGAGAAAGGAAGTTCCCCTCCTCGGTGCTCAGCCCAAACAATCGATCCCAGCACTCAAAGTGCTTAATGTTCCCAAGCTGTACCAGGAACATCATGGTGGTATCGATATGGAAGAAGCTGCAAGGCTAGCGGCTGCTTGTTCAGTTACCGTGGAGGAATTGCTGTCTGCATCAGATGCTGCAATACCCACTGCTGATATAGCTCCTAAATTTGTCTACGGGGCCGACTTGGTCAGCGAGAGCAGCTGCATAAACTGCCAACACATATGCGGAATTTGCATCAGTGGTACCTTGATGCATGCAAGGAGAACAAAATGTACATCGTGGCGAGTATACCATGGGAATATTACTACCGAAAGGAGGAGATCCATATTGAGATGAATGAACTACGGCGATTATTCAATCTAGAAGCCCTCGACAAATCTCTCATGAGTTGCTATTGCTTGTAAGTTGTTAACTACATATAAGTTCATTTTCATTCAGTTCATGTTCGTTTTCATTGCATATATATACTCATTATATCTTATGGGTTCTCTTATGCAGACTGAAGATCAGTGAGTGCAAAAGTAATAATATTATCAATGTTGGGTTTGTTGACCCGCATAAAATACATGTTGAAACGGTGAAGCATAAACGCGAAGAAACGGGGGAAACCTACTAAGGTTTTTGGGGCAGCAATATTTACGTGATTCAATATTGTTTCCTTACAACTACTAGGCAGAGACTTACTGATCGTGTATGCACATTCACATTTTCTTACTCGATGTTAAGTGTAATTCCTGACGTATATGCATAACATGTGCAGCTTCCACCGGATTCTACTAGACATTCAACTTTGATAAGGGAGTAGTTGAAGTAAAAGACCCATGAGTAGAGGCACAGACGGGTTCCAGGACTTGCAGAGTTGCTCCAAGTGTAATTTCCTTCATCGCCGCGCTTTATCTTTCGTGAGATATCAATTAATTATCCACTCATTCAATCATTCTTTTGCCTGGCAGGGCTTGGCAAGCTTTGAAGAATGTTCATAAGGACATTACGTTTGCAAAGAAGCTAACATTTACTCCTGTAGCGTGCCCCCAGCAGCCACAAGGGACGAATCTATGTGGATACTACGTTTGCGAGTCCATTCGCATGTTAACCACTGAGAAGCAGAACAAAAATAAATTCGACGTAAGCAATAACATTCACAACTTTATTTATTATCATCAATATTTCGTTATCAAGACTGATATAGTCATACTCATCTCATTTTCGTATATAGGTCGACTTCATGCGGGACAGACTCCAACCAAAGGAACACGCACTAGGAATCGCGGAGGAACTAGCGGGACTTTTGGTTAGAGAAGTAATAAACAACAAAGGCTTGTTTAGTCCAAATAGTTGTTCTACCTCCAAATAGACGGTCGTTAGTACCGTTTGTCGATCGTGAGCTCCATGTATATATATATGTAGGGAACCTACGAATATGTGTAAGGGGAATCGACTTCTGCTTCCAATATTTGTTTGATCGATCTATATATATATATAATGAATGAATGTGTACAACTTCTAGTAGCGTACAAATATATGCAACTTTTATTTTCGAACGAAAAAAATGAAATAACAGGCGGTCGGTGGCGGGGGGGGGGGAGGGGTGCTGCACCCCTCAAACCCTAAAGCAGAAGCGTTGTGCGCGCGCCACGTAGAGGGCCTTTTGTCGCGGGTGGTAATACCGCCCGCGACAAAAGGGCCTGTGCCCTGCGCGCCCCGCGGCTGCCACGTGGTGGACCTTATGTCGCGGGTCGTAAGCGACCCGGGATAAAAGGCCTCCCTTTTATCGCGCCTTGCTTGTCGCGGCTGGCCGCCCGCGACAAAAGGCCCTAACCACCCGGATCAAAAGGCCTGTTTTCCACTAGTGTGTCGTGGAGGAACGCTGACCTGTGGCGCCGCAGGGTGCTTGTCTTTGCTTGTCGTCGACCCCGAGTAGGTGTTGATCCTAATTAGGGTCTGATACGTCTCCGACGTATCGATAATTTCTTATGTTCCATGCCACATTATTGATGATATCTACATGTTTTATGTACACTTTATGTCATAATTATGCATTTTCTGGAACTAACCTATTGACGAGATGCCGAAGGGCCAGTTGCTGTTTTCTGCTGTTTTTGGTTTCAGAAATCCTAGTAACGAAATATTCTCGGAATCGGACGAAATCAACGCCCAACATCCTATTTTTCCACGAAGCTTCCAGAACACCCGGGAAGGACCAGAGGGGGGCCACAGGCCCACCAGACCATAGGCCGGCGCGGCCTAGGGGTGGCCCGCGCCCCCCTATAGTGTCGTCGTCTCGTTGACCTTCTGGCGCCGCCTCTTCACCTATTTAAGGTTCCTCGACCTAAAACCTCGAGACGAAAAAGCCACGGTACGAGAAACCTTCCAGAGCCGCCGCCATCGCGAAGCCAAGATCTGGGGGACAGGAGTCTCTGTTCCGGCACGCCGCCGGGACGGGGAAGTGCCCCCGGAAGGCTCCTCCATCGACACCACCGCCATCTTCATCAACGCTGCTGTCTCCCATGAGGAGGGAGTAGTTCTCCATCGAGGCTCGGGGCTGTACCGGTAGCTATGTGGTTCATCTCTCTCCTATGTACTTCAATACAATAATCTCATGAGCTGCCTTACATGATTGAGATTCATATGATGATGCTTGTAATCTAGATGTCGTTATGCTAGTCAAGTGAGTTTTACTTATGTGATCTCCGGAGACTCCTTGTCCCACGTGTGTAAAGGTGACAGTGTGTGCACCGTGTGGGTCTCTTAGGCTATATTTCACAGAATACTTATTCACTGTTATGAATGGCATAGTGAAGTGCTTATTTATATCTCTTTATGATTGCAATATGTTTTGTATCACAATTTATCTATGTGCTACTCTAGTGATGTTATTAAAGTAGTTTTATTCCTCCTGCACGGTGTAATGGTGACAGTGTGTGCATCCGTGTTAGTACTTGGCGTAGGCTATGATTATGATCTCTTGTAGATTATGAAGTTAACTATTGCTATGATGGTATTGATGTGATCTATTCCTCCTACATAGTGTGAAGGTGACAGTGTGCATGCTATGTTGGTACTTGGTTTAGTCGTGTTGATCTTTCATGCACTCTAAGGTTATTTAAATATGAACATTGAATTGTGGAGCTTGTTAACTCCGGCATTGAGGGTTCGTGTAATCCTACGCAATGGTGTTCATCATCCAACAAGAGTGTAGAGTATGCATTTATCTATTCTGTTATGTGATCAAAGTTGAGAGTGTCCACTAGTGAAAGTCTAACCCTAGGCCTTGTTCCTAAATACTGCTATCGCTGCTTGTTTACTGTTTTACTGCGTTACTACTGCTGCGTTACTACTGCTTGTTTACTGTCCTGGGCAAAGCACTTTTCTGGTGCCGTTGCTACTGCTCGCATTTATTCATACCACCTGTATTTCACTATCTCTTCGCCGAACTAGTGCACCTATTAGGTGTGTTGGGGACACAAGAGACTTCTTGCTTTGTGGTTGCAGGGTTGCATGAGAGGGATATCTTTGACCTCTTCCTCCCTGAGTTCGATAAACCTTGGGTGATCCACTTAAGGGAAACTTGCTGCTGTTCTACAAACCTCTGCTCTTGGAGGCCCAACACTGTCTACAGGAAAAGGAGGGGGGCGTAGACATCAAGCTATTTTCTGGCGCCGTTGCCGGGGAGGAAAGGTAAAAGGCACTCATACTCCGGTCCCAGGTAACTAAGTACTTTTCTGTTGCCGTTGTGTGTGCGCTCGAAGCTATTTCCTTTAGATCCTGCAATTGCATCTTTTTGTTTCTTGTTAAACACTAGTAAGGCTTAATGGAAGACAACAACAAAATGAGAGATCTTTATGAACTTTATCTTGAATTAGGACATGATGTGTTTGAAGAGAAAATTAAAAAACCCATGGAACTTATGCATGCTAATGGGAATGTTATTAGTATGAATGCTTTGAACACCATTGTTGCTAATGCTATGGAAGAATTTAAGCTTGGGGAGGTCGGTTTTGATGAAAATGATCTCTTTAGTCCTCCGGGTATTGAGGAGAAAGTTTATGTTAATTATGATATGCCTCCCATATATGATGATTATAATGATAGTGGTCTTTTGGTGCCGCCTACTATGGAGGATAAGTTTTATTATGATGATACTATGCCTCCTACACTTGATGAGAATAATGATGATAGCTACTTTGTTGAATTTGCTCCCACTACAACTAATAAAATTGATTATGCTTATGTGGAGAGTAATGATACTTTTATGCATGTGAATAAGAATGCTTTATGTGGTACTTATATTGTTGAGTTTGTTCATGATGCCTCTGAAAATTATTATGAGAGAGGAAAATATGGTTGTAAGAATTTTCATGTTACTAAAACACCTCTCTATATGCTGAAATTTTTGAAGCTACACTTGTTCTATCTTCCTATGCTTGTTACTTTGCTCTTCATGAACTTGTTTATTTATAAGATTCCTTTTCATAGGAAGCATGTTAGACTTAAATTTGTTTTGAATTTGCCTCTTGATGCTCTCTTTTGCTTCAACTACTATTTCTTGCGAGTGCATCATTAAAACTGCTGAGCCCATCTTAATGGCTATAAAAAAAGAACTTCTTGGGAGATAACCCATGTCTTTATTTTGCTACTGTTTTGTTGTGTCTTGGAAGTTGTTACTACTGTAGCAACCTCTCCTTATCTTTATTTTGTTGCATTGTTGTGCCAAGTAAAGTCTTTGATAGTAGGGTTGATACTAGATTTAAATTGCTGCGCAGAAACAGATTTCTTGCTGTCACGAATTTCGACCTGCCTCTCTGTAGGTAGCTCAGAAAAATATGCCAATTTACGAGCGTGATCCTCAGATATGTACGCAACTTTCATTCAATTTGGGCATTTTCATTTGAGCAAGTCTGGTGCCCCTTTAAAATTCGTCTTTACGGACTGTTCTGTTTTGACAGATTCTGCCTTTTATTTCGCATTGCCTCTTTTGCTGTGTTGGATGGATTTCTTTGTTCCATTACCTTCCAGTAGCTTTGTGCAATGTCCAGAAGTGTTAAGAATGATTGTGTCACCTCTGAACATGTGAATTTTTGATTATGCACTAACCCTCTAATGAGTTTGTTTCGAGTTTGGTGTGGAGAAAGTTTTCAAGGGTCAGGAGAGGAGGATGATATACTATGATCAAGAAGAGTGAAAAGTCTAAGCTTGGGGATGCACCCGTGGTTCATCCCTGCATATTTCAAGAAGACTCAAGCATCTAAGCTTGGGGATGCCCAAGGCATCCCCTTCTTCATCGACAACTTATCAGGTTTCTTCTCTTGAAACTATATTTTTATTCAGTCACATCGTATGTGCTTTGCTTGGAGCGTCGGTTTGTTTTTGTTTGTGTTTTTGTTTGAATAAATGCTTGTGTGGGAGAGAGACACGCTCCGCTGGTTCGTATGAACACATGTGTTCTTAGCTTTTAATGTTCATGGCGAAGGTTGAATCTTCTTCGTTAAATTGTTATATGGTTGGAATTGGGAAATGCTACATGTAGTAATTGGTAAAATGTCTTGAATAATTTGATACTTGGCAATTGTTGTGCTCATGTTTAAGCTCTTGCATCATATACTTTGCACCCATTAATGAAGAAATACATAGAGCTTGCTAAAATTTGGTTTGCATAATTGGTCTCTCTAAGGTCTAGATAATTTCTAGTAAAGAGTTTGAACAACAAGGAAGACGGTGTAGAGTCTTATAATGTTTACAATATGTCTTTTATGTGATTTTTGCTGCACCGGTTCATCCTTGTGTTTGTTTCAAATAACCTTGCTAGCCTAAGTCTTGTATCGAGAGGGAATACTTCTCATGCACCCAAAATCCTTGAGCCAACCACTATGCCATTTGTGTCCACCATACCTACCTACTACATGGTATTTCTCCGCCATTCCAAAGTAAATTGCTTGAGTGCTACCTTTAAATAATTCAAAATTTATCACCTCTGATTTGTGTCAATGTTTTATAGCTCATGAGGAAGTATGTGGTGTTTATCTTTCATTTTTGTTGGGCAACTTTCACCAATGGACTAGTGGCTTCATCCGCTTATCCAATAATTTTGCAAAAAGAGCTGGCGTGGGGTTCCCAGCCCCCAATTAATCAACCTTCATTAATAATTCTCTTCACATGTTTTGCTCTGATTCATCAGTAAGCAACTTAATTTTGCAAATAGAAACTCCTTCATGGTATGTGAATGTTGGAAGGCACCCGAGGATTCGGTTAGCCATGGCTTGTGTAAGCAAAAGGTTGGGAGGAGTGTCATCCATAAATAAAACTAAAATACATGTGTAAACAAAAGAGAAGAGGGATGATCTACCTTGCTGGTAGAGATAACGTCCTTCATGGGAACCGCTCTTTGAAGGTTTGTCTGGCAAGGGGGTTAGAGTGCCCACTACCATTCGTTGACAACAACAAACACCTCTCAAAATTTTACTTTTATGCTCTCTTTATGTTTTCAAAATAAAAGCTCTAGCACAAATATAGCAATCGATGCTTTCCTCTTTGAAGGACCTTTCTTTTACTTTTATGTTGAGTCAGTTCACCTATTTCTCTCCATCTCAAGAAGCAAACACTTGTGTGAACTGTGCATTGATTCCTACATACTTGCATATTGCATTTGTTATATTACTCTATGTTGACAATTATCCATGAGATATACATGTTATAAGTTGAAAGCAACCGCTGAAACTTAATCTTCCTTTGTGTTGCTTCAATACATTTACTTTGATTTATTGCTTTACGAGTTAACTCTTATGCAAGACTTATTGATGCTTGTCTTTAAGTACTATTCATGAAAAGTCTTTACTATATGATTCATTTGTTTACTCATGTCATTACCATTGTTTTGATCGCTGCATTCATTACATATGCTTACAATAGTATGATCAAGGTTATGATGGCATGTCACTCCAGAAATTATCTTTGTTATCGTTTACCTGCTCGGGACGAGCAGGAACTAAGCTTGGGGATGCTGATATGTCTCCGACGTATCGATAATTTCTTATGTTCCATGCCACATTATTGATGATATCTACATGTTTTATGTACACTTTATGTCATAATTATGCATTTTCTGGAACTAACCTATTGACGAGATGCCGAAGGGCCAGTTGCTGTTTTCTGCTGTTTTTGGTTTCAGAAATCCTAGTAACGAAATATTCTCGGAATCGGACGAAATCAACGCCCAACATCCTATTTTTCCACGAAGCTTCCAGAACACCCGGGAAGGACCAGAGGGGGGCCACATGCCCACCAGACCATAGGCCGGCGCGGCCTAGGGGTGGCCCGCGCCCCCCTATAGTGTCGTCGCCTCGTTGACCTTCTGGCGCCGCCTCTTCGCCTATTTAGGGGTCCTCGACCTAAAACCTCGAGACGAAAAAGCCACGGTACGAGAAACCTTCCAGAGCCGCCGCCATCGCGAAGCCAAGATCTGGGGGACAGGAGTCTCTGTTCCGGCACGCCGCCGGGACGGGGAAGTGCCCCCGGAAGGCTCCTCCATCGACACCACCGCCATCTTCATCAACGCTGCTGTCTCCCATGAGGAGGGAGTAGTTCTCCATCGAGGCTCGGGGCTGTACCGGTAGCTATGTTGTTCATCTCTCTCCTATGTACTTCAATACAATAATCTCATGAGCTGCCTTACATGATTGAGATTCATATGATGATGCTTGTAATCTAGATGTCGTTATGCTAGTCAAGTGAGTTTTACTTATGTGATCTCCGGAGACTCCTTGTCCCACGTGTGTAAAGGTGACAGTGTGTGCACCGTGTGGGTCTCTTAGGCTATATTTCACAGAATACTTATTCACTGTTATGAATGGCATAGTGAAGTGCTTATTTATATCTCTTTATGATTGCAATATGTTTTGTATCACAATTTATCTATGTGCTACTCTAGTGATGTTATTAAAGTAGTTTTATTCCTCCTGCACGGTGTAATGGTGACAGTGTGTGCATCCGTGTTAGTACTTGGCGTAGGCTATGATTATGATCTCTTGTAGATTATGAAGTTAACTATTGCTATGATGGTATTGATGTGATCTATTCCTCCTACATAGTGTGAAGGTGACAGTGTGCATGCTATGTTAGTACTTGGTTTAGTCGTGTTGATCTTTCGTGCACTCTAAGGTTATTTAAATATGAACATTGAATTGTGGAGCTTGTTAACTCCGGCATTGAGGGTTCGTGTAATCCTACGCAATGGTGTTCATCATCCAACAAGAGTGTAGAGTATGCATTTATCTATTCTGTTATGTGATCAAAGTTGAGAGTGTCCACTAGTGAAAGTCTAATCCCTAGGCCTTGTTCCTAAATACTGCTATCGCTGCTTGTTTACTGTTTTACTGCGTTACTACTGCTGCGTTACTACTGCTTGTTTACTGTCCTGGGCAAAGCACTTTTCTGGTGCCGTTGCTACTGCTCGCATTTATTCATACCACCTGTATTTCACTATCTCTTCGCCGAACTAGTGCACCTATTAGGTGTGTTGGGGACACAAGAGACTTCTTGCTTTGTGGTTGCAGGGTTGCATGAGAGGGATATCTTTGACCTCTTCCTCCCTGAGTTCGATAAACCTTGGGTGATCCACTTAAGGGAAACTTGCTGCTATTCTACAAACCTCTGCTCTTGGAGGCCCAACACTGTCTACAGGAAAAGGAGGGGGGCGTAGACATCAGGGTCTTCGGCCATAGCAGTACCCAACCCTTCAGTGAGGTCAGATTCAACGGGCTATCGTCATCGGCACCATGCGGTTGATTAGGAGGAAACAAATCCTCATAGCCCGGTAACGCCCGATCCACTTCAACCCGGTAAACGTCATCCTCCATATCTCGTGTGTGCCATTTCTTATCCAGGGGCCGAAGGGTGGACCCCCTCGCGACGTCTTTGAGTTCGCCGTTTACTCTCATCAGGAAGGTGCATGGCGTTGAGAGCGCCTGCGAGAACATGTGTATGGCGTTAGATAGAGGGCAAGGATGACGAAACTAATATATTAACTTGATGTACACATGGGTTAATTACCGTGAGGGCGTTGAGCTCGGCTAATGTCGACGGGCCGGCACATGCGGCGGCGAGCGTGCAAGTGACGGAGGGGCTGCTACCCGGCATGGACGGTGAATCCCTGGCACCAGCGACATTGCCGGCGGCCGGAGGAGTCTCCATTATAACATTGTCATTGCCGGCGGACGGCGGCGCCATCGAGTTGCTGCCGTCGAAGCTAACCACTTGCATTTTCGGGGGGGGGGGGCCTTGTTTGCCACCCTCATACCACGCGTGTAGAGCGTTGAAATCTGCTTGGACTGAAGCGGCGACTTCAGCTTTGACTTCAGGTACGAGCGTAGCTTTGAGTTGCGGTACCAGTTGCGGTACCAAACCAGCTTGGACTTGGGCTAGGATTGACTCCCTCATTTCCTCCGCCTCCCGCTGCTACCTCTCACTGCGCGCATTTTTATCGGCCGCATACGACAAGCCATAGTGACCATGCTTGTAGCCTGTACCGGCGCCAGCCACACGGCCTCTATGCGGCCTTCTCGTCGGTGAATGCTCATTAACGATGTTTAGCGCTCGTACGAGAGGCTTGTCCCAGGCTACCCTGCCCGTCGACGCCTGGGAGGAGGAGCCTTCGTCACATTGAGAAAGTCTTTGTCTTTCTTCTTCCTGCGGAAGAAACGCGAACCATTTAGAAATGTTGCTACTATTATATGAACGATACTTGATCTAATTAAACCGGTAAATTGCTTACCAGTTTTTTCTCCAACGCCAGGACCTTCTTGTCGTTCGTGAACCAAATTATGTCGGTTACGACCTTCGGGTCCGTGACAAGTTCCCCGGTTAGTTTCTTCTTATGGTACCGGGACCTGATGAATCTTCTTTCAAGCGGGTCCTTGTACTTGAGCCAGGGGTTCTCAATGCCGGCATTTACATACGCCTCGTCCTCCTTCGCCCAATAGGGCTCCTTTCCCTCGTACCCACGGCTCCCAAGGTTGTGGTTGCCGATGTTAAGCTCCCGCATTTCCTTCCCCCACAACTTGCGATTCTTGGTTGCTTGTAGCTCTTCATTGGCCACAAAAGCATCAAAGTCCGCCTGGGTGACATGCGGAAAGGCGGAGTGGACCTCTTCGAAACCTTTGCCCTCAGCAATCAGTTTCCGCACCATGTACTTATAGCTGCTGAGGTGTTTGGTGAACTTCAGGAGGGCTTGTGAGTTCACAATGTTGTTGGTTTGATGACTGGAGGCGTAGTCGGAACTTGTATCGTGTGTGCAACCTCGCAATGAGCTGGGCTCGCAAAGGCGCTTTGCTCTCAGCTCGGAGGTCCGTCTCGTTGAGATTGATGACCTCTCGGAGGATACATGCCAGTTGGTTGCCGTACCCCTTGGCAACATCCTTAGGCTCCACCGGCAAACCACTGGCGGGGTCCACCTCTTTGACTGTGTCTCTGCCGGTGCCGACCGTGTTTTGGCGCCTTGCCTTCCGCGGCCTCTTGGAACCACTTGTCCCGGTGCCACTACTCCCGGCGGCGCCGCTAGGATCGTCGCCGCTTGTCTCGCCGCCACCCCCGGCGGCGCCGGTTGCCTCGTCGCCGCTTGGCGCGTAGGTACTACCCCCGGCGGCTGATGTCTACTTCCCCCTCCTTTTCCTGTAGACAGTGTTGGGCCTCCAAGAGCAGAGGTTTGTAGAACAGCAGCAAGTTTTCCCTTAAGTGGATCACCCAAGGTTTATCGAACTCAGGGAGGAAGAGGTCAAAGATATCCCTCTCATGCAACCCTGCAACCACAAAGCAAGAAGTCTCTTGTGTCCCCAACACACCTAATAGGTGCACTAGTTCGGCGAAGAGATAGTGAAATACAGGTGGTATAAATAAGTAGTAGCAACGGTGCCAGAAAATAGCTTGCTGGCGTGTAGTTGATGGTGGTAGTATTGCAGCAGTAGTAACACAGTGAAACAGTAAACAAGCAGTAGTAACGCAGCAGTATTTAGGAACAAGGCCTAGGGATTAGACTTTCACTAGTGGACACTCTCAACATTGATCACATAACAGAATAGATAAATGCATACTCTACACTCTTGTTGGATGATGAACACATTGCGTAGGATTACACGAACCCTCAATGCCGGAGTTAACAAGCTCCACAATTAAATGTTCATATTTAAGTAACCTTATAGTGTAAGATAGATCAAAAGACTAAACCAAGTACTAACATAGCATGCACACTGTCACCTTCATGCATATGTAGGAGGAATAGATCACATCAATACTATCATAGCAATAGTTAACTTCATAATCTACAAGAGATCATGATCATAGCATAAACCAAGTACTAACACGGATGCACACACTGTCACCATTACATCGTGCAGGAGGAATAAAACTACTTTAATAACATTGCTAGAGTAGCACATAGATAAATTGTGATACAAATACATTGCAATCATAAAGAGATATAAATAAGCACTTCACTATGCCATTCATAACAGTGAATAAGTATTCTGTGAAATATAGCCTAAGAGACCCACACGGTGCACACACTGTCACCTTTACACACGTGGGACAAGGAGTCTCCGGAGATCACATAAGTAAAATTCACTTGACTAGCATAACGACATCTAGATTACAAGTATCATCATATGAATCTCAATCATGTAAGGCAGCTCATGAGATTATTGTATTGAAGCACATAGGAGAGATGAACCACATAGCTACCGGTACAGCCCCGAGCCTCGATGGAGAACTACTCCCTCCTCATGGGAGCAGCAGCGGTGATGAAGATGGCGGTGGTGTCGATGGAGAAGCCTTCTGGGGGCACTTCCCCGTTCCAGCAGCGTGCCGGAACAGAGACTCCTGTCCCCCAGATCTTGGCTTCGCGATGGCGGCGGCTCTGGAAGGTTTCTGTGGTTTTCGTCAATTGTATCAGGGTTTTCGATCCAGGGGCATTATATAGGCGAAGAGGCGGCGCAGGAGGGCTTCTAGGGGGCCCACACTATAGGGGGGCGCGCCCCCCCCCCTTGGCCGTGCCGGGGTGTGGTGTGGGGCCCCCAGGGCTTCCCTCTGGTGACTCTCGGGTGTTCTGGATGGTTCCGGGAAAAATAGGAACCTGGGCGTTGATTTCGTCCGATTCCGAGAATATTTCGTTACTAGGATTTCTGAAACCAAAAACAGCAGAAAACAGGAACTGGCACTTCGGCATCTTGTTAATAGGTTAGTTCCAGAAAATGCACGAATATGACATAAAGTGTGCATAAAACATGTAGATAACATCAATAATGTGGCATGGAACATAAGAAATTATCGATACGTCGGAGACGTATCAGCGGCGTCGCTTGCCTCGTTGCCGCTTGGCTCCTCGCCACTACCCCCAGCGTCATCCTCCATCTCATGGTCCTCGTCGCCGCCAACACCAGCGGCCTCGGCATCCTCCTCCGTCCTAAAGAAGTGCCTATTGTAGTGCTCCTCTAATTCTTCTTGAGACGCCATGGTGGCTTGCACTAATAGAAGATGAAAAAGAGTTAGAATTCACGGAAAAATTCGGCATGACCTTTGCTAAAAATTGGTCATGTCGAGTGCTAGAATTGCCGGAACGGAAATGAATCGATATTCCGGCACTCAATAGCAACTCAATCCCTGTAACAGAAATGCAAACATATATATAACAACTTCATTTTCACCGGAGCTCAACCATCACCATAATCAGCATGTTCATTTAGCTCAACCATCACCATAACCATAACCATAACAGCATTACAGTAGCATTACAGTAGCTACTGACTATGTTCTCTGTATTATTTAGCATTTTACACCATAACCAGAATTCAAACACTAAAATAAAAACCAGAATTCAAACAGTAAAATAAAAACCAGAATTCAAACCATCTTTAGCATTTTACACCATAACCATTTTACATCAACATAGAGAGCTTGTACCCACTTATACAAAATACACTAGGTACCTTATCATTTTGTTTTAAATGAACCAGATAAGGAACATAGCACCAATTTTCATTTTCTTTTAAATGAACCAGAGAAGCTCATGTGTCATTTCTCATTTGTGGATTATGAGAAAGCTCCAATTATAAATCAACTAAATGAACCTAGCTAGCTACTGTCCATTTGCAACAGCACATCATATATTAGCAAAAACACATCATACATTTGCTAAAAAAATTCAACCTGATTTCCTGATACATCTAAGAGTTTTCTCCAACCTCCCATCTCAAATGACAATAGTAGTAGCAACAATTTTTTAAATGAACAATTTTTTAAACCCTAGCAACCTGCAACTAAAATCATTTTCTAAATTCACCAAATTGTCTACCTCATTTCTAATATCTTGCATACAGCTCGAGTATCAAAGAGCTACAGCCTAAGTGCCTACTGGTGGAGAATGAACCAGGTGGTCAGAGATGGAGAGCTACAGCCTAAGTGCCTAACTGTCATCATTGAAAAATCATATTCTAATGTAGGGTCTAAATATTGCTACTTCATTTGCATTTCATCTAAACCAACTTGATTGCTATATCATTTAAACCTACTGCATCATTTTATTTCTAGTTGAAAAATTACAGAGGGCTTAATTGGTTTAGTTTAAAATTGGTTTAGTTTCAAACCAGAGAGCTTAATTGTTACTGTAATTTATATGAATTGGCAGTAGCATAACCAAAAAACCCTACTGCCTAGCTACCTAGGTACTGCAAGCATTTTTATTTTTATTTTCTTTTTTGGCAGTGAGCATGAGCATGAGCAGTAGCATTTCAAAACCATTTCAAAATCTTTATTTGCAACCAGTGAGCATCAACATGAGCATTCATTTCATTTCCATTTCCATTTTAAATAGTGAAGTAGCAATAGTGAACTAAACCAGAGAACTATTTTAAATGAACCAGTAGCATTTCCATTTCATTTCCACTATAATAAAAAACCCCAACTCAATTTCTTTTTTCAACAGCACTTGTTCTTTTTATGAATAACAGCACTTGTTCTTTTTATGAATAACCCCAATTCAGTAGAACTTGTTCTTTTTTCAACAGCACTTGTTCCATTTTCTTATTCAACAATTTTTCAATTGGAAGTAGTTCATTTGAATGTATGAATATGATTCAATTTCATTTTCAACATGAAAAATATGATGCAATATGTCTATGCAACCAGAGAGCATCTAGCAGGAACCCTAACCCTAACTAGCAGTAGGTAAATCCTAACCCTATGGAGGAGGGGATAGGGAAGGGGGAGGGAAGGGGAGAGGAAAGGGAAGAGGGAAGGGGAGAGGGAAGCTCACAGTGGCTGGCGCGCGGCTCCTTCTTCTCCAACGGCGGCGCCGACGTCCCCTCCTCCAATGGCTGGCGCGCGGCTCCTTCTTCTCCAACGGCTGGCGCGCGGCTCCTTCTTCTCCAACGGCGGCGCCGATGTCCCCTCCTCCAACGGTGTGGCGGCGCTGGTGGAGGATGGTGGTGGGGCAGAACGGAGGCGGACGGTGGAGGGGGGATTTGGCGGTGAACGGCGGCGGATGAGGAGAAAGGGGATGGGATCGGCGTGTATTGGAGAAGATGAGGAGAAAACGGTTAAGTCCGTAGTATAGCCGTGCCAGGCTTATTGCCGGTGCACCACCTACCTAGTTCGCCGGGGACAAGTATACCCCCGGCGAATTAATAAGCCTGGTGCGCCGGCAATAAGCCTGGCACAGCTGTAACCTGGGACATGTCAATTCACCTAGCTAGCCTGCCCATTTCCTTTTCTTTTTTCCATTCTTTTTCTTTATTTCTTTTCTCTTTATTTTATGTTTCTTTTATTTTACCCCAAATGCTATACTATTTTATTTTTCTTATCTTTTCAAGATAATAACAAAGCAATATATATATGCATGAGTATGCAAAAAAAAAAATGAGTTATACATACACAAAATATTGACCAACACAATATTAATTAGTCATACATAAAATATTGGCCATGACCATATGAGTAGTTATGAATTATACAAAATATGAGTTATAGATTGCAAATAAAGTTTTACATCATCGATTGAGAAGAGTGTTTCGCTTTCTTCTTGCTTTTCTTGCTCGTCGTTGAATAATTTAGCCCCGTGTCGTGACTTCTTCTTTTGAAGGGTCGACCTAACCTCGGTAGCGTGGTCCTGCTTCTTCTTGTGGTGTATGTTGTGTCTTCGTCCTCGGATTCTTCCATCATTGGGTCTCCGACTTGTCCTTCGAAGTCTTCCTCGTTGGCGACTCCATCCATTCCGACGATGGTCCTCTTGCCTCTCCTCACGATAACACGGCTAGGCCTGGATGGGTCGGTTATGAAGAAGCATTGGTGCACGTGTTCTGCCAGTACCCATGGCTCATTCTGCGCGGTGGTGTTCGTGGACTTTGATTTGTTGGCTTCGGGTAGAAACATGGTGGTGAAATACCGGTCTTCTTTTCTGACGCTCTTAGCCCATCTGATACGGAACATCGGCACTTTCTCCCCAGCGTAGCTAAGCTCCCAGATTTCCTCGATTCTTCCGTAGTATCTACTCTTTACGTCACCCGTCCAGGAATCCATCGTTACCCCTGAGTTCTGGTAAACACTGTTCTTGTCTTTTTCTTCCGTGTAGAATGTGTACCCGTTGATATCGTACGCTTGGTAAGTCATGATGTTGGGCGCGGGGCCATGTGACAAGGCCAATACTAGTTTATCCTTGTCAGAATCCATTGGTGGGAGATTAGCATCAATGTGGTCTTTGAACCAGCGCGCGAAAGAGGAGTTGTGCTCTCTGTATATTTCTGCTTCCGTCATCATCGGCTTGCCACTGTTCTCTATCATGGTTTTGTGCTCTTTCAACCAAGGATCGATCAAGTCAATGTGTTGTAGCGCTACTAAGTTGGCCCTGTCAAAGTCGGAAGTCCGACCAGACATGTGCACGTGCAGTTCCTTCCTTCCATTTTTGTGGCCTACTCCCTCGAACCTGCGGAGGTGCTTGTTTTGAGGCAAACCAACAGGGTCCTCGATGTCTAGATAATTCGTGCAGAAAGAGATGCACTCTTCGGTGAGCCAGCCCTGTACGATGCTTCCATCCGGATGTGACCTGTTACGAACGTATCCTTTAATGACCCCATTCATTCTTTCAAACGGCATCATGTTGTGTAAGAATGCCGGCCCTAGACTGACGATATCATCCATGATATGGACCAACAGATGGACCATCACGTCAAAGAATGCAGGCGGGAAGTACATCTCAAGCTCACATAGGATCACCACGATCTCTTCCTGGAGCCTTGCGAGTTTCTTCACGCTTATCGACTTCCGAGTTATGACGTCGAAGAAGTTACATAGCCCAGTCAGCGTTGCACGGACATGGTCATCCATTATACCTCGGATTGCAACCGGAAGAATCTGCGTCATCATCACGTGACAGTCATGAGACTTCATGCCGCTGAAGTTTCGTTTCTTGGGGGTCCATGTAGCTGCTTATTAGCCCGGAGTAACCGAAGGGCACTCTGACTCCTAGAAGGCAATTGAAAAATTGATCGACCTCGGCCGGACTAAAAGTGAAGCAGGAGGGGGGACAGTAATAGTCTGGCTGCTTAATCCTTTTGCGCTTCTGACCGCCGCCCGCATCCTCCTCCGAATGTCCCTCTTGGGCCGCCGGGATCTGAAGCTCTTCCCTGATGCCCAAAACTTTCAGGTCATGTCTTGCTTTCGGCCCATCTTTGGTCCGGTCCGGCATGTTGAGAAGAGTGCCAAGCAAGCTCTCGCACACGTTCTTTGTAATATGCATGACATCAAGGCAGTGAGGTGTATCGAGAATTTTCCAGTACGGCAAGTCCCAAAACACGGACCTCCTTTTCCATACATCAATGAGCGGCGTCGTTTCCTTTTTCTTCTTCTTCTCTCCAGGCTTTTGACGAATCTTTCCCGGCGCAGGGCACTCCTTCCAACCTTTCAGTAATGTATCGATCTCTTCGCCGCTCTTCTTACGTGGAGGTCCTCGGGGTTCATTTGTACCATCGAACAGATCTCCACGCTTTCTCCACGGGTCAGTCTTCTGTAGCCACCTTCGATGCCCCATGTAAACTGTTTTCGAAGAGCCGGGATCCTTACCAAGCTGCAAAAACATCGTCTCTTCCATGCACCTGACACATGCCTTGTGTCCATGGCACACCTGGCACGAAATGTAACCGTATCCGAGGTAGTCCTGCACCGTCGTGATCAACGCGGCTCTCAAAGGGAAATATTCTTCCGCGACGGCGTCCAATGTATCTACCCCTTCCTCCGCCCACAACGTTTCAAGCTCCTCCTTTAATAGTTCGAGATACATGTTGATATCGTTTCCTGGCTGTGTCGGCCCTTGAATTAGCATACTCATCTGTATGTACTTTCTCTTCATGCACAGCCAGGGCGGGAGGTTGTAGATCCATACAAACACGGGCCATGTGCTATGTGTGCTGCTCTGGTTTCCGAACGGATTGAATCCGTCCGTGCTCGCACCCAACCTGATGTTTCTGGGATCTGCCCCAAAACTTCCGAATTCATTGTCTAATGCTTTCCAGCGGCTTGCATCCGAAGGGTGCGTCAGCACTGGGTGCTCAATCCGCTCTTCATCATTCAACACTGCCTCCTTTCTTTCTGCGTGCCAGCGCATGAGCTTTGCTTCCTTGCGGTCCGCGTAGAACCGTTGAAGCCGGGGGGGCGAGCGGGAAGTACCACACAACTTTCCGAGGAGCTTTCTTCTTCCCTTTGTTGTACCGTTCAGCTTCACACACAGGACATTTGGTCTTGTCCATGTGCTCCTTGCGATACATGATACAGTCGTTGATGCAGGCGTGATACTTTTCGTGGGGTAAGTCGAGAGGGCACGTGATTCTCTTGGCCTCGGCTAGACTACCAGGACACGTGTTCCCGGCAGGAAGGAGATCTTTCACGTATTCCAGGATGTCGTCGACGCTTGTGTCCGTCCATCCGTGTTTCGCCTTCATCTGCAGCACATCGAGAGCTACTCTCAAGCGAGACTCCCCCAACCCGCGACCTGAGTCGTACAACGGAGTATTCGAGTCTATCTCGAGTTGCTCAAGCTTTGATTTCCGCTTGGCGCCTTTCGTCTTTTCGAGAAGCAGATCTTGAAGATGAGGGTCCCGCACGACTGAAGCTAGCGGCACCTCTTCGTCGTCGTCAAGGTTATTGTCGTCGTCAAGGTTATTGTCGTCGTCAAGGTTATCGTCCTGTGCGACAAACTCTTCATCGTCATCAATATCATGATGCCCTCCTTCTTGCCGGCCATTATTACCACCTGCCGCCGTCGCCCCATTGACCTCCGCGCCATCATCACTCATCCATTGAGTGTGTCCATGCATGAAACCATTAGTGAGCAGGTGCCCCTGCAATTTGCCTGAATACGGGTCAAACCATTTCCCTCGTTTGCATCTCCGACGCGGACACAATACCTCTGTGCGGTTATTTTCATACATGTCGATGATCGCGTGTTTCAGATATCTCATCACGATGCTTTCACTCATCTCGATAACCATTATCGCCTGCATGGTAAGATTACATAATTGATTAGAACCATGCATCCGTCGGTAGTTTTCACGGGAAATTTCGGCATGACCTTCCTACACGGTAGGACATAGGAGCGCCAGAAATGTGCCGAAACGGAAACTTAAAGAATCAACATTTCGGCGCAACGTTGGCAACTCATTTTTAACGCCAACACACACAAGCACAAGCACAAACACAACATATATATATATATATATGCCACACACGAGAGCTTTGCTTCAAATGTCCAACATACATCGATTTCATTCCTCAATTTGTTCATTAATCACCTATTTGTTTGATATAATTGTCGACGAGATCGAGACGACGCGCCGCGACAATGGCGTATGGAAGCCGACTTTCTAGATCTAGATCTAGATTGAGCGGTCAACGCGGGATAGTAGATCTAGATCTACATAAGGAGATGTGGGAGATGCATGTAGGAAGGGAAGATTTGCTCAAAAAATATGATTTTGTTTGGTCAAATTAGCTAAATTGGGGATAGGAATAGGCAAAAATGAGCTGGGTTGGGAGAAGGCTCGGGTTGTGTGGAGAAGTGGAGTGTAGTGAGTGTGTGAGTGAGTGTGCTGGTTGGTGGCTGAAATAACGCCCAGGTTATTGCCGGCGCACCTGGACCATGGTGCGCCGGCAACATATACCCCATCCGGCTATAGTTGCTCCGGGCCAGGCCCAGGAAACACTGCCGGCGCACCAGCCCAGGAGCGCGCCGGCACCGGCGCGCTCCTGGGCTGGTGCGTCGGCAGCGTTTCCTGGGCCTGGCCCGAATCGGCCGAGCCCATGCCAGGAATTTTCCCCGACGCGTCTTCTCCGTAGGTGCGCCGGCAGTATGCCTGCATCGCCGGCGCGGCGACTTCTTGATGCGCCGGCAACACTTTCCACCGGCGCACGTCCTAGGTGGTGCGCCGGCACGTTTTGCCTCCACCTATAAGCTTTTCCCTAGTAGTGCTGCTCTCCACTTGTTGCAATGGGAAGCAAAATAGGGACGAGAGATTAGAGAGATAGAGTAATGCTACAACTATAGTTTTGTACGAGATCACGCTTACAGACTGTCGTGGAGTTCAGCCGAGGATCGACTTCAGCCCTTGAAATCATGGGATACAAAATGATTTGCATCAACATATTTCACCCACATCGGTCTGTAAGCTCGTTCCGTAAAGAAATGTCAGTAAGTCTAGCATTGTCGAACCCGGGAGGACCCTTTTTTGGATAAGATTTTTTTAAACAAAATATCTTGAGAACCGTTCTTCCAAGTTATGGACCATTTTTTGAGATACTCGTGTCGAGATATTTAAAATTAGTTGCCATGATGATAGGTTTCGTGAAACTTTTTGGTCGTGCTTTCATAAATATCATAATTGTACTTTTGTTGTATTTAGGTTTTAATGTAGTTGTACTTCAGATTCCTAGGGTATGTTGTATTTCGGATTTCAGCATAGTTGTACTACTGTGTACTTCATGTTTCACTATGAATGTTCTTCGGTTTCAAGCACACTTGTACTTGGGCGTACTTCCGTTTTCTATAACATGTACTTTGTACTTCGACATTCGATATGGTTGTACTTTTGAAAACTTTGGATCACTACATCTATGTTACACTTGTGAGTACATGCGTGATACACTGCTAAAGTATGTCCGTGCGAGAAATTATGCCCGTGGGGACTGCTCCACGAGCAAGACGTGTTATCATGGGAGCTTCAACATGCGCGCATTCGCAAAGGTCACCCCTTTTTGTTAGCGGTAACCCCGGAAATGGTGCGGTTTGCTTGCACGCAAAGTGAGTAGTAAGAACATTGCATACAACCTACGAGATTAAAACGTCCGACGTCGCCGCGAAGCAACGAACCATGATTTAAGCTCCGATGGCAGATGAAGCAAACGTTTATAGATGGGACTTGGTTCCCGTTTAACCAATGGTTAGGTTAACCTAACCTAAAATAGAGCCCAATGGGCCAAACGGTTAACTCCCAAACCCATTTAGGTCCTTTAGGTTCATTCCAAATAATCCAAAGGTTACCATCACCTCCACACATACACCTCCCGACGCCAAGCGCCGCTGCCTCCCGAGCGCCGCCTTCGCTAGTCGCCACCGACGAGCTGCCCGCCCTCGTGCCTCCCGGGCGCTGCCGTCACCATCCGCCCTCCCTTACATATCCTCTACATCTCCCGAGTGCCAGGCGGAAGCCACCATGCCTGGAACATGTGCCGCCGGTAGGTGAAGCAGCAGCTCATCCTTGTCCGCCTATGAGACCACGTTGTTGGCTGGGATTAAGTAGGGTAACCTCCCCTCCATCGAATCGGGCCAACATCAACGCCTCCACGGCTCCAGCTTGCAAGATCTGATTTGCATCCAGCTGCGGCTCCACTCTCAAGATTCATCTTTGCGATGCAGCAAACAACGAGCTGTACTAGATAGCTGAACGACTTCTGAATGAATACTGAATTACTGGGCAGCTTCAGTTCCGAAGGTCAATTGTGGTTTCTAACGAAATTTAGAAATCGCAGATCCCGTCATGTGCATGTACGATTGTTGACGTGGAATCTGTTATTCTGAAAATACTTGAAACTTGTCTGTCATTTTGAATATGCTTGTGAATTGTTAGTTTTTTTTTAGCAATGGTCATGTTGATTTCCGAGCTGACAAATCAAGCTTTGCAAAAGCTTAGCAAATTGCCATCGTTACATAAAATAAAAATGGTTAAAACCTAAATAACCATTGGTTAACTATTTAAACTGTATTAACCTAATGGTTAACCTTATTAACCTTTTAAACAAAATGGTTAAATAGGTTCGAATCCGAAAAATAAATGGTTAACCAAGTCCCATCTTGACAAACGTTGACCTCAGGCACCAACAACAGAGCAGTACAAGCTTCACCAATCATCGCAGCTTCAGGTGCCACGGACTGGAAGTACTATCACACGAAACTTCCATAGTAACACTATAGTAATTTTTGTGATCATCGGAAATCTAAGCGCAACTATGTACTGCCACATGGTGCATGCAAAAAATGTCAAACTCGCCGGCAATTCAAACCAAGATTATGTGAATTGGTGACACTGAGTGATCTTAAGAAACTATCTGTGTCCACATCCAACATACCTCTGCCAGAAACTCCTTTCTTGTGGTTTGACAAACGGTGACAAGTTTACAAGTGGTAATAAACAAAAAAGAAGTGAGAGAAGATTCCAATGATGATTCACTCAAGTGTAAAACGAAAATGGCCATCGAGTCTCAGTGATACACTCAATGACAAAGTGCATTACAAGGGTGGAGCAAGGGTTACATGTACCGCTTACTTCTAGAAGTCCAGAGTCTAATCTTATTTTTTCGGATTTGTGCATTACATTATGAAGCCAGCTGTTAATTTTATGTAGTTTGACTATCCCAAGTGGTATATCTACTTGTCCTTGACAACTTCAACCTACCTAGGTTGGTAGGCTAATTTACCACCATAACAGTCCACAATGCGGAAATCCATTTTAGTTCATAGGTGTAGATGCACCTATTACTGAAAAAATATATCACTATAGGAATGACGTCATACGCCGAGGGCCTTTTATACGCCGATGGCCAAAAGTCGGGGCTGTCAGCGTATGGCCCGGCCAGGCCAGCATGCCCGTCCGACCCTCAGCGTAGCGTTGCCATCGGCGTAGCGAGGTCTACGCCGAGGGTAGCCCTCGGCATATCTTTGGCCCTAGGCGTAGACAGGACTACGCCGACGGCCACCCTCGGTGTAGGCCATTTTTCAAATTTGTCTAATTTTGTAAAAATCATAACTAATTCATATGATATCAGAAAAATGCGTATAAGATATAAAAATGTTCATAAAAACATCCTCTATCCGTTTATGTCAAAATCATGCATATTTGAATCATGTACAGTACCTTGTTAACATAGTAATAATTCAAACACTTTCCTATATGTCCTCGGGTTCCCGTTTTGGCCAGATGGCAATTTAAACGAAATCAGAAAATCCCGCGGAGCCGCATGACGTCCTTTTATGTATCCTAGTAACCACTCCAAAAATCGGAATTAGAATATGGCAATTATTTTGGAAAACCCTGCACAAACAGAGCTATCACGTCCAGAGTTCTATGGCTTTTAGGGCAAATGAGTAGGAAACGGCCTGTGACACCGCATAGTTTGTCGAACCGACGCCATATTTGGCACGTGTGTGGTCCCTGGGATGGGAAGCAAGGTCCCGGGAGAGGATTTCTAATCCGACCCATGGGCGATGGTTTTTTTCATTTTCGGGGTGCCAAAACGTGTTTTTTTGTGAAGCAGCTACATGGGGGCGCATTTTAGTATTGCGCGAGACCTCCGCGTAGTGGTAGGACACTGACTTCGCACCATATATCACATGTCATATGTGCGCGATAGCTATCTGGAAATCCATGTGACTTCAAGCGGTGTCCCGCCGAATCTGCTGGAAACTGACCGAATTTGAACTAGGGGTATACTTTCCGTCGCTCAATAAATTCCGGGAAAAATATTCTTAGGTCTATGACACATCACTTTATGTACTAAATGTTTTCCGTTTAGCGCAATGGTAAACGGGTGCACCAGCGCGCCCGGTACGGCCATACCGCATCTTCGTGGGGCCCGTTTTGGCCAAATGGCAATTTAAATGAAGTCAGAAAATCTCGTGGACCCGCATGGCGTCATTTTATGTGTCCTAGTAACCACTCCAAAATTCGGAATTAGGATACGCCAATTATTTTGGAAAACCCTTCACAAACAGGGCTATCGCGTCCGGAGTTTTATGGCTTTTAGGGCAAATGAATAGGAAAACGACCTGTGACACCGCATAATTTGTCGGAACGAGGCCATATTTGGCACGTGCGTGGTCTCTAGGATGGGAAGCAAGGCCCCGGGAGCGGATTTCCAATCCGACCCATGAGAAATGTTTTTTCATTTTCAGGGTGCCAAAACATGGTTTTTTTGTGAAGCAGCTACATGGGGCGTATTTTAGTATTGCGCGAGACCTGCGTGTAGTGGTAGGACACCGCCTCCGCACCACATATAACATGCCATATGTGCGCGCTAGCTATCTGGGAATCCCTACGGCTTCCTGCGGTGTCCCACCGAATCCGCTGGAAACTAACCGGATTTGAACTAGGGGTACACTTTTCGTCGCTCAATAAATTTCACGAAAAATGTTTTTGGACTATAACACATCACTTTATGTGCTAATTTTTGTCTTTTTAGCGTGTTATCGAACGGTGCACCAGCGCGCCTGGTACGGCCATTTCGTATCTCCCGAGGGGGGCGTTTTGGCCAGATGGCAAACTAGACGTCATATTTGGATTTCTCTAATTTTTAGGTTCAAATGATGATATGGATGTTATATTTAGATTCCTCTCATTTTTATGATCGATTTAGACATATTATTTGTGGAATTTCGATTTTTTGATTTAAAGATATTAATTATTCTATATTAAATAGAAAAAATACCAAAAAATAAAGTCATTTTATTTGTATTTGAATTCAATATTATTATTACTTATATATCCATTGTTGTTTACTTAAGTAATTGTTTGTAATTTAAAAAGAAAGAGGTGTGACATCACGGTTCAAGGGTTAATGGGGTTGATATGCTATTATTATCAGCAAGGTGTCAATTCTTTAATAGAAGCTCATCCAAATAAAACCAAGAAGTTAAGCGTGATGAGGCTGGAGTAGTGTGAGGATGGGTGACCGACTGAGAAGTTTAACCATGATTGTAATTTGACCTAAGATTAAGTGTACTTAGAGTTAAAAGTGTATTGGGTAAAAGATAAACAAGTAAAAAAAAGAAAAAATGGTGTAAATCAAATTAAAATTTGAATTTTAAAAAAAATCTATGCCTAGGGTTTTGCCGTCGGCATATCAAAAAAATTCTATTTTTAAAAAAAAGGAAATTTAAATTTTTTGAATTTGTATGCCGACGGTTTTGCCGTCGGCGTAGCGTGCTACTTAGAGTTAAAAGTGTATTGGGTGAAAGATAAACAAGTAAAAAAAGAAAAAATGGTGTAAAACAAATTAAAATTTGAAAAAATTTAAAACTCTACGCCGAAGGTTTTGCCGTCGGCATATCAAATAAATAATTTGATTTTTTTTGATTTTTTTTTTGAAAAAAGGAAATTTGAATTTTTCGAATTTGTATGCCGACGGTTTTGCCGTCGGCGTAGCGTGCTACGCTGAGGGCCATGCTACACCGACGGCAATAGTGGCTCCGACGAGGGAGGTAGTCGCCGAGAAGCTATGCCGAGGGCTGCCCTCGGTGTAGCCTACGCCGACGGCCAAAACAGGCTACGCCGAGGGTTCCCGGCCCTCGGCATATCGGCCATCGCCTACCTTTGCACACGAAGTAATGGCGATGCCACGCGTGCCGCGGCCGTCGCCTGCCTCCGACCTACATCTCCTCCCACACTAAACCCTAGCCGCACAACCTCCACCGTAGCGTCGCTGCCGCTCAACCTCCACCTTTGCCACCATGAGCAGCGCCGGCCACGGCCAGGCTACCATGCCTCCACCTCCACCTTCGACTCCGACTCCACCTCCCCCAGCCTCGAGCTTCGACGAGGAGTTCGAGAACAGCGACAAAACCGAGGACCTCCTCGACCCTGTTAGGGACGCCAAGTTCCTGGCTGACGCGGAAAAGGGCAGAGGAGGAGCGGGCGGCCCACGCGGCGTTCGACGCCGAGATGGAACGCCGCAGGGTGGTGGCCGGCGCAGCCGTAGAGGACGACGACTCCGACATCTCATGGTCTTCTGATGACCCTGATGCGCCTACCCCGGAGGAGAAGGCTGCAGAGCAGAGGGCATTAGTCGACTCCTTCGAGACGCTCAAGGAGGCCGAGGACGCCGCGAACGCGTGGCTGCGGCTGTGCCTGCTAGAGGACGCGACGGCGCACCGAGCCCTAGCAGCCGCACGGCAGGCGGCGGAGAAGCAAACGAGGGAGAGACGCAACGACGGGGCCGGGCCGTCGGGCAGCAAGTAGTCTAGATTTCTACAACTAGTTTGTATAGTTTTTATGTAGTAGTTTCTATGCTTTTTAATGTGTTGCAAAACAAAAAATGTGTCGCCCGTTGGGAGCATACCCAAACGGAAGCGGACGCGCGATTAAAATATATATACGAGGCGACGCAAATGGACGCTCGCGACCACTTTTAGATGTCCGAAATGCGTCACCCCGTTGAAGATACCTTCCGCCGAATTTGTGAGGGGAAGCACGACCCCGAAACCCCGTCAGGCCAGTACCAAAAGAGGCGTCGCGTCAAAATCCATGGATCCACACTGCGCGGGGGCGGCCGTGGTGGTCGTCGGTCATGTCATACTGCTACCAAGTACCAACCAGCAACAACCACATACATACATCCGTCTCATCATCATCACCATCGATCGCACGTTGTACGTTCATCCCCGTCAAATCGCATCGGATCGGTGATGTGACCAGCTCCTCCTCTACAGTTTGGGGCCCAAGCTGCTGGAATGGTCTCTGGGCAATCTGAGGGCCACGACGCTCAAAAGAACACTTTGGATCCGTGTGGAGTGGATCAGAATTCAAAATCAGATCACTGCACCGCACTAGAATGGTCGCTAGCGGGCGTCAGGCCGTCACCTAGTCGACAGCTACATAAAGCATTGTGAAAACCTCGGCGATGATCATCCCCGTGCACGGTGCTATCTCCTCGATCAATCGCGCATGTGTCACGCCTGGGAATTCCCCGGCCGGGCCGCCGCCGGTCCAACTCGCACATGCCATGACGCCGGCGTAGGATTCGTACGTGCTCAAGCTAGGTAGGTACAATGGACGAGAGCCGTCGTGGCGCAAGCAACCGGTGGAATTCGGCACTTCGGCAGGACACTGTGGTTTGGTATACGGGTACACGGGTCAGGACCTACGCGGAAATAGAAGCATTGCAACGGTATCCATCACTCTCGGAGGTATCTCGCTACGGATAGCTAGCATGGTGGAAAACATAGCACCTACCAAAACGTTATGAGGTTTGCCATCTACTCTTGCTACAGCGTTGGTGATGGATGAGGATGACTAGTGGCCGGTGTAGCTAGCATGCGCTGCGGAGTATGGGAGACGTAACCCAACGGGGAAGAATGTCGTGATCGGACAGCCAAATTCTGCCCACTACAGATTATTTACAGGTCAAATAAGCCAGCAATGAGGTGGTACTAGTAGTAAGCAGTAATCCTTTCCGTGCAATTGTACTTCCTCTTCTGAGCTTGTCTACGTGTTTAGTCAACTCGATTTATTAAAGATCATGTATAGTCCTTGGTTAATTATTCTTTCTTCGATAAAGAGCATATATTAATATCACGAAAATATCAATTACGTGTAGCCTCTACAACAACGTCATGCTCTAATGACATAAATGATGTACACAACCAAAAAAAAAGAATAATTAAAAAAGAAAAGCCCCGCTACAGTGATGCATTTCTTAAAACAGCAACACTGACACCACCAAAACAACACCAGAAAATCAGCTTCTCTATAAGCGGCGCTTCCAAGAAGGAAACAGTGCACAAACTTGTTATCGCTCGATCATAGATCTTAGGTTTTCACCCTGAAGAAAGTCCTCACTCTCAAAACAATGTCTTCAACAAAAACATTGTCAGACACAACCAATTAAAGCCATACCTTGGATTTTGATCCTGAAAGATAAGACCCAAGCCAATTCCATATCACCACCAAGACCCGACCACCATTGTTAGTCCACCGATCTCAGCCTTTCTGACATTCTCCGCCAGCACTATGGAATGAAAGCGTGCTCCATGATATTAACAGCCAGCAGAGTTTCGAAGCGCTCCCCTGACACCAAACGGTCAGATAAAACATGGGTACGCACAACGGAAAACCACCCAATCCAGCAATCTTACGGCATTGATCGCACAATGAATTTTGTTGGCAGGCCTTCCGGAACACGACAATCCAGCCAGACTGATGGGAACAAGCTTCCGACATATCTTCACTTGGCGCGAGAAGAACATGAGGACCACCACCATTATTCACAAGACTAGCAGACCCCTTGCCGCCGGTCAACTACCAACCATATAGGAAAACATGAGAGGGCAGCCCAGCACGGCCCGTCGGCGTGGCAAGGACCAACACTAGGACCACACCTGCCTAGCCCCACCCGGTCCAGATCATGGCCCAAGACCCATATTGGATCGAGGCGACCTAGAGCACCACCGCGCGGCCAGGCGCCCGGCAACGCACCACCCCCTCCTTGTCGCCGCTCCGGTGGAGGATCTTAGGCCGCGGCCACGCCCAGGCGCGCCGCCCATGGCCCTCCGCCGCTGCCCACCATCTCCCCTGAACCACGGCTGAGATACCACCTCCCCTTCCCACCGCTGAATCGGTCGGATAGGCGCCGCCAACACTGCCGGCATCGATGACAACGGCGGCCAGGAGAGGGATGTGAGGTGGGGGACTTACGGTTGGGGCAGGGGGAACCTTCGGAGCAACCTAGGAGGGGAGGTGACTCCTTTTTCTATACTCCGGGACTAGACCACTTGGGAGAGGCGAAGCTTGCGAGGTGCAGAAGATCCTCCGATGGACCAGAACAGAACACACAGGGGTGGTACTTGGCTAATCATGGTGATTAACTTTGCGCAAACCCCGTGCTATTTGTTGATTCTAGAGCACCTCAATGTTCTGGGAGATAATTGGTGATCGGGTGTAGTCTGCATGCAGCTAGCAAGCTACTCTCTTCGGTCAAATTTAATCGACCCGTGCGTGTGCTTAGACGTGTGGACGCGTCGATTTATTAGGACCGAAGGTAGTAGCTAGCTAGCTAACTTGGTAGTAGTGAGAAACCAATTTTTTTGAAAGACTACCTATTTGTTCGGGAAGGTAGGTGTCTCTATGTTCCAGGCTATACCGAGGGAGGACTCTAGTATGTCAACGACTCAGACAACAACATGGGTGGCATCGACAAAGATACCAGGGTGGTGGCCTTCCATTGCCTGATGTATGTGTTTCTCTTCTTACTCCTAGCACTAGTTGTTGTTCCGTGTGCACATATGGACATGGTTAAGTGGGCTAGGTCATTTTCCGACAAATGAAATATATTTATATTGTGAAGATACCAATTACAACCAATCTCTATAATAATGAAATATCCGAAAGACACTACGGATACACACAACCCTAGTAAAAAAGAAAAAAAAAACATACCATTACAGTGGTCAAAACCTTGTAGCTGCAACAGAACCTAGTACAAAGAAAACACCCGATGCATCCAAGAAGTAAACAATGCACAACCATTATTGTTGCTCGATCATAGATCTTAGGTTTTCAACCTGTAGAAAGTACATACTCTCAAAACAATGCATTCAACAAGGCCATTGCCAGGCACAACCAATGAAGGCTAGATCTTGGAAATTCACTCTGAAAGATAAGACTCAGTACTTCTCCTATGATGTTGCCCTAGTTTGCCGATGTCGCTGCCGCGAGTCAAGAAAGACCAAACAAAGTCCTCATCTTCTCGAAAACTCAGTTCGATATTACAAGACCTTGGACCTCAACAGTCATGACATTCTCCGCCACCGCCTTCACCGTGAAAATAGAAAACCGACATGTCCATTGTAGAAACAGACATCGAAGCTTGGCGTCACTCCCTCCTGAAGTCGACGACTAGAAATATGGGTCCATGTGATCGAATCTCATATGATTTAGCAATCTACAGGCATCAGACGCACAATGGAGATTGCTGGCGGAGCCTTCCGGAACTCGTCACTGGCCATGTCAATGAGGGAAGGCGTCAAGCAGAACACCATCTTGGTGTAAGAAGAACCGAAGGACCGCCAACTTTATTAGGCAGATCAGCAGGCTCCATGCCAACGCCCACCGGCTCCCAACAACAGACTGGAGATCTCAACATGCACAACCACCACCACCCGAACCACTCGGAGATGACGGTTTGAGCCTCACCGAATCCCTCGAATCAGGTCGTGCCACCCTTGCGGCTATAGCGGTTGCCAAGGTCGCGGAATAAGCCCGGGGCCTTTGCTCGGGCATCCATATCTGTCAGACGAGACGCGCCGTCCGGGCCACCATGAAGCTTCGACCGAAAATCCCACCACAGAAGGAGGAAGAGGTCCCCACCGCTACCAGTCGCGCTCGGAGATGAGAGCCCACCACCGCCGTCTACCGTGCAGCCTTTGACCACCGGCATCCGTTGGCGGCGACAGGGGGGATGGGGGTGGAAGGGAAGGGGAAGGGGGAGGCAGCGGTTTCGGTTCCACCCGGGCGACCGCTCCTCGGAGACCTATCATCTCCTTCACATAAGTAACCTCCTTATGTGATGAAGTTTCTCATAATTATACTCACTCGAAAATTGTTAAGTAACCTAACACAACCAATCAATACTCCCTCTGTCTAGAATTAAAATGTGAATGTATCTATAACTAAAATGTGTCTAGATACATCTATATCTAGACAAAACTAGATAAGTATGTATCTATAAATAAAGCTAGTATATACCTTTATTTTTAAACAAAGCTAGTATATACTCCCTCTTTTTCAAAGAATAAGATGCCCTCGTTTTTCGTGTTTTTTTGTTTAATCAAGAATTGCTTCCAATATATAAATATTGTTTGTATGAAATCAACATCATTACAAAGTACGTTTCAATACGAATCCAACGATAGTAATTACGTATAATATAATCAAGATTTTGTTGCTTATTTTTATGGTTAAACTTCGTCTTGGATACGTGTGCGACTTATTTTTTTAAACATAGGTAGTACATGAGATCCATGGAAAAGGCACCTTGTGGCACGCTCGGAAGAAACTGGTGACGAAGGCGGCTTTCTTATGCAGACCATGGGAGAATAGACTGTTACGTGAAGCATCTATAGCCTCCGATGAATAGTTAAGTTCTTGGAGCTGACATGGGACTGCCGGCATGTTTTGATTAACACTTTCATGTTGACCTAATTCTGTAGTTCTCATAACCTGAAACCACGCGTACATGTACATTTCTTCTGTACAAAATATTGGGGTCAATGTAGCAGGATGATTTTTTTTTTGAGAGAATACGTGTACCATTCATTCATACGGCTGGTATACATGACACGTACGCATACAACAGAAGGGACCAGAACATGGACCCACAAAAAAGCAAAAAGGACCTCGAAACAAAGAAAAATACATTGAAGCCCCTGAAGGTCCCTGCATCAGAACCGCCGTCTGCCGTCCTTCTCCGGCGCCGCCGCAGCGTTCGCCAGAGAAGAGGGCGGAAACCAACAGCCCGAGCTCGGTGCGGCTCCATCGCTGCACACAGCTTTCTGAACCTCGAAGGTGGGTCGTCAGAGACGACACCTTTGTCGTTGGGGCTCGTCGGTCGGGGCCTTGCCCCAAGCACTGCATCGAGCTCCGGATCCAGATCTCGCCATCGACGATGTCGAGGAAAAGAACCAGATCCGCCGGCCTCGAACCAAGCAAACCAGAACAGGTCTCGCCGTCCTCCGGTCCTCCGCCGGCAACGCCGGCCTGAACCAGCTCCTGTACAATCTCCCTAGCTTCACAGCAGCGCCGGAGCACGCGCCGCCGCGACGGCGAAGCTGGAGAACAAAATTCCGAGACGAGGATGCCACCGCCGCCGCGTCGTACTCGACCGGAAGAGGAAGCTCGCAGATCAGTCGCCGGCCACGGAAGAGATAGCCGCGCCGGTGAAGGTACTGGAGCCAATTTATTGGAGACCACCACCTCTGCCATTGGAGACGAAGCAAAGGTGGGCCAAATCCTAACTAAGTAGACTAGTACTAGACTACAGCTATACAGATCCGTGCGGCGGATCCGGCAACTCTCCTCCGCCCGACGAGCACGAAGCCCATGGGGGAGAGAAATCACTGGAGCCGCCGCCGGAAAAGATGGTCGCTCTCCTGGTCGCCTTTTCTGCAGGGAGAGAAGGAGAGAGACACACGGTAAGGCTGGGAACTGGGAACTGTAGCAGGATGATTCTGAATGGAAAACGCCGGCTTCATCCATGGCTCGACGACATGTGGTGGTTTTTCCGGTTACGCCGCAGGAATCTAGGACGAGAAGCACGACCCGGAAATCCCGTCCGGCCGGAGCCAGAAAGGCTTGCGCAGTCGGAATCCATACATCAGGCGGGCACGGCGGTCGTCGGTGATGTCATCGTGCTACCAACAAGCAACAACCACATACATACATCCGTCTCATCATCATGATGATCGCCGATCCCAGGTTCTTCTTCCCCGTCAAAATGCCCTCCGCTTCAGATCGGACTAGCTCGTCTTGGTTGTCCGTCCCCCACAGATTGGGACCCTGCTCACCCAAGCTGATTGAAATGTCTGGCGATTGGAAGGGCCACGACGCCCGGAAGAGCACTTCCTTTGGGCACTGCTTGCCACTCTATATCAGAATCGGCTCACTGCTTGCACTGTAAATCAAGTGGATCGCGCCTTCCGTACTAGTCGCTGTTTTTTGCTTGGTACATGAAAAGCTTTCACGACAATCGCCCACGTTCACTCGGTTGCAACCTTTCAACGGACGGACGACGTAGCCGCCTTGGGTAGATGCTAGCGGGCGTCATACACGCGACAGCTACATAAAGCTTTGTGAACCTCGGCGATGATCATCCCCGTGCGTGCGCAAGGTTATCTCCTCGATCGACCCCGCATGAATGTGTCGCGCCTGGGAATTCATTCCCCGGCCGCCGCCGGTCCAGCTTCCGTCTGGCACGTCACGGCTCCGGCGTGTCACACGGTTCTTCCCGGGTCGGCCATGAGGTACGCCGGCGTAGGATGCATACACGACTGGAGACAGGGCTTTCAGTCCCGTACCGTAAGGGTTTTTGGTCCTGGTTGGTCAACCACGATTAATTAGACGGGCTAAAAGGGAGATCTTTAGTCATGTTCCAGTTATTAGCCGGGACTAATGGTCATCCACGTGGCTGCGTCACAGGGTTTACGCTGGAGAACCTTCAGTCCCGGCCCGTAACTCCAACCACGACTAGATATTATTTTTAGTAATTATGTTTTTTTTGACTTGTTACTCTTTTACTTTGACCATTTTTAATATTAATTACACTTGTAGACTTGATCATCACTTCTCGGTTGGTCATCCGTCGGCACACTACTACACCCTCATCACGTTTAATTTCTTCGTTCTTTCCTGCTGCGCTCCCGTGAATGTGATTGTACCTTGTTGTTAATACTACCATATCAATTATATTAACTCTTATACTATTGTGTCACAATTCTATTAACTCTTATACCATTGTGTCATATTTCGGATAAATATTAGAAAAATGTGAGTGATTTAAATATGAAGTAAGTATGTATTTATTAATTTATTATTATTATCAAATAATATATGCATTATTCATATAATATTGCCAAATAATTAATATATTGAAATCTGTAAACCGAAATTGGACAAATAATATATGATTTATTATTTAAAAAATGTGAGTGATTTGAATATGAAATAATTCACAGCATGTGCCTCTACCACAATATCGTTGAATAGGGACGTCACCGAAGGCCGTGCGTTGTCAAAGACCGCTGCGTTTCGGTGTTTCCATATCCACCATGTCGTTGCGCAACTGGGGAGGGACGGTGAACTCAGCCGTGGGAGGGCCTGAAGTAGATCAAATCCACGACAAGACTTCAAACCAAACCATCCTGGAGAACGAGCATCCTGTGAGTAGGTGGCGCAGTGCCAGAGCGCTCGGTGCCCCTACTATATCGGCGATCCAAGTGCGGTCAACTACATTTTGAAGGAAACAATTGGATAAAGATCTCCATCTTCACTGCATAATTATCATAACGGTTAAATTGGACTTGGTTTAGTGAATATATTTGGCTAATTCCCACAGTGTAAAAGAACCGCGCTCAGCAGCAAGAAAGCAGGCACGCTGTGTGCAAGCAAGCACGGACACAAGACACATAGTTCATATATATGAAAGACACATAGCTCATATATATTGAAAGACACATAGTTCTATATATATATATATATATATATATATATATATATATATATATATATGAAAAGACACATAGTTCATATATATGAAAGACACATGGTTCATATATATTGAAACGATCGATTCATAGCTCATGCAAATTAATATAGAAGAACACCACTACTCAACATGGCTAGTAGCCAACTAGCATCCAATGCTTCATATCAATCTCGAAAACCAGGTGAGCGTCTAGTGTTGCATAGTGCACTTGTTCGTAGCTCAATGGATAGTTGTTCCATCCAAAAATGAGCTCCTCTTCTTTTTCTTGCGCGGCGACGTCCATCTTTTTCTTTTCTTGTGGTTGTACTTCTTCTGCTCAAGGTTTGTCCGAATGGTATGGTTTGCCAAATCATATAGACTTGGAGTGGTCTTGGTGGCGGGGTTCGGGACTACCTTCTGGAGGTCGTACGCAGAAGTGATGTGAATGCCCTCGAGTCTTAACTTTTTCAGATCGTTGCCGATAGCTGATACGTCTCCAACGTATCTATAATTTCTTATATTCCATGCTAGTTTTATGACAATACCTACATGTTTTATTCACACTTTATAATGTTTTTATGCATTTTCTGGGACTAACCTATTAACAAGATGCCACAGTACCAGTTCCTGTTTTCTGCTGTTTTTTATTTCAGAAAAGTTGTTTTACAAATATTCTCGGAATTGGACGAAACAAAAGCCCACGACCCTATTTTCCACGGAATGTTCCACAAGATCGAAGAAGAGTCGAGGAAGGCCAGCAGGGGGCCCACCTCATAGGGCGGCGCGGGGGGGCCCACTGCCGCGCCAAGGTGTGGGGAGGGAGCCCCCTGGCTCCCCCGACGCTGCCCCTTCGCCTATTTATTCCTTAGTCTCCGAAAACCCTAGTAGGGGGGGTGCCAAAATACCAGAAGAGTTCCGTAGCTCCGCCGCCACCAAAAATCCTAATTCGGGGGACAGAAGTCTCTGTTCCGGCACCCTGCCGGGACGGGGAATTGCCCCCGGAGCCATCTCCATCGACTCCATCGCCATCTTCATCGCCGTTGTTGTCTCCCATGATGAGGAGAGAGTAGTTTTCCCCCGAGGCTGAGGGCTCTACCGGTAGCTATGTGGTTCATCTCTCTCTCCCATTGTGTGATCTTTATGTGATCATGAGCTTTGTAATCTAGTTGAATATGTAGATGTTACTCTTGTCTATTATGCACTCTAGAGGTTACTTTAATATGAACTCCGGAGTTACTCTCCACGGTGTGATGGTGACAGTGTGCGCATCGTGTGTGATTCCTTTATGACGTTGTGGTGCTTGTTTACTTCGGCTTGAGGTGTGCTTTTGCAGCCCTACACAATGAATGGTGTTTGTTATCCAACAAGAGGGTGTTTAAGAGTAGCATTTATTTATTCAATTATGTGATCATTGTTGAGAGTGTCCACTAGTGAAAGTATGATCCCTATGCCTTGTTTCTAAGCATTGAAACACCATTTCCAACAAGTTCTGCTACATGTTCGCTTGCTGCCATTTTTATTTCAGATTGCAATTACTACTTATAATCATCCATATTACTTGTATTTCACTATCTCTTCGCCGAACTAGTGCACCTATACATCTGACAAGTGTATTAGTGTGTTGGGGACACAAGAGATTTCTTGTATCTTAATTGCAGGGTTGCTTGAGAGGGATATCTTTGACCTCTACCTCCCTGAGTTCGATAAACCTTGGGTGATTCACTTAAGGGAAACTTGCTGCTGTTCTACAAACCTCTGCTCTTAGAGGCCCAACACTGTCTACAGGAATAGAAGCATGCGTAGACATCAATAGCGGCGCCATAGAATCTGATGTTCCCGTCCTCCAAGAAATCCTTGAGCACTTGTGGCACTTTTATATCAGCATGAATCATCTGGAACATCAATGTCTCAGACGCCACTGCGAGTTGAAGGACGGCGGCGCGCTGCTCCTTACCGGCCTTCTTCTTGCGAGGGTCGGTGAAAACGCAGTCCAACCCGACGCACTTGGTCGTTGCAGCGTCGAGAATGTCCCTCTTCACGCGCCAGATCCACTTCTCCACCATTCTTGCGCGGAGCGTGACCGTGACCTTGAATGCCGCCTCCATCCCTTCGGGCTTGAGGTAGTACACCCGTGTCCGACGAGCCGGGTCGTGCACGAGGTGCTCCATCGATGAAGAGAGGGTCGGATGAACAGTGGCAAGTTGCAAACGGTGGATGAGCAGAGGAGGCCGGATGGAGAGAGTGTGTGTGACAATGGTGAAGAAAATTGTGAGCTTATAAAGCAATGGGAAGATGAAGATGAACAGTGGCTGGCTGCACCGGCGTCGGTGGCTCGGATTCCACGCTGACGCTCGGTTTCGACGCGGCCAGTAATGGCAACACGCGATCGGGCTTCGCGGGAAACTGAACGTTTGACTTTAGGTCCCGGTTGGAAATAGGCACCGGGATTAAAGGGGTGTCGCAGATGCCGCGTGGCCCAAAACCCTTTAGTTGCGGCTTGGGAGACGACCCGGGACCTTTGGGTCTTTATGAGCCAGAACCTATGGGTGCCGTACGCTGTAGCGTTTACAGGGCGACGTGGCCAGGCCTTGGGTCCCGGCCCAGAACACGGCCGGGATCAAAGGTGCCTGACCAAAGGCCCTTTTTCTACTAGTGGTACCTGCTTCAATCTAAGGCCACCTCCAACTCCAACGGGCCACCGTGCTTCCTCTCTACTTACGGTGGCCCGCGAATAGGCAAGCGGCCCACGTACGTTTGCACTAGAAAGTGGCTCCAACAGCTGACCGTATTTATAGGGCCAGCTGTCCGCGCAGCCGTATTAGCACAAGTTAATAGCCATTGTTGCGGCTAACTAACGACTAATGGCGGTGCCACCATTTTCCGCTCGCAGCCGCCCGCTGTTCCCCCCGACGGCCACGTCCGCGTGCTATTTTCCCGCCATGAGCCCCATTTTGTTGTCCTTTTCTCCCGCTCGGTCTCGTTGTTTCAGCTCCTGCTTCCCTTCCTATAAAAAATCGGGGCTGCCGGGGACCTCCGCCTGCCAACATACACAACCGTGTCTAACCACACCCCACCCACCACTTGGGCTCAGATCAGCGAGGTCGTGCTAGAGCAATACCCTCCGAGCCCCATGGTGACCGGGAGGACTAGGCCGCGCCGACGATGTCGGCAAGGACAACCTGCGCGCACCTACCTCGGTAGGGAAGTGATGTCTACGGGAGCTTCTATTCTTGTAGACAGTGTTGGGCCTCCAAGAGCAGAGGTTTGTTGAACAGCAGCAAGTTTCCCTTAAGTGGATCACCCAAGGTTTATCGATCTCAGGGAGGAAGAGGTCAAAGATATCCCTCTCAAGCAACCCTGCAACCACAAAGCAAGAAGTCTCTTGTGTCCCCAACACACCTAATAGGTGCACTAGTTCGGCGAAGAGATAGTGAAATACAGGTGGTATGAATATATATAAGCAGTAGCAACGATGCCAGAAAAGTGCTTGCTGGCGTGTAGTTGATGGTGGTAATATGGTAGGCAGTACAGATGTAGTAAAACAGTAAACAAACAGCGATAGCAGTATTTAGGAACAAGGCCTAGGGATCATACTTTCACTAGTGGACACTCTCAACTTTGATCACATAACAGAATAGATAAATGCATACTCTACACCCTTTTGTTGGATGATGAACACCACTAACTGTGTAGGATTACACGAACCCTCAATGCCGGAGTTAACAAGCTCCACAATATTCAATGTTCATATTTAAATAACCTTAGAGTGCAAGATAGATCAACACAACTAAACCAAGTACTAACGTAGCATGCACACTGTCACCTTCACGCTACGAAAGGAGGCATAGATCACATCAATACCATCATAGCAATAGTTAACTTCATAATCTACAAGAGATCATAATCATAGCCTACGCCAAATACTAACACGGATGCACACACTGTCACCATTACACCGTGCAGGAGGAATAAACTACTTTAATAACATTACTAGAGTAGCATGCAGATATATTGTGATACAAAACACATTGCAATCATAAAGAGATATAAATAAGCACTTCACTATGCCATTCATAACAGTGAATAAGTATTCTGTGAAATATAGCCTAAGAGACCCACACGGTGCACACACTGTCACCTTTACACACGTGGGACAAGGAGTCTCCGGAGATCACATAAGTAAAATTCACTTGACTAGCATAACGACATCTAGATTACAAGCATCATCATATGAATCTCAATCATGTAAGGCAGCTCATGAGATTATTGTATTGAAGTACATAGGAGAGAGATGAACCACATAGCTACCGGTACAGCCCCGAGCCTCGATGGAGAACTACTCCCTCCTCATGGGAGACAGCAGTGGTGATGGAGCTGGCGGTGGTGTCGATGGAGGAGCCTTCCGGGGGCACTTCCCCATCCCGGCGGCGTGCCGGAACAGAGACTCCTGTCCCCCAGATCTTGGCTTCGCGATGGCGGCGGCTCTGGAAGGTTTCTCGTACCGTGGCTTCTTCGTATCGAGGTTTTAGGTCGATGACCTTTATATAGGCGAAGAGGCGGAGTCGGAGGGTCGAAGAGGCGGCGAGGAGATAGGGGGCGCGGGCCAGCCCTAGGCCGCGCCGACCACCCTCCTGGTGGGCCTGTGGCCCCCCTCTGGTCCTTCCCGGGTGTTCTGGAAGCTTTGTGGAAAAATAGGATGCTGGGCGTTGATTTCGTCCGATTCCGAGAATATTTCCTTACTAGGATTTCTGAAACCAAAAACAGCAGAAAACAGGAACTGGCACTTCGGCATCTCGTCAATAGGTTAGTTCCGGAAAACGCATAAATATGACATAAAGTATGCATAAAACATGTAGATATCATCAATAATGTGGCATGGAACATAAGAAATTATCGATACGTCGGAGACGTATCAGCATCCCCAAGCTTAGTTTCTGCTCGTCCCGAGCAGGTAAACGATAACAAAGATAATTTCTGGAGTGACATGCCATCATAACCTTGATCATACTATTGTAAACATATGTAGTGAATGCAGCGATCAAAACAATGTATATGACATGAGTAAACAAATGAATCATATAGCAAAGACTTTTCATGAATAGTACTTCAAGACAAGCATCAATAAGTCTTGCATAAGAGTTAACTCATAAAGCAATAATTCATAGTAGAGGTATTGAAGCAACACAAAGGAAGATTAAGTTTCAGCGGTTGCTTTCAACTTGTAACATGTGTATCTCATGGATATTGTCAACATAGAGTAATATAACAAATGCAATATGCAAGTATGTAGGAATCAATGCACAGTTCACACAAGTGTTTGCTTCTTGAGGTGGAGAGAAATAGGTGAACTGACTCAACAATAAAAGTAAAAGAATGGTCCTTCAAAGAGGAAAGCATCGATTGCTATATTTGTGCTAGAGTTTTGATTTTGAAAACAAGAAACAATTTTGTGAACGGTAGTAATAAAGCATATGTATCATGTAAATTATATCTTACAAGTTGCAAGCCTCATGCATAGTATACTAATAGTGCCCGCACCTTGTCCTAATTAGCTTGGACTACCGGGATTATCGCAATGCACATGTTTTAACCAAGTATCACAAAGGGGTACCTCTATGCCGCCTGTACAAAGGTCTAAGGAGAAATCTCGCATCGGATTTCTCGCTGTTGATTATTCTCAACTTAGACATCCATACCGGGACAACATAGACAACATATAATGGACTCCTCTTTTATGCATAAGCATGTAGCAACAATTAATTTTCTCATATGAGATTGAGGATATATGTCCAAAACTGAAACTTCCACCATGGATCATGGCTTTAGTTAGCGGCCCAATGTTCTTCTCTAACAATATGCACGCTCTAACCATAAGGTGGTAGATCTCCCTTACTTCAGACAAGACGAACAAGCATAGCAACTCACATGATATTCAACAAAGAGTAGTTGATGGCGTCCCCAGGAACATGGTTATCGCACAACGAGCAACTTAATAAGAGATAAAGTGCATAAGTACATATTCAATACCACAATAGTTTTTAGGCTATTTGTCCCATGAGCTATATATTGTAAAGGTGGAGGATAGAAATTTAAAGGTAGCACTCAAGCAATTTACTTTGGAATGGCGGAGAAATACCATGTAGTAGGTAGGTATGGTGGACACAAATGGCATAGTGGTTGGCTCAAGTATTTTGGATGCATGAGAAGTATTCCCTCTCGATACAAGGTTTAGGCTAGCAAGGCTATTTGAAACAAACACAAGGATGAAGCGGTGCAGCAAAACTCACATAAAAGACATATTGTAAACATTATAAGACTCTACACCGTCTTCCTTGTTGTTCAAACTCAATACTAGAAATTATCTAGACTTTAGAGAGACCAAATATGCAAACCAAATTTTAGCATGCTCTATGTATTTCTTCATTAATAGGTGCAAAGTATATGATGCAAGAGCTTAAACATGAGCACAACAATTGCCAAGTATCACATTATTCAAGACATCATACCAATTACTACATGTAGCATTTTCCGTTTCCAACCATATAACAATTAACGAAGCAGTTTCAACCTTCGCCATGAAAATTAAAAGCTAAGAACACATGTGTTCATATGAACCAGTGGAGCGTGTCTCTCTCCCACACAAGCATTTATTCAAACAAAAACAAAAACAAAAACAAAAACATACAGACGCTCCAAGTAAAGCACATAAGATGTGACAGAATAAAAATATAGTTTCAGGGGAGGAACCTGATAATTTGTCGATGAAGAAGGGGATGCCTTGGGCATCCCCAAGCTTAGATGCTTGAGTCTTCTTGAAATATGCAGGGATGAACCACCGGGGCATCCCCAGGCTTAGACTTTTCACTCTTCTTGATCGTAGTATATCATCCTCCTCTCTTGACCCTTGAAAACTTCCTTCACACCAAACTCGAAACAAACTCATTAGAGGGTTAGTGCATAATGAAAAACTCACATGTTCAGAGGTGACACAATCATTCTTAACACTTCTGGACATTGCTCAAAGCTACTGGAAGTCAATGGAACAAAGAAATCTATCCCACATAGCAAAAGAAGCAATGCGAAATAAAAGGTAGAATCTGTCAAAACAGAACAGTCCGTAAAGACGAATTTTATTGAGGCACCAGACTTGCTCAAATGAAAATGCTCAAATTGAATGAAAGTTGCGTACATATCTGAGGATCACTCACGTAAATTGGCATAATTTTCTGAGTTACCTACAGAGAATTTTGCCCAGATTCGTGACAGCAAAGAAATCTGTTTCTGCGCAGTAATCCAAATCTAGTATCAACCTTGCTATCAACGACTTTACTTGGCACAACAAAACACAAAACTAAGATAAGGAGTGGTTGCTACAGTAGTAACAACTTCCAAGACACAAATATAAAACAAAGTACTGTAGCAAAATAAACACATGGGTTATCTTCCAAGAAGTTCTTTCTTTATAGCCATTAAGATGGGCTCAGCAGTTTTAATGATGCACTCGCAAGAAATAGTAGTTGAAGCAAAAGAGAGCATCAAGAGGCAAATTCAAAACAAATTTAAGCCTAACATGCTTCCTATGAAAAGGAATCTTGTAAATAAACAAGTTCATGAAGCATAATGCAACAAGCATAGAAAGATAAAACAAGTGCAGCTTCAAGATTTTCAGCAAAAAGAGAGGTGTTTTAGTAACATGAAAATTTCTACAACCATATTTTCCTCTCTCATAATAATGTCCAGTAGCATCATGAGCAAACTCAACAATATAACTATCACATAAAGCATTCTTGTCATGAGTCTCATGCATAAAATTATTACTCTCCACATAAGCATAGTCAATTTTATTAGTTGTAGTGGGAGCAAATTCAACAAAGTAGCTATCATTATTATTCTCATCATCAAATATAGGAGGCACATTGTAATCATAATCAAATTTATCCTCCATAACAGGCGGCACCAAAAGGATACTATCATTATAATCATCATAAATAGGAGGCATATCATAATCAACATAAACTTTCTCCTCAATACCCGGAGGGCTAAAAAGATCATTTTCATCAAAACCAGCTTCCCCAAGCTTAGAATTTTCCATAGCATTAGCAACAATAGTGTTCAAAGCATTCATATTAATAACATTCCCATTAGCATGCATATAAAGTTCCATGGGTTTTTTAATTCTCTCTTCAAACACATCATGTCCTAATTCAAGATAAAGTTCATAAAGATCTCTCATATTTTTGTTGTTTTCCATTATGCCTAACTAGTGTAAACAAGAAACAAAAAGATGCAATTGCAGGATCTAAAGGAAATAGCTTCGAGCACACACACAATGGCGCCAGAAAAGTACATTACACTGAACCGGAGTATGAGTGCCTTTTTACCTTTCCTCCCCGGCAACGGCGCCAGAAAAGTGCTTGATGTCTACGGGAGCTTCTATTCTTGTAGACAGTGTTGGGCCTCCAAGAGCAGAGGTTTGTAGAACAGCAGCAAGTTTCCCTTAAGTGGATCACCCAAGGTTTATCGATCTCAGGGAGGAAGAGGTCAAAGATATCCCTCTCAAGCAACCCTGCAACCACAAAGCAAGAAGTCTCTTGTGTCCCCAACACATCTAATAGGTGCACTAGTTCGGCGAAGAGATAGTGAAATACAGGTGGTATGAATATATATAAGCAGTAGCAACGATGCCAGAAAAGTGCTTGCTGGCGTGTAGTTGATGGTGGTAATATGGTAGGCAGTACAGATGTAGTAAAACAGTAAACAAACAGCGATAGCAGTATTTAGGAACAAGGCCTAGGGATCATACTTTCACTAGTGGACACTCTCAACTTTGATCACATAACAGAATAGATAAATGCATACTCTACATCCTTTTGTTGGATGATGAACACCACTAACTGTGTAGGATTACACGAACCCTCAATGCCGGAGTTAACAAGCTCCACAATATTCAATGTTCATATTTAAATAACCTTAGAGTGTAAGATAGATCAACACAACTAAACCAAGTACTAACGTAGCATGCACATTGTCACCTTCACGCTACGAAAGGAGGCATAGATCACATCAATACCATCATAGCAATAGTTAACTTCATAATCTACAAGAGATCATAATCATAGCCTACGCCAAGTACTAACACGGATGCACACACTGTCACCATTACACCGTGCAGGAGGAATAAACTACTTTAATAACATTACTAGAGTAGCATGCAGATATATTGTGATACAAAACACATTGCAATCATAAAGAGATATAAATAAGCACTTCACTATGCCATTCATAACAGTGAATAAGTATTCTGTGAAATATAGCCTAAGAGACCCACACGGTGCACACACTGTCACCTTTACACACGTGGGACAAGGAGTCTCCGGAGATCACATAAGTAAAATTCACTTGACTAGCATAACGACATCTAGATTACAAGCATCATCATATGAATCTCAATCATGTAAGGCAGCTCATGAGATTATTGTATTGAAGTACATAGGAGAGAGATGAACCACATAGCTACCGGTACAGCCCCGAGCCTCGATGGAGAACTACTCCCTCCTCATGGGAGACAGCAGCGGTGATGGAGATGGCGGTGGTGTCGATGGAGGAGCCTTCCGGGGGCACTTCCCCGTCCCGGCGGCGTGCCGGAACAGAGACTCCAGTCCCCCAGATCTTGGCTTCGCGATGGCGGCGGCTCTGGAAGGTTTCTCGTACCGTGGCTTTTTCGTATCGAGGTTTTAGGTTGAGGACCTTTATATAGGCGAAGAGGCGGAGTCGGAGGGTCGAAGAGGCGGCGAGGAGATAGGGGGGCGCGGGCCAGCCCTAGGCCGCGCCGGCCACCCTCCTGGTGGGCCTGTGGCCCCCCTCTGGTCCTTCCCGGGTGTTCTGGAAGCTTCGTGGAAAAATAGGATGCTGGGCGTTGATTTCGTCCGATTCCGAGAATATTTCCTTACTAGGATTTCTGAAACCAAAAACAGCAGAAAACAGGAACTGGCACTTCGGCATCTCGTCAATAGGTTAGTTCCGGAAAACGCATAAATATGACATAAAGTATGCATAAAACATGTAGATATCATCAATAATGTGGCATGGAACATAAGAAATTATCGATACGTCGGAGAGGTATCAGGAAGCGAGTTCTCCTCGAGTCCTTCCATAGCACGCGACTACGTTCCCTGGAATCCTCTGATGACTCCATCAACTTTGACCTCCTCGAGCTGTCTCACCAAACACCAGCCTTGGAGGAGCGTGGCGGTCGGTTCATGGTGGCTGAGCACCGCACTTGGGCCAAGCTCGACACCCATCGGGTGGCCGAGGAGATCGCGGAGCCGGCGCCGACAGTGGCCACACGCCAGCAAGCCACCATCACGCCACGCTAGAAGTGGAAGAGGCGGCACACCAGCATGCAACCTTCATAGACGTGCAGGTAGCGTTGGAGTGGCTCAAAGAGAACGCATAGACGATGCGGCAAGCGATGACACTGCGGTAGGCTGTGAGGGCGCAGAGATTGAGGCGTCCGCCGGCACGGAAGCGACCGCTATCACGGCTAATCACCTGGTTGAGCAGTATGCGGGCGCTCACGTGGTGGTGTGTAGCAGGACGTGGAATAGCAGCAAACCATGACCTAAGCCCGGACCATGAGGATGTGCTGCACCAACAAAGGTATACACATGTGGCATCCTAGGGCGACGAGGGCCAAGGATGCTCTAGTTGCGAGGCCGAAGAGCGCCAAGGCAGCATGGGCTAAGAGCATCTCCACTCGTCCCCCCGAACAGACCCCCGGTGAGCCATTTTTACATCCGGACGGCGAAAAATGGCCCAGCCGCGCCCCCGGTTCCTTGTTTTCCCCCGGATTTGGGCTTTCATCCATCCGGCGAGCCCACGCCAACCCCGGCCTACCGGGGAGCGCTCGGGGACTCCGGACGAAGCGAAAGCGCGCGAAACGGCGAGAAATCTCTCCCGCGCTTTCGTTTCGTCTTCGCCGCGGAGATGGCCCCTGACCGGTCATCGACACGCGCATCGTCTTCCGTGCACACATCGTCTTCCGCGCGCAGTAAAGGCTGCCGCCGGTCAGCTCGCCGCGGACGCGTCGCATTCCACGCGGCATTAATCCCCCGCGCCAGCCGCGCCTATATAGGCCGCTCCGCTCGCCGCGACGCGTACCCCTGCTCTCATCTCCCTCCACTCTCCGTCCACTTTCCCGATGGCGTTCTCCGACGACGACGACGCAGCCAACAATGGCTTCCCCCGCCGCTCGCTCCACGCGTGGGAGGGGCACCTCCTCCACCAGGCGGGGTACCCCTGCCCGCCGGACACGAGGCCTCCCGGCGGCGGGTGGCGGCTAAGTCGTGGCGGCGTACCAATCCCGCCGCCGCCTCGGGGCCACGCCCTCGACGTCGCCATCGAGGAGGCGCGGATGACCATGACGGACGAGGAGCGCGCCGACCCACGCCACCACCCCGACAACTACACGCGGTGGAACTCCTACTTCCTCCGGCGGTGGGAGCGGGAGCTGGCGGCCTACGACGGCCCGCCACCTCCGCCTCCGCGCAACAACGCCGCGGGCCGCCGACGTTGGTGGAGCGCGCCGGAAAGGACGCTGGCGAACGTCCTCGCGCACATCGAGGGCGGAAACTTCCTAGTGCTCACGATGCCCCCTGCATCAAGGGCATCGGCGAGCCGCCGCCGGGGAAACGTCTGGCAGCCACGGCGCATGGCTGCCAGCTCGTCGTCTTCCGGATCGGCGCCGAGGCCATCCTTGGCGCCGGTGAAGAAGGAGGCGACGTCTCTGTCGACGCCGGCGCGCGTCAAGAAGGAGCCGGCGTCTCCGCCGCCGACCAGAGGGCGCAGCAGCGGCGCCCTCATCATCCGCGACCAACCCTCCTCCCCGCAGCGTGGGCGGAAGAGGAAGGCGGCGAAGAAGGAGGACGCCGCGGCAAACAAGATCGCCGAGGAGGAGGCGAAGCGCGCGGAGGACGCCGCCGTGGCGGAGGCGATCGCCAGGTCGCTCAAGGACCTGGTGCCCGCCGACAACGCCCTCCCCGAGGACGCCGCCCTGGAGTGGTCGAGGCGCGACTGGGAGCGCGAGGAGGCGGAGCAAAGAACGGCGGCCGATGGACACGGCCGCCGCACGCCAACTCGCCGCCGCGCCGCTCAACCGCCGCCGACGACGTCGCGCGCTACCGCCGTCTGCGACACCTCCATCCGGCGTCGCCGTCCCCTTCGTCGACCTCGAGGCCTCGGACGATGAATGGTACGAGCCATCCCCGCCTCGCACCGGCCGGGTGGGAGACGCGGCAGGCAGCGGCCAAAGCCGCGCCGCCGCAGGTCGACGACGACGGCTCCGACGACGACGGCGGCGACTACACGGTGTTCTACCGCCATTTCGGCATGTAGAGCACCGTGTTTTAAAATTAGCAGTTGAATTCCCCTAGCCGAATTCGAAATATAGTCGAATTCGGCCTCTATGTATGAACTCCGCCCGTTATATAGTAAATATCATTAAATTTAGTCTATATTCGCCCGTTTTTAGCCGTAGTTTGTCAAGTTTCCGTTTTTCAAATTCACATCGTCGTCTTCGCCTGGGCACGCGGCTGGGAAACTACTCCTCCCCACGCCAAATCTTCCTCCAATTCGGACGAAAATTTCGCCGGATTTGGGCGTGGGGAGCGCCAACGAGTGGAGATGCTCTAACCCAGCTACGCCGATGCTGGATATCGTCCCATGTTGTTTAGTTTAGTCTAATTTCGACTTATTGATGCAGAGATGTAGTTATCACAAATAATCAAGGGTTCTTTGTTTTCGTTGACTTGTGGGTCAAAGGTGGATGCATCGGCTGCTCGTGCGTTGTCCGCTCGACAGTAAATCCCTGCAATTTTTAGCCTGATTTGCATCGAAACTCACGTGTTTGTGGGACGCGGTTCGTTTGCAATCAACCGTCGACCTCACTTTTATGCCACGCACACATTGACGAACACAAAATATCCATTAGAGTGGCCCGTTAAAGATGGCTAACTGAGAGGGAGAGGATCTAGTCACAACGTGGATTGGTGGTATAGTTTACAAGTTGGACCTCGCAGAGCTGTTCAATTGCACCAAAAGTCCCTCCTGAACCCAAATCATTTCCTTCCCTCTGTTCTCTTCTATTCCCTATACGCGATGATGCGATCCATCTTTACAAAATTTTGAGCTGCAGCAAGTTCCCAACCTTAACACATGGATGATAGACCTTGCTGCTGCAGATTTCCCGTTCACATGCCACTGTATAGTCTGTAGTGTCAATGGAGGCGTCGCTCCATTGACGCGCTCACGGCGAGCCGCCGTTGCCAAAGACGACTTCGAGCGCACTGCTGCTTCAAACTCGTGGCACAGGTCAGATCGCAAGATTAGTACAGAGAGGGAAGAAACTTGCTTGGTGCTCCTAGATCGCTTGGTACAGAACTACAGATCGAAGAGGGCAAAAGAGATGTGCGAATTTGGGCAAAGATCCAAATCGGGTCACTCACCTGGGTGGATTCAGGGAGTATATGAGAATCTTTTTGCAACTGTTCCTATCATCCAACATGATCTTCCTTCTGTTCCGAATCCACATGCCCATATTATGCTGGTGCAGCACGTGCATATATTGGACGGTTTTGTGGGATACGTTCTCATGGCTAACTACGTCCGATGGATGAGAGCTAGCTTGGCCGAAAACCTCTTTTTAAGGCAACTACACCTATACGAGTGACGTTAACAGTGATGTCACCCATGTGGTGAACAATTCTTTCACAAAATTAATTATAAAACAAATCTAAAACATAATTAAAACACAACTGAAACACGAATTTTTTTGTGAAAAAATAAAGTCATGTCAGCAGTGACGTCATTAGTTTCACTTTTTGTTACAATGTTTCACAATAGTTTTCATTTATCATTTTTGTTTCATAAAAAAATTATTTGTGTTTTAATAATTAGTTTTATATCAGACAAATGTCAAAAGACTCACCAATCTCAAAGCAGAAACTCAACGGTAGATGTGACACCGGCAGATACCGTTGCCGGTAAAATCGCTGGGTTAGCTTGGCACGCTAGCTTGCCGGCAAGACCAAGAAGACATGCCGTCACGGCGCAAGCAACTGCTGGAATTTCTCCCGGATATGGCCGTGCATTCTACAATGTACGCATCGGGAGGACTGTGGTTTGGTATACGGGTACAGGGGTCACGAGCTGTACGTGGAAATAGTAGGTAGCTAGCATGGTGGAAAAATGGCACCTACGGAAAGAATGTAAGGTTTGCCATCTTGGTAGAGTACGTGCTGGTGTAGCATGTGATGTGGAGTACGAGGGACGGAACCCAACAGAGAAAAATGTCCTCATCTGACAGCCAAATTCTTCTAGCTAAAACAGATTATTTACAACTGAAATCAACAATGAAGTGGTAGCTGCTAAGAGCAAGTTCAACAGTAGCGCTAACGGTTGGTATAAACCATGTGCCATGTCATCTATTGTCAACGTAAAGCCAATATGTCCAATAGTGAGCTATAAAATTATACTATTTTATTAATATGTGACCCACCTTTCACTCTCATAAAGTACCTAGGAGTACGTGCTAGAGCTGACTCTTGCATTAGGCTGGCCATAGTGCTAATATTTTAGATAGCATCATGCATCTTTGGCCCACAAAAATACTAATGTGGCATCTAAGGGCATGTCCAATGCACTTTCCTAGAGGTACTGCCTCACACCTTTAGCTAGATTTGGGTGGTCCAAAGTAGGTTCGGATGAGAAGACATTCTCATCTTCAGGAAGTGGGATCTTAAACCTTAAAAGCATGATTTTTGGAGAGAGAAAGAGATACATAGTGTCATATTTGTGGGGTCCCTTCTCTCTTTTTCCAGATTAAAGTTGTAGGTTTCATTGGAGAGATAAAATTTCACCATGTTCCTTCTGACAACTTTTTTACATGGAGAAGCTAGTTGTGTATGCCACCATTGCTCATGCCCTAATTAATGAGGAGATATAAGATTAGAGTAACATAGGTGAATATTGTATCATAGCGTATGTTACGAGAAAAGTTAATGGTAAATAGATCTTGTACACACATTTTGTATTGGGATTCTACAAAACAATACATTCAGAAGATTATTATACTACTCTATAATACCACCCACTATAGTGATAGTATCATAGACAAGTACCATATGCATGATACTACAATATGATACTATGCACTACGACCAACCTTAGAGTCCACTCTTCTTCTTTCACAATCTCTCTTCTTCAACTAAGCAACAATATATTATTTTAATCTTTTTAGCCTGCTGATTAGAATTTTTTGTATTTGCTCTAATAATATATGTGGAATTATAATTTCTTTCTAGAATGCCTATGTGTAAGCTAAGTCAACTCGATTTAATTAAAGACCATGAATAGTCCTTGGCTAATCATGGTGTGCATGCCAATCCTTCACAGACAAACGTGTTTAACTTTGTGCAAACGTGGTGCTAGCAATCAAGATTCAAGAGCATCGTGCTCTTCTGCGAAAACTCATTAAAAATGCAATTATAATTTTTTTCTAGAATGCCCACGTGTAAGCTAAGTCAACTCGATTTAATTAGAGACCATGAATCCTTCACAGACAAACGTGTTCAACTTTGTGCAAACGTGGTGCTAGCAATCAAAATTCAAAAGCATCGTGCTCTTCTGCGAAAACCCATTAAAAAGTTACCGATCTCGACGAAGGCTTCGCCATTTTGTGATGCCTCCACATGGTTCATTGTGGTGCTAGAAAACTTCAGCGAAGTAGTCTCCCCTCATCGCTTGGCGTAAGGAGGACGAGCGAGTAATTAGTGATAGAGATCAACATAAGGAATTCAACCCCCCTAAATCATGCAAAACAATTTGCACCAACAGATTTCACCCACGTCAAACCGTAAGCTCCTTTCGTAATTAATAAAATACCCGTAAGTCCATCATTATTCTACACGTGAGGACCTTCATTTTAGATTTGATTTTCAAAACAAAATATCTTAAAAACTATCTTTTTCAAATTATTCGACATGGGAGGCCCTTCGTTTTAGTTGCACTTCATGTTCGTGGTACACATTCTACTTTGGGTTTCAGCATATATAATTGAACTTTAGTGTATTTCGGGTTTCTATATTTTGGCGTACTTCGGTATACTTTTGTTTCACTATAGCTTGTACTTTGTATTTCGATATTCGTTATAGTTGTATTTTAGGATACCTGGAAGTACATCTATGTAGCATCTAAAGGTATAAACGATGCCCCCCATAGGGGGTCTCACAGCGCTCTGATTTACCGCCGTCCGATCTTACCTTGGAGTGATCTTAGCCGTAGTTTCTTTTCCCCGTCTCATATAAAAGGCCCCAACCACAGTGAAAACCCTAGCCGCCAGGGAGCCAATCCATTGCTCGCTTTCTTCCCCAATCCCCTTCGCCCTCTTCCCCGAGATCCCTTCCGCTCGGCCTCTTCTCTCCACCTCCCAAGTCCCCAGGTCGTCTCCCTGCCACCACCCCCATACTGGCCCTCTTCTAGCTCCATCGACCTGCTCGTCCATGCCGGCGGGATGCGGATGGACGCGCCGCAGCCTGCCGCGCGAGAGGAGGCGGACACCCACGACAACAGATCTGCTCGACCCTGTCCGCGGCTCATCTTCTTCATGGACAACGGCCGTCACAGTTTGAGGTCAGTGCACCCGCCGGAGAGAAGGGAGAGCATATGCTGCCAGGTCCATACCACAACTTCCCTCCTCCACCTCTTCTTGCACGTCCCTCCCTCTCCCTCCTCCTCTTCTTCTTCCAGGTTCCTCAATCTCTCTCTGTGTGCTATGATGTAGAGACACCTATGTAGGTAACCTATTTGATGATATGTGTAAGAGTCAAGTAACTGTTTATTTGGAGGTTATGTTGCAGGTTATCACTGGTGAACTGGGGTTGGTAACTGGGAGGGTGCACAAAGATGGAGTACTCGGTGGATGTGTGGTCGGGGACCAAGCCTACTATGTCACCAACTCATTCGAATTGGTTGACATGGACAACCAGATCTAGAGGTAGTAGCACATCATCTTTCCACATTCTTCTTCATCAGCTTCACCTCTGGATTAACTTTGATTGGAAATTAGCGGACGTTATGTGCTTGCAAACAAAAAAATTATGTCTATTTTACTTACACTAGCTTCTGTTGATAAATGTTTAAATGTTATTGAATTCGTGTAGCCTCTTATATATAGTGAAGAATTAGTTGGTATAAACGATGCCCCCCATAGGGGGTCTCACAGCGCTCTGATTTACCGCCGTCCGATCTTACCTTGGAGTGATCTTAGCCGTAGTTTCTTTTCCCCGTCTCATATAAAAGGCCCCAACCACAGTGAAAACCCTAGCCGCCAGGGAGCCAATCCATTGCTCGCTTTCTTCCCCAATCCCCTTCGCCCTCTTCCCCGAGATCCCTTCCGCTCGGCCTCTTCTCTCCACCTCCCAAGTCCCCAGGTCGTCTCCCTGCCACCACCCCCATACTGGCCCTCTTCTAGCTCCATCTGACCTGCTCGTCCATGCCAGCAGGATGCGGATGGACGGCTGCCGCTGCACCGCGCGAGAGGAGGCAGGACACCCACGACAGCAGCAGTCTGCTCGACCCTGTCCGCGGCTCATCTTCTTCATGGACAACGGCCGTCACAGTTTGAGGTCAGTGCACCCGCCGGAGAGAAGGGAGAGCATATGCTGCCAGGTCCATACCACAACTTCCCTCCTCCACCTCTTCTTGCACGTCCCTCCCTCTCCCTCCTCCTCTTCTTCTTCCAGGTTCCTCAATCTCTCTCTGTGTGCTATGATGTAGAGACACCTATGTAGGTAACCTATTTGATGATATGTGTAAGAGTCAAGTAACTGTTTATTTGGAGGTTATGTTGCAGGTTATCACTGGTGAACTGGGGTTGGTAACTGGGAGGGTGCACAAAGATGGAGTACTCGGTGGATGTGTGGTCGGGGACCAAGCCTACTATGTCACCAACTCATTCGAATTGGTTGACATGGACAACCAGATCTAGAGGTAGTAGCACATCATCTTTCCACATTCTTCTTCATCAGCTTCACCTCTGGATTAACTTTGATTGGAAATTAGCGGACGTTATGTGCTTGCAAACAAAAAAATTATGTCTATTTTACTTACACTAGCTTCTGTTGATAAATGTTTAAATGTTATTGAATTCGTGTAGCCTCTTATATATAGTGAAGAATTAGTTATTGCAATGAGAGGTGAAGTCCTTTAATTGCAAATATGTTTTGAGGGTCAGGTGGAAGGTGATTGTGACCCACACTTTTCCTCTATGTAGTGTTAGAGAAAAAAATTAGGTTGGTGGATACATGTGGGTGCTCAATCTGGTGGATTTGGTTGTGGCAAGTGTGTCGGCAAATCGATGTTTGTTTGAAGAGGGGTGGAAATAAGCTAAAATATTGTTTGTCTATATCACTGTTCGTTTCTGGCAAGTGTGTTAGCCGATTGGTATTCGCTCGTGTCACGATCGCACTTCATTGCTTATTCATTTGGATTATACAGAGTTATCACAATATGCAAATCTGGGCAAGGTGCTGCTGCATCCCAGCTTTAGAGAGGTTCCTCCATGGGCATTCATAGGTAAAATTATGCTGGTGTTTTACCTGATGTTCAAAAGTGTGCTAAAATACACTGATTACAGTTCCATGATGCCCTCTATATACAGTTTCTTATTTATGGAAATCAGTTGATGTGATTCATGTGAGTTACAGTATGTCCAACTATCTCCTAATATTTTTTTTGCCATCGAGGATATAAAGTACGCATACAAGTTGATTTATAGTTGATGATTGAAAAATGCAGTTCTATTTGGAAAAGTAGCACCAGTATTGGAATGCAGTCGATGACATGATGACAATTATCAGGGACGGAACCTGCTTGGAATCTTGCTTATTAAAAGACTAGCTAATTGGAATTTCAAATATTATTCTTGCTTTAGATTTTCAAATATTTTTGGGTACATTTTCATTAAACTTTGAACACTATTTACCTCAGTACAGGACTAAATTATTTCTTACAGGTGTTGATCAGATTTTGTTCTTAGTTGTCTGCCATATGATTATATACTGGGAGCTTGGCCTCCGACGAGGAGGCCACTGCTGCTCGCCCGGATATTGGTCTTCGACGAGCGCGAGAGGAGGAGGCTACCGTTGCCTTGTACACGGTGGGCTGCTGTCTCGCCCAGCCACCCTCCTTTTCCTCTGCATCGTGGCCGCCTCAGCAGCAGCTGGAGCCGGCGGACGGCGCCGGGACGGCGGATCCTGTCACCTTGAGGTGTGCAGCAGGCCGTGAACTGCAGCCTGCAGCCAAGGATGAAGGCACTTCGGCCGTGGACTGTCTCCTCGTTGCACCGTTTTCCTCATGCACGGCGGCAACAGCAGGGGACCGACCTCCAATGACTGCTATGGCATGACATGGAGACGGGGTGATGCTCTCTTTTTTCCTTATTTGCCTCCTCATTTCTTCTCTAACTGTGTTTCAATTTTTCCCCACTAATCATCATGTAGATGCTATTTTATCTCTGCCTAGAAGGTGTTAGACAATAATCCTATGATGGTGCAGCAGAGATTGATCCATGTGATATTGTGTTATGTTGTTTATTTAGTAACTTTGCCTTATCCTGCAATTTATAATCCAACGAGAGGCTATTTCTAGGGATGAACTTCTTTGTGAGACTGAGATGGCCTTTTAAGTTGGATATACCACTTTGTAGAATACATGTATGTATATGACAGTTGTTAAGCATAACACTAGAGCAGTGTGTTCTAACTATTTTTGCGATTTGGCTTGGTTGTAGGTGGAGTGTGAAACAGTTCTGAACCAGCTACTAGGCAGGTAGTGACTTGGATTGTGATACAGTTACATGAAAGGAGTACAAATCCATGACGCTCGCATCAAGGTAGCCGACACCATGGCATCCATTTTTCTCCCAACCGTGAATAAAAATGTATTTCTGCTACATAATCACACTCAAATTCATTACTCTTGATTTTTGCCTCCAACATTGTGCCTGGCATTATGAGAAAGACCCTAAATGATGTTCAGTTCAAAGGTAAGACCCCCCTCATACAATTGCAGAAAACACAATTCCGACAGGCTACAACAGACTTCTCAAATTTTTAACATTCGCGACAGGATACACAACCGGCAGGATGGGGGGTGATGGTACGCCCTCTAGCGGTGCAGTTGAATCCGAATATTTACATGCATTCTCTCATCTTCAGCCCTTCATAGTTTAAGGTCTGTAGACTTTAATGCTCACTGGGTCTGGTTTTTTATAACGCATCATTACCTAGCACCGTAACGTTACTTGTCATTGTAATTTATATGTGAAACACTTACACTTTTTACGCTAGGATTAGAAATATAAGCTAGGTTTGGACGAATTTGTTTTTACTTTTTGAACAACCTGCATCTTAACACTGTCATGCTATATGGTTTTAACAACCTGCAACGTAATTCATCCGATCTGTGTTCAGGAGAGAGGTCGGGGGCCATGGTATATTCAGGTATGGTCTGTTCACATATGGATGCTACTTTATTTTGCATCTGAACCGGTGAAGTGCATTTTTCTTGAATATGACATGCCTTAGGGCAGAAAAGAAGAATATAAAAAAGAAAGGGGAGGAAAAAAGGGGGGAAGCATGCATCAACGTAGGCCAGCATTGGCTGGAGGTCCTCACGGACAGGCATCTTTCAGTTTCTTAGTCACGGTTGCATTTTGCATATCGCGGAGAGTTCAGTTTCTTAGTCATTGTTGCAGTCAAGGCAATATCACAATACTCCTGTCAAAATTAGTTTATATTTTGAGCCTACCCTCCGTTTTCATTAAATCAAAAATCTTAAGAGTGATACAATTTTTACAGGGTATATGGGAATATTAGCTTATGTATCATGTCTTTTTTTATCTCTGTATGCATGCATAGAGTAATATTTTTCATCCTTTAGGTGTATTTGGTGTTAGTTTAAAAGCAAATTTGTATGATAAGTACAGTAATGGTTTTCTTGCAATTTACTTTTCCTGTTTTGTTCTGCTTGCGACGGTTGATTATTTAGTTCATCTAACTTCTATAAAGTGTGACTGTAGATTCTGTTCAAAAGCAATATTTGAGTCATCTTCAGTCGTATTAGTTGGCTCTGGTTGTTATCCTTTTTCAGAGTGTTCATCTTCAGGTGCTATGTCAGGTAATCTGTCTTCACATGATATTTCTTTTCTGATTCTGCATCCTACCCACTGCTTTGGATCAATATAAGCTTTTTAATTTGTAGGTCATTACATACAGCCTTTGTCAAATATTAGTTCATCAATTAAGTTTATGGTGGATCAGTAATCTGATTTGTTCTATGGGCATTCCAGTTCTGAGCCCCAGCCATCACGTTTGCATATAACATATATCGTAATATTTCCTATGTTCGTCGAACAATGCACGACCATTTGGAATTCCGAGGATGCGTATAAATAATATCTATTTCCTATGTTCGTCGAACAATGCACGACCATTTGGAATTCCGAGGATGCGTATAAATAATATCTAGGTAACCATTCTAGAGTCTTCGCAAAATTTATTACTCATTTTGTAGGCACTTTTAATTAGTTATACTATTATGCCCCATATTTTAAAGTTAATATATCCCTATGAAGTAAGATGAAGGATTGGTAACAACATTAACAAATGTGTTTCCAATAAAAACCAATCAGGCGGCAGATGGCATATTGATATTACTGAAGCAAGATGAGTTCCCTAGAAAAAGATAGAATCCCATGGGAGTCATGACACTAATATGGTTTCTTTTTTCACTTATTGAGCTATATTTAATAATCTTCTTTCTCATTTCTAGAGTTATATGCCTGGCAGTAGTGAACAATTTGCAAGTGTGAGCATAAGCCCTTTAGATGTACCAACGAGTGGAAAGATTCAGGGAAAGACAAAATCAAGATCGACTTGATTTAGCCCTGTAGCTATCCAGAGCTTCATCCTAAGATACTGCTTAGGTTCTATATGATTGTGTCTAACCCAAAAATGAAACACTAATGGAACATATCACTTTCTCTTCAAGTCAAACTATTAAGACATTTATATTAAAATAATGATCGATCTCCTCTTGATGATAATGTCCTAGATTTTTTGAATCTCCTTTCCTTTGAGAGTTATATGTTTGGTAGAGCACGTAATCATGGTGTATCATGTGTCCTGTTCAATGCCGAAATGTATGTAGACTTTTTGTTCCAAGCGTCGCTCCTGTTTCGCCTTCGGGTCAAGATTATTTTCTATGTGCTTAGTTGCTGTTATAGGGGTGGAGTTGCTTCTCTTTTTAATCATATTTCATGTTACCATAAAGATTATGCCCATTTAATTCAGCTGTGTACATAACACATCTATTTGTGAAGGCCATTTGTGAAGGCCATTTGAGATCCCTGAGCTACAACAAGCTTGGGCCACCAAGGCCAAAGGAAAAATAAGGTTCTTCTTTTGGTTGGTCCTTCACAACGGACTTTAGACTGCCGATTGTTTGAGGAACAGGGGATGGAATCACAACAATAACTACAGTCTGTGTGGCCAAGCTCTTGAAGATGCCAATCGTCTCTTCCTTTCGTGTCCTTTTTTTTGAAGGAGGTTTGGTGTATAGTGTTGTCCACTAAGTTCACTTCAGGGTGAATTGGAGGTTCTGCTCCGGTGGAACAAATTGCAAAGGGATGTGCCTGCTAATTGGAGAAAGGAGTTTTTCACTCTTTTAACTTATTCCTTGTGGAGCATGGGGAATGAGAGGAACTGCCCTATTTTTCAGCAAAAGAGTTTCTTGCCCACATTGGTTGCAATCAGGATCATAGAAGAGCTTTACTTAGTGCAGCACCCAGGGTTTAATTTCTTTTCATTGGCCGCCCTCATTGACCCCCTTTTTTGTTGCTTGGCCTAGGCCTCAGTAAATAACTTTGTTCTCTCTCTCTCTTCTCGATAAAGTATAAAGCGGTGCTCCTGCTGTTAAGGTAAAAATCATTACATCCAACGTATGTTTCTTTCATCTCAAACATAACTACATCTAAATGTTATATGCTTCCGAACTTGAATTGAATATGTCACAATATGTTTGTTGTATTTACTCAATTATTATTTTGGGTTGACTATCCCTACAAAGAAATTAACCCAGGTAATATGCTTCTTGATAAGAATGGTCACATGCAATTATCTGGTTTGTGCCTTGCAAGCCAATTGATTGCTCAAAATTGTCAACCTTAAATGAAAATGACTATGACCATTGACTAGGTGGCATGCGCTACCTCAAGGACCAAAAGATTTTTTCTCACTAAGTGTTGGCGTACGATTGAATTAATCTTCAAATCTTTTTTTGGAATACACAATGGAAAAAAAACAACTTATCTATATGAATCCTTGCAACTTCGTGATTGTACATATCGTATTGCTTATTTGTCATTAATTTGTATAAATATTTAACATGGTGTTTCAATTTTCATCAACAATAAGAAATACATCAAATCATGTATATAGAATGTATACTGACATGCGCTTTACGGGGTCGTGCGCCAAGGCGCACATCTAAATCTAGTTTGTGAGTAGGCATGCGTGATAGGCTGCTAAAATGTGTCCACTAAAACACCTACACATGCAAAACGTGTCAGCATAGGAGAGCTCGGCGCTCCACAACATGCATTCGCAAAGGTGAGCCTTTTGCTAGCGGTGTAGCTCCACAAATAATTGGTTATCTGATGCAGTTTGCAGAATAGTAAGAACATGGTACACGTGGTTGGTTGGTCAAGCGCGCCAGATTAAACGTCCGACGTGTCGCCGGGAAGCAACGAGCCATGATTTAAGCTCTGACCATGTTTTTAGAGCATAATTAATCGGAGTGGCGTCCTCCTTCGAATGTTCCCGTTTAAAACATGATGGCAGATGGAGCAAACGTTGACCTCACACACCAACTACAAAACTGTACAAATATGGGGATGGGGACGTCTTCACCAATCATCGTTGCTTCAGGTGCCACGGTAGTACCATATCACACGAAATTTCCATAATAGTATTGTAATCTTTGTGAGCTCAGTTGATACTACTCCAAATTCTAAGCACAACTACCGGCATATGCATGCAGAGATGTCAAAAGCGCCCGCAATGTAAACCAAGATTATCTTGAGTAGTCTTAAGAAACTACCCATGCATGTCCACGTCCAACTTACCTGCAAGAAACTCCTTTCGTGTCGTTTGACAAAAAGTGACAAGTTTACAAGTGGGAAGTGAAAGAAGGTTCCAACGATTATTTTCTCCAAGTGTAAAACCAAAATGGACATTGTCTTCGAAATCATACGCGCAAAGATATTACCCCCTCCATTCTAAAATAAATGTCGCAACTTTATCGAAGCACGGATAAATCTATAACTAAAATGTAGATATACCAGTATATAGAAAAAATTGTGATCATATTTTAAGTATGGAGGAAGGATTACGTGTACAACTTACCATAGTCCATGGGTTGTAATCTCTTATTTTCCTTTAATTTGAGCATTTTATATCATGATTAAGCTATAAGTTAATTTCATGAATATTATTTTACTATCTGAAATGGCATATATCCACTTATCCTTGACAAGTTTTGTACCCACCTAGGTAGGCTAACTTACCACCATAACAAGGTGTCACTTTCGTGAAATGACCAACTATATTTGTTTCCTGTGGTCACCGTGCAGCAACACGAGGAACTCAGTCAATGCTCATTCATTTTCTTAAAATTTTACATTTTCTTTTCCATGCCTAACCCCCATAAAAAGTTGATTTTCTATTTCTATGCAATTACAATTCCTCTTTAGAGTGGCCACGATGTGAGCTTAGTCAACTCGATTTTTTAAGGACCATATATACATAGTCTTTGGCTACTCATGGTGTCAATCCTTCACAAAAGGTGATTAACTTTGTGCAATGGTGCAAACGTGGTACTACTAGCAATCAAGAGCAAAATAATTAGTGGTCTGGCGTAGTTTGAGTGCAACAAGCAACCTAGCTAATTCAGTAGTAAGAACATGGTACAACTGGTTGGTCAAGCAGGGAGATTAAGATGCCCGACGTGTCGCATAACACCACAACATATGTCACTTACTCTAGTAAATGAAATGTCCAACTATATTGGTCCCTGCGCTCATCAACATTTGGAGTAGACCGGAGAATTTTCCTTCATTTTCTTAAATTTTCTATTTTAGTTTTCCAAGCCTAACAACTCATAAATTACTAATTGTCTGAACGATTTTATATATCTACTTTAAGTATACAACATCTCACATTAGTTAGCATAGCCAAATCATTGGATGATAATACTTCTTACTTTTAGAAATAAGATGTTAATTCTTGGCAAAAAAAGTTATTGTAAATTATTGTCAAAGTCTTGAATTTGTGCATTTCTATGTGATTAAGCCCCAAATTAATTTCATGGTTTATTTTGGACTTTCATAGGTGTCATATCCACTTGTCGTTTGGCAAAGTTTGAACCCACCAAGGTTGGTAGGCTAACTTACCAGAATAACACCACAACATTTGCAGCCTCATGTCACTTTCACCAAGAAAACGAAATGTCCAACCGTTTGCCTACTCTTGCGTGCATCAACCAAGGGGCTGACGTAGTATTCTTCCATTACTTCAAAATTTACATTTATTTCTTCCATGTGTAGGCATTCTTAAATAATTAATGATCTATGTGATTTTGTACTCCCTCTATTTTTATTTATTTTTCACATTATGGGTTTAATCAAAATAAACTTCGTAAAGTCTGATCAAGAATATGCGGAAAATATGAACATCCATGATACAAAATAAAAATAAGATGAAAATATTTTTATAATAATTCTCATAAATAAATTCTATATAATATTTTGTAAAAGTTCAAAAAAATTAACTTTGACCGAACGCAGAACATGAATTAATTGTGAACATAGGGTGTATCTACGAGAAGTGTACAATATACTACGGCTTGCATGACTAGGCATGTAAGTAAGGTTGGGATAAGGATGATCTGTATATCGAGAAATACATAATGATACTTCTCAATAATTTTTTATTTGTTAACCCATCCATCTATGTATGTTCCATTTTATTTATTGTGACATATTTTAATTAAAATTATCATCGAAGTCTTGCATTATAGAATTTTTTAATAGAAAATATACCTGACAATCTAGAAGGAGGAATTTGCAAAAAAAAAAAATATTGAAGCACCGTCGTATAAGTTGTGAAACTGGATAAAAAGATGGCTCTATTGTGAAACTTCAGCATAAAATGTATTGGATCTCTAAAAATATGAAATTTGTTTGTTTCCATGATGACTCGGCAACGCGCAATTTCTGCTAGAGCTATCTATCACGCCATACAGCACGACGCTCTAGCTTGGACGCCACGATATCTAGCATGGGGTCCCAACCTAGGACGTTGTACAAATTGTGGAAAATAACAAACGCATATTTTCACAAAAAAAATCACATTTAGTCAACTTTGTGATAAAGTTTCAGGAAAGACTTATTTAGGAGGTCCATTTTCACTATAGGTTTCGTCCCCACGAAAAACACTACACATTCTCTATTCTCACAGTATATTCAGATTTGGAGCAGGAGATGGAAGCTTGGGTTGAGGAGGTTGTCAACGAGTCATCAAAAACGATAAATTGGTTATATTCAGATTTGTTTGATTTTGATTTGCTTTTTTTTGTTGTTGTGAGAGGTCTGAAACTTCAAACGGCAGGGAGACACCCGAACCGGATGCGCAAACCAATAATACCTCCTACTGTTTTGTGTGTGTGCGCGCCTAATTGTTCTGTGTAGTTCTACACTCGTTTATCAAATCTTGCTACTGCACTAGAAGTAGATTCTACGTAATTAGTTGTGCTCGTGAATGGCAAGAAGAAATGAATGATATTTGGATAAAGCGAAACATGAGAAAATAATCCACATCAGCTAACTCAACTAGAATCTCTCCCATCTTTAGCTTTTTACAGAGTTTCTTTTTTTGTTTTGTTTTGTGGGTGCCTAGTGCGCTATATGTACTGGCCCTCCTCCATGGGCCTGAGAAACCGGAAGACGCGGTGGCCCGCCGGCGACGCCGCCTTGCAGGTGCAGGCCGCCCCGTTGCGGACGCCGAGGTGGTAGCACAGGCAGATGCTCTGCTTCTGCTGGTGGTGGTGCTGTGGCGTGTGGAGCGGGGACGCAGGGGCAGGTGTTGTCGTCTTTGGCGGCGGCGAGCACGGCAGGCTCATGGACAGGTCGAGGTCGAGGTTGAGGTCGGGGCAGCGCGGGCCGTCGGTGCTCCCGCCGCTGCTGCTGTGCCCGTCGTCCGACGGCGATGGCCTCGCGAAGCTTACGGTGCTGGTCGGGGCGGTGTAGAGCGCGTTGGGGAGCCTGGACGCGGGCGCCGCCGGAGAGGAGGGGAAGCTGGAGGCAGCGTTGCTGGCCGTGGTGAGCCCGCTGGCGGCGGCGGCGGCGCTGATGGGGCGGTGCGTGTGCGGGTCCATGCCGCGGTTGAGGAGCTTGCGCTTGATGTGCGTGTTCCAGTAGTTCTTGATCTCGTTGTCCGTCCGGCCCGGCAGCTGGCCCGCTATCAACGACCACCTGCACGACGGAGAGGAGACCGCTCGGCTGAGCCAAGAAACCAGAGAAATCGGAGAACAAAAGAGGCGGCGGAGAAGCCGACGCGCGCGCATTGAATTGAGTGGGTGGCTGTCTGATCGATCGGCAGGAGGGAGGCTTACTTGTTGCCGAGGAGGGCGTGGAGCTTGATGATGAGCTCGTCGTCGTCGTCGGTGAAGTTGCCGCGCTTGAGGTCTGGGCGGAGGTAGTTCATCCAGCGGAGGCGGCAGCTCTTGCCGCAGCGCAGGAGGCCCGCGGCCTTGGGCAGCGAGCGCCAGCAGCCTTCGCCGTGCGCCTTGATGTAGCCGATGAGGCGCTGGTCCTCCTCCTTGGTCCAGGCGCCCTTGTTGGTGTGCGCCTTCTCGCAGCACGGCGACCTCCCCATGGCGCGCGGCTGATGCCCGATGCCACCACCTACGGCGCGCACGGGAGGAACCGCGTCGTCCTTTCTTCTTCTTGCACTTAGCTGGGAGTTTGAGCTCGCGCGCGGCGGTGTGCAGAGGAGAAGGCCGTGGGGAGAGGGAGGCGCGCGTATATATGGTGACGGCGAGAAGCTAGCAGAGCAGAGGGGCGTTGTGTTGTTGCCTTGTTGGTGGTGATTCCTTCTTTCTTTCTGGTCACTGGTGGTGCTTTTCTCGCTGCATTGACCGGATCCTGCAGAGGGAGCGGGATTTGACTGCCCGGTTGGGTTTGGGTGCGCGTCGCAGGATGCTTGTGAGTAAAGGTGTGGGCGCTGCGCGGCTAGCGTCTTTGATTCCTTGTTGTACTTGTTCCACTTGTAGCTTTGGTAGTTGCAAAACGGATCAGCCCTCAACTCAAAGGTGCCACTCCTATTTTGTTTCACATTTTTCCTTTGTTTGTTGCCCCTACCCAAACTTTCTATGGTGATTGGCTTTGCGGCGGATTATGATTACTATTCTTGCTTAATCACCCATGTTTGTGTATTTTATTAATATTCATTTTAAATTTAGCGTATCACATCACGCTACATCAACATCAACTAACTTCACAAGTTAGTCTATTTTGCTTCGCTGGAATAAATTTGATCTTGATCAAAAGAATTGTGAGTGTAATATGGGTTCGTTGGTTTAAGACTAGCCAGCCATACCAAATTCTAGGCACGACCAACTTTTTGGCGCAACCCTCACTTCGCTCGTGCATCTACGAAAAAAAAAACTACGCTCGCATTGGTTGGGCTGGGCTACCCTACGTTGGAGCACCGAATCAAACCGCTGTGAAATATCATGGATGCGCCAATATTTTTGTAGCGCTACCTTTGGCTTACAACAAAACATGCCCTACATCATGTATCAGTTAGCTATGATCATGGGAGTTCCTACAACGGTTGCACTATGCGTGGAGCTCAAAGGATAGAATTATACCGTGGGGTTTAAGACCCCATTTGTCCAACAAGATTATAATAGGTTGCTTGGCGAATAAATTTAGGTTTCCTCCTTTAACAATCTTTTGATAACCAGTGAGATAATTTCATCCACGTATGCGTCGATGATGTAGCGCCTCCAAGTAATACAATAAAAATGGATCCAAAGTTCTAAAAATATGATAGTAAATCATAAATGGTTCCAGAGTCCTAAATATAGAACGGTAGACCATAAATAATCCCAAAGTGATGGCATAAAATTAGCCCATTATGCTAGTAGTTCAAGAGAAATCAAATTAGTACCAATATTTATGATTTTTTTTTTACTTTAGATTTGGTATCTTACAAGAGAACTCGTGAATGCATTAATGTAAATCATTAATCGAGACACACATCATTTTTTAGTTTTAACATACAATCAAATTGCTTAATCGGTAAACTCATGACTTTAAACCTGACAAATGAGTTCAAGAAATCAGATTTACGCTCACACATATAACTAACTTACTTACGACCAATAAATAGATGATCTATATATAGATCCTAACTCATCACAAAAACAATATTTTTTATCTCTACCTTTTTTGCCTCTTTTCAGAGGAACATAGTATTGTTCTTTTGTCAAATACTATTGTTAGCAATAAGCCACACAAAAAAAAAAATCAAATGAACCTTAACCCATCATAACTTTCTATGTGGCCACTTAACTACCAATTTTCAGAGGCAAATACATGGATCTGACAACAAAAAAAACCCGAGATTTGGTCAACAACCATGTACAACTACCGTCATTATCATTCAACACTACATCCTTACATTTCACTTTATGCTCTTGCCATTGTGCCGAAGTTCATCCCCATGGAGCTCTCCTAACAAACTTAATCACACCTCAACCTTTATCAAAAACATCAGAAACAAAGATATTTGCGGTAAGAGTCAGATTATATAATCTACTACAACCGGGTGCAAAAAATTCTTAATGGCAACACTTGTAAGCCTAAAATTTGAAGTGGTATTTAGACAACCGAGCAAGTCACTGGTGGTATACATATGAAGTTTTCCCTTATTTACCCGTGTAGAAAATCAGTGTCTTCCAAACACACTACTACAGAATTCCATTTATATTTGCTTAAGTGACTAATCATGTGACATGTGTTCTACTCGAACCCTCTAGTGGCCTATCGTTTTCCTAATCTCCTAGTACCTCTACTAGACATGGTAAGCACTAGCTCGCTCAACCGTAATTTCAGCGTCGGATGTCTAACTATAATTAGAAAAGGGCTGGCTGATGGTAACCAAACAGGAATCTTCATTTAGGTGCACGTTCCAAGATTTGGTGGAGCAACCGCCACCGATTGGCTAGCTAACTAAGCGCAAGCCGGCAAAACCTCCTTAGCTGTGCTCTCGTGTCTCTAGCGTTTGGTCATGTGTGACTAACCCCATTTTTCTATGATCTCTTATCGTCCCCATCGTGGCGCAATAATTTAGTCTTGATTAGGTAGTTCGTGCACTCGATCGGCTTGAGAGGATAGCTAGCTTGGTTGGTAGCCATGGTGAGCTCACTCCGATTAAAATAATCAGTGGAGTTTGTACGTGGTTCCGAGGTCAAAATTAACATGCCGCCGGGTTGTTTCCCTTTCCGTTGCGAATACTCACGGCCGCACGCTAAGATCCGCCGTCCGAAAAGCGACACTTGAATCTAAAAAAAAAGCGACACTTCACTCGATGTGGTGACCCGGCATACCACTGCATGGTGTAGTATGCAAGTCTGATATAACACCAATGAAACACCGTTCCACTAGTATTATATCGCTCAGAGTGGTACAACAGAAACATATGCGGGTCCAAGGCATGTCTATAGAATTACAACACTGACTCTGTTACATAAGATCATCACAGCCTCCTACTTTACAATGAGGTAAATCTGCAAATAAACTCCAGAAGAACGACTCGTAGTCTAATCCTATCACGAACTCTATTTGTAGAGTATTTAACTAGCTATAGAGGCTATGAATAGATTCTAGCTAAGTAGGAGCTAGGTTTAGGAAGGTAGTTCCATTCTATGGCTAAACTAGGTTTTCTCCTTGTTGGATGTGGTATCTGCCTCCTCTGACATGGTCCTGTCTCGTGAAGTAGTTGTTGAATCCTCGGCCTTCGAGTTGTACTGTAGATCCTCCTTTGATGCCTCCATATCTAAGCAGGGGATTTAAGAGTGGGATGAGTACGAGCGTACTCAACAGGTTCATTATAGGAAAGAGGTGTTTAATGCACTAGCTACAGCATTAGACCAGAAAGTCTAATACCAATGCAAGTTTTCATAACCATTTCTTCAAAAGGTTGCTTTTATTCAGAAGAACTATGTCCGTCAGCCTTCACCGGTTTACTAGAACTTCATGGAGCTCCTTTCCGCGTTGTCATAGCCTCCATATCCCGAACGAGGAGTGACAGGTCACGGTTCTTTACACTCTGCAGAGGTGTGTTGCTTTACCCATAAGAGATCTTAACCTTGGTGCCAACCGGGCAATTGTTCCCGTCCACACTTCCTTTGGTGTGAGGCCCGGTATAAGGTCTAGCCAATCATGTTCCTCCGCTACCTCGAACACCCACCCGTTGTTGCATGCCCCGACCCTGGGTCCTCGCCGGTCCCATTATTCCCGTAATTTCAGGGTGGACCCCGGCCACGACGACGATGGGATCGAACCAAACTCCTTCGCCGTAGCTGCAACCCATCATAGACCGCATTACCGTGGGGAATTAGAAGGGGATCCCCACCCACCAATTGTTCCGCAAGCAAGAACCGTCTACGGTAAGCAACTATACCGTGGGGAATTAGAAGGGGCTCCCCACCCACCAATTGCTCCGCAAGATACAACCGTCTACGGTAAGCGCATCCGTTGATGAACGAGAGGTGGAAACACTTTTGACTACTCCGTCCCACTCCGGATCTTATGGTTAACACGGGTATTACGGCACAAGAATCACTGGCGACATTTGTTGTTTAATCCTAGATGGATATAAACCCTTGCAATGGAACCTCCACCATATCAACACAATCCATGGTTCCATTGCCCACCACATAGTCATATTCATAGTTGTGTAAATAGTGGTTTTGCTTTTTTATGCAATAGTGATAAACATAGTACTTTGCAAGTAATTTGGTAAAAATACTCAAATGACATGAGCAAGCGATGAACTTGCCTTTCTTGACTGCAAGATTATGCAGGCAAGGTCTTCGATACGCATTAACTCCAAATTCTGAAATAGCATCATCGTCCGGTAAGGACGATGTTTAAAAGATTGGCAAAGATGCAATAATGCATAAGTATGAGATGCAATCGTTCTAAGCGTGTCCTAACCCCGATGATTTAGGATTAGTGAGTGGTAATGATCAATCAGGGTGTGTTGCACTTTTAGAGTGATTCACAAACAAGGTTCTTATTCAGGTGTGATTATTTGGTATTTTAAACATGAGCTGCAATATATCATGGCAATAACATTAATAGTACATAACAATAGCATTTGGTATAATGTTATCAAGTAAAGAACAGTGGTTAGTTTTTAACACTATATGGCATGGTTAATGATTAATTATCATATACTTCAAAAGAATAACTTTTGAAGAACATGTTCTTAATAAAGAACAAGTATGATAATTAGGTTGGTGGGTTCTATGGTTAACTATGGTTCCAATTGGTTCTGGAGTAGATATTAGATGGATCCGAACAAGGTTGGATTCATCAATACCAGGTGGAGTTATGCCTAGGCATCCTAAGCAATTAATTACACATGGGTGCTATCAAGATTGGTTTATCTTGCTAGTGATAGCTGGCTAGGGTTTATAGGTCCTTATAAGCAAGGTTGATGATGATTCCTTATTTTCTTCAAGAGAATAACTTTTGAAGAACATACTTCTTAAATAATAAGAAGTATTGCAATTAAGGTTGAGGTTATCTAGTATTAGCCATTGGATTCACTAAGTAAGGGATGGTGATTTCCTAAATAGGATGTTAGTAATTATCTCACACTAATAGGGTTTAGTGTGTATGGGATATGATGTCAATATTAGCATGGTTGCTATTGGAGTTCATCACAATGGTGTGATGCTAGTCAAGGCTAATTAAGGATGAAATCTTAGGTAATAGGATCTAGGGTTGATCCTATTTGATCATCTAGGTTTTATTAAGATGAACACATGGAATTCTAAATTCTTAGTGATAGGGCTCCTTCTTTTTATGTTGACATGGCAAGTATTTAATTGTTATTGTGGTTCTATGATGGAAAATAAAATATTATGATCACATGTTATAACCTAGGGTTTAGGTTTAGAACAATTTAGAGTTCATAGGGATTAATGGAGCTAGGGTCTAAATGGAATTAGGGTTTTAGGTTTGCACATGAAATGATAGGGTTGTACTATCATTCAATATGGAATTAGGACTGGTTATTTACCATGTAGTTATTTGTTTAATAACTTCATTTTAAATTTGAAGTTATTAGTAATTTGGAATTAAAAATAATATTGAATTTGGTATTATATTATTTTTAATCAATTAATAATTAAGGTTATTATTAATTAGGGTTTAAATCTCTCTAATAATGATTTAACAAATAATAAATAAAGAAAATTAGTTTTCAGTTTTTTCTTTATTTATTTATTGTTTTTATTTAATTTGGAAGATTTTCCTAATTATTGAATTTTAATTGCATTTAGAATTAAAAGAAAAGACTTAATTATTAAGTTTAAAACAATTAAATTTTTATTAAAAATAAAAATTTCATATTATATTTTTATTAGGTAGATTTTATTTTTAGGATCATTTTGGTATCTCATTTGAATTTTTCTGAATTATAATGAATTTTCTAGAATTATTTGAAGTTGCAGCAATTTTCTGGAATAAACTTAAATGAATAACGATTTTGTTACCGTGGCAGAACCTAACCCTAGTCATTGACCCGTGGGGCCTGGGCCACGTAGGCTGCCACGTGAGCAATGACTAGTCACAGTTTGACTGGTAGTTTGACTCTACCGGCGGTTAAACGCCGGCGAGACGCGTGCGGCGGCGCCGCCAATTCCTGGCACCCCCGGACGCGCTACTACCACTACTCGAACCCCCTCGACACGCTGAATCCAATGGTAAGGTTGGTTGCTCGAATGGCTCGCCGCAGCACCGCCGGAAACTAAAACCGTGGCGGAGCAAATCCGGCCAACTAGCTACTGTGAGCTACAGGCTATGAATCGGGGCAATTAAGGGCTTGGGAGGTGCGCTAGCTCACCGTGATGCTTCGCGTATGGTCGGGAAGGCAATCGGAGACGAAGACGACGGTGATTTCCTTTCCCGCGGGATACGGGCGAAAGGGAACGGATGATTGGAGGCTTCTGGGATCTCCCCAGATCGATTCCTTCCACCAAATTGATCACCAGACTCAGGCGCATCTCCTAGATCTCCTCACGGATGCTGGGGCAGCTCCATTCGTCGGGTTCTTCCTCGACTCCGGCGACTACTGTGAGACGGTGGCGAGAATTAGAAGGGTTCGGAGAGCAATTGCGTGAGCGGAGCGGCATTAGGGTTCTTTGGTGATGCTTGGGAAGCATTTATAGGGCTTGGAACGGTCGGCAACGGCGGCACGACGGCGACGACTGGCCGGGATGCACAACGAAGTTGGTGCTACCACTGGGCATGAATCTTGGCGGTTTTGGATGCGGTGGACGCGAGAGAGATTATGGGCACCCCAGGGTTGGTCCTTGGCGTCCGCCCGCCCTTATCCTCGACGAGGAGGTGGCCGGCAAAGTGTGGTACGCCATCGCCGTGTCGTCCATGCGCAGGAGGAAGAAGACGAGGCTCCCTCCTGTGAATCGGTATGTTGGGTTGCTCCTGGGCTGTGTTACCGGGCCGATCTTTGGGCTTGGCGGCGGGCTCTTTGGTGGGCCTGTGGGCGGCTGTGTAAGGTCCAGGTCAGCTCCACTTCTATTTTCCTTTCTATTTTTCTATTCTGTTTTCTTTTTCTATTTTACATTCTGTTTTTAATTCAAACTTAATTTGTTTTATACCATGCATGTATTTTATAAGTTGAATTTCACTAGGAATAAGAAAAGGATAAATGTATTACTCCATTGTTGTTGAGCAAACATATATGTGAGCCTTATTGCAATTTTTACTACTATATGGTATTGAATTAAGTGCCTATATGACAGAAATTTGAATATCATCTTGGAAGGACTCAAAGTAGTTTCCAAATGACATTGTTATTAGTTGATGATATGTAGAGTTTTATTGAGTATTACTTTGTAAGAAACAAGTCACCAGGTAAGGCTTGTTTATGGAGTCCTATTAAATAAGTGGCTATATGGCATGATTTCATGTGCTAAAAATATCTCTAAGGACTTGATCTCACATTTGAGATTGTTGGTCACTAACACATGAATTTATGTGAACACCTATTTATTAAGGTTTTATAGGGTTGATGCTAGCCCAATTTCAAGATTAGCAGTGGTGTTATAGTTTTAATAACATCCAGAATTATTAGAGTGGATATTACTCTCATTATGGTTTGGTCTTGGTTCTTAAGATAAGTAGTTGATCACCACCATGGGTTTAATCATATAGTTTAGCTAGTGAGAAATTCTAGGGTTCTAATTATATTTACTTACTGGCAAATGGTTTGGAACTCAATTGTGAATTAGGTTTATAGTGGTGATCACCCAAGTGATGCATAGCTAATGTTGGGATATAGATTAGGGTTTTACTTGTAATCACCAAGTAATTCACAAGTAAAGGTTGGGATATAATCCTATGGTTGATTACTAGTTACCTCCCTATGATTTCATGTGGTGAAGGATATCTACTTATCCTATTAGGATTTAACTTATTCTCACATACCTCATGTGCATGATCATGGATTGGACATGATCAATTTGTTTTTTAATACCTCTACCTCCTGTTCTTAGGGTTTATGATCATCACTCAGTTTATAATGATCAAGGTTTGGCTTCCTAAGGATCTCTCATTAAATTAGGTTCTCACTTCCATGATCAAACATTGTCTTGATCAATTAGGGTATAATATCTCTCTTATAGTTTCTTGGGTGGACATGGCTATGGTTGTCTCAATAGCTTATATCCCAGGAGAATGCCTGAGATATTCTCGTTAGGGTTCTACTTTAGCAAGGATGATATAATCATCTGGGTTTATATGGATAGTTCTCTCCCTCACATTCAATTGTTGGCTTGACTTTCTTGAGTGTAATACCTTAGCTTGAGCTCTCTTACAAAAGCATGGTTTATTCTAGGGTTTATGGTGTATTCTCCATATCTTAATAGATATCAAGTCTAATATTCCACCTGGCTATCTTAGTTGGATTAGTCTCCTCCCTATTTCATCTACTCATGGATATTATCTTATCCAATTGGGTATTTGGTTATCTCACTCCTCCAAGATGAAATGGTTTACAAATCTAATACTTAAGTTCAATGGTTGTCACTTATTCTTAAATAGGTAAAGCTAAGATTGATATGAATGGTCCCTCTTATTTGGAAAGGACTTGAATACTACTCTAGGGTTCCTCTTGAAGATGATGTTGTGATCATCTGGATATTTATATCCAAGGTTTGCCATTGCTTATCTAATAAATAATATAGAACTCTCCTCTCTCTAAGTTTGATGTATAATAATTTGGAATAGAGGAGGATATATATTTCTGGAGTTGATCTCCTTGTCTTGTTTCCAAGAATGAAGTAGAATGAATACCATGAGGTTCATGGTAGGATCAAGGATTGATTTAATACATGGAAAAGATAAATCAAGAATGACTTCTCCATTTTTATTGTTACTTGGTTTGTACTTGAATAGATGTTCTTATGTTATGGCAAGGATTAGCATATTATGATCTTTAATAAGATCAAGTAATTGATCCTTGATTAATAAGTTATTGTGTTGGTTGTAATTCCATTTGATCTAACCCTTGAGATCAAATCATCTCTACCCAAGACAAGGTTTTAACAAAGTCACATTGAGGTTTATAGCGCTTGACTTGATGAGCTACTTCAATTCCACCAAGGTCAAGTGAAACTTCAGTTACTGTGACTGTTTTACTTTAAAGCGCGAAAATTCCCCAGATTTTCTATGCATGAATGCAATGCACACAACTGTTTCCTCTATTTTTGTAACCCCATTACCTGGGATATTACAGTCTCTACCCCTTAAACTAAACTTCATCCTCGAAGTTTGATCTCTCTCACGTTTTCGAAGTGTGGTTCTGACTTATGCAGACTATATCTTTTCTCGAACTCCGTATTGATCTCACTAGATATAATTGAATATATCCCTTGTCCAGATTCTTCCTGGAATCCATTTGTGTTTGACATCAAACAACTATTACTTCCGTTACTTCCATGATTTCCTCCAATATTATAAGCTTGCTTTCCTTTCTCATTGAATATTCAATGATTGGGACTTCTTCTTGTCCTGACAGTCTTAATTGAAGACTAATTGGATAACATTCTCCTATTTGATAAAATAGGTCTTTGTTTTCCCTTACTACCAAAACTGCAATAATGGTACTTGGTAAGGTACTTACTATGTAATTGATCATGGTGGTTTATTCCTCTAAGAATGGATTAGACTCATTTAGTCCATCCAATCATGGTTTATAGTTGATACCTATAACTATTTTGTGTTCTTTAGGTTCCATGAAAGGAATCATTCTATTAGTCTTTGGTATTGGTATGTTCAATCTTCTTCGGTCTTTGGCCTTTTTGAACTGTATTTGGTCTATGGTATTTTCTTCGCCCAACTTCTTTATGCTTGACTTACTTGAGCTTTCGTACTTCTGAGTAAATTTTACTCACTTTCTCAAGTTATAGTCCCCTTCTTACTTCCTCGAGGTATAAACCTCGACTTCTGGTTTGACATCCTTCTGAAAGTAGTGTTCAACAATCTTATGAAAATAAGATCGAACTTCCTCTCAGTTGAGACCTTCTTCAGCTATCTTTCTCCAACTACTGAGTCATTGTACATCAAACTCAATCTTTACTCTACCCCTTAGAGTTTTCTTATGGTCTTCACTCCTTTTTCTTCCAACTATTGGACTTATGGTTAGAATATTGGTCTAGGTCTAGCTTATGGTTTGTACTTCTTCTAAGGTCTCGTGAAGGATCTTTGTGGTATATTCACTCAGTTGTGGACATCCAATGTGAATCCTTCGACTAACTGATTATAGATCTAGCTATTTGGCTGACAAGATTTTTATTTGTTCACAAACTTTTGTTACAAATAATTAAATCGTGGATTATTAGTAATACCAACTGATACCAGCTGTGGTTATTATACCAACTGTGGCTATTTGATATCTAAAAATGGATTCTATTATAGGTTCTGATCAACTGGACGAGACATCTTCTGCTTTATCTCGCAGTATTGATCCTATACCACAGCTATGGTCTTCTGATATCAACTATGATCTTCTTATATCTGCTATGGTTTCATAGATCATCTTCCTTTCTTCAGGGTTTATTTTGCAAGAAAACCACTAACTGACACTATGAATGTAGTATCCGAAGTGATTTCCTATGCATTCCCTCTTCCATGATGACTAGGGATCTGCTTGAGCTTCACCATAATCATCATATTTCTCACCTTCATGCTTCTCCTGTACTAAAGTACTCCTCTGTTGAGGTAAGCATGAGTTTCTGATTGTACTTCTTTCAGAGTATTGTGGTTACTTCCCACAAGTTTACTTCATTTCTCCGATGAACCTTCATCTTGTCTTCGAAATCTTCCAGGATTCGTCGCTTCCTCACACGAATATTATTACCCTCTAGATCTATAGCATCAAGTCAGAACTTGATATTGCAACATGCATTTGCATATCAAAGTCGAACTTCATGTATGGATCTAGTCAATCAATGAAAATCCAATAAAATCCAAGAAGATTCAACTTTGTGCATATACTACACACCATCATAAGCCTGAGTATAATAGTTGAGTAAGACATCTCTAAAGATCAGACTGAGATGTGTAGTATATAACACCACATAAGATAGGTTTATATCGTGATACTTAGCACGAGTATATGGGATTCTACTATTTGTCTCAACATTTACCTTAATTGCACATTTGCAATGAGATAAACTTGAAACAAAGTGGTTTGGGATGCTTAAGGTTAACCTAATTTTCTTTGGAAGTACTACTTAACTTAGTATTATACCATATATAAGTGCCAGTGAGGATTATTTTGTATGATACCTCTAGTTCTAATATGGTTACTCTGAATACATATTTATTAGGATATAGTTCCTATACTTCTAAGTGTTTCTACCATAAGCATATGGTCATGATGTGCTTGGCATACTTCCCATTTTTTTGGACACAATTCTTGCACTATTGTTTTACACTTGGCTTCTTATTGTACTCCTCTTAATTAATTAAGAGGTTCTAGTCCATAACATAATGATTCTCAGGTGAATCATATATGATTTCTATCTCTACCATGTAAGTAGGTATATTTTATTCCTATCTCTCTTCCTTACCTCCCATGATTGACTCATCATGGTCTATACTACCTCATATAACTCATAATTATCACTTACTATCAACTATTTCACAAGTTTGGATAGATTTTACTTACCCATTACTTATTTTGGTTTACACCTCCTAATTGAATATCATGCTTATCTTTATTACTTAATATTACTCCTATTACAGGTCTGGATAATTCTTACTTAACCATAACATGTGTTGGTACACATCTTCCAATAGGATATCTTCCTTATGGTTGTATCCTCTCTTTGGACTACCATGTATTGTATACCAACTGTGATCTACCCATCTATTGTTTAGGGACTTAATTGTGTACTACATGTTTGGGATTAGCTAACTAACTTTATTTTATCTTGGTAAGTTAGATAAGAAATGTTGACTCAAGTGTGTCAGGATTATTCTCAAGTGAATATCCATCTCAAGTCATAAAAAGTATTTGGTTTACCTAGGACACTTCCTATAGACACTACCAATCCTATAGGTCTCCTTTAAAGGGTTTTAATCCTAGGGTCAAAGCATTTGCTCTGATACCAACTGTGGTGACCCGGCATACCACTGCATGGTGTAGTATGCAAGTCTGATATAACACCAATGAAACACCGTTCCACTAGTATTATATCGCTCAGAGTGGTACAACAGAAACATATGCGGGTCCAAGGCATGTCTATAGAATTACAACACTGACTCTGTTACATAAGATCATCACAGCCTCCTACTTTACAATGAGGTAAATCTGCAAATAAACTCCAGAAGAACGACTCGTAGTCTAATCCTATCACGAACTCTATTTGTAGAGTATTTAACTAGCTATAGAGGCTATGAATAGATTCTAGCTAAGTAGGAGCTAGGTTTAGGAAGGTAGTTCCATTCTATGGCTAAACTAGGTTTTCTCCTTGTTGGATGTGGTATCTGCCTCCTCTGACATGCTGTCTCGTGAAGTAGTTGTTGAATCCTCGGCCTTCGAGTTGTACTGTAGATCCTCCTTTGATGCCTCCATATCTAAGCAGGGGATTTAAGAGTGGGATGAGTACGAGCGTACTCAACAGGTTCATTATAGGAAAGAGGTGTTTAATGCACTAGCTACAGCATTAGACCAGAAAGTCTAATACCAATGCAAGTTTTCATAACCATTTCTTCAAAAGGTTGCTTTTATTCAGAAGAACTATGTCCGTCAGCCTTCACCGGTTTACTAGAACTTCATGGAGCTCCTTTCCGGCCGCGTTCGCAGTTCCATATCCCGGAACAGGGAGTGACAGGTCACGGTTCTTTACACTCTGCAGAGGTGTGTTGCTTTACCCATAAGAGATCTTAACCTTGGTGCCAACCGGGCAATTGTTCCCGTCCACACTTCCTTTGGTGTGAGGCCCGGTATAAGGTCTAGCCAATCATGTTCCTCCGTTACCTCGAACACCCACCCGTTGTTGCATGCCCCGACCCTGGGTCCTCGCCGGTCCCATTATTCCCATAATTTCAGGGTGGACCCCGGCCACGACGACAGTCTGGGATCGAACCAAACTCCTTCGCCGGTAGCTGCAACCCATCATAGACCGCATTACCGTGGGGAATTAGAAGGGGATCCCCACCCACCAATTGTTCCGCAAGCAGCAACCGTCTACGGTAAGCAACAGCTATACCGTGGGGAATTAGAAGGGGCTCCCCACCCACCAATTGCTCCGCAAGATACAACCGTCTACGGTAAGCGCATCCGTTGATGAACGAGAGGTGGAAACACTTTTGACTACTCCGTCCCACTCCGGATCTTATGGTTAACACGGGTATTACGGCACAAGAATCACTGGCGACATTTGTTGTTTAATCCTAGATGGATATAAACCCTTGCAATGGAACCTCCACCATATCAACACAATCCATGGTTCCATTGCCCACCACATAGTCATATTCATAGTTGTGAAAATAGTGGTTTTGCTTTTTTATGCAATAGTGATAAACATAGTACTTTGCAAGTAATTTGGTAAAAATACTCAAATGACATGAGCAAGCGATGAACTTGCCTTTCTTGACTGCAAGATTATGCAGGCAAGGTCTTCGATACGCATTAACTCCAAATTCTGAAATAGCATCATCGTCCGGTAAGGACGATGTTTAAAAGATTGGCAAAGATGCAATAATGCATAAGTATGAGATGCAATCGTTCTAAGCGTGTCCTAACCCCGATGATTTAGGATTAGTGAGTGGTAATGATCAATCAGGGTGTGTTGCACTTTTAGAGTGATTCACAAACAAGGTTCTTATTCAGGTGTGATTATTTGGTATTTTAAACATGAGCTGCAATATATCATGGCAATAACATTAATAGTACATAACAATAGCATTTGGTATAATGTTATCAAGTAAAGAACAGTGGTTAGTTTTTAACACTATATGGCATGGTTAATGATTAATTATCATATACTTCAAAAGAATAACTTTTGAAGAACATGTTCTTAATAAAGAACAAGTATGATAATTAGGTTGGTGGGTTCTATGGTTAACTATGGTTCCAATTGGTTCTGGAGTAGATATTAGATGGATCCGAACAAGGTTGGATTCATCAATACCAGGTGGAGTTATGCCTAGGCATCCTAAGCAATTAATTACACATGGGTGCTATCAAGATTGGTTTATCTTGCTAGTGATAGCTGGCTAGGGTTTATAGGTCCTTATAAGCAAGGTTGATGATGATTCCTTATTTTCTTCAAGAGAATAACTTTTGAAGAACATACTTCTTAAATAATAAGAAGTATTAAAATTAAGGTTGAGGTTATCTAGTATTAGCCATTGGATTCACTAAGTAAGGGATGGTGATTTCCTAAATAGGATGTTAGTAATTATCTCACACTAATAGGGTTTAGTGTGTATGGGATATGATGTCAATATTAGCATGGTTGCTATTGGAGTTCATCACAATGGTGTGATGCTAGTCAAGGCTAATTAAGGATGAAATCTTAGGTAATAGGATCTAGGGTTGATCCTATTTGATCATCTAGGTTTTATTAAGATGAACACATGGAATTCTAAATTCTTAGTGATAGGGCTCCTTCTTTTTATGTTGACATGGCAAGTATTTAATTGTTATTGTGGTTCTATGATGGAAAATAAAATATTATGATCACATGTTATAACCTAGGGTTTAGGTTTAGAACAATTTAGAGTTCATAGGGATTAATGGAGCTAGGGTCTAAATGGAATTAGGGTTTTAGGTTTGCACATGAAATGATAGGGTTGTACTATCATTCAATATGGAATTAGGACTGGTTATTTACCATGTAGTTATTTGTTTAATAACTTCATTTTAAATTTGAAGTTATTAGTAATTTGGAATTAAAAATAATATTGAATTTGGTATTATATTATTTTTAATCAATTAATAATTAAGGTTATTATTAATTAGGGTTTAAATCTCTCTAATAATGATTTAACAAATAATAAATAAAGAAAATTAGTTTTCAGTTTTTTCTTTATTTATTTATTGTTTTTATTTAATTTGGAAGATTTTCCTAATTATTGAATTTTAATTGCATTTAGAATTAAAAGAAAAGACTTAATTATTAAGTTTAAAACAATTAAATTTTTATTAAAAATAAAAATTTCATATTATATTTTTATTAGGTAGATTTTATTTTTAGGATCATTTTGGTATCTCATTTGAATTTTTCTGAATTATAATGAATTTTCTAGAATTATTTGAAGTTGCAGCAATTTTCTGGAATAAACTTAAATGAATAACGATTTTGTTACCGTGGCAGAACCTAACCCTAGTCATTGACCCGTGGGGCCTGGGCCACGTAGGCTGCCACGTGAGCAATGACTAGTCACAGTTTGACTGGTAGTTTGACTCTACCGGCGGTTAAACGCCGGCGAGACGCGTGCGGCGGCGCCGCCAATTCCTGGCACCCCCGGACGCGCTACTACCACTACTCGAACCCCCTCGACACGCTGAATCCAATGGTAAGGTTGGTTGCTCGAATGGCTCGCCGCAGCACCGCCGGAAACTAAAACCGTGGCGGAGCAAATCCGGCCAACTAGCTACTGTGAGCTACAGGCTATGAATCGGGGCAATTAAGGGCTTGGGAGGTGCGCTAGCTCACCGTGATGCTTCACAGATGGTCGGGGAAGGCAATCGGAGACGAAGACGACGGTGATTTCCTTTTCCCCGCGGGATACGGGCGAAAGGGAACGGATGATTGGAGGCTTCTGGGATCTCCCCAGATCGATTCCTTCCACCAAATTGATCACCAGACTCAGGCGCATCTCCTAGATCTCCTCACGGATGCTGGGGCAGCTCCATTCGTCGGGTTCTTCCTCGACTCCGGCGACTACTGTGAGACGGTGGCGAGAATTAGAAGGGTTCGGAGAGCAATTGCATGAGCGGAGCGGCATTAGGGTTCTTTGGTGATGCTTGGGAAGCATTTATAGGGCTTGGAACGGTCGGCAACGGCGGCACGACGGCGACGACTGGCCGGGATGCACAACGAAGTTGGTGCTACCACTGGGCATGAATCTTGGCGGTTTTGGATGCGGTGGATGCGAGAGAGATTATGGGCACCCCAGGGTTGGTCCTTGGCGTCCGCCCGCCCTTATCCTCGACGAGGAGGTGGCCGGCAAAGTGTGGTACGCCATCGCCGTGTCGTCCATGCGCAGGAGGAAGAAGACGAGGCTCCCTCCTGTGAATCGGTATGTTGGGTTGCTCCTGGGCTGTGTTCTGGGCCAGTGCTGGGCTTGGCAGCTGGGCTGCTGGTGGGCTGTGGCGGCCAGGTAAGGTCCAGGTCAGCTCCACTTCTATTTTCCTTTCTATTTTTCTATTCTGTTTTCTTTTTCTATTTTACATTCTGTTTTTAATTCAAACTTAATTTGTTTTATACCATGCATGTATTTTATAAGTTGAATTTCACTAGGAATAAGAAAAGGATAAATGTATTACTCCATTGTTGTTGAGCAAACATATATGTGAGCCTTATTGCAATTTTTACTACTATATGGTATTGAATTAAGTGCCTATATGACAGGAATTTGAATATCATCTTGGAAGGACTCAAAGTAGTTTCCAAATGACATTGTTATTAGTTGATGATATGTAGAGTTTTATTGAGTATTACTTTGTAAGAAACAAGTCACCAGGTAAGGCTTGTTTATGGAGTCCTATTAAATAAGTGGCTATATGGCATGATTTCATGTGCTAAAAATATCTCTAAGGACTTGATCTCACATTTGAGATTGTTGGTCACTAACACATGAATTTATGTGAACACCTATTTATTAAGGTTTTATAGGGTTGATGCTAGCCCAATTTCAAGATTAGCAGTGGTGTTATAGTTTTAATAACATCCAGAATTATTAGAGTGGATATTACTCTCATTATGGTTTGGTCTTGGTTCTTAAGATAAGTAGTTGATCACCACCATGGGTTTAATCATATAGTTTAGCTAGTGAGAAATTCTAGGGTTCTAATTATATTTACTTACTGGCAAATGGTTTGGAACTCAATTGTGAATTAGGTTTATAGTGGTGATCACCCAAGTGATGCATAGCTAATGTTGGGATATAGATTAGGGTTTTACTTGTAATCACCAAGTAATTCACAAGTAAAGGTTGGGATATAATCCTATGGTTGATTACTAGTTACCTCCCTATGATTTCATGTGGTGAAGGATATCTACTTATCCTATTAGGATTTAACTTATTCTCACATACCTCATGTGCATGATCATGGATTGGACATGATCAATTTGTTTTTTAATACCTCTACCTCCTGTTCTTAGGGTTTATGATCATCACTCAGTTTATAATGATCAAGGTTTGGCTTCCTAAGGATCTCTCATTAAATTAGGTTCTCACTTCCATGATCAAACATTGTCTTGATCAATTAGGGTATAATATCTCTCTTATAGTTTCTTGGGTGGACATGGCTATGGTTGTCTCAATAGCTTATATCCCAGGAGAATGCCTGAGATATTCTGTTAGGGTTCTACTTTAGCAAGGATGATATAATCATCTGGGTTTATATGGATAGTTCTCTCCCTCACATTCAATTGTTGGCTTGACTTTCTTGAGTGTAATACCTTAGCTTGAGCTCTCTTACAAAAGCATGGTTTATTCTAGGGTTTATGGTGTATTCTCCATATCTTAATAGATATCAAGTCTAATATTCCACCTGGCTATCTTAGTTGGATTAGTCTCCTCCCTATTTCATCTACTCATGGATATTATCTTATCCAATTGGGTATTTGGTTATCTCACTCCTCCAAGATGAAATGGTTTACAAATCTAATACTTAAGTTCAATGGTTGTCACTTATTCTTAAATAGGTAAAGCTAAGATTGATATGAATGGTCCCTCTTATTTGGAAAGGACTTGAATACTACTCTAGGGTTCCTCTTGAAGATGATGTTGTGATCATCTGGATATTTATATCCAAGGTTTGCCATTGCTTATCTAATAAATAATATAGAACTCTCCTCTCTCTAAGTTTGATGTATAATAATTTGGAATAGAGGAGGATATATATTTCTGGAGTTGATCTCCTTGTCTTGTTTCCAAGAATGAAGTAGAATGAATACCATGAGGTTCATGGTAGGATCAAGGATTGATTTAATACATGGAAAAGATAAATCAAGAATGACTTCTCCATTTTTATTGTTACTTGGTTTGTACTTGAATAGATGTTCTTATGTTATGGCAAGGATTAGCATATTATGATCTTTAATAAGATCAAGTAATTGATCCTTGATTAATAAGTTATTGTGTTGGTTGTAATTCCATTTGATCTAACCCTTGAGATCAAATCATCTCTACCCAAGACAAGGTTTTAACAAAGTCACATTGAGGTTTATAGCGCTTGACTTGATGAGCTACTTCAATTCCACCAAGGTCAAGTGAAACTTCAGTTACTGTGACTGTTTTACTTTAAAGCGCGAAAATTCCCCAGATTTTCTATGCATGAATGCAATGCACACAACTGTTTCCTCTATTTTTGTAACCCCATTACCTGGGATATTACACTCGAGCTGTAAAAAATTATCACGGGGTAGTATTTTTGTATGGATCTTTTAGAAAAAAAAGGGAACAAAGCCAATCAATGCACATAGAGTCCTGCTTCAGTGCTCCCCTAATAAAAGTTGAGGGTTTAGAGCATCTTGAGTTGCGTATTCCAAAGAGTCATCAAATGGCGCCGGCTAAAGCGTTTGGGGGACGCTTTTTCTTCATGCCGCTTTTAGGGAACGTAGCTCCCCACCCGCGTCCCAAACATGGTGCCCAAACTTGTTTATACATTAAACAACTTTATTTTAAGAAAAAATAGCATTTTTATTTCAATAGAGAGGAGGAATATTACATAAAATAATACATAATTGGAAACATGGTTTTACACAAACTAATATGTAGTTTGGAACATGGTTTACATAAACTAATACATAATTAAAACATTGTAAAATGAGTAAACCTAACTAGAGCTAGTCTCACAGATTTTGTATGTTCGCTGCCAAGAAAAAACACTCTCAGGCACTCTCAGTCACCCAAACTGAAAAATCCATCTGGTAATGATAGCCATGTTGGTCATATGCAGGGAGAACATACAGAAACCTCTGTGACCATTTTCACTGCGAAGAAAGAACACTCAGCGTGTTCAATTATCGTCCTCTTCATCGTCGTTGTGGAAGTGTGATGGCGTGTGCTCGTCGTACGCAGACACGCTGTTGGGAAACCCCAAGAAGAAGGTGTGATGAGCACAGTAGCAAGTTTTCCCTCAGTACGAAACAAGGTTTAATCGACCAGTAGGAGAAAGGCGTGACTTCTGAAGGTGTTGCTGGCTGACTAGTGGTAGGGCACACTACCGGCGTCAGCAACAACGTGAAACTTGTAGACAACACAACCAAAGTACTTTGCCCCAACTTACATTGAGGTTGTCAATCTCACATGTTTGCTGGACACAAAGGATTAGACGCATCGAATGGAAGGAGATGTTTGCAGAAAATAAACAGAACAAAATTGCAGTAGAATTTATCAGTAAAGGAAATAGGACCGGGGCCACAGTTCACTAGAGGTGTCTCTCCATAAAGAAATAGCATGTTGGGTGAACAAATTACAGCTGGGCAATTGACAGAATATCGACCATACATGACAAGATTTGGTATTGGGCATTAAAACAGTAATACATAGACTGTAATCTAACTCCGTCTATGACTAATAATCCTTTTTCAGGTTAGCGTCCGCACCCCTTCCAGTATAAAGTTGCTAGCAACAGACTATCACATTAAGCAATGTGTGTAAAGTAAAAAATAGAATTACCCTTGGATAAAATATTGTTGTTTTATCCCTAGTAGCAACATCACATCTACAATCTTTGAATTTATAAAGTCATTCTCCCAGAAAACTAGAGGTATGAACCTACTATCGAGCATAAATACCCTTTCTTGGAGTCACAAGTGTCCACTTGGCCAGAGTTTCTACTAGCAACAGAGACCATGCAAGATCACAAATAACATATGACATGAATATATAATCAATCTCAACATAGTATTCAATATCCATCGGATCCCAGCAAACCAAACATACAGGATTACATAAATATGATCTTGATCATGTAGGGCAGCTCACAAGATCGATACATGAAGCACGAAATGGAGAAGACGACCATCTAGCTACTGCTATGGACCCATAGTCCAGGGATGAACTACTCACGCATCACTTCGGAGGCGGGCATGGCGATGTAGATGACTTCGGCGCCCCTCCGGCAGGGTGCCGGGAAGAGCTTCAGAATCCCCCGAGATGGGTTCGGCGATGGCAGACGCGACGGAACTTTTCGTGGATGGAGGCTCGGGTATCCAGGGTTTTCCCGAGAAGATGTATAAATATGCGGAGGATTTAGGTCGGTGGGGCGTCTGGTGGGCCCAGACCACCCCTAGGCGCGGACCAAGTCCAGGCCGCGCCTAGGGTGGGTTTGGCTGCCCTGCTGCGCCTCTACGACCCCACTCTAGACTTCGTCTTCGTTTCGGTAAAATATTGAATTCGGCTTTTATTTCGTCCAATTCCGAGAATATTTCCTGTACAACTTTTCTGAAATACAAAAACAACAGAAAACATGGAACTGGCACTGTGGCATCTTGTTAATAGGTTAGTGCCGGAAATCATGTAAAAGTGCAACAAAGTGTAAACAAAACATATATGAATTGGTGTAAAACAAGCATGGAGCATCCAAAATTATAGATACATTTGAGACATATCAAAGTGCTGGCGGCAGGACGTGTGATACGTCTCCGACGTATCGATAATTTCTTATGTTCCATGCCACATTTTTAACGATATCTACATGTTTTATGCATACTTTATGTCATATTTATGCATTTTCCGGCACTAACCTATTAACGAGATGCCGAAGAGCCAGTTGCTGTTTTCTGCTGTTTTTGGTTTCAGAAATCCTAGTAAGGAAATATTCTCGGAATTGGACGAAATCAACGCCCAGGGGCCTATTTTTCCACGAAGCTTCCAGAAGACCGGAGGACTTACGAAGTGGGGCCACGAGGTGGCGCCACACTAGGGCGGCGCGGCCCAAGCCTTGGCCGCGCCGGCCTGTTGTGTGGGGCCCTCGTGTGGCCCCCTGACCTGCCCTTCCGCCTACATATAGTCTTCGTCGCGAAACCCCCAGTACCGAGAGCCACGATACGGAAAACCTTCCAGAGACGCCGCCGCCGCCAATCCCATCTCGGGGGATTCAGGAGATCGCCTCCGGCACCCTGCCGGAGAGGGGAATCATCTCCCGGAGGACTCTTCACCGCCATGGTCGCCTCCGGAGTGATGAGTGAGTAGTTCACCCCTGAACTATGGGTTCATAGCAGTAGCTAGATGGTCGTCTTCTCCTTATGTGCTTCATTGTCGGATCTTGTGAGCTGCCTAACATGATCAAGATCATCTATCTGTAATGCTATATGTTGTGTTTGTCGGGATCCGATGGATAGAGAATATTATGTTATGTTGATTATCAATCTATTACCTATGTGTTGTTTATGATCTTGCATGCTCTCCGTTATTAGTAGAGGCTCTGGCCAAGTTTTTACTCTTAACTCCAAGAGGGAGTATTTATGCTCGATAGTGGGTTCATGCTTCCATTAAATCTGGGACAGTGATAGAAAGTTCTAAGGTTGTGGATGTGCTGTTGCCACTAGGGATAAAACATTGATGCTATGTCCGAGGATGTAGTTATTGATTACATTACGCACCATACTTAATGCAATTGTCTGTTGTTTGCAACTTAATACTAGAAGGGGTTCGGATGATAACCTGAAGGTGGACTTTTTAGGCATAGATGCATGCTGGATAGCGGTCTATGTACTTTGTCGTAATGCCCAATTAAATCTCACTATACTCATCATATCATGTATGTGCATGGTCATGCCCTCTCTATTTGTCAATTGCCCGACTGTAATTTGTTCACCCAACATGCTATTTATCTTATGGGAGAGACACCTCTAGTGAACTGTGGACCCCGGTCCATTCTTTTACATTGAATACAATTTACTGCAATACTTGTTCTACTGTTTTCTGCAAACAATCATCATCCACACTATACATCTAATCCTTTGTTACAGCAAGCCGGTGAGATTGACAACCTCACTGTTTCGTTGGGGAAAGTACTTTGGTTGTGTTGTGCAGGTTCCACGTTGGCGCCGGAATCCCTGGTGTTGCGCCGCACTACATCCCGCCGCCATCAACCTTCAACGTGCTTCTTGACTCCTACTGGTTCGATTAAACCTTGGTTTCTTACTGAGGGAAACTTGCTACTGTGCGCATCACACCTTCCTCTTGGGGTTCCCAACGGACGTGTCAACTATACGCATCAAGCATATTTTCTGGCGCCGTTGCCGGGGACCTGAAGAAAAGTTACACCACAAAGATTTCTATCTCCCACGTCAACTGCACGCCAGCAGCAAATTTTCTGGCGCCGTTGCCGGGGAGATCAAGACACGCTGCAAGGGGAGTCTCCACTTCCAATCTCTTTACTTTGTTTTTGTCTTGCTTTATTTTATTTACTACTTTGTTTGCTGCATTATATCAAAACACAAAAAAAATTAGTTGCTAGTTTTACTTTATTTACTGTCTTGTTCTCTATATCAAAAACACAAAAAAAAAAATTTAGTTACTTGCATTTATTTTATCTAGTTTGCTTTATTTACTACTGCTAAAAATGAGTAATCCGGAAGTTGAAGTTCGTTCCATTAAGCAACAAGGGGGAGAAAGTTTTAAAGATGCTTGGTATAGAATTAGCGATGCTCATCATAGGTGCATTAAGAAACACTCCACTATTATACTACTTAGGAACTTTTATGTTGGAATCTCTAGCTGGAATAGGTATGTTCTTGATACGCTTGCGGGAGGAAATTTCCTAGGCACTCCGGCCTTAGAAGCTAGTTGCATTATTGAGAGTCTAATTGGAATACTACCTGTTAATGAAACTAAAATTGAAGTCTCTCTTGAAGATGTCATGAAAAAGTTGGAGGTCATAGAGAAAGATCTTCCAAGTATTGAGACTAAATTGGGAATATTACTTAATAGCACTGATAAACTTGATAAATCCCTAGGAGGAATTAATGAAAGAATTGCTGTTTTAGAAACTTGTGCTACTCATGATAATCGAACCCATAGGATTAGTGAACTTGAAGAAGCTATGGGAACCTTGGGTTCAACTTTTTCTTCTCTTAAGTTCAAGGAGAAAGTTTATGTGGGTAAGGAGCAAAAGTTTATGTATGTCTCTAAAGCGCCTAAACCAAAAAAATATTATTATTATAGGCCTAAAATTGACAAAGCCCTTAGTACCACTACGGATGGGGGAGCTTATGATGTTGATGCTTCATCTCTTGATAATACTTGATACACACTTTCTGCGCCTAGCTGAAAGGCGTTAAAGAAAAGCGCTTATGGGAGACAACCCATGTTTTTACTACAGTACTTTTATTTTATATTTGAGTCTTGGAAGTTGTTACTACTGTAGCAACCTCTCCTTATCTTAGTTTTGTGCATTGTTGTGCCAAGTAAAGTCGTTGATAGTAAGGTTCATACTAGATTTGGATTACTGCGCAGAAACAGATTTCTTTGCTGTCACGAATCTGGGCCTAATTCTCTGTAGGTAACTCAGAAAATTATGCCAATTTACGTGAGTGATCCTCAGATATGTAACTTTCATTCAATTTGGGTATTTTCATTTGAGCAAGTCTGGTGCCACTTTAAAATTCGTCTTTACGAACTGTTCTGTTTTGACAGATTCTGCCTTTTATTTCGCATTGCCTCTTTTGCTATGTTGGATGAATTTCTTTGTTCCGTTAATGACCAGTAGCTTTGTGCAATGTCCAGAACTGTTAAGAATGATTATGTCACCTCTGAACATGTAAACTTTTATTGTGCACTAACCCTCTAATGAGTTGTTTCGAGTTTGGTGTGGAGGAAGTTTTCAAGGATCAAGAGAGGGAAATGATACAATATGATCAAGGAGAGTGAAAGCTCTAAGCTTGGGGATGCCCCGGTGGTTCACCCCTGCATATTTTAAGAAGACTCAAGCGTCTAAGCTTGGGGATGCCCAAGGCATCCCCTTCTTCATCGACAACATTATCAGGTTCCTCCCCTGAAACTATCTTTTTATTCCATCACATCTTATGTGCTTTGCTTGGAGCGTCGGTTTGTTTTTGTTTTTGTTTGAATAAAATGGATCCTAGCATTCATTGTGTGGGAGAGAGACACGCTCCGCTGTTTCATATGGACAAATATGTCCTTAGGCTTTACTCATAGTATTCATGGCGAAGGTTGAATCTTCTTCGTTAAATTGTTATATGGTTGGAATCGGGAAATGCTACATGTAGTAATTCTAAAATGTCTTGAATAATTAGATACTTGGCAATTGTTGTGCTCATGTTTAAGCTCTTGCATCATATACTTTGCACCTATTAATGAAGAAATACATAGAGCTTGCTAAATTTTGGTTTGCATAATTGGTCTCTCTAAAGTCTAGATAATTTCTAGTATTGAGTTTTGAACAACAAGGAAGACGGTGTGGAGTCTTATAATGTTTACAATATGTCTTTTATGTAAGTTTTGCTGCACCGGTTCATCCTTATGTTTGTTTCAAATAACCTTGCTAGCCTAAACCTTGTATCGAGAGGGAATACTTCTCATGCATCCAAAATCCTTGAGCCAACCACTATGCCATTTGTGTCCACCATACCTACCTACTACATGGTATTTCTCCGCCATTCCAAAGTAAAATTGCTTGAGTGCTACCTTTAAAATTTCCATTCTTTACCTTTGCAATATATAGCTCATGGGACAAATAGCTTAAAAACTATTGTGGTATTGAATATGTACTTATGCACTTTATCTCTTATTAAGTTGTCTGTTGTGCGATAACCATGTTCCTGGGGACGCTATCAACTACTCTTTGTTGAATATCATGTGAGTCGCTATGCATGTCCGTCTTGTCTGAAGTAAGGGAGATTTACCACTCATTTAATGGTTAGAGCATGCATAATGTTAGAGAAGAACATTGGGCCGCTAACTAAAGCCATGAATCATGGTGGAAGTTTCAGTTTTGGACATATATCCTCAATCTCATATGAGAACATTAATTGTTGCTACATGCTTATGCATTAAAGAGGAGTCCATTATCTGTTGTCTATGTTGTCCCGGTATGGATGTCTAAGTTGAGAATAATCAAAAGCGAGAAATCCAAATGCGAGCTTTCTCCTCAGACCTTTGTACAGGCGGCATAGAGGTACCCCTTTGTGACACTTGGTTAAAACATGTGTATTGCGATGATAATCCCGGTAATCCAAGCTAATTAGGACAAGGTGCGGGCACTATTAGTACACTATGCATGAGGCTTGCAACTTGTAAGATATAATTTACATAACACATATGCTTTATTACTACCGTTGACAAAATTGTTTCTTGTTTTCAAAACCAAAGCTCTAGCACAAATATAGCAATCAATGCTTTCCTCTGCGAAGGGCCTTTCTTTTACTTTTATGTTGAGTCAGTTCACCTATCTCCCTCCACCTCAAGAAGCAAACACTTGTGTGAACTGTGCATTGATTCCTACATATTTGCATATTGCACTTGTTATATTACTTTACATTGACAATATCCATGAGATATACATGTTATAAGTTGAAAGCAACCGCTGAAACTCAATCTTCCTTTGTGTTGCTTCAATACCTTTACTTTGATTTATTGCTTTATGAGTTAACTCTTATGCAAGACTTATTGATGCTTGTCTTGAAAGTACTATTCATGAAAAGTCTTTGCTTTGTGATTCATTTGTTTACTCATGTCATTACCATTGTTTTGATCGCTGCATTCATCACATATGCTTACAATAGTATGATCAAGGTTATGATGGCATGTCACTCCAGAAATTATCTTTGTTATCGTTTACCTGCTCGGGACGAGCAGGAACTAAGCTTGGGGATGCTGATACGTCTCCGACGTATCGATAATTTCTTATGTTCCATGCCACATTATTGATGATATCTACATGTTTTATGCATACTTTATGTCATATTTATGCATTTTCCGGCACTAACCTATTAACGAGATGCCGAAGAGCCGATTCTTTGTTTTTACCTTTTTGGTTTCAGAAATCCTAGTAAGGAAATATTCTCGGAATTGGACGAAATCAACGCCCAGGGGCCTATTTTTCCACGAAGCTTCCAGAAGACCGGAGGACTTACGAAGTGGGGCCACGAGGTGGCGCCACACTAGGGCAGCGCGGCCCAAGCCTTGGCCGCGCCGGCCTGTTGTGTGGGGCCCTCGTGTGGCCCCCTGACCTGCCCTTCCGCCTACATATAGTCTTCGTCGCGAAACCGCCAGTACCGAGAGCCACGATACGGAAAACCTTCCAGAGACGCCGCCGCCGCCAATCCCATCTCGGGGGATTCAGGAGATCGCCTCCGGCACCCTGCCGGAGAGGGGAATCATCTCCCGGAGGACTCTTCATCGCCATGGTCGCCTCCGGAGTGATGAGTGAGTAGTTCACCCCTGGACTATGGGTCCATAGCAGTAGCTAGATGGTCGTCTTCTCCTTATGTGCTTCATTGTCGGATCTTGTGAGCTGCCTAACATGATCAAGATCATCTATCTGTAATGCTATATGTTGTGTTTGTCGGGATCCGATGGATAGAGAATATTATGTTATGTTGATTATCAATCTATTACCTATGTGTTGTTTATGATCTTGCATGCTCTCCGTTATTAGTAGAGGCTCTGGCCAAGTTTTTACTCTTAACTCCAAGAGGGAGTATTTATGCTCGATAGTGGGTTCATGCCTCCATTAAATGCAGGACAAAGTGATGAAAGTTCTAAGGTTGTGGATGTGCTGTTGCCACTAGGGATAAAACATTGATGCTATGTCCGAGGATGTAGTTATTGATTACATTACGCACCATACTTAATGCAATTATCTGTTGTTTGCAACTTAATACTAGAAGGGGTTCGGATGATAACCTGAAGGTGGACTTTTTAGGCATAGATGCATGCTGGATAGCGGTCTATGTACTTTGTCGTATCATGTATGTGCATGGTCATGCCCTCTCTATTTGTCAATTGCCCGACTGTAATTTGTTCACCCAACATGCTATTTATCTTATGGGAGAGACACCTCTAGTGAACTGTGGACCCCGGTCCATTCTTTTACATTGAATACAATTTACTGCAATACTTGTTCTACTGTTTTCTGCAAACAATCATCATCCACACTATACATCTAATCCTTTGTTACAGCAAGCCGGTGAGATTGACAACCTCACTGTTTCGTTGGGGCAAAGTACTTTGGTTGTGTTGTGCAGGTTCCACGTTGGCGCCAGAATCCCTGGTGTTGCGCCGCACTACATCCCGCCGCCATCAACCTTCAACGTGCTTCTTGACTCCTACTGGTTCGATTAAACCTTGGTTTCTTACTGAGGGAAACTTGCTATTGTGCGCATCACACCTTCCTCTTGGGGTTCCCAACGGACGTGTCAACTATACGCATCAACGTGCCGTCGAACACCTTCACGTTCATCTCGTCGTCGCCTTGGTGGGATAATGTGAGGACGTAACCGGCTTGGAGGTCGTGGAAGCACGCGAACTTCTCCCAGCCGGTGTGGAGGTACATCTTACCGCGTCCATCGAAGAGCACGTCCACCGGCCACCGGCAGAAGCCGCAGCCAGCCTCCCGCATCTGCAGCGCGGCCGGCTTGTTGCCGGCGACGAACTTGGTGAACTTGTCCGGCATCCTCTGGATGCCGAGTGGGTCACCATTGAGGAGAACGATGAACTCGAACTCACACTCCCCCTTAGAAGACGACGACGTCGCGGGCGACAGTGACCGTGAAAGCCTTCCTGCTCCAGCACGTCCGCGGCCACGGCCTCGACCTCGGCCTTAGCCTCTACCAGCCATGGAATGGCCTGATGTCTACGCACGCTTCTATTCCTGTAGACAGTGTTGGGCCTCCAAGAGTAGAGGTTTGTAGAACAGCAGCAAGTTTCCCTTAAGTGGATCACCCAAGGTTTATCGAACTCAGGGAGGAAGAGGTCAAAGATATCCCTCTCATGCAACCCTGCAACCACAAAGCAAGAAGTCTCTTGTGTCCCCAACACACCTAATAGGTGCACTAGTTCGGCGAAGAGATAGTGAAATACAAGTGGTATGAATGAATATGAGAAGTAGTACGGCACCAGAAAAGTGCTTGCTGGCGTGCAGTTGATGGTAGTAATATTGCAGGAAGTAAACAAGCAGTAAAACAGTAAACAAGCAGCGATAGCAGTATTTAGGAACAAGGCCTAGGGATCATACTTTCACTAGTGGACACTCTCAACATTGATCACATAACATAATACATAAATAGATGCTAGACTCTACACCCTCTTGTTGGATGATGAACACCACTAACTGTGTAGGATTACACGAACCCTCAATGCCGGAGTTAACAAGCTCCACAATATTCGATATTCATGTTTAAGTAACCTTAGAGTGCATGACAGATCAACATAACCAAACCAAGTACTAACATAGCATGCACACTGTCACCTTCACGCTACGAAAGGAGGAATAGATCACATCAATACTATCATAGCAATAGTTAACTTCATAATCTACAAGAGATCACAATCATAGCCTACGCCAAGTACTACACGATGCACACACTGTCACCTTTACACACGTGGGACAAGGAGTCTCCGGAGATCACATAAGTAAAATCCACTTGACTAGCATAATGACATCTAGATTACAAGCATCATCATATGAATCTCAATCATGTAAGGCAGCTCATGAGATTATTGTATTGAAGTACATAGGAGAGAGATGAACCACATAGCTACCGGTACAGCCCCGAGCCTCGATGGAGAACTACTCCCTCCTCATGGGAGACAGCAGCGTTGATGAAGATGGCGGTGGTGTCGACGGAGGAGCCTTCCGGTGGCACTTCCCCGTCCCGGCGGCGTGCCGGAACAGGGACTCCTGTCCCCTAGATCTTGGCTTCGCGATGGCGGCGGCTCTGGAAGGTTTTCTCTGGTTTCGTCGAACGTGGTAGGGTTTTCGCGATGGAGACTTTAAGTAGGCGGAAGGGCAAGGTCGGTGGAATCCTGGTGGGGCCACACACTAGGCCGGCGCGGCCAGGGCTTGGGCCGCGCCGCCCTACTGTGTCCCCACCTCGTGGCCCCACTTCGTTTCCCCTTCGGACTTCTGGAAGCTTCGTGGAAAAATAGGACCCTGGGCGTTGATTTCGTCCGATTCCGAGAATATTTCCTTACTAGGATTTCTGAAACCAAAAACAGCAGAAAACAGCAACTGGCCCTTCGGCATCTCGTCAATAGGTTAGTTCCGGAAAACGCATAATAATGACATAAAGTATGCATAAAACATGTAGATATCATCAATAATGTGGCATGGAACATAAGAAATTATCGATACGTCGGAGACGTATCAGCATCCCCAAGCTTAGTTCCTGCTCGTCCTGAGAAGGTAAACGATAACAAAGATAATTTCTGGAGTGACATGCCATCATAACCTTGATCATACTATTGTAAGCATATGTAATGAATGCAGCGATCAAAACAATGGTAATGACATGAGTAAACAAATGAATCACAAAGCAAAGACTTTTCATGAATAGTACTTTCAAGACAAGCATCAATAAGTCTTGCATAAGAGTTAACTCATAAAGCAATAAATTCGAAGTAAAGGTATTGAAGCAACATAAAGGAAGATAAAGTTTCAGCAGTTGCTTTCAACTTCAACATGTATATCTCATGGATAATTGTCAACACAAAGTAATATAACAAGTGCAATATGCAAGTATGTAGGAATCAATGCACAGTTCACACAAGTGTTTGCTTCTTGAGGTGGAAAGAGATAGGTGAACTGACTCAACATAAAAGTAAAAGAAAGGCCCTTCGCAGAGGGAAACATTGATTGCTATATTTGTGCTAGAGCTTTGGTTTTGAAAACAAGAAACAATTTTGTCAACGGTAGTAATAAAGCACATGCATCATGTAAATTATATCTTACAAGTTGCAAGCCTCATGCATAGTGTACTAATAGTGCCCGCACCTTGTCCTAATTAGCTTGGGTTAACACGGATTATCATTGCATAACATATGTTTCAACCAAGTGTCACAAAGGGGTACCTCTATGCCGCCTGTACAAGGGTCTAAGGAGAAAGTTCGCATTGGATTTCTCGCTTTTGATCATTCTTAAACTTAGACACCCATACCGGGACAACATAGACAACAGATAATGGACTCCTCTTTTAATGCTTAAGCATTCAACAACAGATAATATTCTCATAAGAGATTGAGGTTTTATGTCCAAACTGAAACTTCCACCATGATTCATGGCTTTAGTTAGCGGCCCAATGTTCTTCTCTAACAGTATGCATACTCAAACCATTTGATTGTGAAAACCGCCCTTACTTCAGACAAGACGGACATGCATAGCAACTCACATGATATTCAACAAAGGTAAAAGAGTTGATGGCATCCCCAGAAACATGGTTACCGCTCAACAAGCAACTTACTAAGAAATAAGACACATAAGTACATATTCTTCACCACGATAGTTTTTAAGCTATTTTGTCCCATGAGCTATATATTGCAAAGGTAAAGAATGGAAATTTTAAAGGTAGCACTCAAGCAATTTACTTTGGAATGGCGGAGAAATACCATGTGGTAGGTAGGTATGGTGGACACAAATGGCATAGTAGTTGGCTCAAGGATTTGGATGCACGAGAAGAATTCCTCTCAATACAAGGCTAGGCTAGCAAGGTTGTTTGAAGCAAACTCAAGTATAAAAGGTGCAGCAAAGCTCACATATGAACATATTGTAGCTATTATAAGACTTTACATTGTCTCCTTGTTGTTCCAACACCTCAACCAGAAAATATCTAGACTCTAGAGATCAATCATGCAAACCAAATTTTAACAAGCTCTATGTAGTTATTCATTAATGAGTATAAGGTACGTGATGCAAGAGCTTAAACATGATCTATATGAGCACAACAATTGCCAAGTATCACATTATTCAAGACATTAAACCGTTTACCACATGTGGCATTTTCCGTTTCCAACCATATAACAATGAATGAAATAGTTCAACTTTCGCAATGAACATTAAAGACAAAGCTAAGAACATATTTGTTCATACGAAACAGCGGAGCGTGTCTCTCTCCCACACAAGCATTTATTCAAACAAAAACAAAAACAGAAACAAACAGACGCTCCAAGTAAAGTACATAAGATGTGACCGAATAAAAATATAGTTTCAAGAGAAGAAAGCTGATAATTTGTCGATGAAGAAGGGGATGCCTTGGGCATCCCCAAGCTTAGACGCTTGAGTCTTCTTGAAATATGCAGGGATGAACCACCGGGGCATCCCCAAGCTTAGAGCTTTCACTCTTCTTGATCACATTGTATCATCCTCCTCTCTTGACCCTTGAAAACTTCCTCCACACCAAACTCAAAACAAACTCATTAGAGGGTTAGTGCATAATCAAAAATTCACATGTTCAGAGGTGACACAATCATTCTTAACACTTCTGGACATTGCCCAAAGCTACTGGAAGTCAATGGAACAAAGGAATCCATCCCACATAACAAAAGAGGCAATGCGAAATAAAAGGCAGAATCTGTCAAAATAGAACAGTCCGTAAAGACAAATTTTAAAATGGCACCAAACTTGCTCAGATGAAAATGCCCAAATTGAATGAAAGTTGCGTACATATCTGAGGATCACGCACGTAAATTGGCAGATTTTTCTGAGTTACCTACAGAGAATTCTGCCCAGATTCGTGACAGACAGAAATCTGTTTCTGCGCAGTAATCCAAATCTAGTATCAACCTTTCTATCAAAGACTTTACTTGGCACAACAATGCAATAAAATAAGATAAGGAGAGGTTGCTACAGTAGTAACAACTTCCAAGACTCAAATATAAAACAAAGATACTGTAGCAAAATAAACACATGGGTTATCTCCCAAGAAGTTCTTTCTTTATAGCCATTAAGATGGGCTCAGCAGTTTTAATGATGCACTCGCAAGAAATAGTAGTTGAAGCAAAAGAGAGCATCAAAAAGCAAATTCAAAACACATTTAAGTCTAACATGCTTCCTATAAAAAGGAATCTTGCACACAAATGAATTCATGAAGAACAAAGTGACAAGCATAAGAGGATAAAACACGAGTAACTTCAAGATTCTCAACATAAAGAGGGGAAACTTAATATTGTTAAGATGCATATAACCATGTTTCCCTCTCTCATAATAACTTTCAGTAGCAACATGAGCAAACTCAACAATATAACTATCACATAAAGCATTCTTATCATGAGTCTCATGCATAAAATTATTAATCTCCACATAGGCATAATCAATTTTATTAGTTGTAGTGGGAGCAAATTCAACAAAGTAGCTATCATTATTATTCTCATCATCAAATATAGGAGGCATATTGTAATCATAATCAAATTTATCCTCCATAACAAAGTGTACTAAAAGACCAATATCATTATAATCATCATAAATAGGAGGCAAAGTATCATCAAAGTAAATTTTCTCCTCAATGCTCGGGGGACTAAAAATATCATGCTCATCAAAGCCAGCTTCCCCAAGCTTAGAATTTTCCATATCATTAGCAACAATGGTGTTCAAAGCGTTCATACTAATATGTTCCATAGGTTTTCTAATTTTCGCATCAAACCATCCATGTCTTAAATCAGGAAATAGAATAAGAAGCTCATTATTGTCCATTATGCCTAACTAGTGTAAACAAGAAACAAAAAGATGCAATTGCAGGATCTAAAGGAAATAGCTTCGAGCGCACACACAACGGCAACAGAAAAGTACTTAGTTACCTGGGACCGGAGTATGAGTGCCTTTTACCTTTCCTCCCCGGCAATGGCGCCAGAAAAGTGCTTGATGTCTACGCACGCTTCTATTCCTGTAGACAGTGTTGGGCCTCCAAGAGCAGAGGTTTGTAGAACAGCAGCAAGTTTCCCTTAAGTGGATCACCCAAGGTTTATCGAACTCAGGGAGGAAGAGGTCAAAGATATCCCTCTCATGCAACCCTGCAACCACAAAGCAAGAAGTCTCTTGTGTCCCCAACACACCTAATAGGTGCACTAGTTCGGCGAAGAGATAGTGAAATACAAGTGGTATGAATGAATATGAGCAGTAGTACGGCGCCAGAAAAGTGCTTGCTGGCGTGCAGTTGATGGTAGTAATATTGCAGGAAGTAAACAAGCAGTAAAACAGTAAACAAGCAGCGATAGCAGTATTTAGGAACAAGGCCTAGGGATCATACTTTCACTAGTGGACACTCTCAACATTGATCACATAACAGAATAAATAAATAGATGCTAGACTCTACACCCTCTTGTTGGATGATGAACACCACTAACTGTGTAGGATTACACGAACCCTCAATGCCGGAGTTAACAAGCTCCACAATATTCGATATTCATGTTTAAGTAACCTTAGAGTGCATGACAGATCAACATAACCAAACCAAGTACTAACATAGCATGCACACTGTCACCTTCACGCTACAAAAGGAGGAATAGATCACATCAATACTATCATAGCAATAGTTAACTTCATAATCTACAAGAGATCACAATCATAGCCTACGCCAAGTACTACACGATGCACACACTGTCACCTTTACACACGTGGGACAAGGAGTCTCCGGAGATCACATAAGTAAAATCCACTTGACTAGCATAATGACATCTAGATTACAAGCATCATCATATGAATCTCAATCATGTAAGGCAGCTCATGAGATTATTGTATTGAAGTACATAGGAGAGAGATGAACCACATAGCTACCGGTACAACCCCGAGCCTCGATGGAGAATTACTCCCTCCTCATGGGAGACAGCAGCATTGATGAAGATGGCGGTGGTGTCGACGGAGGAGCCTTTCGGGGGCACTTCCCCGTCCCGGCGGCGTGCCGGAACAGGGACTCCTGTCCCCCAGATCTTGGCTTCACGATGGCGGTGGCTCTGGAAGGTTTTCTCTGGTTTCGTCGAACGTGGTAGGGTTTTCGCGACGGAGACTTTAAGTAGGCGGAAGGGCAAGGTCGGTGGAATCCTGGTGGGGCCACACAGTAGGCCGGCGCGGCCAGGGCTTGGGCTGCGCCGCCCTACTGTGTCCCCACCTCGTGGCCCCACTTCGTTTCCCCTTCGGACTTCTGGAAGCTTCGTGGAAAAATAGGACCCTGGGCGTTGATTTCGTCCGATTCCGAGAATATTTCCTTACTAGGATTTCTGAAACCAAAAACAGCAGAAAACAGCAACTGGCCCTTCGGCATCTCGTCAATAGGTTAGTTCCGGAAAACGCATAATAATGACATAAAGTATGCATAAAACATGTAGATATCATCAATAATGTGGCATGGAACATAAGAAATTATCGATACATCGGAGACGTATCATGGCCCTCGACTCTTGAGATGGTGGCGGCTGATACGTCTCAAACGTATCTATAATTTCTTATGTTCCATGCTTGTTTTATGACAATACCTACATGTTTTGTTCACACTTTATATCGTTTTGATGCGTTTTCCGGAACTAACCTATTGACGAGATGCCGAAGTGCCAGTTCCTGTTTTCTGCTGTTTTTGGTTTCAGAAATCCTAGTAAGGAAATATTCTCGGAATTGGACGAAATCAACTCCCAGCATCTTAGAATTCCACGAAGCTTCCAGAACACCCGAGAGCCAGCAGAGGGGGGCCACAGGGCCACCAGATGATAGGGTGGCGCGGCCAAGGCCTGGGCCGCGCCCCCCTATTGTGTCACCGCCTCGTCAGCCCTCCGACTCCGCCTCTTCGCCTATTTAAGCCTCCTCGACCTAAAACCTCGATACGAAAAAGCCACGGTACGAGAAACCTTCCAGAGACGCCACCATCGCGAAGCCAAGATCTGGGGGACAGGAGTCTCTGTTCCGGCACGCCGCCGGGACGGGGAAGTGCCCCCGGAAGGCTCCTCCATCGACACCACCGCCATCTTCATCAACGCTGCTGTCTCCCATGAGGAGGGAGTAGTTCTCCCTCGAGGCTAAGGGCTCTACCGGTAGCTATGTGGTTAATCTCTCTCTCATGTACTCCAATACAATGATCTCATGAATTGCCTTGCATAATTGAGATCCATATGATGAGCATTGTATCACTATTAGTCTATGTGCTACTCTTGTGATGTTATTAAAGTATTCTATTCCTCCTTCACGGTGTAATGGTGACAGTGTGTGCATCGTGTAGTACTTGGCGTAGGCTATGATCATAATCTCTTGTAGGTTATGGAGTTAATTATTACTATGATAGTATTGATGTGATTTATTCCCCCTTCATAGTGTGATGGTGACAGTGTGCATGCTATGTTAGTACTCGGTTTAAATTGCAAAGATCTATTATGCTCTAAAGGTTACTTAAATATGAATGCCGAATGTTGTGGCACTTGTTAACTCCGGCTTGAGGGAGCTCTTGTAGCCCTACAAACCGATTGGTGTTCATTATCAAACAAGAGTATATGTAGCACAAAGGAAGAGAACTTATTTATTATGTGATCAATGTTGAGAGTGTCCACTAGTGAAAGTATGATCCCTAGGCCTTGTTTCCAATACTGCAAACACCGTTTACTTACTGTTCTACTGCATGTTTACTCGCTGCCATATTTTATTCAGATTGCTATTACCACTCATACACATCCATACTACTTGCATTTTACTATCTCTTCGCCGAACTAGTGCACCTGTACATCTGACAAGTGTATTAGGTGTGTTGGGGACACAAGAGACTTCTTGTATCGTGATTGCAGGGTTGCTTGAGAGGGATATCTTTGACCTCTTCCTCCCTGAGTTCGATAAACCTTGGGTGATCCACTTAAGGGAAACTTGCTGCTGTTCTACAAACCTCTGCTCTTGGAGGCGCAACACTGTCTACAGGAATAGAAGCGTGCGTAGACATCAAGCTATTTTCTGGCGCCGTTGCCGGGGAGGAAAGGTAAAAGGCACTCATACTCCGGTCCCTGGTAACTAAGTACTTTTTTGTTGCCGTTGTGTGTGTGCTCGAAGCTATTTCCTTTAGATCCTGCAATTGCATCTTTTTGTTTCTTGTTTACACTAGTTAGGCTTAATGGAAAACAACAACACAATGAGAGATCTTTATGAACTTTATCTTGAATTAGGACATGATGTGTTTGAAGAGAGAATTAAAAAACCCATGGAACTTTATATGCATGCTAATGGGAATGTTATTAGTATGAATGCTTTGAACACCATTGTTGCTAATGCTATGGAAAATTCTAAGCTTGGGGAGGTCGGTTTTGATGAAAATGATCTCTTTAGTCCTCCGGGTATTGAGGAGAAAGTTTATGTTGATTATGATATGCCTCCTATTTATGATGATTATAATGATAGTGGTCTTTTGGTGCCGCCTACTATGGAGAGTAAAGTTTATTATGATGATACTATACCTCCTATATTTGATGATGAGAATAATAATGATAGCTACTTGGTTGAATTTGCTCCCACTACAACTAATAAAATTGATTATGCTTATGTGGAGAGTAATGATACTTTTATGCATGTGAATAAGAATGCTTTATGTGATACTTATATTGTTGAGTTTGTTCATGATGCCTCTGAAAGTTATTATGAGAGAGGAAAATATGGTTGTAGAAATTTTCATGTTACTAAAACACCTCTCTATATGCTAATTTTTTTGAAGTTGCACTGGTTTTATCTTCCTATGCTTGTTACTTTGCTCTTCATGAACTTGTTTATTTACAAGATTCCTATGCATAGGAAGCATGTTAGACTTAAATGTGTTTTGAATTTGCTTCTTGATGCTCTCTTTTGCTTCAATTCTTATTTCTTGCGAGTGCATCATTAAAATTGCTGAGCCCATCTTAATGGCTATAAAGAAAGAACTTCTTGGGAGATAACCCATGTGTTTATTTTACTACAGTACTTTTGTTTTATATTTGTGTCTTGGAAGTTGTTTACTACTATAGCAACCCCTCCTTATCTTATTTTATTGCATTGCTGTGCCAAGTAAAGTCTTTGATAGCAAGGTTGATACTAGATTTGGATTACAGCGCAGAAACAGATTTCTGTCTGTCACGAATTTGGGCAGGGTTCTCTGTAGGTAACTCAGAAAAATCTGCCAATTTACGTGCGTGATCCTCAGATATGTATGCAACTTTCATTAAATTTGAGCTTTTTCATCTGATCAAGTTAAGTGCCTCTGTAAAATTCGTCTTTACGGATTGTTCTGTTTTGACAGATTCTGCCTTTTATTTCGCATTGCCTGTTTTGCTATGTTTGATGGATTTCTTTGTTCCATTAACTTTCAGTAGCTTTGTGCAATGTTCAAAAGTATTAAGAATGATTATGTCACCTCTGAATATATGAATTATGCACTGACCCTCTAATGAGTTTGTTTCGAGTTTGGTGTGGAGGAAGTTTTCAAGGATCAAGAGAGGAGGATGATACAATATGATCAAGAAGAGTGAAAAGTCAAAGCTTGGGGATGCCCTCGTGGTTCATCCCTGCATATTTCAAGAACACCCAAGCGTCTAAGCTTGGGGATGCCCAAGGCATCCCCTTCTTCATCGACAACTTATCAGGTTTCTTCTCTTGAAACTAAATTTTTATTCGGTCACATCTTATGTACTTTACTTGGAGCGTCTGTTTGTTTTTGTTTATGTTTGAATAAGTTCATCCTTGTGTGGGAGAGAGACACGCTCCGCTGGTTCGTATGAACACATGTGTTCTTAGCTCTTAATGTTCATGGCGAAGGTTGAAACTGCTTCGTTAATTGTTATATGGTTGGAAACAGAAAATGCTGCATGTGGTAATTGGTATAATATCTTGAATAATGTGATACTTGGCAATTGTTGTGCTCATATAGATCATGTTTAAGCTCTTGCATCATGTACTTTGCACCTATTAATGAAGAACTACATAGAGCTTGTTAAAATTTGGTCTGCATGATTGGTCTCTCTAAGTCTAGATATTTTCTGGTTAAGGTGTTTGAACAACAAGGAAGACGATGTAAACTCTTATAATGCTTACAATATGTTCATATGTGAGTCTTGCTGCACCGTTTTATACTTGAGTTCGCTTCAAACAACCTTGCTAGCCTAGCCTTGTATTGAGAGGAATTCTTCTCGTGCATCCAAATCCTTGAGCCAAATACTATGCCATTTGTGTCCACCATACCTACCTACTACATGGTATTTCTCTGCCATTCCAAGCAAATACTTCATGTGCTACCTTTAAACAATTCAAAAGCTATTATCTCTTATTTGTGTCAATGTTTTATAGCTCATGAGGAAGTATGTGGTGTTTTATCTTTCGATCTTGTCATTTACTTTTGACAGACTTTCACAATGGACTAGTGGCTACATCCGCTTATCCAATAATTTTGCAAAAAGAGCTGGCAATGGGGTTCCCAGCCCCAATTAATTAACTTGCATTAATAATTCTCTTCACATGCTTTGCCCTGATCTATCAGTAAGCAACTTAATTTTGCAAATAGACACTCCTCCATGGTATGTGATTGTTGGAAGGCACCCGAGGATTCGGTTAGCCATGGCTTGAGAAAGCAAAGGTTGGGAGGAGTGTCATCCATAAATAAATAAATAAATAACTAAACTAAAGTACATGTGTAAACAAAAGAGAAGAGGGATGATCTACCTTGCTGGTAGAGATAACGTCCTTCATGGGAGCCGCTCTTGAAAGTCTGGTTGATAAGGTAGTTAGAGTACCCGCTACCATTCGTTGACAACAACAAACACCTCTCAAAACTTTACTTTTATGCTCTCTATATGATTTCAAAACTTAAAAAGCTCTAGCACATGATTTAATCCCTGCTTCCCTCTGCGAAGGGCGGCCTATCTTTTACTTTATTGTTGAGTCAGTTTACCTATTCTTTCTATCTTAGGAGCAAACACTTGTGTAAACTGTGTGCAGTGATTCTAACATGTTTACTTATTGCACTTGTTATATTACTTTGTGTTGACAACTATCCATGAGATATACATGTTACAAGTTGAAAGCAATTGCTGAAACTTAATCATCCTTTGTGTTGTTTCAAAGCTTTCTACTAAGAATTTATTGCTTATGAGTTAACTGTTATGCAAGTCTTATTGATGCTTGTCTTGAAAGTACTATTCATGAAAAGTCTTTGCTATATGATTCAGTTGTTTACTCATTGTCTTCATCATTGCTTTGAATCGCTGCATTCATCTCATATGCTTTACAATAATGTTGATCAAGATTATGTTGGTAGCATGTCACTTAAGAAATTATCATTGTTATCGTTTACCTACTCGAGGGCGAGTAGGAACTAAGCTTGGGGATGCTTGATACGTCTCAAATGTATCTATAATTTCTTATGTTCCATGCTTGTTTTATGACAATACCTACATGTTTTGTTCACACTTTATATCCTTTTGATGCGTTTTCCGGAACTAACCTATTGACGAGATGCCGAAGTGCCAGTTCCTGTTTTCTGTTGTTTTTGGTTTCAGAAATCCTAGTAAGGAAATATTCTCGGAATTGGACGAAATCAACTCCCAGCATCTTAGAATTCCACGAAGCTTCCAGAACACCCGAGAGCCAGTAGAGGGGGGCCACAGGGCCACCAGATGATAGGGTGGCGCGGCCAGGGCCTGGGTCGCGCCCCCCTATTGTGTCACCGCCTCGTTAGCCCTCCGACTCCGCCTCTTCGCCTATTTAAGCCTCCTCGACCTAAAACCTCGATACGGAAAAGCCACGGTACGAGAAACCTTCCAGAGCCGCCACCATCGCGAAGCCAAGATCTGGGGGACAGGAGTCTCTGTTTCGGCACGCCGCCGGGACGGGGAAGTGCCCCCGGAAGGCTCCTCCATCGACACCACCGCCATCTTCATCAACGCTGCTGTCTCCCATGAGGAGGGAGTAGTTCTCCCTCGAGGCTAAGGGCTCTACCGGTAGCTATGTGGTTAATCTCTCTCTCATGTACTCCAATACAATGATCTCATGAATTGCCTTGCATAATTGAGATCCATATGATGAGCATTGTATCACTATTAGTCTATGTGCTACTCTTGTGATGTTATTAAAGTATTCTATTCCTCCTTCACGGTGTAATGGTGACAGTGTGTGCATCGTGTAGTACTTGGCGTAGGCTATGATCATAATCTCTTGTAGGTTATGGAGTTAATTATTACTATGATAGTATTGATGTGATTTATTCCCCCTTCATAGTGTGATGGTGATAGTGTGCATGCTATGTTAGTACTCGATTTAAATTACAAAGATCTATTATGCTCTAAAGGTTACTTAAATATGAATGCCGAATGTTGTGGCGCTTGTTAACTCCGGCTTGAGGGAGCTCTTGTAGCCCTTGATGCGTGTAGTTGACACGTCCGTTGGGAACCCCAAGAGGAAGGTGTGATGCGCACAGTAGCAAGTTTCCCTCAGTAAGAAACCAAGGTTTAATCGAACCAGTAGGAGTCAAGAAGCACGTTGAAGGTTGATGGCGGCGGGATGTAGTGCGGCGCAACACCAGGGATTCCGGCGCCAACGTGGAACCTGCACAACACAACCAAAGTACTTTGCCCCAACGAAATAGTGAGGTTGTCAATCTCACCGGCTTGTTGTAACAAAGGATTAGATGTATAGTGTGGATGATGATTGTTTGCAGAAAATAGTAGAACAAGTATTGCAGTAAATTGTATTCAATGTAAAAGAATGGACCGGGGTCCACAGTTCACTAGAGGTGTCTCTCCCATAAGATAAATAGCATGTTGGGTGAACAAATTACAGTCGGGCAATTGACAAATAGAGAGGGCATGACCATGCACATACATGATATGATGAGTATAGTGAGATTTAATTGGGCATTACGACAAAGTACATAGACCGATATCCAGCATGCATCTATGCCTAAAAAGTCCACCTTCAGGTTATCATCCGAACCCCTTCCAGTATTAAGTTGCAAACAACAGACAATTGCATTAAGTATGGTGCGTAATGTAATCAATAACTACATCCTCGGACATAGCATCAATGTTTTATCCCTAGTGGCAACAGCACATCCACAACCTTAGAACTTTCTCACACCGTCCTGCATTTAATGGAGGCATGAACCCACTATCGAGCATAAATACTCCCTCTTGGAGTTAAGAGTAAAAACTTGGCCAGAGCCTCTACTAATAACGGAGAGCATGCAAGATCATAAACAACACATAGGTAATAGATTGATAATCAACATAACATAATATTCTCTATCCATCGGATCCCGACAAACACAACATATAGCATTACAGATAGATGATCTTGATCATGTTAGGCAGCTCACAAGATCCGACAAGGAAGCACATAAGGAGAAGACGACCATCTAGCTACTTCTATGGACCCATAGTCCAGGGGTGAACTACTCACTCATCACTCCGGAGGCGACCATGGCGGTGAAGAGTCCTCCGGGAGATGATTCCCCTCTCCGGCAGGGTGCCGGAGGCGATCTCCTGAATCCCCCGAGATGGGATTGGCTACAGCGGCGTCTCTGGAAGGTTTTCCGTATCGTGGCTCTCGGTACTGGGGGTTTCGCGACGAAGACTATATGTAGGCGGAAGGGCAGGTCAGGGGGCCACACGAGGGCCCCACACAACAGGCCGGCGCGGCCAAGGCTTGGGCCGCGCCGCCCTAGTGTGGCGCCACCTCGTGGCCCCACTTCGTAAGTCCTCCGGTCTTCTGGAAGCTTCGTGGAAAAATAGGCCCCTGGGCGTTGATTTTGTCCAATTCCGAGAATATTTCCTTACTAGGATTTCTGAAACCAAAAACAGCAGAAACAAAGAATCGGCTCTTCGGCATCTCGTTAATAGGTTAGTGCCGGAAAATGCATAAATATGACATAAAGTATGCATAAAACATGTAGATATCATCAATAATGTGGCATGGAACATAAGAAATTATCGATACGTCGGAGACGTATCAGCATCCCCAAGCTTAGTTCCTGCTCGTCCCGAGCAGGTAAACGATAACAAAGATAATTTCTGGAGTGACATGCCATCATAACCTTGATCATACTATTGTAAGCATATGTAATGAATGCAGCGATCAAAACAATGGTAATGACATGAGTAAACAAATGAATCACAAAGCAACGACTTTTCATGAATAGTACTTTCAAGACAAGCATCAATAAGTCTTGCATAAGAGTTAACTCATAAAGCAATAAATCAAAGTAAAGGTATTGAAGCAACACAAAGGAAGATTGAGTTTCAGCGGTTGCTTTCAACTTATAACATGTATATCTCATGGATATTGTCAATGTAAAGTAATATAACAAGTGCAATATGCAAGTATGTAGGAATCAATGCACAGTTCACACAAGTGTTTGCTTCTTGAGGTGGAGAGAGATAGGTGAACTGACTCAACATAAAAGTAAAAGAAAGGCCCTTCGTAGAGGGAAGCATTGATTGGTATATTTGTGCTAGAGCTTTGGTTTTGAAAACAAGAAACAATTTTGTCAACGGTAGTAATAAAGCATATGTGTTATGTAAATTATATCTTACAAGTTGCAAGCCTCATGCATAGTGTACTAATAGTGCCCGCACCTTGTCCTAATTAGCTTGGATTACCGGGATTATCATCGCAATACACATGTTTTAACCAAGTGTCACAAAGGGGTATCTCTATGCCGCCTGTACAAAGGTCTAAGGAGAAAGCTCGCATTTGGATTTCTCGCTTTTGATTATTCTCAACTTAGACAATTCATACCGGGACAACATAGACAACAGATAATGGACTCCTCTTTAATGCATAAGCATGTAGCAACAATTAATGTTCTCATACGAGATTGAGGATATATGTCCAAAACTGAAACTGTCGTCGTGGTGAACGAGCAGATGCCATAGGATGGCTTAGATTGGGGCCGAATGGACGCAAGAGGATTCGGGGGAGGGTTTGCGATCAGGTGGGAAGAGATTCCGGATGGTTTCCTCAAGAACTTGGCCAAGGCCAGAGGTTGAAGAAGAAAGACACAAGGAAGAACTCCCTCTAGATCACCATGTTCATAGATTCACACAAGTTACAGGCTCTGCCTTCCTACATACACGCGTACATACTTGCCCGTGAAGATGGGCTGCCCCCTCTCCTTATATAGGGGAGAGGGTGGCTTACACTGCAAGAAACCCTAATGGCATCTTTGACTGGACAAACTACTTTACAGAGTTACTGTACAAAGCTACTTTAATCAAGCATCGTACAAAGCTACTTTAATCATAGATGACACCGGGGCCTTCTTTGATCAGAGAAGCTGACGTCCCCGGCTTCTTTCTCCGTCACCTCTCTCTTTGGCGCCGTGGCTCGAATAAAGTTACTTGGCTTAGCTCATCCTTGTCTTCTTGCTCAAGAGAATCTTTGACCAGTCCTGCCGATGTGCTCTCCTTTCCGGTATCTTTTATACCGGGTTCCGATACTCCTTTGGGGATACCTGCCAGCCTTGCTCTCCCGGATTCCTACTAGGCTTCCGGCAAGAACATTAAACCGGTATCTCGATGGCTCAAACCATCCGGTTTGGCATGCCTTTGGCATACCGGGTTATCCCCCAACATTAGTCCCCGCAGCTGGTAGAGCCTGGAGGCTTCTATCCTACAGACCATGCCAGGTTTTCATCTTTCTAAGATACCGGTTTAGTCACTCATCTCTTGAGCTTAGTTTCGGCACCTTTACCCTTGTTCCTTTTCTTCTCTTTGCAAGGCTCGTTCCGGCATCTCTTTTTTCCGGCACCACGTGTCTTCGCTCCTTCCTGGCGAAGTCGAGAATATATCGGGCCCCGCGCCTGTCGCTGACATGCGCATCAATCGACGCGCCAGTTGTCCGCTCGTCACATCGTTTCGACTCCCGCGCACGCATTTAATGCACCGCAGCGGATCCCACTACCTCTTCGGGATCCCGCGTGCGCCTCCGTGTGGCCTCCGTTTTGGCTGCGCGTGTATCCCTCCGCCACGTGGCGGCCCAAGGCGCGAACTGTCGCGGGCCGCGAGGCGAACCGCCGCGGCCCAGCGGTTCCACGCCCACTTTCTCTCTCTTATATAAACGCAACTGCCCGTTCCTCTTCATCTTCTTCGCATTCTTCTCCTTCGCGCACAGAGCTCCACGCCTCTGCGCCTCCGCCGCTCTCCGTCCGCCGTCGCCCGTTCAAGCTCCGGTGCCCGGCGAACTCACGCCGTGCCGCCGCCGGACTTCACTGTGCGGAGATCTTCGGCAGCAACTTCTTCGCGTCCGCCGCATTTGTGCTTCTTCGCGAGCTTCTCCGCCTCGCCGTCGGCCGGTGCTCGCCGGCGGCTGCAGACCCGCTTCTCCGCCAGCAAACTCTTTCCCCAGCGACCGCGCCGCTCAAGGTTGGTACTAATTTCTCTTTACTCGCCGTTCGCTTGCTTTCCAGATCTTGAGCCTTTGGTGTTCTTATTTGCTCCTTTTTCTTTGGTTTTCCTCTTACTCGTAGATCTTCACGCGGGTTCGAGTCTGGGATTTCTGTTTCTCCACCTACCCTCGCGATGTCTGACGAGGGATCTTCTTCCGCATCTTCTTCTTCCCTTTCTCTCAAGCGCCGCAGACCCTCTCCCGGTGAATCTACGGCCTCAGATCCAATGGAGACCGATTCCGGCAATCAGCAGGAATCCGGTAGCCTCCAAGAGTCCGGCGGCAACCTAGAATCCGGTAGCTTTAGCCAAGCTTCCGGTAGCCAAGAGGCCGAGTAGCTACGGCCAAGCCTCTAGCAGCTCCAGCCAATCTTCCGGCGAGGAGCCTTCCCCACCCACTCGCGGAGCCCGGATGGGCTCCAACGTTACTGAGTTCGAGATTGATTGGCTGTACCGGTCTCGAAGGATTCCGGAAGGAGTTTCCTGTCGGATTCCGGATGACGAGATCGAACCGGATCCGGAAGACGACGAGTTTGTTGTTTTTCTCGCTCACTTCGAGCGTGGCTTCGGCCTTCCTGCCTCTACTTTTTTCCGGGAGTTCCTAGATTTCTACGAACTCCAACCTCACCACCTTCCCCGGCAACGCCATTTTCTATCTCTCTTGTTATGCCACCTTCATGGAGGCTTACATCGGCATTCGTCCCACTCGTGGAGACGTTTGCCCGTTTCTTTAACTTGCGGATCAACTCCGTCCAGGGCAGGAAATTCCTAAGCCCAAGCCGCCCGTGCAAAGGCGGCTCCTGCATCGTCGGCTCCCCGCCAAGGGAGCACTTTTCTTAAGTTTTCCGGCCTCGAGTCTTGCCGCACCTGGCAAGGAACTTTCTTCTACGTGAAGAACACCGGCCGCGCCGATCGCATCAATCTTCCTCCATATCAAGAGGGGCCCCCCAGCAGAGCCAACTGGAGCTACAACCCGAAGACAGAACATGCCGAAACCAATCGGGTAGTGCGCTTCTTGGCCACTTTGAAGAAGGAGACCAACATCTGTCCCGACGATGTCATCCGGACCTTCATATCGCGCCGGGTGCTTCCTCTTAAGCGCCGCGCACATAGGATGAGCGAGATGTATGGCCTGTGCGATCCTACCAAGATCACGTGCCGTGCTCTCAAGAAGAAAGATGTTGTTCGCAAGGCTAAGCAGATTTGTCAAACTGCTATGCCTTTTACTTGGGAATGGGGCCTCCTTCCCCTCAGTTCCTCTAACCGTCCGACCCAAGAAGTAAGAGATTGCGCAATTTGGGGTTGTCTTTGCCGTAAGTTTCGCTTTTGCTAACCTTCTTTTTACCTTGTTTCGTGCCGGGGACCGCTTCCCCTCTATCCAGGCAGAGCCGCGAGGACCTCTCCGGAAGCGTGCCTTTGACTCCTTCGACCCGGATCCCTACATCTTTTGGAAGGATCTGAAGATGGGGAAGACTCCGCTGCGCGCCTTGGCCGGGACCCGCCGGAGCCCACCGGAAATCCGGAGGAGCTGGTTGTGCTCGAGGTATTTTCTTTTCCGGCTTCTTATACTTTGCCATTATCGCTTTCTTGCGAATTGCTTCTTAGCCATATCCAACTCACAGATCCACGAGCGTGTGCCGCCCCTGCGCGCCGAGGCCGGCACTGAGTTTGTGGACAAACTCATGGCCCAGGGCCAGAAGAACAAGCAGCCTGCATCTACTGCCGGCTCCAGCCATGCTCCTCCCTCCAAGCGCTTCCGGACGGAGCCCGTGGGGGAGAAAGAAGTGGGCGTGCGCCGCTACGGGCGCAAAGCGATGCCAACCGCTTCCGGGTAATTTCATTTTCCGGCTTGCCTCCTTTTTGCTAAGTTCTTTTTCCGGTTGCTTCTTCTCAACCACTTGTCTTTTTTCTTTTTCTCAGCCCCGCTCTCAAGCTTGGCCCAAGGCCATCGGGCTCTGAGGGATCCGCAAGGACCTCAACCCCTCCTCCTCGTTCAAGCCCGGCACCATCTGGTGCCGGCAACACCTCTGCCTCCCTTTCGGGGGGCACAACAAATTCGGGGCGTGCGGCCCCTTCAGCATCGATCACCGCACGGAGGAGGATCTTTCCTTCCTCCCGGAACACCAAGACACCGGCGCCAGCAACACCGGCGCCGGAGAAGAAGAAGCTGCCGGGCGCCGGAGAAAGAAGAAGCTCCTCCCGTCCTCGAAAAGACAACTTCCGCGCCGGAATCTTCCGCGCCGGAAGGCTCCAAGACGGGTGACGCTCCTAGCGCTCCCCCTTCTCCACGCACCATCCTCATGCCTCCGCCTGAGGCTCCTCGCGCCCAGCCCTCCAAGGCCGCTCCTGGCGCGCCGCCGGCTAAGACTTCCGGGGCCTCTTCTACCGCGCCGCCGCCCAAGCCCTCCAAGCTCATCAAGGGGAAGGCGACGGCCTCCAGCGCCCCTTCGGGCGGCCAGCAGCCCTTGGTGCTGCACGTCTCCAAGGCTGCCAAAAGCGCCAGCATGAAGGCCACCGGCCTCCTCGGCCGCATTACGGAGTTCCAGCGCCAAGGCCGGGACCTGGGGCACCTCCTGCCGTATGCCCAAAAGTGGAACGCCGCGGACATCACTCCGGCGACCCGCGGCATGGGCAAGGATCGGCTGCCGGCACCTGATCCTGTCGGGGATCGGTGTTCTGAGGAGCACTTCATGCGGCTCCGGGCTGCCGTAAAAGAGCTTGACAGCGCGTGGTACGATCTCCACGAACAATCTGACGGTATGTTCTATTAACTTTCAACCTTTGCCGGTTTCTTTGTTTCCGGTTCTGCTTTATCTTTTCCTTAGTTTCATGCCGGTTTCTCTCTTGTCTATCTTCCCAGTCCCCGAGTTTTGTGGTGAGAGCGCAGCTCTTAGCGCAAAACTTAACTTAAGTTTTTAGCGTGAAACCGGCCTTTGCCCGATCCCGAGTTTCGGGTTAAACATCTTCTCCTTAACACATAATTTACTTTAGAAACGCGCAAAACCGGCACTCGCCAAATTCCCGAGGTTCGGGTTAAGAACTTTGTTCTTAGCGCAAAACTTTATCTTAAAAACGCGCAAAACCGGCACTGCCAGTCCCCGAGTTTCGAGTTGAGAACTTTGTTCTTAGCGCAAAACTTTATCTTAAAAACGCGGAAAACCGGCACTGCCAGTCCCCGAGTTTCGGGTTAAGAACTTTGTTCTTAGCGCAAAACTTAACTCATTTCTTCTTTTTCTTGAACAGGTCACCGCTGACACTCGGAAGGCCCTCTTCGAGGAGCTTTTATGGGAGCACCGGGAGCTCGCTGAGGCACACGACAAGTGCCAAGGTGAGTTTTTTATTCTACCGGCATCTTTGCTACCGGAAACCTTTTTTCCTTGTGACACTTACAATTTCTGTTCAACAGTGATCCCGGAAGCTTCCATCGATGCTCTCAAGGAGCAGCTCGCCACGGCCCAACGTACTATTTTTTCCTTTCTCCTTTGAACTTGGTTTCTTTTTCAGTTTTACTAGTGTAACCTTGCTAACACTCATTTTTCCGGATTCTGAGGGAGAAGGATGAGCTCAGCCGGCAAGACCAGGAGGAGCTGAACGCCCTCAAGACCAGCTACCGGGAGCTCAAGTCTCGATTGATTCAGCTGGGGCTTGACCACGCCAAGGCCCTCAAGGCCGCTGAAGTGACCGCAGCGGCCAAGTTGGACGAGGCTCTGGAGAATGCCTGCAATGCCACTGTGGTGTTGCGGGCAGAGCTGGAGGAGATGGCCAAGGCCCGGAAGGGTGCCGAGGAGAAGGCCGCGCGGCTGGAGGAGGGGCACAAGGAGTGCGATCAGCTGATCCCCGCAGACCGACACACTTGCCCTCCGTAAGTTGTTTTCTTTTACACTTTGACTACTGCATACGAGCCTTTTTTCCTTCGACCCCATTTTTGTTTCCGCTATCTTTCCGTCCGGTCTCTCTTCTTCCGGATTCTTTTCTCTCCGGTCTCTTTTTCTTCCGGTCTCTTTTTCTTCCGGTCTCTTTTTCTTCCGGACTCTTTTCCTTAAGCTTTTTCTTTCTTTACACAGGCCTTTTTCCGGACTCGTAGAGGTATGCGTCGTCAAGAAGGTCGACGCGCAGCGCAAGGACAAAGGCCAAGCGGATCTTACCGTGCCATGGACGCCCAAGGACCATCTGGTCGCGCTTAACGCGCGGGTGTCCCATATGCGCTGCATAGACCGCAATCTTTCGGACATCCCTGATGTAGCTACCCAGCTATACAGGACTTTATGGCCTGGCGAGGAGGTGCCGGACACCTTCTCCCTCATCAACGACCGTCCTGAAAGGTGCCGGCGGGAGGATCCGCGAGTGGCGGTGCTCGCTGCCCGCGGCTGGAGCGGACTCCGCCCTCCGCGTCGCCTCGCTTCCCGGTACCCGGAGCTCAATCCGGACGCCCTTACCGGCGTGCGCGAAGGCGCAGAACCGGATCTGGACCCGATCCTCTCCGCCAAGCGGCAGGATCGCGCGTACCGCATCGCGGAGTATGCCGACATGCGCACCTTCATCCCTCCCCCTCCTGGCGTCACGGATTATCTCGACGAGGAGGAGGTGAAGCCAAGAAGAGGTCCTGGGCGATGCTGATGCCGGTGCTGCTCCTCCGGAAGCCCCTGCTGCATGATGATTTCCTTTGAAGTGTTTGCTCATTATATCTGCTGGTCCTGTTGCCTTAAGACAATATCCGTTAAATTCTGCCCCGGAATGCCGGGGTCTATGATGTAAGACTCTAAGTTTGCCTGTGGTTGTGCTACAACATTTCCTGCCGTAAGTTATACCGGTAGCTAAGTACTTATGAGTTTGCCTTAGCATATTTTGCTTTTGGTTCCGCTTTTATCCTGCACCGCAAAGATTTCTCAATTGCTTCCGCATCCAATTTGATGCATACTTGGTTCTTTTGCCTTGGCTCTGCTGCCTTCTCTCGGGCGTTCTTTGGCGTATGAGCACAAGGTTCTTTCACCAAACAAGCATCTTCTTGAACTTAGAAATAACTTTGAAATTTTGCAAAAAACCGGTTTAACCGGGTTAATTAAATTTTTCAGATTGTTCTTTCCTGCTCTCCCTTTTCGCAGTTCAGGTGCTTATCCCCTCCCGGTTTATCTGGCTTGCCATGAAGCCGGTTTGCGGACAGCAGCAGTCGAAGACTCCGGTAGGATTTAGCACACTACTAAACCGAAAGAAAAACATTCAATAAGCAACCGGTAAACTGAAAAAATAGACAAGTTACATGCAACTTAAGTTGGGGTAGTCCCCGAGATTCACTCAAGGTTCCGGCATCTTTTATTCATAGCATATAAGGTACAAAAAGGAACTTCTTACACCACCACTTCAAGAGTAGAAAGGACGCAACAGAGCTACGTTCCATGGACGCTTGCTCTCCTCGCCGGACCTGTCCGCCTTTCCTTTCTTCCATTCCTGTGCATCTATCAAGTAGTATGCATCATTGTGAAGCACCTTGCTTACAATGAAGGGACCTTCCCACGGTGGCAAAAGCTTATGCCGGCCTTCAGCGGCGCTGCACTGTGCGAAGTACAAGATCTCCTTCCCGGAAAACTCTTGGGTTAACCTTCCGGTTATGATAGCGTCTTAGGTTTTGCTGGTAAATGGCTGTTCTTGCCAAAGCCAGCTCTCTTGCTTCTTCTAGCAAGTCCACATCGTTTTCTCTGGCCTCTTTGACCTCTTGCTCAGTATAGAGCTGTACCCTTGGTGAATCATGGATGATATCGGTTGGTATCACCGCTTCTGCTCCATAAACCATGAAGAAGGGAGTGTATCCTGTATACCGGTTTGGAGTTGTTCTTATACTCCACAGTACTGATGGTAGCTCATCGAGCCAACATCCCGGTGACTTTTCCACCGCATCAATGAGTCTAGGCTTGATACCGGAAAGCACCAAGGCATTCATTCTTTCTACTTGGCCATTGCCCTGTGGATGTGCCATCGAGCACAAATCCAACCGGATGTTCTTTTCTTCACGTAACCTTTTGAACTCACCTTGAGCAAAGTTGGTTCCGTTATCGTTGATGATGCTTCATGCGGGTATCCATGCCGCAAAATGACATCTTTCAAGAATTTCACAGCTGTATGCCCATCACACTTTGCGATAGGTTTTACTTCCAGCCACTTGGTGAACTTATCCACCATGACCAAGATGTGAGTCATGCTGCTTCTTGCAGTTTTGAATGGTCCAACCATGTCAAGGCACCAAACAGCGAATGGCCATGTTAGCGGTATTGTCTTTAAACCGGATGTGGGGTATGGTTTTGCTTGGCGTACCTCTGCAGCCGTTGCATTTTCTTACCAAATCCTCGAGCGTCCTCCAAAGCAGTTGGGCCAATAGAACCCATGCCGGAATACTTTTGCTACCAAAGCCCTTGATGAAGCATGATGCCCACATTCTCCTTGGTGAATTTCCTCAAGCATTTCTTTTCCTTCCTCCGGTTCCACACATCTTTGAAGGACACCGTAACGCTTCTCTTGTACACCTCACCATTGATGAATGTGTAAGCTTTGGACCTTCTTTGTATCCTCCTTGATTCATTTTCGTCAGCCGGCAAGGTGCCGCTGATCAGGAATTCCTTAATAGGTTTAACCCATGATGGTATTTCTCGAACCAAAAACACCGGTGCATCTATCTCCATGCTATCTACCAAAGATCGTTTCTTCCGGTATGGGTACAAAGCAGTCCCCGAGCCTACCGGAGCGAGTCCGAGCTTGCCGGAGCAGTCCCCCGGTTCCCTTCATCGATATCCATGGGTACTACGTGTGACTCGGGTACAAAAATTGATTCGATTCCGGGCTCGGCTTGATCGATGGCACTCTTAGGTGAGCCAAAGCTATTCCGGGAGGAATTTCTTGCCTAGATGAGCCCAGCTTGGACAAAGCATCCGCGGCTTCATTTTCTCGCTCGCGGCACATGGTGAAACTCACATCCTTCAAGAATCCGGCAATCTTTTGCACGTGAAACCGGTACGAGGCCATGTTGGCGTCTTTTGCATCCCAATCTCCCGAGCACTGCCGTACCACAAGGTCTGAATCGCCATAGCAAATGATCCGGTGTGCACCGATTTCTTTTGCGACCTTAAGCCCATGGATCAAAGCTTCATATTCAGCGACATTGTTCGATGCCCTGAAATGTACTTGCAAAACATACCGGAGGTGGTCTCCTTTTGGTGAAGTAAGCACCACACCGGCACCTAGACCTTCCTTGAGCTTAGATCCATCAAAGTGCATCTTCCAAGATTCTATCCTCCGATCCGGCGGTTTGTATTGCATCTCCGCCCAATCAACAAGGAAATCAGCCAAAGCCTGTGATTTTATGGCATCTCTTCTTTCATATACCGGCACGTACGGTGATATCTGGATCGCCCATTTTGCAATCCGGCCGCTGGCATCTTTGTTGCACATGATGTCGGAAATTGGTGCTTCACTCACCACCTTCATGGGGTGCTCCTCAAAGTAGTGCTTGAGTTTTGTGGCGGCCATGTACACGCCATAAGTCATTTTCTGGAAGTGAGGGTAGTTTTGTTTTGAGAGGGAGAGCACCTCGCTCAAGTAGTATACCGGCCTCCGGACGGTTTTTCTTCCTCTTCTCTTTCAACCACAACCACTACACTCACAACCCGGTTTGTTGCTGCTATGTATAACAGCATAGGCTCCCTTTCTAGAGGTGAAGCCGTGATGGGTGCCGTGGCTAGCATCGTTTTTAGCTCCTTAAACGCTGCGTCTGCCTGAGGGGTCCAGACGAACGTGTCAGATTTCTTCATGAGAGCATAGAGTGGCAGAGCTTTTTCTCCCAACCTGCTTACAAACCGGCTCAACGATGCCAAGCTTCCGGTAAACTTTTGCACATCTTTTAACTCTCGAGGGATAGCCATTCTTTCTATCGCCCGGATCTTTACCGGATTAACCTCTATGCCCCGGCTTGAAACCAGGAAACCGAGCAGCTTGCCGGCGGGGACACCAAAGGTACATTTTGCCGGATTGAGTTTCATCCGAACCGCCTTAGGTTATTGAATGTTTGCCGGATGTCATCGATTAAAGTGTTTTTTACCTTAGTTTTTATCACGATGTCATCCACATAGACTTGCACATTTTTTCCAATTTGATCAAACAAGCATTTTTGCATACAGCGCTGGTACGTTGCACCAGCGTTGCGCAACCCAAAAGGCATAGTGACATAGCAATAAGCCCCGTGCGGGGTAATGAACGCAGTTTTTATTTGATCTTCCTTTTTTAAGGGAATTTGGTGGAAACCGGAATAGGCATCCAGAAGGACAACAACTCACACCCAGCAGTTGAATCAATCACTTGATCGATTCGTGGCAAAGGAAAAGGATCTCTTGGGCAAGCCTTGTTCAGGTTGGTGTAGTCGATGCACATGCGCCACACCTTCGGAGCTTTTGCCTCCAGGTTCTCATCTTTCTTCTTTTCAACCATTACCGGATTGGCCAGCCACTATGTGTGCGTGACATCCACAATGACTCCGGCAACAAGCAGCTTGGTTACTTCTTCTCCTATGATCTTTCTTCGTCTTCAGCGAACCGACGCAGTTGGTTGCCGCACCGCTTGGCATCTTTCCGGACGTTTAGAGAGTGCTCAGCCAGCTCCCTCGGAACACCTACCAAATCATCATTGACCAGGCAAAGATATTCCGATTCTCACGGAGGAAGGCGACGAGCGCGCTTTCCTATGCTTGATCAAGGCCGGCGCCGATACGAACGGTGCGCTGCAGGTAAGCCGGATCCAGCACAATGTTCTTTGTTTCATTGGTTGGCTTGAATGCCGGTGTGCCCATGTTTTCACTCATTGCCGCCAAACTCATTTGTGAGGATTGAGCCAGCGCAACAGCTGTCTCGCATTCTTTTCTTTTCCTCCGCGATCACCAGCGATTCTGCTAGGTTTGATCCGGCGGATGCGATTTCCAGTGAGATCTTATAGTTTCCCACCACAGTCAATGGCCCACGAGGTGCCGGCATCTTCATCTTGAGGTAAGCCGTATGAGTGGTGGCCATGAAAGCAGCCAACGCCGGTCTCCCCAGCAATGCATGGTAGGGACTGTCCAGATCCACCACCTCAAACTCCAGATTTTCCACCCGGCAATTGTCACGTCCTCCAAATGCCACGTCCACCCGAACTTTTCCTATCGGGGCACGGGACAAGCCAGGGACGATCCCATGGAACGTTGTGCGCGTTGGCTGAAGCATGTTTTCTGTTATGCCCAGCGTTTGCATGGTGTGCTTGTACATGATGTTGATGCTATCGCCATTGTCTATCAGCACCTTGCTGAACTTCACTCGAGTTTGCGGCCCTTTCATGATCGGGTCCACAACAAGAGCATATCCACCCGGATTCGGCATGATCTTTGGGTGATCCTTGGATGACCAGGTAATTTCCTGATTGGACCACATCATGTACTTGGGAACTGCCGGCATCACAGCATTGACCTCCATGGAGCGCCGGTGTACACTTTGCCGGTCTGTTGGCTCAGTGACAAAGACAACACAGCACAGATGCGGATCTTCGTAAACATTCCGGCCTAAAGGTGCCGGTGGAGGTGGCTGGTTATCATTTTGCTCCACCCGGTTAACTTGCTGAAATCTTGCTGCCGGTTTGGCTGCACCGGTAAGGCGTTTGCCCGGTAAGTGGTGGTGGTGGCGGTAGGCTGTTGTTGCTGCCGCGGCATGTCTTGCGGTGGCCGCGCATCTTTCACTGTTCCTTTTTGCATCAAGTACTTGGTCCAGGTACAATCCTTCGTCGGATGGTTTGACGGATGTGCCGGATTCGGGCGTGTGCCACCGGCATGGGTGAGCCATGGCAGCTTCCATGGTGTATTTCGCGGGTTCTTGCCAGTTCTTCTTCTGGACCCAGGGTTTCTTTTCCACCCATTGTTTCTTAGGACCCGCCCATGGCTGCGATCCGGTTTTTTGCCTCTGGCTGTCGCTGGCCTCAAAGTTTTCCTGCACGCAGCAACTTGTCGCGGGACCGTACCTTAGATCCTTAAAATCTTCCCTTCTTTTGTTATTCCGGTTGTCCCGGTGTTGTTCGTGGCGTAGCTGTTCCGGCTCCGGTTGCACTGCCGGTTGCGTTGGGTCTCCCAACGCATAGCTATACGCCACACGTATCATCTCTGCCAACGTTGTCGGCATGTTGCGCTGCAACTTTTGCCACAACGGTGAACCTCTTCTCGCATCCACTCGCTAAACCAAGCAATGGCTTGTGCCTCGATCAACCCCTCACAGGAGTTCCTTGTGGTGTTCCACCGGGCTAGATAATCCCGGTCTGTTTCGTTCGGGCGCTGCACGCACGCAGCAAGTTGCTGCGGCCTGTTTGGCCTCTGATAGGTGCTGCTGAAATTGCTCACAAAGGCCTCCTCAAAATCCAGCCAGCCATTTATGCTTCCTGCCGGCAAGTTGTTTAGCCAGATTCTTGCCGGTCCAACCAAAAACGATGGTATGATCCTCACGGCCCAACGCCGGTTTCCTCCTCCCGCTACGGTTCCTCCACCGCCCGCAACGTATACCGCGGTCACGTAATCCGCGAGCCAATCTTCCGGCTTCGTGGTGCCGTCATACGTCTTTGTGTCACGGGCAACATAAAGTTGCGAACTGGTGGTTTTTCTTTCATGATCCTTGGGCCAAAACACTTTGGACAGGAGGACCTTCCTCCTCGATCATTTCGACAAGTATACTCTATCCAGACGGTGCCTCGCATCCCGTTCCGGTAAGTATCTCTCTCCCAGGCGTTCTCCCAATGGGTTCCGTGTATGCTGCCGGTCTCGTGGAATCGGCTTCATCGTGACATTCCGGTACCGCGGCCCTTGCCTGCCGATACCTTGGGGGATCTATTTCCTCCTCCTCGTACGCTGCCCTTGCAGCTCGATAGTTTTGCCCGGTCTCATATCTACCGGCATGATTGTTTCCGGCATAGCCTCGGCGTAGCCTCGCTCTCGCCCCTTGGCTTTTTCTACCGGCATCGTGTTGCCCGGCTTGTTGCTTTCCGGCAAGAACCGGATCGTACACGATCATCTGCTGCGCATTCACTTCTTTTTCTCTCCTTCTATCCGGATGGGGGACGAAGCCTGCCCATGGGATTTGCTACCGGCATTCTTTGTTGAACGCGCGGATTTTGAGGCCGCTGCCTTGTTCAGCTTAGCCAGCTGCTCAGCATTTTGCTGCTCAATGGTTTCCAGCAGCTCTCTAACACGCTCTTGCTGCTTTACCAAAGCCTCTCCGGAAAGCGACTCGCACAGCTCTACAGCGGCCTTAGCAGCTTTTATAGTTTTATCCGGCTGCTATACTTAGGCTTTTCCACGATGCTAACAGATGCAGAGGCGCTCTTGCCGGTAAGAATCTCTTTGCGCAAATCTTGATCTAGGTTGCGAGCTTTTAGCCGGTTTTCCGGCATCCTAGCAGCATGCGCGCTAACAGAAGCAAAGCCATGGGCAGCGTTATACTCACGTACGGTTAGGTTCAGCTCGCGCTGCGCCCCCGACGATGTCCTTGCCGCTCTCCGGCATCTTCGGCGCTGCGCCTCCAGCTCCGCCCGAGCCGCTGCCGGATCGATGTTCTCGCGCGATGGGGGTGGCGAGGACGTTCATCGCCGCCTGGAGCGGTGTCTCCGGTGGCGCGGATGATGCTCCCGCTGCGCCTGCGCCGCGCTCCAGCGGTGGCTTAGCCGCACGGGTCGAAACCGCGCGACCGGCACCTTCAGCCGCAACCTCCTTTCCTGCACCAGCCACACCGGTCATCATTACCTCGACGCTGCCGGCGGCGCGGCCAGCACAGAGCCATCTTGGCGGGTCCGGTGCCACCAGCACCGGCGAGAGGCGCTGGCGCACGGGGACGGTGCCGAAGTAGACGCGATGGCTGCCGAACTCGATGATGCGGCCGTTCTTGGGAAGACGCGCCGTTGGCGAAGCAGCCCGCGTTGTCGTTGATGAAGTCCATGGCGTAGATGCTCTGCACCAACGCGGACACCGTACGCTCGCCGGAGATCTCGAGAACGCCCGCCCGAATGTGAACTCCATCAAGCGCCACTTCATGCCCCACGGTGGGCGCCAACTGTCGTCGTGGTGAACGAGCAGATGCCATAGGATGGCTTAGATTGGGGCCGAATGGACGCAAGAGGATTCGGGAGGGTTTGCGATCAGGTGGGAAGAGATTCCGGATGGTTTCTCAAGAACTTGGCCAAGGCCAGAGGTTGAAGAAGAAAGACACAAGGAAGAACTCCCTCTAGATCACCATGTTCATAGATTCACACAAGTTGCTGTGCTCGCCTTCCTACATACACGCGTACATACTTCTGCCCGTGAAGATGGGCTGCCCCTCTCCTTATATAGGGGAGAGGGTGGCTTACACCGCAAGAAACCCTAATGGCATCTTTGACTGGACAAACTACTTTACGTAGTTACCGTACAAAGCTACTTTAACGCTCTTGTACAAAGCTACTTTAATCATAGATGACACCGGGGCCTTCTTTTATCATAGAAGCTGACGTCCCCCGGCTTCTTTCTCCGTCACCTCTCTCTTTGGCGCCAGGGCTCTGAATAAAGTTACTTGGCTTAGCTCATCCTTGTCTTCTTGCTCTGAAGAGAATCTTTGACCAGTCCTGCCGACAGGCTCTCCTTTCCGGTATCTTTTATACCGGGTTCCGGCATACCCCTTTGGGGATACCGGCTTAGCCTTGCTCTCCCGGATTCCTACTAGGCTTCCGGCAAGAACATTAAACCGGTATCTCGATGGCTCAAACCATCCGGTTTGGCATGCCTTTGGCATACCGGGGGTTATCCCCCCAACAGAAACTTCCACCATGATTCATGGCTTTAGTTAGCGGCCCAATGTTCTTCTCTAACATTATGCATGCTCTAACCATTAAATGAGTGGTAAATCTCCCTTACTTCAGACAAGACGGACATGCATAGCAACTCACATGATATTCAACAAAGAGTAGTTGATGGCGTCCCCAGGAACATGGTTATCGCACAGCAAACAACTTAATAAGAGATAAAGTGCATAAGTACATATTCAATACCACAATAGTTTTCAAGCTATTTGTCCCATGAGCTATATATTGCAAAGGTAAAGAATGGAAATTTTAAAGGTAGCACTCAAGCAATTTACTTTGGAATGGCGGAGAAATACCATGTAGTAGGTAGGTATGGTGGACACAAATGGCATAGTGGTTGGCTCAAGGATTTTGGATGCATGAGAAGTATTCCCTCTCGATACAAGGTTTAGGCTAGCAAAGTTATTTGAAACAAACACAAGGATGAACCGGTGCAGAAAATCTCACATAAAAGACATATTGTAAACATTATAAGACTCTACACCGTCTTCCTTGTTGTTCAAAACTCAATACTAGAAATTATCTAGACTTTAGAGACACCAATTATGCAAACCAAATTTTAGCAAGCTCTATGTATTTCTTCATTAATAGGTGCAAAGTATATGATGCAAGAGCTTAAACATGAGCACAACAATTGCCAAGTATCAAATTATTCAAGACATTTTAGAATTACTACATGTAGCATTTCCGGATTCCAACCATATAACAATTTAACGAAGAAGATTCAACCTTCGCCATGAATACTATGAGTAAAGCCTAAGGACATATTTGTCCATATGCAACAGCGGAGCGTGTCTCTCTCCCACACAATGAATGCTAGGATCCATTTTATTCAAACAAAAACAAAAACAAAAACAAAAACAAACCGACGCTCCAAGCAAAGCACATAAGATGTGATGGAATAAAAATATAGTTTCAGGGGAGGAACCTGATAATGTTGTCGATGAAGAAGGGGATGCCTTGGGCATCCCCAAGCTTAGACGCTTGAGTCTTCTTAAAATATGTAGGGATGAACCACCGGGGCATCCCCAAGCTTAGAGCTTTCACTCTCCTTGATCATATTGTATCATCTCCCTCTCTTGATCCTTGAAAACTTCCTCCACACCAAACTCGAAACAACTCATTAGAGGGTTAGTGCACAATAAAAATTTACATGTTCAGAGGTGACATAATCATTCTTAATACTTCTGGACATTGCACAAAGCTACTGGACATTAATGGAACAAAGAAATTCATCCAACATAGCAAAAGAGGCAATGCGAAATAAAAGGCAGAATCTGTCAAAACAAAACAGTTCGTAAAGACGAATTTTAAAGTGGCACCAGACTTGCTCAAATGAAAATGCCCAAATTGAATGAAAGTTGCGTACATATCTGAGGATCACTCACGTAAATTGGAATAATTTTCTGAGTTACCTACAGAGAATTCTGCCCAGATTCGTGACAGCAAGAAATCTGTTCCTGCGCAGTAATCCAAATCTAGTATTGACTTTACTATCAAAGACTTTACTTGGCACAACAATGCAATAAAATAAAGATAAGGAGATGTTGCTACAGTAATAAACAACTTCCAAGACTCAACAAAACAGTAGCAAAATAAACACATGGGTTATCTCCCAAGAAGTTCTTTCTTTATAGCCATTAAGATGGGCTCAGCAATTTTAATGATGCACTCCCAAGAAATAAGAGTTGAAGCAAAAGAGAGCATCAAGAAGCAAATTAGAAACACTTTTAAGTCTAACCCACTTCCTATGAAAAGGAATCTTGTAAATAAACAAGTCATGTAAGCATAATGCAACAAGCATAGAAAGATAAAACAAGTGTAACTTCAAGATTTTCAGCACAAAGAGGGGAAACTTAATATTATTAAGATGCATATAACCATGTTTCCCTCTCTCATAAAGATTTTCAGTAGCATAATGAACAAACTCAACAATATAACTATCAAATGAAACATTCTTATCATGAGCTACATGCATAAAATTGTTACTCTCCACATAAGCATAATCAATTTTATTAGTTGTAGTGGGAGCAAATTCAACAAAGTAGCTATCATTATTATTCTCATCAAGTGTAGGAGGCATAGTATAATCATAATAAAATTTACTCTCCATAGTAGGTGGCACCAAAAGACCACTATCATTATAATCATCATAAATAGGAGGCAAAGTATCATCAAAGAAAATTTTCTCCTCAATGCTTGGGGGACTAAAAATATCATGCTCATCAAAGCCAGCTTCCCCAAGCTTAGAATTTTCCATAGCATTAGCAACAATGGTGTTCAAAGCATTCATACTAATAACATTCCCATTAGCATGCATATAAAGTTCCATGGGTTTTTTAATTCTCTCTTCAAACACATCATGTCCTAGTTCAAGATAAATACTATAAAGATCTCTAATATTTTTGTTGTTTTCCATTAAGCCTAACTAGTGAAATCACTCAACTTAGTGTTCTCAGGAGTATTCATTTTAGCAGTAGTAACTAAAGCAAACTAAATAAAGTAAATGCAGGTAACTAATTTTTTTTTTGTGTTTTTCAATATAGAGAACACAAACAAGATAGTAAATAAAGTAAAACTAGCAACTAATTTTTTGTGTTTTGTTTTAGTGCAGCAAACAAAGTAGTAAATAAAGTAAAGCAAGACAAAAACAAAGTAAAGAGATTGGAAGTGGAGACTCCCCTTGCAGCGTGTCTTGATCTCCCCGGCAACGGCGCCAGAAATTTGCTTGATGCGTGTAGTTGACACGTCCGTTGGGAACCCCAAGAGGAAGGTGTGATGCGCACAGTAGCAAGTTTCCCTCAGTAAGAAACCAAGGTTTAATCGAACCAGTAGGAGTCAAGAAGCACGTTGAAGGTTGATGGCGGCGGGATGTAGTGCGGCGCAACACCAGGGATTCCGGCGCCAACGTGGAACCTGCACAACACAACCAAAGTACTTTGCCCCAACGAAACAGTGAGGTTGTCAATCTCACCGGCTTGCTGTAACAAAGGATTAGATGTATAGTGTGGATGATGATTGTTTGCAGAAAATAGTAGAACAAGTATGTGTTGACTGCCAAAACCCACCGGCGGGCAGCGACGGTCAACACGGTAGAGCCAGGAAGAGCCTAGAGCTGCGGCTGGCTGAGACCCCTCCGAGCGACGGCCCGCAATGCTCTTCTGGTCACACGTCCGATGCGAAGTGCAAGGGCGTGCCACCTGACCTATACCTGGTCAGGAAGGTGATGGGGATGCCTCGCTTAGTTTCCTGCATGGCATACACGTAAACATTAAATACGAGCCTCGATCGGCTCTCAGGTTATCCTGTGAATCGGCTCAAAGAGCCGATCCACCCATGATTCGTACGGGGTGCACGAATATATGGTGATCCTGCTTGATCAAGATAAAGCTAATGAGATCTACGACGATTTAGGGTTTTCACCGCATAATCGGATCATCCTACTCCAGGTTGGGCCTCGCGGCCACGCACGGTGATCGTAAGCCGATCCTAAACAAGGCCTAAAAACCAACATGAAGTTGATCCTCGGAACATCCTGTTTAGGACTTGCGAACGCCACCCTACGTGCCGCTGGATCCTCCCCCCCTTTGTAAGGCCTAACTATTGCAGATATTAAACTAATCCTTGCATAACAAGGAGCAATCGTAACGGATCAGATCTACTAAATAATGATCAAGCGGGGTGCCGCCCCCACACCTGAGATAGGTGTGAGGGCGGCTAGACATGCAAGGGTTGCACTACGTAAGCATGTTATACGAAGAACTATGCTAACCCTAACACATCTATGATAACTACGTTGCTCGCCATCAAAGACGCTTCAGTACGAGCAACGCATGAACAACGTGGAGCTTGTGCTGCCTAGATCGCAAGATGCGATCTAGGCAGCATGTCGCTTACCTGATAGAAACCCTCGAGACGAAGGAGTTGGCGATGCGCCGAGATTGGTTTGTTTTGGGTTGAACGTGAGTTGTTGTTTATTCCATAAACCCTAGATACATATTTATAGTCCAAGGGACTTTCTAATTCAGGTGTGCACCTAACCGTGCACGGGTAAAACTCTATTTTCTAATCTAAGATACAATCTACTATAATTAAAGATACACGGGCAAACTAGCCCAAATTCTCCGTGCAAGGCCGCTTCAGAGATCTTCCACGTGTAATCTTCCAAGCCCATCTCTCCAACGGCCCACCTTCGGATTTGACCAAAATCTGGTGATAACACATGCCCCCTGGGTTTTGGAAATGACATTTCCAAAATCATTACGCTTTCCTTCGTCGGGTCATGTCGTGGCAGAGCAGAGCTGTTGCAGTATCCATTATCATTATGCCCTGTCTTCTCAGCTTCTCTGCAAAATTCGATAGCTCTGGCGTCATCTCCTTGGAAACTGTAATGACATTAAATTTCCACCAGGCTCCTCATTATTTAACTGTGCCGATCGATTAGCTTCCTTCATCCCCTTCCTCTGTTCCAGCCATCGGCACCCAAAAACCCTCTTCTCCCTCAGCCATGTCTTCCTCTTCCTCCTCCTTCTCAAACCTCTTCCCCCAATCCTCGCCGAAGAAGAAGAACGAGGACAACCTTCACTCCAAGGCGAACCCCCTCTCCCCCGACAATGAGAAGAAAGAAGGGGAAGTAGCGAAGGCCAAGGCCTTCCCCTCCGCCAAGCTCCCGCCGAAGAAGCGCTCCCGCATGTGGGCGGACAGCGAGGACGAAGATGACGACGAAGAAGGAGAAGAGGAGGAGGAAGATGAATCTTCCTCTTCCGCCGGGTACCCGCCAACCAAGCGCTTCCGCTCCTGGGCGGACAGCGAGGACGATGATGATGACGAGGAGGAAGAGGCTCCGGCCACGGGCTGGGGTAGCAGCGACGAGGAGCTCCCTGGGAGCAGCGCCGACGACATCGACGGCGGTGACGACGAGGACAGCGACGACTAGTAGAATAGGACTAGTAGTAGCAGTGCACTAGGCACTAGATCCCTCTTTTGAGAGCCATCGGCTCTTTCTTGTAAAGCCGCTCCTCTGAATTAATGAAATCGGTCTTTTGATTCAGCCTTCAATTATTCCAATTTCATTCCTTCCGCCTGTCATGCCAAGACCGATAGCAACGTATCGGATCTCTCTTCTTTTGGACGCCCATGAAGCCGGACTCCCATGTCGATTAGCTCATAGGCCAAGAACTTCTCAACTTCAGGCTGCGATTTGGTGTCTGATCATAATTTTTCGCAATCCCTTAGCCGATGACTACTCATCGGCTATTTTGAGAATCTAGTCCCTTTCCTCCTCTTGCAGCGACAGAACGGTCCAAACTTGCAAAAAACCGACGGCCTCCTACCCCGATTCAGAGGAGATCACAATGCAGGGCCAGTCGATGCGACTCCAATCGGCTCTCCAAAACAGAGCAGCCACCAGGCCAGCTGCCCCCCGAGTCTCAGTCGAGGCAAGAACGGTAATGGATCAGCCGAATGTGCCGCCTATGCAGAGTTAGCCGATTTCAACAAAATCGGCTCCCCAAAGCAGAGAACCTTCAGGGTGAGCTGCCCCCCGAGTTTCTTCAATCTACTTTTCGCACCTTGCAGGTCGGATCGGCTCCTTCCCTGCACTGACCGTCGATGTCGATGTGAACTTTGAGCATATAACCAGCCGGTCTGGCTTCGCTTCTTAGTTCTGAAGTCGATGCCCTTGCATCGGCTGAAATTTTTTTTTTATTTGGCCGATTTTTCTTAATCGGCCCCCAATGTTTCACTGCACGCATGTTTGCACGTGTTTATCTGCACATGTTCATCTGACTATATGCCCCCCGAGCCGAATCTGCCAAATGACTGCAGATATCGGCTTTCATGGTTAGTCAGGGCACTGCACTTGCACGTCGGCTTCGTAAAGATTCACGATGACTTTCATCTGCCGACGTGGCCGCTGCCTAGTAGATCGTTGCTGAACACAAGCAGAAAATGTGCAGAGGATAATTTTGGCCGATTGCTGGAATCGGCCTCCACATTGCTTGTTCGATGAAGGTTTTGTAATGTTCCTCCATAAATTTTTTGGGGCCGATCACAAGGATCAGCCTCGCCCGGTTTGCTCATTGGTTTAATCTTGCTACTCGGTCAGGCTGGATAAAACCAACCCAACCTCTGACTTGATGCGCCTGCTGTCGTCCACCTTGAGTGCATCGTATAATCGTGGAGTACTAAGCTCTGTCGGCAAGACGAGCACCATGTTTGTGCCAGCCGATGTTTCATCATCGGCTTTCCTTTGTTTGGGACGCCACTCCATTCTCCGCGGACGACCCTCTTCATCCAGGGCTCGCTGAACCTTTGCAGCCAGATCAGGCCGTGCTTTCCTTAGCGTATGCAGGTATAACCTTTCGGCTTCCTCCAGACCGCGCAACCGCTGAACCCTGCGTTTTTGTGAACGGCTGAGTCCGTCAGGGCACCACCTTGGACGGTGGTACCTGTCTTCTTCTTCTGGTCCCTCGTCTTCGGAATCCTCAAGATCTGCCCAACGAGGTGCCTCAGCGCGTTTGCTCTGTGGCGGGAGAGGCCGTAAGCGCTCGAACACAGACACGTTGGCTGCCTCCTTCTTCTTCTTGTTGCATTCTGGGCAGTTGCCGATTGTGGGCAATCGGCTCATTCCTGAATCCCAGCAGTGTCTGAAGAAAGGGCAGTCCCAGTGTCTGTCGTTGTCAACTTGCTCCCTTGACCTGTCCGTGGCACGGCGCTCGTGCTCCTCCTCATCGTGATCATGCCGACGATGTCTTCTGGCTTCTCTAGCCAGACGATCTCCTTCATCATCATAGTTGGACCGTCGGCGCTGGTCATACTGACTCACATACTTGTTGAGGAGGTGATCAGAGAGAGGTCGTTGATATCTTATGTTCTTCACCTCTCCCTCTGTGACGTAGCGCTTGCCATCATGACGGAGCCGATCGCGTGGAGCGGCCTCCTCTGTGTCCTTGCTATGAGAGCAGCTGCCCTCATCTCCATCTTTGCCAGAGTGGTTCCCAGGTCCTACCATGTTGATGCTGAACGAGGGACCTGGCTGGCAACCCTCAGGGTAGGTGACTTCTACCATGTTAACGGCGGGGAAGGGTTGGGTGTCGACCTTCATGGCGTACTGGTTGAAAATTAGACGCCCCTTCTCTATCGCCGCTTGGATGTGCTGACGCCACACCCTGCAGTCGTTGGTGGCATGGGAGAGCGAGTTGTGGTATTTGCAGTACGGCTTTTCGTTCAGCTCTTGCGCCGTAGGGAACTTGAGACCTTCAGGAATCGTCAACTGTTTCTCCTTGAGCAGGAGGTCGAAGATTTGTTCAGTCTTGGTCACGTCAAAATCAAATCCCCTGGGCGGCCCTGGTGGCTTTACCCATTTGCAGGACACGGGGGTTCCTCCCCGAGTCCACTCAGCCACTGCTACTTCTTGGTCTCCCGCAGGAACTTCGTCTTCCTCTGCATCGACCAGGACTACTGCACGCTTGAACTTGTCTTGGTACAGTCCGGTGGCGCTGTTCATATGCTGATAGTTTCGAACCATGTGCGCCGCCGAGGGATAATCTGCTGGGGAGGCCATGTCCGTGAGCTGTGTTGCAAGGCCAGCTACCGCCAACTCGACTGCTTCCTTTTCAGTTATACGAACCGAATAACATCGGTTCCTAAGATTCCTGAAGCGCTGGATGTACTCTGTCACCGTTTCTCCGCGCTTCTGACGTAGTTGTGCTAGATCGGCAATGCTAGACTCGGAAGCCTCTGAATGGTATTGCATATGGAACTGTTCTTCCAATTGCTTCCAAGACTGGATGGAGTTTGCTGGCAAAGAGGTGTACCATCCGAAAGCCGATCCCGTGAGGGACTGTGAAAAGAGCCTCACGCGTAGCTGATCCGACACTGAAGCCGGTCCTAGTTGCGCCAAATATCGGCCGACGTGCTCGATGGAGCTGGAGCCATCTGATCCACTGAATTTGGAGAAGTCAGGGAGCCGATATTTAGGTGGCAGCGGGATCATCTCGTACTCGTCGGGGTACGGCTTGGAATAGCCGATTGCCCTTCTTTTCGGCACCATGCCGAACTGGTCTCTCAGTATGGTACTGATCTGATCCGCTGTGCTGGCTGCAGGAGTTGCACTCTGAAGATTCGCCGGGGTGGCGTACTTAGCCAGCCATGTTTGCTTTTCCAGCTCTGAGCCAACTGCAGGAGCTGGGCTCGGGAGTTTCGTCGGGGTGGCGTACTTAGTTAGCCACGTCTGCTTCTCAAGCTCTGTCGCTGACGTTCCTCCTGTTTTCGCCGGAGTCCCTGATGTTGTGGCCTGGTTTGAGAGTGCCCAGTTGCCACAATCTGGCACATACGTGCACGCGTATCCTTGAGGGATCTCCTTAGGCGCCTCAGCCAAGAACTGGTAGTCACTAGGGTCACCACCGATCTTGTAGACGACGAATGCCGGTGTAGCCGGCACTTCAGCTGGTGCTGCCAACGCATATGGCAGCGGTGGACGGGACTGGAGTGGCAACTCTCCTTGATGCGTCCCGAGAGCTGGTCCTGACGGCGAGTACTGGTGGCTCATGATCTCCTAGATCACGCGCAGAGTGACACGCTCCAACACGTTGACCAAGTTTTCAGAGTGGCGATGTAGCGAGTGAGCCACCAAGTAGTTGATCTCCTGCCGCAGGCCCCTGGTGCGTTCCTCCGACGGGGCAGAGAGGTCTATCCCATCGAGTGCACCTTGCGGTGAGAATCCCTTCCATCTGATGCCATGGGAACGGGTTCTCTGAAAAGAGCCGATGAGGTCGGCTTCGAGGGTGACCTTGATCTCGTCATATCTTTTCTTGAGCTCGTCAGGCAACTCCTCGTAGGTGACTGGCGTGCCGTCCGCCATCTCAGATGTAGATGGCGATGTGGTTGATGTAGACGATAGGTCCCACCGGGCGTGCCAGAATGTGTTGATTGCCAAAACCCACCGGCGGGCAGCGACGGTCAACACGGTAGAGCCGGGAAGAGCCTAGAGCTGCGGCTGGCTGAGACCCCTCCGAGCGACGGCCCGCAATGCTCTTCTGGTCACACGTCCGATGCGAAGTGCAAGGGCGTGCCACCTGACCTATACCTGGTCAGGAAGGTGATGGGGATGCCTCGCTTAGTTTCCTGCATGGCATACACGTAAACATTAAATACGAGCCTCGATCGGCTCTCAGGTTATCCTGTGAATCGGCTCAAAGAGCCGATCCACCCATGATTCGTACGGGGTGCACGAATATATGGTGATCCTGCTTGATCAAGATAAAGCTAATGAGATCTACGACGATTTAGGGTTTTCACCGCATAATCGGATCATCCTACTCCAGGTTGGGCCTCGCGGCCACGCACGGTGATCGTAAGCCGATCCTAAACAAGGCCTAAAAACCAACATGAAGTTGATCCTCGGAACATCCTGTTTAGGACTTGCGAACGCCACCCTACGTGCCGCTGGATCCTCCCCCCCTTTGTAAGGCCTAACTATTGCAGATATTAAACTAATCCTTGCATAACAAGGAGCAATCGTAACGGATCAGATCTACTAAATAATGATCAAGCGGGGTGCCGCCCCCACACCTGAGATAGGTGTGAGGGCGGCTAGACATGCAAGGGTTGCACTACGTAAGCATGTTATACGAAGAACTATGCTAACCCTAACACATCTATGATAACTACGTTGCTCGCCATCAAAGACGCTTCAGTACGAGCAACGCATGAACAACGTGGAGCTTGTGCTGCCTAGATCGCAAGATGCGATCTAGGCAGCATGTCGCTTACCTGATAGAAACCCTCGAGACGAAGGAGTTGGCGATGCGCCGAGATTGGTTTGTTTTGGGTTGAACATGAGTTGTTGTTTATTCCATAAACCCTAGATACATATTTATAGTCCAAGGGACTTTCTAATTCAGGTGTGCACCTAACCGTGCGCGGGTAAAACTCTATTTTCTAATCTAAGATACAATCTACTATAATTAAAGATACACGGGCAAACTAGCCCAAATTCTCCGTGCAAGGCCGCTTCAGAGATCTTCCACGTGTAATCTTCCAAGCCCATCTCTCCAACGGCCCACCTTCGGATTTGACCAAAATCTGGTGATAACAGTATTGCAGTAAATTGTATTCAATGTAAAAGAATGGACCGGGGTGCACAGTTCACTAGAGGTGTCTCTCCCATAAGATAAATAGCATGTTGGGTGAACAAATTACAGTCGGGCAATTGACAAATAGAGAGGGCATGACCATGCACATACATGATATGATGAGTATAGTGAGATTTAATTGGGCATTACGACAAAGTACATAGACCGCTATCCAGCATGCATCTATGCCTAAAAAGTCCACCTTCAGGTTATCATCCGAACCCCTTCCAGTATTAAGTTGCAAACATTAGACAATTGCATTAAGTATGGTGCGTAATGTAATCAATAACTACATCCTCGGACATAGCATCAATGTTTTATCCCTAGTGGCAACAGCACATCCACAACCTTAGAACTTTCTCACATCGTCCTGCATTTAATGGAGGCATGAACCCACTATCGAGCATAAATACTCCCTCTTGGAGTTAAGAGTAAAAACTTGGCCAGAGCCTCTACTAATAACGGAGAGCATGCAAGATCATAAACAACACATAGGTAATAGATTGATAATCAACATAACATAATATTCTCTATCCATCGGATCCCGACAAACACAACATATAGCATTACAGATAGATGATCTTGATCATGTTAGGCAGCTCACAAGATCCGACAATGAAGCACATAAGGAGAAGACGACCATCTAGCTACTGCTATGGACCCATAGTCCAGGGGTGAACTACTCACTCATCACTCCGGAGGCGACCATGGCGGTGAAGAGTCCTCCGGGAGATGATTCCCCTCTCCGGCAGGGTGCCGGAGGCGATCTCCTGAATCCCCCGAGATGGGATTGGCGGCGGCGGCGTCTCTGGAAGGTTTTCCGTATCGTGGCTCTCGGTACTGGGGGTTTCGCGACGAAGACTATATGTAGGCGGAAGGGAAGGTCAGGGGGCCACACGAGGGCCCCACACAACAGGCCGGCGCGGCCAAGGCTTGGGCCGCGCCGCCCTAGTGTGGCACCACCTCGTGGCCCCACTTCGTAAGTTCTCCGGTCTTCTGGAAGCTTCGTGGAAAAATAGGCCCCTGGGCGTTGATTTCGTCCAATTCCGAGAATATTTCCTTACTAGGATTTCTAAAACCAAAAACAGCAGAAAACAACAACTGGCTCTTCGGCATCTCGTTAATAGGTTAGTGCCGGAAAATGCATAAATATGACATAAAGTATGCATAAAACATGTAGATATCATCAATAATGTGGCATGGAACATAAGAAATTATCGATACGTCGGAGACGTATCAGCCCTACACAATGAATGGTGTTCATTATCAAACAAGAGTATATGTAGCACAAAGGAAGAGAACTTATTTATTATGTGATCAATGTTGAGAGTGTCCACTAGTGAAAGTATGATCCCTAGGCCTTGTTTCCAATACTGCAAACACCGCTTACTTACTGTTCTACTACATGTTTACTCGCTGCCATATTTTATTCAGATTGCTATTACCACTCATACACATCCATACTACTTGCATTTTACTATCTCTTCGCCGAACTAGTGCACATGTACATCTGACAAGTGTATTAGGTGTGTTGGGGACACAAGAGACTTCTTGTATCGTGATTGCAGGGTTGCTTGAGAGGGATATCTTTGACCTCTTCCTCCCTGAGTTCGATAAACCTTGGGTGATCCACTTAAGGGAAACTTACTGCTGTTCTACAAACCTCTGCTCTTGGAGGCCCAACACTGTCTACAGGAATAGAAGCGTGCGTAGACATCAGCGACTAGGGTTGGGGAGAGAGGAGCTAGGGTTTGTGTGTGAGGGACGATGCGAGAGCGCCCCTCTTTATAGGCCCGAGGGATGCGAGGGAGCAGTGGCGCTCGTTAATGCCGACACGGAGAGCTTGGCGCGATGAGACCTATCGCTGCGCATCTGCGGAAACTGTACCGTCACTGCGCGCCAATAACTTCCGTCGCGAGGTAGGCGATGGTTGGGTTTAATTTGAATGTGCTAATGACGCTTCGGGCCTGCCACTCCCCGCCTCGCTTCTCGCTCTGTCATGCGTGCCCGGAGCATCCCTTGTAGACTGGGGATGGGCTTGGGGTGCCGGACACCGTATTGGGCCACGCCGGACGGAAATGGTCTTTGGGGCGCGCCACTGGGTACGAAAAAAATGTCCGACGCATCCCAAAAACCTATGGAGACGCTTTGGAGTACGCGTCTGGAGATGCTCTTATATGCATATTTTTTCCCTACCTTAGGCCCGCCGAAACTAATATCTAGCCCATGTATATCGGTTTATATACATACGGTGTCATGTGACCAGGTAACCCTAACCCTAACCCTAACCCTCAAGGTGTCACGTGACCAGGTAACCATCACAGTTGTCTAACTACTGCCCCACGTCGTACATGATGTCTTGAAACCTGATGGCTGCGTACTTATCCGCTGGCATCGGACAACGGCGAGACGAAGGAATCGCTACGTCGGCAGGAATCTTGGTAATTAAGTGTGTTACACGCACCAGTCATCTTTGCCATCGCCGATGATATCGTGGGACTGTTTTAGTAGCCATATGTACAGAAATTACTCGTACAAGATAGCGCGGGCCATACGAGCCACTACAAGGTTTTACGTACATGTCAGATTTTTGATTTTACGCTCATGCCCCCGTTTATGAAGGGGTATGAAAAGATCTCCACCGTCCTTGTTTTTCTCGCAGCCTGAGTTTTGCCAATGGAAGTGATGCATATAGCTTTTTAATGCATGGTGTGGACATCTAGCAAGCCGTAAGCCACCATGATTGTAGATAGCTTGTGCAGTCGTCTATAGACGGGTGCATCTATAATCCATGTGCGTCTGTTGCATCTCCGCAGACGGTATGACCATCTGTGGATCTAGTAAGTAGACATATGGATAACCTATAAAAAAATGATCAGTTCTAATTTTATTAAAGGGATTTCTATTTTCGTGCCCTCAGGTCCTTAGTTGTGCTCAGTTTTCCCCAGCTCGTTAGTTTTTCCTCAGTTTTCCCCTCCCTCTAGTTTGAAACCCCTCGCAGACGCTCGGACGGGAGGGTTGCCGTCAGGTCAGAGGCCTTACCGTTACCGTTAATCTGACGGGTGGGGCTGCACAGAGGGCAGTTCCTCTCTGACCCGTCTCGTGCTGACAAATGGGGCCGCTCTATTGGGCTGCCGCAGCCAATGACCAGTGGGGTCATCTATTTTTCAGGAAAAGTCATATATTGCCGCTCTGAGGGGCTGCCGCAGCCAATGACCAGTGGGGTCGTCTATTTTTCAGGAAAAGACATATATTTGCCGCTCTGTGGGGCTGCCGCGGCCAATGACCAGTGGGGTCGTCTATTTATTTATAGAAAATCATATATTGCCGCTCTGTGGGGCCTCCGCAGCCAATGACCGCTGGGGTTGTCTATTTATTTAGAGAATATAATATAGAGCCGCTCTGTGGGGCCGCCTCAGCCCATGGCAGGTGACTATTTTCGTAGCTTAATTTAAAGTGACTCTTATGCTAAACATTGTGCATAATATATAGAAAATAGCTTGATCTCTAAATATATAGAAAATAGCTAGATCTCTAAAGGGGATGGATGCATGGCTTCACGTCGTCGTCACTTTCATCGTCAGTATCTTCGTCGTCTGAATAGTAGTACTTCCTGCACATTGTTCCGTCGAACACCTTCACTGTGAGCACATCATCGCCTTCATATTTGAAGTGTACGTAGCAGCCGAAATCCACACCGTGCGCGATGGCGAAATTCTCCCAGCCCTTGTCGAGATACATCCGGCCTTGTCCGTCAAATAGGACCTCCACGGTCCAGAGACGAGGACCGCAGTCAGCTGCTCGCAGATACACCTTAGCTGGCTCCTGGCCGTCAAGATAGTCCGCAAACTTTTTTGGGAGTGCCTGCAAAGAGATCGAGCGTCGATCGTTTGAAATTAAAGGTTTTTTAGAACATGCCCATAATTAATCACATGCATCATATATGTGGGAACGCATACGTACCTTCTTGACCAAAGGGTCTTCATAGATGACGATGAAGAACTCCTCTATGATCAATGGCAGTGTTGACGACGGTGGTGGTGGCAATGATGATGATCCACCACCCCGGCCGCCCCTTCCCCTTCCCCTTCCCCTTCCCCTTCCCCTTCCGTTCCGCGTCCGAGACGTGGAAGCCATGGCAATGGATGATCAAGTGTATGTGAACGAAGAAGAGAGAGGCAGAACCTATTGACACAAGGGATGGCCGTTGTGGGTGTTTATAAGGGAGAGATGACCGTTGTAGGGGTTTACACAATAAATTAAGGAGGAGGTGACCGTTGTGGGGGTTTACACAATAATTTAAGGAGGAGATGACCGTTGTGGGGGTATATATCTCAACAAAAAAGTAATGCGGACTATCTTGACGGAAATGGAACTTCGTGATATAGTTTATCATTTTACCGTAATGGCTACAACAAATCGTTGATGGTTTATCATTTTTTGCGTGAAAAGTAATGGCTACAAGAAATGGGTGATGGTGTATCATTTTTTGCGTGAAAAGTAATGGCTACAACAAAATCGGTGATGGTTTATCGTTTTTTGCGTGAAAAGTAATGGCTACAAGAAATGGGTGATGGTGTATCATTTTTTGCGTGAAAAGTAATGGCTACAACAAAATCGGTGATGGTTTATCGTTTTTTGCGTGAAAAGTAATGGGTACACGAAATGGGTGATGGTGTATCATTTTTTTTGCGTGAAAAGTAATGGCTACAACAAAATCGGTGATGGTTTATCTTTTTTGCGTGAAAAGTAATGGCTACAAGAAATGGGTGATGGTGTATCATTTTTTTTGCGTGAAAAGTAATGGCTACAACAAAATCGGTGATGGTTTATCGCTTTTTGCGTGAAAAGTAATGGCTACAAGAAATGGGTGATGGTGTATCATTTTTTGCGTGAAAAGTAATGGCTACAACAAAATCGGTGATGGTTTATCGTTTTTTGCGTGAAAAGTAATGGCTACAAGAAATGGGTGATGGTGTATCATTTTTTGCGTGAAAAGTAATGGCTACAACAAAATCGGTGATGGTTTATCGTTTTTTGCGTGAAAAGTAACGGGTACACGAAATGGGTGATGGTGTATCATTTTTTTGCGTGAAAAGTAATGGCTACAACAAATCGGTGATGGTTTATCATTTTTTGCGTGAAAAGTAATGCCTAAAAAGAGTTTATAATTTAGCTCGTGAAAAATAATGCAGAAAACCAAACTTTGGGTGAAGCTAACCGACGACAGAGAGAGAGAGAGGGTGGTGGCCCCGACCAGAGAGAGAGATAGGGGTTATCCTGCCCGTTAGATCATACGATCAACGGTCGGCGGGCACGATCCGCGTGACATGGGCTAGACCAATCAGGGCAATGTTGGGCGTCTGTGAGAGTTTGTGAAGAGAGAGGGCAAAACTGAGTAGTATCAAGAAACCAAGGGCAAGTGAGTAGTAAACAGACTAAGGGATTCAAATATGAGATTTAAAAAATGGAAAATGCGTGTTTTGTACAATGAAACCCATCTTGGCCTACCTCAAACTATTTGCAATACAAATCTACATGAGTGTGAAAATTATGGCCTCATTCAGACAAAGTATGTTTTGGGGAAAGCTGTTTTGGGTAGGGCTTATTATGGAAAACCATGCACCTTCATAGCTACTAGGTGATTTGAGAAGTGGTAATTTGTGGTGAAACTTGATTTATCTAGGATTTATCTATGATTTGAGAAGTGGCAATTTGTGGTAAAGACTCCATGAGTAAGTGCCACTCTTTTTCGGAATTTTTTGCACATTAAATAACTCATTTAACTAGTTAATCCCATTTGTTGACTCTCTGTTGACCAGCCACTTGAGGGTAAAACTGAGTATATTACACTAGCCAGTATTAGCACTCAAGGCGAAAACTGAGCACACGAAAAATGCTAGTATATGACTCGGGGGTATACCTGAGTATATCTAAATTTCCAGGGTTAGACCCGAGGACGCGTGTTGCGGTGCAGAAGTGGTAGACGTGCCTTTGTTGACGCGTGTCGTGGTGCAGACGTGCAAATAGTGGACGCGTAGGACGCCGGTCGCATTTAGGACGCGTAAGCCCCTCCCTCCCTCTGCACACAGTCGTCTCATTCTCGCTCACGCACGAAACCACCCCTCTCACGTCCCATCAACTTCTCCAAATCGAAAAAACCCCAACCGCCGTACGCACGCTACCCTGCCGGCGATGGAGAAGAAGAATGCGCCGGCGGCCGTCGCCTCCGAGCCCGTCGCCTCCGCGCCCGTCGCCTCCGAGCCCGTCGCCGCCGAGCCCGTCGCCGCCGAGCGCGTCGCCGCCGAGGGCGGCGCATCCAAGCGCGGCGCCTCCGTGAACTGGGCCTCTCTCTCGGCTGATGGACCACTTCACAAGATCGGCGAATGCTTACTGGCGAACGAGGAGTACGCCGACACCTACTCTGCTATGAGGCAAGTCTGTAGAAATTGGCGCTCAGGTTTGCCTGAGCCCGACGTGCATCTGGACGAATGGATCATGCTAGACCACGCCCTTCCACGCGTCGCTGAGTTCACCTTCCTCCAACTCGGCACATCACGCTACGTCACCATAGATCTATCGGAAGTTCATACAAGGTTCAAATTCCTCCATATCTACCTTTTTATTTTCAATCTTAAACATCTTAGTGCTGAATGTTATCTTTATCAATATATTTTAGATACTACTTCGTCGGCTTTTGCCGTGGCGTCATCGTGCTTGCCCAGAAGAACCCGCCGCACAAGATACGGCTTCTGAACCCACTCACAAAGAAATCGAACACTATGTTTGAGGCGCAGATGCCATCTGTTTTTCTGAATTCAGTCGCTGTAATCAAATCCCCGACTATGATCTTCGTTGCCGCACATTACCCGCCAGAAATTGGTTGGGTCGATGAGAGCACTCCAACTAAGGATATAGATGAAGATTGGGGAGAAGGAAGATTTTCGATCAAGAACCATTGTCTGCGTTGTATTACCCCGTTCAATGGTGAACTGTATGCAGTAGCTGCGGGCAATTTTGAGTCCGGAAGAATAGTGTGCACCAATGTACATTTGCAGCAGCGCACGAGCACTGTCAAGATGGAGACACTAATTTCATTTCCAGAACTTGGACATCAGAAGTTCTACCTTGTGAAGTCGGATGGTGATCTGCTGCTTGTGTTGTTGGTCAGCGTGGCATTGGTGGGCAAACCATTGGTGTACCGTGTGGACACTCAGAGCCGCTCTCTCCATCCGGTCAGTAACATTGGCAGTAATGCCTTCTTCGTGAATTATACCCGGTGTATCTCCGTCGACACCAGAGTGTACTCGACACTTCGACCTGGCTGCATCTACTACACGGATTTGGGTTATATCAGAGAGTACTCTCATGATACAAAGGCCTGGGATGAGTGGCCACTACGTGTGGATAGAATAGGAAACTACGGTATGAGAAATGAACACAGGCCATACCGTTTGGAGGATGTATTGGCCTCACACTGCAGACGGAAGGAGTTCAATGAATATTTCCTTGGGGTAATGCACGGCTGGAGCGACGGAGAAATATATGAGGAGGAATGAAGAACAAATTCATTCATCCTGGGGTATCCTAATCTTCTTGTTGTCCATACATTGCGTGCGTCTTGTATATTTTTCAGCTTAGTTTGTCGTGAACATTAACAACGTTATTGGCTGCTTTTGGCTGCTGTATGCAGTTTATGTATTATACTTAGTTTTCTGATTATGCTGTTGTGAATTTATCATATACTAGCTTCTAGATTTGCTGCCATATTGGGCAAAAAACAAGGGCCAAAAGGCATAAATAACCCTAGAGATTTGCTACTAGATTTGCTACTAGATTTGCTGCCATATTGAAGAAAGACAGAAATAGAAGCTTCTCTAGATTTGATACTAATTTGGTGAAAAAGACAGAGAGAGAAAGAGGGGAAAAGGTGCTCTTAAAAATGCCAATTTGGGCCGAGAGAGACAAAACCCAGCTCCTGCTCACGTGCAACCAAACGCTTCTCATCATGTCCCACGCGGTCCCTTTCTACCAGCCCCATACGACGCGGTCCCACAGACGACGCGGCGTAACACGTCAGCACAGAACGTCCAAATAAACGGATTCCTTCCGTCTGAGCTCCTTCTGCGGGTCTTCAGACAAAGGCTAGGGTAAAACTGAGGAAAAACTAAGGGGCTGGGGAAAACTGAGTACAACTAAGGACCCGAGGGCACGAAAATAGAAATCCCTTTATTAAAACCCATATCATTTCTACAGTCCCACAAAGCTCACACTAAAGTGCAAATGCCTATACAAATACAATATTTAGTTTTCTTTTCAACTACATTGAGTGAGTTACCAAACATAATAATAACATTAGCAAGTGGAGGAATAATGAAGGTAAAATGACCCCCTCACGAAATTAGACGAACAAAGGGACATACGAAAAAGAGATGGTTAATAGACTCCTCAGAGTTAATGAAAACACATTTCTTACAATCATTTCAATTCCTCTTCTTAGCTGGAGTATAACTTTGTGATGAATAAACCACATATATAAATATCTTAATATTTAAAGGTATTTTTATTTCTTTGATGTATTTTCTCAAACAAAGAAAACATGTGACCATTCATCATATCAGCGTACATAGATTTCACCGTGAAAGATCCCAAAGTTATAATAGTCCATATCTCAATTGTTATATTTGCCTTCATTAACACCAATTTTAACCAAGTTTTCCCATCTATTTTTATTTTAAAAACCCGAAATTCGATATTTAGATATATGATACCCCGTAAACACATAGGCAACTAAAATGTTTTTTCGTCGCATAATTATAGAGATGGGTCTCACAATATTATAAAGAGCTGGGTATTGATTTTCTAAGATTGTGTCCCCTAACCAGATATCCTCCAAAAAAACGAGTCATTTCACCATTACCTACGAAGGAACCTCTATTAAAGAAATCATCTTTGACCCCCATTAGCCCTTTCTAGAATTGAGAATCAAGTTGATTTAGCCATCACTTGTGACAACATCTTTTGTTTAACATATTTGTTATGCAGCAGCTCCTGCCACACACATTTCTCGTTTAAGGTTTATACAACCACTTATTGAGCAAACATTTATTTTTAATGTTGAGGACTTTAACCCAAAGGCATTTCAGTCGGCAGATGATATTTTTATTTGTGTTGGTCGCGTTGCAAGAAATAACGAGACCGATAGAAATCTAATCTTTTCCGAACCCTAGGTATCTCTGGAAAAGATAAGATGAACATCAATTAACTAATTAGAACGGAGTTCATAAGCACCAATCTATCTCTGCATCAGCTCTTTCTTGATGACTCCCAAAGAGAGTCTCCGGTGGGTTTCACTATTTATTTAATGATCTTGTACAATTTATTAGGACCTCGAAACGTAAGAGAGCCAGCTCTACATCTGAAAATTTGCTTATACTGCTCCTGCATCTCCTTGGCCTTTCCAAAGAAGAAAAGTTCAATCTTACGAAAATTAATCTTGAGTCGCAAGAGCTCTTCAAAGATACACAAAATTGATTTCATATCCACAGCCTTTTCTAGATCATGTTCCAGGAAAATGATTGTATCATCAGCGTATTGTAGTATTGAAACTCCTCCCAGAAGTAAATGTGGTATGAGTATACCTACTTGACCATCTTCTTTTCTCCTTGCAATTAGCACGAACAAATATCCATGACAATGTTAAAAAAATTATAGATGACAAGGGATCGCCTTGCCTCAATCACTTTCTAGTTTGGAACAATGTTAAATTTCGCTATTGACCTTAATTCCAATAGATCCTCTCTCAACAAAATGCGCAATTAAGTCAGACCTCTCATGTGCGAAACCATTCATGCGCAAAGTTTGCTGGAGAATAGGCCATTTGACTTTATCATAGGCTTTCTCAACACCTAATTTAAAGACGACGCCATCAATTTTCTTACGATGAAGTTCATGGATCGTTTCACGCAGCACCACAACTCCCTCTAGGATGTGACGACTATGCATGAACACGGTCTGAGTAGGCCTGATCATCTTTGGGGCTATCCACGTTATCCTATTTATTCCTACTTTTGTGGATATCTTAAAACTCTCATTAACTAAGTGTTGCCTGCCAAAACCCACCGGCGAGCAGCGACGAGCAACACGAAGAGCCGGGAGGCTTCCAAGACGGCTGGTGGGCCCTGGTCCCTCGGTCGACGGCCCGCAATGCTCTGGCACACGTCCTGACGGTCGCAAGGGCGTGCCACCTGACCTATACCTGGTCAGGGAGGTGTTGGATCGCTTCGATTAGTTTCCTGCATGGTAGACACGTAAATATTAAATGAGCCTCGATCGGCTCTCAGGTTACCCTGCTCATCGGCTCAAAGAGCCGATTGACCCATGGTTCATGTTAGATCTTGCAATAACATGGGTGTCCCGCTTCATTAATATTAAGCTAAATCGATCTACGACAGTTTAGGGTTTTCACCATATAACCGGAACATCCTACACGTAGTTGAGCCTAGCAGATACGAAAGATGGTGGCAAACTAACCCTAAAAGAGGCCTAAAAACCAACATAGCGTCGATTCCCGGAACATCCCTTCTAGGATCGGTAAGCCATACCTAGCGCACTACCGGATCGTTCAACCCGTTTGCAAGGCCTAACCATACGGATATCAAACTAATCCTTGCAGAACAAGGAGCAACTATAACAGATCGAATCTACTAAATAAGGACGAAGCAAGATGCCGCCCTTACACCTAAGATAGGTGTAAGGACGGCTAGACATCGAGGGGAAGCATAGCTAAGCAAGCATATCAGAAGAACAACGATGCAAGCCCCAAAACATCTACGATAAATAGTGTTACTCGCCATCAACAAGGCTTCAGTACGAGTAACACCAGATAACGAATAAACTTGTACTGCCTAGATCGCAAGATGCGATCTAGGCAGCATGATGCTTACCCAGAAGAAACCCTCGAAACAAGGGGTGGCGATGCGCCTAGATTGTGTTTGTTGTGAACGTGGTCGTCCTCTTTCTCAATAACCCTAGGTACATATTTATAGTCCGTAGACTTTCTAATTCGGGAATAAACCTATCCGTGTAGGAGCTAAACTCTATCTCTTAATTCTAATCTACCATAATGTACAGATACACGGGTCATCTAGCGCAAACTCTCGTACAAGGCCGATTTAGAGACACTTCACGTGTATATCCTTCAAGCCCATCTCAATTACGGCCCATCTCCTGATTTGGCCAAAATCCGGTGATAACACATGCCCCCTGGTTTTGGTAATGATAATTTCAAAACCACTCTGTTTTTTCTTCGTAGGGTCATGTCGTGGTAGAGCAGAACCGCTTCAGTATCTTTCCATCATGATACCCTGTCTTCTCAACTCCTGCACGATTGATAGTTTTGGCACCACGTCCTCGAAAAGTGCTCAAGTATTAAATCTTCACTATATCCCCCTTATTTAACCGCATCGAGCAGTTCATCTCTTCATTCCCCTGCTCCGTACTAGCCATCGGCAAAAAACCCCCCTCTACAGCCATGTCTTCCTCGTCCTCCTCTACCTCATCGGATCTTTCCTCTCTGTCCTCTTCTTCTCGCGAGCCGACGCCGGAGTGGGGATCGTTGGCGGCGCACGACATCCTCGCCCCAACAACATGGGACAAAGAGGATCACGACTCCTCCGTTTGGTCCGAGGATGACAAGTCCTTGACCGACGGAGAAGACGACTTCTAGTTCCTCGTCGATGGGGAGCTGGAGGCGGAGAGCGAGGATGACTCCTTCTCCTGGGATGACTTCACCTCCTCCGACGAGGAGGAGGAAGAGGAGGAGGACACCTCCTCGTTCTCCGACGAGCCGCCGGCGAAGCGCTTCCGCGCCGGGTCGGACGACGACGACGATGACGAGGAAGAGGAAGATGCCCCTGCCGAAGGCTACGGCAGCAGCGACGAGGAGCTAGCCGGTAGCAGCGCCGACAGCAGCCACGACAGCACCGACGAGGGCAGCGACGACCCTTAGACTAGGACTACTAGCAAAGGACTAGTAGCAATCGGCTCTTCTTTTGTTCTTCTTGTCTTGAGCAATCGGCTCTTCTCTGTAAAAATCCTCTTTAGTAATGAAGAAAATGTTTCTATGTCAATTTCGCTTTCATATCACTTTTGCCGATTTTCAAAGCAAGTCAACGCACAAAGAGCCGATGGCAGCGCATCGGCCTTCACCACAAAACGCGAGTAAGGCCAAATCAGTTGCCCATTCAAATGGTAACCTGCAACCCTTATCTGAAAGAGCAAACTCAGATCCCCAAATCACCGCTCGAACAGACTCAAGTCACAGCCACGCGACTCTCAGATCTCGATCGCGCAGACCCAACTCCACAGCGAATCCAATGGCGGAATCATCCAACGCCAACACTACGGTCTCTGGCCTGAAGGTAATCCTCAACCGCTCCTCGCTATACGAGCACAATGTTGGAATTAACAGCAAACACCTGAAATAATGTCTCATTCCGTCATTAATTTTTAGGTTTCAGACATTCTACTGCCGCATCCTTCTCTTCCAAATTCTCTCTGTCTTGGCCCTCGTTCTACCGAGAGTCCCGCCCATTTGATTTCATGCGAGGCCAATAGGATTCCCTTCGTGAACCAGAATTTTGATCTAACTTCTTGGGCCGACTGCTTACGAGCCTGGCCTAATCCTCCTGAAGATTGCTCATGGTACAGTAGAATATCCAAGACCCACCAAGCCACTTGGGAAACCACAGGAATAGCCGATGCTTTAGCTTTATCACTGTCTCCACTTGAGAAACATGAAAACCTTCTGAAAACCATCGGCTACTTTTGGTCTGATGCCTTAAACTGCTTCATGTTTGGCCATGGCCCCATGACACCAACCCTACTAGATGTGGCCATGATCACTGGTCTAGACATTGCATCCCCAAGCCCCTCTGCTTTTATGCTGCCGAAGGTTCCTTTCACACTCTCTTCCAAAACAGAGTGCACAAACTGGGGTGCTTACCTTCGACGCCACATGAAAAACAAAGGCCCTGTAACAGAGAAAGAACACACAACCTTCCTGAATTTCTGGTTGGAACACTTCATATTCTGTGGCCCTTCACTTGCTCCAACCAAGAACTATCTCTCCTTGGCCTATGAACTCGCCAGAGGCACGCAGCTGGGCATTGGCAAACTGTTCGTTGGAGAGGTCTATCGATATCTCCAACTAATGTCTGTCAAACTGTTTTCCCAAAAGACAGTCAAAACAGGAGGTCCCTGGTGGTTTATTCAACTATGGGCTCAACTGTACTTCCAGAATCATGTCCCAAACTTCCCGCCTTTGGCCACTTGCACATTTCCAGATATTAACGGGAAGCCAATCCGGTGCACCAACTACGACCAAGCTCTATATAGCCTTCCAGGTAGTAGACTGACCCTCAAGGAAGCATCGGAGTGGTTCAAAATTTTCCACCAAGGCCTGGACAATCCTCTCTTCTTTCCTTATACGGAGTCTGAAAATTTCGAAAATCCAGTCTCCTTCAGGCTAGACAGCTTTGCCGATGACGCCAGCACTCGGCAATTGTATTCCATCATGATCCGTCCCTGCTTCCTTCCAGTTGGCATGAGCACCTCAAACAGGATCATCAAACCTGGTTATGAGTCTTATCAGCCGGTCGTAGCAGCCCGGCAATTTGGTCTAGGGCAGCTGTCTCCTCATTTCTTCCTCCACCACTTAACAGAGAGCAGAGCTGATCTGCCCGATGTCCTCACGGGTCAGAGGTGTTACTCTTTCTTTGACACTCTAACCATCCCAATTCCTCACAACCTCTCTTTCACCTCATCAACCGATGGTTTTGAGACTTGGTGGTCAATGTGGAAGACTCATGCCTTCAGGAGAGCTCTGGGACCGTTGCTGAAACAACTTGATGCTGAATATGACGTCCCTGCAGAACAGGTACCACTACTCACAAATTTCTTGAAGTGGCTCACAATGATTTCTCTCCTTTTATAATCCTGCTCTATCTTCTTGCAGCAACAAGACGGCCCAGAACCTGTACATGATGACGGCTCCCCTTTCAACTTCCTCCCACCAGCTCCGGTGGTCCTCTTCTGCAAAAACTCACCACCCTTGAAAAAGGTCGTGATGCAGAGCCAGCCGACTTCACAAAAATTGGCTTCAAAGAGTAGAGCATCTTCTAGGCCAGCTGCCCCCCGAGCCTCAGCTAAGGCGAGAACAGCAGTGAGGAAAGTAGCTGCCAGGAAGACCTTGAAGCGCCAAAACCCTACTCCAGCCCAAGAAAATTTGCACGTAAGCTAACCCCTGCCTTGGCTGATTTCATCCTTCTTTCTAGGCTTCTGCAATCATGCTTGTATTTCTTTTACAGACTTCTACTGAAGAAAACTCCAGCGAGGGGACACAGTCCAGTCGAGGGGACTCGAGCTCGGGCAACTCTGGGAAAACCACTACGCAGAGCCAGCCAGACTTGCCACCGTCGGCTTCCAAGAAAAGGTCAGCTCCTGAACCTGCTGCTTCCCAAGCTCCGATCAAAGCAGGGCAGGGCGGATTACGCACGAAGAGCCGATGTATCAAGAGAGCTCGCAAGGAACTGATGACCCACAAGTATAGGGGGTGTATCGTAGTATCTTCGATAAGTAAGAATGTCGATCCCAACGAGGAGCAGAAGGTGTTGACAAGCAGTTTCGATGAAGGATTCACTGTAAATGCTCACAGACAAGTATTCAGGTAGTTTTGATGTAACAGATGAATAAAGTACAAGTAAGTAAAATGCGAGAGAAATAATTGCAGCGAGTGGCCCAATCCTTTTTAGCACAAAGGACAAGCCGGTTTGTTTACTTATAATGACCAAACGTTCTCGAGGACACACGGGATTTTAGTCTAGTGCTTTCGCTACATATGGCTAATTAATCTTCATTGTTATGATAAGTGTTGTGTGGGTGAACCTATGCTAATGTACTGCCATTCCTAGGACTAATACATACTTGTGATTATACCCCTTGCAAGCATCCTCAACTACAAGAAAGTAATTAAGAATAAATCTAACCACAGCCTTAAACTCTGAGATCCTGCTATCCCTCCTGCATCGATATACCAACGGGGTTTAGGTTTCTGTCACTCCGGCAACCCCGCAATTGGCAAACGAGTACAAGATGCATTCCCCTAGGCCCATAAAGGTGAAGTGTCATGTAGTCGACGTTCACATGACACCACTAGAAGAATAACACCACAACTTAAATATCATACCATTGAATATTATTCAACCATAGTTCACTACTAGCATTTAGACTTCACCCATGTCCTCAAGAACTAAACGAACTACTCACGAGACATCATATGGAACATGATCAGAGGTGATATGATGATGAATAACAATCTGAACATAAACCTTGGTTCAATGGTTTCACTCAATAGCATCAATAACAAGTAGAAATCAATACCGGGAGAGTTTCCCCTATCAAACAATCAAGATCAAACCCAAATTGCTACAGCGGTGACGATGTCCAGCGGTGGAGACGGCGGTGATGATGGTGGAGATGATGGTGATGGCGGTGGAGATGATGTCCAGCTCGATGACGGTGACGATGGCGTCGATTTCCCCCTCCGGGAGGGAATTTCCCCGGCGGATTTCAGCCGCCGGAGAGCTCTTTTCTCTCTGGTGTTCTCCGCCCCGCAGAGGCGGCTGTAACTCTTCGTGAGGTACCCTCTGTGGCTTAGGTTTTCGGGACGAAGGGTTTCGCGAAGAAAAGGAGGCGAAAGGGGCTGTGGGGCCCCCACACCACAAGGTGGCGCGGCCAGGCCATGGGCCGCGCCGCCCTATGGTCTGGGCCCACCTTGGGTCTTCTCGGCTCCCCCTTCTGGCTTCCTTCGTCATCTGGAAAAATAGGATTTTTGGTATAATTTCCTTCCACAGTTGATCTTCCGAAATATTGCGTTCTGACGGTGCTTTTTCCAGCAGAATCCTGGCTCCGGTGCTTGATCCTTCAATAATGATGAAACATGCAAAATAGATGAAATAACATAAGTATTGTGCCCAAACATGAAATATATCAATGAATAACAGCAAATTATGATACAAAATAGTGATGCAAATTGGACGTATCAGGAACCGCAAACCTCTTCATCAAACTAGGAGGTTTTGGATGTAATTACTTTACATATTCTCCTTGGCTCATGTTTCATGCTAACCTGTTGCTGTTCTTAACGGCTAACCACTTCCTCTGCAGACCGATGACACCTCGAGTGGGGAAGTCGAGGAAGTATTGCTGCCATCCACCACCCTGGACCTAACAACTCCTGACAGTGTAGCTGACAAGGCTGCCACCTTGGCCAAGCCCATAGCAGAAACACAAGAGCCGATCACCTCTTCATCGGCTGTCCCTCTGGTCTTAGGAGAGGTACACTCCCTTTCCTTAGCTCTGACTTTCTCTTTTGCTGCATACTGACCTTGTTCTTGTTGTTTGTCAGGGTTATGACCTCTCAAACCTGCTAACATTCGACCCTGAATCCATCGAGCCAGCTACGTCTAAAGCAAGTGCAGAGTCAGGGCCCAGCGCTACACGTGATCAACTCCAGCATCTCAAGGCTCTGCTGTCCTCCTCAATTGAGACATTGGTTGAAAAACCCTGAAGAAGTGAAGAGCATCCTTGAAGACGTCCAGCTTCATCTCCCGGTGACGTTGCAGGTGAAACTCTGGCCAGTTGTGACTCTGTCTGCCTACAGGTCAAGGGTGAAATTGGCTCGTCAGAGGATCGGTCTACGCCATGCCCAGCTTCCTTTGAAAGCCGATATTGCAGACAAATGTCAGCGGCTTAATGAGAAGAAAGCAACTCTGGATGCCAAAACTGACACCTCTATCAGTACTGCTGAACTTGAGACCTTGCGAAAGGAGTTGGAGGACCTTGAAGAGAGGGTCCGGGCAACCAAACAGCTCATCCAAGATAAGGAAGCCCTAATTGCCCACTCCCACGTGGAAGCAGAAGGTCTCAAAGCTGAGCTGAAGACTGATCTGGCCGAAATACGCGCCCTGAACAAGCAGCTGGTGACAGGCAAGGACGAAGACGATGATGCCGAGATCGCTGAGGTGGATCGTGTCCGTGCTGACGCCCTCCATGCTCTTGAGGCATTCCTTCAGTAGAGCTTCTCTATGTACCCTGATAACTGCTCAATTGAGCTTGTCCCCTGCTTGTAACAGTTTATACCTCTTGAGTCGATGGCTGCACATCGGCTTTTTATTCTAAAGTCGATGTCTGTGCATCGGCTGTACTTTGTCTCCCGTTGTTTTTGTTTTTTTTATTTGGCCGATTTCATGTATCGGCCCCCATGTCTCACTGCCCATCATCCCATATACTTGGGAAATGTTTCTTGCAAATATTTCTTGCGATGCTGGTCGTTGACAACCCCTGGGAACGTACTTCATGGCCTTGGATCTCATCCATCTAGGTGCCCCCCGAGCCGAATCTTTCAAGTAATTGAAGATATCGGCTTTCTAGTAATCCAGTTCCAGGAATTGTACCTGAACATCGGCTCCACCTGCCAGCTTGATGTTGTGCTTTATTCTGGCTACGTGACATGCTTGAGGTGAGATTATTGCTTTTTATTTTTTGGGGCCGATCGCAGGGATCGGCCTTGCCACGTACGTCTACTGACTTTGGTCTTGCTACTCTGTCAGGCCGGTGGATAAGACCAGCCTCACCCCGTTTTTTGACGCTTCGATGCGCTCACAACCGTCCAAACTGATTCCAGAGATCGGCTCTTGATCGTCTGCATCCCAAATGTTCATGCCAGCTAGTGAGATCTCGATCGAGTCATCTGCATGAACGACCTCCACTTCATCTCCATCCCACTGTATCAGGCATTGGTGCATCGTGGATGGAATGCAGCAGTTGGCGTGAATCCAATCCCTCCCTAGCAGGACAGCGTAGGTGCTCTTGCTGTCGACGATGAAGAACGACGTAGGGATGGTTTTCCGGCCTACGGTTAGATCTATGTTCAGAACGCCTTGTGCTTCTGATGCTTGGCCGTTGAAATCGCTTAGTGTGACGTTGGTCTTGATCAGATCTTCGTTAGAGCGTCCCAAACACCGTAGCATGGAGTATGGCATTATATTGACTGCTGCTCCCGTGTCGACCAACATCTTGTTGACAGGCTGCCCGTTGATATAACCTTTTAGATACAGGGCCTTCAAGTGCCTGTAGCTCCTCTCTCGTGGCTTCTCAAAGACAACTGGCCGTGGACCGCAGTCAAACTGTGCTACTGGCACTTCTTCAGTTCTTGGAGCATGAAACTCCGACGGCAGTATGAACACCATATTTGTGTCAGCCGATGCCTCTGCATCGGCTTTTGTCTGCTTGGGGCGCCATTCTTTCTTCTGTGGACGCGCCTCCATCTCCAAAGTCTGCTGAATTTTCACGGCCAGATCGGGCCGTGCTTTCCTCAACGTGTACAGGTACTGCGCTTCGGCTTCCTCTAAGTTACGTAGCCGCTGAACCCTACGCTTCTGAGAATGACTGAGTCCATCAGGGCACCACCTTGGCCGGTGGTACCTATCTTCTTCTTCATCTTCTGACTCCTCGAAGTCTTCATCTCGGGATGACTCAGCTCCTCGGCTCTGAGGTGGGAGAGGCCCTAGACGCTTGAACACTGACACCTCACTTGTGCCCTTCCTCTGCTGTCTACATTCTGGGCAGTTGTCGATTGTTGGCAATCGGCTCATTCCTGAGTCTCAGCAGTGCTTAAAGAAAGGACAATCCCAGTGCCTGTCCATGTCCTCCAGCTCTCTTGATCTCCCTTTGGCGCGACGCTCATATCCTTCATCGTCTCTATCATATCGACGATGTTTTCTGTTGTCTGCACCAGACCGACAATATCTGTCGTCATCGACGTCGTACCGCTGGCGTCGGTCGTACTGGTACTCATATTTGTTAAGGAGATGCGCTGAGAGTGGTCGTTGGTACCGCACGCTTCTCACTTCTTCCTCGGTGAGGTACCGTCTGTTATCATATTGGGGCCGGTCGCGTGGATCGGCCTCCTTCTTATCCTTGCCACGGGAGTGACTGCTCTCCTCTTTATCTTTACCATGGCGGTCTACAGGCCTTGCCATGTTGATATCGAAAGAGAAACCCGGCTGACGCTTCGTGGCATGGTTGAGCTCCACCATGTTGACGCCAGGAAACGGTTGCATGTCCACTTTCATGGCAAACTGACCGAAGATTAATCGGCCTTGTTCTATCGCCATTTGAATCTGTCCACGCAACACTTTGCAGTCGTTGGTGGCGTGGGTGAACGTGTGATGCCATTTGCAGTATGGTCTCCCGTTCAACTCTTGCACCGTAGGGATTTTATGGCCTTCGGGTAACTTCAGCTGTTTTTCCTTTAGCAGCAAATCGAAAATCTGCTCAGTTTTGCTTATATCAAAGTCAAACCCTTTCGAAGGCCCTGGTTGCTTTACCCATTTGCAGGACACGGGGCCTGCCCCCCGATTCCATTCAGCCACGGCGACTTCCTGATCTTCTGCAAAGTCTTCAGCTTCATCTGCCTCGACCAGGCCTATCGGGCGCTTGAACTTGTCTTGGTACAATTCTGGGTGGCGCTGTTCATATAATGTTAACTTCTGAACCATGTGTGCCAGTGAATTGTACTCCACTTGGAAAGTCAGATCCTTGAGTGGCGCTGCGAGGCCTGCCACTGCCAGCTCGACTGCTTCTTTCTCAGTTAAACGAACCGAATAACATCGGTTCTTGACAGTTCTGAAACGCTGAATATACTCAGGCACCGTCTCTCCCCGCCTTTGCCGCACCTGTGTCAGATCGGCAATGCCAGCTTCGGTAGCTTCTGAGTGGTACTGTACATGAAACTGCTCTTCCAGTTGCTTCCATGTCCGAACTGAATCTGGTGGCAACGAGGTGTACCACCCAAAAGCTGGACATGTGAGAGATTGCGCAAAGAACCTTACACGTAGCGGGTCTGATGCTGAAACCATGCCCAACTGTGCCAAATATCGGCTCACATGCTCAATTGAGCTAGACCCTTCCGATCCACTGAACTTTGTGAAGTCAGGGAGCCGATACTTAGGTGGCAGCGGGATCAGGTCATATTCGTTGGGATACGGCTTGGAATAGCCGATTGTTCTCCTCTTTGGCATGATACCAAACTGGTCTCTCAGGATTGCACTGATTTGCTCCATGGTATGTGCTGCAGGGGTTGAGCTTTCATGACTCGTTCCGGTGGCATATTTAGCTAGCCACGCCTGTTTCTCAGCGTCTGCTCCGGAACTCCCTCCTGCTCCAGCAATCCCTCCTGCTGCAATCTGGTTCGTGTGCGCCCAGTTGTTGCAGTCCGGCACGTATGTGCACACGTATCCGTGTGGGATCTCTTTGGGCGGCTCATACAAGAATTGGTAATCGCCAGGATCACCTCCAACCTTGTAGACGACGTATGCCGGTGAACCTTGTTGCTGTGGAGCTGCAAGCGTGTATGGCAGTTGCGGCCTGGTGTGGAACGGTATTTCTCCCTGGTGAGTCCCTAGGGTAGGTCCTGACGGAGAATACTGATGCTTCATGATTTCCTGAACCACACGGAGCGCAACACGCTCGAAAGCGTTCACCAGGCTCTCAGAATGACGATGTAGAGAATGAGCCACCATATAATTGGTTTCCTGGCGCAGGGCTCTGGTGCGCTCCTCCGAAGGAAGAGACAGATCTACTCCATCGAGCACGCCTTCGGGTGTGAATCCTTTGAACCTAATGCCATGTGAACGGGTTTTTTCGAAAGAGCCGATGAGATCGGCTTCGAAGAGAGCCTTAAGCTCATCATACTTCTTCTTGTGCTCTTCAGGCAGCTCTTCGTACTTGACTGGTTCGCCTGACATCTCAGCTGCAGATGTTGACGTGGTTGTTGCAGATTGTCCCACCGGGCGTGCCAGAATGTGTTGCCTGCCAAAACCCACCGGCGAGCAGCGACGAGCAACACGAAGAGCCGGGAGGCTTCCAAGACGGCTGGTGGGCCCTGGTCCCTCGGTCGACGGCCCGCAATGCTCTGGCACACGTCCTGACGGTCGCAAGGGCGTGCCACCTGACCTATACCTGGTCAGGGAGGTGTTGGATCGCTTCGATTAGTTTCCTGCATCGTAGACACGTAAACATTAAATGAGCCTCGATCGGCTCTCAGGTTACCCTGCTCATCGGCTCAAAGAGCCGATTGACCCATGGTTCATGTTAGATCTTGCAATAACATGGGTGTCCTGCTTCATTAATATTAAGCTAAATCGATCTACGACAGTTTAGGGTTTTCACCATATAACCGGAACATCCTACACGTAGTTGAGCCTAGCAGATACGAAAGATGGTGGCAAACTAACCCTAAAAGAGGCCTAAAAACCAACATAGCGTCTATTCCCGGAACATCCCTTCTAGGATCGGTAAGCCATACCTAGCGCACTACCGGATCGTTCAACCCGTTTGCAAGGCCTAACCATACGGATATCAAACTAATCCTTGCAGAACAAGGAGCAACTATAACAGATCGAATCTACTAAATAAAGACGAAGCAAGATGCTGCCCTTACACCTAAGATAGGTGTAAGGACGGCTAGACATCGAGGGGCAGCATAGCTAAGCAAGCATATCAGAAGAACAATGATGCAAGCCCCAAAACATCTACGATAAATAGTGTTACTCGCCATCAACAAGGCTTCAGTACGAGTAACACCAGATAACGAATAAACTTGTACTGCCTAGATCGCAAGATGCGATCTAGGCAGCATGATGCTTACCCGGAAGAAACCCTCGAAACAAGGGGTGGCGATGTGCCTAGATTGTGTTTGTTGTGAACGTGGTCGTCCTCTTTCTCAATAACCCTAGGTACATATTTATAGTCCGTAGACTTTCTAATTCGGGAATAAACCTATCCGTGTACGAGCTAAACTCTATCTCTTAATTCTAATCTACCATAATGTACAGATACACGGGCCATCTAGCCCAAACTCTCGTACAAGACCGATTTAGAGACACTTCACGTGTATATCCTTCAAGCCCATCTCAATTACGGCCCATCTCCTGATTTGGCCAAAATCCGGTGATAACACTAAGAAAATAGGGCGATGCTGCTGGATTTGGACCACATCCTCTTTCTTAGGAAGCAAAGTAATAATTCTGAAATTCAATTTATACAGTGCTAACTATCGCTTTTTTGTAGCTGTGTAAATAAAGTTATCAGCTATTTCTTGATGACTTCCCATAAGTGGTAATAGTAAGCGAGAAACCCGTATGGTCCCGACGCTTTATTATGTTCCATTTGGAAAATAGCCTCCAAAACTTCCTCTTCGGTGAATTCAGCTATGAGGAAGTTGTTCTCTTTAGAAGCCAACTGTGGGATATCAACAATTACATCCTCTTGCTCCTCTCAGCCGCCCCACCCTTCTCGCTTCTCCTGGGTAGCCCCCCTCACTCCTCCCTTATCCCTTCTCCCATGTCACCAGCGCAGTGGCTGCTCGATCCGGATGGCAACAACCGAAGCACAAGACCTCCCTCTTGTGGCTCGCTTTGTCGTTGCCACCGCCAGCATCACCGATGGTAGGCGGCACCCGGTCAGCAAATACGAAGGGCTATGAGGCGCATCGGATGGATCCTCTCTGGGAGGAGGTGAAGCTCCGGTGGGTGCGCCGTGGTGGCGCTCTTAGTGATGGACGTTGGCGATGGGCTGGCGACGGGATGCGTCGTCCTTGACTACAGATGAACAATATCGCAACAATCTCCCTGGGTCGATCTAGGCCGCGTGGGCATGATCTGGGTCAAGCATGCCATGGCTGCTGCATGTACCTTGTTGGCCCTGGGCGATGGTTGGCAGTGTAGTGACAGTGGGCACCGCGTGGCTCATGTGTCACCTGTGCGCCCTCCGTTTCCTATTATTGCGGTGGAGGTTCTGAATGTCCTTCGTCGTTGTTGGGTGGAGGATGACAGCGTGGCTTCCTTCGCATCGAAGAATAAAGGTGGCGGTCCTAGGGTTCCTTTTGCGTCAAGACGAAGATCTATTGGATGCGTCTCCTCCTTGATCTGGCCGAGTGTCAAGTTTTGAAAGGCTCCGCTGCCTTCATTGGGCGACTCATGCATGGAGATTGCTGGATCAGATTGGATTTAGTCGTGCATTCTCATATTTTTTCCAACCGTTTGGTTTTACGGGGGAACGGCGCCAAGCTCTAATGTCTATTGTCATCATGGGACACGTCTTTTAAGTTTCAAGGTGAAGTTAGAGGAGGAGAATGGCATGCAAACCGAGTTTTGAGGACTAGTACTAGGGGTTCGAGGCCTTGCGTCGATGGTGAACTTGCTTGATGTTTCGGGCTTCATAGCAGCAACATGCGAGTGGGGGCATCAACACAAGAGAAGATCAATGTCATACCTTTCATGGTGAAAATCTAAGTTCTCAACCTTATGTAGTTGTGTCTGGCAATGACCTTGTTGAAAGGCATTATTTTGGGAGGGGAATTTTTTTCGGGTGAAAAACTAAGATCTATGATTGGGCGACGATACGTGTGTGCACTGTTTCCTTCTTCGAGGCGTCGCTTTTGAACAACTTAGACTTTAGGTGTTGTCTTGGTGGTGTTTGTGCTGCTGGAAGGACATGAACATTATAGTGGGACATTTTATTTTAGCTTCTTCTTATTTTTCGGTTGTATTGCATCCGTACTATCATTAGGGTATAGCGGGGTTGCAGAGGCTGAGTGTAATTGATATCCGGGATATTAATATTTTTTATCGAAAAAAACTACATCCTCTTGAATATAGTAAAATTATTTTCATACAGATATGTGGTCCTCAAATTAGCGATTTTTTAATAATACGAATTTATTATTTATTTTCAGGAATAGCACGCGTTTTCAAAAAATTCTAATTTTGTGACTCGGTCGGTCAGCAGTTGACCGATCAAATATTAAAAGACCGACCGGGTGTCGGCCACCGGCCGGTGCTGCCACGCTAGATAACAACACTAATTGGTCAGTAGCCGGCCAATTGGTCAGTAGCCGACCAATTGGTCACCGACTGACCGGTCTAGGTTTAGGGTTAGTAGGGTTCCTCTTTCGCAAATATTTTCGGGGTGATATCTCCCTCCCACCATCTCCTGGTAAATATTTCCCCGCCCGTATCTCCCGCCACCACTCTCCCGCTATTTTTTTGCCGCCACAGATCTCCCGCCATATGTTCCCGCCACCGCTCTCTCGCCATTTTTTTGCGGCCACAGCTCGCCTGCCATATTTTCCTGCCACGCTCTCGAATTTTTTTCTATAAAAGCAGGGATCGACATTCTTCGCTGCAGAAGTGTTTCTATCTCTCTTTTTTTTCCTGTTGGCTCACCTTTAGCCATCATGAGTGTGCTGTGCTCTGACCAGGAGTTTGGGCCGGTGAAGATGAAGGCTGCAAGTTTGCCCCCGGGTGTGACTGCAGAGCGGTGTTGGTGCGGCCGTCTTGCTAAGGTTAAGCAGGTGGAGGATTTCTCTGATTGGTTCGGCAAGAAAATTTTCATGTGTGCGAACTATGATCATGATCCACCCCCAAGTTCAGCTTCGTCGTCCACCAGGCCGCCGGTATGTTTTGACAAAAAAAAATTTAGGCATATTTGCGGGTCTTTATTTTTCTGGTTTAATGTTACTGCTTGTGTTGCAGTCTCCCCGTCTCTGTGCAAATTGTTTCACTGGATAGACAATGACTAGCCGAATTGGGCGCGCAAGGAGGTTGAGGAGAAACACCGGCGTGCATGGAAAAGATTCTTTGATGAGAGCCGTTGGGAGAAGTCTCGAGCTAATGAAAAAGCAGATCAAGAGAGGCAGATCTAGATCTAGAACACCGACTTGCATGGATAAGGTTCTTTAATAAAGAACTATTTGCGAAAGAGGAACCCTACTAACCAAATCATCGGTCGTTAACAGGTCAATTGACCAATTAGTGCTGCCATCCAACGGCCGACACCCGTCGGTCTTCTAATATCCGATCGGTCAACTACTGACCGAACGAGTCATAAAATTGGAATTTTTTTAAAAATGCGTGCTATTCCTGGAAATAAATAAAAAATTCACATTATTAAAAAAAATCGCCTCAAATTATGGTCTCTGTGTACGGCACCAAAGTGGGCGGTTTTCACTTGCTGGGATAAGGGGGGAGGGTAGCTAGGAGAATGGCGGCACCGTGACCGCCGTTTCGATTCGTTGAAAAATATATTACACGGCGTTTTCACGGTTTAATTGGCCTGGCTGTAAGCTTTCATGTTTGCTTCCCCGTTACACTCACTCAACCGCCTGGTTGAATGGGCGTAAGAGCATCCCCACTCGTTGGCGCTCCCCACGCCCAAATCCGGCGAAATTTTCGTCCGGATTGGAGGAAGATTTGGCGTGGGGAGGAGTAGTTTCCCAGTCGTGTGCTCCCCAAGCGGCGTTTCTCGGGGAAAAAGAGGATGGCTCGGGGAATCCGGACGAAAGAGGAGACACGTGGGCGTGGGCGGTTGGTTTAGCTTCATCCGGAGTCCCCGGGAGACCCCCGGGAAACCGAGGATGGCATGGGGAGTCCGGACGAAAATAGGCTCAAATCCGGACCAAAACGAGGAACCGGGGGCCTGACTGGGCCGTTTTTCACCGTCCGGATGAAAAAAAGTGGCCGTGGGGGTTCTGCGGGGAGACGAGTGGAGATGCTCTAAGATGGGTAGCTGCACCAACGCAGACGGCGATGTGAGATGTGCTAGTAACCGCGTATGCATGAGTGCACTTGTGTTTGGTAGCCAACTGAATCTTCTCCATTGGTTTATCTTGTCGAACGATTCATCTCTTATCTACGGATCATCCACCACGACAAAAAGTTACCCAACCTTTTGTTGCTATTGTACTTCTGGAAGGCGCACTATCCTCTCCATTCAAAAACAAGTATCGAAGATTTACCTAAATTTACATGTGACCGTACAATATATGCGAATCTAGATGAATCTACCTCGCTTATTCCAAAGAAGTACTAGTCACTAAATTTGTCACTTTGATTGGCAGGGATAACCAGGGCGCAACTAGCTAGGCTAGTCACCATTACTAGGCCGAGTGGCCGACCTCCATAAAATCAAAGATCTTCGGGCGAGCAGGCCTGCTTGCCCGTGCGCGTGCGAGGAGGCGTTCAATCCGACTCATCAAGTTGCAATAGTGGATGTGTCGATCGAATCTTGTAGGTACAATGGAGAATTGTGGATGATCGGACATGGTAGTCAAGCCCACTTGGTAGAGGTAGAGAGCGAGTCAAACAAAGACGGGGCACTGTGCACCCAAGTCGTCGGCGTGCCGGCGCCAGTGGCAGCGCGCGAGTACATCAGGCGCCCAGTAACAGTACTACGGAGTACTATTTCGGGAGGAGCGAAGTCAGCTGACCGCTGCCGGCAGGGCAGGGCAGGATAGTGGTGGATTCCAGTCTATATTGCACGGCATGTTTCAAACAGCGAAGCTAGCGACACTACAGGAATGGCGACGTACGCCGAGGGCCGTGGCATACGCCGACGGCCAAATGTCGGGGCCGTCGGCGTATGGCCCGGCACGGCCAGCCAGCGAGTCTCACCCTCGGCGCCGTCGGCGTAGCGAAGTCTACGCCGAGGGCAGCCCTTGGCATATGTTTGGTCCTAGGCGTAGATAGGGCTACGCCGACGGCCACCCTCGGCCTCGGTGTAGACTATTTGTCAAATTTGTCTAATTTTGTAAAAATCATAACTAATTCATATGATGTCAGAAAAATGCGTATAAGGTATCAAAATGTTCAGAAAAACATCCTCTATCCGTTTATGTCAAAATCATGCATATTTGAATCATGTATATCATGTTAATATAGTAACAATTCAAACACTTTCTTATATGTCATCGGGTTCCCGTTTTGGCCAGATGGCGATTAAAACGAAGTCAGAAAATCCCGCGGAGCCGCATGGCGTCATTTTATGTGTCCTAGTAACCACTCCAAAAGACGGAATTGGGATACGGCAGTTATTTTAGAACACCCTTCACAAACAGAGGTATCAAGTCCGGAGTTCTATGACTTTTAGGGGAAATGAGTAGGAAACGGTCCGTGACACCGCATAGTTTGTCGGAACGAGGCCATATTTGGCACGTGCGTGGTCCCTGGGATGGGAAGCAATGCCCCGGAAGAGGATTTCCAATCCGACCCATGGCCGATGGTTTTTTCATTTTCGGGGTGCCAAAACGGGTTTTTTCGTGAACCAGCTACATGAGGCGTATTTTTGTATTGCGCGAGACCTCCGCGTAGTAGTAGGACACCGCCTCCGCACCACATATCACATGTCATATGTGCGTGCTAGCTATCTGGGAATCCCTGCGGCTTCCTGCTGTGTCCCGCTGAATCCGCTGGAAAGTGACCGGATTTGAACTAGGGGTACAGTTTCCGTCGCTCAATAAATTCTGGGAAAAGTGTTTTTAGGTCAACAACTCATCACTTTACGTGCTAAATTTTTTCCGTTTAGCACGATGGTGAACGGGTGCACCAGCGCGCCCGATACGGCCATACCGCATCTCCGTGGGGGCCCGTTTTGCCCGGATGGCAATTTAAACTAAGTTAGAAAATCCCTTGGAGCCACATGACGTCATTTTATGTGTCCTAGTAACCACTCCAAAAGACGGAATTAGGATACAACAATTATTTTGAAAAACCCTTCACAAACAGAGCTATCACGTCCGGAGTTCTATGGCTTTTAGGGCAAATGAGTAGGAAACGGTCTGTGACACCGCATAGTTTGTGGGAACGAGGCCATATTTGGCACGTGCGTGGTCCTTGGGATGGGAAGCAATGCCCCGGAAGCGGATTTCCAATCCGAACCATGGACAATGGTTTTTTCATTTTCGGGGTGCCAAAACGGGTTTTTTTTGTGAACCAGCTACATGGGGCGTATTTTTGTATTGCGCGAGACCTCTGTGTACTAGTAGGACACCGCCTCCGCACCACATATCACATGCCATATGTGCGTGCTAGCTATCTGGAAATCCCTGCGGCTTCCTGCTGTGTCCCACCGAATCCGCTGGAAAGTGACCGGATTTGAACTACGGGTACACTTTCCGTCGCTCAATAAATTCCGGGAAAAATAGTTTTAGGTCTACAACATATCAATTTATGTGCTAAATTTTTTCCGTTTAGCGCGATGGTGAACGGGTGCACCAGCGCGCCCGGTACGGCCATACCGCATCTCCGTGGGGGCCCATTTTGGCCGGATGGCAATTTAAACTAAGTTAGAAAATCCCTTGGAGCCGCATGGCGTCATTTTATATGTCCTAGTAACCACTCCAAAAATTGGAATTAGGATACGGCAATTATTTTGGAAAACACTTCACAAACAGAGCTATCACGTCCGGAGTTCTATGGCTTTTAGGGTAAATGAGTAGGAAACGGCTGAAAGGACACGGATGTCGCCTAGAGGGGGGGGGTGAATAGGCGATTTAAAACTTTTACGAGATGGGCTTAACAAATGCGGAATAAAACTAGCGTTTACTTTGTCAAGCCCAAAGCATATATACTATGGTTCACCAATGTGCACCAACAACTTATTCTAAGCAAGAGTTCACCTATGTGCACCAACAACTTATGCTAAGCAATACAAGCAAGTATGTGATAGCAAGATATATATAACTTCAAGCACGATGGCTATCACAAGGTAAGGTGCATAAGTAAAGAGCTCGGGTATAGAGATAACCGAGGCACGCGGGAGACGATGATTTATCCCGGAGTTCACACTCTTGCGAGTGCTAATCTCCGGTGGAGAGGTGCGGTTGCTTAGTGCTCCCGAACGCCACAAGAGGCTCACCTTGAGGTGTGGTTGCTCGATGCACACCAACGCCACAAAGGCCTCACCCCAAGATGCGGTACTCACACCACACACCGAACGCCACGAAGGCGCCTCACCTAAATCTCCGGTGACCCTCGCCACAAAGGCCTAGGTCACGGTTCCACTAAGGGATTTCCTTCGAGGCGGAAACCGGGCCTTACACAAAGATTGGGGCACACATCCACAACTTAATTGGAGGCTCCCAACAAATCGCCACAAAGGCCTAGAATCCGTCTAGGGTTCCAAGAACCCAAGAGTAACAACTTCCTTGCTTTCACCTCCACGAATCACCGTGGAGAACTCAAACCGATGCACCAAATGCAATGGCAAGAACACCACAAAGATGCTCAAGTCCTTCTCTCTCAAATTCCAACAAAGCTACAAAAGCTATTGGGGGAATAAGAGAGGAAGAACAAAGGAATTCACAAAGAACACCAAGATCAAGATCTAGAGAGTTCCACTCACAAAGAGATGGATTTGATTGGTAGAAATGTAGATCTAGATCTCCTCTCTCTTTTCCCTCAAATGGGGGCAAGAATCATGGAGGGATTGAGAGATAGAGCAAGCTTCTCTAGTTCAACAATGGAGGAGAGAGAGAGTGAGAGAAGCACAGCCCAAGGAGGAAGAAGGGGGTATTTATACCCCCAAGAAAATCGAGCCGTTTGGGCAAAAACGAGGCCGGATATTCCGGCCCAAGTTGGGGCCGGATTATCCGGGGCCGGATAATCCGGCCTCAGGGACAAAACCTGGACAAAATCCGGCCAAAAATCCGGCCCCTATCCAGAGCTGCTTTTCTTCCGGTCCTTAGACGATTTCGGGGGCCGGATATTTCCGAAATATCCGGCCCGGATAATCCGGCCCGGATATTTCCAAAATATCCGGCCTAAGAAAACTGCAGAAACACCAAAACTAAAACGGGCATAACTTTTGCATCCGGACTCCGATTTCGATGATCTTGGGCTCGTTGAAATCACAACAACGAGCTCTACAACAATATGCATAGAAACATCATAGTCCAGCAAAGGAGGATAGAAACAAATGAAGAAAGGTTTGACCTATCTCAAAAAGACATACCGGTAAAACCTCCAATCTTGAAAATGCAACAAGTTGCCCATGGAAAAACCATTCTCAATGAACTAGAGCTTGTCATGAGAATAAGCACAAGCTCTAAAACATCACATGGATAAGATCCAAATAAAACCAAGAAAGATGATGAACCAAACTCGAAACGCAACAAGTGATCTATGCGAAATCCGTTTCGATGAACTAGAGCTTGTCATGAGAATAAGCACAAGCTCTAAAACATCACATGGATAAGGTCCAAATAACAACCAAGAAAGATGATGCAAGGATGCAAAGGTTTGAGCTCTCTCCGAACGATACGATCGAGTTACTCACTCGAGAGCCCTCTTGATAGTACGGCAACTAAACTATAAACCGGTCTCCAACTACACTATGAGACCGGTGAGAAACAAACCCTATCAAGAGCAAACCTTATACTTGCGCATTCCACTTGAGCTCGATGACGACAATCTTGACCTCAACAAGATGGAACGCCTTTCTTGCTTGTGCTTGCTTGACGAAGTCTTGTGGATTGCTCCCCCATAATCCACCATGGGAGAGCTTCTTCTTCGGCGCATCTTCACATATCCATGATCACCATATGGATGGCAAGACTCAAGCAAAGGATCTCTTCGAGATGGCTCATCTTGAACTTGCACTTCATTTCTTCATTCTTCATCATGTTGATGTCTTGAAGTAGCTTGAGGGCTCACTTCATCTTCATCTTCAAGACATACTTGACACTTGATATCCTTCATCAATTTCTTCTTATTGCAACCTTGAAGCCAACATATGGTTCAAGAATTGCCTATGGACAACTCCTACAAATATAACTCAATGCAAACATTAGTCCATAGGGATTGTCATTAATTACCAAAACCACACATGGGGGCTCCATGCACTTTCAATCTCCCCCATTTTGGTAATTGATGACAATCTCTTTGAGAGGGTTTATATAAGGAATTTAAGTAACAAATAAGTTGAATATATAGAGCAAACTCCCCATAATATATGCATGTGTGAATGATCTTGACTTTCATTGCATATATTGGCATTCAAAGCCTAGTGGAGTTTCCTCTAAATATTCAACTATGCAAAGCAACAAGATGCAATGCAATAAAGGCACATGCTTAAGCACAAAGCAAAGACATAACCAAATTCCCTTAAACCCTCCAAACTTCTCCCCCATTGGCACCAATTGCCGAAATGGGTGAAAAATTTAAAAGGCTAATATAGTGAGAGTTCCTCCATAGCGTGTGCATTTCTCATAATTTGAGTGGAATCAAATGCTCATATCCAATGACGAATATTCGGAAGGAATCACACTATAGATAGGATCAAAGATTGCAAAAAGATAACAAAGTCAAGAAGCTTCAACAAATGAAGCAAGCAACCAAATGAACCACAAGGAAGATACCAAAAGAAAGATAGATATTATGATAAGATCAAGAAGATTGCTCTAAATAATATGAGGAAGCTCCCCAAGGTTTGTGCACAAAACTAGACAATTTCCATTAGAGTATAAAGTGCACAAACATGGAATCATCACTCCCATAATATCATTCAAAAATAAAAGATACCAAGTGAATCAAACTCTAATGATCGCCACAAGATAGTGCTCTAAATCAAATGAGGAAGCTCCCCAAGGTACATGCATAAATTAAAATGTTGTATTTGAATACAATATGCATAACATGGAATCCTCACTCCCTTATTACCATTTAAAACACAAACATTTGCAATAGATCATAGATAGAACAATAAGCTTAACACTTGCAACAAACAAATAGTTGAGCAACAAGTAAGAGGCACCATAATAAAAAAGGCTCAACCAAGAGGATATGTGAAAGGCATGATAAAGCATATTATAAGACTATTACAAGGATGAGCAAAAAGCATCATCATAGTCTTCAATGAATTATATTGCTTGGCATGACCAATCAACATGCAATAAATAAAAAAGATATCAAAAGGAGATGTATCATCTCTTATGTGTATAAGTTTCTCTAAGTGGGCAATATCACAAAGATATTTATCCACAAAGAAACATGCACACACAAAATAGATACGCAAGAAAAATAGTATGATATTCAAGACGAAGTCATGCAATATACCAATAAGAATTTTTGCTTAATAGCATGGCCAAAGGCTCAATTTTATCTTATTGTACATTCATGAACTTCAACCACAAACAACTAAAATACATCACAAATATCAACAAGGGATAGAAGATAGTTGGGATGCATTTGAGAAAGGCAACAAGTATCACAAACGGGGATACCAAAAGAAGTAACTAAATTTGCACTTTCATCTATATTGCACATGTGAGAGCCTTGAGGAATTGATATGCAACAAAATTGCTAGATAGGCATAGTTGGGATGGATGAATCATGAGCATGATTTAAAATACTTCCCAACAAATGCACTCATCTCAAATTACTCACATTCACAATAAAGAGGTTTCATTAAGACTTTTGCAAGAAGCACAACATTTGCAAATCAAGAGATTCATGCCAAGATGGAACCATAAGGTTGGATACAAGAAAAGTATGCATGAGAAGATACTTGTTACCAAGATAGCATTGGTGTGGATGTAGTAGATATGTGTTCGTTGATCATCCTAGCTTGCCTCACGTTACCATTGAGTCACCACTTCTTTCCAAGAGTGAGACAAGCATTCAATGCATATCCATTGTACCTAACACAAAGGTAAGTACAAAATGGTCCCCAAACTAATTGGGTCCGAAGTAGTTAGACACACTACAACATATAGGACAAACTCCACAATTCTATGTGCATATAGATATGAAATTGAATTTCATGCACATCTTAGCCAAATTAGGATTTGATGGAGTTTACCCTATATATTGGATCAAAGAAAGTGACACATGCCATAAGATATACATATATTAAATATGCATGCACAATACTTTCAAGAACCAAAGGAAGATACAATTTGGACAAAACACCAAATAAACCAAGAGACAATGGTTGTCCAAATTATATCAAAGAATCAAATCAACACAAGATTGACTCCAAAGACTTATCTCATTATAAGAAGCTAATTAAACCTAAGCACAAAGGAATGAGATAACCAACTCCCAAGAGAGCAAGGTTCCAACAAATAAACCAAACCCTCGACACTTTTTATGATGGCACACAGTACCAAAAAGAAAATTTATGACTCCCAAAACCAAATTTTTGATAAAGATCAAGAGAAGTTTATATAACAAATATAGGAGAGCTCCCCAAGATTAGTGCATTATCTAGGATTTAGAATATGGATACAAAATGCACACAACTAGGATCATCACACTACCTATATCTACTAAAAAAAGCTAAGAAAGTTTGAATAGAAAAAAGAACACATGGGAGTCAAAGCACAACAAATTCATGGCAATAAATAAGGCAATTTAAACACAAGATCCATAAGATGCAAGGAAGACACATGGGAGTCAAAGCACAACAAATTCATGGCAATAAATAAGGCAATTTAAACACAAGAGCCAATGTAGATATGATCAATAAATATCTACCTCATAATTGATTACCAATTGTCCTAGGACAAGAGGTATTAGGAAATATTTCCCGGTGGTAGTTTGTAAGTATACATAAGATCATATTTACAACGAACAAAGCATATGGTAAAAGATAAGAGTTAACCATCATGCAAAGATAGTTTCTTGATAGCTTCATTTAGTCATACCAACATGCAAGGCAATTAATAGTATTCATACCAACATGCGAAGCAATTAATAGTATTCATACCAACATGCAAAGCAATTAATAGTATGACTTGAAGCACATGGTTTTCCAAAAATGTATTGATGGACACGTTGTGAAAAACCATGCCAAGAAAAACTTTCACAAATAAGATCCACAAAGATATTAGCAATGAAGCCATTTAAGCAAATTGGAGCTTGTTTGAGCAAACATGCCACATAGGAGAGAGATAAATTACGGTATCAATTCTATGTGACACAACCTCAAATGTTCACATTTTCTAGGCTTGTAATATGCACAAAGCTTATTACTCCCCCATAATGTGATAAGGAATTTATTTTCACAAGAGGCAAATAAGATCCAAGTAGAGATATTAATGGACATTAGAATTTGAATTTCTCATGAAGATGACATACCACATAGAGACTAGATAATCTTGCAATATCAATTCTAAGTGGTATTCCTCATGTACACACATTGTTAGGATCATGAAATTCCCAAAGGAATGTCACTCCCCCAAAATGGGATTGTCCATTAATCGCTCATAAGAGCCATATAGGATACAACAAGATGCAAAGAGGCTCCAACACACACACAAATACATGGTGTGCAACCTAACATACATAGACTTGATTTCTCAAGAAAAACTAGTAGGATGCACAACATATACAAACATATGTTAGGAACAAAACTAACACATGCAAAGGGGCGAGTAACTTTCAATATAAAAGAGTTGAGCACATGTTACCGCAAGGAGGAACATTGGATATATGATTGTAGCAAGATAATCAAAAGACTTGGCTTGATATAATATAAATGATGAAGATCCCTTAATTCTTCATGATGTAGCCAAGTCTCCAATGCCCTCCAAAAAGCACCTATTGATCAAGTTTTGGATTGTTGGTCCCCAACTAAGTTGGGTCCTAAGAGGTTAGTCACAATAGGCTTGGCAACCCAAATGGTTCTTTTCTTGACACCACTTTGAGCACCAACATATTTGGCAAACACATTGCCACCCTCATCCTTACAAAGAGAATAAACATCATCAATGGAGATAGAGTTGGATGAGGTACCAATAGTGCAAAAAGAGGAGATGTGGCCCTTCTCACGGCATATGTAGCAAGTTCTTTTCTTCTCCTTCTTCTCACTAGATTTCTCCACAATGGGAGCATTGGCTTGATTCTTCTTGGGAAGTGGAATTTCTTCAACTTGAGGTTGAATATGAGTTTGAGCTTGAGGCCGCTTCCCTTTTTGCTTCTTCTTCAAAGGGCAAGATCTAACATGGTGCCCTTCAATTTTGCACTTGAAGCAAACAATCTTGGCCGGGTCTTTGACTTGTACTTGGCCCTTCTTGTTGTTGTTGTTCTTGGACTTGTTCTTGTTGTTGGATTTGAATCCAAGTCCACTCTTGTCATTGGGGGATTGTTGCACACTTAACATCGTGTCAAGTTTGCATTTCCCTTCATGACTCTTTACCAAGTCGGTCTTCAAAGAAGTGACTTGGGCCTTGAGCTCTTTGATTTCCTCTACATGGTTAGTAACAACACAAGTACTAGAGGAAGTAGAACCTTCATTGTTAGAGCAACAAGGCAAGGAAGATAATTCATCACAAGATTTAGCAATACTATGAGTGGATGAATTACTAGGACTAGCACATGGCAATATAGCATTTTGGGTAGTAGTGCTAGTATCCACATGAGGCTCACAAGGTGTTGCCTTCGATATGATAGTCTCATGAGCTAACTTTAGCCTATCATGGGAGGCTAGAAGATCCTTATGGGAGCTAGAAAGCTTTCCATGATTTTCTTCCAATTTCCCATAATTGCTAGTTAGCAATTCAAGTTGAGCCCTTAGCTCAACATTCTCCTTCAAGATAGATGCTTCACAAGAAGTAGAGTTAGTAGCACAAGCATCATCACAAGACATATTAAGAAGAGAAGGTAACATAGCATGCTCTTTTAAATATGAAGCTTGTAGTTGCTCATATGACTTGGTGAGGATAGAGTGTTCGCTCTCCAAGGCCTTGTGGGCCTTGTCTAGATCATCTAGATCCTTAACAAGTTTATCATGGCCAACACCAACTTTGAACTTTTCATTTTTAAGCAATTTTAATTTAGCTTTAGCATGGTCTCTTTCTTTAGTGAGTTTAGCAAATATTTCATTTTGAGACACCTCAAGGGTTTGAAGTTGCTCCTCAAGAGAGGCTACGGTCTCTTGTTCTTCTTCAAGATCATTCTTTAAAGATGCTACATCATCGGCATACTCTCGTTCAAGAGCACCCTTTTTATCAATGGTGTTCTCATGCATCCAAATAAGTTTTTGGCTCTCAATAGCGGTAGTCAAGATTTCAAAGAAGTGAGAGCTAGCAATTTTATCTTTGTAAAGAACCTTGAATACACTCTCACCTTTATCGCGTAGAGAGACAACCCAATCCTCTTCTTCATATTCATCCTCATTCTTATCACCACGAGACATATTAGGTTCCATGGTAGGAGGTACCGTGGAACCCTTGGCCATAAGGCATATATGAGGACCGTGAAATAAAGATGAGGAGTTACTTGAGGCTCCTTTCAAGATCTTGTCTTGACCAATAGAATCTTTGGTTTCCTCTACATTGTTAGACACACAACAACTAGAGGAAATAGAATCATTTTTATCATGGCCACAAGACAATGCAAGCATATCATCATTAGATTTTTTCAAGCAACTTACACATGATATGCAAGGACTATCAACACAAGCATGTAAATCATTTCTAGTGCTAGATGTGTTTAAGTCCAAAGATGAACCATTGCAATGAGATATAGATGAAGGATCATCAATAGTAAGCTCAATACCAACATTGCAATTTCCATCACCACTCACCATATCATTACCTTGTGTCTTGAAACACTTTGGTGAAGTGGATGAAGATGAGAACTCATCACGGCCGGAAGTGGAAGCAATACAATCATCCTCAATGATATTGGACACATCATATTTATCTCGAAGCTTTGTCCATAATTCATGAGCGCTCCCAAAAGGCATGATTGAAGAAGTAACTACATTGCTCACAACAATGGAAAACACATGAGAAGCAAGAGCATCGAGACAAGAGTTTTTCTTCTCCTCATAAGATAAATTTTGGGGATCCTTAGGAGAAGAAAAACCCATGTCAAGAAATCGCTCCATGTTCGGGAAATACCCCGCAAAATATTAAGCACATAAATTTTCCATAGATCATAATTCGTGCCATCAAATATAAACAAGTTATTGTGATCTAATCCCCTAACCGACATCTTTACTCTCAAGGCGGTGAAGCCTAAGAATGAGAGACCTTGCTCTGATACCAATTGAAAGGACACGGATGTCGCCTAGAGGGGGGTGAATAGGCGATTTAAAACTTTTACGAGATGGGCTTAACAAATGCGGAATAAAACTAGCGTTTACTTTGTCAAGCCCAAAGCATATATACTATGGTTCACCAATGTGCACCAACAACTTATTCTAAGCAAGAGTTCACCTATGTGCACCAACAACTTATGCTAAGCAATACAAGCAAGTATGTGATAGCAAGATATATATAACTTCAAGCACGATGGCTATCACAAGGTAAGGTGCATAAGTAAAGAGCTCGGGTATAGAGATAACCGAGGCACGCGGGAGACGATGATTTATCCCGGAGTTCACACTCTTGCGAGTGCTAATCTCCGGTGGAGAGGTGCGGTTGCTTAGTGCTCCCGAACGCCACAAGAGGCTCACCTTGAGGTGTGGTTGCTCGATGCACACCAACGCCACAAAGGCCTCACCCCAAGATGCGGTACTCACACCACACACCGAACGCCACGAAGGCGCCTCACCTAAATCTCCGGTGACCCTCGCCACAAAGGCCTAGGTCACGGTTCCACTAAGGGATTTCCTTCGAGGCGGAAACCGGGCCTTACACAAAGATTGGGGCACACATCCACAACTTAATTGGAGGCTCCCAACAAATCGCCACAAAGGCCTAGAATCCGTCTAGGGTTCCAAGAACCCAAGAGTAACAACTTCCTTGCTTTCACCTCCACGAATCACCGTGGAGAACTCAAACCGATGCACCAAATGCAATGGCAAGAACACCACAAAGATGCTCAAGTCCTTCTCTCTCAAATTCCAACAAAGCTACAAAAGCTATTGGGGGAATAAGAGAGGAAGAACAAAGGAATTCACAAAGAACACCAAGATCAAGATCTAGAGAGTTCCACTCACAAAGAGATGGATTTGATTGGTAGAAATGTAGATCTAGATCTCCTCTCTCTTTTCCCTCAAATGGGGGCAAGAATCATGGAGGGATTGAGAGATAGAGCAAGCTTCTCTAGTTCAACAATGGAGGAGAGAGAGAGTGAGAGAAGCACAGCCCAAGGAGGAAGAAGGGGGGTATTTATACCCCCAAGAAAATCGAGCCGTTTGGGCAAAACAGGGCCGGATATTCCGGCCCAAGTTGGGGCCGGATTATCCGGGGCCGGATAATCCGGCCTCGTGGACAAAACCTGGACAAAATCCGGCCAAAAATCCGGCCCCTATCCAGAGCTGCTTTTCTTCCGGTCCTTAGACGATTTCGGGGGCCGGATATTTCCGAAATATCCGGCCCGGATAATCCGGCCCGGATATTTCCAAAATATCCGGCCTAAGAAAACTGCAGAAACACCAAAACTAAAACGGGCATAACTTTTGCATCCGGACTCCGATTTCGATGATCTTGGGCTCGTTGAAATCACAACAACGAGCTCTACAACAATATGCATAGAAACATCATAGTCCAGCAAAGGAGGATAGAAACAAATGAAGAAAGGTTTGACCTATCTCAAAAAGACATACCGGTAAAACCTCCAATCTTGAAAATGCAACAAGTTGCCCATGGAAAAACCATTCTCAATGAACTAGAGCTTGTCATGAGAATAAGCACAAGCTCTAAAACATCACATGGATAAGATCCAAATAAAACCAAGAAAGATGATGAACCAAACTCGAAAACGCAACAAGTGATCTATGCGAAATCCGTTTTCGATGAACTAGAGCTTGTCATGAGAATAAGCACAAGCTCTAAAACATCACATGGATAAGGTCCAAATAACAACCAAGAAAGATGATGCAAGGATGCAAAGGTTTGAGCTCTCTCCGAACGATACGATCGAGTTACTCACTCGAGAGCCCTCTTGATAGTACGGCAACTAAACTATAAACCGGTCTCCAACTACACTATGAGACCGGTGAGAAACAAACCCTATCAAGAGCAAACCTTATACTTGCGCATTCCACTTGAGCTCGATGACGACGATCTTGACCTCAACAAGATGGAACGCCTTTCTTGCTTGTGCTTGCTTGACGAAGTCTTGTGGATTGCTCCCCCATAATCCACCATGGGAGAGCTTCTTCTTCGGCGCATCTTCACATATCCATGATCACCATATGGATGGCAAGACTCAAGCAAAGGATCTCTTCGAGATGGCTCATCTTGAACTTGCACTTCATTTCTTCATTCTTCATCATGTTGATGTCTTGAAGTAGCTTGAGGGCTCACTTCATCTTCATCTTCAAGACATACTTGACACTTGATATCCTTCATCAATTTCTTCTTATTGCAACCTTGAAGCCAACATATGGTTCAAGAATTGCCTATGGACAACTCCTACAAATATAACTCAATGCAAACATTAGTCCATAGGGATTGTCATTAATTACCAAAACCACACATGGGGGCTCCATGCACTTTCAACGGCATGTGACACCGCATAGTTTGTCGGAACGAGGCCATATTTGGCACATGCGTGGTCCTTCGGAAGGAAGGCATGGCCCCGGGAGCGGATTTCCAATCCGACCCATGGGCGATGGTTTTTTCATTTTCGGGGTGCCAAAACGAGTTTTTTTTGTGAAGCAGCTACATGAAGCGTATTTTAGTATTGCGCGAGACCTCCGCGTAGTGGTAGGACACCGCCTCCGCACCACATATCACATGCCATATGTGCATGCTAGCTATCTGGAAATCCCTGCGGCTTCCTGCGGTGTCCCGCCGAATCCGCTGGAAACTGACCGGATTTGAACTAGGGGTACACTTTCCGTCGCTCAATAAATTCCGCGAAAAATGTTTTTAGGTCTATAACACATCACTTTATCTGCTAATTTTTTTCCGTTTAGCATGTTGGCGAACGGTGCACCAGCGCGTCCGGTACGGCCATTTCGCATCTCCCGAGGGGGCCGTTTTGGCCAGATGGCAAGCTGGACGTCATATTTGGATTACTCTAATTTTTAGGTTCAAATGATGATATGGATGTTATATTTAGATTCCTCTCATTTTTCTGATCGATTTAGACATATTATTTGTGGAATTTCAGTTTTTCGATTTAAAGATATTAATTATTCCATATTAAATAGAAAAAAACCATAAAATAAAATTATTTTATTGTTATTTGAATTCAATATTATTATTCATTGTTACTTATATATCCATTGTTGTTTACTTAAGTAATTTTTTGGAATTCAAAAATAAAGAGTTGTGACATCACGGTTCAAGGGTTAATAGGGTTGATAGACTATTATTATCTTTCTTTAAGGGAAGCTCATCCGAATGAAACCAAGAAGTTAAGCGTGCTGAGGTTGGAGTAGTGTGAGGATGGGTGACCGACTGGGAAGTTTAACCATGATTGTAATTTGACCTAGGATTAAGTGTACTTAGAGTTAAAAGTGTATGGGTGAAAGATAAACAAGTAAAAAAAAGGAAAAAAAATGGTGTAAAAAAATTAAAATTTGAAAAAATTTAAAACTCTATGCCGATGGCAAAGCCCTCGGCATATAAAAAATTATTATTTTTTTCTAATTTTTTTTTTGAGTTTTTTTTGGAAACGGGCTACGCCGACGGCAATATTGTCTATGCCGAGGGACCTAAACGCCGACGCCATACGCCGAGGGCTGCCGTCGGCGTAGCCTACGCCGAGGGCCAGGCGTGGCTACGCCGAGGGCAGCTGGCCGTCGGCGTATGCGTCCATTCCTGTAGCGCGATCGGATTCACGACTAGATCCTGGGACGCGTCGCCTTATTTTTCTACTGGTCTTCCTCATTCCAACCTCTCAAATACTTTCTAAAGGATTGGGATACATCTTGCCAATGATCCTTCATATTAGCTTTGCATCTTGCTGGCCATCTAGAAATAACCTCTTCTTTTCAATTCTCTTTCAGCAACCAAGCTGTTTCAAACCTTCATTTTTGGGGGGTAAAAGCTCTATCTTCCCCTTCTACCAATAAAAGAGGTGCATGATCAGACCCAGCCTGAAGCAAACTTATAAAAAAAAGCAAAACACAAAATATCTACTGATGAAAACTCTATCAAGCACTTCTCTAACAGGTGACCTCCAACCCTCCTTAATTCTTGTAACTAAACTTCAGCAATGAACTCATTGAACGCTGCCATCCTTCTAATATGCACATTACCATTAGATTTTAGTGTTACCTCATTTTCCTTGTCAGTGCGAGGTCGCTGTTTGGTCCCGCCGGACCGACACGGAATTTCTCCGCGGCTTTGATCACGGGCCAAGGATAAAAGGCGCGTCTTGTATGTAGGGTCAAAAAGGAAACAGTGAAAACATTAACGGGAGTGTCCATCTAGACATGGGATCGGCCTAGGATTGGTTAAGAACCATACGCTGTGAATGAACCAACGGTGCATCTGCCCAGCCTACCTACCTACCTAGAGAACGATCAGCGTCGGCCGATCAGTCCGATCAGTTGCCGCGTGGACGAACTGATCAATCGGCCAACGCGCTTCGCTGCATCGGATCCGGATTGAGCTCAAATAACCGGTCGGCTGTAGATTTCAGACAAGTGAACTCCAAAAAAACCGCAATGATATGCTGCAGGAACCAGAAATTTAGGATTTTATATATTTTTTTTATTTTTTAAAATTAAAATTAATAATTGCATCCTGCATAAAGATTGTTATTACTTTTAGCAAATTATAAGATTTTCAAATTTTTAGGTTTTAGGTTTGGCAAAAAAATTACAAATTAAAAATTGAAAATAATTAAAAATAATACAAATTATAAAGTTAATGTTTATTTATTTATTCAAGATTATTATTACAACATTACTTTGGTTTATTAAAATAATTATTTGAAATTCGAACAATAAAGAAATATGACATCGATCGACATGTTAATAGGATTGATATGATACTACTATCACATACATGCGCGCGAAGCACTTGGATGCGGGATGGAAATGAACTTGGAAGTTAAGCGTGCTAGTGCCAGAGTAGTGGGAGGATGGGTGACCGAGCGGGAAGTTTGAGCACGAGTAAGTAATTGGACTAGAGATAAGTTTAGTTAGAGACTAAACTTGTGAAATAACTAAAATATTAGAAATTCCGAAAAAAGAACAAAAAAGGAGTAGAAAATAATTCGAAAAAAGTGCTTGTCTGCCGCGGCAGCGTTTTGGGACGTTTTCCTGCCGCGGCAGACCCTTTAGCACCGGTTCGTAATACAAAAGCTCCTCCCGCTCGGACGCCCGGGAGCCGCCACGTGGTGCACCCTTTAGCACCGGGGGGGCCTTTTGCACCGGATTGTTTGCACCGGTTGGGCATCCGGTGCATATAGCCCTTACCAACCGGTGCAAAAGGCCCGTTTTCCACTAGTGTAGTTTTCTAGCGTCACTGACTTGCAGACCCGGCGCAAAGACGCGAGGTGAGCCAAGTGGTCCACGACGCGTTGAGCCGGTGGAGATGTCCCTGTGGAAAATATAAAATCCTAATATTTCATTTCGTGTTTATTGTGGTGACCCTCGTGGGATAGAAAATCGGGCAAAGAATTTCACCCTTAGTACCGGTTTTCTTACGAATCGGTACTAAAGGCTACATTAGTACCGGTTTATCTGTCTAGGCCGCCGAGAAACATTAATACCGGTTCGGTAAGCATCTATCGTACCAGTTCGTGTTACGAACCGGTACGAAAGGGTTTCGCGCTAAATTTGAGGCGTAGGTGGGGCCAATGCTGCACCTTTAGTACCGGTTCATATGAAGAACCGGTACTAAAGGGCCACTGGCCTATTTCTTCACCCGAGCCACCCCTGCAGCTCCATGTTTCCTTCTCCTCTCAGATTTCCAAATATTTTCCTCCTCTCACACTTCAATAAATCACCATTTCTCCACCATTTTGTCAAGATTGATGGCACCCATCTATTCAAGGGTTAGCTATATCATCCTTTCTTCCGGCGTTCCTAATTTAGCTCATTTCTTTGCTAGTTTAACTCGTATTATTTTTCTAGTGCTAGCAAGTGTTCGATGAAATGCCTAAGTTAGGGATTTCATTCTTTTTATATGCAATTTGAGCTCAAATTAAAGTATAATTTGTTGGTTTTAGTATCGTCCCCGTCCTCACCGCCGTCGATCGCCAGTGTCGTCCCCTAGCCGGCACCACCTCGGTGAGCCTCTTCTTTTTTATAAAAAAAACTTAGTTTTATGTGATGAACTTGAATATTAATTAATTTCGTCACTCATATATTCATGATGTTGTGTAATTAATGATTTTTATATACTTATATAATGCAGATGAATCGACAATGGATGTACGGTGACCGATGCCATCCCGAGTTCATTACTGGCATGCATTATTTTCTCAACGTGGCTGAGGCAAACAGGCGGTCGAATGGTTTCATTTGTTGCCCATATAGTTCCTGTAAGAATACGAAGGATTACTCTACCTCAAAAACCCTTCACGTCCACCTGCTTGAGAACGGTTTCATGCTCGGCTATAATTGTTGGACAAAGCACGGAGAAAGAGGGGTTATAATGGAAGACAACAAAGAAGAAGAGGATGATGACAACTATCCTATGTTCACTGAAGACGGTGATAGTAGAATAGGGGGAGACGAAGCTGAAGAAGAGCCCATTTTTGATGAGCCCATTTTGGGTGAGCCCGATGACAATTTGGGTCGGGCCATTCTTGATGCGAAGATAAACTGCGAAAGTGAAAAGGAGAGGTTGAAGTTGGAGAATATGTTAGAGGATCACACCAAACTGTTGTACCCAAATTGCAAAGATGGCCAGAAAAAGTTGGGTACCACACTGGAATTGATGCAATGGAAGGCAGAGAATGGTACTTCTGACAAGGGATTTGTAAAGTTGCTAAAAATAATAAAGAAGATGCTTCCATGGGAGAAAGTATTGCCCTCTAGTACGTACGAACCAAACAAGGTTGTCTTCCCTCTAGGATTAGAGGTGCAGAAGATACATGCATGCATCAATGACTGCATCATCTACCGCAAGGAGTACGAGAATTTGAATGCATGCCCGGTATGTGGTGCATTGCGGTATAAGATCAGGCGAGATGACCCTGGCGATGTTGAGGGCGAGTTCTGCCCCAGGAAGAGGGTTCCTGCCAAGGTGATGTGGTATGCTCCTATAATACCACGGTTGAAATGTTTGTTCCAAAACAAAGAGCATGCCAAGTTGTTGCGATGGCACAAAAAGGACCGTAAGAAAGATGTGATGTTGAGACATCCCGCTGGTGGGTCGCAGTGGAGAAAAATCGACAGAGAGTTCAAGTCATTTTCAGATGACGCAAGGAACTTAAGATTTGGTCTAAGTACAGATGACTTTAATCCTTTGGGGAGCAGAGCTCCAGCCATAGCAACTGGCCAGGGACTCTATGTATTTATAACCTTCCTCCTTGGTTGTGCATGAAGCGGATGTTCATTATGATGCCACTGCTCATCCAAGGCCCGAGGCAACCCGGCAACGATATTGATGTGTACCTGAGGCCATTGGTTGAAGAACTTTTACAGTTGTGGCGTGAAGAAGGTGTACCTGTGTGGGATGAGCACGAACAAAAGGAATTTAACCTACGAGCATTGTTGTTTGTAACCATCAATGATTGGCCTGCTCTTAGTAACATTTTAGGACAGTCAAACAAGGGATACAATGCATGAACACACTGTTTAGGTGAGACTGACAATATATATATTTGGGAAAGAAGAATGTGTATCTGGGGCATCGTCGATTTCTTCTAAAACAACATCACGTAAGAAAGAGAGGAAACCATTTCAGAGATGAGGCAGATAACCGAACGAAGCCTACCCGCCCTACTGGGGATGTTATATATGATATGGTCAAGGATTTAAAAGTGATCTTTGGAAAGGGTCCTGGCGGAAAATTTGTTATGCATGATGTTGCCAGACACGTACCCATGTGGAAGAAGATGTCTATATTTTGGGAGCTACCATATTGGAAAATCCTAGAGGTTCACTCTGCAATCAACATGATGCACGTGATGAAAAATCTTTGCGTTAACCTGCTAAACTTCTTGGGCGTGTATGGGAAGAAAAAAGATACACCGGATGCACGGCAGGACCAGCAATGTATCCACGAAGGAAACAACCTGAATCCAGAGAAGTATCAAGGTACTGCCAGCTACGCTCTTACCAAAGAAGAGAATGGGATCTTTTTTGAAGTCTTGAGTAGCATCAAGGTCCCATCTGGCTTCTCGTTGAATATAAAGGGAATAATAAACATGCCAGAGAAAAACTTTCAAAACCTAAAGTCTCATGACTACCACGTGATTATGACACAATTACTCCCGGTTGCATCGAGAGGGCTTCTTCCAGAAAATGTTCGAGTACCCATTGTGAAGCTATGTGCGTTCCTCAACGCAATTTCTCATAAGGTGATCAATCCACTAACTCTACAAAATTTACAGAAGGATGTGGTGCAATGTCTAGTCAGCTTCGAGTTGGTGTTCCCACCATCCCTTTTCAATATTATGACGCATCTCCTCGTTTACCTGGTCGAAGAGATTGGCGTTCTCAATCATGTATTTCTACACAACATGTTCCCCTTTGAGAGATTTATGGGAGTCTTAAAGAAATACGTTCATAACCGTACTAGGCTATAAGGAAGCATCTCCAAGGGCTATGGAATAGAGGAGGTCATTGAGTTTTATGTTGACTTTATTCCTGACCTTAAGCCGATCGTTGTTCCTGAATCGCGCTATGAGGGGAGACTGCGTGGAAATGGCATGCTAGGAAAGAAAGCAACAATGTGCATGGACGGACATTCTTTCACTCAAGCACACTACACAGTTCTACATAATTCCAGCTTGGTGGCTTCGTCATAGTGGAACACAAGAATATTTTACGCTCTGAATACTCGGAGCAACATAAAGATTGGATTGATGGAGAACACATGAAGACTTTCGGCGGTTGGTTGCAAACACGTCTCATTAATGTCACTGATGAAGAACAGCTATACTTGTTGGCCAAGCAACCATCTTCGATTATATCAACTTTTCAAGGGTACGAGATAAATGAGAATACATTTTACACGATCACCCAAGATAAAAAGAGCACCAACCAAAACAGTGGTGTCCGCTTTGATGCAGCAGAGGACAATGGGAAGAAGGTCACATATTATGGGTACATAGAGGAGATATGGGAACTCGACTATGGACCTAATTTGAAGGTACCTTTGTTCCGGTGCAAATGGTTCAACCTGAAAGACGGGGTATAGGTAGACCCGCAGTACGGAATGAGTACAGTGAATCTCAAGAATCTAGGGTATGACACCGAACCATTAGTCCTAGCCAGTGAAGTGGCTCAGGTTTTTTATGTGAAGTACATGTCTACCAAACCGAAAAAAGAAAATAAAGGCAAGAGAACACATCATACGATGAGCCAAAGCACCACATAGTTCTTTCAGGAAAAAGAAACATCATGGGAGTAGAGGACAAGACAGACATGTCAGAAGATTATAATAAGCTTGATGATATTCCACCCTTCAAGGTGAAAACTCACCCAAGCATCACGTTAAATAAAGAAGACTTCCATGGTAAGAAGCGAGCCTAGCTCACTTGGTTAGGGAAGTGGATGTACAACCTAGCCACCAAGTTCAATTCCCAAGGGACGCAGATTTGGGTTCTTACTATTATAAAAAAAATCACTGTAGGGGCTTCCCCTACCGTATTCCTTTCAAAAAAAAAATTTGTCCATGGTTGCGTTGCAATCAGAAGAAAGGGAAATACACGAAGAAAACTCAGAAGACTAGATAGGAATCATAACAAGATATTAACAATGGAGATGGTTGGCTTGTTTTACTAGTTAAGTAGCTTTCACGGGCTTGCAGGGAAATTTTTCCGAGGCGGAGCTTCCGAAGATGTCCTAGGGCGTGAGCACCAACGACATCTTCGAGAAGTTACGCCACGGGAGATTTCCCAACCCTTTCCCCAAAACCATTAGAGGAGATGGAGTCTTTCATGGTTTTGCAGGAAAAATATTCCGAGGTGGAACTTCCGAAGATGTCGTAGGGCGTGTGCACCAACGACATCTTCGAGAAGTTCCGCCACGGGAGATTTCCCAACCCTTTTCTCCATCCATGGGGGATGAAACTCTCCCTACCTTTTAGGTTGGCTTGTTGAGATGCATGCCATGGCGTATCGATGCTCCTTTTATAGGCACGTCGTCGCTTCTACTTTGTCTTGTTCCTCCAACAGGGTGTTGTGCGCTATCTCATAGAGCAGTGTGTCCACCCACGCGTCCTTATCCTGCCGACAGCTTTAGTCTCGGTTGCAACCACCAGCCGGGACTAACGGTTACCCACACGTCCTTATCCCACCGACAGTTTTGTTAGATGACACAAAAACCACCTTTAGTCTCGGTTGCACCCACCAGCCAGGACTAAAGGTTACCCACACGTCCTTATCCCACCGACAACTTTAGTCTCAGTTGCACCCACCAACCGAGACTAAAGGTTATACCCACACGTCCTTATCCCACCGACAGTTTTGTTAGATGACACAAAAACCACCTTTAGTCTCGGTTGCACCCACCAGCCGGGACTAAAGGTTACCCACACATCCTTATCCCACCGACAGTTTTGTTAGATGACACAAAACCCACCTTTAGTCCCGGTTGTACCCACCAGCCGGGACTAATGGTTGCCCGCACGTCCTTATCCCGCCGACAGTTTGGTACATGGCTTCTAAAACCACCTTAGTCCCGGTTGCACCCACCAGCCGGGACAAAAGGTTAGATGGTTAGCTCTGGCTTCCTCTTCTTCCTCCATATGCTCACCACCTGCTCTAGGTTCCTCTTCTTCCTCCTCCTCATCATCATCGGCATCATCCATGATGAAGCCACCAGCTCTGGGTTCCTCTTCTTCCTCCTCCTCATCATCATTAGCACCACTGTGTTCCCGCCTATTTTCTTCCCGCGCTTTCCACCGCTTTCCGCCTCCGTCTTCTCGCCATTTTCCACTATATATATGTAGGCTTGGCCTCCATTTACATATCACATCTAGAATCATATCTGCAAACCTCATCACTCTCTCCCATGGCTTCCATCGTATCTCTAACCCCCCGAGAGGCGGAGGCGCTTTGCGCCTCGAACTACCCCTGCCCGTCGGGCTAACGCATCCCCACCGGCTGGATGTTGAGCGTCGGAGGCATACCGGTCCCTCCTATCCCTCTAGGTGCAGCGTGCCAGATGGCCATCACGAACCACTACTACTTCGAGCTCACGCCCGAGCAGCGGAGGAATCCCAAGTGGCATCCCGACTACATCCCGACTTGGGACGGCTTCTTCATCAATCGGCGTGAGCACTACTAGGAAAAAGCTTATAGGTGGAGGCAACTGGTGTCGGCGCACCACCTTGGACGTGCGCCGGTGGAAAGAGTTGCCGGCGCACGAGCTTGCCGCCGCGCCGGCGATGCAGGGCTACTGCCGGCGCACCTAAGGAGAAGACGCGCCGGGGACAAATCCTGGCATGGGCTCGGCCAATTCGGGCCAGGCCCAGGAAACACTGCCGGCGCACCAGCCCAGGAGCGCGCCGGCGGTAATTTGCTGTTGCCGGCGCGCTCCTGGGCTGGTGCGCCGGCAGTGTTTCCTGGGCCTGGCCCGGAGTAGATATAGCCGGATGGGATATATACTGCCGGCGAACCCAGGTCCTGGTGCACCGGCAGTAACCTGGGAGTTATTTCAGCCACCAACCAGCACTCACACACCCAATACACTCCACTCCTCCACACAACCCGAGCCTTCTCCCAACACAGCTCATTTTTGTCCATTTGTACCCCCAATTTGGCCAATTTGACCAAACAAAATCATATTTTTTGAGCAAATCTTCCCTTCCTACATGCATCTCCCACATCCCCCTATGTAGATCTAGATCTACTATCCCGCATTGACCGCTCAATCTAGATCTAGATCTAGATCTAGAAAGTCAGCTTCCATAAGCCGTGGTCGCGGCGCGACGTCTCGATCTCGTTGACGAATATATCAAACAAATAGGTGATTAATGAACAAATTGATGAATGAAATCGACGTATATTGTACATTTGAAGCAAAGCTCGTGTGTGGCATATATATATATATATATATGTTGTGTTTGTGCTTGTGTGTGTTGGTGTTGAAAATGAGTTGCCAACGTTGCACCAAAATGTTGATTCGTTAAGTTTCCGTTTCGGCACATTTCTGGCGCTCCTATGTCCTATCGTGTAGGAAGGTCATGCCGAAATTTTTCGTGAAAACTACAGACGGATGCATGGTTCTAATCAATTATATAATCTTACCGTGCAGGCGATAATGGTTATCAAGATGAGTGAAAGCGTCGTGATGAGATATCTGAAACACGCGATCATCGACATGTATGAAAATAACCGCACGGAGGTATTGTGTCCGTGCCGAAGATGCAAACGAGTGAAATGGTTTGACCCCTATTCAGGCAAATTGCAGGGGCACCTGCTCACTAATGGTTTCATGCATGGACACACTCAATGGATGAGTGATGATGGCGCGGAGGTCAATGGGGCGACGGCAGCAGGTGGTAATGGCCGGCAAGAAGGAGGGCATCATGATATTCATGACGATGAAGAGTTTGTCGCGCAGGACGATAACCTTGACGATGACAATAACCTTGACGACAACAATAACCTTGACGACGATGAAGAGGTGCCGCTAGCTTCAGTCGTGCGGGACCCTCATCTTCAAGATCTGCTTCTCGAAAAGACGAAAGGCGCCAAGCGGAAATCAAAGCTTGAGCAACTCGAGATAGACTCGAATACTCCGTTGTACGACTCAGGTCGCGGGTTGGGGGAGTCCCGCTTGAGAGTAGCGCTCGATGTGCTGCAGATGAAGGCGAAACACGGATGGACGGACACAAGCGTCGACGACATTCTGGAATACGTGAAAGATCTCCTTCCTGCCGGGAACACGTGTCCTGGTAGTCTAGCCGAGGCCAAGAGAATCACGTGCCCTCTCGACTTACCCCACGAAAATTATCACGCCAGTATCAACAACTGTATCATGTATCGCAAGGAGCACGTGGACAAGACCAAATGTCCTGTGTGTGACGCTGAACGGTACAAGAAAGGGAAGAAGAAAGCTCCTCGGAAAGTTGTGTGGTACTTCCCGCTCGCCCCCCGGCTTCAACGGTTCTACGCGGACCGCAAGGAAGCAAAGCTCATGCGCTGACACGCTGAAAGAAAGGAGGCAGTGTTGAATGATGAAGAGCGGATTGAGCACCTAGTGCTGACGCACCCTTCGGATGCAAGCCAGTGGAAAGCATTAGACAATGAATTCGGAAGTTTTGGGGCAGATCCCAGAAACATCAGGTTGGGTGCGAGCACGGACGGATTCAATCCGTTCGGAAACCAGAGCAGCACACATAGCACATGGCCTGTGTTTGTATGGATCTACAACCTCCTGCCCTGGCTGTGCATGAAGAGGAAGTACATACAGATGAGTATGCTAATTCAAGGGCCGAAACAGCCAGGAAACGATATCAACATGTATCTCGAACTATTAAAGGAGGAGCTTGAAACGTTTTGGTCGGAGGAAGGGGTAGATACATGGGACGCCGTCGCGGAAGAATATTTCCCTTTGAGAGCCGCGTTGATCACGACGGTGCAGGACTACCTCGGATACGGTTACATTTCGTGCCAGGTGTGCCATGGACACAAGGCATGTGTTAGGTGCATGGAAGAGACGATGTTTTTGCAGCTTGGTAAGGATCCCGGCTCTTCGAAAACAGTTTACATGGGGCATTGAAGGTGGCTACACAAGACTGACCCGTGGAGAAAGCGTGGAGATTTGTTCGATGGTACAAATGAACCCCGAGGACCTCCACGTAAGAAGAGCGGCGAAGAGATCGATACATTACTGAAAGGTTGGAAGGAGTGCTCTGCGCCGGGAAAGATTCGTCAAAAGCCTGGAGAGAAGAAGAAAAAGGAAACGACGCCACTCATTGGTGTATGGAAAAGGAGGTCCGTGTTTTGGGACTTGCCGTACTGGAAAATTCTCGATACACCTCACTGCCTTGATGTCATGCATATTACAAAGAACGTGTGCGAGAGCTTGCTTGGCACTCTTCTCAACATGCCGGACCGGACCAAAGATGGGCCGAAAGCAAGACACGACCTGAAAGTTTTGGGCATCAGGGAAGAGCTTCAGATCCCGTCGACCGAAGACAGACATTCGGGGGAGGATACGGACGTCGGTCAGAAGCGCAAAAGGATTAAGCAGCCAGACTATTACTGCCCCCCCTCTTGCTTCACTTTTAGTCCGGCTGAGATCGATCAATTTTTCAATTGCCTTCTAGGAGTCAGAGTGCCCTTCGGTTACTCCGAGCTAATAAGCAGATACATGGACCCCAAGAAACGAAACTTCAGCGGCATGAAGTCTCATGACTGTCACGTGATGATGACGCAGATTCTTCCGGTTGCAATCCAAGGTATAATGGATGACCATGTCCGTGCAACGCTGACTGGGCTCTGTAACTTCTTCGACGTCATAACTCAGAAGTCGATAAGCGTGAAGAAACTCGCAGGGCTCCAGGAAGAGATCGTGGTGATCCTATGTGAGCTTGAGATGTACTTCCCGCCTGCATTCTTTGACGTGATGGTCCATCTGCTGGTCCATATCATGGATGATATCATCATTCTAGTGCCGGCATTCCTACACAACATGATGCCATTTGAAAGAATGAATGGGGTCATTAAAGGATACGTTTGTAACCGGTCACATCCGGATGGAAGCATCGTCCAGGGCTGGCTCACCGAAGAGTGCATCTCTTTCTGCACGAATTATCTAGACATCGAGGACCCTGTTGGTTTGCCTCAAAACAAGCACCTCCGCATGTTCGAGGGAGTAGGCCACAAAAATGGAAGGAAGGAACTGCACATGCACATGTCTGGTCGGACTTCCGACTTTGACAGGGCCAACTTAGTAGCGCTACAACACATTGACTTGATCGATCCTTGGTTGAAAGAGCACAAAACCATGATAGAGAACAGTGGCAAGCCGATGATGACGGAAGCAGAAATATTCAGAGAGCACAGCTCCTCTTTCGCGCGCTAGTTCAAAGACCACATTGATGCTAATCCCCCACCAATGGATTCTGACAAGGATAAACTAGTATTGGCCTTGTCACATGGCCCCGTGCCCAACATCATGATTTACCAAGCGTACGATATCAACGGGTACACATTCTACACGAAAGAAAAAGACAAGAACAGTGTTTACCAGAACTCAGGGGTAACGATGGATTCCTGGACGGGTGACGTAAAGACTAGATACTATGGAAGGATCGAGGAAATCTGGGAGCTTAGCTACGTTGGGGAGAAAGTGCTGATGTTCCGTATCAGATGGGCTAAGAGCGTCACAAAAGAAGACCGGTATTTCACCACCATGTTTCTACCCGAAGCCAACAAATCAAAGTCCACGAACGCCACCGTGCAGAATGAGCCATGGGTACTGGCAGAACACGTGCACCAATGCTTCTTCATAACCGACCCATCCAGGACTAGCCGTGTTATCGTGAGGAGAGGCAAGAGGACCATCGTCGGAATGGATGGAGTCGCCAACGAGGAAGACTTCGAAGGACAAGTCGGAGACCCAATGATGGAAAAATCCGAGGACGAAGACACAACATACACCACAAGAAGAAGCAGGACCACGCTACCGAGGTCAGGTCGACCCTTCAAAAGAAGAAGTCACAACACGGGGCTAAATTATTCAACGACGAGCAAGAAAAGCAAGAAGAAAGTGAAACAGTCTTCTCAATCGATGATGTAAAACTTTATTTCCAATGTATTACTCATATTTTGTGTAATTCATAACTACTCAGATGGTCATGGCCAATATTTTATGTATAACTAATTAATATGGTGTTGGTCAATATTTTGTGTATATGTAACTCACATATCTTTTTGTTTTTGCATAATAACACTCATGCATATTTGCTTTGTTTTCCTATAACTCAAATATAATAGTCATGTATGTATAACTGACATATCTGAATAAAGAAACATAAAATAAAGAAAAAGAAAAGAAAAAGGAATCAAAAAAATAACCAGGGCCTATAGCTATCTGTGAATTCGGTTAAGTCGCAGCTATAGCAGACTAGTCTTATTGTCGGTGCACCAGGGCATTGGTTCGCCGGGGACAAGGTTGTCCCCGGCGAACCAATGCCCTGGTGCACCGACAATAAGACTAGTCATATGACTTAGTCGTTTCGGCCGAACCCCCATCTTCCCCAAACCATCTCACAACCCTAGCACCGCACCGCCACCGTCGCGCCACCGCCGCACCCGAGCCGCTGAGAGGAGTAGAGCCACCGAGAGGAGGAGGAGCAGGCGTCGCCACACCGTCGCCTCGGAGAGGAGGATCGAGCAGGCGTCACCACCGTCGCCGCGGAGGAGGAGGGCGTCGCACACGCGCCGGCCACCGTCGCCACCGTCGGTAAGAACCTCCCCTCTCCCTTCCCCTCATCCTTCCCCGACGCCGCCAGGACCTCCTCCACCTTCCCCTCCCCTACCCCTCATCCTTCCCCTATCTGTCCCCCTCTTCCTTCCCCTTCCCCTCACCCGAATTCCCCTCTCTGCAGTTCACTGAAATTGCTTGGGAGTTCTTGTTTTTCAGTATTGCCAAAATGCTCGCACTAGCAGTATTAGTAGGTTTAGTTCCCCTCTCCCGAATTCCCCTCTCGGCAGTAGCAGTAGCAGTACAAGAAATGGGTTCATTTAAAAAAATGATGAAATGGGTTCATTGGTTCATGCTATGGTTGAATAGGCAGAGGAAATGAAATGAAAATAAACTTGCATATGGTATGGTTCATGCTATGGTTCATTTTTAAAATGAAAAAAATGATGAAATGGGTTCATTGGTTCATGCTATGGTTTAATTTTAAAATGAAAATTTAAAATGCAGTAGGTTTATTTGGTAGTTGCTATTTGCTTTAAATGATGAAATGCAGTAGAAATGCTTGGTTCATTTAACTTGTTGGTAAATGCTTGCAGTAGGTTCTCTGGCTATTGCTAAAAAACCAGAGAACTAGTATACATTTAAATTCTATAGATGTTCATGCTATTCTATAAATTCTATAGATGTTTTCTGGCTGAAATTCTATAAATGTTTTGCTATCTGCCCTGTGACTTCTTCTGGTTCAATTCATTCTTTTAAATTCATTCTCTAGTTCAATTCATTTATGCTTATTTGAGAATTTGAGATATGGTGGTTCAATTCATTCTCTGGACACTAAACCAATTTTAAAATGAAATGCAAAATGCAATGCTTATGCTACTACCATATATATATAATGCTCATGCTTATGCTACTGCAATCAAGTTGAAAATGCAAAATGCAGTAGCTAGCTAGGTTCATTTAGTTGATTTATGTTGGTTTAGATGAAATGCAAAATGCAGTAGCTTGGTTCACATATAGCTGCTGCTATATATAGCTGCTGCTACTACTACTGTTGGTTTAGACCATGTGTTTTACACATTCTTGGATGCTGTTTAGTATGTAGGTTATTGTGCATGGTGCATGTTTATTAAATTTTTATTCGTTGAATGTTCTCTTCAGTACATAAGGCATTGTGCATGGCTAGTTGATGCCTACTGAAACTATGATTGCAGCTTGAGGTGTCCTGAATCAACAGCTTGAGGTGTTGCCATTTTATGTGATTTAACATATCTGAATCTGGCCATAATCAAAAGCCCTAAGTTTCCTTTTTGGCAATCAAGTTGAAAATGAACTTTATATACTGTAACTTTATATACTGTAACTATGTTTATTTTACTGTAAAGAGAGGGTATTTAAATTAACTATAAAGAGAGGGTATTTAAACATTAGGTGGAGTTCACTGTATTGATGTAATGGTGTTGGTTGGAAAAAAATGAAAATGAAGCTGCTGCTCTCTTGCTGCTGGTTGGAAAAGAAATGAAAATGAAGTTTTCTATGTATGATATATGTGAATTGCATTTCTGTTACAGGGATTGAGTTGCTATTGAGTGCCGGAATGTTGATTCATTTCCGTTCCGGCAATTCTAGCACTCCGCATGACCAATTTTTAGCAAAGGTCATGCCGAATTTTTCCGTGAATTCTAACTCTTTTTCATCTTCTATTAGTGCAAGCCACCATGGCGTCTCAAGAACAATTAGAGGAGCACTACAATAGGAACTTCTTTAGGACGGAGGAGGATGCCGAGGCCGCTGGTGTTGGCGGCGACGAGGACCATGAGATGGAGGATGCCGCTGGGGGTAGTGCCGAGGAGCCAAGCGGTGACGAGGAAACCGGCGCCGCCGGGGTAGTACCTACGAGCCAAGCGGCAACGAGGCAACCGGCGCCGCCAGGGGTGGCGGTCAGACAAGCGGCGACGATCCTAGCGGCGCCGCCGGGAGTAGTGGCACCGGGACAAGTGGTTCCAATAGGCCGCGGAAGGCAAGGCGCCAAAACACGGTCGCCACCGGCAGAGACACAATCAAAGAGGTGGACCCTGCCAGTGGTTTGCCGGTGGAGCCTAAGGATGTTGCCAAGCGGTACGGCAACCAACTGGCATGTATCCTCCGAGAGGTCATCAATCTCAACGAGACGGACCTCCGAGCTGAGAACAAAGTGCATTTGCAAGCCCAGCTCATTGCGAGGTTGCACTCACGATACAAGTTCCTAGGCGACTACGCCTCCACTCATGAAACCAAGAACATTGTGAACTCACAAGCCCTCCTGAAGTTCACCAAACACCTCAGCAGCTATAAGTACATGGTGCGGAAGCTGATTGTTGAGGGCAAAAGTTTCGAAGAGGTCCACTCTGCCTTTCCGCATGTCTCCCAGGCGGACTTTGATGCTTTTGTGGCCAATGAAGAGCTACAAGCGACCAAGAATCGCAAGTTGTGGGGGAAGGAAATGCGGGAGCTTAACATCGGCAACCACAACCTTGGGAACCGTGGGTACGAGGGAAAGGAGCCCTATTGGGCGAAGGAGGACGAGGCGTATGTAAATGCCGACATTGAGAACCCCTGGCTCAAGTACAAGGACCCGCTTGAAAGAAGATTCATCAGGTCCCGGTACCATAAGAAGAAACTAATCGAGGAACTTGTCACGGACCCCAAGGTCGTAACCGACATAATTTGGTTCATGAATGACAAGAAGGTCCTGTCGTTGGAGAAAAAACTGGTAAGCAATTTACCGGTTTAATTAGATCAAGTATCGTTCATATAATAGTAGCAACATTTCTAAATGGTTCACGTTTCTACCGCAGGAAGAAGAAAGACAAAGACTTTCTCAATGTGACGAAGGCTCCTCGTCCCAGGCGTCGACGGGTAGGGTAGCCTGGGACAAGCCTCTCGTACGGGCGTTAAACATCGTTAATGAACATTCACCTACGAGAAGGCCGCATAGAGGCCGTGTGGCTGGCGCCGGTACAGGCTACAAGCATGGTCACTACGGCTTGTCGTCTGCGGCCGATAAAAATGCGCGCAATGAGAGGAAGCAGCGGGAGGCGGAGGAAATGAGGGACTTAATCCTAGCCTAAGTCCAAGCTGGTTTGGTACCGCAACTGGTACCGCAACTCAAAGCTTCACTCGTACCTGATATCAAAGCTGAAGTCGCCGCTTCAGTCCAAGATGATTTCAACGCTGTCATCGCGTGGTATGAGGGTGGCGAACAAGCCCCCCCCCCCCTGCAAATGCAAGTGGTTAGCTTCGGCGGCAGCAACTCGATGGCGCTGCCGGCCGCCGGCAATGCTGATGTTATAATGGAGACTCCTCCGGCCGCCGGCAATGTCGCAGGTGCTAGGGATTCACCGTCCATGCCGGGTAGCAGCCCCTCCGTCACTTGCACGCCCGCCGCCGCATGTGCTGGCCCATCGACATTAGCCGAGCTCAACACCCTCACGGTAATTAACTAATGTGTACATCAACTTACTATATTAGTTTCGTCATCCTTGCCCTCTCTCTAACGCCATACACATGTTCTCGCAGGCGCTCTCAACGCCATGCACCTTCCTGATGAGAGTAAACGGCGAACTCAAAGACGTCGCGAGGGGGTCCATCCTTCGGCCCCTGGATAAGAAGTGGCACACACGAGATATGGAGGATGACATTTACCGGGTTGAAGTGGATCGGGCGTTACCGGGCTATGAGGATTTGTTTCCTCCTAATCAACCGCATGGTGCCGATGACGATAGACCGTTGAATCTGGCCTCACTGATGGGTTGGGTACTGCTATGGCTGAAGACCCTAATTAGGATCAACACCTACTAGGTGTCGACGGCAAGCAAAGACAAGCACCTTGCGGCGCCACAAGTCAGCGTCCCTCCACGATAGCCAGCGGCGCCGGTGGTCATCGCCCCACCACAACGGCCAGTGGCGCCAGAGGTCAGCGCCCCACCACAACAGCCAGCGGCGCCAGAGGCCGAGGAATATGAACGTGAGGACTTCCAATGGGACATTCCTACGTCTTCACAAGTTGTCCATGAGGATGCGCCAGCCTTGAAATATGTGTGCTCCAAGAAGCTGTTCGATTCTCAAGAAACGGCTGAGGAGGAAAATCCTGAGGAGGTCGCCACCGCCGCCGTCAAAAAGATGCTGAGCCTAAACACACTCCGTGCTACGGCCAATACGGCGATGGATGGTCCAGTAGTACAACCCAAGAAGAGGAAGAGGCCAAATAAGAAGGATGCCAAAGACAAGGTGGCAGCCAAATCCAAGGACAAGGTCCCACTCCTTGACAAGTTGCCAAACAATTGGCGACCTCTGCATCACTTGGGTGAACCGATGCTGCCGGAGCATGTCCTCAAGGTACTCACCGCGGATATGAGGAGCTTGCATGAGACTGTCAGGCATGTGGAGAAGCAACTTCTCAAATCAAAATATCCTAGTTACCCTCTCTTCGTGGCGAAGGTGCCAACCGGCATGAACTTCATCGAGAAGTACCCCGCGGACTAGTGCTTCATCCGGTTCAATGACATCATCAGCATCTATCGCATGCAAATGCTCCACTTTAGTGTGGTTCGCCTAGTTGCTCTTAGCTTGTCTTCCCAGATTGTTAAGGAGGGGACGCCGACCATCGCGATAATGGACCCCTTCTATATGCGGGAGAGCATCATCTGCAACACTGGGAATCGGGCGATTGCCACCCAGCAGGTCGAGGATTTCATGCTGGCGAACATTAAAAAGGTCGCCATTCTCATCCCTTACTTCCCGAGTAAGTAATCACTCGCTAGTCCCCCATCACCATTCTATCCTATAACTCCATTTGCATTTCCAAAGGTTAATCCTCATCGTCGTGCACCCGCAACACTCGCATGTAGTCTATCTCGACTCGGGTAGGGACCGCAAGAAAGACTACACCCACATCAGGGCCCTTCTCAATAATGCTCTCACCGGCTTCGCCAACAAGGCAGGCCCCCTCAAAGTAGAGAGGAAATCCCGAGGAGGCTTGGTATTAACCCACACAACCAACTTCCCCTGCCTCAGGTAGTAGAAGGAAGACAATGGGATGGACGCGTGGTACACCATCCTTCAGATGCAGGAGTACATAAAGTATGCAGATGACATGTTGCTGCCAGAGAGTCTCAGAAACAGGTTTGCAAACATGGTGGATGCCCCTGATAGAGAGATTAGAATGAACTGGGGTCGCATCCAGCAGTTCATTTGCACGATAATCCTGCAGGATGCCAACAGTAGGTCTGGCGAGTTCTTCTACGGCTACGGTCTACCACCTAATGACGAGATAGAACTCCGCTTGGAGATGTCGCGTGATGAGAGGCCGTTCAACTCGCTTGAGGGCTGCCGTCCATTCCCCCCTAGGCCTACAACCTGATCCTACGACGGGAACTCTATTGCTAAAGCTTGAACGATATGTCCCTGAACTTCTGTAATGTAATAATTGCTATATATTCCGATAGAATCGACTTGTCGCTTTTATTTAGTTGTATGGATGTGCATGTGAACATGTGTCTATAGTTTCATTTACTTTGCTATATATTTCAAGATTATGGCGTAGATACCTTAATAATTATTTGCATTTACTCGACCCCTACTTGCCTCGTATTTGGAGTTCACCGATGATTAGAACGTTCGGTCACTCGTACACTCGGGGGTGGAGCTAGTGAGCCTTGGTGTGATGGCCACAAATATCAATCTATTGTGCATCCTACCTAGCCTCACTGACTCCATCCCTGGATGTTAATATTTGTTTCGACCGACAAAGTATGAGGCACGCTATTTAATTCGTACTACTTATCTTTTATTTGAGTTCGCACTTCTTAATTGCGTTGGCCGATGATTAAAATGTTTGGTCACTTGTACACTCCGGGGTGGGGCCAGTAAGGCTTGGTGTGATGGCCACAAATATCAATCTATTGTGCATCCTACCTAGCCTCGCTGACCCCATCCCTATATGTTAATATTTATTTCAACAGACAAAGTATGAGGCACATGCTATTTAGTTCATACTACTTGTCTCTTATTTGAGTTGGCACTTGTTAATTGCATTGGTACTAACGTTTTACTTGTCTTGTGCATGGAGATGCCGACGACATATGTCATGTACAAGGGGAGGGTTCCTGGAGTCTACGACGACTGGGAGGACTGTCGGAGCCAAGTGCACCGCTTCAGCGGCAACAGCTACAAGGGATACCCCACTAGGGTGGAGGCGGAAGGAACATACGCCCGTTATCTAGCGGGAGAGATGAGGGACATGAGGAGGAACCGGATGAAGACCATGGCCTTCGTGATGATGGTCATCGTGACCATGTTGGTCATGTTCTATGTGATTGTAGTTTAGGTTAGTAGCTACATTGTGAGGTGTATGACGACACTTGTGACGACTATGTACCGAGACTTCTAACTTTGTGAAACTTTGTCGTTCGGTGTTGCATATGCACATGTGTTGTATGAATCAACATTCCGAAACGAGACTTGCGTATTTGTGTATTGATACCGAAATGAGACTTGGCTCTCTATGTGCTTCTCATATTGCATGTACTGCTGTATAAATATGAACTGTTGTATAAATTTGCAAATATGCGTAGTAATACGCTGGAAAAAGGCTATAAAATTGTATTTTCGATTACTACTGCCGGCGCACCTACATGACCTACTGCCGGCGCACAGAGCACGCGCCAGTGCTGGCATCCCTACTGCCGGCGCAGCTACACGTGCGCCAGTGGAATATGGTAGTTGCCGGCGAATCAGGGCCGGTGCGCCGGCAGTAGCTACCTTACCGCCGGCGAACAGACAGGCGCGCCGGCAATGAGAAGTTATCACCGGCCCGTTCGCACCGGTGGGCTTCGGTGCGCCGGCAATAAGCCAATTAGGTGCGTCGGCAGTAGGCCTTTCCCTTGTAGTGGAGAGTGCGGTTGCAAGGCACAAGGAGGACGACCCGCTGATACGTCTCCGACGTATCGATAATTTCTTATGTTCCATGCCACATTATTGATGATATCTACATGTTATATGCACATTTTATGTCATATTCGTGCATTTTCTGGAACTAACCTATTAACAAGATGCCGAAGTGCCGATTCTTTGTTTTCTGCTGTTTTTGGTTTCAGAAATCCTAGTAACGAAATATTCTCGGAATTGGACGAAATCAACGCCCAGGTTCCTATTTTCACCAGAAGCATCCAGAACACACGAGAAGGACCAGAGGGGGGGCACTGGGCCCCCAGACCATAGGCCGGCGCGGCCCAGGCCCTGGCCGCCCCGCCCTATAGTGTCGTCGCCCCTTCGACCTTCTGACGCTGCCCTTCCGCCTATTTAAAGCCTCCGTCGCGAAAACCCTATCGCGTTCGACGAAACCCACAGAAACCTTCCAGAGCCGCCGCCATCGCGAAGCCAAGATCTGGGGGACAGGAGTCTCTGTTCCGGCACGCCGCCGGGACGGGGAAGTGCCCCCGGAAGGCTTCTCCATCGACACCGCTGCCATCTCCACCGCCATCTTCATCACCGCTGCTGCTCCCATGAGGAGGGAGTAGTTCTCCATCGAGGCTCGGGGCTGTACCGGTAGCTATGTGGTTAATCTCTCTCCTATGTACTTCAATACAATGATCTCATGAGCTGCTTTACATGATTGAGATCCATATGATGAGCTTTGTATCGCTACTAGTTGTGTGCTACTCATGTGATGTTATTAAAGTAGTCTATTCCTCCTGCATGGTGTAAAGGTGACTAGTGTGTGCACCATGTGGTTCTTGTCGTAGGCTATGATCACGATCTCTTGTAGATTGTGGAGTTAATTATCATTATGATAGTATTGATGTGATCTATTCCTCCTTCATAGTGTAATGTGGACAGTGTGTGCACTATGTTAGTTCTTGGTTTATTTTGCAATGATCTATTATGCTCTAAGGTTATTTAAATATGAACATTATTGTGGAGCTTGTTAACTCCGGCATTGAGGGTTCGTGTAATCCTACGCAATGTGTTCATCATCCAACAAAAGAGTGTATGTAGCACATATGAGAAAGAGTTATTTATTATGCGATCAATGTTGAGAGTGTCCACTAGTGAAAGTATGATCCCTAGGCCTTGTTCCTAAATACTGATATCGCTGCTTGTTTACTGTTTTACTGCGTTACTACTGCTGCAATACTACCACCATCAACTACAAGCCAGCAAGCTATTTTCTGGCACCGTTGCTACTATTTATTCATACCACCTGTATTTCACTATCTCTTCGCTGAACTAGTGCACCTATTTGGTGTGTTGGGGACACAAGAGACTTCTTGCTTTGTGGTTGCAGGGTTGCATGAGAGGGATATCTTTGACCTCTTCCTCCCTGAGTTCGATAAACCTTGGGTGATCCACTTAAGGGAAAACTTGATGCTGTCCTACAAACCTCTGCTCTTGGAGGCCCAACACTGTCTACAGGAAAAGGAGGGGGCGTAGACATCAAGCTATTTTCTGGCGCCGTTGCCGGGGAGGAAAGGTAAAAGGTACTCACACTCCGGATCTCGGCTACTAAGCTATTTTCGCCGTTGTAAGTACTCGAAGCTATTTCCTTTAGATCCTGCAATTGCATCTTTTTGTTTCTTGTTTACACTAGTTCGGCATAATGGACAAGAATGAGCTTCTATTTCTATTTCCTGATTTAAAACATGGATTGTTTGATGCGAAAATTAAAAAACCTATGGAATCTTATTTGCATGCTGGTAGTAATATTAGTATGAACGCTTTGAACACCATTGTTGATAATAATATAGAAAGTTCTAAGCTTGGGGAAGCTGGTTTTCATGATCTTTTTAGTCCCCCAAGCATTGAGGAGAAAATTTACTTTGATGATACTTTGCCTCCTATTTATGATGATAATGATAGTAGTCTTTTGTTACCACCTGTTATGGAGGATAAATTTGATTATGATTACAATATGCCTCCTATATTTGATGATGAGAATAATAATGATAGCTACTTTGTTGAATTTGCTCCCACTACAACTAATAAAATTGATTATGCTTATGTGGAGAGTAAGGATACTTTTATGCATGTGAATAAGGATGCTTTATGTGATACTTATATTGTTGAGTTTGTTCATGATGCCTCTGAAAATTATTATGAGAGAGGAAAATATGGTTGTAGAAATTTTCATGTTACTAAAATGCCTCTCTATGTGCTGAAATTTTTGAAGCTACATTTGTTTTATCTTCCTGATCTTGTCATTTTGCTCTTCATGAATTTATTTGTGTACAAGGTTCCTTTTCATAGGAAGCATGTTAGACTTAAATGTGTTTTGAATTTGCCTCTTGATGCTCTCTTTTGCTTCCAATACTATTTCTTGCGAGTGCATCATTAAAACTGCTGAGCCCATCTTAATGGCTATAAAGAAAGAACTTCTTGGGAGATAACCCATGTGTTATTTTGCTACAGTACTTTGTTTTATATTTATGTCTTGGAAGTTGTTTACTACTGTAGCAACCTCTCCTTATCTTAGTTTTGTGTTTTGTTGTGCCAAGTAAAGTCGTTGATAGCAAGGTTGATACTAGATTTGGATTACTGCGCAGAAACAGATTTCTTTGCTGTCACGAATCTGGGCAAAATTCTCTGTAGGTAACTCTGAAAATTATGCCAATTTACGTGAGTGATCCTCAGATATGTACGCAACTTTCATTCAATTTGGGCATTTTCATCTGAGCAAGTCTGGTGCCATTTTAAAATTCGTCTTTACGGACTGTTCTGTTTTGACAGATTCTACCTTTTATTTCGCATTGCTTCTTTCGCTGTGTTGGGTGGATTCCTTTGTTCCATTACCTTCCAGTAGCTTTGAGCAATGTCCAGAAGTGTTAAGAATGATTGTGTCACCTCTGAACACGTGAGTTTTTGATTATGCACTAACCCTCTAATGAGTTTGTTTCGAGTTTGGTGTGGAGGAAGTTTTCAAGGGTCAAGAGAGGAGGATGATATACTATGATCAAGAAGAGTGAAAAGTCTAAGCTTGGGGATGCCCCGGTGGTTCATCCCTGCATATTTCAAGAAGACTCAAGCATCTAAGCTTGGGGATGCCCAAGGCATCCCCTTCTTCATCGACAACATTATCAGGTTCCTCCCCTGAAACTATATTTTTATTCCATCACAGCTTATGTACTTTACTTGGAGCGTCTGTGTGCTTTTGTTTTTGTTTATGTTTGAATAAATTGGATTACATCATGCTTGTGTGGGAGAGAGACACGCTCCGCTGGTTCGTATGAACACATGTGTTCTTAGCTCATAATATTCATGGCGAAGTTTCCTCTTCGTTAAATTGTTATATGGTTGGAATTGGAAAATGATACATGTAGTAATTACTATAATGTCTTGGGTAATGTGATACTTGGCAATTGTTGTGCTCATGTTTAAGCTCTTGCATCATATACTTTGCACCTATTAATGAAGAAATACATAGAGCATGCTAAAATTTGGTTTGCATATTTGGTCTCTCTAAGGTCTAGATAATTTCTAGTATTGAGTTTTGAACAACAAGGAAGACGGTGTAGAGTCTTATAATGTTTACAATGTGTCTTTTATGTGAGTTTTGCTGCACCGGTTCATCCTTGTGTTTGTTTCAAATAACCTTGCTAGCCTAAACCTTGTATCGAGAGGGAATACTTCTCATGCATCCAAAATACTTGAGCCAACCACTATGCCATTTGTGTCCACCATACCTACCTACTACATGGTATTTCTCCGCCATTCCAAAGTAAATTGCTTGAGTGCTACCTTTAAAATTCCATCATTCGCCTTACAATATATAGCTCATGGGACAAATAGCTTAAAAACTATTGTGGTATTGAATATGTACTTATGCACTTTATCTCTTATTAAGTTGCTTGTTGTGCGATAACCATGTTTCTGGGGACGCCATCAACTATTCTTTGTTGAATTTCATGTGAGTTGCTATGCATGTTCGTCTTGTCTGAAGTAAGAGCGATCTACCACCATATGGTTAAGCATGCATATTGTTAGAGAAGAACATTGGGCCGCTAACTAAAGCCATGATCCATGGTGGAAGTTTCAGTTTTGGACAAAATCCTCAATCTCATATGAGAAAATTATTAATTGTTGTTACATGCTTATGCATAAAAGAGGAGTCCATTATCTGTTGTCTATGTTGTCCCGGTATGGATGTCTAAGTTGAGAATAATCAATAGCGAGAAATCCAATGCGAGCTTTCTCCTTAGACCTTTGTACAGGCGGCATAGAGGTACCCCATTGTGACACTTGGTTAAAACATGTGCATTGTGATGATCCGGTAGTCCAAGCTAATTAGGACAAGGTGCGGGCACTATTAGTATACTATGCATGAGGCTTGCAACTTGTAAGATATAATTTGCATGATACATATGCTTTATTACTACCGTTGACAAAATTGTTTCATGTTTTCAAAATCAAAGCTCTAGCACAAATATAGCAATCGATGCTTTTCCTCTTTGAAGGACCATTCTTTTACTTTCATTGTTGAGTCAGTTCACCTATTTCTCTCCACCTCAAGAAGCAAACACTTGTGTGAACTGTGCATTGATTCCTACATATTTGCATATTGCACTTATTATATTACTCTATGTTGACAATATCCATGAGATATACATGTTATAAGTTGAAAGCAACCGCTGAAACTTAATCTTCTTTTGTGTTGCTTCAATGCCTCTACTATGAAAATATTGCTTTATGAGTTAACTCTTATGCAAGACTTATTGATGCTTGTCTTGAAAGTACTATTCATGAAAAGTCTTTACTTTATGATTCATTTGTTTACTCATGTCATTTACCATTGTCTTGGATTGCTGCATTCACTACATATGCTTACAAATAGTATGATCAAGGTTATGATGGTATGTCACTCCAGAAATTATCTTTGTTTATCATTTACCTGCTCGGGACGAGCAGAAACTAAGCTTGGGGATGCTGATACGTCTCCGACGTATCGATAATTTCTTATGTTCCATGCCACATTATTGATGATATCTACATGTTATATGCACATTTTATGTCATATTCGTGCATTTTCTGGAACTAACCTATTAACAAGATGCCGAAGTGCCAGTTGCTGTTTTCTGCTGTTTTTGGTTTCAGAAATCCTAGTAACGAAATATTCTCGGAATTGGACGAAATCAACGCCCAGGTTCCTATTTTCACCGGAAGCATCCAGAACACACGAGAAGGACCAGAGGGGGGGCACTGGGCCCCCAGACCATAGGCCGGCGCGGCCCAGGCCCTGGCCGCGCCGCCCTATAGTGTCGTCGCCCCTTCGACCTTCTGACGCTGCCCTTCCGCCTATTTAAAGCCTCCGTCGCGAAAACCCTATCGCGTTCGACGAAACCCACAGAAACCTTCCAGAGCCGCCGCCATCGCGAAGCCAAGATCTGGGGGACAGGAGTCTCTGTTCCGGCACGCCGCCGGGACGGGGAAGTGCCCCCGGAAGGCTTCTCCATCGACACCGCTGCCATCTCCACCGCCATCTTCATCACCGCTGCTGCTCCCATGAGGAGGGAGTAGTTCTCCATCGAGGCTCGGGGCTGTACCGGTAGCTATGTGGTTAATCTCTCTCCTATGTACTTCAATACAATGATCTCATGAGCTGCTTTACATGATTGAGATCCATATGATGAGCTTTGTATCGCTACTAGTTGTGTGCTACTCATGTGATGTTATTAAAGTAGTCTATTCCTCCTGCATGGTGTAAAGGTGACTAGTGTGTGCACCATGTGGTTCTTGTCGTAGGCTATGATCACGATCTCTTGTAGATTGTGGAGTTAATTATCATTATGATAGTATTGATGTGATCTATTCCTCCTTCATAGTGTAATGTGGACAGTGTGTGCACTATGTTAGTTCTTGGTTTATTTTGCAATGATCTATTATGCTCTAAGGTTATTTAAATATGAACATTATTGTGGAGCTTGTTAACTCCGGCATTGAGGGTTCGTGTAATCCTACGCAATGTGTTCATCATCCAACAAAAGAGTGTATGTAGCACATATGAGAAAGAGTTATTTATTATGCGATCAATGTTGAGAGTGTCCACTAGTGAAAGTATGATCCCTAGGCCTTGTTCCTAAATACTGATATCGCTGCTTGTTTACTGTTTTACTGCGTTACTACTGCTGCAATACTACCACCATCAACTACAAGCCAGCAAGCTATTTTCTGGCACCGTTGCTACTATTTATTCATACCACCTGTATTTCACTATCTCTTCGCTGAACTAGTGCACCTATTTGGTGTGTTGGGGACACAAGAGACTTCTTGCTTTGTGGTTGCAGGGTTGCATAAGAGGGATATCTTTGACCTCTTCCTCCCTGAGTTCGATAAACCTTGGGTGATCCACTTAAGGGAAAACTTGCTGCTGTCCTACAAACCTCTGCTCTTGGAGGCCCAACACTGTCTACAGGAAAAGGAGGGGGCGTAGACATCACCCGCCTCCTTCGAACTTCAACGAGGCCGGCCGTCGGCTGTGGTGGCGCGGTCGGACTCTCCAGAGCGTCATGTCAAACCGTGGCCCCCGCCTGCGCTACCCTCAGTCTCAGCCTACGCGTGCTCACCCGCCGAGGTTCGACTACCGCGACCCCGGTGCCAGCGATGACAACGTCGGCGACTACGACGACTACAGAGGCGACGTTTATAGGGCTAGGCACGACTATGACTGAATCACTCCAACATTCGAAAACAAGTTCGGCCGATTGTGACCTAATCAGCTGGCCATGTATCTTAATTTTTAGTTGAGCTATGTACTTTAGTTTCAGTTCAATCGTAATAAAATTTTATTCTCGCCCATTATTTCTTGCCCTTTTCCTCCCGCCCTTTTCCTCCCGTCCTTTTCTTCCCGCCCGTTTCCTCCATCATTTGGCCCGAGGTAAGATTGTCGATGAAATAAAGCGCCCATTGTAAAAAAAGCGTGCAAATATGAACATTATATAGTATATATGAACATTTTAAAAAGCGTGCAAATATGAACATTATATAGTATATATGAACATTTAAAAATTCTTGCAAACATGAACATTATATAGTATATATGAACATTTAAAAATGTGTGCAAATATGTCATATATATAGTATATATGAACATTTAAAATAGAAATAGAAAAACAGAAAAGAAATAGCAAAATAGAAAAAAAATATTTGGTACCGGTTGTTGGAGAGAACAAGTACCGAAGGCGTTTGGTACCGATTGGTGGGGAAAACCGGTACCAAAGATCCTCTCCGCAGGTTTCTTCCTTAGCCGCGTTGCGGATCGACCACTTCATCCACACTTCGTCCGCCCGCCGTCATCCGTCGCAGCCACGCCAAGCCGCCGCCGCTCCCCACGCTCACCGGCAAGCAGGTTAGTCCACCTCGCCTCTTCCCCTTGTCCCCTCCTCCACTCGCCAGCAAGCGCGCGCGCAGTAGTCCGCCGACGCCGGCCACGCCGCCTCGCCACCGTGTTCGTCGCGGCCTCGCCACGCCGCAGACGCAGACGCCTACGCCAAGGCCGGCGCCGCCGCGCTCACGGTCTTCGTCGCCACCGCGCGTAGGGTGTTCGACGAAATGCCAACACGGAGTAGAGGCCGTGCCGTTGCTGTTGGTGCTGTCGTGTCATTGCTGCTGCTACTGCCGTGCCGTTGCTATGGTGGCCACGCCGTGGTGGGTGGCGGGGCTCGGGTGCGCGTGGTGGCCCTCGTAGGTGGTGACGACTGTGCCGGGTTGGGCGGGAAGGTCGAGCACCTGGTGCGGTCGAGCACATGGCCCTTGGACATGTTGGGCGTTCAGGTGCCAAGGCCGCAGTCGTGCGGGCCGGCGTGGAAGTCGCTGAGGACCCTGAGGTCGCAGCCGAGGCCGTAGGCGGCCTTGATGGCGGCGATGACGTGCGGATCGATGGGCGCCGCCCTCAGCACCTCAACGATGTCGTGGAGAGTCTTGCCCCGCGTGTGCAGCTCCCCCATGACGGTGCCGTTGAGGGTGTTCTAGGGCATGGTGGGCAGGAGGCGGTCGAACAACTCGGTGGCGCCGAGGCCGTCGACGGGGCAGCAGCCAATGACGGTAGAGTAGCGTCCCGCGCTAGGTGCAGTGGAGGCCGGGGCGTGGTGATGACCCACAAGTATAGGGGATCGCAATAGTCTTCGAGGGAAGTAAAACCCAATTTATTGATTCGACACAAGGGGAGCCAAAGAATATTTGTAAGCCTTAACAGCGGAGTTGTCAATTCAGCTGCACCTGGAAACAGACTTGCTCGCAAGAGTTTATCAGTAGCAACAGTTTTATAGCAATAGTAGTAGTGAAATATAAGCAGTAGTGTAACAAAGACAACAGTAGTGATTATAGTAAATAGCAGGATTAAAATACTGTAGGCAGAGGGATGGATGAACGGGCGCTGCATGGATAAGAGAACTCATGTAACAATCAAGGTAGGGCATTTGCAAATAGTAATAAAACAGTATCCAAGTACTAAACAATTATAGGCATGTGTTCCATATATAGTCGTACGTGCTCGCAATGAGAAACTTGCACAACATCTTTTGTCCTACCAGCCGGTGGCAGCCGGGCCTCTAGGGAATCTACTGGAAATTAAGGTACTCCTTTTAATAGAGCACCGGAGCAAAGCATTAACACTCCGTGAACACATGTGATCCTCATATCACCGCCTTCCCCTCCGGTTGTCCCAATTTCTGTCACTTTGGGGCCTCGGGTTCCGGACAGCAACATGTGTATACAACTTGCAGGTAAGATCATAAAGCAATGAATATCATCATCAATTGATAACATGTTCAGATCTGAGATCATGGCACTCGGGCCCTAGTGACAAGCATTAAGCATAACAAGTTGCAACAATATCATAAAAGTACCAACAAAGGATACTAGACACTATGCCCTAACAATCTTATGACTATTACATGATCAGTCTCATCCAATCCCTACCATCCCCTTCAGCCTACAGTGGGGGAATTACTCACACATGGATGGGGGAAACATGGATGGTCGATGGAGAGGCGTCGGTGGTGATGATGGCGATGATCTCCTCCAATTCCCCGTCCCGGCGAGGTGCCAGAACGGAGTTTCTGGTCTCGAGACGGAGTTTTGCGATGGCGGCGGTGTTCTGGATGTCTTCTGGCGATTTCGTCTAACCCCGGTGCGTTTTTAGGTCGAAACCTTTAAGTAGTCCAGAGGGGGGCACCTGGGGCTGCCCGAGGCATCGCCACCATAGGGCGGCGCGGCCCAGGGGCCCACCGCGCCGCCTTATGGGGTTGGCGCCTCATGGCCCCCCTCCTTCTGGTCTTCTGGCTCCGTCCCTCTTCTATGAAAATAGGCCCATTGGAATTAATCCTGGGGATTTTCCTGAAAGTTGAGTTTCTGCACAAAAACGAGACACCAGGGCAATTCTGCTGAAAACAACATTAGTCCGTGTTAGTTGTATCCAAATACACAAATTAGAGGCAAAACAATAGAAAAAGTGTTCGGGAAAGTAGATATGTTTTGGACGTATCAACTCCCCCAAGCTTAGCTTATTGCTTGTCCTCAAGCAATTCAGTTAACAACTGAGTGCGATAAAAGAACTTTCACGAACACATTTGTTCATACGATGTAAATATTCTCATGATATGGACAAGTACTTAGGCAATTCATAATAAGATACATGCAAATAAAGTCATCTAATAGTTATGTCAATCATGGAAAAGGTACCAACAAATTAATAATAAGTATCATGAATCATGTCTATCAGCAGGATTGCAATGTTCATAAAAGGATATGATAAAGTGGTATCTCGCTTGCCCGTATTTGTACAGCAAAACATAAATGCACGGGCACCTTTGAAGTTCATGGAAAGATTGGAAGTAAAGATTATCAAAGATAAAAGCATCAAAGTTATACCACAATTAATCACATTTTGGAACAAGCATGTTATACTAAGAATGACAGTTGTGCTCTCAAGAAAGTGCTCAAAGAAGGGGTGGTGACTCAAAATAAAAGTAAAAGATTGGCCCTTCGCAGAGGGAAGCAGGGATTAACATGTGCTAGAGCTTTTCATTTTTCTAAAGACAGAAGTAAAATGGTTTTGAGAGGTGTTTGTTGTTGTCAACGAATGATAGTGGGCACTCTAACTACCTCATCAACCAGACTTCCAAGAGCGGCTCCCATGAAGGACGTTATCTCTACCAGCAAGGTAGATCATCCCTCGTCTCTTTTGTTTACACATGTATTTTAGTTTCATTATGGATGACACTCCCCCCAACCTTTGCTTACACAATCCATGGCTAACCGAATCCTCGGGTGCCTTCCAACATTCACATACCATGGAGGAGTGTCTATTTGCAAATTAAGTTGCTTACTGATAAATCAGGGCAAAGCATGTGAAGAGAATTATTGATGAAAGTTAATTAATTGGGGCTGGGAACCCCGTTGCCAGCTCTTTTTGCAATATTATTGGATAACCGGATGTGCCACTAGTCCATTGGTGAAAGTCTGTCAGGAGTAAATGACAAGGTTGAAAGATAAAACACCACATACTTCCTCATGAGCTATAAAACATCGACTCAAATTGAGAAGTACTTTGAAGGTTTAAAGGTAGCATATGAGAATTTACTTGGAATGGTTTGAAATGCCATGCATATGCATTTATAGTGGACACTCTGGAATAACTTGGTTTTCAGGGGTTTGGAAGCACGAGCAGCGTTCCCGCTCAGTACAAGTGAAGGCTAGTAATAGACTGGAAAGTGACAATCAAGAGAGCAATAACTGTCATAATCATGCTTGCGACAAAATAAATTAATCAGAGGCATAAAAGTGATACAACAACTCTGAGGCAAAGTAAATCATCAAGGCTTAATTGCTTTTGTTCAGTCATATGCATGCGTGAGCATGTGCCAAGTCGATTTAAGTGAATTATTCAGAGGAGGATACCACAATGTCATACCTATCTATGAATAAAACAATGCAAGCAAATATTTATGACATGCTACTCATATTAATAAATTGGAGCTAAACATGAGAGATCATGAACTACTAGACTTTCTTAAATGACATATACCTCACATGAACCAACTAAGCATGCTCACATGGATGAGTATATGTACAAAAATGAAAACAAATAGAGTTCATACCAGCCTCTCACCACAGTCGAATTGTCGTAGATCGTCATTATTGCCTTTTACTTGTGTAGCTTGAATAATATGAAGTGAAAACCATGCTCCAGCCACCGGAGACCGCTGAACTCATAATGAACTTTACAAAACCAAAGAAGAATAACAAATATTTTTGGTGTTTTCGAATTGGAAACAAGAACAAAAGGAAACAAGCAACAAAGCAAAATCTTTTTGGATTTTCTCATAGCAAACCAACGATAGCAAATAAAGCAAAATAGGAACAAGAAACCAAGATAAACAAATGGTAAAGAGAAACAACAGAAATATTTTTGGTCTTTTTGTGTTTTAGAAAAGGAACAAAGCAAAAACAAGAAAATGAAAACTAAAAGAGTCGCATAAACACAAAGTAGCAGAAATTCGTCAAACTTGACAGCAGTACAGTAATTGATTTTTACAAAAATCTTCCGCTGCTCAGCTCGAAAAGTGTTCAAGTAATGAAAGTTAGATAATAAGGTGGGGAGCATGCAAAAAACTTGGCTTCGCAAAATAACGTTCTGGCTGTTTTTGGTAATTTTTTTGGTATCAGTCTAGAATCTGTTTTCAAACAGCACTTCCCCAAATATCATCTCCCTCTTATTAGAAACCACCTTAAGAAGCTAAACAAGTATGCACAAGTATCCGGCAATTGTGATATGCAATGAATGAGTGATGCCGGCATACCTCCCCCCAAGCTTAGGCTTTTGGCCTAAGTGGAGATCAACCCCAGCGAGGGTCAGGGTTCCACGCAGGTGGATCGTACATGGCGTGGTCATAATAAGGTCCCTGTGCAGAAGAAAAGGGTAAAGGCTCCGCATGATCAAAATGTTGATGTGAAGAGCTCGCTGCATCGGATGACAAGTCGAGGTGTTCCTCGGCCTCCTCCGTGCCGTCTTCTGCATGATGGCCATCCCCCTCTATGTATGCATTTAGTTCATCTTCCGTGACCGACCAATTTTTCCTGGAATCAAGGTTAAACAAAGCAGGTGTAGGCAATCCTACTAGCTTTTCAGTTTTTTTAGTTGTTCTCCAATTTTTCTTGTAAAATGTTATCTTATAAGACAGGTTACTCAAATTAGACCAATCAGAAAAAAACTCATGTTTTATCATGGAAACAATATCAAGTTTCTCTATGGAGAGCTGAACATCAAGAGGGTGAGGTTCTACACCATGCATAGCTAGCAAACGAGAGGCGATGAGACCTCCACAAATTCCTCCTTTATCACGGTTAGTAGCAAGTCTAAAGGCTATCAAAGCACCCAAATTGTAAGTCCTATCACATTGCAATGCAGCAGCTAGGAAAACCAAATCCTGGATAGATAACTTATTTGCATTCTTTCTAGCGAGAACGCACTTGGTGATGAAATAAGCAAAGTAGCGAATAGCTGGGAGTTGAATACTACTAATTTTACCACTATCATCTGAGAAGCTTCTCCCTTGACAAATCATCTTGTAGAGACTCAAGAGCTCCTGCGGCAGTCCCCTAACCTTCTCGCATGATCCCCATTGTGGCACTCTAATTGCTGCACAAAAATCATCAAAGGGCAAGTTGACAGTTTTATTATAAATTTTGTATCGAACCATGGGGTTAGTTTTGGACCAATTGAATTCAAAATCCTGCACCACTGACATGGTTAGTTTTGCATATTGGTAAGGTTCACCAACAACAAAACCTTCCAAACCTGCATTGGAAATCAGATTTTGAACATCTCGCAAGATTCCTGCACTCCTCATAAAATCAACGCATGGGTAGTAAGAGGGGTATACTCCCTCTTCGCGGTGAACTCTCATAACTCTTTGCACCTCCAATTCTTGTTGATTCAGTTGGTGCCTATTCCACTCCATTTTCTGAAATTTTTCAACAAACATTATAAAAGTTGATTTGGAGACATATAAATGAAGGAAACTACTATAGGCACTTGATAGAGTACTAAACATGCATCAAAACTAATTTTTACAACTTAGAACAAGCATGCAAGCTCACTTAACATGTTACCTACAGCAGCAAAATATTCAAGATATACTCAACCAAACAAAATTCTATTTGGATAATCGGAGGAGTCACATACCGGAGAGCAAATGTGCCAAATTTCTGATAGAAATCTGGGCTGAGCAAAGAGATCGAAGAATCCTGAGCTCTTGAGCAAAAACGCGAGTGAGAGAAAGTTGGTACGAGTTTTTTCGGGAGAGAGAGTAGAATGGGAGGAAGAGATGAGTTAGTGGGGCAAGGAGGGGCCCACACCACAGGGTGGCGCGCCCCCCTCCTTGGCCGCGCCGGCACATGGGGTTGAGCCCCAGTGTGCCCCACTGGTCAGCCCCTGGTGCTCCCAGGTAGCTCTTCGAAAAATAAGACCAACAGTATAATTTTTGTAATTTTTTGAGAACTTCGAAAAACGCACATTTCTGGGCAGAAAAAGATTTTCAAACATCTAAACAACTAAAGCATCTTGCAAAACAAGTAGTGCTACAGTAAGTAAAACAAATGGAGAAGGAAAGAAATGTTGTTTAGCTCTTCTATGCATATAAAATATACTTGTTAACAAGGTTGATCAAGTCTTGCCACCAAATAATTTTTACATGTCATAAGAAGAAATAAACCTCAAATCAATCATGTTACCTTATATTGTATTGATATGGATCCAATCACAAGAGTTTGATATTCTTCTTTAGGCTCATATATTGGACAATCAATATCTCCCACTTTGATAGATTTCAAATTAGAAATTGTATTAACTCCATATACTTTATCAATCCTCTTGGGAAAATAAACAGTATGTTCCTTGTCATCAACATTGAAAGTAACTTTTCCTTTATTGCAATCAATAATAGCCCCTGCAGTGTTAAGAAAAGTTCTTCGAAGAATAATAGACTTATTATCATCTTCAGGCATTTCCAACACAACAAAATCAGTTAATATTAAGCAGTTTTGAGTAACTTGAACAAGAATATCCTCACATACACCAAAAGGAACAGTAGTAGATTTATCAGCCATTTGCAAAGATATATCAGTTGGTATCAATTTATCTAAATCAAGTCTCTTGTAAAGAGAAAAAGGCATTACACTAACTCCTGCTCCCAAATCACATAGAGCAGTTCTAACATAATTATTCTTGATGGAACAGGGAATAGTCGGTATACTTGGGTCGCCCAGCTTCTTTGGAACTTTGCCATTGAAAGAGTAATTAGCAAGCATAGTAGAAATCTCCTCATTAGGAATTTTCCTTTTGTTAGAGACAATATCTTTCATATACTTTGAATAAGGAGGCAATTTAATAGCATCAGTCAAAGGGATTTGCAAAAACAAAGGTTTCATCCAATCACAGAATTTATTATAGTGTTCTTCTTCCTTTGATTTTAGTTTCTTAGCAGGAAAAGGTATTTGCTTTTGAACCCAAGGTTCTCTTTCATTACCATGTTTCTTAGCAATAAAATCTTCTTTAGTGTACTATTTATTCTTAGCATGCTTTTCAGGTTCATCTTCAACCTCTTCTTTATCAGAAGCATCATTCTTATCATTATCTTTATCATGTTCATTACCACTTTCAGTTTCAGCAACAGAAATAGAAATACAATTAGGATCATTAACAGGTTCAGAGGATTCTACAACAGTTTTATGTTTCTTCTTCTTTTTCTTAGAAGGAGCACAAGTTTCTTTAGTTCGTTGAGAATCTTGTTCAACTCTTTTGGGATGCCCCTCAGGATATAGAGGATCCTGAGTAGAAACACCGCCTCTAGTTGTTACTTCATAAGCATGTTTTTCTTTAGAACTACTTTTTAACAAGTCATTTTGCACTTTAGTGAGTTGATCAATTTGAGTTTGAACCATATGAAAATGTTTAACAAGCATCTTAACATCATTGGAGGTTCTCTCCACAATATCATGCAATTCACTAATAGCTTGAGAATTTCTCATTAAATGATTCTCTACTCTCATATTAAAATTATCTTGCTTAACAATATAATTATCAAACTCATCTAAACATTGATCAGGAGGTTTTGAACGGAATATCTTCCCTACTAAAGCGTTGAAGAGAATGTACCTCAATCATGGATGAAGGGGGAGTTATCTTACATAAATCTTCTATGGGAGGTAAATTCTTCACATCTTCAGATTTAATACCTTTCTCCTTAAGAGATTTCTTGGCTTCCCTCACATCTTCATCATTTAATTTAATCATACCCATCTTCTTCAATATTGGTGTCGGGGTTGGTTCAGGTGTAATCCAATCATCATGATTTCGGCCTATTCTAGCCAATAATTCTTCAGCGTCGTCTGGAGTTCTTTTCCTGAAAACACAACCAGCACAACTATCCAGGTATGCCCTAGACTCAATGGTTAGTCCACTATAGAATATATCAAGTAAATCATGCTTTTCCAAATCATGTCCAGGCCGAGCTCTGATAAGAGAGCAAAATCTTTCCCAAGCTTCGGGCAATTTCTCTCCATCTTCCTGGTCAAAACTAAAAAAAATCTGCAAAGCAATATGTTGAGCACTAGCAAGAAAGTATTTCCGAAAGAAAACATCAAGCAAATCTTTTGGACTATCAATAGAATCAGGAGGCAAACTATTATACTAGGTTTTAGCATCATCCTTTAATGAGAAAGCAAAAAATTTAGCAACAAAATAAGTACGCTTCTTAATATCATCAGAAAACAAGCTACTCAAAGTAGAAAGCTCATTCATGTGCTCTACAGCACTTTCTTTTTTCAGTACCACAAAAAGGTGTTTTCTCAACAATAGATATATGAGATAAATCAAGAGAAAAATCATAATCCTTATCCTTAATGTTTATAGGAGATGTGGCAAATTTAGGATCAGGAGACGGTTTATATCTAACAGTATGTTGTGCAAGAAGCTTTTTAATATTACTTGTACCGGTAGTAGCATTGCATTTATCAATAAAATCATCATCAAGTTCCACATAATCTTCATCAGGGTCATCACTAGAGTATTCAACAGACTCAGGTGAATTAACAGGTGTAACAGTATTTTCATTAGGAGTTTCAGTATTTTCAATTTGTCTAGACCTAGCAATCGTAGCATCTAGAAAAGATCCTAATGAACCATCATTATCAAGCACAGCAGAAGCATCATCAAAATTATAAGAGGAATTTTTAGATTCAGTAGAAGTACCAGCATTTGAAGCTTGTGGTGGTGAAACAAGTTTACTTATCGCAGATGGTGAATAAAGAGCAGCAGAGGTACTCAGAATTGTACCTTTTCTTGTAGTGGATGGTAATATGGCGACTTTAGTATCGTGAGGTTTACCCATGATGGAGAATTTGCAGCGAACAATATCAATCCAAGTGAACTTGCAAATAAAGCTATGATGACCCACAAGTATAGGGGATCGCAACAGTCTTCGAGGGAAGTAAAACCCAATTTATTTATTCGACACAAGGGGAGCCAAAGAATATTTGTAAGCCTTAACAGCGGAGTTGTCAATTCAGCTGCACCTAGAAACAGACTTGCTCGCAAGAGTTTATCAGTAGCAACAGTTTTATAGCAATAGTAGTAGTGAAATATAAGCAGTAGTGTAACAAAGACATCAATAGTGATTATAGTAAACAGCAGGATTAAAATACTGTAGGCACAGGGATGGATGAACGGACGCTGCATGTATAAGAGAACTCATGTAACAATCAAGGTAGGGCATTTGCAAATAGTAATAAAACAGTATCCAAGTACTAAACAATTATAGGCATGTGTTCCATATATAGTCGTACGTGCTCGCAATGAGAAACTTGCACAACATCTTTTGTCCTACCAGCCGGTGGCAGCCGGGCCTCTAGGGAATCTACTGGAAATTAAGGTACTCCTTTTAATAGAGCACCGGAGCAAAGCATTAACATTCCGTGAACACATGTGATCCTCATATCACCGCCTTCCCCTCCGGTTGTCCCAATTTCTGTCACTTTGGGGCCTCGGGTTCCGGACAGCAACATGTGTATACAACTTGCAGGTAAGATCATAAAGCAATGAATTTCATCATCAATTGATAACATGTTCAGATCTGAGATCATGGCACTTGGGCCCTAGTGACAAGCATTAAGCATAACAAGTTGCAATAATATCATAAAAGTACCAACAACGGATACTAGACACTATGCCCTAACAATCTTATGACTATTACATGATCAATCTCATCCAATCCCTACCATCCCCTTCAGCCTACAGCGGGGAAATTACTCACACATGGATGGGGGAAACATGGATGGTCGATGGAGAGGCGTCGGTGGTGATGATGGCGATGATCTCCTCCAATTCCCTGTCCCGACGAGGTGCCAGAACGGAGTTTCTGGTCCCGAGACGGAGTTTCGCGATGGCGGCGGTGTTCTGGATGTCTTCTGGCGATTTCGTCTAACCCCCGTGCACTTTTAGGTCGAAACCTTTAAGTAGTCCAGAGGGGGGCACCTGGGGCTGCCCGAGGCGTCGCCACCATAGGGCGGCGTGGCCCAGGGGCCCACCGCGCCGCCTTATGGGGTTGGCGCCTCGTGGCCCCCCTCCTTCTGGTCTCCTGGCTCCGTCCCTCTTCTATGAAAATAGGCCCATTGGAATTAATCCTGGGGATTTTCCTGAAAGTTGAGTTTCTGCACAAAAACGAGACACCAGGGCAATTCTGCTGAAAACAGCGTTAGTCCGTGTTAGTTGTATCCAAAATACACAAATTAGAGGCAAAATAATAGCAAAAGTGTTCGGGAAAGTAGATACGTTTTGGACGTATCACGTGGCCAGGTGACGAGGAGGGGGCGGCCACTCGCGGGTTATTGTTAGCTCCTAGAAAATACACAAATGAGTTGTTCAATGGGTTCATATCGTTAGCAGTGTTGTATAATTGCAATAATAGATGTTACTCCTAAGTATATATGTGAAAGGCCTCGCACACTCTCTTAATATTGTGTTTGTTTATTGCTTTCTTCAATAGAATTGTTATCCATCTAGCAATCTATTATGATCTTGACATGATGAATAAAATAATAGCACTTAATTTTGTAGTGACATTGAGCTATGGAGGACGGCCCCTTCATCCGAGATGAGGAGAAAGAAGAAATGGTGCAAAAAATGATATATGAGAGTGCCCGTGGACCAGAACCCGATGGAGATGACGATGATTTCGGCTCACAATTTCTGAACGATGTCGGTGAGGGACTTGAGTCTGAAGAAAGAAGAGACGACGAAGTGTCCTTAACAAACTCCGGCAAGGTGTATATTTATATATCAAGGCTATGTTCATCAATAGATGCATTGATTTATTTGTATTGCACTTATTAACAAATCATTTTTCTTTTAGCCTTCTGGATCATCGAGCAAATCTGTTAAAAAGCAACGAGGCCCGATGCATCGTCTATCGGGCGAGGGTAGGTTAGCCTCACCGCATTTAAGGATAGTGGTGAACCGGTGGAACCCAAAGAGTACTGCCGTAAATTTATAAATCAAGCTGGAGCTTTGTTAGGGACTATGTACCGATCAGCATTGTAAAGTGGCATAAGCCGAAGAACGCGGGGGGTGAAGCTAGTTATGTCAACGATACTCTAATACTTTTTTCTTTGGGATAGTCTACTGACACACTTCAGCCTACCGAAAAACATAACGGAAGGCCAGAAGAAGAAAGTCAAGGAATGGACTCTTAAGAAGATGGCCACACAATTCGAGACCTGGAAGAAAAATTTATGGGCCAAACATGAACATGAAAATCCAGTATTCACTGAAAGTCTAGTGAAGATAAAAGATCACTGGCCCGCATTTAAAGGTATAAGAAATCGTCTACTGATGTGTCCCGATCATTTGCAAATACGAAAAATGCTGCAAAGAAGATACATTTCCATCATTTGGGGTCAGGTGGCTACAAGACTGCCATTCCGAAGTGGAGAGCATTTGAAGCCAAACTGGTGGATGAAGGAATCATTCCACAGACATGGGACTGGCTTGACCGGTCCAAGTTCTGGTTGTTCGCGTGCATGGGGCAGGGTTGGACCCAAAAACAAGGCAGATTGTTGCAAAGGGAAAATGGAAGGAAAAAATTGCAGAAGTCACGACGCTGCTTATAGATGCAATTGAAAAAGTTAGAAAGGGAGAGTACATTCCCGATAGAGAGAATGACGAGCTGACACTCGCTCTGGGGAATCCTGAACACGTCGGACGAATATGAGCCCTCCCAGGTGTCACCATGAAGGAAGCGTGGCTGTTGTGCGCTGACAGTTATAAAAGCCGTTCGAGAAAGAAGAAGCAGGAGCTAGACCGGTTAGCGGAATTGGAACGTAAGGTGGAGGTTCTTGAGAAAATCAGAGGTCACCTGACCAGGAGCTATTTCTACAAGATCCTCAAGCCAATGCTGCCCCATCTCAGCGAAGAAGCAGTGTGGGTTCCTCGCATTTTGAAGGATGTGGAGCAGGCTACCCGTGGATTATGTCACGGAGAAGACAAATTGTGAGTTACATGTGTCAATTAGGAACATGTCCATTAAGGTGGCGGTCGGCTATGTTTACCCAAATGAATATGGAGCAACACACCATCATATGCCCATTCCAGCCGGCTATGCTCGTGTCGGGGTGGATGACGTTTTGATGGGTTATGAAACAATGGAGCTTGATTTTCATAGAGGTGACAATGAGAAGACAATGGGCGATGTCAAGCGCGGTTTCACCCTATGGAACAAGAAATACATCGTCTTTTCCTCGCATGATCAGCTAAGGCCACCGAATCCTCGTAGCAGTCCACATGAGCAGCAAAGTCCACATGAGCAGCAAAGGCCATCGACTCCTCCTGCTAGCAGTCCACATGAGCAACAAAGTCCACACCTACATGAGAGGGATCCCAGCACGAGTCCACCATCTCGATATCCTCCGCGTAAGAAAGCGCTTGTTAAGCGGAACGGTTCACTGGATAGGAAGAGACCTAGAAAGGAGAAACCACTGCCGCCTATTGAGAAGTTACCTTGGGAAAAAACTATCGAGGAAAACATGGAAACCTGTAAGTCCGAGGTGGAAGCCCATTTTTCTAAGAAAGTGCCAGAGATACCTTTTGAGAAGACACTAGATCCGGTGAAAGTTGTGCATACCGTTGAGAATCTATATGACCCTGTACCATCGCTGCCATCTGACTATTGATGTTCTATTAAAATGTTGTATGACGAGATGGTGCTGGCGAAAAAACCCGATCAATCGGTGGTCCAGGCGAAAAAAGGGAAACAAGTGCACCAGCTCGGAGAACAACCCTTTCAATCAGTCCCCCTCTCAAGGTGTTTGACGAGAAGGCCATTGAAAGTTCTCGACAAAACACAACTGATTACCCCATCGCTGAAGTAGCATATAAATTTGTTCAAGGGAAAGATTTGGTCGAGAATGTTAGGTCTCTACCAACAAGTATGTGTCATTTGCATATGTGGTACACTAATGCCACACAGAGGGGGATCGAGGTTATCATGGTGCGAGTTAAGGATGTGCACTACTTCCAAGAATACTCTGTGAGCTTTTTCAGTTATACAATCTCCGGGCCCTCGACAAATCTATCATCAGTTGCTATTGTCTGTAAGTGATTTATTTACGTAATTTGAGAAGTCTTTAGCTCAGCTCGTTCATTATCTGCAATTATCCTCAATTAAATCTTTTGTGCGCTATATTATGCAGATCGAAGAAGCTCGAATGCAAAAGGGATGAAATCACAGAACATTGGGTTCATTGACCCGGATACAATGCATGAAAAAAACATAGGAGATCCCATGTATAACAAGGATACACCAAAGACTTTGCTAAGGTTTTTGAAGCGACAACGTGACAAAAAGATAATACTTTGGCCTTACAACTTCAAGTGAGTATTACTGTCTTATAACACATTCTATTTTGCTCCCATATGTTAAAATTTTAAATGATGACTTATATCTATGACACTTCATATTTAAACGTGCGCAGGTTCCACTTTGTTCTTATCGTCATTAAAATGTACGATGGAGAAGTTGAAGTCTTTGACTCACTAACCAAACAGCCTATACTATACAAGACGGCTTTTGATATGCTCAAAAAGTAATTTTAATTCTTATCGGTTTTTTCGTTAATTTCCTCATATCAACAAATTGATAACTCTTTTATGCATTTTCTTTTGTCAGACATCATATGGCAAATGTTCATCCAGGAAGATCCGGCCGGTGGATGGAAACCGAAGCTGATATGGCGTGCGAACAAAGTAAGTAGTACTACCTAAGTCCACACACCTTTATCATACTTAATTATTGTTTGATTGAATTATATTCTTGCAAAGAAATGCGTGAAACAATCATTGGGGACTAATCTATGTGAATACTACTTTTGCGAGTACATTCATAAGATTGTCAGCGTGAGAATAAATAATCAAAGAAATAGAGTGGTAGGTAAACAATATTAACAAATTTATTTTCTTACCATAAGTTGTGCTGAGTTTCAGTCATAATTGCTTGATTGTGATTTGATATATATATATATATATACACACACATAGCTCATGTATTCATTTGTATGTCATTCTTTTACAGTTGGCAAGAAAGCGGGACAGGCTCTCAATCGAGCACCGCTTCAAAGCAATTGGCGAGAAATTGGCGGGATTTTTTCCTTCGGGACGTCATAGCACATTTCGGAGAGTACCACTATGCATGAAGATCTACATGTAATATATAGTTTGCCTCGGAGAGTGCCACTATGCTACATGTAATAGATAGTATGCCTCGGAGAGTACCACTATGCATGTACTACTTAATTTGCGATCTTATGCAATTACATGTGTTATATATATGCATCAAGTTGATATGCATCACCTTATCTTCATGTACTACCTAAACCCCAACGCGTTTCTAGCGCATCGACGCGATCCTCGTACGATGAAACGGTCCGATACACCTAAACCCCTCCTAAACCCTAAACCCTGAAATCTCTGCCGCGGCAGAGATTCATGCACTTTCTCTGCCGCGGTAGCCAACCTTTGGTACCGGTTCGTGTTACAAATCGGTACCAAAGTTCTCCAGCCCGCGGTCTCCTCCATGCCCACGTGGAGGCCCCTTTAATACTGGTTCGTAAGGAACCGGTACCAAAGGGGGGGCGCTTTTGTTCTACTCATTTGTACCGGTTGCCTAACCGGTCGAAAGGCCTCTGAAACCGCTATTGTTGGCCGTTTTTGTACTAGTGACAAGATGTTATCTCTAGAGTTTTAGTCTAACTCAGTGTGCTATACGTATTCTAACATTCCCCTAGCGGAAGTGAAAGGGGATGATTACGACTGGATTTGAAGTCGTCCCAAGCCCGCACGATCATGGGCTGCTACTAAAATCGTATTCCATAGATTAAATGCATGGAACGGTTGAACCTTTCAGAGCTCGATCGAGATCAAATAGGGGACTGCTTAATTAGCTGGTATAGTATACCTGACACGCTACTAACATTTCACTTTTCTCAAGGTAGCCAATCAACAGCACGAGAATAATGCGGGGTTACGTCCTCCATCAATCGTCGCTCTATTTGTTTCGCTTTGTGCGTCTATCCTATGTTCAGGCGACTACCTAGATTAGCTAACTGTAGCCAAGTAAACATGACGGTACGTGAGGACTTACACGGCCTGATGGTGATGGGCATGCCGTGCCTTTCCTTGGGCACGCAACGCTTCCTCTTCTTTAAACCTATCATCCATTCTCAACATATTCAACATCTTAACAGAGGTTATCTGTCTTGAGACAAATTTCCGAAAGAGTACTATGGCGGTGCTCATTCGTTTCAATAACATTGACCTTGATGAGGCGGCCATTGGCTTGCCGGTGATTCGTGCATCCGAAATATCTCTGGCTACCACTTTCGGTATGGCAACTAAAGAGGGTGAACTTTCAACCGCTAGAAGATTAGATGGGAGTAAAGTTGGAGACTTGGGACGGAAAGAACATCACCGGATCCAGCTATGGGATGCTTGTCAAGTCCGTTAGCATCTCGCAAGCTATCTTTCACCTCACCCCCTCCCCCTTGTCAAGTTCGTCGAATATTTTTTTTGCAGGAGACCGCTTGGATCTCAAAGATCAAGATGGATGCTAACTTATCTATAAACCACATTCATGAATTTATAAACCTTCTGGTGGAGCTAAGTAATGTGCATATTAACAAGGAGGTGGAGCATTCTATTGCTCGCAACCTAACAACATATGGAGAGTTTCTTGTTCTCTTCGTCTTATGAGGCCCACTTATTTGGTGCCACTTGCACTATCTTCAACAAGATGATTTGAAATGTTTGGGCACCGGCTAAAATCAAATTCTTTGCATGGTTGGAGATTCAAAATAGACTATGTGCGGAAGATCGTCTTAAGAAAGGTGGATGGAATAATTGTGGTCTTTGCCCCCTTTGCAAGTAAATTAAAGAAACGGCGACGCATCTCTTCTTCCGGTGTCACTTCTCCAAGAGACTTTGGGAGATGATAAAGGGTTGGCTTGGGCTTGCCCATATCTCCATCGCTTGCCCATATCTCCATCGATGAGTGGACAGCGGAGCTCTCCATCGACTCGTGGTGGACTTCCATATCGATAAAAAAATGTCCCAAACCGCAAGGCAATTGCGTCTCTCACCATGCTCAATACTTATACCATTTGAAATGAAAGGAACACGAGGGTCTTCCACAACAAAACCGCCCGAAACGATGGTGCTTCCTAGCTCTAGTAAAAGCGAGCCAAGCATTTCAACTATGTAATAACGGGAGAGTAGTCCCTTTTGTAACTTTGGTTTAGCTTCCTTGTCAAACTCTCCTTATTTAATGGAATGAGGAAAACCTATCGCCTCCCTTTCAAAAAGAGAAAAACTTCATGATCACAACGCTGGCGGCTCCAAGTTCCATGCTGAACATGGCCTAACAGTTGTTTCTTTTAAACGATGGCCTAACATTTGTTGGGACACGAAATTCTTATACCTTATACTGTACTCGTGGCTAACCACATCACACTTGGTAATATTACAGCGAATAGCAAGTCGTAACCACATGGCATGTCGCTGTCGATCTTGCCATATGAACACATGGAGCCTCTACAATACAGCCTTAACCGCACAACTTCTTTATCGACGCCCTACTGAACAATATTTATATACTAGCTTGTTATGGCATGTAACCTCTTTCTTTATGCTCGGCGCTGCGACCTGCCTTACCTACCTGATGGTGCCTTGACAAATGCTGCTTCAGGAATTATCTGCGACTAGTTAATCCTAGTAGCCTGACATTCTAGTTGGCCTTATCACAGAATGGGAAGTGTTCTTATTTCTTAACCGAAAGAGTACGTGTATCGGTATACACACGTTTGGAGTTTTTTATAAATTCCCCTGCTGAAGATCGATACAGATGGATGTTTAGCTACAGGAATCTCTTCGGCACCAGTAACGCATTGCCGATATGATTTGGATCATCTCCTGGAAGTTTTCTGATGATGCTATTGGCGGGACGCTTTTGGTCCTACTAATTCATAATTGGGTAGTTGCAGGTTTCAGAAAAATAATAGTAATCGGGTAGTTGTAGGTTTCAGAAGAAGAAGAAAAATAGGTCGTTGCAGTTAGAGCTGTAGAGCAGCCGTATGTATGCAGGACGTCTGTGATAGCTCATCCCTACCGAAATAATCAGATACTAGCTGTACCTACTTTTAGAGATCCAGACTTTTTAATATCCCGCAGACGTCTAGATAATCACAAACCAGCTGTGGCACCAACTGGATTCCTGCTCTTCCGTGTGGTAACTTTTGGTTTTGGACCCTGTAAGAATAGGCATATTTTTTTTTAGATAATGGGCGCTTTATTACTTAAGGAAGCAATTACACCCGACCTCTGCATAGCTAACACGCACACAACCGTTCAAAAGTCTCAAAAGTCTGTAGTGATAAAAAAATTAAATTATATATCAAACATGAGCAAATGTAAGACGTCTAAGGTGAAGGGCGGGGGTCCAATCCGTAGATTATGTTGCCACCGATATAGGGAAAAAGTATCCCTCGCCGTATCCTCGAACCGTGTACAGACCTCCGTAAAGAGGCCGCAATTCTCCATCTTTTGCATCGCAGACCACGAACGGAGAGTAGCGGTACATCTGTAGATAACCTGCAAAAGAAAAAATTCTTATTATAAAGAACTTTGTCATTTCTACATAGCCATAGCGGTCATAAAATGGCAAGCGCCCCACCCTAATAAACGTTCTAAATCTGTGATCGATACCATGAAGCCAATTACCAAAGATACTGGCCACACTAGTCGAGGGATACAGACCAGAAGCTACTTGGATACATGACCATATAGACATGGCAAAACGGCATTGCAAGAACAAGTGTTTAATCGTCTTGTTGTGGTGACAGAAAACAAACTGCGTACTCCCATGCCAATTGCGTTTCACAAGATTGTCTTTCGTTAGGATTACTCCTCGACGCAAATACCAGCCAAAAATCTTAATTTTGAACGGTATTTTCATCTTCCAAATTTTCTTGTTTTATCAACTGGTATCTGAGGTTGGATAATTGCACTGTACAAAAAACTTACAGAGAACTTTTCATTGGATTGTAAGTTCCAACGAAATTCATCCTGCCCTTCGGACAACTGAATGGAGTCCAAACGTAGAAGATATTCCATGCAAGAAGTCTCGGATCGATTAAATCCCGTCTAAATATCACTGTCGGAGGTGAGGTTGCCATTACTAATGCAATGGTATCACTTTTGCGACGAACAATGCTATATAACGCTGGATATTATTCTGAGAGAGGCCTAATCCCTAGCCATGTATCCTCCCAGAAACGAACCTGCGATCCATCCTTAATATTAAAAGTACCATATGTGAAGGAAAATTTCTTCGTTGCCATTAGGCCAGCCCAGAAATGTGAGTCTCCCGGTTTCTAATGTATCTGGGATAACGCTTTCTCACCAATGTACTTTCTTTTAATCATGGTCTGCCATACGCCATGTTCTGTTAGAAGCTTATAGAGCCACTTACCTAACAAGGCCGAGTTCTTGACCTCAAGGTCATGAACCCCCAACCCACCCATATCTCTTGGTCGGCATACGATAGACCACTTGACCAGTCGATATTTCTTTTTTTAACTATCCCCTTGCCAAAAAAATCTCGATCTTTAATAATCGAGGTTGTGTAACACACCTTTTGCAAGATGAAGAAGGATATCATATACAGCACCATGTTAGTGAGTACTGCATTAATTAGTACCAATCTTCCTCCGAGGGATAGAAATTTAGCTTTCCAACTACTAAGTCTCTTCTCAAGTCTTTCCTCGACTAGTTTCCATTCATCAATAGTTAATCTCCGATAATGAATCGGGATGCCCAGATAGTTGATAGGAAACTGGTCTTGCCCACAGTCAAACAGTTCCGAATATTCGGCGACAGAGTCCTGAGCCTCGCCAAAGCAGAACAATTCACTTTTATGAAAATTTATTTTGAGACCCGATAAATGCGCGAAAGCTGTCAATATTAGCTTTAAATTCCGAGCTTTTTCGATGTCATGCTCCATAAATAAAATTGTATCATCGACGTATTGAAGAAATGATAAACCCCCATCAACAAGATGTAGGATCGTGCCTTCAATTTTGCCATCAAATTTAGCTCATTCGATCAAGATAGCGAGCATATCATCCACAATGTTGAATAATAGTGGTGATAGAGGATCACCCTGGCGTAAGCCTTTTTGTGTCTGAAAGAAGCATCCCGTGTCGTCGTCGACACTGATCTCTACACTTTCTTCATACACAAAATAATTGATCAACGCTCTCCACTCAGGTGAAAAACCTTTCATCCTGAGTGTCTGGTGAAGAAAAGATCAATTAACTTTATCGTAAGACTTCTCGAAATCAAGTTTTAAAATTAGCCCGTTCAACTTTTTGGTATATGCATATCGTGAACCGCCTCATGTAGAACCACAACCCCCATCTAGGATATTACGTCCTTGCATGAATGCGGTTTGTGACGGCCTGGCCACATGATCAGCCATTGTATTCAATCTAATGGTGGCCACTTTCATGAAAATATTGAAACTTACATTTAGGAGGCAGATGAGTCTATATTGTTCGATCCTTTATGCCTCCTTAACTTTGGGTAACAAGATAGACTCACCAAAATTTAGATGAAATAATTCTAGCTATCCAGCGTGTAAAACACTAAACATGTCTAGAAGATTCTCTTTAATGGTATCCCAGAAAGTCTGATAAAATTTAGCGGGGAAACCATCTGGACTAGGGGTTTTGTTATGTTCCATTTGGAAAACCGCTTTTTAAAATTCCTCCTCCAAGTAAGGGCCCGTTAAGATAGCGTTCTCCTCCTGAGACACTTGGGGTGTATCATCTATTTGGGACTCATCGAGAGAGAAGGAACTCTCTTCTGGAGGACCAAATAGGATCTTGTAATAACTAGTAATGTAGGCTTTGAGTTGTTCATGGCCTTCAATTAGACCCTCTTCTTGTACTAGGGATTGAATACGCTTTTTTCTACGACGGTCATTGGCAATCCCATGAAAATATCTTGTATTTGAGTCCCCTTCCAAAATGAATTGGGCTTTTGAACGCTGGTACTATTTCAACTCCTCTTCCCGAAGAAGACCCGCTAGTTGAGCATTGGATTGGTTTTTCAAATCTAATTCAATGCTTGTTAACGGTCTCACTTCAGCAAGCGCTTCTAACTCATCAATGATAGTCGATAAGCAAAGCTTCTCCTTCTTAAGAATATCAGCTGTATGGCTCGCCCATCCAGAAAGGTTATTGCGAACTGCTCGCATCTTTTTATTCCACCTTAGAACCGGATTGTTGGAATATATTGGTCTTTTCCAAACATTTTTAACCATCTCGTGAAAACCTTTCCATTGTAACCATCCATGTTCAAACTTAAATGGTTTATTAGACATCAGTCTTGTCAACCCGGTAGTTAAAAGTATGGGAGCATGGTCCGACAGTTTTTTAATACGTTCTAGAGCGCGCACTGATACCATCGGGTATTTATCCTCCCAATTGGTGTCCATTAGCACGCGGTTTAATTTCTCATATGTTGGGGCAGGTAAACTGTTAGCCCATGTATATTGTCGGCCTGCCATCACAACCTCTCTCAAATCTAAGCTATCGATGACATCATTAAATAAGAAAGACCAGTGGCCACTAAAAGGGTCTTTACTTTTCTCATGGAAGAATCTAAGCAAATTGAAATCACCCCCTATGAGAATAGGGTATGGATCGTCCTTTGCAAGATTCACAAGCTCACGAAGAAAGTCAGCCTTAAAGTTATCCTGAGCCGCACCATAAACGGAGACCAGAATCCAAATGAAATTATCATCCCTATTCTGAATAGTGAGTTTGATATGATACTCACCATTGGAATGAGCCAAAACTTCCATGGAATCTGTCCGGACTCCAATGAGAAAGCCACCGGACCTACCTCTAGGTGGGCGAGAGAACCATTCAAAGTCTATTCCTCCGGATAACCGGTTTAAGAATAGGCACATGTTACGGTCCATTCATACTAATTTCATCCTCTACGGGATAATCACGTTTTGCCGACAAGGGCCAGTTTGCTGAGTATAAAATGTTCACAACTCTGTAAACAAACCTCTTTGCCGTGCTCAACCCTGGAACCACACGGTAAAAAAAAGTCCCACTCGGTAAAGATACGAAAAAACACACGGCGAAGAGTCGAAAATGCACTCGGTAATTAAACAAGTGACCACGGAAAAATATTGGGACATACTGCGCGTCCATAGCGAGCGGCAACTTCATGGCGAGGCGGCTTTCTCGAGTGTCCTCTAATAGACACCCGACAAATCCTTGCGGGTTTTTTTCCACCCATTTCTCCCTGGAGTGGGTACCATTCCTATTGTGGTTATATCGACGAGTACGCCATGAGAGATATCTCAAGGCAGGTGGGAGAGAGAGAAAGAGAGAGAGAGAGTGAGAGGATAAGGCATGGAGCGTCTGGGAAGGGGAGTCACAAGTTACCTAGATTCAGATCCTACTTTCCCCTATAAATCACTATATGAGCAACAAGTGCACGGTTACAATAAAGTTTGATGTATATGTCCTAGAGTCTCCCGTAGGCATGCTTATAAAGGCGCTTGGGCCTAGGGTTAAAGGGAAGAGTCCAAGGAGAATCTAACACAAGTCCTAGACAAATACGACGACACATAACTAGCTCATCACGATTTCACCTAGCCCATGGGGTTCACCGCATTATGTAGTCCTAGCTGGACCTCCGCCTTGATCCATCAGAAACTAGGCTTCCCGATGATTTTGGGTCACCCGGGCTTTCCGATATGAGACACCATTGTGAATATACTTATTTCTCATATGCCAAATAGTTTTGGCCGTTTTTTAGCAGAGTGTCCTCTAGGGGGCACTCGGCAAACAACCCTTTCTTTTTTCACATCACCTCTTCCAATGTCAAAAATGATTTCCTGTCCACATTTGAATACACTCATAAAACCATGAGATTTCGAGCTTCCCTCCTTAGTTTCATGCCCTTGCTTCCCAGCATCTTTCAGTCCATAGATGGTGTTCTTTATCCCTCCCTTCTGTGTTTGTTCATCGAACACAAATCACCCGAATGAGACTGGGAATATTCAGCGGGAGGGGAGAGGTGATATACAAAATACATGGTTTTCACTACCCTCCTCCAAGTATGTCTAGTTTCAACTATGTACAACCCACTCTGTGTTTCTCAAAAACACATAGGTAATGTTCGAGCTCCCTAGGGGGTTCCATGCTGATTTTTCTTACAAGAATCGTACGGTATCCCCTAGGGACTTTCTAACAGTACCATCGTGTTTAACCATGAAGGCATATTTTGTCCCTACGAAAAATCTCCCCATCCCCATCGTGTTATTGATGTTCGTCGAATACAAATCATCCAACTGATACTGGGTATATACTGGGAGCATGTGATATCCAACATACATCGCCTTCCCGAGCCTCCTCACGATGTACCCAGTCTCAAATATATTTCCATTGCAGCCCACTCTATGTTCCTAAAGAATCCACCTGTCTAGTTGTTCTTTTTGTTGTACAAATCATCTGAATGGGACTAGGTATGTTGTTCTAGTAAAAAACATAAAGTGCAATAGCACTGCCACTCATAAAGTTAAGTTCATGCCCAAACTACCACAATGCTAGGTGTCGGACACTAACATGAGTGCGATGTTATCTTTGTTGACCGGGTTCAATCTCGGCACACTTGGGAGAGAGGACTAGCCTCGTTGCTCAAACCACGAATGTTCAAAGAGGACAACCAAGTGACACGTAGTCAGCGGCCTTTGGTCAATGAAGAGAGGGCACTAATGGGCTTGGTGGGCCGCCATTGCTCCTTTTGGACTTCTTCTTCCTTTTCCCTTATTGTTTACTACTCTTGCCTTTTCTTATATGCGTGTAATTTGCGGCGGAAGATTACTTGAAGTACAAGACACGGAAGAAGCCGAACAAGGAAATATTAGAGATAGATCTACTGTAAAACTACTCGTACTCAATTAGACCTCTTGAGACCTGGCCATCTATATAAAGGCCAGGAGAGGGGCTATCGAGGCACACAATCAACCTTAGCAATATTAGCCAGCAGAAGCTTAGAACTAGGTTACCCTAGCAACTAACATCTCGACGAGATCACAGCCGAACTATTCGGCACCCCATTGTAACCAGTTTTCATCATAATCAAGAACAGACAGGCAGGACGTAAGGGTTTTACCTCATCGAGGGCCCCGAACCTGGGTAAATCGCTCTCCCCGCTTGTCTGCGTACCGATGTCTCGTGTCAGCTTGCAGGATTCCATCAACCCTAATCCCCTATCGGAGGGCATTGCCGAGGAGCACCCTCGACAATTGGCGCCGTCTGTGGGAAGCCTGTCGGTACAAGGCAGGGCATCGGCAATACCAGTCACGTCTGCAGCATTCGTACTCGAGTCACCAACACCTCCAGACCCGAAGGACTCAATTCGCTGCGGATCCTTCGAGTTCGTACCACACCTCAAGCCGCCGCACTCGATTCTTGCAGAATCGGGTGACGACGTGACCGCCACCTTTGGAGGTGTTCACTTCATCATCGACTCCGGAGGCTTTCTTCACCTCACTAGGACCAACACGTCCGGTTCGAGGCCCTCAGTTTCGGCAGATGACACCCCGGCAGCAACTTTGGAAATCTCATCTAGAAGCGCACATGGAGGCAGCCAAGGAAATTTCGATCTCGCAACGGGGCGAAAGAAAAGACGAAGGGACTTGCATCATGGAGAAGAAGAGCGTACAGCACCTCACCCTCGTCAGTCCGAACGGGGTCAGGAAGGCGCGCAACCAATCCATGGCCGCGCTCGTTCACCGCACTTATCAGCCACAGAGCAACTCGATGCACCATGCTACCTCCACTCCTACATCGACCCGAAGGACGGTCGGGAGAAATCCAGTCACCTGTTGAGGAACTGCCGACACTTCCTGGAGATTCGACAGTTCTGTGATGACCTCAGGAGCGAAGCTATATCAAGGGTTCACATAATGGAGAAGAGGGCGAGATCTTACAGCTATCGGCCGGAATAGTACGTACCAGAGCCGTACGAACCAATGGAAAGGGACGAGTATGTACCAGCCAAAGCATTCCCAGAACCGCGTGGGCAGGTCAACATGATCCATAAAACTAGCTTTTCAAAGAGGGAGATTAAGAAATTCTCGCGAGAAGTGAAGTACGCAGAAGTTGCTATGGTCGACACACCCGAATTCATCGACTGGTCAGAACAAAGTATCTCCTTCGACAGGACAGACCACCCGAAAGCTGTCCCTAGGCCAGGCCATGCAGCCCTAGTCCTTGAGGCGCAGATCGGAGGGTACAACATGAGCAAAGTATTCATGGATGGAGGAAGCGGCTTGAACCTACTATTCGCCAACACAATGAGAGCAATGGGTTTAACAGCCGATATGCTGAGAGAATCCGACACTGGGTTCCATGGCATTATACCGACTCGACCCGCTTATTCTCTTGGAAAAACGTCATTGGATGTGGTCTTCGGTACACCCACCAATTTCAGGAAAGAAAGGATCGAGTTCGAAGTTGTCGACTGGGAGTCTCAATATCATGCCATCCTCGGCAGGCCGGCGTTTGCCAAGTTTATGGCCGTACCTCATTACGCGTACCTAAAACTGAAGATGCCAGGCAACAACGGGACCCCAATAACTGTCCACGGGAGTTTTGCCTGATCAGACACCTGTGACAGGGAGTTCCAGAAGATCGCCTCGAAATTCGGCGCTAAGGAGGAACTCAATGCGATCGATGCTGTCGTGGATCATACGCAGCCACCAGCCGACAACCGAAACGTTAGATCCGACGAATTTGATGCTACAAAGGAAGCTAAGAAACTGCAGGTACATCCCACTGACCCGAAGAAAACGGTCAATGTATCGGCTGATCTTACGGTCGCATAGGAAAGCGCGCTCATCGAGTTCCTCCGTGAGCGCTGGGAGATATTTGCATGGGAACCATCCGACATGCCAGGTATCCCCAGGGAACTCGCTGAGCACGCCCTTAACGTTGACCCGACAGCCAAACCAGTGCAGCAGTCGATGCGTCGGTTTTCCGAACCAAAGAGGAGAGCAATCGGCGAGGAAATCAATCGACTCCGTAAAGCAGGATTTATCCGAGAGCTCAAGGAATCAGAGTGGGTGGCTAACCCTGTGATGGTACCCAAAAAGGACACCACCGCTCTGCGTATGTGTATCGATTACACTGGCCTCAACAAACACTGTCCGAAAGACCACTTCCCGCTGCCTAGAATTGACCAGATAGTCGATTCCACAGCCGGATGCGACCGCCTCTCCTTCCTCGACGCCTACTCCGGGTATAACCAGATCAAATTGAAGAAAGAAGATCAGGAGCTAACCGCATTCATCACCCCACACGGCGTTTTCTGCTACAACGTCATGACCTTCGGGTTGAAAAATGCGGGAGCAACTTACCAACGGTGCATGCAAGCTTGCCTTGGAGAGCAGATCGGGCGAAACATCGAAGTCTATATTGACGATATCGTGGTAAAGACGAAGCACACTACCACCCTCGTCGACGATCTGCGGGAGACCTTTGATAACTTAGACAGGTATAAGATCAAGTTGAATCCAAAAAAATGCTTCTTCGGAGTACCAGGGGGGCAAGTGCTAGGATACTTCATCTCGGCTCGGGGGATCGAAGCCAACCCTTTGAAAATCAAAGCTATTCTCGACATGGAGCCGCCGAAGAATCTGCACCAAGTGCAGCAATTGGCAGGACGTTTAGCAGCGCTCAGCAGGTTCGTCGCCAAGCTAAGAGAAAAAGCTTTGCCTTTCTACAATTTGATGAAAAAGTCTAAAAAGTTCGAGTGGACAAAGGAGGCACAGGAATCCTTCGACAACCTGAAGAAAATCTTGTCGACATCCCCAGTCCTCGTAACCCCCCGTGAGAAAGAAACGCTGCTCATGTATATAGCTGCGACAGCCCAAGTCTTTAGCAGCGTCTTGGTCGTCGAACGAGAAGAAACAGGGAGAGTTCATGGCGTGCAGAGGCCCGTTTACTATCTCAGTGAAGTACTCACACCCGCAAGACAGAGGTACCCTCATCATCAGAAGCTGGCATACGCAGTATGGAGGTCAGCCCGCAAGCTACGGCACTACTTCACCGAGTATCCGATTGTCGTCGTGAGCGAAGCGCCGTTGAAAAAACATAATGACCAATCCAGAGGCCACGGGTCGAGTGTCCCAATGGGCTATCGAGATAGCACCTCACGACATAACTTACGTCAACCGGACAGCTATAAAATCCCAAATCCTCCCAGACTTTGTGGCGGACTGGATTCAATCCCAGACACCAGCGGCACCCGACATGTCGGAAACGTGGATAATGTATTTCGACGGGTCGAAACGAAGCACAGGCGCAGCAGTAGGAGTGGTGTTGATATCACCACAAGGAGATAAGATGAAGTATATACTACGTATGAACTTCTCTCTGCCGACAAACAATGAAGCAGAATACGAAGCACTGCTGCACGGAATGAAGATGGCAAAGGCGTGTGGGGCGACTCGCCTGGAAATCTACGGAGACTCAAACTTGGTAGTACAACAGTCGATGAATCTGTGCGACGCGGTTAGCGACAACATGATCGCCTATCGGCAGCTGTATCAAAATATGGAAGCCAAATTCGAGGGATGTGAGCTCAAACATATCGTCAGAGCCAGCAACGAGGAAGCCGACACCTTAGCAAACATCGGCTCCATGTGCTCCCCCATCCCAGACGGAGTATTTTACGAGGTGGTCACCCAGCGATCAATAAAAGAGAAGGCGCCGGCACCTCTAAAACCATCAACTGAGGAAGCAGAGGCAAACCCGCAGCAAGTTGCCGACGAAGCTCCAACTCTCCTTGCCGAACAAGTCCTCCTCCTTGAGCCACAATGGACCAAACCGTTCCTGGCGTATCTAACAAAGCAGGAACTGCCGGCGGATCCAGTAGAAGCAAAACGAATCGTCAGGCGATCGAAAGCTTTCACCATAGTAAAGGGTGAACTCTACAAGCGCAGCATTTCCGGTATCTTCCAAAGGTGCATTACCATCGACGACGGAAGAGCACTGTTGCGTGAGATACACGAGGGAACTTGCGGGCATCATGCGGGAAGTAGAGCTCTCGTAGCAAAAGCCTTCAAGGCAGGATTTTACTGGCCAACGGCGGCGTCGGATGCTCGAGATCTGGTCATGAAGGGCGACCCTTGCCAACGGTTTTCCCCAAAACCGCACGCCCCTGCAACAGACCTAATGACGATACCCTTGGCATGGCCATTCGCCCAATGGGGACTCGATCAAGTTGGACCACTGTCGAGATCATCGCCTGGAGGACACACGTACTTATTAGTCGCAGTCGATAAATTCACAAAGTGGATCGAGGCAGTACCAGTACGAAACCAGAAAGCAAAAACAGCAGTCCAATTCTTCAAGGAAATAACATGTCGATTCGGCGTGCCTCACAGTATCATCACAGATAACGGAACTAACTTTGACTCCAAAGAATTCCGAGAATTTTGTGATGACAGGGGAATAAAACTGAAATTCGCATCGGTGGCCCACCCGCAAACAAACGGTCAGGTGGAAAGGATCAACGGCCTAATAGGGGACGGTCTCAAGAAACGTCTTACAGGCGCGGAGGGAGCTTGGGTCGAAGAGTTACCATCAGTACTTTGGAGTTTGCGTACCACACCTAACAGGTCGACGCAGTACACCCCATTCTTTCTGGTACATGATACGTCTCCGACGTATCGATAATTTCTTATGTTCCATGCCACATTATTGATGTTATCTACATGTTTTATGCACACTTTATGTCATATTCGTGCATTTTCTGGAACTAACCTATTAACAAGATGCCGAAGTGCCGATTCTTTGTCAAGTCTGCTGTTTTTGGTTTCAGAAATCCTAGTAACGAAATATTCTCGGAATTGGATGAAATCAACGCCAGGGTCCTATTTTGCCACGAAGCTTCCGTAAGTCCGAAGAGGAGACGAAGTGGGGCCACGAGGTGGCCACACCCTAGGCGGCGCGGCCCCCCTTGGCCGCGCGGCCCTGTGGTGTGGGGCCCTCGTGCCGCCTCCTGACCTGCCCTTCCGCCTACTTAAAGCCTCCGTTGCGAAACCCCCAGTACCGAGAGCCACGATACGGAAAACCTTCCAGAGACGCCGCCGCCGCCGATCCCATCTCGGGGGATCCAGGAGATCGCCTCCGGCACCCTGCCGGAGAGGGGATTCATCTCCCGGAGGACTCTACGCCGCCATGGTCACCTCCGGAGTGATGTGTGAGTAGTCTACCCCTGGACTATGGGTCCATAGCAGTAGCTAGATGGTTGTCTTCTCCCCATTGTGCTTCATTGTCGGATCTTGTGAGCTGCCTAACATGATCAAGATCATCTATCTGTAATTCTATATGTTGCGTTTGTTGGGATCCGATGAATAGAGAATACTTGTTATGTTGATTATCAAAGTTATGTCTATGTGTTTTTTATGATCTTGCATGCTCTCCGTTACTAGTAGATGCTCTGGCCAAGTAGATGCTTGTAACTCCAAGAGGGAGTATTTATGCTCGATAGTGGGTTCATGCCTACATTGATACCTGGGACAAGGATGTAAAGTTCTAAGGTTGTGTTGTGCTGTTGCCACTAGGGATAAAACATTGATGCTATGTCTAAGGATGTAGTTGTTGATTACATTACGCACCATACTTAATGCAATTGTTTGTTGCTCTGCAACTTAATACTGGAGGGGGTTCGGATGATAACCTGAAGGTGGACTTTTTAGGCATAGATGCAGTTGGATGGCGGTCTATGTACTTTGTCGTAATGCCCAATTAAATCTCACTATACTCATCATAATATGTATGTGCATGGTCATGCCCTCTTTATTTGTCAATTGCCCAACTGTAATTTGTTCACCCAACATGCTGTTTATCTTATGGGAGAGACACCTCTAGTGAACTGTGGACCCCGGTCCAATTCTCTAAACTGAAATACAATCTACTGCAATACTTGTTCTACTGTTTTCTGCAAACAATCATCTTCCACACAATACGGTTAATCCTTTGTTACAGCAAGCCGGTGCGATTGACAACCTCACTGTTTCGTTGGGGCAAAGTACTTTGGTTGTGTTGTGCAGGTTCCACGTTGGCGCCGGAATCTCTGGTGTTGCGCCGCACTACATCCCGCCGCCATCAACCTTCAACGTGCTTCTTGACTCCTACTGGTTCGATTAAACCTTGGTTTCTTACTGAGGGAAACTTGCCGCTGTGCGCATCACACCTTCCTCTTGGGGTTCCCAACGGACGTGTCAACCACACGCATCAAGCAAATTTCTGGCGCCGTTGCCGGGGAGATCAAGACACGCTGCAAGGGGAGTCTCCACTTCCCAATCTCTTTACTTTGTTTTTGTCTTGCTTAGTTTTATTTACTATTTTGTTTGCTGCACTAAATCAAAATACAAAAAAATTAGTTGCTAGTTTTACTTTATTTGCTATCTTGTTTGCTATATCAAAAACACAAAAAAAAATTAGTTACTTGCATTTACTTTATCTAGTTTGCTTTACTTACTGTTGCTAAAATGGCCAACCCTGAAAATACTAAGTTGTGTGACTTCACAACCACAAATAATAATGATTTCTTATGCACACCTATTGCTCCACCTGCTACTACAGCAGAATTCTTTGAAATTAAACCTGCTTTACTGAATCTTGTTATGCGAGAGCAATTTTCTAAGTGTTAGTTCGATGATGCTGCTGCCCATCTTAATAATTTTGTTGAATTGTGTGAAATGCAAAAGTATAAAGATGTAGATGGTGACATTATAAAATTAAAATTGTTCCCTTTCTCATTAAGAGGAAGAGCTAAAGATTGGTTGCTATCTCTGCCTAAGAATAGTATTGATTCCTGGACTAAATGCAAGGATGCTTTTATTGGTAGATATTATCCCCCTGCTAAAATTATATCTTTGAGGAGTAGCATAATGAATTTTAAACAATTAGATACTGAACATGTTGCACAAGCATGGGAAAGAATGAAATCTCTGGTTAAAAATTGCCCAACCCATGGACTGACTACTTGGATGATCATCCAAACCTTCTATGCAGGACTAAATTTTTCTTCGCGGAATTTATTGGATTCAGCTGCTGGAGGTACCTTTATGTCCATCACTCTTGGTGAAGCAACAAAGCTTCTTGATAATATGATGATCAACTACTCTGAATGGCACACGGAAAGAGCTCCACAAGGTAAGAAGGTAAATTCTGTCGAAGAAACCTCTTCCTTGAGTGATTAGATTGATGCTATTACGTCTATGCTTATGAATGATAGGACTAATATTGATCCTAATAATGTTCCGTTAGCTTCATTGGTTGCACAAGAAGAATATGTTGATGTAAACTTCATTAAAAATAATAATTTCAACAACAATGCTTACCGGAACAATTCTAGTAACAACTATAGGCCATATCCTTATAATAATGGCAACGGTTATGGTAATTCTTATGGGAATTCTTACAACAATAATAGGAATTCACCCCCTGGACTTGAAGCCATGCTTAAAGAATTTATTAGTACACAAACTGCTTTTAACAAATCTATTGAAGAAAAGCTTGGGAAAATTGATATACTTGCTTCTAAAGTCGATAGTCTTGCTGCTGATGTTGATCTTTTGAAATCAAAAGTTATGCCTAATGAAAATCATCATAATAAAATTGTTACTACAGCAAATGCCATCCAAGTTAGAATTAATGAGAATATAAGATTAATGGCTGAACTGCGTGCTAGGTGGGATAGAGAAGAAAATGAAAAACTAGCTAAAGAGAAGAATGTAGCTAAAGTTTGGACTATTACCACCACTTGTAATGCTAATGCTACACATGTTGCTGCACCTCCTACTAATAATAATAAAAGAATTGGTGTTAGCAATGTTTTCACTTCTAATGCAAAGCGCGAGAAACTGCCTGAAACTGCTAAAACTGCTGAAATCGTGATAAAGCTGCTGAAATTTTTTCCAACATTGGGGATGATGATCCCATTGCTTTAGATTATAATGGTTTGAATTTTGATGATTGCCACATCTCTGAAGTTATAAAGTTCTTGCAAAAACTTGCTAAAAGTCCTAATGCTAGTACTATAAACTTGGCTTTCACGCAACATATTACAAAGGCTCTCATAAAAGCTAGAGAAGAGAAACTAGAGCGCGAAGCCTCTATTCCTAGAAAGCTAGAGGATGGTTGGGAGCCCATCATTAAGATGAAGGTTAAAGATTTTGATTGTAATGCTTTATGTGATCTTGGTGCAAGTATTTCTGTTATGCCTAAGAAAATTTATAATATGCTTGACTTGCCACCGCTGAAAAATTGTTATTTGGATGTTAATCTTGCTGATCATTCTACAAAGAAACCTTTGGGGAAAGTTGATAATGTTCGCATTACCGTTAACAATAACCTTGTCCCCGTTGATTTTGTTGTCTTGGATATTGAATGCAATGCATCTTGTCCCATTATATTGGGAAGACCTTTTCTTCGAACTGTTGGTGCTATCATTGATATGAAGGAAGGTAATATAAAATATCAATTTCCTCTCAAGAAAGGTATGGAACACTTCCCTAGAAAGAGAATGAAGTTACCTTTTGATTCTATTATTAGAACAAATTATGATGTTGACACTTCGTCTCTTGATAATACTTGATACACACTTTCTGCGCCTAGCTGAAAGGCGTTAAAGAAAAGCGCTTATGGGAGACAACCCATGTTTTTACCTACAGTACTTTGTTTTTATTTTGTGTCTTGGAAGTTGTTTACTACTGTAGCAACCTCTCCTTATCTTAGTTTAGTGTTTTGTTGTGCCAAGTAAAGTCTTTGATAGTAAGGTTCATACTAGATTTGGATTACTGCGCAGAAACAGATTTCTTTGCTGTCACGAATCTGGGCTGTTTTCCCTGTAGGTAACTCAGAAAATTATTCCAATTTACGTGAGTGATCCTCAGATATGTACGCAACTTTCATTCAATTTGAGAATTTTCATTTGAGCAAGTCTGGTGCCTCGATAAAATTCGTCAATACGAACTGTTCTGTTTTGACAGATTCTGCCTTTTATTTCGCATTGCCTCTTTTGCTATGTTGGATGAATTTCTTTGATCCACTAATGTCCAGTAGCTTTATGCAATGTCCAGAAGTGTTAAGAATGATTGTGTCACCTCTGAACATGTTAATTTTTATTGTCGCTAACCCTCTAATGAGTTGTTCTAAGTTTGGTGTGGAGGAAGTTTTCAAGGATCAAGAGAGGAGTATGATGCAACATGATCAAGGAGAGTGAAAGCTCTAAGCTTGGGGATGCCCCGGTGGTTCACCCCTGCATATATCAAGAAGACTCAAGCGTCTAAGCTTGGGGATGCCCAAGGCATCCCCTTCTTCATCGACAACATTATCAGGTTCCTCCCCTGAAACTATATTTTTATTCCGTCACATCTTATGTGCTTTGCTTGGAGCGTCGGTTTGTTTTTGTTTTTGTTTTGTTTGAATAAAATGGATCCTAGCATTCACTTTATGGGAGAGAGACACGCTCCGCTGAAGCATATGGACAAGTATGTCCTTAGTTTCTACTCATAATATTCATGGCGAAGTTTCTTCTTCGTTAAATTGTTATATGGTTGGAATTGGAAAATGATACATGTAGTAATTTGCTATAATGTCTTGGGTAATGTGATACTTGGCAATTGTTGTGCTCATGTTTAAGCTCTTGCATCATATGCTTTGCACCCATTAATGAAGAAATACATAGAGCATGCTAAAATTTGGTTTGCATATTTGGTTTCTCTAAGGTCTAGATAATTTCTAGTATTGAGTTTGAACAACAAGGAAGACAGTGTCGAGTCTTATAATGTTTTCAATATGTCTTTTATGTGAGTTTTGCTGCACCGGTTCATCCTTGTGTTTGTTTCAAATAAGCCTTGCTAGCCTAAACCTTGTATCGAGAGGGAATACTTCTCATGCATCCAAAATACTTGAGCCAACCACTATGCCATTTGTGTCCACCATACCTACCTACTACATGGTATTTTCCGCCATTCCAAAGTAAATTGCTTGAGTGCTACCTTTAAAATTCTATCATTCACTTTGCAATACATAGCTCATGGGACAAATAGCTTAAAAACTATTGTGGTATTGAATATGTAATTATGCACTTTATCTCTTATTAAGTTGCTTGTTGTGCGATAACCATGTTCACTGGGGACGCCATCAACTACTCTTTGTTGAATTTCATGTGAGTTGCTATGCATGTTCGTCTTGTCTGAAGTAAGAGAGATCTACCACCTTATGGTTAAGCATGCATATTGTTAGAGAAGAACATTGGGCCGCTAACCAAAGCCATGATCCATGGTGGAAGTTTCAGTTTTGGACATATATCCTCAATCTCAAATGAGAAAATTATTAATTGTTGTTACATGCTTATGCATAAAAGAGGAGTCCATTATCTGTTGTCTATGTTGTCCCGGTATGGATGTCTAAGTTGAGAATAATCAATAGCGAGAAATCCAATGCGAGCTTTCTCCTTAGACCTTTGTACAAAGTGCATAGAGGTACCCCTTTGTGACACTTGGTTAAAACATGTGCATTGTGATGATCCGGTAGTCCAAGCTAATTAGGACAAGGTGCGGGCACTATTAGTACACTATGCATGAGGCTTGCAACTTGTAAGCTATAATTTACATGATACATATGCTTTATTACTACCGTTGACAAAATTGTTTCATGTTTTCAAAATCAAAGCTCTAGCACAAATATAGCAATCGATGCTTTTCCTCTATGGAGGACCATTCTTTTACTTTCATTGTTGAGTCAGTTCACCTATTTCTCTCCACCTCAAGAAGCAAACACTTGTGTGAACTGTGCATTGATTCCTACATACTTGCATATTGCAATTATTATATTACTCTGTGTTGACAATATCCATGAGATATACATGTTATAAGTTGAAAGCAACCGCTGAAACTTAATCTTCCTTTGTGTTGCTTCAATGCCTTTACTTTGAATTATTGCTTTATGAGTTAACTCTTATGCAAGACTTATTGATGCTTGTCTTGAAGTGCTATTCATGAAAAGTCTTTGCTTTATGATTCACTTGTTTACTCATGTCATATACATTGTTTTGATCGCTGCATTCACTACATATGCTTTACAAATAGTATGATCAAGGTTATGATGGCATGTCACTCCAGAAATTATCTGTGTTATCGTTCTACCTGCTCGGGACGAGCAGAACTAAGCTTGGGGATGCTGATACGTCTCCGACGTATCGATAATTTCTTATGTTCCATGCCACATTATTGATGTTATCTACATGTTTTATGCACACTTTATGTCATATTCGTGCATTTTCTGGAACTAACCTATTAACAAGATGCTGAAGTGCCAGTTGCTGTTTTCTGCTGTTTTTGGTTTCAGAAATCCTAGTAACGAAATATTCTCGGAATTGGACGAAATCAACGCCCAGGGTCCTATTTTGCCACGAAGCTTCCAGAAGTCCGAAGAGGAGACGAAGTGGGGCCACGAGGTGGCCACACCCTAGGGCGGCGCGGCCCCCCCCTTGGCCGCGCGGCCCTGTGGTGTGGGGCCCTCGTGCCGCCTCCTGACCTGCCCTTCCGCCTACTTAAAGCCTCCGTCGCGAAACCCCCAGTACCGAGAGCCACGATACGGAAAACCTTCCAGAGATGCCGCCGCCGCCGATCCCATCTCGGGGGATCCAGGAGATCGCCTCCGGCACCCTGCCGGAGAGGGGATTCATCTCCCGGAGGACTCTACGCCGCCATGGTCGCCTTCGGAGTGATGTGTGAGTAGTCTACCCCTGGACTATGGGTCCATAGCAGTAGCTAGATGGTTGTCTTCTCCCCATTGTGCTTCATTGTCGGATCTTGTGAGCTGCCTAACATGATCAAGATCATCTATCTATAATTCTATATGTTGCATTTGTTGGGATCCGATGAATAGAGAATACTTGTTATGTTGATTATCAAAGTTATGTCTATGTGTTGTTTATGATCTTGCATGCTCTCCGTTACTAGTAGATGCTCTGGCCAAGTAGATGCTTGTAACTCCAAGAGGGAGTATTTATGCTCGATAGTGGGTTCATGCCTACATTGATACCTGGGACAGTGACAGAAAGTTCTAAGGTTGTGTTGTGTTGTTGCCACTAGGGATAAAACATTGATGCTATGTCTAAGGATGTAGTTGTTGATTACATTACGCACCATACTTAATGCAATTGTCTGTTGCTCTGCAACTTAATACTGGAGGGGGTTCGGATGATAACCTGAAGGTGGACTTTTTAGGCATAGATGCAGTTGGATGGCGGTCTATGTACTTTGTCGTAATGCCCAATTAAATCTCACTATACTCATCATAATATGTATGTGCATGGTCATGCCCTCTTTATTTGTCAATTGCCCAACTGTAATTTGTTCACCCAACATGCTGTTTATCTTATGGGAGAGACACCTCTAGTGAACTGTGGACCCCGGTCCAATTCTCTAAACTGAAATACAATCTACTGCAATACTTGTTCTACTGTTTTCTGCAAACAATCATCTTCCACACAATACGGTTAATCCTTTGTTACAGCAAGCCGGTGAGATTGACAACCTCACTGTTACGTTGGGGCAAAGTACTTTGGTTGTGTTGTGCAGGTTCCACGTTGGCGCCGGAATCTCTGGTGTTGCGCCGCACTACATCCCGCCGCCATCAACCTTCAACGTGCTTCTTGACTCCTACTGGTTTGATTAAACCTTGGTTTCTTACTGAGGGAAACTTGCCGCTGTGCGCATCACACCTTCCTCTTGGGGTTCCCAACGGACGTGTCAACCACACGCATCAGTACATGGAGCCGAAGCAGTCCTGCCAGCTGATGTTCGATTCGAAGCACCTCGAGTGACGGCATACACAGAACCCTCCTTCAACATCGCACTGCAAGATGCTGTAGACCTACTAGACGAAGCTCGAGACATTGCTTTAGCCAGAACCACAATATACCAGCAGGCGCTGAGGAACTATCACAGCCGACGAATACGCAACCGATGCTTTAGTGTTGGAGATATGGTACTTCGACTGAAACAAAAAAGGCCCTCGAAACTCGAGTCTCCATGGGAAGGACCTTACATCGTCACCGAAGTGATACCAGGAGGAGCGTACAGGCTCAAAAATCCAACTTCGGGAAAAGATGTCGGAAATCCATGGAATATCGCACACCTGCGACGGTTCTATACATAGGACTCGATCGTTTTTTATTATTTAATAGCCTTTAAGGTTGCTTTTTCTTTATGAATAAAGTTTTAATTAGGTTTTCTGCCTCCTTTCTTCAATTTAGGCCCTACCACCTGAACAGGTCGACTGCGGCCCCTACCTTCGGCTCTTACTCCCATCGGGAGCGCTGGCCCAGAAAACACGCAGTGTCATTAATTAAATACTCTCAACGGGAGCTAAGATTAGTGACACACAAAAAGAAAACAACCAATCCAAGCCTCGAGAAAATACGCGAGTGCTGCAGTCGATGGTTACATTATCACAAAATAAGGCTCAAACCGGTGCACCGCGTAATGATGCCAAGCGTCTAATTCCCTCGACTAAGTCGACGGGTCTCGCTCTTACAAAACTTACATAAAGGCTTCGCAATAACATTGCATAATCCAACGAAGTCATCGGGAGAGCAGGTTGAATTGATCACTCAGCCGCCCTCGACAAATAAACTATCAATCGAATTAACATAGCGTGCAACGTACGCAATAACTTTATACAAAACAATCTTATGCAGGAAATAAGGCTATTACATTCATAGTCGAGCTCCCCGGTCCCAATGGGCCTTCAGATCCTTTTCAAGGCACGACTCCATCCGAGAAACAATGGTGTATGCAGGACCTCTAGCGGCATCATAATACTGGCCTAAGCTCCTCTCGGTGTTTGCTACGGCTCCCAAGTCTAGAGATGGATGACATGCCAATATTGAAGCAAAAGCAAGCTCCGCACCAGCCAGGAGTTCCTTCCGCACCAACTGCCGAATCCTTTCGGGAGACTTGAATCGGGTGAACAAGGCAGACAAAGTTTCGGGTGCTTGGTCCAGAGGGAACAGAGTGTTCCAAACCATCGTGAGATGAGCGTGGAATTTATCAAAGTAATGATGCACCTTCTCCACTCGGTATTTAAACTTCGCCATGACAACGGCCTTCGGACGATGCAGCCATAAATCGTGCGTCGGGTGCGCTACGTCAGTCATCGCCTCGACCTCTTCATGGATCCTTTTGTTCTCCTCAGCCACATCTGAAGCTACGAATGGAAAGGAATAAGAACCAGTTAAGGGAATATTTAAAACTATTGCAGAAAGCAGAGCATAGGCTAATACTTACAGCTCAAACTTTCGGTAGCAATATGGAGACCATCAAGAGTGTATTGTTCGATAGCCGTCGCTATCTCCCCCTTTTTCTTCACCAAGGCCGCCATCGCACGAAGAGAAGTGATATCTCTGTCTAAACTAGACACTTGGTCACGCAAGTGGCGAACGAGGCTTGACTCATCATTACTTGAAGGATTCGGAAAAAGTTCAGCACGAGAAGAAGACGGAGGAATCTGCAGTGCAATCCTTAATTCAGACTAGCATCAAAGTAAAAATCCCATCGGGAGAGCACTGGGCATATGTGATACATTCAGAAGCATGTTCAAATTGGCAACAGAGCCGAAATAAACTACGATGAGGTTACGACTGATCTTATTTACAATAAGTCAAATGAAAAGTTCAAGGATTCGCTGATGATGAGCCAGGGGCAGATTCGGGAGCAGGCTTGGCTTGTGCTTCATCTACCAGCGTCAGAAGTTGATTGGCACAAGTTACTGCCGATCGCTTGAAAGGCTCAAGGTCGACTAAATGATTGTCGTTATCGACAGGCAACGCCTTGGACAACTCCTCCAATTCTGACCCCATCCCATGGCCCATGAGCAGTTGGAAAGTAAGAACCGCCCCAAATAAACGGCTACGGCGTTTCAATACCTCCACAGGCTCGGAAGGATCGACGAGGAAAGAAGCCGCCATCTCGTCGAGAGTCTTGTCCTCCTTCATCTTCGGGAAGATCATCGAGTATAACCTTGACAGCGCTCCTTTGGCTTTTTTCAAAAGAACAAGGACTTGGACATTAGACTCGGCAGCAAGTGACAAGGCATCGGCTGTAGAGTCCTCCCGAAGCTGGTGACGTCGGGTGACGGTTAAGTCAGCAGCATCTGAAAGGAAAACAGATTAGTAATCAATAATAGGAATACCAAGACGGAAAATGGTGAACTATGGATTTTACCTAATAAATCCTTGATGAACTCGCGAAGAGCGCCTTCCTTTTTGTCGATTACAGCCGCTGCTGCGCGCCTGGCATCCTGTTCATCCTTCAGCCGCTGCTTCAGCTTCTTCACCTCCTCCTTCAGCAAGACGTTCTCGTTTTTTGGCGTCGGCGGCAAGCATGTTGGTCTCAAGCGCCTGATCAGCCGAAGATCTGATAGTCTTTCGAAGTTGGGAGTTCTCGGTCTCTAGTCGGGTGAACTCTTCGGCAAACTCCACCACAGCATCGACTGTGGCGTAGATTGGCTGCAGTAAAATAAGATCATAAGGATTCAGTCGATAAAAAACTCGGCAAAGTGAAGCAGATTGGATACTTACATGGTCACGACCAGCCGATGAAGTAGGAACGTCGCCAGGAGGAATAACTGTTGACACTGGAACCTTCTCTACAACCGTTCGTGAGGGAGGCGTCGATTTCGCGGGAGAAGGATTAGATTCCTTGGCCGATGCAGCTTTCCCCGAGACAAATTTGGCCCTCTTCGCAAGAGGGACTTCATCATCATCATCATCAGAGCTACTTAGATACAGTGCACAGTTAGCGTGCAAGATGATACAAAGTAAATCAAGAAAGGAGTATAAGACACTCACAGGTCAAGGTCATCTTCGCCTGCAAAGAAGCTTGTTGAACTCTTCTTGATGGGAGGAGGCGCGGCAGCTTCATCGGCATCATTATCTCCTCCGCTAGGATTTGATTCAGCCGTGGTGATAAATTCATCATGCACCTGCTTCCGACGCTTACTCCTGGTGAAGGCGTCGTGTTCAGTAGCCTCTTCCTCTTGGACATCGTTGTCATCAAGGGCGTGTTGGGCATCTTCGGTTCCATCGGAATCTTCGTCGTCATCCTCTAGTACCACACCGCTTTCGGGTGTAGGAGGATAGCATCGGGCAGCAGCAAGGGCCTGCCGAGGAAAAAGAGATTTGTGAGATACGACAAAAAAAGGAGTAACAATAGCAAAAAACAAACAAATGATTACCTCGGTTGGAGGATGGTCAGAATCATAAGGAGAACGAGCCGATGTCAGGATGATGTTGTCCCTCATACCAAGGCACGTTAGGCGGCGGACTTCGTCTCGAAGGTCTTCAGCCGAAAGATCGGCAGAGCTAACCCTGGACTCATCATCCTTGCCCGTGTAAAGCCACAATTGGCGGGGGCGAGCCATCAATGGTTGTACTCGACGTTGCAGGAACACTGAGACAACCTCAGTGCCGCACATTGTCAAGCCTCCCGTGTTTTTCAGGATGACGATTTGGTCGAACAGCCTGTCGGCTGTCAACCTCTCTTCGGGAGAAAGGGTGTTTTGCCAAGATTTCTTCGGCTTAGCTATCAGTTTATCTTCAAAGGGAGGAAGGTTTGAGCGTCGCCCAGGCACCGAAGGGTCTCGCAGGTAAAACCACTTGTTGCGCCAGCCTTGGACGGACTCCTTCATTGGGTAATCAAGGTAGTCAACCTCCTTCCTGACAACAAATCCAACGCCACCGACGACGGGGGGGGCCGTTGCTGTCATTATGGCGCTTCACGTAGAAGATCTTCCTCCAGAGACCCCAGTGAGGGTCAATGCCAAGGAAGGCTTCGCAGACAGTGATGAAGATAGAAAGGTGGAGGATGGAGTTTGGGGTCAGCTGCCAGATCTGAATCCCGTAGAAGAAAAGAAGAGAGCGAAGGAATTCGTGCGCTGGAAGGGAAAGGCCACGAAACAAAAAAGCAGTGAACATGACGGTGAAGCCCTTTGGGGGATTTGGGCGAGAAACTGCACCTGGAAGGCGAATATCGTCCTCAGACGCGGAGACGAATCCAAGGGCCCGCAGTTTGTTGATGTCGCGGTTGGAAATGGCGGAGGAACTCCAATCACGGCTAACTTTGGCCGCGTCCGAAGCACTAGCACCCTTCTTTTTACCCATGGCGTTTGAAGCTTCTGAGGGAAGGATGCAGGAAGAAGGAAAGGATTCGCGAAGAAGATGAGCAGTAGGAGGTGTAAAAGAGTAAAAATGAGGAAGCCCTCTATTTATACCATAAGAATTAACATGAGATCGTGGCCATAACTCCATAGGCGTCGTGGGAAGTGGAGCGAATCCAGCTGTACATGTGGCGCTTGAAAACAGGATGGAACCGGCGGCCCATTATTCCCACGTCGCGCGAATATCGAGGAAACGCCTCGGTCGCTGCGCGTGCATTGGTCAAAACCTAAAAACTGCTTGCGCAGAACTAGGGTGGGCCCGTTAGGTCAACTCTTGTCAATCAGGTCACAGCAGCAGCATGTCATCAGTGATGTCATAGGTACTGTTGAAGGCATTCGAAGGAACGAAGAGGTGTCGGGTGATCAAATTGAGTCTACGTACGGATTGCAAGGATCCGCACCTAGACTCGGGGGCTACTCCCATCGGGAGCACTGACGCGCACCCGATAAAATAAGGACTCGAAGGAAAAACTTGACTCGAGTGAGCGCCCGTGCTCAGACTCGAGTGCTACTCCCATCGGGAGTGCTGAACGCGCACTCGATAAAACTTTTTTCGCACTCCAGGATCATGCCCGGGGACTTGATTCTGTGTAGGGTAACGTTGTTTTGCCATCGGCAGTTAACTAACAAAAGTTGGGCACGTTATTCGCTATCCCTTGCATAAAGAAAAAATATCGGATGACCTACAAAGGCTTGCAGGAAAAACTTCGGCAGAAAAAGATGTTCGAGTGGTACAACTTGAGTCTACGCACGGATTGCAAGCATCCGTACCTAGAATCGGGGGCTACTCCCATCGGGAGCGCTGACGCGCACCCGATAGAAGACAGAAAGAAAGCAAAAATGATCAAGGAAAAGGACTTCGGAAGAAGACATGCTTCAGTCTCTACCCGAACTATGTTCGGCTAGACACTCGGGGGCTACTGACGTGGGCATTACCCTTCGGGTAACCAATGTTGCTCTACCCTATACGGTCCAGCTGGAGGCCCATGAAGGTACCCGATGGCAAGATGGGCCACTAGGGCGGTGCGGCGGAAGATTACTTGAAGTACAAGACACGGAAGAAGTCGAACAAGGAAAGATTAGAGATAGATCTACTGTAAAACTACTCGTACTCGATTAGACCTCTTGAGACCTGGCCATCTATATAAAGGCCAGGAGAGGGGCTATCGAGGCACACAATCAACCTTAGCAATATTAGCCAGCAGTAGCTTAGAACTAGGTTACCCTAGCAACTAACATCTCGACGAGATCACAGCCGAACTATTCGGCACCCCATTGTAACCAGTTTTCATCATAATCAAGAACAGACAGGCAGGACGTAAGGGTTTTACCTCATCGAGGGCCCCGAACCTAGGTAAATCGCTCTCCCCGCTTGTCTGTGTACCGATGTCTCGTGTCAGCTTGCAGGATTCCATCAACCCTAAGCCCCTATCGGAGGGCATTGCCGAGGAGCACCCTCAACAGTTGTCTTTTGAGGAATTGATCTTGACAGGAGTGTGCCTAAATTTATGGATGGGAGATGTGGGACGTCAAAATACACACGGAAAATATGGACTTGTTTGCCGCTAGCTCTATCTCCATGTCAAATCACCATTTTTTTGCCAATGGTGACCAAAAGCCACTCAGGAAAGTATTCGTCAAGTTTTGAACGCAAAACCACTCGGCAAACAGGCTTTGCATGCATTTGCCAAGTGCAAGTACTCGGCAAAGGCTTTGCCGAGTTCCGAATAGCGCCTTAACAAGCTATTTACCCACTCAGTAAAGAGTCAACCTCGGGTAGTGCCCTTAGAAGCCCTACCTACCTTCCAACTTAGCAGATCACGTGGCAACAAGTTATACAGAATGAAAGCTTAAGACCAAAAAGTCATACCAGCCTGCAAATTCCATTATTTCCCTGACCAGAAATTAGGTACGCAAGACTGTTCAAGTTGACCTTATTATAAAATCATCATCTTGGCTTGAGCACACTCAATTTCGCATCAAGAAATCGTGTCTGGGTTAGGGTTTTTTCTCGGACGGTGCTTCGAACAACCGATTATTCTGATTACCACCAAGAATAAAAATACTACCGGATGAAATTCATAGGTATTTAAATAATCAGCTTGAATAAAGAAATTATGATAACTTTTGGACGGAATTTTGAATTTTTTTGAACAATCTTGTGTGGTATATTATGGCTGGTACACTAGTGGAAAAAAGGGCTTTCGTGGGAGCCTTTTGTCGCGGGCGTGCCTGCACCCGCGACAAATGGCCTGGCCACGTCGCCCCGACACCATGTGGAGCGGGCAGGGCCTTTTGTCGCGCCCTTTTGTCGCGGGCCGTATCACGACCCGCCACAAAAGGGGTCTGAGGGCTGGCGCTTCCTGCCGGCACCCCTTTTGTCGCGGGTCGTAATACGGCCCGCGACAAAAGGGCCATGCCTATATATAGACACGCAGCCAGCCCCCCACCTCATTTTTTCCTTGGTGGTGAAGGTGGAGGTGTATGCTAGCTCATTTTTTCTACATGTGCACAAGAGGTGTTTGATGGAATGCTTGTGAGAGGGATTCCACTTGATTTTATTTGATAAGATTTCTCCTCTTTTTGATCCTAAAAGGTTAGCAACTATTTTCTCGTATATATATACATAGTCCGTACACTACTAATTTTAGCAAGGTGATTGCATCTGATACATATATAATTGTACTTATGATGCAGATGAGTCATCCATGGATGTACGGTAACCGATGTGCCCTCGCTTTCAGAGAGGGCGTGAATTCTTTCCTGCTTGTGGCCGAGGCCAACAAGTCGAAGCAAGGTTTTATGTGCTGTCCATGTCTAAAATGTAAGAACGAGAAGGATTACTCTTGCTCAAGAGACATTAAGAGCCACCTGCTTCGGTTTGGATTCATGTCCAGCTATAATGTTTGGACCAAGCACAGAGAAGAAGGGGTTATGATGGAAGACGGCGATGAAGAAGAAGATAATGATGACCAGTACCGATCTATGTTCTCTGAATGCGATGATACCGCAATGGACGACAATGAAGAAGAAGGAGGTGAAGAACAGGCATCAGATGATCCTGTTGATGATGATCTTTGTCGGGCCATTTCTGATGCAAGAAGACACTGTAGCACGGATAAGGAGAGGTTGCAGTTCGACAAGATGTTAGAGGACCACCACAAATTGTTGTACCCAGGTTGTGAAGATGGGCATAGAAAGCTGGGTAGCATATTGGAATTGCTGAAATGGAAGGCAGAGGTCGGTGTGACTGACTCGGGATTTGAGAAATTGATGATAATATTAAAGAAGCTGTTTCCAAGAAATAATGAATTGCCCGTCAGTACATATGAAGCAAAGAAGCTTGTCTGCCCTCTAGGATTAGATGTGCAGAAGATACATGCATGCATTAATGACTGTATCCTCTACCGCGGTGAGAAGTACGAGAATTTGAATAAATGTCCGATATGTGGTGCATTGCGGTATAAGATCAGAAAAGATGACCCTGGTGATGTTGAGGGCGAGCCACCCAGGAAGAGGGTTTCTGCGAAGGTGATGTGGTATGCTCCAATAATACCACGGTTGAAACGTTTGTTCAGAAACAAAGAGCATGCCAACTTGTTGCGATGGCACATGGAAGAACGTAAGAAAGACGCGATGTTGAGGCACCCCGCTGATGGTCGGCAGTGGAGAAACATCGGGAGAGAGTTCCCGGATTTTGCAGGTGAGGCAAGGAACTTATACTTTGGTCTAAGTACAGATGGCATGAATCCTTTTGGGGAGCAGAGCTGCAGTCACATCACCTGGCCCGTGACTCTATGTATCTACAACCTTCCTCCTTGGTTGTGCATGAAGCGGAAGTTCATTATGATGCCAGTGCTTATCCAAGGCCCAAAGCAACCGGGCAACGACATTGATGTGTACCTAAGGCCATTAGTCGATGAACTTTTGGAGTTGTGGGCCAAACCAGGTGTACGTGTGTGGGATGAGCACACCGAGCAAGAATTTGACCTACGAGCGTTGCTATTCGTAACCATCAATGATTGGCCTGCTCTCAGTAACATTTCAGGACAGACGAACAAAGGATACAATGCATGCACACACTGTTTAGATGAGACTGAAAGTAAATATTTGGGAAAAAGCAGAAAAGTTGTGTACCCGTTCAATCGTTGTTTCCTTCCGCGCAAGCATCCCTTAAGGAAAAAAGGCAAGCATTTCGATGGCGAGGCAGACCACCGTCCGAAGCCTGTCCCCCGTAGTGGTGCTGATATATTTGACATGGTCAAGGATTTAAATGTTATCTTTGGAAAGGGTCCAGGCAGTCGACCTGTTCCGAAAGACGCTGACGGACACGCGCCCATGTGGAAGAAGAAATCTATTTTTTGGGAGCTAGAATATTGGAAAGTCCTGGAAGTCCGCTCTGCAATCGACGTGGTGCACCTGACCAAGAATCTTTGTGTGAATATTCTAGGTTTTCTGGGAGTGTATGGAAAGACAAAAGATACACCAGAAGCATGGGAGGACCAGGAACTTCATAAAGGACGAAACGGCAATCATCCAGGGTAGTTTGTAGGGCCTGCCAGCTACGCTCTTACCAAACAAGAGAAGGAGATCTTTTTTGAAGCCCTATTCAGTATCAAGGTTCCGTCTGGTTTCTCGTCGAATATAAAGGGGATAGTAAATATGAAGGAGAAAAAATCCAGAACCTGAAGTCCCATGACTGTCACGTGCTTATGACACAATTGCTTCCGGTTGCATTGAGGGGACTTCTACCAGAAAATGTTCGACTAGCCATTGTGAAGATATGTGCATTCCTCAATGCAATTTCTCAGAAGGTAATGGATCCAGAAACTTTGTCAGGATTACAGGAAGATGTGGTCGAATGTCTTGTCAGCTTCGAGTTGTTGTTCCCACCATCCTTCTTCAATATTATGACGCACCTCCTCGTTCACCTAGTTGAAGAGATTAGAATTCTCGGTCCTGTATTTCTACACAATATGTTCCCCTTCGAGAGGTTCATGGGAGTCTTAAAGAAATATGTTCATAACCGAGCTAGGCCGGAAGGAAGTATCTCAAAGGGCTACGGAACTGAGGAGGTCATTGAGTTTTGTGTTGACTTTCTTCCTGACCTTAAGCCGATTGGTGTTCCTGAATCTCGGTATGAGGGGAGGCTGACTGGAAAAGGCACACTAGGAAGGAAAGCAACGGTGTGCAGGGACAAGATTTCTTTCAATCAAGCACACTACACAGTTCTATACAATTCCATCTTGGTGGCTCCGTACATCGAGAAACATAAGAATGTTTTACGAGAAATAAACTCGGGCCAGCCCGAGTTCTTGATTACACGTCAACACATGAATACCTTCGGCAGTTGGTTGCAAAGACATCTCATTAATGACCCATCTGTTGTGGAGTAGCTGTACTTGTTGGCCAGGTTACCATCTTCAAACATATGTACATTCCAAGGGTACAAGATAAATGGGAATATATTTTACACGATCGACCAAGATAAAAAGAGCACCAACCAAAACAGCGGTGTCCGCTTCGATGCAAAAGACGAGAATGGGTAGACCACCACATATTATGGATACATAGAGGAGATATGGGAACTTGACTATGGTCCCACTTTTAAGGTCCCTTTGTTTCGGTGCAAATGGGTGAAGCTCAGCGGTATACATATTGACGATAAGTACGGTATGATAACAGTGGATCCCAACAATCTTGCGTACCTGGACGAGCCATTTGTCCTAGCCAGCGAGGTGGCTCAAGTTTTCTACGTGAAGGACATGTCTAGCAAATCAAGAAAAAGAAATCAACAAAAGAATACATCAACCGAGGAGCCAAAGTGCCACATAGTTCTTTCGGGGAAAAGAAACATCGTGGGAGTGGATGACAAGACAGACATGTCAGAAGATTATAATAAGTTTAAAGAAATTCCGCCCATCACGGTGAAAATTGACCAGAGCATCTTGCTAAATGATGAAGATTCTCCATGGCTACGGCGTAGAAGATCACAACACTAGATGGCGATGTAATAATGTATTCTTCATATATAGTTCCCAAGACAATCTCTCCATTTATGTAATAATGAGAACCCTTTCCCCAACACTGTTAGAGGAGACGGAGTCTTTCACGGGCTTGCAGGGAAATTTTTCCGAGGAGCAGCTTCCGAAGATGCCGTAGGGCGTGTGCACCAACGACATCTTCGAGAAGCTGCGCCACGGGAGATTTCCCAACCCTTTCCTTCATCCATGGGAATGAAACTGTGCTTGGCTTGTTGATCTGCTTGGCAAGGCGTATCGATGCTCCTTTTATAGGCACGGCACCGTTTCTACTTTGTCTTGTTCCTTCGACAGGGCGTCGTGCGCTACATGCTTTACCTCATCGAGCAGTGCGTCCACCCACGCGTCCTTATCCTGCCGACAACTTTAGTCCCGGTTGCAGCCACCAACCGTGACAAAAGGTTACCGACACATCCTTATCCTGCCGACAGCTTTAGTCCCGGTTGGAGCGACCAACCGTGACAAAAGGTTACCCGCACATCAGCCCCCAGATAAGGCCCTCCTAGATAAGCCTCCCCCAGTCTTTTGTCCCGGTTTGAGCCTCCACTCGGGATGAAAGTTTCGCGCGCCACTTCGTTCCCGCCTATTTTCTTCCCGCATTCCCGCCATTTTTCCACTATATATATGTAGGCTTGGACTCATCTCTGCAAACCTCATCACTCTCTCCCATGGCTTCCATCGTATGTCTAACACCCCGGGAGGCGGAGGCGCTTTGCGCCTCGAACTACCCCTGCCCGCCCGGCTACCGCGTCCCGACCGGCTGGTTGCTGAGCGTCTGAGGCGTACCGGTCCCTCCTATCCCTCTAGGTGTGCCACGCGAGATGGCCATCACAAACCACTACTATTTCGAGCTAACGCCTGAGCAGCGGAGGAATCCCCAGTGGCATCCCGACTACAGCCCGACTTGGGACAGCTTCTTCATCAATCGGCGTGAGAGGGCGGTTGCCAGGTACGAGGAGGACGGCCCGCCTCCTTCGAACTTCAACGAGGCCGGCCGTCGGCAGTGGTGGCGCGGCCGGACTCTCCAGAGTGTCATGGCCTACCGTGGCCCCAGCCTGCGCTATCCTCAATCCCAGCCCACGCGTGCTCACCCGCCGAGGTTCGACAACCGCGACCCCGATGGTAGCGACGATGACGTCGGCGACTATGATGACTACAGTGGCGAGTATTATAGGGCTAGGCACGACTATGACTGAATGGCTCCAACATTCGAATCTGGCCATGTATCTTAATTTTTCAGTTGAGCTCTGTACTTTAATTCCAGTTCAATCGTAATAAAATTTCGTAACAACCACTTTATTGAACAAAAACAACCGACAACGACTTTATAAACTAAAAGAACCGACTCTATATAGCGCACGTGGGGCATGGCACGTGTAAGCCACGGCTACACACGTCGCACGCCGGCATCGACGGGTCGAGCCACGTGGAAGCGGCGGCGACACGTGCCACGGGGAAACCTTAGTCGGTGTCACTCCGCATATCATTAGGGTGAAAGATACACGACTATCAATGTTTGATATGATGCGAGATGGAAATAGTTATATGGATATCATATTCATGTTCATTGGATTTTTCTGATCAATTTTCATATATAAAACTTTTCTATTTGAGTTGCCATTTAAAAGTTATTGAAATAATAGTTTTTATTAAGTTAAAATAGATAAAGTAGGGTTTATTTTTAAAACAGAAAAAAAACAGCTCCAGGGGCTGATCCGCGTCCAACGGCTCCAGGCCGTTGGATTCAAACGGCCGGAGCCGTTGGATGCACTTGGCGCGGATCAGCCACCACCCCCTCCCACCCCCTTTTCTCGCGGGTCGTGGCTCGGCCCACGATAAAAGGCCTCCCCTTTTATCGCGGGTGGTAGCACGACCCGCGATAAAAGGGGGGCCTTTTATCGCGGGCCAAGCCACGACCCGCGACAAAAGGTGCTAGGTATAAATACCTAGCGCCGCGGGCGGAGCCCCCACCCGCGACACACGGAGGCCAGCACTTAGCAAAATTCACGCCGCCAGGCTGCCGGATTTTTCCGTGCCGCCGTCGCCGCCGTCGATCTGCCGCGCCGTCGCCGCCGTCGATCTCCTCTGTCGCGTCGTCGCCGCCGTCGATCTCCTCTGCCGCGCCGTCGCCGCTGTCGATCTCCTCGAGCTCCTGCACGCCGCGGCTCCTCCCTCTGCCGCCGGGTGCCGCGCCGTCGATCTGCCGCCGTGCCGCCCCCGCCACCGCCCCTGTGCCATGCCGGCCCCGCCGCCGCGCCCCCTCCGCAGGTAGCAACCGCCGTGTGCGCCGGCGCCCCCGGCCGGCCCTCTTTTTTTTTAATTTTTTTTGACTTAGTTAGTTAATTAGTAGTTCAATTTTTTGTAAGTATTTTAGTATATAGACATTTTAGTATGTTAGTTTAAATTTTGTTGTACAAATTTTGTAGTTAGATAATTAGTAGTTCAATTTTTTTTGTAAGTATTTTAGTATATAGACATTTTATTATGTTAGTTTAAATTTTGTTGTACAAATTTTGTAGTTAGATAATTAGTAGTTCAAATTTTGTTGTAAGTATTTTGTTGTAATTAGTTAGTTTAATTTTTTTGTAAAAAATTTGTAGTTTAAATTTTGTTGTAACCGCCGACACCCCTCTCGCAAACACCCGCCGAGACACCTCTCGCAAACAACCGACGTCGACTCCTTCCCCCCTCGCAAAAACCCGTCGCCGACACTCTCCCCCTCTCGCAAACACGCGCCCTCTCCCTCTCGCAAACAGGCGCCGACACCCCTCTCCCTCTCGCAAACACGCGCACTCTCCCTCTCGCAAACACGCGCCGACACCCCTCCCTCTCGCAAACACGCGCCGCCGAGACCCTCTCCCTCTCGCAAACTCGTGTCGCCGACACCCCTCTCCCTCTCGCAAACACGCGCACTCTCCCTCTCGCAAACACGCGCCGACACCCCTTTCCCTCTCGCAAACATGCGCCGCCGAGACCCTCTCCCTCTCGCAAACACGCATCGCCGACACCCTCTCCCTCTCGCAAACACGTGAGCATTGTCGAGATCCTCTACCTGACGCGCCCTCTTCTCCCTGCTCCACGCCGAGACTTCCCCTCCTTGAGCCTACCCCATCTGTGGTTAGGGTTAGGGTTTGGTTAGTGTTTGATTAGGGTTAGGGTTAGAACATGTACTTATCGATTTAATTTTTTTTGCAGAAACAATGGATCCACCATTCGAACGGGACTTGGAACAGGAAGACATTTTCGCGAAGATAATCCACGATGGTGATGGAGAAGCCGGCGGCTCCGGTGATGGAGAAGCCGGCGGCTCCGGTGATGGAGAAGCCGACGGCTCCGGTGATGGAGAAGCCGGCGGCTCCGGTATGGAGAAGCCGACGGCTCCGGTGATGACGAGGTATACGATTAGTATAGAGGCATTAATGGAATTCTATATGTACATATGTATATAAATTAATTAATTTTTATTCTCTTAGGTCTCCGAAGATAAGTTGGACAAACGAGGCCCGGCAAAGAAGTTGACCAAAAAAGACCACTTCACTTGAAGCTATATCACCGGAAGGCCAACCTGTGGCACCCTCAGCTGTCAGAATGAAATTTAAAAATCAGTGCGGAGTTCTGGTTAGGGATTCTCTCCCGATCACTATTAGAGAATGGAACAAGACCAAGAAGGTGTCCGAAAATCAGGTTGCCGATAGGTACAAAGATACACTTTTTAACGACCTCGTGGCACATTTCACTTTGCCAGATCTGGGATCGGAGTCTGAGAATGCTAAGCAGAGGGCGCTAGTGAAGAAATGGGCTCTTAAGAAGATGGGGAAACTTTTCCGGGCGTATAAGAACCGGTTATGGGCAACTTATAAGGCCGAGAAGAAGCCTCCAGTATTCGAGAACTATCTATCGAAGCAGGAGCATAATTGGGAAGAATTTGTGAAGTACAAAGAATCAGAGGAGGCTGTGAACCTGTCCAAGAAAAACCAGAAGAATGCAAGCAAAAAGAAATATTACCATCATACGGGGCGAGGGGGCTACGAAGTAGCCATGCCTAAGTGGGATGCACAAGAGGCTGAGATGGAGCGGAATGGGATCACTCCAGAACCCACGCGAGAAGGATGAGACATTAGGGCTCGAAATTGGTTCCTCGCGCATGGCTGTGAGTATGACATGAAGACAGGGAACATTGTTGAAAGTGACAGCAGGGTTAGGGTACCAGGGAAAAATGGATTGCCGTGACGACAGATATAAAGGCGGGAAAACTAAAGTTTGCTCCCGATAGAGAGAAAGACTTGCTGACGCTTGTCTTCGGTAATCCTGAGAAGGGAGGACGAACAAGAGGCTTCGGCCCTAGTGTTCCGTGGTCGCTTGGGTTTCCGGCCGACGTGGAGACTTATAGAAGCCGAGCGAGAGCTAAACAACGCGAGCTGGAGGTGCAGAATGACCGGATGGCCGAGTTCCAACGCCGACTTGACCAGCAGCAGCGGGAGATTCAGCAGCAGCAGCGGGAGATAAATGAACTAAAAGGATAGCGCCAGCCAGATAATACTGCTGGCATATCTCAGCGACGAGACAGCAGCGTGGCCGACTCGGAGGCCCCTCCTACACGGATGATAGATGGCGGTCCTGGCGACCCCGTGGATGGAATCAAGGAGCAAACACCTTGTGATCTCCATGAGGTGTTCAGGAACATGTCTGTTAAGGTGGCGGTCGGCTATGTCTTACCTGCATTTGGACCTGAAGGTGAGCCGGCAACATGGCATGGCAATGAGATTCCAGCTGGCTATGCTCGTGTCGGGGTGGATTCAGTTGTACCGTCGTGGGAGACATTGGAGCTCCAGTTCCCTGGAGGTGATGGGGGGGTTACACTCAGAGAGGTGCTGGGAGAAATCATTATCTGGGAAAAGAAGAACATCAGGCTGCCAGGCTGGGTAGCCCCTAGTACCAGTCGTCCCAAGTCACCATCACCTCCTCCAGATGATCGCATGCCACCATCACCTCCTCCTACTGATCACATGTCGCCACCATCACCCCATGGGTACGACGTCGACCACGACATCTGTAGTCCATCTCCATCTCCAGCGCCGCCGCCTCCGCCCACTAAGACTCGGAATGCACCCAAACGAAAGCGTTTCAAGAGTCCTATCCGCAAGATGTCGCCCCTCCCAAAAGTACCAAAGGTTCCTCCCCCCCCCCCCCCCTCGTCCTTACGATCGTATTGTCGAGGAAAATGAGGCCATTATTGCGAAATACAACTATGAGCATTTTCATAAGCCAAAACCTCCAGCGCCAGAGCCATACACCGAGAAGCAAATAGCATATGATACTTCTTTTCTGAACACACCATCGCAATATGACTTACACGAGAAGAAAGATGACTATACACGCCACCTTGCGAGGGTAATTGATGACAAGAAGCAGGCTAAGAAGAACAAGGATGACAAGGCTAAGAAGAAGGATATTGCTAGCACGAGCAAATCATCAGCTAGAAGTGCAGCCGAGAAGAAGTCAAGTTCAACAAGTGCACCCCTCAAGGCCAAGCAAACGACAGAAGGCAAAAAAAGAAAGGAAGTTCCCCTGCTCGGACATCAGCCCAAACAATCGATCCCAGCACTCAAAGTGCTTAATGTTCCCAAGGTGTACCAGGAACATGGTGGTTTCGTGCTGGAAGAAGCTGCAAGCCTAGCGGCTGCCTGTTCAGTTACCGTGGAGGAATTGCTGTCAGCAGCAGATGCTGCAGTACCCACTGCTGATATACCTCCTAAATTTGTCTACGGGGCCGACTTGGTCAGCAGAGAGCAGCTGCATAAACTGCCAACACATATGCGGAATTTGCATCAGTGGTACCTTGATGCATGCAAGGAGAACATAAGGTACATCGTGGCGGATATACCATTTGAATATTACTACCGAAAGGAGGAGATTCATATTGAGATAAATGAACTCTGGCAGTTATTCAATTTAGATGCCCTCGACAAATCTCTCATGAGTTGCTATTTCTTGTAAGTTGTTAACTACATATAAGTTCATTTTCATTCAGTTCATGTTCGTTTTCATTGCATATACTCATTATATCTTATGTGTTCTCTTATGCAGACTGAAGATCAGTGAATGCCAAAGTAACAATATTATCAATATTGGGTTTTTTTTTTTTTGACACCTGTACCGTAGGGGAATCCCCTACGGTGTAGCTTTTTTTTATATATATATATAAACAAATTTACAAAATGTACAAGGGCAAAAATGCCCAAAAGAGGAAGAGATTACATCAAGGTGGTTGAAAAACAACTAGAGACGCCATAAGAAAGAACTAACTAGCAGATACTAGGATCCAGTCAAGGAGAGGCTGAACAACTGTATGTTTGACTCTGAAGTGGTGTAACCACAGGTCACTTTGAAAACCCACCTTCCACCTGCCCAAGGAGAAAGGAATTGCCTGGAAAATGAAATCATTCCGGGCTTTCCAGATGTTCCAAGTAGCACAAGCAAAAACCTCCACGAAACAAGGTCCTAGAAAATTATTTTTAACTTCCCAGAATCCTTGTTCCATAGGTCTATTATTTGGCCAATGAATATTGATTTCATTCCAGCATGATCGGGCAAAATCACATTCAAAAAATAGGTGGGATCTTGTCTCCAGGTTGGCAGTGTGACATAGAGAGCAATCTGTTCCGGAGTCAATGATCCAATTCTTGCGGCTCATAATATCTCTTGTGTTAAGTCTATCAAGCATAAGCAGCCAGAGAAACACCTTGATTTTAGGAAGGGTTTTAGATGACCAAATAACAGTCATAATATCATGTTTAGGTACTCTTTCAAAAAGAAAGCGATAATATCTGGCCGAAGTATACTTCTCTCCCCAAACGAAGATTCTTTGATCATGGTTATCCGGGATGAGAGGGTTGACATTAGTGATTTGCTGGATTACCTGCAACTCCTGAAAAGCTTCAACAGAGAGGGGGAGGTAGAATTTGGACGTAAGGTCCTCGGCAGAGAGTAGAGCCGCCACAGAGATGTCTTCGTCAAGAGCAAAAGAGAATATTAGGTTTGTTGACCCAGATAAAGTAAATGTTCAAATGGTAAAGCATAACCGCGAAGATACGGGGGGAAACCTACTAAGGTTTTTGGGGGAGCAATATTTCTGTGATTCAATATTGTTTCCTTACAACTACGAGTGAGAGTCTTAATGATCTTTTATGCACAGTCAATTTTTCTTACTCGATGTTAAGTGTAATTCCTGACGTATATACATAACATGTGCAGCTTCCACTGGATTCTACTAGACATTAAAGCTGATAAGGGAATAGTGGAAGTAAGAGACCCACTAAGTAGAGGCGTGGACGGGTTCCGCGACTTGCAGAAGTTGCTCCAAGTGTAATTTCCTTCATCGCCGCGCTATATCTTTCATGAGATATCAATTAATTATCCACTCATTCAATCATTCTTTTGCCTGGCAGAGCTTGGAGAGCTTTCACGAACCATCATAAGGAGGGTACCTGGGCAGAGAAGCTAACATTTACTCCTGTACCGTGCCCTCAGCAGCCACAAGGGACGAATCTATGTGGATACTACGTTTGCGAGTCCATTCGCATGTTAACCACTGAGAAGCAGAACAAAAATAAATTCAACGTAAGCAATAACATTCACAACTTTATTTATTATCGTCAATATTTCGTTATCAAGATTGATATAGTCATACTCATCTCATTTTCGTATATAGGTCGACTACATGCGGAACAGACTCCAACCAAAGGAACACCTACTAGGAATTGCGGAGGAACTGGCGGGACTTTTGGTTAAAGAAGTACTAAACAACAAAGGCTTGTTTAGTCCAAATAGATGCTCTACCTCCAAATAGACGATCGTTAGTACCGCTTGTCGATCGTGAGATAAATGTATATATATATATATATATGTAAGGGGAATCTACATGTAAGGGGAATCGACTTTTGCTTCCAATATTTGTTTGATCGATCTATATATATATAATGAATGAACGTGTACCACTTCTAGTAGCGTACAAATATATGCAACTTTTATTTTCGAATGAAAAAAAATGAAATAGCAAGCGGTCGGTGGCGGGGGGGGGGGGGGGGGTGCTGCACCCCACAAACCCTAAAGCAGCAGCGTTGTGCGCGCGCCACGTAGAGGGCCTTTTGTCGCGGGTGGTAATACCGCCCGCGACAAAAGGGCATGTCCCCTGCGCGCCCCACGCCTGCCACGTGGTCGACCATATGTCGCGGGTGGTAAGAGACCCGCGACAAAAGGTGGACCTTTTATCGCGCCTTCGTTGTCGCAGATGGCCGCCCGCGACAAAAGGGCCTTACCACCCGCGACATTAGGCCTGTTCTCCACCAGTGGTATTAATTTCTATAGATGCTAGTTTGATGGATATCATGGCAAGACGGAGATCCACTCATGGACATATGATGGCTCCGATAATGCCAAGATTTGATTTTGGTAGTGGCAATGGGTGTGCCTGATTTATTTTACAAGTGATGGCTTCTGATGAACTACTATATGTTGCATACTCGCATGTACTGGCATTTGTTGAAGTATTAACATGTGATTGCTTTTGGATGTATAGCGAAAATAAGGCATCTCGCACGTTGGAGAAAAATGGTCTTACATATTTTTGAGAAATCGCTTAGCTAAGAGTATATAACCTTGTTTTATATTCCCTTCTTCTCCTCTAGCAGCAAACCCGCGGAATTGCTCCGCAGTTTGATAACGGAAGCCATGCATGCATCTACCTAGGCCTATCTATCACCTACCTCCCCCAACACAAAGCTCCTTTGGTCTTTAAACCGGCGTCGGCCGAGCGGTTGCCGTCGTTCCGAATGGCAGCACCGTCCGACGAACCAACCAACCGCCGCAGTACTATGCGTCGGATGCGCGCGGATCCGGTCGGAGGTAGCTTTCACCCAAGTGCAGCAGCGAACATTCCAAAAGGCCGCAATGATAATGCATGGATCGTCTAGCTCATAGTCCCATGCAGATGCAAGTGCAACGTAGGTGGCGGGTAGGTGAGGCGTTGTTCTGGCCGCGCGCGCGAGTTGGTAGGTACGGGGTCAAACAGAAGCATGCCGGTCACGGGCACGCACTGTGCGCCGGACGGCGACGCTGAGCCCGGCGGAGTCGGCAGCCACCAGCCAGCGAGCAATCGATCTCTACCATATTATCCACTGACCTGTCGCTGGAATTTCTTGCCCAGACGCGCGTGAGGTCGCGGATAACGCGCCGGATTAGCTACCGGACGTCGCGCGAAGAAGCCAGGAGGATTCGTGGCTGGTCTCGTACATTGATGAATCAAGCTGTTGCGAGCACGTACTGCTAGTCTACTACGATCGATCGTCGGCTGCTACTAAATGGCAATCTCCGAGACTAAACTCTGCAGACGTACGGGTGCACCTTGTTGAATATAATTGATTAGTTATCGCGTGGTATATGTGATAAGCTACTCTTAAACAAATAAAATATAATTGTTTAGTTTCTTTCATAACACAGGTTATTTGGTTAAACTGGCTAGATAGCTCCATGCCTCCATATGGTATCCGACCTATAAGGTCTTGGGTTAAAATCTAAGCCAATGCAATATTTAAAATAAAAAAATATTTGTGGCCTCTTAAAAAAATTCAAGGATACACGCTTAAGGTCTAAAAGATAACCCACCGGCCTAGACATGAAGGGAGGTGTTAAATATAATTGACTAGTCTATTCCATAAGATCAGTGTGATGGTTGAACTTACTACGGCATGCAATTCCATAAGCCTTTCCAGGTCGTCCAGATCAAACATGTACAATAGGTGTGAGTTAGTAGGAGGTGTGAGTCTTAATATGTACAGAAAAATATTTATATGCCCATGGCGAGAAGCTATGCCAACGGCTATTTGTCAGGGCCGTTAGCGTAGTCTCTACACATCTACGACCAAAAAAGGACATCGACGTAGGAAAGCCGTCAGCATAGCCAGACGTAAGACGGCGGCTGCCATCGGGATGGCAAGGCCGTGGGCATTTCCCACTCTATCTTGACGGTCATCCTAGGCTCTGTTATCACCAGATTTTGGCCAAATCAGGAGATGGGCCGTAATTGAGATGGGCTTGGAGGATATGCGCGTGGAATGTCTCTGAATCGGCCTTGTACGAGAATTTGGGCTAGATTGCCCGTGTATCTGTATTTTATAGTAGATTGCATCTTAGTTTAGAATTAAGAGATAGAGTTTAGCTCGTACACGGTTAGGTGTATTCCAAAAGTAGAAAGTCCACGGACTATAAATATGTATCTAGGGTTATTGAGAAAGGAGGACGACCACGTTCACAACAAACACAATCTAGGCGCATCGCCACCCCTTGTTTCGAGGGTTTCTTCCGGGTAAGCATCATGCTGCCATCTTGCGATCTAGGCAGTATAGGTTTATTCGTTATTTGGTGTTGCTCGTACTGAAGCCTTGTTGATGGCGAGTAACACTACTTATCGTAGATGTTTTGGGGCTTGCATCGTTGTTCTTCTGATATGCTTGCTTAGCTATGCTGCCCCTCGATGTCTAGCCGCCCTTACACCTATCTTAGGTGTAAGGGCGGCATCTTGCTTCGTCTTTATTTAGTGGATTTGATCTGTTATAGTTGCTCCTTGTTCTTCAAGGATTGGTTTGATATCCGTATGGTTAGGCCTTGCAAACGGGTTGAACGATCCGGTAGTGCGTTGGGTATGGTTTGCCGATCCTAGAAGGGATGTTCCGGGAATCGACTCCATGTTGGTTTTTAGGCCTCTTTTAGGGTTAGTTTTCCATCATCTTTCGTATCTGCTAGGCTCAACTACGTGTAGGATGTTCCGGTCATACGGTGAAAACCCTAAACTGTCGTAGATCGATTTAGCTTAATATTAATGAAGCAGGATACCCATGTTATTACAAGATCTAACATGAACCATGGGTCAATCGGCTCTTTGAGCCGATGAGCAGGATAACCTGAGAGCCGATCGAGGCTCATTTAATGTTTACGTGTCTACCATGCAGGAAACTAATCGAAGCGATCCAACACCTTCCTGACCAGGTATAGGTCAGGTGGCACGCCCTTGCGACCGTCAGGACGTGTGCTAGAGCATTGCGGGCCGTTGACCGAGGGACCAGGGCCCACCAGCAGTTCTGGGAGCCTCCGGGCTCTTCGTGTTGCTCGTCGCTGCTCGCCGGTGGGTTTTGGCAGGCAACACATTCTGGCACGCCCGGTGGGACCATCTGCAGCAACCACGTCAACATCTGCAGCTGAGATGTCGGACGAACCAGTCAAGTACGAAGATCTGCCTGAAGAGCACAAGAAGAAGTATGATGAGCTTAAGGCTCTCTTCGAAGCCGATCTCATCGGCTCTTTCGAAAAAACCCGTTCACATGGCATTAGGTTCAAAGGATTCACACCCGAAGGCGTGCTCGATGGAGTAGATCTGTCTCTTCCTTCGGAGGAGCGCACCAGAGCCCTGCGCCAGGAGACCAATTATATGGTGGCTCATTCTCTACATCGTTATTCTGAGAGCCTGGTGAACGCTTTTGAGCGTGTTGCGCTTCGTGTGGTTCAGGAAATCATGAAGCATCAGTATTCTCCGTCAGGACCTGCCCTAGGGACTCACCAAGGAGAAATACCGTTCCACACCAGGCCGCAACTGCCATTCACGCTTGCAGCTCCACAGCCACAAGGTTCACCGGCATACGTCGTCTACAAGGTTGGAGGTGATCCTGGCGATTACCAATTCATGTATGAGCCGCCCAAAGAGATCCCACATGGATACGTGTGCACGTACGTGCCGGACTGCAACAACTGGGCACACACGAACCAGATTACAGCAGGAGGGATTGCTGGGGCAGGAGGGATTTCTGGAGCAGACGCTGAGAAACGGGCGTGGCTAGCTAAATATGCCACCGGAACGAGTCAAGAAAGCTCAACCCCTGCAGCTCATACCGTGGATCAAATCAGTACAATCTTGAGAGACCAGTTCGGTATCCTGCCAAAGAGGAGAACAATCGGCTATTCCAAGCCGTATCCCAACGAATATGACCTGATCCCGCTGCCGCCCAAGTATCGGCTCACTGAGTTCACAAAGTTCAGTGGATCAGAAGGGTCTAGCTCAATTGAGCATGTGAGCCGATACTTGGCACAATTGGGCATGATTTCAGTCTCAGACCCGCTGCGAGTGAGGTTTTTCGCGCAGTCTCTCACAGGACCAGCTTTTGGGTGGTACACCTCGTTGCCACCAGATTCAATCCGGACTTGGAAGCAACTGGAAGAGCAGTTTCATGTACAATATCACTCAGAAGCTACCGAAGCTGGCATTGCCGATCTGACGCAGGTGCGGCAAAGGCGGGGAGAGACGGTGTCTGAATACATTCAGCGTTTCAAGACTGTCAAGAATCGATGTTATTCGGTTCGTTTAACTGAGAAAGAAGCAGTCGATCTGGCAGTGGTGGGTCTCGCAGCGCCGATCAAAGATCTGGCTTTCCAAGTGGACTACAATTCATTGGCGCACATAGTCCAGAAACTGACATTGTATGAGCAGCGCCACCCGGAATTGTACCAAGACAAGTTCAAACGCCCGATAGGCCTGGTCGAGGCAGAAGAAGTTGAAGACTCTGCAGAAGATCAGGAAGTCGCCGTGGCTGAATGGGCTCGGGGGGCAGTACCCGTGTCCTGCAAATGGGTGAAACAACCAGGGCCTGCAAAAGGGTTTGACTTTGATATAAGCAAAACTGAGCAGATTTTCGATTTGCTGCTGAAGGAAAAACAGCTGAAGTTACCCGAAGGCCATTAAATCCCTACGGTGCAAGAGTTGAACGGGAGACCGTACTGCAAATGGCATCACACGTTCACCCACGTCACCAACGACTGCAAAGAGTTGCGTCGACAGATTCAAATGGCGATAGAACAAGGCCGATTAATCTTCGGTCAGTTTGCCATGAAAGTGGACATGCAACCGTTTCCTGGCGTCAACATGGTGGAGCTCAACCATTCCACGAAGCGTCAGCCGGGTTTCTCTTTCGATATCAACATGGCAGGGCCTGTAGACCGTCATGGTAAAGATAAAGAGGAGAGCGGTCACTCCCGTGGCAAGGATAAGAAGGAGGCCGATCCACGCGATCGGCCCCGATATGATGACAGACGGTACCTCACCGAGGAACAAGTGAGAAGCGTGCGGTACCAGCGACCACTTTCCGCGCATCTTCTTAACAAATATGAGCATCAGTACGACCGACGCCAGCGGTACGACATGGATGATGAAAGATATCGTCGGTCCGATGCAGACAACAGAAAACATCGTCGATATGATAGAGACGACGAAGGATATGAACGCCGCGCTAAAGGGAGGTCAAGAGAGCAGGAAGACATGGACAAGCACTGGGATTGTCCTTTCTTTAAGCACTGATGGGACTCAGGAATGAGCCGATTGCCCACAATCGACAACTGCCCAGAATGTAGACAGCAGAGGAAGGACACAAGTGAGGTTTCAGTGTTCAAGCGTCTAGGGCCTCTCCCACTTCAGAGCAGACGAGCTGAGTCATCTCGAGATGAAGATTTCGAGGAGTCAGAAGATGAAGAAGAAGATAGGTACCACCGGCCAAGGTGGTGCCCTGATGGACTCAGTCATTCCCAGAAGCGTAGGGTTCAGCGGCTACATAACTTGGAGGAAGCCGAGGCGCAGTACCTGTACACGTTGAGGAAAGCACGGCCCGATCTGGCCGTGAAAATTCAGCAAACATTGGAGACGGAGGCGCGGCCACAGAAGAAAGAATGGCGCCCCAAGCAGACAAAAGCTGGTGCAAAGGCATCGGCTGATACAAACATGGTGTTCATACTCCCGTCAGAGTTTTGTGCTCCAAGAGCTGAAGAAGTACCGGTAGCACAGTTTGACTGCGGTCCACGGCCGGTTATCTTTGAAAAACCACGAGAGAGGAGCTACAGGCACTTGAAGGCCCTGTACCTAAGAGGTTATATCAATGGGCAGCCTGTTAACAAGATGTTGGTTGACACGGGAGCGGCAGTCAATATAATGCCATACTCCATGCTACGGCGTTTGGGACGCTCTAACAAAGATCTGATCAAGACCAACGTCACACTAAGCGATTTCAACGGCCAAGCATCAAAAGCACAAGGCGTTCTGAACGTAGATCTAACCGTAGGCCGGAAAACCATCCCTACGTCGTTCTTCATCGTCGACAGCAAAAGCACCTACGCTGTCCTGCTAGAGAGGGATTGGATTCATGCCAACTGCTGCATTCCATCCACAATGCACCAATGCCTGATACAGTGGGATGGAGATAAAGTGGAGGTCGTTCATGCAGATGATTCGATCGAGATCTCACTAGCTGGCATGAATATTTGGGATGCGGACGACCAAGAGCCGATCTCTGGAATCAGTTTGGACGGCTGTGAGCGCATCGAAGCTTCAAAAAACGGGGTGAGGCTGGTCTTATCCACCGGCCTGACAGAGTAGCAAGACCAGGGGCAATGGACGTACGTGGCAAGGCCGATCCCTGCGATCGGCCCCAAAAAATAAAAAGCAAGGATCTCACCTTAAGCACGTCACGTAGTCGTCATAGAGCACAAATAAGTTGTAAACCCTCATTGAGAAATGCAATGGAAAAGGAGGCCGATTCAGGCAATCGGCCCATATTATCCTCACCATATGTTTTGGCTGTGTTCAGCATCGATCTAGCAAGCGACGGAAAGCTAGGATATGGGTTTACATCAGCTGATGAGCTAGAAGAGATTGACATTGGTCCTGGGGATAAGCCACGACCAACATTTATCAGCAAAAAAATAGATCCGCATCTGAGGAGCCTGATGATAGCTTTGTTGAAAGAGTACCCAGATTGTTTTGCATGGGATTACACGGAGATGCCAGGGTTAGACAGGAGCATCGTTGAGCATCGGCTCCCTCTGAAGAAAGGATTTCGGCCGTTCCAGCAGCGAGCACGACAGATGAAGGCCGAAATTTTAGTAGAAGTCAAGAAAGAGATCGAGAAAATGCTGAACGCAGGATTCATCAGGCCATGCAGGTATGCTGAGTGGATTTCTAACATCGTACCTGTAGAGAAAAAGGACGACCGATGGCGCGTCGCCATAGATTTTCGGGATCTCAATAGAGCCACTCCAAAGGATGAGTACCCGATGCCGGTAGCAGAGACATTGATCAATGCAGCTGCTGGTCATAAGGTTTTAAGTTTCATGGATGGCAATGCCGGCTACAACCAAATTTTCATGGCTCCAGAGGATATACACAAGACTGCATTCAGAGTACCAGGCTCGGTGGGCTTGTTTGAGTATGTAGTCATGACATTTGGACTGAAGAATGCCGGCGCAACGTACCAAAGAGCCATGAATTACATCTTTCATGATCTGATCGGCAAATTGGTGGAGATTTACATTGATGACGTGGTAGTCAAGTCTGTTTCGGTGGAAGGACACTTGGAAGATTTGCGACACGTCCTGGACCGAACTAGAAAGTTCGGACTAAGAATGAATCCAAAGAAGTGTGCTTTCGGTGTAACGGCCGGTCAATTCTTGGGTTTCTTGGTTCATGAACGCGGAATTGAGATCGGCCTGAAAAGTCAGGAGGCAGTGCGAACGATGAAGCCACCTACCACGAAGAAAGAACTCCAGTGTCTCATCGGCAAAATCAACTTCGTCAGAAGATTCATCTCTAATCTGTCAGGGCGAATTGAACCATTCATGGGCTTGGTGAAGATCAAAGCTGATGAGGAGTTTCGCTGGGGGCAGAGCAACAGCGAGCATTTGACGAGATTAAAGAGTACCTAACGAAGCCACCTGTGTTGGTTCCGCCCCAGCAAGACAGGCCATTCTATATTTACTTGTCAGTAGCTGACACTTCCATCGCTTCAGTGGTGGTGCAAGTTTATGATGGTCTGGAGAAAGTGGTTTTCTACCTCAGCAGAAGGATGTTGGATGCAGAAACAAGGTACCCTGAGATCGAGAAGTTGTGCCTCTGTTTGTTTTTCACCTGCACCAAGCTTCAGCACATCTTGCTGTCAGCAGAAATCATCGTCATATGCAAGTCAGATGTCATCAAGCATATGCTGTCGGCTCCTGTGTTGAAAGGCCAACTCGGTAAGTGGATGTTTGCATTATCGGAATTTGATATCCGGTATCAGCCCGCGAAAGCAGTCAAGGGACAGGCGTTGGCCGATCTTATTGCTGAACGAATAAACACCGGTATAGCAGCACTGTCTGTGCGTGCATGGGCCATGTTTTTCGATGGATCGGTCTGTGAGGATGGTTGCGGCATCGGCGTTCTACTCGTGTCGCCTCGGGGGGCAACATATTCCTTCTCCATCAAGTTACCTACCCCTTGCACCAACAACGTCGCTGAGTATGAAGCACTTTGCAAGGGAATGGAGTTGCTATTTGAAGCCGGGGTAGAAGCAGTGGAAATTTTTGGAGACTCCAAATTGGTGATTTCCCAACTCACGGAGGAATACAAATGTGAGAGCGAGACGCTCTTCCCATTATGGATGCAGTGCCGTGAGATGATGGCACAGTTCAGGTATATAAATTTCAATTGGATCCCAAGGTCGCAGAATACCGAGGCGAATGATCTCGCACAGATGGCATCAGGATACAAGGATGTAGCAGATGGAACCGATGTCCAGGTGCAGTTCATGGAACCAGATGACTGGAGAGCCGATATTTTCAATTACTTGAAAGATTCGGCTCGGGGGGCACCTAAACGGATAAGATACAAGGCCATGAAGTACGTCCTAATTGGGGATGACATGTTCTACAGGACGTTGGAAGGGTTACTTCTCAAATGTTTGGGACCAGCCGAGTCCAATCGGCTCTTACATGAGGTACATGAAGGTGCCTGTGGAACTCATCAATCGGCTCATAAGATGAAATGGCTGATCAGGCGATCGGGATTTTATTGGCCCACCATGCTTGAGGATTGTTTTAAGTATTATAAAGGGTGTCAAGCATGTCAGAAATTTGGGAGCATTCAGATGGTACCTGCATCAGCGATGAATCCCATCATCAAGCCTTGGCCATTTCGAGGTTGGGGCATGGATATGATCGGCAAAATTAATCCTCCATCGAGCAAAGGCCATGAGTGGGTTCTGGCCATTACAGATTATTTCACTAAATGGGTGGAGGCCGTCCCTATGAAGTCAGTAGCATCGAAAGATGTCATCAGTTTCGTGAAGGAGCATGTCATTCATACCCCAGACTATCACGACCGATGGAGGTTCGGTTTTCATTTCTAAGGAGTTTAGAAAGTTCTGCGAGGACATGGGAATCGAGCTGATCCGATCGTCTCCATACTATGCTCAAGCAAATGGGCAAGCTGAAGCGTCCAACAAGAGCCTTATCAAGCTGATTAAGAGGAAAATCGACGAGTACCCTAGACGTTGGCACGAGGTTTTGTCAGAAGCTTTGTGGGCGTATCGCATGTCATGCCATGGAGCGATAAAAACCTCGCCATACCATCTGGTCTATGGACAAGAAGCCGTATTACCCTGGGAAATCACGGCTGGCTCGAGACGGATTACGTTTCAGAATGACTTAACAACTGAAGAATATGCAGCCCTGATGAGTGACAGCATTGAAGATGCGACGGAACTCAGACTATGGTCGCTTGAAAAGATTAAGGAGAACAAAGCCAAGGTGGCTCGCGCATATAATAAGAAGGTGAGACCAAATGAGTTCCACGTTGGTGATCTGGTATGGGAAGCTGTGTTGCCGTTGGGGACTAAGGATAAAGTGTATGGTAAATGGTCTCCAAATTGGCACGGGCCGTACAGAGTCGACCAAGTTTTAAAGGGCAATGCATACATGCTCGAGGAGCTGAGCGGTGAGAAGTTCCCAGTGGCCGTCAATGGCCAGCATCTCAAGAAGTATTTCCCAAGTATGTGGGATGATGGACAGTAAAATATGGAGGCCGGTGCATGAAATCGGTCAGTAAAAAAAAAAATTTATTCCCAAGTATAGGGGTGATGGTCAGTGGAATATGGGGGCCGATGCATGAAATCGGCCGGTAAAAAGAAAATATATGTGCAAAGCAACAGGATGCTAGGTACAGCCGATGCACAGACATCGACTTGAGAACAAAACAGCCGATGCACAGCCATCGACTTTAGAGGTACAAAGTATTACGAGGCGTTTGACGGTGAAAGACCGATACGTTGCTATCGGTCCTTGGGGCGTTGACCTGCTTGGACAATCGGAAGAGTCGAATTGTACAATTGGAAAGTCAAAATTGGAGAAGTACTCTTCATTGATCAAAGGAGGGATTTTACAAGAAAGAGCCGATTGCTCTCAAAAGGGTGGTTTGCTACCTAAATTGCTACTACTAGTTCTATGCTAGTGGGCCCCAGCCTAGGGGCCGTCGCTGCCCTCGTCGTCGCCGTCGTAGCTGCCGTCGGCGCTGCTACCGGCGAGCTCCTCGTCACTGCTGCCGTAGCCCTCGGCAGGGGCCTCTTCCTCGTCGTCGTCATCGTCGTCGTCGGCATCCGACCCGGCACGGAAGCGCTTCGCCGGCGGCTCGTCGGAGGAGGTGTCATCCTCCTCTTCCTCCTCCTCGTCGGATGAGGAGAAGCCGTCCCAGGAGAAGAGGTCGTCGTCGCTCTCCTCCTCCAACCCTCCATCCACAAGGAACTGGAGGTTGTCCTCCCCGTCGGTCAGGGAGGCGTCGTCCTCTGACCCGTCGGTGAAGACCCAATCCCTCTCGTCCCACCATTCTGGGGCGAGGGCTTCGTACGCTGCCATCAGGTCGAATTCCGACTCCGGCTCGCTGGAGGAGGAGGATTGGAAGGATAGGCCTGAGGAGGCAGAGGAGGAGGAGGAATCCATGGTGCAGGGGAGGGTTTTTTGCCGATGGCTAGTGCGGAAAAGGGGGATGAAGAGGCGAACTGCTCAGATGAGTTTAAATAAAGGGGATCTAGCGAAAGACGATTCAATGCTGTGGCAGTTTTCGAGAACGCGGTGCCAAAACTGTCAATCGTGCAGAAGTTGAGAAGACAGGGCATCATGATGGAAAGACACTGAAGTGGTTCTGCTCTGCAACGCATGACCCGATGAAGGAAAAATAGAGTGGTTTTTGGAATTATCATTACCAAAACCAGGGGGGCATGTGTTATCACCAGATTTTGGCCAAATCAGGAGATGGGCCGTAATTGAGATGGGCTTGGAGGATATGCGCGTGGAATGTCTCTGAATCGGCCTTGTACGAGAATTTGCGCTAGATTGCCCGTGTATCTGCATTTTATAGTAGATTGCATCTTAGTTTAGAATTAAGAGATAGAGTTTAGCTCGTACACGGTTAGGTGTATTCCAAAAGTAGAAAGTCCACGGACTATAAATATGTATCTAGGGTTATTGAGAAAGGAGGACGACCACGTTCACAACAAAAACAATCTAGGCGCATCGTCACCCCTTGTTTCGAGGGTTTCTTCCGGGTAAGCATCATGCTGCCTAGATCGCATCTTGCGATATAGGAAGTATAGGTTTATTCGTTATTTGGTGTTGCTCGTACTGAAGCCTTGTTGATGGCGAGTAACACTACTTATCGTAGATGTTTTGGGGCTTGCATCGTTGTTCTTCTGATATGCTTGCTTAACTATGCTGCCCCTCGATGTCTAGCCGCCCTTACACCTATCTTAGGTGTAAGGGCGGCATCTTGCTTCGTCTTTATTTAGTGGATTTGATCTGTTATAGTTGCTCCTTGTTCTTCAAGGATTGGTTTGATATCCGTATGGTTAGGCCTTGCAAACGGGTTGAACGATCCGGTAGTGCGTTGGGTATGGTTTGCCTATCCTAGAAGGGATGTTCCGGGAATCGACTCCATGTTGGTTTTTAGGCCTCTTTTAGGGTTAGTTTTCCATCATCTTTCGTATCTGTTAGGCTCAACTACGTGTAGGATGTTCCGGTCATACGGTGAAAACCCTAAACTGTCGTAGATCGATTTAGCTTAATATTAATGAAGCAGGATACCCATGTTATTACAAGATCTAACATGAACCATGGGTCAATCGGCTCTTTGAGCCGATGAGCAGGATAACCTGAGAGCCGATCGAGGCTCATTTAATGTTTACGTGTCTACCATGCAGGAAACTAATCGAAGCGATCCAACACCTTCCTGACCAGGTATAGGTCAGGTGGCACGCCTTTGCGACCGTCAGGACGTGTGCTAGAGCATTGCGGGCCGTTGACCGAGGGACCAGGGCCCACCAGCAGTTCTGGGAGCCTCCCGGCTCTTCGTGTTGCTCGTCGCTGCTCGCCGGTGGGTTTTGGCAGGCAACAGGCTCAGCTAAGCCATCGTCATAGCTTCTTGACACGTGTCGCTGGTAGCCACCTGGTGACGGGCACTTCATAGTGTAGAGCTATGCCGACGGCAATCTATTTCGCCGTTTGCAACCAAACAATAGACGTCCACATGGCTATGTCATCAGCATACATATTTTTTTTCCACTTCAATGCTTCCATTTCCTACGTATGATTTAATTATATTTGCATTTGATTTTCATATGTTGCATGAAACTTTTAGTTTTTATCAATAATTCACATAAAACGAAGGTGTAGACCACTAGGGCATAGCCGTTGGAGGGCGGTCAAAGGTGTAGACCGCGTGTACAACGAATTAAGGTTTTGCTGAAAATCGACTACCAGAGCGCCTAAAGCCCCCAAAACGTGTGTGTGCCCTATTTCTTCGATCCAATATTTAACCCTCAGGTGTGACCGTCTTCACGCACATGCGCTGTTGACACATAGGAAGCTTCTCGACGTATAGGGTAACTCCCTCATGGGGTCAACTAGAGAGAATCTTGAGAGTATATGGGCTCATCCTTGTTGCTACATGTTACTATGACCTAACCAAATTCAAATGAAGGTATAAGTTCATTGGGGCATATCTGTTGGGATCTAGCCAAAGATGTAGACCGCGCGGCCAACGAGTTAGGGTTTCTCTAGATCCCGTTCCTGGGACTGTGGGAATCTCCCTAAAACTTGTGAGTGTCCCTATGGTAGCTATACAAGTGTGGTGGGACGTTTATAAACGTAACATTAACCCATGTGTCGTGGGTATACTTCATGGGTGTACCATCGACAGTGCCTACATCCAGCAAACCCGGGTGGCCCACAGATGGTGGTGGTGGCATACGGCCCACCGGGCGACCCATTTGTTGTTGATCAAGATGGAGGATGTCCAGCCCAGGAACAAGGTGCCGAATCCAGCCCGACCTGCGCCAGGAGTCAGATCCGACAAGGCCCATGAAGGTAGCCGGATCCAGTACGACGTTTTAGGTATATGCGGATCCTTGACGTGCACGGCAATGTAATATTCCGTAGTTAGACAAGATTGTATTCCATTTAGGACTCTCCGTAGAAATCCTAGATCCTGGCATCTTTATAAGCCGGATCCCGGGAGCCCTAGAGGCACAACCACAACTTATTGTAACAACGCGAAAGCGCCCAGATAATTCCAGACAAGCAGCAGTAGACCCTGCCTCAGAGCAGCGTGTTCTGAAGCTGGGTAACCCGCGTACCACCATACTAATGGCTTCATGCAAGCGTATAGGGAAAACTCCCTTGTGGAGCCAACCGGAGGGAATCTTGAGAGGATATGGGTTGATCCTTGTTACTACATGTTCGTATGACCTAACCAAACTCAAATGAATGCACAAGTTTATTAGGGTACCATTGTTGGGATCTATTCAAAGTGGCTTTGGAGTGAAGACGACACGGTCAATGGAGATATTTATATGTCTGGCGTTTCTGTTCCGGCCACGTACAAGTATAATATGTGCCGTACAAATTTATGCTACACGGGTTGTACAAACCGTAGAACATTTTCCGGTGGACGACCGCCCCGCATTACAAACCGGTACGATTACATCCTGACCATCCTTGTGTTTTACGAAATTGGACTTTCATCTGTAGATGCACAGTGAAGCAAAAAAAAAAAAAAACGTTATACCGGACAAAAAATGAATCAGTCTCTCCCAAATATACTAGCGCGAAATTCAATTTATCTCCACGTAAGTGATTGATCAAGTACATGAGTGGTAGTCGAACCCTCTAGCGCCCTATCGTTTTCCTAATCTCCTACTCCTACCACTAACATGGCTAGCGCTAGGCTAGCACAACCGTAATTTCAGCTTCGGGTGTCTAATTAGAAAAGGGTCGGCCGATCGTAACCAGACGGGAATCATCATTTAGGTACGGTACACGTTCCAAGATTTGGTGGAGCAACCGCCACCGGTTGGATAGCTAACTAGCAAAACTGCATAGCTGTTCTCTCGTGTCTCTACTCTCTAGCGGCTGGTCATGTGTGAGTGACCAAGAGCATCTCCACTCGTGCCCCCGTCGAGGCCCCCGGCGAGCGTTTTTTTCCATCCGGACGGCGTAATTCGGCCCAGTCGCGCCCCCGGTTCCTCGTTTTCGTCCGGATTTGGCCCTTCATCCATCCGGCGAGCCCACGCCACCCCCGGCCCCCCGGGGAGCGCTCGGTGACTCCGGACGAGTGAAAAGCGGGGAAGGGCCCGATCTGTCGGTGACTCGACGCACGAACCCCACCACCACGTCGCTCAAAATCTCCCCCACCCCTCGTATCTCTCTCGCCGCCGGCACCACCCCGCCGGCTTGTTGCCCAGATTCCGCCGCCCCTCCTTCCCCACCTGCCTATATTCCGCCGTCTTTCGACGACGGCTTATCTGGCTGCTTTTCCGCCGGCCTGTTTTCCGGCCTGCTTGCTCCTCGTCGCTCGCGGCTCGGGTTGCCTGATTATCGCACTTGTTTCAGCACTTGTTAAACATTGTACTGATTATCGCCGAATTTGTTTCAGCAATTTTCGTACTCTTGTTTGCCGAACTTGTTAAATTTTATGTTGAATTTGTTTGAAATATGTCAAATGGTCGAGGTTGGGGGTTTCCTGCCGGGGGGACGGCTGGAACTTCGGCGCTCCCCACGCCAAATCTTCATCCAATCCGGACGAAAATTTCGCCGGATTTGGGCGTGGGGAGCGCCAACGAGTGGGGATGCTCTAACCCCATTTTTCTATGACGATCGTCCCCATCCTGGCACAATAATTTAGTCTTGATTAGGTAGTACGTGTCTAGCTCGCACTTCATCGGCTAGAGGATAGCTTGGTTTGGTTGGTAGCCGTGGTGAGCTCACTCCGCTTAAATAATCGGTGTTATTCCAATGTCAAAATTGACCTTGGTATCGAAAGGGAAGAGAGCCAGCTCTAGATTCGAAAATTTCTATATTGCTCATCCATCTCCTTAGCCTTTCCAAACAAGAAATTTCACTCTTATGAAAATTAATTTTGAGTGTCAAGAGCTGTTGAAAGATACACAACACTGATTTTATATTGACAACATTTTCTAGATCATGGATAAAATGATTATGTCATCGGCATATTGTAGTACTGAAATTCCTCTCTCAACTAAATCAGGAATGAGTCCGCCTACTTGACCATCTTCTTTTTCCCTTACAATTAGAATGGCCAACATATCCGCGAAAATGTTAAAAAACAGAGGGGACAATGGACCGCCTTGCCTCAACCCTTTCTAATTTGGAAATAGTATCAAATATCGCTATTGACCTTAATTCCAACAGATCCTCTCTCAACAAAATGCGCAATTAAGTCACCTCACTCAGGTGCCATTGCAGAGAAAAGACCATTTAATTTTATCATTGGCTTTCTCAAAATCTATTTGAAAGCAAACACCATCCATTTTCTTCTGATAAGGTTCATGAATCGTTTCATGCAGCACAAGGACTCTCTGTAGGATGTGACGACCAGGAATGAACGCGGCCTGAGTAGGCCTGATCACCTTTGGGGTTATCCGTGTTATTCTATTTGTTCTCACTTTTCTGAATATCTTAAAACTCACATTCAGTAAGCAAATAGGGCTATAATTTTGAATTTGGGCAGCATCCTCTTTCTCAGGAAGGAAAGTAATAATTCTAAAATTCAAATATACATGTGTATAAATGAAGCCATCAGCTCTTTTCTGATGACTTCCCATAACATTTGGTAAAACTCAGCGGAAACCCGTCTGGGCCAGCTTTATTATATTCTATTTTGAAATAGCCTCATAAACTTCCTCTTCGGTGAAATCAACTATGAGGATGTTGTTCTCTTCTCAAACCAAGTGCGGGATATCAACAATTACATCATGTTGCATGGTAAAATTATTTTCATATTGATATGTCATGATGGGATGATGGTCTCTATCTACGGCACCAAAGCGGGCGGTTTTCACTTGTTGGGATAAGGGGGAGGGTAGCTAGAACAGTGACCACCGATTCGTTGAAAAATATGTTACAAGGCGTTTTCAAGGTTTGATTAGCCTGGCTGTAACCTTTGCTGTTTGCTTCCCCGTTACTCTCACTCAAAGCAGCAGCAAAGAGAGAACCAAATAGCTATCCTGGTCACTAGAGCATCAAGCCTTCTTTGAATCAATTTGTGCAGAATACAAAGAATCAACAGTCAAGGGTGTTCAAGATTAATAAATCCTTCAATAAAGTAGCACATAAACAAGCTCAGGAAGCCTACAGACTTCATGATATAGAAACTTGTCTTTTCTCTTGTTTAGGAGCTAGTCATAACAGAGATAACTTCTTTTCAAAAAAATAAATAACAGAGATAACTGCCCTGTTGCAGCAAATCTCTCAAATCTGAATGTGCATGGTTGCACATTGTTGTATGTAACTTGTTTATGACTTCAATAAATGGTTTTAATTTTAAAAAAACCTCCTGGGTGAATGGGCCGGCTTAAGATGGATGGCAAATGCACCAACGCAGACGGCGATGTGAGATGTGCTAGTAACCGCGGACGAGGGTTTGTGTTTGGCAGCCAACTTGTGTGCGTTGTTTTATCTCCACGTCGTACCTACGGCGACAAAACTTACCCAACCTTTTGTTGCTACTGCACTCGTACAAGGCACAGTAGCTGGGCAGATAACCATGCGTTAACCAGGTCCCGCAACTAGACCTGTCACCATTGCCGACGTCCACAAATCAAAGATCTTTGGGCGAGCGGAGCAGCCCTGCCCTGCGCGTGCGACTAGGGAGGCCTTTTGAACCTACTCACAACAAGTTGCAATAGTGGATGGGTCGATCGAATCTTGTACAAGGGAGAATTGCGGATGATCGGACAGGGTAGTCAACCCCCCTTGGTAGAGCTAGAGAGCGAGATCTATCCAGTCACAGAAACACGAGGCACTGTGCATCCAAGTCGTCGGCGTGCCGGCGCCAGTGGCAGCGCGCAAGTACAGCAGGCGCCCAGTACCACTATATTTCGGAGGAAAAAGTTTGTTTTAAGGGCATCTCCAGCGGCGCGACGCAAACGGTCGCTCAGCCGTGACCGGAAATGCGTCTGGAGCCTGTTCCAGCGGACGCAAAGTGACCGGACCGTCCGCGGAGACGCAAACCTGGCACAAATATGCGCCTCGGATGCGTCTCTACGGACGTCCGGAAACGTCCGCTCGCGTCTGGCGGACGTTTCGGCGGGCCCGCCTGGCAGCGACCATGCGTCGATGCGTCTTCTCAAACGCGCCAGCGACTGCAAAGCTGCGTCGCTTCGGCACTCTGCGCCACGTTAATGGCGACGATGCCTCGGCTGCCGAGCGGCCGCCCACCTCCGCCAACCACGTTAATGGCGACGCCACGCGTCCCGCGGCCACCGCATGCCGCCGGCCTATATAAAGGGGGCGCGCGTTCTTCTTCCTCATCCACTCCTCCAAAGAAACCCTAGCCGCCACAAAGCTCGACCGTAGCGCCGCATAGGTGTTCCTGCGACGCATCCAAGCCCGCGGGGAAGTCCATGGCCGGTCCTGGTGACCGGCGAGGCGGTCGAGGCCGCGGCCCTGGGCGCCCCCGTGGCCGGGGCAGGGGCCGCCGTGGTGGAGCAGCTACGGCCCCACGCTTGCCGTCGCCTGCGCCCTCCTCGTCCTCGCAGGAGGAGCGCTGCTTCGAGTTCCTCCTCCGCATCGACGACAACCCACTCGCCATCAAGCGGCTACCGGACAAGTTCGCCGAGTTCGTCGACGGCGTCGAGCCGGCGCACTTGCAGCTACGGGAGGCCACCGCAACTTCTGCCGCTGGACCGTGGAGGTCCTGTTCGACGGGCAGGGCAAGATGTACCTGCACACGGGGTGGGACAAGTTCGTCCGCGACCTCGCGCTCGAGCCCGGCTGCCAGCTCACCTTCCTCTACGAGGGGTACGGCGAGATGATCGTCAAGGTGTTCGACGACACAGCCTGCCGCAGGCACTACCACACCGACGACTCCGGCTCCGACACCGATAGTTAGAACGTCGAGTGTTCTTTCTTTGCAGCGATTCTGGCTACGGGCCAGACGAAGCCAGTAGTCGAGGTTTCTGTCTGTTCGCCTCATCGGTAGAACCAACAAGGGCACCATCTCCTCCCGCTGGATTTTCCAGTTTGGGTGATTGGGTGTGCCCTCGAATGTTCTTTCTTGGCAGCGAACATACGGAAATCAACACAACTGGCTTCTATTTATAATTTTTTTATATTTGTGTCCACTATGGTTCAAACTATGTGTTAATTTGTGTAAACCATGTTCCTAACTATGTGTTAGTTTGTGTAAAATCATGTTTCAAAATGTAATATTTAAAACTATGTTTAATTGAGAAAAGGGAAAAAAAGAAGAAAAAAAATGCGTCGCCCCGCTGGAGCAGACCCCAGACGCAAACGGACGCGCGGACAAAAACGGTCATTTTAACGTCCGCAGCGTGACAAACGGACGCTCGCGGACATTAAAATGCGTCGCGCCGCTGGAGATGCCCTAGACCCTAAACTTGTAGAGGTTCGACGAAATGAACCCCAAACTTTAAGTTCCGTGTTGTTTGTATCCTAAACTTGCAAATTCCGGTCTAAATCGCATCCTGGAACTGTTTGGTACACTAGGGCAATTCTCAGCGGGATTACAAATGACCATTGCTTATAGTGCAACCCACATGTCATATTCATTATCTCCCCAATTTTATATTTTTGAGAGCCATCTTCTCTCGCAATTTGGTTATCCATTCACTCCGAGTCAATCTCAATTAACCCCGATGTAGGTGTACCTACACCCGAATTCCCTCCTTAGCAAACGATCGCTCGAGCCATCTGTTTCCTTGCGCGGCAGCGTTCACGTCATGCGCGAAATCAATTCCCTTTTTTGTCTCGTAGTGTTTAATTACGTTCACATGTAGCTTTGTGTTCACACTAACAGCTCACGTTCCCACTTGCAAGTTGCATATAGCCAAGAGCGTTCACACTGCATGCATAAAGTATCTCATGGGTTTGCATTTAATGAGCTAACTTTTCAGCACGAGGCTAACTCTCACAAGTTGCTGCATGCATGCACAGAGCATCTCGCTTTTTTTTTTTAGCACGACGCATACTTTCAATTCTCTTTATTTGCAATTCCCTTTTGACAATTCTCTTTTTTTGCAATTCCCTTTATATTGTTATTTCGTACGGTAATTCATGTTTTTTTGGATTAATTTTATAATTCCCTTTTTCGGGCCAGTGGTTTTTAAGAGGGAAAATAATGGGTGGGAAGATCCACTTGCAACTCAAATGAACTACCACTTGCTACTCAAATTAAGTACTGTTTTAAGTTGTAAGCTAACAAAAGTTGCTAAAATATTCTAAATGAAAATTACTTTTTAGGGTTGCTAGGTATTTATATTTACCGTTGATAAATAACGGGGCACCGGGTTCATAACTTGTAAACAAAAAAAAAGTCGCTACATATTTTTAAATTAAATTAAATTTTTAGGGTTGATATTTATTTATATTTACCATTGATAAATAGTAGGTCACCGGGTTGGTAGCTTCTAAACTAAAAGAGAGTCGCTAAAATATTCTAAATGAAATACTTTTTAGGGTTATTATTTATTTATATTTATCGTTGATAAATAACGAGGCACCGGGTTGATAGCTTCTAAAATAAAAAAATGTTCGCTAAAATAATCTAAATGAAATACTTTTTAGGGTTGGTAGTTTTTTATAATTACCATTGATAAATAACGGGGCACCGAGTTGATAACTTGTAAAATAAAATTAACTTTGGGGTTGATAATTTTATACATTCACCGTTGATCAATTAAGTACGGAGGGGTTGATTATTCAAATAGAGAGGGTTGATAACTTTTAGCCCGAAAAAAAGTTTCTCGAAACATATCAACATGGGTGCAAGTTTTGAAGATCTCGTCGAGACGGATTTATTGGTGAAAGCGAATCTTAATTTGGAGTTGTCGTTTGAAAGTTAAAATATTTTGAATTTTCAAATTTGGAAAAGATTTCGCTGACATCAGCATATTCGTCTATTTGTGCATGCATGCAGAACTTTCCCTCCATAGCCTGCACCAGGTTGATAATTTTATACATTCACCGCTGATCACTTAAGTACGGAGGGGTTGATTATTCAAAATGAGAGGGTTGATAACTTTTAGCTCGAAAAAAGTTTCTCAATACATATCAACATGGGTGCTAGGTTTGAAGATCTCGTCGAGACGGATTTATTTGTGAAAGCGAATCTTAATTTGGAGTTGTCGTTTGAAAGTTAAAATGTTTTGAATATTCAAATTTAAAAAAAATTCCGCTGACATTAGCAGATTCGTCTATTTGTGCATGCATGCATAACTTTCTCTCAATAGTCTGCACCAGGTTGATAATTTTATACATTCACCGTTGATCACTTAAGTACGGAGGGGTTGATAATTCAAACAGAGAGGGTTGATAACTTTTAGCCCGAAAAAAAGTTTCTCGAAACATATCAACATGGGTGCTAGTTTTGAAGATCTCGTCGAGATGGATTTATTGGTGAAAGCGAATCTTAATTTGAAGTTGTCGTTTGAAAGTTAAAACGTTTTGAATTTTCAATTTTGGAAAAGATTCCGCTAACATCAGCAAATTCGTCTTTTTTGCATGCATGCAGATCTTTTTCCTCAATAGCCTGCACCAGGTTGATAATTTTATACATTTAGCGCTGATCACTTAGGTACGGAGGGGTTGATTATTTAAACAGAGAGGGTTGATAACTTTTAGCTCGAAAAAGAGTTTCTCGAAACATATTAACATGGGTGCTAGTTTTGAAGATCTCGACGAGACCGACTCATAAGTGAAAACAGATCTTAAATCGGAGTTGTCGTTTGTGAGATAAAACGTTTTGAATTTTCAAATTCGGAAAGATTCTCGCTTACATCATCAAATTCGTCTGTTTCTACATGCATGCAAAACTTTTCCTTAATAGTCTCCACTACAGTGCAAAATGTGCCAAAAATGGAAAGAAAATTTGGTTGGAAACTGACCGCTCCTTTCCTCCCTGGCGCTCGAGTGCTAGCTAGGGCAGCCCCACCACAATTAGGCTTGCATCCGACGGACTCCTCTATGCGCATCCGCGGTGGCGACTCAGGTAGTAAAAAAATGGGTTGTCTCGTGTGCTTGGGCCACGCTAGGTGTTGTTGCTAACCGAGCCAGCCATTCTTTTCCCAATATATCGTATATCTACTAAATACATGGGTTATACATGCATGAAGACGAAAATTTACCCAGTGCCATGTGACCCCCATTGGCGCTACATGGGTCCGCCCCTAGGTGTTAGAGCATCTCCAGCCGTTTGGGCTCCCCACGCCCAAATCCGGCGATATTGTCGTCTGGATTGGAGGAAAATTTGGCCTGGGGAGGCCCATTTTCCCAGCCGCGAGCCCAGGATGGATGTAACGGACTTCGGCGAATTCAGACAAAATTGGCGAGTTCGTTCAAACATAAGCGAAATTTAGTGATATTTAACATATAGAGGCGAGTTCGTACATAAATAGGCCGAATTCGTACATATATTTGGATTCGGCGATTGGCAAACGAAAACTTAAACTAAAAAGCGGCCTACTACATGCCGAAATGGCGGTAGAAGGACGTGTAGTCGCCGCCGTCGTCGTCGTCGCTCAAGCCGGCGTTGTCCTGGGGCGGTGATACGTCTCCGACGTATCGATAATTTCTTATGTTCCATGCCACATTATTGATGATATCTACATGTTTTATGCATACTTTATGTCATATTTATGCGTTTTCCGGAACTAACCTATTGACGAGATGCCGAAGGGCCAGTTGCTGTTTTCTGCTATTTTTGGTTTCAGAAATCCTAGTAAGGAAATATTCTCGGAATTGGACGAAATCAACGTCCAGGGTCCTATTTTGCCCGGAAGCATCCAGAACACCCGAGAGTCGTCAGAGGGGGGCCACAGGCCCACCAGACCATAGGCCGGCGCTGGTGTCGTCGCCTCGTTGACCTTCTGACGCCGCCTCTTCGCCTATAAGAAGCCCCTCGACCTAAAACCTCGATACGGAAAAACTACGGTACGAGAAACCTTCCAGAGCCGCCGCCATCGCGAAGCCAAGATCTGGGGGACAGGAGTCTCTGTTCCGGCACGCCGCCGGGACGGGGAAGTGCCCCCGGAAGGCTCCTCCATCGACACCACCGCCATCTCCATCAACGCAGCTGTCTCCCATGAGGAGGGAGTAGTTCTCCATCAAGGCTCGGGGCTGTACCGGTAGCTATGTGGTTCATCTCTCTCCTATGTACTTCAATACAATAATCTCATGAGCTGCCTTACATGATTGAGATTCATATGATGATGCTTGTAATCTAGATGTCGTTATGCTAGTCAAGTGAATTTTACTTATGTGATCTCCGGAGACTCCTTGTCCCACGTGTGTAAAGGTGACAGTGTGTGCACCGTGTGGGTCTCTTAGGCTATATTTCACAGAATACTTATTCACTGTTATGAATGGCATAGTGAAGTGCTTATTTATATCTCTTTATGATTGCAATGTGTTTTGTATCACAATTTATCTATGTGCTACTCTAGTGATGTTATTAAAGTAGTTTTATTCCTCCTGCACGGTGTAATGGTGACAGTGTGTGCATCCGTGTTAGTACTTGGCGTAGGCTATGATTATGATCTCTTGTAGATTATGAAGTTAACTATTGCTATGATGGTATTGATGCGATCTATTCCTCCTACATAGTGTGAAGGTGACAGTGTGCATGCTATGTTAGTACTTGGTTTAGTCGTACTGATCTTTCATGCACTCTAAGGTTATTTAAATATGAACATTGAATTGTGGAGCTTGTTAACTCCGGCATTGAGGGTTCATGTAATCCTACGCAATGGTGTTCATCATCCAACAAGAGTGTAGAGTATGCATTTATCTATTCTGTTATGTGATCAATGTTGGGAGTGTCCACTAGTGAAAGTATGATCCCTAGGCCTTGTTCCTAAATACTGCTATCGCTGCTTGTTTACTGTTTTATCAAGTTACTACTGCTGCGTTACTACCGCTTGTTTATCCGTCTGGGCAAAGCACTTTTCTGGTGCCGTTGCCACTGCTCATATATATTCATACCACATGTATTTCACTATCTCTTCGCCGAACTAGTGCACCTATTAGGTGTGTTGGGGACACAAGAGACTTCTTGCTTTGTGGTTGCAGGGTTGCATGAGAGGGATATCTTTGACCTCTTCCTCCCTGAGTTCGATAAACCTTGGGTGATCCACTTAAGGGAAACTTGCTGCTGTTCTACAAACCTCTGCTCTTGGAGGCCCAACACTGTCTACAGGAAAAGGAGGGGGGCGTAGACATCAAGCTATTTTCTGGCGCCGTTGCCGGGGAGGAAAGGTAAAAGGTACTCACACTCCGGATCTCGGCTACTAAGCTATTTTCCGGCGCCGTAAGTACTCGAAGCTATTTCCTTTAGATCCTGCAATTGCAACTTTTTGTTTCTTGTTTACACTAGTTAGGCATTATGGAAAACAACAAAAATATGAGAGATCTTTATGAACTTTATCTTGAATTAGGACATGATGTGTTTGAAGAGAGAATTAAAAAACCCATGAAACTTTATATGCATACTAATGGGAATGTTATTAATATGAATGCTTTGAACACTATTGTTGCTAATGCTATGGAAAATTCTAAGCTTGGGGAAGCTGGTTTTGATGAGCTTGATCTTTTTAGTCCCCCAAGAATTGAGGAGAAAATTTACTTTGATGATACTTTGCCTCCTATTTATGATGATTATAATGATAGTAGTCTTTTGTTACCACCTGTTATGGAGGATGAATTTGATTATGATTACAATATGCCTCCTATATTTGATGATGAGAATAATAATGATAGCTACTTTGTTGAATTTGCTCCCACTACAACTAATAAAATTGATTATGCTTATGTGGAGAGTAATAATTTTATGCATGAGACTCATGATAAGAATGCTTTATGTGATGGTTATATTGTTGAGTTTTCTCATGACACTACTGAAAGTTATTATGAGAGAGGAAAATATGGTGGTAGAAATTTTCATGTTACTAAAACACCTCTCTATATGCTTAAAATCTTGAAGTTGAGCTTGTCTAGTTTTTCTATGCTTGTTGCATTATGCTTCTTGAATTTGTTTATTTACAAGATTCCTTTGCATAGGAAGCATGTTAGACTTAAATGTGTTTTGAATTTGCCTCTTGATGCTCTCTTTTGCTTCAACTACTATTTCTTGCGAGTGCATCATTAAAACTGCTGAGCCCATCTTAATGGCTATAAAGAAAAACTTCTTGGGAGATAACCCATGTGTTATTTTGTTACAGTACTTTGTTTTATATTTGTGTCTTGGAAGTTGTTTACTACTGTAGCAACCTCTCCTTATCTTAGTTTAGTGTTTTGTTGTGCCAAGTAAAGTCGTTGATAGTAGGGTTCATACTAGATTTGGATTACTGCGCAGAAACAGATTTCTTTGCTGTCACGAATCTGGGCAAAATTCTCTGTAGGTAACTCAGAAAATTATGCCAATTTACGTGTGTGATCCTCAGATATGTATGCAACTTTCATTCAATTTGAGCATTTTCATTTGAGCAAGTCTGGTGCCATTTTAAAATTCGTCTTTACGGACTGTTCTGCTTTGACAGATTCTGCCTTTTATTTCGCATTGCCTCTTTTGCTATGTGGGATGGATTTCTTTGTTCCATTAACTTCCAGTAGCTTTGGGCAATGTCCAGAAGTGTTAAGAATGATTGTGTCACCTCTGAACATGTGAGTTTTTGATTATGCACTAACCCTCTAATGAGTTTGTTTCGAGTTTGGTGTGGAGGAAGTTTTCAAGGATCAAGAGAGGAGGATGATATATTATGATCAAGGAGAGTGAAAGCTCTAAGCTTGGGGATGCCCCGGTGGTTCACCCCTGCATATATCAAGAAGACTCAAGCGTCTAAGCTTGGGAATGCCCAAGGCATCCCCTTCTTCATCGATAACATTATCAGGTTCCTCCCCTGAAACTATATTTTTATTCGGTCACATCTTATGTACTTTACTTGGAGCGTCGGTTTGTTTTTGTTTTTGTTTTGTTTGAATAAATGCTTGTGTGGGAGAGAGACACGCTCCGCTGTTGCATATGGACAAGTATGTCCTTAGTTTCTACTCATAGTATTCATGGCGAAGTTTCTTCTTCGTTAAATTGTTATATGGTTGGAATTGGAAAATGATAAATATAGTAATTGGTAGAATGCCTTGGATAATGTGATATACTTGGCAATTGTTGTGCTCATGTTTAAGCTCTTGCATCATATACTTTGCACCTATTAATGAAGAAATACATAGAGCTTGCTAAAATTTGGTTTGCATAATTGGTCTCTCTAAGGTCTAGATAATTTCTAATATTGAGTTTGAACAATATGGAAGATGGTGTAGAGTCTTATAATGTTTACAATATGTCTTTTATGTGAGTTTTGCTGCACCGGTTCATCCTTGTGTTTGTTTCAAATAACCTTGCTAGCCTAAACCTTGTATCGAGAGGGAATACTTCTCATGCATCCAAAATACTTGAGCCAAACACTATGCCATTTGTGTCCACCATACCTACCTACTACATGGTATTTCTCCGCCATTCCAAAGTAAATTGCTTGAGTGCTACCTTTAAACAATTCAAAATTTATCATCTCTGATTTGTGTCAATGTTTTATAGCTCATGAGGAAGTATGTGGTGTTTATCTTTCAATCTTGTTGGGCAACTTTCACCAATGGACTAGCGGCTTCATCCGCTTATCCAATAATTTTGCAAAAAGAGCTGGCAATGGGATTCCCAGTTCCAAATTAATTAACAAAAATAGACACTCCTCCATGGTATGTGATTGTTGGACGGCACCCGAAGGATTCGGTTAGCCATGACTTGTGTAAGCAAAGGTTGGGAGGAGTGTCATCATAATAAAACTAAAATAAAAAGGCACTCCTTCATGGTATGAGATTGTTGGCAGGCACCCGAAGGATTCGGTTAGCCATGGTTTGTGAAAGAAAGGTTGGAAGGAGTGCCACACAAAAATAAAATAAAATGGGAGCCGCTCTTTGAAGGTTTGTCTGGCAAGGGGGTTAGAGTGCCCACTACCATTCGTTGACAACAACAAACACCTCTCAAAATTTTACTTTTATGCTCTCTATATGTTTTCAAAACCAAAGCTCTAGCACAAATATAGCAATCGATGCTTTCCTCTTTGAAGGACCTTTCTTTTACTTTTATTGTTGAGTCAGTTCACCTATCTCTCTCCACCTCAAGAAGCAAACACTTGTGTGAACTGTGCATTGATTCCTACATACTTGCATATTGTACTTGTTATATTGCTTTACATTGACAACTATCCATGAGATACACATGTTATAAGTTGAAAGCAACTGCTGAAACTTCATCTTCCATTGTGTTGCTTCAATGTCTTTACTATGAATTTATTGCTTTATGAGTTAACTCTTATGCAAGACTTATTGATGCTTGTCTTGAAGTACAATTCATGAAAAGTCTTTGCTTTATGATTCACTTGTTTACTCATGTCATATACATTGTTTTGATCGCTGCATTCACTACATATGCTTTACAAATAGTATGATCAAGGTTATGATGGCATGTCACTCCAGAAATTATCTTTGTTTATCGTTTACCTGCTCGGGACGAGCAGGAACTAAGCTTGGGGATGCTGATACGTCTCCGACGTATCGATAATTTCTTATGTTCCATGCCACATTATTGATGATATCTACATGTTTTATGCATACTTTATGTCATATTTATGCGTTTTCCGAAACTAACCTATTGACGAGATGCCGAAGGGCCAGTTGCTGTTTTCTGCTGTTTTTGGTTTCAGAAATCCTAGTAAGGAAATATTCTCGGAATTGGACGAAATCAACGCCCAGGGTCCTATTTTGCCCGGAAGCATCCAGAACACCCGAGAGTCGTCAGAGGGGGGCCACAGGCCCACCAGACCATAGGCTGGCGCGGCCTGGGGGTGGCCCGCACCCCCCTATGGTGTCGTCGCCTCGTTGACCTTCTGACGCCGCCTCTTCGCCTATAAGAAGCCCCTCGATCTAAAACCTCGATACGGAAAAGCCACGGTACGAGAAACCTTCCAGAGCCGCCGCCATCGCGAAGCCAAGATCTGGGGGACAGGAGTCTCTGTTCCGGCACGCCGCCGGGACGGGGAAGTGCCCCCGGAAGGCTCCTCCATCGACACCACCGCCATCTCCATCAACGCTGCTGTCTCCCATGAGGAGGGAGTAGTTCTCCATCGAGGCTCGGGGCTGTACCGGTAGCTATGTGGTTCATCTCTCTCCTATGTACTTCAATACAATAATCTCATGAGCTGCCTTACATGATTGAGATTCATATGATGATGCTTGTAATCTAGATATCGTTATGCTAGTCAAGTGAATTTTACTTATGTGATCTCCGGAGACTCCTTGTCCCACGTGTGTAAAGGTGACAGTGTGTGCACCGTGTGGGTCTCTTAGGCTATATTTCACAGAATACTTATTCACTGTTATGAATGGCATAGTGAAGTGCTTATTTATATCTCTTTATGATTGCAATGTGTTTTGTATCACAATTTATCTATGTGCTACTCTAGTGATGTTATTAAAGTAGTTTTATTCCTCCTGCACGGTGTAATGGTGACAGTGTGTGCATCCGTGTTAGTACTTGGCGTAGGCTATGATTATGATCTCTTGTAGATTATGAAGTTAACTATTGCTATGATGGTATTGATGCGATCTATTCCTCCTACATAGTGTGAAGGTGACAGTGTGCATGCTATGTTAGTACTTGGTTTAGTCGTATTGATCTTTCATGCACTCTAAGGTTATTTAAATATGAACATTGAATTGTGGAGCTTGTTAACTCCGGCATTGAGGGTTCGTGTAATCCTACGCAATGGTGTTCATCATCCAACAAGAGTGTAGAGTATGCATTTATCTATTCTGTTATGTGATCAATGTTGAGAGTGTCCACTAGTGAAAGTATGATCCCTAGGCCTTGTTCCTAAATACTGCTATCGCTGTTTGTTTACTGTTTTACTGCGTTACTACTGCTGCGTTACTACTGCTTGTTTACTGTCCTGGGCAAAACACTTTTCTGGTGCCGTTGCCACTGCTCATATATATTCATACCACCTGTATTTCACTATCTCTTCGCCGAACTAGTGCACCTATTAGGTGTGTTGGGGACACAAGAGACTTCTTGCTTTGTGGTTGCAGGGTTGCATGAGAGGGATATCTTTGACCTCTTCCTCCCTGAGTTCGATAAACCTTGGGTGATCCACTTAAGGGAAACTTGCTGCTGTTCTACAAACCTCTGCTCTTGGAGGCCCAACACTGTCTACAGGAAAAGGAGGGGGCGTAGACATCAGGCGGCGGCGCCTCGTACCAGCGGCTCGTGCCCTGGCCAGCGTCGCCGGCGCGTGGCGGCGACGGACGGTAGATGTCGTCGTCGCTGCTCTCCTCGAGCTTCACCACCTCCCTGGGCGCGGCGTTCCTAACGGCGGATGGTCTGGCGGCGCGGGCGGCGAGTTGACGCGCGGCAGCCAGATCCAGCAGCCGCCGCTGCTGCTCCGCCTCCTGGCGCTCCCAGTCCCGCCTGGACCACTCCAGTGCGGCGTCCTCGGGGAGACTGTTGTCGGCAGGCACCAGGTCCTTCAGCGACCTGGCGATCGCCTCCGCCACCGCGGCGTCCTCCGCGCGCTTCGCCTCCTCCTCGGCGAGCTTGTTTGCGGCGGCCTCCTTCTTCGACGACTTCCTCTTCCGCCCGCTCTGCGGAGAGGAAGGCTGGTCGCGGATGACGAGGGCGCCGCTGCTGCGCCCTCTGGTCGGCGGTGGTGACGCCGGTTCCTTCTTGACAGTCGAAGGAGACGCCCACTCCTGCTTGACGGTGGCCGGCGTCGACCCGCCGGACCTGGACGCCGACTGCGAGCCAGACGAGGAGGAGGATGGCGCCATCCTCCTCGGCATCCAGGAACTACCGTGCCGGCGCGACACGGTAGCCGCCACCGGCGGCGGCATCCCTAGGACGGGGGAGTTCTCGTCCTCGATGTGCGCGAGCACATTCTCGAGGGTGCGGCCAGGCGCGCTCCACCATCGGTGGCGGCCGGCGGCGTTGTTCCTTCCGGAGGAGGAGGAGGGCCATCGTACGCCGCGAGTTCGCGTTCATCAGTGACGAGTACCTCGTTGATCGCCGCTTCGAGTAAGGCCCCACCCGTTGGCGGCGGCGGGATCGGCACGCCGCCTGCGCTCAGCCTCCATCCCCCCGGTGCGCGGAAGTCCGGTGGCGCCGGGTAGCCCGCCGCGTGGAGGAGCCGTCCCTCCCATTGGTGGAGAGAGCGGCGGCCGAAGCCGTTGTTGGCCGCACCGTCGTTCGCCATTGCTGGCTCGTTCGAGTTCGGGGAAGATTTGGTGGAAGGCGAGCGAGGTGAATGCGGGGCAGACGCGGTAGTTCGGCGATAAATGGAGGTAGGCGCGCGTGATACCGAGGCAACGGCATTAACTCGCCGCGTGGAAGCTACGCGGCCGGCGAATACTGACCGGCGGAAGGCTTTTACAGCGCGCGGAAGACGATGCGATGAGGACGACGATCGGTGTCTCTCGCTGATAAGTTGGGGCCACCAGACGCGCGGGAAGTTTCCTCGATGTTTCGCGCGCTTTCGTTTCGTCCGGAGTCCCCGAGCGCTCCCCGGGGGGCCGGGGATGGCGTGGGATCGCCAGATGAATTTAGGCCCAAATCCGGACGAAATCGAGGAACCGGGGGCACGACTGGGCCGAATAACGCCGTCCGGATTGGAAAAACGTCGCTCGGGGGTCTAGTCGGGGAGACGAGTGGGGATGCTCTTAGTGGTGGTGGCTTCCACCCGACGGGAATGAGCGGCGATAGGGAGCAACCTCGCGTCTGTTTGGGGGAGCAGAGGCGTCAGAAGGCCTCTAGTTGCTGCGTAGCAGCTTTGGGTGCGACGGCCTCGCAGGTCGGGCATGGGCAAGGGACGAGCAGGTCGCAGTATCTGTATGCGTGCTAATCGGCCGAGAAAAATAATCTATTGCTAATTTGTAGAAATATGTATGGCATGTGGGCCACCGCAGTCGGTGAAAGTATTATCTTGTAATTTTTTTTCTCAAATACCGGTCTAGGGTTCGATTTAGATCGAGAATCACAAGTTCAGGATACAAACGACAGAGATTTAAATTATAGGGTTCATTTCATCGAACCTCTACAAGTTTGGGGTTTGAAATAGCTTCTTCCTTTTCGGGACGAGCCGAAGTCAGCTGACTGCTGCCGGCAGGCAGGGCAGGATCCAGGCAGTTGAGCAGCATGGCATGTTTCAAATAGCAAAGCTAGCGATCGGATCCATGGCTAGATCCAGGGACGTGTCGCCTCTAATTTGCTGGTAGCTACTTTCTTTCTTTCTCCACGCGGTTCTTTCTCGATGTCCGAAACCCATCCGCTCCCAAGCTTTGGTATGTTTTATTTGGAAATAGCATCAAAAACTGCCCTTTCAGTGAAGTCAGCTATGAGGATGTTGTTCTCTTCGGAAAACAACTGTGGGATATCAACAATTACATCCAGTTGAATGGTAAAATTATTTTCATACGGATATGTCGTGCTTAGATGATGGTCTCTATCTACGGCACCAAAGCGGGCGGTTTTCACTTGCTGGGATAAGGCGAGAGGCTAGCTAGGATAGTGACCGTCGATTCGTTGAAAAATATGTTACACGGCGTTTTCAAGGTTTGATTGGCCTGGTTGTAACCTTTACTGTTTGCTTCCCCGTTACACTCACTCAACCGCCTGGATGAATGGGCTGAAGATGGATGGCAGATGCACCAACGCCGACGGCGATGTGAGATGTGCTAGTAACCGCGTGTATCAGCGTCTATGCTTGGTAGAACTTGTCTCCGTTGTTTTATCTTGTGGAACATAACTTTTTTTGTCGAACCTCTCGTGGAACAAGACTGGCGAATCGGTCGTGACAAAAGTCTTACCCGACATTTTGTTGCTATTGCAATTGTAGAAGGCAGAATACCTATGCAGATAACCAAGTCCCGCAACTAGACTTGTCACCATTGCCGACCTCCATAAATCATGATCGCTGGGCGACGTCGAGGCCTTTGAACCTGCTAAACAAGTTGCAGCAGCGGATGGCTCGATCGATTCTTGTACAAGGGAGAATTGTGGATGATCGAGTAGGGTAGTCAAGCCCGCTTGGTAAAGCTAGAGAGCGAGATGGATCCAGTGAAAAGTCAACGAAGACGGGGCACTGTGCACCCAAGTCGTCGGCGTGCCGGCGCCCAGTGGCATGTTGCGAGTACAGCAGAGCATGCGTCCAATATATTCAGGGCGAGCGAAAGTTAGCTGACCCCTGCCGGCGGGCAGGATCCAGTGGTGGATGCCCTGTCTATTTGTACTGTTTGATTTCAAATAGCCAACCTAGCGATTGGACGGGAAGCATGGCTAGATCCTGGGACGCGTCGCCTCTTTAGTTTGCCGGTTTAGTAGATGCGGCTTGAGGCGCACTTCGATGAAGTAGTTTCTTTCTACTCACTGTTCTTTTCTCTAGTGTCATCTCATTTTCCATCAGTGCCAGATCGCCGTCAGTCCCGCGAGGCCGACACGGAGGCCGCAGAATTTCTCCGCGGCTTTGATCACGGACGAGGAAAAAGCTGGGTCTTGGACTACCTGTAGGTTGTCAAAAGAAAACAGTGAAAACATTAACGGGATGTCCATCTAGTCATGGGATCGGCCTAGGATTGGTTAAGAACCGTTGGTGGAGAGTGAAACAGCGGTGCGTGCCTACCTACCTACCAGAGAGGCTCCTTTGCTCTTTGATGATGATCAGCGTCAGCCGATCGGTTGCAGTCCTTTCCTTTCCGATGGCTTGGCCGTACATGCATGTCAATTCATCCTCACGATGAACGGATCAACCGACCGACGCACTGCACTGCATTGGATCCGGATTGAGCTCAAACTGGTCGGGTGTAGCTTTCAGGCAAGTGCACTACTCCAAAAAAGGCCGCAATCATGTGTGTTGGCCGCGGCCACGAACCAGCGCTGCCCAACTTCCAGCAGTGTGCATCGTTGCCCCTCCCATGCAATGATGCAAGTGCCGTTCCATCGATATGCAGCTATGTTCCTGGCCGCACGGGGCCCAGGTTTCCGCCTCCGAGACGAAGCGGAAGCCGGAAGCGGCAGGGCAACCACGTTGTACAAGGAGCCGGCTGGAGATTGGAATGCAGGCGTTTGATGCTTCTCTCGGAAGGCAAGGCAATTATAAGTTCAAGCTACATGGATTTGGAAGACCTCCATTTGGGGAAGGCGTTGGAGAAGGTTCCAGTCGATGCGGTGACCGACGATATTAAAATGCCAAAGAAATATTGGCAAAGAATTATAGACAAATTCCATCATGAGATGCCAACCCCTTCCACACGCTCACTGGGATCTCTTCAAGGACGCTATGATGTCATCAAGCAATGTTGTAGACATTGAAGTGGTTGTTTGGAACACGTGAGGAATGCACCTCCAGGTGAATGCACAATTGACAACTATGTGAGTTTCTATTGTCATAATATTCAATATTTCTAGCCATTGTTCACAACAAGCAAATGTGCTAACTTTTGTCTTGCCATTTGATGTTTGTAGGATCGCGTAGTACAAGAGAGGTATAAGCAAATGCCAAGGGAAAACCGTTTACAATTTACCATTGTTGGAAGGTGCTTGAGCATAACAAGAAGTGGAAGTTGAGAGATCAAGAAGCTCCACCGAAGAAATTAGGAGCTTTCATTACATTGGACGATCTTAGAGATAGCTAGTGATGATGCCAATTGTGGAAGAAACAATGGGAAACCCGATAAAAATAGAATGTGGAAGGGCAATCAAAAGAAGAAGAAAAAACCCGGGCCACAATCTTGAGAGAGAAAATTGAGAAGTTGATGAAGTCAAAAGAAACCATAATGGCAAAGCATATGGACCAAATTGTCCATGGTTGAGAAGAAACATGAACTAAAAGAAACAACGTGGGAGACTCTTGAGCAAGCCGATGCGCGAAAGATCGCTATGAAGGAGATGAAGGCGGGGGTCGTCACAGAGAAGGTGAAGTCCGAGGCTAGAGTCGAGGATGCTAGGATAATGATGATGGATCATGGAACGGAGAAGGCAAAACCATGTTATGTTTGTGGCCCGTGGTGATAGTGGTGTTGATCATTCCAATGGTGATGGCGCTGATCCTTTTGGTGATCGTGGTGGCGGAGATCATGGCACAATGTACGGTGATAATGGTACCAACAGTGTCATGGTTGAAGATAGTGCGAGGTGTGAGCTTGATCACATTGCCATCATCGACAAACCATTTGATTGGGCATTTCATTTGGACATGAATTACTACTTGTTTAATTTGATCGTTGGAAACTTTTGTAGTAGTGGGACTATTGATTTATTACTTATTGTGTTGTAGAATATTTGCTCTTGCATAAACCCTAATTTGCGGTACTGGCATGAGTTGCGGCCGAACTAATCCCCGAATCCTGCCCCGTTATTTGGTAAAGGTTTGGGGATCTGATCGGTGGCAACTCGCGCGGCACTGGAAGACACAATATCCTAGCCGCGATATTGGGTTTCAATACATGATGTAAGTCGCATTTCGGTGATCAGCCTCTCCGAGCTTGATCGAGATCAAATAACAGGGACGTGCTATGTGCTCCTAGTACGTGCGCGGTCCAATGGCTAAATTAGGTGGTATGTGCCTTAATTCATTAGGGCATCCCTAACAGGGCGACGCAAATTGGACGTCTAAAGTGGCCGCACGTATGCGTTTGCGTCGGCCCGCAGACACGAAAATGGTCTTTTTTTTACCGCGTGTATGTTTGCGCCTGGGGTGCTCCCAGCGGCCCAACGCATTTTTTTTCCGATAAATGGCGCTTTATTACTCGATATATCAAGCATTACACCCAGCCTCTGCATAGTTAAGATGCACACGGCCGTTTATGAATCCAACATCCAAGCAAAAACTAATACATCAATGATAAAGGAAAAAAAGCCAACTAATCGATAGCTCCGTTAGCTTCTATCCTACGGCTATGCTGCCACCCATGTTGGGTAATAAAATCCTTGGCCGTATTCTCCAATCGTGTAGACACCTTCATAAATAGGTTTCGGTCCTCGAAGCGTTGAAGCAGTGACCATGAACGGAGCATAGCTGTACATCTGTATATAACCTGCATGATAGAAGAATTTTTGTCATTAAAAACACCTTGTCATTTCTACACAGCCAAAGCGACCATATAACTGCAGCGGCCCAACGCATAAATACTTTTACCTAATTTTTTTTCCATTTAACTATAGATAGAAACATTACACAAACTACTACGTAGCTAGTTTGAAACATGGTTGAAAAATTGAAAAATAAGAAAACCTAAATCTTTATCGAAAAGGAAACCTAACTAGTGTTGACCTTGTGGGTTTCGTGTTTTCGCTGCGAAGAAAGAGCACTCTTAGAACACTCAATCGCTCAAACTAGAAAATTTAGCTAGATTTTGTGTGCGCAGAAAGAACAAACAAAAACCTACATTTAGCTAGGTCTTGGCAAAGTGCATGGGACGGCACAAAGCAGGCGCACAGCAGAGGTTGCGCTGCACGGCAAAGCCCCAGCGCACGGCAGCGCTGGCCGCACGGCAACGCGGGCAAGCGCACGGCAACGCTGACCGCACGGCAACGCGGGCTAGCGCACGGCAAAGCCTTTGCCGTGCAGTATTTGCGAGGCGCACGGCAAAAGTGTCGTTGCCGTCGGATCCTTTGTCGGGCGAATGTTGTCGTGCGTCTACGCACGGCAAAGCCTTTGCCGGGCATATGTGCTTCTTTGTCGTGCGAATTGCCGCACTGCAATGAATATTTTTCCCGTAGTGACACTAGTGACTTCAATTGACCCGTGGTCCAGCTGTAAAGAAAGAACACTCTGACACTACTAGCAAATGTTGGAAGTTCTTTATAAATTCCCCTGCTATCTGATATGGGGTGGCCCGATCTTCTCAGTAAGCAACAGCGGTGATGATGATCACGGGATGAAGGCAGCGGAGAAACACGATGATGAAGTGGATGATAACTTGTATGACGCAACGAGATCTCTCGATTGGTCCCTGTCGCCAATGCAACAGCTCTCAACCCTGCAAGATATTCGCAACTCCACACACTTGCGCACGTAGCCGCCGACCACGAAGCGGTAAGTTGCAACCGTCTAATTCCCAATGGAACAGCAGATCACACAAGACTTTTTCAGGATCTACACAATATCAAGCAATATGGTGTAGGGATTCAATAGTTTTGCTAAAGCAAACAACTAAGAACTAGGGTTTATCTTAAACGTGGTCTAAAGCAGCTAGGGGGCGTCTTGGGCACTTATATAGGTGTCCGGGACGAGTTCTGGTCGAAAAGATACAAGAATAACCGACCCAGAATAGATCTGGTCGAGACAGACTCGGACGAATCCGGTCTGGAATCCGGTCAACCGGGCCAGGGACCGGGTCGGCCGGTCTGGCGTCCGGTCAACCGGGCGGCAACCGGAAACCTCGCAACTTTCCGGTTTTTGCCCGGTACGATGCGTCCCTTCCGGTTGGCGACCGGTTGGCGACCTGTCAATCGGGCCAGGGACCGGACTGGCCGGTCTGGAGGCCGGTCTGACCGGGGTCTGGACCGGCCTGGACGTCGTCTTCTCCTCTCGCGCATGCCTCCCGCTCCTCCTTCGCGCGACCATGAGATATCTTCATGTCCTGCTCCATGTCCAGCTTCACATCCATCTTGACGTCCGTCTTCATGTCCAGCTGCTCCTCTACTCCTCGTGCGACGCTCGTCTCCTCTTGATACCTGATGATACATAAGTAATAGGATTTAGGCAGTATAAAGTTCTCATCAATCAAAGTACCGTTTAGAAACAAGTTCACCTGTTGTTTAAGTAGCTTCGCACGAGCCCTTGTCATTGGTCCAATCCGAACTTCATTGGACTTGAGCTTCACAGCAGGTTCATCTTCATTTATCAATGACGGAGGTAGTGGTGTAGTAGGGATGTCCTCATCATCTCCCCCCCTTCAAAAGGCGTCGACCTCGACGCTCCAAGGTCTTCTCCGTCATATGGTGTCAAATCAGCAACATTGAAAGAATTACTGACACCAAACTCATCAACTGGAAGATCTATCGAGTATGCATTATCATTGATCTTGGCAAGCACTTTGTAAGGACCAGCACCATGAGGCTTCAACTTAGACTTCCGCAGCTTCGGGAACCTATCCTTGCGAAAATGTACCCAGACCATATCACCAGGCTTGAACAACATCTCTTTGCGCTTCTTATTCATCCTTGCAGCATTGCTCTTGCCTTTCTACTCGATCAACTCTTTAGTCTTCACATGGATCTTACGCACAAAATCTGCCCTCTTGGATGCCTCCATATTAACTCTCTCATGTATGGGTAAAGTCAACAAGTCAAGTGGAGTAATGGGTTTGAAACCATACACCACCTCAAAAGGACACAGCTCCGTGGTAGAATGTACCGCCCTGTTGTAAGCAAACTCCACATGCGGCAAACACTCTTCCCACTCCTTCAGGTTCTTCTTGATCATGGATCTCAACAGTTGTGACAAGGTTCGATTCACCACCTCAGTTTGACCATCAGTTTGGGGATGACAAGTAGTACTGAACAGTAGCTTTGTTCCCAGCTTTCCCCAAAGTGTCTTCCAGAAGTAGCTCATGAACTTCACATCACGATCAGAAACAATAGTCTTCGGGACTCCATGTAGTCGAACAATCTCCCTGAAAAACAGGTTAGCAATATGCGACGCATCGTCGCTTTTGTGGCAGGCAATAAAGTGTGAAATTTTAGAAAATCTGTCCACCACCACAAATATAGAATCATGGCCTCTTTTAGTACGCGGCAAACCCAACACAAAATCCATACTAATATCTTCCCAAGGTGTAGTAGGTGCCGGTAACGGAGTATACAAACCGTGAGGCTTCATCTTGGACTTGGACTTGTTGCAAGTAATGCACTTCTTCACATACCTGTCCACATCCCGCCTCATCTTTGGCCAATAAAAATGATCAGCGAGCATGAGTAGCGTCTTCTCACGCCCAAAGTGACCCATCAAACCTCCAGCATGTGATTCCTGCAATAAGAGCAAACGCACAGACGATTCTGGAACACATAGTTTGTTAGCTCGAAACAAGAACCCATCATGTGTGTGATATTTATCCCATGCTTTACCAAGAGCACATAAGCGATATGGTTCAGCAAAATCATGATCCGTAGCATACAAATCACATAGCACCTCTAATCCAGGAATTTTAACATCAAGTTGAGTTAATAGCATATTCTTTCTAGATAGAGCATCAGCAACAATATTATCTTTTCCCTTCTTATGCTTAATAATGTACGGAAAAGACTCAATGAACTCAACCCACTTAGCAAGACGCCTATGAAAGTAGATTGGGCTTTCAGATATTTCAAAGCTTCATGATCAGAATGTATGATAAATTCTTTTGGCCACAAATTATGTTGCCAAACCTCAAGAACTCTAATTAAAGCATACAATTCTTTATCATATATTGGATAGTTCAACTTAGCACCAGAAAGTTTCTCAGAAAAATATGCAATTGGGCGACCCTCTTGCATCAACACACCACCAATTCCAATACCACTAGCAATCACATTCAATCTCAAATTGCTTATTGAAATCAGGAAGTGCAAGCAACGGTGCAGAAGTTAACAATCGTTTCAGTTTATCAAAAGCATGATCTTGGGCAACGCCCCATTCAAATGCAACACCCTTTTTAGTCAATTCATTCAAAGGTGCAGCAATAGTAGAAAAATTGGGCACAAAACGGCGATAAAACCCAGCTAGACCATGAAAACTTCTTGCTTGACTCACATTCATGGGAGTAGGCCAATTTTGAATAGCTTCAATTTTAGACACATCTACTTCTACTCCATGCTTAGAGACAACATAACCCAGAAATATGACCTTATCTTTGCAAAATGTGCACTTCTCAAGATTAACATAAAGTTTACTATCACGCAACACTTGCAAAACATGTCGAATATGTACAATATGATCAGATTCATTGCGGCTGTAAATTAATATGTCATCAAAATACACAACCACAAATTTGCCAATAAAATCATGCAAAACATGGTTCATCAGTCTCATGAAAGTGCTAGGTGCATTAGTTAAACCAAAAGGCATCACTAACCACTCATATAAACCAAATTTTGTTTTAAAGGCGGTTTTCCACTTATCCCCTTCTTTCATCCTAATTTGATGATAACCACTACGCAAATCAATTTTAGTGAAAATAGCAGCACCACTCAATTCATCTAGCATATCCTCTAAACGGGGAATAGGATGACGATATCGAATAGTAATGTTATTTATCGCTCTACAATCTACGCACATACGCCATGTACCATCTTTCTTAGGAACAAGAATAACAGGAACAACACAAGGACTAAGGCTTATGCGGATATAACCTTTATCGAGTAGCGCTTGTACTTGCTTCTGTATCTCCTTCGTCTCTTCGGGTTTCGTTCTATATGGTGCCCGATTGGGTAGCGAAGCTCCGGGAATCAAGTCGATTTGATGCTCAATACCTCGCAATGGTGGAAGTCCTGCGGGTACCTCGTCCGGAAAAACGTCGCCAAATTCCTGCAAAACATTAGAAACACCAAAAGGAAGAGGGGTCATGTCGTTAGAAACCAAAACTGTACCCCTGTACAAGAGCACAAGAGGCATGGCTGTAGGATCCTCACTAAATTCTCTCATGTCTTCTTTGGTGGCTAATGAGACTAAGGAATTCACTCTCTCACTTTTCGTTATATCACTCACAACATTACAATTCTCTCGCCTATCTAAAGAAGCATCCTCCAGGTTGACTTCAACTTTCTGACGAGACTCATTGACAATTTGCTGTGGTGTCATAGGCTGTAAATTGATTTTCTTGCCCTTGAACTCCAAGTGATATGTATTAGCACGGCCATTGTGTTGCACAGAACGGTCATAGAGCCAAGGCCGTCCCAATAGTAGGTGACACACCGTCATAGGAACGACATCAAAATCAATGCAATCCTTATACGGTCCAATAGCAAACTCAACACGCACCATGTTGTTTACCTTCATCTCACCATTGTCGCTCAACCACTGAATATAGTATGGATGCGGGTGCGGTAGATACTTCAACTTCAGCTTGGTACATAACTCCTTGCTTGCTAAATTGCGGCAACTCCCACCATCAATAATGACCTTGCAAGCCTTGTCAGGACCAACTAAAGCCTTTGTTTGGAACAAATTGCAGCGCTGAGTAGATGCACTAGGCAACACATTAAGAGCACGCTGCGACACAACAATGGTGCGAGCATCGGACGGATATGCATCTTCACCATCAGTGTCATAGTCATCATCGTCTGGAGCATTAGGATCAACATCATCTCCAGTCTCATATTCATTGTCCTCATTGATAATCATGACTTTGCGGTTAGGACAATCTCTCTTGAAGTGACCCTTGCCACCACATGTATGACAAATCATATCACGGTTACGCGCAGTAGACACATTAGAGCCACTCGTACTTGCAGTAGATTCGGACTTCTTTGTGTTAGACACATTGGAGACCGGCTTACTAGGCGGAGTAGAGAAAGGTGCGGAGCGCGTCGAAGGCGCCGGCGCCGAAGATGGTGCCGCGCGGGGTGTGAAACGCCCAGCTCCTGTAGTTCGACCTTTGATCTTTGCTTCGTCAGCCAACTGTGATTCAGCTTCTCTTGCATGATGTAACAATTGATTCATATTGGTGTAGCTGTAGTGACGAACAATGCCTTTGATATCATACTTCAAACCGTTGAGAAAACGCTGCATTGTCATCTCGAGAGACTCACGGACACGGCCACGCTGCATAAGCATCTCCATCTCCATGTAGTATTCATCCACAGTCTTCACACCTTGTCTCAATAGAGTCAGCTTATCATATATATTCCGTAAGTAATTTGTAGGCACAAAGTGAGAAGTCATCGCCTCCTTCATAGCACGCCATGTGCGTATAGGTTGCTCACCATCCTCGTCTCGGTTACGAACAAAAGCATCCCACCAACGCAAAGCGTAGCCATCAAATTCGGAAGAAGCAAGTTTAATCTTCCGATCTTCAGTATAATGTGGATGTAAACTCCACAACTTCTCAATCTTGAGCTCCCAAGTGAGGTATTCTTCAACATCAGCTCCTCCTTCAAACTTGGGTATAGAAAACTTGGGCTTACCCAACCCATTCCTCATCTTGTCCACGACCATTGCGGCCAAGTGGAGCCCAACCGCGAGGACGATTACCACGTGGCGCACCATGAGCATTGTGTGCGTCATCTTGAAGCTCAGGATCTTCGTCATCTTCTTGTTGTTGTTGCGCGGTCAAATTCTCAACAGCCAAACGCAAATCAGCAAGACTGCGTTGGACATCCGTCATTTGATCTTGCATTGTAGTGACGGTCACATGAGTAGCATCCAGCTTTTGGGAGATCTCTTCAACCTTCCCATTAAGCACATCGTCCTGAGCGCGGAATTCACGTCGCATCTCATTACGAAGAGCCTCATACTCCCTCCATGTGATGATATCGGCAGCACTCTTGTTTTCCTGGTTAACAAGTTTATGATCACTAGCAGACATCGTTAGTAGATTAGTGCACTAAAGCAAAAATATATGGTGGCACTCTCACAACTCACTCAAAACTGATAAGAAAAGGAAATCTTACCGTTCCAAAGTAAATTAGTGTTGCTTACCACTTGTAGTAACAACTAGTGCACGGATGTAGCGAAGCGAATATCACGGGTATAAGAACAAATCACACGACAAAGCAGGGTATATGTGGGGCTGTAGGTAGGCTACCTATTTGCATCAATAACAAGCTCTAGCGCTGACCGTAGACAACCAATGATACTCACACAAGGCGATATAATGGGGCAATGCAACTATATGTGGGAAAAGTTGCAATGCACAAGAGAGACGCTAGCAAAGCTCAACGAGACAGGCACAAGATTGCTCAACTACGGGTGCAGGAAAGTAAACTTAGGCCTTCACTTGATTCAACTAGCACAACACTTTTCTTTTTGGTTTTTTTTTTCTTTTGTATAACACACGCAGCTATGGAGCTCTTTTTGCTTCTTTTCAATTTTCTCTGTTTTTTTTTTTTTTGATATATGACACACCTCCTTGATAACACGGCCAACAGAAAAAATGCAAAGCACCGATAACCTAACGAGCAGCCTGTCGAGCGGTAAAACTAGTCTCTTCTGGGGAAGTTCCTAGTCACTTTATATCGATAGGCTGTGTCTATGGTTGGGAACAAGCACACTGTACGCTATGTGGACTCGGAGTAACAAAAACTGACACACTATGATAAACTAGATGATAGAAAAAAAAACACAAACCCTAGAACACTAGATGGAAAGAAAAGATACGCAAAAACAACTACGAAAAATAACTAAAACTCGAAATTAGTGCAATCTAAGGCTATGGCAAACCCTAACCCTAACTTTTTATGGCTTTTTCTGGATAGGAAACACTCACAACTCAACTATGGGGTGGATTGTGGATGGCTTACCGAGGAAAACTGGAGCTCTGATACCAAGATGATATAGGGTGGCCCGATCTTCTCAGTAAGCAACAGCGGTGATGATGATCACGGGATGAAGGCAGCGGAGAAACACGATGATGAAGTGGATGATAACTTGTATGACGCAACGAGATCTCTCGATTGGTCCCTGTCGCCAATGCAACAGCTCTCAACCCTGCAAGATATTCGCAACTCCACACACTTGCGCACGTAGCCGTCGACCATGAAGCGGTAAGTTGCAACCGTCTAATTCCCAATGGAACATCAGATCACACAAGACTTTTTCAGGATCTACACAATATCAAGCAATATGGTGTAGGGATTCAATAGTTTTGCTAAAGCAAACAACTAAGAACTAGGGTTTATCTTAAATGTGGTCTAAAGCAGCTAGGGGGGGCGTCCTGGGCACTTATATAGGTGTCCGGGACGAGTTCTGGTCGAAAAGATACAAGAATAACCGACCCAAAATAGATCTGGTCGAGACAGACTCGGACGAATCCGGTCTGGAATCCGGTCAACCGGGCCAGGGACCGGGTCGGCCGGTCTGGCGTCCGGTCAACCGGGCGGCAACCAGAAACCTCACAACTTTCCGGTTTTTGCCCGGTACGATGTGTCCCTTCCGGTTGGCGACCGGTTGGCGACCGGTCAACCGGGCCAGGGACCGGACTGGCCGGTCTGGAGGCCGGTCTGACCGGGTTCTGGACCGGCCTGGACGTCGTCTTCTCCTCTCGCGCATGCCTCCCGCTCCTCCCTCGCGCGACCATGAGATATCTTCATGTCCAGCTCCATGTCCAGCTTCACGTCCATCTTGACGTCCGTCTTCATGTCCAGCTGCTCCTCTACTCCTCGTGCGACGCTCGTCTCCTCTTGATACCTGATGATACATAAGTAATAGGATTTAGGCAGTATAAAGTTCTCATCAATCAAAGTACCGTTTAGAAACAAGTTCACCTGTTGTTTAAGTAGCTTCGCGCGAGCCCTTGTAATTGGTCCAATCCGAACTTTATTGGACTTGAGCTTCACAGCAGGTTCATCTTCATTTATCAATGACGGAGGTAGTGGTGTAGTAGGGATGTCCTCATATATGAATGTTTAGCAAAGGAATCTCTTCTGCACCAGTAACGCATTGCCGATATGATTTGGTTCAATGGTTCCTCTCCTGGAAGTTTTCTGATCGCTATTGGGGGGACGCTGTTGGTTCTACTAACTCATAATTGTGTAGTTGCGGGTTTCTGAAAAAAAAATTGGGTTGTGTTGCAGGTTTCAGAAGAAGAAGAAAATTGGTCATTGTTGCAGTTAGAGTTGTAGAGCAGGCGTGTGTATTCAGGACGTGTGTGATAGCTCATCTCTACCGAAATAATCAGATACTAGCTGTACCTAATTTTAGAGATCCAGACTTTTTAATGTCCGGGGCAGACGTCCAGATAATCACAAATCAATTGTTTCTGACACCAACTGGATTCCTACTCTTCCGTGTGGCGTGTGTGGAAATTTTTGTTCATTGACCCTGGAAGAATACGCACATGTCATGATTCATAGCATTCCCCCCTTAGAAGCCCTAGCAACTTAGCAGGCGTTAAGTGCATACCGGCTTCAAGTTTTAAAACTCATCAAGCAGATCTTGTTATTTCGCATCATCTTAATGTGTCAATTTCACATCAAGAAATCTCTTGGGTCCTGCTCGGCCACGTCATTTCGAGAGCTTGTTAAGGTTTTCCTAGGAGCTGGTAAGAGTTAGAACTGGCCTAAAGGCTTGTTCTGTTTGGGGTGATTTAAAGGGAATTGACTAGTAGTTTAAATCCCTTGCAAATCAAAATACACCCCAATCCATTCTAATCCACCTGGGTATGGGATTAACCAAACAAGCTGGCCTAACCAGACTGGCTCCACCGCACCACCCGTTGAACGAGGCTCTAGTGAATATCATCGTATCAAGAGATTATGTATACAACCATAGAGTCAAACACTCGTAATTCCATGTTATCAAGAACGAAAACACAGGGGTGATTTCCGGTCCCTGTACTCCATGTATCTGCCGTCTATCTAAAAATTTCACTAAGCTATACTTCTCACTCGTATTCTTCCAGCATGGGTAAATGTCATGGTTTGGGCTCCTCGATCGTGCTTCATATTTTACATGGAAGTGTTGCATGTAATATGTACATGCACCGGTCGAGAAGGAGGGGTTTGCTTTCTTTCAAGGTGTCACTTCTCTTTCCATTAGTGTGAGATTGATCACCATTTGTCCCGCTAAAGTGCTAAACCCACACAGATCCATAAAATTTCTCTCCAGTTTGATCGGTCGGAACATGATTTTTGGGAGGATGTGGGATAAAACTAGATACATTGCTGGAATTAAAGGAATTAAATGTCAGAATAAGGAGCTTGCTCCGGTGCAACCCTGTTATAAAAGCGACAAGCAAATAACGAAGAACGAAACAAGAACACACGCAGGGGACACAAGATTTGACGTGGAAAACCCCTTCCAACACAGAAGGGGAAAAAACCACGGGCGCCAGCCAGCAAAACTTCACCATATCTGGAGGTGTTTACAAACGCCGTGAATTATCTTATAATCTGATATACCCTAGCCGGCGGCTTACAAGATGTATATATAGGCGGTGCCTAACGATCCGTACCGTACCGCCGGCGACGGGCCTCGCTTCGCTCGTCAGAAGTTAGCCTCCTTTTAGTATATGAATTTGGATCACAATACAACAAACTCCACCTTGAGACAAATTCCATCTTGTAGCATGAACTTCAACAATCTCCTGAACAACAAAGGAAAAAACACTTGCTGGCGCCAACAGCCACTTGGGCTAAACAGTTATACCAACCAAGCTCGAGCAAAGCTCAAACTTGGAAACAAGAACTGGCTTTGTCATCATATCAGCAGGATTATCATGAGTACTTATCTTGCATACCTTCAGTTTACCTTTAGCAACAATGTCGTGAACATAATGGTACTTGATATCAATGTGCTTTGTCTTCTCATGGAACATTTGATCTTTAGTAAGGTATATTGCACTTTGACTATCAGAAAACAAGTTAATGCAAGAATCATCTCCATAAAGCTCAGCATACAAACCTTTCAACCAAACAGACTCTTTCCAAGCTTCATTAATTACTATATATTCTGCTTCGGTCGTAGATTGGGCAACAATAGATTGTAACGTTGCCTTCCAACTCACAGCACATCCACCAACAGTGAACACATAACCTGTGAGGGATCTCCTCTTATCCAAATCGGCAACAAAATCTGAATCCACATAGCCTACGAGTCCCTCACCGGTCTTGCCAAACTTCAAGAAAGCTTTGGATGTGCCACGAAGGTACCTGAAAATCCACTGAACAGCTTTCCAATGTTCTTTACCAGGATCAGCAAGGTATCGACTGACCAAACTCATAGCATATGATAAATCAGGACGAGAACAAACCATGGCATACATCAAGGACCAACAATACTAGAATATGGAACTCGAGACATGTACTCAATATCTTCATCAGTACTAGGACATTGCAATGCTGACAATTTGAAGTGAGAAGCAATTGGTGTACTAACAGACTTTGCATCATGCATATTAAAACGATGAAGAACTTTCTGAATGTAATTTTGCTGACTAAGAAATAACACACTAGATTTTCTGTCTCTTGTAATTTCCATACCTAGTATTTTCTTAGCAGCACCAAGATCTTTCATCTCAAACTCACTACTTAATTGTGCTTTCAAAATAGTGATCTCTTTCTTGCTCTTGGCAGCAATCAACATATCATCAACATATAACAACAAGTATATTGGTGATCCATTGACAAACTTGATATAAACACAACTATCATACTTAGATCTCTTAAACTCATGTGCAAGCATAAACGAATCAAACCTTTTGTACCACTGTCTTGGAGACTGTTTTATACCATAAAGGGACCTCTTCAACTTGCAAACAAGATCCTCCTTACCAGGCACAACAAAACCTTCAGGTTGGTCCATGTATATCTCCTCCTCAAGCTCACCATGCAGAAAAGCAGTCTTTACATCTAGCTGCTCAAGCTCAAGATCATGCATAGCCACAATACCAAAGAATGCACGAATGGAACTATGCTTCACAACGGAGAGAATACATCATTATAATCAATACCTGGAATTTGGCTGAAACCTTTTTGCTACTAACCTTGCCTTAAACCTTGGAGGCTCATTAGGAGACAAACATTCCTTTCTTTTAAATATCCACTTACAGCGGACAGCCTTCTTTTGTTTAGGCAAGGGCGCAACATCCCATGTGCCATTCTTGCCAAGCGATTGCATCTCCTCTTGCATAGCAGAAATCCACTTTACGCGGTCAACGGATGCAACGGCCTCAGTATATGTAGCAGGTTCAGTATCATGCTCCACCTGTTCAGCACAACTCAAAGCATGATGAACAAGATTACATTCTTCAATTAAACGAGGACGTGGACCTTTGTTACGCCTCGGTCTATCAGCAGCAATGGAACTATTTGTTTGCTGCAAAACAGGTGGTGAGTGCTGAACAACAGTGTTATCATTTTCAGCAACATCATTTTCTTTCTCCTCCACGTGCTCCACCTGCACGCTAATTCTCTGTTGCTCATCATCAGAATTATCAGAAAAATCAACAACATCAGTAACATCTGTAGATGGATTCTTATAAAACATAACTGCCTCATTAAAGACTACATTCTTGCTATGCAAAACTTTCTTAGTTTCAGGATTCCATAACTTGTATGCCTTAACTCCTGAACCATAACCAAGAAACACACACTTAACAGCCCTGGGCTCTAGCTTTCCATTATCAACATGAGCATAAGCAGTGCAACCGAAAACTCTCAACCGTGAATAATCAGCAGGTGAACCAGACCATACCTCAATAGGAGTTTTCTTATCAAGCGGAATGCAAGGTGACCTGTTTATCAAGTAACAAACGGTGGAGGCTGCTTCAGCCCAAAAACGTCTATGCATACCAGCATTGGACAACATGCAGCGAGCCTTGGAGATGATGGTTTTGTTCATCCTCTCCGCCACATCATTCTGCTGAGGAGTATATGGGATGGTGTGGTGCCTGACAATGCCTTCGTCGCTGCAATAATCATTGAAAACAATGGAACAAAACTCCATGTCATTGTCAGTACGAAGCAATTTAACTTTCTTTTCTGTTTGCTTCCTACCATAACTTTCCACTTTCTAAAAGCATCAAACACATCAGATTTATGTTTCAGAAAGAAAGGCCACACTTTTCTGGAGTAATCATCTATGATAGTAAGCATGTAATTTGCACCACCAAGATAAATCTTGCGGGAAGGTCCCCACACATCAGCATGCACATAATCTAGAATCCCTTTAGTGGTATGAACGGAAGCATTGAATTTAACTCTTTTATGCTTACCAAAAATGCAGTGCTCACAGAACTCAAACTTACTCAAATTGCAGCCATCTAGCAGGTCTCTCCTGTGCAATTCTGCCATGCCATGTTCACTCATATGTCCAAGACGCATATGCCACAGATTAGTTTTACCAGGTTCATCGGGAATAACAGCAGCAGCAATACCAGACAAAGTGCTACCTCTAAGAACATATAACTTTTTAGAATTCATATCACCAATCATGTGAATGAGAGAACCTTTTGATACCTTCAGAACTCCGCGAGAACCGGAGTGTTTGTACCCGTCAACATCAAGGGTACTGAGAGAGATCAGATTTCTGGCCATGCCAGGTATGTGTCTCACATCTGTCAGAGTGCGTGTCATGCTATCATGCATCTTGATCTGAACGGAGCCAATGCCCACGATCTCACGTGGGTTGTAATCTCCCATACGCACAACATCTCCACTCTGCACAAACTCATAAGAACTGAACCAGTCTTTGTTACAGCAAATATGAAACGAACATGCAGAATCAAGGATCCACTCATCATTACCAGAAACACAACCAGCAAACACAACTAGGCAATCGCCTTCAGAATTATCACTGGAAACAACAGCAGCCTTACCATCACCCTCAGATTTATTTTTCGGTTGGTAAGTACCGTTTCTTTTCTCTTTGTTCTGCAACTTCCAGCAATCATCAATATTGTGGCTAGTTTTCTTGCAGTACTTGCAGAACTTACCATCTCGTCCCTTGGACTTTAAGCGACCTCTGTCGATCTTGATCTTATCTCTGTTGTAGTTGTTGTTCCTGTTCTCGGTCCTTCCTCGGACCTGCAGTGCTTCTGCCTTAGATGACGAACCCTCTGCCTGCACCATAGATTTCATCTTTTCCCTCTGCTGGAGGGCCTCATAGACTTCGGCAAGGGTTAGTTCATTACGACTGTATAACAAAGTGTCTCGAAAATTCGCAAAAGAATTAGGCAACGAGACTAACAGTATAAGAGCTAGATCCTCATCATCATATTTTACCTCCATGGACAACAAATCAGAAACGATCTCTTTAAAGATCGATAGGTGATTCATCATTGACGCACCTTCTTGCAGCTTGTGCGAGAACAACGTCATCTTCACGTGCATCTTACTGGTTAGATCTTTGGACATGCAGATCGATTCCAGTTTCAACCACAGCGCCGCTACGGATTTCTCAGCCAGCACTTCCTGCAAGATATTGTTGGACAGATGAAGCTGAATTAATGAAAAAGCCTTACGGTCTTTCCTCTTTTCATTGTCGGTCCAGGTCTTGGCATCTTTCTTGCCAAAACCATCAAGAGCTTCATCCAGATCATAAGATTGGGTAAGTATCGCCCTCATCTTCACTTGTCACAGAGAAAATCTCGTGGTATAATCCAGCTGCGGTAGACCGAACTTCAAGGAAGACATGTCGCAAAACCCTAGATTGAAACACGGGCTCTGATACCACTTGTTATAAAAGCGACAAGCAAATAACGAAGAATGAAACAAGAACACACGCATGGGACACAAGATTTAACGTGGAAAACCCCTTCCAACACATAGGGAAAAAACCACGGACGCTAGCCAGCAAAACTTCACTATATCTGGAGGTGTTTACAAACGCCGTGGGTTATCTTATAATCTGATATACCCTACCCGGCGGCTTACAAGATGTATATATAGGCGGTGCCTAACGATCCGTACCGTACCGCGGGGGATGGGCCTCGCTCTGCTCGTCAGAAGTTAGCCTCCCTTTAGTATATGAATTTGGATCACAATACAACAAACCCCTCACTCCCAAACTCAAACTCATCAAAATGTTAAGATCGTTCCGTACCCCTTCATAAAAGTTTAATTTTCTCGATCGTGAATTCTATTTTTTTAGTGTTCATCGGGAGGAGCGCAAAGGCTCCTGCCAAAAAATTTCCATCTCATCAAGGACTGCGGTGGAACCCCCATGGTGACAACAGGTTTACAATGGGAGAGTGAGACATCATTCAACGCAACAACAGGGGGAGTGAGCTCAAGTTAAAACAATAGAAAAATATGGTCGCTCGGGGAGGAAGTAGGTGAGCCATTGATCGACGTCGCAACGGAGCTCAACCGGGAGTCTGGCATGCCACATGACAGCATCGTCGCGGCAGTTCTTGCGGAGCAGCGAGAGCGAGGGAGGAAGCCCATTGAAAACAACCTCATTGCGGTGTTTCCAGAGATGCCAAAAGCAAAGGAGGCGAAGAGTCGAGGCCGTTGTACGGGGAGTCGAGGCCGTCGTACGGGCGCCGACGCCGGGAGAGCGCAGGTAGTTGCAGCTTCGATGGGGCAGGTGGAGTCGCAGTCAGCACCAATGGAGCGCCCATGATCGTGAATTCATGATCATGGGATGCAAGAAGTAGCATTGTACAGACTTAGCCAGCAACAATATGCCATCATAGGTGAAATACGGTACCGAATACATCATCGTTGCTACCGACCTACTAAGCTCCATACCACTACTAGCCGGTAGCCGCTGATAGCCATGCATGCATCTGCCTACGCGCGCGTACCTATTAGCTAAGCTGCCCACAACACAAAAGCTCCTTTGGTCTTTAAACCAGCGTCGGCCGAGCGGTTGCCGTCCTTAGAGCATCCCCACTCGTTTGGGCTCCCCACACCCAAATCCGGCGAAATTTTCGTCCGGATTGGATGAAGATTTGGCGTGGGGAGGCCCATTTTCCCAGCCGCGAGCCCAAGATGGATGCAACGTAATACGACGAATTCAGACAAAATAGGCGAATTCGTTCAAACATAAGCGAAATTTAATGATATTTAACATATAGAGGCAAGTTCGTACATAAATAGGCCGAATTCGTACATATATTTGAATTCGGCGATTGGCAAACTAATACTAAAACTAAAAGCGGCCTCCTACATGCCGAAATGGCGGTAGAAGGTCGTGTAGTCGCCGCCGTCGTCGTCGTCGCTGGAGCCGGCATCGTCCTGGGGCGGCGGCGCCTCGTACCAGCGGCTCGTGCCCTGGCCAGCATCGCCGGCGCGTGGAGGCGACGGCCGGTAGATGTCGTCGTCGCTGCTCTCCTCGAGCTTGATCACCTCCCTGGGCGCGGCGTTCCGCGCGGACGACGGTGCGTCGGCGCGGGCGGCGAGTTGTCGCGCGGCGGCCAGATCCAACATCCGCCGCTGCTGCTCCGCCTCCTGGCGCTCCCAGTCGCGCCTGGACCACTCCAGCGCGGCGTCGATGGGGAGGCTGTTGTCGGCGGGCACCAGGTCCTTCAGCGACCTGGCGATCGCCTCCGCCACCGCGGCGTCCTCCGCGCGCTTCGCCTCCTCCTCGGCGAGCTGGTTGGCGGCGGCCGCGGCAGCCTCATTCTTCGCCGTCTTCCTCTTCCGCCCGCGTTGCAGCGAGGAGGGCTGGTCGCGGATGACGAGCGCGCCGCTGCTGCCCCCTCTGGTCGGCGGTGGAGACGCCGGCTCCTTCTTCACGGTGGCCGGAGACGGCCACTCCTTCTTGACGGTGGCCGGCGTCGACCCGCCGGACCTAGACGCCGATCTCGAGCCCGACGACGAAGAGGACGGCGCCATCCTCCTCGGTATCCAGGAACTACCGTGCCGGCGCGACACGGTAGCCGCCACCGGCGGCGGCATCCCCAGGACAGGGGAGTTCCCGTCCTCGATGTGCGCGAGCACATTCTCGAGGGTGCGGTTGGGCGCGCTCCACCATCGGCGGCGGCCGGCGGCGTTGTTCCTTGCCGGAGGAGGAGGAGGGCCATCGTAAGCGGCGAGTTCGCGTTCGTACCTTCGCCGGAAGAACGCGATCCACGCTTTGTGGTTGTCGGGGAAGAAGCGCGGATCCGCGCGCTGCTCGTCACTGAGAGTGACGCGCACCTCCTCGATCGCCGTTTCGAGTGCGTCGCCACCCGTTGGCGGCGGCGGGATCGGCATGCCGCCTGCGCTCAGCCTCCAGCCTCCCGGCGCGCGGAAGTCCGGCGGCGCAGGGTAGCCCGCCGCGTGCAGGAGTCGCCCCTCCCATTGGTGGAGAGAGCGGCGGCCGAAGCCATTGTTGGCCGCACCGTCGTTCGCCATTGCTGGTTCCTTCGAGTTCGGGGATAATTTGGGGGAAGACGAGCGAGGAGGTGAATGCGGGGCAGCCGGGGTAGTTCGGCGATAAATAGCGGTAGGCGCGCATGAAACCGAGGCGACTGCATTAACTCGCCGCGTGGAAGCTACGCGTCCGGCGAATGCTGACCGGCGGCAGGCTTTTACAGCGCGCGAAAGACGATGCGATGAGGACGACGATCGGTGTCTCTCGCCGACAAGTTGGGGCCACCAGACGCGCGGGAACGTTTCGCGCGCTTTCGTTTCGTCCGGAGTCCCCGAGCGCTCCCCGGGGGGCCGGGGATGGCGTGGGCTCGCCGGATGGATGAAGGGCCAAATCTGGACTAAAACGAGAAACCGGGGGCGCGACTGGGCCGAATTACGCCGTCCGGATGGAAAAAACGCTCGCCGGGGGCCTCGACGGGGGCACGAGTGGAGATGCTCTTACGAATGGCAGCTACTCTAGTACATGGCTACATGCAACATAGTCATCCTCCGATCGACGCGGTACTATGCATCAGATGCGGATCTGGTTGGGGGTAGCTTTCACCCAAGTGCAGCAGCTAGCATATCCCAAAAGGCCGCAATCTAAAGGTATAATAGAGGCACCCTCATTGGGCACTCAGGTAAATTAGATTTAACTGGCCGTTCAATCATACCTCCGAGTGAATCTCGTCCGTTCATATGTTTTCACCGTGACAGTATAAAACGCCAGCCCACGGCGAAAAACTACCACTTGGGGTGAACCCTAGGACCAATCGCCGCCGCCGCCCGCCCGCCCCATGTCGCGTTCCTCTCCCCAATCCCCTTCTCGCGCTGCCCCGCCTCTCTCTCCTCCCCTCTCTCCTCGCTCTCCCCGGGTCGAGCTCCGTAGCCACCACTGCTGGGAGCAGCGCGCCGTCGCTCGCACCGCCATCGGGCGCCATGCCGTGAGACGGTGTTGGCCTGACCAGATGGCATGGAGATGGCAATAGGCGGCCGACCGGCCGATGGTCGGAGCAGTAGCAGAGGCATTGACCACCGAGACGGAGGAAGCTGGCCAGAACACGGATGGCCAGCGGCGGAGATCGTGTGAATGGAAGCGGAGTACTGGCGGGTCAGCGGTGGCCGGTAGAGGCAAGGGGATGAATCAGCTGGTGGCGAGGTGGAGCACAACGTGCTTGGGGACACCGGCAGGGGCATACGTGCAGAGGGCCAGCAGGCACGCACGAGCCAACAAGGTGCAGGCGCTGCGCGACCTAGAGAATGGGACATCCACCCTCTAGCAGCCGCCACCCTCTCGCAGGTAAAAATGAACTCCTCTCCCTGTTGATTTGATTCCTCTCTTCCACTCTTCTCTTTTTTATTTAATCCCCAGAACTTCTCATCTTTGTTGGTACATATGTGTTTTTAGAATGCCCACAAGTTGTTCGATAGAAATCCAACACTTTTGGCCCCTATGTGCCACTTGATTTACTTCAGTCCAGGTTGGTCGCTGATTTCTTGGCATGGCCATGAAGCCAAGTCACACAAACTTCATTTAGTTATTGAGAAATTTACGGTTTACACTGTACTTTGTGTTACATTTCTAGATTATTATGTGCTTATTCTCGCGGAGATGGCAGCAGACCGCTCATCCCGCCAGCGCGATGCGGTCCGCCGGATTCCTACCACTGCTGTGTGACGGCTGCCACGGCTGCACGGTGGCAGATGGTAGGAACTACGGCCTACTCGCGCGAGGTTGTTGCAAGGAGGAGCAAGGGAAGGAGCCACCACCATGCGCGGCGATGGATCCGGTTATCAACCCCGTCGCGCCATCGGTTCTCTTGTTCATCTTCTTAGAGGAGACAACAGGGCACATGGTATCCTCTCCACTCCCTCCTTCACCCGGAACACGCGTGCTAGCTTGTCTGGATTGGGCGTGCTAGCTTGCCTGATGGATCTTCCCTGTTAGATTTATTTTTTTCTTCGATTTAATGTTGATTTTTTATTTGGAGTTTGCAATTGGCAAAATGGATCAGCAGAACAGAGGAGGAGCATTTGCAGATAGCAAGCTGCGATGAGGAAGGGCAACAGAAAGCAGCCCAATCACATCAACAGCCACCACCATGTCTACTGTGATGTACTATTCTAAAATTTTAAAGCAAGTCATCTGTTCATATTTTTTATTTCTTGCTTTCTAAGCCTATGACCATATAGATTTTTTAACAAAAAAATTAGGTCAGCACCGGCATGGTTATGTTAATCGGCAACTTAACTTGTCTTACGTTGATCTTCATTTCAGCACCTGCATGGTCAGCGCAGTCAGACTCATCTGCCATGCAGGAACTGAGCACCATCGTTCGTGCTGGGGAGAAACAAACCATCATAAAAACAGCTATAAGTAAGGTATATGAACTTTGTAATTACCTGTTTACTGTTCTGAGAGGATTTTCTCATTGAACGATATACCTGTATCTACTGATAACAATCTGCTGTCTTGGCAGTTCTGTGTTACTATCCAGTTGCAATTCAATTTCCATCGAACAATATACAACTTTGGAATTGTCTTGGTATATTTTCTGGTATACTACCACCGTTTTGTGCATCTATTTATAGACTATTTTGATCAGGACGGCTAGGGGTGGATGCATAAATGACCTAGTGCTAGGTTGAATCGATGTTCTCGTCTTTCTTTTCTGTAAACCTGAGCCAAACTCGTTGGTTTATTTTTTCACTCACAATTATGTAACCTTCTAGATCATGTAGGAGTTCTGCACACATTTTTCTAATGTAGTTATTTGACTTAGACCGCTTTGGTGCAGCCAAAACAGTCCAGGGACGAATGGGCTATTATTTGGTATTTTTTTGACCAAGACTATTATTTGGTAGTATATCCTTTCTCTCTGATTTGAATGAGGAAATGGAGCTATTAGTCCAAATATCATTTTTCATGAGGTGTTCATGCTTTCATGGACGATTTTCCATGCTCTTCTTGGATTATGGGCATATGAACACGCACGGAATATATTGTGGTTAGTGTACATTTAATTATAGACTATTTTGATCTGGACGGCTAGGGAAAAAGAGAACCTGCTTATATGAGCAATGAATTATTTTACACAAGATGATTTTCCAGAGCACATCAAAATTGGGCTATGCATGTGAACAATCAATCTCAGTGTGTTTTATTTTCTGCATTCTGGATGTACTACTACAATATTCAAGGTGAGGTTACTGACTAACCAAACTAAAAGAGATGAGTTTGTTCTATTGAAGTTTCTTGTGCATTCTATTTTGGTGAAACAGTTACTATAAGAAGTTTTCTTCCTAAAACTAAAGTATATTGTTACGACGGATTATGTAACTACTTGACTTGGTTTTGTATTGACAGTTATGTACCTTGGTGCAAAAAACTGCAGCGGCCTTATTATTCAATGAAATATAACCAGGAGCTGCGGGGCGAGTTCAATGCCCACTGCCATTTAATGAAACGCAGGTGATGGGTTTTCTTTTTATGCTTTGTTTATCCATATATTTCTGGTCCCACTTTGGATCGCCTATTGTTGAATATTTTTTGATTACTGCTTTTTTAGTTTAACTAAAAACTTCATCTAATTATGGTTATTGACACTGGCTGTAGTAGTTGTTCAGTGTAATCTGATAGGCTTATCATGCATACTGCCACTTAACAAGCATTGCTTTCGAGTGTAATCTGAAAATTAAGATTGAAAGTAATATTGTTTCTCTTTGCTTGCGAGTGTAATCTTGTAGCGTTTGGTCATATGGGATAGGTATGAATTGATTAGCTGCTGTCAACTCTCATCATTATACACATGTATGGAATTTGTTGTCATCTTTTTTTTTTTTGCAGTGGCGTTACATCCACAATCACTGTGATAATCACTTGTATAAGGTGCATGAAGTCCAGCACTAACTGATCCTTTATCATTTAGGTAAACTAGGAGCCTGTCTGGATTTTGTAGAATGGATGGCGTGGCAAAACAGGCATCGAGAGGTATGTTGGCGCCCACACACTGATCGAGTATGCTTGCCGGTGTGGCAGCTCATAGGTGAGCATGACCTGCGTTCCTGATGTCCGCAGGTTTACACTTCCTTTGCAAAGTTGTCTCCATGCAAATGTATTGTCCAGGTTCAGATGCTTCTCTAATTTAGAGAACTTTCAGATGCTTTATTGCAAGCATTTGTTTCTTGATGTTTGTAAATATTCGTAACTGGCTGTTTCTTTTCTCCAGTTTGTTTTAACTTTGAGTCAGTGCCAGATAGAAATCATATTACTTGGTGCGCACACACTGCAATGGTCATGGTCTCTACTCGCAGCAGCTTCGGTGAGCATCAAATTACTCTTATCGTCCCATTCGAAACAAAATAAATGACACCTTTTCAACTGAGAAAATGTGCATTTCTTGAATGCGGCATGTAGTTGTGTTCATCTAGCTGGCATGACTTGGATTTATATTTTGAGTTATTGTGATGGTTGCTTCCTGGAGCAGTTTAATTTTGTAAATAGCTTGTAGTTCATACCATGGTGGAAAAATGGAAATTAAGAAAAAAAATCTTTGCAGGGTCTTGCTGAGATGGGGCAAACATTTATGTATATATATTCTTACTATGACGAGATGAACATTTGGACATTTTCTGAGTAATGTTACTATTGTTTGAAAAATGCATTCCTTTTTTTGTAAGGCTCTGTGTGCATCTCTTCCAACCAATTGCTGACTAGGTACTACCTTCTTCCTTTACTAAATCATCATATTTATTTTGTTTACCCTTTGGCACTTCAGTTTGTTGCACCATTCTCATCTCACAAGACATCTCGGTGATTTCACCCTCCGCAAAAACATGGAAAAGACTAATGTTTTTGTGCTAATAATCTGTACACACTTCCTTTTGGATCTCAGAGGACACCCTTTTCTTGATATTGAGAACACATACTTCTGTGTTTGTTTTTCTTTATCTGCTTAAATCTGGTTTGGACGTTATGTTCATGTAGAAACTTGTTTCCATGTTGCACATGTTATATGATTCATCCCTATCTAAGTAACCAAATCTACAAGATGCCTCGCAAATTTGGTGTACCACTGAGATTTGTTCTTCTTATTATCACCAAATATAACAATGGTCCTTCATAGGTGTTACCAAGTTTTTTCTCCAGCTATTAAGAATTGTAGGACTGACTATCTTACATTTTCTGTATCAGGATCGCTTCCTAATGAGCAATCAGGTGAGTAAGGTGACAAATATCAAACTAATGATGTCATGCAACACCGTTTACATACAATTTAGAGTTGTGGACCCGTGATGAGTAACTATGAAAAGATGTGTACACTCTTTGGATCTTTTTTAGAACAAAGGCAGTTCTAATGCACCTGTTTTTGCTAAGAACATGTACTCTCATTGGATGTTTGATGACTCCCTTTTTTTGTTGTAGCTATTAAGAATTGATTGAAACATGGTTGCCTATGTAAAAAATGCCATGTGACTTTTTGCTTGACTGCAAGATGTGGTTAATGTAAGATGGATAATTCCTGAAATATGAAGGATTGGTCGAGACATAGTAGGCCTAAAACTTTTATCTTGCCGAAACTTGTACATATATCTACTTCTTGAACTTTTATTTGCTTCTTGGAGATGATATTGGCTCTGAACGTATGATCAATAGAGTCATGTTGAAGGAAAGTTAATCAGTAGCAAGTTCTACAAAAAAAAAGGCTATCATTCACGCATATTTATCTATTATGACATTTTGATGTGTACTGTGAGCTACTCTTGACACGGCTTGTGGTGCCTGCTGTAACTACTGCTCCGTGGAACCCTGACGCAAACGTCCCTTTGGCCTGCTCACTAACTCCAGTGGTATGTCCATTGTGAGTTTTAATTTTGGTCCTTAGGTTGGAATTTTCCCATTGAAATTTTCCCTTTCGATGAATGCTTCTATTGTGTGTTTTATTTAAAATATAGAAAAGAATAGCTTATCTTTCAAAAATAATTGATCTTCCTGTTGTTCCATGTGGATCTTGATTGCTTTCTTTTCTTCTTGATTTTTAGAGTTCTTTCACTCTTCTTGCTGCACTCCTTAATTATTTAGGATGTTGTTATACAAACATTGTGTTTGACTCCATTTACACTTTGGGGCACTAGAGTTGAGGGCTCATGTTGCAAATGGTAGCTATATTCAGTTTTTGTATGCAACCACAAATAGATATATATTTTGTCACCTTTTTAACTCGGCCAGTTTATTGCTTTGCTTGCAGGTAAGGGATTCAGACCAGAAACGAGGGAGTTCTGATTTACATGATGTATTGCAGGGTATGTTGCTTCCCAAACTTATTAGTCATTTGGTTCGTACGCAGATCGCTTGGGCATGTGAAAACAATGTTAGCTTAACAGTTTTGGTTATAAACAAAATTTAATATAGAAATTGAGATATTATCTTTAAATTTTAAATTTTCATGTAAAATGATCATTTGACAAACCCCTCCACCACTGCCTCAAAAAATAAACTATATTATACATTATATAAAAGCGTGTCCTAATGACGCGCATTTAAATTTTTCAGTATTTAGTTTACGAACTGATGCAAAAAAAATATTGTGATTTACTGTGATGATATTGAAAATAGTTGAGGGTCCATTATGTCCTTATCTGACCAGATCATTGATTAAAGCATTCTTTCTTTCCAGAAAGCTACATACTTTGTTCTGCTTCCCTTTATTAAATCCTCATGTTTAGCTCGTTGCATGATTGCTCATGAATTATTAAATGATTATCGAAAAGTACTGATAGTTGGATAGGTTTCTGTGAGATGTTGAGCAATTGGTGTGGCCTTGTGTTCCATTTGTATTGCAGATTTGATAAATGATGTAATAGCCCTACAAACTTGGTTATGATGATTAGTGTTTTTCCTTGTATATTTTCCATTGGGACCATGGGAGTTGATTGGTCATCTCTAGATGTGTTAGTTCACGTATATACTCATCCCATTCTTCTTGCATATTCTATGTATATACCTTGTCTACTCTATTGATTAATGTAACTTCATTCATTTGTTTTCCAGGGTTTATTCTTTATAGGAAACTTCAATCTTCCTGCTCATTCTACTAATATGTATTGTTGTCATGTATTTGAGTTTTCCATTGCAATAAGGTTTTAAGGTGTTCATCTCTGAAGTACAACTATAGTTTAGATCGTCTTACTGCTACGTTATGTATGGTTTTTGTTACTAGCTGGTTCTATGTTATGGCACCTTCAGTAGTTTCTTTTATGTGTTTTCTGCTGTTCTGTAAAGAAGACTACCACTTATCTCATCCATCTTTTACCACTTACCGTTGTAACCAGCTCACTTAGTAATGCTCATGGTCTCTATATATTTAGCTTATCCATATGAGCGCAAAATTCAGTAGTTCGAGCAAACAGAAGAACAAAATTCAGAACACCACATTACTTTCTTTAGCTAAACAAGAAGAATTAAGAACTAATCGTTACAATCAGCTAGCACAAGTGAAGGAAATCTTCTGCTAACTGGAGCGAAAGGAACAAACCAGCTGGTAGCAGACCCACCTGGATACACCTCCAGTTATTCTCTGTCGGCTGCAACCTATTTGCCTCTGACAAACTCTGCTCCACCCAGGTCATCCTTGTAGCAGACCATCTTGATTCACTTCCTTGTGCTCTCTTCCCAGCTGCTAGCAAGGGCTTGCCTTTGACGTACTTCGCTCCACATGGCTAATAAGATCGGTGTGCCTATATCTGGATCGGCGGAATGCACCCACAGAACAGTGGTGCTCCCCGTATTCTCTACTTACCTTCTGCCGATTCTTTATTTTGACCACCTGCTTCTTCTCTTTTCTTCTCATTGTTTCAACCAGAAATGGTCCTTACTCTTTAGGAAAAAGAAGTACACAGGAAAACACTATTAGAAAATGTGAATGAAAAAAGAAACGGTCAGAATCGATAAGTGATGTACGAACCAAAACAGCTAGATCGCCACAAGCCATCAACATTGTCTGTTAACCAACCCAATGGGTAAAAGGGCCCAATATCATTGCTACTGGGAGCTTATATTACCTATCATCTTACTCCTAACAATTATTTAGATCAATCTCTGAACTATAACTCTTCCAATCTGGCACCCTGCAAACCATCAAACATAAACCCTGATGAAAATAACTCTAATTATGCATGCTAAAAAGTAACACCACGAACAAACCATAGGCAGATTATTTAGATGTTCCTTTTTTTGTTCCATTATAACTTATATTGCTCTTGAAAACCCATAGAGTATTAGTTATTGTAATATATTCCTCTACTCCGCGTTTGTTATTCCATTTGTTTTATCCTATTGACTTCATTTTGTAAAACCTAAAAACCATATTGTCATTTTTTCACCCGAGTTTCGACACCGTCATACAAACTCTTAATTTGTACGAATCCCACGGGATCGTGCGCCAAGGCGCACATCTAAATCTAGTGATAATGATAGATCGGCCCCGGCGGCCCAGTCGCGAACCACCGCCGTCCCACGAGCGCATCGTCTAGCTAGCTGCCTCATAGTCCCATGCAGATAACCGCGTTCCATCCAGGTAGGTGAGGCGTTGCTCCTGGCCGCGCGCGGGTTGGTAGGTACGGGGTCAAACCGAAGCATGCCGGTCACGGGCGCACGCACTGTGCGCCGACGGCGACGCTGAGCCCGGCGGAATCGGCAGCCGGCGACCAATCGATCTACGGTTGATTATGCACGGAGCGCCATTGATGGATAGAGTTGTTGCGAGCACCTACTATGCTAGTAGGTCGTGGGCTGCTACTCAACCGGAGCCTCCGCGCAGTCTCCCATCCTCGATCCGTTCCCGAACCAACCGCGCAGGCACAAAGCACTGCTTTCCTCTTCTCCTCTCCCCGCTACAGTGCTCACGAGAGGCGAAAAGGAGAAGCGGCCTTTCCCTTGTCTCGCCGCCGGCCGCCTCGGCGGCGAGAGAGTGGGGGAACCGCGGATCTGCGTTTCCGGCTTGTAGATAGTAGGGTTCTCGTGTCTGCCGGCGACGCTGTGATGGCGGAGGTGACGCCGACAAGAATAATAGTGCCTCAGCTCAATCCCCATTGCGGCGGCGCTCTCCATGGCGGCGTCGGAGAGCTGGAGGCCGTGTGTACCCATGGATCGGGTGGATCTATGGGTCTAGGGTTCCTGGGAGGGTTGGCGCGGCGACGGCGCCATCTCTCTCGTGGATTTTGTCCTCCTGCTTCGTCGCCGTGGCTGCGTCTACTCCAACGACGCCATGGAGCAGCGCCGGCATCAGATGCCGGCAGGCTCCAGAGGCTGGCTTGGCCGACGCGGGATTGGTGGTTGCGGATGGGCGACGCGGCGGTTTTCCATCGACCTTGTCGATTGTCTCCGGTGGCATGGCGACTCGGACGAGCTCGGGGCTCTTCCTGGCCGATGTTCCCCAAAGAAAGCAATCCCGTCGGGCGCGGCGGGTGCGGATAGAGGTCCACAAAGCAGCAGTGTCTGCGAGGGTGCTCCTCCGAGTCTTGGTGTGTGGGCTCCATCTCCTTCCCCTTCGGCGTCTCCGACGGCGGCGGTTGCAGGAGGTGCACGATGGTGTTCTGCACAGAGATCTTCAGGGTCTCTTTGTAATTTTCTGTTTTCGCAAGGTCTTTTGTGTAAAGTGTCGGCACAGCTGGTGTTCTGGGTGTTCATGATGTTTCTGCGTTGTAACCAACTGCTACTATAAATGGATGCGCGGTAACTTTTCTCAAAAAAAAAAAAAATCGGAGCCTCCGCAGACTAAGCGTAGCAGACGTACGGGTACGGGTGAACCTTCGTTACCTTTCCCATGTCGAGATCATACATGTACGCCTGTATGCGCGGAAATTCCAAGGAGGTGCAAAGTCGAATCGAAGGCGAGGTATGACACAAATTTTACAGTCTATCTCCATATTCTACGTGTAGCTCCTACTAGTAGAAAATAGGACTTTCGTCTAAAACACCTAGGAGCTTTAGTTCTGGTCAAATTATAAACCAGGACTAATGGTCAAATTAGTCCTGATTCATTTGGAACATTTAGTCCTGCTTGGAACATTTAGTCCCGGCTGCCTCCAGGGCGAAAGCCTTTAGTCCCGGGTATTACCAACTGGGATTAAAGAACTACCTTTAGTCCCGGTTCGTATTACTAACTGGGACTAAAGGCTTTCCACTTTTTTTTGCTCCCAACCATGGGCGGCGCCAGGGGCAGCGCCAGGGGTATGCCCCTGTATTCCCAGGCATACCCAAGATTTGGAGGAGAAAAAAATACGTATACATATTCGCTCCGTCAGAAACGCAAAAGAAGCCCATCTCGCTGCACTGTTCGCTCATTCGGTCCGTCGCTCGCATCGTACGCAGACGCGCAGACTGTCATTTGCCCCTTTCCTTCCTCTGTTCCTCAACCTAGACCAGGAGCCGCCAGCACGATGCAGATGCAGCCCGGAGCAGCTGATGGCCCCGCGGTGATGGCGGCGCCCCGCCAACCCGCGCCCCTCCCGTCCGCCCAGCCCCGCCCCAGTGTCCCCGAGCAGCACAGTCTGCAGGTACGGCCGCCTGCCTCGCCCCCAAATCCCCAATGACCCAATTTCGTTGCTTGACTTGCTTGTTGCTTCCTTAATTAGTTGCTTCATTGCTTCATTACCCACCGATTCCTCTTAATATCTTCAGATTTCCTAAGGGGCTAGACGACTGAGGCAAAAAAAAAATTTACTGCGGAGCTGGTGGGAATACCCACCACCATTTTCCTGGCACCGCCGCTGCTCCCAACGCATCCCTCCCCCCTCCTCGCTCGTGGATCATTTTTTTAGCTTTGTAAATACAAAAGAAAATAGTAGAAAATTTAAAAAATAAAATCTTTTGAGATACCTGTATGTTACCCAACCTGCTATTAGGGGAATTAACAATTTTGAATTTTGAATTTCTTTTTTCAAAGTAAGTTTAGAAAAAGGTAAAATGGTATTGACTTTTGCATACGATGTCGGGAAAAACGTATAATATATCAAAATGACCGTCTCAAAGAGTTACATCCGAATTCACGAGGGTTAACTTGATTGTTATTTTTTAGATTCTCAAAATTCCAAATAAAACTATGAAAGCAGGAAGATTTTAGTTTTTGCCGAAAATTCAGGATTTTATATTTTATATATATTTTAAAAATAAATTAATAATTGCTTCCTGCATAAAGATTACTATTACTTAACCATAAAGGTCAGCCAATTTTTAGATTTTCAAATTTGCAGGCCTTAGGTTTTCCAAAAAAAATTAAAAATTAAAAATTTATTGTTTATTTATTTATTCAAGATTATTATTACATCATTACTTTTGTTTATTAAAATAATTATTTGGAAATCAAACAATAAAAAAGTGTGACATCGTGACCGACATGTTAATAGGATTGAGTTGATACTAGTATCAATAACATGTGCGTGAAGCACTTGGAAGCTGGACGGAAAGGAAGTCGAAATTTAAGCGTGCTAGTGCTAGAGCAGTCTGAGGATGGGTGATCAAACGTGAAATTTGGCCACGAGTAAGTAATTTAACTAGAGATTAAGTGTAGTTAGAGACTAAACTTGTCAAATAATTGAAATACTAGAAATTCTAGAAAAACTAGAAAAAAGAGAGAGTGAAAAATAATTAGAAAAAAAATAAACGAAATAGTCTTTAGTTCCGGTTGGTGTTGCAAGTCGGGACTAAAGGTTCCTCATCCTGGCACGCGTTCGCACCTCACGTGAAAGATCTTTAGTTTCGGTTTGTATTACAAACCGGTCTTCAGTTCCATTGGGCAACCGAAACTAAAGCCCCAAACAAATCGAGACTAAATTCTTGTTTTCTACTAGTGTCGGCCTCTATTTTAAGTTTTCTCTCCGTACTATCGTTTTGTTTTCACAAGTCACATTCATTTTTTTAGGGGACAGAAGTCCAATTCGTCGATGCCGGGCAGGGTAACTGCACCTAGCTCATGGAGGATCACAAGGTCGTGACAGGAGAGCGCACGCGAGGGTACGTGTCCCTGCACCGCTTAATTTGAACTAGAGCAGTAGCTGGTCCAATGCATGCGCAATAGGATGGTCATGACAAGGCGAACGCACTGTGGCCAAGTCAATATGATGGTGGTATAAAGCAGACTCACGTCGGCCGACGCGCATGGGTGGACGGGTGGTGCCTTCTCGTGTCGTGCCCCGGCAGGAGAAGGTGGTCAGTTCTTCACTGGATTGCTAAAAGGTGGATGCGTACCATTGTCAACCGCGTAGGCATGCCTGTCCTCGGGTTTGGTCTTTGACGATGTCATCTCTTATACTATCTCCATCCCAAGGAATAAGACGCGCACGTATTTTAAGACAAAATTTGACCATAAAAATTAAGCAACACAATCTTGATTATATTATATGTAATTAGTATCGTTGGATCCGTATTGAAAAGCACGTTCTAATGATGCTAATTTCATACAAACAATCTTTATATATTTGAAGTAATTCTTGGTCAAACAAAAAACACGTAAAACGAGGACGCCTTATTCATTGAATCGGAGGTAGTACTAATTAGCTAGAGGGGTAAAAAAATTGATTTCACTATCTAAACCACGTCTAGTCCACTCTCTCCGATGGGCTGTCCGATCTTGGTGCCCCGTCAAAGACACGGAGATGGTGATCCACTGCCTCAACGGCCTCTCCTAGCAGTACGACTTCGCCACCGACCTGATCTCCCTCATGCCAGGGATCACGTTCGCGCAGTGCCGCTCTCTCTTGGTGCTTCAGGATATGAAGCGAGAATCACCGAGACCGCAACACCGACTCGGCCCTCTTCACCAGCACCGGCGCACCTGCCAAAGGCCACGGGAAGGGCAAGAAAAAGAAGAAGGCCGCCGCCACTAAAGCTGCCAAGGAGATCGTGCCACCCACCGCGCCGCCGGCAGCTCATCCCGCTTCAGCCTCCACATCTCCAACCTGGCCGTCACTTCAGCACCCCTGGAACAGCGCCATCAAGATGTGGCCCTATGGCCAAGGGGGTCTCCTCGGCCGCCCACCCTTCCACGCCCCGGCGCCAGCATACGTGTCGCGCCACGCCCCCTCGCCACATGCCTTCTACGTGCAGGGGACCTACGGAGTGGCGCCTGTCTCCTACAACTACGGCTATGCACCCGCGTTGCCACCCTATGGACTCGGCGCCACCCCTCCACCATCACCAGCACCGTCGATGGCCTCGTGGGATCATGTCGCGCTGATGAACCAGTTCCAAACAATGGGGTTGCAAACACCTACCAGAGAATGGATCATGGACACCGACGCCTCCTCCCACTTCACCTCCGATCCCGGTATGCTCACCTCCGTGTCTCCTCCTTCTGTTTCCTCTCCTGTTGTCGTCTTAGGTAACGGCTCCTCTCTTCCCATCACCAGTACCGGACACGCACGTTTTCCTCTTTCCCCTTCATCTCGACCTCTTTACCTCCGTAATGTTTTGCTCCTTCCAAAGTCAAAAACCTTTTGTCCGTTCGTCAGTTCACTATTGATAATTGTGTTTCTGTCGAATTTGACCCTCTTGGTTTTTCTGTGAAGGACATTCTAACCAGGACCGAGATTCTCAGAAGCAATAGCTTCGGAGCTCTCTACTTCATCCGTCCATCCTCCACTAGCCGGCCACACACACTCGTTGTTGATCCAGTACTCTGGCACCGTCGGCTTGGACACCCAGGACGGCCCATCATGGAGACGTTAGCTCGCTCTTCCATTATTCCTAGGGATAAGAATAAAACTAGCTTGTGTCATGCTTGTCAGTTAGGTTGACATGTTCGTCTTCCCTCTTCTTCTATCAATCGTGTAACCACTTCACCTTTTCAACTAGTTCATTGTTATTTGTGGACATCGCCCCTGTTGAGAGTATTTCTAGATTTAAGTATTATCTAGTGTGTCACGATGATTTTACTGGGTATGCTTGGGTTTACCCTCTACGCCTTAAGTCGGAAGTTTTTTCTCACTTGTCATCATTACATGCTTTTGCTCTTACTCAGTTTCGTGTGCCCTTGCAAGCTGTTCAACGTGATAATGGTCGTGAGTTCGATAATTCCCTACCCCATTCATTTGCCCAATGCCATGGAATTGCACTTCGTTTTTCATGTCTTTATACTTCCCAACAAAATGGTAAAGCGGAATGCATTATTCGCACTCTCAATGACATTACTCGCACACTCCTTATTCAATCTAGCATGCCGCCTCGCTTCTGGATCGAGGCTCTTCACACAGTCGTGATGTTACATAATCGACTGCCTTCTAAAGCAATCTCGGATCGCATTCCCTTTCGTGTACTTCTCGGTGTGGACCCTGCATATGTCGGTCTTAGGGTTTTTGGATGTCTTTGTTACCCCAACACCACCGATGTTGCACCGCACAAGCTTGCACCATGCTCCGTGCTCTATGTGTTCCTTGGGTATCCTTCCAAACATCATGGCTACTGATACGTTGCAAACGTATCTATATTTTTGATGCTTCATGCTTGTTTTACACCAATTGTTATATGTTGTGTTTACACTTTGTGGCATTTTTATGAATTTTTTGGAACTAACCTATTAACATGATGCCACAATGCCAGTCCCGGTTTTCTGTTGTTTTTGTATTTCAGAAAATTTGTGTAGGAAATATTCTCGGAATTGGACGAAACAAAGCCAAACCTCCTATTATTCCCGACACGAAGACGGAGTCGAAAGCAGAGACGGAGGAGGGCACCGAGGTGGCCACACCATGCCATGGCGTGAGCCCACCTCTGGCCATGCCTGGCTATGGTGTGGGCCCCCCGGGCGCCCACCGACCTCGTCCTTCCCGCCTATAAATTGACATCCTCGGGAAATCCCTAAACACCAGAGTCATATTCTCCGAAAAGTTTCGCAGCTCCGCCGCCATCTGATAACCCACAAGTATAGGGGATCGCAACAGTCTTCGCGGGAAGTAAAACCCAAATTTATTGATTCGACACAAGGGGAGGTAAAGAATACTTATAAGCCTTAACAACTGAGTTGTCAATTCAGCTGCACCTGGAAAAGCACTAGTAACAAGGGTGATGTGAAAGCAGCAGTAATATGAGAGCAGTAGTAATGCTGAATACACAGCAGATAGCAGTAATATGAGAGCAATGGCACCAGAAAATAGTTGATACTACTTCCAATGTCATGTAGAACGAGTATATGATGATGAGAGATGGACCGGGGTTCCCAGCTATCTACACTAGTGGTAACTCTCCAATAACAAGTGTTGGGTGAACAAATTACAGTTGGGAAATTGATAGGATTGAAATAGCATTAACACAGAACATCAAGATTATTAATCATGTAGGCATGTTTCCCATATATAGTCATACGTGCTCGCAATGAGAAACTTGTACAACATCTTTTGTCCTACCAGCCGGTGGCAGCCGGGCCTCTAGGGAATCTACTGGAAATTAAGGTACTCCTTTTAATAGAGCACCGGAGCAAAGCATTAACACTCCGTGAAAACATGTGATCCTCATATCTAAGCTTTCCCCTCCAGTTGTCCCAATTTCTGTCACTTTGGGGCCTTTGGTTCCGGACATAGACATGTGCAAACAACTTGTAGATACAATCTAAGCAATAAGTATAGAGCTTAAATCTAAGATCATGACACTCGGGCCCTAGTGACAAGCATTAAACACAACAAGATTGCAGCAACAATAACTTCACAAACTTATATAGATAGACTAATCATAATGTAACAATCCATCGGATCCCAACAAACACAACACCGATTACATCAGATGAATCTCAATCATGTAAGGCAGCTCATGAGATCATTGTATTGAAGTACATGGGGGAGAGAATACCGACTAGCTACAGCTAGAACCCGTAGTCCATGGGGGAACTACTCACGGAGCATGATGGAGGCGGTGGCGTCGATGGAGATGGCTTCCGGGGGCACTTCCCCGTCCCGGCGGCGTGCCGGAACAGAGACTTCTGTCCCCCGAATTGGAGTTTCGCGATGGTGGCGGCGCCCCTGGAGTCTTTCTGGAGTTTCGTCAATTGGTATCGCGTTTTTAGGTCGAAAGGGCTTATATAGGCGAAGAGGCGGCGCAGGAGGGGCACCAGGGCGCCCTCCCCATAGGCCGGCGCGGCCAGGGGCTAGCCCGCGCGGCCCTATGGTGTGGGGGCCCCAGGCCTCCCCTCTGACTCCCCTTCGGTGTCCTGGTCCGTCTCGGTGAATTATGATCTTTGGTCTTCGTTTCGTCGAATTCCGAGAATATTGCCCGAACAGCCTTTCTGGAACCAAAAACAACAGAAAATAGCAACTGGCACTTCGGCATCTTGTTAATAGGTTAGTTTCGGAAAACGCATAAAAACATTATAAAGTGTGAGCAAAACATGTAGGTATTGTCATAAAACAAGCATGGAACATCAGAAATTATAGGTAAGTTGGAGACGTATCAGCATCCCCAAGCTTAGTTCCTGCTCGCCCTCGAGTAGGTAAACGATAAAAAGAGTAATTTCTGTAGTGACATGCTACTTACATAACCTTGATCATACTATTATAAAGCATATGAGATGAATGCAGTGACCCAAGGCAATGATCTATAGTTGCTAACAAATAGATAACATATAGCAAAACTTTTCATGAGTAGTACTTTCAAGACAAGCATCAAAAGTCTTGCATAAGAGTTAACTCATAAAGCAATAAATTCAAAGTAAAGGCATTGAAGCAACACAGAGGAAGATTTAAGTTTCAGCAGTTGCTTTCAACTTTCAACATGCATATCTTATGGATAATTGTCAACATAAAGTAATATGATGAATGCAAATATGCAAGTATGTAAGAATCAATGCACAGTTGACACGAGTGTTTGCTTCTAAGATGGAAGGAAGTAGGTAAACTGACTCAACATAAAGTAAAAGAATGGCCCTTCGCAGAGGGAAGCAGGGATAAAATCATGTGCTAGAGCTTTTTAAGTTTTGAAATCATATAGAGAGCATAAAAGTAAAATTTTGAGAGGTGTTTGTTGTTGTCAACGAATGATAGTGGGCACTCTAACTACCTCATCAACCAGACTTTCAAGAGCGGCTCCCATGAAGGACGTTATCTCTACCAGCAAGGTAGATCATCCCTCTTCTCTTTTGTTTACACATGTATTTTAGTTTTATTTATGGTTGACACTCCTCCCAACCTTTTGCTTACACAAGCCATGGCTAACCGAATCCTCGGGTGCCTTCCAATATTCACATACCATGAAGGAGTGTCTATTTGCAAAATTAAGTTGCTTACTGATGAATCAGAGCAAAACATGTGAAGAGAATTATTAATGAAAGTTGATTAATTGGGGGTTGGGAACCCCGCGCCAGCTCTTTTTGCAAAATTATTGGATAAGCGGATGAAGCCACTAGTCCATTGTGAAAGTCTGTCAAAAGTAAATGACAAGATCGAAAGATAAAACACCACATACTTCCTCATGAGCTATAAAACATTGACACAAATAAGAGATAATAGCTTTTGAATTGTTTAAAGGTAGCACATGAAGTATTTGCTTGGAATGGCAGGAAATATCACATAGTAGGTAGTTATGGTGGACACAAATGGCATAGGTTTTGGCTCAAGGTTTTGGATGCACGAGAAGCATTTCCTCTCAGTACAAGGCTTGGCTAGCAAAGTTGTTTGAAGCAAACACAAGTATGAACCGGTACAGCAAAACTTACATAAGAACATATTGCAAGCATTATAAAACTCTACACTGTCTTCCTTGTTGCTCAAACACTTTTACCAGAAAATATCTAGACCTTAGAGAGACCAATCATGCAAACCAGTTTCAACAAGCTCTACGGTATTTCTCCACTAATAGGTTTAAACTACATGATGCAAGAGCTTAATAATGAACTACTTGAGAGCTCAAAACAATTGCCAAGTATCAAATTATCCAAGACAATATGAAGCATTTTCTGTTTCCAACCAAATATCAATAAGTGCAATAGCTTCCAACTTTTGTCATTGAACATTAAAATAAAGCTAAGAACACAGTGTTCATATGTAAAAGCGGAGCGTGTCTCTCTCCCACACAAGGATTGCTAGGATCCGAATTTATTCAAACACAAACAAAATAAAAAAACAAACAGACGCTCCAAGTAAAGCACATATGATGTGACCGAATAAAAATATAGTTTCAATAGAAGAAACCTGATAAGTTGATGAAGAAGGGGATGCCTTGGGCATCCACAAGCTTAGACGCTTGAGTCTTCTTGAAATATGCAGAGATGAACCACGGGGGCATCCCCAAACTTAGACTTTTCACTCTTCTTGATCATATATCATCCTCCTCTCTTGACCCTTGAAAACTTCCTTTACACCAAATTTCTCATAAACTTCATTAGAGGGGTTAGTACTCAAAAAACTTTAATCCACTTTAGCCCTGTAGTGACACATTGCAAGAACTCAATAAAACATTAGCTACAGCTCTCCACGTCTAGAAAGCCTCACTTAAAGTCCACAAGAGACAATGCAAAAAACAGAGACAGAATCTGTCAAAACAGAACAGCCAGTAAACACGAATTTTTAAAAGGTACTTCCGTTGCTCAAATCAGAAAACTCAAAACTAATGAAAGTTGCGTACATATCTGAGAAACACGTACGTAAATTGGCAGATTTTTCTGAGTTACCTACAGAGAGCCCTGCCCAGATTCGTGACAGATAGAAATCTGTTTCTGCGCAGAAATCCAAATCTAGTATCAACTTTCTATTAGAGACTTCACTTGGCACAACATTGCAATAAAATAAAGATAAGGAGAGGTTGCTACAGTAGTAACAACTTCCAAGACACAACAAAACAGTAGCAAAATAAAGACATGGGTTATCTCCCAAGAAGTGCTTTCTTTATAGCCATTAAGATGGGCTCAGCAATTTTAATGATGCTCACATAAGGATGAGAGTTGAAGCAAAAGGGAGCATCAAAAAGCAAGTTCAAAACACTTTTAAGTCTAACCCACTTCCTATGCATAGGAATCTTGTACACAAATAAATTCATGAAGAAAAAAGTGACAAGCATAAGAAGATAAAACAAGAGTAACTTCCAAAGTTTCAGCATATAGAGAGGTGTTTTAGTACCATGCAAATTTCTACAACCATATTTTCCTCTCTCATAATAATTTTCAGTAGCTTCATGGATAAACTCAACAATATAACTATCACATAAAGCATGCTTTTCATGATCCATAAACACATAATTTTTATCAAGCTCAAAAATAGTGGGATTAAAACTTTCAAACTCACTTTTATCAATAATATAACAAGATGATTGATCAATCTCAAAAGATATGGGACTCATAGATAAAGTTAAGAACTCTCCAATCCCATTTTCATTAGTAGTACAATTAATAGTATCAAGTAACATAGGACCATCATCTAGAGATTTATCATAAACATTTGCCAAGCAAAACTCTTTAGTACCATGCATTTCGACATCAGGCACAAACAAAGCATTATCATAAGATTTATCAAAATAGCATGGATTATCATGAATAACAGTAGCATAATCATTTTCACAAGTTTTACTCATAGGGAATATTTCAAGAGCATCCACATGAACATAACACTCATCCTCTTTCGGTAAGCATGGAGGACAATCAAATAGTGTAAGAGATAAAGAGTTACTCTCATTAGAAGGTTGGCATGGGTAGCTAATCCATTCTTCCTCCTTTTGTTCATCACTCTCCTCTTCTTTTTCATCCAATGAGCTTTCAGGTTCATCAATTTCCTCCTCTTTTTCATCCAATGAGCTTTCAGGTTCATCAATTTCTTCTTCCACTAGTTCCTGCAAATTGTGAGTGCATTCTTGTGCATTAATGAGTCTCTCTTTATAATCAATGATATAAGGATTATCACTGTAACTTTCTATGCAAAAAATTAAGGATAGAAGAGACATAATCTTTAAGGTCCTTACAAACAACACAAGTTTCATAATTTTTAGATATGAAGGATTCGATCTCAGAAGCTCCCATAAATAAGACAAATTGTTCTACTTCTTCGAACCCAAAATGAAGATAGCTATTCCAATTATAGTTCTTAATTAAAACTTCCTCACTAAAGCCACATTGAAATTTAAGATGTTTAGTATCCTGTTGAGAGCAACAGTTTATATCATGGCGTTTAAGCAAGATTTTAGCAATTGTATTCAGTTTTTCTATCACATCACTCATAACTTTTCCTGTTCTTGATTCTCTATAATTATTATATAATTCAATAAGCTCCAAATAGGTTGTAGGTTCTCCCATAGCAACAGTTTTTAATTTTTCGGTTTTTCAAATTTTTATGGATTTTCGGGTATATAGGAAAAATAAAACAAAACAAAAAGAAACTAGACAAAAGTAAACTAAGCAAAACAATACTAGACAGAAATAAACTAAGCACAAATAAACTAGACAAAAGTAAACTAAGCAAAAGAAAATAAAATAAAACAGAGAGAAATGTAGAGTGTACTCCCCAGGTGAACTTATGAGTAGAGCTATGCCTCCCCGGCAACGGCGCCAGAAAATAGTCTTGATAACCCACAAGTATAGGGGATCGCAACAGTCTTCGCGGGAAGTAAAACCCAAATTTATTGATTCGACACAAGGGGAGGTAAAGAATACTTATAAGCCTTAACAACTGAGTTGTCAATTCAGCTGCACCTGGAAAAGCACTAGTAACAAGGGTGATGTGAAAGCAGCAGTAATATGAGAGCAGTAGTAACAATAACACAGCAGCAGTAGCAGTAATATGAGAGCAATGGCACCAGAAAATAGTTGATACTACTTCCAATGTCATGTAGAACGAGTATATGATGATGAGAGATGGACCGGGGTTCCCAGCTATCTACACTAGTGGTAACTCTCCAATAACAAGTGTTGGGTGAACAAATTACAGTTGGGCAATTGATAGGATTTAAATAGCATTAAGACAGAACATCAAGATTATTAATCATGTAGGCATGTTTCCCATATATAGTCATACGTGCTCGCAATGAGAAACTTGTACAACATCTTTTGTCCTACTAGCCGGTGGCAGCCGGGCCTCTAGGGAATCTACTGGAAATTAAGGTACTCCTTTTAATAGAGCACCGGAGCAAAGCATTAACACTCCGTGAAAACATGTGATCCTCATATCTAAGCCTTCCCCTCCAGTTGTCCCAATTTATGTCACTTTGGGGCCTTTGGTTCCGGACATAGACATGTGCAAACAACTTGTAGATACAATCCAAGCAATAAGTATAGAGCTTAAATCTAAGATCATGCCACTCGGGCCCTAGTGACAAGCATTAAACACAACAAGATTGCAGCAACAATAACTTCACAAACTTATATAGATAGACTAATCATAACGTAACAATCCATCGGATCCCAACAAACACAACACCGATTACATCAGATGAATCTCAATCATGTAAGGCAGCTCATGAGATCATTGTATTGAAGTACATGGGGGAGAGAATACCGACTAGCTACAGCTAGAACCCGTAGTCCATGGGGGAACTACTCACGGAGCATGATGGAGGCGGTGGCGTCGATGGAGATGGCTTCCGGGGGCACTTCCCCGTCCCGGCGGCGTGCCGGAACAGAGACTTCTGTCCCCCGAATTGGAGTTTCGCGATGGTGGCGGCGCCCCTGGAGTCTTTCTGGAGTTTCGTCAATTGGTATCGCGTTTTTAGGTCGAAAGGGCTTATATAGGCGAAGAGGCGGCGCAGGAGGGGCACCAGGGCGCCCTCCCCATAGGCCGGCGCGGCCAGGGGCTGGCCCGCGTGGCCCTATGGTGTGGGGGCCCCAGGCCTCCCCTCTGACTCCCCTTCGGTGTCCTGGTCCGTCTCGGTGAATTATGATCTTTGGTCTTCGTTTCGTCGAATTCCGAGAATATTGCCCGAACAGCCTTTCTGGAACCAAAAACAACAGAAAACAGCAACTGGCACTTCGGCATCTTGTTAATAGGTTAGTTCCGGAAAACGCATAAAAACATTATAAAGTGTGAGCAAAACATGTAGGTATTGTCATAAAACAAGCATGGAACATCAGAAATTATAGGTACGTTGGAGACGTATCACCATCGAAGACAAGTTTCGGGGGTCAGAAGTTCCTGTTCCGGCACCCTGCAAACCAAACACATAGGATTACATAAAGATGATCTTGATCATGTAGGGCAGCTCACAAGATCGATACATGAAGCACAAAGTGGATAAGACAACCATCTAGCTACTCCTATGGACCCATAGTCCAGGGATGAACTACTCACGCATCACTTAGGAGGCGGGCATGACGATGTAGATGCCTCCGGTGATGATTTCCCCCTCCCGCAGGGTGCCGGGACGAGCTTCAGAACCCCCCGAGATGGGTTCTGCGATGGCGGTCGCGACGGAACTTTTCGTGGATGGAGGCTCGGGTATCTAGGATTTTTTCGAGAAGATGTATAAATAGGAGGAGGATTGACGTCAGTTGATCGCCTAGTGGGGCCAGACCTACCCTAGGCGCGGGTCAGGTCCAGGTCGCGCCTAGGGGTGGTATGGCCAACCTGCTACGCCTCTTCGTCCCCCCTCTGGACTTCGCCTTCGTTTCGGTAAAATATTGACTTCGGCTTTTGTTTCATCTAATTTCGAGAATATTTCCTGTACAACTTTTCTGAAATACAAAAATATCAGAAAACAGGGAACTGACACTGTGACATCTTGTTAATAGGTTAGTTCCGAAAATCATGTGAAAGTGCAACGAAGTATAAATAAAACATGAATTGGTGTAAAACAAGCACGGAGCATCAAAAATTATAGATACGTTTGAGACGTATCAGAAAGTCCCAGAAAATTGACTTAAAATACATAAATAACAATGTATGAAGGCAAATAACAATGAAAACTAATCATATATGTAGCAATAATGATGATGCAAAATGCACGTATCACGCTGACATGGCGTACCTTCTGATCTATGTGGATGAAATTATCCTCACTATGTCCTCATCGCATTTGTTGCACAGTTTGATTGCCTCTCTTCGTACCAAGTTTAGTATGACAAACATGAGTGATCTTCATTATTTTCTGGGCATTTCGGTCGAGCACAACAAGGATAGTATGTTCCTCTCACAGGAGAAGTATGCATTGGAACTTCTTGATAGGGCTGGTATGTTACAGTGCAAATCCATCTCTACTCCAGTTGATACCACCTCCAAATTATCAACCAAGTCCAGTGATTATGTTGTTGATCCCACCGAGTATCGTTCTATTGCAGGAGGTCTCCAATACCTTACTTTCACTCAGCCAGACAACTCTTATGAACCGCAACAGATTTGTCTTCATATGCATGATCCTCAGGCTAATCATTTGCTCCTTGTTAAGCGTGTTCTTTGCTATATCCGCGACACTACGAGCTATGGACTCACCTTGTTTCGACGAAGCTCCAACAAGTTGACGGCCTATTCTGACGTTGATTGGGCAGGAAGCCCTGACACTCACCGGTCTAACTATGGCTATTGTGTATTCTCGACGCGACGACGTGGGCTTAGCCCAGTGGTTGGGGTCGTAGTGGCGCACCCCAACGACCGGAGTTCGATTCCTGTCAGGAACGAATTTTGGAATTGTCACGCCAAGTCCCGCTTCTACTATATCAAAAAAGTGTCTAGTTCCTCCTAGACACGGTTTCATTTTTTTTTGTATTCTCGACGCTAATCTGGTGTCCTGGTTTGCTAAGCGACAACACACGGTCTCTCATTCTAGTGCAGAGGATGAATACAGGTCGGTTGCAAATGTTGTGGCTGAAACATGTTGGCTGGTGGCAGTTCGGTGATGGCGCTAGACAATCTTGCTGAGCATTGTTGTGGAAGCGGTTGGGAAACCCCAAGAGGAAGGTGTGATAAGCATAACAGTAAGTTTTCCCTCAGTACGAAACCAAGGTTTAATCGACCAGTAGGAGAAATGAGTGACTTCTGAAGGTGTTGCTAGCTGACTAGTGGTAGGGCGCACTACCGGCGGCAGCAACAACATGAAACCTGCACACAACACAACCAAAGTACTTTGCCCCAACTTGCAGTGAGGTTGTCAATCTCACCGGTTTGCTGAACACAAATGATTAGACGTATCGAGTGAAAAGAGATGTTTGCAGAAAGAAAACAGAACAGGATTGTAGTAGATGAATTTATCAGTGTAAAGTAAATAGGATCGGGGTCCACAGTTTAGTAGAGGTGTCTCTCCATAAAAAAAATAGCATGTTGGGTGAACAATTTACAGCTGGGCAATTGACAAAATACCGACCATACATGACAAGATGATTACTATGAGATTTGATTGGGCATTACAACATAATACATAGACCGTAATCCAACTGCGTCTATGACTAATAATCCATCTTCCGGTTATCGTCCGAACCCCTTTCAGTATTAATTTGCAAGCAACAGATTATCGCATTAAGCAATGTGTGTAAAGTAAACAATAGAATTACCCTCGGATAAAACATAGTTGTTTTCTCTCTAGTAGCAACAACACATCTACAATCTTAGAAGTTATTGTCACTCTCCCAGAAAACTAGAGGCATGAACCTAGTATCGAGCATAAACACCCCCTCTTGGAGTCACGAGTATCCACTTGGCCAGAGTTTCCATTAGCAACGGAGAGCATGCAACAAGATCACAAATTACATATGACATGAATATATAATCAATCTCAACATAGTATACAATATTCATTGGATCCCGGCAAATACAACATGTAGGATTACATAAAGATGATCTTGATCATGTAGGGCAGCTCACAAGATCTATACATGAAGCACAAAGTGGAGAAGGCAACCATCTAGCTACTGCTATGGACCCATTGACCAGGGATGAACTACTCACACATCACTTCGGAGGCGGGCATGGCGATGTAGATGCCTCCAGCGATGATTTCCCCCTCCGGCAGGGTGCCGGGAAGAGCTTCAGAACCCCCCGAGATGGGTTGTGCGATGGCGTCCGTGATGGAACTTTTCATGGATGAAGGCTCGGGTATCCAGGGTTTTCCCGAGAAGATGTATAAATAGGCAGAGGATTTAGGTCGGTGGGGTGCCTAGGGGGCCCACACCCCCCTTGCGCGGGCAAAGGCCAGACCGCGCCAAGGGTAGGTCTGGCCGCCCTGTGGCACTTCCTCGACCTCCCCTCTGGACTTCGTCTTCGTTTCGGTAAAATATTGACTTCGGCTTTTGTTTCGTCCAATTCCGAGAATATTTCCTGTACAACTTTTCTGAAATACAAAAACCGTAGAAAACAAAGAAATGGCACTGTGGTATCTTGTTAATAGGTTAGTGCAATTGCAACGAAGTGTAAGCAAAACATATATGAATTGGTGTAAAACAAGCATGGAGCATCAAAAATTATAGATACGTTTAAGACGTATCATTAGCTAAGGCAGCTTCTTCTGGAGCTTCATCGACCAGTGACTGGTGCTACTGTGGTCTTCTGTGATAATGTCAGCTCCATCGATCTACATGACACATAATCCAGCTCATCATCAACGCACCAAACATGTGCAGATCGATCTACATTTTGTACGAGATCGTGTCACCACATGCGAAGACTGGGTTCTTCACGTTCTGAGTTCTTCTCAATTCGCGGACATTTTCACCAAACGATTACCATCTCCTCTTTTCTTGGATTTTTGGGACAGTCTTAACATTCGTAGACGCCCGTTTGCGACTGAGGGAGCGTGTTAGAATATATAGCCGTATTGTATTTGTATAGATATACGGTTGTATATGTGTAGTCCTTGTATAGTTGTCCGTGTATTATATGACCCGAACTCTGCCTTGTAACCTCTATATGTTGATCAATAGAAGGTACCACAAGGTGTGGTTTCCATAATCTTACAGTTAAGAGTAAAAAAGTAACTCACTAGTTGCTCGGTCCTCTATTTCTACTTCTCGACCGAGTGGTCAAGTATAACTTTCCCACCGTCTGCTGCCCACCCCCTGAATTCGCGCATGCACTCCCCACCGCAGCCCTAGCTTCACTCCGGCACCCTCCATGGTCGGATCCTCCCGCCGTCGTCCCTCTCTGCCAGTTGAGAGCAAGAATCGAGGAAACTGCTCCCATGGAGGCAAATCCTCCACGCGGCCCCATGGCAGCGAGTACTTGTTGTACTCCGACCTGTCTTCTCCGATGAAGCGGAAGTACAACAGAGTGACCCAGCGCTCTTGAGGAACGTGGGTCGCGGAGGTTACTGCTAACCCCCAAGTGCAGGGGCTCACCGTAGTACAATTCGATAAGTATTTAAGTGTCGAACCCACGAGGAGCTGAAGGTAAACTATCTATTCTATAAAGCCCTATAACCCAATTATATGGTCTTCTATGCAAAGCTAGGATCTATAGTGTGTTTGTGTGTGTGTGTGGAGAGTTTTGTACTATAAAACTATATGTGCGGAAATTAAAATAAAATAAGTAAAACTAATGCAAGAAAAGGAAAGTGCAGTAAAATAAAGTGAGATGAAGTGAAGTGGAGTTGATTAACTCAAGAGAGTAAGTGTTCTAGCATATTGCTACTTCATTTCTGTGGTTGTCATAATTAGTGAAGTGCAAATATAGTTTTTTTATTGTTTCTTCTAAGGAGGAGCCATGAATAGGTGCAGCTATATACATGAGAAAATACACCCCTAGTGATTGATACCAAGGCCAATTAAGAGCAACCAAGGAAATTATTAAGACATAAAGTCCAACCACCACATTTGGTCTAAGATCCCCATGATAATACCCCCGTCGATTAACCATGAATTAATACAACATGTATCTCTAAGACTTGGGATACACTTTCTGTCAAACTCCGGCTATCCCTCATCCTATCAACATGCAAAGGTGACAACCTTGTGCATCCCCCAACATATGTGTTCACTCATATGTTAGTACAACGAGATCATCATAGAAGATAATATATACTTGTATGCAACCAACACAAACTATCTCACAATTACCATGGACAAGATACTACTCAAACAAATACATGGAGACACAAAATACCATAGAAATTTGATAGATTGCAATACACTTCATGTTTGCCAAGAGATTACAAAGGGTAGATGAAGATGTTGATGTAGAAGTTGATGAAGATGTGCAACCCCAAGATGAAGATGGCGATGAAGATCCTCGTGGCGGCGGCAGCCCGACGCATGGCTCCTGGAGGGGCGGCGACCCTAGGGGCAACAGCCCCTTACCCCTTCTTCTTCCTTGGACGGATGTCTCCAAAACAATTCCCCTCAATATTATATAGAGGTGGAGATGCAAGTTTGGCCATTTGATGGATGCTCGTTTGATCCAAAAGCTCTTGGCACCTCTAGAACCTTCGTAGGAATAGGACTCCCCTCTGTCCTTTATGAGCCCATAAAATCGTGGCTTGACTGTATCATTCAAGTATGGAAATAGTTTGAGTCAATAAAGTCACAATTTTTTGTTTCTGAAACTTCCTCTGTACTCCTCCATAAAACGAGCATATCTTTCGCATAAGAACTCCATTTGGGGTGTTTTTTTACGTTAAATTAAACTTCTGTAAATTCTCCACACCTTCTCGGGTTTGTTTCGGGCGATTTTAAACAGTATCTTGCAGGGGCAGATTTCAGGAAACTTCTTTCACCATAATGGCCGGTTTACTTCCATATTTGCCTATTTCCTACGTGATAAAATTTAAAACAAGAACTTATGCACTTTTGCAACTATTAATAGATTAGTCCCAATAAATATAATAAAGTTGCAATATAATAAGGATTTTAGTACAATAAACTACAAAGTTCACACCCACTTATGAATCTAGATCAGCAACTTCCATTCGGTGGCGCATGCGTATCCAATCTGATTGGTGCACCTCCACAGTGCGGATATGCAGCTCAACTTCGGGGCGCTCGACAACCCCGATTGATCGGACTCGGATGTGGCCGTCCACCACGTGGTTGGTGCGCGCGACCTACGGTGGATAGCGAGACTTTCGAGCGCCTCGAGGCGGAGCGATCCAACAATCCCTATATGGAAATGCTCCACTCCAAGCATCCAAAGCTTTTCGAGGAGGAGCGCCATGCCTTTTTTTTTTATTTTGAGGGACACCGTTCAAACCCAAACGGTCACATACACATGAATATACTTACCCCTATAAATGCGCACCCTACATCTGTGAGCACTTCCAGAATACTGAGCCGGCAATCAAGTCTTGAAATTACCGCTGCCTCGCAAAAAAAATTCCTACTTTATGAGACTCACACTTGTGAAACCTAGGGTTTGAACTCGGCTAGGTTGGGGAACGACTATCCTCCTAGCCAGCCAACCTCAGGTTGGTTCTCGGAGTGCCAAGCCTTTGAGAGCTACAAGGCTAGGGCGGCCGCAAGAGACAGGTGATCCAGTGCGTCGGTCATCGACCTCAGCTCCAGCGACGACACTAACGACTCGGTGAAGAAGGGGATTGACAAGATCTCCAGTAGTAGCGATGAAGGTTTTAAGGTTATATTTCAGGTTATGTAGTTTATTTAGTAGTTTCATCTAGTTTAATGTACTAGTTTAAATCAAACATGTATGAATTTATTTTAAATTGGAATAAATTTGGGTTTAAGAAGTTTGATAAAGAATGAACTAGAAGCGGCTATTTTTAAAATTGGAATAATGTTTTAAAATAGAAAATATACTCCTCTAAAATCTAAGGGGTCGGCGGGAAATAGTATTCACTAGCCATCCCTGTTTAAAAAAACATAACTTGGCCATTTATCTGCAAAGTGTATGGCATCGGTTAATTACAACTCCGAATCCTAATGCACCGCTGGACATGATATTTAGACTGTACCATACCCTAACCACATCTTATTTATAAGGAAAATGATCCGTTCCCCGGGGGCTGCGGCGCTCTCAGCCTCCGGGTTGCGCGCCGTTCGATCCCACGATCGTGTGGACTCGACACGTGACCTCCATGGGCCCACACACCGTGTGAACAGCCCAGCGACAGCCCATCCTTATCCCTCAGCTTCGTTTTCGTGGTCCTCTCCCGAACTAGTTCGATGGCGCTCGCCTCCTCCGCCGCAGCGCTCGCTCGCTCCGCCGACTCGCCCCCCGATGCCGCCCGCCGGCGGGAGGGTGTCCTACACCAGCGCGCACGCTGCCCAAGATGGAGGCCATGGCGACCCGCGACCCTATCTTCCCCGGCGTCCACCTGGTGCGTGGCCGGAGATGAAGGCCACGGCGGAGGCCTGAATCCCAAGCTCCGCCGGCCCCCCATGCAACCCGCCGGCGGGAGGGTGTCTTCGCCGACCTCCTCCCCTGCAGCCACGAAGCGGGTGTCGTCGGCAGGGCCAGCAAGGTCGCCATCTTCATCGACCTCCTCCCCTGCGCGCGGCTTCCGGCTACCCTGACCTCCTCCTCACCTCCTGAAGCTGCCGCGCCGCGTCCTCGTCGGCCGTCCCCATGGAGCGGTGTCGGCCGTACCCCGTTGTGTTGTGGAGGCCCATCGCCGGGACGAGCCCCGCCGGAGGCGGAGGACATCTTCACCCCATCGGAGACGCTACCTGGTGGTTGACGTTTCATGCTCGCCACCAAGTCAGACACAACCACCAACAACGATGCTGCAAATGCTGGTCAATTTTGCAACCCTCGGTGGTCAAGTATGTTGTCGATGTTGTTTGGCTTTGCTACCGGTGGGGGTTGGAGATGGTAGACTTTTTTTTTTTTGCTATAACTGTTCTGCAATGTTGCTAAAAAGAGATAAAAGTTTTGCTACAAGATTTTGGGCGAGGTATCCGTTGATATCTTCTATCAGGTCTCCGTTATGCGGATTTGCAACCTAGGAATACATTTTTTGCTTCAATATTTTTACAGGTTTGCTACAATTGCAAAACATGTTTGCTACTGGGGGTCTCCGACGAGGTCTCCGGTGAGTTCTCCGGCGAGTTCCCCGTCGATGTCTCCGACGATACCCATTTTTGCTACAATAGCTTTTTATTTTGCTACGTGGTCTCCGGCGAGGTCTCCGGCGAGCCCAGCCTTTTTCTTTTTCTTTTCTGAACGAACCGTTTTTTGTTTCAGTCATTTGCTGCCGGGGGTGATTTTTTGCTGCCGGAGGTGTTTTTTTGCTACATGCAAATCTAACCGTCAAAATGGTTGATCCGACGGCTGGGGAATCAGATCCCCGGGGGACGCGCAGCAGTTTCCTATTTATAAGCACTAAACTTATCAATTATAACGAACGGCAAGTCTCAACCACACCATGTCTCTGTCTACTTGCCAAATATACATACACGGAGCCCTACACTACAGTTTATCGGAGCTACGGCCTACCGAACTGTGGCCGTTTATGGCAGCCTCGTTGTTTATGATCAGCAGCGCGACCTGCCTGAACCTACCTGATGGCGCCATCGCAACCTGCTGCTTCAGGAATCATCCTGCAGCTACTTAACTTATCCCCAATCCATAACGTTTGCCATGTCTGTTTCGGCATAGCAGAGAATTGACGGAAATCATTCTTAGCTGAACAGTATCATAGGGCAGTATATATATGCAGGTTTAGTAGCATCATCTTTCAAAGACCTGGCAAAAATAACATTGTTAGGGTTGTTGTTGATTATTCCCTTTCTGCAGATGGCATCGATCGAATGTGTTTAGTTCCATCTGCACCAGTAACGCATCGTCGATATCATTTCATTTCCTCTCCTTGAAGCTTTCCAATGGCATCATTGGCGGGTCGCCGGTGGTTGCTGGCTCGTTGGTATCCTCGTGGCCCCTGGTACAGTTTACAATTAGGGTTGTTGCAGGTAGAGCTGTAGAGTAGCCGTATGTATGCAGGAAGTGTGATAGCTCATCTCTACCCAATCAATCAGATGCGAGCTACACCTACTTTGTAAAATAAATACAGACTGTCTTTGAGAGGTCCAGATAATCTCAAATATTTGATGACACCAACTCTCGATTCCCACTGTCCGTGTGATCCATGTTTTAGAACTCGGGAGGAAGAATATGCATATACTGGACTACTGGAGTAGTAAAATTTGATCAACCAAGACCGCCAAGCGCAACAACCCATCATCATCGTTCCTAGCTCGAATAAACGAGAAGTCCGGAAGAGACAAAAATCCTGCCTACCTAGATACTTAACCGATGTTAAGTTCAGACTTCAGTCCGAGCCCCTCCAAATTTTACATAACAGAAGCAGAAGATCGTCCAGGCAACACAACCCAGTCGCACCGTACCATTTTGACTATCTGTCTATTTCCCTTCCGGAATCAGGTGTGCCAAGTTTACATTCTTCGGTTACCATCTTTGGTCTTTGCAAGTTTGTAGTAAACTGGAGAAATCATGTCTGACTTCGCTAACTAGTGAAGAATCTCTTGTTTCACGCCTAAAACTGAAACCGTACGTACGAATTGTCCTTTCCGGTTGTGGATTTCCAAGAACAAATACCAGTCAGAGCAGGCCTAACCTGACTGACTGACCCGTTCAAAGGGGCTCTCCAAAATAGCTGGAGATTCTGCATGAGCCACGTAGTTCCGTGTGATCTGCAAGCACTTTGTCAACCCATGGGTTTGACCTTTAGGTCATCTCCAACGGGACGGCGTACTTCGGACGCGTCCGTTTGCATCACCCGGGACCCGGCGGACACAAAAATAGCCAGGGGTCTATTTGCGCCGAGGGGTATCCTAGTGGGCCGACACATTTTGTCCGTCCAGACCATTTTTTTTGAAATCTCCCAAAACAGCATAAACAAGCAAATTGCACCAAAATATGGCCATCGGATTGGCTCAAATTTAGGTCTCAAATAAGTCTAGCAGATTGTGCACATAGTACGACACAAAATATAGTCCAAAAGGGACACAACATAGCCATGATCAACAGATAAAGTTCACAATGAGGCCATGGTGCTTGACATGGGCGCGGCAGATTAGGCGTCTCACGCGCGGATTTCGGCAAGCCTCTTTAGGAACCAGGTCTTGGTGTCGTTGTCCATGATGGTCAAGTCGGCCAACATGATCCTTGTGTCCTTTACCTGGGTCTTGGCCTCGGCATTCATCCTTCTAGCCTCTATGTCAAGCCTTTTGGCCTCGACGTCCATCCTTTAGATTTCAATGGCCTCTTTGGTGAGGGTGAGGTAGATGGCAGCAGAGACCTCTTTTTCCAGATGCCTCTTCTCGTCCCTTTTGGCCAGGCGACTTGAGATTCGGCCATGATCTTCTCCAAGGCCTTGCTCAACGCAAGGGATGATGCCTCCCGGGTAAGATCCACCTTGATAGCCTTATGGCACCGGGGGGCGAGGTGGAAGGGCTTTATGCCCAGGATCGTCGTTTTCACCATTGACGACCAACGTGGTTGTCCCATTCTTGACAGCTTCATGGTAGGCTGCATAGCCAATTATCCACTTCGCCGTGTCCTTTAGCTTCTCCCAACAATGGACCATATAGAAGCCCTTCTTATGTGGCTATAGGGTTGTCTGGGGCGGTGGCTGGGAAGGTTTCCTCGAAATCCATGGCGGCTGCGGCGAGGAGGGCATCCATTGCAAGGGTCTAGAGTGTTAGCACCGCTCAACTTTGATTTTTTGGTGCTAACAGTGGCCTCTGGAGGGAATGTGAGCGGCATCCGAGCCACTGGCGTGTGAACGGCGGTCACTTGGCGCAGCCGCGGAGCGTCCGCCGAGACGCAAACTCGGTGCATATTTGGGACGCATATAGTTTATTGGCCTAGGAAACATGTTTATAAATTGCGAATTGACCATTTATTGGCCTAGGAAACATGTTCAGAAATTGAGAATTGCGAATTTCATTTATTGGCATAGGAAACATGTTCAGAAATTGCGAACTGACCATTTTTTTCACGAGCCGACGAAACGGGCCAGGCCTAATAACACGTGAGGAGTTTGTGTTCTGCATGTCAACTCAAGCAGGCCTGGGTGCTGATAGCCCAGGGAGTCCGGTCCATGCACCCAGCGTATGATCGGGAACCAAAGTGGCCAGGCCCAATAACACCTGACGATTTGCGCCTCCATTTCTCCCGTGGACCATGTGGACCCGGCACGCAGGCTTTAGTCCATCGTAGACCACTCGTGTGCACCGCTCTCCGTCCATCTTCCTCCTCTCCCGCTTCCCGGCAGCCCCGCGACGCCAGATGATAACGCCAAAACCCTAAACCCCCACCGCAACCCAATCCCTTCCCGCCGCCGCCGCCGCCGCCGCCGGAGCCGGAGCACCGTTCATGAGCCCCGCTGCCGTCGCCTCGCCCAGCGATGCACAAGATTGTCCCCCGAGCCGCCTCCTTCCTTGACGCCGCCGCGGCCCGGCCGCTGCTGCCCTCCTCCCCCATGCCCGCGCTCCGCCTGGCCGGTCCGCTCCTGGGCACGCGCTCCAACCCAATCGCTACCCGGCTACGCCCGCGGTCGTGGCCCCGCTGCGGCGGCGGCGGCGGCGCGGTCGCGAGGAGAGGGATCTGCTGCTCGGCCGAGGAAGCGGGGCGCGGGGACGATGCGAAGGAGGCAGATGGGGGTCGTATTTCGCCCGAGAGGAGGCAGAGAGGCCGGGGCGACGCGGCCACGGGGAGCGGGGAGCTGCTCGCCATTCCTGGGGTCGGGCCGCGGAACCAGAGGAAGCTCGTCGACAAGGGGTTCGATGGCGTCGCGCAGCTCAAGCAGCTCTATCGGGATAAGGTGAGCGCGGTCAGCTGTTCTGGATTGATTTGTTTCCGTTTTATTATCCTACCTCGCAAAATTGTAAGCAACTCGTATGCTTGGAACCTTCAGTAGTTCAGTCGATACTATGAACGGAAATTGCAACCTAGAATGGTAAGCAGATACCAATATGAACTTATCCCGACAGCTGCAGCTGCAAATGATGAACTGATTTTTAACTGAAGTGACTAATATGATTGCGCGTGCATTTTGCTATGCGATCCTCATTCAGAAATACTGAAGTTGGTGTACTGTGATTGCCTGCAATCCTCCTACTAATTTTGCAAGTTTCCATTATTCGCTCATCTTGATGACCAACTCAGCATCATAGAAACCTTGATGTAGATCCGCACTTCTTAGTAGTGATGACAGAGGATTGGTTAATGCACATTTGCTCCAGAAGGCACAGCAGCGATGCAATAGCACTGAAGTATGTCACTGTTTATGCTGCATCTCATGAGCTTCGGATATGCTGTCAATTTGGCATTGTTTGTAGTCTCACGTAGAATAGGTAAAATTCATCCACGTGTTTAGTACATAAAACACTAGTGGAAATTTCAAAAGTATTTTGTCATGTGCATGAAGTTATAATTCACATTTTTTCTGGAGAAAGTTAGAACACCACACTATATCTTCTCCTGCAAGATGATATAGTCTTACGGAACTATCATGGTGAAATTCAAAGAAACAAAACTAATACCTTTATGAGTTATCTTTTGGGTCTACTATATGCTACTTAGCTCATCCCGGCAATCCTTCCATATGAATATGTTGTTGCTTTTTCCACTGAAATTTCTGTTTATTTAATCTAACTTCAAAGCTGTGCTAACACTTTGCAATTATGTGCACTTTTTTGCAGTTCTTTGGCAAGTCTAATGAGAAAATGGTTGAATTCTTGCAAAGTTCAGTTGGCATCATACACAAGAACCATGCTGAGAGTATAACTGTGTTCATTAAAGAGAGCGTTGATGAGGAGGTGAAAGATACTGACACATCTAAGCCTTGCAGAAGTAAGAGGCTGACCTTTTGTGTTGAAGGGAATATCAGTGTTGGGAAATCTACTTTCCTTCAAAGAATAGCCAATGAGACTATCGAACTGCGTGACCTTGTGGAAATAGTACCTGAACCTGTTGGTAAGTGGCAGGATGTTGGTCCTGACCACTTTAACATACTTGATGCTTTCTATGCTGAACCGCAGAGGTATGCATACACTTTCCAGAATTACGTCTTTGTGACGAGGCTCATGCAAGAGAAGGAGTCTTCAAGTGGGATAAAGCCTCTCCGGCTGATGGAAAGAAGTGTTTTCAGTGATAGAATGGTAGGTCTATATTTTGCTGAAAAAACTAGGTCTGATTGAGGATCCAGACCTTGATGAGTTTTCACTTTTGCTCTATCTCACTGGCAGCATGTTTTCCTTTGTAACGAGTGCTCTTCTTTTCATTTTCCAGGTTTTTGTCCGTGCTGTTCATGAAGCTAAGTGGATGAACGAGATGGAAATCAGCATCTATGACTCCTGGTTCGACCCAGTTGTGTCATCTCTACCGGGTCTTATCCCTGATGGTTTTATTTATCTAAGAGCTAGCCCTGACACCTGCCACAAAAGAATGATGGTTCGGAAAAGAGCAGAGGAGGGTGGTGTTAGTCTTGATTACCTTCAAGGTTTGCACGAGAAACATGAAAGCTGGCTTCTTCCTTCCAAAGGACAAGGCTCCGGTTTGTTGTCAGTCAGTCAGCTTCCAATGCATATGGAGGGTTCCTTACATCCAGAAATACGAGATCGAGTCTTCTTCTTGGAAGGAGATCATATGCATTCTAGTATACAGAAGGTAACTTTCTCCTACCTTTTGTTTGCTTAAGAACGATCTTGTAAGGAGTTATTTGGTCACATGGTGATGCTTTTTCCCAATTAGGTACCTGCTCTGGTCCTTGACTGCGAAAACGACATTGATTTTAACAAGGATATTGAAGCTAAACAACAGTAAGTTTGCAAAGCCTTTGTATCTTTCAGATCATTTTTCAACATTTATTTATTTTCTTTTATTGTTAAGCAACATTTTAAGAAACTTAAATTCTTCGAGTTTAACCTTTGAAGCAATTGAATTACCAAAAAAATCGTTAACAGAGTTTAGGTAACCACATGAAAAACGAACTTTGTTCCAAAACTGTACTCATAACCTAGTCTTTCATGCTAGGCTCCCTACCTCACATCTGTTTATTTGTTCATTTCTTTGTGTTAGGGTCAAGTTCTCTTTCATGTCAACGAGAATATATGTGTACACATTTTAAGTAAAATATTCGCTAATTTCTATGTGCTTTCAATACATCTTTAATTTACTACTCCCTCTGATCCATAATAAATGTCAGGGTTTTAGTTCAAATTTGGGTCAAGTTCTCTGTCATGTCAACGAGAATGTGTGCAACTGTGTACACATTTTAAGTACAATATTCGCTGATTTCTATGTGCTCCTCGATACATCTTTAATTTACATGTTTTGTGCTTCACTACCTTATGTGACCCTTGTTCTGTACCGATTGATATCCTGCCTGCTAAATTGTTACCAAGTGAATTGTCTGAAAGCTAGATTTGGTTAGGATATGGACGGATAACACATATACCTCCACCTGTAAACTACCTGAACTGCTTATAGGTGGTTCTTTGCATACGACTTGCTCCAGTAATTCCTGTGAAATGCTTTTGTGACTAAGTCTAGCTTACTAAGTCTGTATTTACAAACCTGTAAGAAACAGTGTTTTGATGCGACTCCATACCTGGTTTGCTATCAATGCATCCTGGTTATTGCTTTGCTATTTCTTCCTTCTAATACTTGTGTAGTAATTTCAGATATATATCTGTTGACATTGGTGTATATTGTGGAGGTTTCATTAAATTACATGTCCTAGTTTTGCATTTGATCAAATTGCATGCCAGGAGCCTCCTGTCAGTATAATAGGGTGTGGCATTTAATCAAAGGCCAAATTAAGACTTGACATTTATGAAAATCTCACACATGATTGTTTCCAGCATCATGCAATATCTGTTTATAATATTATCACCCGAAGTCCTGAACACCCCATGTGCTCTTAAATTCCTTCAAAATCTTGCACCTGTTTGATGTTTCAATTTTTCCCATGAAGATATGCTCGGCAAGTTGCGGAGTTCTTTGAATTTGTGAAGAAAAAGAATGAATCTGCATCTTCGGAGACAAGTGGTGGTGCTAAGAGTATAAGCCAACAGATTGTGCTTCCTGGCGGAGGTGATTTGTGGGTCCCTAGACCTGGAGGCAGCCCTTTACCAAAATCTGCTCTAGAATCTCTTGAATCTAAATTTAGACGAGCGATGTCTTCCTTTTTCTCAAAGTAGGAGCAAACATCCCATATGCAACCATCATGTTCTGCCCACGATATGGTGTCTTATAAAATCTGCTTGGTTCATCTTCTGGATCTAAAAGTACGACCTCTTGACTGGCTACCGACCTTATAAAAATGTTGTATAATCCCAAAATGTAGGTTTCTATCTATAGTGCTAGCAGTGATGTACGATATAGTATCTAACTTTGTGTGCCTGTAAATTATGATCTGACTACTTGTTTCATGCATGGTACCAGTTAGTAGCATCAAAAAGTAAAATATATTGTGTCTATCTGCACTTTCACGTTGTTGCTTGTCTGCTCGGTACAAAAGTGTATTCAGTAAGTGTTTTTCAATATGAATCACATGATATTGCACCCATGATCTTGTCCATAGAAGTTCTATAGACGCCAAGGGTTCTTTTGAAGATACTGTCAGAACCCAAATATTTCAATTTTGTTGTAAGTTGTTCCTGATTTTGTTCGCCGCAGATCAACTAGATTTACAAATACATATCGACCTGAGCGAGCCTGAAATCTACCCAAATTGGGGTTCGAAGACTTTGAATTCAATAACTGATGTAGACATAGTTTTGGCGACATCGAGCTAGCATAATGGCTGGTACCAGGTGTGTTGGAGGGCAGGAAAATACAACGAACAACAGAGGAAACGAGCTTTGCTAGATTTGAAATGTGAACCTAGATTGACGGAGATCTCGGAAAGCAGAGGGGCAGGAGGGGATTGCTTTGCTATCCTCATTCTTTTGCTTGCTTGGTCTCCCTTGTCAGGGCCGTGAAGAGGAATGCTATGAAGGAAGTATTCTATGGTCGCGATTAAAACTGAAATAAATTGAACAAACGACCACCGACTCGCATATATGATACGGAGTAGTAGTAAAGACTATCGGACGACTGACGGGCAGCTTGTCGCAGTACTACGAGTCCTCATGCTGCTGGACAAGTTGAGTGGTGTGAGAAGGAACTGTGGAATTTCTACGTCCGTGCATGGACAGTGAACGGCGTGTTCCGTCCGCCAGTCCGGATCACCAGTTTTCGCAGAGTCGGCTGCACGCGCTTCCCGTTGCGCTTGGCTGTCTAGTCGGCTCGGTCGTTGCTTGTGACCGGAGATAAAAATCTACAGAGGCGGCAGTATCATAAGAGCATAAAGAGAGAGCTTCCTAGGGCGTGATCGGTGCTCGCATGGGTTTTTCCCTTTCTCGTGCAACTTAGCCCGCTAGTTACAGTATAAGTGGAAATTTGATTTGGACCAGTTTTGTACTATGATTGGTCGCAAACAATTTTATTTGGGTTCGGAGAGAGAAATGGAAGGCCATGCGATTGGTAGGTTGCACGGTAGAAAGTGTTGTGGCTAACTAAACTAGTTCAGTCTTAATTTCCTCCGTCTGCCTAACAATTCATTGATTCTATATATGGTCTAGATGAAAATTGTGCTTCTCGACATTGTGATTCCATTCATGCAACCGGTTCGTACTTTCAAAACGCCGTTTGTAGATCAAAGGAGGATTAAAATGATTTAGATTAGAACCAATATTACCTAATATGCTTGTATGCGTGGAGCCGCCAAGGGCGCCACTTTTTTCGCTCGACCAAGCTTGCAGGCCGAGAAACGGTGGAATCGAGTGTGCCTATCAGGCTAACTTTTGCCTACATCTAGCCTGCTTTAAGAAGCGTGTTGTGCATGCAATCTTTTCCTCCGTGACTTATCAAACGCCCGTCTTTAGACCCAGTGCACACGGGAAACGGGCTTGCGAGCAACCAATCACGTCCCTAGTCCTGAGTCTACACAAACATTTGATATTCTGAACACACGGGCATGTTTGGTTGCCTAGCTCATCTCTAAAATCTTGGCATGCACGCTTCTTAAAGCACCTTTTAACCTGCACAAAGAGGAACACCCAAATCGGCTGCTTCCAACGAGCTAAGCTTTGCCCGGTCGAAAAGGGAATTTTTTGCACCGAGCTCATGGGAAGGCGGAGACGGTGCGAGCTCGAGTGCGTCCCCGAAAGGTCTGCAGGAGAAATTGGAGCACGTCTCGCCAATTCACACCGCTATATATCACCGCTCGGCTCACCACGAAAAACCGCACCACCATCCCCCCCCCCCCCTCGAGCTTTCCGTCCAAGCAAGAAGGAGCTTCCTCAACGAGAAGGTAAGTGGTGCCATCTACCTCGGTCGTTTTAGGAAGGCGGCGACAAGTGTTCTTCCTCCTCTTCTCGAGCTCTTTGTTGCCTTCTCCACTTCTCCGATGACGGTGAGTAGAGCAAACCCTATATAATGTGGTCGATCTACCTCCTTTGTTATTGAGACCCATAAAAAGTCATTGCCGAAGCTCATGCATCTGCTGTGGGCGCTTGGCATGTGTTCTGTCGTGGTGGAGCAGGCTGAGAATGTTGTTGCCATCCTAACTAAGAGAAAGAAAATCAAGGATCATGTGTAGTGTGGTTGCAGGTTTTGGTGTTGACACTAGTGATGTTGGTGATGATGCTAGTAGGAAGAGGAAAAGGTCGCTCTTGGGAGATGATGATGTGATCGTTGTCTCTTCTATGACTATGGTCGTGAAAGCGGTGGCGGTCACCATCACCAGTGCTTCCCCTCCCGATGTGCACCTGGGCCTCTATGACGTCGTCATGGATGTCGGTGGGTTTAGCCTCGAGGCTTTGATGGTAGCTCGAAGTCACCTCTTCGACAACATGGCTTAGGGTAATGGCTTTGTTTGGATTGCTTAGGATCTTCCTGGCCAAGCACTACTACCTACAGTGCTCCATGGTGACGGTGCTGGTGGCGATGCATGCATGATGATGATGTTGGTTATAAATTTTGAAGTTGCCATGACTTGATGAAAACTTATGCCAAGACATGTATATTTTGTGAGGTGGTATATACTAACTTCACACATGATCGTGAACTTACAGTGGTAAGATTATGTAATAACCCAGAACATAGGAACATCGAAGCAAAAGGAGGGAAATTTTCATGCCTTATTGCAACTAAACCTAAGAGGGATCGAGGTCCTCTCTCAATTGCAATTAGGGTTAGGCAAGTTGAGTTATGAATTTTGATATGAACTCTTTTGTATCTTGTTGATTTTGGGAATTGATTTCATTTAACAAGTTAAATTGAATTTATAACTCAAAGAATAAACAATAAGCATTATTGAAAATGAAATATGAATTCATCATTCAAATACAAATCATAATTCAAATGACTTTGAATTGAAAATTTAAATATAAATATAACAAACATTTAAAATTGAATTATACATATACAAATGAGCTCATAGTTAAACCTTGAGCTTTATTGATATACATACACACATACATTGTCTTTACAATATTCTTGATACAAGAATTTAATGAAAATAAATAGAAACCAAAAAGAAGATTACATTATTTGATCCTAAACTAAAATACTAAATTTATGACTTGGAAGAAATGCTTCTGTAGTCATATTCACCTTCAAAACCTGCAAGCACAAAGAGAAATACTATACAGGGGTAAATAGAAAGTCAGTATTTAGTTTTGGAATGAACCAAGTGTCACAGACACTTGTGCTTGTCCAAAATCCTGGACAGCACAAGAATAAGATGGAGCAGACCAAACCTGAGCCTGTACAGGGGCTCAAGTTTCACCATTTGAGCCCACAACTCATGTGTTGTTGTGCAAGCAACAGCAAGGCAAGGCAAAGCCTAGTCACCAGGCCAAGCCAGGCTTGTGTGGCATGGCCAGAGAGAAGAAGTACCAGGGGTATAAAAAGAGTACAAACCCTAGAAATGGTGCACAGTCGACAGATAAACATTCACCAGGCAACCAGGGAGTGAAATAGGATAGAGTTCATCCTGTTCTTGCTCAAGAACAGCACCAACCATCACAGAACCCAACCAATCATCCAAACCCACCAACCAATCAGCCAGATAGCATGGTGACCTAAGGAGGAGATCAACCTGGAGCTAGGAGGTGAAGGGCTATGAACATAAACCAACCAGAAGCACTGCATCAACACAATATTTCTTTCTAGGAGCTGGAACAAGGTATACCAAGTTCCTGGAATGGATCCAATCCATTATTTATGCATGACACAGGTCATGGGATTGAGCAGATGCTCAAGGGGTGATCATCACTTGGCTTTACCAAGGATCACTGGCAGAAGAGGAAACCACTAGAGCTAGAATCATCCAGATACAAATCCTGTGCATATAAACTAGAATACATGCACAGATGTGCACACAAGCAAGCACACATGCACAGATAGCACCAGTAGATGAATTACTAGGAATAGCAGTTACCAAGAACCACCCAGTGAAACCTAAGCAAGTAACCATCAGGAAACCCTAGATTTTCTTCACAGGCAAGCATAATGGCTTTCATATTAATTATGATTCCCAATTATGCAAGCAAAGATGAGTAGCCAACCAGATATAGCCAACTGTGTGAGCAACCAGTCAGTAGCCATGCTACTGAGGTCACATCAAACACAAATACATCCAATTGAATCAAAACATTAAGTCATCATGATCCAGTAATGGATTCAGACTTCATTCATTTCCAAATGATCTTGGAAATATCAATTCATGCTTATCAAGTCATCTAATCAACACTGCATAAGCAGTTAATCAATAATTAATCCATCCAGGCATGAATACATCACAAATCCATGCACTAATCATACAGTAGCATTACTGTGAGGCAACAATAGCATGCACTATTGCATCCTGGCCACTGGATCAAGTCCAGGGAGCCATGGATGGTAGCAGCACACACACCCAGAACCATAGACATGCATGAGTAGCAACATCAGCAAGCAAACCATCCATTTAGCAAAGGAATCCATCAGTAACTAGCCACTAGCATTTAATTGATCAAATGGATCAATTAGAGCAAGCACAAGGTATATCATAGCATCAGAGAACCGCAGTGATCCAAGAAATGGATCAACTGAAGCCTACACAGAGCATGGGTGAGCATCACTGACACCACAAGTGCCAGTGAAGCAAACCTAGGCCAAATAGCAATTCATTGAGCATAGGAATAAACCAGTAAGCACATGAACAAGCCAGTAAGCATATGAGCAAGACCATTAGGTATATACATAAGGACCAGTGACCAATTGCACAGTATATATGCATGAATCCATGGAGTAAGCACAGCACAGAGAGCCAGTAGGCATAGGAATGGCATCAGAAGGCATATGATAGAACATAGCATGCGCAGTAGCATCACAGCACAGCACAGGCAAGCAAGAGCAGCAGCAGAGCAACACAGCAGCAACGCAGCAGCATACGCAGTAGAGCTCTAGGCATAGATCGAGCATGGATAGGGAGATTAGAGAAGGAAGGAGAAGCAGGGAGGTGTACCTGGTGGCGTAGGAGGCGGCAGCAATGGTGGCACGGTGGCACAGGCCGGCCACGGCGATGCCAAACCGCAGCCAAGCCCGTGCCAGGCCACACACGGCACCAGAGTAGGCGGCGAACACCCAGGAGTAGCGAGGAAGAGCACATCGGCGGAGATCACCGCGGATCCATCGGCGTCTGCGAGCGTCGCACACGCGCATGAGCAGACGGGGACGAGATCGACGGATCTACGCGGATGAGCAGACGCGCCGTCGCACGCTGAGTCGTTTGAGCACCACGGCATGCCCTGGTTCGGCCGGAGTTGGCCGGAGCACGGCGGCGACGAGGTCAGCACACGAATCGCCTCGGGAGATTAGGGTTCGAGCGAGAGAGAAGTGAGCGAGTGAGTGAGAGAGGTGGGCCAAGTCGGTTCCCATCGAACCGATTTGGACAGGCCTTAACGGGCTGTCCAAATGGGCCAACTAAGTGGGCTGGCCCAATTGGGCCAGGGGTCTTTTAGTCTTTTCCAGTTTTAAAATAACCCTAGAATTTCACCAAATTTTAAATAATAAAATATACCTCTAAAAATCCAATAAAAATTGGATTAGTGAATGAAAAATTATTCTTAACAAGAATAAAATAAGAAATATAATTTTTTAAAAAAATTCAAATTTTGGAATATTTTAATTTAAATTAAAACTTGGAATTTTAATTTGTAATTTTCCTTGGATTTAAAAATCAAGGAAAGATTTCAAATGAATTCAAATATTGGTTTTCAAATATTTTCAAAAGAATATTCTATTATTCCAAGTCATTTCCTTTAAGAAAAATATTCTATTAATCCTATTTCTTTTATTTCTAAAATAAAAGAAAAATTCTATTATTTCAAATTATATTTGAAATAAGTATTTTCCAAAAGGAAAATTCTATTACTTTTAAATTCTTTTCTTTATAAAAGAAAATGATATTAGTGACTTCAAAGTAAATACAAATTACCGCCAAAGGCATGAATTCTTAACTTAACCCTAAATCTTAATAAATATGTTGGGGTAAGGGATTTAACAAAATAATACATCCATGCATGCATCATTTGGATTTTATAACATTGTCCTTACCGGACAATGATGCTTCTTTACAGAACCAGAGGTCTAGGTTCCATCCACTGCATTGAACTGCACTATCTCGCAGTCCACAGGCAAATTCCCCCTTGCTCATGTCAACTTGATTATTTTCTATCAATTTACCGCAAATCTATATACTTATCATTCCTGCATTGAAAATGAAATGTTACTTTTACAATTATGAATATGACTATGTGGTTGGCAATAGAACCATGGTATGTGTTGACATGGTGGAGGTTCCATTGCAAGGGTTCTATTTATTTAGGACTAATCACCAATACCGTCTAGTGATTCTAGCGCCGTACATTTCGCGTTAACCATAAGATCTATAATGGCTCTGGGGAAGCCAGCTGTATCTTTTCCCTCTCGCATGCCAACGGACTAGTGATAAGGGTTGCCTGTATCGGTCTATCTTTGGTAAAGGTGGAGACATGTGGTCCGTCACGGTCTATTATTAGATACAGGAGAAGGCAGACTTATTAAAGGTCTATGAAGGATTGTAAGGGTTGTTCGGGTCGGTCTATCTATGGTGTATAGGACAGGGCATATGAAGTGTTCGGAACGGTCTATCTTAATGGTAAAGGTGAGAACAAATGCCTGGATCGGTCTCTCCATAGATAAAGGGCAGGGCAGACTTACAAAAGGGTGGGTCTGCGGGGTCGCGGAGAAGGCGGTGTGGGCTTGGATCTTATTTCCTGGCCTCACACCAAGGAAGTGTGGATGGGGACAAGTTCCTGCGGCTGGCAAAAAGGATAAGGTCTCTTATGGGAAAAGTAACGCACCTCTGCAGAGTGTATAAAAACTGTGCCTTGTCACTCCCAGTTCCGGGAAGGGAACTACGAACGCGGCAGGAAAGGAACTCCGTGAAGTTCTGATCAACCTGTGAAGACTGGCGGGCATAGTTTTCAGAATAAAATCAACCTTTTTAAGAAATGTTTTCGAAACATGCATTGACCTGAGATTTCCTGATCAACGGTCGTAGCTAGTGCATCAAACACCTTTTTCTCTTTTGAACTTGCTGAGTACCTTTGTACTCACTTTATTTCGACACCCTTGCTAAACTGTGATATGGAAGTGGAGGCCAACGACGGAGCGCCGGAAGGAGGCTACGAGCTGGTCTTTGAAGAACCTGATCTGTCCGGAGGAGTGGAAGGCGTAGACTATGGGATAGTCTACGAGCCTGACAACAATGAGATGGAGGAGTAGTGACATACCTTAGTATCATAGAGCCGAGCAGCGTAGAACTTACCTAAATAAGTTGCTGAGCTCAGTTTGCTAGTTATGCTGGTTTTTGTAATAACTTTAGTAGGATCTTAGGGTGTTCTCATCGGACCTGTGAGAATACCAACTTGTTAAGTCTGTGATTGTAATAATAGATCGAGTGTTATGACCTGCAATGTTTCTGTTGTACCACTCCGAGGGATGCGATATTTGTGAAGAAGTCCCTTCATGAAGATCATATCAACGACTTGTATACTACAACATGCAGTGGTATGCTGGGTCACCGCAGATTACACCATATTTTAATGTGGTGATAGGATGACACCATAGTAGTTGTTGTGATCTTTAGGATCACAGTGGCTGGTAGATTGAACTTATGATGGTTTTGCCTATATGACTCATGCATGCTTATGATGCTTATGTTGAATAGCTTGTGTTCTAAACTTGATTTATCTACTTATGTTCCTTTTCTTGCGTACACATTATGTATTCGTAGAATTATAATGGTGCATATTATACTAGGGGAAGGTTCAAGGAGTCTATAATTCATGGGAGGGCGTACATTATGTCTTCATAGAAACACATGTGGTACGTGGTGTACTAGGGGAAGGTTCCAGAGGATTCTATAATTCATGGGAGGGCGTACATTATATCTTCGTAGAAATACATGTGGTACATGGTGTACTAGGGGAAGGTTCTAGGAGTCTATAATTCATGGGAGGATTGCAGTGAACAAGTTACAAGTGGTTACGAGCACAACATTCATACATGGTATAAAACTAGCGAGGAGCCAGAAAAAGCTTAAACGGAGATTTTAGCGCAATAGAGGAGCAACTATGTCTCTTCGAAGGTGTAGCTTAGGGGCTAGGTTGTAGGCTCAAGGACTTCATAGAGGTGCAAGGTTACCATATCGTGTCTTATGCGGGCAACCAAACGCAAACATTTTGCATGAGCCCAGCTCAAAAGCATAAAATGTGGGCAACCAAACAAATGGGGTAAAAACGGCGCCCTCATGCAGCCAAGGATTTTGTGGGCAACCAAATAAGTTGCAAAAACAACTCCCTGTCGCGTTTTACCTTATGCAGTCTCTATCGGACCAAATGTAAAAATCAAGAAAAGCCCATGCAAGCAACCAAGCACACTAGTAGAAAAACGGTCATCTATACCGGTTCCAGAGGGCCATTCGTACCGGTTTTGCAACCGGTACAAATTATTCGGCACTAAAGCCCCCCCCCCTTTCGTACCGGTTGCTTACGAACCGGTATAAAACGGGCCTCCACGTGGGCCACCAGGAGAGCTCAGGGCTGAGGATCTTTGGTACCGGTTGGTAATACGAACCGGTACCAAAGGTTCCCCCCGCGGCAGGGAATTTTCCCAAATCTCTGCCGCGGCAGAGAATTGGCTTTTTAGGGTTTTGGAGAGGTTTAGGGATATCGGTTTGATTCATATCGCGTCGATGCACCAGAAACGCGTTTGGGTTTAGGTAGTACATGAAGATCAAGATGATGCATAGCAAGTTGGTGCATATAATATAACACACATGTTATTGCATGAGATCGCAAATTAAGTAGCACTATGCATGAAGATCGATCTTCATGCATAGTGGTGCTCTCCGAGGCGTACTCTATATATGTCTATTACATGTAGCATAGTGGTACTCTTCGAGTCAACGATATATGTAACATGTACATCTTCATTCATTGTGGTGCTCTGCGAGTGGTGGTATGACGTCCCGAAGGAAAAATCCCGCCAATTCCTCGCCTATTGCTATGAAGCGGTCATCGATTGAGAGCTTGTTCCGCTTTCTTGCCAACTATAAAAGAATAAGATACAAATGAATACATGAAACAACTATTACTGAAACTCGGCACAACTTATGATAACAAAACAAATTTGTGAAGATTGTTTTTGTACCTCTTTATTTCTCTCATTATTCGTTCTCTCGTTGACAATTCTGCGGATGAACTCGCAAACGAAGAATCCACAGAGATCGGTCCCCGGAGGTTGTTGCGGGCATTTCTTTACAAGAATATAATTCAATCAAACAATAGTCAAGTATGATAATTGAAAGGTGTGTGGACCTAGGTAGTACTACTTACTTTCGCACGCCATCGCAGCTTCGGTGGCCATTCACGGGACGTATCTTCCTTGATGAAAGTTTGCCATACGCTGCTCGACAAAAGAAAATGCATAAAAGAGTCATCAATTAGTTCAAAGCAGGAAATTAACGAAACAAACCGATAAGAATTCAAATTACCTTCGAGCATTAAAAAACAAGACACGTATAGATCCTTTTCTTTGGTTAGTGAGTCCAAGACTTCAACTTCTCCAATTTCCAAATTGATGACGAGAAGAATAAAGTGAAACCTACGCACGTTTCAATATGTAGTCATTAGTTAAAATTTTGACATACGGTGAGCAAAATATAATGTGTTATAAGACAAGTAAGACTCACTCGAAGTTGTAAGGCCAAAGTATTAGCTTTTTGTCACGTTGTCGCTTCAAAAACCTTAGCAAAGTCTGCGGTGTATCCTTGTTATAGAGGGGATCATCTATGGTTTTGACATGCATTGTGTTCGGGTCAATGAACCCAATGTCTGTGATATCGTCCCTTTTGCATTCGAGCATCTTCGATCTGCATAATATAGCGCACAAAAGATTATAATCTGCGAGACAATGAACGACTTCTCAAATTAAATAAATAAATCACTTACAGACAATAGCAATCGATGATTGATTTGTCGAGGGCCCGGAGATTGTATAACCGAAAGAGTTCGGCGAAGTCAACGTTCACACGGTACTCCTGGAAGTAGTGCTCTTCCCTAACTCGCACCATGATAGTCTCGATCCCTTCCTTTGAGGCCTTAAGGTACCACGAATGCAAGTTACGCATACATGTTGGTACCTTCCTGAGATTCTCGACCAAATCTTTCCCTTGAACAAACTGATATGCTCGTTCAGCTAAGGCGTAATCAGTTGCGTCTTGTCGAGAACTTTGAACGGTCTTCCCGTCAAACACCTTGAGAGGGGCGACCGATTGAACGGGTTGTTGTCCGAGCTGGTAGACACCGTGTATCCCTTTTATCTCCCCGATACCCGATTTAACGGGTTTTGTCGCCTCGATCATCTTGTCATACGACCTTTCAATAGAACGCGCATAGTCGGATGGCGGCGATGGTACAGGTCATATAGATTGTCAACGGTACGCACAACTTTCTCCCGATCTAGTGTCTTCTCGAAAGGTATCTCTGGCAGTTTCTGTGCTAAAAATTTCTTCACCTCGGCCTTATCGGCCTCAGCGTTTTCCTCTGGAGTTTTTTCCCTTGGTATCTTCTGGGGAGGCGGCAGTTGTTTCTCCTTTCTAGCTTTCTTGCTAGGCGGCGTACCGTTCCGCTTTACGGACGCCGTCTTACGCGGAGGATCTCGAGATGGTGGACTCACGCTGGGGTCCCTCTCGGGTAGGTGTGGACTTGGCTGCTCACCAGGACTGCCACCAGAGGAGTCGATGGCATTTGCTGCTCATGTGTAGGAGTCGGTGGCCTTTGCAAAAGGACGACGTACTTCTTCGGCCATAGGGCGAAACCGTGCTTGACATCGCCCGGTGTCCTCTCATCTTCACCTCTAGGAATATCAAGCTCCACTTTTTCAAACCCCGAAACAACTTCATCCACCCCGACACGAACACAACCAGGTGGAATGGGCATATGATGGTGCATTGCTCCATCTTCACTTGGGTACACATAGCCGACCGCCACCTTAACGTACGCGGTCCTGATTAACATATGTAGCTCGCAATCTGTCTTCTCCGTGACATAATCCACGGGGTAGCTTCCTCCACATCCGTCAAGATGCGAGGAACCGACACGCTTCTTCGCCGAGATGGGGCAGCATCGGCTTGTGGATCCCGTAGAAACAACGGCTGATCGGGTGCCCTCTCGATTTCTCTCAAGAGCCTCCACCCTAGATAACAACTCCGTTACAATGTCGGCGTCCTTCTTCTTCTTTTCGCGAACGGCTTCTATAAGTGTCAGCGCTGTCCGGCCACGCTTCCTTCATGGTGAGACACAGGCGAGCTCGTACCCGTCCAACATGTTCGGGGTTCCCCGTAGCGAGTGTCGGCTCGTCATTCTCTCGATCGGGAATGTACTCTCCCTTTACGACCTTTTCAATTGCATCTACAAGCTTCGGTACAATTGCCTCAATTTTTTCCTTCCATTTTCCCTTCGCAACGATCAACCCTGTCTTTGGGTCCAACCACGCCCCATGAGCGAACAACTGCAACTTGGACCGTTCGGGCCAGTCCCATGTCTGTGGAGTGATTCCATGATCCATCGGTTTATTCTCAAACGCTGTCCACTTCGGAATGGCACTCTTGTAGCCACCGACCCCAAATGATGCGGAAGTTTCTTCTTTGCAGCATTTTCGGTATTTTTCTTCGATCGGGACACAAACTTAGACGATTTCTTATACTCCTTAAATGCGGCCCGGTGATCTTTTATCTTCACTAGATTATCATCGAATCTTTGGATCTTCATTCTTATATTTGTCCCATAAATTTTTATTGAAGCTCTGTAATTGTATGGACATCTTCTTCCATGTCCATTACTTGACTTTATCCTTCGGCCTTCCGTCATGTCTTCCGGTAGGCTGAACTTTGTCGATGGCGTTTCCCAAAGAAATTTTTTCATCTTTGTCGTTGACATAAGTAGCACCACTCTCCGGGTTCTTCGGCTTATGCCACTCTTGAATGCTGATCGGTACATGGTCCCTAACAATAACTCCGGATTGACTTGTAAATTTGCGGCAAAACTCCTTGGGCTCCACTGGTTCACCATTAGCCTTGAATGCCGTGAGGGCTAACCTGCCCTCGCCCTTTAGCACCCGCGTCGGGCCTCGTTTTGTTCTAACAGACTTGCTCGATGATCCAGAAGGCTAAAAGAAAAATTATTCGTTAATAAGTGCAATACAAATAAATGAATGCATCTAGGGATGAACACGGACTAATTGATACATAGATATACACCTCGCCGGAGTTTGTGATGGACACTTCATTGTCTTTTCTAACTTGTTCAGACTCAAGTCCCTCGCCAAAATCATTCAGAAAGTCGGCGTACTCGTTGTCATCTCCATCGTCGGGTTCCGGACCACGGGCACTCTCATAGATCAATCGCTGCACCGCTTCTTCCCCCTCCTCATCTCGGACGAAGGTGCCGTCCTCCATACCTCAATGTCACTGCAAAATTAAGAAAGCAATTGTATTTCATTCATCATGTAATGATCATATAACAGATTGCTAGATGGATAACAATTGAAATGAAGAAAGCAAAAAAACCCTAACCCTAACACTCGGCGCTCCTCCTCTCGCTCTTCTCTCTTTTTCTCGACCCTAACCCTAACACTCGGCGCTCTTCCTCTCGCTCTTCTCTCTTTTTCTCGACCCTAACCCTAACACTCGGCGCTCTTCCTCTCGCTCTTCTCTCTTTTTCTCGACCCTAACCCTAACACTCGCCGCTCTTCCTCTCGCTCTTCTCTCTTTTTCTCGACCCTAACCCTAACACTCGGCGCTCCTCCTCTCGCTCTTCTCTCTTTTTCTCGACCCTAACCCTAACACTCGGCGCTCTTCCTCTCGCTCTTCTCTCTATTGATGCATAAAAGGGAAAGCTTCAAAGTTACCCATTGAAAACTTGATTTTTTCTCCGCCTAAAATTTTAAAATATGATTAATAATCAAAATCCCTATTTGAAATTTGAACTTCATCAAAATTGGAAAGTAACTGTGTCATTGTGTCATTCTTTCTATGCAAAATTGGAAACAAAATTCGAATGCCTGGCTCTCCTTCACGGCCGGCCCGGCGCCCTGGCACACCCTCACCGCCGTCGGCTGCTCTGGCACACGGCGCACACCGCGGGCGCCGCGCTCACGGCCATCTTCCAGGGCCGCCATCGGGCCGGACTTGTCTTGCCTCGCCTCCAAGCCCGACAAATAGAACACTTTGCTCTGTTTCCCTACATCTCTTATGCACTAAGGCAAGAAGTGACAATATTTACAGCCGAGAGAGCCCGAGAAGTTGGCTCCAGCTTTGACACGAATCTGGTCTACATGCACAACGCCGCCAGCCTTTCCCCAGAGCGCCACTGTGCGCCTGCAGCGCCGCAGGCCGCAGCCTTTCCCTTTGTCCCCTCGCCGCTCTCGGAATTCTTGGGACAAAAGTAAAACGGACCCAAGCGAAAGAAAACTACAGACGTGGCTCGGTCACCCAGCGTTCATCATTACCGCAATCTGCAGGCTAGTACTCCGTATATCAATATGATCAGCCGATTCAAAATGTTCTCCATTGAACGATGAGAATCAAATTCATGCCTTTCCTTGTTTCAAAAATAATCAAATCATGCCATTTCGGATGATCAGTGCAAGCACATGGTCGATCACAATTCACAAACAAGGAGTGCGGTGACAACGCTTCAACGCTCCTATACCACAACAGCGGTCAGCGGAATCGAAATAAACATCAATTCCATGCTTCCAAAAATGGGCGAGAGGAAGTTTACGATCGATGGGAACAAAACAAGGATTATAATGACACTGTTCAGCCGGTGAATGCAACAACGATTTGCCATACTACTAAGTAGTAACTGCATGCTGAATACTGCAGAAGCTTGGCACTGATACAAGCAAGGATATCACAAATTGAGACAAGCATCATAAGGAGTCGCGTTACACGATCTACTTGAAGCAAATGACAAACACCAACACATGTAGCAGGAATGGAACAAAATCTAATGGACCCGTATCTACAATTAGCGCTTGGTACCACGGCAATTCTTCACCAACTGAGCTCCAGAAAGAACAAACGACGATCAATCGAGATCCACGGGTACAAAAGCACACTCCCAGCTAATATGCTAACCTCCGATTAATCAAGAAACACTCGCGGTCACAGCTCCCCAAACAGATCACGCGGACGCCAACGCAAAACGGGAAAGAAGCTCGGCCGGTCGATCTCGAGCGAGTCACCGGGGAGCGCGGAGAGGAGGTTCAGGTTGAGGTGGTGGTGGTGGGCCTGCGCCACCGGCACGTACGCCGCCTGCGCCTCCGGCGGCGAGAAGCCCCACACGTCCTGCCCGCGGCGCCGCCTGCAACGCCGCCGCGTCGTGCTCCTGCTCCTGCTCCTGCTCGCGCGGCCGCTTGCCGAGGAGCTCCTGCATCGACTACGCGCCGCGCGCTCACCACCTCACCCCTGCCGTCGAACACCTTGCCGTCGAACACCTTGCGGGCGGCGATGAGGGTGGCGGAAAAAAGAGGAGAGGGCCGGGGAGGTACCTGCGGGCGGCGGCGTCTGCGTCGGCGGTGGCGGCTGCGTCTCTGCGGCGGCTTCGTCGGCGGCGGCGTGGGTGCGTCGGCGGCGTGGGTGCGTCGGCGTCGTCGACGGCGTCGGGGCTCTGCTTCGTCGCGCGGGGAAAGAAGAAGATTTGGGGATTTCGTAAGGCGCGGCTAAGGTTAAACGAGGGCGATGGGCCTTTAGTACCGGTTGGTACCACCAACCGGTACGAAGATCTTTCGTACCGGTTGGTGGTACCAACCGGTACTAAAGGGTTTTTTTTTGTTTTCTTTTTTCTTTTCTTGTTTTCTTTTCTTTTCTTGTTTCTTTTTTCTTTTCTTGTTTTCTTCTTTCTTTTCTGTTTCTTTTTCCTTTTATTTTGTGTTTCTTTTCTTTTCTTCTCATTTTCTATTTCTTTTCATTTTCTATTTCTTTTCTTTTCATTTTCTATTTCTTTTCATTTTCTATTTCTTTTCTTTTCATTTTCGTTCCCCTTTCTTTTGTGTTTCTTTTCTTTTATATTTCTTTTCTATTTATTTTGTTTTATGTTTCTTCTTTCTTTTCTTTTATGTTTTTTTCTTTTCTATTTATTTTTTTCTATTGCTTTTGTTTTTCATTTCTATTTCTTTTCTATTTCTTTTCTCTATTCTATTTCTTTTCTTTACTCTCGCCACGACGCCGTCCGCACAGAAAACTTTCCCGCCCCGACGTCGCGCGGGAAACTTTCCGGCCACGACGCCGCGCGGGAAAAGAAAGGGCGGGAATGAAATTTTATTACGATTGAACTCGAATTAAAAGTACATAGCTTAACTGAAAATTAATGATACATGACCAAATTCTACCGGGGAGTCATTCGGTCATACTCCGCCTAGCCCCGTAGTACTCGCCACCGTAGTCGTCGTAGTCGCCGTCATCATCGTCGGCTGGCATCGGGGTCGCGGTACTCGAACGTCGGCGGGTGAGCACGCGTGGGCTGGGACCGAGGGTAGCGCAGCGGGGGCCACGGTAGGCCATGACGCCCTGGAGAGTCCGGCCGCGCCACAACAGCCCACGGCCGGCCTCGTTGAAGTGCGGAGGACGCGGGCCGCCCACCTCGTCACTCGCACGCGCCCTCTCACGCCCAAGGATGACGAATCTTTCCCAAGTCGGGCTGTAGTCGGGATGCCACCGGGGATTCCTCCGCTGCTCACGGCGTGAGCTCGAAGTAGTAGTGGTTCGTGATGGCCATCTCGCGCGCCACACCTAGAGGGACCGGAGGGACCGGTACGCCTCCGACGCTTAGCAACCAGCCGGTCGGGACGCGGTAGCCCGGCGGGCGAGGGGTAGTTCGAGGCGCAAGCGCCTCCGCCTCCCCGAGGGGTTAGAGATGCGATGGAAGCCATGGGAGAGAATGATGAGGTTTGCAGATATGAGTCTAGATGTGATATGTAAATGGTGGCCAAGCCTACATATATATAGTGAAAAAATGGCGGGAAGACAGAGGCGGGAACCGGTGGAAAGCGCGGGAAGAAAATAGGCGGGAAGACAGATCGAGGCAAACCTTTAGTACCGGTTGGTGGGTGCAACCGGTACTAAAGCTGTCGGCGGGATAAGGACGCCCTGCTCGATGAGATAAAGTATGTAGCGCACGACGCCCTGTCGGTGGGATAAGGACGCGTGGGTAACCTTTAGTACCGGTTGGTGGGTGCAACCGGTACTAAAGCTGTCTGCAGATAAGGACGCGTGGGTAACCTTTAGTACCGGTTGGTGGGTGCAACCGGTACTAAAGTCGCTCGGCAGGATAAGGACGCCCGCTCGATGAGATAAAGTATGTAGCGCACGACGCTCTGTCGGTGGGATAAGGACGCGTGGGTAACCTTTAGTACCGGTTCGTGTCTACAACCGGTACTAAAGCTGTCGGCAGGATAAGGACGCTCTGCCTATAAAAGGAGCATCGATACACCATGGGAAGCAGCTCAACAAGCCAACATGGATGGAGAGTTTCATCACCATGGATGGAGGAAAGGGTTGGGAAATCTCCCGTGGCGGAACTTGTCGAAGATGCCCTTGGTGCACACGCCCTATGGCATCTTCGGAAGTTCCGCCTCGGAAAAATTTCCCTGCAAGCCCGTGGAAGACTCCATCTCCTCTAACAAATGTTGGGGAAAGGGTTGGGAAATCTCCCGTGGCGGAACTTGTCGAAGATGCCCTTGGTGCACACGCCCTATGGCATCTTCGGAAGTTCCGCCTCGGAATTTTTTTCCTGCAAGCCCGTGGAAGACTCCATCTCCTCTAACAATGTTGCGGAAAGGGTTGGGAAATCTCCGTGGCGGAACTTCTCGAATATGCCCTTGGTGCACATGCCCTATATATGCCATATTCGGACGTTCCGCCTCGGAATATATACCCCGCAAGCCCGTGGAAGCCTCCAACTCCTCAACCACTGTTGCGGAAAGGGTTGGGAAATCTCCCGTGGCGGAACTTCTCGAATATGCCCTTGGTGCACATGCCCTATATATGGCATATTCGGAAGTTCCGCCTCGAAAAATTTCCCTGCAAGCCCGCGTGACTTAACTAGTAAAACAAGCCAACCATCTCCATTGTTAATATCTTACATACAAGAACATCATTACACAAATGTGATTTCCATTTTGATATACACAATTTATGATCCCTATATGTAGCTAGCTAGTCTTCGAGTTTTCTTCGCTCGTTTCCCTTTCTTCTTACAAGACGCAACCATGGACAATCTTCATTGTTTAAGATGATGCTTGGGTCAATTTTTACCTTGAAGGGTGGAATATCGTCAAACTTATTATAATCTTCGACATGTCCGTCTTGTCCTCTACTCCCACGATGTTTCTTTTTCTGAAAGAACTATGTGCCGCTTTGGCTCATCGTATGATGTGTCCTCTTGCCTTTCTTTCCTTTTTTTCGGTTTGCTAGACATATCCTTCACATAAAAAACCTGAGCCACTTCACCGGCTAGGACGAATGGTTCGGTGTCGTACCCAAGATTCTTGAAATCCACCGTAGTCATTCCGCATCGCGGGTCTACTCGTACCCGTCTTTCAGGTTGAACCATTTACACCGGAACAAAGGGACCTTGAAATTAGGTCCATAGTCAAGTTCCCATATCTCCTCTATGTACCCATAATATGTGACCTTGTTCCCATTGCCATCTTCTCGCATCAAAGCGGACACCACTGTTTTGGTTGGTGCTCTTTTTGTCTTGGGCGAAAGTGTAAAATGTGTTCCCATTAATCTCGTACCCTTGAAAAGTCGATATAGTAGAAGATGGTTGCTTGGCCAACAAGTACAGCTGCTCGTCATCGGTGACATTCATGAGACGTGTTTGCAACCAACCGCCGAAAGTCTTCATGTGTTCTCCATCAATCCAATCTTCACGTTGCTCCGGGTATTTAGAGCGTAAGATCTCCTTGTGTTCCTCTTTGTACGGAGCCACCAAGATGGAATTAAGTAGAACTGTGTAGTGTGCTTGAGTGAAAGAATGTCCGTCCATACACGTTGCTGATTTCTTTCCTAGCGTGCCTTTTCCACGCAGTCTCCCTCATAGCGCGATTCGGGAACACCGATCGGCTTAAGGTCAGGAATAAAGTCAACACAAAACTCAATGACCTCCTCTGTTCCATAGCCCTTGGAGATGCTTCCTTCGGCCTAGCACGGTTATGAACGTACTTCTTTAAGACTCCCATGAATCTCTCAAAGGGGAACATGTTGTGTAGAAATACAGACCGAGAACGCCAATCTCTTCGACCGGGTGAACTAGGAGATGTGTCATAATATTGAAGAAGGATGGTGGGAACACCAACTCGAAGCCGACTAGACATTGGACCACATCCTTCGTAAATTTTGTAGAGTAAGTGGATTGATCACCTTCGAGAAATTGCATTGAGGAACGCACATAGCTTCACAATGGGTACTCGAACATTTTCCGGCAGAAGCCCCTCAATGCAACCGGAAGTAATTGTGTCATAATCACGTGGCAGTCATGAGACTTTAGGTTTTGAAACTTTTTCTCCGACATGTTTATTATTCCCTTTATATTCGACGAGAAGCCGAGACGGGACCTTGATGCTACTCGGGACTTCAAAAAGATCTCCTTCTCCTCTTTGGTAAGAGCATAGCTGGCGGGACCTTGATACTTCTCTGGATTCGGGTTGTGTCCTTCGTGGATACTTTGCTGGTCCTACCGTGCATCCGGTGTATCTTTTGTCTTCCCATCCACGCCCAAGAAGTTTAGCAGGTTCACGCAAAGATTTTTCGTCACGTGCATCACGTCGATTGCAGAGTGAACCTCTAAGAATTTCCGTAGGGTAGCTCCCAAAATATCGACTTCTTCTTCCACATGGGTACGTGTCCGTCAACATCATGCGGAACAGATTGTCCGCCGGGACCCTTTCCAAAGATCACTTCTAAATCCTTGACCATATCATATATAACTTCCCCATTAGGGCGGGTAGGCTTGGTTCGGTTATCCGCCTCACCTCCGAAATGCTTTCCTCTCTTTCTTACGTGATGTTGTTTTGGAAGAAATCGACGATGCCCCGGTACACATTCTTGTTTCCCAAATAAATACTATCGGTCTCACCTAAACAAAGTGTGTGCATGCATTGTATCCCTTGTTTGACTGCCCTGAAATGTTACCAAGAGCAGGCCAATCATTGATGGTTACAAATAACAACGCTCGTAGGTTAAATTCCTTTTGTTCGTGCTCATCCCACACAGGTACACCTTCGTCACGCCACAACTCTAAAAGTTCTTCAACCAATGGCCTCGGGTACACATCAATGTCGTTGCCGGGTTGCTTCGGGCCCTGGATGAGCACCGGCATCATAATGAACTTCCGCTTCATGCACAACCAAGGAGGAAGGTTATAGATACATAGAGTCACCGGCCAGGTGCTATGATCGGAGCTCTGCTCCCGAAAGGATTAAAGCCATACGTACTTAGACCAAATCTTAAGTTCCTTGCGTCATCTGAAAATGACTTGAACTCTCTGTCGATTTTTCTCCACCGCGACCCGTCGGCGGGGTGTCTCAAAGCATCACATCTTTCTTACGGTCCTCTTTGTGCCATCGCAACAACTTGGCATGCTCTTTGTTCTGGAACAAACGTTTCAACCGTGGTATTATAGGAGCATACCACATCACCTTCGCAGAACCCTCTTCCTGGGGTGGACTCACCCTCAACATCGCCGGGGTCATCTCGCCTTTGATCTTATACCTCAATGCACTACATACCGGGCATGCATTCAAATTCTCGTACTCCCGCGGTAGAGGATGCGATCATTGATGCATGCATGTATCTTTTGCACCTCTAATCCTAGAGGGCAGACAACCTTCTTTGCTTCGTACGTGCTAGAGGGCAACACGTTCTCCCCGGAAGCATCTTCTTTATTATTTTCAGCAACTTTTCAAATCCCTTGTCGAAGTACCATTCTCTCGCCTTCCATCGCAAAGAATTCCAGCGTGGTACCCAGCCTTTTCTCGACCATTTTCGCAATTTGGGTACAACAGTTTGTTGTGATCCTCTAACATTTTCTCCAACTTCAACCTCTCCTTTTCATTTCCGCAGTTCATCTTCGCATCAAGAATGGCCCGACCCAAATCGTCATCCGGGTCATCAAAAATCGGCTCATCGAAAATGAGCTCTTCTTCAGCCTTCATCTTCCCCCATTCTACTACCACCGTCTTCAGTGAATAAGCTGGGATAGTTGTCACTATCCTCTTCTTCTTCGTTGTCTTCCAATATAACTCCTCTTTCTCCGTGCTTGGTCCAACAATTATAGCTGGGCATGAAACCATTCTCCAGCAGGTGGACGTGAAGGGTCTTCGAGGTAGAGTAATCCTTCATATTCTTACAGAACTACATGGACAATACATGAAACCATTCGACCGCCTGTTTGCCTCAGCCACGTTGAGAAAATAATGCATGCCGATAATGAACTCGGGATGGCACCGGTCACCGTACATCCATTGTCGACTCATCTGCATTTTATATGTATATCAAAAATCATTAAGTACACAACATCATGGATATATGAGTGACCAACTTAATTAATATTCAAGTTCATCACATAAAACTAATTGTTTTTATAAAAAAGAAGAGGGGCTCACCGAGGTGGTACCGTGCCGGCTAGGGGACGACGCTGGCGATCGACGGCGGTAAGGACGGGGATGATACTAATTAAAACCTACAAAACATACCATAATTTCAGCTCAAATTGCATATAAAAAAATAAAATCACTAACTTAGGCATTTCACCGAACACCTTGCTTGCACTAGAAAAATAGTACGAGTTAAAACTACCAAAGAAATGTGCGAAATTAGGAACGCCGGAAGAAAGGATGATATTGCTAACCCTTGGATAGATGTATGCCCTTAATCTTGTTAAAATGGTGGAGACAAAATAGAGATTTGTTGGAGTGTGAGAGGTGCAAAGAAATTTTGTGTGAGAGGAAGAAGAGAAAAATGAGATGAAGCGGCAGCCGGGGACGGGCTGGCGACCGATGATATAGGGGCACCCTTTGGTACCGGTTCGTGTTACGAACCGGTACCAAAGGTCCTGCCGGCCCCACGACGCGTCCGAATTTTGGCGAAGACCTTTCGTGCAGGTTCCTAACACGAACCGCATGCGAAAGCCCCTCACGAACCGGTACCAGAGCCCCTCGCCCGCCTGAACCTCCAAACCGGTGCAGATGACCCCATTGGTACCGGTTCGTAAGGGAACCGGTACCAATGGCTTAGATGGATGTGAGGTTTTCTACTAGTGGCAGGTCTTTGATTTCACATGAAACAAGCACTGATCCACTTCCTCGGTTAGCTGGTCCAGTCCGGGGAGCCTACCACCTCTCACTCGAATCTCGCCCGTTAATTTCCTTCCAATGGCTCACCCCCACCGGCGACGCACTGCCCGCCAGTCATTCGCTAACACATATACTATCAGCAAAACCGGAAAAGGACCTTGGAGATAATAATCCCATGCACTACGTGACATGCCACACACGAGAGCTGCCACAGGCCAGGTAGCCGTCGCCCCCTCAATTCTCACATCAAATCACGCGGCAAAACGCCATGACCGATTCAAAGCTTCCGATCGGGCACCGTCGTCCGACGACACGACCGCACAACCGCACATGTGGATGGATCATGGATTCGGTTATTTGTCGTTGGGGCCGGAGAAGGGAAGTGTCTTCTTCTTCCCTTCCGGTTGCTGATGTGACGAGCGAGATCGATCTGGCAGGTCACTAGCTAGACCGGTTCAAAAGCGCTCGAGCGAGAGGACCGGTTCAAAGGTAGGTTTCATCGGCTGTCGTTCCAAGGGCGATCAACGTTAGGGAAGGAGACGAACGTGCTTGCTGGTATTTAGTGCGAGACTTGACGGCAGCTAACTCCTAGCAGGTAGACATGCATCTTTCGAAGCGAAAACTCGAGCTTCTTCTTCCCTGGTAGAAATTAGGAGCTGTGAACTTTGCTTTTTTACCAGCCTCAGGCGACGCTACGAGTGGCCATTGGCAATTTGGCGGAAAGGATAGGTACAAGTTTGGACTTTGTTGCTATCATGAGTCAGATCTATCTATCACTCTCGCTGCTGGGACATCACGGGAGGAGGCTTCGGCCTAAAGTTTGGAATCACTGACCGTGTGGTCGAGTGTTCAGATCACTGAAATTAATATTGTCATTTTTCTTCAGAGAAGATGAGCATTTCTCTGATCACGCTTTTCCATTTTGTCTTTCGCCCTTGTCTTCCAAGGTAGAATCAGCATGGCATGGACTTAGCAGAGTCTACCTCCGGATCTCGTGCAGGAAAGTTCAGATATGCAACAGTTGATTTGCGGGCTCTGCCGCGACAATCTCACGCACCTACCCTCGCATCTGTGCAGAGGTCTTCTGAAGTTTTATCTAGGAAGCCACCGATATAGGGTCACTCTAGAACGGAGGATTTTCACAAGAATATCAGACAAACTTATAAGAAATCAAATTCAATTCGTTCCTCCACAGGGAATTAGTAAAGAATTCTTCAAATCACGAAAGTAACATGTCTACGTCGCGAGGAAAACTCCCGTGGCCGCCGGATCTTCATATCAGCAGCCAAATTTTACAGAAAGTTAACTTTTTGTACTGTGCCGCAAGTGTATTCCATTGCTGTCGTAGTGTCTAGCGTAGTGGACAACAAGACGGGAACAATCCAGATACTTTCACTTCCTTTCTCTACTCCTGTTCCTACAGGGACAGAATGAAGTGGCGTGGAAGTTGACCTGGTACAAGAAAGCGACAGCGAAAAGGGAGTAGATATTGAAGCTGACCAGGAACCACACATAGGTCGCTAGCTTGCCGTGAAATCTTGCATGGTTTTAGCTAAGCCATGTTAATCCTCTAGAATCACTAGTCTAGATCTTTCCGAGTAGTACTTTGAGATTACAGAGATGTGTACCTTCTCCTTTACTGGAGGACGATCCTCCCGACGTCCTCGTGGTGATGGTGACGATGGCGGCGTGGGTGAGGTAGTGGTGGCGGTGATGGAGCATCCCGTCGGCACTGTGCTGAACCCCAGATCGGTGGGTTATCTCGGTGGGGCGAGTGGCACTCCGGTCAACCTCGTGATCTGTGCCACCGTCCCCACCACTGTATTTATAGCACAGGCGACAGGGGCCCACCAACCAGATGTGGTTGGGCGCCCCCGATCAGGGCGCGGACGAGGTCAAGGGTCCGAGTTCGAGCCGTTGGGCTCGGACGCGAGGAGATCATCCTAACATTCTCCCCCTTGATCTCAACTTTTCTTTTAACTTTATACTTTCATTTTATTCATTTCATTTTGGATCAGTACATAGGGCATGTTTCTTCGTCACAGCTCTATTGCCAATAGAATCGGACAGCCACAATGCACTTCTCTGTTCTGAAACAAATTCTTTTACTTTTGGGCCTCTTATGATCCAGGATAGGTAAGACTTTCCCTTAAACCCATGCCGGCTACGTGCTCCTTGAACACGCTGGGTGGTAAGCCTTTCGTTAGCGGATCTGCAAGCATATCTTTTGTCCTTATATGCTCGAGACTTATAGTTTGATCCTGGACCTTGTGTTTCACAACATAATACTTAACCTCAATTGGTTTCGTAGTTGTACTCGACTTGTTGTTGTGAGCATAAAATACTGCGAGATCATTGTCGCAGTACATCTTTAGTGGTTTGTCAATACAATCTACCACTTTCAAGTCGGGTTTGAATTTATTTAACCATAATGCCTGCCCCGTGGCTTCATAACATGCTATAAATTCTGCATACATCGTGGATGATGCAACTATGGTCTGTTTGGAGCTACTCCACGAAATAGCTCCCCCTGCGAGGGTGAATACATATCCAGATGTGGATTTTCTATCATCTTTATCCCCCGCAAAATCTGCATCTGAATACCCTCTTATTTCTAGGGAATCAGATCTTCTGTATGTTAGCATGTAACTCTTTGTGCCTTTCACATAACGCAATGCCTTCTTTACCATTTTCCAGTGTTCAAAACCTGGATTTTCTTGATATCTACCGAGTACTCCGGTGATAAAAGATAAGTCAGGGCGAGTGCACACTTGTGCATACTGTAGGCTTCCAATAGCCGAAGCATATGGAACCGCTTTCATTTGATCGAGCTCGTATTGATTTTGGGGACTTTGATGCTTCCCAAAACTGTCGCCCTTGACTATAGGGGCAGGTGTGGCACTGCACTTATGCATATTATACTTACTTAGAATCTTTTCTAAATAAGCCTTTTGTGATAGTCCTAATACTCCATTGTTTCTATCTCAATTTTCCGAGCTACCATGCTCCCCCTCATCATTTCGTCCTCTAAGAAGACACCATGTCTCGTTTCCACAAACTTTGTGTATTTCTCTGGGCAGTAGAAACGATAACCTTTTGACTTTTCAGGATAGCCAATAAAATGGCAGCTGACTATTTTGGTATCTAACTTTGCGATGTTTAGATTAAATACTTTGGCCTCAGCAGGGCTCCCCCACACTTTCAGGTGGTTTAGAGAAGGCACTCTTCCTGTCCATAGCTCATACAGCGTTTTGGGCGCCGATTTGCTTGGTACTCTGTTTAGAATGTGAATAGCGATTTTTAACGCCTCAATCCACAATCCCAATGGTAGGGTGGAATAGTTCATCATACTGCGCACCATATCCATAAGGGTACGGTTGCACCTTTCAGCTACCCCATTCTGCTGAGGTTCGCCCGGCATCGAGTACTGGGCGACTATTCCAGTCTCCTGTAGGAACCTTACAAAAGGTCCAGGGACTTGGCCATATGGATTATGTCGACCGTAGTACTCCCCTCCACGATCAGACCTGACTATCTTTATTCTTTTATCATGCTGATTTTCAACTTCAGTTTTGAATATTTTGAATTTATCCAACGCTTCTGTTCTATCTTTTATTGGATAAATATAACCATATCGGGAGTAATCATCCGTGAATGTTATGAACGAATCATAGCCATCCACACTTTTCACAGGAAATGGTCCACATATATCGGTGTGAATTATTTCTAGTGTTGCTGTGCTTCGATTTGCACCCTTTTTAATTTGCTTTACAAATTTTCCTTTAATGCAATCGATGCACTATTCTATGTCTGAGAATTCTAATGGAGGAAGAATATCATTTTTAACGACGAGTCTTTCTATTCTCCCCCTCGAAATATGGCATAAGCGACATTGCCATAATTTCGATGATTCTTCAGTTCTTTTTCTTTTCTTTTGTTCTTTTTCCGACACGGATACCTTCTCATTCACATTACACACAGACATCGCCTTTTTCACGCAAGGACAATAAATAAAACTCATCATGAAGTAAAGCAACCCCACATAAGCATTATTACAACCATATGGCACACTCGCCATGTCTTTTATGTCCATGTGTACTTTTCTGTCACCAGTTGCTTCAGCAGCTGGGTCGCACATTTCTTTGAAGAACCAGTGAACTGGTTCTTTATTCTTTCAAGATACTCCCATACGGAAGCACACTCTGCAATTGAGCCCACAATAGCGTTCTCAATTGTATTCTTTATAAATGGCACTTAGCCACTTTCATTCTGTCATGCAGAATCATCTTTCTTGTCATTTCTGACTGGATCTTTTGGTCTGACCGGCTGTGGGAACCCAGTCCACCCCAGCACAAATCAACCTTCTTTCTACATTCAGTGTAGTTGTCACCTCTGAGGGTTGAAACATCCTTGATGTAGCTCATCAAGTAGTACCCTCCTTTAAACCACAATGAAATGAGACTATAACAACAATTGCATGCAATAATCCAACGTTGGTCAAAATTAGAACATACAACTGTTTATGCAATTAAATCTATATCACCGTTGGGCAGAAATAGAGATAAATGCACTTCTTTGCAACAAATCATGATCATGTCATTAATAACGTTGGTCAAAAAATAACACAACCATAATTATCACAATAATCACTTTAATCATTTCTTTAAAATTTTGATTATCTCTTTAACTATTTGCATCTTTAAAATGCATCTTTAACTATTTGCAGCGGAAACTTTGAATTCATTAAACTTTAAAACTTTCAGAAGCATCTGTGTTACCTTTTATTTTCTGAAATAAATATCTTGTTGGTTCAATTTGCTCAGAAAAAAAACTTGACAAAAATGCTTCTGGAATTATTAAAACAGAAAAAACTGTTAAACTGTTACTGTACTCACCCGGCCCGCAGCACACGCGGCCTGCTCGCACCGAGCGGCACGCAGCCGACGCTGCGCCCACGCGGCCGAGCGGCACGCAGGGACGCGGCGCCCACGCGGCTTGCCAACGCGGCCCAAAACGCGGCGCCCACGCGGCTGTCCACGGCGTCGACGCGGCTGCAGACGGCGCCCACGGAGCCCACGCGGAGAGCCTTTTCTCGCCATTGGATTCGATCCGACGGTCATCCTTTACTTTCGGATGGTATAAAACCTAGACCGAACCGGTCAAACCCTAAACCTAAACACTTTCCCCCGGCGCCCTTCTCTTCAGAACCCTCTTCTGGCGGCGCCGCCCGGCGCTGCTCGCATGCGCTCGGCGCACCACGCCGGCGACGACGAGCCACTTTTCGCTAATCCTCGCCCCGCGCCTCTCTATGGCTTCTCTCTGTGGCGGCGGGGATGAGACCATCCGCGCACGCGCCGCTCCTGTGCAGCAGCCGGCGACGGCCCGGCGGCGGCAGCAGCCCGCGCCTTCTTTATCGCTGGGAGGCAGCCGTTGGCTCGCCCGCTCGCAGCAGGTGGCTGGCACGAGCCCCTCCCCTTTCCTTTCTATTCCTCCACCACCAGAACCCGACGACCAGGCACCGCGGAGAGAGGACTGGCGGCGCCCCCCTTGGCCCTCTTGCCGACGCGTGCGTGCACCCGAGCGTGGGCGCACCGCCGGCAAGCGGCTCAGGTGGCGGCGCCCTGTTTTTGCCGGCGCCATGATCTCGAGAAGCTGCAGCCCGAGGCTGGTCAGTGGCGGCGCGGTTCTTTGCTGGCGAGCGCGAGCAGCCGGTGACTGTTGGGGGTGGCGGCGCGGTGGCCCCACTTCCCCTTGTTCTTTCTTGCCGGCGAGCCCAAGGCCCCGGCCAGTAGGAATCTTTCTTTTCCCTTTACGAACTAGTGTTTCGAGGATTGATCTAGGGTTTCCACTTTGCTGTTTCGATTTCTTTTCTACCGAAAAATAATCTAGGACTAGATGCTCTGATACCAATGTTAATCCTCTAGAATCACTAGTCTAGATCTTTCCGAGTAGTACTTTGAGATTACAGAGATGTGTACCTTCTCCTTTACTGGAGGACGATCCTCCCGACGTCCTCGTGGTGATGGTGACGATGGCGGCGTGGGTGAGGTAGTGGTGGCGGTGATGGAGCATCCCGTCGGCACTGTGCTGAACCCCAGATCGGTGGGTTATCTCGGTGGGGCGAGTGGCACTCCGGTCAACCTCGTGATCTGTACCACCGCCCCCACCACTGTATTTATAGCACAGGCGACAGGGGCCCACCAACCAGATGTGGTTGGGCGCCCCTGATCAGGGCGCGGACGAGGTCAAGGGTCCGAGTTCGAGCCGTTGGGCTCGGACGCGAGGAGATCATCCTAACAAGCCATAGATCAGTCTCCTAACCTACTATTTTTTCTGGCCATGATCCACAAGCTCGATTGGGATTAAGCCTTGATTGTACTATATGCATCTGGGCTATGTATCCCCTTAATCAGCAAGGCATGCAAGTAGCTAGGGGTTCTAGAAGTAAATCTAATAAGAAATCCGAAACTGCAAACATGCTTCTGAAACCACATGGCGGGTACGTCGGCAGCTATAATCTAAGGGAAAGGGTTAACTAGTCAAACACATCAACGGGACAATCTAATTCATCACTGCACATGCTTACAAAATGGCAAACTGCTTTTAAAACACCATAGGTAATTTAATAGTACTAACAGCCTTCGGCTGTTCAAAGGATTATAGGAGTATATATTTTACTCAAAAGTTCACCAAAGACCAACACAAAGAAATAAGGGACATGCACAGAATCGCTTGTTGTGAAAGCAACAATTAAATACACAAACTATAACAAAATTCATCACTTTTTCCATCTTTTTTTCCAGTATTGACCTGTTCGATGAGTGCGTAGGTGATATGCATGTGTATATAAAGCCGATTTTCAGAACCTAACCACACGTGTTCTCATAATCTAAGCCACTGGACCAATACAATACCATTTGTTGGAACCTAGCTTGGTACACCGGAACCCCCTTTTAAAACTTAACAAGATGAACTTAGAAAATTATGGAGTAGTTCTACACCGTTAGCTTCAAAATTTAAGTTATAGTATCCTCATTTTTACGAAACTTGGAAACCCCTCATATTATTTTTCGAAAATTTACATTATAGATAAGTTTCAACTCAATGTGTATGTGTGTGGTTTTTCATGATTTCACAAAACCTACGTTGTTCAAACTAAGTTCTAGAAAATGTTTATACCTAAACCTAGATTCATTATTTTCTTGACACAATTCACCTAAGATGATTCTCTAACGGTCTAGATTTTGGCGACTGTGGGTGCTGGATCCAGAATGATATTTCTGTATGTGTATACATTTTGTATTGAATTTGATGTTTATACATAAAAAACACCTAATTGATCTCTAACAGAAATTAATATAGATTCACCTAAGGAGAAAAGGTGTGGATGCAGGGTACTATGCTTACAAATAATAAAAATATTGAGACCATTGTATTGGTCTATGTTTCTTACAAAGCACTTTGACATGGTAGATCAAAAATATAATTGAACTCGAAATAGGCTCGATATGGTCAATAGTGGGTACATTTAATTGCACATTTACGGGGTTAAGGTCACAAAATGGAATGTAATGAAATGGTTCCACACCTACACTCCGTTCCTGTGTTCAGTTGAGAAATGGAATGGAACAAGGTGGTTCCTCAAAAGAGAATATACTCTTTAGATCCAGAATGCTCTCATACCTCAAAATTGGTGGAATCTCCCCGTTCCTCTATGCTAAAGCCACACATGCTCACCCACCACCTCTATTCTCTTACAACTTTTTCTGCTAAACGCACCCCGTGCATGCTCACATATTCTATTCCTCCGAAATTAAACCATGACATTACATTCTACTTGGTTCCCAAACCAAACACACCCTTAGTAGTACATGGAGAGTGGGATTGAGCGAAGATAGCTATATATACAGGGTGTGCATATTGTTTGTCCTAAAATTAAACGATGAGTGGGTACCCACCTTTTTGGCACCGTCCACAACTGATTTTTTTTTCACTAGCATTAATACATAAGAAAATCCCATCTTAACGAGGTCAACTATGGAAGCAGAACTCACAATATTAGACACTGCCACTGTTGAAGCAGAGTGGCTGAGACAGCTCTTGATGGACTTACATGTGGTTGAAAAACCTATACCTGCCATCCTGATGAACTCTGATTATCAAACTGTGATCATCAAAGTAAATAGTTCTCAGGACAATATGAAGTCATCAAGGCATGTGAAGAGGAGACTAAAATTTGTTAGAATAATGAGAAACTCCGGAGTTATTGCGTTGGATTATATCCAAACATCTAAAAATTTGGCAGACCCCTTCACAAAGGGTCTATCACGTAATGCGATAGATAATGCGTTGAAGGCGATGGGTATGAGACCCACACTATGAGTTGCTCACGGTGGCAATCCACTCTATCTGATCGGAGATCCTGTGAATTAGAATTGGGAGACAACCTGTTGATCCACTGAGAGGAGAGTATTGATACGTCCAAAACGTATCTACTTTCCCGAACACTTTTGCTATTGTTTTGCCTCTAATTTGTATATTTTGGATACAACTAACACGGACTAACACTGTTTTCAGCAGAATTGCTCTGGTGTCTCGTTTTTGTGCAGAAACTCAACTTTCAGGAAAATCCCCGGAATTAATGTCGATGGGCCTATTTTCCCAGAAGAATCACGGAGCCAGAAGGGCAGGCCAGGGGGAAGCCCACGGCCTCCAGACCATAGGCCGGCGCGGCCTAGGAGGGGGGCGCGCCGCCTTATGGTGGCGACGCCTCGGGCAGCCCCAGGTGCCCCCCTCTGGACTACTTAAGAGTTTCGACCTAAAAACGCACGGGGGTTAGACGAAATCGCCAGAAGACATCCAGAACACTGCCGCCATCGCGAAACTCCGTCTCGGGACCAGAAACTCCGTTCTGGCACTCCGCCGGGACGGGGAATTGGAGGAGATCATCGCCATCATCACCACCGACGTCTCTCCATCGACCAGCCATGTTTCCCCCATCCATGTGTGAGTAATTCCCCGCTGTAGGCTGAAGGGGATGGTAGGGATTGGATGAGATTGGTCATGTAATAGCATAAGATTGTTAGGGCATAGTGCCTAGTATCCGTAATTGGTACTTTTATGATATTGTTGCAACTTGTTATGCTTAATGCTTGTCACTAGGGCCCGAGTGCCATGATCTCAGATCTGAACATGTTATTGTTTCATGATGATATTCATTGTTTCATGATCTTACCTGCAAGTTGTATACACATGTTGCTGTCCGGAACCCGAGGCCCCAAAGTGACAGAAATTGGGACAACCGGAGGGGAAGGCGGTGATATGAGGATCACATGTGTTCACGGAGCGTTAATGCTTTGCTCCGGTGCTCTATTAAAAGGAGTACCTTAATTTTCAGTAGATTCCCTAGAGGCCCGGCTGCCACCGGCTGGTAGGACAAAAGATGTTGTGCAAGTTTCTCATTGCGAGCACGTACGACTAAATACGGAACACATGCCTATGGATTGTTTAGTACTTGGATACCGTTTTATTATTATCTGCAAATGCCCTATCTTGATTGTTACATGAGTTTCTCTCATCCATGCAACGCCCGTTCATCCATCCCTGTGCCTACAGTATTTTAATTCTGTTGTTTACTATAATCACTACTGCTGTCTTTGTTACTCTGCTGCTGATATTTCACTACTGCTACTGCTATAAAACTGTTACTACTGATAAACTCTTGCGAGCAAGTCTGTTTCCAGGTGCAGCTGAATTGACAACTCCGTTGTTAAGGCTTACAAATATTCTTTGGCTCCCCTTGTGTCGAATCAATAAATTGGGTTTTACTTCCCTCGAAGACTGTTGCGATCCCCTATACTTGTGGGTCATCAAGACTATTTTCTGGCGCCGTTGCCGGGGAGCATAGCTTTATTGGCAAGTTCACTTGGATTGATATTGTTCGCTGCAAATTCTCCATCATGGGTAAACCTCGCGATACTAAAGTCACCATATTACCATCCACTACAAGAAACGGTACAACTCTGAGTACCTCTGCTGCTCTTGATTCACCATCTGTGATAAGTAAACTTGTTTCACCACCACAAGCTTCAAATGCTGGTACTTCTGCTGAATCTGAAAATTCCTCTTATAATTTTGATGATGCTTCTGCTGTGCTTGATAATGATGGTTCATTAGGATCTTTTCTAGATGCTACGATTGCTAGGTCTAGACAAATTGAAAGTACTGAAATTCCTAATGAAAATGCTGCTACACCTGTTAATTCACCTGAGTCTGTTGAATACTCTAGTGATGATCTTGATGAAGATTATGTAGAACTTGATGATGATTTCATTGATAAATGCAATGCTACTACTGGTACAAGTAATATTAAAAAGTTTCTTGCACAACATACTGCTAGATATAAACTGTCTCCTGATCCTAAATTTGCCACATCTCCTATAAACATTAAGGATAAGCTAGGATTATGATTTTTCTCTTGATTTATCTCATATAGCTATTGTTGAGAAAACACCTTTTTGTGGTACTGAAAAAGAAAGTGCTGTAGAACACATGAATGAGCTTTCAACTCTGAGTAGCTTGTTTTCTGATGATATTAAGAAGCGTACTTATTTCGTCGCTAAATTTTTTCTTTTCTCATTAAAGGATGATGCTAAAACTTGGTATAATAGTTTGCCTCCTGATTCTATTGATAGTCCAAAATATTTGCTTGATGTTTTCTTTCGGAAATACTTTCCTGCTAGTGCTCAACATATTGCTTTGCAGAGAATTTATAATTTTGACCAGAAAAATGGAGAGAAATTACCTGAAGCTTGGGCAAGATTTTGCTCTCTTATCAGAGCTCGGTCTGGACATGATTTAGAAAAGCATGATTTACTTGATATACTTTATAGTGGACTAACCATTGAGTCTAGGGCATACCTGGATAGTTGTGCTGGTTGTGTTTTCAGGAAAAGAACTCCAGACGACGCTGAAGAATTATTGGCTAGAATAGGCCGGAATCATGATGATTGGACTACACCTGAACCAACTCCGACACTAATATTGAAGAATAGGGGTATGATCAAATTGAATGATGAAGATATGAGGGGAGCCAAGAAGTCTCTTAAGGAGAAAGGTATTAAATCTGAAGATGTGAAGAATTTACCTCTCATAGAAGATTTATGTAAGATAACTCCCCCTTCATCCATGATTGAGGTACACTCTCTTCAACGCTTTACTAGGGAAGATATTCCGTATTCAAAACCTCCTGCACAATGCTTAGATGAGTTTGATAATTATATTGTTAAGCAAGATAATTTTAATATGAGAGTAGAGAATCATTTAATGGAAAATTCTCGAGCTATTAGTGAATTGCATGGTATTGTGGAGAGAACTGATACGTCCCAAACGTATCTATAATTTCTTATGTTCCATGCTACTTTTATGATGATACTTACATGTTTTATACACACTTTACATCGTTTTGATGCGTTTTCCGGAACTAACCTATTGACGAGATGCCGAAGGGCCAGTTGCTGTTTTCTGCTGTTTTTGGTTTCAGAAATCCTAGAAAGGAAATATTCTCGGAATCGGACGAAATCAACGCCCAACATCCTATTTTTCCCGGAAGCTTCCAGAGCACCGAAGAAGGGCCAGAGGTGAGCCAGGGGGCCCCACCCCACAGGGCAGCGCGGCCAAGGGGGGGGGGGCGCGCCCCCCTACTGTGTCGTCGCCTCGTCAGCCCTCCGACTCCGCCTCTTCGCCTATTTAAAGGTCCCTGACCTAAATCTTCGATACGAAAAAGCCACGGTACGAGAAACCTTCCAGAGCCGCTGCCATCGTGAAGCCAAGATCTGGGGGACATGAGTCTCTGTTCCGGCACGCCACCGGGACGGGGAAGTGCCCCCGGAAGGCTTCTCCATCAACACCACCGCCATCTTCATCAACGCTGATGTCTCCCATGAGGAGGGAGTAGTTCTCCATCGAGGCTAAGGGCTGTACCGGTAGCTATGTGGTTAATCTCTCTCCTATGTGCTTCAATACAATAATCTCATGAGCTGCCTTACATGATTGAGATTCATATGATGATGCTTGTAATCTAGATGTCATTATGCTAGTCAAGTGGGTTTTACTTATGTGATCTCCGGAGACTCCTTGTCCCACGTGTGTAAAGGTGACAGTGTGTGCACCGTGTGGGTCTCTTAGGCTATATTTCACAGAATACTTATTCACTGTTATGAATGGCATAGTGAAGTGCTTATTTATATCTCTTTATGATTGCAATGTGTTTTGTATCACAATTTATCTGTGTGCTACTCTAGTGATGTTATTAAAGTAGTTTATTCCTCCTGCACGGTGTAATGGTGATAGTGTGTGCATCGTGTAGTACTTGGCGTAGGCTATGATTGTGATCTCTTGTAGATTATGAAGTTAACTATTGCTATGATAGTATTGATGTGATCTATTCCTCCTTTCGTAGTGTGAAGGTGACAGTGTGCATGCTATGTTAGTACTTGGTTTGGTTATGTTGATCTGTTATGCACTCTAAGGTTATTTAAATATGAACATTGAATATTGTGGAGCTTGTTAACTCCGGCATTGAGGGTTCGTGTAATCCTACACAGTTAGTGGTGTTCATCATCCAACAAGAGGGTGTAGAGTCTAGCATCTATCTATTTATTCTGTTATGTGATTAATGTTGAGAGTGTCCACTAGTGAAAGTATGATCCCTAGGCCTTGTTTCCAAATACTGCAATCATCGCTTGTTTATTGTTTTACTGCATCTTTACTTCCTGCAATATTACTACCATCAACTGCACGCCAGCAAGCACTTTTCTGGCGCCGTTACTACTGCTCATATACATCCATACTACTTGTATTTCACTATCTCTTCGCCGAACTAGTGCACCTATACATCTGACAAGTGTATTAGGTGTGTTGGGGACACAAGAGACTTCTTGTATCGTGATTGCAGGGTTGCTTGAGAGGGATATCTTTGACCTCTTCCTCCCTGAGTTCGATAAACCTTGGGTGATCCACTTAAGGGAAACTTGCTGCTGTTCTACAAACCTCTGCTCTTGGAGGCCCAACACTGTCTACAAGAATAGAAGCACCCGTAGACATCAAGCACTTTTCTGGCGCCGTTGCCGGGGAGGTAAGGTAAAAGGCACTCATACTTCGGTCCCAGGTAACTAAGTACTTTTCTGTTGCCGTTGTGCGTGTGCTCGAAGCTATTTCCTTTAGATCCTGCAATTGCATCTTTTTGTCTCTTGTTTTACACTAGTAAGGCTTAATGGAGAACAACACAATGAGAGATCTTTATGCACTTTATCTTGAATTAGGACATGATGTGTTTGAAGAGAGAATTAAAAAACCCATGGAACTTTATATGCATGCTAATGGGAATGTTATCAGTATGAATGCTTTGAACACTATTGTTGCTAATGCTATGGAAAAATTTAAGCTTGGGGAGGTCGGTTTTGATGAAAATGATCTCTTTAGTCCTCCGGGTATTGAGGAGAAAGTTTATGTTGATTATGATATGCCTCCCATATATGATGATTATAATGATAGTGGTCTTTTGGTGCCACCTACTATGGAGGATAAGTTTAATTATGATTACAATATGCCTCCTATATTTGATGATGAGAATAATAATGATAGCTACTTTATTGAATTTGCTCCCACTACAACTAATAAAATTGATTATGCTTATGTGGAGAGTAATGATACTTTTATGCATGTGAATAAGAATGCTTTATGTGATACTTATATTGTTGAGTTTGTTCATGATGCCTCTGAAAGCTATTATGAGAGAGGAAAATATGGTTGTAGAAATTTTCATGTTACTAAAACACCTCTCTATATGCTGAAATTTTTGAAGTTACACTGGTTTTATCTTCCTATGCTTGTTACTTTGCTCTTCATGAACTTGTTTATTTACAAGATTCCTATGCATAGGAAGCATGTTAGGCTTAAATTTGTTTTGAATTTGCTTCTTGATGCTCTCTTTTGCTTCAAATACTATTTCTTGCGAGTGCATCAAACTGCTGAGCCCATCTTAATGGCTATAAAGAAAGAACTTCTTGGGAGATAACCCATGTGTTTATTTTGCTACAGTACCTTTGTTTTATATTTGTGTCTTGGAAGTTGTTACTACTGTAGCAACCTCTCCTTATCTTTATTTTATTGCATTGTTGTGCCAAGTAAAGTCTTTGATAGCAAGGTTCATACTAGATTTGGATTACTGCGCAGAAACAGATTTTTGTCTATCACGAATCTGGGCAGAATTCTCTGTAGGTAACTCAGAAAAATCTGCCAATTTACGTGCGTGATCCTCAGATATGTACGCAACTTTCATTCAATTTGGGCATTTTCATCTGAGCATGTCTGGTGCCACTTTAAAATTCGTCTTTACGGACTGTTCTGTTTTGACAGATTCTGCCTTTTATTTCGCATTGCCTCTTTTGCTGTGTTGGATGGATTTCTTTATTCCATTGACTTCCAGTAGCTTTGGGCAATGTCCAGAAGTGTTAAGAATGATTGTGTCACCTCTGAACATGTGAATTTTTGATTATGCACTAACCCTCTAATGAGTTTGTTTTAAGTTTGGTGTGGAGGAAGTTTTCAAGGGTCAAGAGAGGAGGATGATATACTATGATCAAGAAGAGTGAAGAGTCTAAGCTTGGGGATGCCCCGATGGTTCATCCCTGCATATTTCAAGAAGACTCAAGCATCTAAGCTTGGGAATGCCCAAGGCATCCCCTTCTTCATCAACAATTTATCAGGTTTCTTCTCTTGAAACTATATTTTTATTCGGTCACATCTTATGTACTTTACTTCGAGCGTCTGTTTGTTTTTGTTTCTGTTTTTGTTTGAATAAATGCTTGTGTGCGAGAGAGACACGCTCCGCTGGTTCATATGAACACTTGTGTTCTTAGCTTTTAATGTTCATGGCGAAGGTTGAAACTGCTTCGTTCATTGTTATATGGTTGGAAACAGGAAATGCTTTATGTGGTAATTGGTATAATGTCTTGAATAATTTGATACTTGGCAATTGTTGTGCTCATATAGATCATGTTTAAGCTCTTGCATCATGTACTTTGCACCTATTAATGAAGAACTACATAGAGCTTGTTAAAATTTGGTTTGCATGATTGGTCTCTAGAGTCTAGATATTTTCTGGTTAAGGTGTTTGAACAACAAGGAAGACGATGTAAAGTCTTATAATGCTTACAATATGTTCATATGTGAGTCTTGCTGCACCGTTTTATACTTGAGTTTGCTTCAAACAACCTTGCTAGCCTAGCCTTGTATCGAGAGGAATTCTTCTCGTGCATCCAAATCCTTGAGCCAAAAACTATGCCATTTGTGTCCACCATACCTACCTACTACATGGTATTTCTCTGCCATTCCAAAGTAAATTACTTGAGTGCTACCTTTAAAATTTCATTCTTTGTCTTTGCAATACATAGCTCATGGGAAAATAGCCTTAAAAACTATTGTGGTATTGAATATGTTGCTATGTGTCTTATTTCTTATAAGTTGCTTGTTGAGCGGTAACCATGTTTCTGGGGACACCATCAACTTTTACCTTTGTTGAATATCATGTGAGTTGCTATGCATGTTCGTATTGTCTGAAGTAAGGGGCAATTTTCATGATCAAATGGTTTGAGTATGCATATTGTTAGAGAAGAACATTGGGCCGCTAACTAAAGCCATGAATCATGGTGGAAGTTTCAGTTTGGACACAAATCCTCAATCTCTTATGAGAATATTATCTGTTGTTGAATGCTTAAGCATTAAAAGAGGAGTCCATTATCTGTTGTCTATGTTGTCCCGGTATGGATGTCTAAGTTGAGAATAATCAAAAGCGAGAAATCTAATGCGAACTTTCTCCTTAGACCTTTGTACAGGCGGCATAGAGGTACCCCTTTGTGACACTTGGTTGAAACATATGTCATGCAATGATAATCCATGTTAATCCAAGCTAATTAGGACAAGGTGCGAGCACTATTAGTACACTATGCATGAGGCTTGCAACTTGTAAGATATAATTTACGTAACACATATGCTTTATTACTACCGTTGACAAAATTGTTTCTTGTTTTCAAAACCAAAGCTCTAGCACAAATATAGCAATCAATGCTTCCCTCTGCGAAGGGCCTTTCTTTTACTTTTATGTTGAGTCAGTTCACCTTTTTCTCTCCACCTCAAGAAGCAAACACTTGTGTGAACTGTGCATTGATTCCTATATACTTGCATATTGCACTTGTTATATTGCTTTGTGTTGACAATTATCCATGAGATATACATGTTACAAGTTGAAAGCAACCGCTGAAACTTAATCTTCCTTTGTGTTGCTTCAATACCTTTACTTTGAATCTATTGCTTTATGAGTTAACTCTTATGCAAGACTTATTGATGCTTGTCTTGAAAGTACTATTCATGAAAAGTCTTTGATATATGATTCAATTGTTTAGTCATTATCTTTACCATTGCTTTGAATCGCTACATTCATTACATATGCTTTACAATTGTATTGATCAAGATTATGATAGCATGTCACTTAAGAAATTATCTTTGTTATCGTTTACCTACTCGAGGGCGAGTAGGAACTAAGCTTGGGGATGCTTGATACGTCCCAAACGTATCTATAATTTCTTATGTTCCATGCTACTTTTATGATGATACTTACATGTTTTATACACACTTTACATCGTTTTGATGCGTTTTCCGGAACTAACCTATTGACGAGATGCCGAAGGGCCAGTTGCTCTTTTCTGCTGTTTTTGGTTTCAGAAATCCTAGAAAGGAAATATTCTCGGAATCGGACGAAATCAACGCCCAACATCCTATTTTTCCCGGAAGCTTCCAGAGCACCGAAGAAGGGCCAGAGGGGAGCCAGGGGGGCCCCACCCCACAGGGCGGCGCGGCCAAGGGGGGGGGCGCCCCCCTACTGTGTCGTCACCTCGTCAGCCCTCCGACTCCGCCTCTTCGCCTATTTAAAGGTCCCTGACCTAAATCTTCGATACGAAAAAGCCACGGTACGAGAAACCTTCCAGAGCCGCCGCCATCGCGAAGCCAAGATCTGGGGGACAGGAGTCTCTGTTCCGGCACGCCGCCGGGATGGGGAAGTGCCCCCGGAAGGCTTCTCCATCAACACCACCGCCATCTTCATCAACGCTGCTGTCTCCCATGAGGAGGGAGTAGTTCTCCATCGAGGCTAAGGGCTGTACCGGTAGCTATGTGGTTAATCTCTCTCCTATGTGCTTCAATACAATAATCTCATGAGCTGTCTTACATGATTGAGATTCATATGATGATGCTTGTAATCTAGATGTCATTATGCTAGTCAAGTGGGTTTTACTTATGTGATCTCCGGAGACTCCTTGTCCCACGTGTGTAAAGGTGACAGTGTGTGCACCGTGTGGGTCTCTTAGGCTATATTTCACAGAATACTTATTCACTGTTATGAATGGCATAATGAAGTGCTTATTTATATCTCTTTATGATTGTAATGTGTTTTGTATCACAATTTATCTGTGTGCTACTCTAGTGATGTTATTAAAGTAGTTTATTCCTCCTGCACGGTGTAATGGTGACAGTGTGTGCATCGTGTAGTACTTGGCGTAGGCTATGATTGTGATCTCTTGTAGATTATGAAGTTAACTATTGCTATGATAGTATTGATGTGATCTATTCCTCCTTTCGTAGTGTGAAGGTGACAGTGTGCATGCTATGTTAGTACTTGGTTTGGTTATGTTGATCTGTTATGCACTCTAAGGTTATTTAAATATGAACATTGAATATTGTGGAGCTTGTTAACTCCGACATTGAGGGTTCGTGTAATCCTACACAGTTAGTGGTGTTCATCCTCCAACAAGAGGGTGCAGAGTCTAGCATCTATCTATTTATTCTGTTATGTGATCAATGTTGAGAGTGTCCACTAGTGAAAGTATGATCCCTAGGCCTTGTTTCCAAATACTGCAATCATCGCTTGTTTACTGTTTTACTGCATCTTTACTTCCTGCAATATTACTACCATCAACTGCACGCCAGCAAGCACTTTTCTGGCGCCGTTACTACTGCTTATATACATCCATACTACTTGTATTTCACTATCTCTTCGCCGAACTAGTGCACCTATACATCTGACAAGTGTATTAGGTGTGTTGGGGACACAAGAGACTTCTTGTATCGTGATTGCAGGGTTGCTAGAGAGGGATATCTTTGACCTCTTCCTCCCTGAGTTCGATAAACCTTGGGTGATCCACTTAAGGGAAACTTGCTGCTGTTCTACAAACCTCTGCTCTTGGAGGCCCAACACTGTCTACAAGAATAGAAGCACCCGTAGACATCAAGAACCTCCAATCATGTTAAGATGCTTGTTAAACATTTTCATATGGTTCAAACTCAAATTGATCAACTCACTAAAGTGCAAAATGACTTGTTGAAAAATAGTTCTAAAGAAAAACAAGCTTATGAAGTAACAACTAGAGGAGGTGTTTCTACTCAGGATCCTCTATATCCTGAGGGGCATCCCAAAAGAGTTGAACAAGATTCTTGATGTCTACGCCCCCTCCTTTTCCTGTAGACAGTGTTGGGCCTCCAAGAGCAGAGGTTTGTAGAACAGCAGCAAGTTTCCCTTAAGTGGATCACCCAAGGTTTATCGAACTCAGGGAGGAAGAGGTCAAAGATATCCCTCTCATGCAACCCTGCAACCACAAAGCAAGAAGTCTCTTGTGTCCCCAACACACCTAATAGGTGCACTAGTTCGGCGAAGAGATAGTGAAATACAGGTGGTATAAATAAGTAGTAGCAACGGCACCAGAAAAGTGCTTTGCCCAGGACAGTAAACAAGCAGTAGTAACGCAGCAGTAGTAACGCAGTAAAACAGTAAACAAGCAGCGATAGCAGTATTTAGGAACAAGGCCTAGGGATCATACTTTCACTAGTGGACACTCTCAACTTTGATCACATAACAGAATAGATAAATGCATACTCTACACTCTTGTTGGATGATGAACACCATTGCGTAGGATTACACGAACCCTCAATGCCGGAGTTAACAAGCTCCACAATTCAATGTTCATATTTAAATAACCTTTGAGTGCATGACAGATCAACACAACTAAACCAAGTACTAACATAGCATGCACACTGTCACCTTCACACTATGCAGGAGGCATAGATCACATCAATACCATCATAGCAATAGTTAACTTCATAATCTACAAGAGATCATAATCATAGCCTACGCCAAGTACTAACACGGATGCACACACTGTCACCATTACACCGTGCAGGAGGAATAAAACTACTTTAATAACATCACTAGAGTAGCACATAGATAAATTGTGATACAAAACACATTGCAATCATAAAGAGATATAAATAAGCACTTCACTATGCCATTCATAACAGTGAATAAGTATTCTGTGAAATATAGCCTAAGAGACCCACACGGTGCACACACTGTCACCTTTACACACGTGGGACAAGGAGTCTCCGGAGATCACATAAGTAAAACCCACTTGACTAGCATAATGACATCTAGATTACAAGCATCATCATATGAATCTCAATCATGTAAGGCAGCTCATGAGATTATTGTATTGAAGTACATAGGAGAGAGATGAACCACATAGCTACCGGTACAGCCCCGAGCCTCGATGGAGAACTACTCCCTCCTCATGGGAGACAGCAGCGTTGATGAAGATGGCGGTGGTGTCGATGGAGAAGCCTTCCGGGGCACTTCCCGTCCCGTGGCGTGCGTCGAACAGACTCCTGTCCCCCAGATCTTGGCTTCGCGATGGCGGCGGCTCTAGAAGGTTTCTCGTACCGTGGCTTTTTTCGTATCGAGGTTTTAGGTCCAGTGGCTTTATATAGGCGAAGAGGCGGCGTCAGAAGGTCGAAGGGGCGACGACACTATAGGGGGGCACGGGCCCCCCCTTGGCCGCGCCGGCCTAGGGTTTGGTGGCCCTGTGCCCCCTCTCTGGCGGTTCTCGTGTGTTCTGGATGCTTCCGGGCAAAATAGGAACCTGGGCGTTGATTTCGTCCAATTCTGAGAATATTTCTTTACTATGATTTCTGAAACCAAAAACAGCAGAAAACAGCAACTGGCACTTCGGCATCTTGTTAATAGGTTAGTTCCAGGAAACGCATAAATATGACATAAAATGTGCATATAACATGTAGATATCATCAATAATGTGGCATGGAACATAAGAAATTATCGATACGTCGGAGACGTATCAGCATCCCAAGCTTAGTTTCTGCTCGTCCCGAGCAGGTAAACGATAACAAAGATAATTTCTGGAGTGACATGCCATCATAAACTTGATCATATTGTAAACATATGTAATGAATGCAGCGATCAAAACAATGGTAATGACATGAGTAAACAACTGAATCATAAAGCAAAGACTTTTCATGAATAGTACTTTCAAGACAAGCATCAATAAGTCTTGCATAAGAGTTAACTCATAAAGCAATAATTCAAAGTAAAAGGTATTGAAGCAACATAAAGGAAGATTAATTTTCAGCGGTTGCTTTCGACTTATAACATGTATATCTCATGGATAATTGTCAACATAGAGTAATATAACAAATGCAATATGCAAGTATGTAGGAATCAATGCACAGTTCACACAAGTGTTTGCTTCTTGAGGTGGAGAGAGATAGGTGAACTGACTCAACATAAAAGTAAAAGAAAGGCCCTTCGCAGAGGGAAGCAGGGATTAAATCATGTGCTAGAGCTTTTCAAGTTTTGAAATCATGTAGAGAGCATAAAAGTAAAGTTTTGAGAGGTGTTTGTTGTTGTCAACGAATGGTAGTGGGTACTCTAACTACCTCATCAACCAGACTTTCAAGAGCGGCTCCCATGAAGGACGTTATCTCTACCAGCAAGGTAGATCATCCCTCTTCTCTTTTGTTTACACATGTACTTTAGTTCAGTTTTTTTATTTTTTTATTTTTTAGATGACACTCCTCCCAACCTTTGCTTTCTCAAGCCATGCCTAACCGAATCCTCGGGTGCCTTCCAACAATCTCATACCATGGAGGAGTGTCTATTTGCAAAATTAAGGCACAACTTCGATGAATCAGAGCAAAACATGTGAAGAGAATTATTAATGCAAGTTAATTAATCGGGGCTGGGAACCCCATTGCCAGCTCTTTTTGCAAAATTATTGGATAAGCGGACGAAGCCACTAGTCCATTGTGAAAGTCTGTCAGAAGTAAATGACAAGATCGAAAGATAAAACACCACATACTTCCTCATGAGCTATAAAACATTGACACAAATAAGAGATAATAGCTTTTGAATTGTTTAAAGGTAGCACATGAGCAATTTACTTTGGAATGGCGGAGAAATACCATGTAGTAGGTAGGTATGGTGGACACAAATGGCATAGTGGTTGGCTCAAGGTTTTGGATGCACGAGAAGTATTCCCTCTCGATACAAGGTTTAGGCTAGCAAAGTTATTTGAAACAAACACAAGGATGAACCGGTGCAGCAAAACTCACATAAAAGACATATTGTAAACATTATAAGACTCTACACCGTCTTCCTTGTTGTTCAAACTCAATACTAGAAATTATCTAGACTTTAGAGAGACCAATTATGCAAACCAAATTTTAGCAAGCTCTATGTATTTCTTCATTAATGGGTGCAAAGTATATGATGCAAGAGCTTAAACATGAGCACAACAATTGCCAAGTATCACATTACCCAAGACATTTTACCAATTACTACATGTAGCATTTTCCGTTTCCAACCATATAACAATGAATGAAATAGTTCAACTTTCGCAATGAACATTAAAGATAAAGCTAAGAACATATTTGTTCATACGAAACAGCGGAGCGTGTCTCTCTCCCACACAAGCATGATGGATCAGATCTTATTCAAACACAAAACAAAAATAAAAGCACACAGACGCTCCAAGTAAAGTACATAAGATGTGATGGAATAAAAATATAGTTTCAGGGGAGGAACCTGATAATGTTGTCGATGAAGAAGGGGATGCCTTGGGCATCCCCAAGCTTAGACGCTTGAGTCTTCTTGATATATGCAGGGGTGAACCACCGGGGCATCCCCAAGCTTAGACTTTTCACTCTTCTTGATCATAGTATATCATCCTCCTCTCTTGACCCTTGAAAACTTCCTCCACACCAAACTCAAGACAACTCATTAGAGGGTTAGTGCATAATAAAAATTCACATGTTCAGAGGTGACACAATCATTCTTAACACTTCTGGACATTGCCCAAAGCTACTGGAAGGTAATGGAACAAAGAAATCCACCCAACATAGCGAAAGAAGCAATGCGAAATAAAAGGCAGAATCTGTCAAAACAGAACAGTCCGTAAAGACGAATTTTAAAGTGGCACCAGACTTGCTCAAATGAAAATGCCCAAATTGAATGAAAGTTGCGTACATATCTGAGGATCACGCACGTAAATTGGCATATTTTTCTGAGCTACCTACAGAGAGGCAGGTCGAAATTCGTGACAGCAAGAAATCTGTTTCTGCGCAGCAATCCAAATCTAGTATGAACCTTACTATCAAAGACTTTACTTGGCACAACAATGCAACAAAACTAAGATAAGGAGAGGTTGCTACAGTAGTAACAACTTCCAAGACACAAATATAAAATAGAGGTACTGTAGCAAAATAAACACATGGGTTATCTCCCAAGAAGTTCTTTCTTTATAGCCATTAAGATGGGCTCAGCAGTTTTAATGATGCACTCGCAAGAAATAGTAGTTGAAGCAAAAGAGAGCATCAAGAGGCAAATTCAAAACAAATTTAAGTCTAACATGCTTCCTATGAAAAGGAATCTTGTAAATAAACAAGTTCATGAAGAGCAAAGTAACAAGCATAGGAAGATAGAACAAGTGTAGCTTCAAAAATTTCAGCACATAGAGAGGTGTTTTAGTAACATGAAAATTTCTACAACCATATTTTCCTCTCTCATAATAACTTTCAGTAGCAACATGAGCAAACTCAACAATATAACTATCACATAAAGCATTCTTATCATGAGTCTCATGCATAAAATTATTACTCTCCACATAGGCATAATCAATTTTATTAGTTGTAGTGGGAGCAAATTCAACAAAGTAGCTATCATTATTATTCTCATCATCAAATATAGGAGGCAAAGTATCATCAAAGTAAATTTTCTCCTCAATGCTTGGGGGACTAAAAATATCATGCTCATCAAAGCCAGCTTCCCCAAGCTTAAAATTTTCCATATCATTAGCAACAATGGTGTTCAAAGCGTTCATACTAATATGTTCCATAGGTTTTTTAATTTTCGCATCAAACCATCCATGTCTTAAATCAGGAAATAGAATAAGAAGCTCATTGTTGTCCATTATGCCAAACTAGTGTAAACAAGAAACAAAAAGATGCAATTGCAGGATCTAAAGGAAATAGCTTCGAGCACAAACACAATGGCGCCAGAAAAGTACTGTTACCTGGAACCGGAGTATGAGTGCCTTTTACCTTTCCTCCCCGGCAACGGCGCCAGAAAATAGCTTGATGTCTACGCCCCCTCCTTTTCCTGTAGACAGTGTTGGGCCTCCAAGAGCAGAGGTTTGTAGAACAGCAGCAAGTTTCCCTTAAGTGGATCACCCAAGATTTATCGAACTCAGGGAGGAAGAGGTCAAAGATATCCCTCTCATGCAACCCTGCAATCACAAAGCAAGAAGTCTCTTGTGTCCCCAACACACCTAATAGGTGCACTAGTTCGGCGAAGAGATAGTGAAATACAGGTGGTATAAATAAGTAGTAGCAACGGCACCAGAAAAGTGCTTTGCCCAGGACAGTAAACAAGCAGTAGTAACGCAGCAGTAGTAACGCAAGAAAACAAGAAACAAGCAGCGATAGCGATATTTAGGAACAAGGCCTAGGGATCATACTTTCACTAGTGGACACTCTCAACTTTGATCACATAACAGAATAGATAAATGCATACTCTACACTCTTGTTGGATGATGAACACCATTGCGTAGGATTACACGAACCCTCAATGCCGGAGTTAACAAGCTCCACAATTCAATGTTCATATTTAAATAACCTTTGAGTGCATGACAGATCAACACAACTAAACCAAGTACTAACATAGCATGCACACTGTCACCTTCACACTATGTAGGAGGCATAGATCACATCAATACCATCATAGCAATAGTTAACTTCATAATCTACAAGAGATCATAATCATAGCCTACGCCAAGTACTAACACGGATGCACACACTGTCACCATTACACCGTGCAGGAGGAATAAAACTACTTTAATAACATCACTAGAGTAGCACATAGATAAATTGTGATACAAAACACATTGCAATCATAAAGAGATATAAATAAGCACTTCACTATGCCATTCATAACAGTGAATAAGTATTCTGTGCAATATAGCCTAAGAGACCCACACGGTGCACACACTGTCACCTTTACACACGTGGGACAAGGAGTCTCCGGAGATCACATAAGTAAAACCCACTTGACTAGCATAATGACATCTAGATTACAAGCATCATCATATGAATCTCAATCATGTAAGGCAGCTCATGAGATTATTGTATTGAAGTACATAGGAGAGAGATGAACCACATAGCTACCGGTACAGCCCCGAGCCTCGATGGAGAACTACTCCCTGATACGTCTCCGACGTATCGATAATTTCTTATGTTCCATGCCACATTATTGATGTTATCTACATGTTTTATGCACACTTTATGTCATATTCGTGCATTTTCTGGAACTAACCTATTAACAAGATGCCGAAGTACCGATTCTTTGTTTCTGCTGTTTTTGGTTTCAGAAATCCTAGTAAGGAAATATTCTCGGAATTGGACGAAATCAACGCCCAGGGGCCTATTTTGCCACGAAGCTTCCAGAAGTCCGAAGACGAAACGAAGTGGGGCCACGGGGTGCCCAAACCCTAGGGCGGCGCGGCCCCCCCTTGGCCGCGCCGGCCTGGGGTGTGGGGCCCCCGTGCCCCCTCCTGACTTGCCCTTCCGCCTACTTAAAGCCTGCGTGACGAAACCCCCAGTACCGAGAGCCACGATACGGAAAACCTTCCAGAGACGCCGCCAACGCCGATCCCATCTCGGGGGATCCAGGAGATCGCCTCCGGCACCCTGCCGGAGAGGGGAATCATCTCCCGGAGGATTCTACGCCGCCATGGTCGCCTCCGGTGTGATGTGTGAGTAGTCTACCCCTGGATTATGGGTCCATAGCAGTAGCTAGATGGTTGTCTTCTCCCCATTGTGCTATCATTGTCGGATCTTGTGAGCTGCCTAACATGATCAAGATCATCTATCTGTAATTCTATATGTTGCGTTTGTTGGGATCCGATGAATAGAGAATACTTGTTATGTTGATTATCAAAGTTATATCTATGTGTTGTTTATGATCTTGCATGCTCTCCGTTACTAGTAGATGCTCTGGCCAAGTAGATGCTTGTAACTCCAAGAGGGAGTATTTATGCTCGATAGTGGGTTCATGCCTGCATTGACACCAGGACAAAGGATGCAAAGTTCTAAGGTTGTGTTGTGCTGTTGCCACTAGGGATAAAACATTGATGCTATGTCTAAGGATGTAGTTGTTGATTACATTACGCACCATACTTAATGCAATTGTCTGTTGCTTTGTGATACGTCTCCGACGTATCGATAATTTCTTATGTTCCATGCCACATTATTGATGTTATCTACATGTTTTATGCACACTTTATGTCATATTCGTGCATTTTCTGGAACTAACCTATTAACAAGATGCCGAAGTGCCGATTCTTTGTTTTCTGCTGTTTTTGGTTTCAGAAATCCTAGTAACGAAATATTCTCGGAATTGGACGAAATCAACGCCCAGGGGCCTATTTTTCCACGAAGCTTCCAGAAGTCCGAAGACGAAACGAAGTGGGGCCACAGGGAGCCCAAACCCTAGGGCGGCGCGGCCCCCCCCTTGGCCGCGCCGCCCTGTCATCTGGGGCCCCTGTGCCCCCTCTTGACTTGCCCTTCCGCCTACTTAAAGCCTCCGTGACGAAACCCCCAGTACCGAGAGCCACGATACGGAAAACCTTCCAGAGACGCCGCCGCCGCCGATCCCATCTCGGGGGATCCAGGAGATCGCCTCCGGCACCCTGCCGGAGAGGGGAATCATCTCCCGGAGGACTCTACGCCGCCATGGTCGCCTCCGGAGTGATGTGTGAGTAGTCTACCCCTGGACTATGGGTCCATAGCAGTAGCTAGATGGTTGTCTTCTCCCCATTGTGCTATCATTGTCGGATCTTGTGAGCTGCCTAACATGATCAAGATCATCTATCTGTAATTCTATATGTTGCGTTTGTTGGGATCCGATGAATAGAGAATACTTGTTATGTTGATTATCAAAGTTATATCTACGTGTTGTTTATGATCTTGCATGCTTTCCGTTACTAGTAGATGCTCTGGCCAAGTAGATGCTTGTAACTCCAAGAGGGAGTACTTATGCTCGATAGTGGGTTCATGCTGCATTGACACACGGGACGATGACGAAAGTTCTAAGGTTGTGTTGTCTTGTTGCCACTAGGGATAAAACATTGATGCTATGTCTAAGGATGTAGTTGTTGATTACATTACGCACCATACTTAATGCAATTGTCTGTTGCTTTGCAACTTAATACCGGAGGGGGTTCGGATGATAACTTTGAAGGTTGACTTTTTAGGCATAGATGCAGTTGGATGGCGGTCTATGTACTTTGTCGTAATGCCCAATTAAATCTCACTATACTCATCATGATATGTATGTGCATGGTCATGCTCTCTTTATTTGTCAATTGCCCAACTGTAATTTGTTCACCCAACATGCTATTTGTCTTATGGGAGAGACACCTCTAGTGAACTGTGGACCCCGGTCCAATTCTCTTCTTGAAATACAATCTACCGCAATACTTGTTCTCTTGTTTTCTGCAAACAATCATCTTCTACACAATACGGTTAATCCTTTGTTACAGCAAGCCGGTGAGATTGACAACCTCACTGTTTCGTTGGGGCAAAGTACTTTGGTTGTGTTGTGCAGGTTCCACGTTGGCGCCGGAATCCCTGGTATTGCGCCGCACTACATCCCGCCGCCATCAACCTTCAACGTGCTTCTTGGCTCCTCCTGGTTCGATAAACCTTGGTTTCTTTCTGAGGGAAAACTTGCTGCTGTGCGCATCATACCTCCTCTTGGGGTTCCCAACGAACGTGTGAGTTACACGCCATCAAGCATATTTTCTCGGCGCCGTTGCCGGGAGATCAAGACACGCTGCAAGGGGAGTCTCCACTTCTCAATCTCTTTACTTTGTTTTTGTCTTGCTTAGTTTTATTTACTATTTTGTTTGCTGCACTAAATCAAAATACAAAAAAATTAGTTGCTAGTTTTACTTTGTTTGCTATCTTGTTTGCTATATCAAAAACACAAAAAAAAATTAGTTTACTTGCATTTACTTTATCTAGTTTGCTTTATTTACTGTTGCTAAAATGGCCAACGCTGAAAATACTAAGTTGTGTGACTTCACAACCACAAATAATAATGATTTCTTATGCACACCTATTGCTCCACCTGCTACTACATGCAGAATTCTTTGAAATTAAACTCGCTTTCTTGAATCTTGTTATGCGAGAGCAATTTTCCGGTGTTAGTTACGATGATGCTGCTGCCCATCTTAATAATTTTGTTGAACTATGTGAAATGCAAAAATATAAAGATGTAGATGGTGATATTATTAAACTAAAATTGTTCCCTTTCTCATTAAGAGGAAGAGCTAAAGATTGGTTGCTATCTCTGCCTAAGAATAGTATTGATTCATGGACTAAATGCAAGGATGCTTTTATTGGTAGATATTATCCCCCTGCTAAAATTATATCTTTGAGGAGTAGCATAATGAATTTTAAACAATTAGATACTGAACATGTTGCTCAAGCTTGGGAAAGAATGAAATCTTTGGTTAAAAATTGCCCAACCCATGGACTGACTACTTGGATGATCATCCAAACCTTCTATGCAGGACTAAATTTTTCTTCATGGAATTTATTGGATTCAGCTGCTGGAGGTACCTTTATGTCCATCACTCTTGGTGAAGCAACAAAGCTTCTTGATAATATGATGATCAACTACTCTGAATGGCACACGGAAAGAGCTCCACAAGGTAAGAAGGTAAATTCGTCAAGAAACCTCTTCCTTGAGTGATAAGATTGATGCTATTATGTCTATGCTTGTGAATGATAGGACTAATATTGATCCTAATAATGTTCCATTAGCTTCATTGGTTGCACAAGAAGAACATGTTGATGTAAACTTCATTAAAAATAATAATTTCAACAACAATGCTTACCGGAATAATTCTAGTAACAACTATAGGCCATATCCTTATAATAATGGCAACGGCTATGGTAATTCTTATGGGAATTCTTACAACAATAATAGGAGTTCACCCCCTGGACTTGAAGCCATGCTTAAAGAATTTATTAGTACACAAACCGCTTTTAACAAATCTGTTGAAGAAAAGCTTGGGAAAATTGATATACTTGCTTCTAAAGTCGATAGTCTTGTCACGATGTTGATCTTTTGAAATCGAAAGTTATGCCTAATGAGAATCATCATAATAAAATTGTTACTACAGCAAATGCCATCCAAGTTAGAATTAATGAGAATATAAGATTAATGGCTGAACTGCGTGCTAGGTGGGATAGAGAAGAAAATGAAAAACTAGCTAAAGAGAAGAATATAGCTAAAGTTTGGACTATTACCACCACTAGTAATGCTAATGCTACACATGTTGCTGCACCTCCTACTAATACTAATAAAAGAATTGGTGTTAGCAATGTTTCCACTTCTAATGCAAAGCGCGGAAACTGCCTGAAAGCTGCTAAAACTCAAGAAACTGCACTGTGATAAAGTCGCTGAAATTTTTTCCAACATTGGGGATGATGATCCCATTGCTTTAGATTATAATGGTTTGAATTTTGATGATTGCCACATCTCTGAAGTTATAAAGTTCTTGCAAAAACTTGCTAAAAGTCCTAATGCTAGTGCTATAAATTTGGCTTTCACGCATCATATTACAAATGCTCTCATAAAAGCTAGAGAAGAGAAACTAGAGCGTGAAGCCTCTATTCCTAAAAAGCTAGAGGATGGTTGGGAGCCCATCATTAAGATGAAGGTTAAAGATTTTGATTGTAATGCTTTATGTGATCTTGGTGCAAGTATTTCTGTTATGCCTAAGAAAATTTATGATATGCTTGACTTGCCACCGCTGAAAAATTGTTATTTGGATGTTAATCTTGCTGATCATTCTACAAAGAAACCTTTGGGTAAAGTTGATAATGTTCGTATTACCGTTAACAATAACCTTGTCCCCGTTGATTTTGTTGTCTTGGATATTGAATGCAATGCATCTTGTCCCATTATATTGGGAAGACCTTTTCTTGAATCGTTGGTGCTATCATTGATATGAAGGAAGGTAATATAAAATATCAATTTCCTCTCAAGAAAGGTATGGAACACTTCCCTAGAAAGAGAATGAAGTTACCTTTTGATTCTATTATGAGAACAAATTATGATGTTGACACTTCGTCTCTTGATAATACTTGATGCACACTTTCTGCGCCTAGCTGAAAGGCGTTAAAGAAAAGCGCTTATGGGAGACAACCCATGTTTTTACCTACAGTACTTTGTTTTTATTTTGTGTCTTGGAAGTTGTTTACTACTGTAGCAACCTCTCCTTATCTTAGTTTTGTGTTTTGTTGTGCCAAGTAAAGTCTTTGATAGTAAAGTAAGTACTAGATTTGGATTACTGCGCAGTTCCAGATTTCTTTGCTGTCACGAATCTGGGTCCACCTCCCTGTAGGTAGCTCAGAAAATTAAGCCAATTTACGTGCATGGTTCTCAGATATGTACGCAACTTTCATTCAATTTGAGCATTTTCATTTGAGCAAGTCTGGTGCCATTTTAAAATTCTTCAATACGAACTGTTCTGTTTTGACAGATTCTGCCTTTTATTTCGCATTGCCTCTTTTGCTATGTTGGATGAATTTCTTTGATCCACTAATGTCCAGTAGCATTATGCAATGTCCAGAAGTGTTAAGAATGATTGTGTCACCTCTGAATATGTTAATTTTTATTGTGCACTAACCCTCTAATGAGTTGTTTCGAGTTTGGTGTGGAGGAAGTTTTCAAGGATCAAGAGAGGAGTATGATGCAACATGATCAAGGAGAGTGAAAGCTCTAAGCTTGGGGATGCCCCGGTGGTTCACCCCTGCATATTCTAAGAAGACTCAAGCGTCTAAGCTTGGGGATGCCCAAGGCATCCCCTTCTTCATCGACAACATTATCAGGTTCCTCCCCTGAAACTATATTTTTATTCCATCACATCTTATGTGCTTTTCTTGGAGCGTCGGTTTGTTTTTGTTTTTTGTTTTGTTTGAATAAAATGGATCCTAGCATTCACTTTATGGGAGAGAGACACGCTCCGCTGTAGCATATGGACAAGTATGTCCTTGGTTTCTACTCATAGTATTCATGGCGAAGTTTCTCCTTCGTTAAACTGTTATATGGTTGGAATTGGAAAATGATACATGTAGTAATTGCTATAAATGTCTTGGGTAATGTGATACTTGGCAATTGTTGTGCTCATGATTAAGCTCTTGCATCATATGCTTTGCACCCATTAATGAAGAAATACATAGAGCATGCTAAAATTTGGTTTGCATATTTGGTTTCTCTAAGGTCTAGATAATTTCTAGTATTGAGTTTGAACAACAAGGAAGACGGTGTAGAGTCTTATAATATTTTCAATATGTCTTTTATGTGAGTTTTGCTGCACCGGTTCATCCTTGTGTTTGTTTCAAATAAGCCTTGCTAGCCTAAACCTTGTATCGAGAGGGAATACTTCTCATGCATCCAAAATACTTGAGCCAACCACTATGCCATTTGTGTCCACCATACCTACCTACTACATGGTATTTTCCGCCATTCCAAAGTAAATTGCTTGAGTGCTACCTTCAAAATTCCATCATTCACCTTTGCAATATATAGCTCATGGGACAAATAGCTTAAAAAATATTGTGGTATTGAATATGTAATTATGCACTTTATCTCTTATTAAGTTGCTTGTTGTGCGATAACCATGTTCACTGGGGACGCCATCAACTACTCTTTGTTGAATTTCATGTGAGTTGCTATGCATGTCCGTCTTGTCTGAAGTAAGAGAGATCTACCACCTTATGGTTAAGCATGCATATGTTAGAGAAGAACATTGGGCCGCTAACTAAAGCCATGATCCATGGTGGAAGTTTCAGTTTTGGACATATATCCTCAAATCTCAAATGAGAAAATTATTAATTGTTGTTACATGCTTATGCATAAAAGAGGAGTCCATTATCTGTTGTCTACGTTGTCCCGGTATGGATGTCTAAGTTGAAGAATAATCAATAGCGAGAAATCCAATGCGAGCTTTCTCCTTAGACCTTTGTACAGGCGGCATAGAGGTACCCCTTTGTGACACTTGGTTAAAACAGTGCATTGTGATGATCCGGTAGTCCAAGCTAATTAGGACAAGGTGCGGGCACTATTAGTACACTATGCATGAGGCTTGCAACTTATAAGATATAATTTACATGATGCATATGCTTTATTACTACCGTTGACAAAATTGTTTCATGTTTTCAAAATCAAAGCTCTAGCACAAATATAGCAATCGATGCTTTTCCTCTATGGAGGACCATTCTTTTACTTTCAATGTTGAGTCAGTTCACCTATTTCTCTCCACCTCAAGAAGCAAACACTTGTGTGAACTGTGCATTGATTCCTACATACTTGCTTATTGCACTTATTATATTACTCTATGTTGACAATATCCATGAGATATACATGTTACAAGTTGAAAGCAACCGCTGAAACTTATTGTGTTGCTTCAATGCTTTTACTTTGAATTATTGCTTTATGAGTTAACTCTTATGCAAGACTTATTGATGCTTGTCTTGAAGTGCTATTCATGAAAAGTCTTTGCTTTATGATTCACTTGTTTACTCATGTCATATACATTGTTTTGATCGCTGCATTCACTACATATGCTTTACAAATAGTATGATCAAGATTATGATGGCATGTCACTCCAGAAATTATCTGTGTTATCGTTTTACCTACTCGGGACGAGCAGAACTAAGCTTGGGGATGCTGATACGTCTCCGACGTATCGATAATTTCTTATGTTCCATGCCACATTATTGATGTTATCTACATGTTTTATGCACACTTTATGTCATATTCGTGCATTTTCTGGAACTAACCTATTAACAAGATGCCGAAGTGCCGATTCTTTGTTTTTCACTGTTTTGGTTTCAGAAATCCTAGTAAGGAAATATTCTCGGAATTGGACGAAATCAACGCCCAGGGGCCTATTTTTCCACGAAGCTTCCAGAAGTCCGAAGACGAAACGAAGTGGGGCCACAGGGAGCCCAAACCCTAGGGCGGCGCGGCCCCCCCCCCTTGGCCGCGCCGCCCTGTCATCTGGGGCCCCTGTGCCCCCTCTTTACTTGCCCTTCCGCCTACTGAAAACCTCCGTGACGAAACCCGCAGTACCGAGAGCCACGATACGGAAAACCTTCCAGAGACGCCGCCGCCGCCGATCCCATCTCGGGGGATCCAGGAGATCGCCTCCGGCACCCTGCCGGAGAGGGGAATCATCTCCCGGAGGACTCTACGCCGCCATGGTCGCCTCCGGAGTGATGTGTGAGTAGTCTACCCCTGGACTATGGGTCCATAGCAGTAGCTAGTTGGTTGTCTTCTCCCCATTGTGCTATCATTGTCGGATCTTGTGAGCTGCCTAACATGATCAAGATCATCTATCTGTAATTCTATATGTTGCGTTTGTTGGGATCCGATGAATAGAGAATACTTGTTATGTTGATTATCAAAGTTATATCTACGTGTTGTTTATGATCTTGCATGCTTTCCGTTACTAGTAGATGCTCTGGCCAAGTAGATGCTTGTAACTCCAAGAGGGAGTACTTATGCTCGATAGTGGGTTCATGCCTGCATTGACACAGGACAAGGACAGAAAGTTCTAAGGTTGTGTTGTGTTGTTGCCACTAGGGATAAAACATTGATGCTATGTCTAAGGATGTAGTTGTTGATTACATTACGCACCATACTTAATGCAATTGTCTGTTGCTTTGCAACTTAATACCGGAGGGGGTTCGGATGATAACTTTGAAGGTGGACTTTTTAGGCATAGATGCGGTTGGATGGCGGTCTATGTACTTTGTCGTAATGCCCAATTAAATCTCACTATACTCATCATGATATGTATGTGCATGGTCATGCTCTCTTTATTTGTCAATTGCCCAACTGTAATTTGTTCACCCAACATGCTATTTGTCTTATGGGAGAGACACCTCTAGTGAACTGTGGACCCCGGTCCAATTCTCTTTACTGAAATACAATCTACTGCAATACTTGTTCTAGTGTTTTCTGCAAACAATCATCTTCTACACAATACGGTTAATCCTTTGTTACAGCAAGCCGGTGAGATTGACAACCTCACTGTTTCGTTGGGGCAAAGTACTTTGGTTGTGTTGTGCAGGTTCCACGTTGGCGCCGGAATCCCTGGTGTTGCGCCGCACTACATCCCGCCGCCATCAACCTTCAACGTGCTTCTTGGCTCCTCCTGGTTCGATAAACCTTGGTTTCTTTCTGAGGGAAAACTTGCTGCTGTGCGCATCATACCTTCCTCTTGGGGTTCCCAACGAACGTGTGAGTTACACGCCATCACTTTGCAACTTAATACTGGAGGGGGTTCGGATGATAACCTGAAGGTGGACTTTTTAGGCATAGATGCAGTTGGATGGCGGTCTATGTACTTTGTCGTAATGCCCAATTAAATCTCACTATACTCATCATGATATGTATGTGCATGGTCATGCTCTCTTTATTTGTCAATTGCCCAACTGTAATTTGTTCACCCAACATGCTGTTTGTCTTATGGGAGAGACACCTCTAGTGAACTGTGGACCCCGATCCAATTCTCTTTACTGAAATACAATCTACTGCAATACTTGTTCTACTGTTTTCTGCAAACTATCATCTTCCACACAATACGGTTAATCCTTTGTTACAGCAAGCCGGTGAGATTGACAACCTCACTGTTTCGTTGGGACAAAGTACTTTGGTTGTGTTGTGCAGGTTCCACGTTGGCGCCGGAATCCCTGGTGTTGCGCCGCACTACATCCCGCCGCCATCAACCTTCAACGTGCTTCTTGGCTCCTCCTGGTTCGATAAACCTTGGTTTCTTTCTGAGGGAAAACTTGCCGCCGTGCGCATCATACCTTCCTCTTGGGGTTCCCAACGAACGTGTGAGTTACACGCCATCAAGCTAAATTTCTGGCGCCGTTGCCGGGGAGATCAAGACACGCTGCAAGGGGAGTCTCCACTTCTCAATCTCTTTACTTTGTTTTTGTCTTGCTTAGTTTTATTTACTACTTTGTTTGCTGCACTAAATCAAAATACAAAAAAATTAGTTGCTAGTTTTACTTTATTTGCTATCTAGTTTGCTATATCAAAAACACAAAAAATTTAGTTACTTGCATTTACTTTACTTGATTCATCATGTTTCCTTTTAATTTTACCACAAAAGACATACCGGTAGGACGTGGGTCTATAATTGGGAGAAATAATATAGAGGAATTTTTCAACCATGTCAGTACTGTTGACGATTTTGAGGATAGACACTTGGTAGACCTTGCCCCTACCTATGAAATTGCTGCTGCTGCTTTAGTTCGCATGATGGAAACTAAATTTGTTAATCTCAATCCTATAATCCAACACATGTTTCTCACACTTGGTGATATGGAAGAAGGGGAAAAGAAAGATTTTGTTTTGGAAACCCTTCTTAGAGAATTTGGTGGGATAGCGAGAGAGGCTAGAAAGCTCTTTGCTAAATTTAATATGCTTGGTTCTTACACTAATTTTGTTAGTCTCCTTCAGAAGATGGACATGGATATAATAAGATACACTAATAATATTGATGATGGTGGGGAGATCAAAGCACCAATACCATGTAAACTCTTAGCTATGAATGATGCACTAGAAAATAACTATGCTTGGCTTGTTCCTGAAATTTGTTTCATGAGAGTAGCACGCCTAAGACTAATGAAAAAGGAGATGCTAAAACTTATGTATCTAATATATTATGCCTGGTTGAGAAAACTCCGCACCCCGCTGAGAATGCACCACCCTTTGATAATACTTGATATACACTTTCTGCGCCTAGCTGAAAGGCGTTAAAGAAAAGCGCTTATGGGAGACAACCCATGTGTTTTTACCTACAGTACTTTATTTTTATTTTGTGTCTTGGAAGTTGTTTACTACTGTAGCAACCTCTCCTTATCTTAGTTTAGTGTTTTATTGTGCCAAGTTAAGCCGTTGATAGAAAAGTAAGTACTAGATTTGGATTACTGCGCAGTTCCAGATTTCTTTGCTGTCACGAATCTGGGTCCACCTCCCTGTAGGTAACTCAGAAAATTATGCCAATTTACGTGAGTGATCCTCAGATATGTACGCAACTTTCATTCAATTTGGGAATTTTAATTTGAGCAAGTCTGGTGCCATTTTAAAATTCGTCAATACGAACTGTTCTGTTTTGACAGATTCTGCCTTTTATTTCGCATTGCCTCTTTTGCTATGTTGGATGAATTTCTTTGATCCACTAATGTCCAGTAGCATTATGCAATGTCCAGAAGTGTTAAAAATGATTGTGTCACCTCTGAATATGTTAATTTTTATTGTGCACTAACCCTCTAATAAGTTGTTTCGAGTTTGGTGTGGAGGAAGTTTTCAAGGATCAAGAGAGGAGTATGATGCAACATGATCAAGGAGAGTGAAAGCTCTAAGCTTGGGGATGCCCCAGTGGTTCACCCCTGCATATTCTAAGAAGACTCAAGCGTCTAAGCTTGGGGATGCCCAAGGCATCCCCTTCTTCATCGACAACATTATCAGGTTCCTCCCCTGAAACTATATTTTTATTCCATCACATCTTATGTGCTTTGCTTGGAGCGTCGGTTTGTTTTTGTTTTTATTTTTGTTTTGTTTGAATAAAATGGATCCTAGCATTCACTTTATGGGAGAGAGACACGCTCCGCTGTAGCATATGGACAAGTATGTCCTTGGTTTCTACTCATAGTATTCATGGCGAAGTTTCTCCTTCGTTAAATTGTTATATGGTTGGAATTGGAAAATGATACATGTAGTAATTGCTATAAATGTCTTGGGTAATGTGATACTTGGCAATTGTTGTGCTCATGATTAAGCTCTTGCATCATATACTTTGCACCCATTAATGAAGAAATACATAGAGCATGCTAAAATTTGGTTTGCATATTTGGTTTCTCTAAGGTCTAGATAATTTCTAGTATTGAGTTTGAACAACAAGGAAGACGGTGTAGAGTCTTATAATGTTTTCAATATGTCTTTTATGTGAGTTTTGCTGCACCGGTTCATCCTTGTGTTTGTTTCAAATAAGCCTTGCTAGCCTAAACCTTGTATCGAGAGGGAATACTTCTCATGCATCCAAAATACTTGAGCCAACCACTATGCCATTTGTGTCCACTATACCTACCTACTACATGGTATTTTCCGCCATTCCAAAGTAAATTGCTTGAGTGCTACCTTTAAAATTCCATCATTCACCTTTGCAATATATAGCTCATGGGACAAATAGCTTAAAAACTATTGTGGTATTGAATATGTAATTATGCACTTCATCTCTTAATAAGTTGCTTGTTGTGCGATAACCATGTTCACTGGGGACGCCATCAACTATTCATTGTTGAATTTCATGTGAGTTGCTATGCATGTCCGTCTTGTCTGAAGTAAGAGCGATCTACCACCTTATGGTTAAGCATGCATATTGTTAGAGAAGAACATTGGGCCGCTAACTAAAGCCATGATCCATGGTGGAAGTTTCAGTTTTGGACATATATCCTCAATCTCAAATGAGAAAATTATTAATTGTTGTTACATGCTTATGCATAAAAGAGGAGTCCATTATCTGTTGTCTATGTTGTCCTGGTATGGATGTCTAAGTTGAAGAATAATCAATAGCGAGAAATCCAATGCGAGCTTTCTCCTTAGACCTTTGTACAGGCGGCATAGAGGTACCCCTTTGTGACACTTGGTCAAAACATGTGCATTGTGATGATCCGGTAGTCCAAGCTAATTAGGACAAGGTGCGGGCACTATTAGCATACTATGCATGAGGCTTGCAGCTTATAAGATATAATTTACATGATACATATGCTTTATTACTACCGTTGACAAAATTGTTTCATGTTTTCAAAATCAAAGCTCTAGCACAAATATAGCAATCGATGCTTTTCCTCTATGGAGGACCATTCTTTTACTTTCATTGTTGAGTCAGTTCACCTATTTCTCTCCACCTCAAGAAGCAAACACTTGTGTGAACTGTGCATTGATTCCTACATACTTGCTTATTGCACTTGTTATATTACTCTATGTTGACAATATCCATGAGATATACATGTTACAAGTTGAAAGCAACCGCTGAAACTTAATCTTCTTTTGTGTTGCTTCAATGCTTTTACTTTGAATTATTGCTTTATGAGTTAACTCTTATGCAAGACTTAATTGATGCTTGTCTTGAAGTGCTATTCATGAAAAGTCTTTGCTATATGATTCACTTGTTTACTCATGTCATATACATTGTTTTGATCGCTGCATTCACTACATATGCTTTACAAATAGTATGATCAAGATTATGATGGCATGTCACTCCGTAAATTATCGTGTTATCGTTTTACCGCTCGGGCCGAGCAGAACTAAGCTTGGGGATGCTGAGACATCTCCGACGTATCGATAATTTCTTATGTTCCATGCCACATTATTGATGTTATCTACATGTTTTATGCACACTTTATGTCATATTCGTGCATTTTCTGGAACTAACCTATTAACAAGATGCCGAAGTGCCGATTCTTTGTTTTACGCTGTTTTTGGTTTCAGAAATCCGAGTAAGGAAATATTCTCGGAATTGGACGAAATCAACGCCCAGGGGCCTATTGTGCCACGAAGCTTCCAGAAGTCCGAAGACAAAACGAAGTGGGGCCACGGGGTGCCCAAACCCTAGGGCGGCGCGGCCCCCCTTGGCCGCGCCGGCCAGTGGTGTGGGGCCCCGTGCCCCCTCCCGACTCTGCCCTTCCGCCTACTTAAAGCCTCCGTGACGAAACCCCCGATCACGAGAGCCACGATACGGAAAACCTTCCGGAGACGCCGCCAACGCCGATCCCATCTCGGGGGATCCAGAGATCGCCTCCGGCACCCTGCCGGAGAGGGGAATCATCTCCCGGAGGACTCTACGCCGCCATGGTCGCCTCCGGTGTGATGTGTGAGTAGTCTACCCCTGGACTATGGGTCCATAGCAGTAGCTAGATGGTTGTCTTCTCCCCATTGTGCTATCATTGTCGGATCTTGTGAGCTGCCTAACATGATCAAGATCATCTATCTGTAATTCTATATGTTGCGTTTGTTGGGATCCGATGAATAGAGAATACTTGTTATGTTGATTATCAAAGTTATATCTATGTGTTGTTTATGATCTTGCATGCTCTCCGTTACTAGTAGATGCTCCGCCAAGTAGATGCTTGTAACTCCAAGAGGGAGTATTTATGCTCGATAGTGGGTTCATGCCTGCATTGACACACAGGACAGTGTGAGAAAGTTCTAAGGTTGTGTTGTGCTGTTGCCACTAGGGATAAAACATTGATGCTATGTCTAAGGATGTAGTTGTTGATTACATTACGCACCATACTTAATGCAATTGTCTGTTGCTTTGCAACTTAATACTGGAGGGGGTTCGGATGATAACCTGAAGGTGGACTTTTTAGGCATAGATGCAGTTGGATGGCGGTCTATGTACTTTGTCGTAATGCCCAATTAAATCTCACTATACTCATCATGATATGTATGTGCATGGTCATGCTCTCTTTATTTGTCAATTGCCCAACTGTAATTTGTTCACCCAACATGCTGTTTGTCTTATGGGAGAGACACCTCTAGTGAACTGTGGACCCCGGTCCAATTCCCTTTACTGAAATACAATCTACTGCAATACTTGTTCTACTGTTTTCTGCAAACAATCATCTTCCACAAAATACGGTTAATCCTTTGTTACAGCAAGCCGGTGAGATTGACAACCTCACTGTTTCCTTGGGACAAAGTACTTTGGTTGTGTTGTGCAGGTTCCACGTTGGCGCCGGAATCCCTGGTGTTGCGCCGCACTACATCCCGCCGCCATCAACCTTCAACGTGCTTCTTGGCTCCTCCTGGTTCGATAAACCTTGGTTTCTTTCTGAGGGAAAACTTGCTGCTGTGCGCATCATACCTTCCTCTTGGGGTTCCCAACGAACGTGTGAGTTACACGCCATCACTCCCTCCTCATGGGAGACAGCAGCGTTGATGAAGATGGCGGTGGTGTCGATGGAGAAGCCTTCCGGGGGCACTTCCCCGTCCCGGCGGCGTGCCGGAACAGAGACTCCTGTCCCCCAGATCTTGGCTTCGCGATGGCGGCGGCTCTGGAAGGTTTCTCGTACCGTGGCTTTTTTCGTATCGAGGTTTTAGGTCCAGGGGCTTTATATAGGCGAAGAGGCGGCGTCAGAAGGTCGAAGGGGCGACGACACTATAGGGGGGCACGGGCCCCCCCTTGGCCGCGCCGGCCTAGGGTTTGGTGGCCCTGTGCCCCCTCTCTGGCGGTTCTCGTGTGTTCTGGATGCTTCCGGGCAAAATAGGAACCTGGGCGTTGATTTCGTCCAATTCCGAGAATATTTCTTTACTAGGATTTCTGAAACCAAAAACAATGCAGAAACAAAGAATCGGCACTTCGGCATCTTGTTAATAGGTTAGTTCCAGAAAACGCATAAATATGACATAAAATGTGCATATAACATGTAGATATCATCAATAATGTGGCATGGAACATAAGAAATTATCGATACGTCGGAGACGTATCAATTCTCAACGAACTGAAACTAGTGCTCCTTCTAAGAAAAAGAAAAAGAAACATAAAACTGTTGTAGAGTCCTCTGAGCTTATTAATGATCCTAATAGTATTTCTATTTCTGATGCTGAAACTGAAAGTGGTAATGAACATGATAAAGATAATGATAAGAATGATGCTTCTGATAAAGAAGAGGTTGAGGATGAACCTGAAATGCATGCTAAAAATAAAAAGTATACTAAAGAAGATTTTATTGCTAAGAAACATGGTAATGAAAGAGAACCTTGGGTTCAAAAGCAGATGCCTTTTCCTGCTAAGAAACTAAAATCAAAGGAAGAAGAACACTATAATAAAATTTGTGATTGGATGAAACCTTTGTTCTTGCAAATCCCTTTGACTGATGCTATTAAATTGCCTCCTTATTCAAAGTATATGAAAGATATTGTCTCTAACAAAAGGAAAATTCCTAATGAGGAGATTTCCACTATGCTTGCTAATTACTCTTTTAATGGCAAAGTTCCAAAGAAGCTGGGCGACCCAGGTATACCGACTATTCCTTGTTCCATCAAGAATAATTATGTTAGGACTGCTCTATGTGATTTGGGAGCAGGTGTTAGTGTTATGCCTTTTTCTCTTTATAAGAGACTTTATTTAGATAAGTTGATACCAACTGATATATCTTTGCAAATGGCTGATAAATCTACTGCTATTCCTGTTGGTATATGTGAGGATGTTCCTGTTCAAGTTACTCAAAACTGCTTAATATTAACTGATTTTGTTGTGTTGGAAATGCCTGAAGATGATAATATGTCTATTATTCTTGGGAGACCTTTTCTTAACACCGCAGGGGCTGTTATTGATTGCAATAAAGGAAAAGTTACTTTCAATGTCGATGACAAGGAGCATACTGTTTATTTTCCCAAGAGGATTGATAAAGTATATTGAGTTAATACAATTTCTAATTTGAGATCTATCAAAGTGGGAGATATTGATTGTCCAATATATGAGCCTAAAGAAGAATATCAAACTCTTGTGATTGGATCCATATCGATACAATATAAGGTAACATGATTGATTTGAGGTTTATTTCTTCTTATGACATGTAAGATTTATTTGGTAGCAAGACTTGATCAACCTTGTTAACAAGTACATTTTATATGCATAGAAGAGCTAAACAACATTTCTTTCCTTCTCCACTTGTTTTACTTGCTGTAGCACTACTTGTTTTGCAAGATGCTTAGTTGCTTAGAGGTTTGGAAATCTTTTTCTGCCCTGTAATAATAATTTTGACACCCAGAAATGTGCATTTTTCGAAGTTCTCAAAAATTTACAAAAATTATACTCTTGGTCTTATTTTTCGAAGAGCTACCTGGGAGCACCAGGGGCTGACCAGTGGGGCACACTGGGGCTCAACCTCATGGGCCGGCGCGGCCAGCAAGGGGGACGTGATGCGCGTGAGACACACGTCCGTTGGGAACCCCAAGAGGAAGGTGTGATGTGCACAGCAGTAAGTTTTCCCTCAGAAAGAAACCAAGGTTTATCGAACCAGTAGGAGCCAAGAAGCACGTTGAAGGTTGTTGGTGGCGGAGTGTAGTGCGGCGCAACACCAGGGATTCCGGCGCCAACGTGGAACCTGCACAACACAATCACAGTACTTTGCCCCAACGTAACAGTGAGGTTGTCAATCTCACCGGCTTGTTGTAAACAAAGGATTAGATGTATAGTGTGGATGATGATGTTTGTTTGCGAAGAACAGTAAAGAACAATTGGAGTAGATTGTATTTCAGATGTAAAGAATAGGACCGGGGTCCATAGTTCACTAGTGGTGTCTCTCCCATAAGATAAACAGATGTTGGGTGAACAAATTACAGTTGGGCAATTGACAAATAAAGAAGGCATAACAATGCACATACATATATCATGATGAGTACTATGAGATTTAATCAGGGCATTACGACAAAGTACATAGACCGCTATCCAGCATGCATCTATGCCTAAAAAGTCCACTTTCAGGTTATCATCCGAACCCTTCCTATTAAGTTGCAAGCAACAGACAATTGCATTAAGTATGGTGCGTAATGTAATCAACACAAATATCCTTAGACAAAGCATCGATGTTTTATCCCTAGTGGCAACAACACATCCACAACCTTAGAACTTTCTGTCACTGTCCCAGATTTAATGGAGGCATGAACCCACTATCGAGCATAAATACTCCCTCTTGGAGTCACAAGTATCAACTTGGCCAGAGCCTCTACTAGCAACAGAGAGCATGCAAGAACATAAACAACATATATGATAGATTGATAATCAACTTGACATAGTATTCAATATTCATCGGATCCCAACAAACACAACGTGTAGCAGTACAAATAGATGATCTTGATCATGATAGGCAGCTCACAAGATCTAACATGATAGCACAATGAGGAGAAGACAACCATCTAGCTAATGTTATGGACCCATAGTCCAGGGGTGGACTACTCACACATCGATCCGGAGGCGATCATGGCGATGAAGAGACCTCCGGGAGATGATTCCCCTCTCCGGCAGGGTGCCAGAGGCGATCTCCTGAATCCCCCGAGATGGGATTGGCGGCGGCTGCGTCTGTAGAAGGTTTTCCGTATCGTGGCTCTCGGTACTGGGGGTTTCGCGACGAAGACTATATGTAGGCGGAAGGGCAGGTCAGGGGGCGTCATGAGGGGCCCACACAGTAGGCCGGCGCGACCAGGGCTTGGGCCACGCCGCCCTGTTGTGTGGCCACCTCGTGGCCCCACTTCGTTTCCTCTTCGGACTTCTGGAAGCTTCGTGGAAAAATAGGACCCTGGGCGTTGATTTCATCCAATTCCGAGAATATTTCCTTACTAGGATTTCTGAAACCAAAAACAGCAGAAAACAGCAACTGGCTCTTCGACATCTCGTCAATAGGTTAGTGCCGGAAAATGCATAATAATGACATAAAGTGTGTATAAAACATGTGAGTATCATCATAAAAGTAGCATGGAACATAAGAAATTATAGATACGTTTGGGACGTATCAAGCATCCCCAAGCTTAGTTCCTACTCGCCCTCGAGTAGGTAAACGATAACAAAGATAATTTCTGAAGTGACATGCTATCATAATCTTGATCATACTATTGTAAGCATATGAGATGAATGCAGCGATTCAAAGCAATGATGAGGATAACGAGTAAACAAATGAATCATATAGCAAAGACTTTTCATGAATAATACTTTCAAGACAAGCATCAATAAGACTTGCATAAGAGTTACTCATAAAGCAATAAATTCAAAGTAAAGGCATTGAAGCAACACAAAGGAAGATATAAGTTTCAGCGGTTGCTTTCAACTTCAACATGTATATCTCATGGATAATTGTCAACATAAAGCAATATAACAAGTGCAATAGGTAAACATGTAAGAATCAATGCACACAGTTGATACGAGTGTTTGCTTCTGGGATAGAAGGAATAGGTAAACTGACTCAACAATAAAGTAAAAGATAGGCCCTTCGCAGAGGGAAGCATGGATTACTATATTTGTGCTAGAGCTTTTCATTTTGAAAACAAGAAACAATTTTGTCAACGGTAGTAATAAAGCATATGTGTTATGTATAAGATATCTTATAAGTTGCAAGCCTCATGCATAGTATACTAATAGTGCTCGCACCTTGTCCTAATTAGCTTGGATTAACACGGATTATCATTGCATAGCATATGTTTCAACCAAGTGTCACAAAGGGGTACCTCTATGCCGCCTGTACAAAGGTCTAAGGAGAAAGCTCGCATTGGATTTCTCGCTTTTGATTATTCTCAACTTAGACATCCATACCGGGACAACATAGACAACAGATAATGGACTCCTCTTTAATGCATAAGCATTCAACAACAGTTAATTTTCTCATAAGAGATTGAGAATTAATTGTCCAAACTGAAACTTCCACCATGAATCATGGTTTTAGTTAGCGGCCCAATGTTCTTCTCTAACAGTATGCATACTCAAACCATTTTATCATGAAAATCGCCCTTACTTCAGACAAGACGAACATGCATAGCAACTCACATGATATTCAACAAAGGTAAAAGTTGATGGCGTCCCCAGAAACATGGTTACCGCTCAACAAGCAACTTATTAAGAAATAAGACACATAAGTACATATTCTTCACCACAATAGTTTTTAAGGCTATTTGTCCCATGAGCTATGTATTGTAAAGGCAAAGAATAGAAATTTAAAGGTAGCACTCAAGTAATGTACTTTGGAATGGCGGGGAAATACCATGTGGTAGGTAGGTATGGTGGACACAAATGGCATAGTATTTGGCTCAAGAATTTGGATGCACGAGAAGAATTCCTCTCAATACAAGGCTAGGCTAGCAAGGTTGTTTGAAGCAAACTCAAGTGTAAAAGGTGCAGCAAAGCTCACATATGAACATATTGTAGCTATTATAAGACTTTACATTGTCTCCTTGTTGTTCAAACACCTTAACCAGAAAATATCTAGACTCTAGAGATCAATCATGCAAACCAAATTTTAACAAGCTCTATGTAGTTATTCATTAATAGGTACAAGGTACATGATGCAAGAGCTTAAACATGATCTATATGAGCACAACAATTGCCAAGCATCACATTATTCAAGACATTATACCATTTACCACATGCGGCATTTTCCGTTTCCAACCATATAGCAATGAACGAAGTAGTTCAACCTTCGCAATGAACATTAAAGATAAAGCTAAGAACACATGTGTTCATACGAAACAGCGGAGCGTGTCTCTCTCCCAAACAAAGAATGCTAGGATCCGATCTTATTCAAACAAAACAAAAATAAAAACAAACAGACGCTCCAAGTAAAGCACATAAGATGTGACAGAATAAAAATATAGTTTCACTAGAGGTGACCTGATAAGTTGTCGATGAAGAAGGGATGCCTTGGGCATCCCCAAGCTTAGACGCTTGGGTCTTCTTAAAATATGCAGGGATGAACCACGGGGGCATCCCCAAGCTTAAACTCTTCACTCTTCTTGATCATATTGTATCATCCTCCTCTCTTGACCCTTGAAAACTTCCTCCACACCAAACTTAAAACAAACTCATTAGAGGGTCAGTGCATAATTCGTATATTCAGAGGTGACATAATCATTCTTAACACTTCTGGACATTGCACAAAGCTACTGAAAGTTAATGGAACAAAGAAATCCATCAAACATAGCAAAACAGGCAATGCGAAATAAAAGGCAGAATCTGTCAAAACAGAACAGTCTGTAAAGATGATTTTTTTAGAGGCACCAGACTTGCTCAGATGAAAATGCCCAAATTGAATGAAAGTTGCGTACATATCTGAGGATCACGCACGTAAATCGGCAGATTTTTCTGAGTTACCTACAGAGAACCATACCCAAATTCGTGACAGCAAGAAATCTGTTTCTGCGCAGTAATCCAAATCTAGTATTGACTTTACTATCCAAGACTTTACTTGGCACAACAATGCAATAAAATAAAGATAAGGAGAGGTTGCTACAGTAATAACAACTTCCAAGACTCAAATATAAAACAATAGTGCAAAAGTAAAATAATGGGTTGTCTCCCATAAACGCTTTTCTTTATAGCCATTAAAATGGGCTCAGTAATTTTAATGATGCACTCGCATAAGGATGAGAGTTGAAGCAAAGAGAGCATCAAAAAGCAAGTATGAAACAAATTTAAGCCTAACTCACTTCCTATGAAAAGGAATCTTGTAAATAAATAAGTCAATGAAGAACAAAGTGAATAGCATAGGAAGACAAAACAAGTGTAACTTCAAAAAAATTAGCATATAGAGAGGTGTTTTAGTAACATGAAAATTTCTACAACCATATTTTCCTCTCTCATAATAATTTCCAGTAGCACCATGAACAAACTCAACAATATAACTATCACATAAAGCATTCTTATCACGAGTCTCATGCATAAAATAATTACTACTCCCAACATAAGCATAGTCATTCTTATTAATTGTAGTGGGAGCAAATTCAACAAAGTAGCTATCATTATTATTCTCATCACCATAATCATCAAATGTAGGAGGCATAATATAATCATAATAAACTTTATCCTCAATAGTAGGTGGCACCAAAATACCACTATCACCATAAATGGGAGGAAAAGTGTCATCAAAGTAAATTCTCTCCTCCATGCTTGGGGGACTAAAAATATCATGCTCATCAAAACCAGCTTCCCCAAGCTTAAATTCTTCCATAGCATTAGCAATAATAGTGTTCAAAGAGTTCATGCTAATAACATTGCTACAACTATTTTGCAAACAAATTTGCATGGTTTTTTTTAATTTTCTCTTCAAACACCTCATGTCCTAACTCAAGATAAATACTATAAAGATCTCTAATATTTTTGTTGTTTTCCATTAAGCCTAACTAGTGAAATCACACAACTTAGTGTTCTCAGGAGTATTCATTTTAACAGTAGTAAATAAAGCAAACTAAATAAAGTAAATGCAAGTAATTAATTTTTGTGTGTTTTTAATATGGAGAACAAGACAGTAAATAAAGTAAAACTAGCAACTAATTTTTTTGTGTTTTTGATATAAGAGCAAACAAAGAGTAAATAAAGTAAAGTAAAGCAAGACAAAAACAAAGTAAAGAGATTGGAAGTGGAGACTCCCCTTGCAGCGTGTCTTGATCTCCTCGGCAACGGCGCCAGAAAACAGTCTTGATGCGCGTGAGACACACGTCCGTTGGGAACCCCAAGAGGAAGGTGTGATGTGCACAGCAGTAAGTTTTCCCTCAGAAAGAAACCAAGGTTTATCGAACCAGTAGGAGCCAAGAAGCACGTTGAAGGTTGTTGGTGGCGGAGTGTAGTGCGGCGCAACACCAGGGATTCCGGCGCCAACGTGGAACCTGCACAACACAATCACAGTACTTTGCCCCAACGTAACAGTGAGGTTGTCAATCTCACCGGCTTGCTGTAAACAAAGGATTAGATGTATAGTGTGGATGATGATGTTTGTTTGCGAAGAACAGTAAAGAACAATTGCAGTAGATTGTATTTCAGATGTAAAGAATAGGACCGGGGTCCACAGTTCACTAGTGGTGTCTCTCCCATAAGATAAACAGATGTTGGGTGAACAAATTACAGTTGGGCAATTGACAAATAAAGAAGGCATAACAATGCACATACATATATCATGATGAGTACTATGAGATTTAATCAGGGCATTACGACAAAGTACATAGACCGCTATCGAGCATGCATCTATGCCTAAAAAGTCCACTTTCAGGTTATCATCCGAACCCCTTCCGGTATTAAGTTGCAAGCAACAGACAATTGCATTAAGTATGGTGCGTAATGTAATCAACACAAATATCCTTAGACAAAGCATCGATGTTTTATCCCTAGTGGCAACAGCACATCCACAACCTTAGAACTTTCTCACACTGTCCTGCATTTAATGGAGGCATGAACCCACTATCGAGCATAAATACTCCCTCTTGGAGTCACAAGTATCAACTTGGCCAGAGCCTCTACTAGCAACGGAGAGCATGCAAGAACATAAACAACATATATGATAGATTGATAATCAACTTGACATAGTATTCAATATTCATCGGATCCCAACAAACACAACATGTAGCAGTACAAATAGATGATCTTGATCATGATAGGCAGCTCACAAGATCTAACATGATAGCACAATGAGGAGAAGACAACCATCTAGCTACTGCTATGGACCCATAGTCCAGGGGTGGACTACTCACACATCGATCCGGAGACGATCATGGCGATGAAGAGACCTCCGGGAGATGATTCCCCTCTCCGGCAGGGTGCCGGAGGCGATCTCCTGAATCCCCCGAGATGGGATTGGCGGCGGCTGCGTCTCTGGAAGGTTTTCCGTATCGTGGCTCTCGGTACTGGGGGTTTCGCGACGAAGACTATATGTAGGCGGAAGGGCAGGTCAGGGGGTGTCATGAGGGGCCCACACAGTAGGCCGGCGCGGTCAGGGCTTGGGCCGCGCCGCCCTGTTGTGTGGCCACCTCGTGGCCCCACTTCGTTTCCTCTTCGGACTTCTGGAAGCTTCGTGGAAAAATAGGACCCTGGGCGTTGATTTCGTCCAATTCCGAGAATATTTCCTTACTAGGATTTCTGAAACCAAAAACAACAGAAAACAGCAACTGGCTCTTCGACATCTCGTCAATAGGTTAGTGCCGGAAAATGCATAATAATGACATAAAGTGTGTATAAAACATGTGAGTATCATCATAAAAGTAGCATGGAACATAAGAAATTATAGATACGTTTGGGACGTATCAGGACGCGCCACCCTGTGGTGTGGGCCCCTCCTTGCCCCACTAACTCATCTCTTCCTTCCATCTCACTCTCTCTTCTGAAAAAACTTGTACCAACTTTCTCTCACTCACGTTTTTGCTCAAGAGCTCAGGATTTCTCGATCTTTTTGCCCAGCCCAGATTTTTGTCTGAAATTTGGCACATTTGCTCTCCGGTATGTGACTCCTCCGATTATCCAAATAGAATTTTGTTTGGTTTAGTATATCTTGAATATTTTGCTGCTGTAGGTAACATGTTAAGTGAGCTTGCATGCTTGTTCTAAGTTGTAAAAATTAGTTTTGATGCATGTTTAGTACTCTACCAAGTTCCTATAGTAGTTTCCCTCAATTATATGTCTCCAAATCAACTTTTATAATGATTGTTGAAAAATTTCAGAAAATGGAGTGGAATAGGCACCAACTCAACCAACAAGAATTGGAGGTGCAACAGGTTATGAGAGTTCACCGCGAAGAGGGAGTATACCCCTCGTACTACCCATGCACTGATTTTATGAGGAGTGCAGGAATCTTGCAAGATGTTCAAAATCTGATTTCCAATGCAGGGTTGGAAAATTTTGTTGTTGGTGAACCTTACCAATATGCAAAACTAACCATGTCGGTGGTGCAGGATTTTGAATTCTATTGGTCCCAACCTAACCCCATGGTTCGATATAAAATTTATAATAAAACCATCGACTTGCCTTTTGCTGATTTTTGTACAGCTATTAGAATGCCACAATGGGGATCTTGTGAGAAGATTAGGGGGACGCCGCACTCTCGAGTCTATAAATATTCTTTGGCTCCCCTTGTGTCGAATCAATAAATTAGGTTTTACTTCCCTCGAAGACTGTTGATATCCCCTATACTTGTGGGTCATCAAGTATCCCTACCTTTTATACCACTCCATGAAGATGCAATACTCTCCTATTCTGCAAGGCAGGTTGATTTTTATCTTAATGTGTTCTAAGTGGTTTATTTTATGCAGAGATGTTGTCCTGCGAAACATCTTTTGAAGAACACATCTATACGAGTCTGACTGTTAAACGTCGCAATCCATGAGAGTTGGGTGCTCTCTAATAAACTAATGAAAGATCAAGGAGTATGACGCATAAGCTCCACCCGCGGGGAAGTCCCACGACATCCTAGTATCGATCAAGGCTTTGTGAGAAACTAGATTCGCAGAAAACTTGCAGTTCAAGGCATAGTCCACTGTCCAAGTTGCTTACTGGTGTAACATAGAGGTCTAGGTGGAAGTTCAACTTAACAGTCTCTACTGTAGCATCGGTATATAAAACAATGTTTTGGAATCAAAGGCAAATTTCTTGTGCCTCTGGGATCTAGTGGGGGATTGTTGGAATTTTGGCCCATTTTGGTCCAGTCCATTTAATATTCCAGAAATTCCTAATAAATTCTAGAGGCCCACTTGGCCCATTCATGCATGGTAAGGAGTGGGACAAAAGTTTAGTCCCACATTTCTAATTGAAAGAGAGTTGGAGCAGCTTATAAGGAGAGCTCTTCAGACCACTTCTAAGAGAGAAATAATAAGGAGAAATAGGAGTTGACCACACGCGCTCTCCTCCGACGACGACGCCGCTCGCTCGCATCATCACGACACGTCGGGTTGCGGGAATGCCTTGAGCCGAGAGCCTCTCTCTCTTTCTTTTTGCCACACATGAACGAGTATATGAATAGACGCAAGAATCTGAAACATTTTTTCAGTGGGTTTTGAATACGAAGGCTGTTCAGGTTCGGCTTTTGCCTGTTCGGTTCACCTCCCTGACCCTTCATTTCGTCTCCTCGCGTGGTTCGGCTCCTCCCTCTGTGCCTATAAAAGAGAGGTCGCTCCTCTCCAGAGATACACAGATATAGCCACTATTGCCTATGTGCCTACCTCTTGGTTCCAGAGCTTTGCGCCGCCGCTCAAGTCTTTCCCATCCCGACCTGCGACGTGCACCGCCGGTCGGGACAGTAGGCCTCTGGAACCGCGCTGCTTCGAGTCCTGTACGGGAGAAGGGCGATAAGGTTTTTTGGGAGCACTCTCGCTTGACTACTGGTTTTATCACCTTCCCCAACAACGATTTCTTCTCGGCTGTCGACGACCTCTTCGACGACATGGGGGACAACACCAACAACGGTCACGCTACTGCTTTTACTTCTGTCCAGTATGTACTCATATCTCCTATGTTTAGGTTCATGTTTCAGATCATGGTTCAGTTTCTTGTTCTAGCATTTGGAGTAGATATGCTCTCCTCAAATTCACTATTGCGTATGATATCTTCCTATTGCCTAAAAATTCATATGACTAGTTTGATCCATGTTATAGTACTCATGTTTTATCTACTGTTTTCGCGTATTAAATTTTACGGTAAATTGCTTATATTTCCAACATATCTTTGGGAGCGGTGGACAAGGACATGTACCTGATCGCGCTTCTTAGTTTTCTTTTAGGGTTCTTTTCGCACTTTGTGAGTACTTGGTCCTTTTTTTCTATTTTCGTGAGGGTCCTCAATGTAATTGCATGCCCACCTCTTATATTAATTGAAGTTTTGGGTCGTTCCAGACCCCTTCCTTGTGCAAATGAATGGCGATGATGATGTGGCAAGGCTAAGAGCGGGGCTCAGAAGTTGGTCCACAAGGCAGCACGTTTGGCACGAGCAACACGGGATGCTACTTATTCTTTGAAGGATTGAAGTGCCTCTGGGGACCTTGTGTTTGTTAAGGATGGTGTTGAACTTGTGTAACTTAAGCTTTAGTATCGGTATTTTTTTTACCCCGTAGTGGATGTTTGATCCTGAACATCCGTCGGCGGGTTCCCTACCGGTGCGTCCCATTCTCTACGTATGTTTTGTGTTTGAACTATGTATTTCCGTTGCGCGGTGATGGAAAGGGGTAGGCCGTTCTGAAAAGAAAACTTTGCAGCGTTGGCTTGCTAGGCACTGAACGCTCGTTTTCTAGACGCAGTACTACTGAAAATATATATGTACCCCCTCAGCAGTTAATAAGATGTCGTAAATTATCTGAATTTAAATATATCTAAACGCGATAGATAAATCTGTAACCGTAGGATCGTAGGGAGTAAAAAAAATATCGGAGGCGGCATATGTGTACCCTCAAAAAAGATATCGGAGGGAGCAGAGTAAATGCTAGAGGTGGTACGACGACCACAGTTGCGTTCACCACCTCCTTAACTGCGTGCACACGACACGGACGGCGACACGGGCGGTGCGCTGCGACCGCGTTTCATGATGAGCCCTCGCTCGCCCCGCCCGGCTGCAAACGGCTGCGTGCGCGTGTGCCAGTACCAGCTGGCCAGCAGCCCCCGGCCCCACCACCAGTCTCCAGTCTTCCCCCTTCCTGCTTCCTGCTGGTGGACTGCTCGCTCGCTCGGGCTCGGCTACTCCCCCCGTTCCCCGTCCCGTTCTAGCGTTCTACTGTACTACCCCAAGCGCAGCCAAGCCCACCCACCCTCACCCGGCCGCCTCCCGCAAATCCGCCAATTCTCCCCGAGAAAATCCCGCCTCCGCGCCCGGACCCGGCTCGCTGATCCGCCCGCCCGCCCGCCGCCGGCGCCTTCTCCTCCTCCGAGAATTCGGTAAGCGCCGTGCTTCTCTAGAGGAGAGTACATCATTTTTTCGCCCGAGGCCGGCCGGGCCCTTCTCCTGACTCGCCGCTGTTCCTCTGCCATCTGCAGGCGGCCCGCTGGTCGGAGCCAGCCCCCGGGATCGTGCGGCGGCGCGGTTCGCCCCCGCGTGGATCGGCTTCTCGAGGCCGGCGCCGCGGAGATCGGTCTGACGCCGCAGCACTCGGGCGCGCAAGCAGCGAGCCCACCGCTGTTCTGACAGACTAGGGTTTGCCCTTGGTTCCGGAGGAATGGGGGGCATCTGCTCCAAGGGATCGGCGGTGGACAAGTCGCCCAGCGACACCACGCTCGGCCCGGACCGGGTCATCCACGACCACGACCGTGGCGCCGCCAAGGAGGACAGGAAGACGGCGGTCGTGCTGGAAGAGGCTGCCGCCAAGCGGACGCACGAGCAACATCCGCCACAGCAACAACAAGCACCGCAGCAGCAGCAGCCCCCCGTCCTGGACCTGGAAACCGCGGCCGGTGGACCCAGCGGTGGCGCTGGGGCGGCGCCGTGGGACGGCGTGCCTTCGCTGGCGCGCCAGCAGTCGCAGAAATCCGGGATGGGGATGGCCAGAGCTGGCGCCGCCAAGGCAAGTTGCCCTCCCCCACGCTCTTACTTCGCCTTGCTTTGCTGTCAGTGCGTGTGCAATGCAGCTTACTTCGTTCTGTGCCGTTTGGTTTGTTGGAAAATGACTCGCTAACTGTAGATGTGTTTGCATCGGTTTCATTTGTGCTTTGCTGCTGCAGTTACTACTAGCCAAGGAATTGCTAAATTATTTTGTGCCACCACGTTCAGAGGCTGCCCGGATAAAATTTTCATCAACTAGCATATTTACAGAAGGCACTTTGTTGCTTGTTTTTAATTGGCCGCCAATAACTAGGGACATGCTGTTCGCTGCTGAACCTGTTCCACCTTGGAATGATCAATTACTAGAGTTTTTTTTTTTTGGAATGGGGAGCATAGTCCCGGTCTCTGCATCAATTGATGCACATAGCCCTTTTTATTGCCAAGTTCGAACTATTCAATTTATTACACCACAGATGCAATATAGCTCTCTTAACATGTTCTTTTATCGAGCATTTGCTAATGGACGAAATTGCTTTGCACTTGTCAGTGCACATCCTTCAAGTCGGATGTTTCATTGACATGCAATCATATAATTTTGTAAAGTATCTCTGTGTCGCTTTTGTTGCTCCGCACTCTGTTTTGGATTTCCCCCTCAGGGTGCTATTATTTTTGTACTGGTGCTCGGACCATGGACCAGGAATTTTGATGTGGCTTGCTATGTTGTTTCTAGCTTCCGAGTGCAGTGAAGTGCGCATATGTGACCTACACAAGGAAAATGGAAAATTGGCCTCTTATTATTAGGGGTGTCTAAGCTTGTTGTTGGCTATCATTGTGCCTTTAGTACCGGGGACATCTGTTGTAATTTAAGAAAATCTAATCCAACAAAATGAATTATCGTGCAATATTTGGATCTTTTATCCTTGCTAAAGAGATCTCTCGCCTCCCCGCAGCATGTCACTAATGTTTTGTTGATCTACAATGTTATGTGACAGATTGTTTGACCTCGTACCATTTTCTAATATTTTCTTGCCATATTGATTGTGGAAACAGGTTTCACACTTGGGTACTGTTGGGCTCGGGAAAGCAGTGGATGTACTGGACACACTTGGCAGTAGCATGACAAATTTGAATGCAAATAGTGGTTTTGGATCAGGCACTGCAACAAAGGGCAGCAAAATATCCATTTTGGCATTTGAGGTTGCTAATACCATAGTGAAAGGTTGCAATTTGATGCGAGCTCTTTCGAAAGAGAGCATAAAGCATTTAAAAGAAGTGGTGCTTCACTCAGAAGGCGTTCAAAATCTTGTAGCCAAAGATATGGATGAATTACTGAAGATCGCTGCTTCTGACAAAAGGTTAGTTCTAAATCTTTGCCGCTTTTACAAATTATTACAACACTTGGCCAAATAGGCTATTCATTTTATTTGTAGAATATGCTGAACCAATCAACCAATAGTATATGAACAACTGAAGTACTGAACATCTTGTGCTATTGTCCTTACTGAAGTTTGTTTGTTTCCAACAGGGACGAGTTGAAAGTGTTCTCTACAGAAGTTGTTCGCTTTGGAAACCGTTGCAAGGATCCTCAGTGGCACAACTTGGACCGCTACTTTGACAAGTTCAGTTCATTTTAGTCTTTACATTTGGTTTTGATAATGATTTTGCAGCGTTATTTAGCACCTTTCTGCACCAAACTCTTTCAGGTTGTCATCAGAGCGCACTCCTCAACATCACTTGAAAGAAGAGGCAGAATCAGTGATGCAGAAATTGGTGACTTGTGTTCAATATACAGCTGTAAGTAATGTTTGTTTGCCTTATAGCAACTAGGTTTATGATTAGAATTTAGCAGACCACAACATAATTAAGAACAAGTCTTTTCTTCGCAAATGTTAAGCTGTATATTCCATGAAAACATAGAGTGGCCACTGTAGCCTAAGGCCTTGTTTGGTACTAGTGTTTTAGTGGGGATTAGTGGGGATAATACTCTAGAGTATTGGGTGAATCACTGTTGTCACCCAATCCCCACAAAACCCCATCCCCAATCCACTAGGTAGGGGTAGAGTATTGGGGATTGAAAAAATTACACTAAAATTTGGGAAAAAGTGGGGATAAGTGGGGATTAAACTTGCTCATACTCTAGCACCAAACATGTATTGGGGATAAGTGGGGATTTAAAGTTTGGAGCAGATTATCCCCGCTAATCCCCACTAAAACTCTAGTACCAAACAAGCCCTAAAGGGTACTAGAAGTTGATGACAGATCTTTTTATGGTTCAGTTTTATCTTCATTAATAAAGAAACATTTGCTCTATTTCTGATTGCGTGATGTTTTAGTAGGAAATTATGCCGCAGCCAAGACGAATGTACAACAGAATGCGCTATAGCGAAAGTTGTCTTAGAATGGTAGAATGAAATGTATTTAGGAACAGTATTTGAATTATAGAATGATATTTATTCAGCAACGGAAGGAGTATATAGTATTAAACTTTTAATATTCACTTGCCATTAGCTTTGGAGTGAAAGGTTTGTAGGTGAACCTTGGTTGTCATTTTCCTAGCATTAATAAGTGCTATTTTGCACCTTTTGTTCAAATCGTAGACTTCATCTTGTTTTATTTTCCAGGAACTATACCATGAAATGCATGCCCTGGACAGATTTGAACAGGATTATCAACGTAAACAACATGAAGAGGACGGTTCAAGTGGTGTTGTCCAAAGAGGTTGGTTTCTTTAGCATGACAATACATATAAATTATCTGCATAAATCCATTGATATGTAAGAGCTCTTTCTTGGATAAAAAATATTTTGGTGTTGTGTATGGTGGTTGCTGCTTCCGATTTCTTTTCAGGTCCTCTGAGAAGTTTAGATATAATCCTCAGAATATTTACTTTTCTAGAATCTTTTTTGGGGGGACACGCTTGATGCAATCATAGATTAAATTGCGTATGCATAATTTGAAATTGCCAAATTGACATCAACAGCTTAATACATTATATCTACAGAGTCAAGGTCTCTAGTGCCACCATCTGTCAGTCAGGTGACTATCACTCTATTAGGCTGTCAGTAGTTGACCAGCACCTAGTGTATTTCGACCATTATATCTAAGGGTTACTTGCATGTTGGCATGGCTGCATGACCATACCTAAGAAAGTCAAAGCAGCTAAAACTCTGTTCTATGCCAATTGGCCATCACTTGTTACAGTATTAAAGATGAGCTAATCAGCACCACAGCCTGTATTTGTATGTGGTCTGCTGCTTGTTAAATACTCTGTAGTCCAGCCAGAAAGAACATGAGCTATTGAGATGTGAATAGGAATAACCCGTATGCAATCGAACCAACGTATGGTACCTATTTCAATCTTTGGACAATTTTAGTGATGTAATCTTAGGCTCTTGATCATTATTACCTGCAAAATTTATCGTTTGTTTTTTTCCTTCAAAAAATCTTGATATTGCCTTGCAAGCACCAGAATTTGAATGCACTTGCCTCTGGGTACCACCAGTTCCTTCAAGTTAACATTTAATAGTTCACATTAGAGTTGTTACAGTTATTTTGTTTGCTTTATTTCATAACGATTCTTAATTTGGTTCTGTTCTATTTGCAGGTGATAGCCTGCACATTCTAAAGCAGGAGGTGAAAAGCCAACAGAAGCATGTTAAAAGTTTGAAGAAGAAGTCTCTCTGGTCCAAGAGTTTGGAAGAGGTTGGTAGGTAGTTTTATTATAATTCTATGTTATCAGGAATGCAAGTTCTAGGAAAAAAAATGCTCGTGTTGATGTTGTCTAATCCACTCACTCGATGCTCTGGAGGATTTATACTTGAATTTGCTTGCACAATATTGTTTGTCTAATTCCAGAAATAATACTTTTTTCCTAGGTTATGGAAAAACTTGTAGACATTGTACACTTCTTGCATCTGGAGATCCATAATACCTTTGGGTGGCCAGGTAATATGCTTTGTGATTACTATCTAGTATAAAATGTGTATCCTCCTGCAGACATTGAGCTATTGTATAGTTTGTTATTTCTGTACTGTTTTACTGCTGAGATAAAGTGTGACTAATGGAAAACACACCTTTTTTTAATGCACCATAACTTTAGTTTCATCTCACCACTCTAATTACCTCACAATAAGCATTAAATAGATCCGTATCTTTGGTTCAGAAGTGCCGTTTGGATAACCAAATTAGCTCAGTTCAGGTGCTTCTGTGTCAAACTTTCATTTTGTCACCTCATCTATGGGATTTAGCAGTCCTTTTCACCCCCTTCTGAAGGAACATCACTGGTGTATTCTTGTCATCCTACATTTGCTTATGTGCGAAACACTTTTTCTGACCTGACCATACTTCTTTCTTGTGGAAGCCACTCCAACGACTCGTAAACTGGGAAATGCCCACGAGATTCCTACTATGTTTTTGAAATAAATTGCAGTTTGAGTCATTGCTCATTACACAGTTGAAATAATCATTGAACATAAGTATAGCATGGAGCACATATTACAAGCACCGTACTTGAATACCCCTACTTAAAACGTATTGGCAGTGTAAGGTCATCAAATGTTACGTTGTCGCAGACATGGTCTACCGTTGGACTTCTTAATTAGCTCCAACTATGCTCTTTAAAATCATAGTTTGACATGCATATGCGGATAAATTTGAACTTTATAATTTATTCTGTAGTTGGCATTACTCTTACCACTTCTGCTTCTACCAATTTACAGATAGTGAAGAATCACAGGAACCTACTAAGCGACGTAATAGATTGGGTCCAGCCGGACTTGCGCTGCATTATGCCAATATCATCAGTCAGATCGATGCTCTTGTAAGTTCCTCAAATACCATTGGATGTCCTATAAATTTCTGTGGTCTGAAAAAAAACCGATATGTCATTTTTGTACACCAGCAGACAGTTCTTATCCATTTGAATGCTATTGGTGTATGTCTCATTGTCTCATATGACACATTCCATATCCCTCAAACCACCATGATTTAGTTAAGGGAACATGATTCTCTTTTTTACGAAGGGAATAAAAGGAACAGTACAATGTTACACTTGTGGGGTATTGGTGTTACCTTTTCATGTCTGCGCAGCTTGATGTTGTAGTGCTAACTGCTAGTGAAGACGTCAATTTGTTGCTTTTATCTGGTAATCTAACAAGGGCTAATCTATTGGCAGGTTTCTCGGTCAGCTTCTGTTCCTCCAAACACAAGGGATTCATTATACCAGAGTTTGCCACCGACCATAAAATCTGCTCTCCGTTCTAAGCTACATCCATCTGGAGTCAAGGAAGAGGTATGGATGATGGCACCCATCACATTCAGTAGAGTGATACTGACTTCATGAATAGAAAATGAAGTAGACTGCAAAAGTCAACACTATGCCATGGTATAGAACTAATGTAATATTGGTACAGCTTACTGTAGCTCAAATCAAGGCGGAAATGGAGAAGACTCTACGGTGGCTTGTCCCGGTTGCAAATAACACCACAAAGTAATCTAAGCTATTTTCATGGCACTCAACCAATTACTGCCATTCCATTCTTATTTTGCTACTGAATATGCGATTGTTTGTCCATTTCAGGGCTCACCATGGTTTTGGTTGGGTTGGAGAGTGGGCAAATACAGGGTTCGTACCCAACTTCTTTCAATTTGAACAGTGGGAATGTAAAACTAAAATTTAGAAGTATGCTCTGTTTGTCTTATGCAGGTCAGAAGTGAACTGCAAGCCGACAGGGCAGATGGACCTCACCCGAATTGAGACACTACATCATGCTGACAGGGACAAGACCGAAACATATATCCTTGATCTTGTCATATGGCTTCAGTATCTTATCAGTCAATCCAGAACCGCTAATGGCGAGCGATCTCCCATCAAGTCTCCAGTTCGATCTCCTACACAAAGGGGCTCCACGCTCTCATTGTATTCAAACAAAGCCAGCAGTTCATCGTCGCCTGTTCTGACACCAGAAGATCAAGAGATGTTAAGGGATGTCAAGTTCAGGAAATTCGTCCCTGGTATAAGCAAAAGCCAAGAGTTTGACACAAAGGCAAGACATAGCAAACAGAGCAAGTTGATCAAAAGCAACAGCCATTCACCAAGCAGTGGCAACAGGAAAGAATTCCTATCAATCAGGAGCCTGCTTCCCGTCATCGACTTTGAAATCGATAGGACCAAAGCTCTGGATATGATCGACAATCTAAAAGTGAAGTGAGGTATCAGAATCGATCGGTGCCCAAGTCCTGTATATTTCGACGCAGTTTGTGATCTTGAAAATCCATATTGCTTGAAGTGTACATCAAATCTGTTGAGCCGACTGCCATGTGCCTGCGACGGAGGCGCTTGAGTAAGACGAGCTTGCAGTAGGTTAGCGATTTGGTTGGAGTCAGCGAGAGAAAGATGGGTGGTCCTGGGTCATGGCTAACTTATGTATGATATGGGGTGAAAAGGAAAGGGAGGTTTTTATTGTAAAAAGCAATTTGTTGTGTTTGTTAGGTCTTGTATAAGGAATGCAAGTTTTGAAGGAGAAGAAGGGATACCCCAGCGTCACATTGTGTTTCCCAAAAGCAAACAATTGATGTGCACTGCAACTTTTTGTTGCCGCGGTCATGCTTTTTACCGCCTTTATGAGGGGTTTGACCTAATGACCGGGATAAAAATATGAGGTTTCATTTGGGGCAGCAAGAGTTCCTCTTCCGGAACTTGGCTGTTCTTCTGAATCCAACAATTTTGTCAGGCTACAGATACAAAGTTACGATCGATGGCGCACAATGCACATGACCCCGTTGCAATGAGCTGCTTAGTGGAAATTGGAAAACCTTGTATAAGCCGAGTTTAATTCCAGCAGCTTGTCCATTAACCTGTAGTTCTATTGCAGCATATTTTCAAATCACTCTTATGTTCTCAATTTTTTTGGAGATCGTGTCATTTTAGTGAACGAATGCGTCAGGTTCTCTCTTTCTAGTCAACGATAATTGGAGTGTGAATTGTGCTCTATCTTGTAGCATCAATTTTGTCCCAGAATCTACCAACAACGAAGAAACATGGGCGGTAAACATTTTTTTTTTAACACAAAGCGGGGACAAAGCGGGGTCAACAACACCAGCGAGCAATTTTCACTGAAGAGCACGTGGCAGATACATTTTGGCCCCTTTTCATCGCTCGTCCTAAGAAACCTAATATTTAAAGATGAGACCTCCCACTCTACAACAAGCACCCTGAAAGAAGAAAAGAAAAAGCAATCAAGGACCTGGGCGTCTGTGCCACCAAACGCCGGCGCTGAGAGCAGCAAGCTCGAAAGCTCCCCTCCGATGACAAGATCTAGCTGCTGGCAACCACCAGCAAGACCGGGGACACGTCACTTGGCTTTCTAGCAGCGTCGAGCTCCCAGCAGATGAACTATAGGGCCTTCGATTTGGAGGTTGAAGAACCTTGTTGGCCGAAGATCACGGCGACGAACTTGGTCACCATGTGTTGCGCTTGAAGAAGATCTCCTGCTCCAGATCGTCACTCCGTAGATCCGCCAAAGACAACATCAGCTTGGATCTTCTCTTCTTCTCCACCATCACGGTGGCTTGGAAGAGAAAGAACCAAGGCAACGCCACCTAGATAGAGAGAGTAGCAAGAGAGCTTTATTAAGAGGGTTGTAGAAGCACCGCCGCCATCCGCCTCCGGCTCCTTCCATCGGAGCTCCACGGTCAGTAGCCACACCACCACAAGCCATAGGGAGTAGCCCGAGCTCCACTGCGACCAAACCCCCATGGACATAACGTCAGTCTCCACATGGGTAAGACCTAAAACTAGACTAGAACTAGACTTAAACCAACTCCTATCTACTCTAACACCTCTTCTTGACCAACCCGGCCGGCTATTCCAGCGAAGAGGGCCTTGGATCGGCCCGGCCGAGGGTGAAGGACTGTAGCAGCTCGAGAGAGGAGGAGGGGGGAAATGAGAGCCGTCTACCTCGGCCCGGTAAACATTGCCAGTTCTATCCACGACAGGCCCAGAGCAGCAGGAGGAACAGCGAGCGGAAGTAACAACGGCGGAACACTTCTCAAAAAACAAAACAAAAAAAACAACGGTGGAAGCGTCGAGTACTCTCCACTGACTCCGAGGGCGTTCGTCATCAAAGCATCCGAAACACAGGTCCGACGACGGCGATCCGGCCGGGCGCCAGAAGCCGACGGCGGCAGCGATGGACGGGTCGGACGAGCTGCAGTGCGTGGGGCGGCTGGAGATCACGGCTCCGCCGCCGGCGCGCTACCTCCGCGTGGGCTCCCTCCCCGTCCCCACCGACGACTCCGCCTGCCTCCCCGCCCTCCTCCCCTCCTCCGCTTCCCCGTAAGCTCCCCAGCCCCTCCCCGCGTCTCACCCTGCTCGATCGTTGTGCCGTGCGGCGAATTCTTCGTGCGATTTGGTGGGTCCTGAACTCCTTATGCAGCTCGATCGGCTCCCTCGGGTGGGGGAGGTTGCGTGCTACGAATCACGGCAGGTTCAGTTGCTTAGGGTTCGAGCGTCTAGTTGTTGTGCTGCTAGTATGTCGAGGGTCGTGGTGGGGAATCCGAGGTAGAATGGGGAAGGAGTGAGCACACTCTGCTGTGGTTGACTTGGCTACGCACTTAAACTGTTTGTGGCTGCGATTCTTTAGGGAGGACCCAGGACCGGATGCAGAGTAGAGCCATGGGATAACGTGACAATCGCTTCTTAAGTGAGTTGATCGCTATGATAGACAGATTGCTTATGGTGAATCAGCATATCTGAATTTAACGGTTATAGCATACAAGCAAAACATAATTTAGAAATTTGTGTTGGAACCCAAAATGGTAGTGGGCACCTCTTTTTTGTTTATTTGTGCAGCAGCATCAACTAATGAGTACGTAGTCACAACTCACAATCATGTCTGGAAGTGTACAGTGGCACGCAAACATTACGGAATGAAATTTCGTCCAGTCTGCAAAAGCCTGAATAAGCTGAACGACTACTTTAACTCTGCTCTTGTCGTCAAAACTATTGCAGGACTGGGACTGGAGCTCCACGGTACCAAATGCTTCCGCTGGAGACTGATCTGAACACACTCCCCGTGATTCCAAACCTCCCAGAGAAGGTTTTCCCGACGGATGCGAAGAGTACTGAAGGTGATCTTTTCCGAGACTACATAATTATTATAGTTTTATCATTAAAATGATTCATGTGAAGAGTAAAATTTATATCTGTTTGGCGTATGGTAAGCATATGTCGCTCAAAACCATTACGAATAGGTTGCCTGTTATATCCGTGTGGTTTCTCTATCACTCCCTATATACGTGTAAATGATTTCTGATTTTTAATGTTTGACGTTGCCTGTGAAAACTCTAAATGACAAGACATGGTAAATTTATATTCAAGCAAATTTGCTCACCAGCAAGCTATTTTAATCTCCTGGTACATTTATCACCAGTGGACAAACCGGTTTATGCTTCTTTATGCGAGGATTAATCCTTGTATTTACATCTTCTTCGAAGTTAAAAAGATAGAATGATAGTGAGTGAGCATACAAGCTGATACCTCGCTGCCTTATCCCAAACGTGTTTCTGCAGTGGTCACGCAGCAGCAAAACTATTCAAATGCGTATTTGTATCAGTCTGCTGTAGTGTAAAACAGGAGAAGCGATAGTAGTCCATGGTGAACAGCAGGAGCAGTACATGATGCACAGAAGCAGATTAGGCAAGGAGATGTAGTTCTATAGTTATAGTTTCGTATTAGGAGTCGGTCAAACTGAAAATTTGTATAATGTTGGGAGTTCTTATTAGGGAGTTATTGTCTTCAGAGGCAAGAAGCAGATTTCCTCTCTTCCAATTGCTACCCACAAAATCTATCTTCCAGCCCACTAGGATTTCCTCTAATTGCCGGAAACGGCACTGGTCAGCAGGCTGCCAAAGATCTTACAATTTATGAAAGCAATCTGTTCATCCACTTCGTGGAAGATAGAGTACAGTTGGTAGACAGAAAGGTACTGCCAACCGATTTGCCAGAGATTTGGCTGATTAGTTAGAACTATACGGAGAATTATGCGATTGCGTTATAAATGGATATAAGGACAACACATCACATCGCAGATCAACTACTGCAGACTGAGCCTTAGAGCGACCTCGTGGATGGCAGTGGCATTGCAGATGGCATCTGGACACGATTTCTCAGTTTTGTGCCAGCACATTCAATAAAAATCTTGTATTATTTTTTATGCTTAAATGAATTTGTTGCCCAATTGAACAGAAATGATGATTAGTTGCATTATTTGGGCGTTTAAACATCTGATGATGCTAATAAGATTCTGAGTCAGGCATTCGTGATGGTTTCTTCACCAAAGCCAGATACACGCCTGACTTATAAGCCATTTAGGCGCTGTTCTTATCACACAGATGTTCACATGACACAGTAGTTTTAAATGATTGTATGTCAATACATTTTTGTTGATATATGTTTGTTCTTATTCGTCAGGATTACGATTCGGAAGCGGACTATTCAACCAAAACTTATCAAGGAAGTGTGAAGCACTAGCTGTGTCAGGCCTATCCGAATATGGCGATGAAATAGATGTAATTGCTCCAACTGATATTCTGAAGCAGATCTTCAAAATACCTTACTCCAAGGCACAAGTATCTATCGCTGTTAGCCGTATTGGAGACACTCTCATTTTGAACACAGGGTAAGTGTCAGATAGCTTCAAAATAATCATTCTCTCAGTTTACAGTCTATCAATGCAATGCTCTACATTGTACTGCAGGCCTGATGTTGATGAAGGTGAGAAGATATTTAGAAGACAGAATAACCAACCTAAAGGATCTGATCCTTCAATATTAAAGAATTTCGCGATGCACTCTGTGAGGGCAGAGGCTTGTGATTGCCCACCAAGTCATCAACCATCGCAAGACAACCAAACAGCATCGATGTTGCATGGACCTTTCGGTCATGGGGAGGGTTCCATTGATTCGCCCTCCTCATCTAATCTTAGCACATCACAGTATTTGGATCAGAATATCAGTAAAAATAGAAAACCGTCACATGGTACCTGCGAAAGTCTGTACTTCGGTGCAAGGAAAAATAATCAAAAAGTTCCAGGATCCGATCCCATTCGGAAAACTACCCGTGTTGGTGAAAACCCCAGAAGTGATGTTCAAGAATCTGAGAAAAGTAGGAGAGTGGGGAATAATGGATTTCGGAAAGTTTGCTTTTGGCAGTTCCACAATTTCCATATTCTCTTAGGTAGTGACTTGCTTATATTCAGCAACGAGGAATATATGGCAGTGAGCTTGCATCTATGGGATGTTTCGAGACAGGTATGCTTTATTTTATTGAATGTGGCTTCATGCTTCTTTTTGTTACCTTCTCTCTTGACAAATTGCTTTGGACAGGTTACTCCACTGAACTGGCTAGAAGCTTGGCTTGATAATGTAATGGCAAGTGTGCCAGAGTTGGCCATATGTTATCATCAGAATGGTGTTGTCCAAGGCTATGAGCTTCTAAAAAATGATGATATATTTTTACTCAAGGGGGTGTCCGATGATGGTACACCTGCATTTCATCCACAGGTTGTCCAGCAAAATGGCCTGGCTGTTCTGAGGTTCCTTCAGAATAACTGTAAGCAAGACCCTGGTGCATATTGGGTATGTAATTTGAACTTATGCGTCATCAAATATTCATATTCAACCTTTCATCTCATACCTGCAGTACCTGAATATTCTTAAATATAAGTGTATAACTTGGTTTATTCTAGTAATAGACCAGTAACCACCATGCTAGTACTTGTGCACTTATACTGAAGGTTTGCTTTGTCAGCTCTACAAAGGTGCCGATGAAGATGTTGTGCAGTTATATGACCTTTCTATGTTACCGGAAAAACATACTGCTGGTGATCACAGATCTAGTCCCGTGTCCTCATTAATGAACAAGGGGAGAAGGGAGTCACTTTTCTCTCTGGGAACACTCCTCTATCGTGTTGCTCACAGGATGTCTTTATCCCAGGTACCAGAGAGTTATCACTCTTACTTTACTTAAGTACAGCTTTATCGATTGTTAAAGACCAAAATATGCTTGCAGGTACCTAGTAATAGAGCAAAATGTGCGAAGTTCTTCAGAAAATGTTTAGACTTCCTCAGCAAGCAGGATCACCTGGTACATTTCTTTATTTATCATATCACTGTTCTACAAGTCTGTTGTTTTCTAGGTGATTATTTTCTCAAAATTTATCTTTCATCTTTTAGGTTGTCCGGGCATATGCACATGAACAGTTTGCAAGGCTCATCCTTAAATGTTATGAGGAGTTGGAACTGACAACTGAGTCATTTCTGCTTGAATCGGAAGTTACTCTTACTGACTTAGATGATGAATCTCCAGAGTTGAGCCTTCCGAATTTACCATCAAAGCAAGATGGTGTATTGACAGAGACTAGGAAGGATGAGCCAGCGGCTGTAGATAGTATGTTGGAGTATTCGCATTCAGAATCCTCACCTCGTCATGTTGATATTGGTTCTGCGTATTCAACCGCAAAAGGAGATGTTTCCGAGGATAGCTTGCTGATGTGTCAGGCTGGAACCTCTGAGATGTCAAAAACCATTGCTGATGCAATCTCCTCTAAGTTAGCAGCCATACATCACGTAACACAAGCTATTAAATCCCTCAGATGGAACCGGCAGCTCCAGAACACTCAAGAAGATTGTGTTGACAGCGCAGACACCATTTGGGAGAGACCTGTTGATTTGTCTTTATGTAGATGTGGTGATGTTGATTGCATTGAAGTTTGTGACATTAGGGAGTGGCTACCAAAATTGAAAATGGACCATAAATTGTGGAAGCTTGCTCTTCTGCTTGGGGAATCTTATCTGGCACTTGGAGAAGCATACAAAAATGATGGGCAGCTTCATCGCACTCTGAAAGTTGTGGAATTAGCTTGTATGGTTTATGGATCTATGCCTAAACATCTCGATGGTGATGAATTCATCTCATCCATTTCCAATAGTTCACTGTGTCCTAAAGATTGTGATCTAAACCCGAGTCTTGCATTGGATGAGGCAGAATATTTTGAGACAGCAAAATGTGTCAATTATGAAATCTCTGCTCAACAGTTGCCTCCTAATTATTTATTTTGGGCCAATGCCTGGATGCTCGTAGGTGACGTCTATGCAGAATATCACCGATTGGGTAGCCATCAAGCACCGAAGTTGCGAGAACAGAAGCTCGATGGCGAAGTTAGAATGTCAAATGAAGTTGCGATGGAAGTCAAACGGCTTAAGAGAAAATTAGGAAAAGATAAGCAGAATTGTGGAACATGCTCGCTGATAAACTGTAGCTGCCAAAGTGATAGGGCAAATACTGGCAGTAGTGCAAGCAGTAGCAGTCCTGAGGCCTCTACATTGTATGGAAGAAAGAAAAATAAAAAAGCATCTGGCAGGAACATTCGTTCACAGTTTAAAGAAACTAAAGAGAGCCCTAATACAGAGGAAGCTATTGAAAGTTCTGAAAAAATGCAGAACTGTGGGAATGATGCTTGTGTTGAGAAAAGCTCAGTAGCAAATGTTGAATTTGATCATGATCACGCTATGGAAAATCAGTCAAGCAATGCTGACAGTACTCCTGATAAATCTAGCGAAGATATTCCCAGTGTGAGGGGTGGTGGTATTTTCAAGTACCTTGCAGGTCCTAAACCAGGAGATGCCGAATACAACTTGTCTTCTGCTATTCACTGCTATGGTGCAGCTAAGGGAGCCCTGTTTACATTTCCTGTCCGCTCAGCAGAATTTTCTACCATCCTTAAGAAAAGTGGTTGGGCATTCAATGAACTGGGCCGCATTAGACTTGAGAGTGGAAATTCGAGTAGTGCTGAGATTGCTTTTGCTGATGCCATTAGAGCATTTCAAGATGTCTCTGATCACACAAATGTTATATTAATCAACTGTAACTTGGCTCATGGTAGAAGAGCTTTAGCAGAGAAATTGGCATCAAGGATAGAAGAATTTCAGATGTATGATCTTCCTGAAGGCTCATATATGCAATCTGTGAAGTCTGCCAAATCGGAATATTTTCAAGCAATAAACTACTACACGGCAGCTAAGAAGCAACTGAGGTATGCTATTGCTGAGAGTGAGGTTGATAAAGCACTCCACAACGAAGTTTACACCCAGTATGCCCACACCCACCTGAGGCTTGGAATGCTTTTGGCAAGGGAAAGCTTCTTAACTGGCAGCTATGAAGGTGGGCTTGTTGATGAATCATCTAATAGAACAGTTCTCGAGATTTCAGCAAGTGATGCTTTTCGGGAGGCTTTGTCTACATATGAATCCCTTGGTGAACTTCGCAAACAGGAGGCTGCTTTTGGCCATTTTCAACTTGGTTGCTATCAAAGGGACCTGTGCTTGAAGTTCCTGGATTTGGTTGACAAGGAAGTCAAACAGAAGAATGAGGATAAATATCGTCAGAAAGCTAAGTGGTACGGTTCACTGGCAGAGAAGAACTGGCAAAAGGCTTTAGAATTCTATGGTCCAAAGACACATCCTACCATGTTTCTTAACATCCTTATGGCGCAATCTTCCCTTGTTACTAACATCTCCAATTCGTTTCACTCTAGTGCGGTATGTTCTTTCTGTCTTGCAATCTCTTCCTATGCCAGCTGCTCAATCTGGTAGATTTTAGTTAACTCTTTCTGGCATTCCAGAAAGTTCATTACCAGTTATAATTGCTTTGCAGAATGGAGCAGTGCCATGTGGTCTGCTTACAATTTTTTAGCATGTTGTACTTTACATTTGGTAATACTATTATGGTTGTATGGGAAGAATTTTATTTTACTGAGAAATTGCTCTCTTTGGCGCCAAACAGTAGTAGTTATATGCCTTATATAAAGAAGTAGCAGTTAAAAAATCACAGTAGTTCGCTGCCCCCATAGGTGGAGACTGCTTGATCATTAAACTTGAGGCTATGAGATTGCGTTCACTTATGTTTTACTCTTGCCATCCCGTGTGTGTGGACCTAGAATGTATTAGTGGTGTATATGGAACATAAGTGCTTTTCGTATCAGAATTATTCTAATTTTGTATCTTCTTCACAGACGCTTGAAGCTGCGCTGATGCACTTGCTGGAAGGGCGCCATGTGGTCGAAGCAAACGAGGAATACTCAAACGACGTGAACCTGGACATAAAGCCTAAGTTTTGGACCCAGCTGCAGAGCCTGCTGAAGAGCATGCTGGCAGCATCACTGCCCGGCATCTGCACAGGCAGGCCAGCAGCTTCTGCCGGTCAGGCCAACAGCAGCAGCAGAGGAGATGCCGCAAAGCTGAAGGAGATGTATCGTCTGTCTCTAAAATCTACCTCTCTGGGACAGCTGCACGCGTTGCACAAGCTTTGGGTCGCCTAACACCTCCAGTGCACAAACTGTTACTGTGCAAGTAGCCAATTAGTATGCTGCTTACTCAGCATCTACTTTCTTATACGTAGTCAGCAATTCAGCATCTACTTTGGAGCTTCTGGTCATTGCCACGATTTTATCATACTGAGCCATGTTGTAAGGGTAATTATGTACTGGATATTGCTATTTGCTAGCAGGTGAATGATAGCTGTGTATATGGAATATAGTATAAAGCAAACAAGAACTTATAGGCATATGGTTTTACACTTTTACTTTTAGAGAGGACACCTAGTTTTGGTCACAATCGAAAGTTATGTTCGCCATCCCAGAACCATAAAGAAGGGGGATCATGTTGCTGCAAGAGTAGGGCCTCTCGTATACTACATGCTGAAGCTCGCCTTGCTGCGCGTCACTTTCGTCTCATCGCTGTAAAATGTACTCCCCCTGTTCCATACGTAAGATAGTTTGGTCTGGTGGATTGTTTTCTTAGTGTCTGTTTGGTCTGGTGGATCAAGGTTTGGTTCGTCATTTGGCTAGTTGTTTCTCCAGTTTCGTCTGAGGTGAAACAAGACAGGCCACGTACTCTCTCATCAACGAAGGAGCTCGCATTTTCTCTCCAAAGAGCTCTGTTTCGTTGTCTACAGGCAAGTCTTACGATAACTGTCACACAGGCAGCGAAAACGTGAGGCGCAATGCTGCAAAGATACTGCCAAGGGAGAAAAAGCTTGACCAGGTTTCCTGGGTTAAAACTTGAACAGAGGCCTATCAATCTAGTACTAGTACATTTTACCCGGAACCACCACTGCGGCACTGCGTTGCACCGAACAAACTGAATCAGGAGAAAAGCCGTTTCACCGAATTTCCATTCCAGTCCATTTTTTTGCCTGTTTTCTCAAATGTTCTGTTGCATCCAGTTTTTGACAACTGTCAAGCATGAGTTGGACTTGAGAGTTGAGACATCGTTTTCTGTTCATAAAGGTAGGATCGTATGATGAAAACCTGATCATATTTAACATGTCATATATATCATACTATATTAATATACACCCGAACGGTACAGCAGAATGAACAAGCAGCAGAGAAACCTTTTGTTATGTGGCTGCTAGGGTTTGGGAGGGAGAGAGGGGGCTGCGAGGGCACGAGAAGGCCGGCCGGGGGCCTTGGCCACGGCCGATGGCAAGAGGGAAGGGATTTCCTTCTTAATTCTTGCTTGATTAGATTGATACATCTCCTCTCCATATATAGAGAGGTTTACTTGACTCCCAAGCAAGGCTTACTTAACCCCTAAGCAAACCATAAGACTAACGGGCCAGGCCCATGACGTACTCTAACACTACACCCCACCTGGACATGCAGCTCGTCCTCGAGCTGCAACCTAAACAAACCATGACTCGATGCAACACAACCCTAATACCTAAAAACGAGCCTTTTACATCTCGGCTTGTTTTATTACTCTCAACCTGAAATAGACTGGGACGCTTTATTGTTGACCCCTGAACATAAAGTGGACACCATCCGCCCGTCGGACGTGCACCTGTACAACCACCTGGATCCCATGGAAACCAGCGGGACAAAAGGAGCCCGCGCGGCGGCTGGCGGCGGAATGCAGTGGTGCTACGCGGTGCGCTCCTGTCGGTGACACCATGCCTTCTCCCCGCCGGATGACTGTCGATGGCGCAGACTTTGAGGTCGCTGCCCGCGGGAAAAACAACATGTTCGCCGCCCGTGGGGGAAACCGCACGCCCAAGATCCCCAACGCAGCGGACGAGATCGAGGTCCCTTGCGCAACGAAGCGCAACTTGGAGGAGCTGCAGCTGCAGATCACGCATCTCCCGCACACGTCGACGCACTAGGAGGCCGCGCGCAGCAGCCTGCAGCCTCACCGCCGCCGACACGTGGCGGATAGCGATCCAAGTCGGAAGCGGTGATGGCGACGGAGGGAAACGGACATGGTGGAAGGGCATCCCGGGCGGTGTCGATGTAGAGCCCGGGGCCAAGGTCGCTCCCACACCGCCGAAAGGCAGGGACGGCGTCGGTGGCGGCGACGGCCGCGCTGCGGTGTTGGTGGCGACGGCAGCTGCCGCTTCTTGGCCTGCCCACCGAACGGCGGATAGCGGCGGTGAGGACAGCAGCAGCCGGCGGCGTTGGTGGCGGCGGCGGGCTGCTGTTGCCGCTGCAGCGTCCGGTGGGGAAGAAGGCGGCGGCCGTTGGAGAAGAGGGACCCCGGCGCGAGGAGATGGTGGACAGCGGCGGCTGGGACCGCAGCAGCGGCCGGCGTCGGGTGGCGGCGACGACAAGAACAACGTCGGCTGCGAGCCCGGCGATCGCGGCGGAGGCCGCCTGGTGCGTCGGCTGCCACGGCAGCAGCGCCGCCGGCGGCGGAGGCCCGTAGGGGCCAGCCAAGTAGAGGTGGATCTCGTGGACCGCGGTGGCGAGATCGCGGAGGGCTGCGGTGATCTCCGCCGGGGAGAGAACGGCGGGGACGTCGGATTGCAGCGGCGGTGGGTGCGAAGAACTCGGTGGAGGGCTGGACATGATTGAACCCGGGAAAACTGATACCAAGTGTTATGTGGCTGCTAGGATTTGGGAGGGAGAGAGAGGGCTGCGAGGGCGCGAGAAGGCCGGCCGGGGGCCTTTTGCCCACGGCCGGGCAAGAGGGAAGGGATTTCCTTCTTAATTCTTGCTTGATTAGATTGATACATCTCCTCTCCATATATAGAGAGGTTTACTTGACTCCCAAGCAAGGCTTACTTGACCCCTAAGCAAACCATAAGACTAACGGGCCAGGCCCATGACGTACTCTAACACCTTTAATCACACAGGCAAAACAGAACGACCGCCAAGATGGAGCTGACAAATCGTGTTCTACTTCTGATGGACAGAGACACAATGGACTGTACAATGCAACCTCAAAACATACATTGACAAACACCCCGGAGCCAACAAGGGTTAACACAATGTCACACTAGGAATAGTAACCCTTGTATGCTTGATATTCACATCAGACGACAGGAAAATCTACACCCTGATAAACTTCCTACAGCATCTTCGCTTGGATGCAAATGACCGGTCATGGTACACCATGATCTCTACAAAATTTTACACTTCCTTGGTCATTGGTATCAAGATGGTCTTGCGAGGGTTATATTGTGAACAACAGGCTTCATCTCCACATGAAGGTCTAGAGGGAATTATAGCATTGGCACATGAAGGTCTGGAGGGAATTAGCATCGGCACATGAAACACTATGCCGTCCTGGAAATTTTCTAGACAAAGTAATCTTGTCGCACGACAGTGATAAAGTCACGGGGAAGCAAGTCGTCCTCCTTTTGTTTCCCTACATCACCATTTCCTTGAATGTGCCAGTATATCTTTGGAGGGAGAGGTGTGTAAAGGTCTGCAGTGATATGGAGAGAGAAATGATCAGTGCGTTGGAATAAGATATATTTGTGCTGCAATTGTACCAAGCTTCACAAGCATCTACCTCCGGAAATAGTCTGCTCAGGTTCTCTTGTAGAATGTAGCACAACAATACCAGCAAGAACTGTAAGAAATCCACATGTCTCGGAGGCAATAACGCTTGCGCTCTGCCCAGACCAGTCCTGGATATTCAAAAAACAGAAATGAACTAACCAATTAATACCAGGGTGAAGGATAACTCATGTCTTCGAATATACGGAGTATAGTTTTAAAATTGCTCACCTTGAACATTATGCCACTTGCTAAAATAGTGAGGGTCGTGAACATGGCATAATAGATGGGAGAAACAAGTGCTGTATTGAAAGTGTCCAATGCCTGAAAGTTAACATAACACATAATGTTGTGGTCAGAATATTAGGATGTGGTCGGCACAGCCCATGAAACATTATCTAACAGAGCTTCAAGCAAAATTCAGGTACAATCAGCACCTTGTTCAGGTAAACTAACTGGATAACTAAGCATATTGCCGAAACTGTCACAAACACCCACGTCTGGAAATACTCGGCTTGGTTTTCACCCTGAATGGTAAGTTTAACTGCAATGCCCACAGCCTTGATGCTCATTACCTAACAAGACACAGCATATAACATATGTCATTTTCTCATATGGCAACAAACTACAAGAAACCAGACGCGCATGGTGCAGAACATTTACCGTCAGGGATCCAACAACTGAGCAAATACCAACATACACCATAATGTTTGCCTGCCCATACCGTGGAGCACAATATAGCATAAGCAACAATGACACAACCACTGCCAGAGCAGCATAGCAAAGGAAGGCTGCAACAACATTACAGGAAAAATGTCAAGAGACAAGTTCATTATGAAGGCAAGTAGCCAAATGGAGGTAGCATGGAAACTTACTAGGTTGTGTTGCCAAGCCCCAAATCTGCTCCACCGAGCTCGGGGACCTCTCCTCGGGAGCGTGGAGGATGATCACGGTCGACCCAACGATGCAGAGAATACAGCCCAGGACGCCCACCCGCTGCAACTTCTCATCCAGCATGAAATGGGCTAGAACAGCACTGTCCCAAAAAACCATCACAGAAGCACACACATGCGCGTATCAGAACAAACCCGAACAGATGAATTTGAAATTTATACTACATGCGAACTAAATCATAGGCAATTGTACCTGACTATAATGCTGAGTGCGCCCAGCGGCGCGACGAGGACGGCTGGCGCAAACATGTAAGCCACGAAATTGGCCGTCTCCCCGACAAGCACTGAAAAGTTGCAATTTTGCTGAAGCATTTCAATCCAGTTCTCATATGATCATCAGGAACAAATGAAGGACAAGAGGATCAGGAAGGCTTACTGGTGACCATCCCGACCCACCAGAGCGGCTCCCAGAGGTACCCATACCCTCCGACACCTGCAATTTTCAGAGGACAGGGAAGGTCACATCATCAGATACGTGGAATCGGCCGAACTGGGCACAAAGGATCCGCCTTTCTCACGAAGGAACCAGAAAGACCTAGAGCTAGAGCGAGAAGACCGAAAAGGACCAGAAAGGGCGTGTGGGGAGCGGACCTGCTCGGGTGCCGGCGGCGCCGGCGCGGCGGAGGCCCTTCTTCTTGACGATGAAGCTGACCCCGACGAAGGCGGAGGAGGCGACGGCGAGGAGCGCGCCCTTGAGGTTGGCGGCGAAGAGGTCGCCGCCGGCGTCTGTCACCGCGAGGCTCATCGTGCGGGGGCGGCGCGTGGCCGGCGCATTTGAGGCGAGTCCCAGCTGGGTTTTCTCTTGTCTTGATTTGGATTTAGAAGGAGCTGCGTTGTCTTGACCTTCGACGCGCACGATGGCGTAGGGAATTGACGGAGGAGAGAGGCTGCGGTGAATGAAAGCAAGTGTGGGCGGAGAATTTCGAATTTATGTGCCCCCCGTTTCCATTTTCCACATACTAGGTTTTGCTTTGACATTGATTTTGGGTACATGGACCTGTCATGATAAGTTTCGTGTTCGACCTGTATTTTTGGACTTGGCTTTGAAGGTAAAATCTCATGGGTTGACGAGTGTATTTTCCTGCAAATATACTAGAAATGGTCTACTCTAAAATTGCAAGGCACACAAATTATTGTTTTTCAACACTAAAATTGCCACCTACTGTGCATATATAAATAAAGCACACAAATTATTGATCAACACTAAAATTGCCACCTAATGTGCACACATATTAAATATGACATTAAACATTATTTTGCCAGGTGTAATGACGTAGAAGGCTGCATACAGAGGTTGTTGAACACAAGCTTGAGACATGCTCATAGAAGATGAGGTCATGCATGGAGTCTTTAACATTTTAAAATGGAAATAATAATCAGAAATTCTAAAAAAGTTGATCATTTTGTAAGTATACATATAGTTGTGTAGTATATATATGTATATACTTCCTCAGTCCCAACTTAGTTGTCGTGGGTTTGGTCAAATTTGGTCTATATACGGATATATCTAGACACGATTCATTGCATAGGTTCCCTTATTAAAAAAAAAGTTGTGATAACTAATTTAGGACGCGCTCTACAGAACAGACAAATATTTAGATCAAAAGTGATTTTTGTTTATTTTCTAGTGACATTCTAAATCAATATATATCTAATAGAATTATACATCTATGTAGTGCCGTAATAAATATTATTTTTGCATTTTGAAAATAGAGATCTATACGAAAGCCATATTGACGAACACAAGCGAGGACGGCGTTCGGGTTACCGTGAGCATATGCTCCTCATGTGCATAGTAAATGAAATAAAATATTTTAATAAATGTAAATAATCTAATTTTCTTCAACGTAAATGTTCAAGCCTTTTGCATGCTTACAAGATTTCACGAAGTTACTATGCTCTAAAAAAGATACCTGGAGAATCAAATTTTTGTTTACACATGCCACACAATATTTGTGTTTTTTTTTCATGAAATTTACATGTGCACATAAGACATGTACACATATTAAAATTTTCATTCATAATTTCGTACTCCATCGAAAGCATCTGCTTTATCAGATAAACAAATCTAATAGTGTAGAACTTAACTGAGCACAAACTTAGCAAATCACTTAGAATTACCTTCACCGAAGCCTACTGCACTCATTCTATCCCGAAGGGAAACACGACAGCTAAAAGGAACATTTAACGGACTCGTTGCCGCCTCCTCCGATCGAATCGGAAGCTTTCAGGAGACGAGACAAAGGTAACATGGCCCGGGTCAGCATCATCTTGCATTCCCAGGTCAGGAACAGCCAAGCCCACGATCCAGATCTCGCCTCGGACACTCGGATCCGTCTTCCTCGCTCTGCAGACTGCAACGGCCAATGAATGCCTTGCCGCCGGAGCAGATGGTGCTCGCCCGAATCGGCCACGCGCGTATCGAGCAGACAAAAAACTCTTGCCGGCTAGCTCCTTGCCCTCGCCTCGTTGGCTTCTTCCTGCCTCAGAGCATGTCTAGTAGAGCCCCTAAACCCCTAAATCTGTAAAAATAACCGCTTTTTTACAGTTTTTGACGAAAAAATCGCAAAGACTAGAGCCCCTAAAACTGTAAAACTGTAAAAAAATTCCCAGGTCGGACCTGGGAATCCCTTGTTGGCCTGTAGAAACGAGGGTTGGGCAATCCAACCCGTCCCCGACCTGTAAACGCCTCCGACACGCGCGGGAGGGACATTTCAGCTCGTTCCTCTTCCTCCCTCTTCCTCCCGGCCTCCTCCGCTGCGCCGCTGTCCCGCCGCCGCCAGCTTCCGCCGCGCTCGCGCCGCTTCCGGCCCGCTGCGCTTCGCCGCTGCTCGCTTCGCCCGCTCGCCGCTCGCTTCGCTGCCTCGCCTCCGCTGGCCGCCTCCGCTTCGCTTTCGCCTCGCTTCCCGCCTCCGCCCGCTTCGCCCGCGCCTCGCCGCGCTTCGCCTCCGCCTCGCTTTCCGCTTCGCTTCGGCCTCGCCTCGCTTTCCACCGCGCCCTCGCCCGCTTCGCCCGCTTCGCCGCTTCTCCACCCGCCCGCCTCCGCGCCTTCGCTTTCTTCCGCCGCTTGGCCGCTTCGCCTCCTCCCGCTTCGCTCGCCCGCCGGCTTCCTCCTCGCGCCTTGGCCTCCTCCGCCTGTGCATGTTCTTTTTTTCTTCTTTTGTTTCATTTTTTGTTTCATTTTGTAGCACTAATTGATGGTTGATTTTTTGCAGATGGAGATGAACAACAACGTTGTCATGGACTCGATGTCGGATTCGTCGGATTGGTCGACATCCGACGATTCCGACATTGATGAGTTGTTGCAAGACGATGATGTCGAGATGATGAGCCTCCTCGTCGAGGTGCAATCGTTTGAAGACCGCGCGAAGCTGATGGATCAGAGGAGAGGGTCGACGATGGGGCGAACCACCATCTACCGGAACCGCGCTCTCGGACACGAGCATTTGATGGAAGACTACTTCGCCGAGGTACCTACGTACCCTCCTCGCCTCTTCCGCAGAAGGTACCGAATGCGCCGTAGTCTATTTGTGAAGATTGTCATCGACTGTGAGGCGGCCTCCACATATTTCAAGCGTCGTAGATCCGCCGCCGGTATCATGGGGTTTAGTGCATACCGAAGATATCGGCGGCAATGCGGGTACTGGCCTATGGTGTACCCGCGGACTACACGGACGAGTATCTTCGCATTGGGCAAGATACAACCACGGAATCCGTCCGTAGATTTGCTAAGTTAGTTATCCGGTTGTATGGTGAGACATACCTTCGAGCACCAAACGAGGAAGATACAAAAAGATTGATGGAAACCAATGAAAAAAGGGGATGGCCGGGATGCTAGGTAGCCTTGATTGCATGCATTGGACATGGAAAAATTGCCCAAAGGCATGGCATGGAATGTATTGCGGTAAAAGCCGTGATGCTACCATTGTGCTTGAGGCCGTGGCATCGGAGGACACATGGATTTGGCATGCATTCTTTGGGTTGCCGGGAACACTCAATGATATAAATGTGCTCAATAGATCTCCTTTGTTTAAAAGAATAATTTCTGGAGATGCTCCAACTTGCAACTACACAGTCAATGGCAATGACTACTCAATGGGATACTATCTCACCGATGGCATTTATCCCGAATGGGCAACTCTTGTGAAGTCCATCAAGGAGAAAAATGGGGTGCCCTTGTCCAGAAAAGAGGCTCATTTCACAAGGGCACAAGAGGCAGCCCGCAAGGATATAGAGAGAGCTTTTGGTGTCTTGCAAGCAAGGTTTGCCATAGTTCGGGGTCCGGCTCGGTTTTGGGACAAGAAAACCTTGGTGGACATCATGAAGTGTTGTGTGATTCTACACAACATGATCCTAGAAGATGAGAGGGGGTTAAACTTGCCTTGTTTCTATGACAATGTTGGCACACGTGTGCAACCGGAAAGAAACCCTTCTCGTGTAGAAGCTTTTCTTCAAGCACATCGTGAGATTGAAGATGCAGCCACTCATGGTCGTCTCCGTGATGATCTAGTCGAGCACCAGTGGCATTTGGATGGGCAGCGCCGTGCCGCATGATTTACCTTTGTTCTATTTGATTCGAACAATTATTGTTGTATGGTCCAACATTGTTGTAACAATTTGAATGATTATTGTTTTATGTGCGCGAATGTACTATTTGGTGTTGTAATAAATAACTACAATGCTTATTGTTTTATGTGAAATGTGATGATATTTGTGATATGTGAAATGATGATATGTGATGAAATCTGTGATATGGCATATGACAGTTTTAGGGGTTGGGGTTGAGCCAAAGACTAGAACCCTCAAACTGCATTATTTAGGGGTTTAGGGGTTCTACTCTTTACCCCTGTTTTTCAACCTGTAAAAATGCACAAAAATGGCTATTTCCAACCTGTAAAACTGCTATAGAGGTTTGAGGGTTTAGGGGCTCTACTAGACATGCTCTCAGTCGGTGTGAGTGGGAGCCGTCGCCTCAGTACCGGTGATCACGATACACAAAAGACGGGTTTAAGGTAGTGGGTGGCCGACCCTGGGTGCCGTGACACCGCCTGCTGTCGCTGCAAGTGCCAATAGTCTATGAAGGTTTTATCAGTCACCGGTGCGCAGGACACCGTGTACTATGAATCTGCAACGTGTGACACCTAAATCGAACAGATGGGCATGTGTGATAGCGAGTTGTTTCTATTCTATAGTACACATATTGGTTTTTTCAAAATCAAACCATGTAAACTTCGACTAAGTTTACAGAAAAAATATCAGTATCAAGAATATCAAATCAGTTCTATTAGATTTACCGTAAAGAATATTTAATATGGTATACAATTAGTATATAGACCGAGATAATGTCAACACAATTTAAGAGAATTTTCTTTAAGAGAAATTGTGAAGTGGATTTGTAGAACTTGATTCGAATAGAAATGTTGTAATTTTTGAAAAGAACCCGTCCTTTCACCACAACCTCTCAAACATTCTTCGCTTCCTACGTCAACCCGACCATAGAAAAGAAATCCGGACAATCAAGAACAAAAAGCTCGGGAACAAGGTACATACGATTAGGGTTTGACGCGTAAACCCCCGCCACGGTTCCATCAAAAACTACTACCACCAGACGTCCTATGCACTCTCACTGTTGTGCAGAGTGGCAAGCGAAATATCGGTTTTAGCTCTACACTTGATACCCTCGCCCCCCACAACGGCGCTCCTGGCGGCAGGCCGACGACCATGGATACCCGGGTATCTCCAAGCCCTCATATGGCGGCCCAGTTCCTGCGTCTAGACCATGACGCAGATGATGTAGAAGACGCCTTCCGGCCGGCGGCGGCTACGTCCATTGACACTATACCTGGCCATGTGTCGAGCCAGGCCTCGCGCCGGACCGAGGAAAGCCCGTCGCCAAAAAATCAGGCCCAAACCTGGCCCGGCCCAACCAAATATCCCCCAAATCCATCAGGCCGTAGTGTAAAATGGCGTTTTCAGCCTACGCAGGCCTAGCTTGGCCCGGCTGTAGGGCCAACATTTTCAGGCCTAGATCCGAGTTTTTCAGGCTAGGTTGCCCATGGCTAGGTATAATTGACACCCTCCCAATAATCACGCAGGAGGACGACTTCCTGAACAACGACTTGAACGAGTGAAGGGTTCTTGCCGTGCTTGGTCTTCCACACAAACTGCACTTTTCCCAATCTGCTTGTCTCCGTCGAAACTCAGCTCTTCGTCCTCCCCCCTAGCGACATCGTCGACCGCGTCAACGCCCCTCCCGACACACCCATTAACAACATCGTCTCCCGCCTCCCCGTCAAGGATGCCGCACGCACGGACGCTCAATCCCGCCGATGGTGTGTGGTCTGGCGTTCCACCCCGCTCATCCTCATCGACGATGATCTCTTCCCAGTCACATCCGCCGTGTTCATCGTCCTCGTCGCGCACCCGGGGCCGATCCACCGCGCCCACCTCACCAGAAGCCACACATCGGAGTTCCATGGCTTCCTCACGTACTGGCTCCAGCTCCTCGTTGACAAGAGGATCCAGGAACTCGTCAACCCCCGGTGTCCGCTTCACTTCGATCTCCACGCCACCTTCTTAGGCATGGCCACCCTCACCCGCCGGTGTCCATGCAAGCTTCACTATGACCAATCTGGGTACATAGTCTTCTCTAGAACATCTAGAGATTGCAACACACTCGGATTATCGCCCACCGGCAACAACAACAACCACAAGAGGCAAGATACAACAAAGCAGAGATATCACAATTGTTGTCTCCTTCTGTAATCAACAAACTGCTCTTAAACCGCAGATCCAATCAACACCAAATTTGGTAGACAAGCAGACATATGAGTTTTCAACATACTAACCAAAATTCAGCTCAATCGGACATCTTTTGCGTGCTCAAAGTGTTAATCTTCTAAAACTACTTTGTGCTAAAATTGCAGCAGTCCAAACTGACTTAACCACTCTTAAATCTGATTCTCCACAAACCCAAATCTCAAACAAGCTAGCCAAGTCAAAGTACTTAAAGTACGGAACAAGCTCACCGACCGAAGTCTTTTTTTCGAGGGTACGCCAAATTGGCGTACCAAATCTTTATAGAAGGGAGTATAGAACATTTACAAGACGGCAAGCAACATTGCGAACAATGCGCCAGCCCACTCACACACTCGATACAAAGAGACCTACTTTCGCGGCATCAAAAGTCTCCCTCCTACTCTAGCGAGTTTCCACATGTTGAACTCGTCTGCGATCCTCCTAAGGAGCTCCGTCGTGTTGCATTGCTCCACCGTGTTTCCGAAAACTCTAGCGTTCCGTTGCTTCCACAACCGCCATGCCGTGAGCAACACCAGCGTGTCGAAGCTTTTCATGTCCTTCTTGCAAACCAAGCTTCGCGCCGCATCCCACCATGGCTCCAAGCGGCTATCTCTCCCTGGCTCCACAATGTTTAGCCCCGCAACAGTTAGGCACCCAAACCAAGCTTGGCGAGCATAGGGGCATTGCATGATGATGTGATCAACGGTGTCCTCCTCTTGTAAGCAAACCGCACAAGGGTCGATATTCTCCTGGAGCCCATGGCGTTGTCGCCGATCCGAGGTCCAGAGACGATACCTCACGGCTAACCAAGCAAAGATCTTTCCTTTGGGTGGGGCAAAGGATTTCCAGATTGCTTCATACATGTTGAATTGCGTAGATCCCTGGCAAAGCAGACGATATGTGTCCTTCGCGGAATAAGCTCCTGAGGCCGATCCCGTCCAGAAGAAGGAGTCCGGGGTTTGGTTGTCTCTGGGCACAGCCTCGATCTCCTCCCATAGCCTGACACATTGCACACATCCCTCAACCGACAAGTCCATGTCTATATCAGACAACCATTCATTCTCCATCAACGCCTCTGCGACGAGTCTGCTGTTTTTCCTTCTCGTGGACACTGTCGAGAACACCAAGGGGGCAATATGTTCCGCTGATCTGCCGTTGATCCAGTGATCCTTCCAAAAGAAGACCTTTCTCCCGTCTCCAACCGTAATTCTAGCTAGGCTCTGGAACACCTCCACCACCTCCGGATCGAGCACCATCGATAAACCCTGCCACGGACGGCTCTGATCTGTTCTCTGAAGCCACGCCCACCTCGCTCGAAGAGCTAAACCATGGAGCCTGATGTCTTTCACTCCTAATCTGCCAAGGCGTGTTGGCCTGCAGATGCTATCCCATGCCACCAAACATTGACCGCCATTTATCTGTCTTTTGCCAACCCAGAAGAAAGATCGAATGTGTTTGATCACCTCCTCCACGAGCCACTCCGGGGGTTTATCTACCAAGATGTGATGGATTGGTCTTGCTAGTATCACCGACTTTATAAGCGTCGGTCTGCCGGCTCTGCCAATGAGGCCTCGCTGCCAGGCTGGGAGTACATGCACCACAGCATCCAGGAGGGGTTGCCATTCAGCCCGAGTCAAGGGTCGCAAGGCTAGTTGCAAACCTAAGTATCTGATGGGGAAGTTCGCATGCTGGCATCCAAGGATCTCCTGTGTCCTACTCTTGTCCTCCTCCGTCCCTCGGATCATCGTGGCTGTGGTTTTGGAGTAGTTGACCTGCAGCCCAGACGCGTCGCCAAACATTGTGAGGATCTTCTTGATCGTCCTCAACTCTTGCTCCACGGGCCTGACGAAAATCACCACATCATCTGCGTAGATTGATATCCTCTACAAGGCCGTGATACCCGCCAGATTTGTAAGGAGATGGTCATTCACAGCCTTCACCAACACCGCCGTCAAGACCTCCATCCCGACCACAAACAACATCGGCGATGTCGGGTCTCCTTGCCGCAGACCTCTAGTGTGTGATTCTTCTCCCCGGTACTCCATTCACTATGACTGAGGTGTTTGCTGTGTGAAGCAATAGCGTGATCCATGATACGTCTCCGACGTATCGATAATTTCTTATGTTCCATGCCACATTATTGATGATATCTACATGTTTTATGCATACTTTATGTCATATTTATGCGTTTTCCGGAACTAATCTATTGACGAGATGCCGAAGGGCAGTTCTTTGTTTTCTGCTGTTTTTGGTTTCAGAAATCCTAGTAAGGAAATATTCTCGGAATCGGACGAAATCAACGCCCAGCATCTTAGGATTGCATGAAGCTTCCAGAACACCCGAGAGCCGCCAGAGGGGGGCCACAGGCCCACCACACACCAGGCTGGCGCGGCCAAGGGGGGGCCCGCGCCCCCCTGTTGTGTCGTCGCCTCGTTGACCTTCTGACGCCGCCTCTTCGCCTATATAAAGGTCCCTGACCTAAAACACGATACGGAAAAGCCACGGTACGAGAAACCTTCCAGAGCCGCCGCCATCGCGAAGCCAAGATCTGGGGGACAGGAGTCTCTGTTCCGGCACGCCGCCGGGATGGGGAAGTGCTCCCGGAAGGCTCCTCCATCGACACCACCGCCATCTTCATCACCACTGCTGTCTCCCATGAGGAGGGAGTAGTTCTCCATCGAGGCTAAGGGCTGTACCGGTAGCTATGTGGTTAATCTCTCTCCTATGTGCTTCAATACAATAATCTCATGAGCTGCCTTACATGATTGAGATTCATATGATGATGCTTGTAATCTAGATGTCATTATGCTAGTCAAGTGGATTTTACTTATGTGATCTCCGGAGACTCCTTGTCCCACGTGTGTAAAGGTGACAGTGTGTGCACCGTGTGGGTCTCTTAGGCTATATTTCACAGAATACTTATTCACTGTTATGAATGGCATAGTGAAGTGCTTATTTATATCTCTTTATGATTGCAATGTGTTTTGTATCACAATTTATCTGTGTGCTACTCTAGTGATGTTATTAAAGTAGTTTATTCCTCCTGCACGGTGTAATGATGATAGTGTGTGCATCGTGTAGTACTTGGCGTAGGCTATGATTGTGATCTCTTGTAGATTATGAAGTTAACTATTGCTATGATAGTATTGATGTGATCTATTCCTCCTTTCGTAGTGTGAAGGTGACAGTGTGCATGCTATGTTAGTACTTGGTTTGGTTATGTTGATCTGTTATGCACTCTAAGGTTATTTAAATATGAACATTGAATATTGTGGAGCTTGTTAACTCCGGCATTGAGGGTTCGTGTAATCCTACACAATTAGTGGTGTTCATCATCCAACAAGAGGGTGTAGAGTCTAGCATCTATTTATTTATTCTGTTATGTGATCAATGTTGAGAGTGTCCACTAGTGAAAGTATGATCCCTAGGCCTTGTTTCCAAATACTGCAATCATCGCTTGTTTATTGTTTTACTGCTTGTTTACTTCCTGCAATATTACTACCATCAACTGCACGCCAGCAAGCACTTTTCTGGCGCCGTTACTACTGCTCATATTCATTCATACCACTTGTATTTCACTATCTCTTCGCCGAACTAGTGCGCCTATACATCTGACAAGTGTATTAGGTGTGTTGGGGACACAAGAGACTTCTTGTATCGTGATTGCAGGGTTGCTTGAGAGGGATATCTTTGACCTCTTCCTCCCTGAGTTCAATAAACCTTGGGTGATCCACTTAAGGGAAACTTGCTGCTGTTCTACAAACCTCTGCTCTTGGAGGCCCAACACTGTCTACAAGAATAGAAGCACACGTATACATCAAGCACTTTTCTGGCGCCGTTGCCGGGAGGAAAGGTAAAAGGCACTCACATTCCGGTCCCAGGTAACTAAGTACTTTTCTGTTGCCGTTGTGTGTGTGCTCGAAGCTATTTCCTTTAGATCCTGCAATTGCATCTTTTTGTTTCTTGTTTTACACTAGTTAGGCTTAATGGAAAACAACAACACAATGAGAGATCTTTATGAACTTTATCTTGAATTAGGACATGATGTGTTTGAAGAGAAAATTAAAAAACCCATGGAACTTTATATGCATGCTAATGGGAATGTTATTAGTATGAATGCTTTGAACACCATTGTTGCTAATGCTATGGAAGAATTTAAGCTTGGGGAGGTCGGTTTTGATGAAAATGATCTCTTTAGCCCTCCGGGTATTGAGGAGAAAGTTTATGTTGATTATGATATGCCTCCCATATATGATGATTATAATAACAGTGGTCTTTTGGTGCCGCCTACTATGGAGGATAAGTTTTATTATGATGATACTATGCCTCCTACACTTGATGAGAATAATAATGATAGCTACTTTGTTGAATTTGCTCCCACTACAACTAATAAAATTGATTATGCTTATGTGGAGAGTAATGACACTTTTATGCATGTGAATAAGAATGTTTTATGTGATAGTTACATCGTTGAATTTGTTCATGATGCCTCTGAAAGTTATTATGAGAGAGGAAAATATGGTTGTAGAAATTTTCATGTTACTAAAACACCTCTCTATATGCTGAAATTTTTGAAGTTACACTGATTTTATCTTCCTATGCTTGTTACTTTTTTCTTCATGAACTTGTTTATTTACAAAACTCCTATGCATAGGAAGCATGTTAGACTTAAATTTGTTTTGAATTTGCCTCTTGATGCTCTCTTTTGCTTCAACTACTATTTCTTGCGAGTGCATCATTAAAACTGCTGAGCCCATCTTAATGGCTATAAAGAAAGAACTTCTTGGGAGATAACCCATGTGTTTATTTTACTACAGTACTTTTTTATATTTGTGTCTTGGAAGTTGTTTAATACTGTAGCAACCTCTTCTTATCTTATTTTATTGCATTGTTGTGCCAAGTAAAGTCTTTGATAGCAAGGTTGATACTAGATTTGGATTACTGCGCAGAAACAGATTTCTGTCTGTCACGAATCTAGGAAGAATTCTCTGTAGATAACTCAGAAAAATCTGCCAATTTACGTGCGTGATCCTCAGATATGTACGCAACTTTCATTCAATTTGGGCATTTTCATCTGAGCAAGTCTGGTGCCACTTTAAAATTTGTCTTTACGGACTGTTCTGTTTTGACAGATTCTGCCTTTTATTTCGCATTGCCTCTTTTGCTATGTTTGATGGATTTCTTTGTTCCATTAACTTTCAGAAGCTTTGTGCAATGTCCAGAAGTGTTAAGAATAATTGTGTCACCTCTGAACATGTGAATTTTTGATTATGCACTAACCCTCTAATGAGTTGTTTTGAGTTTGGTGTGGAGGAAGTTTTCAAGGGTCAAGAGAGGAGGATGATACAATGAGATCAAGAAGAGTGAAAGCTCTAAGCTTGGGGATGCCCCGGTGGTTCATCCCTGCATATTTCAAGAAGACTCAAGCATCTAAGCTTGGGGATGCCCAAGGCATCCCCTTCTTCATCGACAAATTTATCAGGTTCCTCCCTTGAAACTATATTTTTATTCGGTCACATCTTATGTACTTACTTGGAGCGTCTGTGTGCTTTTGTTTGTGTTTTTGTTTGAATAAATGCTTATGTGGGAGAGAGACACGCTTCGCTGGTTCGTATGAACACATGTGTTCTTAGCTTTTAATGTTCATGGCGAAGGTTGAAACTGCTTCGTTCATTGTTATATGGTTGGAAACGGAAAATGCTACATGTAGTAATTGGTAAAATGTCTTGGATAATGTGATACTTGGCAATTGTTGTGCTCATGTTTAAGCTCTTGCATCATATACTTTGCACCTATTAATGAAGAAATACATAGAGCTTGCTAAAATTTGGTTTGCATAATTGGTCTCTCTAAGGTCTAGATAATTTCTAGTAAAGAGTTTGAACAACAAGGAAGACGGTGTAGAGTCTTATAATGTTTACAATATGTCTTTTATGTGAGTTTTGCTGCACCGGTTCATCCTTGTGTTTGTTTCAAATAACCTTGCTAGCTTAAGCCTTGTATCGAGAGGGAATACTTCTCATGCATCCAAAATCCTTGAGCCAACCACTATGCCATTTGTGTCCACCATACCTACCTACTACATGGTATTTCTTCGCCATTCCAAAGTAAATTGCTTGAGTGCTACCTTTAAATAATTCAAAATTTATCACCTCTGATTTGTGTCAATGTTTTATAGCTCATGAGGAAGTATGTGGTGTTTATCTTTCATTCTTGTTTGGCAACTTTCACCAATGGACTAGTGGCTTCATCCGCTTATCCAATAATTTTGCAAAAAGAGCTAGCGCGGGGTTCCCAGCCCCCTGATGTCTACGGGTGCTTCTATTCTTGTAGACAGTGTTGGGCCTCCAAGAGCAGAGGTTTGTAGAACAGCAGCAAGTTTCCCTTAAGTGGATCACCTGTAATAACCCAGAACATAGGAACAACGAAGGGTAGATTTAGAAATGGGATGTGCATTTCATTGCAAAACTGGGGAAATTTTCGCGCCTTATTGCAACTAAACCTAAGAGGAATCGAGGTTCTCTCTCATTTTGCACTTAGGGTTAGGCAATGTGAGTTAGGGAAATTTCGACATGATCTCTTTTGTATCTTGTTGATTTGGGGAATTGATTTCATTTGACAAGTGTTAATAGATTTAACAATAAGCATTGAACAATATAAAAATGGAATTCAGAATTTAAAACACAACTTATGAAATCAAACAACTTTGAATTTCAAAGTGAATAATGAATACAATATTTATTCCAGAATATAAATATTACATAAAGCAATAGCTCATAAACAAAAACTTGGGCTTTATTGATATCACAACACAGATTACAAAGTCTTTAAAATATTCTTGATACAAGAATTGATGAATAATAAATAGAAATAAAAATGAAGATTACAATATTGTTCCTAAACTAAAACCTAGACTAAATGACTTGGAGAATATCTTCTGGTCATGTCCATCTTCAAAAACCTGCAAAATAACACACCAACACTAGCCAGAATGTTAGTGTTAGCCAAAGAATTCAGTTTGGACAGAACCAAGTGTCATGCACACTTGTGCTTGTCCAAAACCATGGACAGCACAAGATAAGGGCAGCAGCAGACCAAACCTGAGCACCACCAGGGGCTCAAGTTTCAGCATATGAGAGCACACAGCTCAAGTGTGCTGGGCAGCAACAGCAAGGCCATGCATCAGCTTAGTCACCAAAGCAAGCCAGGCTTGTGTGTCAATGCAAGAATAGAAGCAGGGTTCATATAAAAGGAGCACAAACCCTAGAAACAGTGACCAGTCGACCAGATAAGGATTCACCAGGTAAGGGTGAAGCAAGAACAAGCTCAGTTCATCCAGTTCTTGAGCAAGAACAGCACCAACACACACAACCAATCAACCACCAGAAATCATGGTGACCTGAGAAGATCATCCAAGACCTGGAGGTGAAGGGCTGTGACACAAACCCAAGTCTGCATCAACAAAACATTTCTTTCTAGGAGCTGGAACAAGGTATACCAGATACCTGGACAGATCCAATGGATCTGATCCATCACATATACATGAAATAAGCATGGGATGAGCAGATGCTCATATGGGTAGATCATCACTTGGTTTTCACCAAGGATCCACTGTCAGTCTAGAAGCTACTAAGATAGAAATCATCCAGATACAGATCTTGTGCACAGAAGCTAGAAATCATGCACAGATGCACACACTAGCAAAATCTCATGCACAGATAGCACCAGTAGATGTATTGCAAGGTTTAGCAGCTAACCAAGACTACACAGAAAATCCTAAGCATGCAACCATCAGAAACCCTAGATTTCTTCACAGGCAAGCATATTGGCATTCATATTTATTACGATCCCCAAATATGCAAGCAAAGATGAGTAGCCAACAAGATCCAACCAACCATGTGAGCAACCAATCAGTAGCAAGGCTACTGAGGTCACATCACACTTAGCACCAATTAAGAGAAAGCCAAATATATCACATCACTATCCAGAAATGGATTCAAACTCTATTTGCTTGTAAAAGAATCATGAACAGCACATTCATATACAAGCAAGTAATTTAATCATCACTGCATAAGCAGTTCATCATAATTTAAATAATGCAAGCATGAATTTATCACAGATCCATGCTAAGCACTGACAGTAGCATACTATTAAGCAACACAGTAATCTATAGCCACTAGAGCAAGTCTAGATAGCTAAGATGAGCAACAGCACAAGTAAGCAACAACACAGTGATGCTTGAGCATCAGCATCACCAGGATAACTGAATCATTTAGACACAGTATTAACCAGTAAGCTATCACTGATAATTGAATTGATCCAATGGATCAATTATAGCAAGCCAAGTTACACAGAGAGGTTAGCCAACAAGCAAGGAATGATCCAATGGATCATTGGCTTGCAGAGTAAGCACTGAAGCATACCACTGGCACACACACAAGTGTCACAGATGCATCACAAGTACACCTAGACAAGCAAGCATGATATACCAGTAAGCACAAGCAAGTCATAATCAAGCATAGCATGACATAGATAGCTGTTGAGCAAGCACAGTAGAGCATGGCAAGTACAGAGCAGGCTAGGAGCAGCAGAGAAGTAAGCACAGCATGAATAGCAAGCAAAGCATCATGTGCCAGTACCAGTAACTGGTAATTGGGCCATGAGCTTGCAGTAGACATAAGCACAGGAAGATTGCGCAGCCATAGCATGGCTCTAGATGATTACAGGACCACCAGAGAGCAACATAACATAAGGAGGAAGAAGAACAGTAACAAGGGGAGGCGCACAGAGGAGAAGGTGGAGATGCAACACTTACTTGCGCCTGGAAGCAGAGGCTAGGGCATGGCGAGGCAGTGCTCGCGCGGCCCTAACAGCTGCAAGTCCAGGGTAGGCGCCGACGTTACGCCGGCGAACCCAGACACGAACCAGCACCACCGTAGCAAGCACCTGAGGCGACGGCACGAGTACTGCAAGCAGCACCCGCGCCAGGTCAACCCCAGGCGCGTACCCATCGTCGGCGAGGACGAGATCTCGCCGGAGTTCGTCGAGGCAATTCTCCACGAGATCCAGATCAGAGGCGATTCGCCAGGAGAGGACGAGAAGGGGAAAACTGCGCAGACAGATTGATAGATCTGCACGCGGCGGTTCTAGATCGGTAAGTGGCTACGGCGGAGGAGCACGGCGATGGCCGGAGCAAGGCGGCGGCCATGGCGGCGACGCCATCGCCAGAGCGTCGCGAGAGAGATTAGGGTTAGGTCGAGTGAGTGAGAGGGCCGAGTGAGTGAGAGTGCGGTGGGCCGTTCGGCTCCACCGAGCCACTATGGGGCACGCCTTAGTGGGCTGTCCCATGGGCTTAGGTAAATGGGCTGGGCCCAATATGGGTCCAGGGGGGTATTTTGGTCTTTTTACATTTAATAAAAGGCCAGAACTTTACCAAATTTTGATAAATCATATACAACTCTAAAATTCCATTAAAAATTGGATTAATGAATGAAAAATAAATCTTAACATGAATAAAATATGAAATGGAATTTATGAAACAAATTCAAAATTATGAATTTTAAGAATTTAAATAATAACTTGGAATTTAAAATTATTATTTCCTTGTAATTAAAATTCAAGGAAAAATCTCAAATAAGTTCAAATACTTATTTTCAAACATTTCAAAATGAAATTCTATTATTCCAAGTCATTTCTTTTGAAAAAGGGTATTTTTCCCAGAAAAATACTATACTCCTTTTTATTCCAAAAACTATAGAGGTCACTCTATAATTTCAAATTATTTTTTGGAATGACTAAGGTAATCATCAAGTAAAATAATTTTACTTTGAATTGTTGTACTTTGTGTGAATTACAATGATTAATACTTTTAAATCAATTGTAAATTACCGTCAAAGACATAAATCTTAAATACAACCCTAAATTGTAATAACTCATTGGGGTAAAGGGATTCAACATAAAATAATCCATCAATGATTGCATTATTTGGATTTTATAACATTGTCCTTACCGGACAATGATGCTTCTTACAGAACCCGAGGTCCAGGTTCCATCAACTGCATTGAACTGCACTATCTCGCAGTCCACAGGCAAGTTCACCCTTGCTCATGTCAACTTGATTATTTTCAACTACTTTAATGCAAAGCTATATACTTATCATTCCTGCATCACAAATAAAATGTTACTTTCCAACTATGAATATGACTATGTGGCTGGCAATGGAACCATGGTATGTGTTGATATGGTGGAGGTTCCATTGCAATGGGTTATATCACCCTAGGATTAAATTACCAATGCCGTCCAGTGATTCTAGCGCCGTACAAATCGCGTTAACCATGAGATCTATAATGGCTCTGGGGAAGCCAGTCGTATCTTTTCCCTTCTGCACGCCAACGGATTGGTAGAGCCGGCGGGTGTTGGAGGCATCGCCGTAGGTTGGGATGGCCTTTAAATCCCCATCCATTAGTGATGATGGCTCTACGATCTATGAAGGATTGTCCAAAGTACACCATGAGTAAAGCCGTATTATCGGGGAAGTCTCGGAGGTGTACGGGTGGACAAAAGGGTGGGTTTGCAGTCGCGGAGAAGGCGGTGTGGGCTTGGATCTTTATACCTGGCCTCACACCAAAGGAAGTGTGAACGGGGGCAAGTCCCTGCGGATGGCAAAAAGGGTGAGATCTCTTGTGGGAAAAGTAACGCACCTCTGCAGAGTGTATCAAATTGTGGCTGTCACTCCTTGTTCCGGGAAGGGAACTGTGAACGCGGCAGGAAAGGAACTCCGTGAAGTTCTAGTCAACCTGTGAAGACTGACGAGCATAGTTTTCATAATAAAAGCAACCTTTTGAAGAAATGATTTCAAAAACATGCATTGACCTGCGATTTCCTGATCAATGGTCGTAGCTAGTGCATCAAACACCTTTTATTCTTTTAGAACTTGCTGAGTACCTCTGTACTCACTTTCTTTCGACACCCTTGCTAGACTGTGATCCGGAAGTGGAGGCCATCAACGATGGAGCACCAGAAGAAAGCTACGAGCTGGTCTACGAAGAACCTGATCTTACCGGCGGAGTGGAAGGCGTAGATTATGGAATAGTCTACGGACCAGATGACACGGAGGTGGAGGAGTAGTGACATACCCTAGCATCATAGAGCCGAGCAGCGTAGAACTTACCTAAATAAGTTGTTGAGCTCTTTCATCTATAGTATGAGATGTAATTGTACTTTAGTAGTATCTTAGGGTGTTCTCATAGGACCTGTGAGAATACCAACTTGTTAAGACAATGTTTGTAATAAAGTATGGAGTGTTATGACCTGCAATGTTTCTGTTGTACCACTCTGAGGGATATGGCAATTTGTGAAGAAGTCCCTTCACAAAGATCATATCAACGACTTGTATACTACAACATGCAGTGGTATGCTGGGTCACCGCAGCTGGTATCAGAGCAAATGTTGCGACCTTAGGTTGGAAAAACCTAGTATAGGGAAGAAACCTGTAGGAGTCTCATAGAAATAGTAAAGGATTCTCTAGAAGTATGGTGGTTATTCACTTGAGAATAGCAAAACCATATATTTTAGTGCGATAATTCTTTATTATAGCTATTATGATGCATTATCACTACTAATATTCTGCTTTTGTATACAGCCATAATGGCGTACACGTTTCCTAAGAGGACTTTGAGGAAGGTTGAGGGTTGGCTTGGTGATTATGATGGACCAATAACAGCTCTCCTGTGTGGGATGCTGAAGGAACTTCATTGTGATCCACGGATACCTGTTATCAAGTATACCTACTATGATGGGGAAATCCTAGCCAAGTGCAGAGTATCGGTCCAACTACCGGAAAATCGCTGATGAGTCGTATAATGCCATACGGAGAAGCCAAAACTATCACCACAGCCTACCATATGGGCCTATTCAAGGCAATCCTTGAGATAAGGCAGCATAAGTCGCAGAACTCCTATGTTCGTAGTTTTCTCATATACCTCATGCCGAGGAAGATGAGGATCCCACTCTTAATCATTTGGTGTTAGCACACAAGTCCTGAGGTCGCAAAGACAAAGACATGGATAGCTGTAAGTCTTTATTGACCACGATGTACCTTTTACACATGAAGATGAGAGGTGAGATTGACCACATGCTAGCTGAGTTCACGGACCCTGATAAAGTCCAAGCTCGGATGCATGATTTGAGGGCACAACCACAACATACTACACCGTTCTTTAGCCTAGACAGCTATGTAGATTTGAGTGACCAGTTGCCCAAGAAAGATCCACTTACACCCAACTTTGTCCCGCACTATCCACACGTGTCAGCATCGTATGATACTGGATATGGGGGAGACCACTCATGGAACATAAATTGCTCGGAGTCACCGATCGAGAACTCGACGGGTTGGCGTTTCGGGGAACCTTTCGGTGATGAGGAGGAGCCAATTCCATGTGATACAGGAGATGAGAGTGGTGGGGTTAGCCAACACTACGGGCAGGAAGAGAAAGGTACTGATTCCATTTCTTTAGATTTGGAGATGGGATTATCTAAACCATCACAGTACGAAGTAGGTGAGAGTTCTGGAACCAAGAAAAAGAAGAAGAAGAAGATGAGGGGTCAGGTGAATAGAAATCCTTCATGGATGACGGAAGAAGGAGGTATGTATCCTACTGGGGATATGTACGAGTCATTGTCTAGCTACTTAGGCATGACTGATCTCTGTCTCGGCACTTCGTCCGATTCAGATTACATACCTACTGGAAGGACCTTTGTTCCGGATGGTGTCCGGAAGACAAGTCACTGTACCGGATGGACCCCAGGAATGTATGCGGAGGCGAATGAAGACGATGAGGAGTAGAGTTCCAAGGAAGAATAAAGTAATCTAGGTGGTATTGTAATAGAACGTATTTTAAATTCCCGTTGGCTTGGGCTTTGAGCCAAATAAGTGGTTTATATATACCACATGTAATATAAGTTTGTGAGTGTGTTATGTATTATACGGTGTATATACATAATAAATGTTTGTTTTGGATTTGCTTCTTGATTTTATTGTGTGACTAGTTCTGGGCAATGAGTTGAGCTCAGAAAACATTCGCATGGTGTAATTATGAGTAATCGCTCTTTGTTACAGGACTAGGGGGAAATGGCGTTAGTAGAAACCGAAGAGGCTCGCAGAGAGCGGGAAGCAAGAGAGAAAGAGGAGGCAGATGCAGCAGCTAGAGCAGAGAACGCACCACCACCACCACACCCAATGATGCACCCAGATTTCCAACAGTATATGAGGTCAATGGAGGAAGATAGGAGGCGTTACCAGGAAAGCCAGAGCAAGAACATGCAAGATTTCTTTACCCACGTCATCAATGATAGGGGTAATGAAGGCAAGGGAGTAACACTATCGGACTTCCAAAATGCAAGACCACTACCATTTACATCACCTCCAGAACCAATGGACGCTGAGGATTGGCTTATGGATACGGAAAGGAAGCTGAGGACCGTTGGTTGCAACGATGAGGAGAAGATTCGATACACTACTTATCTGTTGTCAGGACCAGCAGCGTCATGGTGGGAGAACCTTGTAGCAGTACACCCTCCAGATAAGGTATTCACCTGGGAGGAGTTCAAGAAGAAGTTTCGGGATGCTCATGTTCCGGACAGCGTGGTGGAGCTGAAGAAGAGGGAGTTTGAAGAACTAAGACAGAATACCGCACCCATCATGCAGTATGTTCGGGATTTCAATAGGTTATCCAGGTATGCACCTGAGGATGTAGATACAGAGGAGAAGCGGAAGAAGCGGTTCATGAAAGGCATGAATCCATACATGAAGATGCAACTAAGGTTGGCACGGACTGCCGAATTCCAGGAACTGATTGACTCAGCAATCACTTTCGAGGATGATTACCGGCAAGTCCAAGAGGATAGAAGGAAGAGGGCTCGTATAGAGCCAAGGAAGTACCCAATCAGTAAACCAATACCTGATCGAAGTTTCAAACCCCGATACAGACCTACTACTGGTAGTCAATACAACCGGGGAGGTCAGAATCAGAATCCAATCAGCCAAATCATCTGCAACAATTGTGGCCTAAAGGGTCATTTGCAGAAGGATTGTCAGAAACCCAGAATCATTTGTTATGGTTGTGGGAAGGAAGGACACATCAAGCCGGAGTGTCCAAACAAGTCGTCGTGGAGCGGACAGAGCTCTGGAGGACGAGGTGGAAACAACAACAACAACAACAACAACAACAACAACCGCAACAACAACAACAACAACAACAACCGCAACTACAACTACAACAACAAGAAGGGAAAGCCTTATGGAAAGCTGAATTGCACATCTTTGGAACAAGCGGAAGAGTCGGATCAAACAGTCTTAGGTACGCTAAGCATTCTTACTCATCCTGGCAAAGTATTATTTGATACTGGAGCAACCACATCATTTCTTGCATTGGAATTTGTGGAAAAATTCGGGCTTAGATGTTCTAAGTTAGAAACCCCTATAACTGTTCTATCCGCGGGGGTAACGATCTTAGTAACCCACGTGAAAGAAGCACAAGTCCTAACCATATGTGACTGTGTGTATTTCGCGGACCTATTCATCATACCCATGAAGGACATATCAGTCATCCTAGGGATGGATTGGTTGACAGAAAATGGAGCGGTGATTAACTGTGGAGACAAAACAGTATCACTACGCAACTCCATCGGAGGTCGAATAGTGTTCCAAGGAGATAAGTACAGTGAGTTGGAGATCGGATTGGAACTAAATAGCCTGAAGGAAGTGAGAATTGAAGATATTCCTGTAGTGAAGGAGTTTAAGGATGTATTTCCTAAGGAACTACCGGGAATGCCACCCGATAGAGAGATAGAATTCACAATCGATCTGATTCCAGGCACAGCACCAATAGCACAACCACCATATAAGATGGGACCAAAGGAGTTAGTGGAACTGAAAGCTCAGATAGATGAACTGGAACAGAAGGGATTTATTCAAGAAAGTGTGTCACCATGGGGTACACCAGTTATTTTTGTGGATAAAAGAGATGGAGGAAAGAGGATGTGTGGAGATTACAGAAATTTGAACAATGTCACTATCAAGAACAAGTATCCTTTACCTAGAATTCAAGACCTTTTTGATCAAGTTCAAGGAGCAGGAGTCTTCTCGAAGATAGATTTAAGGTTAGGATACCATCAAATCAAGATCAAGAAGGAAGATGTACCAAAAACAGCGTTCGTATCAAGGTATGGACACCATGAATACTTGGTTGTACCATTTGGACTAACAAATGCACCAGCAATTTTCATGAATTTGATGAACAAGATATTCATGAAGTACTTGGACAAGTTTGTGATAGTGTTCATAGATGATATTCTAATCTATTCCAAAGATAAAGAAGAACATGCCAAGCATTTGAAGATAGTTTTGCAAACTTTGAGGGAACATCAGCTATATGCGAAGTTCAGCAAGTGCAAATTCTGGTTAGATAGTGTTGAATTTCTTGGACATGTCATAACCAAAGAAGGCATAGCGGTGAATCCAAGCAAGGTTCAGTCCGTATTGGAATGGAAATCACCTAAAAATGCTAAGGAGATACGAGGATTCCTTGGTATGGCAGGCTACTATCGGAGATTCATAGAGGGATTTTCGAAGATTGCAGGACCAATGACCAAGTTACTCAAGAAAAATACTCCATTTGTGTGGACAGATGAGTGTGAAGCCAGCTTCCAAACACTCAAAGATAAGTTTACCACAGCACCGGTGTTAGCAGTTCCTGAACCTGGAAAAGATTACACGGTATATTGTGATGCTTCCAAGAATGGACTTGGATGTGTTCTTATGCAAGATCGGAAGGTAATAGCTTATGGATCAAGGCAGTTAAAACCACATGAACACAACTACCCAGTACATGATCTAGAGTTAGCGGCAGTTGTGTATGCTTTGAAGAGTTGGAGACAATTTCTATATGGATCCAAGTGTGAGTTATACACCGATCACAAAAGTTTGAAATATTTCTTCACTCAGAAGGAATTAAACATGAGACAGAAGAGATGGTTAGAGTTGATTAAGGATTACGATCTTAAGATCAACTATACACCAGGCAAAGCTAATGTTGTAGCAGATGCCCTAAGTAGGAAGAGTACGGAGAATCAACCTACGGAATGGGAGATTCCAAAGGAACTTCGGAAAGAGTTAGAGGATGCTCAGATTTTGTTTACTCAAGGTGATGTCCAAGGAAGTATAGCAACCATGAGGATTATGGATGAGATGTACTCAGACTTGAAATATGAGATTATCCGGAAGCAAGCGGATGATTTGTTCATCCAAGAGGAAATCAAGAGGATTGGTGAAGGAAGACCATCGGAATTCCATCTAGGGGATTTTGATTCATTATACTTCCAGAAAAGGATCTGTGTACCAGATGATCTAGAAGTAAAGTCAATCATATTAAAGGAAGCACATGAAACCCCTTATTCAATACATCCGGGAAGTACTAAGATGTATATGGATTTGAAGGAGATGTTCTGGTGGAACAACATGAAAAGAGAAATAGCACAATATGTCTCGGAATGTCATACATGTCAACGAGTGAAGGCAGAACATCAGAGTCCTGCGGGATTACTCAAACCACTAGAGATACCGGAATGGAAATGGGATGAAATAGGAATGGATTTTGTTACTGGTTTACCAATGACTAGTAAGAAGAAGGATATGATATGGGTAATAGTGGACAGACTTACCAAGAGTGCTCATTTCATAGCCGTAAACACAAAAGATACTTAAAAGCTTGTGGATATATATGTGAAGGAAATTGTGAGTAAGCATGGAGTACCAAAGAAGATAGTCTCGAGATAGAGGTTCGATTTTCACATCAGCATTCTGAAACAACTACAAGAATCTTTGGGATCCAAGTTGGATTTCAAGACAAAGATATCATCCACAAACCGGAGGACAAACCGAAAGAACCAATCGGATACTTGAAGACATGCTTAGAGCTTGTGCTCGAACTTTGGAGGCTCATGGGAGGACCATTTACCTTTAGCGGAGTTCTCATATAACAATAGTTATCGAGTAGCATTCAGATGGCACCGCATTTAAGCATTGTACGGAAGGAAGTGTAGATCACCAATTTGTTGGTATGAAACCGGAGAGAACAAGGAATTTACACCGGACTACATCAAGGAGAGACAAGAAGTCATCGAGGTGATCCGGGATAGACTCAAAATGATGGGGTTCGTAGCATAGAAAACAAAAATTTTCCTACCGCAAAACGAATAAATCCAAGATCTAATCTATGGAACACCCAAGATCTAATCTACAAGATCTAAGCAACGAGATGGAGATGAGACTAACCGTCAAAGATTCCAAAGCCTACGAGATTAATCTCGTTGTTGGTGTAGACGATCGTCCCCGGTGCTGCAATCCGGCAGCACTTCCGTACTCGGTTGCGCGTACGGTGTCGATGAAGCTCCTTCCTCTCCCGTTCCAGCGGGCAGCGGAGGTGTGGTAGATCTCCTCCAAATTCCAGCAGCACGACGGCGTGGTGGTGGTAGTGGAGGAAGAAAAACTGCAGGGCTTCGCCTAAGCCGGAGCAGCGTATGGTGGAGGGAGAGGCGGCCAGAGGAGGAGGCAATGGGGGGGTGGTATGGCCGGCCACCCCCTCCCCTCTTTATATAGGGGGCTGGCCGGCCAAGGTGGCCCCCTTTCCCATCTAGGGTTAGGGGGGGCGGCGGCCAAGAGGGGGGAGAGGGCTTTCCCCTCCCCCAAGTTGATCCCCCCCAGGAAACCCTAGGGGGTTGGCCGGCCTGGGCCTTGGGGGCCAAGTGCCCCTGGCCCATTAGGCCAGGAAGCATCCCCTCGGCCCACGGTGGGCCTCCTAGGTCGTGGGCCCCATGGTGGACCCTTCTGGAACCTTCTAGAACCTTCCAGTCAACACCGGAATAATCCCGAACATTTCCGAAAACCCAGAAATCAACTTCCCTTATATGAATCTTATTCTCCGGACTATTCCGGACCTCCTCGTGACATCCTGGATCACATCCGAGATTCCGAACAAACTTCGTCTGCATACCATATTCAAATCTACTTATGCGACATCGAACCTTAAGCGCGTCACCCTACGGTTCGCGAACTATGCAGACATGGTCGAGACTCCTCTCCGAGCAATAACCAATAGCGGGATCTGGAGATCCATAATGGCTCCCACATATTCAACGATGACTTAGTGATCGATTGAACCATTTACATACGATGTCAATTCCCTTTGTCTCGCGATATTTTACTTGTCCGAGGTTTGATCATCGGTATCTCCATACCTTGTTCAACCTCGTTACCGACAAGTACTCTTTACTCGTACCGTGGTATGTGATCTCTTATGAACTATTCATATGCTTGCAAGCTAATCAGATGACATTCCACCGAGAGGGCCCAGAGTATATCTATCCGTCATCAGGATGGACAAATCCCACTATTGATCCATATGCCTCAACTCACACTTTCCAAATACTTAATCCCACCTTTATTGTCACCCATTTACGCAATGACGTTTGATGTAATCAAAGTACCCTTTCGGTGTAAGTGATTTACATGATCTCATGGTCGAAGGATTAAGACAACTATGTATTGAAAGCTTATAGCAAATGAACTTGATGACTTGATCTTATGCTACGCTCATTTGGGTGTGTGTCCATTATATCATTCAACTAATGACACAACCTTGTTATTAATAACATCCAATGTTCATGATCACGAAACCATGATCATCTATTAATCAACAAGCTAGTTATACAAGAGGCTTACTAGGGACTCCTTGTTGTTTACATAACACACATGTATCAATGTTTCGGTTAATACAATTATAGCATGGTATATAAACATTTATCATAAACACAAAGATATTATAATAACCACTTTATTATTGCCTCTTGGGCATATCTCCAACAGTCTCCCACTTGCACTAGAGTCAATAATCTAGATTACATTGTAAGGTACCTAACACCCATGGCATTCTGGTGTTGGTCATGCTTTGCCCTTGGGAGAGCTTTAGTCAACGGATCTGCAACATTCAGATCCGTGTGTACTTTGCAAATCTCTACTTCACCATCTTCGATGTACTCGCGAATCGAATGAAAACGCAGCTTGATATGCTTCAGCTTCTTGTGTGACCTTGGTTCCTTTGCATTGGCGATGGCACCCGTGTTGTCACAATAAATGACTAACGGGTCCAATGCACTAGGAACCACACCAAGCTCAACAATGAACCTCTTCATCCATACCGCTTCCGATGAAGCCTCTGAAGCCGCTATATATTCAGATTCTGTTGAAGATTTCGCCACCGTGCACTGCTTGGAACTGCTCCAGCTTACTGCCGCACCATTCAATATAAACACGTACCCAGACTGAGACTTAGAGTCATCAGGATCGGTGTTCCAACTTGCATCGGTGTAACTAGTTACAACGAGCTCTTGGTCACCGCCATAACAAAGAAACATATCCTTAGTCCTTTTCAAGTACTTCAGGATATTCTTGACCGCTGTCCGTTGTTCCATTCCTGGATCACTTTGATATCTCGCTGGTCAAACTAACAGCATGTGCGATATCCGGTCTAGTACACAAAGATGGCATACATGAGAGAGCCTATCGCCGAAGCATAGGGGATCTTGCTCATCCTCTCTCTTTCTTCGATGTAGCTGGACCTTGAGTCTTACTCAAGACCTTACACAGCAACATAGGCAAGAACCCTTTCTTGCTTTCATCCATTCTAAACTTCTTTAGAATCTTGTCCAAGTATGTACTCTGTGAAAGGCCTATTAGGCGTCTTGATCTATCTCTATAAATCTTGATGCCTAAAATGTATGCTGCTTCACCAAGGTCTTTCATTGAAAAACATTTATTCAAATAACCTTTAACACCGCTTAATAGTTCTATATCATTCCCAATCAATAATATGTCATCTACATATAATATCAGGAACGCTACGTAGCTCCCACTCACTTTCTTGTAAATACAGGCCTCACCATGAGTCCGTATAAAACCGAAGTCTTTGATCACTCTATCAAAGCGTAGATTCCAACTCCGGGATGCTTGCTTCAGTCCATAAATGGAACGCTGAAGTTTGCATACCTTGTCGCATTTTCAGATCGACAAAACCCTTGGGTTGTACCATATACAACTCTTCCTCAATATCACCATTAAGGAACGCTGTTTTGACATCCATCTCGCCGCATTTCATAATCGAAAAATGCAGCTATTGCTAACAAAATCCTCACAGACTTTAGCTTCGCTACAGGTGAGAAAGTCTCATCGTAGTCAACTCCTTGAATTTGTCGGAAACCCTTTGCGACAAGTCGAGCTTTATAGACAGTAATATTACCATCAGCATCTGTTTTTCTTTTAAAGATCCATTTATTCTCGACAGCCTTGCGGCTATCAGGTAAGTCTACCAAAGTCCATACTTTGTTATCATACATGGATCCCATTTCGGATTTCATGGCTTCTTGCCATTTGTTGGAATCTGGGCTCATCATTGCTTCTTCATACGTCGCAGGGTCCTCATCATTGTTGTCCACAATCATGACATTCAGACAGGGATCATACCAATCAGGAGTGGTACGTTCCCTCGTCGATCTGCGAGGTTTAGTAGCTTCCTCGTTCGAAGTTTCATGATCATCATCATTCGCTTCCTCTCCTATCGGTGCAGCCGTGCAGGAATTTCTTCCCACCGCGCTACTCTCGATCTATGAGAGAAGGTTCATTAACCTCGTCGAGTTCTACTTTCCTTCCAGTCACTTCTTTAGTGAGAAACTCCTTCTCAAGAAAGGATCCGTTCTTGGCAACAAAGATTTTGCCTTCGGATCTGTGATAGAAAGTGTACCCAATTGTTTCTTTAGGGTATCCTATAAAGACGCATTTCTCCGCTTTGGGTTCTAGCTTGTCGTCAGAACTTCTATACATAAGCTTCGCAACCCCAAACTTTAAGGAACGACAGCTTAGGTTTCTTTCCAAACCATAGTTCATACGGTGTCGTTTCAACGGATTTAGATGGTGCCCTATTTAAAGTGAATGCAGCTGTCTCTAATGCATAACCCCAAAACGATAACGGCAAATCGGTAAGAGACATCATAGACCGAACCATATCTAACAGAGTTCGATTACGATGTTCGGACACACCATTACGCTGTGGTGTTCCCGGCGGTGTCAACTGTGAAAGTATTCCGCATTTCTTTAAATGCATGCCAAACTCATAACTCAGATATTCGCCTCCGCGATCAGAACGCTTAAACTTAATCTTCTTGTTACGTTGATTTTCTACTTCACTTTGGAATTCCTTGAACTTCTCAAAAGTCTCGGACTTATGTTTCATAAAGTAAATATATCCATATCTACTCAGATCATCCGTGAAGGTTAGAACATAACGATAACCACCGCGCGATGCTACACTCATTGGTCCGCACACATCGGTATGTATGATTTCCAATAAGTCTGTAGCTCGCTCCATTGTACCAGAAAATGGAGTCTTAGTCATTTTTTCCATTAGACATGCTTCGCATCTGTCAAGTGACTCAAAGTCAAGTGACTCAAGAAGTCCATCGGAATGGAGTCTCTTCATGCGCTTCACTCCAATATGACCAAGACGACAGTGCCACATATAAGTAGAATTATCATTCAATTTCATTCGCTTAGCATTAATGTTATGAACATGTGTATCACTACTATCGAGATTTAACAAGAATAAACCATTCATCTCAGGTGCATGGCCATAAAAGACATTACTCATATAAATCGAACAACCATTATTCTCAGACTTAAACGAATAACCGTCTTGCATTAAACAAGATCCAGATATAATGTTCATGCTCAACGCAGGTACCAAATAACAATTATTAAGGTTTAAAACTAATCCCGAAGGTAGATGTAGAGGGAGCGTGCCGACAGCGATCACATCGACTTTGGATCCATTTCCAACGCGCATTGTCACCTCGTCTCTTGCCAGGCTTCGTCTATTCCGCAGTTCCTGTTTCGAGTTACAAATGTGAGCAACCAAACCAGTATCAAATACCCAGGCACTACTACGAGAACCAGTAAGATAGACATCAATAACATGTATATCAAATATACCTTTCTTTTTGACGTGGTCGCTCTTCAGATCGGCCAAGTATTTGGGGCAATTTCGCTTCCAGTGCCCCTTCCCCTGGCAGTAATAGCACACAGTCTCAGGTTTAGGACCAGCCTTAGGCTTCTCAGGATGCGGTGCAACTTTCTTGCCGCCCTTCTTGAAGTTACCCTTGTTAGGCTTGCCTTGCTTTTTGAAACTGGTGGTCTTGTTGACCATCAACACTTGGTTCTCCTTCTTAATCTCTACTTCAGCAGATTTCAGCATGGAAAAGATTTCAGGTAAATCCTTATTCATGTTCTGCATGTTGTAGTTCATCACGAAGTTCTTGTAACTTGGTGGCAGTGATTGAAGGACACGATGAATACCCAGCTGGTTAGGGATCATCATCCCCAAGTCACTGAGCTTCTTCGCATGCCCGGACATGACGAGCATGTGCTCACTAACGGAGCTGCCTTCTTCCATCATGCAGGTAAAGAACTGCTTCGAGGCCTCATAGCTCTCCACGGCCGCATGAGTCTCAAAGATAAGTTTGAGCTCACGCATCATCTCACAGGGGTCGTGGTGCTCAAAACGCTTTTGGAGCTCTGCCTCTAAGCTGCACAAGATGGCACACTGAACTTCGGAGTACCGAGTTGCCCGAGTCTCATAAACATTCTTTATGTCCTCGGACACTGCAGGAGGTGGTGGGGGACCTAGCGGTGCTTCGAGCACAAATTGCAGGTTTCCACCAGTGAGGAAAATCCTCACATGACGGAACCAGTCAGTGAAGTTGCTACCATTGCCCTTAAGCTTTTCTTTCTCTAGGAACTGGTTAAAATTGATGGAGGGGGGCGCCATGATCTACAACATATTTGCAAAGAGTTTAGACTAAGTTTATGATAAATTGAGTTCAATTTAATTCTGAAATTAACTAGGTGAACTCCCACTTAAAACAACATCCCTTGCATTGTTTTAGTGATTACACGAACCAAATCCACTACACCAAGTCCGATCTTCACGAGAAAAGATGTAGCTTCAAAGGCGAACACTCAAAGTGTTCATCATATCATTCATATGACTCATGCTCTACCTTTCGGTATCCCGTGTTCCGAGACCATGTCTGTACATGCTAGGCTCGTCAAGGCAACCTTGGTATCCGCGTGTGCAAATCTGGCTTGCACCCGTTGTATGCACATGTAGAGTCTATCACACCCGATCATCACGAGATGCTTCGAAACGACAAGTCTTAGCAACGGTGCATACTAAGGATGAACACTTTATTATCTTGATATTTAGTGAGAGGGATCATCTTATAATGCTACCGTTGCGATCTAAGCAAAATAAGATGCATAAAAGGATTAACATCACATGCAATTCATAATGTGTGATATGATATGGCCTTTCGTCTTTGTGCTTTTGATCTCCATCTCCAAAGCACGGACATGATCTCCATCATCACCAGCATGGCGTCAAGGTCAGTGGCGCCGCTTCATGGTTGTCCATCACTTATAGCTACTATAACAACTACTTGAAATAAAGCTATTACATGATGAATAGACACGCAGGTCTTTAACAAAATTAAAGACAACCATTAGGCTCCTGCCGGTTGCCATAATACAATAATGAACATCTCATACATCAAATATAATCATCATCACATCATGGCCATATCACATCACCGAACCCTGCAAAAACAAGTTAGACGCCTCTAATTTGGTTTGCATATTTTACGTGGTTTAGGGTTTTCGAGTAAGATCCAATCTACCTACGAACATGAACCACAACGGTGATACTAGTGTTGACAATAGAAGTGTAAATTACAATCTTCACTATGGTGGGAGAGACAGACACCCGCAAAGCCACTTATGCAATACAAGTTGCATGTCAAGCGTGGAGCAAGTCTCATGAGACGCGGTCATGTAAAGTTAGCCCGGGCCGCTTCATCCCACCATCCCGCAAGAAGCAAAGTACACAAACTAAAGCAACAAGAGCATCACCGCCCACAAAACCATTGTGTTCTACTCGTGCAACAGATCTATGCATAGACATGGCTCTGATACCACTGATGGGGTTCGTAGCATAGAAAACAAAAATTTTCCTACCGCAAAACGAATAAATCCAAGATCTAATCTATGGAACACCCAAGATCTAATCTACAAGATCTAAGCAACGAGATGGAGATGAGACTAACCCTCGAAGATTCCAAAGCCTACGAGATTAATCTCGTTGTTGGTGTAGACGATCGTCCCCGGTGCTGCAATCCGGCAGCACTTCCGTACTCGGTCGCGCGTACGGTGTCGATGAAGCTCCTTCCTCTCCCGTTCCAGCGGGCAACGGAGGTGTGGTAGATCTCCTCCAAATTCCAGCAGCACGACGGTGCGGTGGTGGTAGTGGAGGAAGAAAAACTGCAGGGCTTCGCCTAAGCCGGAGCAGCGTATGGTGGAGGGAGAGGCGGCCAGAGGAGGAGGCAATGGGGGGATGGTATGGCCGGCCACCCCCTCCCCTCTTTATATAGGGGGATGGCCGGCCAAGGTGGCCCCCTTTCCCATCTAGGGTTAGGGGGGGCGGCGGCCAAGAGGGGGGAGAGGGCTTTCCCCTCCCCCAAGTTGATCCCCCCTAGGAAACCCTAGGGGGTTGGCCGGCCTGGGCCTTGGGGGCCAAGTGCCCCTGGCCCATTAGGCCAGGAAGCATCCCCTCGGCCCACGGTGGGCCTCCGAGGGCGTGGGCCCCATGGTGGACCCTTCCGGAACCTTCTAGAACCTTCCAGTCAACACCGGAATAATCCCGAACATTTCCGAAAACCCAGAAATCAACTTCCCTTATATGAATCTTATTCTCCGGACTATTCCGGACCTCCTCGTGACATCCTGGATCACATCCGAGATTCCGAACAAACTTCGTCTCCATACCATATTCAAATCTACTTATGCGACATCGAACCTTAAGCGCGTCACCCTACGGTTCGCGAACTATGCAGACATGGTCGAGACTCCTCTCCGAGCAATAACCAATAGCGGGATCTGGAGATCCATAATGGCTCCCACATATTCAACGATGACTTAGTGATCGATTGAACCATTTACATACGATGTCAATTCCCTTTGTCTCGCGATATTTTACTTGTCCGAGGTTTGATCATCGGTATCTCCATACCTTGTTCAACCTCGTTACCGACAAGTACTCTTTACTCGTACCGTGGTATGTGATCTCTTATGAACTATTCATATGCTTGCAAGCTAATCAGATGACATTCCATATGCCTCAACTCACACTTTCCAAATACTTAATCCCACCTTTATTGTCACCCATTTACGCAATGACGTTTGATGTAATCAAAGTACCCTTTCGGTGTAAGTGATTTACATGATCTCATGGTCGAAGGATTAAGACAACTATGTATTGAAAGCTTATAGCAAATGAACTTGATGACTTGATCTTATGCTACGCTCATTTGGGTGTGTGTCCATTATATCATTCAACTAATGACACAACCTTGTTATTAATAACATCCAATGTTCATGATCACGAAACCATGATCATCTATTAATCAACAAGCTAGTTATACAAGAGGCTTACTAGGGACTCCTTGTTGTTTACATAACACGCATGTATCAATGTTTCGGTTAATACAATTATAGCATGGTATATAAACATTTATCATAAACACAAAGATATTATAATAACCACTTTATTATTGCCTCTTGGGCATATCTCCAACACAAAATAGCTCAGAGTCGTCAGAAGAGTTACGCCGACTTAAAGAGAAGAGATTGGGAACCGAAAGTGGGAGACATGGTATATTTAAAGGTTAGCCCAATGAAAGGACTTAAGAGGTTCGGAGTGAAAGGAAAGTTAAGTCCTCGATATATAGGACCATTTAAGATACTCAGTCAGAATCGAGGAACAGCTTTTGAGTTGGAGTTACCGGCACAACTAAGTCAAGTTCATAATGTATTTCATGTATCACAACTCAGAAAGTGTTTGAAGGCACCGGATCCTATCACATATGAGGAAATAGAATTGCAATCTGATCTAACCTATGTGGAAAGACCTGAAAAGATCTTAGAAGTACAATGGAAGAAGTTAAGAAACAGGGCAATCAAATATTGTAAAGTGCAATGGCAACATCATCCTGAGCGAGAAGCAACTTGGGAGACGGAAGAAGAATTAAGGAAGTCTTACCCCGAGATGTTCAGGTACCAATCTTAACTTCGGGACGAAGTTTCTGTTAAGGGGGAGAGGCTGTAATAACCCAGAACATAGGAACAACGAAGGGTAGATTTAGAAATGGGATGTGCATTTCATTGCAAAACTGGGGAAATTTTCGCGCCTTATTGCAACTAAACCTAAGAGGAATCGAGGTTCTCTCTCATTTTGCACTTAGGGTTAGGCAATGTGAGTTAGGGAAATTTCGACATGATCTCTTTTGTATCTTGTTGATTTGGGGAATTGATTTCATTTGACAAGTGTTAATACATTTAACAATAAGCATTGAACAATATAAAAATGGAATTCAGAATTTAAAACACAACTTATGAAATCAAACAACTTTGAATTTCAAAGTGAATAATGAATACAATATTTATTCCAGAATATAAATATTACATAAAGCAATAGCTCATAAACAAAAACTTGGGCTTTATTGATATCACAACACAGATTACAAAGACTTTACAATATTCTTGATACAAGAATTGATGAATAATAAACAGAAATAAAATGAAGATTACAATATTGTTCCTAAACTAAAACCTAGACTAAATGACTTGGAGAATATCTTCAGGTCATGTCCATCTTCAAAAACCTGCAAAATAACACACCAACACTAGCCAGAATGTTAGTGTTAGCCAAAGAATTCAGTTTGGACAGAACCAAGTGTCATGCACACTTGTGCTTGTCCAAAACCATGGACAGCACAAGATAAGGGCAGCAGCAGACCAAACCTGAGCACCACCAGGGGCTCAAGTTTCAGCATATGAGAGCACACAGCTCAAGTGTGCTGGGTAGCAACAGCAAGGCCATGCATCAGCTTAGTCACCAAAGCAAGCCAGGCTTGTGTGTCAATGCAAGAATAGAAGCAGGGTTCATATAAAAGGAGCACAAACCCTAGAAACAGTGACCAGTCGACCAGATAAGGATTCACCAGGTAAGGGTGAAGCAAGAACAAGCTCAGTTCATCCAGTTCTTGAGCAAGAACAGCACCAACACACACAACCAATCAACCACCAGAAATCATGGTGACCTGAGAAGATCATCCAAGACCTGGAGGTGAAGGGCTGTGACACAAACCCAAGTCTGCATCAACAAAACATTTCTTTCTAGGAGCTGGAACAAGGTATACCAGATACCTGGACAGATCCAATGGATCTGATCCATCACATATACATGAAATAAGCATGGGATGAGCAGATGCTCATATGGGTAGATCATCACTTGGTTTTCACCAAGGATCCACTGTCAGTCTAGAAGCTACTAAGATAGAAATCATCCAGATACAGATCTTGTGCACAGAAGCTAGAAATCATGCACAGATGCACACACTAGCAAAATCTCATGCACAGATAGCACCAGTAGATGTATTGCAAGGTTTAGCAGCTAACCAAGACTACACAGAAAATCCTAAGCATGCAACCATCAGAAACCCTAGATTTCTTCACAGGCAAGCATATTGGCATTCATATTTATTATGATCCCCAAATATGCAAGCAAAGATGAGTAGCCAACAAGATCCAACCAACCATGTGAGCAACCAATCAGTAGCAAGGCTACTGAGGTCACATCACACTTAGCACCAATTAAGAGAAAGCCAAATATATCACATCACTATCCAGAAATGGATTCAGACTCTATTTGCTTGTAAAAGAATCATGAACAGCACATTCATATACAAGCAAGTAATTTAATCATCACTGCATAAGCAGTTCATCATAATTTAAATAATGCAAGCATGAATTTATCACAGATCCATGCTAAGCACTGACAGTAGCATACTATTAAGCAACACAGTAATCTATAGCCACTAGAGCAAGTCTAGATAGCTAAGATGAGCAACAGCACAAGTAAGCAACAGCACAGTGATGCTTGAGCATCAGCATCACCAGGATAACTGAATCATTTAGACACAGTATTAACCAGTAAGCTATCACTGATAATTGAATTGATCCAATGGATCAATTATAGCAAGCCAAGTTACACAGAGAGGTTAGCCAACAAGCAAGGAATGATCCAATGGATCATTGGCTTGCAGAGTAAGCACTGAAGCATACCACTGGCACACACACAAGTGTCACAGATGCATCACAAGTACACCTAGACAAGCAAGCATGATATACCAGTAAGCACAAGCAAGTCATAATCAAGCATAGCATGACATAGATAGCTGTTGAGCAAGCACAGTAGAGCATGGCAAGTACAGAGCAGGCTAGGAGCAGCAGAGAAGTAAGCACAGCATGAATAGCAAGCAAAGCAGCATGTGCCAGTACCAGTAACTGGTAATTGGGCCATGAGCTTGCAGTAGACATAAGCACAGGAAGATTGCGCAGCCATAGCATGGCTCTAGATGATTACAGGACCACCAGAGAGCAACATAGCATAAGGAGGAAGAAGAACAGTAACAAGGGGAGGCGCACAGAGGAGAAGGTGGAGATGCAACACTTACTTGCGCCTGGAAGCAGAGGCTAGGGCATGGCGAGGCAGTGCTCGCGCGGCCCTAACAGCTGCAAGTCCAGGGTAGGCGCCGACGTTACGCCGGTGAACCCAGACACGAACCAGCACCACCGTAGCAAGCACCTGAGGTGACGGCACGAGTACTGCAAGCAGCACCTGCGCTAGGTCAACCCCAGGCGCGTACCCATCGTCGGCGAGGACGAGATCTCGCCGGAGTTCGTCGAGGCGATTCTCCACGAGATCCAGATCGGAGGCGATTCGCCAGGAGAGGACGAGAAGGGGAAAACTGCGCGGACAGATCGATAGATCTGCACGCGGCGGTTCTAGATCGGTAAGTGGCTACGGCGGAGGAGCACGGCGATGGCTGGAGCAAGGCGGCGGCCATGGCGGCGACGCCATCGCCAGAGCGTCGCGAGAGAGATTAGGGTTAGGTCGAGTGAGTGAGAGGGCCGAGTGAGTGAGAGTGCGGTGGGCCGTTCGGCTCCACCGAGCCACTATGGGGCACGCCTTAGTGGGCTGTCCCATGGGCTTAGGTAAATGGGCTGGGCCCAATATGGGTCCAGGGGGTATTTTGGTCTTTTTACATTTAATAAAAGGCCAGAACTTTACCAAATTTTGATAAATCATATACAACTCTAAAATTCCATTAAAAATTGGATTAATGAATGAAAAATAAATCTTAACATGAATAAAATATGAAATGGAATTTATGAAACAAATTCAAAATTATGAATTTTAAGAATTTAAATAATAACTTGGAATTTAAAATTATTATTTCCTTGTAATTAAAATTCAAGGAAAAATCTCAAATAAGTTCAAATACTTATTTTCAAACATTTCAAAATGAAATTCTATTATTCCAAGTCATTTCTTTTGAAAAAGGGTATTTTTCCCAGAAAAATACTATACTCCTTTTTATTCCAAAAACTATAGAGGTCACTCTATAATTTCAAATTATTTTTTGGAATGACTAAGGTAATCATCAAGTAAAATAATTTTACTTTGAATTGTTGTACTTTGTGTGAATTACAATGATTAATACTTTTAAATCAATTGTAAATTACCGTCAAAGACATAAATCTTAAATACAACCCTAAATTGTAATAACTCATTGGGGTAAAGGGATTCAACATAAAATAATCCATCCATGATTGCATTATTTGGATTTTATAACATTGTCCTTACCGGACAATGATGCTTCTTACAGAACCCGAGGTCCAGGTTCCATCAACTGCATTGAACTGCACTATCTCGCAGTCCACAGGCAAGTTCACCCTTGCTCATGTCAACTTGATTATTTTCAACTACTTTAATGCAAAGCTATATACTTATCATTCCTGCATCACAAATAAAATGTTACTTTCCAACTATGAATATGACTATGTGGCTGGCAATGGAACCATGGTATGTGTTGATATGGTGGAGGTTCCATTGCAATGGGTTATATCACCCTAGGATTAAATTACCAATGCCGTCCAGTGATTCTAGCGCCGTACAAATCGCGTTAACCATGAGATCTATAATGGCTCTGGGGAAGCCAGTCGTATCTTTTCCCTTCTGCACGCCAACGGATTGGTAGAGCCGGCGGGGTGTTGGAGGCACTGCCGTAGGTTGGGATGGCCTTTAAATCCCCATCCATTAGTGATGATGGCTCTACGATCTATGAAGGATTGTCCAAAGTACACCATGAGTAAAGCCGTATTATCGGGGGAAGTCTACTGGAGGTGTACGGGTGGACAAAAGGGTGGGTTTGCAGTCGCGGAGAAGGCGGTGTGGGCTTGGATCTTTATACCTGGCCTCACACCAAAGGAAGTGTGAACGGGGGCAAGTCCCTGCGGATGGCAAAAAGGGTGAGATCTCTTGTGGGAAAAGTAACGCACCTCTGCAGAGTGTATCAAATTGTGGCTGTCACTCCTTGTTCCGGGAAGGGAACTGCGAACGCGGCAGGAAAGGAACTCCGTGAAGTTCTAGTCAACCTGTGAAGACTGACGAGCATAGTTTTCATAATAAAAGCAACCTTTTGAAGAAATGATTTCAAAAACATGCATTGACCTGCGATTTCCTGATCAATGGTCGTAGCTAGTGCATCAAACACCTTTTATTCTTTTAGAACTTGCTGAGTACCTCTGTACTCACTTTCTTTCGACACCCTTGTTAGACTGTGATCCGGAAGTGGAGGCCATCAACGATGGAGCACCAGAAGAAAGCTACGAGCTGGTCTACGAAGAACCTGATCTTACCGGCGGAGTGGAAGGCGTAGATTATGGAATAGTCTACGGACCAGATGACACGGAGGTGGAGGAGTAGTGACATACCCTAGCATCATAGAGCCGAGCAGCGTAGAACTTACCTAAATAAGTTGTTGAGCTCTTTCATCTATAGTATGAGATGTAATTGTACTTTAGTAGTATCTTAGGGTGTTCTCATAGGACCTGTGAGAATACCAACTTGTTAAGACAATGTTTGTAATAAAGTATGGAGTGTTATGACCTGCAATGTTTCTGTTGTACCACTCTGAGGGATATGGCAATTTGTGAAGAAGTCCCTTCACAAAGATCATATCAACGACTTGTATACTACAACATGCAGTGGTATGCTGGGTCACCGCATCACCCAAGGTTTATCGAACTCAGGGAGGAAGAGGTCAAAGATATCCCTCTTATGCAACCCTGCAACCACAAAGCAAGAAGTCTCTTGTGTCCCCAACACACCAAATAGGTGCACTAGTTCGGCGAAGAGATAGTGAAATACAGGTGGTATGAATAAGTAGCAACGGCACCAGAAAAGTGCTTTGCCCAGGACAGTAAACAAGCAGTAGTAACGCAGCAGTAGTAACGCAAAGAAACGATAAACAAGCAGCGATAGCAGTATTTAGGAACAAGGCCTAGGGATTACACTTTCACTAGTGGACACTCTCAACTTTGATCACATAACAGAATAGATAAATGCATACTCTACACTCTCTTGTTGGATGATGAACACCATTGCGTAGGATTACACGAACCCTCAATGCCGGAGTTAACAAGCTCCACAATTCAATGTTCATATTTAAATAACCTTAGAGTGCAAGATAGATCAACAGAACCAAACCAAGTACTAACATAGCATGCACACCGTAACCTTCACACTATGAAAGGAGGAATAGATCCCATCAATACCATCATAGTAATAGTTAACTTCACAATCTACAAGAGATCACGATCATAAACTACGCCAAGTACTACATGATGCACACCCTGTCCACTTTACACCATGCAGGAGGAATAGAATACTTTAATAACATCACTAGAGTAGCACATAGATGAATTGTGATACAAAACTCATATGAATCTCAATCATGTAAGGCAGCTCATGAGATCATTGTATTGAAGTACATAGGAGAGAGATTAACCACATAGCTACCGGTACAGCCCCGAGCCTCGATGGAGAACTACTCCCTCCTCATGGGAGACAGCAGCGTTGATGGAGATGGCGGTGGTGTCGATGGAGAAGCCTTCCGGGGGCACTTCCCCGTCCCGGCGGCGTGCCGGAACAGAGACTCCTGTCCCCCAGATCTTGGCTTCGCGATGGCGGCGGCTCTGGAAGGTTTCTGTAGGTTTCGTCCAACGTATCAGGGTTTTCGCGACGGAGGCTTTAAATAGGCGGAAGGGCAGCCTCGGAGGGGGCCTGGGGCCACCACACCATAGGGCGGCGCGGCCCCCCCTCTGGCCGCGCCAGGGTGTAGTGTGGGACCCCCAGGGCTTCCCTCTGGCGGCTCTCGAGTGTTCTGGATGCTTCCGGGCAAAATAGGAACCTGGGCGTTGATTTCGTCCGATTCCGAGAATATTTCGTTACTAGGATTTCTGAAACCAAAAACAGCAGAAAACAGGAACTGGCACTTCGGCATCTTGTTAATAGGTTAGTTCCAGAAAATGCACGAATATGACATAAAGTGTGCATAAAACATGTAGATAACATCAATAATGTTGCATGGAACATAAGAAATTATCGATACGTCGGAGACGTATCAGCATCCCCAAGCTTAGTTCTGCTCGTCCCGAGCAGGTAAAACGATAACAAAGATAATTTCTGGAGTGACATGCCATCATAACCTTGATCATACTATTCGTAAAGCATATGTAATGAATGCAGCGATCAAAACAATGTATATGACATGAGTAAACAAGTGAATCATATAGCAAAGACTTTTCATGAATAGCACTTCAAGACAAGCATCAATAAGTCTTGCATAAGAGTTAACTCATAAAGCAATAAATCAAAGTAAAGGTATTGAAGCAACACAGAGGAAGATTAAGTTTCAGCGGTTGCTTTCAACTTATAACATGTATATCTCATGGATAATTGTCAACATAGAGTAATATAATAAGTGCAATATGCAAATATGTAGGAATCAATGCACTGTTCACACAAGTGTTTGCTTCTTGAGGTGGAGAGAGATAGGTGAACTGACTCAACATAAAAAGTAAAAGAAATGGTCCTTCAAAGAGGAAAGCATCGATTGCTATATTTGTGCTAGAGCTTTGATTTTGAAAACATAAAGAGAGCATAAAAATAAAGTTTTGAGAGGTGTATGTTGTTGTCAACGAATGGTAGCGGGTACTCTAACCCCCTTGCCAGACAAACCTTCAAAGAGCGGCTTCCCATTTTATTTTATTTTTGGGTGGCACTCCTTCCAACCTTTCTTTCACAAACCATGGCTAACCGAATCCTCGGGTGCCTGCCAACAATCTCATACCATGAAGGAGTGCCTTTTTATTTTAGTTTTATTATGATGACACTCCTCCCAACCTTTGCTTACACAAGCCATGGCTAACCGAATCCTTCGGGTGCCGTCCAACAATCACATACCATGGAGGAGTGTCTATTTTTGTTAATTAATTTGGGACTGGGAATCCCATTGCCAGCTCTTTTTGCAAAATTATTGGATAAGCGGATGAAGCCACTAGTCCATTGGTGAAAGTTGCCCAACAAGATTGAAAGATAAACACCACATACTTCCTCATGAGCTATAAAACATTGACACAAATCAGAGATGATAAATTTTGAATTATTTAAAGGTAGCACTCAAGCAATTTACTTTGGAATGGCGGAGAAATACCATGTAGTAGGTAGGTATGGTGGACACAAATGGCATAGTGTTGTTTGGCTCAAGGATTTGGATGCATGAGAAGTATTCCCTCTCGATACAAGGTTTAGGCTAGCAAGGTTGTTTGAAGCAAACACAAGTATGAACTAGTACAGCAAAACTTACATAAAAGACATATTACAAGCATTATGAGACTATACATTGTCTTCCTTATTGTTCAAACACCTTACTAGAAATTATCTAGACCTTAGAGAGACCAATTATGCAAACCAAATTTTAGCAAGCTCTATGTATTTCTTCACTAATAGGTGCAAAGTATATGATGCAAGAGCTTAAACATGAGCACAACAATTGCCAAGTATCACATTGTTCAAGACATTATACCAATTACTACATGTAGCATTTTCCAATTCCAACCATATAACAATTAACGAAGCAGTTTCAACCTTCGCCATGAATACTAGAAGCTAAGAACACATGTGTTCATATGAACCAGCGGAGCGTGTCTCTCTCCCACACAAGGATGAACTTATTCAAACAAAGCAAAAATAAAAACAAACAAACAGACGCTCCAAGTAAAGTACATAAGATGTGACCGAATAAAAATATAGTTTCAAGAGAAGGAACCTGATAATTTGTCGATGAAGAAGGGGATGCCTTGGGCATCCCCAAGCTTATATGCTTGAGTCTTCTTGAAATATGCAGGGATGAACCACCGGGGCATCCCCAAGCTTAGACTTTTCACTCTTCTTGATCATATTGTATCATCCTCCTCTCTTGACCCTTGAAAACTTCCTCCACACCAAACTCGAAACAAACTCATTAGAGGGTTAGTGCATAATCAAAAATTCACATGTTCAGAGGTTACACAATCATTCTTAACACTTCTGGACATTGCTCAAAGCTACTGGAAGGTAATGGAACAAAGAAATCCACCCAACACAGCGAAAGAAGCAATGCGAAATAAAAGGCAGAATCTGTCAAAACAGAACAGTCCGTAAAGACGAATTTTAAAAGGGCACCAAACTTGCTCAAATGAAAATGCTCAAATTGAATTAAAGTTGCGTACATATCTGAAGATCACTCACGTAAATTGGCATAATTTTCTGAATTACCTACAGAGAATTTTGACCAGATTCGTGACAGCAAAGAAATCTGTTTCTGTGCAGTAATCCAAATCTAGTATGAACCTTACTATCAACGACTTTACTTGGCACAACAAAACACAAAACTAAGATAAGGAGAGGTTGCTACAGTAGTAAACAACTTCCAAGACACAAATATAAAACAAAGTACTGTAGCAAAATAACACATGGGTTATCTCCCAAGAAGTTCTTTCTTTATAGCCATTAAGATGGGCTCAGCAGTTTTAATGATGCACTCGCAAGAAATAGTATTTGAAGCAAAAGAGAGCATCAAGAAGCAAATCCAAAACATATTTAAGTCTAACATGCTTCCTATGCATAGGAATCTTGTAAATAAACAAGTTCATGAGGAGCAAAGTAACAAGCATAGGAAGATAGAACAAGTGTAGCTTCAAAAATTTCAGCACATAGAGAGGTATTTTAGTAACATGAAAATTTCTACAACCATATTTTCCTCTCTCATAATAACTTTCAGTAGTAACATGAGCAAACTCAACAAGATAACTATCACATAAAGCATTCTTATCATGAGTCTCATACATAAAATTATTACTCTCCACATAAGCATAATCAATTTTATTAGTTGTAGTGGGAGCAAATTCAACAAAGTAGCTATCATTATTATTCTCATCATCAAATATAGGAGGCATATTGTAATCATAATCAAATTCATCCTCCATAACAGGTGGTAACAAAAGACTACTATCATTATAATCATCATAAATAGGAGGCAAAGTATCATCAAAGTAAATTTCCTCCTCAATTCTTGAGGGCCTAAAAAGATCATGCTCATCAAAACCAGCTTCCCCAAGCTTAGAATTTTCCATAGCATTAGCAACAATAGTGTTCAAAGCATTCATATTAATAACATTCCCATTAGCATGCATATAAAGTTCCATGGGTTTTTTAATTCTCTCTTCAAACACATCATGTCCTAATTCAAGATAAAGTTCATAAAGATCTCTCATATTTTTGTTGTTTTCCATTATGCCTAACTAGTGTAAACAAGAAACAAAAAGATGCAATTGCAGGATCTAAAGGAAATAGCTTCGAGTACTTACGGCGCCGGAAAATAGCTTAGTAGCCGAGATCCGGAGTGTGAGTACCTTTTACCTTTCCTCCCCGGCAACGGCGCCAGAAAATAGCTTGACTGCCTACAACTGGCGCGTGGTTGACGAGGGAGGAAATCCCTGTATTGTAGCTTTTTGTTCCCCGGCAACGGCGCCAGAAAATAGCTTGATGTCTACGGGTGCTTCTATTCTTGTAGACAGTGTTGGGCCTCCAAGAGCAGAGGTTTGTAGAACAGCAACAAGTTTCCCTTAAGTGGATCACCCAAGGTTTATCGAACTCAGGGAGGAAGAGGTCAAAGATATCCCTCTCATGCAACCCTGCAACCACAAAGCAAGAAGTCTCTTGTGTCCCCAACACACCAAATAGGTGCACTAGTTCGGCGAAGAGATAGTGAAATACAGGTGGTATGAATAAGTAGCAACGGCACCAGAAAAGTGCTTTGCCCATGACAGTAAACAAGCAGTAGTAACGCAGCAGTAGTAACGCAGTAAAACAGTAAACAAGCAGCGATAGCAGTATTTAGGAACAAGGCCTAGGGATTACACTTTCACTAGTGGACACTCTCAACTTTGATCACATAACAGAATAGATAAATGCATACTCTACACTCTCTTGTTGGATGATGAACACCATTGCGTAGGATTACACGAACCCTCAATGCCGGAGTTAACAAGCTCCACAATTCAATGTTCATATTTAAATAACCTTAGAGTGCAAGATAGATCAACAGAACCAAACCAAGTACTAACATAGCATGCACACCGTAACCTTCACACTATGAAAGGAGGAATAGATCCCATCAATACCATCATAGTAATAGTTAACTTCACAATCTACAAGAGATCATGATCATAAACTACGCCAAGTACTACATGATGCACACCCTGTCCACTTTACACCATGCAGGAGGAATAGAATACTTTAATAACATCACTAGAGTAGCACATAGATGAATTGTGATACAAAACTCATATGAATCTCAATCATGTAAGGCAGCTCATGAGATCATTGTATTGAAGTACATAGGAGAGAGATTAACCACATAGCTACCGGTACAGCCCCGAGCCTCGATGGAGAACTACTCCCTCCTCATGGGAGACAGCAGCGTTGATGGAGATGGCGGTGGTGTCGATGGAGAAGCCTTCCGGGGGCACTTCCCCGTCCCGGCGGCGTGCCGGAACAGAGACTCCTATCCCCCAGATCTTGGCTTTGCGATGGCGGCGGCTCTGGAAGGTTTCTGTAGGTTTCGTCCAACGTATCAGGGTTTTCGCGACGGAGGCTTTAAATAGGCGGAAGGGCAGCCTCGGAGGGGGCCTGGGGCCACCACACCATAGGGCGGCGTGGCCCCCTGCGGCCGCGCCCGGTGTAGTGTGGAACCCCGGGGCTTCCCTCTGGCGGCTCTCGGGTGTTCTGGATGCTTCCGGCAAAATAGGAACACTGGGCGTTGATTTCGTCCGATTCGAGAATATTTCGTTACTAGGATTTCTGAAACCAAAAACAGCAGAAAAACAGAACCGGCACTTCGGCATCTTGTTAATAGGTTAGTTCCAGAAAATGCACGAATATGACATAAAGTGTGCATAAAACATGTAGATAACATCAATAATGTGGCATGGAACATAAGAAATTATCGATACGTCGGAGACGTATCACCCCCAATTAATCAACCTTCATTAATAATTCTCTTCACATGTTTTGCTCTGATTCATCAGTAAGCAACTTAATTTTGCAAATAGACACTCCTTCATGGTATGTGAATGTTGGAAGGCACCCGAGGATTCGGTTAGCCATGGCTTGTGTAAGCAAAAGGTTGGGAGGAGTGTCATCCATAAATAAAACTAAAATACATGTGTAAACAAAAGAGAAGAGAGATGATCTACCTTGCTGGTAGAGATAACGTCCTTCATGGGAGCCGCTCTTTGAAGGTTTGTCTGGCAAGGGGGTTAGAGTGCCCACTACCATTCGTTGACAACAACAAACACCTCTCAAAATTTTACTTTTATGCTCTCTTTATGTTTTCAAAACCAAAGCTCTAGCACAAATATAGCAATCAATGCTTCCCTCTGTGAAGGGCCTTTCTTTTACTTTTATGTTGAGTCAGTTCACCTATCTCTTTCCACCTCAAGAAGCAAACACTTGTGTGAACTGTGCATTGATTCCTACATACTTGCATATTGCATTTGTTATATTACTCTATGTTGACAATTATCCATGAGATATACATGTTATAAGTTGAAAGCAACCGCTGAAACTTAATCTTCCTTTATGTTGCTTCAATACCTTTTACTTTGAATTATTGCTTTATGAGTTAACTCTTATGCAAGACTTATTGATGCTTGTCTTGAAAGTACTATTCATGAAAAGTCTCTGCTTTATGATTCATTTGTTTACTTATGTCATTACCATTGTTTTGATCGTTGCATTCATTACATATGCTTACAATAGTATGATCAAGATTATGATGGCATGTCACTCCAGAAATTATCTTTGTTATCGTTTACCTGCTCGGGACGAGCAGAAACTAAGCTTGGGGATGCTGATACGTCTCCGACGTATCGATAATTTCTTATGTTCCATGCCACATTATTGATGATATCTACATGTTTTATGCATACTTTATGTCATATTTATGCGTTTTCCGGAACTAACCTATTGACGAGATGCCGAAGGGCCAGTTGCTGTTTTTGGTTTCAGAAATCCTAGTAAGGAAATATTCTCGGAATCGGACGAAATCAACGCCCAGCATCTTAGAGCATCCCCACTCGTTGGCGCTCCCCACGCCCAAATCCGGCGAAATTTTTGTCCGGATTGGAGGAAGATTTGGCGTGGGGGGCAGTATATTTCCAGTCGTGTGCTCCCCAAGCGGCGTTTCTCGGGGAAAAAGAGGACGGCTCGGGGAATCCGGACGAAAGAGGAGACACGTGGGCGTGGGCGGTTGGTTTAGCTTCATCCGGAGTCCCCGAGCGCTCCCCGGGGGGCCGGGGATGGCATGGGGAGTCCGGACGAAAATAGGCTCAAATCCGGATCAAAACGAGGAACCGGGGGCCTGACTGGGCCGTTTTTCGCCGTCCGGATGAAAAAAAGTGGCCGTGGGGGGCTCTGTGGGGAGACTAGTGGAGATGCTCTTAGGATTGCATGAAGCTTCCAGAACACCCGAGAGCCGCCAGAGGGGGGCCACAGGCCCACCACACACCAGGCTGGCGCGGCCAAGGGGGGGCCCGCGCCCCCCTGTTGTGTCGTCGCCTCGTTGACCTTCTGACGCAGCCTCTTCGCCTATATAAAGGTCCCTGGCCTAAAACACGATACGGAAAAGCCACGGTACGAGAAACCTTCCAGAGCCGCCGCCATCGCGAAGCCAAGATCTGGGGGACAGGAGTCTCTGTTCCGGCACGCCGCCGAGATGGGGAAGTGCCCCCGGAAGGCTCCTCCATCGACACCACCGCCATCTTCATCACCACTGCTGTCTCCCATGAGGAGGGAGTAGTTCTCCATCGAGGCTAAGGGCTGTACCGGTAGCTATGTGGTTAATCTCTCTCCTATGTGCTTCAATACAATAATCTCATGAGCTGCCTTACATGATTGAGATTCATATAATGATGCTTGTAATCTAGATGTCATTATGCTAGTCAAGTGGATTTTACTTATGTGATCTCCGGAGACTCCTTGTCCCACGTGTGTAAAGGTGACAGTGTGTGCACCGTGTGGGTCTCTTAGGCTATATTTCACAGAATACTTATTCACTGTTATGAATGGCATAGAGAAGTGCTTATTTATATCTCTTTATGATTGCAATGTGTTTTGTATCACAATTTATCTGTGTGCTACTCTAGTGATGTTATTAAAGTAGTTTATTCCTCCTGCATGGTGTAATGGTGACAGTGTGTGCATCGTGTAGTACTTGGCGTAGGCTATGATTGTGATCTCTTGTAGATTATGAAGTTAACTATTGCTATGATAGTATTGATGTGATCTATTCCTCCTTTCGTAGTGTGAAGGTGACAGTGTGCATGCTATGTTAGTACTTGGTTTGGTTATGTTGATCTGTTATGCACTCTAAGGTTATTTAAATATGAACATTGAATATTGTGGAGCTTGTTAACTCCGGCATTGAGGGTTCGTGTAATCCTACACAATTAGTGGTGTTCATCATCCAACAAGAGGGTGTAGAGTCTAGCATCTATTTATTTATTCTGTTATGTGATCAATGTTGAGAGTGTCCACTAGTGAAAGTATGATCCCTAGGCCTTGTTTCCAAATACTGCAATCATCGCTTGTTTATTGTTTTACTGCTTGTTTACTTCCTGCAATATTACTACCATCAACTGCACGCCAGCAAGCACTTTTCTGGCGCCGTTACTACTGCTCATATTCATTCATACCACTTGTATTTCACTATCTCTTCGCCGAACTAGTGCGCCTATACATCTGACAAGTGTATTAGGTGTGTTGGGGACACAAGAGACTTCTTGTATCGTGATTACAGGGTTGCTTGAGAGGGATATCTTTGACCTCTTCCTCCCTGAGTTCGATAAACCTTGGGTGATCCACTTAAGGGAAACTTGCTGCTGTTCTACAAACCTCTGCTCTTGGAGGCCCAACACTGTCTACAAGAATAGAAGCACACGTATACATCAAGCACTTTTCTGGCGCCGTTGCCGGGGAGGAAAGGTAAAAGGCACTCACATTCCGGTCCCAGGTAACTAAGTACTTTTCTGTTGCCGTTGTGTGTGTGCTCGAAGCTATTTCCTTTAGATCCTGCAATTGCATCTTTTTGTTTCTTGTTTTACACTAGTTAGGCTTAATGGAAAACAACAACACAATGAGAGATCTTTATGAACTTTATCTTGAATTAGGACATGATGTGTTTGAAGAGAAAATTAAAAAACCCATGGAACTTTATATGCATGCTAATGGGAATGTTATTAGTATGAATGCTTTGAACACCATTGTTGCTAATGCTATGGAAGAATTTAAGCTTGGGGAGGTCGGTTTTGATGAAAATGATCTCTTTAGCCCTCCGGGTATTGAGGAGAAAGTTTATGTTGATTATGATATGCCTCCCATATATGATGATTATAATAACAGTGGTCTTTTGGTGCCGCCTACTATGGAGGATAAGTTTTATTATGATGATACTATGCCTCCTACACTTGATGAGAATAATAATGATAGCTACTTTGTTGAATTTGCTCCCACTACAACTAATAAAATTGATTATGCTTATGTGGAGAGTAATGACACTTTTATGCATGTGAATAAGAATGTTTTATGTGATAGTTACATCGTTGAATTTGTTCATGATGCCTCTGAAAGTTATTATGAGAGAGGAAAATATGGTTGTAGAAATTTTCATGTTACTAAAACACCTCTCTATATGCTGAAATTTTTGAAGTTACACTGATTTTATCTTCCTATGCTTGTTACTTTTTTCTTCATGAACTTGTTTATTTACAAAACTCCTATGCATAGGAAGCATGTTAGACTTAAATTTGTTTTGAATTTGCCTCTTGATGCTCTCTTTTGCTTCAACTACTATTTCTTGCGAGTGCATCATTAAAACTGCTGAGCCCATCTTAATGGCTATAAAGAAAGAACTTCTTGGGAGATAACCCATGTGTTTATTTTACTACAGTACTTTTTTATATTTGTGTCTTGGAAGTTGTTTAATACTGTAGCAACCTCTTCTTATCTTATTTTATTGCATTGTTGTGCCAAGTAAAGTCTTTGATAGCAAGGTTGATACTAGATTTGGATTACTGCACAGAAACAGATTTCTGTCTGTCACGAATCTAGGCAGAATTCTCTGTAGATAACTCAGAAAAATCTGCCAATTTTACTTATGTGATCTCCGGAGACTCCTTGTCCCACGTGTGTAAAGGTGACAGTGTGTGCACCGTGTGGGTCTCTTAGGCTATATTTCACAGAATACTTATTCGTTGTTATGAATGGCATAGTGAAGTGCTTATTTATATCTCTTTATGATTGCAATGTGTTTTGTATCACAATTTATCTGTGTGCTACTCTAGTGATGTTATTAAAGTAGTTTATTCCTCCTGCATGGTGTAATGGTGACAGTGTGTGCATCGTGTAGTACTTGGCGTAGGCTATGATTGTGATCTCTTGTAGATTATGAAGTTAACTATTGCTATGATAGTATTGATGTGATCTATTCCTCCTTTCGTAGTGTGAAGGTGACACTGTGCATGCTATGTTAGTACTTGGTTTGGTTATGTTGATCTGTTATGCACTCTAAGGTTATTTAAATATGAACATTGAATATTGTGGAGCTTGTTAACTCCGGCATTGAGGGTTCGTGTAATCCTACACAATTAGTGGTGTTCATCATCCAACAAGAGGGTGTAGAGTCTAGCATCTATTTATTTATTCTGTTATGTGATCAATGTTGAGAGTGTCCACTAGTGAAAGTATGATCCCTAGGCCTTGTTTTCAAATACTGCAATCATCGCTTGTTTACTGTTTTACTGCTTATTTACTTCCTGCAATATTACTACCATCAACTGCACGCCAGCAAGCACTTTTCTGGCGCCGTTACTACTGCTCATATTCATTCATACCACTTGTATTTCACTATCTCTTCGCCGAACTAGTGCGCCTATACATCTGACAAGTGTATTAGGTGTGTTGGGGACACAAGAGACTTCTTGTATCGTGATTGCAGGGTTGCTTGAGAGGGATATCTTTGACCTCTTCCTCCCTGAGTTCGATAAACCTTGGGTGATCCACTTAAGGGAAACTTGCTGCTGTTCTACAAATCTCTGCTCTTGGAGGCCCAACACTGTCTACAAAAATAGAAGCACACGTAGACATCAATCCACTTGAGAAACAAAGGCCCAAATCCTAGCCTCCGAAGAACCTCGAACAGGAAGCCCCAGGATATACTGTCAAAAGCTCTCGACAGGTCCAATTTGAGTAGAATGCCAGATTGGCGCCGCTGATTGATACGTCTTGCCACCTGCCTGACAAGCAGGAAATTATCATTGAGGCACCTTCTCTTCACAAACGCCGACTCATTCACACTGATAATGTCTGGCAGCCTCTTGCGCAATCTGTTCGCCACCACTTTGGAGAAGAGCTTGGAGAAGCTATGTACCAGGCTAATTGGTGTGTAATCGCCAATGGTCGTTGCATCCTGCTTCTTCGGGATCAGGGTGATCAAGGCCCTATTCAGCCTAGCGAAACCCCTCCCATCGCCAACTCCTAACTTCTGCAATCTTGTCATGATGTCTGCCTTGATCACCGGCCATGCCCTCTGGTAGAACGCCCCTATGAATCCGTCCGGGCCCGGCGCGCGATCTGCCGGCATGTCTTTGATGGTGTCCCACACCTCCGCTTCAATGAAAACCGCGTCCAAATCCTGTAAGTCCCGAGGGACTAAGCCTAAGGCCTCGAGGTCCAGGGTATATTCTCTGTTCTGAATAGATCCCAGAAGTTGCGTATACGCATCCGAGAAGGCCTCCACCTTCCGATCTTGCTCCGTGATGATTTCCTCTCCCACTTTGATTGAACCGATGAAATTCTTGGTTCTTCGCCCATTGGCCACTGCATGGAACAGTCTGGAATTTGCGTCGCCGTCCCGTAGCCATCTGATGCGAGACCGCTGCCTTGCCATGGTTCTTTCCAAGGATGACAGTCCAAGGACCGCCAGTTTCAGGGACTTCCTAAGCCAAATCTCCCCTTGCGACAAACGCCTCCTGTCCTGAGCTGCATCTAGATGGAATATGACTGTATTTGCGATCGCCAGCTGCAGCTTAATATTGCCCGTCTTTCTCTGTCCCCAAGCGTGTAGGCCGTCTGCCGCGTTTCTGAAAAGGGCATCGAGTCTCCGAAACGGGTCCGTGATTCTCTGATCACAAGTCCAGGCCTCCTTGATGGCCTCATCTAGCCCATCCAGTTTCATCCAGGCTAGCTCGAACTTGAAACGTCTCCTGGGCCTGAGCGACGCGCTGATCGACAAGTGTAACGGCACATGATCCGAGAGGGAGGAAGGCAGCGCCTGAAGCAGCGCATCCGGGTGCTCCGGGTCCCAGTCAATGGAGACCAGAACTCTGTCAATACGTGTGAGTGTGGGTGGGTCTCTTTCGTTGCTCCACGTGAACAATCTCCCATGCATATATAGGTCCTTGAGTTCCAATTGTTGCACGAAGCTCCGGAACCTGGCCATCATGCTCCTATTCAGGTTGCTGTTGTTCTTCTCCGAGGCATAGAGTATGAGGTTGAAATCTTCGAGGAGCATCCAGGGGCCAGGGCAGAGCGATTGCCGCTCCGTCAGTTCCGTCAGGAAGTGTATTTTCTCCTCGTTGCTCTGTGGCCCGTATACCGTGGTGATCCACCACCTTCTACCGTCCTTGGTCAAAACCTCGCCTGTGAGAGCATAAGTGTCTAGACTTGTGTTGGCGATGTCGATCACCGATGTGTCCCATGCCAACAGGATGCCACCGCGTGTTTCAATGGCGGGGAGGTACGCATATCCATCAAAGGATGGGCCCAAACATTGCATAAGTAGGAAATCGTCAAACACATCAATTCTCGTTTCCTGGAAACAAACGATATTAACTCGAACAGAGGCCACGAATTCTCGCACGGCATTCCTCTTTGCCGGGTCATTCAGGCCCCGGACATTGAGGTTCAACACTTCTGGGTTTATATCCATGAGAATGATTCATCACTCCTAACTCCCAACAGCGCATGTACTGCGCATGCCCCTCCACTCGGCACGCCTCCAAGCTTGGAAAGCTCGTGGGCACCATCTTCTTGAAAATGGATGCAATCACTCTCAAGTGTTGTTCCCTAAGAGGGGAGTCGAACAGCTTGCGGAAAGTTAGCAGGTCTTCCTCGTTCAAAGCCAGCTCCGTCGGCGTGATACCCAGGGCTTTCAGCAACACTGTCTCCGCCGCGGAAGCCTTCTTCACCGGCTTGCTATGGGACGGGCCACCTCTTGTTGACGCTTGCCTTGTGACGCGCATGGGGGTAAAGGGCTCCGCCTCCGCTCTGAGCCTCTTCGAAGCCTCAATCTCCCGGAGCAGCGGCGGTGCAAGAGTCTTCAGAATGCTGGCACAAAAGGCCTTGATTCTTGCCATCGCCAGCACATCCTGCTCCGCCTCGCCATCAGCCTCAGGACCGGTAACAGGCATAGCAGCCACAGAAGATCCCGGATTCTCCGTGCCTGTCGGCGAGACGTGGGTCTCCTCGTCCACTGATCCCGAGAGATTTGCTCCATCTGTTCCCGAGGCCGTGGCATGTGCGGGTGGGGTTCGGTCCGAGGATCCCGCCTCCGATTGGACAGGGGAGAGAGGGTGGTCCTCCACCGATTCCTGCGCCTTGTCCCCTTCCGCTGTGGCCCCATCATCCAACGGGACAAGCACATACTGCTCCTTCATCCCAGATTGTCGTTATGTACGGGGAAGTCACCACCAATCAGGGAATCCGACGCGTCCTCCCAACGTAGCGCCGCGTCTCTATCCTCCTCAGAGACCAAGTCATCAGAAGGGTCCAAACCACCTTCTGGCATCAGTACAGACGTGGGCCCCGAGAGCTGAACGTTGGAGGGTGCTCCACCAACCCCGACGCCAGCTGTCGAACCCACGACCACACGATCCTCCACGATCCGCTCCAACGGCATATTCTGAGTTGCCTTCCTGACCCACACTTTATCTATCGCCTTGGGATTGTAAAAAGCACCTGTGCCCGCGTCTGCATGTTTTGTCGGTGCCGCCAAATTTGAACGCGAGTGCCCCAGGAGCCGCGAAGCTTCGTGTCCGGCCGAGGCCACGTGGTTAGCCATCCGGCCCTCCATTGGTGGGATCATCCAATCCGACGGTGCCGCAAGGGCATGTCTGTAAGTGCGCCTATCGTCCCCAGCTCCGGTGATGTTGGCATCGCCGCCTCCGCGGCGGTCCGGGATGCCGCGCTGCCACTGGAACCATCGACGCTGTCGGCCGCCGCCGCCTAGCCTGGGCGACCGCGAGCTGTCGCCAGCAGGCCCATCCGGGGCGTCGAACGGCGCAGCACGATCATCCTCGACGCTATCGATGTGGATGAGCACCTTGTAACGCAGGGTGCTGACCTCTTCCCTGATGTGGCGGGCAAGCTCCAAGGAAACCTCATCAACCTCCTCCGGCTCCGGGATCACCAACGTCCTCGCCAGTGGAATGGCCGCCGCGTTGTCAGTCCAAGCCGACAGCCTGAACAGCGCCAGATCGGATCTTTCGCGCGTCGCCGCGCCAGGTCCTCGAGCACACATGGTGTGCCCAGAAGCTCCTCCGCCGTCTCCTTGTCCCAAGCATGGGGGGAATGCCCTCCAAAACGAGATGCACATGCTGCCGATTGTTCACCTTGGTGGCTTGTGCCAGACGCGTCCAGGGCCTGACGAAGATCGAGAAACCCGCATGGTGGATGGACGGGCTTGACGTGACTCTGCTCTTCAGCTCCTCAGTAGCGAGGACGATAAGGAAGTCCTCCGGCGGGTAACGATGGACGGAGCAACGGTGGGCTGGGATCCCAAGCTGCGCCTCCAGAGCGTCCACCACCTGCGCGCACGTAATTGCCGGCCGGTCTCCACCAACATAGGCAACCACGGTGTGCTGCAAACGCCGTTCTAGATCCTGCATGTTCCTGGAGCGACGCAGAACGCAGAGCGGCGCCTCCGTGGGGACCTCCTCGCACCCGGCTGGCGCCACCCTCCGACGTTGTGCCACAGGCTCCACGGGGCTCGAGGATCGCGGGAGCTCCGGCCAGGCCTGCGCGGGCGGCGGAGGAGGTGGCGGGGGGGGGGGAGTCCTTGAAACGCCCACGTGTGCGCCAACTTGACGGCGGGGATGGCGTGGATCCTGGATGCCCATGGGCTCCTGGCGCGCATGCCTGGCGATCTCGGGTCCTCGGACGGAGGGCTCCGGGGCCTCTTGCAGTCCTTAGCTTCATGTCCATCCTTTGCACATCTGAAGCAAAGGGGGTCATTTTTGCACTCCTTCTTGTGGTGGCCGGGCCGGAAGCACTTGAAGCACAGGCCATCCATCTCCGGCGCCACCTTCCTGGGCGGGCCTGCGCCGTTACGAGCCTCCACACGAGCCCTCCACTTTGTTTTGCGCGACGGAGGAGGCCGCTCCCAGGGCGGCTCCACCACAGGTCCCTGCCCAAGCTCGCGCTCCACCCGGCCGGAATCCACTCCAGGGCTGTCCGGCGCGGAGGAGGAGTCAGAGATGCCCAAGCCCGACACCACTGGGCGCTCGTCACTCCGACGGAGCACCGGGGCGGCGGACTCAGAGCTCGACGGGATGCGCCTCCAGATCGAGACGGGAGAGCAGGGCTGGGGCCCCTTCGGGGATGCGGAGCACGGGCTCGGCATGGTGAGAGGGGGAGGGGAGGAGAGGGGAGGACGGGGCGCCGGGGCCGGGCGGCCGGCGGCGGCGGCGGCGCGGGGGAGGAGCGGGGCTTACCTTACCCTATTATCCGAGCTGTTCCTTCAACGCCGACCGAAGTCTAATTCTGAGTCGGACAGTAACTGAGGCGACTGCTTACTGAAGTGTGCTCATCTCAACAATCACGTACGTCTGCATAAAGTGTAAGCTTCCAATCCAATGACATCTCTAGCTAGTACTTACCCATATGTCAGCTGTTACCCCAGCTAGAGACGTCATTTACTTGCAGTTTTAGTTCACTGCAGATTGCCAATGATAATTTACCAATCATTTCAGGTTGGAACCGGCTAAGATATGCATGTTGGCGTTGGTGCTGTGATAGTGTGATGTGAAGTCCATGAAGCCTGGTTTCAAGAGCATGAGCCAGGCAGAGGCAAATCCGGTCCCAGCCGTCTAACACTACAAATCCATTGAGCTGGAAAATGTTTCAAGTTAACTTTTTGGCCGAGACTAACACACAATTGTACTTTCCTGGTGCTTAAACAGTTCAACTACCCTTGTAATCTATTATGTTTGTATGCTACTAGCTGATTCCTGTTGAGAACAGGTTCCGTCCAATCGCACCCCTCAGTCTGATAAATCCTATAATTACATCTATCTTTTCTATCACCAACGGCCCTTCAACAAATATATTTCCTCCAAGAGCTAAAGATCCATTTGAACTTTGCTCAAGTCAACTCAAAACAGTACTTAAACTAGTAAACAACCTATGTTCCACTTCTTAAATCAAGGATTTATCTATGTCTCGGTCGACTGAGATTTTGTTATGTCTCAGTCACCTGAAAAAGTGTAATCGCAGTTTAGAGAAAACTGAAACTCGCTCCAGTTTCAAAACAATTAAATCAATATGGAAATTGCTTTGGTGATACTACTTAAATATGAGACGATGATAAAATGCTTTCATCATCTTGATTTGCTTCTGCTTTCTCAGCAATGTTCGAGGAAACTGATTTCGTGTCTGCCAGAAACCAAGTGCTGGATGGCATCAGCTGAAACACTATTTATTGAAGAAAAATGGCACAGGGCACAAATTGATGGACGCCTTCTTGTGTATACGAAAAAACTGTCTTGTTTTCAGAATTCTGATGAGACATTTCGATGATAGCATCATGAAAATGCAGTCTGTGAACGCAATTGGTATGAATGTGCGCCCTGCTAAATTTCCCTGCTGATTGGTGTTGCCACAGCGAATTGGGTGAATGATATGCTGGCAACATTCAGGTTGGATGTAATGCTAATGTGAATATGTGATCAACCTATGTACCTGCGGGGAATCGCATAGGACATAGGACGATGCAAGGGCACTGGCATAGCAAATGGTAGGATGTATGAATGTATCCATCTTGGGTTTCTGCTCCACAAGCAGTATGGTTGAGCTAACGTGCCAATGTGCCATATCCCAGAGAAGGCGGATCTCACGCGTCAGGCGCGGACGCAGGCGTGCTGCCTGGCCAGCGATCTCACGCGTCACGCGCGCACGCAGGCGTGCTGCCCGGCCAGCGATCACCGGCGTCGCCCCTGCCGCCCAGCCCCGAGCGGACTCAACTCGAGAAGGTGGCCTAATCAACTTTCCCGTCCTCCTCCCGCGCCGCCCCGCGTGGCGGCTGGGGGAACTCTACCCCGCCGTCGCCGCCTCCCCCCACTTCCCCACCCGTCCCTCGCTGCCGCCAGGGCACCGTCTGGCAAAGGCCGGCCGGCGCCGGCGGGGATTCTTCGTCATCTCGCGCGGAGCACGGCCTTTTCGTCGGGGACCTCGATGGCGGCGCCTGGCCTTGGCTCGGTGACGACATGACGGACGACGAGGTGGTGGAGTGCCCTGCCGGCGGTGGAGGGAGGGGTTGGGGCGGGCAGCAAGGGAAAACCCTAGGTCCCCTTCTCCTCGCCTCTCGACGGCCAGCGGTGGAGGGCTGGCTTTCGGCTGCGTCGTTGCCCAGGCGTGTGCGGTGTCTTCGGACTACGTGATTTGCTTGGTGTCTCCGGCAGCAACCATGGCCAACCTGGAATGGTCGCCGACGTGGGGGGCCGACCTGAATAAATGTGGCGGTCCTACGGTCTCTCTTGGGCAAAGATGGAGACCTGCCGGAGGCCTGCCCTTCATGATCTGGCCGGAGTGTTGAGTTCCAGACGGTGCGCCGACGAATGTAATAGTGCTTCTATTGCCTGGAGTTTGCTGGATCGGTGGTATTCGATCGTGCGCGTTCATGCTTGGAGGGTGCTGCACGAAGCTCTTTTCTGTGTTGACACCAAGTGACAGCTGATCCATGGTGAAGTCAGAAAAAGAGAATATCATGAAAGCTTGATTGGAGAACTAGCTAATGGAGGTTCAAGTCTTTGTGCTGTTGAGGGGCTTGCTTGGTGTTCCGGACTTCGCAACAATGGTATGAAAGTGGGGGCGGTAGCACATGTAAAGTTTGGAGTCTTATCTTTCAGGGTGAAAACCCAAGGTCTAGGCTTAAGTGGTTGTGCCTGTCAATGTCCTTGTTAAAGGCATTGTTTTGAGAGCGGAGACTATCTTCAGGATGAAAACCTAAGATCTTTGATCGGGCGACGACGGCGTTGGTGCACTGTTCTCTTCTTGGAGGTGTTTCTTTTGAAGAGTCTGAATTTCAGATGTTATCTTGTGCTTGATGTATTACTGTTGCTAGGGCTGGGATACTGTACCGGAACTTTTGGTTCACGTTTCCACGCAGTCAGGCCCCGAAACAATGCACGTTCTTGGCCCAGTGGAGCCTGGCCCGTTGAAAACGGTGCAAAAGACGTAGTTCCCACTTTGTTTGGTATCCTGGCTTGAAATTTCTGAGCTGGGAAGAAATTTGGGCTGGGTGTTTGGTTGTGGCTACGTCCAGCATGCATGTGAGGCTGCCATGTGAGGGCCCAACAACCTGGCACTAAAAACCAAGGGAATCTTCACGCGTTTTCGTTTGCAATGGGCCTGGCCCTGGAGAAACTGCCGATTAGGACGTAGCTGTGCAGCCTGGCTCGAGACCCTTTTTGACTGCTTTAAGATCCGTGTTGTTCAGGGAATTTTGGCCCTGTTATTTGATTGCCACGAAAAAGGAAATCTTTCTCAGCCCATGCAGTCTACCAACTTCCATGCGCGCTACGAAACACGCCCCAAGGGAAGGACCCAGAAGGCCAAATAGTCCTCTAGTTTTACAAAAATAACCCTAAATATAAGATGAAAAATATGATAGGGTCCTTCTCCCTGACCTTGAAATGGAGCTTCAGAACATGGGCATCCACATCGTCTCCCGGGACATCGTCACCAATATGAGTTTTAGTAGGCAACCTTAGCTTAATTTGCATCAGATTTTGAAAATGGTGGTGAATTCAGTCAGAAGGTGGCGCATTATCTTCATGGAGTCCAGCTTGGAGTTGGAGTCCGTGGAACCGGTTATGTGGCAATGTGTCGCAGATCATGCGGAGGAATTTCGAACTGACTAAGGGCATCTCTAGCGGCGCGACGCGCGTCCGTTTGTGTTCGTCTTGACCGAAAATGCGTCATGCACCACCTCTAGCGGCGCGACGCAAAGTGACCGGACCGTCCGCAGAGACGCAAACCTAGCCCAAATATGCGCCAGGTTCGCGTCTCGGCGGACGATGCGCGGGCGCGCAAAGTGTCCGCTCGCGTCTCCACCGGGCCCGTCTGGCAGCGAGTCTGCACCGAGGGCACCGCTTCGGCGGTCAGCGCTTCCGCGTCTGCACCGCAGGCTTCACCATCAATGGCGCGGCTGCCTGTTCTGCGCGCGCACTGGCGGGCGGCGGCTGGGCTTCTGCGCCGCCTTCAATGGCATCGTATCCCGCGCGCGGCCGCCCATAAAAGTCCACTGGCCGCGTTCCTCCTTCCCCCACACCTCCACTCGCACCACCACCGCCGCAGCGCCATGGGGAAGAAAAACGACTTCGAGGCCTCCGGCAGCGGCACCAAGAAGATCCCGCTCCCCGTCACGGTGGGGAGGCTCATGCACGACAAATGGATGTCGTGCGACGACGCCTGGTCCGGTGCGGTGACCCAGCATACCACTGCATGTTGTAGTATACAAGTCGTTGATATGATCTTTGTGAAGGGACTTCTTCACAAATTGCCATATCCCTCAGAGTGGTACAACAGAAACATTGCAGGTCATAACACTCCATACTTTATTACAAATATTGTCTTAACAAGTTGGTATTCTCACAGGTCCTATGAGAACACCCTAAGATACTACTAAAGTACGATTACAACTCATACTATAGATGAAAGAGCTCAACAGCTTATTTAGGTAAGTTCTACGCTGCTCGGCTCTATGATGCTAGGTATATCATTACTCCTCCACCTCCGTGTCATCGGGTCCGTAGACTATCCCATAGTCTACTCCTTCAACTCCTCCGGTAAGATCAGGTTCCTCGTAGACCAGCTCGTAGCTTCCTTCTGGTGCTCCATCGTTGATGGCCTCCACTTCCGGATCACAGTCTAGCAAGGGTGTCGAAAGAAAGTGAGTACAGAGGTACTCAGCAAGTTCTAAAAGAATAAAAAGGTGTTTGATGCACTAGCTACGACCATTGATCAGGAAATCGCAGGTCAATGCATGTTTTGAAATCATTTCTTCAAAAGGTTGCTTTTATTATGAAAACTATGCCCGTCAGTTTTCACAGGTTGACTAGAACTTCACGGAGTTCCTTTCCTGCCGCGTTCGCAGTTCCCTTCCCGGAACAAGGAGTGACAGCCACAATTTGATACGCTCTGTAGAGGTGCGTTACTTTTCCCACAAGAGATCTCACCCTTTTTGCCATCCGCAGGGACTTGCCCCCGTTCACACTTCCTTTGGTGTGAGGCCAGGTATAAAGATCCAAGCCCACACCGCCTTCTCCGCGACTGCAAACCCACCCTTTTGTCCAACCGTACACCTCCAGTAGACTTCCCCCGATAATACGGCTTTACTCATGGTGTACTCCGGACAATCCCTCATAGATCGTAGAGCTTATCATCACTAATGGATGGGGATTTAAAAGGATATCCCAACCTATTGCGGCAGTGCCTCCAGCACCCCACCGGCTCTCCGATCCGTTGGCGTGCAGAAGGGAAAAGATACGGCTGGCTTCCCCAGAGCCATTATAGATCTCATGGTCAACGCGGTTTGTACGGCGCTAGAATCACTGGACGGCATTGGTAATTAATCCTAGGGTGATATAACCCATTGCAATGGAACCTCCACCATATCAACACATACCATGGTTCCATTGCCAGCCACATAGTCATATTCATAGTTGGAAAGTAACATTTTATTTGCGATGCAGGAATGATAAGTATATAGCTTTGCATTAAAGTAGTAGAAAATAATCAAGTTGACATGAGCAAGGGTGAACTTGCCTGTGGACTGCGAGATAGTGCAGTTCAATGCAGTTGATGGAACCTGGACCTCGGGTTCTGTAAGAAGCATCATTGTCCGGTAAGTACAATGTTATAAAATCCAAATAATGCAATCATGGATGTATTATTTTATGTTGGATCCCTTTACCCCGCTGAGTTATATCAATTTAGGGTTGCGTTTAAGATTTATGTCTTTGACAGTAATTTACAATTGATTTAAAAGTATTAATCATTGTAATTCACACAAAGTACAACAATTCAAAGTAAAACTATTTTACTTGATGATTTCCTTAGTCATTCCAAAAATAATTTGAAATTATAGAGTTACCTCTATAGTTTTTGGAATAAAAAGGAGTATAGTATTTTTCTGGGAAAAATACCCTTTTTCAATAGAAATGACTTGGAATATTAGAATTTCATTTTGAAATGTTTTGAAAATAAGTATTTGAACTTATTTGAGATTTTTCCTTGAATTTTTAAATACAAGGAAATAATAGTTTAAAATTCCAAGTTATTATTTAAATTCTGAAAATTCATAATTTTGAATTTGTTTCATAAATTCCATTTCATATTTTTTCTTGTTAAGATTTATTTTTCATTCATTAATCCAATTTTTAATGGATTTTTAGAGTTGTATTTGATTTATTAAAATTTGGTAAAGTTCTAGCCTTTTATTAAATGTTAAAAGACCAAAATACCCCCCTGGACCCATATTGGGCCCAGCCCAATAACCTAAGCCCATGGGACAGCCCACTAAGGCTTGCCCCATAGCGGCTCGGTGGAGCCGAACGGCCCACCGCTCTCACTCACTCGGCCCTTTCTCACTTTTCGTTCCTAACCCTAGCCTCTCTCGCGACGCCCTGGCGATGGCGTCGCCGCCATGGCCGCCGCCTCGCTCCGGCCATCGCCGTGCTCCTCCGCCGTAGCCACCTACCGATCTAGAACCGCCGCGTGCAGATCTATCGATCTGTCCGCGCAGTTTTCCCCTTCTCGCCCTCTCCTGGCGAATCGCCTCCGTCCTGGATCTCGTGGAGAATCGCCTAGGGCGATTGGGTGATCTCCGACGAGCTCTCGCCCTCGCCGTCGACGTGTGCGCCTCCGAGACCGACCTGGCGCGGGTGCTGCTCGCAGTACCAGTGCCGTCGTCTCCGTGCCGTGCTGCTGTGGTGGTGTTCGTCGGCGTAACGCCGGCGCCTTCCCTGGCTTTGCAGCTGCTATGGCCGCGCGAGCCCTGCCTCGCCAGGCCATAGCCTGCGCCACCGTGCGCGTGTAAGTTGCTCTGCTCCTTCTCCTTCTCCTCTCCATGCCCGTGCGCCTCCCAAGATTCTCGTGCTCCTTCTTCTCTTGTTCTCTCGCTCTCGATGATCCTGTGATCATGCAGAGCCTTGCTACTGCTGCTTAAGCTACCTGTGCTTTCATTTTCTGCAAGCTCTGGCCAATCTACCAATCTCTGGTACTGGCCAGTGTGTGTTGCTGGCTGTGCATGTCATGTGTTGCTTGCTTATTGCTTGCTATGCCATGCTGTTCATGCTTATGAGCTTACTGGTATATCATGCTTGCTTGTCTAGGTGTACTTGTGATGCATCTGTGACACTTGTGTGTGTGCCAGTGGTGCCTGTGATATGCTTCAGTGCTTCCTATGCAAGCCAATGATCCATTGGATCATTCCTTGCTTGTTGGCTAACCTCTCTGTGTAACTTGGCTTGCTATAATTGATCCATTTGATCAATTCAATTATCAGTGATAGCTTACTGGCTAATACTGTGACTAAGTGATTCAATTATCTTGTGATGCTGATGCTCAAGCATCACTATGCTGTTGCTTACTTAAGCTACTGTCAGTGCTAAGCATGGATCTGTGATAAATTCATGCTTGTATTAATTAAATTATGATGAACTGCCTATGCAGTGATGATTTAAATGATTTGCTTGCAAATGATTTTGGCTGTTCATGATTATCTGGCAAGCAATTAAATATGAATCCATTCCTGGATAATGATGTGATATATTTGGCTTTCTCTTAATTGGTGCTAAGTGTGATGTGACCTCAGTAGCCTTGCTACTGATTGGTTGCTCACATGGTTGGTTGGATCTTGTTGGCTACTGATACGTCTCCGACGTATCGATAATTTCTTATGTTCCATGCCACATTATTGATGTTATCTACATGTTTTATGCACACTTTATGTCATATTCGTGCATTTTCTGGAACTAACCTATTAACAAGATGCCGAAGTGCCAGTTCCTGTTTTCTGCTGTTTTTGGTTTCAGAAATCCTAGTAACGAAATATTCTCGGAATCGGACGAAATCAACGCCCAAGTTCCTATTTTCACCGGAAGCATCCAGAACACCCGGGAAGGACCAAGGGGGGGCACTGGGCCCCCAGACCCTAGGCCGGCGCGGCCCAGGCCCTGGCCGCGCCGCCCTATGGTGTCGTCGCCCCTTCGACCCTCCTGCGCCGCCTCTTCGCCTATATAAAGCCCCTGGATCGAAAACCCTGAGACGATTGGCGAAAACCACAGAAACCTTCCAGAGCCGCCGCCATCGCGACGCCAAGATCTGGGGGACAGGAGTCTCTGTTCCGGCACGCTGCCGGAGCGGGGAAGTGCCCCCGGAAGGCTTCTCCATCGACACCGCTGCCATCTCCACCGCCATCTTCATCACCGCTGCTGCTCCCATGAGGAGGGAGTAGTTCTCCATCGAGGCTCGGGGCTGTACCGGTAGCTATGTGGTTCATCTCTCTCCCATGTACCTCAATACAATAATCTCATGAGCTGCTTTACATGATTGAGATTCATATGAGTTTTGTATCACTACTATCTATGTGCTACTCTAGCAAAGTTATTAAAGTAGTTCTATTCCTCCTGCACGTGTGTAAAGGTGACAGTGTGTGCACCGTGTTAGTACTTGGTTTATGCTATGATCATGATCTCTTGTAGATTGCGAAGTTAACTATTGCTATGATAATATTGATATGATCTATTCCTCCTACATATGCATGAAGGTGACAGTGTGCATGCTATGCTAGTACTTGGTTTAGTCTTTTGATCTATCTTACACTATAAGGTTACTAAAATATGAGCATTATTGTGGAGCTTGTTAACTCCGGCATTGAGGGTTCGTGTAATCCTACGCAATGTGTTCATCATCCAACAAAAGTGTAGAGTATGCATTTATCTATTCTGTTATGTGATCAATGTTGAGAGTGTCCACTAGTGAAAGTGTAATCCCTAGGCCTTGTTCCTAAATACTGCTGAGTTACTACTGCTTGTTTACTGTTTTACTGTGTTACTACTGCTGCAATACTACCACCATCAACTACACACCCGCAAGCTATTTTCTGGCACCGTTGCTACTGCTCATATATATTCATACCACCTGTATTTCACTATCTCTTCGCCGAACTAGTGCACCTATTAGGTGTGTTGGGGACACAAGAGACTTCTTGCTTTGTGGTTGCAGGGTTGCATGAGAGGGATATCTTTGACCTCTTCCTCCCTGAGTTCGATAAACCTTGGGTATCCACTTAAGGGAAAACTTGCTGCTGTTCTACAAACCTCTGCTCTTGGAGGCCCAACACTGTCTACAGGAAAGGAGGGGGAACGTAGACATCAAGCTATTTTCTGGCGCCGTTGCCGGGGAGGAAAGGTAAAAGGTACTCACACTTCGGATCTCGGCTACTAAGCTATTTCCCGGCACTGTAAGTACTCGAAGCTATTTCCTTTAGATCCTGCAATTGCATCTTTTTGTTTCTTGTTTTACACTAGTAAGGCATAATGGAAAACATCTGTGAGCTCTTTGTACTATTTCCTGAGTCAAGACATGAATGGTTTAATGCGAAAATTAAAAAACCCATGGAATCTTATTTGCATGCTAGTAGCAATGATATTAGTATGAACGCTTTGAACACCATTGTTGCTAATGATATGGAAAATTCTAAGCTTGGGGAAGCTGGCTTTGATGAGCATGATATTTTTAGTCCCCCAAGCATTGAGGAGAAAATTTTCTTTGATGATACTTTGCCTCCTATTTATGATGATTATAATGATAGTGGTCTTTTGGTGCCACCTACTATGGAGAGTGAATGTTATTGTGATTATACTATGCCTCCTATATTTGATGATGAGAATAATAATGATAGCTACTTTGTTGAATTTGCTCCCACTACAACTAATAAAATTGATTATGCTTATGTGGGTAGTAATAATTTTATGCATGGGACTCATGATAAGAATGTTTCATTTGATAGTTATATTGTTGAGTTTGCTCATGACACTACTGAAAGTTATTATGAGAGAGGAAAATATGGTTGTAGAAATTTTCATGTTACTAAAACACCTCTCTATGTGCTTAAATTTTTGAAGCTACACTTGTTTTATCTTCCTATGCTTGTTACTTTGCTCTTCATGAACTTGTTTGTTTACAAGATTCCTATGCATAGGAAGCATGTTAGACTTAAAAGTGTTTTGTATTTGCCTCTGGATGCTCTCTTTTGCTTCAAATACAATTTCTTGCGAGTGCATCATTAAAACTGCTGAGCCCATCTTAATGGCTATAAAGAAAGAACTTCTTGGGAGATAACCCATGCGTTATTTTGCTACAGTACTTTGTTTTATATTTGTGTCTTGGAAGTTGTTTACTACTGTAGCAACCTCTCCTTATCTTAGTTTTGTGTTTTGTTGTGCCAAGTAAAGCCGTTGATAGAAAAGTAAGTACTAGATTTGGATTACTGCGCAGTTCCAGATTTCTTTGCTGTCACGAATCTGGGTCCACCTCCCTGTAGGTAGCTCAGAAAATTAATCCAATTTACGTGCATGATCCTCAGATATGTACGCAACTTTCATTCAATTTGAGCATTTTCATTTGAGCAAGTCTGGTGCCATTTTAAAATTCGTCAATACGAACTGTTCTGTTTTGACAGATTCTGCCTTTTATTTCGCATTGCCTCTTTTGCTATGTTGGATGAATTTCTTTGATCCATTAATGTCCAGTAGCATTATGCAATGTCCAGAAGTGTTAAGAATGATTGTGTCACCTCTGAATATGTTAATTTTTATTGTGCACTAACCCTCTAATGAGTTGTTTCGAGTTTGGTGTGGAGGAAGTTTTCAAGGGTCAAGAGAGGAGGATGATATACTATGATCAAGAAGAGTGAAGGGTCTAAGCTTGGGGATGCCCCGGTGGTTCATCCCTGCATATTTCAAGAAGACTCAAGCATCTAAGCTTGGGGATGCCCAAGGCATCCCCTTCTTCATCGACAAATTATCAGGTTCCTTCTCTTGAAACTATATTTTTATTCAATCACATCTTATGTGCTTTACTTGGAGCGTCTGTTTGCTTTTGTTTTTGTTTTTGTTTGAATAAATGCTTGTGTGGGAGAGAGACACGCTCCGCTGGTTCGTATGAACACATGTGTTCTTAGCTCATAATATTCATGGCGAAGTTTCCTCTTCGTTAAATTGTTATATGGTTGGAATTGGAAAATGATACATGTAGTAATTGCTATAAATGTCTTGGGTAATGTGATACTTGGCAATTGTTGTGCTCATGTTTAAGCTCTTGCATCATATACTTTGCACCTATTAGTGAAGAATACATAGAGCATGCTAAAATTTGGTTTGCATAATTGGTCTCTCTAAGGTCTAGATAATTTCTAGTAAGGTGTTTGAACAACAAGGAAGACGATGTATAGTCTTATAATGCTTGTAATATGTCTTTTATGTGAGTTTTGTTGTACTAGCTCATACTTTTGTTTGCTTCAAACAACCTTGCTAGCCTAAACCTTGTATCGAGAGGGAATACTTCTCATGCATCCAAATACTTGAGCCAACCACTATGCCATTTGTGTCCACCATACCTACCTACTACATGGTATTTCCTGCCATTCCAAAGTAAATTGCTTGAGTGCTACCTTTAAATAATTCAAAATTTATCACCTCTGATTTGTGTCAATGTTTTATAGCTCATGAGGAAGTATGTGGTGTTTATCTTTCAATCTTGTTGGGCAACTTTCACCAATGGACTAGTGGCTTCATCCGCTTATCCAATAATTTTGCAAAAAGAGCTGGCAATGGGATTCCCAGTCCCAAATTAATTAACAAAAATAGACACTCCTCCATGGTATGTGATTGTTGGACGGCACCCGAAGGATTCGGTTAGCCATGGCTTGTGTAAGCAAAGGTTGGGAGGAGTGTCATCATAATAAAACTAAAATAAAAAGGCACTCCTTCATGGTATGAGATTGTTGGCAGGCACCCGAGGATTCGGTTAGCCATGGTTTGTGAAAGAAAGGTTGGAAGGAGTGCCACACAAAATAAAATAAAATGGGAGCCGCTCTTTGAAGGTTTGTCTGGCAAGGGGGTTAGAGTACCCGCTACCATTCGTTGACAACAACATACACCTCTCAAAACTTTATTTTTATGCTCTCTTTATGTTTTCAAAATAAAAGCTCTAGCACAAATATAGCAATCGATGCTTTCCTCTTTGAAGGACCATTCTTTTACTTTTATTGTTGAGTCAGTTCACCTATTTCTCTCCACCTCAAGAAGCAAACATTTGTGTGAACTGTGCATTGATTCTTATATACTTGCTTATTGCACTTGTTATATTGCTTTGCATTGACAACTATCCCTGAGATATACATGTTACAAGTTGAAAGCAACCGCTGAAACTTAATCTTCTTTTGTGTTGCTTCAATGCCTTTACTATGAATTATTGCTTTATGAGTTAACTCTTATGCAAGACTTATTGATGCTTGTCTTGAAGTGCTATTCATGAAAAGTCTTTGCTTTATGATTCAGTTGTTTACTCATGTCATTACCATTGTCTTGGATTGCTGCATTCATTACATATGCTTTACAAATAGTATGATCAAGATTATGATGGCATGTCACTCCAGAAATTATCTGTGTTATCGTTTTACCTGCTCGGGACGAGCAGAACTAAGCTTGGGGATGCTGATACGTCTCCGACGTATCGATAATTTCTTATGTTCCATGCCACATTATTGATGTTATCTACATGTTTTATGCACACTTTATGTCATATTCGTGCATTTTCTGGAACTAACCTATTAACAAGATGCCGAAGTGCCGTTCTGTTTTACGCTGTTTTTGGTTTCAGAAATCCTAGTAACGAAATATTCTCGGAATCGGACGAAATCAACGCCCAAGTTCCTATTTTCACCGGAAGCATCCAGAACACCCGGGAAGGACCAGAGGGGGGGCACTGGGCCCCCAGACCCTAGGCCGGCGCGGCCCAGGCCCTGGCCGCGCCGCCCTATGGTGTCGTCGCCCCTTCGACCCTCCTGCGCCGCCTCTTCGCCTATATAAAGCCCCTGGATCGAAAACCCTGAGACGATTGGCGAAAACCACAGAAACCTTCCAGAGCCGCCGCCATCGCGACGCCAAGATCTGGGGGACAGGAGTCTCTATTCCGGCACGCTGCCGGAGCGGGGAAGTGCCCCCGGAAGGCTTCTCCATCGACACCGCTGCCATCTCCACCGCCATCTTCATCACCGCTGCTGCTCCCATGAGGAGGGAGTAGTTCTCCATCGAGGCTCGGGGCTGTACCGGTAGCTATGTGGTTCATCTCTCTCCCATGTACCTCAATACAATAATCTCATGAGCTGCTTTACATGATTGAGATTCATATGAGTTTTGTATCACTACTATCTATGTGCTACTCTAGCAAAGTTATTAAAGTAGTTCTATTCCTCCTGCACGTGTGTAAAGGTGACAGTGTGTGCACCGTGTTAGTACTTGGTTTATGCTATGATCATGATCTCTTGTAGATTGCGAAGTTAACTATTGCTATGATAATATTGATGTGATCTATTCCTCCTACATATGCATGAAGGTGACAGTGTGCATGCTATGCTAGTACTTGGTTTAGTCTTTTGATCTATCTTACACTATAAGGTTACTAAAATATGAGCATTATTGTGGAGCTTGTTAACTCCGGCATTGAGGGTTCGTGTAATCCTACGCAATGTGTTCATCATCCAACAAAAGTGTAGAGTATGCATTTATCTATTCTGTTATGTGATCAATGTTGAGAGTGTCCACTAGTGAAAGTGTAATCCCTAGGCCTTGTTCCTAAATACTGCTGAGTTACTACTGCTTGTTTACTGTTTTACTGTGTTACTACTGCTGCAATACTACCACCATCAACTACACACCCGCAAGCTATTTTCTGGCACCGTTGCTACTGCTCATATATATTCATACCACCTGTATTTCACTATCTCTTCGCCGAACTAGTGCACCTATTAGGTGTGTTGGGGACACAAGAGACTTCTTGCTTTGTGGTTGCAGGGTTGCATGAGAGGGATATCTTTGACCTCTTCCTCCCTGAGTTCGATAAACCTTGGGTATCCACTTAAGGGAAAACTTGCTGCTGTTCTACAAACCTCTGCTCTTGGAGGCCCAACACTGTCTACAGGAAAGGAGGGGGAACGTAGACATCAGCTACTCATCTTTGCTTGCATCTTTGGGGATCATAATAAATATGAATGCCAATGTGCTTGCCTGTGAAGAAATCTAGGGTTTCCTGATGGTTGCATGCTTAGGATTTTCTGTGTAGTCTTGGTTAGCTGCTAAACCTTGCAATACATCTACTGGTGCTATCTGTGCATGAGATCTTGCTAGTGTGTGCATCTATGCATGTTTGCTAGTTTCTGTGCACAAGATCTGTATCTGGATGATTTCTGTTTTAGTGGCTTCTAGACTGGCAGTAATGCTTGGTGAAAACCAAGTGATGATTTACCCTTTTGAGCATCTGCTCATCCCATGCTTATTTCATGCATATGATGGATCAGATCCATTGGATCTGTCCAGGTATTTGGTATACCTTGTTCCAGCTCCTAGATTGAGATTTTGTGTTGATGCAGACTTGTGGTTTGTGTCACAGCCCTTCACCTCCAGGTCTTGGATGATCTTCTCAGGTCACCATGATTTCTGGTGGTTGAGTGGTTGTGTACTTGTGTGTGTTGGTTCTGTTCTTGAGCAAGAACTGGATGAACTATGTTGTGCTACCTTCACCTTACCTTGTGAATCCTTATCTGGTCGACTGGTTACTGTTTCTAGGGTTTGTGCCCCTTTTATATGAACTCTACTTCTGTTCTTGCAATGACACACAAGCCTGGCTTGCTTTGGTGACTAAGCTTGTGCATTGCCTTGCTGTGGCCTGCCCAGCACACATGAGCTGTGTGCTCTCATATGCTGAAACTTGAGCCCCTGGTGGTGCTCAGGTTTGGTCTGCTGTTGCCCTTATCTTGTGCTGTCCAGAGTTTTGGACAAGCACAAGTGTACAGGACGGCTGGTTCTGTCCAAACTGAATTCTTTGGCTAACACTAACATTCTGGCTAGTACTTGCTGTTTTGTTCTTGCAGGTTTTGAAGATGAATATGACCATGAAGATATACTTCAAGTCATTTAGTCTTGGTTTTAGTTTAGGAGCAATATTGTAATCTTCATTTTCATCTCTGTTTATTATTCATCAATTCTTGTATCAAGAATATTGTAAAGACAATGTAATCTGTGTTGTGATATCAATAAAGCTCAAATTTTACTTATGAGCTTTTGATTTGTGTAATGTTTATATTCTGGAATAAATGTTGTATTTATTATTCACTTTGAAATTCAAAGTTATTTGAATTTCATAATTTGTTTTTGAATTGTGAATTCAATTTCCATAATCATTTATACTTAATGTTTGATATTCCAAATGCATCTTACTTGTCAAATAAAATCAATTCCCCAAATCAACAAGATACAAAAGAGATCATGTCGAAATTTCCCTAACTCACATTGCCTAACCCTAAGTGCAAAATGAGAGAGAACCTCGATCCCTCTTAGGTTTAGTTGCAATAAGGCGCGAAAATTTCCCCCGTTTTGCGATGAAATGCACATCCCATTTCTAAATCTACCCTTCGTTGTTCCTATGTTCTGGGTTATTACAGCCTCTCCCCCTTAACAGAAACTTCGTCCCGAAGTTAAGATTGGTACCTGAACATCTCGGGGTAAGACTTCCTTAATTCTTCTTCCGTCTCCCAAGTTGCTTCTCGCTCAGGATGATGTTGCCATTGAACTTTGCAGTATTTGATTGCTCTGTTCCTTAACTTCTTCCACTGTACTTCTAAGATCTTTTCCGGTCTTTCCACATAAGTTAAGTCAGATTGTAATTCTATTTCTTCATATGTAATGGGATCATCCGGTGCCTTCAAACACTTTTTGAGTTGTGAAACATGAAACACATTATGAACTTGACTTAGTTGTGCCGGTAACTCCAACTCAAAAGTCGTTCCTCGATTCTGACTGAGTATCTTAAATGGTCCTATATATCGAGGACTTAACTTTCCTTTCACTCCGAACCTCTTAAGTCCTTTCATTGGGCTAACCTTTAAATAAACCATGTCTCCCACTTTCGGTTCCCAATCTCTTCTCTTTAAGTCGGCGTAACTCTTCTGACGACTCTGAGCTATTTTGAGTCTATCCCGGATCACCTCGATGACGTCTTGTCTCTCCTTGATGTAGTCCGGTGTAAACTCCTTGTTTTCTCCGGTTTCAAACCAACAAATTGGTGATCGACACTTTCTTCCGTACAATGCTTCGTACGGTGCCATCTGGATGCTACTCTGATAACTATTGTTATATGAGAACTCTGCTAAAGGTAAATGGTCCTCCCATGAGCCTCCAAAGTTCAGAGCACAGGCTCTAAGCATGTCTTCAAGTATCTGATTGGTTCTTTCGGTTTGTCCTCCGGTTTGTGGATGATATGCTGTACTGAAATCCAATTTGGATCCCAAAGATTCTTGTAGTTGTTTCCAGAATGCTGATGTGAAAATTGAACCTCTATCTGAGACTATCTTCTTTGGTACTCCATGTTTACTCACAATCTCCTTAACATATATATCCACAAGCTTCTCTGCAGTATCCTTTGTATTTACGGCTATGAAATGAGCACTCTTGGTAAGTCTATCCACTATTACCCATATCATATCCTTCTTCTTACTAGTCATTGGTAGACCAGTAACAAAATCCATTCGGATTTCATCCCATTTCCATTCCGGTATCTCTAGTGGTTTGAGTAATCCTGCAGGACTCTGATGTTCTGCCTTCACTCGTTGACATGTATGACATTCCGAGACATATTGTGCTATTTCTCTTTTCATGTTGTTCCACCAGAACATCTCCTTCAAATCCATATACATCTTAGTACTTCCCGGATGTATTGAATAAGGGGTTTCATGTGCTTCCTTTAATATGATTGTCTTCACTTCTGGATCATCTGGTACACATATCCTTTTCTGGAAGTATAATGAATCAAAATCCCCTAGATGGAATTCCGATGGTCTTCCTTCACCAATCCTCTTGATTTCCTCTTGTATGAACAAATCATCCGCTTGCTTCCGGATAATCTCATACTTCAAATCTGAATACATCTCATCCATAATCCTCATGGTTGCTATACTTCCCTTATCATCACCTTGAATAAACAAGATCTGAGCCTCCTCTAACTCTTTCCGAAGTTCCTTTGGAATCTCCCATTCCGTTGGTTGATTCTCCGTACTCTTCTTACTTAAGGCATCTGCTACTACATTAGCCTTGCCTGGTGTATAATTGATGGTAAGGTCATAATCCTTAATCAAGTCTAACCATCTCTTCTGTCTCATGTTTAATTCCTTCTGAGTGAAGAAGTATTTCAAACTCTTATGATCGGTGTATAACTCACACTTGGATCCATATAGAAATTGTCTCCAACTCTTCAAAGCATACACAACTGCCGCCAATTCTAAATCATGTACTGGGTAGTTATGTTCATGTGGTTTCAACTGTCTTGATCCATAAGCTATTACCTTCCGATCTTGCATAAGAACACATCCAAGTCCATTCTTGGAAGCATCACAATACACCGTGTAATCCTTTCCAGGTTCAGGAACTGCTAACACCAAGGTCTTTGTGGTTAACTTATCTTTGAGTGTTTGGAAGCTGGCTTCACACTCATCTGTCCACACAAATGGAGTATTTTTCTTGAGTAACTTGGTCATTGGTCCTGCAATCTTCGAAAATCCCTCTATGAATCTCCGATAATAGCCTGCCATACCAAGAAATCCTCGTATCTCCTTAGCATTTTTAGGTGATTTCCATTCCAATACGGACTGAACCTTGCTTGGATTCACCGCTATGCCTTCTTTGGTTATGACATGTCCAAGAAATTCAACACTATCTAACCAAAATTTGCACTTGCTGAACTTCGCATATAGCTGATGTTCCCTCAAAGTTTGCAGAACTATCTTCAAATGCTTGGCATGTTCTTCTTTATCTTTGGAATAGATTAGAATATCATCTATGAACACTATCACAAACTTGTCCAAGTACTTCATGAATATCGTGTTCATCAAATTCATGAAAATTGCTGGTGCATTTGTTAGTCCAAATGGTACAACCAAGTATTCATGGTGTCCATACCTTGATACGAACGCTGTTTTTGGTACATCCTCCTTCTTGATCTTGATTTGATGGTATCCTGACCTTAAATCTATCTTCGACAAGACTCCTGCTCCTTGAACTTGATCAAAAAGGTCTTGGATTCTAGGTAAAGGATACTTGTTCTTGATTGTTACATTGTTAAGATTCCTGTAATCTCCGCACATTCTCTTTCCTCCATCTCTTTTATCCACAAAAATCACTGGTGTACCCCATGGTGACACACTTTCTTGAATGAATCCCTTCTGTTCTAACTCATCAATCTGAGCTTTCAGTTCCACTAATTCCTTTGGCCCCATCTTATATGGTGGTTGTGCTATTGGTGCTGTGCCTGGAATCAGATCGATTGTGAATTCTATCTCTCTATCGGGTGGTATTCCCGGTAGTTCCTTAGGAAATACAACCTTAAACTCATTCACTACAGGAATATCTTCAATTCTCACTTCCTTCAGGCTATTTAGTTCCAAACCGATCTCCAACTCACTGTACTTATCTCCTTGGAACACTATTCGGCCTCCGATGGAGTTGCGAAGTGATACTGTTTTGTCTCCACAGTCAATCACCGCTCCATTTTCTGTCAACCAATCCATCCCTAGGATGACTGATATGTCCTTCATGGGTATGATGAATAGGTCCGCGAAATACACACAGTCACATATGGTTAGGACTTGTGCTTATTTCACGTGGGTTACTAAGATCGTTCCCCCCGCAGATAAGACAATTATAGGGGTTTCTAACTTAGAACATCTAAGCCCGAATTTTTCCACAAATTCCCGTGCAAGAAATGATGTGGTTGCTCCAGTATCAAATAATACTTTGCCAGGATGAGTAAGAATGCTTAGCGTACCTAAGACTGTTTGATCCGACTCTTCCGCTTGTTCCAAAGATGTGCAATTCAGCTTTCCATAAGGCTTTCCCCTCTTGTTGTTGTTGTTGTTGTTGTAGTTGCGGTTGTTGTTGTTGTTGTTGTTGTTGTTGTTGTTGTTGTTGTTGTTGTTGTTGTTGCGGTTGTTGTTATTTCCACCTCGTCCTCCAGAGCTCTGTCCGCTCCAAGACGCCTTGTTTGGACAATCCGGCTTGATGTGTCCATCCTTCCCACAACCATAACAGATGATTCTGGGTTTCTGACAATCCTTCTGCAAATGACCTCTCAGGCCACAATTGTTGCAGATGATCTGGTTAATTGGATTCTGACTCTGACCTCCCCGGTTGTATTGATTACCAGTAGTAGGTCGGTATCGGGGTTTGAAACTCCGATCAGGTGTTGGTTTACTGATTGGGTACTTCCCTGGCTCTATACGAGCCCTCTTCCTTCTGTCCTCCTGGACTTGCCTATAATCATCCTCGAAAGTGATTGCCGAGTCAATCAGTTCCTGAAATTCGGTAGTCCGTGCCAACCTTAGTTGCATCTTCATGTATGGATTCATGCCTTTCATGAACCGCTTCTTTCTTTTCTCTTCCGTGTCCACTTCTTCTGGTGCATACCTGGACAACCTGTTGAAATCCCGAACATACTGCATAATGGGTGCAGTGTTCTGATGCAGTTCGTCAAACTCTCTCTTCTTCAGCTCCACCACGCTCTCCGGAACATGGGCATCCCGGAACTTCTTCTTGAATTCCTCCCAGGTGAACACCTTTTCTGGAGGGTGTACTGCTACAAGGTTCTCCCACCATGACGCTGCTGGTCCTGACAACAGATACGTAGTGTATCGAATCTTCTCCTCATCGTTGCAACCAACGGTCTTCAACTTCCGTTCCGTATCCATGAGCCAGTCTTCAGCATCCATTGGTTCTGGAGCTGATGTAAATGGTAGTGGTCTTGTATTTTGGAAGTCCGATAGAGTTACTCCCTTGCCTTCATTACCCCTATCATTGATGACGTGGGTAAAGAAATCTTGCATGTTCTTGCTCTGGCTTTCCTGGTAACGCCTCCTATCTTCCTCCATTGCTCTCATATACTGTTGGAAGTCTGGGTGCATCATTGGGTGTGGTGGTGGTGGTGCATTCTCCGCTCTAGCTGCTGCATCTGCCTCCTCTTTTTCTCTCGCCTCTCGCTCTCTCCGAGCATCTTCAGTTTCAACTAACGCCATTTCCCCCTAGTCCTGTAACAAAGAGTGATTACTCATAATTACACCATGCGAATGTTTTCTGAGCTCAACTCATTGCCCAGAACTAGTCACACAATAAAATCAAGAAGCAAATCCAAAACAAACATTTATTATGTATATACACCGTATAATACATAACATACACACATATATTACATGTGGTACATATATAACCACTTATTTGGCTTCAAGCCCAAGCCAACGGAATTTAAAATACGTTCTATTACAATACCACCTATACTAATTTATTCTTCCTTGGAACTCTACTCCTCATCGTCTTCATTCGCCTCCGCATACATTCCTGGGGTCCATCCGGTACAGCGACTTGTCTTCCGGACACCGTCCGGAACAAAGGTCCTTCCAGTAGGTATGTAATCTGAATCGGACGAAGTGCCGAGACAGAGATCAGTCATGCCTAAGTAGCTAGACAATGACTCGTATGTATCCCCAGTAGGATACATACCTCCTTCTTCCGTCATCCATGAAGGGTTTCTATTCACCTGCCCCCTCATCATCTTCTTCTTCTTCTTCTTCTTGACTCCAGAGCTCTCACCTTCTTCGTACTGTGATGGTTTAGATAATCCCATCTCCAAATCTAAAGAAATGGAATCAGTACCTTTCTCTTCCTGCCCGTAGTGTTGGTTAACGTATTGGTTAACCCCACCATTTTCATCTCCTGTATCACATGGAATCGGCTCCTCCTCATCTCCGAAAGGTTCCCCGAAACGCCAACCCGTCGAGTTCTCGATCGGTGACTCCGAGCAGTTTAAGTTCCATGAATGATCTCCCCCATATCCAGTATCATACGATGCTGACACTTGTGGATAGTGTGGGACAAAGTTGGGTGTAAGTGGATCTCTCTTGGGCAACTGATCACTCAAATCTACAGGGTTGTTGAGGCTAAAGAAGGGTGTTGTGTATTGGGGCTGTGCCCTCAAATCATGCATCCGAGCTTGGACTTTATCAGGGTCCGTGAACTCAGCTAGCATGTGGTCAATCTCACCTCTCATCTTCATGTGTAAAAGGTACATCGTGGTCAATAAAGACTTACAGCTGTCCATGTGCTTTGCTGCAGCTTCAGGACTTCTGTGTGCTAACACCAAATGATTCAGAGTGGGATCCTCATCTTCCTCGGCATGAGGTATATGAGAAAACTCTGAACATAGCAGTTCTACTGACTTGTGCTGCCTTATCTCAAGGATTGCCTTGAATAGGCCCATGTGGTAGGCTGTGGTGATAGTTTTGGCCTCACCATACGGCATTATACGACTCATCAGCAGTTGTGCCGGTAGTTGGACCGAGACTCTGCACTTGGTTAGGATTTCTCCGTCATAATAGGTATACTTGAGAACAGGTATCTGTGGATCAGAATGAAGTTCCTTCAGCATCCCACACAGGAGAGCTGTTATTGGTCCATCATAATCACCGAGCCAACCCTCAACCTTCCTCATAGTCCTCTTAGGAAACGTGTACGCCATTATGGCTATATACAAAAGCAGAATATTAGTAGTGATAATGCATCATAATAGCTATAATAAAGAATTATCGCACCAAAATATATGGTTTTGCTATTCTCAAGTGAATAATCACCATATTTCTAGACAATCCTTTACTATTTCTACTAGACTCCTACAGGTTTCTTCCCTATACTAGGTTTTTCCAACCTAAGGTCGCAACATTTGCTCTGATACCAACTGCGGTGACCCAGCATACCACTGCATGTTGTAGTATACAAGTCGTTGATATGATCTTTGTGAAGGGACTTCTTCACAAATTGCCATATCCCTCAGAGTGGTACAACAGAAACATTGCAGGTCATAACACTCCATACTTTATTACAAACATTGTCTTAACAAGTTGGTATTCTCACAGGTCCTATGAGAACACCCTAAGATACTACTAAAGTACAATTACATCTCATACTATAGATGAAAGAGCTCAACAACTTATTTAGGTAAGTTCTACGCTGCTCGGCTCTATGATGCTAGGGTATGTCACTACTCCTCCACCTCCGTGTCATCTGGTCCGTAGACTATTCCATAATCTACGCCTTCCACTCCGCCGGTAAGATCAGGTTCTTCGTAGACCAGCTCGTAGCTTTCTTCTGGTGCTCCATCGTTGATGGCCTCCACTTCCGGATCACAGTCTAACAAGGGTGTCGAAAGAAAGTGAGTACAGAGGTACTCAACAAGTTCTAAAAGAATAAAAGGTGTTTGATGCACTAGCTACGACCATTGATCAGGAAATCGCAGGTCAATGCATGTTTTTGAAATCATTTCTTCAAAAGGTTGCTTTTATTATGAAAACTATGCTCGTCAGTCTTCACAGGTTGACTAGAACTTCACTGAGTTCCTTTCTGCCCGCGTTCAGCTCCCTCCCGGAACAAGGAGTGACAGCCACAATTTGATACACTCTGCAGAGGTGCGTTACTTTTCCCACAAGAGATCTCACCCTTTTTGCCATCCGCAGGGACTTGCCCCCGTTCACACTTCCTTTGGTGTGAGGCCAGGTATAAAGATCCAAGCCCACACCGCCTTCTCCGCGACTGCAAACCCACCCTTTTGTCCACCCGTACACCTCCAGTAGACTTCCCCGATAATACGGCTTTACTCATGGTGTACTTTGGACAATCCTTCATAGATCGTAGAGCCATCATCACTAATGGATGGGGATTTAAAGGCCATCCCAACCTACGGCAGTGCCTCCAACACCCCGCCGGCTCTACCAATCCGTTGGCGTGCAGAAGGGAAAAGATACGACCGGCTTCCTGCAGCCATTATAGATCTCATGGTTAACGCGATTTGTACGGCGCTAGAATCACTGGACGGCATTGGTAATTTAATCCTAGGGTGATATAACCCATTGCAGTGGAACCTCCACCATATCAACACATACCATGGTTCCATTGCCAGCCACATAGTCATATTCATAGTTGGAAAGTAACATTTTATTTGTGATGCAGGAATGATAAGTATATAGCTTTGCATTAAAGTAGTTGAAAATAATCAAGTTGACATGAGCAAGGGTGAACTTGCCTGTGGACTGCGAGATAGTGCAGTTCAATGCGCTTGATGGAACCTGGACCTCGGGTTCTCAGAAGAAGCATCATTGTCCGGTAAGGACAATGTTATAAAATCCAAATAATGCAATCATGGATGGATTATTTTATGTTGAATCCCTTTACCCCAATGAGTTATTACAATTTAGGGTTGTATTTAAGATTTATGTCTTTGACGGTAATTTACAATTGATTTAAAAGTATTAATCATTGTAATTCACACAAAGTACAACAATTCAAAGTAAAATTATTTTACTTGATGATTACCTTAGTCATTCCAAAAAATAATTTGAAATTATAGAGTGACCTCTATAGTTTTTGGAATAAAAAGGAGTATAGTATTTTTCTGGGAAAAATACCCTTTTTCAAAAGAAATGACTTGGAATAATAGAATTTCATTTTGAAATGTTTGAAAATAAGTATTTGAACTTATTTGAGATTTTTCCTTGAATTTTAATTACAAGGAAATAATAATTTTAAATTCCAAGTTATTATTTAAATTCTTAAAATTCATAATTTTGAATTTGTTTCATAAATTCCATTTCATATTTTATTCATGTTAAGATTTATTTTTCATTCATTAATCCAATTTTTAATGGAATTTTAGAGTTGTATATGATTTATCAAAATTTGGTAAAGTTCTGGCCTTTTATTAAATGTAAAAAGACCAAAATACCCCCTGGACCCATATTGGGCCCAGCCCATTTACCTAAGCCCATGGGACAGCCCACTAAGGCGTGCCCCATAGTGGCTCGGTGGAGCCGAACGGCCCACCGCACTCTCACTCACTCGGCCCTCTCACTCACTCGACCTAACCCAAATATGCGCCAGGTTCGCGTCTCGGCGGACGCTGCGCGGGCGCGCAAAGTGTCCGCTCGCGTCTCCACCGGGCCCATCTGGCAGCGAGTCTGCACCGAGGGCACCGCTTCGGCGGTCAGCGCTTCCGCGTCTGCACCGCAGGCTTCACCATCAATGGCGCGGCTGCCTGTTCTGCGCGCGCACTGGCGGGCGGCGGCTGGGCTTCTGCGCCGCCTTCAATGGCATCGTATCCCGCGCGCGGCCGCCCATAAAAGTCCACTGGCCGCGTTCCTCCTTCCCCCACACCTCCACTCGCACCACCACCGCCGCAGCGCCATGGGGAAGAAAAACGACTTCGAGGCCTCCGGCAGCGGCACCAAGAAGATCCCGCTCCCCGTCACGGTGGGGAGGCTCATGCACGACAAATGGATGTCGTGCGACGACGCCTGGTCCGGTGCGGTGACCCAGCATACCACTGCATGTTGTAGTATACAAGTCGTTGATATGATCTTTGTGAAGGGACTTCTTCACAAATTGCCATATCCCTCAGAGTGGTACAACAGAAACATTGCAGGTCATAACACTCCATACTTTATTACAAATATTGTCTTAACAAGTTGGTATTCTCACAGGTCCTATGAGAACACCCTAAGATACTACTAAAGTACGATTACAACTCATACTATAGATGAAAGAGCTCAACAGCTTATTTAGGTAAGTTCTACGCTGCTCGGCTCTATGATGCTAGGTATATCATTACTCCTCCACCTCCGTGTCATCGGGTCCGTAGACTATCCCATAGTCTACTCCTTCAACTCCTCCGGTAAGATCAGGTTCCTCGTAGACCAGCTCGTAGCTTCCTTCTGGTGCTCCATCGTTGATGGCCTCCACTTCCGGATCACAGTCTAGCAAGGGTGTCGAAAGAAAGTGAGTACAGAGGTACTCAAAGAAGTTCTAAAAGAATAAAAAGGTGTTTGATGCACTAGCTATGACCATTGATCAGGAAATCGCAGGTCAATGCATGTTTTGAAATCATTTCTTCAAAAGGTTGCTTTTATTATGAAAACTATGCCCGTCGGTTTTCACAGGTTGACTAGAACTTCACGGAGTTCCTTTCCTGCCGCGTTCGCAGTTCCCTTCCCGGAACAAGGAGTGACAGCCACAATTTGATACGCTCTGCAGAGGTGCGTTACTTTTCCCACAAGAGATCTCACCCTTTTTGCCATCCGCAGGGACTTGCCCCCGTTCACACTTCCTTTGGTGTGAGGCCAGGTATAAAGATCCAAGCCCACACCGCCTTCTCCGCGACTGCAAACCCACCCTTTTGTCCAACCGTACACCTCCAGTAGACTTCCCCCGATAATACGGCTTTACTCATGGTGTACTCCGGACAATCCCTCATAGATCGTAGAGCTTATCATCACTAATGGATGGGGATTTAAAAGGATATCCCAACCTATTGCGGCAGTGCCTCCAGCACCCCACCGGCTCTCCGATCCGTTGGCGTGCAGAAGGGAAAAGATACGGCTGGCTTCCCCAGAGCCATTATAGATCTCATGGTCAACGCGGTTTGTACGGCGCTAGAATCACTGGACGGCATTGGTAATTAATCCTAGGGTGATATAACCCATTGCAATGGAACCTCCACCATATCAACACATACCATGGTTCCATTGCCAGCCACATAGTCATATTCATAGTTGGAAAGTAACATTTTATTTGCGATGCAGGAATGATAAGTATATAGCTTTGCATTAAAGTAGTAGAAAATAATCAAGTTGACATGAGCAAGGGTGAACTTGCCTGTGGACTGCGAGATAGTGCAGTTCAATGCAGTTGATGGAACCTGGACCTCGGGTTCTGTAAGAAGCATCATTGTCCGGTAAGGACAATGTTATAAAATCCAAATAATGCAATCATGGATGTATTATTTTATGTTGGATCCCTTTACCCCGCTGAGTTATATCAATTTAGGGTTGCGTTTAAGATTTATGTCTTTGACAGTAATTTACAATTGATTTAAAAGTATTAATCATTGTAATTCACACAAAGTACAACAATTCAAAGTAAAACTATTTTACTTGATGATTTCCTTAGTCATTCCAAAAATAATTTGAAATTATAGAGTTACCTCTATAGTTTTTGGAATAAAAAGGAGTATAGTATTTTTCTGGGAAAAATACCCTTTTTCAATAGAAATGACTTGGAATATTAGAATTTCATTTTGAAATATTTTGAAAATAAGTATTTGAACTTATTTGAGATTTTTCCTTGAATTTTTAAATACAAGGAAATAATAGTTTAAAATTCCAAGTTATTATTTAAATTCTGAAAATTCATAATTTTGAATTTGTTTCATAAATTCCATTTCATATTTTTTTCTTGTTAAGATTTATTTTTCATTCATTAATCCAATTTTTAATGGATTTTTAGAGTTGTATTTGATTTATTAAAATTTGGTAAAGTTCTAGCCTTTTATTAAATGTTAAAAGACCAAAATACCCCCCTGGACCCATATTGGGCCCAGCCCAATAACCTAAGCCCATGGGACAGCCCACTAAGGCTTGCCCCATAGCGGCTCGGTGGAGCCGAACGGCCCACCGCTCTCACTCACTCGGCCCTTTCTCACTTTTCGTTCCTAACCCTAGCCTCTCTCGCGACGCCCTGGCGATGGCGTCGCCGCCATGGCCGCCGCCTCGCTCCGGCCATCGCCGTGCTCCTCCGCCGTAGCCACCTACCGATCTAGAACCGCCGCGTGCAGATCTATCGATCTGTCCGCGCAGTTTTCCCCTTCTCGCCCTCTCCTGGCGAATCGCCTCCGTCCTGGATCTCGTGGAGAATCGCCTAGGGCGATTGGGTGATCTCCGACGAGCTCTCGCCCTCGCCGTCGACGTGTGCGCCTCCGAGACCGACCTGGCGCGGGTGCTGCTCGCAGTACCAGTGCCGTCGTCTCCGTGCCGTGCTGCTGTGGTGGTGTTCGTCGGCGTAACGCCGGCGCCTTCCCTGGCTTTGCAGCTGCTATGGCCGCGCGAGCACTGCCTCGCCATGCCATAGCCTCTGCCACCAGGCGCGTGTAAGTTGCTCTGCTCCTTCTCCTTCTCCTCTCCATGCCTGTGCGCCTCCCAAGATTCTGTGCTCCTTCTTCTCTTGTTCTACTGCTCTCTGATGATCCTGTGATCATGCAGAGCCTTGCTACTGCTGCTTAAGCTACCTGTGCTTTCATTTTCTGCAAGCTCTGGCCAATCTACCAATCTCTGGTACTGGCCAGTGTGTGTTGCTGGCTGTGCATGTCATGTGTTGCTTGCTTATTGCTTGCTATGCCATGCTGTTCATGCTTATGAGCTTACTGGTATATCATGCTTGCTTGTCTAGGTGTACTTGTGATGCATCTGTGACACTTGTGTGTGTGCCAGTGGTGCCTGTGATATGCTTCAGTGCTTCCTATGCAAGCCAATGATCCATTGGATCATTCCTTGCTTGTTGGCTAACCTCTCTGTGTAACTTGGCTTGCTACAATTGATCCATTTGATCAATTCAATTATCAGTGATAGCTTACTGGCTAATACTGTGACTAAGTGATTCAATTATCTTGTGATGCTGATGCTCAAGCATCACTATGCTGTTGCTTACTTAAGCTACTGTCAGTGCTAAGCATGGATCTGTGATAAATTCATGCTTGTATTAATTAAATTATGATGAACTGCCTATGCAGTGATGATTTAAATGATTTGCTTGCAAATGATTTTGGCTGTTCATGATTATCTGGCAAGCAATTAAATATGAATCCATTCCTGGATAATGATGTGATATATTTGGCTTTCTCTTAATTGGTGCTAAGTGTGATGTGACCTCAGTAGCCTTGCTACTGATTGGTTGCTCACATGGTTGGTTGGATCTTGTTGGCTACTCACCTTTGCTTGCATCTTTGGGGATCATAATAAATATGAATGCCAATATGCTTGCCTGTGAAGAAATCTAGGGTTTCCTGATGGTTGCATGCTTAGGATTTTCTGTGTAGTCTTGGTTAGCTGCTAAACCTTGCAATACATCTACTGGTGCTATCTGTGCATGAGATCTTGCTAGTGTGTGCATCTATGCATGTTTGCTAGTTTCTGTGCACAAGATCTATATCTGGATGATTTCTGTTTTAGTGGCTTCTAGACTGGCAGTAATGCTTGGTGAAAACCAAGTGATGATTTACCCTTTTGAGCATCTGCTCATCCCATGCTTATTTCATGCATATGATGGATCAGATCCATTGGATCTGTCCAGGTATTTGGTATACCTTGTTCCAGCTCCTAGATTGAGATTTTGTGTTGATGCAGACTTGTGGTTTGTGTCACAGCCCTTCACCTCCAGGTCTTGGATGATCTTCTCAGGTCACCATGATTTCTGGTGGTTGAGTGGTTGTGTGTGTTGGTTCTGTTCTTGAGCAAGAACTGGATGAACTATGTTGTGCTACCTTCACCTTACCTTGTGAATCCTTATCTGGTCGACTGGTTACTGTTTCTAGGGTTTGTGCCCCTTTTATATGAACTCTACTTCTGTTCTTGCAATGACACACAAGCCTGGCTTGCTTTGGTGACTAAGCTTGTGCATTGCCTTGCTGTGGCCTGCCCAGCACACATGAGCTGTGTGCTCTCATATGCTGAAACTTGAGCCCCTGGTGGTGCTCAGGTTTGGTCTGCTGTTGCCCTTATCTTGTGCTGTCCAGAGTTTTGGACAAGCACAAGTGTACAGGACAGCTGGTTCTGTCCAAACTGAATTCTTTGGCTAACACTAACATTCTGGCTAGTACTTGCTGTTTTGTTCTTGCAGGTTTTGAAGATGAATATGACCATGAAGATATACTTCAAGTCATTTAGTCTAGGTTTTAGTTTAGGAGCAATATTGTAATCTTCATTTTCATTTCTGTTTATTATTCATCAATTCTTGTATCAAGAATATTGTAAAGACAATGTAATCTGTGTTGTGATATCAATAAAGCTCAAATTTTACTTATGAGCTTTTGATTTGTGTAATGTTTATATTCTGGAATAAATGTTGTATTTATTATTCACTTTGAAATTCAAAGTTATTTGAATTTCATAATTTATTTTTGAATTGTGAATTCAATTTCCATAATCATTTATACTTAATGTTTGATATTCCAAATGCATCTTACTTGTCAAATAAAATCAATTCCCCAAATCAACAAGATACAAAAGAGATCATGTCGAAATTTCCCTAACTCACATTGCCTAACCCTAAGTGCAAAATGAGAGAGAACCTCGATCCCTCTTAGGTTTAGTTGCAATAAGGCGCGAAAATTTCCCCCGTTTTGCGATGAAATGCACACCCCATTTCTAAATCTACCCTTCGTTGTTCCTATGTTCTGGGTTATTACATCCGGCCTGCAGCTGCCTGGCGGCTGGCGGCTCAGCTGCCGCCGGGTGCCCATCCCTCCAATACCTGCGCGTGAGCCTGATCGGACGGCAGAGATCCGGCGCAGGAGGCGCTATCTGCCGGCGGACCTCCGCGACGATCTGGCGTACGCCATCGACTCAGAGCTTTGGCGTACGTACCTGTCCACGGAGACGGACAGGAGACGAAGGGCAGGCTTCATGGGCGACAGGGATTACCTCTTCGGCCCTGCACCGCCGGCTCGTCGTCAGCAGGCGCGGACGCGTCGTCAGCAGGCGCGGACGCGACGTCAGCAGACGCAACACAACGACGCCGCCGACGACGACGAAGCCTACGCCGTGTACGACGACGACGACTACGTCGAGGCGCTCGCGTACCATAGCGAGGAGGTGAAGGACGACAGCGACGACTACGTCGCTGTCATCTTCCACGAATGGCAGCAGGCCTTGGCGGAGGGCCGGAACTTCGAGTTCCCGGACAACATGACGGACGACGAGATGGCGAAGGTCGCCGTCCTCGTCTCCGAGCACGACGCGCCTGTGCAGCCGCCGCTGCCCCGCTACGCTACCGCCGTCATGCCACCGGGCCTGTCGGCGGATGAAGCACTTCGACAGGCGCTCCTGGAGTCGGCGGCGCCTCCGCCACCACCGCCACAGCCGCAGCACTGGGCGCCTCAACCGCCGCCACAGCCGCAGGCCTGGGCGCCTCCACCGCCGCCACAGCCGCAGCACTGGGCGCCTCCACCGCCGCCACAGCCGCAGCACTGGGCGCCTCCACCGCCGCCACAGCCACAGCACTGGGCGCCTCCACCGCCGCCACAGCCGCAGCCTCCTCAACCTCGAGCACCGGCGGCGGCGCGCCCGGCGTACGCTCCCCCGGATGCCAACTGGTCTTGGGTCATACCGGAGCTCATCGTGCTCGACAGCGACGAGGAGCAGCACAGCGACGAGGAGCAGTAGGCGTTTAGGTTTATTTTTTAAGTATGTAAACTATGTTTCATGTTTTAAAAAAAGGATTCGTCCTAAAAAATGCGTCGTGCCGCTGGAGCCATCCCCGACGCAAACGGACGCGCGGTCGATTTCTACCAAAAGGGTCGACACAAACGGACGCGCGCGGACGCTAAAATGCGTCGCGTCGCTGGAGATGCCTAGCAGCTAGCAGATTCTCCGCATCGGTCGGACAGCGGTGACTCCTACGTCCTACTCCTCTCCTGCATCCAAGAAGCCGTCGATCCTGGGAACCTGGGTCACTCCTTCCTCTATTCTGGAGCCTGCTTTCTTCGTTGCGCCGGTTTTGTTCCTTAGCTACTCTGGCTTCTATCCAGTTTTCCTACCTGTCTTTTGCTTTTCCATCAGACATATTTTTACATGCTCCTGCTCTTTTAATTTTCATGTAAAAGACTTGTCTTCTTGCGTTGCGCGGGATTTCGTTGATTAACGTACCAATGGTACCGGAAAGGCTGTTCATCTTTTAAAAAAAATCACCACATAGGACGACGCAGGCAGATAGTACCAAGCAGAAACTTGAGGGCCTCTGGCTTGGCCAACAAGCCTGGAGGTTGAACTTGCAGCAGCGTCGAAGAAAGCGCTTCTGAACTGCAGACGACACCAACAGCAGAACTGTTTTTCTAAGGAGTGTAGCTTAGTCCCAACAATCAGGAAGGAAAAAGGCGACAATAGATATTGCAGGTCTAGCAGGTGAGTTTTGTCAATGGAAAAACAAATCCATCCAAGTAATGTTCAGTTTGTGTACGAGTGCAACTTTCTCGCAGATAACATAAAGTAGGCTTAAAAATCAAATAAGAAATTGAGTTGTATTCTAATTAAGTTGGAATTTCATATATTTAATTGATTTCTCGTGGTTCAAAATGCAAGTTTAGTAGCTGATTGCATGTAATATATCTTTGAGTGAAAATAGTACTTGATACAGAGCACACGTGCGTATATCTAGTGACCAAATTTGGTCACGCGATTAAGCACCAATGTTTTAAATAGCGAGCTATGCTTCTTAGCAGCGATATTTTTAGGCGCAAAGGAAGCTATAGCGAAGCTAAGTCGTTTAGCGTTTTTTATAAAACAAGAAAACTTCTAAAAAACATTTGACATCAAACATTTATATCATCTATAAATATGACAAGAAATTCAATGATTCAATGGTATGAAACTTTTACTCAATAATTATGATGATTTAGTAATAAAAGTAGTGCATAAATGCATATTACATAAGTAGGTTTAACTTTTAAATTTAAAGGTTAAAATATTTGGTCTTAGCGGAAAAAATAGTGCTATTTTCATACCTATTTAGCGTTTTAGCGTGATTTAGCGAGCTATTAGCGAGAGACTCTATTTAGCGCTAAAAGTGCTTATCCTTAGCGGGAATCTTGTGAATCTGCTATAGCGATGCTATAGCGAAGAGATAGTGCGCTATTTAAAAATTTGTTAAGCACTACACCTTTTTTCATTTGCGTATTTTTCATAATAATAATCTAAGTCGCTCATCTTGCTTCATGTCAATGCATTTTAAGTACTTCCGGGTCTACTGTCTAGAGCTAAAAGTATTTGCATATCTATGAGGTCTATGAGGCAAATAAAGTAGTATTCGAGTTTTCTGACCTCAATTGTAGCTTCAGCATGTAACAACAAAGTGTTGTGATGTTGTATGTTCAAATATATATGCCTTGGTTGACTTCATACCCGTTCCATCAGATGAGTTAGTTATGTACATTATTTTATTTTGTATTATTAGCAAAATCGTTTGTCCCTGTAATATCTACAATGTTGATTCAAGATTCTTTTGCAAAGAGTGAAGTTGATCGTTGTTTGTGTGTCGATCTTATACTTCAGCATGTAACAACCAGATGTTGACGTCGTCGGCCTCCTCCTTGTCGGCCTTGTCCTCCTTTGGCGCCGGCAGCTCGGATGGTCCGGCGAGGTCGACGTAGTTGGCGCCGTGGTCCCTAGCGGACCACGCCGCCGCCTGCCGCGGGTCGACTGCGATGTGACGGTAGTCCTCATCGACGGAGCGGCCGACGATGAAGCTCTGGGCGGGGAACTCCTCCTCGTCGCCGTCGCTGTCGCCACGAAGGGCCGCCTGCGCCTCGGCCTCCTTCTCCCACCATGTCTTCTTCGCTGGCGGAAGTGGTGGCGAGGCGTCCTCCTCTTTGACGCGGGAGCGGCGGCCCGACCCCGTCGTCCGACGAGCCGGAGCAGAGGAGGCGCGCCTGGCGTCGTCGCGGATGACGACGCCTCCCGTGCGTGAGGTTCCGGACGCTGCGGTCCGTTCCGGCGCCCTCTGCTTGGTAGGCGGCGGCGCCATGGTCGCCGCCTGCGGGAAGTAGACTGGCTCCCGTTGCCCGCGAACGCGTGGACGGTAGCCGTACTCGCGAAGCGTGCGGTCGACATCGCGCATGTACCACCAGGCACGGCGGCCGACGTTGTTGAAGCGGCCGCTAGAGGGATTGTCCATCCGCGCGACCTCTTCTGCGCGTTCGGTAATGAAGCGCTCTTCCCAGTCCGGGCTGTCGAGGGCATTCTCCGGGCGGCTCCTCTGCTCCGGCGTCATTGCGGCCCGCCGCTCCCTGGCGAGGGCCCGCGTCTGTGCTCCTCGCGGCAACTTGAACTGCAGTGGCACGGGGATCCGGTGCGAGTACAGCACGTCGGCCTCGTCGAACGTCAGCTGCGTCGAGCACATGCCACCGCCACCACCGCTGCCGCCGGCCTGGTCGTTGTGCGCGCCGATGTGATTTTAAGGAAGGCGGTGGACGCGCATTGAAGGCGTGTGGGTAAGGTAGGTGAACGCCGCGTGGACAGTCGCCGCCCTCGCAGTTTTGGTTTCCGTGCGGGAGGCCATTAACACCGATGACCAACCTTCCCGCGTCGTTTCCGATGCGAACCGCCGCGTCCCCTCGCTGACAAGGAGCCCCCACCGGCGAAAACAGTCGTTCCGCGAGGCGTCGGCGCGCCCGATTCGCGCCCTTGGCGAAGGGGCCGGCACAGGGTTGCCGACAATTCTATTGGGCTCCAAAATTGGCCGGCGCCGTTTGGGACGCGCCGGTGCGAGCCCATTTTCGCCCCCGGCCCCCAAATTGCTATCGGGGCCGCTATAGGGGCCATCGGTGGAGATGCTCTAATAGCAGTAAAATGGTGAAGTTTTGCTGGCTAAATCTGTGAGAATCTAAGAAAATGGTGAAGTTTTTGCGAAGTGTTCTTGCTGCTCCGTTGAACAGGGAAGAGAAGAAAGAAGGAGAAATAGAGGAAGAAGAAAGCGTCGGGCGAGAAGGGAGCGTCTGCGGCCGGGCACGGCATGGCATGCACGGTCGGTCGACAGTCGACCGATCGGCCAACTGTTGACCGACAGGGTGCTGCCACCTGCAATCGGCTGGTAGCTGGCCACTTGGTCGGCTGATGGCCGACGGAGTCACACTTTTAAAATATTTCGAAATCGCGTGCTATTCCTGGAAATAACTAAATAATTTGTATTATTTTTTAAAAAAATCGCGCCGTTTGTGGGTATTGCTAATTTGGGTGTACACTCCCATCGCATTCAATCTATTGATTAGAGAATCGTCGATATTAAGCTCGTGAAATAGGATGATGTGGAGCAGAGAGGGAGGGCTCGTGAAATAGGATGATGTGGAACACACAGGGAGGGTAGGACTGTAGGAGGGGGAATACACGTCATGCACAATAGGTGTGAGATATACGATGATGTTTTCATGACGTAGCAAAAACTTGTGAGCATGCCTTTTGTCAATACGAGCATTCCAAAAGTACATTCTAAACCTACATTCTAAAATTACATATATGACACGATTAGTGTGGAGCCATCACTATATTTATTTATCCCCAATTAGAACGCACGTACAATTACCTAGTGAAAATGAAGAACTATAACAAGAGCCATACACAGAATCAAACACATACAAACAATAAGATCGCTCATGAAAAAAACAAATACAATAAATTTGAAATGGTTATCCCTCGCAACATTTAGATGAGCAAATGAGTAGATGTATGAGAAACCAAGAGTTGAGGGTTCAATTTCGCCCCGTTGTACAAGTTAAAGGTGTCGTAGTATAAAACAAACCACCCCACAACACATGACAATAGACAGAAACCTAGCGTCACCTCCACCTCCACCTACGCCTCCTCCATAGATTGCCCCCCCTCCTCCTCCTTCGGTTGACCTCGCCGGTGTTAGTAGGGAGTGGAAAATCTGATCTATGCGTGTAGTCTTTTAATGAAAATATTTGTTTTTAATAGATTACGTCAGGGAGTATGTTACGATGTTAGTGTTTCTAATGAAAATAGTGATCTCCGGTCCTTCGTTTGACGAAGAGATCTCTTTTCTAACCCTAATTGTGGTGTTGGAAGATCAAAATTATCTAGGTATAAGTCTCCAGGTTTTGCTTCGCCTGATCGATTTTGATATTTTCTCATCGTTACCGTGAGGAGGAATGTCCTCGCAACATTTGACCCGGCTGCTACGTCCTCAGCAATGTTGATTTCCATGCAACTCTCCAACGATGTCAATTGAGTCGTTCGGTTGCTTTTCGGTGGCATACTGGTCGGTACTTTTACGAATGTTGGTAGACTATTTTAATAGCCCCGCGCGTCATAGCCTTGACATTATTACTTAAATTAAAATTAGGGCTGAATATATTCGTTAGTATGTACTCCCTCCGTCCACAAATAAGTGGACGCGCGCGGTTTTGAAGAGACCTTAAACTTTTTGTAAAAAAATTCTTCATTCCTTCAATCAATCTACTCATTAATTAAATGTTGTGCTAATAAATGTTGTGCATGCTAGTAACCAATAAAACAACATTGAGAAACCAAAAATGATTAATGAGGGCTGAAATCAAGACATGCACTAGGGGTCTAAACGTAAAAAATATACCAAAAAATCTAGATGTACACTTATTTATGGATTTCTTAGAAAGCTAGATGTGCACTTATTTGTGAACGGAGGGAGTACTACAAGTGTGCGGTTTAGGAGAGAGCCTTGACATTCTTACCCCGATTCCGTCGCGCGCCGAGACCTGTTGGACTCTAGCGCCACGCCGGCTGTTGTTCTGGACTTGGCCGGGCGACGGGCGTGCTACTGTGCCGTGTGGGCTAGAAATGATGAAGGAATCACGCAACGCACCGCTGCGCCTCGTCTCGACGCCTGGGGGATTCGGATTCCATCCACGACCCGCGTCCCGTCTCCGGTCCGGTGACCACTCTAGCGCCGGTTCTCTATCCGGATCACGATAGGGAACTTCAGATTAGACATCGACGGCGACTCGTGTTCTCCGAATCCCAATTTTCTCGGCCATTCAACATTCGAGAGATAGAGGAAGCCCGAATTACGGAAGCAGAAGGATAACGAACTCCTCACAAAAGCCATTCTCCGGCGATTTACGTACGTGGGCCGTGTGGCCCGTATCAAATTCACAATATCCGCCGGAATGTTTTTTCCTCATCATCCTCAAAAAGAAAATCCGCCCAAACTATCGTGTGCCTCTTACACCAGGTGGGACCGCACGGTTTTAATACACGAAGGACCGTGACCCACACCACTTGGCTGGGTCCACCTGCTAGCGGTCAGGTCTGCTGTGCTAGGTGGTGGGCCACGTGTGGCAGTGCCTAGGCCTCCTGCTTTCCTTTCTCGAGCCCACCCAAAAGCGCTAACGTACAAACTCGGCAGCCGCCGCGTGATGAGGATCCTCAGAACGGCGCATGATTAAAATGGACGGTCCAAAATTTGAAAGTATCATTGCAGATAGAGGCGTCGACGTAGCCTCTTTTTCATCCCAATCCCAAAAAAAAGGAGACGAAACTTGGCCGTCGACGTAGTCAAAAAGTCGGTTTCGGTTTCTTCTAGCTTGGCGGCTGTTCAAAAGGCGAGGTGCGCTAGTAGGAAAAAATTTGGGCTTTCAGGAACCATCCTCATCATAAGTGCTCATGAATTGTAGGACCGTCGTACTTCCTCTGATTCATACAGCTTATTCTAGCGACAACTAATATAGACTGGAGAGAGTATTTCTTTTGTTGAATCAAGGAGCTATATTGATTATGTATCAGCGTTACAATCCTTCTCGAGAAAATTGATTTAGAAAATCTTGACTCTGCGCAAAAACGGTAGAACTCTAAACCTCAAATGCAAAGAGAAATAAGACTATTTTAAATCCTAAACTTGTATAGATTAGGCTAGAAACCTTGAACCTCAAATCAATTTAGGTTTTCCATGCTACTCCCACTAACGGTGGAGGCCAAGATGTCATATACATCCCTCTCCTATTCGTTTTGCTAGAAAGGACTAGTTGCTGATCAACACCGAGACGGCGTGGGTAAAGGTGTCCGTCGGTCGAAGCTCGCGGAGAAGGTGTTTGTCTTATCCTTGGTACTTATACGTGCTTCCTTGGCCCCTCACGCAGCCCGAGCTTCCTACAATCTCTCTCTCACCCCTCTCCCGCAACCACTTAAATCTGTGACCGACGACACATCATACCTTGGCCGAGATTTGCTCGTCACGGCCTACGTTAGATTGTGCAAGATAATAAATATGGCACGTGGTTCAACTTAATTAGTGAGGGTAGCAATTTAGAAATAAAATATGCTTCAAGCAATAGCTCCAATGTTTAAACAATGGAGATTTGAAGTTCAGTGTTCATTTCGCCGAACCTCTACGAATTTAGGGTTGCAAAGAGTTTTTTTGGGTGCAAATCATTGCGTGTTTCATGGTTTTTCGCGAAAAGGTCTCTAGCATTAAAAGAAACATATGATTGTACAAAGCACGAGAAGAAAATAGAAAAATACACCCTTGAGATGCTTTTCATCTTCAATCTCCATACCGTGTCGACGGCGCGGCGGCATTGCGGCTCCTCCCGGAGCCGCCCTGACGTTGTTCTTTGCGAAAGGGAAGTCACCGAATGGGGCAAGAAAATCACATCTGTCCCGGAGATAAAGAGGAAGAAGTAGCTATCGATAAAACCCCTTGACGATCCAGATATCCCTACAGCCATAAGTCCCTTCATAGACACACCAATTGCCAATATACGAAGAGAATTAACAGATCCGGTGATGCAAACCCCCACGGGCTCTTTGTTGACTCCGAATCGAACACCCATGAGGTAGGAAGAGACCGAATTCCAATGCGTCATCGCCGCCTCCACCTCACCGATGCCGCTAGGGAGACAAAACCAACGGAAAAAAATATCTATAAAAAACAAATGATGAACATGATGGGCCCACACTTCTCTATCCGCCAGCGTTGCCATCAAACGAAGGGGAGAGGGGGATTGGGTTGGCTCGGTGCGCGAGGGGGCATGGGGAGGGGGAGTAGCTCTTTTCATATTTCTACCGTGCTAGGTACATGGGTTTGAAAGGGAAAAAAAATCTTCGATTTAGAGATAAAAATGAAAGAAATCAGCAAATCAAAACTTGGAAATTCTGCCGTGAAAGCCGCCAGGTTCATAGCTTTGAAAGGAAAAAAAACTTTGATTTAGAGATAAAAACTGAAAGAAATCAGCAAAGGAAAACGCTGCGTTTCCCCCGGGGGAACGCACGTTTCGTCGTCCGCCTCCAACGCCGTTGGATCTCTTTAGATCGCGCGGTCTATGTAGCGCCACGTGTCTCGGTTGGCGTGCGCGGTGTGTGCGCGTTGCTGCAAGGTTCCGACCGCACCCCCGCAATCATTTCGCTCGCGTCGGGTCGCTCGCTCTCCACGCTCTCGCTCTCGGCGACGGCAGCGTCGCAGGCGAATCGAGCGCCGCCGCCGCTACTCCGTCTCGCTGCCGACGAAATCGAGCGCCGCCAGCCCCAGCGTGTACGTCTCCTTCTCCCGGACCTCCGTTCTCTTCTCCTTCTTCTCCAGGATCGACCTCTCCCTCTTTGCTGCTACCACCGAGCCAAACCCTAGCTCCGCTTTTTGTGTGCAGGAGATCTCCGCCGGTGAGTGCTGCTAACGAGAGCTAGTTCGTCTGGATCTACGACTCCTCCGCCTCCTTTCCTCAAGGTGGCTATCCTTTTCCCCCTGCAGACTGCAGTAGCCTGTGCCATGTTTTTTTTCCGCGCCCTCATCCTGCTGTTGGTTTTGATTGATGTAGATCTCGACAAGGAGTATCTATCGACAAGTAGCTTAACCTGTGCTCGTATAATGGAGGTGAGGGTTCTTGACTAATACGTGCAATTGCTTCAATTGCAGCAATTTTTCATATATGTGTGTATGCTGTTATTAGTGTTGTTGGTGAGATTTTTACTTCAATTTGTACACATGGGTACAAATTTGCTACATGCAATTGCTTCTATATGTAGTTCCACTATTATTTTCGTTTTGGGAATTAAGTAGTTTAGGGTTCAATTTGCAGCAATTTTATGTCCATATGCAGTAATTACTAGCATTGATGAGTTTTCCTCCTTCTTGTTTGTATTTTATATGTGTTTGGTAGTTCCCAGTAATGTTGTTCATTTTCAGTAATTTTGTAGATGGGTAGTTAATTTTGTTTTTGTTTCAATTGCAGCAACATACATTTGTGAGCATTTCTAGGGTAATGCTGATGTGTGTGCTTATTTCATAATGTTTTGTAATAGGCTGGGCAGAATGTCAAGTGGTCTTCGAAGAACCGCTTTGCTGCAAAGAGGCTGCGAACTATTGCTGCTGGACTTACTGGAACGAAAAGAGAAGTGATCGAAGCAAATAGCGCATTCGTAGCCTTGTTGAACATAGCTCCTTTCATCATCCCCAATGAATTGATCGACTATGTTGCTCAGCATACAACCCCGAGTCTGCGTGAGTTCAAGGTTGGGAAGAAGAGGATTTTGTTCACAAAGGATATGATCACGAAGGTGTTTGGCATACGCTCTGGACCAAGGCCCGTTGTTCTTCTGAAGAGGAGCGAGAACCATGCGCTGCGTGATGTTTACAGGGGCACCAATCCAAGGCCTGATATTCCGACAGCAATCAAGGTTTTGAAGGAATGTTTGGACACAGACCATGATACTATAATTAGGTCATGGGACCTGCTTTGTCTGGCCACTGTTATTGATCCAAGCTGTAGCAACCACCTGTGCATGGAGTACGTAGGCAGTATGGTTGATCCAAGGAGGACTCATGAGTATGCTTGGGACGAATATATCTTGGATTTGGCTATGAAAGAGGTCAGTAAGATCCAGAAGAAAAGAGATAAGCCACTGGTTCTTGAGGAGGGTTCTTCGAAGTATGAATTCTGGATTTCAGGACCTTTTGCTGTTCTTGGGGTAAGTTCGCTACTTCGACTCTTAAATTTATATTCGCATGCTTTTTATTAGTGTTTTTTGTTTGTCTCACTTAGCTTGTTATTGTACCTTTTTTGTCTACAGATTGTGTATATGGACCATCTACACTTCCCCCCTAATAAACATGTCATGAACTACTCCGTACCCAGAGTTTGCAATGTGACGAGCGATGATTTTGTATTCGCAGTTTCAAATGACCTGAATAATTTGATTCTCAACAACAAGACTATCCTTGGACGGCGTCCTGTAAGTCTTTTTTGAACATGCTGTGCGTGTCTCTTTTCTTTCTGTAACTTTTTGTGCCATGTTTGTCATTTCTGCCTTTTTGTTTTGTTATACCTTTTTGTGTGCAGTTCCTCGAGTTATCCCAAACACCGTATGCACTTGGTGACCCTGAGCCTGGAGTACAACCTGAAGATCAGCCTGGAGTACAACCTGAAGATCATCATGTTGAAGTCAACCAATCGGCTTCGCTCAATGAATGGCTTGTGTTCCCTAGTAGCCAGGAAATGGAGGTATAAGATTTAGCATTTTCTTCATATGCTGCTGCATAATGCTTTTTTTTTTGCTACTTCATCTTTTCCAACTTGCTACTATAGCATTTTTTAAGTGCTACATTGGATGAACCTAGCTCAATGTAACTACATTTTTGTGCTGCATTACTGTTATATTGTAGCTGCATTAGGATTGACTAGTTGCTACTATAGCATTTCCAACTCGGTATTATAGTTTCATTTTAAGTTTTTACACTGCTAACTTTCCTTAGGTGCTGCATTACTGTTGAACACTTGCTTCTATAGGGTTTAACATGTCTTCGAGTTATCTAGGTTTTTGCTAAATGCATGATCTTAATAATTGCTTCTTTTTAACACAGGTTCCAGAACGCTTCAAGCATTTGCATGACAAGCATAAGGCTATTTTTGCCTCTGACTTTGATGCCGCAATGAAAAACTTTGCGGTTGGGGCAAAAAGAATGCACTCTCAACGGTTGTCTACTGTTTAATGATGTTGATGCTGCCATGAAAGAAGCGGTGTTGCTCCAAGTGTTGTGTTTTCTCCTGGAGCTGCTGCAGCTACAGAGGGAGTTGTCCCTAATGCTGACGGAGAGGTGGATGATATCAGGCTGGAAGAATCAGAGGATGATGACACTGATGATGAGGGTGACGAAGAAAAGGATGATGAACCCACTGTTCCAGCAACAGAAACCATTGTCCCCATAGTCCCCTTACACAGTGTTGCAGCAGATTTGCCTCAATCTGCTGTAATCACTGATGGAGGCGACATTGGTGAGCACCATATTGTTGATAGTCCTTCGAGGTTGCCGTTTGCAAATGATGAAGTGAGATGTGCAGCATGGACCAAGGGTATCGATGCTCCATCGATGGAACTTTTCGAAGAGGGCACAGATGATTATGAAATTTTTGTTGGGAATAAGTTGGATACCCCGGGTCGCACAACACCCACTCGCACATCCAATGATGCAGAAGTAGCAACTCCTACTGCTGATATTCCTTCTGCAGAGACTCCTCCTGATGAAGGTTTCTTTTTCTCTTTCCTTTTTTCTATGTAGGTTTTCATGGCAGCAATTAAAGGTTTTTTCTGTCTTATTACAAGTGACCTTTTCATTTTTTCTTTTTAGTGTCCGTCCCTACTTGTCCTGTTGTATTGGGAAAGGATGTACCAACTGTTGAGGTGGTTGATATTGTGACACCGAGTGAACCCAAGACAGCAGGTTCGTAGCATTTTCTGTTTTTTTCATTATTTTGTGTTGGTCATGTCTCAATTTTGTACTAGTAACATTCACTTCTTGCTTTTTTTTTATATTTTGTGATGCAGGTCCTATTTCCATTGAGTCAACAGATAAAGATGCTACTTCTGGTTTTCAAACTCATGAGAAGAAGAACAGGTACAAAAGGGCAGCAAAGTCGAATCTTACTCCTCCCAAAATGAAAAAGATTAAGGTCTCTCAAGATGCTGGTGACATGTACAACAAGTTTATTTGTCATGGTCGTAAATTCAAGAGGCAGCCGAAGAACTATGCAGTGTTAGTATTCTCGAATTTTCTTCCTTCTCTTTTTATATAATCCAATTTCTGTAGTATGTAGCTAATTTAGATTTCTTTGCTGCCACATAGTGAGTGCTGCATTTGTCTTTTTTTGCTGCTTTGTAGATCTTAATGTCATCTCAGGTGGTGATTGCTTTTTGTTATGTTTATCTTATGCAGCAAAGAATTTGTGAGGATTGGACGCTACTTTTGTTCATACAAAAGTTTCTTTGAATCCCTCAAGCCGCGTCATTACCTTGACAGCGAGGTGATGAATGTGTGGGTTGAGAAGTTCAACCGCGAAGCAAAGATTGTTGCTCAAAAAAATCCAAGGGAGAAAAAGAAGTATGCATTTACCCAGTTCATGGTGGTGAGTAGTACTTCCAAATCATTTTTGCTGTTCAGCCATTCTTGGTTTTCCAATGTGTCATTTATGTTTTTCTAGGACAAGCTTATTGTTGATCCAGCAGCATTTGACTTGGAAAGTAGCATGAAAGAGTTGAAGCTTGTGAACGCGAAGTTTAAGGTTTTAAAAGATGATCTTGTAAGATAATTGCTGTCAACTTACTTCCTATTTTTTGTTGAGCTTGGTTGCTTCTTTTTTTTATCCTTAATGTTGCATGTTTGTTTTGCTTGCAGTTGTACTTCCCTATTGTGAAAAATAGTCATTGGGTTGTTTGCTGCATCAACAGTATTTTAAAAAAATTTCACATATTTGATTCGATGCGATCATCAAAGGATACCAGCCTGTTGGAGCAATATGGATTGAATCTGGTTAGTTGTTACGCAGCAACATCCCAATTATTTCTGTTCTATTTTTTTGCCTTTAACTTCCTTTGCTATCATGCAACATAGAGTAATCTATCTCTTTTTTCTCCAGTTTGCTAATTTCAACACACTTGTTATTGAGTCCAAACTATCAACCTCAAACTTCAGTTTATTCACCCTGGACACTCCTGATCATCCGCAGCAAACTACTTTGTAAGTAAAGATTATAATCTTTTCTCTTAACCTTTCTGTGTTTTCTTCTTTTTTTCGTTCAATTATGGTTCATACAATGGTAGATCCATATATTTATCTTTTTTTTCCTGTGTTCGATCGTGGATTCTTTTCGCAGCTTTTCATGGAAAATTTCGACGCAAAGGTCATGGCTCATTTTGACAACAATGCTATCCCCGACCACCTGAAGGCCATCGCAGCAAGTCTTATTGAAGCAAGGGACAATGGAGACGTTCATAGAGTCTGTCATGGAGGAGGAGCTCATCAAGAAGAAGTGAAGAACTGGGAACTACTTATGTTGAGCACCAAGTTTAGGAGAAAAAACTTGTAAACAGATGTGCCTTTTGAATTTTTGTCATGTGAGCAACCTGAAAATTATGTGGTCTCACGTTTTCGAGAGGTGTATGATGTACTTCACAAGTTGTAGCGGGATAATGCACTCTCGATTCTTGTTTTGTCCATGTTTCTGTAGGATGATGTTTAAAATGCTGCTTATGTTTTGCTCAGACAATATATATAATATGTTTTCGTACCCGCGGATGTTTCTTTTTGGCAGAAATGCCTTCATGGCCTTTTTACATGGTCTATCCAGACATGTTCATGCCAATTTTTCAGTATTTTTCTTTGCTACTTAAGTGTTTTTTTCCTGCTTCATACTTACTGATTTTTTGCTACATTTGTACTGTCATTCCCTGTCTACATCTGAACTTACTGGACCAACATTCTAACATAAATATGCTCTTTCTGCTGCAAAATATAGCCACAATTTTAAAAAATAATTGCAGCATTACAATTACTTTTTCACGCTACACATGAAAATCTCGGTACCATGTGAAAAAAAGATGCATTTTCTCTGGCTTATCAATCATGAGGATGCAAATGACAGTGACATCTATGCTGCTAGCAAAGCAGCAGCATTTAAAAACTTACAAATGTCGCAATTACTTGTACTTGTTCCCAATCTAGTAACAATATATATGCCTTCACATGGAGCATTTCAACATAGTCCTATCTTAAATATATAGTACCATCTCTGATTATTACATGTATAATATTCTGTATATATTATAGTAGCATCTATAGCTTCAGTTCAACAGCAGCATCTCTCGTAGCCTTCAATTCCTTTGCGAGTACCATCAACTCACACTGATTCACAGCATGGCCTTCCTCATTGCAGAAAGGGCATTTTTTAACCCTGGCTTTTCTCTTTGGTTTTGGCTCCTTCTTCTTCTTTGGTTCCTCTGCCTTCTTCCGCCTCTTTTTATTTGCCTCGTCACGCAGCTCAATCAACGGTTTCTTCCTCTTCTCTTTCTCTGATGGGCGTCCTTTCGGCTTTACTCTTGCTGGGTTTCGCAGAGAATTGATATCTATTGTTCTAGTTTGCATGTCACAGAAGGCTTGTGGTGCTACATCAGGCTGCTCCTGATTTTGTATAGGTGTATCAACATTTTCAGTGTCAACTTGCTGCTTACCAATCCTTGCTCTATTCATTGTAGCAACAACTTTCTTTGCTTCAGCGATCATGTCTGACACCATTGCATACGTGTCATCAGAAATACAAGCATCCGATGCAAGATCATTCATTTTTCTGCAAAGGGAGTTGTATTTCAGCGTGTTCGTTGCTGGAACACCGAACCGGACGCCGCTTGTTGCTGGGTCAGGTGCAGGTGTTGTTGCTGCTGCAGACCACCTTGGAAGCATGTACCTATCCGGTATTTGCTGCACATTAAGGAGAACCATTACCCTGACAATGTGCGGGCAAATGAGGCCACACATTTCAAATAGGTTGCATCCACACGTGTATGTTTGGTTATCAGGCTCAACTTCTACCCGATATGTCTTTACATCTAGGCCAGGGTTTGGTACCAGATCAAAACATAGGCCATCCACCTCTGCCCTTACTGCATAAAATCCTGTTGAGCGCTGCAAAATCTTCTGAAACCTGTCAAAGACATCCCTGGTGTAGAATTGTAGCCCCTGCCTTTCAATTCTCCAGCTGCAATAAAAAGGTTGCTGCATTAGTACTTTCAAGTTGCTACAAACAATGATGATTACATGCTACAACAGGTATTATGAAGTGCTTCAATGACTAGCAGAATTACTAACCTCCCCCATAGTGATGCTGTTGTTGTTTCCATTACAAAACCAGAGTTGTCCTCCCGGTCCAGATCGACTCGACACGGTTAAATCGCTGGACAAAGTTGAAAACTGAATCTCCTGGACGAACCAAGGTTTTGAAGTATGAGTTCAGCCCTTCTGATCTTCCGGTTGTACTTGTGAATGGAAAGAAATTGTGCCTGAAATACACCGGTGCCCATGTTTTCCTGCAGCCCCACATGTTTTCAAGGTGTGTATTATCAGTCATATCATGGACTTGCAAGATGTGTGCCGCCAGCAGATTTCAAACTCCTCTACAGTGTCGGTACCGTAAAAGCACGAGTAGAATGCATCTGCAAATGGATGACCATCCACTAGTTTTGGACCACTTTTTCTTCTCGCTAAGTTCACCACGTGGTAAAAGCAGAATCTGAGGATTGTTTTCGGGAATATCTTCGATATGGATGTACGCATTGCTTGATCCTGGTCCGTCATTATGTGATCGTGGAGCCAAGTTATCCATTGCAATCATCCACCTCTCAAAAACCCATCTGAATGTTTCGATTGTTTCATCAGGTAGCAGAGCACATCCCAAGACAATGGTGTGCGTGTGGTTATTTATTCCTACAATTGGAGCGAAAGGCATGTTGTACCTGTTTGTGCAAAATGTCGTGTCAAAAAACACGCAGTCCTTGTACTTGTGGTACAATGATCTGGTCCTTCCATCAACCCAAAAGAGCGCTCTCACTGCATTGTTCTTGTCGAGTTGAGTTGCATAAAAGAAACCTGGGCTCTCTCGCTTGTCTTCTCTCAAAATACTCAACTGTCAAATTCATGTCTCTCGGTGTCACTTCCTCTCGCAGCATTGTTCTTATGTTCGATATATCCCTCTTAACATAACCAAGCCCTCTCGTGTCACCACCATGCACATCTGCAAGTGCACCCATGATTTTTGCTGTACTAATATTCTGGTTGTGTAATGTCTCAAAGAATCTGAAAATCTTCTTCAGAACCTTTCTATGCGATCTATAGTACCTTCTCCTTCCAGCCTGCGACACCATTGGGTGCGTGTGTGCAGCTTCAAAACTGCCATCCGTCCAAGAACTGTTTCTTTTACCAACAAGCATGCGTGCTTTGCAATCATGACGTAGCACCTTGTTTCGCTGCCTAGAATCTCTCACATCCATCTGCTCCACTGCTTGCTTGCCCTTAGATTTTTGTGCACTAGAGCTAAACATATCAACTGTTGTATCAAAACCTTTCGCTGCAACCCCCGTGACATTCTTCCCTGACTTTTGTGCTTCAACTATAGGTTTCCAGAATGAACACATGCAAAGACCCCGCTCAGCGGTGTATCCTTTTGCGCCCCTCGTGCTTGGCTGTATTTCGTATTTGATATGTGAATACCGAATCCCATCTTGAATGCATACTGATTGTACACCTCCTTTGCAACTTCAAGGTCATCGAATATCATGCCAACATAAGGTACAACAGGCTGCGATGATATTTCTTCTGCATTTTCTTCTCGCTGCAATAGAAGCATTCCCACTGGTTGCGCTACCTGGTCCAGGTACAAAATTCTCCGTAGCAAGTGGGTTCTTCAAAGCAGCATGTGTAGTATCATTCGTATCATTGTTCAGATGGAAACCACCAAAGATGCTGTCTGCGACAAAACCCTGTAATTGTGACATTTGAATCAGCTACCAAACATTTTTTGAACTTGTTTTGGTACATATCATTTGCTGTTTTTTTGTTAGCAAAAAATGCAGCCAGTAGCAACTTAATTAACACAGTAGCAACTTAATTCACACAGTAGCAACTAGTTCATACACAACATTTTCCTGCAGCACAACATGCAGACAGTACCAACTTAATTCGAAGCAGAAACTATTTCAAATTCATTACATCCTCTTTTGCTTTTTTTCAAGTGAAGTGACACTGGATTCCATTTGCATCACCATAACAATGTAGCAAAATAATTCATCTTCAATTGGTAGTAGCAAAAAACTTCCAACACAAGTCTACAGCAGCAAAGCACAAAAAATACTCACTGATTGTGCAGGATCTTCAATCTCTGGGTTCTGGGTGAAAAACGCAGGAGGATTGTTGTAGGGGCCCCGATTTGGTTGCAGCATAGGATCACCGGAGCCGAAGCTCGCCGGATCTGACGTTTGCCGTCGCCGTGGACCTGGATTCGAGCTCGAGCTTGAGGCACCTTGCGCGGAACGATGCTGCTGATGAGGGTATTCTCCGTTGGGGTAGAGCACAGATCGGAGGAGATGCGCCATCTTCGGCCGCCGCCGACAGCAGCTGTTACCGACGCCGCCACCCGCGATGTGGTGGAGGTCGCCGTGCCGCCGTGCGGAGCGTCGAGTTCGTCCCGATCCGCGTCTGATTCGTATTTTGCTGCATTTGAACTTTTTTGCGGAAAACGCTGCGTTTCCCCCGGGGGAACGCACGTTTCGTCGTCCGCCTCCAACGCCGTTGGATCTCTTTAGATCGCGCGGTCTATGTAGCGCCACGTGTCTCGGTTGGCGTGCGCGGTGTGTGCGCGTTGCTGCAAGGTTCCGACCGCACCCCCGCAATCATTTCGCTCGCGTCGGGTCGCTCGCTCTCCACGCTCTCGCTCTCGGCGACGGCAGCGTCGCAGGCGAATCGAGCGCCGCCGCCGCTACTCCGTCTCGCTGCCGACGAAATCGAGCGCCGCCAGCCCCAGCGTGTACGTCTCCTTCTCCCGGACCTCCGTTCTCTTCTCCTTCTTCTCCAGGATCGACCTCTCCCTCTTTGCTGCTACCACCGAGCCAAACCCTAGCTCCGCTTTTTGTGTGCAGGAGATCTCCGCCGGTGAGTGCTGCTAACGAGAGCTAGTTCGTCTGGATCTACGACTCCTCCGCCTCCTTTCCTCAAGGTGGCTATCCTTTTCCCCCTGCAGACGCAGAGTTCGTGCCATGTTTTTTTTCCGCGCCCTCATCCTGCTGTTGGTTTTGATTGATGTAGATCTCGACAAGGAGTATCTATCGACAAGTAGCTTAACCTGTGCTCGTATAATGGAGGTGAGGGTTCTTGACTAATACGTGCAATTGCTTCAATTGCAGCAATTTTTCATATATGTGTGTATGCTGTTATTAGTGTTGTTGGTGAGATTTTTACTTCAATTTGTACACATGGGTACAAATTTGCTACATGCAATTGCTTCTATATGTAGTTCCACTATTATTTTCGTTTTGGGAATTAAGTAGTTTAGGGTTCAATTTGCAGCAATTTTATGTCCATATGCAGTAATTACTAGCATTGATGAGTTTTCCTCCTTCTTGTTTGTATTTTATATGTGTTTGGTAGTTCCAGTAATGTTGTTCATTTTCAGTAATTTTGTAGATGGGTAGTTAATTTTGTTTTTGTTTCAATTGCAGCAACATACATTTGTGAGCATTTCTAGGGTAATGCTGATGTGTGTGCTTATTTCATAATGTTTTGTAATAGGCTGGGCAGAATGTCAAGTGGTCTTCGAAGAACCGCTTTGCTGCAAAGAGGCTGCGAACTATTGCTGCTGGACTTACTGGAACGAAAAGAGAAGTGATCGAAGCAAATAGCGCATTCAGAGCCTTGCTGAACATAGCTCCTTTCATCATCCCCAATGAATTGATCGACTATGTTGCTCAGCATACAACCCCGAGTCTGCGTGAGTTCAAGGTTGGGAAGAAGAGGATTTTGTTCACAAAGGATATGATCACGAAGGTGTTTGGCATACGCTCTGGACCAAGGCCCGTTGTTCTTCTGAAGAGGAGCGAGAACCATGCGCTGCGTGATGTTCTGTGGGCACCAATCCAAGGCCTGATATTCCGACAAAGAATCAAGGTTTTGAAGGAATGTTTGGACACAGACCATGATACTATAATTAGGTCATGGGACCTGCTTTGTCTGGCCACTGTTATTGATCCAAGCTGTAGCAACCACCTGTGCATGGAGTACGTAGGCAGTATGGTTGATCCAAGGAGGACTCATGAGTATGCTTGGGACGAATATATCTTGGATTTGGCTATGAAAGAGGTCGGTAAGATCCGTAAGAAAAGAGATAAGCCACCGGTTCTTGAGGAGGGTTCTTCAAGTATGAATTCTGGATTTCAGGACCTTTTCGTTCTTGGGGTAAGTTATGCTACTTCGACTCTTAAATTTATATTCGCATGCTTTTTATTAGTGTTTTTTGTTTGTCTCACTTAGCTTGTTATTGTACCTTTTTGTCTACAGATTGTGTATATGGACCATCTACACTTCCCCCCTAATAAACATGTCATGAACTACTCCGTACCCAGAGTTTGCAATGTGACGAGCGATGATTTTGTATTCGCAGTTTCAAATGACCTGAATAATTTGATTCTCAACAACAAGACTATCCTTGGACGGCGTCCTGTAAGTCTTTTTTGAACATGATGTGCGTGTCTCTTTTCTTTCTGTAACTTTTTGTGCCATGTTTGTCATTTCTGCCTTTTTGTTTTGTTATACCTTTTTGTGTGCAGTTCCTCGAGTTATCCCAAACACCGTATGCACTTGGTGACCCTGAGCCTGGAGTACAACCTGAAGATCAGCCTGGAGTACAACCTGAAGATCATCATGTTGAAGTCAACCAATCGGCTTCGCTCAATGAATGGCTTGTGTTCCCTAGTAGCCAGGAAATGGAGGTATAAGATTTAGCATTTTCTTCATATGCTGCTGCATAATGCTTTTTTTTTTGCTACTTCATCTTTTCCAACTTGCTACTATAGCATTTTTTAAGTGCTACATTGGATGAACCTAGCTCAATGTAACTACATTTTTGTGCTGCATTACTGTTATATTGTAGCTGCATTAGGATTGACTAGTTGCTACTATAGCATTTCCAACTCGGTATTATAGTTTCATTTTAAGTTTTTACACTGCTAACTTTCCTTAGGTGCTGCATTACTGTTGAACACTTGCTTCTATAGGGTTTAACATGTCTTCGAGTTATCTAGGTTTTTGCTAAATGCATGATCTTAATAATTGCTTCTTTTTAACACAGGTTCCAGAACGCTTCAAGCATTTGCATGACAAGCATAAGGCTATTTTTGCCTCTGACTTTGATGCTGCAATGAAAAACTTTGCGGTTGGGGCAAAAAGAATGCACTCTCAACGGTTGTCTGCGCTGTTTAATGATGTTGATGCTGCCATGAAAGAAGCAGGTGTTGCTCCAAGTGTTGTGTTTTCTCCTGAGTCAGCAGCCTACAGAGGGAGTTGTCCCTAATGCTGACGGAGAGGTGGATGATATCAGGCTGGAAGAATCAGAGGATGATGACACTGATGATGAGGGTGACGAAGAAAAGGATGATGAACCCACTGTTCCAGCAACAGAAACCATTGTCCCCATAGTCCCCTTACACAGTGTTGCAGCAGATTTGCCTCAATCTGCTGTAATCACTGATGGAGGCGACATTGGTGAGCACCATATTGTTGATAGTCCTTCGAGGTTGCCGTTTGCAAATGATGAAGTGAGATGTGCAGCATGGACCAAGGGTATCGATGCTCCATCGATGGAACTTTTCGAAGAGGGCACAGATGATTATGAAATTTTTGTTGGGAATAAGTTGGATACCCCGGGTCGCACAACACCCACTCGCACATCCAATGATGCAGAAGTAGCAACTCCTACTGCTGATATTCCTTCTGCAGAGACTCCTCCTGATGAAGGTTTCTTTTTCTCTTTCCTTTTTTCTATGTAGGTTTTCATGGCAGCAATTAAAGGTTTTTTCTGTCTTATTACAAGTGACCTTTTCATTTTTTCTTTTTAGTGTCCGTCCCTACTTGTCCTGTTGTATTGGGAAAGGATGTACCAACTGTTGAGGTGGTTGATATTGTGACACCGAGTGAACCCAAGACAGCAGGTTCGTAGCATTTTCTGTTTTTTTCATTATTTTGTGTTGGTCATGTCTCAATTTTGTACTAGTAACATTCACTTCTTGCTTTTTTTTTATATTTTGTGATGCAGGTCCTATTTCCATTGAGTCAACAGATAAAGATGCTACTTCTGGTTTTCAAACTCATGAGAAGAAGAACAGGTACAAAAGGGCAGCAAAGTCGAATCTTACTCCTCCCAAAATGAAAAAGATTAAGGTCTCTCAAGATGCTGGTGACATGTACAACAAGTTTATTTGTCATGGTCGTAAATTCAAGAGGCAGCCGAAGAACTATGCAAAAGGTTAGTATTCTCGAATTTTCTTCCTTCTCTTTTATATAATCCAATTTCGTAGTATGTAGCTAATTTAGATTTCTTTGCTGCCACATAGTGAGTGTGCATTTGTCTTTTTGCTGCTTTGTAGATCTTAATGTCATCTCAGGTGGTGATTGCTTTTTGTTATGTTTATCTTATGCAGCAAAGAATTTGTGAGGATTGGACGCTACTTTTGTTCATACAAAAGTTTCTTTGAATCCCTCAAGCCGCGTCATTACCTTGACAATGAGGTGATGAATGTGTGGGTTGAGAAGTTCAACCGCGAAGCAAAGATTGTTGCTCAAAAAAATCCAAGGGAGAAAAAGAAGTATGCATTTACCCAGTTCATGGTGGTGAGTAGTACTTCCAAATCATTTTTGCTGTTCAGCCATTCTTGGTTTTCCAATGTGTCATTTATGTTTTTCTAGGACAAGCTTATTGTTGATCCAGCAGCATTTGACTTGGAAAGTAGCATGAAAGAGTTGAAGCTTGTGAACGCGAAGTTTAAGGTTTTAAAAGATGATCTTGTAAGATAATTGCTGTCAACTTACTTCCTATTTTTTGTTGAGCTTGGTTGCTTCTTTTTTTTATCCTTAATGTTGCATGTTTGTTTTGCTTGCAGTTGTACTTCCCTATTGTGAAAAATAGTCATTGGGTTGTTTGCTGCATCAACAGTATTTTAAAAAAATTTCACATATTTGATTCGATGCGATCATCAAAGGATACCAGCCTGTTGGAGCAATATGGATTGAATCTGGTTAGTTGTTACGCAGCAACATCCCAATTATTTCTGTTCTATTTTTTTGCCTTTAACTTCCTTTGCTATCATGCAACATAGAGTAATCTATCTCTTTTTTCTCCAGTTTGCTAATTTCAACACACTTGTTATTGAGTCCAAACTATCAACCTCAAACTTCAGTTTATTCACCCTGGACACTCCTGATCATCCGCAGCAAACTACTTTGTAAGTAAAGATTATAATCTTTTCTCTTAACCTTTCTGTGTTTTCTTCTTTTTTTCGTTCAATTATGGTTCATACAATGGTAGATCCATATATTTATCTTTTTTTTTCCCAGGTTCGACTGTGGATTCTTTTCGCAGCTTTTCATGGAAAATTTCGACGCAAAGGTCATGGCTCATTTTGACAACAATGCTATCCCTGACCACCGGAAGGCCATCGCAGCAAGTCTTATTGAAGCAAGGGACAATGGAGACGTTGCTGTAGAGTCTGTCATGGAGGAGGAGCTCATCAAGAAGAAGTGAAGAACTGGGAACTACTTATGTTGAGCACCAAGTTTAGGAGAAAAAACTTGTAAACAGATGTGCCTTTTGAATTTTTGTCATGTGAGCAACCTGAAAATTATGTGGTCTCACGTTTTCGAGAGGTGTATGATGTACTTCACAAGTTGTAGCGGGATAATGCACTCTCGATTCTTGTTTTGTCCATGTTTCTGTAGGATGATGTTTAAAATGCTGCTTATGTTTTGCTCAGACAATATATATAATATGTTTTCGTACCCGCGGATGTTTCTTTTTGGCAGAAATGCCTTCATGGCCTTTTTACATGGTCTATCCAGACATGTTCATGCCAATTTTTCAGTATTTTTCTTTGCTACTTAAGTGTTTTTTTCCTGCTTCATACTTACTGATTTTTTGCTACATTTGTACTGTCATTCCCTGTCTACATCTGAACTTACTGGACCAACATTCTAACATAAATATGCTCTTTCTGCTGCAAAATATAGCCACAATTTTAAAAAATAATTGCAGCATTACAATTACTTTTTCACGCTACACATGAAAATCTCGGTACCATGTGAAAAAAAGATGCATTTTCTCTGGCTTATCAATCATGAGGATGCAAATGACAGTGACATCTATGCTGCTAGCAAAGCAGCAGCATTTAAAAACTTACAAATGTCGCAATTACTTGTACTTGTTCCCAATCTAGTAACAATATATATGCCTTCACATGGAGCATTTCAACATAGTCCTATCTTAAATATATAGTACCATCTCTGATTATTACATGTATAATATTCTGTATATATTATAGTAGCATCTATAGCTTCAGTTCAACAGTAGCATCTCTCGTAGCCTTCAATTCCTTTGCGAGTACCATCAACTCACACTGATTCACAGCATGGCCTTCCTCATTGCAGAAAGGGCATTTTTTAACCCTGGCTTTTCTCTTTGGTTTTGGCTCCTTCTTCTTCTTTGGTTCCTCTGCCTTCTTCCGCCTCTTTTTATTTGCCTCGTCACGCAGCTCAATCAACGGTTTCTTCCTCTTCTCTTCTCTCGATGGGCGTCCTTTCGGCTTTACTCTTGCCGGGTTTCGCAGAGAATTGATATCTATTGTTCTAGTTTGCATGTCACAGAAGGCTTGTGGTGCTACATCAGTCGCTCCCGATTTTGTATAGGTGTATCAACATTTTCTGTCAACTTGCTGCTTACCAATCCTTGCTCTATTCATTGTAGCAACAACTTTCTTTGCTTCAGCGATCATGTCTGACACCATTGCATACGTGTCATCAGAAATACAAGCATCCGATGCAAGATCATTCATTTTTCTGCAAAGGGAGTTGTATTTCAGCGTGTTCGTTGCTGGAACACCGAACCGGACGCCGCTTGTTCCTGGGTCAGGTGCAGGTGTTGTTGTCACTTGCAGACCACCTTGGAAGCATGTACCTATCCGGTATTTGCTGCACATTAAGGAGAACCATTACCTCGACAATGTGCGGGCAAATGAGGCCACACATTTCAAATAGGTTGCATCCACACGTGTATGTTTGGTTATCGTGCTCAACTTCTACCCGATATGTCTTTACATCTAGGCCAGGGTTTGGTACCAGATCAAAACATAGGCCATCCACCTCTGCCCTTACCGCATAAAATCCTGTTGAGCGCCGCAAAATCTTCTCGAAACTGTCAAAGACATCCCTGGTGTAGAATTGTAGCCCCTGCCTTTCAATTCTCCACCGCAATAAAAAGGTTGCTGCATTAGTACTTTCAAGTTGCTACAAACAATGATGATTACATGCTACAACAGGTATTATGAAGTGCTTCAATGACTAGCAGAATTACTAACCTCCCCCATAGTGATGCCGTTGTTGTTTCCATTACAAAACCAGAGTTGTCCTCCCGGTCCAAAGATCGTACTACGACACGGTTAAATCGCTGGACAAAGTTGAAAACTGAATCTCCTGGACGAACCAAGGTTTTGAAGTATGAGTTCAGCCCTTCTGATCTTCCGGTTGTACTTGTGAATGGAAAGAAATTGTGCCTGAAATACACCGGTGCCCATGTTTTCCTGCAGCCCCACATGTTTTCAAGGTGTGTATTATCAGTCATATCATGGACTTGCAAGATGTGTCGCCAAAGCAGATTTCAAACTCCTCTACCGTGTCGGTACCGTAAATGCACGAGTAGAATGCATCCGCAAATGGATGACCATCCACTAGTTTTGGACCAAGTTTTCTTCTCGCTAAGTTCACCACGTGGTAAAAGCAGCATCTGTGGATTGTTTTCGGGAATATCTTCGATATGGATGTACGCATTGCTTGATCCTGGTCTGTCATTATGTGATCAGGAGCCAAGTTATCCATTGCAATCATCCACCTCTCAAAAACCCATCTGAATGTTTCGATTGTTTCATCAGGTAGCAGAGCACATCCCAAGACAATGGTGTGCGTGTGGTTATTTATTCCTACAATTGGAGCGAAAGGCATGTTGTACCTGTTTGTGCAAAATGTCGTGTCAAAAAACACGCAGTCCTTGTACTTGTGGTACAATGATCTGGTCCTTCCATCAACCCAAAAGAGCGCTCTCACTGCATTGTTCTTGTCGAGTTGAGTTGCATAAAAGAAACCTGGGCTCTCTGCTTGTCTTCTCTCAAAATACTCAACTGTCAAATTCATGTCTCTCAGTGTCACTTCCTCTCGCAGCATTGTTCTTATGTTCGATATATCCCTCTTAACATAACCAAGCCCTCTCAGGTCACCACCATGCACATCTGCAAGTGCACCCATGATTTTTGCTGTACTAATATTCTGGTTGTGTAATGTCTGCAAGAATCGAAAATCTTCTTCAGAACCTTTCTATGCGATCTATAGTACCTTCTCCTTCCAGCCTGCGACACCATTGGGTGCGTGTGTGCAGCTTCAAAAACATCCTTTGTCCAAGAACTGTTTCTTTTACCAACAAGCATGCGTGCTTTGCAATCATGACGTAGCACCTTGTTTCACGCCTAGAATCTCTCACATCCATCTCGCTCCACTGCTTGCTTGCCCTTAGATTTTTGTGCACTAGAGCTAAACATATCAACTGTTGTATCAAAACCTTTCGCCGCAACCCCGTGACATTCTTCCCCGACTTTTGTGCTTCAACTATAGGTTTCCCTGCATGAACACATGCAAAGACCCCGCTCGCCGGTGTATCCTTTTGCGCCCTCGTGCTTGGCTGTATTTCGTATTTGATATGTGAATACCGAATCCCATCTTGAATGCATACCGATTGTACACCTCCTTTGCAACTTCAAGGTCATCGAATATCATGCCAACATAAGGTACAACAGCTGCGATGATATTTCTTCCGCATTTTCTTCCGCTGCAATAGAAGCATTCCCACCGGTTGCGCTACCTGGTCCAGGTACAAAATTCTCCGTAGCAGTGGGTTCTTCAAAGCACATGTGTAGTATCATTCGTATCATTGTTCAGATGGAAACCACCAAAGATGTCAGTCTGCGACAAAACCCCTGTAATTGTGACATTTGAATCAGCTACCAAACATTTTTTGAACTTGTTTTGGTACATATCATTTGCTGTTTTTTTGTTAGCAAAAATGCAGCCGATAGCAACTTAATTAACACAGTAGCAACTTAATTCACACAAAGAGCAACTAGTTCATACACAACATTTTCCTGCAAAGCACAACATGCAGACATGCATCAACTTAATTCGGCTAAACTATTTCAAATTCATTACATCCTCTTTTGCTTATTTTCAAGTGAAGTGACACTGGATTCCATTTGCATCACCATAACAATGTAGCAAAATAATTCATCTACAATTGTTAGTATCAAAAAACTACCAACACAAGTCTACAAAGACAAAGCACAAAAAATACTCACTGATTGTGCAGGATCTTCAATCTCTGGGTTCTGGGTGAAAAACGCAGGAGGATTGTTGTAGGGGCCCCGATTTGGTTGCAGCATAGGATCACCGGAGCCGAAGCTCGCCGGATCTGACGTTTGCCGTCGCCGTGGACCTGGATTCGAGCTCGAGCTTGAGGCACCTTGCGCGGAACGATGCTGCTGATGAGGGTATTCTCCGTTGGGGTAGAGCACAGATCGGAGGAGATGCGCCATCTTCGGCCGCCGCCGACAGCAGCTGTTACCGACGCCGCCACCCGCGATGTGGTGGAGGTCGCCGTGCCGCCGTGCGGAGCGTCGAGTTCGTCCCGATCCGCGTCTGATTCGTATTTTGCTGCATTTGAACTTTTTTGCGGAAAACGCTGCGTTTCCCCCGGGGGAACGCACGTTTCGTCGTCCGCCTCCAACGCCGTTGGATCTCTTTAGATCGCGCGGTCTATGTAGCGCCACGTGTCTCGGTTGGCGTGCGCGGTGTGTGCGCGTTGCTGCAAGGTTCCGACCGCACCCCCGCAATCATTTCGCTCGCGTCGGGTCGCTCGCTCTCCACGCTCTCGCTCTCGGCGACGGCAGCGTCGCAGGCGAATCGAGCGCCGCCGCCGCTACTCCGTCTCGCTGCCGACGAAATCGAGCGCCGCCAGCCCCAGCGTGTACGTCTCCTTCTCCCGGACCTCCGTTCTCTTCTCCTTCTTCTCCAGGATCGACCTCTCCCTCTTTGCTGCTACCACCGAGCCAAACCCTAGCTCCGCTTTTTGTGTGCAGGAGATCTCCGCCGGTGAGTGCTGCTAACGAGAGCTAGTTCGTCTGGATCTACGACTCCTCCGCCTCCTTTCCTCAAGGTGGCTATCCTTTTCCCCCTGCAGACTGCAGTAGCCTGTGCCATGTTTTTTTTCCGCGCCCTCATCCTGCTGTTGGTTTTGATTGATGTAGATCTCGACAAGGAGTATCTATCGACAAGTAGCTTAACCTGTGCTCGTATAATGGAGGTGAGGGTTCTTGACTAATACGTGCAATTGCTTCAATTGCAGCAATTTTTCATATATGTGTGTATGCTGTTATTAGTGTTGTTGGTGAGATTTTTACTTCAATTTGTACACATGGGTACAAATTTGCTACATGCAATTGCTTCTATATGTAGTTCCACTATTATTTTCGTTTTGGGAATTAAGTAGTTTAGGGTTCAATTTGCAGCAATTTTATGTCCATATGCGATAATTACTAGCATTGATGAGTTTTCCTCCTTCTTGTTTGTATTTTATATGTGTTTGGTAGTTCCCGTAATGTTGTTCATTTTCAGTAATTTTGTAGATGGGTAGTTAATTTTGTTTTTGTTTCAATTGCAGCAACATACATTTGTGAGCATTTCTAGGGTAATGCTGATGTGTGTGCTTATTTCATAATGTTTTGTAATAGGCTGGGCAGAATGTCAAGTGGTCTTCGAAGAACCGCTTTGCCGCAAAGAGGCTGCGAACTATTGCTGCTGGACTTACTCGGAACGAAAAGAGAAGTGATCGAAGCAAATAGCGCATTCGTGAGCCTTGCTGAACATAGCTCCTTTCATCATCCCCAATGAATTGATCGACTATGTTGCTCAAAGCATACAACCCCGAGTCTGCGTGAGTTCAAGGTTGGGAAGAAGAGGATTTTGTTCACAAAGGATATGATCACGAAGGTGTTTGGCATACGCTCTGGACCAAGGCCCGTTGTTCTTCTGAAGAGGAGCGAGAACCATGCGCTGCGTGATGTTTACAGGGGCACCAATCCAAGGCCTGATATTCCGACAGCAATCAAGGTTTTGAAGGAATGTTTGGACACAGACCATGATACTATAATTAGGTCATGGGACCTGCTTTGTCTGGCCACTGTTATTGATCCAAGCTGTAGCAACCACCTGTGCATGGAGTACGTAGGCAGTATGGTTGATCCAAGGAGGACTCATGAGTATGCTTGGGACGAATATATCTTGGATTTGGCTATGAAAGAGGTCAGTAAGATCCAGAAGAAAAGAGATAAGCCACTGGTTCTTGAGGAGGGTTCTTCGAAGTATGAATTCTGGATTTCGTGACCTTTTCGTTCTTGGGGTAAGTTACTGCTACTTCTGACTCTTAAATTTATATTCTGCATGCTTTTTATTAGTGTTTTTTGTTTGTCTCACTTAGCTTGTTATTGTACCTTTTTTGTCTACAGATTGTGTATATGGACCATCTACACTTCCCCCCTAATAAACATGTCATGAACTACTCCGTACCCAGAGTTTGCAATGTGACGAGCGATGATTTTGTATTCGCAGTTTCAAATGACCTGAATAATTTGATTCTCAACAACAAGACTATCCTTGGACGGCGTCCTGTAAGTCTTTTTTGAACATGATGTGCGTGTCTCTTTTCTTTCTGTAACTTTTTGTGCCATGTTTGTCATTTCTGCCTTTTTGTTTTGTTATACCTTTTTGTGTGCGATTCTCGAGTTATCCCAAACACCGTATGCACTTGGTGACCCTGAGCCTGGAGTACAACCTGAAGATCAGCCTGGAGTACAACCTGAAGATCATCATGTTGAAGTCAACCAATCGGCTTCGCTCAATGAATGGCTTGTGTTCCCTAGTAGCCAGGAAATGGAGGTATAAGATTTAGCATTTTCTTCATATGCTGCTGCATAATGCTTTTTTTTTTGCTACTTCATCTTTTCCAACTTGCTACTATAGCATTTTTTAAGTGCTACATTGGATGAACCTAGCTCAATGTAACTACATTTTTGTGCTGCATTACTGTTATATTGTAGCTGCATTAGGATTGACTAGTTGCTACTATAGCATTTCCAACTCGGTATTATAGTTTCATTTTAAGTTTTTACACTGCTAACTTTCCTTAGGTGCTGCATTACTGTTGAACACTTGCTTCTATAGGGTTTAACATGTCTTCGAGTTATCTAGGTTTTTGCTAAATGCATGATCTTAATAATTGCTTCTTTTTAACACAGGTTCCAGAACGCTTCAAGCATTTGCATGACAAGCATAAGGCTATTTTTGCCTCTGACTTTGATGCTGCAATGAAAAACTTTGCGGTTGGGGCAAAAAGAATGCACTCTCAACGGTTGTCTGCGCTGTTTAATGATGTTGATGCTGCCATGAAAGAAGCAGGTGTTGCTCCAAGTGTTGTGTTTTCTCCGGAGCTGCAGCCTACGAGAGGAGTTGTCCCTAATGCTGACGGAGAGGTGGATGATATCAGGCTGGAAGAATCGAGAGGATGATGACACCGATGATGAGGGTGACGAAGAAAAGGATGATGAACCCACTGTTCCAAAGAATAAACCATTGTCCCCATAGTCCCCTTACACGTTGTTGCAAAGCAGATTTGCCTCAATCTGCTGTAATCACTGATGGAGGCGACATTGGTGAGCACCATATTGTTGATAGTCCTTCGAGGTTGCCGTTTGCAAATGATGAAGTGAGATGTGCAGCATGGACCAAGGGTATCGATGCTCCATCGATGGAACTTTTCGAAGAGGGCACAGATGATTATGAAATTTTTGTTGGGAATAAGTTGGATACCCCGGGTCGCACAACACCCACTCGCACATCCAATGATGCAGAAGTAGCAACTCCTACTGCTGATATTCCTTCTGCAGAGACTCCTCCTGATGAAGGTTTCTTTTTCTCTTTCCTTTTTTCTATGTAGGTTTTCATGGCAGCAATTAAAGGTTTTTTCTGTCTTATTACAAGTGACCTTTTCATTTTTTCTTTTTAGTGTCCGTCCCTACTTGTCCTGTTGTATTGGGAAAGGATGTACCAACTGTTGAGGTGGTTGATATTGTGACACCGAGTGAACCCAAGACAGCAGGTTCGTAGCATTTTCTGTTTTTTTCATTATTTTGTGTTGGTCATGTCTCAATTTTGTACTAGTAACATTCACTTCTTGCTTTTTTTTTATATTTTGTGATGCAGGTCCTATTTCCATTGAGTCACAGATAAAGATGCTACTTCTGGTTTTCAAACTCATGAGAAGAAGAACAGTACAAAAGGGCAAAGCAAAGTCGAATCTTACTCCTCCCAAAATGAAAAAGATTAAGGTCTCTCAAGATGCTGGTGACATGTACAACAAGTTTATTTGTCATGGTCGTAAATTCAAGAGGCAGCCGAAGAACTATGCAAAGGTTAGTATTCTCGAATTTTCTTCCTTCTCTTTTTATATAATCCAATTTCGTAGTATGTAGCTAATTTAGATTTCTTTGCTGCCACATAGTGAGTGCTGCATTTGTCTTTTTTTGCTGCTTTGTAGATCTTAATGTCATCTCAGGTGGTGATTGCTTTTTGTTATGTTTATCTTATGCAGCAAAGAATTTGTGAGGATTGGACGCTACTTTTGTTCATACAAAAGTTTCTTTGAATCCCTCAAGCCGCGTCATTACCTTGACAATGAGGTGATGAATGTGTGGGTTGAGAAGTTCAACCGCGAAGCAAAGATTGTTGCTCAAAAAATCCAAGGGAGAAAAAGAAGTATGCATTTACAGTTCATGGTGGTGAGTAGTACTTCCAAATCATTTTTGTCTGTTCAGCCATTCTTGGTTTTCCAATGTGTCATTTATGTTTTTCTAGGACAAGCTTATTGTTGATCCAGCAAGATTTGACTTGGAAAGTAGCATGAAAGAGTTGAAGCTTGTGAACGCTAAGTTTAAGGTTTTAAAAGATGATCTTGTAAGATAATTCTGTCAACTTACTTCCTATTTTTTGTTGAGCTTGGTTGCTTCTTTTTTTTATCCTTAATGTTGCATGTTTGTTTTGCTTGCAGTTGTACTTCCCTATTGTGAAAAATAGTCATTGGGTTGTTTGCTGCATCAACAGTATTTTAAAAAAATTTCACATATTTGATTCGATGCGATCATCAAAGGATACCAGCCTGTTGGAGCAATATGGATTGAATCGTTAGTTGTTACGCAGCAACATCCCAATTATTTCTGTTCTATTTTTTTGCCTTTAACTTCCTTTGCTATCATGCAACATAGAGTAATCTATCTCTTTTTTCTCCAGTTTGCTAATTTCAACACACTTGTTATTGAGTCCAAACTATCAACCTCAAACTTCAGTTTATTCACCCTGGACACTCCTGATCATCCGCAGCAAACTACTTTGTAAGTAAAGATTATAATCTTTTCTCTTAACCTTTCGTGTTTTCTTCTTTTTTTCGTTCAATTATGGTTCATACAATGGTAGATCCATATATTTATCTTTTTTTTCCTGTGTTCGATCGTGGATTCTTTTCGCAGCTTTTCATGGAAAATTTCGACGCAAAGGTCATGGCTCATTTTGACAACAATGCTATCCCCGACCACCGGAAGGCCATCGCAGCAAGTCTTATTGAAGCAAGGGACAATGGAGACGTTGTCGTAGAGTCTGTCATGGAGGAGGAGCTCATCAAGAAGAAGTGAAGAACTGGAACTACTTATGTTGAGCACCAAGTTTAGGAGAAAAAACTTGTAAACAGATGTGCCTTTTGAATTTTTGTCATGTGAGCAACCTGAAAATTATGTGGTCTCACGTTTTCGAGAGGTGTATGATGTACTTCACAAGTTGTAGCGGGATAATGCACTCTCGATTCTTGTTTTGTCCATGTTTCTGTAGGATGATGTTTAAAATGCTGCTTATGTTTTGCTCAGTACAATATATATAATATGTTTTCGTACCCATGATGTTTCTTTTTGGCGTAAATGCCTTCATGGCCTTTTTACATGGTCTATCCAGACATGTTCATGCCAATTTTTCAGTATTTTTCTTTGCTACTTAAGTGTTTTTTTCCTCGCTTCATACTTACTGATTTTTTGCTACATTTGTAATTGTCATTCCCTGTCTACATCTGAACTTACCGACCAACATTCTAACATAAATATGCTCTTTCTGCTGCAAAATATAGCCACAATTTTAAAAATAATTGCAGCATTACAATTACTTTTTCACGCTACACATGAAAATCTCGGTACCATGTGAAAAAAAGATGCATTTTCTGGCTTATCAATCATGAGGATGCAAATGACAAGGACATCTATGCTGCTAGCAAAGCAAAGCAGCATTTAAAAACTTACAAATGTCGCAATTACTTGTACTTGTTCCCAATCTAGTAACAATATATATGCCTTCACATGGAGCATTTCAACATAGTCCTATCTTAAATATATAGTACCATCTCTGATTATTACATGTATAATATTCTGTATATATTATAGTAGCATCTATAGCTTCAGTTCAACAAGCGCATCTCTCGTAGCCTTCAATTCCTTTGCGAGTACCATCAACTCACACCGATTCACGCATGGCCTTCCTCATTGCGTAAAGGGCATTTTTTAACCCCGGCTTTTCTCTTTGGTTTTGGCTCCTTCTTCTTCTTTGGTTCCTCCGCCTTCTTCCGCCTCTTTTTATTTGCCTCGTCACGCAGCTCAATCAACGGTTTCTTCCTCTTCTCTTTCTCTGATGGGCGTCCTTTCGGCTTTACTCTTGCTGGGTTTCGCAGAGAATTGATATCTATTGTTCTAGTTTGCATGTCACAGAAGGCTTGTGGTGCTACATCGTGCTGCTCCCGATTTTGTATAGGTGTATCAACATTTTCGGTGTCAACTTGCTGCTTACCAATCCTTGCTCTATTCATTGTAGCAACAACTTTCTTTGCTTCAGCGATCATGTCTGACACCATTGCATACGTGTCATCAGAAATACAAGCATCCGATGCAAGATCATTCATTTTTCTGCAAAGGGAGTTGTATTTCAGCGTGTTCGTTGCTGGAACACCGAACCGGACGCCGCTTGTTCCTGGGTCAGGTGCAGGTGTTGTTGCTGCTGCAGACCACCTTGGAAGCATGTACCTATCCGGTATTTGCTGCACATTAAGGAGAACCATTACCCTGACAATGTGCGGGCAAATGAGGCCACACATTTCAAATAGGTTGCATCCACACGTGTATGTTTGGTTATCAGGCTCAACTTCTACCCGATATGTCTTTACATCTAGGCCAGGGTTTGGTACCAGATCAAAACATAGGCCATCCACCTCTGCCCTTACCGCATAAAATCCTGTTGAGCGCCGCAAAATCTTCTCGAAACCCGTCAAAGACATCCCCGGTGTAGAATTGTAGCCCCCGCCTTTCAATTCTCCACTGCAATAAAAAGGTTGCCGCATTAGTACTTTCAAGTTGCTACAAACAATGATGATTACATGCTACAATGTATTATGAAGTGCTTCAATGACTAGCAGAATTACTAACCTCCCCCATAGTGATGTCATTGTTGTTTCCATTACAAAACCAGAGTTGTCCTCCCGGTCCGAAGATCGAGACTCGACACGGTTAAATGCTTCGGACAAAGTTGAAAACTGAATCTCCTGGACGAACCAAGGTTTTGAAGTATGAGTTCAGCCCTTCTGATCTTCCGGTTGTACTTGTGAATGGAAAGAAATTGTGCCTGAAATACACCGGTGCCCATGTTTTCCTGCAGCCCCACATGTTTTCAAGGTGTGTATTATCAGTCATATCATGGACTTGCGCATGTGCTGCAAGAGATTTCAAACTCCTCTCTTGTGTCGGTACCGTAAATGCACGAGTAGAATGCATCCGCAAATGGATGACCATCCACTAGTTTTGGACCAAGTTTTCTTCTCGCTAAGTTCACCACGTGGTAAAAGCAGATCTGTGGATTGTTTTCGGGAATATCTTCGATATGGATGTACGCATTGCTTGATCCTGGTCTGTCATTATGTGATCAGGAGCCAAGTTATCCATTGCAATCATCCACCTCTCAAAAACCCATCTGAATGTTTCGATTGTTTCATCAGGTAGCAGAGCACATCCCAAGACAATGGTGTGCGTGTGGTTATTTATTCCTACAATTGGAGCGAAAGGCATGTTGTACCTGTTTGTGCAAAATGTCGTGTCAAAAAACACGCAAATCCTTGTACTTGTGGTACAATGATCTGGTCCTTCCATCAACCCAAAAGAGCGCTCTCACCGCATTGTTCTTGTCGAGTTGAGTTGCATAAAAGAAACCCGGGCTCTCTCGCTTGTCTTCTCTCAAAATACTCAACTGTCAAATTCATGTCTCTCAGTGTCACTTCCTCTCGCAAAGCATTGTTCTTATGTTCGATATATCCCTCTTAACATAACCAAGCCCTCTCGTGTCACCACCATGCACATCTGCAAGTGCACCCATGATTTTTTTGTACTAATATTCTCGTTGTGTAATGTCTCGCAAAGAATCGAAAATCTTCTTCAGAACCTTTCTATGCGATCTATAGTACCTTCTCCTTCCAGCCTGCGACACCATTGGGTGCGTGTGTGCAGCTTCAAAACTGTCACCGTCCAAGAACTGTTTCTTTTACCAACAAGCATGCGTGCTTTGCAATCATGACGTAGCACCTTGTTTCGCCGCCTAGAATCTCTCACATCCATCTGCTCCACTGCTTGCTTGCCCTTAGATTTTTGTGCACTAGAGCTAAACATATCAATCGTTGTATCAAAACCTTTCGCCGCAACCCCGTGACATTCTTCCCCGACTTTTGTGCTTCAACTATAGGTTTCCCAATGAACACATGCAAAGACCCTGCTCGGTGTATCCTTTTGCGCCCTCGTGCTTGGCTGTATTTCGTATTTGATATGTGAATACCGAATCCCATCTTGAATGCATACCGATTGTACACCTCCTTTGCAACTTCAAGGTCATCGAATATCATGCCAACATAAGGTACAACAGTTGCGATGATATTTCTTCGCATTTTCTTCACGCAATAGAAGCATTCCCATCGGTTGCGCTACCTGGTCCAGGTACAAAATTCTCCGTAGAGTGGGTTCTTCAAAGACATGTGTAGTATCATTCGTATCATTGTTCAGATGGAAACCACCAAAGATGCTGTCTGCGACAAAACCCTGTAATTGTGACATTTGAATCAGCTACCAAACATTTTTTGTACTTGTTTTGGTACATATCATTTGCTGTTTTTTTGTTAGCAAAAAATGCAGCCAGTAGCAACTTAATTAACACAGTAGCAACTTAATTCACACAAAGTAGCAACTAGTTCATACACAACATTTTCCTGCAAAGACAACATGCGACGCATCAACTTAATTCGGCGTAAACTATTTCAAATTCATTACATCCTCTTTTGCTTTTTTTCAAGTGAAGTGACACTGGATTCCATTTGCATCACCATAACAATGTAGCAAAATAATTCATCTTCAATTGGTAGTAGCAAAAAACTTCCAACACAAGTCTACAGCAGCAAAGCACAAAAAATACTCACTGATTGTGCAGGATCTTCAATCTCTGGGTTCTGGGTGAAAAACGCAGGAGGATTGTTGTAGGGGCCCCGATTTGGTTGCAGCATAGGATCACCGGAGCCGAAGCTCGCCGGATCTGACGTTTGCCGTCGCCGTGGACCTGGATTCGAGCTCGAGCTTGAGGCACCTTGCGCGGAACGATGTCATTGCGATGAGGGTATTCTCCGTTGGGGTAGAGCACAGATCGGAGGAGATGCGCCATCTTCGGCCGCCGCCGACAGCAGCTGTTACCGACGCCGCCACCCGCGATGTGGTGGAGGTCGCCGTGCCGCCGTGCGGAGCGTCGAGTTCGTCCCGATCCGCGTCTGATTCGTATTTTGCTGCATTTGAACTTTTTTGCTGCGTTCGGACGGTCATGGAAGCAAAAGCGGGAAAGGTGGTTCTGAGGGGATCATCTGACGGTCGACGTTGGTTTGATCGTACGGTGGTCGACCCGGGGGATCGGTGGGTTTGATCCCCCGGGGGACGCTCAGCGCTGTCCATCAGCAAATAAAAACTTGGAGATTCTGCGGAGAAAAATCTGGACTAGAGACAGGAGACAGCGATACGGGTCAATCTTTTTGGGCCGTAGGGCAAGCAGCCTCCACACGCCTAGCGGCGACCTCTTTAAATCCCGTCCGTTCATGTACGACCGGGAGGGCATCCTCGGAAGCCCTCACCCTCACCCTCACACCCCCCAACCCCACCCCACCCATGGCCGCCGCCACCGCCGCCGCCCCGACCACCACGCCCTCCTCCCGCCTTCTCCTCCACCCCCGCGCCGCCGCCACGCCATCCCCCACCTACCACCACCTCCTCAGGCGCCACGCCACCCCCTCGCCCCTCCCGCTGCGCCACCGCGCCGCACCGGTGCGCGCCTGGCCTGACAGCGTCACGCCCTTCAACTTCGGCGACGACGACGATGGCGGCGACGACCACCCGCGCGAGGAGTGCGGCGTCTTCGGCGTCGTCGGCGACCCGGAGGCCTCATCCCTCTGCTACCTGGGCCTGCAGAAGCTGCAGCACCGCGGGGAGGAGGGCGCCGGCATCTGCGCCGCCGGGGACGACGGCGAGCTCAAGTCCGTCACGGGCCTCGGCCTCGTGGGCGACGTCTTCCGCGACAAGTCCCGCCTCGAGAGCCTCCCGGGCCAGGCCGCCATCGGCCACGTCCGCTACTCCACCTCCGGGCCCGGGGGGCCCAACCTCAAGAACGTGCAGCCCTTCCTCGCCGGCTACCGCTTCGGGCAGCTCGCCGTCGCGCACAACGGGAACCTCGTCAACTACACGGCCCTGCGCACCAAGCTCGAGACGCAGGGCTCCATCTTCAACAACTCGTCCGACACGGAGGTCATCCTGCACCTCATCGCCACCTCGCTCTCGCGCCCGCTGCTCGCGCGGATCTGCGACGCCTGCGAGCGCCTCGCCGGCGCATACTCGCTGCTCTTCCTCACCGCCGACAAGCTCTTCGCCGTGCGCGACCCCTTCGGCTTCCGCCCGCTCGTCATGGGCCGCCGCCCCAACGGCGCCGTCGTCTTCTCCTCCGAGACCTGCGCGCTCGACCTCATCGACGCCGTCTACGACCGCGAGGTGGCGCCCGGGGAGGTGATCGTCGTCGACCGCAGGGACATGTCCGTCTCCTCGGCCTGCCTCGTCCCGCACCGCCCGCGCAAGTCGTGCGTCTTCGAGCACATCTACTTCGCCCTGCCCAACTCCATCGTCTTCGGCCACGCCGTCCACGAGCGCCGCACAGCCTACGGCCGCGCGCTCGCCGAGGAGTCGCCCGCACCCACCGCCGACGTCGTCATCCCTGTCCCTGATTCCGGATTCTACGCCGCGCTCGGCTTCGCGCAGGCGTCGGGGCTCGAGTTCCAGCAGGGCCTCATCCGGTCCCACTACACCGGCCGCAGCTTCATCCAGCCCACGCAGGCCATCCGCGACCTCGCCGTCAAGCTCAAGCTCGCGCCCGTGCGCGGCGTCATCGAGGGCAAGAGCGTGGTCGTCGTCGACGACTCGATCGTGCGCGGCACCACCTCCAGCAAGATCGTGCGCCTGCTCCGCGACGCCGGAGCGCGCGAGGTGCACATGCGCATCTCCAGTCCCCCGGTCGTCGGCCGGTGCCACTACGGCATCGACACGCCCAGTGAGGGCGAGCTGATATCGAACAAGTTGGACATTGAGGGCGTGCGCAAGATGATCGGATGCGACTCGCTCGGATTCCTCTCCATCGACAAGCTGCACAGCATCTACGGCGAAGAGGCCAATGAGCTCTGCGACGCATGCTTTACGCGCAACTACCCGGTGCCGCTCCCTGAGCCGGTGCCGGAGCTAGTGTCGTCTTTCGAAGACTGACAGGCTGAAGTCGCTCTATTATGCTCTGCATCCTTTACAATACTAGGATTTTTAGCTTAATTGTGGGCATGGCGAATTGTGTGGTGGCAAATGCATTCATCATCTGAATTTTTGCAGGTCTTATTAAGTTTGTGTCAGTGAGCGATAGTTTTTCGTGGCCCCTCAATTGAGATTTCAAAACCCTTTTCTTGAGTTTATCATCAATTTATATAAAAGAAAGGTTGGCGACTTAGGGATTTTCTTTCTCTTCATTGTAAAGAGTTGCTTGACTGAATTCCTAGTGAATGCATTTTGCGAGCTCCTACCGTCGAATCAAATACAGACAGACATCTGTCGAATTGCCAACATATATCTCAATACTAAGAAAAGACTATTACAGGCAACAACCATCAGGAGACATGATAGTCGGCATTTTAGCCGTTTTTGTGTGAGTGATTAGGTTGTTGTTACGTCTTACGTTAGTGAATGGAGGGAGAAGATAACATACAGGTCTTAGATTTGAACTATTGAGTATCCATCTTAAGGTGACCAAATGATGCAGCTAATGCTAGAAAAAACACAAGCCCTAACGTGACCAAATGATGCAATTAAGTCTAGAAAAAGCATAAGCACTTGACCAAACAAATACAAAGACTGCAAGTGGTATAAAAAGTTACCGGACTGAATTCCTAATGAAGTGCGTTTTGCGAGCCCGTGTTGAACCGAATCCTGACGTACATCTGCCAAAGTTCCAATATATATCTACATCTGCGAAGCCAAGCAGAAATTCATGGGGGGCTCATTTCCTCTCTGGTTTTCTCTCTCTTCCCTCCTTTCTGTTGAGAGTCCCCCACGTGAAACCAGCGCCCCTCCTCTTCTCCTCCGGCGGCTGCGCCGCTCGGAGTGGGGATGGGAGGGGACGCTGGGCCTCTCTTGTACAGGGTAGTTGTAGGTTTGCTTTTAGCTTGCAGGTTGCCTCTTTGGCGTTTGGCCTTGTGCCGTTGTATCGGAGACTCCTCTTGCCGCACGCGGGCAGCGACGAGAGGTCGCCGGCGTGTTCTTCTGGCTCTCGTCCATGGTGGAGGAAGCAAGAGGGATACGGATCTGGCGGAAGCTTCCTGAATAAGCCCGCTCTGAATCGTGGCGATTTGGAGATTTCAATTCCTTCTCTTGCCCGTCTTGGTGGCGGTGGGGATGAGGAGTTGGATTCTTTTCCAGATTTGCCTCGATCTATAGTTCCAGAGGGAGAAGCTGAAGCTGCGGGTACGTTCTGGAGTTCATCCCCAGCGGCGCTGATGTCAAGCCGCTGGCTTTTCTGGCCGGCAAGGCGGCCACTCCAACCTCTGGCGTCGCCTCTTCTGCTGCTCCTCAACGATCGGCGTCATGGTGATCATAACCTCCAGGCCTGTTGGCCGATTCGGAGGCCCTTGTACTTCAACGTGGCTTCCATCGCCCGCTCCATCCCAAGTGGTTTCGTCCCCGGTGATCTTGTGGGTGGCCACGATCTGAAGTTTGGATGCAAGCTCGGTGGAGAAGAAGGACGTGATTGCATTTTATCTTTTCTCCTGAGGGTCCTTTTTAGAAATCTTGGGAACTATGCTGTAATTTCTTTTATTTCTGAGCTCCTCTATGTATTTTGTACTCCCACCGCTGATAGTTAATGCAGTTTCAGGGCCCTTCTAGGGGACAGAGATCAGGTGACATGCCTATGGCATGTCACCGATGAACAGTGCCGTAACATGCACTCCAGGCCGTTGGATCGAAAATGAGTAGACAAGATCAAGCACTGTAGCGACGACTGTAGAGGACCCCTGTAGCAGATGTACTGTAGCGACGCACTGTAGATTTGTCCCTGTAGCGGTGCACTGTAGATTGTTCCTGTAGCGGCTACTGTTCATGTTCATCTGGCCATCCATTTTCAATCCAACGATTAGAACATGGTTGCATGTCACAGCACTGTTCATCGGTGACATGCCTATTGCATGTCACCTGATCTCTGTCCCCTTCTAGGGCCTTCCCTTGTTCAAAAAAAAAAGCAGAAATTCATGTGTATGTGGTAGTGCACTGGTAGTCTGGACCTTGCACGTGTCAGTCAACTATGTAACATCATAGAGGTTGTTGTGTCGTCAGGCAGTGTTCCTTGCTTCCACAATCCACATTCAGTTATCTACTAGTGTCCACTTTCCCCTCGCTCTCGCCCAAGCTAGGGTTTGAGAATCGCTCCCAAGGTTTCGAGGCCTCTCCCTTCTTGTCCGGCTGCTCTGCCAGCCGAGTGGGCGGGGTCTTCAGTAGCTTTTGGAGCTTGTGCTCCCTGCGGCCGTTCCCAAGCGAAGACATTGTTGGATAATTAGGCACAATTTCCATGATTAATTTCAGAATATAAAACATGATGGCAGCAACTAGTAACATGTGAAACTCAAACATACTAGATGCATTAATCACCATGAGTAGCAGCAGCGGAAACGGTAAAGCATCCATCGCTAAACAGATCGAGATATGTCGCACGTATCGATCTGGTGGAGATGGCGGTGGAGGTGTAGCAGACGATGTCGCGGCAGTAACGTTGTTGATGACAACGTTGTTGACGACGGGGACGACGGGTCGAAGTAGACGGCGTTGAAGACGACGGTAGGTAGCACCACCCGACTTTGACGGAAGGCGACCCGTGATGAAGAGCTTGAGCAGTCGCGCAGAGCGCTTCCCAAAAACCTAATTCGCCCTCTCCCGTACAGGATCGCAAGGACGAGTGGTTCCGGAGACCTGCTCTCCCGTTCACCGATGCACGTCGGCGAGCGGGATGGAGTAGGCTACGATGGCGGCGCAAGCAGAGAGAGGTGGAAACCCTAACTCGTATATTAGATATATTTCTGCGGTAGCCGGGCAGGAGATTATATAGGCTCGGGAAACCCTAGGCAACGTGGGCCACACCCACGTCGCACGAACGTTTCGAGTCGGTTACAGATAGCCCACGATCCGGGAGCGACCCGAACCGACTAACTGCGTTCGTTTTCCTGAGCTGCAAAAAGTAAGGAAAGTCTCGGCTCGAGGCTCAATCCACTCACCACGAGCGCGGCGCGCGTGTCGTGTCGAGTCGAGTCGAGTCGAGTCGAGACGAGCGAGCGAGGAGGAGGAGGAGCGCGCGCGTGTAGCACTCCTATTCTCACTCACTTACTAGTGGTGGAACAACCTACCTTATAAGGTGGTCTAACTTCCTCCCAACTTTCCATGTGGGACTAAACTTCCCACCTCTTGCCACTCCCTAGTGAGCTGCCACCAACTTGGGCTCAAACTCACAAGGCTGCCACTATGTGGGCTTTGAGATTTATAGGAAAAACTGAAATCTAATTTGGGCCACTAAAAATGAGCCCAATATTTCAACAATCCCCCACCAGATCTCAAATCGCCATTTAGAGATTTACCAATACTCACTGCTTGTTTATATACCAGTGTTTCAGCGGAGACTGTTAAGTTGAACTTCCGCCTAGAACCTTAAGCTACATCCATTCACACTTGAACAATGGACTAAGCCTTGAATTGCAAGTTTTGCGTGAACAGGGTTTCACTCAAAGTCATGACCAGTACATGGCTGCCAGTAGCCTACCCCGCGGGTGAAGCATATGCGTCATACTTCGTGGTCTCTTCATGAGTTTACTAGAGATCACCCAAATCTCATAGATTGCGACGTTTAACAATCAGACTCATATAGGTGTGTTATTTCAAGAATGCTTTGTAGGACAGCATCTTTGCTAATATAGCCAACATAAACACATTAAGGCTTGTTGCCAACCTGCCTTACAACAATTAAGAGTTGTGCATCTTCACATAGAGAGGGTGAAAGGACACAGATGTCGCCTAGAGGGGGGGGGTGAATAGGCGATTTAAAACTTTTACGAGATGGGCTTAACAAATGCGGAATAAAACTAGCGTTTACTTTGTCAAGCCCAAAGCCTATATACTATTGTTCACCTATGTGCACCAACAACTTATTCTAAGCAATGGTTCACCTATGTGCACCAACAACTTATGCTAAGCAATACAAGCAAGTATGTGATAGCAAGATATATATAACTTCAAGCACGATGGCTATCACAAGGTAAAGTGCATAAGTAAAGAGCTCGGGTGTAGAGATAACCGAGGCACGCGGGAGACGATGATTTATCCCGGAGTTCACACTCTTGCGAGTGCTAATCTCCGGTGGAGAGGTGCGGTTGCTTAGTGCTCCCGAACGCCACAAGAGGCTCACCTTGAGGTGTGGTTGCTCGATGCACACCAACGCCACAAAGGCCTCACCCCAAGATGCGGTACTCACACCACACACCGAACGCCACGAAGGCGCCTCACCTAAATCTCCGGTGACCCTCACCACAAAGGCCTAGGTCACGGTTCCACTAAGGGATTTCCTTCGAGGCGGAAACCGGGCCTTACACAAAGATTGGGGCACACATCCACAACTTAATTGGAGGCTCCCAACAAATCGCCACAAAGGCGTAGAATCCGTCTAGGGTTCCAAGAACCCAAGAGTAACAACCTTCTTGCTTTCACCACCACGAATCACCGTGGAGAACTCAAACCGATGCACCAAATGCAATGGCAAGAACACCACAAAGATGCTCAAGTCCTTCTCTCTCAAATTCCAACAAAGCTACAAAAGCTATTGGGGGAATAGGAGAGGAAGAACAAAGAGGAGAACACAAAATTCTCCAAGATCTAGATCCCAAAGATTCACTCACAAAGAGATGATTTGGTTTGGTCAAAGTGTGGATCTAGATCTCCTCTCTCTTTTCCCTCAAAATGGGGCAAGAATCATGGAGGGATAGAGAGAAAGGGCAAGCTTCTCAAGAACAACAATGGAGGAGAGAGAGAGTAGAAGAAGCAGCAGCCCAAGGAGGAAGAAGGGGGTATTTATACCCCCCAAGAAAATCGAGCCGTTGGGCAAAACCAGGGCCGGATAATCCGGCCTAAGTAAGGGCCGGATAATCCGCCCCCCGGATAATCCGGCCTCTGGGACAAAACCTGGTCAAAATCCGGGCAAATGTCCGGCCCCTATACTGAGCAGCAATTCCTGAGGTCCTTAGCTGATTTCGAGGGGGCCAGATATTTCCGAAATATCCGGCCCGGATAATCCGGCCCGGATATTTCCAAAATATCCGGCCTAAGCAAACTGCAGAAACACCAAAACTAAAACGGGCATAACTTTTGCATCCGGACTCCGATTTCGATGATCTTGGGCTCGTTGAAATCACAACCACGAGCTCTACAACAATATGCATAGAAACATCATAGTCCAGCAAAGAAGGATAGAAACAAATGATGAAAGGTTTGACCTATCTCAAAAAGACATACCGGTAAAACCTCCAATCTTGAAAATGCAACAAGTTGCCCATGGAAAAACCATTCTCAATGAACTAGAGCTTGTCATGAGAATAAGCACAAGCTCTAAATCATCACATGGATAAGATCCAAATAAAACCAAGTAAGATGATGAACCAAACTCGAAAACGCAACAAGTGATCTATGCGAAATCCGTTTTCGATGAACTAGAGCTTGTCATGAGAATAAGCACAGGCTCTAAAACATCACATGGATAAGGTCCAAATAACAACCAAGAAAGATGATGTAAGGATGCAAAGGTTTGAGCTCTCTCCGAACGATACGATCGAGTTACTCACTCGAGAGCCCTCTTGATAGTACGGCAACTAAACTATAAACCGGTCTCCAACTACACTATGAGACCGGTGAGAAAGAAACCCTATCAAGAGCAAACCTTATACTTGCGCATTCCACTTGAGCTCGATGACGACGATCTTGACCTCAACAAGATGGAACGCCTTTCTTGCTTGTGCTTGCTTGACGAAGTCTTGTGGATTGCTCCCCCATAATCCACCATGGGAGAGCTTCTTCTTCGGCGCATCTTCACATATCCATGATCACCATATGGATGGCAAGACTCAAGCAAAGGATCTCTTCGAGATGGCTCATCTTGAACTTGCACTTCATTTCTCCATGGCAAGCTTCAAGCTTATGAACTCTTCGAGTTGGCTCATCTTGAACTTGCACTTCATTTTTCATTCTTCATCATATTGATGTCTTGAAGTAACTTGAGGGCTCACTTCATCTTCATCTTCAAGACACACTTGACACTTGATATCCTTCATCAATTTCTTCTTATTGCAACCTTGAAGCCAACAAATGGTTCAAGAATTGCCTATGGACAACTCCTACAAATATAACTCAATGCAAACATTAGTCCATAGGGATTGTCATTAATTACCAAAACCACACATGGGGGCTCCATGCACTTTCAATCTCCCCCATTTTGGTAATTGATGACAATCTCTTTGAGAGGGTTTATATAAGGAATTTAAGTAACAAATAAGTTGAATATATAGAGCAAACTCCCCCATAATATATGCATGTGTGAATGATCTTGACTTTCATTGCATATATTGGCATTCAAAGCCTAGTGGAGTTTCCTCTAAATATTCAACTATGCAAAGCAACAAGATGCAATGCAATAAAGGCACATGCTTAAGAACAAAGCAAAGACATAACCAAATTCCCTTAAACCCTCCAAACTTCTCCCCCATTGGCACCAATTGCCGAAATGGGTGAAAAATTTAGAAGGCCAATATAGTGAGAGTTCCTCCATAGCGTGTGCATTTCTCATAATTTGAGTGGAATCAAATGCACATATCCAATGACGAATATTCGGAAGGAATCACACTATAGATAGGATCAAAGATTGCAAAAAGATAACAAAGTCAAGAAGCTTCAACAAATGAAGCAAGCAACCAAATGAACCACAAGGAAGATACCAAAAGAAAGATACATATTATGATAAGATCAAGAAGATTTCTCTAAATAATATGAGGAAGCTCCCCAAGGTTTGTGCACAAAACTAGACAATTTGCATTGGAGTATAAAGTGCACAAACATGGAATCATCACTCCCATGATATCATTCAAAAACAAAAGATACCAAGTGAATCAAACTCTAATGATCACCACAAGATAGTGTTCTAAATCAAATGAGGAAGCTCCCCAAGGTACATGCATAAAATAAAATGTTGCATTTGAATACAATATGCATAACATGGAATCCTCACTCCCTCATTACCATTTAAAACACAAACATTTGCAATAGATCATAGATAGAAAATTAAGCTTACCACTTGCAACAAACAAATGGTTGAGCAACAAGTAAGAGGCACCATAATAAAAGGCTCAACCAAGAGGATATGTGAAAGGCATGATAAAGCATATTATAAGACTATTACAAGGATGAGCAAAAAGCATCATCATAGTCTTCAATGAATTATATTGCTTAGCATGACCGATCAACACGCAACAAATAAATAAGATATCGAATGGAGATGTATCATCTCTTATGTGTATAAGTTTCTCTAAGTGAGCAATATCACAAAGATATTTATCCACAAAGAAACATGCACACACAAAATAGATACACAACAAATATAGCATGATATCCAAGACAAAGTCATGCAATATACCAATAAGAATTTTTGCTTAATAGCATGGCGAAAGGCTCAATTTTATCTTATTGTACATTCATGAACTTCAACCACAAACAACTAAAATACATCACAAATATCAACAAGGGATAGAAGATAGTTGGGATGCATTTGAGAAAGGCAACAAGTATCACAAACGGGGATACTAAAAGAAATAACTCAATTTGCACTTTCATCGATATTGCACATGTGAGAGGCTTGAGGAATTGATATGCAATAAAATTGCTAGATAGGCATAGATGGGATGGGTGAATCATGATCATGATTTTATATACTTCCCAACATATGTGCTCATCTCAAACTACTCACATTCGCAATAAAGAGGTTTCGTTAAGATTTTAGCAAGAAGCACAACATTTGCAAATCAAGAGATTCATGCCAAGATGCAACCACATGGTTGGATGCTAGAAAAATATGCATGAGAAGATACTTGTTACCGAGATAGCATTGGTGAGGATGTAGTAGATATGTGTTCGTTGACCATCCTAGCTTGCCTCAAGTTACCATTGAGTCACCACTTCTCCCCAAGAGTGAGACAAGCATCCAATGCATATCCATTGTACCTAACACAAAGGTAAGTACAAAAAGGTCCCCAAACTAATTGGGTTCAAAGTAGTTAGACACACTACAACATATAGGACAAACTCCACAATTCTATGTGCATATAGATATGAAATTGAATTTCATGCACATCTTAGCCAAATTAGGAGTTGATGGAGTTTACCCTATATATTGGATCAAAGAAAGTGACACATGCCATAACATATACATATATTAAATATGCATGCACAATACTTTCAAGAACCAAAGGAAGATACAATTTGGACAAAAACACCAAATAAACCAAGAGACAATGGTTGTCCAAATTATATCAAAGAATCAAATCAACACAAGATTGACTTCAAGGACTTATCTCATTATAAGAAGCTAATTAAACCTAAACACAAAGGAATGAGATAACCAACTCCCAAGAGAGCAAGGTTCCAACAAATAAACCAAACCCTCGACACTTTTTATGATGGCACAACGTACCAAAAAGAAAATTTTATGTCTCCCAAAACCAAATTTTTGATAATGATCAAGAGATGTTAAGCATTCTAATAAATATAGAAGAGCTCCCCCAATATTGGTGCATTATCTAGGATTTTTCATATGAATACAAAATGCACAAAACTAGGATCATCACGCTACCTATATCTAGTAAAATGCTAAGAAAGTTTGAATAGACAAATTAGATCTATAAGATGCAAGGAAGACACATGGGAGTAAAAGCACAACACATTCATGGCAATAAATAATACAATTTAAACACAAGAGCCAATGTAAATATGATCAATAAATTTCTACCTCATAATAGATTGCCAATTGTCCTAGGACACAAGGTATTAGGAAATATTTCCCGGTGGTAGTTTGTAAGTATATGTAAGATCATATCTTCACCAAATAAAGCATATGGTAAAAGATAAGAGTTAACCATCATGCAAAGAGAGTTTCTTGATAGCTTCAATTAGTCATATCATCATGCAAAGCAATTAATAGTATTCATACCAACATGCAAAGCAATTAATAGTATTCATACCAACATGCAAAGCAATTAATAGTATTCATACCAACATGCAAAGCAATTAATAGTATGACTTGAAGCATATGGTTTTCCAAAAATGTATTGAGGGACACATTGTGAAAAAACCATGCTAAGGACCACTTTCACAAATAAGATCCACAAAGATATTAGCAAATGAAGCCATTTAAGCAAATTGGAACTTGTTTGAGAAAACATGTCACATATGAGAGATAATTTGCAATATCAATTCTATGTGACACAACCTCAAATGTTCACATTTCCTAGGCTTGTAATATGCACAAAGCTTATTACTCCCCCATAATGTGATAAGGAATTTATTTTCACAAGAGGCAAATAAGATCCAACTAGAGATATTAATGAACATTAGAATTTGAATTTCTCATGAAGATGACATACCACATAGAGACTAGATAATCTTGCAATATCAATTCTAAGTGATATTCCTCATGTACACACATTGTTAGGATTGTGAAATTCCTAAAGGCATATCACTCCCCCAAAATGTTATAGTCCATTAATCTCTCATAAGAGCCATATAAGATACAACAAGATGCAAAGAGGCTCCAACACAAGCACAAATACATGGTGTGCAACCTAACATACATAGACTTGATTTCTCAAGAAAAACAAGTAGGATGCACAACATATACAAACACATGTTAGGAACAAAACTAACACATGCAAAGGGGCGAGTAACTTTCAATATAAATGAGTTGAGCACATGTTACCGCAAGGAGGAACATTGGGTGTATGATAGAAGTAAGATAACCAAAAGACTTGGCTTGAGATAGTATAAATGATGAAGATCCCTTAATTCTTCATGATGTAGCCAAGTCTCCAATGCCCTCCAACATGCACCTATTGATCAAATTTTGGATTGTTGGTCCCCAACTAAGTTGGGTCCTAAGAGGTTAGTCACAATAGGCTTGGCAACCCAAATGGTTCTTTTCTTGACACCACTTTGAGCACCAACATATTTGGCAAACACATTGCCACCCTCATCCTTACGAAGAGAATAAACATCATCAATGGTGATAGAGTTGGATGAGGTACCAATAGTGCACAAGGAGGAGATGTGGCCCTTCTCACGGCATATGTAGCAAGTTCTTTTCTTCTCCTTCTTCTCACTAGATTTCTCCACAATGGGAGCATTGGCTTGTATCTTCTTGAGAAGTGGCATTTCTTCAACTTGAGGTTGAATATGAGTTTGAGCTTGAGGCCGCTTCCCTTTTTGCTTCTTCTTCAAAGGACAAGATCTAACATGATGCCCTTCAATTTTGCACTTGAAGCAAACAATCTTCGCCGGGTCTTTGACTTGTATTTGGCCCTTCTTAATCTTGTTGCTCTTGGACTTGTTCTTGTTGTTGGAGTTGAATCCAAGTCCACTCTTATCATTGGGGGATTGTTGCACACTCAACATCTTGTCAATTTTGCATTTCCCTTCATGACTCTTTACCAAGTCGTTCTTCAAAGAAGTGACTTGGGCCTTGAGCTCTTTGATTTCCTCTACATGGTTAGTAACAACACAAGTACTAGAGGAAGTAGAACCTTCATTGTTAGAGAAACAAGGCAAGGAAGATAATTCATCACAAGATTTAGCAATACTATGAGTGGATGAATTACAAGGACTAGCACATGGCAATATAGCATTCTGAGTAGTAGTGCTAGTATCCACATGAGGCTCACAAGGTGTTGCCTTAGATATGATAGCCTCATGAGCTAACTTTAGCCTATCATGAGAGGCTAGAAGATCCTCATGGGAGCTAGAAAGCTTTCCATGATTTTCTTCCAATTTCCCATAATTGCAAGTTAGCAAATCAAGTTGAGCCCTTAGCTCAACATTCTCCTTCAAGATAGATGCTTCACAAGAAGTAGAGTTAGTAGCACAAGCATCATCACAAGACATATCAAGAAGAGAGGGTAACATAGCATGCTCTTTTAAATATGAAGCTTGTAGTTGCTCATATGACTTGGTGAGGATAGAGTGTTCACTCTCCAAGGCCTTGTGGGCCTTGTCTAGATCATCTAGATCCTTAGCAAGTTTATCATGACCAACACCAACTTTGAACTTTTCATTTTTAAGCAATTTTAATTTAGCTTTAGCATGGTCTCTTTCTTTAGTGAGTTTAGCAAATATTTCATTTTGAGACACCTCAAGGGTTTGAAGTTGCTCCTCAAGAGAGGCTACGGTCTCTTGTTCTTCTTCAAGATCATTCTTTAATGATGCTACATCATCGGCATACTCTCGTTCAAGAGCACCCTTTTTATCAATGGTGTTCTCATGCATCCAAATAAGTTTTTGGCTCTCAATAGCGGTAGTCAAGATTTCAAAGAAGTGAGAGCTAGCAATTTTATCTTTGTAAAGAACCTTGAATACACTCTCACCTTTATCGCGTAGAGAGACAACCCAATCCTCTTCTTCATATTCATCCTCATTCTTATCACCACGAGACATATTAGGTTCCATGGTAGGAGGTACCGTGGAACCCTTGGCCATAAGGCATATATGAGGACCGTGAGATAAAGATGAGGAGTTACTTGAGGCTCCTTTCAAGATCTTCTCTTGACCAATAGAATCTTTGGTTTCCTCTACATTGTTAGACACACAACAACTAGAGGAAATAGAATCATTTTTATCATGGCCACAAGACAATGCAAGCATATCATCATTAGATTTTTTCAAGCAACTTACACATGATATGCAAGGACTATCAACACAAGCATGTAAATCATTTCTAGTGCTAGATGTGTTTAAGTCCAAAGATGAAGCATTGCAATGAGATAGAGATGAAGAATCATCAATAGTAAGCTCAATATCAATATTGCAATTTTCATCACCACTCACCATATCATTACCTTGTGTCTTACCACACTTTGGTGAAGTGGATGAAGATGAGAACTCATCACGGCCGGAAGTGGAAGCAAAACAATCATCCTCAATGATAGTGGACACATCATATTTATCTTGAAGCTTTGTCCATAATTCATGAGCGCTCCCAAAAGGCATGATTGAAGAAGTAACTACATTGCTCACAACAATGGAAAACACATGAGAAGCAAGAGCATCGAGACAAGAGTTTTTCTCCTCCTCAAGAGATAAATTTTGAGGATCCTTAGGAGAAGAAAAACCTATGTCAAGAAATCGCTCCATGTCCGGGGACATACGCCGCAAAATATTAAGCACATAAATTTTCCATAGATCATAATTTGTGCCATCAAATATAAACAAGTTATTGTGCGCTAATCCCCTAACCGACATCTTTACTCTCAAGGCGGTGAAGCCTAAGAATGAGAGACCTTGCTCTGATACCAATTGAAAGGACACAGATGTCGCCTAGAGGGGGGGGTGAATAGGCGATTTAAAACTTTTACGAGATGGGCTTAACAAATGCGGAATAAAACTAGCGTTTACTTTGTCAAGCCCAAAGCCTATATACTATTGTTCACCTATGTGCACCAACAACTTATTCTAAGCAATGGTTCACCTATGTGCACCAACAACTTATGCTAAGCAATACAAGCAAGTATGTGATAGCAAGATATATATAACTTCAAGCACGATGGCTATCACAAGGTAAAGTGCATAAGTAAAGAGCTCGGGTGTAGAGATAACCGAGGCACGCGGGAGACGATGATTTATCCCGGAGTTCACACTCTTGCGAGTGCTAATCTCCGGTGGAGAGGTGCGGTTGCTTAGTGCTCCCGAACGCCACAAGAGGCTCACCTTGAGGTGTGGTTGCTCGATGCACACCAACGCCACAAAGGCCTCACCCCAAGATGCGGTACTCACACCACACACCGAACGCCACGAAGGCGCCTCACCTAAATCTCCGGTGACCCTCACCACAAAGGCCTAGGTCACGGTTCCACTAAGGGATTTCCTTCGAGGCGGAAACCGGGCCTTACACAAAGATTGGGGCACACATCCACAACTTAATTGGAGGCTCCCAACAAATCGCCACAAAGGCGTAGAATCCGTCTAGGGTTCCAAGAACCCAAGAGTAACAACCTTCTTGCTTTCACCACCACGAATCACCGTGGAGAACTCAAACCGATGCACCAAATGCAATGGCAAGAACACCACAAAGATGCTCAAGTCCTTCTCTCTCAAATTCCAACAAAGCTACAAAAGCTATTGGGGGAATAGGAGAGGAAGAACAAAGAGGAGAACACAAAATTCTCCAAGATCTAGATCCCAAAGATTCACTCACAAAGAGATGATTTGGTTTGGTCAAAGTGTGGATCTAGATCTCCTCTCTCTTTTCCCTCAAAATGGGGCAAGAATCATGGAGGGATAGAGAGAAAGGGCAAGCTTCTCAAGAACAACAATGGAGGAGAGAGAGAGTAGAAGAAGCAGCAGCCCAAGGAGGAAGAAGGGGGTATTTATACCCCCCAAGAAAATCGAGCCGTTGGGCAAAACCAGGGCCGGATAATCCGGCCTAAGTAAGGGCCGGATAATCCGCCCCCCCGGATAATCCGGCCTCTGGAACAAAACCTGGTCAAAATCCGGGCAAATGTCCGGCCCCTATACTGAGCAGCAATTCCTGAGGTCCTTAGCTGATTTCGAGGGGGCCGGATATTTCCGAAATATCCGGCCTAAGCAAACTGCAGAAACACCAAAACTAAAACGGGCATAACTTTTGCATCCGGACTCCGATTTCGATGATCTTGGGCTCGTTGAAATCACAACCACGAGCTCTACAACAATATTCATAGAAACATCATAGTCCAGCAAAGGAGGATAGAAACAAATGATGAAAGGTTTGACCTATCTCAAAAAGACATACCGGTAAAACCTCCAATCTTGAAAATGCAACAAGTTGCCCATGGAAAAATCATTCTCAATGAACTAGAGCTTGTCATGAGAATAAGCACAAGCTCTAAATCATCACATGGATAAGATCCAAATAAAACCAAGTAAGATGATGAACCAAACTCGAAAACGCAACAAGTGATCTATGCGAAATCCGTTTTCGATGAACTAGAGCTTGTCATGAGAATAAGCACAGGCTCTAAAACATCACATGGATAAGGTCCAAATAACAACCAAGAAAGATGATGTAAGGATGCAAAGGTTTGAGCTCTCTCCGAACGATACGATCGAGTTACTCACTCGAGAGCCCTCTTGATAGTACGACAACTAAACTATAAACCGGTCTCCAACTACACTATGAGACCGGTGAGAAAGAAACCCTATCAAGAGCAAACCTTATACTTGCGCATTCCACTTGAGCTCGATGACGACGATCTTGACCTCAACAAGATGGAACGCCTTTCTTGCTTGTGCTTGCTTGACGAAGTCTTGTGGATTTCTCCCCCATAATCCACCATGGGAGAGCTTCTTCTTCGGCGCATCTTCACATATCCATGATCACCATATGGATGGCAAGACTCAAGCAAAGGATCTCTTCGAGATGGCTCATCTTGAACTTGCACTTCATTTCTCCATGGCAAGCTTCAAGCTTATGAACTCTTCGAGTTGGCTCATCTTGAACTTGCACTTCATTCTTCATTCTTCATCATATTGATGTCTTGAAGTAACTTGAGGGCTCACTTCATCTTCATCTTCAAGACATACTTGACACTTGATATCCTTCATCAATTTCTTCTTATTGCAACCTTGAAGCCAACAAATGGTTCAAGAATTGCCTATGGACAACTCCTACAAATATAACTCAATGCAAACATTAGTCCATAGGGATTGTCATTAATTACCAAAACCACACATGGGGGCTCCATGCACTTTCAGAGGGTTACATAATACTCTCCTCAATTAAACCACTAGTTTGTTCTTCCCAGGTCCTAATTCACGGGATCTCCGATCACAAAGGTTGGGTTACCACTACGGTGTAACATCAACGGGTCTCAAACCCATCTCCCTCGATGCACTTTCTATCACATTACGTGATAGTCCCTTTGTAAAGGGATCTACCAGGTTTTTGTCTGTTTGAATATATGTAACAGTTATTACTCCGGAGTTTCGCAATTTCCTGACAGACTTCAAACGTCTCTTGACGTGTCTTGATGACTTCGCGTTATCCTTAGAATTGTTCACTTTGACAATTACAGTTTGATTGTCACAATTCAAAAGGATTGCCGGAACAGGTTTTTCAACCACAGGCAAGTCCATCAAGAGCTCACGCAACCATTCTGATTCAACAGTGGTTGTGTCTAAAGCAGTAAGTTCTGCTTCCATAGTTGACCTCGTCAATATGGTTTGCTTGCAAGATCTCCATGATACTGCGCCACCTCCAAAGGTAAATACATACCCACTTGTGGCATACAGATCAGCTACATCTGAGATCCAATTCGAATCACTATATCCTTCAAGCATAGCTGGGTGCCCTGAATAGTGAATCCCATAACTCATTGTACCACATAGGTAGCGCATGACCCTATCAAGTGCATGCCAATGATCAGTACCCGGGTTTGACATGAACCTACTCAACTTGCTAACAGCAAAAGAGATGTCGGGTCTAGTCGCGCTCGCTAAGTACATGAGTGAGCCAACGATCTGAGAATATCTCAATTGATCTATGGCAATCCTCCGGTCCTTGCGTAGTGTCACACTGGGATCATAAGGTGTTGGAGAAGACTTGCTATCAATATAGCCGAACCGGCTCAAAATCTTCTCAACATAATGGGATTGCGTTAGAGTAATCCCACTCTCGTTCTTAATCAGCTTGATGTTCAGAATCACATCAGCTTCTCCTGCATCTTTCATATCAAAACTCTTTGACAAGAAAGACTTGACCTCGTATATTACTCTCATGTTTGTACCAAAGATCAGAATATCATCCACATACAAACATAGTATAACACCTTCGCCCCCACCATAGCGATAGTAAACACACTTGTCAGCCTCATTGACAACAAAGCCTACAGAAGTTAAAGTTCTGTCAAACTTCTCATGCCATTGGTTAGGTGCTTGTTTCAGGCCATATAAAGATTTCAGCAACTTGCACACCTTTCTTTCTTCACCTTTTACTACAAACCCATCAGGCTGATCCATATAGATTTCCTCTTCCAACTCTCCATTAAGGAAAGCTGTCTTTACGTCCATTTGATGAACGATAAGATCATAGGAGGCAGCCATGGATAGTAGTACTCGAATGGTGGTAAGTCTAGCGACAGGTGAATAGGTGTCGAAGTAATCTTCGCCTTCTCTCTGTGTGTAGCCTTTCGCTACAAGCCGCGCCTTGTACTTTTCAATAGTACCATCAGGTCTTAGCTTCTTCTTGAACACCCATTTGCAGCCCACAGGCTTGCATCCATGGGGTCGTTCTGATAGCTCCCAAGTTCCATTAGAAAGGATCGAGTCCATCTCGTTATGGACAGCTTCTTTCCAGTCATCTGCATCTGGAGATGCATATGCCTCTGCAATGGACGTGGGAGTATCATCCACAAGGTACACAATGAAATCATTACCAAAGGATTTTTCAATCCTTCGTCTCTTGCTCCGTTTAGGAGCTTCATTGTCATCCTTCTCAGTAACATTCTCATGTGATTGTTCAAAATACTCATTAGATGTACTGGACTCAGGAATTATCTCATGAGAAATTCTAGCAATGCTATGCATATCTTTCATAGGAAACATATTCTCAAAAAATGTTGCATCACGAGATTCCATAATAGTATCAACATGCATATCAGGTACCTCGGATTGAACTACTAAAAATCTATATCCTACACTCCGAGGAGCATAACCTAGAAAGATACAATCCACTGTCTTTGGTCCAAGTTTGCGCTTCTTAGTAATTGGAATATTGACTTTCGCCAAACATCCCCATGTGCGCAAATACGAAAGTGATGGTTTTCTCCCAGCCCACTCCTCGTAAGGGGTTTTATCTTTATTCTTGTTAGGAACTCTATTCAGGACATGACATGAAGTCAACAAAGCCTCCCCCCACCATGCCTTTGATAAACCAGCAGTGGCTAACATGGAATTCACCAAGTCAGTCAGCGTGCGGTTTTTCCTCTCGGCAACCCCGTTTGATTGGGGTGAATAGGGAGGCGTCCTCTCATGAATAATGCCATGTTCCTCACAGAATTCATCAAAGATTTTAGGAAAATATTCGCCACCATGATCCAACCTAAGACGCTTGATCTTTCTCTCTAGTTGATTTTCAACTTCAGCCTTATAAATTTTAAAGTAGTCTAAAGCTTCATCTTTAGTTCGCAACAAATAAACATAGCAAAATCTAGTCGCATCATCAATCAATGTCATGAAATATCTCTTTTCACCTTTTGTCAACACACCATTCATCTCGCATAGATCAGAATGTATGAGTTCTAGAGGTGCCAAGTTTCTCTCCTCGACCGCCTTGTGAGGCTTCCGAGGTTGCTTTGATTGCACACAACTATGGCACTTAGAACCTTTGGCAAACAGTTATAATGGTATTGTTGAAACTAGCTTGAACATGAATAACCCGGTGAAATTCGGAATTAAACTTAAACTGGATAGCCGAGACATTAAACCAAAATTAATGTGACATAAACGAGAATGCCAAACACTGGTATCATCACTAACATTGCCACATATATGGTTCACAGACTTATTACTGAAATTAGAAAGCGAAAAGCGGAACAAGCCTCCGCACTCATAGCCTTTACCAATAAATTGTCCAAACTTGGAAACAACTACTTTATTCGACTCTAAAACAACCTTAAACCCATCTCTGCATAGAAGGGAGCCGCTAACGAGATTCTTGTTCATAGTAGGGACATGCTGCACGTTCCTCAGCTGCACGATCTTCCCCGAAGTGAACTTCAGATCTACCGTGCCAACACCACGAACAGAAGCATGTGACCCATTCCCCATCAAGACGGAAGAATCCCGGGCGACCTGGTAAGAAGTGAACATGGATATGTCAGCACACACATGAACATTAGCACCTGTATCAATCCACCAACATGGAGATTGAAATACAGAAAAAACAGTAAAGAGATTACCGTACCCATCAGCATTGCTAGCGGTCACCGTGTTGACTTGCCTCGCCTTTTTCTTGCGGTCTGCCCTCTCTGGACAGTCCTTAGAAAAGTGGCCAGTCTCTCCACATGTAAAGCAGCTCAGATCTGCTTTGTTTATCATCTTCTTCTTCTTGCAGGTTGTAGTCTTCATAGGCTTATTGAAGGAGGGCTTGTTATTCCCTTTGTTCTTGCTGTAGGGTTTCTTCTGCACCATGTTGGCGCTAGACTGACCCTCTCCTTTCTCAGTATTATCCTTAGCCCGAGCTTTCTCCTCAACATCAAGAGATGCTATCAGATTTTCAACTGATATCTCATGTCTCTTATGTTTGAGAGTTGTGGCAAAGTTCCTCCATGAAGGGGGCAACTTAGCGATGATGCATCCAGCCACAAACTTGTCAGGTAAGGCACACTTAAGGAGTTCAAGCTCTTTCGCAATGCACTGTATCTCATGAGCTTGTTCGACTACAGAACGGTTGTTAACCATCCTGATGTCATGGAAGCTCTCCATGATGTACAAGCTTCATCGTCGCATCGGTTGCACCGAACTTAGCATTCAGTGCATCCCAGAGCTCTTTACCATCTGTTAAGTGCATGTACACATCACACGGACGATCAGCAAGAATACTTAGAACGCATCCGACGAAGAGAGTATTGTTTTCCTTGAACTTGTTCTGATCTTGGTCAGATATAGTTCCTTCAGGTAAACCATGAGCAACATCGAACACTTTCAGATGAGTAAGCCAGAGCATGGCCTTATACTGCCACCTCTTAAAGTGCACACCGGTAAACTTATCCGGCCTCAGTGCATCGGAAAAACCAGCCATTGTTAACTCAGTAAATTGCCTACAATTAGGTTTTTGGATTGTTGGATAATTAGGCACAATTTCCATGATTAATTCCAGAATATAAAACATGATGGCAGCAACTAGCAACATGTGAAACTCAAACATACTAGATGCATTAATCACCATGAGTAGCAGCAGCGGAAACGGTAAAGCATCCATCGCTAAACAGATCGAGATATGTCGCACGTACCGATCTGGTGGAGATGGCGGTGGAGGTGTAGCAGATGATGTCGCGGCAGTAACGTTGTTGATGACAACGTTGTTGACGACGGGGACGACGGGTCGAAGTAGACGGCGTTGAAGACGACGGTAGGCAGCACCACCCGACTTGGACGGAAGGCGACCCGTGATGAAGAGCTTGAGCAGTCGCGCAGAGCGCTTCCCAAAAACCTAATTTTCCCTCTCCCGTACAGGATCGCAAGGACGAGTGGTTCCGGAGACCTGCTCTCCCGTTCACCGATGCACGTCGGCGAGCGGGATGGAGTAGGCTACGATGGCGGCGCAAGCAGAGAGAGGTGGAAACCCTAACTCGTGTATTAGATATATTTCTGCGGTAGCCGGGCAGGAGATTATATAGGCTCGGGAAACCCTAGGCAACGTGGGCCACACCCACGTCGCACGAACGTTTCGAGTCGGTTACAGATAGCCCACGATCCGGGAGCGACCCGAACCGACTAACTGCGACGCGTCCGTCTAGGACTCTGTTCGTTTTCCTGAGCTGCAAAAAGTAAGGAAAGTCTCGGCTCAATCCACTCACCACGAGCGCGGCGCGCGTGACGTGTCGAGTCGAGTCGAGACGAGCGAGCGAGGAGGAGGAGGAGCGCGCGCGTGTAGCACTCCTATTCTCACTCACTTACTAGTGGTGGAACAACCCACCTTATAAGGTGGTCTAACTTCCTCCCAACTTTCCATGTGGGACTAAACTTCCCACCTCTTTCCACTCCCTAGTGAGCTGCCACCAACTTGGGCTCAAACTCACAAGGCTGCCACTATGTGGGCTTTGAGATTTATAGGAAAAACTGAAATCTAATTTGGGCCACTAAAAATGAGCCCAATATTTCAACAGACATGGTTTCACCCGGCAGCGACTGTTACCGAGCGTTTACTTCCTCCTTTAGAGGATCTTTATTAGCCTCGGTGTCGCCTCTCAAGCTTCGGCTCCCCCCAAGTGGTGATGTCCTCAGCGGGAGTAGAAGCGGTGGCGCCTAGAGGCTGCTTGATGCCGGCGATGAGCAAGGATTTGGTCGACATTGTGCCATTATCTTTAGGGTGTTCCATGTAAAAGTGCAGGACCTCTATGTAATTTTCATTTCCTATCAGGTCCGATTTGTAAATGTTTATGCACCGCCAAAGTAATAAAAGCTCAAGGTCCTTCGTGGCCTCTCTGTTAAAAAAAAAACACCTATCTAGAACGAAATACTCACTGAGAACGCATAATATCATGACATCGGCATGTATCTTCCTTTAAATGCAATCCTGGCTAGAACAACGATACTTTATCATAAATGGTTTCTCAGACTCGTTGATATTTTGAAACCTTCAGTTTGCTATATGTGGATGCAGTTATCCTATCCACTTCTTCGATAGCGACATGTGTTACTTTATGGGAATAGTCACCCGTTAACACTTTCTCCGAATGTAATAGCTATGGGTTCGCTAAATCTGTTTATTATTTAATAGTTTCTCAGCTGTGATTTAGGTGATGAACTCATTATCAGATGACCGATCTCCTACGGTCATTGTCAGGCCGTACCTACAGGATGCGCCATTGTGTTCAGGGTGCACCATTGATGTCTTGAGTTCGTATTATTAAAGAGGATTCAAGCATGTCTTTAGCTGTTAAGAGGTGCGAGCTAGTTTCAGAGCTTGAGAACTGAATGCCGTGGTTGGAGAGGCAAACGACAATCAGGAAACGTAAGGACTAAGAGCAATACTGCAGCAGTGTATCGCTCTCCCGTTGCCCCCTCCAGGCGACGGGGGGAGCGAAACCCTAGCCTCCCGCCGCCACCACCCCACCTCCTCTGCCCGCCCCCTCGTCGCCTCCCGAGGCCGCCGCCGGCTAAGCCGTGCGCCGCCAAGGACGGGGGCGGCGAGGATCTATGCCTCTCGGGCCCCCGCATGGCCGCCTCGGAGGGAAGCCACCATGCCGGTCCCGGAGGTCGCCGTCGTCCGCGCTGGCTCCGCGCGTGGCCCGCCGCCGCCCTGCACGCCGCCGTCCCTCGTCGCGTCTGCGTCGTCCACGCCGTGCCGTCCTCGCGCGCCGGCCCGGCGGCGGGATCCCCGGCCGGCCGACCTTCGCCGCTCGGCGGCTCGCCGTCCGGCCACGGCGCGGCCCCTGCAGCTTGGGGTGGCCGCGGTGTTCGCCTGGCACGGCGCTGCCTTGGGCACCGCTGGCGCTCGCGCGCGCGGCTCTGTTGGGCGGGCTCCTGCGGGCTCAGATGGGCTCCTGCGGGCTCAGATGGGCCCCTGCGGGCCCCGATGGGCGCTTCCCAGCTCCGTTTTCTGTTTGGCGGACGGCATCAAGGCACCCTGCTCGGCGGGGCACCTCTTCTACCAGGGCCTACGGTGGGCCTGACGACAGACGACAGCGTTGACACTCCAGGCGAAAGCCTCGCACCTTTGGTGCCGATGTTGGCGGTGCCCTTGGGTACCGTTTTCCCTGTTGAGGGCTTCATCGGGGAGCTTGGTCTCCTGCTGTCGCGAGTTCTTGCGTTCTCCGGGTGAAAACCTCTGCTCCTTGGAGCGGGCGGTGGCGACACACTGTGCCGTTACCTTCTTGAAGGCGCCGCTTTTGGAGTCCGTAGTCCTCGTGCTGTGGTAGATGGGTGGTAGTTGTGCTTGGTTGCCTTGTCGTCGAGGATGGTGGATGCCGGGGCGGCGGCCCCGGACGGTTGACGTGCGCCGAGGCGGCGGCCTCGGGTGGTCTTGCAGCGATGACTCCATGGGGTGTGGTCATGGTCTTGCAAGGCATGGGTGGCGTGTTCGTGCTGCGTGGGTAGCGAGCTCGTCGGCCCGGCCTACGCGACGGGGTGGTCGGTGTGGCTGGCAAGTCGGGGCGGCGGCCCCGGATCTTTTGGCGCGGCGTTCGTGGTCTGCGGGTGGTCGCCTTGGTAGCTTGGGCTACAGGTCGTCCACGCCGTGCGGCGTTGCGGCTCGCCTTCGAGCAGGGGACGTCGGAGCAGCGGCTCCGGGTTTGGTGGTGTGTGTTTGGTCGTCGGTGGTCTCGTTTCGTGTGGGCGTTGAGGCTCCGACTATTGTGCGGTTTTTTCGGCCGGTTTCCCTCATAAACTCGGCCACTCTGTATGGTTTTTGGGCCCGGTTTCCCTGATTAACTGAGCCAAATCTTCTTCTATTAATATATCGAGCAGCTCACCTGCCGAATTCTGAAAAAAAAAACAATCAGGAAACGTGATAATCCATTTCAACCTTGTAGGGCCTATTTGATCCGAGGGATTCTGATAATCGCAGGATTGCAATTGTATGCTTAATCCAATTCTGTTGGATTTATTTGATTTCATCACAGGAAATGAAGGATTCTGAAAATGATGTTTGAGTAGATATTAGATTTCCTATGGAAACTAGTGCAGATGATTCCTTAGACCTTTTTTCCATGAGATTCAATCCTAGAAACCAAACAATCACCATAGGAAAATTCCTATGTATAGGTTTTAATCCTACAACATTCCTATGAAAATATTTTGAATCAAAGAGGCCTTAAGGTTTTTCTTCGTGTGTTGACAACTGCAGGGCAAGCAACAGAGCTAAGTTATGGTCAGCAAAATAAACTTACTCTGCTCTCGCCATGGTCAGCTGAACTATATGCATGCTTGGGTTCTTGATAGATATGCAGATTTTAGATTTGAATGCTCAGTAAGGTTTCAAAACCTTTCCATGCTCTCTCAGTAAGATTTCAAAAAACTTTTCCTGAGTTAATTAATTGACAAAAGAAATGTTTTCCATTAGGGAGAAAGATGCACTGCAGAGAAAGAAACAACGTCCATATTGTACTAGTATAACACCCGTTTTGTATCCAAACTTGAAATGCAGTTTTTTATTAAGACAAACCTAGTAGCTAGTCTAAGTTGTGCCGTGAATTTGGCTCAATATCTCCATCATGGCACTCTCTTCTTCAAGCTAATGCCACTATTAGGGCTTGCATATTTTTTTATGGCTGGCTAGGTGCATTTTTTAAGCTCCTGTTGAACCAGGAAAATATTTATGCCAAAATAGTTCAGATCTGCAAAGCCAAGCAACAGAGTTCATATGGAGTGTGGCTCGTTTTCTACATCAGGCTGATTAAGTCACACGTCACGCATTGCAAGCCATTCTATTTCACATGGAGAGAGTAGTAGCTATACACTTAACATGATTTTTCATCTGATAGCACTTGCCAAAATAATACTGCAACTATTAAGTTAACTGTAACTTGACAAGCTTCTACTGTTAGCAGATCGGTGCACAAAACTGCGTAAGAGAACACTGCGGAGTGCTGACAAAAGATATCTGAACTCTATGGATGGCTCAACATTCACAAGTATTAACTCTCAACTGTTAAATACAAGAGCTAAGCTTACAGTATAGAGTAATGCATCCCAGGAATCATTTAGCATACTGATATATTCCTTTATATTTTGTCCAATATTGTATACAGTCTAACTTAAGAAATGGGTTCTGTGACACCATAATGAAGAAAAGTTGTTGTGGAGCAGAAATTTTGCCATCTCAACATTTTTTTACAGGGATGCTATCTCAAATATATTTGCTGTCTGCAATGGCGCTAATTCACCATACTCCTACAATTGATGAATTGAAGAACTCGGCAAGGAGCGCAAGTAAGAATGGGTTAAACAAAATTGGAATTAGAGTGTCAGGAAAGATTGGGGATATAGGTAGATGTACAGGCGGAAAATCACCAGTAATCTCAGTTTTGGGTCTTCTCCACCTTAGACTTGATCTTCTGCTCCATGATTGCCTTCTCGGTGTCGAGGCTAAACATCCTGTTGAGGGCACGCATGTTCTCGAGTGTTTCACCGAGGGTGTGGCTGTCAGTGCCATCGCATCTGAGGTGCTGCAATGGGCCATGAAGAAGCTTGTTCACTATGCCGGTACTGAGCTGCTCAATGGATTTTTTCATTTTCTTGGTCAGGGCATCTTCTCCGATCTTCTGCAGGCACTTGTCAAGCTCTGAAGCCCTGATCCTGTCGGCATACGACCTCAGTGACTTGATGGTTGGAACGGTCTCTAGGGAGTCCCTCCATGCCTCGAACCGTTTTAGTTCTTCGGAAATTATTGTCTGGGCCTCCATTGCTTTCCTCAGTCGGTCTTGCTTGTTTTCTTCCACCACCTCTTTCAAGTCATCAACATTGTATACTCGTGCATGGCCAACATCAGACACACAGGCACTGACATTCCTGGGGACAGATATGTCGACAAAAAGTCGAACACCACCAGCTGCATCAGAAACAGGAGGAAGTACTTGTGCGTGTTCCTTCATGAACAATGGGGATTCAGATGAGGTGCTTGTAAACACAACATCAGCATCGGCTGCGGCTTCATACATCTCTGTGAGAGGCCTATACACAATCTCGATGTCATTCATCTCTTCCCGGATGGCATCTACCCTTTCAACAGAGCGGTTCACCACAACAACCTTCTTGCATCCTTTCGCCATCAGATGTTTGATCACCAATTTCCCCATTTTGCCAGCACCGATCAAAAGCATCCTAGCTGACAAGCAGTCAGACCTCGGAAGCTTCATCAGGGCCAATTCAACCGCGGCTGAACTGACAGACACAGCACCAGATGATATGTTTGTTTCACAGCGGACACGCTTTCCAGCTGTGATCGCATCCTTGAACATCCTATCGATGTTCTTTCCCAAGCCTCCACTGTTTTGACCACTTCTAACAACTTGCTTAACTTGAGCGAGTATTTGTCCTTCTCCAAGAACTAAAGAATCAAGCCCAGCAGACACCTCAAACAGATGTCGGGTAGCATCACTGTCACGCAACATGAAGAGGTGCTCCCTGAGCTCAGAAGCTGGGATTCCACTTTTCTGCAAAAAATAAGCAGTACTACATTAGAGCTTTTCTTCGCAAACTGTGTTCTTGAACAACAGAAAAAAAACATCAAGCAAGAATTTGATTTGGTAAAATAATCCTTACCATTGACATCCAATCTACTACTTCTCTCATACCCCGGTTCCAGGATAAAGCCACCACATAAATTTCCATCCTGTTGCAGGTACTAAGAACAGCAGCCTCTTCAATGTGATTAAGATTGGTGAGTTCTGAAACCGCACGGGGCCATAGTTCTTCCGCAACCGCGAGTTTTTCACGCATCTCCACCGGTGCTGTGTGTATACTGAGGCCTATTACAGCGATGCTACTCCTTTCTTTCATGTAGCCTGGTATGAAAACAGAAACATTGTCAAATGGTCGAGCACAAAAGTTTCTAATCAAAGAACGAAACTGACGGCAATTGCAAATCATCATGAACTCTTGGAAACTTTGACACAGGCGCATTATCTCATATGTGAAGTGCTAAACAGTGACAGACTCCAACATGTTAAATAGCGATAGACAAAAAAAAAATCTGTGCTACATACTTGGCCAATGTATGATTCCAACAGCATGGAACGACTACTCTACATTCTTATCTGTTATGTGATCAATACATATGAATACTTGATATCTTGCCCCTCAAAAGGAAAAAAGGAAAAATGGTATCACTTGTGTAGGATTCGATTACCAGTATCACAATTTCGTTATGCTACTAGTAGTTTTTTCAATGCAGCTGCAAAGCACGTCCCAACAAGTTTCGACCTGTTCACCAAATACTACTACTATACCACCAAAACGTTGACCAAGTCGCACTACATCCACAAATCACCGCAAAGATCCCTCAATTCGCGCACTACCAACGAAACCAAACCGGCATGATCTCACATCAGAGTAAATTCGAGGCGAGGGAACTCACGGTCGGCGGAGATCTTGAACTGCTCGAGCGCGGCGATGCTAGCCGCCTTGGCCGCCGCCTGCGCCTGGACCTCCACGCCAGCGTCGCACCGTACCACGCAGGACGCCCGCCGCCGGCCGGCGGGGACCCTCGGGCATGCGGCGGAACCACGCGGCTTAGAAGCGGAGAATAGTGCTCCGGCCACGGCCGCTGACGACGTCGTGCTGGCCATCATCAGACAACGAATGCAGCAGCCTTGTATGCTTAATCACGGTAGATAAATCAGAGAGAGAGAGAGAGAGATCTTTATATGTCTCCCTCTCTCTCGGCGATGATGTGTTGCGACCCGCGTTCTTGGACGGAGCTCAGCTGCGGGGAGGAAGATGGAGGGCGTGTGGAATTGGCATTCGCCTCGTGTTGGTCTGATGGCCAGAGGGACGGGGAAGAAAAGCTGGAGGCAAAGGGGGCGGTTGGTGGTGCCGGCGGCGGTATGGCGTGTGCCGCGCACAATGGGACGCGTTTGGGGCTTGGTCTCCGGTCAGCGCTCTCTTGCCACGTTCTTTTTTCAGAAAGAATACCATAATTTTGTTTCGACTAGTTGAAACATCTCCACATAAAAAACATGGATGGACTTTTCGAAAGGCGAGCGCTGAGCGTCGGGCGACTTATTTCGGTGGAGAAATCGGTCGTCCCGCGCACCGTCGGATAGACCCCCGTATGGCCGTTTGATGTTACCCACGTCGCTTTCACATGAACGTCGCTTTCACATGACGTCACCCCACGTGCTACAACAACGAAAGCGTCTCACGTTTGGAAACCGTAGAAAACCCGGACACCAGTACAACAAATCTTAGTATCTTACCACAAAATAATTACAACTGATCTTAGCTAAACTGGTGACACATACAACATTAATCTTATGTCAAAATATCTTTACAATATCTTACAGATTTATTTACAACAATATTTACCAACCATTTTTACAAAATAATAATAATAAAACAACATTAATCTCATCTTAAAAAAACCTCTTTACAACATATTATAAAAGTCATTTACAACAAATAATTATCAACTTTTTCAACAAACAAATTAACAAAAACAACATTAATCTCATCTGAAAATCCCTTTACAACATAGTCATTTACAACAAATAATTATCAATTTTCTTAACAAAAAATGTAACAAAACCAACATTAATCCGATCTGACAAAATCTCTTTGCATATTATAGATTGATTTACAACATTAATTAACAACAAAAAAACTAATTTTGGTGTTTACAACAAAAAAGCAACAATAATTAAAAAAAACATTTTCCATGCCAAAAATATATTTACAATAAATCACCAATATATTTACAACAATAATTGACCAGAAAAACAACAATAAAAAATTTAATGTACCTACTCCCCACGTTGACATCTCCAGCAGTTCCTCCGGCGCCGGCGACAGCACCAACGTCGACACCACCGCAATGTGCGGGGTACCCGAGCAGTAGGAGGCGCAGAGAGCGCTCACTAGGGGAGGAACAGGGGCGCGCTCGCCGGAGGAGTCGTTGGGGCGGCGGCGCTCTCGCCGGATGAGGCGCTGGGGCGGCGGCGCTCTTGCCGGAGGAGGCGCTGAGGCGGCGGCGCTCGCCGGAGGAGGCACTGGGGCGGCGGCGCTCGCCGGGTGAGCAACACGACGGTCTGCTCGCCAGCGGAGGAGCAGGGCCGGTGCGCTCGCCGGGAAGGAGCTGCGGCAGCGCGCTCATCTGGGGAGGAGAAGGGGAGGTGCGCTAGGTGAGGAAGAAGCTTCAGCAGCGTGCTCGCCTGGAAGGAGATTGGATGGCGCATGGCTGATTCCGTCGGTGGGTGCAGGTCGGAGAAAGAGATGAGAAAGAAAGAGATAAGGAAGGAAGTAGTATTTGCGATGGATAGGGAACGGTGGGACCCATCCACGTGAGGTTTCTGTGCCCACGGAGCAACGACCGATTTTCTGTGTTGGATAGGTGGGCTGATGGGAAGCATTTTCCTTTTCGAAACGCTAAGCTGCAAAAGTCTAACAATACGTAGGTAAACTCAGGAAATCATTTACCTGCAACCAAAAATAACTCGGGAAATTTGAATAGTCCATGAAGAACTTCAAAGAAAATTTGGACAACTCTGCCAGCCATTATGGCAATATCATTATTAACATAGAAAAACAGAAGGCCAATAGGCCAAGTAGTGAATGGTTGCATTGTACAATGGAGGTGGAGTTATCATTTGTTTGTCCATTACGATAATTTTTAGCAATGGGACACCCTAGATGATTGTATCAAAGAAACTCCCTGCATTGAGTCCTTTTTCATTGATTTAAGAGGGAGTGTGAAATATAAAGGTTATAAAATTTAAATAGGTGATACAATCATATATTTGAAAAGGTTATATAGTAGCAACAAGATAAAAAAAGGCACATTAATAACAAGAAAAGAGATCATCCAAGGGGGCACAATGACAAAGATAATGTATCCCAAAGTTCAAGTCCTTAAGGGGAATCACCACCCCATCATGTTGATCTAGCCTTCTTCTCTTTCTCTTTAGGCAAATCCAACAATGTACTTGATCAATCCACTAATTGTTGTCTTGAGGTAGCTTCCTAACTTCACAAATTCTTGGGAAAATCACAACTAGAATGCTTTGGTGACTTTTACGATCTAGGACTCCTCAACCTATACATGATTAAAAAGTGTAATGATGGCTCAAAAAATGGTCAAACACTCTTCGGGGAGGGGGAGATAGGATCGCAACAATGTCTAGGTTTCTATTCAATCCCCTTAACCCCGTCACTTAAAACCACTCTAATCGGAGCTAGGGATGTGAGAATGCTTTTGGATCTTTAAACATAGATATTTATGAGAGTAATTAAAAGTGAACCCTATGCCCTCCTTGTGGGTTTTGATGATTGACAACAACACTCTTAAGGGGATAAAGTTCATATTAGCATACTCGGACACTTCGTCCAGGCAAAAGTATTAACCACCAGAACCTTGACTCACACATGAGTCAAGCAAGGTTGTGCATGTAAGAACTCAAGTGGAAGAGCATGCCTCAAGCAAAACATTCTTCTTGAATGCAAGGCATACTTAGAGGCTTAATGCATAAGAAACTCAAAAGTTGTGTAAACCAATTTGAAAGCTTATGAAAAGTTCTTCGTCATCCATTATATATGTTTCTAAGTCACAAGAAGAGTTAATCTACGACGACATATGATGAGGTCTAAGACCCCGTGTGTGGCCCGATCTCGCGGATTGACTTCGAAACCAAGGGGGAAGATGGAAGAACGCGAGGAACACGAAGAACGCGACGAACACGAGGAACTCCGAGACTCACGCACGCACACCAACCCGATACACCCGATGCTTACCTCCGTGGCTCGATGGACCACGCCAATAGAATCTCCGAGGAAGAGGCCGTGGCAGAATTCCCGGAGAGAGATTGGGGTTGGAGAGGAAGAGCTTGGTGAGGGAGAGAGAGTAACTTGTACTAGAATCTCACTCAACAAGATCAAAGTCAACAACCAAGGTGCCTTGATTACAGAGGGATGATACCCAAGGGAGACTAAGCTCAAAGGTAGGTTTGAGTTCAAAACAAGTCTAAAGAGGTCTAGGGGCGTCCTGGGGGCTTATATAGTCTTACAAGGCGTCATGGGCCGAAAAGGTACAAGTGAAACAGGTTCAGGCCGAATTGGGTGACTTAAGTCGTGCAGGCCGGTCGAGGGGCGATCGAGGCCGGGAACTGGGACCGGGCAGGCCGGTCCAGACCAGGCCCTGGACCGGGCGGCAACCGGACGGGGTTCCGGGGCCCTGGGATAGCGCCCGGATGGCACAAGCGCAAACCCCGGTTTGGGACCGGGTGGCCCGGTCAGGAGGCCGGTCAGACCGGGTTCTGGACCGGCCGGCCATCTTCTCTTCATTGTGCTCTTCGGGCGACTTCCGCTCCAGCTCCATGTCCATCTTCACGTCCAGCTGCTCCTCTCCTCCCTTTGACCATGGTGTGTCCTCCTCTCCGTGATCTTGATGCTCCTTGTACCTAATGACACATAGCACGTCGGCATGAGGTAGTAATCCATCCAAAGGGGTACCGAGATCAAGGGTGGTAAGGAGCGAGTTCACCTCATCATGAAGAGCTTTAACTCGGGCTCGCGTCATTGGTCCACTTGGGGGACTTGTTGGTCTTGGTGTGGGGGTGACCGAAGGCCACCCCGCATCATCTCCCCCCCCCCTTGGGAAAGAGTCGTCCTCGACTCTTGTTCCTCCTCATCTCCATGATATGGCGATAAGTCCGCAACGTTGAATGTGTTGCTCACCAAGTACTTGGAGGTGGGGATGTCGATGACGTAAGCGTTGTTGTTGATGCGGTTGACCTTGAAGGGGCCATCTCCTCTTGGCTTGAGCTTCGAGTTGCGTTCATGAGGGAATCTTTCCTTCCGGAGGTGGATCCAAACGAGGTCGCCTTCTTGAAATATGCGTTCCTTCTTCTTGGCGTTGAGGCGGGTAGCTTGACGACGCACATGTTCTTGAATGGTAGCTCTTGTTTCTTCATGAAGTTTCTTCACGGCGGCGGTGCGCTTGTCGAAATCCATGTTGATCCGCTCATGAAGGGGGAGCGGGAGTATGTTGAGTGCCGTGAGCGGCTCAAACCCGTAGACGATCATGAAGGGACTCCTTGATGTAGTCGAGTGCTTGGCGCGGTTGTAGGCGAACTCCGCGTGTGGAAGACATTCTTCCCATGACTTCAAGTTCTTCTTCACGAGAATGCGTAGGAGGGTGGAGAGGCTTCGATTGACCACTTCCGTTTGGCCATCCGTTTGCGGGTGCGATGATGATGAGAACAAGAGCTTCACTCCAAACTTCGCCATGAGCGACTTCCAAAGATAACTCATGAACTTGACGTCTCGATCCGACACAATGCTTTGCGGTACTCCATGTGTGAAGCATCGTCGCTCTTATGGCAAGGTATGAAATGAGCCATCTTAGAGAATCTATCCACTACCACGAATATAGAATCATGACCATGCTTAGTGCGAGGCAATCCTAGAACAAAATCCATGCTAATATCGGTCCATGGTGCATGTGGAATAGGCAAAGGAGTGTAAAGGCCATAAGGGTTGGAGGTAGACTTAGCTTGTAAGCATGTGGTGCACCGGCGGCAAAGGCGTTCAACGTCGCGGTACATTCTTGGCCAATAGTAGTGGGTTGAGAGCATGGCATATGTCTTCTCTCGACCAAAGTGTCCCATAAGACCACCTCCATGTGACTCTTGCAAAAGCAATTTTCGAAGCGAAGACTCGGGAATGCAAATCTTGTTAGCTTTGAACAAGTAGCCATCATGCAAATAGAAATCATCCACTCCTCGCTCAACGGAGCACTTCTCAAAAATTGGAGCAAAGAAAGAATCGGAAGGATAGAGTTCTTTGATCTCTTCAAGTCCCAAAACATGAAAATCCAAACGAGTTAGCAAAAGGGTGTTTTTGCGGGAAAGAGCATCCGCCACAACATTGTCCTTGCCCTTCTTGTATTTGATCACATATGGGAAGGACTCAATGAACTCGACCCATTTTGCATGTCGTTTGTTCAAGTTGTGTTGGCTTTTCAAATATTTCAAGGACTCATGGTCGGAATGAATGATAAACTCTTTTGGCCAAAGATAGTGTTGCCAAACTTCAAGAACACGAACCAAAGCGTAGAGCTCCTTGTCATATATAGGATAGTTGAGGCGTGCGCCATCCAACTTCTCACTATAGTATGCCACGGGTTTGCCCTCTTGCATAAGAACACCACCAATACCAAGCCCACTTGCATCACACTCAATCTCAAAAGTTTTGGCAAAATTTGGAAGAACAAGAAGAGGAGCTTCGGTAAGGCGTTTCTTCAACTCATCAAAAGCATTTTGTTGGGCCTTGCCCCAAACAAACGGAACATTCTTTTTGGTAAGCTCATTCAAAGGGCAAGCAATGGTGCTAAAATCTTTCACAAAGCGGCGGTAAAACCCGGCAAGTCCATGGAAGCTTCGGACTTGACCAACATTTGTAGGGGTAGGCCAATTGTGGATGGCCTCCACCTTGGAAGAATCAACTTCAATCCCATTAGCGGAAACCACGAAACCAAGAAACACCAATTTGTTTTGGGCAAAAGTGCATTTGGGAAGATTTGCATAAAGCTTCTCATGACGCAAGATGCATAAGACTTCTCTCACATGTTGCACATGGTCCTCGAGATTTTGGCTATAAATAAGAATATCATCGAAATAGACAACCACGCTCTTGCCAATGAGAGGACGCAAGATGTGATTCATGAGGCGCATGAACGTTGATGGAGCATTGGAAAGACCAAAAGGCATAACGAGCCATTCATAGAGACCGAGTTTGGTCTTGAATGCCGTTTTCCATTCATCACCAATAGCCATGCGGATTTGATGGTAACCACTACGCAAATCAATTTTAGAGAAAATCGTGGCACCACTAAGTTCATCAAGCATGTCATCTAAACGCGGAATGGGATGGCGGTAACGGACGGTAATGGCATTGATGGGGCGACAATCCATACACATCCATTGCGTCTCATCCGGTTTAGGCACAAGAATCACGGGAACCGCACAAGGGCTAAGGCTTTCGCGGACGTACCCTTTGGCGAGGAGATCTTGAATTTGGCGTTGGATCTCCTTGGTCTCTTCGGGGTTGGTGCGGTAGGCGGCACGGTTTGGGAGCGGAGCGCCGGGTATGAGGTCGATGCGGTGTTCTATGCCTCGGAGTGGTGGTAGTCCATGAGGGAGCTCGTCGGGGAAGACGTCTTGAAATTCCTGCAAAAGAGACAACAAAGACGGAGGAATGTTGGTTAAGTCGTTAGCCGCCGACGAGGGTCCCTTGCATATGAGCACATAGTGCAATATGGTGGATGGGTTCTCTCCACTCACTCTTGGTGGCTAGAAGGACACTCTTGGACTCACTCATATATGGCTTGTGGCGCTCACTATCTTTGTGGTGGGTCGCTCCCTCTCCTCTCATCTCACTATGGTGGGTGCGGAGTTGTGCCCTCGCTAAAGCCTTCGCATTATCCGCGATGATTTGGCTAGGAGTCATCGGGCGCAACTCGAACTTCTTGTCGTTGACCTTGAAGGTGTATGTGTTGGAGAGTCCATCATGTATAGCCTTCTTGTCATATTGCCAAGGGCGGCCAAGCAACATGTGGCACACCGTCATGGGTACCACGTCACACTCGATAGTGTCCTCATAAGGTCCAATCTTGAAAGTGACGGTGACGGTATGTTGTATCTTGACGTTGCCCTTGTCACTCAACCATTGGATATGGTAAGGGTGAGGATGCTTGCGGAGAGTGAGGTTGAGCTTCTCACACAACTCGGTGCTTGCAAGGTTATGGCAACTTCCACCATCTATGATGACCTTGATTGACTTGCCACCAATTCCGGCACGGGTTTGGAAGATGTTGCACCGTTGTTCTTCCCTAGCATGAGGTTGTGTGGTTAGCACCCTTGTGACCACAAGTGAGGGACTTGGGTCATGCTCACATAAGAGAGGATCTTCTCCACATTCTTGCTCATAAGCTTCTTCACTTTCCACGGCAGCTTGCACAAGGGCCTCGTATTCTTCTTCATCTAGTGTCTCGATGTCACCATTCTCCATAGTGATCATAACCTTGGTGTTCTTGCACTCAAACGATTTGTGACCTTGGGTGCCACACTTGAAGCAAGTGACACTAGAGGGTCCCGTGGATGCCTTAGAGGAGGCGGTGGAGGAGACCGTTTGCTTCATGCGACTTTGGATAGTCGGTTTCTTGGATGGTGTAGAGGATGCGTCGGCCTTGGCACTTGTAGCATGAGGAGTTGATGTAGTAGGAGGAGTCGATGTAGCGAGCTTGGAGGAGAAGTAGGTCTTGGCCTTGGAGTACTTGATGTCCTCAATCACTTGGCGCTCGGCCTTCGATGCTTGGTGGACCAACTCAACCATGGTGGAGTAGGGTTGGAACTCGACAATCCTCTTGATGGGGTAAGTAAGGCCATTGAAGAAGCGAGCAATGGTTTGTTCCTCAGACTCTTGGATGTTGGCTCGCATCATAGTGAGCTCCATCTCCTTGTAGAACTCCTCAACGGTCTTCGTGCCTTGCTTCAACTTTTGGAGCTTGTTGAAGAGGTCGGTCATGTAGTGCGTTGGGACAAAGCGAGCGTGCATCTCCTTCTTCATCTCTTCCCAAGTGTCAATTGGAGGTTCACCCTTCTCTTCTCGAAGAGTGAGGACTTGCTCCCACCAAGTGTTGGCGTAGTCCTCGAACTCAAGAGACGCCATAGCCACTTTCTTGGCACCGGAGTAGTTGTGGATGCGGAATATCTTGTCAACCTTGAGTGCCCATGAGAGGTAGGCCTCGACATCTTCTTCTCCCTTGAACTTTGGCATGGTGAACTTGAGTCTTCCAAACATGTTCTCTTCATCCTCCAAGGTTCTTCTACGAGGAGGGGCGACTTCATCTCTTGCAGCTTGAGGAGGAAGAGGAGGTCTTCTACGGCCAACCATAGCATTGGGTTGGCGTTGGAGGTGCACACTTGCTTCACTTGGTTCACGGTGAGGATGTGGTTGAAGATCTTGTCGTGGTTGTTGACGATGCTCAAGGTTGGGTCTCTCATCTTGATCATGTTGTGGTTCTCCTCGTCCACGTTGGTCATGGCGAGGGTGGCGGCGAAGATCTTGCCGAGGTTGATCTTGAGGACCTTGGTCTTGGGGATGGCCATCACGCCCATGGTGGGCATGGCGATCCGCTTGGTGATGATCTTGTTGTAGGACTTGGTCTTGTGGAGGACGCTCATGTGGGCGAGCATGGCGATGTATTTCTCCACGCCTAGAGTTGGAGCGAGAGTCTTCATGACGAGCTTGTGGGCGATGAGGTCGATGATGGTCTTCATGCCTTGAAGAAGAGCTTGAGGACGAAAGGCCACCATGAGAATAGTAATCTTGTGGCGAGCTTGATGAAGAGGAAGTAGAGCGGTGTTGGCGACGGCGACCCAAGTTGGTGATGGCGCGCTCGAGGCTATCCATGCGCCGCTCCAGGTTGGCATCATTGGCCGCCATTTGGCCATTCAAGTTGTCCGTAGCTTCACGAAGGAGAGCCAAGTCTTGGTTCACGGCGGAGAAGTTGTGAGCCACCTCATCGTATTGCTCATCGATGCGCGTCTCGAAGAGGGTAAGTTGCTCCTTGAACTCTTGTCGTTGCGTCCATAGGTTGTGTTGAGTAGCCAACCTCTCGGTGTTGCGGAGGATCTCTTCATCCCTATTGGTATCTCCATTCCTATCCATGATGGAAAGACAAGAACTATGTTGTGTATGTTAGTGGAAGGAGACTACCTCGCACTCTTACCAAGGTAAGATAGTATTGAGGCAATCCACCAAGCCGAAAGCAAGATCAAGTGTATCGGGAACACACGCAAAACCACACGCAAAAGCTAGCAAATATGGTGTTAGGCGAGTGTTGTGGAAAGCCAAAAGACAAATCCAAGATCGAGTATGTTGTTAAAAGTGGGTGAGGTCCAAAAATCCAAATGTCAATGTGAAGATCACTATAAACACGGAAAAAGTTGTGGAACACACACACGAGATAAGCGGGGTTAGTGCAACCAAAAGTGAGCGGAAAAGAGTATGTATAAGTGCTCGGTGTCACACTAACACAAGGAGAGCCAAAGCTTCGGTTGCAAAGGAAGAGACAACAAGATTCACACGCGGCCTCTCTTCTCCTATCTCTCTTTGCTTAAAAGCTTTTTCTCTTTTGTATATGGTGGCACTTGCACTCGTTTGTATCTTTGGTGGCACGTGGACACTTTTGTATGTATGGGCGTATGGATGTATGGATGTATGGTGCTACTCGCACTCTTTTTGTGTTTTTGGGGCTTTTTCACGCACTATGTTAGCGTTAGCCTCGCTTTTGCTATCTTGCCACACGAGTGTTTGCTTGGGTGCCTTACTCAACGCGACACACACACCTCACAATGCGGGGCCACGTGCAATGTCTCGCAACACTAGACAGGCAATGCTCGATGGGATAGATCGCAAAAGGAAAAGGGGTTACAAGGTGAAAGCTGCAAGTTATACCTGCGATGGTGGTGGTGGTGGTGGTGGTGGTGGAGATCGCCGGAAGTCGAGGTCGAAGGAGGGCGCGAAGAGGCGCCCGGTCTGGGGCCCGGTTGGACCGGACCTGGGGCCGGCCTGGCCGGTCACAAGGCCGGTCGACCGGGTTCTGGGCTGGCCCGGCCGGTCTGCAGCCCGGTTGACCGGATGCTCAACCGGACGGCGCGATTTCTCTCTCCTGTTCTTCCCCAAACCAAATCCAAATCGACCAAAACGAAGGGAAACGATGGAATCGGAGGCTCAAAGTTGGGGAAATAGTAGATCAAGCACAACAACACCAGATCCACGGACCAAAACCACTCAAAACGCAACCAAATCACAGATCGGTCAAGAGGCAATTTGGGGCTATTTTTGGGGATTTTTTGGAAAATTTTCTAGTAACGAAATCGGGTGGGTGGGAGGTCAAATCCGCGGTAACCAAGAGCTGCTGATACCATATGATGAGGTCTAAGACCCCGTGTGTGGCCCGATCTCGCGGATTGACTTCGAAACCAAGGGGGAAGATGGAAGAACGCGAGGAACACGAAGAACGCGACGAACACGAGGAACTCCGAGACTCACGCACGCACACCAACCCGATACACCCGATGCTTACCTCCGTGGCTCGATGGACCACGCCAATAGAATCTTCGAGGAAGAGGCCGTGGCAGAATTCCCGGAGAGAGATTGGGGTTGGAGAGGAAGAGCTTGGTGAGGGAGAGAGAGTAACTTGTACTAGAATCTCACTCAACAAGATCAAAGTCAACAACCAAGGTGCCTTGATTACAGATGGATGATACCCAAGGGAGACTAAGCTCAAAGGTAGGTTTGAGTTCAAAACAAGTCTAAAGAGGTCTAGGGGCGTCCTAGGGGCTTATATAGTCTTACAAGGCGTCATGGGCCGAAAAGGTACAAGTGAAACAGGTTCGGGCCGAATTGGGTGACTTAAGTCGTGCAGGCCGGTCAGGGGGCCGGTCAGACCGGGCCTGGGACCGGGCAGGCCGGTCCAGACCGGCCCCTGGACCGGGCGGCAACCGGACGGGGTTCCGGGGCCCCGGGATAGCGCCCGGATGGCACAAGCGCAAAACCCGGTTTGGGACCGGGTGGCCCGGTCAGGAGGCCGGTCAGACCGGGTTCTGGACCGGCCGGCCATCTTCTCTTCATTGTGCTCTTCGGGCGACTTCCGGTCCAGCTCCATGTCCATCTTCACGTCCAGCTGCTCCTCTCCTCCCTTTGACCATGGTGTGTCCTCCTCTCCGTGATCTTGATGCTCCTTGTACCTAATGACACATAGCACGTCGGCATGAGGTAGTAATCCATCCAAAGGGGTACCGAGATCAAGGGTGGTAAGGAGCGAGTTCACCTCATCATGAAGAGCTTTAACTCGGGCTCGCGTCATTGGTCCACTTGGGGGACTTGTTGGTCTTGGTGTGGGGGTGACCGAAGGCCACCCCGCATCAACATATTTGCTACAAAGATGATTCCTTGGAGAAGAAGTTGAAGACAATGCTATCTTAAGAGATTCAAGGAACGTATGCTAAGCTTGTCGAAACAAGCACATATGGCACACTTGAAGACTATTAACTGATTTGCAACAAAGGATTCTAAATTCTCGCTCAACAAATTGAAGACCTACATCAAGATATTTCTAAATAATCAAGCTTCAGAGTTACAGGACAATCAATATTAAATAACACACTCAAGGGAGACTGAAAGGCATGAACTCCACTTGAAGTAAAATGCTAAGAACTATAGAAGAACAATGTTTAAGCAAGGAACTTGATTTCACAAATGATACATTCTTCACGTTGAAGCAAGAAGCTCATATAGCATGCTTGAAGAGTGAAGACCTAAGGAGTCCATTGAAGCTTAATGCTAATCCGGCACACTTGAAGACTCGGAGCATAACCAGGATGAAGACCATAGTATACTATTTTATATATCTGAGTCAAAGGAAAAATCCATACTATTAAGGATGGGTCTGATCTTGAAATTTGAACTCGTGGTATTCTCAATCCAATTTCAGATAAATTACCACAAAGCATATACCATTCCTTTGAAAATCTCCTCAAGCACCAGTCCAGGTTTATTGATTGAGACACTAGCTTAAACACACATGGTTAAAGAAGAGGTCACGACTTAGTAAACCTGTGTTGAGTCTAGTTCCTCATGTACAAATAAGTTGATGCATGAGATTTAGGACTTCTGAAATGATAGAGAAGGTAACCTAGAGGGGTGAATAGGTTTCTACAAACTTTACTTTTCTTTTCGCAAGTATTAGACTATGTGGATAACAAGGTGAGCGCGTTGAGTCTAGTTCCTCATGTACAAATAAGTTGATGCCTGAGATTTAGGACTTCTGAAATGATGGAGAAGGTAACCTAGAGGGGTGAATAGGTTTCTACAAACTTTACTTTTCTTTTCGCAAGTATTAGACTATGTGGATAACAAGGTGAGCCTAACAACAAGGTGGTGCAATAAGATACTTCAAGCTAGTATCAAGGTTATCACAAATGTAACTCCACAAGTAAAAGAGCTTATATAAGAATAACCGAGGCACGTGAAAATGAAGATGTATCGAGATGTTCACTTCCTTGAGGGAATATAGCCACTATTTGGGAGGTGCAGGTTACCACGAACAACCCCAAAACACTAGGAAATCTCACCTTCTTCTCTTTGAGCGTCCCCCATGTATCTTATCTTATCCATGAAATGATGAAATTAGAGATAAACATAATATAAGCACAAGTAAGTTCAAGAGTTCAAATAGGCATAACCAAACTTGTCTACACACACAAGAGAAAGCAAATAGGAACAAACACAAAAATCAGAGATATATAGAAACCAGTAAGAGACGAATAAAGTTTTCAAGACTTTTGCAAATGACGAACCCCGGAAACCCGTAAGACCTAATAGAACTCTACCTCGTTCTCCCTTTGGCGCCGAAACAAGAGTGCGCCCGAGAATTCCTCGACAGATTCCGAACAAGGCTTGTAACATCCTTACCTCTAGAACCAAGCCCAAGCCCGGTCCGGTGCCCGAAATATGTTTTCTGCTCAAGCCCGTGCCTTGCCTTGGAAAAATAACGAAGCCCGAGTTTCATGTGAGTTGTCCGACAATTATCTTTGCTTCGTCGCGACATTACCTCCATGCAATCCTAGCTACTACCCACGTCCCGGTTTATAGGTCCCAAGCGTATCCCAATGTTGTAATTTTGACTAACATAATATAAGTTATAGATACAAAACATATATCATTGGAAAGTTCAGATGTTCTAATTTCTAATGATATAATTTTTATGTTGTATAATTTATATTATGGTAGTCAAATTGACGGAATGTGAGCAAGTCATAGAAACCATGTTGGATGGAGTAGAATAACCATATATTGTACTACCCCTATCCATAAATAGATGCCTTAGATTTATCAAAATTAAGATATACATAGACACCACTTAGTGTATAGATAAATCAAAATTTAGACAAATCTAAAACATCTATTGACGAACGAAGAGAGTACTATTATGCAAGAATGCATCACTCCTGCGATGTTTCTGCTTCAAGAACTCTGCTTTATTCCTCTAAGTAAGATGTACAGTGAACTTCCTCAGTTTACAAATTTGCTTCCGGTTTTCAAGAGAATTTTAATCATTACCACATGCTTCTTATATTTCTCAGTTTATGTTTCAAATGATGCCTTCTTATCACATATAGGAATTCTCTTTTTACTGTGGATGGCACATACATATTGCGTAATTAGATTTTTAATTGTAAATTTTGTGCAAACTGGGATGTCCATGCCACCTAGGCCCAGTTCTTTTCAGCTTCAGCTTGTGCATAAGCCACTCTAGCTTGAGCTGCCCAGAGAAACCATGGTGAAATTAAGCTCATGAGAAACTACAGCTCAGGATAGAGACGAGAGAGAAAAGGTTAAAAAAAACTTATGTCGCATTAGAGTAAGGCTTCGGGGCATAGGTGTTCCACGCGGTGGCAGTTGGGGGTAAATATCGTGAGAAATAGGGGCAGCCTGAAATACCGATTCGGGTGGAGTTCGGGAAGCTGCGGGAAGCTGGGGTAGGGTGGCTTTTCCCCACTACACAGGAATGGGTAAAAACGGCTGCCCACAAAAACGGCTTAAAATCCAGTTCTTTTGGGCTTCAGCTTATCTTCACCATTAAGCTGTCCAAAAGCTTCAAAAGAACTGGGCCTAACTTGTTATTCGAAATTCTTCCTTTTCAGTCCACCATTTGCTACCAGCAAGGAGGCCCAATCTAATTGTGTACTTACTAGGTTGTTTTGCGGCATTTTGTTTCAAACATGGTGAAAGTAGATTTCCATTTGCTTCGAAGCAAACGTCGGTCTCTTCGGTAGCAGTCCATCGCGGTACAGTCACGTGGTTGATGAAAGCATATGTCCATTTTCTTGGAAGCAGATTTCCAATAATTGGAAGAAAATCTCTATGTAGTTTGAAACATGTTGTAAATGTTACAAGTAAAATATATTTTTTGGTTCGATGACAGCAAACTTGCATTTTGTTTCAAGCAACTATGTGCACGATGGAAACAATCTTGTGGTACAATGGAAGCAAACTAGTCGCCATAATACAAAATTTCCTCGATGGATCTACTGTTTGGTTAACAAATCGTCACATTGTAAACACGCTTTTAAATGAAAGAAATTAAATATATTAGAAGCAAACTTGTATAGCGTTGGAAACAAGTTTTCCTTCTAAGGAAGCAAATAGCCGTGTCACATAGAAACGAATTTTAACACTAATTAGTATCTTCAAAATCAGGAATAACTGGATTTGTAAAAATAAAAAATGAATAGTGCTTAACAGAAACTATTTTGAAAATATTTTGTATAGTAATAAGAGGAATGCATATGGTAAGTACTGTACTTTATATGGACCAGCGATACTTCCTCTGGGAAGCGCATGCAAATTAGTATCAATAGGAAAGCGACATTAGAGGAGCATTTAAGATGGAAGCATGAAATCGCATCCTGACAGGATTAGACGCGCACATTTGGTTTCAAAATCGTACGGTCCAGCTGCTTTTAATCCCACGGTTAAACAAAGGTGAAATCGGGTTCCGATTTGTAGTGGTGCCCTATTTTGAATTGTGTTGCATGCTACTCCTTTTGTTCCCTTTTAATTGATTGTGATTTACTATAACTTTGTAGGAACAGATGGAGTAGTTTCGAGGTGGATGATTGCATCGCGGTGTGTTGTGTATGCTACGCCAGTGATTACAATACAAGAAGGCTGCACGGCGGTTGCCAGCTTCATCTAAAATGCAGAGTCCATGTTAACAGTGTGTTCACCTTAATCACAATCAGGAACAAAAACAAGGTTCTATTGTTTCTCTTGCTTAATTTAATGCGCTTTGGCAAGTCGACGGACCACAAGGGCTACTAGGGTTTAGGGTCAAGCAATGGAAGCAATATGTTTGTGTCATTCTAGTATAACCACCTATTTATGAATAGATGGAGCTATAGTTAATTATCTTTACATCTAAATCCAACAATTATTGATGAACTCAGCAAAGTACACTATCTCGGGACATTCTCTCTCTTTGCAATCTCTTTCCTGCTTTTTTCTTGTGGAGAAGTGATCTCCTCTGCAAGCTACAATTTCACTTTTGAGGCTACTACTTTTCTAGCTTCGGGACATCCGAACATGGATCTATGAGACGGTATATTGAGGCATACCATTGGTCATGCCCTTGACCTAAGAGCATCTCCAACAGACGCTGCAAAAGGCGTGCGCGGTAAAAAAACCGCCAGTTTGGCGCGCGCGAAGCTCCAGCGGACACGGAAAAAAGGCGGCGCGATAAAAACTCTGCCGCGCCCGCGCGTTTGCGCTATTCCGCCCGGGAAAGTTGCCGCGTGGGCTGCCGCGCGCGCTATAAACGCGACACGCGTGAACGCGCTAACCGTCTGAAGATTCCGCGTGCCGCTCCGCCTCACTCTCTCTCTCTCTCTCTCCCCACCGCTCTCCCTCCCGCGCCGACGCTCCGCCTCCGTCTCCGGCAAGATGTCTCCGCTCCGCCTCCAGCTACCGCGGCGTTCGGGCGCGGCCAAGCGGCCGCTTCGACACGGAGATCCGCTCCGGCGACAAGCAGATCTGCCTCAGGACATTTGACACGGCGCACGAAGACGTCGCCGCCACGGAGGCGTTCTACGCGCAGAATGAGGCAGCGAAGGCAGCGGCGGCGAAGAAAAAGGAGAGCCGCGAGAAGCCCCGCGCGGAGTCCGCGGCGAGGAAGGCGGCAAGGAGGGAGGAGGAGAAGAAAAACGGCGCAGAGCCGTCCACCATCATTCTCTCCTCCTTCTCCTCCTTCGAGTGGATTTCAACGCCGGTGTCCGAGACGACTCCGAGCAGCCACTCCTCTGACTACGACTGGGATTCGGAGTAGGATAAAGTAGTTTTAAATTCGTATCGTCGAACTTCTAATATATTTCGTAGTTTCAATTAAATTTTCGACTTTTATTTGATTTGTTTGATTTAATTTGAAATGAAAACGGTCGACGTAGCTGTTCGCGCTGCGCGCTGCATAATGGCGCATCCGGCGGAGGAGCACTTTTTCCGCCCGAGCATGCGCCGCAAAATGCAGCTTCCGGCGGGGCAACTTTCACCTCAGTGCGCGGTATCTATTACAGCGCGGTGCAACCTACGTATAGCGCGCCAATTTTTGCAGCGTCTCTTGGAGATGCTCTAAGTATCTTGTATACTCTTTGAGAAAAAAACAAGCTGTTCTCTTGAGAGTTGATGGTCCAAACATGCCCTGGATGAGTACACTCTCTTCCATCCCGTGTTACTTTCGGCACTAGGAATAGTAGGCATCCATCATGTGAGTAGCGTGTTGCATAGTTGCATTGGTTATGATCTCAGCTTTTGTGGTCTTACTCTAGCTTTTCTCACTGACCACTGACCAGTTACCTTTGTTTGATCATAGAGAATTTCTTGGGCACAGAACGACTGATGAAAGCCTATAGCCCGGTCATCAGTCATCATCGCTTCTTTCTACAACGTGGTCCGCAGAACAAGGGCCAATGTGGCCAGAAAGAAAAATGTGTGCAGCGCTTGCTATGTGACAAAGAAAACTGGAGTACTATTATCATGAACTTACTATCGCATACGAATATGACTGTATGACTTTTCAGTCACACTACGAAACAGGGTTTTTCATATATTTTTGATGATTTTTTAGCTCGGATGCCGTGTATTTTGAGATAGAAAGAGTGTAAAATTAGAAAGTTACACACAATTTCATATATATATCATATAGAGAAAAAAATGTGCGGAAATTACTCATTGCTCCAAGCTCCAAATCTCGTTACTTTAACTTTTATTGAAAATTTCATTTTTATGTCTAAAATAATTCTGAAAAAACATACAAGTACATTTACGTGTCTACAATGCACGAACAAATTGCATTGCAATATATATTTATATGTGATTTGCACAAAAATGAAAAAATGGAAGGACAAATAATATTATATTTTTTGCCTTTTCATAGCCATAATTTTGTGATTTTTCATTAGCAAAACTCTGCAGATATATTAAAATAACATTTTGAATAATTTTTTAAGAAAACTTCAAAATACCATTTTCAGATATCACTAAAGTTTGGGAGCGAAAAATGCCTCTCTCGAAATTGTAGTACTATTACTAGTAGTTCTTTATAAATTGAGATCATCTTACTGCATTCCTATCCTCGCTGTAGCAAACATTACCTTCGTTTCGAAGATAAGTGTCATACGTTTACCTAAATATGAATATATATAAATTTATCCGTATTTAGGAAAAAAATTGATACTGTATTTATTTTGAAAGCGAAGGGAGTAATTTCCCAGGTCAGACATACTTATTCGCGACAAAAAAAAAACAGAAAAGATCGGCAGTTGTTTTCTCCATCACTCCCTGCCCATCCATCCTCCATCATCCCCATCATTCGATCACGCACCTCCACGACTCACAAGGCAACAAAGCACGATCATCAACCCAACATAAAGCTCTATCTCTCTCTTCTCTGTCTTCCTCATTCTGTTCCTGTAGAGCTGCTGCTAGATTCGATTCCTTTCCTCCTCCGGAGCCCAACGCAACGCGAAACAAAGGAAAGGCTGCGGCCGTCGCAGTCCAATCCACTCCATACCCTTCCCCGCTTTCCCACCCTTCCAAGCCGAATCCGATGGTTCGTCCTCCTCCCGTTGACCGCCTCCGCCATCGGAGGCCGCGCCGCACCCTCGAACCCCGCGCCAGCCGCCTATAGATACCGCACCCGCTCACAACCGCTCCGGCCGAATGGCGGTCGGCGGCGACAGCGACAGCGACGACGACATGGAGAGGGACTTCGCCGCCAGGCTCCGTCTCGCGCCTTCCCCCTCCTCCGCCTCCGCCTCACCCACCGCCGCCGCGGCGGCTGCCGGCGGCGGAGGGATCGCATTCCGCGCGCCGCAGGAGCAGTTCACCGTCGACGACTTCGACATCGGCAAGATCTACGGCGTCGGCTCCTACTCCAAGGTGTGTTCTTTTTTACGCACCATCGTGCCTACTATGTGTGGTCGTTCTTTTGTTTAAGGAAAATGCTCTAGATCACCCGGAGGATCCGTTCGTGCTATCCTCCGCCTCCGTTGCAAGCCACGTGTCCTGTTGGGCCCACAACAACCGGTCTTATCTTCTCCCTGCGTTAATCGCCTTCTTCCTCGGTGAGCTACAGGTTCCCAAATTATTTTCTCCGATGCTCCTCTCTCCTCGAGAAACAGAGCTTGCTCGCCGGCGGCGTCACCTCGACGAGGACGCCCGCACCGACCGACCCACGGGGACCCGTCCACCTCCGTGAGCTCGCCGGGCCGCCGGCCACCATCTAGGCGAGCACGCCCGCGCCAGTGGTGCCACCCCTTGGGAACATCTCCCTTGTCCTCCCAACTCACCTCCGTGAGCTCGCCCCGCCGCCGGCCAGCATCTCCGCGACCATACCAGCGCCGGCCCATGGGGACATCTCGCTCGTCCTCAACCTCACCTCCGTGAGCTCGCCTCGACGCCAGCCGGCGGCCATCTCGGCAACCAGGCCCGCGCCGCCCCATGGGGGCATCTCCCTTGTCCTCCACCTCCGTGAGGTCGCCCCATCGCTGGCCGCCATCTTCATGATCGAGGAAGGTCGCCCTTGAGTCGCTGCACTCTACCTCGGCGAGCTCGCTTGTAGAAGTCGTCGCCATCCATTGTAGCAACCGCCGCCCATTGTAGGCAGCCGCCGACGCAGCTTGTAGCACTCGCTGCCGCCCATTGAAGCAGCCGCGGCCGCCATTGGTACCAGCAGCCGACGCCGCTTTGTAGCACTCGCCGCGGCCTGTTGTAGCAGCTGCCGCCGCCCTTGGTAGCAGCAGCCGCCGCCTGTTGTAGCAACGGCCGACGACCTTGGTAGTAGCGCCCGACGCCGTAGCAGCGGCCGCCGCATATTGTAGCCTTGTAGCAGACACGGCCGCCCTTTGTAGCAGCACAGCCGCCGCCTGTTGTAGCAACGGCCGACACCCTTGGTAGCAACGGCCGACGACCTTGGTAGCAGCGGTTGCCGCCTATTGTAGCAGCCGCAGCCGCCCTTGGTAGTAGCAGCCGTCGCCTGTTGTAGCAACGGCCGACACCCTTGGTAGCAGCGGCCGACGTCCTTGGTAGCAGCAGCAGCTGCCGCCGCCTGTAGCACTCGCCGCCGACTATTCTAGCAGCCGCCGACGCCCTAGGTAGCACCCGCCACTGCCTCTTGCAGCACCCGCCGGTGGACAACTAAAAACTACGAGGCGTCCATCCTGCAGCTCGCCTCCCATCGTCTAGCAGCGCCGGCGAGTCCCGTCACTTCCGCTTCCAGCAGCGCCCACGACAGATGGCTCACAGCTTGCAGCAGCCACAGGCGGCAGCAAAGTGCATGGGCACCTACAGGGCAGCCATGGCTACACGTTAGCTGGAGGGGGAGCTCCATGCGATAGAAACATGGCAGCATATGGAGGTGAGATGGAAGAAAACCTTCGTGTGTGGACGAGAAAAGTCAAGGAAGGGCTCCGCACGTGGTGGGACCTGCTGGTTTCCAGTGTCGTAGACATGACACAACAGACCGAGACGCGGGTTCTCATCCAACGGATCAATCGAACGGCTGGCGACCCGGGGGATCGGCGCGTGGGATCCCCCGGGGGACGCTCAGCACTCGCCTTTGTTTAATCCGTGGAGGACGGTTTCTTTCTCCCCTCCTATGTTCTTTTCTCCTGGGGAACTGGCCTGGATTGGGAATTGCGGTTGTTTGAGGTTTCTGTTTCTTGCATGCCGATGCGTGGCAGGTGGTGAGGGCCAAGAAGAAGGACACGGGCAACGTCTACGCGCTCAAGATCATGGACAAGAAGTTCATCACCAAGGAGAACAAGATCTCCTACGTCAAGATGGAGCGCATCGTGCTCGACCAGCTCGACCACCCGGGCGTCATCAAACTCTTCTTCACATTCCAGGACACATACTCCCTCTGTCAGTGCCTATCCCTGTTTGAATTCAACCACCGAGCAGTTTTAATCTCATCATATAATACTTTTCTGAAGTGCGAGCTACATTGTTGGATGCTTACATTGGACGAACACTGACGCTTCTTTCACTGCGCAGACATGGCACTGGAGTCGTGCGAAGGCGGGGAGTTGTTCGACCAGATCGTCAGGGTTAGTGTCAACCTGCTCACAATGTGGTTACTTCCCGCTCTGTATTTGCTTCTTATGCGTGGGGTTTTGCTTGCAGAAAGGCCGCCTGCCTGAGGACGACGCACGGTTCTACGCCGCTGAAATTGTTGATATTCTCGAGTATTTGCATAGCCTGGGCCTAATACATCGGGATGTCAAGGTACATGCATCGTAATGATCTTTTAGTTACGAGAAAAGTTAATTGCATTAGTAACAGTGACTTCAATTATTCTCATCTTTCAGCCTGAAAATTTACTCAATGGAGGTCCATGTTTGGTCTTTTAGTTAAGTGATGAAAAGTTAATGTCATTAGTAGCATTAACTTAAAATTGTTTTGATCTTTCAGCCTGAAAATTTACTGCTTACTTCCGATGGGCACATCAAGATTGCTGATTTTGGTAGTGTGAAGCCTACTATGGATACTCCAATCAAAGTCCTCCCAAATTCAACTAGTAAGATAAAACATATACAGTGCTGGATTGCTTTAGAATTTGGTGATGTGAAGTTCTGAATGTTCTGCTTTTCCTACACTTGGCATACAGATGAGAGGGCCTGCACATTTGTTGGAACTGCTGCATACGTACCACCAGAGGTCCTCAACTCTGCCCCAGCAACTTTTGGGTAAGTTAATAACCTCATCCATAAACACTGATTCCCTTGATAAACCTTGCTTCCTTGGCATAATTCCATTTATTTCTCAGATGTTTAAGAAGCTGTATCGTTTGATGCTAGTTTATGTTTTCACTCTGAATGATGTATTCAAATACGTCAACTAGGTATTCGGTAGCTTGTATAGACTGCACCTTGCTTTAAGCTATCAATGGTTTTGACGCCTGCAAGCTTATCTTGCTACAAAACATAGTCCTGTATTTTCACAAAAAAAGCTGTCCTGTAGATGGCTGCCCTAGATATCAGCTTAGGTGCCTAGCAAAAGTTGTAATTTCATGTTGTAACATCAAAGATGTTATGATGAAAGCAATAGGCATAATTAGATAATTTGCCGACATGGATTCCCGGACCATTGTATGCCTCCTTGGCACATCTTGTAAGGCTAATATATCAGAAAAATGTAACATGATGAATGTGGTATTCCATTCTTTAAGACATTAGGTTTTTGATGCATTCCTTAGGTGTCTGTATGTCTCATCAACACATCTTGTCAGGTCAATATTTCAGAAAAATGCACAACGTGGTAAATGTGGTATTCCATTTTTGAAGACAAAGTTTTTAAGCTCATAGCATTAAGAAAAAAATCTTTCATGATGCACCTAAAATTCAGTCTGCTACCAGTTGGGTAGCCAGGAAGCTTCTACTAAACTACGTATTCTTTGCTGATATTAGCAGAGATTTATACAAATTTTTTCTGATGGACCTCTTTCTATTCTTTGCAGAAATGACTTGTGGGCATTAGGGTGCACGTTGTTTCAAATGCTCTCTGGCTCTTCACCATTTAAGGATGCCAGTGAGTGGTTGATTTTCCAGAGAATTATAGCAAGGGATCTCAGAATTCCTGAGTACTTCTCGGATGAAGCAAGAGATCTAATTGACAAGTTGCTGGTATGCAATTATACAGAATATTTCCTTGTATGGTTTTTGTTCTGGGGCATACCGACACCAGTAACTTGTAGAACAGTATTCACAGAAAATATTGTCCCAGTAACTTGGTATAAAAAAGGCTATTAGAATAAACAAGGCACATCCCCTTCAATACACATAATTAAGATTAGCACAGACCTCACCACAGCAAAAAACAATCCTTGGATTGCTAATTTGAACTTCCGCAAATAGACTTATTCCATATTTTGTTTCTGCAGGATGTTGATCCAACCAAACGGCCAGGTGCAGGACCTGATGGTTATGCTTCTTTAAAGAAGCATCCCTTCTTCAGAGGCATTGACTGGAAAAATATAAGGAAGACACGTGCACCAAACCTTGCCGCAGAAGCAAATGTATGCTATCTTAAATATGTCCATGCAAACAATGCTATCTTAAATTTGTCAATGCAACCACTTAACTCCAGTCTTCACCATTCTGATGATCTCCCCATTCAGGCAAATGAGGATGAGGATACCCAGGATTCAGATTGGTTGTCGCACATGGGAAGTGCACCAGGCAACCAACCTGTCCCTGTTGGAAATAATGGTGCTGCGTCATCTTCTGAAGTACGGTCCCATGTATCTAAATTAGCTTCTATCGACTCCTTCGACTCTAGATGGTAAATACAGGTTATCACAACTTTTTTATTATACTTACAGGAGAGAAAAGAAAAATGAAAAAGGGGGGAAATGGTCGACACCATGCTCACATTTTTTCCACAAGTAAAAGGTAATTCATGTTGGTGCATCTTTAACAATTGGCAGGCAGGATTTCCTGGAGCCTGGTGAGTCTGTAGTCTTGATATCGAAGCTGAAGAAGATTAATAAGCTATCAAATAAGAAGGTCCAGCTGATCCTTACCAACAAGCCTCAGTTGATTTTGATTGACCCTGCAAAAATGGTGACCAAGGGAAATATTAGTTGGTCTGATGATCCAAGTGAACTCAATGTGCAAGTAGCAAACTCTTCACATTTTAGGATATGCACGGTATCCCTCTTTGCTGTTATTGCTCCTTAGTCTTATCCTGGATGCTCTATTTTACCTTTTCATGGATGCTCTAGTTATCATACCTAACCTAGTTCTCTTACAGCCAAAGAAGGTGTTCGTATTTGAGGATGCAAAACAGCGAGCCTGGCAATGGAAGAATGCAATTGAAGACCTCCAACACTGCCAAAAGAACTGATTTTCAATTCAAATCAAGATGCCACCTTTTTCTGCTTCTGGCTTCCTACTGGGCCTGATGAGGAAGTCATTTTTATTGGCATGTTGATCAATGTCCCCTCAATTTCTCTAAACGATTTTATTTGAATTGCTAAAGCAGATAGCATCCGAGTGACTGAAATGTTTTTACCCCGGAACAATTAACACAGGAAGTTACTTCATTAGTTGACCGTTTTGTACTATTGTATCCCTGAACCATCTTAACAAAGTTGTTATACCTTATCTTCCCTGGTGCCTTCTGTCTTAATTCTTAAGCAGCCTAAAATGGGCTTTGTGTTGTTGCGCTTTGAGCAGATTGTGAGGGTTATACCCATATTTATTGTGTTTTACTACATTATGTTCACGGCAGGGGTGTGGTCACTCCCAAAAAAAAATGCAACTTCTGCCATCATCAGGTTAACTATAGATGTAGAGAATAAGTGAACTAACATTCGTTATTATTTCTGTGAGAAACTTCCTTTACCCCCTGTCATGGTTGTTCATGCGATTGCACTGAACTTTCTGTAGCATCACATCATTGTACCAAAACTGAATTGTCCTTTTTCTTAACAACATAACCCTGTGCAAAGTGCAGGTAAGCAGAGAAACTCAAGGCACTGAGGGCAGCCAGAAGCCAGAAGAAGTAATCGAGATGCCCCCTGTTGAGATTGTTAGAGAACCAGCTCTCTCCGGCGGAACTGGTCACCTTGTCAATGGCGTACACAAGGAAGCTACTGATGAAGCAGCCAACCCCAGCTATGCTCAGGTACAGAGCTATGCCCAAGCTGCGAAGGGAGTCTGGCACCTGGTCATAGAAGAACTCTTGCAGGCCGACAACTCCAAACACGCTGGACAACCCAGCCAGGATGAACTGAGGAACCACCCACAGTAAGCTCATAGGAACAACAGCATCAGGTTCATCCAGAACGCCATGGTCTGCTGCAATCCGGAGCCTCTTCATCTCCACCAGGGCAGCGACGATCATTGCAACGACCGAAGTAGCCAGCCCGACACCGATCCTCTGCAGAATCGTGATGCCATGAGGGTTCTTGGTGTGTTTCCTCGCTAGTGGAACGAGGATCCGGTCATAGATGGGCAGGAAGATCATGACTGCGGCGTGGCTCAGGTTTTGCAGCGCAGCAGCTGGTACTACCAAGCTGCCTATTCTCCTGTCCAGTGTGCTCGCTTGCTTGGTGAACAACGTAGACCACTGTGCGAAGACAACAGCATAGACCAGGCATGCCGACCATATCGGAAACAATTTGAGCATCGATGTGGCTTCATGAGGGAGATCTGCATTGCCGGTGCTCCTCTTGGGTGACAAGGAAGCGCTGGCGAGCAAGGGCTGTGAGTCATCGAGTAATCTGCATGAGGAGTGCCAAGACTTGATCCTCGCGACAAGCGGTTCACCAAGCTGCACAAGTAGGCCGCCGTTTCTTGCTGGAGGGTAGAAGCGGTAGGTCTTGGTTCCGAGCAAGAAGACAGCGAGAGCAAGTGCCATGGTGACACACGGGATCCCGAACCCAAGCTGCCAGCTTACACTGTCCTGCACGTAGTTCAGGAGCGAAACAGTGATGGTGTTGCTACCATCTGAGGCGAAGTACCACCAGTTGAAGAAGGAGCTCCTCGGGGTCACTCTCATCGAACTGCTCGGCGCTGAACGCTTGCACGCAGGGCTTTTGGCCTCCGTAAGCGAATGCGACGAGGTAGAGGGAGAGGTAGAAGAAGGCCACTTGGACAGCAGACGGGCATCCGGCTGAGTGTTGCGTGCCCTCGCAGGAGTTGGTCGACGATGAGAGGGTCAACAAGCCCAGTCCCTGGAAACAGTTGAACAAATTGAACTGTTTTCTGTGGAAGACTGTGATTTTCATCTGCAAAATTCAGGGAGTGCACGGCTAACACGTACCAGGATGTAGAAGAGGGAGGCGTAGAGGATGGTGCGGTACCGGCCTATCCAGGAGTCAGCCAGGGCGGCGCCGAGCAGCGGCAGCATCATGGCCACGCCGGACCACGCGTTGACAGCCGCCGCTGCCGCCGCCGTCGACTGGCCAAGCGGGCCGGTCAGGTAGGTGATGAGGTTCCCGGAGATGCCGGCGAACGCGAACCGCTCCGCGATCTCCACTCCTGCATTCAGTTTCTACCGTCACAGACGCATAGGCGCGCACGCAAAGCCGTGTCTGCGGTTTGCTTCGTGTCGTACGTACCGATGACGAAGAGCGCGGCCGGCCACCGGCCGGAAGAGCGCCGCGAGACAGGGCGGCCACGGCGGTCCACGGCGGTCACCGCCTCCTCTCCCATCAACGCCATAGTCGCTTTCTCTGCTAGCTGCCGCCTGCTCGCTCTCCTCCGTTTGGAGTCTGGTGCCAAATCAGTAGTACTAGAAGGACCCTGCGCGCGTTGCTGCGCCGTTTTTGGTACTTACGTTTTCTTATTTCGTATGCATTTCACTAACAACAAACTATGCATTTCACTAACAACAAACGACAGAGAAATGTCACATCTTATTGGCAAGGTATGAGAAAATATATTAAAATAGGGCTATCCATGAGTTTTGGATCTCATATCTGGTCACTAAGAACACAAACTTGACAGAGCCATACATACTTTATTACCCATCAGAACTGATTTACAGAATTGATATCCAAGGTAATTAGGAATGGTACAAACATTCTTTCACTGCTACTACAAAATCAATTCAAAGGACGAACTAACATAGGTCCAACTAAGTTATCTATTCAGTATGCAAGTGACGAACTAACATAACTGAGATTAAATCAAGAAAGCTGATTACAGTGACACTCAATTTATAAGACGTCTATTTAAAGAACAATAACTTGAACACTGTAGCCATTAGGTAGTCGAAGTACAACTTAGACATGGTATCTAACCATTCAAGACCACACACCAAAATGTTTAAGATAAGATAAAAGTAAAATAATTTGCCTCAGCCCAGTTGCCAGATACCAAACTATGCCCCAATAACCTGTTGAGGAGAAATAAATTTGGAATCACAGTAAGAACAAAAGTGTCATTCTCGGCTCCTAATGGAAGAACCAGAAAAATATATACGTCTTCTATTACCTTACCAAAGGACATCAATAACAACAACTCAGCACCAGCTTTCCTTCTTATCACCCAAAAGACCATAATTTGTCATGTTCGTGACTTAACATGCAGAAAACATGTAACAAAAGGAATAGATTTTAGAAAGAAAAACAATTATTGGATTGTTGCCTACCAAGCATAGCGGAGAAAAAATTGTATACATAGTCTAAGTAAATTTTTAGCTTACATCTGGAACGATGCTCGGACGCAATACTTCAGTTATGCATACTGCATAGGCACGAAAAAATTCATAAAAGAATAGTAATTATATAAATAAAGAAGCACTCACAACATAAGTAACTCGTAATTTTCAAAGCATATAGCTTATTGACATGGCATCATTCACTACAAATAAATTTCCTAAAAGTTTTGGAGTTAGTAGATCACATAATAAATACAAACACTATAGGTACAGTAATAGCCCAGATATCAATTCTTTTGTTTATAAATGAGCATGAGGACTTCAGGAGTATATAAACTCCGATATGTTATTCAAGCAAACTGAACTTCCCAGCTAGCCTATAGATACAAATTGCCTTTTTGTTATCGTTTTCCTTTTCGTTATCCAATTCCTCCCGAGCAAACCAATTTTACCAATGCCAGTGTGACTCATAATCCTAAGCATCCCAACAGAGGCATGGCTCGAGTACCTCAAACCAAATGCCAAATCAATAAGCTAACCTCTGTTTTGTACTCTTTTTCTGACAGAATGCATGTTTCTCTAGCTTGTTATCATCTTTTAAGAGGAATCTGATTATGTCAAATCGGATGCAAACGATCATTAGTTGGCAATATAACGAAAAACAAATTACAGATCTATGCAATCAAGGCATACACTGCACAAAATGGAAGCTCTTACTCGACCATACTGAGAAACACAAAATGAAGGTATAGTACTGAAATAAATTTTAACGGGGTTTGTGTCAATTGGCCAATTTACAACTTAATTATATACTGCAGTTACACAATTTAGTGGTGAATGGCCATTGAAAGATCACAAATAACGAAGAGACAATGTCCAAGCAAACCTAAGTAAACATGTACAAATTTAGAAAGTCAAAATTCCACATCTGCGCATAGCATTAAAACCTCCAGTAGAGCCGGTCTGAAGCTTTTCCAATGGCACACCGCTGAATACGCCAAACCTCCCCACCGGCTGGGATCAAACTTGCACATTGCCATGACAAACAACCTAGGATTCAACTGCAGCTACTTCAGGTCCTTCCTGCAAAAGCCATAGGCATAGTTCTTGCATGCATCAAATCAGATATAAAAATAAACCATGTCGATCTGAAGAAATAAATTTATAAAAAAGAGGAAGGATGCACTAATTCAGTTATACCCAGCAAAGTGACACAAATGCCAAAATGGATATCATAAAACCCTAGAAACTTTGTTCTTGCTCTCCTAATTACTACTTTCATGTATAGAGTTCATACTTTAGCAGAGCAAGCAATATTATGATCCACCTTTGTATCTCACGGTTGGGCTATGGTTTTGCATCTCAATAATGCTGTCATATGCTACTGGTCCACCACCTTTGTATCTTACAATTAGGTATTGTAATTATGCATCTCGGTAATGCTAGATTAGTACTCTACTAATCCATTTCTGTATCTCACAATTGTTCATTGTAAAGATTCTAATAAAAAATAAACATTGGTCATTGTAACTTAATGATTTTTTAGCAAGGGAAGAAATATCAATGATTACACTGTTAACCAAGTAAACAAGGCTACATTTGGCATTGTTTTTTTGATAAAGATGTTTGGCATTGCTATTACAACAGATTATAAAATGCTCAGTCTAAGTCATCTTAAGTAGATTGTTGTGCTATTTGGATAAGTCAATGAACCAAGAATCAATAAAGAAAAAAAAGTCAGAAACCAAATGCCGTACAAACCCTAATGACAACCAAATGGTACTTTCGAATATATTATGAACGAATTGGAGTAGACATTTGAAACTTTGCAAGTTATCTTTGGTTCAAACCCTATTGTGAATATATGGTAAAAGTCCTTCCGATTTGGTTCCAATTCTCAATTATTGGTTCCACCCATGTGAGAATAATAATAAACTAAAATGGTAATCAGCTATTACAGATTTTTTTGTCAGTTTCATGGTGCACAAAGGGCAAACATTGATGTTAAGCATCTATGTTACCTGAATAACAATGTGTTCTATCGACTTTTTATGCACTACTCCATTTGCAACCTTGCCTTTTCCCTTGTTCTTCTCTTCTTCCTCGTCATCACTGTACTTCTTCTCGTAATCGTTGTATTCCTCTTCTTCCTCCTCCTCTTCCTCCTCAATGCCATCCTCCCCCACTGGACCTACACCAGGCGCATGGGCTCTTGTTACCGCGCTGTTGAGCTTCAGCCTTCAGCTTAAATCTAGTCTTGCTATCACAGCCTATACATGCGTCGCACAAGCATAAGGATGTCAGGTTGTGATTTCCCTCCGCTGGGGCTTGAAACTTGCCCATTAACAACCTATGCCTTTCGTCACTCCGTCAACTGCCTTGACTCCCTAACTGCAACTCGTATTTTCCTAGGACTCGCACCTAATGCTTTCTCGGTATCGTGTATAGCTTTTGATGCTGCAACTATGGCTGTAGCCTCGTCCATGAAGCTGACCTTCTGGGATAACCAGACTTTGTTTAAAGCAGCTAGAAGCAGCCAGAAGTTCTCTGCCATGTGGAATGAGAGCCAAGGAGCATGAGGAACTGCAGCAATTATGCTGTTGCGATGCTGAGGTGAGTCCCAACTGAAGTTAGTCCTAGGCATACATCATATATTGTCACGAGCTTCTTAAACGTGGTCAGATACTTGTGTTAGAAGTGCACCGCACTCCACTTCAGACATATGTTCTGCATTTAAAAATGAAAACTTAAATTCTTTTACTACAACAGATAAAGTACTTCAGCCTTTTAGCACTTTCTGGGCCATGGGTTAATACATATAAATGAGCTATGATTACAGTGTAGTAGATTCAAATTATCCAATGTCAGATCTAATGGAAGCATAAGTTCTAGGTTTGGTGAAACTACTGGAAAGGTATACTTCAAATCAAGTTAGACCAAATTAATTATTCATGTGATGTTTATTTGGCACAAATATGAACTCACGCACAATCCAATAAAATATTAATCCATATATCCAACCAATATCCGTTCATGCCTATAGTAATACAAAAAAAACAAAGATGGGAAAGGAGAGAAGGTAGAGGTCTAGAGGAGACCATACCTCCGGTTGCTGTGACCTGGAGTCCGGGCGGATGTCGGCAACAGCTAATTGCTGGACCGCTCGGTGCTTCAAAGGAGGCAGGACGCGGCGCCCCCGACCTCCATGGCGGCGATGCCGAGCTCGCCGACGACCAGGAGGTCAGGTCGCACGTGTGGGAGGGGATTGGGGGCGGAGGGGACGGGGGAGAGGAGCAGCGTGTGGCCGCCGGTCCGAAGGGACTGTGGGGGAGAGGAGGGATGAGGACGGGTGAAGTGGAGGAGGTCGGCGTGAAGACTGCAGGTGGAGGCGGTTTCGAGCGTTCCAGGTGGGTCGTGCAAGTTTTTCTTCTCCTCAAAGTCGGTTATTATTGGGTCGCTGACTGTGGGTCTCAAGTCGTGGATCAACCACAGGCCGCCGGAACCCTGGGAGCTTAGAGCTCTTCCAAGATGTACTACTCCTCCGGGAAAAATAATCCTTCTCCGGTGCTTCGCAGCATTCTCTGAATCGCCACGTTCCAGTTATACTGAGGTTTTAGCACATAGCACCACTTGTTGGGGCTTCTTTTGCACGAAACCACAGCCACTATAAATTTTTGCACCAAACACCACTATTTGTTGTAAACGTTGCACAGAACACATAAATCACCATTAACAGCCTTGATAGCCATTAGTTAATTGGGCAAAGGTCAAGTGTGGCGTGTGACGATGTGGGGATCGTGGTGGCTGATGATGCGATGGGGCTCGGGTAGATCGAGGCGCGTTGATTGCCTGGATCGATAGACTGAACGGACGGCGGTGAGTCGGTGATGCATCGGTGGCGGATGGCAGTGCAAAGCAGGACATCGACGGGGAGGTTAGCTCTATCAGAGGAAGTGCATGGACGTCGTCTGGACGATGGAAATGGCGGAGGAGCGCATGGGATGCGGCGGGGATGGCCGGGGGTGCGCGGATGCTCGGGGAGGCGGTGGCGGATACATGAGCACTGGGGGGATGGCGAGGAACGGGAATCGAACGAGCTGGCGAAAGCTGCGGAGGAGATTGGAAAGGCGGCGACATTTGGAGACAAGGAAGACAAAGACTGTTGCATTGATTTTGGGCGCTCTGTTCCGATTCCTTTAGCACCGGATATCCTGAAACAACATCGCCACCCAAAAAGATGTCCACGGGAGAGGTCCGGAGTGGGCTGGTGAGGGAGAGATCCCTTCTCCGCCCGCGTGCCCCTCCCTGCGGACGCTTGCTGCCACGGAGCTGTGGTGCTGCTGCTGACCATGATTGAACTCCTTTGTTCATCTATTATATCCAGCAAAGAGCTTGTGAAATCCATGTTGCATGCCACCTTGATTATGAAAGTGGGCCTAATGTGGTTAATTCCCCGTTAAGACTCCTAATTGAAGTATTTGTGTTTTGTGCAAATCGTTACTCACACATTGGTGTTTGGTGCAAAGAAATATCATTGTTGTGGTTATGTGCAAAAGAAGCCCCAACAGTTGGTGTGATCTGCTATTTCCTCGGTTATACTAGTTTTTTCCCCATCTACTACTATTCGGTATTGTATTGTTCATCGCACCTTTTACTTCTTTTAAATTGACGTCCAAACAAAGTTTCGGTTGCAGTGACGTACGATGGAGGGATGCTTATGGTTTGCATAATTGCATGTGAATATATACATTTTATTTTAGCGAGTGTGATGTGACAACTGCTCTGCTTTTTTATTGCCAACGATATCGTTGTGCACTAATGGAATACATGTGTTCCAGTTCAAAAAAAAAAAAAACTAGAGACGGATAATTTTTGTACTATATTATGTATGGTAGTTATAAAATTTGTCTTATTTTGTAACTTTTAAAAAAGTCCAGTTGCAAGCGTAGTTGCAATAGAGTTTTTTTTTTGTAGTTGCAAGTGTCGCTGCAATTAGACTATTTCGGTTGCAAGTATGGTTGCAACTAAGACTTTTATCTAGTTGCAAATATGGGTTCAATCGAGTCTTTTCTAGTTGCAAGTGTAGTTGCAATTGAGAACTTCTCCAGTTGCAACTGAGATTTTCCTGTTGCAAGCGGGGTTGCAACTGAGAATTTTAAAATATTTAAATTATGAAAAACTTACCAAAACTTTTGTTGCGTGATTTTATTTTATCAAATATGATAGGGAGAAAATTTAACTTGTTTGTTTTCGAAAAAATGTGAAAACAAAGAAAACATAAAATAAATAACTAAAATTGATAATGTCATTCTACTGAGATCTAAGCTAATTCTTAGTAAACTGAGAACTAACGAGACCATAACTTTTTATCTAGGAAAAAGATTACTTCCTTCTTCTATTTATCGTGTCACGATTACCTACCAGAATACTACTACCCTGTAATAAGTTAATCAAAACACTTCGTTATTCTAGAAAAAATACTAGTGTCTTCTTCTACAATAATTTTAGGAAAAAATAATCGCATTTTTTTATTCTGGAAAAAATATTACTCATTTTTCTAATGATTCCCTCGTGATATACGTGAGCTGTCTACCTTGCTCTCACCCGTCGTTGCTGGCCGACGAGGTCGACGAAAAAGAAGGGGGGAGGAGCCAGGGCGTAGGAGGTGACTCTCTAATAGAAAATGGTTATATCAAGGATTCAAGGCTGAACAGTTTCACGCGTTCTCCTCACTCGGTGTACTATTTATGGGTGGTTTTGTGTCGTTGGTTGATCGACATGTCTGCTTTTCCTCCCGAGAAGGTATAATGTAGATGTGCACCCTTTTCCTTTTTATGTATGCTTATTTAGGGTTACCGGTTGCCTCCTCGATCCTTTCTTTGATTCTTTCCGGTTGGTGGGAGATTTTATATGTTGACATATGTAATGCATTTAACACGTAAATGCACATAAAGGAATCATTAATATGGAGAGGTGGTGCTATTTTCTAAAAATATAATTTTCAACTTCTTTGATCCCAAATAACCACTTTCATACTTTTGTACACACTTCTGCTCAGCTCTAAGGAGCCCGTTGGGGCTGACCTAACCGCGGGTATACTGGATTGTGGAGCGGGTGACTACTGAACCCACTCTTAAGTGTATTGTACAGTAAGAAAAGTTATAGAGAAAAACGAAGTGATACAACCATTTTATTCCTATTTGTATTTGTTAATTTTTGCCTGGGAACTTTTAGCGAGTTTTATTTGTTTACTAGCTTCTCGAGATATTCATTGCATATGTTGGATTCTATAAGTGACATGTGTATGAGAGTGGCCTTAGAGCAAGTATAATAAGTTCTAGTCAGCTGGCTATAAGGGTTAAAATAATATATTCATGCTTAGTTGGAGGAGAGAGAGGAGAAGAGAGAAAAGGAGTGGGCTCTCATGCAAGAGCCAGCTCTACCACGTGCTCCTAGGCACTTTGTGAGAGTGAAATGTGGGCCATTCATTGATAAAGTAGTACATAATTATAGCTCACTATTATACATGTTGGCTCTATGTTAGCTACTAATGACATGGCACATGGCTTATAGCCAGCAGCTGGCTGTACTATTAAACTTGCTCTTATGGAACTCGGCGGCATGTGATCCTGGAGCAACTTGGCCTTTCATTGGTCCAGGAACTTGTGGCGGGTCCACTGCTTGCTGGTGAATTTTGGTGTAGAGCGGCAAAAAATTGACACATACTCCGTAATACATATGTGGGCCCATAGATAATTAATAAAGTAAAACAGTACTGATAGAGCTCGTCAGGGCATGAGCAATGGTGGCATACACAACTAGCTGCTCTATGTAAAAAAGTTGTAAGAAGCAACATGGTGAATTTTATCTCTACAATGGAAGCTACAACTTTAGTCAGAAAAAAGAGAGAAGGGACCCCACAAATATGACACTATATATCTCTTTCTCTCTCCAAAAAGCATGCTTTTAGGACTGAAGATCCCACTTCTTGAAGAGGAGGCTGCCTCCTCATCCGAACCTACTTTGGACCACCCGAACCTAACTAAAGGTGTGAAGCAGCACCTCTAGGGCAGTGCATTGGGCATGCCCTCATCTGGACCAGTGCTGGAGCAGCGACAATGCTCAGACGAGCGCATGAGCTCGCTGCGAATTCGTACGGAGCGTTGGGGCGCCCACAACTCCGGAAGCTTCGGCCGCCACCGTGGCCAGCTCGACGGGGAGGCTGTACGGCGCGCGGGAGGGCCACTCGGCGCAACAGCGCGACGCCCGGAGGCGGCGTGGCAGAGGAGCAGCACGACGTCCTGTCCTGCGGCTGCGCGGCCGACGTCTCTCCCCGCGCGCTCGCTTGAGCGCCCGCCCGCGCGACCTGCTCTCGTCGGCGCAGCCCAGCCCCGACGCCGCCGCCATGCACGCCCTCGTGGAGCCCGACGCCCCGCCAAGAGCGCAGACCCGACGCCGACGTGCGCGCCGTTGTGGAGCCCGACGACGCAGTGGAGCAGCGCGACACGCGGCGGCGCGGCAGAGGAGCAACGTGACGCCCCGCCCCGACGCCGACAACGACGATGCGCGCCTCCTCGCTCTCGTGCTCGCCGAGAAGCTCCACGTGCTCAACCGAGTCCCCGTCCGCCTCGGCTCCAGCGTCGTGCTCTGCATGGATGAAAGGACACGGATGTCGCCTAGAGGGGGGGGGGGTGAATAGGTGATTTAAAACTTTTACAAGATGGACTTAACAAATGCGGAATAAAACTAGCGTTTACTTTGTCAAGCCCAAAGCCTATATACTATGGTTCACCTATGTGCACCAACAACTTATGCTAAGCAATACAAGCAAGTATGTGATAGCAAGATATATATAACTTCAAACACGATGACTATCACAAGGTAAAGTGCATAAGTAAAGAGCTCGGGTATAGAGATAACCGAGGCACGCGGGAGACGATGATTTATCCCGGAGTTCACACTCTTGCGAGTGCTAATCTCCGGTGGAGAGGTGCGGTGGCTTAGTGCTCCCGAACGCCACAAGAGGCTCACCTTGAGGTGTGGTTGCTCGATGCACACCAACGCCACAAAGGCCTCACCCCAAGATGCGGTACTCACACCACACACCGAACGCCACGAAGGCGCCTCACCTAAATCTCCGGTGACCCTCGCCACAAAGGCCTAGGTCACGGTTCCACTAAGGGATTTCCTTCGAGGCGGAAACCGGGCCTTACACAAAGATTGGGGCACACATCCACAACTTAATTGGAGGCACCCAACAAATCGCCACAAAGGCCTAGAATCCGTCTAGGGTTCCAAGAACCCAAGAGTAACAACCTTCTTGCTTTCACCACCACGAATCACCGTGGAGAACTCAAACCGATGCACCAAATGCAATGGCAAGAACACCACAAAGATGCTCAAGTCCTTCTCTCTCAAATTCCAACAAAGCTACAAAAGCTATTGGGGGAATAAGAGAGGAAGAACAAATAAGAGGAGGAACACCAAATTTCTCCAAGATCTAGATCTAGTGGATTCCCCTCACAAAGAGAGGGATTTGATTGGTAGGAATGTAGATCTAGATCTCCTCTTCCTTTTCCCTCAAAAAGATTCAAGAAGCATAGGAGGAGTAGAGGGAAAGGGAAGCTCTCAAGATCAACAATGGTGGAGAGCACAAAGGGGAAGAGGTAGCTGCCCAAGGAGGAAGAAGGGGGTCTTAAATACCCCCTCCCATCGAAATATGACCGTTTGGGTCAGCTCAGGCCGGATTTTCCAGGCCGGATATTTGCAAAATATCCGGGGCCCGAAAATCGGCTAAGGACTTGAGAAAACTGCTCGCAGTAAGGGGGCCGGACATTTGGCCGGATATTTGGCTGGATTTTCCCAAAAACCGGATTTTTCGGGGGGGGGGGGGGCAGATTATCCGCCCCAAACTTGGGCCGGAATATCCGCCCCCCTGAAAACTGGCAGAAACATCAAACTGAAACGGGCATAACTTTAGCATCCGGACTCCGATTTTGATGATCTTGGGCTTGTTTTAAAGCTAGGAACAAGCTCTACAAGATCATGCAGGAAACCATCATAGTCCAACAAGGGAGGATAGAAACAAATGATGAAAGGTTTGACCTATCTAAAAAAGACATACCGGTAAAACCTCCAATCTTGAAAATGCAACAAGTTGCCCATGCAAAAACCATTCTTGATGAACTAGAGCTTGTCATGAGAATAAGCACAAGCTCTGAATCATCACATGGATAAGATCCAAATAACAACCAAGAAAGATGATGAACCAAACTCGAAAACGCAACAAGTGATCTTTGCGAAATCCGTTTTCGATGAACTAGAGCTTGTCATGAGAATAAGCACAAGCTCTAAAACATCACATGGATAAGGTCCAAATAACAACCAAGAAAGATGATGCAAGGATGCAAATGTTTGAGCTCTCTCCGAACGATACGATCGAGTTACTCACTCGAGAGCCCTCTTGATAGTACGGCAACTAAACTATAAACCGGTCTCCAACTACACTTATGAGACCGGTGAGAAAGAAACCCTATCAAGAGCAAACCTTATACTTGCGCATTCCACTTGAGCTCGATGACGCCGATCTTGACCTCAACAAGATGGAACGCCTTTCTTGCTTGTGCTTGCTTGACGATGTCTTGTGGATTGCTCCCCCATAATCCACCATGGGAGAGCTTCTTCTTCGGCGCATCTTCACATATCCATGAACACCATATGGATGGAAAGAGTCAATCAAAGGATCTCTTCGAGATGGCTCATCTTGAACTAGCACTTCATTTCTCCATTCTTCATCATGTTGATGTCTTGAAGTAACTTGAGGGCTCACTTCATCTTCATCTTCAAGACATACTTGACACTTGATATCCTTCATCAAATTCTTCTTATTGCAACCTTGAAGCCAACATATGGTTCAAGAATTGCCTATGGACAACTCCTACAAATATAACTCAATGCAAACATTAGTCCATAGGGATTGTCATTAATTACCAAAACCACACATGGGGGCTCCATGCACTTTCAATCTCCCCCATTTTGGTAATTGATGACAATCTCTTTGAGAGGGTTTATATAAGGAATTGAAGTAGCAAACAAGTTGAATATATAGAGCAAACTCCCCCATAATATATGCATGTGTGAATGATCTTGACTTTCATTGCATATATTGGCATTCAAAGCCTAGTGGAGTTTCCTCTAACTATTCAACTATGCAAAGCAACAAGATGCAATGCAATAAAGGCACATGCTTAAGCACAAAGCAAAGACATGACCAAATTCCCTTAAACCCTCCAAACTTCTCCCCCATTGGCACCAATTGCCGAAATGGGTGGAAAATTTAGAAGGCCAATATAGTGAGAGTTCCTCCATAGCGTGTGCATTTCTCATAATTTGAGTGGAATCAAATGCACGTATCCAATGACGAATATTCGGAAGGAATCACACTATAGATAGGATCAAAGATTGCAAAAAGATAACAAAGTCTAGAAGCTTCAACAAATGAAGCAAGCAACCAAATGAACCACAAAGAAGATACCAAAAGAAAGATAGATATTATGATAAGATCAAGAAGATTACTCTAAATAATATGAGGAAGCTCCCCAAGGTTTGTGCACAAAACTAGACAATTTGCATTGGAGTATAAAGTGCACAAACATGGAATCATCACTCCCATAATATCATTCAAAAAAAATAAAAGATACCAAGTGAATCAAACTTTAATGATCACCAAAAGATAGTGCTCTAAATCAAATGAGGAAGCTCCCCAAGGTACAGGCATAAATTAAAATGTTGCATTTGAATACAATATGCATAACATGTAATCCTCACTCCCTCATTACCATTTAAAACACAAACATTTGCAATAGATCATAGATATAAAAATAAGATTAACACTTGCAACAAACAAATAGTTGAGCAACAAGTAAGAGGCACCATAATAAAAAGGCTCAACCAAGAGGATATGTGAAAGGCACGATAAAGCATATTATAAGACTATTACAAGGATGAGCAAAAAGAATCATCATAGTCTTCAATGAATTATATGCTTAGCATGACCAATCAACACGCAATAAATAAATAAGATATCAAAAGGAGATGTATCATCTCTTATGTGTATAGGTTTCTCTAAGTGGGCAATATCACAAAGATATTTATCCACAAAGAAACATGTACACACAAAATAGATACGCAAGAAATATAGTATGATATCCAAGACGAAGTCATGCAATATACCAATAAGAATTTTTGCTTAGTAGCATGGCCAAAGGCTCAATTTTATCTTATTGTACATTCCTGAACTTCAACCACAAACAACTAAAATACATCACAAATATCAACAAGGGATAGAAGATAGTTGGGATGCATTTGAGAAAGGCAACAAGTATCACAAACGAGGATACCAAAAGAAATAACTAAATTTGCACTATCATCTATATTGCACACGTGAGAGCCTTGAGGAATTGATATGCAATAAAATTGCTAGATAGGCATAGTTGGGATGGATGAATCATGAGCATGATTTAATATACTTCCCAACAAATGCACTCATCTCAAATTACTCACATTCAAAATAAAGAGGTTTCATTAAGACTTTTGCAAGAAACACACTTTTTGCAAATCAAGAGATTCATGCCAAGATGCAACCATAAGGTTGGATACAAGAAAAGTATGCATGAGAAGATACTTGTTACTGTTATCACCAGAATTTGACCGAGTCAGAGATGGGCCGTGATCAAGATGAGCTTGAAGAATATACATGGAAGAATATACGTGAATCGGCCTTGAATAACGAGTTTGGGCTAATTTGCCCGTGTATCTGTAAATATAGTAGAATACGTGTCGTTTAGATAGAACTTGACTCGTGCACGGTTGGGATTATTCCCACGTTAGAAAGTCTACGGACTATAAATATGTATCTAGGGTTATCGAGATAAACAACAATCACGTTCATCACAAACCAAATCTTGGCGCATCGCCGACCCCTTGTTTTGAGGGTTTTCTCCGGGTAAGCATCATGCTGCCTAGATCGCATCTTGCGATCTAGGCAGTATACGTTTATTCATTGTTCATGCGTTGCTCGTGCTGAAGCCTTTTTGATGGCGAGCAACGTAGTTATCATAGATGTGTTAGGGTTAGCATCGTTTTACCTTGCTACATGCTTTCGTTCATGCAACCCTTAGACGTCTAGCCGTCCTTACACCTTTCTTAGGTGTAAGGGCGGCACCTTGCTTGATCATTATTTAGTAGATCCGATCCGTTATGATTGTTCCTTGTTCTTCAAGGATTAGTTTAATATCTGCATAGTTAGGCCTTACAAACGGGTTGAATGATCCGGTGGCACGTAGGGTGCAGTTTGCTAACCCTAGATAAGATGTTCCGGGGATCAACTTCATGTTGGTTTTTAGGCCTTATCTAGGGTTGGCTTATTGACACCGTGCGTGGCTGCTAGGCTCAATCACGAGTAGGATGTTCCGATTATGCGGTGAAAGCCCTAAATCGTTGTAGATCGTTTTAGCTTTATGTTGATCAAGCAGGACCACCATGCTTTCGTAAACCCTTTACGAATCATGGGTGGATCGGCTCCTTGAGCCGATTCACGGGAAAACCTGAGAGCCGATCGAGGCTCGTATTTAATGTTTACGTGTATGCCATGCAGGAAACCTAAGCGAAGCAAATCCATCACCTTCCTGGCCAGGTATAGGTCAGGTGGCACGCCCTTGCACCAGCATCGGACGTGTGTGCAGAGTCTTTGCGGGCCGTCGCGCAAGGGACCAGGGCCAGCCGCAGCTCTGAGTTGTTCCCGGCTCTTCGTGTTGCCAGCCGTTGCTCGCCGGTGGGTTTCGGACGCCAACACATTCTGGCACGCCCGGTGGGACAGTCTTCGACATCAACTGCATCGCCATCTACATCTGAGATGGCGGAAGGTACTCCAGTCATGTACGAGGATCTGCCAGAGGAGCTCAAGAAGAAGTATGACGATGTCAAAGCTCTCCTCGAGGCCGACCTCATCGGCTCTTTCCACAGGACCCGCTCACACGGCATCAGGTGGAGAGGGTTCTCACCTGAAGGCGCGCTCGATGGAGTGGACCTGTCCACCCCTTCAGAAGAACGCACCATGTCCTTGCGTCAGGAGATCAATTTCATGGTAGCTCATTCGCTACACCGCCACTCTGAGAGCCTGGTGAACACTTTGGAGCGAGTCGCTCTTCGAGTGCTCCATGAAATCTTGAATCGTCGGTACTCTCCGTCAGGACCTGCTCTAGGAACTCATCAAGGGGAGCTACCACTCCAGAGCCGACCACCGCTGCCGTTCGCGCTGGCAGCACCAGAGGTGCCGAATACACCGGCATTCGTTGTCTACAAGATCGGGGGCGATCCTAGTGATTACCAGTTCTTGTACGAGGAGCCCAAGGAGATCCCTCACGGATACACGTGCACATACGTGCCAGACAGCAGTAACTGGGCACTCATGAACCGGTACAACGGCGGGGACTTCGGAACAGCAGAGGAGTTTCTGGATCAGATCTTGAGAAGCAGACGTGGCTGGCTAAGTATGCCACTCCGACGAACCTCCAGAGCTCAACTCCTGTGGCTAGCTCAGATCTCGAGAAGCAAGCGTGGCTAGCTAAGTACGCCACCCCAACAAATCTTCAGAGTTCAACTCCTGCAGCTAGCACGGCGGATCAGATCAGCACGATCTTAAGAGACCAGTTCGGCATGGTGCCGAAAAGGAGGGCAATCGGCTATTCCAAGCCGTATCCCAATGACTATGATTTGATCCCACTACCACCCAAATATCGGCTCCCTGAATTCTCCAAGTTTAGTGGGGCAGATGGCTCCAGCTCAATCGAGCATGTAAGCCGATATTTGGCGCAGCTGGGCACGATCTCAGCTGCAGATCCACTACGCGTGAGGTTCTTCGCACAGTCCCTCACAGGATCGGCTTTCGGGTGGTACACCTCGTTGCCACCAGACTCGATCCGGACTTGGAAGCAGTTGGAAGAACAGTTCCACATGCAGTATCACTCAGAGGCTTCCGAGTCTGGCATTGCCGATCTAGCACAAGTACGTCGGAGCGCTGAGAAACCGTGGCGTAATACATCCAGCGCTTCGTAACTGTTAGGAACCGATGTTATTCGGCTCGTGTGACTGAAAAAGAAGCAGTCGAGTTGGCAGTGGTGGGCCTTGCATCACCAATCAAGGATATGGCCTCCCAAGCAGACTACCCTTCACTGGCGCACATGGTTCAGAAACTATCGTTATATGAACAGCGCCACCCAGACTTGTACCAGGACAAATTCAAGCGTGCGGTAGTCTTGGTTGAAGCAGATGAAGATGAAGGGTCCGCGGGAGATCAAGAGGTAGCAGTAGCTGAATGGACTCGGGGGGCAACCCCCGTGTCCTGCAAATGGGTAAAGCCACAAGGTCCTCCCAGAGGGTTTGACTTCGACGTGACCAAAGCTGAGCAAATTTTTGATCTCTTACTCAAGGAAAAGCAGCTGAAGTTACCCGACGGTCTCAAACTCCCCACAAAGACAGAGCTGAATGGAAAGCCATATTGCAAATGGCATAACACGTTCAGCCATAACACCAACGACTGCAGGGTGTGGCGTCAGCAGATCCAAATGGCGATAGAGCAAGGGCGTCTAATCTTCAACCAGTACGCCATGAAAGTCGACACCCACCCCTTCCCGTCATTAACACGGTGGAGTACGCTTACCCCGAGGGGTGCCAGCCAGGTTTTTCGTTAAGCATCAACATGGTCGAGCCTGGGCACCACTCTGGAAAGGACAAAGGCGAGGGCAGCCGCTCTCGTAGCAAGGACAAAGAGGAAGCCGCTCCACGCGATCGGCTCCGACACGATGGCAAGCGCTACATCACAGAGGGAGAAGTGAAGAATGTGCGATATCAACGACCTCTCTCTGATCACCTCCTCAATAAATACGTGAGTCAGTATGACCAGCGCCGGCGGTACAATAGCGACGATGAAAGGGATCGTCTAGCTAGCAGGAACGCCAGGAGACATCGTCGGCATGATCGCGACGAGGAGGGATATGAGCGCCATGCCAAGGAGAAGTCGAGAGAACAGGACGACGTGGACAAGCACTGGGACTGCCCTTTCTTCAAACACTGCTGGGATTCAGGAATGAGCCGATTTCCTACGATCGGCAACTGCCCAGAATGTAGGCGGAAGAAAGGTGCAACTGACGTATCAGTGTTCAAACTGTTGACTGCCAAAACCCACCGGCGGGCAGCGACTGTCAACACGGTAGAGCCGGGAAGAGCCTAGAGCTGCGGCTGGCTGAGACCCCTCCGAGCGACGGCCCGCAAAGCTCTTCTGGTCACACGTCCGATGCGAAGTGCAAGGGCGTGCCACCTGACCTATACCTGGTCAGGAAGGTGATGGAGATGCCTCGCTTAATTTCCTGCATGGCATACACGTAAACATTAAATACGAGCCTCGATCGGCTCTCAGGTTATCCTGTGAATCGGCTCAAGGAGCCGATCCACCCATGATTCGTACGGGGTGCACGAATATATGGTGGTCCTGCTTGATCAAGATAAAGCTAATGAGATCTACGACGATTTAGGGTTTTCACCGCATAATCGGATCATCCTACTCCAGGTTGGGCCTCGCGGCCACGCACGGTGATCGTAAGCCGATCCTAAACAAGGCCTAAAAACCAACATGAAGTTGATCCCCGGAACATCCTGTTTAGGACTTGCGAACGACACCCTACGTGCCGCTGGATCCTCCACCCCTTCGTAAGGCCTAACTATTGCAGATATTAAACTAATCCTTGCAGAGCAAGGAGCAATCGTAACGGATCAGATCTACCAAATAATGATCAAGCGGGGTGCCGCCCCCACACCTGAGATGGGTGTGAGGGCGGCTAGACATGCAAGGGTTGCACTACGCTAGCATGTTACGCGAAGAACTATGCTAACCCTAACACATCTATGATAACTACGTTGCTCGCCATCAACAAGGCTTCAGTACGAGCAACGCATGAACAACGTGGAGCTTGTGCTGCCTAGATCGCAAGATGCGATCTAGGCAGCATGTCGCTTACCGGATAGAAACCCTCGAGATGAAGGAGTTGGCGATGCGCCGAGATTGGTTTGTTTGGTTGAACGTGAGTTGTTGTTTATTCCATAAACCCTAGATACATATTTATAGTCCAGCGGACTTTCTAACGTGGGAATAATCCCCACCGTGTACGATACCAACTCTAACTTCTGATCTAAGATACAATCTACCATAATTAAAGATACACGGGCAATCGAGCCCAAACTCCTCGTGCAAGGCCGCTTCAGAGATCTTCTACGTGTAATCTTCCAAGCCCATCTCTCTTACGGCCCACCTCCTGATTTGGCCAAAATCTGGTGATAACACATGCCCCCTGGTTTTGGCAATGATAATTCCAAAACCACTCTGTTTTTCCTCTGAAGGGTCATGTCGTGGCAGAGCAGAGCCGTTGCAGTATCCGCTATCATTATGCCCTGCCTTCTCAGCTCCTCTGCAAAATTCGATAACTCTGGCATCACCTCCTCGGAAACTGCAAGAGCATTAATTCCCACCAGGCTTCTCATTATTTAACCGTGCCGACTGATTAACTCTCTTTATCCCCTTCCTCTGTTCCAGCCGTCGGCACCCAAAAACTCTCTTCTCCCTCAGCCATGTCGTCTTCTTCCTCGTCTTCCGTCTCTCTCCAATCCTCTTCCTCAAGCGAGTTGGTCCCAGAGCACGACAAGATGGAGGCGTACAACCGCCGGGCTCCCAAACATTGGGACAAGCAGGAGTGGGACTTCGACTTCGTGCCGGAGGGTGAGGACCTCGTCTGGTCAGATGGGGCCATGCCCCTAACAGACGGGGAAGATGACCTACGGTACCTGGTTGACGGAGCACTGGAGAGCGGCGACGACGACCCTCCCTTTCGGGGTAAATTCACATCTGTCACCAAAAGAGAAGAAGAGGATGTCGAAGACGAAGACATCTCCTCCGACATGAAGAAGGGACAGGAGGACGACACCTCCTCCGACGAACCGCCGGCGAAACGCATCCGGGGCTGGGCTTGGTCAGACGAGGACGATGACGATGACGAGGAAGAAGCCTCCGCTGAAGGTTACAGTAGCAGCACCGAGGGATTCGTCGACAGCAGCAATGAAGGCAGCTACCTCAGCGACGGCGAAGACGGCAACAGTCCTTAGAATAGGGACCTACTAGCATAAGACTAGCAGTAGCAATCTGTCCCCTTTGCTGAACAATCGGCTCCTCTTTATAAGAAATCTCATTATTAATGAAAAATTTCTTTTGATTTTTCCAATGTTCTTTATGTCGACTCAGCCGATTTTCCTCATCTGACCTTGATGGTTGCTAACCAATGCTTAATGACCAGCGAGACAAGCTAATTCAATCATCCTTCCAAGTTAGCTAGCCCTGCCGATGACAATAGCTCTGGGTGCAGCCGAATTAGCTTGTCAATTCGGTCAATGCTCGATGAGCCGATGGCAACGCATCGGTCTCTCACAATAAATTTCAAGATAGATCCATCCGGACTCAAACTCCCGGTCAAACAGGGCCAAGCCATAACCATGTTAAACTTAGCGGCAAAACTCCTGAAATAATGCCCAGCCTCCTCATTAACCATAAATTTCAGACATTCTTCCGCCGCATCCTTCTCTTCCAGATCCTCTTTGCCTTCAGGAGAGTCCTAGGACTATTGCTGGATCAATTCAAACGCCGAAGCTGCCACTTCTGCAACAGGCATTACTTGTCCACAAATTCCCTCGTGATGGTATGCAGTGACGTTTTACAATCCTGCTCTGTTTTCTTACAGCAACCATTTCTCGAAGTCAAATCGAGATGCAGAGCTAACCGATTTCAGCAAAATCGGCTTCTTATAGCAAAGGACCTTTCGGGGCAAGCTGCCCCCCGAGCCTCGGTCGGGGCGAGAATAGCAGTGAGCCGACCAAGTCGGTCATCCTCGGTCTCCAACTCGTGATGCAGTATCCGCCGATTCCAACAAAATCGGTTCTTCAGAGTGAAGCAATTTCCATGCGAGCTGCCCCCCGAGCTTCTCCAGCTTACATCTTGTGCCTGGCTGATCAGATCGGCTCGTCATCTTTGGCAGGCCGAAGTAACTTCTGGCGAGGATGCCTTTGAATTTCTGATGCCCTCCAAAACTCCGGACGTAACAACCCCTGGAAGTGACAGCTACCAAGTCACAGCCTTGGCCGAGCCTTAGGCAAAAAACGTTACAGCCGATTGCTTCGTCATCGGCTGTTCTCCTGGTCCTAGAAGAGATATGCTCCCTTCGTTAGGCTCATCCTTACCCTGACTTGCTCTCGTCGTTGGTCAGGGTCATGACCCTCAAACTGCCCCAGCCGATACTGCAGGCACGAATACTCGCAAAGAGAACCCGGAGATCCTTTGAAGAGAAGATCCACTTCCTGCTCCATTGATCCTCTAATTATCACAGTCATACTTCTTGAGTCGATGGCCATGCATCGGCTTTTCGGTAAAAAAAAAAATTTACCGGCCGATTTTCCTCTAATCGGCCCCTAGTGTTTCATTGTACACATGTTTGCTGCACATGCTCATCTGACTATATGCCCCCCGAGCCGAATCTGCCAGGTGACTGCAGATGTCGGCTTTATGATTAGCTAGGGCACTGCACTTGCACGTCGGCTCCGCAAGGATTCGTGCTGGCTTTCACCCGCCGATGTAGCCGCTGCCCAGTAGATCGATGTTGAGCACAAGCAGAACATGTGGTAAAGATAATTCTGGCCGATTGCTGGAATCGGCCTCCATATCGATTGAAGCGCTGACTGAAGGTTCTGTAACGTCCCTTCATAGACTTTTGGGGCCGATCACAAGGATCAGCCTCATCGCGTTTGCTCATCGCTTTGCCTCAGCTACATGGTCAGGCCAGTGGATAAAACCAGCTTAACTCTTCCCTTCGTCACGTCGATGCGCTCGCAGTCGTCCAAATTGATACCTGAGAGGGGTTCTTGGCCCGCCGCTTCCCATGCGTTCATGCCGGCCGTTGAAATTTCGGCTGAGTCATCGGCCTGGACGACCTCTACCTCATCTCCATCCCACGTATTATGCATTGGGGCATCGTGGAGGGAATGCAGCAGTTGGCGTGGATCCAATCTCTCCCTAGCTTTAGAGCATAAGTGCTCGTGCTATCGATGATGAAGAACGTTGTAGGGATAGTTTTCCTTCCTACGGTCAGATCCACGTTCAGAACACCTTGTGCGTCAGATGCTTGGCCGTTGAAATCGCTCAATGTCACATTGGTCTTGATTAGATCTGAGCTAGAGCGTCCCGGCCCGACGTAGCATAGAGTATGGCATGATGTTGATGCGCTCCGGTGTCCACCAAAGATCTTATTTACAGGCCTCCCATCGATGTAACCTCGCAAGTACAGTGGCCTTCAGATGTCCGTAGCTTCTTTCTCGTGGCTTTTCAAAGATGACCGGCCGTGGGCCGCGATCCGGTTGTGCCCACAGGTGCTTCATATAACCTTGGAGCACTAAACTCCGTTGGAAGGATGAAGACCATGTTTGTGCCAGCCGATGTATCTTCATCGGCTTTCTTTTGCTTGGGGCGCCACTCTTTTCTTTGCGGCCGACCTTCTTCGTCCAGGGTTCGCTCAATCTGGCGGCCGGATCAGGTCGTGCCTTCCTCAACGTGTGCGGTACAATCTTTCAGCTTCTTCCAGCCCACGCAGACCCTGAACCCGACGAATTTGGGAACGGCTGAGCCCATCAGGGCACCACCTGGGCCGATGATACTTATCTTCTTCACCATCGTCCTCTAGTTCCTCGAGATCTTCCATCCGAGTGGATTCAGCACGCTTGTCCCGAGGCGGGAGAGGCCCTAGACGCTTGAACACGGACACGTTAGCTGCATCCTTCTTCCTTTGTTTGCATTCTGGGCAGTTCTCGATTGTTGGCAATCGGCTCACTCCTGAGTCCCAGCAATGTTTGAAGAAAGGGCAGTCCAGTGCCTATCCATGTCATCTTGCCCCTTTGACCTTCCTCCAGCGTGACGATTGTACCCGTCGTTGTTTCTATCATGTCGGCGGTACCTCCTGTCCTCCTGCATCGACCGACAATTTCTCTCATCATCTACGTCGTAGCGCCGACGTCGGTCGTACCGTTGCTCATATTTGTCGAGGAGATGCTCGGAAAGTGGATGTTGATACCGCACGCTTCTCACTTCCTCCTCTGTCAGGTACCGTCTGTCATCATCTCGGGGCCGGTCGCGCGGATCGGCCTCCTCTTTATCCTTGCCACGGGAGTGGCTGCTTTCTGCTTCATCTTTGCCATGGCGGCTTGCAAGCCCTGCCATGTTGACACCAAAGGGGAACTCTGGCTTGCATATGGAGTGGCTGAGATCCACCATGTTGTCGCCAGGCAACGGACGTGTGTTTTCATTGAGCTCGATACCGTGCGCACGGGTCTTCTCAAAGGAGCCGATGAGTTCAGCTTCGAGGGCTGCCTTGATCTCGTCATGTTTCTCCTTGAGCTCATCGGGCAGATCCTCGTACTTGACCGGAGTGCTTTCCGCCATCTCGAGATGTAGATGGCGATGCGGTTGATGTAGACGATTGTCCCACCGGGCGTGCCGAATGTGTTGACTGCCAAAACCCACCGGCGGGCAGCGATCGTCAACACGGTAGAGCCGGGAAGAGCCTAGAGCTGCGGCTGGCCGAGACCCTCCGAGCGACGGCCCGCAAAGCTCTTCTGGTCACACGTCCGATGCGAAGTGCAAGGCGTGCCACCGACCTATACCTGGTCGAAGGTGATGGAGATGCCTCGCTTAATTTCCTGCATGGCATACACGTAAACATTAAATACGAGCCTCGATCGGCTCTCGGGTTATCCTGTGAATCGGCTCAAGGAGCCGATCCACCCATGATTCGTACGGGGTGCACGAATATATGGTGGTCCTGCTTGATCAAGATAAAGCTAATGAGATCTACGACGATTTAGGGTTTTCACCGCATAATCGGATCATCCTACTCCAGGTTGGGCCTCGCGGCCACGCACGGTGATCGTAAGCCGATCCTAAACAAGGCCTAAAAACCAACATGAAGTTGATCCCCGGAACATCCTGTTTAGGACTTGCGAACGACACCCTACGTGCCGCTGGATCCTCCACCCCTTCGTAAGGCCTAACTATTGCAGATATTAAACTAATCCTTGCAGAGCAAGGAGCAATCGTAACGGATCAGATCTACCAAATAATGATCAAGCGGGGTGCCGCCCCCACACCTGAGATGGGTGTGAGGGCGGCTAGACATGCAAGGGTTGCACTACGCTAGCATGTTACGCGAAGAACTATGCTAACCCTAACACATCTATGATAACTACGTTGCTCGCCATCAACAAGGCTTCAGTACGAGCAACGCATGAACAACGTGGAGCTTGTGCTGCCTAGATCGCAAGATGCGATCTAGGCAGCATGTCGCTTACCGGATAGAAACCCTCGAGATGAAGGAGTTGGCGATGCGCCGAGATTGGTTTGTTTGGTTGAACGTGAGTTGTTGTTTATTCCATAAACCCTAGATACATATTTATAGTCCAGCGGACTTTCTAACGTGGGAATAATCCCCACCGTGTACGATACCAACTCTAACTTCTGATCTAAGATACAATCTACCATAATTAAAGATACACGGGCAATCGAGCCCAAACTCCTCGTGCAAGGCCGCTTCAGAGATCTTCTACGTGTAATCTTCCAAGCCCATCTCTCTTACGGCCCACCTCCTGATTTGGCCAAAATCTGGTGATAACACAAACGTCTAGGGCCTCTCCCATCTAGGAACAAGCAAACCGAGTCCTCTCAGGAAGAAGACCTCGAGGAGTTAGAAGATGACTATGAAGAAGAAGAGGACAAGTACCACCGGCCAAGATGGTGCCCTGATGGACTCAGCCGTTCCCAAAAGCGTAGGGTTCAGCGACTGCGCAGCGTGGAAGAAGCCGAAAGGTTATACCTGCACACGCTAAGGAAGGCGCGGCCTAATCTGGCCGAGAAAATTCAGCGAACTCTGGACGAGGAGGGTCGACCACAAAGGAAAGAATGGCGCCCCAAACAGAGGAAAGCCGATGATGAGACATCGGCTGGCACTAGTACGATGTAAACTTTTTTGAGCAATGCAATCAAGATGGGGGCCGATTCCAGTAATCGGCCCATATTATCCTTGCCATACGCTTTACCTGTGTCCAGTGTCGATCTAACAGGTGGCGGAAAGCTAGGGTATGGGCTTACATCTGCTGATGAGCTAGGAGAAATCTTCCTATGTGCAGGCATAAGGTCTTTAGACGACTGTAGAGCCGATATCTACAGTAACCTGGCAGATTCGGCTCGGGAGGCACCTAATCAGATGAACATGGGTGGTACATGGGCAGTAAAATATGGGGGGCCGATAGAAAAATCGGCCAATAAAAAATAAATTTTTGATGCGCAGACAACAGTATATAAAAGACATCGACTTCAGAATAAACGAGTTCAGCGAAGCATTTGATCAAAGAGGCTACTGAAGAAACGCGTTGAGGGCATGAAGGGCGTCGGCACGGATGCGATCCACCTCGGCGATCTCAGCCTCGTCATCCTCGTCTTTGCCCGTCACCAGCTGACTGCTCAGCGCACGAATTTCAGCCAGATCGATCTTCAGATCGGCTGTGAGACCTTTTGCTTCCTCTTGAGAGCGGGCGATAAGGGCTTCCTTGTCTTGGATAAGCTGCTTGGTCACCCTGACTCTCTATTCAAGGTTCTCCAGTTCCTTACGTAGGGTCTCGAGTTCGGCACTGTTGGCAGAAGTGTCAGTCTTGGCGTCTAGGGCAGCGTTTTTCTCGTTGAGCCGTTGACACTTGTCTGCAATATCGGCTCTCAATGGAAGCTGGGCGTGGCGAAGGCTAATTCTCTGACGAGCCGGCCAAAGCTTCACCTGCAGTGTCACCGAGAGATGGGGCTGGATGTCTTCGAGGATGCCCTTGACTTCCTCAGGGTTTTCAACCAGGGTCTCAACTGAGGAGGAGAGCAAAGCCTTGAGACGCTGGAGTGGACCATGGACCGTGCTAGGACCTGGCTCTTCACCTGCCTTGGAGGTAGCTGGTTCGATGGATTCAGGATCGAACGTCAGCAAGCTTGAAAGATCACAACCCTGACAAGACGAACAAGAGTGGTATTAGTATACATCAAAGAAAAGGGTAAAGCCAAGGGAGTAGAGTGTACCTCTCCCAAGGAAGGAGGAGCAGCCGATGGTGTGATAATCGGTTTTTCCGTGGACTTGGCTAGGTTAGCCACTTGGTCAGCCACGATCATCGAGGTGGCTAGGTCTAGCGTGGCGGACGGCATCAGTACCTCTTCGACGTCTTCGCTAGAGGTATCATTGGTCTACAAAAGGAAGTGATTAGCCGATCCAAGTGGCAATGGGTTAGCATGAAATATAAACCAGGGAGGTAATTACATTTGAAACCTCCTGGCTTGATGGAGAAGCTCGTGGGTCTTTGCGAGCCCTCTTGACGCATCGACGCTTCACGCGTGACCCTGTTCTGGTCGGAGCTTGAAAGGCAGCAGGCTCGGGAGTTGACCTTTTCTTAGAAGCCGGCGCTGGCGAGTCCGTCTGGCTCTGTGTGGTGGATCTCCCGGAGTTGCCCGGGCTCGAGTCCCTTTGGCTGGACTGTGCCTCCCCGCTGGAGTTTTCTTCGGTGGAAGTCTGTAAAAAGGAGTTCAAACATGTTGCAAAAGACTGGGAGGACAGATAAATTTAGCCAAGGCACGAGTCAGCTTACGTGCAAGCTTTCTTGGGCAGGAGCTTTGCGCTTCAGGGTCTTTCTGGCAGTTACTTTCCTCACCGCCTTCCTCGCCTGGATTGAGGCTCGGGGGGCAACTGGCCCCGAGGATGCTTTACTCTTGGGAGCCGATTTCGGTGAAATCGGCTGGCTCTCCATTATGACCTTCTTCAGGGGTGGCGAGCTCTGGCAGAAGAGAACCACCGGGGCTGGTGGAAGGAATTTGAAGGGGGAGCCATCGGCTTGCATGGGCTCCGGGCCATCTTGTTGCTGCCAAAAGATAGAGTCAGGTTACAGACAATTGTCATGAGCCATTGCAAGAAATGTATAAGTAATGGTACCTGGTCTGCAGGAACGTCATATTCGGCATCAAGTTGTCTCAGCAACGGTCCTAGAGCTCTTCTGAAGGCATGGGTCTTCCACATGGACCACCAAGTCTCGAAACCATCAGTAGTGGTGGTGAAACGGAGGTTGTGGGGAATTGGAATGGCCAGAGCGTCAAAGAAGGTATAGCACCTTTGGCCGGTAAGGATGTTAGGCAGTTCAGCTCTGCTTGCTGTCAGGTGGTGGAGAAAGAAGTGTGGGGGTACCTGCCCAAGACCAAGCTGCCGGGCTACTACTACCGGTTGGTAAGACTCATAACCAGGCTTGATGATCCGGTTTGAGGTACTCATGCCAACTGGGAGAAAGCAAGGACGAATCATGATAGAGTGTAAGTGCCGGGTGCTAGCGTCATCGGCAAAGTTATCCAATCGGAAGGAGACTGGGTTCTCAAAGTTCTCCGATTCAGTATAAGGGAAAGAACAGGGGGTTGTCCAAGCCTTGGAAGAAAATCTTGAACCACCCTGCTGCTTCCTTAGGGATCAGCTCTTTGCACAGGAGACCGTACAAAGCTTGGCCATAGCTGGTGCATCGGATCTCCTTTCCATTAGCATCTGGGAAGGTGCAGGTGGCCAAAGGTGGGAAGTCTGGGATCCGGTTCTGAAAGTACAACTGAGCCCATAACTGAATAAACCACCAGGGGCCTCCGGTTTTAACTGTCTTTTGAGAGAACAGTTTGACAGACATCAGTTGAAGAGATCGATAGACCTCTCCAAGAAACAGTTTGCCAAGGCCAAGTTGAGTGCCTTTGGCAAGTTCATAGGCCAGGGAAAGGTAATTCTTGGTTGGGGCGAGTGATGGGCCACAGAATATGAACTGCTCCAACCAGAAGTTCAGGAAGGCTGTGTGTTCTCTCTCTGTCACAGGACCTTTGGTTTTCATATAACGACTGAGGTAGGCACCCCAGCTGGTACACTCTTTTTTAGAGGAGAGGGTGAAAGGGACTTTTGGCAGCTTAAACGCAGAGGGGCTTGGGGATGCAATGTCTAGGCCTGTGATCATAGCCACGTCCAGCAGAGTGGGCGTCATAGGACCGTGGCCAAACATGAAGCAGTTCAGTGCATCAGACCAGAAGTAGCCGATGGTTTTCAGAATATTTTCATTCTTTTCAAGGGGAGATAATGATAATGACAAGGCATTGGCTATCCCTATGGTTTCCCAGGTGGCATAATGGGTTTTGGATACTCTGTTGTACCATGCCACCCAACCCTCAGGAGGATTAGGCCAGGCTCGCAGGCAGTCGGCCCAGGAAGACAAATCTAAGTTCTGGTTCACGAAGGGGATTCTGTTAGCCTCGCATGAGATTAAGAGAGTGTGACTCTCGGAAGAACGGGGACCGAGACACATGGAGTTTGCGAGAGAAGGATGTGGCAGCAGGATGTCTGAAACCTAAAATTAATAACGGAATAGGACATTAATTCAGGTGTTTGCTGTTAATCCTAACGTTGATTCGAATGGCGAGAGGAGGTTAAGGATTACCTTCAGACCGGAGACCATGGCGTTGGTATTGGATGATTCCGCCATTGGATGCGCTGTGGAGTTGGGGCGGCGCGGTCAAGATCTGGGATGCGGGTGGCCGTGAGTTGGAACTGCTCGGGCGGCGATTTGGGGATCTGAGTTTGCTTTCTCAGACGGAGGTTGCAGGTTACTGTTTGGAGGGGCAGCTGGGTCGGCCTTACTCGCGTTTTATGGTAGAGACCGATGCGATGCCATCGGCTCTTTTGGGAGATCGTTTGACTTTGACTATCGGCAAAAAGTTGATTGGAAATACTTCTTCATTAATAAAAGGAGGGTTTTTTACAATGAAGAGCCGATTGCTCAAGAAAGGGGGAACAAAAGAAGAGCCGATTGCTCGAGTACTACTGATCCTACTCTACTAATCCTCGCTGCCCTCGTCGTCGGCATCGTAGCTGCCGCCGACGCTGCTTCCGGAGAGCTCCTCGTCGCTGCTGCCCCAGCCCTCGGCCGGAGCTTCTTCCTCCTCGTCATCATCATCATCTTCACTGTCCACCCAAGCGCGGAAGCGCTTCGCCGGCGGGTACCCAGCGGAGGAGGAGGAATCGTCTTCCTCCTCTTCTTCCTGTTCCTCCTCTTCTTCCTCGTTTTCCTCTTCCTCCTCCTTATCGGAGGAAGTGGGGTTCCCCCAGGAGTGGAGGTCATCCTCGCTCTCGTTCTCCAGTTCCCCTTCAATGAGGAACTGGAGGTCGCCCTCCCCATCAGTCAGGGGCATGTCGCCATCTGATCCGACAAGGGCTTCTGGTGGGCCATCTGGCACGAAGTCGAAGTCCCACTCTGGCTCTGACATCGGCTCGCTCGGGGAAGAAGATTGGAAAGAGAGGCCGGAGGAGACGGAGGAAGAAGAAGACATTGCTACAGGAAGAGGGTTTTTTGGTACCGATGGCTAGAACAGAGCAAGGGGATGAAGAGGTGGACTGTTCGGCACAGTTAAATAAGGGGAGCATAGTGGAAATTGAATGCCATTACGGTGTCCGAGGGGGTGATGCTAAAGTTATCAAATCTTGCGGAGAAGTTGAGAAGGCAAGGCATCATGATGAAGGATACTGCGACGATTCTGCTCTGCTATGACATGACCCGACGAAGAGAAAACAGAGTGATTTTGGAATTATCAATTCCAAAACTAGGGGGGCATGTGTTATCACCAGAATTTGACCGAGTCAGAGGTGGGCCGTGATCAAGATGAGCTTGAAGAATATACATGGAAGAATATACATGAATCGGCCTTGAATAACGAGTTTGGGCTAATTTGCCCGTGTATCTGTAAATATAGTAGAATACGTGTCGTTTAGATAGAACTTGACTCGTGCACGGTTGGGATTATTCCCACGTTAGAAAGTCTACGGAGTATAAATATGTATCTAGGGTTATCGAGATAAACAACAATCACGTTCATCACAAACCAAATCTTGGCGCATCGCCGACCCCTTGTTTTGAGGGTTTTCTCCGGGTAAGCATCATGCTGCCTAGATCGCATCTTGCGATCTAGGCAGTATACGTTTATTCATTGTTCCTGCGTTGCTCGTGCTGAAGCCTTTTTGATGGCGAGCAACATAGTTATCATAGATGTGTTAGGGTTAGCATCGTTTTACCTTGCTACATGCTTTCGTTCATGCAACCCTTAGACGTCTAGCCGTCCTTACACCTTTGTTAGGTGTAAGGGCGGCACCTTGCTTGATCATTATTTAGTAGATCCGATCCGTTATGATTGTTCCTTGTTCGTCAAGGATTAGTTTAATATCTGCATAGTTAGGCCTTACAAACGGGTTGAAGGATCCGGTGGCACGTAGGGTGCAGTTTGCTAACCCTAGATAAGATGTTCCGGGGATCAACTTCATGTTGGTTTTTAGGCCTTATCTAGGGTTGGCTTATTGACACCGTGCGTGGCTGCTAGGCTCAATCACGAGTAGGATGTTCCGATTATGCGGTGAAAGCCCTAAATCGTTGTAGATCGTTTTAGCTTTATGTTGATCAAGCAGGACCACCATGCTTTCGTAAACCCTTTACGAATCATGGGTGGATCGGCTCCTTGAGCCGATTCACGGGAAAACCTGAGAGCCGATCGAGGCTCGTATTTAATGTTTACGTGTATGCCATGCAGGAAACCTAAGCGAAGCAAATCCATCACCTTCCTGACCAGGTATAGGTCAGGTGGCACGCCCTTGCACCAGCATCGGACGTGTGTGCAGAGTCTTTGCGGGCCGTCGCGCGAGGGACCAGGGCCAGCCGCAGCTCTGAGTTGTTCCCGGCTCTTCGTGTTGCCAGCCGTTGCTCGCCGGTGGGTTTCGGACGCCAACAGTTACCAAGATAACATTGATGTGGATGTACTAGATATGTGTTCGTTGATCATCCTAGCTTGCCTCAAGTTACCATTGAGTCACCACTTCTTTCCAAGAGTGAGAAAAGCATCCAATGCATATCCATTGTACCTAACACAAAGGTAAGTACAAAATGGTCCCCAAACTAATTGGGTCCGATGTAGTTAGACACACTACAACATATAGGACAAACTCCATAATTCTATGTGCATATAGATATGAAAATGAATTTCATGCACATCTTAGCCAAATTAGGATTTGATGGAGTTTACTCTATATATTGGATCAAAGAAAGTAACACATGCCATAAGATATACATATATTAAATATGCATGCACAATACTTTCAAGAACCAAAGGAAGATACAATTTGGACAAAACACCAAATAAATCAAGAGACAATGGTTGCCCAAATTATATCAAAGAATCAAATCAACACAAGATTGACTCCAAAGAATTATCTCATTATAAGAAGCTAATTAAACCTAAACACAAAGGAATGAGATAACCAACTCCCAAGAGAGCAAGGTTCCAACAAATAAACCAAACCCTCGAAACTTTTTATGATGGCACAAAATACAAAAAAGAAAATTTATGTCTCCCAAAACCAAATTTTTGATAATGATCAAGAGAAGTTTAAACATTATAACAAATATAGGAGAGCTCCCCCAAGATTAGTGCATTATCTAGGATTTAGAATATGGATACAAAATGCACAAAACTAGGATCATCACACTACATATATCTACTAAAAATGCTAAGAAAGTTTGAATAGACAAATTAGATCCATAAGATGCAAGGAAGACACATGGGAGTCAAAGCACAACAAATTCATGGCAATAAATAAGGCAATTTGAACACAAGAGCCAATGTAAATATGATCAATAAAAATCTACCTCATAATAGATTACCAATTGTCTTTGTACAAGAGGTATTAGGAAATATTTCCCGGTGGTAGTTTGTAGGTATACGAAAGATCATATTTACAACAAATAAAGCATATGGTAAAAGATAAGAGTTAACCATCATGCAAAGATAGTTTCTTGATAGCTTCATTTAGTCATACCAACATGCAAAGTAATTAATAGTATTCATACCAACATGCAAAGCAATTAATAGTATGACTTGAAGCACATGGTTTTCCAAAAATGTATTGAGGGACACGTTGTGAAAGACCATGCCAAGAACAACTTTCACAAATAAGATCCACAAAGGTATTAGCAATGAAGCCATTTGAGCAAATTGGAACTTGTTTGAGCAAACATGCCACATAGGAGAGAGATAATTTACGGTATCAATTCTATGTGACACAACCTCAAATGTTCACATTTTCTAGGCTTGTAATATGCACAAAGCTTATTACTCCCCCATAATGTGATAAGGAATTTATTTTCACAAGAGGCAAATAAGATCCAACTAGAGATATTAATGGACATTAGAATTTGAATTTCTCATGAAGATGACATACCACATAGAGACTAGATAATATTGCAATATCAATTCTAAGTGATATTCCTCATGTACACACATTGTTTAGGATCATGAAATTCCCAAAGGAATATCACTCCCCCAAAATGGGATAGTCCATTAATCGCTCATAAGAGCCATATAAGATACAACAAGATGCAAAGAGGCTCCAACACAAACACAAATACATGGTGTGCAACCTAACAATATAGACTTGATTTCTCAAGAAAAACAAGTAGGAAGCACAACATATACAACCACATGTTAGGAACAAAACTAACACATGCAAAGGGGCGAGTAACTTTCAATATAAATGAGTTGAGCACATGTTACCGCAAGGAGGAACATTGAATATATGATAGAAGCAAGATAACCAAAAGACTTGGCTTGATATAATATAAATGATGAAGATCCCTTAATTCTTCATGATGTAGCCAAGTCTCCAATGTCCTCCAACAAGCACCTATTGATCAAGTTTTGGATTGTTGGTCCCCAACTAAGTTGGGTCCTAAGAGGTTATTCACAATAGGCTTGGCAACCCAAATGGTTCTTTTCTTGACACCACTTTGAGCACCAACAAATTTGGCAAACACATTGCCACCCTCATCCTTACGAAGAGAATAAACATCATCAATGGTGATAGAGTTGGATGAGGTACCAATAGTGCAAAAGGAGGAGATGTGGCCCTTCTCACGGCATATGTAGCAAGTTCTTTTCTTCTCCTTCTTCTCACTAGATTTCTCCACAATGGGAGCATTGGCTTGATTTTTCTTGGGAAGTGGCATTTCTTCAACATGAGGTTGAATATGAGTTTGAGCTTGAGGCCGCTTCCCTTTTTGCTTCTTCTTCAAAGGGCAAGATCTAACATGGTGCCCTTCAATTTTGCACTTGAAGCAAACAATCTTGGCCGGGTCTTTGACTTGTACTTGGCCCTTCTTGTTGTTGTTCTTGGACTTGTTCTTGTTGTTGGATTTGAATCCAAGTCCACTCTTGTCACTGGGGGATTGTTGCACACTTAACATCGTGTCAAGTTTGCATTTCCCTTCATGACTCTTTATCAAGTCGGTCTTCAAAGAAGTGACTTCGGCCTTGAGCTCTTTGATTTCCTCTACATCGTTAGTAACAACACAAGTACTAGAGGAAGTAGAACCTTCATTGTTAGAGCAACAAGGCAATGAAGATAATTCATCACAAGATTTAGCAATACTATGAGTGGATGAATTACTAGGACTAGCACATGGCAATATAGCATTTTGGGTAGTAGTGCTAGTATCCACATGAGGCTCACAAGGTGTTGCCTTTGATATGATAGCCTCATGAGCTAACTTTAGCCTATCATGAGAGGCTAGAAGATCCTCATGGGAGCTAGAAAGTTTTCCATGATTTTCTTCCAATTTCCCATAATTGCTAGTTAGCAATTCAAGTTGAGCTCTTAGCTCAATATTCTCCTTCAAGATAGATGCTTCACAAGAAGTAGAGTTAGTAGCACAAGCATCATCACAAGACATATTAAGAAGAGAGGGTAACATAGCATGCTCTTTTAAATAGGAAGCTTGAAGTTGCTCATGGGACTTGGTGAGGATAGAGTGTTCGCTCTCCAAGACCTTGTGGGCCTTGTCTAGATCATCTAGATCCTTAACAAGTTTATCATGACCAACACCAACTTTGGGATTTTCCTTTTTAAGCATTTTTACTTGAGCTTTAGCATGGTCTCTTTCCTTAGTGAGTTTAGAAACTATTTCATTTTGAGACACTTCAAGGGTTTCAAGTTGCTCTTCAAGAGAGGCTATGGTCTCTTGTTCTTCTTCAAGATCATTCTTTAGGGATGCTACATCATTGGCATACTCTCGTTCAAGAGCACCCTTTTTATCAATGGTGTTCTCATGCATCCAAATAAGTTTTTGGCTCTCAATAGCGGTAGTCAAGATTTCAAAGAAGTGAGTGCTAGCAATTTTATCTTTGCAAATAACCTTGAATACGCTCTTACCCTTATCGCGTAGAGAGACAACCCAATCCTCTTCTTCATATTCATCCTCATCCTTATCACCACGAGACATATTAGGTTCCATGGTAGGAGGTACCATGGAACCCTTGGCCATAAGGCATATATGAGGACCGTGAGATAAAGATGAGGAGTTACTTGAGGCTCCTTTCAAGATCTTGTCTTGACCAGTAGAATCTTTGGTTTCCTCTACATTGTTAGACACACAACAACTAGAGGAAATATAATCATTTTTATCATGGCCACAAGACAATGCAAGCATATCATCATTAGATTTTTTCAAGGAACTTACACATGATATGCAAGGACTATCAACACAAGAATGTAAATCATTTCTAGTGCTAGACGTGTTTGAGTCCGTAGATGAAACATTGCAATGAGATAGAGATGAAGAATCATCAATAGAAAGCTCAATATCAACATTGCAATTTTCATCACCACTCACCATATCATTACCTTGTGTCTTGACACACTTTGGTGAAGTGGATGAAGATGAGAACTCATCACGGCCGGAAGTGGAAGCAATGCAACCATCCTTAATAATATTGGACACATCATATTTATCTTGAATTTTTGTCCATAACTCATGAGTGCTCCAAAAAGGCAAGTATGGAAAAAGACCTACATCTCGCAAAGCATTCATAATAACATTAGAAGCTTGAGAATTGAGATATAAATTTTTCTCATCCTCTAAAGATAGATTTTGTGAATCCATAGGAGGAGAAAAACCTATATCTACAATTTTCTCCATATGAGGGTCAATGTCCCGAAAATGACTAAGCATGCAAATTTTCCAAACATCATAATTTGTGCCATCTAATATAAGAGTGTTATCGTGCACTAATCCTCTAGCCGACATCTTTACTCTCAAGGCGGTGAAGCCTAAGAATGAGAGACCTAGCTCTGATACCAATTGAAAGGACACGGATGTCGCCTAGAGGGGGGGTGAATAGGCGATTTAAAACTTTTACGAGATGGGCTTAACAAATGCGGAATAAAACTAGCGTTTACTTTGTCAAGCCCAAAGCCTATATACTATGGTTCACCTATGTGCACCAACAACTTATGCTAAGCAATACAAGCAAGTATGTGATAGCAAGATATATATAACTTCAAGCACGATGACTATCACAAGGTAAAGTGCATAAGTAAAGAGCTCGGGTATAGAGATAACCGAGACACGCGGGAGACGATGATTTATCCCGGAGTTCACACTCTTGCGAGTGCTAATCTCCGGTGGAGAGGTGCGGTGGCTTAGTGCTCCCGAACGCCACAAGAGGCTCACCTTGAGGTGTGGTTGCTCGATGCACACCAACGCCACAAAGGCCTCACCCCAAGATGCGGTACTCACACCACACACCGAACGCCACGAAGGCGCCTCACCTAAATCTCAGGTGACCCTCGCCACAAAGGCCTAGGTCACGGTTCCACTAAGGGATTTCCTTCGAGGCGGAAACCGGGCCTTACACAAAGATTGGGGCACACATCCACAACTTAATTGGAGGCTCCCAACAAATCGCCACAAAGGCCTAGAATCCATCTAGGGTTCCAAGAACCCAAGAGTAACAACCTTCTTGCTTTCACCACCACGAATCACCGTGGAGAACTCAAACCGATGCACCAAATGCAATGGCAAGAACACCACAAAGATGCTCAAGTCCTTCTCTCTCAAATTCCAACAAAGCTACAAAAGCTATTGGGGGAATAAGACAGGAAGACAAATAATAGGAGGAACACCAAATTTCTCCAAGATCTAGATCTAGTGGATTCCCCTCACAAAGAGAGGGATTTGATTGGTAGGAATGTAGATCTAGATCTCCTCTTCCTTTTCCCTCAAAAAGATTCAAGAAGCATAGGAGGAGTAGAGGGAAAGAGAAGCTCTCAAGGTCAACAATGGTGGAGAGCACAAAGGGGAAGAGGTAGCTGCCCAAGGAGGAAGAAGGGGTCTTAAATACCCCCTCCCATCGAAATATGACCGTTTGGGTCAGCTCAGGCCGGATTTTCCAGGCCGGATATTTGCAAAATATCCGGGGCCCGAAAATCGGCTAAGGACTTGAGAAAACTGCTCGCAGTAAGGGGGCCGGACATTTGGCCGGATATTTGGCCGGATTTTCCCAAAAACCGGATTTTTCGGGGGGGGGGGGGGGGGGGCAGATTATCCGCCCCAAACTTGGGCCGAAATATCCGCCCCCGTGAAAACTGGCAGAAACATCAAACTGAAACGGGCATAACTTTAGCATCCGGACTCCGATTTTGATGATCTTGGGCTTGTTTTAAAGCTAGGAACAAGCTCTACAAGATCATGCAGGAAACCATCATAGTCCAACAAGGGAGGATAGAAACAAATGATGAAAGGTTTGACCTATCTAAAAAAGACATACCGGTAAAACCTCCAATCTTGAAAATGCAACAAGTTGCCCATGCAAAAACCATTCTTGATGAACTAGAGCTTGTCATGAGAATAAGCACAAGCTATAAATCATCACATGGATAAGATCAAAATAACAACCAAGAAAGATGATGAACCAAACTCGAAAACGGAACAAGTGATCTTTGCGAAATCCGTTTTCGATGAACTAGAGCTTGTCATGAGAATAAGCACAAGCTCTAAAACATCACATGGATAAGGTCCAAATAACAACCAAGAAAGATGATGCAAGGATGCAAAGGTTTGAGCTCTCTCCGAACGATACGATCGAGTTACTCACTCGAGAGCCCTCTTGATAGTACGGCAACTAAACTATAAACCGGTCTCCAACTACACTTATGAGACCGGTGAGAAAGAAACCCTATCAAGAGCAAAACTTATACTTGCGCATTCCACTTGAGCTCGATGACGCCGATCTTGACCTCAACAAGATGGAACGCCTTTCTTGCTTGTGCTTGCTTGATGAAGTCTTGTGGATTGCTCCCCCATAATCCACCATGGGAGAGCTTCTTCTTCGGCGCATCTTCACATATCCATGAACACCATATGGATGGAAAGAGTCAATCAAATGATCTCTTCGAGATGGCTCATCTTGAACTAGCACTTCATTTCTCCATTCTTCATCATGTTGATGTCTTGAAGTAACTTGAGGGCTCACTTCATCTTCATCTTCAAGACATACTTGACACTTGATATCCTTCATCAAATTCTTCTTATTGCAACCTTGAAGCCAACATATGGTTCAAGAATTGCCTATGGACAACTCCTACAAATATAACTCAATGCAAACATTAGTCCATAGGGATTGTCATTAATTACCAAAACCACACATGGGGGCTCCATGCACTTTCAATGGACTCCTGTGCCATGCACCCCCTCGTGGAGACCGACGACGACGCGCGCCTCCTCGACATCCTCCCCGTCGCCGAGCTCGCCCCGCCCCGGTTGAGGACCACGGCGGCGTTGTCCTTGGTGCGCCATGGGGCCGTCCGCGTGCATGATTCGCTTCTTGTTGGCGTCTAGAATGGACAGGTTGAGCAACGCGGTGACCGCGTTGAGCTGGAGCCCGGCGTCGGGGGAGTAGAGTAGAGTAGGGCCTGACACAGCGCAGAGGAGGCGGCGGCCAGCCCCTGACTTGGCGCAGAAGTTGTGCCTTAGGTTGAGCTCATCCCGGGATGGCGCCGACGTGGCTGGTGGAGTTCCCTGACGTGGTTGACAAGGAGGCAGCCCGCGTGGAGGTCGCCGTGCGCTGCTCACCGCCGGCCCATCCGTGCCTAGGATTTCGCCGCTAGTCATGTCCGAGGTTCTGGGGGCGCGCACGGGGACAATCGAGAACGAGCAGTCGCGTGATGTGGTTGTTGGTCGCAGTGCAGGTAAGCAAATGGGGAGAGGCACTTAATTGCTGGGCCCCACGAATGTATTCAGCTTCGTATTCTCTTTTGTACCAGAAAATGACAGCTGCTCCTGTATGGCCCACGTGAGAGCTGGACCAATCAAAAATGGACTTCCGCCCGGTGCATGTGCCCGCAGGTTCACCCGAGAGTTTCCCACTTTCCCACATGTGTACCATTTTCTTATGGATTCTATAAGTGACATGTGTACCTCCTTCCCATATTAGGATGCATATTAGTTTTGATCAAAGTCAAACTTTGTAAACTTTAATCAAATGTACAGAAAATTTTATCAACATCTACAAAATCAACTCAATGTTCTTAGAACCATCATGAAATATATTTTCATATTTTATGCATTTGGTATCATAAAAGTTAATAAATTTGTATATATAGTTAATCAAACTTTATGAAGTTCAACTTTGACTAAAACTAATATGCATCCTAAATTGGGAAGGAGTGAGTATTAAAAAATACCTTCATCCCATTGTCTTAACCGACAAAATGCTTCATTGTTGTCTAATTAGTCCCTGAGCCTCCTAGGCTTGGACTCGCAGGGGTTCAACCTAGCAAGTAACAATTGTGATGCTCGTTGCTCGCTGATGAGGGGAGTGGATTATCATCTCCTCATGAAGGGTGTCGAATGTGGGGCTACATGGGACCCAAAAATAGAATACTGAGAGCATCTCCAGTCGCGTCCCCCAAAGCAATTTGGGATGTGCCGGACAAAAAAACGCTTCCAGCCGCGTCCCCCAAATCCTTTTTTTGTTCGGCGCGCCCCGATACGGTGTCCGGCGCCCCGAGGTCGTCGCCGTCCCACAGGGGACGCACCGGGCACGCCGGACACAACGAAAAGCGAGGCGAACCGACGCGATTATTTGCATAAACCGTTGATTCGCACCTTTTTTCTCGTCGCTCCTTCCTTCCCGCGCCTCCCACCCCTCCGCCGCCGCTGGATTTGCCGGCCGTTTGAGCGTCTGATCTCTTCTGAGAGTCGGCACCGTCGCCGCGGCTGGCCCTCCCGCCGGTCGTTCCGCCGCCGCCGCTTCGCCATCGCGTCCCAGAACGCGGCGTCAAATCGTCCCCACCTCCGCGCACACAAGGTGCTCGACGACTTGCCAGGTAGGCGCGATTGGCCGTTGTTTGTTGCGTCGTCTGCCTCGGCGCAATTTTAACCATTGATTTTGCTTTAGACATGGATAGCGACGATGAGATTGTTGCCCTGCTGCTGGAGGACGAGCAAGCCTTCGACGACGATCTCCGGGAGCATTTGCTGATCATCGCGTCCCTCCAGGACATGGTTGACGCCGAGGCGGAGAAGAGGAAGAGGCCGCGCCGCGGAGGATCAAGGCCGGGTAGAAGGAAGTACAAGCCCCGGCAGAGGATGGAGGGGCATGCCATGCTGCACAATGACTACTTCGCCGATGATGCAACACATGCCGACAATTTTCGGCGCCGGTACAGGATGAGCAAAGGGTTGTTCATGAATAGCCTCCACGGCGTTCGAGAGTTCGACCCCTACTTCAAGCTCAAGCTCGACGCTGTAGGCGTTGTCGGGTTCTTGTCGATTCAGAAGTGCACCGCCGCCATGAGGATGCTTGCATACGGAGTACCTGCCGATACACAGGACGACTACCTTCGCATTAGTGAGTCTACTGCCATTGAGTGCATGTACAAGTTTTGCCGAGCTATGGTGGGAAAGTTTGGCGAATACTACTTGAGAGGGCCAACTGAGGAAGAGACTGCAAGGATCATGGCACAAAATGCTGCCAGAGGATTTCCTGGAATGCTTGGAAGCATCGATTGCATGCACTGGGCATGGAAGAACTGCCTGTTTGCTTGGCAAGGTATATACAAAGGGCGTCATGGATATTGGGCGTCATGGATATGACCTGTGGATTTGTCATTCTTTCTTTGGCATGGCGGGATCACACAATGACATCAACGTGTTGCAGCAGTCTCCGGTGTTCAGCAGACTAGTGGAAGGGCATGCTCCACCATGCAACTATGAGATCAATGGCCACGAATATACCAAAGGTTATTATCTAGCCGATGGTATATATCCAAAATGGGCCACTTTTGTCAAAACAATCTCGAATCCATCAGGTCTGAAGAATTCCCACTTTGCTACGCGACAGGAGGCCTGCAGGAAGGATGTCGAGCGGGCATTTGGTGTGCTTCAAGCACAATTTGCCATTGTCCGGTACCCTGTTCTAAGCTGGTCTCACGAGCAAATGTGGGAGGTGATGCAGGCTTGTGTGATCATGCACAACATGATCATCGAGGATGATCGCAAGAATCATGCCAGGACACATGTTGGTCCCTATGAGTGTGAGAGCCCTCTTGCGGAGGTTGATCATGAGTTGCCTGCAGATTTTGCTGATTTCCTCGCCATGCACGCAGAGATCCGTGACAGCAATGTTCATGATCAACTTCAAGCTGATCTCGTTGAGCATTTGTGGAGGATCAAAGAAAATGCCGCGGCACCTTGATCTAGCCCTATTTATTACATTTGTTTAGTTGTTTTATTGTTTGTTGTATTTTAATTTGAGAACTATCTCCGCAAACATATTTATTCCTATGTTATATATTATAAATGATTGTGTGTTAAAAAAGCCAAAAAAAGTATTTTTAATGTTTGTGGGACGCGGCTGTGGAGCGACGTCCCCCAAACGCGGCACGAACAAAACACATCCCTCAAACGCTCAATCCGGCGCGGTTTGGAGTACGCGACTGGAGATGCTCCGAGGAAGCTAGCATTTACAATTAAGTTTGAACACCACACTTGTGTAGTTGACTAGTTGTGTTGCACTATAAACATGCATTGGTGGTAGGGATTTTTTGTCTAGTGCCTCTATTAGTCACCATCATTGCACAAACATCATCGAAATTAAATAAGGTGGCACATGTATTTTATTCCATGGCAACCCACATGCACCATACTAGTTGAAGAATATGATACTATCAACTCTTCGGAAATTCAACACACGATGTAATGGTCATTTTTGAAACAAAAAGATCTGATATTCTAGATACTTCTTTTTTGGGTCCATAATAAGTTGATGGAATATATATCATGATGGTGATGTGGCACATTAGTGTGCACGCTGCACAAGCGCTCACTCGCCACAAGACAGAGCTACTTTTGCACTACCATGCATGTACAACAGTAATATCTCCCACTAGCAAAAAGAATATAGAAGAATCTCTACCGTAACCTGAAACGGAAGAAAAAAAAAAGTAAAATTAGCAACAGCTAGAATCGGGCCCAACTTATTTTGGCAGCTCACTAATTCTTGACCAATACGAACAAGGTCAAGATTTTCTTTAGATTCAGATACTACTCCGCAGATAACTTTGTTTTTGAACACGATCAAGAACTTTTTATCCCGCAAAAAGAGACGAAATTAAACAGAGGAAACCTAAGGAAGTTAGATAACCACAAGATCTTGATTGACAAGACGCCCGGCGGATCAAATATTGCAAGGTCGCTCACCACTCCAGCTTGGCAATGATCTTGTCCAGGTGGAACAGGTGCTTCCGTAAGAGGTAAACGTGCAGTGTGTATATGAGCGCAGCGCAGGTTACCAGGAAGAAGGACATTGCGATCAGCGTGCTGAAATCCTGTTGGGTTGTACACATTCAAAATGGCAGTCTAATCATCATATTCAGCTTGCCGTTTGGCAACAACTAGTACCTAGGAAAAATTAATGGATCTGCGTACCCTAGGGTCGGAGATGATGATGCCAATGATGTAGGTGAGCAAGTCAAAGATGGACTGCAGCGAGTTCTGTACCCCTCCAACGACGCACCGATCCGAGTCCCGGACATTGTCCTGCATCATCTGCATGACCGCCAGGTCGAACATCCACAGGCCAAGGCGCGACGCCGCGACGCCGGCCATGAGCATCCACGCTGACGCCACGCCGTCGCTCACCCAGATGGAGCCGACGCACAGTAGCAGGCAACACCACTACCAAGGCCAACACCAGAGAATCCTTAATTCCCTTCGTGTAGGAAATACATTACACCTGCCTATATATGTGTGTAGATTTTATCAAGGAAAATCAGAGGACATACCTGGATCCAGATGGACCATAGCCCTGTTCGAAGTGTCGAAACCCATGAGTGCACGACCGGGTACAGCAAGGTTGCAGTGATACCGACGATGGCGCTGAACCCCCGAGCCAGACTGATCAGGTAGGCGGGAATGCCATTCCAGTCCAGAGTTGCAGTCATCAGTGTACCAAAGCTGCAAAAGCAATGAAAAGAAAAACGTTACTTTTTTGCTGAATCCATGGATGACGAGGGGTCAGTCGCTCATCTAAGAAGAAGAATGCATCTGATTGATCAAAGAGTCGAGCTGCCTAATAACCTTAGGACATTGAAGTAGAGGATAGCAACAGCAACCCCTGGCAGCATCACATCCTGCCTCATGTACACTGCCCAAGAGTCCCAGCAGGGCAGGAACGAGAGGTAATTCGCCACACCCACTCTCCAATCCGACATCTCCTCACCGTACCTCTGCTCTTCATTGGCCAAAGCGACAATCTCCGACGAGGATAACGCCGCCGCTGACTTCCTTCTCAGCTGGACATTCTCGCCGAGAGCGGGCACGCCGTTGTACACGGAGACGAAGAGCCAGTACTGCAGTCCCACCGAGGCGACGTTCCACAGAGCCAGCGTCACCGCGGAGGCCTGTGTAGACACGAAGCTGATCACGAACCCGGACAGCACCGGCGCCAGCAGCTTGCAGCTCAGGTCGATCCTTCGGAGCGCAGAGTTGGTTTTGCTCAACGCCGCTGCCGGATGCCCGCTGCATATCACCACCACCCTGCATGCATCGCAGAATTGGATAATGGAGTATCGTCCACTGTATGTTAAATACGTCTGAATATGTGGTCTCTCCCCCATTTGTCATTCGTCTCTAGTTAAAAGTTGTAGGTTCTGATTTGTATACCATTCCCGCTCGATCAGTATGGTGCCGGCGAGAGTTGAGAGCGCTGCGAGCGCACCAGAGACGTTGGTCACGGAAACCAGAAGAACGAAGACCGGGAAGCTTTTGTCTTTCAGGTCATCGAAGACGAGCAGTGCGGTTACCGAAACTCCAGCTACGATAAAGGATAAACTTTGAACTAGTAGCCACAGACCCAAAACCTGCAGTACAGTGCAGCGTATCCAGTTACTGATCGAGGAAGGTTGAACATCAGTCAGAACCTAAACCAAGTTGCTGTTTTTTCTTCTTGAAAAAAGAGGTTGTACACCCCAGCCTCTGCATTTTTTTTCGAGGTGCCCCAGCCTCTGCATCGAAAACCTAATTGATATATTGTGCTAAATTTTACCCTTTTCTGTATTATTCACTGATATTGAAGAGTTGGCCACATGTCTCAGCGCACATGGTTGATGTCTAGGTGCCAAATCGAAAAGATAAAACCTGGCAGCTAATCTATGGTCCTGGGATGTTGTGCTTGCCAAAGCATCAGACCTGGCAGTGTGGGTGCGGGTCTAGTTGGACGAGCGTCTGACAGAAGTCGAGGCCACCGCCTCGGAAGGGGGTGTAGTCGGGGTGACATGGGTCCAGTAGGGTTTCGCATGCCGGAGTGGCGGCTCCAGGTAGCGGTGGTCTTTTGAAGCGTACGCGGTGAAAGACACAAGGGTGGAGAGGCATGCTTTCACAAGGGTGGAGAGGCATGCTTTCACAAGAGCGAGGTCTATGCGGAGAGGCGGTGTGAGGTTTTGGTGAGGCGTCTACCGGTTCTCCTTACCCTCTACGCCGGTCACGCCCGATTGGCTACATCAACAGGGGTTGCAAAGATTATAGTCTTTGACATACCTATTGGCATGTTGGTGGTGTGTTTTGTTGGTCGTTTCATCGCTTTCTCATGGTTTATGTATTTGGTTTCCGCCCGATTTTTCATAATTAACCGAGCAGCTATTTCTTCTATGATGAAACACATGAACTCCCACCCATTTCTAGGTGTTTACAAAAGAAATGTTTGGCACCTGATCCACCACACCCGACCGATCCAAATCAACCCACAATCCAACCCACCGTGTTGTTAACAAGGAGGAGGAGTTAGGCGACATGTGGTCTTACCGGCGGCGATCGGAGTCGACCTTTCCCGACATCGTCTCCACCATATAGAGCACATCAACCATTGCATCGAAAAGCTTCTGCCACGGCCTCCAGTGAAGCCTTCACTTCCAGCAAACCCAGGTTGCCACTGACGTTATTGTTATACTAACCTCTACCACCACAGCCATAGAAATCTGTAACCATATGACGGTTCAACCGGTTTTTGTTAGGATGATCTCCTCCCTAGTGGGCCCAACGGTCCATCGGGCCTCTTTGATCTGCGCCCTGATCAGGGACGCCCAACACACTATGGTTGGCGGGGTCCTGTCGTCAGCGCTATATAAAGAAGTGGGGCCCGGTGGCACGCACTATGAGGTTCATCGCTGCGCCGCACACCCCACCGATAACCCTACCGATCTAAGGGAGCGTTGTAGTGATGGGAAGTGCCGCCACCACCGCCACTGCCTCGCTCACGCTCACGCCCTCGCCCTCGCCACCATGTCCAATCCGTCTGGCTCATCGAGCCAAGGAGAAGGTACGCCCTCCAACTTTCTTTGTCTCTCTCTCTCGCAATAAACACACAGTATCTGCACACTTCAGTTCATAGATAAAGTACTACTCCGATTAGATCTACACCTAGATGATCCTAGCATTCTATCAATGGTATCAGAGCCACTAGGTTTTGTAGATTCATTGGTAGAAAGTTAAAAGATTAATAGTAGTAGCCCTAACCCTAGTTCATCCCATGAACAGTAAACCCTAACCCTATCCAGAGAAAAGAAGGGGGAGAGGGAAAAAGCTCTCACCGGTCGTCGTAGCTGCTTGGGACACCGGCAAAGGGTGCCGCCACTGAGCCGCTTGACGGTAGTGCGCCCACCCGTGGGTGCACCCACACACCGGAAAGAGGGGGGCGCCGCTCCTTTTTTTCGGGGGAGGCTGGTCGGCGCCGGTTTTGATGCGGCGACGGTCGCGCGCGATCGTCCGATGCAGTGGACGGCCATCGTTGCCCATCGCACGTGGTGCAGGCCGTGGGCCGCGCAAATGCGGTGGAGGTCGTGGGCCACGCACTAGCGCGGAGCAGGCCGTGGGCCAAATTTCAGCTTGCTCCTAGTTTTTTTTCCTTTTAATCATATATAGAGGCATTTCTTTGACTTTTTTGGGTCAGTTTTTTGACTTTTTTGTCTAGTTTTCTCCTACTCAAGCCAACGGGATGTTTGTTTTAGGAAATAGAAAAGGAACAGTAATGCTTCTGAAAAGTATAAAGTTCATGAATTTTATTCATGTTTTCCACTACAAATAGTTAAAAAGTGCCTTTTAAATTTAAAAGAGAAAAAGTAACAAATTTTATTCAAAGAGCATGATTAAAATGACAATGAAAATTATGTTCCTGTTATTTTTCTAACCAACATTGTCAATAACATGATCATGATTTGTGTTTGTTTATATGCATTTATTTCTATGTTCTGCCCAAAGGTGATATAGAATTGATTGCATAAACAGTTATATGTCTTAAGTTTGACCAGGGTTGAATTAATGGATGCAATTATTGTTATGATCTCACTTCTTTGTGATTTTGTGAAGGAGGGTACTACTTGATGAGATGCATCAAGGATGTTCCAACCCTTAGAGGTGATAACTACACTGAATGGAGAAAGAAAGTTGACTTGGCTTTCGTCTGCGCTGAGGTGGATTGGGTCATCGCCACCCGGCAGCCGATCAAACTAAAAGAGTTAGTCATAGATGATAAAGATGATGATGTTGCATGGGAGAAAAAGAAGAGGGATCATGCTCCATTGGAGATTACATATACCCTCTATAACAAAAAGTGGCTCACCGCCATCAAAAAGTGCATGGCTTTCATAAAGAACACAATTGAGCACGCTATTGTGGGCTCAATTGCAGAGTGTGACTCCGTATGGGAGTATCTTGAAAATATAAAGAGCCAGTTCACTGGTTTTTCAAAGATTTATGCTACCTAGCTACTGCAGCAACTAGTGACAGAAAATTACAGTGGAGATGGACATGGCATAAGAGAGAACATCCTCAGGATGAGCAACATGGATGCTAAACTAAAGCCCATGGATGCTGATCTAGATCTCAAGCCTGCATCCTGTAAGCTCCACATCAACATCCATGGGATTTAGTTTAGCAGCCATGTTGCTCATCTTGAGGATGTGCTCTCTTATGTCATGTCCACCTCCAGTGTACTTTTCTATCACCAGTTGCTCAGCAGCTGGGTAGCATAAATCTTTGAAAAACCAGTGAACTGGCTCTATATCTTTTCAAGATACTCCCCGACAGAGTCACATTCTGCAATTGAGTCCACAATAACGTGCTCAATTGTGTTCTTTATGAAAGACATGTACTTTTTGTTGGCCGTGAGCCACTTTTTGTTATCGAGGATATGTGTCATCTCCAATGGAGCATAATCCATCTTCTTTTTATCCCATGCATCATCATCATCTTTATCATCTCTGACTGGCTCTTTTGGTTTGGACGGCTGCGGGGTGTCGATGACCCAGTCCACCTCACGAAAGCCAAGTCGACCTTCTTTCTCTATTCAGTGTAGTTATCACCTCTCAGGGTTGGAACATCCTTGATGCATCCCATCAAGTAGTACCCTCCTTAAAAAACCACAAAGAATTGAGATCGTAACAACAATTGCTTGCATTAATCCAACACTGGTCAAAATTAATACATACAATTGTTTATGCAATCAATTCAATATCACCGTTGGGCAGAACATAGAAATAAATGCATATCGACAACACAAATCATGATAATGTTATTAACAACGTTGGTTAGAAAAATAACAGGAACATAATTGTCATCCTCATTTTAATCATGCTCTTTGAAACAAATTTGTTACTTTTGGTCTTTTAAATTTAAAGAGCACTTTTTAACTATTTGCAGTGGAAAATATGAATAAAATTCATTAAAATTTATACTTTTCAGAAGCATTAATGTTACTTTTCTATTTTCTAAAACAAACATCCCGTTGGAGATTAGGTGAAAACTAGACAAAAAAAGGGTAAAACAATTGACCCAAAATGTCAAAAAACTGCTTAAAATAGAAATAAAAAAGGAACTCGGCGCTGGCCAATTTTGGCCCACGGCCTACTGCGCCAGCACCTCCCATTGTCGGCCCATGGACTGCTTTGTCTCTGCGCGGCCCACGGCCCTCTCCACGCGCGAAGGGCAACGCTGGTCGTCCGATGCATCGGACAGTCGCGCGCGACTCTCGCCGCATCAAAACGGGCACCGACCAGCCTCCCCCGAAACCCTAGTCCATTTCCCCCCATCCAGCGTCTCTACTCGCTCTCTGGCGGCGGCGAGGTGACGGCGCCGCCCAGTTCTTGGCCGGCGACAGTGGAGCCCCTCCCCCTGTTCTTTTCTTCCTCCTCCGCTCGAAGACCCGAAGGCCTACGGCGCGGCCCCCTGGCCCTCTTGCTGGCGTGTGCGTGCATCCGCGAGTGCGCACCCTGCCGTCAAGCGGCTCAATGGCGGCGCCCTTTGCCGGCGTCCCGAGCTGCTACGGCCGGTGAGTAATTTTCCCATCTTCCCCTTTTTTTGTTGTTAGGGTTAGGGTTTGCGGGATGAGCTAGGTTAGGGTTTGTTGTTCATGGGATGAACTAGGGTTAGGGTTTCTACTGTTAATCTTTTATCTTTCTACCCAAAATAAATCTACAAAACCCAGTGGCTCTGATACCATTAATAGAATGCTAGGATCATCTAGGTGTAGATCTAATCGGGGTAGTACTTTATCTACGAACTGAGATCGCTATTGACTACAAGAGAGAGAGAGAAAGAGAGAGAGATGAGGGTGTACCTTCTCCTTGGCACGATGAGCCAGGCAGATTGGACATGGTGGCGAGGGCGACGGCGTGAGTGAGGTTGTGACGACGGTGGCGGTGCTTCCCGTCACTACAACGCTCCCTTAGATCGGTAGGGTTACCGGTGGGGTGTGCGTCGCAGTGACGAATCTCATAGTGCGTGCCACCGACCCCCACCTCTTTATATAGAGTTGGCGATAGGGGCCCGCCAACCATAGAGGGTTGGGCGCCCCCGATCAGGACGCAAGTCAATGGGGCGCGGTGGGCCGTTGGGCCCACTCGGGAGGATATCATCCTAACTTTTTCTTGCTTACAAGCATATGGTGGTATTATTAAGGGGTTCTTCGGTTGAAGGTCAAACTTAGCCACAACAGGTCACAATTTGGCTAACAAAGTTAGATTAGTATTTGGTTCATTATCGATATAAAGGTAATTTGCCACGCTTTCTTAGCCCAATGACCTATACGTGTTTTTGCCACACTTAAGTTTTTTTACTTTAATTGATCTTGGTCACACTGAAGGGCGTCAGATCACGATTGTGTCATGTGACTTTAGGTTTCAAACTAAAGATTCTACAATTTATGTTCCTACCGTAGGTGTTCCGATTCGATTCAGAATCGTGATTCACTTTGGTTACACTTAAGCTCGACAAAAAGGTTGGTACATTGAGGCACCGTTAGGACTCAAAGATTTGGTATATATTCATGCTTTTCTCCAAAAAAAAATTACTGTACTCCTTCAATTTGAATTAATTATCACGAATTTAGATAAGTTATTGCCCAACGCTTGTCTAGGTACATTTAAACCTGCGTCAATTAATTTGGGGCTGAGTGAGTAGGAAATTTCGGTGATATAAGGTGGAGTATAAGTCTTGTGTCTACATCCATGATAATGTTTTGGGGTTTTCCTACTCTTCCTGGAGTGAAGGACATCAATCGTATATTTCTACACAAATAATTGTCCCAAGTAAGCTCACAATTACCACCTTCTCTTCGAGCAAAAAAATATACCTACTACTCCCTCCACTCCACAAAAAATGTCTTATATTTGTTTAAATTTAGATTGATCTAAGACATATTTTATGGGATGGCCGGAGGTTTAGATACATTCGAATTTACATAATTCCAAGACATCCTATATAGGATGAAGGAAGTACTACCTAAAGTTAGTCATGAATACCCAGTTACGAATGAGCAAATTGGCATGGTCTCGAAGAGTGGCAAGTTTACTTAAAACCTGAAAATAGTTGACAAACCTGCAGGTATGTGAGCCTGTCGACGAGGGTTCCGACCATGGGGCCGAAGACAGCGACGGAGGAGCACTCGACGACGCCGTAGACGGCTGCGAAGAGGAGCGAGTCCGGCCAGACGCGGATCATGTACAGCCCCACCGAGAAATCCCACATACTGCACCACGGATATACGACCAGTGATCAAAATATGGTCGATTGCATGAAAGATCAGAAAGGAGAAAGGCCTCGGCGCACCGTGCGCCCCATCTGGCGAGGAAGTGGCCGACGTAGAGGCGGCGGAGGAGCGACGCGTCCAAGTCGCTGCCGTGGCCGTCGAGGAGAGGCACGAGATGGCCACCACCGCCGACCCACTCCCCGGCCTCCATCTGTGTCAGCGCTTAGCGGCAGCTAGGTGAGTGTAGGATCGGGAATATATAGGGACGAAAGAAGACCATCGCCGGCACAGAGGCGGCGTGGAACATGCAGACATGGAACCAATCGGGGGACGGCGGGACGGGGACACCACATCGTGGATCGCACATATGAGACGCGACCTTGGGAGCCAACATTTTCTTTTTTATCCCCTCCAGTTTTTTTTTTTTTGAACTTGATCACCTCAAGAAAGCCGAGCATGGCAGCAAGTTTTGTACTTCTCAATTCCAGAATTCTCATCTTGACTAGTACAAATGCCCGTGCGTTGCAACGGGTCTTCAAATTTCATTTTTTAGTGCACATATATAATTCATAACTCAATATAAAACTTTAAAATAAATCAGGGATATCATAATGTACTACCATGTGATAATACCGGACGCAATAAGAAACATTATTCTTATGCATCTGTTTGGTTTCAAGTTCTAGATCTTTTTGTTACTCTTCCGCGCTAAGTCCCACACATGTGTTCTGGGCCGTTAGGTATAACTAAAAGAATACTTATTTCCTGATTAGTCCAAACAACACTATAATATTCATAAATATTCGGAGACAACCCTTAATCGTAGCCTTCTGTATCAAACATATAAAAGGGGCTTTGCAAACATTCGATAATGGCAGGTGTAAACTCCATCAACTGGCCAATGGTGCGGATGCTATTTTTTTTAGATAGCTATTCCTTGACCGCTCCAAAAGAGGATGACCATAACACATGCACATTTAGGTTGAGGCTGAGTGAAGATGCACGTCTAACATGCCAAATACATTGCAACCATATAATTTAAATTGTGTCTATGAGTTAAATTGTAGAGCTCATCCCATAATTTATCCTCTTCAAATTGTGACCGTCTATAAAGGCACCAAGAACGAATGTCCCTTTAATCATAAGTTAGTCAGATTATTATTTTTTATATTTTTTATGATGCTACTAAGTCTCATGCAACAATTTTGAATAACCCTAGCATATCTTTCCTTTTATCAAACCAAGGAATCAAGAAACACACAATTGCCGGTGAAAAAAAGTGTACATTGACATAACCATAACAAAAATATGTGTGTAATATCATCCGAAATTACAATTAACACCCCAGTCAGATGATGAGGCCCTTCTCGAGCAGCTCGAATCAAACATGTCACTCCTTGATAACCAAAAATACAATATTCAACACTTTACCAACCACTCACCCTCCATGTCACCACTATGACGGTAGCTCCACCGGCTACATGCAAGAAACATCACACTAATGTATACATCCAAAAACTTAACCAACTATTATAAAACTGAAATAATACAAATGAAACTTCAAAATATCCATGTTTATAAAACTGAAATAATACGAATGCAACTTCAAAATATCCCATGTATACCCTAACTTCTTGTTGATGTTGATCGATGTACTTATGAACACCAATCATATCATGGTTCAGCCGTTTTGCAAGCCATCCACGATATCCTCTTTTCTCTAATTTCAGCGCGTTGTCAGCAGTTGATGTATATATTTGTGTTCTTGATTAGTATCCCGATCACATATAACTGAACAGATCTAAAGTGTCAGATTAAGTTCCCCCTCAAGCTGCATGATAAAAGGCAGACACAGGTTCAGAGCGAGAAGACAAATAGCTTAACGGTTAACCCGCAACGAGGCTGACCATTGCTCTCCTATGGGTGTTTCCTTTAACAATGGAACATCAAAAGTGTTTCAGTTATTCTATAGGTTGAGCATAAAATGTGGAGATTTAACTCAGCCTTGGTACCTAGTATTTTTTTGTTTAGAAAACTTAGTTATAAATGTTATACTTGCAGATAGAAAGCTAAGATGTTCAAATCAAAGAATCAACATGCTAAAAATTGTAAAAGAGGATGTGCACAGGTGAATGAACTTCTGCTCATCACTTTCTGCTATGCTATAAGAGCTGGAATTGTGATATCTACCGAACTGTTCATACCCTGGATAACAAATAACTCACCATATCGCAGGCCCCCTACAATATTGGGGGACACATTTTTGCAGCCAGTTCCAACAAACACTACAATATCTACGGCTTGGACCCATAGACCTGAAATATCATATGAAAGTTTAAATTTAAATTAAGACAAGCTTAAGATTAATATTCAAGAATGGAAACGTTTCAAATCCCTATTATTGCATTCAAGAGCTACATTTGAAGTTCTGAGATTGGAAGATTTACTATTGTGTAATTGAAAGGATACAATGAGAAAATAAATCCAGGCCACACAAGAAACAGAGGCCAGGATATGTAGGAATAAAATAAACACTATCAAAAGCATTGACCTTGAGAACTTGTCAGTTATCGGTTATCAAAATGTACCGAAGACACCCTGTTCATGATATTATGAAATTAAGAAGTACGGGAACTACCCAAGTTATAGATGTACTAAACATTAGTGATATAGACCAAGGATTATATGTCGAGAAGAGGCCATAAGCAAGAAAACACAACATGGTCCCCTTTTCAACAAAGATTTGAGAGGCAGAGTAGGACCAGAATTTATGTAGTCGATCAGGCTGGAAATAAAAAGGCTCTCCTTCATATCATTACAGTGCCCTGTGAAAAGAGAATGAGAATTAGTATTATACCAAGGTATTGTCCGTTCCCAATAATCATCACATATACCTATCATAAAAAAATTATGTAATAACAAATCCAATACCATTGGCTCTTTTGGAATCACACAGAGCCTGGCTTAACTACGTTTTAATAATGCTATTTTTAAAATGTTGTTCAGTTTAAGCGAGAAACATGGAAAATATGAGTGTTATTCATGAGTAAAAGAATATATGATTGGCAATAAAAGAAGATTAGAGATCTTAGATAGTATATTCACCATGAAATAATTCCACGATTATTTTTGTTGATGGTATTGATTCGCTGAACAATTTTAATGGGGTTAGCAATTGAAGACGTTTGGAGCAGTAGTGTCATCGCAAGTTAAATCTGCAAAGAATTACCATGCACACATTTGATGCCTTCAAGCTTGACCGAGACACACGCTACAATTCTATACAGTAGTACTTTCAATAATGCCAGGTAAGCAGTCCTCACCTCACCAAGAGCGAGTTCCACGCTTTTTGTGCATGCAAAGTTGCTCCAACCAAGGCCTACATCTACATAGTACATGGATAGAAGTAGGGGAGTGTACCTCATTATCATTTCAAGTATATTATAAAAAATAGGTGTCTATTAAATATCTTAATCTTGGCATAAAGAACACTAACCTGTCTAGGAGCCATGGATGAACTTCCGACAGGAACACTGCAATTAAAGTGAAGAGGCAGTAATAATACTCCAAGTATATGCTTTGACTTATTGAAACATCATCCAGCTTAACTATGATATACACTAAAATTAAAATGCATTACCAAACAGCAAGTTGTTATCACTGTAGAAACCTTCATAATTTGCCAAGGAAATCAAATCTCATGGATGGATCATGAATTTTGCCAACTCCTATGAAGTGGACATAATATTTTTAAATTTAAATTTAACGATCCAAGCCAACTCCTATGAAGTGGACATTTCCAATGGCTCTTGAACCAACACATTTGTACCTAGAACACAAATTCATGATACAATAAGTACACTATATGCCAATCTCATGGATGGATCATGAATACTTCAAACATGGCTGCAAATAAACATCGAGCACGCTTAAAAGAACTAAAGGGCAACTCATATGTAGAATAACGTGTCCAAAGTTTAGAGGGGAAGATAGACATGAATGGGTGTGGTGCTAACCAGAGTCTCGAGGCCTCCATTGCCGCACATACAGCAGCTACTGCTGATGTGCTCGTTGAAGTCACCTTGACACCAGCACTCACGTCGAGACTCACTTGCCAAGGCGCCGACATTGGCACTGCTATGTTTGAAGTTTGAACCCAACAAACTAAGCAAAATGTAAAAATTGCCAATTACTCGGATATTGTAGGTGCAGCATTTCATCATGCAGCTTATGTACCTAAGTGAAAAGCTAACATGAGGATGAAGAGCACATTGTACATAAAAAATAGTGGCTGCTGCATGCTGCTTGTGGTACGACACGCTGAAGAAAATCACCTGTAATCGCTGGTCCTCTCCGCCTTCCTCAACCCATCACAACACGGATGAATCCTTCTGGAGTCTTCCCAACCAAGAGAGGGAGCAGATTCTGCAATAGGACAAGTCAGAAGGGGAGGGAGATAGAGCGGGGGGAGGTGGTGCCCCTCCGCTACCGGTCTGCCGCCGCGTGCATGCCATAGTTTACGAGCCCTCCCCGTGACTAAACTCACCAGAGTGACAACTTGAGCTGAATCCGGAGGTGGTTCCCCATTCTTCTAGTCTTCTTCACGCACCTCCACTACTGTTGCTCTCCTTCCACCTGCTCGTCATTGCTGCTGAGCTCCTCCACAGCCTCCCCGATCCAGCGCCGTCTGTTTCACTTCTCCTCCGACCACCACCGCCGCCTGCCCCCTATCTGTCCGTGGCTCGGCTCACCGGTAAGAGACGAGCGTTGGCGTAGACTGCATGTCTGCACACCGCTGAAATTAGGAATAGTGGGGAAGTAAGTTAATCTGCAATGGACCACTCCAACCTATACTTGGATAGTATTATATGAACCTTTGATGTCTTATCACAAGTATTATGCTTGGAAGAAACTACAGAGGAACCTATGACCATGATGGGCACTAAATCGCAGGTTTGCAAAACATTAATGTTATATATCCTGATTAGAAGGTTGATAATCATGTCGCCATATATAAATATCATGATGATAACATAAATTGTAAAAGAAAATTGCATTCTCAAACATTCTCCAGTTCCAGAGAAGCTCACTTATCTTCAACTTGTTTCTGAGGAATGTATGTCATGAATAAATGATTGCTGCGGTATTGAAGTTTGTATTCATTATTCATCTTGGATAACATAAATTGGAAATTAAAGGGCACTACAATTCAATGGAGAGATCTACTAAAATATCGGAAAACCCAAGTTAGTTTGTGTCATGTATAATATTGTTGATGATGATAGAGTTATCCAACTTTTAAAGTTAATGTCACATTTAGCATACGTAAGTTGACTGGAGGCTTTGAAATTTTTGACATTCTAAGCTTTACCTGAATGTGTGGTAAAGAAAGTAAGTAATTGAGACACTCTTATATGTTCAGAAAACCAAATGTATTACTTGATAACATGTAATCCTGCACCGCATCTGTTATAGGGATGGCAATAGCCAAACAATCTCTTGTAATACACAAGGTATGAGGTTGGTGTTAGAGAAGCTAAGATCATTCGTTAATCACTAAAGATACAAATGGTTGATTTGTCTTCACCAAAGAGAACTTGAGACCATACCTCAATTGGAAGACCAAGCTCTGAACCTAGATCACACATTATGGCAACCCCAGTTTGGACCACCTCTCCAAACATAAATGTTCACCACTGCAGCCTTTGATTTGGATTCCTGGCACCAGTTTTTTTAGACGAAGGGATAAAGATGGGTAAGGATTTGAATGTACACAGTATCAAAATGATATTCAGAACAGAGAAAACAAATATGCAGAAATAGTGAGCCGTAGGATTCCAAGTTTGTTACATCCAAAACCAATCTAGCATATTGCAAAACCTCCTCCTCTTTGGAAGCTTCACTGTACCCTTCATAATATCCTAGCTCTGCGGCATATCCCGAATCTCGAACAAGGAAATAAGATTGATCTGTTATCATCTTAATTAACTTTTACAACTTATCTAAAAGACTTGGAAGAAAGTTAAGTTTACTGTGTCAGCAGATATGACACTCGCACCACCACCTGCAATCAGTGTCCAAATGCGACCGTTCAAGTTCAGAGCATTAAATTTTAGTGATGCACTGTAGGATAACGTTGCATAGAAAACAAAAATTTTCCTACGGCGAACACGCAATCCAAGCCAAGATGCAATCTAGAAGACGGTAGCAACGAGGGGGTATCGAGTCTCACCCTTGAAGAGATTCCAAAGCCTACAAGATGAGGCTCTTGTTGCTGCGGTAGACGATCACTTGCCGCTTGCAAAAGCGCGTAGAAGATCTTGATCACGATCGGTTCCGGCGCCACGAACGGGCAGCACCTCCGTACTCGGTCACACGTTCGGTTGTTGATGAAGACGACGTCCACCTCCCCGTTCCAGCGGGCAGCGGAAGTAGTAGCTCCTCTTGAATCCGACAGCACGACGGCGTGGTGTCGGTGGCGGTGTAGAAGTCCGGCGGAGCTTCGCTAAGCAATGCGGGCAATATGGAGTGGAGGAGCTTGGCTAGGGTTTGGGAGGGGGTGGCCGGCCACTCTATGGGGGGCGGCCAGCTTATGGTCTTGGGGTGGCCGGCCCCCTCCCTTGGCCCCTCATTATATAGGTGGATCCCAAGTGTTGGTGTCCAAGTCTTCGAATAAGACCCGAAACCAAAACCTTCCATAGGAGGGGGAAACCTAGCCCAACTAGGACTCCCACCCAAAGGTGGGATTCCCACCTCCCATGTGGGGGGTGGCCGGCCCCCTATGGTGGAGTCCACTTGGGACTCCACCCCATCTAGGGCTGGCCGGCCATGGAGGTGGAGTCCCTTGTGGACTCCACCTTCCTTGGTGGTTTCTTCCGGACTTTTCTAGAACCTTCTAGAACCTTCCATAGAACCTTCCGCGACATTTTATTTCACATAAAATGACATCCTATATATGAATCTTATTCTCCGGACCATTCCGGAACTCCTCGTGATGTCCGGGATCTCATCCGGGACTCCGAACAAATATTCGAACTCCATTCCATAATTCAAGTGCTACCATTTCAACATCCAACTTTAAGTGTGTCACCCTACGGTTCGAGAACTATGCGGACATGGTTGAGTACTCACTCCGACCAATAACCAATAGCGGGATCTGGAGATCCATAATGGCTCCCACATATTCAACGATGACTTTAGTGATCGAATGAACCATACACATATATTACCAATTCCCTTTGTCTCGCGATATTTTACTTGTCCGAGGTTTGATCTTCGGTATCACTCTATACCTTGTTCAACCTCGTCTCTGACAAGTACTCTTTACTCGTACCGTGGTATGTGGTCTCTTATGAACTCATTCATATGCTTGCAAGACATTAGACGACATTCCACCGAGAGGGCCAGAGTATATCTATCCGTCATCGGGATGGACAAATCCCACTGTTGATCCATATGCCTCAACTCATACTTTCCGGATACTTAATCCCACCTTTATAGCCACCCATTTACGCAGTGGTGTTTGGTGTAATCAAAGTACCTTTCCGGTATAAGTGATTTACATGATCTCATGGTCATAAGGACTAGGTAACTATGTATCGAAAGCTTATAGCAAATAACTTAATGACGAGATCTTATGCTACGCTTAATTGGGTGTGTCCATTATATCATTCACACAATGACATAACCTTGTTATTAATAACATCCAATGTTCATGATTATGAAACTAATCATCCATTAATCAACAAGCTAGTTTAAGAGGCATACTAGGGACTTCTTGTTTGTCTACATATCACACATGTACTAATGTTTCGGTTAATACAATTCTAGCATGATATATAAACATTTATCATAAACATAAAGATATAAATAATAACCACTTTATTATTGCCTCTAGGGCATATCTCCTTCGATCTCCCACTTGCACTAGAGTCAATAATCTAGATTACATTGTAATATACCTAACACACATGGCATTCTGGTGTAGGTCATGCTTAGACCTAGGCTGAGCTTTAGTCAACGGATCTGCTACATTCGGATCGGTGTGTACTTTGCAAATCTTTACTTCTCCATCTTCGATGTACTCGCGAATCGAGTGGTAACGCAGCTTGATATGCTTCAGCCTCTTGTGTGACCTTGGCTCTTGTGCATTGGCGATGGCACCCATGTTATCACGGTAAATGATTAATGGGTCCAATGCACTAGGAACCACACCGAGCTCTACAATGAACCTCTTCATCCATACCGCTTCGATGAAGCCTCGAAGCCGCTATGTACTCGATTACGTTGAAGACTTCGCCACCGTGCACCGCTTCGAGCTTGCCCAGCTTACTGCAGCACCATTCAATATAAACACGTACCTGCAGTTGTGACTTAGAGTCATCGGGATCGGTGTTCCAACTTGCATCGGTGTAACCGTTTACAACGAGCTCTTGGTCACCTCCATAACAAAGAAACATATCCTTAGTTCTTTTCAAGTACTTCAGGATATTCTTGACCGCTGTCCAGTGTTCCATTCCTGGATCACTTTGATATCTGCTAGTCAAACTAACAGCATGTGCTATATCCGGTCTAGTACATAGCATGGCATACATGATAGATCCTACTGCCGAGGCATAGGGGATGTTACACATCCTTTCTCTTTCTTCTGCCGTAGCCGGTCCTTGAGTTTTACTCAATACCTTGCCTGGTAACATAGGTAAGAACCCTTTCTTACTTTCGTCCATTCTAAACTTCTTTAGAATCTTGTCCAGATATGTACTCTGTGATAGCCCTATTAGGCGTCTTGATCTATCTCTATAAATCTTGATGCCTAATATATACGATGCTTCACCAAGGTCTTTCATTGAAAAACTATTATTCAAATAACCCTTAACATTGCTTAATAGTTCTATATCATTCCCGATCAATAATATGTCATCTACATATAATATCAGGAATGCTACAGAGCTCCACTCACTTTCTTGTAAATACAGGCCTCTCCATGACCTTTGTATAAACCCGAAGTCTTTGATCACCTTATCAAAGCGTCGGTTCCAACTTCTTGATGCTTGCTTCAGTCCATAGATTGAACGCTGAAGTTTGCATACTTTGTCAGCATTTTTAGGATCGACAAAACCTTTTGGTTGTACCATATACAACTCTTCCTCAATGTCTCCATTAAGGAACGCCGTTTTGACATCCATCTGCCAAATCTCATAATCGAAAAATGCAGCTATTGCTAACAAAATCCTCACAGATTTTAGCTTCGCTACGAGTGAGAAAGTCTCATCGTAGTCAACTCCATGAATTTGTCGGAAACCCTTTGCGACAAGTCGAGCTTTATAGACAGTAATATTACCATCAGCATCTGTTTTTCTCTTGAAGATCCATTTATTCTCGACAGCCTTACGGCTATCAGGTAAGTCTACCAAAGTCCATACTTTGTTATCATACATGGATCCCATTTCGGATTTCATGGCTTCTTGCCATTTGTTGGAATCTGGGCTCATCATCGCTTCTTCATACGTCGCAGGGTCCTCATCATTGTTATCCACAATCATGACATTTAGACAAGGATCATACCAATCAGGAGTGGCACGTTCCCTTGTCGATCTGCGAGGTTCAATAGTTTCCTCGTTCGAAGTTTCATGATCATTATCATTAGCTTCCTCTGTTGCCGGTGTAGGCGGCAGGTACAACTTCCGTCTTTGCGCTACTGCGATCAACGAGTATAGATTCATCAATCTCATCGAGTTCTACTTTTCTTCCAGTCACTTCTTTAGTGAGAAATTCTTTCTCAAGAAAGGTTCCGTTCTTAGCAACAAAGATTTTGCCTTCGGATCTGTGATAGAAAGTGTACCCTATAGTTTCCTTAGGGTATCCTATGAAGACGCATTTTTCCGCTTTGGGTTCTAGCTTGTCCGGTTGTAACTTCTTTACATAGGCTTCGCAACCCCAAACTTTCAGGAACGACAGCTTAGGTTTCTTATTAAACCATAATTCATACGGTGTCGTTTCTACGGATTTTGATGGTGCTCTATTTAAAGTGAATGCGGCTGTCTCTAATGCATAACTCCAAAATGATAACGGCAAATCAGTAAGAGACATCATACTACGAACCATATCTAAGAGAGTTCGATTACGACGTTCGGACACACCGTTTCGTTGAGGTGTTCCCGGCGGTGTCAATTGTGAAAGTATTCCGCATTTCTTTAAATGCATGCCAAACTCATAACTCAGATATTCACCTCCACGATCAGATCGTAGAAATTTGATCTTCTTGTTACGTTGATTTTCTACTTCACTTTGAAATTCCTTAAACTTTTCGAAAGTTTCGGATTTATGTTTCATGAAATAGATATACCCATATCTACTCAGATCATCTGTGAAGGTTAGAACATAACGATAACCACCGCGCGATGCTACGCTCATTGGTCCACATACATCCGTATGTATGATTTCCAATAAGTCGATGGCTCGCTCCATCATACCAGAAAATGGAGTCTTTGTCATTTTACCCATTAGACATGCTTCGCATCTATCAAGTGACTCAAAGTCAAGTGATTCAAGTAATCCATCGGTATGGAGTTTCTTCATGCGTTTCACTCCAATATGACCAAGGCAGCGATTGCCACATATAATTAGAATTATCATTAAGTTTAATTCGCTTAGCATCAATGTTATGTATATGCGTATCACTACTATCGAGATCTAATAGAAATAAGCCATTCTTTTGTGGTGCTCGACCATAAAAGATATTATTCATAAAAATAGAACAACCATTATTCTCAGACTTGAATGAATAACCGTCTTGCATTAAACAAGATCCAGATATAATGTTCATGCTCAACGCAGGTACATAATAGCAATTATTTAGGCTTAAAACTAATCCCGAAGGTAGATGTAGAGGAAGTGTGCCATTGCGATCACATTGACCTTGGATCCGTTTCCAACGCGCATCGTCACTTCATCTTTCGGCAGTTGTCGTTTATTCTTTAGTTCCTATTTCGAGTTACAAATATGAGCAACCGAACCAGTATCAAATACCCAGGTACTAGAACGAGAACCGTTGAAATGAACATCTATAACATGTATATCAAATATACCTTCTTTCTTCTTCTTGACAAGGCCGCTCTTGAGATCAGCCGAGATACTTGGAGCAATTACGCTTCCAGTTGTCCCTTCTCCTTGCGATAATAGCACTCAGCATCGGGCTTAGGGCTGTTCTTAGGTTTCATAGGAGGCGTGGCAGCTTTCTTGCCACCCTTCTTGAATTTTCCCTTAGACTTGCCCTGTTTCTTGAAACTGGTGGTCTTGTTGACCATCAACACTTGGTGCTCTTTCTTGATCTCAATCTCAGCAGCTTTTAGCATGCCAAAAAGTTCAGGTAACTCCTTGTTCATGTTCTGCATATTGTAGTTCATCACAAAGTTCTTGTAACTTGGTGGCGGTGATTGAAGGACACGATTAATCCCGATCTGTTAGGAATCACTATTCCCAAGTCACCGAGTTTCTTCGCATGCCGGTCATGGCGAGCATGTGCTCACTAACGGAGCTGCCTTCTTCCATCATACAATTTGAAGAAATGTTTCGATGCTTCATAGCATTCCATCGCCGCATGAGTCTCGAATATAGCTTTCAGCTCATTCATCAACTCATGAGGATCATGGTGCTCAAAACGTTTTTGAAGATCGGATTCCAGATCGCACAGATGGCACACCGAACTTGAGAGTACCGAGTTTTCCGAGTCGCGTAAACAGCTTTTACTTCATCGGATTCATCTTCTGCGGGGAGGGTCACCTAGCGGTGCATCAAGCACAAATTGCAGATTTCCGCCGAGAGGAAGATCCTCACATGACGGAACCGATCGGTGAAGTTGCTACCGTTGCTCTTAAGTTTCTCTTTCTCTAGGAACCGATTAAAATTGATTGGGGACGCCATCTCTACAACATATATTTGCAATAGTTTAGACTAAGTTTATGACAAATTGAGTTCAAATTTTAATTCAACATAATTAAAAACCTAAGTGAACTCCCACTCAAAACAATATCCCTCGCATTGTCTTAGTGATCACATGAACCAAATCCACCGCACCTAAACCCGATCATCACGAGAAAAGGTGTGATTTCAATGGCGAACACTCAAAGTGTTCATCATATCAACCATATGATTCATGCTCTACCTTTCGGTATCACGTGTTCCGAGACCATGTCTGTACATGCTAGGCTCGTCAAGGCCACCTTAGTATCCGCATGTGCAAAACTGTCTAGCACCCGTTATATGTACTTATTGAATCTATCACACCCGATCATCACGAGGTGCTTCGAAACGACAAGACTTGGCAACGGTGCTACTAAGGATGAACACTTTATTATCTTGAGATTTTAGTGAGGGATCATCTTATAATGCTACCGTCGCGATCTAAGCAAAATAAGATGCATAAAAAGGATTAACATCACATGCAGTTCATATGTGATATGATATGGCCCTTTTGTTCTTGCGCCTTTGATCTTCATCTCCAAAGCACGGATATGATCTCCATCATCTTCGGGCATGATCTCCATCATCGTCGGCGTAGCGTCAAGGTCAATGGCGCCGTCTTCATGATTGTCCTCCATGTAGCAACTATTACAACTACTTTGAAATACTACTCAACATGAAATTTAAAGACAACCATAAGGCTCCTGCGTTGCCACAATACAATAATGATCATCTCATACATATTCATCATCACATTATGGCCATATCACATCACCAAACCCTGCAAAAACAAGTTAGACGTCTCTAATTTGGTTTGCATATTTTACGTGGTTTAGGGTTTTCGAGAGAGATCTAATCTACCTACGAACATGAACCACAACGTTGATACTAATGTTTTCAATAGAAGAGTAAATTGAATCTTTACTATAGTAGGAGAGACAGACACCCGCAAAGCCTCTTATGCAATACAAGTTGCATGTCGAACGAGGAACAAGTCTCATGAACGCGGTCATGTAAAGTTAGTCCGAGCCGCTTCATCCCACTATGCCATAAAGATGCAAAGTACTCAAACTAAAGATAACAAGAGCATCAACGCCCACAAACCATTGTGTTCTACTCGTGCAACCATCTATGCATAGACACGGCTCTGATACCACTGTAGGATAACGTTGCATAGAAAACAAAAAATTTCCTACGGCGAACACGCAATCCAAGCCAAGATGCAATCTAGAAGACGGTAGCAACGAGGGGGTATCGAGTCTCACCCTTGAAGAGATTCCAAAGCCTACAAGATGAGGCTCTTGTTGCTGCGGTAGACGATCACTTGCCGCTTGCAAAAGCGCGTAGAAGATCTTGATCACGATCGGTTCCGGCGCCACGAACGGGCAGCACCTCCGTACTCGGTCACACGTTCGGTTGTTGATGAAGACGACGTCCACCTCCCCGTTCCAGCGGGCAGCGGAAGTAGTAGCTCCTCTTGAATCCGACAGCACGACGGCGTGGTGTCGGTGGCGGTGTAGAAGTCCGGCGGAGCTTCGCTAAGCAATGCGGGCAATATGGAGTGGAGGAGCTTGGCTAGGGTTTGGGAGGGGGTGGCCGGCCACTCTATGGGGGCGGCCAGCTTATGGTCTTGGGGTGGCCGGCCCCCTCCCTTGGCCCCTCATTATATAGGTGGATCCCAAGTGTTGGTGTCCAAGTCTTCGAATAAGACCCGAAACCAAAACCTTCCATAGGAGGGGGAAACCTAGCCCAACTAGGACTCCCACCCAAAGGTGGGATTCCCACCTCCCATGTGGGGGGTGGCCGGCCCCCTATGGTGGAGTCCACTTGGGACTCCACCCCATCTAGGGCTGGCCGGCCATGGAGGTGGAGTCCCTTGTGGACTCCACCTTCCTTGGTGGTTTCTTCCGGACTTTTCTAGAACCTTCTAGAACCTTCCATAGAACCTTCCGCGACATTTTATTTCACATAAAATGACATCCTATATATGAATCTTATTCTCCGGACCATTCCGGAACTCCTCGTGATGTCCGGGATCTCATCCGGGACTCCGAACAAATATTCGAACTCCATTCCATAATTCAAGTGCTACCATTTCAACATCCAACTTTAAGTGTGTCACCCTACGGTTCGAGAACTATGCGGACATGGTTGAGTACTCACTCCAACCAATAACCAATAGCGGGATCTGGAGATCCATAATGGCTCCCACATATTCAACGATGACTTTAGTGATCGAATGAACCATACACATATATTACCAATTCCCTTTGTCTCGCGATATTTTACTTGTCCGAGGTTTGATCTTCGGTATCACTCTATACCTTGTTCAACCTCGTCTCCTGACAAGTACTCTTTACTCGTACCGTGGTATGTGGTCTCTTATGAACTCATTCATATGCTTGCAAGACATTAGACGACATTCCACCGAGAGGGCCCAGAGTATATCTATCCGTCATCGGGATGGACAAATCCCACTGTTGATCCATATGCCTCAACTCATACTTTCCGGATACTTAATCCCACCTTTATAGCCACCCATTTACGCAGTGGTGTTTGGTGTAATCAAAGTACCTTTCCGGTATAAGTGATTTACATGATCTCATGGTCATAAGGACTAGGTAACTATGTATCGAAAGCTTATAGCAAATAACTTAATGACGAGATCTTATGCTACGCTTAATTGGGTGTGTCCATTATATCATTCACACAATGACATAACCTTGTTATTAATAACATCCAATGTTCATGATTATGAAACTAATCATCCATTAATCAACAAGCTAGTTTAAGAGGCATACTAGGGACTTCTTGTTTGTCTACATATCACACATGTACTAATGTTTCGGTTAATACAATTCTAGCATGATATATAAACATTTATCATAAACATAAAGATATAAATAATAACCACTTTATTATTGCCTCTAGGGCATATCTCCTTCATGCACCTGTCTAAAATAATGACAAATGTTGTATTACATGTATCTACCTTCAGTACTAACTGAAGCAATGGCATATTATGTCTGTATAAATGAACTTAAGACACAATGTGGACTCTAATAATATCCATAGGAAGCTGACTTTAGAAGAAAAAATGAAAAGAACAAAACATGTGTATACCTTCTCATCCAGTTCATGGATATAACCTTTTTGAAAGAGGCTCATGACTCTTCCGAAAGGCAGCGGGAACTCAAGGTTACTCCACCTGTAAATTAGAACCATGTCCTCGTTGCAGTCACGTGTATGAGAAACATACCAGATATAAATGTCAGTTTGAACAATATACGAAAGTCAATATACGAAAGTCAGTAGTAGCAAGAGCAAGGAAGTCAAATGAGATATATTACAGCATTGCTCCAAGCAGCTATAGATTACCGTTTAACAGAGAGAAGTTTCCATTAAGAAATTCCCCCGATGCTTTTCTTTACATAATTAACACACAACTGTATAACTATTAAAATATTACATACTGACATTTCATCGCGCATTTATTTAAAGCTACAATTTCCAAATTCCATGGGGTTATGTATTTCCTTTTTCAACAAGGAACTTGGATTTTGTATGGTGATCAAACCAATCTACAGGGTATACACCTATACTGATGTATTAAAGATACACCAATCGATGCGTATTTCTTTCTTGACCATAACAGGCTAAATTAATCTAGGGTGCAAGAGCTCAAGTGTTCGGTGTCTAGATGGAAACACCCAACTTTCCTTAACAGATCATAAGCGGCAGCAAATACCTCAAATACAAAGTGTGAAAAGAGCACTGAACCATGGCATTAATCAATTCCGTCATAGCTTATGGTTTCATCAACACATTGGTAGCTTTAATACTGTAATAACTATTGTATGCTTATATTGTAGTAAAATTAGGGTTATACCTCTGATTGAATTAAAAAAATCCACGGTCGTTGCACCAACATCCAGGGTGGCCACCCCATCCTAATACACGTTGAACGAGCCAAAAATTTCGCCGCCCCTAGCAACACAAGATTGTCACCCAAGCCAAGCCAAGCAACCACCTCACTCCATGCAGCTACTTTCGTGCCCACCATGGTTCCCGAGGCTGACGCCTCAACACACAAACATCATCCGCTTGGGGTTGCTACCCCGACATCCACCAACCTTGCGACGAGAGAAACACACACCAATAGTTGAACATGACCTCCAACACGACGCCTCTAGGAAGGTCAGCGTGTAGCCATCATATCTCCTAGGACCCCGAAGCTAGGAATGTCTCCAAGAGAGGCTAGAGCGTCGCCCGGGAACCCGGAGCTAGGGTGCGGATGGAGCTCCACGACAAGCCTCCAAGGAGGATGACGACCCTAGAGCGTCACAGTTGCCCACCTACATAGGTAAGTGCAAATCTTCTAGACAAATAAGCAAGAATCTTAAAGAGGCAAAAGCAAAGGGCGTGAGATCTAAATGAACCTGGCACCGACCATGAAGAGTTTCCCTTTAAAAGAACTACGCAAAAAACCATATGATCTAAGCAAACGTATCCAAATAGCGAACTCGGAAAGTGGAAATCTAGACTGCCCAACAGAAATACAAAATCGGGAGGATATGAAAAAAAAACACACAATGACACATAGAACAACGACAAAACAACATGGGAAAAAAGTAAGAAAACAATACCATCAACAGGCTCCAACGGTCATTTACCAAGATAGACATAAGAATCATCTACAACCTCTTCAACAACATATCCTTTGTCCGCATGATGACGAGGGAGTAGTACACTCCCACGACTGAAGTTTTTTATATAAAGTTCAAAACGAAAATTTAGGAAAGAGAAAAATTAGGAGAAGAAGCCTTACTTGGACCAGCCCACCAAGGAAGACGCTTCGGGAAAACGAGGGGGCCCTGAGTGCGTTGCTCCCACACGCACGCAATCGAGCGATAGGGGCTCCCCTCGGGTGCTCCTTTACACCGACCTGGTCGGCGCGACTGGAATTGCCGCACACCCCTGGCCGCACATGGGCTTGGCCCACGATCGCGCAGCCTCTGCGGTTTCGGTTCGCTCCTGATTTTGTTCGTCTTCCCACCCACCCCTGATCGAATGTTTTGTTATGCTAAAAAAAATGTTTATTTTGTCGGGAATGTTTCACTTTCTTCCTGGCCTTAAAAATATATAAGATAGTTCGAAAGCAAAACAAAACATATAGAAAAAGATCTGAATAATTCACATAAATTCTTTTGCCGCAGAAAATGCTCCTTCCTGAGAGAGATGAAGACTAAGGAGTTGGTCCTCTGGTGACACCAACTTGTGTTCGGTTGATCTTTATTACTGAAGTCTAGTGCCGTTCTGCATTAGACACCTGACTACCAAGTACTCTTTGTAATTGTGTTTATTTTTTCAGGAATGTTCCCTTCACTGTTTCATCCTGGCCTTTAAAAAGATATGAGACAGTTCGAAAGCAGAACAAAACATATAGAAAAAGCTTCAAACTTAGAGAACACAACAGGTTGATAGCAGTGGTCTTTTGCATCTACAGCTTAGAGAATAAACTTTCAGCTAAGCTCCAAACTTTTAACTAAGCTCACCTCATTGAAGTACAGAGATCCATTGTTACATATTTCAGTTAAACCAGATGGGCACACTGTTACTATGTTTTCATATTCAGGCAAGTATGTTGTGAGTTGTGAGAGATACAAAAGACTATTGTTCAGTACACTCAAAACATCTTTGATCAACTGGTGTGTTCTCTGAAATAAAAATGGCAAAGCTATGCATTTTCATGCCAATTTCTCTGTTTCTACTTTCCATGTTGGTGTGGTCTCTGAAAAGAACAGAACAATCAAAATCCTGTAAAACAATGATTGCAAGGAGATATTTATTTCTTTTTATCCTATGAAGTAAGATACTTACTTTTTTGCGGTGCTTCATATTTTCAACTTGAGGATAAATAGTGTTGAGATCTTATTCAATGCAGAAGGTGGTTTGCCTATTAATAGGAATAAAAATGAGTATTGAACCATCATAATAGGCAAAAAAAGACTTCTGCATTATAAATCTATGAAAAAGAATTATATGGTTGACTGCACAGATGCATATATGATGTAGGCACTTACATGTTTGGCAATGAATTGTCTTTCTACTGGTACATGTTTCTCATTATATTTGTTAATCATAAGTTGACATGCAACTTTTTCGCAGATTCCTTGCACGCCAACCTTTCATTTTTAAACATATATATGGATTAGATAATCGAAAACATATCATATCTTAGAAACAGGGGTGTAAGGTACCACGGAAAATGTAAAATATGATATGTAAAATATGATATGTTTCCTACCTTGAACATAAATTAGGGCATGGACGGATTCTTTGCATGAACAATTTTCTACCTTGAACATAAAATAAATCATGGACCATTTCCTACATTGAATATAAATTCAAACATGAGGGATCCATGGCATGAATGGTTTTCTTCATTGAACATAAATTAAAACATAAACGGATCCAAGGCATGAATAATTTCCTACCTTGAACAGAAGCAAAAACATGAATGAATTCTTGACATGAACCGTTTGTGCCTTGAAAATGAATAGAAAGCATGAACGGAATCTTGGCGTGAACGACTTTCTACCTTGAACATAGAAAAAAACAAGAACGGTTTCTTGGCATGAAAGGTTTTCTTCTTTGAACATAAATTCAATCATGAACGGATTCTTGGCGTGAACGGTTTCGTACCTTCAACACAAAAATTAAGCATGAACAGATTAATGGCATGAAAGATTTCGTACATTGAACATAAATTCAAGAATGAACATATTTTTGGCATGAACGGTTTCCTACCTTGAACTTAAAAGTAAAGCATGAACGGTTTCCTACCTTGAACATAAAATTCTAGCATGAACATATTCTTTGCATGAACGGTTTCCAACATTGGATACAAATTCAAACATGAAGGGATCCATGGCATGAATGGTTTTCTTCTTCGAACATAAATTAAAACATAAACGAATTCAAGGCATGAACAATTTCCTACCTTGAACAGAAATAAAAACATGAACAAATTCTTGACATTAACCGTTTTGTGCCTTGAAAATAAATAGAAAACATGAACGGAATCATGGCATGAACACTTTTCTACATTGAACATAAAAAAGATGAACAGTTTCTTGGCACAAACGGTTTCCTTCGTTGAACATAAATTCAATCATGAACAGATTCTTGGCATGAATGGTTTCGTACCTTTAACATAAAAATGAAGCATGAACAATTTTGTACATTGAACATAAATTCAATAATGAACAGATTCTTGGCGTGAACGGTTTCCTACCTTGAACTTAAAAGTAAAGCATGAACGGCTTGCAATCTTGAACATAATATTCGAGAATGAACGGATTTTTTGCATGAACGGTTTCCTAGCTTGAACATAAATAAAAATATGAACGGCTTGTTGGCATGAACAATTTTTTAGGTTGAACATAAATTAAAAAATGAAATGATTATTGGCATGAATGATTTCCTACCTTGAACATAAATGAAAGCAGGAACGAGTTCTTGGCATGATCAAATTCTTTGTATGAATACTTTCCTGCCTTGGACATAAATGAACACATGAACAAATTCTTAGCATGAACCGTTTTCTACCTTGAACATAAATTAAAAAAATGAAAGGTTTCTCGGCGTGAAACATAAATAAACGGATGAACAGATTCTTCGCATTAAGCATTTTCTTAGCATGAACTTTTTCCTACATTGAACATAAATTCGAACATGAACGGATTATTTGCATGGACGTTTTTCTTCCTTGAACATAAATTAAAGCATGAGCGAACTTGAACGGATTCATGGCATGAACGATGTCCTACGTAAAACATAAATAAAAACATGAACAAGTTCTTGGCACGAACGATTTTCCACCTTGAACTTAAAAGTAAAGCATGAACGAATTCTTGCCATGAACGATTTTTCACCTTAAACATAATCAAAATTCAAAAACATGAACAGTTTGATGGCATGAACGATTCCTTACAATGAACTAAAAAGTAAAGCATGAATGAATTATTGGCATGAACGATTTCCTAGATTGAACTTAAATTCAATCATGAAATGATTCATGGATTGAACGTTTTCGTACATTCAACATAAATTCAAGAATGAACGGAATCATTAGGTGATCGGGAAGCATCACTAGATTATACTAGATTGTATCCTAGATTCAATCTAGGTTTTCTACCCTCAGATACATGAAAAGAAGTAGCAAAAAAGTATTATTGCCATGAACGGGTTCCCGACGTTGAACATAAAAAATATTGGAAGAACTGTTGACATGAACTTTCTTTCGTTGAACATAGAAATAGCATGAACGGTTTCTCTTGTTTTACCTAGAAAAGCATGAGCGGATTCTTGGCATGAACGATTTTCCTAGGTTGAACATCAATACAAGCATGAACGGATTCTTTGCATGAATAGTTTTCTGCTTTGAACATAACCAAGAAACGAACAGATTCTTACCATTATAAAGAATGAACAGATTCTTGGCATGAATATTTCACCTACTTTGAAACATAAAAAAAACGTGAACGAATTATTGCCATGAATGGTTTCCTACCTCGAACATAAGAAAGCATGAATGAATTCTTGACATGAAGATAATCCTTTGTTAATCATAAAAAAATGATGAATGGATTCTTGGCATGAACGATTTTCTACCTTGAAAAATACAAGCCTGAAAAGATTCTTGGCATGAACGGTTTTACCTTGAACATAAAAAATCATGAAGAATTCCTATCATGAACTCTTTCCTTTGTTTAACACTAATAAAAATCATGAACGGTTTCCCTCTTTGAACATAAATAAAGCATGAACAGATTCTTGGCATGAACGGTTTTCCTAGCTTGAACATTAATAAAGCGTGAACGGATTCTTGGCATGAACGGTTTGTACCAACATAAATAAAAGCATGAACAGATTATTTGCATGAACGGTTTTCTACCTTGAACATAAATACAAGCCTGGATGGATTCTTGGCGTGAACGATTTCTACCTTGAACATAAATAAAAGTGTGAATGGATTGTTGGCACGGTTTCCTTCTTTGAACATAACCAAGAAGTGAACGGATTCTTACCATTATAAAGGATGAACATATTCTTGGTATAAATGTTTCTCCTAGCTTGAAACATTAAAAAAGCATGAACGAATTCTTGCCATGAACAGTTTCCCCCTTGATCATAAAAAATCGTGAATGAATTTCTTCTTCCCTGCATTCACAACAAAATAAAGAACCATGATATTAGAAAAATAAATATATCGATAAAACAGTCAAAAACTGTAAGCACCATATTTGCATACAAGTATATTTTTGTTTCTTCCATCACCAGAGGTGCGAATGTCACAAAAGAGCAATTGCATCAATACAGCTCCCTATGAGCCATGACGGAAGCGTGAGAACGTAAGCTAACTAATGGTTGATGACGTGAATACATCAGGTTACAGGTTCATGTGACAAAAGTATAAGGAGGTAAATCAGTATGTAGACTAGACTAATTGGTTTGGTAATTCCACATTGTTCTCCACGAGAAAAATCGAGAGCGGAAAGTTCACAAGGTGAAAGAAAAATAAACAGAACTTTGAGCATACATGCTAAAAAAAATGCAGGACATTAAATAAATAATTAGACCGCAAGGATAGGTATTCAAAATTTGAACCAGAAGGTGATAATTTTTTTTAGAAATATTTGTCTTTGCTTTGGTGGCATTGAAATGTTCAGAGTTATACACCTGCAGGTGGCTGGAAAATTCAGCGATTTGTGTCTACCTTGTTGCCGCTGGAAACATTCTGAAACTGGAAAGCCACATGTCGAGTGATCAGCTGTCTGTCATAGCCTACACATGTCGTGCTCGAATAATCTCGCCATTGGCGGTTTATAGAGAAACATAAACAACTTAAATTAGCTCTAACGCATGAACATGTTATGATATCCAGTTGCTACAACGGTTTTAAACTTCTATGGTACTACATAAATCTTACTGTAAAAAGTCATCAAGAAGCATGTAGAAAGCATATCAAGAGAAGAGATAATCTGCTATAACTATAAAGAAACACATAGAGATGCATGGAGAAACAGAAACAAAAACATGAACGTATTCTACATGCTTGTCACTCAATACCTGAAAGAAGACATTCTGGTCACTACAAGGAGTCCTGCCTTGAACCAAGACTCCCCTTAGAGATGAAAATGACCGCTCGTGCCTTAGTAACCTATGACTTAACACGACACCATTGATGTGCTTCCACCTCTCCCAGAATACCAAGTTGCTAACTATAGGGTCAGATTTGGGGCTATAACAGTCTACCAAAATTATTTCATGACAATAATTCCAAAAAACCAACACTTGATTCTTATGATACAATTAATACACCATGAGCATGCATCCTATATAAGAACAGTGGATCGAAATTACAGACTGCAGCCACTGCAGGTAGGTGTCAAACACACAGGGCAACGTCACATCAGTAACTCCACTACAAGTAATTTGTGCAGCTCAACTAGTAAAATCCTAGGAAACACATGTTAAATGTAGATGGGCTGCAGCCCAATAAGGCAGCCCATATAATCTACAATTCCTGAAATCTCAAGGCCCATCACGTTGGCAGCTTGGGACAGCCTTGGGGGACAAAGTTTAGTCCCACATTGCTAGTTGGGAGAGAGTTGGAGTGGTATATAAGGGCTGCTGTTCTAGTCCTTCCAAGTGAGTGAGAATAGAAAGAGCCCTCGCGCACTCCTCCTCCTCCGCCCGCCCCGCCTCGGCACGTCACGTCACGTCACGCACGTCGCGTTTCGTGACTCGAGTTCGAGTTCGAGTTCGAGACACACTCAAGGAAGTCTAAATTTTTGCTTGGTGCACCAACTGTGTTGGGTACGTGTCGGCCTGCATGTGCATGCTCGCCGCGTGTCCTGGCTTCCTACGCGTGTCAACGCGGTCGGGTCGGCTTCCTCCCAGGCTATACAAGGAGAACGATCAGATCTGGAAAACAGTACTCTTAGATCTCTCTCGTGAAGTTCCTTTTGCTGTGCTACTCTCTAGTCTTCCCCATCCCGGCGACTGCGTGCACAGCCGTCCGGGAGAGCAGGCCTCCGAAACTCCGTCCGTTGAGATCCTGCACCGGGAGACGGGCGATAAGGTTTTTGGGGAGCGTCTCGGCGCGACTGCTCGCTGCTGTTCGTGTTCATCTTCGCCGGTTCGCCTGCTTCATCGACGACTTCGACAACACCATGGGCGACATCAACAATACCCATGGTGGTGGTGCTACTGGTGCGACCTTCCCGGTCGCGATGTACGTGCTTTTCCTCTCCTACCTTGCACTGCTACTTGTTCCATGTTCAGATCTGATGCATGTGCTTAGTCTGATGAGTATGGTTAAGTATGCTTGTGCATCTGTAATGTTGCTTTCGGTAATTAAACTCTCACGGAAATTGCCTAATAATCTAACAATCCAGAAACCTTATATGCTTATGCAATTTTCACCGTCTGGTTTTGCTGCTGCGCTTAAACCGAGCCCGTTTACGGGTTCTCATTTCAAGAGATGGCAGAGTAAGACCCTCTTGTGGCTCACTTCTATGGGTGTGCATCGAGTTGCGGAAGGTACTCCCAGAGGTCCGCTTACTCCTGAAGAGGATAAAGCGTTCGGGGATGCCACCGTAATCTTTGTGGGTGCCGTCCTAAGTGTGCTTGGAGACAAGTTGGTTCATGCTTATCTGCACATACGAAATGGGAAGGAACTGTGGGATGCACTAGACGCTAAGTTTGGTGCTGCCAATGCCGGAGGTGAACTGTATGCTATGGAGCAGTTCAATGACTACAGAATGGTTGAGAACCGATCTGTAGTAGAACAGGCTCATGAGATACAGATCATGGCAAAGGAACTTGAGCTCCTCAAGTGTGTGCTACCGGACAAGTTTGTCGCGGGATGCATTGTCGCTAAGCTTCCCCCTTCATGGAGGAACTTTGCCACTTCCCTGAAACATCAGAGGCATGAGTTTTCTGTTGAGAATATCATGGGCTCTCTGGATGTTGAGGAGAAGGCGAGGGCAAAAGACAAACACACTGGAGGAACCGAGGGACGTTCTGCTGCCAATATGGTGCAGAAAAATGCCCACAAGTCCAAGGGAAAGAATAAGGGAGTCTCCCAGACTACCAACTTCAAAAAGAAGGGGAAAACGGAGAAGAAAGATCCTTGCTGGGTGTGTGGCGAGACTGGCCATTGGGCCAATCGTTGTCCACAACGCAAAGGAAAGAAATGTCAGGCTGGACAGAACTCAAATTCTGTCAGCATGGTCATTGGCAACACAGAGGAAGGAACTACAGGGTATGGTAATATGTTACCTACTGTTCTTTCGGTGTCTCAGCCCACGGAATGGTGGGTTGATACAGGTGCTAATGTTCATGTGTGTGCTGACATCTCCATGTTTACCTCTTATCAGGCACGAGGTTCCTCAGTAATGATGGGGAATGGGTTACATGCTACTGTTCGTGGTGTTGGCACGGTAGATCTGAAGTTTACTTCGGGAAAGATCGTGCAACTGAAGAACGTGCTGCATGTCCCTTCCATCAAGAAGAATCTCGTTAGTGGCTCCCGTCTTATGAAAGATGGGTTTAAGTTGGTGTTTGAGTCCAATAAAGTTGTACTGTCTAAGTATGGAACTTTTGTTGGAAAGGGATATGAGTGTGAGGGAATGTTGCGCTTCTCTCTAGAAGACTTCTGTGATAATGTTGTGAACCATGTAAGCACTAATGTTAATGAAACTAATGTTTGGCATTCACGACTTTGTCATGTTAATTTCGGTTGTATGACGCGGCTTGCTGATATGAGTTTAATTCCGAAATTCACCTTTGTCAAAGGCTCTAAGTGTCATGCTTGTGTGCAAGCAAAGCAGCCTCGCAAGCCTCACAAGCCTGCGAAGGAAAGAAACTTGGCACCACTAGAGCTCGTGCATTCAGATCTATGTGAGATGAATGGTGAGTTGACAAGAGGTGGAAAGAAATATTTCATGACTTTGATTGATGATTCCACTAGGTACTGTTATGTGTATCTACTGAAATCTAAAGATGAGGCTCTTGATTTCTTCAAAATCTATAAGGCTGAAGTTGAGAATCAACTTGAAAGAAAGATAAAAAGGGTTCGGTCCGATCGTGGTGGAGAGTACTTTTCTAATGAGTTCAATTTATTCTGTGCGGAACATGGTATAATCCATGAGAGGACGCCTCCCAATTCCCCACAATCCAATGGGATTGCGGAAAGGAAAAACCGTACTCTAACAGATTTGGTTAATGCCATGTTAGATGTTTCGGGTTTATCCAAGGAATGGTGGGGGGAGGCTATATTGACTTCATGTCATGTCCTAAATCGTGTTCCAACCAAGAATAAAGAGATCACCCCTTATGAGGAATGGGAAAAGAAAAGACCAACACTCTCCTACCTACGAACTTGGGGTTGTTTGGCTAAAGTGAATTTGCCAATTGTCGTCGTGGTGAACAGACAGATGCCATAGGATGGCTTAGATTGGGGCCGAATGGACGCTAGAGGATTCGGGGGAGGGTTTGCGATCTGATGGGACGAACTTCCGGATGGTTTCCTCAAGAACTTGGCCAAGGCCAGAGGTTGAAGAAGAAAGACACAAGGAAGAACTCGCTCTAGATCACTATCTTCATTGATTCTCACAAGTTACAGGTTTGTGCTTCGTGCCTTCCTCCTACTGTCGTGCGTCTCTACGTGCCCGTAAGGAGGGCTGCCCCCTCTCCTTATATAGGGGAGAGGGTGGCTTACAGTGCAAGAAACCCTAATGGCATCTTTGACTAGACAAACTACTTTATAAAGCTACTTTACAAAGCTACTTTAATCATAGATGACACCGGGGTCCTCTTTAATCAGGGAGGCTGACGTCCTCCGGCTTCTTTCTTCGTCATCTTCTTCTTTATTGTCAGCCCTTCGTTTAAAGCTACTTTGCTTAGCTCATCTTTGTCTTCTAGCTCTGGAGAGGATCTTTGACCAGTCTTGCCGACAAGCTCTTCTTTCCGGTGGCCCGGTACCTTTTCTATCCGGTTCCGGTATCCCTCCTCTGAGGATACCGGCTTAGCCTGTTCAGCCAAACGCCTATCTTAGACTCCGGCATGAACATTTAACCGTATATCTTGATGGCTCAAACCATCCGGTTTGGCATGCCTTTGGCATACCGGGGGTCATCCCCCCAACATTAGTCCCCGAAGCTGGTATAGTCTGGCGGATTCTATCCAACAGACCATGCCAGGTTCTCATGTCTTTTGATACCGGTTTAATCCATCCGGCTTTGGGCTTGGATCCGGCATCTTTGCCCGGATTTCCATTATCTTTCTTTTCAAGTCATTAAACACTTCCTCGGCGAAGTCGAGAATATCTTGGGCCCCGCGCGTGACAGAGACATGCGCACTGTGACTGACGCGCCAGTGTCAGGGGTCACTTCCCTTCGGCTTCTGCGCGCTCATTAGATGCGCCACCGCGGATCCCACTGGCCACTTGGTATCTTGTGTGCACCCCCGTGTGGCCTCCTATTTTCTCGCGTGTACCTCCTCGCCACGTGGCGGCCCATGGTGCGAACCGTCGCGGGCCGCGAGGCGAACCGCCGCGGCCCGGCGGTTTTCGGCCCACCTCCTTTCTTCTTTATAAGCACAACCGCCGCTCCTTCTTCCTTTTCTCGCATTCTCCACTTCCTCGCGCACAGTGCTCCTCGCCTCTGCGCCTGCGCCGTTCTCCGTCCGCCGTCGCTTGCTCGAGCTCCGTCGCCCGGCGAACTCACGCCGCACTTCCGCCGGACTTCGTCGTGCGGGAACCCTCTGCAGCGCCTTCACCGCGTCCGCTGCATTCGTGCTTCCTCAAGTTCTTCCTCACCTCACCGTCGACGGACTTCTTCGCCGGCCGCAGGCTCACCGTCTCTCCGGCGAACTTCTTCTTCTGCGACTCCGCCGCCTCAGGTTAGGCCCGATGCGCCTCTACCTCTTTTCTTCTTGCATTTCAGATCTTGGGGGCGGTAGAGTACTTATCCCTTCTTTATTTCGCTTTTCCTCTTACTCGTAGATCTTCGCGCGAGGGTCTCTTTGGGGAAAACTGTTTTTCGATAGATTCCGGTGTCGCCTAGATCCATATGTCTAGCGAAGGGTCTCTCCCCGCTGCCACCTCTAGTAACCAAGGCAGTAGCACCTCCGACGGGCTAACTGAAGATCTGGCCCGGATGGATCTGGCGTCTAGCCGAGATCAAGAGGCCGGCACATCTAGCCGGGCCTCCGGAAGGGATCCTTCCGGTAAGACACGCGGAGCCTGGAGGGGTTCCGACGTGACTCAGTTTGAGATCGACTGGCTCTACCGGTCTAGGAGGATTCCGGAAGGAGTCATCTGCCGGCTTCCAGGTGACGAGATAGAACCGGTGCTCGAACCCAGTGAGGTCGTTGTTTTCCTTGCTCATTTTGAGCGTGGCTTCGGCCTTCCTGCCTCCGACTTCTTTCGCCAATTCCTTGACTTCTATCGACTCCAACCTCACCACCTTCCCGGCAATGCCGTCTTTTATCTTTCTTGTTTTGTGGCCTTCATGGAGGGCTACATTGGCATCCGTCCCGCTCGCGAGACGTTTGCCCGCTTTTTCTCTCTCCGGATCAATTCGGTCCAGGGCAAGGACATTCCCAAGCCCAAACCCCCCGTTCAATGCGGGTCTTGTATCATCGGCTCCCGCCAAGGGAGCCCCTTTTTTAAGTTTAACGGCCTCGAGTCTTGCCGGTTGTGGCAGACAACGTTCTTCTATGTGAAGAACAAGAGCGCCACCGACCTCATCAACTTGCCGGTGTTCAACCCGGCGCCGCCCGCCAAGATCAACTGGCACTACAACCCTGGTACGGATCACAACGAGACGAACCGGGTGGTACGCTTCATGTTGAAGTTGATGAAGGACACCAACATTTGCTCCGACGATATCATCCGCGCCTTCATCTGCCGCCGGGTGCTTCCCCTTCAGCAGCGCGCTCACAAGATTAGTGAGATGTACGGCCCCGGTGATCCCACCAAGATCACCGGCCTGCCCTTGAGCAAGGCGGATGTGGTCCTGAAGGCTAGCCAAATCTGCCAAACGGACATGCCGGACGACTGGGAGTGGGGCCTTTGCCCTCTCAGCTCCAGAAATCCTCCGTCCCAAGAAGTAAGAAATTGCGCGGCTCGGGTCGTAATACCGGTAACTTTCATACTTGCGACTAATCCCCCTTTTTTCCTTTGTTTCCAGGCTAGGGCCCGCTTCCCCCGGATTGATTCAGATCGACGAGGCCCTTGCCGGAAGAGGCCTTTGGACAAGTACGATCCGGATCCTGTCATTCACTGGCTAGATCTGAGGATGGGCCGGACTCCAGCCTCTCACCTCGGCAAGTCTCCGCCGGAACCAGCTGGTTCGTCTGATGACTTGATCTTGCTTGAGGTAGCTTTTCTGTTCGTTTTCTCATACTGTTTTGTTATTTCTGTTCTGTAGATATTCCCTCAGCCAACATCAACCCACAGGTTCATGAGCATGTGGCTCCTCTACAGGCCGAAGTTGGGGATGAGTTCTTGGACAAACTGATGGCCGAAGGCCAGAAGAATGATCCTCCAGCTGCTGGCGCCGGCCCTAGCCATGCTCCTCCTGCCAAACGCCCTCGGACAGAAGTCATGGGAGGGAAGCAGGTGAGCACGAAGCGCTACAAGCAAAAGCGGATGCCGGTTTCTTCCGGGTAAGTTCTTCATCTCTTTTTATGCTCTCTTTGTTTCCACTGAGTTCTTTTCCGGTTGCTTTTTTCCAATTCGCTCTCTTTTTTCTCTCTTTCAGCCCTGCGCTTGAGCTTGGCTCGAGGCCGGAGGGCTCTGCCGGCTCCGCAAGGACCTCAACTCCTCCTCCTCACTCAAGTCCGGCACCATCTGGTGCCGGCAACACCTCTGCCTCCCCTCCGGGAGGCGCTACAAGTTCGGGGTGCGCGGCCCCTACACCTCCTGATCACCGCGCGGAGGAGGACTTCACCTCCCCTCCAGAAGCCCAAGACACCAGCGCCAGCAACATCGGCGCCGACAAGACAGATGCCGGGCAGGCGGAACCTTTGGTTCCTCCTCCCCCGAAGAAAAAGAAGAAGCAGCCGAGCTCTTCCCCCACCGCGCCGGAAACCTCCGCGCCGGTATCTTCTCCTCTGACCGGGACCACGCCGACACCGCCGCCAAGCCAAGGACCTTCCGTGGCCAAGCGAACGGCGCCGCCAGAGACCCCCAAGATCACCAAATTCCTCAAGCCCGGGGCTTCCCGTGGCAAGGCCGTGGAGGGCGACGCCTCAGGCGGCTCTCGGTCCGTGGTGCTGCACGTCGTCCCAGCTGCTGCTGCTGTCGAGGACAAACCTTCCGGCGTCCTAGGCCGGATCGTTGCGCTGAATCGCGCGGGCAAGGACCTGGGGCACCTTCTTCCCTACGCCCAGAAGTGGAACGATGCGGATATCTCTGCATCTACCCGCGGCCTGGGGAAGGACCGCCTTCCAGCGCCAGACCCTGCCGGGCCTCGGTGCACCGAAGAACACTTCACGCGGCTTAAACGTGCCGTGAAGGAGTTTGACAGTGCATGGTACGATGCCACCAGCAACGTGGTGGTAAGTTTCGCTAAATCTCTTGTAATTTTGTTGATGCCGGTTTCTTTTCTTTCCGGATCTTGTCTGTCCTCCCAGTCCCCGAGTTTCGTGTTGAGAGCGTAGCTTTTAGCGCGAAACTTCAACTAGAAACGCGCGAAACCGGCATAGCCAGTCCCCGAGTTTCGGGTTAAGATCTTTGCTTCTTTCTTTCTCACAACCATCTTCCTTTGAACAGAGCACTGCGGACGCCCGGAAGCAACTCTTTGAGGAGCTTCTGTGGGAGCATCGGGACCTTGCCGAGGCCCACAGCCACTGCCAATGTTTGTTTTGTTTCTTTTTCTCCGGCATCTTTTCACCGGAATGTTTTCTTCTTTGATATTCACACATCTTTTTTGCTTAACACATCTGGAGGCTACCATCGAGGCCCTTAAGGCCCAGGTTGCCAAGCTTCAAGGTACCACCCTTTCTTTTCCGGCTAACCCGTTCTTTTTTCATTTTATCTATTGTCGCTTGCTAAAACCTTTCTTTCCGGTACTTAGGCGAGAAAGAGCAGCTCATCAAGGAGCACCACGAGGCACTGGACGCCCAGAAGACCACCTCGAGGGAGCTAAAGGAACAGGCTATGCAAGCCGCGCTCCAGCATGAGCAAGCCCTCAAGGATGCCCGGGTCGCAGCTGAGGCCAGGTTGGCGGAGGTCGTGGAGGACTCCACGAACTCCAACACCGTATTGACGGCAGAGCTGGAGGAGGAAAGGAAGGCGCGGAAGGCAGCGGAGCGCCTCATTGATACCATGACCACTGATCACAGGGAATATGATCGGTTGGTTATGAAGATTGATGCGCTGGCTCTCCGTAAGCCCCTGCCTTGTCCCTTCTTTCGCTTATAAGCTTTCTCCTTTTGAAAATGTATCCTTGTTCCTTGTTCTTCCGACATACTTTTTTCCGGTATTTTGTGTTTATGCTTTTTCCTTCCTCCTGTAGAGCATTTCCCGGACTCCCAGGCCCACGCCGTGAAGAAGGTGATGGAGGATCGGGTGGCGCGGGAATTTCCCAACATGGACGCGCACTGGGACGGGTACGACTATCTGGTCGCCCTCTCCGCGCGAGTCCAACACATGCGCTCCGTCGACCGGCTTCTTGGCGACCTACCGGATGCTTCCATCCAGCTCTTCAAGGTGCTATGGCCTGAGGAGGAGATGCCGGTAAACATCACGCTTACCTCCCACCGGCTCAAGGATGCCGGGCGCCGGATTCGCGAGTGGCAATGCTCCGCGGCTCGTGCCGGAGCGGACACGGCGCTGCGCTCCGCATGCTCCTGGTACTCGGATCTGGATCTGGATGCACTTCAAGGCATTCGCCAAGATGCTCCCACCGACACGGATCCGGCGCTTACCGCGAAGCGGCAGGACCGGGCCTACCGGCTTGCGGAGTACGCCGAGGTTCGCACCTTCATCCCTCCTCCTCCTGGTGTCAAAGACTACCTCAGCGATGAGGAAGAAGAAGAAGGAGATGAGGATGAGGCCGCTGAGGATGTGCCGCCGGAAGCTCCCGAGGCTAGCGCTGCTCCCCCGAAGACACCGAGATCGGTGCTCCGCTCACTTTGATGCCCCCGTCGCCTGAACAATTTATCCGCTCCTGCTTGTCTTATAACAGAACTTGTTAAATTTGACCCCGGTATGCCGGGGTGTATGATGTAAAACTTTTAAGCTCGCTTTTGGTTGCCACACAACATTTTATGCCGGTAAGTTATACCAGTAGCTAATTATCTTAAGTTTGCCTTAGCACTTTTGCTTCTGGTTTTGCTTTTATCTTGCACCGCAAAGATTTCTAAATTGTTTCCGCATCCAATTCGATGCATACTTGGTTCTTTTGCCTTGGCTCTGCCTGCCTTCTCTGGGCGTTCTTTGGCGTATGAGCACAAGGTTCTTTCACCAAACAAGCATTTTCTTGAACTTAGAAATAACTTCGAAATTTTGCAAAAAACCGGTTTAACCGGGGTTAGTTAAATTTTCCGGATTGTTTTTTCCTGCTCTCCCTCTCCGCAGTTCGTGTGCTTATTCCCTACCGGTTTATCTTGCTTGCCATGAAGCCGGGTTGCGGACAGCAGCAGAGTCGAAGACTCCAGTAGGATTTAGCACACTACTAAACCGGAAAGAAAAAACGTTCAATAAGCAACCGGTAAACTGAAAAAATAAACAAGTTACATGCAACCTTATTGGGGTAGTCCCCGAGATTCATTCAAGGTTCCGGCATCTTTTATTCATAGCATATAAGGTACAAAAAGGAACTTCTTACGCCACAACTTCAAGAGTAGAAAGGACGCAACAGAGCTACGTTCCATGGACGCTTGCTCTCCTCTCCGACTGTCCGCCTTTCCTTTTTTCCATTCCTGTGCATCGATCAAGTAATATGCGTCATTGTGAAGCACCTTGCTTACAATGAAGGGACCTTCCCATGGTGGCAAAAGCTTATGCCGGCCTTCAGTGCGCTGCACTAGGCGAAGTACGAGATCTCCTTCCCGGAAAACTCTCGGGTTAACCTTCCGGTTATGATAGCGTCGAGGTTTCTTTGGTAAATGGCTGTTCTTGCCAAAGCTAGCTCTCTTGCTTCTTCTAGCAAGTCCACATCATTTTCTCTGGTCTCTTTGACCTCTTGCTCAGTATAGAGCTGTACCCTTGGTGAATCATGAATGATGTCAGTCGGTATGACCGCTTCTGCGCCATAAACCATGAAGAAAGGAGTGTATCCGGTAGACCGGTTTGGAGTTGTTCTTATACTCCACAGTACTGATGGTAGCTCATCGAGCCAACATCCCGGTGACTTTTCCACTGCATCAACGAGTCTAGGTTTGATACCAGAAAGTACCAAAGCATTCATTCTTTCCACTTGGCCGTTGCCTTGTGGGTGTGCCACTGAGCACAAATCCAACCGGATGTTCTTGTCCTCACAAAACCTTTTGAACTCACCTTGAGCAAAGTTGGTTCCATTGTCGTTGATGATCTTTGTGCGGGTATCCATACCGCAAAATGACATCTTTTAAGAACTTTACCGCTGTATGCCCATCACATTTTGCGATAGGTTTCACTTCTAGCCACTTGGTGAATTTATCTACCATAACCAAGATGTGAGTCATGCTGCTCCTTGCAGTCTTGAATGGGCCAACCATGTCGAGGCACCAAACGGCGAACAGCCATGTTAACGGTATTGTTTTTAAATCGGACGCTGGGGTATGATTTTGCTTGGCGTACCTCTGGCACCCGTTGCATTTTCTCACTAAATCCTCAGCGTTTTCCAAAGCAGTGGGCCAATAAAACCCATGCCGGAATACTTTCGCTACCAGCGCCCTTGACGAGGCATGATGCCCACATTCTCCTTGGTGAATTTCCTCAAGCATTTCTTTCCCTTCTTCCGGTTCCACACATCTTTGAAGGATACCGGTAACGCTTCTCTTGTACACCTCACCATTGATGAATGTGTATGCTTTGGACCTTCTTTGTATTCTCCTTGACTCATTTTCGTCATCCGGCAAGGTGCCGTTGATCAGGAATTCCTTAATAGGTTTAACCCACGACGGTGTCTCTCGAACCAGAAACACCGGTGCATCTATCCCCATGCTATCTACCAGCATCATTTCTTCCGGTATGGGTACAACAGTCCCCGAGCTTGCCGGAGCAGTCCCCGAGTTTACCGGTGCAGTCCCCGGGTTTACCGGTGCAGTCCCCGAGTTTCCTTCATCAATATCCATGGGTACTACATGCGACTCTGGTACAAAAATTGATTCCGATTCCGGGCTTGGTTTGATCGATGGTGCTCTTAGGTGAGCTAGAGCTATTCCGGGAGGAATTTCTTGCCTGGATGAGCCCAGCTTGGACAAAGCATCCACGGCTTCATTTTCTGCGCGCGGCACATGGTGAAACTCACACCCTTCGAAGAATCCGGCAATCTTTTGCACGTGAAACCGGTACGAGGCCATGTTGGCATCTTTTGCATCCCAATCCCCGGAACACTGCTGTACCACAAGATCTGAATCTCCATAGCAAATGATCCGGTGTGCACCGATTTCTTTTGCGACCTTAAGCCCATGGATCAAAGCTTCATATTCAGCGACATTATTCGATGCCCTGAAATGTACTTGCAAAACATACCGGAGGTGATCTCCTTTTGGTGAGGTAAGCACCACACCGGCACCTAGACCCTCTTTGAGTTTGGACCCATCAAAATGCATTTTCCAGTATTCTATCCTCTGATCTGGCGGTTTGTATTGCATCTCCGCCCAATCGACGAGGAAGTCAGCCAAAGCTTGTGATTTTATGGCATCTCTTCTTTCATATACCGGCACATATGGTGATATCTGGATTGCCCACTTTGCAATCCGGCCGCTGGTGTCTTTGTTGCACATGATATCGGAGATTGGTGCTTCACTCACCACTTTCATAGGATGTTCTTCAAAATAATGCTTGAGCTTTGTGGCGGCCATGTACACGCCATAAGTCATTTTTTGGAAGTGAGGGTAGTTTTTTTTTTTGAGAAGGAGAGCACCTCGCTCAGGTAGTATACCGGCCTCTGGACGGTTTTTCCTTCCTCTTCTCTTTCAACCACAACTACTACGCTCACAACCCGGTTTGTTGCTGCTATGTATAATAGCATAGGCTCTCTTTCTAGAGGTGAAGCCAGTATAGGTGCTGTGGCTAGCATTGTTTTTAGCTCCTTAAACGCTGCGTCTGCCTGAGGGGTCCAGACGAACGTGTCAGATTTTTTCATGAGAGCATATAGTGGTAGAGCTTTTTCTCCCAACCTGCTTATGAACCGGCTTAGCGATGCCAATCTACCGGTAAATTTTTGCACATCTTTTAGCTCTCGTGGGACAGTCATTCTTTCTATTGCCCGGATCTTTACCGGATTGACTTCAATGCCCCGGCTTGATACCAGGAAACCGAGCAACTTGCCGGCAGGGACACCAAAGGTGCATTTTGCCGGATTGAGTTTCATCCGGAACCGTCTTAGGTTGTCGAATGTTTTCCGGATGTCATCGATTAAGGTGTTCTTTACCTTAGTTTTTATCACAATGTCATCCACATAGACTTGCACATTCTTTCCGATTTGATCAAACAAGCATTTTTGCATACATCGCTGGTAGGTTGCACCAGCGTTGCGCAAACCAAAAGGCATAGTAACATAGCAATAAGCCCCGTGCGGGGTAATGAACGCAGTTTTTATTTGATCTTCCTTTTTCAAGGGAATCTGGTGGAAACCGGAATACGCATCCAGGAATGACAACAACTCACACCCAGCAGTTGAATCAATCACTTGATCGATCCGCGGAAAGGGAAAGGGGTCTCTTGGGCAAGCCTTGTTTAGGTTGGTGTAATCGATGCACATGCGCCACACCTTCGGAGCTTTTGCCTCCAGGTTCTCATCTTTTTTCTTTTCAACCATTACCGGATTGGCCAGCCACTCTATGTGCGTGACCTCCACAATGAATCCGGCAACGAGCAGTTTTGTCACCTCCTCTCCTATGATTTTCCTTCTATCTTCAGCGAACCGGCGCAAGGGTTGTCGCACCGGCTTGGCATCTTTCCGGACATTTAAGGAGTGCTCAGCCAGCTCCCTCGGAACACCTACCAAATCATCAGTTGACCAGGCAAAGATATTCCGATTCTCACAGAGGAAGCTGACGAGCGCGCTTTCCTATGCTTGATCAAGTCCGGCACCGATGCGAACGGTGCGCTCTGGGTAAGCCGGATCCAGCACAATGTCCTTTGTTTCATTCGTCGGCTTGAATGCCGGTGAGCCCAAGTTTCCACTCATTGCCGCTAAGCTCAACTGTGAGGACTGAGCCAGCGCAACCGCTGTTTGCATCCTTTTCTTTTCCTCCGCGATCACCAGCGATTCCGCTAGGTTTGATCCGGCAGATGCAGTTTCCAGTGAGACTTTATAGTTCCCCACCACAGTCAAGGGTCCACGAGGTGCCGGCATCTTCATCTTGAGGTAAGCCGTATGAGTGGTAGCCATGAAAGCTGCCAATGCTGGTCTTCCCAACAGCGCATGGTAAGGACTGTCTAGATCCACCACCTCAAACTCAACATTTTCAACCCGGCAATTGTCACGTCCTCCAAATGCTACGTCCACCCGAACTTTTCCTATCGGTGCACAGGACAAGCCCGGAACGATTCCGTGGAACGTTGTACGCGTTGGCTGAAGCATGTTTTCCGTTATGCCCAGCGTACGCATGGTGTGCTTGTACATGATATTTATGCTGCTGCCGTTATCTATCAGCACCTTGCTGAACTTTACTCGAGTTTGTGGCCCTTTCATGATTGGGTCCACAACAAGAGCGTATCCACCCGGATTCGGCATGATCTTAGGGTGATCCTTAAATGACCAGGTAATTTCTTGATTTGACCACAGCATGTACTTGGGGACTGCCGGCATCACGGCATTGACCTCCATGGAGCGGCGGTGTACACTTTGCCTGTCTGTTGGCTCAGTGACAAAGACAACACAGCACATATCCGGACCCTCGTAAACATTCCGGCCTAAAGGTGCCGGTGGAGGTGGTTGATCATCATTTTGTTCCACCCGGTTAACTTGCTGGTACTGCTGCCGGTTTGGCTGCACCGGTAAGGCGTTTGCCCCGGTAAGTGGTGGTGGTGGCGGTAGCTGTTGTTGCCGCGGCATGTCTTGTGGTGGTTGTGCATCTTTCACCGTTCCCTTTTGCATCAAGTACTTGGTCCAGGTACAATCCTTCGTCAGATGGTTTGACGGGTGTGCCGGATTCGGTGTGTGCCACCGGCATGGTTGGTCCATGGCAGCTTCCATGGTGTATTTCGCGGGTTCTTGCCAGTTTCTTTTCTGAACCCAGGGTTTCTTCTCCACCCATTGTTTCTTAGGACCAGCCCACGGCTGCGATCCGGTTCTTTGCCTCTGACTGCCGCTGGCCTCAGAGTTTTCCTGCACAGCAGCAACTTGCTGCGGACCGTACCTTCAATCCGGAAAATCTTCTCTTCTTTTGTTGTTCCGGTTATCCCGGTGTTGCTCTTGGCGCAGCTGTTCTAGCTCAGGTTGTACTGCCGGCTGCGTTGGGTCTCCCAACGCATAGCTATCCGCCACACGTATCATCTCTGCCAACGTTGTCGGCATGTTCCGCTGCAACTTTTGCCACAACGGTGAACCTCTTCTGCACCCACTGCTAAACCAAGCAATGGCCTGTGCCTCGATTACCCCTTCACAGGAGTTCCTTGTAGTGTTCCACCGGGCCAGATAATCCCGGTCTGTTTCGTTTGGGCGCTGTATGCACAGAGCGAGTTGCTGCGGCCTGTTTGGCCTTTGGTAGGTGCTGCTGAAATTGCTCACAAAAGCCTCCTCAAAATCCAGCCAGCCATTTATGCTTCCTGCCGGCAAGTTGTTTAGCCAGATTCTTGCCGGTCCAACCAAAAACGATGGTATGATCCTCACGGCCCAACGCCGATTTCCTCCTCCTGCTACGGTTCCTCCACCGCCTGCGACGTATACCGCGGTCACGTAATCCGCGAGCCAGTCTTCCGGCTTCGTGGTGCCATCGTATGTTTTTGTGTCACGGGGCAACATAAAGTTGCGCACTGGTGGTTTTTCTTTCATGATCCTTGGGCCAAAGCATTTTGGGCCTGGAGGACCTTCCTCCTCGATCATTTCTGACAAGTACACTCTATCCAGACGGTGCCTTGCATCCCGTTCCGGTAGGTATCTCTCTCCCAGGCGCTCTCCCAATGGGTTCCGGAAAGCTACCGGTCTTGCAGAATCAGCCTCATCATAACATTCCGGTACCGTGGCCCTTGCCTGCCGGTACCTCGGGGGATCTATTTTCTCCTCATCATACGCTGCCCTTGCAGGTCGATAATTTTGCCCGGTTTCATATCTACCGGCATGATTGTTTCCGGCATTGCCGCCTCTGGCGTATCCTCGTTCTGCCCGTTGGTTTTTTCTACCGGCATCATGTTGCCCGGCTTGTTGTTTTCCGGCAAGAACCGGATCGTACACAGTCATCTGCTGTGCGTTCACCTCTTTCTCTTTTCTTCTGTCCGGATGGGGGGACGATGCCTGCCCATGGGACTTGCTCCCAGCATTCTTTATCGAACGCGTGGATTTCGAGGCCGCGGCCTTGTTTAGCTTAGCCAGCTGCTCAGCATTCTGCTGCTCGATAGTTTCCAGCAGCTCTCTAACACGCTCTTGCTGTTTTGCCAAAGCATCTCCGGAAAGCGACTCGCACAACTCTACTGCAGCTTTAGCAGCTTTTATAGTTTTATCCGGGCTACTGTACTTAGGTTTTTCCACGATGCTAACAGATGCAGAGGTACTTTTGTCGGCATGAATTTCTTTGCGCAAATCCTGATCTAGGTTGCGAGCTTTTAGCCGGTTTTCCGGCATCCTAGCGGCATGCGCGCTAACAGAAGCAAAGCCATGGGCAGCGTTGTACTCACGTAGGGTTAGTGTAATGTCCCAGGTTTAGAGACGATCGAGGGGTAGATTTTAGAAAGGGATGTGCATTGCATAGTAAATTCTGGGGAAATTTCGCGCTTTTAAACAAAAACTGCATCGAAGGGGGACAAGTTTCTCTCTCGACACCTTACAGGGTTAGGGTTTCGAGAGTGCGACAAACTTGCATCTCACTTCACTAGTTTAGGGTTTTGAGAAGAGAGGGGAGAGTTTACTTGATTGAATTCTAAATGATATGACATGGTTGAATTCAAACCAAGGTTGAATTTGAATTTCAAATTCAAACATTAAATAATTACCTTAAATAATTCAATTGAGGAAATTCATTAAGTATATAATCAATAATAAACAAGATGAACAATTATAATAAAGTGGAGCTCATTAGGGAAAACCTTGAGCTTTATTGAATAACACACAAGATACATTGTCTTTACATTATTCATAATGGAAATAAATGAATTACAACACATTACATAAATGGGCAGAATAGAAGAAAGAAAAATAAAGAAAAATTACAAGTTAATGATCCTAGTCTAAATTCTACAAGATCATCTTCATTTGATCTTGAACTTGATGAATTCCAAGTCCATTTTGAGCCATTGATGATCCCTGCACAAAACAAAGCAAAAATAGAAGTAAGCCAAGTGGCAAAGCCACTTGGCAGGTTAAAAAATAAAGCAAATGGAGGGGATATGATCAGGCTGCCGAGCTGATCCTCTCCAAGCCAAGTTCACAGGATTTGGTACACACATACACACTAGCAGCACACAAAGGCATGTGTGCATGCTCAACACCAAGTCACCTGGATGTGCATGTGGCACAACACACTCACACATCATCAGTGAGTCACCAAAGTGACCAGGCCAAGCTGTCGACCAGGGAGAGCATAGAAGCATCATATATAACCTTTTCAGAGCCCAAACCCTAGCCATTTGTTCAGTCATCGACAAGCAGCAGTGGTAAGTTCACCAAGAACACCAAGAACACTTAGAACAGGAAGAACAACAAGCCACCAGAAATCATCCAGGGACAGTTTCACCAAGAACTGTCAGCTGTGAGCAAGTACCAGATGGAGTAAAGCACCACAAGCTTGTAAGGAGGAGAAGGGCAAGCAAACCAAGCATCACAGAAGCAATCCTCTACAACAACACTTAATTCTAGGAGCTGGAGTGAGGTATACCACACAAGAGCCTGAGCAAGATCATATCTTGCTCATAATTAAGCATGCTTGCATCACAGGAGCAAAGAAGGGTAGAAAACCCTGGGTGTATCATCATTTGGTTACTAAACCAATTGGTGCCAGCAAGTACAACCAAGGCTAAAAGGAAAATAAACCAGGGAACACTGGTTATGACAACACAGTGTCAAAGCCAGAGAAATCCAGCATGGATTTATTCCTTGCAGCCAATCGAATCACAAAGCACCTATTGACCTAGCTAAACCATCAGATTGACAGCAACATGTGCCTATCCTAATTATCAACATCAAAGCTACGGAAATTCACTAAGTGACTAGCCGGTGAGCATTTATCCATCACGTAAAGCCACCAAACAGAGGAGCCATCCCAGGCAGCACATGAATACTGCCAGGATCACCTCAACCACTTAACCAATTCCAACAAAGAAACCATGCACAGATATCATCACCCAGTAGGGTTCAGAAGGAGGGCTAGGGTACACAACCAGTGGTTGGCATCCTGCTAGCCCTAACAAATTCATTGAGATGATCATCACTGAATCACAGTTCACATCATTTATCCATCTAATCAAGCAAGGATAAACAAATAAATGAAACAGAAAAGCAATTGAGGCACCAGGGTCTTGCCAATGATCAAATGAATCATGACAGGCATCAATTGATACTTAAGCAAGCAACAGCACACATCAGGCCAGGCCTGTGTGATACACATGTGAGCAACAGTGAGGCACAGACACCAAGGAGCAGCTACTACAAGCAACTGGTGATCATATGATCACCAGAAGCTTGTTATAGCATGCTACTGCATGCTAGAACTCATTCTAAGCAATTAACACATGAACAGATAATTAAATAACTGTACAATTGCATCACAGATAAGGGCATCAGGCTTTATAATTGTATCCAGAAGCACATCCAAGGCTTGATGAACCAAAGGATCATAATACACAAGAAAAGCACATATCAATTCATCACTGGATCACACTGCTAAGCCAACAGTAATGCTCAATTGAGCATAATCATGAATCTGAACTAAATGAACTAGCCCAGAGGCACTAGCACTTGCAAGTATGCAAGGATTAACCACCAATCAAGCCAGGGACAAGATTAAGCACACACAGTATGCCCAAGTGACAGTAAAAAGAATAGGAGCATGCCAGTAGGCCATGAGCATCACTGGATGCTCATGAGCAATCACAGGAGGACCACAGCCAGAGATTACAATGAACAGAATAGCTAGGAAGCACGGTGAGCAATTGAGCAAGAACAGACAAAGACAAGAAGCTAGGATCTATGGCGACGAGATAAGCCAAGCACAGCAGAGCATCAACAAACAGCAGGCCAGCACCTCCACAAGGAGGGAAGCCATGGCCAGGGATACAAGAGGAGGAAGAAGAGAGGCACAGGAGAAAGAGGGTGGCGGAACATTTACCTGGAGCGAGCAGACGGCAGGCGTAGCCATGGCGGCCACGGCGGCGCGCGCCGAAGACACGGCGGCACCTGGCCAGGCCATGCCAGGCCCGGCGAGCGCCGCAGCGCTCCGCATCTTGGCGGCGACAGCCGGCGGCGTCATCACGCCTGAGGTGCCGGTGAGCACCGCACCACCGTGCGGGCAAACGAGAAGGGGATCGGCGTCGGGGCGGCTTAGAACCAGATCTATGCCGTGGATCTGGTGCGTCGTCGCGTGGCGGTGCAGATGCGCCCCATGGCGAGGGCCATGGCGGCCGGTGATCGCCGGAATCGGCCGGCGACGATGCGGGCGACGCGAGTCGCCAGAGCACGGGAGAGGATTAGGGTTAGGAGGAGCGGCGCGAGGTGCGGGAGTGAGCGACCGACCGCTCGGGTCGGTTGGACCCGAGCCGGTTTAGCCCAAACCGCCGGGCCACCCCGACAGTGGGCCTGTGGGCATTTTGGGTATTTCCCAAATTCCAAATAAGGCAGAAACTTTGAAAATACATAACAAATTATTAACAACTCTAAAAAAATAATGAAAAATATGAAAACCACTCAGGATAAAATTCTCTATCATAATAAAATATGAAATGGAATCTTTGGAGATAAACTAGAATAAGTTCAAATTTGATGATTTAAAAAATGATTTAAATCACACATATTATTTTCAATAATGAAAATAAGTCCATTAATGCATTTGGACTTCAAAAACACCTTGACAACATTTCAAGGTAGTAATTTTACTCTTAAACAAGTATTCCCAAATTATTCTTAGTATTAACCTCTTACATGAAATAATAACGATATCGGAAGGGGGGAACAAACCCTAAAAATGGAATCATGCATAATTGCTCCTTTAACCATTGCCCTTATCAGACAATGATGTTATTTTTCAGAACAAGAGGACAAGGGTCAGTCCATACCTTCCAACTGCAGAACTTTGCAGTGTTCAGGCAAGTTCATCACTTGCTCATGTCATTTGATTATTTCTATCAAATTACTTGCAAAGTATTATGGTTATCACTATTGCATAAAAATCAAAACCACTACTTTCATAACTATGAATATGACTATGTGGTGGGCAATGGAACCATGGATTGTGTTGATATGGTGGAGGTTCCATTGCACGGGTTTATATCCATCTAGGATTAAACAACAAGCTGCCTTGATGATTCTTGTGCCGTAATATCCGTGTTAACCATAAGATCCGGAGTGGGACGGAGTAGTCAAAAGTGTTTCCACCTCTCGTTCATCAACGGATGCGCTTACCGTAGCGGTTGTATCTTGCGGAGCAACTTGTGGGTGGGGAACCCATTCTAAGTCCCCACGGTTATGCTGTGCATACCGTAGCGGTTGCGGCTTGCGGAACAACTTGTGGGTGGGGAACCCATTCTAAGTCCCCACGGTATTGCGGTCTATGATGGGTTGCAGCTACCGGCGAAGGAGTTTGGTTCGATCCCAGACTGTCGTCGTGGTCGGGGTCCACCCTGAAATTACGGGAATAATGGGACCGGCGAGGACCCAGGGTCGGGGCATGCAACAAAGGGTGGGTGTTCGAGGTAGCGGAGGAACATGATTGGCTAGACCTTATACCGGGCCTCACACCAAAGGAAGTGTGGACGGGAAAGCTGCCCGGTTGGCACCAAGGTTAAGATCTCTTATGGGTAAAGCAACACACCTCTGCAGAGTGTAAAGAACTGTGACCTGTCACTCCCTGTTCCGGGATTGAGGAACTGCGAACGCGGCCGGAAAGGAGCTCCATGAAGTTCTAGTAAACCAGTGAAGGCTGACGGACATAGCTCTTTGAAATAAAAGCAATCTCTTGAAGAAAAGTTTATCAAAACTTGCATTGGTATTAGACTTTCTGGTCTAATATCGTAGCTAGTGCATAAAACACCTCTTATCGATAATGAACTTGTTGAGTACGCTCGTACTCATACCACTCTTAAACCCCATGCTTAGATTGTCTGAACCATCTGGAGGAGGACTACGACAGCAATGAAGGAGCAGAGATCAGCGGCTAAGAGGAACAGACCTCTCGGGAGGTGTTGAAGGCGTAGACTACATCATAGTCTACGGATCCTGGGAGGCTTAGGAGGAGAACAAGCCTAGAGATATCAGGAGGAGTAGTAATAGCCGAGCAGCACGAACTCTTACTATTTAGCTGCTCGATAAAATAAATGTTTAGTTTAACGAGACTATGATATTGTAAGTTAAGTTGGGTTCGCCTCGAACCCAGGAGTTATCCTCTTAGGACCCAAGAGGAGCTCCGAGACGACTTGTGTATGCTACTTGTAATAATATGTGAATGAGTTATGGACCCTGCTATGTTCGTTGTACTACTCGAGGGATGTAATATTTGCGGAATGGTACTTCGCGAATGTTATATCAACGGCGGCATACTACAACATGCGGTGGTATGCGGTGGTCACCACAGTTGGTATCAGAGCAAAAGCTTTGACCTTAGATTGGAACCTAGTAAATGGGACCAAACGTTAGGAGTCAAATAGGATTAGTAAAGAATTCTCTAAAAATATGGTGTATATTCAATTGAGAATACAACAATCATATCTTTTAGTGCGATAATTCTTTATTATCTCTATTATGATGCATTATTACTAATCTTATAATCTTTCTATTTCTACAGCCAACATGGCAAGTTCACGACCGGGAAGAAACGTGAAAGTTATGGATTCCACACTGAACGAATACCAAGGAGGACTTGCTGATATCCTACGAGCCATGTTACTGGAATTTGGGTGTGATCCCCAGATTCCAGTAAAGAAGTACATGTTCTATGATGGACCGGTATTAGCCAAGTGCAGAGTAGGACTGCGACTTCCCGAATCTTTGGGAATGAGCATAGTCATGCCAGCTGGAGAAGCTAGGACAACCAACACAGCCTACCATATAGCTGTTATGAGAGCCATAACCGACATACGGGAACATAAGACAAAAGAGCTTATGGATTCCGAGTTCTCCCATATTCCTCATAATCAGGAGGAAGAAGATCCCATGCTCAATCATTACAAATACGCCAAACGCAAACCCATAGCAGCGGCAAAATATATGGATAATAGCCGTAACTTCATATCATTACTCTTTCAGTTGAATCATCATCTGATAGGAGCAATTGATACGATGCTTGAGGAATTTACAGCACCCAAGGAGGAGAGTAGGGGGAAAGAACCTATGGAGAATGTAGTGCACACACCAGTTTATTCAGCTGGTGACTACATCAGCTTTGATCCACTTGCACGTGAACCTACACCTGCTACACCTGGGAACTACCTGGGTAGTTCCTATGGGGGATACGAAGGCGGAGAGGAATCCGGAAACAACCAGCGTTCCGAGACTCCAATCGAGAATTCCAGGGGTTGGCGTTGGGGTAATGATACTGGAACCCATAGTACTACTGAGTATTATGATGGAGAGATGAACGATGATGCAACAACCCAGAACCAGAGCTATCCTAGTAATGAAGGAATGGATGGAGGATATCCGACACAGGTTGAGTCGGGTATGGGTTTTGGTAACCCTTATGGAGGGGCTACAGGAGAGTACACCCGATGGGTGGACTATGATGCACTCAACGATCAGTTTGTGAACACTGATTTCGCCTTAGGGTCATCATCGGATTCGGATTACAAGCCAACGGGGAGACCTTATGTTCCAGGGTCTATCAGGAGGACGACACGTTCGACTGGATGGAAGCCTGGAATGTACCGGGAGTGAAGACCGATTAGAAGTCCACCAAGGGAGGCGTGGCTATAATACACAAGTACCACGTGTATTATAGTTTGTAATATTTGTATAAATTTGTACATATACTTTAATAAGTGAGTTTGCATACTCACATCGACTTGAGTATTGTAATAAGACCACTTATGTATGTATATACAGGGTATATGTTTTGTATGATTTGGATTTGCTTCTTGATTTCCATTGCGTGACTAGTTACGTGCACAAAGTTGAGCTCGTAAAACTTGCGCATGGAGTAATTATGAGTATCATCTTGTGTTGCGAGAACTAGGGGGATTATGTCGGGAACGTTAGGAAACGAGATCAAGCACGAGCGCATGGAGCGCGAAGCAAAAGAAAAGGAAGAGGCTGAGGGTGCAGCCGGAGATCGATTTCCACCACCACCACCACCCATGACCCGGCAGAACTTTATCCAAGACATGCGGTTGGCGGAAGAGAGGCAGCGTGTAACACTGGAGCTGCAACAAATTCCTTCGTAATCTGATGCAGCAGAATAGGGTGGAGAGACCTGAGAACCAGGGAGTCACATTAGCAGACTTCCAAAACACCAAGCCGATATCTTTCGCATACGCGCCAGAGCCTATGGACGCGGAAGATTGGCTGATGGATACTGAGCGCAAGCTCAACACTGTTGGATGCAACGACCAAGAGAAGGTTAGATATGCTACCCATCTGTTATGTGGACCTGCAGCATCATGGTGGGACAATATTGTAGCCGTTTACCCGGCTGGAAAGGTATTTACCTGGGAGGAGTTCGCAAGGAAGTTCAGGGAATCCAATGTCCCTGAAAGTATAGTGGAACTGAAGCGTCGAGAGTTTGAGAGTCTCGAGCAGAAGGACAAGGCAATCCTGACCTATGTCAGGGAGTTTTCAAAGCTGTCTCGGTACGCGGTTGAGGAAGTCAACACCGAGGACAAGAAGAAGAAGAGATTTCTGAGGGGGTTAAGTCCCCAGTTCAAGGTACAGCTGCGGATGATGAGAGCAACGGAATTCCAAGAGTTGGTGGATGCAGCCATCACTCTTGAAGATGACTTCAAACAACTGCAAGAAGAGAAGAGGAAGAAGGCCAAGTTTGAGCCTAAGAGATATATCAGTAACAAGCCTAATACTGGTTTGAGTTTCAAACCAAGGTACAACAACAACAACAACAACAACAACAACAGCTACAACAACAGGAGGAACCAAGGGAACCAAGCTGCAAACCAGATTGTTTGCCGCATTTGTGGGTTTAAGGGGCATCTTTCACAAGATTGCCGGAAACCCAAGATCATATGTTTTGGGTGTCGTCAGGAGGGGCACATGCTGAAGGATTGCCCCAAGAAGCATAGTGGAGGAGGTCAGTTAGGAGGAGGAGGAAACCGAGGAGGAAACACCGGAGGCAACTGGAAGAATAAGAAGCCCTTCGGCAAGCTAAACTGTACCAGTCTGGAGGAGGTGGTCAACTCTGACCAGGCGGTGATAGGTACGCTCCAGATACTCACTCATCCTGGCAAAGTACTTTTTGATACTGGTGCAACTACATCATTCATTTCTCAACAATTCATCATCAAACATGGGATTAGTTGCACTAAGTTAGATACACCCATAACCATACTTTCTGCGGGGGGAACGATATTAGTAACCCATGTCAAACAAAAACAAGTCATTATGATCAATAAGTGCGCGTTTGACGCGGACCTGTTCATTTTACCGATGAAGGACATTGATGTCATTCTTGGTATGAACTGGTTGGAAGCTAATGGAGCATTGATCGACTGTGTTAATAAGACGGTGTCTTTGAAGAGCCCCGATGGAAGTAGAATGATCCACCAAGGCGACAAACACACTCAAATTGAAGTTGAGCTACAGCTGAACAGCATGAAGGAGGTGAAGTTAGAAGATATACCTGTAGTAAATGAATTCCAGGATGTGTTTCCTGCGGAATTACCTGGTATGCCACCAGATAGGGAGATAGAATTCACTATCGACCTAATTCCAGGAACAGCTCCGATTGCCAAAGCACCATATAAGATGGGGCCTAAGGAATTGAAAGAACTGAAGGAGCAATTGGATGACTTGGAACAAAAGGGATTCATTCAGGAGAGTGTTTCACCATGGGGATCACCTGTGATCTTCGTGGATAAAAGAGATGGAGGAAGAAGGATGTGCGGAGACTACAGGAATCTGAACAACGTCACAATCAAGAACAAGTATCCACTTCCAAGAATACAAGATCTATTTGATCAAGTGAGAGGCGCAGGAGTCTTTTCCAAGATTGATCTAAGATTGGGTTATCACCAGATAAAGATCAAGAAGGAGGACGTTCCGAAAACTGCCTTTGTCTCAAGGTATGGACACCATGAATACCTTGTAGTACCTTTTGGATTAACCAATGCCCCAGCAATATTCATGAATCTCATGAATAAGATTTTCATGCCATATCTAGACAAGTTTGTCATCGTATTTATCGATGATATTCTGATATACTCCAAGAACAAGGCAGAACATGCCGAACATTTGAGGGTAGTGTTGCAAACACTAAGGGAACACCAACTTTACGCCAAATTCAGCAAGTGTGAATTTTGGCTGGATCAAGTGGAATTTCTTGGTCATGTCATAAGTAAAGATGGAATCGCTGTCAACCCGAGCAAGGTAGCAGCAGTTCTAGAATGGGAAGCACCCAAGACTGTCAAGGAAATCCGAGGATTCCTAGGAATGGCAGGATACTATCGGAGATTCATTGAAGGATTCTCTAAGATAGCAGGACCTATGACAAAGTTGTTAAGGAAGAACACACCATTCGTGTGGTCCGAGGAATGTGAGAAGAGTTTTCAAACTCTGAAGGAGAAACTCACCACGGCACCGGTGTTAGCAGTTCCGGAAGTTGGCAAGGATTACACCGTGTACTGTGACGCGTCCAAACATGGATTGGGTTGCGTACTCATGCAAGATAGGAAAGTGATATCTTATGGATCGAGGCAACTCAGACCTCATGAAGTGAACTATCCAACACATGACTTGGAATTAGCAGCGGTCGTATTTGCACTCAAAACTTGGAGACATTTTCTCTATGGAGCTAAGTGTGAGCTCTATACAGATCATAAAAGCCTCAAATATTTCTTCACACAGAAGGAACTCAACATGAGGCAGAAAAGATGGCTAGAATTGATCAAGGATTATGATCTGACGATCAACTATACACCAGGGAAGGCTAATGTTGTAGCAGACGCCCTGAGTAGGAAGAGCACCGGAGGAGCAGAACAAGAAATATCACCGGAGTTGAGGAAGGAAATAAGCCAAGCCCAAATACAACTTTGGGAGAAGGAAGCCCATGAAGGATTATCGGCGTTGCAAGCAGCCGATGAGCTTAATGTCAACTTGAAGAATGAGATAATGATGGGTCAGATGGACGATCCATTCATTGTAGAAGAGATGAGAAGAATAGATGAGGGAAGACCATCAGAATTTCACCGAGGAGAATCTGGATCTTTGTGGTTCCAGAAAAGAATTTGCGTTCCGGATATTGCTGAAATTAAGGAAGTAATACTCCGGGAAGCTCATCAAACCCCTTATTCCATACATCCGGGAAGTACAAAGATGTACATGGACCTAAAGGAACTATTCTGGTGGAATAACATGAAGAGGGAGATAGCACAATATGTGGCAGAATGCCATACCTGCCAAAGAGTGAAAGCAGAACACCAGAGTCCGGCAGGGAAGTTACAACCTTTACCTATTCCAGAGTGGAAATGGGAGGAGATAGGGATGGATTTCATCACCGGACTACCCATGACTAACAAAAAGAAGGACATGATATGGGTAATCGTGGACCGGTTGACAAAAAGTGCACACTTCTTAGCGGTAAACCAGCAGGATAAAGGAGAGAAACTTATCGATCTTTACATCAAAGAGATCGTGAGTAAGCATGGAGTGCCTAAGAAGATAGTGTCGGATCGAGGATCCGTGTTCACATCAGCATTCTGGAAGCAACTTCACGAAGCTTTAGGATCTAAGTTGGATTATAGTACCGCCTATCATCCTCAGACCGGGGGACAAACCGAGAGAACCAACCAGATCTTAGAAGATATGCTTAGGGCTTGTGCCCTAGACTTCGGAGGATCATGGGAGGAGCATCTACCTTTAGCAGAGTTTTCATACAACAATAGTTATCAAAGCAGCATCAAGATGGCACCATTTGAAGCTCTGTATGGAAGGAAGTGTAGATCACCGATATGTTGGTATGAAGCCGGAGCAAGCAAAGAGTTCAACCCTGATTATGTCAAGGAAAAACAACAAATCATTGACATTATCAGAGACAGGCTCAAGATAGCCCAGAGTCGGCAAAAGAGTTATGCCGATCAGAAGAGAAGGACATGGGAGCCACAAGTTGGAGATATGGTTTATCTTAAGGTAAGCCCGATGAAAGGACTCCAGAGATTTGGAGTTAAAGGGAAACTCAGTCCTAGGTATATAGGACCTTTCAAGATACTGAGTCAGAATCGAGGTTTAGCCTTTGAATTGGATTTACCAGGAAGGTTAGATCAAGTTCACAATGTATTCCATGTGTCACAACTTCGGAAATGTTTGAAGACCCCAGATGAACCAATATCACATGAGGAGCTCGAGTTACAACCAGACTTGACATATATCGAGAAGCCAGCCAAGATTCTCGAGGAGAGCTGGAAACAACTCAGAAACAAGGCGATCAAGTATTGCAAGATACAATGGAAGCATCACCCTGAGAGGGAAGCCACCTGGGAAAAAGAGGAAGACCTGAGGAAAACATACCCCGAGCTGTTCAGGTATTACAACCACAACTTCGGGACGAAGTTTTCTTTAAGGGGGAAAGGCTGTAATGTCCCAGGTTTAGAGACGATCGAGGGGTAGATTTTAGAAAGGGATGTGCATTGCATAGTAAATTCGGGGAAATTTCGCGCTTTTAAACAAAAAAGCGCATCGAAGGGGGACAAGTTTCTCTCTCGACACCTTACAGGGTTAGGGTTTCGAGAGTGCGACAAACTTGCATCTCACTTCACTAGTTTAGGGTTTTGAGAAGAGAGGGGAGAGTTTACTTGATTGAATTCTAAATGATATGACATGGTTGAATTCAAACCAAGGTTGAATTTGAATTTCAAATTCAAACATTAAATAATTACCTTAAATAATTCAATTGAGGAAATTCATTAAGTATATAATCAATAATAAACAAGATGAACAATTATAATAAAGTGGAGCTCATTAGGGAAAACCTTGAGCTTTATTGAATAACACACAAGATACATTGTCTTTACATTATTCATAATGGAAATAAATGAATTACAACACATTACATAAATGGGCAGAATAGAAGAAAGAAAAATAAAGAAAAATTACAAGTTAATGATCCTAGTCTAAATTCTACAAGATCATCTTCATTTGATCTTGAACTTGATGAATTCCAAGTCCATTTTGAGCCATTGATGATCCCTGCACAAAACAAAGCAAAAACAGAAGTAAGCCAAGTGGCAAAGCCACTTGGCAGGTTAAAAAATAAAGCAAATGGAGGGGATATGATCAGGCTGCCGAGTTGATCCTCTCCAAGCCAAGTTCACAGGATTTGGTACACACATACACACTAGCAGCACACACAGCATGTGTGCATGCTCAACACCAAGTCACTGGATGTGCATGTGGCACAACACACTCACACATCATCAGTGAGTCACCAAAGTGACCAGGCCAAGCTGTCGACCAGGGAGAGCATAGAAGCATCATATATAACCTTTTCAGAGCCCAAACCCTAGCCATTTGTTCAGTCATCGACAAGCAGCAGTGGTAAGTTCACCAAGAACACCAAGAACACTTAGAACAGGAAGAACAACAAGCCACCAGAAATCATCCAGGGACAGTTTCACCAAGAACTGTCAGTTGTGAGCAAGTACCAGATGGAGTAAAGCACCACAAGCTTGTAAGGAGGAGAAGGGCAAGCAAACCAAGCATCACAGAAGCAATCCTCTACAACAACACTTAATTCTAGGAGCTGGAGTGAGGTATACCACACAAGAGCCTGAGCAAGATCATATCTTGCTCATAATTAAGCATGCTTGCATCACAGGAGCAAAGAAGGGTAGAAAACCCTGGGTGTATCATCATTTGGTTACTAAACCAATTGGTGCCAGCAAGTACAACCAAGGCTAAAAGGAAAATAAACCAGGGAACACTGGTTATGACAACACAGTGTCAAAGCCAGAGAAATCCAGCATGGATTTATTCCTTGCAGCCAATCGTAATCACAAAGCACCTATTGACCTAGCTAAACCATCGATTGACAGGCAACATGTGCCTATCCTAATTATCAACATCAAAGCTACGGAAATTCACTAAGTGACTAGCCAAAGTGAGCATTTATCCATCACGTAAAGCCACCAAACAGGGGAGCCATCCCAGGGCAGCACATGAATACCGCCAGATCACCTCAACCACTTAACCAATTCCAACAAAGAAACCATGCACGAGATATCATCACCCGGTAGGGTTCGAAGGAGGGCTAGGGTACACAACCAGGTGGTTGGCATCCTGCTAGCCCTAACAAATTCATTGAGATGATCATCACTGAATCACAGTTCACATCATTTATCCATCTAATCAAGCAAGGATAAACAAATAAATGAAACAGAGAAAAGCAATTGAGGCACTGTGGTCTTGCCAATGATCAAATGAATCATGACAGCATCAATTGATACTTAAGCAAGCAACAAGACACATCGGGCCAGGCCCGTGTGATACACATGTGAGCAACAAGTGAGGCACAGACACCAAGGAGCAGCTACTACAAGCAACCGGTGATCATATGATCACCGAAGCTTGTTATAGCATGCTACCGCATGCTAGAACTCATTCTAAGCAATTAACACATGAACAGATAATTAAATAATCGTACAATTGCATCACGAGATAAGGGCATCGGGCTTTATAATTGTATCCGAGAAGCACATCCAAGGCTTGATGAACCAAAGGATCATAATACACAAGAAAAGCACATATCAATTCATCAACTGGATCACACTTTGCTAAGCCAACGGTAATGCTCAATTGAGCATAATCATGAATCTGAACTAAATGAACTAGCCCGTAGGCACCGGCACTTGCAAGTATGCAAGGATTAACCACCACAATCAAGCCAGGGACAAGATTAAGCACACACGGTATGCCCAAGTGACAAGAAAAGAATAGGAGCATGCCGGTAGGCCATGAGCATCACTGGATGCTCATGAGCAATCACAGGAGGACCACAAACAGAGATTACAATGAACAGAATAGCTAGGAAGCACGGTGAGCAATTGAGCAAGAACAGACAAAGACAAGAAGCTAGGATCTATGGCGACGGCGATAAGCCAAGCACGCAGAGCATCAACAAACAAGAGCCAGCACCTCCACAAGGAGGGAAGCCATGGCCAGGGAAACTAGAGGAGGAAGAAGAGAGGCACAGGAGAAAGAGGGTGGCGGAACATTTACCCGGGAGCGAGCAGACGGCAGCGTAGCCGTGGCGGCCACGGCGGCGCGCGCCGAAGACACGGCGGCACCTGGCCAGGCCATGCCAGGCCCGGCGAGCGCCGCAGCGCTCCGCATCTTGGCGGCGACAGCCGGCGGCGTCATCACGCCTGAGGTGCCGGTGAGCACCGCACCACCGTGCGGGCAAACGAGAAGGGGATCGGTGTCGGGGCGGCTTAGAACCAGATCTATGCCGTGGATCTGGTGCGCCGTCACGTGGCGGTGCAGATGCGCCCCATGGCGAGGGCCATGGCGGCCGGTGATCGCCGGAATCGGCCGGCGACGATGCGGGCGACGCGAGTCGCCAGAGCACGGGAGAGGATTAGGGTTAGGAGGAGCGGCGCGAGGTGCGGGAGTGAGTGACCGACCGCTCGGGTCGGTTGGACCCGAGCCGGTTTAGCCCAAACCGCTGGGCCACCCTGACAGGTGGGCCCAGGGGCATTTTGGGTATTTCCCAAATTCCAAATAAGGCAGAAACTTTGAAAATACATAACAAATTATTAACAACTCTAAAAAAATAATGAAAAATATGAAAACCACTCAGGATAAAATTCTCTATCATAATAAAATATGAAATGGAATCTTTGGAGATAAACTAGAATAAGTTCAAATTTGATGATTTAAAAAATGATTTAAATCACACATATTATTTTCAATAATGAAAATAAGTCCATTAATGCATTTGGACTTCAAAAACACCTTGACAACATTTCAAGGTAGTAATTTTACTCTTAAACAAGTATTCCCAAATTATTCTTAGTATTAACCTCTTACATGAAATAATAACGATATCGGAAGGGGGGAACAAACCCTAAAAATGGAATCATGCATAATTGCTCCTTTAACCATTGCCCTTATCGGACAATGATGTTATTTTTCGTAACAAGAGGACAAGGGTCGATCCATACCTTCCAAGCTGCAGAACTTTGCAGTGTTCAGGCAAGTTCATCACTTGCTCATGTCATTTGATTATTTCTATCAAATTACTTGCAAAGTATTATGGTTATCACTATTGCATAAAAATCAAAACCACTACTTTCATAACTATGAATATGACTATGTGGTGGGCAATGGAACCATGGATTGTGTTGATATGGTGGAGGTTCCATTGCACGGGTTTATATCCATCTAGGATTAAACAACAACCTGCTTGATGATTCTTGTGCCGTAATATCCGTGTTAACCATAAGATCCGGAGTGGGACGGAGTAGTCAAAAGTGTTTCCACCTCTCGTTCATCAACGGATGCGCTTACCGTAGCGGTTGTATCTTGCGGAGCAACTTGTGGGTGGGGAACCCATTCTAAGTCCCCACGGTTATGCTGTGCATACCGTAGCGGTTGCGGCTTGCGGAACAACTTGTGGGTGGGGAACCCATTCTAAGTCCCCACGGTATTGCGGTCTATGATGGGTTGCAGCTACCGGCGAAGGAGTTTGGTTCGATCCCAGACTGTCGTCGTGGTCGGGGTCCACCCTGAAATTACGGGACTAATGGGACCGGCGAGGACCCAGGGTCGGGGCCTGCCACAAAGGGTGGGTGTTCGAGGTAGCGGAGGAACATGATTGGCTAGACCTTATACCGGGCCTCACACCAAAGGAAGTGTGGACGGGAAAGCTTCCCGGTTGGCACCAAGGTTAAGATCTCTTATGGGTAAAGCAACACACCTCTGCAGAGTGTAAAGAACTGTGACCTGTCACTCCCTGTTCCGGGATTGAGGAACTGCGAACGCGGCCGGAAAGGAGCTCCATGAAGTTCTAGTAAACCGGTGAAGGCTGACGGACATAGCTCTTTGAAATAAAAGCAATCTCTTGAAGAAATGTTTATCAAAACTTGCATTGGTATTAGACTTTCTGGTCTAATATCGTAGCTAGTGCATAAAACACCTCTTATCGATAATGAACTTGTTGAGTACGCTCGTACTCATACCACTCTTAAACCCCATGCTTAGATTGTCTGAACCATCTGGAGGAGGACTACGACAGCAATGAAGGAGCCGAGATCATCGGCTACGAGGAACCAGACCTCTCAGGAGGTGTTGAAGGCGTAGACTACATCATAGTCTACGGATCCGGGGAGGCTTCCGGAGGAGAACAAGCCTAGAGATATCAGGAGGAGTAGTAATAGCCGAGCAGCACGAACTCTTACTATTTAGCTGCTCGATAAAATAAATGTTTAGTTTAACGAGACTATGATATTGTAAGTTAAGTTGGGTTCGCCTCGAACCCAGGAGTTATCCTCTTAGGACCCAAGAGGAGCTCCGAGACGACTTGTGTATGCTACTTGTAATAATATGTGAATGAGTTATGGACCCTGCTATGTTCTGTTGTACTACTCTGAGGGATGTAATATTTGCGGAATGGTACTTCGCGAATGTTATATCAACGACTGGCATACTACAACATGCAGTGGTATGCAGGGTCACCACAGTTAGGTTCAGCTCGCGCTGCGCCCGGATGATGTCCTTGCCGCTCTCGAGCACCTTTTGGCGCTGCGCCTCCAGCTCCGCCTGAGCCACCGCCGGATCGATGTTCTGCGCGATGGGGGTGGCGAGGACGTTCATCGCCGCTTGGAGCGGTGTTTCCGGTGGTGCGGATGATGCTCCCGCTGCGCCTGCGTCGCGCTCCAGCGGTGGCTTGGCCGCACGGGTCGAAACCGCACGACCAGTACCTTCACCCACAGCCTCCTTTCCTACACCAACCACACCGGTCATCATTACCTCGACGCTGCCGGCGGCGCGGCCAGCACAGAGCCATCTTGGCGGGTCCGGTGCCACCAGCACCGGCGAGAGGCGCTGGCGCACAGGGACGGTGCCGAAGTAGACGCGGTGGCTGCCAAACTCGATGATGCGGCCGTTCTTGGGGAAGACGCCGCCGTTGGCGAAGCAGCCCGCGTTGTCGTTGATGAAATCCATGGCGTAGATGCGCTGCACGAGCGCGGACACCGTACGCTCGCCGGCGACCTCGAGGATGCCCGCCCGAATGTGAACTCCTTCAAACGCCACTTCATGCCCCACGGTGGGCGCCAACTGTCGTCGTGGTGAACAGACAGATGCCATAGGATGGCTTAGATTGGGGCCGAATGGACGCTAGAGGATTCGGGGGAGGGTTTGCGATCTGATGGGACGAACTTCCGGATGGTTTCCTCAAGAACTTGGCCAAGGCCAGAGGTTGAAGAAGAAAGACACAAGGAAGAACTCGCTCTAGATCACTATCTTCATTGATTCTCACAAGTTACAGGTTTGTGCTTCGTGCCTTCCTCCTACTGTCGTGCGTCTCTACGTGCCTGTAAGGAGGGCTGCCCCCTCTCCTTATATAGGGGAGAGGGTGGCTTACAGTGCAAGAAACCCTAATGGCATCTTTGACTAGACAAACTACTTTATAAAGCTACTTTACAAAGCTACTTTAATCATAGATGACACCGGGGTCCTCTTTAATTAGGGAGGCTGACGTCCTCCGGCTTCTTTCTTCGTCATCTTCTTCTTTATCGTCAGCCCTTCGTTTAAAGCTACTTTGCTTAGCTCATCTTTGTCTTCTAGCTCTGGAGAGGATCTTTGACCAGTCTTGCCGACAAGCTCTTCTTTCCGGTGGCCCGGTACCTTTTCTATCCGGTTCCGGTATCCCTCCTCTGAGGATACCGGCTTAGCCTGTTCAGCCAAACGCCTATCTTAGACTCTGGCATGAACATTTAACCGGTATACTGATGGCTCAAACCATCCGGTTTGGCATGCCTTTGGCATACCGGGGGTCATCCCCCCAACACCAATCACCAAAAAGCGAAATCTTGGACCAAAAACCGTGGACTGTGTCTTTCTTGGCTATGCTGCCCATAGCATTGCTTATAGATTTCTTGTGGTGAAATCTGGAGTGGATGACATGAATGTTGGCACCATCTTTGAATCAAGAGATGCTACATTCTTTGAGGATATATTCCCTATGAGAGATATGCATGGCATGTCTAGTTGGGAATCTGATCCAATACATGAAACTCCTATGGAGTCTGATGAGGAATCTGATGATGAGAGTTCAGATTCTGATGAAGATGACAATGAAGCTCCCACAAGGAGTAAGAGACAAAGGACTGCAAAGTCTTTTGGTAATGATTTCATTGTGTATCTTGTGGATGATACTCCAACTACCATTTCAGAAGCTCTCGCATCTCCTGATGCACTCATCGGAAGGAAGCGGTTCAAAGCGAGATGAATTCCATCTTGGCTAATGGAACGTGGGAGTTATCTGAGCGTCCTTATGGGTGCAAACCTGTAGGATGTAAATGGGTATTTAAGAAGAAGCTTCGAGCTGATGGTACTATTGAGAAGTACAAAGCTCGGCTTGTGGCCAAAGGCTATACCCAAAAGGAAGGCGAAGATTTCTTCGATACTTACTCACCTGTGGCGAGATTGACCACAATTCGAGTACTACTGTCATTGGCTGCCTCACACGGTCTTCTCGTTCATCAAATGGACGTTAAGACGGCTTTCCTAAATGGAGAGTTAGACGAGGAAATTTACATGGAACAGCCTGATGGTTTTGTACTACAAGGTCAAGAAAGAAAGGTGTGTAAATTAAAGAAATCTTTGTATGGTCTTAAACAAGCACCCAAACAATGGCATGAGAAGTTCGAAAGAACTTTGACATCTGTGGGCTTTGTTGTCAATGAAGCTGACAAATGTGTGTACTACCGCCATGGTGGGGGTGAGGGAGTTGTCCTATGCTTGTATGTGGATGACATACTAATTTTTGGGACAAGTCTCAAAGTGATTGAGGAGGTAAAAACCTTCTTATCTCGGTGTTTCGAGATGAAAGATCTTGGAGAAGCTGATGTTATATTGAACATCAAGTTATTGAGAGATGAGAATAATGGGATTACACTTGTGCAATCTCATTATGTTGAGAAGGTGTTGAGCAGATTTGGCTATGCTGATTGCAAATCTTCTCTCACACCTTATGATCATAGTGTCTTGCTTCGAAAGAATGAAAAGGCAACTAGAGATCAATTGAGATACTCTCAAATCATTGGTTCACTCATGTATTTAGCTTGCGCCACGAGGCCTGATATCTCGTTTGTTGTATGCAAACTTAGCCGGTTTGTGGCCAACCCGGGAGATGATCATTGGCATGCTCTTGAGAGAGTGATGCGCTATCTAAAGGGAACCATGAGTTATGGAATTCATTATACCGGGTATCCAAGAGGACTTGAAGGGTATAGTGATTCCAATTGGATTTCTGATGCTAAAATGAAGGCCACAAGTGGATATGTTTTCACTCTTGGTGGTGGCGCTGTTTCCTGGAAGTCTTGCAAGCAGACCATCTTAACGAGGTCAACTATGGAAGCAGAACTCACAGCATTAGATACAGCTACTGTCGAAGCGGAATGGCTTCGTGAGCTCTTGATGGACTTGCCTATGGTTGAAAAACCAATACCGGCCATCCTCATGAACTGTGATAATCAAACTGTGATTGTCAAAGTGAAAAGTTCTAAGGATAATATGAAAAGTTCCAAACATATCAAGAGGAGATTGAAGTCTGTCAGAAAACTGAAGAACTCCGGAGTGATAGCATTGGATTATGTCCAAAGTGCTAAAAATCTGGCAGATCCTTTCACAAAAGGACTATCAAGAAATATGATAGACCTTGCATCGATGGAGATGGGTTTGAGACCCACTTGAGTTGCCGAGGGGGTAACCCAACCTATGTGATCGGAAATTCCGTGAAGTAGGACCTGGGAAAACAAACCAGAGTAACTGAGTTGAGAGAAAATATAATACTCCCACTCCGCTGCAGATGCAATTCTCTCATAGTTACTGTAAGGCAGGTTGACAATGTCTTAATGTGTTCTGAGCGGCTCTTGATGAGCGAAGACGCCGTCCTACAGAGCGATCTTTTGAAGAACACACCTATATGAGTGACACTACTGGTCATAGTGTGGGAGATTTGGGTAAATCTCTAGTAAGCTCATGAAAGGCCGAGGAGTATGACTTATAAGCTCCACCCGAGGGGAAGGCTATGGTAGCCTAGTACCGTGCCGGCATTGAGCAAAACTTGCTGCACAAAGACTGACAATTCAAGGCTCAGTCCATTGTTCAGTTGTAGTCAAGCGTAGCACCTTGCCTAAGTGGAAGTTCAACTTAACAGTCTCCACTGAAGTGCAGGTATATTAAACAGTGAATGGAACTAATGTGTCATCTGATGTGCATATGAGATCTGGTGGGGGATTGTTAAATGTAGATGGGCTGCAGCCCAATAAGGCAGCCCATATAATCTACAATTCCTGAAATCTCAAGGCCCATCACGTTGGCAGCTTGGGACAGCCTTGGGGGACAAAGTTTAGTCCCACATTGCTAGTTGGGAGAGAGTTGGAGTGGTATATAAGGGCTGCTGTTCTAGTCCTTCCAAGTGAGTGAGAATAGAAAGAGCCCTCGTGCACTCCTCCTCCTCCGCCCGCCCCGCCTCGGCTCGGCACATCACGCACGCACGTCGCGTTTCGTGACTCGAGTTCGAGTTCGAGACACACTCAAGGAAGCCTAAATTTTTGCTTGGTGCACCAACTGTGTTGCGTACGTGTCGGCCTGCATGTGCATGCTCGCCGCGTGTCCTGGCTTCCTACGCGTGTCAACGCGGTCGGGTCGGCTTCCTCCCAGGCTATACAAGGAGAACGATCAGATCTGGAAAACAGTACTCTTAGATCTCTCTCGTGAAGTTCCTTGTGTTGTGCTACTCTCTAGTCTTCCCCATCCCGGCGACTGCGTGCACAGCTGTCCGGGAGAGCAGGCCTCCGAAACTCCGTCCGTTGAGATCCTGCACCGGGAGACGGGCGATAAGGTTTTTGGGGAGCGTCTCGGCGCGACTGCTCGCTGCTGTTCGTGTTCATCTTCGCCGGTTCGCCTGCTTCATCGACGACTTCGACAACACCATGGGCGACATCAACAATACCCATGGTGGTGGTGCTACTGGTGCGACCTTCCCGGTCGCGATGTACGTGCTTTTCCTCTCCTACCTTGCACTGCTACTTGTTCCATGTTCAGATCTGATGCATGTGCTTAGTCTGATGAGTATGGTTAAGTATGCTTGTGCATCTGTAATGTTGCTTTCGGTAATTAAACTCTCACGGAAATTGCCTAATAATCTAACAACACAGACACTGCCTAACATTCAGAATTCAAAACAGAAACAGAGTGAGCAGTCAGTTAGTGCTGCAATTTGGAACCCTAACAGCAATCAACAACATGCACGAACTAGTATAAGAGCAGGGGCTAGAATCTGAACTAGCCGATCCAGATCCGTGGAAAACAAACATGTGTGTTTGAGTGACCAGTTTCAATTGTAACTAGATCAAGCAAGACGAAAACCAGCGGCACAGCGACAAGAGAGCACCATGGTAACAGATAAGCTAAGCAAAACAAAATAGTCGGCTTAGTAGCAGAAGCGCGACGTTGGGGTGTAGCTAGCATGGGAGTAAGGTATTGGGCAGCGGCTGGCCGCGGACAAAGTGGTAGCCGGTAGGGGATCTCGAAATAGCCTGCATCCTAACAAACCCCCTAGAAATCGGAACAAAACAACCACACTATTCTCTGAAAAAATCCTAATCAGAACGAATCGAACAGTGCGTGTACGGGGGAGAAGATGGAAACAAGCACTAACCTTCCACCGCCATTGATGGAAATGAAGGAAGAAGACCATCAACCAGACCCTGCTAGCAACGAGAACACCGAGGAACAAGAACTATAGGGGCGAGAAAGGGGGCGGAGGAGGAGACTACTAAGCAGTATAACTTGGCTAAATTTCCTACTCTGAAAACATCTCTGAACGGAATGAATATATTAAGTGCGAAAGAGTCCTCGTGGCTGCTATATCCGCGAGAATTCCAAGTGTTCCAATTCATCTGGTTACAGAAAAAGATCTCCCACATCAAACATGCAACTTCTTGTCGCATACTCCTGCTACTCCCACCTACGCTTCTCACATCACATCCTTTGGTCCTTAAATTACCTACTGCTGGTGTACATGAAACAAATATTGCATATGAACAACCCCAAAATTATGCAACGACCAAAAATAATATTTGTGAAAATGTTCCACCAAAAAATCCTATCACCACATTCATGTTGATTTTGCTAGCCTACTGCCTGGGATAGATGCTAACTACAGGACCCCATTTCTCCAATCAAGAACATGAGTTGCGAACTACAAACAAAGTAGCACCACTAAAAACAGTAAGAATCAAGAACATGCCGGCGTACGTGAATATAGCTTCCATAGCCGAGAGATGTTGCGCAGCACCGGCTGTCCATGGAACAAAGTCTAGGGGAATCTCTTAAACAGTAAGAATCCTAGCTAACACGCTGAAGAAAACCCACAAAATCAACTGGAGAAACCCTAACTAGAACGAATCTAGTAGTTCCGGAACAAGGATAAGAAGGAAACGATACTAACCTTCCGCTGCCATCGATGGAGAGGAACGAATCCAGTAGTTCGCGCGCGGGGATCCCGAAAGAAACAGAACTCGAGCGAGGGAGTGGCGGAAGCGGAAGGCCGAACTTGGGGGATGAATCGAAGAAGAAGCTCTACCAGCGGAGGAAATCAAGAAGAACGAACGGGGAAAAGCTAGAAGAAGCAGCCGACCGTATATGGGCCGGCCCAAAAGGTAAGAGGGGGGTGTGCGGCGCTCCGTATACACCGACCTGGTCGGTGTATAGGATTTGCCGCTCCCCTCGGTCGGCGTGAGAAAAAGACAAGAAAAACTAAAGTTCAAACATGAACATTTTCACGAGGCCCATTAGTGTCAGGCCAGAATGGCCCATCCTGGGTCTCGCCGCAAACGGCCTGCTCACATTAGAGTTGATGTTTTGATTTGTGGGAGAACTCCGGATAGTCCTAGGTCCCTAGAGCGCAAAAGAGCTCCACTCTCTTCTGCCCATACCCCCTTCACGAAAGCATCCAACCTCACAGGGTCTGAACCGCAATCTGCCTCTCCTCGTTCCCCACACAGAGATATTTAGGATGTGTTTGGTAGACTGTATCATCACAGAAAGCCTTTCCCATTTGAGATAATCTGATCTCATACAAGTTGAGTTGAGATTTTACACATGTTTCGTAGCTCGGGTGTGCTCGCCCATGTTGAGCCAAGATGTTGTTTGGTGATCGTTCAACCATTCATAACTAAAGTAATTTGCAAAGAGGCCCCATTTTTCACACAAAGAACCTTGAGCAGAAAAATAAAAAGCAATTAGGTCCTATCTCTCTCCATGGAATGCTTGACGTGTGGGAAAGCAGCAGGACGGCGGCGCTAGTGCCCGACGGGGAGAGAGGAAAATCGCGGTGCTGGGTCGCCCGCCGTGGCTGCGCAGGGAGCCGACGTTCGGCGGCGGCACGAGGAGTCACCGGGATGAGGAGTCGCCAGGGGTGCTGATGTGTTGCCGGAGATAGAGAGGACGGCGCGAGGAAGCGGAGAGGACGGTGACGAGCGGAGGTGGTGGCGCCGGCGGGAGGGATGGACGCCGTGGGGCGGGAAGGCACCGACGGGAGGCTGGCCTTGGCGCGGAAGGGCGCTGGACTGAGGCAGGGAGTCGGGCTGGAGGCCGACGGGGAGAGAGGAAAATGGGGGGGAATGAGGAGAGGAAGTGGTGGGGGTTGGGGTCTGGGTGGGGTGGGGTGGGGGTGGGGGTTGCGGATTAGCTCATCCCAGATGAGCAGGGAAGCTCGATTTGAGCTTCGCTCCTCGACCCGGCTCTGGGGCATTTTCCGTATCTCCTCAGCAGTGCTCAGATGGGAAGAACCGACCTAACAAACTAGATCTCTTCAAAATCTTGGTTGGGAGGAGAGTTTCTGAGTAGCCCCGGGCTACCAAACACACCCTTACTCACCTAAAGGCATATACCACGCCAGCTGTGTGCCCTCTCCCTCATCTGATAGGGTTTCATGCCTCACTCCCTCTTCCTCTGCCCTCGTATGTTTGATAATAGGTTTAGGGTTGCGGCGAGGCATCCTTCTCGCTGGCGGCAAGGATGGGTGCCCTGGTGTTCTACCGATGGTTGGCAGAGAAGTACCATATTCATCTATTTTGTCTCGCCCTTTTCATCTCCATTGTCATCTTCGTCCATTTCTTTAGGAGTCCAACGATGTCTAGTAAGTCCACAAAAAAATCTAGTAGGTATGCCAAAAGATCCACACGTGACTTAAACTTTAAATGGTTCGACCCCTCTCCCTCCTCAGTCTCTCGCGCGTGCGCTCCAGCCGAATTTCAAAAAACAAACAAGTTATTGAACTTCAGCCAACTAAACATAACACCATCTACCGTTCAGTAGTTTCAAAATCATTATGTCATTTGAGTGTCAAAATTTAAGTCTTACCCAAATATGAAATCAATAATAATCAATCTATTCCAAAATAATTAAAGTTCCAGATTTTTTTTTGAAACGAGGCAAGACTTGCCATTTTCATTAATAGAGAAGAATAGGTGGTCAGTTTATTAACGGAAAACCGACCAAAAACCAGTACAAACACCCATGCCGACCGTCATGGAACACGACCGTCGCATGGGCAAACACAACCACCCTGGCAACCCACCGAAGCTGCACAAACACCACCTAGGCGAAGATCGTCGTCGAGGTTGCCCACCGGCGTCATCGTCATCACTCAGCACCCGCAGCGACTCCGACTTCCCCGAAGAAGCGACCAACAAAGAAGACCTTGCCGAAGCGGCACCGCGAGGTTCAAGCTGGCCAACGCCAAACAGGTGGCTCCTCGTGTAGGGGAATGCAGCTCCGACTCGGATGACGAGCTCCAGCGAGGGGATGCGCAAGACCCGCGCCGAAGGTGAACTTCACCTGGACCGCCCCTTGCAGGTCATCGTACGCCGCCCAAGAGAAGACCTCGAAGAACATGGCAGCTCCGACTCCACAGCAACGGAAGACCAGCATGGAGGAAACTCGGACACGCCGGGCCAAGCCGACTAACAAGGTCTTGCCGCGACCAAACCATCACTCTTCAACGCCATCGTTGCCACATAAGCCGCCACACGGAACACCGACATCGCCGGTTGGACACCTGCCAACCGCGAAGATGTGTGCGTCCAGCCCAAAGGAAGAGCAGATGTGATCGAGGTCTTCTAGACGACGCCCCAAAGGAGGTAAGCGACGTGAGACGACGCCCGTCGCCCGACCCAACAGGGCCAAAGCTTTCACCCGAAGAGCCTGATCCGAGCTTGGAGGCCGAGGGAGCTCCACGGCAGTGCCTCCAACGAGGGAACAACGCCCGCAGGCGCAGCCACCGCCGGCCGGACATAGCCGGGCAGACTTTCGCCCGGAACATCAAGGCCACCATCCCCACGCAACTGGCCGAAGCCAGCCAGTAGTTCCACTGACCCGCACACACCTGCAACCACGACCGCGCCATCGCGAAGCAGGGCCACCACAGACCTCGCCGCCGACGAAGTCGACGGGCCAGATCCTGCACGATCTGGCGACCACCTCCAGGGCACCGACGACGACCAGCAACAGCCAGCAGGCCGCCACCCCGCACAAAGGAACCACCAAGCAGGAGGGGGGCCGCCACCCCACCCCAACGCGACGAGCCGCAGCCACAGGGCTGGCGGCGTCGGCAGCCGCCGGGCCGGTGCGGGGAGCCGGAGCTCGGCCACCGGAGGCGCAGCAGGGGAGTCCACGACGCGCGAGGGCTCCAGGCCGCCCGGAGCCGCCGGACCGTCCGCCGCCGCGAGGGCCGAGCCTCCCAACCGGAGCAGAGCCACCGCCCCGATCCGCGATTGCAGCGCGGCCGCGCGGGAGAGGCCCCGCCGCCGCCGTCTTCCGCACGGGCTTTGCCCGGCGAAGTCATCCGGCGACGGCGAGGGGGGTTGGAGCCTGGGGGCTGGGGTGGCGGCGGCGGCGGGCTAGGTTTCCCCCGAGCCGCCCCTGGAGACGACGCGGGGGTCTGTACTATAGTTCCAGATTTGTCCTAAGTCAAACTTTGAGTAGTTTGAGCAAGTTTATAGAAAAGTTTTTGTTGTCGTACTCGAACAACTATAGATTAGGTGTTGTCTTTTAGCAGTTATGTTACTGAGTGACTAGTACTTAATATGGATAATGGATGTGTACGACGAAGGTCGCCATAAACTAGAATATCAATTGTTTTGAAATGGAGAAAACATTTATATTATATCGTAGATAGAAAATCAGTACGATTATACAATAAATGTATACCCCTTCAGTCCGAAAAGAAAGATATTCTCCTTAGCATACGGAAACGAAGCTATCACAAACACTCGAACGCTTATGGAAATGAAGAAATCTTTACTCGAAATTCAAACATGGACATTTTCACGAAAAAAAAGTGTCAGGCCAGGACGGTCATCTTGGGCTGTTCTGGGGCTCACTTTAAACCGTCTCAGTTTGCCGCAAACGGCCCGCTCAAGTTGGAGTCAACGCTTTGTCTCCTCCCCGCAGAGCGCAGAAGAGCTCTGCTTTCTTCCGCCATTCTCCTCTCTCCGACCCTTCCCACTCCGGCTTCCAGAAGGGCTGTTCGGAAGGCATATTTGCCATCCCGTCTGCCCCCGTCCGTTCGCTCACAGTATTAGGGTTGCGGCGAGGTATCCTTCTAGTTCTAGCCGGCGGCGGCCGCTGCGGCGGAGATGGGTGTCCCGGCGTTCTACCGCTGGCTGGCGGAGAAGTACCCGATGGTGGTGGTGGACGTGGTGGAGGAGGAGCCCGTGGAGATCGAGGGCGTCAAGGTGCCCGTCGACACCTCCAAGCCCAACCCCAACAGCCTCGAGTACGACAACCTCTACCTCGACATGAACAATATTATTCACCCATGCTTCCACCCGGAGGACAAGGTACGCCCGCTCGCTTTGCTCTCTCTCTCTATCTATCCCCTTCGATCTCGAGATATGTTGATTTTCGTTGGGCTCGAAGTCTCGGGCTGTTTGGGTGGGGGATGGTGAAGCTGCGTAGATACTACCTCCTCCTTCAAATTTTGATCACACTTGTGCGCCAATTGGGTTAACTGCAAATTTTCATATAACAATAGAATAGAGCATATCGGCAAATAAATTTCACATCAGACTAGTTTAACATAAGGTTTATTTGCTCTTTTATCAAATACCGCAATGCTGAACTGAACTGAATTACTACAGAGAGTTAGTAGTTGAGACAGTATATTTTCAACACTACAAAGAGTCTCAGGGAGTTACTAGTTGAGACGGTATATTTTCAACACTACAAAGAGTCTCAGGCCTGACAGTATATTGTAAGGGTGGTAGGGAGTTACTAGTTGAGACAGTACATTGTCAACACTACGAATTCAGAATTACACACTTGTAAATGTTCTTTTTTTTTCTTCAAGAGTACACACTTGTACATGTTCTAATCCCTAACAATTCAGCTAATAAGAGATCAACTAAGAAGTAAAAACAATGGCATACTGCGGCAACAATTCAGCTAATTATACTAAGGGAAGCAACAACAATATTCAGACTTGCTAACAATATCCAGACTCGAAAATTTAGACTAGCTGTACCTCCAATACCCCACTTATGGGATATAATATAACCATGTTCTCCAAATGCAATCCGACACCGTGAACTGTATGGGGAAGAAAGGCAATCAGAATATACTTAAATACTGTACTTACATATAGTCATCTCATGGATCAGGTATTTTAGAACAAACCACTTTATATTAACAGTGTCATGTTTGAAATCAAGTCTCAAGGTGTTGATATATCTGGAAATAGTGATACCGCCTTGTCTTGATATTCTTTGATTCGGGACTGGCTAAATCATAATCAAATAAAGGATTGAATTGGTTTGTTTATGCATGTAATCAATGTTAAACGGAGTAGGATGACACCTGAGCGGGTACGATCCTGTCACGTCAGGCTAACTAGACTTGCGGTAGAAGTTGTAATCCTAACCATATTGTAAACCCTAGATTGTATGTCTGTTATATATAAAGAGTATACGCCTGCCCTAGAGAGGTACGGCAATTCAATCCAATCTATACTTTTTACATGGTATCAGAGCAACCCGCTCTTTGATCATCCATGGCTCCTCCCTCTCCCGCAGCCCCTGCCGCCCCAGCCAACATCGCTCAAACCATCGGCGCTGCGATCACCGTCAAGCTCGACCAGGACAACTTCCTGTTATGGAGGGCTCAGGCTCTTCCTGCTCTCTACAGCCTCGATCTGTTCGGCTTTGTAGATGGGAGCAACACCGCGCCGCCCAAGAAGGTTCCAGCGTCCGAGGGAAGCTCGGAATCGGTGGCGAACCCTGAGTATGCAGCGTGGTTCAAAACAGATCAGCAGGTTCTGAGTGCTCTTCTTGCATCTCTGAACCCATCTGTGCTCGGCCATGTGATGCTGCTGGACTCATCTGCGAGCGTATGGAGCGTACTCACCCGGATGTTCTCGTCACGATCCAAGGCGAAGATCGTGCAGCTCCGCACGGCGCTTGTGAAGCCGAAGAAAAGGGAGATGTCCCTGTCTGACTACTACAACCACGTGAAGAAGATTGCTGACACCATGGCGACAGTCGGCAACCCTCTGAGTGATTCAGAGGTTATTTCATATATTCTTGCTGGGATCAGCGAGGATCACGAGAATTTCACTACGTCGTTATCGGTGATAGCTTCAAAGGGTGATGATGATTTCACTCTCAGCGACCTCTATGGGCACATGGTCGCATACGAGGCACGCAACGTCGATCGCGTGTCCAATGGATCTCCTCAGTTCCAACACTCCGCCAACACTGCATCGCGTGGAGGAGGATACGGTGGCTTTCAGCGCGGTGGCGGAGGCCGCGGACGCGGCGATGGTGGCCGTGGCTATGGAGGAGGTCGCAACTACAACAATGGTGGCGGCTACAACGGTGGTGGCTATGGCGACGGAGGTGGCCGCAACGGAGGCAATAATTCTGGGCGAGGCAACGGTCAAGGAGGAGGTCGTGGTCGCAACGGTGGCGGAGGTGGCAAATCCACCTGCCAGATCTGCGGCACCTATGGACATGACGCTCTTCGCTGCTACAATCGGTTCAATCACGCCATCCAACCTGAGACATCAAATCGCGCTGCCAACTACTCCAACTCGAACGAGATTGCTGAACCGACCTGGATCATGGACTCCGAGGCGACAGATCACATGACCAACGACATGGATCGCCTCCACGTGCAGAAGAACTACGACGGCCATGATCAGATACAGGTGGCCAATGGTATGCATATTCCTATTTTACATGTTGGTGAATCTTCTTTGTCTGGTCCAAACCAATCTGTTCTACACCTGAAAAATGTCTTACACACTCCACACATTAGCAAAAATCTCATATCTGCCAATAAACTTGCTTTTGATAACAATTGTTTCATTGAGCTTCACCCCTTCCATTTTCTTATCAAGGATCGCATCACGAAGCAAGTTCGTCTACACGGTAGGGCTCAAGGTGGTCTATATCCGGTGCTGCATCCACGCTCTCGTCAAGCACATCTTGCCACTCCATCCAAAGATATGTGGCACCGGCGTCTTGGTCATCCCACATCATCGATTGTTCAAGCCATCATCTCCACCAATAAATTAGTTTCGTCGTCAAATAAAAAGCTAGTTGAGCATATTTGTGATGCATGCCAACAAGCAAAAGCACATCAACTTCCTTATGAGTTGTCGTATAGAGTCTCTACTGTTCCTCTAGAGTTGGTTCACACGGATGTGTGGGGACCAGCGGTTAAATCTTCTGGTGGCTTTAGTTATTATGTAAGTTTTTTGGATGATTTTAGCAAGTTTTCGTGGGTCTATTTGTTGAAACACAAGTCAGATGTTGAGCATGTCTTCTATCAATTTCAGAAACGAGTTGAGCGATCTTTGGGTGTTAAAATTCTTTCTGTTCAGTCCGATTGGGGAGGGGAATATCAGAAATTGCATCGCTATTTTCAGAATACTGGCATCACTCATCGCCTCTCCTGTCCCCACACCCACCAACAAAACGGTGCCATCGAAAGAAAACACCGTCATCTTGTCGAAACTGCCCTTGCTCTTCTTGCTCAAGCTTGTGTTCCTCTTCATTTTTGGGATGATGCCATCCTCACGGCTTGCTATCTCATTAACCGGATGCCTAGTCGAGTTATTCACAATGAAACTCCCGTCACAAAATTGTTTAACATCCCTGTTCGGTATGAAGCTTTACGTGTTTTTGGGTGCGCGTGCTGGCCGAACCTTCGATCCTATAACAACCGGAAATTGTCTTTTCGGTCTATTCGCTGTGTATTTCTTGGGTACAATCCGGATCATCTTAGTTTCAAGTGTCTTGATCGGTCTACTGGCCGTATATATATCTCCCGTGATGTAGTTTTTGACGAAACAATTTACCCATTCTCTATTGACCACTCCCAAAATTCCCAACCCACTGAAGATCTTCTCCTTCTTCCGATCCAAAGAAGAAATTCCTCAATGTGTAATGATATGGACTGTGCTACTAACCCGGTTCCTAGTATTGCTGTATCAGGTGCAGGCGCTCCCGTCGACTCTTCATTTCATGGCGTGCATGTCCCTCCTGACGACGATCATGGGGCACCGGATCCTGCTGCTTCGGACGACCATGCGGCTCATAACGATGTTGAAAGGACACGGATGTCGCCTAGAGGGGGGGGGGTGAATAGGCGATTTAAAACTTTTACGAGATGGGCTTAACAAATGCGGAATAAAACTAGCGTTTACTTTGTCAAGCCCAAAGCATATATACTATGGTTCACCTATGTGCACCAACAACTTATTCTAAGCAAGAGTTCACCTATGTGCACCAACAACTTATGCTAAGCAATACAAGCAAGTATGTGATAGCAAGATATATATAACTTCAAGCACGATGGCTATCACAAGGTAAGGTGCATAAGTAAAGAGCTCGGGTATAGAGATAACCGAGGCACGCGGGAGACGATGATTTATCCCGGAGTTCACACTCTTGCGAGTGCTAATCTCCGGTGGAGAGGTGCGGTTGCTTAGTGCTCCCGAACGCCACAAGAGGCTCACCTTGAGGTGTGGTTGCTCGATGCACACCAACGCCACAAAGGCCTCACCCCAAGATGCGGTACTCACACCACACACCGAACGCCACGAAGGCGCCTCACCTAAATCTCCGGTGACCCTCGCCACAAAGGCCTAGGTCACGGTTCCACTAAGGGATTTCCTTCGAGGCGGAAACCGGGCCTTACACAAAGATTGGGGCACACATCCACAACTTAATTGGAGGCTCCCAACAAATCGCCACAAAGGCCTAGAATCCGTCTAGGGTTCCAAGAACCCAAGAGTAACAACTTCCTTGCTTTCACCTCCACGAATCACCGTGGAGAACTCAAACCGATGCACCAAATGCAATGGCAAGAACACCACAAAGATGCTCAAGTCCTTCTCTCTCAAATTCCAACAAAGCTACAAAAGCTATTGGGGGAATAAGAGAGGAAGAACAAAGGAATTCACAAAGAACACCAAGATCAAGATCTAGAGAGTTCCACTCACAAAGAGATGGATTTGATTGGTAGAAATGTAGATCTAGATCTCCTCTCTCTTTTCCCTCAAATGGGGGCAAGAATCATGGAGGGATTGAGAGATGGAGCAAGCTTCTCTAGTTCAACAATGGAGGGGAGAGAGAGTGAGAGAAGCACAGCCCAAGGAGGAAGAAGGGGGGTATTTATACCCCCAAGAAAATCGAGCCGTTTGGGCAAAAACGGGGCCGGATATTCCGGCCCAAGTTGGGGCCGGATTATCCGGGGCCGGATAATCCGGCCTCAGGGACAAAACCTGGACAAAATCCGGCCAAAAATCCGGCCCCTATCCAGAGCTGCTTTTCTTCCGGTCCTTAGACGATTTCGGGGCCGGATATTTCCGAAATATCCGGCCCGGATAATCCGGCCCGGATATTTCCAAAATATCCGGCCTAAGAAAAATCACGAAACACCAAACCTAAAACGGGCATAACTTTTGCATCCGGACTCCGATTTCGATGATCTTGGGCTCGTTGAAATCACAACAACGAGCTCTACAACAATATGCATAGAAACATCATAGTCCAGCAAAGGAGGATAGAAACAAATGATGAAAGGTTTGACCTATCTCAAAAAGACATACCCAAAACCTCCAATCTTGAAAATGCAACAAGTTGCCCATGGAAAAACCATTCTCAATGAACTAGAGCTTGTCATGAGAATAAGCACAAGCTCTAAAACATCACATGGATAAGATCCAAATAAAACCAAGAAAGATGATGAACCAAACTCGAAAACGCAACAAGTGATCTATGCGAAATCCGTTTTCGATGAACTAGAAGCTTGTCATGAGAATAAGCACAAGCTCTAAAACATCACATGGATAAGGTCCAAATAACAACCAAGAAAGATGATGCAAGGATGCAAAGATTTGAGCTCTCTCCGAACGATACGATCGAGTTACTCACTCGAGAGCCCTCTTGATAGTACGGCAACTAAACTATAAACCGGTCTCCAACTACACTATGAGACCGGTGAGAAACAAACCCTATCAAGAGCAAACCTTATACTTGCGCATTCCACTTGAGCTCGATGACGACGATCTTGACCTCAACAAGATGGAACGCCTTTCTTGCTTGTGCTTGCTTGACGAAGTCTTGTGGATTGCTCCCCATAATCCACCATGGGAGAGCTTCTTCTTGCGCATCTTCACATATCCATGATCACCATATGGATGGCAAGACTCAAGCAAAGGATCTCTTCGAGATGGCTCATCTTGAACTTGCACTTCATTTCTTCATTCTTCATCATGTTGATGTCTTGAAGTAGCTTGAGGGCTCACTTCATCTTCATCTTCAAGACATACTTGACACTTGATATCCTTCATCAATTTCTTCTTATTGCAACCTTGAAGCCAACATATGGTTCAAGAATTGCCTATGGACAACTCCTACAAATATAACTCAATGCAAACATTAGTCCATAGGGATTGTCATTAATTACCAAAACCACACATGGGGGCTCCATGCACTTTCAATCTCCCCATTTTGGTAATTGATGACAATCTCTTTGAGAGGGTTTATATAAGGAATTGAAGTAACAAATAAGTTGAATATATAGAGCAAACTCCCCCATAATATATGCATGTGTGAATGATCTTGACTTTCATTGCATATATTGGCATTCAAAGCCTAGTGGAGTTTCCTCTAAATATTCAACTATGCAAAGCAACAAGATGCAATGCAATAAAAGCACATGCTTAAGCACAAAGCAAAGACATAACCAAATTCCCTTAAACCCTCCAAACTTCTCCCCCATTGGCACCAATTGCCGAAATGGGTGAAAAATTTAGAAGGCCAATATAGTGAGAGTTCCTCCATAGCGTGTGCATTTCTCATAATTTGAGTGGAATCAAATGCTCATATCCAATGACGAATATTCGGAAGGAATCACACTATAGATAGGATCAAAGATTGCAAAAAGATAACAAAGTCAAGAAGCTTCAACAAATGAAGCAAGCAACCAAATGAACCACAAGGAAGATACCAAAAGAAAGATAGATATTATGATAAGATCAAGAAGATTGCTCTAAATAATATGAGGAAGCTCCCCAAGGTTTGTGCACAAAACTAGACAATTTCCATTAGAGTATAAAGTGCACAAACATGGAATCATCACTCCCATAATATCATTCAAAAACAAAAGATACCAAGTGAATCAAACTCTAATGATCGCCACAAGATAGTGCTCTAAATCAAATGAGGAAGCTCCCCAAGGTACATGCATAAATTAAAATGTTGTATTTGAATACAATATGCATAACATGGAATCCTCACTCCCTCATTACCATTTAAAACACAAACATTTGGAATAGATCATAGATAGAGAAATAAGCTTAACACTTGCAACAAACAAATAGTTGAGCAAAAAGTAAGAGGCACCATAATAAAAGGCTCAACCAAGAAGATATGTGAAAGGCATGATAAAGCATATTATAAGACTATTATATGGATGAGCAAAAAGCATCATCATAGTCTTCAATGAATTATATTTCTTAGCATGACCAATCAACATGCAACAAATAAAAAAGATATCAAATGGAGATGTATCATCTCTTATGTGTATAAGTTTCTCTAAGTGGACAATATCACAAAGATATTTATCCACAAAGAAACATGCACACACCAAATAGATACACAAGAAAAATAGCATGATATCCAAGACGAAGTCATGCAATATACCAATAAGATTTTTGCTTAATAGCATGGCCAAAGGCTCAATATTATCTTATTGTACATTCATGAACTTCAACCACAAACAACTAAAATACATCACAAATATCAACAAGGGATAGAAGATAGTTGGGATGCATTTGAGAAAGGCAACAAGTATCACAAACGGGGATACCAAAAGAAGTAACTAAATTTGCACTTTCATCTATATTGCACATGTGAGAGCCTTGAGGAATTGATATGCAACAAAATTGCTAGATAGGCATAGTTGGGATGGATGAATCATGAGCATGATTTAAAATACTTCCCAACACATGCACTCATCTCAAATTACTCACATTCACAATAAAGAGGTTTCATTAAGACTTTTGCAAGAAGCACAACATTTGCAAATCAAGAGATTCATGCCAAGATGCAACCATAAGGTTGGATACAAGAAAAGTATGCATGAGAAGATACTTGTTACCAAGATAGCATTGGTGTGGATGTAGTAGATATGTGTTCGTTGATCATCCTAGCTTGCCTCACGTTACCATTGAGTCACCACTTCTTTCCAAGAGTGAGACAAGCATTCAATGCATATCCATTGTACCTAACACAAAGGTAAGTACAAAATGGTCCCCAAACTAATTGGGTCCGAAGTAGTTAGACACACTACAACATATAGGACAAACTCCACAATTCTATGTGCATATAGATATGAAATTGAATTTCATGCACATCTTAGCCAAATTAGGATTTGATGGAGTTTACCCTATATATTGGATCAAAGAAAGTGACACATGCCATAAGATATACATATATTAAATATGCATGCACAATACTTTCAAGAACCAAAGGAAGATACAATTTGGACAAAACACCAAATAAACCAAGAGACAATGGTTGTCCAAATTATATCAAAGAATCAAATCAACACAAGATTGACTCCAAAGACTTATCTCATTATAAGAAGCTAATTAAACCTAAGCACAAAGGAATGAGATAACCAACTCCCAAGAGAGCAAGGTTCCAACAAATAAACCAAACCCTCGACACTTTTTATGATGGCACACGGTACCAAAAAGAAAATTTATGACTCCCAAAACCAAATTTTTGATAAAGATCAAGAGAAGTTTATATAACAAATATAGGAGAGCTCCCCCAAGATTAGTGCATTATCTAGGATTTAGAATATGGATACAAAATGCACACAACTAGGATCATCACACTACCTATATCTACAAAAAAAAACTAAGAAAGTTTGAATAGAAAAAAGAACACATGGGAGTCAAAGCACAACAAATTCATGGCAATAAATAAGGCAATTTAAACACAAGATCCATAAGATGCAAGGAAGACACATGGGAGTCAAAGCACAACAAATTCATGGCAATAAATAAGTCAATTTAAACACAAGAGCCAATGTAGATATGATCAATAAATATCTACCTCATAATTGATTACCAATTGTCCTAGGACAAGAGGTATTAGGAAATATTTCCCGGTGGTAGTTTGTAAGTATACATAAGATCATATTTACAACGAACAAAGCATATGGTAAAAGATAAGAGTTAACCATCATGCAAAGAAAGTTTCTTGATAGCTTCATTTAGTCATACCAACATGCAAGGCAATTAATAGTATTCATACCAACATGCAAAGCAATTAATAGTATTCATACCAACATGCAAAGCAATTAATAGTATTCATACCAACATGCAAAGCAATTAATAGTATGACTTGAAGCACATGGTTTTCCAAAAATGTATTGAGGGACACGTTGTGAAAAACCATGCCAAGAAAAACTTACACAAATAAGATCCACAAAGATATTAGCAATGAAGCCATTTAAGCAAATTGGAGCTTGTTTGAGCAAACATGCCACATAGGAGAGATAATCTACAATATCAATTCTATGTGACACAACCTCAAATGTTCACATTTCCTAGGCTTGTAATATGCACAAAGCTTATTACTCCCCCATAATGTGATAAGGAATTTATTTTCACAAGAGGCAAATAAGATCCAACTAGAGATATTAATGAACATTAGAATTTGAATTTCTCATGAAGATGACATACCACATAGAGACTAGATAATCTTGCAATATCAATTCTAAGTGATATTCCTCATGTACACACATTGTTAGGATTGTGAAATTCCTAAAGGCATATCACTCCCCCAAAATGTTATAGTCCAATAATCTCTCATAAGAGCCATATAAGATACAACAAGATGCAAAGAGGCTCCAACACAAGCACAAATACATGGTGTGCAACCTAACATACATAGCCTTGATTTCTCAAGAAAAACACGTAGGATGCACAACATATACAAACACATGTTAGGAACAAAACTAACACATGCAAAGGGGCGAGTAACTTTCAATATAAATGAGTTGAGCACATGTTACCGCAAGGAGGAACATTGGGTGTATGATAGAAGTAAGATAACCAAAAGACTTGGCTTGAGATAGTATAAATGATGAAGATCCCTTAACTCTTCATGATGTAGCCAAGTCTCCAATGCCCTCCAACAAGCACCTATTGATCAAGTTTTGGATTGTTGGTCCCCAACTAAGTTGGGTCCTAAGAGGTTAGTCACAATAGGCCTGGCAACCCAAATGGTTCTTTTCTTGACACCACTTTGAGCACCAACAAATTTGGCAAACACATTGCCACCCTCATCCTTACGAAGAGAATAAACATCATCAATGGTGATAGAGTTGGATGAGGTACCAATAGTGCAAAAGGAGGAGATGTGACCCTTCTCACGGCATATGTAGCAAGTTCTTTTCTTCTCCTTCTTCTCACTAGATTTCTCCACAATGGGAGCATTGGCTTGATTCTTCTTGGGAAGTGGCATTTCTTCAACTTGAGGTTGAATATGAGTTTGAGCTTGAGGCCGCTTCCCTTTTTGCTTCTTCTTCAAAGGGCAAGATCTAACATGGTGCCCTTCAATTTTGCACTTGAAGCAAACGATCTTGGCCGGTCTTTGACTTGTACTTTGCCCTTCTTCTTCTTGTTGTTCTTGGACTTGATCTTGTTGTTGGAGTTGAATCCAAGTCCACTCTTGTCATTGGGGGATTGTTGCACACTTAACATCTTATCAAGTTTGCATTTCCCTTCATGACCCTTTACCAAGTCGTTCTTCAAAGAAGAGACTTGGGCCTTGAGCTCTTTGATTTCCTCTACATGGTTAGTAACAACACAAGTACTAGTGGAAGTAGAACCTTCATTGTTAGAGCAACAAGGCAATGAAGATAATTCATCACAAGATTTAGCAATATTATGAGTGGATGAATTACTAGGACTAGCACATGGCAATATAACATTTTGAGTAGTAGTGCTAGTACCCACATGAGGCTCACAAGGTGTTGCCTTAGATATTATAGCCTCATGAGCTAACTTTAGCCTATCATGAGAGGCTAGAAGATCCTCATAGGAGCTAGAAAGCTTTCCATGAATTTCTCCCAATTTCCCATAATTGCTAGTTAGCAAATCAAGTTGAGCCCTTAGCTCAACATTCTCCTTCAAGGTAGATGCTTCACAAGAAGTAGAGTTAGTAGCACAAGCATCATTATCAATAGCAATAGGAGAAGGCAAGTTGGCATGCACTTTTAGATAAGAAGCTTTAAGTTGCTCATGCGACTCGGTGAGTTTGGTGAGCGCACTCTCAATGACCCTTGAGCCCTTTTTGAGTTGCTCAAAATCCTCAAGGAGTTTAGCATTAACAAACACAAGCTTATCATTTTTTAGCTTTAGTTCATTTGCCATCTCAAGAGCTCTATCATGGTTTTCCTTTTCTCTAGACAATTCTAGAGCAAAGGTCTCCTCAAGAGCTTCCTTGATGGTTTGTTCTTCTTCAAGTTCATTCTTTAAAGATGCTACATCATCGGCATACTCTCGTTCAAGAGCACCCTTTTTATCAATGGTGTTCTCATGCATCCAAATAAGTTTTTGGCTCTCAATAGCGGTAGTCAAGATTTCAAAGAAGTGAGTGCTAGCAATTTTATCTTTGCAAATAATCTTGAATACACTCTTACCCTTATCGCGTAGAGAGACAACCCAATCCTCTTCTTCATAAACATCCTCATCCTTATCACCACGAGAAGTATGAGGTTCCATGGTAGGAGATACCGTGGAACCCTTGGCCATAAGGCACATATGAGAACCGTGAGATAAAGATGAGGAGTTACTTGAGGCTCCTTTCAAGATCTTGTCTTGACCAATAGAATCTTTGGTTTCCTCTACAATGTTAGTCACACAACAACTAGAGGAAATAGAAGCATTTTTATCATGGCCACAAGACAAAGCAAGCATATCATCATTAGATTTATTCAAGCAACTTACACATGATATGCAAGGACTATCAACACAAGCATGTAAATCATTTCTAGTGCTAGATGTGTTTGAGTCCGTAGATGAAACATTGCATTGAGATAGAGATGAAGAATCATCAATAGAAAGCTTAATATCAACATTGCAATTTTCATCACCACTCACCATATCATTACCTTGTGTCTTGACACACTTTGGTGAAGTGGATGAAGATGAGAACTCATCACGGCCGGAAGTGGAAGCAATGCAATCATCCTTAATAATATTGGACACATCATATTTATCTTGAATTTTTGTCCATAACTCATGAGCGCTCCCAAAAGGCATGATTGAAGAAGTAACTACATTGCTCACAACAATGGAAAACACATGAGAAGCAAGAGCATCGAGGCAAGAGTTTTTCTCCTCCTCAAGAGATAAATTTTGAGGATCCTTAGGAGAAGAAAAACCCATGCCAAGAAATCGCTCCATGTCCCAGACATACGCCGCAAAATATTAAGCACATAAATTTTCCATAGATCATAATTTGTGCCATCAAATATAACCAAGTTATTGTGCGCTAATCCCCTAACCGACATCTTTACTCTCAAGGCGGTGAAGCCTAAGAATGAGAGACCTTGCTCGATACCAATTGAAAGGACACGGATGTCGCCTAGAGGGGGTGAATAGGCGATTTAAAACTTTTACGAGATGGGCTTAACAAATGCGGAATAAAACTAGCGTTTACTTTGTCAAGCCCAAAGCATATATACTATGGTTCACCTATGTGCACCAACAACTTATTCTAAGCAAGAGTTCACCTATGTGCACCAACAACTTATGCTAAGCAATACAAGCAAGTATGTGATAGCAAGATATATATAACTTCAAGCACGATGGCTATCACAAGGTAAGGTGCATAAGTAAAGAGCTCGGGTATAGAGATAACCGAGGCACGCGGGAGACGATGATTTATCCCGGAGTTCACACTCTTGCGAGTGCTAATCTCCGGTGGAGAGGTGCGGTTGCTTAGTGCTCCCGAACGCCACAAGAGGCTCACCTTGAGGTGTGGTTGCTCGATGCACACCAACGCCACAAAGGCCTCACCCCAAGATGCGGTACTCACACCACACACCGAACGCCACGAAGGCGCCTCACCTAAATCTCCGGTGACCCTCGCCACAAAGGCCTAGGTCACGGTTCCACTAAGGGATTTCCTTCGAGGCGGAAACCGGGCCTTACACAAAGATTGGGGCACACATCCACAACTTAATTGGAGGCTCCCAACAAATCGCCACAAAGGCCTAGAATCCGTCTAGGGTTCCAAGAACCCAAGAGTAACAACTTCCTTGCTTTCACCTCCACGAATCACCGTGGAGAACTCAAACCGATGCACCAAATGCAATGGCAAGAACACCACAAAGATGCTCAAGTCCTTCTCTCTCAAATTCCAACAAAGCTACAAAAGCTATTGGGGGAATAAGAGAGGAAGAACAAAGGAATTCACAAAGAACACCAAGATCAAGATCTAGAGAGTTCCACTCACAAAGAGATGGATTTGATTGGTAGAAATGTAGATCTAGATCTCTCTCTCTTTTCCCTCAAATGGGGGCAAGAATCATGGAGGGATTGAGAGATGGAGCAAGCTTCTCTAGTTCAACAATGGAGGGAGAGAGAGTGAGAGAAGCACAGCCCAAGGAGGAAGAAGGGGGTATTTATACCCCCAAGAAAATCGAGCCGTTTGGGCAAAAACAGGGCGGATATTCCGCCCAAGTTGGGGCCGGATTATCCGGGGGGATAATCCGGCCTCGTGGACAAAACCTGGACAAAATCCGGCCAAAAATCCGGCCCTATCCAGAGCTGCTTTTCTTCCGGTCCTTAGACGATTTCGGGGGCCGGATATTTCCGAAATATCCGGCCCGGATAATCGGCCCGGATATTTCCAAAATATCCGGCCTAAGAAAACTGCAGAAACACCAAAACTAAAACGGGCATAACTTTTGCATCCGGACTCCGATTTCGATGATCTTGGGCTCGTTGAAATCACAACAACGAGCTCTACAACAATATGCATAGAAACATCATAGTCCAGCAAAGGAGGATAGAAACAAATGATGAAAGGTTTGACCTATCTCAAAAAGACATACCCTGTAAAACCTCCAATCTTGAAAATGCAACAAGTTGCCCATGGAAAAACCATTCTCAATGAACTAGAGCTTGTCATGAGAATAAGCACAAGCTCTAAAACATCACATGGATAAGATCCAAATAAAACCAAGAAAGATGATGAACCAAACTCGAAAACGCAACAAGTGATCTATGCGAAATCCGTTTTCGATGAACTAGAGCTTGTCATGAGAATAAGCACAAGCTCTAAAACATCACATGGATAAGGTCCAAATAACAACCAAGAAAGATGATGCAAGGATGCAAAGATTTGAGCTCTCTCCGAACGATACGATCGAGTTACTCACTCGAGAGCCCTCTTGATAGTACGGCAACTAAACTATAAACCGGTCTCCAACTACACTATGAGACCGGTGAGAAACAAACCCTATCAAGAGCAAACCTTATACTTGCGCATTCCACTTGAGCTCGATGACGACGATCTTGACCTCAACAAGATGGAACGCCTTTCTTGCTTGTGCTTGCTTGACGAAGTCTTGTGGATTGCTCCCCCATAATCCACCATGGGAGAGCTTCTTCTTCGGCGCATCTTCACATATCCATGATCACCATATGGATGGCAAGACTCAAGCAAAGGATCTCTTCGAGATGGCTCATCTTGAACTTGCACTTCATTTCTTCATTCTTCATCATGTTGATGTCTTGAAGTAGCTTGAGGGCTCACTTCATCTTCATCTTCAAGACATACTTGACACTTGATATCCTTCATCAATTTCTTCTTATTGCAACCTTGAAGCCAACATATGGTTCAAGAATTGCCTATGGACAACTCCTACAAATATAACTCAATGCAAACATTAGTCCATAGGGATTGTCATTAATTACCAAAACCACACATGGGGGCTCCATGCACTTTCAGATGTGGCCTCAGACACAGACTCGGAGCCCGCTTCTCCGCCCACACCGGCTCGTGGGCCGGCCTATGATGCGGATCATGACTCCCCTGCACCATCTCCGTCTGCTGCTTCCTCGCCATCGCCAAGTCCTGCACCTGCCCCTGCACCTACACATCCTATGCGCACTCGGCTGCAGAACAATAAAGTGCGTCCGGTTCGCCTCTATGATGGGATCATCCGATATGACTCGTCCAAGCGTGCCTTTGCTGCTGAACCCACGTCTCATCATGACGCTTTGGCTATTCCTGTGTGGAAAACGGCTATGGATACGGAGTTTGATGCGCTTCGTCTCAACAATACCTGGCGTCTTGTGGAACTGCCCTGTGGACACCATATCATCGGCTGCAAGTGGGTTTTCAAGGTCAAGCACAAATCTGACGGCACCATTGATCGCTACAAAGCTCGTCTCGTCGCCAAGGGCTTCACTCAGCGTGCTGGTATTGACTACACTGACACGTTCTCCCCGGTGGTTAAACCCACGACAGTTCGCCTGATCTTGTCCATCGCCGTTTCTCGCGACTGGGCTCTTCGCCAAGTGGACGTCCAAAATGCCTTCCTCCACGGCGATATCCAGGAGGAGGTATACATGTCTCAACCACCAGGATATGTTGATCCAGATCGCCCTCACCATGTCTGTCGACTGCAGAAATCGCTTTACGGCCTCAAACAGGCGCCATGAGCGTGGTACTCCAAGCTAAGTGTCAAGCTTCAGTCCATGGGTTTCAGGCCATCCAAAGCAGATACCTCCTTGTTCATTTTCCTTAACCCACGAGTCACTATTTATATGTTGAGTTACGTGGATGATCTCTTCTTCGGTGGCTCGTGTCGACGTACTGTGGAAAATCTTCTGGAGCTAGTTCGTGTCTCCTTTGCTGTTAAGGATCTTGGATAACTTTCCTATTTTCTTGGATTAGAAGTGACAAAGATGTCTGATGGAATAGCACTAACTCAGACCAAGTATGCTACCGATCTGCTTCGGAAGGTGAATATGCAAAAATGCAAGGGTATTGCAACGCCCATGTCGTCATCGACAAGCTCGGCAAGAATGCCGGCACTATACTCACCGAAGCAGAGGCCTTCGTTTATAGGAGCACGGTGGGAGGTTTGCGGTATCTATGCTTGACACGGCCGGACATTTCTTTTGCGGTAAATAAGGCGTGTCGGTTCCTCTCTCTGCTCCTACGTATGTGCATTGGTCTGCAGTTAAAAGGGTGCTTAGATATGTGAAAGAAACTCTGAAGGTTGGACTCGGTATACGGCGTTCGCAGTCCACAGAGTTAAGTGTATATACGGATGCAGATTGGGCAGGGTGTCCCGATGATCGCCGATCAACTGGAGGATATGAAGTGTTCTATGGACCCAATCTGATATCGTGGAGCTCTCGGAAACAACCTACAGTCAGTCGTTCGAGTACTGAAGCGGAGTATAAAGCCATTGCAAATGGCACGGCAGAGGTATCATGGTTGCAGTCAGTTCTTCGAGAGCTAGGTGTGTTTCAGGCTCAAGCTCCAATTTTGTGGTGTGACAATCTCGGTGCAACTTTCCTCGCAGCAAATCCTGTGTTTCACGCTCGGATCAAACATATCGAAATTGATTTTCATTTTGTACGAGAAAAGGTGTCAGCTGGAGCACTGAAGGTGAGGTTCATCTCTACGCGTGACCAGATTGCTGATATATTCACAAAGGCCCTTGGCAAGGAGACGTTTGATGGAATGAAGTATGGATTGAATTTAGTTAGCCCTTGTTTGGATCGAGGGGGACTGTTAAACGGAGTAGGATGACACCTGAGCGGGTACGATCCTGTCACGTCAGGCTAACTAGACTTGCGGTAGAAGTTGTAATCCTAACCATATTGTAAACCCTAGATTGTATGTCTGTTATATATAAAGAGTATACGCCTGCCCTAGAGAGGTACGGCAATTCAATCCAATCTATACTTTTTACAATCAACACACATGTACAGTAACCTACAAATCTTGTATCTTCAAGCAAGCAAAGATTGCAATCAAAACAACTTAGACTCAACACACGAGTAGCACTAGTACTAAAGCACAAGTACATGACAAAACCAAATCCAGCCCATGGACATGAGACGGCGAATCACTGGATGGTTGTAACATACAAATTTGAATGTAGCAGAAGAGGGGGCAAGGGACCTTTTGTTGAGCGTCGTCGTGGTCAGGGTTAGGCAAGTCGCCCTCCCCTTGTGCGTGGTCCGTTGCAACTCCGGACAAGAGTTCGACATGGAGGAGGTCCTCTGTTGCTGCTTGTGCGCCCTGCCGTCGCCCACAACAGGTGCAGCTCCAACTGCTCCGGATGGAGCCGTCGGTGAGGTCCGCCACCGTGTGGAGGTCCCGGAGTTGTCGAGCCCACATATATGAAATGCTCATCCACCCCTCAGTCGGATCTAAGAGCATCTTGGCCGTTCGGGGGCCACCGCGTGGTGGCGCGTTTGGGGGTGCTCATTTCCAGCCGCGACCCCCAAATTAAGCGTAAAAGTTGTATGCGGCGTCCCTGATAGTGCCCCGTACCGGGGGTGGGCAAACCGGACAATATTTGAAGCACACTCGAATTGTAGCGTTCTCTGAGGCGCGCGACTGGGGAAGCGAGAGATGCTCTAATGTGCCCATATGTATACCGTCGTAGACCACTGCCGCACCAATTCGCTGCCGCCGGCCCTACGGGTAGCACATACTCATGTTGATTTGGTATATTTCCTTTGTACTCCCTTTTAATTTCCAAGGGGGGCAGTAGGGGGCATCATCAAAATTAATCGACACAACCACGTGCCACTAACCTACATCGCACCACACGTGTCGCCTCCGGAGTCCACATGGAGCAAACAATCAATCATACTCTAAGTACTACGCATATATATGTGTGCACCTTTGGACCACATTTTGCAAGTTTGTCTATGAAATTGCACGTAGAGCACACGTTTATGCACTTGTTGTTTTTTTTTTTATTTAGAGAAGTTTGTCCATTGTTGTTTCTCAAATCCTAGCCTCAGACATTTCCACGAGGCCCATCAGCGTCAGCCCAGGACGGCTCAATCTTGGGCTGTCCCGAGGCTTACCTTCCCGTCCCAGTTCGCCCGCTCACATCAGAGTCAACGTTTTTGCTTCCTGGGAGAACTCCGGATAGCGCAAAAGAGCAATACCGCCTCTCTCCCCGTTGCCCACACGAGATATTTCCACCACGCCCCGAACGAAAGGGCATATACCTATACCATCCCGGGCCGTCCCTCCTTTTTTTAGGGTTTCGCGCGCGCCTCACTCCCCCCCGTCCTCTGCTGCCCCCCGCGTCCGTTCGCTCAATAATAGGGTTAGGGTTGCGGCGAGCTCCCCTTCCCGGCGGCGGCGGCGGCGGCGGCGGCGGAGATGGGCGTCCCATCGTTCTACCGCTGGCTGGCGGAGAAGTACCCCATGCTGGTGGTGGACGTGGTGGAGGAGGAGCCCGTCGAGATCGAGGGCGTCCAGGTGCCCGTCGACACCTCCAGGCCCAACCCCAACGGCCTCGAGTACGACAACCTCTACCTCGACATGAACGGGATCATTCACCCCTGCTTCCACCCCGAGGACAGGGTACGTGCGCTCGCTCGCTCTCTCTATATCCCCGCTCAATCTCGAGATGTGACGATTTGATTGGGCTCGACGCCTAGGGGTAGGGGTGTTTGGGTGGGTGATGGTGTAGCTGCGTAGATGTACTATATTATTGTGCTTGGTTGATTGGTGTATGAGGGAGCTAGTGCGGAGAAGAGTTTTGGGTTCGAGAAGAAAAATTGGTTTTATTAAACGTTGGGGAACGACTTTTGTGATTAAAATCGAGCTTCTAAATTGTCCCCCAAACCATATTAAGATGCCTGCCTGGAGGATGTTGCAGCTCACCTATTCGAATTTGATGTTTTCCCCTAACCATATTCAGATGCCCGGAGGATGTTGCAGCTCAACTATTCAAATTCGATGTTTTCCCCTAACCATATTAAGATGCCCGGAGGATGCTGCAGCTCAACTATTCAAATCTGACGCTGCAGTTCTAATCGGCTCTTATGTTATCTCTCAAACCACGTTTTGCAACTTAATTTCTGGACTAGTGTGAATCTGCCAAGACCAGTCCAAGTTTAATTTACTTAGGAGGCCCTGCAGTTTGCAGATTCTGCGCTGCTTCTTTTATCAACGGTCTTACTGGAAGTGTTTTATTTCCCCTCAATAAGAACGTTTTACGTTTTGCTCAATTGCTATTAACTTCTGCGTTGACTCTGATTCTCTCCGCTATTGTATTTTCTGCCGCAGGCCTCGCCAACAACATTTGCCGAGGTCTTCCAGTGCATATTTGATTACATAGATCGGCTCTTTATCATGGTTCGCCCTCGCAAGCTTATGTACATGGCCATTGGTACGCATTTCGTCTCTGTTACGGAGGGAATCCTCTTGCTGTTCTTCTCCCTTTGCCTGTTGTAATGTTGCTTGAACTGATGGAGTTCACATGGTAGAAATTATGAGTGCTCACTATACCTTACTCTGTCGCTTGTTATGGTACTATCATGAATGAAGAACATCTCATCATAATGCAAATATGTATATGCTCACATGATACTCCTTCCAAAAACATAATGCATATAATCCGAAGCAAAATATTTTTAAGCTGGTTAAGTTTGTAGCAAAACAAATTAATATCAGTAGATACACCATCAATCTTGTTTTCGTACCATATTTATTTGACACTATAGATATCGATATTTAAAGTATGAACTTGGTCAAACTTGTAAAACTTTGACATGCTTTATAGTTTTGGGAAGGAGGGAGTAGTTTGTCCTGATGCTGACACTCTCATGGTACTCATAGTCTTCCTTTAGAATGAATAGGCCCATGTATGAACAATGGTGGCATAATTCATCTACTTGTTAAGCTTTCCTGTCATGCAGTTATGTTAAACACAATTTTCTCCATTTTGTATTATATCCTACAATGGTTTACAGATGGTGTGGCACCTCGCGCTAAGATGAACCAGCAGCGCTCGAGGCGATTCAGAGCTGCAAAAGATGCAGCTGACGCGGTGAGTGTTCTATTGGCCTCTTATACTCAGTATATAACTGTAGAGCTGTATCTATTGGTGTTATGTAGGTATTTGCAACCATCTGTGATTGCACTCACTGGTCACTGTTGCCATATCTCCAGGCTGCTGAAGAAGAAAAATTGCGTGAAGAGTTTGAGAGGGAAGGCAGAAAACTTCCTCCAAAAAATCAATCGCAAACCTGTGACTCTAATATTATTACTCCAGGGACAGAGTTTATGGCTGTTCTATCAGTTGCTTTGCAGTACTACATCCATCTCAGATTGAATTATGATCCTGGGTGGAAACAGATTAAAGTAAGCATGACATTTTGATAATTCGGCTTTCTACTGGGTGCCTGTTTGATGATTTGACTTGCTACTGGGCATTATCTTTTGTTAGCATGTTTTAGCCATGTTTCCTTATGGTTTAGAAATGTTTTAGGTTGGTACTGGGAAAGTATGTATAGACAATATATGTTCTGATTAAAATCTTCTGAAGGTTATTCTTTCTGATGCCAATGTTCCTGGTGAAGGGGAACACAAAGTTATGTCCTATATTCGTGGCCAAAGGAATCTCCCTGGATTTAACCCGAATACCAGACATTGTCTGTATGGCCTGGTAAGTTCTTTATGATTAATGCTTTATTTCTTGTTTGACACTATTTTATATGTTAGTTGTCTTGCTAATGTATAACTTATTCTCTTAAATACAGGATGCAGATCTTATCATGTTAGCTTTAGCAACACATGAAGTACACTTCTCCATACTGAGAGAGGTTCTCATCCTTTCTCAAATGCTTCAAATTTACACTTCATTGCCTTGTGCTAAGAAAAAGTGAAGTTGTTTATATATTTTCCTGTTTTCTGCGTTGCTTTTTTTCTACCTTGTGAAATTTATGACTTGTAACTTTCTTTCAGAGTATTTTTTTTCTTGATCATCTTGTTTGACTTTATGGCATGAAAGCTTATTTGCATGCACTTTGTGTTTGCAGGTGGTTTTTACACCTGGACAGCAGGATAAATGCTTCATATGTGGCCAAGTTGGACATCTAGCGGCAAAATGTGAAGGAAAGGCAAAACGGAAAGCTGGGGAGTATGATGAGAAGGGTGATGAAATTGTACCAAAGAAACCTTACCAGGTAATGATGATCAGTTTCTATTGGTGCAACTTGTATCCAAGATTTTTTCAGTGGTATCTTACCTCACTTTTGTGTCTTCACAGTTCTTGAATATATGGACCCTACGGGAATACATAGAATACGAGTTCAAAATGCCAAATCCACCTTTTGAGATCGATCTTGAACGTATCATTGATGATTTCATCTTCATGTGCTTTTTTGTTGGCAATGATTTTCTTCCACACATGCCAACACTAGAGATCCGTGAGGTTTGTTTCCTATTTTGTAGTTCAATCTTAGTATGAAGCTAGCAGCTAACAAGTTATGTAGTGTTACTAGTTACTAGAGTGGAGCTGTGTTTTATTCTTAAAAAGTTCGACAAGTTTCCGTTTTCTGCTTGTAGATCACTCTATTAAATTGTTGTCACAGTGTTAACTTTCTTATTTGTCTGTAGGGAGCTATTAATTTGCTAATGGCTGTATACAAGAAGGAATTTCCTTCAATGGGTGGCTATTTAACTGATGCTTGCACGGTATTTAAATTTTATTTGTACAGGAGCTGATCCATGTGGTTTCGTCTTCAGATATTTACTTGATTTCAGATGACATATGGTTATTTCAGCAATAACATGGTTCTTTCTTTATTGTTGTAGCCGGATCTGAATAGAGTTGAACACTTCATTCAGGCAGTTGGTGCGTTCGAGGATAGAATATTTCAGAAAAGAACTCAAATTCACAAGGTAACAATGATGGCCAGCTTGATTTTACTCTAACTTCAGTTATACCTGGCATATGTAATTGCGAAGAGGATTATGCCAATATGACATTTCTTCTCTGGGTGATCTTGCATGTTTTCTCATGTTGGTAACCTCTTTCTACAATTGTGTTCCTCGTTTTTTCCCCATTTACTTTTATTGTTTGATATCTGCTTCTGTAGTTTAGTGTTTATTTTTTATTTAAGCTCGAATGTTTTGAGGTGCTCTTCATGCGTTGTGAATATTATGAACTCTATGAAATTTTACGGAATAAGAAAAATATGTTCCCATTTAGTGGTGTTCTATCCATATTTAGCATTGTAATTGAATATACTATCATGAAATTTGCATTTAGTGTAACTGTGTAAAGCTCATGGAACTAGACAATACAAGTCTGGAACTCTTGAATGCAAATGTTTCTTGACCTACTTCTATACATTTGATGATCTAGTGTTGGAAATGTTAGAAAGAGTAGTTGGATTTTTCACTCAAAGTTCACATTTACAATTATTCTGTCCTGTGTAGCGTCAAGCGGAAAGAGCAAAACGTGATAAGGCCCAAGCAAAGCGAGGTGATGATCTGGATCCCCATGTCAGGAGTGATCTTATTGTGCCTGTTGCACGTTTCCAAGGGTCTCGCCTTGCCTCTGGGTCTGTAGCTGCACCCTACGAACAGAATGGCTCTCGTAAAGATAGTACCGAAAAGGGCAGCCGAGATAAGAAAGCACGTGTTTCAACATCAGGTTCCAGCCTTTCTGCTGCTGTTGTTGAAGCTGAAATTGGCCTTGAAGCACAGGTACTTCATTTGATCTTGTCTGGGAAGATTTTGTATTTGTTCAAAGATATTTTTATGGTTTCATCTGAACCTTGCTGTAACTTCCACAGGAACGTGAGAACAAAGAAGATTTGAAGTCGATGCTAAAAGATGCACTTCGTGAGAAATCAGATCTTCTTAATTCTGAAAATCAAGAGGAGGACAATGTATGTCATATATCTTTGGTTATCTGTGTGCAAATCTTGTGCTGTTGCTGTATTGGTTCTCTGTGGTTGTAAGTTCAACAGTGCTCTGGCATATTCTAATGTTGGATTTGTTGAACCACTGGTCACTGTATGCCATTGCTCATCGGCTTAATATTCCTTCCTTTAGTGATAAGATAAGATAAAACTACATTCCTGGTAGAGTAATGATTATACAAGTTAAATATTTCTTAGAGATAAGATAGGATTAAATTACATTCCTTTTAGAGTATGATTATATAAGTTAATAATCACTAGTTGCATTAGGGGCTATGTAAGTTGTCCCTTGAAAGGGAATGCCACACTTAACACATTGTCCTTAAGCAATGGAATAATTAATATGTTCCAAGTTCTCAGGATCTTGTTCTTCAGGTGGATAGATAAGGGCGACTGCCCTATCCTTTGTCTTCAGACGTTTACTCACCACTTCATGTGACACCAAGTCATTGAATATATTTGAATCTATAGGTTTATTGAAAGCACATTTTATATTTTGGATCTTAAATATAAGTGCTCAGGGATTAGGCCCTTTCTGGGGCGGGTGCCCTTTTAGTGTTGCAAGTTACGGAAGATATTTGGGACTAGAGGAATTGAATATAAACTTCCATTTTGGACCTAATGAAGCTCTATTTTTTCTGTATAGTTTATTGGTTAAAAAATGTAAGTGATAACCTTGTTTGTTAATATTCAGGTAAAGCTTGGAGAACCTGGATGGAGGGAAAGGTACTACGAAAATAAGTTTGGGGCAAGAACACCTGAGCAGATTGAAGAAATACGTACAGATGTTGTAAGTATCTTGGAACTGCCTATTAATTTACCATATTCATGATTAATTAGTGACACCATGACTGTTGCCATTATTGCTTTATTCGTGGCAACTTTGATAAAAAATGTTACATGATCATTTTCCCCCAATTGTGTTATTTTCTCGTATGATGTGCTTTATGCTCCTTTAGGTTCTCAAATATACTGAAGGTTTGTGTTGGGTAATGCACTACTATTACGAAGGTGTCTGCTCATGGACATGGTAAGCTTGTTGTAATTGGCCAAATATATGATGTTACACAGTTCTATTTGTAGCACAATTGTTGATAATCCTTGTATCATTCTCCATCCAGCCCACCAATACCTGTTTATTTCTAATTGCTCCTTATGATATGTAGGTTTTACCCTTACCACTATGCCCCTTTTGCTTCGGATTTAAAAGGACTAGGCCAGCTTGATATAACTTTCGAACTCGGGTCACCTTTCAAACCATTTGATCAGCTTATGGGAGTTTTTCCAGCAGCGAGGTGAATAGATATTGCATTTCTTCGATCTTATTCCTTAATGCGATGGATTATTTGATAAGTTTTTAAATGATATTTCAGCTCGCATGCACTCCCTCTACAGTATCGGCAATTGATGAGTGATCCAAGTTCGCCTATAATTGATTTCTATCCGATTGGTATGCTGATTTTACAATCATGGATTCATCAGATTCTCCTATAACCTTACGCCAATTATAATCTGTCTTCACCTTGTACTCTGCAGATTTTGAGGTCGATATGAATGGAAAACGGTTTTCTTGGCAGGTATGTTGATCTTCGTGAGCATAATTTGTATATCAGATGTCTGCCATATTTAAAGAAAATCCGTACTTCACAGGGGATAGCGAAACTGCCCTTTATTGATGAAGCTAGGTTGCTGGCTGAGATTAAAAAAGTTGAACATACTTTGACGGTATGAAACAGTTTCTGATGTGTGTATTATGTTTATGATATGGAGGAGACGACCTTGTTCTATGTTAACCATTTTCCTCATCATTTGTGTAGCCTGAAGAAGCAAGGCGAAACAGTACAATGTACAATATGCTTTTTGTGAATGGGTCCCATCCGATTTCGCCCTATATCTACTCTCTCAGCAGTAAATTTGGACATCTATCTGATAATGAGCGAAATGAAATTAAAGAACAGCTCGATCCTTCTGCTAGGTAGCTCGCCCTACAAGGATTCTTGATTGTTTGTAGATTCGTTCTTTTGTTTGCTTAAGTGTACAGTTATATTAGCACTTATTGGCCTTCTACATGATATACTGAACACGCTGTTTGTTCAGGCCTTTGGGTAAAGTGAAAACATGAGTAGACTGCCATATTCTTATATAACAAAAACGTGCCCTTTATATGGGCTGTTCTTGCTTATGTTGTGCAGCGGAGGAATGAATGGTTACATCTCACTTTGTGGTGGGGATCCAAGCCCGCCTGTCTTCAGGTCTCCTGTGGATGGACTAGAAGATATTATGGACAATCAAGTGATGTAAGTTCATTCTTTTTCTGTATTATTAGTTAATATAGTGGCACTTCCGTTCAAAATTATGACATTTGCCTTCGCTAGATCTACAATTTACAAGCTTCCAGATCCTCACAAGCACATAGCACGCCCACCTGTTGGTGTTATCATACCCAAGAAGGTACAGTACAGTATGATTTTGTTGTAGCAGCAACACTAGTATATCATTCCACCTGGGGATGCGCTTATGGCTAACAGGCTTATTGTTTAATCTACTCTGAAGATTGTCGAAGCTGGTGATCTGAAACCACCACCTGTTCTGTGGCATGAAGACAGTGGCAGGAGGGCTTATGATAATAATAATAGAAGGCATTCTGATTACAGTAGCAGGTAGTATGAGCTCTTCGCCTTAATTTGTGAATCGTTGCTTCCACATTGCAAATCCTTACCTACTTGTGAAATGGCTCAGGCCAAACCCTGCAGGAGCGATACATGGCCGCCAACTTGGGGAAGCTGCCCACCGACTAGTTGTGAACAGCTTGAATGTTCGCGGCGGTGGGCAGTATGCTCCGGCTAGGCCGTATCAAACTATAATGAATGGTATGCATTATCCAAACGGAATGCCACCAAGGATGGAGCAGCCTGCTGGACGTCCTGGTTGGCATGTTCCTAGCGATATACCAAATGGTCATGGACCACCTTATGCACCGCCATCAGGTCATCAGTATACAAGAGATAATCGCGGAAGACACCAATCTTATGCAAGAGATAGCCACAATGATTCGAGAGGAGTGGGTCGGCATCAATCTGGACACCATCAGAGTAGTAGCCACTCATACTCATCACATCCCGCTCCTCCATCATCGGGTTTTGGACGTTATGGGCAACCCCCATCTCACACTGGGGGGTATAGTGCTGCCTACCAGCCTGCACCATATGCAGGGGCCCAGCAGTGGCAGCAGCAACAACCTCATAGTTCCTATTCAGGGGGTGGGGCACCTCCTGCAAGGCCTAATTCACGACCACATCAATCACAAAACCGCTACGGCACCTTAGATAGGACTTCAAACAGGAGACCACCAGGTCAGGGCCGCTACTAGGCCCGTGTCCTCTTTGGTTCTAGCCCTGGTTTTGCTGTTACTACTTACTAGAACTTACTTGGCTTACATCAGGTATAGGAATAGACACATCATTTGCAAAGTCTGGTGATCTTGAAGCTTCTTGGTTTTGGCATAAAAGGTACCCATGGGGAAATGTTGTAACTACAGTTATTGCCAGACCACCAGAAAGTTGATTAGACAACATATTTGCAAAATCTGGTGATCATCAAGTTTCTTGGCCGTGGCAGCGAAAATTCCAAGGGACAAGTGTTGTATACTAGCAATTGTTGTCTTATTTCTGTTCTTTCATTTGTAGCCGTTTAAGCAGAACATTATATATAAGTTCCCAGTGCGATTGGGAAGATGTCCAACAAGTTTTGTATTGTAGAGATAATGTATGTATCTGGATTCATTCAATTTTGATGATGGATAATTAGATCGTACACAAGTTCTTTCTTTGTGTGATTTTTCACTTGTAAACTGGTACTTTAGACAAGTTCAAATACGTGTCATTATGCTATGTTATAATGATTGTGCCATCTGCCATAATGTACTGTACTCCAGAACTTGCAGTTTCATTGGTTTATCCTCCCAGCCACCAGAAAGAGGAGTTGTGCTGTGTAATCACGGGGCAGCAGGGCAGATCGCACGAATCAGGGATCAATTACAAGCTAATTTAAAACAGATCTGTATAGATGATGAGATGCAATTTTATTTTAGAGGGTGGCAATACCGGTAGAAAGTGAGAGTTACTTCTCTCGAGTTCTATTGGCTTTCAGTTTTGGAGGCATTGAAGGGGATTGGGGGTGGATTAAGTCACAAAATCCCTTTAAATCCACTCCAATCCTCTTGTTACAGCCGTCCTTGCTTATGCTATAATTTTATATAAACAAAATGTTGATAGAGAAATTTTAGTTTAAGTTTTTTGTACTTCAGAAAGAGATAAAATTTGGGCTGTTTATATGGAACGTAACAAAGCATCTGGCTCATATGACTTCCCTATAGAATATTTGGCCTTTTGATATGTCATGATCTACTCATGACCTTTAAGGAGTGGTGATATATCAGATCCGTCTCAAATTAATTATGTCACCGAAGGGACTAGGAGCTAATAAAATGGAGACGTATATACCGATTTGTTTGGTGAGTGTTCTTTTCAAACTTCTAATTTGGTACTACTTAATAATTTATTTTAAAATGCATATATTATATATTTTGAATTTTGAAATGTTAAAAAAATCCAAACGAAAAATTCATGTGTGCATCTTCACATGCTACATGATACAAAGTCTTTCCATGAAAAATAGACGTATCATTTGGGCTGTATAAAAAGAAAAAAATTGTTGATAAAAATAAAGCTTTTTGTGAGACATGTTTTGTCTTTTTTTGTCGACCACAATTTTTTTTTGGCCTTTCGGGAAACTATACGAACACATATAGATTGTCGAGATGTACATGTGAATTCTTTATTATAATTTTTTGGCAATTAAAATTATTTTTTGAGTGGCGAAAGCTTATGCACATGGGAGTCGAATTGAATTTCTCATGTAAAGTAGGAGAATCTTTGTATTTAATCTGCATTTATCAAAGGCAGATACATTTTAGATACTTTATTCGATCCAAACTAACTGTCTCTACTTTATCTAGATACGGATGTATCTAGTCAACAAACTCATTTTGTTATATTCATATATATGTAAAGTGGAGTCAGTTAATTTGAATCGGAGGGAGCAATATTAGTGTTTGTTATGCATAGTTAAATAAGATATGGAATTTCAGTTAAAGCTGACTTTGAAAAATGCAGATGATAGGATGAACCGATCCTTATATTTAATCTTCTACAAATGAAGGGGTTGCGCGCTAAGTTTGTAGATTGGATTTTGCGTATAGTTACTGAGGGAAGTGTGAGCATTATGGTTAACGACTAACTCAATTTTTTTTTTGTGCAAACAATAGATGAGGTGGACCAAACAAATCGTTGGAATGGAATATTTTTTGAGGTGGATAGGCTCTATGTTTAGAGAAATATGTTAGTGGAATGATCTACTTAGTTTTACTATATAATACCCCACGTGTCGCGGCGGAATCTATGATACGAAGTTAAAACTGATCATAGAGTGAAATAAAGCACATAGAAAAAAAAATTATTCAACAAATACAAAGTGGAACCTAGGATGATTTAACAAATAACCCAAGGGTCGCGTATACATCTAGAATACACTCTCATGGTGTACAAACAAAAGGATGTCAAAAAAGTATGGTACAACAAACGGGTATATTGTATGTACACCAAAAAAATAAATGGTTGGGCATAACATAAATTATGATTAATACTTTGTATCTTCAAAGTGAACAAAAACCGTTCAGATTTTATAGCAAAGGAAGGTCCACTGCCCGAGCCAGAACACTTGATTGGATGGAAGCAAGTCATATATCGTTATCAGGTCGGCGATTTCTGCATTTCAAGGAAGATAAACAATGGTTTCACTTCAAGCATTGATTGAAGGAGAGAAAAGCATGAACATATGTTTGATCATCTACTGACCATATTATGAAAAATGAAACTTAAAATGATTCTTAGATGATGTTGTATAAGCAACCTAAAGGTATTCTATTTGCTTCGGTTGCTTATCTGGCGACCAATTGAACATAAACATTATTTGTTATTTAGGTCATGTCCCTTCTAATCTGCAAGGGAGAAGAAAATGTAGTCTTTTGTAAGTGTATAAAGGTGCACAATGTGTTTATGTTTCCTCTTTTCCTGCACAATCAGGTACACAATAGAAGATCAATGATATCTCAGTAAGATAGCAGATACAAAAAAGAAGAGAAAGATAAAAAGAGAAGAACAATCATATGCCAAAATGAGAATATTTACCTAAGATCTGAAAATACAAACCTTAGGTGGGCAGACGTTTCAATATCTGGTAAACCTGAACATACCAAACGATGAGAAGTACGAATTTCTTGTTCCTTTATATAAAGTTCATTTACTCTTCACCTGAACCGAACACTAGCAGATAATTTAAAATCAAGTCAAACGCCCTAAAAAAATCAAAAGCTTGTAAGCAAGATAAATAGGCTGAATCTTTTGTGTTGTACAAATGGTGCGTGACAATGTATTTGGGGTATTTTTTTTTGTCTATATCACCTGGGCATCTATATTCTCTGTAGCTAGCTAGGAACAAACATGTTACACAGATGAATATTTGTATATGCATACTTTCTGAATAATATTTTGTACATTTAGCAGCTGCAACTGAAGTGCTCTTTTCTGAACAACATTTGGATACCTCGAGCTGCAGCGGATAGAAGCACAATGATTATCTTCAACAGTGTGATAGGAGCATGCGGAAGATGAGAAACAAGAGACCAGCGGTGGGCGGTGTTGGCGTGAACCGGACGTCAATGGAGTGAAGTGCGGTTGGAGCAGACACGGGCGAGATAGAAGACAAAATTGTTGGTAGATAGCATGTTGATCTGGGCCTTTAGTCGTATATTAGTTAAGTGCATCTGCTTTGAAGTAGAGTGGCAATTGTGTTATGAAGTATATATATGGCATTTTCTTTCACGAAACGCTACCAATTTGTTATTGAGTTGCACCTGTCTTTTGAAGTGGATATATATGAATATTTGTTAAGCTACAGAAGATGAACATTGTTATATTGATATTTTTTCTTTTACATGTGTACATAGTTTGGAGTTGCAGGGTTTCGAGTACATTGAGATGTCATAGTGATGCAACGGAAATGTTAATTCAAGGCAAGAAAACATAAAGATGCTAAGGTCGATCTGGACGCTAAGGTCGATCTGGCCACAACGTAGCCTCCCATTCCTGAGGATCAAGCCCATGCATGGATCTGAGCGATAGGAGGCAACGTTTAGTGATCCGGAAGCCAACAATCCCTCCGTAATTAAATATCTTTTCATGGAGTACCTATTGAATGGGGCATGCCTCATTACGCTGCTTACTGTTTCGTTCGAGGTGTCGTGTCACTGAACAAAATCTCATTGACTATCCCTTATAAAAAATAATATTTTTATTCAATACGTATTAAATGGGACATGTCTTAGTTTTACGATGTGTTTTGTTTCATCCAAGGAGTCCAGCTGCCATGTCACCGATCCGTGACCCCAGAAAAATCTCAGCCGTCCCACTCCATCATGCAACTAGAGGAGAGAACCGAACTGAATCCTTCCCGCTCTTAGCTAATTTTACCTCAAAAACTTCAAACATGCCCTGGCTAGCTCTATAAGTAGAAGGCCATTATCACGGACTGCCTGCGGATTGCGCGTGTGACTATGACTTAGACTTTGACTCTTGCTTGAAGAGGAGAGGAGAGGATAGCAAGCGCCATGGCAGGCCACACGAAGATCTCCGGCCAACCGGCGGCGAGCCCATCTCCGGCCAACACTTGATGCAAGGTTCGATTCATCTTGTCTATATATCGGTGCTAAGGATCCTTCTTCTTCTACCTGTGTTTTTCTGTTCTGAAGTTCATCGTCCTCCTGGCTCTGATTTTTTTGAAGGGGACATCATCTAGTGCTGTACAGTACAGTCTAGCGCGGCTCTCCCTTCGGGACTATATATATTGTTGTTTGTGTATGCGGTGGCGGTGCTACAACATTTGGTACTATCTCACAGAGAGTGCATCAACAGGTAAAATACAATTTTATAGGGTGGATATGCGGTGAAAGAACCCATTTTACGAAAGTGTTTTTCTAACAGGGGTACCGTGCATTCATGCAACTAGAGCATCAGTTTCAAGAGAGTCAACATAAAAAACCTGCAACAGAGACAAAAATATATGTAAAAATTAATTAAATACATCCAACATACACTTGGTTTGTCAACAACATGTAAAAATTGAGCAAAAAACCACTACTGCCAAACACAAATGAGGGCATGCTATGTATATCAACAAGAGAGGGCAATTGGAAGAACTACAGAAACATACCATAAGATATGGCATGCAAGCCTATTTGTCGCTAATCACACCTACATGCATTTGTAATCACCTCCTTTTCATCACACCAAAATCGTACATATTTCATCACACATGAGTTAATTCAGATAACATAGCTACTTACCACAATCGTCTGTTTTCTCGATCAATAATATTGTGTTATCGAACTACTTAGTTGATATTACATGTAGCCACATGTTAATATCTAGATTACCTATAACTTGTCTTAATCGTGTGTGCCCGGTGGCTAGAACCTAAGTAGTAGCCTATGATTTTAGTAGTGAAGCCGGGATCCGTTGAAATTGAAATAATAATAGGTATCTTAAACAGACTACAAAGCTTATACTCCTTCCATTTATAAAAAATACTCAAGATTTGCGGAAGTCCATTTTGGCTCATAGGTGTAGATGCACCTATTACTGAAAAAACATATTTCAAAATGTCTAAAAGTTTTGAAAATAAATTCGGGGTGTACTTTCACATATTCTATACCTGCACATAAAGTGTCGCGAAAAAATATTATTTTCTATGGCCTGTGCAAAAAAGAGAATTTCTGGTGCTTCAAAAATGTTTTTTACGAGACATTTATTTGTCTTTTACGAGACATTTATTTGTCTTTTTTACATAGGCAACATAAACTTTTTTCCCGCAAAACTTTCATGAGGCAACATAGGATGTTCGGATGCACGACGAGGAATTTTATTCGATTTTTTAACATTTTGAAATAAATTTAAATTTTACTTTTCCTAATAGGTGTATCTACACCTACGGGGCAAAACGCCTTATCCCAAGATTTGTCCTTAAATAAACTTGCAATATCCCTTTATGGATAGAGCAAGTTCCTTTTTCATTTCTATGGCAAAAGGAGATAGACTTTACCGTATATTCTTTTTCATAAAAAAATTGAACCACTATTATCTAGTCTCTCTGTCTAAAAATAGACGTCTCAGCTATTTCTAAATATGAATGTATCTATACCTAAAAAATCAGTTAGATATCTCTAGAAAATGCATTTAGATACGTCTGTATCTAGATAAAAATGAAATACTACCTATTTTTAAAATTTTAAAGTGGAGGTAGTTCTATTATTTTTGACACGAACGGCATCTCGGCTCTCTGCGTCCGACTCTGACGGAAGCAACCGACTGGACGGCCGCTCTCCGGTGTAAACCCTCGGTCGCACCGCCGCGCGCAGAACCCCACCGTCCATGGCGCCGGCGGGGGAGGCGACGGAGGAGGAGGCCTGGGCGCAGGTGGACATGAGCGCCATGAGGAGGAGTTTGTTGAGCCTCATCCACCGCTACTACCTGGAGGCCATCTCGCGGCTGCCGGCGGCCGACCTCCGGGCCACCCTCGCGCGCGGTCTCCTCGTCGCGGGCCACTGCTACGGGCCCCTCCACCCCGTCCACAACATCCTCCTCAGCTCCATCTGGTACGCCGCCGCCTTCCCCCTCCGCGACGCCGACCAGATCGATGCCCACATGATCAGCAACGACGGCGTCGTCCGCGCGTGCCACCGCTCTCTCGACGGGCTGGTGGCTTCCCTCCGCCTCTTCTGTCCCCACCTCTCCACCGGCGACGCGCTGTGGAACCTAATGTCCGCCGACGCCGATCTGTCCGCCGCCGTCGCCCTGGCGGACCGGACCAGCAGATCCAGCGCACAGAGAGCGATGGGGTCTCAGGCCCATGGCACCTTCCAGGCGGCCGCCCAGGCCGCACGCCACCCCAACCCGGCCGCCTTTGGGCTGTTCTCATCGTCGGTGCTGCCCACTGTAAAACGAGACATTGTCCTGTTTCTGCGCTCGACACACATGCTTTCACCTATGGACATCGAGCGCCTTAACAAATCACTAGTTCTTGACTTGCCAAACGATCTTCTGCAGCCTCACTTAATGGTCAGCCCAGGAGTTCTTGATGTAATCGCATCCCACAGGAAACTGTTCAAGGACACACAAGAGATAGTGCTCAAAGTCGTGACAGTGGCATTGCGCAAGTACGCACTACAATCCGGGGAACAGTTTGTTCTTCATTCAGTGTGTGGTGTGAATCTGCTGAAGAAAGAGAGAATGGATAACTGCTACCACATCAATTTCTTTGCGCATCGTCAGGAATCTGGTTCTGTGTTAGGTGCCCCTCGCCTCTTCTTCACGGAGGCACTTGTTCCAGCTTTGGATGACAGCAGTATCCGCTTGTGTGTGGTAGTTGATCCGTTAAGAGAAATAGGTATTTTCTCAATTCCAGTTTTCGACATCAAAATTTCCATGGCTTAAATACATACATGGTCTGTTTGGCTTAGTAGCCACCATGCACTACAAACAGCTGGAGATCGTGGAAATCCTCCCTACTATGAGCATTCTAAGCAGATTCTTTTTCTGTGCTTGTTACACTGCTTATGTGTTCATGATAAGTTTTAACTGCTTTGATTGTAGTTATGCAGTGACGACTTCTAGCATTACTTAAATACAATTTCTTGTTGTTATGTGCTTATTAACACTGTTACTTAAAATAAGTCCTGCTTATTCCACTATCTACAAAGGCACTTTCTGGGAATTGCCTCATTCTGCACATCCAGAATATGCCCTTTTTTTTCGGGAATATCTGATTATGTTGTTTGCTTGGTGTGATTTTTTCTTATTATGTGTGTTTGAAATACTGACCTTATTTTGTAGATTTTTTAGCAAGGTTTGTTGAGCAATCTTTACTCACCTTATTTTGCAATGCTGCCTTTTGTAAATATAGGGAGTTGCTTTGCTTGTGAGACTAACAAAAAGAAGATTGTGCACCCCACCTATGATGAATACCTTGGTGGCCGGGACTTCCAAGTGGATGATGTTGACAATGATGGTGATTTTCCAAATCCATTGGATGTCGACTACATCTTTTTTGATGCTGAGAGAGACAGTGTTTTTGCAAAACACTTGGATGATATAGCTACTTGTGACAAGGGTGGTTCTACAGATGTTTTGGGGACTGCAAGGCCATACTATGATGTTGATTTTGGTATCCTGACAGGAAGGTTTGATGATGTAAGTCTGTAGGAAAATAAGCTATACATTAGGCCATTAGGGAGCAGAGCTAAGGCGATGACAAGACTACATCTCGGTTGTCATTTGAATGATAGCACAACTCCGCCATTCTCCAAAAATTACTGTAGATGTTATGCGTATCATGTTAACCTGTTGTGTTGCAGAAGTGCTTCATTCATATTCTACTGGGCTATCTATACCCACTTTATGATCGAAGAACATGCTGTGAGCCTTTTCTTATAGAGATGCTCTGTCTTTGGAATTATGCTTTTAATATATCTTTACCCTTGTTGCCTGTGGATTTTTGTTAATCACCCATGCTAAGCTGATAATTACGTCATGTAGTTCTGATACACATCTGGTAGTTTGCATTCCGCATTCTTCCAGGTGCTACAATACGAGTAGAAGTATATTGTAACTAGCAGATTCCTGGTAACCATGTTGATTTGGGAGGTGCTTAAGCTGTAAAGCTGTATTCTCTAGTTTTTAGTGCGTTCCTTGTAACCACACTGTTGTGGGAGGTGATTAAGCTGTATTCTCTAGTTTCTAGTGGATTCCTTGCAAAACTGTGGATCGTACCGAATCAATTTCATGGTGTGGCCAAGGGATCCTTCTTTCTGGAGAAGCTCCTGTGTTTTTCTTTGCTGAAGCTCGTGGTCTGCCTGGTTCTGACTTCTGTGAAGAGTCGATTACCTTGCAGCCATCACCAAGTGAATCTGGTATGCTCTTGACCTCCAACCGCTTTGCACTTTTCAGTACTAAAATCAAGTGCTATTCATGAATCTGATCATCTCACGGTTGAGTTCATAGGAGAATTCAGGCCATGGTTGAGTCAATCGCTCTCTGGAATTCCATGCGGAATATGCCGTTGCTTACGGTGGAAGAGGATTCATTCTCTTGAGTCTTGGCGACTTGCTGCAAGTAGGGAATATTCGGCTGCTTCTGCCTATATGGCTGTCTACAAGAGTGGTTCCACGGATGTTTCGGGGTCTGCAAGGGCATATTCTGATGTTGATTTTCATGTCTAACAGGAAGTTGTAATGATGCAAGTCTGTAGGAAAACAAGCTATAGCAAGGGCTGCACAGTTAAGACGATGACAAGACCTACTTCTCGGTTGTGTTATACTACCTGTGTCCCACAACTGCGCCCGTTCTCAACAAGTACCATATATCTTACGCGTATCCTGTTAACCTGCTGTTGTATTCCGTTCATGTTATACTGGGCTATCTACCCACTGTGTAGAAGTGATAGTGCAATTAGTTTTGCTCCTATTGATAGAATTTAGTTAGACCATTCCAGGTAATGTTCGTGAATTGTACTCAACAATGTAAACGATGTTAGTGAATTGTTTGGCTGCTGGAGCGCTTTGTTGTGTCGTGTTGCGTTGTGGTATTTTTTGTTGTGTTGTGTGGCCTTGTGTAGAACATGACTCATTTATAATTTTCAAGTGAGATAGCCCAGTAGAAGCCGCCGAATATAAGAAATTTAAATGACTTGTTTATAATTTTCAAGTGAGAGTCTAAAAAGTTATATTCTCTTAGGGCACATGCTGTGCACATAAAACATGATAATTAGAAATTTTGTAACAAGCTGCGACCAACAGAATCGCCAATAATTCCTTATTATGAAGTGACCAAAGTGATCATGCCAAATCTCCAATTTAGCAAGATTCAAAATTTTATCCGTGTACTTCCTCCGTATGGTAATATAAGACGCTTAAGTAAGCTAAACTAGCTAGCTAAAACATCGCTCATTCATTCATAAATAGAGGGAGTACATCACATGTCTCAGGAAAATTATATAATGGTCAACAGACCACATGAAGTAGAAGTAGTGTAACTATAGGCTAATGACATTTGTTTGTGGAAAGAAAATGAGATCACACGATGAAGATTATAAGAACATTCTACGTATAATTTTGGTTGTGTATTGAAGCGAGCTTAAAACTTATCCCACTGAAATTGCATGAAGTTATAATGAATTTCTGGTATAACCCAACCAAATGCTTGGGAGTTGGGAATTCTAGATACGGCGACTAATACAAACGTCTTTGACAAACTAGGTAGTTGTCTTTGTGATTATTTTTCTATTTGTCTATTCCTTTGTAAGAGATACATTTTGTTTCTATCTGCCATTTTCCTTTATTTTAAATTAAATTCCATGTGTTTTTTTGGTAATATTGATTTTCTTAGTCTTTTGAGTACTAGTATCAATTTTAGGTACCGGTATATATAGCGCCCCTTGTGTCTATCTCATCATATTGTTTAGCTTGAAATAAAGACAATATTTCTGTTGTATTGCCGCAAGGAGGGATGTAAAGTACACTATGAGCATTTCAATTAGATCTGTATCTAAAAACAATCTCGACTCGGAAGTTAATGTTATAGACAACACAATTGATTCGAAGTACTCATAAACAAAAGACGAACAAGTGACATTTTACTTTTTTTTAGATTAACTTGCTGCGCTTTATTAGAAACTGGCAGAATCAAAAGCCAAACAGTCTACAATAGACCATGGTGGCAAGGTTTGACACAACTTATTAACGCAACCTATTTTAGCTAAACAATGCTCTACTTCAGCTTCAGCGAAATCCTGGAGCATCAGCTTAACCTCTTCCACGAGTGGCCCATCAAGAGATCGGTCCTTCCCCCGCAATGCAGTTTTGACACCACAGCAGCCTTGTCCAAGCCCAACCCCTTTGCCACTTCCAAACGGCGATTTGCACAAAAATAACCCAAAAGTGAAAGAAAAGCACAGACTGATCCTCCAGCGAAACTATTTCACTCATCTAACCCTTTTGTGTGGCGCCCCTCCCATGGGCGCCACACATGCCCATGTGGCGCCCGTACTGCCGGCGCCACAAACTCGTCCGACGTGGCCCGTCGACGCTGAGCTGGTGAGCCGATCCGACGTGGCAGGCCGTGTGGCGCCGCTCTCGCCGGCGCAACACTTTCACCCGTGGCAAGGGCGCCACACGTCCACTTAAGTTTGGCCGCGCCAGCCCGCCCAGCCCGACCCATCTTCTTTCTCCTCCCTCTGTTCTTCTTCACTCACAGGAGGCGGCCGGTTCTATCTCTCCCCCTTCCCCCCCACCAAATCCACCACCAAATCATCAGATCTGTCCGTGGAGATCGTTCCCAACTCGTTCCTTGAGGTAATCCCCTCCGTTCCCCTTCTTTTCATCCATTGATTTTGTGTTTTTGGTTGAATCTACATGTGAAACCCTAGATGTGGATTTGGTTGATTTGAGGGTGGAGATGGATTTGGTTGGATGTTAGGGTTGTTCAAGTAGGAGAAATGGTAGTATGCTAGTTTGTATGGGTACATTATATTGATTATGGTAACTAATGAACACATGTGTGTATGTGTTGTTCCCATTATGCTAGGGGGATGGAAAGAATTGTTCATGTTCATCATGTGGACAAGGATGCTTTCTTGAAGGGAAACATAGAGCCGGACCCGGAAGAGGTTGACTTGGTGTTTGACCTTAGCCCTAGCTTTGCGGAGGTGGTAGCACAAGTGAGGGTTGAGTTGAATTGGAATGAGCCAAATGATGGTGTTGAGCTAGAGGGGAGGCATAATGTGGGGTTTGGAATACCCGTTGGAAGACAATGCGTATCAACTCCGAGCAACGTTGGTCCGTTTACAAAGAGACGGTGACCGGGTCACAAGATAAGGCTTTGGAGTTGTTTGCAACCAAGACGGTTGATGCTCGTATCGAGCTTGACCTTAACCGGCCCTCCTCCCCCGTTCGAGAGAGGAGTCCACCACCCATGAGCCAAGAAGAGGCCACCCAATCTCCCATTGCCCAACAACCTCCGTTGGATAATGAGTATGACGAGCATGACGATGGTGATGATGGTTTCGAGATGACGAGCATGACGAGCATGACGATGGTGATGATGGTTTGAGATGACGAGCATGACGAGTATGACGAGCATTGGCGCCACACATAGAGCCTCGCCAAAACGGTTAAGTCCCAGACGATTTGTCTTACAGTATGTTTTGGCCAATTACAAATGGATGTGTGGCGCCGATGGGAGGGGTGCCACTCAGTGCAGTGTGGCGCCAGTGGGAAGGGCGCCACACATTGACTTGTGTTAAACCAGCCAAAATCCTACCATATTCCAACAAAACTGCCATCATGTCAACAACTATTTCATACACACATCATATCAACAGCAATTTCGTACACACATCATAGACATAATAACATCATCATACCTAACATCGTAGCACATAGTTTCATACAATTCAGGATAGAATTCAAACAACACGTAGCAATGAAGATAGAGTTCACAACACTCTAAGTTCTAACTATCGGTGTCCGAGCCGGATTCGCCGGTGTGGTAGTGCACGCGACAGGCTGTGTCGTCGAACACCTTCACGATCATCTCGCCGCCCCTCTCGTAGAGGAAGGTGAGCTGGCAGCCGGGCTCGAGCGCGAGGTCACGGGCGAACTTGTCCCACCCCGTGTGCAGGTACATCTTGCCCTGCCCGTCGAACAGGACCTCCACGGTCCAGCGGCAGAAGTTGCAGCTGGCCTCCCGTAGCTGCAACTGCGCCGGCTCGACGCCATCGACGAACTCAGCGAACTTGTTCGGTAGCCGCTTGATGCCGAGTGGCTCGTCGTCGATGCGGAGGAGGAACTCGAAGCAGCGTTTCGTCATGCGAAGACGAGGAGGGTGCAGGTGACGGTGAGCGTGGGGCCGTTGCTGCTCCACCACGGCGGCCCCTTCCCCGGCCCCGGGGGCGCCCAGGGCCACGGCCTCGACCCCCTCGCCGGCCACCAGGACCGGCCATCCTACATGTTTACATCAAACACCATATTATACCCATTCCACTAACAAATATGAGTTATTCCATCACAAATACTAGGCATATGTAACACATTTGCATGCATTTCCTAGGTAAATATTACACATTTCAACACATACATACATAGGGTTTCAACACATACATGTGAAATTTCATATCTAGGTTTCAACAAATCTATGGTTCAAACACATGCATACATGAGGCTACGAATTTCAACACATACACTACAATATAGAGTGCACACAAAAAATTCCATGTCTAGGGTTCATGTCCAAATCTAGCAAGATCTATGAAATTAGTGGATGAATGGACAAGATTCGAAGGGGATTACCTCAAGGAACGAGTTGGGAACGATCTCCACAGACAGATCTGATGATTTGGTGGTGGATTTGGTGGGGGGAAAGGGGGGGAGAGATAGAGCCGGCCGCCTCCTGTGAGTGAAGAAGAACAGAGGGAGGAGAAAGAAGATGGGTCGGGCTGGGCGGGCTGGCGCGGCCAAACTTAAGTGGACGTGTGGCGCCCTTACGGGCGCCACACTTTCAAAGTGTGGCGCCGGCGAGAGCGGCGCCACACGGCCTGCTACGTCGGATCGGCTCACCAGCTCAGCGTCGACGGGCCACACAAAAGGGTTAGATGAGTGAAATAGTTTCGCCGAAGGATCAGTCTGTGCTTTTCTTTCACTTTTGGTTTATTTTTGTGCAAATCGCCCTTCCAAACCCACGGACAAGCTAGCAGCTCTGCTTGTTCCGGGCCAGTCACTGACGAGAAGAAAAGGCAGGCTCCCCAAGGAAGTCGGGTGGTCTCGTAAAACCACACCACCACTACCATGACACGTGTCCCGGTTGAAAACGCCATAAATGAGTGTCTGCCTAATAGAGTTTTAGAGAGAAATGTATATTCATCCATTATATACTCAGTTTGAAATACACTTTTAAAATGTTGAAAAGTTTGGACATAAAATTTAATAGGTACATCTCGAAATTCTACACGTTTACAAAGTGGTTCCACGGAAAACCGACATTTTTACTATCGTGTGTAAAAAAGACAAATGTTGGTGCAAAAAAAAAGGCAGTGTACATAACGTTTTTTTTGTCATTTTTCACACAAGTTATCAAAAATGTTGGTTTTTTGAAAAACTTGATGTACGTGCGAACGTAGAATGTCGATACGTAAGCGCGGAAATTTTTGTTCGATTTTTTTTTTGACATTTCAAAATGTTTTTCCGATGGTAGGAGCATGTGCTCCCATGTGCCAAATTGAGTTTCTGATTAAATATGTGTTAAATACGTATAAAAAGATTGATGTAATGCATGTGTTCATTAATCAAAAGATTTGGGTTATATACACACCCACAGCCACAAGACAAACGCCATTGAAGCTAGCTGTAGTATATTCGCAGACAGGCCGGGGCAAATCTCAATCCATCAGAAAGTGCTGGAGCCCTACCTAGTTCCGCCGCAACACAACGACGGGGAAGAAGGATGCGTAACCGCCGTCGCCGCCGCCGGCGCGCCAATGAGGACGAGCCGCGGCGGATTCTAGATGTTGGCGCTCCGCGTCAGAACCTGCTGGGCCAGATCCGCGGCTACTACCTCGACGCCATCTCCCGCCTGCCCACCGCCGACCTCAATACCACCCTAGCGCGCGGCCTCCTCGTCGCCGGCCACTGCTACGGCGCCCTCCACCCGGTCCACAACATCCTCCTCAACGCCATCTGGTACTCCGCCGCGTTCCCCCTCCGCCCCGGCGACCGGATCGACGTCGCCGTCATCAACGACACTGCCATCACCCGCATCGTTCAGCGCTCCCTCGATGGATTGGTCGCCCTCCTGCGCCATCGCTGCCCCGGCCTCTCCCACGACGACGCCCTCTGGCACCTCAGCCTCTCCGGCGCCGACCTCCGCGCCGCCGTTGCATCCGCACGCGGGGCTGCACCATCTTTGCTCCCGCCCACGGAACCGGAGGCCGTTCAGGCGGCTGCCACGGCGGCGCGGCATCCGAAACCCGCCGCCCTCGCGCTCTTCGCTTCTTCAGTGATGCCCTCTGGAACGTGACGCCGTCTCGCTGCTCAACAACAAGCGCAGGCTTTCCTCAGCTGACATTCTGCGCCTCTCCACTATGCTGCTGCCTTCACCAATACCCGATGAGCTGCCGCATCCTCCTCTCCAGGAGCGGTGCAAGGAGGCCTTCCAAATCATCGCTAGAAGAAGAAATGTTCTTATAAGATGGTACAGAAGATGGGTTGAAATGGCCGACGCAGCATTATCTAAGTATGCCAAGCAAACTGCGGCAGATTACCAGCTTCATATCATCCATGGCCTAGGAACCATGAAGGATGAATTTAATGTGGACAAATCTTTCCATATCAACTTCATGGCGTGGCCAATGGATCCTTCTTCCGCCAGAGAAGCCCCCGTGTTTTTCTTTGCTGAAGCTCTTCGCCCGTCTGGCTCGCACTTTTGTGAAGAGGATATCACCTTGTGCTGTACAGTACAACCTTCATCAAGTGAAGTTGGTATGCTCTCGCTTAGCACCTTTCAGTACTGAAATTAAGTGCTATCTGATCATCTCATGGTTCGGCTTGTGTTATACAAAACAAAATTTATGATTAGTCTCTCATTTTAATTGTTAGGTTGTCTATTAACCTTAGCGCTGAAAGGGGTGCCTGCCCCTCCTGATGTCTGTTTTATTTGAACTTTCAGATGAACTGCCTCTGGCCTGACATGCAGCATGTTGACATGTTTGCAACTTTTAGATTTTCTGAACTCCTTAGATAAAAATCTTTCTGATCTTGCTTCTACAAAATGCAGATTGCTGCCATTCTTGTCTGACTAAACACTATATAATTGATCATCCGGATAATTCCGAGAACTTCGGTGGCGGGCAGTACTTCAAGATGGATGGAACCAGCAAAGAGTGGGATTACCCAGCCACACTTGACATTGACTTCAGGTGTTTCGATCCTTTCAGAGATGTTGATCTCGTGGAGTACTTGGATCAAGACTACGCCCGTTACATATCCTCTTCACCCTGGCATTGTCGTCATAAAAATGAGGGGGATGTCTTGGGTTATTGCAGCAGAATTATGTGAAATGTGATGGTTGTAGTTTCACTATTGCTCTTAAATCGCTTTGCATCTTTCAGTGAAATAAATTGCTATCTGATCATCTCATGGTTGGCCTTGTGTTGTACAAAATAAAACTTACGACTACCCCCTTATTCTTTTTGTTAAGTTCTATGATTGGTTCATTGGGGAGTTTGACTGCATGGGTTTACATCAACACATGATATTATAATGTCTATTATCCTTAAATGAAGATTGCTGCGGTGCCTGTCCCTCCTGCTGGTGGTTTTCATTTAAACTTTCGGATCTCCTGCCTCTGGCCTGACATCCAGCATGTTGACATGTTTGCAACTTTTTTAATTTCCTATATTCCTTAGATGAATCATCTTTCTGATCTTGCTTCTACAAAATGCAGGTTGCTGCTATTCTTGTCTGACTAAACACTACTCCATCCATTCCATATTCTTTCCGCATATTCAGATGATCTATTCACAAAATATGTCTAGATACATTGCGACAAGAATTATGGAATGGAGTGAGTATATAATTGATCATCTGGATAAGTCCGAGAACTTCGGTGGCGGGCAGTACTTCAGGATGGATGGAACCAGCAAAGACTGGGATTGCCCAGCCACACTTGATGTTGACTACAGGTGTTTCGATACGGACAGGGATGCTGATCTCGTGGAGTACTTGAATCAAGATTATGCCCGTTACATATCCTCTTCAGCCTGGCATAGTCCAATCGCTTAGCACCTTTCAGTACTGAACTTAAGTGTTATCTGATCATCTCATGGTTCGCCTTGTGTTATACTTCACAAAATTTATGACTAGTCTCTCATTTTAATTGTTAGGTTGTCTATTAACCTTAGCGCTGAAAGGGGTGCCTGCCCCTCATGATGTCTGTTTTATTTGAACTTTCAGATGAACTGCCTCTGGCCTGACATGCAGCATGTTGACATGTTTGCAACTTTTAGATCTTGCTTCTACAAAATGCAGATTGCTGCCATTCTTGTCTGACTAAACACTATATAATTGATCATCCGGATAATTCTGAGAACTTCGGTGGCGGGCAGTACTTCAAGATGGATGGAACCAGCAAAGATTGGGATTGCCCAGCCACACTTGATGTTGACTACAGGTGTTTCGATCCTGACAGAGATGTTGATCTCGTGGAGTACTTGGATCAAGATTACGCCCATTACATATCCTCTTCACCCTGGCATTGCCGTCATAAAAATGAGGGGGATGTCTCGGGTTATTGCAGCGGAATTATGTGAAATGTGATGGTTGTAGTTTCACTAGTGCTCTTCAATCGCTTTGCACCTTTCAATGAAATTAATTGCTATCTGACCATCTCATGGTTGGCCTTGTATTGTACAAAATAGAACTTACCATTACCCCCTTATTCTTATTGTTAAGTTCTATGATTGGTTCATTGGGGAGTTTGGCTGCATGGGTTTTATTAACACATGGTATGAAAACGTCTATTATCCTTACCGCCAAGAGCGATGTCTGTCCCTCCTTCTGGTGGTTTCATTTAAACTTTCCGGTCACCTGCCTCTGGCCTGACATCCAGCATGTTGACATGTTTTCAACTTTTTTTTTATTTCGTATATTCCTTAGATGAATCATCTTTCTGTTCTTACTTTTACAAAATGCAGATTGCTGATATTCTTGTCTGACTAAACACTACTCCATCTATTCCATAATTCTTGTCGCATATTCGGATGTCTAGATATATCCAAATTTGCAACAAAAATTATGGAGCGGAGTGAGTATATAATTAATCACCCGGATCCGAGAACTTGGTGGCGGGCAGTACTTCAAGATGGATGGAACCAGCAAAGACTGGGATTTCCCAGCCACACTTGATGTTGACTACAGGTGCTTCGATCTGGACATGGATGTTGATCTCGTAAGATTATGCCTGATACATATCCCCTTCAGACTGGCATAGTCCTCATAAGAATGTGGGCAGTGTCTCGGAGTAGCAGAATTATGTGAAATGTGATGGTTGTGCCAAGAAAAATAAATCCTCTTTGGCTTTTTATTCAGTACAATCTCAACATCAAAGACTTAACGGTGAGAAAAAATTCCTTGCTCAAAGCAGTACCGTTTGCTGTGCTGTGAGCTCACAAATAAAACAATGGTCTGTCTTTTCTCCACGTGACTTCAGCCAAACCTTTTGGTGGAAGCTCAATCATGAATTGAACCTAAATCTTCGCATAATGGATATGCTCACTGATGCTCATAATAGGCATCAAAGTCAATCCTTCAAGGAGATGATTATATTGGGCAGCTGGAGTCCGTGGGATCATATAAATACTATCATTTTTTTTACTTGAAATAGTATCATCTTTGATAGAGATCAGAAGGACATTACTCATTGTTTCAGAGTCATCAGGGCTTACTCTGATGTAATCAGGCACAGGTCTAAGCTTTGTCATCAGGAGTAGTATTTTCTGTTGCCCATTGTGTACACAATCATTCTTAAATAGCTCCCTTTTATTGATGAGAATGGTACAGTAGGGGTCCATACTGTGAATGCTGAAAAAATAGTTGGGGAATATTTCTTCGTCCTGCCATTAGCTGCTCGGTGTCTATCACTGTATTGCATTAAGTATTTTGCAAAATCATCAGTTTTCAGCGATCTGAGCGTTCAATTCTTTGCTCGACAAAGGAACCATAAAACTGTTTACACAGATTTCTTTCACCACCTTTACATATATGATTGGAAAATAAGCACCGGTTTCCTTATTTAGGAATTATGGTTGCATAGGATTGAAATTCTGAATACATAAGACCAATCGTATGAGCCTGTGAGGATCTAAAAAGGAAAATAAGATCGATATAATGGTATTGTATCAACTGTCAAACAACGAAACAAGGTAGAACCGCGCTCACTCCCCCCCGATCCCTCTCTCTCCACCTCTCCTCTTCTGCCTGTTGACCGAGGAAAACCGGGCCGAACCCGACCCTTCTCCGGTGACTCTGCCGGCCGGAGATGGGGAGGGGGACGCGCCGGAGTAGATATTAGGTGTAGATCTAGGGTTCTCGGCAAGATGCTGTGGTTTTGGAGTAGTGTCCAGCTCTTATGGGCGAGATCTGGTGCGAGCGGTGGTGGCGGCGGCGCGGCAAAGAGCTCCGGCGGTTGGAGACGGTGGCGCTCCGTTCCCTCCCAGAAATCTCCATCAATAAGCCCCTGGTTTGTTCCTTTCCTCTGCTATGCACAACCTCTCCTTCTGCTCTTCTCCCGCCGGCCGACCGAGGTGGTGAGGGGTGGGGAAGAACTGGCTCGGGCGGTTGTGCTTCAGAGGGGAACAAGGGCCTCCACCCCCTGGTGATTCGGTGCAGCACCGGTGGGCGGCCGAAGAGTGGACGCGCCAAGCCCCCCCCCCCCCCCCCCCGAGGTGGGGGTGGATCTCGTCTGTTCTTCCTGCCGAGGCCCGCGGAAATAAGCACCTTTGGTTGCAGCGCTGCGTCCTCGACGTCCTCAACATCAACCTGGCCGACCGTGGCGGCGAGGAGGAAGATGAAGACGGCGACGATGGTGTTGGCTTCTGTAGCCAATATGTCCGGGATTTCCGAAACTTGGAAGCAACATCGGCGAGCTTCTCGTTGACGGCTTAGTGTCGTCTGTTAAAGCCGGTGAGCTCCGGCACCCTTTTAACCTCCATCGGATGCCTTCTTCAAGGTCAGCGGCCGCGCCCAACGTCGGTACTGAAGCAAGTGGTTTCGTCCCCGCGGTGGTGCTCAACGGCGGTGCAGCTGATTTCTGGCTCGGCAGAGGAGATAGGGAGGGACCTGATTGCTTTTCAGATCTTTCAGAGAGGTCTTCTCCACATAAACTGGGGACATATGTATCATTTTCTCAATTTTATGAGGTCTTCTGTAATATTGTACACCTCCACTGTTTGTGTTTTAATATAAGCTTCCAGGCCCTTCGGAGCTCTCCTTGTTAAAAAAAAACAACGAAACAAGGAAGAGATAGGCTCTTATACACCCGAGGACATGTCGTACTGCCAAGGTTACGATGGAGGCAGTGAGTTGAATGGGTTTAGAAGCTTTTATGTTTCAAGAATGTGCTTGTCCTTACGGATAAAATGTTCATTGGTTAGCCCACCAAAACTAATCAGACAGCCTGTTGCGGCATCAAGCATTCGGTTTAAAATTGAAATATTCAAAAAAGTGGGCTTGAAAGTTTCAAGTCATGGGCGACTGCTTTGCGATGGGAGGAAAGGCATTGCCTTGAGCGCTGCCGCCGCCGCCGGAGTTAGCTCCCGCCGCCGCCGTGTCCTGCTCGCGATGACGCCGGAGCGCTCAGGGGAGTCCCCGCAGGCGGCGGAGATGCCTGAATGCATCCGGGGTCGGCGCTGGGCGGACGTGGGGGATGAGGCGGACGCCGAGGAGGCCGCGGAAGCCGCCCGCGTGGAGGCCATCGCGCGCTGCACGCCGCCGGGGGTGGCGACGCTTGGAGACTATCTCGCCGTCGCGCGTCGTGGTCGTCCTCGCCGTTCGCCTCCCCAGGCTCGACGTCCGGTGGGACGGGGCGCTGCCGGCCGCCGGTGGGTCGGGCTTCGCCGGCGCGGCGCGTGCCCTCGACCTCGTCCGGGGCGGAGCCGCCCCTATCTCCTCGCCGTCGGCGGCGTCCTTCGGTGACCCCAGCTCGGTGGGCGGAGCGCCTGTGGTCGGGAACGGGCGGCGCAGGGGCCCCCGCGGCGTTCGCCGCCGCCACCCCCTCGGGTCGCGTCGGGAGCGACGGGCGCCACTCCCCGTCGTGATGGGCCGTCGTGGCGTGGGCCGTCTGGGCCTTCTGGGCCGTTGCCGGCCTGGAGGCGCCTGGAGGCTCGCGAGGGTGGGCCTGCTGGGCCCGTCGGGCCCGCCCGGCCCCCTCACTCTGCCACGCTGGCTCGGATCCGTCGGGCGGGCGGGATCTAACCCTAGCCAGCGCTGCACGACCCGACCAGATCCGCCGCCACGCCGCCAGCGCCCGATCCATCCGAGTCCACCCACCCCCGCCGCCGTTCTCGTCCTCGTTCGTCGACATGGTGCTCAAGCGCCCTCGCGCCGCCTCCCCCAGCCGCTCGCCGCCGGACCAGCACCATCGGCGGGTGCGGGTCGCATCCCCACCGCCGCCTCCGCCGGCCCCGTACCGGCCCCCGGCCCGCCGGTCCCCGTCGCGCCGCGGCACCTCCCCACGGCGCTCGCCCCCGCCTCGCCGTGGCTCTCCCTGCGCCGCTCCTCTCTCCGCGCCGGAGCTCTCCCCGCCATCCCTCCCCGCGCCGACAGCGGAGCGGCTGCCTGCCTCGGGTTCGACCGAGGGGCAGCGGCCGGGACGAACCGCGCGGCCCCCGGGTCGTGGAGAAGACCTGGGGCAGCTCGCCCGCGCCGGAGGTCGCCGGCTCATCGCGTGCCTTCTCCCGGGGTGCACGCAGGGAGGCTGCGCCGCGGGAGGAATTGGCGTCGCGCGGCCAGCACTCCTCGCGGGACAGATACGAGGCGCCGAGGCATGCCGAGCGGGGTCGTTCGCCGCCCCGCGACCGCCGTTCGCCGCTGCGCCGCGAGGAGCAGGTGCCGCATGCCGCTGCCCCTACCGCGGCGAAGAAGAAGAGGAAGTCGAAGAAGAAGCGAGCCGGCCCAGGTGGTACTGCGGGTGGGGCTGTGGGTGGGAGCCAGGTTGGGCACCCGCCTATGGCACCTCCGCGGGGACAGGCTTTCGACGGCCGTGCTGACACCCAGTTGGCGGTGTCGGCGTCGCCGGAGAAATCCCCCACCTCCAACATCTGCTTCAACTGTGGCGAGATGGGGCACTTCCGCTCCGATTGCACGATGCCGACGCAGTGCCTCTTCTGCGGTGACCCCTCTCACCTAGCCGCGGCTTGCAAGGAGAGGTTCAACAGCCGAAGGCGGCGGGAGGTCATCGAATACCTGGGACACGGGCTTGACAGTGGCTTCTACTACATCGACCTGGGGGGGTCGGAGCTCAGTACCCCCCAGCACCTTGCTACCATCACCGTGCTGCCGAAGCAGGACCCCCCGCTACAGTTTGAGGTGACAGTCGACACGATCCGCGCCGAGCTCGCTCAGTTGGAGTCGACTTGTGTGTGGAACGTGAGGGCGATCTCTCCCACTGAGTTCGCAGTGGCGTTCCCCTCGGCTGAGCTCCTCCGTGCCCTCTCCTGGAGCGAGACGACCATCCTGCCGATCAACAACATCCGCGTTTCTGTCCAGCCGTCCTGTGTGGATCCCATCACTGTGGCTACTTTGGCTGAGGTTTGGGTTCGGGTCCACGGCATTCCTGAGGAGGCCAGGAGTGAGCATATCATAGAGCTCGTCTCCCAGCCAATTGGCAAGCTTGTCACTGTGGACCCTCTCTCTCTCCCAGGCGATGGGCCAGTGCGCATGCTGATCCTCAGCCCGGACCCCGCGAAGCTCACCTGCACTCTTCCCCTCTTCTTCTTTGGGAAGAGTGGCCGGACCGTGACGGTCGAGGTGGAGGGAGACGAGGCCCAGGCGGGGTCCCCATCACCTCCTCCTGACCCTTCTCAGTCACACCGAGACGATGATGGCGAGAATGATGATGATTCTTCCGATGGAGACTCGGAGGACGACTTGGGTGGCGACGGCGAGGAGTCCCCACTGCGACAGTCTCCTGGTGCGGGGGCCGGGGCCTCCGACGCTCTGGACGCTAGACCTGGGGCGCAGTCGACACAGCCCGAGTCGACGCAGTCTCACAGGAGCGCGCCGGCCAAGCTGGGGGCGACCATCTCCCGCGCTCCCCCAGCCGTCACCGGGGAGTCCTACGGCCTGTCCATCATGGAGTACGGGTCCAACTTCCCCCAGGAGACGTCGTCGGCAAGTGTGGGGTTGGACGTGTGCCCCCCGCAGTCGCCGAGGTCGCCAGGGCTGGTCTGCTACACGTGCTCCCCGGGCTCTACTCCCACCTCGCCCCTGGGCCCTGCGACCCCGGGTCCTTCAGTCCTGGAGCCGGCCTCGGTCTTCCCCGACACTCCCGTGGCTGGTGCCAAGGTGAGGGCCCCGCGTCGCCAGCGGCAGTCCACACAGCCGTCCCGTCACAGCGCTAGGTTGGCTCGGTCTCGCTCCGGGACTGAGGCGATGGAGCCGACGGTTGCAGAGCAGGCGGAGAGGCGGGCTGCGGCCCGCAACCTTGACTCAGGTACTTGTCCCACCCCTCGCTCCGCTCCCTCTGTCCCCCCCTCTCCCCCCTCGGGTTCTCGGTTTTCTGTTCTTGCTACGGCTTCGCTCGACCACTTGGGTCAGGTGGCGTCGGATTGTGGTGTGATTTTCAGGGGCGAACGCGGTCCGCGGGTCGAACAGCTGGCGGCAATTCAGGCCAAGGAGGTCTACGATGGCGTGCTCGCAGCCTCTCGAGCTCAGTTGGAGCGCGAGAGGGCGACCAGCGCCTCCCTGACTGACCCTGTGCAGGTGGCACCTGGGTCTGGTCCAGAGCCTACCATTGGGTCTAACCCTTTGGATAGCTCTGACGTGGCCCCCCAGTTGGGGGGGCCGCGAGGGAGACCTCCTCGACCACCGTCCGGTCCCTCGACACGTGGTAGGGCTCGATCGGTTCCCAATAGGGGAACCCCCCAATCTGATGCGATCCGATGAGTAATCCCTTCTTCTCACTCATTTGGAACATCAGGGGGTTCGAGGCCCCGGGCCGCAAACAACAGCTGAAGGAATACATTAGGCGCGAGCACGTGGACATTGTGGGACTCCAAGAGACGATTAAGGAGTCCTTCCTCCTCCACGAGTTGGAGGGCCTTAGTAGAGACAAGTTTGCCTGGCATTGGCGCCCAGCCTCGGGCCATTCTGGCGGCATCCTCCTAGGCGTAAAGGAGGATACCTTCGAGGTTGAGGATATGGAGCATGGCGAGTTCTTCGTGAGCATGGCCGTTACCCATAAACGATCTAACCTTAGCTGGGAGGTTATTATCGTTTATGGGCCGGCGGACCATTCGAGGTCTCAGTCCTTCTTAGAGGAGCTGCGGGGTAAGATCGACCGGTGCACCACTCCTGTGGTGGTGGCCGGCGATTTTAACTTGTTACGCTCCCCGGAGGACAAGAGCTCGAGTCGCGTGGACATCCCTAGGATGAGGATGTTCAACGACTGCCTTGCGGATCTCGCCCTTAGAGAGATCACTAGAGTGGGAGCTCGGTTCACGTGGTGCAACAACCGCATTGACCCGGTCCAGAGTGTGCTGGACCGGGTCTTTGTGTCAGTTGAATGGGAAATGGAATTCCCATTATGCACCCTCAGGGCGGCTACCAGGATCGGGTCTGATCATTCCCCACTCCTTCTGTGCTCGGGGGGCTCTACCCCCCCGAGGCTAAACCGATTCCACTTTGAAGACTTCTGGCTGCGTCAGCCAGGGTTTGTGGAGGCGGTTGGCTACAAGTGGGAGCGGGCCGCGGAGTCCCCTCCGCGGGTCTTCAACGCAGTTGATGTCTGGCATCACTGCACGAAGCTTGCCCGCCAGTTTATGAGAGGCTGGGGGGCGAACCTCGGGGTGGAGGTACGCCAGAAGAAGGACCTCCTCCTTCGCCAGATCCAGGAGCTAGATCGCGCCGCGGACGAGGAGGGCTTAGCCGCTGAGGAGTGGCTTCAGCGCTTCGCCCTGGAACACTCGCTCATGGAGATCTACCGGGGGGAGGAGGTTTTCTGGCGACAACGGAGTCGCCAGAATTGGCTCCTCCAGGGGGATGCGAACACTGCTTACTTCCATGCGATCGCCAATGGCCGTCGCCGGAAGTGTTCCATCCCCTGTCTTTGGGATGGTGACCTCCTGTTGGAGGAGGCCGGGGAGATCACCACCCATATTTATTCCTTCTATAAAGGCCTCTTCGCGGCAGGCCCCAGGACCGGGGTTGCCCTCGCGGCGGATCTATGGCCAGCTAGGGCCTGGGCCTCAGACGAGGAGAATGCCGCCCTCACCCTTCCGTTCCTCCCAACGGAAGTCCGGGGCGCGCTTGAGGGCATGAAGCCTAGCTCGGCCCCTGGCCCTGATGGTCTCCCGGTTGTTTTCTTCCAGAAATTCTGGGCGAAACTCCAGGAGACTATCATGCCAATGTTTCAAGAGTTCTACGTGGGAACTCTTGACATGGGGCGGCTGAACTACGGTGTTATTACCCTGATCCCCAAGGTTGTGGGGGCCACGGATATACGCCAGTTTAGGCCTATTACGGTCATCAACGTAATCCAGCGATTGTTCTCCAAGGTGTGTGCGGTAAGGTTGGCCCCGGTTATGGAGCGGATTACGCACCAATACCAGTTTGCCTTCCTTAAGGGCCGCCACATCCATGATGGGATTCTAGCTCTGCACGAGATTGTGCACGAGGTTAGGAGTCGACACCAGAGGGGTGTCTTCCTAAAACTAGATTTCCAGAAAGCGTACGATCGTTTGGATTGGTCCTTCCTCCGGCAGGTCCTCCAGAGGAGAGGCGTTGATGACCGTATGATTGGCTGGATTATGCAGACGGTGATGACTGGCAGCACGGCCATCAACATTAATGGGGAAGTGGGTCCCTATTTTAGGCCGGCGTGTGGAGTGAGACAGGGGGACCCCCTTTCCCCTATCCTCTTCAACGCGGCGGTTGACTCCCTGGCCGAGATTCTGGAGAGGGCTAGGATCTCGGGCCATATTACCGGAGTGGTCGGCCACCTCATCCCTGGTGGAGGGGTGACCCACCTCCAGTATGCGGACGATACCATGATCATGTTCGAGGGCTCGGACCGGGACATCCAGAACACCAAGTTCCTTCTCCTCTATTTTGAGGCCATGTCGGGCCTCAAAATAAACTTTGACAAAAGTGAGGTAGTGGTCTTGGGGTACCCTCCGGAAGTTCAACAGCGGATCGCTGACAACCTCAATTGTAGGTTGGCAACCTTCCCTGTGAACTACTTGGGGGTACCTGTTAGGGATTCTAGGATCCTTATTAGAGACCTCGCCCCCCTTGTGGGGCGAGTTAGAGAGAAGGCTGAACCATGGTGCGGGAGGTTCACTTCCAAGGGTAGCAAAACAGTTCTTATCGACTCATGCTTGTCTAGTCTTCCCATGTATATCATGGGCCTGTACCTCCTCCCTGAAGGGGTACATGCGGCCTTCGACAAAGAGCTATCTCGCTTCTTCTGGCAGGACAGACAAAGCCGCCAAAAATATCACATGGTCAAGTGGGCCGATGTGTGCGCCCCCAAGGATCTTGGGGGCATAGGGATAATCTCCTCTCGTCACATGAATGTGGCCCTCATCCTGAAATGGGTTTGGAGGATCCTCTCTGATGATGGGGGTTTGTGGCTTAAGTTAATCAAGGCGAAATACCTACGGGGCCGGCCTCTGCTTGCCTGTGATCGTCGGGAGGGATCTCGCTTTGGAGGGCCCTCCAGGACGTTAAGCATGAGGTTAGAGCGGGACTGTCCTTCTCCATAGGCGATGGTAGAGGGACCATGTTCTGGCTGGACCCGTGGCTGGGGGCTAGTCCCATCTGCCGGGACTTCCCGGACCTGTTCGCTATTTGCGCCGACCCACCCTGTCTTGTCGCCGCCGTCGCCCAGAGGGGCTGGGATATCCTGTTCCGGCGCGAGCTTACCCAGGGAGAGGCCCTGAGTCTGGCCCGGCTGCGGAACCTCCTCCCGGATGCCCTGCCGGGAGGACTAGATTCGCCTTCTTGGCGCCTGTCGCCCTCCGGTTCGTTCTCTGTGCGGACTGCGTATAGGGCCTTGTTTAGGGGGCCCCCGCTGCCTTGGACGGCTCCCCTTTTTAAAGCTCCAATCCCGCTTAAGACGAAGATTTTCATATGGCAGCTGCTTAGGGATCGCCTTCCTTCTGGGGTGGAGGTTGCGAAGAGGCACGGACCGGGCGACGGGCTTTGTCCATTGTGTGCGGTCCCGGAGACGACGACCCACATAATGTTCTCTTGCCCTGCGGCCCGCTTCCTCTGGAGCTTCCTCCAGGAGGCGCTGGGGCCTGAGTGGCAGGCCTCAGTCCTCGGTGAGTTTATTGAGGCCCACGCGAACAACACCGGTAGGAGGAGGCGCCTCTTCTGGCTGGTGTTCGCGGCCTTAACCTGGACCCTGTGGACTGTGCGTAATAAGATGGTCATTGAGCGTATCTTCCCTCGACGCGCTTCTGACTCCTTATATTCTTTCTTGGCTCTGTTGCAGCAGTGGTACCCGTTGTGTAGGCAGCGGGACAGGGAGCGCCTGGACGGCATGTTGGAGGATCTTCTTGCGGCTGCCCGTCGCCTTTCTACGTCGTCCAGCCTCTGAGTGACCCTTCTCTTTGGGGTTGTATCGTTTTTCTTTCGTTTGGGCATGCTGTGCTGTTGCCCCAGCAGACTGTTGTTGAGTGTGGAGTTCTCGTGATCTTGTATCTGAACCTTGTATGGATGTGGTTGCTTTATTTATAAAGCGGGGCGAAAGCCTGTTTCGAGGAAAGTTTCAAATCATTATAAAATAAACATTGCATATTAAAGTATAATTGACATCCTAGAATATAATCGATAGCATCATTTCTCAAATAATGGGACAAATCGATGTGGGAGCTACTGAAGTCTAACAGAAGTCATGCTATAAGCCTTTTAAACAGAAGGCTCGATGAGCCCGACTTTGAATTAACAAAGCCATCAACCGGCCAGGTGTACAACGATACAACGAACAACCGAAGGAAAGAAAGAGAAACAAAACTGGGGTTGCCAGCTAACGATACAAGCACAGGCGATGCAAAGCTATAGCCTAAACCAAGATACAAGGGCGCCCGGGACTACAGCTAAACATCGGCAGCTCGGCTGGAACTTCAAGCAACGAGCCGCCACTCCGTGGAGCCGCACCAAACTGAATCGGCACAAGGCCGACATGCAGAGGACCACCCACACCGAGGGAGCTGGCTAACGGTGCAAGTGAGCACACGAGCCTCCAGAGTTCAAAGGGAAAAGAACTTCACGACAACGCCTCCAGGAAGGGGAACGGCGCTCACGAGCGTCGCCGTTGTCGGCACAGGGGAGCCGTGCAATGCTTTCGCGGAAGTCTTAAACCCCACCCCAAGGAAAGCCAAAGGCTTTGCACCTACCATCAGGACAGCCACCGATTGTTTAGAACCACCGTTGTCCCCCGGTGCCACGACACACTCTCTGACAGCCACCCTAGGCACGAGAGAGGCCGCGCATGCTATAAGCCTAGTTAAAATCTAGAATTATTTTTCCAATTATTGTATCTGATTTATATTAATTATTATAACAATGTTTACAACCAGAGAATGTGGTAGCTGAATGTACAGACGTGGAACCCCCCCCCCCCCCCCCCCCCCACCCCCCTAATCAAAGAGGAAAATGCAATAACTATCATAAGCCTCAAAATTCACGCCTAAGCCGTTTTTCAGATTCGTTGTTGTTACGCCACCGCATCTCTGGCTTGTGATGGACAACATCAGAAAATTTATCTATTGAAATACTGCAAAGACTTGTAAATGATAATTTCAATCGTTGCAACTGTAGATCGTCACACTAGAGAAGATTGGCAACCATGCCAAGCATATGGCCGGAGATGGCAGGCAACTGCGATAGCATCGCCAGACTAGGCCATCAATCTTGCTCGCAAAGCCTCGAAAGACATCAGACAACAACAAGAACAACCCCAACGTTCATGAAGACTGGCGGGGACAAAAATATCCAAGCTCATTTGCAAGGCCAAACCAAGTGACACCGAAACAAGATTGGAACTGGAGGACTTTTATCTAGGATGACACCCCCATGACCATCTGACGGTCTGAGTGATGTCGCTGTGAACACCAGAACTAGACAAAAACGATATTGCTACACCAGATGAGGGCCGAAGATCCTCTCCTCCCCTCCCCACGACAATGGAGTGATGGACGGGGGCAAAGGGAAGCGGACGTTGGATGGCAGCTAGGGTTCCCTCTTCCTGGTTCTTTATATTCTATAACTATTGGTAGAACACACATTTACATTTTAAGAAACAAAAGGAAAGCAACCAGCAAGAACACATTGTCACGTAACAACGACAATGCGAATATAACTGTTTCTCTTAAATTCACTATATTTATACATAAAGGATGCAACAACCGTTGATAGCCGAGTCAACATCATTCTTATGGCGACCGATGCCAGGGTGAAAATGCTACCAAACAGGCAAAATCCTGATCAAAGTACTCCACAAAATCGATGTCTCTATAAGGATGCAAACATCTATAGTCAACATCACTTGTGATTGGGCAACCGAGGTATTTACCGATTGCATCCATACTGTAATACTGGTGATCAACTTGGAAGTTCTCAATCAGACATGCATGCATTTTGCAGAAACAAGATGAGAAAGATGCTTATTGGAGGAACAAAAAAAAATGCCAACATGTCAAGAGTATGTATGTCTGCTAGGCCAAAAGGAACTGATCTAGAAGTTCAACAGTTAGCAGTAGGAACAGACAACCCATTGACCGCTGCTGTTAAAGACATTTTCAGATTAGCTATCATGAACAGATGTCATGAGTAGCACATATAGTTTCAGTACTGAAATGCCAAATCGATTGGAGGTCAAGAGCATACCAACTGACTAACTGTTGGTGGTGCCAGAAAAACTTCGCAAAACGCGAATATCTAGAATTCACCAGTCTCTTACTTTTATGCCAATGCCAGAAAACTACACAAAACGGCCAGGATTTAATCCCTGGGGCATGTGCATAGGCACCCCATTGTAGATGCACTTACTGCTGAAGTGCAAGAAGGGGCAGAACAACGTTAATAATTAGATGCTAGATATCTACCTTTTGTCTACATATGGCAGCAACATTCACATTTTAAGCAAAGATAATAATGCAAGCAGCAAGTCCATGCATTTTCACTAAACACCAATAATACAACAGATTCTCTTAAGTTGACAACAATTATACATAATAATAACGGTGATGTAGGCTATTAACAACAACGGAATTAGAACCATAGCACATCACCTAGTATATCTCTTGCAATAATACAAGATAGCTGAATCGATATCATCTTTATGTCGACGATGCCACGGTGAAGCCGATGTGTAACTGGTAAAATCTTGATCCAAGTACTCCACGAAATCAATGTCTCTGTCAGGATCGAAACATCTGTAGTCGACATCACTAGTGATTTGGCAATCCAGGTCTTTACCGATTCCATCAATGTTGCAGTACTGCCCACCACCAAAGTTCTCAGAATCATCAGGGTGATCCACTTGGACGTTCTCGGTCAGACATACCTGGCAACTATCTGCATTTTGCATTGCATTTTGCAGAAGGATGAGAAAGAGGATTCATTTTTATGAACATGCAAAAAGAAAGTTGCGGGCGAGTGCTAGGGCAGAAACAACTAGTCTGAAAATGCAACAGTCAGCAGGAGTATCCCCTGCTGTTATCAGACGTTTTCAGATTAGCTATCATGAACAGCCTCCAAATTAACAAGTAATAATAGGGGCTACTAGTCATTAATTAACTCTTAGTTGGGTTTCATATGCCACAAAAGCCAGCCATGAGATGATCAGATGTCATGATTGAGTAGCACATAATAATCTCAGTACTGAAAAGCCAAAATCGATTGGAGGAGGTCAAGAGCATACCAACTCCGGTTGGCGATGGCTGAACCATACAGCACAAGGTGATGTCCTCTTCAGAGAATTCAGAGCCAGACGGATAAAGCGCTTCAGCAAAAAAAAACACCACCGGAGCTTCTGTACTAGTAGCACAACAAGAGGGAGGATCCTTTGGCCACGCCATGAAACTGACATGGTAGGATTCATCCAGGCCGAACTCATCCTGCAGGGCACCGACGCCATAGACGATATGAAGCTGGTAATGTTCCGCGGTCTGCCGGGCGTACTTGCTCAATGCTGCATCCGCTAGCTGGACCCATTTTGTGTAAGTTCTTACGAGAAGCTTCCTCCTCCTGGCGATGAGTTTGAATGCCGCGGGGAACCGCTCCTGGAGAGGCAGGTGCGGCAGCTCATCTGGGAGTGGGGAAGGCAGCACCATGGCGGAGAGGCGCAGGATGTCGGCCGAGGAAAGCCTGCGCTTGCTGTTGAGCAGGGAGACGGCGTCACCTGCCACGGAGGGGATCACCGAAGAAGCGAAGAGCGCGAGGGCTGCAGGTTTCGGATGCCGCGCCGCCTTGGCAGCCGCCAGAAACACCGCCTCCGCCTCCGATTCCGTCTGACGGAATAAGGATGGCGCAGCCCCGCGTGCGGACGCAACGGCGGCGCGGAGGTCGGCGCCGGAGAGGCTGAGGTGCCAGAGGGCGTCGTCTTCGGAGAGGCGGGGACAGTGGCGGCGAAGGGACGCGACCAATCCGTCGAGGGAGCGCTGGACGAGGCGGGCTATGCCGCTTTTGTTGATGACGGCGACGTCGATCCGGTCATCGGGGCGGAGGGGGAACGCGGCGGAGTGCCAGATAGTGTTGAGGAGGATGTTGTGGACGGGGTGGAGAGGGCCGTAGCAGTGGCCGGCGACGAGGAGGCCGCGCGCTAGGGTGGTGGTGAGGTCGGCGGTGGGCAGGCGGGAGATGGCGTCGAGGTAGTAGCCGCGGATCTGGCCGTGCAGGCTCCGCCGCAGAGCGCGAACATCTGGAATTCTCCGCGGCTCCTCCTCTTTCTCCGATAACTGGCTCAGCTTCGAGCGAGCCTCCGCCTGAGCGCGCCGCCGGCGGCGCCGGTTGCGCCGAACGGACATATGAAATTGTTAATAGTATCCCGTATCTCTATTTTTTTTTTTTTTGCTGATTGTAGAGGATCCAAGGATCAGCCTGTAATTTTCTATACCCTTTGATCCCTTGATGTAATCGAATCAGTTGTGATGTCCGGGTCCTTCGGAACCCTTCTGCTGTTCCAAAAAAAAAAAGGAACGACTAGAGTTTTTTTTAGGATAGCTGAGGTAATCAGGTGATAATTATTTTATCCATGATCATGGCACTTTTCAACACTGTCTAGGTAATTAAAAATTATTGCAAAAATTTTCGAAGAGCTCCTTAATAATTTGATTACCTTTTTTTTCACAAAGACGTCACTGTATAATCCAGATGATTTTCATTTGGCATAAGCTTGATGATGCCATCACGTAATGCACCTATTCATCCAATATGAGCATTTGTCATAAAAAAAAGTACTCCCTCCGATCCATATTACTTTATGCTAAATTAGATGTATCTATAACTAAAATATGTCTAGATATATTTATATTAGCATCAAGTAATATGAATCGGAGGGAGTAACACCAAATTGTGATGCACTCAAAATAGTATTTTTAAAAAAAAAAAATCAGGGAAAATGAGACACAAGAACACACAAATCTTAATATTAGATGGGAATGATATCTTGCCCGTCTTTTCTTTCCTAGACCTGAACATATCTTATGTACACTATGATATTTTGACCTACCTACACAATTTATATTTAGATAATATTTGTTGCTTTATGCATGTCTTTTTTAACTTTGAGACCTTGTATAGGTGAAATGGGAGAAACTGTCGAGGAATGCCATAGCTAAGAGCATGTCTAACAGGCCCCGTATTTTTTCACCCCTTAAAACGCGAGTACAGAGCCCTGTATTCACTTTTCGCCGGCCGAAAACTCGGACGAGCTAGCAGACCCCGTATGTCTAAACTGTAAAGAAGAATATTCCCAGAATATGCCAATTTTTTTTTCTTCTCTTCTTCCTTCTCTCTTTCTTCCTCCTCGTGCGTGCATCACAGCTCCACGGCCTCTGCCCCACCTACCCCCGGCTTGCCCCTGCCCCGGCTTCGCCTTACGCCCGGCACTCGTCGCGGCCACGCTCCGCCGCCGGCCCTGCTCGCTTCTTGGCCGCCCGCGTCCCCGCCCGGCCATGGCCGCGCTCGCTCCGGCCGCCCCCGTCCGCCACGGCCGGCGCGCCCGCTCCGTCCGGCCGCTTCGCCCGCCACGGCCGCGTCCGCAGCTACGCCCGCTCCTGCCCCGGCCGCCGCCGGCCCGGCCGTGCCCGCTCCGGCCGCGCCCGCTCCGGCCGTCCCCACGCCGGCCGCGCCCGCTCCCGCTCCTGACGCCCGCCATGGCCGTCGCCCGCTACAGTGCGCATAAGCAGTTGTGAGCTGAAATTTCAGCCCGCCAAGGGTGAGGGGTTCGCCCTGTATTCACCCTCCCACCCTGTACTTGTAAGGGGCGAGGAGCCGCCCCGTAGCCAAAACTGTAAAAATTCGATACCGGGGGCTGATTTACGGGGTCTGCTAGACGGCCGGGTAGAGCTCTACCCCGTATATTGGCGGTTATTTTACGGGGTTGGGGCTTTTAAGGGGTCTGTTAGACCTGCTCTAAGGGAAACACGTGAAGCCAAATATTATTCAACAAGAAGTTGGAATAGTAGTTATTTTGTTAGGACGAAGGATATGCATTTCTAGGCTAACTATTTCGCATATGAATAATGTATGGGAGTAGAAGAGCTAGGGATTTCTGGGTGGTGGAGGTGGAACAACTTGATCAAAAAAAAAAAAAACAACTTGATCCAAAGAATATAGAGTGGTTGTAAAAGTTTGGTAAGGAATTTCATAAGTAAACAAGAGTTTTGAGTTTCAAAATATTAGTGCCTAAACATTGAAGAGAACAAAGTTGTGCTGAGAGAGAGAAAGATATGAATTTTTTTTGGTAAATAAATAAGAGATATTACCGATTGCTGCCGAGTTAAGTGCTTAAACCCATCTCTGGCGGATCGGAAAATAAATCGTGAGAAGAAAATTGTTTTTGGTGGTTATAAATTTAAACTACATGATATAGAAATCATTATGGGCGGATAGAAGTCCAATCTCATAATATGCTAACCTATAGGCGGATTGGCCGAAATCATTAGAGGTGGAGACTTGTTGTTGCTTATATATGTTCCATCACACCATGGTATGTGTGGGGATGGCCAGCACCTGAACCTGATCTGGGCTCAGGTGCCAGCAGTGTAGGAGGTTAACGTTGCTCCACAGCATCAGGCGCCGGCATCCTAGAGCTTATGCGCCACCTTCACCATGACGTGCACACGCTTCCACGGGACGACTGGTGGTTTCAGGGTCAAAGGTGCAGGGGCGGTGGGCGCACGGCTATAGGCGGCTTCGTGGTCCTTCCTCCCGTGGGAAAGCCCTGCGACGACCTAGTGTTAGTCAAGGCTTTGTGTGAACGGAGAACTTGTAGTGTAAGGTCATGTTGAACCTATGGATCTAAGGATAGGTTATCATGCGTAGCAGAAGATTTCTCACTTTTTTTCTTAAATAAAGACAACGCTCTGCTTTTCTATCGGATCAATGTGTAGCAAACACGAATAATTCACTATCCTCTTCAATTACACATGGCATCCCCTTTATAAAATGTGATTTACTATGGCTATAATTTCAGCGTTGTTGTAGTCTACATTAGCTTTGGGTATAAATATCGGCAAATTAGGAGACGCCGCTATTTTTGATTTAGGATCACCAAAATGCAAGAATGCAGCCAATTATTGTCGGGCAAACATAAGCTGCAGCAACAATAGAATTGAAAATCACTGCACTGAAAGACCCTTTTTCTTAGGCACATACACCAGTGCAAAGTACATATAAGAAGCCAGACCTATAGCACTGAGCAAGGAAAGAAGCCAGTAGAAGTAATCAAGATGCCCTCGGTTTAGGTTGTTGGAGAACCAGCTTTCTCCGGCGCTTGTGGTCACCCTGTCAATGGCATACACAACGAAGCTACTGATGAAGTTCCCGGCTCCTACAATGCTCAGGAATAGAGCCAGGCCCAAGCTCCGCAAACTGTCAGGCACCTGGTCATAGAAGAACTCCTGCAAGCCCACGATCGCAAACACCTCGGAAAACCCGATCAGCATGTACTGGGGAACCATCCACATGACGCTCATGGGGATAGTAACCTCGGTTTTACCATACTCTGTTGCAACCCGGAGCCTCTTCATCTCCACAAGAGCAGCGACGATCATCATGACGATCGAAATCGCCAACCCGGCACCGATCCTTTGCAGTGTCGTGATACCGGTGTTAGGCTGTAAATACGAGGTAGCTTCTGTACATATCTGTATTGTACCCTTTGGTACCCCTATATATATGAGATAGTCACACCCACGTTGGGTGTTGAGCAGTTGCCCCAAATTACTGTGTCTAATATGGTATCAGATTAGGTTTTCCAACCCACGTTTTTTTCGCCGCCGCCTCTCATGCGATGGCCTCTTCCGTCGCTGCCGCCTCCCACGTGATGGCCTCCTCCGATGGTGCGATCTCCGCTGCCGCGCCGTCCTCCGCAACTGCTTCTCCGTTCACACTACAGGAATCTCTACGTATGCCGACGGCCTCCGGCCCTCGGCGTACCACCGCCTAGCCCTCGGCGTACGGTACGCCGACGGGGACCCTCGGCGTAGCTCCTCGGGGAAGGGTGGCCTCGGCAGAAGCCACGTGGCCCTCGGCGTATCGGCGACCGTCGGCGTAGACGGAGAGAGCCGAGGGTGAGGCCCACCCGTCGGCGTACAAGCCCTCGGCGTAGCACGCAAACGGGAGACGTCAAGTTGACGGCCGTCATAGCTACGCCGAGGGGGAGCCCGTCGGCGTACAGTGCCACGCGGCGGAGCCTGGGAGGCCGTGGCGCAGGCTACGCCGAGGGGGAGCCCGTCGGCGTACGGGGGCACGTGGCGCATCCTGGGAGGCCCTGACGCAGGCTACGCCGAGGGGGAGCACGTCGGCGTACGGTGGCACGTGGCGCGTCCTGGGAGGCCCTGACGCAGGCTACGCCGAGGGGGAGCCCGTCGGCGTACAGGCGACCATTTGGTCCATGTCGACGCTACCCCGAGGGGAAAGCCGTCGGCGTATCAGGGACCATTTGGTCCTTTTTTTCGTTTTTTGCTGTTTCGTTCGTTTTCCAGATTTGGCAGAATATAAAAGAACATATAATTCACAGAAACATCGCATGAAGTGCAAATACACATAACATGAAGTGCATACATAGTGCCATAGGTTGCATACATAGTGCCATAGATTGCATACATAGTGCCATATGGTGCATACATAGTGCAATATGATGCATACATAGTGCCATAGTGTGCATACATGGTGCCTAGTGTCGATAAGATACATGGGACAACTAGAGGAGCTCGTCGCCGCTATACACCGGCCCGGGCCGATGCGCTGCAGTAGAAGCTGCGGAAGAACCACCGGCAGAAGTACCGGGAGAAGTATGATACGTCTCCAACGTATCCATAATTTCTGATGTTCCATGCTTGTTTTATGACAATACTTACATGTTTTGCTTGCACTTTATGATGATTTCATGCATTTTCCGGAACTAACCTATTAACAAGATGCCACAGTGTCAGTTCCTGTTTTCTGCTGTTTTTGGTTCCAGAAAGGCTGTTCGAGCAATATTCTCGGAATTCGACGAAACGAAGACCCAGTATCTTATTTTTCCGGAAGACCCCAGAACACCGAAGGAGAGTCGGAGGCGGGCCAGGGGGCCACCACACGCTAGGGCCGTGCGGGCCTGGTGTGGGGCCACCCTGTCGCCCCTCCTGCGCCGCCTCTTCGCCTATATAAGTCCTTTCGACCTAAAAACTCGATACCAATTGACGAAACTCCAGAAAGACTCCAGGGGCGCCGCTGCCATCGCGAAACTCCAATTCGGGGGACAGAAGTCTCTGTTCCGGCACCCTGCCGGGACGGGGAAGTGCCCCCGGAAGCCATCTCCATCGACGCCACCGCCTCCATCATGCTCCGTGAGTAGTTCCCCCATGGACTACGGGTTCTAGCAGTAGCTAGTTGGTACTCTCTACTCCATGTACTTCAATACAATGATCTCATGAGCTGCCTTACATGATTGAGATCCATCTGATGTAATCGGTGTTGTGTTTGTTGGGATCCGATGGATGATACATTATGATTAGTCTATCTATAAAGTTTGTGAAGTTATTGTTGCTGCAATCTTGTTATGCTTAATGCTTGTCACTAGGGCCCGAGTGACATGATCTTAGATTTAAGCTCTATATTATTGCTTAGATTGTATCTACAAGTTGTATGCACATGTCACTGTCCGGAACCAAAGGCCCCGAAGTGACAGAAATCGGGACAACCGGAGGGGATGGCGGTGATGTGAGGATCACATGTTTTCACGGAGTGTTAATGCTTTGCTCCGGTGCTCTATTAAAAGGAGTACCTTAATATCCAGTAGATTCCCTTGAGACCCGGTTGCCACCGGCTGGTAGGACAATAGATGTTGTGCAAGTTTCTCATTGCGAGCACGTACGACTATATATGGAAAACATGCCTACATGATTAATGAATTGATGTTCTTTCTTAATGCTTTATCAATCCTATCAATTGCCCAACTGTAATTTGTTCACCCAACACTTGTCACTTGTTATTGGAGAGTTACCACTAGTGTAGATCGCTGGGAACCCCGGTCCATCTCTCATCATCATATACTCGTTCTACATGTCATTGGAAGTAGTATCAACTATTCTCTGGTGCCATTGCTCCCGTGTTACTATTACTGCTGCTGTGTTACTGTTACTATTGCTCTCATATTACTGCTACTTTCACATCACCCCTGTTACTAGTGCTTTTCCAGGTGCAGCTGAATTGACAACTCAGTTGTTAAGGCTTATAAGTATTATTTACCTCCCCTTGTGTCGAATCAATAAATTTGGGTTTTACTTCCCTCGAAGACTGCTGCGATCCCCTATACTTGTGGGTCATCAAGACTGTTTTCTGGCGCCGTTGCCGGGGAGGCATAGCTCTACTCATAAGTTCACCTGGGGAGTACACTCTACCTCTCTCTCTGCTTTTATTTTGTTTTATTTTGTTTTGCTTAGTTTTCTTTTGTTTAGTTCATTTGTGCTTAGTTTATTTCTGTCTAGTATTATTTTGCTTAGTTTACCTTTGTCTAGTTTGTTTTTGTTTTGTTTTACTTTTCTCATATACCCAAAAATCCATAAAAATTTGAAAAACCTAAAAATTAAAAACTGATGTTATGAGAGAACCCACAACTTATTTGGAGCTTACAGAATATTATAATAATTATAGAGAATCAAGAACTGGTAAAGTAATGAGTGCTGTGATAGAAAAATTGAATTCAATTGCTAAAATCTTGCTTAAACGCCATGATATAAATTGTTGCTCTAAAGAGGATACTAAACATCTTAAATTTCAATGTGGCTTTAGTGAAGAAGTTTTAATTAAGAACTATAATTGGAATAACTATATTCATCTTGGGTTTGAAGAGGTAGAACAATTTGTCTTATTTATGGGAGCCTCTGAGATAGAATCCTTCATGGTTAAAAATTATGAAACTTGTGTTGTTTGTAAGGACCTTAAAGATTATGTCTCTTCTATCCTTAATTTTTTCAATGAAAGTTACAGTGATAATCCTTATATCATTGATTATAAAGAGAGACTCATTAATGCACAAGAATGCACTCACAATTTGCAGGAACCGGTGGAAGAAGAAATTGATGAACCTGAAAGCTCATTGGATGAAAAAGAGGAGGAAATTGATGAACTGGAAAGCTCATTGGATGAAAAAGAAGAGGAGAGCGACGAACAAAAGGAGGAAGAATGGATTAGCTACCCATGCCAACCTTCTAATGAGAGTAACTCTTTATCTCTTACACTATTTGATTGCCCTCCATGCTTACCGAAAGAGGTTGAATGTTATGTTCCTCTGGATTCTCTTGAAATATTACCTATGAGTAAAACTTGTGAGAATAATTATGCTACTATTGTCTATGATAATCCATGCTACTTTGATAAATTTTATGATAATGCTTTGTTTGTGCCTGATGTCGAAATGCATGGTACTAAAGAGTTTTGCGTAGCAAATGTTTATGATAAATCTCTAGATGATGGTCCTATGTTACTTGATAATATTAATTGTACTACTAATGAAAATGGGATTGGAGAGTTCTTGACTTTATGTAGGAGTCCCATATCTTTTGAGATTGATCAATCATCTTGTTATATTATTAATAAAAGTGTGTTTGAAAGTTTTAATCCCACTATTTTTGAGCTTGATAAAAATTATATGCTTGTGGATCATGAAAAGTATGCTGCATGTGATAGTTATATTGTTGAGTTTATTCATGAAGCTACTGAAAATTATTATGAGAGAGGAAAATATGGTTGTAGAAATTTTCATGGTGCTAAAACACCTCTCTATATGCTTAAAATTTTGAAGTTACTCTTGTTTTATCTTCCTATACTTGTCACTTTGTTCTTCATGAATTTATTTGTGTACAAGATTCCTATGCATAGGAAGTGGGTTAGACTTAAATGTGTTTTGAATTTGCCTTTTGATGCTCTCTTTTGCCTCAACTGTTATTTCTTGCGAGTGCATCATTAAAACTGCTGAGCCCATCTTAATGGCTATAAAGAAAGCACTTCTTGGGAGATAACCCATGTGTTTATTTTGCTACTGTTTTGTTGTGTTTTGGAAGTTGTTACTACTGTAGAAACCTCTCCTTATCTTTATTTTATTGCAATGTTGTGCCAAGTGAAGTCTCTAATAGAAGGTTGATACTAGATTTGGATTTCTGCGCAGAAACAGATTTCTTTGCTGTCACAAATTTGGGCCTAATTCTCTGTAGGTAACTCAGAAAATTCTGCCAATTTTTGTGAGTGATCCTCAGATATATACGCAACTTTCATTAGTTTTGAGTTTTCTGATTTGAGCAACGGAAGTACCTCTTTAAAATTCGTCTTTACTGGCTGTTCTGTTTTGGCAGATTCTGTCTCTGTTTTTTGCATTGTCTCTTGTGGACTTTAAGCAAGGCTTTCTAGACGTGGAGAGCTGTAGCTAATGTTTTATTGAGTTCTTGCAATGTGTCACTACAGGACCAAGGTGGATTCAAGTTTTTTGAGTACTAACCCCTCTAATGAAGTTTATGAGAAGTTTGGTGTGAAGGAAGTTTTCAAGGGTCAAGAGAGGAGGATGATATATGATCAAGAAGAGTGAAAAGTCAAAGCTTGGGGATGCCCCCGTGGTTCATCCCTGCATATTTCAAGAAGACTCAAGCGTCTAAGCTTGGGGATGCCCAAGGCATCCCCTTCTTCATCAACTTATCAGGTTTCTTCTATTGAAACTATATTTTTATTCGGTCACATCTTATGTGTTTTACTTGGAGCGTCTGTGTGCTTTTTTTGTGTGTGTTTGAATAAGATCGGATCCTAGCAATCCTTGTTTGGGAGAGAGACACGCTCCGCTTTTTCATATGAACACTTGTTCTTCGTTTTACTTTTAATGTTCAATGATAAAAGTTGGAAGCTACAATACTTATGGTTATTTGGTTGGAAACAGAAAATGCCTCATAATGTCTTGGATAATTTGACACTTGGCAATTGTTTTGAGCTCTCAAGTAGATCATGATTAAGTTTTTTCATGTAGTTTAAACCTATTAGTGGAGAACTACTATAGAGCTTGTTAAAATTGGTTTGCATGATTGGTCTCTCTTAAGGTCTAGATATTTTCTGGTAAAAGTGTTTGAGCAACAAGGAAGACAGTGTAGAGTATTATAATGCTTGCAATATGTTCTTATGTAAGTTTTGCTGTACCGGTTTATACTTGTGTTTGCTTCAAATAGCCTTGCTAGCCTAAGCCTTGTATCGAGAGGGAATACTTCTCATGCATCCAAAATCCTTGAGCCAACCACTATGCCATTTGTGTCCACCATACCTACCTACTATGTGGTGTTTCCTGCCATTCCAAAGTAAATTGCTTGAGTGCTACCTTTAAACAATTCAAAATTTATCACCTCTGATTTGTGTCAATGTTTTATAGCTCATGAGGAAGTATGTGGTGTTTATCTTTCAATCTTGTTGGGCAACTTTCACCAATGGACTAGTGGCTTCATCCGCTTATCCAATAATTTTGCAAAAAGAACTGGCAATGGGATTCCCAGTCCCAAATTAATTAACCAAAATAGACACTCCTCCATGGTATGTGATTGTTGGACGGCACCCGAAGGATTCGGTTAGCCATGGCTTGAGAAAGCAAAGGTGGGGAGGAGTGTCATCATAATAACACTAAAATAAAAGGGCACTCCTTCATGGTATGAGACTGTTGGCAGGCACCCGAGGATTCGGTTAGCCATGGTTTGTGAAAGAAAGGTTGGAAGGAGTGCCACCCAAAAATAAAATAAAATGGGAGTCGCTCTTTGAAGGTTTGTCTGGCAAGGGGGTTAGAGTGCCCACTACCATTCGTTGACAACAACAAACACCTCTCAAAACTTTACTTTTATGCTCTCTTTATGTTTTCAAAACCAAAACTCTAGCACAAATATAGCAATCAATGCTTCCCTCTGCGAAGGGCCATTCTTTTACTTTATGTTGAGTCAGTTTACCTACTTCCTTCCATCTTAGAAGCAAACACTTGTGTCAACTGTGCATTGATTCTTACATACTTGCTTATTTGCATTCATCATATTACTTTATGTTGACAATTATCCATGAGATATGCATGTTGAAAGTTGAAAGCAATCGCTGAAACTTATATCTTCCTTTGTGTTGCTTCGATGCCTTTACTTTGAATCTATTGCTTTATGAGTTAACTCTTGTGCAAGACTTTTGATGCTTGTCTTGAAAGTACTATTCATGAAAAGTTTTGCTATATGTTATCTATTTGTTAGCAACTATAGATCATTGCCTTGAGTCACTTCATTCATTTCATATGCTTTGTAATAGTATGATCAAGGTTATGTAAGTAGCATGTCACTACAGAAATTATTCTTTTTATCGTTTACCTACTCGAGGACGAGTAGGAACTAAGCTTGGGGATGCTGATACGTCTCCAATGTATCCATAATTTATGATGTTCCATGCTTATTTTATGACAATACTTACATGTTTTGCTTGCACTTTATGATGATTTCATGCATTTTCCGGAACTAACTTATTAACAAGATACCACAGTGCCAGTTCCTGTTTTCTGCTGTTTTTGGTTCCAGAAAGGCTGTTCGGGCAATATTCTCGGAATTCGACGAAACGAAGACCCATTATCTTATTTTTCCTGAAGACCCCAGAACACCGAAGGAGAGTCGGAGGCGGGCCAGGGGGCCACCACACGCCAGGGCCGCGCGGGCTACACCCTGGCCGCGCCGGCCTGGTGTGGGGCCACCCTGTCGCCCCTCCTGCGCCGCCTCTTCGCCTATATAAGTCCTTTCGACCTAAAAACTCGATACCAATTGACGAAGTCCAGAAAGACTCCAGGGGCGCCGTCGCCATCGCGAAACTCCAATTCGGGGGACAGAAGTCTCTGTTCCGGCACCCTGCCGGGACGGGGAAGTGCCCCCGGAAGCCATCTCCATCGACGCCACCGCCTCCATCATGCTCCGTGAGTAGTTCCCCCATGGACTACGGGTTCTAGCAGTAGCTAGTTGGTACTCTCTACTCCATGTACTTCAATACAATGATCTCATGAGCTGCCTTACATGATTGAGATCCATCTGATGTAATCGGTGTTGTGTTTGTTGGGATCCGATGGATGATACATTATGATTAGTCTATCTATAAAGTTTGTGAAGTTATTGTTGCTGCAATCTTGTTATGCTTAATGCTTGTCACTAGGGCCCGAGTGGCATGATCTTAGATTTAAGCTCTATATTATTGCTTAGATTGTATCTACAAGTTGTATGCACATGTCACTGTCCAGAACCAAAGGCCCCGAAGTGACAGAAATCGGGACAACCGGAGGGGATGGCGGTGATGTGAGGATCACATGTTTTCACGGAGTGTTAATGCTTTGCTCCGGTGCTCTATTAAAAGGAGTACCTTAATATCCAGTAGATTCCCTTGAGGCCCGGCTGCCACCGGCTGGTAGGACAATAGATGTTGTGCAAGTTTCTCATTGCGAGCACGTACGACTATATATGGAAAACATGCCTACATGATTAATGAATTGATGTTCTTTCTTAATGCTTTATCAATCCTATCAATTGCCCAACTGTAATTTGTTCACCCAACACTTGTCACTTGTTATTGGAGAGTTACCACTAGTGTAGATCGCTGGGAACCCCGGTCCATCTCTCATCATCATATACTCGTTCTACATGTCATTGGAAGTAGTATCAACTATTCTCTGGTGCCATTGCTCCTGTGTTACTATTACTGATGCTGTGTTACTGTTACTATTGCTCTCATATTACTGCTACTTTCACATCACCCCTGTTACTAGTGCTTTTCCAGGTGCAGCTGAATTGACAACTCAGTTGTTAAGGCTTATAAGTATTCTTTACCTCCCCTTGTGTTGAATCAATAAATTTGGGTTTTACTTCCCTCGAAGACTGCTGCGATCCCCTATACTTGTGGGTCATCAAAGTACCGGGAGTAGCACCGGGAGAAGGACCACCATGATGAACCGGTGTCATCTCCCTCCCACCACCCTGGTTTCCGGAACATCCCGTTCCCTACACACATGTTCCCGAGATGTTAGCAATTTGCAAGGCAAAGGAATGCCGTAGTATTCGGTTTGGCGAAGAACTTACCGCTGTTCTCCCATAGTACTCCGCAGCGAAATTTTCCTTCGATGGATAGTTTGGCGCCGGCCCCGGAAAGGGAGGCATCAGCCCTAAATCCACTGTCTGTCCAGTTTGATTGGCCAGCATCGACGCTTGCAAGATAGTTTACATGTCAGTCTTTGCAGAAATGAAGCATCAAACTAGGGGAAAGTGGGACTTGTCATCATTTGCGAAAACAAAGGTTGGAACTTACATGTATATATGCCATGTACTCCGTGAACTGCTGCTGCTGCCGGTTGAAGGCCACCTGATATTCTTGATGAGCGGCCGCGTAGGCCGCCTCGAAGTCAGGCTACAATTTCACAAATTCATGTCTCGTTAGCACTTAGCAATGTATGAACGAAAGTCGGAAAGAGGATGGAAATGAGGGAAATTTACGTCGTATGCGGGTTGTTGCCGAGCCCGGCGACGAGGCGGGAGAGGGGGGCTGTCCTTGGTGAGGCCCGCCTTGAGACGCGTGAAGGTCGTGGTGAGGGTATGCTTGACGGCCTTGTTCAGCATGGCGAGACGGCCATGCGGCAACCCTCCGGACGACAGGACCAACGACTCCTCGTCGACCTCCGCGCTCATGGGGTCATCCACCTCCGGGTGACGATACCTCACCATCGCGCAGTAGTTCTCGACGTCCTCGGCGTAGGTGCCGAAGTACTCAGGGAGCGAGGGCTGAGGCTGCGAGAGATCGGGCTTCTTAAGCCGCATCTTGTTGTATATCTCGAGGTCAGACATCTCCTCCTCGGGTCCTAACGCGGCCCTCTGCATCGCGAAAGGAAATGTTGTGAGTACCAACTTTGAACCTGACGGAAAATAAAATGTATACATACCATCTTCCCCTTGTAGCGCTCGTAGCTGAGGTTTCCCCCACAGTGTGTGCCACCGTCGCCTCGGTTCTCCGCGTTCCGCCTCGCCACGGCTGCAAAGTCCTCGTCCATCTTGAGCCACCTCGTCCTAACCATCTCCTCCCATGCCTCGGCATGCGGCTCGGCCCAATCGGGGATAACCTGAAAATGCAATACTCAACTCAATCTAATGCAATTGCAACTTAGTAGCAATGTAGAATCTCATTGACATTTTACTCACCGACATGTAGTCCTCCACCGTCATCTCATACTCGGCCTTAGCATTCTTACTGACAATGTCCGGCTTATGGACCCTCTCGCCTCTCTGTGCCCAGAAGTGACCCGCGGCCGTGATCCTTTGGTTGTACCACACCTGCGGTGTCAACCTCTCACAAGTCGCCCGCAAAGTCATGTTCGCGGCCGTCTCCTCAACCTCGGGCGCCACACGATAAAAACACTTCAATCATGCAAAAAACAATAGTGAGAGTCATGAGTTAGAACATTGGGGTCATCAAATATGAATGAAGCTCGAGAAAATATGTCTTACCCAAAACTTTCTTGAAGTTCTTTTTGTCTTCTCTGAACGGATGCCTCCGTTTGAGGTACTGCCGATTCGTGTCAAACGCAACATACTTGCGACCCTTATTTAGCCAAAGGAACTCAAGTCGATGCCTGCACACTGGGCATGGCCATTTACCAGCTGTACACCATCCGCATGTTAGGGCGTACCCGGGCATGTCATGCATGGTATACTGCAACCAAACTTTCATGCAGAAGTTTGTCTTCGATGCTCGGTCGTACGTCAACGTCCCGTGGTGCCAAGAGTGGTTCAAATCATCCACAATCGGCTGCATGTAGACACTCAAGTTCTTCCCCGGGTAATGGGGCCCTGGAATGATCAACGACAGAAACATGGTCTTCCTCGTCATTAGGACTCCGGGAGGGAGATTGAGCGGAATTACAAACACGGGCCAACAACTGTAATTGGCATTCGACATACCATATGGATTGAAGCCATCTGTAGCTATCGCAATTCTGACATTCCGAGCATCTGCTGCCCTATGGGGGTATTTTCTATCAAAGTTCTTCCATGCATTGCCATCAGATGGATGTCCCATCTTCGTCCGCCCCTGATTGTCCTTTATTCGAGACCCCATCTTGTGCCACGTCATCTGTTTGGCGGTCTCCTCAGTCAAGTAAAGCCGCTGGATTCTTTTTATGAATGGGAGATACCGAAGAATCGACTCTGCGATCTTTGACTGCCTCACCTGACCATCCTTTCCCGTTACCTCTTCATACCTAGAGGCCTTACAAATGGGACAGTACTTGTCCTCTGCAAACTGTTTCCAGAAGAGAACGCAGCCTTTTGGACAACAGTCTATTCTTTGATAATCCATGTTGAGCGCCGACATGAGTTGCCTCGTCTCATGCAGGCTTTTAGGCAGACAATGCCCTTTGGGCAACATGTTACCAGTTGTTCTCAGACTTGCTTCGAAGCCGTCACGGGTGGTGTTGTACCGGGTCTTGTCGGCTAGACATTGGGAGATGGCATCGAGCTGAGAAATCGCGGCGCCATCGTACAGAGGCGTCTTAGCAGCGGCTATCATATCATAGAAGGCCTTCGCGGCTGGCTCTGGTTCCTCCGGTTCTGGCGGTTCCTCCCGTGAAGGTGGCGACTCTGGCATGTGGGCATCGACAAGATCATCTAGAAAGTCTCTAACCCCATCGTACTCATTGCCATTGAGCCGCTGCCGCATCACCTCACCTCTGTCACGTTCGTGCTCATCAAAGTCGATCTGCGTGACGTAACGAGGCATATACCCATATTGCAGAAGGTGTTTAAACATTTCATCCTTTCCACGACGGTGATGCTTCAAGCAACGATTGCACGGGCAAAGTGGCTGAACCTTCTGTTTTGTACCACGCGCCAACTCCTTCACTAAATACCAAGTCTTCCTTATCCACTCATCTGTTTTATTAGTCGCACTAACACGGCCGGTGTACATCCATCCATTATCAGCCATCCTCTGCTCTATTGGAAGCCAAACCACAAGCATAGCATTTATATCAAATAGGAAAATAAATGCATCATATTTAAATTTTTTACCAGGCAAAACGAATGCATCAACCTACATCTCTACTAGGTGGGCTCCTAGCAGCTGCCGGATCCATAGATTGAGTACGTTCTCCATGCTCTACCCCGGTCCGAGTCAGGATTTCGGCAGCACCTCCCCGCTGCTCTCCCGATACACGTCTCGCCAAAAAGACAAGAGGATGTGCATCCGGAGAACAACGGTGAGGCGCTGCCGAAATCCTGACTCGGACCGGAGCAGAGCATGGAGAACGTACCCAACTACGGATCCACCGACTGTCCCGTAAATGCCGCAAGCGTTACGGTTGAAAATATGCCGACCACTAATGCATATTTATCCGCGTAACGCTTGAGGACGGGAAGTGACACCTAGGTTACGCAACTTGACTTGAAAAATGAATCTAGTGACATAAATAAAATGCGGAGAAGAAGTTGGAAATTTTGCTCACCCTCGGCTGTAGAGGAAGTAGTCGAACAACCGGTGAGAAGCGCGTCAAGATCCGGGATCGTCACGCCGGGGTGCTCACGAAGAGGCGGTCACGGCATGGCCTATTACAAATTCACCAAATTCACATTATTAGACATATTTCTACTACACAATCTATGGATCCGGTGGCGGCTAACAAATTAACTAAGCAAAAAAATCCTAACTAACTAACTAACAGCTAACAAATTTCTATTTCTAACTAACTAACTAACTAACAAATCCTAACTAACTAACTAACTAACTAATCCTAACACTAACTAACACTAACATATACATGCGGGAGGAGATCGATGGCCGGGGTGGCGCGGGAGGAGAGGGCCGAGGGGCGTGGTGGCCTACGAGAGGAGGGGCGGGGGGGGGGGCGGCGGCTCGGGAGGCGGCTCAGGAGGGGCGGGCGGCGGCTGAGGGAGGAGCGGGCGACGGGCAGCGGCACAACAGCGGCGGGCGGCGGCTCAGCGAGGGCGGCGGCGGCTCGTGGAGGCGGCGGGCGGCAGCACAGGAGGGGCGGGTGGCGGCGGCGCGGGTGGCTGAGAGAGGGGCGCGCGGGTCGGGCTCGGGAATGGGGAGCAGCCTGGCCCGCGCGTTAGTTATTTTAGGGTTAGGGCTCTACCCCGAGGGCCGGCCGTACGCCGACAGCCACCCTCGGCGTAGAGCAATTTTTTTTTGTTTTTTCATTCATTGTTTTTCTTTCATTGTTTTTTCTTTCATTGTTTCATTGTACCTTTTTTACCACGTCGAAATTAAATTGAGTGTCGACGGCCACCCTCATAGCCCAATTTTTTTTCATTTATTTTGTTTTTTTTTGCGGAGGAAAAGGAAATGATATTAAAAGTTTCGTTCTTACAGAAAGACCCAGAAAAAAAGAAAACGGGGCGTAGGAGGCACGCGGTTACTAGGACACATAAAATGACGACGGGACATGCGGTATGGCCGTACCGGGCGCGCACGTGCACCCGTCCGCCAACGCGTGAAACGGAAAACATTTAGCACATAAAATGACGCGTCCTCGACCTAAAAACATTTTTCCCTCCATTTATTGAGCGAAGGAAAGTGTCACCCCAGTTCAAATCCGGTCAGTTTCCAGCGGATTCGGCGGGACACCGCAGTAAGCGTGAGGGATTCCCAGATGGCTACCGCGCGCATATGGCATGTGATAGGTGGTGCGTAGGAGGTATCCTACCGCTGCGCGGAGGTCCCGCGCGATACTGAAATGCGCACCATGTAGCTGCTTCACAAAAAAAGCCCTTCCGGCACGCCGAAAATGGAAAAACCGTCGCCCGTGGTTCGGATTGGAAATCCGCGACCGGGGCCTTGCTTCCCATCCTAAGGCCCACGCACGTGCCAAATATGGCCTCGTTCCGACAAACTATGTGGTGAAACGGGCCGTTTCCTACTCATTTCCCCTAAAAGCCATAGAACTCCGGACGAGATAGCCCTCTTCGTGAAGGGTTTTTCAAGATAATTGCCGTATCCCAGTTCCGTCTTTTGCAGTGGTTACTAGGATACATAAAATGACGCCACGCGGCTGTTGCGGTCAGAAACCCACCGGCGAGCAGCGACGGGCAACACAGTACAGCCGGGAACAACTTAGGGCTGCGGCTGGCCCTGGTCCCTCCGAGCGACGGCCCGCAAAGATTCGGCACGCACGTCCGATGCTGGTGTGAGGGTGTGCCACCTGACCTATACCTGGTCAGGAAGGTGATGAATGTGCCTCGCTAAGTTTCCTGCATGGCATACACGTAAACATTAAATACGAGCCTCGATCGGCTCTCAGGTTATCCTGTGAATCGGCTCAAAGAGCCGATCCACCCATGATTCGCACGAGGTGTACGAATATATGGTGGTCCTGGTTGATCAGAATAAAGCTAAAACGATCTACGACGATTTAGGGTTTTCACCGCATAATCGGAACATCCTACTCGTGATTGAGCCTCGCGGCCACGCACGGTGATTGTAAGCCGATCCTAGACAAGGCCTAAAAACCAACACGAGGTTGATCCCCGGAACATCCTGTCTAGGGCTAGCAAACTACACCCTACGTGCCGCTGGATCCTTCAACCCTTTGTAAGGCCTAACTATGCAGATATTAAACTAATCCTTGCAGAACAAGGAGCAACCATAACAGATCGGATCTACTAAATAATGATCAAGCGGGGTGCCGCCCCTACACCTAAGATAGGTGTAAGGGCGGCTAGATGTCTAAGGGTTGCACGACGACAGCATATGATACGAAGAACAATGCTAACCCTAACACATCTAAGATAACTACGTTGCTCGCCATCAAAAAGGCTTCAGTACGAGCAACGCATGAACAGCGAATAAACTTGTACTGCCTAGATCGCAAGATGCGATCTAGGCAGCATGATGCTTACCCGGAAGAAACCCTCGAGACAAGGGAGTTGGTGATGCGCCTAGATTGGTTTGTGGTGAACGTGATTGTTGTTTATTTCATAAACCCTAGATACATATTTATAGTCCGTAGACTTTCTAACGTGGGAATAATCCCAACCGTGCACGAGTCAAACTCTAACTAATCGACACGTATCCTACTATATTACAGATACACGGGCAAACTAGCCCAAACTTTGCATGTAAGGCCGATTCACGTATATCTTCCATGTATATTCTTCAAGTCCATCTTGATCGCGGCCCACCTCTGATTCGGTCAAATTCTGGTGATAACACATGCCCCCCTGGTTTTGGAATTTATAATTCCAAAATCACTCTGTTTTTCTTCGTCGGGTCATGTCGTGGCAGAACCTTCGCAGTATCCTTCATCATGATGCTTTGCCTCTTCCACTTCCGCGTGTCCTGGCAATTTTTTTTTTGTTGGGCACCACTTCCTCGGAAACTGCTATGGCATTGAATTTCCACTATATCCCTTTTTATTTAACCGCTCCAAACAGTTTGCTTCTTCATCCCCTTCGCATTAGCACTCCCAAAAGCCCTCCTGCGCCACCATGTCTTCTTCCTCCTCTGCCTCATTGGATCTTTCCACCCAATCCTCCTCCTCCCGCGAGCCGACGCCGGAGTGGAACCCGGAGGAGGCCCATGCGGCCAACATCCGCCGCGCCATCGAAGCCGGGGAGGAACCCAGTCACGATTTCTCCGTCTGGTCTGAGGATGACAAGTCCTCGACCGACGGGGAAAGCGACCTCCGCTTCCTCGCCGACGGGGAAACGGAGGAGGAGAGCGATGACGATCGCTTCTCCTGTGACGACTTCACCTCCCCCGAGGAGGAGGAGGAGGACGACACCTCCTCCGACGAGCCGCCGGCCAAGCGCTTCTGTCCCTGGCCGGGGAACCTCAGCGACTTCGACAGCGACGACGACGACGCTGACGAGGAGGATGAGGACAACGAGGGCCCGGCCGGCGGCCGCTGGAGCAGCGACGACGAGCCCGCCGGGAGTAGCGCCGACAGCGGCGACGACGGCGACGACGAGGGCAGCGACGGCCCGTAGATAGGACCTTTTAGCATAGGATCAGTAGTTGTAGATGGGGCAATGTATCCCCTAGTACTTCCTTTTGAGAGTAATCAGCTCTTCATGTAAGAAATCCTGCTTATCAATGAAGAATTTCCCCCAATTTAATTTTGCCGATTTCCTTCGAGCTAATTTAGCCGATCTCCCCTCATACTGATTTTGCCGATTTGTCCCCTTAGCCAATGCTTAATGAGCCGATAGCAACGCATCGGTCCTTCACAAACCATCCTTCAATTCCTCAACTGATGACTTTGAGATCTGGTGGATAATGTGGAGTCTTCAAGAAAGCCCCTAAATTCCTCCCACCAGGTCCAGTGATCTTCTTCTGCCAGAATTCACCATTTTTTGAAGAAGGTTGCGACGAAGGATCAGCCGATGACACCCCAATCGGCTTTCAAAACAGAGCATCTACCAGGCCAGCTGCCCCCCGAGCCTTAGTCAAGGCGAGAATAACGGTGAGGATGCACAGATTAGACAAAGAGCTTTGAACTCAGGTAATTCTGAGACAGCCACCATGCAGAGTCAGCCAACTTGCCCCCATTGATCACCTTTCTTCCGCTGAAAGCCGATGTTGTAGACGAAACACCAACAGCTTAATGAGAAAGAGGCTGCCTTGCATGCCAAAACTGATGCTTCTGACAGCACTGCTGAACTGGCGCAAAGGGTTGGAAGTCCTCGAAGAGAAGGCCTCACAGCTGAACTGGACTTTGGTGAAAAATCCGCGTCTCGAACACGCAGCATGTAGATCTTGTGTAATTTGTAATAGAGTCGATGGCTGTGCATCGCCTTTGTTTCTTAGCTCTAAAGTCGATGTCCGTGCATCGGCTGTATGAAATTTTTTTTTACTGGCCGATTTTCTATCGGCCCCCAGCATTTCACTGCACATGTATCGCACATGTTCATCTGATTAGGTGCCCCCCGAGCCGAATCTGTCAGGTAACTGCAGATATCGGCTCTGTAGTTAGCCAAAGCACTGTATTTGCACGTCGGCTCCGTTAGGACTAGTGTTGACTCTCAGCAGCCGACGCAAAACCGCTGCCCATCAAATCGACGTCGAACACAGGCAGAACGTATGGTGAGGATAATTTTGGCCGATTGCTGGAATCGGCCTCCATGTTGATCGAATCGCTCAATGAAGGTTTCGCAATGTCCCTCCATAGATCTTTGGGGCCGATCCCAAGGATCGGCCTCGCCACGTTTGTCCATAGGTTTGTTCTTGCTACACGGTCAGGCCGGTGGATAAGACCAGCCTAACCCCATCCTTTGTCACGTCGATGCGCTCGCAGTCGTCCAAATTGATGCCTGAGAGTGGCTCCTGGCCTGCTGTTTCCCAAGCGTTCATGCCGGCCGTTGAAATCTCGGCTGAGTCATCTGCCTGGACAACCTCTACCTCATCTCCATCCCACTGTATTACGCATTGGTGCATCGTGGAGGGAATGCAACAGTTGGCGTGGATCCAATCTCTTCCCAGCAGGACAGCATAAGTGCTCTTGCTATCGACAACAAAGAACGTCGTAGGGATGGTTTTCCTTCCTACGGTCAGATCCACGTTTAGAACACCTTGTGCGTCAGACGCTTGGCCGTTGAAATCGCTCAATGTCACGTTGGTCTTGATCAGATCCGAGCTAGAGTGTCCCAACCGACGTAGCATGGAGTATGGCATAATGTTGACTGCCGCTCCGGTGTCCACCAGCATCTTGTTGACAGGCCTCCCATCGATATAACCTCGCAAGTACAGGGCCTTCAGATGTCAGTAGCTTCTTTCTCGTGGCTTCTCAAAGATAACTGGCCGTGGGCCGCAGTCGAGTTGTGCCACAGGTGCCTCGTCTAATCCTGGAGCACTAAACTCCGTCGGAAGGATGAACACCATATTTGTGCCAGCCGATGTTTCATCATCGGCTTTCCTTTGCTTGGGGTGCCACTCCATTTTTTGTGGTCGACCCTCTTCATCTAGGGTTCGTTGAATTTTCGCGGCCAGATCAGGCCGCGCCTTCCTTAGCGTGTGCAGGTATAGCCTTTCGGCTTCCTCCAAGCCACGCAGTCGCTGAACCCTACGCTTTTGGGAACGGCTGAGTCCATCAGGGCACCACCTTGGACGGTGGTACCTGTCTTCTTCTTCTTCATCGTCTTCCAAATCCTCGAGATCTTCCACTCGAGGGGACTCAGCGTGCTTGTTCCGAGGCGGGAGAGGCCCTAAGCGTTGGAACACAGACACGTTAGCTGCCTCCTTCTTCTTCTGTTTACATTCTGGGCAATTGCCAATTGTAGGCAATCGGCTCATTTCTGAATCCCAGCAGTGTCTGAAGAAGGGACAGTCCCAGTGCCTATCCTCGTCGTCTTGCTCCCTTGACTTTTCCTTGGCACGGCGCTCGTACTCCTCCTCATCGCGATCATGCCGACGATGTCTCCTGGCGTCCCTAGCCAGACGATCTCTTTCATCATCATCGTTGGGTCATCGGCGTTGGTCATACTGACTCACATACTTGTTGAGGAGGTGATCAGAGAGAGGTCGCTGATATCTTACGTTCCTTACTTCTCCCTCTGTGATGTAGCGCTTGCCATCGTGACGGAGCCGATCGCGTGAAGCGGCTTCCTCTGTGTCCTTGCTATGAGAGCAGCTGCCCTCGTCTCCATCCTTACCAGAGTGGTGTCCAGGTCCTACCATGTTGATGTTGAACGAGAATCCTGGCTGGCACCCTCCAGGGTAGGTGCACTCCACCATGTTAACAGCGGGGAAGGGGTGAGTGTCGACTTTCATGGCGTACTGGTTGAAAATTAGACGGCCTTGTTCTATCGCCATTTGGATCTGCTGACGCCACACCCTGCAGTCGTTGGTGGTATGGGAGTATGAGTTATGCCATTTGCAGTATGGCTTTCCGTTCAGCTCCTGTACCGTGGGGATTTTGAGGCCTTCGGTAACTTCAACTGCTTCTCCTTCAGTAAGAGGTCAAAAATTTGCTCAGTTTTAGTTACGTCGAAATCAAACCCTCTGGGCGGACCTGGTGGCTTAACCCATTTGCAGGATATGGGGGTTGCCCCCCGAGTCCATTCAGCCACTGCTACCTCTTGATCTCCCGCAGACCCTTCATCTTCCTCTGTTTCAACCAGGACTACCGCACGCTTGAATTTGTCCTGGTACAAGTCTGGGTGGCGCTGTTCATATAATGACAGTTTCTGAACCATGTGCGCCAGTGAAGGGTAGTCTGCTTGGGAAGCCATATCCTTGATCGGTGATGCGAGACCCACCACCGCCAACTCGACTGCTTCCTTTTCGGTCAAACGGGCCGAATAACATCGGTTCCTCATGGTCCTGAAGCGCTGGATGTATTCTGACACTGTTTCTCCGCGCTTCTGACGTACTTGTGCTAGATCGGCAATGCCAGACTCGGAAGCCTCTGAGTGATACTGCATGTGGAACTGTTCCTCCAACTGCTTCCAAGTCCGGATCGAGTCTGGCGGCAACGAAGTGTACCACCCGAAAGCCGATCCTGTGAGGGACTGTGCGAAGAACCTCACGCGTAGCGGATCTGATGCTGAGATCGTGCCCAGCTGTGCCAAATATCGGCTCACATGCTCAATGGAGCTGGAACCATCTGATCCATTAAACTTGGAGAAATCAGGGAGCCGATATTTGGGTGGCAGCGGGATCAACTCGTACTCGTTGGGGTACGGCTTGGAATAGCCGATTGTCCTCCTTTTCGGCACCATGCCGAACTGGTCTCTCAGGATTGTACTGATCTGATCCGCGGTGCTGGCTGCAGGAGTCGAACTCTGAAGATTCGCCGGAGTGGCATACTTGGCCAGCCATGCTTGCTTTTCCAGCTCTGAGCCAACTGCAGGAGCTGAGCTCTGGAGGTTTGTCGGAGTGGCATACTTAGCTAGCCACGTCTGCTTCTCAAGATCTGTTCCCGAAGCTCCTCCTGTTGTTCCAGAAGTCCCTGCTGTTGCAGTCTGGTTTGTGAGTGCCCAGTTACTGCAGTCTGGCACGTATGTGCACGTGTATCCGTGAGGGATCTCCTTAGGCGCCTCATGCAAGAACTGGTAGTCGCTAGGGTCACCACCGATCTTGTAGACGACGTATGCCGGTGAACTCGGCACTTCTGGTGCTGCCAACGCGAATGGCAGCGGTGGACGGGACTGGAGTGGCATCTCTCCTTGGTAAGTCCCGAGAGCTGGTCCTGACGGAGAGTACTGATGCCTCATGATCTCCTGGATCACCCGAAGAGCGACACGCTCCAAAGTGTTCACCAGGCTCTCAGAATGGCGGTGCAGCGAGTGAGCTACCATGTAGTTAATCTCCTGACGCAGAGACCTGGTGCGTTCTTCTGACGGGGCGGACAGGTCCACTCCATCGAGCGCGCCTTCAGGTGAGAACCCTTTCCACCGGACGCCATGTGAGCGGGTTCTGTGAAAAGAGCCGATGAGGTCGGCTTCGAGGATCGCTTTGACCTCGTCATACTTCTTCTTGAGCTCCTCGGTCAAATCCTCGTACGTGACTGGAGTGCCGTCCGCCATCTCATATGTAGATGGCGAGGTGGTTGATGTCGAAGATTGTCCCACCGGGCGTGCCAGAATGTGTTGCGGTCAGAAACCCACCGGCGAGCAGCGACGGGCAACACAGTAGAGCCGGAAACAACTTAGGGCTGCGGCTGGCCCTGGTCCCTCCGAGCGACGGCCCGCAAAGATTCGGCACGCACGTCCGATGCTGGTGCGAGGGCGTGCCACCTGACCTATACCTGGTCAGGAAGGTGATGAATGTGCCTCGCTAAGTTTCCTGCATGGCATACACGTAAACATTAAATACGAGCCTCGATCGGCTCTCAGGTTATCCTGTGAATCGGCTCAAAGAGCCGATCCACCCATGATTCGCACGAGGTGTACGAATATATGGTGGTCCTGCTTGATCAGAATGAAGCTAAAACGATCTACGACGATTTAGGGTTTTCACCGCATAATCGGAACATCCTACTCGTGATTGAGCCTCGCGGCCACGCACGGTGATTGTAAGCCGATCCTAGACAAGGCCTAAAAACCAACACGAGGTTGATCCCCGGAACATCCTGTCTAGGGCTAGCAAACTACACCCTACGTGCCGCTGGATCCTTCAACCCTTTGTAAGGCCTAACTATGCAGATATTAAACTAATCCTTGCAGAACAAGGAGCAACTATAACGGATTGGATCTACTAAATAATGATCAAGCGGGGTGCCGCCCCTACACCTAAGATAGGTGTAAGGGCGGCTAGATGTCTAAGGGTTGCACGACGACAGCATATGATACGAAGAACAATGCTAACCCTAACACATCTAAGATAACTACGTTGCTCGCCATCAAAAAGGCTTCAGTACGAGCAACGCATGAACAGCGAATAAACTTGTACTGCCTAGATCGCAAGATGCGATCTAGGCAGCATGATGCTTACCCGGAAGAAACCCTCGAGACAAGGGAGTTGGCGATGCGCCTAGATTGGTTTGTGGTGAACGTGATTGTTGTTTATTTCATAAACCCTAGATACATATTTATAGTCCGTAGACTTTCTAACGTGGGAATAATCCCAACCGTGCACGAGTCAAACTCTAACTAATCGACACGTATCCTACTATATTACAGATACACGGGCAAACTAGCCCAAACTTTGCATATAAGGCCGATTCACGTATATCTTCCATGTATATTCTTCAAGTCCATCTTGATCGCGGCCCACCTCTGATTCGGTCAAATTCTGGTGATAACAGCGGCTCCGCTCGAATTTTTGGCTCCGTTTACTTTGCCAACTGTGCAAAACGGGGCCGCCGGGACATGTGGTATGGCCGTACCGGGCGCGCGCGTGCACCCGTCCGCCAACGCGCGAAACGGAAAACATTTAGCACATAAAATGATGCGTCCTCGACCTAAAAACATTTTTCCCTCCATTTATTGAGCGAAGGAAAGTGTCGCCCCAGTTCAAATCCGGTCAGTTTCCAGCGGATTCGGCGGGACACCGCAGTAAGCGTGAGGGATTCCCAGATGGCTACCGCGCGCATATGGCATGTGATAGGTGGTGCGTAGGAGGTATCCTACCGCTGCGCGGAGGTCCCGCGCGATACTTAAATGCGCACCATGTAGCTGCTTCACAAAAAAAGCCCTTCCGGCACGCCTAAAATGGAAAAACCGTCGCCCGTGGTTCGGATTGGAAATCCGCGACCGGGGCCTTGCTTCCCATCCTATGTCCCACGCACGTGCCAAATATGGCCTCGTTCCGACAAACTATGTGGTGAAACGGGCCATTTCCTACTCATTTCCCCTAAAAGCCATAGAACTCCGGACGAGATAGCCCTGTTCGTGAAGGGTTTTTCAAGATAATTGCCGTATCCCAGTTCCGTCTTTTGCAGTGGTTACTAGGACACACAAAATGACGCCACGCGGCTCCGCTCGAATTTTTGGCTCCGTTTACTTTGCCAACTGTGCAAAACGGGGCCGCCGGGACATGCGGTATGGCCGTACCGGGCGCGCGCGTGCACCCGTCCGCCAACGCGCGAAACGGAAAACATTTAGCACATAAAATGACACGTCCTCGACCTAAAAACATTTTTCCCTCCATTTATTGAGCGAAGGAAAGTGTCGCCCCAGTTCAAATCCGGTCAGTTTCCAGCGGATTCGGCGGGACACCGCAGTAAGCGTGAGGGATTCCCAGATGGCTACCGCGCGCATATGGCATGTGATAGGTGGTGCGTAGGAGGTATCCTACCGCTGCGCGGAGGTCCCACGCGATACTGAAATGCGCACCATGTAGCTGCTTCACAAAAAAAAGCCCTTCCGGCACCCCGAAAATGGAAAAACCGTCGCCCGTGGTTCGGATTGGAAATCCGCGACCGGGGCCTTGCTTCCCATCCTAAGGCCCACGCACGTGCCAAATATGGCCTCGTTTCGACAAACTATGTGGTGAAACGGGCCGTTTCCTACTCATTTCCCCTAAAAGCCATAGAACTCCAGACGAGATAGCCCTGTTCGTGAAGGGTTTTTCAAGATAATTGCCGTATCCCAGTTCCGTCTTTTGCAGTGGTTACTAGGACACATAAAATGACGCCACGCAGCTCCGCTCAAATTTTTGGCTCCGTTTACTTTGCCAACTGTGCAAAACGGGGCCGCCGGGACATGCGGTATGGCCGTACCAATGGATCCCTAGGGCGGGGACCCTGCAGATCTACCCCTATAGTTTTTTCCGTGCGAGGGTTTACCAATGGATTTTTTTATTTGCTTTGCTTTGTTTAGGACATATGCACATGGAAACCATAGGTTTGGAATGAAATAGGCCCCGGATGAGCCGTAGCAGGAGTTTCCACATATAGATCCTGGATTTTACAAAGTGCGGGCCCATGTATGCGGAAATCGTCAACGCCGGGTACATGCAAGGTTCGAAAAACTTTACATCACACTTGTACACATATGTTAGGGACAAATGCAAGTTTTCAAGCGATTCCGATGCTCCGGTGATCTGTATCTTGGGAAACCCTAGGGCGGGGACCCTGCAGATCTACCCCTATAGCTTTCTCCGTGCGAGGGTTTACCAATGGATTTTTTATTTGCTTTGCTTTGTTTAGGACATATGCACATGGAAACCATAGGTTTGGAATGAAATAGGCCCCGGATGAGCCGTAGCAGGAGTTTCCACATACAGATCCTGGATTTTACCAAGTGCGGGCCCATGTATGCGGTAATCGTCAACGCCGGGAACATGCAAGGTTAGAAAAACCTTACATCACACTTTTACACATATGTTAGGGACAAATGCAAGTTTTCAAGCGATTCCGACGCTCCGGTGATCTGTATCTTGGGAAACCCTAGGGCGGGGACCCCGCAGATCTACCCCTATAGCTTTCTCCGCTTGATCTTGATGATAGCTCTTCAAGCTCCACTCAAGCCGGAATGCCTCACTTGATCATCGTTGCTTCGTGAATACTCACAAATGCTCCCCCATACACCATGATGGGAAAGCTCCATTGATGCACATCTTCACATGTACATTATCACCAAATGGACGACAAGCTTCAAGCATGTGATCCACTCAAGATGCTCATCTTGAACTTGCCCAACTCAACCTTGTATCTTCTCATACTCACTTAAGATAGAGCATGGCTAATATTGAGTTCCACATAAGAACTCCATCTTCATTTCTTCTTCTTGATCATATCACATATGTATCTTCAAATCGATGATCTTGATGCCAATACACAAGGTATATCTTTATCTTCATGGCATCCATACTTGAATCCAACACATGGAGAACAAGTAGTACCTATGGAATATTCCTTCATATAAACTTAATGAAAACATTAGTCCATAGGGGTTGTCATTAATTACCAAAACCACACATAGGGGCAATGTACCCTTACAGTTGTTCCTATTATCTTGGTACCTAAGAATGATGGTTCTTCACGCATGTGTACTGATTGTAGAGCTATTAATAATATTACCATTCGATACCGTCATCCTATACCTCGTTTAGATGATATGCTTGATGAATTGAGTGGTTCTATTATGTTCTCTAAAGTTGATTTGCGTAGTGGTTACCACCAGATTCGTATGCAATTAGGAGATGAATGGAAAACAACGTTTAAAACTAAGTTCGGCTTATATGAGTGGTTAGTAATGCCTTTTGGTTTAACTAATGCACCTAGTACTTTCATGAGACTGATGAACGAAGTTTTACGTGCTTTTATTGGACGTTTTGTGGTGGTATACTTTGATGATATTTTGATTTATAGCAAATCTTTGGAGGAACATTTGGATCATTTACGTGATGTTTTCACTGCTTTACGTGATGCACGTTTGTATGGTAATCTTGAGAAGTGCACCTTTTGCACCAATCGAGTTGCGTTTCTTGGCTATGTTGTTACTGCACAGTGAATTGAAGTTGATCCAGCCAAGATTGAGGCAATTGAGAGTTGGCCGCAGCCAAAGACGGTCACACAAGTCAGGTCTTGGCCTCGCTGGTTTCTATAGGCGCTTTGTGAAAGATTTTGGATCCATTGCTGCGCCGCTGAATGAGCTTACAAAGAAGGATGTGCCCTTTGTTTGGAGCGATGCACAACAAGACGCCTTCATGATTCTGAAAGATAAGTTAACACATGCTCCATTACTCCAACTTCCTGATTTTAATAAGACTTTTGAGCTTGAATGTGATGCTAGTGGAATTGGTTTGGGAGGTGTGTTATTACAAGAGGGTAAACCTGTTGCATATTTTGTTGAAAAATTGAGTGGGCCTAGTCTGAACTATTCTACTTATGATAAAGAATTATATGCGCTGGTTCGGACATTAGAAACTTGGCAACATTATTTATGGCCTAAAGAATTTGTTATACATTCTGATCATGAATCTTTGAAGCATATTCGTAGTCAAGCTAAGTTGAATCGTCGCCATGCAAAGTGGGTTGAGTTTATTGAGTCTTTTCCTTATGTTATCAAACACAAAAAGGGTAAAGATAATGTTATTGCTGATGCTTTGTCGCGCCGATATACTATGCTATCTCAACTTGACTTCAAGATTTTTGGATTAGAAACCATAAAGGAACAATACTTGCATGATGTTGATTTTAAAGATGTGTTGTTGAATTGTAAAGATGATAGAACATGGAACAAATTCGTCCTCAATGATGGATTTGTGTTCCGTGCTAACAAGCTATGCATCCCAGATGGTTCCGTTCGTCTTTTGTTGTTGCAGGAGGCGCATGGAGGAGGATTGATGGGACACTTCGGTGTGAAGAAGACGGAGGATGTACTTGCTGCACACTTCTTTTGGCCACGTATGCGTCGAGATGTTGAGAGATTTGTGGCACGCTGCACTACATGTCAAAAAGCTAAGTCTCTACTTAATCCACATGGTTTATATATGCCTCTTCCTGTTCCTAGTGTACCTTGGGAGGATATTTCTATGGATTTCGTTTTGGGTTTGCCTCGTACACAGAAGGGGAGGGATAGTATCTTTGTTGTTGTGGATAGGTTTTCTAAGATGGCACACTTTATTCCATGTCACAAAACTGATGATGCTACACATGTTGCTGATTTGTTCTTTCGTGAAATTGTGCGTTTACATGGTGTGCCAAATACTATTGTTTCTGATCGTGATACTAAGTTTCTTAGCCACTTTTGGAGATGTTTATGGGCTAAGTTGGGGACTAAATTGCTGTTTAGTACTACATGTCATCCCCAAACTGATGGACAAACTGAAGTAGTAAATAGAACTTTGTCTACTATGTTGCGGGCTGTTTTGAAGCAGAACTTAAAATTGTGGGAAGAATGTTTACCTCATGTTGAATTTGCTTACAATCGTTCGCTGCATTCTACCACTAAGATGTGCCCATTTGAGATTGTTTATGGATTTGTACCACGTGCACCTATTGATTTGTTGCCTTTACCATCTTCTGTGCAAAATAATTTGGATGCTACAGACCGTGCTGAATTGATACTAAAATTGCATGAGACTACTAAAGACAACATAGCACGCATGAATGCTAAGTATAAAATTGCTGGGGATAGAGGAAGAAAGCATGTTGTGTTTGATGTTGGTGATCTTGTTTGGTTGCATTTGCGCAAAGATCGTTTTCCTGAATTGCGCAAGTCTAAACTAATGCCACGCACTGCTGGTCCTTTTAAGGTGTTAGAGAAAATAAATGATAATGCATATAAACTTGAGCTTTCTGCAGAATTGGGTACGGTTAGTCCTACGTTTAACATTGCAGATTTGAAGCCTTACTTTGGTGAAGAAGAGGAGCTTTCGTCGAGGACGACTTCAATTCAAGAAGGGGGGCATGATGAGGACATCCCATCTCTTGATACAACCGCTGTACCTACAACCACACAAATACAAGGACCAATCACTCGAGCTCGTGCCAAACAACTTAACTATCAGGTACTTTCGTTTCTTGGAACTATTCCTCACATACATGAGAATATGATGCTGCCTAAATCAGATATGTTTGTTACTCTTAGGAATGATGGACCAATCATGGAGGAGGAGGACAAGCATTGGACCATGATCACGCATGGAGGAGATGGCAGCAAGCATTTGAGGATTGAAGATGACGCCGCAAGTGGAGATTTCAGAACTTTGAAGCCACCATAAGAAGAGATGAAGACATGGACGAAATATAGAGTTTTCCACTTCATAATTTCGTCCATAGCATAATATGGTGCCACGTCACCTTTAGTTTTGGGCCAGGCCCATGTCATTTTCGCAGGAATTAAGTCAGCCACTTTTTAGGGTCCGTATTGAAAGGGGAAAGGCATTTTAGGGTTTGGTTCGGCCACCATATGTATGGCTGGCCGAAACCCCACCTTTTCCTCCTTTAAATACCCCCATAGCCGTCACGTTTAGACTCGGATTTTGATTAGACTAAAAGTTAGCCATTGCTGTAACTCTCGTGTACTTCTTTTGAGGCCAACGCCCAGAACAAGACCGACTATTCGGAATCCCACCTCTTTCAATAAAGCTTTCATCTATATCCGCAATATTCTGATTGCATTATTAATTCTTATTTGTTCTCGATTTCAGGTAGGAATTAAGACCCTCGCTGGTCAGGCTGATCGTGCATTCCGCAAGATCAGTAACTCCCGGAGATTTTCCTAGCGATTGCATTGGCGCACGAGCTTTGCACGTGTAGTCGGATCGTCAAGCACGAACTCCACCAACAAATCGATCTATCCACGTCTCATCGAAAGATCGGCCACCTTAGCCCTATCAGTTCTGCATCGTCATGATCTTCCAGTTGTGTCCAATAAAATTGCTGAAACTATATGTGATGCCTGTCAGCAAGGCAAGAGTCACGAGCTTCCTTTTTCAGAGTCGAGTCGTGTAGTCAAACAGCCTCTTGAGCTTGTGTTTTCTGATGTATGGGGTCATGCCCAAACGTCTGTTAGTGGCCATAATTATTATGTCAGTTTTATTGATGCTTACAGTCGGTTTACTTGGCTTTATCTTATTAAGCGTAAATCTGATGTGTTTGATGTCTTTGTTCAGTTTCAAGCACATGTTGAGCGTCTCCTAAAGCATAAAATTGTTCATGTGCAATCTAACTGGGGGGTGAATATCACATCCTCAATACGTTCTTTAATAAGCTTGGGATCTCGCACCGTGTGTCTTGCCCACATACACATCAGCAGAATGGTGCTGCCAAACGTAGGCATCGTCATCTTGTAGAAACTGGCTTAACTCTACTTGCTCATGCCTCCGTTCCTTTTCGGTTTTGGAGTGATGCCTTTGCTACAGCCTGTTTTCTTATAAATAGGCTCCCTACACGACTTCTTCAAATGAAAACACCCCTTGAACTCTTGCTTAATGAAATTCCAGATTACAAGTTTCTCAAGGTCTTTGGATGCGCATGTTGGCCTCATATTCGTCCGTATAACAAGCGTAAGCTAGAGTTTCGGTCTAAAAAGTGTGTCTTTCTCGGGTATAGTTCCCTTCACAAAGGGTACAAGTGCCTTCATGTTTCCACTAACCGTGTCTATATTTCACGTGATGTCGTGTTTGATGAGAACGTGTTCCCTTTTTCCGCACTTCCGACCACCACCACCACCAGTCCCACACCACATGTGTCTTCCACTACACCGTCGCCTGACCAGTTTGTTGATGTTGCATACTCTCCTGCGTTGCTCCCTAACCATGCTGCAGGTATTGGTCGTGGAGCTCGTCTTCAGCTGCTGGATGATCAGGCCCCCGACGCCGCGCCTATGACGGACGTCGATCGACTGCATGCGCCATGCATGCCTGACCTGTCCGCGTCGCGCGCGTGGCCCGCCCCTGAGCCGGTCCCCTCTGCCTCGCCCGCCGCCCCGCCTGGGCCGGCTCTGTCTGCCTCGCCCGCCGGCTCGCCTAGGCCAGCTTCGCCCGTGTCACCAGCTGGCTCCCCTGGGCCGGCTGAAAGAACATCTCTCATGATATGTTTTGAGTGTTTGATGTCAATGTATGTGATACACTAATGTTTGATGAAGTGGTACAGGGATTATATAGATATATGTTTATGTGTGACGGATGTGGTAAGACGTGTCAAAAAGAAGATGTAAAAAGATCACCAGGCCGGATAATCCGGGCCGGATACCCCCATTTTTCGGCTAAGGACTCGAGGTTTTGTGGCTCAGTACTCCCCTCGACTGGGGCCGGATATTTGGCCGGACATTTGCCCGGATTTGTCCCAGGGCCGGATATTCCGGGCCGGATATTTCCAAAATATCCGCCCCCCCAAAATCGGCTAAGGACTCGAAGAAAAGCAGCTCAGGACAGGGCCCGGACATTTGGCCAGATATTTGCCTGGTTTTGTACCGAAGGCCGGATTTTCCGGGGGGGGGGGGGCGGATTATCCGTCCCTAACTTAGGCCGGATTATCCGGCCCCCCGGAAGCTTCAACGGCTGGTTTTTGGAGGGGGTATTTATACCCCCCTTCTTCTACCTTGCTCCTTGCTCAATCATTGCACAAATATCTGCCAAGCTTCACCACTATTAGAGCCACCTGAAGAACACAAGATTTGCAAGATCTCCTTCCTCCCCCAACCAAAGCTCTTGATCTTTGGATATTCGAAGGAGAAGACACCGATCTACATCCCCACCGAAGCGATTTACATTTCCCCCTCATTTGTTTGAGGGCCCTCTTGCTAGTGTTCCTATTTGGTTCCCTAGTTGATTGTTGTTGATGTGTTGTTGTTGATTGTTGTATTGTTACAGATTTGGGAGCCTCCAATTCGGTTGTGGATGTGTGCCCCAAGAACCTTGTAAAGGCCCGGTTTCCGCCTCGAGGAAATCCCTTAGTGGAAGTGGGCTAGGCCTTCGTGGCGTTGCCCATAGGAGATCTGAGTGAAGCCTTCGTGGATGTTGGTTTGGCTTTCGTAGCAACCACACTCCTCCAAACGTAGACGTACCTTCTTGCAAAGGAAGGGAACTACGGGAATCATCTCCGTGTCACCACGTGCTCCACTCTCGGTTACCTCTATCCTATTCTATCTCTTATTGCGTAGCTATATCTTGCTTAGTTGTTTGCCTTGTCATATAGGTAAATTCACTTAGTTGCATATCTAGAGAATTTACCTTTGTGTCATGCCTAAATTGGAAAAAGAACTAAAAATTGGTTAGCACCTATTCACCCCCCCTCTAGGTGCGGCATACGATCCTTTCAATTGGTATCAGAGCCTCGACTCTTATTTCGGGCTTAACCGCCTAAGAGTATGCCGGACGAAGAACCTATGGAAGGGGACGCTAAGATGGTCACCATGGATGATTTCAATTTGTTGAGGTCCTCCATGGAAGCTCAAATGGAAAGCATGAGAAAAATGATTTCCGAGCTTTTGACCCCGGCTCCTCCGTTGGGTCCCACCAAAGAGGTAAATGTCACAGATGCGTTAGAAGAGGGAGATGCTTCGGTATTACCCTCCGCTACCTAAACCGTGGATGGTGATAACTTAAACACTATCAAATATACCATTGCATCTCCTAGGGGAACTAGTGGAGGTGAGAGCTACAATCGAGTGGCTCCACCTTTTCTATCTCCCGATATACCGGTTCCCCATCCTCATATAAACATTCGGGGCGACCCACCTAAGTTTTCCGTTAATGATTTAGATACTTGGCAATTTGAGTTTTGCTCTCATGTTCGCAGTGCCTCCAATGAACTTTGGAGAATCATCGTGGAAGGCTTCAAGCCTTACAACCCCGACAAGTTGACTAGAAGAGAAGCGGTTGATAGTCAACTCAACAACACCACCTTGCACATGATTCAAACTAGTGTGGGGACAAAGGATTTGTCTCGTGTTCGGCATTTCACCACCGCCAAGGAAGCTTGGGAAGGTTTGGCCGCTAGTTGCATTGGAAGTGAGAGCACAAGAAGGAACAAGTTTAATGCTCTTCGGAATAAAGCCGAAGGGTTCATGAGGCTACCGGATGAAGATCATGAAGACATGTATGGAAAACTTCTCACCGTTGCTGATGCCTTCCGGATTGTTGGTGCCACCCACATCAATGACACTTGGATCAAGGAAAAGTACAACGATTGCATGATGCCGTTTGAACCCATTGATGTCAAGACTTTTGTCGGTAGAGAATGTTATTCCTCTCTCACTTCTCAACAAGCCGTGCACGAGATGCAAGCTCTTAAGGTGCTTGAGCAAAACTCTCATGATTCTCGCAATCGAGCTCTTGGGATGTCAAAAGGGTCCAACCTTGCCTTGGTGGTCAACTCCGTGGAAGAAGTGATCCCTCAAGAATCTTATAGGGCATCTTGGAGTATGTCCTATCCGGAAGACTTGGAACACCACTACCATGACCACATGGCATTCCATGCTAACACCTTTTGGATTGACCCATCCAAGGCCAAGGAAGATAACATCAAGAGAAAAAACTCAAGGGGGTCCACTAGTTCGGGCCCAAGGACAAGATCTTGCTACAATTGTGATGACAAGCGCCATTTCATTGCCGAGTGCCCCTATGAGAATAGGGAGACTCATGGTGAAAGACTCATCCCCAAGGACAAGAGCAAAGTCTCAAAGGGCAAGTATTCAAAGCCCCCCAACAAGAAATTCTATAACAAGAACAAGAAGGGCAAAAGGCCCTCAAGGATTGTGCTAGTGACTAAAGAAGAATATTCTTCCGATGAGATTGAAAGTGCTAGTGATGATGAAAAGGAAAGCTCAAGAGAAGTGTAATATCCCAGGTTTAGAGGCAAGAAAAAGAGAGAACACGAGAGTGTGCATTGCATTCATGCATAGAAAATCCGGGAGATTTTCACGCGTTCATCTAAAACACAAAGTGATCGAGGTTTCTCTTGTGTCGATGGAATTGAGGTATGTCATCGTCACAAGTGCGATAAGTTTCGACATGACCTTTGTTGATTTATTACGATGTCGAGGGAAATAGATTGAATTCAAATTCAAATATGAATGACAGAATTCAAATAAGATTTTGAATTGGAATTTGAATTCTAAACAATTATATATTACAAGGTAGGGATTTCTATTTTCGTGCCCCTGCTTCGTTAGTTGTACTCAGTTTTCCCCAGCCCCTTAGTTTTTCCTCAGCTTTCCCCTCCCTCTAGTTTGAAACCCCTCGAAGACGCGGGTTGCCGTCATGTCAGAGGCCTTACCGTTACCGTTAATCTGACGGGTGGGGCTGCACAGAGGTGGGGCTGCATAGAGGGCAGTTCCTCTCTGACCGTCTCGTGCTGACGGTAGCCATCCATCTACCACTGACGCGTGGTCCGTTTTATTTCCTGATTGTATACGCGGTGCTGCCAATGACAAATGGGGCCGCTCTATGGGGCTGCCGCAGCCAATGACCAGTGGTTCGTCTATTTATTTATAGAAAATTATATATTGCCGCTCTGTGGGGCCTCCGCAGCCAATGACCGCTGTGGCAGGTGACTATTTTCGCAGCTTAATCTAAAGTGACTCTTATGCTAAACATTGTGCATCCCGACGTTGACCTAGCAGTGGCGGCGAGCATAGCCGTTCTGACCATGCCGATATCGGCATCGGCACCGGCATCGTTTGGAGGATGTGGTGCTCGAATAATAGTGGAAATGCGATATTATTTTTTAAATGCATAATATATAGGAAAATAGCTAGATCTCTAAATCGATGCATATGAAGCTACATATATATTCTTGGTCATAATCCCCTTATCTAAAGGGGATGGATGCATGGCTTCACGTCGTCGTCGCTTTCATCGTCAGTATCTTCGTCGTCTGAGTAGTAGTACCTCCTGCACATTGTTCCGTCGAACACCTTCACTGTGAGCACATCATCGCCTTCATATTTGAAGTGTACGTAGCAGCCGAAATCCACACCGTGCGCGATGGCGAATTTCTCCCAGCCCTTGTCGAGGTACATCCGGCCTTGTCCGTCAAATAGGACCTCCACGTTCCAGAGACGAGGACCGCAGTCAGCTGCTCGCAGATACACCTTAGCTGGCTCCTGTCCGTCAAGATAGTCCGCAAACTTTTTTGGGAGTTCCTGCAAAGAGATCGAGCGCCGATCGTTTGAAATTAAAGGTTTTTTAGAACATGCCCATAATTAATCACATGCATCATATATGTGGGAACGCGTACGTACCTTCTTGACCAAAGGGTCTTCATAGACGACGATGAAGAACTCCTCTATGATCAATGGCAGTGTTGACGGTGGTGGTGGCAATGATGATGATCCACTTCCCCTTCCCCTTCCCCTTCCCCTTCCCCTTCCCCTTCCGGTCCGCGTCCGAGACGTGGAAGCCATGGCAATGGATGATCAAGTGTATGTCAACGAAGAAGAGAGAGGCAGAACCTATTGACACAAGGGATGGCCGTGTGGGTGTTTATAAGGGAGAGATGACCGTTGTAGGGGTTTACACAATAAAATAAGGAGGAGGTGAACGTTGGTGGGGGTTTACACAATAAATTAAGGAGGAGATGACCGTTGTGGGGGTTTACACAATAAATTAAGGAGGAGACGACCGTGATATAGTTTATCATTTTACCGTGAAAAGTAATGCCTAAAAGAAATGGTAATTCGTGATAGTTTATCATTTACCGTAATGGCTACAACAAATCGTTGATGGTTTATCATTTTTTGCGTGAAAAGTAATGGCTACAAGAAATGGGTGATGGTGTATCATTTTTTGCGTGCAAAGTAATGGCTACAACAAAATCGGTGATGGTTTATCGTTTTTTGCGTGAAAAGTAATGGCTACAAGAAATGGGTGATGGTGTATCATTTTTTGCGTGAAAAGTAATGGCTACAACAAAATCGGTGATGATTTATCGTTTTTTGCGTGAAAAGTAATGGGTACAAGAAATGGGTGATGGTGTATCATTTTTGTGCGTGAAAAGTAATGGCTACAACAAATCGGTGATGGTTTATCGTTTTTTGCGTGAAAAGTAATGGCTACAAGAAATGGGTGATGGTGTATCATTTTTTGCGTGAAAAGTAATGGCTACAACAAAATCGGCGATGATTTATCGTTTTTTGCGTGAAAAGTAATGGGTACAATCCCTACAAGAAATGGGTGATGGTGTATCATTTTTTGCGTGAAAAGTAATGGCTACAACAAATCAGTGATGGTTTATCATTTTTTGCGTGAAAAGTAATGCCTAAAAAGAGTTTATAATTTAGCTCGTGAAAAATAATGCAGAAAACCAAACTTTGCGTGAAGCTAACTGACGACAGAGAGAGAGGGTGGTGGCCCCGACCAGAGAGAGAGATAGGGGTTATCCTGCCCGTTAGATCATACGATCAACGGTCGGCGGGCACGATCCGCGTGACATGGGCTAGACCAATCAGGGCAATATTGGGCGTACGCGAGAGTTTGTGAAGGGAGAGGGCAAAAAGAGTAGTATCAAGAAACCAAGGGCAAGTGAGTAGTAAACAGACTAAGGGATTCAAATATGAGATTTAAAAAATGGAAAATGCGTGTTTTGTACAATGAAACCCATCTTGGCCTACCTCAAACTATTTGCAATACAAATCTACATGAGTGTGAAAATTATGGCCTCATTCAGACAAAGTATGTTTTGGGGAAAGCTGTTTTGGGTAGGGCTTATTATGGAAAACCATGCACCTTCATAGCTACTAGGTGATTTGAGAAGTGGCAATTTGTGGTGAAACTTGATTTATCTATGATTTATCTATGATTTGAGAAGTGGCAATTTGTGGTAAAGACTCCATGAGTAAGTGCCACTCTTTTTCGGAATTTTTTGCACATTAAATAACTCATTTAACTAGTTAATCACATTTGTTGACTCTCTGTTGACCAGCCACTTGAGGGTAAAACTGAGTATATTACACTAGCCAGTATTAGCACTCAAGGAGAAAACTGAGCACATAAAAAATGCTAGTATATGACTCGGGGGTATACCTGAGTATATCTAAATTTCCAGGGTTAGACCCGAGGACGCGTGTTGCGGTGCAGAAGTGGTAGACCTGCCATTGTTGACGCGTGTCGCGGTGCAGACGTGCAAATAGTGGACGCGTAGGACGCGGGTTGCATTTAGGACGCGTAAGCCCCTCCCTCCCTCCCTCTGCACACAGTCGTCTCATTCTCGCTCACGCACGAAACCACCCCTCTCACGTCCCATCAACTTCTCCAAATCGAAAAAACCCCAACCGCCGTACGCACGCTACCCTGCCGGCGATGGAGAAGAAGAATGCGCCGACGGCCGTCGCCTCCGAGCCCGTCGCCTCCGAGCGCGTCGCCGCCGAGCGCGTCGCCGCCGAGCGCGTCGCCGCCGAGCGCGTCGCCTCCAAGCGCGGCGCCTCCGTGAACTGGGCCTATCTCTCGGCTGATGGACCACTTCACAAGATCGGCCAATGCTTACTAGCGAATGAGGAGTACGCCGACACCTACTCTGCTATGAGGCAAGTCTGTAGAAATTGGCGCTCAGGTTTGCCTGAGCCCGACGTGCACCTGGACGAATGGATCATGCTACACCACGCCCTTCCACGCGTCGCTGAGTTCACCTTCCTCCAACTCGGCACATCACGCTACGTCACCATAGATCTATCGGAAGTTCATACAAGGTTCAAATTCCTCCATATCTACCTTTTTATTTTCAATCTTAAACATCTTAGTGCTGAATGTTATCTTCATCAATATATTTTAGATACTACTTCGTCGACTTTTGCCGTGGCGTCATCGTGCTTGCCCAGAAGAACCCGCCGCACAAGATACGGCTGCTGAACCCACTCACAAAGAAATCGAACACTATGTTTGAGGCGCAGATGCCATCTGTTTTTCTGAAATCAGTCGCTGTTATCAAATCCCCGACTATGGTCTTCGTTGCCGCACATTACCCGCCGGAAATTGGTTGGGTCGATGAGAGCACTCCAACTAAGGATATAAATGAAGATTGGGGAGAAGGAAGATTTTCGATCAAGAACCATTGTCTGCGTTGCATTACCCCGTTCAATGGTGAACTGTATGCAGTAGCTGGGGACAATTTTGAGATCGGAAGAATAGTGTGCACCAATGTACAGTTGCAGCAGCGCGCGAGCACTGTCAAGATGGAGACACTAATTTCATTTCCAGAACTTGGACGTCAGAAGTTCTACCTTGTGAAGTCGGATGGTGATCTGCTGCTTGTGTTGTTGGTCAGCGAGGCTTTGGCGGGCAAACCATTGGTGTACCGTGTGGACACTCAGAGCCGCTCTCTCCATCCGGTCAGTAACATTGGCAGTAATGCCTTCTTCGTGAATTATATCCGGTGTATCTCCGTCGGCACCAGAGTGTACCCGACACTTCGACCTGGCAGCATCTACTACACGGATTTGGGTTATATCAGAGAGTACTCTCATGATACAAAGGCCTGGGATGAGTGGCCACTACGTGTGGATAGAATAGGACGCTACGGTATGAGAAATGAACACAGGCCATACCGTTTGGAGGATGTATTGGCCTCACACTGCAGACGGAAGGAGTTCAATGCATATTTCCTTGGGGTAATGCACGAATGGACGGAGGAAGAAATATATGAGGAGGAATGAAGAACAAATTCATTCATCCCGGGGTCCCTATCCTAATCTTCTTGTTGTCCATACATTGCGTGCGTCTTGTATATTTTTCAGCTTAGTTTGTCGTGAACATTAACAACGTTATTGGCTGCTTTTGGCTGCTGTATGCAGTTTATGTATTATACTTAGTTTTCTGATTATGCTGTTGTGAATTTATCATATACTAGCTTCTAGATTTGCTGCCATATTGGGCAAATAACCCCAAAGATTTGCTACTAGATTTGCTGCCATATTGAAGAAAGACAAAAATAGAAGCTTCTCTAGATTTAATACTAATTTGGTGAAAAAGACAGAGAGAGAAAGAGGGGAAAAGGTGCTCTTAAAAATGCCAATTTGGGCCGAGAGAGACAAAACCCAGCTCCTGCTCACGTGCAACCAAACGCTTCTCGTCCTGTCCCACGCGGTCCCTTTCTACCAGCCCCACGCGACGCGGCCCCACACGACGCGGCCCCACATGACGCGGCCCCACAGACGACGCGGCGCAACACATCAGCACAAAACGTCCAAATAAACGGATTCCTTTCGTCTGAGCTCCTTCTGCGGGTTTCAGACATAGGCTTGGGGAAAACTGAGGAAAAACTAAGGGGCTGGGGAAAACTGAGTACAACTAACGACCCGAGGGCACGAAAATAGAAATCCCTACAAGGTAAATATAAATATAAATGAGAATCAAATATTACAAATAACAATTCACATAAGTGTTATTACAACACTTATTAAAATATTACAAGTTACACAAGAAATATGAGAATACAAAATGGAACTAAAAGAAGATAATAAAAAGAAAACCCTAAACTAATCTTGCTCTTCTCGAGTTCCCAAACATCTTCTTTTCCTGCAAAATTAGACAAAAACAAAAGAGGGTTGTTGATTGGTTAGAATGTATGCATCTCCTGAGGAGATGCAAATTTAATGTTGGAGCTAGTACTTAGGAAACCTGGGAACTAGTCCAGATTTCCTAATTTCACTGGAATCATCAAGTTAAGTAAGGAGGCAACACTTTGAAGGCAACAGGAGGCAATCAGAGAACATTTATTCTCATTCTATCGAAGGCATCAACGAGGCATCATCATTTCAGGCAGCTAATCATCATATCTTTAGGCAACAATGACAAATGATTGATAAGCAGCTAAGCAGACAAAAGGCAACAATTTATCAAGTGACTAATGCCAAATTAGCACTAGCTCCTTATAGAAAATTAAGCCACAACCTTTTCCATTTAAATTTGGATTCTATATTGACATGAAATGGTCAATATGAACCAAGCCAAACTACTTAGAAACCATCAGGGGAAGCCCACATGAATTAACACTTGGCAGTACCAAAATAAGGACAGTATGGTCAGGCAAGGGATAAAGATGAACCAGTCATGCTTTGCACCAGCAGGCAGGGAAAGCCAATTTGGCCACCTCCACATGGAGAAAGGGGCCACCTGCAAGCAGCATACTCAACACATGCAAATGGGGTGTTGTCAACACCACAGACAGCAGCCCATCACTATATAAACAGCACAGCCACAACAAGCCAAACCATTTGATCTTTCCAGCAAATTCATTCCAGCCATAGAATAGCATCAGCAGCTATAGAACAGCAAGAACAAATCCACTAGATAAACCACTGAAATCATCAGATAGATCCTAGGAGAAGCAGAAGCAGCGAGGAGGTGCAGGCTAACCACAAGAAGCAATCAGCATCCAGAAGACAGGCTACCAAGTACAGTAGGTAGCAATTCAGAGACCAGATCTTGCAGTATCTGTTCCTATCTTTTGCATAGTCATATCAAGTAAATCAGGGGAATAATATAAATCTGTCCCATCCAACTACCCTTCAACTAGAACTTGTCTAGGAGGATTTGATGGACTATTTCTCTCAGATCTGGCATAGAAGTGCTATGCTATATTCATCATAGAGTTTGGAAAGTTGCAACTAGTATCTGTTCTTATAAAAAAATCTAGCCTCAACCTTTGCATCATCGGCAAGGCTACAAGATCAAGCATATAATCTGTTCTTCTCAGTTTATATTTAGAACCAGAGAAGCCATCTATGAGGGCAGCTAGATTCATAAATACAAGCCAGCCAGTAAATAATCAAGCACAAGTATTTGTTTATATCAAGCATACATCATATAGTAATTATATGCCTGGGTGAAGGAATCATCCAAACAGGGGCATCCTCAATATATAGCAACTGGTAGAGCAGTCAATCAACTTGATACATGAAATTACTTGGGGTCCAGAAAATGAATTCCTAGGCCAACCAAGTAGCACCATGGCAGCAATCAGAGGCTACAAGCATACAAGCTAACCCAGCAAGCCATCAAGTGAATTGCCAAATTGAGTATCAAGCAAATAAGGTCTCTGTATACATCAATACTAGAATACTGCCATATCTCAGTTCATCCTTGAGATAAACACAACCGTAATCAAATCAGGTAATTGAAATTATACATTCAGTTTGGTCAGACTAATGCCACCACAAACTGCACATGCTTTGGATGATTAATCCATCCAAAAATGAAGCATTCCACTTCACATATGAGTTACCAATCTTAAGCATATAATATAACTCACTAGCATCAATACTTGACTGATAATTTTACAAGTCATATAGCACATGTATAGCACTCCCTATCATATGCAATAATCTGGCCTAGCACACATAAAATTTTGGCCAACAAATGTATAGCCATAGAGAATACAGAGCGAGAGGGAAAGAGGGTAGAAATAGCTCACGTTGCAATTGCAGCAGTAGAAGCAGTCGACGCCAGGGGTGCGTCGGCGACGCCGTCCTGCCGGCGTCGACTCATCCACCAGTAGCCACCACCAGTTCATCGCATACCAGCAACATCACCACACCATCACCAACATCGGGAGTAAGCCGAGAGCAGAAACGCGTGTGGGCGCAGGAGGCGTCGGGGCGGTGGGGTGGTAGCAGCAACGTCTATGGCGGAGCCACGCGCAGGAGCAGAGAGCGTCCAGGCGGTGGGGGCCGACGGCTAATATCCAGTCGGGGCGGAGCCAGCAGATGGCAACGCCAAAAGCGGCCGGCGATGACCAGACAGGCATGAGGCAGAGCTAGGGTTTCGGGGTCGAGGCGACCGCTAGAGACCACAGCGGCCAAATCAACCTAGGGGAGGTGGTAGACTTCGTCGAGGAGAGCAAAAGCCCCATCACGCCGGTGCCGGGGTTGGCCAGGAGCGGCCGGGAGCGAGCGGCGCCGCCGCAGGGGCGTGGTGGTCACGAGAGAGAAGAGAGGTGAGGGCGGTGACCGTGTGCGTGCGTGTGTGTGGGGTGAGCGAGAGAGAGGGGTCGGGTCGGTGTTTTGCCTGGCTCGACCAGGTCGAGTCGGTCGGGTCAGGTTGGACCGGGCCTGGTTTGGGCCAAACCAATTGGGCCAGCCCAACAGACCACTTGGTCTATTTTTATTCTTATTTTTATTTGTTATTTTTAGGAAAATCTTTTAAACATTTAAGTAAAATAAAAATAAATCAATAAGTAGAAGTGAGTATCATAAAATGACCTCTATAAATAAAATAGAAAACAAATACTTAAAGTTTAAAAGAACAACAAATGAATTTCCTCTAAAATTAGAAGACCAAATTTTAAATATTAAACTATTAAAACCTAAAAACTAAGCAGATAATTTCTTGTTTCAATTCTTCACATGAAGAAAATATTAAATATTACTTCACCTTAAGATTCCCTATAAAAACAACCAATATTTCTAGATGGTTATGTCTAATCCTATGAAATCCTAGATTGATCATTATTTCAATTAAAAAACCATAAACACTAATAGTATTTATCCTATTTTCTTAATAATACAATGTTAAATCCATTATTATTGTTATATCAAAGTGATTAATAATTTCAACTTTGTTACCAATTATTACTTTAAGAATTATGTCACAATTTAGGAACCTAGATCTAAAATAAATAGAAGACCAACCTCATGATTTCATGTGGTCATCTCAAATGGTTTCAATTCTAAAATCCTAGGGGATTAGCCCATATAATTCTATGAGCTTCACCTATACTCATAGAACCCTAGTTAACAACAAATGAATCCATGTTTGTGATCTACTAAAACAAAACCAATTCACATGTGATCATTATTTCATGTCTCTGCTTTTTAATTAAAACCTATATGATCCACTAGTGTCACTTAGGATCAAACCCTAGCTTGTTAATATGTTAGCACCATTGATCATCAATCCTAAATACCACACCATTAGGATCAACCGCAACCATCAAACCCTAGTAGAACCATAATGATGAACCCTAGTACCAACCTTGTGTAGCAATTCACATTACATGCTCCTATCTCACTAAACCCTACTTAGAAAGTAATAAACTACTTAGCTTGGCAACCATTAGAGATTACTTAGTTAAGTAGATGTGAAGTCATAGTAAACCCTAACTCATAGCAACACCTTGACCATCATTCTTTGATATGATACCATAATCAACCATAGTAATAAACCTGCTAATACTTGCTACAGATAGACCAATTCTATTTAAAAACCCAACTAATCCCTATTAGAAAACTAAATGAATCCAATAGTAAACTCTAGAAGCCATAGCTCCTATTTATAATAGCTCTTGTTCTTATTTAATTGGTTCTTCAAAAGTTATTCTTTTGAAGTACAAAGGTCAATCAAATCATAGAAGCCATAGTTCTTATTTGAAATACTTGCTAGTTCTTAATTAACATGTTCTTCAAAAGTTATTCTTTTGAAGTATAATATAAATAATCATCAACCATGTCCTGTAGAACTTAAAATTGACCACTGTTCTTTAAATATTGTTCCACCACTATTCTTTATGTGTGTACTTGTTATAATGTCTTATATCACTTGATTATGATACTAATATAACCAAACCCTAATAAGAACCTTGTTTGAGAACCATTCTAAAAGTGCAACACACCCTAAAGAAATCTTTACAACTCATCAATCTTAAATCATCGGGATCAGGTTACGCTCGGGACGATTGCATCTCATACTATGCATTATAGCATCTTTGCCAGTTCTTTAAACATTGTCCTTACCAGACGATGATGGTATTTCAGCATTTGGAGTTCTCACGTATCGAAGCTTTTGCCTGCATAATCTTGCAGTCAAGAAAGGCAAGTTCATCGCTTGCTCATGTCATTTGATTATTTGTATCAAACTATATGCAAAGTACTATACTTATCACTCATGCATTGAAAAGCAAAGTATTATTTTACAATTATGAATATGACTATGTGGTGGGCAATGGAACCATGGTATGTGTTGATATGGTGGAGGTTCCATTGCATGGGTACTACTCATCTAGGACTAAGTACCAATGCCGTCCAGTGATTCTAGCGCCGTACATATCGCGTTGACCATAAGATCTATAATGGCTCTGGGGAAGTCAGCTGTATCTTTTCCCTTCTGCACGCCAACGGATTGGTAGAGCTGCGGGGTGTTGGAGGCACTGCCGTAGGTTGGGATAGCCTTTTAAATCCCCATCCATTAGTGATGTTAGCTCTACGTTCTATGATGGATTGTCCGGAGTACACCGTGAGTAAAGCCGTATTATCGGAAGAAGTCTACTGGGGGTGTACGGTCGGACAAAAGGGTGGGTTTGCAGTCGCGGAGAAGGCAGTGATTGGCTTGGACCTTACACCTGGCCTCACACCAAGGAAGTGTGGACGGGAACGATCACCCGGTTGGTATCAAGGATAAGTTCTCTTATGGGAAAAGTAACGCACCTCTGCAGAGGATACTGAATTGTGACTGTCACTCCCTGTTCCGGGAAGGGAGCTATGACAACGACGAGAAAGGAACTCCACGAAGTTCTGTTCAACCTGTGAAGACTGACGGGCATAGTTTTCAGAATAAAATAAACCTTTTGAAGAAATGTTTACCAAAAACTTGCATTCGCCTATGACTTTCTGGTCTATGGCTGTAGCTAGTGCATGATACACCTATTTCCTAATATGAACTTGCTGAGTACGCTCGTACTCATTCTATCCCATTTGAACCCCCTTCTTAGATCAAGGCACCGAAGGAGAAACTACCGTGGAACTCGAAGACAAAGGAGTCAACTGCAACAAGATGAAGAATCAAATCAAAGAAGTCAATGGAGTCAACTTCTGCATCAGTTAGAGTGGAAACTTAGATTAGAAATAGAAGGGAACCTTTCCCTAATCCTAGCACCTAAGTAGCTAGATTTCTATAGCAAGCCAATTAGCTCTTAAACTTGAGTTAGCAATAAGGTAGACTACGAGTCGTTCTTCTGGAGCTTTATTTGAAGTTTTACCTCACTGTAAAGTAGGAGGCTGTGTTGATCTTATGTAAACAGTTCGTGTGTACTTCTATAGACATACCTTGGACTCGCATATGTTTCTGTTGTACCACTCTGAGAGATGTAATATGAGTGGAACGGTGTTTCACTTGTGTTATGTCAATGACTTGTGTACTACACCATGCAGTGGTACGCTGGGTCATCACAAGAAGTGGCCGCCATTGTCACTACCAACACTCCCTCTTCCTCTCTCTTTGATTCACCCAATGATAATCCTCAATTCAAGAATGCACATTGCTTCATGGCAAGGTCCACCTTGGACACATCAATTGTGCTATCAACTCAAGAAGAGTATACCTCCGGAGATGATGATGTTGATGATGAAGAAGATGCAACCTCAAATGGATTGGTTGCCCTTGCCTCCCTCTCCACTAACTCTTCATCAACAAGTGAATCTCCCAATGAGGTCATTCATGTGGAGGAAGAAAGTTGCCTCATGGCTAAATCTTCCGAGGTATCATCTCCTAACCCCTCTACGCCTAACATTTCAAATGATCTAGGGGTTGATCTTGCTAGTCTAAAAGTGAAACAAGAAATGCTAGAGTTTGATGATTTCATTCTTAACCTACAAGGTAACACTAAGAAGCATGTTTCAAATCTCATGGTTCGTATAGCTCAACTAAATGATACTCTTGAGAAAAAGTGCCAAATAGAAAGAGAAGACTCTCTAGAAATACATGCTCTTAAAAATGCTCTTGAGGAATGTCAAGAAACCATAGCATCTCTTAAAGAGAGGCTAGAAAATCTTGAAGAACCTCAAGATAAACTTAACAAGCTCACTAAAGCTAGAGATCTTGCTAGAGCTAAGACTAAAGTGCTTATAAAGGAAAAGGCCAAATTTGGTGTTGATCATGAGAAACTTGTGAAGGATCTAGATGAACTAGACAAGGCTCACAAAGCTTTGAAGAGTGAATACTCTCTCCTCTCCAAGTCTTATGAGCAACTTCAAATTAGGCTTGCCTCATATGACATACCTAGTACCTCTACTCCCTCATGTGATCATGCAAATATTATTGAGGAAAATGCTAGGTTGAAGGATGAACTTGCTAAGGCCTCCTCTCCCCAAAGTAAACTTTCCTTGGATGATCTTTTGAGTAAGCAAAGGTCAAACAGTGGGAAGGAGGGACTTGGTTTCAATGCCAAGGCTAAAAAGGCAAACAAGCCAAAAGCCAAGCCCGCACAAAAGAAGGTCACCACTAATGGTGAAACCCAAAAGGGAAAAACCATTATTGATGATGGTGCGGGAATTGATAACCCTCACTATGTTCTTTTTAAAGATTATTATGGTGATGTTTATGCTAAATATGTTGGTCCATATGATGGTTATGTTGCTTGGTCTATTTGGGTCCCAAAGACCCTTGTTGCTAACAAAAGAGGACCCATTGAGAAATGGGTACCTAAATCCAAGAATTGATCTCATGTAGGACTATGCCGCCGGAGGTTCAAAATGGGTACTTGATAGTGGATGTACAAGTCATATGACCGGCGGCAAGAACCTCGTCAAGGAGTTGAGGCCCAACATAAATAATATCACCGTCTCCTTTGGCGATAATTCTACATCCGAGGTAATGGGTTTTGGCAAGGTTGTGGTTGCACACACCATTACTCTTGTGGATGTCATGCTTGTCAAAACCCTTGGTTACAATTTGCTTTCCGTTTCCGCCCTTGGCAAGATGGGTTTCGCCGTCTTTATTGATAATGATATTGTGGTCCTCTTGTGGAGCAAGACTCTAAAAGTCGCTTTCGTTGGGTATCGCGAACACAACTTGTATGTGGTGGACTTTTCGGGGACCACCACGACAAGTGCGATGTGCCTATTCGGAAAGGCGGATGTGGGTTGGTTGTGGCATCGCCGCCTAGCCCATGTCAACATGAGAACTTTGCAAAGTCTTCACAAGGGGAACCATATTGTGGGACTAATGGAAAATGTGTCTTTTGCCAAAGATCGTGTTTGTAGGGCTTGTGTTGAAGGCAAAATGCATGACTCTCCGCACCCAAGCAAGACTATCATCTCTTCCAAGAGGATCTTGGAGCTCCTTCATGTGGATCTCTTTGGTCCCGTTACTCATGCAAGTCTTGGTGCGAAGAAACATTGCTTGGTGATTGTTGATGACTACTCAAGATACACTTGGGTCTACTTTCTCAAGACGAAAGATGAGACTCAACAAATATTCATTGACTTTGCTACCGAGGTGCAACGCCAACACAACCTCCTCATTATGGCAATAAGAAGTGACAACGGCTCCGAGTTCAAGAACTATACACTCAATGACTTTCTTAGTGATGAGGGGATTCGACATCAATATTCCGCTGCTTACACCCCTCAACAAAATGGTGTTGCGGAGAGGAAGAACCGGACTCTTATGGATATGGCAAGATCTATGATGGCGGAGTATAAATCCCGCTATAACTTTTGGGCCGAAGCCATCTCCACCGCTTGCCACTCTTCTAACCGGCTCTATCTCCGCAAGGGCTTGAACAAGACTCCATATGAAATACTCACCGGGAACAAGCCTAATATCTCATACTTCAAGGTGTTCGGGTGTAAGTGTTTCTACAAAATCAAAGGAGTTCGTTTATCTAAATTTGCTCCTAAAGCTTTGGAGGGTATATTTGTTGGTTACGGTGCCAAATCTCACACTTATAGAATCTTTGATGTATCCTCCGGGATTATCATTGAATCTTGTAGTGTGAAGTTAGAAGAAAATGATGGCTCCCAAGTGGGGCAAGTTGATGTTTGTGCAGGTGATGAAATACCTCAAGATGCCATAGTAAGAATGGGTGTGGGATTTTTCCGCCCCATTGAGGGACACGGTGTGGCGTCTCGGGAAGAACTATGCTCTACCACGGTGGAGCCCTCATCTTCTCAACATCAACAAACCCCATCTAGTGAAGCAAATGATGCACCAACCCGAGAACAAGAACAAGACCCTCCCCCTTGTGTGCAAGATCAAGGACAAGATCAACCAAGTATTCATGATGGCTCCAATGAGGATCCAATCAATTCTTGTCATTCACCGAGTATTGTTCAAGATCAAGCACATGAGATTGAGCAATCTCAAGAAACTGAGGAAGCTCAAGTTGAAGGTCAAGACGGGGACCCAAATGATCAAGTTGATCAAGTGACACCTCCAAGGCCAAAACGAACCAAGGAGGAGATCGAGGCCCGTCGTCTAGCAAGAAGAGAAAGACAACTTGAACTTCGTGGACACACTCATGATAAGGTTCTTGGTGATGTAAGGGCAAAAGTTTCCACAAGAAGGCAATTGGCTAACTTTAGCAACCATCATGCTTATATCTCCTTAGTGGAACCCAAGAAAGTATTTGAAGCCCTTGAAGATTCGGATTGGTTGGAAGCTATGCACGAAGAACTCAACAACTTCAAGCGCAACAAAGTATGGACCTTAGTAGAGAAGCCAAAGGGGTGCCGCAATGTTATAGGCACTAAATGGATTTTCAAGAACAAGCAAGATGAGTTTGGAAATGTTGTGAGGAACAAGGCAAGATTGGTGGCTCAAGGGTTCTCTCAAGTTGAGGGAATTGACTTTGGAGAAACCTATACTCCCGTGGCTCGCCTTGAGTCCATCCGTATCCTTCTTGCTTATGCATCGCATCATAACTTTAAGTTACAACAAATGGATGTGAAAAGTGCATTTCTTAATGGCCCTTTGCATGAAGAGGTTTATGTTAAGCAACCCCCGGGGTTTGAGGATCTCAACTTTCCTAACCATGTCTATAAGCTTGATAAAGCACTTTATGGTCTCAAACAAGCTCCTAGAGCTTGGTACGAGCACCTTAAGGAATTGTTGATAGACCGTGGATTTGATGTTGGACTAATCGATCCCACTCTTTTTACTAAGAGGGTCAATGGGGAGCTTTTCGTTTGCCAATTATATGTCGATGATATTATCTTTGGCTCTACTAACAAAGCTTTCAATGATGAATTCTCAAAGCTTATGACCGATAGGTTTAAGATGTCTATGATGGGAGAGATGAAGTTCTTCCTTGGTTTTGAGATCAAGCAATTGAGGGAAGGAACCTTCATCAATCAAGCAAAATATCTCCAAGACATGCTCAAGAGGTTCAAGATGACCGAGTTGAAGAGTGTAGCCACCCCTATGGTTACCAAATGGTCATCTTGCACTTGATCCCAATGGTAAAGAGGTGGATCAAAAGGTATATCGCTCCATGATTGGATCCTTGCTTTACCTTTGTGCATTTAGACCGGACATAGTGTTGAGCGTTGGTGTGTGTGCAAGGTATCAAGCTTCTCCTAAGGAGAGCCACATGATGGCTCTCAAAAGAATCTTCCGGTATTTGGTTGATACCCCTAGATATGGTATTTGGTACCCTAAAGGCTCAAGTTTTATTCTCAATGGATACACCGATGCGGATTGGGCGGGAGACAAGGATGATAGGAAATCAACTTCCGGGGCTTGCCAATTCCTTGGTAGGTCCTTGGTGTGTTGGTCTTCTAAGAAGCAAAATTGTATATCTCTCTCCACCGCCGAAGCCGAATATGTTGCCGCCGCAAGTGGATGCACTCAATTGTTATGGATGAGGCAAACTTTAAAGGAATACGGTGTCATTTGTGACAAAGTGCCTCTATTATGTGACAATGAAAGTGCCATCAAGATTTCCTATAATCCGGTGCAACATTCAAGAACGAAGCATATTGAGATCCGGAATCATTTCATTAGGGATCATGTTGCCCGTGGTGATATTGAGCTTATCTATGTTCCTACCAAAGATCAACTTGCCGATATATTCACGAAGCCTCTTGATGAAGCAAGGTTCTCTTATTTGAGGAATGAGCTAAATATCATTGATTCAAGGAGTATAGCTTGACCATCTTGCAAACACACCTTTGTATCAAAACTTTATTTGGTTTAGATGTGGGCATGGAAATAGGGGGAGTGCGGTTTAAATTATTGAGCTATCCCTCCCCTCATAATGCCAACATTAAGAAATCATTCTCTTTATATCATATGTTGATATGTGAGCTTCAATGATGAGTAGTGGCTTGGACCCAAGATATATCTTCGCGGTGCCATGCCACAACACTCATATATGGTGGCCTAGGCCACCACACTCTCCTTTGAGAAGAGTTGGAGTTATTTGGATCTTATCGCCTTTTATTTGACAACTCCATGTTCTTATGGGAAATCACTCTAGCTTGGCCTTATTTGCTCATATCTTGCAAACTTGAGTGATCATGTACCATTAACAGTTTGTACCTTCTAAACCTAAGCCTACACTCTCCTATAAGCCACTTCCATCTTGCTCATTTGTCATGTTTGGTAAAAACTTGGAGTTTGAGGTTTCTCGGTCGGATGATCTAGGTTGCCCCATCTTATTGGTAAATATGCATCTTATATGTGACGTGATACATTATTGCACCACATATGGGTTCACGCAAATAACCAACTAAAGATATGCAGGATTTCCGGTGTTCTGGAATTTTCCAGAAAACCGGATAATCCGGCCCCCTGGCACCCCGGAATATTCGGCCGGGCCGGATTATCCGCCCCTACTTTGGGCCGGATTATCCGGCCTGGGCGATTTGCGGGAGGACTAAGAGAGGCCGCGTGGAGGACAGTTGCCACAGCAATCAGTTCCCCCCACGCGCCCTCTTCTTCCTCCTCAGCCGCCGGAGCTCCTCCTCCTCGCCGGAGTCGCCCCGTCCGCTCCCTTTCAGAGTTTTTGGGTGGATCGGGTGCCTCTCCTCCCTAGCTACCCTCTCCTCCAAGCGGCTTCCACAATGGATGCGGGTATGACTCACAATCCCTAACCCTAGGTGTTGTGATTTGTATGTGCTATTTTCTTGGTGGAGATGGTGTCTAGTTGTTCCAAATCGTGTGTAGTATACTCCTCTTGCATGCTATGAGGCCGATCTGGTCATAGACAAGCTTTTGATTGGAAGAACTGCAAGATTCGCAGGGCCGGATTATCCGGCCCCCGCGAAGACCGGATTATCCGTCCCCAGGGGACACCGGATTATCCGGCCTGGAGCTTCATCGCCGCTGCAGTTTGGTTTCAATCTATCTTGTCTAGACTTGTACCGACTTATAGTATGTTTCTAGAGTACATTATTGTATCATACATGACTTATGAGCATTATCTTCTCTTTGCTATCCGCCTTTGCTATTCACAGGTCGTGTTTCTCGGGGTGCTCGGAGACGCCCAAGGGGTGATCGGTCAAGTGATGAGTTCGCGCCCAACGCTCCTCGCAAGTCCTCAGCATCTAGGCAGAAGAACAAGGCTACAAGGGAAAACTACAAGAACATGGACATTGTCACTTATTCCGCTATCCGCATGAAGAACTGGTATGAAGACCTCCCAAGGGATGAAGAGACAGAGGGTAGGAAATACTGGTGCATAGAGCAGGAGTTCATCTACAAGGACATTTATGAGCCCATGAAGAATCTGAGACCCATGCAAGCTATCGATGTGGACCTTCTGGCAGTCAACAATCATTTTGAAGATGCAATCTGGGTAGCTGGCAGGTTGGGCTTGAAGGATATCATGAAGATTCAATGTGACTATAGTCCAGAGTTGGTGAAGCAATTCTTTGCCACTTTGGCCATCCAGAAAGATGAGGACCGCACTATGGAATGGATGTCTGGCTCTACTCACTGTAGGGCAACCTTGCGCCGGTTTGCTGGTATTCTTGGACTTTCTGCAGGAGGAGGTCGTCGCCAACATGGACCATAGAGGACAGATAAGAGTGTGATGTTTGATCTCTATACCTCAGCTGGAAAAGTTGGTACTTCCAAGGGGCTGCTTCCCATCTATGGTCAGTTACTCAGGTTCTTTCGGGCCACCATTTCTCCAAGTGGTGGTAACAATGATGCACTCCGGGGAACCCTTGTGGATCTTATGCACCTCAGCTTTAGGTGTGCTCGTGATGTTAATGAGGAACGTGTTGGGGCTGCCACACGCAGCTCCCCTTCTTCTACCTCTAAACTCTGAATCTTACTTTTGTCTCTCACAAGAATATAACACACACACACTCAGCCAAGGGAGAAGAAGAAGCTTTGCCGTGGCTCTCTCCTTGGCACCACAAAGACTACATTTTCTCCACTTTTCTCATTACCATACAAACAAAGTACAATGCCTTAAATAGACGCACGCAGGACCGGACTCCACACTCTGGCCACTAACTCCACTAGGCATGCATGCACTCACGCACTGACTCGGCTAACACACGTACCATACCACTAACAGCTGACCTGCTCTTCCTAGAATCGCTCTAGGAGCACACGACCCGGCCAGCATGCATATGCAGCTAACAAACTCGATCCATGCATTTACTAACTAACTAGATGACCAAATCACTCGGTCATGTCACCTCAGTAGCAGCTCGTATTGTTCTCAGAACTTGGCATTGCAGCTTCACGCCGCTATCAGCATCTCGCCATATTCGCCGCATCGCACGACGCCACAAGCATCTCGCCTCCCATGCCTTCGCTGAAACTCGTCGGCTTCGTACGTGTATCACACACGTACACCTTACCAGACTACACTAGGCTACATGAACACTTTAATTACATGCAAAACTCAAAACTAAACATGCAGATACATGGAATCAAGATTAAGTCTAACATTTTCCCCTCTAATCTTGATTCCCTAATCCTTGATGCGTATCACCTGCAGCCATTTGCAGCATGCATGGACTTCTCCTCGCCATGAACTGCTCCATCCCAGGGCCGGTCACCACGCCATCTTGCCATAGCATCTCACAGCAACACTTGTTGGATTCACACCAACTCTTCATGACAAACAATGGCATCACGCCACCGTTGCTGGCCTCACGCCGACTACGGCATCGCACCGTCGTCGCCGCGCAACAGCATCACACCGTCGCTGCCCGCACCAGCCGCTTCTCGCCACCACCGCCTTATGACGGCATCACACCGTCGTCTCCTCGTGGCAGCATCACACCGCCGTCTTCTCCTTGCGGTATCGCACCACAACCGGCTGCTAGAGGCATCGCACCGCCAACAGCCGCCGCCTCGTGCCATCGTCCTCCACATCTCATGGAGTCCTCCGCCACCACCATGGTCGGCTCCAGCGGCATCTCACCGCCATCACCGCAGGCCTCCTGGATCTTCTCGCTCTGATACCAAATGTTGGGGCTGCCACACGCAGCTCCCCTTCTTCTACCTCTAAACTCTGAATCTTACTTTTGTCTCTCACAAGAATACAACACACACACACTCAGCCAAGGGAGAAGAAGAAGCTTTGCCGTGGCTCTCTCCTTGGCACCACAAAGACTACATTTTCTCCACTTTTCTCATTACCATACAAACAAAGTACAATGCCTTAAATAGACGCACGCAGGGCCGGACTCCACACTCTGGCCACTAACTCCACTAGGCATGCATGCACTCACGCACTGACTCGGCTAACACACGTACCATACCACTAACAGCTGACCTGCTCTTCCTAGAATCGCTCTAGGAGCACACGACCCGGCCAGCATGCATATGCAGCTAACAAACTCGATCCATGCATTTACTAACTAACTAGATGACCAAATCACTCGGTCATGTCACCTCAGTAGCAGCTCGTATTGTTCTCAGAACTTGGCATTGCAGCTTCACGCCGCTATCGGCATCTCGCCATATTCGCCGCATCGCACGACGCCACAAGCATCTCGCCTCCCATGCCTTCGCTGAAACTCGTCGGCTTCGTACGTGTATCACACACGTACACCTTACCAGACTACACTAGGCTACATGAACACTTTAACTACATGCAAAACTCAAAACTAAACACGCAGATACATGGAATCAAGATTAAGTCTAACAGAACGTAACTACAATATTGATGTCATGAACTTTATCTTCAATGAGATTCATGATGCCATGGTCTCCCGGACCACCATACCTTATGCACCATATATCTAGCTCCTCATCAACAACTCTGTGGCCTTGGATGGTGAAGATTTGAGCGTGTACCCATTGATGAAGCACTCTGTCAAGAAGCCTTACAAGTTTAAGCCGGTCTCTTCTGCTGCACCTGCACCTGACTCCTTCATGGGTGATGCTCGTTCTAGTGGTTTTGCTCCTGCTCGCCATGCTGACCTCCCAGCTATGAAGAAACAAGTGAGCAGGCTTAGTTGGTTTCAGCGTCACATCCTTTGCATGAACATTGAGATCCATAAGGAGAACTATGCGGGCAGCCGAGAGCGTTCTGAGATTAAGCATACTCAGGCGGTCATTCTGCATAAGCTCAGTGGTGAGCAAGGACCCCCACCTCAGCCTCCAGTTCACCCAGGTTACAGTGGGTGGCATTCTTCACAGGTTCCGTGGAGTGATCTTGATGATTGCATTCAAAGGTCCAACCTCACTCGCCGCTCTTCGGATGCCCCTGACACTGAAGATGAAGATGAGGAAGCGGCGTACCAGTCCGATGATGAAGATGCCTCCGAGTGATCCCCATGGGGCGAGTAGCATCGCGCTTGTCCCCTTTTTGGCGTCTCGATGCCAAAGGGGGAGAAGTGTTCTATTAGGACTTCTCTCGGGGATTTGCATGGTTTGGGCACAAGCATATGCGTTTATCATTCTTCTATTGCTTGTGTTCCCTCTTATTTGAACTATTTGGTTTGTTTGTGTTCCGTTTAAAACTATGTGCTATGTGGTGTGAGACATTGTTATGTGGTTTTCGGATTTCTATATGTTGAGATCAAGGCTATTATATTATGTGTGATGCTATATCTCCGTATTATATATCTACACATGAGTATGATTTCTAGCATCCTATCTCAACTTCATATATGTCTATGTCTCTTGTTAGAGGTCATGTTGGATACCTCTTGTGTTGAGGCACCTCGCACATATGTGTTGTGTATTTGTATTCAAATGCAAATTACTTGTATGCACACATGTAGGGGGAGTGCGTCTATGTTTTGCCAACATGCTTGATCTCTATATTGATTCTCTTGCAAATCCGTATATTGTCATCAAACACCAAAAAGGGGGAGATTGAAAGAACATCTCTCATGATATGTTTTGAGTGTTTGATGTCAATGTATGTGATACACTAATGTTTGATGAAGTGGTACAAGGATTATATAGATACATGTTTATGTGTGACGAATGTGGTAAGACGTGTCAAAAAGAAGATGTAAAAAGATCACCAGGCCGGATAATCCGGGCCGGATATTTGCAAAATATCCGGCCCCCATTTTTCATCTAAGGACTCGAGGTTTTGTGGCTCAGTACTCCCCTGGACTGGGGCCGGATATTTGGCCGGACATTTGCCCGGATTTGTCCCAGGGCCGGAGAAATATCCGCCCCCCCCAAAATCGGCTAAGGACTCGAAGAAAAGCAGCTCAGGACAGGGCCCGGACATTTGGCCGGATATTTGCCTGGTTTTGTACTGAAGGCCGGATTTTCCGGGGGGGGGGGGGGGGAGGGATTATCCGTCCCTAACTTAGCCCGGATTATCCGGCCCCCCGGAAGCTTCAAAGGCTGGTTTTTGGAGGGGGTATTTATACCCCCCTTCTTCTACCTTGCTCCTTGCTCAATCATTGCACAAATATCTGCCAAGCTTCACCACCATTAGAGCCACCTGAAGAACACAAGATTTGCAAGATCTCCTTCCTCCCCCAACCAAAGCTCTTGATCTTTGGAGATTCGAAGGAGAAGACACCGATCTACATCCTCACCGAAGCGATTTACATTTCCCCCTCATTTGTTTGAGGGCCCTCTTGCTAGTGTTCCTATTTGGTTCCCTAGTTGATTGTTGTTGATGTGTTATTGTTGATTGTTGTAATGTTACAGATTTGGGAGCCTCCAATTCGGTTGTGCATGTGTGCCCCAAGAACCTTGTAAAGGCCCGGTTTCCGCCTCGAGGAAATCCCTTAGTGGAAGTAGGCTAGGCCTTCGTGGCGTTGCCCATAGGAGATCTGAGTGAAGCCTTCGTGGCTGTTGGTTTGGCTTTCGTAGCAACCACACTCCTCCAAACGTAGACGTACCTTCTTGCAAAGGAAGGGAACTACGGGAATCATCTCCGTGTCTCCGCGTGCTCCACCCTCGGTTACCTCTATCCTATTCTATCTCTTATTGCGTAGCTATATCTTGCTTAGTTGTTTGCCTTGTCATATAGGTAAATTCACTTAGTTGCATATCTAGAGAATTTACCTTTGTGTCAAGCCTAAATTGGAAAAAGAACTAAAAATTGGTTAGCACCTATTCACCCCCCCCCCCTCTAGGTGCGGCATACGATCCTTTCATCGGCCCCGTCTGCCTCGCCGGCCACCTCACCTAGGCCGGCCTCCACGCCCTCGTCGCCCAGCCCATCTACACGGTCAGCCACGCCACTCTCGCCTGGGCCTCATGCGTCGCCAGGATCGTCCTCCTCGGCTGCCTCCTCGCCAGTGCCCCCTGTCGCTTCGACATCGGCGTCGCCCGCACCCTCTGTGCCTACTGCCTTGCGACCTCGTACGCGCAGCCAGAATGGTGTCTTCTGCCCGAAGGAACGCACCGACGGGACTGTTGCATGGATTGCAGCATGTGTTGCTCAAGCTGAGGATGACCCACTGCTGAACCTCGGCACTTTCAGGCTGCTCTTGGTATTCCACACTGGCATAGTGCAATGGAACAGGAGTTTCATGCACTCCTCAAAAATGACACATGGCAGCTGGTTCCCCCTGTTTCTGGCGTTAATGTTATATTCCAAGTGGGTCTTCAAAGTCAAGAAACATGCTGATGGTTCTATTGAGCGCTACAAGGCACGTTTGGTTGCCAAGGGTTTCAAACAGAGGTACGGTCTTGATTATGAGGATACTTTCAGCCCAGTTGTTAAGCCTACTACCATTCGGTTGCTTCTCTCTTTGGCTGTTACACGAGGGTGGTTTTTACGCCAGCTGGATGTTCAGAATGCCTTCCTTCATGGTGTCTTGGAAGAGGAGGTTTATATGCGCCAGCCCCCGGGTTTTGTTGATCCCGCTCGTCCTCGACATCTATGCCGTCTGGTTAAGGCTCTCTATGGACTCAAGCAGACTCCTCGTGCATGGCATGCGCGTCTTGGCTCTGTTCTTCGGGCTCATGGGTTTGTTCCATCCACTGCTGACACATCTCTGTTCCTTCTTCAGCGTCCTGAGGTCACGATGTATCTGCTGGTTTATGTTGATGATATCATCCTCATCAGTTCCTCTGATGTTGCTTCTGGCCGCCTCGTGTCTGCACTGAGTGGTGATTTTGCTGTTAAGGATTTGGGTGCGCTGCACTACTTCCTTGGTCTGGAGGTCTCACGGTCTTCTGCTGGGTTGACTCTCACTCAGCACAAGTATTCTCTGGACTTGCTACGTCGTGCTGGTATGTTGAAGTGCAAACATGCTATCACTCCTATGTCTGCTACTGATCGGTTGTCTGCTCTTGATGGAGATCCTCTTTCGCCTAATGATGCTACTGAGTACCGCAGTCTTGTTGGTGGTCTGCAATACCTCACTATCACCAGACCAGATGTCTCCTATGCAGTCAACCGTGTTTGTCAGTATCTCCATGCACCCAGGACATCTCATTGGTCGGCTGTGAAGCGTATACTGCGCTACGTCTGTCTCACTGCCTCATACGGTTTGCTTCTCCAGCCTGCGCCATCTTGTGATCTCTCAGCCTTCTCAGATGCAGATTGGGCTGGCAATCCTGATGACAGGCGATCCACGGGGGGCTATGCAGTATTCTTTGGTCCTAACTTGATCGCCCGGAATGCTCGCAAGCAGGCTACAGTATCTCGCAGCAGTACTGAAGCTGAGTACAAGGCGGTTGCTAATGCCACAGCTGAGCTCATATGGGTCGAGTCCTTGTTGAGAGAGTTGAGAGTCTCTCAACATCGGCCACCAGTCCTTTGGTGTGACAACATCGGCGCAACATACTTGTCATCTAATCCAGCGTTTCATGCTCGAACGAAACACATTGAGGTTGACTATCACTTCGTACGGGAACGTGTCGCACAGAAGCTACTCCGCATCAAGTTCATTCCTTCCAAGGATCAACTTGCTGACATCTTCACGAAGCCTCTACCACAGCCGCAGTTTGTAGGTTGTAGGCGCAATCTTAACTTGCTTTGTACCTCAGGCCAGTTAAGATTGAGGGAGGGTGTTAGGCTGTAAATACGTAGCCTCTGTACATATCTATATTGTACCCTTTGGTACCCCTATATATATGAGATAGCCACACCCACGTTGGGTGTTGAGCAGTTGCCCCAAATTACTGTGTCTAATAACCGGAAGGGTTCTTGGTGTGCTTCCTGGCAAGTGGAACCAAGACTCGCTCGTAGATCGGCAGAAAGATCATGAGTGACGCGCTTACCAGGTTTTGCAGGGAAGCTGCTGGTACGACTAGGGTGCCAATCCTCCTGTCCAGTGTGCTTGCCTGTTTGGTGAAGAAAGTGAACCACTGTGAGAAGACAACGGCAAAAATAAGGCAGGATGCCCATAAGGGGAACAGGTTGAGCAATGCAGTGGCTTGTCGATCCCCCCTCAGTGACGGCGTTGGCAATATCGCATGTTCAGAATGAAAAAAATGGTTTCAGATTTAGAAGAATGTGCTACCCTCAACAGGAAGTGTTCAGAATCATCTTTTCGCGTGCTCTCGAAAAAAAAAAAAAAGAATCATCTTACATTTTAGCACTTGGCAGTGGATGGAAGCGATAAGTCTTGGTTCCTAGACAGAAGACGGCAAGGGCGAGAGCCATGGCCACGCACGGGATGACGAACCCGAGCTCCAGCTTACGCTCTCCTGCACGTAGTTCAGAACCGAGACGGGGACGGTGTTGCCGCCATAGGCAGCAAAGTACCACCAGTTGAAGAAGGAGCTCCTGGAGGCCAGCTCGCGGGGGTCGTTTTCGTCGAACTGGTCGGCGCCAAACGCCTGGACGCAGGGCTTGTGGCCGCCCTGAGCGATCGCCACCAGGTAGAGGGAGAAGAAGAAGAGGGCCACCTGAGCGGACGAAGTTGTCGCGCACCAGGCTGAGCCCGGCACCTTGCCTGCGCATCCTGGCGGCTCTCCCGGCGCGAGAACCGTTGAGAGGGTGAGCATGCCAAGTCCCTGCAAAACAGTTGAGCAAAATATGTTCAGGTTTGCACTTACAAGAAAATAAGCATGGTGAGGCAATGCAGATATCGATGCTTCGGTGTCATACCAAGATGTATTGGATTGATGCGGAGATGACGGTGCGGTAGCGGCCAAGCCAGGAGTCGGCGACGGCTGAGCCGAGCAGTGGCAACAGCATGGCCGCACCGTGCCACGCACTAACGGCCGACGCGGCGGCCGCCGTGGACTGGCCGAGCGGGCCGGTGAGGTAGATTATCAGGTTGCCTATGATGCCACAAAATGCGAACCGTTCGGCGACCTCCACTCCTACATACACCCGTGGAAAACATGCGACATGTTCAACACATAAAAGGCAAATGATGTGCTTGCTAGCTGCGTCTTCTTCTTTGTACCGATGATGAAGAGCGCAGCGTGCCACCCGCCGGAACTGCCGCGGGAGGCCGGACGACCGAGATGGTCGACGGAGGACACAGGCTGCTCCGGCCGCGGCAGGAGCACCTCTGCCGTCTCCGACTCCATTGCCCGCCTTCTCACTTTGCCTAACTGCTACTTCTCTACTCTGCTTGGTGCATATGCTTCACTTTCCAAGTTCTATCCGAATCACAAGCGCAAAACATAATCAACGAAACGAAATCTACAGACGATGGCGTTTGCGGCCAGTACAAGCTTGCCCCATTCTATTTCTATTCATTGAGGGGCGTCCGCACGGTGCGATGGAATCCTCGAGTAAATATCTGAGCCTATGCTTACCTATCTTGACAAACAAGTGCAAACTGAAAGATACCAAAGGCATAGCGGGAATAGTTTAGTCTCCTGCGCAATTATTTGCGGTTGTTCGGCCGTCCAGTTTACAAGGAAACGAGATTGCATTTCACTTTCACCTTTTTTTTAGATTGCCTTTCACTTTACCAATGGCGCTTCTTTTTTGTGCTTCCCTTTCACTTTCAAGGCTTAATTCACCTTGTACAAGTTACCCAAGACAGCTACAGCCGCTTCAGAACCAAACATCTCACCTCTGCACGATTGAAGCAACGCAGCGTCCATGCAGACAATCTGTCTGGTGATGTCCAACAGCCTAAGAAAGCTCCAAGCCGTCTTCCATTGAATGCATTACACATACCTTCATTGCACTGAAATGCCCTTTCTCTTGTGGACATACGCTTGCGAGAAGTGCAGGTAAGCAGCCAGCCCAAGAATGCTGAGCACGGTCAGAAGCCAGTAAAAATAATCAAGATGACCTCGGTTTAGATTGTCGGAGAACCAGCTGTCTCCCCCATCACTGGTTACCCTGTCGATTGCATACACCATAAAGCTACTGATGAAGCTCCCAACTCCAAATATGCTCAGGTATAAGGCGACGCCCAAACTGCGCAGGCCATCTGGCACTTGGTCGTAGAAAAATTCTTGTAAGCCGACCATCACAAATATGTCCGCCAAGCCAGTCAAAACAAACTGAGGCACCACCCACCAAAAGCTCATCGGAATCGTCGCTCCAGGTTCATCCACTAGGCCATAGTCTCTAGCTATCCTGAGCCTTCTCATCTCCACAAAGGCCGCAACAACCATCAAGATCACAGAGATGAATAGTCCAGTTCCAATCCTTTGCAAGGATGTGATACCGCGAGGGTTCTTTGAGTGCTTCCTGGCTAGTGGAACAAGGATACGGTCATATATGGGAACAAAGATGACGATCGACACACTGATAAGGCTTTGTAAGGCAGCAGCTGGAACTTGGAAGCTACCTATCCACCTATCTAGTGTACTTGCTTGTTTAGTGAACAACGTCATCCACTGGGCAAAAACAACTGCATAAATCAGGCAGGATGCCCCTAATGGAAACAACTTCAGAACTGCCTTGGCTTCGTCAGGAAAACATGTCGTTTCTGCATTATCCTTGACTCTGTTGGATGAAGATGTTGGAATGCAGTTAAGATCATCAGAAGATCTGCCAAACAAACACACACAACACAGACAAAACAGAGAACAAATAATGTCAGTGATTCTGAAGAACTAACTCCATACAGTGGTACACAGTTTTAGAAGAATAAGCTTACTTTGAATTCCATGATGCATGCCAGACTCTAATGGATGATAGAAGGTGTTTGCCAACCTTCCCAAATAGACTTCCGCCACTTCTTACAGGATAAAATCGGTATGTCTTGGTCCCAAGCCAGAAAACCACAAGAGAAAGTGACATAACGATACAAGGTATTCCAAACCCAAACTCCCAGCTTATGTTATCTTGAATGTAGTTCAAGATTGAAACTGTAACAATACTGCCTCCATATGTCCCAAAGTACCACCAATTAAAGAAGGAACTCCTTGAGGCACATTCTTCAGGATCGTTCTCGTCAAATTGGTCTGCCCCAAACGCTTGCACGCAAGGTTTGTGCCCACCCTGAGCAAAGGCCACCATATAGAGAGAGATGTAGAAGAAGGCTAAGTGGGTAGTCGGAGTCGAGGATACAGTAGAACCCATGTGGCCTCCAAATTGTGCTGGTTGTTGTGGCGCAAGAACTGATGATAGTGTGAGCATTCCCAGACCCTGGTGGTGGATGCAATTTAGTCAAATGAGTGTTCTAGTGGGCAATCATATTATTTTGAGGTTTATTAAAAAAAACAATTATACTCTTACATCTCAAACATCAATTAGCTACTAGGGTGCCTTGGTTTGTATTGTACACAAAAATAATATTAGCTGAATTATTCGCTGGGAATCTTCTTTGCTTTGATTCGGTGAGTGAGATCAAACATGCATCGATCATCAATGGATAAATTTTGCATAATTTGATTACATGTAAAACCGAAACTTTAGCGATTGCATCAGATCCTTTGACTTTGGAGGCTAGGGCTAACTTTTATGTTGTGGAGTTCGGAATGCACAGCAGTTCGGTGGTATTCAGGAAGTAATACACAAAACATATCTTCTACAGTGTACAATAGAGAAGGGCAGTAGTTCTGCCTGATCATAAACATGCCATGTCATGGTTAACATGAGGGAATCCACAGAGATCCATTATATTATCAACTGAATACAGAAAACTAATCTACTGGAGCTCAGGATTCAGAGCATTTATGTGAATATCTAAATACCTTCCATCTAAGTAGTAGTAGTTGGGTAATCCAGACTATATGCTACTCGCTGCGAACCCGCGAGACCACAACAGCATGCGTACTTACAAGGATGTAGAGGAGCGAAGCGCAGACTACAGTGCGGTAGCGGCCGAGCCAAGAGTCTGCGACGGCAGCACCGAGCAGCGGGAGCAGAAGCGCGGCGCCGCTCCACGCGTTGATGGCCGCGGCGGCCGACGCCGTGGACTGGCCGAGCGGGCCGGTGAGGTAGGTGATGAGGTTCCCCGAGATGCCAGAGTAGGCGAACCGCTCCGAGATCTCCACTCCTGCGATACCGGCAACAAGCAGATGAAAGAGGATACCGGCAAAAAAAAAGGATGGTGAATTGGTGAGTATTGTTGTTTGGATTGTTGTTTCCTCGGGGTACCGATGATGAAGAGCGCGGCGGGCCAGCGGCCGGAGGTGCGGAGGGATACTGGGCGGCCGAGGTGGTCCACGGCGGTCGCCGGTTGCGGCAGCAGGGGCTCCACCGCCGTGTCCATGGCCGCCTCACCTGTTCCCCTCCTCTCCAGGAGCCTAGGAGCTCGTCACACGGCTTTGACTTTCTATTGACATTTTTTCTTAGAACACAATACACGCGCTCACAAAAATACCAACATACACTCACCAAAATTCGTGAAAATTCGATTTGATTTTTCTTCAAAGCCAAAGCCCATATACGGAGTATTAAAAACAACGACCCTTACATGACCATTTTTGAATAATAAGATAATTACAAAAGAAATTATAGGGAAATCAACGACACCGTTCTCCTACACCCATCGGTGGTGTGCCGTTAGAAGAACTCGGTGTTGCCTCCTCCGAATCACGTCAAAGTTGAGAAAACATCGTTAATATGGTATCCAAGAAATCTTCGATAAAAAAAACATGGTTCTAGAGAAGGAAGTGACACCTTAGATCTGGAGCGACCTAATAGCACTAACTCCTGGACGAAGCCGAAACTTGCCAAACCTCGCAAGTTGGAGTAAAAAACCAACAAACCTGGAAAAAAACAAACACATAACTAAATCCACCACTCGAGGGGAGCAGCGGACTGAAAATTCCTCACCTCTGCAGCACCGCGCCACCAGTGATATTAACATTTTGCTGATATTAAATCACTAGATTATTTTACGGAGAAAATATCTACCCTCATTTTATGAAACCGGTGTATAGTAAGCTGGCATGCTCCTTAACCCTATCACCACCGCCGGTATGATTATCACTCCTCTTTGACTTCGTTAGCCGCGCCAGCATTGTTGGGTGGAGATGAATAGAGATGCTAGAGGAATTTTACTAAAGTTCCACGTATAGTTCATTTTGTCATTTCTAATTTGAAAATTTAGACAAATTTTGAGTTAGAAATCATAAAGTGCATTATAAGTGGAATCGACTTGACACCTTAGAGATGAAGGGTTCTCTATTTTTGTTGTATGGGAGGGTTTCTTTGTGTTTATTTAAAAAAATTGGGAACATTTTAGTGGCTATGTGGGCATCGTGGGTAATCTTCTCCTTCAACTGCGTCTCTTCATTCTTTGCTAATATAAGGCGGTTGCATTGGTCTGTCGAATCTGCCAAGTTGCCTGCTTAGATTAAGATAGTGCATGTGTTAATACGCTAGGCATGATTATCAATATGAAAATGCTTATTTTCACGCAACCAATCGAGTGGAAAAGGGTTCTGACTCCTGACGCTACGTTCGCTCATTTCGTCCACCTTTCACGCGTCCCGCTACGGGCCTCCACCTTAATTAGTCTTATCTCCGCGTTAGAGCATATTCTTCACTCGTTTTTCCTACCTCCTTCTTGTCTTCTTCACGGATGCAGCGGCCGTACCCCCAAATGCTACGCCACCGAACCGCCACCGCACCACCACCTCCCCAGAAATCACCACCGCACCAGACCCCTCTTCTACTCCTTCCTCTTTCTTCTGTCCAGCTCAACTAGCATGGCCAGCATCCTGTCCGCCGTTTCAGGCACCACAACTGCCCTAGATCTCCTTCCTCAACCTCTATGTCTAGTCTCTGTGTAGTTTCGATGCCTCGCCCGTGGAGATGCGTGAGGTCGACGAGCTGGTGGGAACGGCGGCGTTGCGGTGCTTCAAGAGGTTGGCGTCGATGTTGGAAAGGACTATCGGCCACCACCGTTGATATGTTGGATTTTTGTATATTCCTTTTTTGCAAAAAAAATTGGTGCATTTTCCTTACAAGTTTTGTTGTAAAATTCCAGAAAGTTTGTGTTGTAAACATCCAACGATTTTTTCTCAATTGTCTTCGGTTTTTTCGCTGTGAACTTTTGCGGCGATACTATAGGTGATAGAGTTTATTGTAAAAGATCGGAAATTATGTTGTAAACATCCAACGGTTTTGTTTCATTCATATTTTCGTATTTTTCCGTGAAATTTTGGTGCAATGCTACAAGTGCTATTTTTATTGTAAAAGTTCAGAAATTATGTGGTAAACACTCAATGAATTTGTGTTGATCATATTTAGAATTTTGGTGTAAATTTTTACTATAATGCTACAAGTGCTATTTTTGTTGTAAAAGTTCACAAATTAGATTGTAAATATGCTATGAATTTTTTTTGCGAGAAAAAATGGAACTTTATTAAGCAAGAAGGGTTACAAGACGATCATGATCTAGCACCTGAAGGACATCCTTAGGCCCAGAACCTAACCACGTAATTGTACGGTGTTCTGCCCTTGCAAAATTTGCCAGGCAGTGGCTAACTGTAACACCCCTCTTTTACAAAACCTAGATTAGGGTTTGATTGTGCATCATTTGCATCATGTTATTTGCTTTTGAAAATATGCACAAAAGAAATGATTTTGAAAACCCTAATGTTGGTTTGAATCTCTCTCAAATTCAAATGCTCCAAAGTGTTTCCAAAAGTTTTCAAACAAAATACCTGGCCATAAGTATATTTTGAAGGCTATGGATGGTTTCCAAATTTTAAAGAAGTTTGAAACTTCAAACAGATTTCAAATACAAAAAAAAGAGTTTGGAAACAAAAATAAAAACAGTTTTTGTTGAAAAAAAAGGAGAGAGAACTCTCCTCTCTCTCTTTTGGGCCGCAGCCCAACTCTCCTCTCTCCCCTCCTCCCCCTGCGCAGCCCAGCAGGCCAACCCACCAGCAGCCCATCTCAGCCCACCCCGACCCCCAGGGGGTTATCTGCAAAATTCCAACTCATCCCCTACCTCCGTTCCAGGAAGCAGCTCGCTGGCAGCACCGGCGAGCTCGGTCGCGCCAAGATTCGAGCCGCCGCCCCCGGCGGCCTACAAATACCTCCGCCGCGGCCGCCCGGAAGCCCTGGGCCACTTCTCCCCTTCCCCACGGTCTCCGACGCCCCCAGGAACCCAACCCTACCCTAACCTACTGCGGGCCGGACCCGTCGATTCGCCGCCGGCGAACCCTCTCCGGCGTCGCCGACCTCACCATCGCGACCACGGTGAGCTTCCGCGTCGCCCCGTGCCCCTGGCACGCCCCCTCTCGCCCTCTAGCCCCGCCCGCGACGTGCACCTGGCCGCGCCGCCGCCTGCCATCACCGCCGGCGTCGCTCGGGCGACCCTTTCGGGGTGGCGCCGCCACCAGGTGGTTGCCCCCGTCCGTGCGCGCCTAACGCGCGCCTCGGCGCATCCAGGGGAGCACCGCAGCGCCGCCGCTGCTTGCTCTCTGCCGCCGGTCACCGGCGGTTGACTGCCGTGGGACCCGCCGCCCCTTTTCCTTTTCTATTTTCTTTTAGTTCTGTTTTAATAAATATATTGATAGGTGGGTCCCCTTGTCAGATATTTAATCTTTTCGTAAATGATTAAAACCCTGACATGTGGGTCCAGTCTGTCAGGCTTTTATTATTTTCCAGGAATTTTCATAAATGATTTAAAATGAATAAAACTTGTAAAATTCATAACTTATTCATTTTAAATCAGAAAAATATGTATAATATATCAAAATTTTCAGAAAAATGAGATCTACATTTTGGTATCAAAATCATGCATTGTTAAACAACTTTGAACCCTAGTTGTTTTAGAAGAACATAATCAACCCCTCTGAGGCTCCGGAACTAGTAACCCTAGTCACGTCGAACCTCAATTAATTTGATGATGTCTTAGGGTTATTTCAGCACCTAATTAACATGTCATATCATCATTCTTGTATGCGCATTGCATCGATGCCATGTGTTGATTGTTCCTTTACCTTTCCGGTGTTTGCTTCTTCGCGATCGATAGAGCAAGTGCCCGAGATGATGAAGATCGACAACAACGAAGGTCAATGTCTGTCCACCGACGAACAAGTAAAGCATGGGATCTTCGAAGATCCACATTGGTTTGTCAGGGACAAAGGCAAGCCCTAGCCTGGTTCATGTTATGATTTCGAAATGCTTTACTTCTGGTTTCTACATATTGCATACGATTCCAATATGTTTTATCGGCAGATATAGTTATCCTATGTGTGTTGCATTACCATCCTTGTAGCCTAAATACTCTGATCCACTGCTCCCAGCAAGACTAGGTTTGAGCTATGTGTGCATCGCTAGAGCCGTTATATCGAATATGCTTAGCCATGCTTAGTTGACGAATTCTGATCCATCTGGTTGATGAATCAGAGCTGCGAATGAACCTAGTTTGACAGGATGACGTGGTAAGATCAGTGATGATAATTAAACATGCTTAAAGGCTTGGATGGGCCGCCACATGGGGATGTGGTGATTTGACTCGTTCTCGCCGATACTAGGACCTGAGGTTCTCGCCTTCGGAACCAAGACTGAGCGTACAGCCACACGGGGCCCATGGGAACCCCTTGGCCCGAACTTGCCTAGCTTACCCATGAGTCAATTAGTTTGCGAGTTCCATTTGGCATTCTGCATGGCGAAGGCGTGGAAAAGGTTTTCAAAGGTGCATCATACAGGGATGTGGCTAGGGTGAAGGATGCTGGAGGCATTGAACTGGATCCCCTGCACACAATGACCGGGACCGCCTCGGAGAATGGCTACCTACGATGACGGAGTTTCCCAGTTAGATTGACTCATGGAATAGGCGAAGCAAGGGAAAGGTTTTGGTCGACCACCCTCTGCCGGCACACCAAGGAAGTGTGTAACGTACGGCGCTACGAGTCGGTCGGCGCGTGTGGGTAAAGTTGTACACCCCTGCAGGGTAAATCTTTTCGAAAAGCCGTGTCCACGGTTACGGACGACTTGGGGAACTACGTGTTGATCATAGAGAACTTTAACCTAATCGTAAAACTTGGAATCAATGTGTGATAAGGATCCCTCCTCAGGGTATCGAGGGGGTGCTCCTAGTTGATAGGTTCAGCATATGATGAAGATTCGGTGGATTCAATATGATATGATCAGTAGAGCTAGAGATATCGCTCTCTTATCCCCTTTTAAAATGATCTGAATAGACGAGCTTCTGCTCCCTCTTCTTTACAAAGGAAAACTGGCTTTCCGCAAAATAAGCTCCACATAAAGCCTCGCATACCAGCTTTGCTAAAAGGTTGTACTAAGTCTTGTTGAGTCCCTGTACTCAGCTTTGCATGCTTTGTTTCAGACGAAATCGCTCCAACAAATGAAGGTTTCTAGGTCGACATCGACGAGTAGCTTGGGATTCCCAGGTGGCAGCCTGGAATCTATGGGCTGGGACGTCGCCGTTATGCTCCTGGCCTCTTAGGCCTTTTGCTATCTTGCTATTTAGAATAGCATAACTTCGCTTCCGTTGATTGATGAAATGTCAGGTCAGTGACCTCTGCTTGTAATACTTTGGTTCTTCGCTCAGTTATGAGCTTGTATTACTCTTTGAGTCGTAGAGTCACTGTTGTGTTACCGATTCTCACCCTGTAGGCCCTAGAGATCTAGGTTAGGCTTATGCCAGATGGTGATCTGGATTTGTCTAGCCTACGACCCCCGGGGTCGCCACAGGTTTTGGTATCAGAGCAGGACTGCCTGTAGAAACCCTTTCTATTGGTCGATGTTGAGTCTAGTGGTTGTGAAAACTATTTGAAAGCTAAAAGTATTTGCGAAAATCTGATTAGGATTCTTTTTACTCCTTATCTGGTATCGCTCTAATTCAGTGTCACACCTTACCTTGTGTTGATTTGAAAAAAGTTTTACTATCTCTTCTAGTCTTTCAAAGCTTAGGTGCCTCAAAAGCAGGTCGTTTCTTAACCAGTTGACCTAGTGTTGAGTTTTCTAGAGTCGTGTGTTTTTGTTCTCTCTTTGTTTCGTTTCAATCAAGAGATTTCCTTCCATCATGATCTCTCTACTTTGTGAGTTCCACGTTATTCTGTTCTAGGCTTCGAGGTTTCCTTTCACCTCGGATGTCTCCTTTTTATTTGCTTGGGTACTTCCAAAGCTAGGTACGACTTCTTGAAAGTTACCTTGTGGTTACTACCTCGTAGTGCCCTTTATGTCACTCAGATAGTAGATAATCCTTTCTCCGTATTTTAACTCTTGGACTTGAACCGAAGGTCCCGGATTGTGCTGGGTTCTCTCAGCGTGAACTCAGTACATGATGCTGACCTTTAACCCAAGATCCATTCCGTTGACCCCTGTTGTCCATGGTCAAACCATACATCAGGATGGCTAAGTCAAAGCTAACCTTCAAGCTTGTAGTTATTGTCGTGATTGAATTGCGGCAACAAAACATCTTCCCTACCACTAGCTATGGCAGAGATTCTGTAGTGGAACCAAATGGATCACGACAAGAGTACTCTTTGTGAGTCTCACATCTATGTTCGTGACTCTATCACACCTCTCTTTTCTGCATGAGTTTCACAAGAGTGTTAACTTATGCATCTACATCTCAGGATTTCTAATTTTGATCATGTTACTCCTCCTAGTTTCTTAACGACCTTTGTCTGCTAGTTAGCAACCAAGTGGTAATTGTGCATTGGAATTTTCTAGTGCATGTTACACCTGTGGTCTTTAAAGACATTTCACTACGAGATGTCAGGAGAAACAAACTTCAGTACCTCGTCCATTTCTAGGACCCGGTCGAAGTGTTGTAATTCGCAGAATGTGAGGTTTATCCACTTTCTGTTATGTTCTACCTTTGAGTATCACACTCTTTTATATCTATAGGTCGTGCTAAGTCTCATGGCCTTATTGATGAAGTGATGCTCTTACATATCTTTACTCGCCCTTCCTCCGAGCTGTCCGTGCTTGGGAATGTTGGGGTGTATGGATTGATGTGTCCATCCGAGATTCTAAGTAATTCTTATTGGTTTAAAATCCAAGGACATTTGCGTCATACTTAGCATGGTTGGTTAACCGATCACTAAGCAAAGTTTGACTGTGTTCCCTAGTTTGCTATCTAGGCAAACCTTCTTCGGTCAAAGAGTTAGGTTCACGCCGAAGCTCTCAAGACCACATCCTTTGCTCTGTAAAGCAAGCTTCCCTTACGAACTAAGTGATATATCGGTGGTACGTGATATTCTGGATGTCTTTCTGGAAGAATCGCCATGTTTCCACATGACCGTGTTGTCAGGTTCGTGAGTAAGTGGGTTCTCTGAATCCCTCCTTCTCCAAGAAACCGTACTGGATATCCTGGACTAGTTGGTTGAGTTTAAGCAACAACTTGGACAGTTGTAAGACAAGAGCTCTATCCGACTTGATCCTTCTAAAAGGGTTGTCTAGTTTTGTTAGTGTTGAAGTAAGGAAATATCTCCTTTATGGATATGTTATCTTCCCAAATCTTTGATTTGAGCTTGGGATATCGTCAAATCAAATTCAGTTCCGAGGACTATCTTGATGATGTTTATACTCATGGTGTTCGTCTAAGTATATCTTCATGTCCTTTCGTCTGACCAATACTTTGCCTTGTTCATGCAACATATGAGTCCCTCTTCTTGGAGTATCTTGATAAATTTGTTGTTGAGCCCATCGATGACATTCTTATTTCTCCATGTCTAAAGAGGTTCATATTGAACAAGTTGGCACTAATGTTGGAAACTTTTCAGAACCATCTTTGTGTTATCACGAAGTATGTGTTCTGGATGCTGGAAGTGACCTTCTCTAGTCCATGTGCATTTGCTGAAAGATGTCACCGTGGATTTGAGTAGAGTTTCCTTTGTTTTCCTCGGGAATCATCGCAAGTCAGTCATGCATGTGCGGAATATTCTTGAGATGGCAGGTTGTTACCTCCATTTTCTTGAAAAGTTCATATATGCACAGTAAGCCACTGACTGGTTTGTTCAAGAAAGAGAAGAAGCTTAATCACTTGATATCTTCTTTGATGTCCCCACCAAGACTCAATTGTGTTACATTGCAAGCAGTTCATATGCGCGCAATTGCCTTTTGGCAGTCGCAACCACATGGTTTCCGCAATCTAGCTCAATCTGTTGGAGTTTGACATTGTAGTCCATATCTTGAGAATCTAGCAGCTTTACCTTGGTGGTAGTTGTTGCAAATTTCTATTTGGACTTGCTATGTCTGAAATATCTTTACACCTAACCTAAGCTGAATCTCAAACACCAACGATGGTTAGCGTTTCTCAAGGATTCATAACATAGGTCCCTTTGTAAATCCGGCAAGATTGATGTCTTTTCAATCCGAAAGTCCGACCTTCACTTGATGATCTATTGAAGGCTAGTCAGAAGACTGTTATTGGTGTCTAGAACATCAAGGAGAACATTAGAAGCAGTGTTGCTAAATGTCTCTCGGTCAATCCCTTGAAACCATTCCTCCTGTAACAACAACTCCGTTAGGACAAAGTTTCACTCCTCGGTGATCCTTGCTACGTTGTTCGACAATGCTTTTGCCCTTCCTTTGGATTTTACTTCAAGATCTCTTAAATTCACACGTTGTGTGAATTCATCAGTCATATGTGACCCCAGTACTTTTGGGTAAGCTTTAACCGAGTGACAATCCTCTTGTGATACTCAAAGTTTAAAACTGGGAGAACTATCTTTTCATAGGATGCCAAATTTCCATTGTCTATTCGTTTAAGTAACAAGAAGTTATATCATAGACCTTGGCCCTTCACTAGCTAGTGATCTTTCCCTTCCTTTTGTTTGTACCTGAAGTTCTAATCAATTCACACGTTGTGTGAATTCGTCAGTCATCTAGGCCCCAGCCTTTTGACGAAACAACAACTGTTTCATGTGCCCATACCAAAAGAGTGACTATGATTCTGAAGTCCAACTTTGCTCTCATTGGATAATCATCTGTGCTTCTACGAGTCACCCTATCTAAGAGTGCCTCGTCATGGTATCAAAGGCAGTTAACTCCTCGCTATCTTGTCCCTTCGAAATCTTGTCAAGCGTGGAGCAATTGTCTACCAAAATTTGAAACTTATCACATCTCCTCCGTACCTTGATGTGTTTCATGGTTGTTAACTCAAGAGTTGTTTTTCAGCACTCCTTCCATGAGTTGACCATGAAATACTCGATCTTTGTGAAGATCCACCATCCAATGTCATTCCCTCTTTCCTTTAGGAGCTACTGAGCAACAACTTCAAAGGAAGAAAAATGAAGCGCTTCATTCCTGGTGTCATGGAAGAACTTCATTCATGACGTCGTGAATCAACCTCTTCAAGAAGGAAGATCGTCGTGGTATCGACAAGATCATTGAAGACCGGTGTAGTTCTTGTTACATTCTCTATTCCTACCTTGGAATCTCGGGACGAGATTCTTTTAAGGGGGATAGATCTGTAACACCCCTCTTTTACAAAACCTAGATTAGGGTTTGATTGTGCATCATTTGCATCATGTTATTTGCTTTTGAAAATATGCACAAAAGAAATGATTTTGAAAACCCTAATGTTGGTTTGAATCTCTCTCAAATTCAAATGCTCCAAAGTGTTTCCAAAAGTTTTCAAACAAAATACCTGGCCATAAGTATATTTTGAAGGCTATGGATGGTTTCCAAATTTTAAAGAAGTTTGAAACTTCAAACAGATTTCAAATACAAAAAAAAGAGTTTGGAAACAAAAATAAAAACAGTTTTTGTTGAAAAAAAGGAGAGAGAACTCTCCTCTCTCTCTTTTGGGCCGCAGCCCAACTCTCCTCTCTCCCCTCCTCCCCCTGCGCAGCCCAGCAGGCCAACCCACCAGCAGCCCATCTCAGCCCACCCCGACCCCCAGGGGGTTATCTGCAAAATTCCAACTCATCCCCTACCTCCGTTCCAGGAAGCAGCTCGCTGGCAGCACCGGCGAGCTCGGTCGCGCCAAGATTTGAGCCGCCGCCCCCGGCGGCCTACAAATACCTCCGCCGCGGCCGCCCGGAAGCCCTGGGCCACTTCTCCCCTTCCCCACGGTCTCCGACGCCCCCAGGAACCCAACCCTACCCTAACCTACTGCGGGCCGGACCCGTCGATTCGCCGCCGGCGAACCCTCTCCGGCGTCGCCGACCTCACCATCGCGACCACGGTGAGCTTCCGCGTCGCCCCGTGCCCCTGGCACGCCCTCTCGCCCTCTAGCCCCGCCCGCGACGTGCACTCGTCGCGCCGCCGCCGCCATCACCGCCGGCGTCGCTCGGGCGACCCTTTCGGGGTGGCGCCGCCACCAGGTGGTTGCCCCCGTCCGTGCGCGCCTAACGCGCGCCTCGGCGCATCCAGGGGAGCACCGCAGCGCCGCCGCTGCTTGCTCTCTGCCGCCGGTCACCGGCGGTTGACCCCGGCGGTTGACTGCCGTGGGACCCGCCGCCCCTTTTCCTTTTCTATTTTCTTTTAGTTCTGTTTTAATAAATATATTGATAGGTGGGTCCCCTTGTCAGATATTTAATCTTTTCGTAAATGATTAAAACCCTGACATGTGGGTCCAGTCTGTCAGGCTTTTATTATTTTCCAGGAATTTTCATAAATGATTTAAAATGAATAAAACTTGTAAAATTCATAACTTATTCATTTTAAATCAGAAAAATATGTATAATATATCAAAATTTTCAGAAAAATGAGATCTACATTTTGGTATCAAAATCATGCATTGTTAAACAACTTTGAACCCTAGTTGTTTTAGAAGAACATAATCAACCCCTCTGAGGCTCCGGAACTAGTAACCCTAGTCACGTCGAACCTCAATTAATTTGATGATGTCTTAGGGTTATTTCAGCACCTAATTAACATGTCATATCATCATTCTTGTATGCGCATTGCATCGATGCCATGTGTTGATTGTTCCTTTACCTTTCCGGTGTTTGCTTCTTCGCGATCGATAGAGCAAGTGCCCGAGATGATGAAGATCGACAACAACGAAGGTCAATGTCTGTCCACCGACGAACAAGTAAAGCATGGGATCTTCGAAGATCCACATTGGTTTGTCAGGGACAAAGGCAAGCCCTAGCCTGGTTCATGTTATGATTTCGAAATGCTTTACTTCTGGTTTCTACATATTGCATACGATTCCAATATGTTTTATCGGCAGATATAGTTATCCTATGTGTGTTGCATTACCATCCTTGTAGCCTAAATACTCTGATCCACTGCTCCCAGCAAGACTAGGTTTGAGCTATGTGTGCATCGCTAGAGCCGTTATATCGAATATGCTTAGCCATGCTTAGTTGACGAATTCTGATCCATCTGGTTGATGAATCAGAGCTGCGAATGAACCTAGTTTGACAGGATGACGTGGTAAGATCAGTGATGATAATTAAACATGCTTAAAGGCTTGGATGGGCCGCCACATGGGGATGTGGTGATTTGACTCGTTCTCGCTGATACTAGGACCTGAGGTTCTCGCCTTCGGAACCAAGACTGAGCGTACAGCCACACGGGGCCCATGGGAACCCCTTGGCCCGAACTTGCCTAGCTTACCCATGAGTCAATTAGTTTGCGAGTTCCATTTGGCATTCTGCATGGCGAAGGCGTGGAAAAGGTTTTCAAAGGTGCATCATACAGGGATGTGGCTAGGGTGAAGGATGCTGGAGGCATTGAACTGGATCCCCTGCACACAATGACCGGGACCGCCTCGGAGAATGGCTACCTACGATGACGGAGTTTCCCAGTTAGATTGACTCATGGAATAGGCGAAGCAAGGGAAAGGTTTTGGTCGACCACCCTCTGCCGGCACACCAAGGAAGTGTGTAACGTACGGCGCTACGAGTCGGTCGGCGCGTGTGGGTAAAGTTGTACACCCCTGCAGGGTAAATCTTTTCGAAAAGCCGTGTCCACGGTTACAGACGACTTGGGGAACTACGTGTTGATCATAGAGAACTTTAACCTAATCGTAAAACTTGGAATCAATGTGTGATAAGGATCCCTCCTCAGGGTATCGAGGGGGTGCTCCTAGTTGATAGGTTCAGCATATGATGAAGATTCGGTGGATTCAATATGATATGATCAGTAGAGCTAGAGGTATCGCTCTCTTATCCCCTTTTAAAATGATCTGAATAGACGAGCTTCTGCTCCCTCTTCTTTACAAAGGAAAACTGGCTTTCCGCAAAATAAGCTCCACATAAAGCCTCGCATACCAGCTTTGCTAAAAGGTTGTACTAAGTCTTGTTGAGTCCCTGTACTCAGCTTTGCATGCTTTGTTTCAGACGAAATCGCTCCAACAAATGAAGGTTTCTAGGTCGACATCGACGAGTAGCTTGGGATTCCCAGGTGGCAGCCTGGAATCTATGGGCTGGGACGTCGCCGTTATGCTCCTGGCCTCTTAGGCCTTTTGCTATCTTGCTATTTAGAATAGCATAACTTCGCTTCCGTTGATTGATGAAATGTCAGGTCAGTGACCTCTGCTTGTAATACTTTGGTTCTTCGCTCAGTTATGAGCTTGTATTACTCTTTGAGTCGTAGAGTCACTGTTGTGTTACCGATTCTCACCCTGTAGGCCCTAGAGATCTAGGTTAGGCTTATGCCAGATGGTGATCTGGATTTGTCTAGCCTACGACCTCCCGGGGTTCCCCACACTAACCCTAACCTGCGATCGCTCCACTTTTATAAACTTACACAATCTATCACCCTCTTTGGTATTTTTGTTCTAAAATTTTGTTGCGTTGCATAAACTGGCATTTGGCTTTTCAAATTAAACAAACCGTACACCCATTTCTCTCTTGTTTGTGATCTTTTGTTGTTTTGATACATAATGCAGCTCTTTGTATCCACGCCTTCATCGGAGCCAGGTTGGTCTTTTACGAGAGAAAGTTCAGGGAGAAAGTGGCTTTCCTTGGTCCCACCCGCGCGCGAAAGTGACGCACGGGGAAGATTACCTTTTTTTCACCAGTCTATCACACTATCGCAGGGTTTTTACCGAAAGGTATGGGCGACCAATTTCCATCCCCAATCAGTCGTCCAACATCTAGCGCTCACCCTGTACTTCGTATCATTTGCGGCGATTCAGCGAGGTTTGGTGAGACTATTTACGTGTCATATATAACTTTTGAAAAGAAAATTGATTGTCTAATTTTGAGCTACTCGGATTCAACGAGGTTTGGTGATTACCCTCTGCGGCGATTCAACGAGGTTTGGTAGTACTCGGCGTCCGTAGAAAATTGCTTGCGGAACTTATGGTGAGCGAATCATTGCTCGCATTTGTTTCTGTACACATATCTCTTTGCAAAATACAAGAACACGACCACCTCTAGAACGCCGAGGCCGGAGAGGAGCCAGTAGAAGTAATCGAGGTGCGCACGGTTGAGGTTGTCGGAGAACCAGCTCTCTCCGCCGCCCCTTGTCGTCACCCAATCGATCGCCGCCACGAGCGCGCTGCTGGCATAGTTGCCCACCCCAAGGATGTTGGAGCTGCATCTCGCAGCTCCTATCTTCATCTTCTACCTCTCATCTCTCAACACTCAACTTCTCTCTCACTCACAAACTATCTATCTGCTTTTTCTCTAGAACACACGCACACACACTTAAGGAGAAGCACTACTTGCTTTGCCGAGAGGCACTTCCCCTAGGACAAAATATGCTACATTGTTTCTTCCACCGTTACCTTTCTCATTAACTGAATGCAGTATATATACAAGAGGTTTGGCACCGTTGCCATGCAACTCACGCCACTAGTCCACTACCGTACCCACTACTCCACTACTCCACTAATCCATGCACTAATCCACTAACTAACTTGACCTCTTCACAAGGCCACCAGCAAGATAACCCACGCATGCACTCCACAGGCTAATTACATGCATATGACCGATTCACTCAGGCCACTACATGCACATGCAAACGGCTAACACGAGCTTGACCAGATCGCCCAGCTACTTCCTATTCAGCATGTTGTCTTCAGCTCTTGTACCACAGCTTCGTCTCGCCATTCATGTTGCATCGCACGACACCATCTCGGCATCTCGCCTCCGGCTGGATACTCCCCTGCTTTATACGTATCTCACGTATACCCGGCTGGCTCTAAAACTGAATACAACGATTGCACCTAACTACATGCGGTACTAAGAAAACATTCTGATACAAAAATCAAGATTAAAAGCTAACAATCTCCCCCCTAATCTTGATTCCAAATTCTTCGTTGCAGCTCACCCGCAACCTCTTGCAGCGCCTCTTGTGTTCACCATCAGCATCACACGGTCCTTCCTGCAATGGTAGCCATGGACACCTACACCGGCCTCCGCATCTCACGGAGTCTGCCGCCACTTGCAGCCTCGCCTCCTCATCTCAAGGAGCTTGCCGCCACTGCGACCTCCACATCTCATGGAGATTGGTGCGTCGCCCGTGCTCTCCTCGCCATCGGGCCACCGTACCTTGCCTCCGGTGCTCACAAGACCTTCCATCAGCAGCCAACCTCGACATGGTCGTCGCACGTACATGGTGCTGCACCCGGCCTCTCCATGCGCCGGTGCCCCATGTAGCTCCGCCCATCACGCCGGGATGGCCACCGCTCGTAGCAGCATCGCACCGCCACCAGCCGGTGAGCTTCACCTTGCGCCGGCGACCTTCACCTCGCGTCGGCGACCTCCACCTCTCGTGGAGTCTGCCATCACCACCGTCGTCGGCTTCAGCGGCATCGCACCGCCATCGCCGAAAGCTCCAAGATCTTCTCGCTCTGATACCAATTGTTGGAGCTGCATCTCGCAGCTCCTATCTTCATCTTCTACCTCTCATCTCTCAACACTCAACTTCTCTCTCACTCACAAACTATCTATCTGCTTTTTCTCTAGAACACACGCACACACACTTAAGGAGAAGCACTACTTGCTTTGCCGAGAGGCACTTCCCCTAGGACAAAATATGCTACATTGTTTCTTCCACCGTTACCTTTCTCATTAACTGAATGCAGTATATATACAAGAGGTTTGGCACCGTTGCCATGCAACTCACGCCACTAGTCCACTACCGTACCCACTACTCCACTACTCCACTAATCCATGCACTAATCCACTAACTAACTTGACCTCTTCACAAGGCCACCAGCAAGATAACCCACGCATGCACTCCACAGGCTAATTACATGCATATGACCGATTCACTCAGGCCACTACATGCACATGCAAACGGCTAACACGAGCTTGACCAGATCGCCCAGCTACTTCCTATTCAGCATGTTGTCTTCAGCTCTTGTACCACAGCTTCGTCTCGCCATTCATGTTGCATCGCACGACACCATCTCGGCATCTCGCCTCCGGCTGGATACTCCCCTGCTTTATACGTATCTCACGTATACCCGGCTGGCTCTAAAACTGAATACAACGATTGCACCTAACTACATGCGGTACTAAGAAAACATTCTGATACAAAAATCAAGATTAAAAGCTAACAAAGGATGCTGAGGGACAGCGCCAACCCCACGCTGCGGAGCGCGTCGGGTACTTGGTCGTAGAAGAACTCCTCCAGCCCAATGCAGGTGAACACCTCCGCGAGGCCGACTAGGACGTACTGCGGCACCAGCCACCATAGGCTCATCGGCAACGCCACGTCGGGACGGTCGAGCAGGCCAGCGTTCTTGGCCGTGCTGAGTCGTTTGGCTTCCACGAGCGCTGCAGCGGCCATGGCGACGCAGGACATGGCCATGCCGGCGCCGATGCGCTGGAGCGTCGTGATGCCCGCGGGGTGCCCCGTGAGGCGCCTCACGAGCGGCACCAGGGCGCGGTCGTAGACGGGGACCAGGGTGATGTAGGTGATGCTGATGAAGCTTTGCAGCGCCGCTGGCGGCACCACGAGGCCGCCGATGCGCCGGTCCATCGTGCTTCCCTGCTTGGTGAACAGGGTGGTGACCTGCGCCATGGCTGCTGCAAAGACTAGGCTCGACAGCCAGATCGGTAGCAGCCTGGCCAGGAATCCTTCAGTACCTTCCTCCGGTTCTGCCACCAGAAGCCTGCACAGGTGAAGGAAAACAGTCATTGATGAGTCGCGTCGGTGCAGAGGAATGCAGTTTGTAGTCGCGCTCACCGTTGTGTGTCAGTATCAGTGGCAACGACCTTCTGAGAGAAGGTGAACTCCTCGGTCAGCCGCGCGAGCGAACTGCCATCGACGGGCTGCTCGGCGCGGTAAGTCCTGGTGCCGAGCAAGAAGACGGCGAGGTACACCAACATGACGGCCCAGCACGCAGCGAACCCGACGGTCCAGCCGATGTTCTCCTGGACGTAGGTCACCGCGGTGGCCGCGATGGCGTAGCCCCACGATATGGAGAAGTGGAACCAGTTGAAGTAGGAGCTCCGGGACGCACGCGCGGTGGCGTCGAACTGGTCTGCGCCCATGGCTTCGGAGCACGGCTTGTGGAAGCCCTGCGCCAGCGCCAGCAGGTAGAGCGCGGCGTAGAAGAAGGCGAGCCAGGCTGGTGAGGGCGCCGACGAGCAGGCGGTGGCTGCGCCATGGCAGCTCCGGTGATGCGATTGCGATGTTTGCAGCATGGATGAGACCGTCAGCATTCCCAAGCTCTGTTCAACATTGCAGATTAGCAAAAGGGCGCGTCAAATGTCCACGCTAAAACGTTCCTTGCAAATGGGTGTCTGATTTAATTTTGTTCTTAAATGAACCTTTTAGCCCCATCCATATATATCCAAAGTATGCACATAGCTTTCTTATTAGATTATTTAGCAAAGTTTTATAAAAAAGATATAAGAGCATGTCTAACATACCCCTTATTTTTCTGCCCCTTAAAACGCGAGTAGCCCTGTATTCACTTTCCACCGGCCGAAAACTCGTCCGAGCTAGCAAACCCCGTATTCCCACCCCGTAAAACAGAATCCTACGGAATATTCTGTTTTCAGCGGCAGCACGCGGGTGGCTATGGCGGCGGCGCGGAGAAAATGGAATCCCTAGTGAAATGGGATGAGTGGTTGGCCCTGTATTCAACCTCCCATCCCGTACAAATAAGGGGCGAAGAGCCACCCCGTAGCCAAAACTATAAAAAATCGATGCGGGAGCCTATTTTACGGTGTCTGCTAGACGGTCGGGTAGCGCTCAACCCCTTATTTCACGGTTATTATACTACAAGTTTGGCCCTTTTAAGAGGTCTGTTAGACATGCTCTAAAGATTAACTCGAAGCCACCATTCTAACAACATTGGTACACCTAATGATGAAGATGGTGATCACGAACAGGACGAGTGCCCTAACACTGCACCAACACACATCATCTAAAAAACCGAAAAACTAACCAAACCACCCATTAACGAGTAAGGAGCACAAATGGGTGTCCGATTTAATTAAGCACTAGGAGTTTTTAGTTTATTCGATCCTCAAAGGTTGCAGACTAGCACTATTGTTGGTATCAGAATAAGCCGAGGTAGTAGTGGTCACATGCTAGCTGATCTGTTCGTCTCGTTCCAATTACTCCCCCCAGTCCCCACCACAAGGTCCTGGATCTCAACAAGATCATTGATTGAGATATTTTCGTTGTACTATATGAATGAGGAGGATAAACAATAGTATGACACAATGCAGCGATGGCGCCATTGACGGCAATCGGAAGGTACCAGTTCCCAAAGGTTGCAACAGCAAAAGTGCAACCCCAGAATCAAAATCATCGCGAAATTCGGTGCCACCGAAAGGTACAAGACTGTCTACCGCGCAATGGCCAAGGAATCGTCGAAACACGGCATGGATAAGCATCGTCAGATGCTTGGAACAAAGGAAGCGAACAAGTAAGTACTGACCAGCAGGTAGAGTACGCCGGCGAGCAGTACCGCCCGGTACCGGCCGAGGCGCGAGTCGGCGGCGAGCGCGCCCACGAGCGGCAGCACCAGCACGGTCCCGGACCACGCGTTGGCGCCGGCGGCCGCGGCCGCGGTCGACATGCCCAGCGGGCCGGACAGGTAAGTGATCAGGTTGCCCTCCACGCCGATGAACCCGATGCGCTCGACGAAGCCGACGACTGCACAGTTCAGAGACGTTTAAGCCAAAGTTACCTGTCCGGTAATCTCGCACGACGAAGTAGAAGGGTCGGCGAGATTACCGATGATGAAGAGCGAGGCGCGCCACCCGCCGCGGCCATCGCGTGGGTTTGCTGAACATGGGAGTGGCCCGCCTGACTCCATTTCCTGCCCACCTTCAGTTCGCCTCCGGCCTGAGCCCGGAGGTGGAGCCGGTGCGTGATCTGTTCAGTTTGTGCCCGTCTCCAGGCAGGGCAGGCGCACCTAGAGAGTACATCTGAGCTTGGTACTGTAGTATCTAATACCACGTGGCCCTTGGTGATTTAGACGGAACCTAATCGAGACATGTTCCGTGACGTAAATTAAGTGATGTGAATTGCTCTTTTTCAAAAACGAGATGCACGGTCCTTTGCGCCCATGAGAGTTGTGGGAGGCTGTTGAAACAGTGAAGAGAGTTGTTACCAGGCCAGACAATATAGTCTGGAAAGGCAGGATGACGGGAGGTTACTCAGCTAAGAACAGCTATGCGATGTTTTGCCTGGGGAGTGTAAGATGGGGTATGAGCAGACCGGTGTGGGGTTCCTTTGCGCCCATGAAATGCAAAATCTTCGCTTGGTTGGTCCTCAAGTACCGGTTGTGGACCTCAGGAGAGCGAGGCACGGGTTGCAGGAACGCCCGGACGCTTGTTATACATGCCTGCAAGATGAGGATAATGTTGATCACTTGTTGGTCATGTGCCCATACGCGAGACAGGTTTGGTGCAGGATCCTGCACAGTGCGGAGTTGCTGATCGCTGATCCAAGATTCACCGGCAACCTGGAAAGATGGTGGACGGAGGCCCGCAAGCGGCTCAGGAGGGTGGACAGGAAGCGCTTCGACACTATGGTGATCAGCACGACCTGGACGCTCTGGAAGCAGCGGAATCCTAGAGCTTTCAGAAATATCAGGGAGCAGAAGATGGTGGAGCAAATGGTGATCCAAATCAGAGATGACTTTCACCTATGGGAGAGGGCCAAGAGAGGAGGGAGGCTAGATATAGCGAGAGAGTAGGCCTAGGAGGAGGGTGGTGTGTGTGTGTTCTCAGTACCTTGGTGTTGTTTCTTGTATATGTTGACGCTCTTTCCTTCTATAAAGATAAGGCACGCTTTGCGTGTGCTCTCGAAAAAAACGAGATGCAGATTCTTACCTTTTGTTTATCCTGGAGGAGGTAACCTCACGAAGAAGGGAAAGAGGTCGGGTCATAGGGGAGAGCAACCAAGGCAATGGTACGCGATTTATCCAGTTTTAGATTACGCTGTACGATGGCATGACTTATTTATTTGTCTGAAATTATGGCGCTTACGCGTATTACAATAAGGTGTGATCGTGCCTCTTAACCTCTCGGAATTCGGCTTATATAGGGGTCTGGATCCCAGGGTTTTTCTAAGGACAGTTGCATAACTACGGAATATTACATTGCCATGCACGTCAATGATCCACCTTTCTTAACTTCGTACCATACTTCATGGGCCTTCACGGGTCTGTCTAATGATCTGTCTGGCGAGAACCTCGTCCCCCGGCAACTTCTGATCGATGAGGTAGTTCAGGTACGGCTTGGTCCATGTCGGAGTGATGACCATTGATGACCCACAAATATAGGGGATCACAACAGTCTTCGAGGTAACTAAAACCTAAATTTATTGATTCGACACAAGGGAAATCAAAGAATATTTATAAGCTTTAACAACTGAGTTGTCAATTCAGATGCACCTGGAAATAGACTTGCTCGCAACAGTTTAACAGTAGTAACATTTTTATAGCAGTGGTAGTAGTGAAGTAACAACAGTAATAAAATAAAAACAGCAGTAGCGATGAATGTAGTAGACAACAGACTTAAAATATTGTAGGTATAGGAATGGATAAACGGGCGCTGCATGGATAATATAGTTCATATAATAATTGCAAGTATAATAGGCGTGTGTTCCTATTTAGTCGTACGAGCTCGCAAGAAAAAACTTGCACGATATCTTTTGTCCTACAAGCCCGTTTGCAGCTGGACCTTAAGGGAATCTACTGGTAATTAAGTTACTCCTTTCAATAGATTACCGAAGCAAAGCACTAACACTTCGTGAACACACGTGATCCTCACATCATAGCCATCCCTTCTGATTATCCCAATTGTTATCACTTTAGGGCCTCAGGTTTCGGACAACGATATGTGTATACAACTTGCAGGTAAGATTAAAAACAATAATTATCCTCATGAATCAATAACATGTTCAGATCTGAGATCATGGCACTCGGGCCCAAAGTGACAAGCATTAAGCATAACAAGTTGTAACAATGTCAAAAATACTAACAATGGATACTGGCACTATGCCCTAACAATCTTATAGCTATTACATGAACATTCCCATCCAATCCCTACCATCCCCTAAAACCTACAGCGGGAAATTACTCACACACGGATGGGGGGATCATGGATGGTTGATGGAGAGGCGTCGGTGATGGGTATGGCGATGATTTCATCCAATTTCCCATCCCGGCAGGGTGCCAGAACGGAGTTTCTGGTCCCTGAATTGGGGTTTCTGGTGGCATCGGAGCAGCGATACTCTTTCTGGAAAAACGTCGACCCCCTAGTGTTTTTAGGGTCAGAGGCTTAATATAGTCCGAAGGAGAGGTCGAGGGGGTGGCCGAGGCGGCCAGACCACCCCTAGGCGCGACCAAGCCTGGCTCGCGCGTAGGCTAGGTGTGGGCCCCTCGTGGCCTTTCTCCGTCTCGTCTTCTGGTTCTGTGAGTCCTCGGGTGAAATAGGAACTTTGCGATATTTTTCCGGGATTTTTCCTGCAAATTGGATTTGTGCACAAAAATGAGATATCATGGCAATTCTGCTGAAAACAACATTAGTCCATGTTAGTTGTATTCAAAACACTCGGGAAATTAGATACGTTTTGGACGTATCAACTCCCCCCAAGCTTAGATTTTTGCTTTTCCTCAAGCAATTCAGTGACAACTGAATGCGATAAAGAAACTTTCACTAACTCATTTGCTTCATATGATGTATATATTCTCACTATATGATCAAGTATTTAGGCAATTCATAATAAGAAGTATACAACTAAAGCTACTCAGTAGTCATGCAAGCTATGCAAAGATACTAACACAATAATAAGCAACATGAAACATAAGTATCTGTAGGATTTAAATGCTCATAACATGATATGATAAAGTGGTATCTCGCTTTCCCTTATTTGTGGAGCAAAACATAAATGCCAAGGCACCTCTGAATTCAAGAGAAGACTAGAAGTAAGAATATCAAAAGATACAAGCATCAGAGTTATACAAAATTAATCATATTTCAGGACAATCATATTACACTAAGAATGAAAGCTATGCTTTCGAGAAGGTGATCAAAGAAAGGATGGTGACTCAACATAAAAATTTAAAAATTGGCCCTACACAGAGGGAAGCAAGATTACTCATGTGCTAGAGCTTTTTATTTTGAATGCAATAGGTGTGTTGAAAAAACATATTTTGAGAGGTATGTATGTCTATGTCAACGACTGACATTAAATGATTTATCATCCTTTCATTTAGTGACCTCAAGAGCGGCCCCCATGTAGTTCTCCAATGCACACCATTATTTAGGATCTCTGTAGTACATAATGTGCGAAGCATTATTTATTTATTTTATATTTTATTTGGGAGGAGCACCCGGTTGCCTTGCTCTTTTTGAAATATTATGGACTAGCACATTATGCATGTTAATCATGGTATGAAGTCACGAAAAGACAATAAAGCGCGCAATACTTCCTCATGAGCTAAAACAAAACACAAAACATGTAGTGATGTTTGAAGGTTTTAAAGGTAGCACATAATCAATTCAATTTGGAGTGGCGGTGAAATACCACATATAGGTAGGTATGGTGGACACAAATTGCAAACTTTGGTTTTTTGGAGTTGGATGCACGAGTAGAGCTCATAATCACTACAAATGAAGGCTATCAATAGACTGGGAAGCGACAATCAAGAAAACACTAACTGTCATAATCATGTTTGCGACATAACAAAATTAACATAACTACTATACTATTTGGGAACAAACATATTTTTTGTCAAAATTTTGAGCCTCCTTGAGAATTAACACAGTTGTGACACGTGTGTATCTTGATTGTTTTGCTATTCCGTGGTGCTTTCTTGGGGTCGTTTTGGTGCTCCGTAATATTTATTTGGGAGACAAGAAGTTTATTTCCTGCCCGCTGCTTTGGTTTTGGGTTGTTCTGGGTACCTCTGGGTGTGGTTGTAGCTTGATTTGGTGGTCAAAGCGGTGCTTCCATTCCAATGAATCAATCCAAAACTTCACCGCTGTGCGTCGGGCTTGGAACCAACAGGCGGATTTGCCCCTCCTCTTTCACCTCTCCCATCTTCTCCCTAACGATTGCGCCTACCGACGCGTCCACCGGCGTGATAAGCCTCCTCTTCCTTCCAAGGTTGCTGGCGGCAAGGATCTCAGCGTTTTTTCCTCTCGAGTATGGCATCGGAGGAGGACCTCAGCGAGTATGGCATCGGAGGAGGACCTCGGCGAGTATGGCATCCCCGAACTCGACGACGCAGATACCAGTGCAGACTGCGAGATTTGCCTCCGCCGGCGTCTCCTCCACGGGCAACAACAAGCCCGTCCTTCACTGCCAGGCGCCAGCACGTCCGCGTCGACGATGACGCACCTAACAACACAAACGGCTAGGCGAGGCGGCGCCGTATCTTTTGCCAATGTGTGTCCTCTACTCTATCTGTGCGAGTTTGTGAGTCTCTACTCATGCTCTCTCTTTACATATTTCTCTCTTTTTCTCACACGGGAGAAGCTATGAGGGGCAAGCGGCCAGGCCGCACAAGGAGCAGTGAGAAATGAGAACGGTGGTCTACAGATCTCAACTGTTTGATGGAATGCCCCATAGGTACTAAGGTTCAGTTTTTTTGGTTGCTCTTTTTTCTTCTCATTTTTTCTAGTAAGCATAAAAGTAATACAAGGACTCTGCAAAACAAATCATAAAGGTTTTATTGATTTTTGTTTAGTCATATGTATGCGTGAGCATGTGCCAAGACGATTTAAATGAAACATTCAGAGGAGGATACCACAATGTCATACCATTTTATGAATAGAGCAATGCAAGTAAACATCTATATGACATATTACCCACTATTAGTAAATTGGAACTAATCATAAGAGATCAAGAACTACTAAGCATCATTAAATAACATACCCCTTACACGAACAAACTAAGCATGTCCACATAAATGAGTATATGTACAAAAATGAAAGCAAATAGAGTTCATATCGGCCTCTCACCACATCTCGAATTGGCGTAGATCGTCATTATTGCCCTTCACTTGTGTGGCTTGAATAATATGAATTGATAACAAAGATCTAATGAAGTCATGGAAGAACATTGAACTCTTTAGCAAACTTTACAAAACCAAAGAAGAAAAATAAATATTTTTGGGTTTTCGATTTGAATCATCAAACAAAGCAAAATATTTTTGGATTTTCGAATAGCAAACCATAACTAGAAAATGAAACAAGCTAAAGAATTAAATGAAGAGAAACAAAAAAAATATTTTTGGTCTTTTTATGTTTTGGAAAGTAGAAACAACACAAGAAAGAAAACTAACATAGATATACAAATGCAAATAGTGGCAGAAATCTGCCAACACAGAACAGCAGGTAAAGTTCGATTTTTTCGAAAATGTTCTGTTGCTCAAGTCGAAAAGTGAAAAACTAATGAAAGTTAGATAACAATCTGGGACATATTCTAAAAAATTGGCAACTCAATACGACATTCTGGCTGGGAATATGAATATTTTTGGTGACAGCACAAAATCTGTTTTGGAACAGCAACTTCGCCAATTCTTACCTCCATCATATTAGAGGCTATCCTTGGTATAAAAATGAAAAAAAAAGATAAGGTGAGGTTATTACAGTAGTAGGAACTTCCAAGATTCAATAAAAGAGAAATTACAGAAATAAACCAAACAAGAACAAAAACAAAAGAAAGCGAAACATGGATATACAAAGATCCGACGGAATATGATGTATCGATGAGTGAGATGTCGGTATACCTCCCCAAGCTTAGGCTTTTCACCTAAGTGGAGATTAATCCCAGTGTGGGTAGAAGCTCTAGGCTGGTGGGTCATCCCTATCTATTGGGGGGATGACCCCCGGTATGCCAAAGGCATGCCAAACCGGATGGTTTGAGCCATCAAGATACCGGTTTAATGTTTATACCGGAGCACAAAGTTAAGTGTTTGGCTAAGTAAGGCTAAGCCGGTATCCCCAAGAGGGGTATACCGGAACCAGGTAAAGAAGACACCGGGCTACCGGCAAGAAGCGCCCGGTAGCACGTCGGCAAGACTAGTCAAAGATTCTCTTCAGAGCTAGAGGACAAAGATGAGCTAAGCAAAGTAGCTTTAAACGAAGCCCTGGCGCCAAAGAGGAAGATGACGCTGAAAGAAGCCGGAGGACGTCAGCCTCCCTGATTAAAGAAGACTCCGGCGTCACTTGCGATTAAAGTAACTTTGTAAAGTAGTTTGTCTAGTAAAAGATGCCATTAGGGTTTCTTCCCCTGTAAGCCACCCTCTCCCCTATATAAGGAGAGGGGGCACTCCCTGTCGCAGGTAGGTGATATTAGGAGAGAAACCATGTATGCACAAACCTGTATCTTGTTAAGATCAATGAAGAGAAAGATCTAGAGCAGAGTTCTTCCTTGTGTGTTTCTTCTTCTGCCTTCGCCTTTGGCTGAGTTCTTGAGGAAACCATCCGGAAGTTCATCCCATCTAATCAAAAACCCTCGCCCGAATCCTCTAGCGCCCATTCGGCCCCAACTTAAGCCATCCCATGGCATCTGCTCGTTCACCACGACGACAGTTGGCGCCCACTGTGGGGCATGAAGTGGCGCTTGCTGGAGTTCACATTCGGGCGGGCATCCTTGAGGTCGCCGGCGAGCGGACGGTGTCTGCGCTCGTCCAGCGCCTCTACTCCATGGACTTCATCAACGACAACGCGGGCTGCTTCGCCAACGGTGGCATCTTCCCCAAGAACGGCCGCATCATCGAGTTCGGCAGCCACCGTGTCTACTTCGGCACAGTCCCTGTGCGCCAGCGCTTCTCGCCGGTGCTGGTGGCGCCGGATCCGCCAAGGTGGCTCTGTACTGGCCGCGCTGTCGGCAGCGTGGAGGTGATGATGGCTGGCGCGGTCGGCGCATGCAAGGAAGCAGTGGACGAAGCTGCAGGCCATGCGGCATCAACCCGCGCGGCCAAGCCACCGCTGGAGCGCGACGCAGGCGCTGCGGGAGCATCGTCCGCACCATCGGAGACACCACTCCAAGCGGCGATGAACGTGCTGGCGATGCCTATCGCGCAGAACATCGACCCGGCAGCGGCTCAGGCGGAGCTGGAGGCGCAGCGCCAGAAGCTGCTCGAGAACGGCAAGGACATCGTCAGGGCGCAGCGCGAGCTGAACCTAACCGTACGTTAGTATAACGCTGCCCATGGCTTTGCTTCAGTTAACGCTCATGCTGCTAGGATACCGGAAAACCGGCTTAAAGCTCGCAATCTAGATCAGGATTTGCGTAAGGAAGTTCTTGCCGGCAAAAGTATCTCTGCATCTGTGAGCATCGTAGAAAAACCTAAGTATAGTAGCCCGGATAAAACCATAAAAGCTGCTAAGGCTGCAGTAGAGCTGTGTGAATCGCTTTCCGGAGACGCTCTGGCAAAAGAACAAGAGCGTGTCAGAGAGCTGCTTGAAACCATTGAGCAGCAGAATGCTGAGCAGCTTGCTAAGTTGAACAAGGCTGTGGCCTTAAAATCTGCGCGTTCAACAAAGAATGCCGGAAGCAAGTCCCATGGGTAGGCATCGTCCCCCCATCCGGACAGAAGAAGAGAAAAAGAGATGAATGCGCATCAGATGACTGTGTATGATCCGGTTCTTGCCGGAAAACAACAAGCCAGGCAACACGATGCCGATAGAAAAAGCCAAGGGGCAGACCGAGGCTACGCCAAAGGAGGCTACGCCGGAAACAATCATGTCGGTAGGTACGAAACCGGGCAAAATTATCGAGCTGCAAGAGCGGCGTATGAGGAGGAGGAAGTGCTTCCCCCAAGGTACCGGCAGGCAAGGGCCACGGTACCGGAACGTTACGATGAGGCTGATTCAACAAGACTCACAGCACACCGAAACCCATTGGGAGAACGCCTGGGAGAAAGATACCTGCCAGAACGGGATGCGAGGCACCGTCTGGATAGAGTATATTTGTTAGAATTGATCGAGGCAGAAGGTCCTCCGGGCCCAAAGTGTTTTGGTCCAAGGATCATGAAAGAGGAACCACCGGTTCGCAACTTCCAGTTGCCCCGTGACACGAAAACATATGATGGCACCACCAAGCCGGAAGATTGGCTCGCGGATTACGTGACCGCGGTATACGTCGCTGGTGGCGGAGGAACCGTAGCTGGAGGAGGAAACCGGCGTTGGGCCGTGAGAATTGTACCATCATTCCTGGTGGGACCAGCACGACTCTGGCTGAACAACTTGCCGGCAGGAAGCATAAACGGTTGGTTGGACTTTGAGGAAGCTTTTGTGAGCAATTTCAGCAGCACATACCGGAGGCCCAATAGACCTCAGTAGCTCGCTTTGTGCGTGCAGCGCCCGCAGGAAACAGACCGGGACTACCTGGCCCGGTGGAACTCCACGAGAAAATCTTGTGAAGGGGTGATAGAGGCACAAGCCATTGCTTGGTTTTGCAATGGATGTCGCGGAGGTTCGCCGTTGTGGCAAAAGCTGCAGCGGAACATGCCGGTAACTCTGGCGGAAATGATACGTGTGGCAGATAACTACGCATTGGGAGACCCATTGCAACCGGCCGTACAAGCTGACCGGAACAATCAAACCCGCCTCAGCACCGGGATAACCGGAACAACAAAAGAAGGGAAGATTTCCCGGATCGAAGATACGGTCTGCAGCAAGTTGTTACTGTACAAGAGAACTCTGAAGCCAGCGGCAGTCAGAGGCAAAGAACCGGATCGCAGCCATGGGCGGGTCCAAAGAAATAGTGGGTCGAAAAGAAATCCTGGGGCCAGAAAAAGAATTGGCAGGAACCTGTTAAATACACCATGGAAGCCGCAATGGATCAACCTTGCTGGTGGCACACTCCAAATCCGGCTCACCCGTCAAATCATCTGACGAAGGATTGTTCTTGGACCAAGTATTTGATGCTCAAGGGAGCAGTAAAAGATGCGCAAGCACAAGGGTGCTCCACAATGCTACCACCATCTCAGGATATGTTACATCAGCATCAACTACCACCACCGCCGCCGCTTACCGGAGCAAATGCTTTACCGGTACAGCCTCAGCCAAACCGGCAACAACAATACCAGCAAGTTAACCAGGTGGGAGAAGGCAATGGCCAACCACCTCCACCGACACCTTTGGCCCGAAATGTTTACCATGATCCAGATATGTGTTGCGTTGTGTTCGTCACTGAGCCAACCGACAGACAAAGCCTGCATCGCCGCTCCATGGAAGTAAACGCTGTGATGCCGGCAGTGCCAAAATACATGTTGTGGTCAGATCAAGAGATCTCCTGGTCGTTTTAACGGATCACCCCAAGGTAATGCCTAATCCGGCTGGTTACGCTCTTGTGGTAGACCCAATCATGCATGGGCCAAACGCTCGAGTCAGATTCAGCAAGGTGCTGATAGACAATGGAAGTAGCATAAACATCATGTACTGGAACACCATGCACACGCTGGGCATAACAGAAAACATGCTGCAGCCAACCCGCACAACATTCCACGGAATCGTTCCGGCCTTGTCCTGCGCACCAGTGGGAAAAGTCCGGGTGGATGTATCGTTTGGAGGGCGTGACAACTGCCGGGTGGAAAATGTTGAGTTTGAGGTGGTGTACCTAGACAGTCCCTACCATGCATTGCTTGGGAGACCGGCATTGGCTGCTTTCATGGCCTCAACTCACACGGCCTATCTCAAGATGAAGATGCCGACACCTCGTGGACCCTTAACTGTGGTGGGAAACTACAAAGTCTCACTGGAAACTGCTTCCGCCGGATCAAACCTGGCAGAATCGCTAGTGATTGCAGAGGAAAAGAGGAGGATGCAAACTGCGGTTGCGCTGGCTCAGTCCTCACAGTTGAGCTTAGCGGCAATGAGTGCGAATTTGGGCACACCGGCATTCAAGCCGACAAAAGAAACAGAGGACATTGTGCTGGACCCGGCTTACCCAGAGCGCACCGTTCGTATCGGTGCCGGCATAAATGAGGCATAGGAAAGCGCGCTCGTCAGCTTCCTCCGTGAGAATCAGAATATCTTTGCCTGGTCTACTTATGACTTGGTAGGTGTTCCGAGGGAGCTGGCTGAGCACTCTTTGAATGTCCGGAAGGATGCTAAGCCGGTAAGGCAGCCGCTGCGCCGGTTTGCTGAAGACAGGAGAAAGATCATTGGAGAAGAGGTGACAAAGTTGTTGGTTGCCGGTTTCATTGTGGAAGTGCTGCATACTGAGTGGCTAGCCAATCCGGTGCTGGTCGAAAAGAAGAAAGAAGAGAACCTAGAAGCAAAAGCTCCAAAGGTGTGGCGCATGTGCATCGACTACACCAACCTGAACAAAGCATGCCCGAAAGACCCTTTCCCTTTACCCCGGATCGATCAAGTGCTTGATTCCACTGCTGGCTGCGAATTGTTGTCTTTCTTGGATGCTTATTCCGGTTTCCACCAAATCCCCTTGAAAAAGGAAGATCAAATAAAAATTGCGTTCATTACCCCGCACGGGGCTTATTGCTATGTCACTATGCCTTTTGGTTTGCGCAACGCTGGTGCAACGTACCAGCGCTGTATGCAAAAATGCTTGTTCGATCAAATTGGAAAAAAATTGCAAGTTTATGTGGACGATGTCGTAGTGAAAACTAAGGTAAAAGAAACCTTAATTGATGACCTCCGGCAAACATTTGATAACTTAAGAAGATTCCGGATGAAACTCAATCCAGCAAAATGCACCTTCGGTGTTCCCGCCGGCAAACTGCTTGGCTTTCTCGTATCAAGCCGGGGCATTGAGGTTAATCCGGTAAAAATCCGGGCAATCGAAAGAATGACTATACAGCGCGATCTCAAGGACGTGCAAAAGTTTACCGGAAGCTTGGCGTCGCTAAGACGGTTCATAAGCAGGTTGGGAGAGAAGGCTTTGCCGCTCTACGCTTTGATTGAAAAATCCGATAAGTTCGTCTGGACCCCTCAAGCAGACGCAGCGTTTAAAGAGCTAAAAACAATACTGGCCACAGCACCTATACTGGCTTCACCTCTAGAAAGGGAGCCTATGCTATTATACATAGCAGCAACAAATCGGGTTGTGAGTGTGGTAGTTGTAGTTGAAAGAGAAGAGGAAGGAAAAACCGTGCAAAGGCCGGTATACTACCTGAGCGGGGTGCTCTCCCTCTCAAAACAAAACTATCCGCACTTCCAGAAAATGACTTATGGCGTGTTCATGGCCGCCACAAAGCTTAAGCATTACTTTGAGGAGCACCCCATGAAAGTGGTGAGTGAGGCACCCATTGCCGATATCATGTGCAACAAAGATGCTAGCGGTAGGATTGCAAAGTGGGCAATTCAGATATCAGCATACGTACCGGTATACGAAAGAAGGGATGCCATAAAATTGCAAGCTTTGGCTGATTTCCTTGTTGATTGGGCGGAAATGCAGTACAAGCCGCCGGACCAAAAAATAGAGTATTGGAGGATGCACTTTGACGGATCCAAACTCAAAGAGGGTCTAGGTGCCGGTGTGGTGCTTACCTCACCTAAGGGAGATCATCTCCGGTATGTTTTGCAAGTGCATTTCAGGGCATCCAATAATGTCGCTGAGTACGAGGCTCTGATCCATGGACTTAAGGTCGCAAAAGAAATCGGTGCGCACCGGATCATTTGCTACGGAGATTCAGATCTCGTGGTGCAACAATGTTCCGGAGATTGGGACGCAAAAGATGCCAACATGGCTTCGTACCGGTTTCACGTGCAAAAGATTGCCGGCTTCTTTGAGGGCTGTGAGTTTCACCATGTGCCACGAGCCGAAAATGAGGCCGCGGATGCTTTTTCCAAGCTAGGCTCATCTAGTCAAGAAATTCCTCCCGGAATAGCCTTGGCACACTTAAGAGTACCGTCGATTAAACCAAGCCCGGAATCGGAATCAATTTTCGTACCGGAATCACATGTGGTACCCATGGATATCGATGAAGGGAACCCGGGGACTGTTCCGGCAAACCCGGGGACTGTTCCGGCAAACTCGAGGACTGTTCCGATAAGCTCGGGGACTGCTGCGTCCATACCGGAAGAAGCAATGCTGGTGGATAACATGGAGATAGATGTACCGGTATTTCTGGTTCGAGAAGCACCATCTTGGGTTTAACCTATTAAGGAATTCCTGATCAACGGCACCTTGCCGGTTGACGAAAATGAGTCCAGAAGGATCCAGAGGAGATCCAAAGCATACACCATCATCAATGGTGAGGTGTATGAGAGAAGTGTCACCGGTGTCCTTCAAAGGTGTGTGGAACCGGAAGAGGGAAAGGAAATGCTTGAGGAGATTCACCAAGGAGAATGTGGGCACCACGCTTCATCAAGGGCGTTGGTTGCAAAAGTATTCTGGCATGGGTTCTATTGGCCCACTGCTTTGGAAAATGCTGAGGATTTGGTAAGAAAGTGCAACGGGTGCCAGAGGTACGCCAAGCAAAATCATACCCCAGCATCCGGTTTAAAAACAATACCGCTAACTTGGCCGTTTGCTGTTTGGTGCCTTGACATGGTTGGCCCATTCAAAACTGCAAGGGGAAATATGACCCACATCTTGGTTATGGTGGACAAATTCACCAAGTGGCTAGAAGTGAAACCTATTGCAAAATGTGATGGGTGCACAGCGGTGAAGTTCTTAAAAGATGTTATCTTGCGGTATGGCTACCCGCATAGCATTATCACCGACAATGGAACCAACTTTGCTCAAGGTGAGTTCAAAAGATTTTGCGAGGATAACAATATCCGGTTGGATTTGTGCTCAGTGGCACACCCACAAGGCAATGGCCAGGTGGAAAGAACAAATGCTTTGGTACTTTCCGGTATCAAACCAAGACTCATCGAGGCGGTGGAAAAGTCACCGGGCTGTTGGCTCGATGAGCTACCATCAGTGCTGTGGAGCATAAGAACGACTCCAAACCGGTCCACCGGATACACTCCATTCTTTATGGTTTACGGAGCAGAAGCGGTCATACCAACCGACATTCTCCATGACTCACCAAGAGTGCAGCTCTATACCGAGCAAGAGGTAAAAGAGGCCAGAGAAAACGATGTGGACTTGCTAGAAGAAGCAAGAGAGTTGGCACTGGCAAGAACAGCCATTTACCAGCAAAACCTCAGACGCTATCATAGCCGGAAGGTTAACCCGAGAGTATTCCGGGAAGGAGATCTGGTGTTGCGCCTAGTGCAGCGCACTGAAGGCCGGCATAAACTCTCACCCCTATGGGAGGGACCCTTCATTGTGAGCAAAGCTCTCCACAATGATGCCTATTACCTGATCGATGCACAAGAATGGAAAAAAAGGAAAGGCGGACAGGTCCGGAGAGGAAACCAAGCGTCCGTGGAACGTAGCTCTGTTGCGTCCTTTCTACTCTTGAAGTTGTGGTGTAAGAAGTTCCTTTTTGTACCTTATTTGCTATGAATAAAAGATGTCCGAACCTCGAATGAATCTCGGGGACTACCCCTACCGAAATTGCATGCAATGTGTTTATTTTTTTAGTTTACCGGTTGCTTGTGAACATTTTTTTCTTTCCGGTTTAGTAGCGTGCTAAGACCTACCGGAGTCTTCGACTCTGCTGCTGTCCGCAACCCGGCTTCATGGCAAGCAAGATAAACCGGTAGGGATTAAGCACGCGAACTGCGAAAAGAGAGAGTGAGAACGAACAATCCGGAAAAGTTTAACTAACCCCGGTTGTACCGGTTTTTTGTGAAAATTTCGAGTTATTTCTAAGTTCAAGAAAGTGCTTGCTTGGTAAAAGAACTTTGTGCTCATACGCCAAAACGCCCAGAGAAGGTAGGCAGAGCCAAAGCAAAAGAGCCAAGTGTGCATTGGATTGGATGCGGAAACAATTCCGGAATCTTTGCAGTGCAAGATAACAGCAACATAACGAGCAAAATGCTAAGACAATAGACAAACATAAGTTAATATGCTACCGGTATAACATACCGGCATAGATTGTTGTGGCACAACCAAAAGAACGGTTAAGTTTTATATTACATCATAACCCCGGCATACCGGGGTCAAATTTAATGAACGTTGTTTTAAGTCAGGCAGGACACAGCAAACGCACTTAAGCAGAGGGAGCTTCGGGAGGAACGGAACCGGCATCTGGAACTTCCGGAGGCGCGTCACCAGCTCCAGCTCCAGCATCTTCATCTTCCTCATCCTCTCCTTCTTCTTCGTCGCTGAGGTAGTCCTTGACGTCGGGAGGAGGGGGGATGAAGGTGCGGACCGAGGCGTACTCTGCGATCCGGTAGGCTCGATCCTGCCGCTTCGCGGTGAGGACCGGATCCATATCGGTCGGAGCATTCTCGCGCACGCCAAGGAGGGCATCCATGTCCAAGTCCGGGTACCAGGAGCAGGCGACGCGCAGTGCCGCATCCGCTCCGGCACGAGCCGCTGAGCATTGCCACTTGCGGATTCGCCGGCTGGCACCCTTCAGGCACTCAGAGGTAAGCGTTAGGTTGGCCGGCACCTCCTGCTCAGGCCACAACACCTTGAAGAGGTGGATCGCCACTTCGGGGATGTCAGCAAGGTTCCGATCCACCGCGCGCATGTGGGAGACCCGGGCAGATAGCGCGACCAAGTGGTCATAAGTATCCCAAGGCGCATCCAGATTCTTGTACGCTTGCGCGATCCGGCGCTCGGCAACCTTCTTCCGCGCATATGCCTGGGAATCCGGAAAGAGCCCTACAAGACAAAGGAAAAAGATAAGCACATGCTACCAGAAGAGATAAGCTTATAAGCAGAAGCCGGAAAAGAAGTAAGAAAAACTTACGGAAGGCGAGTCCGTCGGTCTGCATGACCAAAAGGTCATACTCCTTCTGCTCTCCCTCCAAGCGCGCGGCCTGATCTTCGGCTGCTTTCCGTGCCTTGGCTCCCTCCTCGAGCTCCGCCCGCAGCACCACGGTGGAGTTGTTGGCATCCTCCAAAGCTTCGTTCAGCTTAGCCTCAGCGGCGGCGTGGGTGGCCTTCATCGCCTCGTTGTGCTTGAGCCCGAGCTGGATTAGCTGGTCCTTCAGCCCCTTGGAGTAAGTCTCCTGGGCGTCCAGAGCCTCGCGGTGCTCCCGGATGAGCTGCTCTTTTTCACCTAGAGCCTGGAAAGAAAGTGTTAACGAAATTGCAGCTGGTAAAATGAGGAGGAAACAAGTTAACCGGAAAATAAGGAGCGGTACCTTGGAGTGCGGCGAGCTGGAGCTTGAGAGCTTCGATGGAAGCTTCCGGGATAGCTGTTAAGAAGAAAGGTATAAGTACTAAGAAAGAAAACCTTCCGGTAAGAAGATGCCGGAGGCACAGAAGCTTACCTTGGCACTTGCTGTGCGCTTCAGCAAGGTCCCGGTGCTCCCAGAGAAGCTCCTCAAAGAGGTGCTTCCGGGCGTCGGCAGTGCTCTGTTCAAAAAAAAAATGTTAGAAAAAAGAAGCCGTTTTCTCTGTGTTCTGATCTAAGTTTCGCGCTAAGAGCTATGTTCTTAACCCGAAACTCGGGGACTGGCTATGCAAGCTTTTTGAAGTTTTCTACCTAAGTTTCGCGCTAAGAGCTACGCTCTCAACACGAAACTCGGGGACTGGGAAGGTAGACAAGATCCAGAAAGAATGAGACCGGCATGAATTGAAAAATTGAAAAGAGTTTGGTAAAACTTACCACCATGTTGTTGGTGGCATCATGCCACGCGTTGTCCAGCTCCCTCACTGCGCGCCGCAGCCGCATGAAGTGCTCCTCCGAGCACCGAGGGCCAGCGGGGTCAGGCGCCGGAAGCCGGTCCTTCCCCAGGCCGCGTGTAGCTGCGGACACATCCGCAGCATTCCACTTCTCAGCGCAGGGAAGCAGATGCCCCAGCTCGCGGCCTTCGCGCTTAAACTCGGTTATCCGGCCAAGCAGGTCGGTGGCCATTTCACCAGCTGCAACAGCGGCGCGGGCGGCGTGCAGCGTCAACTGCTGTGGGCCAGGCGAAGCAGTGCCGGAAGCCGTGGCCTTCCCCTTGGGAGCCTCCGGCTTGAGGAACTTGGTGATCTTCAGGGGTTCTGGCGGCGGCGTCGGAGTGGCCCCGCTTAGCTCGACTTTCGGAGCTTCTGGCGGAGGCACAGGCAAGGTCTTGGGAGGCGAAGGTTCGCCCTGCCCCAAGGTAGAGCTTGCCGGCGCGGAAGAGTCCGACGCGGTCTTGGAGGGGGAAGAGTGCGAGCTCTTCTTCTTCTTTCTTTTCGGGACGGGAGGAACCAGAGGTTCCGCCCGCCCGGTAGCTTCTGCATCAGCACCGATGTTGCTGGCGCCGGTATCTTTTTTTCCTGGAGGGGAGATGAGGTCCTCCTCCGCGCGGTGTTCAGGAGGTGTAGGGGCCGCGCGCCCCGCACTTGAGGTGCCTTCCAGAGGGGAGGCAGAAGGGTTGCCAGTACCAGGTGGTACCGGGCTAGTCTGAGGAGGAGGAGTTGAGGTCCTTGCGGTTCCCTCAGAGCTTTCCGGCTTCGTGCCGCTGGCGCTCTTGGAGAGCTTAAGCGCAGGGCTGAACAAGAAAAAGAAAAAAGATCAGAAAAAGCAACCAAAAGGAAGAGTTTGAAAAACAAAGCAAACAGAGGAACAAAAGCTTACCCAGAAGAGACCGGCATCGTTTTCCCCTTATAGCGCCTCCTGCCTGCTTCTTTCCCCGCAAAGGCTTCCGTCCGGAAGCGTTTGGCAGGAGGAGCTCGGCTTGAGCCGGCATCAGGTGCCGGGGCCTTGTTCTTCTGGCCCTGGGGAACGAGCTTCTCCAGAAACTCGCGGCCGGCCTCGGCCTGCAAAGGGACCGCATGCTCATGAACCTGCGGTTGGGTGCTAGCTGAGGAAGCATCTACAGAGGAGCAATAACAGTAAAGCATGAGAAACCAGAAAAGAAAGCTACCTCAAGCACAGTGAGATCGTCGACGGAACCGGGAACTTCAGACGAGAAGTTACCGGGGCGAGAGGTGTGGGTCCAGCCCATCTTGAGGTCAGTCCAGTGGATGTAAGGATCTGGGTCCACCTGGTCCAGAGGGCGCTTCCGGCAAGGGCCTCGCCACTCCGCTTCGATGCGAGGGAAGCGGTCTTTGGCCTGAAAACAAATGGAGAATCAGTTAGCCGCAACGAAAAAGTTACCGGTACAACAACCCGGGTTGCGCAATCTCTTACTTCTTTGGTTGGAGGTTTAGTGGAGCTAAGAGGCAGGAAGCCCCACTCCCAGTCATCCGGCATGGCAGTCTGGCAGATCTGCTTAGCCTTGAGAACTATGTCCTCCTTGCTTAGAGGGAGACCGGTGATCTTGGTAGGATCGCCGGGACCGTACATCTCGCTCATCTTATGAGCCTGGCGCTTAAGAGGAAGCACCCGACGTGAGATGAAGGCGCGGATGATGTCGTCAGAGCAGATGTTTGTCTCTTTCCTTAGCTTCTCCATGAAGCGTACTACCCGGTTCGTTTCGATGTGATCCGTCCCAGGGAAGTAGCCCAGTTGACCTTTCTGGGCGGCGCCGGATTGAAGGCCGGCAGATTGATGAGATCTGCGGCGCCATCGTTCTTCACATAGAAGAAGGTCCCTTGCCATAACCGGCATGACTCGAGACCAGAGAATTTAAAGAAGGGGCTCCCTTGGCGGGAGCCGATGATACAGGACCCGCATTGTACGGGGGGTTTGGGCTTAGGAATGTCCTTGCCCTGAACGGAGTTAATCCGAAGAGAGAAGAAGCGAGCAAAAGTCTCGCGAGTGGGACGGGGGGTTTGGGCTTAGGAATGTAGGCCTCCATGAAGGTGGCATAACAAGAAAGGTAAAAAACGGCATTGCCGGGAAGGTGGTGAGGCTGGAGTTGGTAAAAATCCAGAATTTGGCGAAAGAAGTCAGAAGCGGGAAGACCGAAGCCACGCTCGAAGTGAGCAAGAAACACGACGAACTCACCGGGTTCGGGTACCGGTTCGATCTCGTCGCGGGGAAGCCGGCAGGATACTCCTTCCGGTATCCTTCTAGACCGGTAGAGCCAGTCGATCTCATGCTGGGTGACGTCGGAGCCTTTCCAGGCTCCGCGTGTGATGCCGGATAGATCTACTCCGGGGGCTTGGCTAGAGCTGCCGGCCTCTTGATCTTTGCCGGTGTCGGTTTCCATCCGGGCAAGGTCAGCGGTTAGCCCGTCGGAGGATTCGCTCTGTTGGCTACTGGAAGATGACACGGAAAGAGACTCCTCACTAGACATACGAATCTACCCGGAAAAACAGATTTCCCAAAGATCTACCCTTGCGCTAAGATCTACGAGTAAGAGAAAAAGCAAAAGAAAACAGGAAGTAAATATCCTACCGTCCCAAGATCTGAAAAGCAAAGAAGAGAGAGGTAATCGCGAATCGAGCCTAACCTGAGGCGGCGGAGACGCTGAGGGAGAAGGTCACCGGCGGGGCGGCAAGCTCGCGGTTGCTGAGGAAGGCCGGCGACGAGGAAGCGGAGAAGGGGTCGTCGGAGCACGAATGGTGCGGCCGCGACTGGTGCACTGCGAGGAATCTCCGCGCAGCGAAGCTTGGCGAGGTTCGGCGGAGCAGCGGCGGAAGTTCGCCGGGCGGCGGAGCTCTGGCGACGAACGGAAGCGGCGAGGGCGCAAGAGGGCTATGAGCACTGTGCGCGCGAGGGAGTTGAGAATGTGAAGAAAGGAGGAAGAAGGAGCGGTTTCCCCTTATATAGGAAGAAGAGATAGTGGGCTGGAAACCGCTGGGCCGCGACGGTTCGCTTCATGGGCCGCCACGTGGTGCGAAGATACACGCGCGGAAAATAGAATGCCACAGGGAAGCCGCACGGATCCGGAACGGCAGCAGGGATCCGGTATGGCGCCATAAGTGCTGGCGCAGAAGCCGAAGGGAAGTGACCCCTGACACTGGCGCGTCAGGTACAGTGCGCATGTCACTGACAGGCACTGTACCCGAGAAATTCTCGACTTCGCCGAGGAGAGATTTAATGTCTAAGATACCGGAGAATAAGATACCGGGAAATACCTTGCAAAGAGAGAAGACGTGAGTCCGGCAAAGATGCCGGGATCTGAACTGACCACCGGAAAGATTAAACCGGTACCTTGAGATGTGAGAACCTGGCATGGTCTGCTGGATAGAATCCACCGGACTATACCAGCTTCAGGGACTAATGTTGGGGGGATGACCCCCGGTATGCCAAAGGCATGCCAAACCGGATAGTTTGAGCCATCAAGATACTGGTTTAATGTTTATACCGGAGCACAAAGTTAAGTGTTTGGCTAAGTAAGGCTAAGCCGGTATCCCCAAGAGGGGTATACCGGAACCAGGTAAAGAAGACACCGAGCTACCGGCAAGAAGCGCCCGGTAGCACGTCGACAAGACTGGTCAAAGATTCTCTTCAGAGCTAGAGGACAAAGATGAGCTAAGCAAAGTAGCTTTAAACGAAGCCCTGGCGCCAAAGAGGAAGATGACGCTGAAAGAAGCCAGAGGACGTCAGCCTCCCTGATTAAAGAAGACTCCGGCGTCACTTGCGATTAAAGTAACTTTGTAAAGTAGTTTGTCTAGTAAAAGATGCCATTAGGGTTTCTTCCCCTGTAAGCCACCCTCTCCCCTATATAAGGAGAGGGGGCACTCCCTGTCGCAGGTAGGTGATATTAGGAGAGAAACCATGTATGCACAAACCTGTATCTTGTTAAGATCAATGAAGAGAAAGATCTAGAGCAGAGTTCTTCCTTGTGTGTTTCTTCTTCTGCCTTCGCCTTTGGCTGAATTCTTGAGGAAACCATCCGGAAGTTCATCCCATCTAATCAAAAACCCTCCCCCGAATCCTCTAGCGCCCATTCGGCCCCAACTTAAGCCATCCCATGGCATCTGCTCGTTCACCACGACGACACTATCGTGATCGTAATCTTCTTCACGGTGTACCATCATAACCTCATGCACCTCCAATTCATGATGGATGAGTTGGTGTACATTTGCTTTCATCTCTGAAATTTTTAACAAACCTCATAAAATGATTTTGAGATAAACAAATGAAGGAGAACACTACAAAGACTTGTAACATGACTAGACATGCATTAAAACAACTTATCTAAGCATAACACAAGCATGCAGGCTAATGAGCGCATATTGCACACCGTTGGTGAACCCCAAGAGGAAGGTATGATGAACACAACGGCAAGTTCCTCAATAAGAAACCAAGGTTTAATCGACCAGTAGGAGAAAGGCGTGAGTTTTGAAGGTGTTGCTAGCAGACTAGTGGCAGGGCGCACTACCGGCGTCAGTAACAACGTAGAACCTGCACACAACACAACCAAAATACTTTGCCCCAACTTACAGTGAGGTTGTCAATCTCACTGGTTTTGCTGAACATAAATGATTAAATGTATCGAGTGAAAGGAGATGTTTACAATAATTAAAGAGAACAGAGCTTGCAGTAAGTAAACGGAGCAGGATTGCAGTGGTTTAATTTATCAGTGTAAAGGAAAAAAGGACCGGGGTCCATAGTTAACTAGAGGTGTCTCTCCATAAAGATAATTAACATGTTGGGTGAATAAATTATAGCTGGGCAATTGACAGAATATCGACCATACATGACAAGATGATTACTATGAGATTCATTTGGGCATTACAACATAATACATAGACCGTAATCCATGTGCGTCTATGACTAATAATCCACCTTCCGGTTAGCGTCCGCACCCCCTTTCAGTATTAAGTTGCAAGCAACGGATAGTCACATTAAGCAATGTGTGTAAAGTAAACAATAGAATTACCCTTGGATAAAACATTGTTGTTTTCTCCCTTGTAGCAACATCACATCTACAATCTTAGAAGTTATTGTCACTCTTCCATAAAACTAGATGCATGAACCTACTATCGAGCATAAATACCCCTTCTTGGAGCCACAATCATTTACTTGGCCAGAGTATTTACTAGCAACGGAGAGCATGCAAGATCACTAATAACATATGACAAAAATATATAATTGATCTCAACATAGTATTCAATATTCATCGGTTCCCAGCAAACACAACATGTAGCATTACATAAGGATGATCTTGATCATGTAGGACAACTCACAAGATCTAAACATGAGGTATAAATTAGAGAAGACAACCATCTAGCTATTGCTATGGACCCATAGTCTAGGGATGAACTACTCATGCATCACTTCGGAGGCGGGCATGGAGATGTAGATGCCTTCGGCGATGATCTCCCCCTCCGGCAGGGGTGCCGGAAAGAGCTTCAGAACCCTCCCGAGATGGGTTCTGCAATGGCAGTCGCGACAAAACTTTTCGTGGATGGAGACTCGGGTATTCATGGTTTTCCCTAGATCGTGAATAAATTGGCGAAGGGGCAATGTCGGTAGAGGCTAGGGTGGCCCACACCACCCTTAGGCGCGGGCCAGGGATAGGCCGCGCCTAGGGCTGGTCTGGCCGCCGTGCTGCCTTTCTTCGACCCCCTCTGGATTACGTCTTCGTTGTAGTAAAATATTTATTTCGGTTTTTGTTTCGTCCAATTCTGAGAATATTTCCGGTATAACTTTTCTGAAACCAAAAACTTTAGAAAATAAGGAACTGGCACTGTGGCATCTTGTCAATAGGTTAGTGCCGGAAAATGTATAAAAGTGCAACGAAAGCATGAGCAAAACATATATAAATTGGTGTAAAACAAGCATGGAGCATAAAAAATTATAGATAGGTTTACAACGTATCAAGCATCCCCAAGCTTAGGTCATGCTCTTCCTCGAGTAGGTAAGTTATAACAAAAATATTTTTTTAGGTGACATGAAGCCAACACAATCTTTATCAAGCATTGTAAAGCATTGTGAGCTGGGATCAAAGTACTCTAAATATAGACATGATAGATATAATTCTAACAAATAAAACTTAGCAACTATGTTATAACATGAAGAGTAACTCAAACAAAGGATCATGAATAATACGTTATTGAAAGCAACTGTTTGTTTACGAGCATAGATAAAACATAGCGAAGTGGTACTCAGCATGTCCTTTATGAAGTAGCAAAACATAAATGCTAGGGCACCTTCAAAGTTCAGAGGGTGACTAGATACAAGTAATTTAAAAACAAGCAACATCATAATCATGAATCAATCAATAATAATTTGGGACTATGCATATTGCACTAAGAATGACAACTATGCTCTCTAAATTTGTGCATAAAGAATAAGGTTAAGAATCAACATAAAAGTAAAAGAAAGACTCTTTGCAGAGGAAGTAGGATGAACAAGTTTTATAAACCTTCCAAAAAGTATGGTACTCATTAGCTTTGAGCTCGCATTGCCCCTATCATAAGTATCTTGAATGGTTAAAGTTAATGTGAGTGCAAAAATGAGTCATATGCTTGACAAATCATATGTTGAAAATCTCATGCACCTTGAATACGAGTACCTACACCTCATGCTACTAAACTTAGGTCCCAAATAAGTTCTTGTGATTGTAAGTATACATGTATTATAAAGAACACAACAGGGGTACCTCTTGCCCCATGATATGGAAGTACTCTTTCATATAAGTGCAGTCCCACACCAAAATAACAAGACAAACAGACAATGAGCATCTCAGCAATCCTTTTATTTACTATGCGTATAGTTTTTTATTGAAGATGCTTCATAGAATACTCACTGTGGAATGATGTAAACTTCCACCATGAATGATGCATGGCTTAGGTTAGCGGCCCAACGTTTCTCTAACACACATACAAACTCCATAGATTTACAAGTTTCCATTTTATTTTGTATCGATAGGCACCATAAACAAAATATCATGACATCAACTAAATAATAAGTGCAATGTTGAAAGCGTGCCCCATGAAAGCATGGTTGTGCTAACTCCCAAATTACAACTTGTAAGCATATGATCAACATAAGATAGTCGCAATGGTTAAAGTTTATTAAGTGCAATAAAGTAAATGTGCCATCAAGTTCGTGAGAGCTTTACTAACTAATTTTCTCATGCCAAAATTTTAATTTGGAAGATAAATAAAGTCATGATGAATTTACTTGGAATAACTATGATGATAATAGGTAGATATGGTGGAAACAATTGACAAACTTTGGTTATTGGTGGTTGGATGCACGAGTAGAGTTCATACTCAGTGCAAGCGAAGGCTAGCAAAAGACTGGGAGCGACCAACTAAAAGAGCAATAATGGCTATAATCATGCATAGCGATAAAACATTATCAATCAAAGCATAAAGTGATATTACAAGTCAAAAACTAAATGATCATAGACGCTTTAGTTGACTGGTCATAGTCATAACATGATGTAAACATGCGCTAAGTCAATCCCAATAAAGCATCAAAGAAAAATACCACAATGGTATATTTTTTATGATGGAAACAACACATGATTCTTTCAATGGCACATTATGAACTCTCAGCTATTTGAGACAACAAGCCATGCTACAATAATAAATACTAAGCATGTAATGAGAATAACATCCAACATGACATGCCAAAGTCTATGCCACAGTGTAGACAAGCTTTCTTTTGCATCACTATAAGCATGAAACATTTTACTTGTCTCCAACACCAATCAACTTATTTGAAATAACTCTCAAAGATGAAAAAAATATGGAACAGAGAGCTAATCATACATAAATAAATAATACTAATGGGTTCTAAACAAAATTCAAACGAAAGAACAAGAGCTAAACGCAGTACTAGAAAATTAGAACACTCATAGAACAATATCAGCGAAAACTAGAGCGTTCTATGCAATTAAAACGGAGTGTGTGTCTCTCCAAAATAAATATGCTGGGATCCAACCTTATTGTACAACAAGCAAGACAAAATAAAACTAAAATCAAAAATAAAAATGCTCCAAGAATAACACATATCATATGATGCAATAAAAATATAGCGCACAGAAAGATGACCTGTTGCTTTGTTGATGAAGAGGGGATGCCTTGGGAATCCGCTTTTACGCTTGTACTTCTTGGATATTTTTTGGGGGGTAGGGGCATCCCCAAACTTGAGATTTTGTCCATTCTTCATTTCATTACATCATTCTTCTCTCCATCCACTTGAAAACTTCTTTCATGCAAAACTTCACACAATTCTTTATTAGCAGCATTAGTACAATCAAAATAACAAATCAACCTGCGTTCAGTTCTAACATGTATCAAACACCTATTAAAAATTAGCTATTATAGCAACTTCTTCAAAAAAGCTCTTTGATCAAAATAACTAAAAAAGAAAGAGATTAAGAGGCAAATGCAAATAGTGGCAGAAATCTATCTAAACAGAAAAACATGTAAAGATTGATTTGTTCGAAAATCTTCTAATGCTCAGATAAAAAAGTGTTAAACTAACGAAAGTTATATAATAACCCGGGGTATATGCTCAAAAATTGGCATCTCAAATTTCCGCTCTAGATGTGAATACAAATTTTACGATAACAACACAGAATCTCTTTCTGACAACAACTTTCCCAAATCTTACTTTCTTCCTATTAGGGGCTATTCTTGGCACAAAACTAAATAAAAATGATAAGTAGAGGTTATTACAGAGGCAATAACTTCCAAGACTCAATAAAATAAAAATTAGGTTCATGTGAAGAAGCATCAATATTAATGCAAGAAGTCTTTTCAACAAGGATTTGTATTTTATCAATATAAGTTTTAGAAGACCCTTTCTCAGCACTTTTAGGTTCACTACTTTCATCAAATGGATTTTCAGGAACAATCCAATCAAAATTCTTTTCCAAAGCTTCATGCATTGCTACAAGTTTGAAATGTATTGGTATTTTACTCTCTTTCCTATTTTCAGGTCCTAGCTTCTATAACAACATCTTTTAATTCTTTAAGCAAAGTTTCTAGGATAAAATCTTTCTTTGCATCATCCTCAACTTCATGAAGTTTAAGAAACATTTGCTGCATTATGGGGTTTATCCTTAATATCTTTATGCTTACTAACATGATTGACGATTTTTTCAATGTTATCTTTCCCAATTATAGAACCACTACCAACAGGTTGGTCCTTCAGATCGTACTTAGGGATCAACATAATGAACTAAAAACAAAATAAAAACTATAAAATCAACTATTTTTTGCGTTTTTGAGATAAAGAAGCAAACAAGAAAAAATAAAATAAACTAAGCAAAACTGTAATAAAGTAGAGAGATTGGAGATGAGAGATCCCCTTGCAGAAGTCCTCTTTCACCCCGGCAACAGCGCCAGTAAATTAGCTTGACGAGTGCAGATTGCACACCGTTGAGGAAACCCAAGAGGAAGGTATGATGAGCACAACAACAAGTTTTCCCTCAGTAAGAAATCAAGGTTTAATCGACCAGTAGGAGAAAGGCGTGACTTCTGAAGGTGTTGCTAGCTGACTAGTGGCAGGGCGCACTGCTAGCGTCAGCAACAACGTGGAACTTGCACACAATACAACCAAAATACTTTGCACCAACTTACAGTGAGGTTGTCAATGTCCCCGGTTTCACTGAACACGAAGGATTAAATGTATCGAGTGGAAGGAGATGTTTGCAGTAATTAAAGAGAACAGAGCTTGCAGTAAGTAAACAAAGTAGGATTGCAGTGGTTGAATTTATCAGTGTAAAGGAAAAAAGGACCGGGGTCCACAGTTCACTAGAGGTGTCTCTCCATAAAGATAAATAACACGCTGGTGAACAAATTAGAGCTGGGCAATTGACATAATATCGACCATACATGACAAGATGATTACTATGAGATTCGTTTGGGCATTACAACATAATACATAGACCGTAATCCAACTGCGTCTATGACTAATAATTCACCTTCCGGTTAGCGTCCGCACCCCTTTTAGTATTAAGTTGCAAGCAACGGATAATCGCATTAAGCAATGTGTGTAAAGTAAATAATAGAATTACCCTTGGATAAAACATTGTTGTTTTCTCCCTAGTAGCAACAACACATCTACAATCTTAGAAGCTATTGTCACTCTTCCAGAAAACTAGAGGCATGAACCTACTATCGAGCATAAATACCCCTTCTTGGAGTCACATGCATTTACTTGGCCAGAGTAACTACTAGCAATGGAGGACATGCAAGGTCACTAATAACATATGACAAGAATATATAATCGATCTCAACATAGTATTCAATATTCATCGGATCCCAGAAAACACAACATGTAGCATTACATAAGGATGATCTTGATCATGTAGGGCCGCTCACAAGATCTAAACATGAGGCACAAATTGGAGAAGATAACCATCTAGCTGCTGCTATGGACCCATAGTCCAGGGATGATCTACTCACGCATCACTTCTGAGGCGGGCATGGCGATGTAGATTCCTCCGGCGATGATCTCCCACTCCGGCAAGGTGCCGGGAAGATCTTCAGAACCCTCCCAAGATGGGTTATGCAATGGTGGCCGCGACGGAACTTTGCATGGATGGAGACTCGGGTATTCAAGGTTTTCCAGAGATCGTGAATAAATAGGTGGAGGGACGATGTCGGTGGAGGCCAGGGTGGCCCACACCACCCCTAGGCGCGGGCCAGGGCCAGGCTGCACCTACGGCTGGTCTGACCGCCCTACTGCCTTTCTTCAGCCCCCTCTAGACTTCGTCTTTGTTGCGGTAAAATATTTACTTTGGCTTTTGTTTCGTCCAATTCCGAGAATATTTCCTATACAAATTTTCTGAAACCAAAAGCAGCAGAAAACAAGGAACATGCACTGTGGCATCTTGTCAATAGGTTAGTGCCGGAAAATGTATAAAAGTGCAACGAAACATGAGCAAAACATATATAAATTGGTGTAAAACAAGCATGGAGCATCAAAAATTATAGATACGTTTACGATGTATCACAGGCTCACTTAACATGTCACCTATAGCAGCAAAATACTCAAGTAATACTCCACTAAACAAAATTCTACTTGGATAATCGGAGGAGTCATATACCGGAGAACAAATGCTCCAAATCTCAGCAGGAAAGATGATCTGAGCAAGGAGATCGAAAATCACGAGCAAGAACAACAAGAACACGAGTTTTAGCAATGGTGAAATGTTTTTTGGGAGAGATAGTGGAATGGTAGAGGAGAGAGCAAGTGGAGGGCCGGGGGGCCCACACCTGGCCTTGGCGCGGCCAGGGTGTCCCCCGCACTACCACATGGTGTGGCCGGCTAGTGGGTCCCCCTGGGCTGCCCTAGGTGACTCTCTGCCCCTTTTGATGCGTAATTTTTTTGCAAAGGTTTTCTGGAATTTTTCGAGAAACTTTATTTCTGGGCAATTTTTAGAATTTGAATAATGATTCTAACACACAAATACGATTATGGAATGATCAAAAACAAACTCAAAACCAAATCTACATAAGTTATAAAACATTCTAATATGAAATTAATAAGTGGAACATAGGTGAAAACATAGTTTTATTCATTCAAAATCACTTTGTTAACAATGTTGATCAAGTCTTGTTACCAAAACAATTTTATATGAAACAAAACTTTGCATTTCACCAAACGATCATGTTACCTCAATCGGCATAGTCCCAATCATGACAATATTATAATCTTTATTTGCCATTGGCAAAGGCAAATGATACTCCTTGTCAATCTTCTTGGGAAAATAGACCGTGTGCTCCTTGTCATCAACATTAAAAGTTACTTTTCCTTGGTTGCAATCAATAATAGTTCCTGCAGTTTTAAGAAAAGTTCTCCTGAGAATAATAGACATATTATCATCTTCAAGAATTTCCAGCACAACAAAGTCAGTTAATATCATACAATTATGAGCCACTTGAACAGGAACATCCTCACATATACCAACAGGAATAGTAGTAGACTTATCAGCCATTTGAAAAGATATATCAGTTGGTATTAATTTTTCTAGATCAAGTCTCTTATATAGAGAAACATGCATAACGTTAACTCCTGCTCCCAAGTCACACAAAGCAGTTCTAGCATAATTATATTTGACGAAGCATGGAATAGTGGGTATACCTGGATCTCCAAGCTTCTTTGGAACCTTGCCATTAAAATAATAATTAGCGAGCATAGAGGAGATTTCCTCATTTGGAATCTTCCTTTTATTAGAGACAATATCTTTCATATGTTTTGAATAAGGAGGAAATTTAATAGCATCAATCAAAGGAATTTGCAAAAACAAAGGTTTCATCCAGTCACATAACTTGTTATAGTGTTCTTCCTCCTTTGATTTGTGTTTCGTATTAGGAAAATGCATTGGTTTTTGCACCCAAGGTTCTCTCTCACTACCATGTTTATTAGCAATGAAATCTTCCTTAGTGTACTTTGTATTATTAGTGTGCTTTTTAGGTTCCTCTTAATTTCTTCTTTATCGGAAGCATCATTTTTTCATTACCACTTTCAGTTTCAGCATCAGAGATAAATATACTATTAGGATCTTTAGCAGGTTTAGAGGATTCTACAGCCATTTTGTGTTTCTTCTTCCTTTTCTTAGACTTAGACCTAGCATCATTAATTCGTTGAGAATATTTTTCAATTCTTTTCAGATGTCCCTCGGGATATAGATGATCCTGAGTAGTAGCACCACTTCTAGTACTTATTTCATAAGCATGTTTTCCCTATAACCATTTACTAGAATTTTTTTGTTTGCGCTTTAGTGAGCTGATCAATTTGAGTTTGAAACGTATGGAAATGTTTAACAATCATTTTAACATCATTAGGCATTCTTTCCACAATATCATGCAAATTATTGATAGCTCTAGTATTTTCTATTAGATGATTTTCCACTCTCTTATTAAAATTATCTTGCTTAATGATGAGCGTAGATTGCACACCATTGGGGAACCCCAAGAGGGAGGTATGATGAGCACATCAGCAAGTTTTCCCTCAGTAAGAAACCAAGGTTTAATCGAACGGTAGGAGAAACGCGTGACTTCTGAAGGTGTTGCTAGTTGACTAGTGGTAGGGCGCACTACCGGCATCAGCAACAACGTGGAACCTACACACAACACAACCAAAATACTTTGCCCCAACTTACAGAGAGGTTGTCAATCTCACCGGTTTCACTGAACACAAAGAATTAAATGTATCGAGTGGAAGGAGATGTTTGCAGTAATTAAAGAGAATAGAGCTTGCAGTAAGTAAACAAAGTAGGATTGCAGTGGTTGAATTTATCAGTGTAAAGGAAAAAGGACCGGGATCCACAGTTCACTAGAGGTGTCTCTCCATAAAGATAAATAACATGCTGGTGAACAAATTACAGCTGGGCAATTGACAGAATATCGACCATACATGACCAGATGATTACTATGAGATTCGTTTGGGCATTACAGCATAATACATAGACCGTAATCCAACTGCGTCTATGACTAATAATCCACCTTCCGGTTAGCGTCCGCACCCCTTTCAGTATTAAGTCGCAAGCAACGGATAATCGCATTAAGCAATGTGTGTAAAGTAAACAATAGAATTACCCTTGGATAAAACATTATTGTTTTCTCCCTAGTAGCAACAACACATCTACAATCTTAGAAGTTATTGTCACTCTTGCAGAAAATTAGAGGCATGAACCTACTATCGAGCATAAATACCCCCTATTGGAGTCACAAGCATCTACATGGCCAGAGTATCTACTAGCAACGGAGAGCATGAAAGATCACAAATAACATATCACAAATATATAATCGATCTCAAAATAGTATTCAATGTTCATCGGGTCCCAGCAAACACAACATGTAGCATTACATAAGGATGATCTTGATCATGTAGGGCATCTCACAAGATCTAAACATGAGGCAAAAATTGGAGAAGACAACCATCTAGCTACTGCTATGGTCCCATAGTCCAGGGATGAAGTACTCACACATGACTTTGGAGGCGGGCATAGCGATGTAGATTCCTCCGGCGATGATCTCCCTTATCGATAAGAGCTTCAGAACCCTCCCAAGATGGGTTCTGCAATGGCGGCTGATACGTCTCCAACGTATCGATAATTTCTTATGTTCCATGCTACTTTATTGATGATACCTACATGTTTTATACATACTTTATGTCATATTTATGCATTTTCCGGTACTAACCTATTAACAAGATGCCGAAGAGCCAGTTGCTGTTTTTTGCTGTTTTTGGTTTCAGAAATCCTAGTAAGGAAATATTCTCGGAATTGGATGAAATCAACGCCCAGGATCTTATTTTTCCACGAAGCTTCCAGAACACCGGGGGAGATACGAAGTGGGGTGATGAGGCGACGCCACACCAGGGCGGCGCGGCCCAGGCCCTGGCCGCACCGGCCTGTGGTGTGGGCCCCTCGTGGCGCCCCCTGACCTACCCTTCCGCCTACATAAGCCTTCGTCGAGAATAACTCCAGTACCGAGAGCCACGATACGGAAAACCTTCCAGAGACGCCGCCGCCGCCAATCCCATCTCGGGGGATTCAGGAGATCGCCTCCGGCACCCTGCCGGAGAGGGGAATCATCTCCCGGAGGACTCTTCACCGCCATGGTCGCCTCCGGAGTGATGTGTGAGTAGTTCACCCCTGGACTATGGGTCCATAGCAGTAGCTAGATGGTCGTCTTCTCCTAATTGTGCTATCATTGTTGGATCTTGTGAGCTGCCTAACATGATCAAGATCATCTATCTGTAATGCTACATGTTGCGTTTGTTGGGATCCGATGAATAATGAATACTATGCTATGTTGATTATCAATCTATCTATGTGTTGTTTATGATCTTGCATGCTCTCCGTTGCTAGTAGAGGCTCTGGCCAAGTTTTTGCTTGTAACTCCAAGAGGGAGTATTTATGCTCGATAGTGGGTTCATGCCTCCATTAAATGCTGGGAGTGACAAACAACCTCTAAGGTTGTGGATGTGCTGTCGCCACTAGGGATAAAACATCAATGCTATGTCTAAGGATATATTTATTGATTACATTACGCACCATACTTAATGCAATTGTCTGTTGTTTGCAACTTAATACTGGAGGGGGTTCGGATGATAACCTGAAGGTGGACTTTTTAGGCATAGATGCATGCTGGATAGCGGTCTATGTACTTTGTCGTAATGCCCAATTAAATCTCACAATACGCATCATAACATGTATGTGCATGGTCATGCCCTCTTTATTTGTCAGTTGCCCAACTGTAATTTGTTCACCCAACATGCTTATTCTTATCGGAGAGACACCACTAGTGAACTGTGGACCCCGGTCCATTCTTTACATCAAATACAATCAACTGCAATACTAGCTCTACTGTTTTCTGCAAACATCATCATCCACACTATACATCTAATCCTTTGTTACAACAAGCCGGTGAGATTGACAACCTCACTGTTACATTGGGACAAAGTACTTTGGTTGTGTTGTGCAGGTTCCACGTTGGCGCCGGAATCCCTGGTGTTGCGCCGCACTACACTCCGCCGCCATCAACCTTCAACGTGCTTCTTGGATCCTACTGGTTCGATAAACCTTGGTTTCTTACTGAGGGAAAACTTGCCGCTGTATGCATCACACCTTCCTCTTGGGGTTCCCAACGGGCACGTCGACTGCGTGCTAGCATCAAGATTTTTGTGGCGCCGTTGCCGGGGAGATCAAGACACGCTGCAAGGGGAGTCTCCACTTCCAATCTCTTTACTTTGTTTTTGTCTTGCTTTACTTTTATTTACTACTTTGTTTTCTGCACTAAAACAAAACACAGAAAAATTAGTTGCTAGCTTTACTTTATTTGCTATCTTGTTTGCCATATTAAAAACACACAAAAATTAGTTACTTGCATTTACTTTATCTAGTTTGCTTTATTTACTATTGCTAAAATGAGTAATCCTGAAGTTGAAGTTCGTTCATTTAAGCAACAAGGGGGAGAATGTTTAAAAGATGCTTGGTATAGAATTAGTGATGCTCATAATAGGTGCACTAAGAAACACTCCACCACTATCCTACTCAGGAATTTTTATGTTGGTATCTCTAGCTGGAATAGGTATGTTCTTGATTGTCTCGTGGGAGGTAATTTCCTAGGCACTCCCGCTTTAGAAGCTAGTTGCATTATTGAGAGTCTATTTGGAATACTACCTACTAATAAAGTTAAAATTGAAGTCTCTCTTGAAGATGTCATGAAAAAGTTGGAGACCATAGAGCAAAATCTTCCAAGTATTGAGACTAATTTGGAAGCATTACTTGATAGCACTGATAAACTTGATAAATCTCTAGGTGGAATTAATGAGAGAATTGCCATCTTAGAAGCTTGTGCTATTCATGATAATCAAACCCAAAGTATTAGTGAACTTGAAGAAGCTATGGGAACCTTGGGTTCAACTTTTTCTTCTATTAAGTTTAGAGAGAAAGCTTATGTGGGTAAGGAGCAAAAGTTCATGTATGTCTCTAAGGTGCCTAAACCAAAAAACTATTATAGGCCTAAAATTGATAAAGCTCTTAATACCACTATAGAAAAAGGAGCACCTAAGATACCTAATGGGATAAATTGTGAAAATGATGTTGATGCTTCGTCTCTTGATAATACTTGATACACACTTTCTGCGCTTAGCTGAAAGGCGTTAAAGAAAAGCGCTTATGGGAGACAACCCATGATTTTACTACTGCAATTTTGTTTTATATTTGAGTCTTGGAAGTTGTTACTACTGTAGCAACCTCTCCTTATCTTAATTTTGCTGCATTGTTGTGCCAAGTAAAGTCTTTGATAGTAAGGTTCATACTAGATTTGGATTACTGCGCAGAGACAGATTTCTTGCTGTCACGAATCTGGGATGAATTCTCTGTAGGTAACTCAGAAAATTCTGCCAATTTACGTGAGTGATCCTCAGATATGTACGCAACTTTCATTCAATTTGAGCATTTTCATTTGAGCAAGTCTGGTGCCTCTTAGAAATTCGTCTTTACGGACTGTTCTGTTTTGACAGATTCTGCCTTTTATTTCGCATTGCCTGTTTTGCTATGCTTGATGGATTTTTCTATTCCATTAACTTTCAGTAGCTTTGTGCAATGTCCAGAAGTGTTAAGAATGATTATGTCACCTCTGAACATGTGAATTTTGATTATACACTAACCCTCTAATGAGTTGTTTTGAGTTTAGTGTGGAGGAAGTTTTCAAGGATCAAGAGAGGAGGATGATACAATATGATCAAGGAGAGTGAAAGCTCTAAGCTTGGGGATGCTCCGGTGGTTCACCCCTGCATATTTCAAGAAGACTCAAGCGTCTAAGCTTGGGGATGCCCAAGGCATCCCCTTCTTCATCGACAACATTATCAAGTTCCTCTAGTGAAACTATATTTTTATTCCATCACATCTTATGTACTTTGCTTGGAGCATCTGTTTGCTTTTGTTTTTGTTTTGTTTGAATAAAGTTGGATCCTAGAATTCATTGTGTGGGAGAGAGACACGCTCCGCTGTTGCATATGGACAAATATGTCCTTAGGCTTTACTCATAATGTTCATGGCGAAGGTTAAACTGCTTCGTTAAATTGTTATATGGTTGGAAACGGGAAATGCTACATGTGGTAATTGGTAAAATGTCTTGAATAATTTGATACTTGGCAATTTTTGTGCTCATGTTTAAGCTCTTGCATCATATACTTTGCACCTATTAATGAAGAAATACATAGAGCTTGCTAAAATTTGGTTTGCATGATTGGTCTCTCTAAGGTCTAGATATGTTCTAGTAAGGGTCGAACAACAAGGAAGACGGTGTAGAGTCTTATAATGCTTACAATATGTCTTTTATGTGAGTTTTGCTGTACCGGTTCATACTTGTGTTTTTTTCAAATAACCTTGCTAGCCTAATCCTTGTATCGAGTGGGAATACTTCTCATGCATCCAAAATCCTTGAGCCAAATACTATGCCACTTGTGTCCACCATACCTACCTACCACATGGTATTTCTCCGCCATTCCAAAGTAAATTGCTTGAGTGCTACCTTTAAAATTTCTATTCTTTATCTTTGCAATATATAGCTCATGGGACAAATAGCCTAAAAACTATTGTGGTATTGAATATGTACTTATGCATCTTATCTCTTATTAAGTTGCTTGTTGAGCGATAACCATGTTCCTGGGGACGCCATCAACACTTTGTTGAATATCATGTGAGTTGCTATGCATGTTCGTCTTGTCTGAAGTAAGGGCGATTTACCATGAGTTGAATGGTTTGAGCATGCATATTGTTAGAGAAGAACATTGGGCCGCTAACTAAAGCCATGATCCATGGTGGAAGTTTCAGTTTTGGACAACAATCCTCAATCTCTTATGAGAATATTAATTGTTGCTAAATGCTTATGCATTAAAGAGGAGTCCATTATCTGTTGTCTATGTTGTCTCGGTATGGATGTCTAAGTTGAGAATAATCAAAAGCGAGAAATCCAATGCGAGCTTTCTCCTTAGACCTTTGTACAGGCGGCATAGAGGTACCCCTTTGTGATACCATGTTAAAACATATGTATTGCGGTGATAATCCAGGTAATCCGAGCTAATTAGGACAAGGTGCGGGCACTATTGGTATACTATGCATGAGGCTTGCAACTTGTAGGATATAATTTACATGATACATATGCTTTATTACTACCGTTGACAAAATTGTTTCTTGTTTTCAAAATCAAAGCTCTAGCACAAATGTAGCAATCGATGCTTCCCTCTGCGAAGGGCCATTCTTTTACTTTTATGTTGAGTCAGTTCACCTATTTCTCTCCATCTCAAGAAGCAAACACTTGTGTGAACTGTGCATTGATTCCTACATACTTGCATATTGCACTTATTATATTACTTTGTGTTGACAATATCCATGAGATATGCATGCTGAAGTTGAAAGCAACCGCTGAAACTTAATCTTCCTTCGTGTTGCTTCAATGCCTCTACTATGAATTTATTTCTTTATGAGTTAACTCTTATGCAAGACTTATTGATGCTTGTCTTGAAAGTACTATTCATGAAAAGTCTTTGCTATATGATTCAATTGTTTACTCATTGCATTTACATTGCTTCGAATCGCTGCATTCATTACATGTGCTTACAATAGTATTGATCAAGATTATGATGGCATGTCACTTCAGAAATTATCTTTGTTATCATTTACCTACTCGGGACGAGTAGGAACTAAGCTTGGGGATGCTGATACGTCTCCAACGTATCGATAATTTCTTATGTTCCATGCTACTTTATTGATGATACCTACATGTTTTATACATACTTTATGTCATATTTATGCATTTTCCGGCACTAACCTATTAACAAGATGCCGAAGAGCCAGTTGCTGTTTTCTGCCATTTTTGGTTTCAGAAATCCTAGTAAGGAAATATTCTCGGAATTGGATGAAATCAACGCCCAGGATCTTATTTTTCCACGAAGCTTCCAGAACACTGGGGGAGATACGAAGTGGGGCGACGAGGCGACGCCACACCAGGGCGGCGAGGCCCAGGCCCTGGCCGCGCCGGCTTGTGGTGTGGGCCCCTCGTGGCGCCCCCTGACCTACCCTTCTGCCTACATAAGCCTTCGTCGAGAATAACTCCAGTACCGAGAGCCACGATACGGAAAACCTTCCAGAGCCGCCACCGCCGCCAATCCCATCTCGGGGGATTCAGGAGATCACCTCCGGCACCCTGCCGGAGAGGGGAATCATCTCCCGGAGGACTCTTCACCGCCATGGTCGCCTCCGGAGTGATGTGTGAGTAGTTCACCCCTGGACTATGGGTCCATAGCAGTAGCTAGATGGTCGTCTTCTCCTAATTGTGCTATCGTTGTTGGATCTTGTGAGCTGCCTAACATGATCAAGATCATCTATCTGTAATGCTACATGTTGCGTTTGTTGGGATCCGATGAATAATGAATACTATGCTATGTTGATTATCAATCTATCTATGTGTTGTTTATGATCTTGCATGCTCTCCGTTGCTAGTAGAGGCTCTGGCCAAGTTTTTGCTTGTAACTCCAAGAGGGAGTATTTATGCTCGATAGTGGGTTCATGCCTCCATTAAATCTGGGGGAGTGACAGCAACCTCTAAGGTTGTGGATGTGTTGTTGCCACTAGGGATAAAACATCAATGCTATGTCTAAGGATATATTTATTGATTACATTACGCACCATACTTAATGCAATTGTCTGTTGTTTGCAACTTAATACTGGAGGGGGTTCGGATGATAACCTGAAGGTGGACTTTTTAGGCATAGATGCATGCTGGATAGCGGTCTATGTACTTTGTCGTAATGCCCAATTAAATCTCACAATACTCATCATAACATGTATGTGCATGGTCATGCCCTCTTTATTTGTCAATTGCCCAACTGTAATTTGTTCACCCAACATGCTTATTCTTATCGGAGAGACACCACTAGTGAACTGTGGACCCCGGTCCATTCTTTACATCGAATACAATCAACTGCAATACTAGCTCTACTGTTTTCTGCAAACATCATCATCCACACTATACATCTAATCCTTTGTTACAGCAAGCCGGTGAGATTGACAACCTCACTGTTACGTTGGGACAAAGTACTTTGGTTGTGTTGTGCAGGTTCCACGTTGGCGCCGAAATCCCTGGTGTTGCGCCGCATTACACTCCGCCGCCATCAACCTTCAACGTGCTTCTTGGCTCCTACTAGTTCGATAAACCTTGGTTTCTTACTGAGGGAAAACTTGCCGCTGTACGCATCACACCTTCCTCTTGGGGTTCCCAACGGGCACGTCGACTGCGTGCTAGCATTAGCGGCCACGACGGAACTTTTCGTGGATGGAGCCTCGGGTATTCAGGGTTTTCCCGAGATCGTCATTAAATAGGCGGAGGGGCAATGTCGGTGGAGGCCAAGGCCGCGCCTAGGGCTGGTATGGCCGCACTGCTGCCTTTCTTCGAACCCCTCTGGACTCCGTCTTCGTTACGGTAAAATATTAACTTCGGCTTTTGTTTCGTCCAATTCCGAGAATATTTCATGTACAACTTTTCTGAAATCAAAAACAGCAGAAAACAGGGACCTGGCACTGTGGCATCTTGTCAATAGCTTAGTGCCGGAAAATGTATAAAAGTGCAACGAAGGATGTGCAAAACATATATAAATTGGTGTAAAAAAACATGGAGCATCAAAAATTATACATACCTTTGCGACGTATCACTTAACAATATAATTATCAAATTCATCTAAGCATTGATCAGGAGGTTTGGAGTAGGGAATATCTCTACTATCAAAACGTTGGAGAGAGTGTACCTCAATAGTGGAAGGACGATGAATTGGCTTACATAATTCTGCTATAGGTGGTAGATTCTTCACATCTTCAGATTTAATACCCCTCTCCTTAAGAGATTTCTTGGCTTCCCTCATCACTTCATCATTTAATTAAATCATTCCCCTCTTCTTCTGTGTTGGTGTTGGCGTAGGGGTCGGCTCAGGTGTAGTCCAATCATCATAATTTTGGCTTATTTTGGCCAATAATTCCTCAGCTTCAGCAGGAGTTTTTTTCGTGAAAACACAACCAGTACAAGTATCCATGTATGTTCTAGGTTCAACAGTTAGTCCATCATAGAATATATCAATGATTTCATTCTTAGCTAATGGAGTTCTAGGTAGTTCTCAAAGAACAAAATCTTGCCCAAGATTAAGGCAATTTCTCTCCTTTTATCTGCACAAAGTCAAAAAAAATCTGCAAAGCAGCATGTTGAGCACTGGTAGGGAAATATTTCTGAAAGAAAGCATTAACCAAACCAATAGGATTATCAATAGGTCCAGGAAATAAATTATCATACCAAATTTTAGCCGCACCTTTCAAATAGAAAGGGAAAAATTTAGTGACAAAGTAAGTGCGTTTCTTAATATCACCAGAGAATAAATTGCTCAAAGTAGAGAGTTCATTCATATGTTTCATAGCACTTTCATTTTCACTACAAAAAAAAGGTTCTTTCTCAACAATAGATATGTAAGATAAGTCCAGAGAGAAATCATAATCCTTATATCTAATGTTTATGGGAGATGTGGCAAACTTAGCATCAGGAGACAGTTTATATCTAACAACTCGTCTTGCAAGAAGCCTTTTAATAACACTTGCATCTCTAGTAGCATGACATTCTTCAATGAAGTAATCATCAAATTATATATAAGTTTCATCAAGATCATCACTAGGATCCCTTCTAGGATCATGTGAACTAACAGGTGTAATAGTATTTTCAGTGTTTTCAATTTTTTTTAGCTCTAGCAATTGTAGTTCTAGGAAAGAACCTAATGAATCACTCTTATCAAGCACAGTAGAAGAATCATGAAAATCATCAGGAGCATTTTCAGATTCAGTAGAAATAGCAGTATGTGTAGCATGAGATTGTGGTGGAGTAAGAAGTTTACTCATAACAGATGATGAATCAAGAGCAACAGAGGTGTTCAAAGTTGTACCTCTTCTTGTAGTGGATGGCAATATAGGTAATTTCCCTTCACGAGCTTTACCCATAATAAATAAATTACAGCGAACAGTATCACTTTCAGGTGGGCTTATAAATAAAGCTATGCTCCCCGGCAATGGCGCCAGAAAATAGTCTTGATGACCCATAAGTATAGGGGATCGCAAAGTCTTCGAGGGAAGTAAAACCCAAATTTATTAATTTGACACAAGGGAAGCCAAAGAATATTTATAAGCTTTAACAACTGAGTTGTCAAATCAGATGCACCTGGAAATAGACTTGCTCACAACAGTTTATCAGTGGTAACATTTTTATAGCAGTGGTAGTAGTGAAGTAACAACAGTAATGAAATAAAAAAGCAGTAGCGATGATTGTAGTAGACAACAAAATTAAAATAATGTAGGCACAAGGATGGATAAACGGACGCTGCATGGATAAGATAGTTCATATAATAAGCAAGACATGGGCATTTCAAGTAATAATGATAAAAGCATCCTAGTATAAAATAATCATAGGCGTGTGTTCCTATTTAGTCGTACGTGCTCGCAAGGAGAAACTTGCATGACATCTTTTGTCCTACCAGCCCGTTTGCAGCGGGGTCTCAAGGGAATCAACTGTTAATTAAGGTACTCCTTTTAATAGAGTACCAGAGCAACGCATTAACACTCCGTGAACACATGTGATCCTCACATCATAGCCATCCCCTTCGATTATCCCAACTGTTGTCACTTTGGGGCCTCGGGTTCTGGACAACGATATGTGTATACAACTTGCAGGTAAGATTAAAAACAATAATTATCCTCATGAATCAATAACATGTTCAGATCTGAGATCATGGCACTCGGGCCCAAAGTGACAAGCATTAAACATAACAAGTTGCAACAATGTCAAAAATACTAACAACAGATACTAGGCACTATGCCCCTAACAATCTTATAGCTATTACATGAACGATCTCATCCAATCCCTACCATCGCCTACAGCCTACAGGGGGAATTAGTCTCACGTGGATGGGGGAATCATGGATGGTTGATGGAGAGGTGTCGGTGATGGCGATGGCGATGATCTCCTCCAATTCTCCGTCCCGGCAGGGTGCCAGAGAACGGAGTTTCTGACCCTCGAATTGGGGTTTCTGGTGGCGGCGGAGTAGCGGAACTCTTTCTAGAAAAATATCAAACCCCCGGTGTTTTTAGGGTCAGAGGCTTAATATAGTCCGGAGGAGAGTGTGACTCCCCGAAACCGTTACCATGAGGATCCCAGCGAACCCACCGAAATCCGCACGATATCGATTCTGAGACGCCCTCCGACACGACGTGCACGACGAATCTCACACGTGATGCCAGAGGAATTAAAATGAGCGGTAACATTACAACAGGATTACAGTAGAGCCGACAAGAAACAGATATATTACAGCAACGACTCCAACGAGTCAAGATACAAATATACAAGACCCGAATCATATAGAAGATCAAATACGTCCGGGTATGGACAAGATACAAATTGGACTAAGAGTCCTGAAGATAACCAATGGTGTCCATAACCCTGTCCAGGCCAAGCCGGAAGGGTAACCTTGCTAACGTCGTTCTTCATCGCACCGATCTTCATACCTTCCCGGTTATGTCCCAAAGCAGCAATAAGTACGGGTTCGTACATAACAAGACTTCAAGACATATAGCATTCGTCAACCAGTCGTCCTTTGTACTTGAGGCACGCAGGGGACTTAGAGGACGCAAGAGAAACATCATAGGAAATATGGTGGGGTTAAGAGGCAGTGCGAAAGCACTAAAAACCTATAGAGACACTCACAACTTACATGTTTTAGAATAGATAAGAGAGTGCACTAACAGGTCGATAATCTGCAAACATAACCCAGACGATGTGTTCCCCCCTTCGCAAAGGAAGTACTTACAAAGGCACTCACATAGTTGACAAGTTTTAACCAGTTATTATTGAAGTTGGGATAACTTACTACGCAAATTATTAGTAATGAACAACATGTGTAAGTTGTGTATGGTTGAGTCATACAGCTCCAAGTTGTCCATAACCGCGGACACGGCTTATCGATAAGATTGTAACCCTGCAGGGGTGCCCAAATGTGCCCACACGCACGATCAATCCAACCTGGCGAGGGTAAGATATCACGACTCGCACTCTCGTTCACTACACAGATGTCCAGGGAGCCACCTAACCAAGTTAACCCGTATCGAAGTCCGGCCGTGCTCCGATGCGGACTTAGCTGTTTGCGTCTACGGCTAAGAAGGAACAGAGCCCACTAGAGGATGACCTCTTAACAATACGTAACGCACCTACGAGCGTGCAAGAGACAACGGGGATACAAGGCACCCGACTTCCCCAAAAGTAACATCATATCATCTGACCACAAAGAAACAGAGCTTGCACGCACGGGGAAAATAAAGCATTCAAACTAATTGTGGCCATTGGACAAAGCTGCAGATCCCGACAGTGGTCGAGGGGAGACCCGATAAGCATACCCACGTGTGGTTAGAGCGCTCAGTCTTGGAACAGATAACAAGAACTTGGGGTCCTAGATTATTTAGGAAACACAAGCACTACAAGAAAAGTTCTGATAGACAACGTCTCAAAATCGTCCGCTAAGGGGTATTTTTCGTCGCCTATGGGCCTAACCCGACGATATGGGTTCTGTTGTGGAAACTGCGTCAGGCAAAGTCCTACGACGATTTTTTCGGTCCGTCGCGCTTGGGCGCCCTTCCGCCACGGAAAATCGGACCGTTGCCCAAGTGTTTCTGGGAGCCCGTTGACTGCTGACGTCATGCAACCGACACGTGACGTGACGCAGATTAGCGCGATTAACGGCGTTAACCTACGAAACCCCGTGGTAGATGGTAGGCCCACACGAGGCCTGCCACGTCTTAAGCGGGCCGGCCCATTAAGTTTGCGGGCCGGGCCAGCTGACTTAGTTTGACCGGTCAACTATATAGCTGGGCTGGTCCATTAGTTACGTGGGCCGGGCCTAACCTCTAAGGTTGACTGGTCAAAACTTTAATGGGCCGACCCACTAAGCATGTGGGCCGGGCCGAATGCACTCGTTGACCGGTCAACAGGCAAAAGGGCCGGCCCACAAGACATGTGGGACCCACTTTCCTGCTATCGGGCCGGCCCATTTACAAAGTGGGGTCCACATTAAAGCAACTGGGCCGGCCCAAGAAGTTATTGGGCCGGCCTAATAAGCATGTGGGTCCCACTTTCCTGCTATCGGGCCGGCCCATTTAGTACGTGGGGTCCACATTTGATCAAATGGGCTGGCCCAACAAGCCGTCCGGGCCAAAAGCACCGGTGGGTCCCACTTTCCTGTTAAAGGGCCAGCCCATTTAGTATGTGGGGTCCACCATATAGCTAGTGGGCCGGGCCAAAAACACAGGTGGGTCCCACTTTCCAGTTAAAGGGCTGGCCCATTTAGTATGTGGGGTCCACCATATAGCAAGTGGGCCGTCCCAACAAGATAGTGGGCCGGGCTAAAAACACAGGTGGGTCCCACTTTCCAGTTAAAGGGCTGGCCCATTTAGTATGTGGGGTCCACCATATAGCAAGTGGGCCGGCCCAACAAGATAGTGGGCCGGGCCAAAAACACAGGTGGGTCCCACTTTCCTGTTAAAGGGCCGGCCCATTTAGTATGTGGGGTCCACCATATAGCAAGTGGGCCGGCCCAACACGCTAGTGGGCCGGCCCAACACGCTAGTGGGCCGGGCCAAAAACACAAGTGGGTCCCACTTTCCTCTTAAAAGGCTGGCCCGTTTAGTATGTGGGGTCCACCATATAGCAAGTGGGCCGGCCCAACAAGAGAGTGGGCCGGGCCAAAAACCCTGGTGGGTCCCACTTTGGTCTTAAAGGGCCGGCCCATTTAGTATGTGGGGTCCACCACAAAAGCAATTGGGCTGGCCCAACTAGTTAGTGGGCCGGCCCAGCTGTGGGTGGGGTCCACCTTAAAGCAAGTGGGCCGGCCCATTTAGAGTGTGGGGTCCACAGTAAATCAAGTGGGCTGGCCCAATAAGTAAGTGGGCCAGCCCGTTTAGTTGCTGTTTATATGCCGGCGTAATAGGCGCTTTAGGATATTGCGAGCCGGCACATATGTGATTTCGCTTAATTGGGCCGTTTAAGGGATGGGAATTCGTGATTTAGATACTGAGAATATTTACGCAAAGATTGATTTCTCGGATAGCCTCACTTACCACAAGCACCAAAGAAAAAATGCGCGAAAGAACTATAAAAACTAACTAAATATTACATCAGTCAGTAAGGCTTTGAAAAATATTACGTAACCCAGAGAAATTGAATGGTAATTAAACCTATAATACAATGAAGCGATCCAAAGAATCTTTTAAGTTGTCCATGCAGCACCTATATCTGAAACAAAGACATTACAAGTTAAGACAGCAACAATGGAAACGCAAAGACACTGCAATATTGTTTGCCAAAGAATTTGGAACTCATCATTTCGTCGTTATAACAAGATCATTGTAATGCGCACAATAAGCAAACAAAGAGTGCATGCCGCATACCAACAGCCAATATAACAGAGCATGTTAGAATGAAACAGCAGACTTACTACTGTCGAGTCCCATGCAAACCAACATGTTCAGGGAGTACAAAATTGGCATGAACAACATAGTAGCAGGCTATAAATTTTGTAACAACGATTGAGCAAGATGAAGTTATGATGGCTACATCTACAGAGCAGGGAATGTAAACCAAAAATAGAAGTTACGATGGCAAAAGCTAAAGAGGAGGGAATGTGAACCAACATGTGCCAAGTGCAATTACTTCATTTTGGCCGTGAACAAAATAATACTCCTGAACTTATAGTGAAGGGGATGCAAATCAAGATGTTTCGGGATATAAACTTGTAATGAGCAACACATAGAGGATAGTTAATGCTGGAGCTTAGGATGGACCAGATACGTAATATAGTGGGATCACCCGTGAACTTGTATAAGAGGGAATGCAAACCAATATGTTCAGCTTTCCATATGTGAGCGTCATGCCAAGTCGAGAGAAACAAGTCAATAATGCAGCTTTTGAAGAACAAGATGGCACGCAAAATTATTATCTAGTAGTATGACAAGTTTATTTGTACTACAAAGCTAGATAGCAGAAAGTGATAGCATGCCAAACTAAGTCCTTACTTTGTTAGCTTACAATGAACTAGATACAAAACAATGGCATCACCTGTAGTACAGGGAATGCAAGCCAACATGTTCATGGAGTAAAAAATTGGCACAAACAACATAGTAGCAGGCCATAATTTTTGTAACAACGACTGAGTAAGATAAAGTTATGATGGCTAGATCTACAGAAAGGTGGAATGTAAACCAAATATAGAAGTTACGATGCCAAAAGCTATAGAGCAGGGAATGCGAACCAACATGTGCAATTACTTAAAATTGTCCATGAACTAAATAATAAACGAGGATGTTACTATAATACCTATAATTTTGTAACAACGACTGAGCAAGATAGAAGTTATGATGGCTACATCTACAGAGCAGGGAATGCAAACCAAAATGTTCAATCGCTTAAAGTTAGCAATGAAGTAGAAAATAGCAACGTGTTACGGTCATAGCTAGGAATGAACTAAAAGAGCTTCGCACAAATAAGCATCTCGAACCCGTAACATGGCGCTAAAACAAGGGACTTACATTAGGAGAAGCACTCTGTGGGAGTCACAGCAGATCTTCCTGGGGTTGATAGATCCGGTGATGAAGTACGCTACATGTGCTACTTGGGGTTGGAGAGACGGCCATTACACTTCATGATTACTCATCTCATCTGCAAAAACGTAACGGCGCGTCGTTAGCACAAACAGGTTCCCCCAAGATTAAACAAGAACTTGCAGCAAGCAATAGAAAAGCGACAGAGAAGAGTTTAGATCATGCAAGGCGCCGGTGAAGCAGATCCGGTTCATGCACACGGTGTCGGTGAGCTAGATCCGATGCGGTGGACGACGGATCCGGCGAAGCGGCTCCGGTGGTGGACGATACCGCAGCTGAAGCGATCGCGGTAGACTGCCGGATGAGTATATGGTTTCGAGGTTCGGCGGGGATGATCCAGTCCGGTTGATGACGGCGTCGATGAAGCGGCTCCGGCAGACAGCCGGATGACGAGGATCGTGAGGCCTCGGGTAGGCCAGGGAAGTCCGGCGGGGATGTTCCGGTGCGGTGGTCGTGGAGGTGGGAGAGAGAGGGACTTGGGAAGTTCCGGTGGGTGGTCTCAGAGGAGAGAGTGAGGGAAATGAATTTTTTTCGGGGAGTTTCGGAGCTAGGGAGGTGGTGATCGAAAAAAATGACGGGTAGACCCCCCACCAACCGACTTATGCATGGACATTGTTGTCATCTTTACGAGGGTAGAATGGGAAGTTAGAGGCGTGTGAAATATTTGTATTTTTCGGGCGGGAAGTTTTGCCGCTGGAATGAGATTTCGAATTTGGCTACAGTCCAAGTAATACAAAAATATGAGACCGTACTAGTACGGCCAAGTGTCACATCAAGTCATCATCACGTTGAAAATCGGTTACCACGATCATAATCATGATATATCTTGAAAATCAATTTTGAAAAGCCCTTCTGAAATATTTCGGGATTGGTACTAGGAGATTTTGCAGCTTGACTAAGAATTGATTTTGAATAAGGCTATGGTCTAAGTAATTTTTTTTCTTCGAAAAGGGGATATGACCCCAGCCTCTGCATCGTGGTGATGCACACAGCCTTTATTAATAATCCAGTCGCAACAAAAGTATTTTTTTTTTGCAAGGAGCAACAAAAGTATGTTGTACATATGGTCCAAGTAATATACTCGTGATTGTAATATAAGGCCAAGGGTACAGCGGACCAATATCCACTAACGTAGAGATGACAAGTCGTAAGCACAAAGGCTTAAGTAGTGCAAAACGTAGAAGAAAAATCAGGAAAATGTAACAAATACTGTACGTATTTACTGTAGCAATCACTGTATATTTTTACTGTATAAAAAATCGTATAAATATTAAAAAAAGATAGTCATAATTTTGATTGTTATTAATTATCGTAAATGCATATGGCTTACATATATTATGGAAGTTAATTTAGATCAAATTAGACTTAATCATGTAGATGTGGAGAAGGAAAATTAGAGAGGTGTAGCTTACCCGACTTGTCTGTTGCACGTTAGAGGATCTACTTCCGGGGTAGACCATGCTACTTAGACTACTCATAGTGGGAGTAACTAAGGAGTATTAACATAGAGCTGGTTGTGGTAACTAGCTATGTTACCATAACACTTTTCAAGATAGAATGAGTCTACATACTAACTAAAACAATCATGCATGATAGTACTACATCTAAGTTACTATGCATTATGAAGGTAGTAACATAGAGTAGTGTCATATGCATGCGGAAATTCAATTTGGCTCCCGGGTGCATATGCTCCCTCTACCAAAAAAATCATATTTTAAAATGTCGAAAAAATTAGCAAAAAAATTTACATGTACATATTCATAATATATGTTCGTTCGTCAAGTTTCACGAAAAACCAATATTTTTTGTGGTCTATGTAAAAAAGAGAAAACTTATCTTGTGAAAAGCATTATTTTTAGTACTGTATTTTATCTTTTTACACACGTCACATGACAAGTCGCAACTTTGTAAGGGCGTAGCACGAGAAGATGTACATGCGAATTTTTTGTTTCATTTTTTTTGAAATTCAAAATATGTGTAAGATGCATTTCAAAATGGAGGGAGCATATGCTCCTATGTTTCAAAACACCACTCCTGCATGCGCATGACACTACTATACGGTCACATCAAGTCATAATCACAACCAAAATCAGTTCCCATGTACTATCTCCTAAAAAAACTTAAATTTAAAAACGCGTAGCGAATATTTTGGATTTTATTGGCGGGAGATTGTAGCGCTTGACAGATATTTTCAATTTAGCTGGCGCTAAAAAAATACTGTACTAGAAAAATTGGTAGCTTACTGTAGTACTGCCTCCTTTTAGGGATACAAGGACAAGGACCCATCAACTAAAATAATGTATGAAAATGGTCACCAAAGGGCCAACTAATAGTTATACTTTTCCCATGCAGCGCAATATAAAAAATACTACAAATCAGATTAAACCTTGATTAAATATTGGTGCATCCAATCCATTCAGTTTTCATTTAATCCACATCACCAAGGAAACAACCACCAGGTACATAACAAGTGCAGATAGAAGCGCCAACAAAATAGTTCAACATCACAAACCCTTTCACACAACCAAGGGACACCTTTGACTCACAAGTGTTCACCGTGGTATTCAAGATCTCCCACACTTTCTCGTGATGTTGCCTGTGGGCTTGACTTGCTTCTAATCCCGCAGCTATACGGTGGATGACTACTCTTTGTGCAGCCACTATTGCTCGTTCCTCTTTGAGTAGTTCCTCGAGAACATAAAAAGACAATGACTTGGACCTCAACCTGCGCTTGGGCTTTGACTTGGACTTGGACCTCGACAAATTAGTTGTGAACCCAAAGCATTACGCAGTAAATGTGTTGTTGGCTATACCATGACATTGTAGTACCTTGGAAAATGAATTCAGACATTCTTCCTGGGTTTTTTCTATACCATCTTTCTTTGGTTTTGCCAGCTCCACTTTCATGTCAGACTGAGGAGTTTTCAGTTGTTACACATGTGTAAGAGAAGAGATTATAATGTGAAGACATGTGTATGAACTACCTCTAATAATCCTACAAACTGGCATGGCTGATTACCGCATATACATTTTAGTAAGAGCATGTTACATCATATTGACATGTCTTCTATTGCTAACACGTAATAGCAGGACTATAAAAATATGCATGGATCCATGTGTAGAATTCGTAATGTGCATGATATTGCTGAGAAGTATATAAGTGAATTGTACTAGCCCTTTCCACCAGTTCGGACATTTGGTTGTGTTGGCTAGTGCATGAAGCTTGACAAATATGACAAGATATTTCTGCATACAATTGAAAACCATAACTGACATTAGTAGAGAATACTTACAATAACACTCTGTGCAAAATGTCCAGTCAAACCATTTCTCGCTTGCCCGGCACACCTTGAATTGCTCAAGTAGACTCATCTCTCTGTCTGTACTCTCACAGTATGCTTGCCTTGCCTTCTGATATTTTCGCAAGAGAAAATATAAATTAGTTTCACAACCACGTCACATGCCGACATGCGACAATTGAAAGTTTTCAAAAAAAATATAAATAAAACAGAGACATCAATTTACGATGTATATTGTGCATCTATAAATTCTAAATGATTTACTAATTTAAATATAGTTGTACAGATAACATTCCTTACCATACAGTAGAGGTGTCCAATCAAGCTACGAGATCCTGTACGCTGTTGTAAACGTACATTATTATGAGCACGCATGTTACTTCGAGCGATGAACTACAAATGAAGACTTGTGAGACACATGCTTAAAAAGGAATCGCAATGTGATCTTGTCTCACTGTCTTCACGTAACATACCAAATTCTTTTGAGCAGACCAATACTCAACAAGATCACACCATTGATCATCACCATCTCGTAGTATAGGAGAGGTTGTTGGAATATCGCTAGGAGTCCTCCCAGCAAAGTATCTCATCTTTAGCCTATGGCACTCCTGGCGCAACGCTGAAGAGAATATGCTCCTGATAACAGTGATTACATTCTTCATGTCATCATCAAACTCAAGACATGTCTGTTTACAACAATGGGAACCGTTCATGTGTTAGATAGCTAGCCAACAGAAAGCTAGAGGGAATGTGAACGAGCAACATGGTATTGTTTACGAAAATGACTTACATGTAACATGTGCAGTAAACCTTCAAAATGGGAAGGGGTGTTTACGTGTTGTTTCCATGATGGAAAGATAGGAATTTGAGTCCTGACAAAAACGCCTGTGATCGATGCTATATTAGATGATTCTTGTGGATCCAGTGGCCTTCTGATACCTGCTATAACTGATGTGATGGGAAATCTTGTTCCCATTCGGGCAATCTTATTTTTAAGTAATTTCAAAGTCGTTGGCCCCCTTCGTTTTCTTGGTCATGGTGGAACTGCAAATTTAAGCATTACATCAAGCTATCAAGGTATTTATGTAACGGAGCATGTAAGGGAACACGTACCTAATTCGACCCCACCATCATCTTTAAGGAAGAAGTTGTCTCTGGCAGGACTAAATGTCAGCGGGCGATCGTGATTAGTTAGGTGTTGAGAACCCGCCGTTGATACTAGGTCTGCTGTGAATTGTTCTTGGGTAACTGGATTGGCAACAGGTGGCTGGGGAACATGTGGTTTGGTATTTGCTCCGTCTACAGCTTTTAGACCAACCGATGTGGGGTTAGGTCGAAGCTTTTTATGTTGGTGTTTCGCATTACAACATTTTTTTGCCTGGTCATCATTTTCAACTAGATTAGAGTGACTCTGAGTCTGGGACCTTGTTTTTACTCTGTTCACTGCATTTGTTTGTGATCTGACATGACCAGCTTGAACCCTTTTTATTTTTAGGTGAGCTGTCAGATATTGATCTTCCTGTTGAACTATGTTCTTCACCTTGTTGGTATTTGAAACGCCCTTACGTGAAGTCCCTGATGCCTGCCAGAGATAAACGGTACTTCAATCAACAAAATCATATACATGCTTGATACGATTATGGAACATAAGAACAGCAAGCCAAGACATGATGAAACATATGTTATTATTATGTGCTAACTGAGCAGATGATAATGCTATAACTTGGGCTGGGTTGGACAGATACATCACAGTTATTGAAGATGCAACAATAATGCCAATGAAAAGAGCGAGCAATCACCTTGGGGGGTGGAGTAGGGTGCTTGACAAGGGCATCCTCTTTACTCAGGTCTCCCTCAGACTCTTGTTCAGTAGGATCAAGTTCTGAATAAGAAAATTGATTGTTATCGATGGAGACAGGAGAGGTGTTTGATTGTTCACTGGTGATGCCTATATTTTCTCTCTGGCCCTCTTTGTACTCTACTACAGTATCTTTAGCATGCATTAGAAAAAAATGCTAACGAGATTTATCATGGAACTTTGAGTAGAGCAAAGAGAAGGGCAAATTAGTAGTAGCAAGTAGATGATAGCTCAAAAGGAATAAAGCGTAGATCAAAAATAAATGATTTCCCGTGCATGCCAATTGATGATTACAAGATTTATAAACATGCAGTTTAATAATGTCGACTAATCACTCGCAGCTTGACTTCTACTACAGTCATACCATAGGCATGTCACCGATGAACAGTGCCGTAACATGCACTTTCGGCCGTTGGATCGAAAATGAGTAGACAAGATCAAGCACTGTAGTGATGTACTGTAGATGACCCTGTAGCAGATGTACTGTATCGATGTAGTGTAGATTTGTCCCTGTAGCGATGCACTGTGGATTGTCCCTGTAGCGTCTCATCGTTCATGTTGATCCGGCCCTCCATTTTCAAATTCAACGATCGTAACATGGTCGCATGTCACAACATCATTCTCGTGTGACATGCCTATTGCATGTCACCCGATCTCTGTCCGGTGTTTTAGTGGGGATTAGTGGGGATAATACTCTAGAGTATTGGGTGACAGCAGAATTCACCCAATACCCACAAAACCCCATCCCCAATCCACTAGGTAGGGGTAGAGTATTGGGGATTGAAAAAATACACTAAATTTTGCGGAAAAGTAGGGACAAGTGGGGATTAAACTCGCTCATACTCTAGCACCAAACATGCATTGGGGATAAGTGGGGATTTAAAGTTTGGAGTGGATTATCCCTGCTAATCCCAGTAAAACTCTAGTACCAAACAAGCCCTAAAACAGATCGCACGAAACTGATGTTCGGAAATGAAATGCATAACTAAGCGGCTAAACACCAACCTTCGCATGGGGAGTGGACGGCTTTACGCTTTGGTTTCGCGCGGTGGACCGGTTGGGCGCGGGGTCTACCCATTTCACCGTGCGGTAGACCAGGGAGTCGGGAAGCAGATCCGACGCAGCGGCGGAGGTGGACGGCGTCCAGAGCAGGATCCGGCGTGGTGGGCGTCGGCTACGGTGGAGCACAAATGGTGCGGTGTGCGCCTTCGTCGGGGAAGCGGCTCCGGCTTGCTTGACAACGTCTTCTCGGACACTACAGCGGCTGGTCAGGAGGCTGTGGTGGCGAGGTGGGACGGTGGTGCACTGCCGTCGTCGGGCGAGATGCTCCGATTCGGTGGGTGACGCGTGAGAGATGTGGGATTCGGCGCCTGTGCCGGTGGTATGTTTTAATGGCTGGGGTGAGATTGGCCTTGGCCCGAATAAGAGAAGAACCGCTGGGGACGTTTTTGATGAAAGGATAAGATGGGAAATTCGAACATTTGAAAATTGGAGGCGGCAACCCGAGCTATTTTCGCCGGTGTTTTGGCGCTTCGTTGAAATGGTTTGGTGGATGCGCGAATAAAAAAATGGACGCTGTCCGACCCCATCAAGGTCTCATTTGTAAGCATGGGCGGTACGGCAGCCATCCTACCTTGATTTTTAGTGAATATCCATTCATATATATGTGTTTTTTTCTGAACATTTGAGTACTTAAAACGGACTTCATATGACAAAGTTGCGCCTATTTTAGTGAACACTGCGTGGAGCCGATTTCGAAAACAAAACATGGACTAGGTACCAAAAACATATATAGACTCGTTCTCCGCATTAAAAAGATTGATGTATCATGGATCTTAGTATATGTAAAATAACCTTGAGCTATTCATTACCATACGCGTAGAATTGAAGACTTCAGATATTTCTTTATATTTGAAAGAAACGCCATGTTTCATCCGACAACATTTATCATCTCATTGAGTTGGCGCTGATTTTATATGTGGTGACGAAACAACCGAGGCTCCTTTGATTTATAGGATTTAGATCCTACGGGAATTATTCTACACTATTGGTTATATTCATAGGGAACATATCCCATATGAATCTTGTACTACAAATCCTATATGAACAAAACATTAGGTCATCCCTCGTGAAAAATCCCTTTGGTACAATCAAAGAAACTCATATTCCCATAGGATTCAAATAGACAAGATGTACATACGTTTTTCCTATCCTATGACTTAAAGGACTCCTGAAATGGCTCGACGACAAAGATCATAAATTCCGAGTTGTGCATCGAGCAAAAGATATTGAAAAAATTCTTGATCGATCGAATTACAAAATGATTTTCAAAAGAACTAAAGTTTTGCCATTGATCACATAATTGGTATGTATATAGGTTCTACTTATAATAAAATATGTTTTGGTTTATTGGGATTGCGTTAGAATTACATGCATCACAATGTCTTGGGACTATTTCGGTATTTACCTCTTCTTTTAGAGTTTGCCCTATCTAAGATTATTTCCGACATTCGCCAATGTTTGCAAGGAATGGCATGCAACGATTCCCACCCCTGTTTTGGAAAAAATGAAGAAAAAAAAAGTGAACTTGTGGCTATAAAATGATAAGCTTGAATTTTGATATGTTTTAAAAAAAACTAGCTTCAAAATATGGCCTACCATTTTATATAAAAAACCATGGGTCTTAACGAAAATGCCCAAGGTAAAATGTGCATTACCATTTTGGGGAAAGGTGCAATAAGATTTCATTTTATTGTGGGAAACAAATTGTTGTTGTTTTTTTGCCTTTTCTGAATAGCTAAAAAGGTGTCATCTTTTTTCCATACATTCCATAATGTCACAGAACATAAGCATCCGGTGTCCGTGATATAGCAACAATTCAGTATAAGACAATACTAACATAGTTTCCATAAAGTACTGCTAACACATAAGAAAACAAAAGATCTAGATGATGACCCAAGAAACAACATCCTTGTATATAATAACAATCTATTGACCATATGGCGGCTTTTGCATCACCATATCAAAATCATCTGCCTTCAAGCACGAGAGCAGAATGTCGACACGTGCTTCAACATGTTCCAAGATCCTCTTGATGATCTCATGGATATCTCGCATCACCCGAATAGGAATCAAAGTTGTCACCACTAGCTTCGATGAAAAAGAAACATCGTTGTTGAAGGCGTCGATCTTAGGAGTCCCCACATTTCATTACTTGCAAGACCAAGATGATCAAATTCCCTTTACTTCATAAGAATGTCCGGATCGCCGACACGATCGAAATCTTTGCTAGTACCCTCCTTTGGCCGAATTCAAATTTGCATCAGATCTTGGTGCCCATGCCTTTGGTACATGCGGGTAATTTTTTGCCAATATGTCGTGCATTGCACATAGCGTCCTACCGTACAGGTACTTCTACATATCTTCTTCCAAATATAATTTAATTTATTTCGGGTTGGATTCAATTTGTTTCAAAATTGTCTGATATACCATTTGTATTGGTAGGAGATGCAGCTTTGAATTTTAATCATTGTTTCTAGGTGCCACACTTGCGTGGTACAGTCAAGGATTTTATCCAATGTTTCATGTCTTGACAAATCCTTTTCGTAATGGAAGTTGAGACCCTCACCTCTCGCATCAAAATGATGCACATGGAATTTTTTAGTATGGTATTCAACAAAATATGATAAGATGCAAAAATCAAACCTTGGACAAATATGACACATGCTCACTTGGGTAGAAAGCCAATCAAATCGATACAAATTACATTGCAGAGTCCTTGCATGTTAAACTATATATTGTCAAACACCACATATATATTAAGGGATACATATTAATTTCGATACTACTACTTTTATGATAGAAGATTTGTAACTACAAACGTTGTGGGTTGTGGCTGCCCTCCTCAATCTACTCACTTGTCTCATCGGCAACCGTCTCCACCTCTCTACATGCACATATGGGTACAACTTCTTCACACCCGAAGAAGATTACTTGTTTCCGTCATGCTCCGCCACTTGTAGTAGGTGTGCTCCTTTTTCAGAGATGAATTCTCTTTTAGGATGGAGATGTTCTCCTTTTTCGTGAGATGAGTTCTCTTTTAGGATGGAGATGTTCTCCTTCGTTAGAGACCCGTTCGATTTACCATGGAGAGGTTCTCCTTCGATAGAGATGAGTTCTCCTTTGATAGAGATGAGTGCTCATTCAAGAGTACGGCATACTCATTCCATAGCTTCATAGCACGGTTTACCAGATGTGCGTTCACATCTCGGAGCTTGGACGCATGGTCAATCAACTCGCGTGACTCATCCAGAGCGACCGCCTGATTACTTGCAGAGACGCTTCATGTTGTCGTCCTTCATTAGATGGTAGATTCACAGAGCGACCCTGTGTGACACATGATATTATACTAATAAAGTGCAAGAGTGTAACTTCAATAGTAAAAATATAGTACTCCGAAAGTTTGCAGGACTTAAACTTCAATACTCATAGTAATCTGTACAAGACTAACTTCAATAGTAATTGTAATATGTATAAATTTCAATTGCAATACTGTAGTAATATGAGTACTCCGGAGCTTGGAGTAATAAAGTTTCAAACTAAGAACGAAACATGAACTAATAAAGTTTGCCCTATGCATCAATCGATGGAGAGGCTGGATCTCAAGTTCGAAAGGGGGAAAAAGACTGCATTGAAGTTTCAAGTTTGCATTGAAGTTCGAAAGTGGTAATGCAGCTAGTATTAGTGCAGTAGAAATCCCTTGTGCCTTGTTTGGTTGACGTGTTTTCACATGGTTCAGTGAGTAATATCTGGGTCTTTCTTAATAAGAACACATTTTATCCGTTTCTTGCGTAAGAGTATTGGACAGATCGTAGTCGCGGGGATCCTCAGAAACACTTCCGCGCACGTCGGGTGGACGTGGAACCGCAACACCTCTATGCTCTCGCGTTTCTGGTCGTTCCACATACGTGCTCCGATTGCTGCTTCTCCTTCCAGGCATCCACCCCGTTCTAGCATGGATCAGGCTGAGGGATTGATTCCAATGCAAAATCACAAGTCCTGAGGCCTGCTGGCATGGATTACGTGAATAGAAATTGGACGCTTCACTAATAAGGCCCGAGGAACCCGTCAAAAAAAAAACTACGAGTAATAATGCCCCAGGACAGGCTATCTCTCAGGTTGTCCTGATCTGCCGCAAATACTCACGCCAAAACATGGTGAATGAAGTATTTTGCATCAAATCCCCACCGAATAATACTCAGTAGGGGGCTAACTAGTTTTAAACCAATGATTAAACTACATTAACCATCGACCTCGAAGCTCTCCTCCTTGGAGAGGACCGACTCCCCAGCGACGGCGAGGTTGTCTTGCAGCTGCAGCAGGACTGTCACGTCTGAGCCCACGGAGAGGTCGTTGATCCGCTGCCGCTTGGTGGGCACATCAGACTCAACGGCGAGGCCGCCATGCGCCTGCTGCAGCAGCTGTAGGGGGGCGTGCAAGTTGGCGGCGAGGTCCTTTAGTTGCTGCTGGGGGATTACGACGGTGGGCCGCACACCTAACAGGCCCCCTTGTCCACTCGTGGGATTCATTGCCGGAAGATGGGGGTGCAGGGAGGCGCTAATACAGAGGTTGTGGATGGTACAGCCGCCGACGAGCACTGTACAGGTTGGGGCTATAGGATTTTGAAGATGAATGGGGAGAGGCGGCAGGGGCCTATAAATCGAGAGGAGTGAGGTAGCGAGAAGTGAAGTGAATGGGGAGAGGCGGCAGGGGCCTATAAATCGAGAGGGCTATAGGTTGGGACATGATTTTTTCGCAATATTTAAATTTAGATTTAAGCCGCATGTCACCAGGTGACATGCGAAAGGTGCATGTCACCTGATCTCTATCCGTGAAGGACACAAGTCACTCGCAACACTGTCCATGGTGTACTGTAGGGACGCGAAACAGTATTGTTCACTGTTCGTAGTGTTTTTCATTTTTCTGATTTTTTTGAATTTTATGCCCATTTGAATCTTTTGGTCAAATCCTAGGGTTGACAAAGATTTAAACAAGTTTAAAATATATGAAAAGGTAAGCATGGATCCTTCTTAGTCACTCTAAAATGAAGCTTTTGGGATGTTCTTGAAATTTCCATGCTTGACTTCATAAGACAGAGTTTAGGGTTAGGGGTAGATATATACATGATTTGTTTGGTTTGAATATGTCCATACCTTGTTTATCAACTTTAATTCTTACTATATGACATAAGAAAACTATTTGCTTTGGTTTTTCATTTTTCTGATTTTTTTTGAATTTTGATGCCCATTTGAATCTTGTCAAATCCTAGGTTTGACCAAGATAATTTAAACAAGTTTAAAACATGGAAATGAAAAGGGAAGCATGTATCCTTCTTAGTCACTCTAAAATGAAGTTTTTGGGAGGTTTTTGAAATTTCCATGTCTCGAAACCCAAAACCACTTCTCTTCATGCTTTACTTCATAAGACAGTAGTTTAGGGGTTAGGGGTAGATACATGGTTTGTCTAGTTTGAAACTTTGAATATGTCTAGACCTTGTTTATCAACTTGAATATGCTTACTATATGACATAAGAAGACTATGTACTTTGGTTTTTCATTTTTCTGATTTTTTTAATTTTCTCATAGCATTTGAATCTTGGTAAAATCCTAAATTTGACCAAGATTTAGACAAGTTTAACACGTGAAAACGAATAAGTAAGCCTGGATCCTTCTTAGTCACTCTAAAATGAAGCTTTTGGGAGGTTCTTGAAATTTCCATGTTTGAAACCCAAAACCACTTCTCTTCATGATTGACTTCATAAGATCGACAGATTAGTTTAGGGTTAGGGGTAGATATATACATGATTTTTCTGGTTTGAATATGTCTAGACCTTGTTTATCAACTTGAATGCTTACAATATGACATAAGAAAACTATTTGCTTTTGTTTTTCATTTTTCTGATTTTTTTGAATTTTGATGCCCATTTGAATCTTGTCAAATCCTAGGTCTGACCAAGATAATTTAAACAAGTTTAAAACATGAATATGAAATGGGAAGCATGTATACTTCTTAGTCACTCTAAAATGAAGTTTTTGGGAGGTTTTTGAAAATTCCATGTTTGAAACCCAAAGCCACTTCTCTTCATGCCTGACTTCATAAGATAGAGTTTAGGGGTTAGGGGGTGTAGATACATGTGGTTTGTCTAGTTTGAATATATCTAGACCTTGTTTAACAACTTTAATGCTAACTATATGACATAAGAAGACTATGTGCTTTGGTTTTTCATTTTTCTGATTTTTTTGAATTTTATGCCCATAAATCTTGGTCAAATCCTAGGTAGAAAAATCGATATACGTATCTATAATTAAATAGGTTAAACTAGGGTTTTTCCCTGTACTACAGATCAAGGTTCAAAAAAATCCAACTACGGGGTTCGAACAACACGATTCTAATCCAAGAATTTTTTCGACCTCATCCAAATGGCCTCAAACTATAGGGTTAGGGGGTATAGATACATGATTTGTCTGGTTTGGATATATCTAGACCCTGTTTATCAACTTGAATGCTTACGATATGACATAAGAAGACTATGTGATTTGGTTTTTCATTTTTCTGATTTTTAGGAATATTGTGCCCATCCATTTGTATCTTCATGAAATCCTAGGTTTGACACAGATAATTTAAACAAGTTTAAAACATGAAAATGAAAAGGGAAGCATGTAACCTTCTCAGTCACTCTAAATTGAAGTTTTTGGGAGGTTTTTGAAATTTCCAAGTTTGAAACCCAAAACCACTTCTCTTCATGCTTGACTTCATAAGACAAAGTTTAGGGTTAGGGGGTATAAATACATGATTTGTATGGTTTGAATATGTCCAAACCTTGTTTATCAACTGGAATATGCTTACTATGACATAAGAAGACTATGTACTTTGGTTTTTCATTTTTCTAAATTTTTTTAATTTTCTGCGCATTTGAATCATATCTTGGTCAAATCCTAGGTTTGACCAAGATTTAGACAACTTTAACACGTGAAAACGAATAAGTAAGCCTGGATCCTTCTTAGTCACTCTAAAATGAAGCTTTTGGGAGGTTCTTGAAATTTCCATGCTTGAAACCCAAAACCACTTCTCTTCATGATTGGCTGAGTTTAATTAGGGTTTTAGGGGTAGATATATACATGATTTTTCTGGTTTGAATATATATGTCTAGACCTTGTTTATCAACATGAATGCTTACGATATGACATAAGAAGACAATGTGATTTGGTTTTTCATTTTTCTGATTTTTTTGAATATTGTGCCCACCCATTTGTATCTTCATGAAATCCTAGGTTTGACCAAGATAATTTAAACAAGTTTAAAACATGAAAATGAAAAGGGAAGCAGCATGTAACCTTCTCAGTTACTTTAAAATGAAGTTTTTGGGAGGTTTTTGAAATTTCCATGTTTGAAACCCAAAACCACTTCTCTTCATGCTTGACTTCATAAGACAAAGTTTAGGGTTAGGGGGTATAGATACATGATTTGTATGGTTTGAATATGTCCAGACCTTGTTTATCAACTTTAATGCGCTTACTATATATATGACATAAGAAGACTATGTACTTTGGTTTTTCATTTTTCTGTTTTTTTATTTTCTGCGCATTTGAATCATATCTTGGTCAAATCCTAGGTTTGACCAAGATTTAGACAAGTTTAACACGTGAAAACGAATAAGTAAGCCTGGATCCTTCTTAGTCACTCTAAAATGAAGCTTTTGGGAGGTTCTTGAAATTTCCATGTTTGAAACCCAAAACCACTTCTCTTCATGATTGACTGAGTTTAATTTGGGTTTTAGGGGTAGATATATACATGATTTTTCCGGTTTGAATATATATGTCTAGACCTTGTTTATCAACATGAATGCTAGCTTACTATACATATGACATAAGAATGCTATGTGCTTTGGTTTTTCATTGTTTTGATTTTTTCTGAATTTTTAGGGCCATTTGAATCTTGGTCAAATCCTTGGTTTGACCAAGATTTAAACATGTTTAAAACATGAAAATTAAAAGGGAAGTATGTATCCTTCTTATTTACTCTAAAATGAAGCTTTTGGGATGTTCTTGAAATTTCCATGTTTGAAACCCAAAACGACTTCCCTTCATGCTAGACTTCATAAGATCGACAGGGGGTAGATACATGATTTGTCTGGTTTGGATATATCTAGACCTTGTTTATCAACTTGAATGCTTACGATATGACATAAGAAGACAATGTGATTTGGTTTTTCATTTTTCTGATTTTTTTGAATATTGTGCCCACCCATTTGTATCTTCATGAAATCCTAGGTTTGACCAAGATAATTTAAACAAGTTTAAAACATGAAAATGAAAAGGGAAGCATGTAACCTTCTCAGTCACTCTAAAATGAAGTTTTTGGGAGGTTTTTGAAATTCCCATGTTTGAAACCCAAAACCACTTCTCTTCATGCTTGACTTCATAAGACAAAGTTTAGGGTTAGGGGGTATAGATACATGATTTGTATGGTTTGAATATGTCCAAACCTTGTTTATCAACTTGAATATGCTTACTATATGACATAAGAAGAATAATGTCATGTAAATGAGTTAATTTGGATTTCCTACCCTTGAATCCATAGGAAACTTTGTTCTAATGCACTATAATAATCAACCGAGTTTTTACACCAACAGGTCTGTCACTTACGTGTGGTGCCCACGCGTGAGGTCCCACACTTCAGTGAGCACAAGTCACGTGCAATAGGTACGCAAACTCCCAGCCATCTTCTTTGTCAAGAGAAGACGCATCAGGATGCGTATTGGATGCCTGTGGGTCCTTCTGGATCCTTCGGTTGTCCCTCTCACAAAAAAAAAATCTCTCTCATTCTCGGCCTCGCTCGACTCGCTCGCTCGCTCGCTCGACTCGCTCGCTCGCTCGCACCTCCTGCTCACTGACAAACCCCTGCACAAAAGTCAACATCATCACCCGAAAAAGGGAAGACACCATAATGCTCTCCCTTCTTCTCTCCTTCTGAGTGATCCCTCTTCCTCCGAGTTTCACTCGACGGGCAAACACACATGTGCTGCATAGTAATAATAAAAAGGTAGAAAAATCAACCTACGAATCTATAATTAAATAGGTTAAACTAGGGTTTTGCCCAAGATTACTGAGATCAAGGTTCAAACCTTGTTTATCAACTTGAATATGCTTACTATATGACATAAGATAAGAAGACTATGTACTTTGGTTTTCATTTTTCTGATTTTTTTAATTTTCTCATAAGATTTGAATCTTGGTCAAATCCTAGGTTTGACCAAGATTTAGACAAGTTTAACACGTGAAAACGAATAAGTAAGCCTGGATCCTTCTTAGTCACTCTAAAATGAAGCTTTTGGGATGTTCTTGAAATTTCCATGTTTGAAACCCAAAACGACCTCTCTTCATGCTAGACTTCATAAGATCGACTGAGTTTAGGGTTAGGGGGTAGATAAACTTTCGCTTTTTTATATAGACCACACAAAATATCGGTTTTCATGAAACTTGACGAATGCTCGTATATTATGGAGATGTACATGTAGAATTTTGTGTCCAAATTTTTCGACATTTTGAAATATGATTTTTTGGCAGAGAGAGCATACGCACCCGGGAGCCGAATTGAATTTCCGCTCTTACACTCTCTCTCCGCTTCTCTCTCCTCGAACTAGACACCAATATATTATTTTAATCCTTGTAGCCAGCTTTTTTTTTTGCGGGAAACCACTGATGATATTAAAGGACAAAAATTACAGAAAGGCACCCAAACAAGATTGAAATTACAGCGAAGACCCTCTGCAACTCGATGTCGCCGGCGTTGTAGCCGGCCAGCTGACTAGGACTTATTGTACTTGCTCTCATACTTCTCCTTAGCATTCTTGGCGGCTGCAACATGCACGGCAGCAACCACCTGCGCGCCCTCGCCATGGTCGAGCTCCGCCTGCTCTGCCTGGACGACGAGCACCGCCCCCTCGCCTTCACGCATGACGCCCTGAGCCTCTTCTTTTTCTTCGCTGTTGACGGCAGGCACAACCTCGTCGATGACGGCCACGACCGTGTCCATCGCGGGCGGCGCCACCATCTCCATCGCAGGCGGCACAACCAACTGATCCACCATGACATGGCCGCCGTCGCCGAAGGATTGGATCCAGGTCTGCATGTCTGCGTCGAGAGCTTCCACCCATGCCCACGACGGAACTTTCTCATGGACATGGAACTCTAAATCGCCATCTCTCTCTCCCTCCATTGCTTGTGAGTGTTATTTCCGGCGATGGCCCGACGGAACTCCATGTGCTGCAGCTTTTTATCTCCATTTTCCAACGGTCCTTGGGAAGAAGACGAGAAGAGAAATCAATCCGTGCAGTTAGCAACGAGGGGAGAAGACGATGGGATAGAGAGGAAAGAGGAGTTATAGCTGGGTACTCCCTCCGTCCCGGTTTACAAGGCCTACGCGTATCCCAATATCGTTAATTTAACTAATATAATATAATATTTATGCTATAAAAATTATACCATTAAATAGTATAACATCTGAGTTTTTCTAATGATATATATTTTGTTGTATATATTTTGTGTTACATTAGTTAAATTTGCGATCTAGAGATACACGTATGTCATATAGTAAGCATTAAAGTTGATAAACAATGTTTGGACATATTCAAACCAGACAAATCATTCATCTACCCCCTAACCCTAATCTCGGTCGATTTTATGAAAGTCAAGCATGAAGAGAAGTGGTTTTTGGTTTCAAACATGAAAATTTCAAAAACCCTCCCAAGAGTTACATTTTAAAGTGACTTAAGAAGGATAGATGCTTAATTTTTCATATTCGTGTTTTAAACTTGTTTAAATCATGGTCAAACAACCTAGGATTTGACCAAGATTCAAATGGGAAGATTTTTTTAAAAAAAGATCAGAAAAATGAAACCTAGGATTTATGCTTGTTTAAATCTTAGTCAAACCTAGGATTTGACCAAAAGATTCAAATGGGCATAGAAATTCAGAAAAAAAAAACAAAAGAATGAAAAAACAAAGGACATAGCATTCTTATGTCATATATATAGTAAGCATTCAAGTTGATAAACAAGGTCTAAACATATTCAAACCATAAAATCATGTATATATCTACCCCTGACCCTAAACTCTGTCTTATGAAGGCAAGCATGCATGAATGAGAGAGAAGTGGTTTTTGGTTTCAAAAAGATCCATGCATGCTTGCCTTTTCATTTTCAGGATCCTTCGGTTGTCCCTCTCACAAAAAAAAACAAATCTCTCTCATTCTCGGCCTCGCGCGAATCGCTCGCTCACTCGCTCGCACCTCCTGATCACTGACAAACCCTGCACAAAAGTCAACATCATCACCCGAAAAAGGGAAGACACCATAATGCTCTCCCCTTCTTCTCTCCTTCCGAGTGATCCCTCTTCCTCCGAGTTTCACTCGACGGGCAAACACACATGTGCTGCATAGTAATAATAAAAAGGTAGAAAAATCAACCTACGAATCTATAATTAAATAGGTTAAACTAGGGTTTTGCCCAGTACTACAGATCAAGGTTCAAACCTTGTTTATCAACTTGAATATGCTTACTATATGACATAAGAAGACTATGTACTTTGGTTTTCGTTTTTCTGATTTTTTTAATTTTCTGCGCATTTGAATCTTGGTCAAATCCTTTGACCAAGATTTAGACAAGTTTAACACGTGAAAACGAATAAGTAAGCCTGGATCCTTCTTAGTCACTCTAAAATGAAGCTTTTGGGATGTTCTTGAAATTTCCATGTTTGAAACCCAAAACGACCTCTCTTCATGCTAGACTTCATAAGATCGACTGAGTTTAGGGTTAGGGGGTAGATACATGATTTGTATGGTTTGAATATGTCCAAACCTTGTTAATTTATCAACTTGAATGCTTACTATATGACATAAGAAGATTATATGCTTTTGTTTTTCATTTTTCTGATTTTGTTTGAATTTTATGCCCATATATTTGAATCTTGGTCAAATCCTAGGTTTGACAAAGATTTAAACAAGTTTAAATTATGAAAATGAAAAGGTAAGCATGGATCCTTATTAGTCACTCTAAAATAAATCTTTTGGGAGGTTCTTGAAATTTCCATGTTTGAAACCCAAAACCACTTCTCTTCATGATTGACTTTATAAGACAGAGTTTAGGGTTTTAGGGGTAGATATATACATGATTTTACTGGTTTGAATATGTCTAGACCTTGTTTATCAACTTGAATGCTTACTATACATATGACATAAGAATGCTATGTGCTTTGTTTTTTCATTCTCTTTTGATTTTTTTCTAAATTTTTAGGCCCATTTGAATCTTGGTCAAATCCTTGGTTTGACCAAGATTTAAACAAGTTTAAAACATGAAAATAAAAAAGGAAGTCTGTATCCTTCTTAGTCACTCTAAAATGGAAGCTTTTGGGATGTTCTTGAAATTTCCATGTTTGAAACCGAAAACGACTTCCCTTCATGCTAGACTTCATAAGATCGACAGGGGGTAGATACATGATTTGTCTGGTTTGGATATATCTAGACCTTGTTTATCAACTTGAATGCTTACGATATGACATAAGAAGACAATGTGATTTGGTTTTTCATTTTTCTGATTTTTTTGAATATTGTGCCCACCCATTTGTATCTTCATGAAATCCTAGGTTTGACCAAGATAATTTAAACAAGTTTAAAACATGAAAATGAAAAGGGAAGCATGTAACCTTCTCAGTCACTTTAAAATAAAGTTTTTGGGAGGTTTTTGAAATTTCCATGTTTGAAACCCAAAACCACTTCTCTTCATGCTTGACTTCATAAGACAAAGTTTAGGGTTAGGGGGTATAGATACATGATTTGTATGGTTTGAATATGATGTACTTTGGTTTTTTATTTTTCTGATTTTTTTAATTTTCTGCGCATTTGAATCATATCTTGGTCAAGTTTAACACGTGAAAACGAATAAGTAAGCCTGGATCCTTCTTAGTCACTCTAAAATGAAGCTTTTGGGAGGTTCTTAAAATTTCCATGTTTGAAACCCAAAACCACTTCTCTTCATGATTGACTGAGTTTAATTTGGGTTTTAGGGGTAGATATATACATGATTTTTCTGGTTTGAATATATATGTCTAGACCTTGTTTATCAACATGAATGCTTACTATACATATGACATAAGAATGCTATGTGCTTTGGTTTTTCATTCTTTTGATTTTTTCTGAATTTTTTAGGGCCATTTGAATCTTGGTCAAATCCTTGGTTTGACCAAGATTTAAACAAGTTTAAAACATGAAAATGAAAAGGGAAGTCTGTATCATTCTTATTTACTCTAAAATGAAGCTTTTGGGATGTTCTTGAAATTTCCATGTTTGAAACCCAAAACGACTTCCCTTCATGCTAGACTTCATAAGATCGACAGGGGTAGATACATGATTTGTCTGGTTTGGATATATTTAGACCTTGTTTATCAACTTGAATGCTTACGATATGACATAAGAAGACTATGTGATTTGGTTTTCCATTTTTCTGATTTTTTTGAATTTTGTGCCCACCCATTTGTATCTTCGTCAAATCCTAGGTTTGACCAAGATAATTAAAACAAGTTTAAAACATGAAAATGAAAAGGGAAGCATGTATCCTTCTTAGGCACTATAAAATGAAGCTTTTGGGAGGTTTTTGAAATTTCCATGTTTGAAACCCAAAACCACATCTCTTCACATGCTTGACTTCATAAGACAGAGTTTAGGGGTTAGGGGTATAGATACATGATTTGTCTGGTTGGAATATGTCTAGACATTGTTTATCAACTTTAATGCTTACTATATGACATAAGAAAAATAATGTCATGTAAATGAGTTAACTTTGATTTCCTACCCTTGAATCCATAGGAAACTTTGTTCTAATGCACTATAATAATCAACCGAGTTTTACACCAACAGGTCTGTCACTTACGTGTGGTGCCCACGCGTGAGGTCCCACACTTCAGTGAGCACAAGTCACGTGCGATAGGTACGCAAACTCCCAGCCATCTTCTTTGTCAAGAGAAGACGCATCAGGATGCGTATTGGAAGTCTGTGGGTCCTTCTGGATCCTTCGGTTGTCCCTCTCACAAAAAAAACAAATCTCTCTCATTCTCGGCCTCGCTCGCTCGCTCGCTCGCACCTCCTGCTCACTGACAAACCCTGCACAAAAGTCAACATCATCACCCGAAAAAGGGGAGACACCATAATGCTCTCCCTTCTTCTCTCCTTCCGAGTGATCCCTCTTCCTCCGAGTTTCACTCGACGGGCAAACACACATGTGCTGCATAGTAATAATAAAAAGGTAGAAAAATCAACCTACGAATCTATAATTAAATAGGTTAAACTAGGGTTTTGCCCAAGACTACGAGATCAAGGCTCAAACCTTGTTTATCAACTTGAATATGCTTACTATATGACATAAGAAGACTATGTACTTTGGTTTTCATTTTTCTCGATTTTTTAATTTTCTCACAAGATTTGAATCTTGGTCAAATCCTAGGTTTGACCAAGATTTAGACAAGTTTAACACGTGAAAACGAATAAGTAAGCTTTGGATCCTTCTTAGTCACTCTAAAATGAAGCTTTTGGGATGTTCTTGAAATTTCCATGTTTGAAACCCAAAACGACCTCTCTTCATGCTAGACTTCATAAGATCGACCGAGTTTAGGGTTAGGGGTAGATACATGATTTGTATGGTTTGAATATGTCCAAACCTTGTTAATTTATCAACTTGAATGCTTACTATATGACATAAGAAGACTATATGCTTTTGTTTTTCATTTTTCTGATTTTTTTGAATTTATGCCCCATATATTTGAATCTTGGTCAAATCCTAGGTTTGACATAGATTTAAACAAGTTTAAATTATGAAAATGAAAAGGTAAGCATGGATCCTTATTAGTCACTCTAAAATAAATATTTTGGGAGGTTCTTGAAATTTCCATGTTTGAAACCCAAAACCACTTCTCTTCATGATTGACTTCATAAGACAGAGTTTAGGGTTTTAGGGGTAGATATATACATGATTTTTCTGGTTTGAATATGTCTAGACCTTGTTTATCAACTTGAATGCTTACTATACATATGACATAAGAATGCTATGTGCTTTGTTTTTTCATTCTCTTTTGATTTTTTTCTAAATTTTTAGGCCCATTTGAATCTTGGTCAAATCCTTGGTTTGACCAAGATTTAAACAAGTTTAAAACATGAAAATAAAAAAGGAAGTCTGTATCCTTCTTAGTCACTCTAAAATGGAAGCTTTTGGGATGTTCTTGAAATTTCCATGTTTGAAACCGAAAATGACTTCCCTTCATGCTAGACTTCATAAGATCGACAGGGGGTAGATACATGATTTGTCTGGTTTGGATATATCTAGACCTTGTTTATCAACTTGAATGCTTACGATATGACATAAGAAGACAATGTGATTTGGTTTTTCATTTTTCTGATTTTTTTGAATATTGTGCCCACCCATTTGTATCTTCATCAAATCCTAGGTTTGACCAGGATTTAAACAAGTTTAAAACATGAAATGAAAAGATAAGCCTGGATCCTTCTTAGTCACTCTAAAATGAAGCTTTCGGGAGGTTCTTGAAATTTCCATGTTTGAAACCCAAAACCACTTCTCTTCATGATTGACTTCATAATAAGACAGAGTTTAGGGTTTTAGGGGTAGATATATACATGATTTTTCTGGTTTGAATATATATGTCTAGACCTGGTTTATCAACTTGAATGCTTACTATACATATGACATAAGAATGCTATGTGCTTTGGTTTTTCATTCTCTTTTGATTTTTTTTCTAAATTTTTAGGCCCCCATTTGAATCTTGGTCAAATCTTTGGTTTGACAAGGATTTAAACAAGTTTAAAACATGAAAATGAAAAGGGAAGTCTGTATCCTTCTTAATTAGTCACTCTAAAATGGAAGCTTTTGGGATGTTCTTGAAATTTCCATGTTTGAAACCGAAAATGACTTCCCTTCATGCTAGACTTCATAAGATCGACAGGGGGTAGATACATGATTTGTCTGGTTTGGATATATCTAGACCTTGTTTATCAACTTGAATGCTTACGATATGACATAAGAAGACAATGTGATTTGGTTTTTCATTTTTCTGATTTTTTTGAATATTGTGCCCACCCATTTGTATCTTCATGAAATCCTAGGTTTGACCAAGATAATTTAAACAAGTTTAAAACATGAAAATGAAAAGGGAAGCATGTAACCTTCTCAGTCACTTTAAAATGAAGTTTTTGGGAGGTTTTTGAAATTTCCATGATTGAAACCCAAAACCACTTCTCTTCATGCTTGACTTCATAAGACAAAGTTTAGGGTTAGGGGGTATAGATACATGATTTGTATGGTTTGAATATGATGTACTTTGGTTTTTCATTTTTCTGATTTTTTTAATTTTCTGCGCATTTGAATCATATCTTGGTCAAGTTTAACACGTGAAAACGAATAAGTAAGCCTGGATCCTTCTTAGTCACTCTAAAATGAAGCTTTTGGGAGGTTCTTGAAATTTCCATGTTTGAAACCCAAAACCACTTCTCTTCATGATTGACTGAGTTTAATTTGGGTTTTAGGGGTAGATATATACATGATTTTTCTGGTTTGAATATATATGTCTAGACCTTGTTTATCAACATGAATGCTTACTATACATATGACATAAGAATGCTATGTGCTTTGGTTTTTCATTTTTTTGATTTTTTTCTGAATTTTTTAGGGCCATTTGAATCTTGGTCAAATCCTTGGTTTGACCAAGATTTAAACAAGTTTAAAACATGAAAATGAAAAGGGAAGTCTGTATCATTCTTATTTACTCTAAAATGAAGCTTTTGGGATGTTCTTGAAATTTCCATGTTTGAAACCCAAAACGACTTCCCTTCATGCTAGACTTCATAAGATCGATGTGGGGTAGATACATGATTTGTCTGGTTTGGATATATTTAGACCTTGTTTATCAACTTGAATGCTTACGATATGACATAAGAAGACTATGTGATTTGGTTTTCCATTTTTCTGATTTTTTTGAATTTTGTGCCCACCCATTTGTATCTTCGTCAAATCCTAGGTTTGACCAAGATAATTAAAACAAGTTTAAAACATGAAAATGAAAAGGGAAGCATGTATCCTTCTTAGGCACTATAAAATGAAGCTTTTGGGAGGTTTTTGAAATTTCCATGTTTGAAACCCAAAACCACATCTCTTCACATGCTTGACTTCATAAGACAGAGTTTAGGGGTTAGGGGTATAGATACATGATTTGTCTGGTTGGAATATGTCTAGACATTGTTTATCAACTTTAATGCTTACTATATGACATAAGAAAAATAATGTCATGTAAATGAGTTAACTTGGATTTCCTACCCTTGAATCCATAGGAAACTTTGTTCTAATGCACTATAATAATCAACCGAGTTTTACACCAACAGGTCTGTCACTTACGTGTGGTGCCCACGCGTGAGGTCCCACACTTCAGTGAGCACAAGTCACATGCGATAGGTACGCAAACTCCCAGCCATCTTCTTTGTCAAGAGAAGACGCATCAGGATGCGTATTGGAAGTCTGTGGGTCCTTCTGGATCCTTCGGTTGTCCCTCTCACAAAAAAAACAAATCTCTCTCATTCTCGGCCTCGCTCGCTCGCTCGCTCGCTCGCACCTCCTGCTCACTGACAAACCCTGCACAAAAGTCAACATCATCACCCGAAAAAGGGGAGACACCATAATGCTCTCCCTTCTTCTCTCCTTCCGAGTGATCCCTCTTCCTCCGAGTTTCACTCGACGGGCAAACACACATGTGCTGCATAGTAATAATAAAAAGGTAGAAAAATCAACCTACGAATCTATAATTAAATAGGTTAAACTAGGGTTTTGCCCAGTACTACAGATCAAGGCTCAAACCTTGTTTATCAACTTGAATATGCTTACTATATGACATAAGAAGACTATGTACTTTGGTTTTCATTTTTCGGATTTTTTTAATTTTCTGCGCATTTGAATCTTGGTCAAATCCTAGGTTTGACCAAGATTTAGACAAGTTTAACACGTGAAAACGAATAAGTAAGCCTGGATCCTTCTTAGTCACTCTAAAATGAAGCTTTTGGGATGTTCTTGAAATTTCCATGTTTGAAACCCAAAACGACCTCTCTTCATGCTAGACTTCATAAGATCGATCTAGTTTAGGGTTAGGGGGTAGATACATGATTTGTATGGTTTGAATATGTCCAAACCTTGTTAATTTATCAACTTGAATGCTTACTATATGACATAAGAAGACTATATGCTTTTGTTTTTCATTTTTCTGATTTTTTTGAATTTATGCCCATATATTTGAATCTTGGTCAAATCCTAGGTTTGACAAAGATTTAAACAAGTTTAAATTATGAAAATGAAAAGGTAAGCATGGATCCTTATTAGTCACTCTAAAATAAATATTTTGGGAGGTTCTTGAAATTTCCATGTTTGAAACCCAAAACCACTTCTCTTCATGATTGACTTCATAAGACAGAGTTTAGGGTTTTAGGGGTAGATATATACATGATTTTTCTGGTTTGAATATGTCTAGACCTTGTTTATCAACTTGAATGCTTACTATACATATGACATAAGAATGCTATGTGCTTTGTTTTTTCATTCTCTTTTGATTTTTTTCTAAATTTTTAGGCCCATTTGAATCTTGGTCAAATCCTTGGTTTGACCAAGATTTAAACAAGTTTAAAACATGAAAATAAAAAAGGAAGTCTCTATCCTTCTTAGTCACTCTAAAATGGAAGCTTTTGGGATGGTCTTGAAATTTCCATGTTTGAAACCGAAACGACTTCCCTTCATGCTAGACTTCATAAGATCGACAGGGGTAGATACATGATTTGTCTGGTTTGGATATATCTAGACCTTGTTTATCAACTTGAATGCTTACGATATGACATAAGAAGACAATGTGATTTGGTTTTTCATTTTTCTGATTTTTTTGAATATTGTGCCCACCCATTTGTATCTTCATCAAATCCTAGGTTTGACCAGGATTTAAACAAGTTTAAAACATGAAATGAAAAGATAAGCCTGGATCCTTCTTAGTCACTCTAAAATGAAGCTTTCGGGAGGTTCTTGAAATTTCCATGTTTGAAACCCAAAACCACTTCTCTTCATGATTGACTTCATAATAAGACAGAGTTTAGGGTTTTAGGGGTAGATATATACATGATTTTTCTGGTTTGAATATATATGTCTAGACCTGGTTTATCAACTTGAATGCTTACTATACATATGACATAAGAATGCTATGTGCTTTGGTTTTTCATTCTCTTTTGATTTTTTTCTAAATTTTTAGGCCCCCATTTGAATCTTGGTCAAATCTTTGGTTTGACAAGGATTTAAACAAGTTTAAAACATGAAAATGAAAAGGGAAGTCTCAGATCCTTCTTAATTAGTCACTCTAAAATGGAAGCTTTTGGGATGTTCTTGAAATTTCCATGTTTGAAACCGAAAATGACTTCCCTTCATGCTAGACTTCATAAGATCGACAGGGGGTAGATACATGATTTGTCTGGTTTGGATATATCTAGACCTTGTTTATCAACTTGAATGCTTACGATATGACATAAGAAGACAATGTGATTTGGTTTTTCATTTTTCTGATTTTTTTGAATATTGTGCCCACCCATTTGTATCTTCATGAAATCCTAGGTTTGACCAAGATAATTTAAACAAGTTTAAAACATGAAAATGAAAAGGGAAGCATGTAACCTTCTCAGTCACTTTAAAATGAAGTTTTTGGGAGGTTTTTGAAATTTCCATGTTTGAAACCCAAAACCACTTCTCTTCATGCTTGACTTCATAAGACAAAGTTTAGGGTTAGGGGGTATAGATACATGATTTGTATGGTTTGAATATGATGTACTTTGGTTTTTCATTTTTCTGATTTTTTTAATTTTCTGCGCATTTGAATCATATCTTGGTCAAGTTTAACACGTGAAAACGAATAAGTAAGCCTGGATCCTTCTTAGTCACTCTAAAATGAAGCTTTTGGGAGGTTCTTGAAATTTCCATGTTTGAAACCCAAAACCACTTCTCTTCATGATTGACTGAGTTTAATTTGGGTTTTAGGGGTAGATATATACATGATTTTTCTGGTTTGAATACATATGTCTAGACCTTGTTTATCAACATGAATGCTTACTATACATATGACATAAGAATGCTATGTGCTTTGGTTTTTCATTCTTTTGATTTTTTTCTGAATTTTTTAGGGCCATTTGAATCTTGGTCAAATCCTTGGTTTGACCAAGATTTAAACAAGTTTAAAACATGAAAATGAAAAGGGAAGTCTGTATCCTTCTTATTTACTCTAAAATGAAGCTTTTGGGATGTTCTTGAAATTTCCATGTTTGAAACCCAAAACGACTTCCCTTCATGCTAGACTTCATAAGATCGACAGGGGGTAGATACATGATTTGTCTGGATTGGATATATTTAGACCTTGTTTATCAACTTGAATGCTTACGATATGACATAAGAAGACTATGTGATTTGGTTTTCCATTTTTCTGATTTTTTGAATTTTGTGCCCACCCATTTGTATCTTCGTCAAATCCTAGGTTTGACCAAGATAATTAAAACAAGTTTAAAACATGAAAATGAAAAGGGAAGCATGTATCCTTCTTAGGCACTATAAAATGAAGCTTTTGGGAGGTTTTTGAAATTTCCATGTTTGAAACCCAAAACCACATCTCTTCACATGCTTGACTTCATAAGACAAAGTTTAGGGTTAGGGGGTATAGATACATGATTTGTCTGGTTGGAATATGTCTAGACATTGTTTATCAACTTTAATGCTTACTATATGACATAAGAAAAATAATGTCATGTAAATGAGTTAACTTGGATTTCCTACCCTTGAATCCATAGGAAACTTTGTTCTAATGCACTATAATAATCAACCGAGTTTTACACCAACAAAGTCTGTCACTTACGTGTGGTGCCCACGCGTGAGGTCCCACACTTCGTTGAGCACAAGTCACGTGCGATAGGTACGCAAACTCCCAGCCATCTTCTTTGTCAAGAGAAGACGCATCAGATGCGTATTGGAAGTCTCTGTGGGTCCTTCTGGATCCTTCGGTTGTCCCTCTCACAAAAAAAAACAAATCTCTCTCATTCTCGGCCTCGCTCGCTCGCTCGCTCGCACCTCCTGCTCACTGACAAACCCTGCACAAAAGTCAACATCATCACCCAAAAAAGGGGAGACACCATAATGCTCTCCCTTCTTCTCTCCTTCCGAGTGATCCCTCTTCCTCCGAGTTTCACTCGACGGGCAAACACACATGTGCTGCATAGTAATAATAAAAAGGTAGAAAAATCAACCTACGAATCTATAATTAAATAGGTTAAACTAGGGTTTTGCCCAAGATTACAGATCAAGGCTCAAACCTTGTTTATCAACTTGAATATGCTTACTATATGACATAAGAAGACTATGTACTTTGGTTTTCATTTTTCTGATTTTTTTAATTTTCTGCGCATTTGAATCTTGGTCAAATCCTAGGTTTGACCAAGATTTAGACAAGTTTAACATGTGAAAACGAATAAGTAAGCCTGGATCCTTCTTAGTCACTCTAAAATGAAGCTTTTGGGATGTTCTTGAAATTTCCATGTTTGAAACCCAAAACGACCTCTCTTCATGCTAGACTTCATAAGATCGACTGAGTTTAGGGTTAGGGGGTAGATACATGATTTGTATGGTTTGAATATGTCCAAACCTTGTTAATTTATCAACTTGAATGCTTACTATATGACATAAGAAGACTATATGCTTTTGTTTTTCATTTTTCTGATTTTTTTGAATTTTATGCCCATATATTTGAATCTTGGTCAAATCCTAGGTTTGACAAAGATTTAAACAAGTTTAAATTATGAAAATGAAAAGGTAAGCATGGATCCTTATTAGTCACTCTAAAATAAATGTTTTGGGAGGTTCTTGAAAGTTCCATGTTTGAAACCCAAAACCACTTCTCTTCATGATTGACTTCATAAGACAGAGTTTAGGGTTTTAGGGGTAGATATATACATGATTTTTATGGTTTGAATATGTCTAGACCTTGTTTATCAACTTGAATGCTTACTATACATATGACATAAGAATGCTATGTGCTTTGTTTTTTCATTCTCTTTTGATTTTTTTCTAAATTTTTAGGCCCATTAATTTGAATCTTGATCAAATCCTTGGTTTGGCCAAGATTTAAACAAGTTTAAAACATGAAAATAAAAAAAGGAAGTCTGTATCCTTCTTAGTCACTCTAAAATGGAAGCTTTTGGGATGTTCTTGAAATTTCCATGTTTGAAACCGAAAACGACTTCCCTTCATGCTAGACTTCATAAGATCGACAGGGGGTAGATACATGATTTGTCTGGTTTGGATATATCTAGACCTTGTTTATCAACTTGAATGCTTACGATATGACATAAGAAGACAATGTGATTTGGTTTTTCATTTTTCTGATTTTTTTGAATATTGTGCCCACCCATTTGTATCTTCATCAAATCCTAGGTTTGACCAGGATTTAAACAAGTTTAAAACATGAAATGAAAAGTTAAGCCTGGATCCTTCTTAGTCACTCTAAAATGAAGCTTTCGGGAGGTTCTTGAAATTTCCATGTTTGAAACCCAAAACCACTTCTCTTCATGATTGACTTCATAATAAGACAGAGTTTAGGGTTTTAGGGGTAGATATATACATGATTTTTCTGGTTTGAATATATATGTCTAGACCTGGTTTATCAACTTGAATGCTTACTATACATATGACATAAGAATGCTATGTGCTTTGGTTTTTCATTCTCTTTTGATTTTTTTTTCTAAATTTTTAGGCCCCCATTTGAATCTTGGTCAAATATTTGGTTTGACAAGGATTTAAATAAGTTTAAAACATGAAAATGAAAAGGGAAGTCTGTATCCTTCTTAGGCACTCTAAAATGAAGCTTTTGGGAGGTTTTTGAAATTTCCATGTTTGAAACCCAAAACCACATCTCTTCACATGCTTGACTTCATAAGACAGAGTTTAGGGGTTAGGGGTATAGATACATGATTTGTCTGGTTTGAATATGTCTAGACATTGTTTATCAACTTTAATGCTTACTATATGACATAAGAAAAATAATGTCATGTAAATGAGTTAACTTGGATTTCCTACCCTTGAATCCAAGGAAACTTTGTTCTAATGCACTATAATAATCAACCGAGTTTTTACACCAACAGGTCTGTCACTTACGTGTGGTGCCCACGCGTGAGGTCCCACACTTCAATGAGCACAAGTCACGTGCAATAGGTACGCAAACTCCCAGCCATCTTCTTTGTCAAGAGAAGACGCATCAGGATGCGTATTGGAAGCCTGTGGGTCCTTCTGGATCCTTCGGTTGTCCCTCTCACAAAAAAAACAAATCTCTCTCATTCTCGGCCTCGCTCGACTCGCTCGCTCGCACCTCCTGCTCACTGACAAACCCCTGCACAAAAGTCAACATCATCACCCGAAAAAGGGAAGACACCATAATGCTCTCCCTTCTTCTCTCATTCCGAGTGATCCCTCTTCCTCCGAGTTTCACTCGACGGGCAAACACACATGTGCTGCATAGTAATAATAAAAAGGTAGAAAAATCAACCTACGAATCTATAATTAAGGGCTCCTTTGATTCAAAGGATTTGCATAGGAATTGTGTAGGATTTGGTTCCTATGGGAAAAATTCCTTTACATGTTGTTTGATTCATAGGAATATATCCTATAGGAAAAATTCCTATAGGAATCTTCTAGTGTAATTCCTATAGGAAAAAAGCATTAGCTCATACCTCATGGAAAAATTCCTTTGCTACAATCAAACAAACTTCATCTTCCTATAGGTTTTAAGTAGACATGCCATTCCAATCCTATACCTTTCCTATTCCTATGCTTTTCCTATCCTTTAAATCAAAGGAGCCCTAGTGTAATTCCTATAGGAAAAAAGCATTAGCTCATACCTCATGGAAAAATTCCTTTGCTACAATCAAACAAACTTCATCTTCCTATAGGTTTTAAGTAGACATGCCATTCCAATCCTATACCTTTCCTATTCCTATGCTTTTCCTATCCTTTAAATCAAAGGAGCCCTAAATAGGTTAAACTAAGGTTTTGACCAGTACTACAGATCAAGGTTCAAACCTTGTTTATCAACTTGAATATGCTTACTATATGACATAAGAAGACTATGTACTTTGGGTTTCATTTTTCTGATTTTTTAATTTTCTGCGCATTTGAATCTTGGTCAAATCCTAGGTTTGACCAAGATTTAGACAAGTTTAACACGTGAAAACGAATAAGTAAGCCTGGATCCTTCTTAGTCACTCTAAAATGAACTTTTGGGATGTTCTTGAAATTTCCATGTTTGAAACCCAAAACGACCTCTCTTCATGCTAGACTTCATAAGATCGACTGAGTTTAGGGTTAGGGGGTAGATACATGATTTGTATGGTTTGAATATGTCCAAACCTTGTTAATTTATCAACTTGAATGCTTACTATATGACATAACAAGACTATATGCTTTTGTTTTTCATTTTTCTGATTTTTTTTGAATTTTATGCCCATATATTTGAATCTTGGTCAAATCCTAGGTTTGACAAAGATTTAAACAAGTTTAAATTATGAAAATGTGAAGGTAAGCATGGATCCTTATTAGTTACTCTAAAATAAATCTTTTGGGAGGTTCTTGAAATTTCCATGTTTGAAACCCAAAACCACTTCTCTTCATGATTGACTTCATAAGACAGAGTTTAGGGTTTTAGGGGTAGATATATACATGATTTTTCTGGTTTGAATATGTCTAGACCTTGTTTATCAACTTGAATGCTTACTATACATATGACATAAGAATGCTATGTGCTTTGGTTTTTCATTCTCTTTTGATTTTTTTTCTAAATTTTTAGGCCCATTTGAATCTTTGTCAAATCCTTGGTTTGACCAAGATTTAAACAAGTTTAAAACATGAAAATAAAAAAGGAAGTCTGTATCCTTCTTAGTCACTCTAAAATGGAAGCTTTTGGGATGTTCTTGAAATTTCCATGTTTGAAACCGAAAACGACTTCCCTTCATGCTAGACTTCATAAGATCGACAGGGGGTAGATACATGATTTGTCTGGTTTGGATATATCTATACCTTGTTTATCAACTTGAATGCTTACGATATGTCATAAGAAGACAATGTGATTTGGTTTTTCATTTTTCTGATTTTTTTGAATATTGTGCCCACCCATTTGTTTCTTCATCAAATCCTAGGTTTGACCAGGATTTAAACAAGTTTAAAACATGAAATGAAAAGATAAGCCTAGATCCTTCTTAGTCACTCTAAAATGAAGCTTTCGGGAGGTTCTTGAAATTTCCATGTTTGAAACCCAAAACCACTTCTCTTCATGATTGACTTCATAAGACAGAGTTTAGGGTTTTAGGGGTAGATATATACATGATTTTTCTGGTTTGAATATATATGTCTAGACCTTGTTTATCAACTTGAATGCTTACTATATATATGACATAAGAATGCTATATATGTGCTTTGGTTTTTCATTCTTTTGATTTTTTCTGAATTTTTAGGCCCATTTGAATCTTGGTCAAATCCTAGGTTTGACCATGATTTAAACAAGTTTAAAACATGAAAATGAAAAGGTAAGCATGAATCCTTCTTAGTCACTCTAAAATGAAGCTTTTGGGATGTTCTTGAAATTTCCATGTTTGAAACACAAAACGACTTCGATCTCTTTATGCTAGATTTCATAAGACTGAGTTTTAGGGGTTAGGGGATACATGATTTGTCTAGTTTGAATATGTTCATAGTACTCCCTCTATAGGAACTTGGAGAAAGCAACTGTTGTGCCACACAATTTTGTTGTTTTCCTATTTTTCTTTCATGAAGCTTTACGATGTGGTTCGTGTGTGGGGATCAAGCTCGTAATCTCGTCTCAATTACACAACCAACTACTCTGCTCATCCTTGCATGTAATTAACCAATATAGGAATTTGATTCCACGGAACTTTTTCAGTACATAAGTCTCCTCCTTAACTCCTCTAGTCTCTACCAAGCCGGCCGCCTCGCTACTTCCCTAGCTTCCTCCCTACAAAGACACCTCGCCCCGTACGCGAGCTAGGTCCGGCCGAGATGGGGCACACCGCCCCGCCGGAAGAATGCTCGAGAGGAAGTCCGGCAGAGGACAAGGGTGACGCCATCCCGGATGAACTTCTCGGGCTGGTGTTCCCGCGCCTCACCTCGCCTCTGGATCTCGTCCGCGCGCCGCGTTCGCTGCGGGAGCTGGCGCAAGGTCATCGCGGCGGAGGACTTTCGTGTCCTCTCCGCTCGCCACGGTGCGCCATCCTCCATAGTCGCCGGCCACTACCACATCAGCTTCTCCCATTGTCACTATCGGCCGTCTGGCTTGCTGCCCCACTTCGTTCCCTCTTCCTCGTCATGTTGGGCCGGGGTCGCCGCAAATAATCTCGCGCTCGACTTCCTCCCACGGGCGCCAAACGGCGACCTCAGTTTGGAGCTCGCCGACTCTCGGGGCGGCCTCCTACTCCTTGCGGACTTCGACCACACCGAACACGGAAAGCCTTTCGAGCAGCCTTCACGTCTCGTCGTCTGCGATCCCCCCTCGGCAGGTCGATGCGTGACGGTCCCTCCACCCCCGCTGTTTCGCACACAACATTCGTAAGCTTGTTCCCGGGCGCCGCCCTCCACGGCGAGGACGCCGCAGCGCGCATCAGGCGGTCAAATTACAGGGTGCCGGGCTTGAGCCATCATGAGGGCATCGGCAAGACCTGCGTGGTCTCGCCTGGCCCGGGGGGCCACGCTTGGACCTCCTCCGGCGCCATCGTGCCTCTCCACGCCACGCACACAGCTCGTCGGATATCCTCTTTGTGGGGTGCAACGCCCGTTTCTTCCAGTGGTACGTGTTCGGTGGGCTCGGAAACTTCATTCTTGCTCTCGACAGAGAATCCGGCGAGCTCTCACGCTTCGAGAGAGCTCGAGACGAGGACTGGCTTCACACCGTGCCGATTGAGATGCTGGGCGGGCCCTCGCGCGTGCTGAATTGGTACGTGCTAGAGCTTCCGTGGCCACCTACCTTCCGAGCTTGCTTATCCTAGGATTCTGGCTTCCTGGGTTGGATTAGTGTCGGCCATGGTGCTGTCGACACGGTCTGGAGGTTGAAGACGAAGGGCATCTCAAGGATTTTGTTGTAATTTCGTTTTTGTTCAGGTGTTTTGTACTATTTGATGTTTCTCTTAATGCCAGAGGGTTTATTTGCACTAGTCATACTTGACATAGCTGTACGTTTTGAAGATTACATTTAACTTGTTCATCATGATCCGAACTTGTAACATACTCTTAATGCCAGAGGGTTTATTTGCACTAGTCATACTTGACATAACTTCTACTCCCTCCGTTCTTTTTTAATTGACTCAAATTTAGTACAAAGTTGTACTAAATCTGAGTCAATTAAAAGAGAACGGAGGGAGTAACTTGTTTTGAGTAATACGTAGTATGGTATACTAGAATAGGAGGAGTAACACTTTTCGCATTTGGGCCACACTACCTCCATTTCAAGGAATAAGGCGCACGCGTACTCCAAGACGTATCTTTTGGTCAGATTACCTTGACCATTGAATTGACAAGACAATACACAGAGCATTGGGGCGTGATACGTCTCCGACGTATCGATAATTTCTTATGTTCCATGCCACATTATTGATGTTATCTACATGTTTTATGCACACTTTATGTCATATTCGTGCATTTTCTGGAACTAACCTATTAACAAGATGCCGAAGTGCCAGTTCCTGTTTTCTGCTGTTTTTGGTTTCAGAAATCCTAGTAACGAAATATTCTCGGAATCGGACGAAATCAACGCCCAGATTCCTATTTTTCCCGGAACCATCCAGAACACCCGAGAGCCGCCGAGGGGAGCCCCGGGGGCCCCACACCACACCCTGGCGCGGCCGTAGGGGGCCGCGCCGCCCTATGGTGTGGGCCCCCGTAAGCCCTCCTGCGCCGCCTCTTCGCCTATATAAAGCCTCCGTCGCGAAAACCCTGATACGTTCGACGAAACCCACAGAAACCTTCCAGAGCCGCCGCCATCGCGAAGCCAAGATCTGGGGGACAGGAGTCTCTGTTCCGGCACGCCGCCGGGACGGGGAAGTGCCCCCGGAAGGCTTCTCCATCATCACCACCGCCATCTCCATCAACGCTGCTGTCTCCCATGAGGAGGGAGTAGTTCTCCATCGAGGCTTGGGGTTGTACCGGTAGCTATGTGGTTCATCTCTCCCATGTACCTCAATACAATAATCTCATGAGCTGCTTTACATGATTGAGATTCATATGAGTTTTGTATCACTATTCATCTATGTGCTACTCTAGCAATGTTATTAAAGTAGTTCTATTCCTCCTGCACGTGTGTAAAGGTGACAGTGTGTGCACCGTGTTAGTACTTGGTTTATGCTATGATCATGATCTCTTGTAGATTGCGAAGTTAACTATTGCTATGATAATATTGATGTGATCTATTCCTCCTACATATGCATGAAGGTGACAGTGTGCATGCTATGCTAGTACTTGGTTTAGTCTTTTGATCTATCTTACACTAAAGGTTACTAAAATATGAGCATTATTGTGGAGCTTGTTAACTCCGGCATTGAGGGTTCGTGTAATCCTACGCAATGCGTTCATCATCCAACAAAAGTGTAGAGTATGCATTTATCTATTCTGTTATGTGATCAATGTTGAGAGTGTCCACTAGTGAAAGTCTAATCCCTAGGCCTTGTTCCTAAATACTGCTGCGTTACTACTGCTTGTTTACTGTTTTACTGTGTTACTACTGCTGCAATATTATCACCATCAACTACACGCCCGCAAGCTATTTTCTGGCACCGTTGCTACTGCTCATATATATTCATACCACCTGTATTTCACTATCTCTTCGCCGAACTAGTGCACCTATTAGGTGTGTTGGGGACACAAGAGACTTCTTGCTTTGTGGTTGCAGGGTTGCATGAGAGGGATATCTTTGACCTCTTCCTCCCTGAGTTCGATAAACCTTGGGTGATCCACTTAAGGGAAAACTTGCTGCTGTTCTACAAACCTCTGCTCTTGGAGGCCCAACACTGTCTACAGGAAAGGAGGGGGAACGTAGACATCAAGCTTATTTTCTGGCGCCGTTGCCGGGGACCAGAAAGCTACACAACGGGATTTCCTCCCTCGTCAACCACGCGCCAGTCCTGGACAGCATCAAGTATTTTCTGGCACCGTTGCCGGGGAGGAAAGGTAAAAGGTACTCATACTCCGGACCTCGGCTACCAAGCTATTTTCCGGCGCCGTAAGTACTCAAAGCTATTTCCTTTAGATCCTGCAATTGCAACTTTTTGTTTCTTGTTTACACTAGTAAGGCATAATGGAAAACATCTGTGAGCTTTTTATTCTATTTCCTGAGTCAAGACATGAATGGTTTAATGCGAAAAAACCCATGGAATCTTATTTGCATGCTAGTAGCAATGATATTAGTATGAACGCTTTGAACACCATTGTTGCTAATGATATGGAAAATTCTAAGCTTGGGGAAGCTGGTTTTCATGATCTTTTTAGTCCCCCAAGCATTGAGGAGAAAATTTACTTTGATGATACTTTGCCTCCTATTTATGATGATTATAATGATATTGGTCTTTTGGTTCCACCTACTATGGAGAGTAAATTTTGTTGTGATTATACTATGCCTCCAACACTTGATGAGAATAATAATGATAGCTACTTTGTTGAATTTGCTCCCACTACATCTAATAAAATTGATTATGCTTATGTTGGGAGTAGTAATAATTTTATGCATGAGACTCATGATAAGAATGCTTTATGTGATAGTTATATTGTTGAGTTTGCTCATGTTACTACTGAAAGTTATTATGAGAGAGGAAAATATGGTTGTAGAAATTTTCATGTTACTAAAACACCTCTCTATGTGCTGAAATTTTTGAAGCTATACTTGTTTTATCTTCCTATGCTTGTTACTTTGCTCTTCATGAACTTGTTTATTTACAAGATTCCTATGCATAGGAAGCATGTTAGACTTAAATGTGTTTTGAATTTGCCTCTTGATGCTCTCTTTTGCTTCAAATACTATTTCTTGCGAGTGCATCATTAAAACTGCTGAGCCCATCTTAATGGCTATAAAGAAAAGAACTTCTTGGGAGATAACCCATGTGTTATTTTGCTACAGTAATTTGTTTTATATTTGTGTCTTGGAAGTTGTTTACTACTGTAGCAACCTCTCCTTATCTTAGTTTTGTGTTTTGTTGTGCCAAGTAAAGTCTTTGATAGTAAAGTCAATACTAGATTTGGATTACTGCGCAGAAACTGTTTTCTTTGCTGTCACGAATCTGGGCAAAATTCTCTGTAGGTAACTCAGAAAATTATGCCAATTTATGTGAGTGATCCTCAGATATGTACGCAACTTTCATTCAATTTGGGCATTTTCATCTGAGGAAGTCTGGTGCCATTTTAAAATTCGTCTTTACGGACTGTTCTGTTTTGACAGATTCTGCCTTTTATTTCGCATTGCCTCTTTTGCTATGTGGGATAGATTTCTTTGTTCCATTAACTTCCAGTAGCTTTGAGCAATGTCCAGAAGTGTTAAGAATGATTGTGTCACCTCTGAACATGTGTATTTTTGATTATGCACTAACCCTCTAATGAGTTTGTTTCGAGTTTGGTGTGGAGGAAGTTTTCAAGGGTCAAGAGAGGAGGATGATATACTACGATCAAGAAGAGTGAAAAGGCTAAGCTTGGGGATGCCCCGGTGGTTCATCCCTGCATATTTCAAGAAGACTCAAGCATCTAAGCTTGGGGATGCCCAAGGCATCCCCTTCTTCATCGACAAATTATCAGGTTCCTTCTCTTGAAACTATATTTTTATTCGGTCACATCTTATGTACTTTACTTGGAGCGTCTGTGTGCTTTTGTTTTTGTTTGTGTTTGAATAAATTGGATTACATCATGCTTGTGTGGGAGAGAGACACGCTCCGCTGGTTCGTATGAACACATGTGTTCTTAGCTCATAGTATTCATGGCGAAGTTTCTTCTTCGTTAAATTGTTATATGGTTGGAATTGGAAAATGATACATGTAGTAATTGCTATAAATGTCTTGGGTTATGTGATACTTGGCAATTGTTGTGCTCATGTTTAAGCTCTTGCATCATATACTTTGCACCCATTAATGAAGAAATACATAGAGCATGCTAAAATTTGGTTTGCATATTTGGTCTCTCTAAGGTCTAGATAATTTCTAGTATTGAGTTTGAACAACAAGGAAGACGGTGTAGGGTCTTATAATGTTTTCAATATGTCTTTTATGTGAGTTTTGCTGCACCGGTTCATCCTTGTGTTTGTTTCAAATAAGCCTTGCTAGCCTAAACCTTGTATCGAGAGGGAAGACTTCTCATGCATCCAAAATACTTGAGCCAACCACTATGCCATTTGTGTCCACCATACCTACCTACTACATGGTATTTTCCGCCATTCCAAAGTAAATTGCTTGAGTGCTACCTTTAAAATTCCATCATTCACCTTTGCAATATATAGCTCATGGGACAAATAGCTTAAAAACTATTGTGGTATTGAATATGTACTTATGCACTTTATCTCTTATTAAGTTGCTTGTTGTGCGATAACCATGTTCACTGGGGACGCCATCAACTATTCATTATTGAATTTCATGTGAGTTGCTATGCATGTTCGTCTTGTCTGAAGTAAGAGAGATCTACCACCTTATGGTTAAGCATGCATATTGTTAGAGAAGAGCATTGGGCCGCTAACTAAAGCCATGATCCATGGTGGAAGTTTCAGTTTTGGACATATATCCTCAATCTCAAATGAGAAATTTATTAATTGTTGTTACATGCTTATGCATAAAAGAGGAGTCCATTATCTGTTGTCTATGTTGTCCCGGTATGGATGTCTAAGTTGAAGAATAATCAATAGCGAGAAATCCAATGCGAGCTTTCTCCTTAGACCTTTGTACAGGCGGCATAGAGGTACCCCATTGTGACACTTGGTCAAAACATGTGCATTGTGATGATCCGGTAGTCCAAGCTAATTAGGACAAGGTGCGGGCACTATTAGTACACTATGCATGAGGCTTGCAACTTATAAGATATAATTTACATGATACATATGCTTTATTACTACCGTTGACAAAATTGTTTCATGTTTTCAAAATCAAAGCTCTAGCACAAATATAGCAATCGATGCTTTTCCTCTATGAGGACCATTCTTTTACTTTCAATGTTGAGTCAGTTCACCTATTTCTCTCCACCTCAAGAAGCAAACACTTGTGTGAACTGTGCATTGATTACTACATACTTGCATAATGCATTTATTATATTACTCTATGTTGACAATATCCATGAGATATACATGTTATAAGTTGAAAGCAACCGCTGAAACTTAATCTTCCTTTGTGTTGCTTCAATACCTTTACTATGAATTATTGCTTTATGAGTTAACTCTTATGCAAGACTTATTGATGCTTGTCTTGAAGTGCTATTCATGAAAAGTCTTTGCTTTATGATTCACTTGTTTACTCATGTCATATACATTGTTTTGATCGCTGCATTCACTACATATGCTTTACAAATAGTATGATCAAGATTATGATGGCATGTCACATCAGAAATTATCTGTGTTATCGTTTTACCTGCTCGGGACGAGCAGAACTAAGCTTGGGGATGCTGATACGTCTCCGACGTATCGATAATTTCTTATGTTCCATGCCACATTATTGATGTTATCTACATGTTTTATGCACACTTTATGTCATATTCGTGCATTTTCTGGAACTAACCTATTAACAAGATGCCGAAGTGCCGGTTCTCGTTTTCTGCTGTTTTTGGTTTCGTAAATCCTAGTAACGAAATATTCTCGGAATCGGACGAAATCAACGCCCGTATTCCTATTTTTCCCGGAACCATCCAGAACACCCGAGAGCCGCCAGAGGGGAGCCCTGGGGCCCCACACCACTCCCCGGCGCGGCCGAGGGGGCCGCGCCGCCCTATGGTGTGGGCCCCCCAGAAGCCCTCCTGCGCCGCCTCTTCGCCTATATAAAGCCTCCGTCGCGAAAACCCTGATACGTTCGATGAAACCCACAGAAACCTTCCAGAGCCGCCGCCATCGCGAAGCCAAGATCTGGGGGACAGGAGTCTCTATTCCGGCATGCCGCTGGGACGGGGAAGTGCCCCCGGAAGGCTTCTCCATCATCACCACCGCCATCTCCATCAACGCTGTTGTCTCCCATGAGGAGGGAGTAGTTCTCCATCGAGGCTCGGGGCTGTACCGGTAGCTATGTGGTTCATCTCTCCCATGTACCTCAATACAATAATCTCATGAGCTGCTTTACATGATTGAGATTCATATGAGTTTTGTATCACTATTCATCTATGTGCTACTCTAGCAATGTTATTAAAGTAGTTCTATTCCTCCTGCACGTGTGTAAAGGTGACAGTGTGTGCACCGTGTTAGTACTTGGTTTATGCTATGATCATGATCTCTTGTAGATTGCGAAGTTAACTATTGCTATGATAATATTGATGTGATCTATTCCTCCTACATATGCATGAAGGTGACAGTGTGCATGCTATGCTAGTACTTGGTTTAGTCTTTTGATCTATCTTACACTAAAGGTTACTAAAATATGAGCATTATTGTGGAGCTTGTTAACTCCGGCATTGAGGGTTCGTGTAATCCTACGCAATGCGTTCATCATCCAACAAAAGTGTAGAGTATGCATTTATCTATTCTGTTATGTGATCAATGTTGAGAGTGTCCACTAGTGAAAGTCTAATCCCTAGGCCTTGTTCCTAAATACTGCTGCGTTACTACTGCTTGTTTACTGTTTTACTGTGTTACTACTGCTGCAATATTACCACCATCAACTACACGCCCGCAAGCTATTTTCTGGCACCGTTGCTACTGCTCATATATATTCATACCACATGTATTTCACTATCTCTTCGCCGAACTAGTGCACCTATTAGGTGTGTTGGGGACACAAGAGACTTCTTGCTTTGTGGTTGCAGGGTTGCATGAGAGGGATATCTTTGACCTCTTCCTCCCTGAGTTCGATAAACCTTGGGTGATCCACTTAAGGGAAAACTTGCTGCTGTTCTACAAACCTCTGCTCTTGGAGGCCCAACACTGTCTATAGGAAAGGAGGGGGAACGTAGACATCAGGGCGTGCTCGATGGTGCTAGCTGCGGCTATACAGACTGTGATAGGCATCACGGAAGCGTCGCAAATAGAAAACAAATCATATTTTTTGGGGGAGGATGTTTTGGCTCCTGGTTGCGTATGCTCCCTTTAGTTTGAACTGCAACATCTATATATTTTGAAATGTAAAAAATTCCAAACAAAAAATTAATCTTTTCATCTTCACATGCTAAGAGCGCATAAAGTCTTTCCATAAAAAACTAAATTGTCGTTTGGGCTATGTAAAAAAGATAAAATTTATTGCTAAAAATAAAGCTGTTTGTAATACGGAGTACTTGCTTTTGTCTTCTTACATCAACCACAAAAAATATCGGCTTTTCACGAAACTACACGAACACACATAGATTATCGAGAAGTACATGCGGATTTTTTTGTTAGAATTTTTTGAAAATTAAAAATATGTTTTTTTGGGTCGAGGTAGCATATCCGCCCAATAGCCGAATTAAATTTCCGATTTTATTGGACTGACAATTTCATCGGGAAGACATGGATGCGCGCAGACGGCGTGCAAGGCAAGGCATCGATTTGACCGGACGTACTTAGGGCAGGTCAGGCTGCCAGCGTACTTATTTCGGGCAGGTGAGGTACTAGAACTCAAAATCCTCCTCAGCGTCTCTCTCTCTCTCTCTGTCTTTATTGAGTGTACTAGCGCGCTTTCAGGGACTCAAAGTCAGGGAAATGTTTGAGATGCAAAGTAAGAGAATATTTACTCGGTGGAGAAGGACCGGATGGAGTTTCCTTTTCTAGAACTAGAGTTCTTTTTGTACTTTTGGATGTCTTGTCTGTAGTTTCCTTTTACTTGGAGGGTCCTCCTAGCTTGCGATCTGTAATCCCACCGTCATCATCATAATATAAAAGCAGTTGTCGCCAGTCCTTCGGGACATTTCTGTGTTCAAAAAATGTATGATTTTAGACATGTCGTCTATTTATGTGTGCGATGTTGTATCATCTATTACCATGATTAGTTTGAACGTGTCCATGTCCTAGAACAAAACTTCGGCATGATGTGTCTTTGATTGTGGCAAAGGAACTTTTCCATGAGGTATTAGCTAATGGTTTTTTCCTATAAGATTTGCACTACAAGATTCCTATATGAATAGTTCCTATGAATCAAATGACTTGTATAGGAATTTTTCCCATAAGAATCAAATCCAACATAATTCCTATGACAATCATATGAATCAAAGGAGCACGATTCCCATAGGATTCAAGTAGACATGACATCCCAATTCTATGATTTTCCTTTTCCTATGAACCAAAGGAGGCCTAACTAGTTGGCCATACTGAAACAATTGCCAAATAAATGCCGTGCATCCTATGGCCCCCGTGAGTTTGACCTAAATTTGAAATCATGGTAAAAGGTTCTTAAAATAGGCAAATAAAAGCATGTAGTCAATTGTTTTTTTTGGATGTACTACCTAGGGAAAAATACCAAACATGCCATAATGCAAACTGTGTTTTAGAGAGTAGCCCTTCAAAAAAGTTGGCATCCACTTGTTGATTTTGCTATCGACATGACAAAATAACTGATCAGATGACCAAGTGGTAAAAATTGCAACAGTTTAGACCACCACATGGTGGAAACTGCTAAAAATCATGAAAACTGCGAAGAAAAAGTTAAAGTGGTGGTTTGTGCAGCATATGGAGGATTGAGTAGTAGAAGTTGGATGTGCACTACCGTGTGCCCGTGGTACTGTTCGCCTATTATGATGATGGCAAGAAAAAACTCTGCTGAAACTGTCCCGAGCTGATTTGACGAGACAAAATACAGCTACACGGCGTGCAAGGGACGGCTATACAGTACATTAGCTTCTTCTCGGGTCACACGCCTGCACCACAGGTGCAGTAAGTGCAGCAGAGACCAGAGAGAGAAGGAACGCCCATATTATATTTGATTTCAATTCATATTGTTTTTTTCCTTGCATCTCCGTCTTCTTCACCGCCATCTTGTCGGTGTTTTCAAGAGTGATTATCAAGTGGAGAGACAATTGCATTGGGAAAGTCTCTCCACTTGATAATCTCTGTTGAAAAACTCGCACGTCTTGTGAAATGTGAAGGCTGCACGCGTGGGGAAGGGAGACGCAAACGCCGCACCGCATCATTAGTACTAGTAGTATACCTTTCTCTCCTCAGGCACCCCGGCTGGCCGCCCGCCGCAATAGTTCCTTGCATAGCGCTTGCCGTCTCCTCCAAAAACCCCCAGCGCACTTGCATCCGCCATCCACCTAAATCCACCGCCGAGTACCTTTCTGTCCTCACCACCGCCGCTGCGCCTATTCCCCTGTCCAGCAGATCCGCTCTGCTACCTGCTACACACTTCGAGCAGACGACTGCGGCGTTGCGTGTGTCGCCGCCGTGTCAGATGGAGGCGGAGCCGCTCAACTCCCGAAGGCGGGTCGAGCCAGATCGGGAAGAGCCTCCGTCGAGCCTCGACCTCATCAGCCGCCTCCCCGACGAGATGCTGCACATCATCATCTCCCTCCTGCCCATGATATCCGCTGTAAGGACAACATTGCTCTCCAAACGGTGGCGCCACCTCTGGCGCTCCGTCCCACTTAACCTCCTCGTCGGCGACAACGACCTCATCAGCCGCCTACTGGACCAGATTCTCCACATCATCATCTCCCACCTGCCCACTATATCCGCTGTAAGCACAACCTTGGTCTCCAAACGGTGGCGCCACCTCTGGCACTCCGTCCCACTTAACCTCGAGATCGATGACCAACTCGCCAAGCAAAACCACAAACGCATCGCCGCGGTCTCCAGTATCCTCGCCGCTCACCCTGGCCCCGCCAGAAGCGTGTCAATCGACCCCTTCAGAACCACTTGCAAGGTCGACACCACGCTCGACAGCTGGTTCCGGTCCAGCACCCTATCTTGCGTCGAGAACCTCAGATTTGATGCTGGAACAGTGATGCGCTCCTTCCCGCTGTCCGCGCTCCGCTGCGCTCCCACGCTGCGCATTGTCAGCATTTCTACTTGCTATTTGCCCGAGATTCATGCCAACTCCATGCTTCTTTTCCCCCAACTCAAAAGGCTCTTGCTCTATAACGTCTACATCTGTAAGGCGACGAACATCGACCGCCTGTTCACCCGCTGTATTGTGCTCGAGGCACTTCACCTTGAGGGGGTCCACGGGTTCACCCAACTCAACATTGAAATGCCAAATCTTCGTACAATTAGTGTGGCTAGCTATTGGAAACGCAACACCACCAAACTTATTCAGTTAGACACGGTGCAAATTATGGATGCATCTTGCCTCGAGAGATTGGTCATATGCGTTGATGATGTTCCACTACTAATCCAGGTCGCCAACGCACCAAAGTTGATGGTGTTGGGCTTTGCGTCGTACCCTGGCTGCCAACTTGTTATTGGACGCATAAACTTTTTGGTAGAACAGCCTTCTTCTTGTTGAATTAACTCACATTTTTGTTATTTTTTTTGACATATGTACCATTGTCCTGTAGAGGATGATGCCCATAAGCTTGGAAAATTCTCTCAGGCACGGTGAAGAACTTGGTTCTAAAATCTGACGGCCCTCGTCTGGATCAACTACTTGCATTTCTTAGATGCTTTCCCTGCACGGAGAAGCTATATATCCAGGTAAATTCGTTGTTGTTAACTGTTTACCACTATGAGCAAAAACTGTAGAGTTACATGGAGTTAACCTGTTATTAGCCTAGATCAGTTGAACAATTGTACTAGAAGAACATCCACAATGGAGTTATATTATGTTGGTTCAAAACTAAACTTCTTGTCATACAATGTGTTGTATCGTGTGCATCTGTGAAGTTTCATATAAACACATGATAATATGTGATCTGTGTAAAAAAGAGAAGACATATGTAAATAGTGTGACTTACTATTTACACATCATTTGTTCTTTTTTTGTGTAGATCACATATTATCATATTTTTGGATGAAACTTCACAGAAGCACATGATAGAACACAATATATGTCCAGACTTTTAGTTTACATTTTTTTTGGAAACTTGGAAGTGTCAAAAGAAAAATGGGGTGCACCCGCAACTAGTTGCTGATTGGAGTTTCCCATGTTGGTAACCTTTCTCCAACTTTACAATGACAATAACAGATGTAAAAAAGTGCATCTATCAAATTGGAACGTGTCAGGGGATTATGTTGTTCCACGGTCCTCAATTAACACATGATTCAACTCACCTGAGATATTCATTAGTTGATAGCTATGAAGTACTTTGTTATTGTACCGACTACTTAATTTGACTTCTTTGCGCTTTATAGAACCGGCAATAAGGTTCATGTGCTGCATAATGAGCCAAAGATGTCCCATTGAATGCCATGATCTCCACCTCAAAGAAATTTCGATTTCGACTACCGAGGAAGGAAAAATGATGTTATTGTCTCCGTGTTCTTTATACGTAACACTAGAATGCTCAAAGTAATGAATTTTGGTGTAAGATATCATCACAAGAAGATCTGGTGGGATACCCAGTTCGAGCAGCTAGACCTGAAGAACACCGCTTATAGAGATGTTGATTTTCAGTTTGGATATTTACCATCCTTAGATAAGTTCAGCTCGGCCGGTGTTCTTAGCTGGTTGGTACATGACTTGTCAGTGGCTGATCCCTTTGCTAGAGGGATATATGCAAGAGATGGGCCAATTTCTGCATAGTGTTAGTTTAACTCCCTATATTTTGTACTGGTCTGAACAATATATTTTATCACTCTGTTAATGTAGTTCAGACTTGATGTTATTCTTGTGAACATGGTCTAATATTCTAATGCTTTCGCGATGTATGTACTACTAGTGATATATACAGAAGCTAGCAATTGGTTGACAAAATTTACTAAAAAAAGCCTGTAACGCATGTTCACATTCAGTTCGTCAATGCTAGTGTTCACAGAGGAAAGGTTTATTGTTCACAGAGGCTGACATGTGGGGCCCATGAGCCGGCAGAGTCCTCAACGTTTCAAAGGCGGCAGAGGATCAAAAAAAAAAAGGAAGTAGCCACAAATTAGGGTAAAAAATAACTCCAAGAAAGGAAACTTTTTTTGTAAATAGAGGACGACATGCGGGTCCCATTTTGCACGGGATAGAAAGAAAAAAGGCAAGTGACCAAATATTAGGAGCCAAAAATAATCCACGAAAAGAAACTTTTATTGTACATAGAGGATGACATGTGGGTCCCATTTTGCAATAGCGGTCTCATAGTTTCCAAAGTGACACAGATCAAAAGAAAAAGGAAGTAGCCGTAAATCGTGGTGTCAAAAAATCCATGAAAAGAAAGATTTCAATTGGGCTGCATCCGGACATCTCGGGCCTTCGAACTATCGTCTTTGGAAGCCTTTTGACTCGTACAATTTAAGCCCACTCCAAAACAGAAAGTCCAATGCTTGGCAAAAACAAAAACAAGGAGATTCAACATATAAGTTTGTTTATGTAAAAACAAAGATTTAATTTATCCCTTTGCAATAGCTCGAGCGAAATACACCGTTTATTGTCTCAAAATAATCAAGATATCACATGTTTCTTGTACGGGGAGGTCGACATCGTGGACCCATGAGCCAGCAGCGTCGTCAACGTTTCAAAGGCGGCGGGGATCGAAAATAAAAAAACCAAAAATAAGTTGGTAAAAAAATCCAAGAAAAGAAAACATTTATCATTCTCGAGAGGATGACCATGCGGGACCCATGAGGCAGCATCCTCAACGTTTATTGCTTATAGAGGCTGACATGTGGGACCCGTGAGCCAGCAGCGTCGTCAACGTTTTAAAGGCGGCAGGAGATCGAAAGAAGAAAAAAAAGCCAAAAATCAGTTGGTAAACAAAATCCAAGAAAAGAAACATTAACCTTTCGAGAGGATGACATGCGGGACCCATGAGGCAGCAAGATCCTTAACGATTCCAAGGCGCCGAGATCAAAAGAATAAAAGGAAATAGCCAGAAATTAATTAGGGGTCAAAAATAAATCCACCAAAGGAAACTTTTATTGTTCATTGAGGATGACATGTGGGACCGACCTGCCAACAGCGTCCTCATCGTTTCAAAGGGGGCAGGGGATGAAAAGAAAAAGGCAAATAGCCAGAAATTAGGGGTCAAAAATAACTCCAAGAAAGGAAACTTTTATTGTTCGTAGAGGATGACATGCGGGACCCGTGAGCCAAGCAGCCTTACTCAACGTTTCAAAGGCGGCATGAGATCGAAAGAAAAGGCAAGTGACCCAATATCAGAGCCAAAAATAATCCAAGATTTATTGTACATAGAGGATGACATGTGGGTCCAATTTTGCAGCAGCGGTCTCAATGTTTGAAATGCGGCTTGAGATCAAAAGAAAAAGAAAGTAGCTAGTAATTAGGTGGTCAAAAAAAATCCAAGAAAAGAATGTTGATGGACATAGAGGATGACATGCGGGTCCCTTGAGCCAGCAACTTACTCAACGTTTCAAAGGGGGCAGAGGGGATCAAAAGAAAAAGGCAAGTGACCAAATATCAGGAGCCAAAAATAATCCAAGAAAAGAAACTTGATTGTACATAGAGGATGACATGCGGGTCCCATGAGCCAGCAGGTTCCTCAACGTTTCAAACGTGGCATGAGATCGAAAGAAAAAGGCAAGTGACCAAATATCAGGAGCCAAAAATAATCCAAGAAAAGAAACTTTATTGTACATAGAGGATGACATGCGGGTCCCATTTTGGCAAGCCGGTCTCAACGTTTCCAAGGCGCACAGGCCAAAAGAAAAATGAAGTAGCCGTAAATCAGGGGGTGAAAAAATCCAAGAAAAGAGACTTGATTGTACATAGAGGATGACATGCGGGTCCCATGAGCCAGCAGGTTCCTCAACGTTTCAAACGTGGCATGAGATCGAAAGAAAAAGGCAAGTGACCAAATATCAGGAGCCAAAAATAATCCAAGAAAAGAAACTTTATTGTACATAGAGGATGACATGCGGGTCCCATTTTGCAGCAGCGGACTCATACAATTTCAGCCCACTCCAGAACATGAAAGTTCGGATTTTTCTCAAAAAAAAACAGGAAAGTCCTATGCTTCGCCAAAACAAAAAACAAGGAGATTCAAGATATAAGTTGTAAAAATAAAGATTTAATTTATCCGTTTGCAATAGCTTAGAGCGAAATACACTGTTTATTGTCTGCAAAATAATCAAGATATCACATGTTTCTTGTACGGGGAGGCTGACATCAGGGACCCATGAGCCATCAGCGTCGTCAACGTTTCAAAGGCGGCAGGGGATCGAAAATAAAATCCAAACCAAATATCGCTTGGTAAAAATCCAAGAAAAGAAAACATTTATCGTTCTGAGAGGATGACATGCGGGACCGATGAGGCAGCAAAGATCCTCAACGTTTCCAAGGCGGCAGGGGATCAAAGAAAAAAGGAAATAGCCGTAAATTAATTAGGGGTTCAAAATAAATCCATCAAAGGAAAGTTTTATTGTTCATAGAGGATGACATGTGGGACCGACCTGCCAACAAGCGTCCTCATCGTTTCAAAGGGGGCAGGAGATCAAAAGAAAAAGGCAAATAGCCGTAAATTAGGGGTAAAAAATAACTCCAAGAAAGGAAACTTTTATTGTTCGTAGAGGATGACATGCGGGACCCATGAGCCAGCAGCTTACTTAACGTTTCAAAGGCGGCATGAGATCGAAAGAAAAAGGCAAGTGACAAAATATCAGGAGCCCAAGATAATCCAAGAAAAGAAACTTTATTTACATAGAGGATGACATGCGGGTCCCATTTTGTAGCAGCGGTCCCAACGTTTCAAATGCGGCTTGAGATCAAAAGAAAAAGAAAGTAGCCGTAAATTAGGGGTCAAAAAATCCAAGAAAATAAAGTTGATGGACATAGAGGATGACATGCGGGTCCCATGAGCTAGCAGCTTACTCAACGTTTCCAAGGCGGCAGGATCAAAAGAAAAAGGAAATAGCCAAAAATCAGTAGGGTGAAAAACCCAAGAAAATGAACTTTTATAGTACATAGAGGATGACATGCGGGTCCCATGAGCCAGCAGGTTCCTCAACGTTTCAAACGTGGCATGAGATCGAAAGAAAAAGGCAAGTGACCAAATATCAGGAGCCAAAGATAATCCAAGAAAAGAAACTTTATTGTACGTAGAGGATGACATGCGGGTCCCATTTAGCAGCAGCGGTCTCAACGTTTGAGAGGCTGCACGGGATCGAAAGAAAAAGGCAAGTGACCAAATATCAGGAGCCAAAAATAATCCAAGAAAAGAAATTTTATTGTACGTAGAGGATGACATGCGGGTCCCATTTTGCAGCAGCGGTCTCAACGTTTCCAAGGCGGCACAGAACCAAAAGAAAAATGAAGTAGCCGTAAATCAGGGGTGAAAAAATCCAAGAAGAAAGATTTCAATTGGGCCGCATCCGACATCCGGGCCTTCGAACTATCCTTCTGGGCCTTTTGACTCGTACAATTTCAGCCCACTCCAAAACAGGAAAGTTCCGAATTTTCTAAAAAAACAGGAAAGTCCTATGCTTCGCAAAGACAAAAAAACAAGGAGATTCAACATATAAGTTTGTTTATGTAAAAATAAAGATTTAATTATCCGTTTGAAATAGCTCAGAGCGCAATACATTGTTTATTGTCTGCAAAATAATCAAGATATCATATGTTTCTTGTACGGGGAGGCTGACATCGGGGACCCATGAGCCAACAGCGTCGTCAACATTTTAAAGGCGGCAGGGGATGGAAAGAAAAAATAAACCATAAATCTGTTGGTAAAAAATCCAAGAAAAGAAACATTTTCGTTCTGAGAGGATGACATGCGGGACCCATGAGGCAAAGAAAGATCCTCGGCGTTTATTGTTCATAGAGGTTGACATTTGGGACCCGTGAGCCGGCAGCGTCCTCAACGTTTTAAAGGCTGCACGTGATCGAAAGAAAAATAAGCCAAAAATCATTTGGTCAACAAAATCCAAGAAAATAAACATTTACCGTTCGAGAGGATGACATGCGGGACCCATGAGGCAGTAAGATCCTCAACGATTCCAAGGCGGCAGGGGAAATATCCAGAAATTAATTAGGGGTTCAAAATAAATCCATCAAAGGAAACTTTTATTGTTCATAGAGGATGACATGTGGGACCGACCTGCCAACAGCGTCCTCATCGTTTCAGAGGGGGCAGGAGATCAAAAGAAAAAGGCAAATAGCCAGAAATTAGGGGTAAAAAATAACTCCAAGAAAGGAAACTTTTATTGTTCGTAGAGGATGACATGCGGGACCCATGAGCCAGCAGCTTACTCAACGTTTCAAAGGCGGCATGAGATCGAAAGAAAAAGGCAAGTGACAAAATATCAGGAGCCAAAGATAATCCAAGAAAAGAAACTTTATTGTACGTAGAGGATGACATGCGGGTCCCATTTAGCAGCAGCGGTCTCAACGTTTCAAATGCGGCTTGAGAACAAAAGAAAAAGAAAGTTGATTGTACATAGAGAATGACATGCGGGTCCCATGAGTCAGCAGCTTACCCAACATTTCCAAGGCGGCAGGGGATCAAAAGAAAAAGGAAATAGCCAAAAATCAGAGGGTGAAAAAAAAATAAAGAAAATAAACTTTTATAGCACATAGAGGATGACATGCGGGTCCCATGAGCCAGCAGGTTCCTCAACGTTTCAAACGTGGCATGAGATCAAAAGAAAAAGGCAAGTGACCAAATATGAGGAGCCAAAAATAATTCAAGAAAAGAAAGTTTTATAGTACATAGAGGATGACATGCGGGTCCCATTTAGCAGCAGCGGTATCACCGTTTGAGAGGCGGCAGGGGTTCAAAAGAAAAAAGAAATTGCCAAAACTCAGAGGGTGAAAAAAACCAAGAAAATGAACTTTTATAGTACATAGAGGATGACATGCGGGTCCCATGAGCCTGCAGGTTCCTCAACGTTTCAAACGTGGCATGAGATCGAAAGAAAAAGGCAAGTGAAAAAAATATGAGGAGCCAAAAATAATTCAAGAAAAGAAACTTTTATAGCACATAGAGGATGACATGCGGGTCCCATGAGCCTGCAGGTTCCTCAACGTTTCAAACGTGGCATGAGATCGAAAGAAAAAGGCAAGTGCCCAAATATGAGGTGCCAAAAAAAACTCCAAGAAAAGAAAGTTGATTGCTCATAGAGGATGACATGCGGGTCCCATTTAGCTGCAGCGGTCTCACTGTTTGAGAGGCGGCAGGGGATCGAAAGAAAAAGGCAAGTGACCAAATATCATGAGCCAAAAATAATTCAAGAAAAGAAAGTTTTATAGTCCATAGAGGATGACATGCGGGTCCCATTTAGCAGCAGCGGTATCACTGTTTGAGAGGCGGCAGGGGATCGAAAGAAAAAGGCAAGTGAACGAATATGAGGTGCCAAAAATAATCCAAGATAAGAAAGTTTTATAGTACATAGAGGATGACATGCGGGTCCCATTTAGCAGCAGCGGTATCACCGTTTGAGAGGCGGCAGGGGATCGAAAGAAAAAGGCAAGTGCCCAAATATGAGGTGCCAAAAAAAATCCAACAAAGGAAACTTTTATAGCACATAGAGGATGACATGCGGGTCCCATGAGCCAGCAGGTTCCTCAACGTTTCAAACGTGGCATGAGATCGAAAGAAAAAGGCAAGTGAAAAAATATGAGGAGCCAAAAATAATTCAAGAAAAGAAACTTTTATAGCACATAGAGGATGACATGCGGGTCCCATGAGCCAACAGGTTCCTCAACGTTTCAAACGTGGCATGAGATCGAAAGAAAAAGGCAAGTGACCAAATATGAGGAGCCAAAAATAATTCAAGAAAAGAAAGTTTTATAGTACATAGAGGATGACATGCGGGTCCCATTTAGCAGCAGCGGTATCACCGTTTGAGAGGCGGCAGGGGTTCAAAAGAAAAAAGAAATTGCCAAAAATCAGAGGGTGAAAAAAACCAAGAAAATGAACTTTTATAGCACATAGAGGATGACATGCGGGTCCCATGAGCCTGCAGGTTCCTCAACGTTTCAAACGTGGCATGAGATCGAAAGAAAAAGGCAAGTGCCCAAATATGAGGTGCCAAAAAAAACTCCAAGAAAAGAAAGTTGATTGCTCATAGAGGATGACATGCGGGTCCCATTTAGCTGCAGCGGTCTCACTGTTTGAGAGGCGGCAGGGGATCGAAAGAAAAAGGCAAGTGAACGAATATGAGGTGCCAAAAATAATCCAAGAAAAGAAAGTTTTATAGTACATAGAGGATGACATGCGGGTCCCATTTAGCAGCAGCGGTATCACCGTTTGAGAGGCGGCAGGGGATCGAAAGAAAAAGGCAAGTGCCCAAATATGAGGTGCCAAAAAAAATCCAAGAAAAGAAAGTTTTATAGTACATAGAGGATGACATGCGGGTCCCATTTAGCAGCAGCGGTATCACCGTTTGAGAGGCGGCAGGGGATCGAAATAAAAAGGCAAGTGACCAAATATGAGGTGTGATGTCTACGTTCCCCCTCCTTTCCTGTAGACAGTGTTGGGCCTCCAAGAGCAGAGGTTTGTAGAACAGCAGCAAGGTTTGCCTTAAGTGGATCACCCAAGGTTTATCGAACTCAGGGAGGAAGAGGTCAAAGATATCCCTCTCATGCAACCCTGCAACCACAAAGCAAGAAGTCTCTTGTGTCCCCAACACACCTAATAGGTGCACTAGTTCGGCGAAGAGATAGTGAAATACAGGTGGTATGAATAAGTATGAGCAAGAGTAACGGTGCCGAGAAAATAGCTTGCGGGCGTGTAGTTGATGGTGGTGGTATTGCAGCAGTAGTAACGCAAAGAAACAAGAAACAAGCAGCGATAGCAGTATTTAGGAACAAGGCCTAGGGATTACACTTTCACTAGTGGACACTCTCAACATTGATCACATAACAGAATAGATAAATGCATACTCTACACTTTTGTTGGATGATGAACGCATTGCGTAGGATTACACGAACCCTCAATGCCGGAGTTAACAAGCTCCACAATTTGTTCATATTTAAGTAACCTTATAGTGTAAGATAGATCAACACAACCAAATAGATCACATCAATACCATCATAGTAATAGTTAACTTCACAATCCATAAGAGATCACGATCATAAACTAAGCCAAGAACTACATGATGCACACCCTGTCCACTTTACACCATGCAGGAGGAATAGAATACTTTAATAACATCACTAGAGTAGCACATAGATGAATTGTGATACAAAAATCATATGAATCTCAATCATGTAAAGCAGCTCATGAGATCATTGTATTGAAGTACATGGAGAGAGATTAACCACATAGCTACCGGTACAGCCCCGAGCCTCGATGGAGAACTACTCCCTCCTCATGGGAGACAGCAGCGTTGATGAAGATGGCGGTGGAGATGGCAGCGGTGTCGATGGAGAAGCCTTCCGGGGGCACTTCCCCGCTCCGGCAGGGTGCCGGAACAGAGATTCCTGTCCCCCAGATCTTGGCCTCGCGATGGCGGCGGCTCTGGAAGGTTTCTGTGGGTTTCGTCCAACGTATCAGGGTTTTCGCGACGGAGGCTTTAAATAGGCGGAAAGGCAGCGCCAGAGGGCTGAAGGGGTGCCCACACCATATGGCGGCGCGGCCAGGGCCTGGGCCGCGCCGGCCTATGGTCTGGGGGCCCAGTGCCCCCCCCTCTGGTCCTTCTCGTGTGTTCTGGATGCTTCCGGTGAAAATAGGAACCTGGGCGTTGATTTCGTCCGATTCCGAGAATATTTCGTTACTAGGATTTCTGAAACCAAAAACAGCAGAAAATAGGAACTGGCACTTCGGCATCTTGTTAATAGGTTAGTTCCAGAAAATGCACGAGTATGACATAAAGTGTGCATAAAACATGTAGATAACATCAATAATGTGGCATGGAACATATGAAATTATCGATACGTCGGAGACGTATCAGCATCCCCAAGCTTAGTTCTGCTCGTCCCGAGCAGGTAAAACGATAACACAGATAATTTCTGGAGTGACATGCCATCATAACCTTGATCATACTATTTGTAAAGCATATGTAGTGAATGCAGCGATCAAAACAATGTATATGACATGAGTAAACAAGTGAATCATATAGCAAAGACTTTTCATGAATAGCACTTCAAGACAAGCATCAATAAGTCTTGCATAAGAGTTAACTCATAAAGCAATAATTCAAAGTAAAGGTATTGAAGCAACACAAAAGAAGATTAAGTTTCAGCTGTTGCTTTCAACTTATAACATGTATATCTCATGGATAATTGTCAACATAGAGTAATATAATAAGTGCAATATGCAAGTATGTAGGAATCAATGCACAGTTCACACAAGTGTTTGCTTCTTATGGTGGAGAGAAATAGGTGAACTGACTCAACAATGAAAGTAAAAGAATGGTCCTCATAGAGGAAAAGCATTGATTGCTATATTTGTGCTAGAGCTTTGATTTTGAAAACATGAAACAATTTTGTCAACGGTAGTAATAAAGCATATGTATCATGTAAATTATATCTTACAAGTTGCAAGCCTCATGCATAGTATACTAATAGTGCCCGCACCTTGTCCTAATTAGCTTGGACTACCGGGATCATCGCAATGCACATGTTTTAACCAAGTGTCACAAAGGGGTACCTCTATGCCGCCTGTACAAAGGTCTAAGGAGAAAAGCTCGCATTGGATTTCTCGCTATTGATTATTCTCAACTTAGACATCCATACCGGGACAACATAGACAACAGATAATGGACTCCTCTTTTATGCATAAGCATGTAACAACAATTAATAATTTTCTCATTTGAGATTGAGGATATATGTCCAAAACTGAAACTTCCACCATGGATCATGGCTTTAGTTAGCGGCCCAATGTTCTTCTCTAACAATATGCATGCTTAACCATAAGGTGGTAGATCGCTCTTACTTCAGACAAGACGAACATGCATAGCAACTCACATGAAATTCAACAAAGAGTAGTTGATGGCGTCCCCAGTGAACATGGTTATCGCACAACAAGCAACTTAATAAGAGATAAAGTGCATAAGTACATATTCAATACCACAATAGTTTTTAAGCTATTTGTCCCATGAGCTATATATTGCAAAGGTGAATGATGGAATTTTAAAGGTAGCACTCAAGCAATTTACTTTGGAATGGCAGAAAATACCATGTAGTAGGTAGGTATGGTGGACACAAATGGCATAGTGGTTGGCTCAAGTATTTTGGATGCATGAGAAGTATTCCCTCTCGATACAAGGTTTAGGCTAGCAAGGCTTATTCGAAACAAACACAAGGATGAACCGGTGCAGCAAAACTCACATAAAAGACATATTGAAAACATTATAAGACTCTACACCGTCTTCCTTGTTGTTCAAACTCAATACTAGAAATTATCTAGACCTTAGAGAAACCAAATATGCAAACCAAATTTTAGCATGCTCTATGTATTTCTTCATTAATGGGTGCAAAGCATATGATGCAAGAGCTTAATCATGAGCACAACAATTGCCAAGTATCACATTACCCAAGACATTTATAGCAATTACTACATGTATCATTTTCCAAATCCAACCATATAACAATTTAACGAAGAAGAAACTTCGCCATGAATACTATGAGTAGAAACTAAGGACATACTTGTCCATATGCTACAGCGGAGCGTGTCTCTCTCCCATAAAGTGAATGCTAGGATCCATTTTATTCAAACAAAACAAAAACAAAAACAAACTGACGCTCCAAGCAAAGCACATAAGATGTGATGGAATAAAAATATAGTTTCAGGGGAGGAACCTGATAATGTTGTCGATGAAGAAGGGGATGCCTTGGGCATCCCCAAGCTTAGACGCTTGAGTCTTCTTAATATATGCAGGGGTGAACCACCGGGGCATCCCCAAGCTTAGAGCTTTCACTCTCCTTGATCATGTTATATCATCTCCCTCTCTTGACCCTTGAAAACTTCCTTCACACCAAACTCGAAACAAACTCATTAGAGGGTTAGTGCATAATAGAAAATTCACGTGTTCAGAGGTGACACAATCATTCTTAACACTTCTGGACATTGCTCAAAGCTACTGGAAGGTAATGGAACAAAGAAATCCACCCAACACAGCGAAAGAAGCAATGCGAAATAAAAGGCAGAATCTGTCAAAACAGAACAGTCCGTAAAGACGAATTTTAAAATGGCACCAGACTTGCTCAAATGAAAATGCCCAAATTGAATGAAAGTTGCGTACATATCTGAGGATCACTCACGTAAATTGGAATAATTTTCTGAGTTACCTACAGAGAATTAGGCCCAGATTCGTGACAGCAAGAAAACAGTTTCTGCGCAGTAATCCAAATCTAGTATTGACTTTACTATCAAAGACTTTACTTGGCACAACAAAACACAAAACTAAGATAAGGAGAGGTTGCTACAGTAGTAAACAACTTCCAAGACACAAATATAAAACAAAGTACTGTAGCAAAATAACACATGGGTTATCTCCCAAGAAGTTCTTTCTTTATAGCCATTAAGATGGGCTCAGCAGTTTTAATGATGCATTCGCAAGAAATAGTAGTTGAAGCGAAAGAGAGCATCCAGAGGAAAATTCAAAACACATTTAAGTCTAACATGCTTCCTATGCATAGGAATCTTGTAAATAAACAAGTTCATGAAAAACAAAGTAACAAGCATAGGAAGATAAAACAAGTATAGCTTCAAAAATTTCAGCACATAGAGAGGTGTTTTAGTAACATGAAAATTTCTACAACCATATTTTCCTCTCTCATAATAACTTTCAGTAATGTCATGAGCAAACTCAACAATATAACTATCACATAAAGCATTCTTATCATGAGTCTCATGCATAAAATTATTACTACTCCCAACATAAGCATAGTTATTCTTATTAATTGTAGTAGGAGCAAATTCAACAAAGTAGCTATCATTATTATTCTCATCAAGTGTAGGAGGCATAGTATTATCATCATAAAAATTACTCTCCATAGTAGGCGGCACTAAAAGACCAATATCATTATAATCATCATATATGGGAGGCAAAGTATCATCAAAGAAAATTTTCTCCTCAATGCTTGGGGGACTAAAAAGATCATGAAAACCAGCTTCCCCAAGCTTAGAACTTTCTATATCATTATCAACAATGGTGTTCAAAGCGTTCATACTAATATTACTACCAGCATGCAAATAAGATTCCATAGGTTTTTTAATTTTCGCATCAAACAATCCATGTTTTAAATCAGGAAATAGAATAAGAAGATCATTCTTGTCCATTATGCCAAACTAGTGTAAACAAGAAACAAAAAGTTGCAATTGCAGGATCTAAAGGAAATAGCTTCGAGTACTTACAACGCCGGAGAATAGCTTAGTAGCCGAGATCCGGAGTGTGAGTACCTTTTACCTTTCCTCCCCGGCAACGGCGCCAGAAAATAGCTTGATGTCTACGTTCCCCCTCCTTTCCTCAGACATGCTGTTGGGCCTCCAAGAGCAGAGGTTTGTAGAACAGCAGCAAGTTTTCCCTTAAGTGGATCACCCAAGGTTTATCGAACTCAGGGAGGAAGAGGTCAAAGATATCCCTCTCATGCAACCCTGCAACGACAAAGCAAGAAGTCTCTTGTGTCCCCAACACACCTAATAGGTGCACTAGTTCGGCGAAGAGATAGTGAAATACAGGTGGTATGAATAAGTATGAGCAGTAGCAACGGTGCCAGAAAATAGCTTGCGGGCGTGTAGTTGATGGTGGTGGTATTGCAGCAGTAGTAACGCAGTAAAACAGTAAACAAGCAGCGATAGCAGTATTTAGGAACAAGGCCTAGGGATTACACTTTCACTAGTGGACACTCTCAACATTGATCACATAACAGAATAGATAAATGCATACTCTACACTTTTGTTGGATGATGAACGCATTGCGTAGGATTACACGAACCCTCAATGCCGGAGTTAACAAGCTCCACAATTTGTTCATATTTAAGTAACCTTATAGTGTAAGATAGATCAACACAACCAAATAGATCACATCAATACCATCATAGTAATAGTTAACTTCACAATCCATAAGAGATCACGATCATAAACTAAGCCAAGAACTACATGATGCACACCCTGTCCACTTTACACCATGCAGGAGGAATAGAATACTTTAATAACATCACTAGAGTAGCACATAGATGAATTGTGATACAAAACTCATATGAATCTCAATCATGTAAAGCAGCTCATGAGATCATTGTATTGAAGTACATGGAGAGAGATTAACCACATAGCTACCGGTACAGCCCCGAGCCTCGATGGAGAACTACTCCCTCCTCATGGGAGACAGCAGCGTTGATGAAGATGGCGGTGGAGATGGCAGCGGTGTCGATGGAGAAGCCTTCCGGGGGCACTTCCCCGCTCCGACAGGGTGCCGGAACAGAGATTCCTGTCCCCCAGATCTTGGCCTCGTGATGGCGGCGGCTCGGAAGGTTTCTGTGGGTTTCGTCCAACGTATCAGGGTTTTCGCGACGGAGGCTTTAAATAGGCGGAAAGGCGGCGCCAGAGGGCTGAAGGGGTGCCCACACCATATGGCGGCGCGGCCAGGGCCTGGGCCGCGCCGGCCTATGGTCTGGGGGCCCAGTGCCCCCCCCTCTGGTCCTTCTCGTGTGTTCTGGATGCTTCCGGTGAAAATAGGAACCTGGGCGTTGATTTCGTCCGATTCCGAGAATATTTCGTTACTAGGATTTCTGAAACCAAAAACAGCAGAAAACAGGAACTGGCACTTCGGCATCTTGTTAATAGGTTAGTTCTAGAAAATGCACGAATATGACATAAAGTGTGCATAAAACATGTAGATAACATCAATAATGTGGCATGGAACATAAGAAATTATCGATACGTCGGAGACGTATCAAGGTGCCAAAAAAAATCCAAGAAAAGAAAGTTTTATAGTACATAGAGGATGACATGCGGGTCCCATTTAGCAGCAGCGGTATCACCGTTTGAGAGGCGGCAGGGGATCGAAAAAAAAAGGCAAGTGACCAAATATGAGGTGCCAAAAAAAACTCCAAGAAAAGAAAGTTGATTGCACATAGAGGATGACATGCGGGTCCCATTTAGCAGCAGCGGTCTCAACGTTTCCAAGGCGGCAAGGGATCAAAAGAAAAAGGAAGTAGCCAGAAATCAGGGGGTCAAAAAAATCCAAGAATAGAAAGAATTTTGGTTCATAGAGGATGACATGCGGGACCCATGATCCTGCATCGTAAACGGCTCGATCGGAGAACGTTGAACGAGATGGCGCGATCGAGAAAAAAAACAATGCCAGAGAGGCTACCATCTGGGCCCTACATCCCTCGGCGGTGCGGATTTGCGTTGACTCGGCCGGCGAACCCGAGATTTCGAGATGCACCACGTCCCGGGCCACCATACGCGACGTTTTGGCCGCTTTCGTCGGGCTAGGTGGCCTCAAAAATGAGAAAAAAAAAGTTTTGACATGCACCACGGAGGGACCCAAAATCGTCGGCCATGGTACACCAGCAACCACGGCGCGACTTCAACTTCGTTGGCCATGGCAACTTTTCTTGTAGTGAAGTGAGCCATCATAAAACGAGCAGCTGACCCACCAATGCCTCCACTAAGAAACTATTAACAGACATATCCATAACCATGTGTCATGAACCCCCAACAGATAACCCGATAAGGTAGCAATAACGGTAACAAGATATAAACGACACTATCATGCACTATGACTCGCAAGGCAGACACGATAACCAAACAATAGCTGTAGGAGGGATGTGTTGGAAATATAGGCTGCTTGAGGTAACATGTGGATAGGACACGTGACAAGAACACGACTCAAGGATAGCATGAGAGAGAAGGTAAAATAAAAATAGGTGAGCGACTCCTGCAGAGACAGGAGTTTAGGAAATGCTTGCCTGTTAAGATTGCCGAGGATCAGCCGAAGAACTCGTCGTATCCCACCGCACCACTTCGTGATCCTATCCGGGAAGAAGCAGACGTTGGAACACACACAACGTATGCAATTCTTACTACTATGGATAAAGAACCGGCATGAGTAGGATGCAAACATGCATGACACGGCAGATATGATGCGATGCAACTTATCCATTTAAGCGGAGTCAGAACCCCAAACAAACAATTAGGGTTGAAGTTTCATTTTCTACCGACAAAGTTAAGTGTTGATTAGCATAGCAAGACATGGCAGGGGTGAGATACTTCAAGGTTAAACGGAGTGGGAAAACCAAGTCGGTGTCCCGAAATACTCTAGGGTTCATTAGGGTGAAACATACACGACTATCAACGTTCGATATGATGCGAGAGGCAAACAAGTATATGGATGTCATATTCATGTTCAATGCATTTTTCTGATCAAAATTCATATACAAGACTTCTTATTTTGAATTACCATTTAAAAGTTATTAACAAAACATTTTTTAGCAATTTAAATTATGGAAAAGCATTTTTATTAAATTAGAAAAGGTTCAGTTTTAAAACAGTACGGGGGGAGGACCCAGGGTTTGCTTCCCAAACATACAGGGGGTTTTCGTTAAAATATACGGGGTCAAGGATGGTGGGTTGATGCTGAAGATGATATAGAGGCCAAACTGTAAAAATGCCAGATTGGATCTGGTGAGACCGATTCTCACCGAGGGGCTGTATAATCGAAGTCGCAGATAGGTGGGGCCCGCGGGAGCTGACGTGGCGCCAGCGTGGCGGAGCTTGTGTGCACGCACCGTAGGTGTTCGACGCGGTGATCGTGGCGGGGAAACACCGGGTTGAGGACGGTCTCATCAGGGAAGGCCACGCGAGATCTAGAGGAGGCACTCACGCGACGCGCCTCATCGCGGTTTGCGTGAAGTAGGCGGCGCAGGGTCTGGGAACCACCGGGGGCGGCGTCGGCGATGGACAACTGCGAGGGGGAGACGGTGGCCAACGCCGGTGAGACAGAAATAGGGGAGAGGGCGGTCGTGGAGAGGCTCTGCGGGATGGTTAACTCACCAGGAAGGTTGTGGAGTGCTCAGTAGATACGGGGAAGTAGAGGTGGCGCCGACATCGTCGATGAACGGCGGCAAACGGAGAAGAGGAACGGGGTCGAAGGCGACGTCCTAAGGCGTCCTGACTTGATTCCTCGTGCCAGAAGATTCGCGGTGGCGATGCGCATGTGGAGGTGGCCTCAAAACACAAGGGGGCGGCCGGAGGTGGTGGGGCGCCAGAGAATTTCGGGCGGAGGCGCACAGTGGTTTTTCTCCTCCGTTTGGCTTGCACAGAAATATGAAAACGGGGAGGAGGAGGAAGACTTAGGCGAGGGGAAAGAGAGGTGCGGTCCAGGAGAAAAAGGTAGGGAGGGGGAGGCTCACATGGGATGTGTGAGGAGCAGGTGGCCGTGGCGTCGGTGGAGCTCACACCTCCCGCGTGGGGGGGGGGGAGGACGACAGAACGAAGCTCTTCTCGCAAGAGGTACGCGGGTTGAGAATGGAAAATTGAGAGATGAGCTGGAGGTGGGTCGAGGGGGAGGAAGGGAAGGAGGCCAGGGAGTGGGGAGCTGGGCTGACGGGTTAGATAGGGTCCAGGGAGGGAAAGGGAAGGTGACATAGGCATGCCAGATGGGCCTGTCGGATAAAGTACCCGAGGGCGTTTGGAGGTCCACGACCCGACGATTCTCAAGGCCCAGAAGCCTGGCGAACATCAATATGAAATATGGATTTGTATTAGGAATCATGAGTCATGTAATTATACGGGAAAGACTCGGATAGTCTCCCAGAGTTTGTAACTTATACGACAAGAGAACCCTCGGTTTTCCCTCCTATATAAAGGGGAGCCGAGGGAAGGAGAAACGATCGAATCCATTGTCAACACACACCCTAGTTTTCATAGTCGAGTACCTTTTTCGGCTGAACCTTCGAGATCTACTTGCCCTCTACTTTCCGCGAAACCCTAAGTCTATAATCTATAGGCATTGACAAGTTAATCCCTTGTTAGAAGGGAAACGGGCCAGAATAGAAAAGGAGGCCCAGGGAAGGTTTAGGGTTTTGGTTTTTCTTTCTTTTTAAAACCTTTTCTCTTTCAAAAACTGTTTGGTAAAAGATTTGATAACAAATCAAATAAATTTTGAATTTGAAATAGAGAGAGGAAATAGACAAAATAAAATAGTTAGGTTTATAAAATAATTTTATTTATTTTTGTTTTAGGGTATATCAGAAGGAAAAGAGAGAGAAGGTTTATTAAAACCATATGAGAGAGAAAAATAAAGAGTTATGGTTTAATAAAATATTTTTATTTTGTTAAAAACATGGATGATATGATGCATGATGCCATGGTGATGCACAAAAGAAAAGAACAGACAAAACTAATAGGGGTACTACCCTGGGCCGTTACAGAGAGGTCAAGGGGGTGGCCGAGGCGGCCAGACCACCCCTAGGCGCAGCCAAGCCTTGCCCGCACCTAGGCCAGGTGTGGGCCCCTCGTGGCCCTTCTCCGTCTCATCTTCTGGCTCCATGAGTCTTCGGGTGAAATAGGAACTTTGAGATATTTTCCGGGAATTTTCCTGAAAGTTGGATTTCTGCACAAAAATGAGACACCAGGGCAATTCTGCTGAAAACAGCGTTAGTCCATGTTAGTTGTATTCAAAACACACAAATTAGAGGGCAAACAACAGCAAAAGTGTTCGGGAAAGTAGATATGTTTTGGACGTATAAACCATCACCACCTTTGCTGGAGAAACTACTATATCTGGATTTTTAAGGTTAGCGCCCTTCACCGAGGGTATCCTCAGATGCTTAAGAAAAATTCCGGGTGGAATTGGCTTCCGGTCGAATCCGAGCTTGGATAGATATCTGCTGTTGTGTTGTCGTCTCTACTGACGTACTTCACTTCATATCTGAGGAAGCACTTGGCAATCTCGTCAACTCCGTCTCTGTAGGCCGCCATGATGGAATTCCTGGAGTTCCAGGTTCCGACTACTTGTTGTGCACCAGGTTAGAGTTTTCGGAGCATATGATGTGCTTGATTCCGATCTCCTTCACGATGCGCAGTCCATGTAGTAGAGCCTCGTATTCCGCTATATTGTTAGTGTCCTCGAACTGGATCCACATAACGTATTTCAGCTCCTCTACGGTTGGTGACTTTAGGGTAACTCCTGCCCCGAGCCTTGACGATGTTTGGATCCGTCAAAATGCATGATCCAAGGTTCTAGTTCCGGCAAGGGTGTGCCCTCTGGGGCTTCAGTCAAGCCGACAAATAAATCCGCCAAAACCTATGACTTGATTGCATCCCTGGCCTTGTAGTTGATGTCGAAGGCGGGGAGTTCTATTCCCCACTTCACGACTGTCATTGGATGCTCTGGGAAGTAGTGCCTTAGCTTCCTAGGAATACTCCATATGACAGCTTTTGAAAGTGAGGGTAGCGTTGCTTGGATTCTGTAAGGACCTCACTGATGTAGTAGACCGGTCGTTTGACTCTATACTCGCAGCCTTCTTTTCTTTCGCTCCACGATGATTATGTTGACGATCCTGTAGGAAACTTCCAGATAGAGGAACATTGGCTCCGACTATGTTGGTGCCGTCAAGATGGATGCATAGGAGAGTATTCTCTTCAACTCATGTAGTTCTGTATCAGCTGCATCATCGCAGACAAATTTTTCTGCGTCATCCCTTTACACCAGGATAAACTATAGGATTTTTTTCAACTAATGTTGAAGGAGTTCCATATTCTCCTAAGGTTTAGCTAGGTCCATGATACGTCTCAAACGTATCTATAATTTCTTATGTTCCATGCTTGTTTTATGATAATACCTACATGTTTTGTTCACACTTTATATCGTTTTGATGCATTTTCTAGAACTAACCTATTAACGAGATGCCGAAGTGCCAGTTCCTGTTTTCTGTTGTTTTTGGTTTCAGAAATCTTACACAGGAAATATTCTCGGAATTGGACGAAATCAACGCCCAGAATCTTATTTTTCCATGAAGCTTCCAGAACACGGAAGAGGGGCCAGAGGGGAGCCAGGGGGCCCCACCCCACATGGCGGCGCGGCCAAGGGGGGGGCGCCCCTATGGTGTGGCTCCACCAGAACCCTTCCGACTCCGACTCTTCGCCTATTTAAGCCCTGGTGACCTAAAACCTCGAGACGAATAAGCCACGATACGAGAAAAGTTCCAGAGCCGCCGCCATCGCGAAGCCAAGAATCGGGGGACAGAAGTCTCTGTTCCGGCACGCCGCCGGGACGGGGAATTGCCCCCGGAAGGCATCTCCATCAACACAACCGCCATCTTCATCGCCGCTGCTGCTTCCCATGATGAGGAGGGAGTATTTCTCCCCCGAGGCTGAGGGCTGTACCGGTAGCTATGTGGTTAATCTCTCTCCCATGTACTTCAATAAAATGACCTCATGAGCTGCCTTACATGATTGAGATCCATATGATGAGCTTTGTAATCTAGATGTCGTTATGCTATTCAAGTGGATTTTACTTATGTGATCTCCGGAGACTCCTTGTCCCACGTGTGTAAAGGTGACAGTGTGTGCACTGTGTGGGTCTCTTAGGCTATATTTCACAGAATACTTGTTCACTGGGTTATGATTTGAGTTGGATGTCTCTATGAAATTGTGGTGTGTTAGTACCTCCTATGAATGCTCACAGTGACAGCGTGGGGTGTTTATTAGTACTTGGGAATACATCTTTAAGGTTTGCCTACATGATGAATTAGTGTTCGTTATCTTGCCAGAGAGTAATTCAGAATAGCATAGTGAAGTGCTTATATTTATATTCAATTATGATTGCAATGTTGAGAGTGTCCACTAGTGAAAGTATGATCCCTAGGCCTTGTTTCTAAGCATTGAAACACCATTTCCAACAAGTTCTGCTACATGTTTGCTTGCTGCCATATTTATTTCAGATTGCTATTACCACTCATATTCATCCATATTACTTGTATTTCACTATCTCTTCGCCGAACTAGTGCACCTATACATCTGACAAGTGTATTGGGTGTGTTGGGGACACAAGAGACTTCTTGTATCGTGATTGCAGGATTGCTTGAGAGGGATATCTTTGAACTCTTCCTCCCTGAGTTCGATAAACCTTGGGTGATTCACTTAAGGGAAACTTGCTGCTGTTCTACAAACCTCTGCTCTTGGAGGCCCAACACTGTCTACAGGAATAGAAGCGCGTGTAGACATCAAGCTATTTTCTGGCGCCGTTGCCGGGGAGGTAAGGTAAAAGGTATTCACATCCTCCGACTACTAAGCTATTTCCTAGCTCTGTTGCCGGTGTGTGAGTGCTCGAAGCTATTTCCTTTAGATCCTGCAATTGCATCTTTTAGTTTCTTGTTTTTCACTAGTTAGACATAATGGAAAATAACAGTGAGCTTTTTAATCTATTTCCTGAGTTAAGACATGGATTGTTTGATGCGAAAATTAAAAAACCTATGGAACCTTATTTGCATGCTAGTAGCAATGTTATTAGTATGAACGCTTCGAACACCATTGTTGCTAATGCTATGGAAAATTCTAAGCTTGGGGAAGCTGGTTTTGATGAGCATGATATTTTTAGTCCCCCAAGCATGGAGGAGAAAATTTACTTTGATGATACTTTACCTCCTATATATGATGATTACAATGATGACTATAATATTTTCAGTCCACCTACTATTGAGGAGAAAATTAATTATGAATACAATATGCCTCCTATATATGATGATTATGGTGATGAGAATAATAATGATAGCTATTTTGTCGAATTTGCTCCCACTACAATTAATAAAAATGACTATGCTTATGTTGGGAGTAGTAATTATTTTATGCATGAGACTCATTATAAGAATGCTTTATGTGATAGTTATATTGTTGAGTTTGCTCATGATACTACTGAATGTTATTATGAGAGAGGGAAACATGGTTATATGCATCTTAATAATATTAAGTTTCCCCTCTTTATGTTGAGAATCTTGAAGTTACTCGTGTTTTATCTTCCTATGCTTGTCACTTTGCTCTTCATGAATTTGTTTATTTACAAGATTCCTTTTCATAGGAAGTGGGTTAGGCTTAAATTTGTTCCATACTTGCTTTTTGATGCTCTCTTTTGCTTCAACTCTTATTTCTTGCGAGTGCATCATCAAAATTGCTGAGCCCATCTTAATGGCTATAAAGAAAGCACTTCTTGGGAGATAACCCATGTGTTTATTTTACTACAACAACTTTTGTTTTATATTTGAGTCTTGAAAGTTGTTACTACTGTAGCAACCTCTCCTTATCTTTATTTTATTGCATTGTTGTGCCAAGTAAAGTCTTTGATAGTAGGGTTGATACTAGATTTGGATTACTAGGCAGAAACAGATTTCTTGCTGTCACGAATTTGGGCAGGGTTCTCTGTAGGTAACTCAGAAAAATCTTCCAATTTATGTGCTTGATCCTCAGATATGTACGCAATTTTCATTCAATTTGAGCTTTTCCATCTGAGCAAGTTAAGTGCCCCAGAAAAATTCGTCTTTACGGACTGTTCTGTTTTGACAGATTCTGCCTTTTATTTCGCATTGCCTGTTTTGCTATGTTTGATGGATTTGTTTCTTCCATTAACTTTCAGTAGCTTTGTGCAATGTCCAGAAGTGTTAAGAATGATTGTGTCACCTCTGAATATGTGAATTTTTGATTATGCACTAACCCTCTAATGAGTTTGATTTGAGTTTGGTGTGGAGGAAGTTTTCAAGGGTCAAGAGAGGAGGATGATATAATATGATCAAGAAGAGTAAAAAGTCTAAGCTTGGGGATGCCCCCGTGGTTCATCCCTGCATATTTCAAGAAGACTCAAGCATCTAAGCTTGGGGATGCCCAAGGCATCCCCTTCTTCATCGACAACTTATCAGGTCACCTCTAGTGAAACTATATTTTTATTCCATCACATCTTATGTACTTTACTTGGAGCGTCTGTGTGTTTCTATTTTTGTTTTTGTTTGAATAAATTCATGCTTGTGTGGGAGAGAGACACGCTCCGCTTGTTCATATGAACACTAGTGTTCTTAGCTTTACTCTTAATGTTCATGGCGAATGTTGAAACTGCTTCGTTAATTGTTATATGGTTGGAAACAGAAAATGTTGCATGTGGTAGTGGTATAATGAAATACTTGCATAATCTTGTAGATCATTGAGCTTTGATAACTTGATTCTTTGCAAACGTTTTGAGGTATTTAGATGGTAAAGCTTGTTGTTTAAATAAGTTAAAATTAGTAGTGGATTGTTGTCTTTAAGCTTGTGCCGTACTACAAACTCTACTTAAATAGTTGAAGGTGTAGTTGGACTTCATAGCTTTCCATGTCTAAGAGTTCATCGTAATAACTAAGTTGTGCTGAAGGTCGAGGGAGCTAGCGGGGTACTTGTGCCACCGTGAACGGCCATCCTTGGAGTGAATTTTAATCATGCTCTTAATGATGAACCTGCTAGTTGTTTGTAATAAGCTTGTGAGTTCTTTTTGACTAATGTTAAGCTACGGTTTTTGGCACTTCCACCATCCAAATTTGCTAGCCTCTTTGGTACTGTGCATTGCCTTTTGCTCACATTGAGAATTGTGCATACTTCGCCAGTACATCCAAACCCGTGGGAGGACTTTCTCTTGTTCTCATACACATAAGCCCATACATCTTCCTCAAAACAGCCACCATACCTACCTACCACAACATTTCCATAGCTATTCCGAGATATATTGCCATGCAACTTCCATTTTACATTACATGACTTGTTGTCATTTATTATTTATATATTGCTTTGCATGATTCTATACAGCTGATGTGTGGTTTACCCATGTTACGCTAGATCATTGCACATCCCCGCTACAATCGGGCAGAGGCATACAGTTTTATACATCATGTTTTATTCATTATGAGTTATTTGTACCAAAAAGTGTGTTGTCATATTAGGATGTTGCCCCTAAAAGTGAAAAGAGCCATGGAGGCCATCAAAAAGAGAAAAAAGAAAAAAAAAGAGGAAAAGGAAAGGAAAAGAAAAAAAAAGAGAAAGAAAAAGAAAAAGGAAAAGAAAAAGGGGGCAACATTACTATCTTTTATCCACACTTGTGCTCATGTTTTAGCACCTGCAGTATTCATAGTCATCATTTGTACTCATGTTTAGCACATATACTCCATGTGAGAGAGTTTTCATGTTTTACTAGTATAACTATGTGGGGAATTTACACTATAGAACTTGGGTTGTATATTCCAATGATGAGCTTCGTCAAAAGTGCTCTAGGTCTTCGTGAGCAATCAAGTTGGATGCACCCCCACTAGTTCCATTGGAGAGCTTTCATACACATATAGCTCTATGTGCATCCATTGCATGGAATCACTACTCCTTGCATAGCTTCGATTATAAGACTTCCTCTTGTCTAATAATCACTTATAGCTTTGTGAGACTTTCTTTCATTGGCCTTCCAAACCCCCATTAACGTTCTTTTTGCCATAACATCCTGGTGCCAATACCAAATGCTTGCGCTCACCGGTTGAGTAGACTTCGAAACAGTTGATTCATGACGTTCATGTTTAATTTTACTTGACTGAATCCTTCTTTGTTGTGAAAATTTACTTGATGCTTGGAATGAAGGATAGAACTTCTTTGCTGGATACTTAAAGCATCTCTAATGAACTTTGTACGGTTTCATGTCTTTGAAGCAATAGTTCATGAAAACTTCTAGCTTGTTTAACTCTTGCATTATCATCTCTTATATCAATATAGACATTTGCTTTGAGTGATTTGATCTCAGTTCACATGCTTTACATCATTATTGGATCAAGATTATGTAAGTAGCATGTCACTTCAGAAATTATCTTTGTTATCATTTACCTACTCGAGGGCGAGTAGGAACTAAGCTTGGGGATGCTGATACGTCTCAAACGTATCTATAATTTCTTATGTTCCATGCTTGTTTTATGACAATACCTACATGTTTTGTTCACACTTTATATCGTTTTGATGCATTTTCCGGAACTAACCTATTAACGAGATGCCGAAGTGTCAGTTCCTGTTTTCTGATGTTTTTGGTTCCAGAAATCTTGCACAGGAAATATTCTCGGAATTGGACGAAATCAACGCCCAGAATCTTATTTTTCCACGAAGCTTCCAGAACACCGAAGAGGGGCCAGAGGGGAGCCAGGGGGGCCCACCCCACATGGCGGCGCGGCCAAGGGGGGGTGCGCCCCCCTATGGTGTGGCTCCACCAGAACCCTTACGACTCCAACTCTTCGCCTATTTAAGCCCTGGTGACCTAAAACCTCGAGACGAATAAGCCACGATACGAGAAAAGTTCCAGAGCCGCCGCCATCGCGAAGCCAAGATTCGGGGGACAGAAGTCTCTGTTCCGGCACGCCGCCGGGACGGGGAATTGCCCCCGGAAGGCATCTCCATCAACACCACCGCCATCTTCATCGCCGCTGCTGCTTCCCATGATGAGGAGGGAGTAGTTCTCCCCCGAGGCTGAGGGCTGTACCGGTAGCTATGTGGTTAATCTCTCTCCCATGCACTTCAATACAATGATCTCATGAGCTGCCTTACATGATTGAGATCCATATGATGAGCTTTGTAATCTAGATGTCGTTATGCTATTCAAGTGGATTTTACTTATGTGATCTCCGGAGACTCCTTGTCCCACGTGTGTAAAGGTGACAGTGTGTGCACCGTGTGGGTCTCTTAGGCTATATTTCACAGAATACTTGTTCACTGGGTTATGATTTGAGTTGGATGTCTCTATGAAATTGTGGTGTGTTAGTACCTGATACGTCCATTTTGCATCACTATTTTATATCATAATTTACTGTTATTCATTGATATATTTCGTATTTAGAGGTGATACTTATGTTATTTCATCTATTTTGCATGTTTTAAGATTATTGGAGGATCACGTACTGGAGTCATGATTCTGCTGGAAAAAGCGTCGTCAGAATGCAATATTTCGGAAGATCAACAATTGACGGAAATTATATGAAAAATCCTAATTTTCCAGAAGACGAAGAGAGCCAAAAGGAGGAGCCGAGGAGGGCCGCCATGGGCCCCCCTCATAGGCCGGCGCGGGCCCTGCCCTGGCCGCGCCGCCATGTGGGGAGGGGGCCCACAGCCCCCTCTGGCCTCCTCTCCTTCGCGTACTTCTTTGCCCCGAAAACCTAACGTCCAGAGGATAGTCGCGAAGAGTCACAACCGCCTCTGCGGGGCGGAAAACACCAGAGAGAAAAGAGCTCTCCGGCAGGCTGAAATCTGCCAGGGAAATTCCCTCCCGAAGGGGGAAATCGGCGCCATCGTGACCGTCATCGAGCTGGACATCATCTCCATCATCATCACCATCATCTCCATCATCACCGCCGTCTCCACCGCTGCACCTCGTCACCGCTGTAACAATTAGGGTTGGATCTTGATTGTTTGATAGGGGAAACTCTCCCGGTATTGATTTCTACTCGTTATTGATGCTATTGAGTGAAACCATTGAACCAAGGTTTATGTTCAGATTGTTATTCATCATCATATCACCTCTGATCATGTTCCATATGATGTCTCGTGAGTAGTTCATTTAGTTCTTGAGGACATGGGTGAAGTCTAAATGTTAGTAGTGAATTATGGTTGAGTAATATTCAATGTTATGATATTTAAGTTGTGGTGTTATTCTTCTAGTGGTGTCATGTGAACGTCGACTACATGATACTTCACCATTATGGTCCTAGGGGAATACATCTTGTACTCGTTTGCTAATTGCGGGGTTGCCGGAGTGACAGAAACCTAAACCCCCGTTGGTATATCGATGCAGGAGGGATAGCAGGATCTCAAAGTTTAAGGTTGTGGTTAGATTTATCTTAATTACTTTCTTGTAGTTGCGGATGCTTGCAAGGGGTATAATCACAAATATGTATTAGTCTCAGGAAGGGCGGTGCATTAGCATAGGTTCACCCACACAACACTTATCAAAACAATGAAGATTAATCAGCTATATGAAGCGAAAGCACTAGACTAAATTCCCGTGTGTCCTCAAGAACGTTTGGTCATTATAAGTAAACAAACCGGCTTGTCCTTTGTGCTAAAAAGGATTGGGCCACTCGCTGCAATTATTTCTCTCGCACTTTACTTGCTCGTACTTTATTCATCTGCTATATCAAAACCCCCTGAATACTTGTCTGTGAGCATTTACAGTGAATCCTTCATCGAAACTGCTTGTCAACACCTTCTGCTCCTCGTTGGGTTCGACACTCTTACTTATTGAAAATACTACGATACACCCCCTATACTTGTGGGTCATCAAGACTATTTTTTGGCGCTGTTGCCGGGGAGTGAAGCGCTATTGGTAAGTGGAATTGGTAAGGGAAACTTTTACTGTTCGTGCTGATTTTATTTCTGCCTGCCGCTATAATTCATTATGGAGAGATCTTCTCTTGAATTTTTATTTGGAAAATCTACTACTACTGCAAAGGTAGTGGATGAGGCGCCAGGTGAGAAAGAGGTTCCATACAAAATACCTATGAAATTTATTGAACGTGTTGTGGATAACCGTTATGCAGGGGATGGAACTGTCCATCCTGGAGATCATTTACTGTTCCTACATGAATTATGCGGTTTATTCAAGTGTGCAGGTATTGCTATGGATCAAGTTAGGAAGAAACTATTCTCTATATCGCTGTCTAGAAAAGCGGCGCATTGGTATAAATTACTGAATAATGGGGATTCTCTTGAATGGAATGATATTGTGCCTTTATTTTATTCTAAATTCTATCCTCCAAGTGAAATTCACAAGGATCGGAACCGCATATATAATTTCTGGCCTCATGATGGAGAGAGTATTGCCCAAGCGTGGGGGAGATTGAAGTCTTTAATGCTCAAATGCCCCATTCATGAGCTTCCTGGTAATATTATCATTGATAATTTCTATGCAAGACTTTCTTTTCAAGACAAGACCTTGCTGGATACCTCTTGTTCTGGATCATTTACACGCAACAAAGAAGAGTTTAAAAGGGACCTTCTTGATCGGATCCAGGAGAATACTGAAGGATGGGAGAACAACAAAGATAGAGAGTCAGGTATAAATTATGATTATAAATGCATTGAAGCTTTTATGGATACTGATAAATTTCGTAATATGAGTGCTACTTATGGTCTTGATTCTCAAGTCGTTGCAAATCTTTATAAAGCTTTTGCCTCTCATTATGAATTGCCTAAGAAGAATTTTGATAAGTATCATGAACCGTATAAAGATAAAATTGATTCATCTATAAATAAATGTGTTGTAATTGAAACTGTTGATCATGTTATTCCTGAAGCTTATATTGAAAAAACTCCTTTCCCTGCTAAAATGAAGGAGTATTCTGTTATAAATAGTGCGGTTAATAAAAGTGAAAAGAAACCTATAGAACCTGAAGAGCAAATAAAAGTTGAACCTGCTATTGCAATAGTTAAAGATCTTGTGACTGAAAATGTGGAAGATGGTCATATTATTTTCTGTGAAGATGCTTCTAATATTGTTTCACATCCAAATAAGTCTAGGAAAACTAGCGTTCCTATGTCATCTGTTAGAATTGGTGATCATTGTTATTATGGTTTATGCGATATTGGTGCAAGTATTAGTGCTATTCCTTATGAGCTTTACACGGAGATCATGCACGAAATTGGTTCTTGCGAACTTGAAGATATTGATGTGGTTATTCGGCTAGCTAATAGAGAAACTATCTCTCCAATTGGTATTGTTCGAGATGTGGAAGTTCTATGTGGTAAGATTAAATATCTTGCTGACTTTTTGGTACTTTGTTCTGCTGCTAGTAAACATTGTCCTATCATTTTTGGTAGACCTTTTCTAAATACTTGTGGAGCTGTTATAGATTGCAAGAAAGAGAAAATTTTGACTAAATTTGCTGGTGAATCTTATGAGTTTAATTTCTCTAAATTTTCCAAAACTCATTATAAAGCTGATTCGCCTAATAATGATTTTATAGTTGAACAGTGTGCATCTATTGCTCTTGCTCCTAATAATCCTTTGCAGCAACATCTGGAGAATAGTGAGAGTGAAGTCTTTAGGGAAGAAAGAAATGAGCTTGATGAAATTTTCCTTCGTCAACCTATTCTTAAGCATGATTTACCGGTAGAAGATCTAGGAACAACACTACCACCAAAGGAAGATCCTGTTTTTGATTTAAAACCATTGCCTGATAATCTTAAATATGCTCATATTGATGATAAGAAAATATATCCTGTTATTATTAGTTCTAAGCTTTCAGAGTTTGAGGAAGAAAGGTTATTGGAAATATTGAAGAAACACCGAGGAGCTATTGGCTACACTCTTGATGACTTGAAGGGGATTTCTCCCTCTATTTGCCAACATGCCATTAATATGGAAGATGATGCAAAGCCTGTTGTTGAACATCAGCTGCCTAATTCCTAAGATGAAGGATGTGGTAATGAATGAGGTATTAAAACTTCTTGAAGCTGGTATTATATATCCTATTGCTGATAGTAGATGGGTTAGTCATGTGCATTGTGTTCCTAAGAAAGGAGGAATGACTGTTGTACCTAATGATAATGATGAGCTCATCCCTCAAAGAGTAGTTGTAGGATATAGAATGTGTATTGATTATCGAAAAGTTAATAAGGTCACTAAGAAAGATCATTACCCTTTACCTTTTATTGATCAAATGTTAGAAAGGTTATCTAAAAATACTCATTTTTGCTTTCTTGATGGTTATTCTGGGTTTTCACAAATTGCTGTTAAAACTAAGGATCAAGAGAAAAACACTTTCACTTGTCCCTATGGAACTTATGCTTATAGATGTATGCCTTTTGGTTTATGTAATGCTCCTGCTACTTTTCAAAGATGCATGTCTGCTATTTTTCATGGCTTTTGCGAGAATATTGTAGAGGTATTCATGGATGATTTTTCTGTCTATGGGAATTCTTTTGATAATTGCTTGCGGAACCTTGATAAAGTTTTGCAGAGATGTGAAGAAACTAACCTTGTTCTTAATTGGGAGAAATGCCACTTTATGGTTAATGAAGGAATTGTATTGGGACATAAAATTTCCGAGAGAGGTATTGAAGTTGATAGAGCTAAAGTTGAAGCAATTGAGAAGATGCCCTATCCTAGGGATGTTAAAGATATTCGTAGTGTTCTTGGTCATGCTGGGTTTTATAGGAGGTTTATTAAAGACTTTTCCAAGATTTCAAAACCTCTTACTAATCTTCTTCAAAAAGATGTACCTTTTGTTTTTGATGATGATTGTAAGGAAGCTTTTGAAACTCTAAAGAAAGCCTTAACAACTGCTCACATAGTTGAACCTCCTGATTGGAACTTACCATTTGAAATTATGTGTGATGCTAGTGATTTTGCTGTAGGCACTGTTCTTGGACAGCGAGTAGATAAAAAATTAAATTTTATTCATTATGCTAGTAAAACTCTTGATGCTGCTCAAAGAAATTATGCTACAACTGAAAAAGATTTGTTAGCTGTAGTCTTTGCTTGTGACAAGTTTAGATCCTATATTGTTGATTCAAAAGTTACAATTCATACTAATCATGCTGCAATTAGATACCTTATGCAAAAGAAAGATGCTAAGCCAAGGCTTATTAGATGGGTGCTTCTGTTGCAAGAATTTGATTTGCATATTATAGATAGGAAAGGTGCTGATAATCCTGTTGCTGATAATTTGTCTAGATTGGAAAATATTGCTTATGATCCTGTTCTCAAGTTAATGATAGTTTTCCAAATGAACAATTGGCTGTAATAAAGGTGAGCTCGCGAGATAGCCCTTGGTATGCTGATTATGCTAACTTTATTGTTTCCAAGTACTTGCCTCCAACCTTTTCAGCTCAGCAAAGGAGGAAATTCTTTTATGACTTGAGGCATTATTTTTGGAATGACCCACACTTATATAAAGAAGGAGTGGATGGTATTCTGCGAAGATGTGTTCCCGAATATGAGCAACAAGAGATATTGAGTAAATGTCATGGTAGTGCTTATGGAGGACATCACGCCGGAGATAGAACCGCGCAAAAGGTTCTACAATCAGGTTTTTATTGGCCAATTCTCTTCAAAGATGCAAGGAAGTTTATTTTATCTTGTGATGAATGTCAAAGGGTTGGCAATATCTCCAGACGCAATAAAATTCCTATAAATTATACTCTTGTTATTGAACCATTCGATTGTTGGGGATTTGACTTCATGGGACCTTTCCCCTCTTCAGAAGGTAACACTCATATACTTGTCGTTGTTGATTATGTTACTAAATGGGTGGAAGCCATACCCACAAAAAGTGCTGATGGTGAGACCTCTTTAAGAATGCTTTTAGATATTATTTTTCCTAGATTTGGAGTTCCTAGATATCTTATGACTGATGGAGGTTCTCATTTTATTCATGGTGGTTTTAGAAAAACTCTTGCTAAATATGGTATTAATCATAGAATTGCTTCCGCTTATCATCCTCAAACTAGTGGGCAAGTAGAACTATCAAATAGAGAGATTAAATCTATCTTGCAAAAGACTGTTAATAAATCTAGAAAGAATTGGGCTAGTAAATTGAAGGAAGCATTATGGGCTTATAGAACTGCTTATAAAAATCCCATGGGTATGTCACCTTATAAAATGGTTTATGGAAAAGCTTGTCATTTACCTTTAGAACTAGAGCACAAAGCTTATTGGGCTGTAAGAGAACTAAATAAAGATCCTAAACTTTCCGGTAAGAAGAGATTGCTACAATTGAGTTCTCTAGATGAATGGAGAAGTGAAGCTTATGAAAATGCTAAACTCTTTAAAGAGAAAGTTAAGAAATGGCACGATAGAAGAATTATCAAAAGAGAATTTAATGTTGGGGATAAAGTCCTATTGTATCGGTCTCGTCTCAGATTCTTTGCAGGGAAATTACTCTCGAAATGGGAAGGACCATATGTCATTATGGAGGTGTATCATTCAGGAGCAATTAAAATTAGTTCTCTCCAAGGCGATGCCACACAAGTGGTGAATGGACAAAGACTCAAGCATTATATCTCTGGCGATTCTTATAATGAAGATGTTGATGTTATTCGAGTGGTAACTCCTAAGCTTTCATCAAAGGTCAAATTGACAATTCACAGAGTTCGACTTTGAATAGGTAACAGTACTGGTAATAAAAAGTTAGCGTTTTACTTTCCGAACAATGTTTTTGCTGTTTTTGGAAAATATGAAAAATTACGAGATCGAAACGGAGTGGAGGAGACGCACGAGGGCGTGCCCTCATAGGCCGGCGTGGGCCCCAGCCTGGCCGCGCCGCCCTATGAGGTGGGTCCCTCGTGGCCCCTCTCCGACTCTGGTTCGACCTGGTACTTTCCTTTTGTCGTAAAAATTCCTGCTATATAATCCCCCGGACCCCTGGAGGTCCGTATATCGTTTTGTCGACGTGTTTTGTTTCGAGCTGTTTTCTGCCAGGATTTGTTTTTGATCTAGAAGCACCATGGTCTCCAACAATAGGGGCAAGGGGCTTTCGGATGAAGATATTCAAGATCCCGAGTGGAAAGAGGTGGACGAGAGTGTCAAGGAAGAAGATGAAGAAGAAGATGAAGAAGAAGTGGAGGAAGACTCGCGTGCATACCCGCGTGCTACCATCGCAAGCATCGAGGTGGTGGAGAACCCTTTCAGTGCCAAGAAGAGCGCAAGAATTCGCACCGGAGGAAAGGTTCCACGTCACTACTTAGCTCCAAAGACATCTCCTCCAGGCACCTACAGCCCCTTCCGCAATCTAATTTACAATAGTCAAATTGAAAGGACTCCCAAGGCAGTATTGCCTAGCAATTGGGATATAGATCGTTCTAACACTGCAGGAAGGATGAAGCCTGAAGCTGAAGAGTGGGGAAACAGCTCCAAGAGTTGGGACTCGCCGTTGGACATACTTCTTAACCGCGTCGAGCACAATTCGGAGATGATCCGCAACCTCATGTACAAGATTGATGAGCTTCAGGAGCTTGTTGAGAAGCTTGTCAAGAATTCATCACCACCACCGCCGAAGGAGTAATTCATCATCGGTATTGGCATCCCCTTGGTTTGTTCCAAGCTTGGGGGAGTGCCGCGGTATCACATCATCACTATCTTTTACTTTTTACTATCAAGTAGTGTCATATCATGAGTAGGGAAGTTATCATATAAGATGGGTTGCAGTGTGGAAGTATCTCTCCTTTAGTTGGTTGTCTATGTATCCCTTGGTGTGAGTTATCGTTATGGAATATTAATAAGAAGTCTTATCATTTACATATTGCACATCTTATTTTAGTTTGCAATCTCTATTATATGATTGATCTTGTTATTAGTATTGGTATCACTATGGGAGCATTGAGTAAATCTATTTGGTTTTGGCAAACTTAGCATTGGTCAATAGCAACAACACTTTGAGGTTTAAGTAGAAAAGAGAAATATATGTAGTTGTTTCATTCTTGATTAGCTCTTAGCTTATTATTCTGAAGTTAAAATTGTTTATGCTTACAAGGAAGATGCATGATTGCTTCTATCACATGTATATTTGTTTGTTTCCCTCAACTCTTATGCTTGCTAATCAACCTTGCTAGCCAAAAACCTGTACAGAGAGGGAATGCTTCTCGTGCATCTAAACCTTAACCCAAACCTATGCCATTTGTGTCCACCATACCTACCTACTACATGGTATTTTCTGCCATTCCAAGTAAATACTTCGTGTGCTACCTTTAAACAATTCAAAATTTACTATCTCTTATTTGTGTCAATGTTTTATAGCTCATGAGGAAGTATGTGGTGTTTTATCTTTCAATCTTGTTGGGCAACTTTCACCAATGGACTAGTGGCTTCATCCGCTTATCCAATAATTTTGCAAAAAGAGCTGGCAATGGGGTTCCCAGCCCCGATTAATTAACTTTCATAATTTTACAAATAGACACTCCTCCATGGTATGTGATTTTTGGAAGGCACCCGAGGATTCGGTTAGCCATGGCTTGAGAAAGCAAAGGTGGGGAGGAGTGTCATCTAAATAAAACAAAAATAAAAAGACACTCCTTCATGGTATGAGAATGAGTGGAAGGCACCTGAGGATTCGGTTAGCCGTGGTTTGTGAAAGCAAAGGTTGGAAGGAGTGTCAACCAAGAATAAAATTTTATGGGAGCCGCTCTTCGAGAGTTTGTCTGGCAAGGGGGTTAGAGTACCCGCTACCATTCGTTGACAACAACAAACACCTCTCAAAATGTTACTTTTATTCTCTTTATATGATTTCAAAACTGAAAAAGCTCTAGCACATGATTTAATCCCTACTTCCCACTGCGAAGGGCCTGTCTTTTACTTTATATTGAGTCAAGAATCTATTTCCCTCCATCTTAAGCAAGCATTTGATCTCGTTGTGATCAAACCATTTATATTGTGATTTACTTCATCATGTATTTTACTCTTCCTTGTTTAGTACAAGTTTTATCTGAATGAATATAGCTTTGAAAGTTATCAATGATTATGAGGAGACTATTATAATTGAGTATGCAAGTTGTGCCATATAAGCTTTAACATAACCTGTTAATTGTTCTCTGACCAAGAACGAAGTTTGCCATCACCAATTATGATTTCTTATGCATCTTTATTTGTGATTGCCTTTTACTAGTTTCAAGTTGAATTATATGAGAAAGTTGTTCACTAGAATGTCTTGTGTGAATCAATATGATGCTTCTTGTCCGTATTTTATTTATCGACTCTTCACTCCATAAACATGTGGTCCTGTTTACCGAGTTCAGTTTCGCTTGGGGACAAGCGAAGTCTAAGCTTGGGGGGTTGATACGTCCATTTTGCATCACTATTTTATATCATAATTTACTGTTATTCATTGATATATTTCGTATTTAGAGGTGATACTTATGTTATTTCATCTATTTTGCATGTTTTATGATTATTGGAGGATCGCGTACCGGAGTCAGGATTCTGCTGGAAAAAGCGCCGTCAGAATGCAATATTTCGGAAGATCAACAATTGACGGAAATTATATGAAAAATCCTATTTTTCCAGAAGACGAAGAGAGCCAAAAGGAGGAGCCGAGGAGGGCCGCCATGGGCCCCCCTCATAGGCCGGCGCGGGCCCTGCCCTGGCCGTGCCGCCATGTGGGGAGGGGGCCCACAGCCCCCTCTGGCCTCCTCCCCTTCGCGTACTTCTTCGCCCTGAAAAGCTAAGCTCCAGAGGATAGTCGCGAAGAGTCACAGCCGCCTCTGCGGGGCGGAAAACAATAGAGAGAAAAGAGCTCTCCGGCAGGCTGAAATCTGCCGGGGAAATTCCCTCCCGGAGGGGGAAATCGGCGCCATCGTGACCGTCATCGAGCTGGACATCATCTCCATCATCATCACCATCATCTCCATCATCATCACCGCCGTCTCCACCGCTGCACCTCGTCACCGCTGTAACAATTAGGGTTGGATCTTGATTGTTTGATAGGGGAAACTCTCCCTGTATTGATTTCTACTCGTTATTGATGCTATTGAGTGAAACCATTGAACCAAGGTTTATGTTCAGATTGTTATTCATCATCATATCACCTCTGATCATGTTCCATATGATGTCTCGTGAGTAGTTCGTTTAGTTCTTGAGGACATGGGTGAAGTCTAAATGTTAGTAGTGAATTATGGTTGAGTAATATTCAATGTTATGATATTTAAGTTGTGGTGTTATTCTTCTAATGGTGTCATGTGAACGTCGACTACATGATACTTCACCATTATGGGCCTAGGGGAATACATCTTGTACTCGTTTGCTAATTGCGGGGTTTCCGGAGTGACAGAAACCTAAACCCCCGTTTGTATATCGATGCAGGAGGGATAGCAGGATCTCAGAGTTTAAGGCTGTGGTTAGATTTATCTTAATTACTTTCTTGTAGTTGCGGATGCTTGCAAGGGGTATAATCACATGTATGTATTAGTCATAGGAAGGGCGGTGCATTAGCATAGGTTCACCCACACAACACTTATCAAAACAATGAAGATTAATCAGCTATATGAAGCGAAAGCACTAGACTAAATTCCCATGTGTCCTCAAGAACGTTTGGTCATTATAAGTAAACAAACCGGCTTGTCCTTTGTGCTTAAAAGGATTGGGCCACTCGCTGCAATTATTTCTCTCGCACTTTACTTACTTGTACTTTATTCATCTGCTATATCAAAACCCCCTAAATACTTGTCTGTGAGCATTTACAGTGAATCCTTCATCGAAACTGCTTGTCAACACCTTCTGCTCCTCGTTGGGTTCGACACTCTTACTTATTGAAAATACTACGATACACCCCCTATACTTGTGGGTCATCAAGACTATTTTCTGGCGCCGTTGCCGGGGAGTGAAGCGCTATTGGTAAGTGGAATTGGTAAGGGAAATTTTACTGTTCGTGATGATTTTATTTCTGCCTGCTACTATAATTCATTATGGAGAGATCTTCTCTTGAATTTTTATTTGGAAAATCTACTACTACTGCAAAGGTAGTGGATGAGGCGCCAGGTGAGAAAGAGGTTCCATACAAAATACCTATGAAATTTATTGAACGTGTTGTGGATAACCGTTATGCAGGGGATGGAACTGTCCATCCTGGAGATCATTTACTGTTCTTACATGAATTATGCGGTTTATTCAAGTGTGCAGGTATTGCTATGGATGAAGTTAGGAAGAAACTATTCTCTATATCGCTGTCTAGAAAAGCGGCGCATTGGTATAAATTACTGAATAATGGGGATTCTCTTGAATGGAATGATATTGTGCCTTTATTTTATTCTAAATTCTATCCTCCAAGTGAAATTCACAAGGATCGGAACCGCATATATAATTTCCGGCCTCATGATGGAGAGAGTATTGCCCAAGCGTGGGGGAGATTGAAGTCTTTAATGCTCAAATGCCCCATTCATGAGCTTCCTGGTAATATTATCATTGATAATTTCTATGCAAGACTTTCTTTTCAAGACAAGACCTTGCTGGATACCTCTTGTTCTGGATCATTTACACGCAACAAAGAAGATTTTAAAAGGGACCTTCTTGATCGGATCCAGGAGAATACTGAAGGATGGGAGAACGACAAAGATAGAGAGTCAGGTATAAATTATGATTATAAATGCATTGAAGCTTTTATGGATACTGATAAATTTCGTAATATCACTACAAGAAAACCCCCTCTACAACAATACATACTTAGCAACGATCCAAATATTCGTTGCAGTTTTTATCGTAGATACGGATGTACGGCGTTGCAATGTACTTCCGTTGTCCATATACAAATTGCAGCCGAAAGAAAATTTAGGAGCCCGGCCCACTAAGCTTGCTTACCTACCTATACTTTAACCCCACTACCCCCAGCGATGCGGCCATGAAGGAACCGCCCGCAGCCGCAGCCGCAGCGCCGCTCCCCGCCTCACCTAAAACCTAGCAGCTCCATTCTCTTCCTCTGGCGGTGCCGCCCAGCGTTCCCTCACAGGTGATGCGGATACACCTCGCACTCATAGCCTTCTATTTCCAGGATGAGGAGCTTGGACGTCTTGGAGGGCGGATTCGACCATGGATCTGCATTCGCGTACAACGAAGTCCCTGTCAGATTCGCTTCCAGTGCTTGCAAGATGATTTCGGTCTACTCCATGACGCAGAGGTCTCTCAAAGAGCTTCGGCGGCGATTTAGAGAAAGGGAACGGCAGAAGTTCAAGATCCAGATGCAATTTCTCCATTTCCCTTTGTACTCTAATCCAGGCCCTGCTCTAATCTATCCCTCGTGCTCTTCTTCCATATATGCATTGTTGTTTTTTTTCCTAGATGATGCACAAGATGGCCTGATGCTTTGAGGACGATCCGGCGCTTACATCTGGTGAGCAGCCTTCTCTGCTATCTTCCTGCCTCAGAATTCTGTCTGTTATTTTATTGGGTCAGTTGGCGCTAACCCGTGGAGGATTTGCAATTATTGTCTGCTTTTACTGTAGGTGGCCGACCTCAATAATAATCACTTGGACAGATCGTGCATTCCCATAGAAGGGGAATGGACATAGGGATCCGAGTAAGCTGAAAGTATATGGATATAGGGATCGTGCATTGCCATGGAAAGGGAATGGAGATAGGAATATTTTTGTACAATATCAGCTTATTTATCTGCACACTCGCTTCTTTGTGTCTAATCATATACTAGCTGCATAATAAATATGTTAGTTGTACCTTATAATGTTTATCAAGGAATACTTTTTTGATGTGGTAATTCTTCCTATGCATGGAGATTATTTGTGCCTTGATATTAATCTACACATAATCTGGTTATTTGGGATTTGGAGCAGTTTTCTTTTTGGGATTTGGAGCAGTTAATAATAAGCACATTGTAAGAGCGCAAGGGGTGTGGTAGCGCAAGTGCACGACAGATGTTCAAGCCCAAAGTTCAATTTCTCTTTTCCCTGTCAGATTCCCCTATTTTTTCCCTTGGGTTGATCTGTGTTCACATTTTTTCTAGGAATTTTGTGCATCCTTGAGCCTTGACAAGTCTGATGGCCTTGAGGCACAGTCGGAGAGGCAGCAGACCATGCGACAGTGGCACGAGAGGCCACACCAAAATCCTCTAGCAGGTGCACATCAGCAGCAACAACCTGCAACACAGCAGCAGGATGACCTGCAGGTACTAATTCCTCCCCTTCTCTTGATTTATATCACATTTAATATTGCTCCATCTCATGCTATGTTTCGAATTAAACTTTTGCTTGCAATTATCGATTTGTTTTTTCTGTGGACATGATAAAGGTGCTAAGGATAGTTACATACTGAATGAGTATTAATTAAATTGAGGTCGTGCATCTCAAGGAATGCGCACTAATGCAAATGGATGTTCCGGTTCTTGTATCTGATCCAAGGTAACCAAAGTAGATTTGTCAGATGTATGTGCATTTCTCAGCTAATTCAGTATTAATCCTTTATGTTATCTCTGGTACATATCAGTATCTGTTTTGTTCTCATTTCTTCTAGAACTTCATGCCTCTGCTCTTATATTTTTATGGTCTCCAACTATTTACTTACTATTACTTTTTACTTTCTCAGAATTTAACAGAACAACAGAGAGAATTGCCGCTGCTAACGTGTTATCTACAACAGGGAATTGATTATAGCATACTGAAGGTGAGCTTTCTTTATTCAAGCAGAATTTTCGGTACCTATTTAAAATGTTATTTTGGATATAGTTTTAGAGTACCCTATTACAGACTATTTAGGTCTTAGTTTAACTGGTTCATGTTGGTACTAAAATATTATGCTTAGCTGCTGGTAGTTTTTGTGGGTGCCACATAATATACCCCTAACATAACTGACTCAAAGTACAACTTATTGTTAGCTCCTTCTCATGACCAGCTGCCATTAGTCTCCCCTCGTGTTTACTTACTCTTCTGATGAGCTATTTCAAATGCAAGTAATAGCAAAAATGTGTAGCACACTTACTTAGTAGAGTTCACTATACCCTACACTGTCTTTTGCCACTTTGATACTGAAAACAATTTTTGTATTTGCAGGTCCGATACATTAGCCTGGCTTGCTATTATTAGATATCATCTGTGGAGATGTTACACAAATAGTAGAATGGATAAATAAGACTTGTGGATTATCATGTTTGGATGCAAGATTGTAACTGTCTACTCTATACAGATAGCGCTACTCTATATATATAGCACTATGTAGAATATCATATTTTGATGATACATTGTAATTTGTCTACTCTTCGGATATTTTCTTGTATGAGGTGGTGATTCAATATTAAATATCGATTTTTTTTCACACAATGTGTTTATATTCTAATATTTGTGTGATATGGTATTTAACGTCTGAATATGTTCTCATTGAGAAAAAATCTACCATCTTCAAGATCGGTCAAGCTATTTTGTCATGCAAAAAAATCTACCAACGCATACAATGGTTGCTTGGAATCTGTAGCTATTTTTGCAACGCCTATCCCACTGGTTACCAACGCACGAGTATGTGTTGCATTGCATCTTTGCAACACCCAAAAACGCAACGCATTTTTATCTGTTGGTATTCTTGCTAGCAACGCCTATATTAGCATTTAGATACGCATAATTGCGTTGCTGTAGGGGGGTTCATGTTGTAGTGTATGAGTGCTACTTATGGTCTTGATTCTCAAGTCGTTGCAAATCTTTATAAATCTTTTGCCTCTCATTATGAATTGCCTAAGAAGAATTTTGATAAGTATCATGAACCGTATAAAGATAAAATTGATTCATCTATAAATAAATGTGTTGTAATTGAAACTGTTGATCATGTTATTCCTGAAGCTTATATTGAAAAAACTCCTTTCCCTGCTAAAATGAAGGAGTATTCTGTTATAAATAGTGCAGTTAATAAAAGTGAAAAAAACCTATAGAACCTGAAGAGCAAATAAAAGCTGAACCTGCTATTGCAATAGTTAAAGATCTTGTGACTGAAAATGTGGAAGATGGTCATATTATTTTCTGTGAAGATGCTTCTAATATTGTTTCACATCCAAATAAGTCTAGGAAAACTAGTGTTCCTATGTTATCTGTTAGAATTGGTGATCATTATTATTATGGTTTATGCGATATTGGTGCAAGTATTAGTGCCACTACAAGAAAAGTTCTGATAGGCAACGTCTCAAAATCGTCCGCTAAGGGGTGTTTTTCGTCGCCTATGGGCCTAACCCGACGATATGGGTTCTGTTGTGGAAACTGCGTCAGGCAAAGTCCTACGACGATTTTTTCGGTCCGTCGCGCTTGGGCGCCCTTCCGCCACGGAAAATCGGACCGTTGCCCAAGTGTTTCCGGGAGCCCGTTGATCGCCGACGTCATGCAACCGACACGTGGCGTACACCGTTAATCGCGATTAACGGCGTTAACCGGTTGAAACCCCGTGGTAGATGGTAGGCCCACACGAGGCTCGCCACGTCTTAAGCGGGCCGGGCCCGGTGACATAGTTTGACCGGTCAACTATATAGTCGGGCTGGTCCATTAGTTACGTGGGCCGGCCTAACCTCTAAGGTTGATCGGTCAAAACTTAAATGGGCCGGCCCATTTAACATGTGGGGACCACCTTACAAAGAATCGGGCCGCCCAAGAAGCAAGTGGGCCGGGCCAAAACACAGTGGGTCCCACTTTCCGTTAAAGGGCCGGCCCATTTAGTGTGTGGGGTCCACCATATAGCAAGTGGGCTTCGGGCCAAAAACACGAGTGGGTCCCACTTTCCAGCTTAAAGGGTCGGCCCATTTAGTATGTGGGGTCCACCATATAGCAAGTGGGCCGGCCCAACAAGATAGTGGGTCGGCCAAAAATACAGTGGGTCCCACTTTCCGTTAAAGGGCCGACCCATGTGGTGCGTGCGGTCCACCATCTAGCAAGTGCGCCGGCCAACACGATAGTGGGCCGGGCCAAAAGCACATGTGGGTCCCACCTTCCTGTTAAAAGGCCGGCCCATTTAGTATGTGGGGTCCACCATATAGCAAGTGGGCCGGCCCAACAAGATAGTGGGTCGGGCCAAAAACACAGATGGGTCCCACTTTCCAGTTAAAAGGCCGGCCCATTTAGTATGTGGGGTCCACCATATAGCAAGTGGGCCGGCCCAACAAGATAGTGGGCGGGCCAAAAACACAGTGGGTCCCACCTTCCCGTTAAAGGGCCGCCCATTTACCATGTGGGACCACCATATAGCAAATAGGCTGGCCCAACAAGATATTGGGCCGGCCCAATAAGCATGTGGATCCCACTATCGTGTAACCGGGCCACCTACTAAAGAAGTGGGCTGGCCCAAAATGAAAGTGGGTCCCACACTACTATAAGTGGGCCGGCCCAATCATGTAGTGCCCTACTTGTTTGACTAGTCAACTTGCATTACATTTCATGAGCCTAAAATCTGATATCAATGATACACACAATTACATACACAAATAAAACAGTAGGAAAATTACAAGGCAATTAATGTGCCCAAACAAAAAAATTACATAGAATCATTGAGGACTTCTATTAGCATCATCAATAACACGTTGACATTTGGCAATCACCTTGATTGAATCTTGTGTACTCTTTGTCAACATATCAGCTACAGATCTTAAAGCAGCAATACCATGTCTTTTATAAAGTACAACCTTGAGATATTTAATCGTTTGATGAAAGCAATGGTCTAGGTTGACGGCTATGAGAAGATGCATCGAAGAAATATCAGAACTTTTTGTGGGCCTCACTTCTAATGAAGATTGCTTCATCACAAATCGCATTCTGATAATAATGCAAAAAGAGTTAAACGATGAACTATGCAAACATTTATTATGCAATGTAGATATAAGATAATAACAAGTTGCATAAATAAGACAATGTATGGAACTTGTACTAAGCACAAACTTACATCATAATGTTGCACAGGTCGCTACAGATCCTTTTTTGGCGACTATCTTCTAATGATGACTCGCTTCATTAAAATCGCATTCTCGGTAACATTGCAAACATAGTTACAACAATTAACTATTCAAACATGTATTACGCAATGTAGAGATCAGATAATAGCATGTAGCAGAAATAAGCACAAGATAAGATAAGATGCATGTACTAAGCACATCTTGCTCGCTCATTGCAGTCCTTCTCTTGCGTGCACTAGTCGTGGTCAACATGCCTGTCATTTTAGGTTCAGCCATCAAGTGAAATGCTAATCCTCCTGCTCCATTGTCCTTAATCTGTATTTAGATATCACATTTAAGACCAAGTCAGCTGGTTTCAAATAACAAAAAACTTGAGCTGCCAAATGAATAAGCCAATATTTACCAGATATCAGATTAAAACCAACTAGATGTTGCTTTGCATGAGATACGAATTTCAGACATTCAGATTTAGAGTAGGGTAATGCCAAGGTTTTCCACATAAAGTAAACTGGCATTAAGAATGACCAAATGTCGTTCAAATCACCTTCAGCTTCTCCAAGACAAGCATATCAAATAGGCGAAACATAGTAAAGCATGAATAGCATTGCTATGGCAGGGTTCCAAGTGTTAATCTCTTGCATAAGGAACAATGCATATAGGTTATAGATAATAACGGAAGTAAACTGCCAAAATTACCAACCAAGAACTCAGATTCCAACCTTCCCTAGCGTCCCCGCTGTTAATGTTGGATGTTCTAATAAGTGGTTCGCATGATCAATCCCTAGGAAAAATAACATTGACAAGTCAGTCTACGATAATACAAAGACCAGACATGCACGCAGCAATAACTATATAAGCTAAAGACGAGGTATAAGAGCAAGCAGATTGGAAATGCACATAGCATGATTATAAAAGCGTGTGAGAATAGCAGAGACACGAGAAAACAAACTAGCAGCTAGCGGTGAGCTAATGACGTGGTATAAGAACAAGCAGATTGGAAATGCCCATAGCATGACTATAAAAGCAAGCGACAATAGCATGCAGTACAAAAACAGTAGGCAGCAAATGAATGGGTATAAGGCTATAAATATGTGGATGCACACAGGTGTCAGTAGAATGAACAGGATGGTAGCGACCGGATAATGCTTTTGTACTGTACAATATTTAAGCAAACTTCATGCGAAGCAACACATCAAGAAAGTTAACGGCATATGAGATCTGCAAATAACTACACAAAACATGGCTAAAGAAACACCGCGATCTAACGGGCCAGCGTACTAACCAAGCTGCGGCGGGGTGGACGGGGGCGGCAACTTGCATTCCAGCGGCGGCGAACGCGGGAGACGATGAATCGACCCTGTTTCAGTAGAAGCGGGTGTTAGTGAAACAGATCTGGTTGGCTGGCAAGGGATTCGGTGAAGTTGATACAGCCGCTGCGCCGAGGTAGTCGGTGGCGAGGTCGGCGGTGAAGCAGATCCGTCGGTGGCGAGGTCGGCGGTGAAGCAGATCCGTCGGTGACGAGGGCGGCGGGGAGCGGATCGTGGGTGGACAGCCAACACGATCAAGGCTACACCGTGGAGGAGTATGCCGGCGGCGAAGCGAGATCTAGTACCGTAGAGAGTCGCAGCTTTGGCGTTTGAGAGTATTTTTGAGCTAATGGGGCGAATGGTTGGTGGGTGGGTGTGGGCCTGTGGGGAGGGTTCGGGATCTAGGCAAGATATTTCATTGTTACCGAATGAGCCCTCCATGGTCGGTGGGTTGTAGCTTCCGGACCAGGGTTAAAAGGGTAAAACTGGTCACGGGATTTTCGAATGGATGCGGCGGGATGATTTGGCGCGCGGCCGAAATTTTCAGTTTCAAGCTACGAGCAAAACGACAAAAATAATGTTCTTCCCCAGGGAGCTCTCATTTCTTCCTCTTCTCTTTCTCTCTCGAGTCTCTCCCACTCCCCCGGCTCCTCTCCCCCTTCTCTCCGGCGGCCTCGCCGGCCGGAGACGAGGCCGACTTCTCTCTGTATATTGTACACCCTCTGAACTAAATTAATTGATTCAACTTTCCTTAGACGTGTATGTATCTAGAGTAAAAACATGTGTGGATACATCCATATTTAGATAAGCAAAGTTGAGTCAGCTAATTTGGATCCGAGGGAGTTAGTGTTGTTGTAAGCTTAGATCCGGTGTTTCCCATGAGCGAGAATGGCGCAATGGAGTCGGGGATCTCGTCATCGGCTTCAGATCCGCCTATGGTGAATCGCGGATCTTGCCGTCCAAACCCCGATCTGGTGCCATCAATGTGATGGCGCTAACGGTGAGGCTTGCTTTGGTCGGTGCTTCCGTATCTGGTCAATGGGGAAGTCAAGTCGCTAAAGTTCACAAGCTCGGGGCATACGACGGCGTCATCCGTCTTGCCCGTGCACATCTTGGCCTTTCAAATGCCCTTCTCGCAGCCAATATGCCGTTGCCGAGGCCCTTCTTCTCCTTCGTCCCGGCGACTACCGGCGACACCGTCCCAAGTGGTGCGTCCCCGGCGACGGAGTTGCCGGAAAGGATGCGGAGCAGAGATCTCGATGTGCGGTCGAGAAGGACTCGATTGATTTTCTTCTATATGTTTTGGGGTCCTTTTTGTAAAGTTGCAGGTTCTATTAGTTATTGTCTAGTACTTTTGGTCCTCTATGTAATTTTTTGGACTAGTTTCCATTGGCACTGATAAACTTGAATTTTGACAAGTTCACAGGGAAAAAAATCCTTTGCACATATGGCCTATCATGTATAAACATTCTTGAGATTTAAACTATATGTAATGTGCCATGCATTAACCCTAAACCATATATATGTAACTAACCCTAGCTGATCAAACCCAACTTAATTAAAACAAATAACCCTAAACTATACGCATGCACTTTATGCGCATAGGCGCGGGTGCCTCTAATAATGTGTGTGCGCACTCGATCGATGATCCCTAAACCTTATACAACCCTGAAACCCTAATCCCTAATCCCTAAACCCTAAACACCCTAAACACTAAACCCTATACCCTAAACCCTAACCCTAACCCTAAACCCTAATTAAACCCTATATATAGGCCAACGACACTTAATTGTGCATCAAGCGAGCTGTGGGTGCCTCGCGGTCCTCTAATTAAATTAAATGTGCCATGCATTAACCCTAAACCATATATATGTAACAAACCATAGCTAATCAACCCTACTTAATGAAAACACATAACCCTAAAGTATACTAGCTATAACCCGATCTAATAAAAACATGCTCTATATATAGCAGCTAGCTAGCAAACCTTAGATTAACACCAATTAATATATACATGGCCTATATCGCTCATGTTGTATAACATATCCCTGAGATTCATTAATTAATTATATAATTATCGTGATAAATTAATTAACTCTAATTTTGACAAGTTCTCTCGAATGAAAACACATTTGATTAAGTTGCCTCATAATATATATATAATTAGTGTGCATGCATGGCCTACCATGCATTCGTGCATATATTTTAATGTATATTTGAACATATTCTTGGGGATTTCAATCTCTCTCTCTCGATCATCTATATATCGTTGGTGGCCAAAAAAACACACATATATATGCATGCAATTTATGCGTAAAGGCGCGGGTGCCTCTAATAATGTGTGTGCGCACTCGATCGATGATCCCTAAACCTTAAACAACCCTAAAACCTTAAATCTCTAATCCCTAATCCCTAAACCTAAACACCCTAAACACTAAACCCTAAACCCTAGACCCTAAACCCTAACCCTAACCCTAACCCTAACCCTAAACCCTAGCTAACCCTAAACCCTAATTAAACCCTATGTATAGGCCAACGACACTTTAATTGTGCATCGAGCAGGTCAGGGGTGCCTCGCGGTCCTCTAATTAAATTAAATGTGCCATGCATTAACCCTAAACCATATATATGTAACTAACCCTAGCTAATCAACCCTACTTAATTAAAACACATAACCCTAAACTATACTAGCTAGCTATAACCTGATCTAATAAAAACATGCTCTATATATAGCAGCTAGCTAGCAAACCGTAGATTAACACCAATTAAAATATACATGGCCTATATCGATCATGTTGTATAACATATCCCTGAGATTCATTAATTAATTATATAATTATCGTGATAAATTAATTATCTTGAATTTTGACAAGCTCTCTCGAATGAAAACACATTTGATTAAGTTGCCTCATAATATATATATAATTAGTGTGCATGCATAGCCTACAATGCATTCGTGCATATATTTTAATGTATATTTGAACATATTCTTGGGGATTTCAATCTCTCTCTCGATCATCTATATATCGTTGGTGGCCCAAAAAACACACATATATACGCATGCACTTTATGCGTAAAGGCGCGGGTGCCTCGATCTAATAATGTGTGTGCGCACTCGATAGATGATCCCTAAACCTTAAACAACCCTAAAACCCTAAATCCCTAATCCCTAATCCCTAAACCCTAAACACCCTAAACACTAAACCCTAGACCCTAGACCCTAAACCCTAACCCTAACCCTAACCATCTGCCCTAGCTAACCCTAAACCCTAATTAAACCCTATGTATAGGCCAACGACACTTAATTGTGCATCGAGCAGCCCAGGGGTGCCTCGCGGTCCTCTAATTAAAGTAATTAAATGCGCCATGCATTAACCCTAAACCATATATATGTAAATAACCCTAGCTAATCAACCCTACTTAATTAAAACACATAACCCTAAACTATACTAGATATAACCCGATCTAATAAAAACATGCTAGCTCTATATATAGCAGCTAGCTAGCAAACCGTAGATTGACGCCAATTAAAATATACATGGCCTATATCGATCATGTTGTATAACATATCCCTGAGATTCATTAATTAATTATATAATTATCGTGATAAATTAATTAACTTGAATTTTGACAAGTTCTCTCGAATGAAAACACATTTGATTAAGTTGCCTCATAATATATATATATAATCAGTGTGCATGCATGGCCTACAATGCATTCGTGCATATATTTTAATGTATATTTGAACATATATATTCTTGGGGATTTCAATCTCGATCTCTCTCTCTCGATCATCTATATATCGTTGGTGGCCCAAAAAACACACATATATACGCATGCACTTTATGCGTAAAGGCGCGCGCGGGTGCCTCTAATAATGTGTGTGCGCACTCGATCGATGATCCCTAAACCTTAAACAACCCCTAAAACCTTAAATCCCTAATCCCTAATAATCCCTAGCTAATCCCTAAACCCTAAACACCCTAAACACTAAACCCTAAACCCTAAACCCTAACCCTAACCCTAAACCTAAACCCTAGCTAGCTAACCCTAAACCCTAAACCCTAGACCCTAAACCCTAGACCCTAAACCCTAACCCTAGCTAATTAACCCTAAACCCTAGCTTACCCCTAAAACCCTAATTAAACCCTATGTGTATAGGCCAACGACACTTAATTGTACGTGCATCGAGCAGGCCAGGGGGTGCCTCGCGGTCCTCTAATTAAATTAAATGTGCCATGCATTAACCCTAAACCATATATATGTAACTAACCCTAGCTAGCTAATCAACCCTACTTAATTAAAACACATAACCCTAAACTATACTAGCTAGCTATAACCCGATCTAATAAAAACATGCTCTATATGTAGCAGCTAGCTACCAAACCGTAGATTAACACCAATTAAAATATACATGGCCTATATCGATCATGTTGTATAACATATCCCTGAGATTCATTAATTAATTATATAATTATCGTGATAAATTAATTAACTTGAATTTTGACAAGTTCTCTCGAATGAAAACACATTTGATTAAGTTGCCTCATAATATATATATAATTAGTGTGCATGCATGGCCTACAATGCATTCGTGCATATATTTTAATGTATATTTGAACATATATATTCTTGGGGATTTCAGTCTCGATCTCTCTCTCTCTCTCGATCATCTATATATATATCGTTGGTGGCCCAAAAAACACACATATATACGCATGCACTTTATGCGTAAAGGCGCGGGTGCCTCTAATAATGTGTGTGCGCACTCGATCGATGATCCCTAAACCTTAAACTTAACAACCCCTAAAACCTTAAATCCCTAATCCCTAATAATCCCTAATCCCTAAACCCTAAACACCCTAAACACTAAACCCTAAACCCTAGACCCTAAACCCTAACCCTAACCCTAACCCTAACCCTAAACCCTAGCTAACCCTAAACCCTAAACCCTAGACCCTAAACCACCCTAGACCCTAAACCCTAACCTAACCCTAACCCTAACCCTAACCCTAAACCCTAATTAAACCCTATGTATAGGCCAACGACACTTAATTGTGCATCGAGCAGGCCAGGGGGTGCCTCGCGGTCCTCTAATTAAATTAAATGTGCCATACATTAACCCTAAACCATATATATGTAATAACTAACCCTAGCTAATCAACCCTACTTAATTAAAACACATAACCCTAAACTGTACTAGCTAGCTATATATAACCCGATCTAATAAAAACATGCTCGATCTATATATAGCAGCTAGCTAGCAAATTAAACGGTAGATTAACACCAATTAATATATACGACATGGCCTATATCGATCATATGTTGTATAACATCTCCCTGAGATTCATTAATTAATTATATAATTATCGATGATAAATTAATTAACTTGAATTTTGACAAGTGTTCTCTCGAATGATAACACATTTGGTTAAGTTTCCTCATAATATATATATATATAATTAGTGTGCGCACTCGATCGATGATCCCTAAACCTTAAACAACCCTAAAACTCCCCTAAACCCTAAACACCCTAAACACTAAACCCTAGACCCTAAACACCCTAAACACTAAACCCTAAACCCTAGACCCTAAACACCGTAAACACTAAACCCTAAACCCTAAACCCTAAACACCCTAAACACTAATTAAACCCTAAACCCTAGACCCTAAACACCCTAAACTAAACCCTAGACCCTAGCTAAACACCCTAAACACTAAACCCTAAACCCTAAACCCTAGCTAACCCTAAACCCTAATTAAACCCTATGTATAGGCCAACGACACTTAATTGTGCATCAAGCAGGCCAGGGGTGCCTAGCTCGCGGTCCTCTAGTTAAATTAAATGTGCCATGCATTAACCCTAAACCATATATATAACTAACCCCTAGCTAATCAAACCCTAGTTCATTAAAACACATAACCCTAAACTATACTAGCTAGCTATAACCCGATCTAATAAAAACATGCTCGATCTATATATAGCAGCTAGCTAGCAAATTAAACGGTAGATTAACACCAATTAATATATACGACATGGCCTATATCGATCATATGTTGTATAACATCTCCCTGAGATTCATTAATTAATTATATAATTATCGATGATAAATTAATTAACTTGAATTTTGACAAGTTCTCTCGAATGAAAACACATTTGATTAAGTTTCCTCATAATATATATATATATAATTAGTGTGCATGCATGGCCTACCATGCATGCATTCGTGCATATATTTTAATATATATTTGATCGAACATATTCTTGGGGATTTCAATCTCTCTCTCTCTCGATCATCTATATATCGTTGTTGGCCAAAAAAACACACACATATACACATGCACTTTATGCGCAAAGGCGCGTGTGCCTCTAATAATGTGTGTGTGCGCACTCGATCGATGATCCATAAACCTTAAACCCTAATTCAATAAACCCTAATCCCTAATCCCTAAACCCCTAAACACCATAAACATTAAACCCTAGACCCTAAACCCTAACCTCCTAACCCTAAACCCTAAACCCTAATTAAACCCTATATATAGGCCAATGACACTTAATTGTGCATCAAGCAGGCCAGGGGTGCCTTAGCTCGCGGTCCTCTAATTAAATTAAATGTGCCATGCATATATATATGTGTTTAATTGGGGATTTCAATCGCTCTCTCGTATGTAGATCTCTCTCTACCTCTCTCTCTCTGTCTCTCTCTCTCTCTCTCTCTCTAGTTAATTGGTGGCCAACAACACACACATGCACTTTGTGCGCAAAGGCATGCGCCTCTAATAATGTGTGCGCAGTCGATCAATCTAGTTTTGATTAATCATAGCACACAAATAAAGAAGTTGTATTTGAATCCACACAACCTAATCTAAAACACATAACAACTAACATGGCCTAATTAATTAACCCCTTCTCTCTACCTAATTAGTGGAAATTGCACAAAATCAAAAGGGGTCCCTCACTAATTGTGCATATCTGCTAGATTGTGATAAACTTTTGCCCCATATATATTTGGTGGATGGGTGCATCTTGGCATGTAAAACAATTAGTGTTTGCAAATGGCGTTGTCAAAATTTATGTACAAATGATTTCTTTCCATCCAAAGTGCATAAAATGGGAGTTTTAATGAAGAAAGTACAAATAAAACAGCTCAACATGCTTCCACACCCCGATTTCCACACGAAGTAGAGCATATTTAAAGGATAATTCCAGAGTTTTACTATTTTTCAAGCAACTTTGCTAATTTTCCCCCACTCACATGACTTTATGTCGATTTAACGAAAATATGGCGAATTTAAACTACATGGGCGGGATAGTTTGAATTGTGCGCGCGGCAAAGGGAACCGCCTATTCCTCAACCTTGTGCACGGCAAATTACACACGCAACTCCATTAAACAATGCCACCTACCGACCTTAATTATCACCCCGGCGGCCCGGCCGCATGACCCCCCACCCACCCCTACACAACTTATCCCCGTCCGTGCGAAGAGCTTCCCCTCCCCGTCCCGTCCGTGCGAAGAAGAAGCTTCCCCTCCCCGTCGTTCTTCTCGAGACGCACCGGCGGTCAAGTTGATCCACGGTAGGGCTGCTATCTCTAGCTCAATCATGTATCGGGCAAGATGGCCTAACGATTTATATTTTCTTGATGCTGCTAAAAAAATTCGTCAGTATGCTCGAACTAATTGGCACTTTATAGTTTTCCGCTCGATTTGTCATCGATCAATTTGTTCATTTGCGTGGGCATATAGAGTCGGTTACGCACTCGATCGCTTAATTTGCTGAACTGCCATGGCAGAGTTTTGTACACGATCTGTTTGCTAAAATGTCGATGGGCATTTTTTGTTTTGTACTCGACATGATTGCTGAAATGCATAATCATGTAGTATAGTTTTGTACTCGATGGATATACATTTCCTAATTCGCCTTAAATTAATCACCAACCACTGTATCTCATAATTAAACAGATGGACAGAACTTGGATACTGCATGGACACTTATGTCCCCCTTCATATATAAATGGTGTTCAACCCTTTATGGGGTTTATTAGAGCTCATGAAGGTCACAACCTGGACGTGTATTGCCCGCGCTGCACATGTATGAATGGTGAGAAGAGGCCTCACCCTGTAGTGGCAGATCATTTACACATTTTTGGGATGGACCGCACATATGTTAGGCGGGTTTAGCATGGTGAACCATATAATGATCCTTTAGCAGAGAAGCAGATCTTGCTCACACCGTATGTGTGTCTTTGGCATATGTAGTTAATTATTTATATTGATGCTGCCATTGTTTCAATCAATAGTTTGCATTGCTTTGTGCAAGGTTACGTACTCAAATTTAACTTGTTGCAGATGGATGGACGGGAAGGAGAGAAAAAGCGCTTGCTTCAGAAACGGGTTTCAGCTCGGGGACATGTGCTGTGCCGTATGAGAAGGTAAATATGTAAAACGGCATTTGTTCAGGTTGCATCCCTTAGATGTTTGTCTAATCGGTTGATGTACTAATTGCGAAGCATAGAGTTGAAGAGGTCTCTCAGTTTGATGGGAGATTTGAAGATGAATCTCAGTTTTATGAACCTGAGGATGGTACTCATGACGAGCCTTTCATAGACGAAGGTCCAGAAAATGAGATTATCCAGTCTACATAAGGATTCATTGGACCGAGTACACAGATTTGATTTGAAGTGGATGCACTCCCGGAGATCATCAGGGGCGTCCGGGTAGTCTCAAGACCACCCAGCCCTGATGCACCTGTGGATGGTACTGATGACGAGCCTCTCATAGACGAAGGTCCTGCACCTGAGATTATCCAGCCTACAGAAGGAGGCCGTGGACCGAGTACACAGCTTTGCGTTGAAGAGGATGCACACCCTGAGATCATCAGGGGCGTCCCGGTAGTCTCAGGACCACCCAGCCCTGATGCAAAATGTTGAGCTACTTTATGATTCGTACTCTTATGTTCTGGTGCTGTAGTATGTTATGATTTGTACGCCTTTGGCGCTAGATTAAGCATTCAGTGGATGATCGCGTTGCAAAATTCGACACCCACACAATCAGTTCATCGTATGAGTAGTAGCACAATTACTTCTACAGCGATTCCTGCCAGCGCATTAGTTGGTAGCATGAAACACTTTCAGGTACTCCTCCGATTCATATTAATTGACTCAATTCTGTCTAGATATGGATGTATCTAGATGTATTTGTTAACTAGACTAACAAACTTGAGTCAGTTAATATGAATCCGTGTAAACCGCCCAGTCCTCGAGCAGCTAGTTTATTGACTCTGGACTCCAAGCCTCTCGCGGCAAGCCATCGACGAAGCTTTGACCAGATCTTGGCCCGCAATTTTTTGTGTGTGGCGAATAGCAAAGCTTTGACCAGTTCCTCTCGGGATGCAGCACGCCGGTGAGCTTGCACGGTTGCCATGAGCACTTTCCGGCGGAACTTCCTCTTCAGCGCCCTCAAGCCGCTGCTGCGAGACAGCACGCAGTGCCTCGAGGTGGACGGAATTCTGGATCTCAGGGCGGGGGGTCCGCATCGTCCGGGAACGATCTCCAGCGGGTTAACGAGGACATGCATGGCGGCCAGGGTTTTTTTTTTGGTTTGAGCTTGGGATTTGGGGTTTTTTCGGATAGGGGAGGAGGAACCGAGGAAGAGGAAGGAACAGCCGCGTGCTTGGCGCGTGGCGGTGTGCTTGAATTTCGAATTTTTGTGAAATGTTTCATTTCCCCGCTACAATTCGGGGGTTTCTTGACGCGCCAATGCGTCCCGCCGGGCAGCTTCAAGTGAATTTGGGGTGCCACGCTATGGGCCCTAGTTTCAGTGAGACATGTAATGACTATAGTCACATCAGTAAGTTCACTGTGTAATAAAATATGTTACCCCTCCCCTTTATGTAGCACCCCTTCTCTCCCGATCGAGTGCCGATTGCCGACGGATGCAAGCCGCTAGCTCGATCCCCTCCTTTCGCCTCCACCGTCCAGGCATCCAGCTTGGAGGGGCAAGCTGCATCTAGACCAAGCGGATTAGGTAGGACTAGTAATGTTCTTTCCTTTCTCGAGATCGGTTCTTTTTTCCTCTCCTCGATATCTTGCGCATCTCTTTCCTATTCTGGGCGAAGGGGTGTCTTTCTGGTCACCCTCGAGCTGGGAGTGATTGATGGGGGTGGGGGCGGGGGCTACCTTTGCTTGGATTGGGGTGTTCTTCCTTTATTTGTCGACATTTGCAACCTTTGTAGTTTCGCTGATCCTCACTTTGTATCTTTTGTCAGCTTGTACGGGAAAGGTAAGACCTCGGCGGTGGGGGCAATGGAGCGTAAGGCCACCACGCATGTGGGCGCTTGGCTGAGCTTGAGCTGCGTCCCCAGCCCCGCGGCTGTGTACTCCGTTTGCTTATCCACTCTTTACCTTTTAAGTGTCTCTCTGCATCCTCAATCTGTTCCTGTTCTGGAATATGCTTAAAGTAGCACATGTCTTCAGGTGTTTGTGCGTAAAGCCTCTGTGACACCATGCTCTATATTCTCTGTATCAGGTTGGTACCTCCAGGTTCCGTGCTGAGGCTATGGGGAACGAGAATAGCGCCCCACCTGCTGCAGGAGCATGGCCCGATCTGCAGCACAAGAAGCGAAATGCCACTGCCGAGCTGGGCAGGGACCGCCCAGGGGTAATTTTTTTTAACCAATGATGGCGTGTAACTCACACGTTCGTTGGGAACCCCAAGAGGAAGGTATGATGCGCACAGCAGCAAGTTTTCCCTCAGAAAGAAACCAAGGTTTATCGAACCAGGAGGAGCCAAGAAGCACGTTGAAGGTTGATGGCGGCGGGATGTAGTGCGGCGCAACACCAGGGATTCCGGCGCCAACGTGGAACCTGCACAACACAACCAAAGTACTTTTCCCCAACGAAACAGTGAGGTTGTCAATCTCACCGGCTTGCTGTAACAAAGGATTAACCGTATTGTGTGGAAGATGATTGTTTGCGTAAAACAAGAGAACAAAGATTGCAAGAGATTGTATTTCAGTAAAGAGAATTGGACCGGGGTCCACAGTTCACTAGAGGTGTCTCTCCCATAAGACAAACAACATGTTGGGTGAACAAATTACAGTTGGGCAATTGACAAATAAAGAGGGCATGACCATGCACATACATATCATGATGAGTATAGTGAGATTTAATTGGGCATTACGACAAAGTACATAGACCGCCATCCAGCATGCATCTATGCCTAAAAAGTCCACCTTCAGGTTATCATCCGAACCCCCTCCAGTATTAAGTTGCTAACAACAGACAATTGCATTAAGTATTGCGCGTAATGTAACTAGTGACTACATCCTTGAACATAGCACCAATGTTTTATCCCTAGTGGCAACAGCACATCCATAACCTTAGAGGTTCTTGTCACCCCTCCAGATTCACGGAGACATGAACCCACTATCGAGCATAAATACTCCCTCTTGGAGTTACTAGCATCAACTTGGCCAGAGCATCTACTAATAACGGAGAGCATGCAAGATCATAAACAACACATAGATATAACTTTGATAATCAACATAACAAGTATTCTCTATTCATCGGATCCTAACAAACGCAACATATAGAATTACAGATAGATGATCTTGATCATGTTAGGCAGCTCACAAGATCCCACAATGATCCCACAATGTGGAGAAGAAAACCATCTACCTACAGATTTGTACCAATAGTCCAGGGGTAGACTTCTCACACATCACTCGGGAGGCGACCATGGCGGCGTTGAGTCCTCCGGAGATGAATCCCCTCTCCGGCAGGGTGCCGGAGGCGATCTCCTGGATCCCCCGAGATGGGATCGGCGGCGGCGGCGTCTCAGTAAGGTTTTCCGTATCGCGGCTCTCGGTACTGGGGGTTTCGTCACGGAGGCTTTAAGTAGGCGGAAGGGCAAGTCAGGAGGGGGCACAGGGGCCCCACACCATAGGTCGGCGCGGCCAGGGGGTGGGCCGCGCCGCCCTAGGGTTTGGCCACCCTGTGGCCCCACTTCGTTTCGTCTTCGGACTTCTGGAAGCTTCGTGGAAAAATAGGCCCCTGGGCGTTGATTTCGTCCAATTCCGAGAATATTTCGTTACTAGGATTTCTGAAACCAAAAACAGCAGAAAACAGCAAGTGGCACTTCGGCATCTTGTTAATAGGTTAGTTCCAGAAAATGCACGAATATGACATAAAGTGTGCATAAAACATGTAGATAACATCAATAATGTGGCATGGAACATAAGAAATTATCGATACGTCGGAGACGTATCAGCATCCCCAAGCTTAGTTCTGCTCGTCCCGAGCAGGTAAAACGATAACACAGATAATTTCTGGAGTGACATGCCATCATAATCTTGATCATACTATTTGTAAAGCATATGTAGTGAATGCAGCGATCAAAACAATGTATATGACATGAGTAAACAAGTGAATCATAAAGCAAAGTCTTTTCATGAATAGTACTTCAAGACAAGCATCAATAAGTCTTGCATAAGAGTTAACTCATAAAGCAATAATTCAAAGTAAAGGCATTGAAGCAACACAAAAGAAGATTAAGTTTCAGCGGTTGCTTTCAACTTGTAACATGTATATCTCATGGATATTGTCAACATAGAGTAATATAATAAGTGCAATAAGCAAGTATGTAGGAATCAATGCATAGTTCACACAAGTGTTTGCTTCTTGAGGTGGAGAGAAATAGGTGAACTGACTCAACATTGAAAGTAAAAGAATTGTCCTCCATAGAGGAAAAGCATCGATTGCTATATTTGTGCTAGAGCTTTGATTTTGAAAACATGAAACAATTTTGTCAACGGTAGTAATAAAGCATATGCATCATGTAAATTATATCTAATAAGTTGCAAGCCTCATGCATAGTATACTAATAGTGCCCGCACCTTGTCCTAATTAGCTTGGACTACCGGATCATCACAATGCACATGTTTTTACCAAGTGTCACAAAGGGGTACCTCTATGCCGCCTGTACAAAGGTCTAAGGAGAAAGCTCGCATTGGATTTCTCGCTATTGATTATTCTTCAACTTAGACATCCATACCGGGACAACATAGACAACAGATAATGGACTCCTCTTTTATGCATAAGCATGTAACAACAATTAATAATTTTCTCATTTGAGATTGAGGATATTTGTCCAAAACTGAAACTTCCACCATGGATCATGGCTTTAGTTAGCGGCCCAATGTTCTTCTCTAACAATATGCATGCTTAACCATAAGGTGGTAGATCTCTCTTACTTCAGACAAGACGAACATGCATAGCAACTCACATGATATTCAACAAAGAATAGTTGATGGCGTCCCCAGAAACATGGTTATCGCACAACAAGCAACTTTAATAAGAGATAAAGTGCATAATTACATATTCAATACCACAATAGTTTTTAAGCTATTTGTCCCATGAGCTATATATTGCAAAGGTGAATGATGGAATTTTAAAGGTAGCACTCAAGCAATTTACTTTGGAATGGCGGAGAAATACCATGTAGTAGGTAGGTATGCTGGACACAAATGGCATAGTGGTTGGCTCAAGTATTTTGGATGCATGAGAAGTATTCCCTCTCGATACAAGGTTTAGGCTAGCAAGGCTTATTTGAAACAAACACAAGGATGAAGCGGTGCAGCAAAACTCACATAAAAGACATATTGACAACATTATAAGACTCTACACCGCCTTCCTTGTTGTTCAAACTCAATACTAGAAATTATCTAGACCTTAGAGAAACCAAATATGCAAACCAAATTATAGCATGCTCTATGTATTTCTTCATTAATGGGTGCAAAGCATATGATGTAAGAGCTTAAACATGAGCACAACAATTGCCAAGTATCACATTACCCAAGACATTTATAGCAATTACTACATGTATCATTTTCCAATTCCAACCAAATAACAATTTTAACGAAGGAGAAACTTCGCCATGAATACTATGAGTAGAAGCTAAGGACATACTTGTCCATATGCTACAGCGGAGCGTGTCTCTCTCCCATAAAGTGAATGCTAGGATCCATTTTATTCAAACAAAACTAAAACAAAAACAAACCGACGCTCCAAGAAAAAGCACATAAGATGTGATGGAATAAAAATATAGTTTCAGGGGAGGAACCTGATAATGTTGTCGATGAAGAAGGGGATGCCTTGGGCATCCCCAAGCTTAGACGCTTGAGTCTTCTTGATATATGCAGGGGTGAACCACCGGGGCATCCCCAAGCTTAGAGCTTTCACTCTCCTTGATCATGTTGCATCATACTCCTCTCTTGATCCTTGAAAACTTCCTCCACACCAAACTCGAAACAACTCATTAGAGGGTTAGTGCACAATAAAAATTAACATATTCAGAGGTGACACAATCATTCTTAACACTTCTGGACATTGCATAATGCTACTGGACATTAGTGGATCAAAGAAATTCATCCAACATAGCAAAAGAGGCAATGCGAAATAAAAGGCAGAATCTGTCAAAACAGAACAGTTCGTATTGACGAATTTTAAAATGGCACCAGACTTGCTCAAATGAAAATTCCCAAATTGAATGAAAGTTGTGTACATATCTGAGGATCATGCACGTAAATTGGCTTAATTTTCTGAGCTACCTACAGGGAGGTAGACCCAGATTCGTGACAGCAAAGAAATCTGGAACTGCGCAGTAATCCAAATCTAGTACTTACTTTTCTATCAACGGCTTAACTTGGCACAACAAAACACAAAACTAAGATAAGGAGAGGTTGCTACAGTAGTAAACAACTTCCAAGACTCAAATATAAAACAAAGTACTGTAGCAAAATAACACATGGGTTATCTACCAAGAAGTTCTTTCTTTATAGCCATTAAGATGGGCTCAGCAGTTTTGATGATGCACTCGCAAGAAATGGTATTTGAAGCAAAAGAGAGCATCAAGAGGCAAATTCAAAACACATTTAAGTCTAACATGCTTCCTATGCATAGGAATCTTGTAAATAAACAAGTTCATGAAGAGCAAAGTGACAAGCATAGGAAGATAAAACAAGTGTAGCTTCAAAAATTTCAGCACATAGAGAGGTGTTTTAGTAACATGAAAATTTCTACAACCATATTTTCCTCTCTCATAATAACTTTCAGTAGCATCATGAGCAAACTCAACAATATAGCTATCACATAAAGCATTCTTATCATGAGTCTCATGCATAAAATAATTACTACTCCCAACATAAGCATAGTCATTCTTATTAATTGTAGTGGGAGCAAATTCAACAAAGTAGCTATCATTATTATTCTCGTCACCATAATCATCAAATGTAGGAGGCATAGTATAATCATAATAAACTTTATCCTCAATAGTAGGTGGCACCAAAATACCACTATCATCATAAATGGGAGGCAAAGTGTCATCAAAGTAAATTTTCTCCTCCATGCTTGGGGGACTAAAAAGTTCATGCTCATCAGAGCCAGCTTCCCCAAGCTTAGAATTTTCCATAGAATTAGCAACAATGGTGTTCAAAGCATTCATAGTAATAACATTCCCATTAGCATGCATATAAAGTTCCATGGGTTTTTTAATTCTCTCTTCAAACACATCATGTCCTAATTCAAGATAAAGTTCATAAAGATCTCTCATATTTTTGTTGTTTTCCATTATGCTTAACTAGTGAAATAAAAACATGCATGATATTAAGTAAAGTAAACAAGTAACTAATTTTTTTGTGTTTTTGATATAGAGTGCAAGACAGTAAATAAAGTAAAGCTAGCAACTAATTTTTTTGTGTTTTGATATAATGCAGCAAACAAAGTAGTAAATAAAATAAAGCAAGACAAAAACAAAGTAAAGAGATTGGGAAGTGGAGACTCCCCTTGCAGCGTGTCTTGATCTCCCCGGCAACGGCGCCAGAAAAAGAGCTTGATGGCGTGTAACTCACACGTTCGTTGGGAACCCCAAGAGGAAGGTATGATGCGCACAGCAGCAAGTTTTCCCTCAGAAAGAAACCAAGGTTTATCGAACCAGGAGGAGCCAAGAAGCACGTTGAAGGTTGATGGCGGCGGGATGTAGTGCGGCGCAACACCAGGGATTCCGGCGCCAACGTGGAACCTGCACAACACAACCAAAGTACTTTGCCCCAATGAAACAGTGAGGTTGTCAATCTCACCGGCTTGCTGTAACAAAGGATTAACCGTATTGTGTGGAAGATGATTGTTTGCAGAAAACAGTAGAACAGTATTGCAGTAGATTGTATTTCAGTAAAGAGAATTGGACCGGGGTCCACAGTTCACTAGAGGTGTCTCTCCCATAAGACAAACAGCATGTTGGGTGAACAAATTACAGTTGGGCAATTGACAAATAAAGAGGGCATGACCATGCACATACATATCATGATGAGTATAGTGAGATTTAATTGGGCATTACGACAAAGTACATAGACCGCCATCCAGCATGCATCTATGCCTAAAAAGTCCACCTTCAAAGTTATCATCCGAACCCCTCCAGTATTAAGTTGCTAACAACAGACAATTGCATTAAGTATTGCGCGTAATGTAACTAGTGACTACATCCTTGAACATAGCACCAATGTTTTATCCCTAGTGGCAACAGCACATCCATAACCTTAGAGGTTCTTGTCACCCCTCCAGATTCACGGAGACATGAACCCACTATCGAGCATAAATACTCCCTCTTGGAGTTACTAGCATCAACTTGGCCAGAGCATCTACTAATAACGGAGAGCATGCAAGATCATAAACAACACATAGATATAACTTTGATAATCAACATAACAAGTATTCTCTATTCATCGGATCCCAACAAACGCAACATATAGAATTACAGATAGATGATCTTGATCATGTTAGGCAGCTCACAAGATCCGACAATGATAGCACAATGGGGAGAAGACAACCATCTAGCTACTGCTATGGACCCATAGTCCAGGGGTAGACTACTCACACATCACTCCGGAGGCGACCATGGCGGCGTAGAGTCCTCCGGGAGATGAATCCCCTCTCCGGCAGGGTGTCGGAGGCGATCTCCTGGATCCCCCGAGATGGGATCGGCGGCGGCGGCGTCTCAGTAAGGTTTTCCGTATCGCGGCTCTCGGTACTGGGGGTTTCGTCACGAAGGCTTTAAGTAGGCGGAAGGGCAAGTCAGGAGGGGGCACAGGGGCCCCACACCATAGGTCGGCGCGGCCAGGGGGTGGGCCGCGCCGCCCTAGGGTTTGGCCACCCTGTGGCCCCACTTCGTTTCGTCTTCGGACTTCTGGAAGCTTCGTGGAAAAATAGGCCCCTGGGCGTTGATTTCGTCCAATTCCGAGAATATTTCGTTACTAGGATTTCTGAAACCAAAAACAGCAGAAAACAGCAAGTGGCACTTCGGCATCTTGTTAATAGGTTAGTTCCAGAAAATGCACGAATATGACATAAAGTGTGCATAAAACATGTAGATAACATCAATAATGTGGCATGGAACATAAGAAATTATCGATACGTCGGAGACGTATCAACCAACTTACCATGATGTAGTCTGAATCTGATACTCCCTCAGATCCAAATTAATTGACTCAACTATCTGTAGATACGGATGTATCTAGATGTTTTTTAGCTCTAGATACTACTGCCTCCATCCCAAAGCTTTGGGCTTATATTATTTTTAGAAAGTCAAACTATACCATGTTTGACTAAGCTTTTACCAAAAATCAGTAACATGCAAAATACAAAATTAATATCATTAAATAGATAATAAAATATATTTTTCTACGGTATCTACACAGTATTATATTTGTTGATAGAATGTTCTAAAATTTTGGTCAAACTTTGCTTGTTTTGATTTCTCAAAAATAAATAAGGCTTAAGCTTTTGGATGGTGGTAGTACATTCATATCTAGACAAAGCTGAGTTAACTAGTTTTTTGTCTGTCCATAGCTAGTGTTCACGCTGCAAAAGGCTAAGAGCATCCACTATATGCATCAGTCTATCTCATACAGTAATTCAATATCACTGCTGAGGTCTGCCTTTTGTTTTGCTATTCATATGCAGACTGAAACTTTAGGGCCTTTACTCAAAAGGAAGATCAAAACTGCGGCTGATCAAAGTTGCCGGTATGTTGATGCCGCCCCATCTTCTAAATGCCTCTACAAGCACAAGGCCACGCGCCAGCTGGGTGGTGATCTTTTAATGAATATGGTATATTTTCTTAATCCACAAAACATGCCTTGATTTTTCTCTGTTTATTGTCGGTTTTTTCTATGCTTGCCAAAAGTTTACAACAACAACAACAACAACCAAGCCTTTCAGTCCCAAACAAGTTGGGGTACGCTAGAGTTGAAACCCATAAGATCTCGAAGCCAAAATTTTAGAAACACCAAATTCGTTTGCTTACAATCATCATACATTAATGTTCATCTACTCCAGTTCCCCTAACCCAACAAAAAATTATGTTAATTACGATTTTTAGATTAAAAGAGCACCATTAGGCGTTGTTAATTACGACTTTGAGATTAAAATTTCATTTGCAATTGTTAATTACAATTTTGAGACAAATGGTTAGTTTAACCTCGATCTCTTCTGCTCTCCATTTATGCCAACCGAACAAAAATTTAACCATTCCATTCCTCTGAAATGGAACCATTCCATTCCATTCCACGCTGTTTCAGAACCGAACACACCCTTGCATTGTTGTGAACTGTTGTCCATACACGGCCATACCCTTCCACTTACATCCAGCACTATATGCATCAGTCTGTCTCAGAGTCATTCAATATCACTGCTGAGATCTATTCCCATTCTTATGCAGGCTGAAACTGCTGCGCCTTTACTCAAGTGGATGCAAAATGAGGCTAATGAGGCTGCTGTGAGGACGATGGTGCCGGCACCATCTTCTGAAAACCTCCTCAAGCACAAGGCCACGGGCCAGCTGGGTGGTGACCTTTTAATGAATCTGGTATATTTTCTTAATCCACATACATGATTTCATTATTATCTGTTTAATTATTGTTGGCTTTGTCTAATGCTTACCAAAAGTTCAGAAACACTGCGTTTGCTTACAATCATCATACACTAATTTTTCACTTTTCAGTCTGTCTCATCCAAGATATAAAGCTGTTGATTTCCATTGGCTTGTTTTGTAATCATTTGCATTGTTGTCGATCGTTCTCTATGCACAACCCTATTCTTCCACTTACACCCACACTATTTGCATCGGTCTATCTCATAGATTTATTAAATATCAATGATGAGTTCTGTTGCTATTCATATGCAGGATGAAACTTCGTGCCTCTACTCAAATGGATAAAAAATGATCCCGATGAGGCTGCTTTGTGAAGACGATGGTGCCGCCACCATCTTCTCGAAAACCTCCTCAAGCACAAGGCCACGGGCATTTGGTGGTACCCTTTTCGATGCAGGTATATTTTCTTAATCCTCATACATGATTTGATTTTTGTCTGTTTATTGCCGGCTTTGTCTAATGCTTACCAATAGTTCGAAACACACACACCTATTCTTACACTTACATCCGGCACTATATGCATCGGTGTCTCATAGATTCATTTTATATATCACCGCTGATGTCTCGTTGCTATTCAATTTTCATATGCAGACTAAACTGCTAACCCTTCATTGGTCAAAAGGATTGCAAGCGCTGCGATGAGGCATCTGCAGAGGCTGCCACCAAGTTCTTGTCGGCCCACCTTACGGATGCTTATATAAGCTCAAGTCCAAGGACCAGCCGGGCCGTAACCATCCAAGGGTTCGGGTATATTTTCTTAAGCCACATATACATGCCATGATTTATGTCTGATATTATCACCGGCTCTGTCTAATGCTTTTTGGAATTCGGAAACACCAAATTAGCATGCTTATATTCATCATACACTAATTTTCCACTGTTCAGGTTGTAACATAGTGTTATGCACTCGCTTGTCAACATTTGCATTGCTCTGAACTATGCACTTTACACAACCTAATTCTTCCACTTACATTCAGCGCTACGCACCGGTAGTACCTCCCATGTTTCCTTCACCATCCCGATGCCGAGCTTGCGGGAATATGGCGGGCCCATGTACATACCCCGCATATAACACCTCCTATGGCTCTATCTACCTTTCTAGTAGCTCCTTCACGTAGTTACAGGTATGTATTCTCGGTGGTTTAGCATGAATTGGCATATAGTAAAGTCTTGTTTTTAGTCTTCCGCTTCTTACATTTGTATCAATTTTCACATGCAGATCGTACCTTGTGAACTTCGTCCAATGATTAACCGGATGTGTCCGCATGAAGGGTCTTTCACTATGCATGGCAATGGCAAATTGATGAACACCTACACGGTCTATGAGGTGTATGTCTACAAGACGCAGCCATCACATATTTGTATGGACATGATTGGAGAAAGTTTGCTTTTGACTACGGTGCGAAGAAGGGCGACGAGTGAGGATCGAAACTCAAACGGGCAGATATACGTAGCGCTACAGAGTTGGAGACACTTCCAAATATATAATATGTAACTTTTTTCTACTCATATCTTTTGATAAGCGTTACGAGCAGTTGTTCTAAACCATTCCCTCTGTTCTAGCTTGCTGGGTTTAACATGATCAAAGCTGCAGATCCCGATGGAACATGAGCGGATGTCACAAAGGGCAACCACACCAGCACCGGCACCGGCTTCCCACTCTCCCCGCATCAGCACCGGTTCCCGTGCAGCTCCGTTCTGCATCTACCCGGCCAGTCCCCTACATCGGCATTGGTTCCTGTAGAGGCCCCATATACTACACACCGCCCGAGCTCCTGCATCGGCCTTGGTTCCTCTAGCTGCACCGTTCTGCCCAACGAGTCTCTGCATCGGCACCGGTTCCTCTAGAGGCACCGTTTCTGCACACTGCCCGCCAGTCTCACTGCATCGGCACCAGCTCGTGTACCAGCCCAGGCTCCCGCACCTGCCCGGCCGGATCACCGAGGTCTCGGCTCATTGCGTGGCCACCCGTGTGGTGACCGGGACGCATCCGAAGGCTATGTTCGTGAGTATATGACAGCATAACTGCTCTTATCTTGATGTCTTCTCTGCTCAAAGTCTCACATGGTTCGGTGCATTGGTGCCATTGACTAATTTTTGGTGGTATCTCTTGCTTTGAATCAGAAATTGCCTAAAAGTATCTCCAAGGATCTCAATGCTGGCCGAAGGGGCAAGATATCCCTCGTCATGGAGAGTGAAGGTCTCACCGTGGAGGGACGGTACTCCGTCGGTCCACAGAGATGGCCGCTTGGCTGTTACTTCCAGGTGGAAAAAGTTCATTGACGGTGCCAAACTTCGCATTGGATCAAAGTTGAAGGTCAAGATCTTTCGATGCCACCGTGACATGCTGGTCATAAAGTTCGCGGTTGTCTAGTTCTGTTGCCCCATGAGCCCTTAGCAAATGCATTTGTAGTTATACTTATATAAGGTTATCTTATACGAACTGCTAATTAATTGTATGGGTGGTAAAACTCTCGGCAAGCTTTTGCTCTTAGCAAGTATGTATGTATGATCAGCTATTATGATAACTAATGTTTGTGTTCATCTTAATTTGCATTTCCGTTTTAGAAAAAAACTTAATTTCTATTTTGGCTGACACTGTTAGAGAACTATCAGATTGAACCCACAACATGATTCAAATAGATTCATTACACCGAGCCACATGTCTTGACCTTGCTATACACTACTTCCATTAATCGGTGCAAGAAGGCTTACCCGAGCTGCCCGAACCATGGCGAGATTCGAATCCACCTTATCTATCTAGAAATACAACCTTTGCGAGAAAGAGGATTTGCGGTATGGGGAGGCTGACATTGGGGACCCATGAGCCAGCGTCGTCAACATTTTAAAGGTGGCGAGGAGATCGAAAGAAAAAATAAGCCAAAAATCAGTTGGTAAACAAATTCAAGAAAAGAAACATTTACCTTTACGAGAGGATGACATGCGGGACCCATGAGGCAAGCAAAGATCCTCAACTATTTCAAGGCGGCGGGGATCAAAAGAAAAAAGGAAATAGCCAGAAATTAATTAGGGTCAAAAATAAATCCATCAAAGGAAACTTTTTATTGTTCATAGAGGATGACATGTGGGACCGACTTGCCGGCTGCGTCGTCATCGTTTCAAAGGGGGCGAGGGATCAAAAGAAAAATGCAAATAGCCAGAAATTAGGGTCAAAAATAAATCCAACAAAGGAAACTTTTATTGTTCATAGAGGATGACATGCGGGACCCATGAGCCAGCAGCTTCCTCAACGTTTCAAAGTCGGCATGAGATTGAAAGAAAAAGGCAAGTGACATAATATCAGGAGCCAAAAATAATCCAAGAAAAGAAACATTATTTTACATAGAGGATGACATGCGGGTCCCATTTTGTAGCAGCGGTCTCAACTCTTCCAAGGCGGCACGGGACCGCAAGAAAAATGAAGTAGCCGAGAAATCGTGGTGTGAAAAAAAATCCAAGAAAAGAAAGATTTCAATTGGGCTGTATCTCGACATCGGGCCTTCGAACTATCCTGCTGGGCCTTTTGACTCGTACAATTTCAGCCCACTCCAAAACAGGAAAGGTCGGATTTTTCTCAAAAAAAAAAAACAGGAAAGTCCTATGCTTCGCAAAAACAAAAAACAAGGAGATTCAACATATAAGTTTGTTTATGTAGATATAAAGATTTAATTTATCCGTTTGCAATAGCTCGTGAGCGAAATACAACGTTTATTGTACGCAAAATAAAATATCACATGTTTCTTGTACGGGGAGGTGACATCGGGGACCCATGAGCCAGCGAGCGTCGTCAACGTTTCAAAGGCGGCAGGGGACCGAAAATAAAAAAAGCCAAAAATCAGTTGGTAAAAAATACAAGAAAAGAAAACATTTATCGTTACGAGAGGATGACATGCGGGACCCATGAGGCAGCAGATCCTCAACGTTTCAAAGTCGGCATGAGATCGAAAGAAAAAGCCAAGTGACATAATATCAGGAGCCAAAAATCCAAGAAAAGAAACTTTATTGTACATAGAGGATGACATGCGGGTCCCATTTTGTAGCAAACGGTCTCAACGTTTCCAAGGCGGAACGGGACCAAAAGAAAAATGAGGCAGCAGCATTCTCAACAATTCCAAGGCGGCAGGGGATCAAAAGAAAAAAGGAAATAGCCGTAAATTTATTAGGGGTCAAAAATAAATCCACCAAAGGAAACTTTTATTGTTCATAGAGGATGACATGTGGGACCGACCTGCCAATGACGTCCTCATCGTTTCAAAGGGGGCGGGGATCAAAAGAAAAAGGCAAATAGCCGTAAATTAGGGTCAAAAATAACTCCAAGAAAGGAAACTTTTATTGTTCGTAGAGGATGACATGCGGGACCCATGAGCCGAAAGCTTACTCAACGTTTCCAAAGGTGGCATGAGATCGAAAGAAAAAGGCAAGTGACCAAATATCGGGAGCCAAAAATAATCCAAGATTTATTGTACATAGAGGATGACATCTCGGGTCCCATTTTGCGACGGCGGTCTCAATGTTTGTAATGCGGCTTGAGATCAAACGAAAAAGAAAGTAGCTAGTAATTAGGGGTGAAAAAAAATCCAAGAAAAGAAAGTTGATGGACATAGAGGATGACATGCGGGTCCCTTGAGCCAACAGCTTACTCAACGTTTCAAAGGGGGCAGGTGATCAAAATAAAAAGGCAAGCCAAAAATCAGAGGGTGAAAAAAATCCAACAAAGGAAACTTTCATAGCACATAGAGGATGACATGCGGGTCCCATGAGCCAGCAGGTTCCTCAACGTTTCAAACGTGGCATGAGATCGAAAGAAAAAGGCAAGTGAAAAAATATGAGGAGCCAAAAATAATTCAAGAAAAGAAACTTTTATAGCACATAGAGGATGACATGCGGGTCCCATGAGCCAGCAGGTTCCTCAACGTTTCAAACGTGGCATGAGATCAAAAGAAAAAGGCAAGTGACCAAATATGAGGAGCCAAAAATAATTCAAGAAAAGAAAGTTTTATAGTACATAGAGGATGACATGCGGGTCCCATTTAGCAGCAGCGGTATCACCGTTTGAGAGGCGGCAGGGGTTCAAAAGAAAAAAGAAATTGCCAAAAATCAGAGGGTGAAAAAACCAAGAAAATGAACTTTTATAGTACATAGAGGATGACATGCGGGTCCCATGAGCCTGCAGGTTCCTCAACGTTTCAAACGTGGCATGAGATCGAAAGAAAAAGGCAAGTGCCCAAATATGAGGTGCCAAAAATAATTCAAGAAAAGAAACTTTTATAGCACATAGAGGATGACATGCGGGTCCCATGAGCCAGCAGGTTCCTCAACGTTTCAAACGTGGCATTAGATCGAAAGAAAAAGGCAAGTGACCAAATATGAGGAGCCAAAAATAATTCAAGAAAAGAAAGTTTTATAGTACATAGAGGATGACATGCGGGTCCCATTTAGCAGCAGCGGTATCACCGTTTGAGAGGCGGCAGGGGTTCAAAAGAAAAAAGAAATTGCCAAAAATCAGAGGGTGAAAAAAACCAAGAAAATGAACTTTTATAGCACATAGAGGATGACATGCGGGTCCCATGAGCCTGCAGGTTCCTCAACGTTTCAAACGTGGCATGAGATCGAAAGAAAAAGGCAAGTGCCCAAATATGAGGTGCCAAAAAAACTCCAAGAAAAGAAAGTTGATTACTCATAGAGGATGACATGCGGGTCCCATTTAGGCTGCAGCGGTCTCACCGTTTGAGAGGCGGCGGGGATCGAAAGAAAAGGCAAGTGAACGAATATGAGGTGCCAAAAATAATCCAAGAAAAGAAAGTTTTATAGTACATAGAGGATGACATGCGGGTCCCATTTAGTAGCAGCGGTATCACCGTTTGAGAGGCGGCAGGGGATCGAAAGAAAAAGGCAAGTGCCCAAATATGAGGTGCCAAAAAAAAATCCAAGAAAAGAAAGTTTTATAGTACATAGAGGATGACATGCGGGTCCCATTTAGCAGCAGCGGTATCACTGTTTGAGAGGCGGCAGGGGATCGAAAAAAAAGGCAAGTGACCAAATATGAGGTGCCAAAAAAAATCCAAGGAAAGAAAGTTTTATAGTACATAGAGGATGACATGCGGGTCCCATTTAGCAGCAGCGGTATCACCGTAAGAGAGGCGGCAGGGGATCGAAAAAAAAGGCAAGTGACCAAATATGAGGTGCCAAAAAAAACTCCAAGAAAAGAAAGTTGATTGCACATAGAGGATGACATGCGGGTCCCATTTAGCAGCAGCGGTCTCAACGTTTCCAAGGCGGCAAGGGATCAAAAGAAAAAGGAAGTAGCCAGAAATCAGGGGGTCAAAAAAATCCAAGAATAGAAAGAATTTTGGTTCATAGAGGATGACATGCTGGACCCATGATCCTGCATCGTAAACGGCTCGATCGGAGAACGTTGAACGAGATGGCGCGATCGAGAAAAAAAACAATGCCAGAGAGGCTGCCATCTGGGCCCTACATCCCTCGGCGGTGCGGATTTGCGTTGACTCGGCCGGCGAACCCGAGATTTCGAGATGCACCACGTCCCGGGCCACCATACGCGACGTTTTGGCCGCTTTCGTCAGGCTAGGTGGCCTCAAAAAAGAGAAAAAAAAAGTTTTGACATGCACCACGGAGGGACCCAAAATCGTCGGCCATGGTACACCAGCAACCACGGCGCGACTTCAACTTCGTCGGCCATGGCAACTTTTCTTGTAGTGTGCTATTCCTTATGAGCTTTACACGGAGATCATGCACGAAATTGGTTCTTGCGAACTTGAAGATATTGATGTGGTTATTCGGCTAGCTAATAGAGAAACTATCTCTCCAATTGGTATTGTTCGAGATGTGGAAGTTCTATGTGGTAAGATTAAATATCCTGCTGACTTTTTGGTACTTGGTTCTGCTGCTAGTAAACATTGTCCTATCATTTTTGGTAGACCTTTTCTAAATACTTGTGGAGCTGTTATAGATTGCAAGAAAGAGAAAATTTTGACTAAATTTGCTGGTGAATCTTATGAGTTTAATTTCTCTAAATTTGCCAAAACTCCTTATAAAGCTGATTCGCCTAATAATGATTTTATAGTTGAACAGTGTGCATCTATTGCTCTTGCTCCTAATAATCCTTTGCAGCAACATCTGGAGAATAGTGAGAGTGAAGTCTTTAGGGAAGAAAGAAATGAGCTTGATGAAATTTTCCTTCGTCAACCTATTCTTAAGCATGATTTACCGGTAGAAGATCTAGGAACAACACTACCACCAAAGGAAGATCCTGTTTTTGATTTAAAACCATTGCCTGATAATCTTAAATATGCTCATATTGATGATAAGAAAATATATCATGTTATTATTAGTTCTAAGCTTTCAGAGTTTGAGGAAGAAAGGTTATTGGAAATATTGAAGAAACACCGAGGAGCTATTGGCTACACTCTTGATGACTTGAAGGGGATTTCTCCCTCTATTTGCCAACATGCCATTAATATGGAAGATGATGCAAAGCCTGTTGTTGAACATCAGCGTCGTCTAATTCCTAAGATGAAGGATGTGGTAATGAATGAGGTATTAAAACTTCTTGAAGCTGGTATTATATATCCTATTGCTGATAGTAGATGGGTTAGTCATGTGCATTGTGTTCCTAAGAAAGGAGGAATGACTGTTGTACCTAATGATAATGATGAGCTCATCCCTCAAAGAGTAGTTGTAGGATATAGAATGTGTATTGATTATCGAAAAGTTAATAAGGTTACTAAGAAAGATCATTACCCTTTACCTTTTATTGATCAAATGTTAGAAAGGTTATCTAAAAATACTCATTTTTGCTTTCTTGATGGTTATTAAGGTTTTCACAAATTCTTTGTTAAAACTAAGGATCAAGAGAAAAACACTTTCACTTGTCCCTATGGAACTTATGCTTATAGATGTATGCCTTTTGGTTTATGTAATGCTCCTGCTACTTTTCAAAGATGCATGTCTGCTATTTTTCATGGCTTTTGCGAGAATATTGTAGAGGTATTCATGGATGATTTTTCTGTCTATGGGAATTCTTTTGATAATTGCTTGCGGAACCTTGATAAAGTTTTGCAGAGATGTGAAGAAACTAACCTTGTTCTTAATTGGGAGAAATGCCACTTTATGGTTAATGAAGGAATTGTATTGGGACATAAAATTTCCGAGAGAGGTATTGAAGTTGATAGAGCTAAAGTTGAAGCAATTGAGAAGATGCCCTATCCTAGGGATGTTAAAGATATTCGTAGTGTTCTTGGTCATGCTGGGTTTTATAGGAGGTTTATTAAAGACTTTTCCAAGATTTCAAAACCTCTTACTAATCTTCTTCAAAAAGATGTACCTTTTGTTTTTGATGATGATTGTAAGGAAGCTTTTGAAACTCTAAAGAAAGCCTTAACAACTGCTCATATAGTTGAACCTCCTGATTGGAACTTACCATTTGAAATTATGTGTGATGCTAGTGATTTTCTTTGTGTATTTGTTCTTGGACAGCGAGTAGATAAAAAATTAAATTTTATTCATTATGCTAGTAAAACTCTTGATGCTGCTCAAAGAAATTATGCTACAACTGAAAAAGATTTGTTAGCTGTAGTCTTTGCTTGTGACAAGTTTAGATCCTATATTGTTGATTCAAAAGTTACAATTCATACTAATCATGCTGCAATTAGATACCTTATGCAAAAAGAAAGATGCTAAGCCAAGGCTTATTAGATGGGTGCTTCTGTTGCAAGATTTTTTGATTTGCATATTATAGATAGGAAAGGTGCTGATAATCATGTTGCTGATAATTTGTCTAGATTGGAAAATATTGCTTATGATCCTGTTCCTGTTAATGATAGTTTTCCAAATGAACAATTGGCTGTAATAAAGGTGAGCTCGCGAGATAGCCCTTGGTATGCTGATTATGCTAACTTTATTGTTTCCAAGTACTTGCCTCCAACCTTTTCAGCTCAGCAAAGGAGGAAATTCTTTTATGACTTGAGGCATTATTTTTGGAATGACCCACACTTATATAAAGAAGGAGTGGATGGTATTCTGCGAAGATGTGTTCCCGAATATGAGCAACAAGAGATATTGAGTAAATGTCATGGTAGTGCTTATGGAGGACATCACGCCGGAGATAGAACCACGCAAAAGGTTCTACAATCAGGTTTTTATTGGCCAATTCTCTTCAAAGATGCAAGGAAGTTTATTTTATCTTGTGATGAATGTCAAAGGGTTGGCAATATCTCCAGACGCAATAAAATTCCTATAAATTATACTCTTGTTATTGAACCATTTGATTGTTGGGGATTTGACTTCATGGGACCTTTCCCCTCTTCAGAAGGTAACACTCATATACTTGTCGTTGTTGATTATGTTACTAAATGGGTGGAAGCCATACCCACAAAAAGTGCTGATGGTGAGACCTCTTTAAGAATGCTTTTAGATATTATTTTTCCTAGATTTGGAGTTCCTAGATATCTTATGACTGATGGAGGTTCTCATTTTATTCATGGTGGTTTTAGAAAAACTCTTGCTAAATATGGTATTAATCATAGAATTGCTTCCGCTTATCATCCTCAAACTAGTGGGCAAGTAGAACTATCAAATAGAGAGATTAAATCTATCTTGCAAAAGACTGTTAATAAATCTAGAAAGAATTGGGCTAGTAAATTGAAGGAAGCATTATGGGCTTATAGAACTGCTTATAAAAATCCCATGGGTATGTCACCTTATAAAATGGTTTATGGAAAAGCTTGTCATTTACCTTTAGAACTAGAGCACAAAGCTTATTGGGCTGTAAGAGAACTAAATAAAGATCCTAAACTTTCCGGTAAGAAGAGATTGCTACAATTGAGTTCTCTAGATGAATGGAGAAGTGAAGCTTATGAAAATGCTAAACTCTTTAAAGAGAAAGTTAAGAAATGGCACGATAGAAGAATTATCAAAAGAGAATTTAATGTTGGGGATAAAGTCCTATTGTATCGGTCTCGTCTCAGATTCTTTGCAGGGAAATTACTCTCGAAATGGGAAGGACCATATGTCATTGTGGAGGTGTATCATTCAGGAGCAATTAAAATTAGTTCTCTCCAAGGCGATGCCACACAAGTGGTGAATGGACAAAGACTCAAGCATTATATCTCTGGTGATTCTTATAATGAAGATGTTGATGTTATTCGAGTGGTAACTCCGGAAGCTTTCATCAAAGGTCAAATTGACAGTCCGGCAGAGTTCGACTTTGAATAGGTAACAGTACTGGTAATAAAAAGTTAGCGTTTTACTTTCCGAACAATGTTTTTGCTGTTTTTGGAAAATATGAAAAATTACGAGATCGAAACGGAGTGGAGGAGACGCACGAGGGCGTGCCCTCATAGGCCGGCGTGGGCCCCAGCCTGGCCGCGCCGCCCTATGAGGTGGGTCCCTCGTGGCCCCTCTCCGACTCTGGTTCGACCTGGTACTTTCCTTTTGTCGTAAAAATTCCTGCTATATAATCCCCCGGACCCCTGGAGGTCCGTATATCGTTTTGTCGACGTGTTTTGTTTCGAGCTGTTTTCTGCCAGGATTTGTTTTTGATCTAGAAGCACCATGGTCTCCAACAATAAGGGCAAGGGGCTTTCGGATGAAGATATTCAAGATCCCGAGTGGAAAGAGGTGGACGAGAGTGTCAAGGAAGAAGATGAAGAAGAAGTGGAGGAAGACTCGCGTGCATACCCGCGTGCTACCATCGCAAGCATCGAGGTGGTGGAGAACCCTTTCAGTGTCAAGAAGAGCGCAAGAATTCGCACCGGAGGAAAGGTTCCACGTCACTACTTAGCTCCAAAGACATCTCCTCCAGGCACCTACAGCCCCTTCCGCAATCTAATTTATAATAGTCAAATTGAAAGGACTCCCAAGGCAGTATTGCCTAGCAATTGGGATATAGATCGTTCTAACACTGCAGGAAGAATGAAGCCTGAAGCTGAAGAGTGGGGAAACAGCTCCAAGAGTTGGGACTCGCCGTCGGACATACTTCTTAACCGTGTCGAGCACAATTCGGAGATGATCCGCAACCTCATGTACAAGATTGATGAGCTTCAGGAGCTTGTTGAGAAGCTTGTCAAGAATTCATCACCACCACCGCCGAAGGAGTAATTCATCATCGGTATTGGCATCCCCTTGGTTTGTTCCAAGCTTGGGGGAGTGCCGCGGTATCACATCATCACTATCTTTTACTTTTTACTATCAAGTAGTGTCATATCATGAGTAGGGAAGTTATCATATAAGATGGGTTGCAGTGTGGAAGTATCTCTCCTTTAGTTGGTTGTCTATGTATCCCTTGGTGTGAGTTATCGTTATGGAATATTAATAAGAAGTCTTATCATTTACATATTGCACATCTTATTTTAGTTTGCAATCTCTATTATATGATTGATCTTGTTATTAGTATTGGTATCACTATGGGAGCATTGAGTAAATCTATTTGGTTTTGGCAAACTTAGCATTGGTCAATAGCAACAACACTTTGAGGTTTAAGTAGAAAAGAGAAATATATGTAGTTGTTTCATTCTTGATTAGCTCTTAGCTTATTATTCTGAAGTTAAAATTGTTTGTGCTTACAAGGAAGATGCATGATTGCTTCTATCACATGTATATTTGTTTGTTTCCCTCAACTCTTATGCTTGGTAATCAACCTTGCTAGCCAAAAACCTGTACAGAGAGGGAATGCTTCTCGTGCATCTAAACCTTAACCCAAACCTATGCCATTTGTGTCCACCATACCTACCTACTACATGGTATTTTCTGCCATTCCAAGTAAATACTTCGTGTGCTACCTTTAAACAATTCAAAATTTACTATCTCTTATTTGTGTCAATGTTTTATAGCTCATGAGGAAGTATGTGGTGTTTTATCTTTCAATCTTGTTGGGCAACTTTCACCAATGGACTAGTGGCTTCATCCGCTTATCCAATAATTTTGCAAAAAGAGCTGGCAATGGGGTTCCCAGCCCCGATTAATTAACTTTCATAATTTTACAAATAGACACTCCTCCATGGTATGTGATTTTTGGAAGGCACCCGAGGATTCGGTTAGCCATGGCTTGAGAAAGCAAAGGTGGGGAGGAGTGTCATCTAAATAAAACAAAAATAAAAAGACACTCCTTCATGGTATGAGAATGAGTGGAAGGCACCTGAGGATTCGGTTAGCCGTGGTTTGTGAAAGCAAAGGTTGGAAGGAGTGTCAACCAAGAATAAAATTTTATGGGAGCCGCTCTTCGAGAGTTTGTCTGGCAACGGGTTAGAGTACCCGCTACCATTCGTTGACAACAACAAACACCTCTCAAAATGTTACTTTTATTCTCTTTATATGATTTCAAAACTGAAAAAGCTCTAGCACATGATTTAATCCCTACTTCCCACTGCGAAGGGCCTGTCTTTTACTTTATATTGAGTCAGTAAATCTATTTCCCTCCATCTTAAGCAAGCATTTGATCTGTTGTGATCAAACCATTTATATTGTGATTTACTTCATCATGTATTTTACTCTTCCTTGTTTAGTACAAGTTTTATCTGAATGAATATAGCTTTGAAAGTTATCAATGATTATGAGGAGACTATTATAATTGAGTATGCAAGTTGTGCCATATAAGCTTTAACATAACCTGTTAATTGTTCTCTGACCAAGAACGAAGTTTGCCATCACCAATTATGATTTCTTATGCACCTTTATTTGTGATTGCCTTTTACTAGTTTCAAGTTGAATTATATGAGAAAGTTGTTCACTAGAATGTCTTGTGTGAATCAATATGATGCTTCTTGTCCGTATTTTATTTATCGACTCTTCACTCCATAAACATGTGGTCCTGTTTACCGAGTTCAGTTTCGCTTGGGGACAAGCGAAGTCTAAGCTTGGGGGGTTGATACGTCCATTTTGCATCACTATTTTATATCATAATTTACTGTTATTCATTGATATATTTCGTATTTAGAGGTGATACTTATGTTATTTCATCTATTTTGCATGTTTTATGATTATTGGAGGATCACGTACCGGAGTCAGGATTCTGCTGGAAAAAGCGCCGTCAGAATGCAATATTTCGGAAGATCAACAATTGACGGAAATTATATGAAAAATCCTATTTTTCCAGAAGACGAAGAGAGCTAAAAGGAGGAGCCGAGGAGGGCTGCCATGGGCCCCCCTCATAGGCCGGCGCGGGCCCTGCCCTGGCCGCGCCGCCATGTGGGGAGGGGGCCCACAGCCCCCTCTGGCCTCCTCTCCTTCGCGTACTTCTTCGCCCCGAAAAGCTAAGCTCCAGAGGATAGTCGCGAAGAGTCACAGCCGCCTCTGCGGGGCGGAAAACAATAGAGAGAAAAGAGCTCTCCGGCAGGCTGAAATCTGCCGGGGAAATTCCCTCCCGGAGGGGGAAATCGGCGCCATCGTGACCGTCATCGAGCTGGACATCATCTCCATCATCATCACCATCATCTCCATCATCATCACCGCCGTCTCCACCGCTGCACCTCGTCACCACTGTAACAATTAGGGTTGGATCTTGATTGTTTGATAGGGGAAACTCTCCCGGTATTGATTTCTACTCGTTATTGATGCTATTGAGTGAAACCATTGAACCAAGGTTTATGTTCAGATTGTTATTCATCATCATATCACCTCTGATCATGTTCCATATGATGTCTCGTGAGTAGTTCGTTTAGTTCTTGAGGACATGGGTGAAGTCTAAATGTTAGTAGTGAATTATGGTTGAGTAATATTCAATGTTATGATATTTAAGTTGTGGTGTTATTCTTCTAATGGTGTCATGTGAACGTCGACTACATGATACTTCACCATTATGGGCCTAGGGGAATACATCTTGTACTCGTTTGCTAATTGCGGGGTTTCCAGAGTGACAGAAACCTAAACCCCCGTTTGTATATCGATGCAGGAGGGATAGCAGGATCTCAGAGTTTAAGGCTGTGGTTAGATTTATCTTAATTACTTTCTTGTAGTTGCGGATGCTTGCAAGGGGTATAATCACATGTATGTATTAGTCATAGGAAGGGCGGTGCATTAGCATAGGTTCACCCACACAACACTTATCAAAACAATGAAGATTAATCAGCTATATGAAGCGAAAGCACTAGACTAAATTCCCATGTGTCCTCAAGAACGTTTGGTCATTATAAGTAAACAAACCGGCTTGCCCTTTGTGCTAAAAAGGATTGGGCCACTCGCTGCAATTATTTCTCTCGCACTTTACTTACTCGTACTTTATTCATCTGCTATATCAAAACCCCCTGAATACTTGTCTGTGAGCATTTACAGTGAATCCTTCATCGAAACTGCTTGTCAACACCTTCTGCTCCTCGTTGGGTTCGACACTCTTACTTATTGAAAATACTACGATACACCCCCTATACTTGTGGGTCATCAAGACTATTTTACGGCGCCGTTGCCGGGAGTGAAGCGCTATTGGTAAGTGGAATTGGTAAGGAAACTTTTCTTGTTCGTGCTGATTTTATTTCTGCCTGCTGCTATAATTCATTATGGAGAGATCTTCTCTTGAATTTTTATTTGGAAAATCTACTACTACTGCAAAGGTAGTGGATGAGGCGCCAGGTGAGAAAGAGGTTCCATACAAAATACCTATGAAATTTATTGAACGTGTTGTGGATAACCGTTATGCAGGGGATGGAACTGTCCATCCTGGAGATCATTTACTGTTCTTACATGAATTATGCGGTTTATTCAAGTGTGCAGGTATTGCTATGGATGAAGTTAGGAAGAAACTATTCTCTATATCGCTGTCTAGAAAAGCGGCGCATTGGTATAAATTACTGAATAATGGGGATTCTCTTGAATGGAATGATATTGTGCCTTTATTTTATTCTAAATTCTATCCTCCAAGTGAAATTCACAAGGATCGGAACCGCATATATAATTTCCGGCCTCATGATGGAGAGAGTATTGCCCAAGCGTGGGGGAGATTGAAGTCTTTAATACTCAAATGCCCCATTCATGAGCTTCCTGGTAATATTATCATTGATAATTTCTATGCAAGACTTTCTTTTCAAGACAAGACCTTGCTGGATACCTCTTGTTCTGGATCATTTACACGCAACAAAGAAGAGTTTAAAAGGGACCTTCTTGATCGGATCCAGGAGAATACTGAAGGATGGGAGAACGACAAAGATAGAGAGTCAGGTATAAAATATGATTATAAATGCATTGAAGCTTTTATGGATACTGATAAATTTCGTAATATGAGTGCTACTTATGGTCTTGATTCTCAAGTCGTTGCAAATCTTTATAAATCTTTTGCCTCTCATTATGAACTGCCTAAGAAGAATTTTGATAAGTATCATGAACCGTATAAAGATAAAATTGATTCATCTATAAATAAATGTGTTGTAATTGAAACTGTTGATCATGTTATTCCTGAAGCTTATATTGAAAAAACTCCTTTCCCTGCTAAAATGAAGGAGTATTCTGTTATAAATAGTGCAGTTAATAAAAGTGAAAAGAAACCTATAGAACCTGAAGAGCAAATAAAAGTTGAACCTGCTATTGCAATAGTTAAAGATCTTGTGACTGAAAATGTGGAAGATGGTCATATTATTTTCTGTGAAGATGCTTCTAATATTGTTTCACATCCAAATAAGTCTAGGAAAACTAGTGTTCGTATGTTATCTGTTAGAATTGGTGATCATTATTATTATGGTTTATGCGATATTGGTGCAAGTATTAGTGCTATTCCTTATGAGCTTTACACGGAGATCATGCACGAAATTGGTTCTTGCGAACTTGAAGATATTGATGTGGTTATTCGGCTAGCTAATAGAGAAACTATCTCTCCAATTGGTATTGTTCGAGATGTGGAAGTTCTATGAGGTAAGATTAAATATCCTGCTGACTTTTTGGTACTTGGTTCTGCTGCTAGTAAACATTGTCCTATCATTTTTGGTAGACCTTTTCTAAATACTTGTGGAGCTGTTATAGATTGCAAGAAAGAGAAAATTTTGACTAAATTTGCTGGTGAATCTTATGAGTTTAATTTCTCTAAATTTGCCAAAACTCCTTATAAAGCTGATTCGCCTAATAATGATTTTATAGTTGAACAGTGTGCATCTATTGCTCTTGCTCCTAATAATCCTTTGCAGCAACATCTGGAGAATAGTGAGAGTGAAGTCTTTAGGGAAGAAAGAAATGAGCTTGATGAAATTTTCCTTCGTCAACCTATTCTTAAGCATGATTTACCGGTAGAAGATCTAGGAACAACACTACCACCAAAGGAAGATCCTGTTTTCGATTTAAAACCATTGCCTGATAATCTTAAATATGCTCATATTGATGATAAGAAAATATATCATGTTATTATTAGTTCTAAGCTTTCAGAGTTTGAGGAAGAAAGGTTATTGGAAATATTGAAGAAACAACGAGGAGCTATTGGCTACACTCTTGATGACTTGAAGGGGATTTCTCCCTCTATTTGCCAACATGCCATTAATATGGAAGATGATGCAAAGCCTGTTGTTGAACATCAGCGTCGTCTAATTCCTAAGATGAAGGATGTGGTAATGAATGAGGTATTAAAACTTCTTGAAGCTGGTATTATATATCCTATTGCTGATAGTAGATGGGTTAGTCATGTGCATTGTGTTCCTAAGAAAGGAGGAATGACTGTTGTACCTAATGATAATGATGAGCTCATCCCTCAAAGAGTAGTTGTAGGATATAGAATGTGTATTGATTATCGAAAAGTTAATAAGGTTACTAAGAAAGATCATTACCCTTTACCTTTTATTGATCAAATGTTAGAAAGGTTATCTAAAAATACTCATTTTTGCTTTCTTGATGGTTATTCTGGGTTTTCACAAATTGCTGTTAAAACTAAGGATCAAGAGAAAAACACTTTCACTTGTCCCTATGGAACTTATGCTTATAGATGTATGCCTTTTGGTTTATGTAATGCTCCTGCTACTTTTCAAAGATGCATGTCTGCTATTTTTCATGGCTTTTGCGAGAATATTGTAGAGGTATTCATGGATGATTTTTCTGTCTATGGGAATTCTTTTGATAATTGCTTGCGGAACCTTGATAAAGTTTTGCAGAGATGTGAAGAAACTAACCTTGTTCTTAATTGGGAGAAATGCCACTTTATGGTTAATGAAGGAATTGTATTGGGACATAAAATTTCTGAGAGAGGTATTGAAGTTGATAGAGCTAAAGTTGAAGCAATTGAGAAGATGCCCTATCCTAGGGATGTTAAAGATATTCGTAGTGTTCTTGGTCATGCTGGGTTTTATAGGAGGTTTATTAAAGACTTTTCCAAGATTTCAAAACCTCTTACTAATCTTCTTCAAAAAGATGTACCTTTTGTTTTTGATGATGATTGTAAGGAAGCTTTTGAAACTCTAAAGAAAGCCTTAACAACTGCTCATATAGTTGAACCTCCTGATTGGAACTTACCATTTGAAATTATGTGTGATGCTAGTGATTTTGTTGTAGGCGCTGTTCTTAGACAGCGAGTAGATAAAAAATTAAATTTTATTCATTATGCTAGTAAAACTCTTGATGCTGCTCAAAGAAATTATGCTACAACTGAAAAAGAATTGTTAGATGTAGTCTTTGCTTGTGACAAGTTTAGATCCTATATTGTTGATTCAAAAGTTACAATTCATACTAATCATGCTGCAATTAGATACCTTATGCAAAAGAAAGATGCTAAGCCAAGGCTTATTAGATGGGTGCTTCTGTTGCAAGAATTTGATTTGCATATTATAGATAGGAAAGGTGCTGATAATCCTGTTGCTGATAATTTGTCTAGATTGGAAAATATTGCTTATGATCCTGTTCCTGTTAATGATAGTTTTCCAAATGAACAATTGGCTGTAATAAAGGTGAGCTCGCGAGATAGCCCTTGGTATGCTGATTATGCTAACTTTATTGTTTACAAGTACTTGCCTCCAACCTTTTCAGCTCAGCAAAGGAGGAAATTCTTTTATGACTTGAGGCATTATTTTTGGAATGACCCACACTTATATAAAGAAGGAGTGGATGGTATTCTGCGAAGATGTGTTCCCGAATATGAGCAACGAGAGATATTGAGTAAATGTCATGGTAGTGCTTATGGAGGACATCACGCCGGAGATAGAACCGCGCAAAAGGTTCTACAATCAGGTTTTTATTGGCCAACTCTCTTCAAAGATGCAAGGAAGTTTATTTTATCTTGTGATGAATGTCAAAGGGTTGGCAATATCTCCAGACGCAATAAAATTCCTATGAATTATACTCTTGTTATTGAACCATTCGATTGTTGGGGATTTGACTTCATGGGACCTTTCCCCTCTTCAGAAGGTAACACTCATATACTTGTCGTTGTTGATTATGTTACTAAATGGGTGGAAGCCATACCCACAAAAAGTGCTGATGGTGAGACCTCTTTAAGAATGCTTTTAGATATTATTTTCCTAGATTTGGAGTTCCTAGATATCTTATGACTGATGGAGGTTCTCATTTTATTCATGGTAGTTTTAGAAAAACTCTTGCTAAATATGGTATTAATCATAGAATTGCTTCCGCTTATCATCCTCAAACTAGTGGGCAAGTAGAACTATCAAATAGAGAGATTAAATCTATCTTGCAAAAGACTGTTAATAAATCTAGAAAGAATTGGGCTAGTAAATTGAAGGAAGCATTATGGGCTTATAGAACTGCTTATAAAAATCCCATGGGTATGTCACCTTATAAAATGGTTTATGGAAAAGCTTGTCATTTACCTTTAGAACTAGAGCACAAAGCTTATTGGGCTGTAAGAGAACTAAATAAAGATCCTAAACTTTCCGGTAAGAAGAGATTGCTACAATTGAGTTCTCTAGATGAATGAAGAAGTGAAGCTTATGAAAATGCTAAACTCTTTAAAGAGAAAGTTAAGAAATGGCACGATAGAAGAATTATCAAAAGAGAATTTAATGTTGGGGATAAAGTCCTATTGTATCGATCTTGTCTCAGATTCTTTGCAGGGAAATTACTCTCGAAATGGGAAGGACCATATGTCATTGTGGAGGTGTATCATTCAGGAGCAATTAAAATTAGTTCTCTCCAAGGCGATGCCACACAAGTGGTGAATGGACAAAGACTCAAGCATTATATCTCTGGCGATTCTTATAATGAAGATGTTGATGTTATTCGAGTGGTAACTCCGGAAGCTTTCATCAAAGGTCAAATTGACAGTCCGGCAGAGTTCGACTTTGAATAGGTAACAGTACTGGTAATAAAAAGTTCGCGTTTTACTTTCCGAACAATGTTTTTGCTGTTTTTGGAAAATATGAAAAATTACGAGATCGAAACGGAGTGGAGGAGACGCACGAGGGCGTGCCCTCATAGGCCGGCGTGGGCCCCAGCCTGGCCGCGCCGCCCTATGAGGTGGGTCCCTCGTGGCCCCTCTCCGACTCTGGTTCGACCTGGTACTTTCCTTTTGTCGTAAAAATTCCTGCTATATAATCCCCCGGACCCCTGGAGGTCCGTATATCGTTTTGTCGACGTGTTTTGTTTCGAGCTGTTTTTCTCGCTGTGATTTGTTTTTGATCTAGAAGCACCATGGTCTCCAACAATAAGGGCAAGGGGCTTTCGGATGAAGATATTCAAGATCCCGAGTGGAAAGAGGTGGACGAGAGTGTCAAGGAAGAAGATGAAGAAGAAGATGAAGAAGAAGTGGAGGAAGACTCGCGTGCATACCCGCGTGCTACCATCGCAAGCATCGAGGTGGTGGAGAACCCTTTCAGTGCCAAGAAGAGCGCAAGAATTCGCACCGGAGGAAAGGTTCCACGTCACTACTTAGCTCCAAAGACATCTCCTCCAGGCACCTACAGCCCCTTCCGCAATCTAATTTACAATAGTCAAATTGAAAGGACTCCCAAGGCAGTATTGCCTAGCAATTGGGATATAGATCGTTCTAACACTTCAGGAAGGATGAAGCCTGAAGCTGAAGAGTGGGGAAACAGCTCCAAGAGTTGGGACTCGCCGTCGGACATACTTCTTAACCGCGTCGAGCACAATTCGGAGATGATCCGCAACCTCATGTACAAGATTGATGAGCTTCAGGAGCTTGTTGAGAAGCTTGTCAAGAATTCATCACCACCACCGCCGAAGGAGTAATTCATCATCGGTATTGGCATCCCCTTGGTTTGTTCCAAGCTTGGGGGAGTGCCGCGGTATCACATCATCACTATCTTTTACTTTTTACTATCAAGTAGTGTCATATCATGAGTAGGGAAGTTATCATATAAGATGGGTTGCAGTGCGGAAGTATCTCTCCTTTAGTTGGTTGTCTATGTATCCCTTGGTGTGAGTTATCGTTATGGAATATTAATAAGAAGTCTTATCATTTACATATTGCACATCTTATTTTAGTTTGCAATCTCTATTATATGATTGATCTTGTTATTAGTATTGGTATCATTATGGGAGGATTGAGTAAATCTATTTGGTTTTGGCAAACTTAGCATTGGTCAATAGCAACAACACTTTGAGGTTTAAGTAGAAAAGAGAAATATATGTAGTTGTTTCATTCTTGATTAGCTCTTAGCTTATGAATCTGAAGTTAAAATTGTTTGTGCTTACAAGGAAGATGCATGATTGCTTCTATCACATGTATATTTGTTTGTTTCCCTCAACTCTTATGCTTGCTAATCAACCTTGCTAGCCAAAAACCTGTACAGAGAGGGAATGCTTCTCGTGCATCTAAACCTTAACCCAAACCTATGCCATTTGTGTCCACCATACCTACCTACTACATGGTATTTTCTGCCATTCCAAGTAAATACTTCGTGTGCTACCTTTAAACAATTCAAAATTTACTATCTCTTATTTGTGTCAATGTTTTATAGCTCATGAGGAAGTATGTGGTGTTTTATCTTTCAATCTTGTTGGGTAACTTTCACCAATGGACTAGTGGCTTCATCTGCTTATCCAATAATTTTGCAAAAAGAGCTGGCAATGGGGTTCCCAGCCCCGATTAATTAACTTTCATAATTTTACAAATAGACACTCCTCCATGGTATGTGATTGTTGGAAGGCACCCGAGGATTCGGTTAGCCATGGCTTGAGAAAGCAAAGGTGGGGAGGAGTGTCATCTAAATAAAACAAAAATAAAAAGACACTCCTTCATGGTATGAGAATGAGTGGAAGGCACCTGAGGATTCGGTTAGCCGTGGTTTGTGAAAGCAAAGGTTGGAAGGAGTGTCAACCAAGAATAAAATTTTATGGGAGCCGCTCTTCGAGAGTTTGTCTGGCAAGGGGGTTAGAGTACCCGCTACCATTCGTTGACAACAACAAACACCTCTCAAAATGTTACTTTTATTCTCTTTATATGATTTCAAAACTGAAAAAGCTCTAGCACATGATTTAATCCCTGCTTCCCACTGCGAAGGGCCTGTATTTTACTTTATATTGAGTCAGTAAATCTATTTCCCTCCATCTTAAGCAAGCATTTGAGCTGTTGTGATCAAACCATTTATATTGTGATTTACTTCATCATGTATTTTACTCTTCCTTGTTTAGTACAAGTTTTATCTGAATGAATATAGCTTTGAAAGTTATCAATGATTATGAGGAGACTATTATAATTGAGTATGCAAGTTGTGCCATATAAGCTTTAACATAACCTGTTAATTGTTCTCTGACCAAGAACGAAGTTTGCCATCACCAATTATGATTTCTTATGCACCTTTATTTGTGATTGCCTTTTACTAGTTTCAAGTTGAATTATATGAGAAAGTTGTTCACTAGAATGTCTTGTGTGAATCAATATGATGCTTCTTGTCCGTATTTTATTTATCGACTCTTCACTCCATAAACATGTGGTCCTGTTTACCGAGTTCAGTTTCGCTTGGGGACAAGCGAAGTCTAAGCTTGGGGGGTTGATACGTCCATTTTGCATCACTATTTTATATCATAATTTACTGTTATTCATTGATATATTTCGTATTTAGAGGTGATACTTATGTTATTTCATCTATTTTGCATGTTTTATGATTATTGGAGGATCGCGTACCGGAGTCAGGATTCTGCTGGAAAAAGCGTCGTCAGAATGCAATATTTCGGAAGATCAACAATTGACGGAAATTATATGAAAAATCCTATTTTTCCAGAAGACGAAGAGAGCCAAAAGGAGGAGCCGAGGAGGGCCGCCATGGGCCCCCCTCATAGGCCGGCGCGGGCCCTGCCCTGGCCGCGCCGCCATGTGGGGAGGGGGCCCACAGCCCCCTCTGGCCTCCTCTCCTTCGCGTACTTCTTTGCCCCGAAAAGCTAAGCTCCAGAGGATAGTCGCGAAGAGTCACAGCCGCCTCTGCGGGGCGGAAAACAACAGAGAGAAAAGAGCTCTCCGGCAGGCTGAAATCTGCCGGGAAAATTCCCTCCCAGAGGGGGAAATCGGCGCCATCGTGACCGTCATCGAGCTGGACATCATCTCCATCATCATCACCATCATCTCCATCATCATCACAGCCGTCTCCACCGCTGCATGATACGTCTCCGACGTATCGATAATTTCTTATGTTCCATGCCACATTATTGATGTTATCTACATGTTTTATGCACACTTTATGTCATATTCGTGCATTTTCTGGAACTAACCTATTAACAAGATGCCGAAGTGCCAGTTCCTGTTTTCTGCTGTTTTTGGTTTCAGAAATCCTAGTAAAGAAATATTCTCGGAATTGGACGAAATCAACGCCCAGGTTCCTATTTTGCCCGGAAGCATCCAGAACACACGAGAACCGCCAGAGAGGGGGCACAGGCCCACCAAACCCTAGGCCGGCGCGGCCAGGGGGGGCCCGCGCCCCCCTATGGTGTGGCCACCCTGTCAGCCCTCCTGCGCCGCCTCTTTGCCTATTTAAAGCCTCCGTCGCAAAAACCCTGATACGTTGGACGAAACCCACAGAAACCTTCCAGAGCCGCCGCCATCGCGAAGCCAAGATCTGGGGGACAGGAGTCTCTGTTCCGGCACGCCGCCGGAACGGGGAAGTGCCCCCGGAAGGCTTCTCCATCAACACCACCGCCATCTTCATCAACGCTGCTGTCTCCCATGAGGAGGGAGTAGTTCTCCATCGAGGCTCGGGGCTGTACCGGTAGCTATGTGGTTCATCTCTCTCCTATGTGCTTCAATACAATAATCTCATGAGCTGCTTTACATGATTGAGATTCATATGATGATGCTTGTAATCTAGATGTCGTTATGCTAGTCAAGTGAATTTTACTTATGTGATCTCCGGAGACTCCTTGTCCCACGTGTGTAAAGGTGATACGGGGTAATTAGCCGCGGGTTGTTTGGTGATCCTTTCACGGTACGATTTTACTAGCAGCAGAAGAAATACACCAACTCTTGTCTCACGATCCAATCAGCAGCGAAAACAATTCAATCAGCGCTAGCTCCAAACCACGAGCGATCAATGGACAGACAGCAGGCTTACAATCACGTAGATGCAATCCGGCCGGAACTACACGTACACCTTCAATAGAAGAAGCGCGTGGGAAATCCTTTTAGGATCGGCAGCAGACTAGAGGCGACGCAGATCGCCTTCAATCTTCCAGCCAGGAAACACAGAAACCAGATCGGTTCTTCAACTCAAGCATACACAGATATTGGCCGCCGAAGCATCCTGGCGTTTTCTGGTTTATCTTAAAACAAAACAAGTCTCCCCTAATACATGGCCGGGTGGCCGTATATATAGTGCATGCAAACACTTGACCATCACGGACTCCTCTACTAATTGAACTGCTACGACGTGAACAAATAAATAGGCCGGCCCTTTTACATCTCAGGCCGAACTAGAGAACTAGAACAAAAACTTAAGACACCACGTATAACTGGAAAATAAAACAAAACTAGGAAACTCACTTGGCCTAGATATCAATGACCATCGGTAGAAAGTATACTAAGATATAACCAAACTAATGGCAATTTGGCCTACCATTATATAGCTGCATGGGGTCCTAAACGTGGGCTTGATTTCTTCTGGTGCAATAATATTTTCAGTACAAATACTTGTCGCCTCATTGCCATCGCCAGTAACATCATTCACTTCTGTATGTTCAATATATTTTTGACGCCTAGCCGGAACCACGTACCTTGCAACTTTCACAGAATTATAAATACCAGTATATAGTACCTTATCATCCCCCCTCCCTTGAAGGGAAACCGTCCTCGGTTTCGACCTACACCTTGCAGATTTTTTCTTGAACACCTCGACGGTACATCTGATATCTTTTGCATCTTTGGGAAGAAGGGTATAGAACTCACCCTTATGCATAAAGGTATACCTATTTGTGCGTCCATGATGAAGTGCGTTGACATCGTGTTGCCACGGACGTCCCAATAGAAGATGACAAACATGCAACGGTAGAACATCGCACTCCACTTTGTCAACATACCCATCCACGGAGAAAGGAACTTTCACTCTGTGGGTGACCTTCAACTTGCCAACGCCGTTGATCCACTGCATATAGTATGGTTTCGGGTGCTCCCAGGTTGGCAAAGAAAGAGACTCCACCACGTCCTTGCTGACCATGTTGCTTGCACTACCACCGTCAACAATCAGTTTGCACACTTCTCCCTTGATAGTACATGCAGTTTGAAAAATGCTACGCCGCTGTCCGGGCTCAACAATGACCTTATCATCACGCTGGACCTTATGCGCCATCAAACTTGGCACAGTAAGTGCAAGCCAAGCATCCAAGGCAGTACCATCATCATTTGTGGTATCATCCTCTAGTGCAGGCATCTCATCTTCAGATTCTGAAATATATGCATCGTCAACAAGCAAAATCGTCTTTCGATTCGGACACTCACGCATTATGTGCCCTCTTCCTCCACACTTGTGACATATAATATTGCTATGATGAGACGTGCTTGATGCAGATTGAGAAACCTCCTTTGATGCAGGAGCTACCTTGCTATGTTCAATGCTCGTCGACTTGGAAGAAACAGTCGGTTTAGCATTAAACTTTCCATCATCAACATGAGAAGAACTACGCCTCCCACTATTGTAACTTGGACGAATATCCGCAGATTGCTTCTCCAAAACCCAACGTTCAGCGCGCCCCGCTTGATGAAGTAGCTCATGTATATCATTATACTGCATCAAATCAACACGATCGCGGATCTTTTCTTCCAGCCCCTCAAAGAACCGAACCATAGTAGCCTCTGGGGACTCGCGTACAGCTGTACGGATCATCAATATTTGCATCTCTTTGTAGTACTCATCAACTGATTTTGTACCTTGCACAAGACAACGCAGCTTGCTATGAAGTTGTCGAGTGTAGTAGGCAGGCACAAATACTTCCCTCATGACACGCTTCATATCAACCCATGTTGTTGGTCTCTCCCCTGTACGGTTTTTATTATCCCACCATATAAGAGCATATTCAGTAAACTCCATGGATGCAACACGGACCTTCTTTTCTTCAGAGTAGTTATGGCCATCAAAAATTTGATTCACTCGCATCTCCCACTCCAAGTACTTCTCCGGATCAGAACGTCCCGAGAACTCCGGTATGGTCACCTTTATGCGACCAAGACCGCCGTCCTCCTGAGCAGCCTCACCATGATGGTTGTGCCGCTGGACAGCAGCATGGCGAACCTCAGCACCTCGTCGCGGTTGGCGTCGATGGCCTCCACGAGCATCAGAAACATCAGAAAAATCATCACCCGACTGGCCTTGCGTGCGTTGCGGTGACCGGGATTGCCGAGGTGCCGCATCCCTTGCCTCTAGACGCTGAACAGCTGCAGTCAACCGATTAAGAGTTTCTGTCACCACTCGCAAACTGTCATCACGCTCGCGATCACTAGTCGTCAAGCGCACATTAAGTCTGTCCTCGACACCTGCAATATGTGTAGACAAATCCACAACCTTTTTGCGAAGGTTTTTATTGGTGTCTTTGATCGACATCAAGTGGATACGCAGATCTTCAGTTACTTCTGGACCCCAAGGAATATCATCTCCGTCCTGATCAGAATCCTCATGCAGCGACATCTCGAAAACGAAACAAGATCAAACTAGAAACAGCCGCGAGAGAAAAAAAAAACTGCACCGTGAACAACCTTGCTCTGAGTACCAAGATGATACGGGGTAATTAGCCGCGGGTTGTTTGGTGATCCTTTCACGGTACGATTTTACTAGCAGCAGAAGAAATACACCAACTCTTGTCTCACGATCCAATCAGCAGCGAAAACAATTCAATCAGCGCTAGCTCCAAACCACGAGCGATCAATGGACAGACAGCAGGCTTACAATCACGTAGATGCAATCCGGCCGGAACTACACGTACACCTTCAATAGAAGAAGCGCGTGGGAAATCCTTTTAGGGTCGGCAGCAGACTAGAGGCGACGCAGATCGCCTTCAATCTTCCAGCCAGGAAACACAGAAACCAGATCGGTTCTTCAACTCAAGCATACACAGATATTGGCCGCCGAAGCATCCTGGCGTTTTCTGGTTTATCTTAAAACAAAACAAGTCTCCCCTAATACATGGCCGGGTGGCCGTATATATAGTGCATGCAAACACTTGACCATCACGGACTCCTCTACTAATTGAACTGCTACGACGTGAACAAATAAATAGGCCGGCCCTTTTACATCTCAGGCCGAACTAGAGAACTAGAACAAAAACTTAAGACACCACGTATAACTGGAAAATAAAACAAAACTAGGAAACTCACTTGGCCTAGATATCAATGACCATCGGTAGAAAGTATACTAAGATATAACCAAACTAATGGCAATTTGGCCTACCATTATATAGCTGCATGGGGTCCTAAACGTGGGCTTGATTTCTTCTGGTGCAATAATATTTTCAGTACAAATACTTGTCGCCTCATTGCCATCGCCAGTAACATCATTCACTTCTGTATGTTCAATATATTTTTGACGCCTAGCCGGAACCACGTACCTTGCAACTTTCACAGAATTATAAATACCAGTATATAGTACCTTATCAAAAGGTGACAGTGTGTGCACCGTGTGGGTCTCTTAGGCTATATTTCACAGAATACTTATTCACTGTTATGAATGGCATAGTGAAGTGCTTATTTATATCTCTTTATGATTGCAATGTGTTTTGTATCACAATTTATCTATGTGCTACTCTAGCAATGTTATTAAAGTAGTTTTATCCCTCCTGCACGGTGTAATGGTGACAGTGTGTGCATCCGTGTTAGTACTTGGCGTAGGCTATGATTATGATCTCTTGTAGATTATGAAGTTAACTATTGCTATGATGGTATTGATGTGATCTATTCCTCCTACATAGTGTGAAGGTGACAGTGTGCATACTATGTTAGTACTTGGTTTAGTCGAATTGATCTTTCATGCACTCTAAGGTTATTTAATATGAACATTGAATTGTGGAGCTTGTTAACTCCGGCATTGAGGGTTCGTGTAATTCTACGCAATGTGTTCATCATCCAACAAGAGTGTAGAGTATGCATTTATCTATTCTGTTATGTGATCAATGTTGAGAGTGTCCACTAGTGAAAGTGTAATCCCTAGGCCTTGTTCCTAAATACTGCTATCGCTGCTTGTTTACTGTTTTACTGCGTTACTACTGCTGCAATACTACCACCATCAACTACACGCCAGCAAGCTATTTTCTGGCACCGTTGCTACTGCTCATATATATTCATACCACCTGTATTTCACTATCTCTTCGCCGAACTAGTACACCTATTAGGTGTGTTGGGGACACAAGAGACTTCTTGCTTTGTGGTTGCAGGGTTGCATGAGAGGGATATCTTTGACCTCTTCCTCCCTGAGTTCGATAAACCTTGGGTGATCCACTTAAGGGAAAACTTACTGCTGTTCTACAAACCTCTGCTCTTGGAGGCCCAACACTGTCTACAGGAAAAGGAGGGGGCGTAGACATCAAGCTATTTTCTGGTGCCGTTGCCGGGGACCTGAAGGAACAAGCTTTCCTCCCTCGTCAACCACGCGCCAGTCCTGGACAGCATCAAGTATTTTCTGGCGCCGTTGCCAGGGAGGAAAGGTAAAAGGTACTCACACTCCGGATCTCGGCTACTAAGCTATTTTCCGCCGTTGTAAGTACTCGAAGCTATTTCCTTTAGATCCTGCAATTGCAACTTTTTGTTTCTTGTTTACACTAGTTAGGCATAATGGAAAACAACAAAAATATGAGAGATCTTTATGAACTTTATCTTGAATTAGGACATGATGTGTTTGAAGAGAGAATTAAAAAACCCATGGAACTTTATATGCATGCTAATGGGAATGTTATTAATATGAATGCTTTGAACACTATTGTTGCTAATGCTATGGAAAATTCTAAGCTTGGGGAAGCTGGTTTTGATGAGCATGATCTTTTTAGTCCCCCAAGCATTGAGGAGAAAATTTACTTTGATGATACTTTGCCTCCTATTTATGATGATGATAGTAGTCTTTTAGTACCGCCTGTTATGGAGGATAAATTTGATTATGATTACAATATGCCTCCTATATTTGATGATGAGAATAATAATGATAGCTACTTTGTTGAATTTGCTCCCACTACAACTAATAAAATTCATTATGCTTATGTGGAGAGTAATGATACTTTTATGCATGTGAATAAGAATGCTTTATGTGATACTTATATTGTTGAGTTTGTTCATGATGCCTCTGAAAATTATTATGAGAGAGGAAAATATGGTTGTAGAAATTTTCATGTTACTAAAACACCTCTCTATATGCTGAAATTTTTGAAGCTACACTTGTTTTATCTTCCTATGCTTGTTACTTTGCTCTTCATGAACTTGTTTATTTACAAGATTCCTATGCATAGGAAGCATGTTAGGCTTAAAATGTGTTATGGATTTGCCTATTGATGCTCTCTTTTGCTTCGAATACTATTTCTTGCGAGTGCATCATTAAAACTGCTGAGCCCATCTTAATGGCTATAAAGAAAGAACTTCTTGGGAGATAACCCATGTATTTATTTTGCTACAATACTTTGTTTTTATTTTGTGTCTTGGAAGTTGTTTACTACTGTAGCAACCTCTCCTTATCTTAGTTTTGTGTTTTGTTGTGCCAAGTAAAGTTTTTGATAGTAAAGTTCATACTAGATTTGGATTACTGCGCAGTTTCAGATTTCTTTGCTGTCACGAATCTGGGCTAAATTCTCTGTAGGTAGCTCAGAAAAATATGCCAATTTACGTGAGTGATCCTCAGATATGTACGCAACTTTCATTCAATTTGGGCATTTTCATTTGAGCAAGTCTGGTGCCATTTTAAAATTCGTCAATACGAACTGTTCTGTTTTGACAGATTCTGCCTTTTATTTCGCATTGCCTCTTCTGCTATGTTGGATGAATTTCTTTGATCCATTAATGTCCAGTAGCTTTATGCAATGTCCAGAAGTGTTAAGAATGATTGTGTCACCTCTGAACATGTTAATTTTTACTGTGCACTAACCCTCTAATGAGTTTGCTTTGAGTTTGGTGTGGAGGAAGTTTTCAAGGGTCAAGAGAGGAGGATGATATACTATGATCAAGAAGAGTGAAGAGTCTAAGCTTGGGGATGCCCCGGTGGTTCATCCCTGCATATTTCAAGAAGACTCAAGCGTCTAAGCTTGGGGATGCCCAAGGCATCCCCTTCTTCATCGACAAATTATCAGGTTCCTTCTCTTGAAACTATATTTTTATTCGGTCACATCTTATGTACTTTACTTGGAGCGTCTGTGTGCTTTTGTTTTTGTTTGTGTTTGAATAAATTGGATTACGTCATGCTTGTGTGGGAGAGAGACACGCTCCGCTGGTTCGTATGAACACATGTGTTCTTAGCTTTTAGTATTCATGGCGAAGTTTCTTCTTCGTTAAATTGTTATATGGTTGGAATTGGAAAATGCTACATGTAGTAATTGCTATAATGTCTTGGGTAATGTGATACTTGGCAATTGTTGTGCTCATGTTTAAGCTCTTGCATCATATACTTTGCACCTATTAGTGAAGAAATACATAGAGCATGCTAAAATTTGGTTTGCATATTTGGTCTCTCTAAAGTCTAGATAATTTCTAGTATTGAGTTTGAACAACAAGGAAGACGGTGTAGAGTCTTATAATGTTTACAATATGTCTTTTATGTGAGTTTTGCTGCACCGGTTCATCCTTGTGTTTGTTTCAAATAGCCTTGCTAGCCTAAACCTTGTATCGAGAGGGAATACTTCTCATGCATCCAAAATACTTGAGCCAACCACTATGCCATTTGTGTCCACCATACCTACCTACTACATGGTATTTCTCCGCCATTCCAAAGTAAATTGCTTGAGTGCTACCTTTAAACAATTCAAAATTTATCACCTCTGATTTGTGTCAATGTTTTATAGCTCATGAGGAAGTATGTGGTGTTTATCTTTCAATCTTGTTGGGCAACTTTCACCAATGGACTAGTGGCTTCATCCGCTTATCCAATAATTTTGTAAAAAGAGCTGGCCATGGGATTCCCAGTCCCAAATTAATTAACAAAAATAGACACTCCTCCATGGTATGTGATTGTTGGACGGCACCCGAAGGATTCGGTTAGCCATGGCTTGTGTAAGCAAAGGTTGGGAGGAGTGTCATCATAATAAAACTAAAATAAAAAGGCACTCCTTCATGGTATGAGATTGTTTGCAGGCACCCGAGGATTCGGTTAGCCATGGTTTGTGAAAGAAAGGTTGGAAGGAGTGTCATCCAAAAATAAAATAAAATGGGAGCCGCTCTTTGAAGGTTTGTCTGGCAAGGGGGTTAGAGTACCCGCTACCATTCGTTGACAACAACATACACCTCTCAAAACTTTATTTTTATGCTCTCTCCATGTTTTCAAAATAAAAGCTCTAGCACAAATATAGCAATCGATGCTTTTCCTCTATGGAGGACCATTCTTTTACTTTCATTGTTGAGTCAGTTCACCTATTTCTCTCCACCTCAAGAAGCAAACACTTGTGTGAACTGTGCATTGATTCCTACATACTTGCATATTGCACTTATTATATTACTCTATGTTGACAATATCCATGAGATATACATGTTATAAGTTGAAAGCAACCGCTGAAACTTAATCTTCCTTTGTGTTCCTTCAATACCTTTACTTTGAATTATTGCTTTATGAGTTAACTCTTATGCAAGACTTATTGATGCTTGTCTTGAAGTGCTATTCATGAAAAGTCTTTGCTATATGATTCACTTGTTTACTCATGTCATATACATTGTTTTGATCGCTGCATTCACTACATATGCTTTACAAATAGTATGATCAAGGTTATGATGGCATGTCACTCCAGAAATTATCTTTGTTATCGTTTTACCTGCTCGGGACGAGCAGAACTAAGCTTGGGGATGCTGATACGTCTCCGACGTATCGATAATTTCTTATGTTCCATGCCACATTATTGATGTTATCTACATGTTTTATGCACACTTTATGTCATATTCGTGCATTTTCTGGAACTAACCTATTAACAAGATGCCGAAGTGCCAGTTCCTGTTTTCTGCTGTTTTTGGTTTCAAAAATCCTAGTAAAGAAATATTCTCGGAATTGGACGAAATCAACGCCCAGGTTCCTATTTTGCCCGGAAGCATCCAGAACACACGAGAACCGCCAGAGAGGGGGCACGGGCCCACCAAACCCTAGGCCGGCGCGGCCAGGGGGGGCCCGCGCCCCCCTATGGTGTGGCCACCCTGTCAGCCCTCCTGCGCCGCCTCTTCGCCTATTTAAAGCCTCCGTCGCGAAAACCCTGATACGTTGGACGAAACCCACAGAAACCTTCCAGAGCCGCCGCCATCGCGAAGCCAAGATCTGGGGGACAGGAGTCTCTGTTCCGGCACGCCGCCGGAACGGGGAAGTGCCCCCGGAAGGCTTCTCCATCAACACCACCGCCATCTTCATCAACGCTGCTGTCTCCCATGAGGAGGGAGTAGTTCTCCATCGAGGCTCGGGGCTGTACCGGTAGCTATGTGGTTCATCTCTCTCCTATGTGCTTCAATACAATAATCTCATGAGCTGCTTTACATGATTGAGATTCATATGATGATGCTTGTAATCTAGATGTCGTTATGCTAGTCAAGTGAATTTTACTTATGTGATCTCCGGAGACTCCTTGTCCCACGTGTGTAAAGGTGACAGTGTGTGCACCGTGTGGGTCTCTTAGGCTATATTTCACAGAATACTTATTCACTGTTATGAATGGCATAGTGAAGTGCTTATTTATATCTCTTTATGATTGCAATGTGTTTTGTATCACAATTTATCTATGTGCTACTCTAGCAATGTTATTAAAGTAGTTTTATCCCTCCTGCACGGTGTAATGGTGACAGTGTGTGCATCCGTGTTAGTACTTGGCGTAGGCTATGATTATGATCTCTTGTAGATTATGAAGTTAACTATTGCTATGATGGTATTGATGTGATCTATTCCTCCTACATAGTGTGAAGGTGACAGTGTGCATACTATGTTAGTACTTGGTTTAGTCGAATTGATCTTTCATGCACTCTAAGGTTATTTAATATGAACATTGAATTGTGGAGCTTGTTAACTCCGGCATTGAGGGTTCGTGTAATCCTACGCAATGTGTTCATCATCCAACAAGAGTGTAGAGTATGCATTTATCTATTCTGTTATGTGATCAATGTTGAGAGTGTCCACTAGTGAAAGTGTAATCCCTAGGCCTTGTTCCTAAATACTGCTATCGCTGCTTGTTTACTCGTTTTTCTTTGCGTTACTCTTCGCAATACTACCACCATCAACTACACGCCAGCAAGCTATTTTCTGGCACCGTTGCTACTGCTCATATATATTCATACCACCTGTATTTCACTATCTCTTCGCCGAACTAGTACACCTATTAGGTGTGTTGGGGACACAAGAGACTTCTTGCTTTGTGGTTGCAGGGTTGCATGAGAGGGATATCTTTGACCTCTTCCTCCCTGAGTTCGATAAACCTTGGGTGATCCACTTAAGGGAAAACTTACTGCTGTTCTACAAACCTCTGCTCTTGGAGGCCCAACACTGTCTACAGGAAAAGGAGGGGGCGTAGACATCAAGCTATTTTCTGGCGCCGTTGCCGGGGACCTGAAGGAACAAGCTTTCCTCCCTCGTCAACCACGCGCCAGTCCTGGACAGCATCACTGCACCTCGTCACCGCTGTAACAATTAGGGTTGGATCTTGATTGTTTGATAGGGGAAACTCTCCCGGTATTGATTTCTACTCGTTATTGATGCTATTGAGTGAAACCATTGAACCAAGGTTTATGTTCAGATTGTTATTCATCATCATATCACCTCTGATCATGTTCCATATGATGTCTCGTGAGTAGTTCGTTTAGTTCTTGAGGACATGGGTGAAGTCTAAATGTTAGTAGTGAATTATGGTTGAGTAATATTCAATATTATGATATTTAAGTTGTGGTGTTATTCTTCTAGTTGTGTCATGTGAACGTCGACTACATGATACTTCACCATTATGGGCCTAGGGGAATACATCTTGTACTCGTTTGCTAATTGCGGGGTTTCCGGAGTGATAGAAACCTAAACTCCCGTTTGTATATCGATGCAGGAGGGATAGCAGGATCTCAGAGTTTAAGGCTGTGGTTAGATTTATCTTAATTACTTTCTTGTAGTTGCGGATGCTTGCAAGGGGTATAATCACACGTATGTATTAGTCATAGGAAGGGCGGTGCATTAGCATAGGTTCACCCACACAACACTTATCAAAACAATGAAGATTAATCGGCTATATGAAGCGAAAGCACTAGACTAAATTCCCGTGTGTCCTCAAGAACGTTTGGTCATTATAAGTAAACAAACCGGCTTGTCCTTTGTGCTAAAAAGGATTGGGCCACTCGCTGCAATTATTTCTCTCGCACTTTACTTGCTCGTACTTTATTCATCTGCTATATCAAAAACCCCTGAATACTTGTCTGTGAGCATTTACAGTGAATCCTTCATCGAAACTGCTTGTCAACACCTTCTTCTCCTCGTTGGGTTCGACACTCTTACTTATTGAAAATACTACGATACACCCCCTATACTTGTGGGTCATCAGTACCTCCTATGAATGCTCACAGTGACAACGTGGGGTGTTTATTAGTACTTGGGAATACATATTTAAGGTTTGCCTACATGATGAATTAATGTTCGTTATCTTGCCAGAGAGTAATTCAGAATAGCATAGTGAAGTGCTTATATTTATATTCAATTATGATTGCAATGTTGAGAGTGTCCACTAGTGAAAGTATGATCCCTAGGCCTTGTTTCTAAGCATTGAAACACCATTTCCAACAAGTTCTGCTACATGTTTGCTTGCTGCCATATTTATTTCAGATTGCTATTACCACTCATATTCATCCCTATTACTTGTATTTCACTATCTCTTCGCCAAACTAGTTCACCTATACATCTGACAAGTGTATTGGGTGTGTTGGGGACACAAGAGACTTCTTGTATCTTGATTGCAGGATTGCTTGAGAGGGATATCTTTGACCTCTTCCTCCCTGAGTTCGATAAACCTTGGGTGATTCACTTAAGGGAAACTTGCTGCTGTTCTACAAACCTCTGCTCTTGGAGGCCCAACACTGTCTACAGGAATAGAAGTGTGTGTAGACATCAGTCCATCTGCCTTAGCGGTGATGGATAAGTTTTCCATCAAGGTACTTAAACTATTTACATATACAACACGTGAATTAGCAAGATTTTGAATAATTTTTAGACGTCTAGAGTCTGGTACTCGTGCAATAAAATTTGGTAGATAGACTCTACATGAGCGTGTAGATCCTTTGTCCTCAACACAGATCATCAAAACTTACAATTGTCAAGAAACAAACACCCAACGCTTAGCTCTCTGGCAACAGCGTTAGAAAATAGCTTGATGGCCTGCAAGAAGACATGGTCATTCGTGCATGTTTTCGTGGAAGTATTATTTCCGGTTTTTATATCGTATCCAAACAAGGAGCATAGGAGGATGTTTATCTGTGGTGTTTCTGTCGCACCCAACGTGTCATAAGTCTTAGGTGAATTGACTGCAAGGATTGAATTGGAAAATAGTGAATGTGAATAAGGAATTTGAAGTATTGATAGTGCAATAAAGTCAAGTGGATAAAAATAAACAACTATTAAGAAGTAAAACGAGTTTCTGCAGATGGAAAGATAGGCGCGTGGAGATTCAGTTCATGGTGATAATGAATGTTCTTGGTGGAATAAATGTCATAAGTGAATATGATTCTTCCTATTTATATGTGAGAAGGCAAGCAACCCAAAAGAGAAAAAGACTCCTCTTGGTAGATTTCATCTTTCTCCAATGATCCTTCTGCCTGTTACCAAAGCCATGGCCATCGCATCTATTAAGGTAGTTAAATCAGATCAAAACTTTAAGCTAGGTGGTTACTTGTGATTCCTCGAGTATTGATAGATACTCTTTGATATCGGTTGTGTCACTCGGGGGTGGCCGATTCAGTAGCAAACAAGTTCATGTCTATGAGTTCTTGAGATCATGTTTCCTGGGCCCTTACATTAGATAACAACATTAGGTGCACTTAGACATTCATTCTCATACATAATCATCTTAATCATAAATTCACAAATAGATGGAATAGAATAGGCACACCACATCTCACCAATCCCCTACATCTCCCACGCCTATGGGATCTACTCACAAATGAGAGTAGAAAAGCACAATGATATCATAGCAATGTAAATGTAGCTCATCTCGATATTACCGTAGCAAGCCACAATAGTTGAAGATCAAAACAAATACAAACCGGAATGGAATAGAGGTTTCAATCCCTAGTATTATAGGTACAAATCTCTCTCTCTCTCTCAGTACAAAAGTGGGGTGTGATGGATGAGTGGATGATCTTGAGGGGGTAGATCTTCGCGGGAGTTGATGATGGTCTTCTTCTTTAGATCTGATCTCCTCTCTTCTGGTGCGAATGGTGGTTGTTGCGTTCTCTTTCTTCTATGTGTCCCTTTAAGAAAGAGGCTTCGTATTGATATGAGGAAGGCAGCAGCACACAATACTGGCGGGTGGTACGGTAGGCCCCGCCCGTACGGGTGCCCGCTAAACACCCTGCTGCGTCGGGATGGATTTAGCCTCTAAAGAAAATCTTATTATTTCGTTGCAATCAGCTCATAAATTCCCTGGGATCCTCCATAAATGATGGTTTCCTGAAATACATAATTTAAAACAAGGTTTCACCAGGATTGTGATATTAACATTAGTTGAAACACAAAAGCCAATGAAAACACAATAAAACTAAGTGATAGATGGTGAAGAATCCACAGTAAAAATCATCAAAATTCGGAGCTATCAACATGCATGATCCCGTCCAAAATCGCCTCTCTAGATGACCCGAGAGGCAGGTCAAATTTGTATGAGCACAAAGGCTTTAAGCTGCTCACTATGGAGTTTTCTTAGCTCAAGTCAAACAACACATTCCCTTTTTTAAAATTGGGAGATAACTGTGATTGGAAGGATATCGAGGATAAGATTGAGAATAAAATGGCTTGCTGGAAGGGTTGGTTAATTCCTTAGGTTGGAGATTGATTCTTATTGAATCAGTTCTAAGTAATGGTCCTAGTTACATGCTCTCTATGTCTAGAATGCCTAAAGGTGTGCTCAAAAGATGTTTTATTTCTAGGAGTAGTTTGTTGTGGCAAAAGAAACACCTAGGTGAAGAAATACCACCTGGTTTGATGGTTTGAATGTGTGTGAGACTAGAGATATGTGAGGTTTGGATGTAAGTGTGTGACTAATCTAGATTTTTTTTTAAATATTAGCTTGCTTTGTAAATGTATTTGGCGCTTAGAGAATGAAGAAGGCATTTGGTAGGGTTTGATTAGAGCTAAATATCTCAAGAAAGTTCTTAAGCCCGCGAATTCTCATTTCTGGCATGTTAAGGATCACTTTTATAGCTGTTGTAAAAGGCTGCTAGGGGATGGTAGGGAAATCAGAATTTGGGAGTGGCTGGGTGTCAAGGGAGCTCCTCGGCAATACCCACCATGAGGGGCCTAGTGTCGACGGAATCCTGTAAGCTAGCACTCGACATCGGATATCAAACAAACGGGAAGAGAGATTTACCCAGGTTCGGGGCCCTCGATGAGGTAAAATCCTTACTTCCTGCTTGTCTGATCTTGATTATCGAATGTGTCTCATTACAATGGGGTAGCCGATAGGCTGCTATGAGCGAATCGCCGAGAGGCGAGTTTTTTAGGGTTTGTGCTCTAAGTTGTGATGTTCTATGTATTGTTGTTCTGTTCTTCGGCAGACCCTCTCCTGGCCTTTATATAGCAGGCTAGTTCCCGAGAGTCTTGTCCAAACTCTACTAGGTTACAATGAAACCTATTCTAATTTTTCCTTTAACGGTGTCTTCTTGTCTTGTTCGTCAAGAATCCGTCTTCTAGTAAGTATCCTTTGTTGAAACCGATGTATGGGCCCACCTTGGTCCTTGGGCAATCTTCATGGGCCCCTAACTGAACCAAAGGAGATAGACTAATGTCGGGTACCCGAAGGGTAATGCCTACATCACTGGGGCATACTCCTTTATGTCATAAATTTCCTAGATTATACTATCTTACGTTTACCAAAACATAATTGTGCAGAAGGTATTTACAAATGGCCTATGTTGCATCAAATTTAGAAGATTTCTGAGAGAGAAAACTAAATGTATATAGAATGATTTAGTTAACGTAGATATATTTGGAACGTAGTTGGGGCCTTTTTAAATTTAAAGAATATGCTTGTTTCTTTTGATAGTTTGTATCAACATTGCTTTGCCAGTTTGACTGGTTTAGATAGGAAGGTGGTGACGATAAGTGATGTTTCAGTTTGCCGGGCCTTATGGAAAACGAGAAACAAATCGTATTTCCAAACAATCTGGCTTAACGATCCTACTAATGTTGTCATTTTTCTTGTGAGTTTATATACTTGAACGAAACTTCAGAGAGGTGAGCTCCATAAGCTACTTCAACATGGGCTAAAAGGCTAAAAAATTAGCCAAGGTGGCGCATGAGATCTTTGGAAGATGGCATGGTTGGGATCCTATTAACAGGAGGCTGGCTATATGAGTTGATGATTATCATATATATTCTGATGATTTCTCTATGTTTTCGTGCACCACTTCTGTCTTTGTAGGTTGGCCCGAACATACTTGTTCAGATAACCCTAGCCGCCCCCAACCCCAACCCTCCTCCTCCCGCCGCCGCCGGGGCAAAGACCTCGGGGTGTGGCGGCGGCGGGGGCTTTCCCTCTTGACGCGGATGGGACGGCGGCTGGGTCATCCCCACGACGACGGCGGCGGTAGACCTCCTCCATCTCGTGTGATGGCGGGGCGGCGGTGGTCGGAGGAAGAAGGGGCGGCGGTGGCCAGAGTGCTGCGGCCGCCCCTGCCCCCCGTCGGTGGAAAACCAGTGGTGGCTGGTCGTGGGACGGTTTGCGCCATCCCCTCCGCTTCTCGCCGGTGCGGGGTGGTGACCTTGGGTTTCTCCCGCGGTTCGAGGACGCCCGGGGCAGCAACCTCGGGTTCGATGGAGTAGGCGGCCTTCTTCTTCGTCGGAGGTGGTCGGCCAGGCTGGTAGTCCTGCGTGGGGGGTCATGGGATCTCACACAGGTTTCCGGCGATGGTGATCTAGTCCGGGGTGTCATGGCGGCCGGTGAAAACTGAGCCTCGACCTCGGTCGATGTCGTTACCTTGTCGAAGGCGTCATTTTTGCCCGTCTTGGCACTACACTCGGCGAGTTGGGGATGCGCGGCTGCCGGTGAAAACCGTGTTCCGACCTCGGTTGGCGGACGATGGCGACGTATCGCGCCGCAACCTTCTTGAAGGCATCGTCGACACAGTCTGCGGTTTCTCACTCGTGCTGCTCCGGGGGAAACCCTCGGGTCTCCTGGATCGGACGATGGCGGCGCGTACTGCGTCGTTCTACCTCTTGGGGCATCGTTTTTGGAGCAGCTGCTGGATGTTGACAGACTTCGGTGGAGTGGTGTTCATCTACCACATTGTTGGCGCTGAGTCTCAGTGGCATGGTGCTGCAGGGTATCGACGACAGATGCGGGATGATGTATACGTTCAGGAGGGTGGAGCCGTCTGGCGTCATGGTGGCATCGACGGCAGGTCTTGCAAGGTTAACGCGTTGATCTCTCTTGAAGATGGAGTCGAGGAAGACGGCGGGAGCAACTCCTGTGGCTTGTTCGTTGGCTGCGCTGAGAGTCTGCTTGACTGGATGTGTTTCTCACCTGCTATTGGGCGGTCTGAGAAGGCATTTAGTTTTGGATGATTTGAGTTGGTGTATTGTCACCCTCTTCATCCCACTGTATATATACTAAGGTTGCTTCGAGTTTGATCTTTTGTATTTTTTCTTGTAAGATTTCGTGAATAATCTAATAAAAAAAGCCGTGTGTATCCTTTGAATGCACAAACTAGGCGATATTTCACCCATTTCGAAAAAAAAGCTGTGTCATGATACTTTGTCTTCGACTTATAGCTTGCTTGGTTGCTTTCGTAGCTGTAGTTTCTTTATACGCAAAATGGGTTGTCCCTTTTGGTTTCCTGCATGTTGCAAAGCCTATGATACATGCCTTCTATCACAAAAAAAGGCAGGCTCGACACATTGGAGTATTGGACTACAGGGTCAGCCAAGCCTAGATTGCCGTCAGCGTTGGACTATGCCGATGGTGTATCATGTCGGCGTCAGCTCATGCTCTAGGACTGTCGGTGTAAGGAAAGCCATCGACGTAGGATAGATGGCCCCCACTTAGATGGCTAACAGCCCTCTGGGTACGCACAGTTTCAAAAAAAAATCTTATTTTTTCAAAAAATTCAAAACATTTAAATTGTCTGACTCATTAATTGCACAAGGAACATTTTTAACTCTAAGCATGCAATTTAAGATCAAATTGCTTACTCGTGGTCAAACTTCCTGGTCGGTCACCATCCTCAAATTGCTTCCATCCTAGCACACTTAACTTTTTCGTTTCTTTCGGATGAACTTTCAAGTGGAAAGTTATACTTTGTTGATAATATACCCTGTCAATCCTATTAGCTCTTGGGCCATGATGTCACAACGTCTTTATTTTTTGAATTCCAAATAATTATTTGACTAAAAATATGAATAAGTAATAATAATCTTGAATTAAAATAACAATAAACTGAATTTTACGTTTTTGCCTTTTCTATTTGAAGTGGAATAATTCATATATTGAAATAATCAGAACGTCGTTTTGCGAAATATGTCGAAATTCATGTTTTTGAATTTGTCTAATAACTAAATCACTTAACATAACTTTATCTCAAAGTATTTTCAAATTTGAAGTTTTTTATCATTTCATTTATTTTTTCTAAGTGTAAAAAGGCGATCTGGAAGGTGTGGAGGGGGGTGGAGACCGAAAAAACCTGGGGCAACGGCGAAGCCGTCGGTGTAGGTGTGACATCATCACTTCGTCGTCACAGCCAGGTCTTCTGGGGCCACGTGTCACCTCCTACGCCGACGACATATCTACACCGACGGCCAGGAGGATGTTGCGTTGACGGCTGCCATTGGTCCAGCATGTCCTACGCCGAGGGCTTACCTGGACCGACGATCATGTTGTTTGGCTGCCCGGCTTGGGGCCTACGCCGATGGCACCGACTAAAAGCCATCGGTGTAGGTAAGGGCCGTCGACACCTTGACCGTTTCCTATAGTGACCCTATAGGGTGGAGCAAAATCTACAATGAGCAAGGTGGTTGAAAGTTGAAACAAAGTGTAGAACACAAATCTCCAACGCGGAAAAAGGGTGGAGATCAGGCCGGGACAGGCAAGTAGCACTGGACTATTAGCTGCGTTCAGAACTACCGATTGCAACTTTGCTTAAGCTATTGACAGGCAGGTGGCAGTGAGTTCTCTACACATCCCTCCCTCTCAGGCCAAAACGAACGCTTCGGAGTTCGCACCATTACAAGACCGGAGGCGATGGACTCCGGCGCGCTCCTACCTCAAGGTGATCCGTCCACCGTCATCAAACCCGGTGGCGGGGGCGGATGGCCGGCCGCGCTCTTCCTCATCGGTAAACTCGGCTCTCAAACTAGCGCGCGCACACGCACTTGGACTGGCCTGAGCTAATATGTTTCCCAAATTCTATTAGTTGCCTGGGCACTCTCTGGTCTTATACGGTGCTCCTATCTTTTGTCCATCGGATTTCGATCTAACGGCCTGGATGAAGCAGCACCATCCAACCCGCACGTGGCTCCCCTCTCGTCCACCCAGTCCTTATCCCATCCATCCCCACCCAAAGTCGCCGAACTGCATACCTCAAGCGCTCTCATCGTCTCTCCATTCCCCGGCGACCTCCTCTCCGCCTAGCTCCCCTGCCACCCGGTCTCGCTCTGTGCCTTCTTCCGCCAACTCTCCACTGCCTTTCCTAACCTCTCGCGAGTGCCCCTTGAATCGCGCAAGGGCGCCATGGCCGCCCACATCTCGTTGACCTTCGTCCCGGCGAGCCAGCTCCAGCTGTTGCAAAGAAGTAGAGAAATCCGGCGGGGAGGAGGAAGAGTTCAAGCTCGATCTCAGGCTCCACGCCGAGATCGGACATCCCGCCGCCACGCGCAACCTCGCGTGCCCTGCCGCCGGAGTGCCATCCTACTCTTCCACAACGGCGGCGATCTGGAGCACCTTGATCCGGGAGAAGATGCGGCGCTGATTTGAGGATCCGCCTTGCCTCGGAAGAGCCACCACGACATGCCGCTATGTAGTTTTTCCCCGCGCGCGTATGCGCAGCAGCAGCATCGACACTCGCCCCGCCTAGCGTCTGGCTCCAGATTGAAAGCAGCAGCGCTGCAGCCATGGCCGTGCACGCAAGCAGGCAACTTTTTCCACTCGTGTATGTGGCGTCCTACCCCTGTCTTGTTTTTCCCTGGCTGCTATGTTACTATTCATGCACATGCTACTTGGTACTACTTGATTTTACTCTATTGCATATTGATGATGTAGTTTGTCATCTCCAGATTAATAGAAGGATGTAAATTATGTTCCCTACATGTAATTTTTGCAGTATAATTTTTGCCTCTTAAGGCTTTTTTTTTTACTTCCAGAACGGTGGAAAGATGTAATATTATGTCGCTGGATGTATCTTTTGCAGACTACTCTTTTGCCTCTTAAATTTTTCAATTTCAGAATCAGTCGAAGAACGTAACTATATTAGTTTCTTTCTCTACTTTGGATGTATTTTTTATTATTTTTCTACATCTACAACATTTAATAGATCAATGTGTAAAACACTATTATATTTCTGATCCCAGCTTTCATGATTTTGGATGTATTTTATATATTCTTTTTACATCTATAGCTGCATTTTTACATCCTTAATTAGACTATAAAATAAGTGGCATGAGTTGTTATTTACGAAGGATGTAATTTTTTTTTGTAAAAATTGGATGAAGTTTTGCATCTAAATTTACACGTGTTGGGAATACTGCGTGATGTGTAGTGTATCTTGTTCCATTGCATGTCCGTGCCGCATGGGGTATTTGGACCAGTCGCATGCATAACAATGCGGGAAAACGGTCCCCGGGTCACTTTCCACTTCAAGTAATAAAGTCGCTTTCAGGTGTGGGACCACTTTCTAATTTTGGAAATAATTCCGTTCAGACATGGGGGGCACTCCGTAAGACTAACCGGTGCTATAGCACCGTGTAGCAGCGTCCAATATGTTTCACGTACCGCCCTGGCCCTTCAGCGGTGGAGTTCGTGGAGCGCGTGGGGTTCTACGGCGTGAACGGCAACCTGATCATGTACCTCACCGGCCCGCTGGGTCTGTCCACCGCGGCTGCCGGCGTGAACGCGTGGGCTGGCACCGCGTGCATGCTGCCGCTCCTCGGCGCGCTCGTCGCCGACTCCTGGATCGGCCGGTACCGTGCCGTCGTGGCCGCCGGCGTCCTCTACCTCGTGGTTAGTAAAAGCTACCCGCTATGGCTTATTTACGTTTTGTTCTTTTCTCATGGTTCATTCATTCTGCGGCGTTCATTTTTCGTCGGATTCGTTCTCTCTACTGACCGCGACTAAACAATATGATTTTGTTACGGTAGGTCTACGATCGTTTTCCTTCTGCTTATGATATTGACATCAGATTCACTGCTACGTCGCCTTCGGCACGAATATCGTGTTAATCATATGTTGATGTCGTAGTTGACCTGTCTAGAATATATGTTTCACCTTCATTATAAGTACTACTTAATTACATTACGTGCATACCATCAGGAACGCAGCGATTATGTGAGCCACTGTGCATGTTTGCATCCTTTGATCCTCCACTTTCTCTGCTTTACGATCCGTGCATTGAGTTTCATTCACTTCCGAAATTTGTGAAACTTGTGAAAGCGCATCCGCCGCGAGCACTAGGCTCTATGAAATGTACTGATTTGTACTGATCAGTATGACGCGAATATTTGTTCCAAATTATGCAGTTTATTTTTCAGTATCTGGTTTGTCCGCTTGTTTTTCAGCCCGCAAACAACATTTAGGGTGCTCTCCATCAGCGTATTTAGGGTTTACGTTTTGAATGATGGACAGAGCTTTGGGATGCTGACGGCCTCATCCATGGCACCAACACCTCGCCCTCACGAACCAACTGCATGTCAAGACGCATCCGCCGCCTGCTCGCCCCCGGCATCCCCTGCCCGCACAGCGTTCTTCTACGCGACGATCTACCTGGTGGCGCTGGCGCAGGGCTTCCACAAGCCGAACGCGCAGGCCCTCGGTGCCGACCAGTTCCCCACGAGCGCCCCGGACGGCGTCGCGTCCAGGAGCTCCTTCTTCAACTGGCTCCACTTCTCCATGTCCTGGGGCTACATCGTCGCCGTCGTCGCGCTGAGCTACGTGCAGGACAATGTTGGCTGGGCCGCCGGGTTCGGCGCGTCCTGGGGCATGATGCTCGTGTCCCTGTCCGTCTTCTTGCTCGGCACGCGAATGTACCGTGCGGAGCGGCCACGCGACCGCCGTGCTCTCTCGCGGCTAACCAAAACGTTCGCGGCCACGGCGCGAGCATGCGCGGACTGGATCTTTCGTCGCAGGGGCACCATGGATACTGAATGGTAAACGTTCTAATGATATATTGGACCTCCACTTAAGCTGCCACAATGCACATGCCATTACAGTCAACTGACATATTTTCTACTAATGCAGCAGTTCACCGACGCCAAAAGAGCAGGACGGCAAGAGGGTTCTGGTCAAGCTGCTTCCGATATGGATGACCAGCGTCGTGTACGGAATGGTCATAGCGCAGGTCTCCACCCTCTTCACGAAGCAGGGCAGCACCATGGACCGGCGCATCGGGGGCCTCGTCGTGCCACCCGCCGCGCTGCAGAGCTTCACCGGCCTCGCCATCATCGCCTCCGTCCCCTTGTACGACCGCGCCTTCGTGCCCCTCGCGAGGCGCGTCACCAGGCACCCTTCCGGGATCACGATGCTCCAGCGCATCGGCGCTGGCATGGCCATGGCATCCGTCGCCATGGCCGTCGCGGCGCTCGTGGAAGCCGCGCGCCTCCGCGCGGCCAGTGACGCTGGCCTTGTCGACCGTCCGCAGGTGGCCGTGCCGATGAGCCTGTGGTGGATGGTGCCGCAGTACGTCCTGATCGGACTCGCAGACGTGTTCACCATCATCGGCCTCGAGGAGTTCTTCTACAGCCAGGTGCCCGAAGCGCTCCGGAGCGTCGGCCTCGCGCTCTCCCTGAGCGCCATGGGCGTTGGGAGCTACGCCAGCGGCATACTCGTCTCGGCGACCGACTGGGTAACGAAGAGGACGGGGGGTAGCTGGTTTTCGGAAAATCTAAACCTTGCGCACCTCGACTACTTCTACTGGGTTCTGGCCGGGCTTGCAGCTCTCGAGGTGTTCGTCTTCTTGTATCTCGCCAAGGGATACGTCTACACTGACAGATGCGAACTCGATGACACGAGTGCCTGATAGAAATGCTAGCATAAATACTCCCATTTATCCAGCTCCAACCTGAGATACTAGGATATTCCTCAATTTATACTCGTTAATTAATGTTCTAGTATCAAAGTAAAGAAGACAAAGGAGAGACATAAACTTATATATACAGGCTGAAGGGAGACAGTTGTGGAAACGCCTACCTTTGGGGAGTCATCCTCACAGATAATTGATCACATGTTTTATTTTTTAATACTCCTTTTATTAATTCGTCATTTGTATATACAATTCAAAACTCCTAAAAAAATCTATGGAAAAATTTGAAGAGAAACATTATAACATTATGTCACCGAAAACTCCTTTAAAATCCTAGTGGGAAAAATATAAGAGAAACCATATGACATATGTCCGCACTTGTATTCATATTGTCTTGTTAAAAACATTGTATAAGAAACCTTATGGAAAACTCATACTCCCTCCGATTCATATTAATTGACTTCAATATGGATGTATCTAAAACTAAAATGTGTCTAGATACATTCATATTAGAGTCAATTAATATGAACCGGAGGGAGTAAAAGAAAAAAAGAGTATAATATCAGTGACCGGAAGATCATCAACGAGTTATAACTTGGGGTTTTACTCCCCCTAAACATTATAGACCTCAAGGCCGTCTCATACCAATTCCACAAACTTAATTATGGAATATAACCATTGGTAGAGACAATATGACTATCACAATATTTTATTTGTAAGTTGTCCTCTTATATTTCTGTAATTCATGAGGATAAATATAATCCGTAAGCAATACAAGTGACATTGTCTTGGTAGATAATGATAGGTGATGCTAATGAATTTTCACATGAACTCGCATATTGCCAATCATTCTGCGAAGTCATACGCGTCTTGTGATACTTCATATATTAATACAAAATGATCACCGGATGGGCATATTTAGAGTCTATTTTGAAGATTTTTTTCTAAATATTCTTCTAGTAGATCTAGTCTTTAATATGTCACTGTTGGGATCACATTAACATAATTAGCAACTATCATATATCACACCTTGGTCGTGAACCAAAATCGTTTTGAAGTTGATAGTGAGTTGTCTGATTACGGATTTGATAATGCACATGGAGAAAGTCTTAGAACGACGCCGGTCCACCCTCGGGCTCAACCAAATCGCCCTAACCTTCCCAATCTCTCAAAAATGACGAAAGAGGTACATGAATATGTCCATATAATTAATCGTGGGCTAATGATAGCTCCAAATTCCGTGATTTTTAGCTATGGTTTTTCCTCGGATTTCCACGTGCTTTCACCGATTTTTGATCGTTTAAACCTCTAGAGCTTCATCTTGCGTCCTCTCTTCACCCTGGTGCGTGAAAAATTATGTAAATGAATTTTATTACTTGGAAATATCTACATAACATGATAGTCTCAGTTAATATATTCATAAAGACTTGATAATTTGGGATCCTGCTAAAACAAGGGTAAAAGGTGCGTGCAAGTGTCATAAAACTAGATGGTACCCCGCGCGTTCCTGCGGGATTTGTCAGCATGCAATTCAAATTTATGAAAGTGAAAATCAGATCATATTAATAAGATAGACGTTTGCTGCTGCATATGTAGTGTTGTACAAAACTATGACTATCAATTCTCATTATAGGGTAAGAACTATTTGTATTCCATATACAGCTATTATGTTGATGCACTACACTGATATTTTCATTTACATAATAGATATATAACTTATTTGAGAAGATAAGTTAACCAGTTAAAGAGCATTGGAAAGAAAGACACTCAATGTGCTTTAATAGCTCCACCAACCTTTGATGCCACCTGCAAAATTATGATAACTGCAAATACTCGTAGGAGATGACTGAATCATAGCACACTGTGGTAATTGGGCAGGGGCAAAGTCAATAGTTAATCCCACATTTTACATCCAAACAGTATAGCAATATGGTTAAAAAATATAGTGTTGCTTGCTTTCAGATCGAGCTTACCAAATTGGTTTCAATCTATACCTCGCCAATACAAAATCTTGACTATTGTAAGTCGATTCAGTAGTATATTATCAGATTTAGAAGCAAGAAGTAACCATGTACGAAAGTGGCAGGGTATAATATAATACATGCATGTAAATCTAATATTTCTTAAATACCTCTAAAGTCTTGTATGAAATGGTTTTTCTATGAGCTTGAAGAGACATATGAAATAAATATTTAAAAATACAACTGCAAATCAAACTGCTGCCTTGAACCCTTAACTCGAAGGACACATACTGATATAAAAATTGCCTATCTTAATTCAAAGTGCGGACATGTAGCAGTCAAATAACTTGCCTATATAGTCTTGGTTTAAGTTTGGGAGCATCTACCATTAACAGATGGTTGTGTGCAAGACAAACTTTATGCAAATTTGTAGGTCTCACAGAAAGCAGGGATCCTGAAAAGTTTGAGCAATCTACCAAATGATTATGAGAGTCAGAAAGACAATGAAGCTGTTGCTGTCAGATCTAAAGGCAAAGGCAACTTCAATCTGCACATGATAACTTCATTCTACGGAATGGACATCCTTTGATTTCCGAGAAAGAATGGTTTACTTGGGTACTAATGCCGCCGCTGGCTTCACCCCAACAACTTCATGAGCGACACTTCTATCAAGAGAAGACTCCTATTTGTATACTAATACTCAGGTTTGGCTGCACGGATTCACTCAAGCCGATGGGAATCCAGATTTTATCTACCTGCAAAGGGAATAGCAACGAATGAAACATACTCGCAACAAATATGGCAAAGCGCCAAAGCCTAACTCCAGAATAGCAGCCGTAGAGCAAAGAAGTTAACAGGAGGATGGGATTCGGGAAATCTGGTCTAAACTAACCTGTTTTTGGTGATGGGATTGAAACGGCACCAGACCACGCCCAAGTCTACAAATTCGCCCACCAGACGCGCGCACACGATGAGCATGGATGACCTGGTACGATGTGGATAGAGATGTTATACAGAAGATGGGAATATGAAGGAGATGGCTCACCATCGGCGATTGAGATTTCGATCTGACAACAGACTAACGCCTGTGAATGAGCATGGCAATGCTTCTACTGGATGCGTGGAGCCCTTCGTCTTGGCCTGGAGATGATGGCTGAAGAGCACCAGAGGAGAGTATTATAGGCAGCCGCGTGCTCGCCTTCCTTATTTTCGAGCGGAGCCCGCTCGACTGCCTCCTCTAGTATAACGGGGCAGTTTCAGGCGCTGATGAATGCTGAGCGTGATGGGGCAATTTCATCAGCATTTGTGAGAGGGCATGTCAAGCGGCGGCGGCCGGAGAGCACCAGGAACATGAACGGCGGACATTTTTTCGTGGGGTCTGGCTTCCGTTCCTGCCGTGGGTCTGGCAACGAACCTGCTCTCGTTCGGCTCTTGACGTGTCGGTCTGGGCAGAATAAACATGCGCTACGCCTAGGAATAATGAGGGGAAGGCTAAAATTCTTAATGAGGTGATGTGGCTCGCTGTGAGACCAGCAAAATGGGGCCATCTATTAAGAAAGAGAAGATACCAAAATCCTATGACTACTTATGCAAAAACAAGAGGTAAAAATGCTTCAAATATGGACTCATCAATGCTTTATGCATGGCCTTCATCATGCTGGCATGGGCTTCCATCTTGGTGGCCGCCACCTTCTCCCTCTCGAGGCCAATCTTGACGTCTTGCTTGTCCAGCATAGCTTTCCACATGGTGGAGCCCCTCTCATCCATATCCTTGTTCTCGGCAGCAAAAGAGGACACCATCTTCTCAATGGGTGTGTCAATGGCAGCAAATGTCAACGCCACACTCATCTCGGCCTTCGCCTTATTTTTGCCAATTGGCTGCCCCGTTGAGGCTGACGCTGGGATCACCGGTCCTCCTTCAACGTCATCTTTCTTCTTGTTGAGGGTGAGACGGACGTTACCCCATTTTTTTGCAACCTTCAAGCTTCTTTAAGCAATGCATGAAGGCAAAATCTTTGCTCTTCTCCTCGTGCTTATATAAGGCGAGGGCATCGAGCATCTACCAATTCACAAATTCATAGCATGAACACGACGGTGCGCATAGAGGCATGGGCATTGAGAGATAGTGACTTACGACGTCCACCATTGACTTCCCGCTTGTTTGTCGGTTGATAACGTTGGGACTCCAAGTACAGAGTGTTCTCTCAGCAGAGTATTTTACTCACAATGGTGACTCAAGGATTTATATCGAACTCTTGGATAATGGGTAAAAAGGTATCTCTTCCTCTCTTCTTCTAGCAATCCTGCAAAATAAAATAAAGCCTCGTGTCCCCAACTTCACCATGTGGTTGTCAAACACAAGGTTTCGTGTAAGTAAAAGTAAAATAAAATAACAACTAAAGTAAAGCAAACTAAACAAATAGAATAAACTAAGTAAAAGTGGTGGTTAGGAGGGTGGTTGTACCCCCAGCCCACCAGAGTTCAAACCCCAGGTTTGACATCTGTGTGTCTCATAAAGGCAGAATATTCATTCAGTGGGAGGCGACGTTCCCGTCGACAGCGAGGCGCCTGTGGTGACTTCGTCAATTTCAAGATCCAATCCGCCGACTCAGTCTTCCGAAGGTGCTCATAGGGGTAGGGTGTGCGTGTGTGCGTTCATAGGGGTGAGTGTATACGCGTGTATGTGAGCGTCTGCGTTTGTACTGTGTTTCTCAAAAAAAAAAAAAAGTAAAAGTGGTAAAGGCTTGTTCGTTTTGAGGTTTTGTGTGCAAATAAGATAACTAAATATTTTTGTATTTTCGATTAAAAAAGTGCTGCAAATAAAAAGTATGATAAATGCAATGGAAATATGTTTCTTATGATTAAAATTAGACCAGGTTCATGGGTGCACTTGACTATTCTCTCTTTTAAGTTATAGTGGATAATAACAATTCATCAATGAGATATAATAAATATAACTTCAATATGTGTAAGATACACATTCATATGGATATCACGTCCTAACATACAGATGATGCAAGACATCTCTCTTATACTCCACAAGACATGAAAAACTTAATTCAATTAATCTTGTATTAAGAATTAACAAAGTATAGCCATAAGTACTTTGACATGATTGTTTGAATATCAAATATGCTATCTTGAACAAACAAGATCATCACTTTTGTCACGTGACGAACATAGCACATGCATTCACTTTATCCTTAGTGAGATACCAAATGAAAAGGCAAAGCCATAATATACCATGAATTTGTTGTCACTATACAATCACTAAAATCAAGATATTCCTTGTAACACACACGTCACGCCACACGTGTTCTTGCATACAAGTTGGATCAGGACCAATACTTATGAACGGGTACATAATATGCATCTATCAATACATCTTACACAGTGTACAGTCAAATCTCATAGCACAATAGCATTGAATAATGATTCACCACATAGGTGTTACATATATGGCCATAATGTAGGGATTCGTTGCATAGAAAACAAAAAATTTCCTACCGCGAACACGCAATCCAAACCAAGATGCAATCTAGAAGACGGTAGCAACGAGGGGATTATCGAGTCTCACCCTTGAAGAGATTCCAAAGCCTACAAGATGAGGCTCTTGTTGTTGTGGTTGACGTTCACTTGCCGCTTGCAAAAGCGCGTAGAAGATCTTGATCACGGCGCCACGAACGGGCAGCACCTCCGTACTCGGTCACACGTTCGGTTGTTGATGAAGACGACGTCCACCTCCCCGTTCCAGCGGGCAGCGGAAGTAGTAGCTCCTCTTGAATCCGACAGCACGACGGCGTGGTGTCGGTGGTGGTGGAGAAATCCGGTGGAGCTTCGCTAAGCGTGCGGGAAGTGGAGGAGCGAGGCGGCTAGGGTTTGGGGAGAGGGGGGCGCCGGCCACTAAGGGGTGCGGCCACCTTGGTGGTTCTTGGGGTGGCCGGCCCCCTCCCCTTGTCCCTCATTATATAGGTGGAAGCCCCAAGTGTTGGACTACAAGTCTCCGAATAAGACCCGAACCCAAAACCTTCCATGTGATAGGGAAACCTACCCAAGGTGGGAATCCCACTTGGGGTGGGATTCCCCCCTTCCATTTGGGGGGGTGGCCGGCCATGGAGGTGGAGTCCCTTTGGGACTCCGCCTTCCATAGTGGTTTCTTCCGGACTTTTCTAGAACCTTCTAGAACCTTCCGGATCATTTTAAATCTCATAAAATGACTTCCTATATATGAATCTTATTCTTCGGACCATTCCGGAACTCCTCGTGATGTCCGGGATCTCATCCGGGACTCCGAACAAATATTCGAACTCCATTCCATATTCAAGTTCTACCATTTCAACATCCAACTTTAAGTGTGTCACCCTACGGTTCGCGAACTATGCGGACATGGTTGATTACTCACTCCGACCAATAACCAATAGCGGGATCTGGAGATCCATAATGGCTCCCACATATTCAACGATGACTTTAGTGATCGAATGAACCATTCACATACGATACCAATTCCCTTTGTCACGCGATATTTTACTTGTCCGAGGTTTGATCAACGGTATCACTTCATACCTTGTTCAACCTCGTCTCCTGACAAGTACTCTTTACTCGTACCGTGGTATGTGGTCTCTTATGAACTCATTCATATGCTTGCAAGACATTAGACGATATTCCACCGAGAGGGCCCAGAGTATATCTATCCGTCATCGGGATGAACAAATCCCACTGTTGATCCATATGCCTCAACTCATACTTTCTGGATACTTAATCCCACCTTTATAACCACCCATTTACGCAGTGGCGTTTGGTGTAATCAAAGTACATTTCCGGTATAAGTGATTTACATGATCTCATGGTCATAAGGACTAGGTAACTATGTATTGAAAGCTTATAGTAAATAACTTAATGACGTGATCTTATGCTACGCTTAATTGGGTGTGTCCATTACATCATTCATACAATGATATAACCTTGTTATTAATAACATCCAATGTTCATGATTATGAAACTAATCATCCATTAATCAACAAGCTAGTTAAGAGGCATACTAGGGACTCTTTGTTGTTTACATATCACACATGTATCAATGATTCGGTTAATACAATTATAGCATGGTATATAAACATTTATCATAAACATAAAGATATATAATAACCACTTTATTATTGCCTCTAGGGCATATCTCCTTCAGTCTCCCACTTGCAGTAGAGTCAATAATCTAGTTTACAGTTGTAAAGATATAACACCTTGGCCTTCCAGTGCTTTATCATGTATTGCTCACGGGAGAGGTTTTAGTCAACGGATCTGACACGCTCAGAAACGTATGTATTTTGTAATTCATTTGCGTCTCAACGCATCACTCATTTTCAAATGAGTCGGCATTAAATATGTTTGGTCTTTTGGTGGAGCCTTAATTCCGCGGTCTGAAATATGTCACTAATATTGTCACACACAGTATAGCTTCAAAGTTCTGACTCTGTCTAAACTACACCAAGTTCTCAAAGAACCTCTTGATTTTAACATCCTTGGTCATTGTCAAAACAATGACATATTCTGCCTTTCTTTTGTAGAATCCGTCACAATATTTAGAAATCTTCTAAATCTAGCATAGACAACTTCTAGCTCATTGTGCTACCTTTTAAACAACACTTAGTCTAATTTGAGATTGAAATTTTATTTTCATATGTGACAAAACAAATATCGGTGCAACACTATATATATATATCCTTGGTTCTTCTTAAGTACTCAAGAATATTCTTACTGTTTTTCAATGATCATCACATGAATCATTCTGGTACATGCTCATAACATTTTTAAGAGCACATGACATCTGATTGTGTACATATTATTTGTGATCTATAATCACTCATGTGTTTTTACTCATTGAGTGTCAGATACACTCAAGTCTTGTTAAAACTTCACATGACAAGAATATTTTCTTAATATTTCTATATTGAACTACTTCAATATCCATTCTATGTACTTTGACTTAAACTTATTATGTGTTTAAATCTATCTTCATAGATTTTGTCACTAAATTTGTTTCAGTCCATATCCTTTCATTAAAGTTAATTTCTCAATGAAACCTTTTTAATCAAGTATATAATTACATCATTTATAACCAACTATATGTCATCTACATAAAGTATTATAAATATGTCTCAGCGCTCCCACTTAATTTCTTGCAAATGCAAGTCTCTTCATCGTCTCTGATAAAATCAAAAACTCTTTGACTATTTCATCTGGTGAAGATTCCAACTCCATGATACTTACTTCATCCAATTGAAGTTTGTATACCTATCTAGTATTCCACGGACCAGCAAAACTCTTGGTTGTATCTTGTATACACCTTTAATACACACTTCTGATAAGTAATGTATTTTGCCATCCTACTATCATATCTCATAAAAGAAATATGTAGTGATTACTAGAATAATCTATATAGACTATAAGCATTGCTACAGAAGATCTAATCTTATTGTATTCAACTCTTTGAACTTGGTCGCAAACAACTTTTCGACAAGTCAAGCTTCATCTATTTTATAGATCCATTTACTTTCAATAAGTATTCATCTATCTTGGATTTCATGGCGTATCACCATTTTAAACGGAGTCAGGGCACATCATAACTTTTTTGTTTGTAGTTGGTTTATCATTGTTCAAAATCAATCATTTGTCCATAAATCATTTATTTGATCACAAAGTAAACCGTACCTACAAGGTTCAATATGTACTTCGATCTCCATGACTAAAACAATTTTTAGTCATGGGAGCCATGATCGTCGTGGCCGCTTCCGGAACCAATTCCGGTGCTGCGCTACTCTGATCATTATGCTCAGGTTCATAAACCTTATCAAGTTCTATTGTCCTCCCACTCAAATACTTCGCTAGAAAATAATTTCTTAGAAATAAGCAAGTAACATTAACAAACACTTTTGTCTTTTACTTCATAGTGGAAATGTAACATCCCAAAATCTGAGAATTTTAAAATTTATGCATTGCATCATATCAGCATGTCAAAGTTTCAGTTTTAGAAAATGTTTTACATGTTTCTTGCATAAAAGTGTTTTATATTGCTAGTTTTGCTCCTTGTTGATTAATCTATATGCATAACATAATTAACCAAGTGCTTTAATGGGTTGGGGCTGTGCCCATTATATCCAGATACTGTACTGGAAGTGTTTTACAAATTTTAGTATATATTTTTTTCTTTTGCATCAGTCTTATTAACTGTAGCTTAAAGAAAAGAAAAGAGAAAAGGAAAAAAATAAAGAACCGGCCGGCCCTATGCCAGGCACGCACACGCGACGCGAGCAGCAGCTCACGCGCGCACGCTCGCGAAAGACCACGCGCGGAGCAGCCATGCTATGCAATCTGGCCTTTTCGTTTTTTTTTTCCCCTGACGGTGGAGCCCACGTTTTATCTCCAACCTTCAGCCAGAAGTCTATGCACGACACGGAAACAAACTGGAAACAAGTTCCACAAAAATCTCACCAAAGCTGTTGAATTTGCCACGGATTTTTGCGCCTATATATACCCCCATATATCCTCTGTATATTGACCCTAAAATCCTCAATTTTTGCGCCGCCAGGCTGCGCGAATTTCTCGCCGGAGTTCGATGCTGCCGCCGCCATTGGAGCTCATAACCGGAGGTTTCCCGTCGCCCCGAGCCCCTCTATTTTACACCATATTGTCCTCTTACTCAACCACGTCGCCTCCCCTATGTTCCCCGATCTGCAGGGCACTAGGACGCGGAGAAAGCATCGCCGGAGTTCATCGCTGCCCGGGCCGCTCCAGCCGCCCGTCACCGCTGTTCGAGGAAGACGCAAATACCTCCGAGCACGCCACCTTGACAGCCACGTCCAGCCGCACCTCGTTCACCAACTCGCCGCAGTCGTAAACCATCCAAAGACGCCAAGAAGCATCGCGTCTCCTCTTTTCCCCATCTACAGTGAAAGGAGGCGATTTTTGGGTGATCCCGTGCGAACCAGCTCGCCGCCGGCGTTTCGTCAGATTCCTCGCCCTCCGGTGGCCGCTCCGGCGGCGGGAGGACGGGGAATCAACGGATCCCGGCGTGTACATAGCCTAGGTGTGCGTGGGGTGCTTGCCGGCGGCGTTGTGGAGGTGGCGGCGTGGCCGGAGAAGCTTTTGTCGACGGCGGTCCTCTCCTCTGCTCTGGGTGCTCCGGTGGAGGCTCATGGCAGATCTGCCGTCCCCTGCGCGTTCGCTGCTTCTCGGAGTCGCGGCGTGCTTTCCCTCAGGCCAGCGTCCGTGATGGCGGAGCTGGTTCTTGAAGATCTTGAAGTTGGCGTTGACCGAGTTGGTGCTGATCGTGGTGCGGGATGGAGGCGCTTTGGTGCCGAGTGCCGTCGACTTCCTGGTCGCCGGAGGGTTCCTCCCAGTCCAAGGTCTAATGGAGGAGAAGGCGGCGGGTTCCGCCGGCGGAACGTGCTGCGCGACGAAGAAGGTGCCGGAGCTCAGAAGGACCTATTTGTATTTTTTCTTTGTTTCTGAGCTTATCTGTAAGATGCTCGGTTGATGTAATCTTTATCTCTGCTACTTAAAAAGACTAAAGTGGTTCCTTATTCTGCCATCTACGATACGTTTCGTACTTTTTGGTCGTCATTTTGGTCGCTCGCTCCACCTCTCCCGAACGCGCCGACAAGTGGGCCAGACCCCACAATTCTCTCCCCGAGTCGATTTCCTCCATCTCCCGTGCGCCGCTCCCCCACCTTCTCTCCCTCTCTCGTCCGCAAGCGCCGGCTAGGGTTTCGCCGCCGCTCCCTTGCACCACCTTGTTGCTGGTCGTTGACCTCAAAAGCAGGATCCCCGCGCTGCGCCATGATCGCCGCCATTTCCGAAAATACGCCGCCACCGTCCCCGATGCCGATGCCGCCCACCATCCCCATCTCGATCATCGCCGGCGCCCCTCACCTCCAGCGCGGCCGCTGGCCGTCATAGCGTAGGCCGACGCCAGCTAATGTATCGAGCTTCGCCGTCACCGGAGCCCGTCAGGTCTAGCGCGGACGCCGACCATACAAGCGCAGGACGACGCCGCCCACAATACGTAGCTCGGACTCCTCCGCCCCTCAAGATCTTTGAGCATGGGTGCTCGATCCGTCGACAACGAAGGCCAACGCGGGTCTGCTGGCGAAGGACAACGGTGATTTGTCCCTCTCGCCCTCTTCGACATGGTGTCCTACCTCCACTCGCTCGCCTCTAGCCCCTCCCTCGACCAGGTCCCCTTCCATCCCTCCTCCCCGATCACCATCCCTCAGATTTGTGAGATTCGTCCTCACGTGCTCGGTTCTGCGTTGGTTTGGGGGCAGGAAGGGATCCGCGAGGGGGGGGGGGGGGGGGGCGCTGCAGCGCTGGGATGAGATGAGATGAGATGGTGAGTAAGCTCGGCCTCTTCTCCTCCAACGAGACTAAGGAAGACGTCTCCAACGCAACCTCAACTACTCGTATGGTTCTCCCGGCCTCCTCCTCTTAGAGTTTCATCTCCATTTCATGTCTGCATGTGTAAGGTGTGGCTGGTTCGATCTGTGATGCTGTTCAGTTTCTTCAGGTGCCATACTACCTTGGTGAGATGACTGAACAAGTGGAGCAGGAGGACCGAATTCCGGTTCTCAAGGCATCACAAGATCATCTGAAGGTTCACTGTCAAGTTACATGGTCTCACACGTACTTATGATGTATTTTTAGGTGCTTTCTGGTTTCTTATCAGATTACTCAAACTCTGGAGTACTCAATTAGCATGATTTGTTGTTGGCTACTGTTTGTTCTACTCTAAAAGGGAACTGAAACTAAGTGTGTTGTTGGTTCAGGCTAAGTGGGTTGTCTTAGATTAACTTGTGAATGCCCATCTTTTTACTGATTGTGTTAGCATCAAGTGTGGTGTTGGTCCAGGCTAAGTGTTGCGTTGCTCTGAACCTACTGCTGCTCCCTGATTGCATAATTTAGCATGTGTAGCATAATGTGGTACTATTTGGAGTAGAATTTCAGAATTTTTTATCAGTGGAATTTGAGAGAACTCTACAATGATGGGAGTGGCTTAGCAGCAGACACTTTACTCCATAAATCTGTAGGAGTAGAAAATTTAGAAATGATAAGTAGCGTTTGACTGCATGCAACTCCATATTTTTGTGACAACAGTAGGAGTATTATATGTCAAAACTGATATTGTGCTGTTGTTAACAAGAGTAAAATTATTGATGATATTTCAGAGACTGATATTTATGCGAAGATCCAGCTGTCATCACCTCCCCCCACGACTATCTACGTCTCAGGGCCATGGAGGCCCGACGCCCTCCACAAACCGCGAGAAAGAGCAGCAGTACGGATGCAATCAGGTCATGGAGGCCGAGATCGATCCAACCCTCCCCTCCACCTCCTCTCTATCCCTCTAATCTGCGATTTGCCATGCATTCTGATTGTGGATATGGAAGAATTTAGGTCACTAGATGCAGACAAATTGAAGCATGCCTTCTGGATATGGAAGATGGAATTCAAGCTGGTTTCGGTTATTGGACGAGATGTGAGGTCATCCACGTTAACTGTTACTAATTGATGCAAAAAAATTCAAGTTACTCCACACGGCTGCCACCTGCAGAGCATGAGAGGTATGGACAAATTTTGATCTCTCAGTCCAGATCTCCATTATGATGATCTCTCCGTCCAAATCTTGTCCATTACGTCCCATTCTTGATTAGATCCACTGTTTAAGCAACTCTGATGGAAATTCTTCTGGCTATGGAAATGGAAAATATCAATCCCTTCAAAATATGTCAGATCTTGTCCAGGACAAACAAGTGGCAATCTATGTCATTCTCGTCAAAAATTAATTTATTTTGTTTTTGAGATAATAGATAACCTCTCAGTTTGGTTATAGAAGCCATGTGTTTCTTTCATGATGAAAAATATGTTTCTTTCACTTGATTGCAAGAGATGGAGATCAAATTTAACCGCATCTGTGTTGAGCATGAAAAGCTATGTAGAATGTAATAACTAGCGACTATTTACAGGAACTATATTGAGCTTTAGTTGCAGCAAGCTATTTGTAAATTCACCCTTTACTCTTTATCATGCATTATGCTATTTAACATTTGATTTTATGTTTTCTTGCCAGTCTTACGGACGAGTTGGATTATGCTATTTAACATTTGCTATCATGCATTATCTAAGAACTCATCTCTTAAGAATGCTAGCCACATATTCTTATCTAAGAACCTTGCTGTGTTAGTTTCAGAGGGAGCTTTCATTCCAAAAAAAGGTTTTTGCTCAATATTTATGTCGAAACTGCCACTGGTTTATGTACATTCTAGGGGAGGCATGGCGGTGAGGGTTAAAATTGGATATTGCTGATTTTGTTGAAGAGAGTCGCAGTTGGACACCTTCAGTGTTTCCCTACCTTGATCTGTTACTCGAATTGTGATATGCGTTTATCATTTTTCTACCATTAATCCCAGGTGCTAGAATATGGGAGTTGTGGGGTCTTTTATCAGTGATTATGGATTTGTCAATCGTTAATTCTGAAATGCTAAATTGTTGATGCTATAGGGTTTCACCATGCAGGCACTAAAGGGTGGTCTTGGTAGTCCTTGACACATGCTTACGGGTTTGCAAATATGCTCACAGACATTGTGAAGGCTGCAAGGTACTGGACTATATAGGATTCGTGTACTCTATTTTTGAGAAATACATTTGGTGCTTTGGATCCTGAATGGTAGATTTTTTAAACATTTCTTGCAATTTTGTACAACTTGCAGAGTAGTATTATTTAAGATCTACGAGTGTCTGCATGAATCATTATATATTTTAGCCTATTTTGGTGGATCGGTTATGTGGTAATGTTAAAAGAAAGCTAGATGTTAGCTCAGTGGCGACGGTCAATCGCAGTGCCTTGTGGGTCATCCTAATTTGGTAGCGACGGTCGATCGACGCATATAATGCACACCTTCTGCTTGAAGAAACGTCCAAGTGATCTTGTTGTAGCCTTGCAGGTTGCGCTTATTTGTTTCGTTATTCTACATTGAAAGGCATCGTCATAGAAAGGTCCAATAATGCTGGGATTGCTACAACTTTTAGATTGCTTAATTGGTAGCTTTAACTGACACCAAATATGTACTTCTTCCTTCCATTTTCATGTTAATACTGCTTTTCTGTTCTTTACATGGGGACATCAGAATTACTTGTTAGTTCGCATTATTGTTTTTCTCCGAGAACAACGATTGTGCATTCACATCAGGCATCAATTCACAGATAAGTGCTCAATGTTCTTAAACATGACAGACCATGTCATATATTTTAGTTATTGCATATATCTGCAGCTAGAACGGCAGCAGCAGTATTGCAGGAGGAACCAGTTCTCATTTACAACGTTCAGTTTTATTTCTCTGTTAGAGGCCCAAACAAGATTCACCTGATAACCTGCAGCTAGAACGATATCTGCAGTATTGCAGGAGGAAACCATTCTCATTTACATCGTTCAGCTTTACTTTGTTAGAAGCCCAGACGAGATTTACCTGGTAAATGTCGATATAACTCCTTGATTGTACCTTCAAATAATTCACATTTTGTTGATGGTTACACTGCAAGTGTTATGGCACAAGAGATAGTTCAATGTATTTTGATTGCTGAATGTGATGTCTATTGACAATACTTGCTAAAACTACTGAAAAACTGATGTTCTGCACAAGTTATTTCAGGAAGAATGTGAAGCTAATTCCTGATATTTTAGTGAGACCTAAAACACCGAATCTGGTTTGTGATGATCCCTTGGATCTTTTTCTTTACGAGCTATGCATCTGCCATTTTTGCCCCTAGGCATCATTCACCTTGGAAGCAAGGACATGCCGTGTTTGGGTTTTAATGGCCAGCCTTACATAGCACAACACTGCCAGCTTCTTTCCCGAGTAGAACTAATGCCATTTTACCAAGAGATATGTTAAGTAATTTACAAGTTCTTACGCAGGTGCAATTTAATCATTCATAGAAGCAAGAGATATGTTAGATAATTTACAAGTTCTTACGCCGGTTTTACAGGGGAATTTACACGGTGCATATTTCTTTCATTTCCCTTACAATTTTACCATTAAAGCTCCAAGTTGTTACTGAGTAATATATATTTCACTTGATAGCTTTCTATTTTTTCATTCTTGAGGTATTTGTTCATTGTTTAGGTTGTAAAATGTGGATTTTTTCATTTTCGGTATATGAGCGGTATTTTGCATGATAGTGCTGCAAAAAATAAGGTATAAGCATACTCTGAAGGTTACTGGATATATGCAATAGCTCTGTTTGTTAAGTGCTTCTTTCCTGACAGATTTTTTAGGGATCTTTGTGGATTATCAACAATCTCTGCAGTAGGAGAGTACAAAAATATAGTTAGGTGAGGGCTAGGTAGTAGGTACAACACCCGGCATTTGCCTTTAGTGCATCTGAATTTCAGCGGACATCTAAGCCGAAAGAATTCAAGCCCATATTTGTATGGACCTGACCCATGTTTCCTGTTTTCTTGGTGGACCTGACCCATATATGTCTGTGCACAAGAGGATTAGGTTTGTTGGTTTATGCCATCTTCCCTAGATTTCAATGTTAGTGTTTGTTTAGTCGAAATTATGCACCTACATGTGGCAGACCGGCCATACGTGACATGATTAGTAATTGTTAATTACTACTATGTGCTTATATAGAAGGATACAAGTTATTCATTAACAAGAACTGATCTTAACAAGTATTACAGTTATTAGTTAACAAGTACTGGTCTTAACATTTGTTGTGCTTCCTAGGTAGACATATCTCTACTACTCTATATAATCTACACCTTGTTTAGGAGTAAGTCAGTTGTAGCATGCTGCTGCAAATAAAATGGCTTCATATAACTTTCAGTTAAGATAGAACTTTCATGTTCACTGTAAATTATATGGTGTCGTGATTATGAATAGTACTATAAGTTTTCTAGCCACTTCGGTACATACCAGGATTATATTCAGGTGCAAACCATAATTCTATAACCTCAACAATATTGATCAGTATGTCTCAAATGGCCCACCTATCCTGGCTCACGCAGCTGGCACTCTGCAGGATCCCAGAGATCGACGACTAAGAAGGCCATGGTCTGGTGGAATTTGAGATCGACTAAAGACTGCAAGATCGAAGGTGATGGTTGGACCAGAGAGAGGAGGATGCGGTGGCACCTGAGGTCGCTAGGAGGTGGAGATGCAGGAAATAGAGCCAAAGTGTGAGAGTAACTATGTTACTCTTTCCCTGATTAAGTCTCTGTAGTGTGACATTAAAAACTCTTGACAATCTGAGCTCTGTTTGAATTTTATGTGATACAAATAATTCAGTAGTCCGATGTCCAGGCAAGATTTCTAATTTTTAGTTTTAGTCCGATATCCTACTGAATCTTGTGCAACCATGAATTTGTATGCAGGCACACTGAAGAAGAATTTCACTAGAGGGTTTGAAGTCTCTGAGAGTTGTTGTCAAATGCATCATCTACAGCTCTTCCAAGTAAGATTGCAAGGTGATGGCAGAAAGCAAGAAGTTTTGTACTTAGTTTGTACATATGTGGTCTCTGATTTTAAAGGTCCTTAAAATTATTATTGTAAGTATTTTTGAAAAAAATTGTATTTTATCTACTCGTAATTATTTGGTTAAATATTTAAAGAATTGTATAATAAAAAAATCTGTAATTGGGCAAATCATCATGTGTGTTATGGAGTTTTTTTTTTGACGTAACGTGTGTTATGGAGTTTAAACTTCATGAAGTAGTCGACATGAGATATCCATATATTTTGCTTGGTATGTTATAAAATTATTGTTTGAAACTAACTCTAATTTCTACCTGGCATTTCACATTTAGGAAAAAATAGTTGTAATTTTAGTCGAGTCGTGTGGGAGTTTCGTCTTTGTCAAAGGCCTCGAGAAAATCTCATGCTTATATTTCCTTTCGCTTTTGCCTACTACCAATGCCGTGGTCCACTACCCCATCTTATTCCATAAGGTTGTATTGTCAAAACGATGACATTGGTGGATGATATGAAGTTTTTATTTTAATTATCTTTTAAATTTTCTCACATGTATTGTCACCCGTGGCAACGCACGGGCATTTTACTAGTCCGCAAAAAAAAAGAAGCATCGCGTCCGAGCCGTCCTACCACCACCTCGGGCCGTCTGTGCCATTGTAAGCCAGAGCATCCACTTTAGATTAGATTAACAAATTCTCCGTACGCCGTTAGATCTTAATCTGAGGAACTCTGTTAACCCAAATAACTGAACCAGGCCTCACGATCGATCACATCGATCACGTGCAGGATGTGCTAGCTTGTTCCCCCATAAAAATCTTTGAAAATTCATAACAAATAATCTATACCTCCGTTTTAGATGATTCCTTTTGCATTGAGTTCGTAATTGAATTCTCTGTAACTTTCGTGTAGAAAGTTTCTCCATCCGAGAAACTCTTTCTGACCACTTTTCGGACAAAATTATAAAAGGTCCGTGAAATGTTTAACCTTGTAAAAACCATATATATATTTTCGTAACTCGGAATTTAGCAAATAATATAGCGTTGGATTCAGAAAAATGATAAGCACAACTTGGTACTGTTAATTTGAAATCTCCCATACACTAGAATACTTATTTGTGATTTTCGAAATTATTTTTTTGCATAAATTCCCAGTTTGTATTAAAATGCCTTTTTGAAATTGCTATTGAATAAACAATTTCCTATAAAGTAGTTTCAAACCTAAATTATTTTGAGAGCATGCATGCATTACTTTGTTATGTGTTTTCTCCGTTTGTGCTCTCTGGATATTTATTGTGATTATTTTATCATCTAGATCGTGCGGTGTGTAACGTCTGTTCTTGCAAAGAGAGTGCGAACGACAACGACAAATAAGGCAAGTTGAACTTTTGATCATAATATATCTATTGTTTTTCTATACGTGTAGTATGATTTTAGTACAAGTACATGTGTAGGATTGTGACTGATGAATTGTGTGCTATTGCTATTAAACCCGGCTTAGGATAGCCATATGTTTTTATGATTGGATTCATTTGTAGTCAACCTATGTTTGATTGCTTGGATATGCTTGCTTTATATGTGAGTGGAATATCATGTCATGGGTATGTATTAGTTGAAAGGTTAGTTTTGAGTTGACAAAACAATTACTGGATGAATTGGGGCGGATATGAATAGTACTTGAGAAGGTTGTAGGTCGACCGACATAGTAAGGGCTTTGATCCTGACTTACTGACATGTATAGGTCGAGTGGCATGGTAAGGGCGTTGAGCCTGACTTACTAACATGTACACTGGTGGTGGCATGGTAAGGGTATTGAGCCTGACTTGCTGACATGTACACTAGTGGAATGGAGATTGGCATGGCAAGGGCATTGAGCCTGACTTACTGACATGTGCAATGAAGAAAAGGAGATTAGCATGATAGGGGCCCCGAGCTTGGCCTACTCACATGTGCACTATAGGAGTTCGGAGATTAAAACCGCTGGGATAAAAACTAGGATGATAATATGATTGCTTTGTGCCAAATAAAAGTTTGAACTCTCGCCTTGAAAATGTATTTGATAGGTTTGTTATAAGTCTCTAGTGATACTTGCCAATACATTCAATGTATTGACCCTGCGTGGCTGCAACGTTTCATGTTGCAGGTAACATTGAGGACAGAGTGAGATTCCATATTTAGGTCGCGAGCTTCCACTCAGCATGTTCGCCTGTGGCGTGATGGAGCTCTTTGCTTTTATTTGTTTTAAGCTTTGAACTCTTTTATTTGAGCTAGCCATGAGCTATGCAAGTTGTAATAAATATATTCTGGATCATACACGTTGTAATAATGACGCATTTGCTATTCTGTTTATTCATCGAACTGTGTGTGCTAGCGAGTCGATCCAGGGACTAGCACAATATGCACAGAGATCCAATCCTTACCGGGTTGGATCGCTTCAGATGGTATCAGAGCATTGTGTTGTCTGTAGGTTCGTGACCTTAGAAAATGGAGTAGATTAGGAAGACCATAGGAACTGAAAACTTATTTAATTTTCTCTTATATCTTCTCGCTCTTCATTTCTCATAATTCTATATCTATCATTTTTCTCACTCTCCTCTATTCAAAATAGTAGATATTCATTACTCACTTTAGTTAACAAGTCAAATCTCTGTTGGATTACTTATTCGAAAATATGGACATGATGATAAGGAGGATGGAGATGAAGGTGGTGCAAATGCTGAAGATGATGAGGAAGAGGAAGAGGATCATGAGGAAGTGATCATCTATGTCTCAAGTGATGATAAAGATCCTCAAGAGGATGAACCACCAGCCATGGATGCTCACCCAAAGAAGCGCCGGTGCCAAAAGAGCACGGACTACATCAAGCGCTTCAAGTTCTGATTAGGATTGCCCACCAATTTAGTCTTCGTTAGGAAATCGATATCGCATTAGATTTATGTCATATCAAAATTTGTGGTATGGCTAGTTTATGTTTAGGATTTGCTTTTCTCTAAACTGTGATTGTGTGGAATTTTTGTGAGGTTTATAAATCAGTACTAGATTCGTTTTTAACAAAAGTTGTTGTCTGTACGAGTTACAGTTTTCTGCTGATACTGTCTACTGTGAGATTTTTCTTAAATTCCTGGAACGTCAGAAAAATCTGAATTTTTTTTGTAAAAATGCGGAATTTCCTGTAGTGCGTGCGCAAAAATTGGCATTCGATTCCGACGTGTTTTGGATGCCCAGAAAATTCCGTTTCTACAGTAGTCGAAATCTGGACAGACTCTGCCATGTTTTTGAATGGTGCTTGTTTGTTGTTCTGTCAATTGCTATGATTGTTTGGTTATGTGATGTTTGTGTATTAATATGGGTAGTGTTTCCTTTAGTTTCTATCTATCTATACTTACCTTTGCTGAACCAACAAATGCCTCCTCGACGTGCACGGACCGGGAGCAACAACACTGGGAACAACAACCCCAATCCGGATGTGCAGATGCTGATCAACGCACAAACACAGCTCATGCAGACAATGAATCAATTCACAGCGAACCAGAACCAGAACAACAACAACCACCACAACAACAACAACAACAACAATAATCCACCTCCAGGGGTAGACATGCTCACAAGGTTCCTGAGATTGAGGCCTGCCAAGTTTTCTACTGCACCAGAGCCAATGATAGCATTGGACTGGCTGCGTGCTGTGGACAAGGACCTAATGACAGTGGGATGTACTGAAGCCGAGAAGGTGAGATTTGCTGCTCATTTGCTTGAAGGACCAGCTGCATCATGGTGGGATAATTATCAGATAACTCACCCCATTGCCGGAATCACCTGGGAAATGTTTCAAGAAGGGTTTCGCACAACTCATGTTTCAACTGGAGTTATGACCTTGAAGAGAAGGGAGTTCTGAAACCTGCGCCGGAACCACCGCACTGTGGCCGAGTACATAGAGGAGTTCAGCAACTTGGCGCGCTATGCACCGGAAGATGTGGATACTGATGCAAAGAGGAAGGAGAGATTCCTGGATGGTTTGAATGATGAGCTTGCTATTCAACTGTCAGTGGTACATGTTCCTGATTTCCAGACACTGATGGACAAGGCTAGAATTCTTGAGGGAAATCGGAACCAAGCTGAGAACCGCAAGAGGAAGCACAACCACAACAACCACAACTCGCTAGCAGATCAGAGGGTCCGTACACACCATGATGAGAATGGCAATTCTGAACACCGCGAGCATGGAGTAAATATACATGATGATCAAAACCACCACTCTCGGAGAGATAATGGTCAAAATAATGGTGGCAATAATGGCCAGAATCGCTACATCAACAACACTAGCAAGAGAGATATCCGCCAGGTGCAATGCTACAAATGTAAAGAGCTGGGGCACTATTCCTGGGATTGTCCTGAAGGAAAAGATGATGTTGGACACCACAATCGCTCCGACAAGAGGGACATGAGCAAATTGGAGTGTTTCAAGTGCCGTAAGTTGGGACACTATTCACGAGACTGCCCTGAAAATAATAATGGTGTTGGAAATCCGAATGTGAACAATCCCATCCCGCCCCAGAAAGGACACCTAAACCATGTCAACATGGAAGAAGTCTTTGAAGCGCCAAATGCAGCAACTCGTAAGTTTTGACCAACTCCTTCCAATATTTGTATCTTTCAATACTGGTGCATTTTATACATTCATATCAAGGTCAGAAGTAACACAGATCCCATCAAAGTAATATCCTAGGAAAGTGACATGGAATAAATTTCGGATGCCACACAATGGAACCATTGCCAAGTAAACCGCGACCTAGCCATATTCTTTTTAAGGGTGGTAGCACCTAGCCATCCCCAAACTTAAACCCTGCTAGCCTTCTCGAATCTCGAGGACGAGATTCCTTTTAAGGGCGGTAGTCTGTAATATCCCAAAATCTGAGAATTTTAAAATTTATGCATTGCATCATATCAGCATGTCAAAGTTTCAGTTTTAGAAAATGTTTTACATGTTTCTTGCATAAAAGTGTTTTATATTGCTAGTTTTGCAATCTATATGCATAACATAATTAACCAAGTGCTTTAATGGGTTGGGGCTGTGCCCATTATATCCAGATACTGTACTGGAAGTGTTTTATAAATTTTAGTATATATTTTTTTTTTTGCATCAGTTTTATTAACTGTAGCTTTAAGAAAGAAAAGAGAAAAGGAAAAAAATAAAGAACCGGCCGGCCCTATGCGACGCGAGCAGCAGCTCACGCCCGCACGCTCGCGAAAGACCACGCGCGGAGCAGCCATGCTATGCAATCTGGCCTTTTCTTTTTTTTTCCCCTGACGGTGGAGCCCACGTTTTATCTCCAACCTTCAGCCAGAAGTCTATGCACGACACGGAAACAAACTGGAAACAAGTTCCACAAAAATCTCACCAAAGCTGTTGAATCTGCCACGGATTTTTGCGCCTATATATACCCCCATATATCCTCTGTATATTGACCCTAAAATCCTCAATTTTTGCGCCGCCAGGCTGCGCGAATTTCTCGCCGGAGTTCGATGCTGCCGCCGCCATTGGAGCTCATAACCGGAGGTTTCCCGTCGCCCCGAGCCCCTCTATTTTACACCATATTGTCCTCTTACTCAACCACGTCGCCTCCCCTATGTTCCCCGATCTGCAGGGCACTAGGACGCGGAGAAAGCATCGCCGGAGTTCATCGCTGCCCGGGCCGCTCCAGCCGCCCGTCACCGCTGTTCGAGGAAGACGCAAATACCTCCGAGCACGCCACCTTGACAGCCACGTCCAGCCGCACCTCGTTCACCAACTCGCCGCAGTCGTAAACCATCCAAAGACGCCAAGAAGCATCGCGTCCGAGCCGTCCTACCACCACCTCGGGCCGTCTGTGCCATTGTAAGCCAGAGCATCCACTTTAGATTAGATTAACAAATTCTCCGTACGCCGTTAGATCTTAATCTGAGGAAATCTGTTAACCCAAATAACTGAACCAGGCCTCACGATCGATCACATCGATCACGTGCAGGATGTGCTAGCTTGTTCCCCCATAAAAATCTTTGAAAATTCATAACAAATAATCTATACCTCCGTTTTAGATGATTCCTTTTGCATTGAGTTCGTAATTGAATTCTCTGTAACTTTCGTGTAGAAAGTTTCTCCATCCGAGAAACTCTTTCTGACCACTTTTCGGACAAAATTATAAAAGGTCCGTGAAATGTTTAACCTTGTAAAAACCATATATATATTTTCATAACTCGGAATTTAGCAAATAATATAGCGTTGGATTCAGAAAAATGATAAGCACAACTTGGTACTGTTAATTTGAGATTTCACGTAACTTAAGGATTTTTCAAATTAATAATAGTGTTTAAAGTATTTTCACTATATTTTAAATTATATAAATGATCTTAAGTTGATTCCAGTCGCAAATTAAATATAATGAAATCTCCCATACACTAGAATACTTATTTGTGATTTTCGAAATTATTTTTTTGCATAAATTCCCAGTTTGTATTAAAATGCCTTTTTGAAATTGCTATTGAATAAACAATTTCCTATAAAGTAGTTTCAAACCTAAATTATTTTGAGAGCATGCATGCATTACTTTGTTATGTGTTTTCTCCGTTTGTGCTCTCTGGATATTTATTGTGATTATTTTATCATCTAGATCGTGCGGTGTGTAACGTCTGTTCTTGCAAAGAGAGTGCGAACGACAACGACAAATAAGGCAAGTTGAACTTTTGATCATAACATATCTATTGTTTTTCTATACGTGTAGTATGATTTTAGTACAAGTACATGTGTAGGATTGTGACTGATGAATTGTGTGCTATTGCTATTAAACCCGGCTTAGGATAGCCATATGTTTTTATGATTGGATTCATTTGTAGTCAACCTATGTTTGATTGCTTGGATATGCTTGCTTTATATGTGAGTGGAATATCATGTCATGGGTATGTATTAGTTGAAAGGTTAGTTTTGAGTTGACAAAACAATTACTGGATGAATTGGGGCGGATATGAATAGTACTTGAGAAGGTTGTAGGTCGACCGACATAGTAAGGGCTTTGATCCTGACTTACTGACATGTATAGGTCGAGTGGCATGGTAAGGGCGTTGAGCCTGACTTACTAACATGTACACTGGTGGTGGCATGGTAAGGGTATTGAGCCTGACTTGCTGACATGTACACTAGTGGAATGGAGATTGGCATGGCAAGGGCATTGAGCCTGACTTACTGACATGAGCAATGAAGAAAAGGAGATTAGCATGATAGGGGCCCCGAGCTTGGCCTACTCACATGTGCACTATAGGAGTTCGGAGATTAAAACCGCTGGGATAAAAACTAGGATGATAATATGATTGCTTTGTGCCAAATAAAAGTTTGAACTCTCGCCTTGAAAATGTATTTGATAGGTTCACCGCCTTCGTGTAGCATCCATGGAATTTACTACACGCCTTGTTGATGACGTTCCGTCATTGTGACATGAATGGCTCGTTATGGATCACATGGATGGTGGTGCAGTCACCGAAGTTCTTCAGCTCTTTGAATTGATCAAATATGCGCTTGTAGTACTTGCCGCCGTTTTGGTTGGCACCGGTGATGGGGCAGAAGCTTACCAACTTCCATGCATCGATGAGGCACTCATCCTCCAAGGTATTCTAGTTCGGCCCACGGGTGTTGCTGGCCTTCCTCTTCTTCGACGTGACGTCGGTCTCGATGTCGCATGCACAGTTGGTTCCTCATCTTCTACCTCCCCGTCCTCCTTGTCGCCGTATTCATCTTCGTCCTCGTCGTTGCCGATTACAGGTTGGAGATTGTGGCCACGGTGGATCATGTCGCTCAAGATCTTAGCGCCGATCACATTCGCGGGCAAGAAAATATTCAATCTTTTGCACACAAACAAATTTTCAAGCAATAAAACTGTAAACTTTACCTCATCCTTACCCATGTGCGTGCCAAATACATGGCGATCCTACATGCCCTTTTTTGACACCTTTACCGTAGGGGACTCCCCTACGGTGTAATTATATATATATATATATGTGTGTGTGTGTGAAATAGAATAAAGTCTTAGAAATTACATCAAGGAGGGGTCCTACATGTCGTTGTCGCTGAGCGGGGAGCGAGGCAGCCCGGTACCATCGGTCACGTGGCCACGGCCGCTACTGGACCCGTGACGCATGCCCGACGATTCGGTATAGTTTCTGTTGAGGTCCAGACCTTGACCGCGATGTCCTGGCACGGTCATCGGTGAGAACAGGGCATTCGGATCGATGCCCACCTTGCTCTCATTGAATTCGGGAAGTATCGAATGCGGCTGTCCATCTGGGAACAATGCTGACGACGAGTGGGAGGAGCTCCTGCGGATGGTGGTGGCGTAGCACCCACTCGCAGCTTCGGAGTGATGCTGCATCCCACCGAGGTTGGGGCATACTTGCACCGCAGTTGCCTCAGCCGCCGCTGGGGCCTTGTTCACCTGGCTAGCATGGAAACCCCTCTCCGGTCCATCATCACAACGGCGCAGCGGCGCCTCTCCTTAACCCACTCCTCCTTCGGCATGTGCGACGGCTTGTCCTTCAACGTAACCTTGCGTGGCTTCGTGGGCGCCTTTGTATTCGCCTTCTTCTTCGGAGGCATGGTGGAATCAACAACGACGTAGCAGACGCTCGCTAGAAAGGAGGGCAGGAGCTCGAGTGGCGGGCGGGATCTAGATAGTAGGACAGGAGAAATGAAGCGGCGGACGGGTGATACGTCCCAAATGTATCTATAATTTTTTAAGCTCCATGCTTGTTTTGTTACAATTCTTATATGTTTGATGTGCACTTTTCCACACTTTTTAACATTTTCTGGGACTAACTTATTAACGCAGTGCCGCAGTGCTATTACCTGTTTTCTGCTATTTTTGTGTTTCAGAAAAGTTGTACATGAAAGTTTCTCGGAATTGGACGAAACAAAAGCCCAGAGTTTTATTTTTCCGGGACGAAGAAGGAGCCAGAAGGACACGCGCAGGAGAGCTGCTACGTGGCAGTACATAGGACAGGCGCGACCCCACCCTTGGTCGCGCCTGGCCCATGTACTGGCGCCTCGTCGCCTTGTTTGCTCCGTCCTTCCGCCTATTTATTCCTCATATCGGGAAAACCCCAGAGACCCGAGCCTCCATCCACGAAAAGTTCCGATGCCGCCGTCAACTAAAACCCCAGTTCGGGAGGGTTCTGCAGTCCATCCCGGCACCCTGTCCGAGAGGGAAATCACCTTCGGAGGCCTCTACATCGTCATGTCTTCATCCTAGGTGATGCGTGAGTAGTTCTCCACGGGACCATGGGTCCATAGCAGTAGCTAGATGGCTGTCCTCTCCTTGTTGTGCTTCATGTATAGATCTTGTGAGTTGCCTAACATGATCAACACCATCTATTTATAATTGCTACATGTTGGTTTGATGTGGATCCGATTTGTAGAGAGATTGCTTTGGTTGAGATTATGTATTATGTTATTATGATCTTGCATGATCTCCATTTCTAGTAGATGCTCTGGCCAAGTAGATGCTACCGACTCCAAGAGGGAGTATTTATGCTCGATAGTGGGTTCATTCCTCTATTTAACCATGGGAAGTGACCTTGTTCTCTACGGTTGTAGATGTGTTGTTGCTACTAGGGAGAAAACAGCGGTGTTCTATTCAAGGGTAGTTTCATCGTTTACTTTACACACATTGCTGAAAGAGATAGTCCGTTGGTTGCAACTTAATACTGGAGGGTGTCGCGGATGCAATCCTGAAGGTGGATTATTAGTCATAGATGCAGTTGGATTACGGTCTATGTATATTGTTGTAATGCCCGCATACTTTCATAGCATGTATTCTGCACCAACCATTAGCGTAGAATCTCTGTTTGTCAATTGTCCATCTGTAATTTGTTTACCCAGCATATTTATTTTATTGGGGAGGCGCCTCTAGTGAACTGTGGACCCCAGTCCTTTTTCTTTTAATTGCAATCTTCTACAGCATTTTCCTGTTATGTTCTCTGCAAATAATTCTTCTTCCACATGGTTCATTTAATCCTTTGTTTTCAGCAAAACCAGTGAGCTTGACAACCTCGCTGAAAGTTGGGGACAAAGTACTTGGTTGTTGATACGTCTCCGACGTATCGATAATTTCTTATGTTCCATGCCACATTATTGATGATATCTACATGTTTTATGCACACTTTATGTCATATTCGTGCATTTTCTGGAACTAACCTATTAACAAGATGCCGAGGTGCCGATTCTTTGTTTCTGCTGTTTTTGGTTTCAGAAATCCTAGTAAGGAAATATTCTCGGACTTGGTCGAGATCAACGCCGCGGGTCGTATTTTGCCACGAAGCTTCCGGTAGACCGTAGAGGAGGCGGAGTGGGGCCACGACGTGGCCAAACCACGAGGCGGCGCGGCCCAAGCCCTGGCCGCGCCGACCTATAGTGTGGGCCCCTCGTGACGCCCCTTGACCTGCCCTTCCGCCTACAAATAGCCTTCGTCGCGAAACCCCCAGTACCGAGAGCCACGATACGGAAAACCTTCCAGAGACACCGCCACCGCCAATCCCATCTCGGGGGATTCAGGAGATCGCCTCCGGCACCCTGCCGGAGAGGGGAATCATCTCCCGGAGGACTCTACGCCGCCATGGTCGCCTCCGGAGTGATGTGTGAGTAGTCTACCCCTGGACTATGGGTCCATAGCAGTAGTTAGATGGTTGTCTTCTCCTCATTGTGCTTAATTGTTGGGTCTTGTGAGCTGCCGAACATGATCAAGATCATCTATCTGTAATTCTATATGTTGTGTTTGTTGGGATCCGATGAATAGAGAATACTTGTTATGTTGATTATCAATTTATATCTATGTGTTGTTTATGATCTTGCATGCTCTCCGTTACTAGTAGATGCTCTGGCCAAGTAGATGCTTGTAACTCCAAGAGGGAGTATTTATGCTCGATAGTGGGTTCATGTCTCCGTGAATCTGGGGAAGTGACAGAAATCTCTAAGATTATGGATGTGCTGTTGCCACTAGGGATAAAACATTGGTGCTATGTTCGAGGATGTAGTTACTGATTACATTACGCGCAATACTTAATGCAATTGTCTGTTGTTAGCAACTTAATACTGGAGGGGGTTCGGATGATAACCTGAAGGTGGACTTTTTAGGCATAGATGCATGCTGGATAGCGGTCTATGTACTTTGTCGTAATGCCCAATTAAATCTCACAATACTCATCATAATATGTATGTGCATGGTCATGCCCTCTTTATTTGTCAATTGCCCAACTGTAATTTGTTCACCCAACATGCTGTTTATCTTATGGGAGAGACACCTCTAGTGAACTGTGGACCCCGGTCCAATTCTCTTTACTGAAATACAATCTCTTGCACATCGTTCTCTTGCTTTCTGCAAACAATCATCATCCACACTATACCTAATCCTTTGTTACAGCAAGCCGGTGAGATTGACAACCTCGCTGTTTCATTGGGGCAAAGTACTTGGTTTGTGTTGTGCAGGTTCCACGTTGGCGCCGGAATCCCTGGTGTTGCGCCGCACTACATCTCGCCGCCATCAACCTTCAACGTGCTTCTTGGCTCCTACTGGTTCGATAAACCTTGGTTTCATACTGAGGGAAAACTTGCCGCTGTACGCATCACACCTTCCTCTTGGGGTTCCCAACGGACGCGTGCTGTACGCGTATCAAGCTCTTTTTCTGGCGCCGTTGCCGGGGACATCAAGACACGCTGCAAGGACTGAATTTTTCTTCGCGGAACCTATTGGATTCAGCTGCTGGAGGTACCTTTATGTCCATTACTCTTGGTGAAGCAACAAAGCTTCTTGATAATATGATGATCAACTACTCTGAATGGCACACGGAAAGAGCTCCACAAGGTAAGAAGGTAAATTCTGTCGAAGAAACCTCTTCCTTGAGTGATAAGATTGATGCTATTATGTCTATGCTTGTGAATGATAGGACTAATGTTGATCCTAATAATGTTCCGTTAGCTTCATTGGTTGCCGAAGAAGAACATGTTGATGTAAACTTCATTAAAAACAATAATTTCAACAACAATGCTTACCGGAACAATTCTAGTAACAACTATAGGCCATATCCTTATAATAATGGCAACGGCTATGGTAATTCTTATGGGAATTCTTACAACAATAATAGGAACTCACTATAACGGCCCCGGGTAGCACCCCTATTAGATTTGTTTGTGTTTTTCTTTTATGCATCATCATGCATCATGCATCTTATCATCCATGTTTTAACTAAATAAAATTATTTTATAAACCCTAGTATCCATCTTTCCCTCTCATATGGTTTTAATAAACCCTAACCCCTCTCTTACTCCCTATTTTATAATTAAGCATTTTCAAAACAATGAAGGTTTGGAAATATAATGTGTTTTGTTTTGATTAAAAATAAATAACTATTTTGCAAAACTACTTTTGAATATCACCCTCACCTCTGTTTCAAAATTCAAATAGAAAAGATTATGAATTCAAAAGGTTTAAACAAAAAGAGAAAAAGGTTTAAATAGAAAACCAACCTCTGTTCCTGGGCTCTCTCTTCCCGAGCCCATCTTCCTTCCTTTTCTTTTCCCCCTGGCAGCCCAAGCTCTGGCCTATCGCTTCCTCTCTCTCTAACCTAGCTCCCTCTCTTCTCTCCTGGCCCAACCCACTTTTCTCCACGCGGCCCGTACCTCTTCGCTTCCTTCCTTTTTCTGGTTGCTGTCGTCTTCTCCACGAAGAGCATGAGAGGAGCGTGCTGCCTTGGTCCTCCACCACAGCGCGTGGTTGATGTCTACGTTCCCCCTCCTTTCCTGTAGACAGTGTTGGGCCTCCAAGAGCAGAGGTTTGTAGAACAGCAGCAAGTTTTCCCTTAAGTGGATCACCCAAGGTTTATCGAACTCAGGGAGGAAGAGGTCAAAGATATCCCTCTCATGCAACCCTGCAACCACAAAGCAAGAAGTCTCTTGTGTCCCCAACACACCAAGTAGGTGCACTAGTTCGGCGAAGAGATAGTGAAATACAGGTGGTATGAATAAGTATGAGCAGTAGCAACGGTGCCAGAAAATAGCTTGCTGGCGTGTAGTTGATGGTGGTAGTATTGCAGCAGTAACGCAAAGAAACAAGAAACAAGCAGCGATAGCAGTATTTAGGAGCAAGGCCTAGGGATTACACTTTCACTAGTGGACACTCTCAACATTGATCACATAACAGAACAGATAAATGCATACTCTACACTTTTGTTGGATGATGAACACATTGCGTAGGATTACACGAACCCTCAATGCCGGAGTTAACAAGCTCCACAATAATGTTCATGTTTTAGTAACCTTATAGTGTAAGATAGATCAACAGACTAAACCAAGTACTAACATAGCATGCACACTTTCACCTTCATGCATATGTAGGAGGAATAGATCACATCAATATTATCATAGCAATAGTTAACTTCGCAATCTACAAGAGATCATGATCATAGCATAAACCAAGTACTAACACGGTGCACACACTGTCGTCTTTACACACGTGCAGGAGGAATAGAACTACTTTAATAACTTTGCTAGAGTAGCACATAGATAATAGTGATACAAAACTCATATGAATCTCAATCATGTAAAGCAGCTCATGAGATCATTGTATTGAGGTACATGGGAGAGAGATGAACCACATAGCTACAGCGAAGCCCTCAGCCTCAGGGGTGAATTACTCCCTCCTCATCATGGGGGCAGCGATGGCGGTGAAGATGGCGGTGAAGACGGCGGTGGAGATGGCTCCGGGGGCAATTCCCCGTCCGGCAGGGTGCCGGAACAGAGAGTTCTGTCCCCCGAATTGGAGTTTCGCGACGGTGGCGGCGCCCCTGGAGTCTTTCTGGAGTTTCGTCAATCGGTACTGCGTTTTTAGGTCGAAAGGGCTTTTATAGGCGAAGAGGCGGCGCAGGGGGGCACCTGGGGGCGCCACACCCTAGGCCGGCGCGGCCTAGGCCTGGCCCGCGCCGCCATGTGGTGTGGTGGCCCCCTGGCCCCTCTCCGACTCTTCTTCGGTGTTCTGGAGCCTTCCGGGAAAAATAGGAGGTTTGGCGTTGATTTCGTCCAATTCCGAGAATATTGCCCGAACAGCCTTTCTGGAACCAAAAACAGCAGAAAACAGGAACTGGCACTGTGGCATCTCGTTAATAGGTTAGTTCCGGAAAATGCATGAAATCATCATAAAGTGCAAGCAAAACATGTAAGTATTGTCATAAAACAAGCATGGAACATCGGAAATTATAGATACGTTGGAGACGTATCAGTGGTCCTCCCTTTTTCCTCCCCTTTATTCCTGGCACCAGCGCATCCATGCCAACCCTCACCTGCTCCTCCTTATCTCCTCCTCCCCTTTTCTTCTTCCTCTCCAAGCCAGGAACGAGAAGGAGCACAAACCCCCTGCCGCCGTCCACTTCCTCATGGCGCCGCCATCTCCGTCACCCCCTCGCTGCGCCACCGCCCCCAAACGGAGCGCCTCGTCGACCTCTACCACCCCCTGCAAGCAATCGACCTCGCTCGCCTCCAATCGCCGCCGAATCGCCGTTCCCCTTCTTCGTCTCCGGTAGCAATTCGTCGAAATTCCGGCGCCACCCTCCTCCTCCGCCTTCGTCGACCTCTCCATCGTCTTCTCGGTAAACGTCCGCATCTCCTCGACCTCCTTTTCCTTCTTTTCGCTTCCAGATTCCTCTTCTTCACCGTGTGCCGCCGCCTTCCTCCGCAGTCGTCGCCGCCGGCAAAGCTACGGTGGTCCCCTGACGTCGTCGCTGCCTCCTTCTGACCCGCGCAGGCGAGATGCGTCGAACGAGCCTCCTCCCGCTCCCTGGAACACGCCATCTCGTCCGCGCCCTTCATCGCCGTGCCGCGGTGACCGCGTCGCTGAGAACGCGCGCGGCATGCCCCTGGCGTCGAGCATCTACCGTGCAGCCGCTGAAGGTTTGCCACGCTGGCGCCACATCAGCATCTCGGCCCCACCTGTCAGCGTCCGGGCTAGGTAACTCCTCGGTGAGAAAACCCTAGCCAGATCCAGATCTGTCAGCTTTGCAAGAACCCCCCTCCACCTTTATCTTTCTTAACCCGCGGCCCCTGGCTGCTGTCTTTTCCAAGGTAACCCCCTGCAACTTTTGAAAAATAACCCGGGGTCCTTCCCCTGTATGAAAATTATTTTCGGGTCCTTTCTCCTAATAAAATAAATCCTGTTTTTCTATTTCAAATAATAAACTTAATCTGTTAATAACTTTTAATCTGTAACTCGAAATAAAATGTTTTATATATGAAAATTGATCAGAAAAATGCAAGGAACATGTATATGCCATCCATTCATCTGTTGCATCTTGCATCATGTCACGCGATGATAGTTATGCATGTTCATCTCACATATATATGCGGAGTATTTCGGATTTCCAACTATGGTTTTCCCCGCTCCGTTTAACTTTGATGTAGCTCACCCCTGCCATGATATGCCATGCTAACCAACATTTAACTTTGACGGTAGAAAATGCAACTCCAACCTAATTTGTTTGTCCGGGTTCCGATCCCGCTTAATTTGGATAATTGCATTGCACCATCTTTGCCATGTCATGCATATCATCTTGATCATGCTGATTCTTTTTCCGTAGTAGTAAGACTTGCATACGTTGTGTGTTCTAGCTTTTGCTTCTTCCCGGATAGGATCGCGAAGTGGTGTGGTGAGATACGACAAGTTCTCCGGATGTTCCTCGGCGAGCTTTAACAGGCAAGCATTTCCCTTATACTCCTGCCCTGCAGAAGTCGCTCACCTATTTTATTTTGCCTTCTCCCTCGTGCTATCTTTGAGTTGCGTTCTTGTCACGTGTCCTTTCCACATGTTACCTCAAGCAGCCCATATTGCCACCACCACCTCCTACGGCTATTGTTTGGTTATCGAGTCTGCCCTTGCGAGTCATAGTGCATGCTAGTGCTGTTTTATCTCATTACCGTTACTGCTATCTTATCGGGTTATATGTTGGGAAGAATCATGGTTACTTTAGTTGTTGACATTTGTTTAGCGGAGGCATCGGTGGGTCAGCTGATCATTTTATGACGGCTCACTTGTGTTTCCTAAATATCTTAGGAGCCCGAGTTCTTGTTATCTTTTCCGAGACTGAGCGCTCTAACCACACGTGGGTATGCTTACCGGGTCTCCCCTCGACCACTGCCGGAATCTACAGTTTTGTCCAGTGGCCACAATTAGTTTGAATGCTTTGTTTCTCTCGGGCGTGCAAGCTTGTTTCTTTGTGGTCAGATGATATGATGTTACTTTTGGGGCCTTGAACCCCGTTGTCTCTTGCACGTTCGTAGGTTGCGGAGCCGCTGCGAAGTGGTCATCCCGCTGGGCACTGATCACCTAGTACGCTGACGCAATTGCTGAGTCCGCTTCGGAGCACGGCTGGACTCTGATACGGGTTTAACTTAGCTAGGTGGCTTCCTGGACATTGTTGTAGTGAAGGAGAGTGCGTGTCGTGATATCCACCTGTCGTAAGTGGGTTGATCGTGCGTGTGGGCACATTTGGGCACCCCTGCAGGGTTACAATCTTATCGATAAGCCGCGTCCGCGGTTATGGACGACTTGGAGCTGTATGAATCGACCATAGACAACTTACACCTGTTGTTTAATAACAATAACTTGCGTAGTAAGTTAGCACAACTTCAATAATAAATGGTTAAAACTTGACAACCGTGTGAGTGCCTTTGTAAGTACCTCCTGGCGAGGGGGGAACACATCGGTTGGGTTATGTTTGCAGAGTAGAGAACTGTTAGATTGTGCGCTCTCTCATCTTCTTTGATTAGACGAATGTTGTAGAGTGTCTCTATAGATTTTTAGTGCTTGCGCGTTGCCGCTTAACCCCACCATATTGCCTATGACGTTCCTCTTGCGTCCTCTAAGTCCCCTGCGTGCCTCAAGTACAAAGGATGACTGGTTGACGAATGCTTATACGTCTTGAAGTCTTGTTAAGTACGAACCCGTACTTATTGCTGCTTCTACGGGATATAACCGGGCAGGTATGAAGATATGTTCGATGAACACGACGTTAGCAAGTTACCCTTCCGGCTTGGCCTGGGCAGGGTTATGGACGCTACTGGTTATCTTCAGGACTCTTAGTCCAAATTTGTATCTTGTCCGTACTCGGACGTATTCGATCTTCTGTATGAGTTGGATCTTTGTATGTATCTATTTGTATCTTGACTCGTTGGAGTCGTTGTTGTAATATATGTATCTTGTGGGCTCTATTGTAATCCTGTTGTAATGTTACCGCTCGTGTTAATTCCTCTGGCATCACGTGTGTGATTTTTCGCGCACGTCGTGTCGGAGGGCGTCTCTGAATCGATATCGTGTGGATTTCGGCGGGATCGCTGGAATCCTCAGGGTACCGGTTCCGGGGCGTCACAAGTTGGTATCAGAGCCTCAGGTTGACGGTACCCCACTAGTCCATCCTGTAGGATAACCTTGCCAACGGACGTTGTTGTGTAGAGTGTCAAACCTATTTTCTAAAATTCGTTGGATAGTTCTGATTAGCTCTGATTTTTCTCCTTATCTATATACTTTCTCCTCTTACCTTTGCGAGTTTTGAGTCTTCTCTCTTATCCAAGTTTTCTGAGTCTTAGGTTTCGACGTGGGTTGGACGATCTTTGCCCCTCACCTATTAGGTCCGATCTTCGGAGGATCCCGACAGAAGCTCATCATCGTCAAAGGAACAACGACTTCTTGTTAGTGGTGTCGCCCGATCAACATGGAGCAAGAATTCTTGTTAGTGGTGTCGAGGAGCTCGACACGTCGCCTGAAGATCCGATAGTTCACCTCTCTCCCCCGTACCTTGAGGCGGGATCTCGGGGCGCGATCCCTTGTTAGTGGTGTCGATTGTAACGGCCCCGGGTAGCACCCCTATTAGATTTGTTTGTGTTTTTCTTTTATGCATCATCATGCATCATGCATCTTATCATCCATGTTTTAACTAAATAAAATTATTTTATAAACCCTAGTATCCATCTTTCCCTCTCATATGGTTTTAATAAACCCTAACCCCTCTCTTACTCCCTATTTTATAATTAAACGTTTTCAAAACAATGAAGGTTTGGAAATATAATGTGTTTTGTTTTGATTAAAAATAAATAACTATTTTGCAAAACTACTTTTGAATATCACCCTCACCTCTGTTTCAAAATTCAAATAGAAAAGATTATGAATTCAAAAGGTTTAAACAAAAAGAGAAAAAGGTTTAAATAGAAAACCAACCTCTGTTCCTAGGCTCTCTCTTCCCGAGCCCATCTTCCTTCCTTTCCTTTTTCCCCCTGGCAGCCCAAGCTCTGGCCCATCGCTTCCTCTCTCTCTAGCCTAGCTCCCTCTCTTCTCTCCTGGCCCAACCCACTTTTCTCCATGCGGCCCGTACCTCTTCGCTTCCTTCCTTTTTCTGGTCGCTGTCGTCTTCTCCACGAAGAGCACGAGATGAGCGTGCTGCCTTGGTCCTCCACCACAGCGCGTGGTCCTCCCTTTTTCCTCCCCTTTATTCCTGGCACCAGCGCATCCACGCCAACCCTCACCTGCTCCTCCTTATCTCCTCCTCCCCTTTTCTTCTTCCTCTCCAAGCCAGGAACGAGAAGGAGCACAAACCCCCTGCCGCCGTCCACTTCCTCATGGCGCCGCCATCTCCGTCACCCCCTCGCTGCGCCACCGCCCCCAAACGGAGCGCCTCGTCGACCTCTACCACCCCCTGCAAGCAATCGACCTCGCTCGCCTCCAATCGCAGCCGAATCGCCGTTCCCCTTCTTCGTCTCCGGCAGCAATTCGTCGAAATTCCGGCGCCACTGAAAGGACACAGATGTCGCCTAGAGGGGGGGTGAATAGGCGATTTAAAACTTCTACGAGATGGGCTTAACAAATGCGGAATAAAACTAGCGTTTACTTTGTCAAGCCCAAATCCTATATACTATGGTTCACCTATATGCACCAACAACTTATGCTAAGCAATACAAGCAACTATGTGATAGCTCGATATATAACTTCAAGCACGATGGCTATCACAAAGTAAAGTGCATAAGTGAGCTCGGGTATAGAGATAACCGAGGCACGCGGGAGACGAAGATTTATCCCGAAGTTCACACTCTTGCGAGTGCTAATCTCCGTTGGAGAGGTGCGGTGGCTTAGTGCTCCCGAACGCCACAAGAGGCTCACCTTGAGGTGTGGTTGCTCGATGCACACCAACGCCACAAAGGCCTCACCCCAAGATGCGGTACTCACACCACACACCGAACGCAACGAAGGCGCCTCACCTAAATCTCCGGTGACCCTCGCCACAAAGGCCTAGGTCACGGTTCCACTAAGGGATTTCCTTCGAGGCGGAAACCGGGCCTTACACAAAGGTTGGGGCACACATCCACAACTTAATTGGAGGCTCCCAACAAATCACCACAAAGGTCTAGAATCCGTCTAGGGTTCCAAGAACCCAAGAGTAACAACTATCTTGCTTTCACCTCCACGAATAACCGTGGAGAACTCAAACCAATGCACCAAATGCAATGGCAAGAACACCACAAAGATGCTCAAGTCCTTCTCTCTCAAATTCCAACAAAGCTACAAAAGCTATTGGGGGAATAAAAGAGGAAGAACAAATGAATTCACAAAGAACACCTAGATCAAGATCTAGAGAGTTCCACTCACAAAGAGATGGATTTGATTGGTAGAAATGTAGATCTAGATCTCCTCTTCCTTTTCCCTCAAATGGATTCAAGAATCATTGGAGGAGTAGAGGTATGTGGAAAGCTCTCAAGGTCAGCAATGGTGGAGAGCCAAAGGAGGAAGAAGAAGTGGGGATAAAGAGGAGGAAGAAGGCATTAAATATGGGTCTTAGATTTCTGCCCGTTGGGGCCAAAATCGCGACAGGCCGGCAGTGCCGGCCTTGTTCCACCGGCAGTGCCAGGGTGGCCGGCAGTGCTGGCCTTTTTCCACCGGCAGTGCCGGCCCGGCGGCAGTGCCGGGGTGTTCCCGACGGCAGTTCCGGCCCCCCTATTTTTTTTCAAACACCCGATACGAAAACCTCAAGAACTTTTGCATCCGGACTCCGATTTTGATGATCTTGGACTCGTTTCGAAGCTAGTAACAAGCTCTACAAGATCATGCAGGGAACCATCATAGTCCAGTAAGGTAGGATATAAATAAAAGACGAAAAGTTTGACCTATCTAAAAAGGACATACCGGTAAAACCACCAACCTCGAAAATGCAACAAGTTGAGTTAGGAAACTTGAATTTAGGTGAAACCAATTTTGTTGTAAAGGGGATGACAAGAGCTACCCCACAAAGAGTGAAAATCTTAAGAACAAGTGGGGTAGGTTTTTCTATGTATTTTAGAGTGAAACCTCTCAATACGAAAAACCGAGAAAAACTCCAATATCGAAAACGCAACAAGTGATCTATGCAAAATCCGTATTTGATGAACTAGAGCTTGTCATGAGAATGAGCATAAGCTCTAAAACATCACATGGATAAGATCCAAATAACAACCAAGAAATATGATGCAAGGATGCAAAGGTTTGAGCTCTCTCCGAACGATACGATCGAGTTACTCACTCGAGAGCCCTCTTGATAGTACGGCAACTAAACTATAAACCGGTCTCCAACTACATCATGAGACCGGTGAGAAAGAAACCCTATCAAGAGCAAACCTTAACCTTGCACATTCCACTTGAGCTTAATGATGATGGTCTTGACCGCAACAAGATGGAACACCTTTCTTGATTGTGCTTGCTTGACGAAGTCTTGTAGATTGCTCCCCCATAAACCACCATGGGAGAGTTTCTTCTTCGGCGCAACTTCACATATCCATGATCACCATATGGATGGCTCATCTTGAAGTAGAACTTCATCTCTTCATGGCAAGCTTCAAGCTTATGATCTCTTTGAGTTGGCTCATCTTGAACTTGCACTTCATTTCTTCATGGCAAGCTTCAAGCTTATGATCTCTTCGAGTTGGCTCATCTTGAACTTGCACTTCATTATGTTGATGTCTTGAAGTAACTCGAGGGCTCACTTCATCTTCATCTTCAAGACATACTTGACACTTGATATCCTTCATCAATTTCTTCTTATTGCAACCTTGAAGCCAACATATGGTTCAAGCATTGCCTATGGACAACACCTATAAAAATAACTCAATGCAAACATTAGTCCATAGGGATTGTCATTAATTGCCAAAACCACACATGGGGGCTCCATGCACTTTCAATCTCCCCCATTTTGGTAATTGATGACAATCTCTTTGAGAGGGTTTATATAAGGAATTTAAGTAACAAACAAGTTGAATATATAGATCAAACTCCCCCATAATATATGCATGTGTGAATGATCTTGACTTTCATTGCATATATTGGCATTCAAAACCTAGTGGAGTTTCCTCTAACTATTCAACTATGCAAAGCAACAAGAGGCAATGCAATAAAGGCACATGCTTAAGCACAAAGCAAAGACATAACTAAATTCCCATAAACCCTCCAAACTTCTCCCCCATTGGCACCAATTGCCGAAATGGGTGAAAAATTTAGAAGGTCAATATAGTGAGAGTTCCTCCATAGCGTGTGAATTTCTCATAATTTGAGTGGAATCAAATGCACGTATCCAATGACGAATATTCGGAAGGAATCACACTATAGATAGGATCAAAGATTGCAAAAAGATAACAAAGTCTATAAGCTTCAACAAATGAAGCAAGCAACCAAATGAACCACAAAGAATATACCAAAAGAAAGATAGATATTATGATAAGATCAAGAAGATTACTCTAAACAATATGAGGAAGCTCCCCACGGTTTGTGCACAAAACTAGACAACTTGCATTGGAGTATAAAGTGCACAAACGTGGAATCATCACTCCCATAATATCATTAAAAACAAATACCAAGTGAATCAAACTCTAATTATCACCAAAAGATAGTGCTCTAAATCAAATGAGGAAGCTCCCCAAGGTACATGCATAAATTAAAATGTTGTATTTGAATACAATATGCATAACATGGAATCCTCACTCCCTCATTAACATTTAAAACACAAACATTTGCAATAGATCATAGATAGAAAAATAAGCTTAACACTTGCAACAAACAAATAGTTGAGCAACAAGTAAGAGGCACCATAATAAAAAGGCTGAACCAAGAGGATATGTGAAAGGCATGATAAAGCATATTATAAGACTATTACAAGGATGAGCAAAAAGCATCATCATAGTCTTCAATAAATTATATTGCTTAGCATGACCAATCAACACGCAATAAATAAATAAGATATCAAAAGGAGATGTATCATCTCTTATGTGTATAAGTTTCTCTAAGTGGGCAATATCACAAAGATATTTATCCACAAAGAAACATGCACACACAAAATAGATACGCAACAAATATAGCATGATATCCAAGACGAAGTTATGCAATATACCAATAAGAATTTTTGCTTAATAGCATGGCCAAAGGCTCAATTTTATCTTATTGTACATTCATGAACTTCAACCACAAACATCTAAAATACATCACAAATATCAACAAGGGAAAGAAGATAGTTGGGATGCATTGAGAAAGTCAACAAGTATCACAAACGAGGATACCAAAAGAAATAACTAAATTTGCGCTTTCATCTATATTGCACATGTGAGAGCCTTGAGGAATTGATATGCAATAATATTGCTAGATAGGCATAGTTGGGATGGATGAATCATGAGCATGATTTAATATACTTCCCAACAAATGCACTCATCTCAAATTACTCACATTCACAATAAAGAGGTTTCATTAAGACTTTTGCAAGAAGCACACTATTTGCAAATCAAGAGATTCATGCCAAGATGCAACCATAAGGTTGGATACAAGAAAAGTATGCATGAGAAGATACTTGTTACCAAGATAGCATTGGTGTGGATGTAGTAGATATGTGTTCGTTGACCATCCTAGCTTGCCTCAAGTTACCATTGAGTCACCACTTCTTTCCAAGAGTGAGACAAGCATCCAATGCATATCCATTGTACCTAACACAAAGGTAAGTACAAAATGGTCCCCAAACTAATTGGGTTCGAAGTAGTTAGACACACTACAACATATAGGACAAACTCCACAATACTATGTGCATATAGATATGAAATTGAATTTCATGCACATCTTAATCAAATTAGGATTTGTTGGAGTTTACCCTATATATTGGATCAAAGAAAGTAACACATGCCATAAGATATACATATATTAAATATGCATGGACAATACTTTCAAGAACCAAAGGAAGATACAATTTGGACAAAACACCAAATAAATCAAGAGACAATGGTTGCCCAAATCATATCAAAGAATCAAATCAACACAAGATTGACTCCAAAGACTTATCTCATTATAAGAAGCTAATTAAGCCTAAGCACAAAGGAATGAGATAACCAACTCCCAAGAGAGCAAGGTTCCAACGAATAAACCAAACCCTCAACACTTTTTATGATGGCACAAAGTACCAAAAAGAAAATTTATGTCTCCCAAAACAAATTTTTTGATAATGATAAAAAGAAGTTTAAGCATTATAACAAATATAGGAGAGCTCCCCCAATATTAGTGCATTATCTAGGATTTATAATATGGATACAAAATGCACCAAACTAGGATCATCACGCTACCTATATCTACTAAAAATGCTAAGAAAGTTTGAATAGACAAATTAGATCCATGAGATGCAAGGAAGACACATGGGAGTCAAAGCACAACAAATTCATGGCAATAAATAAGGCAATTTAAACACAAGAGCCAATGTAGATATGATCAATAAATATCTACCTCATAATTGATTACCAATTGTCCTAGGACAAGAGGTATTAGGAAATATTTCCCGGTGGTAGTTTGTAAGTATACATAAGATCATATTTACAACGAACAAAGCACATGGTAAAAGATAAGAGTTAACCATAATGCAAAGAAAGTTTCTTGATAGATTCATTTAGTCATACCAACATGCAAGGCAATTAATAGTATTCATACCAACATGCAAAGCAATTAATAGTATTCATACCAACATGCAAAGCAATTAATAGTATGACTTGAAGCACATGGTTTTCCAAAAATGTATTGAGGGACACGTTGTGAAAAACCATGCCAAGAAAAACTTTCACAAATAAGATCCACAAAGATATTAGCAATGAAGCCATTTAAGCAAATTGGAACTTGTTTGAGCAAACTTGGCACATAGGAGAGAGATAATTTACGATATCAATTCTATGTGACACAACCTCAAATGTTCACATTTTCTAGGCTTGTAATATGCACAAAGCTTATTACTCCCCCATAATGCGATAAGGAATTTATTTTCACAAGAGGCAAATAAGATCCAACTAGAGATATTAATGGACATTAGAATTTGAATTTCTCATGAATATGACATACCACATAGAGACTAGATAATCGTCCAATATCAATTCTAAGTGATATTCCTCATGTACACACATTGTTAGGGTCATGAAATTCCCAAAGGAATATCACTCCCCCAAAATGGGATAGTCCATTAATCGCTCATAAGAGCCATATAAGATACAACAAGATGCAAAGTGGCTCCAACACAAACACAAATACATGGTGTGCAACCCAACATGCATAGACTTGATTTCTCAAGAAAAGCAAGTAGGAAGCACAACATATACAAACACATGTTAGGAACAAGAACTAACACATGCAAAGGGGCGAGTAACTTTCAATATAAATGAGTTGAGAACATGTTACCGCAAGGAGCAACATTGGATATATAATTGTAGCAAGATAATCAAAAGACTTGGCTTGATATAATATAAATGATGAAGATCCCTTAATTCTTCATGATGTAGCCAAGTCTCCAATGCCCTCCAACAAGCACCTATTGATCAAGTTTTGGATTGTTGGTCCCCAACTAAGTTGGGTCCTAAGAGGTTAGTCACAATAGGCTTGGCAACCCAAATGGTTCTTTTCTTGACACCACTTTGAGCACCAACATATTTGGCAAACACATTGCCACCCTCATCCTTACGAAGAGAATAAACATCATCAATGGTGATAGAGTTGGATGAGGTACCAATAGTGCAAAAGGAGGAGATGTGGCCCTTCTCACGGCATATGTAGCAAGTTCTTTTCTTCTCCTTCTTCTCACTAGATTTCTCCACAATGGGAGCATTGGCTTGATTCTTCTTGGGAAGTGGCATTTCTTCAACTTGAGGTTGAATATGAGTTTGAGCTTGAGGCCGCTTCCTTTTTTGCTTCTTCTTCAAAGGGCAAGATCTAACATGATGCCCTTCAATTTTGCACTTGAAGCAAACAATCTTGGCCGGGTCTTTGACTTGTACTTGGCCCTTCTTCTTATTGTTGTTCTTGGACTTGTTCTTCTTGTTGGAGTTGAACCCAAGTCCACTCTTGTCATTGGGGGATTGTTGCACACTCAACATCTTGTCAAGTTTGCATTTCCCTTCATGACTCTTTACCAAGTCGTTCTTCAAAGAAGAGACTTGGGCCTTGAGCTCTTTGATTTCCTCTACATGGTTAGTAACAACACAAGTACTAGAGGAAGTAGAACCTTCATTGTTAGAGCAACAAGGCAAGGAAGATAATTCATCACAAGATTTAGCAATATTATGAGTGGATGAATTACTAGAACTAGCACATGGCAATATAACATTTTGAGTAGTAGTGCTAGTACCCACATGACGCTCATAAGGTGTTGCCTTAGATATTATAACCTCATGAGCTAACTTTAGCCTATCATGAGAGGCTAGAAGATCCTCATAGGAGCTAGAAAGCTTTCCATGATTTTCTTCCAATTTCCCATAATTGCTAGTTAGCAATTTAAGTTGAGCCCTTAGCTCAACATTCTCCTTCAAGATAGATGCTTCACAAGAATGAGAGTTAGTAGCACAAGCATCATTATTAATAGAAATGGGAGAAGGCAAGTTGTCATGCTCTTTTAGATAAGAAGCTTTAAGTTGCTCATGCGACTCGGTGAGTTTGGTGAGCGCACTCTCAATAACCCTTGAGCCCTTTTTGAGTTGCTCAAAATCCTCAAGGAGTTTAGCATTAACAAACACAAGCTTATCATTTTTTAGCTTTAGTTCATTTGCCACCTCAAGAGCTCTATCATGGTTTTCCTTTTCTCTAGACAATTCTAGAGCAAGGGTTTCCTCAAGAGCTTCCTTGGTGGTTTGTTCTTCTTCAAGTTCATCCTTTAGAGATGCCACATCATTGGCATACTCTCGTTCAAGAGCACCCATTTTATCAATGGTGTTCTCATGCATCCAAATAAGTTTTTGGCTCTCAATAGCGGTAGTCAAGATTTCAAAGAAGTGAGTGCTAGCAATTTTATCTTTGCAAATAACCTTGAATACACTCTTACCCTTATCGCGTAGAGAGACAACCCAATCCTCTTCTTCATATTCATCCTCATCCTTATCACCACGAGACATATTAGGTTCCATGGTAGGAGGTACCGTGGAACCCTTGGCCATAAGGCATATATGAGGACCATGAGATAAAGATGAGGAGTTACTTGAGGCTCCTTTCAAGATCTTGTCTTGACCAATAGAATCTTTGGTTTCCTCTACATTGTTAGCCACACAACAACTAGAGGAAATATAAGCATTTTTATTATGGCCACAAGACAAATCAAGCATATCATCATGAGATTTATTCAAGCAACTTACACATGATATGCAAGGACTATCAACACAAGCATGTAAATCATTTCTAGAGATAGATGTGTTTAAGTCCGAAGATGAAGCATTGTAATGAGATAGAGATGAGGAATCATCAATAGTAAGCTCAATATCAATATTGCAATTTTCATCACCACTCACCATATCATTACCTTGTGTCTTACCACACTTTAGTGAAGTGGATGAAGATGAGAACTCATCGCGGCCGGAAGTGGAAGCAATACAATCATCCTCAATAATATTGGACACATCATATTTGTCTTTAAGCTTTGTCCATAATTCATGAGCGCTCCCAAAGGGCATGATTGAAGAAGTAACTACATTGCTCACAACAATGGAAAACACATGAGAAGCAAGAGCATCGAGGCAAAGTTTTTCTCCTCCTCAAGAGATAAATTTTGAGGATCCTTAGGAGAAGAAAAACCCATGTCAAGAAATCGCTCCATGTCCGGGGACATACCCCGTAAAATTTTAACCACATAAATTTTCCATAGAGCATAATTTGTGCCATCAAATATAAACAAGTTATTGTGCACTAATCCCCTAACCGACATCTTTACTCTCAAGGCAGTGAAGCCTAAGAATGAGAGACCTTGCTCTGATACCAATTGAAAGGACACAGATGTCGCCTAGAGGGGGGGTGAATAGGCGATTTAAAACTTCTACGAGATGGGCTTAACAAATGCGGAATAAAACTAGCGTTTACTTTGTCAAGCCCAAATCCTATATACTATGGTTCACCTATATGCACCAACAACTTATGCTAAGCAATACAAGCAACTATGTGATAGCACGATATATAACTTCAAGCACGATGGCTATCACAAGGTAAAGTGCATAAGTGAGCTCGGGTATAGAGATAACCGAGGCACGCGGGAGACGAAGATTTATCCCGAAGTTCACACTCTTGCGAGTGCTAATATCCGTTGGAGAGGTGCGGTGGCTTAGTGCTCCCAAACGCCACAAGAGGCTCACCTTGAGGTGTGGTTGCTCGATGCACACCAACGCCACAAAGGCCTCACCCCAAGATGTGGTACTCACACCACACACCGAACGCCATGAAGGCGCCTCACCTAAATCTCCGGTGACCCTCGCCACAAAGGCCTAGGTCACGGTTCCACTAAGGGATTTCCTTCGAGGCGGAAACCGGGCCTTACACAAAGGTTGGGGCACACATCCACAACTTAATTGGAGGCTCCCAACAAATCACCACAAAGGTCTAGAATCCGTCTAGGGTTCCAAGAACCCAAGAGTAACAACTATCTTGCTTTCACCTCCACGAATAACCGTGGAGAACTCAAACCAATGCACCAAATGCAATGGCAAGAACACCACAAAGATGCTCAAGTCCTTCTCTCTCAAATTCCAACAAAGCTACAAAAGCTATTGGGGGGATAAAAGAGGAAGAACAAAGGAATTCACAAAGAACACCAAGATCAAGATCTAGAGAGTTCCACTCACAAAGAGATGGATTTGATTGGTAGAAATGTAGATCTAGATCTCCTCTTCCTTTTCCCTCAAATGGATTCAAGAATCATTGGAGGAGTAGAGGTATGTGGAAAGCTCTCAAGGTCAGCAATGGTGGAGAGCCAAAGGAGGAAGAAGAAGTGGGGATAAAGAGAAGGAAGAAGGCATTAAATATGGGTCTTAGATTTCTGCCCGTTGGGGCCAAAATCGCGACAGGCCGGCAGTGCCGGCCTTGTTCCACCGGCAGTGCCAGGGTGGCCGGCAGTGCTGGCCTTTTTCCACCGGCAGTGCCGGCCCGGCGGCAGTGCCGGGGTGTTCCCGACGGCAGTTCCGGCCCCCCTATTTTTTTTCAAACACCCGATACGAAAACCTCAAGAACTTTTGCATCCGGACTCCGATTTTGATGATCTTGGACTCGTTTCGAAGCTAGTAACAAGCTCTACAAGATCATGCAGGGAACCATCATAGTCCAGTAAGGTAGGATATAAATAAAAGACGAAAAGTTTGACCTATCTAAAAAGGACATACCGGTAAAACCACCAACCTCGAAAATGCAACAAGTTGAGTTAGGAAACTTGAATTTAGGTGAAACCAATTTTGTTGTAAAGGGGATGACAAGAGCTACCCCACAAAGAGTGAAAATCTTAAGAACAAGTGGGGTAGGTTTTTCTATGTATTTTAGAGTGAAACCTCTCAATACGAAAAACCGAGAAAAACTCCAATATCGAAAACGCAACAAGTGATCTATGCAAAATCCGTATTTGATGAACTAGAGCTTGTCATGAGAATGAGCATAAGCTCTAAAACATCACATGGATAAGATCCAAATAACAACCAAGAAATATGATGCAAGGATGCAAAGGTTTGAGCTCTCTCCGAACGATACGATCGAGTTACTCACTCGAGAGCCCTCTTGATAGTACGGCAACTAAACTATAAACCGGTCTCCAACTACATCATGAGACCGGTGAGAAAGAAACCCTATCAAGAGCAAACCTTAACCTTGCACATTCCACTTGAGCTTAATGATGATGGTCTTGACCGCAACAAGATGGAACACCTTTCTTGATTGTGCTTGCTTGACGAAGTCTTGTAGATTGCTCCCCCATAAACCACCATGGGAGAGTTTCTTCTTCGGCGCAACTTCACATATCCATGATCACCATATGGATGGCTCATCTTGAAGTAGAACTTCATCTCTTCATGGCAAGCTTCAAGCTTATGATCTCTTTGAGTTGGCTCATCTTGAACTTGCACTTCATTTCTTCATGGCAAGCTTCAAGCTTATGATCTCTTCGAGTTGGCTCATCTTGAACTTGCACTTCATTATGTTGATGTCTTGAAGTAACTCGAGGGCTCACTTCATCTTCATCTTCAAGACATACTTGACACTTGATATCCTTCATCAATTTCTTCTTATTGCAACCTTGAAGCCAACATATGGTTCAAGCATTGCCTATGGACAACACCTATAAAAATAACTCAATGCAAACATTAGTCCATAGGGATTGTCATTAATTGCCAAAACCACACATGGGGGCTCCATGCACTTTCAGCCACCCTCCTCCTCCGCCTTCGTCGACCTCTCCATCGTCTTCTCGGTAAACGTCCGCATCTCCTCGACCTCTTTTTCCTTCTTTTCGCTTCCAGATTCCTCTTCTTCACCGTGTGCCGCCGCCTTCCTCCGCAGTCGTCGCCGCCGGCAAAGCTACGGTGGTCCCCCGACGTCGTCGCTGCCTCCTTCTGACCCGCGCAGGCGAGATGCGTCGAACGCGCCTCCTCCCGCTCCCTGGAACACGCCATCTCGTCCGCGCCCTTCATCGCCGTGCCGCGGTGACCGCGTCGCTGAGAACGCGCGCGGCATGCCCCTGGCGTCGAGCATCTACCGTGCAGCCGCTGAAGGTTTGCCACGCTGGCGCCATATCAGCATCTCGGCCCCACCTGTCAGCGTCCGGGCTAGGTAACTCCTCGGTGAGAAAACCCTAGCCAGATCCAGATCTGTCAGCTCTGCAAGAACCCCCCTCCACCTTTATCTTTCTTAACCCGCGGCCCCTGGCTGCTGTCTTTTCCAAGGTAACCCCCTGCAACTTTTGAAAAACAACCCGGGGTCCTTCCCCTGTATGAAAATTATTTTCGGGTCCTTTCTCCTAATAAAATAAATCCTGTTTTTCTATTTCAAATAATAAACTTAATCTGTTAATAACTTTTAATCTGTAACTCGAAATAAAATGTTTTATATATGAAAATTGATCAGAAAAATGCAAGGAACATGTATATGCCATCCATTCATCTGTTGCATCTTGCATCATGTCACGCGATGCTAGTTATGCATGTTCATCTCACATATATATGCGGAGTATTTCGGATTTCCAACTATGGTTTTCCCCGCTCCGTTTAACTTTGATGTAGCTCACCCCTGCCATGATATGCCATGCTAACCAACATTTAACTTTGACGGTAGAAAATGCAACTCCAACCTAATTTGTTTGTCCGGGTTCCGATCCCGCTTAATTTGGATAATTGCATTGCACCATCTTTGCCATGTCATGCATATCATCTTGATCATGCTGATTCTTTTTCCGTAGTAGTAAGACTTGCATACGTTGTGTGTTCCAGCTTTTGCTTCTTCCCGGATAGGATCGCGAAGTGGTGTGGTGAGATACGACAAGTTCTCCGGATGTTCCTCGGCGAGCTTTAACAGGCAAGCATTTCCCTTATACTCCTGCCCTGCAGAAGTCGCTCACCTATTTTATTTTGCCTTCTCCCTCGTGCTATCTTTGAGTTGCGTTCTTGTCACGTGTCCTTTCCACATGTTACCTCAAGCAGCCCATATTGCCACCACCACCTCCTACGGCTATTGTTTGGTTATCGAGTCTGCCCTTGCGAGTCATAGTGCATGCTAGTGCTGTTTTATCTCGTTACCGTTACTGCTATCTTATCGGGTTATATGTTGGGAAGAATCATGGTTACTTTAGTTGTTGACATTTGTTTAGCGGAGGCATCGGTGGGTCAGCTGATCGTTTTATGACGGCTCACTTGTGTTTCCTAAATATCTTAGGACCCCGAGTTCTTGTTATCTGTTCCGAGACTGAGCGCTCTAACCACACGTGGGTATGCTTACCGGGTCTCCCCTCGACCACTGCCAGAATCTACAGTTTTGTCCAGTGGCCACAATTAGTTTGAATGCTTTGTTTCTCTCGGGCGTGCAAGCTTGTTTCTTTGTGGTCAGATGATATGATGTTACTTTTGGGGCCTTGAACCCCGTTGTCTCTTGCACGTTCGTAGGTTGTGGAGCCGCTGCGAAGTGGTCATCCCGCTGGGCACTGATCACCTAGTACGCTGACGCAATTGCTGAGTCCGCTTCGGAGCACGGCCGGACTCTGATACGGGTTTAACTTAGCTAGGTGGCTTCCTGGACATTGTTGTAGTGAAGGAGAGTGCGTGTCGTGATATCCACCTGTCGTAAGTGGGTTGATCGTGCGTGTGGGCACATTTGGGCACCCCTGCAGGGTTACAATCTTATCGATAAGCCGCGTCCGCGGTTATGGACGACTTGGAGCTGTATGACTCGACCATAGACAACTTACACCTGTTGTTTAATAACAATAACTTGCGTAGTAAGTTAGCACAACTTCAATAATAAATGGTTAAAACTTGACAACCGTGTGAGTGCCTTTGTAAGTACCTCCTGGCGAGGGGGGAACACATCGGTTGGGTTATGTTTGCAGAGTATAGAACTGTTAGATTGTGCGCTCTCTCATCTTCTCTGATTAGACGAATGTTGTAGAGTGTCTCTATAGGTTTTTAGTGCTTGCGCGTTGCCGCTTAACCCCACCATATTGCCTATGACGTTCCTCTTGCGTCCTCTAAGTCCCCTGCGTGCCTCAAGTACAAAGGACGACTGGTTGACGAATGCTTATACGTCTTGAAGTCTTGTTAAGTACGAACCCGTACTTATTGCTGCTTCTACGGGATATAACCGGGCAGGTATGAAGATATGTTCGATGAACACGACGTTAGCAAGTTACCCTTCCGGCTTGGCCTGGGCAGGGTTATGGACGCCACTGGTTATCTTCAGGACTCTTAGTCCAAATTTGTATCTTGTCCGTACTCGGACGTATTCGATCTTCTGTATGAGTTGGATCTTTGTATGTATCTATTTGTATCTTGACTCGTTGGAGTCGTTGTTGTAATATATGTATCTTGTGGGCTCTATTGTAATCCTGTTGTAATGTTACCGCTCCTGTTAATTCCTCTGGCATCACGTGTGTGATTTTTCGCGCACGTCGTGTCGGAGGGCGTCTCTGAATCGATATCGTGCGGATTTCGGCGGGATCGCTGGAATCCTCAGGGTACCGGTTCCGGGGCGTCACATTCACCCCCTGGACTTGAAGCCATGCTTAAAGAATTTATTAGTACACAAACTGCTTTTAACAAATCTGTTGAAGAAAAGCTTGGGAAAATTGATATACTTGCTTCTAAAGTCGATAGTCTTGCTGCTGATGTTGATCTTTTGAAATCAAAAGTTATGCCTAATGAAAATCATAATAATAAAATTGTTACTACAGCAAATGCCATCCAAGTTAGAATTAATGAGAATATAAGATTGATGGCCGAATTGCGTGCTAGGTGGGAAAGAGAAGAAAATGAAAAAGAAGAGAATATAGCTAAAGTTTGGACTATTACCACCACTAGTAATGCTAATGCTACACAAGTTGCTGCACCTCCTACTATTAATGGTAAAATAATTGGTGTTGGCAATGTTTCCACTTCTAATGCAAAGCGCGAAACCTGAAATTGCTAAAATCATTAAACCGCTCGTGATAAAACTGCTGAAATTTTTTCCAACATTGGGGATGATGATCCCATTGCTTTAGATTATAATGGTTTGAATTTTGATGATTGCCACATCTCTGAAGTTATAAAGTTCTTGCAAAAACTTTCTAAAAGTCCTAATGCTAGTGCTATAAATTTGGCTTTCACGAAACAAATTACAAATGCTCTCATAAAAGCTAGAGAAGAGAAACTAGAGCGCGAAGCTTCTATTCCTAGAAAGCTAGAGGATGGTTGGGAGCCCATCATTAAGATGAAGGTTAAAGATTTTGATTGTAATGCTTTATGTGATCTTGGTGCAAGTATTTCTGTTATGCCTAAGAAAATTTATAATATGCTTGACTTGCCACCGCTGAAAAATTGTTATTTGGATGTTAATCTTGCTGATCATTCTACAAAGAAACCTTTGGGGAAAGTTGATAATGTTCGCATTACCGTTAACAATAACCTTGTCCCCGTTGATTTTGTTGTCTTGGATATTGAATGCAATGCATCTTGTCCCATCATATTGGGAAGACCTTTTCTTCGAACTGTTGGTGCTATCATTGATATGGAGGAAGGTAATATTAAATATCAATTTCCTCTCAAGAAAGGTATGGAACACTTCCCTAGAAAGAGAATGAAGTTACCTTTTGATTCTATTATTAGAACAAATTATGATGTTGACACTTCGTCTCTTGATAATACTTGATACACACTTTCTGCGCCTAGCTGAAAGGCGTTAAAGAAAAGCGCTTATGGGAGACAACCCATGTTTTTACTACAGTACTTTGTTTTTATTTTGTGTCTTGGAAGTTGTTTACTACTGTAGCAACCTCTCCTTATCTTAGTTTAGTGTTTTATTGTGCCAAGTAAAGTCGTTGATAGTAAAGTTCATACTAGATTTGGATTACTGCGCAGAAACAGATTTCTTTGCTGTCACGAATCTGGGCAAAATTCTCTGTAGGTAACTCAGAAAATTATGCCAATTTACGTGAGTGATCCTCAGATATGTACGCAACTTTCATTCAATTTGAGCATTTTCATTTGAGCAAGTCTGGTGCCTCGATAAAATTCGTCAATACGAACTGTTCTGTTTTGACAGATTCTGCCTTTTATTTCGCATTGCCTGTTTTGTTATGTTCGATGGATATTTTGATTCCATTGACTTTCAGTAGCTTTGTGCAATGTCCAGAAGTGTTAAGAATGATTATGTCACCTCTGAACATGTATATTTTGATTGTACACTAACCCTCTAATGAGTTGTTCTAAGTTTGGTGTGGAGGAAGTTTTCAAGGATCAAGAGAGGGAGATGATACAACATGATCAAGGAGAGTGAAAGCTCTAAGCTTGGGGATGCCCCGGTGGTTCACCCCTGCATATATCAAGAAGACTCAAGCGTCTAAGCTTGGGGATGCCCAAGGCATCCCCTTCTTCATCGACAACATTATCAGGTTCCTCCCCTGAAACTATATTTTTATTCCATCACAGCTTATGTGCTTTGCTTGGAGTGTCGGTTTGTTTTCGTTTTTGTTTTGTTTGAATAAAATGGATCCTAGCATTCTTTGTGTGGGAGAGAGACACGCTCCGCTGTAGCATATGGACAAGTATGTCCTTAGGCTCTACTCATAGTATTCATGGCGAAGTTTCTTCTTCGTTAAATTGTTATATGGTTGGAATTGGAAAATGATACTTGGCAATTGTTGTGCTCATGTTTAAGCTCTTGCATCATATACTTTGCACCCATTAATGAAGAAATACATAGAGCATGCTAAAATTTGGTTTGCATATTGGATCTCTCTAAAGTCTAGATAATTTCTAGTATTGAGTTTGAACAACAAGGAAGACGGTGTAGAGTCTTATAATGTTTTCAATATGTCTTTTATGTGAGTTTTGCTGCACCGCTTCATCCTTGTGTTTGTTTCAAATAGCCTTGCTAGCCTAAACCTTGTATCGAGAGGGAATACTTCTCATGCATCCAAAATACTTGAGCCAACCACTATGTCATTTGTGTCCACCATACCTACCTACTACATGGTATTTCTCCGCCATTCCAAAGTAAATTGCTTGAGTGCTACCTTTAAATTTCTATTCCTCTACCTTTGCAATATATAGCTCATGGGACAAATAGCTTAAAAACTATTGTGGTATTGAATATGTACTTATGCACTTTATCTCTTATTAAGTTGCTCGTTGTGCGATAACCATGTTCACTGGGGACGCCATCAACTACTCTTTGTTGAATATCATGTGAGTTGCTATGCATGTTCGTCTTGTCTGAAGTAAGGGCGATCTACCACCTTATGGTTAGAGCATGCATATTGTTAGAGAAGAACATTGGGCCGCTAACTAAAGCCATGATCCATGGTGGAAGTTTCAGTTTTGGACATTGTTATCACCAGATTTTGGACAAATCCAGAGGTGGGCCGTAAGAGAGATGGGCTTGGAAGACTACACGTGGAAGATTTCTGAAGCGGCCTTGCACGGAGAATTTGGGCTAGGTTGCCCATGTATCTTTAATTATAGTAGATTGTATCTTAGATCAAGATTAGAGTTTGTATCGTGCACGGTGGGATATTCCCACGTTAGAAAGTCCCCTGGACTATAAATATGTATCTAGGGTTTATGGAATAAACAACAACACAACGTTCACCCCAAAACAAACCAATCTCGGCGCATCGCCAACTCCTTCGTCTCGAGGGTTTCAATCAGGTAAGCGACATGCTGCCTAGATCGCATCTTGCGATCTAGGCAGCACAAGCTCCACGTTCATGCGTTGCCCGTACTGAAGCGTCTTTGATGGCGGGCAACGTAGTTATCATAGATGTGTTAGGGTTAGCATAGTTCTCCGTATAACATGCTTACGTAGTGCAACCCTTGCATGTCTAGCCGCCCTCACACCTATCTCAGGTGTGGGGGCGGCACCCTGCTTGTTCATTATTTAGTAGATCTGATCCGTTACGATTGCTCCTTGCTCTGCAAGGATTAGTTTAATATCTGCAATAGTTAGGCCTTACAAAGGGGGGGAGGATCCAGCGGCACGTAGGGTGGCGTTCGCAAGTCCTAAACAGGATGTTCCGAGGATCAACGACATGTTGGTTTTTTGGCCTTGTTTAGGATCGGCTTACGAGCACCGTGCGTGGCCGCGAGGCCCAACCTGGAGTAGGATGATCCGATTATGCGGTGAAAACCCTAAATCGTCGTAGATCTCATTAGCTTTATCTTGATCAAGCAGGATCACCAAGTATTCGTGCACCCCGTACGAATCATGGGTGGATCGGCTCTTTGAGCCGATTCACAGGATAACCTGAGAGCCGATCGAGGCTCTTATTTAATGTTTACGTGTATGCCATGTAGGAACTAAGCGAGGCATCCCCATCACCTTCCTGACCAGGTATAGGTCAGGTGGCACGCCCTTGCACTTCGCATCGCCGCGTGTGACCAGAAGAGCATTGCGGGCCGTCGCTCGGAGGGGTCTCAGCCAGCCGCAGCTCTAGGCTCTTCCCGGCTCTACCGTGTTGATTCGCCGCTGCCCGACCGGTGGGTTTTGGCAGTCAACACATTCTGGCACGCCCGGTGGGACGCATCGTCTACATCAACCACATCGCCATCTACATCTGAGATGGCGGCGGACGGCACGCCAGTCACCTACGAGGAGTTACCTGCCGAGCTCAAGAAGAAATACGACGAGATCAAGGTCACCCTCGAAGCCGACCTCATCGGCTCTTTTCAGAGAACCCGTACCCATGGCATCAGATGGAAGGGATTCTCACCACAAGGTGCACTCGATGGGATAGATCTCTCTGCCCCGTCGGAGGAACGCACCAGGGGCCTACGGCAGGAGATCAACTACTTGGTGGCTCACTCGCTACACCGCCACTCTGAAAACTTGGTCAACGTGTTGGAGCGTCTCGCTCTGCGCGTGATCCAGGAGATCATGAGCCACCAGTACTCGCCGTCAGGACCAGCTCTCGGGACGCATCAAGGAGAGTTGCCACTCCAGTCCCGTCCACCGCTGCCATATGCGTTGGCAGCACCAGCTGAAGTGCCGGCTACACCGGCATTCGCCGTCTACAAGATCGGTGGTGACCCTAGTGACTACCAGTTCTTGGCTGAGGCGCCTAAGGAGATCCCTCAAGGATACGCGTGCACGTATGTGCCAGATTGTGGCAACTGGCCACTCTCAAACCAGGCCACAACGTCAGGGACTCCGGCGCAAAACGGGAGGAACGTCGCCACGAGCTTGAGAAGCGGACGTGGCTAACTAAGTACGCCACCCCGACGAAACTCCCGAGCCCAGCTCCTGCGGTTGGCTCGCAGCTGGAAAAGCAAACATGGCTGGCTAAGTACGCCACCCCGGCGAGTCTTCGTAGTGCATCTCCTGCAGCCGGACAATGATCAGATCGGTACCATGCGAGAGACCAGTTCGGCATGGTGCCGAAAAGAAGGGCAATCGGCTATTCCAAGCCGTACCCCGACGAGTACGAGATGATCCCGCTGCCACCTAAATATCGGCTCCCTGACTTCTCCAAATTCAGTGGATCGGATGGCTCCAGCTCCATCGAGCACATCGGCCGATATTTGGCGCAACTAGGACCGGCTTCAGTGTCGGATCAGCTACGCGTGAGGCTCTTTTCACAGTCCCTCACAGGATCGGCTTTTGGATGGTATACCTCTTTGCCAGCAAACTCCATCCAGTCTTGGAAGCAATTGGAAGAACAGTTTCATATGCAATACCATTCAGAAGCTTCCGAGTCTAGCATTGCCGATCTAGCACAACTACGTCAGAAGCGCGGAGAAACGGTGACAGAGTACATCCAGCGCTTCAGGAATCTTAGGAACCGATGTTATTCGGTTCGTATAACTGAAAAGGAAGCGATCGAGTTGGCGTAGCTGGCCTTGCAACACAGCTCAAGGACATGGCCTCCCAAGCAGATTATCCCTCGCTGGCGCACATGGTTCAGAAACTATCAGCATATGAACAGCGCCACCCAGACCTGTACCAAGACAAGTTCAAGCGTGCAGTAGTCATGGTCGATACAGAGGAAGGTGAAGTGCCTGCGGGAGACCAAGAAGTAGCAGTGGCTGAGTGGACTCGGGGAGGTGAAGGAGATATGCCCTAGAGGCAATAATAAAGTGGTTATTATTTATATCTTTATGTTTATGATAAATGTTTATATATCATGCTAGAATTGTATTAACCGAAACATTAGTACATGTGTGATATGTAGACAAACAAGAAGTCCCTAGTATGCCTCTTAAACTAGCTTGTTGATTGATAGATGATTAGTTTCATAATCATGAACATTGGATGTTATTAATAACAAGGTTATGTCATTGTGTGAATGATATAATGGACACACCCAATTAAGCGTAGCATAAGATCTCGTCATTAAGTTATTTGCTATAAGCTTTCGATACATAGTTACCTAGTCCTTATGACCATGAGATCATGTAAATCACTTATACCAGAAAGGTACTTTGATTACATCAAACACCACTGCGTAAATGGGTGGCTATAAAGGTGGGATTAAGTATCCGGAAAGTATGAGTTGAGGCATATGGATCAACAGTGGGATTTGTCCATCCCGATGACGGATAGATATACTCTGGGCCCTCTCGGTGGAATGTCGTCTAATGTCTTGCAAGCATATGAATGAGTTCATAAGAGACCACATACCACGGTACGAGTAAAGAGTACTTGTCAGGAGACGAGGTTGAACAAGGTATAGAGTGATACCGAAGATCAAACCTCGGACAAGTAAAATATCGCGAGACAAAGGGAATTGGTAATATATGTGTATGGTTCATTCGATCACTAAAGTCATCGTTGAATATGTGGGAGCCATTATGGATCTCCAGATCCCGCTATTGGTTATTGGTCGGAGTGAGTACTCAACCATGTCCGCATAGTTCTCGAACCGTAGGGTGACACACTTAAAGTTGGATGTTGAAATGGTAGTTCTTGAATTATGGAATGGAGTTCGAATATTTGTTCGGAGTCCCGGATGAGATCCCGGACATCACGAGGAGTTCCGGAATGGTCCGGAGAATAAGATTCATATATAGGATGTCATTTTATGTGAAATAAAATGTCGCGGAAGGTTCTATGGAAGGTTCTAGAAGGTTCTAGAAAAGTCCGGAAGAAACCACCAAGGAAGGTGGAGTCCACAAGGGACTCCACCTCCATGGCCGGCCAGCCCTAGTGGGGGTGGAGTCCCAAGTGGACTCCACCATAGGGGGCCGGCCACCCCCACATGGGAGGTGGGAATCCCACCTTTGGGTGGGAGTCCTAGTTGGGCTAGGTTTTCCCCTCCTATGGAAGGTTTTGGTTTCGGGTCTTATTCGAAGACTTGGACACCAACACTTGGGATCCACCTATATAATGAGGGGCCAAGGGAGGGGGCCGGCCACCCCAAGACCATAGCTTGGCCGCCCCCCTTGAGTGGCCGGCCACCCCCTCCCAAACCCTAGCTTTGCTCCTCCACTTCATATTTCCCGCGTAGCTTAGCGAAGCTCCGCCGGACTTCTACACCGCCACCGACACCACGCCGTCGTGCTGTCGGATTCAAGAGGAGCTACTACTTCCGCTGCCCGCTGGAACGGGGAGGTGGACGTCGTCTTCATCAACAACCGAACGTGTGACCGAGTACGGAGGTGCTGCCCGTTCGTAGCGCCGGAACCGATCGTGATCAAGATCTTCTACGCGCTTTTGCAAGCGGCAAGTGATCGTCTACCGCAGCAACAAGAGCCTCATCTTGTAGGCTTTGGAATCTCTTCAAGGGTGAGACTCGATACCCCCTCGTTGCTACCGTCTTCTAGATTGCATCTTGGCTTGGATTGCGTGTTCGCGGTAGGAAAATTTTTGTTTTCTATGCAACGTTATCCTACAAAGGTGGTATCGAGCCGTGTCTATGCATAGATGGTTGCACGAGTAGAACACAATGGTTTGTGGGCGTTGATGCTCTTGTTATCTTTAGTTTGAGTACTTTGCATCTTTATGGCATAGTGGGATGAAGCGGCTCGGACTAACTTTACATGACCGCGTTCATGAGACTTGTTCCTCGTTCGACATGCAACTTGTATTGCATAAGAGGCTTTGCGGGTGTCTGTCTCTCCTACTATAGTAAAGATTCAATTTACTCTTCTATTGACAACATTAGTATCAACGTTGTGGTTCATGTTCGTAGGTAGATTAGATCTATAACGAAAACCCTAAACCACGTAAAATATGCAAACCAAATTAGAGAGCGTCTAACTTGTTTTTGCAGGGTTTGGTGATGTGATATGGCCATAATGTGATGATGAATATGTATGAGATGATCATTATTGTATTGTGGCAACCGGCAGAGCCTTATGGTTGTCTTTAAATTTCATGTTGAGTAGTATTTCAAAGTAGTTGTAATAGTTGCTACATGGAGGACAATCATGAAGACGGTGCCATTGACCTTGGTGCTTCGCCGACGATGATGGAGATCATGCCCGAAGATGATGGAGATCATGTCCGTGCTTTGGAGATGAAGATCAAAGGCGCAAAGACAAAAGGGCCATATCATATCACATATGAACCGCATGTGATGTTAATCCTTTTATGCATCTTATTTTGCTTAGATCGCGACGGTAGCATTATAAGATGATCTCTCACTAAAATCTCAAGATAATAAAGTGTTCATCCTTAGTAGCACCGTTATCAAGTCTTATCGTTTCGAAGCATCTCGTGATGATCGGATGTGATAGATTCGATAAGTACATACAACGGGTGCAAGACAGTTTTGCACATGCGGATACTAAGGTGGCCTTGACGAGTCTAGCATGTACAGACATGGTCTCGGAACACGTGATACCGAAAGGTAGAGCATGAATCATATGGTTGATATGATGAACACTTTGAGTGTTCGCCATTGAAATCACACCTTTTCTCGTGATGATCGGGTTTAGGTGCGGTGGATTTGGTTCGTGTGATCACTAAGACAATGCGAGGGATATTGTTTTGAGTGGGAGTTCACTTAGGTTTTTAATTATGTTGAATTAAAATTTGAACTCAATATGTCATAAACTTAGTCTAAACTATTGCAAATATATGTTGTAGAGATGGCGTCCCCAATCAATTTTAATCAGTTCCTAGAGAAAGAGAAACTTAAGAGCAACGGTAGCAACTTCACCGACTGGTTCCGTCATGTGAGGATCTTCCTCTCTCGGCGGAAATCTGCAATTTGTGCTTGATGCACCGCTAGGTGACCCTCTGCAGAAGATGAATCCGATGAAGTAAAAGCTGTTTACGCGACTCGGAAAACTCGGTACTCTCAAGTTCGGTGTGCCATCACATGCGGTCTGGAATCCGATCTTCAAAAACGTTTTGAGCACCATGATCCTCATGAGTTGATGAATGAGCTGAAAGCTATATTCGAGACTCATGCGGCGATGGAATGCTATGAAGCATCGAAACATTTCTTCATTTGTATGATGGAAGAAGGCAGCTCCGTTAGTGAGCACATGCTCGCCATGACCGGGCATGCGAAGAAACTCGGTGACTTGGGAATAGTGATTCCTAACAGATCGGGGATTAATCGTGTCCTTCAATCATCGCCACCAAGTTACAAGAACTTTGTGATGAACTACAATATGCGAGAACATGAACAAGGAGTTACCTGAACTTTTTGGCATGCTAAAAGCTGCTGAGATTGAGATCAAGAAAGAGCACCAAGTGTTGATGGTCAACAAAACCACCGATTTCAAGAAACAGGCAAGTCTATGGGAAAATTCAAGAAGGGTGGCAAGAAAGCTGCCACGCCTCCTATGAAACCTAAGAACGGCCCTAAGCCTGATGCAGAGTGCTATTATCTTGCAAGGAGAAGAGACACCGGAAGCGTAATTGCTCCAAGTATCTCGGCTGATACGAAGAAGCGGCCTTGTCAAGAAGAAGAAAGAAGGTATATCGATATACATGTTATAGATGTTTATCTCACTAGTTCTCGTTCTAGTACCGGGTATTTGATACTGGTTCGGTTGCTCATATTTGTAACTCGAAACAGGAACTAAAGAATAAACGACAACTGCTGAAAGATGAAGTGACGATGTGCGTTGGAAATGGATCCAAGGTCAATGTGATCGCAGTCGGCACACTTCCTCTACATCTACCTTCGGGATTAGTTTTAAGCCTAAATAATTGCTATTATGTACCTGCGTTGAGCATGAACATTATATCTGGATCTTGTTTAATGCAAGACGGTTATTCATTCAAGTCTGAGAATAATGGTTGTTCTATTTTTATGAATAATATCTTTTATGGTCGAGCACCACAAAAGAATGGCTTATTTCTGTTAGATCTCGATAGTAGTGATACGCACATACATAACATTGATGCTAAGCGAATTAAACTTAATGATAATTCTACTTATATGTGGCACTGTCGTCTTGGTCATATTGGAGTGAAACGCATGAAGAAACTCCATACTGATGGATTATTTGAATCACTTGACTTTGAATCACTTGATAGATGCGAAGCATGTCTAATGGGAAAAATGACAAAGACTCCATTTTCTGGTATGATGGAGCGAGCTACTGACTTATTAGAAATCATACATACCGATGTATGTGGACCAATGAGCGTAGCATCGCGCGGTGGTTATCGTTATGTTCTAACCTTCACAGATGATCTGAGTAGATATGGGTATATCTATTTCATGAAACATAAATCCGAAACTTTCGAGAAGTTTAAGGAATTTCAAAGTGAAGTAGAAAATCAACGTAACAAGAAGATCAAATTTCTACGATCTGATCGTGGAGGTGAATATCTGAGTTATGAGTTTGGCATGCATTTAAAGAAATGCGGAATACTTTCACAATTGACACCGCCGGGAACACCTCAACGAAACGGTGTGTCCGAACGTCGTAATCGAACTCTCTTAGATATGGTTCGTAGTATGATGTCTCTTACTGATTTACCGTTATCATTTTGGAGTTATGCATTAGAGACAGCCGCATTCACTTTAAATAGAGCACCATCAAAATCCGTAGAAACGACACCGTATGAATTATGGTTTAATAAGAAACCTAAGTCATCGTTCCTGAAAGTTTGGGGTTGCGAAGCCTATGTAAAGAAGTTACAACCGGACAAGCTAGAACCCAAAGCGGAGAAATGCGTCTTCATAGGATACCCTAAGGAAACTATAGGGTACACTTTCTATCACAGATCCGAAGGCAAAATCTTTGTTGCTAAGAACGGAACCTTTCTTGAGAAAGAATTTCTCACTAAAGAAGTGACTGGAAGAAAAGTAGAACTCGATGAGATTGATGAATCTATACTCGTTGATCGTGAGTAGCGCGATCGGAAGTTGTACCTGTACGCCTACACCGGCAACGAGAGGAAGCTAATGATAATGATCATGAAACTTCGAACGAGGAAACTACTGAACCTCGCAGATCAACAAGGGAACGTGCCACTCCTGATTGGTATGATCTTTGTCTAAATGTCATGATTGTAGATAACAATGATGAGGACCCTGCGACGTATGAAGAAGCGATGATGAGCCTAGATTCCAACAAATGGCAAGAAGCCATGAAATCCGAAATGGGATCCATGTATGATAACAAAGTATGGACTTTGGTAGACTTACCTGATAGCCGAAAGGCTGTCGAGAATAAATGGATCTTCAAGAGAAAAACAGATGCCGATGGTAATATTATCGTCTATAAAGCTCGACTTGTCGCAAAGGGTTTCCGACAAATTCAAGGAGTTGACTACGATGAGACTTTCTCACCTGTAGCGAAGCTAAAATCTGTGAGGATTTTGTTAGCAATAGCTGCATTTTTCGATTATGAGATTTGGCGAGATGGATGTCAAAACGGCGTTCCTTAATGGAGACATTGAGGAAGAGTTGTATATGGTACAACCCAAAGGTTTTATCGATCCTAAAAATGTCGACAAAGTATGCAAACTTCAGCGTTCAATCTATGGACCGAAGCAAGCATCAAGAAGTTGGAACCGACGCTTTGATAAGGTGATCAAAGACTTCGGGTTTATACAAAGTGTCATGGAGAGGCCTGTATTTACAAGAAAGTGAGTGGGAGCTACGTAGCATTCCCGATATTATATGTAGATGACATATTATTGATCGGAAATGATATAGAACTATTAAGCAGTTGTTAAGGGTTATTTGAATAATAGTTTTTCAATGAAAGACCTTGGTGAAGCATCGTATATATTAGGCATCAAGATTTATAGAGATAGATCAAGACGCCTAATAGGGCTATCACAGAGTACATATCTGGACAAGATTCTAAAGAAGTTTAGAATGGACGAAAGTAAGAAAGGGTTCTTACCTATGTTACTGTGCAAGGTATTGAGTAAAACTCAAGGACCGGCTACGGCAGAAGAAAGAGAAAGGATGTGTAACATCCCCTATGCCTCGGCGATAGGATCTATCATGTATGCCATGCTATGTACTAGACCGGATATAGCACATGTCGTTAGTTTGACTAGCAGATATCAAAGTGATCCAGGAATGGAACAACTGGACAGCGGTCAAGAATATTCTGAAGTACTTGAAAAGAACTAAGGATATGTTTCTTTGTTATGGAGGTGACCAAGAGCTCGTTGTAAACGGTTACACCGATGCAAGTTGGAACACTGATCCTGATGACTCTAAGTCACAATCTGGGTACGTGTTTATATTGAATGGTGCTGCAGTAAGCTGGGCAAGCTCGAAGCAGTGCACGGTGGCGAAGTCTTCAACAGAATCAGAGTACATAGCGGCTTCAGAGGCTTCATCAGAAGCGGTATGGATGAAGAGGTTCATTGTAGAGCTCGGTGTGGTTCCTAGTGCATTGGACCCATTAATCATTTACTGTGATAACATGGGTGCCATCGCCAATGCACAAGAGCCAAGGTCACACAAGAGGCTGAAGCATATCAAGCTGCGTTACCACTCGATTCGCGAGTACATCGAAGATGGAGAAGTAAAGATTTGCAAAGTACACACTGATCTGAATGTAGCAGATCCGTTGACTAAAGCTCTCCCTAGGGCAAAGCATGACCAACACCAGTATGCCATGGGTGTTAGGTATATTACAATGTAATCTAGATTATTGACTCTAGTGCAAGTGGGAGACTGAAGGAGATATGCCCTAGAGGCAATAATAAAGTGGTTATTATTTATATCTTTATGTTTATGATAAATGTTTATATATCATGCTAGAATTGTATTAACCGAAACATTAGTACATGTGTGATATGTAGACAAACAAGAAGTCCCTAGTATGCCTCTTAAACTAGCTTGTTGATTGATAGATGATTAGTTTCATAATCATGAACATTGGATGTTATTAATAACAAGGTTATGTCATTGTGTGAATGATATAATGGACACACCCAATTAAGCGTAGCATAAGATCTCGTCATTAAGTTATTTGCTATAAGCTTTCGATACATAGTTACCTAGTCCTTATGACCATGAGATCATGTAAATCACTTATACCAGAAAGGTACTTTGATTACATCAAACACCACTGCGTAAATGGGTGGCTATAAAGGTGGGATTAAGTATCCGGAAAGTATGAGTTGAGGCATATGGATCAACGGTGGGATTTGTCCATCCCGATGACGGATAGATATACTCGGGCCCTCTCGGTGGAATGTCGTCTAATGTCTTGCAAGCATATGAATGAGTTCATAAGAGACCACATACCACGGTATGAGTAAAGAGTACTTGTCGAGAGACGAGGTTGAACAAGGTATAGAGTGATACCGAAGATCAAACCTCGTACAAGTAAAATATCGCTAGACAAAGGGATTTGGTAATATTTGTGTATGGTTCATTCGATCACTAAAGTCATCGTTGAATATGTGGGAGCCATTATGGATCTCCGCATCCCGCTATTGGTTATTGGTCGGAGTGAGTACTCAACCATGTCCGCATAGTTCTCGAACCGTAGGGTGACACACTTAAAGTTGGATGTTGAAATGGTAGTTCTTGAATTATGGAATGGAGTTCGAATATTTGTTCGGAGTCCCGGATGAGATCCCGGACATCACGAGGAGTTCCGGAATGGTCCGGAGAATAAGATTCATATATAGGATGTCATTTTATGTGAAATAAAATGTCGCGGAAGGTTCTATGGAAGGTTCTAGAAGGTTCTAGAAAAGTCCGGAAGAAACCACCAAGGAAGGTGGAGTCCACAAGGGACTCCACCTCCATGGCCGGCCAGCCCTAGTGGGGGTGGAGTCCCAAGTGGACTCCACCATAGGGGGCCGGCCACCCCCCACATGGGAGGTGGGAATCCCACCTTTGGGTGGGAGTCCTAGTTGGGCTAGGTTTGCCCCCTCCTATGGAAGGTTTTGGTTTCGGGTCTTATTCGAAGACTTGGACACCAACACTTGGGATCCACCTATATAATGAGGGGCCAAGGGAGGGGGCCGGCCACCCCAAGACCATAGCTTGGCCGCCCCCCTTGAGTGGCCGGCCACCCCCTCCCAAACCCTAGCTTTGCTCCTCCACTTCATATTTCCCGCGTAGCTTAGCGAAGCTCCGCCGGACTTCTACACCGCCACCGACACCACGTCGTCGTGCTGTCGGATTCAAGAGGAGCTACTACTTCCGCTGCCCGCTGGAACGGGGAGGTGGACGTCGTCTTCATCAACAACCGAACGTGTGACCGAGTACGGAGGTGCTGCCCGTTCGTAGCGCCGGAACCGATCGTGATCAAGATCTTCTACGCGCTTTTGCAAGCGGCAAGTGATCGTCTACCGCAGCAACAAGAGCCTCATCTTGTATGCTTTGGAATCTCTTCAAGGGTGAGACTCGATACCCCCTCGTTGCTACCGTCTTCTAGATTGCATCTTGGCTTGGATTGCGTGTTCGCGGTAGGAAAATTTTTGTTTTCTATGCAACGTTATCCTACAGGAGGAACCCCCGTGTCCTGCAAATGGGTAAAGCCACCAGGGCCGCCCAGGGGATTTGATTTTGACGTGACCAAGACTGAACAAATCTTCGACCTCCTGCTCAAGGAGAAACAGTTGACGATTCCTGAAGGTCTCAAGTTCCCCACGGCGCAAGAGCTAAACGGAAAGCCGTACTGCAAATTCCACAACTCGCTTTCCCATGCCACCAACGACTGCAGGGTGTGGCGTCAGCACATCCAAGCGGCGATAGAGAAGGGGCGTTTAATTTTCAACCAGTACGCCATGAAGGTAGACACCCAGCCCTTCCCCGCCGTTAACATGGTAGAAGTCATCTACCCTGAGGGTTGCCAGCCAGGTCCCACGTTCAGCATCAACATGGTAGGACTTGGGAACCACTCACGGCAAAGATGGAGATGAGGGCAGCTGCTCTCATAGCAAGGACACAGAGGAGGCCGCTCCACGCGATCGGCTCCATCATGATGGCAAGCGCTACGTCACAGAGGGAGAAGTGAAGAACATAAGATATCAACGACCTCTCTCTGATCACCTCCTCAACAAATATGTGAGTCAGTATGACCAACGCCGACGGTCCAATTATGATGATGAAGGAGATCGTCTGGCTAGAGAAGCCAGAAGACATCGTCGGCAGGATCGCGATGAGGAGGAGCACGAGCGCCGTGCCACAGACAAGTCAAGGGAGCAAGATGACAACGCCGGACTTGTGACTGCCCTTTCTTCAGACACTGCTGGGATTCAGGAATGAGCCGATTGCCCACAATCGGCAATTGCCCAGAATGCAACAAGAAGAAGAAGGAGGCAGCCAACGTGTCTGTGTTTGAGCGCTTAGGGCCTCTCCCACCACCAAGCAAACGCGCTGAGTCACTTCGTTGGGCAGATCTTGAGGATTCCGAAGACGAGGGACTAGAAGAAGAAGAAGACAGGTACCACCGTCCAAGGTGGTGCCCTGACGGACTCAGCCGTTCACAAAAACGCAGGGTTCAGCGGTTGCGCGGCCTGGAGGAAGCCGAAAGGTTATACCTGCATACGCTAAGGAAGGCACGGCCTGATCTGGCTGCAAAGATTCAGCGAGCCCTGGATGAGGAGGGTCGTCCACGGAGAATGGAGTGGCGTCCCAAGCAAAAGAAAGCCGATGATGAAACATCGGCTGGCACAAACATGGTGCTCGTCTTGCCGACAGAGCTTAGTGCTCCACGATTATACGATGCACTCAAGGTGGATGACAGCAGGCGCATCAAGTCAGAGGTTGGGTTGGTTTTATCCAGCCTAACCGAGTAGCAAGATTAAAACAATGAGCAAACCAGGTGAGGCTGATCCTTGTGATCGGCCCCAAAAAATTTATGGAGGAACATTACAAAACCTTCATCGAACAAGCAATGTGGAGGCCGATTCCAGCAATCGGCTAAAATTATCTTCTGCACATATTCTGTTTGTGGTCAGCAACGATCTACTGGGCAGCGGCCACGTCGGCAGATGAAAGTCAGCATGAATCTTTGCGAAGCCGACGTACAAGTGCAGTGCCCTGACTAACCATGAAAGCCGATATCTGCAGTCATTTGGCAGATTCGGCTCGGGGGGCATATAGTCAGATGAACATGTGCAGATAACACGTGCAGACATGCGTGCAGTGGAACATTGGGGGCCGATTGAGAAAGATCGGCCAAATAAAAAAAAAAAATTCAGCCGATGCAGGGGCATCGACTTCAGAACTAAGAAGCGAAGCTAGACCGGCTATTTATATGCTCAAAGTTCACATCGATATCGACGGTCAGTGCAGGGGAGGAGCCGATTTGACCTGCAAGACTCGAAGTAGACTGAAGAAACTCGGGGGGCAGCTCACCCTGAAGGTTCTCTGCTTTGGGAAGCCGATTTTGTTGAAATCGGCTAACTCTGCATAGGCGGCACATTCGGCTGATCCATTACTGTTCTCGCTTCGACTCGGACTCGGGGGGCAGCTGGCCTGGTGGCTGCTCTGTTTTTGGAAAACCGATTGGAGGCGCATCGACTGGCCCTGCATTGTGATCTCCTCTGAATCAGGATTGGAGGCCGTCGGTTTTTTTGTTTGGACCGTCCTGTCGCTGCAAGAGAAGGAGAGGGACTAGATTCTCAAAATAGCCGATGGGTAGTCATCGGCTAAGGAATTGCGAAAAATTATGGTCAGATGCCAAATCGCAGCCTGAAATTGAGAAGTTCTTGGCCTACGGGCTAATCGACATGAGAGTCCGGCTTCATGGGCGTCCAAAAGAAAAAAAAAATCGATACATTGCTATCGGTCTTGACATGACAGGCGGAAGGAATGAAATTGGGGCAATTGAAGGATGAATCAGAAGAACAATTTCATTAATTCAGAGGAGCGGCTTTACAAGAAAGAGCCGATAGCTCTCAAAAGAGGGATTTAGTGCCTAGCGCACTGCTACTACTAGTCCTATTCTACTAGTCGTCGCTGTCCTCGTCGTCACCGCCGTCGATGTCGTCGGCGCTGCTTCCAGGGAGCTCCTCGTCGCTGCTGCCCCAGCCCGTGGCCGGAGCCTCTTCCTCCTCGTCATCATCATCGTCCTCGCTGTCCGCCCAGGAGCGGAAGCGCTTGGTTGGCGGGTACCCGGCGGAAGAGGAAGATTCATCTTCCTCCTCCTCTTCTTCTTCTTCGTCGTCATCTTCATCCTCGCTGTCCGCCCACATGCGGGAGCGCTTCTTCGGCGGGAGCTTGGCGGAGGGGAAGGTCTTGGCCTTCGCTACTTCTCCTTCTTTCTTCTCATTATCGGAGGAGAGGGGGTTCACCTCGGAATGAGGCTTGTCCTCGTTCTTCTTCGGCGAGAATGGGGGGAAGAGGTTTGAGAAGGAGGAGGAAGAGGAAGACATAGCTGAGGGAGAAGAGGGTTTTTTGGCTGCCGATGGCTGGAACAGAGGAAGGGGATGAAGAAAGCTAATCGATCGGCACAGTTAAATAATGAGGAGCCTGGTGGAAATTTATTGTCATTACAGTTTCCAAGGAGATGACGCCAGAGCTATCGAATTTTGCAGAGAAGCTGAGGAGACGGGGCATAATGATAACGGATACTGCAACAGCTCTGCTCTGCCACGACATGACCCGACGAAGGAAAGTATAATGATTTTGGAAAAATTATTTCCAAAACCAGGGGGGCATGTGTTATCACCAGATTTTGGACAAATCCAGAGGTGGGCCGTAAGAGAGATGGGCTTGGAAGACTACACGTGGAAGATTTCTGAAGCGGCCTTGCACGGAGAATTTGGGCTAGGTTGCCCATGTATCTTTAATTATAGTAGATTGTATCTTAGATCAAGATTAGAGTTTGTATCGTGCACGGTGGGATATTCCCACGTTAGAAAGTCCCCTGGACTATAAATATGTATCTAGGGTTTATGGAATAAACAACAACACAACGTTCACCCCAAAACAAACCAATCTCGGCGCATCGCCAACTCCTTCGTCTCGAGGGTTTCAATCAGGTAAGCGACATGCTGCCTAGATCGCATCTTGCGATCTAGGCAGCACAAGCTCCACGTTCATGCGTTGCCCGTACTGAAGCGTCTTTGATGGCGGGCAACGTAGTTATCATAGATGTGTTAGGGTTAGCATAGTTCTCCGTATAACATGCTTACGTAGTGCAACCCTTGCATGTCTAGCCGCCCTCACACCTATCTCAGGTGTGGGGGCGGCACCCTGCTTGTTCATTATTTAGTAGATCTGATCCGTTACGATTGCTCCTTGCTCTGCAAGGATTAGTTTAATATCTGCAATAGTTAGGCCTTACAAAGGGGGGGAGGATCCAGCGGCACGTAGGGTGGCGTTCGCAAGTCCTAAACAGGATGTTCCGAGGATCAACGCCATGTTGGTTTTTTGGCCTTGTTTAGGATCGGCTTACGAGCACCGTGCGTGGCCGCGAGGCCCAACCTGGAGTAGGATGATCCGATTATGCGGTGAAAACCCTAAATCGTCGCAGATCTCATTAGCTTTATCTTGATCAAGCAGGATCACCAAGTATTCGTGCACCCCGTACGAATCATGGGTGGATCGGCTCTTTGAGCCGATTCACAGGATAACCTGAGAGCCGATCGAGGCTCTTATTTAATGTTTACGTGTATGCCATGCAGGAACTAAGCGAGGCATCCCCATCACCTTCCTGACCAGGTATAGGTCAGGTGGCACGCCCTTGCACTTCGCATCGCCGCGTGTGACCAGAAGAGCATTGCGGGCCGTCGCTCGGAGGGGTCTCAGCCAGCCGCAGCTCTAGGCTCTTCCCGGCTCTACCGTGTTGATTCGCCGCTGCCTGACCGGTGGGTTTTGGCAGTCAACAGACATATATCCTCAATCTCATATGAGAAAATTAATTGTTGCTACATGCTTATGCATAAAAGAGGAGTCCACTCTATGTTGTCCCGGTATGGATGTCTAAGTTGAGAATAATCAATAGCGAGAAATCCAATGCGAGCTTTCTCCTTAGACCTTTGTACAGGCGGCATAGAGGTACCCCTTTGTGACACTTGGTTAAAACATGTGCATTGTGATAATCCCGGTAGTCCAAGCTAATTAGGACAAGGTGCGGGCACTATTAGTATACTATGCATGAGGCTTGCAACTTGTAAGAAATAATTTACATGATACATATGCTTTATTACTACCGTTGACAAAATTGTTTCTTGTTTTCAAAATCAAAGCTCTAGCACAAATATAGCAATCGATGCTTTTCCTCTTTGAAGGACCATTCTTTCACTTTTATTGTTGAGTCAGTTCACCTATCTCTCTCTACCTCAAGAAGCAAACACTTGTGTGAACTGTGCATTGATTCCTACATACTTGCATATTGCACTTATTATATTACTCTATGTTGACAACTATCCATGAGATAAACATGTTATAAGTTGAAAGCAACCGCTGAAACTTAATCTTCCTTTGTGTTGCTTCAATGCTTTTACTATGAATTATTGCTTTATGAGTTAACTCTTATGCAAGACTTATTGATGCTTGTCTTGAAGTACTATTCATGAAAATTCTTTGCTATATGATTCACTTGTTTACTCATGTCATTTACATTGTTTTGATCGCTGCATTCACTACATATGCTTTACAAATAGTATGATCAAGGTTATGATGGCATGTCACTCCAGAAATTATCTTTGTTTATCGTTTACCTGCTCGGGACGAGCAGGAACTAAGCTTGGGGATGCTGATACGTCTCCGACGTATCGATAATTTCTTATGTTCCATGCCACATTATTGATGATATCTACATGTTTTATGCACACTTTATGTCATATTCGTGCATTTTCTGGAACTAACATATTAACAAGATGCCGAAGTGCCGCTTGCTGTTTCTCATTGTTTTTGGTTTCAGAAATCCTAGTAAGGAAATATTCTCGGAATTGGACGAAATCAACGCCCAGTGGTCCTATTTTGCCACGAAGCTTCCGGAAGACCGAAGAGGAGACGAAGTGGGGCCACGAGGTGGCCAAACCACGAGGCGGCGCGGCCCAAGCCCGGCCGCGCCGACCTATAGTGTGGGCCTCGTGACGCCCTTGACCTGCCCTTCCGCCTACAAATAGCCTTCGTCGCGAAACCCCCAAAGACCGAGAGCCACGATACGGAAAACCTTCCGGAGACGCCGCCGCCGCCAATCCCATCTCGGGGGATTCAGAGATCGCCTCCGGCACCCTGCCGGAGAGGGGAATCATCTCCCGGAGGACTCTATGCCGCCATGGTCGCCTCCGGAGTGATGTGTGAGTAGTCTACCCCTGGACTATGGGTCCATAGCAGTAGCTAGATGGTTGTCTTCTCCTCATTGTGCTTAATTGTCGGGTCTTGTGAGCTGCCGAATATGATCAAGATCATCTATCTGTAATTCTATATGTTGTGTTTGTTGGGATCCGATGAATAGAGAATACTTGTTATGTTGATTATCAATTTATATCTATGTGTTGTTTATGATCTTGCATGCTCTCCGTTACTAGTAGATGCTCTGGCCAAGTAGATGCTTGTAACTCCAAGAGGGAGTATTTATGCTCGATAGTGGGTTCATGTCTCCATGAATCTGGGGAAGTGACAGAAATCTCTAAGATTATGGATGGGCTGTTGCCACTAGGGATAAAACATTGGTGCTATGTTCGAGGATGTAGTTACTGATTACATTACGCGCAATACTTAATGCAATTGTCTGTTGTTAGCAACTTAATACTGGAGGGGGTTCGGATGATAACCTGAAGGTGGACTTTTTAGGCATAGATGCATGCTGGATAGCGGTCTATGTACTTTGTCGTAATGCCCAATTAAATCTCACAATACTCATCATAATATGTATGTGCATGGTCATGCCCTCTTTATTTGTCAATTGCCCAACTGTAATTTGTTCACCCAACATGCTGTTTATCTTATGGGAGAGACACCTCTAGTGAACTGTGGACCCCGGTCCAATTCTCTTTACTGAAATACAATCTACTGCAATACTGTTCTACTGTTTTCTGCAAACAATCATCATCCACACTATACATCTAATCCTTTGTTACAGCAAGCCGGTGAGATTGACAACCTCGCTGTTTCGTTGGGGCAAAGTACTTGGTTTGTGTTGTGCAGGTTCCACGTTGGCGCCGGAATCCCTGGTGTTGCGCCGCACTACATCTCGCCGCCATCAACCTTCAACGTGCTTCTTGGCTCCTACTGGTTCGATAAACCTTGGTTTCATACTGAGGGAAAACTTGCCGCTGTACGCATCACACCTTCCTCTTGGGGTTCCCAACGGACGCGTGCTGTACGCGTATCAGTTCTTTGTGTGCAGGTCTCCACGTTGCTGCTGACGCCGGCAGTGCGCCCTGCCACGAGTTGGTTCGCAACACCTCGGGAGAGAACGTTTTTCTCCTACTGGTCGATAAACCTTGGTTTCTTACTGAGGAAAAACTTTCTGCTGTGCTCATCATACCTTTCTCTTGGGGTTCCAGTCAATGTTGCGCATAAATTCTCCTTCATCAACTCCGCGCTCAGCAACGGGAAGGAAGAGAATTGAGGAATAGAATTAGGCTTTTTGAGGCTAGTGACTGCCAGGCGGGGCCAAAGGAAAAAATCCTATGTGGCGTGAGGCGCCGGCGCGCCCGTTTGGCGCCTGGCACATAGGGGCCGTCACGAGATTGCCGTCGATTCTATTGGGCTCCAAAACTGGCTGGCTACTTTTTGGGCGCGCTAGTGTGGCCCAAAAACAACGTCGGACCCCCAAATTGTATTGGGGTCCCTATGGGGCGCGATGGTGGAGTGTTCTGAAGAAAGTAAAATACGAATGTCTTCCTCTAGATGACATAGAGGCGATCCATCTCTTCCTTTGTCCAATGCCATTTGCAACTAGCACTGAGCAATCCGATTCTACCATGATATGCTCTTGACTTAGGTCCGGAGTGAAGCGCATGCCTTCCATGCACTTTTGTATTTCTGCTTCCAACACAGAGGAGCATTTTCGCAGATCTGCAATCGGAGAAGGCGATCGAGCCATCGCGACACCGTAGAATCATACCAGTGATTGGGCACGAAAGCTATATCCACATTCAGCTTCTAAAGTCCTCCAAGCGGCCACAACCAATGTACCAGTTACACAGGAGGCAATGATACATGCATCTTCGTAACAACCAAGCCCATCACATGTTTCCCCCTCACGATATGCTCCAGCGTCATACGTTGGACATTCTCCAAAGAATGCATATAGCTGCAAATGAATTGCTTTGAAAGTTCAACTGCAGGTAATTCCTTATCATGAGTAACCTCATTTCGTGCAAACCGAACTCTCTATGCGATTATAAGCACACAATTGTACATTTCCTCCGATAGAGACATCATCCACTGCTCCAACCAATCATCACGATGATCACATCTCCACAAAGGAATTTAACCTACATCTCCTTCATTGCGGACCAAAGTGCCGGTGCATGAGGACATTGCACAAGTGCATGGTAAGAATCCACCAAGCCATGGCCCTAAATTTGACGCTCACCTGATACAGGAATATGTATGTTTCTTATTTCCTTCCATGGCCAACACGCTCGACCGAACCTTCTCAGATACATTGCACTTCCACAGCTTCTACTGGATAGATTTATCACCCAAAAGCGCTAAGCTAGTAGTCGCTTGCTGTCTAACAGATTGTGTCATCCCAAGCCCCAATCGGTAAGCAGTTCTCATAGAAAAGATTCCATTCATCGCCAGCTGCCAAGAAAGAAAATATGCCAGCTTTCTCTGAGATAACTTTAGCTTTAATATAACCCGTTGTGTCAATAGGAAGAAACATTTTCCGAACAAAAGCTTCATCCCAGCAGCCATGTCTGTCAATCAAACTTGAGACTCGGATCAACCTAGATCCTCCTTTGTCTACAATCACCTTAAGCTCATCTCCCCTTGGTAGGCATTTATCATGCCATATTCTCACTGATCGGCCGTCACCAATACGCAATATCATACCCTCCTTTAGAAGCTTCAACCCATAGGATATAGCACTCCACGTAGGGGAAGGGTTTCCCGTAAACACCATGTCAACCAAATTACCTTGGGGGTACTATTTGGCACATAGAACTCGCACACATAAGCTATCCGGCCTTTGTATCAATCTACATGCTTGGTGTGCCAATAATCAGGGCCGGCCCTGACCCATGGCAGCCATGGGCGGCTGCCTAGGGCCCAGGCCGTTGGGGGCCCAAAATTGGGGCTTTTATTTATTATGGACTGAAAAGAAAAAAGGTAAAACAAGACTATAAGCGAACAGGACAGCTAGAAAAGATGCAAGAAGTAAAAGTAGCTCATGTCCCGATCAGTTCAATCCTACTCCAATTGGCAGTCTTCCACGACCACGAGGTCACTGCTTGGCTGCTTCCCTCAATCGATTCTCTTGAAAAACATAGACGTCGATTGAGTGTTCCGTCTGTTCGTCTCTAGTCTCGTCGATCGTCTTGCCTGACCGTTCGTCTGTTCGTCTCTCATCTCGCCAATCGCCTAGCTCGACTATCTTGCTGCCTCATCTTTTGTCTCTTGTCTCTATGTGATTGTGTCTCTTAGATTGCCTCGCCCCGTCCGATCTGCCTGCCGCCCCTCCATGAGTTTATGATTAAATTTCTTGTCTAATTCTTCGTCTAAGTTATTACTTATTTATTTAACTAGGGTTCTAATTTCATGTAAATTTCTTCATAATTATAGGTGTTATAATGCCAAAATAATTATTCCGTGCTGCGAAAAAGAGAAAGCTAGATAATCAATTCATTGAAACGCAAAGAGGTGTTTTGAATAAGTATTCTGCAATTATATTCGGTGCTGCGAAGAAGCATTTTTGCGAAGCATTGAAGCGCAGTTGTTAATGGAGTCTTTGGTTTTAATTATTTGAGATAATTAAACTAGTAGAAAATACGTGTTATATTTTCCAACCATTTTATTATTATTTCTATCAGATATGCATATAAAGTAAAATAAAAGTAGGCGTATACATATAGTTATATATCTAATTGTGCGTACACATATGTTAGTCTTAAGGGGCCTTTTTGTTGACTTCGCCCAAGGGCCCTGAAAAACATACCCTGCCAATAATGCTTGATTAAAAACACGCATATCTCTAAACCCCATACCGTCGTGGGGTTTAGATCGGACAAAAATATCCCAACAAATACAGTGCATCTTTCTCTTTCCTTTCTCAGCTCCCCACTAGAAATCTCTAATCAACTTTATTAAGACATCATAAAGTGATGAAGATAGTTTATTTTCCTCCTTGTGATCAAAATCATGATCAAAATATAATTGCTCGCTATTTGTTGGACTGTGTTCATCTTAATTATACGGATGTTGGGTGTACTAGGGTAGATATTCTGGAAACAGAGTCAATCCCGCACAGACCGCCTGCTATAATGCTGCGCACGGTATGCCAAGATTGTTCAGTTTTTACAGACAACAATCCGAAAATTTGGCACTTCCTACCTACACGTAACATCCAGAATTACGAGTTACACCAATGCTGCATCGGCGTCACCTCCCCTGTAATCAGCATTGCCCTCACCATCGCCGCCCTTTTTCTTGTATACATAAGCCCGCGAGAAGAAGAAGAATGCGAGCAGCTCCAGGACGCACAGTCCGGCGAGCAGCCAGTAGAAGTAGTCGAGGTGCGCGCGGTTCAAGTTATTGGAGAACCAGCTGGCCCCGCGCTTGGCCGTGGCCCTGTCGATGACAGAGATGAGGAAGCTGCTGAGGAGGTGGCCGACGCCGAAGATGCTGAGGAAGAGCGCGAGGCCGAGGCTCCGCACCGCGTCTGGCACCTGGTCGTAGAAGAACTCCTGCAGGCCGATCATGGCGAAGACGTCGGAGACGCCGATGAGGACGTACTGCGGCACCATCCACCACAGCGTCATCGGCAGCTGCGCCTTCGGGGAGTTCACCAGGCCGGCGTCCCTCGCCACCTGGAGCCGCTTCATCTCCACGAGGGCGGAGAGCACGACGGCGACGAGGGACAGGCAGAGCCCGGCACCGACCCTCTGCAGCATGGTGATTCCCGTGGGCCGCCCCGTGTATCGCCGGGCCAGCGGCACGAAGAGGCGGTCGTAGACCGGGATGAAGACCACGATGCTGACGCTGATGAAGGTCTGCAGCGCCGCGGGCGGCACCTTGAATTTCGGCCCGATCCGCCGGTCCATGGTCGCCGCCTGCTTGGTGAAGAAGGTGGACGTCTGGGAGAAGATGATGGCGTAGATAATGCAGGACGCCCAGATCGGGAGCAGGCGGAAGACGCTCTTCACTTCCTCGACGAGGTCGTCGGAGTTCTCCTTGCCCTCCACTTTGCCGCTCGCCGGGCTGCAAGAACAGTCATATCAGAGGCTGCACAAACGGTACAGTGACAGTTGCAGAGTTGATGAATTTGGATTCAGTCGATCGGCACATACTTGGTGCGGTGTTTGGATCTCCAGCTCTTGATGAGCACCAAGAAGGCCTTGCCGACGCGGGCGACGGGGCTGGGCTCCTTGGTGGTGTAGTAGCGGTACGTCGGAGTGCCGATGAGGAAGAGGGCGAGGGAGACGGCGATGACGATGCAGGGGATGCCAAAGCCGAGGCCCCAGCCGACGTTGTCCTGGACGTAGCTGGAGACCATGGTGGTGACGGCGGTGCCGGCGCACATGCCGAAGTACCACCAGTTGAAGAATGAGCTCCGCGCGACGTTCTCCTTGGGGTCCTTCTCGTCGAACTGGTCCGCCGCGAAGGCCTGCGCGCACGGCTTGTGCGCGCCCTCGCCCAGCGCCACCAGGTACAGCGCCACGTAGAAGACGGCCACGTGCCCGCCGGACCGGAAGATGTGGAACGCCGACGATAGCGACAGCGTGCCCATGCTCTGAAGTGCACGGAAGAATTTCAGAGTTCAAGGTCAATACGACTACTTTCTCTCGATCGACTCTGGTGATTGGAATTGGGACTGACCAGGACGAAGATGATTGAGGCGAGGATGATGGCCCGGTAGCGCCCGAGCCAGGCGTCGGCGACGCATGCCACCGGCAGCGGCAGCATCTGCGAGACGCCCTTCCACGCGTCGATGGACGCCGCCGCGCTCGCCATGGGCTGCCCCAGCGGCCCCGTCAGGTACGTGATCAGGTTCGCCGCCACGCCCTTGTACGCGAACCTCTCCGCAATCTCCATTGCTGCGTGTAAAACAAACCAACGTATCAGTCGCGTGCAAGAATCGATTCCGCCGGTCACCATGATAGCACAAGAGATTGGCGCGCGTACCCATTACGAAGATCGATGATTTCCAGCCGCCGGTGGCGGCACGGGAGGCGGGCTGGCCGCGGTAGTTGACGGCGCCAGCGACGGTGTCCCCCATGGCAGTGTCCTCGAAGTGGGGGGAGTCAAGCAGGCTCCGGTGAGGCATGGTCTGTCTGTCAGCTTACGGCTATATGTAGGCGGAATCGATCGAGACGGCGACAGGCGTTGCGTGCAGACGAGAGGCGTGCGGCAGCTGATCGCGAACAGTGCCCAAATCGATGAACAGCATTTATGATCCGATTTGCTCAAAGGTACTAACTCCTTCCTCTCGAGATTTTTGAACCAAATTTGAACTATCGATTTTATGTCTTGCCTTCTTTGACGCGAGGCAGGCGCGCTCGTGGGCGCCCACCCTGCGCACGAGCGAGCGTGCGAACGCCACGGGCGCCGAAAGGCCCGAAACTCTGCCTGCACGCGCGAGTGCGCATGGGCACGCATAGCTGGTTCCTGTTTGATCACCAGATGGACGGCTGAGATTTACCCAGCTCGAAAAGGGAATCGGTACGTCGACAGTGCACCGCACGCACCTTCCGCTTCCTCGATTCCAAACCGATGGTAACTAGGCTAGGCGTGCAATTCTGACTTCCTGGGAGCTTTTGGAAAAGCAGCGGACAGGAGACTATTGGCGATCGGATCACGGTATGGGCTCTCCCGGGAATGTTATACTCCACCACGCCTCATTTTGTACCGGTATCAATCTCCGCGACTATTTTACAGGCTAGAGGAAAATGACAGCAGTATCTTGAGGTCCCTATTTTATACTCTACTTACTTATCTAGGCCACAAATATTTCATAAATTACGACATACACATTTGACATGGAGTTTAGTAGTTTGGACATGGTATCAGCTGACGACGATATGTATGTCCGGTCGTCTGTGTGGTGCATAAAAAATAAGGGTGTGTCTTTACCTCAGTCGACTTTGATTCCCTAGAGTCTTAGTCGATGGCCTTGGGTAATATCTCGGGCGAAGCAAAAAGTAGAACGGTCACTATATTGGACATTGTAAGCAACAGATGTACGAACATGACAACCTTTATATTCGACCTTGTGAGCAAAACAAAAAGACAGAAACAACTTGTATTGGTATGAGGAGAGGCTCTAAAAAAACACCATGTTGAATGGGTCGTGCAAGCGTGACAAAACTAAGTAAAAAGGGTTTTGTGTATAAGGAAAAGAAAAAACACATAAATAATTAGACAAAAAAATGAAAATACATGTAGAGGCCACGGTTGCACTTGCTAATTACACGTATCTTGAGACAAATGCTAAGTGCAGCTATTATGAAACCAGCTTATTGCATGCATGTTCATTGAAGAAAGTGCAACTTGTTTCGAAAACAAGTTGCTAATTGCATGTTTCTCAAGAAAAATGTATCTTAAATTTGAAACCATGCGGATACTTTCACATTTCATGAGAAAAGTGACTCGCTTCCAAAACCGTTTACAATTGCGCATATTTTGAAAAAATGCAAGTCATACCGAGAATTGTTTACACATTTTTAAATAAAAGTACGGCTCGTTTAGAAAACATTAGAGTGCAACCCATATTGAGAACTAGGCCATTTCAAAAATCGTTTGGAGTTGCAGATTTCATGAGGAAAAGTGAACTCATATCTCAAACCATTGCAACTTTCTTGAGAAGGGTGCTACTTATTTGAAAAACGGTTTGAGTTACATATTTCTTGATAAAAGCATAACTTGTATCAAGTTGCATGTTTCGTGAAAGAAAAAGTACAACTCATTTTAAAAATCAGTTGGAGTTGCACTTTTTTTTAGAGAAAAAATACAACTTAATGTATAGAGTACCGATTAGAGTTGCTCATTTCTTAAGAAAAAGGTCAAATCGTAAAGTAACAAGATGACGAAGTAGAAAAATATTGTATAACCTTTCTTGTGTTTTTTCGACAAAAGTGCAACTACGATTTGGCGAAAATTGCAACCTGTATAACTAACCAAAAATAGAAAGTACAATTAACATAAATAATCAAAAATGTATATACATATAAATCCATGGTTGCACTTTTTTATAAAGGTGTAGTCACTTCGCAAGTTTGAGCCTACACATTTTTTTCTCGTCTAGGTAGTTGCACGAATTTCGAAGTAAAATCCAACGGTTATCAGATCAACTGAGATATAAGAAAATCTTGGTCGCCTAATACTTAAGAAAATCCAACAAAAATGTAAATATTAGTGTGCACGTGTATCCTTTTAATTGCATTGTTCGTTGGGATTGTCATTGAATTATTTCACTAGAGGTTTTCGTTAAAATCAACAAATGGTTCGTCTAGGGATGTTTCCTTCCAAGTTTGGGTCTGTCTAGGAGCCCCGCTGCGCCAAATTGCAGAGTGAGCGCAGGCACCACTGAAAATAGAAATTTCTGTTTCTCCGCGTTGACAGAAAAGGAAAGAAGATAACAACTAACGTAACAGCCCACGTGGTACACTAATTGACAGCCCACGGTTCCTGCACATGGGCGAAGAAGGGTGATGTTAGTCAATTAATTCATTGTTCTGAGAAAGTTCAAAATGCTACTACCTCCATCTAAAAATTAGATGTCTCACTTTTATCTAGATACAGATATATTTAGATGCATTTTTGTTAGAGATACATCCGCATGTAGATAAAGTTGAGACGCCTATTTGTAGACGGAACGAGCACAACTTTTGAAATGCGCTTGGAATTATAATCCATTTACATTTTCGAAATCATTGCGGCAAGATCTTCGAAAAGTCATATCGCGCGCTGGATCTTTTTACCATGCCCGTTGGAGCACCGATTTCCACCTCCCACGCCCCCAAAAAAGTCATTTTTAGCGTGCCTAGGCTTTTTTGTGCGCATGCTAGATATGCTCTTATATTTTCATTAGTACTCCATCTTCTTCCCCACCGTCTCCCTACACGCGCATGCGACCACCGCCCTTCGATGACCTCTGTCGGCTGTAGCAGTCGCACCGCCGTCGCGCCAAGGCGAGATTCGCCCGCTGTGTCGAGCTCTTCCTCCCCGTTTCCCCACCTCATCCCCGTGCAATGGCGCGTCCTCGTCCGCCCCATGCCGAGCTCTACTCCACCTCCTGCGCGTGGCCGCCGCCTCTCTCGTCCCACCTCCTGGTGCAAGCTAGGCGTCGCCCCTTGAGGTGCTGCAAACAAGAGCGCCATATGTTGTGTGGCAAGCATAGTGTCTTCCGGTGGAAGTCGGAGTTGATGCCATGGACGGTCGGAGTTGCTGCCATAGGTGAGCACATGTGCTACCAAAGAAGTACACTTGTGCTACAATCGAAGGCGGCAACACTACCATAGGCGGGCGGAGATGCTACAAAAGGAGGGTGGCGATGCGCATAAGCAAGAGAAGTTGCTATAAAATGACATCATCGATGCTACCATCGTTGCCAGCGTTTTCTGCTTGCCAGAGTTGGGGTAATGTAAGGCGGTGATTTCACCCGAGTTAGGGTCAATTAAATTGGTTTTGCTGGCCATCTTCACGGTCCGCACCAATTTAATTGGACTGAAAGGAGTAGTACTTTTTTTTTCAAAAGGCTAGTTGGAGACCATCCTTTTTTTAGTTAAGTTCTATCCATGGTAACCACGTGGGATATCTTGTAAGCAAAACCCCAAAACTTTATACGAAAAAGTCATTCTGATGGTGATCTTCCTGAGCTTCGAATGGATTACTCCGGAGGCTGAAAGTAGAAAGAATCTAGCTTTCCTTAGCACCAATAGTTGCTCAATGGGCTAGCTCAATACAAGCCGGTCGAGGTCACTCAGCCTCCCAGCGTCCCACGTCTAAACTCCTACCCCTCATTAGTATTTCTCTCTTTTTGAGATTCATTGGCGTTCTAAAAGGCTAAAAGATCAGTTCGGAGAAAAAAGGAGCAAAAGACATCGTTCATGCGTGTGGCATGTCACCGATTGTCTACTGTGCTTATCACGTGCTTAGAACTAGAGAAGGATTATTTATATCCACCCATTCTCAAATACCAGCACTGCACACTTTTGATCAGTAGTAGTAGTCTTTTGCTGATACTTAAACACTTGTCGAGCAATCCTGCATGTTTCCCTCATCTATTATCTTATTAACTATTTTACTGTTTATTGTACATGTCTTGCAGATCAGAAGGAGTCTTCATGAAGATACGAAGGCAAATGTATGACATTGCTAAGTTTTCCTTTTACCGATTTTAAGGTGGTTGTTGGGATACCGAGTTATAGGCTAGATAGTTGCATTATCAAGTGAGGCTTTCGGTTGGATAACCTGATCACATCAGCTTAAGAAGCTCATTCTTTTGCATATTTTGCACCCCTATATTCTTGATGTTTCTCTCTCGGCTTGTTGCTAACTTTTCAATAAGCCCAAGTTCATCAAAAATGAAATCCGTATGTATCTTATATTGTGTTTTCGAGTTTGGATGTCTTTACCGTCTCTTGAGGTTGGGAGAGCTCCTCTCTAAAATCATGTAAAAACATTCGGTGGGGAGTCCTAATATTTTCAACAAAATTGGTTTCGTCTTAATCGAAGTTTGAGAACTCTCTCAAAGTTTAGTTCTTTCGAGAAAACGCCGTTTGAGAAAGTCTGGCGTTTTCGTCACATGTTTCGGCGGCGTCGGCCTCACAGCCGGAAAATCTCAGCTGGCCGAACCTGTACTGGTTTCGCCGAAAGGCTTTACTATGTCCGGTTCCAGCGAAACCGGAATGTTTCCGGCAGGCTGGTTTGAAACTGGTGTAGATTCCGGCTGGCCGATCGGGTTTCGGCCTAGGTCACGAAACCGATTGGCTTTCTAGCTAGCCGGTTTGTGTTTTAATCCAATCCGGCGAGAGAACCGGGGTCACCGGTTTTACCGCCGGTTTGGGTCGTAGGAATTCCCCAAACGACTAGTTTTCTCTCTTGGACTATAAATATTATTTCTTCCTCCTTGAGGAGGCAAGGTTAACCATTATACACTACTAGGAAAAGGCCTATTGCTGGCACACCTAGTTTGCTTAGCACCGGCGCACCAGCTCCCGCCAGCTGTAACAGGTTGGTGATAACGTCTTATTGCGGGCGGGTGCGCCCCCGGTAACACAATTTATTGCTGACGCGCCAGTTGGTGCGCCGGCAGTAACACGATTTATTGCCGATGCACCATCCTGGTGCGCCGGCGGCAATGTTTTTGGAAATTCAAAAATAAACTGATCTAGATCAAGATCTAGATCGGGCTTGTTTACGAAAACTGTGGCCACGGGCCACCATTTTTTCGATGCCGCGCCAGTGTTGGAGGTGCAGGAGGAGGAGGCCGAAGGTATGTTGTAGGTGGAGAAGGAGGCCGTCGGGGGATGAGGCCGAAGGTGGAGGAGGAGGAGGACATCAATGGAGGAGGACACCGGTGAAGGAGGCCGGAGGTGGAGGAGTAGGAGGCCACCGAAGGAGGAGCACGCTGGAGGAGTAGGACACAAGAGGAGGAAGAGGCCACCGAAGGAGGAGGATGTCAGAGGAGGAGGACGCTGGAGGAGGAGGAGGAGGAGGAGGAGTAGGGAAAAGAGGAGAAGTGAGGAGGGAAACATGCCATTTTCCATATATACGGGACGTTACTGCCGGTGCACCACCATGCCCGTGCGCGGGCGGTATTATTTTTCTTTTTTGAGATTTTTTCACCAAAATCTTAAACCTCAAAATACTCATGTTTCTGTTTTAAATTTGACGAATCCAATTTTGGTCTAAACGATGGTAGGTATTGAATTTGGATAGGAAATTTTGCGTAGATACATTTTGATGTAAAAAAGATTTTCATCGGAAGTATGCAATTAAAAAAATCCCATTTTACCGATGACAAGGTATCAACTTGTCAATGCCTATGGATTGTAGGCTAGGGTTTAGTTAGAAGTAGAGGGCAAGTAGATCTCGAAGGTTTCAGCCGGAAAGTACTCGACGATTATGAAAACTAGGGTTTGTAACAATGATTCGATGATCTCTTCGTCCCTCGACTCCCCCTTTATATAGGAGGCAGAGCCGAGGGTTTCGTTTTGTACAAGTTACAGAGTCCGGGACGGTTTCTAACTCATCCCGCCAGATTACAAATAACACTTCCTACTACAACTCTAATTTCCTTAATATATCTTGGGCTCCCGAATCTTCTTATTCTTCGGGTAGTGGGCCTTCAATAAACCCCGGGTACTATCTTTGGCAGGCCCATTTGGGATGCCTATGTCAGTAGCCCCCGAGATTTTGCTTGAATCGTAGAGTCAGGGAAAATCTCCACTGTTTATTTTTATTCAACAGCTTCAACTTTTTTATACTTCTTCATAAAATTCTATATTGTACAGGGATAATGGTAGTTGGGGCTAGTTCATCTGACGGATCAGGTACTAGTTAACTGCTCTAGTGGCAATCCGCAAAAACCTACTTCAAGATCACGTCCCTGGACATGATCTCGGGATACTGGTGTAAACTTCGACAGGTGCCGCTTAAGGTCTTACCATTCTGTCGAGTCCCAGTCAAATTTATCGAGTACCTAACGTGTCCGTTAGGATTTTTCTTCGTATCTGTTGATACGGATAAAAGTAGCAGAGCGCAGTCTTCGGCGATGCCACGCCCAGCAGAACGGATCTGGGGTCTTACCTTCGCAAATTTGCGGCATTCAGAAATTGATCGCAACTTTGGCGTTCTGAGAATATATTGTCGAGTGCTTTTCCGGCTGTTGGAATGGCACATTTTATCGAGTCAAAGATGACTTATATTGCTCTCCCGATGGGAGTATATGTAGAGTTAATTATAACTCGAAATATACCCTTTTGCTTTTCTATCTTTCTTTTTTAATTTCATCGGGCACGCGAACAGCGTTCCCGATGGGAGTAGCCCCCGAGGCTACAGCCAAGGACTTGTGCTTGGTTGTAGGCTCAACATTTTAGTCCACCTTGTCGCTATATTGTCATTATTTCTCGATATGATCTTCTTTTCGTCTCTTGGGTGCGCGAACAGCGCTCCCGATGGGAGTAGCCCCCGAGGCTACAGCCAAGGACTTGTGCTTGGTTGTAGGCTCCCACAATTTCTATATTGCCATATTCGAAATTTTACTTTTGTCGAAGTAGCCCCCGAGCATTTGGGCAAAAACTTGTATTTGATCAAAGGCTCCCGAAGTATTCAATGACTTCTCCTGTCGCCAATCTTCTTTTTATTTTTCTTGTTGGCATGCTTCCCTTAGTCAAATTTACTTCATCTCTATTAATAGTCATGATTTTTCTGCCTTGTGGGTCCATTGTTTCCACCACGTTGACACGTCGTGCAAGTGGGGGACACACGTCCTCCGCTTTTCCTGGCGCACGTACTGTAACGCCTGTTCTATTCCATCTCAGTAAAAATACCTTTTTACCCTTTATCTAGAAGATCTTTTTTCACCACACGATTTCTTCATCCAACGGTGCATTGCTTCATCCGATTCTTATATAAACCTTTCTTCAACCTCCGTTCACTCCTTCGCTTGCGCCGCACATCTGTTCCCCTTTGCAAAAACTTCTACTGCGCCCAACTCTCATTGATCTCACCCACGCACGAGCTTTGCTTTTCCAGTGCCGTTGATGCCACCGCGCACGCGACTCACTCGCCACAGCACTCCAGAGTCCAAGATGGCCGCTGAAGATCTTGAGTGGGAGAGATCTAAAATCTCCAACCAGGACGTCAACATGCTGAAGAGGCTAGACCTGATGAAGAAAGAAGACGCCATCCGCTTTCCCAGCGAAGAAAGCTACCCAAACCCTCCAATGGAGTACCGGGTTAGTTTCGTTGATCACCTCATCCGCGGCCTTTCTGCCCCAATTCACGATTTCCTCCGCGGCCTTCTTTTTGTTTATGGGATTCAGCTGCACCAGTTGACCCCCAATTCCATCCTCCACATTTCCATTTTTATCACGCTGTGCGAATGCTTCCTTGGAATCCCTCCTAACTGGGCTCTGTGGAAACGCATTTTCTGCCTCTGCCGCAATGGCTCCCACAACGCCACCTATAACATAGGCGGCGTTGTTATCTGTGTCCGAACTGACGTTGATTACTTCGACGTCAAATTTCCTGATTCTGTCCAAGGATGGCGCAAAAGGTGGCTCTACATTCACGAAGAAAGTGCCAATTCTGTGGAACACAACATAGTCCCTTTCGACGGAAGTGCCAAAATTCAGCGCCGCCGCTCCTGGGATGCTGAAGCTTCCGAAGAAGAGAAAAAGGCGACAGAAGCACTTATGTCTCGTATTCATCAGCTTCAAAATACTCGAGGCAAAGAACTGTCTGGTGTTCAAATCACTGCCTACTTCCTTAGGATTAGAGTGCAGCCTCTTCAGGCTCGCAAAAATCCCCTTTGGGCGTATTCTGGTGAAAACGACGCCAATAGACTCTCCAGTGATCTTTCTGCAAAGGACTTGGAGAAGCTGATTCGAAGAATTTCCCGTTTGAACAAGAAGGATCCTATTCCCTCCTCTTGTCGCGTGGATCCATACAGCTCCGCCAATCCTCTCCCCGAGGTATTTTGTCTTCTCGAGTTTCTGTCTTGTTCCGAACTTTCCCTGCATCTCATTGTATTGATATCTCTCTAATATTTCTTTTGTCGCTATTTTCTTGCAGAACCATCCTACTATGGCTTCCCTTCCTCCTCTTCCTGAGGATGGAGAAGTCGAAGAACAAGCTATCGTTGCCGAAGACAACCAAGGTTCTTCTATTCCTGAAAGTGAAGTCGCAGGTTCTCACAAATCTGCGGCTTCCCATGAAAAAGAAGTTGAATCTGAAGCCAGCGAGTCGACGCAATCCCTTCCTCCTGCTGTTTCCCCAAGGAACAAAAGGAAAAGGAATGATGCCGAGGATTCTGGCACTTCTAAGGCTGAAAAAGTTGTTCCTTCTCATCCGAAGGCAGCTTATGATCCTTATATTGAATCCCTCGTCAGCTCGTAAGTCATCTTTATTTCTCCCTATTTCTGTACTCGAAATGTTTATCTTGTCTTGCTTTTTATGCTGCCGATTTTTGATCAACAGTGATGACGAGGAAGAAGTACCAACTGTTGACGTGGCTCCTCGGACAAGCACGTCACATACTGTACTTGCCTCAGACACGCTCGTTGAAGGAGAAGAAACCTCGCCTCCTCAACAAAACGTCGTCACCACAACTCCGCCAGCAAGCCCCCTTGCTCCTTCACCAAAAAGGATAAGGATTGAAACAATTCTTGAACCTGCCCCTCAATTGGGCAGCTCTTCGACCCTGCTCTTGGATGATGTAAGTTTGTCGATATCTATATTTCCTCTATTTTGCTTTTTCACGCCGTCACTCTTTTTTCATGCCGACGTTTCTCTTGCTGTGTTCTTCTTTGACAGCCCATGATCAAAGATCTTATCCGCATCGGATCCCAATTCATTGGGTACCGTGAGTATGCTAGCAGAACTGAAGGTAACAACTTTTATACTTGCCGTTTTTTCTGGCTTTTTGCTCCTGTTGTTTGTCGCGATTTTTGATCTTTCTTCCCCCCCCCCTTTTTTTTATATCTCGACAGAGAAACTTGCAGAGGCCAACAAACGTGCCGACGCACTTGCTCAAAAACTGGAGCAAAGTGAGGCGGCTCGCAAGAAAGCCGAACTTGTTGCTAGCGAAGCTAAAGCCGAGGCTGATGATGCCAAAGCAAAAGCTGCTAGTGTCGAGGAACTGCAGAAAAAACTTGAGGATGCTGAATCTGCTTTAACCGAGCATATAGCTGCACAAGCTGCTCGTGAACAAGGGATCCTCAAGCGCCTAAAATCACAAAGTCGACGCACGCACAGTAATACCATTGATCCCTTCTATTTTTATGAGAACCGCTGTTTCTTGTTGTTGACCAATGTTTTGTTTCCTGTGGCAGACCAAACAAACCAAGATTTTGATCTGGAGAATCCCGGTAATGACCCTCTCCTTGATGCACTTTCTTATCTGGAGCTTCATGGGTCCGAAATTCGTGAAGGCGTGGCAAATGCTAATGCAGGATTGTCGGCGCTGTTCCCCTACTTCTTCCCAAAGAAAGAGGAGCCCCCGACTTTCCTTACCCTTGCCAAGAGCTTCAATTCATCAGAAGACCTTGGACTGAAGATGCGTCAAGAAAACATGAAGATTGCTGTCGAAAGCACTGTTGCCCTGGTTGCTGACAGCCAACAGACTGTTGATTGGACGAAAGTTGGCGACACCGATCAAATAGAGCAATCGAGATGGAGGTCACTGATCAAGGCAGCCAAGCCCAACACGAAGAAAATCTTGGCATATCTCGGGATCAAACCAGCTTCGACTCCTAGCTCATCAAGGCCGGAGGTCTAGTTGCATGCCTCTTTGTTTTTCTTTCTCTGTTTCTTTTGCTCTTGTCGCCAAAGTAGTTATTTGGCGACACGTACTTCGTTAGCTCCACTGTAAGGCCTTTGTAATTATTCCGAAGGATTAATGAAAACTCTATCTTTTGCTTGTTGATTGATGTTGTCTTTTAAATTTCAGTTGGTATTTGATAACTACACTCCATCTTCCACTCCTTCCAATGTTTCGCCTTCTTCTTCTCGCTCAAAGAGAACTCTTGCTGATGCTACACATGTCGAAGATTCCTTGCCGCGAGAATTGGATGAACTTCGGCAGCAACTTCAGTATGCAAAGAAGCAAACACTTGTGATGATGGAAAAATCTCGTAAGTCATCTGAAGCCGAAAAAATTGCACTTCAGCAAGCTCGCGAGGCCGTGGCTGCTAAGGAAATCGCTGCTTCCGAGGCTGAAAAGGCGACTACTCAAGAAAATTTCATGCTCGAGTTGATGAATGATGCCAGTGCGGATATGTCGGGTATGCTTGTTTCATCCTCAATATCTTCCGTCTTCATGCTACGTCTCTTAAAATTTTTCTGCTCCGTTGTTTTAATAGGTTCCTTTACTGATGCTGTTGCCGAAGAAGAGAGGGTAAATACTAGGACGAACCTCCTTGTTAACCTTTCCCTTGATCATGGTTCTCTGTTTTGGGCTACCCCAGAGAGGACCCGCCAGATTGTCAGATTTCAGGATCGCGCCTCTCAAACTCGCGACTTCCTTGACTTCTGTACCAAGACCCTGTCTATGGTTTATAACTCCATGTTTCCTCGGAACGTTCAACCAAAAACTCTTCCCGAGTTAATGGAGAAATTCAAGGATGCCCACAGGATCCATGATTTTGTCAAAGCTCAGCTGGTAGCTGGCGCCAGATTTGCTCTTATCATGCTTCAGATCTGCCACTCAAATCTTGACCTGACCCAAGTTGTTGCGAAAGTTCATCAGAAAGTAAAGCGCCGAAGAGTTGGTGTCGACCGAATTAACACGAAGGTTTCGCCTGTAGCCGAAGAAATGATTGAAGACCTTCTTCGGATGGATGCCGACTTTTTTGCCAATGGTCATTATGCTGATTTTCTTGGCGCTGCTCCTGAAGAAAACAGAATTACCCTTGATGACATATTGAACCATGACTAATTAATTTCCTTTGGTAGATAACTCTTCTTTGTAACCCATGATTGTGATTATATTGTGAATCAATCATCATATTTCTATATTTATCTAGCCCCCGAGTCTTTCGGTGGCTATTTACTGTATTTGTATATTGCGAGGTTTTGAACCAAGGCATTTATTTAATATGTAGTTTTGGCGAATATCAGCCCCCGAGCTTCTTTGTTGAGTACTATTTTGTATTTTTATTGACTCACGAGGTATTTTAATACCAAAGCAAGGCTTTTATTTTTTCGAGGAACTATATTGAAATTCGTCGGGTCAGAGACTTTGAGCATGTCGATAAAGAAAAAGTTATATTGACACTATCTTTATTATATTGCAGCACCGCGAGCCCGCCTCATTAAAAACCTTTCCCAGCCCCACTCGGTGCCCCGAAAAAGGAAAAGAGTGCGTCTGAAAACTCGCGGGCGTTTCAGTACATTGAAGTTTTACAAGGACTATATTTCAACTCTAGGCATAGAACCGCCTGAGTTGCGTCACGTTCCAGGGGTTTTGCTCCTCCACACCTGTCTTCTTGTCCTTTATCCTGTATGCCCCTCCTCCGATTACTTCCGTGACAATGTAGGGGCCTAGCCATGGTGACTCGAGTTTTTCATGACTTTTTTGCGTGAGCCGAAGAACTAGGTCTCCCACCTGAAAGGATCTTGGCCGCAAACGTCGACTGTGATAATTCTTCAAGTCCTGTTGGTATTTGGTTACCCGAGACAGTACTTCATCTCTAGCTTCATCAAGTGCATCGATGTCATCTTCTAGCGCTTTTCTCGACACCTCTTCGTCATATTCGACGACTCGTGGAGAGAGTTGTGCTCTATCTCGATTGGTAATACTGCTTCTGCTCCATGAACCAAGAAGAACGGAGTTTCCTGTGTTGCTGTGTTTGGTGTTGTTCGTATGCTCCATAATACACTGGGCAGCTCCTCTGGCCAGGTGTGTCGAGCTTTCTCCAGTGGCGCTAATAAGCGTTTCTTAATGCCGTTGCAGATGATTCCATTAGCTTTCTCGACTTGGCCGTTGGTCTGCGGGTGCGCAACTGACGCAAATTGTAACTTGATACCCACTTCTTAGCAATAATCTTTGAATTCGTGGGATGTGAACTTGCTGCCATTGTCTGTGACGATGCTATGGGGCACTCCAAATCTGAAGACGAGGCCTTTTATGAATTTTACTGCAGATGCTCCGTCTGGTGAATTTATTGCGTTGCTTGCGGTTGACGATGTCGAAGATCTTGAACGTGCCATCGAGATCAGATCCTTACGCCTCTAGTTCCCACAGACGGCGCCAATTGACAAGGTATCAACTTGTCAATGCCTATGGATTGTAGGCTAGGGTTTAGTTAGAAGTAGAGGGCAAGTAGATCTCGAAGGTTTCAGCCGGAAAGTACTCGACGATTATGAAAACTAGGGTTTGTAACAATGATTCGATGATCTCTTCGTCCCTCGACTCCCCCTTTATATAGGAGGCGGAGCCGAGGGTTTCGTTTTGTACAAGTTACAGAGTCCGGGACGGTTTCTAACTCATCCCGCCAGATTACAAATAACACTTCCTACTACAACTCTAATTTCCTTAATATATCTTGGGCTCCCGAATCTTCTTATTCTTCGGGTAGTGGGCCTTCAATAAACCCCGGGTACTATCTTTGGCAGGCCCATTTGGGATGCCTATGTCAACCGAAACATGACGCCATTTTGCATAATATATCAAAATTCATGTTTTTTCAATTTTCACTAAAACTAGGTGACATTACACATGTGCAACTCAAAGGATTTTATTTTTTGAAACTTCTACCATTTTCTTTTATTTTTTCGAAAACAATCCGCGGGGTGGGGGTGGAGGGAAAATTAGAGCCGCACTTATTGCCGACACCACCATGTCTAATGTTTTGGTCCGACGGTGGTATTTCGGCATAACCGGCGCCCCTATATAGTGGTGCGCCAGCGGTAGCACCGGTGTACCAAAACTTTAGTGCGCCGGCGGTAACCCATGTAGCTATAGGCCTTTTCCTAGTAGTGCTATTTGCTCTCTCTCTCATACTCCATTGTTGAAGCTCAAAAGCTTGCTTCCTCTCCATTCCCTCCCGTGATTCTTGCATCTTCCTGAGGATTTGAAAGAGGAGATCTAGATCTACAATCTACACCGATCAATTCCTCCTCTAAGTGAGGTGACCTCTTGGGATCTAGATCTTGGAGTCATTTGTTAATTTTCCTCTTCTTCCTCTCTACTTTCTCCATAGCATTTGTTGTTTTGGTGCGATTTGAGTGAGAATGATTTGAGCACCCTTGGTGTTTTTTTGCTTTTGCATCCTTGCATAAGTGTTGAGATCTCCATTACAATTAGTTCGAGTGAGAGACCATGAGCTTGTTACTCTTGCAAGAGTTACCTCCTAGTTGGCTTGGCGGTTGGGGCTTCTATGACCTCTTCATGGAAGTTTGTAAAGAGACCCGAGCTTCTCCTTCGTGGAGGGTGTGAAGTGGTTGTGGAGCTTACCATCTCCGGAGTGGAAGAAACCTAGCCATAAGAGAGTGGCCTTTGTCCTTCGATGTGGAAATCTTCTCTTTAATTATTCCCTTTCATGAATATACACTTTAAGGGCGAAATCTAGGATAATTAATGAAGAATCATGAGTTGCCAATACTTTCAAATCGAAGGCCTCATGAAGGAAGCCAACAGAAGGCTTAACGAGCTACCATACAGGCAGAGACCGCCTGTATCCCCACCGTATCAAGTGCCACCACCTCGACCAAGTAAACCCTAGCAACTTTCGTGAAGGGGCCCCTATATAAATCAACCTCAATGTCGGGGGGAAGACCCCGGGTAGGGCAATGGACGCGGAGCAGCCGGCTGGCCACTGGCCGGCTCGCAGCAAAGGCCGGCTGAGGAGCAGCCGGCTGGCGCTGTGGCCAGCTGGTCCGGAAGCCGGCTGGCTCTAGGTCCTAGTCGGTCTGGCTACGGCCGTCAATGCTGTGGCTGGGCCGGCTTCTACAAGCCATATTCGACTGGGGGTTTGTACCTCAGACCGACTCGAGGCTGGCGAGTCTTGTACTAGAAGGAACCGGGTTGGTGATCCGGGTTCCCAAAGTCCACGCTGACTTCATCTTCCGTAAAGCGCGGGGCACTGTGGAGCAATAGTGCCACGCGCCGGACAGGCCATCATGGTCCACGTCGATCCGTACTGGCTACAGTGGCTGATGGCGACAGGGACACCTCCTCTCCATACCGCTGACCTCGGCAGCCGGATGGGACAGGCCATGAGGCCTCAACGGCTCCTGACGTCACTGCCTCGGGAAGGAGCGGAAGCCGGAGCCGGCCAAGCCGGCCAGTAGACTATAGGGTCTTATATGTAAAGTGCCGGTGCCTATATAAGCCGCACTACCCCCTCTCGTGCAGGGGATCGATCATTCTCACTTCACTTCCACCCCTAGCGCTGCCCTGTGAGAGAGACTCTTGTCTTCCTTAGCCTCCCAGGAGCAGCCGGACACAGCTCAAGGAGCAACCTTGTATTGTGTGATCATCATATACACTCTAGCAGGAGTAGAGGTGTTACCTCCATTGGAGGGCCTTGAACCTGGGTACGTCGCCGTGTCGCTCGTCCCCATACCCGCATCCGGATACCGCCTTGAGATCTCCTAGGAACCACCTTCGTTAGCCACCCTATGGCATATGCCGTGACGATACCACGACATTTGGCGCCCACCGTGGGGCCTTCAGCATCCTCGGCCGGTGTCTTCATCCGGACGGGCCTCACCATCACCACCGGCGAGCGAGTCGCTTCAGGCTTGATCTGGAGATTCGGCTCCCGCGACATCGGCAGCGCCAACGCTGGCTGCTTCGCCGACCGGCCCTTCCCAGCCGGCGGCAGCGTCATCTCCTTCGGCGGCCACGACGTCTACGTCGCCACCGTTGCACCGCCGCGCTACCCGCGGCAGGTGCTGCGCTGCGCAAGCCCTCCTCCGTGAGCCTCCAGCAACGCTCCCGCCAGCCCCGCCGTCGTGCAAGTCATGATGGCTGGCGAGGAACTCCCCACCAAGAACCCGCGCACCCGCGGCCCCAACCTGGAGCGCAACGTCGACCCCAACGCCTCCGGCTCGGGCCCAAAGGCGCCCCCACCTCCATCCCGGCTGGACGAAGTCCGGACGAAGTTGAGCTCCCCGCTCACCGCAGGCGGCGACGCCGCCACCGTCGAGGCGGACCTGGAAGCACATCGCCAGCTCCTCCTCCAGCAGGCCGAAGAGCTGGCTGCAGCCAAGCGCCAGCTGGCCATCACCCAGCGTGAGTTCGAGCACGCCCATGGCTTCACGCCAGGCGGCAACAACCCCAGCCGAGCCGGCATGATCCGCAAGCGCGGAGGCGGCTTAGGCGCTGAGATCGAGCGCGACGGCGCGGAAGCGCCGGCTCCGTCCGCGAAGCTGCCCGTCTACAACACCCCCGACAAGAACATCCTCGCAGCCGAAGCGGCTTCGAAGGAGCTAGCCCTCCTCGAAGGAGAAGAGCTGCGCCGCCAGACGCAGCGCGTAGCTGACCTGTGCCGGGCTGCAGCTGAGCAGACTAAGGACCCCAGGTATGGTGCTTCGAAAGCTCCTCCCGTCTGCGCTGCTGCAGGCACCAGCAAGGACCCCCACAGAGACACGGCCGAGTCCGCCTCGCCCGCACCAAGCCGGCACAGAGACTCCCGCGACACCCACGCAGGTTCAAGCCGGACAAGCCGGCTGGACGGCGGCCACAGCGGCCGCAGCCGCCCACCACCAAATCGGAACGAGGAGCATGACTCCGAGCTGGCGGCGCCAAGGCGCCAACACAGGCCGGCTCCAGAGTGAACCGGCACCCGGCAGCCGGCACGCTCCCGGCTGGGCCCCCGCATCGAGCCCGTCGACGCCAGAGACCGCCTCGATCGGCTGGTCGAGTCCCGCATCGCGGAAGAGGAGGCGCCGGCTTGCCCCAAGTGCTTCGGGCCCCGCATCGCCAACGAGCCCATGCTCGACGGCTTCCAGCTCCCCCGCGACACACCCAAGTACGACGGCACCGCCAAGCCGGAGGACTGGCTGCAGGACTACTCCACCGCAGTCGGCATCTCCAGAGGCAACAAGCGCTGGGCGGTGCGCTACTCCCCCCTGATGCTGGTCGGCTCCGCCCGCACCTGGCTCAACAACTTGCCAGCCGGCAGCATCAACGGCTGGCTTGATTTCGAAGAGGCCTTCATCAGCAACTTCACCGGCACCTATCGCCGGCCGGGTCGCCCCCAGCAGCTCGAGATGTGCAAGCAGGGCCCGGACGAGACGGATCGCGCGTACCTGACGCGCTGGTGCGAGATGCGCAACTCCTGCGAGGGCGTGCACGAGATCCAGGCCATCAGCTTCTTCATGGGCGGCTGCCGGCCCAACACCATGCTGTGGCACAAGCTGCGCCGCAGCGAACCCAAGTCCATGGCCGCCCTCATGGCCATCGCCGACAAGTACACGCTGGCTGAAGAAGCCGGCAAGGCGACGGCTGACCCAGCGCCGGCTCCCTCCAGGCGGGACCACCACAAGTCGGCTGAGCACAAGCCGGCAGCCGGCGCCTCTCATGGCAGCCGGCGGGACAACTACCGCGGCAAGCGTCACAGCGACCAGCCGGACCGCCGGTACGGCTCCGCCCACGTAGCCGCCGTGGCAGACAACGCGGCAGGCGGCAGCCGCCGCCAGAAGCAAGATCGGCAGTGGAAGCCGAAGTACACCTTCGAGCAGATGCTCGACTCGCCGTGCAAGTACCACAGCGGCAAGAACCCCTCCAACCACACCACCCGCGACTGCCACTTCATGAAGCGGCTGACAAGCGGTGAACCTCTCCCGCCTCCACCCCCGCCTCCTCCAGCCGGCGGGCCGGGTGGCGCAGCCGGCGCGGAGAACGCCAACCTCGAGCACCACGAGGCTAACCAAGTGCACCATGGCCGATATCTGGCCGAAGATGCTACTTACATCATCTTCACCTCCGAGCCCGAGGACAAGACGAGCCAGCAGAGCCGTTCCCTCGAGGTCAACGCGGTCATACCGCCGGTCCCCCAGTACCTAAACTGGTCAGAGCAGGCCATCACTTTTGATCGCCGCGACACACCGGCTGTCGTGCCGAAGCCGGGCAGCTACGCCATGGTCCTCGACCCCACCATTGGCACAACCCAGCGCAGCGTGCGTTTTTCGCGCGTCCTCATCGACGGCGGCAGCAGCATCAACATCCTCTACCGCGACACCGCCCGCAAGCTAGGCATCCAAGAAGCCGAGCTGCGTCCCACCCCCACCGTCTTCCATGGCATCGTGCCGGGCCACTGCTGCCAGCCGATTGGTCGGATCACGCTGGAGGTGATGTTCGGGAAGCCGGATCACTTCCGCACCGAGAAGATCGAGTTCGAGGTGGTGGACCTCGTGAGTCCCTACCACGCGCTCCTGGGCAGGCCGGCCCTGACCAAGTTCATGGCGGTGCCCCACTACGGGTACCTGAAGATGAAGCTGCCTGGCCCCAAGGGGGTCATCACCATAGCCGGCGACTATCGTCGCTCCATGGACTGCGCCACGCAGAGCTCCAAGATGACCCAGACGCTGGTCATCGCCACCGAGAAGCAGCTCATCCACGACGCCGTCGCCCTCGCCAAGGCCGCGCAGACGGACATGCCGGCTGCAGGCAACCCGGCTGGGACGACTCACTTCCAGCCAGCCGACAACACCAAGAAGATCCTGCTGGACCCGGCGCAGCCGGACAAGTACGTCACCATCGGTGCCGGCTTGAGCAGGAAATAGGAAAGCGAGCTCACCAGCTTCCTCCGTGAGAATCGGGACATCTTCGCATGGACTCCAAGAGACATGCCGGGTGTGCCGAGGGAGTTGGCTGAGCACCACCTCCACGTCCGGCCTGAAGCCAAGCCGGTGAAGCAGCCTCTCAGGCGCTTCGCCGAAGAGAGAAGGAAGGCCATCGGTGAAGAAATCGCCCGGCTACTGGCAGCCGGCTTCATCATGGAAGTGCTGCACCCGGACTGGTTGGCGAACCCGGTCCTGGTCCTGAAGAAGAACGGCTCCTGGCGCATGTGTATCGACTACACCAGCCTGAACAAGGCGTGCCCGAAGGACCCCTTCCCCCTGCCGCGCATAGATCAAGTCATAGACTCGACTGCCGGCTGTGAACTGTTGTCTTTTCTAGATGCCTATTCAGGCTACCACCAGATTCCTTTGAATCCGGATGATCAAATAAAGACTTCGTTCATTACCCCATATGGGGCTTATTGCTACACGACTATGCCGTTCGGCTTGAAAAATGCAGGCGCCACCTACCAAAGGTGCATGCAAAAATGCTTGCAGGGTCAAATCGGCAGAAACATTCACGCATATGTGGATGATGTCGTTGTAAAGACCAAGGAGACGACTACCCTCCTTGATGACCTGAGAGAAACCTTCACCAATCTGAGAAGATTCCGGATGAAGCTCAACCCGGCCAAGTGCACATTCGGCGTGCCGTCTGGCCAGCTCCTTGGCTACCTCGTCTCTCAGCGAGGAATCAAAGCCAACCCGGAGAAGATCAGTGCCTTGGAAAAGATGGAATTGCCGCAGTGCCTCAAGGACGTCCAGAAGTTCGCTGGCTGCCTGGCCTCCTTGAGCCGCTTCGTCAGCCGGCTGGGGGAGAAGGCACTGCCCCTGTACCAATTAATGAAGAAGGCGGACAAGTTCGTCTGGTCACCGCAGGCGGATGAAGCCTTCCGTGACTTGAAGCGCATGCTCTCAACCGCGCCAATCCTTGCAACGCCGGCTTCAATGGAGCCGATGCTGTTGTACATCGCAGCCACCAATCGAGTGGTTAGCGTTGTCCTGGTGGTGGAGCGCAAAGAAGCCGGTAGAGAGCAGCTGGTCCAGCGCCCAGTCTACTACCTCAGTGAAGTGCTCTCCCAGTCGAAGCAAAACTACCCCCACTACCAGAAGGTCACCTACGGCGTATACATGGCGGCCAAGAAGCTCAAGCACTACTTCCAAGAGCACCCCATCAAGGTGGTTGCCACAGCGCCCTTGGCGGAAATCATTGGCAGCAAAGACGCCAACGGCCGGGTTGCCAAGTGGGCTCTGGAGCTAGCCGCCCACACCATCCTCTACGAGCCGCGCACAGCCATCAAGTCGCAGATCCTCGCGGACTTCTTCGTCGACTGGGCCGAGATGCAGTACCTGCCGCCTGTGCCGGATTCCACACATTGGAAGATGCACTTTGACGGCTCGAAGATGCGCAACAGCTTGGGAGCTGGCATCGTCATCACCTCTCCCAAGGGAGACCGGCTGGACTACGTCCTGCAGATCCACTTCGCCGCATCAAACAATGTGGCGGAGTATGAAGCGCTCATTCATGGGCTGAAGCTGGCCAAGGAGATTGGCGTGCGTCGCATACTCTGCTTCGGCGACTCCGACTTGGTTATACAGCAAGCATCGGGCGACTGGGACGCGAAGGACGCCAACATGGCCTCGTACCGCTTCCACGTCCAGCAGCTATCCGGCTTCTTCGACGGCTGCGAATTCCACCATGTGCCACGAGCAAACAACGAGGCGGCTGACGCCTTATCCAAGATTGGCTCAACCCGGCAAGCCATTCCGCCGGGTGTCGCCTTGGCGGTTCTCAAGAAGCCGTCCATCATACCGTCACCGGACTCGGATTCAATATTCGTGCCGGCTGACCCGGGGGCTGCTCAGCCGAACCTGGGGGCTTCATCGCCCAAGTCGGGGGCTAACAAGCCGAACACGCCGGCTACCATGCCGAACCCGGGGACTTCTCAGTCCAACCCGGGGGCTTCATCGCCAAACTCGGGGGCTAGCAAGCCGAACCCGCCGGCTAGCAAGCCGAACCCGGCGACCATGCAGTCGAATCCGGAAGCTCCCACGCAGGGGGCCCTGTTGGTCAGCGTATTCGAGATAAGATGCGTACCTTCATGGGCACAGGAATTCCTCTCCTACCTCACCGACGGTGTGCTGCCTGATGATAGAGTCCAGGCCAGGCAGATTGAGAGAAGGGCCAAGGCCTATACAATCATCAACCACCAGCTGTACAAACGCAGCGTAAGTGGGGTGTTCCAGCGGTGCGTCGAGCCGGCTGAAGGGATTGAACTCCTACGGGAAATCCATCAAGGAGAGTGCGGACATCACGCCTCATCCAGAGCCGTAGTGGCCAAAGCTTTCCGGCACGGTTTCTACTGGCCGACTGCGCTCAGAGACGCAGAAGAGTTGGTGAAGAAGTGCAACGGCTGTCAGCGCTTCGCAAAGAAGAGACACCAGCTGGCTTCCGCCTTGAAAACCATCCCCATCACATGGCCGTTTGCCGTATGGGGCTTGGATATGGCGGGCCCGTTCAGAACAGCGTGAGGCGGCATGACACATCTCTTGGTGATGATTGACAAATTCACCAAGTGGATCGAAGCCAAGCCGATCAAGAAGCTGGACGGCTCCACAGCCGTCACATTCCTCAAGGAAATCATCGTGAGGTTCGGCTACCCCCACAGCATCATCACCGACAACGGCAGCAACTTCTCCCAAGGCATCTTCTCTCGCTATTGCGGGGAAATGGGGATCCGGATGGCCCTAGCCTCTGTGGCGAACCCGGAGTCCAACGGACAAGTGGAAAAGGCTAACGGCTTAGTCCTAGCCGGCATCCGGCCCCGGTTGGTGGAGCCGCTCGAGCGAGCAGCCGGCTGCTGGATTGAAGAGCTGCCCAATGTGCTGTGGAGCCTGCGCACAACGACAAACCGCTCAGTCGGCTTCACACCTTTCTTCCTCGTATACGGGGCCGAAGCCGTCCTGCCGACTGATATCGAGCACGACGCGCCAAGGATCAAGCTCTACACAGAAGCCGAAGCCAAAGAAGCTCGCGAAGATGGAGTCGACTTGGTCGAAGAAGCCCGGCTGCTGGCTGCGTCTAGATCTACTATCTACCAGCAGAGCCTCCGACGCTATCACAGCCGGAAGGTCCAGCCCTTAGCATTCCGAGAAGGAGACCTAGTGCTCCGGCTGATCCAGCGGACAGCCGGACAGCATAAACTGTCATCCCCATGGGAGGGTCCCTTCATCGTGAGCAAGGCAGTAGGCAATGACTCCTACTATCTCATAGATGCCCAAGAGGCTAGAGAAAACAAGTCGGACAAGGCTGACGAGGAGACTAAACGTCCCTGGAATGTCAACTTGCTCCGCCCATTTTACACGTGAGAGCAGGAATGTATGTATCCCTTGTATCCCTTTTGTAAGCTATGAAAAAGCATGCGCCAAGAGCGCCGTTTCCGACAAGTTTTTCGCGTACTCTACTTTGTTCCGCCAATTGGCTTAAACCCTCTCACACGGCCGGCTCAGTAACGTGATCCGGTTTCCGACAGCCGGCTTCCGATCCAGCTACAGACCGCAACCCGGCTGTCCGGCTGGCGGGAGTAAGGCCTAGGGAGCCGGCACGCGAAAGACGACTAAGGGAAAGAGTAAAAGCTAGTTGACTTGCAACTTTTCATAAAAGTGCCGGATTGCCGAACTCGGCTCGTTCGACTGAAATACTATCGGCCTCACCCAGCGGCCCGCTCTTGATCCGGCGACGGATCGCAAGTCGGACGTACGACCGACAAGAGCAAAGCCAAAGAGTGGGGCGGATGGGAAAAAGCGAACAAGTCGAAAGAAAGCAAGTCGGCACACAAATGATTAACAAACACATTAAAGTGTGACATAATAAAGGGACGATAATATTCATACATATGCACCCGGCATCCCGGGGATTTAACAAATTGTCTTGGCAAAAGCAACAACTAAGAGACAGGTAAATTAAGCACCGGCTGGAGGAGGACCAGCCGGAGGAGCATCAGCGGAGCCGGCTGCCGGGTCGTCCCCAGGCGCATCTTCCGCCTCCTCATCTTCCATCTCCTCATCCTCGCCATCAGACGGCGGGTTCGGGTCCGCGACGAAGAGGCCCTTGTCGACGAAGTCGGCGATGGCGCTGGCTCGGGCAAGCCGGGCGGTCTTGTATTCGGCCGGGAGCTTTTCCTCCACGCCGGCTCGCCGGTACTCGAGCTGCCCAAGGTCCACCTCGTTGTACCAGGAGAGGACAAAGGACAACGCCATGTCGGCTCCAGCACGTGTGGCAGACTCCTTCCAGTCGAGGAAGCAATCCGGCGCCCGCTCCATCCAGGAGATGAGGTTGGAGATATCTTGCGGCACCGCCTCCGCGGGCCACAGCATTGGGACCAGCTCCTCAGCCACCTTCCGGAGCTCCCAGCCAAGCTTGGTGATGGGCTCGACGCGGGCGGCCATGGATGCCATGTAATCCTCCATGGTGAAGTACTCCGAGCTGCCCTCGCCAGTCGCCCGCCTCCTAGTCTCGCGTGCAACGCCAACGGCTGCTAATGCCGCATCCTGCGTTTCCGGGAAGGCCGCTGCAAGAAGAAGCACGTCAGAAATCGTCAAAACCGAAATAAGCTGAAAAATGCAAATTTTCGAAGTCCTAAAGTAGGCCAGGCGGCAGCCGGCAAGAGCCGACTGCCCCCAGTCCGAAGATGGAAATTCCGAAGGATAAAAGGAAAAGCCTGGCGGCAGCCGGCAAGAACCGACTGCACCCAGCCCGAAGATGGAGATAGCGAAAAAATCAGAGTTTCTGCCGCCGGCTGCCAACCTAAGCCGGCAGCCGACAGCCGAAAGCCGGCGAAGGGAAAGGAACAAAGAAGAAATGCACTCACCCGACAAGCCGCGGTCGAGCGCGCCAATCTCGTCCACCCAGCGCTTGGCGGTGGCCGACAGCTCCGTGGTCTTGGTGGTGACCTCCTCCTGAAGCGGAAGCCGCTGCTTCTCCACCTCGGTCAGCCGCCTGCTCAGGTCCTCCACCTTCTCCTTCTCAGCCGTCCTGAGGAGGGCAAGCTCCTTGAGGTGGTTCTCCTCAAGCCGGCGCAGCCGCGCTAGCTCCAGCTCAGCCACCTTGAGCTTGGCAGCAGCAGATCGGCCCGCCTCCTCGCTCTCGGCGCACTGAGCGCGAGCAGCCCGAAGATCCGCCTCCAGCCGCGGGACCTTGGCGGCTTCAGCTGCAAGGCAGCCAGAAAGAAGCGTCAGCCAACCAAGACTAAAGAAAGAAGACATCAGGTCGGAAGGAAAAAGATCTTACCCTTGACGGCCTCCAGCTCGCGAGCCAAGTCGGCCCGGTCAAGCTTGGCCTTGTGGTAGTGGGTCACGGCGCGGTTGTACAAGATGGTGCGCCGCTCCGCCACAGCCTAAGGAGAAAGAAAATCAGTCAACTAGACGAAACCCGGACCGGCTCCGAGCAGCCGGCCCATGCCTCGGAGGGCTACCAGGATAATAACCAAATTGAAAAACAGATGAAGCGCTTACCTTGCTGGCTTCCTCCACCTTAGCGACGTTGGCCGCGGTCTCGGCAGCCCTGGCCTTGAGGTTGGCCTGCAAGCCGGAGAAGAACATCTTCACCGACGCTTGGCCTGGGTTCCCCTCCCGGCTGGTCACCTCGTAGGAGTCAGCGCTGAGCCACGCCTGCTCCATAGTGCCAGCCAAGCCAAGGCTGGAGTCGGAGGCGGACGGCACGTGCAGCAGCCGGGCGCCCTTGGCCACATGCAGGCTCCCCAACGGCGCCGACGGGGCTTCCGTCCTCACCAGCGCGCGCGAGTCGGCGTCCTCCATGCGCGCCGGCTCATCCCTTGCCGGCTCCCGCCTGGCCGGCTCCTCCCTTATCGGCTCCGGCGGTGGCGGCGCTCCGGGCGAGGCAGTTGGCCCAGTCGGCGCAGCCATCTCCAGCGCCTGAGGCTCCCCCTCTGGGCTCTCCACCAACACCACCACGCTCGGCCCGGCTCCGGCTCCGGTCGCAGGCGGCGCAACCCTGCTGGCTCCGGCTCCGGTCGAAGGCGGCATGCCCCGGCCGGCCCCAGCGGCTGGATCCAGAAGACGAGCACGGCGCGGGAACATGTCGTCCAGCGTCAGCTGTCGCGTCGGCTCGGCCCGTGTGCCGCGGCCAGGCGCTGAAGCCAGTGGCACAGCGAAGGAAGGCGCCCCCGCGGGAGGCGGAGTACCCGCAGGCGGCGGCGTAGGCGCGCGCGACGGAGGCTGTGGCGTCGACTCCCTCCTTTGTCGCAGAAGCGGCGACACGACACGCGGAGCTTGCCGGGAGCCGCCGCCCTGAGCGAACTTGATGGGGGCCCTAGCCGAACAAATAAGAAAAAGATAAGCATAAAGAGTAAGGAAAGAAAAGGAATCAAACAAGAGAAAAAGAGAACTCACCCGGCCTGCTCCGGAACCTTCTTCGGCTGCTGCCGGCGGAGCTTCTTTGCCTTCGCCTCCAAGGCGACGGTGGAGTGGGGGTCGTCGACCCGCTTCTTCCCCTTAGGCGCCGAAGTCGCCGTGGTGCTTGGCGGCCTCGCGCGCAGAGGCACGGCGGGGATTGGCCCCGTGGCGGACGTCGCCGGCTCGACGTCCTCCTGCTGCTCCGGTGAAGGGGGCGGATTGTGCTCCCCCTGGCCGCCTAGGTCAGGCGCCTGCAGCAGGTCGTCGTCGCCGGCCTGGTCGCCGGCTTGGTCAGCCGGATCGGCATGATCCGGCGTCCACCTCCTTGTCGCCAGGTCGCCGTCCTTTACGTTCTGGCGGTCGAAGAGCTAGATAAACAGAAGACATGAGCAAACAGCAAGCCGAAAGTCGGCAGAAAGAAAGAGAAGTCGGCCTCGCAGCCGCAAGCCGGAAGTCGGCCCAAACAGTAAAGCTTACCAGCTCGGGCGGCAGGTCCCTGTTGCGGGGCGCCAGCCCGTAGTTCCACTCGTCCGGCATGTTCGCCTTGGTGATGTTATTCACCCGGCGGGCCACCTGAGCCTTGGAGAGCGGCGCCTTGGACGTCCGGGTCGGATCGAACCGGCCGGACATGTGCCCGATCTTGTGGGTGCGCATTTGGAGCGGCAGCACCCGGCGCTCGGCGATGGTGCAGAGGAGGTCCTCGGCGGTCAGCCCGTTCTCGACGGCCGCCCCCAGGAAATCCCAGAGTTGGCTCACCTCCGCGTTCGGGTCCGTCGTGCGGGCGTTGTAGCCCCAGTTGATCCGGCCGACTGGAGGAGCCGGATTGAACTCCGGCAAGTTGATCCGGTCGACGAGCTGGCCCTCGTTGCGCACGTAGAAGAATGACATCTGCCAATTCTTCACCGAGTCGACGGTTGGAATCTTGGGGAAGGGCGTACCCAGCCGAGAGTAGATCGAGGCGGCGCCGCAGGTCCGCAGGTGGCCGTCGGTGGTCTGCGCCTTGATGAAGAAGAGCCGGCTCTAGAAATCTATGTCTGGCCACAAGCCGGCGTACGCCTCCATGAAGGCCACGTAGCAGCTGAGGAGAACGCAGGCGTTGGCCGGCAGGTGGTGCGGCTGCAAGCCGAAGTAGTCGAGGAAGCGGCGGAAGAAGTTGGACGCCGGCAGGCCCAACCCTCGGTCGAGGTGCGCGCCGAAGACGACGCGCTCGCCAGGCTCCGGCTTGGGCTCCACCTCCGCGCCGGGCGCCCTCGTGGCCACCGTCGACGGGATCCGGCGGAGGCGCACCGAACGCTCGATGTCGTCGGCCCTCATGTACGACCCCCTCCAAGATCCGCTGGCGGAGGCCATTGACGAAGAAGAGGAAGAAGAGGACCACGAGAGGCGAAACGGAGAAGAAGAACCTCGCGAGGCCGGCGGCGACGGCAGCGGCGAAGGGCGCACGGTTGAAACGCGGGGCCCCGTGGCGCCGGCTCGACGGAGTGGTGGCGGCGGCTTGACGGAGATGTTATCGCCGGAGTTCGCCAGTGAGGAGCTTCCGCCAGAGCAGCAAGAGTGCGAGGGAGAGCGGCGAAGAGCTCGAGCGGAGCGGAGCAGAGCGCGGGCGCGAGGAAGAAGGAGTGCGTGGAAGTGCCGCCTCGATCCCCCCGCGAGGCATTTATAGCCGCCCGGGGCGGACGGTTGGCCTCCAAGTGGCAGACGTGGCCACGTCGCCCGGATCTTCTGCGCCATAACTCCGCCCACGCTCGCTGCGGTTTCCGGAAACTGCCACACCACGTCGCCCACGACCGCACCGGATCCGGAGGAGACATTGATGTGACCAGACGAACCGGCGGCAGAGCCCTGACGTCAGACCGGTCAAGTCGGGTGCAGGACCCGAGGCGGCGGAGACTCCGGCGCACCGCAAGCCGGAGCCGGACATTAAGTTCACCTCGGTCCAAAATTTGCCCAGCAAGGCGGAGACATCGCAAAAACTTATGAGAAAGCAAAAGTTGCATAAGTGCAAATAGTGGCCGGCTAGGAGCAGCCGGCCGGAACGAGCCGGATGAGGGCGCAGCCGGCTGAATGGAAATTCTCAGTCGGCCCCTCCGAGTGCTGTCAAATATATTCAAGAGATCAAAAGCCAGGAAAACCTGCCTAGGTCCTTCTTAACGCAGGACCTTGCCAGCTTCGGGGGCTAATGTCGGGGGGAAGACCCCGGGTAGGGCAATGGACGCGGAGCAGCCGGCTGGCCACTGGCCGGCTCGTGGCAAAGGCCGGCTGAGGAGCAGCCGGCTGGCGCCGTGGCCGGCTGGTCCGGAAGCCGGCTGGCTCTAGGTCCTAGTCGGTCTGGCTACGGCCGTCAATGCTGTGGCTGGGCCGGCTTCTACAAGCCATATCCGACTGGGGGTTTGTACCTCAGACCGACTCGAGGCTGGCGAGTCTTGTACTAGAAGGAACCGGGTTGGTGATCCGGGTTCCCAAAGTCCACGCTGACTTCATCTTCCGTAAAGCGCGGGGCACTGTGGAGCAATAGTGCCACGCGCCGGACAGGCCATCATGGTCCACGTCGATCCGTACTGGCTACAGTGGCTGATGGCGACAGGGACACCTCCTCTCCATACCGCTGACCTCGGCAGCCGGATGGGACAGGCCATGAGGCCTCAACGGCTCCTGACGTCACTGCCTCGGGAAGGAGCGGAAGCCGGAGCCGGCCAAGCCGGCCAGTAGACTATAGGGTCTTATATGTAAAGTGCCGGTGCCTATATAAGCCGCACTACCCCCTCTCGTGCAGGGGATCGATCATTCTCACTTCACTTCCACCCCTAGCGCTGCCCTGTGAGAGAGACTCTTGTCTTCCTTAGCCTCCCAGGAGCAGCCGGACACAGCTCAAGGAGCAACCTTGTATTGTGTGATCATCATAAACACTCTAGCAGGAGTAGAGGTGTTACCTCCATTGGAGGGCCTCGAACCTGGGTACGTCGCCGTGTCGCTCGTCCCCATACCCGCATCCGGATACCGCCTTGAGATCTCCTAGGAACCACCTTCGTTAGCCACCCTATGGCATATGCCGTGACGATACCACGACACTCAAGACGCCGCAAACAAGGAGAGAGTCGTAGTCGCCATCACATCACATCTGAGGATAAGATCCGCCACCGAGCCGCCGCCATCACCATCTCCACATCCATTTCTCCACTTCCTTAGCCATAATATTAGCGGATGGCCTCAACCGGCATTCTATTTGGGGAAAATCGAAAATTATGGCTGCCCACATCCATCCTATCATCTATATCAAAGCTAAAATCTGGCTATCCCTCGTCCACTGTTGACGCGTAAAGCACACGCCCGTTGGGAACCCCAAGTGGAAGGTGTGATGTGTACAGCAACAAGTTTCCCTCAGTAAGAAACCAAGGTTTATCGAACCAGTAGGAGTCAAGGAGCACGTGAAGGTTGTTGGTGACGGAGTGTAGTGCGGCGCAACACCAGGGATTCCGGCGCCAACGTGGAACCTGCACAACACAATCCAAATACTTTGCCCCAACTTAACAGTGAGGTTGTCAATCTCACCGGTTTGCTGTAACAAAGGATTAATCGTATGGTGTGGAAAATGATGCGAAGAACAGTAAAGAACAATGTTTGCAGTAGATTATATTCGATGTAAAAGAATGGACCGGGTTCCACAGTTCACTAATGGTGTCTTTCCAATAAGATATAGCATGTTGGGTGAGCAAATTACAGTTGGGCAATTGACAAATAAAGAGGGCATAACAATGCACATACATATCATGATGAGTAGTGTGAAATTCAATTGGGCATTACGACAAAGTACATAGACCGCTATCCAGCATGCATCTATGCCTGAAAAGTCCACCTTCAGGTTAGCATCCACACCCCTTCCAGTATTAAGTTGCAAACAACAGACAATTGCATTAAGTATGGTGCGTAATGTAATCAACAAAAATATCCTTAGATAAAGCATTCATGTTTTATCCCTAGTGGCAACAGCACATCCACAACCTTAGAACTTTATGTCACTGTCCCAGATTAAATGGAGGCATGAACCCACTATCGAGCATAAATACTCCCTCTTGGAGTTACAAGTATCAACTTGGCCAGAGCCTCTACTAGCAACGGAGAGCATGCAAGATCATAAACAACACATATATGATAGATTGATAATCAACATAACATACTATTCCATATTCATCGGATCCCAACAAACGCAACATGTAGCATTACAAATAGATGATCTTGATCATGTTAGGCAGCTCACAAGATCTAACAATGATAGCACATGAGGAGAAGACAACCATCTAGCTACTGCTATGGACCCATAGTCCAGGGGTGAACTACTCACACATCAATCCGGAGGCGATCATGGTGATGAAGAGTCCTCCGGGAGATGATTCCCCTCTCCGGTAGGGTGCTGGAGGCGATCTCCTGAATCCCCCGAGATGGGATTGGCGGCGGCGGCGTCTCTGGAAGGTTTTCCGTATCGTGGCTCTCGGTACTGGGGTATTTGCGACGAAGGCTTTAAGTAGACGGAAGGGTAGGTTTAGAGGCGGCGCGAGGGGCCCACACAACAGGGCGGCGCGGCCCTGGCGTCGCGACGCATCGTCGCCCCACTTCGTAATCCTTTCGGTCTTCTGGAAGCTTCGTGGAAAAATAAGGCCCTGGGCGTTGATTTCGTCCAATTCTGAGAATATTTCCTTTGTAGGATTTCTGAAACCAAAAACAGCAGAAAACAGCAACTGGCTCTTCGGCATCTTGTCAATAGGTTAGTGCCGGAAAATGCATAATAATGACATAAAGTGTGTATAAAACATGTGAGTATCATCATAAAAGTAGCATGGAACATAAGAAATTATAGATACGTTTGAGACGTATCAAGCATCCTCAAGCTTAGTTCCTACTCGCCCTCGAGTAGGTAAATGATAACAAAGATAATTTTTGAAGTGACATGCTATCATAATCTTGATCAATACTATTGTAAAGCATATGTAATGAATGAAGTGATTCGAAGCAATGGTAAAGACAATGAATAAACAACTGAATCATATAGCAAAGACTTTTCATGAATAGTAGCATCAATAAGACTTGCATAAGAGTTAACTCATAAAGCAATAGATTCTTAGTAGAAAGTTTTGAAGCAACACAAAGGAAGATATAAGTTTCAGCGGTTGCTTTCAACTTCAACATGTTTATCTCATGGATAATTGTCAACACAAAGTAATATGATGAATGCAAATAAGCAAGTATGTAAGAATCAATGCACAGTTGACACAAGTGTTTGCTTCTAAGACAGAAAGAAGTAGGTAAACTGACTCAACATAAAAGTAAAAGAAATGCCCTTCGCAGAGGGAAGCAGGGATAAAATCATGTGCTAGAGCTTTTCAAGTTTTGAAATCATAAAGAGAACATAAAAGTAAAATTTTGAGAGGTGTTTGTTGTTGACAACGAATGGTAGTGGGCACTCTAACTCCCTTGCCAAGCATACTTTCAAAGAGCGGCTCCCATGAAGGACGTTATCTCTACCACCAAGGTAGATCATCCCTCTTCTCTTTTGTTTACACTTGTACTTTAGTGTAGTTTATTTTATTTTTGGGTGACACTCCTTCCAACCTTTGGTTTCACATGCCATGGCTAACCGAATCCTCGGGTGCCTTCCAGCAATCACATACCATGAAGGAGTGTCTATTTATTTTAGTTTTATTTAGAGATGACACTCCTCCCCACCTTTGCTTTCTCAAGCCATGGCTAACCGAATCCTCGGGTGCCTTCCAACATTTCACATACCATGGAGGAGTGTCTATTTGCAAAATTAAGTTGCTTACCGATGAATCAGAGCAAAACATGTGAAGAGAATTATTAATGAAAGTTAATTAGTTGGGGCTGGGAACCCCGTTGCCAGCTCTTTTTGCAAAATTATTGGATAAGCGGATGAAGCCACTAGTCCATTGGTGAAAGTTGCCCAACAAGATGGAAAGATAAAACACCACATACTTCCTCATGAGCTATAAAACATTGACACAAATAAGAGATGATAAATTTTGAATTGTTTAAAGGTAGCACATGAAGTATTTACTTGGAATGGCAGAAAAATACCATGTAGTAGGTAGGTATGGTGGACACAAACGGCATGGTTTTTGGCTCAAGGATTTTGGATGCACGAGAAGTATTCCCTCTCAATACAAGGCTAGGCTAGCAAGGTTGTTTGAAGCAAACACAAGTATGAACCGGTACAGCAAAGCTTACATAAGAACATATTGCAAGCATTATAAGACTCTACACTGTCTTCCTTGTTATTCAAACCCTCACCAGAAAATATCTAGACTTTGTTATCACCAGAATTTGACTGGATCAGAGGTGGGCCGTGATTAAAGATGGGCTTGAAGAATATACATGGAAGATATACATGAATCGGCCTTGTTCACGAAGTTTGGGCTAGTTTGCCCGTGTATCTGTAAATATAGTAGGATACGCGTCGGTTAGGTAGAATTTGGCTCGTACATGGTTGGGATTATTCCCACGTTAGAAAGTCTACGGACTATAAATATGTATCTAGGGTATTGAGAAAAACAACAATCACGTTCACAACAAACCAATCTAGGCGCATCGCCAACCCCTTGTTTCGAGGGTTTCTTCCGGGTAAGCATCATGCTGCCTAGATCGCATCTTGCGATCTAGGCAGTATACGTTTATTCGTTGTTCATGCGTTGCTCGTGCTGAAGCCTTGTTGATGGCGAGCAACATAGTTATCGTAGATGTGCTAGGGTTAGCATTGTTTTACCTTTATACATGCTTTGATCCATGCTATCCCTAGACATCTAGCCGCCTTTACACCTATCTTAGGTGTAAGGGCGGCACCTTGCTTGATCCGTGTTTAGTAGATCCGATCTGTTATGATTGCTCCTTGTTCTTCAAGGATTAGTTTAATATCTGCATAGTTAGGCCTTACAAACGGGTTGAAGGATCCAGTAGCACGTAGGGTGTAGTTTGCTAGCCCTAGATAAGATGTTCCGGGAATCAACTCCATGTTGGTTTTTAGGCCTTATCTGGGGCTGGTTTATTATCATCTTGCGTGGCTGCCAGGCTCAATCACGTGTAGGATGTTCCGATTATGCGGTGAAAACCCTAAATCGTCGTAGGTCGTTTTAGCTTTATATTGATCAAGCAGGACCACCATGTGATCGTAGACCTCATACGAATCATGGGTGGATCGGCTCCTTGAGCCGATTCACAGGACAACCTGAGAGCCGATCGAGGCTCGTATTTAATGTTTACGTGTATGCCATGCAGGAAACTAAGCGAAGCAAATCCATCACCTTCCTGACCAGGTATAGGTCAGGTGGCACGCCCTTGCACCAGCATCGGGACGTGCGTGCCGGAGCTTTGCGGGCCGTCGCTCGAGGGACCAGGGCCAGCCGCAGTTCTGGGAGCCTCCCGGATCTACGTGTTGCCCGTCGCTACTCGCCGGTGGGTTTCGGACGCCAACACATTCTGGCACGCCCGGTGGGACAGTCTTCGACATCAACTGCATCGCCATCTACGTCTGAGATGGCGGGAAGATCCAGTCACGTACGAGGATCTGACTGAGGAGCTCAAGAAGAAGTATGACGATGTCAAAGCTATCTTCGAAGCCGACCTCATCGGCTCTTTCCAGAGGACCCGCTCACACGGCATCAGGTGGAAAGGGTTCTCACCTGAAGGCGCGCTCGATGGAGTGGACCTGTCTACCCCTTCAGAAGAACGCACCAGGTCTCTGCGTCAGGAGGTTAATCACATGGTAGCTCATTCGCTACACCGCCATTCTGAGAGCCTGGTGAACTCTTTGGAGCGTGTCGCGCTTCGGGTGATCCAGGAAATCATGAGACATCAGTACTCTCCGTCAGGACCTGCTCTAGGGACTCACCAAGGAGAGATACCACTCCAGACCCGACCACCGCTGCCGTTCGCGCTGGCAGCACCAGAAGTGCCGAGTTCACCGGCATTCATCGTCTACAAGATCGGTGGCGATCCTAGTGATTACCAGTTCTTGAATGAGGCGCCTAAGGAGATCCCGCACGGGTACACGTGCACATATGTGCCAGACTGCAGTAACTGGGCACTCACGAACCAGTCTGCAACAGCAGGGATTTCTGGAACAGCAGGAGGGGCTTCTGGATCATAACTTGAGAAGCAGGCGTGGCTAGCTAAGTATGCCACTCCAACAAACCTCCAAAGCTCAACTCCTGCAGCTAGCTCAGATCTCGAGAAGCAAGCGTGGCTAGCTAAGTATGCCACTCCTGCGAATCTTCAGAGTTCGACTCCTGCAGCTAGCACCGCGGATCAGATCAGTACCATCTTGAGAGACCAGTTCGGCATGGTGCCGAAAAGGAGGGCAATCGGCTATTCCAAGCCGTACCACAACGAGTACGATTTGATCCCACTACCACCCAAATATCGGCTCCCTGAATTCTCCAAGTTTAGTGGATCAGATGGCTCCAGTTCAATCGAGCATGTGAGCCGATATTTGGCGCAGCTGGGCACGATCTCAGCATCAGATGCACTACGCGTGAGGTTCTTCGCACAGTCCCTCACAGGATCGGCTTTCGGGTGGTACACCTCATTGCCACCAGATTCAATCCGGACTTGGAAGCAGATGGAAGAGCAGTTCCACATGCAGTATCACTCAGAGGCTTCCGAGGCTGGCATTGCCGATCTAGCACAAGTGCGGCAGAAGCGCGGAGAAACAGTGTCAGAATACATCCAGCGCTTCAGGGCCATCAGGAACCGATGCTATTCGGCTCGTTTGACTGAAAAAGAAGCAGTCGAGCTGGCGGTGGTGGGTCTTGCATCGCCGATCAAGGATATGGCTTCCCAAGCAGAGTACGCTTCACTGGCGCATATGGTTCAGAAACTGACATTATATGAACAGCGCCACCCAGAGTTGTACCAGGACAAGTTCAAGCGTGCGGTAGTCCTGGTTGAGACAGAGGAAGGTGAAGGCTCTGCAGGAGATCAAGAGGTAGCAGTGGCTGAATGGACTCGGGGGGCAAGCCCCGTGTCCTGCAAGTGGGTCAAGCCACAAGGTCCTCCAAGAGGGTTTGACTTCGACGTGACCAAAGCTGAGAAAATTTTCGACCTCTTGCTCAAGGAGAAGCAGCTAAAGTTACCCGAAGGCCACAAATTCCCTACGGTGCAAGAGCTGAACGGCAAGCCATATTGCAAGTGGCATAACACGATCACCCATACCACCAACGACTGCAGGGTGTGGCGTCAGCAGATCCAAATGGCGATAGAACATGGGCGTCTAATTTTCAGCCAGTACGCCATGAAAGTTGACACGCACCCCTTCCCCGCCGTTAACATGGTGGAGTACACTTACCCCGGAAGGTGCCAGCCAGGTTTCTCGTTCAGCATCAACATGGTAGGACCTGCGCACCACCCTGGTAAGGACAGAGACGAGGGCAGCCGCCCTCGTGGCAAGGACAAAGAGGAGGCCGTTCCACGCGATCGGTCCCGACACGATGGCAAGCGCTACATCACAGAGGGAGAAGTGAAGAATGTGCGATATCAACGACCTCTCTCTGATCACCTTCTCAACAAATATGTGAGTCAGTACGACCAACGCCGACGATACGACGACGATGACGAAAGAGATCGTCTGGCTAGCAGGGACGCCAGGAGACATCGTCGGCATGATCGAGACGAGGAAAGATATGAGCGCCATGCCAAGGAGAAGTCAAGAGAGCAGGACGACGTGGACAGGCACTGGGACTGTCCCTTCTTCAAACACTGTTGGGATTCAGGAATGAGCCGATTGCCCACAATCGGCAACTGCCCAGAATGTAGACAGAAGAAGAAGGGCACGGGAGACATGTCAGTGTTCAAACGTCTAGGACCTCTCCCATCTCGGAACAAGCAAGCTGAGTCCTCTCGGGTGGAAGATCTCGAGGAATTAGAAGACGAAGAAGAAGAAGAAGATAAATACCACCGTCCAAGGTGGTGCCCTGATGGACTCAGCCATTCCCAAAAGCGTAGAGTTCAGCGGCTACGTTGCTTGGAGGAAGAAAGCGCGGCCTGATCTGGCCGCGAAAATTCAGCGAACTCTGGACGAGGAGGGTCGACCACAGAAGAAAGAGTGGCGCCCCAAACAGAAGAAAGCCGATGATGAGACATCGGCTGGCACAAACATGGTGTTCATCCTTCCAGCGGAGTTTTGTGCTCCTGGAACCGAAGAGGCACCTGTGGCACAACTTGACTGCGGCCCAAGGCCGGTTATCTTTGAGAAGCCACGAGAAAGAAGTTACAGACACCTGAAGGCCATGTACTTACGAGGTTATATCAATGGGCAGCCGGTCAACAAGATGCTGGTCGACACCGGAGCGGCAGTCAACATCATGCCATACTCCATGCTACGTCGTCTGGGACGCTCTAGCTCGGATTTGATCAAGACCAACGTTACATTGAGCGACTTCAACGGCCAAGCATCAGAGGCACAAGGTGTTCTGAACGTGGATCTGACCGTAGGAATGAAAACCATCCCTACAACATTCTTCATTGTCGATAGCAAGAGCACCTACGCTGTCCTGCTAGGGAGAGATTGGATCCACGCCAACTGTTGCATTCCATCCACGATGCATAAATGCTTAATACAGTGGGATGGAGATGAAGTAGAAATCGTCCACGCAGATGACTCAGCCGAGATCTCAACGGCTGGCATGAACGTTTGGGAGACGGCAGGCCAAGAGCCACTCTTCGGCATCACTTTGGACGACTGTGAGCGCATCGACGTGACAAAAAACGGGGTGAGGCTGGTCTTATCCACCGGCCTGACCGTGTAACAAGAGCAAAGGCCACGAGTGGATTCTGGCCATTACAGATTACTTCACCAAATGGGTGGAGGCCGTCCCTATGAAGAAGGTAAAATCAGAAGATGTTATCAAATTTGTGAAAGAACACGTCATTCATAGGTTCGGGATTCCCCAAACCATCACGACCGATGGAGGTTCGGTCTTCATTTCTAAAGAATTCAGAAAATTCTGCAATGACATGGGAATTAAGCTGATCCGATCATCTCCATACTATGCTCAAGCCAACGGGCAAGCTGAAGCGTCCAATCAGAGCCTGATCAAGCTGATTAAGAGGAAAATCGACGAGAATCCTAGGGTTTGGCATGAAACATTGTCAGAAGCTTTGTGGGCCTATCGCATGTCATGCCATGGAGCTATAAAAACTTCGCCATATCAGCTCGTCTATGGGCAGGAAGCCGTATTGCCTTGGGAAATTACGGCTGGATCGAGACGTGTCACGTTTCAGAATGATCTAACAGCTGAAGAGTATGCAGCCCTGATGAGTGATACTATTGAGGATGCAACGGAACTTAGACTTTGGTCCTTGGAGAAGATTAAAGAGAACAAAGCCAGGGTGGCTCGTGCATACAATAAGAAGGTGAGACCAAAGGAGTTTCAAGTTGGTGATCTAGTATGGGAAGCCGTGTTGCCATTAGGAACCGAGGATAAAGCATATGGCAAATGGTCTCCTAATTGGCACGGTCCGTACAAAGTCGATCAGGTATTGAAGGGCAATGCATACATGCTCGAGCAGTTGGACGGTGTTAAATTCCCAGTAGCCGTCAATGGTCAACACCTCAAGAAATATTTCCCAAGCATGTGGGACGATGGACAGTGAAACATGGGGGCCGATGTGTAAAATCGGCCAGTAAATTTTTTTTTTCACAGCCGATGCGCAGACATCGACTTGAGAAATATGGATACCAGTACAGCCGATGCACGGACATCGACTTTAGAACAATAAAAAGCCGATGCAGAGCCATCGACTCTAGAGGAACAAGCTCGGTTGAGCAGATTAACAGATCAGTTCAGGCCAGAGTCCATGGCATTTGAGATGATTCTCCCATTGGATTTGCTGAGGAGTTGGATCTGTGCGTTTGAGATTTGAGGGTGGCGTGGACACATATTGGATCTGTTTGACCGTGTGAATAGGCAACTGGTTTGGCCTTAAAGCGTGTTTATGGTACAAGCCGATGCCCTGCCATCGGCTCTTTGTGCATTGACTTTGTTCGGCAATCGGCAAAATTGACGAGAAAGCAAAATTAATAGAGGAATATTTTCTTCATTAATAAGGGAGATTTCTTACAAAGAAAGAGCCGATTGCTCAAAGGAGGAAGATCAAAAGAAAGGTCTATTGACCAATCTGCTACTACTACTAGATCTATACTAGTAGATCCTACTCTACGGGCCGTCGCTGCCCTCGTCATCGCCATCGGAACTCTCATCGGCACTGCTGCCGGTGGGCTCCTCCTCGCTGCTCCAGTGGCCCTCATTGGGGGCCTCCTCCTCTTCATCATCATCGTCGTCGTCGTCATCTGACCCGGCGCAGAAGCGCTTCGCCGGCGGGTAGTCCTCAAAGGAGTCGTCGTCTTCTTCCTCCTCTTCCTCGGAGGAAGTATAGTCATCCCAGGAGAACGAGTCGTCCTCGCTCTCCGATTCCAGTTCCCCATCGGCGAGGAACTGGAGTTCTTCGTCTCCGCTGGTCAAGGACTTGTCGTCCTCGGACCAGACGGAGGAGGCGTGGTCCTCCTGGTCCCACTCCTCTGGGGCACGCTCGTCGTACGCCGCCATTGGATCCCACTCCGGCGTGGGTTCGCGGGAGGAGGAGGAGGAGGAGGAGAAGGATTGGGAGGAGAGATCCGACGAGGTGGAGGAGGAAGAGGAGGAAGACATTGCTGCTGAGATGGGGGTTTCTTGGTGCCGATGGCTAGAACAGAGCAAGGGGATGAAGAGGTGAACTGTTCGGCGCGGTTAAATAAAAGGGGGTATAGTGGATTTAATGCCACAACAGTTTCCGAGGAAGTGGTGCCAAAAGAAAAAAACAACTGTCAAATCACGCGGAGAAGTTGAGAAGGCAAGGCATCATGATGAAGGATACTGCGGCGGTTTTGCCCTGCCACGACGTGACCCAACGAGGAAAAAGCAGAGTGGTTTTGGAATTATCATTTCCAAAACCAGGGGGGCATGTGTTATCACCAGAATTTGACTGGATCAGAGGTGGGCCGTGATTAAAGATGGGCTTGAAGAATATACATGGAAGATATACATGAATCAGCCTTGTTCACGAAGTTTGGGCTAGTTTGCCCGTGTATCTGTAAATATAGTAGGATACGTGTCGGTTAGGTAGAATTTGGCTCGTACACGGTTGGGATTATTCCCACGTTAGAAAGTCTACGGACTATAAATATGTATCTAGGGTATTGAGAAAAACAACAATCACGTTCACAACAAACCAATCTAGGCGCATCGCCAACCCCTTGTTTCGAGGGTTTCTTCCGGGTAAGCATCATGCTGCCTAGATCGCATCTTGCGATCTAGGCAGTATACGTTTATTCGTTGTTCATGCGTTGCTCGTGCTGAAGCCTTGTTGATGGCGAGCAACGTAGTTATCATAGATGTGCTAGGGTTAGCATTGTTTTACCTTTATACATGCTTTGATCCATGCTATCCCTAGACATCTAGCCGCCTTTACACCTATCTTAGGTGTAAGGGCGGCACCTTGCTTGATCCGTGTTTAGTAGATCCGATCTGTTATGATTGCTCCTTGTTCTTCAAGGATTAGTTTAATATCTGCATAGTTAGGCCTTACAAACGGGTTGAAGGATCCAGTAGCACGTAGGGTGCAGTTTGCTAGCCCTAGATAAGAAGTTCCGAGAATCAACTCCATGTTGGTTTTTAGGCCTTATCTGGGGCTGGTTTATTATCATCTTGCGTGGCTGCCAGGCTCAATCACGTGTAGGATGTTCCGATTATGCGGTGAAAACCCTAAATCGTCGTAGGTCGTTTTAGCTTTATATTGATCAAGCAGGACCACCATGTGATCGTAGACCTCATACGAATCATGGGTGGATCGGCTCCTTGAGCCGATTCACAGGACAACCTGAGAGCCGATCGAGGCTCGTATTTAATGTTTATGTGTATGCCATGCAGGAAACTAAGCGAAGCAAATCCATCACCTTCCTGACCAGATATAGGTCAGGTGGCACGCCCTTGCACCAGCATCGGGACGTGCGTGCCGGAGCTTTGCGGGCCGTCGCTCAAGGGACCAGGGCCAGCCGCAGTTCTGGGAGCCTCCCGGCTCTACGTGTTGCCCGTCGCTACTCGCCGGTGGGTTTCGGACGCCAACAGACTTTAGAGAGACCAATCATGCAAACCAAATTTTAACAAGCTCCACAGTATTTCTTCACTAATAGGTGCAAAGTACATGATGCAAGAGATTAAACATGATCTATTTGAGCACAAAAAGTGCCAAGTATCAAATTATTCAAGACATTATACCAATTTACCACATGTAGCATTTTCTGTTTCCAACCATATAACAATTAACGAAGCAGTTTCAACCTTCGCTAAGAACATATGTGTTCATATGCAACAGCGGAGCGTGTCTCTATCCCACACAAAGAATGCTAGGATCCAATTTTATTCAAACAAACAAAAACAAGAACATAAAGACGCTCCAAGTAAAGCACATAAGATGTGACAGAATAAAAATATAGTTTCACTAGAGGTGACCTGATAAGTTATCGATGAAGAAGGGGATGCCTTGGGCATCCCCAAGCTTAGATGCTTGAGTCTTCTTGAAATATGCAGGGATGAACCGCGGGAGCATCCCCAAGCTTAGAGCTTTCACTCTCCTTGATCATATTGTATCATCCTCCTATCTTGATCCTTGAAAATTTCCTCCACACCAAACTCAAAACAAACTCATTAGAGGGTTAGTGCATAATCAAAAATTTACATATTCAGAGGTGACATAATCATTCTTAATACTTCTGGATATTGCACAAAACTACTGAAAGTTAATGGAACAAAGAAATCCATCAAACATAGCAAAACAGGCAATGCGAAATAAAAGGCAGAATCTGTCAAAACAGAACAGTCTGTAAAGACGAATTTTTCTGAGGCACTAAACTTGCTCAGATGAAAATGCTCAAATTGAATGAAAGTTGCGTACATATCTGAGGATCACTCACGTAAATCGGCAGATTTTTGTGAGTTACCTACAGGGAATACTACTCAAATTCGTGACAGCAAGAATTCTGTTTCTGCGCAGTAATCCAAATCTAGTATGAACCTTACTATCAAAGACTTTACTTGGCACAACAATGCGATAAAATAAAGATAAGGAGAGGTTGCTACAGTAGTAACAACTTCCAAGACTCAAATATAAAACAAAAGTACTGTAGTAAAATAATGGGTTGTCTCCCATAAGCGCTTTTCTTTAACGCCTTTCAGCTAGGCGCAGAAAGTGTGAATCAAGTATTATCAAGAGATGAAGCATCGACATCATAATTTGTTCTAATAATAGAATCATAAGGTAACTTCATTCTCTTTCTAGGGAAGTTTTCCATACCTTTGTTGAGAGGAAATTGATATTTAATATTACCTTCCTTCATATCAATAATAGCACCAACAGTTCGAAGAAAAGGTCTTCCCAAAATAATGGGACAAGGTGCATTGCATTCAATATCCAAGTCAACAAAATCAATAGGGACAAGGTTATTGTTAACCGTAATGCAAACATTATCAATCCTCCCCAAAGGTTTCTTTGTAGAATTATCAGCAAGATTAACATCCAAATAACAATTTTTCAATGGTGGCAAGTCAAGCATATTATAGATTTTCTTAGGCATAACAGAAATACTTGCACCAATATCACATAAAGCATTACAATCAAAATCATTGACCTTCATCTTAATGATGGGCTCCCAACCATCTTCCAACTTCCTAGGAATAGAGGTTTAAGTTTTAATTTATCTTCTCTAGCTTTAATGAGAGCATTTGTAATATGTTTTGTAAAGGCTAAATTTATAGCACTAGCATTAGGACTTTTAGCATGTTTTTGCAAGAACTTTATAACTTCATAGATGTGGCAATCATCAAAATCTAAACCATTATGATCTACAGCAATGGGATCATTGTCCCCAATATTTTGAAAAATTTCAGCAGTTTTATCACAAGCAGTTTCAACAGTTTTTGCAGTTTCAGGCAGTTTTGCACGCTTTGCATTAGGAGTGGAAACATTGCCAACACCAATTCTTTTACCATTAATAGTAGGAGGTGCAGCAATATGTGAAGCATTAGCATTGCTAGTGGTGGTAATAGTCCAAACTTTAACTACATTATCTTTAGCATCTTCTTCTTTCTCCCACCTAGCACGCAATTCGGCCATCAATCTTATATTCTCATTAATTCTAACTTGGATGGCGTTTGCTGTAGCAAATGACTTAATATCTTTACTTTCATTAGGCATAACTTTCGATTTCAAAAGATCAACATCAGCAGCAAGACTATCGACTTTAGAAGCAAGTATATCAATTTTCCCAAGCTTTTCTTCAACAGATTTGTTAAAAGCAGTTTGTGTACTAATAAATTCTTTAAGCATGGCTTCAAGACCAGAGGGTACATTCTTATTATTGTTGTAATAATTCCCATAAGAATTACCATAACCGTTACCATTATTAGAAGGATATGGTCTATAGTTGTTACTAGAATTATTCCGATAAGTATTGTTGTTGAAATTATTATTTTTAATGAAGTTCACATCAACATGTTCTTCTTTAGCAACTAATGAAGCTAAAGGAACATTATTAGGATCAATATTAGATCTACCATTCACAAGCATATACATAATAGCATCAATCTTATCACTCAAGGAGGAAGTTTCTTCAACAGAATTTACCTTCTTACCTTGTGGAGCTCTTTCCGTGTGCCAATCAGAGTAATTTATCATCATATTATCAAGAAACTTTGTTGCGGCGCCTAGAGTGATGGACATAAAAGTACCTCCAGCAGCTGAATCCAATAGGTTCCGCGAAGAAAAATTCAATCCTGCATAAAAGGTTTGGATGATCATCCAAGTAGTCAGTCCATGGGTAGGGCAATTTTTAACCAAAGATTTCATTCTTTCCCGTGCTTGAGCCACATGCTCATTATCCAATTGCTTAAAATTCATTATGCTACTTCTCAAAGATATAATTTTAGCAGGAGGATAATATCTACCAATGAAAGCATCCTTACATTTAGTCCATGAATCAATACTATTCTTAGGCAAAGATAGCAACCAATCTTTATCTCTTCCTCTTAAGGAGAAAGGAAACAATTTTAATTTTATAATGTCACCATCTACGTCCTTATACTTTTGCATCTCACATAGTTCAACAAAATTATTAAGATGGGCAGCAGCATCATGATACGCGTACAGCACGCGTCCGTTGGGAACCCCAAGAGGAAGGTGTGATGCGTACAGCGGCAAGTTTTCCCTCAGTAAGAAACCAAGGTTTATCGAACCAGTAGGAGCCAAGAAGCACGTTGAAGGTTGATGGCGGCGGAGTGTAGTGCGGCGCAACACCAGGGATTCCGGTGCCAACGTGGAACCTGCACAACACAACCAAAGTACTTTGCCCCAACGTAACAGTGAGGTTGTCAATCTCACTGGCTTGCTGTAACAAAGGATTAGATGTATAGTGTGGATGATGATGTTTGCAGAAAACAGTAGAACAATTGCAGTAGATTGTATTTCAGATGTAAAGAATAGGACCGGGGTCCACAGTTCACTAGAGGTGTCTCTCCCATAAGAATTAGCATGTTGGGTGAACAAATTACAGTTGGGCAATCTACAAATAATGAGGGCATGACAATGCACATACATGATATGATGAGTATTGTGAGATTTAATTGGGCATTACGACAAAGTACATAGACCGCTATCCAGCATGCATCTATGCCTAAAAAGTCCACCTTCAGGTTATCATCCAAACCCCTTCCAGTATTAAGTTGTAAACAACAGACAATTGCATTAAGTATGGTGCGTAATGTAACCGACAACTACATCCTTAGACATAGCATCGATGTTTTATCCCTAGTGGCAACAGCACATCCACAACCTTAGAACTTTCTGTCACTATCCCAGATTTAATGGAGGCATGAACCCACTATTGAGCATAAATACTCCCTCTTGGAGTTACAAGCAAAAACTTGGCCAGAGCATCTACTAGCAACGGAGAGCATGCAAGATCATAAACAACACATAATAGATTGATAATCAACATAACGTAGCATTCACTATCCATCGGATCCCAACAAACACCACATATAGTATTACAGATAGATGATCTTGATCATGTTAGGCAGTTCACAAGATCCGACAATGATAGCACAATGAGGAGAAGACAACCATCTAACTACTGCTATGGACCCATAGTCCAGGGGTGAACTACTCACACATCACTCCGGAGGCGACCATGGCGGTGTAGAGTCCTCCGGGAGATGATTCCCCTCTCCGGCAGGGTGCCGGAGGCGATCTCCTGAATCCCCCGAGATGGGATTGGCGGCGGCGGCGTCTCTGCAAGGTTTTCCGTATCGTGGCTCTCGGTACTGGGGGTTTCGCGACGAAGACTATTTGTAGGCGGAAGGGCGGGTCAAGGGGCGTCACGAGGGGCCCACACAGTAGGCCGGCACGGCCAGGGCTTGGGCCGCGCCACCCTGTTGTGTGGCCACCTCGTGGCCCCACTTCGTCTCCTCTTCGGACTTCTGGAAGCTTCGTGGAAAAATAGGCCCCTGGGCATTGATTTCGTCCAATTTCGAGAATATTTCCTTACTAGGATTTCTGAAACCAAAAACAGCAGAAAACAGCAACTGGCTCTTCGGCATCTTGTTAATAGGTTAGTGCCGGAAAATGCATAAATATGACATAAAGTATGCATAAAACATGTAGGTATCATCAATAAAGTAGCATGGAACATAAGAAATTATCGATACGTTGGAGACGTATCAGCATCCCCAAGCTTAGTTCATACTCGTCCCGAGTAGGTAAACGATAACAAAGATAATTTCTGAAGTGACATGCCATCATGATCTTGATCAATACTATTGTAAGCATATGTAATGAATGCAGCGATCCAAAGCAATGATAAAGACAATGAGTAAACAACTGAATCATATAGCAAAGACTTTTCATGAATAGTACTTTCGAGACAAGCATCAATAAGTCTTGCATAAGAGTTAACTCATAAAGTAATAAATTCATAGTAAAGGTATTGAAGCAACACAAAGGAACATTAAGTTTCAGCGGTTGCTTTCAACTTGTAACATGTATATCTCATGGATAGTTGTCAACATAAAGTAATATGATGAATGCAAATATGCAAGCATGTAAGAATCAATGCACAGTTAACACAAGTGTTTGCTTCTTGAGGTGGGAGGAAATAGGTAAACTGACTCAACATAAAAGTAGAAGAAAGGCCCTTCAAAGAGGGAAGCATCGATTGCTATGTTTGTGCTAGAGCTTTTATTTTGAAAACAAGAAACAATTTTGTCAACGGTAGTAATAAAGTATATGTGTTATGTAAATTATATCCTACAAGTTGCAAGCCTCATGCATAGTATACCAATAGTGCCCGCACCTTGTCCTAATTAGCTCGGATTACCTGGATTATCACCGCAATACATATGTTTTAACCAAGTATCACAAAGGGGTACCTCTATGCCGCATGTACAAAGGTCTAAGGAGAAAGCTCGCATTGGATTTCTCGCTTTTGATTATTCTCAACTTAGACATCCATACCGGGACAACATAGACAACAGATAATGGACTCCTCTTTAATGCTTAAGCATTCAACAACAATTAATATTCTCATTAGAGATTGAGGATTGTTGTCCAAAACTGAAACTTCCACCATGAATCATGGCTTTAGTTAGCGGCCCAATGTTCTTCTCTAACAATATGCATGCTCAAACCATTCAACTCATGGTAAATCGCCCTTACTTCAGACAAGACGAACATGCATAGCAACTCACATGATATTCAACAAAGAGTAGTTGATGGCGTCCGCAGGAACATGGTTATCGCACAGCAAGCAACTTAATAAGAAATAAAATGCATAAGTACATATTCAATACCACAATAGTTTTTAAGCTATTTGTCCCATGAGCTATATATTGCAAAGGCAAAGGATGGAAATATAAAGGTAGCACTCAAGCAATTTATTTTGGAATGGCGGAGAAATACGATGTAGTAGGTAGGTATGGTGGACACAAATGGCATAGTTATTGGCTCAAGGATTTGGATGCACGAGAAGTAATCCTTCTCAATACAAGGGTTAGGCTAGAAAGGTTATTTGAAGCAAGCACAAGCATGAACCGGTACAGAAAAACTCACATAAAAACATATTGCAAGCATTATAAGACTCTACACTGTCATCCTTGTTGCTCAAACCCTTACTAGAAAATATCTAGACTTTAGAGAGACCAATCATGCAAACCAAATTTCAACAAGCTCTATGTATTTCTTCACTAATAGGTGCAAAGTATATGATGCAAGAGCTTAAACATGATCTATAACAATTGCCAAGTATCAAATTATCCAAGACATTCTACCAATTACCACATGTAGCATTTTCCGTTTCCAACCATATAACAATTAACGAAGCAGATTCTCCTTCGCCATGAACATTATGAGTAAAGCCAAAGGACATATTTGTCCATATGCAACAGCGGAGCGTGTCTCTCTCCCACACAATGAATGCTAGGATCCATTTTATTCAAACAAAACAAAACAAAAACAAAAAACAAAAAACAAACAGACGCTCCAAGCAAAGTACATAAGATGTGATGGAATAAAAATATAGTTTCACTAGAGGAACCTGATAATGTTGTCGGTGAAGAAGGGGATGCCTTGGGCATCCCCAAGCTTAGATGCTTGAGTCTTCTTGAAATATGCAGGGATGAACCACCGGGGCATCCCCAAGCTTAGAGCTTTCACTCTCCTTGATCATATTGTATCATCCTCCTCTCTTGATCCTTGAAAACTTCCTCCACACCAAACTCAAAACAACTCATTAGAGGGTTAGTGCACAATCAAAATTCACATGTTAAGAGGTGACATAATCATTCTTAACACTTCTGGACATTTCACAAAGCTACTGAAAGTTAATGGAACAAACAAATCCATCAAGCATAGCAAAACAGGCAATGCGAAATAAAAGGCAGAATCTGTCAAAACAGAACAGTCCGTAAAGACGAATTTTTACGAGGCACCAGACTTGCCCAAATGAAAATGCTCAAATTGAATGAAAGTTGCGTACATATCTGAGGATAACTCACGTAAATTGGCATAATTTTCTGAGTTACCTAAAGAGGATTAGGCCCAGATTCGTGACAGCAAGAAATCTGTTTCTGCGCAGTAATCCAAATCTAGTATGAACCTTGCTATCAAAGACTTTACTTGGCACAAAAATGCAACAAAATTAAGATAAGTAGAGGTTGCTACAGTAGTAACAACTTCCAAGACTCAAATACAAAACAAAAGTACTGTAGTAAAATCATGGGTTGTCTCCCATAAGCGCTTTTCTTTAACGCCTTTCAGCTAGGCGCAGAAAGTGTGTATCAAGTATTATCAAGAGACGAAGCATCAACATTATAATTTGTTCTAATGATAGAATCAAAAGGTAACTTCATTCTCTTTATAGGGAAGTGTTCCATACCTTTCTTGAGAGGAAATTGATATTTAATATTACCTTCCTTCATATCAATAATAGCACCAACAGTTCGAAGAAAAGGTCTTCCCAATATAATGGGACAAGATGCATTGCAATCAATATCCAAGACAACAAAATCAACGGGGACAATGTTATTGTTAATCGTAATGCGAACAATATCAACTCTCCCCAAAGGTTTCTTTGTAGAATTATCAGCAAGATTAACATCCAAATAACAATTTTTCAATGGTGGCAAGTCAAGCATATTATAGATTTTCTTAGGCATAACAGAAATACTTGCACCAAGATCACATAAAGCATTACAATCAAAGTCATTGACCTTCATCTTAATGATGGGCTTCCAACCATCCTCTAACTTCCTAGGAATAGAAGTTTCAAGTTTTAGTTTCTCTTCTCTAGCTTTTATGAGAGCATTTGTAATATGTTTTGTAAAGGCCAAATTTATAGCACTAGCATTAGGACTTTTAGCAAGTTTTTGTAAGAACTTTATAACTTCAGAGATGTGACAATCATAAAAATCTAAAACATTATGATCTAAAGCAATGGGATCATTATTCCCAACATTAGAAAAAATTTCAGCAGTTTTATCACAGGCAGTTTCAGCAGTTTTAGCAGTTTCAAGCAGTTTTTCACGCTTTGCATTAGAAGTGGAAACATTGCCAACACCAATTCTTTTACCATTAATAGTAGGAGGTGCAGCAACATGTGAAGCATTAGCATTGCTAGTGGTGGTAATAGTCCAAACTTTAACTACATTATCTTTAGCATCTTCTTCTTTCTCCCACCTAGCACGCAATTCGGCCATCAATCTTATATTCTCATTAATTCTAACTTGGATGGCGTTTGTTGTAGCAAATGACTTAATATCTTTACTTTCATTAGGCATAACTTTCGATTTCAAAAGATCAACATCAGCAGCAAGACTATCGACTTTAGAAGCAAGTATATCAATTTTCCCAAGCTTTTCTTCAACAGATTTGTTAAAAGCAGTTTGTGTACTAATAAATTCTTTAAGCATGGCTTCAAGTCCAGTGGGTGTATTCCTATTATTGTTGTAAGAATTCTCATAAGAATTACCATAACCGTTACCATTATTATAAGGATATGGCCTATAGTTGTTACTAGAATTGTTCCGATAAGCATTGTTGTTGAAATTATTATTTTTAATGAAGTTCACATCAACATGTTCTTCTTGGGCAACCAATGAAGCTAAAAGAACATTATTAGGATCAACATTTGTCCTACCATTCACAAGCATAGACATAATAGCATCAATCTTATCACTCAAGGAAGAGGTTTCTTCGACAGAATTTACCTTCTTACCTTGTGGAGCTCTTTCCGTGTGCTATTCAGAGTAATTAATCATCATATTATCAAGAAGCTTTGTTGCGTCGCCTAGAGTGATGGACATAAAGGTACCTCCAGCAGCTGAATCCAATAAGTTCCGCGAAGAAAAGTTCAGTCCTGCATAAAAGGTTTGGATGATCATCCAAGTAGTCAGTCCATGGGTTGGGCAATTTTTAACCCAAGATTTCATTCTTTCCCAAGCTTGGGCAACATGCTCATTATCCAATTGTTTAAAATTCATTATGTTACTTCTCAAAGATATAATTTTAGCAGGAGGATAATATCTACCAATAAAAGCATCCTTGCATTTAGTCCATGAATCAATACTATTCTTAGGCATAGATAGCAACCAATCTTTAGCTCTTCCTCTTAATGAGAAAAGAAACAATTTTAATTTTATAATGTCACCATCTACATCCTTATACTTTTGCATTTCACATAGTTCAACAAAATTATTGAGATGGGCAGCAGCATCATCAGAACTAACACCAGAAAATTGCTCTCTCACAACAAGATTCAGTAAAGCAGGTTTAATTTCAAAGAATTCTGCTGTAGTAGCAGGTGGAGCAATAGGTGTGCATAAGAAATCATTATTATTTGTGGTTGTGAAGTCACACAACTTAGTATTTTCAGGAGTACCCATTTTAGCAATAGTAAATAAAGCAAACTAGATAAAGTAAATGCAAGTAACTAATTTTTTTGTGTTTTTAATATGGAGAGTGCAAACAAGACAGTAAATAAAGTAAAGCTAGCAACTATTTTTTTGTTTTTTGATATAATGCAGCAAACAAAGTACTAAATAAAATAAAGCAAGACAAAAAACAAAGTAAAGAGATTGGAAGTGGAGACTCCCCTTGCAGCGTGTCTTGATCTCCCCGGCAACGGCGCCAGAAAAAGAGCTTGATACGCGTATAGCACGCGTCCGTTGGAAACCCCAAGAGGAAGGTGTGATGCGTACAGCGGCAAGTTTTCCCTCAGTAAGAAACCAAGGTTTATCGAACCAGTAGGAGCCAAGAAGCAAGTTGAAGGTTGATGGCGGCGGAGTGTAGTGCAGCGCAACACCAGGGATTCCGGCGCCAACGTGGAACCTGCACAACACAACCAAAGTACTTTGCCCCAACGTAACAGTGAGGTTGTAAATCTCACCGGTTTGCTGTAACAAAGGATTAGATGTATAGTGTGGATGATGATGTTTGCAGAAAACAGTAGAAGAATTGCAGTAGATTGTATTTCAGATGTAAAGAATAGGACCGGGGTCCACAATTCACTAGAGGTGTCTCTCCCATAAGAATTAGCATGTTGGGTGAACAAATTACAGTTGGGCAATTGATAAATAATGAGGGCATGACAATGCACATACATGATATGATGAGTATTGTGAGATTTAGTTGGGCATTACGACAAAGTACATAGACTGCTATCCAGCATGCATCTATGCCTAAAAAGTCCACCTTCAGGTTATCATCCGAACCCCTTCCAGTATTAAGTTGTAAACAACAGACAATTGCATTAAGTATGGTGCGTAATGTAACCAACAACTACATCCTTAGACATAGCATCGATGTTTTATCCCTAGTGGCAACAGCACATCCACAACCCTAGAACTTTCACATCGTCCTGCATTTAATGGAGGCATGAACCCACTATCGAGCATAAATACTCCCTCTTGGAGTTACAAGCAAAAACTTGGCCAGAGCCTCTACTAGCAACGAAGAGCATGCAAGATCATAAACAACACATAATAGATTGATAATCAACATAACATAGCATTCACTATCCATCGGATCCCAACAAACACAACATATAGTATTACAGATAGATGATCTTGATCATGTTAGGCAGCTCACAAGATCCGACAATGATAGCACAATGAGGAGAAGAAAACCATCTAGCTACTGCTATGGACCCATAGTCCAGGGGTGAACTACTCACACATCACTCCGGAGGCGACCATGGCGGTGTAGAGTCCTCCAGGAGATGATTCCCCTCTCCGGCAGGGTGCCGGAGGCGATCTCCTGAATCCCCCGAGATGGGATTGGCGGCGGCGGCGTCTCTGGAAGGTTTTTCGTATCGTGGCTCTCGGTACTGGGGGTTTCGCGACGAAGACTACTTGTAGGCGGAAGGGCAGGTCAAGGGGCGTCACGAGGGGCCCACACAGTAGGCCGGCGCGGCCAGGGCTTGGGCCGCGCCGCCCTGTTGTGTGGCCACCTCGTGGCCCCACTTCGTCTCCTCTTCGGACTTCTGGAAGCTTCGTGGAAAAATAGGCCCCTGGGCATTGATTTCGTCCAATTCCGAGAATATTTCCTTACTAGGATTTCTGAAACCAAAAACAGCAGAAAACAGCAACTGGCTCTTCGGCATCTTGTTAATAGGTTAGTGTCGGAAAATGCATAAATATGACATAAAGTATGCATAAAACATGTAGGTATCATCAATAAAGTAGCATGGGACATAAGAAATTATCGATACGTTGGAGACATATCACATCATCAGAACTAACACCGGAAATTGCTCTCTCATAACAAGATTCAGCAAAGCAGGTTTAATTTCAAAGAATTCTGCTGTAGTAGCAGGTGGAGCAATAGGTGTGCATAAGAAATCATTATTATTTGTGCGAGTGAAGTCACACAACTTAGTATTTTCAGGTGTACCCATTTTAGCAGTAGTAAATAAAGCAAACTAAATAAAGTAAATGCAAGTAACTAATTTTTTTGTGTTAATAATATGGAGAACGCAAACAAGACAATAAATAAAGTAAAGCAAGTAACTATTTTTTTGTATTTTGATATAAGAAAGCAAACAAAGCAGTAAATAAAATAAAGTAAAGCAAGACAAAAACAAAGTAAAGAGATTGGAAGTGGGAGACTCCCCTTTGCAGCGTGTCTTGATCTCCCCGGCAACGGCGCCAGAAATTTAGCTTGTTGACGCGTAAAGCACACGCCCGTTGGGAACCCCAAGTGGAAGGTGTGATGCGTACAGCAGCAAGTTTCCCTCAGTAAGAAACCAAGGTTTATCAAACCAGTAGGAGTCAAGGAGCACGTGAAGGTTGTTGGTGACGGAGTGTAGTGCGACGCAACACCAGGGATTCCGGCGCCAACGTGGAACCTGCACAACACAATCCAAATACTTTGCCCCAACAACACAAGCCGGTTTGTTTACTTATAATGACCAAACGTTCTTGAGGACACATGGGAATTTAGTCTAGTGCTTTCGCTTCATATAGCTGATTAATCTTCATTGTTTTGATAAGTGCTGTGTGGGTGAACCTATGCCAATGCACCGCCCTTCCTAGGACTAATACATACTTGTGATTATACCCCTTGCAAGCATCCGCAACTACAAGAAAGTAATTAAGATAAATCTAACCACAACCTTAAACTCTGAGATCCCGCTATCCCTCCTGCATCGATATACCAACGGGGGTTCAGGTTTCTGTCACTCCGGCAACCCCGCAATTGGCAAACGAGTACAAGATGTATTCCCCTAGGCCCATAAAGGTGAAGTATCATGTAGTCGACGTTCACATGACACCACTAGAAGAATAACACCACAACTTAAATATCATAACATTGAATATTACTCAACCATAATTCACTACTAACATTTAGACTTCACCCATGTCCTCAAGAACTAAACGAACTACTCACGAGACATCATATGGAACATGATCAGAGGTGATATGATGATGAATAACAATCTGAACATAAACCTTGGTTCAATGGTTTCACTCAATAGCATCAACAACAAGTAGAAATCAATACCGGGAGAGTTTCCCCTATCAAACAATCAAGATCCAACCCTAATTATTACAGCAGTGACGATGTGCAGCGGTGGAGACGGCGGTGATGATGATGGAGATGATGGCGTCGATTTCCCCCTCCGGGAGGGAATTTCCCCGGCAGATTTCAGCCTGCCGGAGAGCTCTTTTCTCTCTGGTGTTTTCCGCCCCGCAGAGGCGGTTGTGACTCTTCGCGACTATCCTCTGGAGCTTAGGTTTTCGGGACGAAGAAGTACGCGAAGGAGAGGAGGCCAGAGGGGGCTGTGGGCCCCCTCCCCACATGGCGGCGTGGCCAGGGCCCGTGCCGGCCTATGGGGGGCCATGGTGGCCCTCCTCGGCTCCTCCTTTTGGCTCTCTTCGTCTTCTGAGAAAATAGGATTTTTAGTATAATTTCCGTCAATTGTTGATCTTCCGAAATATTGCATTCTGACGGCGCTTTTTCCAGCAGAATCCTGACTCCGGTGCGCGATTCTCCAATATCCATGAAACATGCAAAATAGATGAAATAACATAAGTATCACCTCTAAATATGAAATATATTAATGAATAACAGTAAATTATGATATAAAATAGTGATGCAAAATGGACGTATCAACTCCCCCCAAGCTTAGACTCCGCTTGTCCCCAAGCGAAACTGAACTCGGTAAACAGGACCACATGTTTATGGAGTGAAGAGTCGATAAACCAAATACGGACAAGAAGCATCATATTAATTCACACAAGACATTCTAGTGAACAACTTCCTCATATAATTCAACTTGAAACAAGTAGAAGGTAATCACAAATAAAGGTGCATAAGAAATCATAATTGGTGATGGCAAACTTCGTTCTTGGTCAGAGAACAATTAACAGACTGTACTTATCTATCGAGCAGCGCTCTTATGTTAAAGCTTATATGGCATATCTTGTATACTCAATCATAATAATCTCCTCATAATCATTGATAACTTTCAAAGCTATATTCATTCAGATAAAACTTGCACTAAACAAGGAAGAGTAAAAGGCATGATTAAGCAGATCACAATATAAATAATTTGATCACAACAACTCAAATGCTTGCTTAAGATGGAGGGAAATAAGTTTACTGACTCAACATAAAGTAAAAGACAGGCCCTTCGCAGAGGGAAGCAGGGGTTAAATCATGTGCTAGAGCTTTTTCAGTTTTGAAATCATATAAAGAGAATAAAAGTAAAATTTTGAGAGGTGTTTGTTGTTGTCAACGACTGGTAGCGGGTACTCTAACCCCCTTGCCAGACAAACTCTCGAAGAGCGGCTCCCATAAAATTTATTTTTGGCTGACACTCCTTCCAACCTTTGCTTTGACAAACCATGGCTAACCGAATCCTCGGGTGCCTTCCAATCATTCTCATACCATGAAGGAGTGTCTTTTTATTTTAGTTTTATTTAGATGACACTCCTCCCCACCTTTGCTTTCTCAAGCCACGGCTAACCGAATCCTCGGGTGCCATCCAATAATCACATACCATGGAGGAGTGTCTATTTGTAAAATTATGAAGATTAATTAATTGGGGCTGGGAACCTGTAACATCCCAAAAATTTAAAACAAAACCAATGAATTTCCCTAGTTCCAAATTTTGGAACCAACAAAAACTTTTATTAAATTAAGTATGATACCTAGTGATCTTGTTTAATTCGTGTGCTATTGCCATGATTGCTTGTTATTAGTAATTGAAGTGATCTTAAACCCTAAACCTCACCCCTCTTTTCACCATCCTAGTTAAAATAAAATAAAAGGAAATTAAATAAGAAAAAGATATATGTGCCTATGGCTATTTTTATAACTCTTTACCCTAAGCTTTTCTACTTGCTTAGAGGTTTGGAAAACCTTCATACACCTTACCTAGTATCTATCAAACCAATTCCTAGTGGTTTCCAAAGAAATTAAAAAGAAACTAAAAATGCCATAGAGGCATATGAGAGTAAAATAGCAAATATGTGAATTTAAGGATCTTGACCCTAAGACTTGTTGTGAATGGTGGGATCACTCCTATATACCATTTCACCACTCAACAACACCAATTGGGTCAAGCCAAGTCTAATTAAAACTCAAATGCAACATATGCATAGAGACATATGTGACACATAGCCATAATACCCAATTCTTGCCCTATGACTCTAAACCTTGACCACTTGATGTGAAACCATCTCTCAACCTAATATAACACTAAATTGACCCTAACCCATGCCCAAGTAAAGCAAGATCAACAATTTACAAGAATAATGAAATTTGACACATCACCTCTTATGTGTTATGGCCATTTTTGCAAATCTTTGAACAAGACCATTTGAATTGGTTTCAATGGTTGGAAAATGTTTCTAAACTAATAAGAACCACATTAGAGTCAACAAAAGTCAACTCAAATGGGGAGAAATCAAATAGGGAGAAAATCCCCAAAATTCACTCACATACACCTTGGCCCATTTTGCAAATCTTCAACCAAGGCCACCATTGCTTGACTTATGGTTTCTAAAACTCTTATATAACAAAAACAAACACAAATGCATAAAAGAAATCAGATTCAAATCAAGGGAAATTTCAAATTTGACATACATATGATAATGGTCATATGACCCATTTATAAAATCTTCACTACTTTACACCCCTGCATTTGAATCTTCCTAAACCAAACTTGGTCAAACCTTGACACCTCATCCAAGACCATGTCAAGGTCAACAACTTTCATGTTGACCATCTCTGCTGAAGTTGACCAGGTTGACCAGAATAGGATTGACAAGAGAGGACTTTGAATCAATGAGAAGATGAGCTCCATTTTGAAATCTTGCAAACCTTCATCAAATTGACCACCACCACAACCAATCTACCTCTTTGATTATATGAATGAGACTCACCAAAAAGATTTTCAAAATTCAAACATTTTTCTCATGCGGCCATTTCATCGAGCACATGGCAGGCAGCATCTCAGAATTTGGTTACATCTCTTTGTCCAGTGGGTTTTGGCCTAAACCACCTTTAACTTGTGATGATCACACTCCCCTGCAACTCCTGCACCACACCATGTCCTTGCCCCGTCGTTTAAAGTGAGGAGAAACACCTAAACTAAGCTGGCCGTGCACCATGCCGGCCACCCATGCACTCGATCAACCTGGCTCGCCCCTCTCTCCTCCACCATGTCTCAGAGCCTCCCTGGAGCACAAGGACGCTGCCAGTACACAGCCCTAGCTCGCCAAGGCACGGCAGGGGCCAGACCGAGCACGCCCAGACCGCGCCAGAAACGTGCCAGGCACGCGGTGAGCGTGCACCATCACCATCCTGGACGCGCCAGAGCACGCCGTCGCCTGGACGCTGTCGTCCTTCCCTTCCCCTCCTCTTGCGCGTGCACACTCCACACCATGCCAGGACCTCGCCAGACACCGCCATTGGCCATCATCGGTGCCGTAGACGACGCCATCATCAAGCTCTGCCGCGCCGGTACCGCAAGGACAGCAAGGATGCCGCACGCTCTCGTCCTCCCCTAGCGATGCCATCAAGTGCTCTAGCACCGCCTAGCAGTCGCCTACACGACGCGCCCATCACTTGACACATCACCGCCCTGGAGCGCCATGGCCGTCGACGACCTCCACGGCACCCTTGCAGCACCCGTGCCCCTATAAATAGAGACCTCCTCGCCCTTCCTTCTTCACACCATTTCTGCTCCCCTCTTTCTCCTCGACCTCCTCAACACCTTCTCCACCTCGATTAAGCCTCACACCGCTCCAATTGCTCCGTCGATCGCCGGAGTCCGCCGCAGATCAACCCGCCAAATTCGGGCACCATTGGAGTTGCCACTGGTACCGGTCGACTCCTCGTCGTCGACAACGTCGCCTAGCATCAGCGCCGCCCCTCGCCGGAGCCCCAGCTCGCCGTCGACCCCCTACCTCCGCCGTGCCCGCGTCTGCTTCTCGTCGACGACGACGACGCAGCTCCACCGTCCGATCTCCATCTGATCCAGCGGCTCGCGTTCACAGGTACCGTTTCGGGTTAAAGAGAGACTGACACGCAGGCCCCACCATGTCAGTTGGCCAGCTGCGTGGGAAGCGCTAGTTGGGCCAGCCCAGTCCCTTCCCCCTCGTTTCGGCCCATTCTGTTTTCCCGCGTGGCCCAATATTTCAAATTTGGTTTAATCCATTTAGTTCAAATCCAATACTGCTGCCAAGTTCAAAATTGAATAGTGTTAAATCTACAAATCCAAATCTGGTGATTCAAAATGCTATAGAAAGCTTATGAAATTATCTAGCTAACCTCACTGGATTCAACCCCATATGTTGTGTAGTTTTTGAATAGCAAAAATAACAAAACAGATACTTTTCAGTATTCAAATAAATCTTAAAAATCACCCATTTTGAATTTTGAAGTGAATCCAATTGCAATATTTCACATTTAACAAACCCTAATTTACTATGTAAAAATATGATAGGTGTTATGTACATGATCATGGGCTAGAATCAAAATATTGGCTATGTAGTCAATACTAGCCCATTTAAACTATATCCAAATTTTAGAATTTAAATCTATGAGGTGTAGCACCTCATTTAAATCATTCTCACAAGTGATATGAAGTAATGTGTTGACCCTTAAATGCTTAGGCTCATACTTGCCCACTTGTAGAATTTAAATCAACATAGTATTTACATTTGCCATGGTTATCTAAATCACATGAGATGATGAATCTCATTTAAATTCCTTTTCTCAAATACTAAGTGTGAAGTGTTGACCTTGGTCAACATGGGATCATCCCTGGTTATTTGAGAATATTGAATCACCTCAATAGTAGTTTTTAAATTAGTTACAACTATGTGATAAATCATATGAGAGGTTTTCCTCTCATTTAAATCTTGTTCTCAAGTAATTCAACATGAGGTAGTGACCATGGTCTATATAAACTCATATTGAGTTATTTGGTGGCATTAAATCACTACCATGTTAGTATTAAAATGCATGAGGTATGGAACCTCATTTAAATCATTTTTCTCAAATGATAAGTATGAAGAGGTTGACCTTGGTCAACCTAGGTCATATATTATTCATAAGAGAAATTAAATCTTAAGAAGAATTCAATGAGAGGAAATTATTTCTCCAAACCAAAGAGAAACTTTAATTTAAATTTTCAATGAGAGGAAATTATTCCTCCTAATATTAAATAAAGAAACCCTAGAATAATTTGTTGATAAATGTTAAGTAATGATGCTAAGATCCATTGTGTGAGCCATTAAGGCTAATTAAGACTACTTAAGTGTTGTTTGGTGATTGTATCCTCGTATTCGTGTATAGACGCTAGTACCGGAGACTATCAAGAGGAAGAGGTCTTCTACCAAGAGGAAGAGCAAGAAAACTTTGATCACATCACCAACCAAGGCAAGCTATTACCAATGCAAGCTAGACTAATGCAAACTATTTTGGTTGCAAGTTTATATTCTTGCAAAGTGCAAAGCTCTACAAGAGCAAGGCACCATTACATTTTACTTTATGAACCTATCCCAAGTTTTTACTTTACAAGCTTTACTTGATTTTATTTATCAAAGTTACTTTTTGATTTATGATTCACTTGGTTGAATTATAGAGTAGTACCAGAGAATCACACCTAGCCTAGCAAGCTCCAAGATACTTAGCACCCCTCATAACTAGTGGCTAGTGCTCAATATTAAAAGTGACTACTCTAGTTGGGAACTTGTGAATTTAAATGACTTTGAAAACCTTGGAATGATGAGTCATTCTATTGAAAGAATTTGAAGGAGAATATGACTGGTGAATGACTTGGTGAATTTTACCAAAAACACTGATGGTTGGGTTCGGATGCGATACCATTCCAATTTTACAAGTACCCCCACAATACCTGAATCTGGGTAAGGCTTAGCTGGAAACTTATGTATTTTAGTATGGGTTCCCTCTAAACAAGCGTCATAGGGGTTATGCCGAGGCTGCCTCCATACTGGTGAAGTAATGTGAAATGACGTGAACTGAGGTGAATGTCCGGCCCAAGCCCTGTGCAGTTCCCAGGCTGACCGCGTGTCTTCACTGGGAGGCCAAGCTCATGGGGAGAGGTGCCTATACTAAAGTATGTAAATGAAAGGTTAGGATTGGTAGTTCGCGTACTGCGTACGATAAATCAGGGCCAGTTACCCCTGACGAACTATTGCCATTGTTGTGGCACAAGTGTACAACCTCTGCAGAGTTAAACCTATTCGAATAGCCGCGTCCGCGGTTATGGACAGTTGGAAAGGCCATACTGTTCCATCATCAGAACTTTTCTAAAAATATGAATGGTGACTTGTGATTTGAATTGAAAGGTGACTTTGACTTTGAATCACAACTGAGTTGTGGGAATGACACTAATGTTCCCACTTGAGTTAGTTGAGCAAATGAAGGTTTTTGATTATTAAAGTGCTTATGAAATAAAACTGGCTTTATGCAAATAAAACTAGAGCTTAGAACCCCCTTACTATAATTGATAGTATTTACCTTAGTATTAGTTTGCGAGTACTTTAAAGTACTCATGGCTGTGTCCCTGGCTATTCAAATGGCCAGACTATGAAGACGAGTACCAGAACCCGGAAGAAGGACAGCAGGACGTCTACAACAACTAGGATCACTCCTAACGTCAACAGTTGCCTGTGGAATAGATGGACTACTACTACGCTACTTTCGCTTCCGCTATGTGTTATGTAATGAATAAATAGAACTTCTATTATTGTAATGAGACTGGATCATGTGATCCTTTATTTGTAAGACGATTATGGTATGTAATGAATGATGTGTTGTGATATCAATCTATTATGTCTCGCAAAAACAATATTCCTGGGATTGCGATGAATGGCATAATAGGCATCTGGACTTAAAAATCCGGGTGTTGACAGAACCCCATTGCCAGCTCTTTATGCAAAATTATTGGATAAGTGGATGAAGCCACTAGTCCATTGGTGAAAGTTGCCCAACAAGATTGAAAGATAAAACACCACATACTTCCTCATGAGCTATAAAACATTGAGACAAATAAGAGATGATAAATTTTGAATTGTTTAAAAGGTAGCACACGAAGTATTTACTTGGGATGGCAGGAAATACCACATAGTAGGTAGTTATGGTGGACACAGATGGCATAGGTTTGGGTTAAGGTTTGGATGCACGAGAAGTATTCCCTCTCAGTACAGGTCTTTGGCTAGCAAGGTTAATTAGCAAGCATAAGAGTTGAGGGAAACAAACAAATATACATGTGATAGAAACAATCATGCATCTTCTTTGTAAGCACAAACAATTTTAACTTCAGAATAATAAGCTAAGAGCTAACAAGAAAGAAAGACAATGAAACAACTACATGTATTTCCTCTTTTCTATTTACTCTCAAAGTGTTGTTGCTATTGACCAATGCTAAGTTTGCCAAAACCAAATAGATTTACTCAATGCTCCCAAAGTGATACCAATACTAACAACAAGATCAATCATATAATAGAGATTGCAAACTAAAATAAGATGTGCAATATGTAAATGATAAGACTTCTCATTAATATTCCATAACGATAACTCACACCAAGGGATACATAGACAACCAACTAAAGAGAGATACTTCCACACTGCAGCCCATCTTATATGATAACTTCCCTACTCATGATATGACACTACTTGACCATAAAAAGTAAAAGATAGTGATGATGTGATACCGCGGCACTCCCCCAAGCTTGGAACAAACCAAGGGGATGCCAATATCGATGATGAATTACTCCTTCGGCGGTGGTGGTGATGAATTCTTCCCATCATCAGACTTCCAAGGAAGAGGCTCTCCATCAACAAACGACATCTTGGTCTCAGGAATCCTGAAACTAGCAGCATAGCTTATGTGTTTAAACCTGTTTTCATACTCACAGTTTTGATTATGAACATCATAGAGTTGAGCTTGGAGTTTGTTGGTGGTGTCGTGAAGTGAGAGGATGTCGTCCCACAGCTTTGCAGTCTCCTTGTTGTGTCCATCAATAAGTTCAGACACAATCTTGTGGAAGATGTCCACTTCACGCTCAGCCATCTTCTTGTAGTTGAAGACCTCTTGGTCTAGTTTCTCCATCCTGTCTTCCAAGCTTCCTTCTCCTTTAGGACCCTGGACATCTTTGATCTGCAACTCTCCATCTACGAGCAGCAATTCCTTAGGGTGCATCTTCAGCTCGTTCATGTACGGGTTGACGACGTCATCAAAGAAGCTGTCCTTCGGAGTTCCTGACAAAGACATACCGGCTTTAGACCCGAAGCAGATCCTGGCAGAAAACAGCTCGAAACAAAACACGTCGAGAAAACGATATACGGACCTCCAGGGGTCCGGGGGATTATATAGCAGGAATTTTTACGACAAAAGGAAAGTACCAGTTCGAACCAGAGTCGGAGAGGGGCCACGAGGGACCCACCTCATAGGGCGGCGCAGCCAGGCTGGGGCCCGCACCGGCCTATGAGGGCACGCCCTCGGGCGTCTCCTCCACTCCGTTATGATCTCGTAATTTTTCATATTTTCCAAAAACAGCAAAAACATTGTTCGGAAAGTAAAACACGAACTTTTTATTACGAGTACTTGATACGTCTCCGACGTATCGATAATTTCTTATGTTCCATGCCACATTATTGATGATATCTACATATTTTATGCATACTTTACATCATATTTATGCATTTTCTGGAACTAACCTATTAACAAGATGCCGAAGAGCCTGTTGTTGTTTTCTACTGTTTTTGGTTTCAGAAATCCTAGTAAGGAAATATTCTCGGAATTGGACGAAATCAACGCCCAGGGGCCTATTTTCACACGAAGCTTCCAGAAGACCGAAGAGTCAACGAAGTGGGGCCACGAGGTGGCCAGGAGGTAGGGCGGCGCGGCCCAAGCCCTGGCCGCGCCTGGGCCCCTCGCGACGCCCCTTGACCTGCCCTTCCGCCTACAAATAGCCTTCGTCGCGAAACCCCCAGTACCGAGAGCCACGATACGGAAAACCTTCCAGAGATGCCGCCGCCGCCAATCCCATCTCGGGGGATTCAGGAGATCGCCTCCGGCACCCTGCCGGAGAGGGGATTCATCTCCCGGAGGACTCTACGCCGCCATGGTCGCCTCTGGAGTGATGAGTGAGTAGTTCACCCCTGGACTATGGGTCCATAGCAGTAGCTAGATGGTTGTCTTCTCCTCATTATGCTTCATTGTCGGATCTTGTGAGCTGCCTAACATGATCAAGATCATCTATCTGTAACGCTATATGTTGTGTTTGTTGGGATCCGATGAATAGAGAATACTATGTTATGTTGATTATCAGTTTATGTCTATGTGTTGTTTATGATCTTGCATGCTCTCCGTTATTAGTAGAGGCTCTGGCCAAGTTTTTGCTAGTAACTCCAAGAGGGGGTATTTATGCTCGATAGTGGGTTCATGTCTCCGTGAATGCTGGGAGTGACAGAAACCTCTAAGGTTATGGATGTGCTGTTGCCACTAGGGATAAAACATTGATGCTATGTCCGAGGATGTAGTTATTGATTACATTACGCGCAATACTTAATGCAATTGTCTGTTGTTAGCAACTTAATACTGGAGGGGGTTCGGATGATGACCTGAAGGTGGACTTTTTAGGCATAGATGCATGCTGGATAGCGGTCTATGTACTTTGTCGTAATGCCCAATTAAATCTCACAATACTCATCATAATATGTATGTGCATGGTCATGCCCTCTTTATTTGTCAATTGCCCAACTGTAATTTGTTCACCCAACATGCTATTTATCTTATCGGAGAGACACCTCTAGTGAACTGTGGACCCCGGTCCAATTCTCTATACTGAAATACAACCTACTGCAATTGTTCTACTGTTTTCTGCAAACAATCATCTTCCACACTATACATCTAATCCTTTGTTACAGCAAGCCGGTGAGATTGACAACCTCGCTGTTTCGTTGGGGCAAAGTACTTGGTTTGTGTTGTGCAGGTTCCACGTTGGCGCCGGAATCCCTGGTGTTGCGTCGCAGTACATCTCGCCGCCATCAACCTTCACGTGCTTCTTGACTCCTACTGGTTCGATTAAACCTTGGTTTCTTATTGAGGGAAACTTGCCGCTGTGCGCATCACACCTTCCTCTTGGGGTTCCCAACAGACGCGTGTCGAACGGAAAGACAATACGTCAACCACGCGCATCAAGCAAAATTTCTGGCGCCGTTGCCGGGGAGATCAAGACACGCTGCAAGGGGAGTCTCCACATCGCAATCTCTTTACTTTGTTTTTGTCTTGCTTTATTTTATTTACTACTTTGTTTGCTGCACTAAATCAAAATACAAAAAAAATAGTTGCTAGTTTTACTTTATTTACTGTCTTGCACTCTATATCAAAAACACAAAAAAATTAGTTACTTGCATTTACTTTATCTAGTTTGCTTTATTTACTATTGCTAAAATGAGTAATCCTGAAGTTGAAGTTCGTTCGTTTAAGCAACAAGGGGGAGAATGTTTAAGAGATGCTTGGTATAGAATTAGTAATGCCCATAATAGGTGCACTAAGAAACACTCCACCACTATTTTACTCAGGAATTTTTATGTTGGTATCTCTAGCTGGAATAGGTATGTTCTTGATTGTCTCGCGGGAGGTAACTTCCTAAGTACTCCTGCCTTAGAAGCTAGTTGCATTATTGAGAGTTTATTTGGAATACCACCTGTTAATGAGGTTAAAATTGAAACCTCTCTTGAAGATGTCATGAGAAAGTTGGAAACCATAGAACAAAACCTTCCAAGTATTGATACTACTTTGGGAGCATTACTTGATAGCACTGATAAACTTGATAAATCTCTAGGTGGAATTAATGAGAAAATTGCCATTTTGGAATCTTGTGCTATTCATGGTAATCAAACCCAAAGAATTAGTGAACTTTAAGAGGCTATGGGAACATTGGGTTCAACATGTTCATCTATAAAATTTAGAGAGAAAGCTTATGTGGGTAAGGAGCAAAAGTTCATGTATGTCTCTAAGGGGCCTAAACCAAAAAGCTATTATAGGCCTAAAATTGATAAAGCTCTTAAAACCACTATAGATAAGGGACCATCTAAGATACCTAATGGGATAAATTCTGAAAATGATGTTGATACACCATCTCTTGATAATACTTGATACACACTTTCTGCACCTAGCTGTAAGGCGTTAAAGAAAAGCGCTTATGGGAGACAACCCATGTTTTTACTACAGTACTTTGTTTTTATTTTGTGTCTTGGAAGTTGTTTACTACTGTAGCAACCTCTCCTTATCTTAGTTTTGTGCATTGTTGTGCCAAGTAAAGTCGTTGATAGTAAGGTTCATACTAGATTTGGATTACTGCGCAGAAACAGATTTCTTTGCTGTCACGAATCTGGGCAAAATTCTCTGTAGGTAACTCAGCAAATTATGCCAATTTACGTGAGTGATCCTCAGATATGTACTCAACTTTCATTCGATTTGAGCATTTTCATTTGAGCAAGTCTGGTGCCTCAATAAAATTCGTCTTTACGAACTGTTCTGTTTTGACAGATTCTGCCTTTTATTTCGCATTGCCTGTTTTGATATGTTCGATGGATTTTTCGATTCCATTGACTTTCAGTAGCTTTGTGCAATGTCCAGAAGTGTTAAGAATGATTATGTCACCTCTGAACATGTATATTTTGATTGTGCACTAACCCTCTAATGAGTTGTTTTGAGTTTGGTGTGGAGGAAGTTTTCAAGGATCAAGAGAGGGAGATGATACAACATGATCAAGGAGAGTGAAAGCTCTAAGCTTGGGGATGGCCCGGTGGTTCACCCCTGCATATATCAAGAAGACTCAAGCGTCTAAGCTTGGGGATGCCCAAGGCATCCCCTTCTTCATCGACAACATTATCAGGTTCCTCCCCTGAAACTATATTTTTATTCCATCACATCTTATGTGCTTTGCTTGGAGCGTCGGTTTGTTTTTGTTTTTTGTTTTGTTTGAATAAAATGGATCCTAGCATTCTTTGTGTGGGAGAGAGACACGCTCCGCTGTTGCGTATGGACAAGTATGTCCTTAGGCTTTACTCATAGTATTCATGGCGAAGTTTCTTCTTCGTTAAATTGTTATATGGTTGGAATTGGAAAATGATACATGTAGTAATTTGCTAAAATGTCTTGGGTAATGTGATACTTGGCAATTGTTGTGCTCATGTTTAAGCTCTTGCATCATATACCTTGCACCTATTAATGAAGAAATACATAGAGCATGCTAAAATTTGGTCTGCATATTTGGTCTCTCTAAGGTCTAGATAATTTCTAGTATTGAGTTTGAACAACAAGGAAGACAGTGTAGAGTCTTATAATGTTTACAATATGTCTTTTATGTGAGTTTTGCTGCACCACTTCATCCTTGTGTTTGTTTCAAATAGCCTTGCTAGCCTAAACCTTGTATCGAGAGGGAATACTTCTCATGCATCCAAATACTTGAGCCAACCACTATGCCATTTGTGTCCACCATACCTACCTACTACATGGTATTTCTCCGCCATTCCAAAGTAAATTGCTTGAGTGCTACCTTTAAACAATTCAAAATTTATTACCTCTGATTTGTGCCAATGTTTTATAGCTCATGAGGAAGTATGTGGTGTTTATCTTTCAATCTTGTTGGGCAACCTTCACCAATGGACTAGTGGCTTCATCCGCTTATCCAATAATTTTGCAAAAAGAGCTGGCAATGGGATTCCCAGTCCCAAATTAATTAATAAAAATAGACACTCCTCTATGGTATGTGATTGTTGGACGGCACCCGAAGGATTCGGTTAGCCATGGCTTGAGAAAGCAAAGGTGGGGAGGAGTGTCATCATAATAAAACTAAAATAAAAAGGCACTCCTTCATGGTATGAGATTGTTGGCAGGCACCCGAAGGATTCGGTTAGCCATGGTTTGTGAAAGAAAGGTTGGAAGGAGTGCCACACAAAAATAAAATAAAATGGGAGCCGCTCTTTGAAGGTTTGTCTGACAAGGGGGTTAGAGTACCCACTACCATTCGTTGACAACAACAAACACCTCTCAAAATTTTACTTTTATTGCTCTCTATATGTTTTCAAAATCAAAGCTCTAGCACAAATATAGCAATCGATGCTTTCCTCTTTGAAGGACCTTTCCTTTACTTTTATGTTGAGTCAGTTCACCTATTTCTCTCCACCTCAAGAAGCAAACACTTGTGTGAACTGTGCATTGATTCCTACATACTTGCATATTGCATTTGTTATATTACTCTATGTTGACAATATCCATGAGATATACATGTTATAAGTTGAAAGCAACCGCTGAAACTTCATCTTCTTTTTTGTTGCTTCAATACCTTTACTTTGAATTATTGCTTTATGAGTTAACTCTTATGCAAGACTTATTGATGCTTGTCTTGAAGTACTATTCATGAAAAGTCTTTGCTATATGATTCATTTGTTTACTCATGTCATTTACATTGTTTTGATTGCTGCATTCATTACATATGCTTACAATAGTATGATCAAGGTTATGATGGCATGTCACTCCAGAAATTATCTTTTTTATCGTTTACCTGCTCGGGACGAGCAGGAACTAAGCTTGGGGATGCTGATACGTCTCCGAAGTATCGATAATTTCTTATGTTCCATGCCACATTATTGATGATATCTACATGTTTTATGCATACTTTACATCATATTTATGCATTTTCTGGAACTAACCTATTAACAAGATGCCGCAGAAAGCCGATTCTTTGTTTTCTGTTGTTTTTGGTTTCAGAAATCCTAGTAAGGAAATATTCTTGGAATTGGACGAAATCAACGCCCAGGGGCCTATTTTCACACGAAGCTTCCAGAAGACCGAAGAGTCAACGAAGTGGGGCCACGAGGTGGCCAGGAGGTAGGGCGGCGCGGCCCAAGCCCTGGCCGCGCCGGCCTGTCTCCTGGGCCCCTCGAGACGCCCCTTGACCTGCCCTTCCGCCTACAAATAGCCTTCGTCGCGAAACCCCCAGTACCGAGAGCCACGATACGGAAAACCTTCCAGAGACGCCGCCGCCGCCAATCCCATCTCGGGGGATTCAGGAGATCGCCTCCGGCACCCTGCCGGAGAGGGGATTCATCTCCCGGAGGACTCTACGCCGCCATGGTCGCCTCCAGAGTGATGAGTGAGTAGTTCACCCCTGGACTATGGGTCCATAGCAGTAGCTAGATGGTTGTCTTCTCCTCATTATGCTTCATTGTCGGATCTTGTGAGCTGCCTAACATGATCAAGATCATCTATCTGTAATGCTATATGTTGTGTTTGTTGGGATCCGATGAATAGAGAATACTATGTTATGTTGATTATCAATTTATGTCTATGTGTTGTTTATGATCTTGCATGCTCTCCGTTATTAGTAGAGGCTCTGGCCAAGTTTTTGCTAGTAACTCCAAGAGGGGGTATTTATGCTCGATAGTGGGTTCATGTCTCCGTGAATCTGGGGGAGTGACAGAAACATCTAAGGTTATGGATGTGCTGTTGCCACTAGGGATAAAACATTGATGCTATGTCCGAGGATGTAGTTATTGATTACATTACGCGCAATACTTAATGCAATTGTCTGTTGTTAGCAACTTAATACTGGAGGGGGTTCGGATGATAACCTGAAGGTGGACTTTTTAGACATAGATGCATGCTGGATAGCGGTCTATGTACTTTGTCGCAATGCCCAATTAAATCTCACAATACTCATCATAATATGTATGTGCATGGTCATGCCCTCTTTATTTGTCAATTTCCCAACTGTAATTTGTTCACCCAACATGCTATTTATCTTATGGGAGAGACACCTCTAGTGAACTGTGGACCCCGGTCCAATTCTCTATACTGAAATACAACCTACTGCAATTGTTCTACTGTTTTCTGCAAACAATCATCTTCCACACTATACATCTAATCCTTTGTTACAGCAAGCCGGTGAGATTGACAACCTCGCTGTTTCGTTGGGGCAAAGTACTTGGTTTGTGTTGTGTAGGTTCCACGTTGGCGCCGGAATCCCTGGTGTTGCGCCGCACTACATCTCGCCGCCATCAACCTTCACGTGCTTCTTGACTCCTACTGGTTCGATTAAACCTTGGTTTCTTACTGAGGGAAACTTGCCGCTGTGCGCATCACACCTTCCTCTTGGGGTTCCCAACGGACGCGTGTCGAACGGAAAGACAATACGTCAACCACGCGCATCAGTACTATTACCTATTCAAAGTCGAACTCTGCCGGACTGTCAATTTGACCTTTGCTAAAAGCTTCCGGTGTCACCACTCGAATAACATCAACATCTTCATTATAAGAATCTCCAGAGATATAATGCATGAGTCTTTGTCCATTCACCACTTGTGTGGCATCGCCTTGGAGAGAACTAATTTTAATTGCTCCTGAACGGTACACCTCCACAATGACATATGGTCCTTCCCATTTTGAGAGTAACTTCCATGCAAAGAATATGAGACGAGACCGATACAATAGGACTTTATCCCCAACATTAAATTCTCTTTTGATAATTCTTCTATCATGCCATTTCTTAACTTTCTCTTTAAAGAGTTTAGCATTTTCATAAGCTTCACTTCTCTATTCATCTAGAGAACTCAATTGTAGCAACCTCTTCTTACCGGCAAGTTTAGGATCTTTATTTAGTTCTCTTACAGCCCAATAAGCTTTCTGCTCTAGTTCTAAAGGTAAATGACAAGCTTTTCCATAAACCATTTTATAAGGTGACATACCCATGGGATTTTTATAAGCAGTTCTATAAGCCCATAGTGCTTCTTTCAATTTACTAGCCCAATTCTTTCTAGATTTATTAACAGTCTTTTGCAAGATAGATTTAATCTCTCTATTTGATAATTCTACTTGCCCGCTAGTTTGAGGATGATAAGCACAAGCAATTCTATGATTAATACCATATTTAGCAAGAGTTTTTCTAAAACCACCATGAATAAAATGAGAACCTCCATCAATCATAATATATGTAGGAACTCCAAATCTAGGAAAAAATATATCTAAAAGCATTCTTAGAGAGGTCTCACCATCAGCACTTTTTGTGGGTATGGCTTCCACCCATTTAGTCACATAATCAACAGCAACAAGTATATGAGTGTTACCTTCTGAAGAAGGGAAAGGTCCCATGAAGTCAAATCCCCAACAATCAAATGGTTCAATAACAAGAGTATAATTCATAGGCATTTCATTGCGTCTGGAAATATTACCAACCCTTTGACATTCATCACAAGATAAAATAAACTTTCTTGCATCTTTGAAGAGAGTTGGCCAATAAAAACCTGATTGTAGAACCTTTTGCGCGGTTCTATCTCCGGCACGATGTCCTCCATAAGCACTACCATGACACTTACTCAATATCTCTTGTTGTTCATATTCGGGAACACATCTTCGCAGAATACCATCCACTCCTTCTTTATATAAGTGTGGGTCATCCCAAAAATAATGCCTCAAGTCGTAAAAGAATTTCCTCCTTTGCTGAGCTGAAAAGGTTGGAGGCAAGTACTTGGAAACAATAAAGTTAGCGTAATCAGCATACCAAGGGCTATCTCGCGAGCTCACCTTTATTACAGCCAATTGTTCATTTGGAAAACTATCATTAACAGGAACAGGATCATAAGCAATATTTTCCAATCTAGACAAATTATCAGCAACAGGATTATCAGCACCTTTCCTATCTATATGCAAATCAAATTCTTGCAATAGAAGCACCCATCTAATAAGCCTTGGCTTAGCATCTTTCTTTTGCATGAGGTATCTAATTGCAGCATGATCAGTATGAATTGTAACTTTTCAATCAACAATATAGGATCTAAACTTGTCACAAGCAAAGACTACAGCTAACAATTCTTTTTCAGTTGTAGCATAATTTCTTTGAGCAGCATCAAGAGTTTTACTAGCATAATGAATAATATTTAATTTTTTATCTACTCGCTGTCCAAGAACGGCGCCTACAGCAAAATCACTAGCATCACACATAATTTCAAAAGGTAAGTTCCAATCAGGAGGTTCAACTATAGGAGCAGTTGTTAATGCTTTCTTTAGAGTTTCAAAAGCTTCCTTACAATCATCATCAAAAACAAAAGGTACATCTTTTTGAAGAAGATTAGTAAGAGGTTTTGAAATCTTGGAGAAATCTTTAATGAATCTCCTATAAAACCCAGCATGACCAAGAATACTACGAATACCTTTAACATCCCTAGGATAGGGCATCTTCTCAATTGCTTCAACTTTAGCTCTATCAACTTCAATACCTCTCTCGGAAATTTTATGTCCCAACACAATTCCTTCATTAACCATAAAGTGGCATTTCTCCCAATCAAGAACAAGGTTAGTTTCTTCACATCTATGCAAAACTTTATCGAGGTTTCGCAAGCAATTGTCAAAAGAATTCCCATAGACAGAAAAATCATCCATGAATACCTCTACAATATTCTCGCAAAAGCCATGAAAAATAGCAGACATGCATCTTTGAAAAGTAGCAGGAGCATTACATAAACCGAAAGGCATACGTCTATAAGCATAAGTTCCATAGGGACAAGTGAAAGTGGTTTTCTCTTGATCCTTAGTTTTAACAGCAATTTGTGAAAACCTAGAATAACCATCAAGAAAGCAAAAATGAGTATTTTTAGATAACCTTTCTAACATTTGATCAATAAAAGGTAAAGGGTAATGATCTTTCTTAGTAACCTTATTAACTTTTCGATAATTAATGCACATTCTATACCCTACAACAAATCTTTGAGGGATGAGCTCATCATTATCATTAGGCACAACAGTCATTCCTCCTTTCTTAGGAACACAATGCACAAGACTAACCCATCTACTATCAGCAATAGGATATATAATACCAGCTTCAAGAAGTTTTAATACCTCATTTCTTACCACATCCTTCATTTTAGGAATTAAACGACGCTGATGTTCAACAACATGCTTTGCATCATCTTTCATATTAATGGCATGTTGGCAAATAGAGGGTGAACGGATCGTAGCGAACAAGAGGGGGGGGGGGTGAATGGCGCTACGGCAATTTTTAGTCTTTTTCAAGTTTTATGCAACAGAAGGTAAAGGTGTGACTTTTAGCAATGGGGGTGATCCTACAATGAAGCTAGAGCATGTGCAACAAGTAAAGGAATCAACAAGATAAACAAAGTGAGGAGCGAGACAACCGGGGGGGGGGGCGCGAGGCGAGTCGAGGTTTGTTTCCCGCAGTTCCCTCCACTAAAGGAGGTACGTCTGCGTTGAGGAGGTGCTAGTCTCACACAAGAGACTAGGCGGCCACACCACGAAGGAAGGCCTCACCCTCTTCCTCGAGAGAGCTCCACGGAGGTGCTCTCCCTCTTCCACTAAGGCACCGGTCGAGGCGGTGATTCCTTCACAAGGTTGGGGCGAGCTCCACACACACAAGGATGCTCCCAACACCCTATGGAGCTAGTACATCACCAAGCTAGGCTCCATAGCTGCACATCTCCAATGCTCCACCATAGGAACCCATCACCAATGCTCCACCATAGGAACTCCTCCAATGCTCCACCAAGAAACTCTCCAAGGCTCCACCAAAGGAACTCCCCAATGCTCCACCAAAGGAACTCTTCTCCAAGATCCACCAAAGGAACCCTACCACCAAGATCCACTAAGGAATAGCTAGTATTTGTGAAATCTCTCTTGGTAGAACTATAGATCGGGGTCTCCTCCACCTATCCTCAAAATTAGGGCAAGATTGGTTGGAGGGGGAAGGAGATCCACAAGGATTAAGCTCAGCAACAATGGAGGAGAGAGAAGGGGAAGAGATAAAATCGGGTGGGGAAGAAGGGGCCCTTAAATAGGCTCCTCCAAATCCAATCGTTACACCCAGTTTTGGCCTAAGCGGTACTACCGCTTTGGAGCAAGCGGTACTACCGCCCTGAGTTTGAAATCACCCCAGATCTGGTCAAAGGACCCAGAGCGGTACTACCGCCCGCGGTACCGCTCGTGGTACCGCAATAGGGTCCAGAGCTTACTGGATCCAGAGCGGTACCAGGGCGGTACCGGAGCGGTACGCCCGTAACTCATTACGGTACCTCAAGCGGTACCTTGAGCGGTACTACCGCTCATGAGCGGTACTACCGCCCCAGGTACTGCAGGGGTACCGCAACTCGTTCTGGGGGACGAAATCAGCGCAGAACACAGAGCAGTACCGAGGGCGGTACCCATAGGGGTAGCGGTACTACCGCTACAGGTACCGGTAGTACCGGCCTGGCTAAAACTGGTTTTCTTCCCTTTTTCTCTCCAACTTTGTTACCTCGCTAAATGCACACAAAACCGGAAAACCTATCAACTACGCTTCAGTCTTCTGATCTTGACGCGTCCGGTGAGGTCACCGTGTTCTTGCAAATCTAACAATGATACTCAAGGCACACGGTGAGATTACTCAAGTGTTGTCATCGAACACACAAAACATGGGATATGAATTCTGCTCTTACAATCTCCCCCTTTTTGGTGTTTGATGACAACACAAGAGTTGACAATAACATATGATATTATGATGAGAACATTAGATTTGCAAAAACTAGACGGAGCTCCCCCTACACATGAGCATATCATGAATATGTATTTGAATACAAATACACATGTTATAGAGACATTACTCCCCCTAGTTTCTACAAACCAAGCACATATGCAACATAGATAGATAACATGATCATGAGGCATATGCACAATATGGAGGCAACATGAGATCATATACGGAGATTTGGGTGAAGTTATCATACCATAGCCTTGAGAATACCCAAACTCAAAATAGAATGCCTCCATGGGGTTGTTGATGTAGCCGAGAGACAAGATAGGCAACTAGAACCAACCGGCTACAAACAACAAAGGTCTCCATCCACCTAGGAACTTCTCCCCCTTTGGCATCGGAACACCAAAAAGGAGGGGAACGAAACTAGAGAGATGGAGAAAAAGAACATACAACCAAGCTTGCAAAAATCACGAGAAAGCAAGCTTGGAGGAGGTTCTCAAAAACAAAAAGAAGAAAGCAAAGAAGAAAGACAAAACAAGGTCACGAAGAACCAAAAAACCCGCAAAGAGGGGGTGTTGGTGGCCGAAGCCACCGTGTAAGAGTAAAGTAGTTGTGAGGTCGCGTAGATGTATCTAGGACTCACGGACTACAACTCAACATGAAGCTCATAAGTCACTTAATTGACAAATAGCAAATGTTTTGGATTTCTTTATGCATTATGGGGGGAGTGATAGCTCACTGGATTTAAACCGCACTCCCCCTATGTCCATGCGTGCCTTTCATCTAGATATGACGGTAAGATTGGTATGTGCACACGACGGTCAAGCAAAGTTCGACGGATCAATGACGTTTAGCTCATGCCTCAACTCAATAAAGCGCTTCTCATCCAAGGGCTTCGTGAAGATGTCCGCCAATTGCTCCTTGGTGCCAATATAGGATAGTACAATATCTCCGCGAGCAATGTGGTCCCGAATGAAGTGGTTCCGTATGTCGGTGTGCTTAGTCTTGCCATGAAGAACCGGATTGTAGGCGATCTTGATTGCGCTCTCATTGTCACACAAAAGGGGCACCTTGCTATACTCGAGTCCATAATCCCGCAAGGTTTGCCTCATCCATAAGATTTGAGCACAACTACTCGCCGCGGCAATATACTCGGCTTCCGCGGTGGAGACGGAGGCACAATTTTGCTTCTTTGAGGACCAACACACCAAAGATCTTCCAAGAAAGTGACATGCTCCGGAGGTAGACTTCCTATCAATCTTTTCGCCCGCCCAATCGGAGTCGGTGAAACCAACCAAGGCAAAGCCTGTGTCCCTTGGATACCATAGACCAAAGTGTGGGGTATCAACTAAATATCGAAAGATCCTCTTGACCGCCACGAGGTGGCTTTCCTTCGGACTTGCTTGAAACCGTGCACACATACCAACGCTCAACATGATATCCGGGCGAGAGGCACAAAGGTAGAGAAGCGAACCTATCATCGAACGGTAGAGCTTGGTATCCACCGCCTTGCCGCCCTCGTCAAGAGTGAGTTGACACTTGAGTTGCATAGGAGTTCCGATCCCCTTGGCGTCCTTCATATCAAAGCGTTTGAGCATGTCTTGGAGGTACTTTGCTTGATTGATGAAGGTGCCTTGTCGCAATTGCTTGATCTCGAACCCGAGAAAGTACTTGAGTTCATCCATCATTGACATCTCAAACCTATTTGTCATCAACATAGCAAACTCATCGTTGAATTTTGTGTTAGTAGAGCCAAATATGATGTCATCTACATAGAGTTGGCATACGAAAAGCTCCCCATTGACCTTCTTAGTAAAAAGAGTGGGATCGATTTTCCCCACTTGGAAACCACGGTCTTCAAGCAACTCCTTGAGATGCTCATACCAAGCTCTAGGAGCTTGTTTGAGACCATATAGGGCCTTTTTGAGCTTGAAGACATGGTCCGGAAAATGGGGATCCTCGAACCCCGGGGGTTGCTTCACATACACTTCCTCATGTAGAGGACCATTAAGAAAAGCACTCTTAACATCCATTTGTTGCAACTTAAAGCCATGATGTGAGGCAAAGGCCAAAAGGATACAGATGGACTCAAGCCTTGCAACGGGTGCAAAGGTTTCGCCAAAGTCCACGCCTTCAACTTGAGAATAGCCTTGTGCCACCAATCTTGCTTTGTTGCGGATGACCGTGCCACTTTCATCTTGCTTGTTCTTGAAGATCCACTTGGTGCCGATAACATTGCGGCAATGATCGGGTCGCTTCATGAGAGTCCATACATCATTCCTCTTGAAATTGTTGAGTTCTTCTTGCATTGCATTCAACCAATCGGGATCTTTGAGAGCATCATCAACTTTGAGTGGTTCCACTCTAGAGACAAAGGCATGGTGTGCACAAAAGTTTGCAAGTTGCCTCCGAGTGGTGACATTTCTCTTTAGATCACCAATGATGTTGTGCAAGGAATGAGACTTGAGACGTAAGTGTCTTGGAGTAGAATCTTCATGGCGAGTGTCGGCTTGAGGAGATGGTTCTTGAGAGTCCTCTTGGCCTTCATCACGGTTTAGGTCCTCGCCTTGACCTCCATTGTCGTTGAAAGAGGCAACCTTGTCATGAGATCCGGATGGCTCGGGGGTATAGGGAATGTCATTGTTCATGAAGATTGTCCCCGAACCACTCGGAGAAGAACTTGAAGCTTGACCTTGGTCACTTGATGTTGGGTGTTGAAGTAGACGAGCTTGCGGTGTATGTTGTCCTTGAGCTTGTTGAGGTGAACTTGGACTTGATTGTTGTTGTAGATGTCGAGGTTGATCTTGAGGTTGAGGTTGAACTTGAGGTTGTTGTAGAGGTTGGCTTGCATTTGTTAGATCAACGGAAGAAGCTTGGCCTTGTGGTGTAGATGGCTCCACTTGGGTGGAACTTGGTCCTTCCCCGGTACTCATAGAAGGTAGCGTTTGAGGTAGGCGAATGCCCACACCCATCCTTCCTATGGTATCCGGGGGAATTGCATCTCCTTTCTCACAAGAAGCACTTTGCTCCTCCAAAGATCTATCATCCTCATCGAAAGTCACATCACAAGATTCTACAACACGTCCACTTGACTTGTTGAAGACTCTATAGGCGTGAGAATCCGTAGCATAGCCAACGAAAATTCCTTCTTGAGCTCTTGAATCAAACTTGGATAGGCGTGTGTCCTTGACAAGTATGTAGCATTTGCATCCGAAGACCTTGAAGTATGACACATTAGGCTTGTTGCCGGTGAGGATCTCATATGGTGTCTTCTCAAGACCTTTGCGGAAGTAGAGGCGATTAGTAGCATGGCAAGCGGTAGAGATAGCTTCCGCCCAAAAATTGTAGTTGGACTTATATTCCATCATCATGGTTCGAGCGGCTTCGATCAAGGTTCGATTCTTCCTTTCGGCGACCCCATTTTGTTGGGGAGTATATGGCGTGGAGTATTGGTGTTCGATTCCTTCCTCGCCGAGAAAGTCATCCAATGTATAGTTCTTGAACTCCGTTCCATTGTCGCTCCTTATTGCGAGAATCTTGTTGTCGTACTTGCGTTGAACTTGGTTGGCAAACTCCATCATGGTCCGTTGAGTCTCACTCTTGTACTTGAAGAAGAATACCCAACAATAGCGTGAATAGTCATCAACGATGACGAGGCAATACTTCTTTCCTCCAAGACTTTCATGAGAAGGTGGACCAAAGAGATCAACATGTAGGAGCTCCAAGCATCTTGTGGTAGAGATGATGGTCTTGGCCTTTTGAGGAGCTCCATGCATTTTTCCTTGTACGCAAGCCCTACAAACACGATCCTTGCAAAAAGAGACATCTTCTTTTAGTCCGAGAATGTGGCCACCCTTGTGGAGACTTTGCAAAGTCCTCATGTTGACATGGGCTAGTCGGCGATGCCATAACCAACCCTTGTCACCTTTGGCGAATAGGCAAAGAGCGGAAGATGTTGTCTTTCCGGAGAAATCAACAACATACAAACCGTTCTCTACATATCAAACAAAAGCTACATTGAGTGTCTTGCTCCACAAGAGGACCATCATATGTTCATCAAAGAATGTGCATAATCCCATACGAGCAATTTGATGAACGGAGAGTAAGTTGTAACCAAGGGTCTCGACAAGGAGGACATTCACAAGTGAGATGTCGGGTGTTACCACCACCTTGCCAAGACCCAATACCTTAGAGCACGTGTTGTCGCCATATGAAACGGTAGAGAGAGAAGGCCCGAGGTCGACAACAATATCCTTGCTTCCGGTCATATGACTTGTGGCTCCACTATCAACCACCCATTTAGCGCCACCGGAAGCATAGTCCTACAATGAATCAAGTCTTGGATTTAGGTACCCATTTTTCAATGGGTCCTAGCATGTTAGTAACAAGGAGTTTGGGAACCCAAATAGTCCAATCAACATTGTCCTTTTGAGGACCAATAAAGCGAGCACGAATATGTCCATAGTAATCAACAAAAAGAACATGAGAAGGGTTGTTAGAGCCGGCGAAACCCGTCGAGGAGGAGTTGGGCACTCCATCCCTTCTTGAGCTAGCATTGCTCCCTTCACGGTTGGTCTCCATGTTCTTCTTGTCCATCTTCTTCTTGGTCCTCCTCTTCCTCTTCCTCTTTGGCTTGGTAGCCACTCCTCCTTCATTGCAAGAGCCCTCTTTGGCTCCATCTTTGGCTTCAATGATTCCTTCCAAGTACTTGGCTTGAACTTGGAGTCTCTCCACCTTGGCCTTCAAGCGATTGACTTCATCTTCATGCTCCGGGTGTAGATGGCAAATATCAAACACTTGGACCTCCTTTGCCTTGTTCACCCGGAAATGTTCCATCAAAGCTTCTTCTTGGAGTGTGTTCAACTTCATGAGCAAGCGCTTGTCATTTTCCATCTTGGCAATGTCGCTTTCATGAGTGCAACATGCACGGTCCTTGCACAAGGGAAAGTACTCCTTCAACGTTTATTCTTGCATGGAGTTGATCTCCATGAGCTTGGCTTCCCTTCTCTTCAAGGCGGCAATTTGCTCCTCATGATCACAACATGTATCCTTCTCCTTGCTCATACGGAGACACTCCTCCAATGACTCTTCTTGCTTGTTACTCAAACTCAATAGCTTGGCCTTGGTGATCTCAAGAGCGGCAATTTCTTCTTCATGGTTGCAACATGAGGTCTTCTCCTTGAACAAGCGATATTACTCATCCAAGGCTTCTTCTTGAAGAGCATTGACTTCCAAGAGGAGGACATTGTGCCTCCTCAAGGAAGTAACTTGATCCACAAGCTCATCATGGGAAGAATTGGGGTCTTCATCGTCTTTTGCTTTGTTGGCTTCCTCGAGCAAGAGCATCTTTTTTCTTGAGGTCACCAACCAACTCAAGAGCATGGTCTCGATCCTTGGTGAGGCGTGAAACAATAGCTTCATTCTTGTCTTCAAGCACAATGACACTAGCTTCAAGAGACATGCGAAGATTCCTTTCATCATCAAGCTCCTCCTTGAGATTGGCAAGCTCATAGGCCGCTTCCCTTTCCAACTTCTCCCTCTTCTCAATAAGATCTTGTGCCGCACCAAGTTGGGCTAAGAGAGCCCCAACATGAATCTTGGTGTCCCCCTTCATGTTAGTGAGAAAAGAATCCAAGGAATCCAAACCCATAATCTCACGTTTAACGGTGAGACTAGTGGCATCATCAATATATGAGGCATTAGTAGAGGATGATGGTTTGGAAGGGGATTTTACCTCCGTGGATACCTTTGCCATGAGACACTGTGCATTGTTGGTGGCGAGGTTCTCATTTGGAGAGTCGAAGAGGGAGGTAGAGGGAGTGGTAATGGCGATGGCGGCCACTCCCTCTCCTTCCTTGTTGGAGTGCTTGTCCTCATGCTCCCCATCTTCATCGGAGGTGTACTCTTCACGGATGATGAAGGCTCTAGGCTTCTTGTTGGAGGAGACCTTGTCGTCATCAGACCTTGGGGAGAACTTGGAGAATCCCTTGGAGTGTGGCTTGTACCTATCCTTTGGGATAAGCTTTCCACCATGATCTTCTCTTCTCTCAAATGTACAATCCGCGACAAAATGATTCTTGTCACCGCAATTGTAGCATGTTCTTCCCCTTGTCCTTTCTCTTGGGCTCTTGGAGGGTCTTCTTCGAGAATCATGTGATCTTCTTGGTCTTGTGTTTTGGGACATGTTTCCATCCCAAAACTTCTTGGCGGCGAGAGCCATGTTCTCATGGTAGTTGAGCTTGAGATCATCCGAACCCCACTCAACGGGATCCTCATCACTTTCACTAGCTTCATGCACCTTCATCTTCAATGCAAGGTTGGGCTTGCGGGAGTTGTGGGCGCGAGCAACAAGATCCTCCACATTCTTCTTGGAGATGTCCATAGCGATGACTTCGCTAAGGACTTCATCGGATGTCATAGTATGGAAGGAGGCGTTTTGGCGGATGGCCGTCAACTTCACTTCCTCATAAGGGAGGAGAGCGTTGTAGAACTTGCGCTTGATCCAATAGTCATCCACAAACGTTGCTCCAAGATCTTGCATTTGCACGGCAAGAGCGATGAGGCGTCAGTACATTTCTTCGGGGGTCTCTCCTTCAATCATGACGAAGTTGTCGGCCATGTTGTTCACTTCATCAAAGCGAGAGCTTTGGATACTTGCATTGCCGAGGAAGAGCTTCTCAAGTTTGTCCCATGCTTCCTTGGCGGTCTTGATCGAGCGGATATGAGCGCGGTCCTTGGGGGAGATGGCCATATGAATCATGTTGATGGTGGTGGCGTTGAGTTGGTCATCCACCACATCTCTTCTTGTCATCATCTTGGGATCTCGTGGTGAATAGCCCTCCTCAATGATACGCCAAAGCTCGGTAGAAGCGCTGCGCACATGTGAACACATTAAGAATTGCCAATTCTCAAAGTTGTTTGACTCAAGTAACGGTGGAGAACCATGTGACAAGATATGCGGCATCTGTATCGGAACGTTGATGGTGTAATCATTTGGTGGTGGCACTGCATGATAACTCCCTTGACGTTCCGCTACCGGTGTGTCATCATCCTTCCCTTTTGTTGAAGTGCCGGTATCCCCAAGCCCTTCCTTTTGTGTATCTTTTGTCGCTTCCGCGACAAAATCAACAAGAGGAAGGGTGTTGACTTTTGGTGGTGGATCCTCGGCACTTGCTTTTGGAGGAGGGTTTGGCTTTTGAACCGCCAACTCCATCATCATCGCCTTCATTTGGGCAACGATGGATGACTCCAATTTCTTGAGGTCATCCAACGTGGCCATCGTGGAATCGATGGGCGATGATGGAGCGGGTGGCTCAAGGGAAGGTGACCCATTCACAACCGTCTCTTGTTCGGCCATTTCTTAGGCGGTAAAGCCCGAGCAAGAAAACCTTGCTCTGATACCACTTGAACGGATCGTAGCGAACAAGAGGGGGGGTGAATGGCGCTACGGCAATTTTTAGTCTTTTTCAAGTTTTATGCAACAGAAGGTAAAGGTGTGACTTTTAGCAATGGGGGTGATCCTACAATGAAGCTAGAGCATGTGCAACAAGTAAAGGAATCAACAAGATAAACAAAGTGAGGAGCGAGACAACCGGGGGGGGGGCGCGAGGCGAGTCGAGGTTTGTTTCCCGCAGTTCCCTCCACTAAAGGAGGTACGTCTGCGTTGAGGAGGTGCTAGTCTCACACAAGAGACTAGGCGGCCACACCACGAAGGAAGGCCTCACCCTCTTCCTCGAGAGAGCTCCACGGAGGTGCTCTCCCTCTTCCACTAAGGCACCGGTCGAGGCGGTGATTCCTTCACAAGGTTGGGGCGAGCTCCACACACACAAGGATGCTCCCAACACCCTATGGAGCTAGTACATCACCAAGCTAGGCTCCATAGCTGCACATCTCCAATGCTCCACCATAGGAACCCATCACCAATGCTCCACCATAGGAACTCCTCCAATGCTCCACCAAGAAACTCTCCAAGGCTCCACCAAAGGAACTCCCCAATGCTCCACCAAAGGAACTCTTCTCCACGATCCACCAAAGGAACCCTACCACCAAGATCCACTAAGGAATAGCTAGTATTTGTGAAATCTCTCTTGGTAGAACTATAGATCGGGGTCTCCTCCACCTATCCTCAAAATTAGGGCAAGATTGGTTGGAGGGGAAGGAGATCCACAAGGATTAAGCTCAGCAACAATGGAGGAGAGAGAAGGGGAAGAGATAAAATCGGGTGGGGAAGAAGGGGCCCTTAAATAGGCTCCTCCAAATCCAACCGTTACACCCAGTTTTGGCCTAAGCGGTACTACCGCTTTGGAGCAAGCGGTACTACCGCCCTGAGTTCGAAATCACCCTAGATCTGGTCAAAGGACCCAGAGCGGTACTACCGCCCGCGGTACCGCTCGTGGTACCGCAATAGGGTCCAGAGCTTACTGGATCCAGAGCGGTACCAGGGCGGTACCGGAGCGGTACGCCCGTAACTCATTACGGTACCTCAAGCGGTACCTTGAGCGGTACTACCGCTCGTGAGCGGTACTACCGCCCCAGGTACTGCAGGGGTACCGCAACTCGTTCTGGGGGACGAAATCAGCGCAGAACACAGAGCGGTACCGAGGGCGGTACCCATAGGGGTAGCGGTACTACCGCTACAGGTACCGGTAGTACCGGCCTGGCTAAAACTGGTTTTCTTCCCTTTTTCTCTCCAACTTTGTTACCTCGCTAAACGCACACAAAACCGGAAAACCTATCAACTACGCTTCAGTCTTCTGATCTTGACGCGTCCGGCGAGGTCACCGTGTTCTTGCAAATCTAACAATGATACTCAAGGCACACTGTGAGATTACTCAAGTGTTGTCATCAAACACACAAAACATGGGATATGAATTTTGCTCTTACAGAGGGAGAAATCCCCTTCAAGTCATCAAGAGTGTAGCCAATAGCTCCTCGGTGTTTCTTCATTATTTCCAATAACCTTTCTTCTTCAAAATCTGAAAGCTTAGAACTAATAATAACAGGATATATTTTCTTATCATCAATATGAGCATATTTAAGATTATCAGGCAATGGTTTTAAATCAAAAACATGATCTTCCTTCGGTGGTGGTGTTGTACCTAGATCTTCAACCGACAAGTCATGCTTAAGAATAGGTTGACGAAGGAAAATTTCATCAAGCTCATTTCTTTCTTCTCTAAAGACTTCACTCTCACTATTCTCCAAATGTTGCTGCAAAGGATTATTAGGAGCAAGAGCAATAGATGCACACTGTTCAACTCTAAAATCATTATTAGGCAAATCAGCTTTATAAGGAGTTTTGGCAAATTTAGAGAAATTAAACTCGTAAGATTCACCAGCAAATTTAGTCACAATTTTCTCTTTCTTGCAATCTATAACAGCTCCACAAGTATTTAGAAAAGGTCTACCAAAAATGATAGGACAATGCTTACTAGCAGCAGAACCAAGTACCAAAAAGTTAGCAGGATATTTAATCTTACCACATAGAACTTCCACATCTCGAACAATACCAATTGGAGAGATAATTTCTCTATTAGCTAGCCGAATAACCACATCAATATCTTCAAGTTCACAAGATCCAATTTCATGCATGATCTCCGTGCAAAGCTCATAAGGAATAGCACTAATACTTGCACCAATATCACATAAACCATAATAGCAATTCACCAATTCTAACAGAGAGCATAGGAACACTAGTTTTCCTAGACTTATTAGGATGTGAAACAATATTAGAAGCATCTTCACAGAAAATAATATGACCATCTTCCACATTTTCAGTCACAAGATCTTTAACTATTGCAACAGCAGGTTCAACCTTAATTTGTTCTTCAGGTTCTATAGGTTTCTTTTCACTTTTATTAACAACACTATTTATAACAGAATACTCCTTCATTTTAGCAGGGAAAGGAGTTTTTTCAATATAAGCTTCAGGAAGAACATGATCAACAGTTTCAATTACAACACATTTATTTATAGATGAATCAACTTTATCTTTATACGGTTCATGATACTTATCAAAATTCTTCTTAGGCAATTCATAATGAGAGGCAAAAGCTTTATAAAGATTTGCAACGACTTGAGAATCAAGACCATAAGTAGCACTCATATTACGAAATTTATCAGTATCCATAAAAGCTTCAATGCATTTATAATCATAGTTTATACCTGACTCTCTACCTTTGTCGTTCTCCCATCCTTCAGTATTCTCCTGAATCCGATCAAGAAGGTCCTTGATACGCGTACAGCACGCGACCGTTGGGAACCCCAAGAGGAAGGTGTGATGCGTACAGCGGCAAGTTTTCCCTCAGTATGAAACCAAGGTTTATCGAACCAGTAGGAGCCAAGAAGCACGTTGAAGGTTGATGGCGGCGAGATGTAGTGCGGCGCAACACCAGGGATTCCGGCGCCAACGTGGAACCTGCACAACACAACCAAAGTACTTTGCCCCAACGAAACTGTGAGGTTGTCAATCTCACCGGCTTGCTGTAACAAAGGATTAGATGTATAGTATGGATGATGATTGTTTGCAGAGAACAGTAGAACACTTGCAGTAGATTGTATTTCAGATGTAAAGAATAGGACCGGGGTCCACAGTTCACTAGAGGTGTCTCTCCCATAAGATAAATAGCATGTTGGGTGAACAAATTACAGTTGGGCAATTGACAAATAGAGAGGGCATGACCATGCACATACATGATATGATGAGTATAGTGAGATTTAATTGGGCATTACGACAAAGTACATAGACCGCTATCCAGCATGCATCTATGCCTAAAAAGTCCACCTTATGGTTATCATCCGAACCCCTTCCAGTATTAAGTTGAAAACAACAGACAATTGCATTAAGTATGGTGCGTAATGTAATCAATAACTACATCCTCGGACATAGCATCAATGTTTTATCCCTAGTGGCAACAGCACATCCATAATCTTAGAGGTTTCTCTCACTCCCCCAGATTCACGGAGACATGAACCCACTATCGAGCATAAATACTCCCTCTTGGAGTTACTAGCATCAACTTGGCCAGAGCCTCTACTAATAACGGAGAGCAAGCAAGATCATAAACAACACATAGATATAAATTGATAATCAACATAACATAGTATTCTCTATTCATCGGATCCCAACAAACACAACATATAGCATTACAGATAGATGATCTTGATCATGTTCGGCAGCTCACAAGATCCGACAATGAAGCACATAAGGAGAAGACAACCATCTAGCTACTGCTATGGACCCATAGTCCAGGGGTAGACTACTCACTCATCACTCCGGAGGTGACCATGGCGGTGTAGAGTCCTCCGGGAGATGAATCCCCTCTCCGGCAGGGTGCCGGAGGCGATCTCCTGAATCCCCCGAGATGGGATTGGCGGCGGCCGCATCTCTGGAAGGTTTTCCGTATCGTGGCTCTCGGTACTGGGGGTTTCGCGACGAAGGCTATTTGTAGGCGGAAGGGCAGGTCAAGGGGCGTCACGAGGGGCCCACACCATAGGGTGGCGCGGCCAGGGCTTGGGCCGCGCCGCCCTATCATCTGGCCGCCTCGTGGCCCCACTTCGTTAGCTCTCCGGTCTTCTGGAAGCTTCGTGTGAAAATAGGCCCCTGGGCGTTGATTTCGTCCAATTCCGAGAATATTTCCTTACTAGGATTTCTGAAACCAAAAACAGCAGAAAACAAGAATCGGCTCTTCGGCATCTCGTTAATAGGTTAGTTCCAGAAAATGCATAAATATGACATAAAGTATGCATAAAACATGTAGATATCATCAATAATGTGGCATGGAACATAAGAAATTATCGATACGTCGGAGACGTATCAGCATCCCCAAGCTTAGTTTCTGCTCGTCCCGAGCAGGTAAACGATAACAAAGATAATTTCTGGAGTGACATGCCATCATAACCTTGATCATACTATTGTAAGCATATGTAATGAATGAAGCGATCAAAACAATGTAAATGACATGAGTAAACAAGTGAATCATATAGCAAAGACTTTTCATGAATAGTACTTCAAGACAAGCATCAATAAGTCTTGCATAAGAGTTAACTCATAAAGCAATAATTCAAAGTAGAGGTATTGAAGCAACACAAAGGAAGATGAAGTTTCAGCGGTTGCTTTCAACTTATAACATGTATATCTCATGGATATTGTCAATGTAAAGTAATATAACAAGTGCAATATGCAAGTATGTAGGAATCAATGCACAGTTCACACAAGTGTTTGCTTCTTGAGGTGGAGAGAAATAGGTGAACTGACTCAACAATAAAAGTAAAAGAAAGGTCCTTCAAAGAGGAAAGCATCGATTGCTATATTTGTGCTAGAGCTTTGATTTTGAAAACAAGAAACAATTTTTTCAACGGTAGTAATAAAGCATATGTGTTATGTAAATTATATCTTACAAGTTGCAAGCCTCATGCATAGTATACTAATAGTGCCCGCACCTTGTCCTAATTAGCTTGGATTACTGGGATTATCGCAATGCACATGTTTTAACCAAGTGTCACAAAGGGGTACCTCTATGCCGCCTGTACAAAGGTCTAAGGAGAAAGCTCGCATCGGATTTCTCGCTATTGATTATTCTCAACTTAGACATCCATACCGGGACAACATAGACAACAGATAATGGACTCCTCTTTTATGCATAAGCATGTAGCAACAATTAATCTTCTCATATGAGATTGAGGATATTTGTCCAAAACTGAAACTTCCACCATGGATCATGGCTTTAGTTAGCGGCCCAATGTTCTTCTCTAACATTATGCATGCTCTAACCATTAAGTGGTAAATCTCCCTTACTTCAGACAAGACGAACATGCATAGCAACTCACATGATATTCAACAAAGAGTAGTTGATGGCGTCCCCAGGAACATGGTTATCGCACAACAAGCAACTTAATAAGAGATAAAGTGCATAAGTACATATTCAATACCACAATAGTTTTTAGGCTATTTGTCCCATGAGCTATATATTGCAAAGGTAGAGGATAGAAATTTTAAAGGTAGCACTCAAGCAATTTACTTTGGAATGGCGGAGAAATACCATGTAGTAGGTAGGTATGGTGGACACAAATGGCATAGTGGTTGGCTCAAGGATTCGGATGCATGAGAAGTATTCCCTCTCGATACAAGGTTTAGGCTAGCAAGGATTATTTGAAACAAACACAAGGATGAAGCGGTGCAGCAAAACTCACATAAAAGACATATTGTAAACATTATAAGACTCTACACCGTCTTCCTTGTTGTTCAAACTCAATACTAGAAATTATCTAGACCTTAGAGAGACCAATTATGCAAACCAAATTTTAGCATGCTCTATGTATTTCTTCATTAATGGGTGCAAAGTATATGATGAAAGAGCTTAAACATGAGCACAACAATTGCCAAGTATCACATTATCCAAGACATTATAGCAAATTACTACATGTATCATTTTCCAATTCCAACCATATAACAATTTAACGAAGAAGAAACTTCGCCATGAATACTATGAGTAAAGCCTAAGGACATATTTGTCCATATGCAATAGCGGAGCGTGTATCTCTCCCACACAATGAATGCTAGGATCCATTTTATTGAAACAAAACAAAATCAAAAACAAACCGACGCTCCAAGCAAAGCACATAAGATGTGACGGAATAAAAATATAGTTTCAGGGGAGGAACCTGATAATGTTGTCGATCAAGAAGGGGATGCCTTGGGCATCCCCAAGCTTAGATGCTTGAGTCTTCTTGATATATGCAGGGGTGAACCCCCGGGGCATCCCCAAGCTTAGAGCTTTCACTCTCCTTGATCATGTTGTATCATCTCCCTCTCTTGATCCTTGAAAACTTCCTCCACACCAAACTCAAAACAACTCATTAGAGAGTTAGTGCACAATCAAAATATACATGTTCAGAGGTGACATAATCATTCTTAACACTTCTGGACATTGCACAAAGCTACTAAAAGTCAATGGAATCGAAATATCCATCCAGCATATCAAAACAGGCAATGCGAAATAAAAGGCAGAATCTGTCAAAACAGAACAGTTCGTAAAGACGAATTTTATTGAGGCACCAGACTTGCTCAAATGAAAATTCTCAAATTGAATGAAAGTTGCGTACATATCTGAGGATCACTCACGTAAATAGGCATAATTTTCTGAGTTACCTACAAAGAATTTGGCCCAGATTCGTGACAGCAAAGAAATCTGTTTCTGCGCAGTAATCCAAATCTAGTATGAACCTTACTATCAACGACTTTACTTGGCACAACAAAGCACAAAACTAAGGTAAGGAGAGGTTGCTACAGTAGTAAACAACTTCCAAGACTCAAAATAAAAATAAAGGTACTGTAGTAAAAACATGGGTTGTCTCCCATAAGCGCTTTTCTTTAACGCCTTTCAGCTAGGCGCAGAAAGTGTATATCAAGTATTATCAAGAGACGAAGTGTCAACATCATAATTTGTTCTAATAATAGAATCAAAAGGTAACTTCATTCTCTTTCTAGGGAAGTGTTCCATACCTTTCTTGAGAGGAAATTGATATTTAATATTACCTTCCTTCATATCAATGATAGCACCAACAGTTCGAAGAAAAGGTCTTCCCAATATAATGGGACAAGATGCATTGCATTCAATATCCAAGACAAAAAAATCAACGGGGACAAGGTTATTGTTAACGGTAATGCGAACATTATCAACTTTCCCCAAAGGTTTCTTTGTAGAATGATCAGCAAGATTAACATCCAAATAACAATTTTTCAATGGTGGCAAGTTAAGCATATTATAGATTTTCTTAGGCATAACGGAAATACTTGCACCAAGATCACATAAAGCATTACAATCAAAGTCATTGACCTTCATCTTAATGATGGGCTCCCAACCATCCTCTAGCTTCCTAGGAATAGAAGCTTCGCGTTCTAATTTCTCTTCTCTAGTTTTTATGAGAGCATTTGTAATATGTTTCGTGAAAGCCAAATTTATAGCACTAGCATTAGGACTCTTAGCAAGTTTTTGTAAGAACTTTATAACTTCAGAGATGTGGCAATCATCAAAATCCAAACCATTATAATCTAAAGCAATGGGATCATCATCCCCAATGTTGGAAAAAAATTTCAGCTTATCACAGCGATTTAGCTTTAGCAGTTTGAGCGGTTTTTCAGCTTTGCATTAGAAGTGGAAACGTTGCTAACACCAATTCTTTTACCATTATTAGTAGGAGGTGCAGCAACTTGTGGAGCATTAGCATTGCTAGTGGTGGTAATAGTCCAAACTTTAGCTATATTATCTTCTTTCTCATTTTCTTCTTTCTCCCACCTAGCACACAATTCGGCCATCAATCTTATATTCTCATTAATTCTAACTTGGATGGCATTTGCTGTAGTAAAAATCTTATTATTATGATTTTCATGAGGCATAACTTTCGATTTCAAAAGATCAACATCAGCAGCAAGACTATCGACTTTAGAAGCAAGTATATCAATTTTCCCAAGCTTTTCTTCAACAGATTTGTTAAAAGCAGTTTGTGTACTAATAAATTCTTTAAGCATAGCTTCAAGTCCAGGGGGTGTGTTCCTATTATTGTTGTAAGAATTTCCATAAGAATTACCATAGCCGTTGCCATTATTATAAGGATATGGCCTATAGTTGTTACTAGAATTGTTCCGGTAAGCATTGTTGTTGAAATTATTATTTTTAATGTAGTTTATATCAACATGTTCTTCTTGGGCAACCAATGAAGCTAACGGAACATTATTAGGATCAAAATTAGTCCTATCATTCACAAGCATAGACATAATAGCATCAATCTTATCACTCAAGGAAGAGGTTTCTTCGACAGAATTTACCTTCTTACCTTGTGGAGCTCTTTCCGTGTGCCATTCAGAGTAATTAATCATCATATTATCAAGAAGCTTTGTTGCTTCACCAAGAGTGATGGACATAAAGGTACCTCCAGCAGCTGAATCCAATAGGTTCCGCGAAGAAAAATTCAGTCCTGCATAAAAGGTTTGGATGATCATCCAAGTAGTCAGTCCATGGGTTGGGCAATTTTTAACCAAAGATTTCATTCTTTCCCAAGCTTGTGCAACATGCTCAGTATCCAATTGTTTAAAATTCATTATGCTACTCCTCAAAGATATAATTTTAGCAGGGGGATAATATCTACCAATAAAAGCATCCTTGCATTTAGTCCATGAATCAATACTATTCTTAGGCAGAGATAGCAACCAATCTTTAGCTCTTCCTCTTAATGAGAAAGGGAACAATTTTAATTTTATAATGTCACCATCTACATCTTTATACTTTTGCATTTCACAAAGTTCAACAAAATTATTGAGATGGGCAGCAGCATCATCAGAACTAATACTAGAAAATTGCTCTCGCATAACAAGATTTAGTAAAGCAGGTTTAATTTCAAAGAATTCTGCTGTAGTAGCAAGTGGAGCAATAGGTGTGCATAAGAAATCATTATTATTTGTGGTTGTGAAGTCACACAACTTAGTATTTTCAGGAGTACCCATTTTAGCAGTAGTAAATAAAGCAAACTAGATAAAGTAAATGCAAGTAACTAATTTTTTTGTGTTTTTGATATAGCAAACAAGATAGCAAATAAACTAAAGCTAGCAACTAATTTTTTTGTATTTTGATTTAGTGCAGCAAACAAAATAGTAAATAAAGTAAAGCAAGACAAAAACAAAGTAAAGAGATTGGGATGTGGAGACTCCCCTTGCAGCGTGTCTTGATCTCCCCGGCAACGGCGCCAGAAAACAGTCTTGATACGCTTACAACACGCGACCGTTGGGAACCCCAAGAGGAAGGTGTGATGCTTACAGCGGCAAGTTTTCCCTCAGTATGAAACCAAGGTTTATCGAACCAGTAGGAGCCAAGAAGCACGTTGAAGGTTGATGGCGGCGAGATGTAGTGCGGCGCAACACCAGGGATTCCGGCGCCAATGTGGAACCTGCACAACACAACCAAAGTACTTTGCCCCAACGAAACAGTGAGGTTTTCAATCTCACCGGCTTGCTGTAACAAAGGATTAGATGTATAGTGTGGATGATGATTGTTTGCAGAGAACAGTAGAACAATTGCAGTAGATTGTATTTTAGATGTAAAGAATAGGACCGGGGTCCACAGTTCACTAGAGGTGTCTCTCCCATAAGATAAATAGCATGTTGGGTGAACAAATTACAATTGGGCAATTGACAAATAGAGAGGGCATGACCATGCACATACATGATATGATGAGTATAGTGAGATTTAATTGGGCATTACGACAAAGTACATAGACCGCTATCCAGCATGCATCTATGCCTAAAAAGTCCACCTTCAGGTTATCATCCGAACCCCTTCCAGTATTAAGTTGAAAACAACAGACAATTGCATTAAGTATGGTGCGTAATGTAATCAATAACTACATCCTCGGACATAGCATCAATGTTTTATCCCTAGTGGCAACAGCACATCCATAATCTTAGAGGTTTCTCTCACTCCCCCAGATTCACGGAGACATGAACCCACTATCGAGCATAAATACTCCCTCTTGGAGTTACTAGCATCAACTTGGCCAGAGCCTCTACTAATAATGGAGAGCATGCAAGATCATAAACAACACATAGATATAAATTGATAATCAACATAACATAGTATTCTCTATTCATCGGATCCCAACAAACACAACATATAGCATTACAGATAGATGATCTTGATCATGTTCGGCAGCTCACAAGATCCGACAATGAAGCACATAAGGAGAAGACAACCATCTAGCTACTGCTATGGACCCATAGTCCAGGGGTAGACTACTCACTCATCACTTCGGAGGCGACCATGGCGGTGTAGAGTCCTCCGGGAGATGAATCCCCTCTCCGGCAGGGTGCCGGAGGCGATCTCCTGAATCCCCCGAGATGGGATTGGCGGCGGCGGCGTCTCTGGAAGGTTTTCCGTATCGTGGCTCTCGGTACTGGGGGTTTCGCGACGAAGGCTATTTGTAGGCGGAAGGGCGGGTCAAGGGGCGTCACGAGGGGCCCACACCATAGGGTGGCGCGGCCAGGGCTTGGGCCGCGCCGCCCTATCATCTGGCCGCCTCGTGGCCCCACTTCGTTAGCTCTCTGGTCTTCTGGAAGCTTCGTGTGAAAATAGGCCCCTGGGCGTTGATTTCGTCCAATTCCGAGAATATTTCCTTACTAGGATTTCTGAAACCAAAAACAGCAGAAAACAGCAACTGGCTCTTCGGCATCTCGTTAATAGGTTAGTTCCAGAAAATGCATAAATATGACATAAAGTATGCATAAAACATGTAGATATCATCAATAATGTGGCATGTAACATAAGAAATTATCGATACGTCGGAGACGTATCAGTCCTTTTTAAACTCTTCTTTGTTGCGTGTAAATGATCCAGAATAAGAAGTATCCAGCAAGGTCTTATCTTGAAAAGAAAGTCTTGAATAGAAATTATCAAGGATAATATTACCAGGAAGCTCATGAATGGGGCATTTGAGCATTAAACACTTCAATCTCCCCCACGCTTGGGCAATACTCTCTCCATCATGAGGCCAGAAATTATATATGCGGTTCCGGTCTTTGTGAATTTCACTTGGAGGATAGAACTTTGAGTAAAATAGGGGCACAATATCATTCCATTCAAGAGAATCCCCATTATTCAGTAATTTATACCAATGCGCCGCTTTACCAGACAGCGATATAGAGAATAGTTTCTTCCTAACTTCATCCATAGCAATACCTGCACACTTGAATAAACCGCATAATTCATGTAAGAACAGTAAATGATCACCAGGATGGACAGTTCCATCCCCTTCATAGCGGTTATCCACAACACGTTCAATAATTTTCATAGGTATTTTGTAAGGAACCTATTTCTCACCTGGCGCCTCATCCACTACCTTTGCAGTAGTAGTAGATTTTCCAAATAAAAATTCAAGAGAAGATCTCTCCATAGTGAATTATAGCAGCAGGCAGAAATAAAATCAGCACAAACAGTAAAAGTTTCCCTTACCAATTCCACTTACCAATAGCGCTTCACTCCCCGGCAACGGCGCCAGAAAATAGTCTTGATGACCCACAAGTATAGGGGGTGTATCGTAGTATTTTCGATAAGTAAGAGTGTCGAACCCAACGAAGAGCAGAAGGTGTTGACAAGCAGTTTCGATGAAGGATTCACTGTAAATGCTCACAGACAAGTATTCAGGGGGTTTAGATGTAGCAGATGAATAAAGTACGAGTAAGTAAAATGCGAGAGTAACAATTGTAGCGAGTGGACCAATCCTTTTTAGCACAAAGGACAAGCCGGTTTGTTTACTTATAATGACCAAACGTTCTTGAGGACACACGGGAATTTAGTCTAGTGCTTTCGCTTCATATAGCTGATTAATCTTCATTGTTTTGATAAGTGTTGTGTGGGTGAACCTATGCCAATGCACCACCCTTCCTAGGACTAATACATACTTGTGATTATACCCCTTGCAAGCATCCGCAACTACAAGAAAGTAATTAAGATAAATCTAACCACAGCCTTAAACTCTGAGATCCTGCTATCCCTCCTGCATCGATATACCAACGGGGGTTCAGGTTTCTGTCACTCCGGCAACCCCGCAATTGGCAAACGAGTACAAGATGTATTCCCCTAGGCCCATAAAGGTGAAGTATCATATAGTCGACGTTCACATGACACCACTAGAAGAATAACACCACAACTTAAATATCATAACATTGAATATTACTCAACCATAATTCACTACTAACATTTAGACTTCATCCATGTCCTCAAGAACTAAACGAACTACTCACGAGACATCATATGGAACATGATCAGAGGTGATATGATGATGAATAACAATCTGAACATAAACCTTGGTTCAATGGTTTCACTCAATAGCATCAACAACAAGTAGAAATCAATACCGGGAGAGTTTCCCCTATCAAACAATCAAGATCCAACCCTAATTGTTACAGCGGTGACGATGTGCAGCGGTGGAGACGGCGGTGATGATGATGGAGATGATGGTGATGATGATGATGGAGATGATGTCCAACTCGATGGCGGTGATGATGGCATCAATTTCCCCCTCCGGGAGGGAATTTCCCCGGCAGATTTCAGCCTGCCGGAGAGCTCTTTTCTCTCTGGTGTTTTCCGCCCCGCAGAGGCGGCTGTGACTCTTCGCGACTATCCTCTGGAGCTTAGGTTTTTGGGACGAAGAAGTACGCGAAGGAGAGGAGGCCAGAGGGGGCTGTGGGCCCCCTCCCCACATGGTGGCGCGGCCAGGCCTGGGCCCGCGCCGGCCTATGGGGGGGCCCATGGTGGCCCTCCTCGGCTCCTCCTTTTGGCTCTCTTCGTCTTCTGGGAAAATAGGATTTTTAGTATAATTTCCGTCAATTGTTGATCTTCCGAAATATTGCATTCTGACGACGCTTTTTCCAGCAGAATCCTGACTCCGGTGCGCGATTCTCCAATATCCATGAAACATGCAAAATAGATGAAATAACATAAGTATCACCTCTAAATATGAAATATATCAATGAATAACAGTAAATTATGATATAAATAGTGATGCAAAATGGACGTATCAATGTGCAATGACTGTCTTGGTGGAACTCTACCCTTCGGTGGTGTTGGCGGCTCACGGTGTCTCGTCATGACCTCGGTAGTGGGATGCCTTTCGACGATGGATGCGACGCTCCTAGTTTCTTTCAAGGTGTAGAAAGATTGATGGGCAAGCGAGTTTCGTATCTTTGCGCTTCCTCGACTTCAAGATTCTTTCGGCTTATCCTTCAACACTCCTTCCTGCTGTTCTAGGTCTGTTTCATTGTTACTGATGCTTAGTTGCTAGGCTTGGCAGTGTCGTTTCTATTTTCTCCTTTCTCTTTCAGACTTGTAATTTGACTCTGTACTTGAGACTTGGCTGAATATTTTGTTCAGGCTGGCTTATGCCCGCCGTAGTTACAATAAAAAAAACTAAAACCCACCTCAAATTCAATCCCCTGATTTTCATACCCAAGTCAACCCGTCCTCGAGCCCGTCCTCTTCCAATCCATCCTCGAGTCCTCTATGACATATGGGTCATATAAATAGTAAAGTATGGCAGCTGCAAAGTGTGACAAGAAACAAACACATATCAAATTATCAAATTTTGACTTGGTAAAATGTGGCTAGGAACCAAACAACCCCTCAGCTGTCAATCATGGAGAGACGAGCGGAGCGGAAGAGCATATACGAACGGAGCGGCTTGACCACGGCCAACTCCCCAAAAGCGTTGCCTACACGTGGACTAAAACCGCACTTTAAACAACCATTAGCCTCAAAAAACCGCTTGGAGGGGGTAATTTAACCGGTAAGTCATACTTGAGGGGTTATGTGCTCCACCTTAAACTTGAGGGGGTTAAACATTTTAAACCTCAAACCTGAGGGGGTTAGAGCATCTCTAGTAGAGCCCGAAAAAACGCAAACCGAAAAGCGCGAGTTCAGTTCACCGAAAACGCAAGTTCTGTCGAATTTCGCAGTGGCGCAGAATAGAACCCGTAAAATGAAACTGAAAACAAGAATTCGAATTGGCGCGGGTAATTTCAAGCGATGATCATAGTTCATAGATGAAATAGATGCTCCGATTGCGCATCGATACATACATACTGCGGGGAATTGACATTACTGGTACACCGGCAACCTAACCTAGCTAAAATGAGCAAAATGCGGCCTACTAGCTATGGCGCGCGCGGCGGTGCTGGTGCTGGCGGAGATCGTCGGCTGATGTGGGCATTACCCTTCGGGTAACTAATATTGCACTACCACTTGCGGCCCAACCAGGAGCCCATGAAGGCACTCGATGGCAAGGTGGACCACTACGTCGGTGCCGAAAAAGAATCCTTGAAGAATAAGACAAGGAGATGAAGAATACAAGGAAAGTTTAGAACTAGGATCCTTTGTAACCTAGTCGTACCCGGACAGATCTCTCGAGACCTGGCTCCCAATATAAGGGTCAGGAGAGAGGCTGCCGAGGACACACACAATCTTAGCAATCATAGCCACCGCAAGTCTAGAGCTAGGTCCCTGCAGAACTTAGTCTCTCGACGAGATCATAGCCGAAACTTTCGGCACCCCATTGTAACCCGATATTTTCATAATCAAGATCAGACAGGTAGGACGTAAGGGTTTTACCTCATCGAGGGCCCCGGACCTGGGTAAATCGCTCTCCCCGCTTATTTGATAACCGATGTCTCGTGTCAGCCTACAGGATTACATCTACCCTAAGCCCCATATGGAGGGCATTGCCGAGGAGTACCCTCGACATCGGCGGCGTGAAGTTTTCACGCGTCGTCCTTGTCGAGCTCGACTATTTCGAGCTTGACCTTGCGGACGCGGGCCTCCCGGTGGGCCGCCTCGTACTCCCGTACCTGGCGGACGGCGTCGGCCTCTTCCCGGCGGAAGCGGGCCCTCGCCTCCGCCTCGCTGATGGTGAATGTATGCGCCATCACCGCCTCCTCCTCGTCGCTGCCATGGACGTAGTCCCCGACGGAGAAGGTTGGAGAGCGCGCGGGGACGAGGTCGTCCTCCTCGAAGCTCGCCGCCACGGGCAGCCGCGGTGCGCGGTTCGACTGCCCGGAGGAGGAGCTCTCGGCCTGGTTGCCGTAGCGGGTGAGCTTCACTGGGGGCGTGAGCCCCCAGTTGGTCCACCGGCGAGCGCTCCGCTTGCGCGCGCCCTCGCTGCGGTTCCACTTCCGCCGCTCCGCCTTGCGGAAGATGGGCGGACGCGACGGCGAATCGCCGCCGCCCAATCCCGCGGCTCGGCTGCCTGCACCTCCACGGGAGGCCATCGCGCGGCGGCGGGTGGAGTATTGGTGGCTGGCTGCACGTGGATTGCTCGTCGGAGCGGGGGACTGGCGGCGGCGGAGGGAGAGGAGACGGTGGAGGGGAGTAGGGTTTGCGAACTGAACTCCCCTCTGTGATCTCTTTTAATAGGGGCCGTGCAGGGAGTTTCTCGAGCCCCCGAACTCCGTATTCGGGCCGGCCACTTTTTCGATCACTTATCGGCACCCGTTTCAACCCGAACCCATAAATCCACCAAAAAAGTTCGATTTCGCCGACATTTTACTGGCTGTGTTAGAGATCCTCTTATGTGTTACTTCTTTCGATCTTGGCACGAACCAAACATACCCTAAACATACCCGTGGACCCGATAATACTCGCCGTCTCTAATCCAGCGCTCGACCGAAGCGCCACAGCGGCGTGGGTATGGCGAGCACCAACAGCGGTGAGCCGAGCTCTGCGCCGCAAGCGAACCGGTGGTACGAGCTCCGACTGGGGTCCTCCTGCAGCCACCCCTCCCCTACCGCCAAGTACTGCACGCTCCGCTGTAAGATCTCGATTGCCCCCTCTCTTATCTTTGGTGGTTATCACCAATCGCATCGGCGGCTCCTCAAAGTTTCATGGTTATTAGTAGCCCCACTACCTTAGAATACGATCTGTATCCGCGATTATTCCATGTGTACCTCGTTGAGGGGGGTAGCGGTTTTCTTCAACCAGAGGTATGGTTTGAGATCTGTGCTTTGGTATTCGAGTTATGGAATTCATCATATTAGCGGGGGGTGGGGGCATAGCGTGTCCAGCTACCGATGTTCGGGTTGTGATTATCGTCGAGATGTTTAATTGTTAGAAGAATAGATCAACTTTAGCTATTCCATGGGCGGCATTTTTTTTGTATTCATCCATATATAAATCAGCCTTAGGCATGTCTACAGGGAATTAGACATAATTAAGTTGAGATGAGGGAGCATAAATCGATTCTTCTTTTTTCGAGAAAACGCAAAGAATTTGCGGTTCTGTTCATTGAATAGAAGAAGGGTACAAGCCTCCTAGGAGGTGGGTTACATCATTTGTTATAGAGTTATGTGGACATCCCAAGTTTTGGGGATTATCACTCTTAGGCCAGCAGCCCCGTCTTTTGCCCAAAGTGCCGCCTCTGCCCTAATTCTCTGTACTAGCAGGGGAACTGAAGGCTGATCTTTGTCGAAGACTCCAATGCAAAACTTCCTAATACAATACTATTCAAAGTCACTCTTCTTTGGATTACCCGTTGTTCTCCACGATATTACACCCCTCCAGGTCTCGACGCTTGTCCTCAAGATGCGTGGTGATGGAGACAGTTCTAACCCTAGACCTCCCCATGTATATTTGGTCGAGGGCCTATGTCATTTCTTAGGCATGGACAAATAGGACGAACTTGAACCTTAATACCTGATATCTTGCCGTGGATGAGTTTGCTTCCTTTTGTTTCAGAGGCTTCTACCTGGAAACATGGTGTGGTAAGACTCATCCTCAACCACATTGCATCACCAAATCAAAAGTGGTTTCATCCCTCTTCTATCTCCAATCAAATAGGGAGAACACATATTTTGAACCTTGATTCACAATTGGATAACTGCGGTGCTGAAGAGCATGGCTGCACAGCATTGAGTAGTCATAGTTTATTAGGAAACTTATAGCAGGAGTGGCTCCTACGGCTCTGCATTAAAGAAAATAACATGCACATGTACGACGGGGGACCATTTTGGCCTCAAGGGCCAAACCAAGCGTAACTCTGGACATGGTTCAAAAAGCAGAACTAAGCGCTGAGCGATGGCAATAAGCGGCTGACCGCTTGATAAGGTCCACTAGCACAATAAGGGCGTACGAGGCTCGTGCTAATGGTCTCTTTCCTGCTACAGAGCTGGCCCAGTAAGGCCCATTATCGAACCCTAGTCCGCTAACCCAATCTGAGCCATTTATCATTTCTAATGTAAGCCGTCCATCTACTTTGCTTACCTCTTTCTCTGACTTCTTCACTTTCACGCACACATGCACAAAAACAATGACGGTGCTACTAGCGTAGCCCCTTCCCTGCCTCCGCTGCCTCTCCTTCCCCGGAGCAAGCACCACTCTCCTCTACCTCTTTGCTCCTAGATGCCCAGAATTGCTTCCCTGTTTTCTGTCGGTACGGTTCCATACAGAGCTTAAGCTCGCTTAAGCTTCAATTCCTCTAAGCGGTGCTTTACCGCGTGCTTAGCGCTTTTTTGAACCTGGACTCTGGATAAAATTAAGTAAATGATCTGGGTATTCAGAACACACCTAACATTCTATGACTACTAACTCCTCAATTAGATGGTGAAGCTATGATTGCCTGCTTGGCTGGATATTATTAGAATACTCAACATCTTGAATATTGGATATAATAGATTGATTCTTCTCACTTGGTTGGTTACGAAATACGTACATAACCCTTAGATCTTTAGGACTTCTAACAGATTAGGGCTCCTTTGATTTGTAGGATTTGTATAAGAATTGTGTAGGATTTGGATCCTATGGGAAAATTTCCTACACAAGTTGTTTGATTCATAGGAACATATCCTATAGGAATCTTGTAGGGCTTGTTTGATTCATGGGATAGGAAAAGTGGAGGAATAGAAAAAATGGAGAATTGCTATGACCCGCTTCCTTGAATCCTATGAGAACAAACCTATGGGAATTGGTACAACTAGTTGTTTGATGGCAGCATAGGAAAGCCATAGGAAATGTCTATAGAGATTGAGTGCATAGCATAGTTGTCGTAGTCCCGTAGACACATACGGATTTTTCCAAGAGATCTAACCTCCTGTTAGAAATCCTATAGGATTGTAGTATAGGAAAGCAATCCATAGGAATTTTGGAGGGTTCAATCCTTTGAATCAAACGGGCCCTATAGGAAAAATATTCTTATGGTTAAAAAATCAACAAGATTCCTTTGAAAATCCTTTGAATCAAACAAGCCCGTAGTGTAAATCCTATAGGAAAACAACATTAGGTCATGCCTCATGGAAAATTCTTTTGTTACAATCAAACACACTTCATCTTCCCATAGGATTCAAGTAGGCATGACATCCCAATCCTATGCTTTTCCTATCTTATGAATCAAAGGAGCCCTATATGTTTTTATCCTATATTTCCTAGTTCTATTCCCTGAAGGACTCATAATCTTTCTCTGTTTGGACTTCCCACTGGTAGTCCACAACAGGTGAAATATTTATCCTTTATACTCTCTTTGTAAGTATTTGGGAGTTCTTTTTTCTCGGTGTATCTCCTCCCTGTTGTCTTCCGTTTCCAAATTTTGGCATTCTTAATGTCATGATTTTCGTCAGGTATAATCTCCCTTCCAATGGGAGATTCTGAACGGGCACCCTTTTTTTTTGGTTTGTGACCTTTTTTCTTCTACTTTTCACTAATCCCCAGGATATCATTCAATTGATTACCCTAAATAGTGTAATTTGTGTTCCAACACTTCGTGGGATTGTTTTTCTGTGAAAAAAATCCTCTTTTTCATTGCTTGATAAGGCGTCCATTATCGGGTTGTAGAGTAGCCAGAGTAGCAAATTGCTTTCCTATGCAATGCTTATCATTCTGCAGTGTGCACCATCAAGTCCTTTATTGAAAATTTAGTGCAACGATCTTTTTGTTTTTGCTGTCTGATTTCCATGTGACAGTCAAACTTTCACAACTGAGTTATATCACACTTTTCCTCCCTAAAGGTCACACATTCCAGGGATATATGTAATGCTTTGGGCCATTCATATTGATCTCAGAACCGTCTTTTGTTCTTCTTACTTCATGTATAATCTTTCCAATTGTTACTATATGCTACTGGAAGCTATTTTTTAATGCTTTTTATGTAAATCTCGTACTACACAACTTATCAAGGTAAGCATAACTCATAATTGACTAGGAAGCAAACAAAGCTACCTCCTATATACCATCTAACAGAACTGAATACCCTTTTTGATTCGTGAAAGCTCACATGTTCTTATTAGGCATAAACCAAATTTGGTTTTGCATTAAATCATTTTATTTCGATGTTGCAGATGAATTTAAGCCAGCATCCATTGATAAGACTCAAGCTGGCTCTCTGCAGAAAAACAAAGATAATCGGGTAACTGTAGAATTTCATAACAATCTGCCTGGCAAGCCAAAGGTAACATTTGAAGGAAACCAAGAAGAGTATAAGGATAATGATGGTGTCTTGTTTTTTGATGGTGAGACCTTTCGCTTGGAGCGATTGCATCGAGCTGTCAAGAGATTAAGACATGTCCGTGTTCCGGGAGAGTCTGCAACAACTTCCATGGCAGCTACAACTAATGGAATGGGTGAATCTCATTCTCCTCCATCAGCGAAAGTTGTCAAGTTGCCTGCGATGAACAAGCCTTCTATGCACTCAGTTCCGGTAAGTAAGGTTGGCGTGTTACACGCCCTAGCTAAATGTAGGTAAATGTTTGATCATTTGTTCATTTTTAGGCCATGGGACGGAGAGGAAATGAAATAACAGGTTATTTTTAAACATCCACATAATAAAGCCCATTATATGTTTGCCGGAGTTTGCGGTCACCATTGATGCTTCATCTCTATGTACTTAGTATTAAGTAGGTATATCGCCAGGGAAAAGTCACACTTTTGCTTAAGTTCAACCCTAATCAGTTCAAAAGGCTGTCAGCAGCCTCTGGAACAATATAAGACACATGTTATCTTTGTAGCATGGTTTTTAAGGCAGTAAGGCGTAGCGCTCAGGGACCTGTTCATCATTTAAGCACTTGTCTGACTTCTTGTTTTGCGAAAGCCCAAGGCCAAGAGAGAGAGAGAGTAGAGATCCCGCCAATGCAACCCTTGTTTCTGTTAGAAGTCCCTCTCTTCTCTCACGCACACAGGTAAGCCACTGGATAGAATGTTCATGCTGCTCATAACTGCAGCTAATACACTGCGTTCATATATAGTACAGGGAGGTTGGTTTGAGGTCAGTCGGGTTGCACAACAAACCTGACAGCCTGCAGCTTGCTATCGCTTACTTGGTAAGGTGTGTATGAACTATAGCTAGTGTTCACACCTCACGTGGACGCTATGCAGGATTACAAAAGAAACTCTTGTTCTTCAGACTTTGTGCCTAAAACTTATCTATCAGTTTTTCATGGTAGCGATTCATGATGGAGGGTGTGCAAGTATATTGTGCATGTGTGGTTTTTTGCATACTGTGTCTACGCAGGTTAGGAGTAGTGCACTGGCTGTCTTCCTACAGCAATTGCATTGGATCTTGTGGATAGGTTGGCTGATTCACAAGTACCACTCAGCGGAGTAGGTAATAGGGTCCCATATCAGTAGGTGAATGGTGCATAGACTAGGTGCTGCCTGAATATGGTTTCTCTGTTGCGGTCAGTTCTTTTGCTCAAAGCTAATTACTGTTTCCCAGTCACCCGTTTCTTTCCTGTTCCTGTGTTCTTCTGCTGTTATTCAATCCTCTGTTTTACACCTTGATTCCGGATGTGTTTTCTATTGCTAGTGCAACAGTTATTCCCAGCCTCTTATCAGTTACCACTCCAGTGCAACAGTGATTCACAAAACTGTTGCTGCCGCTTCTGCTCATCGTCGTGACATTTCGCTCTCGCCCTCCAACAATGCCATCCTCCTGTATCGTCTATCGTGCATAGATCCCCCTTTCTCTGGAGATGTGCATCATAGTACCGTGCCGGTTCACCTGACTAAGTTTAGTTTCAAACTGAATGAAGTGGCAAGTGCACCTGCACAATATATATGACACAATATCACATTGTGACTAGATTTATTTACAAGTATGCATCAGTTCTTGCCCTAAAGTCATAGTTAAAATCGTCAGATGACATCGATATGGTTATACAAGTATTATATGGAATCTTTGCCAACATTCATGATTTGATGTTGTGCAATCAGTCTAATGTTTGGTATTGCAAGAGGCACTTGTATCTAACCGTGATTCTGAATATCCTGTAGGTTGAGGTTGAGCGCATTGAGATTGGTGAACCTGAAAATCCAGGTAACTTGACACCAGTGTGCTTTCTTTTCTTAATCTGCTTCTTCTTGTATATGTCATGAGGTAGCAAACAAGTCATTTCGTGTATTTCACTGCTTTGACTTCTGAGCATTTTTTCTAGGATTATAATCCTTAGCGGTTAAATTTGAACGGAGTTAAATATCTCACACATTGTGATTCGCAGTCCTGTTTTTCAGGTGTTACTTTGCTCAGATAGACATTCACCTTTTTTTTGGGGTCCTACTTACCTTTGGAACTTGCTTGGCTGTAAAATTTTGTTTCATATTCTCCTATCGTGACAGTGGCGGAGCCAGCATGTAACCATAGGGTTCACATGAACCCAATGTCCCAATGAAATTAGCTTAACATCTTTACAATCAATACGTATTTACTGCCTATATCTACTTAGAACCTAGTTTTAAAAAGCAAGTGAACCCAATAAAAAGATGCTGTAGCTCTGCCTCTTTTATTGTCCCTGAAATGTTTTGGTATAACGAAAAGAACCATGTCAGGGCCAAACAGTTGTGCATAAGAATGGATAAGTATCATCCGTTTCAAAAGCTGAATTTGCGCTTGAGGGATATTCACATAGTTATTGCTTGCTGGCTGCATGATATTTCCCAACCTTGCTAAGCTTTTGTATTCTTATGGTGGTTTTGAAGAGGGAGAGAGACGGCTCTCATCCTAAGCGAGGCCTCACAGGCTTCTGTTCCTTGCTTTTGATCTCAAAGAGTGGGCATGCTAGCCCATTATTATATGCAGCACTCTTGGCTTGTTCAACAATTGTATTCAAACTCAAAACTCTCGACCCTAACCTAACTTACGGTATATCAACTATAACACTACTAAGAGATAGCTAGCTCCTGTTTCAATGGTGCCTTATGGGTTGGTCCTTCACCCATAACCTCACAGATGCTACCAGCTAGCCATGGTTGCATGCCTTTTTTCGGTAGCCATGGTTGCAGGCTTGCTGTGTTTCTTAGGATATGCTGAACTTCTTGATTTCTGTGACAAGATTGTAATATATGCTCATCTGCTTCCTTGCCCATGACAGAACCAAGAAGCAACAACAGGAGCTCTACATATCAACCAGTCACCGCAGACCCATTTTCCTTTTCACCTGATCCAAATGACCAAGATGAAAACCTAGATATACTTGGTGATGATGACAATGGCTCACCCAATAATATGGCCACAGCACAAGGGACATCTTATCGCGGTTTTGACATCAACTTACCAAATCAGCTCGACATGGATGATGAGGTTGCTGATGTAGATGTAAATGATGAAGCTGACGAGGGACTTAACGCAGCTGAGGCCCTGCGGGCTCAAGTCAATGCAGAAGGCCAGCAGGTGGAGCACGCCTCCTCTAGCTCTAGCGGGAGCGGGAGCAGCAGCAGCAGCAGTGGGAGTGGGAGCGGAAGTGGGAGCAGCAGTAGTGATAGTGACGGCAGCGATGGCGATTCAGCCAGCTCGGGAGGGGATGTTGATATATGAGTTTCAGGCTGCCGAACTTACTTGCTGTGTATGGTTCGCAGTTTTTACACCATTACAAAATGAGCTGCTAGTTGATGCTTCACTAAGATGATACTACTAGTGACGATAACTAAATCTGAATTGTACTACAGCTGTTGTGAACAACTATGTTATAATTTATCTGTAACCTCAACGTGTAGTTTTTTTACTTATTATACAATGCATCTGAAAATCCACATGTATAAGAAATGAGATGAGTCATATACACGTTGAGCCCCACAACTTGTTGTATACGTGCAAATTAGTCCCATAACTTGCAAAAGCGTGAATGCATGCCCTGTTTGGTTGCACATAATTGACCTCCGTATTGAATTGGCAATGGAAAACCAAGTCATCCAATTCAACGGAATACCATAAAGAGTGTTTGGATGCGCGTGGTATTCAGCTATAGATTTTTGTTTTCAATGGAATACCAAATCCTGTTTGGATGTCACATGTGTGGAAATAAATTAGAAAACAAAAAAAGGCAGATCATGCCCTAGTCACCAGCGGCGGTTGCAGAGCTGCGTGCTGGCCCTCCTATCGGCGGCGCGGGATCCCTCCAGGCGGTGGTGGGTGGCCCAGCGGTCGGAGGCGGGGAGGGAGGGCCGGGGTAGGGCAGCCCCAGGCGATGCGGTGCCGGAGAGGGCCGGCCAGGGGCGAGGCGGTGTCGGAATCGGGGACGGCGGTGCTGGAGAGGGTCTACCATGGCGGCACCAAAGAGGGCCGGCTAGGGGCGAGGCGGTGTCGTTGGGCTGGTGGAGGAGAGGGGAGCCGGAGAGGGCCGGCCAGGGGCGAGGCGGCGTCGCCGGCCTGGGGAGAGGCGGCACCGGAATCGAGGATGGCGGGGCTGGAGAGGGTCTGCCAGGGCGGCGCTCGAGAGGGTCGGCCAGGGCGAGCGAGGTGGAGCGAAGTGTTGCCTCTCCAATCTCCAATTCAGAGCAATACATAGGTCTGACCCTCTGAATCGGTATAAGTTAGCCTCGCGTGGGCTGCCCTCTGAATTGGCCCATCGATTCCACGATCCAATATTGAGCACAAACAAACAGCGGGAGATTGGCTAAACAATCGTTGCCTACGGGAGATGTGCGGCAGAGGAGGAACATGGCGCCGACAGCGGCCTGCTCCATATGCGGCCAGGTTGATTCATGGCGGCACTCCTTGCTCGAGTGCAACCTTGCGAGGTGTGTTTGGGCCCTAACGGAGGTAGACATTACCGACCATGTCTTCTTATCGACCGAACCAGATGCTAAGCTATGGTTGTTTGCGATGATGGATTCGATGAAGAAGGATGATCTTATATGTGGGCGATTTGGCATGCGAAGAGGAAAGTCATCTTCGAGGAGATTTACCAAAGTCCAATGGCAACGGTTGCTTTTGTAAACCGTTTCTTGCTGGATTTGGAGGCGACGCGCGAGGCGCCAAGCTCCATGGCTGGTGCCATGGTTAGAGGACGGAGAGCAACCGCGAGGGCACCTCAGCCCAATTGGATTGCACCACCGGCAGGGCAAGACAAGATAAATGTTGATGGGAAGGGGGCGGTGGCCGCGGTGTGCAGGTCGCGGGATGGCGTCTACCTGGGAGCTACGGCGACAGTGTATGCGGGGATTTCTCACCCGGGGACCCTGGAGGCTTTAGCGTGCAGGGAGGCACTGGACGCAGCAGATGACCTTTTGCTAGGCTCAATACATGTGGCTTCAGATTGCCTTGAAGTTATAAAAGGCTTGAGTGAAGGAAACATGGGTCGCTTTGGTAGTATCGTTAAGGAGATTAGAGAGAGAACTCGAGTGAGATCCAATACCTCTTTTGTTCACGAGAGGAGGGAATCGAATGGAGAGGCTCATAGGTTAGCAAGGTTTTCTTCTTCCTGCCAGTAGGTAGATATGTGTGGCTTCTTGCACCACCAGAGGGCTTGAACATTGATGTAATCACCGACTTTGCTTAATAAAGGTCGGGGAGTCTTGTCAAAAGAAAAAAAGAAAACAAACAGCGGAATTCGTCACTTTGGACCTCAATTCCAATTCCGAGCCCGAATTCTGTGCAACCAAACATGGGGTAAGTGTATGGAGACGCTTAGAGAGAAAAAGAAATTGTCAACAATTTAAAAACTTATTGAAGCTTATGTTCTTCCGTTCTTCCAACGCAGGACGCCTAACAGCCGATGCAAAATTGCCCAGATGCTGCGCTGCATGCTCTCATTCTTCCGCGTCCAAGAGACTAAGAGCATCTCCAATCGCGTTCCCCAAATCGCGTCGGATTGAGCGTTTGGGGGACGTGTTTCGTTCGTGCCGTGTTTGGGGGACGTCGTTCCCAGCCGCGTCCCCTAAACACCGCCCCTCAAACATTAAAATACTCTTTTTTTGCATTTTTATTTTAGTAAAGAGAAGTAATATTTCACAAACTAATACATAATTTGGAACATGGTTTTCCACAAACTAATACATAGTTTGAACCATGGTTGACACAAATATAAAATATTGCGAAAAAAATAAACCTAACTAGGCCGTGCATTGAAGGTTTCCTGTGTTCGCTGCTAAGAAAGAAAACTCGAGGGCACACCCAGTCACCCAAACTGGAAAATCCAGCGCGAGATGGTGCCCTTGTTGGTTCTGCCGATGACGAACATCCAGAAACCTCCGTGCACGTATTCGCTGCGAAGAAACAACACTCTTCATCAGTCGTCCTCCTCGTCGGTGCTATCGCCGTGGTAGTCCCGGCGGCAGCGCGTCTCGTCGAAGACCTTGACACTCATGTCCATGTCGCCAAAGTAGGAGAACAAGAGGATGAAGCCGGCTTCGAGGCTGTGGTGGCGCCCGAACTTCTCCCAGCCGATGTGGAGGTACATCTTGCCGCGCACGTCGTAGATCACGTCGACGATCCACCGGTAGTAGCCGCACGAAGCCTCCCGCAGATGCATCGTGCCCGGGCGGTCGTCGCCGGCGATGTACTCGGCGAAGGTGTCCGGTAGCCTCTGGATGCCTCGTGGGTCGCCCTTGAGAACGAGGACGAACTCGAACAGCACACCCACCTCCACGCCCATCTCCGACGATGAAGACGACAGCGTGGCAGGCGATGACGAGCGTGCAGCTCTGCCGTGGCCACGACCACGACCGCGAGCTCGGCCTCCGCCTCTCCCAGCCATGGCGTCGACTCTTATTGAGATGGTGGTGGCTAGGGTTGGGGAGAGAGGCGCTAGGGTTTGTCTGTGAGAGGGACGATGAGAGGCGGCCCTTTTTATAAGCCGGAGGGAGGCGGGAGAGCGGTGGCACTCATTAATGCCGGCACGCAGAGCTAGGCGTGACGAGACGCGTCGTTGCGCCTCTGCGGGAATTGCACCGTCGCTGCGCCTATGCGGGAACTGCACCGTCGTTGCGCGCCAATAACTTCCGTCGCGAGGTAGGCGACGGTTAGGTTAGAATTTATTGTGCTGCTGACGGGTTGGGCCCACGTCGCTTCGCCTCGCTTTTCGTTGTGTCCGGCGTCCCCGGTGCGTCCCCTGTGGGGCGGGGACGGGCTCGAGGCGCCGGACACCGCATCGGTGCGCGCCAGACAAAAAAGGGTTTGGGGGATACGGCTGTACGCGTTTTTTTGTCCGGCGCGCCCCAAATAGCTTTGCGGACGCTTTGGGGGACGCGACTGGAGATGCTCTAAGCGCCAGCTCCTCCTTTTGCGTCGACACCACAAAGGCGCTAGGATTTTCAACCTTAACTGTCCATCAACTGGGATTAGGATCCTAGCGAGGTCGTGGGCTAAGCGTCCCCGTTGTACATGCCCTTAGGCTAATGTGACAATGGTTTTACCTTATAGGTGGGTCCCACATATCAGTGGTAGAAGAAACCATTAAAATTAAAACACGGTTGGCGGGGACTTGGACTCTGGATCTTCTTAGGCAAATGTGACAATGGTTCTACATTATTGGTGGTCCCACCTGTCAATGGTTGTCATTTATATTTGTCGATGAGTACATGATACGTCTCCAACGTATCTATAATTTCTGATGTTCCATGCTTGTTTTATGACAATACCTATATGTTTTGCTCACACTTTATAATGTTTTATGCGTTTTCCGGAACTAACCTATTAACAAGATGCTGAAGTGCCAGTTCCTGTTTTCTGCTGTTTTTGGTTCCAGAAAGGCTGTTCGGGCAATATTCTCGGAATTCGACGAAACGAAGACCAAACATCATAATTCACCGAGACGGACCAGGACACCGAAGGAGAGTCGGAGGGGAGGCCTGGGGCCCCCACACCATAGGGCCGCGCGGGCAGGCCCCTGGCCGCGCCGGCCTATGGGGAGGGCGCCCTGGTGCCCCTCCTGCGCCGCCTCTTCGCCTATATAAGCCCTTTCGACCTAAAAACGCGATACGAATTGACGAAACTCCAGAAAGACTCCAGGGGCGCCGCCGCCATCGCGAAACTCCAATTCGGGGGACAGAAGTCTCTGTTCCGGCACCCTGCCGGGACGGGGAAGTGCCCCCGGAAGCCATCTCCATCGACGCCACCGCCTCCATCATGCTCCGTGAGTAGTTCCCCCATGGACTACGTGTTCTAGCAGTAGCTAGTTGGTACTCTCTATCTGAAAGATCGATATGTCGCCTAGAGGGGGGGGGGGGGTGAATAGGCGATTAAAAACTCTTACGGATTTGTCTTGTAATAATGCGGAATTAAACTATCGTTTAGTTTACAAGCACAACCCCTAAATATGCTAAGCTCAACTAAGTGTAACAATAGCAACTAGAGCTAAGCAAGATAGGCACAAGATATATGTAGCACAAGTGATAGCAAGATATATGTACTTCAAGCACGATGGCTATCACAAGGAAAGAGAGCTCGGGTATAGAAATAACCGAGGCACGCGGAGACGAGGATGTATTCCCGTGTTCCCTTTCTTTGCAAGAAGGTACGTCATGTTTGGAGGAGTGGAGGTCCCACGAAGGATTCCCCGCGCCACGAAGGCTCACCCTATTCTCCAAACCACAACCACGAAGGAGAAGCCCGGGCCTCTTCACAATCTTCTTGAAGAGATCACCGGAGCACCAACCACCAAGCCAACTAGGAGGTCTCCCTCCAAGAGTAACAAGCTCACGGTCTCTCACTCGAATTAATCGTGGTGGAGAGCTCAATACTATGCAATGATGCAAAGCAAGAACACTAGAGGTGTTCAAGTCCTTCACTCTCAAATCCCACCCAAGCAACAAATGTTAAGATGAGATTGGAGAGGAAGAACAATGGGGAAAGTCAACAAAAGACTCCAAGATCTAGATCCCAAGAGTTTCCCTCACTTAGAGGAGAAAAGGATTGGTGGAAGTGTAGATCTAGATCTCCTCTCTTAGATCCCTCAAGAAATAGCAAGAATCATGGGGGGGAACAAGAGAGAGAGCAAGTTCTTCAAATGCAACAATGGAGGAGAGAGAATGGGAAGAACTAACACAGCCCAAGGTGGAAGAAGGGCTATTTATAGCCCAAGAGCAAATATAACCGTTGGGGAAAAGTTGGGCTGAGTCAACCGTCGAGGAGGCTGATGTCTACGGGTGCTTCTATTCTTGTAGACAGTGTTGGGCCTCCAAGAGCAGAGGTTTGTAGAACAGCAGCAAGTTTCCCTTAAGTGGATCACCCAAGGTTTATCGAACTCACGGAGGAAGAGGTCAAAGATATCCCTCTCATGCAACCCTGCAACCACAAAGCAAGAAGTCTCTTGTGTCCCCAACACACCTAATATGTGCACTAGTTCGGCGAAGAGATAGTGAAATACAGGTGGTATGAATAAGTATGAGCAGTAGTAACGGCGCCAGAAAAGTGCTTGCTGCCCAGGACTGGCGTGTGGTTGATGGTGGTAATATTGCAGACAATACAGATGCAGTAGAACAGTAAACAAACAGCGATAGCAGTATTTAGGAACAAGGCCTAGGGATCATACTTTCACTAGTGGATACTCTCAACATTGATCACATAACAGAATAAATAGATAGATGCTAGACTCTACACTCTCTTGTTGGATGATGAACACCACTAACTGTGTAGGATTACACGAACCCTCAATGCCGGAGTTAACAAGCTCCACAATATTCGATGTTCATGTTTAAATAACCTTAGAGTGCATGACAGATCAACACAACCAAACCAAGTACTAACATAGCATGCACACTGTCACCTTCACGCTACGAAAGGAGGCATAGATCACATCAATACTATCATAGCAATAGTTAACTTCATAATCTACAAGAGATCACAATCATAGCCTACGCCAAGTACTACACGATGCACACACTGTCACCATTACACCGTGCAGGAGGAATAAACTACTTTAATAACATCACTAGAGTAGCACACAGATAAATTGTGATACAAGACACATTGCAATCATAAAGAGATATAAATAAGCACTTCACTATGCCATTCATAACAGTGAATAAATATTCTGTGAAATATAGCCTAAGAGACCCACACGGTGCACACACTGTCACCTTTACACACGTGGGACAAGGAGTCTCCAGAGATCACATAAGTAAAATCCACTTGACTAGCATAATGACATCTAGATTACAAGCATCATCATATGAATCTCAATCATGTAAGGCAGCTCATGAGATTATTGTATTGTAGTACATAGGAGAGAGATTAACCACATAGCTACCGGTACAGCCCTTAGCCTCGATGGAGAACTACTCCCTCCTCATGGGAGACAGCAGCGGTGATGAAGATGGCGGTGGAGATGGCAGCGGTGTCGATGGAGAAGCCTTCCGGGGGCACTTCCCCGTCCCGGCGGCGTGCCGGAACAGAGACTCCTGTCCCCCAGATCTTGGCTTCGCGATGGCGGCGGCTCTGGATGGTTTCTCGTACCGTGGCTTTTCCGTATCAAAGTTTTAGGTCAGGGACCTTTAAATAGGCGAAGAGGCGGAGTCGGAGGGTCGACGAGGCGGTGACACACTACGGGGGCGCGGCCAAGGCCTGGGCCGCGCCACCCTGGCGTCTGGTGGCCCAGTGGCCCCCCTCTGGCCTCTCTCGGGTGTTCTGGAAGCTTCGCGTGATCCTAAGATGCTGGGCGTTGATTTCGTCTAATTCCGAGAATATTTCCTTACTAGGATTTCTGAAACCAAAAACAGCAGAAAACAGCAACTGGCCCTTCGGCATCTCGTCAATAGGTTAGTTCCGGAAAACGCATAAATATGACATAAAGTATGCATAAAACATGTAGATATCATCAATAATGTGGCATGGAACATAAGAAATTATCGATACGTCGGAGACGTATCAGCATCGCCAAGCTTAGTTTCTGCTCGTCCGAGCAGGTAAACGATAACAAAGATAATTTCTGGAGTGACATGCCATCGTAACCTTGATCATACTATTGTAAGCATATGTAATGAATGCAGCGATCAAAACAATGGTAATGACATGAGTAAACAAATGAATCATAAAGCAAAGACTTTTCATGAATAGTACTTTCAAGACAAGCATCAATAAGTCTTGCATAAGAGTTAACTCATAAAGCAATAAATTCATAGTAAAGGCATTGAAGCAACACAATGGAAGATTAAGTTTCAGCGGTTGCTTTCAACTTGTAACATGTATATCTCATGGATAGTTGTCAATGCAAAGCAATATAACAAGTGCAATATGCAAGTATGTAGGAATCAATGCACAGTTCATACAAGTGTTTGCTTCTTGAGGTGGAGAGAAATAGGTGAACTGACTCAACATAAAAGTAAAAGAATGGCCCTTCGCAGAGGGAAGCATTGATTGCTATATTTGTCCTAGAGCTTTGGTTTTGAAAACAAGAAACAATTTTGTCAACGGTAGTAATAAAGCATATGTATCATGTAAATTATATCCTACAAGTTGCAAGCCTCATGCATAGTATACTAATAGTGCCCGCACCTTGTCCTAATTAGCTCGGATTACCGGGATTATCATCGCAATACACATGTTTTAACCAAGTGTCACAAAGGGGTACCTCTATGCCGCCTGTACAAAGGTCTAAGGAGAAAGCTCGCATTGGATTTCTCGCTTTTGATTATTCTCAACTTAGACATCCATACCGGGACAACATAGACAACAGATAATGGAATCCTCTTTAATGCATAAGCATTTAGCAACAATTAATTTTCTCATATGAGATTGAGGATATTTGTCCAAAACTGAAACTTCCACCATGGATCATGGCTTTAGTTAGCGGCCCAATGTTCTTCTCTAACATTATGCATGCTCTAACCATTAAATGAGTGGTAAATCTCCCTTACTTCAGACAAGACGGACATGCATAGCAACTCACATGATATTCAACAAAGAGTAGTTGATGGCGTCCCCAGGAACATGGTTATCGCACAACAAGCAACTTAATAAGAGATAAAGTGCATAAGTACATATTCAATACCACAATAGTTTTTAGGCTATTTGTCCCATGAGCTATATATTGTAAAGCTAGAGAATAGAAATTTAAAGGTAGCACTCAAGCAATTTACTTTGGAATGGCGGAGAAATACCATGTAGTAGGTAGGTATGGTGGACACAAATGGCATAGTGGTTGGCTCAAGGATTTTGGATGCATGAGAAGTATTCCCTCTCAATACAAGGCTTAGGCTAGCAAGGTTGTTTGAAGCAAACACAAGTAGGAACTAGTACAGCCAGACTCACATAAGAACATATTGCAAGCATTATAAGACTATACATTGTCTTCCTTGTTGTTCAAACACCTCACTAGAAAATATCTAGACTCTAGAGAAACCACTCATGCAAACCAAATTTTAACAAGCTCTATGTATTTCTTCACTAATAGGTGCAAAGTACATGATGCAAGAGCTTAATCATGAGCACAACAATTGTCAAGTATCAAGTTATTCAAGACATCATACCAATTACTACATGTAGTATTTCCCGTTTCCAACCATATAACAATTAACGAAGCAGTTTCGACCTTCGCCATGAACATTAAGAGCTAAGAACACATGTGTTCATATGAACCAGCGGAGCGTGTCTCTCTCCCACACAATCATTTATTCAAACAAAAACAAAAATAGAAACACACAGACGCTCCAAGTAAAGCACATAAGATGTGACCGAATAAAAATATAGTTTCAAGAGAAGGAACCTGATAATTTGTCGATGAAGAAGGGGATGCCTTGGGCATCCCCAAGCTTAGATGCTTGAGTCTTCTTGAAATATGCAGGGATGAACCACCGGGGCATCCCCAAGCTTAGAATTTTCACTCTTCTTGATCGTAGTATATCGTCCTCCTCTCTTGACCCTTGAAAACTTCCTTCACACCAAACTCGAAACAAACTCATTAGAGGGCTAGTGCATAATCAAAAACTCACATGTTCAGAGGTGACACAATCATTCTTAACACTCCTGGACATTGCTCAAAGCTACTGGAAGTCAATGGAACAAAGAAATCCATCCCACATAGCAAAAGAAGCAATGCGAAATAAAAGGCAGAATCTGTCAAAACAGAACAGTCCGTAAAGACGAATTTTATTGAGGCACCAGACTTGCTCAAATGAAAATGCTCAAATTGAATGAAAGTTGCGTACATATCTGAGGATCACTCACAAAAATTGGCATGATTTTATGAGTTACGTACAGAATTAGGCCCACATTCGTGACAGCAAAGAAATCTGTTTCTGCGCAGTAATCCAAATCTAGTATCAACCTTTCTATCAAAGACTTTACTTGGCACAACAATGCAACAAAATTAAAATAAGAGAGTTTTCTACAGTAGTAACAACTTCCAAGACACAAATATAAAACAAAGGTACTGTAGCAAAATAAACACATGGGTTATCTCCCAAGAAGTTCTTTCTTTATAGCCATTAAGATGGGCTCAACAGTTTTAATGATGCACTCGCAAGAAATAGTATTTGAAGCAAAAGAGAGCATCAAGAGGCAAATTCAAAACAAATTTAAGCCTAACATGCTTCCTATGAAGAGGAATCTTGTACACAAATGAATTCATGAAGAACAAAGTGACAAGCATAAGAGGATAAAACACGAGTAACTTCAAGATTCTCAACATAAAGAGGGGAAACTTAATATTATTAAGATGCATATAACCATGTTTCCCTCTCTCATAATAACTTTCAGTAGCATCATTGATGAAATCCACAATATACCCATCACTTAAAACATTCTTATCATGGTTCATATGCATAGAAGTATCATTAATTTTGGCATAAGAAGAGTTCTTCTCATTAATAGTAATTGGAGCAAGATTATTATCAAGAATTTGAATATGGTAAACAAGTTGCATATTAAGGGAATTGTTTTTGGCAATCCAATCATAACTATGACAAGTTTCATAAGGATAGTTATAACCTATATCATAGCATTCTTTATAATAATCATTAAAGGTCGGAGGCACAGTGTCATCATAAGAAATAGAATAGTTATCTTTCACAGTCGGTTTACCTGTGACCATACCATCATTGTTATTAGAAGGAGATGTATCAAACACATAATGATCAGTAGCAAAAGGATTTTCAAACACATCTTCCCCAAGCTTAGAGCTTTCTATATCATTATGGGAGGAAGCATGGATAGTACTGATACTATGGCAATTATTAACATCATCATTTTCAGAATTAGTTTCCCAGAGATTTGCAATATCAAAAGTAGTGCGCTCTTTCAAATCATGATCACTAATGTATGTAAAGGGCATAGGAAGATCATTGTATTCAGATTCATTATCATAATAATCATTAGGAGCAACATACTTACGGTTACCTAGCGTTATCTCATTCACGCGGCGATATGCCGTTACCTCTTTCTCTTTATTCTCCTTCTTCTTCTTCTTCTTCTTCTTCTTCTTCTTCTTCTTCTTCTTCTTCTTCGTTCCCTTCTTCTTCTTCTTCTCCTCGTTCCCTTCTTTAGGAGGAAGAGGCTTGAAGGGTGGCTTGTCCACATACCCTGATTTACTTTCAGAAATAATAGAAGAAACTTGGGAGGATTCCTCCTTTTCATTAATTAGTTCAAAACACACAGCTGTCCTATCATATTTTTGGCAAGGTGTCATCTTCTAAAATATTTTGTATGTAAGTATTTGTATGGCTATTATCAATGCAATAAGAAAAACACTCATGCAGGACGTCATCAATATCAAGATCACTCATATGTAACAAAGAGATTTTTCTTGAGAGCTCTTCACACCACAAAAATAAAGTAAGTTCATCATGCTGATTAGGAGTAATTTCATCATCACAATACAAATTTGTAGCACACATGGGATTCAAATTATCATTGGAGGAGCATTGAAAATTAAAATGACCCACTCCATGGCAAAGTTCACAAATAAAAGGATAGAGGGCACAAACTTTTTTACCAAGATCGTCTAGAGCCCTAAACCACTTTCTAGTTTTCTCATTAATATGATGTATGCAATATTCATCTTTGATTTGATTAATTCCACAAGGTCTATGCATTCCACAAAAATTAACATGCTTATAGGAAATAACATTCTTAGGAGTTTGAGCATGCTTATTGCAATCATTAACAACAATTTCATTCTTCATGCAAGCCTCTTTAAAAGGTTCATGATATTTATCAAAATTCTTCTTAGGCAATTCAAAATGAGAGGCAAAAGCTTTATAAAGATTTGCAGCAACTTGAGAGTCAAGACCATAAGTAGCACTCATATTTCGAAATTTATCAGTATCCATAAAAGCTTCAATGCATTCATAATCATAATTTATACCTGACTCTTCACCTTTGTTGTTCTCCCATCCTTCAAATAAGCTCTCCTCAATCCGATCAAGAAGATCCCACCTAGCTTCAACCTCCTTGCTTGTGAAAGATCCCTCCGAACAGGCATCCAGATAGTCCTTGTGTTGTCCTGAAAGCCTCGCATAAAAATTGTTAACAATAACATTACGGGGGAGCTCATGAATGGGACATTTGAGCATTAGTGACTTCAATCTCCCCCACGCTTGAGAAATACTCTCTCCATCACGAGGATAAAAGTTATAAATATAATTCCTATCAATATGCACTTCATGAGGAGGATAAAATTTAGAATAAAAGAGAGATACAATTTCCTCCCAACCAAGAGAATGACTATTCTTCAACAATTTATACCAATGCGCCGCTTTACCAGACAGCGAAACAGAGAATAGCTTCTTCCTCACTTCATCCATAGAGATACCTGCACACTTGAATAACCCGCATAATTCATGCAAAAACTTTAAATGATCTCCAGGATGGACAGTTCCATCCCCTTCATAGCGGTTATCCATAACACATTCAATAATTTTCATGGGTATCTTGAAAGCAGTACTTGCAGTTGGTGGATTTAAAATATCACAAGCATCATTAGAGTTATCGCATATGGGAGATAAAGCATTACCAGAACAAATTTTCTCCCCTAAAGATGGGAAACTAAAAAGATCACAAAAACTAGCTTCCCCAAGCTTAGACTTATCCATAGCATTAGCAGTGATTGCGTTCATACTAATAACATTGCTACTAGCATGCAATTGAGGCTCCATAGGTTCTTTAATTTTCGCATCACACAATTCATGTCTTAACTTAGGAAATAAATTAAAAATCTCATAGTTGTATTCCATTATGCCTTACTAGTGTAAAACAAGAAACGAAAAGATGCAATTGCAGGATCTAAAGGAAATAGCTTCGAGTACTTACAACGGTGCCGGAAAATAGCTTAGTAGCCGAGATATGGAGTGTGAGTACCTTTTACCTTTCCTCCTCGGCAACGGCGCCAGAAAAGTGCTTGATGTCTACGGGTGCTTCTATTCTTGTAGACAGTGTTGGGCCTCCAAGAGCAGAGGTTTGTAGAACAGCAGCAAGTTTCCCTTAAGTGGATCACCCAAGGTTTATCGAACTCAGGGAGGAAGAGGTCAAAGATATCCCTCTCATGCAACCCTGCAACCACAAAGCAAGAAGTCTCTTGTGTCCCCAACACACCTAATAGGTGCACTAGTTCGGCGAAGAGATAGTGAAATACAGGTGGTATGAATAAGTATGAGCAGTAGTAACGGCGCCAGAAAAGTGCTTGCTGCCCAGGACTGGCGTGTGGTTGATGGTGGTAATATTGCAGACAGTACAGATGCAGTAGAACAGTAAACAAGCAGCGATAGCAGTATTTAGGAACAAGGCCTAGGGATCATACTTTCACTAGTGGACACTCTCAACATTGATCACATAACAGAATAAATAGATAGATGCTAGACTCTACACTCTCTTGTTGGATGATGAACACCACTAACTGTGTAGGATTACACGAACCCTCAATGCCGGAGTTAACAAGCTCCACAATATTCGATGTTCATGTTTAAATAACCTTAGAGTGCATGACAGATCAACACAACCAAACCAAGTACTAACATAGCATGCACACTGTCACCTTCACGCTACGAAAGGAGGCATAGATCACATCAATACTATCATAGCAATAGTTAACTTCATAATCTACAAGAGATCACAATCATAGCCTACGCCAAGTACTACACGATGCACACACTGTCACCATTACACCGTGCAGGAGGAATAAACTACTTTAATAACATCACTAGAGTAGCACACAGATAAATTGTGATACAAGACACATTGCAATCATAAAGAGATATAAATAAGCACTTCACTATGCCATTCATAACAGTGAATAAGTATTCTGTGAAATATAGCCTAAGAGACCCACACGGTGCACACACTGTCACCTTTACACACGTGGGACAAGGAGTCTCCGGAGATCACATAAGTAAAATCCACTTGACTAGCATAATGACATCTAGATTACAAGCATCATCATATGAATCTCAATCATGTAAGGCAGCTCATGAGATTATTGTATTGAAGTACATAGGAGAGAGATTAACCACATAGCTACCGGTACAGCCCTTAGCCTCGATGGAGAACTACTCCCTCCTCATGGGAGACAGCAGCGGTGATGAAGATGGTGGTGGAGATGGCAGCGGTGTCGATGGAGAAGCCTTCCGGGGGCACTTCCCCGTCCCGGCGGCGTGCCGGAACAGAGACTCCTGTCCCCCAGATCTTGGCTTCGCGATGGCGGCGTCTCTGGATGGTTTCTCGTACCGTGGCTTTTCCGTATCGAAGTTTTAGGTCAGGGACCTTTAAATAGGCGAAGAGGCGGAGTCGGAGGGTCGACGAGGCGGTGACACACTAGGGGGGCGCGGCCAAGGCCTGGGCCGCGCCACCCTGGCGTCTGGTGGCCCAGTGGCCCCCCTCTGGCCTCTCTCGGGTGTTCTGGAAGCTTCGCGTGATCCTAAGATGCTGGGCGTTGATTTCGTCCAATTCCGAGAATATTTCCTTACTAGGATTTCTGAAACCAAAAACAGCAGAAAACAGCAACTGGCCCTTCGGCATCTCGTCAATAGGTTAGTTCCGAAAAACGCATAAATATGACATAAAGTATGCATAAAACATGTAGATATCATCAATAATGTGGCATGGAACATAAGAAATTATCGATACGTCGGAGACGTATCAGAGGCCGGTCAACCGGGCCTGGGGCCGGGCCGTCTGGTCCAGGGCCCGGTCAGACCGGGCCACAGACCGGACCAGCCGGTCCAAACCGGTCGGCAGGCCGGACCCCGACCGGGGTCACTTTGTGTCGTCCAGGAGGTCATCCGGTTGGCGCCCGGTTGGCGTCCGGTTGACCGGTCGGCACGCCGGGCAGGCCGGTTGTGAGGCCGGCTGACCGGGCGGCATACCGGAACCGGCCGGCGCAAGGGCCGGTCCGACCGGGTCCCTGACCGGGTGAGCAGGAAAACATGTTTATACAAAAACTGTGATAACTAATGCTCCCGAACTCCGATTGACATGAAACCAATTTTGTTGGAAAGATAACAACGAATAGAACCCCAACAAAAATAAAGACTCCTCATAGAACATTTTGAGATGATTTTAGAGAGGGAGTCTCCCACCATCAAGAAATGGTAAAGACGTCCAAACTCGAAAATGCAATAGAAGATGCATACGGATTCCGTTTTCGATGAACTTGGGCTTGTTGTAAAGCTAGCAACAAGCTCAAGAACCTCACACAGAGAAACACCAAGAAGCAATAAGAATATGCAAAGTATGCAAAGGATTGAGCTCCCTAAGACGATGTGATCAAGTTACTCAACCGAAAGCCCCTCTTAATAGTGCGGCTATCTATCCTATAATCCGTTCTCCCATCAACCACCTTGAGACCGGTAAAAGGAAAACCTAGCAAGGTCATACCTTTGCCTTGCGCATCCCGCTTGATCTTGATGATAACACTTCAAGCTCTACACAAGCCGGAATGCCACACTTGATCAATGTTGCTTCGTGAACACTCACAAATACTCCCCCATACACTATGATGGGAAAGCTCCATTGATGCACATCTTCACATGTCCATTATCACCAAATGGATGACAAGCTTAAAGCATGTGATCCGCTCAAGATGCTCATCTTGAACTTGCCCAACTCAACCTTGTATCTTCTCATACTCACATAAGATAGAGCATGGCTAATATTGAGTTCCACATAAGAACTCCATCTTCGTTTCTTCTTCTTGATCATATCACATATATGTATTTAAATCGATGATCTTGATGCCAATACACAAGGTGTATCTTTATCTTTATGGCATCCATACTTGAATCCAACACATGGAATACAAGTAGTACCTATGGAATATTCCTTCATATAAACTCAATGAAAACATTAGTCCATAGGGGTTGTCATTGATTACCAAAACCACACATAGGGGCAATATACCCTTACACTATCCCATGTACTTCAATACAATGATCTCATGAGCTGCCTTACATGATTGAGATCCATCTGATGTAATCGGTGTTGTGTTTGTTGGGATCCGATGGATGATACATTATGATTAGTCTATCTATAAAGTTTGTGAAGTTATTGTTGCTGCAATCTTGTTATGCTTAATGCTTGTCACTAGGGCCCGAGTGGCATGATCTTAGATTTAAGCTCTATAATTATTGCTTAGATTGTATCTACAAGTTGTTTGCACATATTGCTGTCCGGAACCCGAGGCCCCAAAGTGACAGAAATTGGGACAACCGGAGGGGAAGGCTGTGATATGAGGATCACATGTTTTCACCAAGTGTTAATGCTTTGCTCCGGTGCTCTATTAAAAGGAGTACCTTAATCGCCAGTAGATTCCCTTGAGGCCCGGCTGCCACCGGCTGGTAGGACAAAAGATGTTGTACAATTTTCTCATTGCGAGCACGTATGACTATATATGGAAAACATGCCTACATGATTAATAATCTTGATGTTCTATCTTAATGCTTTCAATCCTATCAATTGCCCAACTGTAATTTGTTCACCCAGCACTTGTCACTTGTTATTGGAGAGTTACCACTAGTGTAGATCGCTGGGAACCCCGGTCCATCTCTCATCATCATATACTCGTTCTATATGTCATTGGAAGTAGTATCAACTATTTTCTGGTGCCATTGCCTCTGTGTTATTACTACTGCTGCTGTGTTACTGTTACTATTGCTCTCATATTACTGCTACTTTCACATCACCCCTGTTGCTAGTGCTTTTCCAGGTGCAGCTGAATTGACAACTCAGTTGTTAAGGCTTATAAGTATTCTTTACCTCCCCTTGTGTCGAATCAATAAATTTGGGTTTTACTTCCCTCGAATACTGTTGCGATCCCCTATACTTGTGGGTTATCAAGACTATTTTCTGGCGCCGTTGCCGGGGAGGCATAGCTCTACTCATAAGTTCACCTGGGGAGTACACTCTACCTCTCTCTCTGTTTTATTTTATTTTGTTTTTCTTAGTTTACTTTCGTCTAGTTTGTTTTTGCTTAGTTTATTTCTGTCTAGTATTATTTTGCTTAGTTTACTTTTGTCTAGTTTCTTTTTGTCTTGTTTTACTTTTCTCATATACCCAAAAATCCATAAAAATTTGAAAACCCGAAAAATTAAAAACTGTTGTTATGGAAGAACGCATGACCATGTTGGAGCTTATAGAATTATATAATAATTATAGAGAATCAAGAACAGGTAAAGTCATGAGTGCTGTGATAGAAAAATTGAATACAATTGCTAAAATCTTGCTTAAACGCCATGATATAAACTGTTGCTCTCAACAGGATACTAAACATCTGAAATTCTAATGTGGCTTTAGTGAAGAAGTTTTAATTAAGAACTATAATTGGAATAGCTATATTCATCTTGGGTTCGAAGAGGTAGAACAATTTGTCTTATTTATGGGAGCTTCAGTCCTTCATGTCTAAAAATTATGAAACTTGTGTTGTTTGTAAGGACCTTAAAGATTATGTCTCTTCTATCCTTAATTTTTGCATACAAAGTTACAGTGATAATCCGCATATCATTGATTATAAAGAGAGACTCATTAATGCACAAGAATGCACTCACAATTTGCAGGAACCTGTGGAAGAAGAAATTAATGAACCTGAAAGCTCATTGGATAAAAAAGAAGAGGAAATTGATGAACCTGAAAGCTCATTGGATAAAAAAGAAGAGGAGGGTGATGAACAAAAGGAGGAAGAATGGATTAGTTACCCATGCCAACCTTCTAATGAGAGTAACTCTTTATCTCTTACACTATTTGATTGTCCTCCATGCTTACCGAAGGTGGATGAATGTTATGTTCCTGTGGATTCTCTTGAAATAGTACCTTTGAGTAAAACTTGTGAGAATAATTATGCTACTGTTATTTATGATAATCCATGCTATTTTGATAAATCTTATGATAATGCTTTGTTTGTTCCTGATGTCGAAATGCATGGTACTAAAGAATTTTGCGTAGCAAATGTTTATGATAAAGCTCTAGATGATGGTCCAATGTTACTTAATAATATTAATTGTACTACTAATGAAAAGGGGATTGGAGAGTTCTTGAATTTATGTAGGAGTCCCATATCTATTGAGATTGATCAATCATCTTGTTATATTATTGATAAAAGTGGGTTTGAAAGTTTTAATCCCACTATTTTTGAGTTTGATAAAAATTATGTGTTTATGGATCATGAAAAGCATGCTTTATGTGATAGTTATATTGTTGAGTTTGTTCATGAAGCCACTGAAAATTATTATGAGAGAGGAAAATATGGTTGTAGAAATTTGCATGGTACTAAAACACCTCTCTATATGCTTAAAATTTTGAAGTTACTCTTGTTTTATCTTCTTATGCTTGTCACTTTGTTCTTCATGAATTTATTTGTGTACAAGATTCCTATGCATAGTAAGTGGGTTAGACTTAAATGTGTTTTGAACTTGCTTTTTGATGCTCTCTTTTGCTTCAACTCTTATTTCTTGCGAGTGCATCATTAAAATTGCTGAGCCCATCTTAATGGCTATAAAGAAAGCACTTCTTGGGAGATAACCCATGTCTTTATTTTTCTACTGTTTTGTTGTGTTTTTGAAGTTGTTACTACTGTAGCAACCTCTCCTTATCTTTATTTTATTGCATTGTTGTGCCAAGTAAAGTCTCTAATAGAAGGTTGATACTAGATTTGGATTTCTGCGCAGAAACAGATTTCTATCTGTCACGAATTTGGGCAGGGTTCTCTGTAGATAACTCAGAAAAATCTGCCAATTTACGTGCGTGTTCCTCAGATATGCACGCAACTTTCATTAGTTTTGAGTTTTCTGATTTGAGCAACGGAAGTACCTCTTAAAAATTCGTCTTTACTGGCTGTTCTATTTTGGCAGATTCTGTCTCTGTTTTTTTGCATTGTCTCTTGTGGACTTTAAGCAAGGCTTTCTAGACATGGAGAGCTGTAGCTAATGTTTTATTGAGTTCTTGCAATGTGTCACTACAGGACTAAAGTGGATTCAAGTTTTTTGAGTACTAACCCCTCTAATGAAGTTTATGAGAAGTTTGGTGTGAAGGAAGTTTTCAAGGGTCAAGAGAGGAGGATGATATATGATCAAGAAGAGTGAAAAGTCTAAGCTTGGGGATGCCCCCGTGGTTCATCCCTGCATATTTCAAGAAGAATCAAGCGTCTAAGCTTGGGGATGCCCAAGGCATCCCCTTCTTCATCAACACTTTATCAGGTTTCTTCTATTGAAACTATATTTTTATTCGGTCACATCTTATGTGCTTTACTTGGAGTGTCTGTATGCTTTTATTTTTGTTTGTGTTTGAATAAATTCGGATCCTAGCAATCCTTGTGTGGGAGAGAGACACGCTCCGCTTTTTCATATGAACACTAGTGTTCTTCGCTTTTACTTTCAAAGTTCAATGATAAAAGTTGGAAGCTACGGCACTTATTGTTATTTGGTTGGAAACAGAAAATGCCTCATATTGTCTTGAATAATTTGATACTTGGCAATTCTTTTGAGCTCTCAAGTAGATCATGATTAACTTCTTGCACCATGTAGTTTAAACCTATTAGTGGAGAACTACCGTAGAGCTTGTTGAAATTGGTTTGCATGATTGGTCTCTCTAAGGTCTAGATATTTTCTGGTAAAAGTGTTTGAGCAACAAGGAAGACAGTGTAGAGTCTTATGATACTTGCAATATGTTCTTATGTGAGTTTTGCTGTACCGGTTCATATTTGTGTTTGCTTCAAATAACCTTGCTAGCCAAAGCCTTGTACTGAGAGGGAATGCTTCTCGTGCAGCCAAAACCTTGAGCCAAAACATATGGCATGAGTGTCCACCATACCTACCTACTATGTGGTATTTCCTGCCATTTCAAGTAAATACTTTATGTGCTACCTTTAAACAATTCAAAATTTATCATCTCTTATTTGTGTCAATGTTTTATAGCTCATGAGGAAGTATGTTGTGTTTTATCTTTCACTCTTGTTGGGCAGCTTTCACCAATGGACTAGTGGCTTCATCCGCTTATCCAATAATTTTGCAAAAAGAGCTGGCAACGGGGTTCCCAGCCCCAATTAATCACAAATAGACACTCCTCCATGGTATGTGAAATGTTGGAAGGCACCTGAGGATTCGGTTAGCCATGGCTTGAGAAAGCAAAGGTGGGGAGGAGTGTCGTCTAAATAAAACTAAAATAAATAGACACTCCTTCATGGTATGTGATTGTTGGAAGGCACCCGAGGATTCGGTTAGCCATGGCTTGTGAAAGCAAAGGTTGGAAGGAGTGTCACCCAAAAATAAAAATAAACTACATCATGGGAGCCGCTCTTTGAAGGTCTGTCTGGCAAGGGGGTTAGAGTGCCCACTACCATTCGTTGACAACAACAAACACCTCTCAAAACTTTACTTTTATTCTCTCTATATGATTTCAAAGCTTGAAAAGCTCTAGCACATGATTTAATCCTTGCTTGCCTCTGCGAAGTGCCTTTCTTTTACTTTATGTTGAGTCAGTTTACCTACTTCCTTTCATCTTAGAAGCAAACACTTGTGTCAACTGTGCATTGATTCTTACATACTTGCTTATTTGCATTCATCATATTACTTTATGTTGACAATTATCCATGAGATATGCATGTTGAAAGTTGAAAGCAATCGCTGAAACTTAAATCTTCCTTTGTGTTGCTTCGATGCCTTTACTTTGAATTTATTGCTTTATGAGTTAACTCTTATGCAAGACTTTTGATGCTTGTCTTGAAAGTATTATTCATGAAAAGTTTTGCTATATGTTATCTACTTGTTAGCAACTATAGATCATTGCCTTGAGTCACTTCATTCATCTCATATGCTTTACAATAGTATGATCAAGGTTATGTAAGTAGCATGTCACTACAGAAATTATTCTTTTTATCGTTTACCTACTCGAGGACGAGTAGGAACTAAGCTTGGGGATACTGATACGTCTCCAACGTATCTATAATTTCTGATGTTCCATGCTTGTTTTATGACAATACCTACATGTTTTGCTCACACTTTATAATGTTTTTATGCGTTTTCCGGAACTAACCTATTAACAAGATGCCGAAGTGCCAGATCCTGTTTTCTGCTATTTTTTTGGTTCCAGAAAGGCTGTTCTGGCAATATTCTCGGAATTCGATGAAACAAAGACCAAACATCATAATTCACCGAGACGGACCAGGACACCGAAGGAGAGTCGGAGGGGAGGCCTGGGGCCCCCACACCATAGGGCCGCGCGGGCAGGCCCCTGGCCGCGCCGGCCTATGGGGAGGGCGCCCTGGTGCCCCTCCTGCGCTGCCTCTTCGCCTATATAAGCCCTTTCGACCTAAAAACGCGACACGAATTGACGAAACTCCAGAAAGACTCCAGGGGCGCCGCCGCCATCGCGAAACTCCAATTCGGGGGACAGAAGTCTCTGTTCCGGCACCCTGCCGGGACAGGGAAGTGCCCCCGGAAGCCATCTCCATCGACACCACCGCCTCCATCATGCTCCGTGAGTAGTTCCCCCATGGACTACGGGTTCTAGCAGTAGCTAGTTGGTACTCTCTATCCCATGTGCTTCAATACAATGATCTCATGAGCTGCCTTACATGATTGAGATCCATCTGATGTAATCGGTGTTGTGTTTGTTGGGATCCGATGGATGATACATTATGATTAGTCTATCTATAAAGTTTGTGAAGTTATTGTTGCTGCAATCTTGTTATGCTTCATGCTTGTCACTAGGACCCGAGTGGCATGATCTTAGATTTAAGCTCTATAATTATTGCTTAGATTGTATCTACAAGTTGTTTGCACATATTGCTGTCTGGAACCCGAGGCCCCAAAGTGACAGAAATTGGGACAACCGGAGGGGAAGGCTGTGATATGAGGATCACATGTTTTCACCAAGTGTTAATGCTTTGCTCCGGTGCTCTATTAAAAGAAGTACCTTAATCGCCAGTAGATTCCCTTGAGGCCCGGCTGCCACCGGCTGGTAGGAAAAAAGATGTTGTACAAGTTTCTCATTGCGAGCACGTATGACTATATATGGAAAACATGCCTACATGATTAATAATCTTGATGTTCTATCTTAATGCTTTCAATCCTATCAATTGCCCAACTGTAATTTGTTCACCCAGCACTTGTCACTTGTTACTGGAGAGTTACCACTAGTGTAGATCGCTGGGAACCCCGGTCCATCTCTCATCATCATATATATACTCGTTCTATATGTCATTGGAAGTAGTATCAACTATTTTCTGGTGCCATTGCCTCTGTGTTATTACTACTGCTGCTGTGTTACTGTTACTATTGCTCTCATATTACAGCTACTTTCACATCACCCCTGTTGCTAGTGCTTTTCGAGGTGCAGCTGAATTGACAACTCAGTTGTTAAGGCTTATAAGTATTCTTTACCTCCCCTTGTGTTGAATCAATAAATTTAGGTTTTACTTCCCTCGAAGACTGTTGCGACCCCCTATACTTGTGGGTTATCAGTACACGATGGGGAGACAAAAGTTACCATCTTTAGATGTCACGATGGTGGCGAGACTCTACTGCTGCTATAAATCACTATAAGAGTAACATGTGTGTGGTTATAATGATAAGATTGTGATGTCCCAAGGGTTTTCAGGGTCCAGATTATAAATGTGGGATGATCTAGAGTTTAAATGGAAGAGTCTTACCTCAACACTACAAGTCCTATTCTAAGACTGAATACATCTTGCCCTAGACGTACATGATTCCGCCTGGTGTATGTCGGTATGGATTCGCCTAGAGTTCTCAGGCTGGATTTTTCACCTTGGTTAATCATCAACTGGGCAATAAAGTGACACTAAACTCTAAACCCTAAACCCTAAAAATAACCACGATCGGGAAAAGGCTTATTGCTGCAATAACACCCGTGACGCAAAACCAAAGACCCGTGACGCAAAACCGAAGGTCCACCGCTGGTAGCTCTGCGCAAAAAATCTGTCACCAGTTCGCATGCATATCGCTGGTATCCGAGACCCCTACCGCTGGCAACCAAAATAAAATATCGACGTTGGTTCTATTTCCGAGGGTCGACCTGGGGGCTGAAAAAATCGTTAACACTGAACTATTTGCGGGCGTCACAGGTCTAGTCATTAGAATTGACGAGCAAAATATGTTTGTCACCATTTGTACCCGAAAAGTTGCAATTTCCTTGTTATTTTCTTCGTCGCTGGCTTTATCTATATGCGTGACGGCCGCATTTAAAAACACGTCCCTTATTAGGTTCAACAAATATCGACATGTGGCATGACCTGTTTTGCTCTGATTTTTGTTATACCTGCGAGTATGTTTCCCTTTTCCAATGCGTCGCTGCTTCGTGGTGTGGTAGGCTATGTTGTCGTGCACGTGTTTGCAAGTGTGAATATGACAGTTGGCGGGAATTCGCACCAATCTGCACGCCGGCGAGGAAGCGTCGATTCTGTCATTTCGCTTCAAACGGGCGCGCGTTTCCATTTCGATTGAGGCTTTAAAAGTAGATTATCTCTTTGGGAAGCAATGTGCGCCTATACACACAGTCATCCTCGATTCAGAATCTAGGGAACTCTCTCGATTGTCCATCAATGGCCGACCATGGTGTGGCCAACTGGGCAGCTCAACCCGACGACCTAATCCAGAATATCGGTGACATCTACCTCTCGACTGACAACCTCGACTACTATGCTGCCCTCCGGGCAGTCTGCGGGGCCTGGCGCTGTGCCACACCACAGGAACACTTCACGCTTAGCAAGTGGATAATCTTTGAGCACTACATGTCGGGAGATGATCTGGTCGATGACGCCGCCACATTACTGAATATGAGCACTCGCCGCTTCGTGGAGAAGAAGATCCCCAGATTAATTCGCAGGGGCTTCTTTTCAGCCTATATGTTCAACTTTGTAGATCTACTTTCTTAGAAATAAAGCATATGCCTTGCTCCATTTCATTGAAATGAAACACAGTCTCGCAATTGCAATTCCAACCTAAGTTATTATAATTTCTAAAGAGATCAACAAGCCGCGTCGCCGGCGAGTTTCAACTCGACGTGCTCCTCCTGCTTGGTGCTGATACTGGGGTAGAGCACCACCTCCACGTGCCCCATCGTCGGGTTGTACCCATGACCGTGCCTATGTGAGCACCGCCTCGATGCGTCCCATTGTCGGGCTGTACCCATGGCCGTGCCGATGCGCGTCGGCTACGAGGCCTTCAGCTAGGGGCTAGAGCCCGACGCCCACCTGGTGACAGACGAGCACGTCGCGTCGGAGAGCACGGAAACGGCGGGGTGCAACCAAGACATGCATTGTGGCCTGGGTCGTTGACAGGAGTTGTTCCGTTCAAAGGAGTTGTTCCGATGGAGGCGGGCCGGAGAGCGCATACGTGAGTGAGAGATGGGTGAAAAGTTCAACGGGGGTCATGTTGAACATGGTTGGCATCGTCTTGGTGAGGGTCGGCGCGGGGAGATCAGGACAAACTTCACTGCCATCAGCTGCTGGGCAAGAGCTACACCGTGAATGCGCCTGTGTGCGCTGAACTTTTTCTTAGAGGATATCCAAGCCTAGGGGCATAACCAGAAGAGTGATATCACCGTGCAAGAGCTTCACAAACTTCTCTTTCTAGGCTTGAATGCATTTCCAACTTATGTCCTTTAGGTAAGCAAAAGTTTTCTTTTTTGATTTTCCAATATAAACATGAAGTCCTAGATATTTTCCAGAGTGGCCTTCTTTATTGATATTGAGGATTGTCTTCACTTTCTCCATATTATGCTGCTTGGTGTTTTTACTAAGGATTTCTCTCTGTTAATCATTTGGCTAGAGCATCTCTCATATTCATCTAATATGTGTTGTACTTCTTTAACATTTCTTTCTTCCGCTTCAATCAATAATAGGGAGTTATCAGCAAAAAGTAAGTGACTAACACAAGGGGCTATTGCAAATTTTAATACCTTTCAGTTTGCCTTCTTTTTTAGCTTGATGTAACATGGCCGAAAAACCTGCACCACGTATAAGAAATAGGTAAGGAGACAAAGGGTTTCCTTGCCTTAGCCCTCTCTCAGGTGTAATCATCTCAGTTACTTCATCATTCACCTTGATTTGATACCTCACTGTAGAGACACATTTCATTATTAAATCTACCTAGTTCTTTTTGAACCCCAGTTTGATTATGTATAATAGATAAAAGTGTTAGGTTTTTGCATGAGCGGTCCCCGGTCAAGTGGTACGCCGCAATGTCACGACCTGTATAGGATTTTTGTTCGATTCCCCACCCAACACTATTTTAATTTTCCCTTAAATTCTTCACTGACATGTGGGGCCTATGTATAAGGCCGCACTAAGGTTCACCGCGCTATTACAAAAATATGTAAGGGCGTTTGTGCAAAAATAATACCACCACATGTCGGCGCTGGGATCATTTCGAACAAGTTTGCACGTCGACCCAAGTTTCTGTACCACTTCGTCCCATTTTATAAGTTATTGTATGAATTTGCTACAGATGAACAAGTTGTTGTACCCCGGTGCTAAGAGCATCTTCAGTCGCACCCCCCAAAGCGTCCCCAAATCGCGTCGAATCGAGCGTTTAGGGGACGCTGTTGCTTGGTACCGCGTTTGGGGCACGTCTCTCCCCCGTCGCGCCCCCAAAGGCCCTAAATTTGTTTTTTTTAGTTTAGAGTATTTGAAAACACAACCAATTTATTAAACATAGCACACACATAAATAAGTTTGCTAAAATTGTTTCCAAATTAAAACACAACAAACAACTCCAAACCAAAAAAAAAAATCATTTGGGCTAGATCAAGGCGCCGCCGCATTTGCTGATAATCCTTTGACCCTCCACACATGTTCAACAAGATCATGTTGCAGTTGATCATGAATATGGGTACCATGGATCTCTGCGTGCATGACGATGAAATCAGCAAAATCTGCAGGCACCTCGTGATCAACCTCCGCAAGAGGGCCCTAACACTCATAGGGACCAACATGTGTCCTAGCCCGATTCTTGCGGTCATCCTTGATGATCATGTTGTGCATGATCACACAAGCCTGCATCACCTCACATTTGGCCGTGAGACCATCTCACAACAGGATACCAAACAATAGCAAATTGAGCTTGGAGTACACCAAATGCCCGCTCGACATCCTTCCGGCAAGCCTCCCGCCGCACCAGGATTATTTTGACAAATGTCACCCATTTTGTATATGTAACATCATATATATATTAGCCTTTGGTATATTAGTGGCCATTGATCTCATAGGTGTATGATGGAGCATGACCTTCCACTGATTTCCTAAACACCGGAGACCACTACAACAAGTTGATGTTATTGTATGATCCCGCCATGTAAAAAAAGGTAAATCCACAGGTCATAATCTGCCACAGCTTCAAGCACCACACTGCAATATCTATGGCGCCTTTTGTATGTACCTTTCCAAGCAAACAGACAGTTCTTCCATGACCATTGCATACAATCGATTCTTCCAAACATCCCAAGGAATCCTCTTGCTGCATTTTGGGCCATGATCTTTGCAGTCTCTTCTTCAGTTGGCCCTCTCAAGTAGTACTTGGTAAACTCCCCCCCCCCCTCCCCCGCAACTTGGCAAAACTTATACATGCACTCAATGGCAGTAGACTCACTCATGCTAAGGTAGTCGTCCTGTGTATCGTCATGTGCTCCGTATGCAGACATCCTCGTGGCAGCGGTGCACTTCTGAATCGACGAGAACCCGACCGTTCCAACAGTGTCGTGCTTCAGCTTGAAGTAGGGGTCAAACTCTTCAACGCCGTGGAGGATATTGATGAACAAACCCTTGCTCATCCTATACCGGCGCCGAAAATTGTCGGCCTATGTTGCCTCTTCTGCGAAGTAGTTGTTGTGTAGCATGGTATGCCCCTCCAATCTATGATGGGGCTTCGACTTCTTTCTTCCCGGCTTTGAACCTTCGCGGCGTGGCCTCTTCATCCTCCATCATTTCCACGATCATCTCGTCCTCGCTATCCATGTCTGAAGCACAAAAAATGGTTAAAGTTCATCTGCGACAGAGGAGACAAAGACAGCGACATGTCGCACCTACCAGACAAACCGCCGAACACCTTCCGTGCGCGGAGGAGGGGCGGATTTGTCGGCGCATTCTGGGACGTGTTGGCGAAGCAACGGCGACGAAAAGGACGACGAGGGATTCATGCGTCATGGCCGTATCCAACGCAGGAGAAATTATCCGTTGAGGGATGGCATATCAAGCGGCGGCGGAGGGGTGGGGTGCGGCAGGGGAGGAGCGGCCGTCCTGAATGTGGTCGCCGCCAGGTGGGTACCCACCTCGATTTTCGTTTTGTCCAGCGCGCTCGCATCATCTCCTGTGGAGCGGGGATGGCCTCGGGCACCGGACACCGTGTTGGGCCGTGTCGGGCGAAAAGCCCTTTGGAGCACGCCCAGCGCGGCCCTAAAAAAATTTGCGGAAGGCTATTGGAGATGCTCTAATACCTCTTTTTTTTTTTTGAATGTTTGCAACAATTGATGCATTGTCTCAGTTTTTGTACAAAGGGGTCATTTGATTCATTTGGATATGTGCAGGAAACACATGAGGCCGGTACAGATTTCTGTAGGTGTAACACTATACGTCTATACATACTCCTACATCACAAGGGATTACTAACACCTTACAAAAGCTCTATTTATGAAATCTGTAATCTACATGACAGCAACATTGTTGTCATGATGAGATACCCTCTTCTTGTACACATACACGCGCGAGACGATGACGAACGCGACGAGCTCCACGGCGCAGAGCCCGGCGAGGAGCCAGTAGAAGTAGTCGAGGTGCGCGCGGTTGAGGTTGTTGGCGAACCAGCTCTCGCCGCTCTTGTTGGTGGCGCCGTCGATGGCGGATATGAGGAAGCTGCTGAGGAAGTGCCCCACCCCGAAGATGCTGAGGAAGAATGCGAGGCCGATGCTGCGCAGCGCGTCGGGGACCTGGTCGTAGAAGAACTCCTGCAGCCCGATCATGGCGAAGACGTCGGAGAGGCCGAACAGCACGTATTGCGGCACCATCCACCACAGGCTCATCGGCAGCGGTACCTTGGGCTGGTCCACAAGCCCCGCGTCCCTCGCCACGCCGAGCCGCTTGGCCTCGACGAGCGCGGCCACGGCCATGGCCACCATCGCGAGGACGAGGCCGGTCCCGATCCGCTGCAGCATGGTGATGCCCGACGACATGCGCGTGAACCGGCGCGCGGCGGGCACGAAGAGCCGGTCGTAGACCGGGATGAAGGTCATGATGGTCAGGCTGATGAACGTCTGCAGCGCCGCCGGCGGCACCTGGAACGTGGCCCCGATCCTCCGGTCCAGCGTGCCGGCCTGCTTCGTGAAGAAGGTGGAGGACTGGGAGAAGATGACGGCGTAGATGATGCAGGTCGCCCAGATGGGGAAGAGCCGCAGCAGGCCGCTGACCTCCTCCCGGTGCTCGGCGCTGAACTCGGCGTCGTCGTGGCCCGACTTGGAGCCTCTGAGGAGCGCGACGAAGGCCCTGGCGAGGCGCGCGAAGGGGCTGGACTGCGTGGAGGTGTAGTAGCGGTACCTGCGCGTGCCGAGCAGGAACATGGCGAGCGCGAAGACCATGACGAGGCAGGGGATGCCGAAGCCGAGGCCCCAGCCGATGTTGTCCTGGATGTAGCTGGAGATGACGGTGGTGGCGGCGGTGCCGGAGCACATCCCGAAGTACCACCAGTTGAAGAAGGAGCTCCGGGCGACGGACTCCTCGCGGTGGCCCTGGTCGAACTGGTCGGCGCCGAACGCCTGCGCGCACGGCTTGTGCCCGGCCTCCGCCAGCGCCACCAGGTAGAGGGAGACGTAGAAGATGGCCACCTGCACCGGGGACGGGGTGCAGTTGGCCGCGTGCGTGGTGAAGAAGCTGCCGCAGCCGTCGGAGTGGAACGCCGGGAGCGACGAGGAGAGGGTCAGCATGCCCATGCTCTGCATTCACATTTTAGTGTACACTGGCATCAGTACCCAAATCAATGTCAGTGACGAAATTTTACTTGACCCATGAAATCGTCAGTCCTAGTGTACTTTTTCGTCAGTCAATGTGCTCAATTGGGGGCGGACAGAAAAAAGGGATGAACTGACGAGGCGAAGCACTTTCTTCCCTTTTGGGTGAAAAAGGGGATGAACTGACGAGGTTGGGGAGTGGGAGGAACAAGAAATTGGACTGACCACGACGAAGAGGATGGAGGCGAAGACGATGGTGCGGAACCTCCCGAGCCAGGCGTCGGCGACGCACGCCACCAGCAGCGGCAGCATCGTGGCCACGCCGCTCCACGCGTTGATGGCCGCCGCGGCGCCGGCCGTCGACTCCCCCAGCGGGCCCGTCAGGTAGCTGATGAGGTTCGCCGACACGCCGTGGTACGCGAACCTCTCCGCGATCTCCACACCTTCAATTTGCAAAAAACATGGTTCAACCACAAGTTAAAGCCACACCTCAATCGACCAGTCATGGATCGATCGACTTCACCAAATGGTTCTTAGGTGAGGCCGTACCGAGAACAAACATCGCGGCGGACCATCGGCCGGTGGAGGCGCGCGACGCAGGGCCGCCGCGGAAGTCCACGACGCCGGGGACGACGCCGTCGGACCGCGGCAGGAGGAGGGGCTGGGTACTGTCCATTCTTGTTCTTTGTGTGTTGCGTGTGTGTGGCGGCGAAATCGGAGGAGTTGAAGAAATGCGATGGGGGCGAGGCGATCATGATATACTGTCGCGCCGGGTACAGAATCGGGTTCGGCGCGCAATACCCCACAAGATGCCCTGCGCCCTTTTCCCTTACTTTTCGCGTACAAAATTCGCTTCCTTCCTTTTCAGGTAAATCTACTCGTGGGCAGGAGTAGTGAACTTTACCACTTTAGACTTTACATGGATGTTTACATGATACTCCAATATAATGTCCTATCTTTTGACAAACTAACTTTCTGTCAAAATAAATGCCTCATCTCATCTAAATCCTCGTTGAAACTATTTCGAAATATGACGTTTATGATTGGCGCCAAGGAGGATGGAGGTGAATTTAGGAAAGTCGGTGTAAAGATTTTCCGTCGATGAAGCAATGCCATCGGCCCAAAACTACTTAGAATTTTTTGCGTAAACTTAATTGGCGCTCTTCAAAAAAAGAAGTATCGACCGAACTGTATAGCATAGCTCTATTCTCTTTGGCGCCAAACTCGGGGATTAGATTTTGAAGTAGTTTCATCGGGTGAGATGAGACATTAGTTTTGTCAAGGCTTAGATTTGTCAAAAAAAAAATACATTAATGCATGTATGTCACATAACAGGTCCACTGCGGCAGGGCAGCCGCACGATCAGGATGACGCCGTCACGGGTGTTCTTTGTCTTAAATGGCAACTTTTGAAACTTATCTGGCTCTTGCCAAAACTTTAAAACTTAGATGGCCTCTTGTAATCACATTATATATGAGCATCTCCGAGAAACTGCGTCCAAGAAACTTCATCTGACGGGTCCAACACCATTTTTTAGCACCTACCGGATGTAACACACCTCTTAAATTTCCTAGCTCTGCTAGGGTGATTTTCTTGCACCCCGCTGAAATACGAGGCAAGTTATCAGACTCTTAATTTTTTACACATCGCTCGGCTTTAGTATCTTTTGACAAATCCTATCTTTTGACAAATCTAACTTTTTGTCAAAATAAATGCCTCATCTCATCTAAATCCTCGTTGAAACTAATTCGAAATCTGACGTCTATGATTGGCGCCAAGTGAAAGAACATCTCTCACATTATGTTTTGTGTGTTTGATGTCAATATATATGATACACTAATGTTTGTTTAAGTGGTACAGGGATTACATAGATATTTATTCATGTGTGTTGGATTTGATCGTCTGTCAAAAGAATTCAGAAAAAGTTGGCCAGGCCGGATAATCCGGGCCGGATATTGTTGAAATATCCGGCCCCCGCGATTTGGCTAAGACTTCCAGGAAATGCGGCTCTGTATGGGGGCCGGACATTTGCCCGGATAATGTCCCGGTATTGTACCAGGGCCGGATTATCCGGGCCGGATATTTTGGAAATATCCGGCCCCCCCGTTTTTGGCTAAGGACTGGAAGAAAAGCTTCTCTGGCTATGGGCCGGACATTTGGCCGGACAATGTCACACTTTTGTCCCGATGGCCGGATTATCCGGGAGGGGGGGGGGGGATTATCCGGCCCTTACTTAGGCCGGATTATCCGGCCCCCCGGAAGCAGCAACGGCTCAATTTTGAGACGGGGTATAAATACCCCCCTTCTTCTTCCTTGGTTGCTTGCTCAATCATTACACAAGAAATCTGCCAAGCCACCTCCATTAGAGCCACCTCAAGAAACTCAAGATTTGCAAGATCTCCTTCCTCCCCCAACCAAATCTCTTGATCTTTGGAGATTCGAAGGAGAAGACACCGATCTATATTCTCACCGAAGCGTTCTTCATTTTCCCCTCTCTTGTTTGAGGGATCTCATGCTAGTGTTCCTATTTGGTTCCCTAGTTGATTTGTGTTGATGTATTGTTGTTGATTGTTGTGTTGTAACAGATTTGGGAGCCTCCAATTAGGTTGTGGATGTGTGCCCCAAGAACCTTGTAAAGGCCCGGTTTCCGCCTCGAGGAAATCCCTTAGTGGAATTGGGCTAGGCCTTCGTGGCGTTGCTCACCGGAGATCTGAGTGAAGCCTTCGTGGCTGTTGGTTTGGCTTTCGTAGCAACCACACTCCTCCAAACGTAGACGTACCTTCTTGCAAAGGAAGGGAACTACGGGAATCATCTCCGTGTCATCGCGTGCTCCACTCTCGGTTACCTCTATCCTATTCTATCTCTATATCTTGCTTAGTTGTTAGCCTTGTCATATAGGTAAATTCACTTAGTTGCATATCTAGAGAATTTACCTTTTGTGTCAAGCCTAAATTGAAAAAGAACTAAAAATTGGTTAGCACCTATTCACCCCCCCCCCCTCTAGGTGCGGCATACGATCCTTTCAATTGGTATCAGAGCCTCGGCTCTTATTTCGGGCTTAACCGCCTAAGAGTATGCCGGACGAGGAGTCCTCGGAAGGGGCCGCCAAGATGGTCTCCGTGGAAGACTTCAATTCGTTGAAGTCCTCCATGGAAGCCCAAATGGAAAGCATGAAAAAGATGATTGCCGAGCTTTTGGCTCCGGCCCTTCCCAAGGCTCCTAGTGTAGAGGTAAAAGACACGGGTGCGTTAGATGAGGGAGAGGCTTCGGACTTACCCTCATCTACCAAACCCGTGGAAGGTGATAACTTAAACACTATCAAATCCCCCATTGCATCTCCCAAGGGAACTAGTGAAAGTGAGAGCTACAATCGAGTACCTCCACCTTTCCAATCACCCGATATACCGGTTCCCCATCCCCATTTGAACATTCGGGGCGACCCACCTAAGTTTTCTATTGAAAATTTCGATACTTGGCGATTTGAGTTCCGCTCTCATGTTTGTAGTGCCTCCAATAAATTATGGAGAATCATCATGGAGGGCTTCAAGCCATACAACCCCGACAAGTTGACTAGAAGAGAAGCGGTTGATAGTCAACTCAACAACACCGCCTTGCACATGATTCAAACTAGTGTGGGGACAAAGGAATTGCATCGTGTCCGGAACTACACCACCGCCAAGGAAGCTTGGGATGGTTTGACCGCTAGTTGCATTGGAAGTGAGAGCACAAGGAGGAACAAGTATAATGCTCTCAAGAATAAAGCCGAAGGGTTCATGAGGCTACCGGATGAAGATCATGAAGACATGTATGGAAGACTTCTCACCGTTGCCGATGCCTTCCGGCTTATTGGTGCCACCCACATCAATGATTCTTGGATCAAGGAGAAGTACATTGAATGCATGATGCCATTTGTACCCATTGATGTCAAGACTCTTGTGGGAAGGGAATGCTATTCCTCTCTCACCTCTCAACAAGTCGTGCACGAGTTGCAAGCTCTCAAGGTGCTTGAGGAAACCTCTCATGATTCTCGCAATCGTGCTCTTGGGATGGCAAAAGGTTCCAACTTTGCCTTGGTGGTCAACTCCGTTGAAGAAGTGATTCCTCAAGAATCTTATAGGGCATCTTGGAGTATGACCTATCCGGAAGATTTGCAATGCCACTACCATGATCACATGGCCTTCCATACAAAATCCTTTTGGGTTGATCCCTCCAAGGCCAAGGAAGACAACATCAAGAGAAACAACAAAAATGGGTTCACTAGCTTTGGTCCAAAGACAAGATCATGCTACAATTGTGATGACAAGCGCCACTTCATTGCCGAATGCCCCTATGAGAATAGAGAGCTTCATAATGGGAGGCTCATTCCCAAGGACAAGAGCAAAGACTCAAAGGGCAAATATTCAAAGCCCCTCAACAAGAAGTTCTACAACAACAAGACCAAGAAGGGCAAGAGGCCCTCAAGAGTTGTGCTAGTAACAAGGGAAGAATATTCTTCCGATGAAGTTGAAAGTTCTAGTGGTGATTGATGTCTACTTCCCCCTCCTTTTCCTGTAGACAGTGTTGGGCCTCCAAGAGCAGAGGTTTGTAGAACAGCAGCAAGTTTTCCCTTAAGTGGATCACCCAAGGTTTATCGAACTCAGGGAGGAAGAGGTCAAAGATATCCCTCTCATGCAACCCTGCAACCACAAAGCAAGAAGTCTCTTGTGTCCCCAACACACCTAATAGGCGCACTAGTTCGGCGAAGAGATAGTGAAATACAGGTGGTATGAATATATATGAGCAGTAGCAACGGTGCCAGAAAATAGCTTGCTGGCGTGTAGTTGATGGTGGTAGTATTGCAGCAGTAGTAACACAGTGAAACGAAGAAACAAGCGATAGTAACGCAGCGGTATTTAGGAACAAGGCCTAGGGATTAGACTTTCACTAGTGGACACTCTCAACATTGATCACATAACAGAATAGATAAATGCATACTCTACACTCTTGTTGGATGATGAACACATTGCGTAGGATTACACGAACCCTCAATGCCGGAGTTAACAAGCTCCACAATTCAATGTTCATATTTAAGTAACCTTAGAGTGTAAGATAGATCAAAAGACTAAACCAAGTACTAACATAGCATGCACACTGTCACCTTCATGCATATGTAGGAGGAATAGATCACATCAATACTATCATAGCAATAGTTAACTTCGCAGTCTACAAGAGATCATGATCATAGCATAAACCAAGTACTAACACGGATGCACACACTGTCACCATTACATCGTGCAGGAGGAATAGAACTACTTTAATAACTTTGCTAGAGTAGCACATAGATAAATTGTGATACAAATACATTGCAATCATAAAGAGATATAAATAAGCACCTCACTATGCCATTCATCAGTGAATAAGTATTCTGTGAAATATAGCCTAAGAGACCCACACGGTGCACACACTGTCACCTTTACACACGTGGGACAAGGAGTCTCCGGAGATCACATAAGTAAAACTCACTTGACTAGCATAACGACATCTAGATTACAAGCATCATCATATGAATCTCAATCATGTAAGGCAGCTCATGAGATTATTGTATTGAAGTACATAGGAGAGAGATGAACCACATAGCTACCGGTACAGCCCCGAGCCTCGATGGAGAACTACTCCCTCCTCATGGGAGCAGCAGCGGTGATGAAGATGGCGGTGGAGATGGCAGCGGTGTCGATGGAGAAGCCTTCCGGGGGCACTTCCCCGTTCCGGCGGCGTGTCGGAACAGAGACTCCTGTCCCCCAGATCTTGGCTTCGCGATGGCGGCGGCTCTGGAAGGTTTCTGTGTGTTTCGTCGAACGTATCAGGGTTTTCGCGACGGAGGCTTTAAATAGGCGAAGAGGCGGCGCCAGAGGGTCGAAGGGGTGCCCACACCATAGGGTGGCGCGGGCCCCCTGGCCGCGCCGGCCTAGGGTTTGGTGGGCCTGTGCCCCCTCCCTGGTGGCTCTCGGGTGTTCTGGATGCTTCCGGGCAAAATAGGAACCTGGGCGTTGATTTCGTCCAATTCCGAGAATATTTCTTTACTAGGATTTCTGAAACCAAAAACAGCAGAAAACAGGAACTGGCACTTCGGCATCTTGTTAATAGGTTAGTTCCAGAAAATGCACGAATATGACATAAAGTGTGCATAAAACATGTAGATATCATCAATAATGTGGCATGGAACATAAGAAATTATCGATACGTCGGAGACGTATCAGCATCCCCAAGCTTAGTTCTGCTCGTCCCGAGCAGGTAAAATGATAACAAAGATAATTTCTGAAGTGACATGCCATCATAAACTTGATCATAATATTGTAAGCATATGTAATGAATGCAGCAATCCAAACAATGTATATGACATGAGTAAACAAGTGAATCATATAGCAAAGACTTTTCATGAATAGTACTTCAAGACAAGCATCAATAAGTCTTGCATAAGAGTTAACTCATAAAGCAATAATTCAAAGTAAAGGCATTGAAGTAACACAAAGGAAGATTAAGTTTCAGCGGTTGCTTTCAACTTGTAACAAGTATATCTCATGGATATTGTCAACATAGAGTAATATAATAAGTGCAATATGCAAGTATGTAGGAATCAATGCACAGTTCACACAAGTGTTTGCTTCTTGAGGTGGAGAGAAATAGGTGAACTGACTCAACATAAAAAGTAAAAGAATGGTCCTTCAAAGAGGAAAGCATCGATTGCTATATTTATGCTAGAGCTTCTATTTTGAAAACATAAAGAGAGCATAAAAATAAAGTTTTGAGAGGTGTATGTTGTTGTCAACGAATGGTAGCGGGTACTCTAACCCCCTTGCCAGACAAACCTTCAAAGAGCGGCTCCCATTTTATTTTATTTTTGGATGGCACTCCTTCCAACCTTTCTTTCACAAACCATGGCTAACCGAATCCTCGGGTGCCTGCCAACAATCTCATACCATGAAGGAGTGCCTTTTTATTTTAGTTTTATTATGATGATGACACTCCCCCCAACCTTTGCTTACACAAGCCATGGCTAACCGAATCCTTCGGGTGCCGTCCAACAATCACATACCATGGAGGAGTGTCTATTTTTGTTAATTAATTTGGGACTGGGAATCCCATTGCCAGCTCTTTTTGCAAAATTATTGGATAAGCGGATGAAGCAACTAGTCCATTGGTGAAAGTTGCCCAACAAGATTGAAAGATAAACACCACATACTTCCTCATGAGCTATAAAACATTGACACAAATCAGAGGTGACAAATTTTGAATTGTTTAAAGGTAGCACTCAAGCAATTTACTTTGGAATGGCAGGAAATACCATGTAGTAGGTAGGTATGGTGGACACAAATGGCATAGTGTTGTTTGGCTCAAGGATTTGGATGCATGAGAAGTATTCCCTCTCGATACAAGGTTTAGGCTAGCAAGGCTATTTGAAACAAACACAAGGATGAACCGGTGCAGCAAAACTCACATAAAAGACATATTGAAAACATTATAAGACTCTACACCATCTTCCTTGTTGTTCAAACTCAATACTAGAAATTATCTAGACCTTAGAGAAACCAAATATGCAAACCAAATTTTAGCATGCTCTATGTATTTCTTCATTAATGGGTGCAAAGCATATGATGCAAGAGCTTAAACAAGAGCACAACAATTGCCAAGTATCACATTACCCAAGACATTATAGCAATTTACTACATGTATCATTTTCCAATTCCAACCATATAACAATTTAACGAAGAAGAAACTTCGCCATGAATATTAAAAGCTAAGAACACATGTGTTCATATGCAACAATGAGCGTGTCTCTCTCCCACACAAGCATGATGTAATCCAATTTATTCAAACACAAACAAAAATAAGAAACATACAGACGCTCCAAGCAAAGCACATAAGATGTGACCGAATAAAAATATAGTTTCAAGAGAAGGAACCTGATAATTTGTCGATGAAGAAGGGGATGCCTTGGGCATCCCCAAGCTTAGACGCTTGAGTCTTCTTGATATATGCAGGGGTGAACCACCGGGGCATCCCCAAGCTTAGAGCTTTCACTCTTCTTGATCATAGTATATCATCCTCCTCTCTTGACCCTTGAAAACTTCCTTCACACCAAACTTCTCATAAACTTCATTAGAGGGGTTAGTACATAATCAAAAACTCACATGTTCAGAGGTGACACAATCATTTTTAACACTTCTGAACATTGCTCAAAGCTACTGGAAGGTAATGGAACAAAGAAATCCACCCAACACAGCGAAAGAAGCAATGCGAAATAAAAGGCAGAATCTGTCAAAACAGAACAGTCCGTAAAGACGAATTTTTAATAAATACTTCCGTTGCTCAGATCAGAAAACTCAAAACTAATGAAAGTTGCGTACATATCTGAGGAACATGCACGTAAATTGGCATATTTTTCTAATTTTTCTACAGAGAAAACAGCCCAGATTCGTGACAGATAGAAATCTGTTTCTGCGCAGAAATCCAAATCTAGTATCAACCTTCGATTAGAGGCTTCACTTGGCACAACAAAACACAAAACTAAGATAAGGAGAGGTTGCTACAGTAGTAAACAACTTCCAAGACACAAATATAAAACAAAGTACTGTAGCAAAATAACACATGGGTTATCTCCCAAGAAGTTCTTTTCTTTATAGCCATTAAGATGGGCTCAGCAGTTTTAATGATGCACTCTCAAGAAATAGTAGTTGAAGCAAAAGAGAGCATCAAGAGGCAAATTCAAAACACATTTAAGTCTAACATGCTTCCTATGCATAGGAATCTTGTAAATAAACAAGTTCATGAAGAGCAAAGTAACAAGCATAGGAAGATAAAACAAGTGTAGCTTCAAAAATTTCAGCACATAGAGAGGTGCTTTAGTAACATGAAAATTTCTACAACCATATTTTCCTCTCTCATAATAACTTTCAGTAGCATCATGAGCAAACTCAACAATATAACTATCACATAAAGCATTCTTATCATGAGTCTCATGCATAAAATTATTACTCTCCACATAGGCATAATCAATTTTATTAGTTGTAGTGGGAGCAAATTCAACAAAGTAGCTATCATATATAGGAGGTATATTGTAATCATAATCAAATTCATCCTCCATAACAGGCGGTAACAAAAGACTACTATCATTATAATCATCATAAATAGGAGGTAAAGTATCATCAAAGAAAATTTCCTCCTCAATGCTTGGGGGACTAAAAATGTCATGCTCATCAAAACCAGCTTCCCCAAGCTTAGAACTTTCTATATCATTATCAACAATGGTGTTCAAAGCGTTCATACTAATATTACTACTAGCATGCAAATAAGATTCCATAGGTTTTTTAATTTTCGCATCAAACAATCCATGTTTTAAATCAGGAAATAGCATAAGAAGCTCATTCTTGTCCATTATGCCAAACTAGTGTAAACAAGAAATAAAAAGATGCAATTGCAGGATCTAAAGAAAATAGCTTTGAGTACTTACAACGGCGAAAATAGCTTAGTAGCCGAGATCCGGAGTGTGAGTACCTTTTACCTTTCCTCCCCGGCAACGGCGCCAGAAAATAGCTTGATGTCTACTTCCCCCTCCTTTTCCTGTAGACAGTGTTGGGCCTCCAAGAGCAGAGGTTTGTAGAACAGCAGCAAGTTTTCCCTTAAGTGGATCACCCAAGGTTTATCGAACTCAGGGAGGAAGAGGTCAAAGATATCCCTCTCATGCAACCCTGCAACCACAAAGCAAGAAGTCTCTTGTGTCCCCAACACACCTAATAGGTGCACTAGTTCGGCGAAGAGATAGTGAAATACAGGTGGTATGAATATATATGAGCAGTAGCAACGGTGCCAGAAAATAGCTTGTCAAGGCGTGTAGTTGATGGTGGTAGTATTGCAGCAGTAGTAACACAGTGAAACAAGAAACAAGCGTAGTAACGCAGCAGTATTTAGGAACAAGGCCTAGGGATTAGACTTTCACTAGTGGACACTCTCAACATTGATCACATAACAGAATAGATAAATGCATACTCTACACTCTTGTTGGATGATGAACACATTGCGTAGGATTACACGAACCCTCAATGCCGGAGTTAACAAGCTCCACAATTCAATGTTCATATTTAAGTAACCTTAGAGTGTAAGATAGATCAAAAGACTAAACCAAGTACTAACATAGCATGCACACTGTCACCTTCATGCATATGTAGGAGGAATAGATCACATCAATACTATCATAGCAATAGTTAACTTCGCAGTCTACAAGAGATCATGATCATAGCATAAACCAAGTACTAACACGGATGCACACACTGTCACCATTACATCGTGCAGGAGGAATAGAACTACTTTAATAACTTTGCTAGAGTAGCACATAGATAAATTGTGATACAAATACATTGCAATCATAAAGAGATATAAATAAGCACCTCACTATGCCATTCATCAGTGAATAAGTATTCTGTGAAATATAGCCTAAGAGACCCACACGGTGCATACACTGTCACCTTTACACACGTGGGACAAGGAGTCTCCGGAGATCACATAAGTAAAACTCACTTGACTAGCATAACGACATCTAGATTACAAGCATCATCATATGAATCTCAATCATGTAAGGCAGCTCATGAGATTATTGTATTGAAGTACATAGGAGAGAGATGAACCACATAGCTACCGGTACAGCCCCGAGCCTCGATGGAGAACTACTCCCTCCTCATGGGAGCAGCAGCGGTGATGAAGATGGCGGTGGAGATGGCAGCGGTGTCGATGGAGAAGCCTTCCGGGGGCACTTCCCCATTCCGGCGGCGTGCCGGAACAGAGACTCCTGTCCCCCAGATCTTGGCTTCGCGATGGCGGCGGCTCTGGAAGGTTTCTGTGTGTTTCGTCGAACGTATCAGGGTTTTCGCGACGGAGACTTTAAATAGGCGAAGAGGCGGCGCCAGAGGGTCGAAGGGGTGCCCACACCATAGGGTGGCGCAGGCCCCCCTGGCCGCGCCGGCCTAGGGTTTGGTGGGCCTGTGCCCCCTCCCTGGTGGCTCTCGGGTGTTCTGGATGCTTCCGGGCAAAATAGGAACCTGGGCGTTGATTTCGTCCAATTCCGAGAATATTTCTTTACTAGGATTTCTGAAACCAAAAACAGCAGAAAACAGGAACTGGCACTTCGGCATCTTGTTAATAGGTTAGTTCCAGAAAATGCACGAATATGACATAAAGTGTGCATAAAACATGTAGATATCATCAATAATGTGGCATGGAACATAAGAAATTATCGATACGTCGGAGACGTATCAGTGATGAAGATGAAGAAAGCTCAAAGGAATTGGCCGCCATCGTCACCACCAACACACCCTCTTCATCTCTCTTTGAATCTCCCAATGAGAACCCTCATATCAAGAATGCACATTGCTTCATGGCAAGTTCCTCCTTGGACACACCTATTGTGCTATCAACTCAAGAAGAGTATACCTCCGGAGATGATGATGTTGATGATGAAGAAGATGCAACCTCTAATGGATTGGTCGCTCTTGCCTCCCTCTCCACTAACTCTTCATCACCAAGTGAATCCCCCAGTGAGGTCATTCATGTGGAGGAAGAAAGTTGCCTTATGGCTAAATCTTCCGAGGTATCATCTCCTAACCCCTCTATGCCTAGCATTGCTAATGATCTAGGGGTTGACCCCGCTAGTCTAAAAGTGAAACAAGAGATGCTAGAGTTTGATGAGTTCATTAGTAACCTACAAGGTAACACTAAGAAGCATGTTTCTAGCCTCATGGTTCGTATAGCTCAACAAAATGATATGCTTGAGAAAAAGGGTCAAATAGAGAGAGAAGACTCTCTTGAAATTCATGCCCTTAAAAATGCTCTTGAGGAAAGTCAAGAAACTATAGCTTCTCTTGAGGAGAGGCTAGAAACTCTTGAAGAGCCTCAAGACAAAATTAACAAGCTCACTAAAGCTAGAGATCTTGCTAGAGCTAAGACTAAAATGCTTATAAAGGAAAAGGCCAAATTTGGTGTTGATCATGAGAAACTTGTGAAGGATCTAGATGAACTAGACAAGGCTCACAAAGCCTTGAAGAGTGAATACACTCTCCTCTCCAAGTCTTATGAGCAACTTCAAATTAGGCTTGCTTCATATGACATACCTAGTACCTCTACTCCTTCATGTGATCATGCAAATATAATTGAGGAAAATGCTAGGTTGAAAGATGAACTTGCTAGGACCTCCTCTCCCCAAAGTAAACTTTCCTTGGATGATCTTTTGAGTAAGCAAAGGTCAAACAATGGGAAGGAGGGACTTGGTTTCAATGCCAAGGCTAAAAAGGCAAACAAGAAAAAGACCAAGCCCGCACATGAGAAAGCTAATGGTGAACCCCGAAAGGGCAACACCATTAATGATGATGGTGCGGGAATAGATAACCCTCACTATGTTCTCTTTAAAGATTATTATGGTGATGTTTATGCTAAATATGTTGGTCCATATGATGGTTATGTTGCTTGGTCTATTTGGGTTCCAAAGACCCTTGTTGCTAACAAAAGAGGACCCATTGAAAAATGGGTACCTAAATCCAAGAATTGATCTCATGTAGGACTATGCCGCCGGAGGTTCAAAATGGGTACTTGATAGTGGATGTACAAGTCATATGACCGGCGGCAAGAACCTCGTCAAGGAGTTGAGGCCTAACATAAATGATATCACCGTCTCCTTTGGCGATAATTCTACATCCGAGGTATTGGGTTTTGGCAAGGTTGTGGTTGCACACAATATTACTCTTGTGGATGTCATGCTTGTCAAAACCCTTGGTTACAATTTGCTTTCCATTTCCGCCCTTGGCAAGATGGGTTTCGCCGTCTTTATTGATAATGATATTGTGGTCCTCTTGCGGAACAAGACTCTAAAAGTCGCATTCGTTGGGTATCGCGAACACAACTTGTATGTGGTGGACTTTTCGGGGACCACCACGTCAAGTGCGATGTGCCTATTCGGAAAGGCGGACGTGGGTTGGTTGTGGCATCGCCGCCTAGCCCATGTCAACATGAGAACTTTGCAAAGTCTTCACAAGGGGAACCATATTGTGGGACTAATGGAAAATGTGTCTTTTGCCAAAGATCGTGTTTGTAGGGCTTGTGTTGAAGGCAAAATGTATGACTCTCCGCATCCAAGCAAGACCATCATCTCTTCCAAGAGGATCTTGGAGCTCCTTCATGTGGATCTCTTTGGTCCCGTTACTCATGCAAGTCTTGGTGCGAAGAAACATTGCTTGGTGATTGTCGATGACTACTGAAGATACACTTGGGTCTACTTTCTTAAGACGAAAGATGAGACTCAACAAATATTCATTGACTTTGCTACCGAGGTGCAACGCCAACACAACCTCCTCATTATGGCAATAAGAAGTGACAACGGCTCCGAGTTCAAGAACTACACACTCAATGATTTTCTTAGTGATGAGGGGATTCGTCATCAATATTCCGCTGCTTACACCCCTCAACAAAATGGTGTTGCGGAGAGGAAGAACCGGACTCTTATGGATATGGCAAGGTCTATGATGGCGGAGTATAAATCCCGCTATAACTTTTGGGCCGAAGCCATCTCCACCGCTTGTCACTCCTCCAACCGGCTCTATCTCCGCAAGGGCTTGAACAAGACTCCATATGAAATACTCACCGGGAACAAGCCTAATATCTCATACTTCAAGGTGTTCGGGTGTAAGTGTTTCTACAAAATCAAAGGGGTTCGTTTGTCTAAATTTGCTCCTAAAGCTTTGGAGGGTATATTTGTTGGTTACGGTGCCGAATCTCACACTTATAGAATCTTTGATGTATCCTCCGGGATTATCATTGAATCTTGTAGTGTGAAGTTCGAAGAAAATGATGGCTCCCAAGTGGGGCAAGTTGATGTTTGTGCAGGTGATGAAATACCTCAAGATGCCATAGTAAGAATGGGTGTGGGATTTTTCCGCCCCATTGAGGGACACGGTGTGGCGTCTCGGGAAGGACTATGCTCTACCACGGTGGAGCCCTCATCTTCTCAACATCAACAAACCCCATCAAGTGAAGCAAATGATGCACCAACCCAAGAACAAGAACAACACCCTCTCTCTAGTGTGCAAGATCAAGGACAAGATCAAGGACAAGATCAAGGTCATGGTCAACCAAGAATTCATGATGGTTCCGACGAGTATCCATTTGATATTTGCTCCGCACCAAATGATGTCCAAGATCAAGCACATGATGTTGAGCACTCACAAGAAATTGTGGTTGCTCAAGTGGAAGGTCAAGATGGGGACCCAAATGATCAAGTTGATCAAGTGACACCTCCAAGGCCAAGAAGAACCAAGGAGGAGATCGAGGCCCGTCGTCTAGCAAGAAGAGAAAGGCAACTTGAGCGTCTTGAACACACTCACGACAAGGTTCTTGGTGATGTAAGGGCAAAGGTTTCCACAAGAAGGCAATTGGCTAATTTTAGCAACCATCATGCTTATATCTCCTTAGTGGAACCCAAGAAAGTATTTGAAGCCCTTGAAGATTCGGATTGGTTGGAAGCTATGCACGAAGAACTCAACAACTTCAAGCGCAACAAAGTGTGGACTTTAGTAGAGAAGCCAAAGGGGTGCCGCAATGTTATTGGCACTAAATGGATATTCAAGAACAAGCAAGATGAGTTTGGGAATGTTGTGAGGAACAAGGCAAGATTGGTGGCTCAAGGGTTCTCTCAAGTTGAGGGAATTGACTTTGGAGAAACCTATGCTCCCGTGGCTCGTCTTGAGTCCATCCGTATCCTTCTTGCTTATGCATTGCATCATAACTTTAAGTTACAACAAATGGATCTGAAAAGTGCATTTCTTAATGGTCCTATTCATGAAGAGGTTTATGTTAAGCAACCCCCGGGGTTCGAGGATCTCAACTTCCCTAACCATGTCTACAAGCTCGATAAAGCTCTTTATGGTCTCAAACAAGCTCCTAGAGCTTGGTATGAGCACCTTAAGGAATTATTGGTAGACCGTGGGTTTGATGTTGGGCTAATCGATCCCACTCTTTTTACTAAGAGGGTCAATGGGGAGCTTTTCGTTTGCCAATTATATGTTGATGATATTATCTTTGGCTCTACTAACAAAGCTTTCAATGATGAATTCTCAAAGCTTATGACCGATAGGTTTGAGATGTCTATGATGGGAGAGATGAAGTTTTTCCTTGGTTTTGAGATCAAGCAATTGAGAGAAGGAACCTTCATCAACCAAGCAAAATATCTCCAAGACATGCTCAAGAGGTTCAAGATGACAGAGTTGAAGGGTGTGGCCACTCCTATGGTTACCAAATGTCATCTTGCACTTGATCCCAATGGTAAAGAGGTGGATCAAAAGGTATATCGCTCCATGATTGGATCCTTACTTTACCTTTGTGCATCTAGACCAGACATAGTGTTGAGTGTTGGTGTGTGTGCAAGGTATCAAGCTTCTCCTAAGGAGAGCCACATGATAGCTCTCAAGAGAATCTTTCGATATTTGGTTGATACCCCAAGATATGGTATTTGGTACCCCAAAGGCTCAAGTTTTATTCTCAATGGATACACCGATGCGGATTGGGCGGGAGACAAGGATGATAGGAAATCAACCTCCGGGGCTTGCCAATTTCTTGGTAGGTCCTTGGTGTGTTGGTCATCTAAGAAGCAAAATTGTATATCTCTCTCCACCGCCGAAGCCGAATATGTTGCCGCCGCAAGTGGATGCACTCAATTGTTATGGATGAGGCAAACTTTAAAGGAATACGGTGTCATTTGTGACAAAGTGCCTCTATTATGTGACAATGAAAGTGCTATCAAGATTGCCTATAATCCGGTGCAACATTCAAGAACGAAGCATATTGAGATCCGGAATCATTTCATTAGGGATCATGTTGCCCGGGGTGATATTGAGCTTATCTATGTTCCTACCAAAGATCAACTTGCCGATATATTCACGAAGCCTCTTGATGAAGCAAGGTTCACTTATTTGAGGAATGAGCTAAATATCATCGATTCAAGGAGTATAGCTTGACCATCTTGCAAACACACCTTCGTCTCAAAACTTTATTTGGTTTAGATGTGGGCATGGAAATAGGGGGAGTGCGGTTTAAATTATTGAGCTATCCCTCCCCCCATAATGCCAACATTAAAGATTTCATTCTCGTTATATCATATGTTGATATGTGAGCTTAAATGATGAGTATTGGTTTGGACCCAAGATATATCTTCGCGGTGCCATACCATAACACTCATATATGGTGGCCTACGCCACCACACTCTTCTTCGTGAAGAGTTGGAGTTGTTTGGTTGTTCATTGGATTTTATTGACATCTCCATGTTCTTATGGGAAATCACTCTAGTTTGGCCTTATTTGCCCATATCTTGCAAACTTGAGTGACCATGTACCATTAATGCTTTGTATCTTCTAAAACCTAAGCCTACTCTCTCCTATACTCCATTTCCATATTGCTCAGTTGTCATGTTTTTTAAAAACTTGGAGTTTGAGGTTTTTCGGTCGGATGATCTAGGGTTCTCCATCTTATTGGTAAATTTGCACCTTATATGTGACGTGATACTTTATTACATCATATATGGGTCTTGCAAATAACCAACGAAAGATGGGCCGGATTCCCGGTGATTCTGGAATTTTCTAGAACCCCGGATAATCCGGCCCCAGGCGACCCCGGAATATCCGGCCCGGCCGGATTATCCGCCCTAAGCTAGGGCCGGATTATCCGGCCTGGGCAGATCTTGAAAGGGTTGAGGTCGAGGCTGCAGGGGGCAAAATGGTTCATACCTTCCCCCCACGCGCCTCTCTCCTCTTTCTCCTCTCAAGACCGCCGGATCTCCTCCTCCTCGCCGGAGACGCTCTGTCCGCCCCCTCTCGGAGTTCTTGGGTGGATCGGGTGCATCTCCTCCCTAGCTACCTTCTCCTCCAAGCGGTTTCCACAATGGATGTGTGTATGATTCACAATCTCTAACCCTAGATGTTGTGTTTTATATGTGCTTTTTTCTTGGTGGAATTGGTGTCTAGTTGTTCCAAATCACGTGTAGTGTACTCCTCTTGCATGCTATGAGGCCGATCTAGTCTTAGACAAGTTTTTGATTGAAAATCTGCACATCTCGCAGGGCCGGATTATCCGCTCCCCGAGCAGGCCGGATTATCCGGCCGGGCCGGATTATCCGCCCCCAGGGGACACCGGATTATCCGGCCTGGAGCTTCATCGCCGCTGCAGTTTTGCTTCAATCTATCATGTCTAGATGTGTACCGACTTATAGCATGTTTCTCGAGTATATTACTATATCTTACATGACTTATGAGCATTACCTTCTCTTTGCTTCCCGCCTTTGCTTCTCACAGGTGGTGCTTCTCGGGGTGGTCGGAGACGCCAAAGGCATGATCGATCTAGTGACGAGTTTGCACCCAATGCACCTCGCAAGTCCGTCACTTCAAGGCGGAAGAACAAGGAAGTGAGGGAGAACTACAAGACCATGGATCCAGTTTCTTATTCCGCTATTCGCTTGAAGAACTGGTATGAAGATGTTCCAAGGGATGAAGAAATAGAGGGTAGGAGATTCTGGTGCATGGAGCAAGTGTTCATCTACAAGGACATCTATGAGCCCATGAAGAATCTGAGACCCATGCAAGCTATCAATGTGGACATTCTGGCTGAAAACAATCACTTTGAAGATGCTATCTGGGTAGCTGGAAGAATGGGCTTGAAAGATATCATGAAGATTCAATGTGACTATAGCCCGTAGTTGGTGAAGCAATTCTTTGCCACTTTGGCAATCAAGAATGATGAGGAACGCACTTTGGAATGGATGTCCTGGCTCCACTCACCGCAGCTGCCACTCTGCGCCATTTTGCTGGTATTCTTGGAGTTCCTATTGATGAGGGTCGTCGTCTTCATGGACCACAACAGATCGACAAGAATGCTCTTGCTAATCTCTATACCTCGAGCGGGAAGGATTGGTTATACTAAGGGGCTGCTCCTCATATACAGTCAGTTGCTCCGGTTCTTTCGGGCAACCATTTGCCCAAGTGGTGGTAACAATGATGCTATCCGGGGAGTCCTTGTGGATCTTATGCACCTCAGCTTTAAGTGTGCTCGTGATGGTAATGAGGTACGGGACTACACTCTTGATATCATGGACTTTATCTTCCATGAGATCCGTGATGCCATGGTCTCCCGGACCACCATACCTTATGCACCCTACATCCAGCTTCTCATCAACAACTCTGTGACTGTGAGTGAAGATTTGAGTGGGTATCCGTTGGTGAAGCACCATGTCAAGAAGGCCTACAAGCTTAAGCCAGTCTCTTCAGCTGTACCTGCACCTGACTCTTTCATGGGTGATGCTCGTTCTAGTGGTGTTGCTCCTGCTCGTCATCCTGATGTCCCGGCTATGAGGAAGGAAGTGACCCGGCTTAGTTGGTTTCAGCGTCACATCCTTTGCATGAACATTGAGATCCACAAGGAGAACTATGCAGCTAGCCGTGAGCGTTCTGAGATTAAGCATACTCAGGCAGTTATTCTACACAAGCTCAGTGGTGATCAAGGTCCCCCCGCCTCAGCCTCCAGCTCACCAGGGTTACAGTGGATGGCACTGCACAGGTTCCATGGAGTGATCTTGATGATTGCCTTCAAAGGTCCAACACCTCTCGTCGTTCTCCGGATGCTCCTGACACTGATGAAGAGGAAGAAGAAGAAGAAGAGGCGCAAGAGTCCGATGATGATTATGCCTCCGAGTGATTCCCATGGGACGTGTAGCATCGCGCTTGTCCCCTTTTTGGCGTCTCGATGCCAAAGGGGGAGAAGTGTTCTATTAGGATTCTCGGGGATTTGCATGGTTTGGGCACAAGCATATGCGTTTATCATTCTTATATTGCTTGTGTTCCCTCTTATTTGAACTATTTGGTTTGTTTGTGTGCCGTTCAAAACTATGTGTTATGTGGTGTGAGACATTGTTATGGTTTTCGGATTTCTATGTGTTGAGATCAAGGATATTACATTATGTGTGATGCTATATCTCCGCATTATATATCTACACATGGGTATGATTTCTTGCATCCTATCTCAACTTCATATGTGTCAATGTCTTTTGTTAGAGCTCATGTTGGATATCTCTTGTGTTGAGGCACCATACTCCTATGTGTTGTGTATTTGTATTCAAATGCAAATTACTTATATGCACACATGTAGGGGGAGTGCCTCTATGTTTTGCCATCATGCTTGTCTCTATAGTGATTCTCTTGCAAATCCGTATATTGTCATCAAACACCAAAAAGGGGGAGATTGAAAGAACATCTCTCACATTATGTTTTGTGTGTTTGATGTCAATATATATGATACACTAATGTTTGTTTAAGTGGTACAGGGATTACATAGATATTTATTCATGTGTGTTGGATTTGATCGTCTGTCAAAAGAATTCAGAAAAAGTTGGCCAGGCCGGATAATCCGGGCCGGATATTGTTGAAATATCCGGCCCCCTGGTTTTGGCTAAGTCTTCGAGGAAATGCGGCTCTGTATGGGGGCCGGACATTTGCCCGGATAATGTCCCGGTATTGTACCAGGGCCGGATTATCCGGGCCGGATATTTTGGAAATATCCGGCCCCCCCGTTTTTGGCTAAGGACTGGAAGAAAAGCTTCTCTGGCTATGGGCCGGACATTTGGCCGGACAATGTCACACTTTTGTCCCGATGGCCGGATTATCCGGGGGGGGCGGATTATCCGGCCCTTACTTAGGCCGGATTATCCGGCCCCCCGGAAGCAGCAACGGCTCAATTTTGAGAGGGGGTATAAATACCCCCCTTCTTCTTCCTTGGTTGCTTGCTCAATCATTACACAAGAAATCTGCCAAGCCACCTCCATTAGAGCCACCTCAAGAAACTCAAGATTTGCAAGATCTCCTTCCTCCCCCAACCAAATCTCTTGATCTTTGGAGATTCGAAGGAGAAGACACCGACCTACATCCTCACCGAAGCGTTCTTCATTTCCCCCTCTCTTGTTTGAGGGATCTCATGCTAGTGTTCCTATTTGGTTCCCTAGTTGATTTGTGTTGATGTATTGTTGTTGATTGTTGTGTTGTAACAGATTTGGGAGCCTCCAATTAGGTTGTGGATGTGTGCCCCAAGAACCTTGTAAAGGCCCGGTTTCCGCCTCGAGGAAATCCCTTAGTGGAATTGGGCTAGGCCTTCGTGGCGTTGCTCACCGGAGATCTGAGTGAAGCCTTCGTGGCTGTTGGTTTGGCTTTCGTAGCAACCACACTCCTCCAAACGTAGACGTACCTTCTTGCAAAGGAAGGGAACTACGGGAATCATCTCCGTGTCATCGCGTGCTCCACTCTCGGTTACCTCTATCCTATTCTATCTCTATATCTTGCTTAGTTGTTAGCCTTGTCATATAGGTAAATTCACTTAGTTGCATATCTAGAGAATTTACCTTTTGTGTCAAGCCTAAATTGAAAAAGAACTAAAAATTGGTTAGCACCTATTCACCCCCCCCTCTAGGTGCGGCATACGATCCTTTCACCAAGGAGGATAGAGGTGAATTTAGGAAAGTCGGTGTAAAGATTTTCCATGGATGAAGCAATGCCATCGGCCCGTAAACTTAATTGGCGCTGTTTAAAAAAAAAGTATCGGCCCAACTGTACAACATTGCTATATTCTCTTTGGCTCCAAACTCGGGGATTATATTTTGAAATAGTTTCATCGGGTGAGATGAGACATTAGTTTTGTCAAGGCTTAGATTTGTCAAAAAAATACAATAGCGCATGTCTGTGACACAGTACTAGGTCCACTGCGGCGGGGTAGCCGCACGATCAGGATGACGCCGCCGCGGGTATCCTTTGTCTTAAATGGCAACTTTTCAAACTTTAGACCATATCAGGCTCCTGCCAAAACTTTAAAACTTAGATGGCCTCTTGTAATCACATTATTGTTAGATGGTTTAACTGAAATGGAGGACACACCAATTTACAGTGACGGAGACAAGGGGAACGCGGGGGGGGGGGGGGGGGCTGCGCCCCTATGCTCATGATTTTTCTTTGAACACAAGCCATGACAGCTCCTTATTTGTGATTTTAGCTAATTATGCTCCCTCATGCTAAGATTGCCCCCCTTATACTTCATTCCCGGCTCCGTTCCTACCAATTTAGTTGGTAAGTTTCTCTAAAATTTGTGCTAAAAATAGTTAGATCATTTCAATCTATCTATACCAAATGGCGTGATCTATCTGTTTTCTTATTCAGTTTTCTTATTCAGATGGTCCGAAAACATTCTAAGCGGGTCCAAAACATTTGCAACCTAGCCAACGTAAATGACGTGATCTAGCTATTTTAGACCAAGAACTGGTAAGTTATTTAAGTCTAACTAAACCATCTAGCGTAAGGCTGCTCATAGTGGAAAGTAACTTAGACTAGTAACATATGTAGTGGGTAATAACTTAGATGTGGTTTCATGCATTGTGTTATTTATTACTCATATTGTCTTAAAATGTGTGATGTTACAGTAATATAGTAGGTAGTTACCACCTCACTTTTTTTTAATTATGATCATACCATGTCACCAAAATACATTAAGATGTGTGATATTATTACCTATGTTACCTCCACTATGAGCAGTCTAAAGTTAGTGAGAAGAGTCGCAGAAATAAATGGTTTAAAGTCTAACAAAGGCCACGCTTAGGTTAAAGAACTCCGGCTGCGGCGACGAGCGATGGGTACTATGGTCCTAGCCTATGCGACGACGCGAGTGAAGTAGTAGGAGCAGCAGGACCGGAGAATCACGCCACATTGCGTCAGATAGGAAGCGACATGCGTGTGGGGGAGAGATTGGCGGCCTGATCCTGGAGTTGTTGCGACGCCCTTTGGCGGGTTGCGTCGCTGCGGAATCGCTTGTGCCTCCACGGGATCTCCTGCGGCCTGCGGGGGAGACGATGTCAACCATCAAGACATCGCAGCAGAGTTATTATACGTCGTATTCTGTAGCGTGACATTATTCTGTGTCTGACAAGGATATTGCCCGCCCGGACACCATTATTCTGTACCATGCGACTGCGACATGATTTTTCTTTTCTTTGTTGCGAATATCGTGACCACTGGCTGTTTAGCAGCACGGCCAGCGCAGGTCGCTGTTCATCGTTCGAGAAGAACCGACGGGCGAAAGGCGCAGCTTGGGCTCAGAAGAGAATCTACAGTTCTGTTTTGGGAAGAATGTACTGCCGTCGGAATTTTCTGTTCGATTCCGGCATAGGTTCCAGGTTGCGATCCCGAAGTGACACCAGTTTGGTGAGAAGCAGAACGAATGGTAGGGTGAAGCTGTGAGCCACAATGATGGGGCGAGCGTAGCAGATCCATGGCGCGTGCCGGCGGGGCAGGAGCACACGCCCGCACGCGCTCTGCCCGTGTCCTGCCTGCGCAAAAGGGGAGCTGCGTCCTCCCTGCACGGGCTCGCTCGCGCCACCTCGGACGCCTACTTTCCTCTCACAAATTGACAAACAAATTGCGCCAAGTTGTAACACCAATCATGTGCCCAGTCAAGTTCCAAAAAAAAAAAAAAAAAACAATCATGTGCCCAGTCCACGTCAAAATAAATATCCGTAAAAATCGTGTGTGCCCGGCTGCATATTTAGCTCTCGGTAACCTGTCGCTCTATTCAGGTCTTGAGCATCTATATCAGATATCGCAAATGGCCCAACCAAATCTAACCATCTCTAGCAGATATCGAATACGACGTATAAAAATGGTGATGCGGGTTGAAAATCTCTCGCGGCAGAACAGAGACGACTAATAGTGACTGCAAATCGTTCCAAGAATTAGTTCGCGCCAAATTTTTAAACGAGTTCATCCATTTACAAAACGATCCAAAAGGAGGAACTACTATAACTATCTTGAGGGAGTTGGGGGCGACAGTGGTGGCAGGCTACGCGTGCACCCGTTGGAGTTGCTGGAGAGGTCGGAGTTGACGGAGTAGTCAGCGATGGTGAAACCGTGCCTCGCCATCACCGACCGGATGGAGGACATGCAGCCTTGCGCATGTGCCACTACTCCTCATGAGCGGCATCGTGGTGGCGTTTGGCCCGGTCCCAAACGTGGCCAATGGCGATCGTGATGGAGTTCTGCCGGGCGAGTTCGAGGTGGCGCCACTCCCGCGTCACGTCGTCCTCGTCGGTGATGTCGTCACGCCTACTTTCCTCCCTCCACCTTTTTTCCCTTCCCCCTTGCCTTCTCGTGAAAAAGTCAAACAAATTGCACCACCAATCATATGCCCAGTCCATGTCAAAATAAATCTAAGTAAAAATCGTTTGTGCCCAGCTGCATATTTAGCTCTCGGTAACCTGTCGCTCTATTCAGGTCTTCACGCATAATTTTGAGCATGAATGGAGAGGACCCACAGACCCCCAGCATTATTCGGAGTGCACACGGTTGTTCAAGCAACTTTTTGATCCAACCCGTTTTTTGCAAAACATGTAGGAGAGTTGCATGTGTATTCTATTCACTAAAAAAGAGGGGGATGGTGTGCAATTTTTGCGATTTATTCAAAACACTAGGGAGACTTAATTAGGAGATTTTTTTTAATATGTAGTAGTGTTATTTCTCTGAAAATTCTATTAATTAGCACCGAGAATCACACCCTCTTTCTTTCGAATGTTCATGTACACTCCCGTTAGAATTGGTAAATTCAAGAATGAATGGTGCTATTTTTGTTTTCTCGGTCTGTATAGCTGCTTTACTGTAATCAGGCAACGGGTTTTTAGTTATTTGCTAAAGTATTCGTATGTTTTGAATTACAATTTATAATATCGGTGAAAGTTTGGCGAAATTCCATGTGTTTCGTGAGTTATTTGCAAGGCTACAACCAGTAAAAGTCTTCAATGGACACAAAGCTCTGATTTGGTTCGGTTTCACTTTTCTGCTAAAATATTTAGCTTTGCCAAGAATCAAACCTGAGACGTTCAGGATGCCTATAATGGTTATAAATTTTTTACTCCATTGTATAGCGTACACTCCACTGCATTAGTTTTCCCTCTAAGTCCTTTTTTTCTCAGTTTATTTTGCCCAACTGTTCTTTTACCGGTATATACTTAAGTAACACAACATCTTTCCTCTTGTTGCTTCAGGAGCACAAGAAAGTAGCTGACGGACTGGTGGAACTATGCCTGGCTTCAGGAGCACAAGGATACTACTACAACATCTTTCCTCTTGTGGCCGGGATGGTGAAGTACTAGTGGTTCGGATATTGGAGAACCATGATAGTGGTCTCATGGTGCACTGTTGTTACTCACTAATTACTAGTGAAGGAGATATGCCCTAGAGGCAATAATAAAGTGGTTATTATTATATATCTTTATGTTTATGATAAATGTTTATATACCATGCTATAATTGTATTAACCGAAACATTAGTACATGTGTGATATGTAAACAACAAAGAGTCCCTAGTATGCCTCTTAACTAGCTTGTTGATTAATGGATGATTAGTTTCATAATCATGAACATTGGATGTTATTAATAATAAGGTTATATCATTGTATGAATGATGTAATGGACACACCCAATTAAGCGTAGCATAAGATCTCGTCATTAAGTTATTTGCTATAAGCTTTCGATACATAGTTACCTAGTCCTTATGACCATGAGATCATATAAATCACTTATACCGGAAAGGTACTTTGATTACACCAAACGCCACTGCGTAAATGGGTGGTTATAAAGGTGGGATTAAGTATCCGGAAAGTATGAGTTGAGGCATATGGATCAACAGTGGGATTTGTCCATCCCGATGACGGATAGATATACTCTGGGCCCTCTCGGTGGAATGTCGTCTAATGTCTTGCAAGCATATGAATAAGTTCATAAGAGACCACATACCACGGTACGAGTAAAGAGTACTTGTCAGGAGACGAGGTTGAACAAGGTATAAAGTGATACCGATGATCAAACCTCGGACAAGTAAAATATCGCGTGACAAAGGGAATTGGTATCGTATGTGAATGGTTCATTCGATCACTAAAGTCATCGTTGAATATGTGGGAGCCATTATGGATCTCCAGATCCCGCTATTGGTTATTGGTCGGAGTGAGTACTCAACCATGTCCGCATAGTTCGCGAACCGTAGGGTGACACACTTAAAGTTGGATGTTGAAATGGTAGAACTTGAATATGGAATGGAGTTCGAATATTTGTTCGGAGTCCCGGATGAGATCCCGGACATCACGAGGAGTTCCGGAATGGTCCGGACAATAAGATTCATATATAGGAAGTCATTTTATAAGATTTAAAATGATCCGGAAGGTTCTATGGAAGATTCTAGAAGGTTCTAGAAAAGTCCGGTAGAAACCACTAAGGAAGGCGGAGTCCCGGTGGGACTCCACCTCCCATGGCCGGCCAACCCTAAGGGGGAGGAGTCCCAAGTGGACTCCCCAAGGGGGGCCGGCCACCCCCTCCCAAGGAAGGTGGGATTCCCACCTCTAGTGGGAGTCCTAGCTTGGGTAGGTTTCATGTGTTATGGAAGGTTTTGGTTTAGGGTCTTATTCGAAGACTTGTAGACCAACTCTTGGGTGTTCCACCTATATAATGAGGGCCAAGGGAAGGGGGCCGGCCACCCCAACAACACCAAGGTGGCCGCACCACCTAGATGGCCGGCGCCCCCCTCTCCCAAACCCTAGCGGCCTCTCTCCTCCACCACATCCCGCACGCTTAGCGAAGCTCCGCCGGATTTCTCCACCACCACCGACACCACGCCGTGGTGCTGTCGGATTCAAGAGGAGCTACTACTTCTGCTGCCCGCTGGAACGGGAGGTGGACGTCGTCTTCATCAACAACCGAACGTGTGACCGAGTACGGAGGTGCTGCCCGTTCGTGCCGCCGTGATCAAGATCTTCTACGCGCTTTTGCAAGCGGCAAGTGAACGTCTACCGCAGCAACAAGAGCCTCATCTTGTAGACTTTGGAATCTCTTCAAGGGTGAGACTCGATAATCCCCTCGTTGCTACCGTCTTCTAGATTGCATCTTGGCTTGGATTGCGTGTTCGCGGTAGGAAAATTTTGGTTTTCTATGCAACGTTATCCTGCAGTGGTATCAGAGCCGTGTCTATGCATAGATGGTTGCACGAGTAGAACACAATGGTTTTGTGGGCGTTGATGCTCTTGTTATCTTTAGTTTGAGTACTTTGCATCTTTGTGGCATAGTGGGATGAAGCGGCTCGGACTAACTTTACATGACCGCGTTCATGAGACTTGTTCCTCGTTCGACATGCAACTTGTATTGCATAAGAGGCTTTATGCGGTGTCCTGTCTCTCCTACTATAGTGAAGATTCAATTTACTCTTCTATTAAAAACATTAGTATCAACGTTGTGGTTCATGTTCGTAGGTAGATTAGATCTCTCTCGAAAACCCTAAACCACGTAAAATATGCAAACCAAATTAGAGACATCTAACTTGTTTTTGCAGGGTTTGGTGATGTGATATGGCCATAATGTGATGATGAATATGTATGAGATGATCATTATTGTATTGTGGCAACCGGCAGGAGCCTTATGGTTGTCTTTAAATTTCATGTTGAGTAGTATTTCAAAGTAGTTGTAATAGTTGCTACATGGAGGACAATCATGAAGACGGCGCCATTGACCTTGACGCTACGCCGACGATGATGGAGATCATGCCTGAAGATGATGGAGATCATGTCCGTGCTTTGGAGATGAAGATCAAAGGCGCAAAGACAAAAGGGCCATATCATATCACATATGAACTGCATGTGATGTTAATCCTTTTATGCATCTTATTTTGCTTAGATCGCGATGGTAGCATTATAAGATGATCCCTCACTAAAATCTCAAGATAATAAAGTGTTCACTAAGACAATGCGAGGGATATTGTTTTGAGTGGGAGTTCACCTAGATTTTTAATTATGTTGAATTAAAATTTGAACTCAATTTGTCATAAACTTAGTCTAAACTTTTGCAAATATATGTTATAGAGATGGCGTCCCAATCAATTTTAACCAGTTCCTAGAGAAAGAAAAACTTAAGAGCAACGGTAGCAACTTCACCAACTGGTTCCGTCATGTGAGGATCTTCCTCTCTGGCGGAAATCTGCAATATGTGCTTGATGCACCGCTAGGTGACCCTCCTGCAGAAACTGAAACCGATGAAGTAAAAGCTGTTTACGAGACTCGGAAAACTCGGTACTCTCAAGTTCAGTGTGCCATCCTGTGCAGTCTGGAATCCGATCTTCAAAAACGTTTTGAGCACCACGATCCTCATGAGTTGATGAAAGAGCTGAAAGCTATTTTTGAGACTCATGCGGCCGTGGAATGCTATGAAGCATCAAAACATTTCTTCAGCTGCATGATGGAAGAAGGCAGCTCCGTTATTGAGCACATGCTCGCAATGACCGGGCATGCGAAGAAACACAGGGACTTGGGAATAGTGATTCCTAACAGACTGGGGATTAATCGTGTCCTTCAATCACTGCCACCAAGTTACAAGAACTTTGTGATGAACTACAATATGCAGAACATGAACAAGGAGTTACCTGAACTCTTTGGCATGCTAAAAGCTGCTGAGATTGAGATCAAGAAAGAGCACCAAGTGTTGATGGTCAACAAGACTACCAGTTTCAAGAAACAGGGCAAGTCTAAGGGGAAATTCAAGAAGGGTGGCAAGAAAGCTGCCACACCTCCTATGAAACCTAAGAACGGCCCTAAGCCTGATGCTGAGTGCTATTACTGCAAGGAGAAGGGACACTGGAAGCGTAATTGCTCCAAGTATCTGGCTGATCTGAAGAGCGGCCTTGTCAAGAAGAAGAAAGAAGGTATATCTGATATACATGTTATAGATGTTTATCTCACTGGTTCTCGTTCTAGTACCTGGGTATTTGATACTGGTTCGGTTGCTCATATATGTAACTCGAAACAAGAACTAAAGAATAAACGAAGACTACTGAAAGATGAAGTGACGATGCGCGTTGGAAACGGATCCAAAGTCGATGTGATCGCTGTCGGCACACTTCCTCTACATCTACCTTCGGGATTAGTTTTAAGCCTAAATAATTGTTATTTTGTACCCGCGTTGAGCATGAACATTATATCTGGATCTTGTTTAATGCAAGACGGTTATTCATTCAAGTCTGAGAATAATGGTTGTTCTATTTTTATGAATAATATCTTTTATGGTCGAGCACCTGAAAAGAATGGCTTATTTCTGTTAGATCTCGATAGTAGTGATACGCATATACATAACATTGATGCTAAGCGAATTAAATTGAATGATAATTCTACTTATATGTGGCACTGTCGTCTTGGTCATATTGGAGTGAAACGCATGAAGAAACTCCATACCGATGGATTACTTGAATCACTTGACTTTGAGTCACTTGATAGATGCGAAGCATGTCTAATGGGAAAAATGACTAAGACTCCATTTTCTGGTATGATGGAGCGAGCTACTGACTTATTGGAAATCATACATACCGATGTGTGCGGACCAATGAGCGTAGCATCGCGCGGTGGTTATCGTTATGTTCTAACCTTCACAGATGATCTGAGTAGATATGGGTATATCTATTTCATGAAACATAAATCCGAAACTTTCGAGAAGTTTAAGGAATTCCAAAGTGAAGTAGAAAATCAACGTAACAAGAAGATTAAATTTCTACGATCTGATCGTGGAGGTGAATATCTGAGTTATGAGTTTGGCATGCATTTAAAGAAATGCGGAATACTTTCACAATTGACACCGCCGGGAACACCTCAACGAAACGGTGTGTCCGAACGTCGTAATCGAACTCTCTTAGATATGGTTCGTTCTATGATGTCTCTTATCGATTTGCCGTTATCATTTTGGAGTTATGCATTAGAGACAGCCGCATTCACTTTAAATAGAGCACCATCAAAATCCGTAGAAACGACACCGTATGAATTATGGTTTAATAAGAAACCTAAGTCATCGTTCCTTAAAGTTTGGGGTTGCGAAGCCTATGTAAAGAAGTTACAACCGGACAAGCTAGAACCCAAAGCGGAGAAATGCGTCTTCATAGGATACCCTAAGGAAACTATAGGGTACACTTTCTATCACAAATCCGAAGGCAAAATCTTTGTTGCTAAGAATGGAACCTTTCTTGAGAAAGAATTTCTCACTAAAGAAGTGACTGGAAGAAAAGTAGAACTCGATGAGATTGATGAATCTATACTCGTTGATCAGAGTAGCGCAGTATCGGAAATTGTACCTGTACCGCCTACACCGGCAACAGAGGAAGCTAATGATAATGATCATGGAACTTCGAACGAGGAAACCATCAACCTCGCAGATCGACAAGGGAGCGTGCCACTCCTGATTGGTATGATCCTTGTCTAAATGTCATGATTGTGGATAACAATGATGAGGACCCTGCGACGTATGAAGAAGCGATGATGAGCCCAGATTCCAACAAATGGCAAGAAGCCATGAAATCCGAAATGGGATCCATGTATGATAACAAAGTATGGACTTTGGTAGACTTACCTGATAGCCGAAAGGCTGTCGAGAATAAATGGATCTTCAAGAGAAAAATAGATGCTGATGGTAATATTACTGTCTATAAAGCTCGACTTGTCGCAAAGGGTTTCCGACAAATTCAAGGAGTTGACTACGATGAGACTTTCTCACTTGTAGCGAAGCTAAAATCTGTGAGGATTTTGTTAGCAATAGCTGCATTTTTCGATTATGAGATTTGGCAGATGGATGTCAAAACGGCGTTCCTTAATGGAGACATTGAGGAAGAATTGTATATGGTACAACCCAAAGGTTTTGTCGATCCTAAAAATGCTGACAAAGTATGCAAACTTCAGCGTTCAATCTATGGACTGAAGCAAGCATCAAGAAGTTGGAACCGACGCTTTGATAAGGTGATCAAAGACTTCGGGTTTATACAGTGTCATGGAGAGGCCTGTATTTACAAGAAAGTGAGTGGGAGCTCTGTAGCATTCCTGATATTATATGTAGATGACATATTATTGATCGGGAATGATATAGAACTATTAAGCAAAGGTAAAAGGTTATTTGAATAATAGTTTTTCAATGAAAGACCTTGGTGAAGCATCGTATATATTAGGCATCAAGATTTATAGAGATAGATCAAGACGCCTAATAGGGCTATCACAGAGTACATATCTGGACAAGATTCTAAACAAGTTTAGAATGGACGAAAGTAAGAAAGGGTTCGTACCTATGTTACTAGGCAAGGTCTTGAGTAAGACTCAAAGACCGGCTACGGCAGAAGAAAGAGAAAGGATGAGTAATATCTCCTATGCCTCGGCAGTAGGATCTATCATGTATGCCATGCTATGTACTAGACCGGATATAGCACATGCTGTTAGTTTGACTAGCAGATATCAAAGTGATCCAGGAATGGAACACTGGACAACGGTCAAGAATATCCTGAAGTACTTGAAAAGAACTAAGGATATGTTTCTTTGTTATGGAGGTGACCAAGAGCTCGTTGTAAGTGGTTACACCGATGCAAGTTGGAACACTGATCCTGATGACTCTAACTCACAATCTGGGTACGTGTTTATATTGAATGGTGCTACAGTAAGCTGGGCAAGCTCGAAGCAGTGCACGGTGGCGAAGTCTTCAACAGAATCAGAGTACATAGCGGCTTCAGAGGCTTCATCAGAAGCGGTATGGATGAAGAGGTTCATTGTAGAGCTCGGTGTGGTTCCTAGTGCATTGGACCCATTAATAAATTACTGTGATAACATGGGTGCCATCGCCAATGCACAAGAGCCAAGGTCACACAAGAGGCTGAAGCATATTAAGCTGCGTTACCACTCGATTCGCGAGTACATCGAAGATGGAGAAGTAAGATTTGCAAAGTACACACTGATCTGAATGTAGCAGATCCGTTGACTAAAGCTCTCCCTAGGGCAAAGCATGACCAACACCAGAATGCCATGGGTGTTAGGTATATTACAATGTAATCTAGATTATTGACTCTAGTGCAAGTGGGAGACTGAAGGAGATATGCCCTAGAGGCAATAATAAAGTGGTTATTATTATATATCTTTATGTTTATGATAAATGTTTATATACCATGCTATAATTGTATTAACCGAAACATTAGTACATGTGTCGTATGTAAACAACAAAGAGTCCCTAGTATGCCTCTTAACTAGCTTGTTGATTAATGGATGATTAGTTTCATAATCATGAACATTGGATGTTATTAATAACAAGGTTATATCATTGTATGAATGATGTAATGGACACACCCAATTAAGCGTAGCATAAGATCTCGTCATTAAGTTATTTGCTATAAGCTTTCGATACATAGTTACCTAGTCCTTATGACCATGAGATCATATAAATCACTTATACCGGAAAGGTACTTTGATTACACCAAACGCCACTGCGTAAATGGGTGGTTATAAAGGTGGGATTAAGTATCCGGAAAGTATGAGTTGAGGCATATGGATCAACAGTGGGATTTGTCCATCCCGATGACGGATAGATATACTCTGGGCCCTCTCGGTGGAATGTCGTCTAATGTCTTGCAAGCATATGAATAAGTTCATAAGAGACCACATACCACGGTACGAGTAAAGAGTACTTGTCAGGAGACGAGGTTGAACAAGGTATAGAGTGATACCGATGATCAAACCTCGGACAAGTAAAATATCGCGTGACAAAGGGAATTGGTATCGTATGTGAATGGTTCATTCGATCACTAAAGTCATCGTTGAATATGTGGGAGCCATTATGGATCTCCAGATCCCGCTATTGGTTATTGGTCGGAGTGAGTACTCAACCATGTCCGCATAGTTCGCGAACCGTAGGGTGACACACTTAAAGTTGGATGTTGAAATGGTAGAACTTGAATATGGAATGGAGTTCGAATATTTGTTCGGAGTCCCGGATGAGATCCCGGACATCACGAGGAGTTCCGGAATGGTCCGGAGAATAAGATTCGTATATAGGAAGTCATTTTATAAGATTTAAAATGATCCGGAAGGTTCTATGGAAGGTTCTAGAAGGTTCTAGAAAAGTCCGGTAGAAACCACTAAGGAAGGCGGAGTCCCGGTGGGACTCCACCTCCCATGGCCGGCCAACCCTAAGGGGGAGGAGTCCCAAGTGGACTCCCCAAGGGGGGCCGACCACCCCCTCCCAAGGAAGGTGGGATTCCCACCTCTAGTGGGAGTCCTAGCTTGGGTAGGTTTCATGTGTTGTGGAAGGTTTTGGTTTGGGGTCTTATTCGAAGACTTGTAGACCAACTCTTGGGTGTTCCACCTATATAATGAGGGCCAAGGGGACGGGGCCGGCCACCCCAAGTCCCCAACAACACCAAGGTGGCCGCACCACCTAGATGGCCGGCGCCCCCCTCTCCCAAACCCTAGCGGCCTCTCTCCTCCACCACATCCCGCACGCTTAGCGAAGCTCCGCCGGATTTCTCCACCACCACCGACACCACGACGTGGTGCTGTCGGATTCAAGAGGAGCTACTACTTCCGCTGCCCGCTGGAACGGGAGGTGGACGTCGTCTTCATCAACAACCGAACGTGTGACCGAGTACGGAGGTGCTGCCCGTTCGTGCCGCCGTGATTAAGATCTTCTACGCGCTTTTGCAAGCGGCAAGTGAACGTCTACCGCAGCAACAAGAGCCTCATCTTGTAGGCTTTGGAATCTCTTCAAGGGTGAGACTCGATAATCACCTCGTTGCTACCGTCTTCTAGATTGCATCTTGGCTTGGATTGCGTGTTCGCGGTAGGAAATTTTTTGTTTTTCTATGCAACGTTATCCTACAACTAGTACATTAGCTTCAGGCCAAACTTTTAATCTTTAATCCCTCAATTAGTGCCTTCGGTCATCCCCGTTCAAGTCCCAGTGAACTGTTGTATTTCTACAATTATTTATGTCTTTTTGGTGTATTCATGTTACAGGTATTACCTCACTTTCTATGGTGTGCTACAGAGTGCAGAAGTTTACCTAACACTCTTAAGGAAGCTGGTGTACTTGCGTTGAAACTGAGCTACGATTTTCCTGCGCATTTGTGTCAATGAAAAAAATGAGTTTCTTATCCCTGTTTTGAAGCAATTTCAATTTTCCTGCACATTGGTGTACCTTTGCTGTTCATCTACTTCATCTACGCTGTGCACCCTCGGGACCGGCCAGCCGGCAGAGGTTGCACAACACGTTATCAGCACCTTCGCTTCACCGACCCTTCGTCAAGCCTGCATCGAGCAGGCGCCCGGCACCGGATCGCGAAGGTATAATCCGAAATTGATCGCAAAAATGGATTCGTTGTTCGATTTCCTTTCAATTTTTGCGATTTGCGTAATTTTTAGATCTTACCTATGGTGTGGATTTCTCTCCCGAGAGTCGAGCTGACTTGCTGTCGCCAACCAATGTCGATACTCTCGGATCGGAGACTTGTTGACTACACTGTAGGGAGTCGGATCGTCGGCGATTCAGCTGATCGCGACACCGCCGTGCTTGGCACGCCATCAAAAATCGACTCGCGTCGTACATGCACACTGCTGGGCAAATTGCTGCTATGCCTGGGCATACTGCATAGGCAGCCCTGCTGGTCGCCATGCACTGCTGCCGCGATCCTGCTGGCCGACGAGCGCTCGCACGCTGCCGCGGCCGTGCTGGCCGCGCTTGCGCCGTGCTGCAGCTTCCCCGCGCGTGACCAAGCCGCCGTCGCCGGCCCTGCTGGCTGGTGCCTGCCGCCTCCGCCCTGCTAGCGCGCACCTAACAACGCCACCACGCACACGAGCGCACGCGCAGAAGCTCCCTGGCTCGCGCCCGCGCACGCCTGCCGCGGCCCCGCTGGTCGCCGGCGCTCGCCGCCCGCGCGCGCTGCCGCGCGCCGCGCGCGTCGCCGCGGCCCCGCTGGTCGCCGGCGCTCGCCGCCCGCGCGCGCTGCCTCCGCGCCCGCGCGCGCCGCGGCCCCGCTGGTCGCCGGCGCTCGCCGCCTCCGCCCCGTCCTCGCCCGGGGTTCTGCGCGACCCTGCTGGTCGGCGCGAGCGCCGCCTCGCTCGCCCTGGTGCCCGCCGGCCGGATGCCGCACACCACCACCTTCGGCCGTGGCCCTGCTGGCCGCCGGCGCGGTGGACGCCGCCGCCTCGCCTCACAGTAGTCGGAGCGGCCAAATGTTGCCGCCGCCGCCGACTCGGGCGCTAGGGCACCCCCCTAGCGTCGCCCCCCGTTCACGGGCTGGGACTGTGAGCAGGCCGGCCCAAGCAGGCGACTGGAGTTTGGGCTCCCCATAATAAAAAAAAGGGGGAGGCGCCCGGGCGGGCTTTTCAGCCAGTGGGCCGTAGGCCTGATGCCGATCCACGCCAGGATAATTGGCCTGGGCGTGGAAATTTACAGTTTTTTTTACTGTAATTGTTTTTTTGGGCGTTAAATATCCTCGGAAAGTCATTTTTATGGTCGTTTTCCACGTTAAGAACGCGCTGAGCATAACCTATCTTTGTACATGCTTTTATATTATGTTTTACTATATTATTTAATTGATGTATGCTTTTAATACTTAGTATAGCATAGTCAGCATGTCCATTTTTCTATTTAAATTTTGGAACGCCGTCATATTGTATTTTGTATCAACATCGCATTTATGCAATTGATTACCTGCTGTAATCTTACACACTTTGCATAAATTGCAGATGACGGGAATCATGAACCGTGAGTTCGCGGAGTTGGCTCAGAACGGGCTGAACTACCTGACTTGGGCCTCGGACGTTGAGATCGTCCTCGAGGGCAAAGAGATCAAGGGTGCGCTGAGTGCGGGGACCCCGATGGCCCCAAGCACCACCACTCCGGCGCAAAATGCGCAAGCACTGCACTTCCTCCGCCACCACATGTGTGGTACTCTGAAAAATGAGTACATGGCAGAACGGAGTGCTTCAGCCCTTTGGGCCGCCCTCAAAGAGCGGTTCTCTAGACTGAAGTACACTGTTCAGCCACAGGCGGAGGCAGAATGGATGCGTCTGAGGTTTGCCGACTTCAAGACTGTGGGAGAGTACAACTCCGCATTACACCGGATTTGTACCTCGCTTCTCCTTTGTGGTACTACTATCACAGATAAAGAGAAGATAGAGAAAACCCTCTCTACCTTTCATCCAACTGCTATTCAGTCTTCGCGGAACTACCGCCAGGAGAAATTTCAGCAGTATGCAGCGCTCATTGATGCCCTCCAGGTTGATGAGGCACAGGATGAAGTTATCAAAAAGAACTTCTCCTCGCAGCCTTTCGCTGGAGGTCCAAATCAGGAAGTGAATGCCGGCGCGTATAAAGTGCGTGATACGTCTCCGACGTATCGATAATTTCTTGTGTTCCATGCCACATTATTGATGATATCTACATGTTTTATGCACACTTTATGTCATATTCGTGCATTTTCTGGAACTAACCTATTAACAAGATGCCGAAGTGCCGCTGTCAAGTTTCTGCTGTTTTTGGTTTCAGAAATCCTAGTAACGAAATATTCTCGGAATTGGACGAAATCAACGCCCAGGGTCCTATTTTACCACGAAGCTTCCAGAAGACCGAAGAGGAGACGAAGTGGGGCCACGAGGCGCCTAAACCCTAGGGCGGCGTGGCCTGCCCCTTGGCCGCGCCGACCTGTGGTGTGGGGCCCTCGTGTGGCCCCCTGACCTGCCCTTCCGCCTACTTAAAGCCTCCGTCGCGAAACCCCCAGTACCGAGAGCCACGATACGGAAAACCTTCCAGAGACGCCGCCGCCGCCAATCCCATCTCGGGGGATTCAGGAGATCGCCTCCGGCACCCTGCCGGAGAGGGGATTCATCTCCCGGAGGACTCTACGCCGCCATGGTCGCCTCCGGAGTGATGAGTGAGTAGTCTACCCCTGGACTATGGGTCCATAGCAGTAGCTAGATGGTTGTCTTCTCCCCATTGTGCTTAATTGTCGGATCTTGTGAGCTGCCTAACATGATCAAGATCATCTATCTGTAATTCTATATGTTGCGTTTGTTGGGATCCGATGAATAGAGAATACTTGTTATGTTGATTATCAAAGTTATGTCTATGTGTTGTTTATGATCTTGCATGCTCTCCGTTACTAGTAGATGCTCTGGCCAAGTAGATGCTTGTAACTCCAAGAGGGAGTATTTATGCTCGATAGTGGGTTCATGTCTCCGTGAATCTGGGGAAGTGACAGAAATCTCTAAGATTATGGATGTGCTGTTGCCACTAGGGATAAAACATTGGTGCTATGTTCGAGGATATAGTCACTGATTACATTATGCGCAATACTTAACGCAATTGTCTGTTGTTAGCAACTTAATACTGGAGGGGGTTCGGATGATAACCTGAAGGTGGACTTTTTAGGCATAGATGCATGCTGGATAGCGGTCTATGTACTTTGTCGTAATGCCCAATTAAATCTCACAATACTCATCATAATATGTATGTGCATGGTCATGCCCTCTTTATTTGTCAATTGCCCAACTGTAATTTGTTCACCCAACATGTTGTTTATCTTATGGGAGAGACACCTCTAGTGAACTGTGGACCCCGGTCCAATTCTCTATACTGAAATACAATCTATTGCAATACTGTTCTACTGTTTTCTGCAAACAATCATCATCCACACTATACATCTAATCCTTTGTTACAGCAAGCCGGTGAGATTGACAACCTCGATGTTTCGTTGGGGCAAAGTACTTTGGTTGTGTTGTGCAGGTTCCACGTTGGCGCCGGAATCTCTGGTGTTGCGCCGCACTACATCCCGCCGCCATCAACCTTCAACGTGCTTCTTGGCTCCTACTGGTTCGATAAACCTTGGTTTCATACCGAGGGAAAACTTGCCGCTGTACGCATCACACCTTCCTCTTGGGGTTCCCAACGGACGCGTGCTGTACGCGTATCAAGCTCTTTTTCTGGCGCCGTTGCCGGGGAGATCAAGACACGCTGCAAGGGGAGTCTCCACTTCCCAATCTCTTTACTTTGTTTTTGTCTTGCTTAGTTTTATTTACTACTTTGTTTGCTGCACTAAATCAAAATACAAAAAAATTAGTTGCTAGTTTTACTTTATTTGTTATCTTGTTTGCTATATCAAAAACACAAAAAAATTAGTTACTTGTATTCGCTTTACTTATTTCACCATGTTTCCTCCTAAGTTTGTTCTTAAAGATGTACCGGTAGGCCGAGGGTCTATCCTTGGGAAAGATAATATAGAAGATTTTTTCACTCATATTAGTACGGTTGAAGATTTTGAAGATAGACACTTGGTAGAACTTGCTCCTACTTATGAAATTGCTGTTGCTTCTTTAGTACACGCGTTAGAAGCTAGATTTGTTAATCTTAATCCTGTGATTCAACATATGTTTCTTACACTCAGTGATATGGAAGAAGGAGAAAAGAAAGATTTTGTATTAGAAACCCTTCTTAAAGAATTTGGGGGAATAGCGAGAGAAGCTAGAAAAGTCTTCACTAAATATAACATGCTAGGCTCTTATACCAACTTTGCCAGTACCCTTGAGAAGATGGAAAAGGATAGACAAAAGTACACTAATGAAGTTAATTATGAGGGGGATATTAAAACATCAATACCTTGCAAGCTCTTGGGAATGTGTGAGGCATTAGAAAAGAATTTTGATTGGATTGTTCCTGAAGATTTGTTTGATGAGAGTAGCAAGCCCAAGACTAATGAAAAGGGAGCCTCTGAAACTCACATAGAAAAGATAAAATGCATAGTTGAGAAAACTCCACACCCCGCTGAAGATGCACCACCCTTTGATAATACTTGATACACACTTTCTGCGCCTAGCTGAAAGGCGTTAAAGAAAAGCGCTTATGGGAGACAACCCATGGTTTTTACTACAGTACTTTGTTTTTATTTTGTGTCTTGGAAGTTGTTTACTACTGTAGCAACCTCTCCTTATCTTAGTTTAGTGTTTTGTTGTGCCAAGTAAAGTCGTTGATAGTAAAGTTCATACTAGATTTGGATTACTGCGCAGAAACAGATTTCTTTGCTGTCACGAATCTGGGCTGTTTTCTCTGTAGGTAACTCAGAAAATTATGCCAATTTACGTGAGTGATCCTCAGATATGTACGCAACTTTCATTCAATTTGAGAATTTTCATTTGAGCAAGTCTGGTGCCTCGATAAAATTCGTCAATACGAACTGTTCTGTTTTGACAGATTCTGCCTTTTATTTCGCATTGCCTCTTTTGCTATGTTGGATGAATTTCTTTGATCCATGAATGTCCAGTAGCTTTATGCAATGTCCAGAAGTGTTAAGAATGATTATGTTACCTCTGAACATGTATATTTTGATTGTGCACTAACCCTCTAATGAGTTGTTCTAAGTTTGGTGTGGAGAAAGTTTTCAAGGATCAAGAGAGGAGTATGATGCAACATGATCAAGGAGAGTGAAAGCTCTAAGCTTGGGGATGCCCCGGTGGTTCACCCCAGCATATTCTAAGAAGACTCAAGCGTCTAAGCTTGGGGATGCCCAAGGCATCCCCTTCTTCATCGACAACATTATCAGGTTCCTCCCCTGAACTATATTTTTATTCCATCACATCTTATGTGCTTTTCTTGGAGCGTCGGTTTGTTTTTGTTTTTGTTTTGTTTGAATAAAATGGATCCTAGCATTCATTGTATGGGAGAGAGACACGCTCCGCTGTAGCATATGGACAAGTATGTCCTTAGGCTTTACTCATAGTATTCATGGCGAAGTTTCTTCTTCGTTAAATTGTTATATGGTTGGAATTGGAAAATGATACATGTAGTAAATTGCTATAATGTCTTGGATAATGTGACACTTGGCAATTGTTGTGCTCATGTTTAAGCTCTTGCATCATATACTTTGCACCCATTAATGAAGAAATACATAGAGCATGCTAAAATTTGGTTTGCATATTTGGTCTCTCTAAGGTCTAGATAATTTCTAGTATTGAGTTTGAACAACAAGGAAGACGGTGTAGAGTCTTATAATGTTTACAATATGTCTTTTATGTGAGTTTTGCTGCACCGGTTCATCCTTGTGTTTGTTTCAAATAACCTTGCTAGCCTAAACCTTGTATCGAGAGGGAATACTTCTCATGCATCCAAAATCCTTGAGCCAACCACTATGCCATTTGTGTCCACCATACCTACCTACTACATGGTATTTCTCCGCCATTCCAAAGTAAATTGCTTGAGTGCTACCTTTAAAATTCCATCATTCACCTTTGCAATATATAGCTCATGGGACAAATAGCTTAAAAACTATTGTGGTATTGAATATGTACTTATGCACTTTATCTCTTATTAAGTTGCTTGTTGTGCGATAACCATGTTCACTGGGGACGCCATCAACTACTCTTTGTTGAATTTCATGTGAGGTGCTATGCATGTTCGTCTTGTCTGAAGTAAGAGAGATCTACCACCTTATGGTTAAGCATGCATATTGTTAGAGAAGAACATTGGGCCGCTAACTAAAGCCATGATCCATGGTGGAAGTTTCAGTTTTGGACATATATCCTCAATCTCATATGAGAAAATTATTAATTGTTGTTACATGCTTATGCATAAAAGAGGAGTCCATTATCTGTTGTCTATGTTGTCCCGGTATGGATGTCTAAGTTGAGAATAATCAATAGCGAGAAATCCAATGCGAGCTTTCTCCTTAGACCTTTGTACAAAGGCATAGAGGTACCCCTTTGTGACACTTGGTCAAAACATGTGCATTGCGATGATCCGGTAGTCCAAGCTAATTAGGACAAGGTGCGGGCACTATTAGTATACTATGCATGAGGCTTGCAACTTGTAAGATATAATTTACATGATACATATGCTTTATTACTACCGTTGACAAAATTGTTTCATGTTTTCAAAATCAAAGCTCTAGCACAAATATAGCAATCGATGCTTTTCCTCTTTGGAGGACCATTCTTTTACTTTTATTGTTGAGTCAGTTCACCTATTTCTCTACACCTCAAGAAGCAAACACTTGTGTGAACTGTGCATTGATTCCTACATACTTGCATATTGCACTTGTTATATTACTCTATGTTGACAATATCCATGAGATATACATGTTACAAGTTGAAAGCAACCGCTGAAACTTAATCTTCCTTTGTGTTGCTTCAATACCTTTACTTTGAATTATTGCTTTATGAGTTAACTCTTATGCAAGACTTATTGATGCTTGTCTTGAAGTACTATTCATGAAAAGTCTTTGCTATATGATTCACTTGTTTACTCATGTCATATACATTGTTTTGATCGCTGCATTCACTACATATGCTTTACAAATAGTATGATCAAGGTTATGATGGCATGTCACTCCAGAAATTATCTTTGTTATCGTTTTACCTGCTCAGGACGAGCAGAACAAAGCTTGGGGATGCTGATACGTCTCCCACGTATCGATAATTTCTTGTGTTCCATGCCACATTATTGATGATATCTACATGTTTTATGCACACTTTATGTCATATTCGTGCATTTTCTGGAACTAACCTATTAACAAGATGCCGAAGTGCCAGTTGCTGTTTTCTGCTGTTTTTGGTTTCAGAAATCCTAGTAACGAAATATTCTCGGAATTGGACGAAATCAACGCCCAGGGTCCTATTTTGCCACGAAGCTTCCAGAAGACCGAAGAGGAGACGAAGTGGGGCCACGAGGCGCCCAAACCCTAGGGCGGCGCGGCCTGCCCCTTGGCCGCGCCGACCTGTGGTGTGGGGCCCTCGTGTGGCCCCCTGACCTGCCCTTCCGCCTACTTAAAGCCTCCGTCGCGAAACCCCCAGTACCGAGAGCCACGATACGGAAAACCTTACTGAGACGCCGCCGCCGCCAATCCCATCTCGGGGGATTCAGGAGATCGCCTCCGGCACCCTGCCGGAGAGGGGATTCATCTCCCGGAGAACTCTACGCCGCCATGGTCACCTCCGGAGTGATGAGTGAGTAGTCTACCCCTGGACTATGGGTCCATAGCAGTAGCTAGATGGTTGTCTTCTCCCCATTGTGCTTAATTGTCGGATCTTGGGAGCTGCCTAACATGATCAAGATCATCTATCTGTAATTCTATATGTTGCGTTTGTTGGGATCCGATGAATAGAGAATACTTGTTATGTTGATTATCAAAGTTATGTCTATGTGTTGTTTATGATCTTGCATGCTCTCCGTTACTAGTAGATGCTCTGGCCAAGTAGATGCTTGTAACTCCAAGAGGGAGTATTTATGCTCGATAGTGGGTTCATGTCTCCGTGAATCTGGGGAAGTGACAGAAATCTCTAAGATTATGGATGTGCTGTTGCCACTAGGGATAAAACATTGGTGCTATGTTCGAGGATATAGTCACTGATTACATTACGCGCAATATTTAATGCAATTGTCTGTTGTTAGCAACTTATTACTGGAGGGGGTTCGGATGATAACCTGAAGGTGGACTTTTTAGGCATAGATGCATGCTGGATAGCGGTCTATGTACTTTGTCGTAATGCCCAATTAAATCTCACAATACTCATCATAATATGTATGTGCATGGTCATGCCCTCTTTATTTGTCAATTGCCCAACTGTAATTTGTTCACCCAACATGCTGTTTATCTTATGGGAGAGACACCTCTAGTGAACTGTGGACCCCGGTCCAATTCTCTATACTGAAATACAATCTACTGCAATATCGTTCTATCGTTTTCTGCAAACAATCATCATCCACACTATACATCTAATCCTTTGTTACAGCAAGCCGGTGAGATTGACAACCTCGCTGTTTCGTTGGGGCAAAGTACTTTGGTTGTGTTGTGCAGGTTCCACGTTGGCGCCGGAATCTCTGGTGTTGCGCCGCACTACATCCCGCCGCCATCAACCTTCAACGTGCTTCTTGGCTCCTACTGGTTCGATAAACCTTGGTTTCATACTGAGGGAAAACTTGCCGCTGTACGCATCACACCTTCCTCTTGGGGTTCCCAACGGACGCTTGCTGTACGCGTATCAGTGCGCAAGCCAATAATGAAGAAGCGAGGCAAGAAAGGCAAGAAGGGACCTAACCCCCCCAACCCGGCCAAGAACCAACAGGCCGGGAAGGGGGAGGCAAGGCCCCAGGATTGCTTCCGCTGCGGATCCAAGACTCACTTCTCCAGGCAGTGTCGGGCCCCTAAGCACGTCGTGGACGCGTACAAGGCCAAGAAGGCACGTGAGACGCACCTTCTCCAGGTGGAGGCACCACCGGCGCCCGCTGCGGCGCCCGTGATGACCCCCGTGCCCAACGGCGTGCCCAGAATGGCGCAAGTTGAGGCACCTGAGGCGGCACTCCAGGTTGTTCCCCAGAACGCTGAAGTGCCCATGGAGGTTGAGCACGTTGTGCCCCCTCCCGTGCCCCAGTTGGACATTGATGCTGCCTCGGCAATGATAGCCAACGAAGAGAAGCTTACTGAGATGGAGATATCTGCTGAGGTCGATGGTTTCCTCGCGGACTCCATCTAAAAACTTCGCTTCGTCCTATTTATTTCATGATTTCACTTTGGCAATAATTTGATACATTCATTCGATATGGTTGTAAGCTCTATGAGAGCAAAACATTTATTTGTTTCGGCGATTGGATGACATTTGTCTCATTCATTTATTCCATTATTTAATATGAGATGGTTATGTTATGTTCTGAAATTTTTATGTGTCTACTTACTTAATGATGCATCTTCCTCGCTCCATTATATTAATTAGACGCTATATTTTAGAACAAGTGTGGCGCCCAAATGGAGGAAACGTGCCTTGCCGATAGCGGCACCACCAATACCATCTTGAGAGAAACGAAGTACTTTGAGTCCATAAATAAAAATCCAGGGAATATTATGACGATCGCCGGCTGCGGTCCGAACATAGTTGGCTCCGGAAGAGCTACTATTATACTCCCCATGGGAACAACTTTGATCATTAATGAAGCATTGTTGTACCCGGAGTCGACTCGTACTCTCTTAAGTTTTAAAGACATACGCGCAAATGGTTTCCACAAAGAAACTGATGATGATGACAATGGTAAGGAGTACCTAATCATCACCAAGCGCGACGAAAATGGTAAACACGTGGTCGGAAGGCTTCCTTCATTTGCTACGGGGTTGTACTACACCAAGATCGTAGCACCCCCCGTGTACACTACCCTTAAAACTGTCTTTCGCAGCTCTGAACTATTCTGCCTATGGCATGATAGATTAGGCCACCCTGGTCTTAGGATGATGAGAAATATAATAAACAACTCGAATGGTCATAACGTCAATGTAAAAAATTTCCCGAATCCTGATGATTTCGTATGCTCCGCATGCGCCACGGGGAAATTAATCATTAGACCATCCCCCCTAAAGGTGAAGGATGAAATCCCCGCGTTCTTGCAACGTATTCAAGGGGACATATGCGGTCCCATTCAGCCCCTCTCGGGGCCGTTTAGGTACTTCATGGTGCTCATTGATGCTTCCTCAAAATGGTCCAATGTTTGCCTGCTGTCAACAAGGAACCATGCTTTTGCAAAGTTGATCTCGCAGATCATACAAATGCGGAATAAATTCCCTGATCATCGCATTGAGTCTATTCGAATGGACAACGCTGGAGAATTTACTTCGAAAGCGTTCGATGACTACTGCACGGCAACGGGAATCAAACTTGAGCACTCTGTACCGCATGTCCACACCCAAAATGGACTTGCGGAGGCATTGATTAAGAGGATTAAATTCATTGCCCGACCGCTCTTTCAGGGTTGTAATTTACCAACTACATGCTGGGGTCACGCGGTGTTACACGCTGCCAATCTCATCAACTTTCGACCATCAGCCTACAACATTCATTCCCCTATGCAACTTGCGCAAGGATCGGCACCGAAAATTTCCCACCTTCGAAGGTTCGGATGCCAGGTATATGTACCAATACCACCACCCCAGCGATCGGCAATGGGACCTCTCCGTAAGTCGGGGATATACGTTGGTTATGAGACAATGTCCATAATCCGGTTCCTGGACCCTATGACAGGCGACTGTCATACGGCACGCTTTGCTGATTGCATTTTTGACGAGGATCTTTTCCCGACTTTAGGGGGAGGAAATCAACCCCTTGATGATAAAAGTCGAGAAATCACGTGGCAAGCCACGGGGATCCACGCTCATGACCCGCGCACTGTTGAATCTAACAAAGAAGTCCAAAAGATAATAGATTTGCATTCATTAGCGAATCAACTGCCAGATCACTTTAGTGATTTAAAGACTGTGACAAAGTCGCATGTGCCCGCACGCAATGCACCGGAAAGGGTTGAAATACCAAAGAGAAACGATGGTATGCCCGCCCCCGTCCAAAGGCCTAAAAGGACGAGGAATCCGGCTCCTCAAATCCCAAGTACTCGGGGACGTGATACGCGTACAGCACGCGTCCGTTGGGAACCCCAAGAGGAAGGTGTGATGCGTACAGCGGCAAGTTTTCCCTCAGTATAAAACCAAGGTTTATCGAACCAGTAGGAGCCAAGAAGCACGTTGAAGGTTGATGGCGGCGGGATGTAGTGCGGCGCAACACCAGAGATTCCGGCGCCAACGTGGAACCTGCACAACACAACCAAAGTACTTTGCCCCAACGAAACAGCGAGGTTGTCAATCTCACCGGCTTGCTGTAACAAAGGATTAGATGTATAGTGTGGATGATGATTGTTTGCAGAAAACAGTAGAACAAGGATTGCAGTAGATTGTATTTCAGTATAGAGAATTGGACCGGGGTCCACAGTTCACTAGAGGTGTCTCTCCCATAAGATAAACAGCATGTTGGGTGAACAAATTACAGTTGGGCAATTGACAAATAAAGAGGGCATGACCATGCACATACATATTATGATGAGTATTGTGAGATTTAATTGGGCATTACGACAAAGTACATAGACCGCTATCCAGCATGCATCTATGCCTAAAAAGTCCACCTTCAGGTTATCATCCGAACCCCCTCCAGTATTAAGTTGCTAACAACAGACAATTGCATTAAGTATTGCGCGTAATATAATCAGTAACTACGTCCTTTAACATAGCACTAATGTTTTATCCCTAGTGGCAACAGCACATCCATAATCTTAGAGATTTCTGTCACTTGCCCAGATTCACGGAGACATGAACCCACTATCGAGCATAAATACTCCCTCTTGGAGTTACAAGCATCTACTTGGCCAGAGCATCTACTAGTAACGGAGAGCATGCAAGATCATAAACAACACATAGACATAACTTTGATAATCAACATAACAAATATTCTCTATTCATCGGATCCCAACAAACGCAACATATAGAATTACAGATAGATGATCTTGATCATGTTAGGCAGCTCACAAGACCCGACAATTAAGCACAATGGGGAGAAGACAACCATCTAGCTACTGCTATGGACCCATAGTCCAGGGGTAGACTACTCACACATCACTCCGGAGGCGACCATGGCGGCGTAGAGTCCTCCAGGAGATGATTCCCCTCTCCGGCAGGGTGCCGGAGGCGATCTCCTGAATCCCCCGAGATGGGATTGGCGGCGGCGGCGTCTCTGGAAGGTTTTCCGTATCGTGGCTCTCGGTAGTGGGGGTTTCGCGACGGAGGCTTTAAGTAGGCGGAAGGGCAGGTCAGGGGGCCACACGAGGGCCCCACACCACAGGTCGGCGCGGCCAAGGGGCAGGCCGCGCCGCCCTAGGGTTTGGGCGCCTCGTGGCCCCACTTCGTCTCCTCTTCGGTCTTCTGGAAGCTTCGTGGCAAAATAGGACCCTGGGCGTTGATTTCGTCCAATTCCGAGATTATTTCGTTACTAGGATTTCTGAAACCAAAAACAGCAGAAAACAAAGAATCGGCACTTCGGCATCTTGTTAATAGGTTAGTTCCAGAAAATGCACGAATATGACATAAAGTGTGCATAAAACATGTAGATATCATCAATAATGTGGCATGGAATATAAGAAATTATCGATACGTCGGAGACGTATCAGCATCCCCAAGCTTAGTTCTGCTCGCCCCGAGCAGGTAAAACGATAACAAAGATAATTTCTGGAGTGACATGCCATCATAACCTTGATCATACTATTTGTAAAGCATATGTAGTGAATGCAGCGATCAAAACAATGTAAATGACATGAGTAAACAAGTGAATCATAAAGCAAAGACTTTTCATGAATAGTACTTCAAGACAAGCATCAATAAGTCTTGCATAAGAGTTAACTCATAAAGCAATAATTCAAAGTAAAGGTATTGAAGCAACACAAAGGAAGATTAAGTTTCAGCGGTTGCTTTCAACTTGTAACATGTATATCTCATGGATATTGTCAACATAGAGTAATATAACAAGTGCAACATGCAAGTATGTAGGAATCAATGCACAATTCACACAAGTGTTTGCTTCTTGAGGTGGAGAGAAATAGGTGAACTGACTCAACAATAAAAGTAAAAGAATGGTCCTCCAAAGAGGAAAAGCATCGATTGCTATATTTGTGCTAGAGCTTTGATTTTGAAAACATGAAACAATTTTGTCAACGGTAGTAATAAAGCATATGTATCATGTAAATTATATCTTACAAGTTGCAAGCCTCATGCATAGTATACTAATAGTGCCCGCACCTTGTCCTAATTAGCTTGGACTACCGGATCATCGCAATGCACATGTTTTGACCAAGTGTCACAAAGGGGTACCTCTATGCCGCCTGTACAAAGGTCTAAGGAGAAAGCTCGCATTGGATTTCTCGCTATTGATTATTCTCAACTTAGACATCCATACCGGGACAACATAGACAACAGATAATGGACTCCTCTTTTATGCATAAGCATGTAACAACAATTAATAATTTTCTCATATGAGATTGAGGATATATGTCCAAAACTGAAACTTCCACCATGGATCATGGCTTTAGTTAGCGGCCCAATGTTCTTCTCTAACAATATGCATGCTTAACCATAAGGTGGTAGATCTCTCTTACTTCAGACAAGACGAACATGCATAGCAACTCACATGAAATTCAACAAAGAGTAGTTGATGGCGTCCCCAGTGAACGTGGTTATCGCACAACAAGCAACTTAATAAGAGATAAAGTGCATAAGCACATATTCAATACCACAATAGTTTTTAAGCTATTTATCCCATGAGCTATATATTGCAAAGGTGAATGACAGAATTTTAAAGGTAGCACTCAAGCAATTTACTTTGGAATGGCGGAGAAATACCATGTAGTAGGTAGGTATGTTGGACACAAATGGCATAGTGGTTGGCTCAAGGATTTTGGATGCATGAGAAGTATTCCCTCTCGATACAAGGTTTAGGCTAGCAAGGTTATTTGAAACAAACACAAGGATGAACCGGTGCAGCAAAACTCACATAAAAGACATATTGAAAACATTATAAGACTCTACACCGTCTTCCTTGTTGTTCAAACTCAATACTAGAAATTATCTAGACCTTAGAGAGACCAAATATGCAAACCAAATTTTAGCATGCTCTATGTATTTCTTCATTAATGGGTGCAAAGTATATGATGCAAGAGCTTAAACATGAGCACAAAAATTGCCAAGTGTCACATTATCCAAGACATTATAGCAATTTACTACATGTATCATTTTCCAATTCCAACCATATAACAATTTAACGAAGAAGAAACTTCGCCATGAATACTATGAGTAGAGCCTAAGGACATACTTGTCCATATGCTACAGCGGAGCTTGTCTCTCTCCCATACAATGAATGCTAGGATCCATTTTATTCAAACAAAACAAAAACAAAAACAAACCGACGCTCCAAGAAAAGCACATAAGATGTGATGGAATAAAAATATAGTTTCAGGGGAGGAACCTGATAATGTTGTCGATGAAGAAGGTGATGCCTTGGGCATCCCCAAGCTTAGACGCTTGAGTCTTCTTGATATATGCAGGGGTGAACCACCGGGGCATCCCCAAGCTTAGAGCTTTCACTCTCCTTGATCATATTGCATCATACTCCTCTCTTGATCCTTGAAAAACTTCCTCCACACCAAACTTAGAACAACTCATTAGAGGGTTAGTGGACAATAAAAATTAACATGTTCAGAGGTGACACAATCATTCTTAACACTTCTGGACATTGCATAAAGCTACTGGACATTAATGGATCAAAGAAATTCATCCAACATAGCAAAAGAGGCAATGCGAAATAGAAGGCAGAATCTGTCAAAACAGAACAGTTCGTATTGACGAATTTTATCGAGGCACCAGACTTGCTCAAATGAAAATGCTCAAATTGAATGAAAGTTGCGTACATATCTGAGGATCACTCACGTAAATTGGCATAATTTTCTGAGTTACCTACAGAGAAAACAGCCCAGATTCGTGACAGCAAAGAAATCTGTTTCTGCGCAGTAATCCAAATCTAGTATGAACTTTACTATCAACGACTTTACTTGGCACAATAAAACACTAAACTAAGATAAGGAGAGGTTGCTACAGTAGTAAACAACTTCCAAGACACAAAATAAAAACAAAGTACTGTAGTAAAAACATGGGTTGTCTCCCATAAGCGCTTTTCTTTAACGCCTTTCAGCTAGGCGCAGAAAGTGTATATCAAGTATTATCAAGAGACGAAGTGTCAACATCATAATTTGTTCTAATAATAGAATCATAAGGTAACTTCATTCTCTTTCTAGGGAAGTGTTCCATACCTTTCTTGAGAGGAAATTGATATTTAATATTACCTTCCTTCATATCAATGATAGCACCAACAGTTCGAAGAAAAGGTCTTCCCAATATAATGGGACAAGATGCATTGCATTCAATATCCAAGACAACAAAATCAACGGGGACAAGGTTATTGTTAACCATAATATGAACATTATCAACTCTCCCCAAAGGTTTCTTTTTAGAATGATCAGCAAGATTAACATCCAAATAACAATTTTTCAGCGGTGGCAAGTCAAGCATATTATAGATTTTCTTAGGCATAACGGAAATACTTGCACCAAGATCACATAAAGCATTACAATCAAAATCTTTAACCTTCATCTTAATGATGGGCTCCCAACCATCCTCTAGCTTTCTAGGAATAGAGGCTTCGCGCTCTAGTTTCTCTTCTCTAGCTTTTATGAGAGCATTTGTAATATGTTGCGTGAAAGCCAAATTTATAGCACTAGCATTAGGACTTTTAGCAAGTTTTTGCAAGAACTTTATAACTTCAGAGATGTGGCAATCATCAAAATTCAAACCATTATAATCTAAATCAATGGGATCATCATCCCCAATATTGGAAAAAATTTCAGCAGCTTTATGATAGGCAGTTTCAGCAGTTTTAGCAGTTTCAGGCAGTTTCTCGCGCTTTGCATTAGGAGTGGAAACATTGCTAACACCAATTCTTTTATTATCAATAGTAGGAGGTGCAGCAACATGTGTAGCATTAGCATTACTAGTCGTGGTGATAGTCCAAACTTTAGCTACATTCTTCTCTTTAGCTAGTTTTTCATTTTCTTCTCTATCCCACCTAGCACGCAGTTCAGCCATTAATCTTATATTCTCATTAATTCTAACTTGGATGGCATTTGCTGTAGTAACAATTTTATTTTCAATATCCCTATTAGGCATAACTTTCGATTTCAAAAGATCTACATCAGTGATGTCTACGTTCCCCCTCCTTTCCTGTAGACAGTGTTGGGCCTCCAAGAGCAGAGGTTTGTAGAACAGCAGCAAGTTTTCCCTTAAGTGGATCACCCAAGGTTTATCGAACTCAGGGAGGAAGAGGTCAAAGATATCCCTCTCAAGCAACCCTGCAACCACAAAGCAAGAAGTCTCTTGTGTCCCCAACACACCTAATAGGTGCACTAGTTCGGCGAAGAGATAGTGAAATACAGGTGGTATAAATATATATGAGCAGTAGCAACGGTGCCAGAAAATAGCTTGCTGGCGTGTAGTTGATGGTGGTAGTATTGCAGCAGTAGTAACGCAAGAAAACAAGAAACAAGCAGCGATAGCAGTATTTAGGAGCAAGGCCTAGGGATTACACTTTCACTAGTGGACACTCTCAACATTGATCACATAACAGAATAGATAAATGCATACTCTACACTTTTGTTGGATGATGAACGCATTGCGTAGGATTACACGAACCCTCAATGCCGGAGTTAACAAGCTCCACAATTTGTTCATATTTAGTAACCTTATAGTGTAAGATAGATCAACAGACTAAACCAAGTACTAACATAGCATGCACACTGTCACCTTCATGCATATGTAGGAGGAATAGATCACATCATTATTATCATAGCAATAGTTAACTTCGCAATCTACAAGAGATCATGATCATAGCATAAACCAAGTACTAACACGGTGCACACACTGTCACCTTTACACACGTGCAGGAGGATTAAAACTACTTTAATAACTTTGCTAGAGTAGCACATAGATAAATTGTGATACAAACTCATATGAATCTCAATCATGTAAAGCAGCTCATGAGATTATTGTATTGAGGTACATGGGAGAGAGATGAACCACATAGCTACAGCGGAGCCCTCAGCCTCGGGGGTGGATTACTCCCTCCTCATCGTGGAGGCAGCGATGGCGGTGAAGATGGCGGTGAAGATGGCGGTGGAGATGGCTCCGGGGGCAATTCCCCGTCCGGCAGGGTGCCGGAACAGAGAGTTCTGTCCCCCGAATTGGAGTTTCGCGATGGCGGCGGCGCCCCTGGAGTCTTTCTGGAGTTTCGTCAATTGGTATCGAAGTTTTAGGTCACGACGGCTTAAATAGGCGAAGAATCGGAGTCGGAGGGTCTCTGGGGGGCCCACACTATAGGGGGGCGCGGCCCCCCTGGCCGCGCCGGGGTGTGGTGTGGGGCCCCCAGGGCTCCCCTCTGGTCCTTCCCGGGTGTTCTGGATGCTTCCGATGAAAATAGGAACTTGGGCGTTGATTTCGTCCGATTCCGAGAATATTTCGTTACTAGGATTTCTGAAACCAAAAACAGCACAAAACAGCAACTGGCCTCTCGGCATCTCGTCAATAGGTTAGTTCCGGAAAACGCATAAAAATGATATAAAGTGTGAACAAAACATGTTGGTATTGTCATAAAACAAGCATGGAACATCGGAAATTATAGATACGTTGGAGACGTATCAGCATCCCCAAGCTTAGTTCCTACTCGTCCTCGAGTAGGTAAACGATAAAAGATAATTTCTGAGGTGACATGCTACCAACATAATCTTAATCATACCATTGTAAAGCATATGAGATGAACGCAGCGATTCGAAACAATGTAAATGCAATGAGTAAACAATTGAATCATATAGCAAAGACTTTTCATGAATAGTACTTTCGAGACAAGCATCAATAAGTTTTGCATAAGAGTTACTCATAAAGCAATAAATTCATAGTAGAGACATTGAAGCAACATAATGGAAGATTAAGTTTCAGCGGTTGCTTTCAACTTGTAACATGTATATCTCATGGATAGTTGTCAATGCAGAGGAATATAACAAATGCAATAAGCAAGTATGTAAGAATCAATGCACAGTTCACACAAATGTTTGCTTCCTGAGGTAGAGAGAGATAGGTGAACTGACTCAACAATAAAAGTAAAAGAATGGTCCTTCAAAGAGGAAAGCATCGATTGCTATATTTGTGCTAGAGCTTTGATTTTAAAAGCATATAGAGAGCATAAAAAGTAAAGTTTTGAGAGGTGTTTGTTGTTGTCAACGAATGGTAATGGGTACACTAACTACCTCGCCAACCGGACTTCCAAGAGCGGCTCCCATGAATTATTTTATTTTTGGGTGGCACTCCTTCCAACCTTTCTTTCACAAACCATGGCTAACCGAATCCTCGGGTGCCTGCCAACAATCTCATACCATGAAGGAGTGCCTTTTTATTTTAGTTTTATTATGATGACACTCCTCCCAACCTTTGCTTACACAAGCCATGGCTAACCGAATCCTTCGGGTGCCGTCCAACAATCACATACCATGGAGGAGTGTCTATTTTTGTTAATTAATTTGGGACTGGGAATCCCATTGCCAGCTCTTTTTGCAAAATTATTGGATAAGCGGATGTGCCACTAGTCCATATGAGAGTCCGTCAAAAGTAAATGACAAGGTTGACAGCTAAACACCACATACTTCCTCATGAGCTATAAAACATTGACACAAATCAGAGGTGATAAATTTTGAATTGTTTAAAGGTAGCACTCAAGCAATTTACTTTGGAATGGCAGGAAATACCACATAGTAGGTAGGTATGGTGGACACAAATGGCATAGTGGTTGGCTCAATGATTTTGGATGCATGAGAAGTATTCCCTCTCGATACAAGGCTTAGGCTAGCAAGGTTGTTTGAAGCAAACACAAGTATAAACCGGTACAGCAAAACTCACATAAAAGACATATTACAAGTATTATAAGACTATACATCGTCTTCCTTGTTGTTCAAACACCTCACTAGAAAATATCTAGACTCTAGAGAAACCACTCATGCGAACCAAATTTTAACAAGCTCTATGTATTTCTTCACTAATAGGTGCAAAGTATATGATGCAAGAGCTTAAACAAGAGCACAACAATTGCCAAGTATCACATTACCCAAGACCTTATAGCAATTACTACATGTAGCATTTTCCAATTCCAACCATATAACAATTAACGAAGCAGTTTCAACCTTCGCCATGAATATTATGAGCTAAGAACACATGTGTTCATACGAACCAGCGGAGCGTGTCTCTCTCCCACACAAGCATTTATTCAAACAAAAACAAAAACAAGAAACATACAGACGCTCCAAGTAAAGCACATAAGATGTGACCGAATAAAAATATAGTTTCAAGAGAAGGAACCTGATAATTTGTCGATGAAGAAGGGGATGCCTTGGGAATCCCCAAGCTTAGATGCTTGAGTCTTCTTGATATATGCAGGGGTGAACCACCGGGGCATCCCCAAGCTTAGAGCTTTCACTCTTCTTGATCATAGTATATCATCCTCCTCTCTTGACCCTTGAAAACTTCCTTCACACCAGACTTCTCATAAACTTCATTAGAGGGGTTAGTACATAATCAAAAACTCACATGTTCAGAGGTGACACAATCATTCTTAACACTTCTGGACATTGCTCAAAGCTACTGGAGTTTAATGGAACAAAGAAATCCATCCCACATAGCAAAAGAAGCAATGCGAAATAAAAGGCAGAATCTGTCAAAACAGAACAGTCCGTAAAGACGAATTTCTAATAAATACTTACGTTGCTCAAATCAGAAAACTCAAAACTAATGAAAGTTGCGTACATATCTGAGGAACACGCACGTAAATTGGCATATTTTTCTGATTTTTCTACAGGGAAAACAGCCCAGATTCGTGACAGATAGAAATCTGTTTCTGCGCAGAAATCCAAATCTAGTATCAACCTTCGATTAGAGGCTTCACTTGGCACAACAAAACACAAAACTAAGATAAGGAGAGGTTGCTACAGTAGTAAACAACTTCCAAGACACAAATATAAAACAAAGTACTGTAGCAAAATAACACATGGGTTATCTCCCAAGAAGTTCTTTCTTTATAGCCATTAAGATGGGCTCAGCAGTTTTAATAATCCATTCGCGGGAAATAGTATTTGAAGCAAAAGAGAGCTTCAAGAGGCAAATTCAAAACAAATTTGAGTCTAACATGCTTCCTATGAAGAGGAATCTTGTACACAAATGAATTCATGAAGAACAAAGTGACAAGCATAAGAGGATAAAACACGAGTAACTTCAAGATTCTCAACATAAAGAGGGGAAACTTAATATTATTAAGATGCATATAACCATATTTCCCTCTCTCATAATAACTTTCAGTAGCATCATTGATGAAATCCACAATATACCCATCACTTAAAACATTCTTATCATGGTTCATATGCATAGAAGTATCATTAATTTTGGCATAAGAAGAGTTATTCTCATTAATAGTAATTGGAGCAAGATTATTATCAAGAATTTGAACATGGTAAACAAATTGCATATTAAGGGAATTGTTTTTGGTAATCCAATCATGACTATGACAAGTTTCATAAGGATAGTTAGAACCTATATCATAGCATTCTTTATTAGAGATCGGAGGCACAGTGTCATCATAAGAAATAGAATAGTTATCTTTCACAATCGGTTTATCTGTGTCCACACCATTATTGTTATTAGAAGGAGATGTATCAAGAACATAATGACCAGTAGCTAAAGGATTTGCAAACACCTCTTCCCCAAGCTTAGATCTTTCTATATCATTATGGGAGGAAGCATGGATAGTACTGACACTATGGCAATTATTATCATCATCATTTTCAGAATTAGTTTCCCAGAGATTTGCAATATCAAAAGTAGTATGCTCATTCAAATCATGATCACTGATGTATGTAGAGAGCATAGGAAGATCATCGTATTCAGATTCATTGTCACAATAATCATTAGGAGCAACATACTTACGGTTACCTAGCGTTATCTCATTCACGCGGGGATACGCCGTTACCTCTTTCTTTTTATTCTCCTTCTTCTTCTTCTTCTTCTTCGTTCCCTTTTTCTTCTTCTTCTTCTCTTCCTTCTCCTCGTTCCCTTCTTTAGGAGGAAGAGGCTTGAAGGGTAGCTTGTCCGCATAACCTGATTTACTTTCAGAAACAATAGAAGAAACTTGGGAGGATCCCTCCTTTTCATTAATTAGTTGAAAACACACAGCGGTCCTATCATATTTTGGCAAGGTGTCATCTTCTAAAATATTTTGTATGTAAGTATTTGTATGGCTATTATCAATGCAATAAGAAAAACACCCATGCAGGACATCATCAATATCAAGATCACTCATATGTAACAAAGAGATTTTTCTCGACAGTTCTTCACACCCCAAAAATAAAGTAAGTTCATCATGCTGATTAGGAGTAATTTCATCATCACAATACAAATTTGCAGCACTCATTGGGTTCAAATTATCATTGGAGGAGCATTGAAAATTAAAATGACCCACTTCATGGCAAACTTCACAAATAAAAGGATAGAGGGCACAAACTTTTTTACCAAGATCATCTAGAGCCCTAAGCCACTTTCTAGTTTTTTCAGTAGTATGATGGATACAATATTCATCTTTGATTTGATTAATTCCACAAGGTCTATGTATTCCACAAAAATTAACATGCTTATAGGAAATAGCATTTTTAGGAGTTTGAGCATGCTTATTGCAATAATTAACAACAATTTCATTCTTCATGCAAGCCTCTTTAAAAGGCTCATGATACTTATCAAAATTCTTTTTAGGCAATTCAAAATGAGAAGCAAAGGCTTTATAAAGATTTGCAGCAACTTGAGAGTCAAGACCATAAGTAGCACTCATATTTCGAAATTTATCGGTATCCATAAAAGCTTCAATGCATTCATAATCATAATTTATACCTGACTCTTTACCTTCATTGTTCTCCCATCCTTCAGCGTTCTCCTTAATCCGATCAAGAAGATCCCACCTAGCTTCAACCTCCTTGCTTGTGAAAGATCCCTCCGAACACGCGTCCAGATAGTCCTTGTGTTGTCCTGAAAGCCTCGCATAAAAATTGTTAACAATAACATTGCGGGGAAACTCATGAATGGGACATTTGAGCATTAGTGATTTCAATCTCCCCCACGCTTGAGAAATACTCTCTCCATCACGAGGATAAAAGTTATAAATATAATTCCTATCAATATGCACTTCATGAGGAGGATAAAATTTAGAATAAAAGAGAGATGCAATTTCCTCCCAACCAAGAGAATGACTATTCTCCAACAATTTATACCAATGCGCCGCTTTACCGTACAAATAAACGGAGAATAGCTTCTTCTTCACTTCATCCATAGAGATACCTGCACACTTGAATAACCCGCATAATTCGTGCAAAAACAGTAAATGATCTCTAGGATGGACAGTTCCATCCCCTTTATAGTGATTGTCCATAACACGTTCAATAATTTTCATAGGTATTTTATACGGAATACTTTCAGCAGGTGGATTCAAAATATCAGGAGCATCATTAGAGGTATCGCATATGGGAGATAAAGCATTATTAGAACAAATTTTCTCCCCTAAAGATGGGAAGCTAAAAAGATCACAAAAACTAGCTTCCCCAAGCTTAGACTTCTTCATAGCATTAGCAGTAATTGCGTTCATACTAATAACATCGCTACTAGCATGCAAATAAGGTTCCATAGGTTTTTTAATTTTCGCATCAAACAATTCTAAATCAGGAAAAAGACTAAAAAGCTCACCAATTTTTTTGTTGTTTTCCATTATGCCTAACTAGTGTAAACAAGAAACAAAAAGTTGCAATTGCAGGATCTAAAGGAAATAGCTTCGAGTACTTACGGCGCCGGGAAATAGCTTGGTAGCCGAGATCCGGAGTGTGAGTACCTTTTACCTTTCCTCCCCGGCAACGGCGCCAGAAAAGTGCTTGATGTCTACGTTCCCCCTCCTTTCCTGTAGACAGTGTTGGGCCTCCAAGAGCAGAGGTTTGTAGAACAGCAGCAAGTTTTCCCTTAAGTGGATCACCCAAGGTTTATCGAACTCAGGGAGGAAGAGGTCAAAGATATCCCTCTCAAGCAACCCTGCAACCACAAAGCAAGAAGTCTCTTGTGTCCCCAACACACCTAATAGGTGCACTAGTTCGGCGAAGAGATAGTGAAATACAGGTGGTATAAATATATATGAGCAGTAGCAACGGTGCGTAAAATAGCTTGTCGGGCGTGTAGTTGATGGTGGTAGTATTGCAGCAGTAGTAACGCAAAGAAACAAGAAACAAGCAGCGATAGCAGTATTTAGGAACAAGGCCTAGGGATTACACTTTCACTAGTGGACACTCTCAACATTGATCACATAACAGAATAGATAAATGCATACTCTACACTTTTGTTGGATGATGAACGCATTGCGTAGGATTACATGAACCCTCAATGCCGGAGTTAACAAGCTCCACAATTTGTTCATATTTAGTAACCTTATAGTGTAAGATAGATCAACAGACTAAACCAAGTACTAACATAGCATGCACACTGTCACCTTCATGCATATGTAGGAGGAATAGATCACATCATTATTATCATAGCAATAGTTAACTTCGCAATCTACAAGAGATCATGATCATAGCATAAACCAAGTACTAACACGGTGCACACACTGTCACCTTTACACACGTGCAGGAGGATTAAAACTACTTTAATAACTTTGCTAGAGTAGCACATAGATAAATTGTGATACAAACTCATATGAATCTCAATCATGTAAAGCAGCTCATGAGATTATTGTATTGAGGTACATGGGAGAGAGATGAACCACATAGCTACAACGGAGCCCTCAGCCTCGGGGGTGGATTACTCCCTCCTCATCGTGGAGGCAGCGATGGCGGTGAAGATGGTGGTGAAGATGGCGGTGAAGATGGCGGTGGAGATGGCTCCGGGGGCAATTCCCCGTCCGGCAGGGTGCCGGAACAGAGAGTTCTGTCCCCCGAATTGGAGTTTCGCGATGGCGGCGGCGCCCCTGGAGTCTTTCTGGAGTTTCGTCAATTGGTATCGAAGTTTTAGGTCACGACGGCTTAAATAGGCGAAGAATCGGAGTCGGAGGGTCTCTGGGGGGCCCACACTATAGGGGGGCGCGGCCCCCCCCCCTGGCCGCGCCGGGGTGTGGTGGGGCCCCTGTGGCTCCCCTCCGGTCCTTCCCGGTGTTCTCGGATGCTTCCGATGAAAATAGGAACTTGGGCGTTGATTTCGTCCGATTCCGAGAATATTTCGTTACTAGGATTTCTGAAACCAAAAACAGCACAAAACAAAGAATCGGCCTCTCGGCATCTCGTCAATAGGTTAGTTCCGGAAAACGCATAAAAATGATATAAAGTGTGAACAAAACATGTTGGTATTGTCATAAAACAAGCATGGAACATCGGAAATTATAGATACGTTGGAGACGTATCAATCAGCAGCAAGACTATCGACTTTAGAAGCAAGTATATCAATTTTCCCAAGCTTTTCTTCAACAGATTTGTTAAAAGTAGTTTGTGTACTAATAAATTCTTTAAGCATGGCTTCAAGTCCAGGGGGTGTGTTCCTATTATTGTTGTAAGAATTCCCATAAGAATTAGCATAACCGTTACCATTATTATAAGGATATGGCCTATAGTTATTACTAGAATTGTTCCGATAAGTATTGTTGTTGAAATTATTATTTTTAATGAAGTTTACATCAACATGTTCTTCTTGGGCAACCAATGAAGCTAACGGAACATTATTAGGATCAACATTAGTCCTATCATTCACAAGCATAGAGATAATAGCATCAATCTTATCACTCAAGGAAGAGGTTTCTTCGACAGAATTTACCTTCTTACCTTGTGGAGCTCTTTCCGTGTGCCATTCAGAGTAATTGATCATCATATTATCAAGAAGCCTTGTTGCTTCACCAAGAGTGATGGACATAAAGGTACCTCCAGCAGCTGAATCCAATAAATTCCGCGAAGAAAAATTTAGTCCTGCATAGAAGGTTTGGATGATCTTCCAAGTAGTCAGTCCATGTGTTGGGCAATTTTTAACCAAAGATTTCATTCTTTCCCATGCTTGTGCAACATGCTCAGTATCTAATTGTTTAAAATTCATTATGCTACTTCTCAAAGATATAATTTTAGCAGGGGGATAATATCTACCAATAAAAGCATCCTTGCATTTAGTCCATGAATCAATACTATTCTTAGGCAGAGATAGCAACCAATCTTTAGCTCTTCCTCTTAATGAGAAAGGGAACAATTTTAATTTTATAATGTCACCATCTACATCCTTATACTTTTGCATTTCACATAGTTCAACAAAATTATTAAGATGGGCAGCAAGATCATCGTAACTAACACTTAAAAATTGCTCTCGCATAACAAGATTTAGTAAAGCAGGTTTAATTTCAAAGAATTCTGCTGTAGTAGCAGGTGGAGCAATAGGTGTGCATAAGAAATCATTATTATTTGTGGTTGTGAAGTCACACAACTTAGTATTTTCAGGGGTGGCCATTTTAGCAACAGTAAATAAAGCAAACTAGATAAAGTAAATGCAAGTAACTAATTTTTTTGTGTTTTTGATATAGCAAACAAGATAGCAAATAAAGTAAAACTAGCAACTAATTTTTTTGTGTTTTGATTTAGTGCAGTAAACAAAGTAGTAAATAAAACTAAGCAAGACAAAAACAAAGTAAAGAGATTGGGAAGTGGAGACTCCCCTTGCAGCGTGTCTTCATCTCCCCGGCAACGGCGCCAGAAAAAGAGCTTGATACGCGTACAACACGCGTCCGTTGGGAACCCCAAGAGGAAGGTGTGATGCGTACAGCGGCAAGTTTTCCTCGCATGAAACCAAGGTTTATCGAACCAGTAGGAGCCAAGAAGCACGTTGAAGGTTGATGGCGGCGGGATGTAGTGCGGCGCAACACCAGAGATTCTGGCGCCAACGTGGAACCTGCACAACACAACCAAAGTACTTTGCCCCAACGAAACAGCGAGGTTGTCAATCTCACCGGCTTGCTGTAACAAAGGATTAGATGTATAGTGTGGATGATGATTGTTTGCAGAAAACAAGAGAACAAGATTGCGAGATTGTATTTCAAGATAGAGAATTGGACCGGGGTCCACAGTTCACTAGAGGTGTCTCTCCCATAAGATAAACAAGATGTTGGGTGAACAAATTACAGTTGGGCAATTGACAAATAAAGAGGGCATGACCATGCACATACATATTATGATGAGTATAGTGAGATTTAATTGGGCATTACGACAAAGTACATAGACCGCTATCCAGCATGCATCTATGCCTAAAAAGTCCACCTTCGTGTTATCATCCGAACCCTCCGTATTAAGTTGCTAACAACAGAGACAATTGCATTAAGTATTGCGCGTAATGTAATCAGTAACTACGTCCTTGAACATAGCACTAATGTTTTATCCCTAGTGGCAACAAGACATCCATAATCTTAGAGATTTCTCGTCACTTCCCAGTTCACGGAGACATGAAACCAATATCGAGCATAAATACTCCATCTTGGAGTTACAAGCATCTACTTGGCCAGAGCATCTACTAGTAACGGAGAGCATGCAAGATCATAAACAACACATAGACATAACTTTGATAATCAACATAACAAGTATTCTCTATTCATCGGATCCCAACAAACGCAACATATAGAATTACAGATAGATGATCTTGATCATGTTAGGCAGCTCACAAGACCCGACAATTAAGCACAATGGGGAGAAGACAACCATCTAGCTACTGCTATGGACCCATAGTCCAGGGGTAGACTACTCACACATCACTCCGGAGGCGACCATGGCGGCGTAGAGTCCTCCGGGAGATGATTCCCCTCTCCGGCAGGGTGCCGGAGGCGATCTCCTGAATCCCCTGAGATGGGATTGGCGGCGGCGGCGTCTCTGGAAGGTTTTCCGTATCGTGGCTCTCGGTGCATCGGGGTTTCGCGACGGAGGCTTTAAGTAGGCGGAAGGGCAGGTCAGGGGGCCACACGAGGGCCCCACACCACAGGTCGGCGCGGCCAAGGGGCAGGCCGCGCCGCCCTAGGGTTTGGGCGCCTCGTGGCCCCACTTCGTCTCCTCTTCGGTCTTCTGGAAGCTTCGTGGCAAAATAGGACCCTGGGCGTTGATTTCGTTCAATTCCGAGAATATTTCGTTACTAGGATTTCTGAAACCAAAAACAGCAGAAATGAAGAATCGGCACTTCGGCATCTTGTTAATAGGTTAGTTCCAGAAAATGCACGAATATGACATAAAGTGTGCATAAAACATGTAGATATCATCAATAATGTGGCATGGAACATAAGAAATTATCGATACGTCGGAGACGTATCAGGACGCCCGAAGAAAAAGGACAAGAGGGATTTATTACAGTCTACCCCTGAAGAGGGGAGCCAGTTGAGACCTGGCACAAGTACGGATATTTCAGTGCACGAAATCCCGGACTTGAATTTTCCTATATCGGAAATACCTAGCGAAGATGTGTGCGCACACATTGGAGCGGGAAAGCTAAAGGACCTAGCTCCCGGATTGGGAAATTCGGTGGAGCAAGGGGATGTGCCCGATGCACTCCATGATGAAATGGCCATTAACTATGTTAGTTCGGGTGAGACATTCAATCGAGCCATGGCAAATGTCGACGTTAATTTTGCCAGGAAAATTGCCTCAATCATAGATCTTGACCCAGAGCCTAATACGCTCGTTGATTGTAAAAAAGGGTCAGATTGGAATGATTGGAAGAAGGCAATAACTGCTGAATTATTATCTCTTAACAAAAGAGAGGTGTTTGGACCTGTTTGTCTAACTCCTCCCCACATTCGCCCTGTTGGCCATAAGTGGGTTTTTGTTCGAAAGAGAAACGAAAATAATGAAGTAGTAAGGTACAAAGCAAGGCTCGTTGCTCAAGGTTTCACTCAGCGACCAGGTGTCGACTTTGATGAAACTTACTCCCCGGTCATGGATGGAATTACCTTTAGATACTTGATCTCAATGGCAGTCAACATGGATTTGAATATGAAACTTATGGATGTTGTCACCGCTTACCTTTACGGTAACTTGGATTCGGACATATATATGAAGGTACCGGAAGGTATCCCTATCCCGAACCAAGATAGAGCAAATAGAGGTTTATACAGTGTTCAACTTAAGAAGTCACTGTATGGACTTAAGCAGTCTGGTAGGATGTGGTATAATCGTTTAAGCGATTTCCTTCATCAGAAGGGCTACACAAGCAATGCAGATTGCCCATGTGTTTTTATACGGAGATCACAAGATGGTTTCTGTATTATCTCGGTGTATGTGGACGATTTGAATATAATCGGTACACCTGAGGATATTGAGGAAGCGAGTTCCTACCTGATGTCGGAATTCGAAATGAAGGACTTAGGCAAACCCAAGTTCTGCCTAGGTCTGCAACTTGAGCATTCCCCTGCTGGGATTCTCGTGCACCAGTCGACCTACGCCCAGAAGGTGTTGGAAAGATTTGGGTTTAAAGATGCGTATCCTTCTAAGACCCCGATGATCGGAAGATCTTTGCAGCCACACAAGGACCCGTTCAGGCCTAAGGAAGAGGGGGAGGAAATTCTGGGACCAGAATTCCCCTATTTGAGTGCAATTGGTGCACTCATGTACCTCGCGAATTGTACACGGCCGGATATTGCATTCATCGTCAATTTGCTTGCTAGGTACAGTTCTGAGCCTACCAAGAGACATTGGAAAGGCGTTAAGGACATCTTCCAATATCTGCAAGGAACTAAAGATCTCGGCTTGTTTTATCCAAGGAATCAAGACCTATCAGTCGTAGGCTATGCTGATGCTGGGTACCTATCAGACCCGCACACGTTGATACGTCTCCAACGTATCGATAATTTCTTATGTTCCATGCCACATTATTGATGTTATCTACATGTTTTATGCACACTTTATGTCATATTCGTGCATTTTCTGGAACTAACCTATTAACAAGATGCCGAAGTGCCAGTTGCTGTATTCTGCTGTTTTTGGTTTCAGAAATCCTAGTAATGAAATATTCTCGGAATTGGACGAAATCAACGCCCAGGGTCCTATTTTGCCACGAAGCTTCCAGAAGACCGAAGAGGAGACAAAGTGGGGCCACGAGGTGGCCACACCCTAGGGCGGCGCGGCCCCCCCCTTGGCCGCGCGACCCTGTGGTGTGGGCCCCTCGTGCCGCCTCCTGACCTGCCCTTCCGCCTATTTAAAGCCTCCGTCGCGAAACCCCCAGTACCGAGAGCCACGATACGGAAAACCTTCCAGAGACGCCGCCGCCACCGATCCCATCTCGGGGGATTCAGGAGATCGCCTCCGGCACCCTGCCGGAGAGGGGAATCATCTCCCGGAGGACTCTACGCCGCCATGGTCGCCTCCGGAGTGATGTGTGAGTAGTCTACCCCTGGACTATGGGTCCATAGCAGTAGCTAGATGGTTGTCTTCTCCCCATTGTGCTTCATTGTCGGATCTTGTGAGCTGCCTAACATGATCAAGATCATCTATCTGTAATTCTATATGTTGCGTTTGTTGGGATCCGATGAATAGAGAATACTTGTTATGTTGATTATCAAAGTTATGTCTATGTGTTGTTTATGATCTTGCATGCTCTCCGTTACTCGTAGATGCTCTGGCCAAGTAGATGCTTGTAACTCCAAGAGGGAGTATTTATGCTCGATAGTGGGTTCATGTCTCCGTGAATCTGGGGAAGTGATAGAAATCTCTAAGATTATGGATGTGCTGTTGCCACTAGGGATAAAACATTAGTGCTATGTTCGAGGATATAGTCACTGATTACATTACGCGCAATACTTAATGCAATTGTCTGTTGTTAGCAACTTAATACCGGAGGGGGTTCGGATGATAACTTTGAAGGTGGACTTTTTAGGCATAGATGCATGTGGATAGCGGTCTATGTACTTTGTCGTAATGCCCAATTAAATCTCACAATACTCATCATAATATGTATGTGCATGGTCATGCCCTCTTTATTTGTCAATTGCCCAACTGTAATTTGTTCACCCAACATGCTGTTTATCTTATGGGAGAGACACCTCTAGTGAACTGTGGACCCCGGTCCAATTCTCTATACTGAAATACAATCTCTTGCAATATCGTTCTCTTTGTTTTACGCAAACAATCATCTTCCACACAATACGGTTAATCCTTTGTTACAGCAAGCCGGTGAGATTGACAACCTCACTGTTTCGTTGGGGCAAAGTACTTTGGTTGTGTTGTGCAGGTTCCACGTTGGCGCCGGAATCTCTGGTGTTGCGCCGCACTACATCCCGCCGCCATCAACCTTCAACGTGCTTCTTGGCTCCTCCTGGTTCGATAAACCTTGGTTTCTTTACGAGGAAAACTTGCTGCTGTGCGCATCATACCTTCCTCTTGGGGTTCCCAACGAACGTGTGAGTTACACGCCATCAAGCTCTTTTTCTGGCGCCGTTGCCGGGGAGATCAAGACACGCTGCAAGGGGAGTCTCCACATCCCAATCTCTTTACTTTTTTTTGTCTTGCTTAGTTTTATTTACTACTTTGTTTGCTGCACTAAATCAAAATACAAAAAAATTAGTTGCTAGTTTTACTTTACTTGCTATCTTGTTTGCTATATCAAAAACACAAAAAAATTAGTTACTTGCATTTACTTTATCTAGTTTGCTTTATTTACTGTTGCTAAAATGACCACTCCTGAAAATACTAAGTTGTGTGACTTCACAACCACAAATAATAATGATTTCTTATGCACACCTATTGCTCCACCTGCTACTACAGCAGAATTCTTTGAAATTAAACCTGCTTTACTGAATCTTGTTATGCGAGAGCAATTTTCTGGTGTTAGTTCTGATGATGCTGCTGCCCATCTTAATAATTTTGTTGAACTATGTGAAATGCAAAAATATAAAGATGTAGATGGTGATATTATTAAACTAAAATTGTTCCCTTTCTCATTAAGAGGAAGAGCTAAAGATTGGTTGCTATCTCTGCCTAAGAATAGTATTGATTCATGGACTAAATGCAAGGATGCTTTTATTGGTAGATATTATCCCCCTGCTAAAATTATATCTTTGAGGAGTAGCATAATGAATTTTAAACAATTAGATACTGAACATGTTGCACAAGCATGGGAAAGAATGAAATCTCTGGTTAAAAATTGCCCAACCCATGGACTGACTACTTGGATGATCATCCAAACCTTCTATGCAGGACTAAATTTTTCTTCGCGGAATTTATTGGATTCAGCTGCTGGAGGTACCTTTATGTCCATCACTCTTGGTGAAGCAACAAAGCTTCTTGATAATATGATGATCAACTACTCTGAATGGCACACGGAAAGAGCTCCACAAGGTAAGAAGGTAAATTCTGTCGAAGAAACCTCTTCCTTGAGTGATAAGATTGATGCTATTATGTCTATGCTTGTGAATGATAGGACAAATGTCGATCCTAATAATGTTCCGTTAGCTTCATTGGTTGCACAAGAAGAACATGTTGATATGAACTTCATTAAAAATAATAATTTCAACAACAATGCTTATCGGAACAATTCTAGTAATAATTATAGGCCATATCCTTATAATAATGGTAACGGTTATGCTAATTCTTATGGGAATTCTTACAACAATAATAGGAGTTCACCCCCTGGACTTGAAGCCATGCTTAAAGAATTTATTAGTACACAAACTGCTTTTAACAAATCTGTTGAAGAAAAGCTTGGGAAAATTGATATACTTGCTTCTAAAGTCGATAGTCTTGCTGCTGATGTAGATCTTTTGAAATCGAAAGTTATGCCTAGTAGGGATATTGAAAATAAAATTGTTACTACAGCAAATGCCATCCAAGTTAGAATTAATGAGAATATAAGATTAATGGCCGAACTGCGTGCTAGGTGGGATAGAGAAGAAAATGAAAAACTAGCTAAAGAGAAGAATGTAGCTAAAGTTTGGACTATTACCACCACTAGTAATGCTAATGCTACACATGTTGCTGCAACTCCTACTATTAATAATAAAAGAATTGGTGTTAGCAATGTTTCCACTTCTAATGCAAAGCGCGAGAAACTGCGAAGCTGCTAAAAGCTTAAACTGCACTGCGATAAAACTGCTGAAATTTTTTCCAACATTGGGGATGATGATCCCATTGCTTTAGATTATAATGGTTTGAATTTTGATGATTGCCACATCTCTGAAGTTATAAAGTTCTTGCAAAAACTTGCTAAAAGTCCTAATGCTAGTGCTATAAATTTGGCTTTCACGCAACATATTACAAATGCTCTCATAAAAGCTAGAGAAGAGAAACTAGAGCGCGAAGCCTCTATTCCTAAAAAGCTAGAGGATGGTTGGGAGCCCATCATTAAGATGAAGGTTAAAGATTTTGATTGTAATGCTTTATGTGATCTTGGTGCAAGTATTTCTGTTATGCCTAAGAAAATTTATAATATGCTTGACTTGCCACCGCTGAAAAATTGTTATTTGGATGTTAATCTTGCTGATCATTCTACAAAGAAACCTTTGGGGAAAGTTGATAATGTTCGCATTACCGTTAACAATAACCTTGTCCCCGTTGATTTTGTTGTCTTGGATATTGAATGCAATGCATCTTGCCCCATTATATTGGGAAGACCTTTTCTTCGAACCGTTGGTGCTACTATTGATATGAAGGAAGGTAATATTAAATATCAATTTCCTCTCAAGAAAGGTATGGAACACTTCCCTAGAAATAGAATGAAGTTACCTTATGATTCTATTATTAGAACAAATTATGATGTTGATGCTTCGTCTCTTGATGTTACTTGATTTACACTTTCTGCGCCTAGCTGAAAGTCGTTAAAGAAAAGCGCTTATGGGAGACAACCCATGTTTTTACCTACAGTACTTTGTTTTTATTTTGTCTCTTGGAAGTTGTTTACTACTGTAGCAACCTCTCCTTATCTTAGTTTAGTGTTTTGTTGTGCCAAGTAAAGTCGTTGATAGTAAAGTTCATACTAGATTTGGATTAATGCGCAGAAACAGATTTCTTTGCTGTCACGAATCTGGGCTGTTTTCTCTGTAGGTAACTCAGAAAATTATGCCAATTTACGTGAGTGATCCTCAGATATGTACGCAACTTTCATTCAATTTGAGAATTTTCATTTGAGCAAGTCTGGTGCCTCGATAAAATTCGTCAATACGAACTGTTCTGTTTTGACAGATTCTGCCTTTTATTTCGCATTGCCTCTTTTGCTATGTTGGATGAATTTCTTTGATCCATTAATGTCCAGTAGCTTTGTGCAATGTCCAGAAGTGTTAAGAATGATTGTGTCACCTCTGAACATGTTAATTTTTATTGTCGCTAACTCTCTAATGAGTTGTTCTAAGTTTGGTGTGGAGGAAGTTTTCAAGGATCAAGAGAGGAGTATGATGCAACATGATCAAGGAGAGTGAAAGCTCTAAGCTTGGGGATGCCCCGGTGGTTCACCCCTGCATATTCTAAGAATACTCAAGCGTCTAAGCTTGGGGATGCCCAAGGCATCCCCTTCTTCATCGACAACATTATCAGGTTCCTCCCCTGAAACTATATTTTTATTCCATCACATCTTATGTGCTTTGCTTGGAGCGTCGGTTTGTTTTTGTTTTTGTTTTGTTTGAATAAAATGGATCCTAGCATTCACTTTATGGGAGAGAGACACGCTCCGCTGTAGCATATGGACAAGTATGTCCTTAGCTTCTACTCATAGTATTCATGGCGAAGTTTCTTCTTCGTTAAATTGTTATATGGTTGGAATTGGAAAATGATACATGTAGTAAATTGCTATAATGTCTTGGGTAATGTGATACTTGGCAATTGTTGTGCTCATGTTTAAGCTCTTGCATCATATACTTTGCACCCATTAATGAAGAAATACATAGAGCATGCTAAAATTTGGTTTGCATATTTGGTTTCTCTAAGGTCTAGATAATTTCTAGTATTGAGTTTGAACAACAAGGAAGACGGTGTAGAGTCTTATAATGTTTACAATATGTTTTTTATGTGAGTTTTGCTGCACCGGTTCATCCTTGTGTTTGTCTCAAATAAGCCTTGCTAGCCTAAACCTTGTATCGAGAGGGAATACCTCTCATGCATCCAAAATACTTGAGCCAACCACTATGCCATTTGTGTCCACCATACCTACCTACTACATGGTATTTTCCGCCATTCCAAAGTAAATTGCTTGAGTGCTACCTTTAAAATTCCATCATTCACCTTTGCAATATATAGCTCATGGGACAAATAGCTTAAAAACTATTGTGGTATTGAATATGTACTTATGCACTTTATCTCTTATTAAGTTGCTTGTTGTGCGATAACCATGTTCACTGGGGACGCCATCAACTACTCTTTGTTGAATTTCATGTGAGTTGCTATGCATGTTCGTCTTGTCTGAAGTAAGAGAGATCTACCACCTTATGGTTAAGCATGCATATTGTTAGAGAAGAACATTGGGCCGCTAACTAAAGCCATGATTCATGGTGGAAGTTTCAGTCTTGGACAATATCCTCAATCTCATATGAGAAAATTATTAATTGTTGTTACATGCTTATGCATAAAAGAGGAGTCCATTATCTGTTGTCTATGTTGTCCCGGTATGGATGTCTAAGTTGAGAATAATCAATAGCGAGAAATCCAATGCGAGCTTTCTCCTTAGACCTTTGTACAGGCGGCATAGAGGTACCCCTTTGTGACACTTGGTTAAAACATGTGCATTGTGATGATCCGGTAGTCCAAGCTAATTAGGACAAGGTGCGGGCACTATTAGTATAATATGCATGAGGCTTGCAACTTGTAAGATATAATTTACATGATACATATGCTTTATTACTACCGTTGACAAAATTATTTCATGTTTTCAAAATCAAAGCTCTAGCACAAATATAGCAATCGATGCTTTTCCTCTATGGAGGATCATTCTTTTACTTTCAATGTTGAGTCAGTTCACCTATTTCTCTCCACCTCAAGAAGCAAACACCTGTGTGAACTGTGCATTGATTCCTACATACTTGCATATTGCATTTGTTATATTACTCTATGTTGACAATATCCATGAGATATACATGTTACAAGTTGAAAGCAACCGCTGAAACTTAATCTTCCTTTGTGTTGCTTCAATGCCTTTACTTTGAATTATTGCTTTATGAGTTAACTCTTATGCAAGACTTATTGATGCTTGTCTTGAAGTACTATTCATGAAAAGTCTTTGCTATATGATTCACTTGTTTACTCATGTCATATACATTGTTTTGATCGCTGCATTCACTACATATGCTTTACAAATAGTATGATCAAGGTTATGATGGCATGTCACTCCAGAAATTATCTTTGTTATCGTTTTACCTGCTCGGGACGAGCAGAACTAAGCTTGGGGATGCTGATATGTCTCCAACGTATCGATAATTTCTTATGTTCCATGCCACATTATTGATGTTATCTACATGTTTTATGCACACTTTATGTCATATTCGTGCATTTTCTGGAACTAACCTATTAACAAGATGCCGAAGTGCCGATTCTTGTTTTTCTGCTGTTTTTGGTTTCAGAAATCCTAGTAACGAAATATTCTCGGAATTGGACGAAATCAACGCCCAGGGTCCTATTTTGCCACGAAGCTTCCAGAAGACCGAAGAGGAGACGAAGTGGGGCCACGAGGTGGCCACACCCTAGGGCGGTGCGGCCCCCCCTTGGCCGCGCGGCCCTGTGGTGTGGGCCCCTCGTGACGCCTCCTGACCTGCCCTTCCGCCTACTTAAAGCCTCCGTCGCGAAACCCCCAGTACCGAGAGCCACGATACGGAAAACCTTCCAGAGACGCCGCCGCCGCCGATCCCATCTCGGGGGATTCAGGAGATCGCCTCCGGCACCCTGCCGGAGAGGGGAATCATCTCCCGGAGGACTCTACGCCGCCATGGTCGCCTCCGGAGTGATGTGTGAGTAGTCTACCCCTGGACTATGGGTCCATAGCAGTAGCTAGATGGTTGTCTTCTCCCCATTGTGCTTCATTGTCGGATCTTGTGAGCTGCCTAACATGATCAAGATCATCTATCTGTAATTCTATATGTTGCGTTTGTTGGGATCCGATGAATAGAGAATACTTGTTATGTTGATTATCAAAGTTATGTCTATGTGTTGTTTATGATCTTGCATGCTCTCCGTTACTCGTAGATGCTCTGGCCAAGTAGATGCTTGTAACTCCAAGAGGGAGTATTTATGCTCGATAGTGGGTTCATGTCTCCGTGAATGCAGGAAGTGACAGAAATCTCTAAGATTATGGATGTGCTATTGCCACTAGGGATAAAACATTAGTGCTATGTTCGAGGATATAGTCACTGATTACATTACGCGCAATACTTAATGCAATTGTCTGTTGTTAGCAACTTAATACTGGAGGGGGTTCGGATGATAACCTGAAGGTGGACTTTTTAGGCATAGATGCATGCTGGATAGCGGTCTATGTACTTTGTCGTAATGCCCAATTAAATCTCACAATACTCATCATAATATGTATGTGCATGGTCATGCCCTCTTTATTTGTCAATTGCCCAACTGTAATTTGTTCACCCAACATGCTGTTTATCTTATGGGAGAGACACCTCTAGTGAACTGTGGACCCCGGTCCAATTCTCTATACTGAAATACAATCATCGCACATCTGTTTCTCGTTTTCTGCAAACAATCATCTTCCACACAATACGGTTAATCCTTTGTTACAGCAAGCCGGTGAGATTGACAACCTCACTGTTTCGTTGGGGCAAAGTACTTTGGTTGTGTTGTGCAGGTTCCACGTTGGCGCCGGAATCTCTGGTGTTGCGCCGCACTACATCCCGCCGCCATCAACTTTCAACGTGCTTCTTGGCTCCTCCTGGTTCGATAAACCTTGGTTTCTTTCTGAGGGAAAACTTGCTGTTGTGCGCATCATACCTTCCTCTTGGGGTTCCCAACGAACGTGTGAGTTACACGCCATCACACGTCCAAGTCGCAGACTGGATATGTTTTCCTTTGTGGTGGAACTGCGATTTCTTGGAAATCGTCTAAGCAGACTCTCGTGTCAACTTCGACGAACCACTCGGAAATCATGGCACTATATGAAGCATCACGTGAGTGTGTTTGGCTTCGAAGGGTGATCACCCACATCCAGATGACATGTGGGTTGAATACCATCCAAACCCCAACCATTATCTACGAAGATAATGCTGCTTGTGTTACACAAGTCCAGACGGGTTATGTGAAGAGCGGTCTTACAAAGCATATACACCCCAAGTTCTTCTATGCACATGAATTGCAAAAGATAAACGAGGTAAAGGTCTTGCATACTAAGTCGTGTGAGAATCTTGCTGATTTATTCACTAAGTCATTGCCGGCATCTTCTTTCGAGAGATGTGTTCGTGGAATCGGTATGATCAGACTTAGGGAGATGCAAGGTTTAGGGGGAGAATCTTCACAAAATCGTCACTGAAATCTTGATCCCGATGATTGAGTACTTAACTCTGCAGTTAAGTGAATTGTACTCTTTTTCCCCTTAAGTGAGTTTTTATGAAGTTTCTCACATGAGGTTTTTGACGAGGCAATTCGTGCAACATAGCAAAGTATACCATGATCCTTTTCTCCATATTTTTCCCACTGGGTTTTTTCGGAGTTTTGAGACATGGATATACGGATAATACCCAGGGGGAGTGTTGGGAAACTTGGGCCTCCGACGTGGCCCACTTCGGTGGACACGTTTGGCTAAGTCTTCCCCCACGTTTAACGTTAAGTGGGTCTTATCCTTTTATCCCTCTAGGCCTATAAATAGAAGGAGCTCAATCATTGTACGTACCAGACCCCTCCAACAGACGCGTTCTTCTCAGTGTATTTATCGTCCACGAGGGCCTGTTTAACCCTATTTTGATTACCATATATAGCCCAGTGAGGAGCTAAGCAAACGCTGGCAATGGCGGAGCAGCTCGCTGATGCCATCAGGGATCAGGCCGCCCTCTCCCTGCGACTCCTCAGCCACTTCAGCCTCCATCGCGCCGACCAGAACCTCGCCTTCTCTCCCGCGTCCTTCCATACAATCCTCTCCCTCCTCGCCTCCGGCGCCACGGGCGCCCACCGCGACCAGATCGCTTCCTTCCTCGGCCCCGCCGGTGCGGACGCGCACGCAGCCCTCGCCTGCCACATCGCCGCAACCGCAAGCGCAAGTAGCGAAACTGAAGCACCACCCAGCGGCCGCGACGAGGAAGATGAAGATGAGCCAGACTTGAGCCCAGAACTCGTGTACGCGACGGGCATCTGGGTCGACTCCTCGCTCCGCCTAAAACCCTCCTTCGTGGCTGCGGCGGCGTCCACGTACGACGCGGCGGCACGATCCGTCTGCTTCAGCTCAAACCCCGATCACGCCAGATCGGAGATCAATGCCTGGCTAGAGGCCAAGACCGGCGGCCGGTGGAAGGAGCTCCTCCACGAGGGCTCCATCGGCGCCACCACGGCCATCGTCCTCGCCAACGCGCTCTACTTCCGAGCCTACTGGTACGACCCCTTCGAGCAGAACCTCACCGAAGACGGCTACTTCTACGTCTCGCCGGGGCAGGTCGTGCGCACGCCCTTCATGACTGGAGGTGCCCTGCACGCGCACATGTGCATCGGCGTCCACCCAGGATTCAAGGTACTGCGAATGCCCTACGCCGGGCCGTTTTCCATGTGCATCTACCTCCCGGACGACCGCGACGGGCTGCCGCGCCTTCTGGGCGCGCTCGCTGACGATCCAGCGCCGCTCCTCGACGTGCCACAGAGGCGTGTCCCCGTCGGCGAGCTGAGGATCCCAAAGTTCGAGGCGTCGCTGAGGGTGGAGGCATCGGGGATCCTACGGGACCTCGGGCAGGACCTGCCGTTCAGACCGGCTATGGCCGGTGAGTCCTTTTCAGATATGCTGGAACTGGACGACGCGGACGGTTCTTCCATGATGCCGGTGGCCGTGTCGTCCGTCGTGCACCAGTGTTCCGTGCACGTCAACGAGAAAGGTACCGTGGCAGCTGCAGCCACCGTCGTGGAGATGCTAGGGTTTGGCCTGCCGTCAGATCCGGTCGTCGACTTCGTGGCCGATCACCCGTTCCTGTTTATCATCCGGCACGAGGAGGGGGATAACTCCGGGGTTGTTGTTTTTGCCGGCCAAGTCGTTAATCCTCTTTTGGACTAATTGTGCAACGGAAATTGCAACGAGATTGCAGAGAGTTGAATGGGTGGTTTTCAAGAAATCAACTACTCTGAGATACATCAAAATTTACAAAAAAAATTAAGAAAATTTTCATGAAACGGAGGGCGTACTATTTCACATAGAAAAACATCAACCCTTTGGGGCACCCTGGAATTAGTAGCCTGATTTTTACTGATTTCATTCCAATACATAGAACCTATCGTGTACATTAAGATCACACTTGTTGGATGATCTAGAAAGGAATATAATGTTTCTCAAAGGAAAATGAAATAGTCTTACTTTGTGTGATATGAGCCACTCCGTCGGTGTATTTGTAAAGAAAAACACGATATTTTCACATTGCAACCAATAGTTGAAACTTTTGTAGCACAAATGTAAATTCATACATGGCCAACAGAATGAATAATACCCATCAACAAGTATCTAAGCACTGCCAATACAAAAACCATGAACTACCTGCTGTGTGTTTCAGCTAGAAAGTTCAGTTTTTTTGTTGCTAAATGTGCATGCCGCACGTTTCCACAGCAAGTAAGTTTCAATCACAGCCAAAAAGTTTAAATCACAACCACAACTCTTGCAAGAATCATCTTGCAATCCAAGCCATATCCCAAAAATAGAAATGTGATGCCTTGGCTGACCCGCACGACCAAATTATATCACAACCACAACCAGTGAAAGATCTAGATTTTTTTGAAGGCTTGACAGTAGGAAAGACTCCTACTATCTCGTTTATAAAATTTATAAACCAGGGTGTTACATATGTACAAAGGGGTGAGGTTCACCAAAAGATTACAAGTTTTCCGTAAACTCAAAAATGAAGGGGTTGAGATGTTCTCTAGTGCTATGAACTAGAAGAAGAAAGTTTGTCTTGAATCTATGCTTTCAGGAATTCACATCTGGTATGACATAGCTTATTTCTTTCTTTCCAAATGTTCCAGGCCGTCACTATGAAAATTTCCACGAACATTGCTATTACGATTAGTCTGCCAAGCCATACCAAGATCTAACTAGCAAAGTGAACTGAATGGGCAAAGAATGGCATATGCTCAAGTGTTTCCTCAGGTGGGTTGTCTAGACAAGCATAGCCAGAGTTTAGAGTATAATGCCTCCTCTTGAGCATATTCCTTGCGTTTAAACGATCTACGGAATCAACCAACAGAAGAATTTCATCTTAGGTATGCATTTGCATTTCCAAAGCCAAGAGAAAGTGACATGGGGCACAATGTTCTTGAAACAAAATTTGTAGAACTGCTAGAAGTGTATTTGGTGGTGCCCTACGCATAAGTCCAAGTGTCATTTTCCTGGAAAAAGTTAACATGAGCGGTGTTTGCTTGCAATTCTATAAGCTCTACCATTGCTGCAGGGAAAAATGGAAGATGGAATAAATCAGCTAGGCTATTAGAGGAGAGGAAATCTTGGATAGATATGTCCTCATCAAGCACAAATGAGTAAGCTCTAGGGTATGAATCAGTGAAAATACCACTCAACCAGGGGAATCCTTCCAGAATAATGTTGAAGCGCTATTCCCAATATTGCTTGCAGTTTTTCCTCTGAAAATGGGCATGAGTTTCAAATGTTTCTCCACCAAAAAGATCTGCAATTCCTATTGCATGTGGAACCTTACCAACATAATATGAATTCCAAACCAGGGTCACCCAAAGCGTATCCTATCTGTTATAAAATTTGTGGGGGTATTTCAGCAGTAGAACTTGATTTTGGATTTTAAGGTTCACATTCCAAGGCCTCCATTCTTCTTAGGTTACAAACCATGTCCTTGGAAAATGTAAAGGTGAAAAAATGAAAATGAGCCATGCCTTCATTGGAACAAAAGTACAAATTCAAGGTTTGAGGCACACAAGCATGGTGGGATATACCTTGATGTATACATTCTAAGGGGCATTCTCCTCCTTGATGGGAAACTTGTCGCAGGAGAATCATAACATGCTCCACATGACCTTTGCCGCCACCATGGCCAGGGTCCTAACGTCGCGGTCACTATTGTTGCGGAGAAAACAACACTAAGATAATTGCATGGAGAATACTACCAAAAGTACAATATCTTATATCAGGAACCCCACACAGCTTACACGTATCAACATGTAGGAAAAAAGCACACCAAGTTCATTTTAAGGATCATTTAGCAGTGTATGTTTCAAGATTTATAACTTGCTCATGTTCACATCACAAAGGCCCAAGGCCCAAGGCCCAAGGCCCAAGGCCCAAGCCTAGACTTACTAGTTAGTTTGATACCTTTTTTTTTTTGTCAATATCTGGTCTCCATCTCCTCCAAGCTGAAATATATCCCGTGCCTTTCTTTCTTGTTCCTCTCCCGAGTCCTGACCTACCCACCGCGGCCCTACATCCGCCCGCCCCGCCGCGCCGTAGGCCGTTTACCCTCACCGCCGACGCCTCGACACCCTACCCCCGCCTCTCGATCGGCATCGCCGTTTCCGTTCTTCCCCATGTCAACATCGTGTCCCCGTTGTCTCCACTCCGTCCGCGATTTCTGGCCATTGGGTTTTGAGGTACGAACTTCTTTTCATCCAAATCCCACTGACATCAACGATTTCTGGGTGTGAACCCTCGCACACCATCTAGATCCACCCCTGAACATGAGTTTCTGAATGTTCTGATTGTGATTTTTTTTAGACGGGTAATGACAGTAGTTTTCTACTTTTGGTCATCGCAAGGAGCGATAGTGCATTGTATACTTTCCTAACCATCTAACCTGTTGTAAGTTGTTAAAATTGGGAATAATTACAAATTTGTGTCAGATTATTGTGTCCATGTTCTCTGAAATAATTTATGCTTTTGTCAAACAACTCTGATACTCAAACTGTAGGTTGTTTGATCTTTACTAATGTCACATTGTGTACTTTTTCTGTTAGTGCTAACAAAAGTGTAAACCCCCTGTCCTGTGAAGTGTATGTGTGTAAATTTGTCACTACTGTTATTTTCATCAATCTTCCAGTGGTTTTCGTGCTGGGTTGCATCTGGATTGAACAATATACAGATTAGTACTTCAGTTAAACTCTTCAAAACTTTTGAACTTGCATAACCATGATTACACATCGCCTTTTCCAATGGTTGAGCTAGCGCAATCTGGAAGTATCACTGACGCAACATCATGATCTATTGACTCTAATATGTATACCATAGTTGCCTTGTTTCCGGGACGAGGGACAGGAACGAGAGTCGAGGATTATACATCTCTCAAGTGTACGGTTCAATGGGTGGAATACAATCCAGACTATTTGGGGACGATGAACCCGGGACGGTACAATGAATCGAGGTGGATAGGCCACGTCTTGCTATAGACCATGGTAATAGAAGGCCCACTCGTCCTATTGCCTGTCCACATAGCCTGTGTGATTTTCCTAGAAAAAAGCATAGCCCATATCCACCTACCACTCGTTCTCCTTCCTTGAACTAATAATCCAACGAGTAACCTCTGTCCATGCCGCTGCCGCACACTCTTCTCCAATTCTTCCTCGTGGCCATGCCTCAATCTCCATTATTACTAGATGCGCACCGAGCTAGGCTGCTCGCAACCAACCGCTGCCCACCTAAAACATCAAAGAGAAGCCAAATCTCCTCCCGTTGTAGGTCAGGGAGTCAACTATCATCGCCAGACCTTAAGAAACCGGCGCTGCGGGAGACCGTTCCTAGGTCGGCGAGCTACTGACATGGGACATGTTTCCGCGATCGACTCCGTCATTCAGGTCGACTATCCTGGTTCAGGGAACGGGGCACCTTTTCCCGTTTCCGGTTACTAGCTTACTATGATGCATATACGTCATCCAAAAAAAAGTAATTTGAATCAACCGATATGCTCTGTTATTTGCTTACTCAAATGAAACAACAATTTTGCTAAAGGACATGCCCATGCTTGTTGTTTTTGTTTGGCTTTGTTTGTTTCAGAGTTCATCCCAAGATGTTGTTTATAGTTCAGCGGAGAGGGATAGTTCAAGCAGTCAGAACAAATATTATTTAGTCATCAGATGAGAGGGCTAGTTTCAAATTAGTCACTAGATTCTACAGAACTCAGCAAGTTAACAAGTTATGTGACTTAAAAGAGAGATCACAAACCCTCCTGAGCCTCATAACAGCTCCACTAGTGGTTCTTTGTTTTGCCTGTCATCAGATGCTAGAACGCAAGCTTTGAATTTGATAGAATTGTGTACTAAATTATATTTGATAGTTGCCTCTTCTGCTGCAGTAATTTGGCAGTAAAAAATTGCTTAAGGAAATGTTTCAGCTTGCTGTTTTTGGTTGGCTCTATTTGTTTCAGAGTTCATCCGAGTTGTGGTTTGTACATCAGCTGAGAGATAGTTCGAGCAGTCAGAACAAATGTTTTCGTCATGAGATGAGAGGGCTAGCTCCAGAATTCTCACTAGATTCTAGATAATTCGACAAGTTATGTTTAACGCAACTAAAAAGGGAGATCACTACCCTCCCTGGCCTCATAATAGCTCCACTAGTGGTTCTTTGTTTTGCCTGTCATCAGATACTACAACACAAGCCTTGAATTTGATAGAATTTCTTGCTTATACTGAAATATATTTCTGATAGTTCCCCCTTCTTTTGCAGTAATTGGCAATTTCAGCTGTACCATAATCATGAGTCTAGCTTGTCTAGTATGCCATGGCATGAGCAGCCCCTCAAACTCTTTCAGAAGCTATTCAGCCTCAAGCTCAGAGGGGGAAAGCAGGTGTGGAGCTGCTGTTGCCTGCATATCGCGGCAAATTTTGGCTACGGGATCTACTAACCGCGTGGGAACGTCAAAGGTGACCCCTGCAATGGCTACTGGACAAGGCAACGACGGTGCTCCTCGCCTTCAACGGAGCCGTGCAGTTTCAAGGGATCTTGTTAGAGACTGGAACTTCGACGAGATAGTTGTTGGGAACTAGGGTAGGGTGCCAGCAGTTCTTCCCAGGCTGGACATGGGACTATTATCTGGCAGTTTGTACATTTTCTAGTATACATCTGGATATCTATGTAGCATATCAGTACACGTTCAATCGATCAGCAAATTATATATTAAGAGCATGGGTTACTTATAGAGACAACACCTGGCATGTTATATATAGTCACGAATCTTACATATGAATGAGGCGTTGAGTTTCTTTTAATATCTTTAGATGTCAATTGGTGTCATATCAGTTATCAAGTGAACAAACTCCCCACTTGTTTTATATTGTGTTGTAGCCTATTGATGCATTGATGTCAAGTGTCCATCCATGAGTGCCATGAGGAATCCAGGTGTATATGGGTTTTAGTTTAATCATACATGTATTCAATTGATAAGCAAATTATTCAGAGTATTGGTTACTTAGACAGTACATATAGTTGCAAGTTTTTCTAGTTACTTCCTCCGATCCATAAACTTAATTATGTATCGGAGGGAGTACATCAGGTTTTTCAGGGTTTTTTTTTTCTGGCTGTGGCTGTTAACACAGATGAATACGTTGAGTTTTTTAATATCTTCAGATGAAAACGTGTGCCATATGTAGCCTTTTGATGTGTTTATGAATCAGGCGTATGGTTCAGTTTATTTTATTTCTAGCGTGTTGTATCAGCGTTGTGTGTTTCTTCTGTATGTGTTACTAGCCCAGCTAAATACTACCCTGGCCGAGGATCGGTTAATGTGTTGATGCACTGCCGGTGTTCTTTTCATCCAAATGTGAAGTTGAACATTTGCTGTGAGCTGAAATTTATAAATGTGAAGTTGAACATTTGTTGTAAGCTGAAATTTATTTGCAGAGTGGAAAATCCCCACTACACGGGCACAGTTTGACTTCTTTATTAGAAATATCAACATGGATTTTACATTTGCATACAGTTACATGTAACCAATCTATAACAATGCATATACGAATAAGATCAAGTCTGTCGGAACAATGCCACCATCTCTTTTCTTTCTCCAAAATGTTGCAGAGCACCGAGTTCTTCGGACTACCATTTCTCCCTTCGCTTCCTCCGCCTCCTCCCAACATCAGGCTCTCAGCTGTGCCAAACCCAGAGACAAATACGCTGTGAGGTTAAAAGCAGATTCCACAGGAAACATGTGGAATTTCGACGCAGAATCAATCAAAAAGGCCTGCTAGCAAAGGACTGAACCCGACTGTTATTGCCTTCTGTCTCATATGGTGATCTCCATCTTGGTTATTGATCAAGACTATGTCCGGGTATTGATTGCACAGTTGCGCTACACGAAGGTGCCACCACAGATGAAAAAAAAAAGGTGTATATATATATACCTTGCATATGAGCTATTTCAAATCTATAGGGAAGTTCGTTACCATTATTGATGACCACAACATAAAAGTACACTTAAGGAACATGCATGGGCCAAAATGGCTCCCTGAATAGAGGGAGAACTAGGCCAGCATCATAACATCACACACAATGACCGACAAAGCAATTGTCGCCGACAGTGACGACCTTCATCAGCTTTCTCCACTAGGCTGCCCAAAGCTACATGACCCTGGTCCCGAGGGCAGGAAAGAGAACGGATCCTCGGAGATGTCGAATCCAGGGCGAGTGAAGTCATCGAGCGCGCCGAAGCACGGATCAAAGTTCAATGGCGAGAAATAGCCACGCGTATCTTCAGCAACTTTCATGTCGAGATTCTGGATACCGTCGGATGTGCTCCCAGGGAAGTTATACCCTGCGCTCCCTACCATGTCATCCATCACAGCCTCGCTACCCTGAGGCTGCTCCGAAGCTCCTGTTGCTTTGATATCATCCATGTGAAGAGCAGGTGTGTGGCCTTGGAAAAGCGCAACATGCCCAAACAGCTTGTCCTTTCTTGAGAAGGTCGTTCCGCATGAGCAGAGCCACTTGTCGCGCCCGCAGTGCTTCTCGTGAGTCTTCAAGTCTGCAATGACCGAGAACTTCTTGGTGTTGCATCGGCTGCAGGTATAGCTCTTGTCGCAGTGGCTTCTCTTGTAGTGGTTCTTCACACACAAGATTGTCTTGAGAGGCTGGAACTTCCTGTGCTCTTTGTTCCGCTTGCAACCGACAAATGGGCAAGAGTACCTTGTAACTGGTGTATGATCCAAGCCAGAATCTCTCATGGGTTTAGCAAGAGCTGCAGGAGTCTTGTACTCGTCTCCATGGCCCCTCATGTGCATCCGTAGGTTAGCATCTCTCTTGAAACCCTTGCCACATATCACACAGAAATGAGTGTGTGGTGCTAAAATCTCCTCTTTCTCCAATTGCAAGACCACGTAAGAACCAGGGGGGAGATTCTCTGCCTCACCACCATCATCGCTCTCCTTCACATCATGGTCTTCCATTGGAATAGGTTCAGACCCTTCCCCGCCACAAGGATTTGGGCATTTGATCAGATCATCCTTCTCATCATGAGTTGTAGTAATGGTACTCATCAGCTCTTCGTAATCAGAGGTCTTGGTCATGTCAGGAACTGTCACCTCCCTGTTTGTGCTTGGCCGCTGATTCCCAACTGAGCCAAAGCCCATGGGAGAACCATAAGTGTTGAGTTGCCTGACCGCTGGATTGCTGCTAAGGAGAGGGCTCTTCATGGAAGGAAGCATAGAGCCAGCTGTTGAGATAAGCTGAATTATGATGGAAGTGAGATCAGCAGTGACGAGCTGCTGCTTTGCTGCAAGCTCGCAAGAACCACCAACAACTGGGCTCCCTAGATTACTCATGGACTGCACAATATCTTTAACCTGCTTGATCTTCTGCTCAAGGAAGGTTAGGTTGCTCAGAATTGCCTGAGGATCCCAATCTGATATAGGAGTGTTCAGTGAAGGATCCGATTCAAACGGATTGCCCACTTTAGCTCCACTGTCATCAGGAACACAAAAACTGGAAGACTGAGGAGCAAAGAATGGAGGACAGCTAGGGATTGATTGGCCAGGTCTTGCAAAATAAGACAGGTCCATGGAATTGTAACGGACACCCTGTTGGCCAGGGTCAGTATTCCTTGATGCCTCACTTGCCATGGATGATGAAGCTTTCATGGAAATTTCCGAACTTCTTCTCATGCCACTTTTCCTTTAGATCCACCAGAGCTCAAATTCTACTTCAGTCTGCCCTTTCTTCTATCTCATAGAACGATCACACCCAAACCAGAAATTGATATATAGGAAAATCCTCAAATCCTGCAGGAAAAAATTCATTAGAACAAGAAACTGAACAAGGAAGCAACTACCAAACTAGACATGTCATAGTTGGAAAGAAAGATTGGTATTGTCCCTTCTTTTTTATGGGATGAAACCATGACAATAGTCTACTAAAGGAACAGAGCTTTATAGTTCAAAAGGGTAAAAATCAGAAAGAACAAGCAAGCAAACAAGAAGACTATTACAATTGCAGAAGATACAAGAATCCTGCCTTCTTCCACATATGACACACAACAAAAAGCCACAGCCTTTAACAAGAAATTTACATCAAGCAGTGGAGAAGATAAAAGGAATTCATCTACGCAAGCAAGGGAGAGAGAGAGGGATATGCACAGGGGAAGAGAAGAATAGATGAATACGTGCACGTAAAAACTCAGTTGACTAGTCAGAGCAATAATCATCACGTCATCCTTTTCAATCATTTCACCTAACTTGATATGCTGCTGCTAACGAATTCCCCTTGATTGCAGCAAAATACGTTCGGCAAACAGTCACATGAAACAGATCTGCAAACAGAGGGCTAGTGGCGGATCCAGATGCTAGCCAGTGGATGGAAACAAGCTCATACCTCAAAAAAGCAATGGCCGAAGGTCGCGGACGGGGTGGAGACAGGGAGCCGGGACGAGAAAGAACGGGAACGGCGATGGCGGCGAGGCGCGTGAGAGGAGTAGGGGCCGGGGGAGGCGGCGGAGGCGGCGGGATTGAGGCGTCGCCGGTGACGCGGTGGCAGACTATAAAGCACAGAAAGAGGCGAAAGAGGAAAGAATTGTACGGGGCGGCGGAGAGGAGTCTATAGGGAAGAGTAGAGTAGTAGACATGGAGAGGTGGGGACGTGGAGTTTGACTATGGACGACAAATATTAATTTTAAACAAAATCAGATTGTTTTCCTCAGTGTCGAATTTGCTTTTAGAAAAAAAAACTTCAAATCTGTTTATCAGCGTCGGGTCCAAATTCATGATCTATTCGTTCCACATTTTTTGGCCATGGTAAGAGATAGTTTTGAGGGCCGATGTCGAGCCGAAACCCTTGGAACTAGTGATGAATATTAGGGTTAGCAATGTTAAAATGCCTTTTTGAAACCCTTGCCCAAACACGATAGAAGATACGTTAGCGGAAGACTAATCTGCATACCGTGGAGGGAAGGGGGTGCAAGTAGCGGAACCAAAGGGGTTTTCCCGGAACTCTGCCCTTCCAGCCCTAGATGTAGGGCAAGGACCATGATGGTTTTTTTTTTTGTCTTTACTTTTATTAGTTGGACGTACTTATTCTCCTTCAAAATATTTGGAAAGTTGGTGAAAATGTGTAAGCACAAAGAGTTAATAGAATTTTATTTTGTTGTATTGACAGTGATTTGTTAAAATGGAGGATATTTGGACCGCATAGACTTTTTCCCCCCCCCCCCCCCCCCCCCCTTTTTTTTTGGTTGCTGTAGTTTGTGGTTGTCATGTACCAAATATTTTCAATCGATGTCGCACTCATGTTTGCGTTTCATCCTTTTTTTGGTTCTTGGCTGTCTTCCCACATCTAATGTATGCATTCATACCCATTTCCATATCCGACGAGATGATAAAACAAATATGGTAAAATATTATTGCCCATTTATCGCTTTGTTCCACGGAAGCACTCCAACTTGTGCAATGGATACTAAGATAAAGTGTCCTTTCTTCAAAAGATTTACATGCATAGAGTTCAGAAGAATATTATTATATGAATTATTTGATTTACATAATATGTACATAGATTTTTCGGTAAAGGAATTTACATATAAATAAAGTTGTTAGACCAACAATTTCCAACATAAACACGAAGAATAAAATAAATTTGGCTTTGCATTGACTTGATGTCCTTTCTTAAGGAGCGATAGATGGATCTTTATGCCCGAGGACTTTGTACAGGATTCTCCACCAAGGAGGACGTAAGATCGCGCAACAATCTAAAGCTTGGGTCTTCATCTTTGTGCTCATGCTCCTCCCCAACTCAGCTCATTTTGTGCAGGCTAGTTCTTGTTAATCTATTTTTTCATGCTTAAGGTGTTTTTTTTTCTTGCGAGGAAGAACAAGTGATATTAATCCAGAACCCTTACAGTCCACCAGATAAAGCAAAAATACAAACAAGTCCTGAAGGATAACGAAGACGACACGGACGAAGAAGCTGTGCCGCTGGCGCGCCGCCGCCGCTCCTCCTTTGCAACCTTGGATTGGACGGAGTCCCATGGCGTGCGGGAAGTCAACGAACCTCGAACCCGAAGGGCCTCCACCTTGCATCGCCGCCATCGTCTTCAATCAGGATCGCATCACCTGCAGCTTCCATACCTTCAAACTCCGGAGCCGCCGCAGTCGATCTCCGGCACAGGAGCTAGGTGCACGGCACCTCCACCGCGATGCGAGCACCGGGAAGGAGGCACAGACGTGGTGGGGATCCGCAGAACACCACCACCGGAGAAGATCTCCGCCACCACAAACCACCTAATCGACTGCGCCATCCTCTCCCCAGCGCCGCCGACAGGACACCCACTCACACCTAGCTATGAACATACGAGATCCGTGGTTCCCCCGCCCTCCCGCCGCCGGAGCGGCCGACGGAGGGGGAGGGAACCGGCGAATTGCCGTCGGCGAGCTGGAGCGAACGAGAAGGGGGGGAAATCGCCTCTCCTACTGTAGCGGGGGAGAGAGCCGAGCCAAGGTTCTCCTGTGCTTCAGCAGTCCAACAAGTAGACAACTTGTCTTTCGGAATTCCACGATTTCTCAAGCCTATTGGGGTTAGAGTCCTTTCGCACGTGGAATTTTTTTAAAGATTTTTTATTACATTTTATGGAAAACATGTTATTGTTTTCGGTAAAATTTAAAAGATTTCACCCTTTTTACGGTGCGAATTCAAATATCTTTGGATGCAAGTTCCGGTAGCGTTCAACATAACATTTGTGCAATGCTGCAAGCAAATCACGCCCGAGAAACCAAAGGCCGAGAGGTAGCGAGCGGTGCGGATCAATGCTATCCGACGGGACCGCACACAAGCGACGCGAGAGAAGAAGCACGCGAGCCACACTCCATTTGACATCATCGCTGAGGTCAGTCGCGGCACATGGGACAGAAACACAAGAGGAAAAAATCACACCCACTACGCAGAGCGGAGGCCCGTGGGCCAGCCTCTGTTTGCTGCAGTCTAAATCACCGTGGGACACCCCCTGCTTAGAGTGGAGTGATCATCAACTCGACGCAGTCGTCTTGCCAAACTCGGTTCACGGTGCAGCCTGGTGCTGCATTTTGGCTTGCACTCCACAGCTTGTTCAGCTACTACAAAAAAAAATATTTTATCGTCCAGTAGAGCTGGAAACTTGGAACTTCCATCACGCATTCACGGATCGTGGTTGACAATCGTATTTGTTTAGGTACTCTTCAGAAATCAGCGCATGCAGCGAGAGCAGAAATGGCTCACGCAAAGACGGCGAATCACCATTCACCAGGTGAGCAATAAACTAACACAAGTCAAAATGGCTTGCGTGGGCACAGACAAAACAGATTAGTCATATTCCCAGCAAGATGCAAGTATATCTCCCAACAAAAATCAAATCGGAATCGTGAGTCATATAGCCGACGGAAACAATATCTTATCGGCATGAAAAGGGAGGGAATATGTGTGCCAGGCCAAGAATGAAAGAAGCAGCAGCCGCGCACGCGTGCAAGGCCAGGAATCAAAGCAGAAAGAAAGGCAAGTTTTTTCTTTTCCTTTTTCTTTGGCACAAGGAAGAAAGGGGGAGTTGAAAGAGATACATGCCACTAGTCACTGCACCGAAATCGTGCACATCACACTATTCAAGCCAATCGGCACCGAAAATGAGCTGTTGGGACTTGGGACCAAGAACATAGCCACATGAAGGGACACATCATGCCACACAACTGTCCCAGTGTCCCTTCGCTTTAACTGGTTGACAATGCTACCATCACTTGTTAGAAAAATAGCTTATGTTACTGTAAGATAACTTGGATTAAAAATATATCAAAAATCCCCCACCACACACTATCCCAAAGAGGAAATAAACAAGACAAACTTGACCTTTTCTCTTCCATGGCAATACAGATGCAGGTAGCATGGATAACATAGAATGCACAAACAACGAATTAGTGGCAGGACAATCTAGCATCTTATATCAGCATAATTGCTTGAACAAATGTAGGCGAAGGAAGGTGTACATATTCTTTCTTTCTTTCTTTGTGAAAGAAAAATATATTATTTTTTCTGGCCTTTTGCACCAAGGCGTACATATATGACTGGAGACCTAGAGTGAAATCAAATGTCTGTACAGACCATGATGCAAATGGAATGAATATGCCTGAGCTGACCGGCAGTACACTTATTTTCATTACTATTTGGCAGAAAAAGGATTCCTGAACTTTTTCCTGAACACGATGAAAGCTAGGGAGCCAAGGAGCGGCCAAGATGTTACAAAAGATATGTACGCGAGCAGCCAGACTGACCTCCCTTGGTAACGAGTTAGTCGGTTTATGGATCTCTTTACCGGAGCAATGGCATCATGGATCTTATTAGCCTTCTCTCCTTGCTGTTTTGCAGATCCTGCTGGGCTTTGGGCATGCACTGCATCTACCTGTATGCCGCTTTTGATCTCAGCTTCTGTGGCGCCTTCGTTCTGTTGCGTAGCATTCACCCCATTATTCAGTTTTAACTCATTGACGATCTGGCTACAAGGTGGGCCGTCATTGACGGGGCAATCATCTGTCGCTGGAGCTATCATTCCATCTCCCAGAAAATTGACATATGGGCTCTTATCAATGGACGACTCCAACGAAGAATGCAAAACATGATCTTCTGTCTGCATACAATTATGACATGATAAAACATCTAACAACCATGCCAGGATTTTAAGTTCCCAAAGAAAGATATTTTTATCCTTGAAACATGACATAGAGACCGCACCTTTTGTCGATGCATGTAAGAGCTCTCATGCAGAGCAGAGAGGAACTCGGACACAGCTCTGACCCACCTACAAAATTATCAATAGATGATATAGACATGCAAAAATAAAATATAATCCATAACATATATAGATTAGATATCAGATTGAGTATAGTCGACATACCATAGTCTTCCAGCAGTTAGTCCTTCAAAAAATGCAAGGTGGCCACCATTTGGTGTAGTTGCCAAAATGATTTTCTTGTTCGCTCTACATCAACAGAGATGCTTCTGATGAATGAATACATAAAAAGCGGATATTGAGGAGAACGACTTCTACAAGGCAAAAAATTACCTGCATTCGTCCCAAGGAATTGCCTCTCTTGTGCAAAGGGGATCATCCAAAGCACTGACACAAAGCAAGGGAACTGACACGGTACCGACGTAACTAGCACTACTGCACCGTCGGTAGTAAGTATCCACAGTCTGAGACATAAAAAATCAATATGTGTGTGATGAGGTTATCACATTATTCAATAGCATTAGCTAATATCTGCCACACCAGCAGTTCTGAATCTTATCATTTATTACAGAGCGGTGGGCATGCCATGAAAGCAACAGTAACAGTACGAGATCCTCATCTGATTGATGATGGAATCAGCAAAGGTTAGGCATGGTGCCAAGCAGGTACCTCATATTTTGCAACAATGCAAGTGGCATGGTGGTCAAATTCCCGGATAGAGCGTGACTGGCAAAATAGAAATAAAAGAACATAAGAATGCATATTAATAGCCATGAAGAGCCACTCTACTAATTCTCTCATTTATAAGTAGAGAAGTAAATAGTCAGACTCGTTGCAGTTTGAATTTAATGTTTTTCTTTACAACGAAAATTATGTACCAAATTATAAATGGCAGTGCATCTCAACAAGTAGGTATTCTAGCTCCATAAAATGAAAGCGACTAGTTTTACTGAAAGGTTGGCTGAACATAAATCTCATAAACTTATTCGGTGTTAGGATGTTGTTTTTTGCATAAGAGCGAGCCGAACCTTTTTAATACCTTCCCAGTTTGCAAGTCGAGCCAAAACAGGTTGATGTCTGCAAAAGAGGAAAATGAAAGGCATATAAAGAAAAGATCATCCTGCTGAAGAGTCATCATGTTATTCAATTGCATAGTTGATTGCTACAAGCTACAACTTGTAGTGTCATAGTGAGACCAGAGCAGATGTGAAGGATAAACAAAAGATACCACTTGCACCCAGTGGCTCGGGCAACCAAAATGTGGAAACACAGTGCATTACACTAGCATAAACCAAGCTAAAGTACACATCAGAGGTCATTGGATAATAGAAATATCAAATATGTCATACTAGTCTGCAGAATGCTGTACAAAATATAGTTTTTTCTTGCGCATCGCTATCAACCATTACATTTACAAGATACAGCCATGTATGACAAAGCTGTCAAAGAATTAAAACTACAAAAGCAATGGCATTGCTGAACTAAGGTTGCATACCCGTGATCTAGCTTCTATTCCCAAGTGGGAATTCAATTTATTTGAAAGAGCAACTAAAATTAGGTTCAGAATAGACAAGTAATAGGGATCTAAAAGGAAGAGCATATGGCACCAAAGTTAACAGAAAAAACGATAATAATAACCTAAAAGTTGTAGATTCCATAGAAAGAGCCGTGTACCAATGCTTAGTGAAGGATCGATACTTACAACTTTGCGTAGCCCTTTAGCCCAAATGAAAGGGCTCTGTCATAAATCCGCTGCACCAGCTTACGGGAAATAAACCGATCACCCACCTGGAAAGTCGAAGTTAAATGGCAAATCACAATGATGTTAAAGGGCTAGTTTGGCACTCCACTGTATAAACAACTGTACAAACTTGTAGAAAAGAGAAACCTTTCTTTTGTTAGTATGGCTCAAAAGAGAAGGTTGGGAATTGGTTAATGTATCTATATATAGTAAAGCAAAACAAGTTCCAGAAGTTCCCTCAATGCCAAACTAACCCTAAGTTACCACCAAATTAAAACATCGGAGAGGTTGCTCTTAGGTTCTGTAAGCAATGACTTCTCAATTCTTCATTCATGGCAAAGGCATTTGGAAAGATTGGTCAAACTAAGTTCAAAATGATTGAGATACAAGTTGCTACAAATTTCTACCTAAAACAAGCATGCAAGTAAATTGGATATGCAGTTATAAGTATATGTATTGTAGCGAATTAGGTGCAGTAACTAACCACCAGATCCCATGGATTGCAAATAGATGCAGCACCAGCCACAGGAGTATTCTCACCTTCTTCTCCAAGATACTTGACCTGGGAAAATATGTGAATCCAATATACCTGTTAGTACATCAATAATGATGGATCGAAGATCCAGTGACATACTTTAGCATTGATTTTAATTTTATTGTGGGTTGCATAGGTGGGTGGCGGATTTAGGGATTTCAAGAAAGAGTAGCATGGGAGTTGGTGCACATAAGAGCAGAAATCTACATCACTGAATGACAATCTGACAAGGAGAGAGTCAAACGATCAATCATCAAAAGTGGATGCATGCATGAAAATACAACCCGAACAACACACTAACACGGATTCAAAAGCAAGATCAAAGGAGCCGGGGGTAACAGACTGCTGCAAGCCTGCAAACATATTATATTTGTAACCAATGTTACAGGGTTCTTGGCAAGAAAAAGAATGTGAGAATTTCTTTTCTTTAAAACAAATTCATTGGTTTGTGTCTTTAAAAAGGCTAACTAAGTACTCCCTCCGTTCTTTTTTAATTGACTCGAATTTAGTACAAGTTTGTACTAAATCTGAGTCAATTAAAAAGGAACGGAGGGAGTACATAGTATTACTTTTCTTAGAAATAATACATAGTTTAACATCATATGTGCTGGCTTTGGAGAATGGCTGGCTTCAGACACTTTCCTGCACAACCTGGTTGATTCTGGTTTCTGGCGCACTACACATAGGAGACATAATTTTAAAACTATATCAAACCTAAATACTAAGGTTGCCCAAGTACAGGATGCATTGAGTGAGAAACTGCTACCACCGTTAGATCAGGACATTGTTATGCCAATTTCTAGAGCACGTGCCCAGTGGTGTTGGTATATAACTGACCAACTAGCAGTAGCACTAGTGAATAGACAATTGTAGTAGCAGAAAATAACAGGCAAGTTTAGATTTAAGATAAGTTACCAGGATATTGGCACCTATGCTTGTGCCAACACAGAATATCGGAGCCTCTGGATACTTGTGATGGAGATAATTAATAATTTCTCGGACATCGTCTGTCCATCCACCATTGTACAAGCAATCTGACTGCCAGGGGAACAAACAATATGTTGAGTGATTGTTACTGACCAAATCAATTCATTCATTGCCCATTAAATTTCTTTTTTACAGTATGAGTTTCGAATTCAGTAGGTTCTACGATCATTTTATGGTAATCAGATTTATGGCTCAGGTACCACCGTACCAGATATAAATCTTGTTGATAAATTATACATGAGGAATAAACTCCACACAGCACTCATGGATTAATAATTGTGCAGCAAAGTTTTAAGTGCACATGGAGAACAGAGAGTAAAATTCTAATAATTGAAATTTCAGATTGGGTAACTTACTGTGATGGACACACCACCAAGACCCCTGTGGTTGCTTACGACAACATTCCACCCTTTTCTCGCCATAGAATGTACCAGGTGTTTTACATACTGCAATAGAGAACTACATCTTTAGAAGGATTAATAAAGGTAATACGTTATCGAACCGTGAACCCAATAGCTCTTCAAATATGCTACACATATAGACTAACATCCAAAACAGGTAGGGACTAACCGCAGAATCAGAATCACTAGTTAATCCAGGGACCACAACTACAAGGGGTGTTGAAGCATCTTGAGAAATGACCCCATCTGCATCTGCCACATGGCTAAAATGGTCAGACATCACCATATATGATGTACGATATTACAGTTCTACAGTCTATGAGGAGGCCCATACCCTCCAAATCAGAGGCCAAAAACCAGTCCAAAGCAATGGTTCCACCATCACGAACTGTATACAACTGCCTGCAGTACAGAGGATGTACGTTAACAGAGAAGTAAGAAAAGTGTTTTTTGTGCTCCTCCAAAAGAAATAAGCATAGACCATGAATAAAACGAATTGAGGTACTGATCTGAACACTTCACTGGTAACAACACACACAAAATCAACCTCTAACTATTCATCTTTTTTTTTCCTTTTTCTTTCTTATGCGCAAGGTCTAAACTTAACTATCAACACATAAATTTCCCTACAAAATCAGGTGTGGCTACTGACACATCCATAATTAATTCCAGAAAATTAAATAAGAAGGTAAACATATGCCCATAAACTCTTTTAGAGGTCATTGGTAACACAACTAACAACACATGAAAAATGAACCTCTTACTACTTTTTTTTTTGTTTTTCTTTCCCACACGCAGGGTCTAAACTTAACAATCAACCCATAAATTTCCCTACAAACACAGGTGTGACTACTGACACATCCAGAATTAATTCCAGAAAATTAAATAAGAAGGTAAACGTATGCCCATAAACTCTTTTAGAGGTCATTGGTAACACAACTAACACATGAAAAATCAACCTCCTACTATTCGTCTTCATTTCCCTTTTTCTTTCCCACACGCAAGGTCTAAACTTAATTATCAGCCCATAATAAATTTCCCTACAAACACAGGTGTGACTACTGACACACCCAGAATTAATTTCAGAAAAACAACAAGACGCCCATAAACTCTTTTAGAGGTCATTGGTAACACAACTAACAACACATGAAAATCAATCTCTTACTATTCATCTTTTTTCCCTTTTCTTTCCCACACGCAAGGTCTAAACTTAACTATCAGCCCATAAATTTCCCTACAAACACAGGTGTGGCTACTGACACATCCATAATTAATTCCAGAAAAACAACAAGAAGATAAAAGTATGCCCATAAACTCTTTTAGAGATCATTGGTAACACAACTAACAACACATGAAAAATGAACTTCTTACTATTTTTATTCTTTTTCTTTCCCACACGCAGGGTCTAAACTTAACTATCAGCCCATAAATTTCCCTACAAACACAGGTGTGGCTACTGACACATCCATAATTAATTCCAGAAAAACAACAAGAAGATAAAAGTATGCCCATAAACTCTTTTAGAGATCATTGGTAACACAACTAGCAACACATGAAAAATGAACTTCTTACTATTTTTATTCTTTTTCTTTCCCACACGCAGGGTCTGAACTTAACAATCAACCCATAAATTTCCCTACAAACACAGGTGTGACTACTGCACATCCAGAATTAATTTCAGAAAATCAACAAGAAGATAAAAGTATGCCCATAAACTCTTTTAGAGGTCATTCAAGCTGATTGAGACATATATTTTCACACATTCGATAATTCCAACATAAATGCTGATTTCATTGTTGCTTTTTGGGAACACATGATGAAGAGCAACAGAAACAGTCTAGCAGAATTTACTCACGGCCCACTTAAATCACATAAGTAAACTGTTTTTGGTTCATAGAACCGGCACATACAGTCCAGTGTGTACTGGAGTTTATGACATATAAATAAAGTAGCAGAATAACTTGCGCTGTACCCGCTTGAACTTGTCGCAAAACTGAATTGGTGAAAGGATCTAGTCTAACCTGTTGTACGTGAATGAAGGCGGTCTCCCGATTCCCAGGAACAATGTCTGCAAATGCGGGCTGGCAAGCCAGGGCGTCACCAGGTACCTGCATCATCACAGAATTAATCCACACTCCAACCATAACACGACGCATATATAATTATATATATACGTATAATCCATCCTAGTTCCAGTTCAATCACAATGTGATCCCAAGTAAGGACAGGAATCATAGAAAAATCACGGCGCAACGCACCAATGATGTCAGGCCGAGAGAGTACTGAGACAGTAGGAGTAACAAGTATGACGAGTTGATGACGCGACCAGATGGAGCCGCCGTACGTACCTGCCGTGGAGGGAGCGGCACTTGGAGGCGACGCAGTGGTAGATCTCGGAAGCGGGGTGGAAGACGAGATCGACGCGGCCGCCGCGGAAGCCGCGGAGGAGGTCGCCGAGGACGTGGAGCTCCAGGAACCGGTACCCGATGACCGACAGGACGGCGAGGGCCGCGAGGGCGTAGTGCTCCGCGGGCACCAGCGCCGCCGCGCGGAGGAACAGCTCGCCGGCCGACTCGCCGCCGGCGACGGTGGGCGCCGACATGGCGGGGGACCGGGGCTGCTAGGGCTCGGGTGCGGCGCGGAGGCGGGGAGGAGCCTGCCCTAGCCGCCGCGCGCCGTGTCGCGCTGGCTCGCTCAGCCGGCCTTCGATCGCGTCGCGTCGCGCGTGGCAGCGGTGGACACCGGAGGGAGAGAGGAAGGGAGTGGGTATATATGAATTCGTTGGAGCGGCAGTCTCGAGGAGCACGCGATTGTCACGGCGGCAAGGACAACCGCTGAACTGCCCCAACCACCGCGATGCTGAGCACGGCGGTGCCGGAGAAATCGAGAGGTTCCTGCACCAAATCCAGAATGTAGCTAGGCTCTTGCGGCCATTACTGAGGATTCATTGCTAGTCGCACGTCAGTTCGAGAAACGAAAATGGACAGGAATCCAGATTGTTTATTTCGTGGCGTCCCAGTTAACACTGCGCAGTGCAGGTATACTGCTCCCTCAGCTCCATTTTATACTCGGTTTAGTTCCCACTTGCACGAAATCGTCGCCTACTCTTCCCCTCTACCAATAAGTGTACTTCTAATCTTTGTACTATATAAATTATTTTTTAGAAAATTTGATCAAATGTATAGAAAAGAGTGACATCATATATATCGCTAAATTGGTATATAAATTATGAAATTATGAATTTGAAGTACAATGTAGTGATAATATTACTTTAGTGTTATATTTATTTATTTGTCTATAAAATTGATCAATTTCTTTTAAATTGCACTTAGGAGTATTATGCTAGCCCTTTGACTAGATACAGTGGATCTCTAATAAATCCGCGATGACCTCAGACCATTGATTCCTTCTAATCTTCCTCATGTGAATGTGTTTGTCTAGCGTAGCCTATTAAATATCCACTGTTATTTGTTGCATGCGAAAGGCATCATGCTAAGTGTATAGAGAAAGAAAATAAACGGGAACTACAAAACACACACTAAAAAAAGCATCATGATGATATCACCGTATTTTAAAACTGATTTTCAGATATGCAAAAGTTACGTAGCTGATTCCCAATCTGTATTGATCGTCGGCTTCGTATCGACGAGAGCATTCAAAGCTAGACCACCCTGAGTATACCTTTTTCATACATTTTTTCTTACCAGCACGATAATATATAAGTTTTCAACCCTTTTACAACAAGTTATCATGTGGCAACTTCAGTACCAATACCATAGCAACATTATAGTTTTTTGGTGGGAACTGTGAAGCCTAAGAAAGGCATGAAAAATAACTAGCATGGTTCTACTTTTGTAATCTCGTCGAGACTAAGCTGAGAGTAAGAGCAGAGCGTAAATTGGATTTCATGGTTCTAGAGTTTAAACATTTCAAAAATTCGGATTTGCAAAGGTAATGATGATGTCATCTTAGTTCCTAGCGCATGCATGCTAACTCCTATTTTTTGTTGCACCTTAGGAATATGGCACTAATGTGCTCGTTCTATTGACGTCCATAAACACACTAGAATTTCCCGCCAAAAAGTAGCCATGCAACAGAATAATACATGATTGTTTTACAAGGATAAACTTTGAAGATATCCGAAAAATTCTTTATGGTTCAATTTGTTCCTAGTTATTTGGGACAAATATAAAAGTAATATCCTATAAAATGGACAACTAGAGTATAAACAATCACAATTGCTACACTAAAGAATAGAATAGTGTTATATTTGTATATATGGAAAACTATAACAATAATTTTAAGCATCCTGCATATGCAATGGATTAGTATATTTTGTTATTTTGTGGTATACTGCTGAAGTGTAATTATGTTGATCTTATTTTTACAACATGTAGAAAATTAACTAAAGAAAGAGAAAATTTGTGCTAAACAAGAAAATGGACAGTTGGTTTGACTTTTTTTTTGCAAAACCTAATAGGAAATCGGTCTATTCTCTAAGAAGAAAAGTAACGATGATGACATCTTCTAGTCTCAAGGGCGCGTGCATGCTAGCTCCCAGTTTTCCGTTATGTGATGGGAGTATGGCACTAACGTTTTCGTTCTATTGGCATCTATAAGTAAGCTAGAATTTCCCACAAAAAGTAGGCATGCATCTGAATAACACATGTGCATTTTAGAAAAACAAACTTTGAAGATATCCAACAAATCCTTTATGAGTCAATATGCGCCTAATTATTTGAGACAAATAGAGTAATATATCCTATAAAATGGACCACTAGAGTATACACAACTAGAATTGCTACTGTAAGTCAGTTCGCGGCTGGCTATTGAACAGGGTGATGCTGAACTTATTTTACAATCTGTTGTGAAAAGTAGCCAGAAAATAATTGGTTAGCTAAATAGAAAAACAGATAACAACCAGTTTAAATAGCTTGATTATGGCAATCTACCTACCTTCTCCATCCAAGAAAGAGCGTAATTCTAGTTTTGTTGGAATGTCAAATTTAGTTTGACCATGCTTAAACCAACATTTATGCCATCAAATTACTATCATTATACTCATGATGAAATATTTTCTATCCCATAGTTATTTTTCCATAAATATTATTATATTTTTGCATAAACTTGCTCATAGTTTGGGTCTCCAAGAATACTAGAAGTACATAGTTTTAATGAACGGAGAGAGTAAGGACATGCTCTTGTATTAGCAAAAACTACGCAATTAAATCTAGTTCATTAGTGCCGACAACATCACTTTTGAGGAGTGGCAACTAGCTCTAAGAGGGAGTACAAGCTAGCGGATGGACATGTCATTTTTTTCTTTTGGGTGCATATGTTCATTTTATTTCAAATGTATTTTAAACATATTATAAATGTTAAATATTCCAAAAATGCTGCGTGCACATTTTCACATCCTATGTGCTCACGGAGTCGTTGAAGTAAAACTGAATTGTATGTGGCATGTGCAAAAAAAAATCGGTGATAAAATAAGGCTTCTTATGAGGCATTCATTTTTTGTCTTTTTACGCATGTCACAGAAAATATCAGTCTTATGAAACTTTAAGCGAGCACATAGAATGTGGACATGTGCTGGACAAAACAATCTAAAAAAATTAATATTTTTAATTTTAGTTTTGGGTAAAGGGAACATATGCACCTTAGATTAAAAGTGCATTTCCGCTAGCGGATGGACTTTACAAGTCAGTGGCGGAGAGTACAAAGCATAAATAGAGACATGTGTGTGGTACCAAATTATATTTCCCCCTTCTATTAACTGAAAACTAATATTACCTCCGTCCTTAAAACATGCTTTTTCCCCACTTTATAAACAAAGTAACCACACATAAAATTTGAGATAAAGTTATAAAGATAAAAAAATAGTCTATTGGAGCAGTAACACAAACAAGCCCAAATTAAAATAAATAAAAAACTCATCGCCCCATGGGTGGGATGGTGGAGCTCAACGACTGGACGATGCGGAAAGATGGCGCACCCCCTCAAGCAAATCTCATAGCATGTCACCTAGGCGCTCCCTGTCCCACTATTTACACAATGGGCACCGCTACTGCAAAAATGCCAAGAGTTTGAATGCAGAGTTAAAAACACATCGCAAGAATACTTTCTTGATAACCATCTTATTACGAATAATCCAAAGGGTCCATAACATCGCGGAAAACAACTGCCAAAAGAGGCGTCTCCTCTTTCTGTTGTTATTCGGGTGGGTCTCTAGAAACTCACCCAGGTCTTTGGCCTGCCAGTCAGGACCCAAGCCTCGTTACAAAGCTCCAGAGAAACTGAGCCGCGGGATATATGAACATTATGTGGGTTCCTGACTTAGTGATCCTGCATAAAAGACACAACCCGTCCTCTGGCCCATATTGCTTGGCCACTTCAACCCCTGAGGGCAGGCGATATCGTAGCAACTTCCACTTCGACCTCCACCCTCATTTATAGGGCACATACACTTCATAATATTTTCTTTTTACCAAGAATTAGTACACAGGAATTAGGGTTATTTGATGAATAAATTATACCATTAGAAAGAGTTTTTCACTACTAATATAACGTTATCAATTTTGTGCAATATACTCGATATATCATTTTCTAGTCAAAGTTTGTCTTGAAAAACATGCGCTTCTTATTTAATAGAAAGTCGAGGGAGTAACATTTAAATAGATTTAGGACGGGTTCTATTAACCATCGATTAAGATTTGCTTCTAACTGAACTAAACAAATTATAGGCAGACACCATAAAGGCATGTACAATGCAAGATGGATAGGGAGGTGCTTAGATAAATAAACCTTACCTTAAGCACTAGTGCTTATTTACACTAGATAAATGCCTAGCTAGGCACCTTTCATGTATAAATAACCATTACTGCTTAAGAAAATGCTTGATTTATTTTCATAAACACCCCACTAAGCACCTCACGTGTGTTTTTTCGAAATAGGGAGCTATGCCCTGGCCTCTGCATCGAAACGATGCACACAACCATTTATTGCATTAACAATAAGTTCATAAGTTCAATTTTGTAACTCATAGGTCACACATGGTGTATATAAAGATCAACCAGGGAAATAAAAAAGAAAGTTTACTTAAGCATCATGTAGTCTTTTAGAAAGCCGCCAACACCCTGGTTGTAGATAACTCGAGCAACCATCTCCAAACGGCTGTATCCAGGATCCATAGGCACTCGCTGCGCCTTCGGGAGAAGATAATACCACTCTCGGGTCCAATGGGTAGCCATACGGATAACCTATAAAAAGTGAGCAGTTCCAATCTTATTAAAAACATATCATTTCGACAGTTCTAAAGGGCCCAAACTAAAACATACGCCTAGATGAATTCGAGCTTTAGTATGTTGCTCAACATCATTTAAACAATTTCTGAACATATTCGTAACATTAGTAGGTGGAGGAATATCGAATGTAAAATGTACTACTCTCCAAACTAGACAAGCAAAGGGATAAGTGAAAAATAAATGGTTAATAGACTCCTCTGAGTCACAAAAGACACTTTCTACAACCACTCGAATTACGCTTCACGTGGTTATCTTTCAGGAGTATTACTTTCTAACGAAGAAACCATATAAAAATCTTTATCTTCAATGGTACTTTTAACCTAAGGATTTAGTTTGAGCTACTATGCGCATTAGAGTTTGCCTTGACCATAGAGACCGGTTTGAAAACACTTTGTGCCAATACGAAAATTATTAGCCTATACTAATTTTTAAAGATAAAATAGCTAGTACTATTTGATATTGAGGTGTGCTTGGGTGCACCCTCGTTGGTGTTTAGAAAAAAACTGGGGCCTTTTTTCTTTACGTTCAAGGCCAGTTGGATGATTTGCCCTGGCGTGGCCCTTGTGCGATATAGAGCTGATGCAGACTTGACGGAGAGCAGGGTGATCCAAGAGAATTTCAGTCAAGAAGAAGGACCCATGACAGGTTGATGGGGAGGTCGCTGTATCTGATGGTTGCATGCTTCATGGACGAGATTACAAGAAACATCTGTCTCAGCACTCACATTCATGTATGGTGGTTAAAAGGTTCGTTCATGTCATAAACTGACTGCAAGTGCGTGATCAGGTTTTCCATTCTTAGCTCGAGTCTACATGAAGATAGAATGGTTAGGTCCAGCGACAAATTAATTAATGACGGCTCCGGCGATGACGACCCCTTTCTAAATAGATTATTAACGAGTTACAACTTAATAATTGGACACAGTTACGTAAAGGAGGTAGTTGTGTGATCAATCGCCCAGAGAATTGTTGTAGACCTTCACAACATGGAATCTAGTTTTGTAATCTTGTAGCGACCAAGCTGATAGCAAAAACGCAGCATAAATTGTTTATTTCATAGCGTCCCAGCAGGCCTTGCGCCCCAATTTATACTAAGTTTAGTCCCCTCTGTACGATAATTTATTCACAAACGGAAGGAGTACTATGCTAGTCCTTCGACTAGGTGGTAGATCTTCTTGGATTCGAGCACATGCATGCTAACTCCTATTGTTTTTTGTCGCGCCTTAGGAATAATATGACACTAATGTTATTGTCTTATATGTGTCCATAAATACTCTAGAATTTCCCTTCAAAAAGTAGCCACGCATTAGAATAATACATGAATATTTTACAAGGGCAAAGACATCCAAAAAAATCCTTTATATTTCAACTTTTGCCTGGTTATTTGGGACGGATGGAAAAGTAATATCATATAAAAGAAACCGAAAATTATTTAAAAAGTTTTCATCACCGCCCGTTTTGTTTTAAGATTTGGATAAGGTAGAGGGAGGGATATAGCTAGAGAGAGAGAGAGAGAGCTACTTCTTCCCCTACCACAACGAGCAGGAATCTCGAGGAATAAATCGACGGTGCAGAACACACCCACACCCGTGCGTGTTTTTACAAAATTCACTCTCAAAAGAAACTGATAGAGTATACAAAATCACAATTGTTACACTAAAAAAATAGTATAGTGTTATATTTTTATATATGGCAAACTATAAAAGTAGTTTTAAGCATACTAGCATATGAAATGGATTAATATTTAGTTATTTTGTAGTTGATTGCTGAACTGTTTTATGGTGAACTAATTTTTACAACCGGTTTTAGAAAAGTAACCAAAGAGGGAGAGAAATTTTCGTTAGCTAAACAAGAAAGATAGACAGTTGGTTTTATGTTTTCTTTAGAAAGCCTAACAAGAGTTCTGCCTACTCATTAAGAAGAAAAGCAATGATGTCATCTTCTTGTCCCCTGGGTGCATGCATTCTAGCTCTTAATTTTCCGCCACATGCAGGGAAATATAGTGCTAGAATTTCCACTGAAAAAGTAGGCAAGCATCATGCATCCGAATAATGCATGAGCATTAGAAGAACAAACTTGGAGATATCCAGCAAATCCTATATGGGTCAATATGCACCTAATTATTTGGGACAAATAGAAAAGTAATATCGTACAAAAGGGTCCGTTAGAGTAAGTAAACACAGCTACAATTGTTATGTTAAAAATAGAAGTGTTATAATTTTTATATTTGTGTACGAAAAAATATAACAATAATTAAAAGCATATGCAATGGATTAATATTTAGTTAGTTCGCAGCCGGTTATGGAACTCTGTTATGCTGACCTTATTAATTTATAATCTATTATAAAAAATAGTTAGAAAAAATATGGTTAGCTAAATAGACAAATAGATAACAACCAGTTTGAAAATCTTGATTATGACAATGTACATATATGCAATACACGGCCTTCGCAATGGAAGGAACCCGAAAAGGTGGATGCTCTTGTGGTTTAGCAAAAATGATGCAGTTAAGTCTAGTTCACTAGTACCAACAACATCACTTTGGAGGAGAGGCAAACTAGCTCTGAAAGGGAGTACAAGTGGATGGACTTCACGATGTCATTGGTAGGTGGAGAGAACAAATCATAGGCATGGAGAGTGGATTTTGTACACACACGCACATGTGTGGGTGTGTTCTGCACCGTCGATTTATTTCTCAAGATTCCCGCTCTTCTTGTTAGATGAAAAGATTCATTTCTCTCTTCTACTTTTATCCGCATCTCAAAGCAAAATAGACGTTGACAGAAACACACACCCATGCATGTAAGTATAAAAGTATTTCCCATAGACATGTGTGTGGTACCAAATTACATCTTTCTCCTTCCATTAACTGAAAGAATACTTCTTCCATCTATGTTGGATGTAATAACGTCTTATATTATGAAACGGACTGGAGTAACATTTTTTGCAGCGTTATGTCAGCTGGCTCTGTTAACTATCAAAATTGGCTTATAACTGGACTAAACAAATTATAGCCAGGCACCTTAAGGATTCAGTTTTGAGCCACTATGCGCATTAGAGTTTGTCTCTACCATCAGGAGACAGGTCTGAAACCGCTTTGTGCCAATACAAAAATTAGTCTCTTTAGTATTGAGGTGTGCTTGGGTGTACCCTCTTTGGTGTTTACAAAAAACTTGGGCTATATGTTGATTTTATTTTTCTCTTCATTCAAAAGGCCAGTTAGATGAGTTGCCTTGGCATGGCCCCTGTGCGCCACAGAGCTGATGCGGACTTGACGACGAGCAGGGTGAACCAAGAGAATTTCAGTCAAGAATGACCCATGACAGGTTGGGGCGAAGGTCGCTGTATATATCATGGTTGCATGGTTCATGGACGAGATTATGAGAAACATCTGTCTCAGGCGCTCACATTCTGTTATCGTTACATGCTTCGTTCATGTCATAACTGAGATATAACGGGATATGCAAGTGCATGACCATGTTTTTCTTTCTTAGCTGTAGTGTCCACATATAATGGTCAGCTCCGGCAACAAGTTAATTAACGACGGCTCCGGCAATGACGACGTCCCGTTGCCTAACCAGATTGTTATAATGAGTTGCAACTAGATAATTTTGTACGTGAGAGACACAGAAGCGTGTTCCAACTGAACAAATCAATTTTAGGTCGATCTGCACAACAGCAAAGGGAGTACATAGTTGAGTATCATGTTATTAAGATCTACTATAGAATGCATGGTGACCCCTTTCTGCTCAACAGCAAAGGAAGTACATAATTTTGTTCATTTGTACATGAAAGCGACATGAAAGTAGCTAGATATGAGTCTAGTGTAATGACTTGCCGTAAGATTTAGGTCGTCAGCAGAAGCGCAGAACGGCTGGTGGTGGAACAAGGTACACGTGCCGACGTGCGTACATAGTTATGTGTACTTGCATACCAGGCTATTAAGATTCATCATGACGGTTCACCTGTTAAGAGATCGATATACCAACTCACTCGAAAGAAAGGTCAATCCACCGGATGCTGCACACATTGCTCTTGTACCACCATAGATTGCTTCCTTCGGACATTCTTCATATCACCGGTTGCCCTCATTCCGGTATACCTCTCCTGGTATACCGGCTCGTTCCACTGAATATTATCAAGCCACCGCTCATCTTTTCTCCGCAGCAAACAAGCAAACGCTCAAAATAAAATAACATCACGTAGCAGTTGTCCTCCTTTTTTTTTGTCACTGGGATTGATCTATATAGTTCTATACACACCAATGGATTTATTATGAATAGCATCTAACGTCAGTAATATTTTTTGAAAAAGTAAGCCCCTCGTCGATTTCCATTATAGAAACATGGAAAATGAACCGAATATGAAGCTAGAAAAAGTAAGCCCCTCGTTGATAAAAATGTTTTTTTAATTGGTGTGGAGTTCTTTCTAAATCTAGGTTAACTGGGTGTGTTCCATGCACATCGTGGGAGCCACACGACGACCATCTTGGGAGGCGCTTGAGCAGCGTAATAGGGGCAATGCATAGGAGACGGTTGGGATGCAACGCTAGCGCACTATGCGGCACACATTGAACCGAAAAAACAATCCTATAGGACACATGCCATGCGCATCCAATCGGTGGACCACATTAGGTGTGGCAAAACAAATCTTAAAATACCCCCAGACAACTTCTCTTAGTTCCAATAGACAAATCGTGATTCCTACGGCTACTTTCCTCACAATTAACGATGACCCAGTGTTTATATCAATCTCTAGGATTTGGAAGACAAACTATATCTCTTTCCAAACATTACCTACAAAACAAGAAGAAGTGTCTTCTTTCTCCAACTTAACTATGGTGGTTGTCAGTCAACATATATATTCAAGTCTTCCCGGCAACAAAATTGAGCTAAAAGTGTTCCCCAACAATAACAAAAAGTAATATTACACAGGTTAAATGATTAATTGAGCTACCACCAAATATTTGTATTCAGTGAATTAATTATGTACATTGTAGACGGATTTTTACATCAAGTTGTCGTAAGATTTTTGGATTTACGAAATTGCTTGGCATGAAAATGCATCTTGTATTTGTGTGGTCAAGTTTGTTTCCAAGAAAAAACAAAACTTTATGTATGTGGTTTTGTGTCCATAGGTAGCATCTAGCATGGACGACGCTCCAACATCGTGTTTCTTCTCAGACAACAACCAGTGGACTTATTCAAAGAAGCAAGTTCATCACAAATGACATGCAAGGTTCGTTCTGAGATTTTAGGGGCCCGGGACGAACAAGAATTAAGGACCCTTTGTATAAATAAGTAATTTGCTCGATATATGCATGTCCTTTTAGTCTCTCACTAATATTTTTCCAATTGCTGACATCGCTACCCTAGTGTATTCTTTTGCAATTGCTAAAACTGAATAGCTTGTTTTTTTTTCAATGTGTGGTTTTGAATAATAGCACCTAACTGATATGCAATTTTTTTCCGGATAGGCCCCTTCTTCACTAACATATCCCTTACTTTTTTATCAAGAATAATAGCCAAATTAACCACACTATAACCGGTTCTTCATCAGCATTACAAGCATGTAGAAGATGAATTAAATATGTGATCATGATCACTCATGTTGTTATCATCCACATTGATGTCAACATTTTCTTCTATAGGGACATCATCTTCTTGATCAACATTTTTTTGTTTCTCGAAGTGTTTATATTACTCATAAAAATTATAAGGTCTAGCACTTCCCTTAGTCTAAAAAAAAGTTTAGCACAATGTAAATGGTACTGCAGAAATTCGTCTACTTTTTCTATTGGGGGCAAGGAATAGAATAGAGTAACTTCACAAAAAAACAGGCACTTGGAAGCACCTAGGTAACAATACGTTCGTCATCTCTCTCAAAAGTTATTTTGGTTCATAGGTGCATGTGCACTCATTATAAAAAATAATTTAAAAATGTCAAAAAAAATCTGAAATAAAATGTCAGGTGTACATGCTGACATCCTATATTTGTACACACATTTTCGTGGGGAAACAAAATTTTATGTGGCATGCATAAAAAAGACAAAAAAAAATGTCCTGTGCGTAGTCGTGTTGGAGCATCAAAATTTATCTTTTTTACATGAGACACAAAAAATATCTTTTTTCCCCAAAAACTTGTGTGCGAACATAGAATGTCTAGACATACATGCAAATATTTGTTTTAAAATTTTTTGACACGTCAAAATGTATTTTCACACAACTAGTTCATATGTACCCGGGAGCCGAATTAGATCCCCCCTACCTACTCCTACTCCTAAGGTGTTGAAATAGGATTCCATCTGAATTCCAACTGTAGTGCATTTTGCTTTTTTGTGCAAATTTTAACATTAAATTTAAACTAAAAAGATAAAATACACCATAAGTAAAATCGTAGTGGCATTCCATCTTGACACCTTACCTAACCCGGCATACCGGGGGTCCCTTCAATTCGGGCGCCCGGCGAGGCCGCCCCTCCCACCCCACGGACCTATCCTTATGACATGATGACAGGATGAGCTCTGAAACCGCATCAGCCCACACAACATCAGAAGTTTAGCACCATGCACGACAAACAGCTAGAGCATCGGCCATTGAAAATCCATTTTGGCTCTAGGTGTAAATGCATCTATTACCCAAAACATAATTTAAAATGTTAAAATAATCTAAAAAAATCTAGGTCTACATTTGGACATTCTATGTCTGCACACAAAAAGTCTGGTGAAAAAAAGAATGATATTTTTGAGACTTGGGGTAAAGAAAGATAATTGTCGGTGCTTCAAAGTGGCTTCCCCAGAGATTATTTTCTCCTTTTTACACAACCCACAGAAAAAGTTTTTCCCACAAAATTATGTATGTGAACATAGCATTTTCGGACGTACATCCAAGATTGTTTTCAGATTTTTTTTTTTTTGATATTTTGAAATACATTTGGAATGCACTTTTCATAATAGATGCATGTGTGGCTCCATTACAACTTACAAACCTCAATACAATAGACACAAAGTGGAAAATATGAACCTAGTAGGCTAGTGGCGTGTAGCGGGACGGAATAGTTTCTGCTTGGCCTAAAATAGGTAGGGTTTCTCTTTTTGTTCTCCTTTATTTTCAGGTTTTTTAAAATATTTAATTTTTTAAAATATACAAATTCAAAAAAAAAAAATATTAAAGTAAAAAAATGTTCAGATTTAAAAATTGTTCAGATCTTAAAAAAGTTCAGATTGAAAATATTAAAAATTAAAAATATTAAATTATAGCCACATGAAACACCAAAGAAAAGAAAAAAAAACCACAGGAAACAGCAAAACCCAAAGAACGAGTAAAAACCAGCAAAATACCAAAAAACAGAAAAACGATGGAAACCAAGCATTATACAGTCCCATTCGGCCTGTACTTCACTGGGGTATTCAGGTGGGCTTTGTTTGATGCTCGCCACGCTTGCTTGCATGCAAGGCCGCAAGGGGAAACGCGTTCTTTTTTCTGGTGTAGCAGAAGAAACCAACTCTCAGTCGATTTAGTAATTTTTATTCATAAATATGTAAGAGAATATTCCGTGTCATTTTTCATCTAGTAGTATTTTTTACTGAGAATTTCAGTCAACACTATATATTTATTCATACATTCATATACATATACTCTCTCCAATCCATGTTACTTGATGCTAAAATGAATTTATCTACAACTAAAATATGTCTAGATACATCTATATTAGGATTAAGTAATATGAGTCAGAGGGAATACCACGGTTTTATAAAATTTTGTTCAAATAGTGAAAAATATAATGCGTATTCAAGAGTTCAAACGAATGTTTAATCTTGCATAAATATCAGCGCCAATTCAATGTGTATGTGCTTTAATTGGGAACTAATAAATTTTCAATCGTCGAAGAACTCACAAAAGTAGTAGCGGAAATGCACTTTTGATCTTGGGTGTATATGCTCCTTTTATTAAAAAAACAAATTTTAAAATATAAAAATAGGAATTTTTTGGCATGTATATCTCCATGTTTTGTATGTGCATGTAATGCTTCGCTGAAAACCGATATTTTTTGTGACATGTGTAAAAAAGAAAAAAATATATCTCGAGAAATGCCTTATTTTAACTCCGAATTCTTTCTTTTTTACATAGGCCGCACAAAATTTGATTTTTTCCAAAACAACTTTCTGAGTATGTAGGATGTGGACATATACACGGTCCATTTTGTTTTGGATTTTTGTAACATTTCAGATATGTTTAAAATGCATTTCAAATAAAGGGAGCATATGCATCCGGGAGCCGAAACGCCGGGTCCAGTAGAGTAGTATTATATGATACGATAGATCTATTCACAGATATTTAGTATTTAGATGATAATTTTCTGCAACCTTTATACTTTTAGAAGGATGCAGTAAAGATCATGGCCCCTAGAAAAAACAAAATTTCACTCGTTCAGTTCATTGTCAGCATCGAAGTTGTCAACTTTGAAGCAACAATAAAGAAAATGAAAGAAAAGAAAAGAAAGAAAAGAAAAGCAGTGACATGCCCACCATCAAATCAATCAAATGAATGTTTTCCATTTCAGCCACAATGACTACTTCTCTTACCCACCATTCTTGTTCCTCCTGATCCATGGCAAAGTAGAGGGTGGTCGAAGTGGAGCGGTGCTCTAGAGACTATGACATCAAAGAAGAAACATCACCTTTCCAAGGTTAAGGGGTCACTGGTGAAGCCGTGAAGGGCACAAGGAAGCAACTCAAGGGAGGTGGGTCCTAGGGGTGCTGTGACATTGGCGACAAGGCGGTAGCATGCATGACACGGGATTTGTGCGGGGAAACAAAGTGGTAGGAAGGGGATGGGATCGTGATAGAGATGAGAAAACATGATATGCGACGGAGAACTAGGCCGTTGGATCTTCATCCATTAGTCCAAAGCTTTATCCACCTTCCAATTGCAAAACTATTTCTTTTTAGACTATCAATTGTAAGATAATGAAACTATTTTGTAGTCACCGCTAAGGATCGTTCGATCTAAACATTAGATTCCCGCAGTCACAAATTAATAGAATATTTCGATCACTGGCTAGCTGGCTATCGATGGTAACTGGAAAATAATACTAAGTCATTATAAATTTGATTGTTGGTATTATGGTCCAAGAAAAGAAAAGAAAAAGTACATTAGCGTGATGTCATATTTACAAAAAGCAGTTTGTCATGGAGATGAAATTGTGCACAAAGTAACTGCTGGTAGTAGCTAACAACTCTATAGAAAAAAAGGATATGAAAGTGTGCCTCAAAGTAAAATCTTGTATAATTCTGTCAAACAATCAAAGAGTGATGCCATACTCACAAAAGGCATTGTGTCCTTGACACCTTGCTTATACATGCATGGCACCACATTATTCAAGAGCACACGAACGCACACATGCATGCATGCGTAATCGTAATGCATGTTGTCACAACAAGACGCGAATAAAACCAAACTCCAACCGGTTCGGTCAGCGATCGGCACATATCAGACGTTCTGCGTGACGCCGCTGGGCGCCTTGCGCCCCTGGGTGCCTTCGGTGTCGGAGTACCACCCATGCTTGCTGGAGTCGTACTTCTCGCCGTCTCCCCAGAGCGCGTAGGCCTCCTCCCCGTGCACGGCGTCGTCTCCGATGGCGAGCTCCTCCTCGGGCATCCGCAGTGGCACGATGAGTCCGACGATGATGCAGATGAGGCTGGTGGCCACAACGTTCCAGCAGATGATAAAGAGGGCGCCCGCCACTTGCTTGAGGAATTGTATGCCGCCGGTGCCGCCGTAGAAGGCACCGCGGGAGTTGCTCACTGGCACGAACAGGGTGCACAGCACCGGCTCCGCGAAGAGCCCTGTGGTGGCGCCTCCGAGGAAGCCGGCGACGGCGTGGGTGTGGAACACGCCCAGGGTGTCGTCCACGTGCTGCAGCAGCTTGGAGCGCTTGTGCACCACCATCATGGTGAACCACGGGATGCTGCCTGACAGAATTCCCATCACGATCGCCGCCCATCCCTGGACCAGACCGGCGCCGGGGGTGATGCAGACGAGGCCGGTGATCATGCCCTGCACGGCGCCGATGACGGAGGGCTTCTTGAAGAAGATGACGTCGAGGCAGGTCCAGACCAGGAGGCTGGTCGCGGCGCAGATGTTGGTGTTGAGCACGGCGAGGGAAGAGTCGATGTTGGCGGAGTAAGGGTCACCGCCGTTGAAACCGGCCCAGCCCATCCAGAGCAGCCCGGCGCCGGTGAGCATGAGAAGCACGTTGTTGGGTGGGAACCTCTCCCTGTCCTTGGTGGACCTCGGCCCGACCCAGTACGCGGCGGTGAACCCAGCGACCCCGGAGGAGAGGTGGATGACGTAGCCACCGGAGTAGTCCATGACGCCCCAGTGGAAGAGGAAGCCGCCGCCCCAGAGGGAGAAAGCACCAACTGTGTAGGAGAAGGTGAGCCAGAGTGGCACGAAGATCATCCAGGCTCTGATGTTCATGCGGCCGAGGAGCGAGCCGGCGAGTAGGATAAGCGTGATGGCGGCGAACACACACTGGAAGTAAACCATGGAGGCCATGGGGTACGCCGGGTTGATCCAGCCCGTCTCGACGCTGCCGTCCTTGTGGAACTGTGTAGTCTGTGGCAGCACGGCCTGCGCGATGAGGAAGCTCTGCCCCAGCGCCGGACGGGCTTTGCCCCAGAAGGGGAGCAGCTTGTGGCCAAAGGACATGTTGTATGCCCAGGTGACCCAGCACAGCCACACGGCAGCGAAGGCGTAGAGCGCCATGAACGCAGAGTTGACGGCCCACTTCTTCTTCACGATGCTCCCGTAGAGGATCACCAGGCCAGGCACGCTCTGCATGCCCACCAGCGTCGCAGAGATCATCTGCCACGCATTGTCACCCTTGTTCAGCCAGTCCGGCGCCACAGGTGCAACCGGCATGTACCCGATCGACATGTTGTACGCCATCTTGCTAGCTCGATCGGCACGCTCGGTGAACCCGCGCTCGCCGGGGATCGAAGCTAATGGTGACTGGTGGTGGATGAAGCTAAGGTGGGACGCCGGCCTTTTTATATAGGAATCGTCACGGCATGTTGTCCGTCACGTACAAGGGCTGAGCAGTGGCCGGCATAGGGGCAAAGCCGACCAACGGCGGGCATGCCTAGCTAGCGAGAGCATTGTAAAGTGGCAAGAGGAGTTAGATCCTATGCCGCTAAGCTGTATCAATGAGCTGTGCCTCATAGCGGCAGGGAGGAGGAAGATTCCAAGCACGAGGCTTTGGAATTAAAGGAAGGCTATCTAGCTTACCTTACATGTAATATAAAATGTGTATTACTGATATTAGTTCTAAAAAAGTGCACATGATATATATTGAGCTAGTGACAGTTATAATACTTAAATGTACGCCCGAAAACCTCTTTAACGGCAACTACACATAGATGTCAGCAACCATGTGCTAACCAATCTTTCCACAAAATTATGAAATAAATCTGATTGAAACATAACTGAAACACAAATATTTTGTGAAACAAATCCCAGTGATATCAACAATGATGTCATTAGTTTCACCTTTTGTTAGAATATTTCACAATGTTCTTCATTTATCACTTTAGTTTCACAAAAGTTTCAATTATTACTTTTACATACTAATCTCAAAGCAGAGAGTGGACGGTAGATATGTTACCGTAGGTACCGTTGTCTTTAAATTCTCTGCGGTCTACACTACGCATGCATTGTGTACATACTCGAACTCCTCTAGTCAGCTGGTTACGTTGTACAAGTACTGTGCCAATGTCATTTGTACCGGGAGAACAGGTGAGCACAGGCCGAGAAGATCATTTGGGTCATCTCCACTATAATTGTATCATCTGTACATTACCAGTTAACATATTCAAAAGAAAAAACGTATCTCTTAGCTTATAGCTAGCTGATTTTCAATTCCGTGTCATTTTGATCTCTCGTTCATTCTGATCCCTCAATATCACACACATTCCAATGTTTTTGTTTTTGTCTTACTCACATATTGCACTCATGGATTCCAAGATATAAGGGGAGATCTCATATATACCTCAAATATGTGCACTTGCATTCAAACAAATAAAAAGATAATGGAGCCTAAAAAAGAAATTTCTATACGTTTTTAAATCTTTAATCGTGTTGTCATATATAGATCATAAAAAGAGGGAGATTGAAAGTGTATTTATAGCTCTCCCTAGTGGGTTTTGATGAATGATGACGAACGACTAAGGGACTAATGGTTTGTTCAGTGTACACAAGTGTTCAGTCCCAAAACTATTGGTTTAACCAGCAGTTGTCAGCCCTAAAAACTGAAGTGGAAGGATGGCTTGAAGCTAGAAGATCGAAGACACATTTCTAGTCTTTTTAGTGGTTCGAAGAATCTCATTCGATCAGTATAGGACAAAACATACTATAAAGAGGAATGAGATATCTAAGTTCGTGGGTAAAACTTGATGCGGCTGAGAAATTCAATTCGGCTCCCGAGTGCATATGCTTCCACTACCAAAACATCATACTTCTTAAAGTTGAAAAGTTTTAACAAAAAATTCTACATGTACATCTCTAAAATTTATATGCGTTTGTGAAGTTTCGCGAGGAACAAATATTTATTATGGTCTGTCAAAAAGAGAAATTTTATCTTCCGAAAAGCCTTATTTCTAGTATTGATTTTTGTCTTTTTGACATATGCCACAAGACAAGGTGGTTTCTCATAAAACGAATTTATAAGCGTGTAGCAGGTAAAGACGTACGTGCAAATTTTTTTTTTTTTTGAAATTTCAAAATACATGTAACATGCATTTCAAAATAATTGTGTGGCTTAGTTATTTTAGATAAAGGACACTTTATGGAGGTGCCGTTTTGAATCATAGGTGCATATGCACCTATTATAAAAAATAATTTGAAAACAAATTTAAAATGTTAAAAAAAATTGAAATATAATTTCAGGTGTACATCTTAACATTTTATGTTCGTACACAAGTTTTTGTGGGAAAACAATATTTTATGTGGCATGTATAAAAAAAGATTAAAAAAGTCATGTACGTAATCATGTTGGAGCATCAAAATTTATCTTTTTTACACGAGACACAAAAATATTAATTTTTCCCGAAAACTTATGTGCGAACATAGAATGTCTAGGTATACATGCAAAATTTTATTTTAAATTTTGTTGGCACTTTTAAATGTATTTTGACATAACAAGTGCATATGCACCTGTGAGGTGAGTTGGATTTTCCGACACTTTATTACCTAAAAGGTTTAAAAGTTTAAGCATTAGTTTTGTTTTCTGCATGACCAGGATGCAGATAGCCACATGATCAGGATGAGAGAAACTGTTGTCAGCCATGTTGGCAAAAATATCTCTCGCTGTGTTCTCCAACCAAGTAGATACCTCCATAAATAGGTCGTGGTTTTCTACACGCTGTTGAGACGACCATGAACAAAGTAAAATTGTGCATAGGTAGATAACCTAAATGAGAGAAGAAAATTTATCATTAAAAACCTTGTCATTATGTTTCTTAGTTACATCATATCTAGTAGATCCCGCAAAATGCATGTCCCGCAAAAGTAACAACTGGTTTCTGGTTTTATACAAAAAAAAAATAGCCCGTGCAGATCCCGCAAAATATACATGCCCCCGAATATTTTTTGGAAGACTGGAAATTTGATGGCAAAAACTGGATATAGCCGGGTGAGCGCTCGAATTTTCTTCCGCTGGCCAATGGACATCTTGGATATCCCAAGCCACCCACTCGTACGAAATGGGGTCATGCAACCTCAGTTAGTGCCTCCCCGAGCTATTGCGCCTCCTGCTGCCGTTGTCCAGATGGCACCGTCGATGAGTGTATTTTTAAAGCATGTTTACCTTATGTTTTTCCATCTGGGATGGCAACTATCTATGTGTACCAATTCGTTGGGACTCCAAGTGTAAAGTGTTGTAGCAAGCGTATTTCCCCCACAAGGGTGACTCGAGGGTTTATATCGAACTCTCGGAAAATTGGCTTAGAAGCTAAATTTTTTCTCTCCTCTTCGAGCAACCTGAAGTTCTTGCCTTGTGTCCCTTACTCCACGGTGTCAAGCACAAGGTTTCATATTACTAATAGGAAATAAAAGTAAGAAGTATAATAAAGTAAAGTAAACAACTGAAGTAACTAAATAAAAATAAGTAAAGGCTAAGGGCATTTGGGTTTTGTGCGTGCATGTAGAGATAGTATTTTTAGTATTTTCGGATTAAATAACAGTAGAAAATATAAAGCAAGGTAAATATGTTGGAAAGATGTTTCTAGTGATTTAAAATAGACCGGGGTTCATGGGTTCACTTGTCAACTCTCCTTTTAAGTTGTAGTGGACACTAACAATTCATCAATGACATAATATTGGTGGAACCTCAACATGTGTTTGATATGCATTCATATGGGCATTACGTCCAAACATAGATATGATGCAACACATCTCTCTTATACTCCTCAAGAAAGGAAAAAATCCACGTAATCTTGAATTGAGAATCAACAGAGCTAGTATAGCCTTAATTAAGTAATATGACTTAATGTTTGGATATCAAATATGCTACCTTGAATAAACAAGATTATCACAAGGTCACATGATAAACATAGCACATGTATTCAGTTTATCCCTAGTGAGACAGAAAAACAAAGCTAAATACCATAGTAGATCATGAATTTGTTGTCACTATTCAATCATTACCACCATGCTACTCCATCTAATACACATTTCTCCCCATAGATGTTTTTGCATACAAGTTGGATCAGAACAAGTACTTAAGAACGGGGTACAAGATATGCATCTACCAATACATCTTATACATAATAGGTCCAATCCCATATATCAATATCATAGAATAAAGATCCACCACATATCAATTACATATATGACCATAATAATGTTGGAAAGCTAAAAGGTTGCTTCAATCTATAAAGAACAAGAGAGAGATCAAGCTACTGCCACAAACCTATAGTTCATAGGTGGACTACTCCCTCTTCATCATGGTGATGATGGTGGAGACGTTGGAGAAGGTGGAGATCCTTCCGGCGGTGACTCTGGTGGAGTTTCCCCCTCCAATTTTTGTTGGTTCTGGCTCTGTTTCGGTGTTTCTATGTTTCCACCGCGCTCTCCTCGAGGAAGCCTCGGGAAGTCCTTTATATAGGTTTTCTTAGGTCAAACGAAGTCCATGGGCGAAAGAATCAAGTGAATCGAACAGCCGAGGAGGAAAAGAGGGGTGGTGTCGCACCCTCCCTACCAGGGCGCGTCACCAGCCTTCTTTTGGCCCTCGTGGCCCATCACATGAGGTCCAAGGGCTCCAGATGCTTCTCTTGATGAAATATTTTCATCCCCGAAATCTGAGCTCAATTTGACTTCATTATGGTCACTGGAAGTAAAAAATACACAAAACAGGGTTTTCCTGTTTTCCAGAGTTATAACCAAAATAAAGGGGATCATTGTGAAATCCCCAAAAATCAATATTAAACATGGATATAATATCATATATGTGAGAATATGTGAGAATATATGTCAACAAACTACAAAGTTCATGCTTGTATTTTACATGCATCAATGTGTAGTGATTGGATTTTGGTATTTTTAGGTGCTCGCACGCACCTTTTATGCTTGTTCCCACAAGACCCCAAATTATGAAGGTATTGATGAACATATTATCTGGAGTTGTCATATTGGACATAAATATGATATTTTGAAGTGATAAAACACTACAAGAAAAGTTTCCATGGCCGACGAAGTTGAAGTCGCGCCGTGGTTGCTGGTGACCATGGCCGACGATTTTTGGTCTCTCCGTTGTGCATGTCAAAACGTTTTTTTTCTCGTTTTTGAGGCCACCTAGCCCGACGAAAACGGCCAAAACGTGGCGTATGGTGGCCCGGGACGTGGTGCATCTCGAAATCTCGGGTTCGCCGGCCGAGTCAACGCAAATCCGCACCGCCGAGGGATGTAGGGCCCAGATGGCAGCCTCTCTGGCATTGTTTTTTTTCTCGATCGCGCCATCTCGTTCAACGCTCTCCGATCGAGCCGTTTACGATGCAGGATCATGGGTCCCGCATGTCATCCTCTATGAACCAAAATTCTTTCTATTCTTGGATTTTTTTTGACCCCCTGATTTCTGGCTACTTCCTTTTTCTTTTGATCCCTTGCCGCCTTGGAAACGTTGAGACCGCTGCTGCTAAATGGGACCCGCATGTCATCCTCTATGTGCAATCAACTTTCTTTTCTTGGAGTTTTTTTTGGCACCTCATATTTGATCACTTGTCTTTTTCTTTCGATCCCCTGCCGCCTCTCAAACGGTGATACCGCTGCTGCTAAATGGGACCCGCATGTCATCCTCTATGTACTGTAAAACTTTCTTTTCTTGAATTATTTTTGGCACCTCATATTTGGTCACTTGCCTTTTTCTTTCGATCCCGTCCCGCCTCTCAAACGGTGATACCGCTGCTGCTAAATGGGACCCGCATGTCATCCTCTATGTACTATAAAACTTTCTTTTCTTAAATTATTTTTGGCTCCTCATATTTGGTCACTTGCCTTTTCCTTTCGATCCCGTGCAGCCTCTCAAACGGTGATACCGCTGCTGCTAAATGGGACCCGCATGTCATCCTCTATGTACTATAAAACCTTCTTTTCTTGAATTATTTTTGGCTCCTCATATTTGGTCACTTGCCTTTTCCTTTCGATCTCATGCCACGTTTGAAACGTTGAGGAACCTGCTGGCTCATGGGACCCGCATGTCATCCTCTATGTACTATAAAAGTTCATTTTCTTGGTTTTTTTCACCCTCTGATTTTTGGCTATTTCCTTTTTCTTTTGATCCCCTGCCGCCTTTGAAACGTTGAGGACTCTGCTGGCTCATAGGTCCCACATGTCAGCCTCTATGTACAATCAAGTTTCTTTTCTTGAATTATTTTTGGATCCTAATATTTGGTCACTTGCCTTTTTCTTTCGATCTCATGCCACGTTTGAAACGCTGCTGGCTCATGGGACCCGCATGTCATCCTTTATGTACAATCAAGTTTCTTTTTCTTTTGATCTCAAGCCGCATTTGAAACGTTGAGACCGCTGCTGCTAAATGGGACCCGCATGTCATCCTCTATGTACAATAAAGTTTCTTTTCTTGGATTATCTTTGGCTCCTGATATTTTGTCACTTGCCTTTTTCTTTCGATCTCATGCCGCCTTTGAAACGTTGAGTAAGCTGCTGGCTCATGGGTCCCGCATGTCATCCTCTACGAACAATAAAAGTTTTCTTTCTTGGAGTTATTTTTGACCCCTAATTTCTGGCTATTTGCCTTTTTCTTTTGATCTCCTGCCCCCTCTGAAACGATGAGGACGCTGTAACGATGAGGACGCTGTTGGCAGGTCGGTCCCACATGTCATCCTCTATGAACAATAAAAGTTTCCTTTGATGGATTTATTTTGAACCCCTAATTAATTTCTGGATATTTCCCCTGCCGCCTTGGAATCGTTGCTGCTGCCTCATGGGTCCCGCATGTCATCCTCTCGTAACGGTAAATGTTTATTTTCTTGGATTTTGTTGACCAAACGATTTTTGGCTTATTTTTTCTTTCGATCACTGCAGCCTTTAAAACGTTGAGGACGGCTGGCGGCTCACGGGTCCCACATGTCAACCTCTATGAACAATAAACGCTGAGGATGCTGCTGCCTCATGGGTCCCGCATGTCATCCTCTCAGAACGAAAATGTTTCTTTTCTTGGATTTTTTACCAACAGATTTTTGGTTTATTTTTTCTTTCCATCCCCTGCCGCCTTTAAAACGTTGACGACGCTGCTGGCTCATAGGTCCCCGATGTCAGCCTCCTCGTACAAGAAACATGTGATATCTTGATTATTTTGCAGACAATAAACAGTGTATTTCGCTCTGAGCTATTGCAAACGGATAAATTAAATCTTTATTTTTACATAAACAAACTTATATGTTGAATCTCCTTGTTTTGTGTTTTTGCGAAGCATAGGACTTTCCTGTTTTTTTTTAGAAAAATCCGAACTTTCCTGTTTTGGAGTGGGCTGAAATTGTACGAGTCAAAAGGCCCAGCAGGATAGTTCGAAGGCCCAGATGTCCAGATGCAGCCCAATTGAAATCTTTCTTTTCTTGGATTTTTTTCACCCCCTGATTTCTGGCTACTTCATTTTTCTTTTGATCATGTGCCACCTTGAAAACGTTGAGATCGCTGCTGCAAAATGGGACCCGCATGTCATCCTCTATGTACAATAAAATTTCTTTTCTTGGATTATTTTTGGCTCCTGATATTTGGTCACTTTCCTTTTTCTTTCAATCTCATGCCGACTTTGAAACGTTGAGGAAGCTGCTGGCTCATGGGTCCCGCATGTCATCCTCTGTGAACAATAAAAGTTTCCTTTGTTGGATTTATTTTTTACCCCTAATTTCTGGCTATTTGCCTTTTTTTTAATCCCCTGCCCCCTTTGAAACGATGACGGCGCAGCTGGCAGGTCGGTCCCACATGTCATCCTCTATGAACAATAAAGGTTTCCTTTGATAGATTTATTTTTGACCCTAATTAATTTCTGGCTATTTCCTTTTTTTATTTTGATCCCCTGCCGCCTTGGAATAGTTGAGGATGCTGCTGCCTCATGGGTCCCGCATGTCATCCTCTCAGAAAGGTAAATGTTTCATTTCTTGGATTTTGTTTACCAACTGATTTTTGGCTTATTTTTTTTGTTTCGATCTCCTGCCGCCTTTAAAACGTTGACAACGCTGCTGCCTCATGGGTCCCCAATGTCAGCCTCCCCATACTGCAAATCCTCTTTCTGCAAAGGTTGTATTTCTAGCTAGATAGCTAAGGTGGATTCGAATCTGCGTGGTTCGGCAGCTCAGGTAAGCCTTCTTGCACTGATTAATGGAACTAGTGTATAGCAAGGTCAAGACATGTGGCTCGGTGTAATGAATCTATTTGAATCATGTTGTGGATTCAATCTGATAGTTCTCTAACAGGTCAGCCAAAATAGAAATTAAGTTTTTTTCTAAAACGGAAATGCAAATTAAGATGAACACAAACATTAGTTATCATAATAGCTGATCATACATACATACTTGCTAAGAGCAAAAGCTTGCCAGAGTTTTACCACCCATACAATTAATTAGCAGTTCAGATAAGATAACCTTATATAAGTATAACTACAAATGCATTTGCTAAGGGCTCATGGGACAATAGAACTAGACAACCGCAAACTTTATGACCAGCATGTCACAACAGCATCGAAAGATCTTGACCTTCAACTTTGATCCAATGCGAAGTTTGGCACCGTCAATGAACTTTTTCCACCTGGAAGTAACAGCCAAGCGGCCATCTGTGGGACTGACGGAGTACCGTCCCTACACGGTGAGACCTTCACTCTCCATGACGAGGGAAATCTTGCCCCTTCGGCCAGCATTGAGATCCTTGGAGATACTTTTAGGCAATTTCTGATTCAAAGCAAGAGATACCACCAAAAATTAGTCAATGGCACCAATGCACTGAAGACTGAACCATGTGAGACTTTGAGTAGAGAAGACATCAAGATAAGAGCAGTTATCTTTGTCATATACTCACGAACATAGCCTTCGGATGCGTCCTGGTCACCACACGGGTGGCCACAGCAATGAGCCGAGACCTCGGTGATCTGGTGGGCGAGGTGCAAGAGCCTGGCTGGTACACGAGCTGGTGCTGATGCGAGAGACTGCTGGGCGGGTGCAATAAACGGTGCCTCTAGAGGAATCGGTCTTGATGCGAGAGGCTGTTGGGCAGGTGCGATCGCGGTGCAGCTAGAGGAACCAGTGCTGATGCAGGAGCCTGCTGGGTAGATGCAGTAAACGGAGCTGGTACAGGAACCGGTGTTGATGCAGGAGAGTGGGAAGCTGGTGCCGGTGCTGGTGTGGGTGCCCTTTGTGACATCCGCTCCTGTTCCATCAGGGGATCTGTAACTTTGATCATGTTAAACCCAGCAAGCTAGAACAGAGGGAATGGTTTAGAACAACTGCTCATAATGCAGTAATCAAAGGATATGAGTACAAAAAAGTTACATAATATATATTTCGAAATGTCTCCAACTACGTAGCGATTCGTATATCTGCCCGTTTGAGTTTCGATCCTCGGCTCGTCGCCCTTCTTCAGACCGTAGTCAAAAGCAAACTTTCTCCAATCATGTCCATACAAATATGTGATGGCCTGCGTCTTGTAGACATACACCTCATAGACCGTGTAGGTGTTCATCAATTTTCCATTGCCATGCATAGTGAAAGACCCTTCATGCGGACACATCTGGTTAATCATTGGACGAAGTTCACAAGGTACAGTCTGCAGGTGAAAATTGATACTAATGTAAGAAGCAGGAAGACTAAAAACAAGACTTTACTATATGCCAATTCATGCTAAACCACTGAGAATTCATACCTGTAACTCTGTGAAGGAGTTATTAGAAAGGTAGATAGAGCCATAGGATGTGTTATATGCGGGGTATGTATATGGGCCCGCCATATTCCCGCAAGCTCGGCATCGGGATGGTGAAGGAAACATGGGAAGTACTACTGGTGCGTAGCGCTGAATGTAAGTGGAAGAATTAGGTTGTGTAAAGTGCATAGTTCAGAGCAATGCAAATGTTGACAAGCGAGTGCATAACACTATGTTACAAACTGAACAGTCAAAATTTAGTGTATGATGAATATAAGCATGCTAATTTGGCGTTTCCGAATTCCAAAAGCATTAGACAGAGCCGGTGATAATATCGGACATAAATCATGGCATGTAAATGTGGCTTAAGAAAATATACCGAACCCTTGGATGGTTACGGCCCGGCTGGTCCTTGGACTTGAGCTTATATAAGCATCCGTAAGGTGGGGCTGACAATAACTTGGTGGCAGCCTCTACGGATGCCTCATCGGCAGCGATTGCAATCCTTTTGACCAATGAAGGCTTAGCGGTTTCGATGCATATGAAAATTGAAGAGCAACGAGACATCAGCAGTGATATATAAAATGAATCTATGAGACAACGATGCATATAGTCTTTTGGATGTAAGTGGAAGAATAGGGTTGTGTGTGTTTCTGAACTATTGGTAAGCATTAGACAAAGCCGGCAATAAACAGACAAATCAAATCATGTATGAGGATTAAGAAAATATACCTGCTTATTGAAAAGGATACCACCCAGCTGGCCCGTGGCCTTGTGCTTGAGGAGGTTTTCAGAAGATGGTAGCGGCACCATCGTCTTCACAGCAGCCTCATCAGGATCATTTTTTTTCCATTTGAGTAGAGGCACAGAAGCTTCATCCTGCATATGAATAGCAACAGAACTCATCATTGATATTTAATAAATCTATGAGATAGACTAATGCAAATAGTGCGGGATGTAAGTGGAAGAATAGGGTTGTGCATAGACAACAGTTGACAACAATGTAAATGATTACAAAAGAAGCCAACGGAACTCAACAGTTTATATACTGGATGAGACAGACTGAAAAGTGAAAAATTAGTGCATGATGATTGTAAGCAAACGCAGTGTTTCTGAACTTTTGGTAAGCATTAGGCAAAGCCAACAGTAATTAAACAGATAATAATAAAATCATGTATGTGGATTAAGAAAATATACCAGGTTCATTAAAAGGTCACCACCCAGTTGGCCCATGGCCTCGTGCTTGTAGAGGTTTTCGGATGATGGTGCCGGCACCATCGTCCTCACAGCAGCCTCATTTTGCATCCACTTGAGTAAAGGCGCAGCAGTTTCAGCCTGCATAAGAATGGGAACAGATCTCAGCAGTGATATTGAATGACTCTGAGACAGACTGATGCATATAGTGCTGGATGTAAGTGCAAGGGTATGGCTGTGTATGGACAACCGTTCACAACAATGCAAGGGTGTGTTCGGTTCTGAAACAGCATGGAATGGAATGGAATGGTTCCATTTCAGAGGAATGGAATGGTTACATTTTTGTTCGGTTGGGAAAAATGGAGAGCAGAACAGGTCGAGGTTAAACTAATCATTTATCTCAAAATTGTAATTAGCAATTGTAAATGACATTTTAATCTCAAAGTCATAATTAACAGTGCCTAATGGTGCTCTTTTAATCTAAAAATCGTAATTAACATCGTTTTTTGTTGGGTTAGGGGAACTGGAGAGTAGATGAACATTACTGTATGATGATTGTAAGCAAACGAATTTGGTGTTTCTAAACTTTTGGCTTAGAGATCTTATGGGCTTCAACTCTAGCCTACCCCAACTTGTTTGGGACTGAAAGGCTTGGTTGTTGTTGTTGTTGTAAACTTTTGGCAAGCATTAGAAAAAAACGATAATAAACAGACAAAAATCAAGGCATGTTTTGTGGATTAAGAAAATATACCATATTCATTAAAAGATCACCACCCAGCTGACGCGTGGCCTTGTGCTTGTAGAGGCATTTAGAAGATGGGGGCGGCATCAACATACTGGCAGCCTGATCAGCCGCAGTTTTGATCTTCCTTTTGAGTAAAGGCCCTAAAGTTTCAATCTGCATATGAATAGCAAAACAAAAGGCAGACCTCAAAGCGGTGATATTGAATTACTGTATGAGATAGACTGATGCATATAGTGGATGCTCTTAGCCTTTTGCACCATGAACACTAGCTATATGGACAGACAAAAAAAACTAGTTGACTCAGCTTTGTCTAGATACCTCCATCCCAAAGCTTAAGGCTTATTTATTTTTGAGAAATCAAAACAAGTAAAGTTTGACCAAAATTTTAGAACATTCTATCAACAAATATAATATTGTGTAGATACCGTAGGAAAATATATTTCACAACCTATTTAATGATATTAATTTTGTATTTTGCATGTTAATGATTTTTGGTAAAAGCTTAGTCAAACATGGTATAGTTTGACTTTCTAAAAATAATATAAGCCCTAAGCTTTGGGATGGAGGTAGTAGTATCTAGAGCTAAAACACATCTAGATACATCCGTATCTACAGATAGTTGAGTCAATTAATTTGGATCCGAGGGAGTATCAGATTCAGACTACATGGTAAGTTGGTTAAAAAATTTACCCACAGGCGGTCCCTGCCCGGCTCGGCGATGGCATTTCGCTTCTTGTGCCGCAGATCTGGCCATGCTCCTGCAGCAGGTGGGCGCTATCGTTCCCCATAGCCTCAGCACGGAACCTGGAGGTACCAACCTGATACAGAGAATATAGAGCATGGTGTCACAGAGGCTTTACGCACAAACAGCTGAAGACATGTGCTACTTTAAGCATTTTCCAGAACAGGAACAGATTGAGGATGCAGACAAACAGAGTGGATAAGCAAATGGAGTACCTGCTTTGCGGGGCTGGGGACGCAGCTCAGGCTCAGCCAACTGCCCACATGCGTGGTGGCCTTACGCTCCATTGCCCCCCCCCACCACCACCACCACCGATCAAGGTCTTCCCTTTCCTGTACAAACTGACAAAAGATACATTGAGGATCAGCAGAGACTACAAGGGTTGCAAATGTCGACAAATAAAGGAAGAACACCCCAATCTAAGCAAAGGTAGCCCCCGCCCCCACCCCCATCCCCATCAATCACTCCCAGCGCGAGGGTGACCAGAAAGACACCCCTTCGCCCAGAATAGGAAATAGATGCGCAAGATATCGAGGTGAGGAAAAAGGAACCGATATCGAGAAAGGATAGAACATTACTAGTAGAGTACTACCTAATCCGCTAGGTCTAGATGCAGCTTGCCCCTCCAAGCTGGATGCCTGGACGGTGGAGGCGAAAGGAGGGGATCGAGCTAGCGGCATGCATCCGTCGGCTGTTGGTACTCGATCGGGAGAGACAAGGGGGGCTACATAAAGGGGAGGGGTAACATATTTTATTACACAGTGAACTTACTGATGTGACTAGTCATTACATGTCTCACTGAAACTGGGGCCCATAGTGTGGCACCCCAAATTCACTTGAACCTCCCCGGCGGGACACATTGGCGCGTCAACAAACCCCCCGAATTGTAGCGGGGAAATGAAACATTTCACGAAAATTCGAAATTCAAGCACACTGCCACGCGCCAAGCACGCGGGCTGTTCCTTCCTCTTCCTCGGTTCCTCCTCCCCTATCCGAAAAAACCCCAAATCCCAAGCTCAAACAACAACAAAAAAAACCAAATCCCCTGGCCGCCATGCATGTCCTCGTTAACCCGCTGGAGATCGTTCCGGGACGAGGCGGACCCCCCGCCCTGAGATCCCGAGTTCGTCCGTTCCGTCCACCTCGAGGCACTGCGTGCTGTCTCGCAGCGGCGGCTTGAGGGCGCTGCAGAGGAAGTTCCGCCGGAAAGTGCTCATGGCAACCATGCAAGCTCACCGGCGTGCCGTATCCCGAGAGGAACTGTTCAAAGCTTTGCTATTCGCAAAAAAAAAAAAAAACGGGCCAAGATCTGGTCAAAGCTTCGTCGATGGCTTGCCGCGAGAGGCTTGGAGTCCAGAGTCAATAAACTAGCTGCTCGAGGACTTGGGCGGTTTACACCGATTCATATTAACTGACTCAAGTTTGTTAGTCTAGTTAACAAATGCATCTAGATACATCCATATCTAGACAAAATTGAGTCAATTAATATGAATCAGAGGGGAGTGCCTGAAAGTGTTTCATGCTACCAATTAATGCGGCGCAGGACTGGCTGTAGAAGTAATTGTGCTACTACTCATACGATGAACTGATTGTGTGGGTGTCAAATTTTGCAACGCGATCATCCACTGAATGCTTAATTATAGTTCTAGCGCCAAAGGCGTACAAATCATAACAAAGATAGTACATACTACAGCACCAGAACATAAGAGTACGAATCATAAAGTAGCTCAACATTTTGCATCAGGGCTGGGTGGTCCTGAGACTACCGGGACGCCCCTGATGATCTCCGGGCGTGCATCCACTTCAACGCAAAACTGTGTACTCGGTCCACGGCCTCCTTCTGTAGGCTGGATAATCTCAGGTGCAGGACCTTCGTCTATGAAAGGCTCGTCATCAGTACCATCCACAGGTGCATCAGGGCTGGGTGGTCTTGAGACTACCCGGACGCCCCTGATGATCTCTGGGCGTGCATCCACTTCAACGCAAAGCTGTGTACTCGGTCCCGGGCCTCCTTCTGTAGGCTGGATAATCTCAGGTGCAGGACCTTCGTCTATGAAAGGCTCGTCATCAGTACCATCCACAGGTGCATCAAACTGAGATTCATCTTCAAATCTCCCATCAAACTGAGAGACCTCTTCAACTCTATGCTTCTGCAATTAGTACATCAACAGATTAGACAAACATCTAAGGGATGCAACCTGAACAAATGTCGTTTTACATATTTACCTTCTCATCTGGCACAGCACATGTCCCAGAGCTGAAACCCGTTTCCTGAAGCAAGCGCTTTTTCTCTCCTTCCCGTCCATCCATCTGCAACAAGTTAAATTTGAGTACAGAACCTTGCACAGCAATGCAAACTATTGATCGAAACAGCGGCAGCATCAATATAAATAATTAACTACATATGCCAGCACACGTACAGTGTGAGCAAGATCTGCTTCTCCCGCTGAAGGATCATTATATGGTTCACCATGATAAACCCACCTAACATATGTGCGGTACATCCCAAAAATGTGTAAATGATCTTCCACTACATGGTGAGGCCTCTTCTCACCATTCATACATGTGCAGCGCGGGCATACACGTCCAGGTTGTGACCTTCATGAGCTCTAATAAACCCCATAAAGGGTTGAACACCATTTATATATGAAGGGGAACATAAGTGTCCATGCAGTATCCAAGTTCTGTCCATCTGTTTAATTATGAGATACAATGGTTGGTGATTAATTTTTAAGGCGAAGTAGGAAATGTATATCCATCGAGTACAAAACTATACTACATGATTATGCATTTCAGCAATCATGTCGAGTACAAAACAAAAAATGCCCATCGACATTTTAGCAAACAGGTCGTGTACAAAACTCTGTCATGGCATTTCAGCAAATTAACGGATCGAGTGCAGAACTGACTCTATATGCCCACGCAAATGAACAAATTGATCGAGAACAAATCGAGCGGAAAACTATAAAGTGCCAATTAGTTCGAGCATACTGACGATTTTTTTAGCAGCATCAAGAAAATATAAATCGTTAGGCCGTCTTGCCCGATGCATGATTGAGCTAGAGATAGCAGCCCTACCGTGGATCAACTTGACCGCCGGTGCGTCTCGAGAAGAACGACGGGGTGGGGAAGCTTCTTCTTCGCACGGACGGGACGGGGTGGGGAAGCTCTTCGCACGGACGGGGATAAGTTGTGTAGGGGTGGGTGGGGGGTCATGCGGCCGGGCCGCCCGGTAGGTGGTGTTTAATGGAGTTGCGTGTGTAATTTGCCGTGCACAAGGTTGAGGAATAGGCGGTTCCCTTTGCCGCGCGCACAATTCAAACTATCCCGCCCATGTAGTTTAAATTCGCCCTATTTTCGTTAAATCGACATAAAGTCATGTGAGTGGGTGGAAATTAGCAAAGTTGCTTGAAAAATAGTAAAACTCTGGAATTGTCCTTTAAATATGATCTACTTCGTGTGAAAATTGGGGTGTGGAGGCATGTTGAGCTGTTTTATTTGTACTTTCTTCATTGAAACTCCCATTTTATGCACTTTGGATGGAAAGAAATCATTTGTACATAAATTTTGACAACGCCATTTGCAAACATTAATTGTTTTACATGCCAAGATGCACCCATCCACCAAATATGGGGCAAAAGTTTATCACAATCTAGATATATATGTATAATTAGTGAGGGACCCCTTTTGATTTTGTGCAATTTCCACTAATTAGCTAGAGAGAAGGGGTCAATTAATTAGGCCATGCATGTTAGGGGCTATGTGTTTTAGATTAGGGTTGTGTGGATTCAAATACAACTTCTTTATTTGTGTGCTATGATTAATCAAAACTAGATCGATCGAATGCGCACACATTATTAGAGGCACATGCCTTTGCACGCACAAAGTGCAGGTTAGGGTTTAGGGTTTAGTGTTTAGGGTTTAGGGTGTAGTGTTTAGGGTTTAGGGTCTAGGGTTTAGGGTTTAGTGTTTAGGGTGTTTAAGGTGTACGTTTAGGGTATAATTCGGGATTAGGGATATTAGGGTTTTAGGGTTTAAGGTTTAGGGATCATCGATCGAGTGCACACACACATTATTAGACGCACCCGCGCCTTTGCGCATAAAGTGCATGCGTATATAAAAGTGTGTGTTTTGGCCACCAACGATCTATTATATTATTAAAACAACAACCAACCTACGGTCTAGATTTAGCTACAAATAATCAAAATAAAATCACGGCCAAGATTTTCTAGCAAAGATTTTCTGGCGTCCCGACTCTATGTTTCCCCACGCTACAATGGAAAAAAAACCTCCACGGCTCCGCTTATATCTCAACAGCATCTCCGTCTCTTTGAACAGCAGATAACTTCAGGTTTGTTACCTATTCAAGTACGATTGCTAGCAATCAATCGGTGCATGGCGGATTCCCCTCAAAGGAAAAAAAAAGAGCTGATGCATCGCGGACTGCGATTCCTGTTATAGGATATCGCGCCATCAGGCTGCCTAGCGCCTACGCCTATAGATTCCATCACGATTTTCCCTGCAATTGTTGATAGCACTCGTCCAGGGGTCGTCGTGTTCAGCCGGACAGGTGGTTCTATGGTGATCCATTGGCGGCCTTTTTATCGGACATCCTGGGCGGCTCCATCGTTTCATCATCCAGGAAAGTTAAGAACAACGATACTCATCCACTCAAAATATCTCTATCGTTTAGATTATTGAAAATCCATAGCACGTAATGGATGGCCTGATGGATCTCTTGCAACTGTTGAAGGAGACGCGTACAAGCTGGATATGATTCTTTTCTCCAGTTAATTAATGGCATGTCCGGCCCAAAAGAGGGAGAGGGAGACGCCCATACTAATCCGTTTCCTGGTTGATTTTCATGGTATGAATATACATCAGCAGCAGCCAAGCGGATCACCAGCCGGCTAGAGAAAAACAGAACAACGATATTTCCTGCAGTGTCCACTTTATTCGCTGAGCCGGCCGCTGATTTCACAAGCCGGCAACCGGAAGGCAACAAACAATGGTCGATCGATTACCGATACTCATCGCATGATGCGTTAGAAAGCGGAGCAGGGCAGGGCCTCCACAGGTAGGTCGTGAGCATCCATTCTATCTGCAGCCATGTATTTTTTTCACATGCACACGGTGAATCCAGATATAATGGTGCTGGACTGGTATCTTAAATTACGTTAAAATTTCTACCGATCCTCTAGGCAATTATTTTCCAAGAAGTTCAAGAGATTCTTATTTTGCAAAATAGGTACTCTGATTTCACAAGAAAAATTTCTCACGATCTTCTACCCAAGATTATTTTCCAAAAAGAAGTTCAACAGATTCTTAGTTTGGAGGCACTATGAGCTGGAGCATCGCTTGCAGAGATCATGTATGTCGGCAATGTTGTGGTAGGTTGTGCAAGGTTGAAGCATTCGATGATCCTTTTCTCAATTTGTTTTTTTCAAGTATGAGCTAAATTGAAATATTGCATCCAGTCTTGCAATTAAGAGTTGCCTCGATTCTAAAAAAAGGGCACATGCATCTATTGGTAATTCCTTTCCTCTAACATTCTCAATCTCATGTAATGCCCACCGTTTCAGGTTTGCCACCAAGTGGAATACATCAGATACTTGAACTTTGCATTAGGAGCCTTAATCTGTTCCTATAAATTATCAGACCTGGGTCAGTGCAATTTATAGGAACGGATGCCATGAGGAATTTGCTGAGAGCTGGTGTGTCTACAGTGGATGCCTGTCACGTTTGTGCACAAAGCTAATGTCGGCACGTCCGACCGGAAGCTCAAGAAGTTGGTGCATATACATCATGGTGCCTATAGCAGCATCTTGCAAGAGTTTGGCCAGAAGAATAAAGACCGGATATCAACATGTCCTTGCAGAAGCCGCAACCGAATACGGGATGCAGTAAGACCAAAGTTTACATTTGTTTTTTCCAGGTTACATTGTTTGGTTTAGTTATTCAGTAAACTACTTTCAGTTGCATAATCAATCCGGGATAATACTGAGTGTATTTAACGAAAAGGAGGGGAATATAGAGGGGCTCCTATTCTTATTCGCCATCTCCATTTAGATATATTCCTTATATATTTACTATTGTCGATGAATTTTAGTTATATATATTTTACTGTATACTAAAATATGCAAAATGATAAGTATGGAGAAGAAATTATTGGGAGAAGTGGTTATTCTATTAAGCTTTCTATGTCATTTAAAGGGACACCGTAGTGACATTCCAGTTGAACCGAATATATTGATGACTAAAGGTTGGAATCGTCGAGGTTTTGTTCTTCCAGCATTGCTAGGTACCTTGCATTAGGTAAATTACAGTTACATGTATATCTGCAAATTTCATTACCTTTGATTGTACCGGATTGTATGTCCTTGATTCTTCTTTAAAATGATAAATTTAAGGATAAGCAGGTGTAGGAAAAACTTACGCCAAATCACATGCCATTTTATTAGCTACCTCAATCTACTAGAATGTCTATTTTGCTATTATAATTCCACAACTTCCATAGTTCCTTCAACAAAAAAAGAGACCTTCTCTTTAGTTCCTATAGGTTTGTTCTTTTGCAAAATATAGGCGAAGCTGCAAGACTGACTCGAAACTATATTATTTTATTTTTCTATGAACAATTATATAACATTACACCAGAGGATAAATTTAGATTCAAGCTGAGAAAGTACTAAATAGAGAAAAAAGTTTTTTTGGCGGAGTAACCCATAATAAGGAAATGCGTTATAAGCAATGGTTCTCAAGTCTCACATATCTGCATCATATTTTAACTTGTGAACCTGCGTATCATTAAGGATATTTGTGGATGCTTCTACTTGGGGATGGCGGATTGAATATAGAACGTTGGTGAGTTTCCTCATGAATTACAGTTAGCTATGCATAACTGTCCATTTTCAAACCACTAGAGTCTCAATACATTTTTATGCAAAAAATTATTTCAATAGTCAGTTGCAGATATTATATGTTCTTCTGTCACAGGGTAGTATAAATGAAGGAAAAGACCTAGGAGGTCCTGTTATAGAATGGAGTGAGAAAGCAATGTTACATCTGTGAAATCGTAGTTGATCAAGCTAATTTGGGAGCCTTAACCACAACCAGTGCGATTTGTTTGCCAATAATAGTTTGGATATTGCATGTTGAACATTTTACTTATAGTTCAGAAAATAACAGGGTCATCGCATGATCATTGTAAAAGTACCAGCATATTGTGTGCTATAATGCAAGCTCTGATTTCTTAGAAAATAAAATAATGTTTTCTTCGAAAGTATAAAGGATAAGTTAATACTCCCTCCGATCCATATTATTTGATGCTAAAATAGATGTATCTATAGATAAAATATGTCTACATACATCTATATTGACATCAAATAATATGGGTCGAAGGGCGTACATGTTTTCTGAGTTGATGTTTCATATGTATAATTATTCATTTATATTTACTATGTATCCATCCATTTTTATTTCCACATGTAATAGATGATAAAGATTAGTTTTTATTTAAGTTGTTCTCAAAATAGCTACTTCTAATTTTTTTCATGCAGACTATCAAAAATCAATGAGAGTTCTAAATATATATTTTTCCAATGTTAAAGTTGCAAAATTTACAAATAAATTATAGTCAAGTCAGAAATTAATTAAAAGTTACATTTGCTTACATAACAAAGGGTAAGTAGTTAACGAGTCAACATAATTTATTTCAAAATTACTCCTTGACGTATTTCATTAAAAGTTCTTTTTGCTTACATAAAAAGTTACTTTTGCTTAAATAAGAGATGGCACAAAATTTTAAGAAATAATATATGTAAATTTAAATTATGCATATCACTAAATGCAATTAGGTACATTATTATTAAAGCAACGTGATATTAGGTGGTATTGCTGTAGCATTTTCCTGCGAGTAGTCCCTGCTTTATATAATACATTTGATAAGATATGAAAACAGAAAAAGTTTAGCATGTGGGAAAGCTTCCATTGCACAATAAAAACATCTATATAGTTGATGATTATGTAGGTGGACGAACAAACCCGAGTTAGAGATGATTCCTATCTTATATTTAGTTACTGACACAAAATTCGTAAAAGATGAAAAGAAACTTCACACGAAGTTATAACTTATTATGTATATAATAATCACTAGACAACCACAAACAAAAATATACATTAAACAAAAATATCGAAAAGTGCCTTTAGCACACGAGCTCCAGTGCTCCCGCTCAGCTAAAAAAATTGAAAAATATTTTTACAAGTCATAAAAAATCATGAAAAATATTCTATAGATTACCAATGAATCAATGATACATTCCACAATCATGGAAAATCCCAATCCGAATTCTTTTTATTTTGATCTAGAAAAAAAATGACAAATTCTGATATGTGTTGGAGATTTGAAGATGACTACTCAGATCTACAATTTTTTCATTTTTGTGTAGCTCAAAATACTAAGTATTTGAAATTGATTTTTTGCCCGTTTGTGGATACATCATTGACCGTGTGTCGATTTTTTTCCAGATTTTTTTACAACTCAGAACTATTATTTTTATTTTTTTTAAAAAAACGAGATCACTGGTGCCCATGTGCACCAAATCTCTGTCCCAAAAATATGTATTGAAAATAATTTTTAACTATGGCTATTAACATTAAAAAAATTGTCTGCTTAAAATTTTCTTTATAATACTACCGTTCATAATTATATACAATAACATGTTGGTTAATAACGGCCAAACTTGAACGATAAAGACCATGAAAGAATAAAAATAATGCGCAATAATATATAAAAAATCTAGCCGCGCAAATGCGCGGGCCATCTTGCTAGTTATATAGATCGAGAGAGAGATTAAAAATATATATATCCCCAAGAATATGTTCAGATATATATTGAAATATATGCACGAATGATATGTGCAAGGTATGACATGCGCGCATGCACACACTAATTGTATATATATATATATATTATGAGGCAACTTAATCAAATGTGTTTTCATATATTCGAGAGAACTTGTCAAAATTCAAGTTAATTAATTTATCAGCACTAATTAGTTGGTCGCCTGCTTGATGCGCAATGAAGTGTCGTTGGCCTATATATATATGTAGGGTTTATTAGGGTTTAGGGTTTAGGGTTATCTAGCTAGGGTTTTAGGGTTAGGGTTAGAGTTAATTAGGGTTTAGGGTTTAGGGTTGAGGGTTTGGGGTTTAGTTTTAGGGTTTAGGGTTTAGGGTTTAGGGTGTAGTGTTTAGGGTTTAGGTCTAGGGTTTAGGGTTTAGTGTTTAGGGTGTACGTTTAGGGTATAATTAGGGATTGGGGATTAGGGTTTTAGGGTTTAAGGTTTAGGGATCATCGATCGAGTGCACACACACATTATTAGAGGCACCCGCGCCTTTGCGCATAAATTAAGTGCATGCGTATATAAGTGTGTTTTTTGGCCACCAACGATATATAGATCGAGAGAGAGATTGAAATATATATATATATCCCCAAGAATATGTTCAGATATATATTGAAATATATGCACGAATGATATGTGCAAGGTATGACATGCGCGCATGCACACTAATTGTATATATATTATGAGGCAACTTAATCAAATGTGTTTTCATTCGAGAGAACTTGTCAAAAATCAAGTTAATTAATTTATCAGCGATAATTAGTTGGTCGCCTGCTTGATGCGCAATGAAGTGTCGGTTGGCCTATATATATGTAGGGTTTAATTAGGGTTTAGGGTTTAGGGTTATCTAGCTAGGGTTTTAGGGTTTGGGTTAAGGTTAATTAGGGTTTAGGGTCTAGGGTTTAGGGTTTGGGGTTTAGGGTTTAGGGTCTAGGGTTAGGGTTTAGGGTTTAGTGTTTAGTGTTTAGGGTTTAGGGTGTAGTGTTTAGGGTTTAGGGTCTAGGGTTTAGTGTTTAGGGTGTTTAGGGTGTATGTTTAGGGTATAATTAGGGATTAGGGATTAGGGTGTTAGGGTTTAAGGTTTAGGGATCATCGATCGAGTGCACACACACATTATTAGAGGCACCCGCGCCTTTGCGCATAAAGTGCATGCGTATATAAGTGTGTGTTTAATTTTGGCCACCAACGATATATAGATCGATAGAGAGATTGAAATGTATATATATCCCCAAGAATATGTTCAGATATATATTGAAATATATGCACGAATGATATGTGCAAGGTATGACATGCGCGCATGCATGCACACTAATTGTATATATATATTATGAGGCAACTAATTAATCAAATGTGTTTTCATTCGAGAGAACTTGTCAAAATTCAAGTTAATTAATTTATCAGCGCTAATTAATTAGTTGGTCGCCTGCTTGATGCGCAATGAAGTGTCGTTGGCCTATATATATGTAGGGTTTAATTAGGGTTTAGGGTTTACGGTTATCTAGCTAGGGTTTTAGGGTGTACGTTAGGGTTAGGGTTAATTAGGGTTTAGGGTCTAGGGTTTAGGGTTTGGGGTTTAGGGTTTAGGGTTTAGGGTCTAGGGTTAGGGTTTTGGGTTTAGTGTTTAGTGTTTAGGGTTTAGGGTTTAGGGTGTAGTGTTTAGGGTTTAGGGTCTAGGGTTTAGGGTTTAGTGTGTTTAGGGTGTTTAGGGTGTACGTTTAGGGTATAATTAGGGCTTAAGGATTAGGGTTTTAGGGTTTAAGGTTTAGGGATCATCGATCGAGTGCACACACACATTATTAGAGGCATCCGCGCCAATTCGTGCATAAATTAGTGCGTGCGTATATAAGTGTGTTTTTTGGCCACCAACGATATATAGATCGAGAGAGATTGAAATGTATATTGATACGTCCAAAACGTATCTACTTTCCCGAACACTTTTGCTATTGTTTTGCCTCTAATTTGTGTATTTTGGATGCAACTAACACGGACTAACGCTGTTTTCAGCAGAACTGCTCTGGTGTCTCATTTTTGTGCAGAAATCCAACTTTCGGGAAAATCCTCGGAATTTATGCAGAAGGCCCTATTTTCCCAGGAAACTAACGGAGCCAGAAGGACAATTGAGGTGGAGGCCCGAGGGCCCCACACCATAGGGCGGCGCGGCCCAGGGGGGGCCCGCGCGGCCCTGTGGTGTGGCCCCCTCGGCTGGCCTCCGACGCCCTCCTTCGGACTATTTATCGGCCTCGACCTAAAAACGCAGGGGAAGAAGTCGAAGTCGCTAGAAACCCTCCAGAACGCCGCCACATCGCGAAACTCCGTCGCGGGAGCCAGAAGTCTCCGTTCTGGCACTCCGCCGGGACGGGGAATTGGAGGAGATCATCGCCATCATCACCGCCAACGCCTCTACATCAACCAGCCATGTTTCCCCCATCCATGTGTGAGTAATTCCCCCGCTGTAGGCCGAAGGGGATGGTAGGGATTGGATGAGATTGGTCATGTAATAGCATAAGATTGTTAGGGCATAGTGCCTAGTGTCCGTAATTGGTACTTTGATGATATTGTTGCAACTTGTTATGCTTAATGCTTGTCACTAGGGCCCGAGTGCCATGATCTCAGATCTGAACATGTTATTGCTTCATCAAGATATTCATTGTTTATGGTCTTACCTATAAGTTGTATACACATGTCGCTGTCCGGAACCAATGGCCCCGAAGTGACAGAAATCGGGACAACCGGAGGGAATGGTAGCGATGTGAGGATCACATGTGTTCACGGAGTGTTAATGCTTTGCTCCGGTACTCTATTAAAAGGAGTACCTTAATATCCAGTAGTTTCCCTTGAGGCCCGGCTGCCACCGGCTGGTAGGACAAAAGATGTTGTGCAAGTTTCTCATTGCGAGCACGCACGACTATATATGGAACACATGCATATTGATTGCTTTGTACTTGGACACAGTTTTATTATTATCTGCAAATGCCCTGCTATGATTGTTACATGAGTTTCTCTCATCCATGCAATGCCCGTCATCCATCCCCGTGCCTACAGTATTTTAATCCTGCTGTTTACTAAAATCACTACTGCTGTCTTTGTTACTCTGCTGCTGTTATTTCACTATCTCTTTGCTATAAAACTGTTACTCGATAAACTCTTGCGAGCAAGTCTGTTTCCAGGTGCAGCTGAATTGACAACTCCGCTGTTAAGGCTTCCAAGTGTTCTTTGTCTCCCCTTGTGTCGAATCAATAAATTGGGTTTTACTTCCCTCGAAGACTGTTGCGATCCCCTATACTTGTGGGTCATCAAGACTATTTTCTGGCGCCGTTGCCGGGGAGCATAGCTTTATTTGGAAGTTCACTTGGATTAATATTGTTCGCTGCAAATTCTCCATCATGGGTAAACCTCGCGATACTAAGATCGCCATATTACCATCCACTACAAGAAAAGGTACAATTCTGAATACCTCTGCTGCTCTTGATTCACCATCTGTGATTGATAAACTTGTTTCACCGCCGCATGTTTCACATGCGGGTACTTCTGCTGAATCTGAAAACTCTCATAATATTGATAATGTTTCTGCTGTGCTTGATGATAGTGGTTCATTGGGATCCTTTCTAGATGCTACAATTGCTAGGTCTAGACAAATTGAAAATACTGAAACTCCTAATGCTACTACACCTGTTAGTTCACCTGAACTTGATTATTTTAGTGATGATCCTGATGAAGATTATGTGGAGCTTAATGATGATTTTATTGAAAAATGCAATGCTACTACTGATGCAAGAAAAATTAAAAAGTTGCTTGCAGAACATGCTGTTAGATATAAACTGTCTCCTGATCCTAAATTTGCCACATCTCCTATAAACATTAGGGATAAAGATTATGATTTTTCTCTTGATCTATCTCATATAGCTATTGTTGAGAAAACACCCTTTTGTGGTACTGAAAAAGAAAGTGCTGTTGAACACATGACTGAGTTATCTACTCTAAGTAGCTTGTTTTCTGATGATGTCAAGATGCGTACTTACTTTGTTGCTAAAATCTTTCCATTCTCATTAAAGGATGACGCTAAAACTTGGTATAATAATTTGCCACCTAGTTCTATTAAAAGTCCAAAAGAATTGCTTGATGTTTTCTTCCGCAAGTACTTTCCTGCTAGTGCTCAACATATTGCTTTGCAGAGAATTTATAATTTTGACCAGGGAGATGAAGAGAAATTGCCTGAGGCTTGGGCGAGATTTTGCTCTCTTATTAGAGCTCGGCCTGAGCATGATCTGGAAAAGCATGATTTACTTGATATATTTTATAGTGGACTAACCATTGAGTCTAGGGCATACCTGGATAGTTGTGCTGGTTGTGTTTTCAGAAAAGAACTCAGGGCACGCTGAAGAATTATTGGCTAAAATAAGCCTAATCATGATGATTGGACTACGCTTTCGAACCGACTCCAACTCCAATATTGAAGAAGAGGGGTTTAATTAAATTGAATGATGAAGATATGAGGGAAGCCAAGAAGTCTCTCAAGGAGAAAGGTATTAAATCTGAAGATGTGAAGAATCTACCTCCTATAGAAGATATATGTGAGATAATTCCCCCTTCATCCATGATTGAGGTAAACTCCCTTCAACGCTTTACTAGGGAGGATATTCCGTATTCAAAACCTCCTGCACAATGCTTAGATGAGTTTGATAATTATATTGTTAAGCAAGAAAATTTTAATATGAGAGTAGAGAATCATTTAATGGAAAATTCTCGAGCTATTAGTGAATTGCATGATATTGTGGAGAGAACCTCCAATGATGTTAAGATGCTTGTTAAACATTTTCATATGATTCAAACTCAAATTGATCAACTCACTAAAGTGCAAAATGACTTGTTAGGGAATAATTCTAAAGAGAAACATGCTTATGAAGTAACAACTAGAGGTGGTGTCTCTACCCAGGATCCTCTATATCCTGAAGGGCATCCCAAAAGAATTGAACAAGATTCTCAACGCATTGAACCTAGTGTTCATTCTAGGAAGAAAAAGAAGAAGAAACATAAAAATGTTGTAGAATCCTCTGAACCTGCTAATGATCCTAATAGTATTTCTATTTCTGATGCTGAAACTGAAAGTGGTAATGAACATGATAAAGATAATGATAAGAATGATACTCCTGATAAAGAAGAGGTTGAAGAAGAACCTGAAAAGCATGCTAAAAATAAAAAGTACACTGAAGAAGATTTTATTGCTGAGAAACATGGTAATGAAAGAGAACCTTGGGTGCAAAAGCAAATGCCTTTTCCTGCTAAGAAACTAAAATCAAAGGAAGAAGAACACTACAATAAATTTTGCGATTGGATGAAACCTTTATTCTTGCAAATCCCTTTGACTGATGCCATTAAATTGCCTCCTTATTCAAAGTATATGAAAGATATTGTTACTAACAAAAGGAAAATCCCCAATGAGGAAATTTCCACTATGCTTGCTAATTACTCTTTCAATGGCAAAGTTCCAAAGAAGTTGGGCGACCCAGGTATACCTACTATTCCTTGTTCTATTAAGAATAATTATGTTAAAACTGCTCTATGTGATTTGGGAGCCGGTGTTAGTGTTATGCCTTTTTCTCTTTATAAGAGACTTTACTTAGATAAGTTGATACCTACTGATATATCTTTGCAAATGGCTGATAAATCTACTGCTATTCCTGTTGGTATATGTGAGAATGTTCCTGTTCAAGTTACTACTAACTGCTTGATATTAACTGATTTTGTTGTGTTGGAAATGCCGGAAGATGATAATATGTCTATTATTCTTGGGAGACCTTTTCTTAACACCGCAGGGGCTGTTATTGATTGCAATAAAGGAAAGGTTACTTTCAATGTTGATGATAGGGAGCATACCATTTATTTTCCCAAGAGGATTGAGAAAGCGTGTGGAGTTAATACTATTTCTAATGTGAGAACTATCAAAGTGGGAACTATTGATTGTCCTATATATGAGCCTAAAGAAGAATATCAAACTCTCGTGATTGCATCCATATCAATACAATTCAAGGTAACATGATTGATTTGAGGTTTATTTCTTCTTATGCTAAGTAAAATTTATTTGGTGACAAGACTTGATCAACCTTGTTAACGAATACCTTTTATATGCATAGAGGGGGTAAACAACATCTCTTTCTTCCTCCACTTGCTCTAGTTGCTGTAGCACTTTTAATTTGCAAAGTTCCTTAGTTATTTGGAGATTTCAAAATTTTTCCTGGCCAGTAATAATAAACTAAATACCCAGAAATGTGCATTTTTCAAAGTTTTCAAAAATTCACAAAAATTATACCGTTGGTCCTATTTTTCGACGAGGCACCTGGGAGCACCAGAGGATAACCTGTGGGGCACCAGAGGGCGCCAAACCACAGGCCGGCGCGGCCAAGGAGGTGGCCGCGCCACCATGTGGTGTGGGGCCCCCTTTGCCCCACTTTGTCATCTCTTTCTCCCAGCACCTTCTCTCTCCCGAAAAAACTCGTACCAGGTTCCTCTCTCTCGCGTTTTTGCTCCAGAGCTCCAGATTTCTCGATCTCTTTGCTCAGCCCAGATTTCCTGCTGAAATTTGGCACATTTACTCCTTGGTATGTGACTCCTCCACCCATCCAAGTAGAATTTTGTTTGGTTGAGTATATCTTGAATATTTTGCTGCTGTAGGTAACATGTTTAGTGAGCTTGCATGCTTGTTCTAAGTGGTAGAAACTAGTTTTGATGCATGATTAGTGCTCTAGCAAGTTCCTATGGTAGTTTCCCTCAATTATATGTCACGAAATCAAATTTCTATATTGTTTGTTGAAATTTTAGAAAATGGAGTGGAATAGATATCACTTGAACCAGCAAGAATTGGAAGTCCAACAAGTTATGAGAGTCAATCGTGAAGAGGGAGTGTACCCCTCTTACTACCCGTGCGCGGATTTTATGAGAAGCGCGGGAATACTTGAAGATGTTCAAAGTCTAATCTCTCGTGCAGGGCTGAGTGACTTTGTTGAAGGAGAGCCAAGACAATATGTAAAATTAACTATGTCTTTTGTGCAGGACTTCAAGTTCAATTGGTCGCGATCTAACCCCACGGTCCAGTATAAAATTTACAATAAAACTGTCAACTTGCCATTTAGTGCTTTTTGTGCAGCAATTAGAGTACCGCAATGGGGGTCATGCGAGAAGATAAGGGGATCGCCGCAAGAACTCTTGGACCTCTTCAAGATGATTAGCGATGGAAGGAGTTTCTTAGGGGATAATGATTCCTCCAACTTGGGTAACCTGTATTACAAGATGATATTTTATAAGAAAGTTTGGAGAATAACTAAGAAAACTGAGAAACTAGTAAGATTGCCTGCGCCTGTTTTGTCTAACCTTGATTCCAGGGGAGATTGGTCGGTCACAGAAGGTGCACTGGATGCACACATAGAGAGAGGAGGTCAACATGCAAGAGATGACACGGAGGTCGAGGAGCACCTCGACTCATCATCCGATGCAGCAAGTTCCTCGTATCATCATGGTGGATATGCGGAGCCTCCACGCTTTTCTTCTGCACAGGAACTTTAATATGACTACTCCATGGACTACCCACCGGCGAGGAACAACGACCCTCGTTGGGGTTGAACTCCACTTAGGCCAAAAGCCTAATCTTGGGGGGAGGTATACCGGCATCACTCATTCTTTGCATATTATGGTTGCTGAATACTTGCACATACTTGTTTTGTTCGTTTGAGTGGTTTTCTAATGAGAGGAAGATGATATTTGGGGAAGTGCTGCCTGAAAACAGATTCTGGAACGTTACCGTAAAAATTCTCAAAAATAGCCAGAGCGTCATTTTGAGCTGCCAATTTTTGTGCTGGTTCCCCAGGTTGTTATCTAACTTTCATTAGTTGAACACTTTTCGATCTGAGCAACGTAAGATTTTTGTAAAAATCGATTTCTGTACTGCTGTCAGGTTTTGGCAGATTTCTGCCATCTCGCTTTTCTGTGTTTCTTTTAGTTTGCTATTTCTTGTTTTCGCTTTGTTTCTTTCCCAAAACACAAAAAGACTAAAAATATTTCTGTTGTTTCTCTTCACCATTTGTTTGCTTTGGTTTCTTGCATTTATTTCACTTTATTTGCTATTGCTAGTTTGCTATAAGAAAACCCAAAAAGATTTTGCTTTGTTTGTTTGTTCCCTCTTACTCTTGTTCTCAAATTCGAAAATACCAAAAATATTTGCTGTTATTCTTTGGTTTGTAAAGTTCTTTATAAGTTCAATGGTCTTCGGTGGCTGGAGCGTGGTTTTCATTTCATATTATCCAAGCTACACAAGTGAAAAGGCAATAATGACGATCTACGACAATCTGATTGTGGTGAGAGGCTGGTATGAACTCTATTTGTTTTCATTTTTGTACATATACTCATCCATGTGAGCATGCTTAGTTGGTTCATGTGAGGTATATGTTATTTGAGAAAGTCTAGTAGTTCATGATCTCTCATGTTTAGCACCAATCTATTAATATGAGTAGCATGTCATGGATGTTTGCTTGCATTGTTTTATTCATAAGTAAGTATGGCATTGTGGTATCCTCCTCTGAATAATTCATTTATATCGACTTGGCACATGCTCACGCATGCATATGACTGAACAAAAAGTCAATTAAGCCTCGATGATTTATATTGCTTCAGAGTTCTTGTATCACTTTTATGCCTCCGTTAATATATTTTGCCGCAAGCATGATTATGACAGTTACTGCTCTCTTGATTTGTCGCTCCCTAGTCTATTGCTAGTCTTCACTTGTACTGAGCGGGAACGCTGCTCGTGCTTCCAAACACATGAAAACCAAGTTATTCCAGAGTGTCCACCATAAATACCTATGCATGGCATTTCAAACCATTCCAAGTAAATTCTCGTGCGCTACCTTTAAAAACCTTCAAAATGCTTCTCAATTTGTGTTTATGTTTCATAGCTCATGAGGAAGTATGTGGTGTTTAGCTTTCAACCTTGTCATTTACTTTTGACGGACTCTCATATGGACTAGTGGCACATCCGCTTATCCAATAATTTTGCAAAAAGAGCTGGCAATGGGATTCCCAGTCCCGAATTAATTAACTTAAATAGACACTCCTCCATGGTTTGTGATTGTTGGACGGCACCCGAAGGATTCGGTTAGCCATGGCTTGTGTAAGCAAAGGTTGGGGGGAGTGTCATCATCATAATAAAACTAAAATAAAAAGGCACTCCTTCATGGTATGAGATTGTTGGCAGGCACCCGAGGATTCGGTTAGCCATGGTTTGTGTAAGAAAGGTTGGAAGGAGTGCCAAATAAATATGCAATAATTCATGGGAGCCGCTCTTGAAAGTCCGGTTGGCGAGGTAGTTAGTGTACCCATTGCCATTCGTTGACAACAACAAACACCTCTCAAAATAATTTTGCTCCTGTCTTTATAAAAATGAAAAGCTCTAGCGCATGTTAATCCCTGCTTCCCTCTGCGAAGGGTCAATCTTTTACTTTTATGTTGTGTCTCCATTATTTCTTTGAGCACTATCTTGAGAGCACAACTGTCATTCTTAGTATAATATGCTTGTCTCAAAATATGATTAATTGTGGTATAACTTTGATGCTTTTATCTTTGACAATCACTACTTCTAGTCTTTCTATGAACTCCAGAGGTGCCCGGGCATTTATGTTTTGCCAATCAAATACAGAAAAGCGAGATACCACTTTATCATACTCTCTTATGAACATTGCAATCCTGCTTATATACATGATTCATGATGCTTATTATTAATTGTTGGTACCTCTCCATGATTGACATAGCTGTTAGATGATCTTATTTGCATGTATCTCATTATGAATTGCTTAAGTATTAGCCATAGCATGAGAATATATACATCATATGAGCAAATGTGCTCGTGAAAGTTCTTTTATCGCTCAGTTGTTAACTGAATTGCTTGAGGACAAGCAATAAGCTAAGCTTGGGGGGAGTTGATACGTCCAAAACGTATCTACTTTCCCGAACACTTTTGCTATTGTTTTGCCTCTAATTTGTGTATTTTGGATGCAACTAACACGGACTAACGCTGTTTTCAGCAGAATTGCTCTGGTGTCTCGTTTTTGTGCAGAAATCCAACTTTCGGGAAAATCCTCGGAATTTATGCAGAAGGCCCTATTTTCCCAGGAAACTAACGGAGCCAGAAGGACAATTGAGGTGGAGGCCCGAGGGCCCCACACCATAGGGCGGCGCGGCCCAGGGGGGGCCCGCGCGGCCCTGTGGTGTGGCCCCCTCGGCCGGCCTCCGACGCCCTCCTTCGGACTATTTATCGGCCTCGACCTAAAAACGCAGGGGAAGAAGTCGAAGTCGCCAGAAACCCTCCAGAACGCCGCCACATCGCGAAACTCCGTCGCGGGAGCCAGAAGTCTCCGTTCTGGCACTCCGCCGGGACGGGGAATTGGAGGAGATCATCGCCATCATCACCGCCAACGCCTCTACATCAACCAGCCATGTTTCCCCCATCCATGTGTGAGTAATTCCCCCGCTGTAGGCCGAAGGGGATGGTAGGGATTGGATGAGATTGGTCATGTAATAGCATAAGATTGTTAGGGCATAGTGCCTAGTGTCCGTAATTGGTACTTTGATGATATTGTTGCAACTTGTTATGCTTAATACTTGTCACTAGGGCCCGAGTGCCATGATCTCAGATCTGAACATGTTATTGCTTCATCAAGATATTCATTGTTTATGGTCTTACCTATAAGTTGTATACACATGTCGCTGTCCGGAACCAATGGCCCCGAAGTGACAGAAATCGGGACAACCGGAGGGAATGGTAGCGATGTGAGGATCACATGTGTTCACGGAGTGTTAATGCTTTGCTCCGGTACTCTATTAAAAGGAGTACCTTAATATCCAGTAGTTTCCCTTGAGGCCCGGCTGCCACCGGCTGGTAGGACAAAAGATGTTGTGCAAGTTTCTCATTGCGAGCACGCACGACTATATATGGAACACATGCCTATTGATTGCTTTGTACTTGGACACAGTTTTATTATTATCTGCAAATGCCCTGCTATGATTGTTACATGAGTTTCTCTCATCCATGCAACGCCCGTCATCCGTCCCCGTGCCTACAGTATTTTAATCCTGCTGTTTACTAAAATCACTACTGCTGTATTTGTTACTCTGCTGCTGTTATTTCACTACTGCTACTGCTATAAAACTGTTACTACTGATAAACTCTTGCGAGCAAGTCTGTTTCCAGGTGCAGCTGAATTGACAACTCCGCTGTTAAGGCTTCCAAGTGTTCTTTATCTCCCCTTGTGTCGAATCAATAAATTGGGTTTTACTTCCCTCGAAGACTGTTGCGATCCCCTATACTTGTGGGTCATCATATATATGTCCCCAAGAATATGTTTAGATATATATTGAAATATATGCACGAATGATATGTGCAAGATATGACATGCGCGCATGCACACTAATTGTATATATATATATATATATATATATATTATATGAGGCAACTAATTAATCAAATGTGTTTTCATTCGAGAGAACTTGTCAAAATTCAAGTTAATTAATTTATCAGCGCTAATTAGTTGGTCGCCTACTTGATGCTCAATGAAGTGTCGTTGGCCTATATATATGTAGGGTATAATTAGGGTTTAGGGTTTAGGGTTATCTCTAGCTAGGGTTTTAGGGTTAGGGTTAGGGTTAATTAGGGTTTAGGGTTTAGGGTTTAGTTTTGGGTTTAGGGTCTACGGTTTAGGGTTTAGGGTGTATAGTGTTTAGGGTTTAGGGTTTAGGGTGTAGGGTCTAGGGTTTAGTGTTTAGGGTGTTTAGGGTGTACGTTTAGGGTATAATTAGGGCTTAGGGATTAGGGTTTTAGGGTTGAAGGTTTAGGGATCAACGATCGACCGAGTGCACACACACATTATTAGAGGCACCCGCGCCTTTGCGCATAAAGTGCATGCGTATATAAGTGTGTTTTTTGGCCACCAACGATATATAGATCGAGAGAGAGATTGAAATGTGTATATATATATATCCCCAAGAATATGTTCAGATATATATTGAAATATATGCACGAATGATATGTGCAAGGTATGACATGCGCGCATGCACACTAATTGTATATATATTATGAGGCAACTTAATCAAATGTGTTTTCATTCGAGAGAACTTGTCAAAATTCAAGTTAATTAATTTATCAGCGCTAATAAGTTGGTCGCCTGCTTGATGCGCAATGAAGTGTCGTTGGCCTATATTTATATGTAGGGTTTAATTAGAGTTTAGGGTTTAGGGTGTAGTGGTTTAGGGTTTAGAGTGTAGTGTTTAGGGTTTAGGGTTTAGGGTTTAGGGTGTACGTTTAGGGTCTAATTAGGGATTAGGGATTAGGGTTTTAGGGTTGAATGTTTAGGGATCAACGATCGATCGAGTGCACACACACATTATTAGAGGCACCCGCGCCTTTGCGCATAAAGTGCATGCGTATATATATAAGTGTGTTTTTTGGCCACCAACGATATATAGATCGAGAGAGAGAGATTGAAATGTATATATATCCCCAAGAATATGTTCAGATATATATTGAAATATATGCACGAATGATATGTGAAGGGTATGACATGCGTGCATGCACACTAATTGTATATATATTATGAGGCAACTTAATCAAATGTGTTTTCATTCGAGAGAACTTGTCAAAATTCAAGTTAATTAATTTATCAGCGCTAATTAGTTGGTCGCCTGCTTGATGCGCAATGAAGTGTCGTTGGCCTATATATATGTTGGGTTTAATTAGGGCTTAGGGTTTAGGGTTATCTAGCTAGGGTGTTTTAGGGTTAGGGTTAGGGTTAATTAGGGTTTAGGGTTTAGGGTTTGGGGTTTAGTTTTAGGGTTTAGGGTCTAGGGTTTAGGGTTTAGGGTTTAGGGTGTATAGTGTTTAGGGTTTAGGGTTTAGGGTGTAGTGTTTAGGGTGTAGGGTCTAGGGTTTAGGGTTTAGTGTTTAGGGTGTTTCGGGTGTACGTTTAGGGTATAATTAGGGATTAGGGACTAGGGTTTTAGGGTTTAAAGGTTTAGGGATCATCGATCGAGTGCACACACACATTATTAGAGGCACCCGCGACTTTGCGCATAAAGTGCACGTGTATATAAGCGTGTTTTTTGGCCACCAACGATATATAGATCGAGAGAGATTGAAATGTATATATATCCCCAAGAATATGTTTAGATATATATTGAAATATATGCACGAATGATATGTGCAAGGTATGACATGCGCGCATGCACACTAATTGTATATATATATATTATATGAGGCAACTAATTAATCAAATGTGTTTTCATTCGAGAGAACTTGTCAAAATTCAAGTTAATTAATTTATTAGCGCTAATTAGTTGGTCGCCTACTTGATGCGCAATGAAGTGTCATTGGCCTATATATATGTAGGGTATAATTAGGGTTTAGGGTTTAGGGTTATCTCTAGCTAGGGTTTTAGGGTTAGGGTTAGGGTTAATTAGGGTTTAGGGTTTAGGGTTTAGGGTTTAGGGTTTAGTTTTGGGTTTAGGGTCTAGGGTTTAGGGTGTATAGTGTTTAGGGTTTAGGGTGTAGTGTTTAGGGTGTAGGGTCTAGGGTTTAGTGTTTAGTGTGTTTAGGGTGTACGTTTAGGGTATAATTAGGGCTTAGGGATTAGGGTTTTAGGGTTGAAGGTTTAGGGATCAACGATCGACCGAGTGCACACACACATTATTAGAGGCACCCGCGCCTTTGCGCATAAAGTGCATGTGTATATAAGTGTGTTTTTTGGCCACCAACGATATATAGATCGAGAGAGAGATTGAAATGTGTATATATATATCCCCAAGAATATGTTCAGATATATATTGAAATATATGCACGAATGATATGTGCAAGGTATGACATGCGCGCATGCACACTAATTGTATATATATTATGAGGCAACTTAATCAAATGTGTTTTCATTCGAGAGAACTTGTCAAAATTCAAGTTAATTAATTTACCAGCGCTAATTAGTTGGTCGCCTGCTTGATGCGCAATGAAGTGTCGTTGGCCTATATTTATATGTAGGGTTTAATTAGGGTTTAGGGTTTAGGGTGTAGTGGTATAGGGTTTAGGGTGTAGTGTTTAGGGTTTAGGGTTTAGGGTTTAGGGTGTACGTTTAGGGTCTAATTAGGGATTAGGGATTAGGGTTTTAGGGTTGAAGGTTTAGGGATCAACGCTCGATCGAGTGCACACACACATTATTAGAGGCACCCGCGCCTTTGCGCATAAAGTGCATGCGTATATATATAAGTGTGTTTTTTGGCCACCAACGATATATAGATCGAGAGAGAGATTGAAATGTATATATATCCCCAAGAATATGTTCAGATATATATTGAAATATATGCACGAATGATATGTGCAAGGTATGACATGCGCGCATGCACACTAATTGTATATATATTATGAGGCAACTTAATCAAATGTGTTTTCATTCGAGAGAACTTGTCAAAATTCAAGTTAATTAATTTATCAGCGCTAATTAGTTGGTCGCCTGCTTGATGCGCAATGAAGTGTCGTTGGCCTATTTATATGTTGGGTTTAATTAGGGTTTAGGGTTTAGGGTTATCTAGCTAGGGTGTTTTAGGGTTAGGGTTAGGGTTAATTAGGGTTTAGGGTTTAGGGTTTGGGGTTTAGTTTTAGGGTTTAGGGTCTAGGTTTTAGGGTTTAGGGTTTAGGGTGTATAGTGTTTAGGGTTTAGGGTTTAGGGTGTAGTGTTTAGGGTGTAGGGTCTAGGGTTTAGGGTTTAGTGTTTAGGGTGTTTCGGGTGTACGTTTAGGGCATAATTAGGGATTAGGGACTAGGGTTTTAGGGTTTAAAGGTTTAGGGATCATCGATCGAGTGCACACACACACATTATTAGAGGCACCCGCGCCTTTGCGCATAAAGTGCATGCGTATATAATTGTGTTTTTTTGGCCACCAACGATATATAGATCGAGAGAGAGATTGAAATGTGTATATATATATCCCCAAGAATATGTTCAGATATATATTGAAATATATGCACGAATGATATGTGCATGGTATGACATGCGCACATGCACACTAATTGTATATATATTATGAGGCAACTTAATCAAATGTGTTTTCATTCGAGAGAACTTGTCAAAATTCAAGTTAATTAATTTATCAGCGCTAATTAGTTGGTCGCCTGCTTGATGCGCAATGAAGTGTCGTTGGCCTATATATATGTTGGGTTTAATTAGGGTTTAGGGTTATCTAGCTAGGGTGTTTTAGGGTTAGGGTTTGGGTTAATTAGGGTTTAGGGTTTAGGGTTTGGGGTTTAGTTTTAGGGTTTAGGATCTAGGGTTTAGGGTGTATAGTGTTTAGGGTTTAGGGTTTAGGGTGTAGTGTTTAGGGTGTAGGGTCTAGGGTTTAGGGTTTAGTGTTTAGGGTGTTTCGGGTGTACGTTTAGGGTATAATTAGGGATTAGGGACTAGGGTTTTAGGGTTTAAAGGTTTAGGGATCATCGATCGAGTGCACACACACATTATTAGAGGCACCCGCGCCTTTGCGCATAAAGTGCATGCGTATATAAGTGTGTTTTTTGGCCACCAACGATATATAGATCGAGAGAGAAATTGAAATGTGTATATATATATATATATATCCCCAAGAATATGTTCAGATATATATTGAAATATATGCACGAATGATATGTGCAAGGTATGACATGCGCGCATGCACACTAATTGTATATATATTATGAGGCAACTTAATCAAATGTATTTTTCATTCGAGAGAACTTGTCAAAATTCAAGTTAATTAATTTATCAACGCTAATTAGTTGGTCGCCTGCTTGATGCGCAATGAAGTGTCGTTGGCCTATATTTATGTGTAGGGTTTAATTAGGGTTTAGGGTTTAGGGTGTAGTACGTGGTTTAGGGTTTAGGGTGTACTGTTTAGGGTTTAGGGTCTAGGGTTTAGGGTTTAGTGTTTAGGGTGTTTAGGGTGTACGTTTAGGGTATAATTAGGGATTAGGGATTAGGGTTTTAGGGTTGAAGGTTTAGGGATCAACGATCGATCGAGTGCACACACACATTATTAGAGGCACCCGCGCCTTTGCGCATAAAGTGCATGCGTATATAAGTGTGTTTTTTGGCCACCAACGATATATAGATCGAGAGAGAGATTGAAATGTATATATATCCCCAAGAATATGTTCAGATATATATTGAAATATATGCACGAATGATATGTGCAAGGTATGACATGCGCGCATGCACACTAATTGTATATATATTATGAGGCAACTTAATCAAATGTGTTTTCATTCGAGAGAACTTGTCAAAATTCAAGTTAATTAATTTATCAGCGCTAATTAGTTGGTCGCCTGCTTGATGCGCAATGAAGTGTCGTTGGCCTATATATATTTTGGGTTTAGGGTTATCTAGCTAGGGTTTTAGGGTTAGGGTTAATTAGGGTTTAGGGTTTAGGGTTTAGGGTTTGGGGTTTAGTTTTAGGGTTTAGGGTATAGGGTTTAGGGTTTAGGGTGTTTAGTGTTTAGGGTTTAGGGTGTAGTGTTTAGGGTGTAGGGTCCAGGGTTTAGGGTTTAGTGTTTAGGGTGTTTCGGGTGTACGTTTAGGGTATAATTAGGGATTAGGGACTAGGGTTTTAGGGTTTAAAGGTTTAAGGATCATCGATCGAGTGCACACACACATTATTAGAGGCATCCGCGCCTTTACGCATAAAGTGCATGCGTATATAAGTGTGCTTTTTGGCCACCAACGATATATAGATCGAGAGAGAGATTGAAATGTGTATATATATATATCCCCAAGAATATGTTCAGATATATATTGAAATATATGCACGAATGATATGTGCAAGGTATGACATGCGCGCATGCACACTAATTGTATATATATTATGAGGCAACTTAATCAAATGTATTTTCATTCGAGAGAACTTGTCAAAATTCAAGTTAATTAATTTATCAGCGCTAATTAGTTGGTCGCCTGCTTGATGCGCAATGAAGTGTCGTTGGCCTATATTTATATGTAGGGTTTAATTAGGGTTTAGGGTTTAGGGTGTAGTGGTTTAGGGTTTAGGGTGTAGTGTTTAGGGTTTAGGGTCTAGGGTTTAGGGTTTAGTGTTTAGGGTGTTTAGGGTGTACGTTTAGGGTATAATTAGGGATTAGGGTTTTAGGCCGGGTTGAAGGTTTAGGGATCAACGATCGATCGAGTGCACACACACATTATTAGAGGCACCCGCGCCTTTGCGCATAAAGTGCATGCGTATATAAGTGTGTTTTTTGGCCACCAACGATATATAGATCGAGAGAGAGATTGAAATGTATATATATCCCCAATAATATGTTCAGATATATATTGAAATATATGCACGAATGATATGTGCAAGGTATGACATGCGCGCATGCACACTAATTGTATGTATATTATGAGGCAACTTAATCAAATGTGTTTTCAGTCGAGAGAACTTGTCAAAATTCAAGTTAATTAATTTATCAGCGCTAATTAGTTGGTCGCCTGCTTGATGCGCAATGAAGTGTCGTTGGCCTATATATATGTTGGGTTTAATTAGGGTTTTGGGTTTAGGGTTATCTAGCTAGGGTTTTAGGGTTAGGGTTAATTAGGGTTTAGGGTTTAGGGTCTAGGGTTTAGGGTTTGGGGTTTGGGGTTTAGGGTTTAGGGTTTAGGGTCTAGGGTTAGGGTTTAGTGTTTAGGGTTTAGGGTTTAGGGTGTAGTGTTTAGGGTTTAGGGTCTAGGGTTTAGGGTTTAGTGTTTAGGGTGTACGTTTAGGGTATAATTAGGGATTAGGGATTAGGGTTTTAGGGTTTAAGGTTTAGGGATCATCGATCGAGTGCACACATATTAGTGGCACCCGCGCCTTTGCGCATAAAGTGCATGCGTATATAAGTGTGTTTTTTGGCCACCAACGATATATAGATCGAGAGAGAGATTGGAATATATATATCCCCAAGAATATATTCAGATATATATTGAAATATATGCACGAATGATATGTGCAAGGTATGACATGCGCGCATGCACACTAATTGTATATATATTACGAGGCAACTTAATCAAATGTGTTTTCATTCGAGAGAACTTGTCAAAATTAAAGTTAATTAATTTATCAGCGCTAATTAGTTGGTCGCCTGCTTGATGCGCAATGAAGTGTCGTTGGCCTATATGTATGTAGGGTTTAATTAGGGTTTAGGGTTTAGGGTTATCTAGCTAGGGTTTTAGGGTTAGGGTTAGGGTTAATTAGGGTTTAGGGTCTAGGGTTTAGGGTTTGGGGTTTGGGGTTTAGTGTTTAGGGTCTAGGGTTAGGGTTTAGGGTTTAGGGTTTAGGGTTTAGGGTGTAGTGTTTAGGGTTTAGGGTCTAGGGTTTAGGGTTTAGTGTTTAGGGTGTTTAGGGTGTATGTTTAGGGTATAATTAGGGATTAGGGTTTTAGGGTTTAAGGTTTAGGGATCATCGATCGAGTGCACACACACATTATTAGAGGCACCCGCGCCTTTGCGCATAAAGTGCATGCGCATATATATAAGTGTGCTTCTTGGCCACCAACGATATATAGATCGAGAGATAGAGATTGAAATCCCCAAGAATATGTTCAACTATACGCACACACATGAATTACTAGAGGCACCCGCGCCTTTGCGCATAAAGTGCATGCATATGTGTGTTGTTCTGGCCACCAACGATAGATCGAGAGAGAGAGAGAGATTGAAATCCCCAAGAATTAGAGGACCCCCTTGCACAAGTGTTGGCCATCTATATATATTATGAATCCCAATAATGTTCATACATGATAGGGCATATGTGTGAAGCAATTTTTTTCTGAGAACTTGTAAAGATTCAAATTTATCAGTGCAAATGGAAACTAGTGCACATTAGAGGACCCCCTTGCACACGTGTTGGCCATCTATGTATAGTTTGAATCCCAATAATGTTCATACATGATAGGCTATATGTGAATCAATTTTTTCTTCCAAGAACTTGTCAAGATTCAAATTTATCGGTGCTAATGGAAACTAGTGCGCACTAGACGATCCCCTTGCGCAAGTGCTGGCCATTACATATAGTAGTTTAAATCTTAAGAATGTTCATACATGATAGGCCATATGTGCAAAGAATTTTTTTTCCCATGAACTTGTCAAAATTCAAGTTTATCGTTGCAAATGGAAACTAGTCCAAAAAATTACATAGAGGTCCAAAAGAACTAGACAATAACTAATAGGACCTGCAACTTTACAAAAAGGACCCCAAAACATATAGAAGAAAATCAATCGAGTCCTTCTGGACCGCACATCAGATCTCTGCTCCGCATCCTTTCCAGCAACTACGTCGCCGAGGACGCACCACTTGGGATGGTGTCGCCGATAGTCGCCAGGACGAAGGAGAAGAATGGCCTCAGCAACGGCATATTGGCTCTGAGAAGGGCCGTGATGACGCGTAAAGCACATGCTCGTTGGGAACCCCAAGTGGAAGGTGTGATGCGTACAGCAGCAAGTTTCCCTCAGTAAGAAACCAAGGTTTATCGAACCAGTAGGAGCCAAGAAGCACGTTGAAGGTTGATGGCGGCGGGATGTAGTGCGGCGCAACACCAGGGATTCCGGCGCCAACGTGGAACCTGCACAACACAACCAAAGTACTTTGCCCCAACGAAACAGTGAGGTTGTCAATCTCACCGGCTTGCTGTAACAAAGGATTAACCGTATTGTGTGGAAGATGATTGTTTGCAGAAAACAGTAGAACAAGTATTGCAGTAGATTGTATTTCAGTAAAGAGAATTGGACCGGGGTCCACAGTTCACTAGAGGTGTCTCTCCCATAAGACAAACAGCATGTTGGGTGAACAAATTACAGTTGGGCAATTGACAAATAAAGAGAGCATGACCATGCACATACATATCATGATGAGTATAGTGAGATTTAATTGGGCATTACGACAAAGTACATAGACCGCCATCCAACTGCATCTATGCCTAAAAAGTCCACCTTCAGGTTATCATCCGAACCCCCTCCAGTATTAAGTTGCTAACAATAGACAATTGCATTAAGTATTGCGCGTAATGTAACTAGTGACTACATCCTTGAACATAGCACTAATGTTTTATCCCTAGTGGCAACAGCACATCCATAACCTTAGAGGTTCTTGTCACCCCTCCAGATTCACGGAGACATGAACCCACTATCGAGCATAAATACTCCCTCTTGGAGTTACTAGCATCAACTTGGCCAGAGCATCTACTAATAACGGAGAGCATGCAAGATCATAAACAACACATAGATATAACTTTGATAATCAACATAACAAGTATTCTCTATTCATCGGATCCCAACAAACGCAACATATAGAATTACAGATAGATGATCTTGATCATGTTAGGCAGCTCACAAGATCCGACAATGATAGCACAATGGGGAGAAGACAACCATCTAGCTACTGCTATGGACCCATAGTCCAGGGGTAGACTACTCACACATCACACCGGAGGCGACCATGGCGGCGTAGAGTCCTCCGGGAGATGATTCCCCTCTCCGCCAGGGTGCCGGAGGCGATCTCCGGATCCCCCGCGCTGGGATCGGCGTTGGCGGCGTCTCTGGAAGGTTTTCCGTATCGTGGCTCTCGGTACTGGGGGTTTCGTCACGGAGGCTTTAAGTAGGCGGAAGGGCAAGTCAGGAGGGGGCACAGGGGCCCCACACCATAGGCCGGCGCGGCCAAGGGGGGGCCGCGCCGCCCTAGGGTTTGGGCACCCCGTGGCCCCACTTCGTTTCGTCTTCGGACTTCTGGAAGCTTCGTGGAAAAATAGGCCCCTGGGCGTTGATTTCGTCCAATTCCGAGAATATTTCCTTACTAGGATTTCTGAAACCAAAAACAGTAGAAACAAAGAATCGGCACTTCGGCATCTTGTTAATAGGTTAGTTCCGTAAAATGCACGAATATGACATAAAGTGTGCATAAAACATGTAGATAACATCAATAATGTGGCATGGAACATAAGAAATTATCGATACGTCGGAGACGTATCAGCATCCCCAAGCTTAGTTCTGCTCGTCCCGAGCAGGTAAAACGGTAACACACGTATAATTTCTGGAGTGACATGCCATCATAATCTTGATCATACTATTTGTAAAGCATATGTAGTGAATGCAGCGATCAAAACAATGTATATGACATGAGTAAACAAGTGAATCATAAAGCAAAGACTTTTCATGAATAGCACTTCAAGACAAGCATCAATAAGTCTTGCATAAGAGTTAACTCATAAAGCAATAATTCAAAGTAAAGGCATTGAAGCAACACAAAAGAAGATTAAGTTTCAGCGGTTGCTTTCAACTTGTAACATGTATATCTCATGGATATTGTCAACATAGAGTAATATAATAAGTGCAATAAGCAAGTATGTAGGAATCAATGCACAGTTCACACAAGTGTTTGCTTCTTGAGGTGGAGAGAAATAGGTGAACTGACTCAACATTGAAAGTAAAAGAATGGTCCTCCATAGAGGAAAAGCATCGATTGCTATATTTGTGCTAGAGCTTTGATTTTGAAAACATGAAACAATTTTGTCAACGGTAGTAATAAAGCATATGCATCATGTAAATTATATCTTATAAGTTGCAAGCCTCATGCATAGTGTACTAATAGTGCCCGCACCTTGTCCTAATTAGCTTGGACTACCGGATCATCACAATGCACATGTTTTAACCAAGTGTCACAAAGGGGTACCTCTATGCCGCCTGTACAAAGGTCTAAGGAGAAAGCTCGCATTGGATTTCTCGCTATTGATTATTCTTCAACTTAGACATCCATACCGGGACAACATAGACAACAGATAATGGACTCCTCTTTTATGCATAAGCATGTAACAACAATTAATAATTTTCTCATTTGAGATTTGAGGATATATGTCCAAAACTGAAACTTCCACCATGGATCATGGCTTTAGTTAGCGGCCCAATGTTCTTCTCTAACAATATGCATGCTTAATCATAAGGTGGTAGATCTCTCTTACTTCAGACAAGACGAACATGCATAGCAACTCAAATGAAATTCAACAATGAATAGTTGATGGCGTCCCCAGTGAACATGGTTATCGCACAACAAGCAACTTAATAAGAGATAAAGTGCATAATTACATATTCAATACCACAATAGTTTTTAAGCTATTTGTCCCATGAGCTATATATTGCAAAGGTGAATGATGGAATTTTAAAGGTAGCACTCAAGCAATTTACTTTGGAATGGCGGAAAATACCATGTAGTAGGTAGGTATGGTGGACACAAATGGCATAGTGGTTGGCTCAAGTATTTTGGACGCATGAGAAGTATTCCCTCTCGATACAAGGTTTAGGCTAGCAAGGCTTATTTGAAACAAACACAAGGATGAACCGGTGCAGCAAAACTCACATAAAAGACATATTGAAAACATTATAAGACTCTACACCGTCTTCCTTGTTGTTCAAACTCAATACTAGAAATTATCTAGACCTTAGAGAAACCAAATATGCAAACCAAATTTTAGCATGCTCTATGTATTTCTTCATTAATGGGTGCAAAGCATATGATGCAAGAGCTTAATCATGAGCACAACAATTGCCAAGTATCACATTACCCAAGACATTTATAGCAATTACTACATGTATTATTTTCCAATTCCAACCATATAACAATTTAACGAAGGAGAAACTTCGCCATGAATACTATGAGTAGAAACCAAGGACATACTTGTCCATATGCTACAGCGGAGCGTGTCTCTCTCCCATAAAGTGAATGCTAGGATCCATTTTAGTAAAACAAAACAAAAACAAAAACAAACCGACGCTCCAAGCAAAGCACATAAGATGTGATGGAATAAAAATATAGTTTCAGGGGAGGAACCTGATAATGTTGTCGATGAAGAAGGGGATGCCTTGGGCATCCCCAAGCTTAGACGCTTGAGTCTTCTTGATATATGCAGGGGTGAACCACCGGGGCATCCCCAAGCTTAGAGCTTTCACTCTCCTTGATCATGTTGCATCATACTCCTCTCTTGATCCTTGAAAACTTCCTCCACACCAAACTCGAAACAACTCATTAGAGGGTTAGTGCACAATATAAATTAACATATTCAGAGGTGACACAATCATTCTTAACACTTCTGTACATTGCATAATGCTACTGGACATTAGTGGATCAAAGAAATTCATCCAACATAGCAAAAGAGGCAATGCGAAATAAAAGGCAGAATCTGTCAAAACAGAACAGTTCGTATTGACGAATTTTAAAATGGCACCAGACTTGCTCAAATGAAAATTCTCAAATTGAATGAAAGTTGCGTACATATCTGAGGATCATGCACGTAAATTGTCTTAATTTTCTGAGCTACCTACAGGGAGGTGGACCCAGATTCGTGACAGCAAAGAAATCTGGAACTGCGCAGTAATCCAAATCTAGTACTTACTTTTCTATCAACGGCTTTACTTGGCACAACAAAACACTAAACTAAGATAAGTAGAGGTTGCTACAGTAGTAAACAACTTCCAAGACACAAATATAAAACAAAGTACTGTAGCAAAATAACACATGGGTTATCTCCCAAGAAGTTCTTTCTTTATAGCCATTAAGATGGGCTCAGCAGTTTTAATGATGCACTCGCAAGAAATAGTATTTGAAGCAAAAGAGAGCATCAAGAGGCAAATTCAAAACACATTTAAGTCTAAAATGCTTCCTATGCATAGGAATCTTGTAAATAAACAAGTTCATGAAGAGCAAAGTAACAAGCATAGGAAGATAAAACAAGTGTAGCTTCAAAAATTTCAGCACATAGAGAGGTATTTTAGTAACATGAAAATTTCTACAACCATATTTTCCTCTCTCATAATAACTTTCAGTAGCATCATGAGCAAACTCAACAATGTAACTATCACACAAAGCATTCTTATTCACATGCATAAAAGTATCATTACTCTCCACATAAGCATAATCAATTTTATTAGTTGTAGTGGGAGCAAATTCAACAAAGTAGCTATCATTATTATTCTCATCATCAAATATAGGAGGCATATTGTAATCATAATCAAATTTATCCTCCATAACAGGTGGTACTAAAAGACCAATATCATTATCATAAATAGGAGGCAAAGTATCATCAAACAAAATTTTCTCCTCAATGCTTGGGGGACTAAAAAGATCATGAAAACCAGCTTCCCCAAGCTTAGAACTTTCTATATTATTATCAACAATGGTGTTCAAAGCGTTCATACTAATATTACTACCAGCATGCAAATAAGATTCCATAGGTTTTTTAATTTTCGCATCAAACAATCCATGTTTTAAATCAGGAAATAGAGTAAGAAGCTCATTCTTGTCCATTATGCCAAACTAGTGTAATAAAAACATGCATGATATTATAAAGTAAAACAAGTAACTAATTTTTTTGTGTTTTTGATATAGCAAACAAGATAGCAAATAAAGTAAAACTAGCAACTAATTTTTTGTATTTTGATTTAGTGCAGCAAACAAAGTAGTAAATAAAACTAAGCAAGACAAAAACAAAGTAAAGAGATTGAGAAGTGGAGACTCCCCTTGCAGCGTGTCTTGATATCCCCGGCAACGGCGCCAGAAATTTAGCTTGATGACGCGTAAAGCACACGCTCGTTGGGAACCCCAAGTGGAAGGTGTGATGCGTACATCAGCAAGTTTCCCTCAGTAAGAAACCAAGGTTTATCGAACCAGTAGGAGCCAAGAAGCACGTTGAAGGTTGATGGCGGCGGGATGTAGTGCGGCGCAACACCAGGGATTCCGGCGCCAACGTGGAACCTGCACAACACAACCAAAGTACTTTGCCCCAACGAAACAGTGAGGTTGTCAATCTCACCGGCTTGCTGTAACAAAGGATTAACCGTATTGTGTGGAAGATGATTGTTTGCAGAAAACAGTAGAACAAGTATTGCAGTAGATTGTATTTCAGTAAAGAGAATTGGACCGGGGTCCACAGTTCACTAGAGGTGTCTCTCCCATAAGACAAACAGCATGTTGGGTGAACAAATTACAGTTGGGCAATTGACAAATAAAGAGAGCATGACCATGCACATACATATCATGATGAGTATAGTGAGATTTAATTGGGCATTACGACAAAGTACATAGACCGCCATCCAACTGCATCTATGCCTAAAAAGTCCACCTTCGTGTTATCATCCGAACCCCTCCAGTATTAAGTTGCTAACAACAGACAATTGCATTAAGTATTGCGCGTAATGTAACTAGTGACTACATCCTTGAACATAGCACCAATGTTTTATCCCTAGTGGCAACAGCACATCCATAACCTTAGAGGTTCTTGTCACCCCTCCGCATTCACGGAGACATGAACCCACTATCGAGCATAAATACTCCCTCTTGGAGTTACTAGCATCAACTTGGCCAGAGCATCTACTAATAACGGAGAGCATGCAAGATCATAAACAACACATAGATATAACTTTGATAATCAACATAACAAGTATTCTCTATTCATCGGATCCCAACAAACGCAACATATAGAATTACAGATAGATGATCTTGATCATGTTAGGCAGCTCACAAGATCCGACAATGATAGCACAATGGGGAGAAGACAACCATCTAGCTACTGCTATGGACCCATAGTCCAGGGGTAGACTACTCACACATCACACCGGAGGCGACCATGGCGGCGTAGAGTCCTCCGGGAGATGATTCCCCTCTCCGGCAGGGTGCCGGAGGCGATCTCCTGGATCCCCCGAGATGGGATCGGCGTTGGCAGCGTCTCTGGAAGGTTTTCCGTATCGTGGCTCTCGCACCGGGGGTTTCGTCACGGAGGCTTTAAGTAGGCGGAAGGGCAAGTCGGGGAGGGGCACAGGGGCCCCACACCATAGGCCGGCGCGGCCAAGGGGGGCCGCGCCGCCCTAGGGTTTGGGCACCCGTGGCCCCACTTCGCTTCGTCTTCGGACTTCCGGAAGCTTCGTGGAAAAATAGGCCCCTGGGCTTTGATTTCGTCCAATTCCGAGAATATTTCCTTACTAGGATTTCTGAAACCAAAAACAGCAGAAAACAAGAATCGGCACTTCGGCATCTTGTTAATAGGTTAGTTCCAGAAAATGCACGAATATGACATAAAGTGTGCATAAAACATGTAGATAACATCAATAATGTGGCATGGAACATAAGAAATTATCGATACGTCGGAGACGTATCAGGCCGCTGAAAGGCCAAGATGTTCACGGGCAAGACGGATGATGCTGTCGTATGCCCCGAGCTTGTGAACGTTAGCAGCTTGACTTCCCCGTTGGCCAGATCTGAAGCACTGACCAAAGCAAGCCTCACCGTTAGCGCCATCACCTTGATGGCACCAGATCGGGGTTTGGCTGGCAAGATCCGCCAGATCTGATCCGCCAGATTCACCATAGGCCAGATCTGAAGCCGATGACGAGATCCCCGACTCCATTGCGCCATTCTGCTCATGGGAAACACTGGATCTAAGCTTACAACAACACTAACTCCCTCGGATCCAAATTAGCTGACTCAACTTTGCTTATCTAAATATGGATGTATCCACACATGTTTTTACTCTAGATACATAGACGTCTAAGGAAAGTTGAATCAATTAATTTAGTTCGGAGGGTGTACGATATACAGAGAGAAGTTGGCCTCGTCTCCGGCCGGCGAGGCCGCCGGAGAGAAGGGGGAGAGGAGCCGGGGGAGTGAGAGAGACTCGAGAGAGAAAGTGAAGAGGAGAGCTCCCTGGGGAAGAACATTATTTTTGTTGTTCTGCTCGTAGCTTGAAACTGAAAATTTCGGCCCCGCGCCAAATCATCCCGCCGAATCCATTCGAAAATCCCGTGACCAGTTTTACCCTTTATCCCTGGTCCGGAAGTTACAACCCACCGACCATGGAGGGCTCATTCGGTAACAATGAAATATCTTGCCTAGATCCCGAACCCTCCCCACAGGCCCACACCCACCCACCAACCATTCGGCCCCATTAGCTCAAAAATACTCTCACACGCCAAAGCTCTGACTCTCTACAGTACTAGATCTGCTTCGCCGCCGGCATACTCCTCCACAGCGTAGCCTTATCGTGTTGGCTATCCACCCACCTGATCCGCTCCCCCGCCGCCCTCGCCACCGACGGATCTGCTTCACCGCCGACCTCGCCACCGACGGATCTGGTTCAACGCCGACCTCGCCACCGACGGATCTGCTTCACCGCCGACCTCATCCACAACATAGCAATCAACGCCTTTTCCTGTCGACGCACCGGATCCTCTCCAACGGAACCGGGTCTACTTCACCGCGGCCCCCCTCCACAGAAGCCGATCTATTCCACCGACTAGCTCGGCGCACCGGCTGTATCAACTTCACCGAATCCCTTGCCAGCCAACCAGATCTGCTTCACTAACGCCCGCTTCTACTGAAACAGGGTCGACTCATCGTCTCCCGCGTTCGCCGCCGCTGGAATGCAAGTTGCCGCCCCCGTCCACCCCGCTGCAGCTTGGTTAGTACGCTGGCCCGTTAGATCGCGGTGTTTCTTTAGCCATGTTTTGTGTAGTTATTTGCAGATCTCATATGCCATTAACTTTCTTTATTTGTTACTTCGCATGAAGTTCGTTTAAATATTGTACACTACAAAAGCATTATCCGGTCGCTACCATCCTGTTCATTCTACTGACACCTGTGTGCATCCACATACTTATAGCCTTATACCCATTCATTTGCTGCCAACTGTTTTTGTACTGCATGCTATTCCTTTTATAGTCATGCTATGGGCATTTCCAATCTGGTTGTTCTTATACCACGTCATTAGCTCACCGCTAGCCGCTAGCTGTTTTCTCGTGCCTGCTATTCTCACACTGCTTTTATAATCATGCTATGTGCATTTCCAATCTGCTTGCTCTTATACATCGTCTTTAGCTTATAGCTATTTTTTTCCATGAATGCTCTTGTCGCACAGCTTGTATAGTTATTGCTGCGTGCATGTCTGGTCTTTGTATTATCATAGACTAACCTGTCAATGTTATTTTTCCTAGGGATTGATCATGCGAACCACTTATTAGAATATCCAACATTAACAGCGGGGACGCTAGGGAAGGTTGGAATCTGAGTTCTTGGTTGGTAATTTTGGCAGTTTACTTCCGTCATTATCTATAACCTATATGCATTGTTCCTTATGCAAGAGATTAACACTTGGAACCCTGCCATAGCAATGCCATTCATGCTTTACTATGTTTCTGCCTATTTGATATGCTTGTCTTGGAGCAACTGCGAAGGTGATTTGAACCTGACATTTGGTCATTCTTAATGCCAGTTTACTTTATGTGGAAAACCTTGGCATTACCCTACTCTAAATCTGAATGTCTGAAATTCGTATCTCATGAAAAGCAACATATAGTTGGTTTTAATCTGATATCTGGTAAATATTGGCTTATTCATTTGGCAGCTCAAGTTTTTTGTTATTTGAAACCAGCTGACTTGGTCTTAAATGTGATATCTAAACACAGATTAAGGACAATGGAGCAGGAGGATTAGCATTTCACTTGATGGCTGAACCTAAAATGACAGGCATGTCGACCACGACTAGTGCACGCAAGAGAAGGACCTGCAATGAGCGCATGTGCTTAGTACATGCATCTTATCTTATCTTGTGCTTATTTTTGCTACATGTCGTTATCTGATCTCTACATTGCGTAATACATGTTTGAATAGTTAATTGTTGTAACTATGTTTGCAATATTACCAGAATGCGGTTTAATGAAGCAGTCATCATTAGAAGATAGTCGCCAAAGCGACCCTGTGCAACATTATGATGTAAGTCTGTGCTTAGTACAAGTTCCATACATTGTCTTATTTATGCAACTTGTTATTATCTTATATCTACATTGCATAATAAATGTTTGAATAGTTCACTGTTGTAACTATGTTGCAATATTACTAGAATGCAGGTGTAATGAAGAAGTCCTTAGTAGAAGATAGAGCGCAAAAAGGTTCCGGGGTGAGCCTATGCAACGATATAATGTAAGTCTGTGCTTAGTACTTGTGACTATCTCATATCGACAATGCTTAATACATGTTTGCATAGTTCATCGTTTAACTCTTTTTGCATTATTATCAGAATGCAGTTGTGATGAAGCAATCTTCATCAGAAGAGAGGCCCACAAAAAGTTCTGATCTTTCTTCTGATGCATCCACTCATAGCCGTCAACCTAGACCATTCCTTTCATCAAACAGTAAATATCTCAAGGTTGTACTTTATAAAAGACATGGTATTGCTGCTTTAAGATCTGTAGCTGATATGTTGACCAAGAGTACACAAGATTCAATCAAGGCGATTGCCAAATGTCAACGTGTTATTGATGATGCTAATAGAAGTCCTCAATGATTCTATGTGATTTTTTTATTTGGGCACATTAATTGCCTTGTAATTTTCCTAGTTATTTTATTTGTGTATGTAATTGTGTGCATCATTGATACCAGATTTTAGGCTCATGAAATTTAATGCAAGTTGACTAGTCAAACAACCAGGGCCCTACAACTGATTGGGCCGGCCCACTTACAGTAGTGTGGGACCCACTTTCATTTTGGGTCGGCCTACCTACTTATTGGGCCGGCCCGTTAACAGGGAAGTGGGCCCCACCAGCTTATTGGGCCGGCCCACTATCTTATTGGACCAGCCCACTTGCTATATTGTGGACCCCACATACTAAATGGGCTGGCCCTTCAACAGGAAAGTGGGACCCACCTGTGTTTTTGGCCGGGCCCACTATCTTGCTGGGCCGGCCCACTTGCTATATGGTGGACCCCACATACTAAATGGGCCGGCCCTTTAACAGGAAAGTGGGACCCACCTGTGTTTTTGGCCCGGCCCACTTTCTAGTTGGGCCAGCCCATTTGATCTATTGTGGACCCCACGTACTAAATGGGCCGGCCCGATAGCAGGAAAGTGGGACCCATATGCTAATTGGGCCGGCCCAATAACTTCTTGGGCCGGCCCAGTTGTTTTAAGGTGGACCCCACTAGGTAAATGGGCCGGCCCGATAACAGGAAAGTGGGTCCCACGTGTCTTGTGGGCCGGCCCTTTTGCCTGTTGACCGGTCAAACGAGTGCATTCGGCCCAGCCCACATGCTTAGTGGGCCGGCCCATTAAAGTTTTGACCAGTCAACCTTACAGGTTAGGCCCGGCCCACGTAACTAATGGACCAGCCCAGCTATATAGTTGACCGGTCAAACTAAGTCAGCTGGCCCGGCCCGCAAACTTAATGGGCCGGCCCGCTTAAGACGTGGCAGGCCACGTGTGGGCCTACCATCTACCACGGGGTTTCAGTCGGTTAACGCCGTTAATCGTCGCTAATCTGCGTCTGCCACGTGGCAGTTTGCATGACGTCAGCAGTCAACGGGCTCCCGGAAACACTTGCGCAACGGTCCGATTTTCCGTGGCGGAAGGGCGTCCAAGCGCGACGGACCGAAAAAATCGTCGTAGGACTTTGCCTGACGCAGTTTCCACAACAGAACCCATATCGTCGGGTTAGGCCCATAGGCGACGAAAAATACCCCTTAGCGGACGATTTTGAGACGTTGTCTATCAGAACTTTTCTTGTACTGAAAGTCATCTAAATTTTATTCCACGAACCTGGGTGAAAAGGCAACGCGAGAGGAAACTCCAAAAGGTTCAACGACCATCGGTACGGGCGAAGCCTGCTCGTACCACGCGCCCGTGTTGTCAAATACTTTCACCACGCAAAAATGGATCTCAGATTCGACATTCATAGACACCATAACTCGCAGAAACCTCACCTCCTAAAGGGATTTGGAGGGGGAACTTGCAGAGGGTATCATCTTTCCTGCTACATGGGTCATTGGAGGCCAAGGCATCGTACCCCATTATCAACTTTTGCATCTCTATCAGCATCACCATTCCCATCTTGTTTATGTCCTTCTTGTTGTAATTACAATTATCAAGGTGGATTTGCACTTGAGTTCATCCATATATTCGTATACATCGATGTTGTTGATTTACTCTATGTGTGAATAGTTTACCTTGTCCTTGGGGAGATGGAAAAAACCCTAGCAATATTATGATGTGAAATAAAGATGATCTATAATTTCAGTTCATGGGCATGTATTAGTTTTCTCTCTAGATATTATGTGAAGTGCACCATGTAATATTTTCCTACGGTACTAGAGAGGAAAATAATATTGGTCATGTGGTAGTATGTACAGTGCTGAGTAACATAATGTGTCGACGTGCTATTCATGTGGGTAACGGGGATTAGAAGGGAATCACTAAGCTCGTATCAATATCCATGGGGAAACACTTACTTATGAGGGATCGTAGTGGCTTGCTTACGATCATTGCAGTGGTTTTTCAGGATGAAACATCAGATGATTTTTCTATTATCATCTTACTATGGAGCCCTTCCCATACATGCACATGAAGGATGATCTCGACTTATCTTAAATCATAAATAGTACCAATGCTAGTGGTGGATTCTACACTCCCTGAGAACTTTTTAGCCTTTTGCAATTTCATTATTTCCTACATAGCATTTGTCTCTTTGTTTGCATCCTTTAGTTTTAATTGTTACTCTTTTGCACCCAAACACAATTCTCTCAAAACACTCCTACATGGAATCAAAGGCTACTTTCATGTATGTTTTGGTAAAGGGTAACGATGGACATAAGTACATCTACCAATAGCTCTCCATGGTTCTCTTAGTTCGAAATTAGCTACATACAGACTGTGGACTTGCAGACTTGCAGCAATTGATGCGCGTGAGACACACGTCCGTTGGGAACCCCAAGAGGAAGGTGTGATGTGCACAGCAGTAAGTTTTCCCTCAATAAGAAACCAAGGTTATCGAACCAGTAGGAGCCAAGAAGCACGTTGAAGGTTGTTGGTGGCGGAGTATAGTACGGCGCAACACCAGGGATTCTGGCGCCAACGTGGAACCTGCACAACACAATCACAGTACTTTACCCCAACGTAACAGTGAGGTTGTCAATCTCACCGGCTTGCTGTAAACAAAGGATTAGGTGTATAGTGTGGATGATGATGATTGTTTGCGAAGAACAGTAAAGAACAATTACAGTAGATTGTATTTCAGATGTAAAGAATAGGACCGGGGTCCACAGTTCACTAGTGGTGTCCCTCCCATAAGATAAACAGATGTTGGGTGAACAAATTACAGTTGGGCAATTGACAAATAAAGAAGGCATAACAATGCACATACATATATCATGATGAGTACTATGAGATTTATTCAGGGCATTACGACAAAGTACATAGACCGCTATCCAGCATGCATCTATGCCTAAAAAGTCCACCTTCAGGTTATCATCCGAACCCCCTCCAGTATTAAGTTGCAAACAACAGACAATTGCATTAAGTATGGTGCGTAATGTAATCAACACAAATATCCTTAGACAAAGCATCGATGTTTTATCCCTAGTGGCAACAGCACATCCACAACCTTAGAACTTTCATCACTGTCCTGCATTTAATGGAGGCATGAACCCACTATCGAGCATAAATACTCCCTCTTGGAGTCACAAGTATCAACTTGGCCAGAGCCTCTACTAGCAACGGAGAGCATGCAAGAACATAAATAACATATATGATAGATTGATAATCAACTTGACATAGTATTCAATATTCATCGGATCCCAACAAACACAACATGTAGCATTACAAATAGATGATCTTGATCATGATAAGCAGCTCACAAGATCTAACATGATAGCACAATGAGGAGAAGACAACCATCTAGCTACTGCTATGGACCCATAGTCCAGGGGTGAACTACTCACACATCGATCCGGAGGCGATCATGGCGATGAAGAGACCTCCGGGAGATGATTCCCCTCTCCGGCAGGGTGCCGGAGGCGATCTCCTGAATCCCCCGAGATGGGATTGGTGGCGGCGGCGTCTCAGTAAGGTTTTCCGTATCGTGGCTCTCGGTACTGGGGGTTTCGCGACGAAGGCTTTAAGTAGGCGGAAGGGCAGGTCAAGGGGCGACACGAGGGGCCCACACAGTAGGCCGGCGCGGCCAGGGCTTGGGCCGCGCCGCCCTAGTGTGTGGCCGCCTCGTGGCCCCACTTCGTCTCCTCTTCGGTCTTCTGGAAGCTTCGTGGAAAAATAGGACCCTGGGCGTTGATTTCGTCCAATTCCGAGAATATTTCCTTACTAGGATTTCTGAAACCAAAAACAGCATAAAACAGCAACTGGCTCTTCGGCATTTCGTCAATAGGTTAGTGCCGGAAAATGCATAATAATGACATATAATGTGTATAAAACATGTGAGTATCATCATAAAAGTAGCATGGAACATAAGAAATTATAGATACGTTTGAGACGTATCAGTAATCAATCGCCCAATCCTGGCATTGCCTCGATCAAATGAAATGGGTAAGGCGATCACAACATGTAAGGAGATGATCCCCTTGTGGCCACCTGATCTAGGCCTAATCCCACGTTGATGGTGGTCGGGACCACCATCGGCAAAACGATGTCGTCTAGGGGGCACCAAAAGATGTGGCAATCGGGCCTAAGAAGATGAAGAAGTCGTTGGCTCGAGGACAAATGCCTCTTATAGCTCCATGGCTGGTCACTATGCCCGGCGCTCGTATCAATGTCGGCCGCGCCTCCAACATGTTGGAGGAAACAAGGTAGCACCGACATGGTCACCGAGGAGAACTGGGTCATGATGATAAATCTGAGTGGGATGGATGTGTTGGCAAAAAAAGTTTTGGGAGATGAAGAGAATGGGCATCATGCAACAGATATGGCAAGAGTTTCTTGCCACTATGGCTGATTGTACTACTACAATGGGTGGTGGTGATCGACCTTTGACCGATGTTGGTGGTGGTTCTATGGTCGGTAGTGGTGGTGCCTACACTGTGGTCGAAGTTGATGATGGCACTATGGCCAGTGGTGATGAAGATGGTGCCGGAGATGGTCTTGACAACAGTGATGTTGCTTGATTTGGTCACTGGCTAGGTGTTTGATTGCGCATTAGTTGAACATCTTGCTACTTGTTCTATTGCACTTTTTTATGCGAAATTATTGCCAAGTAATATTGCAGGATACTTGCAAACTTCATGATTTTTTATCTATATGCAAATCTAAACAGAAGTGCGATACTTTGTGCTCGGGGCAGAACATTTCCTCTAAACTCATACCAAACAAATTGTGGAGACTATCGTAAAGCTTTGGGTCATATGTTGAGTGAAGACACGTGCACTATATATTTTGGTCCAAATACAAATGTTGATACAAGGGTGGAGGTTTGCACAGTGCTAAGCATTATGATGGAAGCTCTATCAAACAGGTACTTAGCTAGGGCTACCTTTGCTTGAAGGAGAGGATAGAAGTGATGTTTTTTAGTATCTAGTTGATTGGGTTTTCGAATATGCAGATGGGTGGAAGGCGAGAACCTTGTCTTTGGGTTGGAAGGAGGTTAAATTAAAGGTTGTTGCTCAAGCTAGATACACTCCTTATGTGATGTATGTATTCTTGATTCTGAAAAAAGAATCAAAGGAATTAACTGATGCGGTCTCTCAATGTTGGTAGGGTGATGACGTGACAAACAAGAAGATGCACTTGTTTACCTAGTAGAAGTTATGTGTACCAAAGAAAAGAGGAGGGACGGATTTAGAGATCCTCATTGTTTCAACAAGCAATTCTCGCAAAGAAAATATGGATGCTAAATTGCTAATATGGTAAGTGAATGTCTTATGTGAAAGATTTCTGAGGATGACGTATTGCCCATATGGTAAAATATTAGATGAAAAATTGAAAAAAAAAATCTTTAACATTGCAGAACATCATGACTGACTTACAAAATTTTAAGAAGGGTGCAATTGGGCGAGTAGGTGGTAGGAAACAAGTAAATTTTTGGGATGATACTTGGGTTCCATCGAGTCATAAAGGAAAATTATTTACTCAAAAACGACAAATATTGCTAAAATATGTTGAAGAATTGATTGATGCAACTGGAAATTTGGATGAAGAGCTTCTTAGGGGGAATTTATGACATGTTGATGTTAATAATATATTGTCTATTATTCTCATCAACCATAATGGCATGGAGAATTTCATTGCATGGAGGTTTAATAAAAAAAGGTATGATTTCCGCCAGGTCTTCCTATCACATGGAATTGCAATTTAGAAATAATCTCCAAAAATTGGATGGTATAAGAAGTTCCAGACTAAACCTAGTTTCGAATGAGCTATGGAAATACATGCTACCGATGAAAATAGAAATCTTAGGTTAGAAGAGCATGCATTGAATTAGTTTCTAACTTGGAGCCTTAAATCTTCCACAACAATGCTTAATCAGGCGATTAGGAAAGAAAATAAAATAAAAAGATATAAAATAATAGGCCATGCGCCCACACTCACAATGTTGGCTTTAGGCGCTTTTGGTAGCCTTGGGACGATTTTGGGCTCCCTGGGTCCGAATCTATGGGTCTTATCCCATTGAGAACAAGCTCTGAGCCACTTTGACGATTTGTTTGGTGTCCTGGGTGGATGGGTATAGGGTAAAAAAACTCCCGGTGATTGATTGCCTGCACCTTAGACCAGATGGCCTTGGCTATGTAGTTGGATGTTTGGAAGCATCCATGCGATATTTGCAGTCACCGTTTCTCTCTACTGCGTGGTGACCTCACTATACTATCACCACCATGACACAAGGGAGTTACAACAGTTCACTAGTTCATCCTAACAGTACTATAGTTTATAAGCAGAGTCCCTAGGTACTACAAATGAGGGCTTAACATTACAGTAGGACGGTAATCAAAGGGGTAGTTCTTCTTCTTCTTCTCATATGGTGGTATTGCCTTTCTCTCCTGCAACATTGTGTTTGCCCACTCCAATCTCTTGTTCTTCTGAGCTTCATTGTCGCCTTGGTCTATGATACATCTCAAACGTATCTATAATTTTTGATGCTCCATGCTTGTTTTACACCAATTCATATATGTTTTGCTTACACTTTGTTGCACTTTACATTATTTCCGGTACTAACCTATTAACAAGATGCTACAGTGTCAGTTCCCTGTTTTCTGTTGTTTTTGTATTTCAGGAAAGTTGTATAGGAAATATTCTCGGAATTGGATGAAACAAAAGCCAAAGTCAATATTTTACCAAAACGAAGACGAAGTCCGAAGGGGGGGTCGAAGAGGCGCAGTAGGGCGCCCAAACCACCCCTAGGCACGGCCTGGACCTGGCCCGCGCCTAGGGTATGTGTGGGGCCACCAGGAACCCCACCGACCTAAATCCTCCGCCTATTTATACATCTTCTCGGGAAAACCCTGGATATACAAGCCTCCGCCCATGAAAAGTTCCGTAACTCTGCTGCCGTCGCAGACAAGATCCGGGGGACAGAAGTCTCTGTTCCGGCACACTGCCGGGACGGGGAATTGCCCCCGGAGCCATCTCCATCGACTCCACTGCCATCTTCATCGCCGTTTGCTGACTCCTATGATGAGGAGTGAGTAGTTCTTCCCCAGGGTTGAGGGCTCTACCGGTAGCTATGTGGTTATCTCTCTCTCCCATGGTGTGATCTTTATGTGACCATGAGCTTTGTAATCTAGATGTCGTTATGCTATTCAAGTGGATTTTACTTATGTGATCTCCGGAGACTCCTTGTCCCACGTGTGTAAAGGTGACGGTGTGTGCACCGTGTGGGTCTCTTAGTCTATATTTCACAGAATACTTGTTCACTGAATTATGATTTGAGTTGGATGTCTCTATGAAATTGTGGTGTGTTAGTACCTCCTATGAATGCTCAAAGTAACGGAGTGGGATGTTCATTAGTACTTGGTAATACATCTTTAAGGTTTGCTTTTGCAGCCCTACGCGGTGAATTAGTGTTCGTTATCCAACTGGAGAGTAGTTCAGAATAGCATAGTGAAGTTCTTATATTTATATTCCTTTATGATAACATTGTTGAGAGTGACCACTAGTGAAAGTATGATCCCTATGCCTTGTTTCCAAACATCGAATCACCGTTTATTTACTGTTTTACTGCATGTTTACTTGCTGCCATATTTATTTCAGATTGTTATTACCACTCATATTCATCCATATCACTTGCATTTACTATCTCTTCGCCGAACTAGTGCACCTATACATCTGGCAAGTGTATTGGGTGTGTTGGGGACACAAGAGACTTCTTGTATCTTAATTGCAGGGTTGCTTGAGAGTGATATTTTTGACCTCTACCTCCCGGAGTTCGATAAACCTTGGGTGATCCACCTAAGGAAAACTTGATGTTGTTCTACAAACCTCTGTACTTGGAGGCCCAACATTATCTAAAAGAATGGAAGCGTGCGTAGACATCATTCTACTTTGTGGCTGGTCTCAACTTCATTAGGCAAAACAGTCTAGGAAGTAGTCATCTTCACCCCAAGCTAAGATCTAGTTGTGAATGATGCATCAATCAATAACCAATTTCACTTGAGCATCGTAAGTGTGGAAGGGTTTCTCGTCAAAGACCTTAAACCTATTATTCAAAGAAGAAAAAGGTCTCTCGATGGTGACTCTAAGAATTGAGTATCTCAGATTGAACAACTCCTTGACATTTTGTGGTTTATTCCTTGCACTGAACTTGTTGAGATGGTACCTTGTTTTTCTGAAGGGTGTTAGAATCCAATGCTGGCATGCATATCCAACATCCCCAAGATAGAACATACCATCAGGGTTTTCAACACAACTGGCCTTGACAGTTTGGTAGCCAGGATGCTTGCATCATGAGAAGAACCCTCCCAACCAGCTAGCACTTATGTGGACTTCAGATCGAAATCCACAATAGCTAGCATATTCTGGATGGTGTAGTGCTTACTGATACGTCTCAAACGTATCTATAATTTCTTATGTTCCATGCTACTTTTATGATGATACTCACATGTTTTATACACATTATATGTCATTATTATGCGTTTTCCGGAACTAACCTATTGACGAGATGCCGAAGTGCCAGTTCCTGTTTTCTACTGTTTTTGGTTTCAGAAAGCCTAGTAAGGAAATATTCTCGGAATTGGACGAAATCAGCGCCCAGCATCTTAGAATTCCACGAAACTTCCAGAACACCCGAGAGGCACCAGAGGGGAGCCCTGGTGGCCCCACACAAGGTGGCGGCGCGGCCAAGGAGCCAGGCGCGCCCCCCTACTGTGTGGTGGCCCCAGACCCCCTCCGACTCTGCCTCTTCGCCTATTTAAAGGTCCCTGACCTAAATCTTCGATACGGAAAAGCCACGGTACGAGAAACCTTCCAGAGCCACCGCCATCGCGAAGCCAAGATCTGGGGGACAGGAGTCTCTGTTCCGGCACGCCGCCGGGATGGGGAAGTGCCCCCGGAAGGCATCTCCATCAACATATCACCGCTTGGGGACATTGTTGCTAATGATATGGAAAATTCTAAGCTTGGGGAAGCTGGTTTTGATGAGCATGACATTTTTAGTCCCCCAAGCATTGAGGAGAAAATTTTCTTTGATAATACTTTGCCTCCTATTTATGATGATTATAATGATAGTGGTCTTTTGGTGCTGCCTACTATGGAGAGTAAATTTTATTGTGATTATACTATGCCTCCTACACTTGATGAGAATAATAATGATAGCTACTTTGTTGAATTTGCTCCCACTACAACTAATAAAATTGATTATGCTTATGTGGAGAGTAATAATTTTATGCATGAGACTCATAATAAGAATGTTTCATTTGATAGTTTGTTGAGTTTGTTCATGATGCTACTGAAAATCTTTATGAGAGAGGAAAATATGGTTGTAGAAATTTTCATGGTACTAAAACACCTCTCTATATGCTAAATTTTTTGAAGTTACTTGTGTTTTATCTTCCTATGCTTGTTGCATTATGCCTACATGACTTGTTTATTTACAAGATTCCTTTCCATAGGAAGTGGGTTAGGCTTAAATTTGTTTTGAATTTGCTTCTTGATGCTCTCTTTTGCTTCAAGTCTTATTTCTTGCGAGTGCATCATTAAAACTGTTGAGCCCATCTTAATGGCTATAAAGAAAGCACTTCTTGGGAGATAACCCATGTTTTTATTTTGCTACAGTACTTTTGTTTTATATTTGTGTCTTGGAAGTTGTTACTACTGTAGCAACCTTTCCTTATCTTTATTTTATTGCATTGTTGTGCCAAGTAAAGTCTTTGATAGCAAAGTCAATACTAGATTTGGATTACTGCGCAGAAACAGATTTCTTGCTGTCACGAATTTGGGCAGGGTTCTCTGTAGGTAACTCAGAAAAATCTGCCAATTTACGTGCGTGATCCTCAGATATGTACGCAACTTTCATTCAATTTGAGCATTTTCATCTGAGCAAGTCTGGTGCCTCAAAAAAAATCGTCTTTACGGACTGTTCTGTTTTGACAGATTCTGCCTTTTATTTCGCATTCCCTCTTTTGCTGTGTTGGATGGATTTCTTTGTTCCATTAACTTCCAGTAGCTTTGTGCAATGTCCAGAAGTGTTAAGAATGATTGTGTCACCTCTGAACATGTGAATTTTTGATTATGCACTAACCCTCTAATGAGTTTGTTTTGAGTTTGGTGTGGAGGAAGTTTTCAAGGGTCAAGAGAGGAGGATGATACAATATGATCAAGAAGAGTGAAAAGTCTAAGCTTGGGGATGCCCCCGTGGTTCATCCCTGCATATTTCAAGAAGACTCAAGCATCTAAGCTTGGGGATGCCCAAGGCATCCCCTTCTTCATCGACAACTTATCAGGTCACTTCTCTTGAAACTATATTTTTATTCGGTCACATCTTATGTACTTTACTTGGAGCGTCTGTGTGCTTTTATTTTCGTTTTGTTATTTTCATTCTCTGAATAAATTCATGCTTGTGTGAGAGAGAGACACGCTCCGCTGTTTCGTATGAACACATATGTTCTTAGCTTTATTCTTAATGTTCATTGCGAAGGTTGAAACTGCTTCGTTCATTGTTATATGGTTGGAAATAGAAAATGTTGCATGTGGTATTTGGTATAATGTCTTGAATAATTTGATACTTGGCAATTGTTGTGCTCATATAGATCATGTTTAAGCTCTTGCATCATGTACTTTGCACCTATTAATGAAGAACTACATAGAGCTTGTTAAAATCTGGTTTGCATGATTGGTTTCTCTAGAGTCTAGATATTTTCTGGTTAAGGTGTTTGAACAACAAGGAGACGATGTAAAGTCTTATAATACTTACAATATGTTCATATGTGAGCTTTGCTGCACCTTTTATACTTGAGTTTGCTTCAAACAACCTTGCTAGCCTAGCCTTGTATTGAGAGGAATTCTTCTCGTGCATCCAAATCCTTGAGCCAAAAACTATGCCATTTGTGTCCACCATACCCACCTACTACATGGTATTTCTCTGCCATTCCAAAGTACATTACTTGAGTGCTACCTTTAAAATTCTATCCTTTGCCTTTGCAATATATAGCTCATGGGAAAATAGCCTTAAAAACTATTGTGGTGAAGAATATGTACTTATGTATCTTATTTCTTAATAAGTTGCTTGTTGAGCGGTAACCATGTTTCTGGGGACGCCATCAACTTTTACACCTTTGTTGAATATCATGTGAGTTGCTATGCATGTTCGTCTTGTCTGAAGTAAGGGCGATTTTCATGATCAAATGGTTTGAGTATGCATATTGTTAGAGAAGAACATTGAGCCGCTAACTAAAGCCATGATCCATGGTGGAAGTTTCAGTTTGGACAATCAATCCTCAATCTCTTATGAGAATATTATCTGTTGTTGAATGCTTATGCATTAAAGAGGAGTCCATTATCTGTTGTCTATGTTGTCCCGGTATGGATGTCTAAGTTGAGAATAATCAAAAGCGAGAAATCCAATGCGAGCTTTCTCCTTAGACCTTTGTACAGGCGGCATAGAGGTACCCCTTTGTGACACTTGGTTGAAACATATGCTATGCAATGATAATCCATGTTAATCCAAGCTAATTAGGACAAGGTGCGAGCACTATTGGTATACTATGCATGAGGCTTGCAACTTATAGGATATCTTATACATAACACATATGATTTATTACTACCGTTGATAAAATTGTTTCTTGTTTTCAAAATGAAAAGCTCTAGCACAAAAACAGTAATCCATGCTTCTCTCTGTGAAGGGCCTTTCTTTTACTTTATGTTGAGTCAGTTCACCTACTTCTTTCTATCTTAGAAGCAAACACTTGTGTCAACTGTGTGCATTGATTCTTACATGTTTACTTATTGCACTTGTTATATTACTTTGTGTTGACAATTATCCATGAGATAAATATGTTGAAGTTGAAAGCAATTGCTGAAACTTATATCTTCCTTTGTGTTGCTTCAAAGCTTTCTACTAAGAATTTATTGCTTATGAGTAACTCTTATGTAAGTCTTATTGATGGGATGAAGCTTGCTACCCGCATGGGTAGCTACACACCCATGCATTATACCAATATGCAAGCCATATTAACTTGTTTTAGCTCGGTTTCCTAGTAGAACGTGGAATTCTAGTGTACAAAAGTGGTTTCCGAATTTTGATTTGAACTTTTTTTTGTCAAAGTCTACTCAATATTCAAAAAGTCAACGCAAAATATGTTGGTGAGTTGACTTTGATCAAAAAATATTCATATCAAAATTCGGAAATCACTTTTGTACACTAGAATTCCACGTTCTACTAGGAAACCGAGCTAAAACAAGTTAATATGGCTTGCATATTGGTATCATGCATGGGTGTGTAGCTACCCATGCGGGTAGCAAATGCACTCTCTCTTATTGATACTTGTCTTGAAAGTATTATTCATGAAAAGTCTTTGCTATATGATTCATTTGTTTACTCATTGTCTTTACCATTGCTTTGAATCGCTGCATTCATCTCATATGCTTTACAATAGTATTGATCAAGATTATGATAGCATGTCACTTAAGAAATTATCTTTGTTATCGTTTACCTACTCGAGGGTGACTAGGAACTAAGCTTGGGGATGCTTGATACGTCTCAAACGTATCTATAATTTCTTATGTTCCATGCTACTTTTATGATGATACTCACATGTTTTATACACATTATATGTCATTATTATAAGTTTTCCGGAACTAACCTATTGACGAGATGCCGAAGTGCCAGTTCCTGTTTTCTGCTGTTTTTGGTTTCAGAAATCCTAGTAAGGAAATATTCTCGGAATTGGACGAAATCAACGCCCAGCATCTTAGAATTCCACGAAGCTTCCAGAACACCCGAGAGGCACCAGAGGGGAGCCCTGGTGGCCCCACACAAGGTGGCGGCGCGGCCAAGGAGCCAGGCGCGCCCCCCTACTGTGTGGTGGCCCCAGACCCCCTCCGACTCCGCCTCTTCGCCTATTTAAAGGTCCCTGACCTGAATCTTCGATACGGAAAAGCCACGGTACGAGAAACCTTCCAGAGCCGCCGCCATCGCGAAGCCAAGATCTGGGGGACATGAGTCTCTGTTCCGGCACACCACCGCGACGGGGAAGTGCCCCCGGAAGGCATCTCCATCAACATCACCGCCATCTTCATCACCGCTGCTGTCTCCCATGAGGAGGGAGTAGTTCTCCATCGAGGCTAAGGGCTGTACCGGTAGCTATGTGGTTAATCTCTCTCCTATGTACTTCAATACAATGATCTCATGAGCTGCCCTACATGATTGAGATTCATATGAGTTTTGTATCACTATTCATCTATGTGTTACTCTAGTGATGTTATTAAAGTACTCTATTCCTCCTTCATGATGTAATGGTGACAGTGTGTGCATCATGTAGTTCTTGGCGTAGGCTATGATTGTAATCTCTTATAGATTATGAAGTTAATTATTGCTATGATAGTATTGATGCGATCTATTCCTCCTTCATAGTGTGATGGTGACAGTGTGCATGCCATGTTAGTACTTGGTGTAATTGCAATGATCTATTATGCACTCTAAGGTTATTTACATATGAACATCGAATGTTGTGGAGCTTGTTAACTCCGGCATTGAGGTGCTCTTGTAGCCCTACACAATTAGTGGTGTTCATCATCCAACAAGAGAGTGTAGAGTGGTTTTATTATGTGATCAATGTTGAGAGTGTCCACTAGTGAAAGTATGATCCCTAGGCCTTGTTTCCAAATACTGCAATCATCGTTTATTTACTGTTCTGCTACATGTTCGTTTACTGCATCTTTACTTCCTGCAATATTACTACCATCAACTGCACGCCAGCAAGCTATTTTCTGGCGCCGTTACTACTGCTCATATTCATTCATACCACTTGTATTTCACTATCTCTTCGCCGAACTAGTGCACCTATACATCTTACAAGTGTATTAGGTGTGTTGGGGACACAAGAGACTTCTTGTATCGTGATTGCAGGGTTGCTTGAGAGGGATATCTTTGACCTCTTCCTCCCTGAGTTCGATAAACCTTGGGTGATCCACTTAAGGGAAACTTGCTGCTGTTCTACAAACCTCTGCTCTTGGAGACCCAACAGTGTCTACAAGAATAGAAGCACCCGTAGACATCACTTACTCCCCTTGAACACCTAAGACTGTTGATACGTCTCCGACATATCGATAATTTCTTATGTTCCATGCCACATTATTGATGTTATCTACATGTTTTATGCACACTTTATGTCATATTCGTGCATTTTCTGGAACTAACCTATTAACAAGATGCCGAAGTGCCGATTCTTTGTTTTTCTGCTGTTTTTGGTTTCAGAAATCCTAGTAACGAAATATTCTCGGAATTGGACGAAATCAACGCCCAGGGTCCTATTTTGCCACGAAGCTTCCAAAAGTCCGAAGAGGAGACGAAGAGGGGCCACGAGGGGGCCACACCCTAGGGCGGCGCGGCCCCACCCTTGGCCGCGCGGCCCTGTGGTGTGGGGCCCCCGTGCCGCCTCTTGACCTGCCCTTCCGCCTACAAATAGCCTCCGTCGCGAAACCCCCAGTACCGAGAGCCACGATACGGAAAACCTTCCAGAGACGCCGCCGCCGCCGATCCCATCTCGGGGGATCCAGGAGATCGCCTCCGGCACCCTGCCGGAGAGGGGAATCATCTCCCGGAGGACTCTACGCCGCCATGGTCGCCTCCGGTGTGATGTGTGAGTAGTCTACCCCTGGACTATGGGTCCATAGCAGTAGCTAGATGGTTGTCTTCTCCCCATTGTGCTATCATTGTCGGATCTTGTGAGCTGCCTAACATGATCAAGATCATCTATCTGTAATTCTATATGTTGCGTTTGTTGGGATCCGATGAATAGAGAATACTTGTTATGTTGATTATCAAAGTTATATCTATGTGTTGTTTATGATCTTGCATGCTCTCCGTTACTAGTAGATGCTCTGGCCAAGTAGATGCTTGTAACTCCAAGAGGGAGTATTTATGCTCGATAGTGGGTTCATGCCTGCATTGACACCTGGGACAGTGACAGAAAGTTCTAAGGTTGTGTTGTACTGTTGCCACTAGGGATAAAACATTGATGCTATGTCTAAGGATGTAGTTGTTGATTACATTACGCACCATACTTAATGCAATTGTCTGTTGCTTTGCAACTTAATACTGGAGGGGGTTCGGATGATAACCTGAAGGTGGACTTTTTAGGCATAGATGCGGTTGGATGGCGGTCTATGTACTTTGTCGTAATGCCCAATTAAATCTCACTATACTCATCATGATATGTATGTGCATGGTCATGCCCTCTTTATTTGTCAATTGCCCAACTGTAATTTGTTCACCCAACATGCTGTTTATCTTATGGGAGAGACACCTCTAGTGAACTGTGGACCCCGGTCCAATTCTCTTTACTGAAATACAATCTACTGCAATACTATTCTACTGTTTTCTGCAAACAATCATCTTCCACACAATACGGTTAATCCTTTGTTACAGCAAGCCGGTGAGATTGACAACCTCACTGTTTCGTTGGGGCAAAGTACTTTGGTTGTGTTGTGCAGGTTCCATGTTGGCGCCGGAATCCCTGGTGTTGCGCCGCACTACATCCCGCCGCCATCAACCTTCAACGTGCTTCTTGGCTCCTACTGGTTCGATAACCTTGGTTTCATACTGAGGGAAACTTGCCGCTGTACGCATCACACCTTCCTCTTGGGGTTCCCAACGGACGCGTGTTGAACGCGTATCAAGCAGCTTTTTCTGGCGCCGTTGCCGGGGAGATCAAGATACGCTGCAAGGGGAGTCTCCACTTCTCAATCTCTTTACTTTGTTTTTGTCTTGCTTAGTTTTATTTACTACTTTGTTTGCTGCACTAAATCAAAATACAAAAAAATTAGTTGCTAGTTTTACTTTATTTGCTATCTTGTTTGCTATATCAAAAACACAAAAAAAATTAGTTACTTGCATTTACTTTATCTAGTTTGCTTTATTTACTGTTGCTAAAATGGCCAACCCTGAAAATACTAAGTTGTGTGATTTCACAACCACAAATAATAATGATTTCTTATGCACACCTATTGCTCCACCTGCTACTACAGCAGAATTCTTTGAAATTAAACCTGCTTTACTGAATCTTGTTATGCGAGAGCAATTTTCTGGTGTTAGTTCTGATGATGCTGCTGCCCATCTCAATAATTTTGTTGAATTATGTGAAATGCAAAAGTATAAGGATGTAGATGGTGACATTATAAAATTAAAATTGTTCCCTTTCTCATTAAGAGGAAGAGCTAAAGATTGGTTGCTATCTCTGCCTAAGAATAGTATTGATTCATGGACTAAATGCAAGGATGCTTTTATTGGTAGATATTATCCCCCTGCTAAAATTATATCTTTGAGGAGTAGCATAATGAATTTTAAACAATTAGATACTGAACATGTTGCTCAAGCTTGGGAAAGAATGAAATCTCTGGTTAAAAATTGCCCAACCCATGGACTGACTACTTGGATGATCATCCAAACCTTCTATGCAGGACTAAATTTTTCTTCACGGAATTTATTGGATTCAGCTGCTGGAGGTACCTTTATGTCCATCACTCTTGGTGAAGCAACAAAGCTTCTTGATAATATGATGATCAACTACTCTGAATGGCACACGGAAAGAGCTCCACAAGGTAAGAAGGTAAATTCTGTCGAAGAAACCTCTTCCTTCAGTGATAAGATTGATGCTATTATGTCTATGCTTGTGAATGATAGGACTAATATTGATCCTAATAATGTTCCATTAGCTTCATTGGTTGCACAAGAAGAACATGTTGATGTAAACTTCATTAAAAATAATAATTTCAACAACAATTCTTACCGGAACAATTCTAGTAACAACTATAGGCCATATCCTTATAATAATGGCAACGGCTATGGTAATTCTTATGGGAATTCTTACAACAATAATAGGAGTTCACCCCCTGGACTTGAAGCCATGCTTAAAGAATTTATTAGTACACAAACTGCTTTTAACAAATCTGTTGAAGAAAAGCTTGGGAAAATTGATATACTTGCTTCTAAAGTCGATAGTCTTGCTGCTGATGTTGATCTTTTGAAATCGAAAGTTTTGCCTAATGAAAATCATCATGATAAAATTACTACTACAGCAAATGCCATCCAAGTTAGAATTAATGAGAATATAAGATTAATGGCTGAACTGCGTGCTAGGTGGGATAGAGAAGAAAATGAAAAACTAGCTAAAGAGAAGAATGTAGCTAAAGTTTGGACTATTACCACCACTAGTAATGCTAATGCTACACATGTTGCTGCACCTCCTACTATTAATAATAAAAGAATTGGTGTTAGCAATGTTTCCACTTCTAATGCAAAGCACGAGAAACTGCCTGAAACTGCTAAAACTGCTGAAACTGCCTGTGATAAAGCTGCTGAAATTTTTTCCAACATTGGGGATGATGATCCCATTGCTTTAGATTATAATGGTTTGAATTTTGATGATTGCCACATCTCTGAAGTTATAAAGTTCTTGCAAAAACTTGCTAAAAGTCCTAATGCTAGTGCTATAAATTTGGCTTTCACGCAACATATTACAAATGCTCTCATAAAAGCTAGAGAAGAGAAACTAGAGCGCGAAGCCTCTATTCCTAAAAAGCTAGAGGATGGTTGGGAGCCCATCATTAAGATGAAGGTTAAAGATTTTGATTGTAATGCTTTATGTGATCTTGGTGCAAGTATTTCCGTTATGCCTAAGAAAATTTATAATATGCTTGACTTGCCACCGCTGAAAAATTGTTATTTGGATGATAATCTTGCTGATCATTCTACAAAGAAACCTTTGGGGAAAGTTGATAATGTTCGCATTACCGTTAACAATAACCTTGTCCCCGTTGATTTTGTTGTCTTGGATATTGAATGCAATGCATCTTGTCTCATTATATTGGGAAGACCTTTTCTTCGAACTGTTGGTGCTATCATTGATATGAAGGAAGGTAATATAAAATATCAATTTCCTCTCAAGAAAGGTATGGAACACTTCCCTAGAAAGAGAATGAAGTTACCTTTTGATTCTATTATGAGAACAAATTATGATGTTGACACTTCGTCTCTTGATAATACTTGATATACACTTTCTGCGCCTAGCTGAAAGGCGTTAAAGAAAAGCGCTTATGGGAGACAACCCATGTTTTTACCTACAGCACTTTGTTTTTATTTTGTGTCTTGGAAGTTGTTTACTACTGTAGCAACCTCTCCTTATCTTAGTTTAGTGTTTCGTTGTGCCAAGTAAAGTCTTTGATAGTAAAGTAAGTACTAGATTTGGATTAATGCGCAGTTCCAGATTTCTTTGCTGTCACGAATCTGGGTCAACCTCCCTGTAGGTAGCTCAGAAAATTAAGCCAATTTACGTGCATGATCCTCAGATATGTACACAACTTTCATTCAATTTGGGCATTTTCATTTGAGCAAGTCTGGTGCCATTTTAAAATTCATCAATACGAACTGTTCTGTTTTGACAGATTCTGCCTTTTATTTCGCATTGCCTCTTTTGCTATGTTGGATGAATTTCTTTGTTCCATTAATGTCCAGTAGCTTTATGCAATGTCCAGAAGTGTTAAGAATGATTGTGTCACCTCTGAATATGTTAATTTTTATTGTGCACTAACCCTCTAATGAGTTGTTTCGAGTTTGGTGTGGAGGAAGTTTTCAAGGATCAAGAGAGGAGTATGATGCAACATGATCAAGGAGAGTGAAAGCTCTAAGCTTGGGGATGCCCCGGTGGTTCACCCCTGCATATATCAAGAAGACTCAAGCGTCTAAGCTTGGGGATGCCCAAGGCATCCCCTTCTTCATCGACAAATTATCAGGTTCCTCCCCTGAAACTATATTTTTATTCCATCACATCTTATGTGCTTTGCTTGGAGCGTCGGTTTGTTTTTGTTTTTGTTTTGTTTGAATAAAATGGATCCTAGCATTCACTTTATGGGAGAGAGACACGCTCCGTTGTAGCATATGGACAAGTATGTCCTTAGTTTCTACTCATAGTATTCATGGCGAAGTTTCTCCTTCGTTAAATTGTTATATGGTTGGAATTGGAAAATGATACATGTAGTAATTGCTATAAATGTCTTGAGTAATGTGATACTTGGCAATTGTTGTGCTCATGTTTAAGCTCTTGCATCATATGCTTTGCACCCATTAATGAAGAAATACATAGAGCATGCTAAAATTTGGTTTGCATATTTGGTTTCTCTAAGGTCTAGATAATTTCTAGTATTGAGTTTGAACAACAAGGAAGACGGTGTAGAGTCTTATAATGTTTACAATATTTCTTTTATGTGAGTTTTGCTGCACCGGTTCATCCTTGTGTTTGTTTCAAATAAGCCTTGCTAGCCTAAATCTTGTATCGAGAGGGAATACTTCTCATGCATCCAAAATACTTGAGCCAACCACTATGCCATTTGTGTCCACCATACCTACCTACTACATGGTATTTTCCGCCATTCCAAAGTAAATTGCTTGAGTGCTACCTTTAAAATTCCATCATCACCTTTGCAATATATAGCTCATGGGACAAATAGCTTAAAAACTATTGTGGTATTGAATATGTAATTATGCACTTTATCTCTTATTAAGTTGCTTGTTGTGCGATAACCATGTTCACTGGGGACGCCATCAACTACTCTTTGTTGAATTTCATGTGAGTTGCTATGCATGTCCGTCTTGTCTGAAGTAAGAGAGATCTACCACCTTATGGTTAAGCATGCATATTGTTAGAGAAGAACATTGGGCCGCTAACTAAAGCCATGATCCATGGTGGAAGTTTCAGTTTTGGACATATATCCTCAATCTCAAATGAGAAAATTATTAATTGTTGTTACATGCTTATGCATAAAAGAGGAGTCCATTATCTGTTGTCTATGTTGTCCCGGTATGGATGTCTAAGTTGAAGAATAATCAATAGCGAGAAATCCAATGCGAGCTTTCTCCTTAGACCTTTGTACAGACGGCATAGAGGTACCCCTTTGTGACACTTGGTAAAAACATGTGCATTGTGATGATCCGGTAGTCCAAGCTAATTAGGACAAGGTGCGGGCACTATTAGTACACTATGCATGAGGCTTGCAACTTATAAGATATAATTTACATGATACATATGCTTTATTACTACCGTTGACAAAATTGTTTCATGTTTTCAAAATCAAAGCTCTAGCACAAATACAGCAATCGATGTTTTTCCTCTATGGAGGACCATTCTTTTACTTTCAATGTTGAGTCAGTTCACCTATTTCTCTCCACCTCAAGAAGCAAACACTTGTGTGAACTGTGCATTGATTCCTACATACTTGCTTATTGCACTTATTATATTACTCTATGTTGACAATATCCATGAGATATACATGTTATGAGTTGAAAGCAACCGCTGAAACTTAATCTTCTTTTGTGTTGCTTCAATGCCTTTACTTTGAATTATTGCTTTATGAGTTAACTCTTATGCAAGACTTATTGATGCTTGTCTTGAAGTGCTATTCATGAAAAGTCTTTGCTTTATGATTCACTTGTTTACTCATGTCATATACATTGTTTTGATCGCTGCATTCACTACATATGCTTTACAAATAGTATGATCAAGATTATGATGGCATGTCACTCCAGAAATTATCTGTGTTATCGTTTTACCTGCTCGGGACGAGCAGAACTAAGCTTGGGGATGCTGATACGTCTCCGACGTATCGATAATTTCTTATGTTCCATGCCACATTATTGATGTTATCTACATGTTTTATGCACACTTTATGTCATATTCGTGCATTTTCTCGAACTAACCTATTAACAAGATGCCGAAGTGCCGATTCTTTGTTTTCTGCTGTTTTTGGTTTCAGAAATCCTAGTAACGAAATATTCTCGGAATTGGACGAAATCAACGCCCAGGGTCCTATTTTGCCACGAAGCTTCCGTAAGTCCGAAGAGGAGACGAAGAGGGGCCACGAGGGGGCCACACCCTAGGTGGCGCGGCCCCCCCTTGGCCGCGCGGCCCCGTGGTGTGGGGCCCCCGTGCCGCCTCTTGACCTGCCCTTCCGCCTACAAATAGCCTCCGTCGCGAAACCCCCGCACCGAGAGCCACGATACGGAAAACCTTCCGCAGACGCCGCCGCCGCCGATCCCATCTCGGGGATCCAAGAGATCGCCTCCGGCACCCTGCCGGAGAGGGGAATCATCTCCCGGAGGACTCTACGCCGCCATGGTCGCCTCCGGTGTGATGTGTGAGTAGTCTACCCCTGGACTATGGGTCCATAGCAGTAGCTAGATGGTTGTCTTCTCCCCATTGTGCTATCATTGTCGGATCTTGTGAGCTGCCTAACATGATCAAGATCATCTATCTGTAATTCTATATGTTGCGTTTGTTGGGATCCGATGAATAGAGAATACTTGTTATGTTGATTATCAAAGTTATATCTATGTGTTGTTTATGATCTTGCATGCTCTCCGTTACTAGTAGATGCTCTGGCCAAGTAGATGCTTGTAACTCCAAGAGGGAGTATTTATGCTTGATAGTGGGTTCATGCCTGCATTGACACCGGGACAAGGATGTAAAGTTCTAAGGTTGTGTTGTGCTGTTGCCACTAGGGATAAAACATTGATGCTATGTCTAAGGATGTAGTTGTTGATTACATTACGCACCATACTTAATGCAATTGTCTGTTGCTTTGCAACTTAATACTGGAGGGGGTTCGGATGATAACCTGAAGGTGGACTTTTTAGGCATAGATGCAGTTGGATGGCGGTCTATGTACTTTGTCGTAATGCCCAATTAAATCTCACTATACTCATCATGATATGTATGTGCATGGTCATGCCCTCTTTATTTGTCAATTGCCCAACTGTAATTTGTTCACCCAACATGCTGTTTATCTTATGGGAGAGACACCTCTAGTGAACTGTGGACCCCGGTCCAATTCTCTTTACTGCAATACAATCTACTGCAATACTGTTCGACTGTTTTCTGCAAACAATCATCTTACACACAATACGGTTAATCCTTTGTTACAGCAAGCCGGTGAGATTGACAACCTCACTGTTTCGTTGGGGCAAAGTACTTTGGTTGTGTTGTGCAGGTTCCACGTTGGCGCCGGAATCCCTGGTGTTGCGCCGCACTACATCCCGCCGCCATCAACCTTCAACGTGCTTCTTGGCTCCTACTGGTTCGATAACCTTGGTTTCATACTGAGGGAAACTTGCCGCTGTACGCATCACACCTTCCTCTTGGGGTTCCCAACGGACGCGTGTTGAACGCGTATCAACTGTTCTTTGGGAACCCTTGCAGTCACATGAGTACCATAAATAGTCCCAATCCAATCATGCGAAGCAACCAAAAGACAATTGATACATCCCAAACGTATCTATAATTTCTTATGTTCCATGCTACTTTTATGATGGTACTCACATGTTTTATACACATTATATGTCATTTATATGCGTTTTCTGGAACTAACCTATTGACGAGATGCCGAAGGGCCAGTTGCTGTTTTCTGCTGTTTTTGGTTTCAGAAATCCTAGTAAGGAAATATTCTCGGAAACGGATGAAATCAACGCCCAGCATCTTAGAATTCCACGGAGCTTCCAGAACACCCGAGAGCCACCAGAGGGGGGCCGCAGGGCCACCAGATGATAGGGCGGCGCGGCCAGGGCCTGGGCCGCGCCCCCTATTGTGTCACCGCCTCGTCAGCCCTCCGACTCCGCCTCTTCGCCTATTTAAAGGTCCCCGACCTAAATCTTCGATACGGAAAAGCCACGGTACGAGAAACCTTCCAGAGCCGCCGCCATCGCGAAGCCAAGATCTGGGGGACAGGAGTCTCTGTTCCGGCACGCCGCCGGGATGGGGAAGTGCCCCCGGGAGGCTTCTCCATCGACACCACCGCCATCATCATCACCGCTGTTGTCTCCCATGAGGAGGGAGTAGTTCTCCATCGAGGCTAAGGGCTGTACCGGTAGCTATGTGGTTAATCTCTCTCCTATGTACTTCAATACAATGATCTCATCAGCTGCCTTACATGATTGAGATTCATATGAGCTTTGTATCACTATTCATCTATGTGCTACTCTTGTGATGTTATTAAAGTAGTCTATTCCTCCTTCACGGTGTAATGGTGACAGTGTGTGCATCGTGTAGTACTTGGCGTAGGCTATGATCATAATCTCTTGTAGGTTATGGAGTTAATTATTACTATGATAGTATTGATGTGATTTATTCCCCCTTCGTAGTGTGATGGTGACAGTGTGCATGCTATGTTAGTACTCGGTTTAAATTGCAAAGATCTATTATGCTCTAAAGGTTACTTAAATATGAATGTCGAATGTTGTGGAGCTTGTTAACTCCGGCATTGAGGTGCTCTTGTAGCCCTACACAACTAATGGTGTTCATTATCAAACAAGAGTATATGTAGCACAAAGGAAGATAACTTATTTATTATGTGATCAATGTTGAGAGTGTCCACTAGTGAAAGTATGATCCCTAGGCCTTGTTTCCAAATACTGCAATCATCGCTTGTTTACTGTTTTACTGCATCTTTACTTCCTGCAATATTACTACCATCAACTGCACGCCAGCAAGCACTTTTCTGGCGCCGTTACTACTGCTCATATTCATTCATACCACTTGTATTTCACTATCTCTTCGCCGAACTAGTGCACCTATACATCTGACAAGTGTATTAGGTGTTTTGGGGACACAAGAGACTTCTTGTATTGTGATCGCAGGGTTGCTTGAGAGGGATATCTTTGTCCTCTTCCTCCCTGAGTTCGATAAACCTTGGGTGATCCACTTAAGGGAAACTTGCTGCTGTTCTACAAACCTCTGCTCTTGGAGGCCCAACACTGTCTACAAGAATAGAAGCACCCGTAGACATCAAGCACTTTTCTGGCGCCGTTGCCGGGGAGGAAAGGTAAACGGCACTCACACTCCGGACCCCGGCAACTAAGCACTTTTCAGGCGCCGTTGCCGGGGAGGAAAGGTAAATGGCACTCATACTCCGGTCCCAGGTAACTAAGTACTTTTCTGTTGCCGTTGTGTGTGTGTTCGAAGCTATTTCCTTTAGATCCTGCAATTGCATCTTTTTGTTTCTTGTTTACACTAGTAAGGCATAATGGAAAACATCTGTGAGCTTTTTATACTATTTCCTGAGTCAAGACATGAATGGTTTAATGCGAAAATTAAAAAACCTATGGAACCTTATTTGCATGCTAGTAGCAATGATATTAGTATGAACGCTTTGAACACCATTGTTGCTAATGATATGGAAAATTCTAAGCTTGGGGAAGCTGGTTCTGATGAGCATGAAATTTTTTGTCCCCCAAGCATTGAGGAGAAAATTTACTTTGATGATACTTTGCCTCCTATTTATGATGATTATAATGATAGTGGTCTTTTGGTGCCGCCTACTATGGAGGATAAAGTTTATTATGATTATACTATGCCTCCTATATTTGATGATGAGAATAATAATGATAGCTACTTTGTTGAATTTGCTCCCACTACAACTAATAAAATTGATTATGCTTATGTGGAGAGTAATGATACTTTTATGCATGTGAATAAGAATGTTTTATGTGATAGTTACATTGTTGAATTTGTTCATGATGCCACTGGAAATTATTATGAGAGAGGAAAATACGGTTGTAGAAGGTTTCATGTTACTAAACACCTCTCTATATGCTGAAATTTTTGAAGTTACACTTGTTTTATCTTTCTATGCTTGTTGCATCATGCTTCATGAATTTGTTTATTTACAAGATTCCTATGCATAGGAAGCATGTTAGGCTTAAATTTGTTTCATATTTGCTTCTTGATGCTCTCTTTTGCTTCAACTCTTATTTCTCGCGAGTGCATCATTAAAACTGCTGAGCCCATCTTAATGGCTATAAAGAAAGCACTTCTTGGGAGATAACCCATGTTTTTATTTTACTACAGTACTTTTGTTTTATATTTGAGTCTTGGAAGTTGTTACTACTGTAGCAACCTCTCCTTATCTTTATTTTATTGCATTGTTGTGCCAAGTAAAGTCTTTGATAGTAAAGTCAATACTAGATTTGGATTACTGCGCAGAAACAGATTTCTTGCTGTCACGAATTTCGATCTGCCTCTCTGTAGGTAACTCAGAAAAATCTGCCAATTTACGTGCGTGATCCTCAGATATGTACGCAAGTTTCATTCAATTTGGGAATTTTCATTTGAGCAAGTCTGGTGCCTCAATAAAATTCATCTTTACGGACTGTTCTGTTTTGACAGATTCTGCCTTTTATTTCGCATTGCCTCTTTTGCTGTGTTGGATGGATTTCTTTGTTCCATTGACTTCCAGTAGCTTTGGGAAATGTCCAGAAGTGTTAAGAATGATTGTGTCACCTCTGAACATGTGAATTTTTGATTATGCACTAACCCTCTAATGAGTTTGTTTCGAGTTTGGTGTGGAGGAGGTTTTCAAGGGTCAAGAGAGGAGGATGATATACTATGATCAAGAAGAGTGAAGAGTCTAAGCTTGGGGATGCCCCCGTGGTTCATCCCTGCATATTTCAATAAGACTCAAGCATCTAAGCTTGGGGATGCCCAAGGCATCCCCTTCTTCATCGACAAATTATCAGGTCACCTCTAGTGAAACTATATTTTTATTCCGTCACATCTTATGTACTTTACTTGGAGCGTATGTGTGCTTTTATTTTTGTTTTGTGTTTGAATAAGATCTGATCCATCATGCTTGTGTGGGAGAGAGACACGCTCCGCTGTTGCATATGAACACATGTGTTCTTAGCTTTACTTTTAATGTTCATGGCGAAGGTTGAAACTGCTTCGTTAATTGTTATATGGTTGGAAACAGAAAATGCCGCATGTGGTAAATGGTTTAATGTCTTGAATAATGTGATACTTGGCAATTTTTGTGCTCATATAGATCATGTTTAAGCTCTTGCATCATGTACTTTGTACCCATTAATGAATAACTACATAGAGCTTGTTAAAATTTGGTTTGCATGATTGGTCTCTAGAGTCTAGATATTTTCTGGTTAAGGTGTTTGAACAACAAGGAGACAATGTAAAGTCTTATAATGCTTACAATATGTTCATATGTGAGTCTTGCTGCACCGTTTTATACTTGAGTTTGCTTCAAACAACCTTGCTAGCCTAGCCTTGTATTGAGAGGAATTCTTCTCGTGCATCCAAATCCTTGAGCCAAAAACTATGCCATTTGTGTCCACCATACCTACCTACCACATGGTATTTCTCTGCCATTCCAAGAAAATACTTCATGTGCTACCTTTAAACAATTCAAAAGATATTATCTCTTATTTGTGTCAATGTTTTATAGCTCATGAGGAAGTATGTGGTGTTTTATCTTTCGATCTTGTCATTTACTTTTGACAGACTTTCACAATGGACTAGTGGCTTCATCCGCTTATCCAATAATTTTGCAAAAAGAGCTGGCAATGGGGTTCCCAGCCCCAATTAATTAACTTGCATTAATAATTCTCTTCACATGCTTTGCCCTGATCTATCAGTAAGCAACTTAATTTTGCAAATAGACACTCCTCCATGGTATGTGAATGTTGGAAGGCACCCGAGGATTCGGTTAGCCATGGCTTGTGTAAGCAAAAGGTTGGGAGGAGTGTCATCCATAAATAATGAAACTAAAATACATGTGTAAACAAAAGAGAAGAGGGATGATCTACCTTGCTGGTAGAGATAACGTCCTTCATGGGAGCCGCTCTTGAAAGTCTGGTTGATGAGGTAGTTAGAGTGCCCACTACCATTCGTTGACAACAACAAACACCTCTCAAAACTTTACTTTTATGCTCTCTATATGATTTCAAAACTTAAAAAGCTCTAGCACATGATTTAATCCCTGCTTCCCTCTGCGAAGGGCCATTCTTTTACTTTATAGTTGAGTCAGTTTACCTATTCTTTCTATCTTAGAAGCAAACACTTGTGTCAACTGTGCATTGATTCTTACATGTTTACCTATTGCACTTGTTATATTACTTTGTGTTGACAATTATCCATGAGATATACATGTTGAAGTTGAAAGCAACCGCTGAAACTCATATCTTCCTTTGTGTTGCTTCAATGCCTTTACTTTGAATTTATTGCTTTATGAGTAACTCTTATGCAAGTCTTATTGATGCTTGTCTTGAAAGTATTATTCATGAAAAGTCTTTGCTATATGATTCATTTGTTTACTCATTATCTTCATCATTCCTTCGAATCGCTGCATTCATCTCATATGCTTTACAATAGTATTGATCAAGATTATGATAGCATGTCACTTCAGAAATTATCCTTGTTATCGTTTACCTACTCGAGGGCGAGTAGGAACTAATCTTGGGGATGCTTGATACGTCTCAAACGTATCTATAATTTCTTATGTTCCATGCTACTTTTATGATGATACTCACATGTTTTATACACATTATATGTCATTTATATGCATTTTCCGGAACTAACCTATTGACGAGATGCCCAAGGGCCAGTTGCTGTTTTCTGCTGTTTTTGGTTTCAGAAATCCTAGTAAGGAAATATTCTCGGAATCGGACGAAATCAACGCCCAGCATCTTAGAATTCCACGGAGCTTCCAGAACACCCGAGAGCCACCAGAGGGGGCCCACAGGGCCACCAGATGATAGGGCGGCGCGGCCAGGGCCTAGGCCGCGCCCCCCTATTGTGTCACCGCCTCGTCAGCCCTCCGACTCCGCCTCTTCGCCTATTTAAAGGTCCCCGACCTAAATCTTCGATACGGAAAAGCCACGGTATGAGAAACCTTCCAGAGCCGCCGCCATCGCGAAGCCAAGATCTGGGGGACAGGAGTCTCTGTTCCGGCACGCCGCCGGGACGGGGAAGTGCCCCCGGAAGGCTTCTCCATCGACACCACCGCCATCTTCATCACCGCTGCTGTCTCCCATGAGGAGGGAGTAGTTCTCCATCAAGGCTAAGGGCTGTACCGGTAGCTATGTGGTTAATCTCTCTCCTATGTACTTCAATACAATAATCTCATGAGCTGCCTTACATGATTGAGATTCATATGAGCTTTGTATCACTATTCATCTATGTGCTACCCTTGTGATGTTATTAAAGTAGTCTATTCCTCCTTCACGGTGTAATGGTGACAGTGTGTGCATCGTGTAGTACTTGGCGTAGGCTATGATCATAATCTCTTGTAGGTTATGGAGTTAATTATTACTATGATAGTATTGATGTGATTTATTCCCCCTTCGTAGTGTGATGGTGACAGTGTGCATGCTATGTTAGTACTCGGTTTAAATTGCAAAGATCTATTATGCTCTAAAGGTTACTTAAATATGAATGTCGAATGTTGTGGAGCTTGTTAACTCCGGCATTGAGGTGCTCTTGTAGCCCTACACAACGAATGGTGTTCATTATCAAACAAGAGTATATGTAGCACAAAGGAATAGAACTTATTTATTATGTGATCAATGTTGAGAGTGTCCACTAGTGAAAGTATGATCCCTAGGCCTTGTTTCCAAATACTTGAATCATCGCTTGTTTACTGTTTTACTGCATCTTTACTTCCTGCAATATTACTACCATCAACTGCACGCCAGCAAGCACTTTTCTGGCGCCGTTACTACTGCTCATATTCATTCATACCACTTGTATTTCACCATCTCTTCGCCGAACTAGTGCACCTATACACCTGACAAGTGTATTAGGTGTGTTGGGGACACAAGAGACTTCTTGTATTGTGATCGCAGGGTTGCTTGAGAGGGATATCTTTGTCCTCTTCCTCCCTGAGTTCGATAAACCTTGGGTGATCCACTTAAGGGAAACTTGCTGCTGTTCTACAAACCTTTGCTCTTGGAGGCCCAACACTGTCTACAAGAATAGAAGCACCCGTAGACATCAACAATCATGTTTCTAACCATAGCACTAGTATAAAGAAATGAAAGAACGTAATCACTGCTCACCCTGAAATATGGCCGCCATCTCTAGTTCTTGATCATGGGGTGCATGTTCTTGGATGGTGGCTGATGACCCACAAGTATAGGGGATCGCAACAGTCTTCGAGGGAAGTAAAACCCAATTTATTGATTCGACACAAGGGGAGACAAAGAATTCTTGTAAGCCTTAACAGCGGAGTTGTCAATTCAGCTGCACCTGGAAACAGACTTGCTCGCAAGAGTTTATCAGTAGTAACAGTTTTATAGCAGTAGCAGTAGTGAAATAACAACAGCAGAGTAACAAAGACAGCAGTAGTGATTATAGTAAACAGCATGATTAAAATACTGTAGGCACAGGGATGGATGAACGGGCGTTGCATGGATGAGAGAAACTCATGTAACATTCAAAGCAGGGCATTTGCAGATAATAATAAAACGGTATCCAAGTACTAATCAATCAATAGGCATGTGTTCCATATATAGTCTTACGTGCTCGCAATGAGAAACTTGCACAACATCTTTTGTCCTACCAGCCGGTGGCAGCCGGGCCTCTAGGGAATCTACTGGAAATTAAGGCACTCCTTTTAATAGAGCACCGGAGCAAAGCATTAACACTCCGTGAACACATGTGATCCTCATATCACCGCCATCCCCTTCGGTTGTCCCAATTTCTGTCACTTTGGGGCCTCGGGTTCCGGACAGCAATACGTGTATACAACTTGCAGGTAAGATCATAAAGCAATGAATATCATCATAAAACAATAACATGTTCAGATCTGAGATCATGGCACTCGGGACCTAGTGACAAGCATTAAGCATAACAAGTTGCAACAATATCATAAAAGTACCAATTACGGACACTAGGCACTATGCCCTAACAATCTTATGCTATTACATGACCAATCTCATCCAATCCCTAACATCCCCTTCAGCCTACAGCGGGGGAATTACTCACACATGGATGGGGGAAACATGGATGGTTGATGGAGAGGCGTCGGTGGTGATGATGGCGATGATCTCCTCCAATTCCCCGTCCCGGCGGAGTGCCAGAACGGAGTTTCTGGTCCCGAGACGGAGTTTCGCGACGGTGGCGGCGTCCTGGATGTCTTCTCGCGATTTCTTCTAACCCCCCGTGCGTTTTTAGGTCAAAGGCGTTAAGTAGTCCAAAGGAGGGCGTCGGGGGCCAGCCGAGGCGGACACACAACAGGGTGGCGCGCCCCCCTCCTGGGCCGCGCCGGCCTAGTGTGTGGGGCCCTCGGGCCCCCACCTGGCTTGCCCTTCTGGCTCCGTCAATATTCTGGGAAAATAGGACCTTTCGCATAAATTCCGAGGATTTTCCTGAAAGTTGGATTTCTGCACAAAAATGAGACACCAGAGCAATTCTGCTGAAAACAGCGTTAGTCCGTGTTAGTTGCATCCAAAATACACAAATTAGAGGCAAAACAATAGCAAAAGTGTTCGGGAAAGTAGATACGTTTTGGACGTATCAACTCCCCCCAAGCTTAGCTTACTGCTTGTCCTCAAGCAATTCAGTTAACAACTGAGTGCGATGAAAGAACTTTCACGAACACATTTGTTCATATGATGTAAATATTCTCATGATATGGAAAGTACTTAAGCAATTCATAATAGGGTACATGCAAATAAAATCATCTAATAGCTATGTCAGTCATGGAAAAGGTACCAACAAATTAATAATGAGCATCATGAATCATGTCTATCAGCAGGATTGCAATGTTCATAGAATGTTATGATAAAGTGGTATCTCGCTTGCCCGTAATTGTACAGCAAAACATAAATGCTTGGGCGCCTTTGAAGTTCATGGGAAGACTGGAAGTAGAGATTATCAAAGATAAAAGCATCAAAGTTATACCACAATTAATCACATTTTGGGACAAGCATATTATACTAAGAATGACAGTTGTGCTCTCAAGAAAGTGCTCAAAGAAAGGATGGAGACTCAATGTAAAAGTAAAAGATTGACCCTTCGCAAAGGGAAGCAGGGATTAACATGTGCTAGAGCTTTTCATTTGTAAAACAGGAGTAAAATTATTTTGAGAGGTGTTTGTTGTTGTCAACGAATGATAGTGGGTACTCTAACTACCTCGTCAACCAGACTTTCAAGAGCGGCTCCCATGAAGGACGTTATCTCTACCAGCAAGGTAAATCATCCCTCTTCTCTTTTGTTTACACACGCACTTTAGTTTTATTATGGATGACACTCCCCCCAACCTTTGCTTACACAAGCCATGGCTAACCGAATCCTCGGGTGCCTTCCAACAATCACATACCATGGAGGAGTGTCTATTTGCAATTTAAGTTGCTTACTGATAAATCAGGGCAAAACATGTGAAGAGAATTATTAATGAAAGTTGATTAGTTGGGGCTGGGAACCCCGTTGCCAGCTCTTTTTGCAAAATTATTGGATAAGCGGATGTGCCACTAGTCCATTATGAAAGTCTGTCAGGAGTAAATGACAAGATTGAAAGATAAACACCACATATTTCCTCATGAGCTATAAAACATTGACACAAATTGAGAAACATTTTGAAGATTTAAAGGTAGCACATGAGAATTTACTTGGAATGGTTTGAAATGCCATGCATAGGTATTTATGGTGGACACTTTGGAACAACTTGGTTTTCAGGGGTTTGGAAGCACGAGCAGAGTTCTCGCTCAGTACAAGTGAAGGCTAGCAATAGACTGGGAAGCGACAATCAAGAGAGCAGTAACTGTCATAATCATGCTTGCGACAAAATAAATTAACGGAGGCATAAAAGTGATACAAGAACTCTGAGGTAAAGTAAATCATTGAGGCTTAATTGACACTTGTTCAGTCATATGCATGCGTGAGCATGTGCCAGGTTGATTCAAGAGAATTATTCAGAGGAGGATACCCCAATATCATACCTATCTATGAATAAAACAATGCAAGCACATATTTATGACATGCTACTCATATTAATAAATTGGAGCTAATCATGAGAGATCATGAACTACTAGATTTTCTTAAATGGCATATACCTCACATGAACCAACTAAGCATGCTCACATGGATGAGTATATGTACAAAAATGAAAACAAATAGAGTTCATACCAGCCTCTCACCACAATCGGATTGTCGTAGATCGTCATTATTGCCTTTTCACTTGTGTAGCTTGAATAATATGAAATGAAAACCACGCTCCAGACACCGAAGACCATTGAACTCATAATGAACTTTACAAAACCAAAGAAGAACGGCAAATATTTTTGGTGTTTTCGAGTTGGAGACAAGAACAAAAGGAAACAAGCAAACAAAGCAAAATCTTTTTGGGTTTTCTTATAGCAAACCAACGATAGCACACAAAGCAAAATGAAAGCAAGAAACCAAAGTAAACAAATGGTGAAGAGAAACAACAGAAATATTTTTGGTATTTTTGTGTTTTAGGAAAGAAACAAAGCAAAAACAAGAAGATGAAAACTAAAAGAAACACAGAAAAGCAAGATGGCAGAAATCTGCCAAAACTTGACAGCAGTACAGTAATCGATTTTTAAGAAATTCTTCCGCTGCTCAGCTCGAAAAGTGTTCAACTAATGAAAGTTAGATAACAACCTGGGGAACATGCACAAAAATTGGCAGCTCAAAATGACGTTCTGTCTGTGCACACGAATGTTTTTAGTAACAGTCCAGAATCTGTTTTCAGGCAGCACTTCCCCAAATATCATCTTCCTCTTATTAGAAAACCACTCTAAGAAACCAAACAAGTATGTACAAGTATCCAGCAACCATAATATGCAAAGAATGAGTGATGCCGGTATACCTCCCCCCAAGCTTAGGCTTTTGGCCTAAGTGGAGATCAATCCCATGGTGCCCATGAAGTAGCACCTCCGTAGTACGACGAAGATGGGTCATATTCCGGGTATGTGCTGGAAGAAGCACCCGGATACGTGACGGTGTAGTCGTAGGAGGGCTCGGCGTCCTCGGAGTTATGCTGCTGGTGGAAGCCTTGTATCTTCAATTGTTCATCCACCTCCTCCTTAGAGCGCGACCATGGTTTCCTGTCAATACTGAACAAATCTTGCTGCGGCAAAAGGATTTCCCTCTCTTCCCCATCAGCAAACAACATTCTATAGACAATATTATCTAAACTAGAGTCAGCTGTAACAAATTGATGACTCTTCATAGCAACAATATCAAGCCTTATAGGAGTTATTTTCACATCAGTAGGGTCAAGAGGAAGATCTAGATATGCTAAAATGCGCGATGCAATAATTCCTCCAAATATAGGTCCCTTGTTAGACAAGCGGCGAGCAACAAGAGCACCAAGATGATAAGGCGTGTCCCCAGTGAGTGCAGCAATTAAGAAAGCAAGATGATAGCTAGATATATTACTAGTGTTCTCCCTACCAAGAATGCTAGTAGCAATGTAATAAGCAAAATACTTAATGGCGGGGAGTTGAATGTTTCTTATCTTGCCACGCTGAATGGTGCGACAATCATCATTGGTGATTCCTCGATAGAGCTCCAGCAATTCCTTGGGGTTGTCCTCAATCTTCCTTGCTGTACCTACAGGGGCAATATCCAATGCAGCACAAAAATCTTCCAACTTCATAGTAATAGGTTTACCATAGATCTTGAATGCAACTGTCGGGCGAAAGTGCTTGTTGTTGAACTTGAAGCTCTCCACAAAGATTTTAGTGAGCGTGTAGTATTGCTCACTCTCATCTCCCATGTAGGTGGTTAAGCCTGCCTTACCGACGAGGGTCAAGAAATCATCCAACAACCCTGCATTTCTCAAAAAGTCATAACATGGGAAGGATGAAGCGTTAGGGACACCATTGTCCTCTTCGGGTGCGAAGCTTGGTGCGATGAGGTCCTCATTATAGGATTGCCTGAATCGGGTGGATGACCTTGAGGGCCTCCCCGTGATCGTCGTCTCTCTTTCAAACACTTCTCCAAAGTTGTGGTTATCCATCTTCCTTTTCTGAAATTTTTCAACAAACATTATAAAACTTGATTTGGTGACATATAATTGAGGGAAACTACCATAGGAACTTGCTAGAGTACTAATCATGCATCAAAATTAGTTTCTACCACTTAGAACAAGCATGCAAGCTCACTAAACATGTTACCTACAACAACAAAATATTCAAGATATACTCAACCAAACAAAATTCTACTTGGATGATCGGAGGAGTCACATACCGGAGAGCAAATGTGCCAAATTTCAGACAGAAATCTGGGCTGAACAAAGAGATCGAGAAATCTGGAGTTCTTGAGTAGAAACGTGAGTGAGAGGAACCTGGTGCGAGTTTTTTCGGGAGAGAGAAGAGAGTGGGAGGAAGAGATGATGAAGTGGGGCAAGGAGGGGCCCACACGCCAGGGTGGCGCGCCCCCCTTACTGGCCGCGCCAGCCTATGGGGTGCCACCCTGGGGTGCCCCACTGGTCATCCCCAGGTGTTCCCAGGTGCCTCGTCGAAAAATAGGACCAATGGTATAATTTTTGTGAATTTTTGAAAACTTTGAAAAATGCACATTTCTAGGTGTCAATTTTATTATTACTGGGCGGAAAAAGATTTTGAAATCTCTATATAACTAAAGAACTTTGCAAAACAAAAGTGCTACAGCAAGTAGAACAAGTGGAGGAAGAAAGAGATGTTGTTTAGCTCCTCTATGCATATAAAATGAATTTATTAACAAGGTTGATCAAGTCTTGCCACCAAATAAATTTTACATAGCATAAGAAGAATTAAACCTCAAATCAATCATGTTACTTTGTATTGTATTGATATGGATCCAATCACAAGAGTTTGATATTCTTCTTTAAGATCATATATAGGACAATCAATGGTTCCCACTTTGATAGTTCTCACATTAGAAATTGTATTAACTCCACATGCTTTCTCAATCCTCTTGGGAAAATAAACGGTATGCTCCTTGTCATCAACATTGAAAGTAACTTTTCCTTTATTGCAATCAATAACAGCCCCTGCGGTGTTAAGAAAAGGTCTCCCAAGAATAATAGACATATTATCATCTTCAGGCATTTCCAACACAACAAAATCAGTTAATATCAAGCAGTTATTAGTAACTTGAACAGGAACATCCTCACATATACCAACAGGAATAGCAGTAGATTTATCAGCCATTCGCAAAGATATATCAGTCGGTATCAACTTATCCAAATAAAGTCTCTTATAAAGAGAGAAAGGCATAACACTAACACCCTCTCCCAAATCACATAGAGCAGTTCTAACATAATTATTCTTAATAGAACAAGGAATAGTCGGTATACCTGGGTCGCCAAGCTTCTTTGGAACCTTACCATTGAAAGAGTAATTAGCAAGCATAGTGGAAATCTCCTCATTAGGAATTTTCCTTTTGTTAGAGACAATATCTTTCATATACTTTGAATAAGGAGGCAATTTAATAGCATCAGTCAAAGGTATTTGCAGGAATAAAGGTTTCATCCAATCGCAAAATTTATTATAATGTTCTTCTTCCTTTGATTTTTGTTTCTTAGCAGGAAAAGGCATTTGCTTTTGAACCCAAGGTTCTCTTTCACTACCATGTTTCTTAGCAATAAAATCTTCTTTAGTATACTTTTTATTTTTAGCATCCTTTTCAGGTTCTTCTTCAACCTCTTCTATATCAGAAGCATCATTCTTATCATTATCTTTATCATGTTCATTACCACTTTCAGTTTTAGCATCAGAAATAGAAATACTATTAGGATCATTAACAAGCTCAGAGGATTCTACAACAGTTTTATGTTTCTTTTTCTTTTTCTTAGACGGAGCACTAGTTTCAGTTCGTTGAGAATCTTGTTCAGCTCTTTTGGGATGCCCTTCAGGATATAGAGGATCCTAGGTAGAAACACCGCCTCTAGTTGTTACTTCATAAGTATGCTTTTCTTTAGAATTATCTTTTAACAAGTCATTTTGCACTTTAGTGAGTTGATCAATTTGAGTTTGAACCATTTGAAAATGTTTAACAAGCATCTTAACATCATTGGAGGTTCTCTCCACAATACCATGCAATTCACCAATAGCTCAAGAATTTTCCATTAAATGATTCTCTACTCTCATATTGAAATTATTTTGCTTAACGATATAATTATCAAACTCATCTAAGCATTGAGCAGGAGGTTTTGAATACGGAATATCTTCTCTAGTAAAGCGTTCAAGAGAGTGTACCTCAATCATGGATGAAGGGGGAGTGATCTTACATGAATCTTCTATGGGAGGTAAATTCTTCACGTCTTCGGATTTAATACCTTTCTCTTTAAGAGATTTCTTGGCTTCCCTCATATCTTCATCATTTAATTTAATCATACCCCTCTTCTTCAATATTGGTGTCGGGGTTAGTTCAGGTGTAGACCAATCATCATGATTCCGGCCTATTCTAGCCAATAATTCTTCAAATTGCCCTGAGTTCTTTTCCTGAAAACACAACCAGCACAACTATCCAGGTATGCCCTAGACTCAATGGTTAGTCCACTATAAAATATATCAAGTAAATCATGCTTTTCCAAATCATGGTCAGGCCGAGCTCTAATAAGAGAGCAAAATCTAGCCCAAGCCTCAGGCAATTTCTCTCCATCTTCCTGGTCAAAATTATAAATTCTCTGCAAAGCAATATGTTGAGCACTAGCAGGAAAGTATTTCCGAAAGAAAACATCAAGCAATTCTTTTGGACTATTAATAGAATCAGGTGGCAAACTATTATACCAAGTTTTAGCATCATCTTTTAATGAGAAAGGGAAAATTTTAGCAACGAAATAAGTACGCTTCTTAACATCATCAGAAAACAAGCTACTAAGAGTGGATAGCTCAATCATGTGTTCTACAGCACTTTCTTTTTCAGTACCACAAAAGGGTGTTTTCTCAACAATAGATATATGAGACAAATCAAGAGAAAAATCATAATCCTTATCCTTAATGTTTATAGGATAAGTGGCAAATTTAGGATCAGGAGACAGTTTATATCTAACAGTATGTTGTGCAAGCAACTTTTAATTTTTCTTGCATCAGTAGTAGCATTGCATTTATCAATAAAATCATCATCAAGTTCTACATAATCCTCATCAAGATCATCACTAGAGTATTCAACAGACTCAGGTGAATTAACAGGTGTAGCGGCATTTTCATTAGGAGTTTCAGTATTTTTAATTTGTCTAGACCTAGCAATTGTAGCATCTAGAAAAGATCCCAATGAACCATCATTATCAAGCACAGCAGAAGCATCATCAAAATTATGAGAGGAATTTTCAGATCTAGCAGAAGTACCAGCATGTGAAGCATGAGGTGGTGAAACAAGTTTATCTATCACAGATGGTGAATCAGGAGCAGCAGAGGTACTCGGAGTTGTACCTTTTCTTGTAGTGGATGGTAATATAGCGACTTTAGGATCGCGAGGTTTACCCATGATGGAGAATTTGCAGCGAACAATATCAATCCAAGTGAACTTGCAAATAATGCTATGCTCCCCGGCAACGGTGCCAGAAAATAGTCTTGATGACCCACAAGTATAGGGGATCGCAACAGTGTTCGAGGGAAGTAAAACCCAATTTATTGATTCGACACAAGGGGAACAAAGAATACTTGTAAGCCTTAACAGCGGAGTTGTCAATTCAGCTGCACCTGGAAACAGACTTGCTCGCAAGAGTTTATCAGTAGTAACAGTTTTATAGCAGTAGCAGTAGTGAAATAACAACAGCAGAGTAACAAAGACAGCAGTAGTGATTATAGTAAACAGCAGGATTAAAATACTGTAGGCACAGAGATGGATGAACGGGCGTTGCATGGATGAGAGAAACTCATGTAACATTCAAAGCAGGGCATTTGCAGATAATAATAAAACGATATCCAAGTACTAATCAATCAATAGGCATGTATTCCATATATAGTCGTACGTGCTCGCAATGAGAAACTTGCACAACATCTTTTGTCCTACCAGCCGGTGGCAGCCGGGCCTCTAGGGAATCTACTGGAAATTAAGGCACTCCTTTTAATAGAGCACCGGAGCAAAGCATTAACACTCCGTGAACACATGTGATCCTCATATCACCGCCATCCCCTTCGGTTGTCCCAATTTCTGTCACTTTGGGGCCTCGGGTTCCGGACAGCAATACGTGTATACAACTTGCAGGTAAGATCATAAAGCAATGAATATCATCATAAAACAATAACATGTTCAGATCTGAGATCATGGCACTCGGGCCCTAGTGACAAGCATTAAGCATAACAAGTTGCAACAATATCATAAAAGTACCAATTACGGACACTAGGCACTATGCCCTAACAATCTTATGCTATTACATGACCAATCTCATCCAATCCCTACCATCCCCTTCAGCCTACAGCGGGGGAATTACTCACACATGGATGGGGGAAACATGGATGGTTGATGGAGAGGCGTCGGTGGTGATGATGGCGATGATCTCCTCCAATTCCCCGTCCCGGCGGAGTGCCAGAACGGAGTTTCTGGTCCTGAGACGGAGTTTCGCGACGGTGGCGACGTACTGGATGTCTTCTCGCGATTTCTTCTAACCCCCCATGCGTTTTTAGGTCAAAGGCGTTAAGTAGTCCGAAGGAGGGCGTCGGGGGCCAGCCGAGGCGGCCACACAACAGGGAGGCGCGCCCCCCTCCTAGGCCGCGCCGGCCTAGTGTGTGGGGCCCTCGGGCCCCCACCTGGCTTGCCCTTCTGGCTCCGTCAATATTCTGGGAAAATAGGACCTTTCGCATAAATTCCGAGGATTTTCCTGAAAGTTGGATTTCTGCACAAAAACTAGACACCAGAGCAATTCTGCTGAAAACAGCGTTAGTCCGTGTTAGTTGCATCCAAAATACACAAATTAAAGGCAAAACAATAGCAAAAGTGTTCGGAAAAGTAGATACGTTTTGGACGTATCAGTGGCTTGATAATTTCTCCTTTGAGCTCTCCAACTTCAAACAATACCTGCTGGAAGTGGAGTGAAATAGTTACCATTGATCATTTGAATGTGTTATGGATCACTCTAAACCTCTGTTTATGATCCACAACATGAAAAAAACATGGCTAGTTGCTCTTCGATAGAGGTGTCGATGCTATCTTGAAGCAGTCATATGTCCATGAATGTTTTGACAAGTGCGTAGAAAGGGGTTATTCTCATCTGAAGCATTTGGATGGCCTCTACATCGTTGCAATTGTAGATGTAGTTTATGTTTGGAATCCTCTCCTCATCTCGTGATAACATTGAAACCTAGGTGGGACGAGGAAAGGCGGCATGCCTGACTGCTCTCTTGTGAAGCAGGATCCAAATCTGAATGACAACGATGAATGTTGCGGAGTGATGTAGAAGCTGGATGAGGTCATCCTGATCAATCGATCTATGATTAGGACCGGCCAAATCGATGCTACAGAGTTCTAGGTAAATGGATCTACCACAAGGCCAGAGAGTAGAGAAGAAGATTGTCGCTTACCCCGCCATATCGGACGATGGAGAGAAGCCGGAGTTAGAGAAGAAGGAGACAATCCTCTGTCTTTGTTGCACACTGCTACGCGGGTCTGCTTTCGGAGACTAAGAAGATGAGCTCCTCCACTAGAGGACGGTGAGGATACGGTGCGGGAGTAGAAGGAACCTACGGGAGTGGTAGATCTGCGCCGCCGTTGTCGATGTCGATATAAGGGAAATGGTGAAGACTAATGGAGGAGGTAACCGAAAGTGGAAGGTGGCACTCAGCTCTGCCGCGCGACGCCGTTGGAATTTCACTGATTTTCTCCATACCTCCCTAAGTCCCAGCTCATTGATACAGGTTAGGCATAGGATCTAGCTCCTCGTGTGACCCACGGGGCAGTTTGTTTTTTCTAGACAGGCCCGACGTTCGTTTGCCCCATGTCAGCAATGGATCAGCCCTCTTGGTTTAGCTTAGCTTAGCTTGCATTGCACTGGACTGGACACAATCGACCTATATATAAGACCGGGAGCGTCACTTGGCTCGTCACATCTAAACACTACCGGCGGCTCGTCACCGTTCTCCGCCTCTCCGGCTATCTTATCGTCGGCAAGCGCGCATTCACCGCCTGGCTATCGAGGTTGCAAGATGGCTTACAACATGTCGATTGGTTACATGCCATCGGGCGCGGCGGTGCCGGATTGGCTGAACAAGGGCGACAACGCGTGGCAGATGATCTCGGCTACGCTGGTGGGCATGCAGAGCATGCCTGGCCTTGTGATCCTCTACGGGAGCATCGTGAAGAAGAAGTGGGCCGTGAACTCTGCGTTCATGGCGCTCTACGCCTTCGCCGCCGTGTGGCTGTGCTGGGTGACCTGGGCATACAACATGTCCTTCGGCCACAAGCTGCTGCCATTCTGGGGCAAAGCCCGGCCGGCGCTGGGGCAGAAATTCCTCATCGCACAGGCCGTGCTGCCACAGACGACGCACTTCCTCAACGACGGTGTCACCGTCGAGACGGCCTGGATCAACCCGGCGTACCCCATGGCCTCCATGGTCTACTTCCAGTGCGTCTTCGCCGCAATCACGCTCATCTTACTCGCCGGCTCGCTGCTTGGGCGCATGAACATCAGAGCCTGGATGATCTTCGTCCCGCTCTGGCTCACATTTTCCTACACCGTCGGTGCCTTCTCCCTCTGGGGCGGCGGCTTCCTCTTCCACTGGGGTGTCATGGACTACTCCGGTGGCTACGTCATCCACCTCTCCTCCGGGATCGCCGGTTTCACCGCCGCGTACTGGGTCGGGCCGAGGTCCACCAAGGACAGGGAGAGGTTCCCACCCAACAACGTGCTTCTCATGCTCACAGGCGCCGGGCTGCTCTGGATGGGCTGGGCCGGCTTCAACGGCGGCGACCCTTACTCCGCCAACATCGACTCTTCCCTGGCCGTGCTCAACACCAACATCTGCGCCGCGACCAGCCTCCTGGTCTGGACCTGCCTCGACGTCATCTTCTTCAAGAAACCCTCCGTCATCGGCGCCGTGCAGGGCATGATCACGGGCCTCGTCTGCATCACGCCCGGCGCCGGTCTGGTGCAGGGGTGGGCGGCAATCGTTATGGGCATCCTGTCCGGCAGCATCCCCTGGTTCACCATGATGGTCGTGCACAAGCGCTCCAAGATTCTGCAGCACGTGGACGACACCCTAGGCGTGTTCCACACCCACGCGGTCGCTGGCTTCCTCGGCGGCGCAACCACGGGGCTTTTCGCGGAACCGGTGCTCTGCAGCCTGTTCGTGCCGGTGACAAACTCCCGCGGCGCATTCTACGGCGGCAGTGGCGGCATGCAGCTCCTGAAGCAGATTGTGGGCGCGCTCTTCATCATCGGCTGGAACGTGGTGGCCACCAGCATCATCTGCCTCGTCGTAGGACTCATCGTGCCGCTGCGGATGCCTGAGGAGGAGCTCGCCATCGGAGACGACGCCGTGCACGGCGAGGAAGCATACGCGCTCTGGGGCGACGGCGAGAAGTACGACTCCTCCAAGCACGGATGGTACTCCGACAACGAAGGCACCCACCATAGCACAGCGCCCAGCGGCGTCACACAGAACGTCTGATTGGTGATCGATCGAGCCGGCCGAGTGCGATTGGAGTTCGGTCGTATATTTCGTTGTCACAGCACACGCATGGACATCGGCGTCATGCGTGCGTCTGCTGTGGAATATGTTGTCCATTTTGGTAGGTGAGCTTGTCATTGACACTCTGCTTAGAATCATCCGATCTTTGTTTTCTCTGAATGAGAATCTTCCGACCTTGTATCCCCTCCTGTCTGAAGATCCTGTACACAGACACCTAATTTAAAGAGAAAAATGCATCGGGAATCATTGGACCCGTCGGAGTGAATTCTAGTTAGTTATGCACTTGCTACACATACTAGTACTACTCATTGCCCATTAAGGTGGAACTTCTACCCTAATATTCCACCTAGTATAAGATACTAAACACGGATTTACCCTATTTTCGCAGTTTGCTTGTTTGTTAGATAGAACTAGCCACTTATTCTCTCAGAACCTTATTTCCGATCTATGCCATATCACATTCTAGTCGTATGATGACCGGAGCGTTGCGCTTTTTTTAAGTAGCATCACATGAGTTCGGTATCCTTATTATTACCCAAAAGTGTCCTAATAGACAAAGAACCATATGGAAAGAAGTATTTCTTTGTCGACATTAGACCAGCCCAAAATTGTGAATCTCTGGGTTTCTAATAAATCCGAGACAATGCACTTGAGCCTATGTACTTTCTTTTAATAAGAGTTTGTCAGACCCCATGTTCAGTAAGAAGCTTGAAGAGCCATTTAGCAAAGAGGGTTCTGTTCTTGACCTCAAGGTCATGAATCCGAAGCCCCCCTCCCATTCCACTTAGGTACTCGTTATTTGTTTTTCTCACTATCTCCTTGCCAAAACAATATTGATCATAAATAATCTAGTTGGTCCAAACTCTTTTGGGTAACTAGAAGGAAATCATATACAGTACCATATTAGTTAGTACCGAATTAATGAGGACCGATCTTTCTTTCATAGATAGTAATTTTCCTTTCTAACCACTTAAACACTTTTGTAGTCTTTCGTCGACATGTTTCCATTTAGCATTTGTGAGCCTTCGATAATGTATCGGAATTCCAAGATAACTGATAGGAACCTGGCTTTGCCCGCAGCCAGAAAAGTTCAACATAAAGGACCTCATCTTGTGCCTTGCCGAAACAACACAATTTAATTTTGTGGAAATTTATTTTGAGACCCGAGAGTTGCTCAAAAGCTGACAATATTAACTTCAAATTTCTTTCCTTTTGAATGTCGTGTTTCATAAAGAGAATCGTATCATCAACATATTGAATGATAGATAGTCTACCACCCACTAGGTGTGGAACTACTCCAATTTGGACATCCTTTTCTGCACGCTCTATAATTATGGCTACATATCAGCAACAATGTTAAATTTCATGAGTAATAATGGATCTTCTTGCCTAAATCCTTTTTTCTGTTTGGACTGCTAATGTCATCATTGATTTTGATAGCCACGTTGCCACCGACAACAAAGGTAGGGGTACTTGTACATAATCTTCTTTTAAAATTTTACCTTTGGGACCTCCTCTACAGAATTATGTTCAAAAATATATTTAGCCTAACAAAGCCTACCAATATACTCCCTCTGTCCGGAGATACATGACTTACTTCATTACTAAATTCTCATGCAGCCTTCTAAATATAAGTATGCCAGGAATCATTGTGAAAACGACTAGGTGTCTGGTAGCTGGTTGTTCGCATATCGCCCGGGAGTAAGCGAGTAGCACCGATGGCACGACAGTTGGGGAGTTAACAAGACGCCGAACAACCACTCATCCGCTGCTGCTACCGTATATGACGATTACAGGAAGCCAATGTATCACCATCCCATGTGGGCGCGTGCATTCTTAAAGAAAACAGAGCACGCTATATATACTGTCTATTGCCAGGCCGGCAAAAATAGATCGTTGCCAACTTGCCATTGGTAGCGGCAGCGACTTGCACATCTCTCGCTGACTGTACAATTGGGAATAAATATTGCATCATCCTATGCTATGCTCCACCCAGAGTAATAAAAGAACGGCAGTATGTGTTTAGACAGGCCATAAAATTACTAGCGACAAAAAGACACCAAGACACGATGGTTTCTTTATTGGAACAAGCAAAGAAACACTAGCTGGAACATAAGAATCTGCAAGGGGGTCCAAAATCAAGTATAGATTATACGACAGCTAGAAGCTTGGGTACAAAACTCACGGAAAAAAAGAACAAGTTTATGCGAGAAACATGTAAAGATCGCAGCATCAAATGAGATGTTTCGGCAACAATGTTTCCCATAGTGATGGACAATGTCATGACAAGAAGACAATTGGGTAGTAACTAAAATATTTTGGACCTAGCCTGAAAACTTGGTAAATGCTTCCGGCAGAAGCTGACAAATCCTTGAATAATATTTTGATTATTATTGCGTAATTCGAATTGGACAGCTGACAGACTCTTGAGAAGAGGCATGCCCTGTAACCCAATTTGATGCATCTGTGATCAAGACGCAGACTGCTGCTCATCTGACAGTGGGATGCTCTTACTCTAAAGAGGTGTGGGCTTTGTTCTCGACATCAAATGCACCGCTAGCACAACTCAGCTCTTGGGCCTTGTCAGTTCGGACTTGGTGGAATAAGATTCAGAGTTGCATCCCTAAAGCACAGAGAGTGAAACTATCAGGCTGGCTTGCTACACTGTGGCATACTATTTGGAAGGAGCAAGGGAGAAGACTTTTTTGAAGGCAAGGAGGTTCTAGCTGTGGATTTAGCGCAGTCAGAGATGAAATTGCCACAGTTGCAAGTGTCTACCTGTTGTAAATAGGAGTCAGTTAGTGGCTCATTCTTTTCTTCTCTTTTGGTTAGTGTTCTTTTGGGTCTGCTTATTTCTTAGTCGACTGAGAAATAACTTCGTTTTCAGTTAGATGATGTCATTAAATTTCAGTTACAACTCATGTTGCAACTTATGACTAGAATGAATCACAATGCAAATCAAATGGTGTAAAACGTAACCCAAATCCCTTTTTTTGTTCTCCCGGCCTTCTTTAGGCATGTTCAGGGTCAAAAAAAAAATTAGGCCATAATTAGGCCATATTTATGTTCAATCCAAACGTATTGCCATACCCCAGCAACTTAATTACCTCCGTTTCTGGCACCAAGACAGTCCTAGCCTATACAAATTCAAATTTGTAAAATGACTACGAAGAGGACATGACCTGTATGATTACATCACCGGGCTTGCTAGAATATGGGATGTTACATTATGGTTATCAAGGTAATACCAACTGAATCACCGGCACCTCTACGTGAATCACCTTTCATTCCCCATTTCACCTCCTGATGTTTAGCGAAGCACGAAGTGTAATTCCCAATGACCATACAAAATGAAACATCATACACTTCGAAACAAACATGACATCAAATTATATGTATGCATGCCATCAGTTCAAAACAGCCATTAGTCTGGACAATACAAACCCCGAGTTACTTTTTCCAAGAGGAATGGAAAATATAATGACAGGTCCCACTATGTGGTGCCAAATATCAAAGGACGTGGCAAACAGTTATTCCCTCCGTGTGGAACTGAGGGAGTACCTGATAAAAAGAAGGCAACATATCAATGATTTAAAAATGTAGCGTTATTTCATTCATATTGCAACAGTGATGGTTTGTGTGTTTATGTGTGGGTTAGAGTGAAAAATAATTTCTTGCAATAACTAACAAAGTAATGTATAACAAAATCATGGCAATCGCACATTTAGTCCGAGGAAAATGTTGGGCTTAAAAATAATCAGACTTAAATATCTAACAAACTAAAAAAAATTATGGTAACCAAAAAATGGCAGTAGAAATGAAATAATAGCTAACTTATCCATTTCTCCTCAAGTACAATAAAACATGAAACCACCATCTACTGATATTTAACTATTTAAGGCATATAAAACATGTAACAAACACACATGCTACACTTGCATATATAATCCTGCAAGCCTTCTCCAAACGACATCAGATAAGTATTCTGTCAGAATAATTGCTTGGGTGCATTTGAAGATAATACAAGTATAAAAACAAAACAACAAGGACATGCTGTCTTCTGAAGCCTAAAATTCGTGTATATGAAGAACGATACCAAGTAGTATCCCAAATTTTCTCTACCAGGGACAATAGCAGCACTAAACATGACACTTTATTCACATATCTTACTATAACTATTTAAATCCTAAAAATGCAAAACACTGCAACATAGATAGAAAAATCTGCATGAGAAGTTTTACAAGCCCACAGAAGCTGATATCAGGAATTAGGAAATCATACAGTAGGGTGACTGAGGTCTTCTATACATTAAGTATCCTTAAATCTGTGATACATCCATGTACATGGTTTTGACGAATTTTACATGGGACCGTGTGAACTTTATTCTTAACTGGTGGATGTGAGAAACCTATAAATCTTTTATTATCAAAGCACGAGTGCATTCAGCACTCCCCTTGACCTTAGGGTTCTGTACCATATAATACCAGAGGAACAAGATAGAGATACTACCTTAGCATTTCCTGTAGATTTTCTTATAAGATCACAATAGTTCTATAAGGAAGTTGGAAAAGTACTGATCTCTTCCAGCACAGAAACTGATAGGCTTCACTGTATAAAGCCAACACCATCCTGATCATTGGAAAGGAGTCATCTAGGTTAATAAAATCATGGAACTTGGCCAAATTGATAAGGAAAATAAGACTCCGGAGCTTACATCCTTAATATAAAACTTCTCTTTTGTGTTCAGGGGAGGGTGCACCCACTCAGAAGTATGTACAGAAAGCACATTGTTATCCTGCTCGGAGGAGAACCCTGCTTCTTGTGCTGTAAAAAGCAATCTAATAAGTGTGCAGGAAACTAGTTACAATTACAAAAGACACAGAAGACTATAGAGGAAGAAACCCCTCAGCTTGTCCTTAAGGAGGTGGTGAGGCTCAAACCGATCTGGCTAGGGGCCTACCTGGCTACACTAGCCAGTTCGCTCAGAGAGACTTCTTAAAATTTGGAACTATAGAAGTGTGTTCACTAACCTAAATCTTGCAACTTTATCCTGTGTGTAACAAGTGTCTGTAACAACACAAATTCAAAATGGGTTTAGAACATTATGCATAATCACCTGGCAACATATAGATATGTGCACAGCGATGTTTCAGAATTTATATAATCAGATCAAACTAACTATTGAGTAAAAAAATAATGGAATATACCTGCCATGCTGATGGCATGTATTCACGACATGAACTATTTTTTTCTTCCTCCCGTTTTGAGTATCTCGAAGCTGTTGAATCGTCTAGCATGTATTTTGAAGAACCCCTAAATTCCATTAAAAGGACTATATTTTAGGTCTCCACTTTTTTTTACCGAAATTCATGTTTCCATATTTATATTGTAACACTAATATAATGATCACACAACCCTACAAGTGCAGAGGACGATGGTTTATTTTATTCTTTTACGGTGAGAAACATGTTGATTTTGAACAAACCAAATGCATAGTCCCAACCAAAACAAAACATTGAAAAAGAAGAGTGTTACAAGAAATAAACTGTACTGATTGAAACAATGCTAGCAACTTACAAGGAGAGATTTAATCTCTGTACAAATGGACGTACCCAGATAATACCGTTTCAGTGTTTTATGATGGGAGTAAAACTATATATTGTGAACGATTACGTATCTCAACAAATAGATGAAAAATATTGAACATTAAAATATCCACTCTCAGCTTCCCAGTTATATTGTCCCAGTTCATTAAGCCTCCCAAGTAAGAAAAAGGCACAACAGAAAAAAAAAAATACACATATTTTGCTTCTTGATCATTGTTGACATGGAAGGGGCAGTAAGCCAACAGAGTCATAACTCAAAAAACTGTTGGCTCAAATCTTAGGTTCTGAAAAGAGGAAAGGGGCACTAAAGTTATCCTGGAAGCAAATTATTTTACTTAAACGTTTTTAGACGATAAGGAACTATTAGTTTTTCTTTATATACTACAACATTATGACTTAGGCTGCAATTCCTTTACTTGAACGTTTTTAGATGGTAAGGAACAGTGGATTTTTGGCTATATAGTGCAACATGTTGAATTAGGTTAGGTCACACTGTAAGGTGAACAAACTGAAAGTTTGGCTATTTTTCTACGTAAGGTGAACAAACTGTAAGGAACAATGGGTTTTGGCTATTTTTCTCCGTTTTTCCATAGTCATGTCACAGTAATGTTTTAGAGAATGAATACACTTTGTCATACCTTACTATTGAACATGTTGCAGGTTTCACGTCACAGGTTTTGACAATTCAGTACAAGAAATGTAAAATTTCAATATTTTAGAATTTAAGTTAGCTAAGAAGTTCAACCTCCACAAATGATAAAGTGCGCAGTGTGTAATATACAAGCATGATTCAGTTTGGTCCATTCTTAGTCCTAGGTTCCTAACATCTACAGTAATCTTTGCATTTGCACAACAGCAACAGATACAGATTTGCACATTCTGACAATGTTTAGTGACAATAGATTACCTTTGGAAGTCGTTTGATGCTGTGATTCCTTCACCATAAGTAGGTGCCTTTGTGACCAACACCAAAACAGGTTGAAGTTGCAAAAACTTGCGTATCTCTTGGACAACATTTTCAGTGATGCTTTGAAATGATATAGTTGTCCTGCAAATATAACTACATTAGTTTGAAAAGAATAGTCAAGACGCAGAGGCAGAGAGATGTTACTAAGGAACTGAAAAATGGGATTGTTTCAACCACAAATGGAATTAATGTTTTTTCCAGCATAGAGACATGATTCCTAAAAAAGTGCATGAAGCAGTGACCAGTGAGCCACCATTGCACTAATAAACTACACATCAATAATTATGTGAGCAAGCTTTTGTACTGTGCCTAACACTCATAACGCACTTCTAAATGTAAATATGGTGAGTAATTTCCTATTTCTGCTCTAGAAAAAATGGGGATGTTTCCAGCGGCGACATCCTTCTGACTTGGTTCATAAGCACTATGAGTCTATGATAACTATATATCCATGATCTGGCAATCTACATTGTTGGTATCGTTCTACTAGTTTTGTTGTTCAAAGGAAAATGGCATGTACGCTGTATTTTGTATTTTCTTATAATGCTTTCTTTCCGCACTTATGACACGAGATGGATAAATTGGTTGAAAGTGTAGGTTCTCTTATTTATTTATTTATTATTACACCTAACCGGTAGCTAACTGCATATGATCTGTTTTCTTGCTAGTGTGTATATGTCTGTTATATTTTATGTTTAGTTCCTATAAAAAATGACTATCTTTATGTACAGTTCTACTCTTCAGTGGCCTATAGATCAAGCCTTTCTGAATAATCGCAGACATGAAGCAATACTGCAGTAACCAAATCAAAATCCATGCCAAATCATGTTTTATGAAGGCATGCACATGATAAGATCAGGAGTCTATGATACTAGTATTGTGTGTAACGTTTGTTGCAATTACCCTTTACTCTCTGTGGTAGGTTGTGGAGCACGATCTATCCAGTAGAAAGCACCAATGCTGTAAAAGGGGAAACACTACAAAACAATTAGCCAGCAACGTGATTGGAAATTACAGAAAAGAGGGGGAGTAGCAAACATGGTTCTGCAAAATGGGGCATAACGTTACAATAAAAATTTAAAGTATACTAGGAGAGACATCAATTTGATATGATAGCTATAACTTTATTAGGATCAGGTAGAACAAAACTGGATAAGTTCCTGCGAAACCAGAAAAGGGATACCTGTCTAACAGAAGGAAATATATACCAATACCAAAAACTTTGCTCCTTGCTTCAGATTGAGAATTTAGACTCTGTAAAGTCAACAACAAGAGATGAGAAAATACATCTAATCTTCAGTATACATTAAGATATAGCCAATCTATGCATGGTACACTTCCTAGCCTGTTGCGAGAAACAAGCAGATCAATAGTTTTCTCTAGCTACCAACGGAACCTTTTGCCTTATCGCTTATCATGCAACGTGAATAAACAAAGTAATCCAACATGCTACTTCCTATTTCTAAGGATCAGACTTATTTATATGTTTCAATGTATATCTGGATCAAATATAGGAACATACAACACAAATATGAGTATGCCACAAGAGTAGTGATGTGCTCAGATATATGCCACAGACATAGGGAACTCGCCTTCAAAGTGGCTATAAGCTCGGAACTATTGTAACACCGTACATACAGGAAGCGCTTCATGCAGTCAGAAAACAGTGTGTCTTGAAAAGAATGGAATTTATCTTTTGAGACATCCTTTTCAAAGTCTTCACTTGGTGGATGTGCTGAACCTGCAAAATGTAAGAGAAATGAAGAAAGCAAGAATAGAAAGAACTAATACCATCTATAGCACATCTCTGCTCCATGATGATTGGGCCTTATGTTATGTAGATATATGAGCATAGAGAAACTTAAAGAGATTGTCACAGATTTCAACAACCACCACTGATAGTACAACATAGAAACAATGCCCATAAACCCATTTCAACTCCAGCTCCATGAGCAGAAGACAGCACAGCAAGTCAGTTCACTCTACACGCTATTATAGGCAATATGCAGATTACTATTTTTTGGCCAGGAAGGATTACTATATTTAGCTTGCTCTAAATTGCATACGAAGCATTAAATTGACAAATGGCGATGGAAAATTAACCATGTAAGTAAAATGTACCGCAACCATGTGTGATGCGCTTCCTCAGAATTTGAGCCAGCCGCAGCACATCAAATCGGCAGTCCAAGTCGATGTACATGACTGCTTTCCCCAGGCCCCCGAAATAGACGCCTTCCCACTCCTTCGGTAATATGCATTGCACTGCAGCCTAGCATAAAAATAATCACGCACTGAGCTGAGGTTTTTCTTGCAGATCGCTCGAACACTTTGCAGCATTTCTTATGAAAAACAGGAGTTAAAAATTTGCTTTGATTTTACTGACATTTGCATGTGTCAAGTCAAACACTGAATGGTGTGAACAAAAGTTATTGCTTCTTTCTTCTGTCCTCTAGATATTGTTTTTTGAAACAGTCCTCTAGATTTTTTTGAGCAATGTCAACAGTCTATACAAAATTTCCGACGATTCCCCAAATCCTAGAGATACTTGGCGCTACATGTGTATATTACAGCTACGGTACAGTAGGTTTCATTCTAAATTGAAACTATACACGCATTTTCCCCTATAAGCACACAACTTCGCAAAAAAATACTATTCAACGGTCAAAATTTGCGGTGAAGTGATCTACAGTAGTATTACAGTTCGTATAGCTTTAAGTGTGTGAATTCCTGCAAGTGCCCAACAAATTTGGGGGAAAATCGTGTAAGCGCTGGAGTTTCGCTTACCATGAGGAGCAGCTGGGACTTGCCGGAGTTGGACGGACCAGCGATCTCGACAACATTGCCCGGTCGGAGCGGCGCGCGGTGGAGCGGCGGCGGGAGGAGGATGGGGGGCCGCGTGGAGAGGGAGCGGGAGAGGAAGTCCGCCGCCGTCTCGTCAACGGCGAGCCATTCGCGGGGGCCACAACCTGCATCTCCGGTCATGGCTAGGGTTCTGGAGCTCCCGTCCCCTCCTTTCCACCGGATTTTTTCGATGTTTTTTGGGTGGCCAGCTCGATCGAGTTTGGCGCCACCGTAGCTTGTGAGTTTTGTGTTTGCGCGCGCTAGGCAATGGCAAAGTTGGCCAACGGGCTGGCCTGGACACGGCACGGCCCACGTACGCCCGTATATAAACGGGCCGCTCCGTGAGGGCACGCATACCTCGGATGGCAGCCCAGGCACGGTACATTAACTAAAGGAGCCGGCCATTTTAGATATTTTGGGCTGTTTCTTTCGATAAATGGGAAAAGACAGAAAATATAGGAAAAAAAGTGAAGGATGATGCAGCTGGGTGCAACGTTGCCGGTGGAGGTGGGGCCTGCAACTTAGGGTAGGGGTGCGGGGTCTTAGGCTAGTCATAGTGGGAAGTAACATATAGTAGTGTCATGTATATAAGTGTATTAAATTATATAGTAATTTAGATGTATAGTATCATGCATGAGTGTATTAATTAGCTTGTAGACTCATTCTATCTTCAAAAGTGTGATGTTATGATAATATAGCTAGTTACCACAATCATCTCTTTCTTCATTTAATATCATGCCATGTCATCAATTTGCCTAGTTGGCAATGCATGTACTCCCTCCGTCCCGGTTCACAGGGTCTAATCTGAAAAAAACATTTGTTCCGTAATACCTTTCCACTAAGGCTTGCATGCATTTAATTAGAAGTAGTGCCTCCCTCTAATTACTCTCTCCTTTCTCTTTCTCTTTTTTAAGCTGGTGGAAACAACCAGTCCATGCACGCAGGGTGGAAAACCGAATGATTTTTCATGTGGGGCTGCCCGGTGCATGCAAGTCTATTAGTATTCCTATTAATTAGCGAGGATAGTTGATTGGAGAGAGGCAAGTGCTGAGAAGATTTTTAGCGTCCAATCAAATGCTACCTTGGTCATGGTGCAAATTCATGTGAGCTCTGTGAACCGGGACGGAGGGAGTAGCTCTATGTTACTACCTTAGTTACTCTCACTATGAGTAGTCTTAGAGTTCCGGGGATAGGAGCTCATCGGTGACGAGGCTTAGGGTTTTGGGTGAAGGGGTTGTCAGAGAAGGGGGTGGGGTTTAGAGGGAGGTCTGGGGGCGGAGAATCGATGGTGGGTGGTGAATCGATGAGGGTGGTGTGATGAGACGCTGCGGGAGCGAGGTTGGCTGCGGGTGGCAGAGGAAAGCAGCCTGGCCAACGGTGGCATCAGGTGAATGAAATGGAGTGGTTGCTCGCTCGGGAAGAAGACGATAGCGAACTGGGTTGGCCCATACTAATTAAGGTTCCTTAAGGCATAGGTCGAAGCTGAATGTGTCAAATACGAGGACCCTAAAAACGCAGAATGTGAACCATCTTTCAGAGATGGCTAGTGGAGTGTACAGTCAAGAGGTGGTCGTGGTGCAGATTCTTAAGAAACTATAAGGAAAAGTGCATAACACCATTTGTTGGGCAATTTTTTTGCATAACCATAGTCGTGAAAGGTTTTGCACAAAGCACCAATGTTCAACAGAATGAACGGTGTCATTGTACGCGGTGGTCTCGAGACAACAAAAATGGCGGCAACGAGCGACAAGAGGAGCTCGAGAAGACGAGGTCGTGGTCGTCAATTCACCGCACCCCGGCTTGATTCTTTCGTCGGGGAGGAGAGGTTCTGAGTCTACTGGGCGGACGAGGATGAGCATGTGGAGCTGGCGCGAGGGAGCGGCAACGTCGACAGAGCCAATCCACCATCTGGTGTTCTTCTACAATTTGGCGACGCCCGACTGTGATGAGCTTGGAGAGAAGGAGGCACAAGGATTTTCCTCAGCGACGAGCAGGGAATACAGAGGCGACGCTCTTCTGCGTGTAGGGGATGGCGCGATGGTGGTCCTTGGCCACGAGCAAGGCCCAACGGTGACTCTAGCCATGGGTAGGGGTCGGAGCGAGGTCACGATAGGTGTGGACTGGAGGGTGGTGGTGGCCTAACTCACTAGAGTATGACTTTAGTGTGGGTGGGCTGGTGGGGGAGGAACATCCCGGTTCCTTTTTAAAGATTTCTACTTTTTTCTTTAAATGTTTTATTTTCCTAATTGTGCTAACATGTGGGACCCAGTTCCACCTTAGAAAATTTTGTTCATGTTAGCCCTGACTGTCATAATCGATGTCAAGTCATGCTTAGAGCGGGTTTAGTGTTTTTTGCGACAACCTCAACAAAATGTGGTGATTTTTTTATTCCAAAACGTAAACTGGTACTACCAAACTTGTAGCCCGAAATGTGTGGAGGTTCTGTGCTATCAACTCCCTGGAGCTAGGTTCCATTTGACTATGATTCGATAATTTTATTTAAAAAACTTTTTTTTTGTTTTGAGACAAAAGCAATTTATTGCATTCAATACTAGACCTCACAGTGGAAATGGATAGTAAATACGCCATCGTGTTCAAATGATATCGCATTTTAAACTTTCCTAAAATAGGTTAAGCTACACGCCGTGTGTGATCTCCAAGACTCCAACATGCAATGCCTCCTATGATTCCGTCCTACACAAAAAGGAGTGGGCGGCTATAAAATCAAGAGATCACACGTTTCGTTTGTCCGGTATGACCACATGGGACCAATAAGTTGCTGCTTCTCGTAGTACGGTGGAATATGGTGGAATTATTTCTTTCCGTTTCCATAACATGTAAAAAATGCAGCTGCACTTGTTATCGTTAGGGATTTATTTATGTTAGCACCAAAAATTGTTCATTGTGTTAGTTTATCTATCCACGTCGACCGTATCTTGTCACATGGTGTGGGCCTGTGGGGTACGTGCGATCGATGCTAGCACGCTCGCTCTCAATCGCTGACCGGATGAGGAGATGAGCGAGAAAATGACAAGAAACCACGACAATTGAGGCTTCGGTGTCACATGACCACATGTTGGAGGCTAAGCGACACATGAACACCAACTCAGGGGCAGGCTCGCGACAGACAGCACTGATTTCACGTTTGGCCTAGTTTAACCACGTTTCTGTCAAGTTGGGCCCACTGTCAGGTGCCACGTGTCCATGCTTTGACGGTGGGCGTGGACGGCCGTTAGGTCTGCGTGTTAAGTGGTTCTGGACAGCTCATCTCTCTCTCCTTCGCTCACTTCTCTGCCATAGCTGTCGACAGAGCCTCCCAACGCCGTCGTCGCGCCGCCGCCAAGCTCTGTCACCGTGCCGCCGGAATGGTTTCCTGGAGCGACGAAGACGAATCTCCTGATGACTTGAGCTCTCTAGGCACCGAGGTTAGTGATTTCCGACCCACTCTGTGGCAAATCTAGGGTTAGGGTTCATAGTAATTTGGGGGTTTCTGATTTGAGCTCAATTTTTGGGGTTTTTACTTTGTACATTTGTCGCTCTGTTAGGGTCCCAATAGCATGTATGACTCCGATTATTGTGAAAGAGCCGATGATGGAGAAATGCCTGTGCTTTGCAAATGTAACTGTGTGGCTGTCAAGCATGTTGCCTTTGAAGGATGCTGGACTGGCAGGAGGTTCCTGGCGTGTCCAGGGGAGGTCTGTGTTAGACATGATCTCAGTTGCAGTTATACATCATTAAATTTGATGCATTGTGTGGTACTAATTGTTGACTGTCATGCCATTTACATTTTAGGATGGAGAAACATGTGACTTTGTGCACTGAGTTGATGAAGTTTGCCCTGCACCCCTTTGCAAGTCCCTGTCCAAGCTTTGGGAAATGTATGATATCTGCAAACAGGGTAGGATAAATGATGCCCTGGATGATATTGAGAGAAGGTACAAGCCTCAGGATGAAAATGCAAAGCTTAAGGTTGACCTGAAGCTTGCACAAGATGATCTGAAGCAAGTGGTGGAAGAGAAGCAGGTTACACTAGCTTTGAAGGCCAAAGCTGAACAAGCACTGATTGAAGCTAGGGCAGAACTTGAGGATAAGAAAAAATTGGATGCATCAACTTGTAACATGCACAAGTGTTTGAAGTTAAATGCAGAGCAAGAGAGGGACAAGTTGAAGGAAGAGAAGAGGAAGCTATAGAACTTCATTGCAGAACTGATGAAACATAATGAAGGGGATAGATCAAAGCTTAGGAAGATCAAAGAAATATGTGATGAGTAGTTGTCTTGAATGTGTTGTTGAACTATTTAGTAATTTGTCATGAGTGTATTGTTGAACTATGTAGTGATATGTGATGAGAAGTGTTGGCAGAAGTGTGCATGAACTAGTAGGTTGAATTGATGTAATAAGTTGAATGATGTGGTGATTTATCTGTTGAACTAGTAATGTGTCTTAATACTGTCATATTTGTTTACCATTTATGTGTCGACATCGACTGTCGAGAACCTTTTGGTCCATTTGTTTAACATTTAGGTCTCGGCATCGACTTTCGAGAATCTAAAGGTCTATTTGTTTACCATTTAGGTCTCGGCATCGAATTTCGAGAACCTTTTGGTCCATTGGTTTACCATTTAGGTCTCGGCATCGACTGTCGAGAACCTTTTGGTCCATTTGTTTACCATTTAGGTCTCGGCATCGACTGTCGAGAACCTTTTGGTCCATTTGTTTACCATTTAGGTCTCGGCATCGACTGTCGAGAACCTTTTGGTCTATTTGTTTACCATTTAGGTCTCGGCATCGACTGTCGAGAACCTTTTGGTCTATTTGTTTACCATTTAGGTCTCGGCATCGACTGTCGAGAACCTTTTGGTCATATTAAACATCACAATTGACATCAAATTTGACAGAACTTGAAATTTAGACATCAAATTTCACAGAACTTATAATTTAGACATCACATTTGACAGAACTTAACAGAGATTTCAGAGCAAATTTGACAGCAAGTACCAACAGACCACAAAATAGCAAGTACCAAATAGAGGTCCAACTAGCATTTCAGATAAGATCTCCAGATAATGGAGATAACAAGTACCAACTATAGGTTCTCTAGTGAACAACTAACAATCATCTGGTGAACAGCTAGGACCAGCATATGAATTGCCAAGAGGTCCAACTCCAGGTTCTCTGCCAGCACTTGCATTTGCACCAGCTGTGAAGTATGAATAGACACCCTGGCCCCTCCCTTGAGCAGATGATCTTGGACCTGGTGGAGCAGTAGGAGGCCTTGTTGCAGATGATCTTGGAGCTGCTGGAGCAGTATGAGGCCTTGTTGCAGATGATCTTGGAGCTGGTGGAGCTGTAGAACCTGATGGAGCACTAGCAGATGGAGCACTAGAAGATGGAGCACTAGCAGATGGAGAACTTGTTGATGGAGCAGTAGAACCTGGTGGAGGCATAGTTCTACTTGGCTGCAACATGTCATTGTAAATAGACAGAATTAGAAATGCAGTAGTGATGGAGTTAATTGCACATAAATATAAATTCTCATAAATTACCTTGTGATTATTTTTCCTAATGGCAAGGTCAGGCTTCAAAGGTTGTGTGCAACTAGTATACTTGTGACCTTGCAATTTGCAATTGCTACATGTTATGGTACCCATTCTTGATGTATCCAAACTAGGCTTGGGCACTTCAGTTTTTCCCTTCCTCCTCTTCTCTTGCCTTCTACCCAACATGTGGTCTTTGAACTTTGGTGGCATCAAAAGAAGTCTGGTGACCGGGTGTATACGTGAGCACGCACTATCTGTCTGACACGTGTCTAACACCGTTAGGTAAGATGTTAAACTGAGTGACCTAACTGCGTTGGCCATACTATATGTCAGTCCCCGTATCGCTCAGCACTAGTTGATGAAGGGAAGCTAAATTCCAAACTACAAAACTCACGTGAAGTAGGAAAGCAGCAAAATCGAACCAGCACACGCGGAATTGCAGATAAAGAAATCAAGCGATGGGGCTGATTAGGTCCGGCGGTGGCTGTGGAGGTCGGCTTGGAGCGGAGCGCGTTGAGAGCTTCTGCAGCTCGCCTCGTCAAGCTCGAGCTCCTCCCAGCACGGGCCCCAATCGAGGGCCTCTACAACGAACAGCGGGTGTTGGAGTCCCACGGCGCCGCCCCCTCGATTCGATTCACATCCCAACCAGAAAAAAAAGATTCAACTACTTCCGGGCACCGGAGCTTTTCCACCGGATCTCCGGCGTCGGCGAGCGGATAGGCTGGGAGCCTCGTGCCTGCTCGACAGGTCCAACCTCTGTGAGCGCGCTCAAGAGCTCGTGGAGCTCACAACAAGTGAAGGTAGCCGGGCGGCGGGCGGGGTGTTGGGCACCGGCCGGCGGGGGAGAGAGCCGTGGCTGGCCAGGTGTTTGCTGCTACCAACGCGCACGAAGAGCCTAGGAGATGCGGCGGCCGGCTGCGAGCGGCGCGGCCTGGCGAGTTTGGTGGTGATGTACAGTCGATTGGCGCCTGAGTGGGATGGATTGCTGTACACTCCATGCCGCCCGCGCCGTCGAGCGCGTCGGCCCTCTCTGCGAGCTCGGCTGCGAGGCGGTCCTTGGCGGCCAGCTTCTGGCAGAGGTGGGCGGCCGGAGTCTGCGTCGGCGGCGTCCTTCTCCGCGGCTGGGTCCGAGGCGAGCGGGCGCCACCATCGCGGCGGCGGCAAGGCGTGCCACGCCCACGCCAGTGCCAGAGCGGCGCGCGTGAGGCCGAGCGGCCTCGTTCGATTTGGGGAAGGCGGAGCGGGGTCACGGGACCGGCCTCGTTCGATTTGGGGATGTCAAAGACGGGGGGGCACTGTTTCGCTCGTGGGAAAAGGAAGAAGAACAGAGAGGGACTAGAAAAGGAGGTTTGACGCCGTTTGGCTCTGTTTGTGAGGCTAGTATCTTAAAGCAGATCCAACGGTAAACACCGCGTGCTCACGTATACACCCGGTCACTAAATCCACTCTCTTGGTGGCATTATGTCTGGAGTGTTTGTTTTGGTCCAACCATGCTGTGCTGGCATTGGATAGAAGATTGGCCTATAGGATGCCACATACATGGGTTTTTTGAAGAAATCTGACACAAAATCTTCAGGATGCATGCCAGCTTGGTAAATAGCACTAACTGCATGATTGCAAGGCATTCCTGTCAGGTCCCATTTCCTGCAAGAGCAACTCCTTTTGTCCAGGTTTACCTCTTCAGTATGGTTGCCACTTTGTACCTGCCATAGGTCAATATCTGACCTCTTTGGTATACATGCCCTTGAATATTTCTTCATCAGCTCCAGCATCTCAGTGTAGTGTGGTGTTATGGCCCATGAAGCTTTCTGTCCTCCATCTCTCTTGCCATCATGCCTCACCATTTGCTTGTCATAAATTCCAACAAGCATAGTTACAATGGGCTTGCTCCTAACATCAAGTATGTACCTGTTGAACACCTCACTCAAATTGTTAACAACCAAATCAGTTTTGCAGTTTGTGTCCATTGCCCACCTGGCCCATGTGTGCACAGGTATCTTGGACAACCACACCCAAGCTGCCTCTGATTGTTTCTTTAATTCTTCCATTGCAACATCAAACCCATGCTTTGTGTAAGAATAAGCTGCATTGTCCATGCACTTTTTTAAATCTTCTCCTCTAAAGCCAGCAGTTTGAAAATTGGCATAGATGTGCCTCAAGCAGTATCTCTGTGGGCTATTTGGGAATACAGTTGACACTGCCTTCAGCAAGCCCTTCTGCCTGTCTGACATGATAGTGTATCTCCCAAATTGCCCTTCATCTCCACCAAGTGCTTCTTTCAGTTGTTCTAAGAACCAAACCCAATTCTCTGTATCTTCCTTAGCAACTACAGCCCAAGCAATTGGGTACATGTTGTTGTTGCCATCTCTTCCTGTTGCAGCAAGTATTTGAGCACCTGTTGTCAACTTAATAAAGCAACCATCTAGACCTATGAATGGCCTACAACCTTCAAGAAACCCTAGCCTTGCAGCATTAACACAAAAGAACAAACCATGGAATCTTGGTTCAAAGGAGATATCAACATTCTGTCCCTGCTTCATTGCCTCAGTTTCTTCTGCTGTTGGGCCAGTGACAGTTGTGACAATACATCTAGAACCAGGGTTTTTATCAATTACAGTTTGTAGATAATCCCTGATTCTAAAATACTGCTTCTTATGATCACAAAGCACCATATGTCTGGCTTTAGTCTTTGCCTTGTATGCCATCCTTTTGGGAACTGATACACCAAAATCTTTCTTTGCTTTGTCCTGCAAAGAAGTGATGTTGGTATTTGGGTCAGACCTGAATTTGTCCACATACTGTCTGCTAAGCCACTTTGAATTCACCCTGGTATTTGTAGGATCAATTGGACAGGTATGCTGTAGCTCCATCTTCTTGATGCAAAATGTCTCCTCATTCTTGATCTGAGAAGCTGACATATAAAATGGACAACCAAACTTCTTCTTTTGCTTGCAGTCCACAATGATACTGTCTTTGCAGTTTCTATGATAGTGGAAATTTCTAACCTGCTGAATGTGCAATCTAGCAAGAGCCTCTCTGAACTGATAAACATCTCTAAAACAAAGCTTCAAGATGAACTGCTGTGTTGGATTCTCTCTGTTCTCATCATACCAAACCCTAGGTTTATATTTCTTTGCTCTGCTCTTCCTCCCTTTAGGCTGCACAAAAGTTGGCTCCTGAAAACCATCATCATCATCCACATTAATGAAGCCTTGGTCTTCTTCATCATCAGAAGGAACCCACTCAGGCAACACATTCCTTTCTTGCTGACTATGTGATCTGGTAGTAGGGCCCTGCCTCCTCACTTTCTTCTTCACAGGTTCTTGAACTTGAATTGGTTGAGTGTCCTCTTCAATAACAAATATATCCTCAATATATGTATCACCCTCACAATGTGTCAAAGGATCATCCCTCTCCCTCTTCATATCTTCAAATCTCTGCTTCAGCCACTCCTCCTCTTTGTCCTCTACTGCCTGCCAGTCCTCTACTGCCTGCCCCTCCTCTTCTTCATCCATGTCATTCTCTGCAACTTGTGTCTGCATCAGCTGACAGTACACACTTCCCTGAGTCTGCATCTGACAAGGAACAAGCTCTTCTTCCTCAATATCAATTTGAATTGGCCTTGATTTGGCTGTAACACTCTCTGAATTTTTTGTCTTCACAGGTGATAGCACAATTGCCTGGTTTCTCTGTTTATCTCTCATGACAGTTAGTACCAATTTCTTACGATTTTCATACCTCCTAATCATCTCTTCCACCTTAAAATTGCTGTCAACTAAATCTAACCCATTTAATCCCTCCCCTTCTTCTTTAACATAATACATAGAGTCACATATGCCATATCCCTCCTTCTCCATTAGTGCCAACAGATTCAGATACCTAATTTCTGACCTAGGCATTGACTTATGCACAAATTTGACACCATCAAACTGCACAAAAAGCTCCCACATCTCTGTCTCTAACCTAAAATTGCAAGTTTAACCAAATGTTCAGAACATATAACCTAAATTCGACGAACAATAGCTACTGCAATCCAAAGATAAATGGGATCTTTGTCACGTACCCGTTGTCGGAGATGTAATGGCTCATCGGGTCGACGCTGGAGCTGGAGCTGCTGCCCGCAGATGTCCAGGCCTTCTCCCATGGCGCTCCAGGCTTCACCGGCGCCGACAGCTGTAGGACAGGTTCTGGCTCCCCCGCCACAGGGGGGAAGCCCTCGTTCAAAAACCTGATGTCTCCGCCAGGATCTTGCTCGTCGTCGGCCTGCCAACCACCAGGGCCACCGCCGCCGCTGCCGCCCGTCGCCATTTGGAGAAGAGAAAGGGGAGGGAATAGAGAGAACTGACCGAAACCCTCCCGACAGACGCTGACCTAACGGCCGTCCACGCCCACCGTCAAAGCATGGACACGTGGCACCTGACAGTGGGCCCAACTTGACAGAAACGTGGTTAAACTAGGCCAAACGTGAAATCAGCGCTGTCTGTCGCGAGCCTGCTGATACGTCTCCGACGTATCGATAATTTCTTATGTTCCATGCCACATTATTGATGATATCTACATGTTTTATGCATACTTTATGTCATATTTATGCGTTTTCCGGAACTAACCTATTGACGAGATGCCGAAGGGCCAGTTGCCGTTTTCTGCTGTTTTTGGTTTCAGAAATCCTAGTAAGGAAATATTCTCGGAATTGGACAAAATCAACGCCTAGGGGCCTATTTTCACACGAAGCTTCCAGAACACCCGAGAGCCGCCAGAGGGGAGCCCTGGTGGGCCCACACTTGTGGCCGGCGCGGCCAGGGGGTGGGGCGTGCCGCCTTGGTGTGTGGCCCCACCAGGACTCCACCGACTTTGCCCTTCCGCCTACTTAAAGCCTCCGTCGCGAAAACCCTATGACGATCGACGAAACCCGCAAAAACCTTCCAGAGCCGCCGCCATCGCGAAGCCAAGATCTGGGGGACAGGAGTCTCTGTTCCGGCACGCCGCCGGGACAGGGAAGTGCCCCCGGAAGGCTTCTCCATCGACATCACCGCCATCTTCATCAACGCTGCTGTCTCCCATGAGGAGGGAGTAGTTCTCCATCGAGGCTAAGGGCTGTACCGGTAGCTATGTGGTTAATCTCTCTCCTATGTACTTCAATACAATAATCTCATGAGTTGCCTTACATGATTGAGATTCATATGATGATGCTTGTAATCTAGATGTCATTATGCTAGTCAAGTGGATTTTACTTATGTGATCTCCGGAGACTCCTTGTCCCACGTGTGTAAAGGTGACAGTGTGTGCACCGTGTGGGTCTCTTAGGCTATATTTCACATAATACTTATTCACTGTTATGAAGAGCATAGTGAAGTGCTTATTTATATCTCTTTATGATTGCAATGTGTTTTGTATCACAATTTATCTATGTGCTACTCTAGTGATGTTATTAAAGTAGTTTTATTCCTCCTGCACGGTGTAATGGTGACAGTGTGTGCATCCGTGTTAGTACTTGGCGTAGGCTATGATTATGATCTCTTGTAGATTATGAAGTTAACTATTGCTATGATGGTATTGATGTGATCTATTCCTCCTACATAGTGTGAAGGTGATAGTGTGCATGTTATGTTAGTACTTGGTTTAGTCGTGTTGATCTTTCATGCACTCTAAGGTTATTTAAATATGAACATTGAATTGTGGAGCTTGTTAACTCCGGCATTGAGGGTTCGTGTAATCCTACGCAATGTGTTCATCATCCAACAAGAGAGTGTAGAGTATGCATTTATCTATTCTGTTATGTGATCAATGTTGAGAGTGTCCACTAGTGAAAGTATGATCCCTAGGCCTTGTTCCTAAATACTGCTATCGCTGCTTGTTTACTGTTTTACTACGTTACTACTGCTGCGTTACTACTGCTTGTTTACTGTCCTGGGCAAAGCACTTTTCTGGTGCCGTTGCTACTGCTCATATACTTATTCATACCACCTGTATTTCACTATCTCTTCGCTGAACTAGTGCACCTATTAGGTGTGTTGGGGACACAAGAGACTTCTTGCTTTGTGGTTGCAGGGTTGCATGAGAGGGATATCTTTGACCTCTTCCTCCCTGAGTTCGATAAACCTTGGGTGATCCACTTAAGGGAAACTTGCTGCTGTTCTACAAACCTCTGCTCTTGGAGGCCCAACACTGTCTACAGGAAAAGGAGGGGGCGTAGACATCAAGCTATTTTCTGGCGCCGTTGCCGGGGAGGAAAGGTAAAAGGCACTCATACTCCGGTTCCAGGTAACAGTACTTTTCTGGTACCGTTGTGTTTGTGCTCGAAGCTATTTCCTTTAGATCCTGCAATTGCATCTTTTTGTTTCTTGTTTACACTAGTAAGGCATAATGGAAAACAACAAAAATATGAGAGATCTTTATGAACTTTATCTTGAATTAGGACATGATGTGTTTGAAGAGAGAATTAAAAAACCCATGGAACTTTATATGCATGCTAATGGGAATGTTATTAATATGAATGTTTTGAACACTATTGTTGCTAATGCTATGGAAAATTCTAAGCTTGGGGAAGCTGGCGTTGATGAGCATGATATTTTTAGTCCCCCAAGCATTGAGGAGAAAATTTTCTTTGATGATACTTTGCCTCCTATTTATGATGATTATAATGATAGTAGTCTTTTGGTGCCACCTACTATGGAGGATAAATTTGATTATGATTACAATATGCCTCCTATATTTGATAGCTACTTTGTTGAATTTGCTCCCACTATTACTAATAAAATTGATTATGCTTATGTGGAGAGTAATGATACTTTTATGCATGAGACTCATGATAAGAATGCTGTAAGTGATAGTTATATTGTTGAGTTTGCTCATGATACTACTGAAAGTTATTATGAGAGAGGAAAATATGGTTGTAGAAATTTTCATGTTACTAAAACACCTCTCTATATGCTGAAATTTTTGAAGTTACACTTGTTTTATCTTTCTACGCTTGTTGCATTATGCCTACATAACTTGTTTATTTACAAGATCCCTTTTCATAGGAAGCATGTTAGGCTTAAATTTGTTTTGAATTTGCCTCTTGATGCTCTGTTTTGCTTCAAATACTATTTCTTGCGAGTGCATCATTAAAACTGTTGAGCCCATCTTAATGGCTATAAAGAAAGCATTTCTTGGGAGATAACCCATGTGTTATTTTGCTAAAGTACTTTGTTTTATATTTGTGTCTTGGAAGTTGTTTACTACTGTAGCAACCTCTTCTTATCTTAGTTTTGTGATTTGTTGTGCCAAGTGAAGCCTCTAATCGAAGGTTGATACTAGATTTGGATTTCTGCGCAGAAACAGATTTCTATCTGTCACGAATCTGGGCTGTTTTCTCTGTAGGTAACTCAGAAAAATATGCCAATTTACGTGCGTGTTCCTCAGATATGTACGCAACTTTCATTAGTTTTGAGATTTCTGATTTAAGCAACGGAAGTATTTATTAAAAATTCGTCTTTACGGACTGTTCTGTTTTGACAGATTCTGCCTTTTATTTCGCATTGCTTCTTTCGCTGTGTTGGGTGGATTTCTTTGTTCCATTACCTTCCAGTAGCTTTGAGCAATGTCCAGAAGTGTTAAGAATGATTGTGTCACCTCTGAACATGTGAGTTTTTGATTATGTACTAACCCCTCTAATGAAGTTTATGAGAAGTTTGGTGTGAAGGAAGTTTTCAAGGGTCAAGAGAGGAGGATGATATACTATGATCAAGAAGAGTGAAAGCTCTAAGCTTGGGGATGCCCCGGTGGTTCATCCCTGCATATTTCAAGAAGACTCAAGCATCTAAGCTTGGGGATGCCCAAGGCATCCTCTTCTTCATCGACAACATTATCAGGTTCCTCCCCTGAAACTATATTTTTATTCGGTCACATCTTATGTGCTTTACTTGGAGCGTCTGTTTGTGTTTGTTTTTGTTTTTATTTGAATAAATGCTTGTGTGGGAGAGAGACACGCTCCGCTGGTTCGTATGAACACATGTGTTCTTAGCTTTTAATGTTCATGGCGAAGGTTGAAACTGCTTCGTTAATTTGTTATATGGTTGGAATCGGAAAATGATACATGTAGTAATTGCTAAAATGTCTTGGATAATGTGATACTTGGTAATTGTTGTGCTCATGTTTAAGCTCTTGCATCATATACTTTGCACATATTAATGAAGAAATACATAGAGCTTGCTAAAATTTGGTTTGCATAATTGGTCTCTCTAAGGTCTAGATAATTTCTAGTATTGAGTTTGAACAACAAGGAAGACGGTGTAAAGTCTTATAATGTTTACAATATGTCTTTTATGTGAGTCTTACTGTACCGGTTCATCCTTGTGTTTGTTTCAAATAACCTTGCTAGCCTAAACCTTGTATCGAGAGGGAATACTTCTCATGCATCCAAAATCCTTGAGCCAACCACTATGCCATTTGTGTCCACCATACCTACCTACTACATGGTATTTTCTACCATTCCAAGTAAATACTTCATGTGCTACCTTTAAACCTTCAAAATGCTTCTCAATTTGTGTTAATGTTTTATAGCTCATGAGGAAGTATGTGGTGTTTATCTTTCAACCTTGTCATTTACTATTGACAGACTTTCATAATGGACTAGTGGCACATCCGCTTATCCAATAATTTTGCAAAAAGAGCTGGCAATGGGGTTCCCAGCCCCAATTAATTACAACTTGCATTAATAATTCTCTTCACATGTTTTGCTCTGATTCATCAGCAAGCAACTTAATTTTGCAAATAGACACTCCTCCCTGGTATGAGATTGATGGTAGGCACCCGAGGATTCGGTTAGCCATGGCTTGTGTAAGCAAAGGTTGGGGGGAGTGTCACCCATAATGAAACTAAAATACATGTGTAAACAAAAGAGAAGAGGGATGATCTACCTTGCTGGTAGAGATAACGTCCTTCATGGGAGCCGCTCTTGAAAGTCTGGTTGATAAGGTAGTTAGAGTACCCATTACCATTCGTTGACAACAACAAACACCTCTCAAAATTTTACTTTTATGCTCTCTATATGATTTCAAAACTTAAAAAGCTCTAGCACATGATTTAATCCCTGCTTCCCTCTGCGAAGGGCCATTCTTCTACTTTTTATGTTGAGTCAGTTCGCCTATTTCTCTCCACCTCAAGAAGCAAACACTTGTGTGAACTGTGCATTGATTCCTACATACTTGCATATTGCACTTGTTATATTGCTTTGCATTGACAACTATCCATGAGATATACATGTTACAAGTTGAAAGCAACCGCTGAAACTTCATCTTCCTTTATGTTGCTTCAATACCTTTACTTTGAATTATTGCTTTATGAGTTAACTCTTATGCAAGACTTATTGATGCTTGTCTTGAAGTACTATTCATGAAAAGTCTTTGCTTTATGATTCAGTTGTTTTCTCATGTCATTACCATTGTTTTGATCGCTGCATTCATTACATATGCTTACAATAGTATGATCAAGGTTATGATGGCATGTCACTCCAGAAATTATCTTTGTTATCGTTTACCTGCTCGGGACGAGCAGGAACTAAGCTTGGGGATGCTGATACGTCTCCGACGTATCGATAATTTCTTATGTTCCATGCCACATTATTGATGATATCTACATGTTTTATGCATACTTTATGTCATATTTATGCGTTTTCCGGAACTAACCTATTGACGAGATGCCGAAGGGCCAGTTGCTGTTTTCTGCTGTTTTTGGTTTCAGAAATCCTAGTAAGGAAATATTCTCGGAATTGGACGAAATCAACGCCCAGGGGCCTATTTTCACACGAAGCTTCCAGAACACCCGAGAGCCGCCAGAGGGGAGCCCTGGTGGGCCCACACTTGTGGCCGGCGCGGCCAGGGGGTGGGGCGCGCCGCCTTGGTGTGTGGCCCCACCAGGACTCCACCGACTTTGCCCTTCCGCCTACTTAAAGCCTCCGTCGCGAAAACCCTATGACGATCGACGAAACCCGCAAAAACCTTCCAGAGCCGCCGCCATCGCGAAGCCAAGATCTGGGGGACAGGAGTCTCTGTTCCGGCACGCCGCCGGGACGGGGAAGTGCCCCCGGAAGGCTTCTCCATCGACACCACCGCCATCTTCATCAACGCTGTTGTCTCCCATGAGGAGGGAGTAGTTCTCCATCGAGGCTAAGGGCTGTACCGGTAGCTATGTGGTTAATCTCTCTCCTATGTACTTCAATACAATAATCTCATGAGTTGCCTTACATGATTGAGATTCATATGATGATGCTTGTAATCTAGATGTCATTATGCTAGTCAAGTGGATTTTACTTATGTGATCTCCGGAGACTCCTTGTCCCACGTGTGTAAAGGTGACAATGTGTGCACCGTGTGGGTCTCTTAGGCTATATTTCACAGAATACTTATTCACTGTTATGAAGAGCATAGTGAAGTGCTTATTTATATCTCTTTATGATTGCAATGTGTTTTGTATCACAATTTATCTATGTGCTACTCTAGTGATGTTATTAAAGTAGTTTTATTCCTCCTGCACGGTGTAATGGTGACAGTGTGTGCATCCGTGTTAGTACTTGGCGTAGGCTATGATTATGATCTCTTGTAGATTATGAAGTTAACTATTGCTATGATGGTATTGATGTGATCTATTCCTCCTACATAGTGTGAAGGTGACAGTGTGCATGTTATGTTAGTACTTTGTTTAGTCGTGTTGATCTTTCATGCACTCTAAGGTTATTTAAATATGAACATTGAATTGTGGAGCTTGTTAACTCCGGCATTGAGGGTTCGTGTAATCCTACGCAATATGTTCATCATCCAACAAGAGAGTGTAGAGTATGCATTTATCTATGCTGTTATGTGATCAATGTTGAGAGTGTCCACTAGTGAAAGTATGATCCCTAGGCCTTGTTCCTAAATACTGATATCGCTGCTTGTTTAATGTTTTACTACGTTACTACTGCTGCGTTACTACTGCTTGTTTACTGTCCTGGGCAAAGCACTTTTCTGGTGCCGTTGCTACTGCTCATATACTTATTCATACCACCTGTATTTCACTATCTCTTCGCCGAACTAGTGCACCTATTAGGTGTGTTGGGACACAAGAGACTTCTTGCTTTGTGGTTGCAGGGTTGCATGAGAGGGATATCTTTGACCTCTTCCTCCCTGAGTTCGATAAACCTTGGGTGATCCACTTAAGGGAAACTTGCTGCTGTTCTACAAACCTCTGCTCTTGGAGGCCCAACACTGTCTAGAGGAAAAGGAGGGGGCGTAGACATCACCTGCCCCTGAGTTGGTGTTCATGTGTCGCTTAGCCTCCAACATGTGGTCATGTGACACCGCCGCCCCAATTGTCGTGGTTTCTTGTCATTTTCTCGAGATGAGCATATGCCATTTTTGTCTTTTTGAACCCTTTTTCTTTTTAGGAACGGGTAGTCGAACTGTCAATCGATTAGATAGAAATAGAGTGTTAATTACAGAAAGATCGCAAGTGCACCGAATGGCACGAAGAATAAAGAAAAACTAGCCGTAAGCCGGTAGGCGCTAGACTGCATTCCCGTCTCCAGGGTCATGGGTGTGCGAGTACGCCCTCTGGACGATGTCCTCCCTGACAAGTGCCGCCACGGCCGCAGGCTGCAAGGCAGTGTTCTGAAACACCCGCATGTTCATCTCCTTCCAAACACCCCACATGGAGTAGATGATCGCCCCACTGGCCTCCCGCTTCTTCTCCTTCGGGAGGTGGGAGATCACCTCATCCCACCACTCGTTGAGTGACTTCCCGCCCGGAGGCGGTGGGACACCGAAGGTCCCATTCTAAGCGAAGATCTATTCCCTGAAAGCGGTGGAGAAGTGACAGTCAAGGGTGAGGTGTTGCACTGTCTCTTGGTGGATATGACACAACTTGCAGATTGGGTCGTGAGGCCATCCTCGAGCGCGAGATTGTCGGCCGTGAGAGCTTTGCCGTGCAGGGCTAGCCATGCAAAGAACCTGCATTTGGCCTCAGCATGGCCCTTCTAGAACTTGGCCGAGTGGAAAGGAGCACAAGATCCCATGAACTAGCATCGGTAAGCAAAAGCCGTCGTGTATATGCCTGATTCCGTCCATCTCCATCGAATCAAGTCTGGGTATGGTTGTAGAACCACCCCCTGGAGAATGGTCCCTAGCTGAATTTTTTCGATAAAGTGCATATATTAATATCATGGAGATACCAATTACACACAGCATCTGCAACAACATCATACCCTGGTGGCATAAAGGATGCACACAGCCAAACAAGAGAAAAGAATTACAAAAAAGAAAGGTCCCGCTACAGAGATCCATAACTTGAAACAACAACACTGACACCACCAAGACAACACCAGAAGATCAGCTTCTCCATAACCAACGCCTCCAAGAAGGAAACAGTGCACAAACACTGTCGTCGCCCGATCATAGATCTTAGATTTTAACCCTTAAGAAAGTCATCTCTCTCAAAACAATGCCTTCAACAAGAACATTGCCAGGCACAACCAATTAAGGCCAGGCCTTGCATTTTCACCCTGAAAAATAAGACTCTGAACTTCTCTTGTGCAGCCGCCCCACATCCCAGTCGATGTTTCAAGTCACGAAGCACCAAGCCAAATCCACCTCACCACCAAGATCTGACCATCATAGTTGTTCCACCGATCTCGGCTCGATGACCTTCTCTGCTAGCACCATGGAAAGAAACGAACTCCATGATATTAACAGTCAGCCGAGCTTCGAAGCGCTCCCTCTGAAACCAAACGGCCAGATAAAAACACGGGTGCACATGACCGAAACCACCCAATCCAGCAATCTTCAGGTATTACTCGCACAATGAATTTCGCCGATAGGGCCTTCCGGAACACGTCAATCCACCCAGACTGGTGGGAACAACATCCGACAGATCTTCAAACTTGGTGCGAGAAGAATCCTAAAACCGCCACCTTTATTCCTCAACGCGGAAGAAACGACCCCCACGCCGCCATCCCCCGCTCGACGACGACGAAGGAGGTTCAGAAAATCATCGCCTCGCTAAACCAACGCCGCCAAGCCCATGGCGACTTTAGAGAAGAATCGGCGGCACTGCCCATGGTCGCCCGAACAAATCGGCCAAGGCCGTCCTCGCAGCAGGCCATAGAAGGCGTAGCAGGCGGCCAGGCAGTACGGCTCTGGAGATCGGCTCGGCACGGTAAGCATCACCCAACGTGAGGCCACCACCATGGCCGGGCACAGCACCCCAACGCCACACATACGCGCCCCGCCCGTGCCGCCCATCTCGGCCCAGATCGGGCTTGGGTGGGCCGCCCCGCCTGTCGCCACCTGCAGCAGCGCCAGACCCGCGCCGTCGCAGTTCGCCGCTCCCAATTGCCCTTGCGCTGCGCCGCCCAAGAAGCCGCACCGGCAAGCCCCACCACCACCACCAGCCCGGAGCCGCCGCCCTGGCTTCCGATCTCCGTCGCCCGCAGCGACCAGAGGACCCCCGCCACCCTTTGGGGACGGGGCCCGCCGCCACCACGGCAAGGGCTGGCGGCAGCGGCGGCAGGGAGGGGGCGTTGAGGCCAGAGGCGGTTGGGCGCTGGGTTTTTTCCCCCGAGTCGCCAGAGAAGGGCGACGCGGGGGACGCGGACAAACGTACATACTGGTCCATAACTGAATGAACTGATGCAGCCGCTCCATGGTAGAAATGCGCGCTAGATACCTGATCCAATTTTGTTGGTGTAGCTCCTTTTGTACCGATCTCTTTTTGAACCCTTTTTCCATTACTCACTTCTCCAGTTGTTTATTCCTTTGTTTGATGTAGTCATCTATGACTCTTCTCAAATACATTAGTGGTACTTCTTGACGATTGTTTTATAACATCTTAACGGAAGTACATGGTGTTGAAAGATTATCTTATAGACTTCATAACAACAAGCAAGAAAATGCTAAAAGAAGAGTATAGCTTGGACTTCGAGGCCATCGACCACTTGCATGATCAGAAGATGAAGACAACACCGTGAAGACAAGCCCGCCACAAGAGAAAAGATCCTGACTTCGTCAACTTCTATCTCAATAATGCCGATGTGCCGTCCGTTTCCACCTCCGAAGAAGTCCCCTGCCTTCTTACCCTGGCTCGAAGGGCGCCCTATCGTCGAGAGGTAGAGCAGCTCACCCCAGCGTATGAATGTTCGTGTGTAAGGATGAATCGTCAAGGAAGAGAACATAGAGCACGAACGCCTCCCCACGTGAGCTTCCCACGAACGTCGTCGTCAGACACAACACCAAAAAGGCAACAAGACACAAGCTTTGGACCATTTCACCACAGAAAACACGACAAGAACATGGCAGCCACACCACCGTGAAGGCCAGACCTCAATGCGACCGAACACGCCACAACAACTCCTCCGATAGACGCCACCACATGCAAACTAGATTGCACACAACACATACCATCTTACCCAAGATGACGCCTCCAAGGGGGAAAACAACACCAGGGTGCCGCCACCCAGTCTGAGGATTTGAGGTTTTCACCTGCGCATGTGGAAGGAGGGGAAAGGGATGTACCTTGACATCGCCTCCAAAGAGGAAAACGGCGTCTAAAATGTCGCCAATGTTGGGTCAACGCCGCCGGTCAGGGATTTCTCCTGGACAGATCCCTATTGAAAGGGCGAGATGTCGCCTAGAGGGGGGTGAATAGGCATTTAAAAAACTCTTGCGGATTTGGCTTGTAAGAATGCGGAATTAAACTAACGTTTAGTTTACAAGCACAACTCCTAAATATGCTAGGCTCAACTAAGTGCAACAATAACAACTAGAGCTAAGCAAGATAGGCACAAGATATATGAAGCACAAGTGATAGCAAGATATATGTACTTCAAGCACGATGGCTATCACAAGCAAAGTAAGCTCGGGTATAGAAATAACTGAGGCACGCGGAGACGAGGATGTATTCCCGTGTTTCCTTCCTTTGCAAAAAGGTACGTCACGTTTGGAGGAGTGGAGGTCCCATGAAGGATTCCCCAACGCCACGAAGGCTCACCCTATTCTCCGAGCCACACCCACGAAGGATAATAGCCCTTTCCTTATGGTTAGGTTTTCCTCCACTCCGGAGATGGCAAGCTTGATGGGATTCGTAGCATAGAAAACAAAAATTTTCCTACCGCGAGAACGCAATCCAAGCCAAGATGCAATCTAGAAGACGGTAGCAACGAGGGGATGAACGAGACTAACCCTTGAAGAGTTCCAAAGCCTACGAGATTAGATCTCGTTGTTGCAGAAGATGATCACTTGCCGCTTTCAAAAGCGCGTAGAAGATCTTGACGGTGCCACAATCGGGCAGCACCTCCGTACTCGGTCACACGTTCGGTGTTGATGACGACGTCCTTCTCCCCGTTCCAGCGGGCAGCGGAAGTAGTAGATCCTCCTCGGAATCCCGGCAGCACGACGGCGTGGTGGCGGTGTCGATGGAGAACTCCGGCAGGGCTTCGCCTAAGCGTATGCGGGAGTAGTATGTGGAGGAGGGGCGCTAGGGTTTGGGGAGAGAGAGAGGGGGTAGGGCGCCGGCCATGTGGGGCCCTAGGTGGTGCGGCCAAGAGTGGCTGCCCCCTCCCTCTCCTCCTCATTATATAGATGGAAATCCCCAAGAGTTGTAGTCCAAGTCTTCGAATAATACCCCAACAACAAAACCTCCCATAGGTGGGAAACCTACTCAAGGGGGGAGTCCTACCCAAGGTGGGACTCCCACCTTTCCTTTAGGTGGGATGGCCGGCCACCTATGGTGGAGTCCACCTGGGACTCCACCCTTTAGGGTTTGGCCGGCCATGCAAGGTGGAGTCCTTCCGGGACTCCACTTTCCATGGTGATTTCTTCCGGACTTTTCTAGAACCTTCTAGAACCTGCCATAAATGCACCGGATCATTTCCAAACTTGGAATATGACTTCCTATATATGAATCTTATTCTCCGGACCATTCCGGACCTCCTCGTGATGTCCTGGATCCCATCCGAGACTCCAAACAAAACTTCGAACTCCATTCCATATTCCATATCTACTTAAACGACATCAAACCTTAAGTGTGTCACCCTACGGTTCGCGAACTGTGCAGACATGGTTGAGACTTCTCTCTGACCAATAACCAATAGCGGGATCTGGAGATCCATAATGGCTCCCACATATTCAACGATGACTTAGTGATCGACTGAACCATTTACATATGATACCGATTCCCTTTGTCACGCGATATTTTACTTGTCCGAGGTTTGATCATCGGTATCTCTATACCTTGTTCAACCTCGTCTCCTGAAAAGTACTCTTTACTCGTACCGTGGTATGTGGTCTCTTATGAACCATTCATATGCTTCCAAGCTAATTACACGACATTCCACCGAGAGGGCCCAGAGTATATCTATCCGTCATCGGGATGGACAAATCCCACTGTTGATCCATATGCCTCAACTCATACTTTCCGGATACTTAATCCCACCTTTATAACCACCCATTTACGCAGTGGCGTTTGATGTAATCAAAAGTACCCTTCCGGTATAAGTGATTTACATGATCTCATGGTCGAAAGGACTAGGTAACTATGTATCGAAAGCTTATAGCAAATAACTTAATGACGTGATCATATGCTACGCTTAATTGGGTGTGTCCATTACATCATTCACATAATGACATAACCTTGTTTATTAATAACATCCAATGTTCATGATCACAAAACTATGATCATCTATTAATCAACAAGCTAGTTATACAAGAGGCTTACTAGGGACTCCTTGTTGTTTACATAACACACATGTATCAATGTTTCGGTTAATACAATTATAGCATGGTATATAAACATTTATCACAAACACAGAGATATATAATAACCACTTTATTATTGCCTCTTGGGCATATCTCCAACAAAGCTCCACAACCACTTCACAAGCTTCACGAAGGAGAAGCCCGGGCCTCTTCACAATCTTCCTTGAAGAGATCACCGGAGCACCAACCGCCAAGCCAACTAGGAGGTCTCCCTCCAAGAGTAACAAGCTCACGGTCTCTCACTCGAACTAATCGTGGTGGAGATCTCAACACTATGCAATGATGCAAAGCAAGAACACTAGAGGTGTTCAAATCCTTCACACTCAAATACCACCAAAGCAACAAATGCAAGGATGAGATTAGAGAGGAAGAACAAACATGAAATCAACAAATGACTCCAAGATCTAGATCTAAAGAGTTCCCCTCACTTAGAGGAGAGATGGATTGGTGGGGATTGTAGATCTAGATCTCCTCTCTTAGATCCCTCAATAATGAGCAAGAATCATGGGGGGGATCAAGAGAGAGGGCAAGTTCTTCAAAGTCAACAATGGAGGAGAGAGAGTGTAAGAACTTATCCAGCCCAAGGTGGAAGAAGGCCTATTTATAGTCTAGGGAGAAATATAACCGTTGGGTGAGTTTCAGCTCAGCACACTCGAGGAGGCTGGTCAACCGGGCCTAGGGCCGGGCCTAGGGCTGGGTCGTCCGGTCCTGGTGCCGGTCAGACCAGACCACAGGCCGGACCCGGCCGGTCCAAACAGGGCCTGTGACCGGGACATGACCGGGACACTTCTGTGTCTTACAGTACATGGCCCGGTTGGCACCAGTCCACGGGCCGGTTTGAACTGGGCCAGCCGGTGGGACGGCCGGTCACACCGGGCGAGAAACCGGGCCAGCAGGAAAAACATGTTATACAAAAATTGTGATAACTTTTGTGTCCGGACCCCGATTGACATGAAACCAATTTTGTTGGAAATATGGAGACTCCTCACAGGATATTTTTAGATGTTTTTAGAGAGGGAGTCTCCCACCGTCAAGAAATGGTGAAGACGTCCAAACTCGAAAACGCAATAGAAGATGCATGCGGAATCTGTTTTTGATGAACTTGGGCTTGTTGTAAAGCTAGCAACAAGTTCAAGAACCTCTCACAGAGAAACACCAAGAAGCAATAGGGATATGCAAAGTATGCAAATGATTGAGCTCCCTAAGACGATGTGATCAAGTTACCCAGCCGAAAGCCCCTCTTGATAGTGCGGCTATCTATCCTATAATCCGGTCTCCCATCAACCACCTTGAGACCAGTAGAAGGAAAACCTATCAAGGCCATATCTTTGCCTTGCGCATCCCGCTTGATCTTGATGATAACTCTTCAAGCTCCACTCAAGCCAGAATGCCTCACTTGATCATTGTTGCTTCGTGAAGACTTACAAATGCTCCCCCATACAGCATGATGGGGAAGCTCCATTGATGCACATCTTCACATATCCATTATCACCAAATGGATGGCAAGCTTCAAGCATATGATCCTCTTGAGATTCTCAACTTGAACTTGCCCAACTCAACCTTGATGACGATCACCACTTGACGTCATCCTCTCATGGACTATATGAGATCTAACTTTTGATGCATGCCCATGGAAAAATACCTAACCCACATAGACAACACAAGGGCACATATATGATGGGTTAGTTCATGAAGCATAATTGACAAGGCTTACCATACCACGTGACTTCACGTGCCACATTCTTCATGCTTCATGTGTTGACCAAACTTGAATCTATTCTTCACGCTTTGTATTGGTCAACCTTGTATCTTCTCATGCTCTATCATACTATCTTGAGGTATATAAAGAAATCTTCATTTGTTTGCATGCTCTAAATCTTAGTCAATCATAACTCAACTTATGAGACTATCATGAAACCTACTTAGAGCCATAACTTGAATTCTTCACTTGGAATCAAGCACTCAAGATCTTGATCATCCATTGCTTATCACATAAGCTAGAGCATGGCTAATATTGAGTTCCACATAAGAACTCCATCTTCATTTCTTCTTCTTGATCATATCACATATATATCTTCAAATCGATGATCTTGATACCAATATACAAGGTATATATTTATCTTCGTGGCATCCATACTTAAATCCAACACATGGAATACAAGTAGTACCTATGGAATATTCCTTCATATAAACTCAATGAAAACATTAGTCCATATGGGTTGTCATTAATTACCAAAACCACACATAGGGGCAATATACCCTTACACCTATCCCCATCACCTCAGGTAGGCTCCAGATCCGCAGGAATCAAAGCCAAAAGGGTGGGATATGCGTAGTGCGGAGTCGCCTTCTTTAGGTATGCTGGAAGTCAACATAGTCACATGTGATGCACCACCGTCAATTGTACCCTCGTTGACCGTGCGACCAAGGAGGACGGCTAGCGGCCCCGACGAACGTCTCCTGCCGCTAGGACGAGGTCTTCGCCAGAAAGCAGAACCACGACACTCTTCTTGCCACCATCCTTGGCACCACTCAGTTGCAAGAGAGAGGAGGGGAGAGAGAATGTGGGCTCGGTGGCTAGGGTTTCATCGCTGCCCGAGTCGCCCCATAGTGGAGTGATGCGGAGGCTAAGTGAAGCATTTTTTTTTCCAAACTGATTCACAAGTGCACAATTTGGTGACTCGCCTGCAATACAAATCGCGAGAGAAAAGCACACCCGGTTGCTGACGTGGGTGTTGGATTGCAACGGCACCAGAAAGTAGCTTCCTTGTGACGGTAAAGCACTCGTCCGTTGGGAACCCCAAGAGGAAGGTATGATGTGTACATCAGCAAGTTTTCCCTCAGTAAGAAACCAAGGTTATCGAACCAGTAAGAGTCAAGAAGCACGTGAAGGTTGTTGGTGACGGAGTGTAGTGCGGCGCAACACCAGGGATTCCGGCGCCAACGTGGAACCTGCACAACACAATCAAAATACTTTGCCCCAACTTAACAGTGAGGTTGTCAATCTCACCGGCTTGCTGTAACAAAGGATTAAATGTATAGTGTGGAAGATGATGTTTGCAAAGAACAGTAAGAACAAGTATTGCAGTAGATTGTATTCAGATGTAAAAGAATGGACCGGGGTCCACAATTCACTAGTGGTGTCTCTCCAATAAGAAATAGCATGTTGGGTGAACAAATTACAGTTGGGCAATTGAAAAATAAAGAGGGCATAACAATGCACATACATATCATGATGAGTAGTGTGAAATTCAATTGGGCATTACGACAAAGTACATAGACCGCTATCCAGCATGCATCTATGCCTAAAAAGTCCACCTTCGGGTTAGCGTCTGCACCCCTTCCAGTATTAAGTTGCAAACAACAGACAATTGCATTAAGTATGGTGCATAATGTAATCAACACAAATATCCTTAGACAAAGCATTGATGTTTTATCCCTAGTGGCAACAGCACATCCACAACCTTAGAACTTTCTATCACTGTCCCAGATTTAATGGAGGCATGAACCCACTATCGAGCATAAATACTCCCTCTTGGAGTTACAAGTATCAACTTGGCCAGAGCCTCTACTAGCAACGGAGAGCATGCAAGATCATAAACAACACATAGATGATAGATTGATAATCAACATAACATAGTATTCCATATTCATCGGATCCCAACAAACGCAACATGTAGCATTACAAATAGATGATCTTGATCATGTTAGGCAGCTCACAAGATCGAACAATGATAGCACAATGAGGAGAAGACGACCATCTAGCTACTGCTATGGACCCATAGTCCAGGGGTGAACTACTCACACATCAATCCGGAGGCGATCATGGCGATGAAGAGTCCTCCGGGAGATGATTCCCCTCTCCGGCAGGGTGCCGGAGGCGATCTCCTGAATCCCCCGAGATGGGATTGGCGGTGGCGGCGTCTCTGGAAGGTTTTCCGTATCATGGCTCTCGGTACTGGGATATTCGCGACGAAGGCTTTAAGTAGGCGGAAGGGTAGGTCAGGGGCGTCATGAGGGCCCCACACGCCAGGGCGGCGCGGCCCCACCCTTGGCCGCGCGGCCCTAGTGTGGCGGCGCCTCGTCGCCCCACTTCGTATCTCCTTCGGTCTTCTGGAAGCTTCGTGGAAAAATAAGACCCTGGGCGTTGATTTCGTCCAATTCCGAGAATATTTCCTTTGTAGGATTTCTGAAACCAAAAACAGCAAACAAAGAATCGGCTCTTCGGCATCTTGTCAATAGGTTAGTGCCGGAAAATGCATAAATATGACATAAAGTATGTATAAAACATGTGAGTATCATCAATAAAGTAGCATGGAACATAAGAAATTATAGATACGTTTGAGACGTATCAAGCATCCCCAAGCTTAGTTCCTACTCGTCCTCGAGTAGGTAAACGATAACAAAGATAATTTATGAAGTGACATGCTATCATAATGTTGATCAATACTATTGTAAGCATATGTAATGAATGAAGTGATTCGAAGCAATGGTAAAAACAATGAGTAAACAACTGAATCATATAGCAAAGACTTTTCATGAATAGTACTTTCAAGACAAGCATCAATAAGTATTGCATAGGAGTTAACTCATAAAGCAATAGATTCAAAGTAAAGGCATTGAAGCAACACAAAGGAAGATTTAAGTTTCAGCAGTTGCTTTCAACTTGTAACATGTATATCTCATGGATAGTTGTCAATACAAAGTAATATAACAAGTGCAATAGGTAAACATGTAAGAATCAATGCACACAATTGACACAAGTGTTTGCTTCTAAGATAGAAAGAAGTAGGTAAACTGACTCAACATAAAAGTAAAAGAATGGCCCTTCGCAGAGGGAAGCATGGATTGCTATTTTTGTGCTAGAGCTTTTATTTTGAAAACAAGAAATAATTTTGTCAACGGTAGTAATAAAGCATATGTGTTATGTATAAGATATCCTATAAGTTGCAAGCCTCATGCATAGATTACCAATAGTGCCCGCACCTTGTCCTAATTAGCTTGGATTTACATGGATTATCATTGCATAGCATATGTTTCAACCAAGTGTCACAAAGGGGTACCTCTATGCCGCCTGTACAAAGGTCTAAGGAGAAAGTTCGCATTGGATTTCTCGCTTTTGATTATTCTCAACTTAGACATCCATACAGGGACAACATAGACAACAGATAATGGACTCCTCTTTAATGCATAAGCATTCAACAACAGATAATATTCTCATGAGAGATTGAGGATTGCTGTCCAAACTGAAACTTCCACCATGGATCATGGCTTTAGTTAGCGGCCCAATGTTCTTCTCTAACAATATGCATACTCAAACCATTTGATCATGATAAATCACCCTTAGTTCAGACAAGACGAACATGCATAGCAACTCACACGATATTCAACAAAGGTGAAATAGTTGATGGCATCCCCAGAAACATGGTTACCGCTCAACAAGCAACTTATAAGAAATAAGATACATAAGTACATATTCAATACCACAATATTTTTTTAAGCTCTTTTTTCCCATGAGCTATATATTGCAAAGACAAAGAATGGAATTTTAAAGGTAGCACTCAAGCAATTTACTTTAGAATGGCAGAAAAATACCATGTAGTAGGTAGGTATGGTGGACACAAATGGCATAGTTTTTGGCTCAAGGATTTTGGATGCACGAGAAGTAATCCCTCTCAATACAAGGCTTAGGCTACCAAGGTTGTTTGAAGCAAACACAAGTATGAACCGGTACAACAAAACTTACATAAGAACATATTGCAAGCATTATAAGACTCTACACTGTATTCCTTGTTGTTCAAACCCTCACAAGAAAATATCTAGACTTTAGAGAGACCAATCATGCAAACCAAATTTCAACAAGCTCTATGGTAATTCTTCATTAATAGGTGAAAAGTACATGATGCAAGAGCTTAAACATGATCTATTTGAGCACAACAATTGCCAAGTATCAAATTATTCAAGACGTTATACCAATTACCACATGAAGCATTTTCTGTTTCCAACCATATAACAATGAACGAAGTAGTTTCAACCTTCGCCATGAACATTAAGAGTAAAGCTAAGAACACATGTGTTCATATGCAACAGCGGAGCGTGTCACTCTCCCACATAAATAATGCTAGGATCCGATTTTATTCAAACAAAAATGAAAATAAAAACATAAAGACGCTCCAAGTAAAGCACATAAGATGTGACGGAACAAAAATATAGTTTCACTAGAGGTGACCTGATAAGTTGTCGATGAAGAAGGGGATGCCTTGGGCATCCCCAAGCTTAGATGCTTGAGTCTTCTTAAAATATGCATGGATGAACCACGGGGGCATCCCCAAGCTTAGAGTTTTCACTCTCCTTGATCATATTGTATCATCCTCCTCTCTTGATCCTTGAAAACTTCCTCCACACCAAACTCAAAACAAACTCATTAGAGGGTTAGTGCATAATCATAAATTCACATGTTCAGAGGTGACATAATCATTCTTAACACTTCTGGACATTGCACAAAGCTACTGAAAGTTAATGGAACAAAGAAATCCATCAAACATAGCAAAACAGGCAATGCGAAATAAAAGGCAGAATCTGTCAAAACAGAACAGTACGTAAAGACGAATTTTTCTGGGGCACTTAACTTGCTCAGATGAAAATGCTCAAATTGAATGAAAGTTGCGTACATATCTGAGGATCACACAAAATTGGCAGATTTTTCTGAGTTACCTACAGACGGGGCTACTCAATTTCGTGACAGTAAGAATTCTGTTTCTACGCAGTAATCCAAATCTAATATCATCTTTACTATCAAAGACTTTACTCGGCACAACAATGCAATAAAATAAAGATAAGGAGAGGTTGCTTCAGTAGTAACAACTTCCAAGACTCAAATATAAAACAAAAGTGCTGTAGTAAAATAATGGGTTGTCTCCCATAAGCGCTTTTCTTTAACGCCTTTCAGCTAGGCGCAGAAAGTGTGAATCAAGTATTATGAAGAGACGAAGCATCAACATCATAATTTGTTCTAATAATAGAATCAAAAGGTAACTTCATTTTTCTTTCTAGGGAAGTGTTCCATACCTTTCTTGAGAGGAAATTGATATTTAATATTACCTTCCTTCATATCAATAATAGCACCAACAGTTCGAAGAAAGGTCTTCCCAATATAATGGGACAAGATGCATTGCATTCAATATCCAAGACAACAAAATCAACGGGGACAAGGTTATTGTTAACCGTAATGCGAACATTATCAATCCTCCCCAAAGGTTTCTTTGTAGAATTATCAGCAAGATTAACATCCAAATAACAATTTTTCAATGGTGGCAAGTCAACCATATTATAGATTTTCTTAGGCATAACGGAAATACTTGCACCAAGATCACATAAAGCATTACAATCAAAATCATTGACCTTCATCTTAATGATGGGCTCCCAACCATCTTCTAACTTCCTAGGAATAGAAGTCTCAAGTTTTAATTTATCTTCACTAGCTTTAATGAGAGCATTTGTAATATGTTTTGTAAAGGCCAAATTTATAGCACTAGCATTAGGACTTCTAGCAAGTTTTTGTAAGAACTTTATAACTTCAGAGATGTGACGATCATCAAAATCTAAACCATTATGATCTAAAGCAATGGGATCATTGTTCCCAATATTCTGAAAAGTTTCAGCAGTTTTATCACAAACAGTTTCAGCAGTTTTAGCAGTTTGAGGCAGTTTTGCACGCTTTGCATTAGGAGTAGAAACATTGACAACACCAATTATTTTACCATTGATAGTAGGAGATGTAGCAACATGTGAAACATCAACATTACTAGTGGTGGTAATAGTCCAAACTTTAGCTACATTATTCTCTTTAGCATTTTCTTCTCTTTCCCACCTAGCATGCAATTCAGCCATCAATCTAATATTCTCATTAATTCGAACTTGGATGGCGTTTTCTGTAGCAAATGACTTAATATCTTTAGTTTCATTAGGCATAACTTTCAATTTTAAAAGATCAACATCAGCAGCAAGACTATCAACTTTAGAAGCAGGAATATCAATTTTACCAAGCTTTTCTTCAACAGTTTTGTTAAAAGCAGTTTGTGTACTAATAAATTCTTTAAGCATGGCTTCAAGACCATAGGGTACACTCCTATTATTGTTGTAAGAATTACCATAACCATTACTATTATTAGAAGGATATAGCCTATAGTTGTTACCAGAATTATTTCTATAAGCGTTGTGGTTGAAATTATTATTTTTAATGAAGTTCATATCAACATGCTCTTCTTGAGCAACCAATGAAGCTAAAGGAACATTATTAAGATCAACATTAGACCTACCATTAACAAGCATAGACATAATAGCATCAATCTTATCACTCAAGGAGGAGGTTTCTTCAACAGAATTTACCTTCTTACCTTGTGGAGCTCTTTCCGTGTGCCATTCAGAGTAATTAATCATCATATCATCAAGAAGCTTTGTTGCGGCGCCTAGAGTGATGGACATAAAAGTACCTCCAGCAGCTGAATCCAATAGGTTCCGCGAAGAAAAATTCAATCCTGCATAAAAGGTTTGGATGATCATCCAAGTAGTCAGTCCATGGGTTGGGCAATTTTTAACCAAAGATTTCAATCTTTCCCATGCTTGAGCAACATGCTCATTATCCAGTTGCTTAAAATTCATTATGCTACTTCTCAAAGATATAATTTTAGCAGGAGGATAATATCTACCAATGAAAGCATCCTTACATTTAGTCCATGAATCAATACTATTCTTAGGCAAAGATAGCAACCAATCTTTAGCTCTTCCTCTTAAAGAGAAAGGAAACAATTTTAATTTTATAATGTCACCATCTACATCCTTATATTTTGCATTTCACAAAGTTCAACAAAATTATTAAGATGGGCAGCAGCATCATCAGAACTAACACTAGAAAATTGCTCTCTCATAACAAGATTCAGTAAAGCAGGTTTAATTTCAAAGAATTCTGCTGTAGTAGCAGGTGGAGCAATAGGTGTGCATAAGAAATCATTATTATTTGTGCTTGTGAAATCACACAGCTTAGTATTTTCAGGAGTACCCATTTTAGCAATAGTAAATAAAGCAAACTAAATAAAGTAAATGCAAGTAACTAATTTTTTTTGTGTTTTTGATATAGAGAACGCAAACAAGATAGTAAATAAAGTAAAGCAAGTAACTAATTTTTTTGTATTTTTGATATAATGAGCAAACAAAGCAGTAAATAAAGTGAAGTAAAGCAAGACAAAAACAAAGTAAAGAGATTGGAAGTGGAAGACTCCCCTTGCAGCGTGTCTTGATCTCCCCGGCAATGGCGCCAGAAAAAGAGCTGCTAACGTGGGTGTTGGATTGCAACGGTACCAGAAAGTAGCTTCCTTGTGACGGTAAAGCACTCGTCCGTTGGGAACCCCAAGAGGAAGGTATGATGTGTACAGCAGCAAGTTTTCCCTCAGTAAGAAACCAAGGTTATCGAACCAGTAGGAGTCAAGAAGCACGTGAAGGTTGTTGGTGACGGAGTGTAGTGCGGCGCAACACCAGGGATTCCGACGCCAACGTGTAACCTGCACAACACAATCAAAATACTTTGCCCCAACTTAACAGTGAGGTTGTCAATCTCACCGGCTTGCTGTAACAAAGGATTAAATGTATAGTGTGGAAGATGATGTTTGCAAAGAACAGTAAGAACAAGTATTGCAGTAGATTGTATTCAGATGTAAAAGAATGGACCGGGGTCCACAGTTCACTAGTGGTGTCTCTCCAATAAGAAAGAGCATGTTGGGTGAACAAATTACAGTTGGGCAATTGACAAATAAAGAGGGCATAACAATGCACATACATATCATGATGAGTAGTGTGAAATTCAATTGGGCATTACGACAAAGTACATAGACCGCTATCCAGCATGCATCTATGCCTAAAAAGTCCACCTTCGGGTTAGCGTCCGCACCCCTTCCAGTATTAAGTTGCAAACAACAGACAATTGCATTAAGTATGGTGCGTAATGTAATCAACACAAATATCCTTAGACAAAGCATTGATGTTTTATCCCTAGTGGCAACAGCACATCCACAACCTTAGAACTTTCTCATCACTGTCCTGCATTTAATGGAGGCATGAACCCACTATCGAGCATAAATACTTCCTCTTGGAGTTACAAGTATCAACTTGGCCAGAGCCTCTACTAGCAACGGAGAGCATGCAAGATCATAAACAACACATAGATGATAGATTGATAATCAACATAACATAGTATTCCATATTCATCGGATCCCAACAAACGCAACATGTAGCATTACAAATAGATGATCTTGATCATGTTAGGCAGCTCACAAGATCGAACAATGATAGCACAATGAGGAGAAGACGACCATCTAGCTACTGCTATGGACCCATAGTACAGGGGTGAACTACTCACACATCAATCCGGAGGCGATCATGGCGATGAAGAGTCCTCCGGGAGATGATTCCCCTCTCCGGCAGGGTGCCGGAGGCGATCTCCTGAATCCCCCGAGATGGGATTGGCGGCGGCGGCGTCTCTGGAAGGTTTTTCGTATCGTGGCTCTCGGTACTGGGATATTTACGACGAAGGCTTTAAGTAGGCGGAAGGGTAGGTCAGAGGGCGTCACGAGGGCCCCACATGCCAGGGCGACGCGGCCCCACCCTTGGCCGCGCGGCCCTAGTGTGGCGGCGCCTCGTCGCCCCACTTCGTATCTCCTTCGGTCTTCTGGAAGCTTCGTGGAAAAATAAGACCCTGGGCGTTGATTTCGTCCAATTCCGAGAATATTTTCTTTGTAGGATTTCTGAAACCAAAAATAGCAGAAAACAACAACTAGCTCTTCGGCATCTTGTCAATAGGTTAGTGCCGGAAAATGCATAAATATGACATAAAGTATGTATAAAACATGTGAGTATCATCAATAAAGTAGCATGGGACATAAGAAATTATAGATACGTTTGAGACGTATCACCGGTACAACAAATGCTTCTGAGAAGTATCTTTTCACGTGAGCATCAATTCTCCCGGTTTTTAGAAAATATATTTCTAAGATTCTAAAAAACTGAAAGTAAATACGCACATATATATAAACACTCAAAAGGCACAACAGAAATTTCAGAGAATAAATGTTATATTTTAAGCTATAGGAAAAGACATATTACTGATAAAAAAAATCTGGGTTTTCATCCTTAGACATAGCTAACATTTTTTCTGTAGTTCAAAACAGAGTACAGCACAATTTGTACCAAACTCCGCATGAGTATTCAGGGCAAATCTATGTATCATAGAATAAATTTTATGATTTCTGAAACACAAAAGTATATTTTTAAAATATATTTAAAAACAGGAGCAGTGGTGGTCGGGTGCACCAAATCTGCTCTCAAATACTCCATCGTATTTAATGAAACTACAAGCTTTAGATACGGTGCACTCATGGCTACTTAGATCTATCAGATCAAGTACAGTAAGGTACAGTCAGCATGCTATAAGATTTAAAATAATACTAGTTTTACTAAGTTGGATGAGAGAGAAGAGGAGAGAGAAGAGAAGCAGACTACAAGATAATAGCCAGCTGCAGTGCGTGCTCCTAGGCACTTTGTGAGATTGTAAGGTGGGCCATATACATATAAAGTAGTTCATACTTGTATCTAACTATTGTATGGGCTGACTACAAGTAGACTATAGATGGCATTTTTTTGATAAAGGGCGCTTCATTACTCAAAATATTCAAGCATTACACCCACCCTCTGCATAACTAAGAAGCAAACAGCCGTTCAAGTATCAAGTCTGAAGAAAAATATAAAAGATCGATCGAAACAGCCAAACTAGACTATGCTATGTTGGCTTTAATCATCCTAATATGCAGCCATCCATGTCGGGAAATAAACTCCTTTGCCGTGTTCTCCAACCGTGTAGACACCTCCATAAAAAGGTCTCAGTTCTCCAAGCGCTAAAGTGGCGACCATGAACGGAGCAAAGCCGTACATCGGTAAATGACCTGCATGAGAGAACAATTCTTGTCATTGAAAACCTTATCATTTCTACATAGTCATAGCGTCCATACTACTGCAATCGCGCCCACTCTGATAAGCGTTTTATACCTAGTATCTACCCCATTTAGCCAATTGCCAAATATATTTGCAACGCTACGAGACGGATACAAGGTAGAACCCATCTGAATGATTGACCATATAGATCTAGCAAACCTACAGTTGAAAAAAATATGTTTTATTGTCTCATCTTGATGACAGAAAACACATTTCTTACAACCATGCCAGTTGTGTTTAACAAGGTTGTCTTTGGTTAAAATCACACCGCGATGAAGGTACCATGCAAAAACTTTCGTTTTCAGTGGTATCTTCATCTTCCAAATATATTTATTATTGATAACCGGTTGACTAGGAATGGTAAGCGCCATGTACAATGAATTGACTGAGAAAACCCCACTCTTGGTGAGGCTCCATCAGAATTCTTCAGTCCCCTCAGATAATTGTATTGAAGCTAACCTCTGTAGCAATTCATTCCAACTAGTCAAACGGGGACCAATTAGATCACGCCTGAACGTCATGGAGGGATGAGAAGTTTCCATAACCTTCTGCAAGGTGTCTCCCTTATGACGAACAATATTATACAGAGTTGGATATTGTTCCCGCAGAGTAGTTGTTCCCAACCATCTTTCTTCCCAGAACCTAATCTCCGCCCCATTCCTTATGGAGAACGAACCAAAAGGAAAAAAAGTGCTTCTTAGTTGCCATAATGTCAGCCCAAAAGTGAGAATCTCCAGGTTTCCAAAAATACATGAGATAATGCTTTTGAGTCCACATACTTTTTCCTTAATAGTTGTTGACATATACCATCCTCAGTTAATAGTCTGGCTAGCCATTTACCTAGCAAAGCCTTGTTCTTAACTTCAAGATCATGAACACCAAGTCCACCTTGATCTTTTGGACGGCATACAACACTCCATTTAGTTAACCGATATTTCTTCTTCTTGTTGTCCCCTTGCCAAAAGAATTTTGAACGTAGATAATCTAATCTCTTCAAGATTCCTTTGGGTAGATGGAATAAAGATATCATATAGAGTACCATATTTGTAAGTACTTCATTTATGAGAACTAATCTCCCCCCAAGGGACATCAATTTTCCTTTCCAACTACTTAAGCGCTTCTGAAGTCTTTCCTCGACGAGTTTCCACTCCGCCAACGTCAGTCTCCGATAATGAATTGGAATACCAAGATAGTTGATCGGAAAAGAGTCAGGACCACATCCGAACAAGTCGGCGTAAAGGTTGGCATCGTCCTTAGCCTCACCGAAAAAGAACAATTCACTTTTATGGAAATTAATTTTCAGACCAGACAATTGCTCGAATGCCGTTAGAATTAACTTCAGATTTCGAGCTTTTTCCAAGTCGTGTTCCATAAAAATAATTGTGTCCCGGCATACTGAAGGAAAGATAATTCACCATCCACAAGATGAGGTACTATCCCTTCAATTTGACCATCAACCTTCACGTGCTCAATTATAATAGCAAGCATATCCGCCACAATGTTAAATAACATTGGAGAAAGGGGATCTCCTTGCCTCAAACATTTTTTCGTATGGAAGTATCGACCAGTGTCATCATTGACCTTATAATGGCCACACTTCCACAAAAAACAAAGTTATTTATGAGAGCGCGCCACTCTTGTGAAAAACCTTTCATCCTGATTGTTTGTTGAAGAAAAGATCACTTAACTTTATCATAAGCTTTCTCAATGTCGATCTTGAGAATAACACCATTCAGTTTTTTCGGTGCATCTCATGAACTGTTGCATGCAAAGTGACAACACCATCTAGAATGTGTCTACTTTGCATGAACGCAGTGTGGGATGGAAGTACGACATATTCTGCTACTGAATTAAGTCTAATCGTAGCTACTTTGGTAAAGATTTTGAAACACACATTAAGCAGGCATATAGGTCTATATTTTTGAATACGTTCCGCATGAGTTATTTTTGGTAAAAGAATAATCTCACCAAAATTTATACGGAACAATTCCAGTTGACATGCATGGAGATCTACAAAGATCTCCAATAAATCATGCTTTATAATATCCCAAAAAGATTGATAGAATTCTGCAGGGAACCCATCAGGACCTGTCGCCTTAGTGTGCCCCATTTGAAAAACCGCTTTTCTTATCTCCTCCTCAGAATAGGGAGCCACAAGGACGGCATTTTCCTCCGGATATACTTGGGGAATATCCGCAATTCTGGATTCATCCATGGATATATCAGACTCCTCAGGTGCTCCAAACAATCCTTTATAATACGATGTAATATAAGAATTTAGCTGCTCATGACCTTTGATCGCGCCCTCCTCTTGTACTAGAGAATGAATGAGTTTCTTTCTATGTCTACCATTAGCGACACTATGAAATTATCTCGTATTCGAATCTCCTTCCAACAGGAATTGGGCCTTAGATCTCTAGTACCATTTGAGTTCCTCCTCGTGAAGTTAGCCGGCTAATTTCGCATTATATTGACTTTTGAGTTCAATCTCATGCGTTGTTAAAGGTCTTACCTCAGAAATAGCCTCTAAATCATCAATATTAGATGACAAGCTGAGTTTCTCTTTTTTTAGCTGCCCTATCATATGCTTAGACCATCCCCCAAGGTATCTACGCACAGAGAGTAGTTTATTATTCCACCTTAGGATGGAGGTGTTCCCAACGATAGGCTTGTCCCATATAAATTTAATCATATCCGAGAATCCTTCTCTGCCTAACCAACCCAACTCAAATTTGAATGGGCGTTTACGTGGTGGAGTTGGATTCCCAGTGGACAATAAAATAGGAGCATGATCGGACAAAGCTTCTATCCGAGGAAGGGCCTGTACCGAGACCAGGGAAAATTTCGATTCCCAATCTGAGTCCATAAGTACACGGTCCAGCTTCTCATATGTAGGCTCTGGGAGACTATTAGCCCAGGTAAATTGTTTCCCAACCATCGAAATCTCTCTCAGGTCCAAACTGTCAATGACAGCATTGAATAGGAAAGGCCAATGGTTGTCGAATCTGCCCTTACTTTTCTCCACCGGATATCTAAGCAGATTGAAATCCCCTCCTATAATAATAGGATATGGGTTATCTTTTGCTAGATTGAACAACTCGCGGAGAAAAGCAGGCTTAGCCGCATCCTGAGCAGCCCCATAGACGAATACCAAGGTCCAAATGAAATTATCAGATTTATTCCATATGTGAAGTTTTATGTGAAAATCACCTCCAGAATTATCTAATATCTCCATAGTTCACGCTCGGACTCCAATTAGAAGGCCACCAGAACAACCACGAGGTGGGCGGAATACCCAAACAAAGTCTTCCCCGCCTGAAAGGCGATTCAGAAAACTTGTTAAGTAGTTCCTCTTACCCGTCTCAGAAATAGCGACAAAATCTAAGACGTGTTCCTTAATGCTTTCTGCAATGTAAAGATGTTTAGCCAAGTCTTTAAGACCTCTGCTATTCTTAAACATACCATTCATTTAGGAACTATCACAGATTTATTCACTTTGGCCTTTTTATTTGGCCAAGCATTACGCTTAATGGAGGAGGTTCTGGATTTCCGCTCCGTTGCCTGTAATTCAAAATATGAACCCAACGCATCGTCATCCAAACCCACCTCTGAAACCTCACCGACTAGATGCGAGATAAGTTGACTGTCTGAGACGGCGTATACATCCTCATCATCTTCGTTAGATAAAGAAAAATCTGGCTTGCTTGGAGACACATGAGCGACTTTTAATCTGTCGAACTCCATCCGTCTTAAAGCAGCAGCCGAAACAGAAATAGTAGTAGAAGAATTTCCCAACGAAAGACCCACATTATTTAAATTATAGGCAATAAGTGGTGTTGGGAAAGCTAAAAAAGACTTAGAACTTTGGGGCGTACCGGAAAAGTCGAGGTTCGCCTCCGCCTTGCGCCTCATCGCCTTCGCCAAGGTGTCTTCGTCCGTGACTAACGCCCCATCATGGCCGACGCCATGACGGGTGCTACGTCGAGATGGCATAGACGGGGGTGCAGGACCCCCCTACGACCCGCCCGACCCTGGACAACGGTCATCCGCGGCTCCTCCTGGTCCGCAGGGCCGCGTGCAGGGGTGGGCAAGGTCGGCGTAGACCCACCCCGGGTGCCACCATAGGCATGCCCCTCCACGATGCCACCCGCAGCAACAGGAGCCAGCGCCGTGTCTGCAAGGTCGCGTGCAGGGGTGAGCAAGGTCGACGAAGACCCACCCCCACCACCGTCCAAGGCCTTCCCCGCCACGGTGCCACCCGCAGCCGTAGGTGCCGGCGCCGCGGCACCCAGCGATGGGATGCCAACCGCCGCGTGCTGCACCACCGAGCTCCCCCCGGCATCAGCCCAGGATGGCTGCGTGTCCACCTTCTCCACCGTGTCGGTCCGGCCAGCAACATCGGACAGGTGGTGCACCATCGGCGGGGTGCACCTCCCATCCCGAGAAGTCGAACCAGCGGCCCTAGGGGAGGACGGTGTCGGAGTAGAGCCTCCCCAAGGACCCAGCTGCACACCTGGAGGAGTCGAAGAAGAACTCTCCCGACCTCCACTACCCGGCAGCCCTCGCGAGGACAGGGGTGGTGTAGGTAGAGTCCCCACGACGAGGTGCCGGTGAAGGTGATAAAGCTGGTGACGACGCAGCAGACGCCCGCCTAGCAGCCGCCGGAGTAACATGGCCTAGAGTGAACACTCTACCCCTCGCCGGTCTGTCCGAACGCGGACGGTCTGACGGCGGGAAGCCAAGCGTAACTCCTCCGCAGAGACTCTCAGACTATAGATGAAATAGTAAAACATATAGCCAACTACTAACTCTTCTATTGTTCTTGCTCTCATCAGCGGACTGCAGATCGAACAGCTGGAGTATACGTAGCTGCATCTAGGCGGCTGATCATGCTGTTAAATCCGGCTGGAATATGGCTGGTGTATCTGTCCCGCCATCCAACGACTGCCGAATCGTTCTCCATTAATCCGGCCGACTGGCCTAATCGATCTCGTCTTCTTCGTCGGACTCGGCCCCCCTATTTAAGCCCCTGCATTCCCTCGTTTCCTCCTCACACTCGATACTCGATCCCCGTCTCCAGCTCTGTTCAACTCAGCGCTAGCTCTAGCTCTTCGGAACTGATGGCCTACGCTGCAGAGGCCCAGATCGTGGTGGTCGCCATGGTGGCGGCGATGCTCCTGTCCGCGCCATACGCCGCCAACGCTGACATCACCTGTGAGCAGGTGAACCCCGTCTTCGGCGAATGCGTGAAGAACATGCGAGCTGGAGTGCCCCTGTCCACGGGCTGCTGCAACGGTTTGAAGAGTCTGGCCAACTCCCTGACGACCATCGCCGACAACCGTGCTACGTGCAGCTGCTTCAAGACCTTCGTCGCGAAGGACAATGGGGTCAAGCTTGGGCGTGTTCTTGGCCTCCCGCGCATGTGCGGCATCAGCGGCCGCTCCACCTTGTCGGTTATCCTCCCCAGCTGCTGAGATCCTCTTGATTAAGGATCGACTGATTATGAACACTTAATAAAAGTTCTCATCTCCGCGCGAGATCGAGAGGACTACGAGCGTACTCCAGCCAGCTTTGCCATTGTATCGGCGCTCCCTTGATTGCTCCTTAATTTCTCTCCCATTGAGGAGACACGTTCCAAAGTTTACTTTGTATACCATATATATATACCCACTGCCAATGTATGTCAAGTCCGCTCTTTTTGTCAAATTGCATCTGACTGTGTGTCTGGATTTCGATTCAAAAACAAAGTACTTGTTTGAAACTTTTGAACATTTGGAGCCATCCATTGAAACTCCATTTGAGTTTAAAAAAACGGCATCATCATTTCTAAGTCATCTGAGAATGTTACTTCTTGGCCTGTCAAGTTGCAGATTTTCATGATCATAGTCCCACCCGAAATTTGCTTGAGACTTTGGAAATCAAAATGTGTAAATATACATGAATATCACGCCTATATACCTTCAACTCATTTTTTCTTTGATAAAGGGAATATATTAATATCAGAAGATATCAATTACACCCAGCCTCTGCAACAACGCAACACCCTAATGGCAGTACGGATGCACACAACCAAAAAAGGAAAAAAGAAAACTAAGAAAAAAAGTCCCGCTACAGCAATCTAGGCCTAGCAACAGCAATACATCCACCGCCAAGACAACACCTGAAATACAGACTCTCCAAAAGCGGCGCCTCCAAAAAGGAAACAGTGCACCAGCGCCGTCGTCGCCCGATCAAAGATCTTAGGTTTTCACCCTGAAGATAGTCCCCGCTCTCAAAAACAATGCCTCCAATAAGGTCATTGCCAGGCACAACCAGTTAAGACCAGACATTGGATTTTCACCCTGAAAGGTAGGACTCTGAACTTCACCTGTGTTGCCGCCCCCACTTGCATACCACTGCTGCGAAGCCCGGAACACCAAGCAAGTCTCTCAACAGCGCGAAGACTTAAATCCCCATTAGCTAGACCTCCGATCCGGTCTTCATGCTATTCTCTTCTTCTGACTTCACCATGGACCAAAATGTCACTTTTATGCAAGAAAAAGCTAGGGGAGTACAAATGGATGTCCCAAAAGGTATCTTGTGTGCTTCTTTTCTTGATTGCCAAATATTGTTGTCCATTAGAACCAGCCCTAGCCAAAGGACGAGTGGACGCCACGGAGAAGGAGCCCATAGATGAATTAGCGGCCAGGAACAGCGAGTTTCATTTGCCCTAAGTGTGATGCTGACATGCTGTGACACTAGCTACTCAATCAGATGGCCTTTTTTCAACTTTTTTGCCCTTTTGAATTCTGTTGTCATCTCACTCATGCAGTTATTCTGTTCCTTTGTTTCTTTGATGTATTCACCTATAATACTTCTCATTACTCCATATTATAGCATGTTTTTAAATTTTCAATGTGGTAAACAGACATATTTAATGCATCTTTTTTTACGGAACCTCGTCAGGGAGCGGGGTGCTCCCGCATTGCATTATAACAAGAGGGGAAAATGACCCAGTTGATAAGGGAAACCGGACCCAAGACCATACATGCCCGGTTAATTAAGGGAAACCAGCGAAGACCGCTATTTGATTTGGAAAAGCTAGAATATCTTATAATTTGGAACAAACTAATACTATGTTACTCTATTAATCCCATAAAAGATATCTAAGATTTATCTAAATTTGAAAGATGTCTAACATTTGTATAAATTGGGATTTATCTAAAATTAGACATCTTTCCTGGAACAAATGGCGTATTAGTTTTCTTTTGGATTGTTTTTCAGTATGATTCACAAGGAGACATACCGTGCATTTGGTGGCTCACTTAGGCTGCAGTACAAGCAGCCACAGATTGATCATACTAGTAGTATACGTTCGGTAAAAACATACAACAAGTAGTACTCCCTCCATACCAATTTACAACGCTGGCTAAAAGTGACCCAATAAATCGTTATAGAGGGAGTACTCCATCATTTATAAGTAAATGCACATAAACTCACATTTAATGCACGAGATGCTACTCTCCGGTTCATAAATACCTCGTGTTTTGGGTTTTGCCAAAAAATATATATAATATAAAACTTATTGTATTGGAATTGTCACAAAGTATATTTTCAACTTATATGATTTTTATATTACGAATATTGATATTTTTTCTTCTATTTATGGTCAAAATTTTCAAATTTAATTCTGGCTAGTCCTAGAACACGAGGTAATTGTGAACTGAGGGAGTACAAGCTTTAGATACGGCGCATCAAAATAGACCTTAGTTGATGGATACTTAGATTTATCATCAATGCACTATAGATTACCATGTAGATTTATCATCAATGCACTTCAGATGTAGCAATCCTAGTACGTAGCTACTGTACATTCACTCTCAAATTTTCTTCAATCTTCCATGTAAAAGAACAGTGGTTTAAATAGAGGCACTAATAGCATGTTCTAGCATTCCAAGCAATGTCTCGCTAAATGAATCCACGTACAATCATCCGCTACAGCAACATATAGCTTCGTAATAGCACGATGTTTCGCTATAGTGGATTTTATGGGTTACGCTGTTTTTCATAGCACACTCTTTGTACCTTGAAAAAGGTCTTGCAATAAATTATAGCGCTACAACAAACATAATTTCTACTATGTGGCATGCTCCTGGCCCCATGGGTGGGCTCCACCTCTTTTCTCCTGTGTGGCATGCTCCTCTCACCACAGAGGCCTAAATTTGGAGGGGCCGGTCAGTGTTTATGATCTGTTTTTACTATTAGGTTGTGATGAATATTTTAGAATGATAATATATTTTGATATTTTTTTTAAAAAAGTTGTCTTGTTATCGCATTCAAAACTACTCCGTAAGCCCAACATTGAAAACTAGTAGAGTTCCAACTTACATACCTATTAGACTACCCACAATGGAAGTATCATAGGTAGTATCACGCATTCCATGCATGCAAAATGCTGATGTGGCAGTGCTATTAAAGAGGAGAGAGAGGATACTAGTATCATAGGTAGATACAATATCATAGCATATACTACTAGAAAAATCAATATCAAGTAAATCGTGTACATCTATTTGCATTGAGATTCTACAAAACAATTAATATAGAAAGACTATGATACTAGTATATGATACTATGCATTGTGGAGATAGTAACATGTAGTAGTATCATATGCATGATACTTCTATATGATACTATGCATTGTGACTAGTCTTAAAATTTTACTAGAACCGATTAAATTACACCTCGTGTGTTTAAAGTCTCCTATGAGTCCGTCATTTTTGGTTGTGTGCATCATTTATACTTTTAGGGCATGATGTTGTTACAGAGGCGTGTAATTAATATCTCCGCGATATTAATATATGCTATTTATCGGAAAAAAATGAGTCTGTCATACACAAAAGGGGCACACATCTAGAAAATCCACGATCTGGAATACTCCCTTTTGCCTGAAACACTTTTTGTGTGCGGCTGCTGGAATTGAAGACCATTTGATGCATCAACCAACAGATTTGTGTCAACTAGGGTTTAGGATTTAGGCTGATGGCTACTTACACATATCCGATCAGCTGGAGTAGCTAGCTACATCTTGCTAATATCCTGTTAGGCGGCTGCTGTTGCCGTTTTATATAATCACTCTTCATGCGAAGACTGCTACGAGCTATCTCATGGATCGATCATCAACGACTACCGAATCGATACAATTAATCCGGTCCAATTGATCAGCACCAACCGATGACGATGTGCTTGCTAATTAAGCCAATGGCCGCACTCCATCTACTATCTCGTCTTCCTGCTCGGACTCGGACCCCCCTATTTAAGCGTTAAGCCCCTCCCTTCGCTCGTACTCCTCACACTCACACTCGATAGTCGATCCTCGTCTGCAGCTATTCAGCTCACCGCAAGCTCTAGCTTGAGGGAAGAGATGGCGCAGATCGTGGTGGTTGCCATTGTGGCGGCGATGCTCCTGTCGGTGCCGTACGCCGCCAACGCTGCCATCACCTGTGAGCAGGTGAACTCTGCCTTTGGCGGCTGCGTGATGAACATGCGCGCTGGAGTGCCCCTGTCCACGGGCTGCTGCAACGGTTTGAAGAGTCTCGCCACCTCCCTGACGACCATTGCCGACAACCGTGCCACGTGCAGCTGCTTCAAGACCTTCGTCGCGAAGGCGAATGGGGTCAAGCTTGGCGATATTCTTGGCGTCCCGCGCATGTGCGGCATCAGCGCCGACACCACCTTCTCCACTATCCTCCGCAGGTGCTAGATCCACTAAATTAAGCATCGACTGATAGATCAACTACTCCTCGCCGGCGTTACATGCATTTAGACGTATATTATGTATACTGAATAAAGGCTACGATACTCCAGCCAGCTCTGCCATTGTATCGATCGGTGTTTGATGTGTTCCTTTCTCTACCTTTAAGAGGCACGTTGTATACCATACATACCCTCTGCCAGATTATATATTCCACTCTTGTTGTGGAATTGCATCTCACTGCGTATGTCTGGAATTCGTTTAAAAAAACTAAGTGTTTCAAACTTTCGAATATAGACATTCATTGAAACTCATATGAGTTGAAAAAAAACGGCATCATCATTTCTATGTCATCTGAGAAGAAATTAGAATGTGTAAAAATATGTGAATATCCCGCCTATATACCTTCGACTTATTAACCTAATTACTTATGCAAGAAAATGTTAGGTGAGTACAAATAATGTCCCTAACGTTATCTTGTGTGCTTTTTTTCCTTGATGGCTAAATATTGTTGTCCTTTAGAACCAGCCGATAAAGGATAGCCGAAAGAAGAGGGGACCCCATGGAGGATCCCATAGATGAATTAGCGGCCAGGAACGGGGAGTTTTAGTTGCCATACGTCCGATGCTGGCATACTGCGATGCTCTCAATAGGTGACCAGATGAGAAGATCACCTTTTTATCTTTTTGAATTCGGTTGTCATTCCTCACTCATGTACCTTTTCTTTTACTAGAGTTGTACAGCACACATAATTTCTTGTGTGTGGCATGCTCTTGGCCACACATGCCTAGACTCCGATCGAGGGCCCCATGGGCGAGCTCCATCTCTACATGTTTGAATCAAGTGTTGAAATTATGATATGTTTTCAACCGTAGCTAGCTAGGTTTCTCGTACTAACTTTGTAGAATGTCATTTGAGTATGTTTTGATATTTTAAAAGGAACTTTTGTATCGGAAATTCAACTCGGATCATGGGCGCATATGCTCCCTCCACCCAAAAAACATATTTTTAATTATCAAAAAAATTTAGCAAAAAATTTCGCATGTACATCTCGATAGTTTATGTGTGTTTGTGTAGTTTCGCGAGAAACCGATATTTTTTGTGGTCGATATTAAAAAAGACAAAACAAGTCTCACAAAAAAGCCTTATTTTTAGCTCTATATTTTGTCTTTTTACACATCTCAAACTACAAGTTGATTTTTCATGGAAAGACTTTCTGTGTACGTAGCATGTCAAGATGTACACGTGAATTTTTCGTTTGGAATTTTTTGACGTTTCAAAATGTATCAAAGTTGTAGTTTAAACTAAAGGGAGCATATGCACCCAGGAGCCAAAACACCACTCCCCCTTTGTACTGTTATCAGATCCAAACTAGGCCCAACGGTGAAAACTGATACAATTCCGACATACAAGTTCAAAAGTTACCGCATTTTAAATTTTACTGAATAGATAAATTACACGTCGTGTGTTTATCTCTAGTATGTGAAGCCTCGTACGCATTGGTTGTAGCACAAAAAAGGAGTAAGCATCTAGAAAATCCACGGTCTACCCCGAAATACTCTCTTTTGCCCACTCTTCGTGGGCGGTCACTGGAATTAAGAAGCATTTGATGCACCGTTAGGGTTTAGGGTTTAGGCTGATGGCTACTTGATGTACCATCAATGCACTGTCCATCGATCAGCTGGATCGAGTAGCTGGCTAATCCTGTTAGAAGGCTGATACTGTTTAATGTAATCACTCTTCATGCGAAAACTGCTACTCCTACGTAGCTATCTCATCGATCGATCATCAACAGCTGCCGAATCGATAGACTTAATCCAGCCCCATCGATCAGCAGTTCAGCACCCACCGACCACGATTCATGTGCTTTGCTAAGCCAATGGCCGAACGCCATCGATCTCTTCTTCCTGCTCGGACCCGGACCCCCTATTTAAACAACCCCTCCCTAATTCCCTCGTATCTTCCTCACACTCGATCCTCGTCTCCAGCGCAATCCAGCTCACCGCTAGCTCTAGCTCTAGTGAAGAGATGGCCGGCGCTGCATCAGCTGCGCAGACCGCGGTGGTCGCCATGGTGGCGGCGGCGATGCTCCTGTCGGCCGCCAACGCTGCCGTCAGCTGTGAGCAGGTGAGCTCTGCCTTTGGCGGCTGCGTGAGGTACATCCGCGGCAAAGGCCCCCTGCTCCCGGGCTGCTGCGACGACGTGAGGAGCTTCGCCAACTCCCTCACGACCACCGACGACAGGCGTGCCGCGTGCATCTGCGCCAAGAACATCGTCGGGCAGGCGCGTGAGATCAATACTGGGAATTATCTTGGCATCCCGCGCATGTGCGGCATCCCATCCTTCACCGTTATCCTCGGAAGCTGCTAGAGACCCACTTTTAACTCATAAATAATGAAGCTCTCGTCTCGTCTCCGTATGAGATCAGGAGGACTGCGAGTACTCCAGCGCGGTCCAGCCAGCTCTCCCATTGTATCGGTGTTTCATTCTTCCTTTATTGTCTTCCTTTGTGGAGGTTCATATATATACTCTGTCAATGTTTGTCCATCATCCAGATTTATTCCCCTATTGTTTGTCAAATTGCACCTCGCTGTGTATGCTTGGATTATACAATGGTGACTGATTTCTATTCTATCTGGGCTTGAAAGAAGACGACCGTGAGAAATAGCGCCATTGATACGAGAGTACTCTAGCCAGCTCTGCCATTGTACGGGTGTTTGATTGTTCATTTCTCTTCCTTTTTAGAAGACACTTAGATCCAGACTTTACTTTGCATACCATACACACTCTGCCAATGTATGTACAGTTCAGTATTCCGCTCTTTTTGCCAAACTGCAACTCTCGCTGCATATGACTGGATTATGAAATTCTACCTTTCTGAAAATTTTGAACAACACCAAAATTAGTTATAGGTATTCCCTCCATACCGGTGTATTGGCTAGAAGAGGCTCTGCGACTAAGGCAACCACTGATAGGTGTAAAACTAGCTCTAAATCCCTTATTTTCTCAGGTTAGTTGTGTCAATTAATTAGGGAAGGCCAAAAAGTTCGAATGGTAGCGTAGGCATATGTCCTTGAATTAAAAGGGAGAGGGTGGCACTGAATTCTAGAAATCAATTCATGTATTGATAGTCAAATTATGCTTAATCTTTGGAATTTTTCCTTAACCATTAGGGGCCTAATAAACCAGTATGGAGGGAGTATTTGTTTTTGACCTCCAAGGCCAAGCATAGCTTCTACAAACACATGTGAGTTAGAGAAAATGGAACGGTCATGTCCATGTCATCACAGACGTCCCTACCTCCCGTGCCTCCTTGCCTCCTGACCACCACTCCCCGGCGGCCGCCATTCCAGGGCCTTCGGCCACCAAATCAGCCCCCATGGATGTGCTCTCTCCTCCGGGACTCCATACTCATTTGTTAGTCATTCCTACTTCCTAGGATTTTGCGACTGCGGTGATAGGATCTGCATCAAAGGACATGTGCCTCTCTAGCCTTAATTTTGCGGAGTCTAAGAGTCGGCCCGTAACTACAAATGACACTAGTGACAGATGGTAAAGGAAAGAGGCTTTTATTCGTCGAGGAAGGCGACCCTTCGAAGGCGACTAGGAACTCAAGGTCACGACGTCAGCCATGTCGGTGGCCTCCGTCGTTGTAAGGAATAAAAAGAAAATAATGACAAAGAAAATAAAAAGGGAAGAAAATACAACCTTAAAAGGAAATTAAAAAATAAAAATAAACAGATAACAGAAGAAAATGCAACTCGCTTTAATGGGCCGGCCCGCCAGCCTAAAAGCCATGTGCATCAAATAGGAATTGGGCGTCTGAGCTTCAAGTAGGGTTTCCAAGATCAGTCTCGTCCTTTATGTATTCCTAGACCGCCCATTATCCAAATCAAGTGGGCCAACTAGCAAGCCAATAGATTATCAACAGTAAAATAAAAGAACTAACAAGCTAAAGAGTTCTTAGTTTGTTGACCTCATTCCACCTCTAACCATAATTGGATAGAAATATAGTAATTTTTAGACATAAAGAAAAGGAGGTGGTGCCTCCATCGGTTTAAGTAGTAATCATAATTAGTAAATGAATGTCAACTTGATTACACACCACAAATGGATTGTTGAGGTGTAGCAATATTGATGCACAAAAGCATATATACAAGATAACACTACAAAATGGGAGTGTGATTTTTTAATCCAATGTCCATACAAAATGTACATTCTAATCAATGTTATCCTAAAGTTGTATGTGCCGGGTTTTCGACTTGTGGTATCGTTTAATTAATTCAGAACAGATTTTAGGTGCAATCTATAAAGGCACTTTTTTTTTTGTTTTTGACACTCATCTATAAAGGCACTTACAAGATAATATATAGTTCTTCGTTCCAATGAACATGTATAAATTTAGTAAACCTTGAAAGCTTACTAAGTTGGACCAATATAACAGAAAAACTTCAACCTCTAAAATATTAAATAAATATGTGTTGTGAAAATAAATTTTATGGTCAATCTATCGATATTAATTTAGTATTATTAATGTTCATATTTTATCTATAATATTGGTCAAACTTAGAAGATGTTGGTGTTTGACTAAATTTATACATCTTATTCATTAAAACAGAAGGAGTATGTAAGTGATGTTGTGATGTTAACATCGAAATATGGTGTATATGGTCATAAAAAAATCTAGAATAAAAATAGGTTATTGACATTACGTTGATCGATGGTGCCATAAGAACCCAATTTTTTTAATTACTTACTGAGGAAAATAAGAGACCAAACGGTAAAAAGAAATCATAACTATAAAAGAAAAGGAGAAGATGTTATTCATACAAGTTTGAGTTGCTGTAATCGCTTAATCCATTGAAAATTTATAAGATGGTTCCTTTTATCTCGCCATGTCTATAAACTTTCACGATACTTTTCATAAATATATATTTTGAAAATTTATAAGATGCTTCCTGTGACAAAAGTTCCTTTTTTTCCAGAATACGCTATGGGAAGTAGTGTCATTTTCATATCATAGAAAAAAGACCAAGCCAATATGTTTTTCTAAGAAAAAACAGCAGAGTCAAGCATAAAGGAGGAGACTGGTTGTTTTTTCAATAGTTTTTTTTTATAGATAAAAGGCTATAAAGCCCGACTTTAAATTAATAAAGCCAGCACGGCCGAAACCATACAAAGTGTTGAGGACATCCTCTTACATCGCAAATCAAGGATCAAGCTAAGATGAAAAGTAGAGCACAACTAAACTAGGCCGAGCACGAAGGCTTGACCGCAGAAGGCGTTACAGCAGAAAGAACAAGCTTGGTGAAGAAAAGAGCGCATGAGAAGAAAAACGAAGCCTCGCGAAGACGACGAGCGAAAGAGAGGAAGCCCAACATCACAGTGTCGTGCGGAGGTCACCAGCCATGGCCACGGTCCGACCCCAAGTCCGGAACCGGTGGTGACGACGCCATCAGACATGCCCGCGTGGGGACGAACCCCAGCCCACCGCAACACCGACAACAGCGGCGGACGGCACCCCGCCGACCGCGGCTGCGTCGCTCGGCGAACATAGCACCGAGGTGGACGACGCCTCCATGGGCTAAAACTGGCCTCCCACGAAGCACTGGAGCTAGGAAGCCACTGCGACAACTCTTCGACCGCAGAGAAAGCTCCACCTTTACCACCGAAGCATGCATGGCGAAGATAGGACCTCTGCTCCAGAGCGGTGCCTCCAACGAGGTTACGACGCAGCAGCGCCGCCACCGCATGGTCCAAAGACCAGGGTTTTCACCCGGAGCAAGAACTTGGGGAGGTGAGGTGGAGCCACGGCATAGCCTACAAGAGGGGAAGCGGCGCCCATGGGCGTCGCCGATACCAGAACCGACATCGTCGGCCTGAGCTTTCGCTCGGCCACAACACCCATCTACCCCGAGTCATGGAACTAGCTCCAGCCCCCACCACGAAGGCGAGGGGCACCATGACTGCAACCGCGCCTCCAGATCTGGATCTGGGCGAGGAATGGCCCCCGTGCCAAACCTCGCCAGGAGCTCCCGACGCCACGTGCCTTCCCGCACTCACGGCCAAGGGACACGACCAACACCCGGCGAAGATAGGACCTCCCCGGAGCCGCCGCTCCGGCCTCCAAACTCCCCCAAACCGACAAGACAAAGAGGCATAGCCACATACACATCAGGATGACCCCGGCCACCTCACCAACCGCCCGTAGCTCAACGAAAAGGGCACGACTTGGCCATCAGATCCCCAGATCTAGCTGGCCAGAAGCGCGTGCTACGCGGGACGACGACCACCAGGAGCTTGCCGACGACATCCAAGACGGGGAAGAGCAAAGGGAGGCCACACCCGCCGGGGCACCGCACCGGCGATGGGTGCCTGGGACCCCTGTCCCGCTTGCAGCCATTGTCCGCCTAGATCCGCTGCAAAAAAGGTCACCTTGACCCACTCCATGGTGGCCAGCACCTGCGGCATGAAGCTTGGAGCCGTCTCCGCGCGGGAGAAGACGGAGGTTGAGGAAGATCGTGCAGTCCATGGCGAGGAAGAGCTCCGCATCTTGCCGCCGAGAACGGGCGCGCCGGCCGCCGAAACGAACGCAACGCTCGGAGATCGCCTCGCCTCCGCCGTCCTCGAGGTCGCGGGCTTGCCCGCCGGCGGTCTCAGGCGGCGGCGAGGCTGGGTGATGGGGAGGCGGCGGGGGAAGTTAGGGTTGGGGGCGCCCGAGTCGCCCCAAGCGAGGAGCGACGCGGACGAGTTCTCGTTTCGTTTTTTCAATAGTGACCCACTGCCGATTGGTGCAACCTATTACTAGGATATATAGATGATATGAATACGGATATGGATATTGATACCTGTGGATAAGCCAACACTACAGGAATGCCGCCAGCTGCTGATACGTCCAAAACGTATCTACTTGCCCGAACACTTTTGCTATTGTTTTGCCTCTAATTTGTGTATTTTGGATGCAACTAACACGGACTAACGCTGTTTTCAGCAGAACTGCTCTGGTGTCTCGTTTTTGTGCAGAAATCCAACTTTCGGGAAAATCCTCGGAATTTATGCAGAAGGCCCTATTTTCCCAGAATACTGACGGAGCCAGAAGGACAAGTAAGGTGGAGGCCTGAGGGCCCCACACCATGAGGCGGCGCGGCCCAGGGGGGCCCGCGCGGCCATGTGGTGTGGCCCCCTCGGCCGGCCTCCGACGCCCTCCTTCGGACTATTTATCGCCCTCGACCTAAAAACGCACGGGGAGAAGTCGAAGTCGCCAGAAAGCCTCCAGAACGCCGCCACATCGCGAAACTCCGTCTCAGGAGCCAGAAGTCTCCGTTCTGGCACTCCGCCGGGACGGGGAATTGGAGGAGATCATCGCCGCCATCACCACCGACACCTCTCCATCAACCAGCAATGTTTCCCCCATCCATGTGTGAGTAATTCCCCCGCTGTAGGCTGAAGGGGATGGTAGGGATTGGATGAGATTGGTCATGTAATAGTATTAGATTGTTAGGGCATAGTGCCTAGTGTCCGTAATTGGTACTTTGATGATATTGTTGCAACTTGTTATGCTTAATGCTTGTCACTAGGGCCCGAGTGCCATGATCTCAGATCTGAACATGTTATTGTTTCATCATGATATTCATTGTTTATGGTCTTACCTGCAAGTTGTATACACATGTCGCTGTCCGGAACCAATGGCCCCGAAGTGACAGAAATCGGGACAACCGGAGGGGATGGTAGTGATGTGAGGATCACATGTGTTCACGGAGTGTTAATGCTTTGCTCCGGTACTCTATTAAAAGGAGTACCTTAATATCCAGTAGTTTCCCTTGAGGCCCGGCTGCCACCGGCTGGTAGGACAAAAGATGTTGTGCAAGTTTCTCATTGCGAGCACGTACGACTATAATTGGAACACATGCCTATTGATTGCTTTGTACTTCGACACCGTTTTATTATTATCTGCAAATGCCCTGCTACGATTGTTACATGAGTTTCTCTCATCCATGCAACGCCCGTTATCCATCCCTGTGCCTACAGTATTTTAATCCTGCTGTTTACTATAATTACTACTGCTGTCTTTGTTACTCTGCTGCTATTTTACTACTGCTACTGCTATAAAACTGTTACTACTGATAAACTCTTGCGAGCAAGTCTGTTTCCAGGTGCAGCTGAATTGACAACTCCGCTGTTAAGGCTTCTAAGTATTCTTTGTCTCCCCTTGTGTCGAATCAATAAATTGGGTTATACTACCCTCGAAAACTGCTGCGATCCCCTATACTTGTGGGTTATCAGCTGCCGACGGCCATCTGCCCTCGGCGTAGCCGCGCCTGGCCCTCGGCGTAGGCTACGCCGACGGCAGCCCTCGGCCTAGCCCCTCGGCGTATAGGCTCCTCGGTGTAGCCAGCTGTGCCGTCGGCGTACGGCTGGCCCACGTTGTATCCGGGCTACGCCGACGGCCAGGTGAGCCCCTCGGCGTCGCCGCCCTCGGCGTCTCCTGGCGGCGCGCCGTCCCCGTTAACGGAGCATCGACAGACGCCGACGGCCGGGCCCTCAACGTAGTGCTGCAACCTGGCGAGGAGCGGGGAGACGTGGCGCGGCCTGGCGGCGCCACCTGTGCGCATACGCCGACGGCTAGGCCCTCGGCATAGCCTCGTCGCATGCATGGACACGTGGCGCCCGTCCAGACGCAGGGTCTACGCCGCCGGCAATGCCGTCGGCATAGACCTGACCATATGGTCCATGCCAGGGTCTATGCCGACGGCAATGCCGTCGGCGTAGGCCTTGCAAAAAAAAATTCTGTTCCAATTCATGTTCCTGTTGCAATTCAATTCAAATTCAAATTCAATTCAGCAGGTCCAGTTCATCGAAATTCATCCAAATTCACCATAATTCACATAAATAGCATGAAATCTACATAGTAGCATACATGGTGCACATAATAGCATACAAGAGGAGAGTGCCATGTCATCCAAATACATAGTAGTAGGTAGCACATGATAGGAAGCAAGAAGCCCGGTGCCGACTAGCGAAGGAAGGACCCGGGCGGGGTGTGTCCGCCCTCATCGTTGGCGAAACGAGCAGCCCGGGGTTGTGCTCCGGTAGAAGCTGCAGAAGAACCACCTGGAGAATGACCGGGAGTACGCCCAGGAGAAGTCGATGGAGAGGCACCAGGAGTAGTCGACGGAGAGGCACCAACAGAACGCCCAGGAGACCGACCACCTTCATGAACCGGTGTGACCTCGCGCCCACCCTGCGAGGCCTGGTTCCCGAAGAATCTCGTTCCCTACATGTTCCCTACATGTTAGCAACTTGCGATGCAAAGGAAAGTGGTAACTACGGGTTTGGCAAAGAACTTACCGGTGTGGATCCGTAGTAAGTCAGTGCAAAAGTTGCCCTCGATGGCATGGTAGGCATGTCCCCCGCCATGGGAACAGGGTCCGGTGGCGGTGTACCAGTAGACAAAGCAGTCATTAGTGCCTGCAAGATAGGTTACAAGTCAGGCTTTGTAGAAATAAAGCAACAAACTGAGACTTGTCATCTACTTGCGAGAAGAAAGATTCAAACTTACTCCTATATGCGCCATGTAGGCCGTATTCTGCCTATTCCACTGCGCAGCGGCCTGCTGATACGCTTCATTACAGGCTTCGAAGGCCACCTCGAACTCAGGCTACAATTTCAGAAACAATGAATCTCGTCAACACTTAGCCATGTAGGAAGGAAAACCGGAAGGAGGATGAAAATGAGGAAAACTTACATCGTAGGCGGGTGGACGAGTAGGCCGGGGACGAGGCTGGGGGCTGTCGGCGGTGAGGGTATGCTTGAGACACGTGTAGCTCGTGGCGTGGGTAGGCTTGACCACCTTATTCAGAAAGGGGAAACGGCCATGCGGACGCCCGCGCCCCGACAGGACCAACGACTCCTCGTCGGTCGGGATGCGCAAGGGGTCATCCACCTCCGGGTGACGAGACCTCACCATGTCACAGTAGTCATCCTTGGCGGCCTTGGCATTGCCGTAGTACTATGGCTGAGGCAACGCGGGATTGGGCTTCTGCTTCGTCCGCATCATGTCATATATCTCGGGATCATGAAGCACCACCCCAGGTGGTGCCTCGGCCACCTGCATCGCAAAATGAAAAGTTATGCGTATCACAAATGAGACATGACGGGAAATGAAAGAAGGTCGTTCCATGTATATACATACCTTTTTCCCCTTGAAGCGGGTGTAGTCGCGGTTTCTCGCGCAGTGTGTGCCACCAGTGCCTCGGTTATCCATGTTACGCCTCGACACGGCTGCAAACTCCTCGTCCCGCCTGAGCCACCTCGCCCTAATCAGCTCCTCCCATGTCTCCCTATGCTGCTCGGCCCACTCGGGATAAACCTGAAAACACAATACTCAACTCAAGATAATCCAATGAAAACTTAGCAGCAATGTAGAATCTCATTGACATTTTACTCACCGGCATGTACTCATCAATGGTCATTGCCCATTCCTCCGTAGGCTGGTTACCGACATAGTACTCCTTCTTGACCCTCTTACCCTTGTTAGCCTAGAAGGCACTAGCGCATGTGACCTTTTGGTTGTACCACTGCTGCGGTGTCAACCGCTCGCAAGCGCCACGCAAAGTGAGACGCGCCTTCGTCTCAAGCTCCGGGTCCACACGATAGAAGCACTTCAATCATGCATAAATCAGTTGTGAAAGTCATGAGTTAGCACATTAGGGTCATCAACTATGAACGGTGCTCGAGAAATATATGCCTTACCCAGAACTTGGTGGTCACAGCCTCAGCAGCTGTCGCGAAGCCTACGGCAGGGGCATCCTCATAGTCCGCCCAAGTAGTGGCTAGCTTCGTCTCGCCATCGGGGACCGTGCTAAGGGGAGTGTATCTGCCTGGCCAGAACTTCTTAATCAGAGCCCCAAGCAAGCTGTTAGGCTGGCGGGGGGGCTTGGCCTCCCATGTCCAGTTGTTGCAAATAAATCACACATTAGTACACATGCCAAATTGTTTATTATGCCCAAGATGAAAATACATGTTCGAAATTTCTGAAGTAGTACACTTACTCATCGCTCGAAGGAATGATAAGGGCCTTGTCATCATGGGTCTTCGGATTCTTCCTCGCCTCGGGGACTCTAGCTTCTCCACGAATCTTCAAGGGCTTCGGCGCACCCCCACCCTCCATCACCTCCAACTCAGCCCTAGAGTCCGACTCGTGTGTAGACTCCATCTCCATCTCCACCTCCCCACTAGACGGACCCTCTAGGAACAACTCAGGAGCCACGTCGCCAGAAGCGGAGGGTGGCTCGTCAAAGTCCATGTGTACCCCGCTGCCACCTCGTCCTCCACCTCGTCCTCCTCGTCCTCGTCCTCGTCCTCCACCTCGTCCTCCTTGTCCTCGTCCTCCATCGGTACCATCGGCGTAACGCGGATTTTGCACCGGGGCTCAATCACTCCGTCTAGGCGCTCTAGGAATATTCCTCTTCACCTGCGCCATCGTCCTAAGCAAGCTCGCCGAGTCTTCCTTGCCGCTGCTCATATTATTCAGTCACCTGCATTGAGAAAAAGAAAACAGTTAAGCACAATGAAATTAAGAAGCATGTTGACATAATAAAATGAAGATACTAAGAATAAAAGGCACAATGCAATTAAGAAGCATGTTGACATAATAAAATGAAGATACTAAGAATAAAAGGCACAATGCAATTAAGAAGCATGTTGACATAATAAAATGAAGATACTAAGAATAAAAGACCCTCACCAGCCATCATCGCTCTCACTCTCACTCTCATACTCCGTCTCTTTCTCTTTCTCTGGCTCACTATCACTATCACTATCTTGTGAGTACAAAGTTGAAGGGTCGATGGGTGGAGGCTCATCATAATTGTCATTCGCCTCAAGTAACTTCTCGAGCATAGATATGTCCTTTAGATCCACCACTCACCACGAGTTTCTGCATCGTTCCCGAGGTCCTCTTGAACAAACGGTTCTAAAATATATTCCCCGAAGTCCTGTTCCTCTTGATAGAAAATCCCCTCGTATGTCACGGGGTCAATGTTGTTGTAATCATCCTCAGAGGGAATCGGTAGGTTACCATGTGGCGATACCTGGAAGACGACTTCCCAACCCTTAAGTGTTTTGGTTCCTGTGTGTGGATGTAGTTCTTTAAGTGTTTCGGTTCGTGTGTGGGTCTAGTTCTTTAAGCGCTTTGGTATGTGTGTGGGTCTAGTTATTTAAGTGTTTTGTATCGTGTCTGGGTCTTAAGTTCTTAAATGTATCACTTTTGTGCATGCCATGCCATGTGGACACACACAAGTTTTGGGGCCATTCACCCCCTCTGAGGCTCGATTTCTGACGAAACCCTAGTTATGTTGACCGCGCGGTCTACCCCTTTGACTGCATCCCATCGGGGGTCCCCCGGTGGGCATATGCCTTCATTTGAGCTTGGTTAGGTCATAGGTACATGTGGTAACAAGGATCATCCCATATGATCCCAAGTTTCTCTCCGGTTCACCTCCGAGGGAGTTCCCCCCTATACATCCAGAATCTGCCTAAGTGTAGGAACCCCCTGTCTGAGAAGCCGGACACACCTTGGGGGGTAGTCTTGGATATAAAACCATCTCAAATCACTTTTGTGCATGCCATGTGGACACACACAAGTTTTCCAGCGATTCCGACGCTCCGGTGGTCTGTATCTTGGAAAACCCTAGGGCGGGGGCCCCACAGATCTACCCCTATAGTTTTCTCCGTGCGAGGGTTTATCAATGGACTTTTTTTTTACTTGTTTTGCTTTGTTTAGGACATATGTACATGGAAACCATAGGTTGGGCATACTTTACCATAAAATAGGCTCCGTTTGAGCCGTGGCGGGAGTTTCCACATACAGATCCTGGATTTTACCAAGTGCTAGCCCATGTATGCGGAAATCGTCAACGCCGGGTACATGCAAGGTTAGCCAAACCCTAGGGCGGGGACCCCGCAGATCTACCCCTAGGGTTAGGGTTAGGGATAGGATCCGGGTGAGGTTTAGGGTTACCAAAATGTTCGCAAAATAGAAAGTTGGCCCGCAGAAGCGGGAAACCCTAGGGCGGGAATGGCCTCGGTTAGGGTTAGGGTTGGAGTTAGGGTTAGCAATGGAATTTTTCCTACATGTTTAAGGACATATGTACATCGATAGCAGAAGTTCGGCCTAGTGGCTCCGGTTGACCCGTCTGCGAAGAGTGTCACCCGTGGGACCTACATATATGCCATCTACGAATTCTTACAAAATAGAACCTTTTTTACATAATTCATACTAGTAAATAAATAATAGAAACATAATATAAAGTAATATGAGAGATAAAAAAAAAGAAAAAAAAACCCTGTATGCCGAGGGTGGCCGTCGGCATAGGGTGGCCATGCCCTATGCCGAGGGTAGCCCTCGGCGTCTTTCTGACGCCATGAGCGGGCCGTGACGGCGCGGGCTAGGGCAGGGGCGATGCAGGTGCTATGCCGACGGCCAGGTTGACGCCGACGGCTGCCCTCGGCGTAGCCACCTCTACGCCGACGGTAAGTGTACGCCGACGGTCGGCTTCCTAAGCTGCCCCGGCGAGGCCGTACGCCGACGGCCCACACATTTGGCCGTCGGCATACAGTTTGGCCGTCTCCGTCTTCTCCCATTCCTGTAGTGCAACTTTCCTGAAGTCCACAACAAGCCCAAATCGACGGCCAAACAGTCCGCGCTAGGAAATCAAACAGCCTGAAACAATCGCATACTAACATACATGTGGTGCCTATCATAGGACATAGGAGCTGCTGCGATAAGGTAAGAGCATCCCCACTCGTTGGCGCTCCCCACGCCCAAATCCGGCGAATTTTTCGTCCGGATTGGAGGAAGATTTGGCGTGGGGAGGAGTAGTTTCCCAGTCGTGTGCTCCCCAAGCGGCGTTTCTCGGGGAAAAAGAGGATGGCTCGGGGAATCCGGACGAAAGAGGAGACACGTGGGCGTGGGCGGTTGGTTTAGCTTCGTCCGGAGTCCCCGAGCGCGCCCCGGGGGGCCGGGGATGGCGTGGGCTCGCCGGATGGATGAAGGGTCAAATCCGGACGAAAACGAGGAACCGGGGGCGCGACTGGGCCGAATTTCGCCGTCCGGATGGAAAAAACGTCGCTCGGGGGCCTCGTCGGGGGGACGAGTGGAGATGCTCTAATAAATCGTTGCACCAATCGGGATGGAAAGTTCTGCTCTGGAATTAACAATGCACTAGCACATGCTCTCAACACGCTAGTTGAAGGGTTCATTTGTTGCGAGGTGAACGCCACTTGTCGCTACTCCTGACAGGCCCTGGAAGAGTTTTTTCTCCTCAATGAAGAAGTCCCGGAATATTTCAGCGTGTGAATGTCACTGCAGCTGGAAAACCCTGATGAAGGCAGCAAACATGATTTTGAACGCTTCGCTCGTATCTGTGATGATAATAGGATAAACGAGGAGGGCTCTCTTTTCTCTCCTCCCCTTCTTTCTCCTCTATCCAGTGGCAAAGCCAGTCTAGAACAGTATTAGTCATTTTTTTGAGGATGAACAGTAGACCCCACTGCATATTTTTCATTTTATTTATATAAAAGTAAACACGTGTCTATATGACAAAACAGTTGCTTGAGAGAAGCAACAGAAACAAAAAGCAAGAGGCTCCAGGCCAAAAGAAAAGAAGAAAGTTATCTAAAATTTTCACCAAGAAAATATGCCATGATAAGATTTCTTCTTTGCTTTATGAACTGGAAGAGGAAGCTCACCTTTAAACTTCTTCCAACATCTGTAGACACTAGGAGGAGCAGCCTTGAAGATAAAATCATTGCGTGTAATCCATATGGATCAGGTGACCAACATGATAATCTCTATAAAGAATTTAAAGCTAGATAAAACCTCTTGTAGATCAAACTGACCAGCCGGAGGAGGAACCCAAAGAGGACAGAGGTATTGCAAGCATAGAACAGCAAAGGGGCACTGAAAGAATAGATGATCTCTGGTCTCCAGATGCTGCTGGTTGCACATGACACAAGAATAGTCATCCATCACAAAATTCTTCATTTGTTTTCGGTTTGGGCCTATAAACAAATTCGGGCTAGCCTCGTTTACGGTTATTGATGTGCGCTCTTTCCCGAACTGAACCCATAATTTTACGGTTATTTTACATTTTTCGGCCTTTTACGAGTTATGTTAGAGATGCTCTTATTACGCTTGGTTGTGAGTGGGGTGCGGTTTGTGTTGGCTTGGCCTGGTTTTCGCCTTTTTTTTACTAAAAACTAGGAACTCTCGCTGTCAGCTCCACTGGTTTCGCCAAGAAGAAAATATAATTCAAAGCCTTTTCTCTTGCTTCGGTGATTCACCCATGGACAACAACGATGAGATTCCGTCGCCACCAAAGACGCGTTTGGTTACCTGGGCCGATTTCTTGCACCACTGCGGCAGTGGGAAGAAACTAATTGCGCGTCCGAGACGAGCCATGGGCCAGAAAAGCCATGTTGTTTGGTCGCTTGGGCCGCTCATTTCTACACCGGTAGGGAAGCGAGCCCCTATTGTTTGGTTCCTCGCATGCTTTTCCTAACCTCGCCTATATGGCAACATGGTGACCTTACTGTACCCATCACAAACACGATCATGTCGTCGACCACGAAGCAAGCAACCACCATGGCACCGCTGGTCACAAGCATCACCACATCACCGACCACGAAAATGAAGACCACCATGACACCACCGGTCACACCGATCACAAGCATGGGCACATCGCCGACCATGAAGAACACCACCATGAGACCGATGTTCACGCCCGTCACAAGCATCACCATGTCGTCGACCACGAAGACGAACACCACCATGACACCGCCGGTCACAAGCATCACCGCATCGCCGACCACGAAGACGAACATCACTATGCCGCCACCACCATGGATTATCACCTCTTACTTCTCACCTATTATCACCACGTGGTCGTCCATGAAGATGGCAAGCAAGAAGTTGAGCAGGAGTATTCCAAACTATACTCACACGTACGTACAGATTAAAGTATACTAGTGAGTCATTTATTTATCCGTGTATGTGCACTAAAATAAAAACCTGTCAACACGAAATCGATTATTGGAATTGATTGATATCATCAACACATATATTTTTTATGTACATCTTATTTTGATTCGAAATATGATTGTGTTTATTTGAAAAAGGTTGTGTGGAGCAGTGTAAGGGAGAGTGAGGCTGACGAGTCCACATGCACAAGTTGCATCGGTTGAGCAGAGAATGAAAAAGAATGGAATAGACCCGTTGGAAACACTCGTCGTACTGGATGTTTTTCGGGACATATCCTCTTTGACAAGCGGTTCATATGTAAGGTGAACGCGAACAAGCAACCAAATAAGCAATTTTTTTAAAAAGCAGTAGGAACCTTTCCTACTGTTAGAATTTTTTTTAAAAAGCAACTTTTTAATGGCATCATGCGAGTGGACACCCAGGTAACCAGACGCGCCCAGATAACCCAATTTGCCACTAGGTCCACATGGCACGTCCCATATACCCCCCATCACCCGCGAGGCCCAGCACCAGTGCCAGTGGCACGATACTCGCACTTGATTATGCACGGAAAGGCAGAGATCAGATCACGGGACGGGACGGGATCCATCCGTTGCTCTACTCTTCTGTTCGGTGCTCGTCTCGGCTGCCTTTGCGGCTGCCCACGCGCGCCGCACGTGCGTGCGTGACTCGTCTCCCCGACCGCCCACTATCGCCGCCTCCTTCCTCCCGCTGCTCCTTCTGCTGTTACAGTTAAGCTTAATTCGAGCTAAGCCATGTCGCTGCCGTCCCGCCGTACGGCCACAGTTGAATCTTCACAGTGAATGACAGGTGGGGTAGGGCGCTCGATGGCCCCACTAGGCATGGTCTTCTACCTGCTCCGGCTGGTTCGTTACTGACGCGGAATAACTAATCACATGGTTAAAGTGGAATTCTGCGGAGCCAGTCACTGGCCAATAAACTAATTACAGGCTGAACAAGCGAAAGCCGGAGTGGGGGCAGAGGGAGCTCCGAGCTCCACCTCGACCTCGCTGCTGCTAATGGCGGAGAGCGACGGCGGCGAGGCGGACCCGGGAGCCGCTCGGCGGGCGGCCGCCGGCGACGACCCCGCCCCGCGCCCGCAGCGGCCGCAGCTCACCAAGTCGCGCACCATCTCCGTCTCCTCCCCCTCAGCCGCGGCGGCCGCCGAGAGACCGCGGGGCGGCGGCGGGCGGGAGGGCCTCCTCGCCCGCCGCTCCACCACGGGGCCGCTCCCGCCGGTGGACGCACTGGCGCCGCGCCGGCTCACCGTCGCCGTCGACGACCCCTCCCACTCCGCCTCGCCCCCCAACGGCGGCGTGCTCGACCGCGACTGGTGCTACCCGTCCTTCCTCGGCGCGCACGTCACGCGCCCGCGCGCGCCGCGCCAGCAGCAGCAGCAGACGCCGCCGCCCAGCGTCGTCAGGCGGAACCCTAGCGCTAGCGGCCCCGCACCGCCGCTGCCGCGGAGGGCGCAGCGGGAGGAGGAGAAGCGCCTGGCCTCCGTCGTCAAGCTGCCGCCGCTGCTGGGGGAGAGGAGGCCGCTCTCGCCCCCGCCTCCGCCTCCCCCGCCGCGCGCTCGGCGATTCGATCTCTCTCCCTACTGCCTCCTTCTCGTAAGTCTCACTGATCCAAGCTACTACTAGTTGCACTTGTACCGTGTCTGACTGACGATGCCATAAAAGCTCTCCCCAGCTTACCTGTAACAACTGACTTGCTAGTTTGGTCCATTTCACATGAATTGATTGCTCTTGCAGTTGCTGGTCGTAACCGTCACGACCTCTGCCCTGGCTCTCTGGCAGTGGATCAAAGTGCTGGGCCTCCAGGTGATATATCTGCATCTGTCTAAATTCTCTCATGTTATCTGATTTACATCGAAATTGGTTCCGCTAACAGTTTAGAACAACTTACATTTTGGCAGGAGAAGATCAGATCATGCGGTGGCGCCAATGCCGCGGACAGCGAGGACGAAACCTTGCTTCTCACTGACCCTGGTTCCGCTTTTGCTAGCTCCGCTAACTGGAATTTCGTTCCGATGCTTGCTCTGGCGATACCGGCATTCCTCTTCAAATACGGCGACCAGCTCCGACGGCACAGAGCGAATTCCATCCGGACAAGAGGCACCGAGGAGGAAGTGCCTCTAGAGAAGAGGATTGCGTACAAGGTCGACGTGTTCTTCTCGGGGCATCCCTACGCCAAGCTTCTCGCTCTCCTGCTAGCCACCGTAATTCTCATCGCCTCGGGCGGGATCGCGCTGTTTGCTGTCAGCGGGAGCGGATTCCTGGAGGCTCTTTGGCTTTCTTGGACTTTCGTGGCGGATTCAGGGAACCATGCTGACCAGGTTGGTCTTGGTCCAAGGATCGTGTCCGTGTCCATTAGCTCCGGCGGCATGCTGGTGTTTGCCACGATGCTCGGGCTTGTGTCGGATGCCATATCGGAGAAGGTGGATTCTTGGCGTAAGGGGAGAAGCGAGGTGATAGAGACCAACCATATACTGATCCTTGGATGGAGCGATAAGCTGGTAATGCTCTGGTGGAAAATTGCTTTAGTATGGATAGTAGTTCCCATGGCGAGATCATTTGGTTTCGCATCAGGTCCCTGGACCCAAATAGAAGCTACAAATTTCATAACATTCAAATTGATCAAATCTTTAATAGATAACAAATCAGCCTGTTAGGACATAACTTTGTGAGCTTTGTTGTGGTAGAACATGATGACTCACCAGTAGTGCATTTCTGAAGCTGACTTGTAAGGAATGTTATGGTATGCGATATGTAGGATTTCACTTTTAAGGATTCAAAGCACATTCAAGACTTAATTCTGTATTTTAAACTCCATTTTAGACAAACTTATTTCGGAAGTTAAATGCTGGCCCTTTTCACCATTTTGATTCACCGTAACTCTATGCACTTCATTTTGTACTTTATCATCCAAACTTACTGAAAGTAGTGCAGTGAGGACTGAAGTTTGTTTGCTTTGATATACTAGAGACCAAATCTATTGGCTTACTGGTTTTTCACCATGTGGAGTAGGGCTCTCTTCTGAAGCAGCTAGCTATAGCAAATAAAAGTATTGGTGGTGGTGTAGTTGTTGTTCTCGCAGAAAGAGATAAGGAAGAGATGGAGATGGACATAGGAAAACTTGGATTTGACTTCATGGGAACATCTGTAATATGTAGAAGCGGCAGTCCTCTGATTCTAGCTGATCTGAAGAAGGTACTAACTCAAGCAATTCTTCTGATCTTCTTGTCCTACCACTATCAATGCACTCCTCGTACTATGTGTTATGTAAACACCTCTTAACTTTAGATCTTAAATTTCCTTTCCTCCCACAGGTTTCCGTTTCTAAAGCCCGTGCTATTATTGTGTTAGCATCTGATGAAAATGCAGACCAAGTTAGTGTTTTCTTCTACCCACCTTTACTATTATCTGTTTAACATCTCATACAATTATTTGCTCAAGTTCATTTTCTCCACTCCCCTTAGAGTGACGCGCGAGCTTTGCGTGTTGTGCTAAGCCTGACTGGAGTAAAGGAGGGCTTAAGGGGGCATATTGTTGTAGAGATGAGTGACCTTGACAATGAACCTTTAGTGAAATTGGTTGGAGGTGAACTAATTGAAACAGTTGTTGCCCATGATGTGATTGGACGTTTGATGATACAGTGTGCACTCCAACCTGGCTTGGCACAGGTACATTTCAATGCAACACCTATTCTCCAGGAGCTATCTCCGTGATTGCTGACCCATGTATACTTTCTGCAGATATGGGAGGATATTTTGGGATTTGAAAATGCAGAGTTCTATATTAAAAGATGGCCAGAATTGGATGGCATGCGGTTTGGGGATGTGTTAATCTCATTCCCTGATGCTGTGCCCTGTGGAGTGAAGCTTGCAGCAAAAGGTGGAAAGATATTAATGAACCCTGCTGATGATTATGTTTTAAGAGAAGGTGATGAGGTCCTTGTTATAGCAGAAGATGATGATACTTATGCTCCCGCCCCTCTAGCAGAGGTGATTTTTCTGAGTTCTACTTCAGGCTGTATAATCTTTACTCTCTGTGTACCAACTATCATCAAGCAAGCAAGTCATACTGCCCAGGTCAAAATTTCTATTTCACCTCGTTTTTTATCTGATCAATATAACATTTTGGTAGGTACATAAGGGTTTTCTGCCTAATGTTCAAATCCCTCCGAAGTTTCCGGAGAAAATTTTGTTCTGTGGTTGGCGACGGGACATCCACGATATGATAATGGTAATTTAACTTGGACATTTTGCCAGGATCAGTGTATGTTCAAACACAATTTTTACATGAATGTTAGTGCTGCTGTGTAGGTTCTAGAAGCATTTCTGGCTCCAGGTTCTGAATTGTGGATGTTCAATGAGGTGCCAGAGAAAGAGAGGGAGAAAAAGCTGACTGACGGTGGTATGGATATTTTCGGACTAACAAACATTAAACTTGTACACAAAGAAGGGAATGCTGTCATCAGGAGGCACTTAGAAAGCTTGCCTCTCGAGACCTTTGATTCTGTGAGTGCTCTGAGTGTTTCTACTCAATCAATGATTCTATTTATGAAATGGCAAACGTGGGCCATTATAGTTAGACATCTTTATCATGTACATTTCCTACTGTAGATGCCAGTTTGCCTGTGCTTAAGATACCAATTTTCCTACTGTAGATGCCAGTTTGCCTGTGCTTAAGATACCAATTGCTAACTTTGAAACCACAGATTTTAATTCTTGCAGATGAGTCAGTGGAGGACTCCATAGTACAGTCAGATTCACGATCTTTAGCTACACTTCTTCTCATCCGTGACGTTCAGGTGAGTAACAGGCAGCCTGGCTATATCTTATGACTGACAGTCCGCATCTAGATGACTTCTGCATTACTGATGTATATACCTTCTACTATAGTCCAAACGTCTTCCGTCAGAGGAAGTAAGATCACCTCTGCGTCAGAATGGCTTCTCTCACAGCTCCTGGATTCGGGAGATGCAGCAGGCATCAGACAAATCAATAATAATCAGTGAAATACTGGACTCGAGAACCAGAAACCTTGTATCTGTCTCCAAAATCAGCGATTACGTTCTATCGAATGAACTTGTCAGTATGGCGTTAGCAATGGTGGCAGAAGACAAGCAAATCAACAGAGTTCTTGAGGAGCTTTTCGCTGAGGAGGTACTATCCCTAATGCAACATGACCTGGATTGTGCTTTAATTTTGTAGTACCATTTTTTTCCACAATCTTTATTTAACAGTGAAGCAGATTATAGTTTCTAACTGTAAACTACCCAGTGACTTTCCTTGGATCTGATCGTTGCAATCCTATTTTACAGGGCAACGAGATGTGCATAAGATCTGCTGAATTTTACCTGTACGAACAGGAGGAACTGAGTTTCCTGGACATAATGGTCAGGGCTCGTGAGAGAGATGAGATTGTGATTGGCTACCGGCTTGCCCAGACCGATGAGGCAATCATCAATCCAGAAGAGAAGTCCGAGATTAGGAAGTGGTCGCTAGACGATGTCTTTGTTGTGATCGCAAATGGTGACTAATCTGACAATGGCATCTCACCTTTTTTTGAAGTGCAGCCTATAGTCTAACACTAGTAACCGTGCTAATAGAAATGATACAGAAAGTACAGTCTAATCCTGCCGGGGCCATTTAGTTCTGTACACATTGAGTTCTGTCATCTCAGTAGGGGTCGGTTGATCTCAATATGAGTAATTCCAGTGTCCACACCTGAAATTTTTGTTAACCAGTAAATAAACTGTACAGTGGATGAGTGGATCAATGCACATGTCTCTTCAAGTTGTAATTTTCAAGTTAACACTGATTATTGAATCTATCCTACTGTAAGGACACACTATGCTATATGGTGTTCTCAGGGAGATGGCATGCAATATATTCTTTTTTGACTGTAACATGCAATATATTCGGACGAGGCTCCTGTAATGCTATCTAAACATTTGATATGTGCATCTTTGTTCTTTAACTTTTTGAGTAAATTATAATTTTTACCTCTAGTTTGATGTTGTGACAACAATTACCCCATTTAACAACAATTTATCCTGCTTACTCCATTTCGTGTAAGTTGTGTCTGTTTTATCCCCTTTTTTACTACCATGTTATGTCAAACTAGTTCTGATGAATATGCCCAGGGAAAACTAATTTAGAAATAGTTGTTTCTTCTTTTCTGTGAGGAATGAGTTTCTTACAGTAAGGTAGAAATTTACATGTCGATCTTCTGTTGCCAGTTGCTCAAACATGTGGTTTTCTTTCCTCATCAAACCCCTGAAAATTACAACAGACTAACTTGTGTTTTGGGTTCGAGATTGATAAATCTTGCAGGTCTGAATACGCACAAAAAAGATGGTTTTCATGGTCTTTTTTTAATGAATAGCCTGGGTTGAGCTGTTGAGGAAGGCGAAAATTTTGTGATGATGCAAACATAATGTCCGCGTGCCGTCATATCAGAACACCAACAACACATAGTCCAAAAGTATAAACAAACTGTGATACATTTTTCCTAAGCTTGCAGTAAATGGGTTTACCAAGCATATGGTTTGGCCAATTCTTTGCTACTCGTAGAATACATGTAGCACATTTAATAAAATAGCTGGATTGGCTCCATCTCCATGAAGCAACAAAAAATTAAAAAGATTAGATTACCTGTCAGACAACCTGAGAGCCACCCTGGTCAGCAAGCTGAACAGGAACGATCCTCTACAGCTAGAACAGCACCAACAGGTGTGATCTGAGCCGTTAATCACGCTCTGGCCCACAGGTCAGACTTCATCAACCAGGTTTAAGTGCTTGCCTCCTTATTAGTCAAGGATGCAACGGTACGATTCCTATAGAACAGATCCTGTTCAAGTAAGGTCGTGGTACAGACCTGAAGACACCGTTATTTAAGCTGGTAGCAATCTCTCTAAACTTCCGAGGTGGTACTATCTTTCGCGTTGCTTGAGTTTTGCTCCGATGCACTAGCTGCACTTCGTATTGGGCCGGGCCCTTCAAGCTAAAAAGCAAAGCCCAACGTTTCTCCAGGCCCACTTTCCGAAATAAGATCACTCTCTGTGGTGTCTCGAAGAAGCAAAACTGTGTGAAATGCTACTTCTACTGTACGCAAGAAAACAGTCAAAACACGTCGTACATCAGTTTGTATTCAAACATTTCAACAATTTGTCGGGTGTGTTTTGCACTGTTGTGTTGGGACTATGTTTGCCGGTTCTGGCTTTTTTCGGTGAATAAAATAGTCTGTTTCTCGCAGAAGACAGCTTCAACAATTAACCAGTTTTTTTTAATTGGAAAAGGCAAGTCTTGGGGATTTATACCCATACGTGATACATAAAAAAAATTCGGACGTCCCTGCAGTAACAAAAAATAAAAATTGGACTTCACACACTCAGCAATGAAGCTTTGAAAAAGGCAGGGTATGGATTTAGGGACGAATTTATACACTGCAGGCTGAAAACATTTTGGACGTTTAAATCTCCGCTGATCCTCCAAAATAACATGCTAGAGCTACAAGAGAGAAACTCTAGCAACATGCTTACAGGAAACTACATAAAAAGTACTTCCACAAAATGTCTCCAGAAATCACACTACAAAATTCATCTCTTCCAGAAAACTAGCCTCATGATGAACATCAGAATTCGACACGTTTTTCACCCCGAAATAGCGATGAGCATAGACTTGTTAGGACCATATAAATAAGACTGGTGTGTGTGCATATTTTTGTATCAGTATAATCTAAGAATTCGACTTGTTCACCAAAACTGGTAGACCCAAAATGCCTGCCTCAATATCAGAATTATTGTGTAAATTCAGAAATCAGTCTGCTGGTGCCTGGTGATATGTTGTGTTTCAGTTTTCAACTAGTCTTGTGTGCCCTCTAAATTTCTTTTGCGATGCCAATATAGATTCTACATCATTGTTCTTGCTGTAACATTTGACGAACTCCATCTTTGGCTTCATCAAGTACATCCTCTTTGAAACAGGCTTTAGTCCCGCTTTATAAAGTCACAAACGGCCCTGAAAAGTAATTGAGCAAATAGCTAAATAGTGAGTGTTTTACTTATTATTTTATATTTTACTATTAATACTAAGTATGCAACATCAGAAAATTGTAGACTTCGGGCATTGCTCCTTTTTAATTATAAAAAAGTACTTGCGGAATATTGCTAGTGTCAGCTTGTTTTGTACAACAGGAATACAGGATTGAGATATTCGACGCATTGTCTCATCGCAATAAATGAAGAAGAAACTAACGACGCTATCTAAAGATTCAAGATTCCCAAATATAGAAAAACGTAAAATCTGAAGGATACATGTTCACCATATGTAACTGTCAATCTCTCATCTGTCAAATTAAAATTGCAATTGATCATATCACAATCCGCATCATAGTCTAGGTAACAATATGTAACCAAGGGAATGAATTGCTCTTAATATGCTTGGCTACATCACTCCATGCCGAACCTTCGAGCACCCATCCCTTCAACGCGACATCCCCCTTGGAGTAACATCATATTGAACGGTGCATGTTTGTTAACATTAAAACAAGTACCGCAGAAGTATAATAGTTCAAAACTATAAGATATATTGACCAAAGTAAGCAGATAATTTCAGGTTGCAGATTATTGATTTTCCTTTTGATATGACAGAAGTCAGTTTTATCATAAAGAAATACAGGCACAATCAAAATGGAACAATCAAACTGTACAAGAACTAAGAATAAAGTAACATGCATGATAATCAAATGATTGACATGACAATCTGAAGCCTTCTTCTCTGTTTTGATTTAGTAAACTTGGTAAGCATGATCAACCATTCCGATCTCAGCTGTTTTGCCAGTTAGTCCTATTAGATCCGGATGAAACTATATGAAAACATAGATTATAAAGTGGAGGTTGCATTAGTCTAGGACAAGTTATCAATACTGCAAGGGGTGAAAAACATATAGATGTAGAAATGAAATGTGAAGATCATCAAGGGATGCAAAGTACATGAAGAACATATCACTAGCATAGTGACCAACTTGCTCGACCATATCTATCTCGGGATCAAATGTGATGAAAACTGGCACAATTTCCATTTTAGCTTTTTTCACTGAGAGCCATTACAGGTTTGAGTTATAATGCTTGGCATATATACAGCACCACGACCAAAAATACAGGAAGCGACAAAAAATAAACTATGTTTGGAACTGTATCTATTTCTGAATACAGTAATATAGTACTCTAACAAACTTGCTCCAAACTCCGGCAGTATCTCTTTCTGAATCCACTGTGATACTATCACAGTCACACCTTCTGAGTTGCAAGGCAAATATGATGATAGTTTCAACTCCTTCAGTTATTATCTGACAGCATAATGATGCACTGGACAAGGAGGAAAAGGTGATTGGATACAAAATAAGCCTTTTCTGACAGCATCATGATGATAAGCATTTTACACAAAAAAAAACTATTAACGCAACTGTATCCAAAGAACTGTATCTATTTCTGAATACAGTAATATAGTACTCTAACAAACCTGCTCCAAACTCCGGCAGTATCTCTTTCTGATCACAGTCACACCTTTTAAGTTGCAAGGCAAATATGATGATAGTTTCAACTCCTTCAGTTATTATCTGACAGCATAATGATGCACTGGACAAGGAGGAAAAGGTGATTGGATACAAAATAAGCATTTTCTGACAGCATCATGATGATAAGCATTTTACACAAAAAAAAACTATTAACGCAACTGTATCCAAAGCATAGAAATCAACTTCACCTGCCGATTTTATCAATTGCTGCAGCCATTTTCTGAAGTTCATCTGGAAAAATAAAAAAGAATTGGTTACCTGTCAGACAACCTGTGAGCCACCCTGGTCAGGAAGCTGAACAGGAACGATCCTCTACAGCTAGAACAGCACCGACAGGTGTGATCTGAGCCGTTAATCACGCTCTGGCCCACAGGTCAGACTTCATCAACCAGGTTTAAGTGCTTGCCTCCTTATTAGTCAAGGATGCAACGGTACGATTCCTATAGAACAGATCCTGTTCAAGTAAGGTCGTGCTACAGACCTGAAGACACCGCTATTTAAGCTGGTAGCAATCTCTCTAAACTTCCGAGGTGGTACTATCTTTCGGTAGATGCTGCTGCCGTGCCCCCCTGCGTTGCTTGATTTTTGCTCCGCTGCACTTCGTATTGGGCCGGCCCCTTCAAGCTAAAAAGAAAGCCCAACGTTTTTCCGGGCTCACTTTCTGAAATGAGATCACTCTCTGTTGTCCTCTCGAACAAGCAAAACTGTGTGAAATGCTACTTCTACCGTACACAAGAAAACACTCCGTACATCAGTTTGTATTCAAACATTTCAACAATTCATTGGGTGTGTTTTGCGCTGTTGTGTTGGGATTAATGTTTGCCGGTTCTCGCTTTCTTTCGGTGAATAAAATAGACTTTGTTTCTCGTAGAAGACAGCTTCAACAATTAACCAGATTTTTACTAGAAAAGGCAAGTTTTGGGGATTTAGAAATAAAAAAAATATTTGGACGTCACACACTCAGCAATGTAGCTTTGAAAAGTCAGGGTATGAATTTTGGGCTGGATTTATACACTGCGGGCTGAAAGCATTTTGGAGTTAAAATCTCCGCTGATCCTCCAAAACAACATGCTAGAGCTACATGAGAGAAAATCCCATATAAATAACACTGGTGTGTGCATATATTTGTATGAGTATAATCTCAGAATTCGACATGTTCACCAAAACAGGTAGACCCAAAATGCCTGCCTCAATATCTGAATTACTGTGTAAATTCAGAAATCAGTCTGCTGGTGCCTGGTGATATGTTGTGTTTCAGTTTTCAACTAGTCTTGTGTGCCCTCTAAATTTCTTTTTAGAGGGTCTACATCATTGTTCTTTCTGTAACATTTGACGAACTCCATCTTCGGCTTCAGCAAGTACATCCTCCTCAAATCAGGCTTTAGTCCCACTTTATAAAGTCACAAACGGCCCTGAAAAGTAGTTGAGCAAATAGCTAAATAGTGAGTGTTTTACTTATTATTTTACAATTACTACTAAGCCTGCAACATCAGAGAATTGTAGGCTTCCTAAAATTGAACTCCGGGCATTGCTCTCTTTTTTATTATAAAAAAGTACTTGCGGAATATTGCTACTGTCAGCTTGTTTTCTACAACAGGAATACATGATTGAGATATTCGACGCATTGTCTCATCGCAATAAAAGAAGAAGAAACTAACGATGCTATCTGAAGATTCAAGATTCCCAAATATAGGAAAGCGTTAATTCTGAAGGATACACGTTCACCATATGTAACTGTCAGTCTTTCCTCTGTCAAATTGGAATTGATCATATCATATCATAACCTACATCATAGTCTTGGTCTGGGTAACAATATGTAACCAAGGGAATGAATTGCTCTTAACATGCTTGGCTACATCACTCCATGCCGAACCTTCAAGCACCCATCCCTTCAACGGGACATCCCCCTTGGAGTAACATCATATTGAACGGCGCATTTTTGTTAACATTAAAACAAGTACTGCAGAAGTATAATAGTTCAAAACTATAAGATATAGTGACCAAAGTAAGCAGATAATTTGCAGGTTGCAGATTATTGATTTTCCTTATGAATACGACAGAAGTCAGTTTTTTCATAAAGAAATGGAACAATCAAAATGGAACAATCAGACTGTACAAGAACTGAAACTAGAGTAACATGCATGATAATCAAATGATCGACAAGATAATCTGAAGCCTTCTTCTCTGTTTTGATATACTCCCTCCATTCCAAAATAAGATGCCCAAGTTTATCTAGATACGGTTGTATCTAGACATGTTTTTAGTGTAAACTCCCTCCATTCCATTCCAAAATAAGATGCCCAAGCCTTCTTCTCTGTTTTGATAACTTGTCCTAGAAAAATTGAGCAGCTTATTTTGGAACAGAGGGAGTAGTAAACTCGGTAAGCATGATCAACCTTTCCGATCTCAGCTGTTTTGCCAGTTAGTCCTATTAGATCTGGATGAAACTATATGAAAACATAGATTATAAAGTGGAGGTTGCATTAGTCTAGGACAAGTTATCAATACTTCAACGGGTGAAAAACATATAGATGTAGAAGTGAAATGTGAAGATCATCAAGGGATGCAAAGTACATGAAGAACATATCTTTTTTTGAAGAACATATCACTAGCATAGTGACCAACTTGCTCGACCATATCTATCTCGGGATAAAATGTGATTAAAACTGGCACAATTTCCATTTTAGCTTTTTTCACTGAGAGCAATCAGGTTCGAGTTATAATGCCTTATACAGCAGCACGGCCAAAAATAAAGGAAGAGGGAAAAACTAACTATGTTTGGAACTGTATCTATTTCTGAATACAGTAATATCTATCTCCGTCAGTTAGTATCTGACAGCATAATGATGCATTGGACTAGGAGGAAAAGGTGATTGGATAAAAAAAAATTAAGCATTTTCTGACAGCATCATGATGATAAGCATTTTACACAAATTTTTTTTATCAACGCAACTGTATCCAAAGCATAGAAATCAACTTCACCTGCCGATTTTATCAATTGCTGCAGCCATCTTCTGTAGTTCATCTGGATAACTGTAGAGGCAATGCATGAAACCTTCGCAAAAAAAAGGTAAATATCGAATCAAAATATAGCAGAGTTCATTTTTCAAAGAAACCCTTTTCACTGAAGCCTTTCCCATTATGGTTCAGAAGCTTTAATTGGGCGCCAAATGCTACAGTGGTACAGTGCCTACTGATGGTTCTTGCTTCACCCAAAGCTTGGGTCTGTTCTTCAATTAAGGGAAATATTCGCCACGGAAAAGCCATGAGAAATCCGACAACATACACATATCATTTGTATAATGAGTGCTAAATAAAATTAGATACGGCTTTTCTGAACCCAGTGAGGAACGGAACATAGGGCATTCACTCGCCTGTAAGGCATTAGAACTCTGTATCAAATATGATTTGGAGAAAGTGTGCAGACATACTGATGTGTCAAGGAAGCGAGATAAGAACAGGATGCCAACATGTATATCTCGTATTTCATGGCTTTAATCCTGCTGTTCTTCCTAAGCATACACGTGGAAAATGCAGCAACGTAGAAAGCAGCTCGAGTGGCAACAGACACAATATAAATGGATCTATGTTCTTCAGCATTATTATCAGATTTAGTTATGTAATTGCCTAGTCAGGATTCAGGCACCTTACAGTAAAAGGCAAACAAGTTATTGGCACATCATATATCTGATACAGATTCCAGTAACTACAATATTATCAGTTTGTTATGCACAATCAACAGCGTAAATTGACTTGGTACAACAGGAAATTCAGTAGGCAGTCCTGGTATGACAAGAGAGTAACAGACGCAAACAACTCACCGTAGTTAATTGGAGTAGTAATCGACCTTCAGTGTGATATGATGCTTCTTCTCTCCTTGCGCTAGTACACAACTGTCTGCCCTCAAGAACTCACCACCCGGCAAATTTGTGCATCTGATTTCAGGAGACGTCGCGCTCACCTCTTCTCCGACGGGTTCTCCCGGCGTCCGCTGTATCAGATTCCCCGGACTGTCGCCCACCGCCACATCCGCCCAGCTCACACCGGGCGCCGCCGCAGTTTACTAGCTTGATGTGGGGGTAGGCGGCCTCTGAAGTCTGAATCGAGCATCATCAAGCTCGTAGGAGAAACGAGGCGGATGGCCCAGGGAGGGAGAGGGCGTTGATACCGAACGCATGTATAGCCGCCGTCTCTGCTCTTCCACCGTCAAATCTTGTTTTCCGAACAATAATTTGTGATTAGATTTGGTTGGTGTGCGCCAGGCACCGGGCAGTAGTGCAACGCCCGGGCGACACGCGAGGACCCCAGTGGCAAGCCACTGCGGTGGGCCCTACCCCACAAAAAATAAATTTAATATCGTTGTGGACACATGGCCCACATATCAGATATTAAACTGATAAGAACAGATACTACACTTGATCTTAGCCAAAAGGCCGAGAAAGGTATGATTTGCAACGCTGGCCTCCGCCTCATTTTATAGCTCCCTCGACCGCCTCCTATCTGTCCAGCAGCGAGGTGGGACTAAACTGTCGAGCAGGAGCGTAGCGTTGGGCGAGCAACCAGCGAGCTTCTGCGCCACCCGTTTGGGCTCGAAGAAGCCCAGTAAAAAGGCAACGGCCCATTTTGATGGCTTACGTTGCCAGAGAGTACAAGGCATCCTTCGGTTGTTCGAGTTGGGCTGCTGTTTAAGCAGTCAAGCAATGTCCCGATAATCGGGAGCTGCTATATGCCGACCGGGTCGGTAGGTACGGGGCGCCGCACACCCCTCCGACCCGGCGGCTGTAACTGGGCCGCGGCCCATTAGGTAACCTCTTTTTCTTTTTCTTTTTCGTTTTCTTATTTTTTTTTCCTTTTTCTGTTTATAGTTTTATTTTTAAAAACTAACGTTTTACAGGTTTTTTTTTCTGTCTACAGATTTTAAAAATGTTCCATTTTAAATTCGTTCAAAATTTGAAAATCGTCCAAAATGTAAAAACTGTTCAAAATTCAAAAAACGTTCAGAATTTGAATTTGTTCAAATTTTGAAATTCGTCCAAATTTTGGAAATTCGTTCAAGATTAAAATTTTATTCCAATATCGAAATTCGTTCAAATTTAAAATTCGTTCAAAATTTAAAATTTATTCAAATTTTAAAATTCGTTCAAATTTGAAAATTCGTTCAAGAATGAAATTTTGTTCAAAGTTCGAAATTCTTTCAAATTTTGTCAAACTTGAACATTTTTCAAATTTAAAAATTTTCGAAAATTATTTTTAAACAGAAAAGTAAAACGAGAGATAAAAAAGAAAACAGAAAAGAAAACAGAAAAGGGAAAAAAGAAAACAGAAAACGGAAAAGAAAAGGAAAAAAGAAAAAAAGAGAAATAGGGAAAATGGCCTAACCGGGCCGGCCCACACCGCGCGCGGGGGTGTGCGGCGCGGTGCAGGCGCCGACCTGGTCGGCATATAGGAAACGCCCGATAATCTGTGTTTATTCCTCATGTTTGTTCAGTAGCCACGGCGGAGGCTTTGGCCATGCTCAGTCGTTTAAATCTTGCTAATTCCTTGGGATGCAATGCAATTGAAGCGGAGTCAGATTCAATGGAGGTAATACAACTATGCTCGGGGAGGACAGGATATGGAATGAAGACATTGCGATTTATTCAGACATATTTACACAATCTCTGTTATTTGATATTAATAAAGCTAGCCATGATGGCCTTCCCTAAAAAAAAAGCAATGTCCAGATCTAGTCGGCATATGAACAATCATTGGGACCTCGAACTCTTGTCATTCATCATCTGTACTAAAATGTCGTGAATGGGGGAAGATATATCAGATTACTAGGCTCCTCTTTATGTTACTAGCCAGTTCGTGTATCCCCCCTGCGTATTCAGAGGTCCCATATATGTGTCACTAGTGATCTCAGAAAAATAGTGTCACTTACGATCTCAGAAAAATAGTGCCACTAGCTACTTTATTATTACCCTTGTTATCCGGAGGGAGCAAAGGTTTTGTTCTTGATTCAGAGAGAGCCAGTTCTCACATTATGATATATAAACTCCATGTTTTAAACATGAACTGCATAGCTATTTCTCAGAGGGCACATAAGCATACGCTTTATATGTACAATCGTTTCTGTCAATAACCAAATACCAGACCACTGAAGTCGCCATGTCCAGGTAAATTATGTTACACATGAAGGAAAACCAAACAGAAGCAAACTTCCAGCAAAAATTGCATATACCACACCAAGTGCTGCAGTTCCATGATGAGCCGATTATCTACAAGTAACTTACTCCGCATACTTCTTCATATGCGTAGCGAGCTCATGCGGAGCTCCCCGCTTGCGTGAACCTCCTTGACTCTCTTATCATATTCATCCTCCTCTTCCTCCTCCTTCTCTTCTGGCCTGTCTTCCTCTTGCTTGTCTTCCTCGTCATCTGAACACTCGTCACCCCAGCCATAGCTTGGCCTGGATGACTTTGGCATAGTCCTTGCCTCTTGGACAATCTTCATGATTTCTTCTGAAGTCTGCTCCGAGAAAGAAGGAACGCCGTTATCCCTCCTGTAGTACATAGCTTGCGCCGTCTCCGTGAGCTCCCTTGGCAGGTTCTTCAAGAACCATGGATGACTCTTTATCTCCCTCATTGTGATTCTCTGGACAACATTCAAATTACCACGTCAACACTATGTCACCTGATATTAAACGTGACGACTTTCATAAATGGGATAGGAGAAGGAAACAGGCTGAGGTCATTACCCTCGCTGGACTTTGATGAAAGATACGGGACATAAGCTGTTTGCATTCCATGGATATGTGGACATGATCTGGTATAGTATAACTCACGGACATTATTTTCTGCAGATGAAGAGCAAGCGTGATGAGAGCTATGTGATGTGCAAAAAGAAAACCTGTAGGCATATATATGAGATATCTATGAACTCATAAGTCTTAGCTTAATACCTGAATGGTCTTACGTATATTCTTGGGGTCATCTGGGTCTTCAAATGGGTAGGCTCCAACAAGCATGACATAAAGAGTCACCCCACAGGACCATACATCTGCAAGCTACATTAACAAGGATCCATTTCTGCTAATGAGTACACCTGAATAATAATAATCTCATATAAAAATAACAAATATTCATTAGGATGAAGGACAAGAGTTCAGGGTTAAATATAATCTGTTATCAGTCTGTCCCTAAATATAAGACGTTTTGGGAGTTCATTTGAATTCCCATAACGTCTTATATTTAGGAGGGGAGGGAGTATGTGACAGTATGATTGACATTGTTTACTTTCATTTATGCTAATACCATGTGGTTTTGATATAAGTGTTCTAAATATTAAGTAATCATACATGAAATTGTGTTGACTTTGGGGTGCCAAGACAAAGAATCATAATGAGACTTATACTTGATCGACAGAATCACTTTCATCTAGTGCAGTCCTGTTCTGCTATTGCATTAGACAGTTAGCCTAAATGCAGGTTCCTTGCATTGCTAAATAAGTTTCAACTTCCTAGGTGGCTTAGCATACTTAATTCATGTCAGATTAGCCTAAATGCAGGTTCCTTGCATTGATATAACAACATTGCAGCAAATTTGAGGCACAATCAGGATTGCTCATCTAACATAAAGAAAAACTATAAGCACAGTACACTCAACAAGTTGAGAAAGAAGTACCAAGGGGGCAAACAGAGCCAGCAATACTGTTTCAAGTCGACAAGATGCCCAATGGCTGGCGGGGCAGCTACTGGGGTACAATAAGTCGATACTATAAACTGCTATGATTTTTTTAAAGAAGCTTTAAATGTACAAAAACCACGACGGTTCAAGTAGCATCGATAAATTCTGTGGTACCAAATTGAGAAGCTAATTTTGGCTTGCTCAATGATCGTTCTTAAGTGTCCTGATATTTTAAGCATTTGTTTTTTGGGTGGGAGACTATTTTAGGCTAGTTAAAGGTCAAGGTTTTCAAGTTCACCTAGGACTAGGACATGCTTAGTAAATAGAAAAATAACATCAGATTCCACTCTGAAACTTCAAAGGTATGTTAGAGCATAGATCACAAAAGAGACGAGGATGATTGCTCTGATTAGCAAAACCAACCTGGACATACATCATCCTATCCCAGTAGTCATGGCTAATATTTAAAGCAAAATAACTAAGCTGCCCCTACAGTCACTGGGTCAATCAGGAAACACCAATATGACAAAACTAAGTGAAACAAACATGGCAACACTATAGCTCTCCATTCTTGTGAAAGCTATGGAATAAAGCCCATCATTTGCATCATACTCACCAATATGATGGATCTTTCTACTAGGCCATGACATTGCATTGCCTACAATGTGGACAAGAATTATACGTTCTTGCATAGTAGTTGGACTGTGCGCTAGATATGTAATTGGTAGAGGTCTATTGCTATAAGTGTAGTGTGCTCTAAAATGTAGTTTCCGTAGAGTTCAGTGGCAAACTGGAAGCCATGAAAGTAGGCTGCAGAAAAAATCACCACAAATAGGGGTTGTATAAAGGACTTTAAGTTTTACTGGAAATCCTATCTATGAATGATAAAGTTATTAAAACAAGAAACAAGAATCCAAAATTTTCATTGACAGTTAAAAGGTGAGCCATCTCGTAGGAACATGGAGAATCTGTAGGATAAGAACCTATTATCTGGATGGATGGTCTGCATTCATCAAATAGTCCACTCCACTTTTCGTCGAATGTCAACATCCTTTGTTGTACATCTTACCTCGGGAAACCAAACAGAAGATGTTCCAGCACCTCATGCTGACAATGACTCCTCATCAGACAGATGCGTTCATCAAGGGAATTTCAGATCATCTGTTGGTCCAATGTTTGTGGTATTTTTAAAATAAAATTAATGAATTATCCATACAATTTAATGAATAAAACTAAAGATGAAGTATTTCCTAAGGTCCTTTCCCTGCTTATGTGAACTTTTGGAAGAGACTCCTTTAGCCTTGGAGTGCCTGGTCATCCAAGCTAACTTTTGATTAAATTGAGATGCTAAGCATATGTAACGTCACAATCATGGACACATGTGCAGTCACTAAGTGGTTGAGAAGTTTAACTAGCATCAAGGCAGCGACTATTCTATCCACCTGGAAAGGCTTGGTGAATCAATAATAATATGCTCAAATACTCCCAGCTTTCAGCGATGCCGTGAGTTAAACTTGCATACTATATTTTGCATATGGAAACAAGAACATAAAAGAGAATTTGCACATACAATGATTAGAAAAGAGGTTTGTTCCAGTGACCTAACAGGTAAACTTGCAAAGTGCTAACAGACACAAGATGCAAAAAAAAATGTCATAACATGATAACTTTTTTGTAAGCTCACCTTTCCATCATATTCCCGGCGAGATAGCACCTCCGGTGCAATATATGCTGGTGTCCCGACTGCTGATTTGGGCCTTGAATGCAATACTGACGACTGAACCAGAAATGGGAAAAACATTTTCTGTGAGAATTTACAGATGTCGATAAGTTTAAGGTTGAATACGTGGGTTCAGCGACAACCTTGGAGTAGCCAAAATCGCATATTTTGAGGCGAGGAGCTGCGCTGCCATCCAAGAGAACATTCTCCAGCTTCAAATCTCTATGGCATATTTGCTGGTACACGTGGCCCGAGGATTAAGTAATCAGAAATACAGCACACTAGAGCTTTGTTCATTCATAAAAGTGCAGATGGTTTACACTGAAGCCAGCAATTGATTTAAGAGAACTTGAAACGCTGTAGTAATTTTGTGCCAAGGGAAAGTGGCTTCTATTTTGAATGTAGATTAACATAAGAATAATCTTGCTCACGTGTTTCGTACCATGTGATGGCAGTAGCTCACACCACAGATCAACTGCTGAAAGAAATACCTGGCCTGCATGAAGAAGAAAAACCCATCAAGTATTGCTCTTCCACCCTGCAAAGCGATGAGATTAGAAAACTGAGGAACAAATCACGACACCTCGTCCTCACTGAACCGTCCACGATCACAGATGCGCTCAAACAGCTCCCCGCCTGCTGCGAACTCCATGACAATCATGAGATTTGTTGGCGTCAGTACCACCTGCAGAATTAATTTCCCCCAGAACAATTAAAATCATGTGCGCGTGCTTCAGTAAGGAGCTATCATTAAAATCATGTGCGTGCATCTAAAGCCATGAGGAGGATCCGATTCCTTGTTCCGTGAAAATTTTGCTACTACAGGGCGAACAGAATGATATGCCTATGTGGTTGGAGCAAATAATTGCCACAGGAAACATGTCCCACGACCAGGTGCATCTGTAGCGTTAGATTCCATGCCTAAATCACACGGATAAAAGGGGAACAGTCTGAACCGAATTGAGGAAAGGGGAACACGGGGAAGGAGGTATCAAGCGGGAAACATGAAGGGGAATTAGGTGGCAATCAAAAGATTCCCCGGTACATGCAGTTGAGAGAATTTGTTTTACAAATATTATTAAGAAAACTTCACCCGCGCCGTTTTTAGAGAACCCGGTGTAAACATGAGACAGTTTCTGACGAAAACGGGACCAGAATGTTCTTAAAAAATTACAGAAACTAGAACAAATTGGGTCATGTGGACGACGAAGGAACTGACCTCCTTGAAGCGGATGATGTTGGGGTGCCGCAGCGAGCGGTGGTTGATGATCTCCCTGTACACATTCTCGTCAATCTGCGGGAAGGGCACAGATCCCCCAAAACGTGCGATTAAAATCCACCGGACCGAGCAAGCCGTCCCAAATACTATATATACTACTACGGAGAATTATTATTTGAAAAACAAAAAAATAGCTGGAGAAGGCAGGCAAGGTAGCAAAAAAACAAAAGGAAGGAACGAACCCTGTGTCCGCGCTCGATGCACTTGACGGCGACGAGCTCGCGGGTGTCGCGGTTGCGCATGAGGCGCGCCACCCCGAAGTTGCCCGACCCGATGTCCCGCACCGTCTCGTACTTGTCCATCCCTTCCGCCGCCGCTGCCGCTCCTCCGGCTCCGGGCGGGCCCCGCGCGTCGGCGGCCTCCCGTGCGCGTGCGGTCTCCAGCGAGCCCGTGGGGCCCACGCCGGCCGCAGCCGCGGGGGGAGGCGGCGGTCCCGGAATCTCCGGCGGCGGCGGCGAGGCGCGGCGCGGTGGGGCGGGGAGGAGGTGCGGGCGGTCGGTCGGTAGGCTGGTGCGGTGCCGTGCGTCGCGTCGATGGTGGATGGTGGTGGTGGCGCGTGTGGGGGCGGGGCGTGGGCGTGTGGCGCGGGCGGGGGATTATATAGTTTGGAGGCGGATCGCGGGCAGTGCCAGGCGGAAGGAAGAAAGGAAGGTGAGAGGGGATGTCCGGTGGGCCACGCCGCCGGCCGTCCGCGTCACGCACCGTGGCCACCGGGCCCAGCTGCCTGCCTCTGCCTGCCTGGCTGGCCGCGATTCGCCGCTGGATTCGATGTCTCTAATTTGGTTTTTGCTCAAGCTTTTTTCTTTGATCAAGGGGAAATATCCTGCTGAAGTAGAGAGGGGAAAAAGAGGAAAATATCCATTTGGTATCCGGCCATGTACCTGTGCCCATCAGAGGAATGATCCCACTAGGTTATAATAAATGATCACCTAATTAGATCACAACGTTCTCACACCTTTGTTTATCTTTGCCTGCAGCGAACTGACGCCTGTGCCTTCCAATTGTTCGAGCTACCAGAGAGATGCCTTTTCCTCCGCCCACTTTTGCTCTTTCTTCCGCTGGATTTGGTTCATAACAAATGTCACGGTTTTAATTTTAAAACTAAAATCACGACACTTATCATAGGGTCAAAGAGAATACTCCTACTGCCGACGGCTTTGAAAACAGCGGGATGATTGGTCTTCCCTCAGATTAGAAGTGTTCCTATTGCACGCTCATGGTCACAGGTTTTACAAGCCTGGGCGAAAATGTATGCCGCACTATTTTTCTGCATAAATTGCTACTCCCTCCGTTCCTTTTTAATTGACTCAAATTTAGTATAAAGTTGTACTAAATCTGAGTCAATTAAAAAAGAACGGACGGAGTATAAAACAACATGCAACACAAGACATCGTGCCGCTGGAGGGATGGTACAACCGCTCCTAACTTATAGGTAAAGAGTTATTTTCTTGACGATGTTGTGGGGTGCTGATCTAGAGCCCGTCGCAAACATGGTCGCATGCATGCTGCTCGTTAGAGATGCAATCAGCATATAAACCTCTCCCACACCAAAAAAAAAGTAGAAACGAAATTCGGGCCACATGGAGCTCTTTATATTTAGAACATGGAAACGATATTTTTGAAACCTCGAATAATTCAAAAATATACAAGGATGTACATAGATACATATGTGTGCTATGAACATACAAAATAATCAATTCACTATATCTTTTCACATGTGATGTACATAAAAAGACAAATATATTGAGAAAAATAGGGTTTTGTCACAGATTTGTTCTTTTTTGTATCCTACAATTAGTGTCTTATTTAATGAAACCTTACAGATTTGTAGAACACACCTATAGCGTTTCGTGATTTTTTAGATTTGTTGAAACTTACAATGTGGTATTTGTATTTTATATAAAACAAAAGTCTCCATGTAGCGCGGGAGCGCATCCTCCACTTTGTTTGCTTCTCAATGATCCCACTAGGTTATATAATAAATGATCACCTAATTAGATCACAACGTTCTCACATCGTCTTCATATCTTTGTTTATCTTTGCCTGCAGCGAACTGACGCCTGCACCTTCCAATTGTTCGAGCTACCAGAGAGATGCCTTTTCCTCAGCCACTTTCGCTCTTTCTTCCGCTGGATTTGGTTCATAACAAATGTCACGGTTTTAGTTTAAAACTAAAATCACGACACTTATTATGGGTCAAAGAGAACACTAACAACCGACGACTTTGAAAAACAGCGGGATGATTGGTCTTCCCTCGGATTAGAAATGTTCCTAGGGCACGCTCATGGTCATAGGGTTTACAAGCATGGGTGAAAATGTCGGCCGTACTTTTTTCTGCTTAAATTGCTATAAAAAAACATGCAACACGAGACATCGTGCCGCTGGAAGGATGGTAGAACCGCTGCTAACTTATAGGTAAAGAGTTATTTTCTTGACGATGTTGTGGGGTGCTGATCTCGAACCCCGTCGCAAACCTGGTGGCATGCTTGCTGCTCGTTGGAGATGTGATCAGCATATAAACCTCTCCCACGCCAAAAAAAAGAAGGTAGAAACGAATTCCGGGCCACATGGAGCTCTTCATATTTAGAACCCTAAAATGGTATTTTTTAGACCTCTGATAATTCAAATATATACAAGGATGTACATACATACATATGTGTGATGTGTACATACAAAACAATCAATTCACAATATCTTTTAAGATGGGATGTACATAAAGAAGACAAATATATTGAGCAAAATAGGGTTTTTGTCACAAATTTGTCTTTTTGTATCCTACAATACAATTAGTGTCTTATTTAATGAAACCTTACAGATTCGTAGAACACACCTACAGCGTCTCATGATTTTTTAGATTTCTTGAAACTTACAATGTAGTATTTGTATTTTATATAAAACAAAAATATCCATGTAGCCCGGGAGCTATGCACAATACTGCGCACCCTCCACTTTGTTTGCTTCTCAATGAGGTTCAACCTCCTTCAGAATTACCGCCACAAAAGCAGAAGTTCCTCGGATGAATTTCGTGAATTGTGATTATACATGAACAATAAAAATACATAACTAACTTGTGCCGCGTTTTATCCTTGGTGTGATCACGACATGGCACAGCCCCTACGGCACGATTGTCCTTCACAGTAGTCGCGGTCTAGGAGCATCAACAACATAGAAGTCCACTGCGTTGGAAGGAGGAGCAATTGGACCAGATGAAACCATCCTTGATAATGATTTCACATATAACCAATTTCAACCCGTGTAAAAAACCAATGACCTAACATGCCCTACTTGGTTGTTACGAGTTGGGTTTTAGCATGTGCAGAGGGAACATTTGAGACAGAGCCAACCATTAGGTATGAGGTGGGGGGCACATTCATGTTGGATAGGGAAAAGTTGTTTGTATAAGCACGAAAATAAAGATACTTGTGAACAAAACTAGATTGTTGGGGTGGCTTAGCCCCTACTCGAACCCCTTACTCCATATCAGGGCAACCCGTTGCTAGCTCAGTGCAAGAATTTAAGTGCATGCCCAATGATTTTTCCTAGCGGCCTTAGTACTTTGGTATGGACCGAAAACATGTATTTATGTAAAAGGGTTTTTTTATGACTCAAAGCACCACACCAAGACAATACAATTATGATTATTTCAGAAAAGAAAAACACCAACACAACCATTTTAGGATGGAAAAAAAACCCGCACCAAGAAAATACAATTATGACCAATAAAACTACACCCAACCTCAGCATAACAAGATGCACACAATTCAAATAAAAATATAAATACTACTCCCTCCTATCTATAATTAATGAGTGCTAGGATTTTAATTTAAATTTAGACTAAATTAAACTAAAGCCCCTTATTATGGACCGGGTACTAGTTATTGACATTTGAACTGAATCAAGTTAATTGAAAAAAATAGTTAACCTAGTATACAGAAGGTTTGGTCCAAGCCGCGCTAAGTCTAGTCTAGTTTTAACCTTTCTAAAGAACAAAGACAGCTATTAACCTCCATGTTCACTAGACCCACTGTGCTTTGCATGACAAGTCATTTTATCATTAGATTGTACGTAGACCTGTTACTTCATAGTTCATATGCTGTTCAAAGGAGGAACAAAGTAAAAGAAAAAGGATTACTCGTACGCCACGCACTTACAGGCTTCACTTTCGTTAGTGTTTCCTTCCCCGGAAGACATGGCGCCGTACAAATCATGGCACCGTGGCTCACTGGCTCTCATTGCGCTCCATGTGAACGTGTATGTTCAGCACGAACAGGGTACAGATTAACAGCAATTATCAATCCTTCATACCTGCAGGGGTGTCAAGACTGCTCTTCTCGCTTAACCAGGTAGCAGTGTAGCATCTTGTCGGTTTTAGTTTCGAGGGGAGGGTCTTTTATGATCCGGCTAAATTTAAATCTGCACGTGTTTTGGTATTTAACAGTTGAACCTGGTTTTAATTACCTAGCAACACGGCGATTATATAGGATAAAACATACTCTCTCCGTTTCATATTAGTGTTCACTAATTTAGTATCAGCCACAACAAATACTATAAAACGCAGCGAGTACACAATTTCAGGAAAGAGTATACATCTCCAATTATAAAAAGACGCCGTTAATTATATGAAAGGTACAGGTGGAAATGCAGATTTGAATAGCGATTTCTTTCGCAATACTATAACTCACATTTTTCAAATTAAAGTACCTTCAAAAATGACGTGCCGAAGCAGCCCCATTCAACTGTGTTATCACCACGAAACTACCTCACAACAGGCAAACTTTCGTGTTGGTCAATGATTGCTAGAGATTCCTGACCAACAGCCTCATGGAAAATCGACGTAAGGGGTGTGCCTCTTTGGTCATGCTCACTTCCCATGAGCTTTGGAATGAGAGGAAAACGAGGGTTTATGAACTTGTCATTGATGCCCAATGTTACCTTGCCAATCATAAAAGGGTAAGCCAACCTAAGGGTTTTACGGGTGCAGAAAGTTTGAGCTCTATCATGACGTGAGAGAAAGCTCTATGAACCCTAAAAGACGTTGGTTGTTTGCAAATCTTGGACCTCTTGAAAGTGCATGGAGCCCCCATGTGTGGTTTTGGTAATTAATGACAATCCCTATGGACTAATGTTTGCATTGAGTTATATTTGTAGGAGTTGTCCATAGGCAATTCTTGAACCATATGTTGGCTTCAAGGTTGCAATAAGAAGAAATTGATGAAGGATATCAAGTGTCAAGTATGTCTTGAAGATGAAGATGAAGTGAGCCCTCAAGCTACTTCAAGACATCAACATGATGAAGAATGAAGAAATGAAGTGCAAGTTCAAGATGAGCCATCTCGAAGAGATCCTTTGCTTGAGTCTTGCCATCCATATGGTGATCATGGATATGTGAAGATGCGCCGAAGAAGAAGCTCTCCCATGGTGGATTATGGGGGAGCAATCCACAAGACTTCGTCAAGCAAGCACAAGCAAGAAAGGCGTTCCATCTTGTTGAGGTCAAGATCGTCGTCATCGAGCTCAAGTGGAATGCGCAAGTATAAGGTTTGCTCTTGATAGGGTTTGTTTCTCACCGGTCTCATAGTGTAGTTGGAGACCGGTTTATAGTTTAGTTGCCGTACTATCAAGAGGGCTCTCGAGTGAGTAACTCGATCGTATCGTTCGGAGAGAGCTCAAACCTTTGCATCCTTGCATCATCTTTCTTGGTTGTTATTTGGACCTTATCCATGTGATGTTTTAGAGCTTGTGCTTATTCTCATGACAAGCTCTAGTTCATCGAAAACGGATTTCGCATAGATCACTTGTTGCGTTTTCGAGTTTGGTTCATCATCTTTCTTGGTTGTTATTTGGACCTTATCCATGTGATGTTTTAGAGCTTGTGCTTATTCTCATGACAAGCTCTAGTTCATCGAAACGGATTTCGCATAGATCACTTGTTGCGTTTCGAGTTTGGTTCATCATCTTTCTTGGTTTTATTTGGATCTTATCCATGTGATGTTTTAGAGCTTGTGCTTATTCTCATGACAAGCTCTAGTTCATTGAGAATGGTTTTTCCATGGGCAACTTGTTGCATTTTCAAGATTGGAGGTTTTAGGTATGTCTTTTTGAGATAGGTCAAACCTTTCTTCATTTGTTTCTATCCTCCTTTGCTGGACTATGATGTTTCTATGCATATTGTTGTAGAGCTCATTGTTGTGATTTCAACGAGCCCAAGATCATCGAAATCGGAGTCCGGATGCAAAAGTTATGCCCGTTTTAGTTTTGGTGTTTCTGCAGTTTTCTTAGGCCGGATATTTTGGAAATATCCGGGCCGGATTATCCGGGCCGGATATTTCGGAAATATCCGGCCCCCCGAAATCGTCTAAGGACCGGAAGAAAAGCAGCTCTGGATAGGGGCCGGATTTTTGGCCGGATTTTGTCCAGGTTTTGTCCACGAGGCCGGATTATCCGGCCCCGGATAATCCGGCCCCAACTTGGGCCGGAATATCCGGCCCGTTTTTGCCCAAACGGCTCGATTTTCTTGGGGGTATAAATACCCCCTTCTTCTTCCTCCTTGGGCAGTGCTTCTCTCACTCTCTCTCTCCTCCATTGTTGAACTAGAGAAGCTTGCTCTATCTCTCAATCCCTCCATGATTCTTGCCCCCATTTGAGGGAAAAGAGAGAGGAGATCTAGATCTACATTTCTACCAATCAAATCCATCTCTTTGTGAGTGGAACTCTCTAGATCTTGATCTTGGTGTTCTTTGTGAATTCCTTTGTTCTTCCTCTCTTATTCCCCCAATAGCTTTTGTAGCTTTGTTGGAATTTGAGAGAGAAGGACTTGAGCATCTTTGTGGTGTTCTTGCCATTGCATTTGGTGCATCGGTTTGAGTTCTCCACGGTGATTCGTGGAGGTGAAAGCAAGGAAGTTGTTACTCTTGGGTTCTTGGAACCCTAGACGGATTCTAGGCCTTTGTGGCGATTTGTTGGGAGCCTCCAATTAAGTTGTGGATGTGTGCCCCAATCTTTGTGTAAGGCCCGGTTTCGCCTCGAAGGAAATCCCTTAGTGGAACCGTGACCTAGGCCTTTGTGGCGAGGGTCACCGGAGATTTAGGTGAGGCGCCTTCGTGGCGTTCGGTGTGTGGTGTGAGTACCGCATCTTGGGGTGAGGCCTTTGTGGCGTTGGTGTGCATCGAGCAACCACACCTCAAGGTGAGCCTCTTGTGGCGTTCGGGAGCACTAAGCAACCGCACCTCTCCACCGGAGATTAGCACTCGCAAGAGTGTGAACTCCGGGATAAATCATCGTCTCCCGCGTGCCTCGGTTATCTCTATACCCGAGCTCTTTACTTATGCACCTTACCTTGTGATAGCCATCGTGCTTGAAGTTATATATATCTTGCTATCACATACTTGCTTGTATTGCTTAGCATAAGTTGTTGGTGCACATAGGTGAACTCTTGCTTAGAATAAGTTGTTGGTGCACATAGGTGAACCATAGTATATAGGCTTTGGGCTTGACAAAGTAAACGCTAGTTTTATTCCGCATTTGTTAAGCCCATCTCGTAAAAGTTTTAAATCGCCTATTCACCCCCCTCTAGGCGACATCCGTGTCCTTTCAATTGGTATCAGAGCAAGGTCTCTCATTCTTAGGCTTCACCGCCTTGAGAGTAAAGATGTCGGTTAGGGGATTAGATCACAATAACTTGTTTATATTTGATGGCACAAATTATGACCTATGGAAAATTTATGTGCTTAATATTTTGCGGGGTATTTCCCCGAACATGGAGCGATTTCTTGACATGGGTTTTTCTTCTCCTAAGGATCCCCAAAATTTATCTTATGAGGAGAAGAAAAACTCTTGTCTCGATGCTCTTGCTTCTCATGTGTTTTCCATTGTTGTGAGCAATGTAGTTACTTCTTCAATCATGCCTTTTGGGAGCGCTCATGAATTATGGACAAAGCTTCGAGATAAATATGATGTGTCCAATATCATTGAGGATGATTGTATTGCTTCCACTTCCGGCCGTGATGAGTTCTCATCTTCATCCACTTCACCAAAGTGTTTCAAGACACAAGGTAATGATATGGTGAGTGGTGATGGAAATTGCAATGTTGGTATTGAGCTTACTATTGATGATCCTTCATCTATATCTCATTGCAATGGTTCATCTTTGGACTTAAACACATCTAGCACTAGAAATGATTTACATGCTTGTGTTGATAGTCCTTGCATATCATGTGTAAGTTGCTTGAAAAAATCTAATGATGATATGCTTGCATTGTCTTGTGGCCATGATAAAAATGATTCTATTTCCTCTAGTTGTTGTGTGTCTAACAATGTAGAGGAAACCAAAGATTCTATTGGTCAAGACAAGATCTTGAAAGGAGCCTCAAGTAACTCCTCATCTTTATTTCACGGTCCTCATATATGCCTTATGGCCAAGGGTTCCACGGTACCTCCTACCATGGAACCTAATATGTCTCGTGGTGATAAGAATGAGGATGAATATGAAGAAGAGGATTGGGTTGTCTCTCTACGCGATAAAGGTGAGAGTGTATTCAAGGTTCTTTACAAAGATAAAATTGCTAGCTCTCACTTCTTTGAAATCTTGACTACCGCTATTGAGAGCCAAAAACTTATTTGGATGCATGAGAACACCATTGATAAAAAGGGTGCTCTTGAACGAGAGTATGCCGATGATGTAGCATCTTTAAAGAATGATCTTGAAGAAGAACAAGAGACCGTAGCCTCTCTTGAGGAGCAACTTCAAACCCTTGAGGTGTCTCAAAATGAAATATTTGCTAAACTCACTAAAGAAAGAGACCATGCTAAAGCTAAATTAAAATTGCTTAAAAATGAAAAGTTCAAAGTTGGTGTTGGCCATGATAAACTTGTTAAGGATCTAGATGATCTAGACAAGGCCCACAAGGCCTTGGAGAGCGAACACTCTATCCTCACCAAGTCTTATGAGCAACTACAAGCTTCATATTTAAAAGAGCATGCTATGTTACCTTCTCTTCTTAATATGTCTTGTGATGATGCTTGTGCTACTAACTCTACTTCTTGTGAAGCATCTATCTTGAAGGAGAATGTTGAGCTAAGGGCTCAACTTGAATTGCTAACTAGCAATTATGGGAAATTGGAAGAAAATCATGGAAAGCTTTCTAGCTCCCATGAGGATCTTCTAGCCTCCCATGATAGGCTAAAGTTAGCTCATGAGACTATCATATCGAAGGCAACACCTTGTGAGCCTCATGTGGATACTAGCACTACTACCCAAAATGCTATATTGCCATGTGCTAGTCCTAGTAATTCATCCACTCATAGTATTGCTAAATCTTGTGATGAATTATCTTCCTTGCCTTGTTGCTCTAACAATGAAGGTTCTACTTCCTCTAGTACTTGTGTTGTTACTAACCATGTAGAGGAAATCAAAGAGCTCAAGGCCCAAGTCACTTCTTTGAAGACCGACTTGGTAAAGAGTCATGAAGGGAAATGCAAACTTGACACGATGTTAAGTGTGCAACAATCCCCAAATGACAAGAGTGGACTTGGATTCAAATCCAACAACAAGAACAAGTCCAAGAACAACAACAACAAGAAGGGCCAAGTACAAGTCAAAGACCCGGCCAAGATTGTTTGCTTCAAGTGCAAAATTGAAGGGCACCATGTTAGATCTTGCCCTTTGAAGAAGAAGCAAAAAGGGAAGCGGCCTCAAGCTCAAACTCATATTCAACCTCAAGTTGAAGAAATTCCACTTCCCAAGAAGAATCAAGCCAATGCTCCCATTGTGGAGAAATCTAGTGAGAAGAAGGAGAAGAAAAGAACTTGCTACATATGCCGTGAGAAGGGCCACATCTCCTCTTTTTGCACTATTGGTACCTCATCCAACTCTATCTCCATTGATGATGTTTATTCTCTTTGTAAGGATGAGGGTGGCAATGTGTTTGCCAAATATGTTGGTGCTCAAAGTGGTGTCAAGAAAAGAACCATTTGGGTTGCCAAGCCTATTGTGACTAACCTCTTAGGACCCAACTTAGTTGGGGACCAACAATCCAAAACTTGATCAATAGGTGCTTTTTGGAGGGCATTGGAGACTTGGCTACATCATGAAGAATTAAGGGATCTTCATCATTTATATTATATCAAGCCAAGTCTTTTGATTATCTTGCTACAATCATATATCCAATGTTCCTCCTTGCGGTAACATGTTCTCAACTCATTTATATTGAAAGTTACTCGCCCCTTTGCATGTGTTAGTTTTGTTCCTAACATGTGTGTGTATATGTTGTGCTTCCTAATAGTTTTGCTTGAGAAATCAAGTCTATGAATGTTGGGTTGCACACCATGTATTTGTGTTTGTGTTGGAGCCTCTTTGCATCTTGGTGTATCTTATATGGCTCTTATGAGCGATTAATGGACAATCCCATTTTGGGGGAGTGACATTCCTTTGGGAATTTCATGATCCTAACAATGTGTGTACATGAGGAATACCACTTAGAATTGATATTGCAAGATTATCTAGTCTCTATGTGGTATGTCATCTTCATGAGAAATTCAAATTCTAATGTCCATTAATATCTCTACTTGGATCTTATTTGCCTCTTGTGAAAATAAATTCCTTATCACATTATGGGGGAGTAATAAGCTTTGTGCATATTACAAGCCTAGAAAATGTGAACATTTGAGGTTGTGTCACATAGAATTGATACCGTAATTTATCTCTCTCCTATGTGGCATGTTTGCTCAAACAAGCTCCAATTTGCTTAAATGGCTTCATTGCTAATATCTTTGTGGATCTTATTTGTGAAAGTTTTTCTTGGCATGGTTTTTCACAACGTGTCCATCAATACATTTTTGGAAAACCATGTGCTTCAAGTCATACTATTAATTGCTTTGCATGTTGGTATGAATACTATTAATTGCTTCGCATGTTGGTATGAATACTATTAATTGCCTTGCATGTTGGTATGACTAAATGAAGCTATCAAGAAACTATCTTTGCATGATGGTTAACTCTTATCTTTTACCATATGCTTTGTTCGTTGTAAATATGATCTTATGTATACTTACAAACTACCACCGGGAAATATTTCCTAATACCTCTTGTCCTAGGACAATTGGTAATCAATTATGAGGTAGATATTTATTGATCATATCTACATTGGCTCTTGTGTTTAAATTGCCTTATTTATTGCCATGAATTTGTTGTGCTTTGACTCCCATGTGTCTTCCTTGCATCTTATGGATCTTGTGTTTAAATTGCCTTATTTATTGCCATGAATTTGTTGTGCTTTGACTCCCATGTGTTCTTTTTTCTATTCAAACTTTCTTAGCTTTTTTTAGTAGATATAGGTAGTGTGATGATCCTAGTTGTGTGCATTTTGTATCCATATTCTAAATCCTAGATAATGCACTAATCTTGGGGGAGCTCTCCTATATTTGTTATATAAACTTCTCTTGATCTTTATCAAAAATTTGGTTTTGGGAGTCATAAATTTTCTTTTTGGTACTGTGTGCCATCATAAAAAGTGTCGAGGGTTTGGTTTATTTGTTGGAACCTTGCTCTCTTGGGAGTTGGTTATCTCATTCCTTTGTGCTTAGGTTTAATTAGCTTCTTATAATGAGATAAGTCTTTGGAGTCAATCTTGTGTTGATTTGATTCTTTGATATAATTTGGACAACCATTGTCTCTTGGTTTATTTGGTGTTTTGTCCAAATTGTATCTTCCTTTGGTTCTTGAAAGTATTGTGCATGCATATTTAATATATGTATATCTTATGGCATGTGTCACTTTCTTTGATCCAATATATAGGGTAAACTCCATCAAATCCTAATTTGGCTAAGATGTGCATGAAATTCAATTTCATATCTATATGCACATAGAATTGTGGAGTTTGTCCTATATGTTGTAGTGTGTCTAACTACTTCGGACCCAATTAGTTTGGGGACCATTTTGTACTTACCTTTGTGTTAGGTACAATGGATATGCATTGAATGCTTGTCTCACTCTTGGAAAGAAGTGGTGACTCAATGGTAACGTGAGGCAAGCTAGGATGATCAACGAACACATATCTACTACATCCACACCAATGCTATCTTGGTAACAAGTATCTTCTCATGCATACTTTTCTTGTATCCAACCTTATGGTTGCATCTTGGCATGAATCTCTTGATTTGCAAATGTTGTGCTTCTTGCAAAAGTCTTAATGAAACCTCTTTATTGTGAATGTGAGTAATTTGAGATGAGTGCATTTGTTGGGAAGTATTTTAAATCATGCTCATGATTCATCCATCCCAACTATGCCTATCTAGCAATTTTGTTGCATATCAATTCCTCAAGGCTCTCACATGTGCAATATAGATGAAAGTGCAAATTTAGTTACTTCTTTTGGTATCCCCGTTTGTGATACTTGTTGCCTTTCTCAAATGCATCCCAACTATCTTCTATCCCTTGTTGATATTTGTGATGTATTTTAGTTGTTTGTGGTTGAAGTTCATGAATGTACAATAAGATAATATTGAGCCTTTGGCCATGCTATTAAGCAAAAATCTTATTGGTATATTGCATGACTTCGTCTTGGATATCATGCTATTTTTCTTGTGTATCTATTTGGTGTGTGCATGTTTCTTTGTGGATAAATATCTTTGTGATATTGTCCACTTAGAGAAACTTATACACATAAGAGATGATACATCTCCATTTGATATCTTATTTATTTGTTGCATGTTGATTGGTCATGCTAAGAAATATAATTCATTGAAGACTATGATGATGCTTTTTGCTCATCCATATAATAGTCTTATAATATGCTTTATCATGCCTTTCACATATCCTCTTGGTTGAGCCTTTTATTATGGTGCCTCTTACTTATTGCTCAACTATTTGTTTGTTGCAAGTGTTAAGCTTATTTCTCTATCTATGATCTATTCCAAATGTTTGTGTTTTAAATGGTAATGAGGGAGTGAGGATTCCATGTTATGCATATTGTATTCAAATACAACATTTTAATTTATGCATGTACCTTGGGGAGCTTCCTCATTTGATTTAGAGCACTATCTTGTGGTGATCATTAGAGTTTGATTCACTTGGTATCTTTTGTTTTTGAATGATATTATGGGAGTGATGATTCCATGTTTGTGCACTTTATACTCCAATGCAAATTGTCTAGTTTTGTGCACAAACCTTGGGAGCTTCCTCATATTATTTAGAGCAATCTTCTTGATCTTATCATAATATCTATCTTTCTTTTGGTATCCTCTTTGTGACTCATTTGGTTGCTTGCTTCATTTGTTGAAGCTTCTTGACTTTGTTATCTTTTTGCAATCTTTGATCCTATCTATAGTGTGATTCCTTCCGAATATTCGCCATTGGATATGTGCATTTGATTCCACTCAAATTATGAGAAATGCACACGCTATGGAGGAACTCTCACTATATTAGCCTTTTAAATTTTTCACCCATTTCGGCAATTGGTGCCAATGGGGGAGAAGTTTGGAGGGTTTAAGGGAATTTGGTTATGTCTTTGCTTTGTGCTTAAGCATGTGCCTTTATTGCATTGCATCTTGTTGCTTTGCATAGTTGAATATTTAGAGGAAACTCCACTAGGCTTTGAATGCCAATATATGCAATGAAAGTCAAGATCATTCACACATGCATATATTATGGGGAGTTTGCTCTATATATTCAACTTATTTGTTACTTAAATTCCTTATATAAACCCTCTCAAAGAGATTGTCATCAATTACCAAAATGGGGAGATTGAAAGTGCATGGAGCCCCCATGTGTGGTTTTGGTAATTAATGACAATCCCTATGGACTAATGTTTGCATTGAGTTATATTTGTAGGAGTTGTCCATAGGCAATTCTTGAACCATATGTTGGCTTCAAGGTTGCAATAAGAAGAAATTGATGAAGGATATCAAGTGTCAAGTATGTCTTGAAGATGAAGATGAAGTGAGCCCTCAAGCTACTTCAAGACATCAACATGATGAAGAATGAAGAAATGAAGTGCAAGTTCAAGATGAGCCATCTCGAAGAGATCCTTTGCTTGAGTCTTGCCATCCATATGGTGATCATGGATATGTGAAGATGCGCCGAAGAAGAAGCTCTCCCATGGTGGATTATGGGGGAGCAATCCACAAGACTTCGTCAAGCAAGCACAAGCAAGAAAGGCGTTCCATCTTGTTGAGGTCAAGATCGTCGTCATCGAGCTCAAGTGGAATGCGCAAGTATAAGGTTTGCTCTTGATAGGGTTTGTTTCTCACCGGTCTCATAGTGTAGTTGGAGACCGGTTTATAGTTTAGTTGCCGTACTATCAAGAGGGCTCTCGAGTGAGTAACTCGATCGTATCGTTCGGAGAGAGCTCAAACCTTTGCATCCTTGCATCATCTTTCTTGGTTGTTATTTGGACCTTATCCATGTGATGTTTTAGAGCTTGTGCTTATTCTCATGACAAGCTCTAGTTCATCGAAACGGATTTCGCATAGATCACTTGTTGCGTTTTCGAGTTTGGTTCATCATCTTTCTTGGTTGTTATTTGGACCTTATCCATGTGATGTTTTAGAGCTTGTGCTTATTCTCATGACAAGCTCTAGTTCATCGAAAACGGATTTCGCATAGATCACTTGTTGCGTTTTCGAGTTTGGTTCATCATCTTTCTTGGTTTTATTTGGATCTTATCCATGTGATGTTTTAGAGCTTGTGCTTATTCTCATGACAAGCTCTAGTTCATTGAGAATGGTTTTTCCATGGGCAACTTGTTGCATTTTCAAGATTGGAGGTTTTACCGGTATGTCTTTTTGAGATAGGTCAAACCTTTCTTCATTTGTTTCTATCCTCCTTTGCTGGACTATGATGTTTCTATGCATATTGTTGTAGAGCTCATTGTTGTGATTTCAACGAGCCCAAGATCATCGAAATCGGAGTCCGGATGCAAAAGTTATGCCCGTTTTAGTTTTGGTGTTTCGCAGTTTTCTTAGGCCGGATATTTTGGAAATATCCGGGCCGGATTATCCGGGCCGGATATTTCGGAAATATCCGGCCCCCGAAATCGTCTAAGGACCGGAAGAAAAGCAGCTCTGGATAGGGGCCGGATTTTTGGCCGGATTTTGTCCAGGTTTTGTCCCCGAGGCCGGATTATCCGGCCCCGGATAATCCGGCCCCAACTTGGGCCGAATATCCGGCCCTGTTTTTGCCCAAACGGCTCGATTTTCTTGGGGGGTATAAATACCCCCCTTCTTCCTCCTTGGGCAGTGCTTCTCTCACTCTCTCTCTCCTCCATTGTTGAACTAGAGAAGCTTGCTCTATCTCTCAATCCCTCCATGATTCTTGCCCCCATTTGAGGGAAAAGAGAGAGGAGATCTAGATCTACATTTCTACCAATCAAATCCATCTCTTTGTGAGTGGAACTCTCTAGATCTTGATCTTGGTGTTCTTTGTGAATTCCTTTGTTCTTCCTCTCTTATTCCCCCAATAGCTTTTGTAGCTTTGTTGGAATTTGAGAGAGAAGGACTTGAGCATCTTTGTGGTGTTCTTGCCATTGCATTTGGTGCATCGGTTTGAGTTCTCCACGGTGATTCGTGGAGGTGAAAGCAAGGAAGTTGTTACTCTTGGGTTCTTGGAACCCTAGACGGATTCTAGGCCTTTGTGGCGATTTGTTGGGTGCCTCCAATTAAGTTGTGGATGTGTGCCCCAATCTTTGTGTAAGGCCCGGTTTCCGCCTCGAAGGAAATCCCTTAGTGGAACCGTGACCTAGGCCTTTGTGGCGAGGGTCACCGGAGATTTAGGTGAGGCGCCTTCGTGGCGTTCGGTGTGTGGTGTGAGTACCGCATCTTGGGGTGAGGCCTTTGTGGCGTTGGTGTGCATCGAGCAACCACACCTCAAGGTGAGCCTCTTGTGGCGTTCGGGAGCACTAAGCAACCGCACCTCTCCACCGGAGATTAGCACTCGCAAGAGTGTGAACTCCGGGATAAATCATCGTCTCCCGCGTGCCTCGGTTATCTCTATACCCGAGCTCTTTACTTATGCACCTTACCTTGTGATAGCCATCGTGCTTGAAGTTATATATATCTTGCTATCACATACTTGCTTGTATTGCTTAGCATAAGTTGTTGGTGCACATAGGTGAACTCTTGCTTAGAATAAGTTGTTGGTGCACATAGGTGAACCATAGTATATAGGCTTTGGGCTTGACAAAGTAAACGCTAGTTTTATTCCGCATTTGTTAAGCCCATCTCGTAAAAGTTTTAAATCGCCTATTCACCCCCCCCCCCCTCTAGGCGACATCCGTGTCCTTTCACCTCTCCGCAATTAATGGAATTAATGAAGCAAAGTGTCTATATGTTCAAAAAATGACACACTTATGACGTTTTGAAGCATTTCCCAAAAAAAAACGGATGACGATTGCCCGGTAGCTAGACTTACTAATATGTGGCATGACCCAGGAGGTATATTTATGTAGATGTCTCACATGTGGCAAGTGCACATAGGCCAATTCAGCCTAGCCGAGTCTCACTCATGAACCCAGTTGGTCCAAATGCATTCTACAATCCTCATCGTGCCGGTTATGAAGATTTTTTTCAAACATAAAAGTGCAATTTTGAAGTGATCCACTTGATGATAGAGAACAAGCTAAAATTCTCCTCACCATCCTAGAAAGTCGCCCTAGTCGACCCTTTTATCAGACAAAACTATGTATATATAGAAAACTAGGGAAAGGAGGGACGACAATGTTTTGAACCTAGGGCATCACTCGTTGGACATCACCAGAGCACATGCTTGATTGCTTGACCTAGTCCATGTATTCTCTCCCACCTCCTTCTCCATATGCTGGATAGCAATTTTCTTATGAGGATACACAAAATTTCATTAAGTGTCAGGGGAGAAGAAAACTATCGTCAAACCATATCTTGCAAGGTCACTTTCACTACGTTTTGGAGCTGTGTAATCCGACATAAATGAGTTTCTTGAATGCCATGTGGATGTGGTGGGATACTCGGAGGATAAGCCAACACCTGCACGCTTTGCCGCTCATAATAATTATGCACTATCAAATATACATATGAAATTCCACGATGATTCGAACAATATTGAGATGTTAGGAACTTTGTACATGTGCTTGGTTAAATTTTTATCATAGTTTAACTTTGACAAAAATTAGTGTACACTATATTTTAAAATCGAGGGAGTAGAACAATATATCATAGCTTGCATTCTTTACTAACGTTCCCATCCGAGAAGTAATAACATCCAAGTCACGTGTCGGCCACATTGTGGCACTGCGAGTATAAACCAACAGTGAGGTGTGGTTCTGCCCGTAAGGCAAGACACCACAACCTGTGCATTCGACCAACAGGCGGACACTAGTGATCGAACCCTGTGCGTTCAACAGGTTGACACTTCACAGTAGCGGTCGGCAGTTAACCAACGTCGCGCGTTTAGCCTGGCCGGTGGAGACCCTGATCGCGACGGGAGACCGTGAAAGATTGACAAATGGTAGTATCCCGTACGGAGTATCGAGGAGCAGTTATGGGCGGTTAGAGGTAGACTGCACAACTCGATCACCGCGACAGTTCGCCGGAGAGGCACACGGCGAAGAATGATGACCATGGCCATGGTGATTTCTCGCTGTCGCACAAAAGTTATCGGAGGAGTCGATCGAGGCATCCACCTCATCAGCTGCGCTGCTGTATCCGCCATTGCTTTACTCTGACGAGACTGCACAACGGCACAAATTAATCATGGTGGAAATTATTCTCTCGACGAAAGCATTAGCTTAGGAGAGCCAGGAGGCTTTGTAGGAAAACAAATCTAGGGTTTTGTCTCCTCACCGATGACGTCGTTAGTCCGCCTATACTAGCTTCTGTTGGCCTTGGGGGCTTGAAGGTGCGGCGGACCACGGCCTCTCGTTCGGGAGGTTTTAGTTTCTTTCTTTTAGGTATTTGCAGCGTCTTCTTCAAGATGACGAGGCGGCGGATGATAAGATCCTCTCCAGTCTATCCATGTTCCGGCAATGTGTCTAGCGTCAGTGGAGGGCGTGTGGAGTTGTCTCCCGGCGGATCCCTTGCGATCCGGTCGGTTCTCGTGTTAGTTGGTGTTTGCAAGTCTGACTTTTCTGATCTACGATTTTCATCTTTGGTGATGGTTATTGCTCTGGTGCGCTGGTCTTTTAGGCCTTAGCACGATAATTTTTCTTGTGTCTACTACAACAAGATCTACTATAACAAGTTTGCCCGGCTTCAGCGGGGGAGGGACGAGGAATCGAGGACGGCAGCACGCTTTCAGCTTGATGTAGTGTTTGTAGTATTTGCTAGGTGATCTAAGAATCTATTTATAATTTATTTTACTTTTAGAACTTTTTATAGTACTGTTGATGATTACAAATAGATTGGTAGATTTTTTGTAAAAAAAAAAGCATTAGCCGAACTGAAGTGAAGCCGTGTGTGAACTCGATTGTAGCAGCAAAGGGAGCCAACATGACAGAGATTTGGTTCGCTGGCTTGAGGATACGATATGGTACGAGCCCTGAGGACTCCGGGGTCCACCCCTAATTTTTATCCCTAAAACCTAGGCACAGCAGAAAACAGAGCAGGCAAACAGAGAGGAGATCAGATCAGATCAAACCAAGCTTTGTTTTGCATAAAACAATGGCATGTGCCGCCCTTTCTGACGTTGCTAGCTAGCACCCTGTTTTGCATGTACGTACGCATGAACAGATCAGCGCTAGTACTGCACGCATCGGCCTGCCCTTTCGCAAGCGTGACATGTCTGGCCTTGCAATATACTTTGAGATGTTGGGATTACCTGTGGCACGAATTTTCCTCCAGGACCACATCTTCGTGGGTTAGTGGAGTTTCATTCACCGGTGTTTTCATTTCCTTGTATCTTTCCGACGAAAAGATAGAACTACTCGCACTCCTTCCAAATTACTCCCTGCATTTTAGTTAATAAAGCGTCCTTATTTTCCATGTTTTCTCTTTAACCAAGAACTACTCTAAATATACGAAGATTCTTGATATAAAATCAGCGTAATTGGAAAGCATTTTTCAATATGAATCCAACGATTCTAATTGTGTGCAAAATAATTAAGATTTTCTTGCTTAAATTTTTTGGTTAAAGTTCGTCTTGAAAAACACATGCGGCTTATTCATCGAAATGTAGGTAGTAAGTGACATATTTTTATAAAAAACAAATAAACCTACACACAAAAGCGCATATAGATACGTGCGTATATAGATAAAATCTAATTGAAATTACGTTAGTTAACTTCAAACAGAGGCTGTATTTGTTCTCGAAATGGGTGTATAACCCCGTCTTCTGCATCAAGAGATGCACACGGCCCTTTTATTGCAGAGTATCAAAGTAATCAGTATCAAAAATTTACATCATCGGCAACTCATAGAATTGGCACAGCCACCAACCGAATGTGAAAGTAAAAGAAAAACAATAGGCTAAGTACCTGTCAATCGCCTAGAAAGTCGCCAGCCAGCCTGGCTGTAGAAGTTCCAAGTAACCGTCAGCAGATAGTTGCACCCAGTAAGCATATGATCCCGCTGATCCACCGGGAGCAAGAGGGACCAATCTTGGATCCAGTGTGTAGGCATATGAATAACTTAAATAAAATTAGAAGTACTTGCATTGTTAAAAACTACATTATTTCGGCTTCTCCAAATCGTCCAAAATATAGCCGATACCCCAGTGTGTATTCTAGCTTTAGTGTCTTTATCAATGTGATTCAACCAATTTCCAAACATATAAATATTGGTTGACGGGGGGATATCTTAATTGCTAAAGACAATTCGCAAACAATTTTTGACAAGGGACATAAAAGAAATAACAGTGTAAACTCCAAAAGGGTATCATCTAATCTCAGTCGTCCTATCCCTAATCCCGAACATGTATAGTTTAATCTCAGCTATCCGTGTGTTTCACTCATTAAAACGTTTCAGCCTTTGGGGGTCCAATGGAAGCACAAGCCAAGAATAGATGTTCTATAGATTCCTCGGCATCACAAAAACAACATTTCATTCCTCCTTTCTATTGTCTCTTAATTAGATTAGCCCTCGTTAGTAAGACCATCTGACGAAGGAACCACATGAAAAATTCTATCGTCAACGGTTAATTAAAATATTTAGTAGGAAACTGTTTCTGAGTTTTCATTAAATCTTCATACATAGACTTCACCAGATTTGGTGAGATTCCATACAAACCTATCCGGTTCATCATTAAGTTGGACCACCATTAACCGGTTACATAGGTACAATCATTCATCCTATTAAGAACCATGAAGTGTCCTCCGAAAACTAATACTTAGTGGTCGTGATGACATAAAAGAATGAACCGATACATTCTTTTGCACAGATGAGAAGGCATGTCGTAAACAGGACTAAGAGATCGCTCCTCTGTCGTCTCCTCCAGGCGACGGGGGAGCGAAACCCTAGCTCCCCGCCGCCACCTTTCCCCACCCTCTGCCCGCCTCCTTGTCGCCTCCCGAGGCCGCTGCCGGCGAGCCGTGCGCCGCCAAGGACGGGGCCGGCAAGGATCTATGCCTCTCAGGCCCCCGCATGGCTGCTTAGGAGGGAGGCCACCATGCCGGTCCCGGGGCTCGCCGCCGCCCTGCTCGTCGCGCCCGCGTCGTCCTCGCCGTGGTGCCTCTGCGCGCCGGCCCTGGCGGCGGGCTTGCGGGCCGGACCCGGCCTTCGCTGCTCTCTGCGGCTCGCCGTCCGGTCTGCAGCTCGCCCCGTCCGGCCATGGCGGTGGGATCTCTTGTCGGCGCGGCGGAGCCGTGGTGTAGCCGTGCGACGAGGTGGCGGGCTTGACTGTGGCGCGGGGGATGTAGCGGTCGGGCCCGATCTGGGCTTCGACGGGCTTGTGTCCATGGCGACGTCATAGCGGCCTGGGCTTGGCGGTGGGCGGCCGATCTGCTGCCTTCTGCAGCGGTCTGGCCGGGACGCGCTGCTCAGGCGAGTGTTGGATGTTTGGTGGACGGCAACAAGGTCCCCTGATCGGCTGGCTACGCCTACGGTCAGGGCCTACGTTGGGCCTGACGACAGTGTTGGCGCTCCAGGCGAAAGCTTCGCACCATTGGTGCCGATGTTGGCGGTGCTCGTGGGTACCGTTTCCCCTGTTGAGGGCTTCATCGGGGAGCTTGGTCTCCTGCTGTCGCGAGCTGATGCGTTCTCCGGGTGAAAACCTCTGCTCCTCGGAGCGAGCGGCGGCGACACACTGTGCCGTTACCTTCCTGAAGGCGCCGCTTTTTGGAGTCCGTGTTCCTCGTGGTGCGGTAGATGTGTGCCAGTTGTGCATGTTGCCTTGTTGTCGGGGGTGGTGGATGTCGGGGCGGCGGCCCCGGACGGTTGACGTACGCCGAGGCGGCGGCCTCGGAGATGACTCCATGGGGTGTGGTCATGGTTTCGCAAGGCACTGGTGGCGTGTTGGTGCTACGTGGGTAGCGAGCTCGTCGGCCCGACCTACACGACGGGACGGTCGGTGTGGCTGGCATGTCGGGGCGGTGGCCCCGGATCTTTTGGCGCTGTGTTTGTGGTCTGCGGGTTGTCGTCTTGGTAGTTTGGGCTACAAGACGTCCATGCCGTGTGGCGTTGCGGCTCGCCTCCGAGCAGGGGACGTCGGAGCAGTAGCTCCGGGTTTGGTGGTGTGTGTTTGTGTAAGGGTATATTGCCCCTATGTGTGGTTTTGGTAATCAATGACAACCCCTATGGACTAATGTTTTCATTGAGTTTATATGAAGGAATATTCCATAGGTACTACTTGCTCTCCATGTGTTGGATTCAAGTATGGATGCCATGAAGATAAAGATATACCTTGTGTATTGGCATCAAGATCATCGGTATGAAGATATATATGTGATATGATCAAGAAGAAGAAATGAAGATGGAGTTCTTATGTGGAACTCAATATTAGCCATGCTCTATCTTAAGTGAGTATGAGAAGATACAAGGTTGAGTTGGGCAAGTTCAAGATGAGCATCTTGAGTGGATCACATGCTTGAAGCTTGCCGTCCATTTGGTGATAATGGACATGTGAAGATGTGCATCAATGAAGCTTTCCCATCATAGTGTATGGGGGAGCATTTATGAGTATACACGAAGCGACAATGATCAAGTGATGCATTCCGGCTTGAGTGGAGCGTGAAGTGTTATCATCAAGATCAAGCGGGATGCGCAAGGCAAAGGTATGACCTTGATAGGTTTTCCTTTTACCGGTCTCGAGGTGGTTGATGGGAGACCGGATTATAGGATAGATAGCCGCACTATTAAGAGGGGCTTTCGGTTGGGTAACTTGATCACATCGTCTTAGGGAGCTCAATCCTTGCATGCGTTGCATATTCTTATTGCTTCTTGGTATTTCTCGGTGTGAGGTTCTTGAGCTTGTTGCTAGCTTTACAACAAGCCCAAGTTCATCGAAAACGGAGTTCGCATGCATCTTCTATTGCGTTTTCGAGGTTGGGTGATTTTACCGGTTATTCATGATATAAGGTTCTACCTTTTATATTCATGATAAAATCCCCTCCTACAGATTCTTGTGTTTTCACTTTCTATAGGATAGCATTTGTTGTTATGTTTCAAACAAAACTGGTTTCATTCAATTTGGAGTTCGGGAGCATTCGCTACTAAAGAAAAGATAAAAAGAGAAAAGAATAAAAAGAAAAGAAAAGAAAAAAGGGGGGGAGAGGCAACCGGTCGGCCGCCCGGCCTGCCGGGCCACGCGCCGGCCCACCCGGCCATTTCCGGCCTGGCCGCTTGTGCCATCCGGGGGGGCATCCAGTGGGCCGCGCGACCTGGTCCGGCCCAGGCGCCGGCCACGGTCCGGCCTGCCCGGTCTTGCCTCCGGCCCGACCAGGCTCCCCACCGGCTGGGCCTCACTGCCCCCACGCGGCCCACACCTGCTCGCCCCGCGCGGCTGAGCTCCTTCACGCCTGGCGCAGGCGCACGCCGCCCGGCTGCATGTCCGGCTGGGCCGGACCCCAGACCGGCCTGTCCGGCCTCAGCTCCGGTCAGCCGGCTGGGCCGTCGGCTGGGACGTTTTTTCTGGCCCGTTTTCTGCCTATTTCCTTGTCTTTTTCCCCCCAACGGTTATTTCTTCCTCCCTTGCTATAAATAGCTTTCTCCCACCTTGAGACAACTAGTTCTTCCTATTCTCTCTCCTCCATTGCTACTATTTGAAGAACTTGCTCTCCCCCTTGATTCCTCCAACCATTTTTGCTCATATTTGAGGATTTGAGAGAGGAGATCTAGATCTACACTTCCACCGATCCATTTCTTCTCTAAGTGAGGGAATCTCTTGGGATCTAGATCTTGGAGTCTTTGGTTGACTTTCCCCCTTGTTCTTCCTCTCCAATCTCATCCTAGCATTCGTTGCTTTGGTGGGATTTGAGTGTGAAGGACTTGAACACCTCCGGTGTTCTTGGTTTGCATCATTGCATAGTGTTGAGCTCTCCACCACGATTTGTTCGAGTGAGAGACCATGAGCTTGTTACTCTTGGAGGGTGACCTCCTAGTTGGCTTGGTTGGTGTCCCGGTGATCTCTTCGTGGAAGATTGTGAAGGGGCCCGGGCTTCTCCTTCGTGGAGCTTGTGAAGTGGTTGTGGAGCTTGCCATCTCCGGAGCGGAGGAAAAGCTAACCATAAGGAAAGGGCCATTATCCTTCGTGGGTGTGGTTCGGAGAATAGGGTGAGCCTTCGTGGCGCGGGGAATCCTTCGTGGGACCTCCACTCCTCCAAACGTGACGTACCTTGTTGCAAAGCAAGGGAACACGGGAATACATCCTCGTCTCCGCGTGCCTCGGTTATTTCTATACCCGAGCTCTCTTTCCTTGTGATAGCCATTGTGCTTGAAGTATATATATATATATCTTGCTATCACTTGTGCTACATATATCTTGTGCCTATCTTGCTTAGCTCTAGTTGCTATTGTTACACTTAGTTGAGCCTAGCATATTTAGGGTTTGTGCTTGTAAACTAAACGATAGTTTAATTCCGCATTCTTACAAGACAAAATCCGCAAGAGTTTGTAATTGCCTATTCACCCCCCCCCCCCCTCTAGGCGACATCTCGATCTTTCAATTGGTATCAGAGCAAGGTCTCTCCTTGTTCAAGGCTTCACCGCCTTGAGAGTAAAGATGTCGGCTAGTATAGTGCACAATGACACAATTGTATTTAATGGCACAAATTATCTTTTGTGGCGAAATTGCTTGCTTTGTAATCTTCGGACCTTGTGTCCACATATAGAGCAATTTCTAGATGTCGGTTTTTCTCCTCCGATGGATTCTCAAAATCTATCTTTAGAGGATGAGAAAAACTTACATCTTGAAGCTCAAGTATCTAATGAGCTTTTATTCTCCTTGAGACCCGATTTTCGTAGGTTCTTGACATATATAAAGCGAAAGTCGTCTCATGAGATGTGGATCAAGCTTAAGGAAATGTTTGGTGGATCCACTTCTCATTTGGTCGGTGGTGACTCCGAGGAGCTCTCTTCTTCTTCACATCATGAAGAGCTCCAAGTTGCTTCCACCTCCGGCCGTGATGAGTCATCATCTTCTTCCACTTCACCAACGTGTTGCAAGACACAAGGTAATGATATGGTGAGTGGTGAGGGAAATTGCAATGTTGATATTGTGCTCAATAGTGATGACTCTTCATCTCTATCTCATTGCAATGTTTCCTCTTTGGACTTAAACACATCTTGTATTGAAAATAATCTACATGCTTGTGTTGATAGTCCTTGCATATCATGTGTAAATTGCTTACATAGATCTCATGAGGATATGCTTGCCTTGTCTTGCTCCCATAATCAAAATGTTTCTATTTCCTCTAGTTGCTTGTTGACTAACATTGTAGAGGAAACCGAACACTCTATGGATCAAGACATGATTTCAAATGAGGATTCAAGAATATCTTCATCTTCATCCTCCGGTATGCACATGTGCCTTATGGCAAATGGACCAAAGGTATCTCCTACTTTGACTCCTAACACATCCTCTAATGATGAGAGTGATGATGATGATAATGATGAAGAACATAATATCTTGGTGCATGATATGGCAATGGTTGATACGTCCAAAACGTATCTACTTTCCCGAACACTTTTGCTATTGTTTTGCCTCTAATTTGTGTATTTTGGATACAACTAACACGGACTAACGCTGTTTTCAGCAGAACTGTTCTGGTGTCTCGTTTTTGTGCAGAAATCCAACTTTCGGGAAAATCCTCGGAATTTATGCAGAAGGCCCTATTTTCCCAGGGAACTGACGGAGCCAGAAGGACAAACCAGGTGGAGGCCCGAGGGCCCCACACCATAGGGCGGCGCGGCCCAGGGGGGGCCCGCGCGGCCATGTGGTGTGGGCCCCTCGGCCGGCCTCCGACGCCCTCCTTCGGACTATTTATCGGCCTCGACCTAAAAACGCACGGGGAGAAGTCGAAGTCGCCAGAAACCCTCCAGAACGCCGCCACATCGCGAAACTCCGTCGCGGGAGCCAGAAGTCTCCGTTCTGGCACTCCGCCGGGACGGGGAATTGGAGGAGATCATCGCCATCATCACCGCCAACGCCTCTACATCAACCAGCCATGTTTCCCCCATCCATGTGTGAGTAATTCCCCCGCTGTAGGCCGGAGGGAATGGTAGCGACGTGAGGATCACATGTGTTCATGGAGTGTTAATGCTTTGCTCCGGTACTCTATTAAAAGGAGTACCTTAATATCCAGTAGTTTCCCTTGAGGCTCGGCTGCCACCGGCTGGTAGGACAAAAGATGTTGTGCAAGTTTCTCATTGCGAGCACGCACGACTATATAAGGAACACATGCCTATTGATTGCTTTGTACTTGGACACCGTTTTATTATTATCTGCAAATGCCCTGCTATGATTGTTACATGAGTTTCTCTCATCCATGCAACGCCCGTCATCCGTCCCCGTGCCTACAGTATTTTAATCCTGCTGTTTACTAAAATCACTACTGCTGTCTCTGTTACTCTGCTGTTGTTATTTCACTCTATCTTGCTATAAAGCTGTTACTATCGATAAACTCTTGCGAGCAAGTCTGTTTCCAGTGCAGCTGAATTGACAACTCCGTTGTTAAGGCTTCCAAGTGTTCTTTGTCTCCCCTTGTGTCGAATCAATAAATTGGGTTTTACTTCCCTCGAAGACTGTTGCGATCCCCTATACTTGTGGGTCATCAAGACTATTTTCTGGCGCCGTTGCCGGGGAGCATAGCTTTATTTGGAAGTTCACTTGGATTAATATTGTTCGCTGCAAATTCTCCATCATGGGTAAACCTCGCGATACTAAGATCGCCATATTACCATCCACAACAAGAAAAGGTACAATTCTGAGTACCTCCGCTACACTTGATTCACCATCTGTGATTGATAAACTTGTTTCACCGCCGCATGCTTCACATGCGGGTACTTCTGCTGAATCTGAAAACTCTCATAATATTGATAATATTTCTGCTGTGCTTGATGATAGTGGTTCATTGGGATCTTTTCTAGATGCTACGATTGCTAGGTCTAGACAAATTGAAAATACTGAAACTCCTAATGCTACTACACCTGTTAATTCACCTGAACTTGATTATTTTAGTGATGATCCTGATGAAGATTATGTGGAGCTTAATGATGATTTTATTGAAAAATGCAATGCTACTACTGATGCAAGAAAAATTAAAAAGTTACTTGCAGAATATGCTGTTAGATATAAACTGTCTCCTGATCCTAAGTTTGCCACATCTCCCATAAACATTAAGGATAAAGATTATGATTTTTCTCTTGATCTATCTCATATAGCTATTGTTGAGAAAACACCCTTTTGTGGTACTGAAAAAGAAAGTGCTGTTGAACACATGACTGAGTTATCTACTCTAAGTAGCTTGTTTTCTGATGATGTCAAGATGCGTACTTACTTTGTTGCTAAAATCTTTCCATTCTCATTAAAGGATGACGCTAAAACTTGGTATAATAGTTTGCCACCTAATTCTATTAAAAGTCCAAAAGAGTTGCTTGATGTTTTCTTTCGTAAATACTTTCCTGCTAGTGCTCAACATATTGCTTTGCAGAGAATTTATAATTTTAACCAGGAAGATGGAGAGAAACTGCCTGAGGCTTGGGCGAGATTTTGCTCTCTTATTAGAGCTCAGCCTGACCATGATTTGGAAAAGCATGATTTACTTGATATATTTTATAGTGGACTAACCATTGAGTCTAGGGCATACCTGGATAGTTGTGCTGGTTGTGTTTTCAGGAAAAGAACTCCAGATGACGCTGAAGAATTATTGGCTAAAATAGGCCGGAATCATGATGATTGGACTACGCCTGAACCAACTCCAACGCCAATATTGAAGAAAAGGGGTATGATTAAATTGAATGATGAAGATATGAGGGAAGCCAAGAAGTCTCTCAAGGAGAAAGGTATTAAATCTGAAGATGTGAAGAATCTTCCTCCCATAGAAGATATATGTGAGATAATTCCCCCTTCATCCATGATTGAGGTAAACTCCCTTCAACGCTTTACTAGGGAAGATATTCCGTATTCGAAACCTCCTGCACAATGCTTAGATGAGTTTGATAATTATATTGTTAAGCAAGAAAATTTTAATATGAGTAGAGAATCATCTAATGGAAAATTCTCGAGCTATTAGTGAATTGCATGATATTGTAGAGAGAACCTCCAATGATGTTAAGATGCTTGTTAAACATTTTCATATGATTCAAACTCAAATTGATCAACTCACTAAAGTGCAAAATGACTTGTTAGGGAATAATTCTAAAGAGAAACATGCTTATGAAGTAACAACTAGAGGTGGTGTCTCTACCCAGGATCCTCTATATCCTGAAGGACATCCCAAAAGAATTGAACAAGATTCTCAACACATTGAACCTAGTGCTCCTTCTAAGAAGAAAAAGAAGAAGAAACATAAAAATGTTGCAGAATCCTCTGAACCTGCTAATGATCCTAATAGTATTTCTATTTCTGATGCTGAAACTGAAAGTGGTAATGAACATGATAAAGATAGTGATAAGAATGATACTCCTGATAAAGAAGAGGTTGAAGAAGAACCTGAAAAGCATGCTAAAAATAAAAAGTATACTAAAGAAGATTTTATTGCTGAGAAACATGGTAATGAAAGAGAACCTTGGGTTCAAAAGCAAATGCCTTTTCCTGCTAAGAAACTAAAATCAAAGGAAGAAGAACACTATAATAAATTTTGCGATTGGATGAAACCTTTATTCTTGCAAATCCCTTTGACTGATGCTATTAAATTGCCACCTTATTCGAAGTATATGAAAGATATTGTTACTAACAAAAGGAAAATCCCCAATGAGGAAATTTCCACTATGCTTGCTAATTATTCTTTCAATGGCAAAGTTCCAAAGAAGTTGGGCGACCCAGGTATACCTACTATTCCTTGTTCTATTAAGAATAATTATGTTAAGACTGCTCTATGTGACTTGGGAGCCGGTGTTAGTGTTATGCCTTTTTCTCTTTATAAGGGACTTTACTTAGATAAGTTGATACCTACTGATATATCTTTGCAGATGGCTGATAAATCTACTGCTATTCCTGTTGGTATATGTGAGGATGTTCCTGTTCAAGTTACTACTAACTGCTTGATATTAACTGATTTTGTTGTGTTGGAAATGCCTGAAGATGATAATATGTCTATTATTCTTGGGAGACCTTTTCTTAACACCGCAGGGGCTGTTATTGATTGCAATAAAGGAAAGGTTACTTTCAATGTTGATGATAGAGAGCATACCGTCTATTTCCCCAAGAAGATTGATAAAGTATGTGGAGTCAATACTATTTTTAATGTGAGAACTATCAAAGTGGGAACTATCGATTGTCCTATATATGAGCCTAAAGAAGAATATCAAACTCTCGTGATTGGATCCATATCAATACAATTCAAGGTAACATGATTGATTTGAGGTTTATTTCTTCTTATGCTATGTAAAATTTATTTGGTGGCAAGACTTGATCAACCTTGTTAACGAATACTTTTTATATGCATAGAGGAGGTAAACAACATCTCCTTCTTCCTCCACTTGCTCTAGTTGCTGTAGCACTTTTAATTTGCAAAGTTCCTTAGTTAATTGGAGATTTCAAAAATTTTCCTGGCCAGTAATAATAAATTAAATACCCAGAAATGTGCATTTTTCAAAGTTTTCAAAAATTCACAAAAATTATACCGTTGGTCCTATTTTTCGACGAGGCACCTGGGAGCACCAGAGGATGACCTGTGGGGCACCAGAGGGTGCCACACCACAGGCCGGCGCGGCCAAGGAGGGGGGCGCGCCACCTTGTGGTGTGGGCCCCTCCTTGCCCCACTTTGCCATCTCTTTCTCCCAGCACCTTCTCTCTCCCGAAAAAACTCGTACCAGGTTCCTCTCACTCGCGTTTTTGCTCAAGAGCTCCCGATTTCTCGATCTCTTTGTTCAGCCCAGATTTCTTGCTGAAATTTGGCACATTTGCTCCTTGGTATGTGACTCCTCCACCCATCCAAGTAGAATTTTGTTTGGTTGAGTATATCTTGAATATTTTGCTGCTGTAGGTAACATGTTTAGTGAGCTTGCATGCTTGTTCTAAGTGGTAGAAACTAGTTTTGATGCATGATTAGTACTCTAGCAAGTTCCTATGGTAGTTTCCCTCAATTATATGTCACCAAATCAAATTTTTATATTGTTTGTTGAAAATTTCAGAGAAGAGATGAAGAAGTTCAACTTTGGAGAGTTGTTCAAGAAAGGAACAACCAGCACCGGGAGGCCTTCTAGGGCCGCCACCCGGCTTAGGCGATCGTACAACGAGGATATCATCGCGCCCAGCTTCGCGCCCGAAGAGGACAACGGGGCTCCTAATGCTTCGTCTTTTCCATGCTATGATTTTCTGAGGAATGCAGGGATATTGGAGGATTTCTTCACCCTTGTCAACAGGGCGGGCTTAACCACCTATGTGGGAGATGAAAGGGAGCAATACTACATGCTCACCAAAATCTTCGTCGAGAGCTTCAAGTTCCACAACAAGCAATATGAGCCGACAGTTGCATTCAAGATCTATGGTAATCCTGTTACTATGGGATTGGAAGATTTTTGTCGTGCATTGGATATTGCCCCTGTAGGTACAGCAAGTAGGATTGATGACAACCCCCGGGACTTGTTGGAGCTCTATCGAGGGATTACCGATGATGATTGTCGCACCATTCAGCGTGGCAAGATAAGGAACATTCAACTCCCCGCCATTAAGTATTTTGCATATTACATTGCTACTAGCATTCTTGGTAGGGAGAACACTAGCAATATTTCTAGTTACCATCTTGCTTTCTTGAATATTGCACTTACTGGTCGGACATCTTATCACCTTGGTTCTCTTATTGCTCGCCGCTTTGTCTAATAGAGGGCCTATTTTTGGAGGAACTATTGCACTCGCGTGTTTTAACTTATCTAAGGCTTCCTCTTGATCCTAATGATGTGCCATTGGCCCCTAGGAAACTTGATATTGCTGCTATGAAGAGTCATCATTTTGTTACCGCTGATTCTACTGTAGATAATATGGTCTATAGAATGTTGTTTTCTGACGGGGATGAGAAGGAAATCACTCTTCCCCAACCAGGTTTGTTCAGTATTGACAGGCAATCATGGTCGTGCACCAAGGAGGAGGTGGATGAACATATGAAGATACAAGACTTCCACCAGCAGCATGACTCCGAGGACGCCGAGGCCTCCCACGACTACACCGTCACGTATCCGGGTGCTTCTTCTAGCACATACCCGGAATACGATCCATCTTCGTCATACTACGGAGATATTACCTCATGGGATCGATGGGATTGAACTCCACTTAGGCCAAAAGCCTAAGCTTGGGGGGAGGTATACCGGCATCACTCATTCTTTGCATATTATGATTGCTGGATACTTGTACATACTTGTTTTGTTCGTTTGAGTGGTTTTCTAATGAGAGGAAGATGATATTTGGGGAAGTGCTGCCTGAAAACAGATTCTGGACTGTTACTAGAAAAATTCGTGCGCACAGCCAGAGCGTTATTTTGAGCTGCCAATTTTTGTGCAGGTTCCCCAGGTTGTTATCTAACTTTCATTAGTTGAACACTTTTCGAGCTGAGCAACGTAAGATTTTTGTAAAAATCGATTTCTGTACTGCTGTCAGGTTTTGGCAGATTTCTGTCATCCTGCTTTTATGTGTTTCTTTTAGTTTGCTATTTCTTGTTTTTGCTTTGTTTCTTTCCCAAAACACAAAAAGACCAAAAATATTTCTGTTGTTTCTCTTCACCATTTGTTTGCTTTGGTTTCTTGCATTTTTTTCGCTTTATTTGCTGTTGCTAGTTTGTTATAAGAAAACCCAAAAAGATTTTGCTTTGTTTGCTTGTTTCTTTTTGTTCTTGTTTGCAATTAGAAAACACCAAAAATATTTGCTGTTCTTCTTTGATTTTGTAAAGTTCATCTTGAGTTCAATGGTCTTCGGTGGCTGGAGCGTGGTTTTCATTTCATATTATCCAAGCTACACAAGTGAAAAGGCAATAATGACGATCTACGACAATCTGATTGTGGTGAGAGGCTGGTATGAACTCTATTTGTTTTCATTTTTGTACATATACTCATCCATGTGAGAATGCTTAGTTGGTTCATTTGAGGTATATGTTATTTGAGAAAGTCTAGTAGTTTATGATCTCTCATGTTTAGCTCCAATCTATTAATATGAGTAGCATGTCATGGATGTTTGCTTGCATTGTTTTATTCATAAGTAAGTATGGCATTGTGGTATCCTCCTCTGAATAATTCATTTATATCGACTTGGCACATGCTCACGCATGCATATGACTGAACAAAAAGTCAATTAAGCCTCGATGATCTATATTGCTTCAGAGTTCTTGTATCACTTTTATGCCTCCGTTAATTTATTTTGCCGCAAGCATGATTATGACGATTCTTGCTCTCTTGATTTGTCGCTCCCTAGTCTATTGCTAGCCTTCACTTGTACTGAGCGGGAACGCTGCTCGTGCTTCCAAACACATGAAAACCTAGTTATTCCAGAGTGTCCACCATAAATACCTATGCATGGCATTTCAAACCATTCCAAGTAAATTCTCATGCGCTACATTTAAAACCTTCAAAATGCTTCTCAATTTGTGTTTATGTTTCATAGCTCATGAGGAAGTATGTGGTGTTTAGCTTTCAACCTTGTCATTTACTTTTGACGGACTCTCATATGGACTAGTGGCACATCCGCTTATCCAATAATTTTGCAAAAAGAGCTGGCAATGGGATTCCCAGTCCTGAATTAATTAACTTAAATAGACACTCCTCCATGGTTTGTGATTGTTGGACGGCACCCGAAGGATTCGGTTAGCCATGGCTTGTGTAAGCAAAGGTTGGGGGGAGTGTCATCATCATAATAAAACTAAAATAAAAAGGCACTCCTTCATGGTATGAGATTGTTGGCAGGCACCCGAGGATTCGGTTAGCCATGGTTTGTGTAAGAAAGGTTGGAAGGAGTGCCAAATAAATATGCAATAATTCATGGGAGCCGCTCTTGGGAGTCCGGTTGGCGAGGTAGTTGGTGTACCCATTACCATTCGTTGACAACAACAAACACCTCTCAAAATGATTCTACTCCTGATTTCAAAAATGAAAAGCTCTAGCGCATGTTAATCCCTGCTTCCCTCTGCGAAGGGTCAATCTTTTACTTTTATGTTGTGTCTCCATTATTTCTTTGAGCACTATCTTGAGAGCACAACTGTCATTCTTAGTATAATATGCTTGTCTCAAAATATGATTGATTGTGGTATAACTTTGATGCTTTTATCTTTGACAATCACTACTTCTAGTCTTTCTATGAACTCCAGAGGTGCCCGGGCATTTATGTTTTGCCAATCAAATACAGGCAAGCGAGATACCACTTTATCATACTCTCTTATGAACATTGCAATCCTGCTTACATCCATGATTCATGATGCTTATTATTAATTGTTGGTACCTCTTCATGATTGACATAGCTGTTAGATGATCTTATTTGCATGTATCTCACTATGAACTACTTAAGTATTAGCCATAGCATGAGAATATATACATCATATGAGCAAATGTGTTCGTGAAAGTTCTTTTATCGCTCAGTTGTTAACTGAATTGCTTGAGGACAAGCAATAAGCTAAGCTTGGGGGGAGTTGATACGTCCAAAACGTATCTACTTTCCCGAACACTTTTGCTATTGTTTTGCCTCTAATTTGTGTATTTTGGATACAACTAACACGGACTAACGCCTGTTTTTGTGAACTGTTTCCGTGTCTCGTTTTTGTGCAGAAATCCAACTTTCGGGAAAATCCTCGGAATTTATGCGAAGGCCCTATTTTCCCGAGGAACCGACGGAGCGTAAGGACAAACCAGGTGGAGGCCCGAGGGCCCCACACCATAGGGCGGCGCGGCCCGGGGGGCCCGCGCGGCCATGTGGTGTGGGCCCTCGGCCGGCCTCCGACGCCCTCCTTCGGACTATTTATCGGCCTCGACCTAAAACGCACGGGAGAAGTCGAAGTCGCCGAAACCCTCCGTAACGCCTCCACATCGCGAAACTCCGTCGCGGGAGCCGAAGTCTCCGTTCGGCACTCCGCCGGACGGGAATTGGAGGAGATCATCGCCATCATCACCGCCAACGCCTCTACATCAACCAGCCATGTTTCCCCCATCCATGTGTGAGTAATTCCCCCGCTGTAGGCCGGAGGGAATGTTAGCGACGTGAGGATCACATGTGTTCACGGAGTGTTAATGCTTTGCTCCGGTACTCTATTAAAAGGAGTACCTTAATATCCAGTAGTTTCCCTTGAGGCCCGGCTGCCACCGGCTGGTAGGACAAAAGATGTTGTGCAAGTTTCTCATTGCGAGCACGCACGACTATATAAGGAACACATGCCTATTGATTGCTTTGTACTTGGACACCGTTTTATTATTATCTGCAAATGCCCTGCTATGATTGTTACATGAGTTTCTCTCATCCATGCAACGCCCGTCATCCGTCCCCGTGCCTACAGTATTTTAATCCTGCTGTTTACTAAAATCACTACTGCTGTCTCTGTTACTCTGCTGCTGTTATTTCACTACTGCTACTGCTATAAAGCTGACTCTTGATAAACTCTTGCGAGCAAGTCTGTTTCCAGGTGCAGCTGAATTGACAACTCCGCTGTTAAGGCTTCCAAGTGTTCTTTGTCTCCCCTTGTGTCAAATCAATAAATTGGGTTTTACTTCCCTCGAAGACTGTTGCGATCCCCTATACTTGTGGGTCATCAATGGTATATGCTTCTCTTCGTGGTAATAAAGAAGCTCGTGCTTATCTCGAATGGATACGTTGAATAAATATAGAGAAACCATAGTGGAGTTGGAGTCCCATGTTGAAAATGGGGAAATGAGATTCACTCTCCTCAAGCATGAGCTAAAAGATGAGAAGCATGCTAATTTCATGCTTACACAAAAAATTGAATCCTATATGCATGAAAATGAGAAAACTATTGTTGATGCTTGTGCTACTAACTCTAATTCTTGTGAAGCATCGACCTTAAAGGAGAATGTTGAGCTAAGGGCTCAACTTGAGTTGCTAACTAGCAATTATAGGGAATTGGAAGAAAGTCATAAAAAGCTCTCAAGCTCTCATGATGATCTTCTAATTTCCTATGATGGGCTAAAGTTAGCTCATGAGGCAAGTATCACTAAGGTAACATCTTGTGAGCCTCATATGGATGTTAGCACAATCTCTACTACAAATGCTATATTGCCATGTGCTAGTCCTTGTAATCCATCTAGTCAAACTAGTGATACACCTTGTGTTGGATTACTCACTTTGCCTTGTTGCTCTAACAATGAAACTTCTACTTCCTCTAGTACTTGTATTTCTACTAACCATGTAGAGGAAATCAAAGAGCTCGAGGCCCAAGTCCTTTCTTTAAAGAAAGACTTGGAAAAGCGTCATGAAGGGAAATCCGCACTTGACAAGATGCTAAGTGTGCAACAATCCCCCAATGACAAGAGTGGACTTGGATTCAACTCCAATAACAAGAACAAGTCCAAGAGCAAGAGCAACAAGAAGAAGGGCCAAGACAAAGTCAAGGATCCGGCCAAGTTGGTTTGTTTCAAGTGCAAGGTTGAAGGGCATCATGTTAGATCATGCCCATTGAAGAAGAAGAAGAAGCACTTGAGTGAGAAACAACAAGGGAAACGGCCACAAGGTAAAGGTCAAGCTCATGCTCGACCTCAAGTTGAAGATAGGCCACTTCCCAAGAAGAATCAAGATATTGTTCCCCAAGAGAAGAAATCAATAAAGAAGAGAAAGGGGAACACTTGCTACTTATGCCGTGAGAAGGGGCACTTTGCTTCTTCTTGCTTAGGTGGTACCTTATCTAACCCTATAATTGTTGATGATGATTATTCTCTAGGGAAGGATAAGGATGGCAATGTGTTTGCCAAGTTTGTTGGAGCTCAAAGTGGTTTCAAGAAAAGAACCATTTGGGTTGCCAAGCCTATTGTGACTAACCTCTTAGGACCCAACTTGGTTGGGGACCAACAATCTTAAACTTGATCAATAGGTACATGTGGAGGGCATTGGAGATTTGGCTACTTCACGAAGAATTAAGGGATCTTCATATATTAAACTTTGACCAAGCCAAGTCATATGGATCATCATCTATATCTTATATCCAATGTTCCTCCTTGCGGTAACTTATATTTCAAATCTTCATGTATATTGTAAGTTACTTGCCCCTTTGCATGTTTGGTTTTGTACCAAATATTTGTGTGTATGTGTTGTGTCTTACTTACCTATCTTGTGTATTCAAGTATGTTTGTTTGACTCATCATATACTTGTGTATTATTTTGAGCCTAATGCATCTTGATGATATTTTATTTGGCTCTCTTTGAGTGATTAATGGAACATCCCATTTTGGGGGAGTGTTATGCCTTGTGCATTTCTCCTTCTATAAAATGTGTGTATATGGGTATCACCACTTAGTATTGATATTGCAAGATTATCTAGTCACTATGTGGTGTGCCATACTCATGAGAAATTCAAATTCTAAATATCCATTAATCATCTCTAGTTGAATTTTAGTTGCCTCTTATTTAGAAGAAATGTTTTATCACATTATGGGGGAGTAATATGTTTTGTACATATCACAAGCCTAGAAAATGTGAACATATGAGGTTATGCCACTTAGAGTTGATGCTCTTAATTATCTTGCTCCTAGGTGGCATGTTTGCTCAAACAAGCTCCATTCCTAATAAAAATATTTTATTACTCATCTTGTGGGCTCTTGTTTGAATATGAAATTCTTGGTGCGGTTTTTCCTCAAATACATATCTCTATATCTTATTTGGGATACCGTTTGCTTCAAGTTATTCTAATCATTGTCGTGCGTGATTGTGTGACTAGTTGAAGTTATCAAGAATCTTCATCCGTGCATAGTGCATAATTCTATATACTTATCCTATGCCTTTTATTGTGAAGTTGATCCTTACTATCATTGTCAATACTCCACCGGAAATTATTTCCAATATACTCATTGTCTTTGACAATTGATAACCTTGTATGTGGTTGAATTTTTGGATCATCTTCACCCTGGATTGTTTCTTACTTCCTTATTTTATTCCAAGAAATCTTTATAACTCCCATATGTCTTCCTTGTCCCTTTGAAAAATCTTTTGATAAATCCCATTGATTCATATCAAGTGTTTGTTTTGGAATACATACCTTTTCCTTACGGTACATTGTGCCATTGTGAAAAGTGTAGTGGGTTTGGTTTATTTGTTCAAACCTTGCTCCTTTGGGAGTTTTGCTATCTCATTCCTTCTTATATGCTTTATATGTTGAATGAGATAAGATCTTTGAGCATGTTTGCTTTATTTCATCATTTATGCTCAATGGTCTCTTCTTAGTTCATTTGTTGAACTTTGTTGAACAAATCTTTTGTGATTTGCTTCTTAGATATAATTTGGACAACAAATTTGTTTTGTGACACCTCTATGCCTTATTTAATTTCTTTGGTGTTTTGTCCAAAGTATATCTTTCTTGGATCTTTAAAAGTTTTGGTGCATGCTTATATGTAATTTGTTTATACTTGTAGCATGCTTGCTTTCTTTCGATCCATTATGTAGGATATACTCCATCAAATCCTAAATGGCTAAGATGTGCATGAAATTCAAACTTCATCTAAATATGCACATGTTTATATGGAGTGTGTCCTATATATTGTGGTTAGTCTAACCATGTTGGACCCAATAAGGTTGGGGACCAAGATGTACTTGAATAATGTTTTAGGTACATTGGAGATGCAATGGAGGCTTGTCTCATCTATAAGGAAGGTGTTATCACCATATGAGAATTGGAGTCAAGCTAGGATGATCAATGAACTCTTATCTACTACATCAAGTCATTGCTATCTCGGTAACAAGTATCTTATTCATGCACTCTCATATAGCATCCAACCTCTTGTAGGTTGTATCTTGGCATGAAATTATTTATTTCGAAAATATTGCGGTTCTTGAAAAACCCTTTTAAAGTAAAACTTCTTATTGAACATTTGAGTAATTTGAGAAGATGCATATGATAGGTTATATATATATATATCATATTTTATGATTCACCTATCACAAATATGCCCTCTAGCAATTTATTGCATATCAATTCCTCAAAGAGCTCTTGTGTGCAATATTGATGAATTTGTGAAATAAATCCGTATTTGTGATACTTGTTGCCTTTCTCAAAACACTCCAACTAGCTCTACTTCCCTTATTGTTAGTTGTGTTGTTTTTGAGGTTTAACTTGGTTGAAGTTCATTCATATACCATAAGTGAAAATTGAAGCCATAGGCTATATATGCTTCTTAAGCAAACATCTTTTGGTATATTTTATGACTTCATCTTGGATATCTCGTCTCATTTAATTTGTTAACGTCTTGTGTGTGCATGTTTCTTTATGGATCATTGTCCACTTTAGAAACTTATATACATAAGAGCGTTAATCCATCACCTTGATATCCTTGTTCTTTGCCGACCATCTTTTATCCTTTTGTTTCTTAGTGGTGTTGGTAAAGAAGATTTATGAGTGCTTAGTTTATTTGTTTTCCTTCTTGCACTCATATCTCGTAATTGTTGGACTCAAGTTTTTCTTGATAAGCATATTCTCTTTATCTTAGTCGTGTTCTAAATGATATATAGGGAGTGAGGATTCCATGTTTGTGCATATTGTATTCAAATGCAACCATTATAAATTGTGCACGAACCTTGGGGAGCTTTCTTATCTTCTTTAGAGCACCATATCTCTCTTATCATGATATCTTTGTTTGTCCAATTGGATCCTTGATTGCTTGCCTTTATTTGTTGAAGCTCACTTCACCATGATATCTTTATGCAATCTTTGATCCTCAATATAGTTTGACTTCCTTCAAGTATTCGTCATTGGATTTGTGCACTTGATTCCACTCAAATTATGAGAAGTGCACACTTTGGGGAGGAACTCACATTATATTGGCCTTCTAAAATTTTCACCCATTTTGACAATCGATGCCAATGGGGGAGAAGTTTAGAGGGTTTAAGGGAATGGTTTTTATACTTAAGTTTGGTTTGTGCTTAAGTGTTTTGCCTCTCATGCATTCCATATTTATATGTCTTGCATGGTTGTATATATATAGTGGAAACTATCCCAAAGGTTAATCTTGACAATATATGCAATGAATTCATGATTCATCACACGTGCATACATTGTGGGGGAGTTTTCTCTATATATATTGGTTCTACTCACATCCATTGCATTTGTTGTAGTTGTGTGAGTAGAGCCGGTTTTGATATGGGCTAATAGCTTTGTGTTACTTGACCATATCAAATACAACCTCTTGTATACAACTTATTCTCGGATAAGTTGCGTACTTGTCACTAATATTCATTATATAAACCCTCTTATTGTGGTTGTCATCAATTACCAAAATGGGGGAGATTGTAAGGGTATATTGCCCCTATGTGTGGTTTTGGTAATCAATGACAATCCCTATGGACTAATGTTTTCATTGAGTTTATATGAAGGAATATTCCATAGGTACTACTTGCTCTCCATGTGTTGGATTCAAGTATGGATGCCATGAAGATAAAGATATACCTTGTGTATTGGCATCAAGATCATCGGTATGAAGATATATATGTGATATGATCAAGAAGAAGAAATGAAGATGGAGTTCTTATGTGGAACTCAATATTAGCCATGCTCTATCTTAAGTGAGTATGAGAAGATACAAGGTTGAGTTGGGCAAGTTCAAGATGAGCATCTTGAGTGGATCACATGCTTGAAGCTTGCCGTCCATTTGGTGATAATGGACATGTGAAGATGTGCATCAATGAAGCTTTCCCATCATAGTGTATGGGGGAGCATTTATGAGTATACACGAAGCGACAATGATCAAGTGATGCATTCCGGCTTGAGTGGAGCGTGAAGTGTTATCATCAAGATCAAGCGGGATGCGCAAGGCAAAGGTATGACCTTGATAGGTTTTCCTTTTACCGGTCTCGAGGTGGTTGATGGGAGACCGGATTATAGGATAGATAGCCGCACTATTAAGAGGGGCTTTCGGTTGGGTAACTTTGATCACATCGTCTTAGGGAGCTCAATCCTTGCATGCGTTGCATATTCTTATTGCTTCTTGGTATTTCTCGGTGTGAGGTTCTTGAGCTTGTTGCTAGCTTTACAACAAGCCCAAGTTCATCGAAAACGGAGTTCGCATGCATCTTCTATTGCGTTTTCGAGGTTGGGTGATTTTACCGGTTATTCATGATATAAGGTTCTACCTTTTATATTCATGATAAAATCCCCTCCTACAGATTCTTGTGTTTTCACTTTCTATAGGATAGCATTTGTTGTTATCTTTCAAACAAAACTGGTTTCATTCAATTTGGAGTTCGGGAGCATTCGCTACTAAAGAAAAGATAAAAAGAGAAAAGAATAAAAAGAAAAGAAAAGAAAAAAGGGGGGAGAGGCAACCGGTCGGCCGCCCGGCCTGCCGGGCCGCGCGCCGGCCCACCCGGCCGTTTCCGGCCTGGCCGCTTGTGCCATCCGGGGGCATCCGGTGGGCCGCGCGACCTGGTCCGGCCCGGGCGCCGGCCACGGTCCGGCTTTGCCCGGTCTTGCCTCCGGCCCGACCAGGCTCCCGCCGGTGGGCCTCACTTGCCCCCACACGGCCCACCTGCTCGCCCCGCGCGGCCGAGGCCTTTCGCCGCACTGCGGCGCGCACGCGCCCGCCGGCTGCAGGTCCGGCTGGGCCGGACCCCAGACCGGCCTGTCCGGCCTCAGCTCCGGTCAGCCGGCTGGGCCGTCGGCTGGGACGTTTTTTTCTGGCCCGTTTTCTGCCTATTTCCTTGTCTTTTACCCCCCAACGGTTATTTCTTCCTCCCTTGCTATAAATAGCTTTCTCCCACCTTGAGACAACTAGTTCTTCCTATTCTCTCTCCTCCATTGCTACTATTTGAAGAACTTGCTCTCCCCCTTGATTCCTCCAACCATTCTTGCTCATATTTGAGGATTTGAGAGAGGAGATCTAGATCTACACTTCCACCGATCCATTTCTTCTCTAAGTGAGGGAATCTCTTGGGATCTAGATCTTGGAGTCTTTGGTTGACTTTCCCCCTTGTTCTTCCTCTCCAATCTCATCCTAGCATTCGTTGCTTTGGTGGGATTTGAGTGTGAAGGACTTGAACACCTCCGGTGTTCTTGCTTTGCATCATTGCATAGTGTTGAGCTCTCCACCACGATTTGTTCGAGTGAGAGACCGTGAGCTTGTTACTCTTGGAGGGTGACCTCCTAGTTGGCTTGGTTGGTGTCCCGGTGATCTCTTCGTGGAAGATTGTGAAGGGGCCCGGGCTTCTCCTTCGTGGAGCTTGTGAAGTGGTTGTGGAGCTTGCCATCTCCGGAGCGGAGGAAAAGCTAACCATAAGGAAAGGGCCATTATCCTTCGTGGGTGTGGTTCGGAGAATAGGGTGAGCCTTCGTGGCGCGGGGAATCCTTCGTGGGACCTCCACTCCTCCAAACGTGACGTACCTTGTTGCAAAGCAAGGGAACACGGGAATACATCCTCGTCTCCGCGTGCCTCGGTTATTTCTATACCCGAGCTCTCTTTCCTTGTGATAGCCATCGTGCTTGAAGTATATATATATATATCTTGCTATCACTTGTGCCTATCTTGCTTAGCTCTAGTTGCTATTGTTACACTTAGTTGAGCCTAGCATATTTAGGGTTTGTGCTTGTAAACTAAACGATAGTTTAATTCCGCATTCTTACAAGACAAAATCCGCAAGAGTTTGTAATTGCCTATTCACCCCCCCCCCCCCCCCCCCTCTAGGCGACATCTCGATCTTTCAGTTTGGTCGTCGTTAGTCCGGTTTCGTGTGGGCGATGAGGCTCCGATGTTTGTGCGGTTTTTGGGACGGTTTTCCTCATAAACTCGGCCACTCTGTATGGTTTTTGAGCCCGGTTTCCCTATTAACTGAGCCAAATCTTTTTCTATTAATATATCGTGCAGCTCATTCTATTAATATATCGTGCAGCTCACCTGCCGAATTCTCAAAAAAAAAAAAAATTTCTTTTGCACAACTATGGGTATTGATGGGATGCACAACAAGCTGTATAAAATTCAGATTCACATTCCATCATGATGCAGCCGTGTGTAAGTTCCTTAACGTTGAAAAATGCTCATTTTATCTTTGTACACATCTGCTGTCGACTGCTTAAGATATTATTAGTAGTACTGATCTGAAGAGCAGTTTAGTGGTTGCCGCAATTAACCATACGATCGTGACACGACGACGTAGGTGCTGATAAGTGATATCGAAAGAGTCAAAGAGATCTAGCGAGTAACACTACAGTCAACAGGATACCAACACCTGGTCGGTCTAAACGTGGAAAAATGTGAAACTAATCTGGTCATAACAGGATACTAATACAGTACTACGTCGGCAGCTGACCGATGAGCAAATTGTAAATAATCTCAGTTTCGGCGGTGGTGTTTTTCTTAGGGGCGAAGGTGCTGGCTCCAAGCCACACACCATGTGCGACGGTGCAAGCGACAAGGCGTGACGAGGAGAGCCCAGGCAGCAAGGATTCCGACAAATCCGCGTGGCACCCCCACACGTCCACGTGGCGCCCGGCCCACGGCGCGAGAGCAGGTGGATCGACGTGGCTAGCGACCTACGGTGTCGCTTGTCCTGCTGGCTACGTGGATCTCGGCAGCCGAGACAAGGGCGCACGTACGTACGTACGCACACCGGCCACTGCACCTGCACGCCAAGATGCAGAACTCGGCTGGTAGCGGGGCACATGACATGTGATCCTGCACTAGATTTTGCAAACCACGATTTCGTATGGTTATTTTCCAGTAGAAATACGTTGCTTGTCTGCCACAAGATTATTTCATGTGTAATAATCAACTGGGTTGTTCACGTGTTATGCCAAATCGGTACAGGCAGCAGAGACGAGGAGGAGGAAGCCGCCACAAAACCCATCTAGAGTTATGTTCTCCTTTTCACCAACAACAGCCGTCTGCTCTGTTTTCAGTGGTTTTAATGTTTTAGGTATCTCCAGCGGGCTGACGTAAAACGAATGTTAAAATTGGCTGTGCTCGTTCATTTGTGTCGGATCGTGGACACGAGAATGATTATTTTTTAGGCATGTCTGTTTGCTTCTGGGGATGCCCCCGACGCATTTGGTCTGCCGCAGGCATAATTTTGTTTTTTCACTGAAAAAAGTTTAAACAAACACACACAAAAAAGGTTCAAAGCACTTATCTATTACATCCAAATATTTCAAATAGCATAGTTTAATTAAGAGACGAAACGAGGTGATATTGATAACTACACAATATATTCATGGACAGCTAATGCCCACTCATGCTCAATTAAATCCTTCTGTAGGCGTTTGGACATGTTATCGTCAGTAACTATTCATATGTAGATACTGTTGCTAGCTTGATGCCTCAGGATTTGGCGCGGCCAACTGACTGTGGAAATTTTATAAGTGCTCATTTCGGCTATCAGGACGCTCATCCTAAACGTTCATGTTATGTATGATCACGCAACAGGTCATCACCTCGTGCATTGTCTTCGGCGATCATGTTCTAGCTGGGTGACGAACAATTGCCCACCGAGGTTGGAGCACACCAAATCTCAGCTCCACATCTTTTCTAGCAACTACTTGCATCTTGCAAACCTCTTCGTTTTTTTATATTTGGATTACGAACAGTCTTCACCAGTGTGGCCCTGTCAAGATAGATACCATCAGGAAGATAATATGACTTGCCTTATACATTTCCATTGATCTCGTAGCTCACCTGGGGAGCTTTACCTTCCAAAAGCTAGTCGAAAATCGGATAGCGGTGTCGCACATTGATGTCATTGTTGGAATCGGCCAAGCCAAAGAATGCGGTTCTACAAATATGACGAGATTAGTTTCTCGGTGTGTTGCTGGCGTTCGTTGTTATCCGCGATGGCGCCATCGGCCGGGGCGAGGTGGTTCTTCTGGAGCGAAGATGTTGGTTCAGAGGTGGTGGATTTGTCGTTCTTCTCCAACTTCGTCGATGGGAGGCGGCGAATCTTGGTCTAAGACAACATAGGGACATGTACCTCGCTGCTTGCAACATGCCTATTCATCGACTCACAAAGCCTTGTTGGCGATGGTACTTTTTTGGATCTTGCAATGGTGGAGGATCGACGTCTCTTCTGGCATCTGTCTCGACGACGGTGGAGTTTGACGGCGGCCGCTGACTACGGTGGTTGCAGGAAACACTAGGTATCGTTTTGTATTTCTTGATCTTTTAGAAGTTTAACTGCAAATTTTAGATAATCATTTTATCCTAGTTTGTCTTTTAGTTTCTTCATGTGTTGCTTTCTGTAACTTGACTTTTTATTAATAAAATATGTAGTTGCTCTAAAAAACGTAGGGAGGGATAGCTACTTCTCTTTGAGATATTGGGATTACATGTGGCACGAATTTTCTGCTCGGCGAGGACTACATCTTCGTGGGTTGTGGAGTTTCATCCGCCGATGTTTTCATTTTCTTCCATCTTTCCGAGGAAAAAATAGAACTACTCACACTACCCTTCCAAATTACTTCATTTTTTCGATAAAGGGAATATAATAATATGAAAAGATACCAATTACACTCAGCCTCTGCAACAACCCAACACCTTAATGGAAGTACGGATGCACACAGCCAAAAAAGAGGAAAGAAAACTAAGAAACAAAAGTCCTGCTATAGCATCCCAGACGTAGGAACAACAATACATCCACCACCAAGACAACATCTGAAATATAGACTCTCCAAAAGCAACGCCTCCAAGAAGAAAACGTCGCAACAGCGTCGTCATCGCCCAACCAAAGATCTTAGGTTTTCACCCTAAAGATAGTCTCTACTCTTAAAACAATGTCTCCAAAGAGGTCATTGCCAGGTACAACCAGTTAAGGCCAGATCTTGGATTTTCAGCCTGAAAGGTAGGACTCTGAACTTCACCTGTGCTGCCGCCCCCACTTTCATACCACTGCGGAGCCTGGAACGCCAAGCAAGTCCCTTAACATCGCGGAGACTTGAACCTCCTTTAGCTAGTCCTCCAATCCAGCCTTCATGATATTCCTTCTTCTGACTTCACCATGGACCAAAAAGTCACTTGATCTCAACACACAATAGAGCTTCGCGCCGCTCCCTCCAGAACCAAACCGTCGGAATAAAAGCATGGGTGCGCGCGACCGAATACCACCCGATCCAGCAAACTCCGGTCAAAAGATGCACTGTTCCATTCGCCGGTGGAGCTTTTCCGAACTCATCACTCCAGCCAGATCAAGGTAGACTGGCCTCCGGCAGATCTTCATCTTCAAATGAGAGAAACCCGAGGACCGCCAGTCAGTTCTGCTGGATCACCAGATAAGAATAAGGTGGCACGGAGCACCGACGATGGCTTGGCCGAAGCCATGGATCCTGCGTCAATTGGGGCCAAGAGGACTCAAATCATGCGCAGATCGACGCCACTGCCGAACCGCCACCGAGGGAGAAGGCCGCCACGCTTCACCCAGTCCTCCATGACGACCGACGAAGTGCATCAGGCCACGACCAACGCAGTCGTGCCGCCCGGCGTCCTCAGCCTACGCCTCACCGCCTCCCATGAAGCACCGCCGTGGAGCCCTATCCACCCCATCGCCCTTCGACGGGAGGGGCTGCGCCACCGCCACTAGAGACAGCAATAGCGGCGGCCTGAGCGGCGGGGGATGAGGGGCCGCTGGGGGCTTGAGGATGGGGGCCTCCACCGCCGCCCGGGAGGGGGACGACAGGGGAGGGTAGGGTTTCAGGGGAGGGTTTCTTCCAAATTACTCCATGCATTTCAGGAAATAAAGCGCCCTTAGTTTGTATGTTTTATTATTGATCAAGAACTATCCTAAATACATAAAGATTCTTAGTATAAAATTAGCAACATTGAAAAGTATTTTTTAATACGAATCCAACAATTTTAATTACGTGCAATATAATCAGGATTTTGTTGCTCACATTTGTGGTCAAATTTTTGTCTTGAAATACGTGTGCAACTCTTTCATTGAAACATAGGTGGTAAGTGACGTGTTTCTTTTAAAAAGAAACGAACCTACACGCTAAAACACGTATAGGTATATACGTATTTAGACCAAATCTGGTCAAAGTTACCTCAGTTAATTTGAAAAGGAGGCGGTATTACATTATGCTAGAAGCATTACAATCAACATCGATGGATACACAACAAGTTTTATTAATTTCAGATTCATATTCTACCATGATGCAGCCGTGTGTAAATTCCTTAACGTTGAAAATTGCTCCTTTTATCTTGTACACATGACTGAACTGAAGATGTTATTAGTAGTACTAACCCGAATAGCAGCTTAGTGGTTGCCACAATTAACCACACGATCGTGACACGATGACGTAGGCGTTGATATCGAAAGAGATCAAGTAACACTACAGTCAACAGGATACCAACACCTGGTCGGTCTAAACGTAGAGAAATGGTGACATTAATCTGGTCTTAAGACCGTGGAACCGGGACAGTACGTCGGCAGCTGACCGATCGGCAAAACTGTAAATAACCCCAGTCTCGGCGGTGGTGTTTTTTCAAATAGACACTTCTTTAACTTTTAGTGCATGTAATCTATATGATCATGTTTGAGAATTTTGTAGTCGCGTTGATAGACAACAGGCAGTTGGCTCCCTCAAGTAATATATTCGTCGAACAAGGCAATCACGGCTAGGCAAAAATCGGTACATGGAGCTAAGGCATGTACTCTCACCCATTCGTATATACTATATACTCATCGAAGATATCAGCATCCATTCCATATAATAGTATACGAATAGTTGCGGAACATTTTTTTGTAGGGGGCGCAACCTAGCGCACCTGTGGCATCATGCCTGCATTGGAAGTACCGGTCGTAGTCTCGGATGCCCTGCAGAATGAATAAGAATAGGTCCCTTGACATCCGGTAGCGGCGCCGAAACAATTTTCCAGGAACACCAAATTGGTGCGGTCGAAGTAGTATTCGTACAGCCGAAGGTGCGCGCCCACCGACTTTGTTGCGCGGCAGGTTTCTTTTGCGGCCCTTCACAGAGCCCCGGTACACCGGCATTTGGCTGGCACTGTGTTCATCGAGGATGGAGGCCACAATAGCCATGACCCGCGACGTCTTGTCGAACGAGGAGCCAAGGACCCCACTGCGGAACTTGTCTTGCCAGGCGACTGCCACATGTCCATCTACATGGGCACCAACAGCGGATCAATGGTGGCCTAAACTGGCGCCAAAAAATGATGTCCGGAACCTATCCGCGCAATTAACCGAACAGGTCTGGGCGGCGCGGCCAGTCGGCGCACCTAGCCGATGTGCGGCTAACAAAGACGCGACGGATGCAATCAAGAGCTGGAGATTCTACCCCAGCACCGAGCCAGTACTTCGGCGTGGCGAGGTCCGAACAGACGTCCGATACTACAGCGGTGCAGCGGGGTGGGGTGGTGGCGTCACCTTAGGGCTCCAAAGAAAGGGAGGAGGAAGCAAATCCGGGTGATCGATTTCGTTGTTCCTAACGTGCGGAGCCGGGCTGGAATACAAGGTCAGTCGGCGCGACCGTGCAGACGCATTCGTGGCGCATATTTGGGCCGCATTTGCGTCTAGACGGACATGCCGGTCAATATGTGTCGCGCCGCTAGGCTTGGGTGCAGACGCATTTTTCGACCGCGCGGTTCTGCTGGAGATACCTTTAGAGGTGTGGCAGTCCATGGCCACTAGTCGGCAAGGAGCTTTCATTTTTTGGGTTGTTTTTCAGTGTCTTTTTCATAAGGGTGAGACGTAGCGGCTACATCGTGAAGTTAGAATAAGGTCTCTCCGCTCTATCCTCTCTCCGGTGGTGCTTCTAGTGCTAGCAGAGGGCGGTTGGAGTCGTGGGGCCAGCGGATCTCCTTCCGACCGGTTTTTGTGTTCGTTCGTGTGGTTCCATGTCAATCACTTCCGGTCTATAGTTGTCATCATTGGTGATGCTTGTTGCTCGGGTGCATTGGTCTTTTAGGACCTTAGCACGACGAATTATCGTTTATCTACTGCAACAAGTTCTATAATAACAAGTTTTGTCTGGCTTCAATGATGGAGGGACGAGGACGCCGACACGTCTTTGGCTCGTGCTAGTGTCTCTAGTCATCGCTAGGTGGTTCAAGTACCTATTTGTAATTTTTATTACTTTTAAAACCAATTATGTTTCTGTTGATGATTATCAATATATTGGTGAAATTTTCACACACAAAAAAAGAATTGTGTTTTGCCCGTGTCATTGTGTCTGGTAGACTTGTTGCAGATTTGGGTGAATATAGGTTAAAACGTGTATAGATTCATTGAAGTATTTAGAATTGGAATGGGTAGCAAATTTTTGTGTGGGAAATTGGTATAATACGCGGCTCTCCGGCAAAATCGTAGTCACTCATATAGTGGGGGCATGTATTTTCTACTACTGTCAAATCGCCATTAATGTTCCTCATGACAAAAGTGTACCTCAACTATGTTTACTTTTCCTTAAGAAACCCGTACTGTGGAGACACCTTTGAGAATCGCTTAATGCATTATATATCTGCCATTCATGCGAGCGAAGGAGACCGTCGTTGTGGCCATGTGACGCATGGCCCACGCAGCAGCAGCATACAACTCACACCACGCATGAACAGTACGAACGATTATGATGGCACACCGGCTAAAGAAATTCTCCTGATCCATCGAGACGTACCACGTACGCGCCGACGGTTTAATTAACAGTACAAAAATAACACCTGAGTGTGAGTGGCCGCTAAAAACTCCGTATAACTAAGAGTTTCATACCCATCACTTTTTTCTGACAGTCAATACTGCATATATTTATAGTAACAAATAGTATATGGTAATAAGACATCAAATGACTTTAACTATTACAAAATAAAGTATGAAAGAAACTAACAAATCTTCGAGGACTTCAAACTCTTTCTTTTTCCATGACACAATCTTGTACTTTTTTCTTGAGGCAGTCGAAGATAGAAATCAAACCACGGATCTGAAAATACCAACGAAGGTTTTTCCATAATTTTAATTTGAGCCGCAATGCTAAAGCTACATGCACGGGCGTAACCGTTGAAGTAGTCAATCACTATCGGCAAGAGTACAACAACAGTATGCCAGGGAAAAACAACCACCGAAACCCGAGAGTACGAATCATCATTGTCGAGGACGTAGCACTCGGGACAAATATTTCGAGGACAAACATCCTCGCATAAATCATGAGAGAAGATCATAGATCGATCCAGCGAAGCAAGATCCAAAGAATCATACCTAGAAAATTTTAATCTTCCAGCACCACCATTGTTGTCGGGAGGAAGATCTCGTCGTCGAAAAATGGGCAGACGATTAAATATTGTAGACGATGCCATCTTCATTGATTTGGGAACCAAAAGAAGACGACTACCTAAAATCCTAACCTAATCTTTTGGAAAAGCACTACTTTTATTGAAACCTCCACTCATAGATCGGGTTCCCCATCCCTCCTAACACCGGCGAGGCCGACCGAAGGAGGAGGAAATGATCTATGGTGGAGTAGGAGGTGGCGGCCCTTTTTTTCTTTCGGTGGTGGCGCAAGCCCGATGGATGCAATCGTATGTATGGAACTGCAAGCCCTTGCTGATATTGTAAAGATGGGGGCTTCATACCCCCCATCACTTAGCTAGTACAAACAACTAGACTAGGGCAACAAAAACTAGATTACTACTCCGCCGTTCGGCCCATATTACTTATAGATGAAAAGGTGTCTAGATACAAGTGAATCAGTGATGAATCTAGGGTGTGATAAGTGGGTGAGCTTAAACTGTTGTCAACATACAAAATATGATCCATTCTTTCATCTATACCTACTAATAAAGGAAGTAAGGTTTCTCCCCTAATTTTTCGTCCATTTTGGAACTACCCTTACTTTCCAGTCGTATTTACGTGCAATACCACCGGTTATGTTACAAAACTGTTCGCTTCGTGTGTCGTGATCGCCCCGTTTTCTCGTTGTCTTCTGAATAGCGGCCCAAATATTTTGCTAGAAAGGTCGCGTGCATGGGCCAGCATTGCATGTACGATTCCTTTCCCCGATTTCTTCGTACGAGCCATGGTGTTTGTTGACGTTGGTAGGCGTGGGCCTTCGTACAAGCGCCCGGAGATGCCCTGCTTCACCAGGTTCGCAGCAGCACAATTGATTGAGCTAGCCTATGGCTTAATTAGTCCCACCTCGCCTTGCTGTACACAATCTTGCCAGCTTATATACGCAGGTTCTTTGGACCTCAACAAGCCGTTGAAAGATGGCGAGAGGGAGGGATTAGAGATGCTTATATGAAAAGGGAAAAAAAGATGCTCATACGAAAGGAAAAAAAAATTGATCGTGCCATGACGGGAAATCAAAAATGGGGATTGGGATGGACACGTGCCGGAGTGATGCGGTGATGTTTGGCGGAGATGCAGCTCCGCCTATATGGAGCCAGTGAGTTGGATCACCTAATACGGCAGTGTCGGCGTTGAGGTACGATACAACGTCTAAATGGAAAAAAGAAAGGAAAATGATTAGATTCCCCCGGGGGCTGTGCGTCTCGCAGCCTCTGGGTCACGCGTCGTGCGATTTGCCCCGATCACTTGGTCAAAAATCAGCCACGTCACCTCCTTATCCTTCCACCACCCGGCTCGTCGCCGTCCTCCGCTGCGAGGTCTCCGTTAATGTCTTAGAGGATTTGTAGCATATGAATAAAAATTGCTACAATTTATTTGCGGTTTTGCTACATCTGTGTGATATGTTTGCTACGTGGTCTCCGGCGAGCCCAACCTTTTTATTTTGTTTCATGGATGTACCGTTTTTTGCTTCAGTCATTTGCTGCCGGGGGTGATTTTTTGCTGCTGGAGATGTTTTTTTGCTACATGCAAATCTAACCGTCAAAATGGTTGATCTGACGGCTGGAGACCCGGGGGCTGGGGAATCAGATCCCCCGGGAGACGCCCAGCAGTTTCTATAAAGAAAGAGGTCTGCTCCGAGATTTATTTGATTCAATCGACATCCAGATTTAAATAGATAAAATGTTATCTTTTTTATTTAATTAATGTATTACTGCAATAACATATAATTTTTGTGCTTGCTCTCCGCGGCAACGCGCGGGCATTCTCCTAGTATAATTAACTAGTGGAATGCCCGTGCTTCGCCACGGCTTCCTACCTTATATCTAGTGCCACACACATGTTACATGTGCAAACAATGCACACAAATATTTAAGTATATATAAAAATCACATAGTATTAAAAATATTTTAAAGTTTACTTCAAATAATTTAATGCAATGTGTATAAAATGCAAGGACATACACATTATCCCTCATTTTAAGAGACATTCTCCCTTGACGCGCCTAAGGTATTCTCATATAGCACCATGAATGTTTTCTGCAACTTCATTTTCATGGTATTTGACCACGTGTAAGCTTCTTCCTCAACTCCTAACCATCATGAACAATCAGTCTATCATGTTCACATGAAGTTTTTCCATAAAAATGTAAGAATGTGAACAAAGAATACTCACAGTGCAAACTGGATGAACACATCTTTTACCATCCCATGAGAGCATAAAACTAAAGACTAAGTAACCAAACAACTTTCTGCAAATGAATGGAATATCATTATCTTGGTCATTATGACGATAGTAAAAAAAAATCTCATAATGCTAACCAGAGAAAGTCACCTGTCGGGGCTTATTGGTATCTGAATACTATGAGGGTATTTACGTGGCTAAAAATAAATATCGTTATTTCAGCCAGGTTATCCTATTTCAAGAGGCTCATTTAGATAGAGCAAGCACCCCTATAATTTTAAATGGTATCTCTCTTCTGGTACCAATGGATCTCACTAATGTTTATTGTAATATTATATTTACATGTGCATATGTAGGTATTAGTTCCTACCATGCCATGCATTAGATAAATATATGTCTCCATGATGTGGGGATGTACTTTAGGTCCCTTTTCAGTGCACCGGAGATGAAGATTTTGTCTATATATACCATTCCATCAGCTCTATCAAAGAGATAGATCACATGGACACATACAATATATCTACTTATTAAAGACCTATAATTGGACACAAAAAATACAATTAAATTCTAGAAAAATCTAGACAATAATGTGTAAATATTGTTGCCACAATATAGTTCATATAAGGTCTTAAAAAAATCAAAGATGTAAAGTTTGACCGAGTTTATTAAAAAAATTATCTATATCTACAATACCAAATGTACGTATACCATATGAAAATATACATCATGATTAATCGTATTGATTTGATAATCTAGATATTGATACTTTTATCTTCACACTTTGTCAAAATTTACATGGTTTTGTCAAGGAGGGAGTATGTTACACTTTTGTACTTCTTGGTGACCAATTTTTTTTGTGGGGTTCTTGGTGAGCAATTTAATTCTTTTTCTTAGCAAATTTTGTTTTTTCAAGACTTATTGACGCAATGTATAGTTCTAGATAGACTCGAAGGTGTGAACTCTTGGATGTTACTTCCGATGCACTTCAAAAAAAACACATACTCACATCAGACTCTTAAAAACTATTTGTGCACTCTCCGATTTTATTTTCTTGTATTTCTTCGATGAAAATTTTGAAAGGGTGTACTTGCCGAACCAAAATTATTTAACACCAGAAGGTGCATTCGTGTGACAATTTTTAACTTGCTAGAGTAAACAAGTGAACGTGAGGTGTATATTCCCTTATGGAACTAGTATCGTGTCCTTCAGAAAGAAAAAAACAAATATGGAGTATCATGATTGTGCATCTAGCGCCGGCTAAAGTATTAGGGCATGTGCAATTGTTGATAAGACCGTATTATCTTATTTCTGCCACATAATCTAGATACAACAAATAAACATGATGTACAATAAGTTATTTTTTAGTCTTATCTTTAGTAACGAGACATTCTAAATATGTGGTGAGAGAGATTGCGTTAAGAGACGATCTCTTAGCTAATAGAAGATAAAATCTTTTTTATCTTCTTTTTCCTCCACTTCAGCCTTTATTCTATGTGGCACACCATTGTACATGCTCTTAGGCTCGTCGAGCAGCATGCTTGGGTTGGCGAGCACTTCTCGAGGACGGAAACAGATGCAAAGTGCGATAGGCGTCGGCAAAAGCAACAATTTTAGCAGGGGATTGGCTCGCGTAATGGTCTAGCGTGATGACGGCCGACATGAGTTCTTGCGGTCTGTAGTAGCAACAGTCAAACAGAGCAAGCGACCAGCACTGGTGGCAGACGATCAAGCGGCAGAACGCGTCAATAAACGCCAGGCCTCTGAGCTTCAGCCACCCGATTGACTCTTTGGATTTGGACAGCTACGTTTCGAATATAGGCAGGATTCAGAAACAGAAACAAGGAAGCCATAGTTGCATTTGCAATTGCTGATTTTGCCAAATTATGATCATGAGCAGATCACGCCTGAACCTACCTCATCGGAGCCGCCTGGATCGCGGTTCTTGATCGGCAGAGACATTTCTACCAAGGGGTAGGGTTATTCAAAGTCACCGCAATGCACCTGAAGAAATCTGATGAGAATTGTAGCGGAAGCAAAAGCATTGCGGATAGAACATGGGGAACTAATTAATTACCCATAGCCCTGGCGGGCTCGTCGCTGTCATCGGAGACGTCCACCAGGTCGTGGGACTCGGGCTGCATCCTGGAAGCAGATCCTAAAGCTTTTGATCCGCCGCCTCAGTGTCCTCCGGAATCCTCACCACCGCAGTGGACACGCACGAAGAAAATGCAGAGGATTCTTCGGTCGATTTTTACCTAAAAATCTCCGTCATCGAATTAGCACATAAATCGGGAAGAAGGATTGTTGAGATCCTGTGATGGAGCTATACACATGCAAAGTTAGTTTTTGCAGCGTATTAAGATGAGAAAAGGAAGGGCCCATTGGGGACACACCTACAGAATAGATGAGATAGTTTGTTTTCCCACGAGCTATGAATAGGTTGTTAGATTTAAACAAACCGTTGTGCCATTTCTGTAAATAGTTAGATATGTGACATAGACAATGGCATATGTTTCACCTTAATAGTATAGATAAAGTAGATTCCCTCCGGTTTAAAAGTAATGATAGCAGAAATTTAGAACAGAACAATAATCGCCTGTGACGTGACATGAAAGACGATAAGACCCAGAAATAGTAATCCTGCATCAGTACATCTTGGTAGGATAAAGACGTGTTAGTTGAGAAATAGTAGGTGTTTGTTGTGCCATTTGAAATTTTGAAAAGCTACGCCTAATGGTGTGGAGTTGTTTGTTACGTTGAGATAAATCATCTTGGTCGTGGGGGGTATTATTGTCCACCCTGAAAATGTGACACCAGGCATTCACCAGTTTGCTCTTAATAGTAGAGATATCCACACATGAATTGATAGCATAGAAACAACAACATAAAATTACGAAACATTGAGGTACAAAGCAATACGAACTCAACCATAAAACCATGCGCCAAACATCAAGTAATTTTCCCAACGATATTTGGCGAAGTAAGTGATATATGATACGTATCGCTAAGTTGCAGATGGTGATGGCGATTAGCATTCAAAATGCTATATACCACTAAGTTCATGTAGTACAATTGTTGCTTTACACAGAAGAGATTAGAAATAACTTTATGGTTTTGTAGCTCTTTATTTTGTGAGCTTCATCTATATTTATGAATATCTTCAACTCTGTAAGTTTCATCAATTTCTTACTTGAATTACTCTATTAACTTATACAAGACACACTACTTGCTTCTGAAACAATCTTAGTTTGTTCACTAGTGATTTGCTAATGATTATATTGGCCATATGCTCCCGCATGCAGCGAAGCCGAGGTGGTCATACAAATAGGTTAAAATCACAAAATAGCTGAAAAACCAGTTTTGAACCCGAGCTCATATGCTCTTGGTTGAATAAAAACCTGAAAAAATAGCAAACTAGTTCAAAAAAACCTAGTTTTTTTGTACTATGAACATGTACAAGTTTTCTAACTGCACAACAACAATCTCCGAGAAAAAAACATGTGTAGTTATATGTGCAAAAAAGATAAATCGAAGTGATGTAAGCAATAAATCTAGATTTTTTAAACAGTACCGTATATTTTCTAAACATATGTAGTGGTCCATCATATTCATTACTACCTTAAACCTAAAGTCTTGGCTGGCTAATTAAACCTCAGGATGGATGGAAGCCGTGCTACCTCGGCAACGCCCAGCAAGCTCAAGAAGTCAGGACCGCAACATATACTAGTACCAAACTACACATCAGTCGTACATGCATAAGTACATAATACGTAAGGTATACGTATACACCAGCCTAAACGATATTCCAACATATTAATCATATCATAAAACAATCAGTTCCTTGACCGCCCTGAAGGAAAAGGAAGCTATCCATCTATAGCTTAGCCATCAATGTGGCCCCTCCAAAGAGAGCCGACACCTAGTACAGCTAAGCTGATCATATATGTACACTTTATTTTCTCCTGCTAATGCTAATTTAAATACTCCGGTGTCTTAGTGCAAGGCTAGCCTGTCGCTTTCCTGACACGTACGCAGCTTGGTCATAGATTTGGCCATTTGAGATTATTGTTCCTTTTCTGGTTGTACCTATGGATCAGGGATAGCATATCTTATATTGTTTATTTATAATGTCTTTTCAGCTGATCCAGCTTATGCATGAAATGATTCACCAGGGTTTAGGGCCCCTCCTTGTTAGATATAGAGCCGCCTATATAGACAGAGGGCACCTTTTAATTGGCACTTATACTTTAATCTGCGCTGTTTGAGTCTGGAATAATATCTCAATGATGAGCCCATCTATATTTCTGGCTATGGCGATTTTTTTGTGTGTGAATTTCAGACTGAGTTGGCGGTTTGGGGAATTTTGTGCGTTTAGCGTATGCGCGGCGTGGCAGATTGGTAAGCTGAAAGGCGTCGTGTTCCATAGTTCCACTCCGTCGATCAAGGCTTGTGTAGCTAGCAAAAGCGTGGAAAGGGGGCCCCAAGAATCTAAGATATAGCTAAGAGTAGTGGCAATAAGTTCCATTCCGGTGCTTCTAAATCCATTGAGATTCCTTGGGCTTAAAGCATAGTCGATTCTTGCTCTTGTTTTGAGGCCGAGGCTTATGTTTGTTTCTTTGGGATGCACCTCACAGAACAGCTGAAGAAGATTGTGAGAATGCCACAGAGTTAGTTGGGCTTAATTCAATCTGGCTTATCAACAGAGAGAGGCTACGTCATGTAAAAATAGGCCCACGTAGAGCCCATATATATGTCAGCATATAAACCACAGCTTTCTGATAAGCTAATTTTCAGAATATATAATTCGCTAAAATACGATACCTCGAAAAATTCGCTAAAATACTAACTGCGGCATAAATCATGCATATATGGAATACGCAGGTACGTGCATGCCAAGTTTGAGACTTAAATACATAATCGTGCATGTAACCACTGTACAAAAAAGAGAAACTGACCAAGAAAACAATGGCTCAGATATTTACCGTGCAAGTTCCATATCATTTCTTTGTGTAGGTCTCCTACGACTGTATTTTTTCTTCAAATTTTGTAGGAGAAAGTATGGAAGAAATATCTGCGTGTGTGATTCATTTAAAAAAATTCTAAAACTTACAATTTTTCTTTTATGGAGGTTCGAAGATCGGTGTCCATTCAGATATTTTTCTAGCTTTGTGCCCGTTGTGCATTTGTCAGAATTTCTCATCTCCATCAAAATCAAATGAAACTATGCACCGTTGCTTCCAGAAAGACATTAAAGGTCCCTACTATAGGCACACCATTTCTTTTCTGGCCTGATTTTTCTCTTTTTAAAATTTACTTTGACCTTAAACGGTTTGCTATAAAAAGGTAGTATATCCCAGACTACGTATCAAAACAGTGAAAAGAATGCAATGCACCTACGCAATTCAATTCATCCTAAAGGCAGTTCATTCCGACGTGATGGCGAGCAGGGGATCCGGAGGCCTGCGAGGATCATCTTCCAAATCTGGTGGTTTAGGGTGGCTGGGTTTGAGCAGATGGTCAAAGGGAAGCTTGACTACTACATCAACTTGCTTGGAACGCATTGCAGCAGCATTGACCTTTGGCAATGTATTGCCAGGTGCCGCAGACAACATCTCCGGGGCTGGGGTGCGAACCTTGGCAAGCTGTGACGTCAGGCTAGGGACAACCTTATCTACCAAATCCAGGAGCTGGATGGGACGGCGGATTTGGCGCGGCTTTATGAAGAGGGATGGGCCCTCCGCTACTTCCTTGAAGACCAAGTGGTCCAGCTTGATGGGTTGGAAGAGGAGTACTGGCGGCAGCGGAGTATGCTGCAGTGGAATCTCAAGGGAGATTCCTGCACTGCCTACTTCCACGCCTTTGCCAATGGGAGGCGAAGGAAATGTATGATCCCCAGACTCCTCACCGACGATGGGGAACTTACCGCCCAAGAGGACATGATGGGTCATGTCTACCAATTCTACGAGGGGTTGATGGGCACGGTAGGGGAGGAGAGGGCCTTCTCCCTTGTGCATGACCTGTGGCCGGAGGAGAAGATCAGCGAAGACGAAAACATGGCTCTAGAGCTTACCTTCACGAGGGAGGAGCTAGATAAGGTTCTGGCTGGTATGAAACTAGACTCGGCCCCAGGCCGTGATGGCCTCCCGGTCCTCTTCTTTAAGAAGTTCTCGGGAACTCTTAAGATTCCTATTCTTCAGATACTCGATGACTTTGTCCTAGGGAGGATTGACGTTGTGTGGCTTAACTATGGTGCGATCTCCCTGATCCCTAAAACTCAAGGCGCCGAGAACATCAAGCAGTTCAGACCTATTGCTCTTATCAATGTCATTTTTAAGTTCATTGCTAAAGCTTATGCTTCTCGGCTCGCTCCTGTTGTGCTTAGGACCATTGATCGTAGTTAGACAGCGTTCATCAAGGGTAGGAGCCTGCACAAGGGAGTGATGACTCTACATGAGATTGCTCACGAGTTGAGAGTCAAAAATCTGAAAGGGCTACTTCTCAAACTGGATTTCGAAAAAGCCTTTGACCGAGTGAGTTGGGGCTTCCTGAGGGAGGTCCTGCTCGTAAGGGTTTCTCTCCCATGATAGTGCCCTGACTGCTGCAACTGGTCTCGGGAGGCCAGACCGCAGTCAACGTGAACGATGTCATCGAAGAATACTTCATGAACGCTTGGGGAGTGAGACAGGGGGATCCTCTCTCCCCGATTCTTTTTGACTTTATGGTGGACTCTTTGGCGGCTATTATTGTTATGGCTAGCGAGTTGGGGCACCTCCAGGGGATTGTGCCACACCTGATCCCGGGCGGTGTTACTCACCTCCAATACGCTGACGATACCCTAATCCTCCTTGACCCCTCGGACATAGGCGTGGCAAACCTCAAACTGCTTCTACTATGCTTCGAGAACATGTCACGGCTCAAGATCAACTTTGCGAAGAGTTAAGTGGTTGTGACTGGGGTCACAAACCGGGAATGTCAGAGGGTTGCGGATGCTCTTAACTGCAAGCTAGGAGCTTGCCGTTAAACTTGTAGGATAACGTTGCATAGAAAACAAAAATTTTTCCTACCGCGAACACGCAATCCAAGCCAAGATGCAATCTAGAAGACAGTAGCAACGAGGGGGTATCGAGTCTCACCCTTGAAGAGATTCCAAAGTCTACAAGATGAGGCTCTTGTTGCTGCGGTAGACGTTCACTTGCCGCTTGCAAAAGCGCGTAGAAGATCTTGATCACGATCGCTTCCGGCGCCACGAACGGGCAGCACCTCCGTACTCGGTCACACGTTCGGTTGTTGATGAAGACGACGTCCACCTCCCGTTCCAGCGGGCAGCGGAAGTAGTAGCTCCTCTTGAATCCGACAGCACGACGGCGTGGTGTCGGTGGTGGTGGAGAAATCCGGCGGAGCTTCGCTAAGCGTGCGGGATGTGGTGGAGGAGAGAGGCCGCTAGGGTTTGGGAGAGGGGGGCGCCGGCCACTAAGGGGTGCGGCCACCTTGGTGGTTCTTGGGTGGCCGGCCCCCTCCCCTTGGCCCGTCATTATATAGGTGGAACCCCAAGTGTTGGTCTCCAAGTCTTCGAATAAGACCCGAACCAAAAACCTTCCATATGGTGGGGAAACCTACCCAAGCTAGGACTCCCACTAGAGGTGGGAGTTCCACCTCCCATATGGGGGGGTGGCCGGCCCCCTAAGGGGGAGTCCACTTGGGACTCCTCCCCCACTAGGGTTGGCCGGCCATGGAGGTGGAGTCCCATGTGGACTCCACCTTCCTTGGTGGTTTCTTCCGGACTTTTCTAGAACCTTCTAGAACCTTCCATAGAACCTTCCGCATCATTTTAATTCACATAAAATGTCATCCTATATATGAATCTTATTCTCCGGACCATTCCGGAACTCCTCGTGATGTCCGGGATCTCATCCGGGACTCCGAACAAATATTCGAACTCCATTCCTTATTCAAGTTCTACCATTTCAACATCCAACTTTAAGTGTGTCACCCTACGGTTCGTGAACTATGCGGACATGGTTGAGTACTCACTCCGACCAATAACCAATAGCGGGATCTGGAGATCCATAATGGCTCCCACATATTCAACGATGAATTTAGTGATCGAATGAACCATTCACATACAATACCAATTCCCTTTGTCACGCGATATTTTACTTGTCCGAGGTTTGATCTTCGGTATCACTCTATACCTTGTTCAACCTCGTCTCCTGACAAGTACTCTTTACTCGTACCGTAGTATGTGGTCTCTTATGAACTTATTCATATGCTTGCAAGACATTAGACGACATTCCACCGAGAGGGCCCAGAGTATATCTATCCGTCATCGGGATGGACAAATCCCACTGTTGATCCATATGCCTCAACTCATACTTTCCGGATACTTAATCCCACCTTTATAGCCACCCATTTACGCAGTGGTGTTTGGTGTAATCAAAGTACCTTTCCGGTATAAGTGATTTACATGATCTCATGGTCATAAGGACTAGGTAACTATGTATCGAAAGCTTATAGCAAATAACTTAATGACGAGATCTTATGCTACGCTTAATTGGGTGTATCCATTGCATCATTCATATAATGATATAACCTTGTTATTAATAACATCCAATGTTCATGATTATGAAACTAATCATCCATTAATCAACAAGCTAGTTAAGAGGCATACTAGGGACTCTTTGTTGTTTACATATCACACATGTATCAATGTTTCGGTTAATACAATTATAGCATGGTATATAAACATTCATCATAAACATAAAGATATATAATAACCACTTTTATTATTGCCTCTTGGGCATATCTCCAACAAAACTACCTAGGCCTCCCTGTCAGCCACAAACCTCTCTCAGATGCGAATTGGAACTTCCTCACCGAGAAGGTTGGTCACAGGGTCGAGCCTTGGCAAGGGTTCTTTCTTGCCTCAGCGGGGAGGCTAGAACTCACTAACTCACTCAAGCTTGCCGTTGTTCGCATGGGGCTCTATCTATTGCACGATGCGACTCATGGGGCTATGAGTCGGCACCGCTCCCGCTTCTTTTGGGAAGGAGTGGGTCCCAAGCGCAAATACCACATGGTAGACTGGGCTACGGTGTGCAAGCCAAAGGCGTTTGGGGGATTGGGAATCCTTCACACAAAATTCATGAATATCGCTCTTATGCTCAAATGGGTTTGGAAGATTTATCAGAATGGCGAAGGTCTGTGGGCAGACCTGCTGAGGGCCAAATACTTGGGAAACAATGACATGTTCTCCCCCGCGGTTCCCACCAAGGGCTCCCAGTTCTGGAACGCCATTCAAAAGATCAAATGGTACTTTAAGATGGGGGCCAAGCACAAGGTGCGCAATGGGAGGCAGACCTACTTCTGGCTAGATTGGTGGACGGGCACGGGGCCCCTGCGACTGACATTCCCTCGGCTTTTCGCCTATTGCGACAACCACTTTGCCACTGTGGAGGGAGTTCGCAACAACGACGGTTGGCGTATCAGGTTCAGACGCTCCTTCGGCCTTGCCGAGACAGTGGAATGGGAGAACCTGTGTAGCATTTTTGACCTTACCCCCCACGGGGGAGGACGAGGTCCGTTGGGTGTTGGAGGCATCAGGGGATTACTCCATGAATTCTATGTACTGCAAGTTGTCTCAGGGAAGGGGGGCAACCGCCCACTTTAAAGAGGTTTGGCGCACCAAGGTGCTGCCTAAGATCTGAGTCTTCCTCTGGCAGCTCATCAGAGGTAGGCTTCCCGCTGGAGATCAGCTGGTGAAAAGGAAGAAGCCTTCCAACGGTAGTTGCGCCCTTTGTGGCGAATGGGAAACCTGCGATCACATTTTCTTCAAGTGCTACATCGCAAAATTCATGTGGGCAAGAATTGGGGAACTCCTGCAATGCTCATGGAATCCGGCAGGGCCGCTGATTTCATTGCCATAGTTAATGGCCTTTCGGGTCGTCTTCGTAGGCTAGCTTGATTTACCTTCGCGGCTCAATGTTGGACGCTATAGAACATTCACAACAAGATAGCTATTGAGGGATCCCTGATCAACAATCCAACTGACTCCATCTTCAAAATGTCTATTCATATGCAGAGCAAGAGGGTTCTGATCATACAGAGAGACTTGCCGCTGCTGGACGCGGCCCTGGACGAGATTAAGAGGCTTCAGAGGCGGCTGCAAGAGGACGATGACTGAGGATGCCGATAGACTGGCGTTTCTCCTTCTTGTGCCGTTATCTTATTTTCTTGCAATTCTTGTTAGTCTTGAGCAGTTTCGGCTATGGTATCAGAGTTGGCGGTATTTGTGGTTTGTAATGACTAAGGCATCAGACTAGGTGTGTTTGGGGTGTGTTGTATCGCTACTTGTTCGTTGCCACGAGGGCTTTATATATAAAGCCGGGCCAAGAGCCTTCCTTTTAAAACTAAAATCTAAGACGTGCGATTTTAGTGAGTGGTTTTGAAACGGTTTGGTTTGAGCACTGCGTGAAGAAAAGCTAATGTGGTAGCACAAGAGATGGCGAGGTTTGTAATTTTGAATTGTCGCGAAAAAAACTTTCCATTTGGGCTGTGACAAATTCTTACAACTGAAGTTGCAACATATAACTAGCATGACTCACAAAGCAATTTTACGGTTCGTGCGATATTTTCTCATGTGCAACACGGTGGAAAAATTCTAGTTGCAACCCAAGCTGCAACTCTTTTGCGGGAACTCATGCTAGCATGAATCACGGTGCAATCCTATGATTCATGAGTCGACTCCAAATTATGCTAATTTTAAGTCGGCTGAGAATTAATTGTATGTTTTATTATTATTGTACTTGGCCGACGAGCCCTCTAACTTTCTTCCACCCTTTAGGACATGTTTGATTAAAAGGATTTGCACTGGAAATTTGTAGGATTAAATCCTACTAGAAATTTTTCTAAGATGGTTGTTTGATTTTGTAGGATTAATTCTCATAGGATTATTTCGTAAGGAATCCTTAACAGTGGATTTCATAGGAACTCTAACATCTGCTCATACTTTTTTTTTCAAAATCTTTTACTTTTCCGCTAGTGGAATTAACTTTTTTTTGTTCATATGGATTTATGTAGGATTGAACCGGGCATGATATTACAATTCTATGGTGTTTTCTGTTCTAAGTTTTTACTATCTATTAATCAAACAAGCCCTTAATATATAGTATGTCTATGTTTTTTCGATAAAAATAATATATTAATATCATGAAGATATCAAACGCAACCATCCTCTGCAACAACTCGATGCGCTAATGGCAACATGGATGCACACAACCAAAAAAGAAACAAGAAATACGAAAAAGAAAAGTCCCGCTACACCGGTCTATTTCTTGTAGCAACAAACCAAATATCATCAAGACATCGTGAGAAATCCATTTTCTCCAAAAATAATGTCTCCAAGAAAGGAGTAGGGCACAAGCTCACCTTGGAGAAGGTTCGGGCTCTCAAAAACAATATCTTCAACAAGACCATTACCATGGAACTAAAGACATGTCCTACGATGGCAACGGACTGCAGAGTTTCGCATCTCTCCTTCTTAAACAAAACGGGTGAAAAAAACACGATTGTGTGTGACTGAATCCCATCGAATCCGGCGATCTCCAGCATGAGTCGCCCAGTGGAGTTCGCCGGCGGAGCCTTTTAGAACACGACACTTCGGTCAGACCAATGAAGACATGCATCAAGCAGATCTTCATCTTGGCTTGAGAGGGACACTATGACTGCCTCCTTTATTGAAGCCAAGTCAGTAGCCCCCACACTACCCGTTGACAACCCTTAAGATCCGCCGCTCCCAAGTGTAGTGAAGAGTCAAGCAAAGGCGATGCATCCGACAAGGTAACGTCGCGAATCGATGCCACCATCTTTCGCTACGACCTGAAGCGCGGTTTTCACCGGCTGCCCCATCACTCCAAGCTCATCGTCGGCTGGATCGACACCACCGGAGTCGGTGTGGGATCCCAAGGTCCCCCACAACAGATCCAACGTGGTTGTCTACCTATGGAGGAGGAAGTCACCGCAACCATGTCCGGGGCCGCCGCCCTTGCGCCCATATGATGGAGCAGCTCCGTTGGCCATCGCCATTGTGCATCATAGTGGTCGCATAGGTGAGGAGAGCCCTGCCCTGCACCCCTGGCTGCTCCCAGCGGGTGCCCCACCGCCACCATGATGTGCAGCCTTTGGCCGCCGACGCTTTCGGTGGCGGTGGGGGATAGGGAGGGAGGTCGCCGCAAGGGTCGCGAGGATTAGGTTAGGTTGCGTGGCGTCGTGTGTCTTAGTTTCTTAATTATTCGATTAAAGTGTCAAGTGTGATGCATGGCTTTCCCTAAAAAGATGTGGTTTAAGAGTGATCTCTCAAACTCATCTGCAAGACTGCAACACATTGCATATGTGGATTGACAAATTAACTATCTCTTATTTTCAGAAGGCAATTTACGACCAAGTTCTTCTTACACCTACGTACAGTTCAAGGTTGTCACGTAACACAACAAAGAAAGCACACCGGACGTACAATTAGAGAGTGGCAAAAACGACCTCGTGCTCATGGTACATATACATCGATCTAGTCGTCGTCCTCGCCGCTGATGAACTTGCCGGTTCCGGGGTTGATGGCGGCGATGAAGAAGAAGACGACGTTGAAGAGCACGAGCGGCTCGATCTCGGCGATGGGCACACCGGTCTCGATGTTGAGCTGCGCTAGCGCGCCCTTCCCGGTGATGATCTCCCCGATGATGGAGAAGGCGATACCCAGCTGCGCCAGCCGCCCCACGAACAGCTCGTTCGACTTGGTGAACCCAAAGAGCGGCCCTGCAAGCATCCGCGCGTCAAGATGATCAATTCGACAGGTTGGTGACGAGCATGAATATTGAGCTATGGGGATTTGTGTAGCAAATACGTACCTCCCTCGCTGAGGCCGAGGGCTGAGCGGAAACCTTTGCCGGGGGCGATGACGGCCTTGTCGAGGCCGGTGGGCTGCTCGTCCACGAACCTTCCACGGTCACCAAGGGCACCGATGGCACCGAGGAGGGTGAAGAGGATGAAGAAGAGGAGGAGGGGCTCCGCCTCGTAGATCGGGATGCCGGTCTCAAGGTTCAGCTGGGACAGGATACCCTTGCCGGTGATGGCCTCTCCCAATATCGATGCCTGCAGATATCATCCGAGAAACAGTTAAGGTATCATGCCAAAAAAGTCGCTCAGAAGTTCCATACTTTACATGATTGTTCTTCTTTAACAAGCAAATTTCACTATTTGTGTAATTTACACTGTTGTTTACACACTTTTCTCTAAGTGTAAGCCTTTGTATAGGTATAGATTATAGAGTTCAACCATAATCATCTCTACTCCATATATGATTTAGGATGACTAAAATCGCACACTTTTCATTTCGCAAATATATGCTAAGGGTATTACCAAAAATTTAAAAACATAAATATTACAGATTATTGAACTATTTCCAAAAAAATAGCTACTCCCCCGGTTCAAAATGATTGCCCAAAGGAGTACCAAGTTTCCTAACACAATTCTGTGGTACTAAACCGGTATTTTTCACAGTAGTAGTGCACAAACTAGACCGGGCACGAATGTTCGCCCTATTTCTTTAAGGAGCAAACACCGCCCTTCATTGCCCACTTCCTTCCTCCTCCTCTGTCTCCATCTCTCTTTGTCCTTCCTTTTTATCCTCCCGGTTTACAGATATATCTCCCATCCATCCCCAATGGTCCTCATTTATGTACTTAGTTGTTTGCACCACTATCTCTTCCTATTCACGCACCCGCAACAAGGCGGGGTGTCGGTGTCCCCATCAGAACATCCTATGCTTGGAGTGGCACCGGTTTACCCATCATATCCGACTCTAGTGAGCTTTCGTTCTTTTCGGCACTCTCTTGTTCCTCATCCACATCACACGCGGCGGTTCGCCCATCAAGACTAACATATGCGACATAATTACTACTAATTTGCACCATTGTAAATTGCCTTAGAAAACAGATTTGGGTTTTCCTAGTTCTTTTTATATATGAGAATTTTTTTTTGAAATGGGGAGTTTAACCCCGGCTTCTGCATCATGATGATGCACACGGTATTTTATTAAAATACTGTAACATTTAAGTTTTACAAGTCTCACAACTCAATCATCACCTACAGTTGATACAAAAATCAACCAGCGGAACACATAGAACATAGTAACAGTGCACATCACTGTATTCTCCTAATATGATACCAGCCAGCCTGGCACAAGATATTATATATGAGATTTTATAGCTGTTGTTTTTTTAATTGCAAAAAAACAGCGTATTAATTCCATCTATACCAAAAGAAAAGGTGAACTCAATGGCCTAGTGTACCCTTGGTATGGTATCTACACATCAAGCAACAAAACATGCGTGTGTAAAACATGGCCGGTTATGGAGTACTCACGGCAAAGCCAATCATGGCAACACGGCCGACGAAGAGCTCGTTCTCCTTGGTGAACCCGATCCCGCCGGAGGTGCCGAAGATGCCGTCCTCGGTCTTGGGCTTGGGCGCAGCGACCTGAGCAAACAACACGTACGTACCATCTTCGTCAGTTATATACCACCACAGCTAGCTAGAGGAAGGGAAAGAAACATAGAGCTGCATTGGTGCGCACCTTCTTGGCCGGCGCGGCCTTGGTCTTGGACTTGCCGAAGAGGGCCATGGTCCTGACGGAGAGGGACGGCATGTGCTTGTAGTAGGACGGCGACGAAGATAGCGCGAGCCGCGAGAATGGCGTGGCGGCGGGGCGAGCGGCCTGCAGGAGGCTCCTGCCGGAGGCCACGCCGCTGACGCCGGACATGAGCATCGACTGTGCTGCCATGGCCGCCTAGACACTCACTCACACTCACACACTCGCGATATGGCTTCGTGCGTCTGTGGCTGTGGGGTGCTTGGGGGACTTTGCTCTGCTGCCGCGCGTCCAGTTTTTATGAGATGGCATTGGCATGGGTCGGAGGATCGTACGTGTGGCGCGGCGAGGATAGGGTGCGCGAAGGGCAGCGGAGAGACCACGTCTCGCCGGATCCGACCAATGGCGGGTGGTGCACGGGGCTCGGAGCTGATACGGTTCCTGCGATCGATCTCCGGCCGCACGAGCGAGCTGACTGAGCGGAGGTGGTTGGTACGCTCGCCTCACGGAAAAGTGCCACAGGGCCAGGCTGCAGCGGTGCCACGCATGTGTAAGGCTACTAGTACATTGTAATTTGTTGTGTACCACGTTGGAGTTTAGTTAAGTGGACTGTGACTGAGAGTGGTATGGCTACCATTGCTCGTATAGGAACTGCCGTCCATCGCACAATTAATTCTTTTTTGGGCGGTGAAAAAAAAGAAATTTTCACCTCCGCAATTCCCCGGTCTAACGAACTCATGCTCCAACTCTTCGTGTGGTGTCATTGTGGCATCACCTTAGCCATAGATGAGTGGCGACGACGACGTTACCTCTATCGTGGCATCGTACGTAGGGGGGGGGGGGGGGGCGGGGGGGGGGAAGTTAAGCGCTGCTTCGGCCCTAGGTTAGTCGGGGAACGGTAAATGGTGGTGACGGGTAAGTCGATAACCTCAAAGAAGAGGGTGGCAAAAGGAGGTTGTGGCGACTGATCCAACATAACCGACTTGTCGGAGAAAAGGAAAAGGGGTGACCTGGTCATAGGGAGGCCCAAATATGTATCCAAGTTTTTGTTATGTGCATATTCTCTTATACCTTTGCTAATTCGAGACAACTGTTTGGTTTTCTTTTGCGATCCAAGTAGACTTTTCAACACAAAGTTGCACTATCTTAGGTGTTTGGCCTTGCAAGTATATATTGGCCCTAACATTCGTGTCCTCTTTTGTAAACCTATGCATGTTGTGATGGTGTCTTCTTTCAAGCACAATCAATGTCTCCTCTTTGTTCACCGGCAAGAACATACTAGAAAACACTCCGTATCTCCCACACCTCTTGCAACATAAAGCTTGGGTTCCTTGTGTGCTTTTACCGCCGGTTCCCCTCACCTAGGGGTGCCTTTCGGCATCGGAAGGTGGAGGAAACCCCAGTCTAGGGTTGCCCCTTTAGTTTTGGTCACCATAGCTTTGGGAGGGCTCGATTTAGGTATCAAGCTAACAGTGGCCAGGTGGTGGTGGTGTCGGTGCATGAAATAGTGTCTCCCAGTCTTTTCTTTTGGTCTCATGGTGCTTCTTGGCGCCGTGGCCTGTGGGAGGCTTGTGGAGTACATTCATTGCTGATATGGTTTTTCGGATCTATCTTTTGTTTCCTATAGGTGTTCTTCAACAACATCGTTCCGGAATGCCACAGTGCTATCGTTTGTAAAATGTTTTTCTCTACTCCTTTCAATGAAAAAAAAGTGCCACGATGCAACCTGTGTCTAAGGCTAGGTACATTGTCATTTGTCACTACACTATCATTGGCCTGTAGTGAACTGTCCCCGCACGAAGAAAGGCTTGTAGTGAAGTAAGGCGTATGGCTAGCATTGCTAGTACAGGAATTGCCACACATCACTCAAGAATACTTCTGTGTAAAGCTACTAGTATACTGTAATTTGTTGTGTGCCAGGTTGCATTTTAGTGAAGTGGCATGTGAGTGGTAGTGGCTACCATTTCTCGCATAGGAACTTCCGTCCAATGCTCAAGTAATTCTTTTTGGGGAACATAACGAATTTCGCACCTTTGAAATTTCCCGTAGACTCTAGTCTAACGTACTCATGCTCCAACTATTCACGCCCGTCGTGGTGACATTGTGGCTTCACCTCAGCCGTAGGTGAGTGGTGAGGACGGCATTACCTCTATCACGACATCGTCGAAGGGGGAGAAATAGTCGGGGAAGAGTAGATGATGGTTGCGTGTAAGTCGATGACATCAAAGAAAGGGGGTGGAAGAGAGTGATTTTGGTGACTGATCCAACATATATGAGTTGTCGGATACACAACAGTGAGCAAGACGGAGAAAGCGTGGCGCTAACATATAGCCAAGCTTTTGTCTCGAACTCATTTTTATGCCATTGCTAATTGTTAATCCTATTGAATTTTTAACATAAAGTTGCACTATCTTTGGTGTTTGGTATTCATATATATAGGGTACAACATTTGTGGTAATTTTGTAATTCTATGGAAGTTGTGATGGTGTGTCTTCCTTCAAGAACAGTCAATGCTGTGTCTCTTCATTATTTTGAGGGGTTCTTTCACATTAAGAATAAGTTTATATGTTAATCCAATTAGGTCCAGGTAGGAAACAAGACATCATCCCATTAATTGCACATGGGCATAGAACAGAGCCAAAAAAAAATAACTCGAATGGAAATCTAAAGGTTGATGAAAGAAAAGATATTTATAGAATTTCAGTTAAAGTGGCAATAGAGAACTCTTTATAAGTAAAAAAAATGGTGGGAGGTCTGTTGCTTCCTAATCCTATTGGAGCTAGATAAATTTTGTTGTCCGATGGTTGCCTCGTTACACCTCTTTTCAAAAGTTGTAAAATGCAATAACATATATTATCAAAATTAATATAGGAAGAAAAACACCAAGCAAACACCTAATAGCAACTCAATGAGGAAAAATTGTGATACATGCGCCATGGAGCTTTTGGCTAAAATGTATGGAAAGAATCATACTACATTGTTGGAATAATAATAATAATAAGCAAGGTATTCGTTAGATATTCTCTACCCATTTAGCTTCCAAATGGCAAACGGAGGGAAAACCCAAAAAATAAAAGTAAATAAATTTAATCGGAGTCAGACACCAGAAGGAACACTGTTCTAACTGTCCAGGAAGAATCGTTTAAATAATAAAAATGTAAATAGAAACTAAACATCAATTGGTTTCGTAGTGTAGTGGTTAGCACTCCAGACTTTGAATCTGGCGACCTGGGTTCGAATCCCGGCGAGACCTTCTTTTGACACTGCATTGGTTTTACCTGAAACTGGGTTCGAATCCTAGACGAGACCTACTTTTTTAGCTGACAGTCCATGTTAAGAACGTACTCACAACTTCCATGATACACATGCTCACAAGTGGAAAAGTACACATCACAAAACTATCTACATACATGCAAGATTGTAAGTGAAACAACAACAAATAACAACGTTGACGATCCTAGACGAGACCTACTTTTTTAGCTGACAGTCCATGTTAAGAACGTACTCACAACTTCCATGATACACATGCTCACAAGTGGAAAAGTACACATCACAAAACTATCTACATACATGCAAGATTGTAAGTGAAACAACAACAAATAACAACGTTGACGATCAAACCTTAAATAAATTAGTTTGACAAAATAGAATTCAAACTTGCAAAGTTGCCTAAGCACATCTTCATTGCCTAACCAAATGATACATACACTTTCTTCCATTTCTACTCTACTAGTCCGTGCAAATGCTGCATCCAGATTTTGTATGGGAAGTAAAAAAAAAAGTCATCATGTAATATCTACTAATACCGGCGGCTGAGGCAGAGAATTTAATACAGTACAAATTCACTATACATAGAATATATACTGTATCCTCACGACATGGACATCAATTGGTTTCGTAGTGTAGTGGTTAGCACTCCAGACTTTGAATCTGGCGACCTGGGTTCGAATCCCGGCGAGACCTAATTTTTTAGCTGACATAATGTGTTTCCATGGTAAAATGTACTGTCACTGTTTTGCCAAATCCATGGTACTGTGCACGCGTTTTTGTTAAGCTGATATACTGGAATGACTCTGGCATTGTTTTGCCAAATCCATGGTACTGTGCACGCATATTTGTTAAGCTGATATACTGGAATGACTCGAAATTTCCACGACACGAGTGTAAGTGAATCAATAGCAATTAACAACATGCACGATCAAACCTGAAAATAAATAACTTTGGCAAAAAGACATTAAATTTAAGCTTGCTAGCAAGCTGCCAAAGCATCTCTGTAGTACACTAGGTGAAGTTTTAAACGAACACAATACATACATTTTCTTCCTTTCCTACTCTAGTCTGTGCAAATGCTGCACCTCAGTTTTGTATGGGTGTAAGTCATGATGTAATGTCCACTAATGGCGGCAACTTTCAAGACATCTTGATACAAATTCAACATACATAAACATACATGGCTTGTTACGACAAAGCCTAGAGGCTAACAGCACTCAAACATACCTCTGTCTTCTGATTTACATCTGTGTGACTATAACCTTGCCAAAATTTACAGTACACCACTATCAAGAAAGGCACATTCAGTCCTGATGCCTCTGCTGATTTCTCTCTCGTGAGAATGCTTTAATTAGATCAAGCCCTAAAGATACGTTGAGCACATTCATTCCTGCCATACCAAAAAGAGCTAATGGAAGCTCAATGCCCTTATCAAACTTGTGTGCATCGGTGATCAGTTTGTATGTAATCAATATGTGGCTGATCACCCTTGCTGTCAGAAAGGTGGTCCAGTTGAGTATCCATTCCAGTTTCACCAGTTTTCTGCTGAAATCACGAAATCCAGCCATTCTCCTCAATTTCCTTACGTGCAAAAATATGGAGTGCATCTGCAGTCATAAGCTTTGTCAAATTGTCTACATATATATTTTGGATTAGTCACTGAAACCGAATATAAACCTTCCTCACTGCTTATGGTGCAGACTGAACTAAACTACTCATTTTCATGCATCAATATTTTATTCTTAAAATAAGATATCAATATTTTATTCTAGCAATGTGAAACATATACGTACAAGTACTCAACTAATATTGGATTCTAGCTACAAGGATGCAAAAGTGGGAAATGTAGATTTGACTTCATTTGACTACTTTCCTTCTTAATATGTCCAGATTTGATTATCCTTATCCCACTTGTCCCACTTCCACATCACTATCTAGTTAGGTGTGCCAACATGAAGAAGCAACTGCAACGGCACTAGCTAAGCCCAGCTGGTCAATAAAAATAGTTACCCTTCAAGGTCATACCGAATGGATCGACCATATTTTTTGTAGCAAATGTAAAGTGAAATGTCTTCTCTATGTTCTCTTTGTACCATCATTACGGCAACACGTCTGCAATAAATTTTGGGGCTACACTTACTAATGTGGCCATCTACTGACTATGGACACTTGTGACAGCAGCTCACAATCCTGAGTTGGAAACGCAATGCTAGTGCCATTAATTTACATCACGGGCCAGTAAGATGGTCCATTGTTCACATTTTGGGTGCAATGACTTACAAGTTCAAGGAAAGATTCTCTCTTAAACTTGTTCCTCTACTAACAAGTGACAACTGGGCAAACAGTCAACCCATGATAATGATGGGATAAAAGATTACTTAAAGTGACCATATAAACCAACTTTGTCAACAAGATTAGATGCCAGGACGAATGAGAAAAGATAATGTACCTCGCATAAAAGTGTGAGAATTAGGTAGTTGATTGTCACATTCCGATATAGAGCTAGTGTAAAGCAAATGAGCAGAATAAGGTGATGCATGAGAATTCCAGGGATCCATCCACTGTACAGACGGTACCGGAGCATATCCAATTGGTCATAAGCAAAGTAGCCACATGAAAAGCACAGAGCAGAATATGCTCCAAGCCAACTGCGGCCAACTAATTCTTCATGCTCAAACATGTTCTCAAGGCCCTTAGTACGCCATCGACACAAAAGAACAAAGATAACTGCAAATAAAGCCAGGAATGAGCATAGGCAAGATAAAGCTAATAAAAAAGCAAACCTGGGAATTAAATAACATTGTAAGACAGCAAGTGTTTTAAACGCCAACCGACTAGTAAGCTGTACACATAGACATCACCCAGGGACTAGGTAGCATTAGGTGCTCATTTGCCGCTAAGCTAGTGAATTCCTCTAAACAGACTTTACAACACTACCATTCTCCTACAGTTGTCATTTTGTATAGAAATAAATTATTTACATACAATGCCACTGAATGATTGCCACATTACTTCAAAGTTGGAACTGGACAACCCCTACAAGGTAACAAACTAACCAGCAAGGCAGTAAGCAGTATAAGCTTTGAGATGTCTTGCACAATTTCAACCAATCAAAGCTCAAATGGAGACAATTGTCATCACCATAAGGAAGCAGTATCTAACAAAAATAACAATAAGGAGCGCATGAACCATGCTGCTCCCTTTTTTCCAGGACTGAACAATTTGCATCAAGAATCACCTTGATGAGATTGATTAATCTGTCTGTCTAGGGGAAAAGACAGAAATAAGGCCATCAAAGGATAACATGCATCAAATGGTTTCGTAGTGTAGTGGTTAGCACTCCAGACTTTGAATCTGGCGACCTGGGTTCGAATCCCGGCGAGACCTACTTTTTTAGCTGACATTTAGTATTTTCATGGAAACCATACTCACACTGTTTCACCTGCATTAGTATTTCGATATGGTACAATGTACTCATATTTTCAAGCTGATATTTAGTATTCCATGCTACAATGTAGTCAAAACTTCCACAGTACTATCTTTTTTTTCTTTCGAGAAAATGCAAAGGACCTTTGCATCTCATTTCATCGAAAAGATGGGTTTTTTTACAAGCCTCCTAGGATGTGGGTTATATGGAGTTTAAAAGTGGCCGTAATGTACATCCCATGTCATCGGCAGGGCATCGCAAAGGCCTAAGGCACCGGTTTGAGCCCAGAGGGACGCTTCTTCCTTGATCTTGACCATCAGATTGGTGACAGAGGGACGTGTGCCTTCGAACACACTACGGTACTATCATAAGTGAAAAGTGGATATTGCAAACTATCTAGATACATATATGAGTATAATACGAGATAGCAAGTGAATCAACAAATTAAGCAACTTTCACAATGAACCACAAAATAAATTATAGTTTGACCAAGGGAATGCAGGCTTGCAAAAAAGTTGCCTAAGCATTTAGGTAGTACACTAGGTGAAGTTTTATATAGTGAACACAATTCATACACTTTCTTCCTTTTCTACTCTAGTCAGTGCAAATGTTGCATCCAGGTTGTTCTAAAGGCCAGCTGCCTAGCACACTGCACACATAGACAGCACCCAGGCACTAGGTGACACGTTTACGACTAGCCAATTTAGCGATCCCAGGCCCACCTAATTGGTGGTTAGGCAATAAGTGCTGATTTTCCACCCAACTAACGCACAAAATGGAAATATTTGCCACCCAACTATTTAATTTCTCTAAACTGACTTTACAGCATTACCATCCTCTTATAGTTGTAAAAACATAGAAGTAGTCAAAGTCAAACTTTGTAAAGTTTTTTACCAAATATTTAGGAAAAAAATATCAACATCTACAATATAAAATACTCCCTCCGTTCTGAAATAGTCTACATTCTAGCCCCAAAATTTGTTCTCAAATACTCTACATTCTACCTTTTATTCAACAACAACACTGAAAACGAAGTGGTTTTGCTCTCTTCATTGGACGTTGATATTTTCAATGTACTTTGCATTGGCTGTTCACATATATAAGTAGTACTAATAAATGCAATACTAGTTTATCTCATTTTTTCTAAAATGTAGACTAAATCAGAACGGAGGGAGTATATGGTATTAGAATCACCATAAAGTATATTTTCATATGCTTTTGGTACTTATGGATGTTGATATTTATTCCTATATTCTTGTCAAGCTTTATGCACTAGCCAACGCAACCAAAAGTCCGAACTTTACAAAAATTGACTTTGACTAAATCCACAACGCAAATTGATAAAAAACGGTGGGAGCAATTGCATGAAAGAACTCTGCATGGTTGCCACATTACTTGGAAATTGGAACTGGATAACCCCTAGAAGGCAACAAACTAACCAGCAAGGCAGCAAGCAGTACGGGCTTTGTGATATCTTGCACAATTTCAACCCGTCAAAGGTCAAATGGAGACAATTGTCAGCAGTAACTAACAAAAAAAACACTAAAGAGCACAAAACCCATGCTGCTGCCTTTTTGTCCAGGACCAAACAAATTACACCAAGCATCACCTAGATAACGACTGATTAATCTGTCTGTCTAGGGGGGAAAGACAGAAACAAGGCCATCAACAGACCACACACATCAAATGGTTTCGTAGTGTAGTGGTTAGCACTCCAGACTTTGAATCTGGCGACCTGGGTTCGAATCCCGGCGAGACCTACTTTATGAGCTGACATTTAATATTTCCATGGAAATGTACTCACATTGTTTCGCCTGACATTAGTATTTCCATAGTGTACTCACCTTTTTTAAGCTAATATTTAGTATTTCCATGCTTCAATGTACTCAAAATTTCCACAGTACAAATATTCATAGGTGAAAAAGAAGTGTTGAAAAGTGGATATTACAAACTATCTTGATACATATATGAGCACAATACAATGTAGTAAGTGAATAGACAGCAGTTAACAACACTGACAGTGAAACACTAAATAAAAACAACAAGGAATTCCATCTTGCAAACAAGTTGCCTAAGCATCTAGGTAGTACACTAGGTGAAGTTTTAAACAGTAAACACAATTCATACACTTTCTTCCTTTTCTACTCTAGTCTGTGCAAATGCTGCATCCAGGTTTTTCTGAAGGCCAGCCGCGTAGCACACTGCACACATAGACGATGCCCAGGCACTAGATGACACATTTCCGACTAGCAAATCTATCCATCCTAGGCCCACCAATAGGTGGTTAGGCATTAAGTGCTGATTTGCCACCCAACTAGCGCAGAAAATGGAAATATTTGGCGCCAACTAATGAACACCTCAAACAAACTTTACAGTATCACTATTCTTTTATAGTCCGCTTCATATACAAACATAGAAGTAGCTGCATATAAGGTCACTGCATGCTTGTCACATTACTTGGTAGTTGGAACTGGACAACCCCCTTGAAGGCAACAAACTAACCAGCAAGGCAGCAATCAGTATTAGCTTTGAGAAATCTTGCAAAATTTCAACCATAACTCAAATGGAGACAATTTTCATCATCATAAGGACGCACTTACTAACAAAAACAAACAATAAAGAGCACATAGACCATGCTGTTCCCTTTTGTACAGGACCATCGAGCATCACCTAGAATATCGGACTGATTTATCTCTGTCTAGGGGAAAGACAAAAATAAGGCCATCAATGGACTACAAGCATCAAATGGTTTCGTAGTGTAGTGGTTAGCACTCCAGACTTTGAATCTGGCGACCTGGGTTCGAATCCCGGCGAGACCTACTTTTTTAGCTGGCAATGAATGTTTCCATGGTAACATGCACTCATATTGTTTTACTACCTGACATTTGGTATTTCCATTGCATTATGTACTCACATTTTTTAAGCTCATATCTAGAATTTCCATGCTAAAATGTACTCCAAACTTTCTGGTACAAACTTATGAGTGAAAAAGAAGTAGCTTGATACATAAATGAGTGTAACATAAGATTGCAGTGTAATCAACAACATTCACAGTGAAACATTATACAAATTAGTTTGATAAAAAATAATTCAGGCTTGCAATCAAGTTGCCTAAGCATGTCGGTTAGTACTCTAGGTGAAGTTTTGAAAGCGAAAACACAAACACCCACTTTCTTCCTTTCCTACCCTAGTCTGCGCAAATGCTGCATCTGGGTTGTTCCCTTGTTCTAAAGGCCAGCACACTGGACACACAGATAGCACGCAGGCACTAGGCAACACATTTACAGCTAGACTATTTATCCACTCTAGGCCCACCTAATTGGTGGTTAGGCCCTAGGTGCTAACTTGCCGCCCAAATACTGCAGAAAATGGATAACTTGCCGCCCAAGTGCCCAACTGGTGAAATCCTCTAAACATACTTTACAACACTATCATTCTTTCATAGTTGCCATTTTGTATGTAAACACAGAAGTATTTGTATGCAAGGCCACTGCATGGTTGCCACATTACTTGGAAGTTGGATCTGGACAAAGAAGGCTAGAAGGCAACAAACTAACCAGCATGGCAGAGAAATCTTGCACAATTTCACGATCAAAGCTCAAATGGAGACAGCTGTCATCACCATAAGGAAGCACTAACTAACAAACTAACAATAAAGAGCACATAAACCATGATGCTCCCTTTTTGTTCAGGAACTAACAACTTGCATCATGCCTTTACCTAGATGACGGACTGATAAATCTGTCTATCTAGCAAAAAGACGGAAATAAGGCCATCAGTGGACCACACACATCAAATGGTTTCGTAGTGTAGTGGTTAGCACTCCAGACTTTGAATCTGGCAACCTGGGTTCGAATCCCGGCGAGACCTACTTTTTTAGCTGACACTGAATGTTTCCATGGTAACATGCACTCATATTGTTTTACCTGACATTTGGTTTTTTCATGGTAACACGCACTCGCCTTTTACAAGCTCATATTTAGAATTTCCATGTTAGAATGTACTCAAAACTTCCCGGTACAAACTTATAAGTGAAAAGAGGTGTTGACAAGTACATGTTACAAATTAGCTTGATACATAAATGAGTATAACACAAGATTGCAAAGGAATCAACAACATTCACGGTGAAGCATTATATAAATTAGTTTGATTGCACTTTCTTCCTTTTCTACCTTAGGTTGCGCAAATGCTGCATCCAGGTTGTTCTAAAGGCCAGCCACCTAGCTAGCACACTGGACACACAGACAGTACACAGGCACTAGCCGACACGTTTACGGATAGACTATTTATCCATTCTAGGCACACCTAATTGGTGGTTAGGCACTAGGTGCTAATTTGCCGCCCAAATACTGCAGAAAATGGAAAATTTGCCACCCAGCTAGTGAAAATCCTCTAAACATACTTTACAACAGTACCATTGTTTCATAGTTTCCATTTTGTACACAAAGAGAGGAGTATTTGCATGCAAGGCCACTGAATGGTTGCCACATTACTTGGAAGTTGGATCTGGACAGCCCCTTAGAAGGCTAGAAGGCAATGAACTAACCAGCAAGGCAGAGAATTCTTGCACAATTTCAACCAATCAAAGCTCAAATGGAGACAACTGTCATCACAATAAGGAAGCAGTAACTAACAAAAATAGAGCACATAAACCATGCTGCTCCCTTTTGTTCAGGACCCAACAAATCACATCAAGTGTGGCCTAGATGACGGACTGACTAATCTGTCTGTCTAGGGAAAAGACAGAATAAGGACATCAATGGACCACACACATCAAATGGTTTCGTAGTGTAGTGGTTAGCACTCCAGACTTTGAATCTGGCGACCTGGGTTCGAATCCCGGCGAGACCTACTTTTTAGCTAACATTGAATGTTTCCATAGTAAATTGTACTATTGTTTTATCTGACATTTAGTATTTCCATGGTACTATGTACTCACATTTTGAAGCTGATATTTAGTACTCCTTCCGTCCCACGAAACATGTCAAAGGTTTGTCAAAATTTGGATGTATCTATTACTATTTAGTGTCAGATACATTCAAATTTTGACAAACCTTCGACATCTTTCGTGGGACGGAGGGAGTATGTTCATGCTACAATGTTCTCAAAGCATGCAGGGTGCAAGCACTCATAAGTGAATAAGAAGTGTTGAAAAGTTAATGTTTACGAACTATCTTGATGCATAAATCAGTAGAATACAAGATTGCAGGTGAATCAACAAGAATTAACAACATTCATGGTGAATAATTAAATAAATTAGTTTGACAAAAAGGAATTCGGACTCGCAAACAAGTTGCCTAAGCATCTCGGTAGGACACTAGGTGAAGTTTTAAACGGTAAACACAATACACTTTATTCCTTTTCTACTCTAGTCTATAAATGTTGCATCCAGGTTAGGTGAGGATTTGCCGCACAACTAGCACAGAAAAAGGGAATATTAGCCGCCCAACTAGTGAACTCCTCACATGCGCTTTATTCGGATTACCATTCTTATGAGCTGGCAATTTTGTATAAACAAACATGGATGTAGTTGCATGCAAGGTCATTGCACAGTTGCCTCATCACTTGGAAGTTGGAATCGGACAACTATACAAGCCAACATACTCAGCAAGCAATATGGGCTTTTGAGAAATCTTACAGTTTCAACCAGTCACAGCTCGAATGGAGACAGTTGCAGCAAAAGGAAGCAGTAACTAACTAAACTAACACTAAAGAGTACTCCCTCTTTCCCAATTTAGGATGCATATTAGTTTTGGTTAATGTCAAACTTTACAAAGTTTGACTAACTATATATGAAAATATAACTTTCATAATATCAAATGCATATAATATGAAAACATATTTCATGATGGTTCTAATAACATTTGACTTAGTGTTGTAGACGTTGATATTATTTTCTATGCATTTGATCAAAGTTTACAAAGTTTGACTTTGACTAAAACTAATATGCATCATAATTTGGGAAGGAGGGGGTACATGTTAGCACTATTTTTTCCTTTTATCCAGGGCTGAACAAATTGCTTCAAGCATCACCTAGTTTACAGACTGGATAATCAGGCCAATGCTTCTACTTCCTCAAGTCCGTACCATGAAGGAAGTCAATTAAGTGTTTGCATGCAAGGCCACTGCATGGTTGCCACATTACATGGAAGTTGGAACCATGGTTTTAAAGGCCAACCCCAAAAGGCAGCAAACTTATCAGCAAAGCAGCAACTAGAATGGGCGTTGAGAAATCTTGCATAATTTGAACCAGTCAAAGTTCAAATGGAGACAATTGTCACCATCATAAAGAAGCAGTAACCAACAAAAGTAACACTAAAGAGCACACAAATGACAAACCAGGCTGCTCCCTTTTGTCCAGGACTGAACTTGCAACAAGCATCCACTTATTTGCAAACCGATTAATCTGTCTGTCTAGGGGAAAAGACAGAAATAAGACTATCAATGGACTACACACATCAAATGGTTTCGTAGTGTAGTGGTTAGCACTCCAGACTTTGAATCTGGCGACCTGGGTTCGAATCCCGGCGAGACCTACTTTTTAGCTAACATTGAATGTTTCCATAGTAAATTGTACTCATATTGTTTTATCTGGCATTTAGTATTTCCATGGTACTATGTACTCACATTTTGAAGCTGATATTTAGTATTTCCATGCTACAATGTTCTCAAAACATGCAGGGTACAAGCACCCATAAGTCAATAAGAAGTGTTGAAAAGTTAATGTTTATAAACCATCTTGATACATAAATCAGTACATTACAAGATTGCAGGTGAATCAACAAGAATTAACAACATTCATGGTGAATAATTAAATAAATTAGTTTGACAAAAAGGAATTCGGACTTGCAAACAAGTTGCCTAAGCATCTCGGTAGGACACAAGGTGAAGTTTTAAATGGTAAACACAATACACTTTTTTCATTTTCTACTCTAGTCTATAAATGTTGCATCCAGGTTAGGTGAGGATTTGCCGCACAACTAGCGCACAAAAAGGGAATATTAGCCGCCCAACTAGTGAACTCCTCACATACGCTTTATTCGGATTACCATTCTTATGAGCAGGCAATTTTTTTTAAACAAACATGGATGTAGTTGCATGCAAGGTCATTGCACAGTTGCCTCATCACTTGGAAGTTGGAAACGGACAACCCTACAAGCCAACATACTCAGCAAGCAATATGGGATTTGAGAAATCTTACAGTTTCAGCCAGTCACAGCTCGAATGGAGACAATTGCAGCAAAAGGAAGCAGTAACTAACTAAACTACCACTAAAGAGTACTCCCTCCTTCCCAATTTAGGGTGCATATTAGTTTTGGTTAAAGTCACTATATATGAAAATATCTTAACTATCATGATATCAAATGCATATAATATGAAAACATATTTCGTGATGGTTCTAATAACATTGAGTTAGTGTTGTAGATGTTAATATTATTTTCTATGTGTTTGATCAAAGTTTACAAAGTTTGACTTGGACTAAAACTAATATGCATCATAATTTGGGAAGGAGGGAGTACGTACACTAATTTTCCCTTTTGTCCAGGGCTGACCAAATTGCTTCAAGCATCACCTAGTTTACAGACTGGATAATCAGGCCAATGCTTCTAGTTCCTCAAGTCCGTACCATGAAGGAAGTCAATTAAGTGTTTGAATGCAAGGCCACTGCATGGTTGCCACATTACATGGAAGTTGGAACTGGCCAACCCCGAAAAGGCAGCAAACTAACCATCAAGGCAGCAACTAGTATGGGCGTTGAGAAATCTTGCATAATTTAAACCTTAACTCAAATGGAGACAATTGTCACCATCATAAGGAAGAAGTAACCAACAAAAGTAAGAGCACACAAATGACAAACCAGGCTGCTCCCTTTTTCCAGGACCGAACAAATTGCACCAAGCATCCACTTGTTTGCAAACCGATTAATCTGTCTGTCTAGGGGAAAAGACAGAAATAAGACTATCAATGGACTACACACATCAAATGGTTTCGTAGTGTAGTGGTTAGCACTCCAGACTTTGAATCTGGCGACCTGGGTTCGAATCCCGGCGAGACCTACTTTTTTAGCTGACATTTAGTATTTCCATGGTATAATGTTCTCACATTGTTTTGCCTGATATTGAGTATTTCCACGACACAATGTACTCACTATTTTAGAGCTGATCTTTAGTATTTTCATGCTACAGTACTCAAAATTTCCATGGTACAAATACTTGATAAAGAAGTGTTGAAAAGTACTATCACCAACTATCTTGATACATAAATGAGTAGGATACAAGATTCTAAGTCATTCATCAACATTCACAGTGAAACATTAAATAAATTAGTTTGACAAACAGGAACTCAAGCTTGCAAACTAGTTGCCTAAGCATCTCGGTAGTACCCTAGGTGAAATTGTAAACGGTGAACACAATACATACTCTGTCTTTCTTTTCTACTCTGGTTTGTGCAGATGCTGCATCCAGGTTGTTCTGAAGGCCAGCCGCCTAGCACACTGCACACATAAAGGGCGCCCAGGCTCTAGGTGACACATTTCCAGCTAGCCAATCTATTCATCCTACGCCTACCTAATTGGTGCTTACGCACAACGTGCTGATATACCACCCAAGTAGTGCATAAATTGGAAATATTCGCCGCCGAACTAGTGAAAACTCCTCTAAACACACTTTACACCACAATTCTTATGGGTTGGCAATTTTGTACAAACAAACATGGATGTAGTTGCATGCAAGGTTATTTCATAGTGGCCTCGTTTACTTGGAAGTTGGAACAGGACAACCCGGCAAGCCAACATACTAACCAGCAAAGGCAGCAAGCAATATGGTCTTTGAGCAATCTTGCACAGTTTCAGCCAGTCAAAGCTCAAATGGATACAGTTGCAGCAAAACGACCAACAAAAACTACCACTAAAGAGTACATAGGACATAATGTTCCCTTTTTGTCCAGGACTGAACAAATCTCCTCAAGCATCTAGTTTACCGACTGAACAATCTGGCCAACGCTTCTACTTCCTCAAGTTCGTACCACGACGGAAGTTAATTAAGCGTTAGGTGAAACATTAAATACATTAGTTTGGCGGAAAGGAATTCGGGTTAGCAAACAAGTTGCCTAAGCATCTCGGTAGGACACTGGGTGAAGTTTTAAATGGTAAACACAATACTTTGCACTTTCTTCCTTTTCTACTCTAGTGTGTAAATGTTGCATCCAGGTTAGGTGCTGATTTGCCGCCCAACTAGCACACAAAATGGAAATATTTGCTGCACAACTAGTGAACGCCTCTAAACACACTTTATTAGGATTGCGATTCTTATGGGTTGGCAATTTTCTGTAAACAAGCATTGACGCAGTTCCATGCAAGGCCATTGCATAGTTGCCTCTTTACTTTGAAGATGGAACCGGACAACCCTACAAGCAAACATACTAACCAGCAAAGGCAGGAAGCAATATGGGCTTTTAGAAATCTTGCACGGTTTCAACCAGTCAAGGCTCAAATGGAGACAATTGGAGAGTTTCAACTAGTCAAAGCTCAAATGGAGACAATTGCAGCAAAAGGAAGCAGTAACCAACAAAAACTACTCCGTACCACTAAAGAGTAGTACATAGTAGCGCTCAATGTTCCCTTTTGTCCAGGACTGAACAAATTGGTTCGAGCATCACCTAGTTTACCGAGTGGCTAATCACTAATCAGGCCAACGCTGCTACTTTGTTCGTACCACGAAGGAAGTCAATTAAGCGTACGGCTTCTCCTAGTCGATGAATCCAAAGGAAAGCGCATTAATGGGAAAAGCGGCGGAAAGTAAATGCGAGGGTTTGGGGAGGGGGGAGAGAGAGGGGCCGGAACCTGAGGCGGATGTGAGGGAGGAGTGGAGCAGCGAGACGGCGGTGTTGACGAAGAGCGGGTCGCGGGAGACGGCGGCGCGCACGGCGGTGTTGGCGGCCTGGAAGAAGGCGAAGCCGGCCGCCACGGCCGCCAGCTCGCGGCGGCCCCGCGCCCCGATCTCGAACCCCACCGACACGGCCCACAGCACCAGCGTCGCCGCGAAGAACGCGCTCGCGTCGCCCGCGCCGGCGCGGTGGGGCGGCGGCATGGGTGGGGGAGCTGGGCTCGCGCGTCCTCGCTCGCCTCCGCTGTCCGCGTCGTGGCGAGCGCAGAGCCGCACTTTTCCGCACGCTAGCCCCGGCCGCTTGGACCCCACGGTTGTTGCTTTCCGAGCCTAGGCGCTGACCAGTGGGTCCCACTCCGTGGGGAAAAGACCATTCCTTCGAGATTTCAAACGGAAAAATACCTCCATTTAGAACATCTCCACCGGCGCCCCATAGCGGCCCGATAGCGATTTGGGGGTCAGAAGCGAAAATGAGCTCACACCAACGCGCCTCAAACAGCACCGACAGTTTTCCAAGCCCAATAGAACCGTCAGCAACCCCGTGTCGGCCTCTTGGCCAAGGGCGCGAATCGGCGCGCCGGCGCCTCGCGAGGCTGAAAATTTTGGATGTGAGAGCCGCCTGTCAGCCACACATCCCAAAAGTCAGCACCAGCGGGCAGTGGCGGGCTCGACGCGTCAGCGGTACATTTAATTTTAACCTAACCGTCGCTTACCTCGCGACGGGAGTTATTGGGGTGCAGCGGCGGTGCAGTTTCCGCAGACGCGCAGCGAACCGTCCTGTTGCGTCGTGCTCTCCGTGCCGGCGTTAATGAGCGCCACCGCTCCCCCACTTCCCTCCGGCCTATAAAAAGGGTTGTCTCTCATCGTCCCTCTCACACACAAACCCTAGCGCCTCTCTCCCCAACCCTAGCCGCCACCATCTGAAGAGACGACGCCATGTCTGGTCGAGGCCGAGGTTGCGGCCGTGGTCGTGGCCGCGGCCGCGGCAGAGCTACACGCTCGTCGTCGCATACGACGCCGTCGTCTTCATCGTCGGATCTGCAAGAGGAGGAGCGGCGAGTGGTGTTCGAGTTCGTCATCGTCCTCAAGGGCATCCAGAGGCTGCCGTATACTCGCTGCATCTGTGGGAGGCTGCCTACGGCTGCTGCTGGTGGAACGACGCGCGCGATAAGATGTACCTTGATACGTCCCAAACGTATCTATAATTTCTTATGTTCCATGCTACTTTTATGATGATACTCACATGTTTTATATACATTATATGTCATTATTATGCATTTTCCGGCACTAACCTATTGACGAGATGCCGAAGAGCCAGTTGCTGTTTTCTGCTGTTTTTGGTTTCAGAAATCCTAGTAAGGAAATATTCTCGGAATTGGACGAAATCAACGACCAGGGTCCTATTTTTCCACGAAGCTTCTGATGCGTGTAGTTGACACGTCCGTTGGGAACCCCAAGAGGAAGGTGTGATGCGCACAGTAGCAAGTTTCCCTCAGTAAGAAACCAAGGTTTAATCGAACCAGTAGGAGTCAAGAAGCACATTGAAGGTTGATGGCGGAGGAGTGTAGTGCGGCGCAACACCAGGGATTCCGGCGCCAACGTGGAACCTGCACAACACAATCACAGAACTTTGCCCCAACGTAACAGCGAGGTTGTCAATCTCACCGGCTTGCTGTAAACAAAGGATTAGATGTATAGTGTGGATGATGATGTTTGTTTGCGAAGAACAGTAAAGAACAATTGCAGTAGATTGTATTTCAGATGTAAAGAATAGGACCGGGGTCCACAGTTCACTAGTGGTGTCTCTCCCATAAGATAAGCAGATGTTTGGGTGAACAAATTACAGTTGGGCAATTGACAAATAAAGAAGGCATAACAATGCACATACATATATCATGATGGGTACTATGAGATTTAATCAGGGCATTACGACAAAGTACATAGACCGCTATCCAGCATGCATCTATGGCTAAAAAGTCCACCTTCAGGTTATCATCCGAACCCCTTCCAGTATTAAGTTGTAAACAACAGACAATTGCATTAAGTATGGTGCGTAATGTAATCAACACAAATATTCTTAGACAAAGCATCGATGTTTTATCCCTAGTGGCAACAGCACATCCACAACCTTAGAACTTTCTGTCACTGTCCCAGATTTAATGGAGGCATGAACCCACTATCGAGCATAAATACTCCCTCTTGGAGTCACAAGTATCAACTTGGCCAGAGCCTCTACTAGCAACGGAGAGCATGCAAGAACATAAATAACATATATGATAGATTGATAATCAACTTGACATAGTATTCAATATTCATCGGATCCTAATAAACACAACATGTAGCATTACAAATAGATGATCTTGATCATGATAGGCAGCTCACAAGATCTAACATGATAGCACAATGAGGAGAAGACAACCATCTAGCTACTGCTATGGACCCATAGTCCAGGGGTGAACTACTCACACATCGATCCGGAGGCGATCATGGCGATGAAGAGACCTCCGGGAGATGATTCCCCTCTTCGGCAGGGTGCCGGAGGCGATCTCCTGAATCCCCCGAGATGGGATTAGCGGCGGCGGCGTCTCTAGAAGGTTTTCCGTATCGTGGCTCTCGGTACTGGGGGTTTCGCGACGGAGGCTTTAAGTAGGAGGAAGGGCGGAGTCGGGAGAGTCACGGGGGCCCCACACGCTAGGGCCGCGCGGGCCCCCTCTAGGCCGCGCCGCCCTAGTGTGGCGGCGCCCGTGGCCCCACTTCGTCTCCCTCAGGTCTTCCGGGAAGCTTCGTGGAAAAATAGGCCCACAGGCGTTGATTTCGTCCAATTCCGAGAATATTTCCTTACTAGGATTTACGAAACCAAAAAGCAATGACAAAGAATCGGCTCTTCGGCATCTCGTCAATAGGTTAGTGCCGGAAAATGCATAAATATGACATATAATGTGTATAAAACATGTGAGTATCATCATAAAAGTAGCATGGAACATAAGAAATTATAGATACGTTTGGGACGTATCAGCTTCCAGAAGACCGGAGGAGATAAGAAGTGGGGCCACGAGGCGACGACACGCCAGGGCGGCGCGGCCTGGGCCCTGGCCGCGCAGCCCTGTTGTGTGGGGCCCCCGTGGCGCCTCTTGACCTGCCCTTCCGCCTACTTAAAGCCTCCGTCGCGAAACCCCCAGTACCGAGAGCCACGATACGGAAAACCTTCCAGAGACGCCGTCGCCGCCAATCCCATCTCGGGGGATTCAGGAGATCGCCTCTGGCACCCTGCCGGAGAGGGGAATCATCTCCCGGAGGTCTCTTCATCGCCATGATCGCCTCCGGATCGATGTGTGAGTAGTTCACCCCTGGACTATGGGTCCATAGCAGTAGCTAGATGGTCGTCTTCTCCTCATTGTGCTATCATGTTAGATCTTGTGAGCTGCCTATCATGATCAAGATCATCTATTTGTAATCCTTCATGTTGTGTTTGTTGGGATCCGATGAATATTGAATACTATGTCAAGTCGATTATCAATCTATCATATATGTTATTTATGTTCTTGCATGCCCTCCATTGCTAGTAGAGGCTCTGGCCAAGTTGATACTTGTGACTCCAAGAGGGAGTATTTATGCTCGATAGTGGGTTCATGCCTCCATTAAATCTGGGACAGTGACAAAAAGTTCTAAGGTTGTGGATGTGCTATTGCCACTAGGGATAAAACATCGATGCTTTGTCTAAGGATATTTATGTTGATTACATTACGCACCATACTTAATGCAATTGTCTGTTGTTTACAACTTAATACTGGAGGGGGTTCGGATGATAACCTGAAGGTGGACTTTTTAGGCATAGATGCATGCTGGATAGCGGTCTATGTACTTTGTCGTAATGCCCTGATTAAATCTCATAGTACTCATCATGATATATGTATGTGCATTGTTATGACTTCTTTATTTGTCAATTGCCCAACTGTAATTTGTTCACCCAACATCTGCTATCTTATGGGAGAGACACCACTAGTGAACTGTGGACCCCGGTCCTATTCTTTACATCTGAAATACAATCTACTGCAATTGTTCTTTACTGTTCTTCGCAAACAAACATCATCATCCACACTATACATCTAATCCTTTGTTTACAGCAAGCTGGTGAGATTGACAACCTCGCTGTTACGTTGGGGCAAAGTTCTATGATTGTGTTGTGCAGGTTCCACGTTGGCGCCGGAATCCCTGGTGTTGCGCCGCACTACACTCCTCCGCCATCAACCTTCAACGTGCTTCTTGACTCCTACTGGTTCGATTAAACCTTGGTTTCTTACTGAGGGAAACTTGCTACTGTGCGTATCACACCTTCCTCTTGGGGTTCCCAAAGGACGTGTCAACTACACGCATCAAGCAAATTTCTGGCGCCGTTGCCGGGGAGATCAAGACACGCTGCAAGGGGAGTCTCCACTTCCAATCTCTTTACTTTGTTTTTGTCTTGCTTTACTTTATTTACTACTTTGTTTGCTGCATTATATCAAAACACAAAAAAATTAGTTGCTAGCTTTACTTTATTTACTGTCTTGTTCTCCATATTAAAAACACAAAAAAATTAGTTACTTGCATTTACTTTATTTAGTTTGCTTTATTTACTACTGCTAAAAATGAGTAATCCGGAAGTTGAAGTTCGTTCCTTTAAGCAACAAGGGGGAGAAAGTTTTAAAGATGCTATGTATAGAATCAGCGATGCTCATCATAGGTGCATTAAGAAACACTCCACTATTATACTACTTAGGAACTTTTATGTTGGAATCTCTAGCTGGAATAGGTATGTTCTTGATACTCTTGCGGGAGGTAATTTCCTAGGCACCCCTGCTTTAGAAGCTAGTTGCATTATTGAGAGTCTAGTTGGAATACCACCTGTTAATGAAGCTAAAATTGAAATCTCTCTTGAAGATGTCATGAAAAAGTTGGAAGCCATAGAAAAAGATCTTCCAAGTATTGAGACTAAATTGGGAATATTACTTAATAGCACTGATAAACTTGATAAATCTCTAGGTGGAATCAATGAGAGAATTGTTGTTTTAGACACTTGTGCTACTCATGATAATCAAACCCATAGGATTAGTGAACTTGAAGAAGCTATGGGAACCTTGGGTTCAACTTTTTCTTCTCTTAAGTTTAAGGAGAAAGTTTATGTGGGTAAGGAGCAAAAGTTTATGTATGTCTCTAAAGTGCCTAAGCCAAAAAACTATTATAGGCCTAAAATTGACAAAGCCCATAGCACCACTACGGATGGGGGAGCATCTAAGATACCTATTGATGTTGATGCTTCATCTCTCGATAATACTTGATACACACTTTCTGCGCCTAGCTGAAAGGCGTTAAAGAAAAGCGCTTATGGGAGACAACCCATTATTTTACTTCTGCACTTTATTTTATATTTGAGTCTTGGAAGTTGTTTACTACTGTAGCAACCTCTCCTTATCTTTATTTTATTGCATTGTTGTGCCAAGTAAAGTCTTTGATAGTAAAGCCAATACTAGATTTGGATTATTGCGCAGAAACAGATTTCTTGCTGTCACGAATTTGAGCAGTAGTCCCTGTATAAAAATCTAAAAAATCTGCCAATTTACGTGCGTGATCCTCAGATATGTACGCAACTTTCATTCAATTTTGTCATTTTCATCTGAGCAAGTCTGGTGCCACTTTAAAATTCGTCTTTACGAACTGTTCTGTTTTGACAGATTCTGCCTTTTATTTTGCATTGTCTGTTTTGCTATGTTAGATGGATTTCTTTGTTCCATTAACTTTCAGTAGCTTTGTGCAATGTCCAAAAGTGTTAAGAATGATTATGTCACCTCTGAATATATGAATTATGCACTGACCCTCTAATGAGTTTGTTTCGAGTTTGGTGTGGAGGAAGTTTTCAAGGGTCAAGAGAGGAGGATGATACAATATGATCAAGAAGAGTGAAAAGTCAAAGCTTGGGGATGCCCCCGTGGTTCATCCCTGCATATTTTAAGAAGACTCAAGCGTCTAAGCTTGGGGATGCCCAAGGCATCCCTTCTTCATCGACAACTTATCAGGTCACCTCTAGTGAAACTATATTTTAATTCCATCACATCTTACGTGCTTTACTTGGAGCGTCTGTTTGTTTTTGTTTTTATTTTTGTTTTTGTTTGAATAAGATTGGATCCTAGCATTCTTTGTTTGGGAGAGAGACACGCTCCGTTGTTTCGTATGAACACATATGTTCTTAGCTTCATCTTTAATGTTCATTGCGAAAGTTAGACTATTTCATTCATTGTTATATGGTTGAAAACGGAAAATGCTGCATGTGGTAAATGGTTTAATGTCTTGAATAATGTGATACTTGGCAATTGTTGTGCTCATATAGATCTTGTTTAAGCTCTTGCATCATGTACCTTGTACTCATTAATGAATAACTACATAGAGCTTGTTAAAATTTGGTTTGCATGATTGATCTCTAGAGTCTAGATATTTTCTGGTTGAGGTGTTTGAACAACAAGGAGACAATGTAAAGTCTTATAATAGCTACAATATGTTCATATGTAAGCTTTGCTGCACCTTTTATACTTGAGTTTGCTTCAAACAACCTTGCTAGCCTAGCCTTGTATTGAGAGGAATTCTTCTCATGCATCCAAATCCTTGAGCCAATAACCATGCCATTTGTGTCCATCATACATACCTACTACATGGTATTTCTCCGCCATTCCAAAGTACATTACTTGAGTGCTACCTTTAAAATTTCTATTCTTTACCTTTACAATATATAGCTCATGGGACAAAATAGGTTAAAAACTATCGTGGTGAAGAATATGTACTTATGTGTCTTATTTCTTAGTAAGTTGCTTGTTGAACGGTAACCATGTTTTCTGGGGACGCCATCAACTCTTTTACCTTTGTTGAATATCATGTGAGTTGCTATGCATGTTCGTCTTGTCTGAAGTAAGGGCGGTTTTCACAATCAAATGGTTTGAGTATGCATACTGTTAGAGAAGAACATTGGGCCGCTAACTAAAGCCATGATTCATGGTGGAAGTTTCAGTGTGGACAGCTAATCCTCAATCTCTTATGAGAATATTAACTGTTGTTGAATGCTTATGCATTAAAGAGGAGTCCATTATCGGTTTTCTATGTTGTCCCGGTATGGATGTCTAAGTTGAGAATAATCAAAAGCGAGAAATCCAATGCGAGCTTTCTCCTTAGACCTTTGTACAGGCGGCATAGAGGTACCCCTTTGTGACACTTGGTTGAAACATATGCTATGCAATGATAATCCGTGTTAACCCAAGCTAATTAGGACAAGGTGCGAGCACTATTAGTATACTATGCATGAGGCTTGCAACTTATAAGATGTCTTATACATAACTCATATGCTTTATTACTACCGTTGACAAAATTGTTTCTTGTTTTCAAAATGAAAGCTCTAGCACAAATATAGTAATCAATGCTTCCCTCTGCGAAGGGCCTATCTTTTACTTTATTGTTGAGTCAGTTTGCCTATTCTTTCTATCCCAGAAGCAAACACTTGTATCAACTGTGTGCATTGATTTTTACATGTTTACTTATTGCACTTGTTATATTGCTTTATGTTGACAATTATCCATGAGATATATATGTTGAAGTTGAAAGCAACCGCTGAAACTTATATCTTCCTTTGTGTTGCTTCAACGCCTTTACTTTGAATTTATTGCTTTATGAGTAACTCTTATGCAAGTCTTATTGATGCTTGTCTTGAAAGTATTATTCATGAAAAGTCTTTGCTATATGATTCATTTGTTTACTCATTATCTTCATCATTGCTTCGAATCGCTGCATTCATCTCATATGCTTTACAATAGTATGATCAAGATTATGATAGCATGTCACTTCAGAAATTATCTTTGTTACCGTTTACCTACTCGAGGGCGAGTAGGAACTAAGCTTGGGGATGCTTGATACGTCCCAAACGTATCTATAATTTCTTATGTTCCATGCTACTTTTATGATGATACTCACATGTTTTATATACATTATATGTCATTATTATGCATTTTCCGGCACTAACCTATTGACGAGATGCCGAAGAGCCAGTTGTTGTTTTCTGCTGTTTTTGGTTTCAGAAATCCTAGTAAGGAAATATTCTCGGAATTGGCGAAATCAACGCCCAGGGTCCTATGTTTCCACGAAGCTTCCAGAAGACCGGAGGAGATAAGAAGTGGGGCCACGAGGCGACGACACGCCAGGGCGGCGCGGCCTGGGCCCTGGCCACGCGGCCCTGTTGTGTGGGGCCCCTGTGGCGCCTCTTGACATGCCCTTCCGCCTACTTAAAGCCTCCGTCGCGAAACCCCCAGTACCGAGAGCCACGATACGGAAAAACTTCCAGAGACGCCGCCGCCGCCAATCCCATCTCGGGGGATTCAGGAGATCGCCTCCGGCACCCTGCCGGAGAGGGGAATCATCTCCCGGAGGTCTCTTCATCGCCATGATCGCCTCCGGATCGATGTGTGAGTAGTTCACCCCTGGACTATGGGTCCATAGCAGTAGCTAGATGGTCGTCTTCTCCTCATTGTGCTATCATGTTAGATCTTGTGAGCTGCCTATCATGATCTAGATCATCTATTTGTAATCCTTCATGTTGTGTTTGTTGGGATCCGATGGATATTGAATACTATGTCAAGTTGATTATCAATCTATCATATATGTTATTTATGTTCTTGCATGCTCTCCGTTGCTAGTAGAGGCTCTGGCCAAGTTGATACTTGTGACTCCAAGAGGGAGTATTTATGCTCGATAGTGGGTTCATGCCTCCATTAAATCTGGAACAGTGACAAAAAGTTCTAAGGTTGTGGATGTGCTATTGCCACTAGGGATAAAACATCGATGCTTTGTCTAAGGATATTTATGTTGATTACATTACGCACCATACTTAATGCAATTGTCTGTTGTTTACAACTTAATACTGGAGGGGGTTCGGATGATAACCTGAAGGTGGACTTTTTAGGCATAGATGCATGCTGGATAGCGGTCTATGTACTTTGTCGTAATGCCCTGATTAAATCTCATAGTACTCATCATGATATATGTATGTGCATTGTTATGACTTCTTTATTTGTCAATTGCCCAACTGTAATTTGTTCACCCAACATCTGCTATCTTATGGGAGAGACACCACTAGTGAACTGTGGACCCCGGTCCTATTCTTTACATCTGAAATACAATCTACTGCAATTGTTCTTTACTGTTCTTCGCAAACAAACATCATCATCCACACTATACATCTAATCCTTTGTTTATAGCAAGCCGGTGAGATTGACAACCTCGCTGTTACGTTGGGGCAAAGTTCTGTGATTGTGTTGTGCAGGTTCCACGTTGGCGCCGGAATCCCTGGTGTTGCGCCGCACTATGATACGTCTCAAACGTATCTATATTTTTTATGTTCCATGCTACTTTTATGATGATACTCACATGTTTTATACACATTATATGTCATTATTATGCGTTTTCCGGAACTAACCTATTGACGAGATGCCGAAGGGCCGATTCTTTGTTTTCTGTTTTTGGTTTCAGAAATCCTAGTAAGGAAATATTCTCGGAATCGGACGAAATCAATGCCCAGCATCCTATTTTTCCACGAAGCTTCCAGAACACCCGAGAGCCAGCAGAGGGGGGCCACAGGGCCACCAGATGACAGGGTGGCACGGCCAGGGCCTGGGCCGCGGCCCCCTATTGTGTCACCGCCTCGTCAGCCCTCCGACTCCGCCTCTTCGCCTATAAGAAGCCCCCTGACCTAAATCTTCGATACGAAAAAGCCACGGTACGAGAAACCTTCCAGAGCCGCCGCCATCGCGAAGCCAAGATCTGGGGGACAGGAGTCTCTGTTCTCAAGACGCCGTCGGGACGGGGAAGTGCCCCCGGAAGGCTTCTCCATCGACACCACCGCCATCTTCATCAACGCTGCTGTCTCCCATGAGGAGGGAGTAGTTCTCCATCGAGGCTAAGGGCTGTACCGGTAGCTATGTGGTTAATCTCTCTCTCATGTACCCCAATACAATGATCTCATGAATTGCCTTGCATAATTGAGATCCATATGATGAGCATTGTTTCACTATTAGTCTATGTGCTACTCTTGTGATGTTATTAAAGTATTCTATTCCTCCTTCACGGTGTAATGGTGACAGTGTGTGCATCGTGTAGTACTTGGCGTAGGTTATGATCATAATCTCTTGTAGGTTATGGAGTTAATTATTATTATGATAATATTGATGTGATTTATTCCCCCTTCATAGTGTAAAGGTGACAGTGTGTATGCTATGTTAGTACTCAGTTTAAATTGCAAAGATCTATTATGCTCTAAAGGTTACTTAAACATGAATATCGAATGTTGTGGAGCTTGTTAACTCCGGCATTGAGGTGCTCTTGTAGCCCTACACAACGAATGATGTTCATTATCAAACAAGAGTATATGTAGCACAAAGGAAGAGAACTTATTTATTATGTGATCAATGTTGAGAGTGTCCACTAGTGGAAGTATGATCCCTAGGCCTTGTTTCCAAATACTGCAATCATCGCTTGTTTCTTGTTTCTTGCATCTTTACTTCCTGCAATATTACTACCATCAACTGCACGCCAGCAAGCACTTTTCTGGCGCCATTACTACTGCTCATATTCATTCATACCACTTGTATTTCACTATCTCTTCGCCGAACTAGTGCACCTATACATCTGACAAGTATATTAGGTGTGTTGGGGACACAAGAGACTTCTTGTATCGTGATTGCAGGATTGCTTGAGAGGGATATCTTTGACCTCTTCCTCCCTGAGTTCGATAAACCTTGGGTGATCCACTTAAGGGAAACTTGCTGCTGTTCTACAAACCTCTGCTTTTGGAGGCCCAACACTGTCTACAAGAATAGAAGCACTCGTAGACATCAAGCACTTTTCTGGCGCCGTTGCCGGGGAGGAAAGGTAAAAGGCACTCATACTCCGGTCCCAGGTAACTAAGTACTTTTCTGTTGCCGTTGTGTGAGTGTTCGAAGCTATTTCCTTTAGATCCTGCAATTGCATCTTTTTGTTTCTTGTTTTACACTAGTAAGGCTTAATGGAAAACAACAACACAATGAGAGATCTTTATGAACTTTATCTTGAATTAGGACATGATGTGTTTGAAGAGAGAATTAAAAAACCCAATGAACTTATGCATGCTAATGGGAATGTTATTAGTATGAATGCTTTGAACACCATTGTTGCTAATGCTATGGAAGAATTTAAGCTTCGGGAGGTCGGTTTTGATGAAAATGATCTCTTTAGTCCTCCGGGTATTGAGGAGAAAGTTTATGTTGATTATGATATGCCTCCTATTTATGATGATTATAATGATAGTGGTCTTTTGGTGCCGCCTACTATGGAGAGTAAATTTTATTATGATTATACTATGCCTCCTACACTTGATGAGAATAATAATGATAGCTACTTTGTTGAATTTGCTCCCACTACAACTAATAAAATTGATTATGCTTATGTGGAGAGTAATGATACTTTTATGCATGTGAATAAGAATGCTTTATGTGATACTTATATTGTTGAGTTTGTTCATGATGCCTCTGAAAGTTATTATGAGAGAGGAAAATAGGGTTGTAGAAGTTTTCATGTTACTAAAACACCTCTCTATATGCTGAAATTTTTGAAGTTACACTTGTTTTATCTTTCTATGCTTGTTGCATTATGCTTCATGAATTTGTTTATTTACAAGATTCCTATGCATAGGAAGCATGTTAGGCTTAAATGTGTTTTGAATTTGCTTCTTGATGCTCTCTTTTGCTTCAACTCTTATTTCTTGCGAGTGCATCATTAAAATTGCTGAGCCCATCTTAATGACTATAAAGAAAGCACTTCTTGGGAGATAACCCATGTGTTTATTTTACTACAGTAGTTTTGTTTTATATTTGAGTCTTGGAAGTTGTTACTACTGTAGCAACCTCTCCTTATCTTTATTTTATTGCATTGTTGTGTGATGCGTGTGGTTGACACGTCCGTTGGGAACCCCAAGAGGAAGGTGTGATGCGCACAGCGGCAAGTTTCCCTCAGTAAGAAACCAAGGTTTAATCGAACCAGTAGGAGTCAAGAAGCACGTTGAAGGTTGATGGCGGCGGGATGTAGTGCGGCGCAACACCAGGGATTCCGGCGCCAACGTGGAACCTGCACAACACAACCAAAGTACTTTGCCCCAACGAAACAGTGAGGTTGTCAATCTCACCGGCTTGCTGTAACAAAGGATTAACCGTATTGTGTGGAAGATGATTGTTTGCGAAACAAGAGAACAAGTATTGCAGTAGATTGTATTTCAGTAAAGAGAATTGGACCGGGGTCCACAGTTCACTAGAGGTGTCTCTCCCATAAGACAAACAGCATGTTGGGTGAACAAATTACAGTTGGGCAATTGACAAATAAAGAGGGCATGACCATGCACATACATATCATGATGAGTATAGTGAGATTTAATTGGGCATTACGACAAAGTACATAGACCACCATCCAACTGCATCTATGCCTAAAAAGTCCACCTTCAGGTTATCATCCGAACCCCTTCCAGTATTAAGTTGCAAAGCAACAGACAATTGCATTAAGTATGGTGCGTAATGTAATCAACAACTACATCCTTAGACATAGCATCAATGTTTTATCCCTAGTGGCAACAGCACAACACAACCTTAGAACTTTTACATCCTTTGTCCCGTGTGTCAATGCAGGCATGAACCCACTATCGAGCATAAATACTCCCTCTTGGAGTTACAAGCATCTACTTGGCCAGAGCATCTACTAGTAATGGAAAGCATGCAAGATCATAAACAACACATAGATATAACTTTGATAATCAACATAACAAGTATTCTCTATTCATCGGATCCCAACAAACGCAACATATAGAATTACAGATAGATGATCTTGATCATGTTAGGCAGCTCACAAGATCCGACAATGATAGCACAATGGGGAGAAGACAACCATCTAGCTACTGCTATGGACCCATAGTCCAGGGGTAGACTACTCACTCATCACACCGGAGGCGACCATGGCGGCGTAGAGTCCTCCGGGAGATGATTCCCCTCTCCGGCGAGTGCGGAGGCGATCTCCTGGATCCCCCGAGATGGGATCGGCGTTGGCGGCGTCTCTGGAAGGTTTTCCGTATCGTGGCTCTCGGTACTGGGGATTTCGTCACGGAGGCTTTAAGTAGGCGGAAGGGTAGGTCAAGAGGCGGCACGAGGGGCCCAGACCATAGGCCGGCGCGGCCAGGGGGTGGGCCGCGCCGCCCTAGGGTTTGGGCACCCTGTGGCCCCACTTCGTTTCGTCTTCGGACTTCTGGAAGCTTCGTGGCAAAATAGGCCCCTGGGCGTTGATTTCGTCCAATTCCGAGAATATTTCCTTACTAGGATTTCTGAAACCAAAAACAATGAGAAAACAAAGAATCGGCACTTCGGCATCTTGTTAATAGGTTAGTTCCAGAAAATGCACGAATATGACATAAAGTGTGCATAAAACATGTAGATAACATCAATAATGTGGCATGGAACATAAGAAATTATCGATATGTCGGAGACGTATCAGCATCCCCAAGCTTAGTTCTGCTCGTCCCGAGCAGGTAAAACGATAACACAGATAATTTTCTGGAGTGACATGCCATCATAATCTTGATCATACTATTTGTAAAGCATATGTAGTGAATGCAGCGATCAAAACAATGTATATGACATGAGTAAACAAGTGAATCATAAAGCAAAGACTTTTCATGAATAGCACTTCAAGACAAGCATAAATAAGTCTTGCATAAGAGTTAACTCATAAAGCAATAATTCATAGTAAAAGCATTGAAGCAACACAAAGGAAGATTAAGTTTCAGCGGTTGCTTTCAACTTGTAACATGTATATCTCATGGATATTGTCAACATAGAGTAATATAATAAGTGCAATATGCAAATATGTAGGAATCAATGCACAGTTCACACAAGTGTTTGCTTCTTGAGGTGGAGAGAAATAGGTGAACTGACTCAACATCGAAAGTAAAAGAATGGTCCTCCATAGAGGAAAAGCATCGATTGCTATATTTGTGCTAGAGCTTTGATTTTGAAAACATGAAACAATTTTGTCAACGGTAGTAATAAAGCATATGTACCATGTAAATTATATCTTACAAGTTGCAAGCCTCATGCATAGTGTACTAATAGTGCCCGCACCTTGTCCTAATTAGCTTGGACTACCGGATCATCACAATGCACTGTTTTAACCAAGTGTCACAAAGGGGTACCTCTATGCCGCCTGTACAAAGGTCTAAGGAGAAAGCTCGCATTGGATTTCTCGCTATTGATTATTCTCAACTTAGACATCCATACCGGGACAACATAGACAACAGATAATGGACTCCTCTTTTATGCATAAGCATGTAACAACAATTAATAATTTTCTCATTTGAGATTGAGGATATATGTCCAAAACTGAAACTTCCACCATGGATCATGGCTTTAGTTAGCGGCCCAATGTTCTTCTCTAACAATATGCATGCTTAACCATAAGGTGGTAGATCTCTCTTACTTCAGACAAGACGGACATGCATAGCAACTCACATGAAATTCAACAATGAATAGTTGATGGCGTCCACAGTGAACATGGTTATCGCACAACAAGCAACTTAATAAGAGATAAAGTGCATAATTACATATTCAATACCACAATAGTTTTTAAGCTATTTGTCCCATGAGCTATATATTGCAAAGGTGAATGATGGAATTTTAAAGGTAGCACTCAAGCAATTTACTTTGGAATGGCGGGAAAAATACCATGTAGTAGGTAGGTATGGTGGACACAAATGGCATAGTGGTTGGCTCAAGTATTTTGGATGCATGAGAAGTATTCCCTCTCGATACAAGGTTTAGGCTAGCAAGGCTTATTTGAAACAAACACAAGGATGAACCGGTGCAGCAAAACTCACATAAAAGACATATTGAAAACATTATAAGACTCTACACCGTCTTCCTTGTTGTTCAAACTCAATACTAGAAATTATCTAGACCTTAGAGAAACCAAATATGCAAACCAAATTTTAGCATGCTCTATGTATTTCTTCATTAATGGGTGCAAAGCATATGATGCAAGAGCTTAATCATGAGCACAACAATTGCCAAGTATCACATTACCCAAGACATTTATAGCAATTACTACATGTATCATTTTCCAATTCCAACCATATAACAATTTAACGAAGGAGAAACTTCGCCATGAATACTATGAGTAGAAACCAAGGACATACTTGTCCATATGCTACAGCGGAGCGTGTCTCTCTCCCATAAAGTGAATGCTAGGATCCATTTTATTCAAACAAAACAAAAAACAAAAACAAACCGACGCTCCAAGAAAAGCACATAAGATGTGATGGAATAAAAATATAGTTTCAGGGGAGGAACCTGATAATGTTGTCGATGAAGAAGGGGATGCCTTGGGCATCCCCAAGCTTAGACGCTTGAGTCTTCTTGATATATGCAGGGGTGAACCACCGGGGCATCCCCAAGCTTAGAGCTTTCACTCTCCTTGATCATGTTGCATCATACTCCTCTCTTGATCCTTGAAAACTTCCTCCACACCAAACTCGAAACAACTCATTAGAGGGTTAGTGCGCAATAAAAATTAACATATTCAGAGGTGACACAATCATTCTTAACACTTCTGGACATTGCATAATGCTACTGGACATTAGTGGATCAAAGAAATTCATCCAACATAGCAAAAGAGGCAATGCGAAATAAAAGGCAGAATCTGTCAAAATAGAACAGTTCGTATTGACGAATTTTAAAATGGCACCAGACTTGCTCAAATGAAAATGCTCAAATTGAATGAAAGTTGCGTACATATCTGAGGATCATGCACGTAAATTGGCTTAATTTTCTGAGCTACCTACAGGGAGGTGGACCCAGATTCGTGACTGCAAAGAAATCTGGAACTGCACAGTAATCCAAATCTAGTACTTACTTTACTATCAAAGACTTTACTTGGCACAACAAAACACTAAACTAAGATAAGGAGAGGTTGCTACAGTAGTAAACAACTTCCAAGACACAAAATAAAAACAAAGTACTGTAGGTAAAAACATGGGTTGTCTCCCATAAGCGCTTTTCTTTAACGCCTTTCAGCTAGGCGCAGAAAGTGTGTATCAAGTGTTATCAAGAGACGGAGTGTCAACATCATAATTTGTTCTCATAATAGAATCAAAAGGTACCTTCATTCTCTTTCTAGGGAAGTGTTCCATACCTTTCTTGAGAGGAAATTGATATTTTATATTACCTTCCTTCATATCAATGATAGCACCAACAGTTCGAAGAAAAGGTCTTCCCAATATAATGGGACAAGATGCATTGCATTCAATATCCAAGACAACAAAATCAACGGGGACAAGGTTATTGTTAATGGTAATGCGAACATTATCAACTTTACCCAAAGGTTTCTTTGTAGAATGATCAGCAAGATTAACATCCAAATAACAATTTTTCAACGGTGGCAAGTCAAGCATATTATAAATTTTCTTAGGCATAACAGAAATACTTGCACCAAGATCACGTAAGGCATTACAATCAAAATCTTTAACCTTCATCTTAATGATGGGCTCCCAACCATCCTCTAGCTTTCTAGGAATAGAGGCTTCGCGCTCTAGTTTCTCTTCTCTAGCTTTTATGAGAGCATTTGTAATATGATGTGTAAAAGCCAAATTTATAGCACTAGCATTAGGACTTTTAGCAAGTTTTTGCAAGAACTTTATAACTTCAGAGATGTGGCAATCATCAAAATTCAAACCATTATAATGTAAAGCAATGGGATCATCATCCCCAATGTTGGAAAAAATTTCAGCAGCTTTATCACAAGCAGTTTCAGCAGTTTTAGCAGTTTCAGGCAGTTTCTCGCGCTTTGCATTAGAAGTGGAAACATTGCTAACACCAATTCTTTTATTATTATTAGTAGGAGGTGCAGCAACATGTGTAGCATTAGCATTACAAGTGGTGGTAATAGTCCAAACTTTAGCTACATTCTTCTCTTTAGCTAGTTTTTCATTTTCTTCTGTATCCCACCTAGCACGCAGTTCAGCCATTAATCTTATATTCTCATTAATTCTAACTTGGATGGCATTTGCTGTAGTAACAATTTTATTATGATGATTTTCATTAGGCATAACTTTCGATTTCAAAAGATCAACATCAGCAGCAAGACTATCGACTTTAGAAGCAAGTATATCAATTTTCCCAAGCTTTTCTTCAACAGATTTGTTAAAAGCAGTTTGTGTACTAATAAATTCTTTAAGCATGGCTTCAAGTCCAGGGGGTGAATTCCTATTATTGTTGTAAGAATTCCCATAAGAATTACCATAGCCGTTGCCATTATTATAAGGATATGGCCTATAGTTGTTACTAGAATTGTTCCGGTAAGCATTGTTGTTGAAATTATTATTTTTAATGAAGTTTACATCAACATGTTCTTCTTGTGCAACCAATGAAGCTAATGGAACATTATTAGGATCAATATTAGTCCTATCATTCACAAGCATAGACATAATAGCATCAATCTTATCACTCAAGGAAGAGGTTTCTTCGACATAATTTACCTTCTTACCTTGTGGAGCTCTTTCCGTGTGCCATTCAGAGTAATTGATCATCATATTATCAAGAAGCTTTGTTGCTTCACCAAGAGTGATGGACATAAAGGTACCTCCAGCAGCTGAATCCAATAAATTCCGTGAAGAAAAATTTAGTCCTGCATAGAAGGTTTGGATGATCATCCAAGTAGTCAGTCCATGGGTTGGCCAATTTTTAACCAGAGATTTCATTCTTTCCCAAGCTTGAGCAACATGTTCAGTATCTAATTGTTTAAAATTCATTATGCTACTCCTCAAAGATATAATTTTAGCAGGGGGATAATATCTACCAATAAAAGCATCCTTGCATTTAGTCCATGAATCAATACTATTCTTAGGCAGAGATAGCAACCAATCTTTAGCTCTTCCTCTTAATGAGAAAGGGAACAATTTTTAGTTTAATAATATCACCATCTACATCTTTATATTTTTGCATTTCACATAGTTCAACAAAATTATTAAGATGGGCAGCATCATCGGAACTAATACTAAAATTGCTCTCGCATAACAAGATTCAAGAAAGCAGGTTTAATTTCAAAGAATTCTCTGTAGTAGCAGGTGTGGAGCAATAGGTGTGCATAAGAAATCATTATTATTTGTGGTTGTGAAGTCACACAACTTAGTATTTTCAGGGTTGGCCATTTTAGCAACAGTAAATAAAACAAACTAGATAAAGTAAATGCAAGTAAACTAATTTTTTGTGTTTTTGATATAGCAAACAAGATAGCAAATAAAGTAAAACTAGCAACTAATTTTTTTGTATTTTGATTTAGTGCAGCAAACAAAGTAGTAAATAAAACTAAGCAAGACAAAAACAAAGTAAAGAGATTGAGAAGTGGAGACTCCCTTGCAGCGTGTCTTGATCTCCCGACAACGGCGCCGAGAAATTTGCTTGATGCGTGTGGTTGACACGTCCGTTGGGAACCCCAAGAGGAAGGTGTGATGCGCACAGCGGCAAGTTTCCCTCAGTAAGAAACCAAGGTTTAATCGAACCAGTAGGAGTCAAGAAGCACGTTGAAGGTTGATGGCGGCGGGATGTAGTGCGGCGCAACACCAGGGATTCCGGCGCCAACGTGGAACCTGCACAACACAACCAAAGTACTTTGCCCCAACGAAACAGTGAGGTTGTCAATCTCACCGGCTTGCTGTAACAAAGGATTAACCGTATTGTGTGGAAGATGATTGTTTGCAGAAAACAGTAGAACAAGTATTGCAGTAGATTGTATTTCAGTAAAGAGAATTGGACCGGGGTCCACAGTTCACTAGAGGTGTCTCTCCCATAAGACAAACAGCATGTTGGGTGAACAAATTACAGTTGGGCAATTGACAAATAAAGAGGGCATGACCATGCACATACATATCATGATGAGTATAGTGAGATTTAATTGGGCATTACGACAAAGTACATAGACCGCCATCCAACTGCATCTATGCCTAAAAAGTCCACCTTCAGGTTATCATCCGAACCCCTTCCAGTATTAAGTTGCAAAGCAACAGACAATTGCATTAAGTATGGTGCGTAATGTAATCAACAACTACATCCTTAGACATAGCATCAATGTTTTATCCCTAGTGGCAACAGCACAACACAACCTTAGAACTTTCTGTCACTGTCCCAGGTGTCAATGCAGGCATGAACCCACTATCGAGCATAAATACTCCCTCTTGGAGTTACAAGCATCTACTTGGCCAGAGCATCTACTAGTAACGGAAAGCATGCAAGATCATAAACAACACATAGATATAACTTTGATAATCAACATAACAAGTATTCTCTATTCATCGGATCCCAACAAACGCAACATATAGAATTACAGATAGATGATCTTGATCATGTTAGGCAGCTCACAAGATCCGACAATGATAGCACAATGGGGAGAAGACAACCATCTAGCTACTGCTATGGACCCATAGTCCAGGGGTAGACTACTCACTCATCACACCGGAGGTGACCATGGCGGCGTAGAGTCCTCCGGGAGATGATTCCCCTCTCCGGCAGGGTGCCGGAGGCGATCTCCTGGATCCCCCGAGATGGGATCGGTGTTGGCGGCGTCTCTGGAAGGTTTCCGTATCGTGGCTCTTGGTACTGGGGATTTCGTCACGGAGGCTTTAAGTAGGCGGAAGGGTAGGTCAAGAGGCGGCACGAGGGGCCCAGACCATAGGCCGGCGCGGCCAGGGGGTGGGCCGCGCCGCCCTAGGGTTTGGGCACCCTGTGGCCCCACTTCGTTTCGTCTTCGGACTTCTGGAAGCTTCGTGGCAAAATAGGCCCCTGGGCGTTGATTTCGTCCAATTCCGAGAATATTTCCTTACTAGGATTTATGAAACCAAAAACAGCAGAAAACAGAATCGGCACTTCGGCATCTTGTTAATAGGTTAGTTCCAGAAAATGCACGAATATGACATAAAGTGTGCATAAAACATGTAGATAACATCAATAATGTGGCATGGAACATAAGAAATTATCGATACGTCGGAGACGTATCATTGTGCCAAGTAAAGTCTTTGATAGTAATGTTGATACTAGATTTGGATTACTGCACAGAAACAGATTTCTGTCTGTCACGAATTTGGGCAGGGTTCTCTGTACGTAACTCAGAAAAATCTGCCAATTTACGTGCGTGATCCTCAGATATGTACGCAACTTTCATTCAATTTGAGCTTTTTCATCTGAGCAAGTTAAGTGCCTCTGGAAAATTCGTCTTTACGGACTGTTCTGTTTTGACAGATTCTGCCTTTTATTTCGCATTGCCTCTTTTGCTGTGTTGGATGGATTTCTTTGTTCCATTGACTTCCAGTAGCTTTGGGCAATGTCCAGAAGTGTTAAGAATGATTGTGTCACCTCTGAACATGTGAAATTTTGATTATGCACTAACCCTCTAATGAGTTTGTTTTGAGTTTGGTGTGGAGGAAGTTTTCAAGGGTCAAGAGAGGAGGATGATATACTATGATCAAGAAGAGTGAAAAGTCTAAGCTTGGGGATGCACCCGTGGTTCATCCCTGCATATTTCAAGAAGACTCAAGCGTCTAAGCTTGGGGATGCCCAAGGCATCCCCTTCTTCATCAACAATTTATCAGGTTTCTTCTCTTGAAACTATATTTTTATTCGGTCACATCATATGTTCTTTACTTGGAGCGTCTGTTTGTTTTTGTTTTGTTTGAATAAATTCATGCTTGTGTGGGAGAGAAACACGCTCCGCTTTTTCATATGAACACTGGTGTTCTTAGTTCTATCTTTAATGTTCATGGCGGAGTTGAAAACCGCTTCGTTCATTGTTATATGGTTGGAAACAGAAAATGCTGCATGTGGTACTTGGTATAATGTCTTGAATAATTTGATACTTGGCAATTGTTGTGCTCATTGATGTCTACGTTCCCCCTCCTTTCCTGTAGACAGTGTTGGGCCTCCAAGAGCAGAGGTTTGTAGAACAGCAGCAAGTTTTCCCTTAAGTGGATACCCAAGGTTTATCGAACTCAGGGAGGAAGAGGTCAAAGATATCCCTCTCATGCAACCCTGCAACCACAAAGCAAGAAGTCTCTTGTGTCCCCAACACACCTAATAGGTGCACTAGTTCGGCGAAGAGATAGTGAAATACAGGTGGTATGAATATATGTGAGCAGTAGCAACGGTGCCAGAAAATAGCTTGATGGTGTGTAGTTGATGGTGGTGGTATTGCAGCAGTAGTAACACAAAGAAACAAGAAACAAGCAGTAGTAACGCAGCAGTAGTAAACAAGTAGCGATAGCAGTATTTAAGAACAAGGCCTAGGGGTTACACTTTCACTAGTGGACACTCTCAACATTGATCACATAACAGAACAGATAAATGCATACTCTACACTTTTGTTGGATGATGAACGCATTGCGTAGGATTACACGAACCCTCAATGCCGGAGTTAACAAGCTCCACAATTTGTTCATATTTAGTAACCTTATAGTGTAAGATAGATCAAAAGACTAAACCAAGTACTAACATAGCATGCACACTATCGCCTTCATGCATATGTAGGAGGAATAGATCACATCAATACCATCATAGTAATAATTAACTCCACAATCTACAAGAGATCATGATCATAGCCTACGACAAGAACCACACGGTGCACACACTAGTCACCTTTACACACGTGCAGGAGGAATAGAACTACTTTAATAACATCACTAGAGTAGCACATAGATAAATTGTGATACAAAACTCATATGAATCTCAATCATGTAAAGCAGCTCATGAGATTATTGTATTGAGGTACATGGGAGAGAGATGAACCACATAGCTACAAATAAGCCCTCAGCCTCGTGGGTGAATTACTCCTCCTCATCATGGGGGCAGCGATGGCGGTGAAGATGGCGGTGAAGACGGCGGTGGAGATGGCTCCGGGGCAATTCCCCGTCCGGCAGGTGCCGGACAGAGAGTTCCGTCCCCGAATTGGAGTTTCGCGATGGCGGCGGCGCCCCGGAGTCTTTCCTGGAGTTTCGTCAATTGGTGTCGAGGTTTTAGGTCACGACGGCTTAAATAGGCGAAGAATCGGAGTCGGAGGGGGCTCGGGCTGGCCACACCATAGGGGCGCGCCCCCCTTGGGCCGCGCCACCCTAGGGTGTGGGGCCCCCGGCACTCCTCCGACTCTCCTTCGGTGTTCCTGAGCCTTCCGGGAAAAATAGGAGGTTTGGCGTTGATTTCGTCCAATTCCGAGAATATTGCCCGAACAGCCTTTCTCGGGAACCAAAAACAGCAGAAACAAAGAATCGGCCTCTCGGCATCTCGTCAATAGGTTAGTTCCGGAAAACGCATAAAAATGATATAAAGTGTGAACAAAACATGTTGGTATTGTCATAAAACAAGCATGGAACATCGGAAATTATAGATACGTTGGAGACGTATCACTCATATAGATCATGTTTAAGCTCTTGCATCATGTACCTTGCACCTATTAATGGAGAACTACATAGAGCTTGTTAAAATTTGGTTTGCATGATTGGTCTCTCTAAGTCTAGATATTTTCTGGTTAAGGTGTTTGAACAACAAGGAGACGATGTAAAGTCTTATAATGCTTACAATATGTTCATATGTGAGTCTTGCTGCACCGTTTTATACTTGAGTTTGCTTCAAACAACCTTGCTAGCCTAGCCTTGTATTGAGAGGAATTCTTCTCGTGCATCCAAATCCTTGAGCCAAAAACTATGCCATTTGTGTCCACCATACCTACCTACTACATGGTATTTTCTGCCATTCCAAGCAAATACTTCATGTGCTACCTTTAAACAATTCAAAAGCTATTATCTCTTATTTGTGTCAATGTTTTATAGCTCATGAGGAAGTATGTGGTGTTTTATCTTTCGATCTTGTCATTTACTTTTGACAGACTTTCACAATGGACTAGTGGCTTCATCCGCTTATCCAATAATTTTGCAAAAAGAGCTGGCAATGGGGTTCCCAGCCCCAATTAATTAACTTGCATTAATAATTCTCTTCACATGTTTTGCTCTGATTCATCAGTAAGCAACTTAATTTTGCAAATAGACACTCCTCCATGGTATGAGATTGTTGGAAGGCACCCGAGGATTCAGTTAGCCATGGCTTGAGAAAGAAAAGGTTGGGAGGAGTGTCATCCATAAATAAATAAAAAATAAAAACTAAACTAAAGTACATGTGTAAACAAAAGAGAAGAGGGATGATCTACCTTGCTGGTAGAGATAACGTCCTTCATGGGAGCCGCTCTTGAAAGTCTAGTTGATAAGGTAGTTAGAGTACCCATTACCATTCGTTGACAACAACAAACACCTCTCAAAACTTTACTTTTATGCTCTCTATATGATTTCAAAACTTAAAAAGCTCTAGCACATGATTTAATCCCTGCTTCCCTCTGCGAAGGGCCTTTCTTTTACTTTATGTTGAGTCAGTTTACCCACTTCTTTCTATCTCAGAAGCAAACACTTGTGTCAACTGTGCATTGATTCTTACATGTTTACCTATTGCACTTGTTATATTACTTTGTGTTGACAACTATCCATGAGATATACATGTTACAAGTTGAAAGCAATTGCTGAAACTTAATCATCCTTTGTGTTGCTTCAATGCCTTCTACTAAGAATTTATTGCTTATGAGTTAACTGTTATGCAAGTCTTATTGATGCTTGTCTTGAAAGTACTATTCATGAAAAGTCTTTGCTATATGATTCAGTTGTTTACTCATTGTCTTCATCATTGCTTTGAATCGCTGCATTCATCTCATATGCTTTACAATAGTATGATCAAGATCATGTTGGTAGCATGTCACTTAAGAAATTATTCTTGTTATCGTTTACCTACTCGAGGGCGAGTAGGAACTAAGCTTGGGGATGCTTGATACGTCTCAAACGTATCTATAATTTCTTATGTTCCATGCTACTTTTATGATGATACTCACATGTTTTATACACATTATATGTCATTATTATGCGTTTTCCGGAACTAACCTATTGACGAGATGCCGAAGGGCCAGTTGCTGTTTTCTGCTGTTTTTGGTTTCAGAAATCCTAGTAAGGAAATATTCTCGGAATCGGACGAAATCAATGCCCAGCATCCTATTTTTCCACGAAGCTTCCAGAACACCCGAGAGCCAGCAGAGGGGGGCCACAGGGTCACCAGATGACAGGGTGGCGCGGCCAGGGCCTGGGCCGCGCCCCCCCTGTTGTGTCACCGCCTCGTCAGCCCTCCGACTCCGCCTCTTCGCCTATAAGAAGCCCCCTGACCTAAATCTTCGATACGAAAAAGCCACGGTACGAGAAACCTTCCAGAGCCGCCGCCATCGCGAAGCCAAGATCTGGGGACAGGAGTCTCCGTTCCGGCACGCCGCCGGGACGGGGAAGTGCCCCTGGAAGGCTTCTCCATCGACACCACCGCCATCTTCATCAACGCTGTTGTCTCCCATGAGGAGGGAGTAGTTCTCCATCGAGGCTAAGGGCTGTACCGGTAGCTATGTGGTTAATCTCTCTCTCATGTAACCCAATACAATGATCTCATGAATTGCCTTGCATAATTGAGATCCATATGATGAGCATTGTTTCACTATTAGTCTATGTGCTACTCTTGTGATGTTATTAAAGTATTCTATTCCTCCTTCACGGTGTAATGGTGACAGTGTGTGCATCGTGTAGTACTTGGCGTAGGTTATGATCATAATCTCTTGTAGGTTATGGAGTTAATTATTACTATGATAGTATTGATGTGATTTATTCCCCCTTCATAGTGTAAAGGTGACAGTGTGTATGCTATGTTAGTACTCGGTTTAAATTGCAAAGATCTATTATGCTCTAAAGGTTACTTAAACATGAATACCGAATGTTGTGGAGCTTGTTAACTCCGGCATTGAGGTGCTCTTGTAGCCCTACACAACGAATGGTGTTCATTATCAAACAAGAGTATATGTAGCACAAAGGAAGAGAACTTATTTATTATGTGATCAATGTTGAGAGTGTCCACTAGTGAAAGTATGATCCCTAGGCCTTGTTTCCAAATACTGCAATCATCGCTTGTTTACTGTTTTACTGCATCTTTACTTCCTGCAATATTACTACCATCAACTGCACGCCAGCAAGCACTTTTCTGGCGCCGTTACTACTGCTCATTTTTTTTTCGAGAGTGCGCCAAAGGCGCACCATATCTTTATAGAAGGTAGCAAAACAATTTACAAGAGACGGATAGGGTTGCGAACAACCCCACCGAGAGACACCCACGCACACCTACGCCTACTCTCGCGGCACTATCGCTCTCCCTCCAACTCTCGCCGTCTCCCAAAGTTTGAATTCCTCCAGGATGCTGGTGACAATTTGTGTAGAATTTCGCTGCGCACTTGTGTTACCGAATACCCTTGCGTTCCTTTGCTTCCAAAGGGTCCAGGAAGCTAGAATCACTAGGGTATCGAACCGCTTCCGATCTTGCTTCCTCACTCGGCCTCTCGCCTTATCCCACCAGGCGCGGATGGATTCCTCGTACTGTGGCGTCAAACTCCCAAGCCCAAACTCCCTTAAACATCCATGCCAAACAACTCTGGAGTGAGGGCAATGTACCAGGATGTGATCCACCGTATCTTCCGCTTGTAGGCAGGTATAGCAAGGTTCGGTGTTCGCGGCTAGACCATGTCGAAACCTCCTGTCCGCCGGGCCCGCAGGCTTACGTTTGAGCGCAAGCCATATGAAGATTTTGCATTTGAGAGGGGCAAAGGTTTTCCAGATCTGCTTGTGGTTTCCATCGAGCGTCCTTCCCTGGCAAAGCAAGTTGTACGTGCTTTTCGCTGTGTAGACCCCAGACTCCGTGCCTTTCCAGGTTACTTGATCGGCCACGTTCACGTTTCTCTCCACGTTGTCCAAGACTTCCCAGAGCTGGACACATTGGATGCAGATCTCAACCGACATCAAGTCCGCCGGAATGTCGCCGATCCGTGCGTTGTTTATCGTGGCTTCCGACGCAGCCCTCAAGCTTCGCGTCTCGTCGGCACCACCTCCACCACCGCGGGCGCAAGATCATAGATAGAGCGGCCCTGGATCCACCTGTCCTTCCAAAATAGGATACTCCTGCCATCCCCAAGGATGAACTGAACGCAGCTTTGGAAGACATCAAGCACCTTACTGTCGGTCTTAAGGTTTAGCCCCTGCCAGGGTTTTAGGGGGTCCGTGCGCCTCAGCCACTCCCATCTCACGCGCAGCGCTAGTCCTTGGAGCCGTAGGTCCTTGACCCCTAAACCTCCGTGGCAAAAGGGCTGACAGATGGAGTCCCAGGCCACCAGGCACTGCCCGCCGTGGACTTCTTTTTTCCCAGCCCAAAAGAACGCACGGAGCCATTTATTGATCTCCTCAAGGATCCAAACTGGAGCGTCCTCAACCAGTAGCTGGTGGATTGGTCGAGCCGCCACCACCGATTTGATGAGCGTCAACCTCCCCGCCCTCGTGATCATCCCCTTTTGCCAGGCCGGGACGCAATGCAGCACACCATCCAGAAGAGGCTGCCATTCCGCCTTGGTTAGCGGGCGTAGGGCGAGTTTGAGCCCGAGATATTTTATGGGGAAGTTTGCAAGTTCACAGCCCAGCCTCTCCTTCACCATCGTCCCCACTTCCAGGTCTCCTCTGATAATAGTGGCTGTTGTCTTGTTGTAATTCACTTTAAGTCCGGATGCCTCACCAAAGATGCCCAGGATTGATTTGATCGCCACAATTTCGTGAGCCTCTGGTTTGAAGAAAACCACGACATCGTCTGCGTATACCGATACGCGCTGGATCGCAGTTATGCCCGCCAAGTCCCCGAAGATCTGCTCATCCACTGCTCGTGCCATAATCTTACTGAGTACCTCCATGCCGAGCACGAAAAGCATTGGGGAGGTGGGGTCCCCCTGCCTTAGCCCTCTCGCGTGCTGAATCCGAGCCCCTGGCTCACCATTGACAAGCACCTTTGTGTTCGCTGTGTAGAGTAACACGGCAATCCATTTGAGGAACAACTCTCCAAAACCCATTCGTCGCAGCACTTCGAAGAGAAAGCCCCAGGAGATTGAATCAAAAGCTCTCGCCAGGTCTAATTTGAGCAAAACCCCGGCCTTTTTCCTTTGATTGATACGTCTTGCAACTTGTCGGACAAGGACGAAGTTATCATGCAAAGATCGACCCCGCACAAAAGCAGACTGGTTGACGCTCACCAATTCCCCAAGTCTTCCCCTCAAGCGGTTTGCAATGAGTTTCGAGAAAAGCTTGGAGAAACTGTGTACCAAGCTTATGGGCCTGAAATCCCCAACATCCTGCGCCTCCTGTCGTTTGGGGATAAGTGTAATGAGGGCGCGATTTAGCCTAGCGAACCCCCTGCCGTCTCCCACCGCAAGCTTAAGGATACCGGCCATGATGTCCCGCTTGATGACGCTCCAAGCATGCTGGTAAAAAGCCCCTATGAATCCGTCCGGCCCGGTGCCCTATCGGCAGGCATCTCCTTGATAGTTTGCCAAACCTCCTCCTCGTAAAACGGGGATTCCAAAGCATGCAAGTCTCTCGGGATTCAAATTTAAGTACGCCGATCAAGCCCGTGATCTCTCGGTGACCGTATGTTGCCTAGAAGCCCGGCAAACGCCCTGGAGAAGGCCTCCACTTTTCCCTCCTGATCGGTAATGGTGTCGTTCCCCACACGGATAGAGGCAATGTAGTTTTTAGTCCGTCTTCCATTGGCCACAGCGTGAAACAGCTTCGTATTCGCATCTCCGTCCTTCAGCCATCTAATCCTCGATCGCTGCCGCGCAATGGTTCTCTCCAGGGATGCAAGCCCCAGCACCGTGTGTTTAAGGGTTTTCCGGAGCCAACATTCGCCAGGCGTCAGCACCCGTCGCTCCTGTACCGCATCAAACCTGAATATGATCAGATTTGCCACTGCGAGTTGGAGTTTGATGTTACCGCTTTTCTTTTGTCCCCAGGATTGTAGGTACACCGCTGCGTTACGAAAGAGGGCGTCTAATCTTCTGAAAGGGTCAATGATAGAATTATCGCATTGCCAGGCTTCCTTCACCGCTTCCTCAAATCCTTCGAGTTTAAGCCAGAAACATTCAAACTTGAAGCGCTTCTTCGGTCGGAAGGATGTATTCAGAGATAGCAGTAGCGGCGCGTGATCCGAGGCGGAGGAGGAGAGGGCCTGGAGCATTGCATCTGGGTTCTGTAGGTCCCAATCGACTGAAACCATCGCTCTGTCAATACGCGAAAACGTGGGCGTAGCCCTCTCGTTGCTCCAGGTGTAGGCCCTTCCGTGCATGTATAAGTCCTTTAACTGCAACTCTTGAGCGAACGCTCTGAACCTAGCCATCATGTTTCTGTCGAGTGAATCATTATTCTTTTCGGACGCAAACATGATCATGTTGAAGTCACCCACGACTAGCCAAGGTCCTGGGCAGAGGGCCCTTCTCTCCGTGAGCTCCCTGATGAACTCAATTTTGTCCGCCGTGGCTTGTGGCCCATAAACCGTGGTGAGCCACCAGGTATTGTTGTCGCGTGTTGTGACTTCGCCGGTCACCGCATGGTTGTCCAAAGAAACCGTACCAATATCTACCGCTGTTGTGTCCCAGGCCAGAAGGATACCTCCTCGTGTACCGATCGCAGGCAAGAAAGAATAGCCATCAAAATTTGGCCCAAGGGTTTGCATTACAAGAAAGTCGTCTATCACCGCAAGCTTGGTTTCCTGTAAGCATACAATGTTGACCCTAAGACTGGTTACAAAATCGCGCACCGCACTCCGCTTCGCCGGATCGTTCAACCCATGAACGTTCCAATTTAGGATCTCTGGTTGTATATCCATAGAAACCTAAGTGCTCCAGACTCCAAGTGGCCAGCTAGGCCACCTCCACCGCCTCAGGAAGCTCCTGGGTGAGCTCGATGCAGGACGGCATCATCTTGCCAAAAATGGCCGCCATCGTCCGTAGGTGTTGTTCCTTCATCGGTGAGGTGAACAGGTGCTGCAATATGATCAGATCCTCCTCCGTAGCCTCGAGATCTGGCGCAGTGATGCCCAAGGCTTTCAGCAGCACCGTTTCCGCTTGCGTCGCCTGTTTTTTCTTCTTCGCCGTTGTATTCCCTGCTGTCCCAGAGGCGAGCGTCGACCTCCTGGTGATTCTCTTGGGTGTGAATGGTTCCGCTTCGGCACGTAGCTTGGACGTTGATTCAATTTCGCGCAGGAGAGGCGGTGCCAGGGCCTTGATGATCTTAGCACAGAACTGTCTGATCTTGTCGTCAACCGGGGCGGCCTGCTGCTCCACGGTCTCCTGTGGTTGCACCATCGGTGGTTCAGGTAACTGCTCCGCGACCTCCGCAACCCGCTCAACCGACTCAGTCATCTGATCTTGTGTGTCCACAGGTAGACCTGGGGAACCCGAGCTGGCTGTGGTTTCGATTTCTGGGTGTTGTACCTCTGTCCTAGGGACTAATTGCATGTTACTGTTAGGCCCGGTATAGGACTGGCAGGGCGATCCCAGGCCAACGCTCGACGTGGTACGCCACGAGCCCACCTGTGAGGGCCCCACCCTCGGCCCAGACCGATCGCCAAAGGGGCCACTGACAGGTACCAACACGTATTCCTCAGGCCTGATGTCCGCAATGTTTGCACCAGCACAGTAATCCGCAGAAGATCCCGAGGGGTACAACTCCGCAGACGTGTCCTTCTCCTCCGAATCCTCCTCGGGATCTGGCTCAGGGTCCAGCTTGTCCTCTTTCCCCAGCTCATCCTCATTCTCCTGTTCTTCCTCGTTCCCAGTGCCCACCCAAGGCAGCGAATCCGCTGCGTCTTCCCAAAGAACCTGCTCTTTAGCAGTCATCACCTTGGGATCCAAGACCCCTGCCTTGCCCAAAAAGGAAGGAAGGACAGGGACTCCCGTGTCGTCGCAATCAACCCCCAGAGACGCTTTGGCGGCACCCTCAGGCCTGGGCCCCTCAGGCTGCACCACGACAGCCGAAACCTTGTCCGCACTAGCACCTTTTGCAGACGCGCCCAAATCTTGTCGGCTTGACCCGCCGTTTGGATTTTGAAACACAAGTGGCGCGGCCTTCTCCAACTCCGGTAGGCCCCATGCCAGCGGCGGCGCCGCCGCGCAAGTTGCACCGCCGTGGCCCGAACCTCGCTGCACGGCCACCGAACCCCGGGGACGGTCTGGCACACCTCTCCGCCAGGTCAAGTACCTCGTACGCCTCGCGCCATGGCTGTTGCCACCGCCACCGCCGTGGCCGCCGCCCCGCCCATCCTCCGCCGAGCCCAGGCGACCCTCAAGCGACGGCGGGGCGTCTTCCTCCACGCTGGTGACATGAATGAGGATCTTGTACTGCAGCGTCTTCACATCACCGTCCTCACCCAAGTTCCCAGCCTCCACCGGCTCCGGCACCGCCAGCGTGCGCGCAACCGGAATATCCGCTAGCTCCGACGTAGACGCCGTAAGCCTAAACAGCGACATGTCCTTCCTCGACTTCGTCTCCGGCGCGACGTCCAACACAACGCAGCTCTTCCCCAACAAGTCCTCGACCACCTCCGTGGCCCAGGCATTTGGTGGGAGGCCCTCGAGAACCAGGGAGACGCGATGTCGAAGGGGCACCAGCGTGGCCTGGGCCTGGCGGTTCCACGGCCGGAGCAGCATGGGAGCGCCCGCCACGAAGACCGGCGGCAGCGCCGCCACCAGGCTCCTCCCATGACTCGAAGCAAGCACCACCAAGAAGTCCTCCGGCGCGTAGTAGTGCACAGACATCTCCTCCGCCGGGATCCCCGCCTTGCAGAGCGCCTCCGCCACATGTTCGCACGTCACAGCTGGTCTCCGCCCTCCGACGGAAACCACCATCGCGAAACGGAGCCTCTGCTCCAAGTCGCAAATGATTGCTGAACGGCGAACAACGCATAGCGGAGCACGGGCCTCCTCGGCGTGGCAAGGGGCCGCCTCGACCAGAGAAGCCTCCGGGACAGGCACCACCCTCAGCGGCGGCCAGGCCTCCAACGGAGGCAAGCAGGCTTTGGGCGGGGGGGGCGGCGGCGGCGGGAGCGGCGCCGGTGGCGAGGAACGCCGCGCCCCGCCGAGAGTGCGCGGGCCGCCCTGACCCGCACGATCCGGAGATCGACGCCGAGCCAGCTTGGCCAGCGCGATGTTGCGGAGTTCCTCCTCCGTCGACGGGCTCCGGGGCCGCTTGCACTCCTTGGCCGGATGACCCACCTGCCAGCAACGGATGCAGACCTCGTCGTTCGTGCACTCCATCTTCTTGTGCCCCGGTTGGTAGCACCGGAAGCAAAGTCCCTCCATATCCGACGCCCTCCTGCGCGCCTCCTCAGCCGCACTCCTCTCCTCAACGCGGCGCCTCCACAGCGTTTTCTTGGACGGACCAACCTTCTCCCAGACGAGCCGATCTTGCACACGGCCCCTGGCGTTCACCGGCGCCACGGCCGCCACCTCCTGGCGGGGCGCCGCCCCCACGCTGTTTCCAGTGGAGGCCGACGAGATCCCCAGACCCGACACATGATCCTTGTCCGGCGGCGGCGAAGCCGAGGATACGGACTCCGCGGTCGCCTCGCGCTGCCAGCGATGAGGGAATCCCGGCGGCGGAGACCCAGACGACGCCATGGTTGGGGTGGGGGGAAAGGGGAAGGGCCGGGACCAAGGGGTCGCCGGCGGCGCGCCGCCGGGAAGCCTACGACGCGGAGCGCACCTACCTCTCACCTACCTACCTCTCAGCTGTCGTTACTACTGCTCACTGTAACTGACGCGCCAGTGTCCGCTGTCACATCGTTTCGACTCCCGCGCACGCATTTAATGCACCGCAGCGGATCCCACTACCTCTTCGGGATCCCGCGTGCGCCTCCGTGTGGCCTCCGTTTTCGCGCGTGTATCCGTTCGCCACGTGGCGGCCCAAGGTGCGAACCGTCGCGGGCCATACCACTTGTATTTCACTATCTCTTCGCCGAACTAGTGCACCTATACATCTGACAAGTGTATTAGGTGTGTTGGGGACACAAGAGACTTCTTGTATCGTGATTGCAGGATTGCTTGAGAGGGATATCTTTGACCTCTTCCTCCCTGAGTTCGATAAACCTTGGGTGATCCACTTAAGGGAAACTTGCTGATGTTCTACAAACCTCTGCTCTTGGAGGCCCAACACTGTCTACAAGAATAGAAGCACTCGTAGACATCACACTACACTCCTCCGCCATCAACCTTCAACGTGCTTCTTGACTCCTACTGGTTCGATTAAACCTTGGTTTCTTACTGAGGGAAACTTGCTACTGTGCGCGTCACACCTTCCTCTTGGGGTTCCCAACGGACGTGTCAACTACACGCATCATACCTCCATATCGGCTGGGAGAAGTTCGCGCGCTACCACCACCTCGAAGGCGACTTCTTGCCCATGTTCTCCTACCTTGGCGAGGGGGGACATGAGCGTCAAGATGTTCGATGAGACGCGCTGCCGCCGCCACTACCACGGCGCCGAGGAGGACGACGACTGAGTGTTGTTTCTTCGCAGCGAAAATAGGCACGCATGTTTTTGGATGTTCTTCCTCGAAAGAACCAACAGGGGCACCGTCACTAGCTGGATTTTCCAGTTTGGGTGACTCGGTGTGCCTACGAGTGTTCTTTCTTGGCAGCGAACACACGAAACCTGCGATGACCAGCCTAGTTAGGTTTAGTTATTTTGCAATGTTTTATATTTGTGTCAACCGTGGTTCAAACTATGTATTAGTTTGTGGAATACCATGTTCCAAATTATATCTTCGTGTATGTAAGGATACTTTACCCTTAACCATTATTTTGGTAACAATGACACCGTTGCTAGAGTAATCGAACTAATACATGTCTATAAGATTGTTCTTAGGTATTAGCCAAACAAGCATAATGGTATATCAATGGAACAAGAAGGTAAAGGGAGACCCCCCCACTTCGACAAAAATGAAGAACGGTTGTTCTGCCTCTGGCCGGTCTGTGGTCTGGCTATGGCACCGGCTGGCCCGGCGCCGACCGGCCCTAGGACCGGTGCCAATCGGGTGCTGTCTAGAAACGTTTCCACCTCCACCAGGTACTGTACCGGCGCACCGTCGGTTCGGACCGGATGGTCCGGCCTCTTGCCCGGCGGCGCCGGCCTCTGCGCCGGATGGGCCCGGCTGACCGGCTCCCTCGACCATTTGTTGAGCTGGACAAGTCACAATGGCTGGATTTTGAGGGACCATATAAATACCCCTTCACCTAGCTCATAACACTAAGGGAACTACACTACAAACTGTTCGTGAGCTCTCTCTCTCTCTCTCATACTCCATTGATAGAAACACCAAAAGCCTCAGATCTCCTTCCTCCTCCACCCAAACTTGAATCCCTCTAGGGAAAAGATAGAGGAGGTCTTGATCTATAGTTCCACCGAGCCAAATCTTGTTCCCCCTTGTATTCATCGAGATACCTGCTCTCTAGGGTTCCTTGGAAACCCTAGGTCGGCAAAAGAGTCCGGAAGCATCCGAGCTGTGGATTTGCTCCTAACAATATTGTGAAGGTTTGGAGGATGTCTCAAAGTCTAATACAAGTGAGTGAGATATTCCTTCGTGGGATAGGCTCCGGATAAGAAGGTGTGCCTTCATGGCGCTGGGGAATCCTCCGTGGGACCCCCACCTCTCCAAACGTGACGTACCTCCTTGCAAAGGAAGGGAACACGGGAACAAACCTTCGTCCCTGCGTGCTATCGGTTATTCCTAACCGGCTCTTTACTTGTGCTATATTTGCATGTGAGAGCCTTCGTGCTTGAGTTACTTGTATCATCATCTAGGGTGGCTCATATAGTTTGCATTAGGCTCACCTTTATATTCCGCAAAGCCTAATATTGCAAAGAAAGAATTAAAATCTGTAGAAACCTATTCACCCCCCCTCTAGGTTTACCATCTCTGAACTTTCAATTGGTATCAGAGCCTGGACTCTTTTTAAGGGCCTTACAGCCTTAAGAGTGAGATGGATAAACTATTCGAGGGTCTGGATGAAGATTGTAACCTTTTGGTTATGGAGATGAAATCCATATTCTTAGCATATGAGGCTGAGAAAAAGAAAAAGGAGGATGAAGTCCAAAGCCAAATGGCACAAATGAGTGCCATGCTCAAAAACCTAACAACTGGGATTTCTAGCGGGGCTTCTGTCCCTCCGAAAAATTTCCATGAAGTCAATCATGACTATCCCAAAAACACTTCACCCATGCCTCATATAAACCGTAGTGGGAATGTTCCCCATTTTGATGAAACTCACTTTTCCTTTTGGAAATCCTCTATGGAGTCTCATATTTGCAGCTGCAGTGTGGAGATGTGGGAGATCATCGTTGATGGATACTAGAAGCCTCCACCGAATTCTACAACCGTCAACTCAATGCCTCTGCATGTGACAAGATTAGAAGTGGCATCAACCGCAAGCTCCTTGACCAAGTCGACATTGACTCGGCTAAAGAGCTTTGGGATCGGATTGTGGTACTCCAAGAGGGAACCAATCTGATCCAAAAGGCTCTCTATGAGTCAGTAAAGACAGAGGCAACTTTGTTCATGATCAGAGAAGGAGAGACAATTGATGATGCCTACGGAAGGCTTGGTGCTCTTCGAGTAAAGGTCAAGGGTCTTGGATGTGAAAAGTATAATGATGGCTTTGAAATGAATGAAGAATTCATAAAGTCCAAGGTCATTGACATGATTGCCGTCAAACAAAAGGACACCAACCTTGTACTCAACTTGCAAATCCTCACCAAGCAAGCAGATCTGACCGCAGATGATCTAGTCTCCTATGTGGTTGCAAATGACAACATGGCCAAGGCAGGAGAGAAGCTCAGGGCGATGAACCGTGTCGATGGATCCTCACACAACCTTGCGGCTAGAGCTGACCAAGAAAGAGAAGAAGCCTATGAGATCGAAGAAGATGGGATGACTTCAACTAGTGACATGCAAACTGATGTTTATTTCTTTGTCAAGAAATACGTGAAGAAGTTCCCAATCTCCTAAAAAGAGAATAAGAGAACATGCTACAACTGTGATAAAGACACTCACTTTCAAAATGAGTGCCCTTATGAAAAAAGGGTAGACAAGCCAAAGGTTGTCAAAGGTATCAAGCCAAGATTGAAGCCAAATCCAATCAATGAACGATACAAGAAAAACAAGGTAAGAGCCTTTGTTGGGGCTGAGTACATTTCCGATGAAGAGGAAGAACATGAGGAGAAGGAGGTTGGAGTGACTGGTTTGGCTTTCTCCAAACCCGGGTCACTCTTCACATATGATTACTCCAAGGATTACTTCACAGAGTCCTCAACTCCAAATGATATTGGTTCTTCCTTCATGGCAACAACAACTCATGATGATGACTCCTATGACTCTTCCTCCTCTACGACCGTTGGCTCTTGTCTAATGGCAAGGGAAGCAAAGGTAATGGAATCCTCACCTTCTTTATCTAGTATTATTAATGATGACACTGATAATCAAGATGAAGTGGCTATGCTTAAGGAACTTTACAAAGTTAGATGCACTCTTCGTGGTGATGCTCTTGTCAAATTTGATTACTTGATGGACTCCCTCAACGAAAGGGACGAGTCCATTGAGGAATTAGAATATCATTTGAATGATGAAAACCGGAGATTCAATCTCCTAAGATAAGAGCTAAAAAACGAAAGGTGCATATCTCAAGGCCTTAAGAAACTAAGTTGAAACTTTTGAACTAGATAAAGTTAAGGACCTAGAAACTATTTAAAGAGCTCAATTATTGGCCCAAGAGCTCGATGCTTCAAAGAAGGGGCTTGAAGTTGCTCATGCTTCTCTCACTAAGGATCTTGACCATCTTGAGAAGGCTGACAAGCTTGTTAAGGATGAGCTCAAGAAACTTGGAGAGAACCATGACCTACTCCAAGCAACCTACATAAAGGCTATTGGATCAATGAATGATCCCATTACTGCTGAAAATGTTGCTAGTTCCTCCACGGCATTTACTTGTGAGCATGTCAAACTTGTTGAGGAACATGTTCGTTTGAAAGAGGAACTATCTTTACATGTTGAGACCAATACATATATTGAATCCTTGGTAACCAAATATGGTCTCAACTATCATCCAAATGACTCGGCTTGTGAACAAGCAACTATTCTTGAGGAAAATGCTAGGTTAACAAAGGAACTAGCCAAGTTCACCACCGCCAAGAATAAGATGGGATTGGATGACCTCTTGAGTAAGAAAAGGTCAAACAATCAAAAGTATGGACTTGGGTATGCTACCAAGTCTTACAAGAAGAACAACTACAAGAAGGAGAAGCCCGCTCAAGAGAAGAACAAGAAGGTCACTAATAATGGCAAAGCCCCAAAAGGCAAAGCCACTAGTGGTGACTGCACGAGACCTAACAATCACTATGCTTTATTTGTTGATTACTATGGTGATGTCTATGCTGAATATGTTGGCCATCGTGATGGCTATGCTTATAGAAGGTACTCAATTTGGGTACCAAAAAATATTGTTGCCATTGCAAAGGAACCCATTAATCGATGGGTTCCTAAATCATCTACTTGATTTTGTAGGGGTATTCCTCCGGTGGTCCGAAATGGGTGTTTGATAGTGGATGCACCAATAATATGACCGGAGGAAGAGGTATGCTTGACCAATTCATAGAGGATGTTAACAAAAAAAAAGTCAAGCATCACCTTTGGTGATAATTCAAAGGGAAAGGTACTTGGGTATGGCAAGGTGACAATCTCTAAGGACTTGTGCCTTGAGACAGTCATGCTTGTTGAATCCCTTGGCTATAATTTGCTTTCTATTTACCATCTTGCTGATGCCGGCTATAATTCATATTTTATTAATTATTGTGTGAAAGTCTTTAGGAGTGATAATCTCAAATTGGTCCTTAATTATTGGATATGTGGAGAACAACCTTTACGTGGTTGACCTCTCGAAAGAGAGCCCCTCACTCTCCACATGTCTAATGGCCAAACATGACGAAGGTTGGTTGTGGCATCGCCTCCTTAGTCATGTCAACATGAGAATCTTAAACAACTCCTAAAGGGTGAGCACATTGTTGGACTAACCGGCATTTCCTTTGAGAAAGATCGTGTTTGCAGTGCATGTGTAGCTGGAAAGCAAATCAAGAAGAGACATCCTATCAAGAGTATCGTCACCACCTCTAGGCCTTTGGATCTCCTTCACTTGGATCTCTTTGGACCGTCCCATTATGATACTCTTGGTGGGAGAAAATATGGACTGGTCATTGTTGATGATTGCTCAAGATACTCTTGGGTATTTCTCCTTAAGTCTAAGGATGAGACCTATAGAGAGTTCATCATCTTTGCCAAGAAAGCTCAATGCATGTATGAATCTGAGATCAAGGTGATAAGGACCGACAATTGCACCGAGTTCAAGAACTACACTATGCAAGAGTTTGCTGATGATGAGGGCATCAAGCACGAGTTTTCATCTCCATATACCCCTCAGCAAAATGGTGTTGTTGAAAGGAAGAACCGGACTATTATTGAGATGGCAAGAACCATGTTGAGTGAATTCAAGTCACCCCATAACTTTTGGGGACAAGCCATCTCTACAGCTGTCCACTACTCCAACCGGCACTTCCTCCGTCCTCTACATAATAAAACTCCATACGAGCTTCTTACAGGTAACAATCCTAATGTCATGTACATTCGTGTCTTTGGATGCAAATGTCTTGTTAAAAACAATAGAGAGAAGCTTGGTAAATTTGAAACTAGATCTATAGAGGGTATATTTGTTGGATATGCGGAGGACTCTCACACCTATAGATACTACAACAAGTCCAGTGGGACTATTGAAGTATCTTGTGATGTGGTGTTCTTGGAGGATAATGGCTCCCAGGTGGAGCAAGTTGTTCCATATGCTGCAGGTGATGATGATCCTTCTAATGCCATCAAACTTATGGGCATTGGACATATCGGCCCACGGAGGTCCATACTAATGATCAAGATGATGGAATAGAAGTATCAAGCTCAGCCCAAGTGGAGCCTTGCTCTACTGAAGCTGAACCATCAAGTGCAGCCCAAGATTCACCTTCTACTCAAGATGAGCCGCATTCCGAAGAACAAGAAGAAAACCCTCATCCCCCCTGAGCAAGACCATGATGCTGATCAAGAATCATCCTCATCTCGTGGTCAAGCGCAAGTTATCCCTCGTAATCAAGAGCTAGCTAAAGATGAATTTATTGATCATGAAGGAACCATTCGGAAGATCAAGGCTGCCTCAAGGGCAAGTGACATGAAAGTAGATCAAGTCCTTGGTACATCTCAAGATGAGTGGTAATTCGTAGACATCATGCATTACTTATTACCTATTGTCAACACCATGCTTTTGTGTCTAGTTTTGAACCACTCAAGGTACATGAAGCCTTGGTTGATCCGGATTGGGTAATTGCCATGCAAGAAGAATTGGAATGTTTCAATCGCAATGTAGTATGGTCTCTAGTTGAGAGACCCAAAGATCATCGCATCAATGTCATTGGAACCAAATGGGTGTTCAAGAACAAGCAAGATGAAAATGGTATTATCATAAGAAACAAAGCAAGGTTAGTGGCGCAAGGGTTTGCCCAAATAGAAGGTATGGATTATGAGGACACCTTTGCGCCGGTAGCCCGCTTTGAAGCTATTTGTCTTTTACTTGCATTTACATCCTTCCACAATTTCAAGCTATATCAAATGAATGTGAAAATTGCATTTTTGAATGGTCCCCTAAAAGAAACTGCATATGTGGCTCAACCTCTGGGTTTTGAAGATCCATGGCGTCCCAACCATGTGTATTTACTCCATAAGGCACTCTACGATCTCAAGCAAGCTCCACGTGCTTGGTACGAGTACCTTAGGGATTTCTTACTACATGATGGGTTTAGCATGGGTACCGTTGATTCCACCCTTTTCACCAAGCGGGTTAAAGGGGTGGCCTATTTCTATGTCAAATATATGTTGATGATATTATATTTGGTGGAACTAACCCTAATCATAACAAAGCATTTGACCTATTGATGACTAGGAAATTTGAGATGTCCATGATGGAGGAGTTGAAGTTCTTCTTAGGCTTCCAAGTGAGGCAACTTGCAAAAGGCACCTTCATCTCCCAAGAAAAATATGTGAGGGACATGCTCAAGAAGTTTGACATGGCCAATGCAAGTCCAATGAAGACACCCATGCCCATAAAAGGGCAGCTTGGCTCATGTGATGGTGAGAAGGATGTGGATAAAAAGGTATACCGTTCCATGATAGGATCCTTGCTCTACCTTTGTGCTTCTAGTCTGGATATCATGTTAAGTGTCGGGATGTGTGCTCGATTTCAATCTGCTCCTAAGGAGAGTCACTTGGTGGCGCTCAAACGGATTTTAAGATACCTTATTCTTACTCCTACTCTCGGGCTGTGGTATCCAAAGGGGTCAACCTTTGAACTCATAGGCTATTCAGATTCCGATTGGGCTGGTGATAAGGTTGACCGGAAGTCTACCTCTGGGGCTTGCCAATTCATTGGCCGGTCATTGGTGAGTTGGTCATCCAACAAACAAAACTCCACTGCCCTATCCACCGCCGAAGCAAAATACATGTCCGCGACATCTTGTTGCACTAAGTTGTTATGGATGAAGCAAACCTTGAAAGACTATGGTGTGTCTCTTGGTACGGTGCCTCTTCTATGTGAGAACGAAAGTGCAATAAAGATCGCCAGTAACCCAGTTCAACATTGCCGCACAAAACACATTGACATTCGCCATCACTTTCTACGTAATCATGTTGCCAACCGGGACATTAAGCTCACTCATGTAGGAACAACTTACCAGTTGGCGGATATTTTCACTAAGCCTTTGGATGAAGCCCGGTTTGTGAACTTGAGAGGACTACTTGGTATTCTTGATCCTAACAACTTTGATTGAACAACTTTTTGCATTATATTCTTACATTTAACTAGCTATCTAGCTTAGTTGTGCAGCACATATGGGGATATTCATCTAACCATGTCTTGGTATGATGCATACATATGTGTGCAACATAAATAGACTCAATGTCATAATATGGACCCAAGCATGTCTCTTCGTGGTCTCATGACATTTGTGCTTTAATATAGGGGGTAATCCCCCGCCCCTCATTTAGCCTCTATTACAACTTCATTCTATGAGGCTAACTGATCTTATTGCAAAACAATTCTAAAATGATTTATGATTCTTAATATATTTCAAATCATGCCCATTGTTGCTATTTACATCTTGTTTGGATTTCACTCCAATGGGTATGCCTAGAAAATCTTGCGTTTCCTACCCCATGTCTGTGCTCCTCTTATCATATGTCTATCTATCTATATTGTACATGTCATCCTCTGATCATACACACACGGTTACACAAAGAAAAGGGCAAAAAAGGGGCTGATTCTAGTAGTCCGGTGCCTGGCCCGGTGCCGCCGGTCCTAGCGCCGACCGGCCCGGTGCCGCCGGTCCTAGCGCCGACCGGCCCGGTGCCCAGTCCGGTCTGTCGGGTCGTGCGCCGGTCGACGGCTGTTTAAGTGGTACATAAGGGATACCCCTTGGGTCTTCCTCCTCACTTCCCCTCTTCAACCACAGCCACCATTGGTGCCACCCTCTTCCTCTTCACCACTCCCCAGGGTATTCCCATCACTAGACTCACCCCAAACTCCACTCCACCATAGATCAGGTACCTTGGAGGATCTTCACCAAGGGATTTGGTCCCTCTCATGTAACATTTGGAGATATAGGGGTTTTACCCCTCAAGCTTCCCCTTGCAGTTCTTCTTGCTTCTTTGGGCAAGGAGGGCAATGTCTTCGGGTAATTCCCCTCCTCACCATCCTATGTCTTGGATTCCCTCTACATTGCACATTTCTTGAGGGATTTGAGAATCTAGGGTTAGGGTTAGGTTTTGTCTAGCACCTCATGCCATTAGAATGCCCTACACCACTATGCACATGTTTCACTCTACATTGCTGTAATATATGTGCAAATATATGAGCTTTTGCATGACTCTGTCTTGAAAATCTGGAAACTACATAATGATTCATCTGTGTCTGGCCTACGGCCCGGCGTGCTGGCTCACACACCGGCCATGCCGGTGTGTCACCCGGCTGACCAGCTAGTCCGGTCTACAGCCCGGTTTTGCCGGCCGATGCGCCGACTCGCCCAGATTTTCGCGCAATCTCATCAAAACACTTGTATATATGTTATACTTTTGGCCTCCTTATTCCAGATGACATGTACACTTATCCCACTGCTATTCTCGCTCTATCTCCTCATTCACAGGTGATTCTGGTGATGACACACGTGATGCTGCCAGGAGGGGGCAGGAATGAGAGGCCCCGGGGTGCCGAACTAGCTCTCGTATGCCTAGCCGAGCAGCTCAGAGCAGTAGACCAGGAAGTTCTGCATGAGGTAGGACCAAGTCAACAGGAAAGAAAAGGAAAGGCAAAAACACAGTTCCAGATGATGATCTTGTGGAGAAAGTGCCAACATTCAACGTTGGTATAGTACACATTTCTGCTTGGAGGAGACTCAGAGAGGAGAACCCTTATCATTTTGAGGAGAGAACCTACAACAGTGGAGATAGGGAATTCTGGACCAACACTCAGTTGAATATATGGGATGATTTCTACAACTGCCCAGAGCTCATGAGGAATGGTGTCATTGTGCAGCCCAAGGCCATCAACAAGGAAGAGCTCACCATGCTCCAAGCCACTCAGTACCGCTTTGTGGTTGATACCTTGCAGAAGATGGGGCTGTTTGATCTTGTGTGCTTGAAGCCTGGCAGTACAAAGGGTGTTGGGGTGTATTGCCCAATTCTTGTCCGTCATTTTGGTAACAATGACACCGTTGCTAGAGTAATCAGACTAATACATGTCTATAAGATTGTTCTCAAGTATTAGTCAAACAGGCATAATGGTGTATCAATGGAACAAGAAGGTAAAGGGAGACCCCCCACTTTGACAAAAATGAAGAACAGTTGTTTTGCCTCTAGCCGGTCTGTGGTCCGGCTTGACCGGCCGTGGCATCGGCTGGCCCGGTGTCGACCGCCGTGGGACCGGTGCCAACCGGGTGCTGTCCAGAAATGTTTCCACCTCCGCCCGGTACTGCCCCGGCGCACCATCTGGTTCAGACCGGATGGTCCGGCCTCTAGCCCGGCGGCGCTGGCCTCTGCGCCGGATGGCCCGGCCCCAGGCCCGGCTGACCGGCTCCCTCGACCATTTGCTGAGTTGGACATGTCACAACAGTTGGATTTTGAGGCACCATATAAATACCCTCCACCTAGCTCAGAACACTAAGGGAACTACACTACAAACTGTTCTTGAGCTCTCTCTCATACTCCATTGATAGAAACACCAAAAGTCTCAGATCTCCCTCCTCCTCCACCCAAACTCGAATCCCTCCGGGGAAAAGATAGAGGAGGTCTTCATCTATAGTTCCACCAAGCCAAATCTTGTCCCCCTTGTATTCATCAAGATACCTGCTCTCTAGGGTTCCTTTGAAACCCTAGGCAGGCAAAAGAGTCCGGAAGCATCCGGGCTGTGGATTTGCTCCTGACAAGATTGTGAAGGTTTCGAGGCTGCCTCAAAGTCTACCACAAGTGAGTGAGCTATTCCTTCGTGGGATAAGCTCCGGAGAAGAAGGTGAGCCTTCGTGGTGCTAGGGAATCCTTCGTGGGACCCCCACCTCTCCAAACGTGACGTACCTCCTTGCAAAGGAAGGGAACACGAGAATAAACCTTTGTCTCCACGTGCTATCGGTTATTCCTAACCGATCTCTTTACTTGTGCTATATTTGCATGTGAGAGCCTTCGTGCTTGAGTTACTTGTATCATCATCTAGGGTGGCTCATCTAGTTTGCATTAGGCTCACCTTTATATTCCGCAAAGCCTAATATTGCAAAGAAAGAATTAAAATCTATAGAAACCTATTCACCCCCCTCTAGATTTACCATCTCTGAACTTTCAGTGTAAACCACATTCCTAATTATGTATTAGTTTGTGGAATGAAATGTTTCTTCTCTTTATTCGATTTTCTATGCTTTTATTTGTGATTTTAATCCAAAACATCTTTCGGGGGCGCCGGTTTGGTGGCGCCGGTGTGGGAACAACTCCCCTAAATAGAGGATGCAGTGCCGGTGTCCCCCATACGAAAATGGTCATGCGTCCGTTTGAATCGGTGGAGGCTCCAGCGGCCCGACGCATTTCGGGCGCGGACCATTTATTTTTCAGAAACTTTCGAAAACAGCTTAAACAATCAAATTGCACGAAGATATAGCCATCATATTAGCTCAAATTGAGGTCTTGCAAGGGTGCAAGAGTGCAGGCATTCCAGGACGCAGCTGGGAACTTACCGAGCTCACCCACGAGGCCGGGGGAGCAACGTCGAGGATCCTCTCTTGCTTGACAATGAGCATGGCCTCCACTAGGCTGGGATGGAGGCCTACTTGCGCGGCGTCGGCTTTCAGTTGCAGCTGCCACGCGATGTGTTGGGCGGCCTTCACGTGCTGGGCGGCGGCGGCCGCTGCATTCCTCTCCTTCAGATTCTTGCGCCAGCCTCGACGCATTTTTCTTCCTTGGACAACTCCTTCTTTACCGCCTTCGGCTTAGCTTCACGGCGACCGGTGGTGGCACGCTTTGATTCGGCCAGAGATGCAATCTCCATTGGGGTTATGGTGGTGGCTATGGGGGAGTCCGGGGCGGAGGCTACGAGGGTTCCCTCGGAATCCATGGTGGCTGCGGTGACGAGGATGTCCATCGCTATGGCTTGGACTATTGATGCCGGTCTACTTTAATTTTTCGCACTGAAAATAGCCACCGCCGAACGGCATCCCTTCCACTGACGCACGGAGCTACGTGAGTTTCCGCGGCGGACGCATTTTTGTCCTGAGGGCATCTCCAGCGGCGCGACGCAAATGGATGCGGAGCGACCGTTTGTGTCCGCCGTGACTGGAAATGCGTCTGGGCCCTGCTCCAGCGGGGCGACGCAAAGTGACAGGGCCGTCCGCGAAGACGCAAACCTAGCTCAAATATGCGTCAGGTTTGCGTCTCCGCGGACGCTCCGCGGTCGCGCCGAGTGTCCACCGAAAAAGACGTATGACCCGCGTGTAAGTGGCAGGGAGGCCGATATTATTCCCGCCAGTGGCCATTCCCCGCGCGAAATATCAAACTAGACCGGCGCGAGAAGTCCAGAAGCGATGGACGTTGATACGTCTCAAACGTATCCATAATTTCTTATGTTCCATGCTACTTTTATGATGATACTCACATGTTTTATACACATTATATGTCATTATTATGCATTTTCCGGCACTAACCTATTGACGAGATGCCGAAGAGCCAGCTGCTGTTTTCTGCTGTTTTTGGTTTCAGAAATCCTAGTAAGGAAATATTCTCGGAATTGGACGAAATCAACGCCCGGGGGCTTATTTTTCCACGAAGCTTCCAGAAGACCGAGGGAGATACGAAGTGGGGCCACGAGGCGATGCCACACTAGGGCGGCGCGGCCCAGGTCCTGGCCGCGCGGCCCTAGCGTGTGGGTCCCCCGTGACTCCTCCGACTCCGCCCTTCCGCCTACTTAAAGCCTTTGTCGCGAAACCCTCTGTACCGAGAGCCACGATATGGAAAACCTTCCAGAGACGCCGCCGCCGCCAATCCCATCTCGGGGGATTCAGGAGATCGCCTCCGGCACCCTGCCGGAGAGGGGAATCATCTCCCGGAGGGCTCTTCATCGCCATGATCACCTCCGGATCGATGTGTGAGTAGTTCACCCCTGGACTATGGGTCCATAGCAGTAGCTAGATGGTTGTCTTCTCCTCATTGTGCTATCATGTTAGATCTTGTGAGCTGCCTATCATGATCAAGATCATCTATTTGTAATGCTACATGTTGTGTTTGTTGGGATCCGATGAATATTGAATACTATGTCAAGTTGATTATCAATCTATCATATATGTTGTTTATGTTCTTGCATGCTCTCCGTTGCTAGTAGAGGCTCTGGCCAAGTTGATACTTGTAACTCCAAGAGGGAGTATTTATGCTCGATAGTGGGTTCATGCCTCCATTGAATCTGGGACAGTGACAGAAAGTTCTAAGGTTGTGGATGTGCTGTTGCTACTAGGGATAAAACATCGATGCTTTGTCTAAGTATATTTGTGTTGATTACATTACGCACCATACTTAATGCAATTGTCTGTTGCTTGCAACTTAATACCGGAAGGGGTTCGGATGATAACCTGAAAGTGGACTATTTAGGCATAGATGCATGTTGGATAGCGGTCTATGTACTTTGTCGTAATGCCCTGATTAAATCTCATAGTACTCATCATGACATATGTATGTGCATTGTTATGCCTTCTTTATTTGTCAATTTCCCAACTGTAATTTGTTCACCCAACATGCTATTTATCTTATGGGAGAGACACCACTAGTGAACTGTGGACCCCGGTCCATTCTTTACATCTGAAATACAATCTACTGCAATACTTGTTCTTTGCTGTTCTTCGCAAACAAACATCATCTTCCACACTATACGGTTAATCCTTTGTTTACAGCAAGCCGGTGAGATTGACAACCTCACTGTTACGTTGGGGAAAAGTACTTTGGTTGTGTTGTGCAGGTTCCACGTTGGCGCCGGAATCCCTGATGTTGCGCCACACTACACTTCGCCGCCATCAACCTTCAACGTGCTTCTTGGCTCCTACTGGTTCGATAAACCTTGGTTTCTTACTGAGGGAAACTTGCTTCTATACGCATCATACCTTCCACTTGGGGTTCCCAACGGACGTGTGCTTTACGCGTATCAAGCTAAATTTCTGGCGCCGTTGCCGGGGAGATCAAGACACGCTGCAAGGGGAGTCTTCCACTTCCAATCTCTTTACTTTGTTTTTGTCTTGCTTTATTTTATTTACTACTTTGTTTGCTGCACTAAAACAAAACACACAAAAATTAGTTGCTAGCTTTACTTTATTTACTATCTTGTTTGTGTTCTCCATATTAAAAACACAAAAAAATTAGTTACTTGCATTTACTTTATCTAGTTTGCTTTATTTACTACTGTTAAAATGAATACTCCTGAAAACACTAAGTTGTGTGACTTCACAAACACTAATAATAATGATTTCCTATGCACACCTATTGCTCCACCTGCTACTACAACAGAATTCTTTGAAATTAAACCTGCTTTACTGAATCTTGTCATGAGAGAGCAATTTTCTGGTGTTAGTTCTAATGATGCTGCTGCCCATCTTAATAATTTTGTTGAACTTTGTGAAATGCAAAAGTATAAGGATGTAGATGGTGACATTATAAAATTAAAATTGTTTCCTTTCTCCTTAAGAGGAAGAGCTAAAGATTGGTTGCTATCTTTGCCTAAGAATAGTATTGATTCATGGACTAAATGTAAGGATGCTTTTATTGGTAGATATTATCCTCCTGCTAAAATTATATCTTTGAGAAGTAGCATAATGAATTTTAAGCAATTGGATAATGAACATGTTGCTCAAGCATGGGAGAGAATGAAATCTTTGGTAAAGAATTGCCCAACCCATGGACCAACTACTTGGATGATCATCCAAACCTTCTATGCAGGATTAAATTTTTCTTCGCGGAACCTATTGTATTCAGCTGCTGGAGGTACCTTTATGTCCATCACTCTAGGCGCCGCAACAAAGCTTCTTGATGATATGATGATCAATTACTCTGAATGGCACACGGAAAGAGCTCCACAAGGTAAGAAGGTAAATTCTGTTGAAGAAACCTCCTCCTTGAGTGATAAGATTGATGTGATTATGTCTATGCTTGTGAATGGTAGATCTAATGTTGATCCTAATAATGTTCCTTTAGCTTCATTGGTTGCTCAAGAAGAGAATGTTGATGTAAACTTCATTAAAAATAATAATTTCAACAACAATGCTTATAGGAATAATTCTCGTAACAACTATAGGCCATATCCTTCTACTAATAGTAATGGTTATGGTAATTCTTATGGGAATTCTTACAACAATAATAGGAGTGTACCCCCTGGTCTTGAAGCCATGCTTAAAGAATTTATTAGTACACAAACTGCTTTTAACAAATCTGTTGAGGAAAAGCTTGATAAAATTGATATTCTTGCTTCTAAGGTTGATAGACTTGCCTCTGATGTTGATCTTTTAAAATTGAAAGTTATGCCTAATAAGGATATTGATAATAAAATTGTTACTACATCAAATGCCATCCAAGTTAGAATTAATGAGAATATAAGATTGATGGCTGAATTGCATGCTAGGTGGGAAAGAGAAGAAAACGAAAAACTTGCTAAAGAGAATAATGTAGCTAAAGTTTGGACTATTACCACCACTAGAAATGATAATGATGCACATGTTGCTAAACCTCCTACTATTAATGGTAAAATAATTGGTGTTGGCAATGTTTCTACTCCTAGTGCAAAGCGTGCAAAATTGCCCTCCGAAACTGCAAGTAAAATCATTAAACTGCTTGTGATGAAACTGCTGAAATTTTTCAAAATATTAGGGACAATGATCCCATTGCTGTAGATCATAATGGTTTAGATTTTGATGATGGTCACATCTCTGAAGTTATAAAGTTCTTACAAAAACTTGCTAAAAGTCCCAATGCTAGTGCTATAAATTTGGCCTTTACAAAACATATTACAAATGCTCTCATAAAAGTTAGAGAAGAGAAACTAAAACTTGAAACTTCTATTCCTAGGAAGTTAGAAGATGGTTGGGAGCCCATCATTAAGATGAGGGTCAATGATTTTGATTGTAATGCTTTATGTGATCTTGGTGCAAGTATTTCTGTTATGCCTAAGAAAATCTATGATATGCTTGACTTGCCACCATTGAAAAATTGTTATTTGGATGTTAATCTTGCTGATAATGCTATAAAGAAACCTATGGGGAGGATTGATAATGTTCGCATTATGGTTAACAATAACCTTGTCCCCGTTGATTTTGTTGTCTTGGATATTGAATGCAATGCATCTTGTCCCATTATATTGGGGAGACATTTTCTTCGAACTGTTGGTGCTACCATTGATATGAAGGAAGGTAATATAAAATATCAATTTCCTCTCAAGAAAGGTATGGAACACTTCCCTAGAAAGAGAATGAAGTTACCTTATGATTCTATTATTAGAACAAATTATGATGTCGATGCTTCATCTCTTGATAATACTTGATTCACACTTTCTGCGCCTAGCTGAAAGGCGTTAAAGAAAAGCGCTTATGGGAGACACCCATTATTTTACTACAACACTTTTGTTTTATATTTGAGTCTTGGAAGTTGTTACTACTGTAGCAACCTCTCCTTATCTTTATTTTATTGCATTGTTGTGCCAAGTAAAGTCTTTGATAGTAAAGTCAATACTAGATTTGGATTACTGCGCAGAAACAGATTTCTTGCTGTCACGAATTTGGGCAGGGTTCTCTGTAGGTAACTCAGAAAAATCTGCCAATTTACGTGCGTGATCCTCAGATATGTACGCAACTTTCATTCAATTTGAGCATTTTCATCTGAGCAAGTTAAGTGCCCCATAAAAAATCGTCTTTACGTACTGTTCTGTTTTGACAGATTCTGCCTTTTATTTCGCATTGCCTGTTTTGCTATGTTTGATGGATTTCTTTGTTCCATTAACTTTCAGTAGCTTTGTGCAATGTCCAGAAGTGTTAAGAATGATTATGTCACCTCTGAATATATGAATTATGCACTAACCCTCTAATGAGTTTGTTTCGAGTTTGGTGTGGAGGAAGTTTTCAAGGGTCAAGAGAGGAGGATGATACAATATGATCAAGAAGAGTGAAAAGTCTAAGCTTGGGGATGCCCCCGTGGTTCATCCCTGCATATTTTAAGAAGACTCAAGCATCTAAGCTTGGGGATGCCCAAGGCATCCCCTTCTTCATCGACAACTTATCAGGTCACCTCTAGTGAAACTATATTTTTATTTAGTCACATCTTATGTGCTTTACTTGGAGCGTCTGTTTGTTTTATTTTTGTTTTGTTTGAATAAAATCGGATCCTAGCATTCTTTATGTGGGAGAGAGACACGCTCCGCTGTTGCATATGAACACATGTGTTCTTAGCTTTATTCTTAATGTTCATTGCGAAGGTTGAACTACTTCGTTCATTGATATATGGTTGGAAACGGAAAATGCCGCATGTGGTAAATGGTATAATGTCTTGAATAATTTGATACTTGGCAATTGTTGTGCTCATATAGATCATGTTTAAGCTCTTGCATCATGTACTTTGCACCTATTAATGAAGAACTACATAGAGCTTGTTAAAATTTGGTTTGCATGATTGGTCTCTCTAAGTCTAGATATTTTCTGGTTGAGGTGTTTGAACAATAAGGAGACGATGTAAAGTCTTATAATGCTTACAATATGTTCATATGTGAGTCTTGCTATACCGTTTTATACTTGAGTTTGCTTCAAACAACCTTGCTAGCCTAGCCTTGTATTGAGAGGAATTCTTCTCGTGCATCCAAATCCTTGAGCCAAAAACTATGCCATTTGTGTCCACCATACCTACCTACCACATGGTATTTCTCTGCCATTCCAAAGTACATTACTTGAGTGCTACCTTTAAACTTCTATTCTTTGCCTTTACAATACATAGCTCATGGGAAAATAGCCTTAAAAACTATTGTGGTGAAGAATATGTACTTATGTATCTTATTTCTTAATAAGTTGCTTGTTGAGCGGTAACCATGTTTCTGGGGACGCCATCAACTTTTACCATTGTTGAATATCATGTGAGTTGCTATGCATGTTCGTCTTGTCTGAAGTAAGGGCGATTTTCATGATCAAATGGTTTGAGTATGCATATTGTTAGAGAAGAACATTGGGCCGCTAACTAAAGCCATGAATCATGGTGGAAGTTTCAGTTTAGACACAAATCCTCAATCTCTTATGAGAATATTAACTGTTGTTGAATGCTTAAGCATTAAAAGAGGAGTCCATTATCTGTTGTCTATGTTGTCCCGGTATGGATGTCTAAGTTGAGAATAATCAAAAGCGAGAAATCCAATGCGAACTTTCTCCTTAGACCTACGTACAGCGGCATAGAGGTACCCCTTTGTGACACTTGGTTGAAACATATGTTATGCAATGATAATCCGTGTTAATCCAAGCTAATTAGGACAAGGTGCGAGCACTATTAGTATACTATGCATGAGGCTTGCAACTTATAGGATATCTTATACATAACACATATGATTTATTACTACCGTTGACAAAATTGTTTCTATGTTTTCAAAATGAGAAGCTCTAGCACAAAAATAGTAATCCATGCTTCCCTCTGCGAAGGGCCATTCTTCTACTTTATTGTTGAGTCAGTGTACCTACTTCTTTCTATCTTAGAAGCAAACACTTGTGTAAACTGTGTGCATTGATTGTTACATGTCTACCTATTGCACTTGTTATATTACTTTATGTTGACGACTATCCATGAGATATACATGTTAAAGTTGAAAGCAACCGCTGAAACTTATATCTTCCTTTGTGTTGTTTCAAAGCTTTCTACTAAGAATTTATTGCTTATGAGTTAACTGTTATGCAAGTCTTATTGATGCTTGTCTTGAAAGTATTATTCATGAAAAGTCTTTGCTATATGATTCAGTTGTTTACTCATTGTCTTCATCATTGCTTCGAATCGCTGCATTCATCTCATATGCTTTACAATAGTATTGATCAAGATTATGATAGCATGTCACTTCAGAAATTATCTTTGTTATCGTTTACCTACTCGAGGGCGAGTAGGAACTAAGCTTGGGGATGCTTGATACGTCTCAAATGTATCCATAATTTCTTATGTTCCATGCTACTTTTATGATGATACTCACATGTTTTATACACATTATATGTCATTATTATGCATTTTCCGGCACTAACCTATTGACGAGATGCCGAAGAGCCAGTTGTTGTTTTCTGCTGTTTTTGGTTTCAGAAATCCTAGTAAGGAAATATTCTCGGAATTGGACGAAATCAACGCCCAGGGGCTTATTTTTCCACGAAGCTTCCAGAAGACCGAGGGAGATACGAAGTGGGGCCACGAGGCGATGCCACACTAGGGCGGCGCGGCCCAGGTCCTGGCCGCGCGGCCCTAGCGTGTGGGTCCCCCGTGACTCCTCCGACTCCGCCCTTCCGCCTACTTAAAGCCTTCGTCGCGAAACCCTCTGTACCGAGAGCCACGATACGAAAAACCTTCCAGAGACGCCGCCGCCGCCAATCCCATCTCGGGGGATTCAGGAGATCGCCTCCGGCACCCTGCCGGAGAGGGGAATCATCTCCCGGAGGGCTCTTCATCGCCATGATTGTCGTGGACATGACCACGGCAGATGCTACCGGGGGCAGCACTTCGTTGATGCGGGGGCAAGGAAACATGGCCATACGCGGATCGAGGTGCACAGGACGCAAGGGTTTACCCAGGTTCAGCCCCTCCGGAGAGTAAAGGGCCTACGTCCTGCTAGATCTTTATTGCTCAGTGGAGAATTACAATGGGGGGGGGCTCAGCCGGCGGCTACGCCAGGAGCTTACCAGGGGAGATTGAATCTCAGATAACGTGCCCCTTAGGGTTTTAGCTCGGGGGTTTATATGGACACCCCCGATCTAGGGTTACATGGAGATAACTCCGAATCACACAGTTGCTACTAATCCGGGATTCACTACCTCTCCTGCACGCAATCCCTTCATCCAGTCGCACGGGCCTCCTCCTTGGATCGGGGGCCCAGTCGCTCCATGGCCCAGTCGCTTAGGCCGACTGGCAGCCCAACTGGGTCTTCCTTCTTCATAGCGAGTAGGGCTGGCGACCCACCCCCTACGGGTGTATCCCCATCAGTAGTCCCCGAGCGCGATGGCGATGAAGCGGGGTTTTGAGGCGATCTTCAAAGAAGGGCGGTGATGAACCAGGATGAATCACCATCGGGCTCCCAAAGACGAGGTCGCAGCGTAGTCCCGACCTCCAGTCGCCGGTACCTGTCGAGTCAGGAGATATGCATTAATCGGATTTAGCCGGTCGGCGTGGGCCACTCGGCGCCGGCCAGTCGGTGTGTGACAGTCGGCGATAGCCAGTCGTCGTTTACCAGTCGGCGTGCATTCACCGTAGGGACACGTGGAAGAGCCAACGGCTGGATTTCACGTTGACCGAGGCGCGAGCCGTTTGCGCGAAGTTGACCGTTGGGCTTGACGTGACCGCTAACGGCTAGTTTTAACGGCTATTCAGCCGGAGCCCGTGGTAATCCCGATCGTTGATTACAGGGCGGCGATTTCGGAACGAATCAACGGGCGGATCTTTTCCTTAACACGGGCGAGTGCGGCGGTATAAAGGGTCTCTCCCAGGGTTAGGGCTTATCATTCCGCCGCATTCTTCCCTCATCTTCTCCTCATCTTTTCCTCATTCCAACCTTCCCATACTCCAATGGCGGCGAAAGGATGGGGCAAGTCCAAGGTCACCAAGGAGGCCTTGATCCCGTACGTGGCTGCGGGGATCATCCCCGAATTCAAGCGGGAACGGTGGAGAGTGCCGGCGGCGAATGAAGTAGAGCTGCCCCCGCGCCCCGGCGAGTTCGTGCTCTTCCCGAGTTTCCTCGACCGAGGTCTTGCTCTCCCCTCCTCCGATTTCTTCCGACAACTCCTTTCCTTCTACAACATCAAGGTCTCCGACCTCGGCCCGCACAGCATTCAGCAAATCGCGCTGTTCGTGGCACTGTGCGAGTGCTACTTGGGCTGTCCGCCATACTTCCCTTTGTGGGTGTCCATCTTCCATGGGCGAGCGAGCCGGATTAGCAAGAGCGAGCAGTCGCTGATTCCCAACGGCGGGATCACGTTCCAGGTGAAGTCCGGGGAGAATTTCATCAACATGGCGCTGCCCAAGAAGGCGCAGTCGCAGTGGCGCAAGTTCTGGTTCTACGCTCTGGAGTACACTCCTCCAGGCGGAGTCCCCATCCCCCAGTACACGCTGGAGCCTAGCGTGCCTCGGCGCCTCAACGTGAGGTCGCTGCCGAAGGACCAGGAGGAGGTGGTGAGGGAGATGCGCCTGGCGATCCAGGCACTGAAGGACAGCGGCTTGACGGCCGCCAACATGTACAACTGTTGGCTCGGCCGCCGCTTGGTTCCTCTTCGCTGCCGCGCCCACCTCATGTGGGAATACAAGGGGCAGAACGACTGCACCCGGTCGTCAGCGACCGAGTGGGACGAGGCCGAGTACCGGAAGGCACTAGCCAAGGTCACCACCGCCGTCTTCACCTCCTTTGATGACGGGCTGCAACCCTTCTCCGAAGACAAGCCAGCGCCAAAGGTAACATTTTACCTCTCTTTACTCGTTCTTAAGGAAGTCACATGATTGTTAACTCGGTCAGTCGTTTGGAATGCAGCGGTGGCAGACGGTCGCCAATCATCTTCCCCCACTCGCAGGGAAGGAGCCTCCGGAGATGACCGAAGGCGAGGACGACGAGGTTGAAGACGAGGGGGACCGCACCGAGTCGGACTCCGAGGCACGGGACTTCGTCAGGCTTCCTCGAGGCACAAAGCGGGGGGCAGCCTCCTCCTCGCTGAGCGCGCTGGGCGAGAGCGCCCAGGAGGACGACGAAGGAGAGGAGTCGACTTCCCCTCCGGAGAAGAAGGAGCCCGCGAAGAAGGAGGGTGAACCGTGCCCCAAGCGACCGCGCCAAACCATCCTCGAAGGCGCCACCGACCTTCGTCGCCCCCTCAAGGATGCTTTGGAAGCCGGGGCCCGAGTCGGCCCGGGCGTCAAGGCCATCCCCACCGTGAAGTAAGCGGCTTGTCCCTGCTCGTGTCTTGATTCGTACTGTGGTATCGGAGTCTCATATTCTTCCCTGCAGATCTAAGAGGAAGGTCCTAACAAGGCCTGCCCCGGTGGCAGGGGCTGCGGCCACGAAGGCGGCAGAGGCAAAGAAGGCCGCCGAGCTGAAGAAGGCCGCCGAGGCGAAGAAGGCGTCTGCCGATCCCGCGGACTTGACTTCCGTGCGGGAGGAGATCGTCGCCGAGAGCCCGGCGGTGGATGCGACCGCGAGCCCCGCCAAGCCAGTCGACGGGAGCTATCCCCTGGCGAGTGTGAGTCGCGCGGAAAGGGCGACGGTGAATGCCACTCCTGACGCGGTTCAGGATCCGATCGTCGTCCCCTCTTCGACCGAGGGGGAGCCGAGCGCAGCTGCGGGGAGCGATTCTCCAGCGCCGATAAAGGAGCGGCGGACCAAGGCCGCTAGGGATCCGGCTCGTCCCAGCGATCCCGCTGCTCCGACTGGAGGGGCGTCATCGACTGAGGCGGGGATGCAAGGAGGTGGGGCGCACGAGTCTTGCAGACCTCCGCTATCAACCCTGTCCTTCACTGAGCTGCACACGGCGCTTAGTGAAGTTCATGTGGTAAGTTTTGTATGTTCGTCGTGGTTCCCTCCCAGTCCCCGAGGGTCGACTCGGGCTGAAGGGGTGAGTCGAGTCTCTTCATATTGGAACCAGGCGGTCGTTGTACTGAAGTTTCCTTTTTGTTGTGCAGTCGGAGGTAAAGCGACTGACGGCCCTCGTGGAAGAGGCGGCGGGAAAAAACCGTCGCCTAATCGCCCTTGGCAGTAAGTATCTGTTCGCACAGTCCTTGTTTTTTTTTTGCCGGTGTATTTTTTCTGCTCTTGCCCTCATGATCTTCCACTTCTTGTAGCAGAGGCGCGGGAAAAGGCGCTTGCCGAGGCTCGAGAGGGGTATGTGAAGGAGTCCTACTTCAAGGAGGCCGACTTCCGAGCCCAGCAAGCCGAGGAGGCGAAGAAGAAGGCAAAGGCGGAGGTCGCCGATCTGACCAAGGTCCTGGAGGACAAGGGCAAGGAGCTCGAAGATGTAATTGCTGACTACAAGGTCAGACTTGATGCCGCGGCGGAGGCGAGGGACGCCGCCAGGGGTGCAGCCGCTTCTCTGCGTGAGGAGCTGGCGGCTCTGAAGCTGCAGCACTCAAAGGAGCTTGCGGCCGAAAAGGAGGCGTCGGAAGGTACTCTTTTGGCTGTTCAAGCTGAGAAGACGAGCTTCGAGGCCTTCGTCCGCGAGATGTCGCGGCAATTGCTCGGTGAGTATTTACTTTCTTTTAATTTTTTCGGTCGGTAACTTGTACTGCGAGCCCGTTACGGGGGTTTGTCCCTTAAGCGTGGCGAGTCCGCTTCGGGGGTCCAGTCCCCGAGCGTGGCGAGTCCGCTTCGGGGGTCCAGTCCCCGAGCGTGGCGAGTCCGCTTCGGGGGTCCAGTCCCCGAGCGTGGCGAGTCCGCTTCGGGGGTCCAGTCCCCGAGCGTGGCGAGTCCGCTTCGGGGGTCCGGGGCCTCCCGAGCGTGGTGAGTCCACTTCGGGGGTCCAGTCCCCGAGCGTGGCGAGTCCGCTTCGGGGGTCCAGTCCCCGAGCGTGGCGAGTCCGCTTCGGAGGTCCAGTCCCCGAGCGTGGCGAGTCCGCTTCGGGGGTCCAGTCCCCGAGGGTGGCGAGTCCGCTTTGGGGGTCCAGTCCCCGAGCGTGGCGAGTCCGCTTCGGGGGTCCAGTCCCCGAGCGTGGCGAGTCCGCTTCGGGGGTCCAGTCCCCGAGCGTGGTGAGTCCGCTTCGGGGGTCCAGTCCCCGAGCGTGGTGAGTCCGCTTCGGGGGTCCAGTCCCCGAGCGTGGCGAGTCCGCTTCGGGGGTCCAGTCCCCGAGCGTGGCGAGTCCACTTCGGGGGTCCAGTCCCCGAGCGTGGCGAGTCCGCTTCGGGGGTCCAGTCCCCGAGCGTGGCGAGTCCGCTTCGGGGGTCCAGTCCCCGAGTGTGGCGAGTCCCTGATAGAGCGAGTTCTGACTTGGAGAATTTTTTCCTGCTTGTGTTTCCAGGGCAATGCGACTTCGTTGAGTCGGCGACTCCTCGGGAGTGTCTCCAGGAGGCGACGACGCGCATCATTGTCTGTGCAGGGGAGATCTTGGCGGCGCTTCAGTACCTGAGCCCGCGGGAGGTAATTCCTCGGGACGCGCCGTCGGTCTTCAAGGCCATCTCCGATATTCCAGCGGTGGTTGATTGGCTCCGCCGCTCCTCCTGTTGAGTGTGTGTCACCATGGCGCTTAGCATGGTGCTTGCCCACTATTCTAAGGGCTTCGACGTGGAGGAGGTGACGGCCGGCTTCCCCTCCGAGACTGGAGAGTTCGACGTCGCCGAGGTGTTGCGTCTGATGGAGGCGGTTCGCCCTTACGCCGATCGGGTGTTGGCGACTGCGGACTTGGAGACGCACATCACCAGCCAGTCGGCCCCCGAAGACGCGGAGAAGGTGCCAGGCCTGCAGGATTTCCCCGCCAAGCGGCTTTTCCATGCTGCGGCTACCAAGGCCTTGTCAACGTACCCCGTCGTCCGGTACACCTCGAAGTTCCGTCACGGGGACGGTGGAGCCGAGCCAGTGGTGGAGGGAAAGTCGAGCTCGCCCAAGTAGGTTGGCGTGCTTTGTAGTGAACGGATGTGTTGTCCCCCGAGCGATTGACTCGAGGGTGTGTTACTTGTACATGAGATGCTTTTGGTGGATGAATGTTGGTGACTTTTGCTGCTCTTTTATCTTTGCTTTTGTTCGAGCGATTGGAGTGATCCTACTCTTCCATGGCCCGAGGGGCCAGTCGCTGTGCGACCCCGATGAAGGCTATCGGCATGACTGTTTTCCTGTTCGAGCTGGGCGTCCCCAGTCGCAGTACGTAGTCGTTTTGCGCGGATAGCAGCCTCATGGGTGGGTGGGTAGATTTTTTTGCGCTGTCTGTGTAGCGTGCCTCTCGTCGTGGCTCGGTGAGCCAGTCTCTAGGCGACTCCAAAGGGGTTCTTGGTCGGGCGTTTTTCCTTGGCGAACCGCGGGTCCGTTTTGCGGTGTCCCTAGTCGAAGTACTTAGCCTTTCAAGTCACCTGCCTAAGGTAGATGAGGGCGTGGAGTTGTGCTTTATAGCGTAGCACTGTGCGATTGCTGGGCCCGGAGGGCTGGTCGAGCAAGCGACCCTGCTGCCGGATCCAGTCACTGTAACATCCCAAAAATTTCAAAATAAAACAAATGAACTTCCCTAGTTCCAAATTTTGGAACCAACAAAAACTTTTATTCAATTAAGTTTGATGCTTAGTGATCTTGCTTAATTCTTGTGCTATTGCCATGATTGCTTGTTATTAGTATTCAAAGTGATCTTAAACCCTAAACCTCACCCCTCTTTTCACCATACTAGTTAAAATGAAATAAAAGGAAATTAAATAAGAAAAAGGTATATGTGCCTATGGCTATTTTTATAAATCTTTACCCTATGCTTTTCTACTTTGTTTAGAGGTTTGGAAAACCTTCATACACCTTACCTAGTACCTATCAAACCAATTCCAAGTGATTTCCAAAGAAATTAAAAAGAAACTAAAAATGCCATAGAGGCATATGGGAGTAAAATAGCAAATTTGTGAATTTAAGAATCTTGACCCTAAGTCTTGTGGTGAATGGTGGGATCACTCCTATATACCATTTCAACACTCAACAACACCATTTGGGTCAAGCCAAGTCAAATTAAAACTCAAATGCAACATATGCATAGAGGCATATGTGACACATAGCCATAATACCCAATTCTTGATCTATGCCTTTAAACCTTGACCACATGATGTGAAACCATCTCTCAACCTAATATAACACTAAATTGACCTTAACCCAAGTCCAAGTAAAGCAAGATCAACAATCTACAAGTTTAATGAAATATGACACATCACCTCTTATGTGTTATGGCCATTTTTGCAAATCTTTGAGCAAGACCATTTGAATTGGTTTCAATGGTTGGGAAATGTTTCTATACTACTAAGAATCACATTTGAGTCAAGAAATATCAAATAAATTGGAGAGAAATCAAATGGTGAGGAATTCCCAATTTCACTCACATACACATAAGGCCAATTTTGCAAATCTTCACCAAAGTCCACCATTGCTTGATCTCTTGCTTGTAGAATGTTTATATATGATAAACAAACACAATTGCATCAAAGAAACCTAAATCAAAGCAAATCTCAAAATCAACATACATGTGATAATGGTCATATTGCCATTTTATAAAATGTTCACTACTTTACCCCCTGGTTTTGACTTTTCTTCAAACCAAACTTGGTCAACCAAAGCCATGTCATCCAAGACCAGGTCAAGGTGAGTAACTTTAATGTTGACCACTTTGACCAGAGAGTTGACCATTGCTCACAATAGTCAAGCCAAGTTGCAACTTTGAACTCAATTCTAGTTTCTCTCAAAATTTAGAAATTTTGCAAACCAACTCCAAACCTCAAACCAAGACCACCAATGAGTGCCAAACATTATTTAGAACCCATCCATGCAGAAATTTGGTCAAAATCTCACACATAGAAAACCTTTGCTTGTATTATATGTGGAGCACATAGAGTAAACATTAGGGTACAACCCCTCACCAACTATGTACCACCTCTCACCCCCTCTCTCTTTGGCTCACCAATAGTGCTTTGTACTCACCAAGGACCTCACCTAACCTAGCCATGCTCACCTAGCACAAGGACACACCATGACATAGTGCATGTCACATAAACTTTGGCCATAAATATTCTTACAAGCTCTAGACCTCTTCAACCTAGATAACCTTGTCAAATAGTCTAGTCTCAACCCATTTTAGCAAGCCATGACCTCAGAGACCCAAGGAGATGCACAAATGATCAAGAACACATCATGCCGGCCCACCCTAGTCACCACCATGCCACCACTTGCTCCCTCTCTTCCCCTCTCTCTCTAACCATGTCCTGGAAGCTTGCCTCACTCCCCTGTACCTGCTGGCGCGAGCCCTGGCCAGTAGACGCACGGCATCACACAGAACACGACGTGGTCACCATGGCCAGATCGTGCCAGAGTGTGCACGACCCAGCCACAGGACGCGCCAGGACGCCCTCCGTTCCCGTTGACTCCGACCATCCCCAACCCTCTCCTCTCTCCTACGCCACCACCACGGTACCCTCTACCTCCTGGACATCGCCATTGGACCGCCAGTGCCCTGTAGACGACGACGCCATCGATGCCATCCGCCACTGCTGCCAGAGTGCGAGGACGATGACGATCGCCACAGACCGCCATTTTCTGCGCCGTCAAGTCCCACACACTCACAATGACGTCGCCTACCCGCCTGCGTCAGCTCCCAACCCTCTCGACCACTGTATCGTCGTAGTCATCCACGACCTACCCCGCCCCCTCGGCCTCCTCGGCCAGCTATAAAACGGAGCTCCCCTCTCACTCTCTGAGCACAGCACCATCTTCCCCTACCTCTCCTTGCTCTCCTTACACCTCTTCCCTTGCACATTAGCCACCACGCCGCCCCAATTTCACCACCAGAGCTCGCCGGAGATGCGGAAGACGAAGCCGTCGAATTCGTCCACCTCAGGAGCCGCCGCGACCCTCCCTCGACTCGCCGACGTCGCCTCGGTCGTTTGCCCGCCTCGCCGACCCCGCTAGACGCCGGTAACCTTCCTCCCTGGACCCTCCTGGCCGACCGGCTAGGGTTAGAGCTCGTCGGAGCTCGTCCCCGACGAGGATGAACCCTGGACCGTGGATCTTCCTTTTAATCGGACGGCTGTGGTCGCGTACCGTTTCGGCAACGGCTACGAGCCACTGACAGCGGACCCCGCCATCAGGCCCCTCACGCCCGCGTGGCAGCTCAGCTGGGCCGGCCCATTGAACCTCTCCCTGGCCCAATCTTGTTTCCCGCCCGCGGTTTAAATTCAAATCCGTTTATTTATTTTTCTGTGATATTTGCTATCAGATGCTTTGCTAGAAATCAAATATCTCCAAATCTACTTGGCCATTTTTAGTGAATTTCATATGGTTGGAAAGCCTGTGAAATTATCTATCCAATGCCACTGGATTCAAACCAATAGCTATTGTAGAATTAATGTAGCAAAATAAACAAGACATAGACTTTTCTGACTTAGAATAATTATTAAAAATCAACCCTTTTGAATTTTGAGGTGATTCCACCTCTCATAATTCACATTTAACAAAATCTAATTTATTATGTAAAAATATGATATATGTTCTGTATATGATCATGGGCTAGAAGCAGAATATTGGCTATGTAGTCAATACTAGCTCATTTAAACTATTTCAAATTTTAGGAATCTAAATCTATGAGGTGTAGCACCTCATTTAAATCATTCTCACAAGTGATATGAAGTAATGTGTTGACCTTTAAATGCTTAGGCTCATACTTGCTCACTTGTAGAAGTTAAATCAACATAGTATTCAAATTGCAAAGGTTATTTAAAACACATGAGATGATGAATCTCATTTAAATCACTTTTCTCAAATACTAAGTGTGAAGTGTTGACCTTGGTCAACATGGGAGCACCCCTGGTTATTTGAGAAGATTAAATCTTAAGAAGATTCAATGAGAGGAAATTATTTCTCCAAACCAAAGAGAAACCCTATTTTCAACTTTCAATGAGAGGAAATTATTTTCCTAATGTTAAATAAGGAAACCCTAGAATAATTGTTGGATAAATGTTAAGTAATGATGCTAGATAAATTGTGTGAGCCATTAATGCTAATTAAGAATACTTAAGTGTTGTATGGTGATTATATCCTCGTATTCGTTTATAGACGCTAGTACCGGAGACTATCAAGAAGAAGAAGTCTTCTACCAAGAGGAAGAGCAAGAAAACTTTGATCACATCACCAATCAAGGCAAGCTAATATTCTTGTAAGCTATTACCAATGCAAGCTAGACTAATGCAAACCATTTTGGTTGCAAGTTTATATTCTTGCAAAGTGCAAAGCTCTACAAGAGCAAGGCACCATTACATTTTTACCTTATGAACCTATCCCAAGTTTTTACCTTACAAGCTTTATTTGATTTTATTTATCAAAGTTACTTTTTGATTTATGATTCACTTGGTTGAATTATAGAGTAGTACAAGAGAATCACACTTAGCCTAGCAAGCTCCAAGATACTTAGCACCCCTCATAACTAGTGGCTAGTGCTCAATATTAAAAGTGACTACTCTAGTTGGGAACTTGTGAATTGAAAGGACTTTGAAAACCTTGGAATGATGAGTCATTCTATTGAGAGATTTTGAAGGTGAATATGACTGGTGAATGACTCGGTGGATTTTACAAAAACTGATGGTTGGGTTCGGATGCGATACCATTCCAATTTTACAAGTACCCCCACAATACCTGAATCTGGGTAAGGCTTAGCTGGAAACTTATGTATTTTAGTATGGGTTCCCTCTGAACAAGCGTCATCGGGGTTAGGCCGGAGGCTGCCTCTACAACAAAAGGAATGATGTGAAATGACGTGAAATGAGGTGAATGTCCGGCCCAAGCCCTGTGCAGTTCCCAGGCTGACTGTCTGTCTTCACTGGGAGGCCAAGCTCATGGGGAGAGGTGCCTATACGAGTATGTAAATGAAAGGTTAGGATTGGTAGTTTGCGTACTGCGTACGATAAATCAGGGCCAGTTACCCCTGACGAACTATTGCAATTGTTGTGGCACAAGTGTACAACCTCTGCAGAGTTAAACCTATTCGAATAGCCGCGTCCGCGGTTATGGACAGTTGGAAAGGCCATATTGTTCCGTCATCAGAATTTTTCTAAAAATATGAATGGTGACTTGTGACTTGAGTTGAAAGGTGACTTTGACTTTGAATCACAACTGAGTTGTGGGAATGACACTAATGTTCCCACTTGAGTTAAGTTAGGCAAATGAAAAGTCTTTGTTTACTAAAGTGCTTATGAAATAAAACTGGCTTTATGCAAATGAAACTAGAGCTTAGCATCCCCTTCCATAGTTGATAATACTTACCTTAGTATTAGTTTGCGAGTACTTTAAAAGTACTCATGGCTTTGTCCCTGGCTATTCAAATGGCCAGACTATGAAGAGGAATACCAGAACCCGAAAGAAGGACAGCAGGACGTCTACGACAACTAGGATCACTCCTGACGTCAACAGTTGCCTGTGGAATAGATGGACTACTACTACGCTACTTTCGCTTCCGCTATGTGTTATGTAATGAATAAATAGAACCTCTATTATTGTAATGAGACTGGATCATGTGATCCTTTATTTGTAAGACGATTATGGTATGTAATGGATGATGTGTGGTGATATCAATCTATTATGTCTCGCAAAAACAATATTCCTGGGATTGCGATGAATGGCATAATAGGCATCTGGACTTAAAAATCCGGGTGTTTACAGTCACCGTGTTCGCTTAACGGCGTAAGAGACACGGGGCGGACCGGTCCTGGTATTGCGACCGGTGGCCCATTGTGTTCTTGTTAGCCGAGCTACTTGGTCGATCGTGGATTGCTCGGTCAGCAGCAACAATCGAAGGTCTCGCAGTCCCCGAGTCGCGCACTTTGGGCGATTCGACTCGTGGGGATGGGAGATGAGTTAAGGTCGGCGAGCACTGCAGAATGGTTGGCACATGCGATTTGGAGAGACAAGTGCTTTTCATTAATATTTCTTGAAGTCGCTTACACATTTATGCTAGGTGTAGAACCGGTGGAGAAGGTTGACGTTCCAGGGGCGCTCGACTTCTCTGGTGAGCGGCTCGCCCTTATCGTTCTTGCGTACGTCAGTGAGGTAGTAGGCATCGTTGCCAAGCACGCGGTTGATGGCGAACGGTCCCTCCCACGGGGGAGAAAGCTTGTGCATGCCCTTCTTGTCTTGTATGAGCCGAAGGACGAGGTCGCCTTCTTGGAAGGAGCGACTGCGCACTCGGCGACTATGGTATCGGCGCAGGCCTTGCTGGTAAATGGCCGTTCTGGAGAGTGCGAGGTCTCGTGCCTCGTCGAGGATGTCGACGTTGTCTTGCCGAGATTGCTCGTTTTCTTCTTCGACGTAGTTGGCAACTCGTGGTGAATCATAGGCGATGTCTGTTGGCATGACGGCTTCGGCGCCATACACCAGGAAGAAGGGCGTGTAGCCGGTCGACCTATTTGGTGTTGTGCGAATGCCCCAGAGTACCGAAGATAGTTCTTCGGCCCAGCAGCCGGCCGCGCGCTCCAGGGGTACCATCAGCCGTGGTTTGATCCCATGGAGGATGCTCTGGTTTGCTCTTTCTGCTTGTCCGTTCGACTCGGGGTGTGCGACTGCCACGAGGTCGAGTCGGATGCCCTTTTCTTCGCAGAAGTCAGCCATTTCTCCTTTGGCGAAGTTTGTACCGTTATCCGTGATGATGCTGTGGGGGTAGCCGTAGCGGTAGATCAACTCCCGGAGAAACTTGGTCGCCGTTTTGCCGTCGCATTTTTTGATGGGTTTTGCCTCTATCCACTTGGTGAACTTGTCCACGGCGACGAGGAGATGGGTATATCCGCCGGGCGCCGTTTTGAACTTTCCCACCATGTCCATGCCCCAGACGGCGAATGGCCAGGTGAGGGGTATGGTCTTCAGTGCTGAGCCCGGCATGTGCGACTGGCTGGCGTATTTCTGGCACCCGGCGCATGCGCGAACAATAGCCATGGCGTCGTCGTGAGCTGTTGGCCAGTAGAAGCCATGCCGAAAAGCTTTGGCCACGATCGAGCGGGCGCCTGCATGATGGCCGCAGTCGCCCGCGTGGATGTCCCGGAGGATCTTGCGACTATCTTCGGCGGTGACGCAGCGCTGAAATATCCCGGAGATGCTGCGTTTGTAGAGTTCGTTGTTGATGATGGTAAAGGACTTGCAGCGGCGCACGAGGGTGCGTGCCTCTGTTTCGTCCGTCGGCAGTACCTGGCGCTCGAGGTAGCTGAGGTACGGCTCGGTCCAGTCCCCAGCATTAGAGGCGAGTGCGACTAGGGCGGAGTCAGGTGCAGGTGGTTCGGCGATGTCGATTTCCCGTGGTATGTGCACCGATGAACGGGTGAGGACGTCGAGGAAGACTCCTGGAGGGGGTGGTATCCGCTTGGACCCAAGCCTGGCCAAGGCGTCCGCTTCTTCGTTCTTGCGCCTGTCGATCCACTCGACGACGTGGCTGCCGGCGGCGCCGGCTTGGTCGACTGCTCGTTTGTAGGCGATCATGTTGGCGTCGGAGGCGTCGCAGGTGCCGGACGTCTGGCTGGCGACGAGGTCGGAGTCGCCGAGGCATCGCAGGCGAGTTGCGCCCATCTCCTTTGCGACGCGCATGCCATGGAGGAGTGCTTCATACTCGGCCATATTGTTGGTGCAGGGTTCGAATCGGAGCTGCAAGACATACCGTACGACGTCACCTTTGGGCGAGGTGAGGACGACGCCTGCGCCTGCTTCGAGGTTTTTAGAACCGTCAAAGTGTAGCGTCCAATGCTTGAGGTCGGCCTGGGAGCTCGGCTGCTGTGCTTCTTCCCAGTCGACGAGGAAGTCGGCTAATGCCTGGGACTTGATGGTATGGCGCGACTCGTATGTGATGTTGTGGACGTCGAGTTCGACTGCCCACTTGGCTATCCGTCCGGTTGCGTCACGGTTCCGGATGATGTCGGCGAGTGGAGTTGAAGCAACCACTTTGATGGGGTGCTCGTGGAAGTAAGGGGCCAGTCGCCGCTGGGCCCTCAGTACTGCGTACACCAGTTTTTGGTAGTGCGGGTAGCGCTGCTTTGATTCGATGAGGGCTTCGCTGATGTAGTAGACTGGGCGTTGGATCAGCTGCTCTTTCCCTTCTTCTTTGCGTTCGACGACCATGACTGCACTTATCGCGCGATTCGACGCGGCGACGTATAGCAACATCGTTTCTTGAGGGAGTGGGGCCGCGAGGACAGGTGCATTCCTGAGAGCGTGTTGGAGCTCTTCTAGGGCCTTTTGCGCCTCATCTGTCCACTCGAACAATTCTGATTTCTTCAAGAGGCGATAGAGTGGCGTGGCCTTGTCGCCGAGTCGCGGGATGAAGCGACTTAGTGCCGCGACCCGCCCGGCGAGCTTCTGCGCGTCGACTAGGCAGGTTGGTTGCTTGGTGTGCATGACCGCTGCCGTTTTCTCCGGGTTGGGCTCGATGCCGTGTTTGGAGACGACGTAGCCGAGTAGCTGTCCGGATGGGACTCCGAAGGTGCACTTCAGGGGGTTGAGCTTGATGTTGTACCGCCGCAGGTTTGCGAATGTTTTGGCGAGGTCGGCAACCAGGTCGTCCTGGCGAGTCGACTTCACGACCACGTCGTCTATATAGACGTGGACGTTGCGGCCGATCTGGCTTTCTAGGCAGCTGTTCATGCACCGTTGGTAGGTGGCGCCAGCGTTCCGGAGGCAGTTGGCGCCGTCTGTGGGAAACCTGTCGGCACAAGGCAGGTCATCGGCAGCACCAGTTACGTCCGCGGCGTTCTTACTCGAGTCACCGACGCCGGCAAAGTCAAGAGACCCGATCCGCTGCGGACCCTTCGAATTTGTGCCGCATCGCGAAGAGCTTCACCCGAATTTTATGGCATCGTCTCGCAACACGGAAGCTGTTTTCGGTGGTGTCCACTTCGTCGTCGACTCCGGAGGTTTTCTCCGCCTCCCCGGGGCCGGCGCGTCCCACTCAAAGGCTGAGCCTCAGAAAGGTATCCCATCGGCAGCAACCCTAAAGGCTCCGCCCAGAAGCATACGAGAGAGCAACCGCGAAAATCTCGACGTTGCGGCTGGACAAAGGAAGAGACGAAGGAGTTCGCACCGTGAAGAGGAAGCAGTCCACTCTCGATGCTATGACATGTCATCAATCAGAGGACGCACCCGTTCTCCACACCTCTCAGCTACAGAGCAACTTGAAGCACCGTGTTATCTCCACTCTTATTTCGATCCTAAGGATGGTCGGGAGAAGTCCAGCCATCTGTTAAGGAACTGCCGACACTTCCTTGAGATTCGGCAGTTCTGCGACGATCTTAGAGCTGAAGCCACATCAAGAGTTCGCATAATGGAAGAGAAAGCGAGGTCCTGTGGTCATCAGCCAGAGCCGTATGTACCAGAACCATACGAGCCAATGGAAAAAGACGAATATGAACCAGTCGAGGCATTCCCAGCACTGCGTGGACAGATCAACATGATCCATAAAACCAGCTTTTCGAAAAGGGAAATCAAAAAGTTCTCCCGAGAAGTAAAATACGCAGAAGTTGCCATGGTTGATACGCCGGATTTTATCGATTGGTCAGATCAGAGCATCACCTTCAGCAGGGCGGATCACCCGAAGGCCGTCCCAAGGCCCGGTCACGCGGCCCTCGTTCTGGAAGCTACGTATTGGAGGATACAATATGGGCAAAGTATTTATGGACGGTGGAAGCGGCTTGAACCTCGTTATTCGCCAAAGACAATGAGGGCAATGGGTTTAACAGTCGACATGCTAAAAGAATCCGACACAGGGTTCCACGGCATTATACCGACTCGACCCGCCTACTCGCTGGGTAAAACATCATTGGACGTAGTCTTCGGCACGCCCAGTAATTTCAGGAAAGAAAGGATTGAGTTCGAGGTAGTCGACTGGGAATCTCAGTACCACGCCATCCTCGGCAGACCTGCGTTTGCCAAATTCATGGCCGTGCCTCATTATGCATACCTAAAGCTAAAGATGCCAGGCAACAACGGGACCCCAATAACCATCCACGGCAGCTTCGCTCGGTCAGACAACTGCGACAGGGAGTTTCAGAAGATCGCCTCGAAATTTGGAGCCAAGGAAGAACTCAACGCGAACGACGCCATTACAGATTACACACAGCCACCAGCCGACAATCAAAACGCAAGATCCGATGAGTTCGATACTGCAAAGGAAACCAAGAAACTGCAGGTGCACCCTACTGATCCAAAGAAGACGGTCAATACTTCGGCTGACCTTACTGACGCATAGGAAAGCGCGCTCATCGAGTTCCTCCGTGAGCGCTGGGACATATTTGCATGGGAACCATCCGATATGCCAGGTATCGCCAGGGAACTCGCTGAGCACGCCCTAAATGTTGACCCAACAGCCAAACCCATACAGCAATCAATGCGACGATTCTCTGAACCGAAGAGAAGAGCAATTGGAGAAGAAGTTAATCGGCTCCGCAAGGCGGGATTTATTCGGGAGCTTAAGGAATCCGAATGGGTGGCCAATCCCGTCATGGTGCCAAAGAAGGACACAACCGCCCTCCGCATGTGCATCGATTACACCGGCCTTAACAAGCATTGCCCGAAAGATCATTTCCCATTACCTCGAATAGACCAGATAGTCGACTCCACGGCCGGGTGCGACCGTCTTTCTTTCCTCGATGCATACTCTGGTTACAACCAGATCAAGCTGAAGAAGGAAGACCAAGAGCTAACCGCGTTCATCACCCCGCACGGCGTTTTTTGTTACAACGTCATGACCTTCGGGTTAAAAAATGCGGGAGCCACCTACCAACGCTGCATGCAAGCTTGCCTTGCGGAGCAGATTGGAAGAAATATCGAGGTTTACATCGACGACATCGTGGTGAAAACAAAGCACGCAGCCACACTCATCGATGACTTACGGGAAACCTTCGACAATCTGGACAGATACAAAATCAAGTTGAATCCCAAAAAATGCTTCTTCGGAGTACCGGGAGGACAAGTACTTGGGTACTTCATATCAGCCAGAGGAATCGAAGCCAATCCCCTAAAGATCAAAGCTATTCTTGATATGGAGCCGCCAAAGAATCTGCACCAAGTGCAGTAGTTGGCATGCCGGCTAGCAGCACTCAGCAGGTTCATTGCGAAACTAGGGGAGAAAGCCTTGCCCTTCTACAACCTGATGAAGAAATCGGAAAAATTCGAGTGGACTAAGGAGGCACAGGAATCCTTCGACAACTTAAAGAAGATCTTATCGACCTCCCCAGTACTCGTGACTCCGCACGAGAAGGAGACGTTGCTCATGTACATAGCTGCAACAGCACAAGTCTTCAGTAGCGTCCTAGTCGTCGAGCGAGAGGAAGCAGGGAGAGTTCACGGTGTGCAGAGGCCCGTTTATTACCTCAGCGAAGTACTCACTCCTGCAAGGCAGAGGTATCCCCATCACCAGAAGCTAGCGTATGCAGTGTGGCGGTCGGCTCGCAAGTTGCGGCACTACTTCACGGAGCACCCGATTAAAGTAGTAAGCGAAGCACCCCTGAAGAGCATAATGACCAATCTGGAAGCCACGGGTCGAGTATCCCATCGAGAGTTGACTGGTGTGGTTTCGATGAGAAGGTCATGGCCGTGTAGCAGTAGGCGCCGAGCGGCGTTATGAACGCCGTCTTCTCCTGGTCTTCCTTGGCCATCTTTATTTGGTTGTAGCCGGAATACGCATCGAGGAAGCATAGCGACTCGGAACCAGCGACCGCGTCGATAATCTGGTCGATTCGCGGTAGAACGAATGGGTCCTTGGGGCAGGCGCGGTTCAGGCTTGTGTAATCGATACACATGCGCCACGGCCTGTTTTTCTTCAGCACCAAAACTGGGTTTGCCAGCCACTTGGGGTGCTTGATTTCTATGATGAAACCGGCGGCGAGTAGCCGGTTCACCTCTTCGGCGATTGCACGCCGGCGCTCTTCTCCCACGGGCCGCATCGCCTGCCTAACGGGGCGTGCGGTGGGGTCGATGTGTAATTTGTGCTCAGCAAGTTCTCTCGGGACACCTGGCATGTCAGACGGTTTCCATGCAAAGATATCTCGATTCTCACGGAGGAACTTGATGAGCGCGCTTTCCTATTGGGCGGACAGACCCGTCCCAATGGTAACCTGCCTACTCGAATCATTTTCTACAAGGTCTACTTGGCGAGTATCGGTAGTAGGTTTGAAGGTCGCTGCAGGCGAGTCGAGCTCAGTCGGCTTCTCGAGGATGGTGGGGTCGTTGCTGTCGACCGGGTACTTGGCGAGCTCGGCGTTGTTGTCGACTTCTTCGGCGATGACGGCGTCGGCGAGCTTGGCGATGTCGTCCTCGCACTCCAGCGCCATTGCCGGGTCGCCGTGGATGGTTATGATACCGCGGGGCCCGGGCATCTTCATCATGTTGTAGGCGTAATAGGGCGCGGCCATGAATCTGGCGAACGCCTGGCGACCGAGGACGCAGTGGTATGGGCTGCGGAAGTTGACCACCTCGAATGTTATCCGCTCGGTGCGGTAATTCACAGGCGTGCCGAAGGTGACTGGCAGCGTGACCTTGCCGATTGGAAAGGCTTTCCGCCCTGGGACGATGCCGTGGAACGTGACTTTGGTGTCTTCAAGGCGCGAGTCCGGCAGACCGAGTCGCTGGAAGGTTTCGTAGTACATTATATTAATGGAGCTTCCTCCGTCCATCAGAGTCTTCGGGAGCCAGTAGTCGGCCACTTTGGGCCTGACGACTAGCGCCACTCGGCCTGGGTATTCAATGCGTGGGGCGTGGTCCTCACGACTCCACGTGATGCTTTGCTCGGACCAGTTGAGCCAGCGGGGCACGTCGACTGAGACTGCGTGCACGGCGACTGCCCTGGAGAGGACTTTCCGATCGTGGCGGTCGCCGACCCCGGTGAAGGTGTGTAGCGAGCCGGCGCTACGTCCGAATCCGTCTTCTTTACTCTGGTCCTGGTCCTTGGCGCAGTCCTTGTGCTGGTTACCGCTGTGGGCTTCTTTGGCGCGGCGGGCTCTCTCGATCTGCTTCAGGGAATAGCAGTTTCCAGTCGTGTGGTTGGAGGGCTTGCCCTCCCTGCTGTGGTAGATGCATGGGGCATCTAGCAAGCTGTGCGCGTCGAACCGCTTGGGCTGAGGCCGGTCCTCTTTTGGTGCGCGGTTCTCTCGCCGGAACGACTTCGGGTCGCGTTGCTCGTAGTCGGCATTGGCGACGAGTTCCGTGTGGCCACCATCGGCGCGGCGTTTGCCGCCACTGGACCGGCCGCTGAACCGGTAGTCGCTGCGGCGGTTGTCCGAGTGAGTGGGGCGGCGATTGCGCCGCTGGCCGTACTCGTCGTCCGAGTCGACTGTGGGGTCTTCGTCGGCGTAGCGCAGGGCGATGTCGAAGAGCTCGGCGATGGAGATGTTATCCCTGCTGACTCGACGGAGCTTCGCGCTGAGTGGTTCATATCGGCAGCACCTTCGGAAGTAGTAGATTGCCGTGTCGGTGCTGATGCCGCTGGAGGTCGTCCACATGTCTTGCCAGCGTTGTACCCATCGGTGAGTCGATTCGCGTGGGCCTTGAACACAGCGGTCCAGGTCTTCTATGGTTGTTGCACGCGTGTACGCGCTGGCGAAGTGTTGGATGAAGGCGGCCCTGGCTTCGTCCCATGAATCGATGCTGTTTGGTGTGAGGGTGTTGAACCAATGACGGTTCACTCCGTCCATCATGAGGGGCAGGTAGCGGGCGGCGAGTAGCTCGAAATAACCCAAGATGCCCATCGCCATGGTGTACGAGTCGATCCAGACCGTGGGGTCGATATGTGTGTCGTACTTTTCAATGTCACGAGGGCCCTTGAACCCAACCGGGTAGGGCTCGCCTCTTATCATGGGGCCGAAACATGCCGGTCCTACCCGGTTAAACGCGCTCTGGCGCGGGGCCTCGTCGGCGAGGCGGTCATTTGCCCGGTTGCGCGCTCGCCACTCTTGGTCGTTGAGGATGTGAGTGCGTGCGTCAATCGCTTGCCCGTTCGCGGCGACCATCGCTCGCGCAGGTCGCGGCTCGACTCGATGATTAGTCGAATGGGCGGCTCGTGGCGCTGGAGGTGGGCAATTGTTGACGTTGACGACTGTGTGGTTCGCCGCGGCTGACAACGCAGCTCTGCTCGCCGAGTAGAGCCGTCCTTGAGAGTCGGCGGCAGCGTGTTGCTGTTCCAGAGCTTTGGCGACTAAAGCCTTGGCGTGCTGTACGAAGATAGCACCCTCCCCTATTTCAGGGAGGTTGGCGAGGGCGGCTTGGGCCGCCGCTACGTTGTCTGCTGGGGACGAATGGAGGCGCAGGCCGTTGGCGTCGACCTCTGCCTGGGGAGGCGGTCGTCCTCCGGGAGGTGGAGGGGGGTGGCGGTGCTCCGTGAGCTACTCCTCCGGCGGCGGCCCGACTCGACTCTGGGATGTCGGGGTTCGTGGGTCGGGCGACCCGGACTTCTCCATCCGGATTGTCGAAGTTGAGGCGCGCACTGGGGAAGCCTTGTGCCTGGATGCGTTCCATGCGTGCGCGATTTCGCTCGTTGCGGTAGTGGGACACGGCTCTCACCGAATCTTGTTCGAGACGGAACTTCTGCCGCTCCACGAGCTCCCTCTTCCGTTGCTCCTCTAAGGCCGCTCGATGTGCCTCGATCTCGGCCGCGGTCGCGGTGGGGGGAAGCGGCGTGGAGAAGGGATCTTGTGGAGGTTGATCTCCTTCACCAGCCGCCATGAAGACGGCAGTGGGGTATTGGTACCGGGCTTCATCGACTGAGTCCGAGTCGGAGTCGCTGCTGAAGAGGGGGAGGACGGAGTCGTCCTCGAAGTCACTCAGGTTGGAGACTGGGGTGATGGAGTCCCCGAGCGAAGCTGCGACTATGGACCCGGCGACCGACGCCGTGGCGATGGACTCGGCGGTTGATGCTGCGGCGGCCGAGTCGGCGTCATCTTCCAAGGCCTGCTCGGCCTCCGTGTGGACCTCGCCCGTGAGGGGGAGAGTTGCGGTGAGGAGTTGTCCCGGCGCGAAAGGATCGTGCCCCTGGCTGGGGCGAGTTTCGCCGGGGTTGCTGACTCCGGTGAGCCCGACGAAGAGATTGATGGTGCCGACCGGCACCATCCAGGCGCGCGCGAGGGGAGTCGAAGCCGGCCGGTAGGAGCTCGGCTGGATGTGGTAGAAGCCGCCGGTGGCGATCATCCTGCCGGTTGCGACTTGCCGGCGTATCGGCGAGTAGGGCCTCGCCGCGGCTCGGAGGCTTGATGTTCCATGCCCCACGGTGGGCGCCACTGTCGTGGATATGACCACGGCAGATGCTACCGGGGGCAGCACTTCGTTGATGCGGGGGCAAGGAAACATGGCCATACGCGGATCGAGGTGCACAGGACGCAAGGGTTTACCCAGGTTCAGCCCCTCCGGAGAGTAAAGGGCCTACGTCCTGCTAGATCTTTATTGCTCAGTGGAGAATTACAATGGGGGGGCTCAACCGGCGGCTACGCCAGGAGCTTACCAGGGGAGATTGAATCTCAGATAACGTACCCCTTAGGGTTTTAGCTCGGGGGTTTATATGGACACCCCCGATCTAGGGTTACATGGAGATAACTCCGAATCACACAGTTGCTACTAATCCGGGATTCACTACCTCTCCTGCATGCAATCCCTTCATCCAGTCGCACGGGCCTCCTCCTTGGATCGGGGGCCCAGTCGCTCCATGGCCCAGTCGCTTAGGCCGACTGGCAGCCCAGCTGGGTCTTCCTCCTTCATAGCGAGTAGGGCTGGCGACCCACCCCCTACGGGTGTATCCCCATCAATGATCGCCTCCGGATCGATGTGTGAGTAGTTCGCCCCTGGACTATGGGTCCATAGCAGTAGCTAGATGGTTGTCTTCTCCTCATTGTGCTATCATGTTAGATTTTGTGAGCTGCCTATCATGATCAAGATCATCTATTTGTAATGCTACATGTTGTGTTTGTTGGGATCCGATGAATATTGAATACTATGTCAAGTTGATTATCAATCTATCATATATGTTGTTTATGTTCTTGCATGCTCTCCGTTGCTAGTAGAGGCTCTGGCCAAGTTGATACTTGTAACTCCAAGAGGGAGTATTTATGCTCGATAGTGGGTTCATGCCTCCATTGAATCTGGGACAGTGACAGAAAGTTCTAAGGTTGTGGATGTGCTGTTGCTACTAGGGATAAAACATCGATGCTTTGTCTAAGTATATTTGTGTTGATTACATTACGCACCATACTTAATGCAATTGTCTGTTGCTTGCAACTTAATACCGGAAGGGGTTCGGATGATAACCTGAAAGTGGACTATTTAGGCATAGATGCATGTTGGATAGCGGTCTATGTACTTTGTCGTAATGCCCTGATTAAATCTCATAGTACTCATCATGATATAAATGGACGCGGAGCGACCGTTTGTGTCCGCCGTGACTGGAAATGCGTCTGGGCCCTGCTCTAGCGGGGCGACGCAAAGTGACAGGGCCGTCCGCGAAGACGCAAACCTAGCCCAAATATGCGTCAGGTTTGCGTCTCCGCGGACGCTCCGCGGTCGCGCCGAGTGTCCGCCGAAAAAGACGTATGACCCGCGTGTAAGTGGCAGGGAGGCCAATATTATTCCCGCCAGTGGCCATTCCCCGCGCGAAATATCAAACTAGACCGGCGCGAGAAGTCCAGAAGCGATGGACGTTGATACGTCTCAAACGTATCCATAATTTCTTATGTTCCATGCTACTTTTATGATGATACTCACATGTTTTATACACATTATATGTCATTATTATGCATTTTCCGGCACTAACCTATTGACGAGATGCCGAAGAGCCAGCTGCTGTTTTCTGCTGTTTTTGGTTTCAGAAATCCTAGTAAGGAAATATTCTCGGAATTGGACGAAATCAACGCCCGGGGGCTTATTTTTCCACGAAGCTTCCAGAAGACCGAGGGAGATACGAAGTGGGGCCACGAGGCGATGCCACACTAGGGCGGCGCGGCCCAGGTCCTGGCCGCGCGGCCCTAGCGTGTGGGTCCCCCGTGACTCCTCCGACTCCGCCCTTCCGCCTACTTAAAGCCTTTGTCGCGAAACCCTCTGTACCGAGAGCCACGATACGGAAAACCTTCCAGAGCCGCCGCCGCCGCCAATCCCATCTCGGGGGATTCAGGAGATCGCCTCCGGCACCCTGCCGGAGAGGAGAATCATCTCCCGGAGGGCTCTTCATCGCCATGATCGCCTCCGGATCGATGTGTGAGTAGTTCACCCCTGGACTATGGGTCCATAGCAGTAGCTAGATGGTTGTCTTCTCCTCATTGTGCTATCATGTTAGATCTTGTGAGCTGCCTATCATGATCAAGATCATCTATTTGTAATGCTACATGTTGTGTTTGTTGGGATCCGATGAATATTGAATACTATGTCAAGTTGATTATCAATCTATCATATATGTTGTTTATGTTCTTGCATGCTCTCCGTTGCTAGTAGAGGCTCTGGCCAAGTTGATACTTGTAACTCCAAGAGGGAGTATTTATGCTCGATAGTGGGTTCATGCCACCATTGAATGCAGGGACGATGTGACAAAGTTCTAAGGTTGTGGATGTGCTGTTGCTACTAGGGATAAAACATCGATGCTTTGTCTAAGTATATTTGTGTTGATTACATTACGCACCATACTTAATGCAATTGTCTGTTGCTTGCAACTTAATACCGGAAGGGGTTCGGATGATAACCTGAAAGTGGACTATTTAGGCATAGATGCATGTTGGATAGCGGTCTATGTACTTTGTCGTAATGCCCTGATTAAATCTCATAGTACTCATCATGATATATGTATGTGCATTGTTATGCCTTCTTTATTTGTCAATTTCCCAACTGTAATTTGTTCACCCAACATGCTATTTATCTTATGGGAGAGACACCACTAGTGAACTGTGGACCCTGGTCCATTCTTTACATCTGAAATACAATCTACTACAATACTTGTTCTTTGCTGTTCTTCGCAAATAAACATCATCTTCCACACTATACGGTTAATCCTTTGTTTACAGCAAGCCGGTGAGATTGACAACCTCACTGTTACGTTGGGGCAAAGTACTTTGATTGTGTTGTGCAGGTTCCACGTTGGCGCCGGAATCCCTGGTGTTGCGCCGCACTACACTTCGCCGCTATCAACCTTCAACGTGCTTCTTGGCTCCTACTGGTTCGATAAACCTTGGTTTCTTACTGAGGGAAACTTGCTTCTATACGCATCATACCTTCCACTTGGGGTTCCCAACGGACGTGTGCTTTACGCGTATTAGACGTCCTCGCCGCCGCAGCCACCACCATGGATGCGGAGCAAACCCTCGCACCCGCCGCCGCCCCACACTCCCCCGTAGCCACGACCATAGCCACAATGGAGGGTGCAGCTCCGGCGGAAGCAAAGCGGGCCGCGACCGGCGGCGGCCGGTAGACAAAGCCGAAGGTGACAAAGAAGGTGCTCTCCACGGAGGAGAAAATCATCGAGGCCGCGAAGCGTCGCGGCCGGCACAAGAACCATAAGAACAAGAATGCCGCGGCCGCCAACCAGCACACCTGGCAGATGCAGATCAAAGCCGGCGTCGCGCAAGTAGCCCTCCATCCGACCTTAGCGGAGGGCTACATGCTCGTCAAGAGAGAGGGGATCGCCGGCGTCACTCCTCTGGCCTCGCCGGTTAGCTCGGTAAGTTCCCAGCTGCGTCCTAGAACTCCCGCTCCCTTGCAGGTCCACCCGACGTCGCGGTCGGGGCGCCAGAGCAGTTCAACGGGGCGGCGGTTCCCGACCTCAACCGGACGCCTAAAAGCGGCGACTCCTGCCCGGGCGCGACACACAAGATGCGCCAGGTGCCGGAGGAGAGCATGTCGGTTCCCCGCATCCTGTTCGACGAAATGGTGCCGCCTGCCCCGACGATGGACGACCCGGTACGTGAGCTCTCTCAATGTGTGCGACTGCCGTGTATCATGCGTGTGACATCCGGTCATTCGTAGGCCTATTGGATTGACCGGCATGCCAAAGACATCGAGGCCATGATCTTTGGCGGCGGCTTCGTTGGAGACACCGGGGCCGGGACAGGACCGCATGATGAGTGGGCACCGACGCAAGATGCGGAGGACATCGAAGCCGCACGGCTGTTCGCCACCCAGCAGACGCAGCCAACACCCGTGTGCGTCGATGACTTCGACGACGCGCCAACACTATTTGCATCATTCTATGTACATCTTTGGTGGCTATGATTGCAGGTATCCCGCGCCTTGGAGAAGTTCAGGGCGACGCATAAGAAGGGCTTCCATATGGTCCATTGCTGGGACGTGATCAAGGATGCGCATAAGTGGAAGACAAGCTTTGCGTCCTACAACGAAGCTGTGAGGAATGGGACAACGATCAACCTCGACGGCGAAGATGACGATCAAGGCCGTCCAGCCCTTCCACCTCGTCCCCGAGGCCATAAGGCTACCAAGGCCGATCTAGCCCGGGAGGCGCAGGCCATTGCGTTCACCCAGAGCATGGAGAATGTCGTTGCCTATTCGACGGTACCTCGGAGGAGGGATCCTCACGAGGGGGAGAAGAAGTAGGGGCCATAGGGCGGAGTGCACACGGGACGGTGGTATGCGATTTACCCAGCTTCGGAACACCTGCACGATGACATGGCCTACTGCTGCTTGTCTGGAATTATCTGGGCGCTTTTCGCGTTGTTACAATGAGTTGTGGTTGTGCCTCTAGGGCTCCCGGGATCCGGCTTATAAAGGCGCACGGATCTAGGGTTTACATGGAGAGTCCTAGCCGGATTACAGATTGCCTAACTACGGTACAATGTCTTGCCGTGTACGTCAAGGATCCGCCTCCCATATACATCGTACTGGATCCGGGTTCCTCATGGGCCTCCACGGATCCGGGTTCCTCTGAAGGTCGGTGTGGATCCAGCTAACTGATCCTGGGCCGGACTTCATCCTTCATGATCAACAGCAACTGGGCCGCTGATACGTCCAATTTGCATCACTATTTTATATCATAATTTGCTGTTATTCATTGATATATTTCATATTGGGACACAATACTTATGTTATTTCATCTATTTTGCATGTTTCATCATTATTGGAGGATCAAGCACCGGAGCCGTGGATTCTGCTGGAAAAAGCACCGTCAGAACGCAATATTTCGGAAGATCAACTGTGGAAGGAAATTATACCAAAAATCCTATTTTTCAAGATGACGAAGGAAGCCAGAAGGAGGAGCCAGGAGGACTCAGGGTGGGCCCACACCCTAGGGCGGCGCGGCCCATGGCCTGGCCGCGCCGCCATGTGGTTTGGGGGGCCCACGACCCCTTTCGCCTCCTTTTCTTCGCGAAATCCTTCGTCCCGAAAACCTAAGCCACAGAGGGTACCTCGCGAAGAGTTACAGCCGCCTCTGCGGGGCGGAGAACACCAGAGAGAAAAGAGCTCTCCGGCGGGCAGGAATCCGCCGGGGAAATTCCCTCCGGGAGGGGGAAATCGACGCCATCGTCACCGTCATCGAGCTGGACATCATCTTCATCACCATCATCATCATCTACACCATCATCACCGCCGCCTCCACCGCTGGACACCGTCACCGCCGTAGCAATTTGGGTTTGATCTTGATTGTTTGATAGGGGAAACTCTCCCGGTATCGATCTCTACTTGTTGTTGATGCTATTGAGTGAAACCATTGAACCAAGTTTATGTTCAGATTGTTATTCATCATCATATCACCTCTGATCATGTTCCATATGATGTCTTGTGAGTAGTTCATTTAGTTCTTGAGGACATGGGTGAAGTCTAAATGTTAGTAGTGAACTATGGTTGAGTAATATTCAATGGTATGATATTTAAGTTGTGGTGTTATTCTTCTAGTGGTGTCATGTGAACGTCGACTACATGACACTTCACCATTTATGGGCCTAGGGGAATGCATCTTGTATTCGTTTGCTAATTGCGGGGTTGCCGGAGTGACAGAAACCTAAACCCCCGTTGGTATATCGATGCAGGAGGGATCGCAGGATCTCAGAGTTTAAGGCTGTGGTTAGATTTATTCTTAATTACTTTCTTGTAGTTGCGGATGCTTGCAAGGGGTATAATCACAAGTATGTATTAGTCCTAGGAAGGGCGGTGCATTAGCATAGGTTCACCCACACAACACTTATCATAACAATGAAGATTAATTAGCCGTATGTAGCGAAAGCACTAGACTAAAATCCCGTGTGTCCTCGAGAACGTTTGGTCATTATAAGTAAACAAACCGGCTTGTCCTTTGCGCTAAAAAAGATTGGGCCATTCGCTGCAATTGTTACTCTCGCACTTTACTTACTCGTACTTTATTCAACTGTTACATCAAACCCCCCTGAATACTTGTCTGTGAGCATTTACAGTGAATCCTTCATCGAAACTGCTTGTCAACACCTTCTGCTCCTCGTTGGGATCGACATTCTTACTTATCAAAGATACTACGATACACCCCCTATACTTGTGGGTCATCAAGACTATTTTCTGGCGCCGTTGCCGGAGAGTGAAGCGCTATTGGTAAGTGAAATTGGTAAGGAAAACCTTTACTGTTGTACTGATTTTATTTCTGCCTGCTGCTATAAGTCATTATGGAGAGATCTTCTCTTCAATTTTTATTTGGGAAATCTACTACTACTGCAACGGTAGTAGATGAGGCGCCAGGTGAGGAAGTGATACCATATAAAATACCTATGAAAATTATTGAACGTGTTATGGATAACCGCTATGAAGGGGATGGAACTGTCCATCCTGGTGATCATTTACTGTTTTTGCATGAATTATGCGATTTATTCAAATGTGCAGGTATTGCTATGGATGAAGTGAGGAAGAAACTATTCTCTTTATCGCTGTCTGGTAAGGCGGCGCATTGGTATAAATTACTGGATAATGGGGATTCTCTTGAATGGAATGATATTGTGCCCCGGTTTTATTCTAAGTTCTATCCTCCAAGTGAAATTCACAAGGATCGGAATCGCATATATAATTTTTGGCCTCATGATGGAGAGAGTATTGCCCAAGCTTGGGGGAGATTGAAGTCTTTAATGCTCAAATGCCCCATTCATGAGCTTCCTGGTAATGTTATTATTGATAATTTCTATGCAAGACTTTCTTTTCAAGACAAGACCTTGCTGGATACTTCTTGTTCTGGATCATTTACACGCAACAAAGAAGAGTTTAAAAGGGACCTTCTTGATCGGATCCAAGAAAATACTGAAGGTTGGGAGAACGACAAGGATAGAGAATCAGGTATAATTTATGATTATAAATGCATTGAAGCTTTTATGGATACTGATAAATTTCGTAATATGAGTGCTACATATGGTCTTGATTCTCAAGTTGCTGCAAATCTTTATAAAGCTTTTGCCTCTCATTATGAATTGCCAAAGAAGAATTTTGATAAGTATCATGAACCGTATAAAGATAAAATTGATTCATCTATTAATAAATGCGTTGTAATTGAAACTGCTGATCATGTTATTCCTGAAGCTTATATTGAAAAAACTCCTTTCCCTGCTAAAATGAAGGAGTACTCTGTTATAAATAGTGCGGTTCATAAAAGTGAAAAGAAACCTGTAGAACCTGAAGAACAAATAAAAGTTGAACCTGCTGTTGCAATAGTTAAAGATCTTGTGACTGAAAATGTGGAGGATGGTCATATTATTTTCTGTGAAGATGCTTCTAATATTGTTTCACATCCTAATAAACCCAAACAAGCTAGTGTTCCTATGCTATCTGTTAGAATTGGTGATCATTGCTATTATGGATTATGTGATATTGGTGCAAGTGTTAGTGCTATTCCTTATGAGCTTTACACGGAGATTATGCACGAAATTGATTCTTGTGAACTTGAAGAAATTGATGTGGTTATTCAGCTGGCTAATAGAGAAACTATTTCTCCAATTGGTATTGTTCGAGATGTGGAAGTTTTATGCGGTAAGATTAAATATCCTGCTGACTTTTTGGTACTTGGTTCTGCTGCTAGTGATTATTGTCCTATTATTTTTGGTAGACCTTTTCTAAATACTTGTGGAGCTATTATAGATTGCAAGAATTTGATTTACATATAGTGGATAGGAAAGGTGCTGATAATCCTGTTGCTGATAATTTGTCTAGATTGGAAAATATTGCTTATGATCCTGTTCCTGTTAATGATAGTTTTCCAAATGAACAATTGGCTGTAATAAAGGTGAGCTCGCGAGACAGTCCTTGGTATGCTGATTATGCTAACTTTATTGTTTCCAAGTACTTGCCTCCAACCTTTTCAGCTCAGCAAAGGAGGAAGTTCTTTTATGACTTGAGGCATTATTTCTGGGATGACCCACACTTATATAAAGAAGGAGTGGATGGTATTATGCGAAGATGTGTTCCCGAATATGAACAACAAGAGATATTGAGTAAATGTCATGGTAGTACTTATGGAGGACATCACGCCGGAGAAAGAACCGCGCAAAAGGTTCTACAATCAGGTTTTTATTGGCCAACTCTCTTCAAGGATGCGAGGAAATTTATTTTATCTTGTGATGAATGCCAAAGGGTTGGTAATATCTCCAGACGTAATGAAATGCCTATGAATTATACTCTTGTTATTGAACCGTTTGATTGTTGGGGATTTGACTTCATGGGACCTTTTCCGTCTTCAGAAGGTAACACTCATATACTTGTTGCTGTTGATTATGTTACTAAATGGGTGGAAGCTATACCTACAAAAAGTGCTGATGGTGAGACCTCTTTAAGAATGCTTTTAGATATTATTTTTCCTAGATTTGGAGTACCTAGATATATTATGACTGATGGAGGTTCTCATTTTATTCATTGAGGTTTTAGAAAAACTCTTGCTAAGTATGGTATTAATCATAGAATTGCTTCCGCTTATCATCCTCAAACTAGTGGTCAAGTAGAATTATCAAATAGAGAGATTAAATCTATTTTGGGAAAGACCGTTAATAAAACTAGAAAGAATTGGGCTAGTAAATTGAAGGATGCACTATGGGCTTATAGAACTGCTTATAAAAATCCCATGGGAATGTCACCTTATAAAATGGTTTATGGGAAAGCTTGTCATTTACCTTTAGAACTAGAGCACAAAGCTTATTGGGCAGTTAGAGAGTTAAATAAAGATCCTAAACTTGCCGGTGATAAGAGGTTGTTGCAATTAAGTTCTCTAGATGAATGGAGAAATGAAGCTTATGAAAATGCTAAACTCTTTAAAGAGAAAGTTAAAAAATGGCATGATAGAAGGATTATCAAAAGAGAATTTAATATTGGGGATAAAGTCCTATTGTATCGGTCTCGTCTCAGATTCTTTGCAGGGAAATTGCTCTCGAAATGGGAAGGACCGTATGTTGTCGAGGAGGTGTATCGTTCAGGAGCAATCAAAATTAGCTCTCTCCAAGGCAATGCTACGCAAGTGGTGAATGGACAAAGACTCAAGCATTATATCTCGGGTGATTCTTATAATGTTGATGTTGATATTATTCAAGTGGAAACACCGGAGGCTTTCATAAAAGGGCAAATTGACAGTCCGCCAGAACTCGACTTTGAATAGGTAACAGTACTGGTAATGAAAAGTACGCAATTTACTTTCCGAACAATATTTTTGCTGTTTTAGGAAAATATGAAAAATTACGAGTTCAAAACGGAGTGGAAAGGACGCACGAGGGGGCGCCACCATAGGCCGGCGCGGCCTGACCTGGGCCCGCGCCGCCCTATGGTTTGGCCGCCCCGTCGCCCCTTTCCGACTCTGGTTCGATCTGGTACTTTCCGTTTGTCGTGAAAATTTTTGCTATATAATCCCCCGGACCCCTGGAGGTCCGTATATCGTGTTCTCGACGTGTTTTGTTTCGAGTTGTTTCTGTCAGGATCTGTTTTCAGTTTAGAAGCACCATGGCCTCCAACAACAAGGGCAAGGGGCTTTCGGAGGAAGAAGTGAAGGAGGTGCCCACAAGACAAGAGCAGCAAGCCGGAGGGAGCAAGCAAATCTTGGTGGGATCTGTTGACACTCGACGTTCTTTTTCTCATAACTTGCAGGGACCTTTACCACCCGCTCTTATCCTCGACTCCTTCCCCATGTTGGAAGAAGTTCTACGGACTACCGATGAGTTTTGTGATCAATATCGGGCTCTAAGAAGAGAAGTGGAGATACTCCAGGAGGAGAATTGCCGTCTTCGAAGAATGCTGGAATACCACTCGATTCGCATCAAAAGGTCATCATCGCCAACTTCGGATAACAATGAATCTCTTCGAGTCTTAGTGCAGAATTGTCAAGCGGAGAAACTGAAGTTGAAGGAGCTTATTAAGAAGCGCGGGAGGAGTTCATCACCACCATCGCCGAAGGAGTAATTCATCATCGGTATTGGCATCCCCTTGGTTTGTTCCAAGCTTGGGGGAGTGCCGCGGTATCACATTATCACTACCTTTTACTTTTATTGTCAAGTAGTGTCATATCATGAGTAGGGAAGTTATCATATAAGATGGGTTGCGTTTGGAAGTATCTCTCCTTTAGTTGGTTATCTATGTATCCCTTGGTGTGAGTTATCGTTATGGAATATTAATGAGAAGTTTTATCATTTACATATTACACATCTTATTCTAGTTTGCAATCTCTATCATATGATTTACTTTGTTGTTAGTATTGGTATCACTTTGGGAGCATTGAATAAATCTATTTGGTTTTGGCAAACTTAGCATTGGTCAATAGTAACAACACTTTGAGGTTTAAGTAGAAAAGAGAAATACATGTAGATGTTTCATTGTCTTTCTTGTTAGCTCATAGCTTATTATTCTGAAGATTAAAATTGTTTGTGCTTACAAGGAAGATGCATGATTGTTTCTATCACATGTATATTTGTTTGTTTCCCTCGACTCTTATGCTTGCTAATTAACCTTGCTAGCCAAAGACCTGTACTGAGAGGGAATACTTCTCGTGCATCCAAACCTTAACCCAAACCTATGCCATTTGTGTCCACCATACCTACCTACTGCATGGTATTTTCTGCCATTCCAAGTAAATACTTCATGTGCTACCTTTAAACAATTCAAAACTTAGTATCTCTTATTTGTGTCAATGTTTCATAGCTCATGAGGAAGTATGTGGTGTTTTATCTTTCAATCTTGTTGGGCAACTTTCACCAATGGACTAGTGGCTTCATCCGCTTATCCAATAATTTTGCAAAAAGAGCTGGCAATGGGATTCCCAGTCCCAAATTAATTAAACTAAATAGACACTCCTCCATGGTATGTGATTGATGGACGGCACCCGAAGGATTCGGTTAGCCATGGCTTGTGTAAGCAAAGGTTGGGGGGAGTGTCATCATCATAATAAAACTAAAATAAAAAAGGGGCACTCCTTCATGGTATGAGATTGTTGGCAGGCACCCGAGGATTCGGTTAGCCATGGTTTGTGAAAGAAAGGTTGGAAGGAGTGCCACACAAAATGAAAATAATATGGGAGCCGCTCTTTGAAGGTTGTCTGGCAAGGGGGTTAGAGTACCCGCTACCAGTCGTTGACAACAACAAACACCTCTCAAAATGTTACTTTTATTCTCTTTGTATGATTGCAAAACTGAAAAAGCTCTAGCACATGATTTAATCCCTGCTTCCCTCTGCGAAGGGCCTGTCTTTTACTTTATGTTGAGTCAGTAAACCTATTTCCCTCCATCTCAAGCAAGCATTTGAGTAGTTGTGATCAAACCATTATATTGTGATTTGCTTCATCATGTCTTTTATTCTTCTTTGTTTAGTACAAGTTTTATCTGAATGAATATAGCTTTGCAAGTTATCAATGATTATGAAGAGACCATTATGATTGAGTATGCAAGTTGTGCCTTATAAACTTTAACATGAGAGCGCTGCTCAATGAGATAAGTATAATCTGTTAATTGTTCTCCGACCAAGAACGAAGTTTGCCATCACCAATTATGATTTCTTATGCACCTTTACTTGTGATTTCCTTATACTTGTTTCAAGTTGAGTTATAAGAGGTTGTTTACTATAATGTCTTGTGTGAATGAATATGATGCTTCTTGTCCGTATTTTATTTATCGACTCTTCACTCCATAAACATGTGGTCCTGTCTATCAAGCTCAGTTTCGCTTGGGGACAAGCGAAGTCTAAGCTTGGGGGGAGTTGATACGTCCAATTTGCATCACTATTTTATATCATAATTTGCTGTTATTCATTGATATATTTCATATTGGGACACAATACTTATGTTATTTCATCTATTTTGCATGTTTCATCATTATTGGAGGATCAAGCACCGGAGCCAGGATTCTGCTGGAAAAAGCACCGTCAGAACGCAATATTTCGGAAGATCAACTGTGGAAGGAAATTATACCAAAAATCCTATTTTTCAAGATGACGAAGGAAGCCAGAAGGAGGAGCCAGGAGGACTCAGGGTGGGCCCACACCCTAGGGCGGCGCGGCCCATGGCCTGGCCGCGCCGCCATGTGGTTTGGGGGGCCCACGACCCCTTTCGCCTCCTTTTCTTCGCGAAATCCTTCGTCCCGAAAACCTAAGCCACAGAGGGTACCTCGCGAAGAGTTACAGCCGCCTCTGCGGGGCGGAGAACACCAGAGAGAAAAGAGCTCTCCGGCGGGCAGGAATCCGCCGGGGAAATTCCCTCGGGAGGGAAATCGACGCCATCGTCACCGTCATCGAGCTGGACATCATCTTCATCACCATCATCATCATCTACACCATCATCACCGCCGTCTCCACCGCTGGACACCGTCACCGCCGTAGCAATTTGGGTTTGATCTTGATTGTTTGATAGGGGAAACTCTCCCGGTATCGATCTCTACTTGTTGTTGATGCTATTGAGTGAAACCATTGAACCAAGTTTATGTTCAGATTGTTATTCATCATCATATCACCTCTGATCATGTTCCATATGATGTCTTGTGAGTAGTTCATTTAGTTCTTGAGGACATGGGTGAAGTCTAAATGTTAGTAGTGAACTATGGTTGAGTAATATTCAATGGTATGATATTTAAGTTGTGGTGTTATTCTTCTAGTGGTGTCATGTGAACGTCGACTACATGACACTTCACCATTTATGGGCCTAGGGGAATGCATCTTGTATTCGTTTGCTAATTGCGGGGTTGCCGGAGTGACAGAAACCTAAACCCCCGTTGGTATATCGATGCAGGAGGGATCGCAGGATCTCAGAGTTTAAGGCTGTGGTTAGATTTATTCTTAATTACTTTCTTGTAGTTGCGGATGCTTGCAAGGGGTATAATCACAAGTATGTATTAGTCCTAGGAAGGGCGGTGCATTAGCATAGGTTCACCCACACAACACTTATCATAACAATGAAGATTAATTAGCCGTATGTAGCGAAAGCACTAGACTAAAATCCCGTGTGTCCTCGAGAACGTTTGGTCATTATAAGTAAACAAACCGGCTTGTCCTTTGCGCTAAAAAGGATTGGGCCATTCGCTGCAATTGTTACTCTCGCACTTTACTTACTCGTACTTTATTCAACTATTACATCAAACCCCCCTGAATACTTGTCTGTGAGCATTTACAGTGAATCCTTCATCGAAACTGCTTGTCAACACCTTCTGCTCCTCGTTGGGATCGACATTCTTACTTATCGAAGATACTACGATACACCCCCTATACTTGTGGGTCATCAGCCGCCCGATGGGCCACATGCCACATCACCGTCTATGGGCCACCCGGGCTTGCCGGATCTAGGCACTGTCGATGGTACACCCATGAAGTATACCCACAACAGTAGCCCCCAGAGTTCTCCGAGTTTCACCTGCAGTTTCCGCCATGCTAGCACCTTATGGTCTCCGGCATTGTTGGTAACGCGGAGAAATTTGAAGAACTCCAACTTCACATTTTCTTCTTTCCCAACCTTTAGTCGGAAAATCCCCCCATCCCGCGGGACTTCATCCATCGACAGTTTAAAACATGTCTCCGGGTTACTCCCCTGCTTGTGAATGAGAATTACTTATCTTTACGCTTTTACCCGGAATCTTAATAGACTCAAACGGTTCCGCCAATTCTGGCGCCATTTTCGCGCGATTTGAGCGATAACTTATCCTTAGCCATTTTTACCGTTTAGGGTTTGGACACGTGTCACGCATCCAACGGCGCGACGCTTGCGTTCCGACCACAGGATGCGGAGCACGAATCTCCTCCTCTCGGCCTATAAATATCCACCGTCAACCCTAAACTTCCCATTCACCCCCTCTTTCACCTCTCTGCGAAGCGCCGCCCGCGAGCTCCTCCTCCGCCGTGCCGGAGTCTGCCGGAAAACTCGCCGGAGTTTCGCCGGAGCGGTTTCACCACCACGCAGTTCATCGAGTTCTTAACTTCGACGAGCCACGGCGCACAAACCTCGCCGCCGGCGACTCCGATCACCGCGGAAACCATTACGGTGAGTTCTCGAGCTTCGTCCTTTCGCCGCAGTTGGTAGGGATGAACCTGGGATTTAACATAGGATCCGACTAAGTCAGTTTCCGTCTTCATCATCCTATCAGATGTCTTCTTCGACTCCACCTCCCGCTTCCGAACCAATTATGGCGACGCCCATCTCCTCCGCCCCTCCTCCATTTGTCCCGCCCGCTGGAGTCCTCAAAGGATTCCGACAAGAATATCGAGGGCACCTCTGCTAACCCGGAAGACATCACGGGCGCAGAGCAAACGGAAAAGAAGGCGGAAGAGTCAGCCGCCAAGAAATCTAAGGCTCGTCAACGAGACAATGAGTCTAAGGGAAAATGGTGGCCCTGCACCACCACCGACGCGGAGCTCTCCAACCTCGAGGCGGAAGGCTTCATTAAACCCGGATCCTGGCGGACACTTCCGGGTGCCCCCACTCCAGCTCCCGAAGACGGGGAGATGGTGGTGACGAAGGCGCTAGTGGAGCGCTGATTCTCCTTTCCGCCATCTGATTTCTTTTCAGAAATCTTGAAGACCTATGGGCTCCAGCCCCACAATATTTCCCCGAATTCCGTCTTGGCGATCAGCAACCACGTGACACTCTGCGAGGGCCATCTCCGAGTAGCTCCTAACCTCGCTCTGTTCCAATACTACTTCTCCGTGAAAAAGGAGAAGATTCCCAAAGCTTCCGAGCTGGCTACCTGCGGATCAATCACTTTCATGCTCCGCCCCGGCCGCGTTTACCCTCCAACCGATCGCCATGAATCCGCGCGATACTGGTCAGGGGGTTTCTTCTATCTGAAGGATGTCTCCGACCCGGCGAGCGAGAGGGTGCTGCCACCTTTTAAGAACAGCCCCGCCAGCGAGGATCCGGCCTGGACGCAATGTCCTCATCTCTCCGAGTCACCTCAGCTGACTCGGATGGTTAGGCGGATCTGCAAGCTGACAGAGGAGGGTCTGACGGGGAAGGACCTTACCATGTCCTGGTTTACCAAGCGGATCCAACCACTTCAGCACAGGGACCGCCTGATGTTCCAGTACACGGGGCGCGACGATCCTATGCGTGCGTCCAAGGACAACCTCTCCGCCGACGCCATCGACAAGCGGATCCGACTGTTGATCAAGATTCCGCGTGATCTTCACATTCACGTGTGTAACAAGGACATCCACACCAACGGTTCCGGGACCGCGGTACGTTATCGCGTCTTAACTTGTTATTTTATTTGTAATCTGTAATTTGACTAAGTACTGGCTCTGCAACAAAGCTCGAAGCCCTCGAGGAAGGCGACCTCGGAACTCTCCTCCGGGTTCCTCACGCGAGCAATACTGACCCGGAGGCCGCATCGGAGGCGGAAGCTCCTGAAGCACCGCGCCCATCCAAGAGGAAGAGGGCTGTCCCCTCCAGTCCTTCAGCCAAACGTGCCCGCGAAGTGCTCAGCACCGCGGCAACTCGCAAGGCGGAGGCGGAGAAAAAGCGCCTCAAACTTATCGATACCAGCAACCGAGCCCAACCAGAAATCCACCAGTTCTTCAGACCTTCCGGGTAAGTGCTAAGTTTCCGAAGGAAAATTCTTCCGTCATCGTGAATCAGCATATACTTAATCATAACGCTCTTTTCTTTTCTTTTCGCGACAGAAGTTCCAAAAGCCAGCCCCCCCAAGGCCCCTAAAGCCCCCAAGAAGAAGACTAAGCCATCCTCGGCTTCCATACCAGTCACACCAGAAGTCGGAGTTCCGCCCAAGGCTTCTTCAGCCGCCAAGCCGGATCCTAAAAACGTCATCAACATTGATGACATCCCTGAAGACCCGACCGCCGAGACTGGACAAGGCGATTCCGGCAAGGGCGCCTCCTCATCTGTTCCTCCGCCTGAGAAACCCACCGCTACTTCCGCCGAGCCTACGGCCGAACAATACGAGCAGAAAGTGCAGCTGATCCGTGCCACTGGCGCATCCCAGACTCCGTCGCTGCAGAAGCTCCCCCTCTCTCAACGTCACGCGGAAATTTCAGCCATGATGGAGAAGGTGTGGGGGCCTGCGGATACAGAGATGAAGGAGCTCTCCGACCTCGAGAGCGATCTCAAGGTCTTCTTTGCTAAACATAAGGAGGTGCGCCAGGTAACACTAGCCCCCAAGCATTGGTTCAGACATTTTTTCCGTGTAACATGTGTTAGCCGATGCTTCTCTCAACATTAGTCTTAGACGGAAATTTGAAATTTTCTCGATCCAAAACTTTGAACTCCTCGCCAGCCCCCAGAATTTTGAATTTCCGGCTGAATCCTCTCTGCGTCTCAGGGCACGCGGAAGCTGCACGAAGATCTGCGCGTCCATGTGCTGGAGCAGATGATGGAAATAGAAGGGCTACGCCAGACTGCTGAGAATAGTCGTCAAGCTGTGCTCCGCCTGGAGACCCGATTGAAAGGTGAGAAATCCGAGTTGCTTAAATTTGTACTGTATAATCAACCATAATGTATAACTTGTGTGATGTTCTGTTTTCAGAAGAAACTGACAAGCGCCCCACCGTCGATGCCTTATCCGCCAAGATCCAAGTATTGGAGGCGGAGAATGAAACTCTAAAGAACTTCTTGAAAGAGTCCTTCGAGAAGGAAACCAAAGAAAAGAAGGAGCTCTCGTAAAAACATTCCCGCGAGATGGCGGAACTGGCTGACAAACTCAAGAAGAGCCATCAAAGGGTGACCACCCTGGCGGCCAGGAACAAGAGCCAGGAGGCAGAGGCGGAGGCTATTGACAAGATGATCTTCCGTAAGGACCCTTTTTGTTATTGTTTTGACTCCGGCTTCCTCAAAATTTTCTCTGTCCGCGGAAGAAACTGATCCTTTTTTACTTTGCAGCAAGCCTTGGCTTTGAATGGACCAAAGAGTCAACCCTCAAAAGGACTGAGGCATATGATGAAGCGCGGAGTTCAATCGAAGACCTCGTCGAAGCATGTCGCGGAATTGCCAAGGCCCTGAACCTGAAGAGAGCCAAGACAAAGATGATTGACCGCATGACGAAACTCATGAGGAACGTGCCGGAACTCATCAAGGATTGGCAGGAATCTTCATCTCGCGGAGTTGCCGCCCTCGTGCTAGCTACCTGCAAAGCGCACTTCCCCACCATGAAATTTGCAGATGTCGCACGCGCAGTCCCCAAGGATACCACCATGAGACATCTCCTCGCGGAAGCCATGGGATTTGATCGCCTTTTCGCTGGACGAGTTAACCACTCGTTCTGGTACAACAAGTATGATCTTCCCAAAGGCTTTTCCGACCCGGAGGAAGAGGAAGAAGAAGCTGCCGAGGAAGGCGATGAGGAAGGCTCCGGGTCAAGTGCTGACCATGACGAGGAAGGCTCCGACTTCAACGGCGACGGCTCAGGCGATGGCTCGGACGACGGCTCCACCTACATAGCTTCTGATGAAGAGCAGTCCTCCGAGAACCTGTGAAACAATGAGAACTGATGCATCATTTTTGACCCTGGAGTGGGTTTGTAATGAATAACTTAAATTCTTAAGTAGCTAGGGATGAAAACATGTTATGCGCGGGCGAGAAACACTTATCCTGCTATCCGTTTAATATTATTTGCATGTTTCGTTGGGTTTGAAAGCAAGTGCTGGTTTTGTATTTTCCGGCTTGCCCATTTGACCTTCCGCGAGCCGGAAGACCCTTAGCCGGAAACGCTCGCCAGCAGCGATGAAGCCCAATGGCAATCCATCAATAACCGCGGAAACAAGCCCCCAGCCAGGGTGCCGGAAATCGCTGCCAGGACTCCATGAGTTTGCAACAGAAAATATTTCCGCCAGAAAACTTAAGCTTACGTCCTAAAGGACGATTTTTGAAAATCACAACTTTCATACACGCCTAGGCGGAAATATCCAGCTCTGCGGTTTTAGTCGGAAAGCATACACGATCTAAAAATGAACAAGTAAAGGAGGTAAATGACTCATAGAGTGAACCAAAAGCTTTATTTCATTGATCATGCATAATATTGTTACAAAGGATATAATTCTATGCTAAGTGTGGAAAGGACGTAGCTGTGCAATGTTCCAAGGTCGTTCTGTTTCATCGTAAATGTCACCCAGATCCTCCCGTTTACGTTTCCGGTGCCAATTGGCAGGTCTATCCTTTAGTTCACGGAAATCGACGAGGTAGTACGATCCGTTGTGGAGCACTTTGCTAACGACGAAGGGTCCTTCCCATGGAGATTGCAACTTATGATCTTTCACCTGACGAAGGCGGAGGACCAAGTCTCCGGCCATAAACGAGCGATTCCGAACTCGACGACTATGGTAGCGTCGGAGCTTCTGCTGGTAAATGGTGGAACGTTGGTCTGCTAAGTTCCGAGCTTCTTCGATCAAGTCCACAGATAGCTGTCTGGCCTCGTCAGCAGTTTCTTCATTGTAGGCGGAAACTCGCGGTGAATCATGGATGATGTCGGAGGGAAGCACAGCTTCGGATCCGTATACCAGGGAAAAGGGAGTGAATCCTGTTGACCTGTTGGAGGTAGTTCGTAAACTCCACAGGACGGAGTCTAACTCTTCAGCCCAAGCTCCGGCTGCGCGGCGCAGCGGTTCTTCAAGGCGTGGTTTTATTCCGGATAAGAGGAGTCCATTGGCTCTTTCGACCTGACCATTGGACTGTGGATGAGCCACTGATGCCAAGTCTAGTCGGATCCCAACGTCATGGCATTAATCCTGCAATTCTCCTTGGGCGAAGTTTGTGCCGTTATCTGTGATTATGCTGTGCGGGATGCCGAATCTCGTCTCGAGGCTGCAGACAAATTTGAGTGCCGTAGCACCGTCGGCTTTTCTCACTGGCTTTGCCTCGATCCATTTACTGAATTTGTCAATAGCGACCAGGAGGTACTCAAAACCGCCAGGAGATGACTTCTTTAACTTACCAACCATATCAAGCCCCCAGACCGCAAATGGCCAGGTGATAGGGATGGTCTTCAGCTCTTGGGCCGGAGCGTTTGGTTGAGTAGCGTAGTACTGACAGCCTCGGCAAGTTTTTACCAACTTATCAGCATCTTCTTTAGCTGTGAGCCAGTAAAATCCAAGCCGAAAGGCTTTTGCAACGAGTGATCTGGGAGCGGCGTGATGCCCGCAATCCCCAGCATGGATCTCTCTGAGTATCTCAATACCATCTTGATTAGAGACGCATTTGAGAAATACCCCTGTTGCACTTCGTTTATAGAGCTGTCCATCAACTATTGTGTAGGATCTTGCTCGTTTGACGATCTGTCGCGCGAGGACCTCGTCCTCTGGCAATTTTTGATCGATGAGGTATTCCAGGAAAGGCTGCGTCCATGCCGGAGTGATAGCCATCACTTCTCTAGCCGGAGATACTGCCACATCTGGGTTCTCCGGGTTAGCGCCCTTTACCGAGGGTATCCGCAGGTGCTCCAGGAAAATACCAGGCGGAATTGGCTTTCTGCCGGATCCGAGCTTGGATAGCATGTCTGCCGCTGCGTTGTCGTCTCTTCTGACGTACTTGACTTCGTATCCGAGAAAACATTTGGCGATCTCGTCAACTTCGTCTCTGTAAGCCGCCATGATGGAGTTTCTGGCGTTCCAGGTTTCGGCTACTTGTTGTGCCACCAGGTCGGAATCTCCACATCATATGACGTGCTTGATCCCGATTTTCTTAGCGATGCGCAGACCGTGTAGTAGAGCCTCGTATTCCGCCATATTGTTTGTAGCTTCGAAGTGAATCTGCAGAACATACTGTAGTTCTTCTCCGGTAGGGGACTTCAGGGTGACTCCGGCTCCTGAGCCTTGATGCTGCTTGGATCCATCGAAGTGCATGACCCATGTTTCTGGTTCCAGCTCCAGATTTTCATCCGGAGCTTCTGTCCAATCTGCAACGAAATCTGCCAGGACTTGAGATTTAACCGCAGTCCTAGGCTTGTAAGCGATGTCGAAGGCGGATAACTCGATGCCCCATTTTGCTGTGCGTCCTGTTGCGTCAGCGTTATTGAGAATCGTTGACAGCGGAGCTTTGCTCACCACTGTTACTGGATGCTCCTGGAAGTAGTGTCTCAGCTTCCTGCTGCCCAGGAATACTCCATAGGCTAGCTTCTGAAAGTGAGGGTATATTTGCTTTGACTCCATCAGTACCTCGCTAATGTAATAGACTGGTCTTTGGACGTCATACTCATGACCTTCTTCCTTTCGTTCCACCACGATGACGAGACTGATGACTTTGTTGGTAGCTGCCAGGTAAAGGAGCATTGGCTCTGACTCTACTGGGGCCGCCAAGATAGGTGGGGAGGTAAGTATTTCCTTCAACCCCTGAAGTCTTTGCGTCGGTGCGTCGTCCCAGCATTTAATTTGTCTGTTTTCTTCAGCAGCTTGTACAAAGGTAGCGCCTTCTCGCCAAGACGGCTAACAAACCTACTGATTGCTGCAACGCAACCAGTTAGGCATTGCACATCTTTGAGACAAGTTGGTCGTTTGATACACATGATTGCCTTGATTTTTTCCGGGTTAACCTCAATGCCTCTGTGAGAGACTATGAAGCCAAGGAGTTTTCCTGCTGGCACGCCAAAGACGCACTTCAGCGGATTCAACATCATCTTGTACCAGCGGAGATTGTCGAAGGTTTCTGTGAGGTCGCTGATCAAGTCGGATCCTTTCCGAGTCATGACCGCGATGTCGTCGACGTAGGCGTGCACGTTCCGGGCAATTTGGTCCTTCAGGCACCGCTGCATCGTACGTTGGTAGGTGGCACCTGCATTTTTCAAACCAAAGGGCATGGTGACATAGCAGTAAGTGCCGAAGGGGGTGATGAACGAAGTCGCCTTTTGGTCAGACTCCTTCATCCGGATCTGATGATACCCGGAATATGCATCAAGAAAACACAGAAGTTCCGCCCCCACCGTCGAATCAATGACTTGGTCAATGCGCGGCAAGGTGAACGGATCCTTCGGACAATGCTTGTTCAAGCCGGAGTAATCGATGCACATTCTTAGTATTTCAGTGTTCTTTTTTGGTACAAGGACGGGATTTGCGACCCAATCAGTATGGATAACTTCTACTACAAAACCTGCCTCTAGTAACTTAGCTAGTTCCATTCCTATGGCGCGGTGCTTTTTATCTCCAAAGCGTCGCATAGCTTGCTTCACTGGTTTAGCCCCCGGATTTATGTTGAGGTAGTGCTCGGCGAGTTCCCTAGGTACTCCGGACATGTCAGAAGGTTGCCATGCGAAGATATCCATGTTAGCGCGGAGGAACTCGACGAGCGCGTCTTCCTATTTGGGGTCCATGTTGGCTCCGACTGAAACCTGTTTGGAGGCGTCTCCTACAATGAGGTCATGCTTCTTGGTTTCTATCGCGGCCTTTAAGGAGGTCTTTTGTTCGGAGATCTGCTTCTTGGTGGTCTGCATCTCAGTCGGATCCACCGCGGCTCTGTAGCCTTGCAGCTCCTCTCCAGATATCACAGACTCTGCGAAGGCGGCTTCGCCTAACTCGCATTCATGAGCCTTCTTGTAATCCCCGGATATGGTAATCATACCTTTTGGACCCGGAATCTTGAGCTTGTTGTAGATGTAGCACGCTCTAGCGTGAAACTTGTGGTAGGTGGGCCTGCCGAAGATGACGTGGTAGGAGCTCTTGAAGGGCACGACCTCAAACGTGATCATCTCTTGGCGGAAGTTATTTGCATCGCCGAATGCCACGGGAAGTCTGATGCTGCCCAGGGAATTTGCCTTTTTACCCGGAACCACACCATGAAACTCAGTGGTGCTGTGCTTTAATTGTTCCTTGGTAAGGTTCATCCGCTCCAATGTTTCCAGGTACATGATGTTCAGGCTGGCCCCGCCATCCATGAGGCACTTGGAGAAATCATACCCATCGATACGGGGACTTACAACCAAGGCGTAGCACTCTTTCGGAATGACAGTAGGATGATCCTTTCTATCAAACGTACACGAAGTTTCCGACCACCTGACATACTGCGGCACAGCGGGGACTGTGGCGTTCAGGATCCGGAGAGCTGATTTGCTTGCACGGACTGTTGGGGTTCCAAGGAAGGTGTGGTACGCGCCCGCACTCTTTTTATCGAAGGGATTGGGTTTAGCTGCGGATCCGGCCTTGGGATCCAGCGAAGCGTCATCCTCGTCCATCGCCTCGGAACTGTCTTCCTCCTTGTCCTTGTTCTTGCCCTTGCCTCCTTTGCCGCGTGGGCGGTGCTTCCGGGCTCGTTTGTATCCTGCTTCCGGGTCAGATTTTAGATCATTGACCCACTTGCAATTGCGGTTGGTGTGAGTGGACTTCCCTGTAGCCGGATCCAGGTGGGCCAGGCAAGGCATGTCTCTGTACTCTTCATAAGTTTGGGGGGCGCGGGTTCCGTCAGCTGTGACCTCGTCACCACGCTGCTGGCCCCTTCCAGCTCCGGCCCCGCGGCCGCGGCCTCTTCCGCCTCCTTGGCCTCCGCGCTGGAAGGCCATGGCGATCAAGTCGGATCCGCCACTCTTTTGGTCATCAGGGGGGTTTTTCCGCTTGGTGCCGCTGCTGCTGCCGTTGTCACGGTTCTTCTTTTGCTGGTGCAGGGGGATTGCTGTGGCTGCTAGATCTCCGCCTGCGTCGTCATCGGCGGCAGTATGATCACTGGCGATGGTGATCATGTCATCCAAAGTCAGTTTATTAGCATTGACCAGGCAGGTCAGCTTGTGCCGCAACAGTCCTCCTCGCTGCAAGCCACCGATGAAAGCGTGCATTGCTGTGCGATTATCGACGTTCTCGCACTCGTTTCTGCATGCCAACCATCGGGTGAGGAAATTCCTCGATGTTTCACCCTTTTTCTGAATACATGCCTGTAAGTCGCTTGTTGTGGCAGGTCTCTTGTAGGTGCCCCGTAAGTGTTTCTCGAAGGCGTTTTTCAGGTCAAACCAGCAAAAGATGGAGTTCTTCTCGAGGTCACTGAGCCAGATCCGGGCTGGACCTACAAGGTACAGCTGAAGCATGCGGCAAGCGATATTAGGGGTTCCTCCGGCAAAGGTTACAGCATTATAGTAATCCTCAATCCAGGTATCCGGCCTTTCCCTGCCATCATAGTTCTTCAGGTTTCCGGGTAGCTTGAGGTTCATCCTTGGCTTTGGTTCCTCTCGAATCATCCTGCCAAAGCATTTTGGGCCGATGTAGTCAGATCTGTACTCATTGAGGCGTTCTCGGGCATCGCGTGGGCCGCCGTTCGGGGTTCTTGAGCGAGAGCGAGATCTTCGGCCACCGCCTCCGCCTCCGCCTCCGCCACTAGGTGGCGGTGAGGGAGACCTGCGAGGGGGCCTGTAAGATTTTTTGCTTCCTCCCTCTGATTCCCGGCGATCCTCCCGTGGCTCGCTCCGGCTTCGGTGGCTACCTTCACCTTGGTGATAGTCTCCTCCGTCGTTCCGGCTACGGCGGGGCTCCGGCTCACGCTCTGCGTTCCGGCTCCTCCTAGGCTCAAGATCACGGTCGTTGTTCCGGCTCCTTCTGGGCTCCGGCTCACGATCGTTGTTCTGGTTCCGACGTGGCTCCGGCGTACGCTCCCTGGTCCTTGGCGGCGGTATGTTGTCGCGGATGTTGATTCCACCGGCTCCATGGGGCCTAGTGTTTCCGACTGGACTACGGCGGCGAGGGGGTGGGGGACGCGGGTACCCGTTAGGCGGAGGTGACGGGTTCCGGTACTTGTTCCTACCAGTGTACATTGCATCTTTTCCCTTCTTCGGATCTGACGGAGGCGTCTTTGACGGTACGGGGATCGGATTTGGGTGTTCCCTGGCTTTTCTTCTGCGCTCCGTGGATCCGGTGCGCGATTCATCATCGGGATGTCGGTTGGCGTGAGCGTCCTTCTGCGCGGTAGATACACAGTGATCCGGATTGGATTCCAACCTGCGCGAGGTATCCGCCTTGCTTTGCTGCTGCATTGCTGAAGCGACAAGTTTGCGGACGTAGTTGATATCAACCTCTTCGTCCTTCTTTTTCAGGAGCTCCGCAGCTTTTAGCATGTTATCCTTTGGAGTTTCCAGCGGCTGCTGCTCTACAGGTGTGGCGAAGTTGATCCTGCGGGGCGGGATTGCTTCTCTGACGATCCGATCAGCCTTCGCCTGCACATAGGTCATCTTTACTTCCCACTCTTTCCTCATGCTCTTGACGTGCTCGAGTGTTTCAGTGATTTCGTGATCCTGTCTTTCGAAGCGGTCCATCAAGTTTGCAGCTTCTGCCCTTTCGTCCATTATTGCGGCTGCGGTATTGGCGAACTTCTTGGCAGTGGCCAACATTTCCTTTCTCGTGGCCTCTAAAGCCTTCGGATCTGCGGCGTCGCCTGGAGTTATGGGTTTGTTGAGGACAGCAGATTTCGCCACTAAATCCATGCGAGCTTGCGCGACTATCTCTTCAGGGGACAGGACGTCTTCGTATGGTCGTTCCCGATCTAACGGAGATCCTACATTGGACGGTCCTGGATCGGAGGCGGTGTTTTCATCTTCGGGTTCCTGCTGATCCAGCTGTACCACGGTTGCGAGAACCTGCATGGGCTGGGCGGATTCAACGTCGGGCTGCTCACCGTATCCGTATTCTTTTATCTTCCGATCGAACTCTTCAGTGTCCATGGAATCCCCGGACATTGGACTTAGGTTGCCGAGGATTGATTCCTCAGGGTTTCCGGCACCCTCTTGCCCCGGAGCGTCGCTTTCTCCGACAGCCTCCTGCTGATCCGGAGCGACAGCGTTTTCCGGCGCCTCATCCTGCACGGGGCCAACTCCGACTTCTTGAGGGGCGGCTCCGGCGGTATGGGCTATGAAGTGCACGAAGTGACACCTTTGCTTCTCTAACACAGGAGACCCGGGCGGATCGCATTGGTCTTCCACCTTTATTTCTGCTCGAGGCGGATTGGGTGGGCTTTGAATTTTCCGGATCTAAGGCGGAATCTTCCTTAAGAAGTTCCTGCGACTCAGATTGGATCTTCGCGACTGCGTCCTGCTCAGCGGCGGTCGCGTCAGCGTTACTTACCAGTGCGTTCCCGTCGGAGTCGACGGTTTCGCCGATGAAGATGTGGATGCCGCCTACTGGGACGATGGAGAGCTTGACGGGAGCAGTCTTAGCCGGAATCCAGCACTCGTCCGGAGGGACGATCGGAAAGTTTCCGGCGTAAAGAACACGCCCCACCGCGATCGTGTCGTCGTAGCTTCCCATGGCGGAACCCTCCCGGTTCCGGCCTCCAGACGCCGCAGGCCCCACGGTGGGCGCCAACTGTCGTTGCCTATTCGACGGTACCTCGGAGGAGGGATCCTCACGAGGGGGAGAAGAAGTAGGGGCCATAGGGCGGAGTGCACACGGGACGGTGGTACGCGATTTACCCAGCTTCGGAACACCTGCACGATGACAGGGCCTACTGCTGCTTGTCTGGAATTATCTGGGCGCTTTCGCGTTGTTACAATGAGTTGTGGTTGTGCCTCTAGGGCTCCCGGGATCCGGCTTATAAAGGCGCACGGATCTAGGGTTTACATGGAGAGTCCTAGCCGGATTACATATTGCCTAACTACGGTACAATGTCTTGCCGTGTACGTCAAGGATCCGCCTCCCATATACATCGTACTGGATCCGGGTTCCTCATGGGCCTCCACGGATCCGGGTTCCTCTGAAGGTCGGTGCGGATCCGGCTAACTGATCCTGGGCCGGACTTCATTCTTCATGATCAACAGCAACTGGGCCACCCGATGGGCCACATGCCACATCACCGTCTATGGGCCACCCGGGCTTGCCGGATCTAGGCACTGTCGATGGTACACCCATGAAGTATACCCACAACAGAGAAGCTAATGGCCGAGAATCTTGCCGCCTTGGCTGCTAGGGACGACAAGAGACGTTTGGAAAAAGAGGTCGCAACTGCCATCTACCACAACCTCGCGAAGGAGGTCATTGAGGTCCAAAGGATGGACGTCGAGGCCAAAAAAGCAGACACCAAGGCCAAATTGCGTGACGCCGAGGCGAGGAGGATGGACGCCGAGGCCAAGACCCGTGCAGAAGACAGAATGATCATGCTTGCCGACTTGAGCAGCGTCGACGACGACACCAGGGCATGGTTCATGAAGAGGCGCGCCGAAATCCGCACGCGAGACTCCTGATCGCCATCGCCATGCGCCCAACACCTTGGCCTCCTTTTGGACTTTTTTTATTGCTGTTCAGGCCTTATTGTGCCCCTTTTGCTCCACTTTGCGCCGTACCTTGTGCAAAGTGTGATGAACATATTGCAGACCTCAATTTGCGGCTGTAATTTCGTGCAAATTTGAGGCTACAATCTCTTTTTTGAAATCTGGCCTGCGCCGAAAAGGCGTCCCCCCGCTGGAGCCAGCCCTAGACGCAAACGAACGCGATTGAGATGGCCTAGAAGAAAAATAAATAAATGCTCTAATCGTGACGTCATCTCGCTCGTTGTTGGGCTGTCCCTTCCCCGCCGGCTCGATCCACCACCACCAGCCCAACACAACCACCGGACTCAAAGCCGGCCGGCCGGCGCCGCGAGCGGAGCGAAGCAAGCCCCATGGCGTCGAAGCAGATGGAGGAGATCCAGCGGAAGCTGGCGGTGCTGGCCTACCCGCGCGCCAGCGCCCCGGCGCAGTCCCTCCTCTTCGCCGGCGTCGAGCGCTACCGCCTCCTCGAGTGGCTCTTCTTCCGGTACGCACCACCCCCAGCCCCCACGCCCGCCGCATTTCCGTCCTCCGCTGTACCCCGGGCCCGGGTTCTGGGGATTTAATCGGTTCAGAGATTGAGGGTTTCGTTTCTGTGTGTTGTGGCTCCGGAGGCTCCTGGGCGACAGATCGCCGTTCACGCAGCAGAACTGGCAGGGGGACAGCCTCGACCGCGACGAGGAGAACAGCAGGATCCAGCGTAAGGTTCTTTAGTTACACTCGTTTCGTTCGCCCCTGCGCTGCGAATTTGGATATGCTTCCGCGTTGTGCTGATGATGATGGAATGCTTGCAGACTTGGCGGAGATTGCGAACTTCCTGGGCATCACGCCTTCAGTCGACACGGAGGCGATTCAGGTGAGGGAAATGCGCTCTCTGTGCCTGCGGTTATTGAGTATTGCTTTGTTTTGCTACACGACATCTCTTGAGGTGTGGTGAGAATCGCAATCAGAGATTCAGCGGGTGCCGTCTTTTGTGGGGTTTCAGGGAAGAGGCAGCTACGACGAGCGGGTGGAGCTCCTCCGTCTGATTGTTGACTTGGTGGAAGCTAGTTGCTATGCCGACAATCCAGAGTGGAGGTTGGTCTTACCCTTCACTGTCGGTCGTATACTTCTGATATTCGGATTATACGAAAACATTGGTCAGATTCTGGTAATCGGTAGTAGCTATTTTCAGTTTAACATTTTCCAACACTGCATTATATTGTACATAAAATATCAAATAATGTTTTAACCTCATAGAAGAACATGTAAAAGTAAAACACGAAGACCTAACAAGTTGCTCCCTTGTAGTATTGATGAACAGTTGGCAAAGGATGTACAACTGGTGGATTCAATTGCAGAGAAACAGGCCCAAATTTTCTCAGAGGAGTGCAAGCTTTTTCCTGCAGATGTCCAAATACAATCAATTTACCCCTTGTAAGTACGCCAATTTGGTAGTTCTTAGTAATTGTATTATTTAGAGGGCACATATTTCAAGTACCCATATAATTCCTTCGATGGTATGAATCTTTATTGCCTCGCAGTTCTTTCTCTGTTACTGAGTTAGAATCTCATTGGCAGGCCTGACATAGCAGAATTAGAGTTGAAGCTCTCTGAGTATACTAAAAAGATGTCAAATCTGCAACAAATGGTTCAGGAGCTGGCATCTAAGGTATATTGACATGTGGATTTCCAGAAATCCCTTCCTATTTCCATGTTTGTTCTAATTTGGGCTGACCCCTCAGATATACAACTATATCCATATAGTTGTCGTACCTTACTTCTGAAGCTTGAAATTTATACTGGAAAGCTAATTATCACAGAAAACCTAGCATATTATCACCCAGGGCCCTCCAAGCTTATATTATTCTTGCCCTTACCATCTAATCTGCATTTTGTGGATTTATTTTCCTGATAAGAGTTAAAAACACGGGATTTTTGGTGTTTCCACGTTTTTATATCATCATTATTCACTAACAATGTCTTATTTGAAATCAATTTGTGCACTTCTATCTGAAAGTTTCATGCATGCCAATACAATGTTAGTTTGTTGATAGTACTCTTTAGTACGCTATTTGCGCTAACAGTGCAGTTTCTGCTGCTCAGTATGATTATAACCCAAATGAAGACTATGCCGAGACAGAGTTGAAGCTGAGGGAACATTTGCAATCGTTTCTCGAAACAGTTAAATCCTTCAACATGATATACACTAAGGTAACTATCTTATGCATCTCCTATACATTCCAGACAAACAGCCTTTACATGAATATCTTTTGCTACTTCTTATTACCATTTTCCATGTATTTTGAGTTGTTAGATAACAGAAGTTATTTGTCATTGTAGGAAATTCATCCTTGGACGCACATGATGGAGGTGCCACAGTTGCATGGATTTGGTCCAGCTGCTAATCGCTTGTTAGAGGCATATAACACACTTTTAAAGGTACTTTTTGAATGCTTGATTCATTTATTGGTGACTCTGCTGCTCATTTTTAATTTATTTTCCATCTCTGGCCTACGTGTCATGATGTGATTATTTGAACTTCTGATGTAATGAAAATAGTAAAAGTTCATTAGTTAGTACTAGTAAGCACTCAGTATGTCATAATACTATCATAGTTCTATGGCATTCATTTCAAGTTCCTAAACTGGTTATTATTATAGGCAATTGATTATCCTACAGAGTGAAGATATTTGTTTTCTCTTGTCAAAATAGTTTCAGTAAGAAATCTTATTGCTGTTATATTTGAAATGTCCATGGAGGACAAGAACATCTTGTGAATGTAGCCAACAAGAATGAAACACTGCTGCAAAATTATAACACAAACTGACTAGCTTAAGATATCTATAAGCCTGGAAGCTCTGTTAAGTGAGTGCTCCTTGTATTCTGCTCTATGAAGTATTCTACTGATCTACTCCCTCCGGCCCTAAATACTTCTCGCATGTGCAATGAATCTAGACACATTTTAGCCTATATTTTCGCCTAAATCTGTGACAAGTATTTAGGGCCGGAGGGAGTAGAAACGTATAAGATAGCATAGTATGTCTTTATGTAGAATTCTGCTATAATTATTTAGTGAAATACCATCTCCGCTTTCTAGCCTTTTCAGCTCTTATAATTCATGCCTTTTTCAACCAGTTAGTGTACTCTGGCTAAGTCCTTACAATGTTAACCTTACTACCTTATACAAACATGCTTTAACTCGAGTGTTTTTATCTGTGATTTGCAGTTCCTTGGAAATTTGAGGAGCCTGCGAGATTCATATTCTGCGATGGCTGCTGGGTCACTTTCAAATTCAAACGAGCCTTCATCCGTCACAAAGATCATTTCAGACTGTGAATCTGCGCTGACATTCTTGAATAACAGCCTTGCCATCCTTTCAACCTCTGTGGCACGAGAGCAGGGTGAAACTCTGTGATTTTGCAGTCTGATAGTGGTACCAAGATTCCACTTCGGGCACATATGTAATGTAAGCTTTTATTGGTCTTTTTAGTTTCAGTTGGCGCATGCTGTAAAGATTTTGTTGCAGCTATCGGTGTGTCATTGTATTTGTGTGTGCTTGTTGATGTTTGGGTAGTTGTAACTTGTAAGGCTCGCTGATCATATAGTCTAAAAGTTTGAGAACATAGTAAAACTTCTTGCAATGGTTTATGGATTGTCTTGCACCTCACCACCGGGTCCCTTTACTGACTGGTGACTGCCATGTCGATAAAGGTTAGTTTTGCTTTACAGCATTATCTTTTTCTCACATGGACGTTTCAAAAGGTACGTCATATCGGACTGTTTCAGAAGATGGCAGCAGGTGCAGACCAGCCGGGCTGCACGTGATCAAAATTTTTTTTTTTTTGAAACGAACCAACTTATATTCATATGAAATAGAGTACAGAGTTCAACCAAGAACACACAAAGAGAGAAAACAAAGAACAACAAAGCTTGCACTCTCCATCTTCAACCTCAAGATCGCCACCGAGGACGACCACCACTGGAGCAGCAGAAGCGACCACCAACTCCGAGGAGCTGGATCTGGAGACGAAGATCGAGCATCGGCCGGGGGCACACCCCGAGCTCACGCTGCACCTGATCTGGGACCAACGCCACAGATCAACCACCTTCTTACCACGAACCTGCAAAGCCGCTGTCTTGGATCCCCTCCTCCGGTCTTGGACACCGCCGCATCCGCCGCCAGCACAGATCCGACGAGAGAACGAAGAACACGAGCACCACGCCGGGCCTCGGTCCTCTGCAAGTCGAGCACGACGACGACGAGCCCCGAAGAGCTCCGCCGCCGGAGAAGGCCATGTCGACCGCAAAACACCCACCGCCAGCCCCACCTCCTCCTTGGCGCCGCCGGCGAGATCTCCTTCCTACCCTACCATATGTACATGCCGGAACCGGGGATCCCCCACCCTCCCGCTGACATAGGCATCCCAAATGGGCCTGCCGAAGATAGTACCCGGGGTTTACTGAAGGCCCAATACCCGAAGAATAAGAAGATTCGGGAGCCCAAGATATATTAAGGAAAGTTAGAGTTGTAATAGGAAGTGTTATTTGTAATCTGGCGGGATGAGTTAGAAACCGTCCCGGACTTTGTAACTTGTACAGAACGAAGCCCTCGGCTCCACCTCCTATATAAAGGGGAAGTCGAGGGACGAAGAGATCATCGAATCATTGTTACGAACCCTAGTTTTCATAATCGTCGAGTACTTTTCGGCTGAAACCTTCGAGATCTACTTGCCCTCTACTTCTAAACTAAACCCTAGCCTACAATCCATAGGCATTGACAAGTTGATACCTTGTCAATTGGCGCCGTCTGTGGGAACTAGAGGCGTAAGGATCTGATCTCGATGGCACGTTCAAGATCTTCGACATCGTCAACCGCAAGCAACACAATGGATCGAGGTAAACAGATCGGCTAGCCGGTCTTGTCGATTTTGTTCCTCACCCACCCTCCCGTTTGGATGCATATGCGTATCTGGCGGAGCCCATGGAGATGACGTTCGGAAGGTTTCACTTTCGCGTCGAGAAGGAAGGATCGTATCGTGTCGAGATTCCGATTTCATCGGGATCGTCGGCGGTCGATTCCGATTTTTCAAGCTATGCATCGTCAACCGAGTCAGGAGAAGAAGAAACTTCGTCGACACGCTACGTCAGCACCAGAGCAAGAGAGAAACTCGCCAAGATCTTCAACGACATATCGTTTGAGTCATCTGCGGACTCATATATAAGCGATGACTCAAGCGATGTCGACAGTTACGACTTCATCGACAAATCTATCACAGTGGGCAAGGTCTTCATCAATCTCAACGATGATGTCACCAAACCCAACATAGATCTGAATACAAAATATCATCAGATTTATGCCATTGAGGATCAAGAGGAAACATCCGAGGCTTTCGACGATCACGGGAAATCCATACGTCGATCCCTCCAATCTGCGACAAGGCCTGGGCAACAAATACGTCGGGCCGAGCCGCGAGATAGAGTTCAACTTTCACAAGCAACGTGGGACAGAGCCGCGAGAGCTATGAACGGTACAGAACCAATGGCTACCACGGCCACACCGGAGGAATTACAAGCATATCAATATAGGCTCGCACGAGCTGCCGTAGAATTGGAAAAGCAGACAAAGAGTTAAACAGAGAAAGGAGGCAGCTTCGCATCCAGCGAGGAGAAGGGCGGATCTAAGTCGACAATCTAGAACTTCGGGTGATAGCCACAGGAGGCTCGAACAGAGCAAGATCAAGGTTGCAACATATACCCGAGGCGTAAAGAGAGCACTTGGTCCAAAACCTCGACATGTCCTTCATGTCGATAGATACAAGAGGAAATATCATCCCTAAGACACCGGAGGCTGGGTATATGGCGACACATGCTTTTATCCTTGCATCTAAACCACCTCCAGGTGATCCAAGGGAAACACTATACAATATGGCGGTAGCAGGAGTTGGAGCTATGGGGACAAATGCGTTTGTATCAACGCCTCCCGAAGGAGCGGCAAGGCAAAATAGTCCACGACCTGCGGCAGAACAACGGCGAAGACTCGAAGGACCAAGTGGAGCAAGAGACACAAGAAGCACAAGCAAGGGTCGACGTGAGCGGCAAAGCGAAGGGATCATCGGCAATCTCCTGAGCTTAATGACGAAGATATGTGCGGCTTGCCATGCTTCACGAGGAGAGTCCGAAAAACTCGAGTCCCCTCGGGATTCAAGTTACCCGACAACTTCAAGAAATTCGACGGCCTTCAAGATCCGTGAGGATTGGCTAGTTGATTATCTCGAGACAGTGAAGCTCACAGAGGAACCAGGGCAACAGCTATGCAAAGCATCCAGTGCATTTGAGTGGAGCCGCACGATCTTGGATAAAGAAACTCAATCCAGGATCTATCGACACCGGGAAAGTTTCGAGGACGTGTTCGTCAAGAATTTCAGATCCACGTGCAAAAACCTGCGTCGTTAGAGGAGTTAAGAGCATGTCGACAAAAACCGATGAGCCAATGAGAAAGTACATCCAAAGGTGGAATATCATCAAAAACTCGGTAGAAAATATATCCGACAGAGAGCAATAGATGCGTTTGTCGCAGAATCGGGCGTGGGGATTTTGTCGAGGACTTAGGAAGGACCAATCCAAAGACAAGATTCTGCGTTAATGGAGATAGCAAACAGATGGGCGATGGAGAAGACGCTGTCCACAACAAACGGCACAGTCGCCGTAGGAGGACCGTAGTCGAAATTATCAACCGAGGCGACGATTTCCTCGGCAGCACCCGAACTATGACGCTCCAGGGCAAATTTCGGCAGGTTTTCGGGCAAACACAGGAGGAAGCAATAGAGATGATTATCAGAGAAGCAGTGAACAGCGAGGCGATAACAGGGATGATTCTCGCAACAACAGGCAAAATAGCGGGCCTAGGTTCCCAAGGCCTTTCGTGTCCCCTGAAGAGATGATGAATGGGCCGTGTCAAATGCACTTTTTCCTCGACAAAGAACGGTAAAAGACGGTCAGGGCACCTGCGAAAAGACTGTCGAAATTTTCGAGGCAATGCTAAGATATGCAGAGAACGCTAACGCGCGGGCAACGCAGAGAAATCCTCGAGAACCCAGAAGCGAGATTCACTTGCCGCCTCCTCCCGCGATTACAGACGATAATCGGCATCAGCTCAGAATAGCGGCAGCACCCCCACCACCACCTTATGTTGATCCTAACTCCAACGGAGCGGTGTCGATGATTCAGAAGGGAAGGCCGTCCAATAGAGCTCAGAAAGTAATCTCACGACAGGTGTTTATGGCGTAAAAATGCCTCCACCAACAGCTTGAGTATCTTAATTGGTCTGGACAAGATATTGGCTTCACCATAGCGGATCATCCGCAGCAAGTTCCTCGACCAGGGCAGTCAAGACTTATTCTCGCCGATTATCGCGGGATTTGATGTCTCCCGAGTGTTCATAGACGGCGGCGCAGCCTAAACCTTATGTATGCAGAATACATTGAGGAAGATGAACATATCCTTAGCAAACTTGAAGCCAACCACACAAGGTTCCACGGCATCACACGGAGAAACCAAGTTATCCATTGGGGAAGATCAATCTCGACGTTGATTTGGGACCCGAGAAAATTATAGAATCGAGAGGCTGGAATTTGAAGTCGTGGATTTTCCGTCGCGATGCACGCTTTGTTGGGACGACCAGCATATGCTAGATTTATGGCGGTGCCACACTATACATACCTGTCGTGGAGATTGCCTGGACCAAAGGGACCAATCACAGTTAAAGGAAGCTTTGCCTTAGCCGATAAATGCGACAAGGATTTTCATCGGCTATCAGAAACTTTCGGGATGCAAGCTGAGTATTTGGCGTCAAAAAGCATGACCGATTACGACGTACTGCCAGACGTTGGAAGGCCAAATAAAGAATCAACTTTCAATACCAAGAAAAATTCTAAGGAGGTGCAGGTTCACCCGACAGACCCGAAAAAGACGACATCTATCGCAAACGACATGGATATCGCATAGGAAAGCGCGCTCGTCGAGTTCCTCCGTGAGCACTGGAAAATCTTCGCATGGTGTCCAGCTGACATGCCAGGAGTACCCAGGGAACTTGCCGAGCACCACCTAAACTTGGATCCATTAGCGAGACCAATCAAACAACCTCTGCGGCGTTTTTCGGAACCAAACCGCAAAGCTATGCTATCAGAAGTAAATCGACTTGAGGAAGCTGGTTTTATCAAAGAGATATCTACAGAAGCCACATGGGTAGCTAACCCAGTGATGGTGCCGAAGAAACACACGACAGTCCTTCGCATGTGCGTCGACTTTACGTGTCTCAATAAACATTGTCCAAAGGATCACTTTCCCCTCCCGAGGATCGATCAAATTATCGACTCCACGGCTGGATGTGAACGTCTTTCCTTCCTGGACGCTTATTCTGGTTATAACCAGATCAGATTGAAAGAAGAAGACGAGGCCAAAACAGCGTTCATAACACCTTACGGCGTGTTTTGTTACGTAACAATGCCTTTCGGTTTAAAAACGCGGGAGCAACATATCGAGGATGATGCGAAGTGTTTGGCGACACAGATCGGGAAAAACGTGCAAGTATACATCGACGATGTCGTCATAACGTCAAAAGAGGGGGCAACACTGATTGAGGATCTGAAGGAAACCTTCGACAACCTCAACAAATTCTGCCTCAAGCTAAACCCGACGAAATGTTCCTTTGGCGTCCCAGCAGGAGAACTTCTGGGATTTCTAGTCTCAGCAAGAGGGATTGAAGCAAATCCCGATAAAATACAAGCTATCGTAACAATGAGAAAGCCAACAAAGTTGAAAGAAATACAACAGCCTAACCGAGCGAGTCGCAGCTTTGAGCAGATTCGTCGCCAAAGTTGGGAGAAAAAGCGTGACCATTTTACGCTCTAAGAAAGCAAGGAGATAAATTCCAGTGGAACGAAGAGGCCGATAGAGCCTTCGAGGATTTGAAGCGCACAATCTCGACACCACCAATTCTGGTGGCGCCGAAGGAAAAGGAACCTCTCCTGTTGTATATTGCAGCCACGCCCCAAGTGGTGAGCACGGTGCTAGTTGTCGAAAGAGAAGAAGAAGGAAAACTTCACGGCGTCAGAGAGGCGAGATACTTCGTCGAAGTTTTATCGCCCTCAAAACAAAGGTACCCTCGGTACCAAAAGCTAGCATATGGAGTGTTCACAACAAGACGAAAATTGCGCCATTATTTTTCGGCACACCCGATCATAGTGGTCAATGAAGCTCCCTTGTCAAATATACTAAACAATCCAGAAGCTACGGGTCGTGTCTCCCTTTGGGGAATAGAACTTTCCCCTCGGGACATCACGTATGAAAAAGAAAAGCAATCAAGTCGCAAGTTCTGCGGACTTCATCGCAGAGTGGATGGAGTTGCAAAACACAGACCTCCGGACTTGTCGAGAACCTGGACCATGAACTTTGATGGGTCCAAAAGACTAGAAGGGGTGGCGCAGGAGTAGTACTTATATCACCTGAAGGCGACAAGTTGAAGTACATCCTTCGGATGACGTTCCCTAACGCATCTAACAATGAAGCAGAATATGAGGCTCTCATACACGGGATGAAGATGGCGAAAGCTTGCGGTGCAACTCGACTAAAAATCTTTGGCGACTCACAACTGGTGGCTCAGCAAGTTATGAACCAATGTGACGCAGTTAATGATAGCATGATGGCATACAAGGAGGTGTACAACGAGCTCGAGAAGTTGTTCGATGGATGCGAAGTAAATCATATTAGTAGATTGAGCAACGACGAAGCCGACGTTCTTGCAAACATCGGGTCGCAATGCCTTGCAGTCCCGCCAGGTGTATTCTGGGAAGAGATAACAGAGAGATCCACCAAATTGACAAAATCAAAAAAGAAGGAGAAGAAACCCTCGGGGGCTACCAAGGAAAAGCAAGAGGAAGAAGAAGAAGATCAGGACCTGGTCATGGTGATACAGATACCATGGATGCAGACGTACATATCGTACATCCTCAGGAAAGAAATACCCGATGACCCAGTTGAGGCAAGGCGAGTAATTCGACGCTCCAAAGCTTTCACGGTGGTCAAAGGAGAATTGTACAAGCGAAGTATTTCAGGCGTCCTGCAAAGATGTGTCACACCCGAAGAAGGAAGAATAATTTTGAAGGATGTACACGAAGGAATGTGTGGCCACCACGCAAGTAGTCGAGCCATTGCAGCCAATGTTTTTCGGGCAGGATTCTACTGGTTGACAGCAATCGAGGACGCTAAGGAAATAGTAAGAACTTGCGACGCGTGTCAAAGGTTTGCCGCAAAACCCCACTCTCCAGCAGCAGAGCTAACACCAATACCATTGTCATGGCCCTTTGCCCAATGGGGACTTGATATGCTGGGCAAGTTACACAAATCCTGGCCAGGAGGAAAGGAGTACATGCTAGTAGCTGTCGACAAATTTACAAAATGGATAGAAGCGAAGCCGATAAATTCACCAGACGGAGCATCCGCAGTAAAATTCATAAAAGGCCTCGTCTTCAGATTTGGAGTGCCCCACAGCATCGTCACAGACAATGGCAGTAACTTCACATCCCACGAATTCAAAAATTATTGCGAAGAAGTGGGTATCAAGTTGCACTTCGCGTCAGTTGCACATCCTCAAACCAATGGGCAAGTCGAGAAAGCCAATGGCATCATCTGCAATGGCATCAAGAAACGCCTGTTAGGACCACTGGAAAAAGCTCGACATACCTGGCCAGAAGAACTACCAAGTGTGTTGTGGAGCATCCGAACAACACCAAATACAGCGACACAGGAGACACCGTTTTTCCTGGTCCATGGAGCAGAGGCAGTACTACCAATAGAAATAGAGCACGACTCCCCCAGAGTCACAGAGTATAATGAAGAAACTTCCAAGATAGCATTGGAAGACGACGTCGACGCACTCGACGAAGCTAGAGACGAGGTACTATCAAGGGTAACCAAATACCAACAGGACTTGAAGAATTACCACAGTCGACGTTTGCGGCCAAGATCCTTTCAGGTGGGAGACCTAGTTCTTCGGCTCACGCAAAAAAGTCATGAAAAACTCGAGTCACCATGGCTTGGCCCTTACATTGTCACGGAAGTAATCGGAGGAGGAGCATACAGGATAAAGGACAAGAAGACAGGGGTGGAGGAGCAAAACCCCTGGAACGTGGCGCAACTCAGGCGGTTCTACGCCTAGAGTCAAAATATAGTCCTTGTAAAACTTCAATGTACTGAAACGCCCGCGAGTTTTTAGACGCACTCTTTTCCTTTTTCGGGGCACCGAGTGGGGCCGGGAAAGGTTTTTAATGAGGCGGGCTCGCGGTGCTGCAATATAATAAAGATAGTGTCAATATAACCTTTTCTTTATCGACATGCTCAAAGTCTCTGACCCGACGAATTTCAATATAGTTCATCGAAAAAGAAAAGCCTTGCCTTGGTATTAAAATACCTCGTGAGTCAATACAAATACAAAATAGTACTCAATAAAGAAGCTCGGGGGCTGATATTCGCCATCAATATATATTAAATAAATGCCTTGGTTCAAAACCTCGCAATATACAAATACAGTAAATAGCCACCGAAACACTCGGGGGCTAGGCAAATATAGAAATATAATGATTGCTTCAACAATATAATCACAGACATGGGTTACAAAGAAGAGTTATCTACAAAAGGAAAATAATTAGCCTTGATTCAATATGTCATCAAGGGTAACTCTGTTCTCTTCAGGAGCAGCGCCAAGAAAATCAGCATAATGATCATCGGCAAAAAAGTCGGCATCCATCCGAAGAAGGTCTTCAATCATTTCTTCGGCTACAGGCGAAACCTTCGTGTTAATTCGGTCAACACCAACTCTTCGACGTTTTACCTTCTGATGAACTTTCGCAACAACTTGGGTCAGGTCAAGATTTGAGTGGCAGATCTGAAGCATGATAAGAGCAAATTTGGCGCCAGCTACCAGTTGAGCTCTGACAAAATCATGGATCCTGTGGGCATCCTTAAATTTCTCCATTAACTCAGGAAGAGTTTTTGGTTGAACGTTCCGCGGAAACATGGAGTTATAAACCATAGAAAGGGTCTTGGTACAGAAGTCAAGGAAGTCGCGAGTTTGAGAGGCGCGATCCTGAAATCTGACAATCTGGCGGGTCCTCTCAGGAGTAGCCCAAAACAGAGAACCATGGTCAAGGGAAAGGTTAACAAGGAGGTTTGTCCTGATATTTACCCTCTCTTCTTCGGCAGTAGCATCAGTAAAGGAACCTATTAAAACAACGGAGCAGAAAACTTTAAGAGACGTAGTATGAAGACGAAAGATATCGGAGGATGAAACAAGCATACCCGACATATCCGCACTGGCTTCATTCATTAACTCGAGCATGAAATTTTCTCGAGTAGTCGCCTTTTCAGCCTCGGAAGCCGCGATTTCCTTAGCAGCCACGGCCTCGCGAGCTTGCTGAAGTGCAATTTCTTCGGCTTCAGACGACTTACGAGATTTTTCCATCATCACAAGTGTTTGCTTCTTCGCATACTGAAGTTGCTGCCGAAGTTCATCCAATTCTCGCGGCAAGGAATCTTCGACAGGTGCAGCATCAGCAAGAGGTCTCCTTGGGTGAGAAGAAGAAGGCGAAACATTGGAAGGAGCGGAAGATGGAGTATAGTTATCAAATACCAACTGAAATTTAACAAAACAAGACAACATCAATCAACACGCAAAAGATAGAGTTTTCATTAATCTTTCGGAATAATTACAAAGGCCTTACAGTGGAGCTAATGAAGTACGTGTCGCCAAATAACTACTTTGGCGACAAGAGCAAAAGAAACAAAGAGAGAAAAATAAAGAGGCATGCAACTAGACCTCCGGCCTTGATGAGCTAGGAGTCGAAGCTGGTTTGATCCCGAGATATGCCAAGATTTTCTTCGTGTTGGGCTTGGCTGCCTTAATCAGCGACCTCCATTTCGATTGCTCTATTTGATCGGTGTCGCCAACTTTCGTCCAATCAACAAATTGCTCATTGTCAAGCAACCAGGGCAACAAGAGCTTTCGACAAAGAATCTTCATGTTTTCTTGACGCATCTTCAGTCCAAGGTCTTCTGATGAATTGAAGCTCTTGGCAAGGGTAAGGAAAGTCGGGGGCTCCTCTTTCTTCGGGAAGAAGTAGGGGAACAGCGCCGACAATCCTGCATTCGCATTGGCCACGCCTTCACGAATTTCGGACCCATGAAGCTCCAGATAAGTAAGTGCGTCAAGGAGAGGGTCATTGACAGGATTCTCCAGATCAAAATCTTGGTTTGTTTGGTCTGCCAAGGAAACAAAACGTTGGTCAACAACAAGAAACAGCGGTTCTCATAAAAAATAGAAGGGATCAATAATATTACTGTGAGTGCGTCGACTTTGTGATTTCAGGCGCTTGAGGATCCCCTGTTCACGAGAAGCTTGTGCAGCTTTGTGCTCGTTTAAGGCAGATTCAGCATCCTCAAGTCTTTTCTGCAGTTCCTCGACACTAGCAGCTTTTGCTTTGGCTTCATCAGCCTCGGCTTTGGCTTCGCTAGCAACAAGTTCGGCTTTCTTGCGAGCCGCCTCACTTTGCTCAAGTTTTTGAGCAAGTGCGTCGGCACGTTTGTTGGCCTCTGCAAGTTTCTCTGTCGAGGTAAAAATAAAAAAAAAAGATCAAAAATCGCGACAAACAACAGGAGCAAAAAGTCAAGAAAAAACGGCAAGTATAAAAATTGTTACCTTCGGTTCTGCTCGCATACTCACGGTACCCAATGAATTGGGACCCGATGCGGAGAAGCTCTTTGATCATGGGCTGTCAAAGAAGAACACAGCAAGAGAAACATCGGTATAAAAAAAAAGAGAGTGAAGGCGTGAAAAAGCAAAATAGAGGAAATATAGATATCGACAAACTTACATCGTCTAAGAGCAGAGTCGAAGAGCTGCCCAATTGAGGGGCAGGTTCAACAATCGTTTCAATCCTTGTCCTTTTTGGCGAAGGAGCAAGGGGGCTTGCTGGCGGAGTTGTGGTGACGATGTTCCGTTGAGGAGGCGAGGATTCTTCTCCTTCAACTAGCGTGTCTGAGGCAAGTACAGTATGTGACGTGCTTGTCCGAGGAGCCACGTCAACAGTTGGTACTTCTTCCTCGTCATCACTGTTGATTAAACATCGACAGTATAAAAAGCAAGACAAGATAAACATTTCGAGTACAGAAGTAAGGAGAAATAAAAATGACTTACGAGCTGACAAGGGATTCAATATAAGGGTCATAAGCTGCCTTCGGATGCGAAGGAACAACTTTTTCGGCTTTAGAAGTGCCAGAACCCTCGGCGTCATTCCTTTTCCTTTTGTTCCTTGGGGAAACAGCAGGAGGAAGGGATTGCGTCGACTCGTTGGCATCAGATTCAACTTCTTTTTCATGGGAAGCCGCAGATTTGTGAGAACCTGCGACTTCACTTTCAGGAAGAGAAGAACCTTGGTTGTCTTCGGCAACAATAGCCTGTTCTTCGACTTCTCCATCCTCAGGAAGAGGGGGAAGGGAAGTCATAGTAGGATGGTTCTGCAGGAAAATAGCGACAACAGAAAAATTAATGAGATGCAGGGAAAGTTCGGAACAATACAGAAACTCGAGAGGACAAAATACCCCGGGAAGAGGATTGGCGGCGCTGTATGGTTCCATGCGACAAGAGGAGGGAATAGGATCCTTCTTGGCCAAGCGGGAAATTCTTCGAATCAACTTCTCCAAGTCCTTTGCAGAAAGATCACTGGAGATTCTATTGGCGTCGTTTTCACCAGAATACGTCCAAAGGGGATTTTTGCGAGCCTGAAGAGGCTGCACTCTAATCCTAAGGAAGTAGGCAGTGATTTGAACACCAGACAGTTCTTTGCCTCGAGTATTTTGAAGCTGATGAATACGAGACATAAGTGCTTCTGTCGCCTTTTTCTCTTCTTCGGAAGCTTCAGCGTCCCAGGAGCGGCGGCGCTGAATTTTGGCACTTCCATCGAAAGGAACTATGTTGTGTTCCACAGAGTTGGCACTTTCTTCGTGTATGTAGAGCCACCTTTTGCGCCACCCTTGGACAGAATCAGGAAATTTGACGTCGAAGTAATCAACGTCAGTTCGGACACAGATAACAACGCCGCCTATGTTATAAGTGGCGTTGTGGGATCCATTGCGGCGGAGGCAGAAAATGCGTTTCCACAGAGCCCAGTTAGGAGGGATTCCAAGGAAGCATTCGCATAGCGTGATAAAAATGGAAATGTGAAGGATGGAATTGGGGGTCAACTGGTGCAGTTGAATCCCGTAAACAAAAAGAAGGCCGCGGAGGAAATCGTGAATTGGGGCCGAAAGGCCGCGGATGAGGTGATCAACGAAACTAACCCGGTACTCCATTGGAGGGTTGGGGTAGCTTTCTTCGCTGGGAAAGCGGATGGCGTCTTCTTTCTTCATCAGGCCAAGCCTCTTCAGCGTGTTGACATCCTGGTTGGAGATTTTAGATCTCTCCCACTCAAGATCTTCGGCGGCCATCTTGGACTCTGGAGTGCTGTGGCGAGTGAGTCGCGTGCGCGGTGGCATCAACGGCAATGGAAAAAGCAATGTTCGTGAGTGCGGAAGATCAGAGAGAGTTGGGCGCAGGGGAAGTTTTTGCAAAGAGGAACAGATGTGCGGCGCAAGCGAAGGAGTGAACGGAGGTTGAAGAAAGGTTTATATAAGAATCGGGCGAAGCAATGCACCGTTGGATGAAGAAATCGTGTGGTGAAAAAAGATCTTCTAGATAAAAGGGTAAAAAGGTATTTTTACTGAGATAGGCATTACTGTACGTGCGCCAGAAAAAGCGGAGGATGTGTGTCCCCCACTTGCACGACGTGTCAACGTGGTGGAAACAATGGACCCACAAGGCAGAAAAATCACGACTATTAACAGAGATGAAGTAAATTTGATTAAGGGAAGCATGCCGACAAGAAAAATAAAAGAAGATTGGCGACAGGAGAAGTTATTAAATACTTCGGGAGCCTTTGATCAAATACAAGTTTTTGCCCAAATGCTCGGGGGCTACTTCGATAAAAAGTAAAATTTCGAGTATGACAATATAGAAATTGCGGGAGCCTACAACCAAGCACAAGTCCTTGGCTGTAGCCTCGGGGGCTACTCCCATCGGGAGCGCTGTTCGCGCACCCGAGAGATAAAAAAAAGAAGAGAGATCATATTGGGAAATAATGACAATATAGCGACAAGGTGGATTAAAATGTTGAGCCTACAACCAAGCACAAGTTCTTGGTTGTAGCCTCGGGGGCTACTCCCATCGGGAACGCTGTTTGCGTGCCCGATGAAATTAACAAAGAAAAGATAGAAAAGCAAGAGAGTATATTTCGAGTTATAATTAACTCTACATATACTCCCATCGGGAGAGCAATATAAGTCATATTTGACCCGATAAAATGTGCCATTCCAACAGCCGGAAAAGCACTCGATAATATATTCTCAGAACGTCAAAGTTGCGATCAATTTCTGAATGCCGCAAATTTGCGAAGGTAAGACCCCAGATCCGTTCTGCTGGGCGTGGCATCGCCGAAGACTGCGCTCTGCTACTTTTATCCGTATCAACAGATACGAAGAAAAATCCTAACGGACGCGTTAGGTACTCGATAAATTTGACTGGGACTCGACAGAATGGTAAGACCTTAAGCGGCACCTGTCGAAGTTTACACCAGTATCCCGAGATTATGTCCAGGGACGTGATCTTGAAGTAGGTTTTTGCGGATTGCCACTAGAGCAGTTAACTAGTACCTGATCCGTCAGATGAACTAGCCCCAACTACCATTATCCCTGTACAATATAGAATTTTATGTGAAGAAATATAAAAAAGTTAAAGCTCTCGAATAAAAATAAACAGTGGAGATTTTCCATGACTCTATGATTCAAGCAAAATCTCGGGGGCTACTGACATAGGCATCCCAAATGGGCCTGCCGAAGATAGTACCCGGGGTTTACTGAAGGCCCAATACCCGAAGAATAAGAAGATTCGGGAGCCCAAGATATATTAAGGAAAGTTAGAGTTGTAATAGGAAGTGTTATTTGTAATCTGGCGGGATGAGTTAGAAACCGTCCCGGACTTTGTAACTTGTACAGAACGAAGCCCTCGGCTCCACCTCCTATATAAAGGGGGAGTCGAGGGACGAAGAGATCATCGAATCATTGTTACGAACCCTAGTTTTCATAATCGTCGAGTACTTTTCGGCTGAAACCTTCGAGATCTACTTGCCCTCTACTTCTAAACTAAACCATAGCCTACAATCCATAGGCATTGACAAGTTGATACCTTGTCACCCGCCGCCGGAGCGGCCGGCGGAGGAGGGGAATCCCGTGGCTCACCGGCGAGCACGCGGTGGATCGGCCGGAGTCGCCCAAAAAACGCCTCTCTCTCTCTGCTACAGTGACGGGAGAGGATAAGGCCATTTTGCTTTGACGGCAACGGATTCTGCTTCTTTATTTGAGAGAACTTGCCCGTTTTATTCACCAGGTCTCAAAGAGATACATCACAAGCAGAGTGAATGGCGACCAATTGACAAGCTAGTTGTCGTTTTAGCTAAAGTATGTGCTTCAAAATTTGATTCTCTAAATCCTGAATAAAATTGGCTTATCAGATAGACCTTCTAGGGACTTATTGAATCTCCTTGATCACTCTCCCAAAAATACTAGAGTGGCTGAAAGTGCATGTTGTAGCCTGGACCATGTGCAATTTTGGTAATAAATGACAATTCATATGGACTAATGTTTTCACTTAGTTGTATTTTAATGGTTTTTTCATAGGTAATGCTTAAGGCCATATGTTGGATTCAAAGTTGAAAAAGGAAGAAAGCAAAATAAAATGGAGTTTGTGTGTGGAACCCAAATGGAGTTTGTGTGGAACTCAAATGAGTTAAGCCATTGAGGATAAAGATTTTGAGAAGATTATTACAATACAGAGTAGAAGAATTCGTGACATGGCTCTAAGTTGTGATCATGATTGGCTCATGTGTGACGGTGTAAGCCATGGTTGACCACAGCTTGGAACATGCAATCAAGTGGGAAAAAAATCATAGTGTGTCTCAAAAGAATTTGAAACGCGTGAACAAGATCAAGCAATGTCCAAGGTGTTGTTTGAGGTGTGATCCGAAAAATGGTCATGAGAGAGTTGAGCATATGGTGTGCACGTATTAAAGAAAAAGATTGTGTGAGCATTCATGTTCACCTCCTTGCACGGTGGTTGGTGGCAAATCCTATACACCGCCCGTTACGGTGTATATGATCGACTCCTGTACCTTCTTTTTCCCTTCCCGTCGCGTGTGGGCTAGCCCACCAGCACCAACGCCTTCCTTCGTCTCACATCTCCTCCCTCTCTTATCCACACCTCAGATCGAACAACTTAGGGGTGACGAGTTGGTGACGCCGCCGCCGCTGCGGAGCTACGGTGGAGAAGGAACCGGCGAGGATGGAGCGAGGAAGCAACCGAGCTCTCATACTTAGGTTTGAGGGCGTGAGGTGGCTGGCTAGACTTAGGATTAGGGGTGGGGGTGGGGGTGGGGGTGTCACCGGCGTCAGAGAATGGGGATTTAGAGGGATGGTCAACCAAGGGGGCGACGGACCGTTGGAGGTGGCGACTCACACTGGGTAGGCGGCGAGGCGGCGCCGGCGGGTGGCGGGAGACGACGGTTAGGCCAGCGACACGTGGGTGGGTAGACAAGATGGTGAAGAATTTCAGTGGCGATGTCCGTCTCCGTCGTTGAGCAAGGGACAACGGAGAAAGACGAGCAAGAACAAGAACAAGGAGGCGGTGTTGGGGTGGCCCATGTCGCGTTGTGTGCATGCGGCGTGTTCCTTCGGCTCCTAACGAGCAGCATAAAGGAACCCCATGGTTGTTCACCTTTACGAAAAACGACCTTTTTCTAGTCCTACCCTAGGTTAGAGCAACTCTAGTAGACCCCATCCATCTCGGAACCAGAAAATAACCGGCAATATGCGGTATCGAGTGTAGATCGCAGCCAGATGCCGAAAAAAGCGGGAGTCGAGCGAGCACGATAGTCAAGCGAGCAGCATTCCAATTGGTCGTGCTACGGGCGGCGGGCGGAGCGAGCGACGCATGGTGAGCGATGCGAGCGGCAGGCGACGCGATGGTGGTGTGCAAGCAATTGTAGGAAGAAGGTGGAGGAAAAAAAGAAAAAAAATCATGGAATATGCTTTTTGCAATATGATTGTAGGGTAACTATTCGATCGCTCGTCTTTTTTCCAAATTTTTGTTGATGCAGTTAACCCATCCACCCGATGCGGTACGGATGGATGGTATATCTTCTTTTTTAGAACTACGGATGGGTATCTGCTAGAGATGCTTGTAGGTGCTCGAGGGAAAACCTATTCATCACGCGCGAGTGATGGTTACCAACCATCGCCCGCGTGGTTTCACCCGCGGGGCGTTTTTGGGCCGCGCCCTATTAACCTGCTGGGAGGCTGTAGGTCACGGTTTTTCCGGTTTTCGTCGGGTTTTTTCTGGTTTTCTTGGGTTTCGGTTTTCTTTGGTTTTTCTTCATTTTTTCGATTTTTTCTCTTTTCTGTTTTTCCTTTTTTAACAAATTTTAAAGTGGAGCAAAATTTAAAGTTAAGCAAATTTCAAATTCGAACTAATTTTTGAAGTAAGCAATTTTTCAATCTTAGCAAATTTCACATATGACCAAATTTTGAATCTGGACAATTTTTAAATCTAAGAAAATTTCGAATATGGGTAAATTTGAATCTAAGCAAATTTTCGAATCTGGATTTTTTTTTGAAATAACCGACTAATGGACCAGACCCATTAACAGGTTTTCCTTAGCGATGGTTTATAATCATTGGTTAGGGGCACCCGTGCTCGAGTCCATACATATGTGCACATGTAACTGGGCTAAATTGGAAGAGCTGGCCAGTTAGGCACGGATGGGCTGCCACTCGGTTGTAACATGTGGATTAGTCTGGATCGAGCCCAACTTAGTCTCACAGTGGTCCGCGCGCGGGAGTTTGTGCTCGTGGGCGGGAAACCAATTTGCTTGGTGCCGTGTTCCTCCAGGCTACTCTCAAGTCTTGGTTAACCTCCACCTGACAACTTTTCTCTCCCGGTTGTCAGTCTTAAAATTGACAAACAAAGTCATGAAAACTAAAAAAAGTTGATCAAACAAAAAATTGAATTAGACAAATAATGGATGAAAATTATCACAACTAATACAAACACAGCCGCAACATAAATCAATTGGTCGTTGCAATTTCACTAAACCTGATCTACGCAATTTTGACTTTTTTCTTGGGTGTTCTAGCAATATTCATAGCGTGATACAGTTTTCAATCTCATAAGAGCATATCTAACGGATGCTCTAAAATTTGGCGCTGTAAAACTTATTTGCAGCGTGCTTGATCCGAATACAGCGTGCGGCGTCGTCGCGAGCTTAACCAGCAATCAAGAAGCCAAAAACAACCATTCACCGGCTGTAAAATAGAGCTCCATAAACAAATTTCTTTAACATACATACAACAACAAGATCAAACAGACTACAAATAAATCTGAAAAAATCAACTAAATTCTACAACTCTACGGCGAGATGCTCTAACCCTTTTATCCGAGGACTTATAAATTTTCAAATTTGCTCAACTAGTTAAGAAAAATACTGTTTAGGTCCCTGTGGGAAAAATGTGGCTGGTAGATCTTCCACACACCGTGCTCCCGAGGTGCAACCTGTCACAAAACCCGCCGTCCCCAACCCCCCCCAACCCTGCTCTGACGGACTCGCTTTTCCGTACTCGCAATTCCATCCTCCTCCTCCATGGCCTCCCCCGCTTCCGGCCCCCAACCCCGCCGCCTAGCCCACTAGTCTAGGGTTTCGGGTCCCGAATCGAGCCCGTCGCCGCCGCAATGCCTGGCTCGGCGGAGGAGGTCGCGACCGAGGTCGGCAAGCGCCTCGCGCAGCCGCGCCTCGGCAAGGACGCCCTCGTCAAGCTCCTCAAGGTGACCGCACCCCGTCCCGTCCCGCCCGGTCTTCGTCGGATCTAAACCATCTAGCTTCCGTTTTTTCGTGAAGCGCTGTGCTGCTTTTGGGGTTTTGAATTGGTTGGCGGGCACCGCTGATTGTGCTGGTGTTTTTGTTCCTGTTGTCATCGAACAGTGGCTGTAGTATTACTTGCTACTAGGTGGCGTTCGCGAGTCCGTTCCGGCACCTATGGGGCTAGGACGGGGCGTGGGTACTGATGGCTTGGTAAATTCGGGTACCATGCATCACTTTGTACCGATTTTCCCCATCATGGGGCACAGAGGCAGCGATGTTGAACATGCTGCGTATTCACTATGCTTACGTTTGGCAGTTTGAGTGAGTCTAGCTTCTGAGTTAGATTCTCTGGTTAGCGGTGTCCAGTGTCAACTCGGTAGCTATGATGTTTATGGTTTCTCCAAAATGTTTCCCCCTTACGAGGTTCCAGTAGTTTAGAACCTTCATTTCCCTGCAATTGGAAGCAGTCACAGAGCCTTCAGTTAAGTCTCACACGGTTATATCTCACTGGCTTAAACAATTCTGTGAATGCTTGTTTCAACTGAATTGCTATTTTGAAGGAAGTTACTAGTATTGTGATATATGGTTAAGGAACAGAGGAGATTTGACTTTTGGGGCTTGAACCTATTCATTAGCTTAAACTGCCAGTAACATTTGATGATTTTATCTATTTTACATGATAAACAGGTTAATTAAAAGATCGGGTGGATTAATTTAGGGCCTATTGCCATTTACCTTTCGTGGAAAATACATTTTTAATCCGGTTCTACTGTACTTGTACAAACACCTTGTTCAATCTCTACTTGAACTGTTTTCTTGCACTCATTAGGGATTGCAAATTTTCATACTTTTGTTTAATGCATCTGCACTATGACAAACATCCCAACAGTTGAAATATGAACCTAGTGGTAGTCTGGTAGAGGCAAGCAAGCTAGCGGTGACTATGTAAATACTTGAGTCCAACTCACCGTAATGATCAAAAGGAAAAATATATAGTACTAACTGGTACTCCGCACTGCAGCTTCCTTCATTGGTTATTATTTCACATTCATTTTCTCTGAATAAATTTGAATTTTCTACTTCTGTAACATGCTTTTGTTATTATTTGCAGCAAGCTGAAAGTGCTTTATCAGAGTTGAGTCAGTCCTCCTCTTTGCATGATGCTCTACGTCCTTTGAGTAAATCACTGGTCCAGACCAGTTTACTCAGCCATAAGGACAAGGATGTCAGACTTCTTGTTGCTGTCTGCTTTATTGAAGTTATGCGAATCCTTGCACCTGATCCACCTTTCACTGACGAAATATTTAAGGTATTTAACACTTGCATCTTTCAGTGCTTGGGTCTTGGTGACTTCTTGGACCATTACCAGGATTACCTAATAGTCATATTTTCAACTTATTTCTGTAACATTATTCACTTTCGACAAAGACCAATTTGAATAAGGACCACTGTCTCATAACACTATGTCAACTGATTTATCTCAGGAAATATTTAGGCTTTTCATCAGCGAGTTCGCAGGGCTTGCTGAAACTGGCAGTCCATACCTGACAAGAAGGATGAAAATTTTGGAAAATGTTGCTGCACTTAGATGCTCTGTAATTATGGTCGATACTGGCTGTCAGGACTTGGTTCTTGATATGGCCAAAATTTTCTTCTCCGCAGCAAAGTAAGACCAAATCTAATGCTATTGTTGTTATAAACTTATATTTTGTTACAACCAAGAACCAAGCTTAAATCTAATGCTCATCTTTCAAGACCTATCTTTCAATTGTAAATACATTAATTTTGCTTATAGCGGCATTTCTTGTAAAAATCCCGAGCATATTTTTTCACTAATATCTTTCTTTTTTGCATATTCTTTGCATTTTGTGTTGAGATTTTGGAATTCTGAAATCATCCAGACCTCCAATACCGTGTACCACAATTTGTAAATATGCAGTACTATGCTTGTTCTTTTATTGACATGGCCATTCATAGGCATTTTTATTATTTATTGAAAAAGCTGCGGACTCTCAAATCATCAGGTTTCTTGTGCCATGTATCACATAAAATGTCAGTGTGCACTATCATGCTTGCTGTTGCACTTTTGAGTACTTAATGGGACGATTAGTTTGCTCTAAGCTGCTAATTCATGCATTTATTGTTGCTCCTGTGAACTAAACTAATTATCTAACTAATAAAGTAATAAACAAAAGCCAAGTTAAGAAAACTCACGTCCGAGTTCTGACAAGCGTGAACATTCTTCATGAAAAATGAATCTTGGCTGGAGCATGCTTGGGAGGGAGTCACCACGTCTTTCTTTGGGTCGAGCATCTGGGAGTTCGACTTCTTGGCTAGCACCGGCAACCGTACCCTTGGTGGTGTTCATCATCATGGTCAAGCCTTGTCATCCAAGACCTGTTGCCTCCTCCTTCGCCTACAGAGTTGTGGTGACTGATGACGAACGGAAACCCCAAGCTCCACTTGCATGGCATGTCGTGCTGGACTGCTCGTCCTGGCCTCATAGGCCAACATTGAAGATGTATCAGCCAGGCCTAGTCGTTTCCAATTGAGATTTAAGCAGCAGCCTAAGCATGGAACAAGAACCGCTGTGCTTGTTGTAACCATTGATTCAGTGGTTTTCTTTTGGTTCATACAGTCCAATTACATGGACGGTCTTTGAAGCAAGCCGATCTGGTGTAGTCTCTGGTTATGCATTTTTCCTGTTCAACCGGTTGTCCATTCTGGTTTAAATAGCTATGATCGCTCATGTTCGTAATTGTCTGCCATGTATTATTGTCTTATTCAGGGAATTTATATTCAATTCTTTTCGTTCTACCTTCTTGATCTTGAAACTCTTTACAGGCAAGGTCTTCAGCAATGTGTGCACCAGGCTATGGTATCAATAATGACACAAATATTAAATGAAAAAGTCACTCAAGCTCTTCTGGATGTGATTTTCCGCAATTTAGTAAAAGAGGACAAGGTGCATTGCTTATTATCCATTTAATACGTACTTTATGTTGAGGTTGGGGTAGGACCGTAGGAGTAACGTTTCCTTACAATATGTGCATGTTCTTCTCTGTATGAATAACTTGCATATATGAACACCTGTATTACTTGTTCATTGGTCCAAGCTAACGGTCGTTTGCTTCTTGTTGCCTGTGCAGGGAGGAGCCCACAAGCTTGCTGTTGACATCATTCAAAACTGTGCCGAGAAATTGGAACACACTGTTCGAATGTTTTTGTCATCTTGCATTTTCAACAAGGGTGCACCGGTCCATGAACACAAGAAACTGCATCATAAAATTATTCTAGAATTATTCCAGTGTGCGCCCCAGATGCTCTTTGTTGTTATTCCAAGCTTAACTCATGAGCTCCTGGTATGTCATTCTCTTTTGACTCTGTTACACTAATATGCTCGCATTTGATTCTCCCTGAACTTCTACCATCTACCTCCTTAGAGTGACCAGGTTGATATCCGACTGGAGGCAGTACAGCTGATTGGGAGGCTTCTTGTCTTCTCTAATCTTCGCTTTGGTCAAGAAAACCAGTTAGTATTTATGGAATTCTTGAAGAGATTCTCTGACAAATCTGCAGAAGTAAGAATTGCTGCAATTGATGCAGCAAAAGTGTGCTTAGTAAGGCTTGAATTTTTTTCCCAGAAAGAGATTGCTGTATCATCTGGAAATATAGCACAGGATATTCTTAGTAAGGCTTGAACGTTTATTTTTTCATCATTATATGTACACTATTATAGTGTAAGCATCCTTTTCATGTGGATATTTTGTTCCATTTGGCAGAATCTCTTGAAGGAAGGTTACTGGATTTTGATGACAAAGTGAGGATCCGAGCTGTTTATGCAGTCTGTGATTTAGCCAAATCAAATCTAAGCTCATTTCCTTCTGAGTTAATGTTACAAGCAGCAGAGAGGCTACGTGACACAAAGGTATCAGACATTATTGATATTTCTTGCCTCACTTTCTCTACTGTGCCTCACTGATATTTTTTTTCAGATCTCTGTGAGAAAGAATGTAATGCATAAGTTTCTGGACCTTTATCGAGATTATTGTGAGAAATGCTCCAAAGGAATTGCGACAATCACCCCTCACTATGAACAAATCCCAGCTAAACTTCTTCTATGTTTGGACAAAGATTGTGGATCCTTCAGGTTTGTTCATATTTTTTTCCCTTTTTGTTTTTGTATATTTGATTATGCCTATGGTGTTGAGTTCCGACTTCTTGTTCTGGCAGGTCACAGAATATGGGGCTTATATTTGCTGAAGAAATCTTTCCACCATCACTTTCTCCAAAAGAAAGAGCAATGCATTGGGTTGAGTTTTTTAATTATTTCAAATCGCAGCATGTTAAGGCTTTGCGCAACATATTTTCTCAGAAAAGAAGGTAAACACTTGTACATATAATATACACTTCAAATATGAAGTACCTATTTCAAGCATATTTCATATTTTAAAGTTTACCTCTAGGTTGCAACTGGAGATGCAAGCATATTTATCACTTCGAGCAAAGAAGGTTTGTAAATTCATCAATAAATACAGAACATTCAGTGACCCTTTTCTCAAATTGAATCTTGCATGTGTTGCAGGAGGAACCTTCAGATGAAATAGAGAAGAAAATTTGTGGGTCATTTAGGAAGATGTCTTCTTCCTTTGCAGATATCCCTAAAGTTGAAGAGTGCTTTGAGAAATTGCACCAGATGAAAGATAATAACATATTTAAGGATTTGACTGAACTAATTAAGGAGGGCATTACTTTTGCAACAGTTCGGTCAATCAGAGTAATACTCATTTGGTCCTTCTAAATGATAAGACTGTACATTGTTTGGTTTCTCCTGGTTTTGTTTGCTCAACTGTAAACTTATCGAGGAGGCTGTGATCTATACTTTCTAAAATTAGTTTTAATATTCAATTTTCCCTTTTTCATAGCATCCTTAAGTCTAGAAGTCATCAGTGGCAGCAATATCCCATGCACAACGTTTTTTGTGGAAACATGAGCATGCTCTCCAGTTTAGCACTAAATGAGTTAAATGATTCTCATGAAATTGAACTAGTATCTTTTTTATGGGAACAGTAAGGGAGAGTCTTACTGATAATTTAAAAACACTGAGGTTAAGAGAAAAGTGAAAACAAAATATCCAAAAGACAAGGTAGAACTCACTTAGTGCTCATGAAAAAAACAGGGCAGATTGTCTTGCTTTATTTTGTTGCCATTTTCGGTGTGTTTTTGTTTCTTGTCATGAGGTCAAATTTGAACTTCAAATTTTGCATTATGCATGCAATTGGCTATCCCTGTAAGCTTAAAACTTATAGGCATAGGGCTTGCTGACTGCAGTTTTCACTTTTGACAACAGTTCCAATTCATTTTTGTCAGCAAACTACATAATGCCCAACTTCCATGTTCGGTTGAAGTATTAAGCTATTCACTTAGTTCTAGAGCATGTATATGTTTACCCTGTTATGTTGACTGTTCTTTTTTTTTCTCCACATGGTTTAATTTGCACAAACGTTTTTTAAGGCTTATATCACAGCAGATCCACAAATCTAATGTCCACGTTTGTACCTGATTTCATGCTTGAATGACTGCAGGATTCATTTCTCAAGAGAATTGGTAACAAACATCCAATTTTCAACTTCTGCAAACAACTGTCTACAGAACTCTCGCACTCACTATTTAATTGGGAGATGATCTGTGCCATTTTGGAGGCCCTTCTCTCCTGCAGAAATGAATCGACTCATTTTGCAGAGTCTGCATGTGATCTTCTATTGGTAAGTAGTTAATTGTAAGCGAGCTAGGCGTTTCCTTATAGGAACATGAACTACCCTTTGCTGCAAGCATGCAACATTTTATTTCTTACTGCTTTTTCAGTTCTCACCCTTGATTGATTTTTTCTGTCCTTAACTGCTCGTTTCATTTTAGTTCACGCACACCTTTTCATCTCCTCTGAGAGTCATCTTCCACACTTCTAACTCAAAGGGTGTAATTATGCAGCTAGTTGCACTGGTGTTTCCATCATTGTTCCGTGGCTCAGAGGAGTATTTGCTAAAGTTGTTCTCAGAAGAGTCGGTCCTGATAAATGAGAAGACTCTCCAAATGTTGGCATATTTGGCAAAATCAGCGTGTCATTTATCTGTTAATTTCAGGTAAAAACAAATTAAAGTTGCACTGGAACTTGGATTGTCTCGATCTGTTTGTATGTTGATAATTCCTGTGTGCATGGTTCATCTTGACCGAAGCCATTTTTTAAGTTTTAAATATGTTGTTCTCTGCTAGTCGTTTGCCTTCTTTTTTACCGAGACTTTGTGTTAGCTTACTAAAAACCGGAGAAAACCACCTACCAATTATAAGATGAATGGACGGTAATGTAAAGAAAATATAGTGATAAGAAAAATGTCAATACCTTTTGTATTTAAAAGTTGCAAGGGCAGCATTTCTCTCTTCATTTTTAATTATCTTCAGGTGAATATTTTACTCATAGTAGTATGTCTTTTTTCTCCAGTAGTGATGTCTACCTGTTACTGGAGCAAAAGTGTATTGATGGAACACGTGCTGAATCAAAGTATGCCATATCTGCAATTGCCTCTCTGATACAGTCTCCAGATGACAAGAAATTTGCCAAATTATGCAAGGTAGGTAATAATTAGTTCATTGATTTGGTCATTTTTCGGATTTGTCATAGTCCTGAATTGTTATCGTAACAGTACATTCTTGTCTCAGTATTTGTTAAGGACGTTTTGTCACATTGATGGTACCTTTGCCAAACAATTGTTGTGTTATCAACCAAGTCATCACATTGATGGTGCTACCATGTGACAAGTTTTCAAACATGTCAAATTGGAGTTAGTTTCCATGCCAATTGAATCAATTTGAAAAGATCATTACTCTAGAAAAGGAGCACACCCACTCAAACTTTTAGTATGCATCAGTCTTTTGAACAAGGTGATAAAAGAATGTGCTTAACACGGACAATGCATTTTTGCACCCAGGAGTAGATGCTCCTGTTTTTTTAAAATGAGTTTTAAACGTATTTCAAAATTTCAAAACATTCTGACAAAAAATGTCTCACATACTTGTCAACGTTATATGTGCTTGTGAAGTCGTTTCACAAAAAAACGTTATTATTTGTGTTGTATATGTAAAAAAAGACAAAATTTGGTGCTAAAAAATAACTCTTATTTAGACATTTCTTCATCTCTTTTACACAGGACACAAAAAATGTCGGGTTTCCATGAAAATCGACATGCACACCTAAAATGTTGACAAATTTTTTGTTCGATAAAAAAAAACATTTTAAAGTGTTTTTTCCAGTGGCAGGGGCATATGCACCTGGGATCAAGTGTATTTCCGGCTGAACGCCTGCTATTTTTCTGTCAACATCATCAATCAGTGACCCTTTTTTGTTTGACATATATTATTCTTATCCAGAATTTTAGATCATATACATTTTCCAGGACTTATAACAAAACTTAGATTTCTCCCAATTTTTATTCAGTCATGTGAAACGTACACTGCCAGCTGTGAGCTTGATATATTGTCTTTGTTATCAGATGATGCGTTATGGTTTGCTTTATAGTCCATGTTGGTATCAATTTACAATCAAGTGTTATATTTATAATGGCTTGTTGCTTACATATGGAAATGTTTGAACCTGTTGCAGAATGGTATTTCTGAAAATATATTGGTCAGTGGTCACAATGTTATTTGGTGGCAAGCTATTACTTCTTATTTTTCGCATGCCTTAGTTGTTAAATAAAGGCACACCTTTGTGCACAACTTACATAGTCTTCTCTTGCCTGCAGAAAGTTGTTGGTGTCCTGAAAAAGACATACATACCTGATAATCATAATATCCCAACACTTTTACAGTCTTTGGGCTTAATACTGGAGCATTCTCCTTCTATGTATACATCATATGATGAACACATTATCAAATTCGTTCAACGTGTTTTTGTCTCATCTGAGGTAGGTAAATTATTTTATAGCAGTATGATGTCCTGAGAAAGACATACTTATATAATGCCTGCTATGGTTATGTAGTTTGTTTCAACTCCTGGACTGTCACCCCCTGATGAAAATGCCTGCAGTTTCTCTTGTAAACTGAAGGTAAGTTCTAGACAAAACAAAGTATTCAACTCATGGTAGATTTAGTAGGGAGATTCCACATTTGAGTAAACTTCATGATGGAATTTTACCCTGCACTGTCCACTTCAGCCTCAACTGATATGTCTTATGTGATTTACACTAGGAGCTGAAGTGGATGGAGTGTACTGTTTTGCTCTAATGTTTTTGTGTTGTCAATTGTAGATTTATTGTCTCAAGGTACTTGTCAAAAGTTGTTCACCAAGAACTACCGCCCTGGATCGAATAGAGAATTTTTTGAAGATGTTGTTAGAGATAATTCGCGAAGAATTCACGTCCATAACTATATGGTTTGTATTTTTCTACATTCTCACATTCTTGTTATTGTTTTCAATAAATGCTTCACTATACTAACTTTCTGTTCGTTTCTACTGATTGCACCAGTTCTTTAACATTTGGTGATACTTGTTCACTACTCAGGACAGATATTCTACAATGCATTGGTTGATTAGCTTCTTATTATATTTGTTCAAGCACTATTGAAACACATAATTTGTTGTGGTGCGGTCAAGTTTCCTTTCTTATTGTTAGTTCTTAGAGCATGTTTTTGCATTAAGAAGATAGATGGTCAAGTTTCCTACTATGCGAGGCATGACTAATGCTTACTGTGATACAAGTTGTGTACTGTGTAACTTTCACGATGTCCTATTTTTGTTAGCTTCGTGTTTGGGCTACTGTGATGAACTGGTGCATCTCGAACATCAACTATTTTCAGCCAGATGCTTCCTGTTTAGTACTCCCTCCATTCCAATGAACAAGGCTTATATATTTTTTCAAAAGTCAAGCCAAGTAAAGTGTGACCAAACTTTTAGAAAAATCTATCAACAACTATGATATTCTATAGATATCATATGAAAGATTTTATATTTTGCATGTTAATGATTTTTAGTAAAAACTTGGTTAAACTTTACATGGTTTGACTTTAAAAAAATAATATAGGCCTTATTCATTGGAACGGAGGTAGTATAATGCAAGGAAATTAGGCATTCACAGAACTTATTCTAAAGGGTGAAGCAAGTAAGCATTGCTGATTAGGTGGTCAATTTAGTTTCCGTGGGCTCTGGAAGAAAAGATTCATGTCAAACCAGGTGGTTCGGGTTTGAATTTGATTGTTTCGGTCTTATTGCATGGGCCAATATTGAGTGCAGAAAGAAGAAAGAGGGTATAATGTGTGTTTTTAATAAGCTTCTATCAGCTTAGGATTAATGCTCACAATCTTAACTGAACAATAGTATTCAAGCTAAAAGCTCTGATACAACAAAATTATATACTCCCTCCGTCCGGAAAAGGATGTCACAGATTTTTCTAGATAGGCATGTATCTAGACGCTTACATGTGTATCTAGACAAATCTGCAACATCATTTTCTGGACGGAGGGAGTATTAGTTTGAGTTTGTCAATTTAGCTCACGGGCTCTCACAGGAGCCCTTTATTTTGAACATTCAAAAAAAGTATTTTTGAAGTTTCAAAAAATGCTGAAAAATTATGTACATCTAGGAAATGATGTATACTTCAAGTCTGCAAAGTCTTAATCCAAAATATGCTGTAATTCTTACGCTACACAAAAAAGACAAAATTATAGATCTGGGTGTGTGAACAATGCACCTTCAAAACCTTGTCAGATTTTGTCTTTTTTGTGTATATCCCATAATACAAAGTATTTCAGATTGAGATATTTCATGCTCGCAGTATACATCATTACCTATATGTACATATTCTTTTCAGATTTTTTTGAAACTTCAAAATATCATTTGAGAATATTTTTAAAAAGGGGTCCAGTGAGCTCGGGCTCTAATATGGAGTAGATTTTTTGGTGTTCTCTGAAGTACTTTGCTTTATTGATACACGTGAAATATATTTATTTATGTTCTGTGTTTTCACTCTGATTCTTCTGCTGCAACAGTGATTACGATAAGCCATATCTGAGACTGGCTGCTGGGAAATCTGTACTACGACTAGCTACAAGATGGGATTCACAGATTTCACCAAAATTATTTCGCACTGCCCTTCTCATCGCCAGGGTATCATCCATATGCTACTGTTAACAAATATCTGATTTTATTTTTCATATAGGGCTAACATTTCAGCCCACTAAGCCTTTCTACTTATCAGATAACCTGATTTGCCATTGATTTTGAATACCTTCTAAACAAACATCTGTTTGGACTGTTTTCGCTTACCTATGTAGATCATTAATTATAATAACCTGGTTTGCTGTTGATTTTGAATACCTTCTAAACAAACATCTGTTTGCAAGCATCATTTTTTGCTTACCTATGTCGATCATTAATTATAATTTATTCTTTATAGACCTTGCATAGTTTTATTCAGAACAATTGTTGGAGGGGCCATGCGTGTTAGTATTCCACCTCTCTTTTTAACATTGCATGTATTATGTCTGGTTGCCAGGATTCTTCATATATTGTTCGCAAGTCATTCATCTGCAAACTTTATGGCCTTCTGAAGAACCAGGCAATACCTATTAGATATGCATGCGCTTTTGCATTGGCATCAACAGATTGCGCTGGAGATGTTCGTACTGAAGTATGTATTTTCTTTTCTGGTTTCTTTGTATATATGCTATACAAGCTTGCTTGTGAAGCTAATTCCTGTCTGTTGACTTGTACTTTTTGTAGTCGCTTAGGTACTTGATTGAAGTGCTAAAAGAGCAAGGGGGAGTTTCTGTTCATCAGAACAGAACAAGCAAAGATTCAATAGTAGAGAATTCAACATACGCTGTTGTTTTCCTTATCCATGTCCTGGCATATGATAGGGAGTTTCCTTTAAACTTTTCCGAAAAGGAGACTATCTCTTCTGGGTTTTGGAGGTATTTTCTTATTTCAGATGTTTGACCCCAACTATTGAAGTTTTTGTCTGGTGCGCTCAAGTAGTGCCTGTGACTGCAAAATTAGAAGCTTGAAGCTTGTAATCACGTCCTCTGTTGTTCCTTTGTTTGTTGGCAGCCCACTTGTTGTGATGTTAAGAGAGCTCGTTGAAATAGACAATCCAAACCGAACTGACCATGGCCCCACCAGTTCTGTATCCATTCTTTTAGGCATTTTTAGTGCTGTTCAGAAGGCTCAGGATCTGTATTATTCTGATATCACTCATGTATGTCTCTTGGCTATCGCTTAAACATTTTACAATTGCCTATAAATTTCTTCATCAGGTACTAATTTCCTAACCTCCTTCACAGAAACTGCATATTCTCTCGAAAATTGGTTTACTTATGGTAAAAGAGCTTGATAAGTATTGCAAGATGTCAGATTCTCCACGCCATATTCTCTTGCCCTCATCTTATTATAGATTCTCTGCGAGTGAGAGAAAAGCTGATGTAGGTTAATATGACTATTTATTCTCATGGTTCGATCGAACTTTCGTGTTGTTTGCATTGACTAATTTTCTCCTGATTCGGTATTTTTATTGTAGGAGTGCTGCCAACTAGATTTAATTACTGATGATTTTGTGAAGAGAATTCTGAAAGCTCATGAACCTTATAATCACCAGGTACGTTCTGTCTGCAATTTCTGTATATATTTACATATATCATGTATGTAGTTTACATCATCTATTATGGTCTAGTAGTTTTACATCATTAACATGAATTTCAGGAGCATACTGAAAGTTCTATTATTACTGAGAGGCCATCTAAAGAATCTGCTCCTAAAAGGGGAGCTCATTCCTCATCAAACAAATCATCAGTGGGACCGTGTGCAAGTGGTCAGGATCAAGTGAAAGTGAAGAAAAGTTCAGTAGTGGCGGAAGATGTCTCCAAGAAAAATGATCAGAATAGTAGCCATAGCTTGGAAAAGGACAAGGTGTCATCTTGTGGTTCTGCCGGCACAAAGTTGTCATCTCCAGGGTCTTTGGGTTTGACCAAGGAAGGTGAATCTAGAGATCGTGCTTCACTCTTACAAAATCAAAATCGTCCCACTGTGAAGAAGATACCTTCAAAGTCAGATCAGAAGTGGGAGTTCATTAATGACACAATGTTAACAGAGGTAAAGTTTGCTAGTTTATGTGTATGACCATTGGATTATCTGTGGATTGGCTCATGGAAATTTATATATATTATCTTCTATTATTTTTGTAGGACATTCCTGATTGCCATCCCAGAGATTGGTAAGCAGACAAGCAATTTAATATGTATTCTTTCTTTGGAAATGATCTCCCCCTGTTGTCCTGTGGTATGAAAGAATATGTTCTACTCCCTCTGTTCATTAATATAGGGCACTTTAGATATTTGAAAGTGGACTAGATACAAACCAAAATGAGTGAACCAACACACTAAAAATAGACTAGATACAAACTAAAGTGAGTGAATCTACAAAAGAGCTAAAATGTCTTATAAAAGAGAACAGAGGGAGTAAATAGTACCTTGTCTTGTGATACCATGTTTTTTGTTACTTAAGCACAATGAAATGACTGTTCTGCAAACTCTGCTAAACTTATATCTGTCTACTTTTGCTAATTGATGATTGTTCATGTTACATTCACTATTTAGAACACATGGATAGGGAGCTTTTCTCATTTTCTAACTACATGACAGAATTGGGAGTATAAGCCATGACATGGCAAGTTAACTATGAGCATTATTGGGTCTATGCAGTAGGCAACATTGGTTAGGGATGTTCTTTCCCATATATTCCCTCCGTCCCATATCATAAGATGTTACTACAACCAATTACGGAAAATGCATTGCAGCTCACAGATGCTATGCATACCAACGGCAACAGGTCCTATATTAGTTATAATAACATCTTATATTACGGGACACAGGGAGCATTTTTCATCTAGATCTTCACCAGGTATCCATCCAAGAATACTAACATTCCGACTTACAACAGTGAGCTAGACGAAGATGTTGGTGATTGTGATGATAATTTTGTGAAATGTCCTTCATCCAACAACAAAACAGGTGAGTCACGTCCAGTAACCAAGACATTATTCAAGATATTACCTTTATATTTCTCTGTCCGATTCATATTACTTGCCACTAATATGGATGTACCTAGAACTAAAATATGTCTAGATACATCTATATTAGTGGCAACTGATATGGATCGGAGGGAGTATTACTAATTCATGATATCAATATGTCATGCAAACTGTAAAGTCTTAATAGGTTGATATTGTTGATGCATCTGTGATTATTTTGAAATGAGTATATAGAGCATGATGTTTTAAAAGTGTCTTTCCTGACTGAACAAGCATAGTAAAGATGCTCACAGCTTGCATGCAACTGGTTTCAGTCAACAGTCGCACAGAAATGGCAATATCATGACTGTTTTATCTCACAAGTGTATTTAATTTAGCTGAACTGTCAACTTCCCATTTTGTAAGCAGGGGTTGGCCTCAGGAAAAAAAGCAAGAGGGCGTTAGATTTGAGGAGTGCACAGAACTCTGGATTAACTGCTGACACAGTAAGCAATGTAAATGCACTTGAGAGGAATAAACATGATTCATCTGTGATTCATTGTCATTCTTGAATATCATGAATTGACCTCTCCTTTTGTCAGGTTCGATGTACTAGATCAAGGAAGGTGCAAGCGTGACCATCTAACTGGAGTTTAGCTGACCTCTTTGCGATATATTAATGCAGAGTTCTAGATTACCTCTTGTGCATCCGCTAGCGGGCATTGCAGTGATGATAGAAATCCTGGTTTGGACCATCATGTTACGTTGTAAATAGAAAAGTGATGGTCGAATTAGTGCTTATATTATCTGTTATGTAAGGTATCCAATCAAAAGTATGCCCTGGAAGATTAAAATGGCATTGAAGACCTCTTGCCACAACTCCTCTCGTCCTCTTCAATTGAAGGGGCTACGCACCATGAATTTATGATGTGGAGGTGTAGCAGTAGTACTCCCTCCGACTCCCTTGGGTTGGATTTAATTGATGCGGAGGGAGGGCTGTTCATGCATGTCTTTTTTTGAGATAACAACTGATGGAATTTATTGGCGAAACCGATTACAAACGGCAGCAAAAATAAAGGAAAATATTATATGATCCTAGACTTTTGCAAGAATGACATCGTACTATATTTTCAGATCCCAATCAAACCCATCGTCCTTGTAGTCACCAAACAGAGATCGGATCTAGAGGTAGCGCATCTTCCAACACCATTGTATCACCGTCGCCCCCATCTTCCAACACCATCGTATCACCGTTGTTGTTGTCGCCACACTGTGCTTTGAACACTGAAAGAGTGCTCATCCCTGAGGGTGAGAGCTAATAATCTTTTCTAGACCATCGGACATGTAGGAGATGGGGAAGAGCCAGCATTACCTCCAGACGAAGATCCCCGAGCAGTAAACCCAAGCCACAAGCAGAACGCTCCACCATTTAGCAGGTCCAGGCGTCGATGCGTCAAGCCGCCTCCCCTAGCCACCAATGCCGGCCGGAGGAAGCTGCAAGATGCTGCAGCCGCAGACCACCAGAAGAGCACACACGACCCTAAAAAGGAGGACGGTGGTGCCATCCCCTTCCTCTCCCTCGCCACCACGGTCGACCGAGGGGAAGACAACATCATCAGCACTCCTCCAACTCCAGAATAGACTCCACAAACCCCACGGCGGGGTCGAAGATTGACCGCACACGGGGAGACCACCCTCCCCAAATCCACAGATCTGAGAGGAAACCTGTCCAACAACTTGTCGGCGCTGCCACAAGTGGCCTTGCCGAGATGGGGATCGAGCCCCAGCCCTCTTATTCCGACGCGCCGCCGCCTCAACCATCTCGACGACGTCCCCCGAAAACCTAGACGAAACCAAGTCGTGCCGCTACCCGACGCAGCAGGAGAGGATCCCCCGCCGACACGCCACCGGGGCTTTGCCCGGCGGCGCCACCGACGACGGGATGAGGGTGTTGGGGGGCACTGGCCGACCTTCTTGGGGGCGAAATGGGCCGTCGCCCCCCCCCCCCCCCCCCACCCCAGCAAAAAATACCAAAGGATATTGCAGTATGTGGCCCAGATAATGATCAATGCAAGCCGGAACACAGTGATTCTTCCATGCACTGGTTCATTCGGTTTAATTACATATCTGTCGAACCAAACTGAAACATATTGAAACTAAATGAAAAACATGGACGTGATAACATGATTTCTCCAGTTGGTGTCATTCCCGTATATGACGACGGCCAAACATGGTGTCTCTGGCGTGCATGCAATCGTTTCTTGATAAGGCATCTTACAACTATCATTAAACTCCCTAAAAAAATATGAAAATATTTCCAAGGAATATCATTCCATTATTACGACCCACACCAATCATCAGCTCTCTGTATCTCTTTAACAAAACAAAACATGAAACTATCGCATCATATTCACAATGGATGAATCGCTTTCCTATGGCAAAATAGTAGTCCTGAACTGCAGAATTTGCGGTCTGATGCTTCCTCTATCCCATGCGGAACTGAGAACAAAGCACCATCATTTCAAATACTTGCTCTTCTTCCCTGCATAGATTAACAGGAAGTATATAGCAGCACAGCCAGCAACGGTGCCCCATGTGGTCTCCCAGAACTTCATGTTCTTGATACTCGCCATCTCGGGGGTCTCTGGATCCTTCATCAGGTCGATGTGGATGTTCATGCCGAACAAGCTCACAACCACGATGCCCGCAGTGACCACCACCGTTGCCGTTGTGAGCATCACACCCGTCTGCAGCAGCCGGTTCTGCTGCTCGTCCAACATCATCTCGATGTATTTTTCAGTGTCGTCCACATAATCGTTGAGCTTCGCGCATATAAGAGGTGCATGTTAGGCTGTTAAAAACGTACGTCTAATGCTAGTGCCAGCACTGTAAATGGACTGCTGAAGATAAACATGCATTTGCGTTGATCTCAGTGACCAATTCAACTATAGTATGCACATTGGAGTATAAGAGAATGCGGTAGGATTTTTGTTACACAAATAGTCGGTGTGCTGACATAGTAAATATAAGTAAAATTCAGACGATAAACCTGATAGTAGCAATTAATCATTTGCTACCAACAAAAGGGGCGTGTGATCATGTTATGGTGTTATGCATAACCAGCAAATAGTCAGTGTGCTGACATAGCATAAATAAAGTCCAAACCCTAAACCTTATAGTAGCAGTTAATCATTGGATTAACAAGTCCAAGAGATGATCACAAGCATTGAATAAAAGGAGATGGAACTTACATGGCATAACTTGTTCAGCGTGCCATCAACCTGCACGAAGTAGGCTTCCAGAAGCATCTCCAACTCTTGGATGTCAGGCTTAACATGAGCAGAACTTTCATCGCCGCTGCTCTCTGTCTCGTCACCATGATCTTCTTCCTCTCTGAAAACAAGTGCATGCGCAGATTAAAACGAAGCAGTACATTTTGGGAATGGCGAAAGAACCATTCACCTTTCAATCCGGATAGCCTAAAACCATCATGTGTGCTAGATACTATTTCGACAATAGAACTCAGGCACTCGTACTGTCCGGAGTACTTTAATTATACTAGCTCTTAGTTTGATCCTAGCATCCCAGAAACAAGGAAAAGAAAGACTAGGTGACATACTTGTCGTCATGATCAGCAGATGCGTGCTTATTCGATTCCACTCTGCCTGGCGACTCATTGGCTCCTTGAAACGCAAACTTCCTCGTCAGGTACAACTCGGACATATCTGCATCGTCGTCTAGCAAGCGCTCGATATCATCCCTCACCTGCGATGCGAACGGCAGACCACCACAGCCCAAAAACAAACTGAGAGACGCGTAAATACCATATACTAGCAGTTAGCTGACCTATAACTGCTTCAGAGAAAGAACTGCTTGTATCCAAAGCACAAGACTCCCAAATCCCAATTATATATACTACCTTCTGCACGCGTGCTAACAGCTCGACCAGACGGCTCTTGATCTGCCTGACGTGCTCCAGGTTGCGCGTGCTAACCCTGGTGGCCAGCTCGTCCAATGCCGGGTACGCCTCCTTCTCGAGAGCCAACGTCTGGCGCCATCAGTTTGCACCAAGAAAGAAACATGGTAAGTTGGTAACAAGCGTGTGTCAGTACTCAGTACTCAGTAGTCGATCGATTTGACAAATCATAAGTTTCTGTAGCATAACACGGCCGCACTTAGTCCTGAAGCATACCTCCGATTCCATGCATTTGCACGTGTGTTCGAGGCAGACCTCGAGCACCTTGAACTCGAAGGGCTGGTTCTTGGCGCAGCCAGGCGTGCCGAGCGCAGACATTGGCACGTTCCCCTGACCAGCCTGCTCCGTCTCGTCTCCGCCATCGGTTGCCAGATTCGCGATGGACGCGTCCTTCACGCGCGCAGAAGCATCGGTTACAAAATGCAATCTATCCTATCGTGGCATGGCTGGTGATCGATGGGTGGTAATGGTGACAATGGCGCGCGTGATCGTACCGGGAGGGCGAGTCGGGCGTGGAGTTCTAGGAGGAAGGGTTGGAGCCTCGGGTTGCTGGGATCGCGGACGAGCACCTCGGCGGCGGTGACGATGGCCTTGACGTGCTCGAGGTTGAGGACGATGGCGCGGTCGCGGCCGAGGATGGTGGACGGGTAGGAGAGGAGCGGGTCGAGCACGCGGAGGTCCCGCGCCGGCAGCCCCGTCATCTCCATGATCCGGTGCCGCCCGAACTCCCCCGCCCGCGGCTCCCCCGCCGGCGGCACCACCAGCCACTCCTGGCTCGCCGCCGCCGCCGCCGCGCCCTTCCGCCGCGGCACCGGCACTGGCGCCGGCGCCGGCGCGGGGTGCAGCGGGTGCCTCCGGTGCATGCGCGCGGGTCGGCTGGTCAGTTGGGCCGCGGCGCGCGGGGTTCCGGGCGCGGGTGGTTACAGTTGCGGGGTGTGTGTAAATTCTAAATTGCGGAGGGGCGGAGTTGGGAGGAGCTAGCTGAGGCCGCGCGTCGCGGGCGGCTGGCTTAACGCGGTCACACGATGGTAGTCGGTTATTAGGATCTTGCTGCGGCGGGTCAAATCGGATCACATATCACGGTCATTTCATGGTGAGTAAACTCGATAATCTTGCTCGCATCCATCATCGCACATATGAATACATATTTTATGATCACTAAATACAGTTGGAAAGTCCATGATAATCACTAGGTGACCTAGAACAATGTATTTGCCCATGTCAGGTACTGGACCCCACTTGTTAGACCTAAAAGGGTTTCAGTCATACTTTTTTTTAAAACCCCTAAACAACTAGTTCCTCTACCCTGAGCTCCCTCGTCAATTCACTGCCTTCAAAACAAAAATCCAAATGTGTTCCCCATGCCGATCCGCACTGCACCGCCGACCCGCTGCCAACGACCGCGCTGCTCATCGAGCTCTAGCGGGCACAGGCCCGAGCAGGCGGCGTGCGACATCTCCCGAGTTGCATGACCTAGATAGTTTCCAGAAGGAGCTCCATCGCCCTTGGGCCGCCTCACCGCATTGATGTCAGCGGAGCTCATGCTTTCGGCGGCGTGCAACGACACATGATGACCTCGATCCAATGTGAACGAGTAGAGGAGGCGCGGTGGCGGGAAGCTGGGCGGTGAAGGGTGGACCTCGAGCTCGCGGCGTCACGGAAGGGTTCGAGGGGCGCCGCAATAGCAGTTAGGGCGCGGGCACGATGTGGAGAAGGTGGAGTCAGGCGTGCGGGGTGGCCAGTGCATCTGACCGAAGAAGATAGCTATCACTTTGCCAATTTTCTTAGCCCTTCTATTTGTAGTATTGTAAACTATTGTTATCACCAGATTTTAGCCGCACTGGGAGTTGGGCCGTGATTGAGATGGGCTTAGAAGATATGCGCACAAAGTGTTTATGAATCGGCCTCCTGCGAGAATTTGGGCTAGGTTGCCCGTGTATCTGTATATTATGGTAGATTACGTTTCAGTTAAAATTAAGAAATAGAGTTTAGTTCGTATACAACTAGATTTATTCCAAAGATAGAAAGTCCACGGACTATAAATATGTACCTAGGGTTATTGAGGAAAGAGGACGATCACGTTCACAAAAAACACAATCTAGGCGCATCGCCACCCCTTGTTTCGAGGGTTTCTTCCGGGTAAGCGCCATGCTACCTAGATCGCATCTTGCGATCTAGGTAGTATCAGTTTATTCGTTGTTTTGTGTTGCTCGTACTGAAGCTTTGTTGATGGCGAGTAACACCGTTATCATGGATATGTTACGGCTAGCATCAATACTTTTACATGTTTGCTTAGCTAGGCTACCTCTACATATCTAGCTGCCTTTGCACCTATCTTAGGTGTAAAGGCAGCAACTTGCTTGGTCTTTATTTAGTAGATCTGATCTGTTATGGTTGTTCCTTGATCTCCAAGGATTAGTTTGATATCCGCATGGTTAGGCCTTGCAAACGGGTTGAATGATCCAGTAGTGCGTAAGGTATGGTTTGCCGATCCTAGAGGAGTTGTTCCGGAAATTGACTCTGTGTTGGTTTTTAGGCCTTCTCTAAGACTAGCTTTCCGTTATCTTCCGTGTCTGCCAGGCTCAACTACGTGTAGGACGTTCCAATTATGTGGTGAAAACCCTAGACTGTCGTAGGCCGATTTAAACTTAATTTTGATAAAGCAGGACCCCCATGTTATTGTAGATCCAATATGAACCATGGGTCGATCGGCTCCTTGAGCCGATTCACAGGGCAACCTGAGAGCCGATCGAGGCTCGGATTTAATGTTTACGTGTCTGCCATGCAGGAAACTAATTGAAGCAATCCATCACCTTCCTGACCAGGTATAGGTCAGGTGGCACGCCCTCGCAACAGCCAGGACGTGTGCCGGAGTTTTGCGGGCCGTTGCCCGAGGGACTAGGGCCCACCAGCAGTTCTGGGAGCCTCCCGGCTCTTCGTGTTGCTCGTCGCTGCTCGCCGGTGGGTTTTGGCAGGCAACACATTCTGGCACGCCCGGTGGGACCTTCTACATAAACTGCGTCAACATCTGCAGCTGAGATGGCGGAGGCACCAATCACCTACGAAGAACTGCCTGAGGAGCACAAGAAGAAATATGATGAGATTAAAGCTGTCTTCGAAGCCGATCTCATCGGCTCTTTCGAGAAGACCCGTAGACATGGCGTTAGGTGGAAAGGGTTCTCCCCCGAAGGGGCTCTCGATGAAGTGGATCTGTCTACCCCTTCAAAAGAACGCACCAGAGCTCTACGCCAGGAAGTTAATTACATGGTAGCTCATTCTCTACACCGTCATTCTGAGAGCCTGGTAAACGCTTTCGAGCGCGTTGCGGTTCGCGTGGTTCAGGAAATCATGAAGCATCAGTACTCTCCGTCAGGGCCTGCCCTAGGAACTCACCAGGGAGAGATACCGTTCCAAACCAGACCATAGCTGCCATTCGCGCTTGCAGCGCCAGAGCCGCCGGGTTCACCGGCATACGTCGTCTACAAGATTGGAGGCGATCCTGGCGATTACCAGTTCCTGCAAGAGCCGCCTAAAGAGATCCCACATGGATACGTGTGCACATACGTGCCAGACTCCAACAACTTGGCACGCACGAACCAGATTACAACACGAGGGATTTCTGGAGCGGACGCCGATAAACAGGCGTGGCTAGCTAAATATGCCACTGGAACGAGTCATGAAAGCTCAACCCCTGCAGCTAATACCGTGGAACAAATCAGTACAATTTTGAGAGACCAGTTCGGCATCCTGCCAAAGAAGAGAACAATCGGCTATTCCAAGCCGTACCCCAACGAATATGATTTGATTCCACTGCCGCCCAAGTATCGGCTCCCTGAGTTCTCAAAGTTCAATGGATCAGAAGGGTCTAGCTCAATCGAGCATGTGAGCCGATATTTGGCACAATTGGGCATGATTTCAGCATCAGATCCGTTACACGTGAGGTTTTTTGCGCAATCTCTCACAGGACCAACTTTTGGGTGGTACACCTCGTTGCCACCAGATTCAGTCCGGACGTGGAAGCAGCTGGAGGAACAGTTTCATATTCAATATCATTCAGAAGCTACCGAGGCTGGCATTGCCGATCTAGCGTAGGTGCGGCAGAAGCGTGGAGAAACGGTGTCGGAATACATCCAGCGTTTCAGGACTGTCAAGAACAGATGTTATTCGGCTCGCTTGAATGAGAAAGAAGCAGTCGATCTGGCAGTGTTGGGCCTCGCAGCGCCGATCAAGGATCTGGCTTTCCAGGTGGAATACAATTCACTGGCGCACATGGCTCAGAAATTAACATTGTATGAGCAGCGCCACCCAGAATTGTACCAAGACAAGTTCAAGCGCCCGATAGGCCTGGTCGAGACAGAAGAAGTTGGAGACTCTGCAGAAGACCAGGAAGTAGCCGTGACTGAATGGGCTCGGGGGGCAGATCCCGTGTCCTGCAAATGGGTGAAACAACAAGGGCCTGCAAAAGGGTTTGACTTCGATATAAGCAAAGCTGAGCAAATATTTGACTTATTGCTTAAGGAAAAACAGCTGAAGTTACCTGAAGGCCATAAAATCCCTACGGCGCAAGAGATGAACGGGAGGCCGTACTGCAAGTGACATCACTCGTTCACCCATATCACCAATGACTGCAAAGAGTTGCTTCGGCAGATCCAAACGGCATAGAACAAGGCCGTTTAATCTTTGGTCAGTTTGCCATGAAGGTGGACACGCAACCGTTTCCTGGCGTCAACATGGTGGAGCTCAATCATTCCACGAGGCATCAACTGGACTTCTCATTCGATGTCAACATGGCAGGGCCTGTATACCACCTTAGCAGGGATAAAGAAGGAAGCGGTCACCCCCGTGGCAAGGAGGAAGAGGAGGCCGGCCCACGCGACCGGCCCCAAGATGATGACAGACGGTACGTCACCGAGGAACAGGTGAGAAACGTGCGGTATCAACGACCGCTCTCTGAGCATCTCCTTAACAAATATGAGCGTCAGTACGATCGACGCCGGCGGTACGGTACAGTTGATGAAAGATATCGTCGGTCTGATATAGACAATGGAAAATATCATCGGTACTATAGAGACGATGAAGGGTATGAGCGTCGCGCTAAGGGGAAGTCAAGAGAGCAGGAAGACATGGACAGACACTGGGATTGTCCTTTCTTTAAGCACTGCTGGGATTCAGGTATGAGCCGATTGCCTACCATCGACAATTGCCCGGAATGTAGACAGCGGAAGGAGGACACAGGTGAGGTTTCAGTGTTCAAACGTCTAGGGCCTCTCCCATCTCTGAACAGACGAGCTGAGTCATCTCGAGTGGAAGATTTCGAGGAGTCAGAAGATGAAGAAGAAGATAGATACCACCGGCCAAGTTGGTGCCCTGATGGACTCAGTCACTCCCAAAAGCGTAGGGTTCAACGGCTACGTAGCTTGGAGGAAACCGAGGCGCAATACCTGCACGCGTTGAGGAAAGCGCGGCCCGATCTGGCCGTGAAAGTTCAGCAAACCTTGGACACGGGGACGCATCCACAGAAGAAAGAATGGCGCCCCAAACAAATAAAAACCGACGCGAAGGCATCGGCTGGCACAAATATGGTGTTCATTCTTCCGTCAGAGTTTTGTGCTCCAAGAATTGAAGAAGCGCCGGTGGCACAGTTTGACTGCGGCCCACGGCCAGTTATCTTTGAGAAGCCACGGGAGAAGAGCTACAAACATTTGAAGGCCCTGTACCTAAGAGGTTATATCAACGAGCAGCCTGTCAACAAGATGTTGGTTGACACGGGAGCGACAGTCAATATAATGCCGTACTCCATGCTACGGCGTTTGGGACGCTCTAACGCAGATCTGATCAAAACCAACGTCACACTAAGCGACTTCAACGGCCAAGCATCAGGAACGCAAGGCGTTCTGGACGTGGATCTAACCGTGGGCCGAAAAACCATCCCTACATCGTTCTTCATCGTCGACAGCAAAAGCACCTACACTGTCCTGCTAGGGAGGGATTGGATTCACGCCAACTGCTGCATTCCATCCACAATGCACCAATGCCTGATACAGTGGGATGGAGATGAAGTGGAGGTCGTTCATGTAGATGACTCAGTCGAGATCTCAATAGCTGGCATGAATATTTGGGACGCAGACGACCAAGAGCCGATCTCTGGAGTCAGTTTGGACGGCTGCGAGCGCATCGAAGCTACAAAAAACGGGGTGAGGCTGGTATTATCCACCGGCCTGACAGAGTAGCAAGAGCAAAGTCAATGGACGTACGTGGCAAGGCCGATCCCTGCGATCGGCCCCAAAAAATAAAAAGCGATGATCTCACCTCAAGCATGTCACGTAGTCGTAGTAGGGAGATTCCCTCCCGTAGTAGAGCACAAATAAGTTGTAAACCGTAAAAGGATTTCGGCCGTTCCAGCAGCGAGCACGACAGATGAAAGCAAAAATTCTAGAAGAAGTCAAGAAAGAGATCGAGAAAATGTTGAACGCCGGTTTCATCAGGCCATGCAGGTACGCTGAGTGGATTTCTAGTATCGTACCTGTAGAGAAAAAGGACGGCCGATGGCGCGTCGCCATAGATTTTCGGGATCTCAATAGAGCCACTCCAAAGGATGAGTATCCAATGCTGGTAGCAGAAACATTGATCAATGCAGCTGCTGGTCATAAGGTTTTAAGTTTCATGGATGGCAATGCCGGTTACAACCAAATTTTTATGGCTCCGGAAGATATACACAAGACTGCATTCAGAGTACCAGGTTCGGTGGGCTTCTTTGAATATGTAGTCATGACATTTGGACTGAAAAATGCCGGCGCAACGTACCGAAGAGCCATGAATTATATCTTTCACGATCTGATCGGCAAGTTGGTGGAGATTTACATCGATGACGTGGTAGTCAAGTCTGTGTCAGTAGAGGGACACTTGGAGGATCTGCGACACATCCTGGATCGAACTAGAAAGTTCGGGCTAAGAATGAATCCAAAGAAGTGGGCTTTTGGTGTAACGGCCGGTCAATTCTTGGGTTTCTTGGTTCATGAACGCGGAATTGAGATCGGCCTGAAAAGTCAGGAGGCAGTGCGAACAATGAAGCCACCTACCACGAAGAAGGAACTCCAGTGTCTCATCGGCAAAATCAACTTCGTCAGAAGGTTCATCTCTAATCTGTCAGGGCGAATCGAGCCGTTCATGGGACTGGTGAAAATTAAATCTGATGAGGAGTTTCGCTGGGGGCAGAGCAACAACGAGCATTTGACGAGATTAAAGAGTATCTAACGAAGCCACCTGTGTTGGTTCCGCCCCAGCAAGACAGACCATTCTATATTTACTTGTCAATAGCTGACACTTCCATCGCCTCAGTGGTGGTGCAACTTTATGATGGTCTGGAGAGGGTTGCTTTCTACCTCAGCAGAAGGATGTTGGATGCAGAAACTAGGTACCCTGAGATCGAGAAGTTGTGCCTCTGCCTATTTTTTACCTCCACCAAGCTCCGTCACATCTTGCTGTCAGCGGAAATTGTCATCATATGCAAATCAGACGTCATCAAACATATGCTGTCGGCTCCTGTGTTGAAAGGCCGACTCGGTAAGTGGATGTTTGCATTATCGGAATTTGATCTCTGGTATCAGCCTGCAAAAGCAGTCAAGGGACAAGCGTTGGCCGACCTTATTGCTGAACGAATCAACACTGATATAGCAACATTGTCTGTGCGTGCATGGGCCATGTTTTTCGATGGATCGGCTTGTGATGATGGTTGCGGCATCGGCATTCTGCTCGTGTCGCCCCGGGGGGCAACATATTCCTTCTCCATCAGGCTACCTACCCCTTGCGCCAACAATGTCGCTGAGTATGAAGCAATACGCAAGGGAATGGAGTTGCTTTTGGAAGCCGGGGCAGAAGCAGTGGAACTTTTTGGAGACTCAAAGTTGGTGATTTCCCAGCTCACGGAAGAATACAAATGCGAGAGCGAGTCGCTATTCCCATTATGGATGCAATGCCGTGAGCTGATGACACAATTTAGGTACATAAACTTCAGTTGGATCCCGAGGTTGCAAAATACCGAGGCCAACGATCTCGCACAGATGGCGTCAGGATACAAGGACGTAGCAGGTGGAGCCGATGTTCAGGTACAGTTCCTGGAACCGGATGACTGGAGAGCCGATATCTTCAATTACTTGAAAGATCCGGCTCGGGGGGCACCTAAACGGATAAGGTACAAGGCCGTGAAGTATGTCCTTATAGGTGATGACATGTTCTACAGGACTCTGGAGGGGTTACTTCTGAAATGTCTGGGATCAGCCGAGTCAAATCGGCTCTTACACGAGGTACACGAAGGCGCCTGTGGAACTCACCAATCGGCTATTGGCCCACCATGCTTGAGGATTGCTTTAAGTACTATAAAGGGTGTCAAGCGTGTCAGATGTTTGGGAAGATTCAGACGGTACCCGCATCAGCAATGAATCCCATCATCAAGCCTTGGCCATTTCGAGGTTGGGGCATGGATATGATCGGCAAAATCAATCCTCCATCGAGCAAAGGCCACAATTGGATTTTGGCCATTACGGATTATTTCACTGAATGGGTCGAAGCCGTCCCTATGAAGTCAGTGGCATCACAAGATGTTATCAATTTCGTGAAGGAACATGTCATTCATAGATTCGGGATTCCGCAGACTATCACGACCGATGGAGGTTCGGTCTTCATTTCTCGCGAGTTTAGAAAGTTTTGCGAGGACATGGGAATTAAGTTGATCCGATCATCCCCATACTATGCTCAAGCAAATGGGCAAGCTGAAGCGTCCAACCAGAGCCTTATCAAGCTGATTAAGAGGAAAGTCGACGAGCACCCTAGACGTTGGCACGAGGTTTTGTCAGAGGCTTTGTGGGCTTATCGCATATCATGTCATGGAGCGATAAAAACCTCGCCATACCATCTGGTCTATGGACAAGAAGCCGTATTGCCCTGGGAAATTACGGCTGAGTCAAGACTGGTTACGTTTCAGAATGATCTCACAACTGAAGAATATGCGGCCCTGATGAGTGATAGCATTGAGGATCTAACGGAACTTAGACTTTGGTCGCTGGAGAAAATTAAAGAGAACAAAGCCAAGGTGGCTCGCGCATATAATAAGAAGGTGAGACCAAAGGAGTTCCACGTTGGTGATCTGGTATGGGAAGCGGTATTGCCATTGGGGACTAAGGATGCGGTGTATGGTAAATGGTCTCCAAATTGGCATGGGCCGTACAGGGTCGACCAAGTTTTAAAGGGCAACGCATACATGCTTGAAGAGCTGGGTGGTGTGAAGTTCCCAGTGGCTGTCAATGGTCAGCATCTCAAGAAATATTTTCCAAGTATGTGGGATGATGGACAGTGAAGTATGGGGGCCGACGCATGAAATCGGCCGGTAAAAAATGAATATATAAAGTAGAGCCGATGCGTAGACATTGACTTTAGGGTAAAATATACAAAGCAACAGGACATAAAGTACAGCCGATGCAAGACATCGACTTTAGATTAAAAAAGCCGATGTGCAACCATCGACTCTAGAAGTACAAGCAGTTATCAGGTTACATGGACAGGCTCTATGGAAGGAATGCCTCGAAGGCACGGAGGGCGTCAGCACGGACACGGTCCACCTCGGCAATCTCGGCCTCATCATCTTCGTCCTTGCCCGTCACTAGCTGCTTGTGCAGGTCACGTATTTCTGCCATATCAGTTTTCAGTTGAGCTTTGAGGCCTTCTGCTTCTTCTTGGGAGCGGGCAATAAGAGCTTCCTTATCAGAAATAAGTTGTTTGGTCGCCCGGACCCTCTCTTCAAGGTCCTCCAATTCCTTCCGCAAGGTCTCAAGTTCGGCGGTGCTGACAGAGGTGTCAGTTTTGGCATCCAAGGCCGCCTTTTTCTTGTTAAGCCGCTGACATTTGTCTGCAATATCAGCTTTCAACGGAAGTTGGGCGTGGCGTAGGTCAATTCTCTGATGAGCTAACTTCACCCTCGACCTGTAGGCAGACAGAGTCACAACTGGCCAAAGTTTCACCTGCAACGTTACTGGGAGGTGGTGCTGGATATCTTCAAGAACACTCTTCACTTCCTCAGGGTCTTCGACCAACGTCTCGATCGGGGAAGAAAACATGGCTTTGAGACGCTGAAATTGACTTTGGACGGTGCTGGGTCGTGGTTCATCGCGTGCCGAAGAAGGAGCGGGTTCGACGGATTCAGGATCGAACGTTAGTAAGCCCAAGAGGTCGCAACCCTGGCAAACATAAGCAGCGTCAGTATGCAGCGAAAGGGAAGAACAAGCCAAACAAAAGGAGTATACCTCTCTTGAGACCAGAGGGACTGCCGATGATGAGGCAATCGGCTCTTGTTTTTCTGCTGGGGGCTTAGCCAAACTGGCGACCTTGTCAACAACACTTATAGGGGTTGCTAGATCTAGGTTGGTGGTGGGCATCAGTACCTCCTCGACTTCCCCACTAGAAGTGTCATCAGTCTGCAAAGGAGATGGTTAGCCGGTGCGAGCAGCAACATATTAGCATAAAAGATGAGCCGGGGAGAGTATGGAGGGTAATTACATTTGAGGCCTCTTGGTTTGATGAAGGGGCTTGCGGTTCCTTTCGAGCCCTCTTGATGCATCGGCTCTTTGTGCGTTGACTGCTGTGCCCCGCTCTGACTGGAGCTTGGGGGGCAACAGGTTCAGGAACTGGCCTTTTCCTGGAAGCCGATGGTGGCAAATCTGGCTAGCTCTGCATGGTGATTCTCCCAGAGTTGCCTGAGCTCGATTCTCCTCGACTGGATTGTGTTGCCTCGCTGGAGTTGTCTTCGGTGGAGGCCTATAGAGGAAGAGTTAGTAAGCACAAATATGTTTGCAGAAGCCCATAAGGATAGATTAAACCAGTCAGTGCATAGGTCAACGTACGTGCAAGCTCTCTTGATCTGGAGAAGGGTTCCGGCGCTTCAAAGTATTCCTGGCGGCTACTTTCCTCACTGCCGTTCTCGCCTTGGTTGGGGCTCGGGGGGCAGCTGTAGCTGGAGAGACTCTGCTCTTGGAAGCCGATTTTGGTGAAATCGGCTGGCTCTGCATCACGACCTTTTTCAAGGGTGGCGAGCTTTTGCAGAAGAGGACCACCGGAGCCGGTGGGAGGAATTCAAAGGGGGAGCCGTCCTCATGTGTAGGTGCTGGACCATCTTGTTGCTGTAAGGAGACAGGGCAAGGTTATAAAGATCATTGCAAGCCACTTCAAGAAAATTGGCAAGTGGTAGTACCTGTTCTGCGGAGATATCATGTTCAGCATCGAGTTGTCTCAGCAATGGTCCCAGAGCTCTCCTGAAGGCATGAGTTTTCCACATGGACCACGAAGTCTCAAAACCGTCGGTTGATGAGGTGAAAGAGAGGTTATTGGGGATAGGGATGGCTAGAGCGTCAAAGAAAGAATAACACCTCTGACCGGTGAGGACATCGGGCAAATCAGCTCTGCTCTCTGTCAAGTGGTGGAGGAAGAAGTGAGGAGACACCTGCCTAAGACCAAACCGCCGGGCTGTTACGATCGGCTGGTAGGACTCATAACTAGGTTTGATTATCCTGTTTGATGTGCTCATGCCAACTGGAAGGAAGCAGGGACGTATCATGATGGAAAACAATTGCCGGGTGCTGGTGTCATCGGCAAAGCTGTCTAGCCTGAAGGAGACTGGATTTTCAAAATTTTCAGACTCCGTGGAAGGGAAGAAGAGAGGATTGTCCAGGCCTTGGAAGAAAATCCTGAACCACTTTGATGCTTCTTTGGGTATCAGTTTGCTACCTGGAAGGCTATACAAGGCTTGACTGTAGCTAGTGCATCAGATCTGCTTCCCGTTAGCATCCGGAAAGGTGCAATTGGCCAAAAGGGGGAAGTCTGGGATATGATTTTGGAAATACAGCTGAACCCATAGCTGAATAAACCACCAGGGACCTCCTGTTTTGACTGTCTGTTGGGAAGACAATTTGATAGACATTAGTTGGAGATATCTATAAACCTCTCCAAGGAACAGTTTGCCGATGCCAAGCTGGGTGCCTTTGGCAAGTTCATAGGCCAAGGGAAGATAATTCTTGGTCGGAGCAAGTGAAGGGCCACAAAATATAAAGTGTTCCAACCAGAAATTCAGGAAAGCTGTGTGTTCTTTCTCTGTCACAGGACCTTTGTTTTCATGTGGCATCGAAGGTAAGCACCCCAGTTTGTGCACTCTGTTTTGGAAGAGAGTTTCAAAGGAACCCTTGGCAGCATAAAAGCAGAGGGGCTGGGGGATGTGATGTCCAGGCCAGTGATCATTACCACATCTAGCAGAGTTGGTGTCATGGGACCATGGCCAAACATGAAGCAGTTTAGGGCATCAGACCAGAAGTAGCCGATGGTTTTTAGAAGATTTTCATGCTTCTCAAGGGGAGACAATGATAAAGACAGAGCATCGGCTATTCCTGTGGTTTCCCATTTGGATTGATGGGTTTTGGATACTCTATTGTACCAGGAAATCCAGTCTTCAGGAGGGTTAGGCCAGGCTCGTAAGCAGTCGGCCCAAGAAGTTAGATCTAAGTTCTGGTTCACGAAGGGAATCCTATTGGCCTCACAAGAAATCAGATGGGCACGACTCTCGATAGTCCGGGGGGCCAAGACAAAGAGAATTTGGAAGAGAAGGATGCGGCAACAGGATGTCTGATACCTAAAATTAATGATGAAATAAGGCATTAATTCAGGTGTTTACTATTAATTCTAACACTAGGCTCGGATGGCGAGGGGCAGTTAAAGATTACCTTCAGGCCAGAGACTGTTGCGTTGGTATTGGACGATTCCGCCATCTGATTTGCTGGTGAAGATGAATCTGCGTGGTTGGAAATCTGGATTTCGCGTTGCCGTGAGTTGAATCTGTCGATGAGCAATTGGGGATCTGAATTTGGTCCTTCAGATGAGGGTCGCAGGTTACCGTTTGAAGTCTGGCCCTATTGGCGTTTTATGGTCAAAGACTGCTGCGTTGCCATCGGCTCGTTGCGTGTTGACCTACTTTGACAATCGGTGATGCGTTGCTATCGGCTCTTCGCGCGTTGACTTACTTTGACAATCGGAAAAATTAACATAAAGCATTCTTCATTGATAAAGAGGGTTTTTTTACAAGAAGAGCCGATTGCTCACAAAAGGAAGATCTACTACTTAATGTGCTACTACTAGCCTTATTCTAGTAGTCCCTAGTCTAGGGGCCGGCGCCGTCGCTGCCCTCGTCATCGCCGTCGTAGCTGCCATCGGCGCTGCTACCGGCGACGTCCTCGTCGCTGCTGTCGAAGCCACCGGCGGGGGCTTCTTCGTCTTCGTCGTCGTCCTCGTCGTCGTCCTCCGACCCAGCGCGGAAGCGCTTCGCCGGCGGGTACTCGTCGGAGGAGGTGTCGTCCTCCGCTTCGTCCTCCTCGTCGGAGGAGATGTCCTCGCCCCAGCAGAAGGCGTCGTCGGCGCTCTCCTCCTCCAGCTCCCCGTCGATGAGGAAATGGAGGTTGTCTTCCCCGTCGGTCAAGGATTCGTCATCCTCTGACCAAACAGAGAAATCCCAGTCTGCCTCGTCCCAATGCGGTGGGGCGAGGGCCTCGTATGCCGCTATCGGGTCATACTCCGGCGTCGGCTCACGGGAGGGGGAAGATTGGAAGGAAAGACCCGAGGAGGCGGAGGAGGAGTCCGAATCCATGGTTGCAAAGAAGGAGGGTTTTCGATTGCTAATGTGGAGCAAGAGGATGAGGAGGTGAACTGCTTGGGTGCGGTTAAATAAAGGGGATATAGTGGAGGATGATTCAATGCCGTGGCGGTTTCCGAGGGTGCGAGGCCAAAACTGTCAAATCGTGCAGTGCGGAGAAGTTGAGAAGGCAAGATATCATGATGAAAGGGCACTGTAGCGGTTCTGCTCTGCAACGCGTAACCCGATGAAGAAAAACAGAGTGGTTTTGGGATAATTATTGCCAAAACCAGGGGGCATGTGTTATCACCAGATTTTAGCCGCACTAGGAGTTGGGCCGTGATTGAGATGGGCTTAGAATATATGCGCACAAAGTGTTTATGAATCGGCCTCCTGCGAGAATTTGGGCTAGGTTGCCAGTGTATCTATATATTATGGTAGATTACGTTTCAGTTAAAATTAAGAGATAGAGTTTAGTTCGTATACAACTAGATTTATTCCAAAGATAGAAAGTCCACGGACTATAAATATGTACCTAGGGTTATTGAGGAATGAGGACGATCACGTTCACAAAAAACACAATCTAGGCGCATCGCCACCCCTTGTTTCGAGGGTTTCTTCCGGGTAAGCGCCATGCTACCTAGATCGCATCTTGCGATCTAGGTAGTATCAGTTTATTCGTTGTTTTGTGTTGCTCGTACTGAAGCTTTGTTGATGGCGAGTAACACCGTTATCATGGATATGTTATGGCTAGCATCAATACTTTTACATGTTTGCTTAGCTAGGCTACCTCTACATATCTAGCTGCCTTTGCACCTATCTTAGGTGTAAAGGCAGCAACTTGCTTGGTCTTTATTTAGTAGATCTGATCTGTTATGGTTGTTCCTTGATCTCCAAGGATTAGTTTGATATCCGCATGGTTAGGCCTTGCAAACGGGTTGAATGATCCAGTAGTGCGCAAGGTATGGTTTGCCGATCCTAGAGGAGTTGTTCCGGAAATTGACTCTCTGTTGGTTTTTAGGCCTTCTCTAAGACTAGCTTCCGTTATATTCTGTGTCTGCCAGGCTCAACTACGTGTAGGACGTTCCAATTATGTGGTGAAAACCCTAGACTGTCGTAGGTCGATTTAAACTTAATTTTGATAAAGCAGGACCCCCATGTTATTGTAGATCCAATATGAACCATGGGTCGATCGGCTCCTTGAGCCGATTCACAGGGAAACCTGAGAGCTGATCGAGGCTCGGATTTAATGTTTACGTGTCTGCCATGTAGGACTCTAATTGAAGCAATCCATCACCTTCCTGACCAGGTATAGGTCAGGTGGCACGCCCTCGCAACAGCCAGGATGTGTGTCGGAGTTTTGCGGGCTATTGCCCGAGGGACCAGGGCCCACCAGCAGTTCTGGGAGCCTCCCGGCTCTTCGTGTTGCTCGTCGCTGCTCGCCGGTGGGTTTTGGCAGGCAACAACTATTCACTGCCTTGTGTGTGGGGGGGGGGGGTGGGGGGCTATCATTTTTTTATTTTCGAAATGGAGGTATGGCCCCTCGGTCTCTGCATCGAATAGATGTATACGACCTTTATTGCTTTTTATTAAGATAGTGAAAGGACGAGATGTCGCCTAGAGGGGGATGAATAGGCGTTTAAAAACTCTTACGGATTTGGCTTGTAAGAATGCAGAATTAAACTATGTTTATTCTACAAGCACAAACCCTAAATATGCTAGGCTCAACTAAGTGCAACAACAAGAACTCGAGCTAAGCAAGATAGGCACAAGATATATATATGAACAACAAGTGATAGCAATATACATGGGCGGACGCAGCGGGGGCGAGGGCCCGTGGCCCACCCAGAAATTCGGCCAGCCCAAATAATACCCCATGGAAAAAGTCCAATTCGTGAAGATAGCGTCTGCGTCGAGGTCACGACTCACGAGTAAGAGGCTCTAGTCACGGCACTTCCTCCTTTCCCCACGATTCCCCACGCGCATTCGCGGCCACGCCCCGACCGCCGCTTCCCGCCGCCCGGCGCCGGCGCCGCCGCTTCCCGCCGGCCCCGCCCGCCCTCGACTCTGCCCGCCGCCCTCCTAGTCTCTGCCCAGTTCAGCTGTCCGCCCGACGCTCGCCCGCCCAGCCCCGCCGCCGCAGTGCCGCACTAACCGCCGGCCGGCGCACTGAACGCCGAGCGCCGCCCCTGAGGCCCTGATCTTCCCACCGAGGCCGCGAACAGAACTTCAGAAGACCCCTGCTATTGAGCATTTTCAGCTATTTCTCTGTACTGAACACATGGGATATCTGTCTAGACATGTCTCTATACGACTATTGGCTAGATATCTATCTGTACATGTCTCTCTCTCTCTATGTGTGGTCTCTGAATGTTAAGTCTTGTAATGATGTAGAACACATAAAATTACTAAATTGCTAATGTTTAAATGTTTCAATTGTGTAGAAATAAAGAGAAATAGCCAAATTGTGCTACTTTTTCAGAAACAAGCATCAAAGAAGATTGCATCTTCGGTCCAATCCCATATTGTACATGATGTTTCAATTGTGTAGAAATGAAGAGAAATATCCAAATTGCGCTACTTTTTCTATTTATGCTTTATTCTATCATGTTTCATGTTTTGAACTATTTGTATTGTAATCGTGCACATTTAACATATGTATGGAACTTCAATGTTTACAATGAATTTGTCTTGTATATTATTCATTACTTCATTATGCAAATGTTTTTCACATTTTGGTGGGATGCAAAAAAAAAATTGAGGTGTGCCCCCCTCCAAATCTTTCATGTGTCCGCCACTGGCAATATATAATAGATACTTAAAGCTCGATGGCTATCACAAGGAAAGTAAGCTCGGGTATAGAAATAACCGAGGCACGCGGAGACGAAGATGTATTCCCGTGTTCCCTTCCTTTGCAAGAAGGTACATCACGTTTGGAGATGTGGAGGTCCCACGAAGGATTCCCCAACGCCACGAAGGCTCACCTTCTTCTCCGAGCTAAACCCACGAAGGATAATGACCCTTTCCTTATGGTTAGCTTTTCCTCCACTCCTGAGATGCAAAGCTCCACAACCACACAAGCTCCACGAAGGAGAAGCCCGGGCCTCTTCGCAATCTTCCACAAAGAGGTCACCAGGACAGCCACCAAGCCAACTAGGAGGTCACCCTCCAAGAGTAACAAGCTCACGGTCTCTCACTCGAACTAATCATGGTGGAGAGCTCAACACTATGCAATGATGCAAAACAAGAACACCAAAGGTGTTCAAATCCTTCACTTAAATCCCACCAAAGCAACAAATGCTAGGATGAGATTAGAGAGGAAGAACAAATGAGGAAATCAACAAATGACTCCAAGATCTAGATCCAAAAAGTTCCCTCACTTAGAAGAGAAATGGATTGGTGGGGATTGTAGATCTAGATCTCCTCTCTCAGATCCATCAAGAATGAGCAAGAATCATGGGGGGAATCAAGAGATAGGGCAAGTTCTTCAAAGTCAAAAATGGAGGAGAGAGAGTGGAAGAACTAACGAAGACCAAGGTGGAAGAAGGCCTATTTATAGCCCAAGCCGAAATCTAACCATTGGGGAAGTGTCCAGCTCAGCATCAGTCGAGGAAGCCGGCCAACTGATGACGCGTGAAGCACACGTTCGTTGGGAACCCCAAGTGCAAGGTGTGATGCGTACAGCAGCAAGTTTCCCTCAGTAAGAAACCAAGGTTATCGAACCAGTAGAAGATGAAGGCCACGTGAAGGTTGTTGGTGGAGGAGTGTAGTGCGGCGCAACACCAGGGATTCCGAAGCCAACGTGGAACCTGCACAACACAATCAAAATACTTTGCCCCAACTTAACAGTGAGGTTGTCAATCTCACCGGCTTGCTGTAAACAAAGGATTAATCGTATGGTGTGGAAAATGATGTTTGTTTGCAAAGAACAGTAGAGAACAATGATTGCAGTAGATTGTATTCAGATGTAAAAGAATGGACCGAGGTCCACAGTTCACTAGTGGTGTCTCTCCAATAAGAAATAGCATGTCGGGTGAACAAATTACAGTTGGGCAATTGACAAATAGAGAGGGCATAACAATGCACATACATATCATGATGACTAATATGAGATTTACTTAGGGCATTACGACAAATAACATAGACCGCCATCCAGCATGCATCTATGCCTAAAAAGTCCACCTTCGGGTTAGCATCCGCACCCCTTCCAGTATTAAGTTGCAAACAACAGACAATTGCATTAAGTATGGTGCGTAATGTAATCAACACAAATATCCTTAGACAAAGCATTGATATTTTATCCCTAGTGGCAACAACACATCCACAGCCTTAGAACTTTCTGTCACTGTCCCAGATTCAATGGAGGCATGAACCCACTATTGAGCATAAATACTCCCTCTTGGAGTCACAAGTATCAACTTGGCCAGAGCCTCTACTAGCAACAGAGAGCATGCAAGATCATAAACAACACATATATGATAGATCAATAATCAAGTTGACAAAGTATTCCATATTCATCGGATCCCAACAAACACAACATGTAGCATTACAAATAGATGATCTTGATCATGATAGGCAGCTCACAAGATCTAACATGATAGCACAAGAGGAGAAGACAACCATCTAGCTACTGCTATGGACCCATAGTCCAAGGATGAACTACTCACACATCAGTCCGGAGGCGATCATGGTGATGTAGAGTCCTCCGGGTGATGATTCCCCTCTCCGGCAGGGTGCCGGAGGCGATCTCCTGAATCCCCCGAGATGGGATTGGCGGCGGCGGCGTCTCTGGAACTTTTCTCGTATCGTGGCTCTCTGTCATAGGGTTTTCGTGACGGAGGGAATAAATAGGCGGAAGGGCAGAGTCGGGAGAGGCATGAGGGCCCCACCCCACAGGCCAGCACGGGCCCCTCCTTGGCCGCGCCGCCCTAGGGTGTGGGTGCCTCGCGTCCCCTCTTCGTATCTCCTTCGGTCTTCTGGAAAGCTCCGTGGAAAATAAGATCGTGGGATTTTGTTTCGTCCAATTCCGAGAATATTTCCTGTGTAGGATTTCTGAAACCAAAAACAGCAGAAAACAGGAACTGTCGCTTCGGCATCTTGTTAATAGGTTAGTGCCGGAAAATGCGTATAAATGATAAAGTGTATATAAAACATGTGAGTATTGTCATAAAACTAGCATGGAACATAAGAAATTATAGATACGTTTGAGACGTATCAAGCATCCCCAAGCTTAGTTCCTACTCGCCCTCGAGTAGGTAAACGATAACAAGGATAATTTCTGAAGTGACATGCTGCTATCATAATCTTGATCAATACTATTGTAAAGCATATGAGATGAATGAAGTGATTCGAAGCAATGGTAAAGACAATGACTAAACAACTGAATCATATAGGAAAGACTTTTCATGAATAGTACTTTCAAGACAAGCATCAATAAGTCTTGCATAGGAGTTAACTCATAAAGAAATAAATTCTTAGTAGAAGGTTTTGAAGTAATACAAAGGAAGATATAAGTTTCAGCAGTTGCTTTCAACTTCAACATGTATATCTCATGGATAATTGTCAACACAAAGTAATATGATGAATGCAAATAAGCAAGTATGTAGGAATCAATGCACACAGTTGACACAAGTGTTTGCTTCTAAGATGGAAAGAAGTAGGTAAACTGACTCAACATAAAGTAAAAGAAAGGCCCTTCGCAGAGGGAAGTATAGATTACTATTTTTTTGCTAGAGCTTTTATTTTGAAAACATAGAAACAATTTTGCCAACGGTAGTAATAATTCATATGTGTTATGCATAAGACATCCTATAAGTTGCAAGCCTCATGCATCGAATACCAATAGTGCTCGCACCTTGACAAGGGATTAACTTGTCAATGCCTACAAGTAGTAGACTAGGGTTTCGTTGGATGTAGAGGGCAAGTAGATCTCGAAGGTTTCAGCCGAAAAGTACTCGACGATGTAAAAACTAGGGTTTGAGAAAACAATGATTCGATCCTCTCTTTGTCCCTCGACTCCCCCTTATATAGGAGGCGGAGCCGAGGGATTCGTAGTACACAAGTTTACAGAGTCCGGGAGGGTTTCTGACCCGTCCCGCAAGATTACAAATAACACTTCCTATTACAACTCTAGCTTTCCTTATCACCATCTTGGGCTTCCGAACTTTATATTCTTCGATACGTGGGCCTTCAGTAAACCCCGGGTACTATCTTCGGCAGGCCCATTGGGGATGCCTATGTCAGTAGCCCCCGAGATTTTGTTTGAATCGTAGAGTCAAGGAAAATCTCCACTTTTATATTTATTCAATATCTTTGAACTTTACCACATATCTTTGCATACAAATTTCTATATTGTACAGGGATAATGGTAGTTGGGGCTAGTTCATCTGACGGATCAGGTACTAGTTAACTGCTCTAGTGGCAATCCACAAAAACCTACTTCAAAATCACGTCCCTGGACATGATCTCGGGATACTGGTGTAAACTTCGACAGGTGCCGCTTAAGGTCTTACCATTCTGTCGGGTCCCAGTCATGTTTATCGGGTACCTAACGCGTCCGTTAGGATTTTTCTTCGTATCTGTTGATACGGAAAAAAGTAGCAAACCGACGTCAGAGACGACGCCACGCCACACAGAACGGATCTGGGGTCTTACCTTCGCAAAGTTTTGCGGCATTCAGAAATTATTCACAACTTTGGCGTTCTGAGAATATATTGTCGAGTACTTATTCGGCTGTTGGAATAGCACATTTTATTGAGTCAACGGATGACTTATATTGCTCTCCCGATGGGAGTATATGTAGAGTTATTTATATAACTCGAGGTATGCTCCCTTTTGCTTCTTCTTTTTCTCTTTTCTCTCTCTTTTTTTATAATTTCATCGGGCACGCGAACAGCGTTCCCGATGGGAGTAGCCCCCGAGGCTACAGCCAAGGACTTGGACTTGGTTGTAGGCTCCACACATTATGCCACTATATTGTCGCTCCTTCTCGAGCTTTTATATCTATCGGGTGCGCGAACAGCTCTCCCGATGGGAGTAGCCCCCGAGGCTATGAACAAATGCTTGCGTTTGATCATAGGCTCCCGCAATTTCTATATTGTCATACTCGAATTTTACTTTTTTCCAAAGTAGCCCCCGAGCATTTGGGCAAACACTTGTATTTGATCAAAGGCTCCCGAAGTAATAGATAAATTTTCCTGCCGTCAATCTTCTTATTTCATACTTGTCGAGATTTTCCCCTTGGTCAAAGTGACCTCAATGCTGACGATAGCCACGATCTTTGTATCCAAGAAACTCGAGTACTGTTGTCCCTGCCTTGTGGGTCCAAAGTTCCTACCATGTTGACACGTCGTGCAAGTGGGGGACACACGTCCTCCGCTTTTCCTGGCGCACGTACTGTAACGCCTATTCTGTTTCATCTAAGTAAAAGTACCTTTTTACCCTTTAGTTATGAGTTCCTTGTCCACCGCACGATTTCTCCATCCAACGGTGCGTCGATTCACCACACCTTTATTTAAGATCATCGTCTTCCTCCTTCTACACTTTCGCTCGCGCCGCTCCTCTGCTCTCATCTGCCCAAATCCTTCTTTGCGCCCCATAGTTCTTTGAGCTCCGCCACGCTCGCACTGTGCTACTGCGTCATTGTTAATGCCACCGCGCAGACTCACCAGGCACAGTACTCCTGAATCCTCGATGGCTGCCGCGGATCTGGGAAGCGTGGAGTGGGAGAGATCCAAAATCTCCGCCCAAGACATCAACCTCCTGAAGAAACTGGGGATCAGCAAGAAGCAAGACGCGCTGCGCTTCCCCAGCGAAGAAAGCTACCCAACCCCTCCAATGGAGTATCGGGTTAGTTTTGTTGATCATCTCATTCGCGGCCTCTCTGCCCCTATTCACAATTTTCTTCGAGGGTTGCTTTTCATGTACGGATTGCAACTCCACCATCTCACTCCCAACTCCATACTCCACATCTCGATCTTTATCACCCTCTGTGAGTCCTTCCTTGGAGTCCAGCCTAACTGGGCTTTATGGAAGCGTCTCTTTTTTTGTCGCCACAATGGCTCTGCCAATGTCGCCTATAACATAGGTGGCGTAGTTATCTGCGTCCGCCCTGATGTCGAGTACTTCGATGTCAAATTCCCTGATTCAGTTCAAGGGTGGCGCAAAAAATGGTTATACATCCACGAGGAAAACCATGGGTCTGTTGAAGACAACATTCCTCCTTTTGACGGTGCCGAAAGAATCTGTCGTCGCCGATCCTGGGATGCAGAGGCTACCGCCGAAGAAAAAGCAGCGACAGAGGCACTGATGACTTGCATCCGCGAACTTAAGAATACCCGTGGCCAAGAGTTATCGGGTATCCAAATCACGGTGTATTTCCTCAGGATTAGAGTGCAACCTCTGCAAGCTCGCAAAAATCCCCTCTGGAAGTATGCTGGCGACGAAGATGTGGATCGCTTGTCAGTGGATTTGCCGGTCAAGGACTTAGAAAAACTTGTCCAAAAAATCTCCTCCCTCAACAAGAAAGATCTTGTCCCCTTGTCTTGCCGCGTGAAGCCGTATAGCGCCATCAACCCTCTCCCTGAGGTAATTTCTCGTGTGACCTTTTTTTTTATCGACCACTTTTTTGTTTTTGTTGACATCTTTTGTATAACTTTCTTGTCGACATTCTTCTGTTTTGTAGAACCATCCAGATCTTGTTTCTCTTCCTCCCCTTCCTGAAGGTGGAGAAGTCGAGGAACGGGCCGTTGTCACCGACGACAACCAGGGTACTTCTCGCCCTGAGAGTGAAGCCGCAGTTTCTCGAAAATCTGCGGTATCCTCTGAAAAAGAGACCGATTCTGAGGCCACTGCCTCAGCACATTCCCCTCCTCCTGCTGTTTCTCCGAAGAACAAGAGGAAGAGGAATGAAGTCGAAGATTCCGGCACCTCCAAAGCCGAAGAAGCTGGTCCTTCCGAAGGGAAGAAAGCTTTCGTCCCTTTCTTGGATGCCCTTGTCAGCTCGTAAGTCCTTATTGTGCTTTGTTGCTTATCTTGCAAAATACTTGTCGTCGTTTTTCCTTATATTGTCGACGTTTTATTTGCAGTGATGACGAGGAAGAAAATCCTCCTACTGACGTGGCTGCTCGAACGAGCACATCACGTACTTTAGTTGTGTCGGATGCTCAACCTGATGTAGAGGAAACTTCGCCTCCTCAACATAACATCGAGCATCCAACTCCACCTGCAAGCCCCCGAGTCCCTTCACCGAAGAGGGCCAGGACTGAACCAGTCGAAGAACCCACTCAATTAAGTGGTGGTTTCACGACTTCTTCACTGAATGACGTAAGTTTTATCCATTACTCTTTTGTTTGATGCCTCTTCCTTTTTTTTTCTTTGTTGCCATCAAATTTTTCCCGTACTATATTTGACTTTTCTTTCTTTGGATTTCTCTAGCCTTTGATGAAGGAATTTTTCCGACTCGGTACCCAATTCGTCGGGTACCGTGATCTTTCGAACCAGCTGAAAGGTACTATCTTGCTATCTTTTTCTCAATTGTATTTCCTTCCTCTTAATTCTTGTCGCAATAGTCATTATTGTCGACTGCTTTTTTAGCCGATCTTGCGGAAGCTAAAAATCGTGCTGACACACTTGCTCGCAAACTGGAGCAAAGTGAAAAAACTCGCAAGGAGGCTGAAGCAGATGCCAAAAAGGCTAAGGCAGAAGCCGCCACCGTCGAAGATCTTCGAAAGAGACTTCATGAGGCGGAAAAGTCTTTAAGCGAGCGGATTTCTGAACAATCTGCTCGCGAAGAAGCGATTATCAAGCGCCTGGCGTCGCAGAGCCGTCGTTTTGCCAGTAAGTGCCCAAACTATTTTGACTTCCTTGAACTTCTTCTATCTTGCTTACTTATCAATAAATTTTTTTCTTAGCAGGAAAGACGAGTCAAGAATATGAACTTACGGATCCCGAGAATGATCCCCTACTTGACGCGCTTTCTCTCCTTGAGATTCATGGAGACGAGGCACGCGACGGCCTTGCCGAAGCTGAAGCGGGGTTGTCGCAACTTTATCCCTACTTCTTCCCGAAGAAAGAACAACCTGTGCCGTTCCTTGCCCTCGCCAAGTGCTTCAATACTCCCGAAAACCTTGGGCTCAAACTTCGCCAAGAAAGTTTGAAGGTTGGCGTGGAGGGTACTATCGCCTTGGTTGCCGATAGCCAACAGAATATCGATTGGACTAGGGTTGGCGACACGCAAGAGATGGAGACCAAAAGGTGGCAGTCGCTGATCAAAGCTGCAAAGCCAAACTCGAAGAAGTTCCTCGCTTATCTTGGGTGCAAACCAACTCCAGCTCCAAGCTCATCCAAAACGGAGGTCTAGTAGACCACCCTGTCTTTCCTCCTTTTTTTGTTTCTCTTTCTTCCCTTTGATGCTGTTGCCAAAGTAGCTTTTGGCGACACTTATCCCACTAGCTCCATTGTAATGCCTTGTAATTATTCTGAAAATCAATGGAATTCTATTTTGCTTGATGATTGATATCGAACTTTTTAATTTCAGTTGATATTTGATAACTATACTCCAACTCCTGCTCCTTCCGATATTTTGCCTACTTCTTCTCGCTCGAGGAAAGTGTTTGTTAATACTGAACTTGGTGAAGATTCCTCGAGTGCGAGTTTGTCGCAAGATTTGGAAGAACTTCGGCAACAACTTCAGTATGCGAAGAGGCAAACACTTGTGATGATGGAGCAATCTCGCAAGGCATCCGAAGCAGAAAAAATTGCACTTCAACAAGCTCAAGAGGCCATGGCTGCCAAGGAAGCCGCCGTTTCTGAAGCTGAGAAGGCAACTACCCGAGAGAATTCCATGCTTGAACTGATGAATGAGGCCACTGCCGATATGTCCGGTATTTTATTTCGAACCAAAACTCCTTCTATCTTTCTGTTGTATCCTTTTTGAGTTTTTCGTGCTGTCGTCAAATAGGTTCCTTTCTCGATGCCGCGGCTGAAGATGAAAGGGTAAACACGAGGACCAACCTGCTCGTCAACCTTTCTCTTGACCATGGTTGTCTGTTCTGGGCCACTCCAGAACGGACCCGACAAATTGTCAGATTTCAAGACCGCGCCTGTCAGGTTCGCGATTTCCTGGATTTCTGTACTAGAACATTGTCTCTGGTTTACAAGACGACATTTCCTCGGAACGAGGCACCCGATACTCTTCTTGGCTTGATGGAAAAAATTCGAGATGCTCCGCAAATCCATGGCTTTGTTCGGGCGCAACTTTCAGCTGGCGCCAGGTTTGCTATGATGATGATAAAAATCTGTTATCCTAAGTTTGACATGAGCCAAATTGTTTCCAAATGCATGGCCAAGATGGCGAAAAGGAAAAGGGATGTTAGCAAAATTGATGATCATGTGACCCCTGTTGCCGAAGATATGATGGATGAACTTCTTCGGATGGATTCTGAGTTCTTCGTGAGGGGCAGCTATGCTGAACATAGTACTCGTACTGTAAATCGGATGACCATAGACAATATACTAGGGCATAGTTGATTTTTCTTTTTCTCTGGTCATGTTGAGTTTTTTTCAGGAATTGTCTCTTGTATGTTGTGAACATGTTCTATATTGTAAAGTCAATAAATATTTTTATTTTTCCTCATCAAGCCCTCGAGTTTCTTGGTGGCAAAATTCTTTATTGTATGTGCGAGGTTTTGAACCAAGGCAACTAAATAATATTGAATATACTATATTTGCGGGTACAAGCCCCCGTGCGTTGTTGTTGATCGCTATCTTGTATCTTTGTTTATTTTGCGAGGTGTTTTCGCACCAAGGCGAAATATTTTCGGAGATATGTATTGCAAGTCTTACGCACAAGCCCCCAGGCCTTTCGAAGAAAAAATATGTATCTCGACTATCTTTATTATATTGCAGCACCGCGAGCCCGCCTCATCAAAAACCTTTTCCAGCCCCACTCGGTGCCCCGAAAAAGGAAATGAGTGCGTCTGAAAACTCGCGGGCGTTTCAGTACATTGTATTTTTACAAGGAGGACTATATTTCGACACTAAGCGTAAAAACGCCTTAGCTGTGCCACGTTCCAGGGGTTTTTCTCGGGAACCCCTGACTTCTTGTCCTTGATTCTGTATGCTCCTCCTTCGATGACATCCGTGACGATGTAAGGACCAAGCCATGGTGACTCGAGTTTTTCAGTGCTCTGTTGATTGAGTCGTAGAACTAGATCTCCCACCTGAAAGGACCTTGGTCTCAGACGTCGACTATGATAATTTTTCAAGTCTTGCTGGTACTTAGTAACCCGTGATAGTACTTCATCCCGAGCTTCATCTAATGCATCGACATCGTCCTCCAATGCTATTCTTGAGGTTTCCTCGTCATATTTTGTGACTGTCGGGGAATCATGCTCTATTTCGATTGGCAACACTGCCTCAGCTCCGTGGACCAGAAAAAAATGGAGTTTCCTGTGTCGCTGTATTTGGTGTTGTTCGTATACTCCATAACACGCTGGGTAACTCTTCAGGCCAAGTATGTCGAGCTTTTGCCAGTGGTGCCAACAAGCGCTTCTTAATCCCGTTGCAGATAATGCCATTGGCTTTTTCGACTTGACCATTGGTTTGCGGGTGCGCAACTGATGCAAAGTGTAGTTTAATGCCTACCTCTGCACAATATGCCTTGAATTCCTTGGATGTGAAGTTGCTACCATTGTCCGTGATGATGCTATTAGGCACTCCAAACCTGAAGACGATGCTTTTCACGAATTTGACGACAGACGCCCCGTCTGGTGAATTTATCGGCTTAGCTTCTATCCACTTGGTGAATTTATCAACAGCAACGAGCATATACTCATATCCTCCTGGCGAAGCTTTATGTAACTTCCCCACCATATCGAGGCCCCATTGAGCAAAGGGCCAAGACAATGGTATTGGCATCAGTTCTGCTGCCGGAGAATGAGGTTTCGCGGCGAATCTCTGGCACGCGTCGCAAGTTCGTACTATCTCCTTTGCATCCTCTATTGCTGTCAACCAGTAAAATCCGGCTCTGAAAACCTTGGCTGCAATAGCTCGACTGCTTGCGTGGTGGCCGCAGATTCCTTCGTGTACATCCTTCAAGATCATCCTTCCTTCTTCGGGTGTAACGCATCTTTGTAGTACTCCCGAAATACTTCGTTTGTATAATTCTCCTTTGACCACAGTAAAGGCCTTCGATCGTCTAATAACTCGCCTTGCTTCCACTGGATCGTCTGGTATCTCTTGCCTTAGGATATATGATATATAGACCTGCATCCAAGGTATCTGCACCATCATCACCAAGTCATGTTCCTCTTCTTCTTCTTCCTCTGGTGCTTCTTTGGTATCCCCCGAGGGTTTCTTGTCCTTCTCCTTCTTTTTTGGTTTTGTCGACTTCGTAGATTTCTCTGCTATCTCTTCCCAGAATACGCCTGGTGGAATTGCAAGGCATTGTGACCCGATGTTTGCGAGAACGTCGGCTTCATCATTGCTCAGCCTGCTGATGTGATTTACTTCGCATCCATCAAACAACTTCTCGAGCTCATTGTACACTTCCTAATACGCTATCATACTGTCATTGACTGCATCGCATTGGTTCATGACTTGCTGAGCCACCAACTGCGAGTCGCCAAAGATTTTTAGTCGAGTTGCGCCACAAGCTTTCGCCATCTTCATCCCGTGTATGAGAGCTTCGTATTCTGCCTCATTGTTAGATGAGTTTGGGAACGTCATCCTCAAGACATACTTCAGCTTGTCGCCCTCAGGTGATATTAGTATCACGCCTGCTCCAGCTCCTTCTAATCTCTTGGACCCGTCGAAGTTCATAGTCCAAGTTCTCGATAAATCCGGTGGTCCTGTATTTTGTAACTCCATCCACTCTGCGATGAAGTCTGGTAGAATCTGTGACTTTATTGCCTTTCTTTTTTCAAACGTGATGTCCCGAGGGGAAAGTTCTATTCCCCAAAGGGAGACACGACCTGTAGCTTCTGGATTGTTGAGTATATTGGACAAGGGCGCCTCATTGACCACTATTATCGGGTGTGCCGAAAAATAGTGCCGCAATTTTCTTGCGGTTGTAAACACTCCATATGCTAGCTTTTGATATTGAGGGTACCTCTGTTTTGAAGGCGATAATACTTCGCTGACGAAGTATACTGGCCTCTGCACTCCATGTAGTTTTCCTTCTTCCTCTCTTTCAACGACAAGTGCTGTACTTACCACCTGAGGTGTGGCCGCAATGTATAATAACAGAGGTTCCTTCTCTTTCGGCGCCACCAAGATTGGTGGTGTCGAGATTTTGCGTTTGAGATCCTCAAAGGCTCTATCTGCCTCTTCGTTCCATTGGAACTTCTCTCCCTGTTTGATCAAGGCGTAAAACGACAACGCCTTTTCCCCCAACCTGGCGATGAATCTGCTTAAAGCCGTGACTCGCCCGGTTAGCTGCTGTATTTCTTTCAACTTTGTTGGCTTTCTCATTGTTACGATGGCCTGGATTTTTTCGGGGTTTGCTTCAATCCCTCTTGCTGAAACTAAGAACCCGAGGAGTTCTCCTGCAGGGACGCCAAAAGAACACTTTGTCGGTTTCAGCTTGAGACAGAACTTATCGAGATTGTCGAAAGTTTCCCTCAAATCCTCGATTAGCGTGTCCCCCTTTTTTGATGTTATGATGACGTCGTCGATGTATACTTGTACGTTTTTCCCGATCTGTGTTGCTAAGCACTTCTGCATCATCCGCTGATATGTTGCTCCCGCGTTCTTCAAACCGAAGGGCATTGTTCGATAGCAGAACACGCCGTAAGGTGTGATGAACGCTGTTTTGACTTCATCTTCTTCTTTTAATCTGATCTAGTTATAACCAGAGTAAGCATCCAGGAAGGAAAGACGTTCGCATCCTGCCGTGGAGTCGATAATTTGATCGATCCTCGGGAGGGGAAAGTGATCCTTTGGACAATGTTTATTGAGACACGTGAAGTCGACGCACATGCGAAGGACTTTCGTGTTTTTCTTCGGCACTGATACGTCTCCGACGTATCGATAATTTCTTATGTTCCATGCCACATTATTGATGATATCTACATGTTTTATGCATACTTTATGTCATATTTATGCATTTTCTGGAACTAACCTATTGACGAGATGCCGCAGTGCCAGTTCCTGTTTTCTGCTGTTTTTGGTTTCAGAAATCCTAGTAAGGAAATATTCTCGGAATCGGACGAAATCAACGCCCAGCATCCTATTTTCACACGAAGCTTCCAGAACCCCCGAGAGCCGCCAGAGGGGAGCCCTGGTGGGCCCACACTTGTGGCCGGCGCGGCCAGGGGTAGGGCGCGCCGCCTTGGTGTGTGGCCCCACCAGGACCCCTCCGACTCCGCCTCTCCGCCTATATAATCGTCCCTGACCTAAAAACCTCGACCAGTTCAACGAAACCCGCAAAAACCTTCCAGAGCCGCCGCCATCACGAAGCCAAGATTTGGGGGACAGGAGTCTCTGTTCCGGCACGCCGCCGGGACGGGGAAGTGCCCCCGGGAGGCTTCTCCATCGACACCACCGCCATCTTCATCACCGCTGCTATCTCCCATGAGGAGGGAGTAGTTCTCCATCGAGGCTCGGGGCTGTACCGGTAGCTATGTGGTTAATCTCTCTCCTATGTACTTCAATACAATAATCTCATGAGCTGCCTTACATGATTGAGATTCATATGATGATGCTTGTAATCTAGATGTCGTTATGCTAGTCAAGTGAATTTTACTTATGTGATCTCCGGAGACTCCTTGTCCCACGTGTGTAAAGGTGACAGTGTGTGCACCGTGTGGGTCTCTTAGGCTATATTTCACAGAATACTTATTCACTGTTATGAATGGCATAGTGAAGTGCTTATTTATATCTCTTTATGATTGCAATGTGTTTTGTATCACGATTTATCTATGTGCTACTCTAGTGAAGTTATTAAAGTACTCTATTCCTCCTTCATGATGTAATGGTGATAGTGTGTGCATCATGTAGTACTTGGCGTAGTTTATGATTATGATCTCTTGTAGATTATGAAGTTAACTATTACTATGATGGTATTAATGTGATCTATTCCTCCTCTCATAGTATGAAGGTGACAGTGTGCATGCTATGTTAGTACTTGGTATAGTTGTGTTGATCTATCATGCACTCTAAGGTTATTTAAATATGAATATCGAATGTTGTGGAGCTTGTTAACTCCGGCATTGAGGTGCTCTTGTAGCCCTACACAAATAGCGGTGTTCATTATCCAACAAGAGAGTGTAGAGTGGTTTTATTATGTGATCAATATTGAGAGTGTCCACTAGTGAAAGTAGGATCCCTAGGCCTTGTTTCCAATACTGCTATCTCCGCTTGTTTACCGTTTTATCGCATGTTTACTTATCGCACGCCAAGCACTTTTCTGGCGCCGTTACTACTGCTCATATACTTATTCATACCACCTGTATTTCACTATCTCTTCGCCGAACTAGTGCACCTATTAGGTGTGTTGGGGACACAAGAGACTTCTTGCTTTGTGGTTGCAGGGTTGCATGAGAGGGATATCTTTGACCTCTTCCTCCCTGAGTTCGATAAACCTTGGGTGATCCACTTAAGGGAAACTTGCTGCTGTTCTACAAACCTCTGCTCTTGGAGGCCCAACACTGTCTACAAGAATAGAAGCTCCCGTAGACATCAAGCACTTTTTCGGGCGCCGTTGCAGGAGGAAAGGTAAAAGGCACTCATACTCCGGTTCCAGTGTAATGCTTTTCTCGCCATTGTGTGTGTGCTCGAAGCTATTTCCTTTAGATCCTGCAATTGCATCTTTTTGTTTCTTGTTTACACTAGTTTGGCATAATGGACAACAATGAGCTTCTTATTCTATTTCCTGATTTAAAACATGGATGGTTTGATCCGAAAATTAAAAAACCCATGGAACATGTTAGCATGAATACTTTGAACACCATTGTTGCTAATGATATGGAAAATTATAAGCTTGGGGAAGCTGGTTTTGATGAGCATGATCTTTTTAGTCCCGCAAGCATTGAGGAGAAAATTTACTTTGATGATACTTTACCTCCTATTTATGATGATTATAATGATAGTGGTCTTTTGGTTCCGCCTGTTATGGAGGATAAATTTGATTATGATTACAATATGCCTCCTATATTTGATGATGATAATAATAATGATAGCTACTTTGTTGAATTTGCTCCCACTACAACTAATAAAATTAATTATGCTTATGTGGAGAGTAATAATTTTATGCATGAGACTCATGATAAGAGTGCTTTATGTGATAGTTATATTGTTGAGTTTGCTCATGATGCTACTGGACATTATTATGAGAGAGGAAAATATGGTTGTAGAAATTTTCATGTTACTAAAACACCTCTCTTTTTGCTGAAAATCTTGAAGCTGCACTTGTTTTATCTTTTTATCTTTTTATGCTTGTTGCATTATGCTTCATGAATTTGTTTACTTACAAGATTCCTTTTCATAGGAAGCATGTTATGCTTAAATTTGTTTTGAATTTGCCTCTTGATGCTCTCTTTTGCTTCAAATACTATTTCTTATGAGTGCATCATTAAAACTGCTGAGCTCATCTTAATGGCTATAAAGAAAGAACTTCTTGGGAGATAACCCATGTGTTATTTTGCTACAGTACTTTATTTTATATTTGTGTCTTGGAAGTTGTTTACTACTGTATCAACCTCTCCTTATCTTAGTTTTGTGTTTTGTTGTGCCAAGTAAAGTCGTTGATAGCAAGGTTGATACTAGATTTGGATTACTGCGCAGAAACAGATTTCTTTGCTGTCACGAATCTGGGCAAAAATCTCTGTAGGTAACTCAGAAAATTATGCCAATTTACGTGAACGATCCTCAGATATGTACGCAACTTTCATTCAATTTGAGCATTTTCATTTGAGCAAGTCTGGTGCCTCTTTAAATTTCGTCTTTACGGACTGTTCTGTTTTGACAGATTCTGTCTTTTATTTCGCATTGCCTCTTTTGCTATGTGGGATGGATTTCTTTGTTCCATTGACTTCCAGTAGCTTTGGGCAATTTCCAGAAGTGTTAAGAATGATTGTGTCACCTCTGAACATGTGAGTTTTTGATTATGCACTAACCCTCTAATGAGTTTGTTTCGAGTTTGGTGTGGAGGAAGTTTTCAAGGGTCAAGAGAGGAGGATGATATACTACGATCAAGAAGAGTGAAAAGTCTAAGCTTGGGGATGCACCGGTGGTTCATCCCTGCATATTTCAAGAAGACTCAAGCATCTAAGCTTGGGGATGCCCAAGGCATCCCCTTCTTCATCGACAAATTATCAGGTTCCTTCTCTTGAAACTATATTTTTATTCGGTCACATCTTATGTACTTTACTTGGAGCGTATGTTGTTTTTGTTTTTATTTGAATAAATGCTTGTGTGGGAGAGAGACACGCTCCGCTGGTTCATATGAACACATGTGTTCTTAGCTTTTAATTTTCATGGCGAAGGTTGAAACTGCTTCGTTAATTGTTATATGGTTGGAATCGGAAAATGATACATATAGTAATTGCTATAATGTCTTGGATAATGTGATACTTGGCAATTGTTGTGCTCATGTTTAAGCTCTTGCATCATATACTTTGCACTTATTAATGAAGAAATACATAGAGCATGCTAAAATCTGATTTGCATGTTTGGTTTCTCTAAGGTCTAGATAATTTCTAGTATTGAGTTTGAACAACAAGGAAGACGGTATAGAGTCTTATAATGTTTACAATATGTCTTTTATGTGAGTTTTGCTGTACCGGTTCATCCTTGTGTTTGTTTCAAATAACCTTGCTAGCCTAAACCTTGTATCGAGAGGGAATACTTCTCATGCATCCAAAATCCTTGAGCCAACCACTATGCCATTTGTGTCCACCATACCTACCTACTACATGGTATTTCTCCGCCATTCCAAAGTAAATTGCTTGAGTGCTACCTTTAAAATTTCCATTCTTCACCTTTACAATATATAGCTCGTGGGACAAATAGCTTAAAAACTATTGTGGTATTGAATATGTACTTATGCACTTTATCTCTTATTAAGTTGCTTGTTGTGCGATAACCATGTTTCTGGGGATGCCATCAACTACTTTTTGTTGAATATCATGTGAGTTGCTATGCATGTTCATCTTGTCTGAAGTAAGGGCGATTTACCACTCATTTAATGGTTAGAGAATGCATATTGTTAGAGAAGAACATTGGGCCGCTAACTAAAACCATGAATCATGGTGGAAGTTTCAGTTTTGGACATATATCCTCAATCCCATATGAGAACACTAATTGTTGTTACATGCTTATGCATAAAAGAGGAGTCCATTATCTGTTGTCTATGTTGTCCCGGTATGGATGTCTAAGTTGAGAATAATCAAAAGCGAGAAATCCAATGCGAACTTTCTCCTTAGACCTTTGTACATGCGGCATAGAGGTACCCCTTTGTGACACTTGGTTAAAACATGTGCATTGCGATGATAATCCCGGTAATCCAAGCTAATTAGGACAAGGTGCGGGCACTATTAGTATACTATGCATGAGGCTTGCAACTTGTAAGATATAAATTACATAACTCATATGCTTTATTACTACCGTTGACAAAATTGTTTCTTGTTTTCAAAATCAAAGCTCTAGCACAAATATAGCAATCAATGCTTCCCTCTGCGAAGGGCCTTTCTTTTACTTTTATGTTGAGTCAGTTCACCTATCTCTCTCCACCTCAAAAAGCAAACACTTGTGTGAACTGTGCATTGATTCCTACATACTTGCATATTGCACTTGTCATATTACTCTATGTTGACAATATCCATGAGATATACATGTTACAAGTTGAAAGCAACCGCTGAAACTTCATCTTCCTTTGTGTTGCTTCAATATCTTTACTTTGAATTATTGCTTTATGAGTTAACTCTTATGCAAGACTTATTGATGCTTGTCTTGAAGTACTATTCATGAAAAGTCTTTGCTTTATGATTCAGTTGTTTACTCATGTCATTACCATTGTTTTGATCGCTGCATTCATTGCATATGCTTACAATATTATGATCAAGGTTATGATGGCATGTCACTCCAGAAATTATCTTTGTTATCGTTTACCTCGGACGAGCAGAACTAAGCTTGGGGATGCTGATACGTCTCCGACGTATCGATAATTTCTTATGTTCCATGCCACATTATTGATGATATCTACATGTTTTATGCATACTTTATGTCATATTTATGCATTTTCTGGAACTAACCTATTGACGAGATGCCGCAGTGCCGGTTCTGTTTCTGCTGTTTTTGGTTTCAGAAATCCTAGTAAGGAAATATTCTCGGAATCGGACGAAATCAACGCCCAGCATCCTATTTTCACACGAAGCTTCCAGAACACCCGAGAGCCGCCAGAGGGGAGCCCTGGTGGGCCCACACTTGTGGCCGGCGCGACCAGGGGGTAGGGCGCGCCGCCTTGGTGTGTGGCCCCACCAGGACCCCTCCGACTCCGCCTCTCCGCCTATATAATCGTCCCTGACCTAAAAACCTCGACCAGTTCAACGAAACCCGCAAAAACCTTCCAGAGCCGCCGCCATCGCGAAGCCAAGATCTGGGGGACAGGAGTCTCTGTTCCGGCACGCTGCCAGGACGGGGAAGTGCCCCCGGAAGGCTTCTCCATCGACACCACCGCCATCTTCATCACCGCTGCTGTCTCCCATGAGGAGGGAGTAGTTCTCCATCGAGGCTCGTGGCTGTACCGGTAGCTATGTGGTTAATCTCTCTCCTATGTACTTCAATACAATAATCTCATGAGCTGCCTTACATGATTGAGATTCATATGATGATGCTTGTAATCTAGATGTCGTTATGCTAGTCAAGTGAATTTTACTTATGTGATCTCCGGAGACTCCTTGTCCCACGTGTGTAAAGGTGACAGTGTGTGCACCGTGTGGGTCTCTTAGGCTATATTTTACAGAATACTTATTCACTATTATGAATGGCATAGTGAAGTGCTTATTTATATCTCTTTATGATTGCAATGTGTTTTGTATCACAATTTATCTATGTGCTACTCTAGTGAAGTTATTAAAGTACTCTATTCCTCCTTCATGATGTAATGGTGACAGTGTGTGCATCATGTAGTACTTGGCGTAGTTTATGATTATGATCTGTTGTAGATTATGAAGTTAACTATTACTATGATGGTATTAATGTGATCTATTCCTCCTCTCATAGTATGAAGGTGACAGTGTGCATGCTATGTTAGTACTTGGTATAGTTGTGTTGATCTATCATGCACTCTAAGGTTATTTAAATATGAATATCGAATGTTGTGGAGCTTGTTAACTCCGGCATTGAGGTGCTCTTGTAGCCCTACACAAATAGCGGTGTTCATTATCCAACAAGAGAGTGTAGAGTGGTTTTATTATGTGATCAATATTGAGAGTGTCCACTAGTGAAAGTAGGATCCCTAGGCCTTGTTTCCAATACTGCTATCTCCGCTTGTTTACTGTTTTACTGCATGTTTACTTACTGCACGCCAGCAAGCACTTTTCTGGCGCCGTTACTACTGCTCATATACTTATTCATACCACCTGTATTTCACTATCTCTTCGCCGAACTAGTGCACCTATTAGGTGTGTTGGGGACACAAGAGACTTCTTGCTTTGTGGTTGCAGGGTTGCATGAGAGGGATATCTTTGACCTCTTCCTCCCTGAGTTCGATAAACCTTGGGTGATCCACTTAAGGGAAACTTGCTGCTGTTCTACAAACCTCTGCTCTTGGAGGCCCAACACTGTCTACAAGAATAGAAGCTCCCGTAGACATCAGGCACCAACACTGGGTTAGCTACCCACGTGGCTTCTGTATGTAATTCCTTGATGAAACCAGCTTCTCTGAGTCTATCAATTTCCGACAGCATAGCCTTGCGGTTTGGTTCCGAAAAACGCCGCAAAGGTTGTTTGATTGGTCTCGCTATTGGATCCAAGTTTAGGTGGTGCTCGGCAAGTTCCCTGGGTACTCCTGGCATGTCAGCTGGACACCATGCAAAGATTTTCCAGTGCTCACGGAGGAACTCGACGAGCGCGCTTTCCTATGCGAGGTCCATATTTGTCGCAATGGACGTCGTCTTCTTCGGATCTGTCGGGTGAATCTACACTTCCTTTGAATCCTTTGCAGTATTAAAAGTTGATTCCTTATTAGGCCTCCCTACATCTGGCAGTACATCGTAATCTATCGTAAGCCTTGACTCCATGTATTCTGCTTGCATCCCGAAAGTTTCTGACAGTCGATGGAAATCCTTATCACATTTATCGGCTAGCGCAAAACTTCCTTTGACTGTAATTGGTCCTTTAGGTCCAGGTAGCCTCCACAATAAGTACGTATAATGTGGTACCGCCATAAACCTGGCATATGCTGGGCGCCCCAACAAAGCGTGGTACTGTGATGGGAAGTCTACGACTTCAAACTCCAGCCTCTCTATCCTGTAGTTTTCTCGAGTGCCAAACTGAACGTCGAGATTGATCTTCCCCAATGGGTAACTTGGCTTTTCTGGTGTGATGCCGTGGAAACGTGTGTCCGTCGGTTTGAGGTTTGCCAAGGATATATTCATCTTCCTTAGTGTATCTGCATACATAAGGTTTAAGCTGCTGCCTCCATCTATGAATACTCGCGACACGTCGAATCCCGCGATTACTGCTGGCAAGATAAGTGCTGACTGCCCTGGTCGTGGGACCTGCTGCGGATGATCCGCTATTGTGAAGCCAATGTCTTGCCCTGACCAATTGAGGTACTCAACTGTTGGTGGAGGCATCTTCTCTGCCATGAAAACCTGTCGTGAGATTACTTTCTGAGCTCTATTGGATGGTCTTCCTTTCTGAATCATCGAGACCGCTCCATGGGAGTTGGGATCAATGTAAGGTGGTGGTGCTGGTGCTGCCGCTATTCTAAGCTGATGTCGATTGATACGTCTCCAACGTATCCATAATTTCTGATGTTCCATGCTTGTTTTATGACAATACCTACATGTTTTGCTCACACTTTATAATGTTTTTATGCGTTTTCCGGAACTAACCTATTAACAAGATGCCGAAGTGCCAGTTCCTGTTTTCTGCTGTTTTTGGTTCCAGAAAGGCAGTTCGGGCAATATTCTCGGAATTCGACGAAACGAAGACCCAATATCTTATTTTTTCCGGAAGACCCCAGAACGCCGAAGGAGAGTCGGAGGCGGGCAAGGGGGCCACCACACGACAGGGCCGCGCGGGCTCCACCCTAGCCGTGCCGGCCTAGTGTGGGGGCACCCTGTTGCCCCTCCTGCGCCGCCTCTTCGCCTATATAAGCCCTTTCGACCTAAAAACTCGATACCGATTGACGAAACTCCAGAAAGACTCCAGGGGCGCCGCCACCATCGCGAAACTCCGTTTCGGGGGACAGAAGTCTCTGTTCCGGCACCCTGCCGGGACGGGGAAGTGCCCCCGGAAGCCATCTCCATCAACGCCATCGCCTCCATCATGCTCCGTGAGTAGTTCCCTGATACGTCTCCGACGTATCGATAATTTCTTATGTTCCATGCCACATTATTGATGATATCTACATGTTTTATGCACACTTTATGTCATATTCGTGCATTTTCTGGAACTAACCTATTAACAAGATGCCGAAGTGCCGATTCTTTGTTTTGCTGTTTTTGGTTTCAGAAATCCTAGTAACGAAATATTCTCGGAATCGGACGAAATCAACGCCCAGGTTCCTATTTTGCCCGGAAGCATCCAGAACACCTGAGAGCCGCCAGAGGGAAGCCCTGGGGGCCCCACACTACACCCTGGCGCGGCCAGAGGGGGGGCCGCGCCGCCCTATGGTGTGGTGGCCCCAGGCCCCCACCGAGGCTGCCCTTCCGCCTATTTAAAGCCTTCGTCGCGAAAACCCTGAGACGATCGACGAAACCCACAGAAACCTTCCAGAGCCGCCGCCATCGCGAAGCCAAGATCTGGGGGACAGGAGTCTCTGTTCCGGCACGCCGCCGGGACGGGGAAGTGCCCCCGGAAGGCTTCTCCATCGACACCGCTGCCATCTCCACCGCCATCTTCATCACCGCTGCTGCTCCCATGAGGAGGGAGTAGTTCTCCATCGAGGCTCGGGGCTGTACCGGTAGCTATGTGGTTAATCTCTCTCCTATGTACTTCAATACAATGATCTCATGAGCTGCTTTACATGATTGAGATTCATATGAGCTTTGTATCGCTACTAGTTGTGTGCTACTCATGTGATGTTATTAAAGTAGTCTATTCCTCCTGCATGGTGTAAAGGTGACTAGTGTGTGCACCATGTGGTTCTTGTCGTAGGCTATGATCATGATCTCTTGTAGATTGTGGAGTTAATTATCATTATGATAGTATTGATGTGATCTATTCCTCCTTCATAGTGTAATGTGGACAGTGTGTGCACTATGTTAGTTCTTGGTTTATTTTGCAATGATCTATTATGCTCTAAGGTTATTTAAATATGAACATTGAATTGTGGAGCTTGTTAACTCCGGCATTGAGGGTTCGTGTAATCCTACGCAATGTGTTCATCATCCAACAAAAGAGTGTATGTAGCACATATGAGAAAGAGTTATTTATTATGCGATCAATGTTGAGAGTGTCCACTAGTGAAAGTGTAATCCCTAGGCCTTGTTCCTAAATACTGCTATCACTGCTTGTTTACTGTTTTACTGCGTTACTACTGCTGCGTTACTACTGCTTGTTTACTGTCCTGGGCAAAGCACTTTTAAGTGCCGTTGCCATTGCTCATATATATTCATACCACCTGTATTTCACTATCTCTTCGCCGAACTAGTGCACCTATTAGGTGTGTTGGGGACACAAGAGACTTCTTGCTTTGTGGTTGCAGGGTTGCATGAGAGGGATATCTTTGACCTCTTCCTCCCTGAGTTCGATAAACCTTGGGTGATCCACTTAAGGGAAACTTGCTGCTGTTCTACAAACCTCTGCTCTTGGAGGCCCAACACTGTCTACAGGAAAAGGAGGGGGGCGTAGACATCAAGCTATTTTCTGGCGCCGTTGCCGGGGAGGAAAGGTAAAAGGTATTCACATCCCGGATCTCGGCTACTAAGCTATTTACGCCGTTGTAAGTACTCGAAGCTATTTCCTTTAGATCCTGCAATTGCATCTTTTTGTTTCTTGTTTACACTAGTTTGGCATAACGGACAAGAATGAGCTTCTTATTCTATTTCCTGATTTAAAACATGGATTGTTTGATGCGAAAATTAAAAAACCTATGGAATCTTATTTGCATGCTGGTAGTAATATTAGTATGAACGCTTTGAACACCATTGTTGATAATGATATAGAAAGTTCTAAGCTTGGGGAAGCTGGTTTTCATGATCTTTTTAGTCCCCCAAGCATGGAGGAGAAAATTTTCTTTGATGATACTTTGCCTCCTATTTATGATGATTATAATGATAGTGGTCTTTTGGTGCCACCTACTATGGAGAGTAAATTTTGTTGTGATTATACTATGCCTCCTACACTTGATGAGAATAATAATGATAGCTACTTTGTTGAATTTGCTCCCACTACAACTAATAAGAATGATTATGCCTATGTGGAGTGTAATAATTTTATGCATGAGACTCATGATAAGAATGCTTTATGTGATAGTTATATTGTTGAGTTTGCTCATGATGCTACTGAAAGTTATTATGAGAGAGGAAAATATGGTTGTAGAAATTTTCATGTTACTAAAACACCTCTCTATGTGCTGAAATTTTTGAAGCTACACTTGTTTTATCTTCCTATGCTTGTTACTTTGCTCTTCATGAACTTGTTTATTTACAAGATTCCTTTGCATAGGAAGCATGTTAGACTTAAATGTGTTTTGAATTTGCCTCTTGATGCTCTCTTTTGCTTTAACTACTATTTCTTGCGAGTGCATCATTAAAACTGCTGAGCCCATCTTAATGGCTATAAAGAAAGAACTTCTTGGGAGATAACCCATGTGTTATTTTGCTACAGTACTTTGTTTTATATTTGTGTCTTGGAAGTTGTTTACTACTTTAGCAACCTCTCCTTATCTTAGTTTTGTGTTTTGTTGTGCCAAGTGAAGCCTCTAATCGAAGGTTGATACTAGATTTGGATTTCTGCGCAGAAACAGATTTCTATCTGTCACGAATCTGAGCTGTTTTCTCTGTAGGTAACTCAGAAAAATATGCCAATTTACGTGCGTGTTCCTCAGATATGTACGCAACTTTCATTAGTTTTGAGTTTTCTGATCTGAGCAACGGAAGTATTTATTAAAAATTCGTCTTTACGGACTGTTCTGTTTTGACAGATTCTGCCTTTTATTTCGCATTGCTTCTTCCGCTGTGTTGGGTGGATTTCTTTGTTCCATTACCTTCCAGTAGCTTTGAGCAATGTTCAGAAGTGTTAAGAATGATTGTGTCACCTCTGAACATGTGAGTTTTTGATTATGTACTAACCCCTCTAATGAAGTTTATGAGAAGTTTGGTGTGAAGGAAGTTTTCAAGAGTCAAGAGAGGAGGATGATATACTATGATCAAGAAGAGTGAAAAGTCTAAGCTTGGGGATGCCCCGGTGGTTCATCCCTGCATATTTCAAGAAGACTCAAGCATCTAAGCTTGGGGATGCCCAAGGCATCCCCTTCTCCATCGACAAAATTATCAGGTTCCTTCTCTTGAAACTATATTTTTATTCGGTCACATCTTATGTGCTTTACTTGGAGCGTCTGTGTGCTTTTATTTTTGTTTGTGTTTGAATAAATTGGATTACATCATGCTTGTGTGGGAGAGAGACACGCTCCGCTGTTGCATATGAACACATGTGTTCTTAGCTTTACTTTTAGTGTTCATGGCGAAGGTTGATTGCTTCGTTCATCATTATATGGTTGGAAACAGAAAATGCTACATGTAGTAATTGGTAAAATGTCTTGGATAATGTGATATTTGGAAATTGTTGTGCTCATGTTTAAGCTCTTGCATCATATACTTTGCACCTATTAATGAAGAAATACATAGAGCTTGCTAAAATTTGGTTTGCATAATTGGTCTCTCTAAGGTCTAGATAATTTCTAGTATTGAGTTTGAACAACAAGGAAGACGATGTATAGTCTTATAATGCTTGTAATATGTCTTTTATGTGAGTTTTGCTGTACTAGTTCATACTTGTGTTTGCTTCAAACAACCTTGCTAGCCTAAACCTTGTATCGAGAGGGAATACTTCTCATGCATCCAAATCCTTGAGCCAAACAACACTATGCCATTTGTGTCCACCATACCTACCTACGACATGGTATTTCTCCGCCATTCCAAAGTAAATTGCTTGAAGTGCTACCTTTAAAATTCTATCCTCTACCTTTGCAATATATAGCTCATGGGACAAATAGCTTAAAAACTATTGTGGTATTGAATATGTACTTATGCACTTTATCTCTTATTAAGTTGCTTGTTGTGCGATAACCATGTTTCTGGGGACGCCATCAACTATTCTTTGTTGAATATCATGTGAGTTGCTATGCATGTTCGTCTTGTCTGAAGTAAGAGAGATCTACCACCTTATGGTTAAGCATGCATATTGTTAGAGAAGAACATTGGGCCGCTAACTAAAGCCATGATCCATGGTGGAAGTTTCAGTTTTGGACATATATCCTCAATCTCATATGAGAAAATTATTAATTGTTGTTACATGCTTATGCATAAAAGAGGAGTCCATTATCTGTTGTCTATGTTGTCCCGGTATGGATGTCTAAGTTGAGAATAATCAATAGCGAGAAATCCAATGCGAGCTTTCTCCTTAGACCTTTGTACAGGCGGCATAGAGGTACCCCTTTGTGACACTTGGTTAAAACATGTGCATTGCGATGATCCGGTAGTCCAAGCTAATTAGGACAAGGTGCGGGCACTATTAGTATACTATGCATGAGGCTTGCAACTTGTAAGATATAATTTACATGATACATATGCTTTATTACTACCGTTGACAAAATTGTTTCATGTTTTCAAAATCAAAGCTCTAGCACAAATATAGCAATCGATGCTTTTCCTCTATGGAGGACCATTCTTTTACTTTCATTGTTGAGTCAGTTCACCTATGTCTCTCCACCTCAAGAAGCAAACACTTGTGTGAGCTGTGCATTGATTCCTACATACTTGCATATTGCACTTATTATATTACTCTATGTTGACAATATCCATGAGATATACATGTTACAAGTTGAAAGCAACCGCTGAAACTTAATCTTCCTTTATGTTGCTTCAATACCTTTACTTTGAATTATTGCTTTATGAGTTAACTCTTATGCAAGACTTATTGATGCTTGTCTTGAAGTGCTATTCATGAAAAGTCTTTGCTTTATGATTCATTTGTTTACTCATGTCATTACCATTGTCTTGGATTGCTGCATTCATTACATATGCTTACAAATAGTATGATCAAGTTTATGATGGCATGTCACTCCAGAAATTATCTTTGTTATCGTTTTACCTGCTCGGGACGAGCGTAACTAAGCAGGGATGCTGATACGTCTCCGACGTATCGATAATTTCTTATGTTCCATGCCACATTATTGATGATATCTACATGTTTTATGTACACTTTATGTCATATTCGTGCATTTTCTGGAACTAACCTATTAACAAGATGCCGAAGTGCCAGTTGCTGTTTTCTGCTGTTTTTGGTTTCAGAAATCCTAGTAACGAAATATTCTCGGAATCGGATGAAATCAACGCCCAGGTTCCTATTTTGCCCGGAAGCATCCAGAACACCCGAGAGCCGCCAGAGGGAAGCCCTGGGGGCCCCACACTACACCCTGGCGCGGCCAGAGGGGGCGCGCCGCCCTATGGTGTGGTGGCCCCGAGCCCTCCGAGGCTGCCCTTCCACCTATTTAAAGCCTCCGTCGCGAAAACCCCGAGACGATCGACGAAACCCACGTAAACCTTCCGAGCCGCCGCCATCGCGAAGCCAAGATCCTGGGGACAGAGTCTCTGTTCCGGCACACCGCCGGGACGGGAAGTGCCCCGGAAGGCTTCTCCATCGACACCGCTGCCATCTCCACCGCCATCTTCATCACCGCTGCTGCTCCCATGAGGAGGGAGTAGTTCTCCATCGAGGCTCGGGGCTGTACCGGTAGCTATGTGGTTAATCTCTCTCCTATGTACTTCAATACAATAATCTCATGAGCTGCTTTACATGATTGAGATTCATATGAGCTTTGTATCGCTACTAGTTGTGTGCTACTCATGTGATGTTATTAAAGTAGTCTATTCCTCCTGCATGGTGTAAAGGTGACTAGTGTGTGCACCATGTGGTTCTTGTCGTAGGCTATGATCATGATCTCTTGTAGATTGTGGAGTTAATTATCATTATGATAGTATTGATGTGATCTATTCCTCCTTCATAGTGTAATGTGGACAGTGTGTGCACTATGTTAGTTCTTGGTTTATTTTGCAATGATCTATTATGCTCTAAGGTTATTTAAATATGAACATTGAATTGTGGAGCTTGTTAACTCCGGCATTGAGGGTTCGTGTAATCCTACGCAATGTGTTCATCATCCAACAAAAGAGTGTATGTAACACATATGAGAAAGAGTTATTTATTATGCGATCAATGTTGAGAGTGTCCACTAGTGAAAGTGTAATCCCTAGGCCTTGTTCCTAAATACTGCTATCGCTGCTTGTTTACTGTTTTACTGCGTTACTACTGCTGCGTTACTCTTGTTTATCTTGTCCTGGGCAAAGCACTTTTCTGGTGCCGTTGCCATTGCTCATATATATTCATACCACCTGTATTTCACTATCTCTTCGCCGAACTAGTGCACCTATTAGGTGTGTTGGGGACACAAGAGACTTCTTGCTTTGTGGTTGGAGGGTTGCATGAGAGGGATATCTTTGACCTCTTCCTCCCTGAGTTCGATAAACCTTGGGTGATCCACTTAAGGGAAACTTGCTGCTGTTCTACAAACCTCTGCTCTTGGAGGCCCAACACTGTCTACAGGAAAAGGAGGGGGGCGTAGACATCATTCCCCCATGGACTACGGGTTCTAGCTGTAGCTAGTTGGTATTCTCTCCCCCATGTACTTCAATACAATGATCTCATGAGCTGCCTTACATGATTGAGATTCATCTGATGTAATCGGTGTTGTGTTTGTTGGGATCCGATGGATGATACATTATGATTAGTCTATCTATAAAGTTTGTGAAGTTATTGTTGCTGCAATCTTGTTGTGTTTAATGCTTGTCACTAGGGCCCGAGTGGCATGATCTTAGATTTAAGCTCTATAATTATTGCTTAGATTGTATCTACAAGTTGTATGCACATGTCTATGTCCGGAACCAAAGGCCCCAAAGTGACAGAAATTGGGACAACTGGAGGGAAAGGCTTAGGTACGAGGATCACATGTTTTCACGGAGTGTTAATGCTTTGCTCCGGTGCTCTATTAAAAGGAGTACCTTAATTTCCAGTAGATTCCCTAGAGGCCCGGCTGCCACCGGCTGGTAGGACAAAAGATGTTGTACAAGTTTCTCATTGCGAGCACGTATGACTATATATGGAAAACATGCCTTACATGATTAATAATCTTGATGTTCTGTCTTAATGCTATTTCAATCCTATCAATTGCCCAACTGTAATTTGTTCACCCAACACTTGTCACTTGTTATTGGAGAGTTACCATTAGTATAGATAGCTGGGAACCCCGGTCCATCTCTCATCATCATATACTTGTTCTACATGTCACTGGAAGTAGTATCAACTATTTTCTGGTGCCATTGCCACTGTGTTACTATTACTGCTGCTGTGTTACTGTTACTATTGCTCTCATATCACTGCTACTTTCACATCACCCCTGTTACTAGTGCTTTTCCAGGTGCAGCTGAATTGACAACTCAGTTGTTAAGGCTTATAAGTATTCTTTACCTCCCCTTGTGTCGAATCAATAAATTTGGGTTTTACTTCCCTCAAAGACTGTTGCGATCCCCTATACTTGTGGGTTATCAAGACTATTTTCTGGCGCCGTTGCCGGGGAGGCATAGCTCTACTCATAAGTTCACCTGGGGAGTACACTCTACCTCTCTCTCTGTTTTTATTTTATTTTGTTTTGCTTAGTTTTCTTTTGTTTAGTTTATTTGTGCTTAGTTTATTTCTGTCTAGTATTATTTTGCTTAGTTTACTTTTGCTTAGTTTCTTTTTGTCTTGTTTTACTTTTCCTATATACTCAAAAATCCATAAAAATTTGAAAAACCTAAAAATTAAAAACTGTTGCTATGGAAGAACGCATAACCATGTTGGAGCTTATAGAATTTTATAATAATTATAGAGAATCAAGAACGGGTAAAGTAATGAGTGTTGTGATAGAAAAATTGAATACAATTGCTAAAATCTTGCTTAAACGCCATGATATAAACTGTTGCTCTCAACAGGATACTAAACATCTTAAATTTCAATGTGGCTTTAGTGAGGAAATTTTAATTAAGAACTATAATTGCAATAGCTATATTCATTATGGGTTCGAAGAAGTAGACCAATTTGTCTTATTTATGGGAGCCTCTGAGATAGAATCCTTCATGGTTAAAAATTATGAAACTTGTGTTGTTTGTAAGGACCTTAAAGATTATGTCTCTTCTATCCTTAATTTTTGCATAGAAAGCTACAGTGATAATCCTTATATCATTGATTATAAAGAGAGACTAATTAATGCACAAGAATGCACTCACAATTTGCAGGAACCTGTGGAAGAAGAAATTGATGAACCTGAAAGCTCATTGGATGAAAAAGAGGAGGAAATTGATGAACCTGAAAGCTCATTGGATGAAAAAGAAGAGGAGAGTGATGAACAAAAGGAGGAAGAATGGATTAGCTACCCATGCCAACCTTCTAATGAGAGTAACTCTTTATCTCTTACACTATTTGATTGTCCTCCATGCTTACCAAAGGAGGTTGAATGTTATGTTCCTGTGGATTCTCTTGAAATATTACCTATGAGTAAAACTTGTGAGAATAATTATGCTACTGTTATCTATGATAATCCATGCTATTTTGATAAATCTTATGATAATGCTTTGTTTGTGCCTGATGCCGAAATGCATGGTACTAAAGAGTTTTGCGTAGCAAATGTTTATGATAAATCTCTAGATGATGGTCCTATGTTACTTGATAATATTAATTGTAATACTAATGAAAATGGGATTGGAGAGTTCTTGAATTTATCTATGAGTCCCATATCTCTTGAGAATGATCAATCATCTTGTTATATTATTGATAAAAGTTGGTTTGAAAGTTTTAATCCCACTATTTTTGAGCTTGATAAAAATTATATGTTTGTGGATCATGAAAAGCATGCTGTATGTGATAGTTATATTGTTGAGTTTGTTCATGAAGCTACTGAAAATTATTATGAGAGAGGAAAATATGGTTGTAGAAATTTGCATGGTACTAAAACAGCTCTCTATATGCTGAAAGTTTTGAAGTTACTCTTGTTTTATCTTCTTATGCTTGTTACTTTGTTCTTCATGAATTTATTTGTGTACAAGATTCCTATGCATAGGAAGTGGGTTAGACTTAAATGTGTTTTTAACTTGCTTTTTGATGCTCTCTTTTGGTTCAACTCTTATTTCTTGCGAGTGCATCATTAAAATTGTTGAGCCCATCTTAATGTCTATAAAGAAAGCACTTCTTGGGAGATAACCCATGTCTTTATTTTGCTACTGTTTTGTTGTGTCTTGGAAGTTGTTACTACTGTAGCAACATCTCCTTATCTTTATTTTATTGCAATGTTGTGCCAAGTAAAGTCTCTAATAGAAGGGTGATGCTAGATTTGGATTACTGCGCAGAAACAGATTTCTCGCTGTCACGAATCTGGGTATGATTCTCTGTAGGAAACTCAGAAAAATATGCCAATTTACATGAGTGATCCTCGGACATGTACGCAACTTTCATTAGTTTTGAGTTTTCTGATTTGAGCAACGGAAGTACCTCTTAAAAATTCGTGTTTACCGGCTGTTCTGTTTTGACGGATTCTGTCTCTGTTTTTTGCATTGTCTCTTGTGGACTTTAAGTGAGGCTTTCTAGACGTGGAGAGCTGTAGCTAATGTTTTATTGAGTCCTTGCAATGTGTCACTACAGGGTCAAGGTGGATTAAAGTTTTTTTGAGTACTAACCCCTCTAATGAAGTTTATGAGAAGTTTGGTGTGAAGGAAGTTTTCAAGGGTCAAGAGAGGAGGATGATATATGATCAAGAAGAGTGAAAAGTCTAAGCTTGGGGATGCCCCCGTGGTTCATCCCTGCATATTTCAAGAAGACTCAAGCGTCTAAGCTTGGGTATGCCTAAGGCATCCCCTTCTTCATCAACTTATCAGGTTTCTTCTATTGAAACTATATTTTTATTCGGTCACATCTTATGTGCTTTACTTGGAGCGTCTGTGTTTTTATTTTTGTTTTTGTTTGAATAAGATAGGATCCTAGCAATCCTTGTTTGGGAGAGAGACACGCTCCGCTTTTTCATATGAACACCTGTTCTTCATTTTACTTTTAATGTTCAATGACAAAAGTTGGAAGCTGTTGCATTTATTGCTATTTGGTTGGAAACAAGAAAATGCATCATATTGTCTTGGATAATTTGATACTTGGCAATTGTTTTGAGCTCTCAAGTAGATCATGTTTCTCTTGCATCATGTAGTTTAAACTTATTAGTGGAGAAATACCGTAGTGCTTGTTGAAATTGGGTTGCATGATTGATCTCTCTAAGGTCTAGATATTTTCTAGTAAAAGTGTTTGAGCAACAAGGAAGACAGTGTAGAGTTTTATAATGCTTGCAATATGTTCTTATGTAAGTTTTGTTGTACTGGTTCATACTTGTGTTTGCTTCAAACAACCTTGCTAGCCAAAGCCTTGTACTGAGAGGCAATGCTTCTCGTGCGTCCAAAACCTTGAGCCAAAACCTATGCCAATTGTGTCCACCATACCTACCTACTATGTGGTATTTCCTGCCATTCCAAGTAAATACTTCATGTGCTACCTTTAAACAATTCGAAAGTTATTATCTCCTTATTTGTGTCAATGTTTTATAGCTCATGAGGAAGTATGTGGTGTTTATCTTTCAACCTTGTCATTTACTCTTGACAGACTTTCATAATGGACTAGTGGCACATCCGCTTATCCAACAATTTTGCAAAAAGAGCTGGCACGGGGTTCCCAGCCCCGATTAATCAAACTTCATTAATAATTCTCTTCACATGTTTTGCGCTGATTCATCAGTAAGCAACTTAATTTTGCAAATAGACACTCCTCCATGGTATGAGATTGATGGAAGGCACCCGAGGATTCGGTTAGCCATGGCTTGTGTAAGCAAAGGTTGGGGGAGTGTCACCCATAAATAAAAACTAAAGTACATGTGTAAACAAAAGAGAAGAGGGATGATCTACCTTGCTGGTAGAGATAACGTCCTTCATGGGAGCCGCTCTTGAAAGTCTGGTTGACGAGGTAGTTGGAGTACCCATTACCATTCGTTGACAACAACAAACACCTCTCAAAACTTTACTTTTATGCTCTCTATATGATTTCAAAACTTAAAATCTCTAGCACATGATTTAATCCCTGCTTCCCTCTGCGAAGGGCCTTTCTTTTACTTTATGTTGAGTCAGTTTACCTACTTCCTTCCATCTTAGAAGCAAACACTTGTGTCAACTGTGCATTGATTCTTACATACTTGCATATTTGCATTCATCATATTACTCTGTGTTGACAATTATCCATGAGATATGCATGTTGAAAGTTGAAAGCAACTGCTGAAATTTATATCTTCCTTTGTGTTGCTTCGATGCTTTTACTTTGAATCTATTGCTTTATGAGTTAACTCTTATGCAAGACTTTTGATGCTTGTCTTGAAAGTACTATTCATGAAAAGTTTTGCTATATGTTATCTATTTGTTAGCAACTATAGATCATTGCCTTGAGTCACTTCATTCATCTCATATGCTTTACAATAGTATGATCAGGGTTATGTAAGTAGCATGTCACTACAGAAATTATTCATTTTATCGTTTACCTACTCGAGGACGAGTAGGAACTAAGCTTGGGGATGTTGATACGTCTCCAACGTATCCATAATTTCTGATGTTCCATGCTTGTTTTATGACAATACCTACATGTTTTGCTCACACTTTATAATGTTTTTATGCGTTTTCCGGAACTAACCTATTAACAAGATGCCGAAGTGCCAGTTCCTGTTTTCTGCTGTTTTTGGTTCCAGAAAGGTTGTTCGAGCAATATTCTCGGAATTCGACGAAACGAAGACCCAGTATCTTATTTTTTCCGGAATACCCCAGAACGCCGAAGGAGAGTCGGAGGCGGGCCAGGGGGCCACCACACGACAGGGCCGCGCGGGCTCCACCCTGGCCGCGCCGGCCTAGTGTGGGGGCACCCTGTTGCCCCTCCTGCGTCGCCTCTTCGCCTATATAAGCCCTTTCGACCTAAAAAATCGATACCGATTGACGAAACTCCAGAAAGACTCCAGGGGCGCCGCCGCCATCGCGAAACTCCGTTTCGGGGGACAGAAGTCTCTGTTCCGGCACCCTGCCGGGACGGGGAAGTGCCCCCGGAAGCCATCTCCATCAACGCCATCGCCTCCATCATGCTCCGTGAGTAGTTCCCCCATGGACTACGGGTTCTAGCTGTAGCTAGTTGGTATTCTCTCCCCCATGTACTTCAATACAATGATCTCATGAGCTGCCTTACATGATTGAGATTCATCTGATGTAATCGGTGTTGTGTTTGTTGGGATCCGATGGATGATACATTATGATTAGTCTATCTATACAGTTTGTGAAGTTATTGTTGCTGCAATCTTGTTGTGTTTAATGCTTGTCACTAGGGCCCGAGTGGCATGATCTTAGATTTAAGCTCTATAATTATTGCTTAGATTGTATCTACAAGTTGTATGCACATGTCTATGTCCGGAACCAAAGGCCCCAAAGTGACAGAAATTGGGACAACTGGAGGGAAAGGCTTAGGTATGAGGATCACATGTTTTCACGGAGTGTTAATGCTTTGCTCCGGTGCTCTATTAAAAGGAGTACCTTAATTTCCAGTAGATTCCCTAGAGGCCCGGCTGCCACCGGCTGGTAGGACAAAAGATGTTGTACACGTTTCTCATTGCGAGCACGTATGACTATATATGGAAAACATGCCCTACATGATTAATAATCTTGATGTTCTGTCTTAATGCTATTTCAATCCCATCAATTGCCCAACTGTAATTTGTTCACCCAACACTTGTCACTTGTTATTGGAGAGTTACCACTAGTGTAGATAGCTGGGAACCCCGGTCCATCTCTCATCATCATATACTTGTTCTACATGTCACTGGAAGTAGTATCAACTATTTTCTCGTGCCATTGCCACTGTGTTACTATTACTGTTGATGTGTTACTGTTACTATTGCTCTCATATCACTGCTACTTTCACATCACCCCTGTTACTAGTGCTTTTCCAGGTGTAGCTGAATTGACAACTCAGTTGTTAAGGCTTATAAGTATTCTTTACCTCCCCTTGTGTCGAATCAATAAATTTGGGTTTTACTTCCCTCGAAGACTGTTGCGATCCCCTATACTTGTGGGTTATCATCGATTTTCGTCCGTAATTGCGGGAGGAGGTGGTAGGTGGATCTCACTCCTAGGTCCCTGAGGGTTTCGACTCGCTGCCTGAGCATTGGCTTGCCCGGCGAATTTCAGCATTGCTTGGTAATTTCGGCAATCTTTTTGCAAATGCCCCGACTGCCTCTTCCCGTTATTGTCGACATAGAAATGCATCTGGCACGGGCCGTTCATCATATCCTCAGGAGACACGAAGGGTCTCTGAAACCTAGGCCCATTGTTTGGCCTACTGCTTCGGGAATCATCTCTATTGTCGCCTCGCTGCTCATTGCTCCTTTGATAGTCATCTCTGTTGTTTCCTCCAGCGCTTGCTCGAAACCCAGCCGAGATTTGGCCAAGTGCATCATAACTCGTAAATTGTCGAGAAAATCGTCGTCTATTTTGAAAATTTCGACTGCGGTCCTCCTCTGGTGACCTGTGTCGTTTATTAAGCACAACATCCTCGCCATCTGCCCATCTATTTGCCATTTCCATTAAAGCTGATACTGTCCTTGGGTTGGTTCTCCCCAAGTCCTCCACAAAATCTCCTCGTCGAACTCCTGCTACAAACGCATCTATCGCAATCTCGTCAGATATGTTTTCTGCCGAGTTTTTGATGATGTTCCACCTTTGGATGTACTTCCTCATTGACTCATCATGTTTTTGTCGACAGGATCTCAATTCCTCAAGTGTCGCAGGCTTTTTGCAAGTTGATCGGAAGTTCTTGACAAACACGTCCTCAAAACTGTCCCAGCTGTCGATGGAACCTGGGGGAAGTTTCTTTATCCATGATCTTGCGGCTCCACTCAGGTGTACTTGGATGCTTTGCATGGCTGTTGCTCTGGTTCCTCCTATCAGCTTCACCGTCTCGAGGTAATCGATTAACCAATCTTCTGGATCTTGAAGGCCGTCAAACTTTTTGAAGTTATCGGGTAACTTGAATCCTGATGGGACTCGAGTTTTTCGGACCCGTCGCGTAAAACACGGGAGTCCACACATATCTTCTTCAGCAAGTTCTGGTGAACGCCGATGTTCTCTTCTCTCTTGCCGTGCTCTATCTACCCTGGCCTGAGTTGCCGTATCTCTGACTCCACTTGCTCTTGGTGGATCTTGCACTGCTGCGGTAGGTCTCGGACTATTTTGTCTTGCAGGTTCTTCGGGAGGTGTGGCTGCGAATGCTGCTCCCATGGCTCCACATCCTGCCATGGCCATGTTGTACAACGCCTCTCTTGGATCTCCGGGAGGTGGCCTAGACGCGAGAATAAAGGCTTGTGTCGCCATATACCCAGCTTCCGGTGTTTTGGGAATAATGTTCCCTCTCGTGTCTATTGACATAAAAGACATGTCGAGGTTTTGAACTAAAGTCTCTCTTTCAGCTTCAGGTATATTTTGCAGCCGAGATCTTGCTCTCCTTCGAGCTTCCCTGTGACTATCTCCCGAAGTTCCTGATTGTCGACTCAAACCAGCTCTTCGCCTGCTTGATGCGGAAGCTGCCTCCCTTCTCCTGTTCAGAGCCGCTGTCTGTTTTTCCAATTCTCTTCCAGCTCGAGCGAGCCTATATTGGTAAGCATGTAATTCTTCAGTCGTAGCAGTTGTCGCCATTGGTTCTGAACCATCCATAGCTCTTGCGGCTCTATCCCATGCTGATTGTGGGAGTTGAACCCTGATTCGTGGTGTAGGCCCGACATATTTATTGCCCAAACCTCGCCTTAAGTCAGAGGGATCAACATATGGATTTCCCAAATCGTCGAAAACCTCTGATGTTTCCTCCTGATCGCGACTTGCTTCTCCAATGGCGTAAATTTGATGATATTTTGAACTCTGCACCTTGCTGGTTTTGGTGACACCATCATAGAGATTGGTGAAGACCTTTCCAACAGTGATGGACTTGTCGATGAAGTCGAAGCTGTCGATTCTACTCGAGTCATCGCTTATATAGGAGTCCGCGGATGACTCGAAGGACATGTCGTTGAAGATCTTGGCGAGTTTTTTGCTTGCTCTGGTGCTGATGAAGCGTGGCAACGAAATCTCTTCGTCGCCTGACTCGACGGATGATGCTGAGCTTGAAAAATTGGGATCGACCGCCGATAATCCCGGCGAGATCGGAACTTCGAGACGGTACGCTCCTTCTTTCTCGACGCGGAAGTGAAACCTTCCGAACGTCATCTCCATGGGCTCCTCCAGATACGCATATGCATCCAAATGGGAGGGCGGGTGAGGAACTAAATAAATGAGACCAGTTTCGATCTGTTTACCTCTGTCCATGATGTTGCTTGCTATCGATGAAGTCGACGATCTTGAACGTGCCATCGAGATCAGCTCCTTGTCGCCTCTTGATACGTCTCCGACGTATCGATAATTTCTTATGTTCCATGCCACATTATTGATGGTACCTACATGTTTTATGCATACTTTATGTCATATTTATGCGTTTTCCGGAACTAACCTATTGACGAGATGCCGAAGGGCCAGTTCCTGTTTTCTGCTGTTTTTGGTTTCAGAAATCCTAGTAAGGAAATATTCTCGGAATTGGACGAAATCAACGCCCAGAGTCTTAAAACTCCACGAAGCTTCCAGAACACCCGAGAGCCGCCAGAGGGGGGCCACAGGGGCCCCAGATGACAGGGTGGCGCGGCCAGGGCCTAGGCCGCGCCCCCCATATTGTGTCATCGCCTCGTCGCCCCTCCGACTCCGCCTCTTCGCCTATATAAAGGTCCCTGACCTAAAACATCGATACGGAAAAGCCACGGTACGAGAAACCTTCCAGAGCCGCCGCCATCGCGAAGCCAAGATCTGGGGGACAGGAGTCTCTGTTCCGGCACGCCGCCGGGACAGGGAAGGGCCCCCGGAAGGCTCCTCCATCGACACCACCGCCATCTTCATCACTTGTCTCCCATGAGGAGGGAGTAGTTCTCCATCGAGGCTAAGGGCTGTACCGGTAGCTATGTGGTTCATCTCTCTCCCTATGTACTTCAATACAATAATCTCATGAGCTGCCTTACATGATTGAGATTCATATGATGATGCTTGTAATCTAGATGTCATTGTGCTAGTCAAGTGGATTTTACTTATGTGATCTCCGGAGACTCCTTGTCCCACGTGTGTAAAGGTGACAGTGTGTGCACCGTATGGGTCTCTTAGGCTATATTTCACAGAATACTTATTCACTGTTATGAATGGCATAGTGAAGTGCTTATTTATATCTCTTTATGATTGCAATGTGTTTTGTATCACTATTCATCTTTGTGCTACTCTAGTGATGTTATTAAAGTAGTTTATTCCTCCTGCACGGTGTAATCACTACAAGAAAAGTTCTGATAGACAACGTCTCAAAATCGTCCGCTAAGGGGTATTTTTCGTCGCCTATGGGCCTAACCCGACGATATGGGTTCTGTTGTGGAAACTGCGTCAGGCAAAGTCCTACGACGATTTTTTCGGTCCGTCGCGCTTGGGCGCCCTTCCGCCACGGAAAATCGGACCGTTGCCCAAGTGTTTCAGGAGCCCGTTGATCGCCGACGTCATGCAAGCGACACGTGGCGACGCCGTTAAGCGCGATTAACGGCGTTAACCGGCTGAAACCCGTGGTAGATGGTAGGCCCACACGAGGCCTGCCACGTCTTAAGCGGGCCGCCCATTAAGTTTACGGGCCGGGCAGTGACTTAGTTTGACCGGTCAACTATATAGCTGGGCTGGTCCATTAGTTACGTGGGCCGGGCCTAACCTCTAAAGTTGACTGGTCAAAACTTTAATGGGCCGGCCCACTAAGCATGTGGGCCGGGCCGAATGCACTCGTTTGACCGGTCAACAGGCAAAGGGCCGGCCCACAAGACATGTGGGACCCACTTTCTGATATCGGGCCGGCCCATTTACAAAGTGGGGTCCACATTAAGGCAAGCTGGGTCGGCCCAAGAAGTTATTGGGCGGCCCAATTAGCATGTGGGTCCCACTTTCTCGCTATCGGCCGAGCCCATTTAGTACGTGGGGTCCACATTTGATCAAATGGGCTGGCCCAACAAGCCGCTGGGCGGGCCAAAAGCACGGTGGGTCCCACTTTCTGTTAAAGGGCCAGCCCATTTAGTATGTGGGGTCCACCATATAGCAAGTGGTAGGCCCAACAAGATAGTGGGCGGGCCGAAAACACAGTGGGTCCCACTTTCTGTTAAAGGGTGGCCCATTTAGTATGTGGGGTCCACCATATAGCAAGTGGGCCGGCCCAAGAAGATAGTGGGCGGGCCAAAACACAGTGGGTCCCACTTTCCTGTTAAAGGGCCGGCCCATTTAGTATGTGGGGTCCACCGTATAGCAAGTGGGCCGGCCCAACATGCTAGTGGGCCGGGCCAAAACACAGGTGGGTCCCACTTTCCTGTTAAGGGTCCGGCCCATTTAGTATGTGGGGTCCACCATATAGCAAGTGGGCTGGCCCACCACGCTAGTGGGCCGGGCCAAAAACACAGGTGGGTCCCACTTTCGTCTTAAAGGGCCGGCCCGTTTAGTATGTGGGGACCACCACAAAAGCAATTGGGCTGGCCCAACTAGTTAGTGGGCCGGCCCGGTGGTGGTGGGGTCCACCTTAAAGCAAGTGGGCCAGCCCAATAAAAGTGTGGGGTCCACAAGAATCAAGTGGTGGCCCAATAAGTAAGTGGGCCAGCCCGTTTAGTTCTTTGTTTATATGCCGGCGTAAAAGGCGCTTTAGGATTTTATGCGGCACGTATGTGATTTCGCTTAATTGGGCCGTCTAAGGGATAGGAATTCGTGATTTAGATACTGAGAATATTTACGCAGCATTGATTCCTGTCGGATAGCCTCATTTACCACAAGCACCAAAGAAAAAATGCGCGAAAGAACTATAAAAACTAACTAAATATTACATCAGCTGCAAGGCTTTGAAAAAATATTACAGAACCCAGAGAAATTGAATGGTAATTAAACCTAGCAATACAATGAAGCGATCCGGCAATCTTTTAAGTTGTCCATGCAGCACCTATACCCGAAACAAAGACATTACAAGTTAAGACATCAACAATGGAAACGCAAAGACACTGCAATATTGTTTGCCAAAGAATTTGGAACTCATCATTTCCTCGTTATAACAAGATCATTGTAATGCGCACAATAAGCAAACAAAGAGTGCATGCCGCATACCAACAGCCAATATAACAGAGCATGTTAGAATGAAGCAATGAGACTTACTACGTCGAGTCCCATGCAAACCAACATGTTCGGGAGTACAAAATTGGCATGAACAACATAGTAGCAAAGCTATAAATTTTGTAACAACGATCGAAAGCAAGATGAAGTTATGATGGCTACATCTACAGAGCAGGGAATGTAAACCAAAAATAGAAGTTACGATGGCAAAAGCTAAAGAGGAGGGAATGTGAACCAACATGTGCCAAGTGCAATTACTTCATTTTGGCCGTGAACTAAATAATACTCCTGAACTTATAGTGAAGGGGATGCAAATCAAGATGTTTCGGGATATAAACTTGTAATGAGCAACACATAGATGATAGTTAATGCTGGAGCTTAGGATGGACCAGATACAGAATATAGTGGGATCACCTGTGAACTTGTATAAGAGGGAATGCAAACCAATATGTTCAGCTTTCCATATTTGAGCGTCATGCCAAGTCAGAGAAGCAAGTCAATAATGCAGCTTTTGAAGAACAAGATGGCACGCAAAATTATTATCTAGTAGTATGACAAGTTTATTTGTACTACAGGCTAGATAGCAGAGTGATAGCATGCCAAACTAAGTCCTTACTTTGTTAGCTTACAATGAACTAGATACAAAACAATGGCATCACCTGTAGTACAGGGAATGCAAGCCAACATGTTCATGGAGTAAAAAATTGGCACAAACAATATAGTAGCAGGCCATAATTTTTGTAACAACGACTGAGCAAGATAAAGTTATGATGGCTAGATCTACAGAGCAGGGAATGTAAACCAAATATAGATGTTACGATGCCAAAAGCTATAGAGCAGGGAAGTGCAATTACTTAAAATTGGCCATGAACTAAATAATAGCAGGATGTTACTATAATACCTATAATTTTTGTAACAACGACTGAGCAAGATAGAAGTTATGATGGCTACATCTACAGAGCAGGGAATGCAAACCAAAATGTTCAATCGCTTAAAGTTAGCAATGAAGTAGAAAATAGCAACGTGTTACGGTCATAGCTAGGAATGAACTAAAAGAGCTTCGACAAACAAGCATCTGAACCCGAACATGGCGCTAAAACAAGGGACTTACATTAGGAGAAGCACTGCTGTGGGAGTCACGACGAGATCTTCACAGGGTTGATAGATCCGGTGATGAAGTACGCTACATGTGCTACTTGGGGTTGGAGAGACGGCATTTACACTTCATGATTACTCATCTCATCTGCAAAAACGTAACGGCGCGTCGTTAGCACAAACAGGTTCCCCCAAGATTAAACAAGAACTTGCAGGCAAGCAATAGAAAAGCGACAGTAAAAGAGTTTAGATCATGCAAGGCGCCGGTGAAGCAGATCCGGTTCATGCACAGCGGTGTCGGTGAGCAAGATACGATGCGGTGGACGACGGATCTGGCGAAGCGGCTCCGGTGGGGTGGACGATACCGCAGCTGAAGCGACTGCGGTAGACTGCTGGATGAGCATATGGTTTCGAGGTTCGGCGGGGATGATCCGGTCCGGTTGATGACGGCGTCGATGAAGCGGCTCCGGCGGTGCAGCCGGATGACGAGGATCGCGAGGGCTCGGGTAGGCCGGGGAAGTCCGGCGGGGATGTTCTGTGCGGTGGTCGTGGAGGTGGGAGAGAGGGACTTGGGAAGTTCCGGTGGGTGGTGAAGGAAATGTATTTTTTTTGGGAGGGTTTCCGGGCTAGGGAGGTGGTGATCCAAAAAATGACGGGCAGACCCCCCCACCAACCGACTTTGCTGGCATCTCCACAGGGGTAGAATGGGAATTTGGAAGCGTGTGAAATTTTTGTATTTTGTGGGCGGGAAGTTTTGCCGCTATGAGATTTTGAATTTGGCCACCGTCCAAGTATAATGATAAAAAATTGTGAGACCGTACTAGTACCTCTGTTCAAGGCCGAGTGCAAAATCAAATCATTATCACGTTGAAAATTTGTTACCAACTTACCATGATCATGATCTACCTCTGAAAATGGGCACATCCACTAAAACTTGCAAAGTATAATGATACAAATTTGTGAGACCGTACTAGTACTTATGTTCAAGGTCGAGTGCAACATCAAATCATCATTACATTGAAAATTGTGTTACCATGATCATGATATTTCTCTGAATTTGGCGCATCCGCTAAATCTCGCAAAGGATAATGATAAAAAAATGTGAGATTGTACTAGTTCTTATGTTCAAGGCCGAGTACAAGATCAAATCATCATCACGTTGAAATTTGTTACAATGATCATGACATATCTCTAAAATTGATGCATTCGCTAAATCTTGCACGTGGCGCATCTCGGTGCAGAGCAACAGGTCGGTGCTATCAAGGTTGAGGCGTCGGTAGCGTCATCGGGCTCTCCTCTCTTGATAGATCTTCTACATGGCGCGGCGCACCACCCGCCGATAAGCAGTCACATGTGAGACCGAGGTGGAGACGTCCCCGGCATCCTCGAGGCGTGGCCGCCCTTCTACGAGCCAGCGTCGACTCAAGGTATGAATCCATGTGGTGCCTTAGATTTATTGTTCTTCTCTTATGATTATTTTGAGCCGAACATGTGTGCTCTTTCTCTGAATATATTGCTTGAAAAGCTTACCAAGTTACTTAAATTCACTTCGTTCTTAATCTTGCGAGCTAATATTGTTATTTTAATGAACGGTGGTGCGCGCAAGCAGAATTATTTGTGGGTGTGTTGAGCTGTTAGGCATAAGTCGAAATCCTCATCTAAACGAGGCCTCAGCTTAACACATAAAAAAGGTGTTCAATCTCGCCCACAATACCCTCTTCTTTCCTCTCCCTTTATTGGAACTTGTTTTGCAGACAAGGAAAGTGGCACGTGTAATGTGAGTAAAACCCTCTTAGCCAAAATCATCTACGAGCAAGATTTTCTATATTGTAGATGCCCCAATTGACTCTCATCCCCAAAGTAGTTTTTTTTATGTCAGTATAGACTTCGTTTCTGGATGTATACTATCGTACATGGCATGCATTTGCCTAATGAGCAGCATTGTATTGCTATTCTAGCCAACCTGATCGATATGTCAAGCTTCATGCACGAGATGCCATGTTTAATTTACTCCCTCGCTCTGATCCATATTTCTTGATGTGAAATGAATGTGAATCGGAGGGAGTACTTTTCTTAGATAGTACTATATCATTTCAAAAAAAAGTACTACTACATCACAAATGCATCAAAAGAGTACTACATCACAAGACCACCACGGTTGTACTAGTAGAGTTTAATGCTGAACTTCCAAAGGGATTAAGATTACACATATGAACTTTAAACATGACCAGGAGCATGAGGGCCAGCAGCAGGGGCGTTGACGTGGAGCAAGCTAGGCAAGACGTAATTCTGGAGGAAGAGGCCATATGATGCATGCTTGGCCTTGGTTGCTGGCGGTGTTTCCCCTATGTACTTAGGCCTACACCCATCGCATGTTGGATCAGTTTGTGGATGTCCTTCTAGAGAAATTTGCCACATAATGGGCAAAATAGCTCCCCCGCGCATGCGAAACGAATTTCACCACCCTTCGACCGCTTGAGAACATAGCGGCTTTTCCGGTCCCTGCGCACCTTGTTGTTGTCCATGTCATCAGAATACTCCTATGAATTATTAAGTACTACATAATCAGGTTTTTTATGACAGATCGAATAAATACTCCACTAACATAATCATACCTTAGAAACCCTAAAATTAAATGTGTAGAACAAGTAAATGGCAGAAGAAATCGTAATAAATCATGAGAAACCTGATGAACAACCATGAACATAAGCCACAACAATTGCAAGTCCACTAAGTATGAACACATAAATTGATTATATGACTACATGGCAGATTAGTCGAAATTAAACTAGAATCTGATCTTACGAATCGTAGAATCAATTACATCTACAAGAACAAGGTAGGATATCAAATCAATCAAGAACTAGGCTCGTGCAAACCATGTGAACAGCAATATGACACAAAGAGGGTTGGGACAGTTTCGGTAAAAGAGAAGTACCTCCTCGTCATCACCCTCAACATCCTCCTGGCCCGAACGTTTGGGCCGAAATCGTCGAAGGGGTCGAGGTTCGCGTCCAGCATCGGGCCTAGGAAGACCTCGCCGTGGTGGCCTGCAACGCCGTGCACATCTTCGGCGGGATAAACAACATTGGTATCCACCTTCTGCTCGACGGCCAGGACGCCCGTTTCGACCGAGGTCGAAGAACCAGACAAGCAGAGGAGACGAGCGGCATGGGTGCCCGGTGAAGCCTCACCCACCGCGACGGCCAGGACGCCCATTTCGACCGAGGTCGAAGAATCCGACAAGCAGAGGAGACGAGCGGCCTGGGTGCCCGGTGAAGCCTCACCCACCGCGACGGCCACTACCGTAGAGGCATCCTCTGCGTGGGCGGTCGCCTATTGCTCCGCCTCGTATGCAATACCTATCTTCATGCTGCTGCAGTTGGAAACGGGAAAGTCGATGCCTCAGAGGTGCGGTGAGTGGATGGGGGGTTTTCACAGTGTGGGGGAGGCAAGTTGGGGGAGTGGAGAGGACGAGCTCGCGAGAGATGATGAGGCCGATTATGTTATAGCCTCTGACTCTTTGTATCCAGTAGTGGACGCGTGAAGTCATGCATGTACTCGACTTTCCACTTTCTGGGAGACGTGTACGAAACTTTTTTTGGGACCATTTAACTTCATGTGGGACTCATGTATACCAATACTTCCAAACGTCATAAGTAATTCAAAATCATTCAGAATAATATGAGACCTTAACATTTTATTTTTTGTGTCAGATATTGTCTATGAAAAATAACATCCTTCAAAAAATAAATCCCCTATGCCAATCCGATCATGCCCGTCTACTCCAACTAGCTTCCTCAAGTAATTTGTCACCTTACATTCTTAAAATGAACCAAAATTTGGCACAGGGGTGCATCATCACATGGAAAATGATGTTACCATTATGTCTTCCCATTTTTTTTGAATTTTTCAAAATTGTCATGCCCTAACGGAAAAAATGTACTCCTTCTAAGAAGCATGTATCGGAATGGCATTACCAAAACCTCGGGGTGGGGTGGGGGAGGGGGCACATGGTGGTGTGATGATACATCACATTTGGACCACACAACACCATTTGGACCAACCAAAAAAAAACCACCCTACACAAACCCTGGTCAAAACTAGTTTGACCAATATTACAAAAGTTGTACGGAGTACATAATTCAGAAACCGTCAGAAATATACGAAGCATTCAGGAGTCCCCAAAGTCGGTGACTTTGAGTCACTTACAACCGTGGTCCACATATCGATCACCCAAAGTCATGGCAAAGTCAGCTTGGCAAAGTCACCGACAGACAAAGCAAGCGGTGAACAGACAACTCCGTAGCACCGAAAAGACATCTCACGTAAAAGGCTAGTACTACCTTTTCTTCCCGGATAAGCAAAAATAGCTGATCGATGCGACGAAATGCACCAGGTCCGCAATGTACTCCAGCTATATAAGTGAAGCATGCCTACCACTGAAGAGGAAATTCAAGATTCCACCAGATCCCCATATCACTCTTTTGCATAAAACACGGACATATCTTTTGCACAATTCACCACTTGTTGGTCTAATCTATCGCAGCTTCCATCAGTTGGTCATCCAATTAACGATTTAACGGATTAGAAAAATAAGTGGTGGAATTAGAAGTACTAGTAGCGAAATGTGCAAAATATACCATCCTTCCCGAGGGGGTTTGTCCAGAAGAGGGCCGGATGACAATCTCCCGGGTGCATCCAGAAACGAGAGGGGTAGTTTCTAATACATGTAAGAAATTATTTTACAAAAAGGTACATATTAAGTAGTACAACTATTAGTACAGTACTACTATTTCGAGGGAAAATGCCATGTCGTGCGACCTCTAATCAATGAGTAGAAGTTGTAGGTGCGCATAACATGCATTGCTGAAAGCTGGTTCCGCTGGAATTTGAGCTCAGCCGGGGCGGATTCTGCGAAGTTCGCCCGACGTCACTCATGTATCCCACCAAACTGCTCACTTCTTTCAATGTCTCTTCTCTTTCACTGCAGCTCTCCAATATCAGGTGCATCAACTTATCTTGTGCCTTCTGCCTCTTGAGAAGGGCAAGGATGGCGATGTCAGCATATTCAAGGTTCAACTTTTGGAGCTGTACTTTATCCTGAAGAAGGATTTTGTACTCTATATCAGACTTGTCTCTTTCGAGGCACACAGTCTTGAGTATGCTGCTGGCTTTCTCTGCTGATGCAATGTTCCTCTATTTCTACTTAATCAGCTCGTTCTTCAACATATCGCGCTCATTGCGAAGGCTGCAAATGAGCTCCACAAGAGTTTTTGAATTCTTCTTCTTGGCAGCCAAATCGTCTCGGAGGCGATCACACTCTAAGCTGAGCTCCTCGTTTTTTTCCATCAAGATGGCGACAGTGGTGTCGATAGTCGGCGCCGCTTCCTTTAGGGCGAAATCATCGGTAGCAAGTAAGCGCAAAGGAAGATAACTACACAGTGCTTGGTGCTACCTCATTTCGCCGGGGTAGGGCCGGGTTGAAATCATCGGACGACGATGATTCCTTGGTCGTGGAAGTTGGTGCAGTACGGGCGTCGTTGGAACTTCCAACCCTTTAAGATGTATAACCATAGAGACTCTTAAAGAGCTTGAGCCCGGGCAAGAAGAAATGAAAGTACATGGCGAAGGAAACTAACCCGGTGAGCACAGCACGGACGCGTTTCGGCGACGGCGGCAGCGGCGGCGACGGCGAGCCCACTTGGTTTCTGGAACCGTCTCTCGAAATTTCGAGCCGGCGTTTTTTATCCGCGTACTTGACCTTCGGCGACCTGAAGTTTGAACACATTAATTGCTGGAGGAGAGAGCGACGAAAGAAACGAAAGTACATGGCGAAGGAAACTAACCCGGTGAGCACAGCACGGACGCGTTTCGGCGGCGGCGGCGGCGACGGCGAGCCCACTTGGTTTCTGGAAGCGTCTCTCGAAATTTCGAGCCGGCGTTTTTTCTCCGCGTACTTGACCGCCGACGACCTGAATTTTGAAGACATTGCTGGAGGAGAGAGCGACGAACAAATGTTTGTTAGGTGGAGAGAGGAAGAAAGTGAATGGAACGAGAGAGTTTAGCGTTTTGCCCTTATAGTCATAGTCGCTAACCGTGACGCGGGAATGTTGGTCGTCGGCGTTTAATGGTCTCCCGCGTGGAAACCGAGGCGGCCACGAGGCAGCGGCTGGCCACGCGGCGTCCAGTCGCCTACGCCGCCGTAAATGAGGGTAGTTGCCTACCACCACCAGGTGACATGCACCTTTTTCATGTCACCGTGTGACATGCGGCCTAAATTCAAATTTAAAACATTGCGAAAAAAATCATGCATCCGGTGACATGCCCATGGCATGCCACCGATGAAGAGTTTCGTGCCATGCACTCTGGCACTCTGCGCCGTCTTGGATCAGAAAATGAGCGAAGAACGAGGACGAGGCACTAGTTCAAATTTAGGATGAAGTTTAAGTTTTATTTTGGTTTAAATTAGATTAGAGGGAGTAGTACTCTTACTTTATTACTCGTACTTGTGTCAATGTAGTAGTATTATTATGGTGGTGTACTTGCGTTCATGTACTTGTTTCAGCTGTTTTGGTGAAGGAGACATGCATCACCTTTTTTGGTGATGTATCTAGTCGTCATGTAGCCCTTGTCAAATTCCTCTGATATACTGATGGGAGGGCTTGTTCACCCCATACTGATGGGAGCCCTTGTCAAATCGTAATCATAGCCAAAGGGCGCATTTTTTTCCCGATATTACTCGATGCTTAAGGCGCGGGTGGTTGTGGTTCAGTTATCTCCCTAATTTGCACCTGCTTTCCCGTTTCCACTAGTCGAAAGTCGAAACCTGGCCACATTAACCCAAGATCCTGAAGCCGCCGCCTCAACCCTAGCCGCCTCCAGTTCTTCCTCCTCCATAGATTGGTTCCCCCTCCTCCGGTTGGCTTCGCCGGCGTCAGGAGGAGTGGGGAACCCGATCTATGCGTGGAGTTTCGAATAAAAGTATTGTTTTCATTAGATTATATTAGATTATGTTAGGATTTTGGTAGCCGCCTTCTTGTTGGTTTCCCCTCAATGGAGATGGCATCGTCTGCAATAAGTGATCTTCGGCCTTTCGTTCGGCGACGAGATCTTCTTCCCGGCGTCAATGGTGGTCTTGAACGATCACAATTTTCTAGGTATGGGCCTTTGGATCTTGCTTCGCCAGATCGATTTTGGATCTTTTGTCTTTGTTGCCGTGGGGAGGATTATCCTCGCAGTTTTTGTCCCGGCTGCTATGTCCTCGACAATGGTGATTCGTACTCTCGGCTCTCCATCGACGATGACAAAGCTAGTCGGTTATTATTCCCTGATATACTGGTGTTGGTACTCTTGCCGATGTTGTATGACTGCTTTAATGGTTGCGTGCGTGCATGCAGCTTTGGCATTGCGGCTCAAAAAATCATGGGAGAACTTTCATCGATATCTACAGGTCTATGGTTAGTTATCTATTTTTGGCTGCCTTCAGAAAAGTACAAGATTTTGTTCTGGAAGAAGAAAAAAATTGAAGACCTCGTAGATTTGTTACTATCTTTTAGACTTTATTTTGTAATCGTTGGAGTCAGTTCATGTATCTCTACCATGTACTATTTGTTGCTAAGAATATATGTGGTATTGATTGTCAAAAAAAAAAAACCAAGATCCTGAAAAACTGTTGGTCTATCCCGAGAAACGAGGAGGTTTAAGGAAACGAGGAGTCCAGCGCGTGCGGAAGGAGCTTTAATCGTGCGAGCATGCAGGGGCAAAATGAGGAAACTAGCGATTACTTTCTCTTCTGCCAGTCTTATACCTTAATAAATGGGCAAACTGAGCACGTTGTAGCTAATCCTTTTATTAATTATAAGCAGCTATATTAGTCAATAAGATTGCCTTATGTTTTTCCTCAGTTTTCGCCAAGCCCTTATTTGTAACCCGCAGAAGGAGCTCAGACGGGAGGATTCCAGTTTAGTTGACCGTTCCGTGCTGACGTGTGGGGCTAGTAGAAAGGGACCGCGTGGGACAGGACGAGACCGCGTTTGGTTGTACGTGAGCAGGAGCTGGGTTCTGTCTCTCTCGGCGCGAATTGGCATTTTTAAGAGCACCTTTTCCCCCTCTGTCTCTTTGTCTTTATTAACCAAATTAGTATCAAATCTAGAGAAGCTTGCATTTCTGTCTTTCTTCAATTATTTGTGCCTTTTGGCCCTCGTTGTTTGCCCAATATGGCAGCAAATCTAGTACTCCCTCTGGTCCATATGTATGTAGTTAAATCTAGAAGCAAATCTCCAGGGTAATGTACGCCAAATTCACAGTCATAGTAAATCTAGAAAACATAGTAGGGCCAACAAAATATAGTAGAATAGGGATCCCTCCCTAGATAATAAGCCGCATACACAGCAGCCAACATAGTAACAGGTTCGAGGTTCTTCACAACACCATCATACTAACAACATAACAACAAGGGATCCCTAGCTAACAACAAAATAGAAGCTGCTTTGCAGCAGCAGCACACGTCCAGGACTCCGCCTACCCCATCTGCCTCTGCCTCCACTTGTTGCTCCCCTTGGGAGCCTTGGGCTTGAGTGGAGGCATGCGCCCGGCGGAGATCTCCACCCGCTGGACGCTGCGGAGGTGCATGCCGAGCGCCTTGTGCTTGGCGCGGAAGGAGTAGGGGTTCACCGACGCGCCGACCTTGGGGAAGATGTTGCCGACGTTCTCGGCATGCGTGAGGAGGCAGTTGAAGTCAGTGCCGCCGAGTCTCCATGTGCAGAAGGGGCACTTGTAGACACCCTTGGCGACGTCGAGGTAGGAGACGTACTGGCCGACCTGCAGCCTCCGCAGCACCTGGCGAGTCTTGGTGTGATGGTCCTCGTCATCACTGCCGACGTCGCTGCCAGACACCTGATCCATATCAAACTGGAACTTGAGTGAAGGAGTTGCAACGATGTCTAACGTGCATGATAACAAAGTAAGGAAAAACAGAGCCAGCCTCAGTTAGAGTGGAGACGATTATATGTCTACAGGGATGGTGTTAGCGAACCAAAGCTCATGCACAACAGATTTGTACACAGCAATGGTTCGCTGAACCCACTCTGTAAAAATTTGTGCCCAACGATTCATCATAGGCAAAGAAACAGATTCCAGATCTGAATTTGAACAGATTCCAGATTATTTGCAAAATTAAACGGTTTATATCTTTTGACTCGTGCATAAAATATCTGATTGAGATCCCATGATTACTTGCATAAATTAACTGATTGAGATCTCATTATTACTTGCATAAATTAACCGAACGGCCGAACTCCAAATCTTCGACGAAATCAAGAAGGGGTCAAAGCAAAATGGAATAAAATCGGCGCAAGTATTAACCCAATACTCATCCATCTACAGATCGGCACTAATAGTTACTAGGGAACCAGCAAAAATAGGGTTCAAAGAGGAATGGGGAACAAAAAAAGGGAGCAAACCATAGTTACCTCGTTCCATGGGTCGTCCATGCAGGTGTCGTAGGGGTTCGGAGGCGGGATGTACGGCACCTCCTCATAGGGGTCCCATCCCGGCGGGATCCGACCGCCACCGGCGGCGGCGACGGCCGTTGAGGGGACGGCATCGAAGAGGAAGGCGTCGCGCTTGGAGCCGACGGCGTCATGGACGATGGGATTCGCATTCTCCTTGCACATCATCTCGCCGGCAGAGAGGGAGAGGGTTTTTCTCTTTGGAGAAGATGATGATGGGACGTGAGAGGAGGCGTTGCATCAGCTAGTGAGAGAGACAGAGAGAGTGCGAGGAGGCGTCTATAAAGGCGAGGGGTGGTTAATGTGACCCGCGTCCTACGCGTCCACCATTTAACGTCTGCACGTCTTGGAAGCTTCACGCAACGCGACACGCGTCCACGATTGCACGTCTTCGACTTACGCACCGCGACTCGCATCAGCATGCCGTCAACAATTGCACGTCTTCCACTTACGCACCGCAACACGCGTACTCGAGTCTTATCTTGTAGCATTTTTTGTGTGCTCAGTTTTCCCATTGAGTACTAATACTGGCTAGTGCAATATACTCAGTTTTACCTCAAGTGCCTGGTCAACAGAGAGTCAACAAATGAGATTAACTAGTTAAATGAGTCAACAAATGGGATTATCAGTTCGTTTTCACGTGTTAAACTTGTCTAAATATTGGTCAAACCTAGGATTTGACCAAGATTCAAATGAGCAGAAAATTAAAAAAAAAACAGAAAAATGAAAAACCAAAGCACATAGTCTTCTTATGTCATATAGTAGGCATTAAAGGTGATAAACAAGGTCTAGACATATTCAAACCATACAAATCATGTATCTACCCCCTAACCCCTAAACTCTGTCTTATGAAGTCAAGCATGAAGAGAAGTGGTTTTGGGTTTCAAACATGGAAATTTCAAAAACCTCCCAAAAACTTCATTTTAGAGTGACTAAGAATGATACATGCTTCCCTTTTCATTTTCATGTTTTAAACTTGTTTAAATCTTGGTCAAACCTAGGATTTGACCAAGATTCAAATGGGCAGAAAATTAAAAAAAAAACAGAAAAATGAAAAACCAAAGCACATAGTCTTCTTATGTCATATAGTAAGCATTAAAGGTGATAAACAAGGTCTAGACATATTCAAACCATACAAATCATGTATCTACCCCTAACCCCTAAACTCTGTCTTATGAAGTCAAGCATGAAGAGAAGTGGTTTTGGGTTTCAAACATGGAAATTTCAAAAACCTCCCAAAAACTTCATTTTAGAGTGAGTAAGAATGATACATGCTTCCCTTTTCATTTTCATGTTTTAAACTTGTTTAAATCTTGGTCAAACCTAGGATTTGACCAAGATTCAAATGGGCATCAAAATTTAAAAAAATCAGAAAAATGAAAAACCAAAGCACATAGTTTTCTTATGCCATATAGTAAGCATTCAAGTTGATAAACAAGGTCTATACATATTTAAACCAGACAAATCATGTATCTATACCCCTAAACCTTAAACTCTGTCTTATGAAGTCTAGCATGAAGAGAAGTCGTTTTGGGTTTCAAACATGGAAATTTCAAGAACATCCCAAAAGCTTCATTTTAGTGTGACTAAGAAGGATCAAGGCTTAGCTTTTCATTTTCATGTTTTAAACTTGTTTAAATCCTGGTCAAATATAGGTTTGACCAAGATTCAAATGGGCATAAAATAAAAATATAGAAAAATGAAAAACCAAAGCACATAGTCTTCTTATGTCATGTAGTAAGCATTAAAGTTGATAAACAAGGTCTAGTCTTATTCAAACTAGACAAATCATGTATCTACCCGCTAACCCCTAAACTCTGTCTTATGAAGTCTAGCATGAAGAGAAGTCGTTTTGGGTTCAAACATGGAAATTTCAAGAACATCCGAAAAGCTTTATTTTAGTGTGACTAAGAAGGATCAAGGCTTACCTTTTCATTTTCATGTTTTAAACTTGTTTAAATCCTGGTTAAATCTAGGATTTGACCAAGATTCAAATGGGCATAAAATAGAAAAATAGAAAAATGAAAAACCAAAGCACATAGTCTTCTTATGTCATATAGTAAGCATTAAAGTTGATAAACAAGGTCTAGACTTATTCAAACTAGACAAATCATGTATCTATCCGCAAACCCCTAAACTCTATCTTATGAAGTCAAGCATGAAGAGAAGTGCATGGTTTTGGGTTTCAAACATGGAAATTTCAAAAAACTCCCAAAAAATTCATTTTAAAGTGACTAAGAAGGATACATGCTTCCCTTTTCATTTTCATGTTATATACTTGTTTAAATCTTGGTCAAACCTAGGATTTTACCAAGATTCAAATGTGCATCAAAATTCCAAAAAAAATCAGAAAAATGAAAAAACAAAGCACGTAGTTTTCTTATGTCATATAGTAAGCATTAAAGTTGATAAACAAGGTCTAGACATATTCAAACAAGAAAAATCATGTGTCTACCCCTAACCCTAAACTCTGTCTTATGTAGTCAAGCATGAAGAGAAGTGTTTTTGGGTTTCAAACATGGAAATTTCAAAAACCACCCAAAAGCTTTATTTTAGAGTGACTAAGAAGGATCCATGCTTATCTTTTCATTTTCATATTTTAAACTTGTTTAAATCATTGTCAAACCTAGGATTTGACCAAGATTCAAATGGGCATAAAATTAAAAAAATCAGAAAAATGAAAAACTAAAGCACATAGTCTTCTTATGTCATATATATATAGTAAGCATTTAAAAGATGATAAATAAGGTCTAGACAATTAAAATAATACAAATCATGTATCTACCCCTAACCCTAAACTCTATCTTATGAAGTCAAGCATGAAGAGAAGTGGTTTTTGGTTTCAAACACGAAAATTTCAAAAACCTCCCAAAAGCTTCATTTTAATTAGACTAACTTATTAATTATGAAGGATCCAGGATTGATTACATTTTCATTGTCATGTTTTAAACTTGTTTAAATCTTGGTCAAACCTGGGATTTGACCAAGATTCGAATGGGCATAAAAATTAAGAAAAAAATCGTAAGAATGAAAAACCAAAGCACATAGCCTTCTTATGTCATATAGTAAGCATTCAAATTGATAAACAAGGTCTAGACATGTTCAAACCAGAAAAATCATGTATCTACCCCGAACCCTAAACTATGTCTTATGAAGTCAAGCATGCATGAAGAGAAGTGGTTTTGGGTTTCAAACATGAAAATTTCAAAAACCTCCCAAAAGCTTCATTTTAGAGCGACTAATAAGGATCGATGCTTACTTTTTCATTTTCATGTTTTTACTTATTTGAATCTTGGTCAAATCCAAGGTTTGACCAAGATTTAAACAAGTTTAAAACATGAAAATGAAATGGGAAGTGTGTATCCTTCTTAGTCAGTCTAAAATGAAGCTTTTGGGATGTTCTTGAAATTTCCATGTTTGAAACCCAAAACCACTTAAGACAGAGTTTTTGGTTAGGTGTAGATACATGATTTTTCTTGTTTGAATATGTCTAGACCTTGTTTATCAACTTGAATGCTTATGACATAAGAAGGCTATATATGTGCTTTGGTTTTCCATTTTTTTTTTCATTTTTATGCCCATTTAAATATTGGACAAATCCTAGGTTTCACCAAGGTTTAATCAAGTTTAAAACATGACAATGAAAAGGTAAGCATGAATCCTTTCTTAGTCACTCTAAAATGAAGGTACTTGAAATTTTTATGTTTGAAACACAAAACCCCAGTTCTCTTCATATGTTTGACTTCATAAGAGAGAGTTTAGGGTTAGGGGTAGATATGATACATGATATTTCTGGTTTGAATATGTCTAGACCTTGTTTATCAACTTGAATGCTTACTATATGACATAAGAAGGCTATATATGTGCTTTGGTTTTTCATTTTTTTTATTTTTTTTGAATTTTTACACCCGTTTGAATCTTGGTCAAATCCTAGGTTTGACCAAGGTTAAAACAAGTTTAAAACATGGCAATGAAAAGGTAAGCATTGATCCTTCTTAGTCACTCTAAAATGAAGCTTTTGGGAGGTTTGTGAAATTTTCATGTTTGAAACCCAAAATCACTTCTCCTCATACTTAACTTCATAAGACAGAGTTTGGGGTTAGGGGGTAGATACATGTTTTGTGTGGTTTGAATATGTCTAGACCTTGTTTATCAACTTGAATGCTTACTATATGACATAAGAATACTATGTGCTTTGGTTTTTCATTTTTCTGATTTTTTAATTGTTAAACCCATTTGAATCTTGGTCAAATCCTAGGTTTGAGCAAGATTTAAACAAGTTTAATACATGAAAATGGAAAGCTAAGCATGAATCAATTCTTAGTCACTCTAAAAATCTTTCGGTCTGCAGAAGAGTCGAATCTGCAATCAGTAGTTACAAAAGCGACCCACCTTAGGGATGGATAATAAGACTTGGGCAATATAAACGTTGATACTTACTTTGTGATACTAAAATATATGTATCTAGACATATTTCAGTTGTAGATACATCCATTTTAACATCAAGTAATATGGATCGGAGGACTAGCTAAAGAACAATGAGAGGCGGTGTTTCTCTCCCCGACCTACTTGGCGGAGTGGCCCTCCATCAGGACGTACAGGTGGTGATTCCGCTTCTCTCATTGGAATTCCTTATCCCCCAGCCTACTCGGCGACGTGCGCTCCTCAGTGACCTGCGCGAGGGCGCCTCGGCGACCTACGCAAAGGTGGCTGGACTCGGAGCGCATCGACTTCCTTCTGCGGTGCCTGGATTGGATCGACCATCCCGCGCGTGTCCTCCACCATATTGTTTTTCTTCAAGATGCTGTCATCCATCATCTTCTTCACCGCATCATGTTGGGTGTTGAGGCTCCCGTTGAGAGCTTGAACGCACCTGTTTGATAGCTCGACGTTTTCTTCGCGAAGAAAGCCGCACTCGATCTTAAGCATCAAATTCTCGCCCTTGAGCTTCTTGATGACAGAGTTCGTTTCCTCACTTGATGGAACGCTCACATCATGCAGCTTGCCCCGGCCGGTGACCTCGTCCTTCAAAGTATCGACATCACCGCGAAAGTTGGAGGCGAGTTCCACGAGAGTTTTAAGCTCATCTCTGAAACACGCCGATGCTTCTTGCATGGCAATATCATCAGTACCGAAACAAAGTGACGAGAGGAAGACGAAAATGTCCAATCAGTGGTAACCTCTAAGCGCAGGAGACAGGGGTTGAAGTCATCACGAGAAGATGTCAGGGTGCGTCGTGGGGCACTGAGATATGTATAAAAAGGATTAATACGGAATAAAGAGTTGGGACCTCCGGGCCAGAAGAATCAAGAAACATGGCGATGGAAACCAACCAGGAATCTTCGACCGCACGGCGACGCCGTTCCGAGATGAGCGCGAAGCAGGGCCTTCGTTTTAAGCGGGCCCTTTCTCGCGGCCAGCATCTGGATAGACCGCCGGCGGGAACTCTCCGCGTCCTTGGTCAACACTAGATGGTGCTTCTTCAAGCGAGATGGTGGCCTTGACTTCGGAGGCATCGGCTGGAAGTGGAAGGAGGCTGGAAGTGAAGCAAGAAGGGGATGGAAGAAGTACTCCCCCTATTAAAACCAGACAACCGTCATCGCCTCGCTTCGAGCAACCTGGTCCGCCCATCCTAAATCAACGGCCGAGAGGGGGCTCCTTGCGAACTGAGATCCAGTGACTTTACCCAACAGAAGTTACGATGAACTTTACCTATACGAGCCATCAGGTTAAGATCCAACGAACATGGTCGATCTAAAATTTGAAATTAAAATTTATGTAGCTCAGAAAAAAACAGAAAAACTTTACATTAAGACGTATTCTCGGAAAGTTCCAGTCCATTTAAAATATTAGTTTAGTTTAAGTTCGAAATTTGGATCAACCGCGAGCGTTGGATCTTGATCGAATGGCTCACGTGTGTAAAGTCGCATGGTGACTTCTCTTAGTGAAGTCACTGGATCTCAGTCCGCGAAGGGTTGGGACGCGGGAGCGAAGCAAATGAATCGAGAGCGGTCCGGAGTATCCTGTCCGTCCACCGTAAATCAACGGGACAGAGCGGCTACCTTCTCTTCGAAGGCTACGGCGCGCAACCCGAGGAATGGACATACGTCGGCTAGTATAGAATTTTATAGCACGCCATTAATCGAGCTAGCGATCTTGTACTCTTTGGAGTACAACTCGATGGACGTCCAAAGCTACGAATAGTCGGGGAAACAATGAATGCGAGCCAGGGTAGTACGGTACTCTTTGTAGTAGTGAAGCAATGGGGATTATCTCGAGCAAGTACGAGATCTAGAGTACGATACTACAAAAGTGCTGTTCGTTGTTTTCGCGATTCATTTTAGCGTAACGTCCAGGTTGTTGTCGAACCGTTGTTAGATTTTGGGTAATTATTGTTAAGTTGCTGCTTCTTAATTAAAATTTATCAAAGTCATGTACTAGACTAGATCGATTTGTGAGAACATCCCAAAAGCTTCATTCATTTTAGAATGACTAAGAAGGATCCATTCTTACCTTTTCTTTTCATGTTTTAAACTTCTTTAAACCTTGGTCAAACCTAGGATTTGACCAAGATTTAAATGGGCATAAAAATTCAGAAAAAATCAAAAAATGAAAAACCAAAGCACATATATAGCCTTCTTATGTCATATAGTAAGCACTGGAGTTGATAAAAACTCTGTCTTATGAAGTCAAACATATGAAGAGAACTGGTTTTGGGTTTCAAACATGGAAATTTCACAAACCTCCCAAAAGCTTCATTCTACAGTGACTAAGAAGGATCCAGGCTTACCTTTTTCATTTTCAATTTCTTAACTTGTTTAAATCTTGGTCAAACCTAGGATTTGACCAAGATTCAAATGGGTATAACAATTCAAAAAAAACGGAAAAAAACCAAAGAACATAGTCTTTTGATGTCATATAGTAAGCATTCAAGTTGATAAACAAGGTCTAGACATATTCAAACCAAACAAATCATGTATCTACCCCCTAACCCTAAACTCTGCCTTATGAAGTCAAGCATGAAGAGAAGTGATTTTGGGTTTCAAACATGGAAATTTCAAAAACCTCCCAAAAGCTTCATTTTAGAGTGACTAAGAAGGATTCATGCTTACCTTTTCATTGCCATGTTTTAAACTTGTTTTAACCTTGGTCAAACCTAGGATTTGATCAAGATTCAAATGGGAGTAAAAATTCAGAAAAATTCAAAAAAAAAATGAAAAACCAAAGCACATATATAGCCTTCTTATGTCATATAGTAAGCATTCAAGTTGATAAACAAGGTCTAGACATATTCAAAGCAGAAATATCATGTATCATATCTACCCCTAACCCTAAACTCTGTCTTATGAAGTCAAATATATGAAGAGAACTGGGGTTTTGGGTTTCAAACATAAAATTTTCAAGTACCTTCATTTTAGAGTGAGTAAGGAAGGATTCATGCTTACCGTTTCATTTTCATGTTTTAAACTTGTTTAAACCTAGGATTTGACCAAGATTTAAATAGGCATAAAAAAATCGAAAGAAATCAAAAAATGAAAAACCAAAGCACATATATATAGCCTTCTTATATCATATAGTAAAAAATTCAAGTTGATAAACAAGGTCTAGACATATTCAAACAAGAAAAATCATGTATCTACACCTAACCATAAACTCTGTCTTAAGTGGTTTTGGGTTTCAAACATGGAAATTTCACAAACCTCCCAAAAGCTTCATTTTACAGTGACTAAGGAGGATCGATGCTTACCTTTTGGATTAAACGTTTGAAACCAAAAACCACTTCTCTTCATGCATGCTTGACTTCATAAGACAGAGTTTAGCTAGGGTTAGGGGGTAGATACATGATTTCCTGGTTTGAATATGTCTAGACCTTGTTTATCAACTTAATTGATTGCTTACTATATGACATAAGAAGACTACGTGCCTTGGTTTTCATTTTTTGTTTTTTTTGAATTTTATGCTCATATATTTGAATCTTGGTCAAATCTTAGGTTTGACCAAGATTTAAACAAGTTTAAAACATGAAAATGAAAAGGGAAGCATGTATCCTTCTTAGTCACTCTAAAATGAAGCTTTTGGGATGTTCTTGAAATTTCCATGTTTGAAACCCAAAACGACTTCTCTTCATGCTAGACTTCATAAGATCAACGAGGGGTAGATACATGATTTGTGCAGTTTGGATATACCTAGACCTCGTTTAACTTGAATGCATACGATATGACATAAGAAGACTACGTGCTTTTGTTTTTCATTATTCTGATTTTTTTGAATTTTGTGCCCACCCATTTGTATCTTGGTCAAATCCTAGGCTTGATAATGATTTAAACAAGATTAAAATATGAAAATGCAAAGGTAAGCATGGATCATTCTTAGTCACTCTAAAATGAAGCTTTTGGGAGCAAAACCACTTCTCTTCATATGCTTGACTTCATAAGACGGAGTTTAGGGGTTAGGGTGTATAGATACATGATTTGTCTAGTTTGAATATGTCTAGACCTTGTTTATCAACTTAATTGGCTTACTATATGACATAAGAAAACTATTTGCTTTGGTTTTTCTTTTTCCTGATTTTTTTCAATTTTCATGCCCATTTGAATCTTGTCAAATCCTAGGTTTGACCGAGATAATTTAAACAAGCTTAAAACATGAATATGAAAAGGGAAGCATGTATCCTTCTTTGTCACTCTAAAATGAAGTTTTTGGGAGGTTTTTCAAATTTCCATGTTTGAAACCCAAAACCACTTCTCTTCATATGCTTGACTTCATAAGACAGAGTTCAGGGGTTAGGGGGTATAGATACATGATTTGTCTAGTTTGAATATGTCTAGACCTTGTTTATCAACTTTAATGCATACTATATCACATAAGAAAACTATTTGCTTTGGTTTTCTTTTTTCTGACTTTTTTTTTCAATTTTGATGCCCATTTGAATCTTGTCAAATCCTAGGTTTGACCAAGATAATTTAAACAAGCTTAAAACATGAATATGAAAAGGGGAGCATGTATCCTTCTTAGTCACTCTAAAATGTAGTTTTTGGGAGGTTTTTGAAATTTCCATGTTTGAAACCCAAAACCACATCTCTTCACATGCTTGACTTCATAAGCCAGAGTTTAGGGGTTAGGGGTATAGATACATGATTTGTCTGGTTTAATATGTCTAGACCTTGTTTATCAACTTTAATGCTTACTATATGACATAAGAAGACTATGTGATTTGATTTTTCATTTTTTCATTTTTTATTTTTCTGCCCATTTGAATCTTGGTCAAATCCTAGGTTTGACCAAGATTTAGACAAGTTTAACACGTAAATGAGTTAACTTGGATTTCCTACCCTTGAATCCATAGGAAACTTTGTTCTAATGCACTATTATAATCAATCGAGTTTTTACACCAACAGGTCTGTCACTTACGTGTGGTGCCCACGCTTGAGGTCCCACACTTCAGTGAGCACAAGTCACGTGCAATAGGTACGCAAACTCCCAGCCATCTTCTTTGTCAAGAGAAGACGCATCAGGATGCGTATTGGAAGTCTGTGGGTCCTTCTGGATCCTTCGGTTGTCCCTCTCACAAAAAAAAACAAATCTCTCTCATTCTCGGCCTCGCTCGACTCGCTCGCTCGCTCGCTCGCACCTCCTGCTCACTGACAAACCCTGCACAAAAGTCAACATCATCACCCGAAAAAGGGGAGACACCATAATGCTCTCCCTTCTTCTCTCCTTCCGAGTGATCCCTCTTCCTCCGAGTTTCACTCGACGGGCAAACACCCATGTGCTGCATAGTGGAGTAATAAAAAGGTAGTACTCGTAGAAAAATCGATATACGAATCTGTAATTAAATAGGTTAAACTAGGGTTTTGCCCAGTTCTACAGATCAAGGGTTCAAAAAAATCCAACTACGGGGTTCGAACAACACGATTCTAATCCAAGAATTTTTTCGACCTAGGTCACCCAAATGGCCTCAAACTATAGGGTTAGCATCTAGTGCAGTATGTGTGAAAATGTATGCACTATGTGTGCTATAACTTGTATGTCTTTCATATTTGAACCAAATTTGAATAAGTTTGAAATATTTGAAAAGGGGCTTTTGGCTTAAACGTTTGAAACCAAAAACCACTTCTCTTCATGCATGCTTGACTTCATAAGACAGAGTTTAGCTAGGGTTAGCGGGTAGATGCATGATTTTCCTGGTTTGAATATGTCTAGACCTTGTTTATCAACTTAATTGAATGCTTACTATATGACATAAGAATACTATGTGACTTGTTTTTTATTTTTTGATTTTTTTAAAATTTTATGCCCATTTGAATCTTGGTCAAATCCTAGGTTTGAACATGGTTTAAACAAGTTTAAATCATGAATATGAAAAATTAAGCATCTATATATCCTTCTTACTCACTCCAAAATGTAGCTCTTGGGATGGTTTTTCGAAATTTCCATGTTTGAAACCAAAACCACTTCTCTTCATGCATGCTTGACTTCATAAGACAGAGTTTAGGGTTAGGGGTAGATATATACATGATTTTCTGGTTTGAATATGTCTAGGCCTTGTTTATCAACTTGAATGCTTACTATATATATATGACACAAGAATGTTATGTCCTTTGTTTTTTCATTCTTTTGATTTTTATGAATTTCCATGCCCATTTGAATCTTTTGGTCAAATCCTAGAGGTTTGACCAAGATTGAAACAAGTTTAAAACATGAAAATGAAAAGGGAAGCTTGTATATCCTTCTTAGTCACTCTAAAATGAAGTTTTTGGGAGGTTTTTGAAATTTCCATGTTTGAAACCCAAAACCACTTCTCTTCATGCTAGACTTCATAAGACAATTTAATTAGGGGTTAGGGGGTAGATACATGATTTGTCTGGTTTGAATATGTCCAAACCTTGCTTGTTTATCAAATTTAATGCTTACTATATGACATAAGAATGCTTACCATATGTTTGAAATTTAAAAGCATATAGTCTTCTTATGTCATATAGTAAGCATTCAAAAGTTTTTCTTTGAGAGAGTAGCATGCATGCATTCAAAAGTTGATAAATAAGATTTGTACATTTTCAAACCAGACAAATCATGTATCTACACCCCTAACCCTAAACTCTGTCTTATGAAGTCAAGCATGAAGAGAAGTGCTTTTGGGTTTCAAACATGGAAATTTCACAAACCTCCCAAAAGCTTCATTTTACAGTGACTAATTAAGAAGGATCCAGGCTTACCTTTTCATTTTCATTTTTTAAACTGCTTGTTTAAATCTTGATCAAACCTAGGATTTGACCAAGATTCAAATGGGCATAAAAAATCAGGAAAAAATGAAAAAATGAAAAAACAAAGCACATATATAGCCTTCTTATGTCATATATATAGTAGCATTCAATTAAGTTGATAATTTTAAACAAGGTCTATACATATTCAAACCAGAAAAAAGCATGTATCTACCCATGCATATATATATAACCCTATACTTTTGTCTTATGAAGACGTCAAGGATGAAGAGAAGTGGATTTGGGTTTCAAACATGGAAATTTCAAAAACCTCCCAAAACATGTATATATCTACCCCTAAACCCTAATCTTTGTCTTATGAAGCCAAGCATATGAAGAGAAGTGATTTTGGGTTTCAAACATGGAAACTTCAAAAACCTCCCAAAAGCTTCATTTTAGAGAGACTAAGAATGATCCATGCTTACCTTTTCATTGCCATGTTTTAAACTTGTTTTAACCTTGGTCAAACCTAGGATTTGACCAAGATTCAAATGGGAGTAAAAATTCAGAAAAATTCAAAAAAAAAATGAAAAACCAAAGCACATATATAACCTTCTTATGTCATATAGTAAGCATTCAAGTTGATAAACAAGGTCTAGACATATTCAAAGCAGAAATATCATGTATCATATCTACCCCTAACCCTAAACTCTGTCTTATGAAGTCAAACATATGAAGAGAACTGGGGTTTTGGGTTTCAAACATAAAATTTTCAAGTACCTTCATTTTAGAGTGAGTAAGGAAGGATTCATGCTTACCGTTTCATTTTCATGTTTTAAACTTGTTTAAACCTAGGATTTGACCAAGATTTAAATAGGCATAAAAAATTCGAAAGAAATCAAAAAACAAAAAACCAAAGCACATATATATAGCCTTCTTATATCATATAGTAAAAAATTCAAGTTGATAAACAAGGTCTAGACATATTCAAACAAGAAAAATCATGTATCTACACCTAACCATAAACTCTGTCTTAAGTGATGGTTTTGGGTTTCAAACATGGAAATTTCACAAACCTCCCAAAAGCTTCATTTTACAGTGACTTAGGAGGATCCATGCTTACCTTTTGGATTAAACGTTTGAAACCAAAAACCACTTCTCTTCATGCATGCTTGACTTCATAAGACAGAGTTTAGCTAGGGTTAGGGGGTAGATACATGATTTCCTGGTTTGAATATGTCTAGGCCTTGTTTATCAACTTAATTGATTGCTTACTATATGACATAAGAAGACTACGTGCCTTGGTTTTCATTTTTTTTTGTTTTTTTTGAATTTTATGCTCATATATTTGAATCTTGGTCAAATCTTAGGTTTGACCAAGATTTAAACAAGTTTAAAACATGAAAATGAAAAGGGAAGCATGTATCCTTCTTAGTCACTCTAAAATGAAGCTTTTGGGATGTTCTTGAAATTTCCATGTTTGAAACCCAAAACGACTTCTCTTCATGCTAGACTTCATAAGATCAATATGGGGTAGATACATGATTTGTCTGGTTTGGATATACCTAGACCTCGTTTAACTTGAATGCATACGATATGACATAAGAAGACTACGTGCTTTTGTTTTTCATTATTCTGATTTTTTTGAATTTTGTGCCCACCCATTTGTATCTTGGTCAAATCCTAGGCTTGATAATGATTTAAACAAGATTAAAATATGAAAATACAAAGGTAAGCATGGATCCTTCTTAGTCACTCTAAAATGAAGCTTTTGGGAGCAAAACCACTTCTCTTCATATGCTTGACTTCATAAGACGGAGTTTAGGGGTTAGGGTGTATAGATACATGATTTGTCTAGTTTGAATATGTCTAGACCTTGTTTATCAACTTAATTGGCTTACTATATGACATAAGAAAACTATTTGCTTTGGTTTTTCTTTTTCCTGATTTTTTTCAATTTTGATGCCCATTTGAATCTTGTCAAATCCTAGATTTGACCGAGATAATTTAAACAAGCTTAAAACATGAATATGAAAAGGGAAGCATGTGTCCTTCTTTGTCACTCTAAAATGAAGTTTTTGGGAGGTTTTTCAAATTTCCATGTTTGAAACCCAAAACCACTTCTCTTCATATGCTTGACTTCATAAGACGGAGTTCAGGGGTTAGGGGCTATAGATACATGATTTGTCTAGTTTGAATATGTCTAGACCTTGTTTATCAACTTTAATGCATACTATATCACATAAGAAAACTATTTGCTTTGGTTTTCTTTTTTCTGACTTTTTTAAACAATTTTGATGCCCATTTGAATCTTGTCAAATCCTAGGTTTGACCAAGATAATTTAAACAAGCTTAAAACATGAATATGAAAAGGGGAGCATGTATCCTTCTTAGTCACTCTAAAATGTAGTTTTTGGGAGGTTTTTGAAATTTCCATGTTTGAAACCCAAAACCACTTCTCTTCACATGCTTGACTTCATAAGACAGAGTTTAGGGGTTAGGGGTATAGATACATGATTTGTCTGGTTTAATATGTCTAGACCTTGTTTATCAACTTTAATGCTTACTATATGACATAAGAAGACTATGTGATTTGATTTTTCATTTTTCTGTTTTTTATTTTTCTGCCCATTTGAATCTTGGTCAAATCCTAGGTTTGACCAAGATTTAGACAAGTTTAACACGTAAATGAGTTAACTTGGATTTCCTACCCTTGAATCCATAGGAAACTTTGTTCTAATGCACTATTATAATCAACCGAGTTTTTACACCAACAGGTCTGTCACTTACGTGTGGTGCCCACGCTTGAGGTCCCACACTTCAGTGAGCACAAGTCACGTGCAATAGGTACGCAAACTCCCAGCCATCTTCTTTGTCAAGAGAAGACGCATCAGGATGCGTATTGGAAGTCTGTGGGTCCTTCTGGATCCTTCCGTTGTCCCTCTCACAAAAAAAACAAATCTCTCTCATTCTCGGCCTCGCTCGACTCGCTCGCTCGCTCGCACCTCCTGCTCACTGACAAACCCTGCACAAAAGTCAACATCATCACCCGAAAAAGGGGAGACACCATAATGCTCTCCCTTCTTCTCTCCTTCCGAGTGATCCCTCTTCCTCCGAGTTTCACTCGACGGCAAACACCCATGTGCTTTGCATAGTGGAGTAATAAAAAGGTAGTACTCGTAGAAAAATCGATATACGAATCTGTAATTAAATAGGTTAAACTAGGGTTTTGCCCGGTTCTACGAGATCAAGGGTTCAAAAAATCCAACTATGGGGTTCGAACAACACGATTCTAATCCAAGAATTTTTTCGACCTAGGTCATCCAAATGGCATCAAACTATAGGGTTAGCATCTAGTGCAGTATGTGTGAAAATGTATGCACTATGTGTGCTATAACTTGTATGTCTTTCATATTTGAACCAAATTTGAATAAGTTTGAAATATTTGAAAAGGGGCTTTTGGCTTAAACGTTTGAAACCAAAAACCACTTCTCTTCATGCATGCTTGACTTCATAAGACAGAGTTTAGCTAGGGTTAGGGGGTAGATGCATGATTTTCCTGGTTTGAATATGTCTAGACCTTGTTTATCAACTTAATTGAATGCTTACTATATGACATAAGAATACTATGTGGCTTGTTTTTTATTTTTTGATTTTTTTAAAATTTTATGCCCATTTGAATCTTGGTCAAATCCTAGGTTTGAACATGGTTTAAACAAGTTTAAATCATGAATATGAAAAATTAAGCATCTATATATCCTTCTTACTCACTCCAAAATGTAGCTCTTGGGAGGGTTTTTCGAAATTTCCATGTTTGAAACCAAAACCACTTCTCTTCATGCATGCTTGACTTCATAAGACAGAGTTTAGGGTTAGGGGTAGATATATACATGATTTTCTGGTTTGAATATGTCTAGGCCTTGTTTATCAACTTGAATGCTTACTATATATATATGACATAAGAATGTTATGTCCTTTGTTTTTTCATTCTTTTGATTTTTTATGAATTTCCATGCCCATTTGAATCTTTTGGTCAAATCCTAGAGGTTTGACCAAGATTGAAACAAGTTTAAAACATGAAAATGAAAAGGGAAGCTTGTATATCCTTCTTAGTCACTCTAAAATGAAGTTTTTGGGAGGTTTTTGAAATTTCCATGTTTGAAACCCAAAACCACTTCTCTTCATGCTAGACTTCATAAGACAATTTAATTAGGGGTTAGGGGGTAGATACATGATTTGTCTGGTTTGAATATGTCCAAACCTTGCTTGTTTATCAACTTTAATGCTTACTATATGACATAAGAATGCTTACCGTATGTTTGAATTTTAAAAGCATATAGTCTTCTTATGTCATATAGTAAGCATTCAAAAGTTTTTCTTTGAGAGAGTAGCATGCATGCATTCAAAAGTTGATAAATAAGATTTGTACATATTCAAACCAGACAAATCATGTATCTACACCCCTAACCCTAAACTCTGTCTTATGAAGTCAAGCATGAAGAGAAGTGCTTTTGGGTTTCAAACATGGAAATTTCACAAACCTCCCAAAAGCTTCATTTTACAGTGACTAATTAAGAAGGATCCAGGCTTACCTTTTCATTTTCATTTTTTAAACTGCTTGTTTAAATCTTGATCAAACCTAGGATTTGACCAAGATTCAAATGGGCATAAAAAATCAGGAAAAAATGAAAAAATGAAAAAACAAAGCACATATATAGCCTTCTTATGTCATATATATAGTAAGCATTCAATTAAGTTGATAATTTTAAACAAGGTCTATACATATTCAAACCAGAAAAAAGCATGTATCTACCCATGCATATATATATAACCCTATACTTTTGTCTTATGAAGACGTCAAGGATGAAGGAGAAGTGGATTTGGGTTTCAAACATGGAAATTTCAAAAACCTCCCAAAACATGTATATATCTACCCCTAAACCCTAATCTTTGTCTTATGAAGCCAAGCATATGAAGAGAAGTGATTTTGGGTTTCAAACATGGAAACTTCAAAAACCTCACAAAAGCTTCATTTTAGAGAGACTAAGAATGATCCATGCTTACCTTTTCATTGCCATGTTTTAAACTTGTTTTAACCTTGGTCAAACCTAGGATTTGACCAAGATTCAAATGGGAGTAAAAATTCAGAAAAATTCAAAAAAAATGAAAAACCAAAGCACATATATAGCCTTCTTATGTCATATAGTAAGCATTCAAGTTGATAAACAAGGTCTAGACATATTCAAAGCAGAAATATCATGTATCATATCTACCCCTAACCCTAAACTCTGTCTTATGAAGTCAAATATATGAAGAGAACTGGGGTTTTGGGTTTCAAACATAAAATTTTCAAGTACCTTCATTTTAGAGTGAGTAAGGAAGGATTCATGCTTACTGTTTCATTTTCATGTTTTAAACTTGTTTAAACCTAGGATTTGACCAAAATTTAAATAGGCATAAAAAATTCAAAAGAAATCAAAAAATGAAAAACCAAAGCACATATATATAGCCTTCTTATATCATATAGTAAAAAATTCAAGTTGATAAACAAGGTCTAGACATATTCAAACAAGAAAAATCATGTATCTACACCTAACCATAAACTCTGTCTTAAGTGATGGTTTTGGGTTTCAAACATGGAAATTTCACAAACCTCCCAAAAGCTTCATTTTACAGTGACTAAGGAGGATCCATGCTTACCTTTTGGATTAAACGTTTGAAACCAAAAACCACTTCTCTTCATGCATGCTTGACTTCATAAGACAGAGTTTAGCTAGGGTTAGGGGGTAGATACATGATTTCCTGGTTTGAATATGTCTAGACCTTGTTTATCAACTTAATTAATTGATTGCTTACTATATGACATAAGAAGACTACGTGCCTTGGTTTTCATTTTTTTTGTTTTTTTTTGAATTTTATGCTCATATATTTGAATCTTGGTCAAATCTTAGGTTTGACCAAGATTTAAACAAGTTTAAAACATGAAAATGAAAAGGGAAGCATGTATCCTTCTTAGTCACTCTAAAATGAAGCTTTTGGGATGTTCTTGAAATTTCCATGTTTGAAACCCAAAACGACTTCTCTTCATGCTAGACTTCATAAGATCAACAGGGGGTAGATACATGATTTGTCTGGTTTGGATATACCTAGACCTCGTTTAACTTGAATGCATACGATATGACATAAGAAGACTACGTGCTTTTGTTTTTCATTATTCTGATTTTTTTGAATTTTGTGCCCACCCATTTGTATCTTGGTCAAATCCTAGGCTTGATAATGATTTAAACAAGATTAAAATATGAAAATGCAAAGGTAAGCATGGATCCTTCTTAGTCACTCTAAAATGAAGCTTCTGGGAGCAAAACCACTTCTCTTCATATGCTTGACTTCATAAGACGGAGTTTAGGGGTTAGGGTGTATAGATACATGATTTGTCTAGTTTGAATATGTCTAGACCTTGTTTATCAACTTAATTGGCTTACTATATGACATAAGAAAACTATTTGCTTTGGTTTTTCTTTTTCCTGATTTTTTTCAATTTTCATGCCCATTTGAATCTTGTCAAATCCTAGGTTTGACCGAGATAATTTAAACAAGCTTAAAACATGAATATGAAAAGGGAAGCATGTATCCTTCTTTGTCACTCTAAAATGAAGTTTTTGGGAGGTTTTTCAAATTTCCATGTTTGAAACCCAAAACCACTTCTCTTCATATGCTTGACTTCATAAGACAGAGTTCAGGGGTTAGGGGTATAGATACATGATTTGTCTAGTTTGAATATGCCTAGACCTTGTTTATCAACTTTAATGCATACTATATCACATAAGAAAACTATTTGCTTTGGTTTTCTTTTTTTCTGACTTTTTTTCAATTTTGATGCCCATTTGAATCTTGTCAAATCCTAGGTTTGACCAAGATAATTTAAACAAGCTTAAAACATGAATATGAAAAGGGGAGCATGTATCCTTCTTAGTCACTCTAAAATGTAGTTTTTGGGAGGTTTTTGAAATTTCCATGTTTGAAACCCAAAACCACTTCTCTTCACATGCTTGACTTCATAAGACAGAGTTTAGGGGTTAGGGGTATAGATACATGATTTGTCTGGTTTAATATGTCTAGACCTTGTTTATCAACTTTAATGCTTACTATATGACATAAGAAGACTATGTGATTTGATTTTTCATTTTTCTGTTTTTTATTTTTCTGCCCATTTGAATCTTGGTCAAATCCTAGGTTTGACCAAGATTTAGACAAGTTTAACACGTAAATGAGTTAACTTGGATTTCCTACCCTTGAATCCATAGGAAACTTTGTTCTAATGCACTATTATAATCAACCGAGTTTTTACACCAACAGGTCTGTCACTTACGTGTGGTGCCCACGCTTGAGGTCCCACACTTCAGTGAGCACAAGTCACGTGCAATAGGTACGCAAACTCCCAGCCATCTTCTTTGTCAAGAGAAGACGCATCAGGATGCGTATTGGAAGTCTGTGGGTCCTTCTGGATCCTTCCGTTGTCCCTCTCACAAAAAAAACAAATCTCTCTCATTCTCGGCCTCGCTCGACTCGCTCGCTCGCTCGCTGCCGCACCTCCTGCTCACCGACAAACCCTGCACAAAAGTCAACATCATCACCCGAAAAAGGGGAGACACCATAATGCTCTCCCTTCTTCTCTCCTTCCGAGTGATCCCTCTTCCTCCGAGTTTCACTCGACGGGCAAACACCCATGTGCTGCATAGTGGAGTAATAAAAAGGTAGTACTCGTAGAAAAATCGATATACGAATCTGTAATTAAATAGGTTAAACTAGGGTTTTGCCCAGTTCTACAGATCAAGGGTTCAAAAAAATCCAACTACGGGGTTCGAACAACACGATTCTAATCCAAGAATTTTTTCGACCTAGGTCATCCAAATGGCATCAAACTATAGGGTTAGCATCTAGTGCAGTATGTGTGAAAATGTATGCACTATGTGTGCTATAACTTGTATGTCTTTCATATTTGAACCAAATTTGAATAAGTTTGAAATATTTGAAAAGGGGCTTTTGGCTTAAACGTTTGAAACCAAAAACCACTTCTCTTCATGCATGCTTGACTTCATAAGACAGAGTTTAGCTAGGGTTAGGGGGTAGATGCATGATTTTCCTGGTTTGAATATGTCTAGACCTTGTTTATCAACTTAATTGAATGCTTACTATATGACATAAGAATACTATGTGGCTTGTTTTTTATTTTTTGATTTTTTTAAAATTTTATGCCCATTTGAATCTTGGTCAAATCCTAGGTTTGAACATGGTTTAAACAAGTTTAAATCATGAATATGAAAAATTAAGCATCTATATATCCTTCTTACTCACTCCAAAATGTAGCTCTTGGGAGGGTTTTGAAATTTCCATGTTTGAAACCAAAACCACTTCTCTTCATGCATGCTTGACTTCATAAGACAGAGTTTAGGGTTAGGGGTAGATATATACATGATTTTCTGGTTTGAATATGTCTAGGCCTTGTTTATCAACTTGAATGCTTACTATATATATATGACATAAGAATGTTATGTCCTTTGTTTTTTCATTCTTTTGATTTTTTATGAATTTCCATGCCCATTTGAATCTTTTGGTCAAATCCTAGAGGTTTGACCAAGATTGAAACAAGTTTAAAACATGAAAATGAAAAGGGAAGCTTGTATATCCTTCTTAGTCACTCTAAAATGAAGTTTTTGGGAGGTTTTTGAAATTTCCATGTTTGAAACCCAAAACCACTTCTCTTCATGCTAGACTTCATAAGACAATTTAATTAGGGGTTAGGGGGTAGATACATGATTTGTCTGGTTTGAATATGTCCAAACCTTGCTTGTTTATCAACTTTAATGCTTACTATATGACATAAGAATGCTTACCGTATGTTTGAATTTTAAAAGCATATAGTCTTCTTATGTCATATAGTAAGCATTCAAAAGTTTTTCTTTGAGAGAGTAGCATGCATGCATTCAAAAGTTGATAAATAAGATTTGTACATATTCAAACCAGACAAATCATGTATCTACACCCCTAACCCTAAACTCTGTCTTATGAAGTCAAGCATGAAGAGAAGTGCTTTTGGGTTTCAAACATGGAAATTTCACAAACCTCCCAAAAGCTTCATTTTACAGTGACTAATTAAGAAGGATCCAGGCTTACCTTTTCATTTTCATTTTTAAACTACTTGTTTAAATCTTGATCAAACCTAGGATTTGACCAAGATTCAAATGGGCATAAAAAATCAGGAAAAAATGAAAAAATGAAAAAACAAAGCACATATATAGCCTTCTTATGTCATATATATAGTAAGCATTCAATTAAGTTGATAATTTTAAACAAGGTCTATACATATTCAAACCAGAAAAAAGCATGTATCTACCCATGCATATATATATAACCCTATACTTTTGTCTTATGAAGACGTCAAGGATGAAGGAGAAGTGGATTTGGGTTTCAAACATGGAAATTTCAAAAACCTCCCAAAACATGTATATATCTACCCCTAAACCCTAATCTTTGTCTTATGAAGCCAAGCATATGAAGAGAAGTGATTTTGGGTTTCAAACATGGAAACTTCAAAAACCTCACAAAAGCTTCATTTTAGAGAGACTAAGAATGATCCATGCTTACCTTTTCATTGCCATGTTTTAAACTTGTTTTAACCTTGGTCAAACCTAGGATTTGACCAAGATTCAAATGGGAGTAAAAATTCAGAAAAATTCAAAAAAAATGAAAAACCAAAGCACATATATAGCCTTCTTATGTCATATAGTAAGCATTCAAGTTGATAAACAAGGTCTAGACATATTCAAAGCAGAAATATCATGTATCATATCTACCCCTAACCCTAAACTCTGTCTTATGAAGTCAAATATATGAAGAGAACTGGGGTTTTGGGTTTCAAACATAAAATTTTCAAGTACCTTCATTTTAGAGTGAGTAAGGAAGGATTGATTGTTTGTTTTTCATTTTCATGTTTTTAAGTTGTTTAAACCTAGGATTTGACCAAAATTTAAATAGGCATAAAAAATTCAAAAGAAATCAAAAAATGAAAAACCAAAGCACATATATATAGCCTTCTTATATCATATAGTAAAAAATTCAAGTTGATAAACAAGGTCTAGACATATTCAAACAAGAAAAATCATGTATCTACACCTAACCATAAACTCTGTCTTAAGTGATGGTTTTGGGTTTCAAACATGGAAATTTCACAAACCTCCCAAAAGCTTCATTTTACCGTGACTAAGGAGGAGCCATGCGTACCTTTGGGATTCAACGGTTGAAACCAAAAACCACTTCTCTTCATGCATGCTTGACTTCATAAGACAGAGTTTAGCTAGGGTTAGGGGTAGATACATGATTTCCTGGTTTGAATATGTCTAGACCTTGTTTATCAACTTAATTATTTTAGTTCTTCCTCTATGACATAAGAAGACTACGGGCCTTGGTTTTCATGGTTGTGTTTTTTGTTGAATTTTATGCTCATATATTTGAATCTTGGTCAAATCTTAGGTTTGACCAAGATTTAAACAAGTTTAAAACATGAAAATGAAAAGGGAAGCATGTATCCTTCTTAGTCACTCTAAAATGAAGCTTTTGGGATGTTCTTGAAATTTCCATGTTTGAAACCCAAAACGACTTCTCTTCATGCTAGACTTCATAAGATCAACAGGGGTAGATACATGATTTGTCTGGTTTGGATATACCTAGACCTCGTTTAACTTGAATGCATACGATATGACATAAGAAGACTACGTGCTTTTGTTTTTCATTATTCTGATTTTTTTGAATTTTGTGCCCACCCATTTGTATCTTGGTCAAATCCTAGGCTTGATAATGATTTAAACAAGATTAAAATATGAAAATGCAAAGGTAAGCATGGATCCTTCTTAGTCACTCTAAAATGAAGCTTTTGGGAGCAAAACCACTTCTCTTCATATGCTTGACTTCATAAGACGGAGTTTAGGGGTTAGGGTGTATAGATACATGATTTGTCTAGTTTGAATATGTCTAGACCTTGTTTATCAACTTAATTGGCTTACTATATGACATAAGAAAACTATTTGCTTTGGTTTTTCTTTTTCCTGATTTTTTTCAATTTTCATGCCCATTTGAATCTTGTCAAATCCTAGGTTTGACCGAGATAATTTAAACAAGCTTAAAACATGAATATGAAAAGGGAAGCATGTATCCTTCTTTGTCACTCTAAAATGAAGTTTTTGGGAGGTTTTTCAAATTTCCATGTTTGAAACCCAAAACCACTTCTCTTCATATGCTTGACTTCATAAGACAGAGTTCAGGGGTTAGGGGGTATAGATACATGATTTGTCTAGTTTGAATATGCCTAGACCTTGTTTATCAACTTTAATGCATACTATATCACATAAGAAAACTATTTGCTTTGGTTTTCTTTTTTCTGACTTTTTTTTTCAATTTTGATGCCCATTTGAATCTTGTCAAATCCTAGGTTTGACCAAGATAATTTAAACAAGCTTAAAACATGAATATGAAAAGGGGAGCATGTATCCTTCTTAGTCACTCTAAAATGTAGTTTTTGGGAGGTTTTTGAAATTTCCATGTTTGAAACCCAAAACCACTTCTCTTCACATGCTTGACTTCATAAGACAGAGTTTAGGGGTTAGGGGTATAGATACATGATTTGTCTGGTTTAATATGTCTAGACCTTGTTTATCAACTTTAATGCTTACTATATGACATAAGAAGACTATGTGATTTGATTTTTCATTTTTCTGTTTTTTATTTTTCTGCCCATTTGAATCTTGGTCAAATCCTAGGTTTGACCAAGATTTAGACAAGTTTAACACGTAAATGAGTTAACTTGGATTTCCTACCCTTGAATCCATAGGAAACTTTGTTCTAATGCACTATTATAATCAATCGAGTTTTTACACCAACAGGTCTGTCACTTACGTGTGGTGCCCACGCTTGAGGTCCCACACTTCAGTGAGCACAAGTCACGTGCAATAGGTACGCAAACTCCCAACCATCTTCTTTGTCAAGAGAAGACGCATCAGGATGCGTATTGGAAGTCTGTGGGTCCTTCTTCTGGATCCTTCCGTTGTCCCTCTCACAAAAAAAACAAATCTCTCTCACTCTCGGCCTCGCTCGACTCGCTCGCTCGCTCGCACCTCCTGCTCACTGACAAACCCTCCACAAAAGTCAACATCATCACCCGAAAAAGGGGAGACACCATAATGCTCTCCCTTCTTCTCTCCTTCCGAGTGATCCCTCTTCCTCCGAGTTTCACTCGACGGGCAAACACCCATGTGCTGCATAGTGGAGTAATAAAAAGGTAGTACTCGTAGAAAAATCGATATACGAATCTGTAATTAAATATGTTAAACTAGGGTTTTGCCCAGTTCTACAGATCAAGGGTTCAAAAAAATCCAACTACGGGGTTCGAACAACACGATTCTAATCCAAGAATTTTTTCGACCTAGGTCACCCAAATGGCCTCAAACTATAGGGTTAGCATCTCGTGCAGTATGTGTGAAAATGTATGCACTATGTGTGCTATAACTTGTATGTCTTTCATATTTGAACCAAATTTGAATAAGTTTGAAATATTTGAAAAGGGGCTTTTGGCTTAAACGTTTGAAACCAAAAACCACTTCTCTTCATGCATGCTTGACTTCATAAGACAGAGTTTAGCTAGGGTTAGGGGGTAGATGCATGATTTTCCTGGTTTGAATATGTCTAGACCTTGTTTATCAACTTAATTGAATGCTTACTATATGACATAAGAATACTATGTGCCTTGTTTTTTTATTTTTTGATTTTTTTAAAATTTTATGCCCATTTGAATCTTGGTCAAATCCTAGGTTTGAACATGGTTTAAACAAGTTTAAATCATGAATATGAAAAATTAAGCATCTATATATCCTTCTTACTCACTCCAAAATGTAGCTCTTGGGAGGGTTTTTGAAATTTCCATGTTTGAAACCAAAACCACTTCTCTTCATGCATGCTTGACTTCATAAGACAGAGTTTAGGGTTAGGGGTAGATATATACATGATTTTCTGGTTTGAATATGTCTAGGCCTTGTTTATCAACTTGAATGCTTACTATATATATATGACATAAGAATGTTATGTCCTTTGTTTTTTCATTCTTTTGATTTTTTATGAATTTCCATGCCCATTTGAATCTTTTGGTCAAATCCTAGAGGTTTGACCAAGATTGAAACAAGTTTAAAACATGAAAATGAAAAGGGAAGCTTGTATATCCTTCTTAGTCACTCTAAAATGAAGTTTTTGGGAGGTTTTTGAAATTTCCATGTTTGAAACCCAAAACCACTTCTCTTCATGCTAGACTTCATAAGACAATTTAATTAGGGGTTAGGGGTAGATACATGATTTGTCTGGTTTGAATATGTCCAAACCTTGCTTGTTTATCAACTTTAATGCTTACTATATGACATAAGAATGCTTACCATATGTTTGAATTTTAAAAGCATATAGTCTTCTTATGTCATATAGTAAGCATTCAAAAGTTTTTCTTTGAGAGAGTAGCATGCATTCAAAAGTTGATAAATAAGATTTGTACATATTCAAACCAGACAAATCATGTATCTACACCCCCTAACCCTAAACTCTGTCTTATGAAGTCAAGCATGAAGAGAAGTGCCTTTGGGTTTCAAACATGGAAATTTCACAAACCTCCCAAAAGCTTCATTTTACGGTGACTAATTAAGAAGGATCCAGGCTTACCTTTTCATTTTCATTTTTTAAACTGCTTGTTTAAATCTTGATCAAACCTAGGATTTGACCAAGATTCAAATGGGCATAAAAAATCAGGAAAAAATGAAAAAATGAAAAAACAAAGCACACATATAGCCTTCTTATGTCATATATATAGTAAGCATTCAATTAAGTTGATAATTTTAAACAAGGTCTATACATATTCAAACCAGAAAAAAGCATGTATCTACCCATGCATATATATATAACCCTATACTTTTGTCTTATGAAGACGTCAAGGATGAAGAGAAGTGGATTTGGGTTTCAAACATGGAAATTTCAAAAACCTCCCAAAACATGTATATATCTACCCCTAAACCCTAATCTTTGTCTTGTGAAGCCAAGCATATGAAGAGAAGTGATTTTGGGTTTCAAACATGGAAACTTCAAAAACCTCCCAAAAGCTTCATTTTAGAGAGACTAAGAATGATCCATGCTTACCTTTTCATTGCCATGTTTTAAACTTGTTTTAACCTTGGTCAAACCTAGGATTTGACCAAGATTCAAATGGGAGTAAAAGTTCAGAAAATATAAAAAAAAAATGAAAAACCAAAGCACATATATAGCCTTCTTATGTCATATAGTAAGCATTCAAGTTGATAAACAAGGTCTAGACATATTCAAAGCAGAAATATCATGTATCATATCTACCCCTAACCCTAAACTCTGTCTTATGAAGTCAAACATATGAAGAGAACTGGGGTTTTGGGTTTCAAACATAAAATTTTCAAGTACCTTCATTTTAGAGTGAGTAAGGAAGGATTCATGCTTACCGTTTCATTTTCATATTTTAAACTTGTTTAAACCTAGGATTTGACCAAGATTTAAATAGGCATAAAAAATTCGAAAGAAATCAAAAAATGAAAAACCAAAGCACATATATATAGCCTTCTTATATCATATAGTAAAAATTCAAGTTGATAAACAAGGTCTAGACATATTCAAACAAGAAAAATCATGTATCTACACCTAACCATAAACTCTGTCTTAAGTGGTTTTGGGTTTCAACCATGGAAATTTCACAAACCTCCCAAAAGCTTCATTTTACAGTGACTAAGGAGGATCCATGCTTACCTTTTGGCTTAAACGTTTGAAACCAAAAACCACTTCTCTTCATGCATGCTTGACTTCATAAGACAGAGTTTAGCTAGGGTACGTTAGGGGGTGTAGATACATGATTTTCCTGGTTTGAATATGTCTAGACCTTGTTTATCAACTTAATTGATTGCTTACAATATGACATAAGAAGACTACGTGCCTTGGTTTTCATTTTTTTTGTTTTTTTTTTTGAATTTTATGCTCATATATTTGAATCTTGGTCAAATCCTAGGTTTGACCAAGATTTAAACAAGTTTAAAACATGAAAATGAAAAGGGAAGCATGTATCCTTCTTAGTCACTCTAAAATGAAGCTTTTGGGATGTTCTTGAAATTTCCATGTTTGAAACCCAAAACGACTTCTCCTTCATGCTAGACTTCATAAGATCAACACGGGGTAGATACATGATTTGTCTGGTTTGGATATACCTAGACCTCGTTTAACTTGAATGCATACGATATGACATAAGAAGACGTACTATACGTGCTTTTGTTTTTCATTATTCTGATTTTTTTGAATTTTGTGCCCACCCATTTGTATCTTGATCAAATCCTAGGCTTGATAATGATTTAAACAAGATTAAAATATGAAAATGCAAAGGTAAGCATGGATCCTTCTTAATTAGTCACTCTAAAATGAAGCTTTTGGGAGAAAAACCACTTCTCTTCATATGCTTGACTTCATAAGACGGAGTTTAGGGGTTAGGGGGTATAGATACATGATTTGTCTAGTTTGAATATGTCTAGACCTTGTTTATCAACTTAATTGGCTTACTATATGACATAAGAAAACTATTTGCTTTGGTTTTTCTTTTTCCTGATTTTTTTCAATTTTGATGCCCATTTGAATCTTTGTCAAATCCTAGGTTTGACCGAGATAATTTAAACAAGCTTAAAACATGAATATGAAAAGGGAAGCATGTATCCTTCTTTGTCACTCTAAAATGAAGTTTTTGGGAGGTTTTTCAAATTTCCATGTTTGAAACCCAAAACCACTTCTCTTCATATGCTTGACTTCATAAGACAGAGTTCAGGGGTTAGGGGGTATAGATACATGATTTGTCTAGTTTGAATATGTCTAGACCTTGTTTATCAACTTAATTGGCTTACTATATGACATAAAAAACTATTTGCTTTGGTTTTTCTTTTTCCTGATTTTTTTCAATTTTGATGCCCATTTGAATCTTTGTCAAATCCTAGGTTTGACCGAGATAATTTGAACAAGCTTAAAACATGGATATGAAAAGGGAAGCATGTATCCTTCTTAGTCACTCTAAAATGTAGTTTTTGGGAGGTTTTTGAAATTTCTATGTTTGAAACCCAAAACCACATCTCTTCATGCTTGACTTAATTTATAAGAAACAGTTTAAGGGTTAGGGGGTAGATACATGATTTGTATGGTTTGATATTTCTAGACCTTGTTTATCAACTTTAATGCTTACTATATGACATAAGATGACTATGTGATTTGGTTTTTCATTTTTCTGTTTTTTATTTTATTTTTCTGCCCATTTGAATCTTGGTCAAATCCTAGGTTTGACCAAGATTTAGACAAGTTTAACACGTGAAAACGAATAAGTAAGCCTGGATCCTTCTTAGTCACTCAAAAATGTACCAATCGATAGATGTGTTTACTTTGCTTCATGGAAATAATAATGCCATGTAAATGAGTTAACTTGGATTTCCTACCCTTGAATCCATAGGAAACTTTGTTCTAATGCACTATTATAATCAACCGAGTTTTTACACCAACAGGTCTGTCACTTACGTGTGGTGCCCACGCTTGAGGTCCCACACTTCAGTGAGCACAAGTCACGTGCAATAGGTACGCAAACTCCCAGCCATCTTCTTTGTCAAGAGAAGACGCATCAGGATGCGTATTGGAAGTCTGTGGGTCCTTGGATCCTTCGGTTGTCCCTCTCACAAAAAACAAATCTCTCTCATTCTCGGCCTCGCTCGACTCGCTCGCTCGCTCGCACCTCCTGCTCACTGACAAACCCTGCACAAAAGTCAACATCATCACCCGAAAAAGGGGAGACACCATAATGCTCTCCCTTCTTCTCTCCTTCCGAGTGATCCCTCTTCCTCCGAGTTTCACTCGACGGGCAAACACCCATGTGCTGCATAGTGGAGTAATAAAAAGGTAGTACTCGTAGAAAAATCGATATACGAATCTGTAATTAAATAGGTTAAACTAGGGTTTTGCCCAGTTCTACAGATCAAGGGTTCAAAAAAATCCAACTACGGGGTTCGAACAACACGATTCTAATCCAAGAATTTTTTCGACCTAGGTCACCCAAATGGCCTCAAACTATAGGGTTAGCATCTAGTGCAGTATGTGTGAAAATGTATGCACTATGTGTGCTATAACTTGTATGTCTTTCATATTTGAACCAAATTTAAATAAGTTTGAAATATTTGAAAAGGGGCTTTTGGCTTAAACGTTTGAAACCAAAAACCACCTCTCTTCATGCATGCTTGACTTCATAAGACAGAGTTTAGCTAGGGTTAGGGGGTAGATGCATGATTTTCCTGGTTTGAATATGTCTAGACCTTGTTTATCAACTTAATTGAATGCTTACTATATGACATAAGAATACTATGTGCCTTGTTTTTTTATTTTTTGATTTTTTTAAAATTTTATGCCCATTTGAATCTTGGTCAAATCCTAGGTTTGAACATGCTTTAAACAAGTTTAAATCATGAATATGAAAAATTAAGCATCTATATATCCTTCTTAGTCACTCCAAAATGTAGCTCGATCTTGGGAGGGTTTTCGAAATTTCCATGTTTGAAACCAAAAACCACTTCTCTTCATGCATACTTGACTTCATAAGACAGAATTTAGGGTTAGGGGTAGATATATACATTATTTTCTTGTTTGAATATGTCTAGGCCTTGTTTATCAACTTGAATGCTTACTATATATATATGACATAATAATGTTAGGTCCTTTGGTTTTTCATTCTTTTGATTTTTTATGAATTTCCATGCCCATTTGAATCTTTTGGTCAAATCCTAGAGGTTTGACCAAGATTTAAACAAGTTTAAAACATGAAAATGAAAAGGGAAGCTGGTATATCCTTCTTAATCACTCTAAAATGAAGTTTTTGGGAGGTTTTTGAAATTTCCATGTTTGAAACCCAAAACCACTTCTCTTCATGCTAGACTTCATAAGACAATTTAATTAGGGGTTAGGGGGTAGATACATGATTTGTCTGGTTTGAATATGTCCAAACCTTGCTTGTTTATCAACTTGAATGCTTACTATATGACATAAGAATGCTTACCATATGTTTGAATTTTAAAAGCATATAGTCTTCTTATGTCATATAGTAAGCATTCAAAAGTTTTTCTTTGAGAGAGTAGCATGCATTCAAAAGTTGATAAATAAGATTTGGACATATTCAAACCAGACAAATCATGTATCTACACCCCCTAACCCTAAACTCTGTCTTATGAAGTCAAGCATGAAGAGAAGTGCTTTTAGGTTTCAAACATGGAAATTTCACAAACCTCCCAAAAGCTTCATTTTACGATGACTAAGAAGGATCCAGGCATACCTTTTCATTTTCATGTTTTAAACTTGTTTAAATCTTGGTCAAACCTAGGATTTGACCAAGATTTAAATGGGCATAAAAAATCAGAAAAAAACAGAAAAAATGAAAAACCAAAGAACATAGCCTTCTTATGTCATATAGTAAGCATTCAAGTTGATAAACAAGGTCTAGACATATTCAAACCAGAAAAAGCATGTATCTACCCCTAACCCTAAACTCTGTCTTACGAAGTCAAGCATGAAGAGAAGTGGTTTTGGGTTTCAAACATGGAAATTTCAAAAACCTCGCGAAAGCTTCATTTTAGAGTGACTAAGAAGGATCCATGCTTACCTATTCATTTTCATGTTTTAAACTTGTTTAAACCTTGATAAAACCCGGAATTTTACCTATTTAATCATAGATTCATAGGTCGATTTTTTACTTTTTTATTATTACTATGCAGCACATGTGTGTTTGCCCGTCCAGTGAAACTCGGAGGAAGAGGGATCACACGGAAGGAGAAGAAGGGATAGCAGTCACGGGGCCCCTCTTATTATTTATGGTGTATATCTTTTTTCTGGTGATGTTGGCTGTTGTGCAGCGTTTGTCAGTGCGCAGGAGGTGCGAGGCTGCGAGCGAGCAAGTCGAGCGAGGCCGAGAATGAGAGAGATGTTTTTTTCTTTTTCTTTTCCGTGAGAGGGACAACAGAAGGATCCAGAGACGACTTCCACTACGCATCCTGGTGCGCGTCTTCTCTTGACAAAGAAGATGGCTGGGAGTTTGCGTACCTACTATAGTACTACTACACAAGAAACATATACATGTCAAACTTTTCAATCATGACCCACATGCATTTTATGTATATATTCACAACTTTTAATGCATGCATGAAAACTCAGCAAAATATGTGCATTTTGGGTTGTCGCACATAAATGTGCTTTTACTTGTCTGCCACCAATCCAATTTTCATGTGAGGGGGAAACATGACACACGATGGACATTTCCAATGTTTCACGAATTAATTATCTCAATTTGCATCCATATATATATGCGCCTGGTTACTGAAAGATCAAAGGTGAACTTGAAACATTTTCATTTTCATGTTTTAAACTTGTTTAAATCTTGTTCAACCCTTGGATTTGACCAAGATTCATAAAAATTTCAAAAACATAGTCTTCTTATGTCATACAGTCAACATTCAAGTTGATAAAACAAGATCTAAACATATTAAAAGAAGAATCATGTATCTACCCCCTAACCCTAAACTCTGTCTTTTGAAGTCAAACATGAAGATACGTGGTTTTGGGTTTACAAGATGGAAATTTCAAAATCCTCTGAAAAGCTTAATTTTGGAGTGACTAAGAAGGATACATGCTTACTTTTTCATTTTCATGTTTTAAACTTGTTTAAAGCTTGGTCAAACCTAGCTAGCTAGGATTTGACCAAGATTCAAGTGCGCATAAAAAATTTGAAAAAACCCCCGAAAATGAAAAACCATAACACATAGTCTTCTTGCGTCACATATATTGTAAGCATTCAAGTGTTGATAAACAATATCTAGACATATCAAACAAGAAAAATCATGTATCTATACCCCTAACCCTAAATTTGTCTTATGAAGTCAAGCATGAAGAGAAGTGGTTTGGGTTTTCAAACATGGAAATTTCGAAAACCGCCCAAAAGCTTAATTTCGGACTGACTAAGAAGGATCCATGCTTACCTTTTCATTTTCATGTTTTAAACTTGTTTAAATTCTTGTTCAAACCTAGGATTTGACCAAGATTCAAATGGGCATAAAAACAATCGAAAAAATCAAAAATGAAAAACCAAAGCACATAGTCTTCTTATGTCACATAGTAAGCCATTCAACTTGATAACAAGGTCTAGACCTATTCAAACCAGAAAAATCATGTATCTACCCCTAACCCTAAACTCATATGTCTTATGAAGTCAAGCATGAAGAGAAGTGGTTTTGGGTTTCAAACATAGACATTTCAAAAGCCTCCCAAAAGCTTCATTTTGGAGTGACTAAGAAGGATCCATGCTTAATTTTTCATTTTAATGTTTTAAACTTGTTTAAATCTTGGTTAAACCTATGATTTGACCAAAATTTGATTCGGCATAAAAATTCAAAACAAATCAAATAAATGAAAAACCAATGCACATAGTACATCTTCTTATGTCATATACTAAGCATTCAAGTTGATAAGCCAGGTCTAGACATATTCAAACTAGAAAAATCATGTATCTACCGCTAACCCTAAACTCGATTTGTCTTATGAAGTCAATCATGAAGAGGTGTTTTCGGTTTCAGACATGGAAATTTCAAAAACCTTCCAAAAGCTTCATTTTGAAGTTACTAATTAAGAAGGATCACTACAAGAAAAGTTTGGCAACTTTTCTTGTAGTGGATCCAGGCTTAATTTTTCATTTTCATGTTTTAAATTTTGGTCAAACCTAGGATTTGACCAAGATACAAATGGGCATAAAAATTCAGGGTAGCATCATACCCCCCTCCTTCCCGCGTAGAAAAAGTGTTAGGCGAGTAGTAGAATGGCATGACCAACAAGTTTCAAGTAAATTTTTTAATATGACCAAAATATACCAATTGATAGATGTGTTAACTTGGCTTCATGGGTGTGTGACCTAAGATTGAGCCATGGTACATTTTGCCAACAAAGTAGCAATTGAGTTGGCTTTCTACCTTAGTAGGCGTGCATTGGAAGGATGCATTATGCCGGCAAAGTTTTCAAACGTTCAAACTTTTCCGGTTTCTCATACGATGTTGGCTCCTTGAGAAGCATTGATGTGATCATATAAGGTTATGCAAAACTTCGCCTTTCCCGTACTTACCCGAGCACTCGACACCCCTCATCCCATGGCGACTCCTCCAGCCATAGCCCCGTGCACCCAGGCTCCACGACTCAGCCTCAGAGGGGTGTGCGCTAAAAGCTCGCAAATGTCTGTGTGCCATTGGTGTGCGATGAAGCAGGCGGCTCTGTGTCTTGCTGTGGCTAGACTCCTGGCGCCCTTTGATCTAGGAGAGGGAGAGGAGGGAGGGGGGTCCCATGAAGCGGCGGTGGCTCAGGTATCGGCGGCAGCCCAGGCAGCAGCGGCAAAGTGGGCTGGTCGGAGCATAGGCATGCGCCGGGGGTGAACCTCGCCGGGTGAGGATGCTTCCATTGTGAAGAAGCACTTGCCATCCAGGGCTCCGGGTTCGCCAACAAACTCAGCGCCTCGGTCCATGGCGTTGCCGTCGTGGGGACGTCGGGGGCGGCGGCGACATGCTGCAGCCCCAGCCTTCAGTGGGGACCAAAGTGCGACCGACCACATCACGGCGTCGGCAGCATTGGGGATGCCGATGGGCATCCAATGCCACACACAGATTTGGGAGGTTCTGGCCGGGCCGAGTTCCAAACTTCCATCATCGGAGCCGAGGGCTTGGTACTTCAAATTCCGAATCAGGCAATCCTTCGACCCCAATAAGCTTCTGCCTGTGGTCCAAATCCGAGATATCTTGGCGGCAGCTATGCTGGTTAAGCTTAGCCGGACAGCGGCAATCGATGATCTGCAAAACCTAGATGCCTTCCGAGGATTTGCAGCAGCCGTCAATGCACTCGGGGAGGCATCGCATGCTGGTAGCAGCGGCGAATGCGGGTATGTTGTTTTACTCCCTTTGTATGCTTTTGTCATAAAAATCAATTTGCTAATTCTCATTCGATTGAAAATTAGACCCATTCACCATCAACTCTCAAACAGTGGACACTAGTAATATGTAGAACTAGAAATTACACAAGATTTCTGTACTCCTAGTACTATTACTTCGACGCTACATGTTGTTTACACGAGGAAATTGCACAAACTACCCCTTATTGCTGCCTTCGTTGCGTAAAACACTTTTTTAAACTGTAATTTTTTTCCGCACAAACCACCAACTATCGTGTTACATTGCGGGGAGGTTCAAATTTAGGATTGAGCTGTTTAAGAGCAAATCAGATGATCGGGGACCACCAACTACTATAGTTTTAATTGCAAATAGAATCGATTTTGCAAAATTATGAAACGCACATAACGTTTGAATTACTACAATTTTTTTGAAGGTTTGATATTTTCATCATTTTTGTGTGAATCTTACACCAAGTAACACAACTTTCAGACGGAATACAAAATATTTTCAAACTTCCTAGATTTGATAGCTCAAATATTTTTAATTACTTGTTTTTCAGTATTTTAAAAAGTCGAAACACTATATTTTGGCTGAATGTTAGAAAATATATTTCATGATTATCCCATATTAGTTAAGAAGTACATAAACTAGTAGTAATAATAAATAACAGAGGGAGTTTATGGAGATACATCCATTAAGGGCATGTTAGTGTGTGTTGGTGTATTACTTATGCCTTCTTTGGTTAATACACTTCTCAAGTGATCCCCGCAAACCCTCTATTCTTGCCTAGAATACAAAAACTCCCCATCAAAGTATTAGTGCATTTTTTGGATGAGTATTCGAGAGGATTGGGTGAACACCAAGGATTTGCATAGGAAATTGGTACAATTGAATCCTTGGCTGTTTGATTTGTAGGATTGTTTCCGATAGGAATTTTTCCTAAGGATTTCTTTGCACAGATTCCATAGAAAATTAAACATCTACTCATGCCTCTTTTTAAGAATGCTTTACTTTTCCTATGGTGGAATCAAACAAAGTTTGGATTCTATGAATTCCTATAGGATTGGAGTGGACATGACATTGCAATCCTACATTTCCCTATTCCTACATCTTTCGGTAGGCATTTGCCTAGAATAAATAACCATGTGTATTACGGAGTAGCAATAAAATATAGGTTTATTTCTCTAAAGCATCTTGCACTGTACTAGTACATGGCTTAAGAGACAATATTTTTACCTTTTTTTTGCGAGAAGACAATATTATTACCATAGTTACTAAGTACATTTTATTGGATGATGAAGTGATAGCCCTCATCAATGCATTGTGAATTATTAGGGCATGGGTAGCACGTGATTTACGAGTACACCGCACGATCGAGAGCCGCCGTCCCTCTTTGCTTTCTACCGATGCGGCGGAGCTCCTCCCCACACCCACGAATAACTGAAAGCCACAACTGCTGGGGAAAAGTCTTGCGCCGAGAAAATCTACAACCGTGGTTCTGTAAATGTGTTTCTTAAGATACGAGTGCTCCAATGCATTTTTTTCCTTTTACTAATTTACCTTGAAAATCCCGCACGTCCACTTATTTGTGGACGGAGGGAGTATCACGCCAAGAGGAAGTAGGACAATAGTGGGCGCTTATAGCCCGCCTACGTGGTACTTTTGCCAGCTGTTGGCTCTTCTATTGTTCTTGCTCTAAAGAAACCCCGATTGTGAAAGGCCAAGGCGTACTTCTTTTGGTCACGCAAAATTCAAAATATTGCCATGGACATTGAATTGACATGACAACACATAGCTTGGGATGTCCAAATTTGCACGTTAGACCAGTGACTTGTTCTTCACCTTTTCAGAGGGAACAGTGACTTTTTATTATGGGTCTATACACTTTCCAAGAAACAGGAGGAGATGCTGTAGAGTGTAGAGGAGCGAAGTCAAGCGCCCCGCCCCCACCTGCCCTATTTCGGTTCACCTCCATTGTCTACCTCCGCCCCCGCCCGCACCAATCGATCACCTTCCATAGCACGCGCCAGTGCCGCCGCCATGCAGCTTTAGAATCAATTCCACCGCCCAGTTTGAGAGCCTCCGTTCTTCATCTTCCCCGCCACCTGCCGCCATCGAACCCAAATTAAACTCCAATCAGTTGAACCCAAACCTCATAGACCCACCCCCTGCCCTGCGATGGCGGCATCGAACAAGGAAAATGATGACTCTGAACTGTTTCAGAAGGTCTTTTCCGAAGGTCCCCTTGAAGAACTCGTAACAAGATGCGACGTCATCACCGCCGCGAGCCTCGTCGGTTCGTCCAAACAATTTTTCGACTCTGCAAATGATAGTGCAACTCTATCTTTTTCTCTCCCGTTTGGCCTGCCATGTGTTCTTCATTCTCACCCGACGAAGGTAGCACGGGATTGCAAGCTGACGCCACTGGACAGGTTCTCCTCCCGTATTTGTGATGCCAGACGGTACGGGTAAGCAGTGGGTAGGTGCCAATGGAGATTGGGTTGCCATGGTTGACACTGGCTTTCCTGCTTGCAAATGGAAACTTGTCAACGTCTACACTCGCCATGAAATTCCTCTCCCTGTGCCGTTTGAAACCACCCACATTCCAAATATATACCACCACAACCTTCGTGCTATTATATTTCACAAGATATATATTTGCCAAGTTCCCACAGCTGCTGGGGGGTACAAAAATTTCTCTCTTGTTGCTGTTTTTGACATCAGAGTTGCCCTCCTTTGCGGCGAAGATTCGGATGGACAGTTCTTACAGAGCCCAAGTCCCACATCTTTTACAATTACAGCGATGCAATTCTCCACAATGGGCTTGTGTTTGCCACAACTCATACTGGCACTGTTCACGCATGGAATCCTCAGCAAGCTGGTAATTTTCCTCCGGATGTAGTGTATGATGAGCTTCATTATTGATGGCTGTAAAGATAATTTTAATGCACAAACTTATTAATTTTCGAACCTGACTGATCTGACTTGGAGGCTTGGGGCATATTTGCTTCGGATGAAATTTCATTGGTATTTAGACTTTTTATTCGAGATGATTACCATAGAAAAATTTGAGGATTGTATAATTAGGAGTTTTATTCTCAGATTGAATTATGTTGGATTTTGACCTCTACTTGAACTTCTTGAAATGAATCCTTTGGTTTCCCATGTGATGTACTCAAATACACCAATATGCTGTATTATTGAATGGAAATGCCATTATATCATCCCATCTGAATCCTAATGCGTTTTCCCAATTCTTACGTTTTCAGATTTGTGCAAACCAAACATACCCTTCTTAACAGTAATTTTGTTTTCAAGCAGGTCCTCCGCTGATCGTAGAGCCACCGCCCATTGTGTTTGAATGGCGGTGTGCACTTGATGATGCTCTTGGCCATGATCACGAGGTCGATTATGGCATGTGGTGGTTAGCAAGATCTATAGATGGTTCTAGACTTCTTCTGATCCATACACTGGGCATTGCTGATGAAAGGGAATATTCCTGTAAAGTTTGCCATACTGCTTCTGATCGTCGTGTTCATCATGGTCGCACTGTTGGCAACTATGCTTCTGGGTTTGGTTGCCTGGTGTTCACGAAGGACACTAGTAAGTTAAATGAAGGTATTCCATGGGAAAAGATTGATGACCTTGGAGAATATTCTCTTTTGCTTGGAGTGAACTATCCGATTATGCTGCCATTAGGCGGTGCAGATGTTGTCCCAGGATGTCTGACGAGAAGAAATTGTGTGTACACCTTGCCGAATGAAGCATGGCTTCGCAATTCGCAGCTGCCTGAAATATGCCGATTCAGTCTGAATCGTGAAGATTGCGCCGTTGGTTTCCAAACCAACGCCTTGGAGAAAACATGCAAAACAAAAAAAGATAGGTACCTGGTAAAGACACCGCTTTGGTTCATCCCAAACTTCGCCAACGCCCCGGATTGGAACAAGTGTGATGTTTAATTCTGAAACAGGGCCTGCAGCCATTGTAGCTACTGATAGTATGTAATTTCATAGCTAATGAACGAGGCAATTGTGGTCTACTAATTACAACTGTTTTGTAAAGAGGTGGTCTATAAGTATACCCCTCTCTTCATTGATGCATTTGTGGTCTACATGATGGTACTCTTAAATATATTGGTGTGGCTCCTCAACACATAATGTGGGGGTATTATTGTGTTAAAGTTGAAGGCTTGATCAACTATAGGTTCACTTCTCTAGTTACATTACTAGGTACTCCGGTTGGCTATGTTGTGATGAACACATTGTGTTCTGTTGTTCGGTGAAGACAAAAGTAGAACTATGGTATGCTTATGTTTAAGAGCAAGCGAGGGTTTAGCTTGAGATGTTAAAATTCAGATTTGAACTATTTTTTGATATGGAAATTTGAAATATATATGGTACTGTATATGATTATTTATAACAACAAGCGACGAAAGGGCTGATGCTCCTATTCCTTGTCGGCGGGAGGACTATGTGTGCGGCGACTTGAGCCAAATTAGAAGGCCATAGCTATGTTGATTGGTCCTTGAAGTTGAAGGGGCTAGGATTTCGGATGAGCGGAGTGGGGGAAGTTGTTGCTCATGGAACAAAAGTCCTTAAAATAGTAATGTTAGTATATAGGAGTACAAGGTATATACTTGTACTATTTTAGTACTATAATAAGTATATCGGGTTCATCAAAAAGAATTATCTCGGGTTCACAACCACGTGGGGTCAAGGTGAGGGAAAGTTGGTCAATACCTCTTACCGCTATATCCCCGCCCCAAGTTCTAATGCGCAAGTGCTGTTATTTTTTTAAAGGGAAATAGTGGTTCCTCTCCCCCGGAAACATGCCCCGCATCTCCACCTCCTAGTATCGTAGTACTACTACTGCATCTTCTCCAAAAAAAAAAACCTCTTCTGTCTCTTTCTCCCGTTCACCCCTCTCTCCCTTGCATTAGATTACGGACTCCAATGAAGCAGAAGCGTAAGGTTGAGGAGATTCCTGATTGCTACCACCAGTCCATGGGGTGGGGCAACCTCCACTACCCACTGGTGGATAACATAGCCGAGCGGGCGGATATCCTCAGCACTGGTCGCCTCGCTCGAGGCATGATCGGCATGCGGCATGCCATCCGCGGAGCGCATAAGGTTTCGTTCGGTTTACCGAGCCTGCTCCACTGCGACCCCGAGACATGGCCAGACGACCGCGACAATACTGTAAGAGTATTTATTTATTTACTCATCTCGTTTCAGCTTGTGTTTTTTCAATCAACTTTTCTTATTGCCAAACATCATGCATGAATTTAGACTCAACATCATCACCTGATTTGGGAGTACTGTAAGGTTTGCTGCCTTCACTATGCACATGTACTCTTCGGAATTGCTTTATTTATCCATTACATCTGTGCTTCAGTTCTGCACAATCCGCTCTTCATTCTGTCGAATACCTTGCATGCATAGACAATTTTGAAACAAATCCTATTTGCAGGGCATTCACGCGTTGCTGATGCCATTAGACAAGCCGACAGTTCCAGCATTTATCCATACCAAGGAGGAACTGGATGGACATGGACCCATGCACTGGGTGGGTTGTAACGGCGACTGGGTGGCATTTGTCCAGCAGGACGGGCACTTGACGATCCACAACATATACATATCAGATACTATTATACCTCTTCCATCTCTGCAAGATGCAGGAATTTCTTTGGGCCCTACTAGTGAATGGTGGCATGGCAGCCCACCATTCCTGTTCAAATACAAAATAGATAAAAGTTTGGAACTGCTCAAAGTACGGATCGTCAAGAGGCCGTACAAAGATGATCTAGCAGGGCCATGGCATTACGAGGTAATCGTTGTATTTGACGAATTGATCGCTATCCTACAAGCGCCCCTAGAAAAGGAGTGGAATATCCTGAGAAACCCTGAATTCTTTGATAGAAATAGCTATGTCGATGCCATGGGCATTCCTGGATATGGTACAAGTTCACACCTACATCGTGTATACGCAGTTACATATCCGTATGGAGATGTTCTGGTTTGGGAACCATATACCTGTGGTGAGTCTTTGTTTTATGTCTTAACTAGTAAATGGCATGCTGCACATGTTGGACCAATTACGATTCGCAATACTGATGTATAAAAGTTACGTTCTAAATGTTGTTCAAACTTTCAATACAACTAATAATTTGGTTATACCATCAAAATAAGTGTGAGCATACAGTTTATAAATATGAACAAAAATTTGGAACCTTTCTTAATCACTATCAAGTGGGACGTGTGATATCGGTGTGAGACTCAAGCTCGATTTTTCTTCACAATGGAAACATGACGGTTCTAGAAACAAGGGACACTGGTGTGGTATTTTTCACGTGAATACCTCTAATCCCAACCGTTAGATTTTGGACACCAACAGTTGGAATTGCTGCTACATGTCTTGTTAAAAACTGGTGCCTTATAGTAGTAGAAAATAGAAGATAGAAGAGAAGAGATAATTTTCAGTGTAGTTCCTACTTGCTGCATTGTGGTTGATCTTTGTGCATTGCAGGGACACATGCAGCCCCGCGTCTCATTGACGCCCCTGTCATTGAAGATGTAGAAGCAGAAGTGGCTGCAATTTTCGCTCAAATCGAGGGAGATGCTGTCATGGAAGATGATGAAGCAAATGTGGCTCAAGGCGATGGAGGTGCCGATGAAGATAATGATGCTGATGAAGAAGAATTAGAAGAAGAAGAATTAGAAGAAGACGAATTCGATGATGAAGAATTAGATGATGAAGAATTAGATGATGATGGTGATAATCATAATTATGAAGATGAAGATGTATTTCTTGGATTTTCTGACCAGCGCACTTGGTTCCTGGCACCAATGAGAGCAGAGTCCATTACTGGTGAATCTGATCTCGCGTGGATTCAGGTTAAAGGTTATCGGCCCATCCTCGGTCCTTCAATATTACATATGGGTAACAAGCTGAGGTCTTATCCTTTGGTACAGTGCTACGTTTTCTTGAGATCTGCCCATACCTTGGACCCTGTAGAAGAGGCAAGGTGGGAAAGATTGAACAATTTGAAGGGGCGTTCTTTATTTCTTGGACTCAATCACCCAATTTTCATGCTACCCCCGCCAATCGACGCAGAGGCTGCAGAACCAGATTTCCAATTGTTCAAACCTGACTGTGTCTTTGCTACCCACAATCGCGCCCGTGATACATGGATACGTCCAAGGCCAAATTGGTGCAGAATGCACGTCAATGGAGGTCCTGCCATAGGCTCAAGATTGCAGTACAAAAAAGATAAGATTGAACATAGAGCCGAAGCACCCATGTGGTTCGTCCCAACACTTCCACCTGTTTTTCCTTGAGAAATAAGAGACAGATGGTGACCTTATTTTATAGAGAAAACATAGTGTTCGTGAACTTAACCTCATGAACATTCGCTGTTCGGTTTTTGCTGAAATCAAAATTTTGCAGAGATGAAGATCTTTGTTTGAATCCCGTCTTTGAACATATTTTTCACAAATTAGCTACCCGTATTGTGATGAATACATGCTGGTTTGTTGTTTGGTGCAGTAGCAGACATGAAGATCTTTGTCCTGAATACCACAATGGACATCTTTTTTTTCTTCAAAAATTAGCTAAGCTCACGCTATTAGGCGCAAATGCCTATTAAGTGATTTGGTGCTCTTGGGCACCAGTGCTCCTGCTATTTTAGAAAAAATAAAAAATATATTTATTTGTTCAAAAAATTAGAAAAAAAATCATGGAGTAGCTAATGAATTGTCCCATAAACGTGCAAAATTTCAGTTTCAAATACAAAAATTCTGGGCTACACAAAAGTAACAAACGTGTGGATCTGGGTATGCATATTTCAAATCTCCAAATTTCAACAGATTTTGTCTTTTTTGTGTAGTCTACAATATAAAGAATGTCATATTAAAATTTTACACGCTTGTAGGTTACTTTATTTATTATGTCTACATTCATTTTCAGATTTTTGAAACAAATATGTATGATATTTGATTTTTTTAAAGCAGCAGAGAACCTTTGGTGCCCATTAGCCAAAGACACTTTTCGCAAATGCCTTCAATAAAGGAACGGATGGTGACCTTATTTTATAGAGAAACCATAGTGTTTGTGAACTTAAAGTCATGAACACACGCTGTTCGGTTTTTGGTGAAATCAAAATTTAGCAGAGATGAAGATCTTTGTTTGAATCCCGTGATGAACACATTTTTCCTAAATTAGCTACCAGTATTGTGATGAATACATGCCGGTCTGTTTTTCGGTGGAGTAGCAGACATGCAGGGGATCGAAAGAAATGGCAAAGTAGCCGTAAATCAGGGGTCAAATATAAATTCGAGAAAGGAAACGTTTATTCAACAAAGGTGACATGTGGGACGTATCTTGCAGCCGCGGCCTCAACATTTATCATTCAGAGAGGATGACATGTGGGACCCACGAACCAGCATCGTTCTCGACGTTTCTCAAAGGGGGCAGGAGATCGAAAGAAAAAGGCAAGTAGCTCGAAATCAGGTGTCCAAAAAATCCAAGAAAGGAAAGGTTTATCGCACAAAGAGGCTGACATATTGTACCCAGTTTGCAGCAGCGTCATCAACGTTTCAAAGGCGGTGGAGTTCGAAAGAAAAAGGCAAATAGCCAGAAATTAGGGGTCAAAAATAAATCCAGCAAAGGAAACTTTTATCGTACAAAGAGGCTCGACATGTGGGACCCAGCCAGCGGCGTCCTCAACGTTTCTAAGGTGGCGAGGCAATGGAAAAAAGGCAAATAGCCGTAAATTAGGGGTCAAAAATAAATGCAACAATAGAAACTCTTATTGTTCATAGAGGCTGACATGTTGGACCCATGAGCCAGCAGGGCCCTCAACGTTTCAAAGGCGTCACGGGATCAAAAGAAAAGAACCAAGTAGTCATTCATTAGGTGTCAAAAATAAATCCAATAAAGTAAATGTTTTACTTTTCATAGAGGCTGTCATATGGGACCCATGAGCCAGCAGCGTCCTCAACGTTTCTAAGGCGGCTGGGGATCGGAAAAAAAAGCGAAGTAGCCATTAATTAGGGGTCAACAATAAATCCAAGAAAAGAAATGTTTATTGTTCTTAGAGGCTGACATGTGGGAGCTATGCGCCCAACGTCCTCATCGTTTCAAAGGCGGTCGGGGATCCAAAGAAAAAGGCAAATAGCCAGAAATCAGGGGTAAAAAAAATCCAAGAAAAGAAATATTATTGTTCATAGAGGCTAGCATGTGGGACCCATGAGCCAGCAGCGTCCACAATTTCAAAGGCGGCACAGGATCGAAAGAAAAAGGCAAGTGACCAAAAATCAGGGGGTAAAAAATCCAAGAAAAAAACTTTATTGTACATAGAGGATGACATGCGGGTCCCATGAGCCAACAACTTACTCGACGTTTCAGAGGGCCGAGGCGGAATGAGATCGAAAGAAAAAGGAAAGTGACCAAATATCAGGAGCAAAAAATAATCCATGAAAAGAAACTTTCATTGTACATAGAGGATGACATAGGGTCCCATGTTGTAGCAGCGGTCTGAACGGTTCAAAGACGGCATGAGATCGAAAGAAAAAGGCAAGTGACCAAATATCAGGAGCCAAAAATAATCCAAGAAAAGAAACTTTTATTGTACCTTTGAGAGTCGGCATGAGATTGAAAGAAAAAGGCAAGTGACCAAATACCAGGAGCCAAAAACCTAGAAAAGAAACTTTTATTGTACATAGAGTATGACATGCGGGTCCCATGACGCTGCAGCATCCTCAACGTTTCCAAGGCAGGGGATCAAATGAAAAGGAAATAGCCAAAAAGCAGAGGGTGAAAAAAATCGAAGAAAAGAAACTTTTATTGTTCATAGTGGATGACATGTGGGACCCATGAGGCAGCAGCATCCTCAATGTTTCCAAGCAGCAGGGGATCGAAAGAAAAAGGAAATAGCCAAAAATCAGAGCGTGAAAAATAATCCAAGAAAAGAAACTTTTATTTTACATAGAGGATGACATGTGGGTCCCATTTTGCAGCGGTCTCAACGTTTCAAATGCGGCTTGAGATCAAAAGAAAACGAAAGTAGCCCGAAATTAGGGGGAATAAAACTCCAAGAAAAGAAAGTTTTTTGTACATAGAGGATGACATACGGGTCCCAAGGCGGCAGGGGAACAAAAGAAAAAGGAAATAGCCAAAAATCAGAGGGGTGAAAAAAAAATCCAAGAAAAAAGAAACTTTTAGAGTTCATAGTTCATAGAGGATGACATGCGGGTCCCATGAGGCAGCAGCGTCCTCAACGTTTCCAAGGCAGCACACAGGACCAAAAGAAAAAGGATGTACCCCTGCTGGGCCTTTTGATCAAAAAATAATCCAAGATAAGGAAGATATAAATTGAGGCTGCCTGGCCATCTGGGCCTTCTAACCTGCTGGACGTCTTTTGACTCGTACAATTTCAGCCCACTCCAAAACAAGAAAGTCCTATGCTTCGCAAAAACAAAACAAAAACAAGGAGATTCATATTAGTTCGTTTATGTAAAAATAAAGATTTAATTTATCCGTTTGCAATAGCTCAGAGCGAAATACACTTTTTATTGTGTGCAAAATAATCAAGATATCACATGTTTCTTGTACGGGGAGGCTGACATCGGGAACCATGAGCCAGCAGCGTCGTCAAAGTTTTAAAGGCGGCAGGGGATCGAAAGAAAAAATAAATCAAAAATCAGTTGGTAAAAAAATCGAAGAAAAGAAACATTTATCGTTCTGAGAGGATGACATGCGGGACCCATGTGGCAGCAGCATCCTCAACGTTTCCAAGGCAGCACGGGATCCAAAAAAAAGGCAAAATAGCCAGAAATTAGGGGTCAAAATAACTCCAAGAAAAGAAAGGTTTATCGTCCATAGAGGCTGACATGTGGGACCCATTAGCGAGCAGATTCTTCAACGTTCAAAGGCGGCAGGGGATCAAAAGAAAAAGGAAGTAGCCAGAAATTAGGGGTAAAAAATAACTCCAACAACGGAAACTTTTATTGTTCATAGAGGATGACATGCGGGACCCATGAGCTAGCAGCTTCCTCAACGTTTCAAAGGCGGCATGGGATCGAAAGAAAAAGGCAAGTGACCAAATATCAGGAGCCAAAAAAAATCCAAGAAAAGAAAGTTTTATAGTACATAGAGGATGACATGCGGGTCCCATTTTGCAGCAGCTGTATCACCGTTTGAGAGGCGGCAGGGGATCGAAAGAAAAAGGCAAGTGACCAAATATGAGGTGCCAAAAATAATCAAAGAAAAGAAAGTTTTCAACGTTTCAAAGGCGGCAGGGGATCAAAAGAAAAAGGAAGTAGCCAGAAATTAGGGGTCAAAAATAACTCCAAGAAAGGAAACTTTTATTGTTCATAGAGGATGACATGCGGGACCCAAGCGCCAGCAGCTTCCTCAACGTTTCAAAGGCGGCATGAGATCGAAAGAAAAAGGCAGGTGACCAAATATCAGGACCTGAAAATAATCCAAGAAAAGAAATTTACTGTACATAGAGGATGACATGTGGGACCCATTTTGCACAGGACCAAAAGAAAAATGAAGTAGCCAAAAATCAGGGGGTGAAAAAAATCCAAGAAAAGAAAGATTTCAATTGGGCTGCATCTGGACATCTGGGCCTTCGAACTATCCTGCTGGGCCTTTTGACTCGTACAATTTCAGCCCAATCCATAACAGTAATGTTCGGTTTTTTCTCAAAAAAAACAGGAAAGTCCTATGCTTCGCAAAAACAAAAAACAAGGACACTCAACATATAAGTTTGTTTATGTAAAAATGAAGATTTAATTTATCCGTTTGCAATAGCTCAGAGCGAAATACACTGTTTATTGTCTGGAAAATAATCAAGATATCACATGTTTCTTGTACGGGGAGGCTGACATCGGGGACCCATGAGCCAGCAGCTTACTCAACGTTTCAAAGGCGGCCAGGGGATCTAAAGTAAAATACAAAACTAAAAATCAGTTGGTAAAAAATCCAAGAAAATAAAACATTTATCGTTACGGGAGGATGACATGCGGGACCCATGAAGCGACAGCATCCTAACGTTTCCAAGGCGGCAGGGATCAAAAGAAAAAAGGAAATAGCCGTAAATTAATTAGGGGTAAAAAATAAATCCACCAAAGGAAACTTTTATTGTTCATAGAGGATGACATGTGGGACCGACTCGACAACAAACGTCCTCATCGTTTCAAAGGGGGCGAGGATCAAAAGAAAAAGGCAAATAGCCAGAAATTAGGGGTCAAAAATAACTCCAAGAAAGGAAACTTTTATTGTTCGTAGAGGATGACATGGGGGACCCATGAGCCAGCAGCTTACTCAACGTTTCAAAGGCGGCATGAGATCGAAAGAAAAAACGCAAGTGACCAAATATGAGGTGCCAAAAATAATCCAAGATTTATTGTACATAGAGGATGACATGCGGGTCCCATTTTGCAGCAGCGGTCTCAATGTTTGAAATGCGGCTTGAGATCAAAAGAAAAAGAAAGTAGCTAGAAATTAGGGGGTCAAAAAAAAAATCCAAGAAAAGAAAGTTGATGGACATAGAGGTTGACATGCGGGTCCCATGTGCCAGCAGCTTACTCAACGTTTCAAAGGGGCCAGGGGAACAAAAGAAAAAGGCAAATAGCCAAAAATCAGAGGGAGAAAAAAATCCAAGAAAACAAACTTTTATAGCACATAGAGGATGACATGCGGGTCCCATGAGCGTGGGTTCCTCAACGTTTCAAACGTGGCATGATATCGAAAGAAAAAGGCAAGTGACGAAATATCAGGAGCCAAAAATAATTCAAGAAAAGAAACTTGATTGTACATAGAGGATGACATGCGGGTCCCATGTGTAAGCAGCTTACTCAACGTTTCCAAGGAGGCAGGGCATCAAAAGAAAAAAGGAAATAGACAAAAATCAGAGAGTGAAAAAAAACCATAGAAAATAAACTTTTATAGCACATAGAGGATGACATGCGGGTCCCATGAGCTAGCAGGTTCCTCAAAGTTTCAAACGTGGCATGAGATCGAAAGAAAAAAACGCAAGTGACCAAATATCAGGAGCCAAAAATAATCCAAGAAAAGAATGTTTTATAGTACATAGAGGATGACATGCGGGTCCCATTTAGCACCAGGTTCCTCAACGTTTCAAACGTGGCATGAGATCGAAAGAAAAAGGCAAGTGACCAAATATCAGGAGCCAAAAATAATTCAAGAAAAGAAAATTGATTGTACATAGAGGATGACATGCGGGTCCCAATTAGCAGCAGCGGTATCACCGTTTGAGAGGCTGCACGGGATCGAAAGAAAAAGGCAAGTGACCAAATATCAGGAGCCAAAAATAATCCAAGAAAAGAAATTTTATTGTACGTAGAGGATGACATGCGGGTCCCATTTTGCAGCAGCGGTCTCAACGTTTCCAAGGCGGCACAGAACCAAAAGAAAAATGAAGTAGCCAGAAATCAGGGGGTGAAAAAAATCCAAGAAGAAAGATTTCAATTGGGCTGCATCTGGACATCTGGGCTTTCGAACTATCCTGCTTGACCTTTTGACTCGTACAATTTCAGCCCACTCCAAAACAGGAAAGTTCAGAATTTTCTAAAATTACAGGAAAGTCCTATGCTTCGCAAAGACAAAAAAACAAGGAGATTCAACATATAAGTTTGTTTATGTAAAAATAAATATTTAATTATCCGTTTGAAATAGTTCAGAGCGCAATACATTGTTTATTGTCTGCAAAATAATCAAGATATCATATGTTTCTTGTACGGGGAGGCTGACATCGGGGACCCATGAGCCAACAGCATCGTCAACGTTTTAAAGGCGGCAGGGGATGGAAAGAAAAAATAAACCAAAAATCTGTTGGTAAAAAATCCAAGAAAAGAAACATTTTCGTTGTGAGAGGATGACATGCGGGACCCATGAGGCAGCAGCATCCTCAGCGTTTATTGTTCATAGAGGTTGACATGTGGGACCCGTGAGCCAGCGGCATCCTCAACGTTTTAAAGGCTGCAGGTGATTGAAAGAAAAAATAAGCCAAAAATCGTTTGGTCAACAAAATCCAAGAAAATAAACATTTACCGTTCTGAGAGGATGACATGCGGGACCCATGAGGCAGCAGCATCCTCAACGATTCCAAGGCGGCAGGGGAAATATCCAGAAATTAATTAGGGGTTCAAAATAAATCCATCAAAGGAAACATTTATTGTTCATAGAGGATGACATGTGGGACCGACCTGTCATGGCGTCCTCATCGTTTCAAAGGGGCAGGAGATCAAAAGAAAAAGGCAAATAGCCAGAAATTAGGGGTAAAAAATAACTCCAAGAAAGGAAACTTTTATTGTTCGTAGAGGATGACATGCGGGACCCATGAGCCAGCAGCTTACTCAACGTTTCAAAGGCGGCATGAGATCGAAAGAAAAAGGCAAGTGACAAAATATCAGGAGCAAAAGATAATCCAAGAAAAGAAACTTTATTGTACATAGAGGATGACATGTGGGTCCCATTTTGCAGCAGCGGTCTCAATGTTTGTAATGCGGCTTGAGATCAAAAGAAAAAGAAAGTAGCTAGTTATTTGGGGTTGAAAAAAATCCAAGAAAAGAAAGTTGATGGACATAGAGGATGACATGCGGGTCCCTTGAGCCAACAGCTTACTCAACGTTTCAAAGGGGGCAGGGGATCAAAAGAAAAAGGCAAGCCAAAAATCAGAGGGTGAAAAAAAATCCAACAAAGGAAACTTTTATAGCACATAGAGGATGACATGCGGGTCCCATGAGCCAGCAGGTTCCTCAACATTTCAAACGTGGCATGAGATCGAAAGAAAAAGGCAAGTGCCCAAATATGAGGTGCCAAAAAAAACTCCAAGAAAAGAAAGTTGATTGCTCATAGAGGATGACATGCGGGTCCCATTTAGCTGCAGCGGTCTCACTTTGTTTGAGAGGCGGCAGAGGATCGAAAGAAAAAGGCAAGTGAACGAATATGAGGTGCCAAAAATAATCCAAGAAAAGAAAGTTTTATAGTACATAGAGGATGACATGCGGGTCCCATTTAGCAGCAGCGGTATCACCGTTTGAGAGGCGGCAGGGGATCAAAAGAAAAAAGAAATTGCCAAAAATCAGAGGGTGACAAAACCAAGAAAATGAACTTTTATAGTACATAGAGGATGACATGCGGGTCCCATGAGCCTGCAGGTTCCTCAACGTTTCAAACGTGGCATGAGATCGAAAGAAAAAGGCAAGTGAAAAAATATGAGGAGCCAAAAATAATTCAAGAAAAGAAAGTTTTATAGTACATAGAGGATGACATGCGGGTCCCATTTAGCAGCAGCGGTATCACCGTTTGAGAGGCGGCGAGGATCGAAAGAAAAAGGTAAGTGACCAAATATGAGGTGCCAAAAATAATTCAAGAAAAGAAAGTTTTATAGTACATAGAGGATGACATGCGGGTCCCAGTTAGCAGCAGCGGTATCACCGTTTGAGAGGCGGCAGGGGATCGAAAGAAAAAGGCAAGTGACCAAATATGAGGTGCCAAAAAAAAATCCAAGAAAAGAAAGTTTTATAGTACATAGAGGATGACATGCGGGTCCCATTTAGCAGCAGCGGTATCACTGTTTGAGAGGCGGCGGGGGATCAAAAGAAAAGGCAAGTGACCAAATATGAGGTGCCAAAAAAAATCCAAGAAAAGAAAGTTTTATAGTACATAGAGGATGACATGCGGGTCCCATTTAGCAGCAGCGGTATCACCGTTTGAGAGGCGGCAGGGGATCGAAAAAAAAGGCAAGTGACCAAATATGAGGTGCCAAAAAAAACTCCAAGAAAAGAAAGTTGATTGCACATAGAGGATGACATGCGGGTCCCATTTAGCAGCAGCGGTCTCAACGTTTCCAAGGCGGCAAGGGATCAAAAGAAAAAGGAAGTAGCCAGAAATCAGGGGGTCAAAAAAAATCTAAGAATAGAAAGAATTTTGGTTCATAGAGGATGACATGCGGGACCCATGATCCTGCATCGTAAACAGCTCGATCGGAGAACGTTGAACGAGATGGCGCGATCGAGAAAAAAAACAATGCCAGAGAGGCTGCCATCTGGGCCCTACATCCCTCGGCGGTGCGGATTTGCGTTGACTCGGCCGGCGAACCCGAGATTTCGAGATGCACCACGTCCCGGGCCACCATACGCGACGTTTTGGCTGCTTTCGTCGGGCTAGGTGGCCTCAAAAACGAGAAAAAAAAGTTTTGACATGCACCACGGAGGGACCCAAAATCGTCGGCCATGGTACACCAGCAACCACGGCGCGACTTCAACTTCGTCGGCCATGGCAACTTTTCTTGTAGTGAATGGTGACAGTGTGTGCATCGTGTAGTACTTGGCGTAGGCTATGATTGTGATCTCTTGTAGATTATGAAGTTAACTATTGCTATGATAGTATTGATGTGATCTATGCCTCCTTTCGTAGCGTGAAGGTGACAGTGTGCATGCTATGTTAGTACTTGGTTTGGTTATGTTGATCTGTCATGCACTCTAAGGTTATTTAAATATGAACATCGAATATTGTGGAGCTTGTTAACTCTGGCATTGAGGGTTCGTGTAATCCTACACAGTTAGTGGTGTTCATCATTCAACAAGAGAGTGTAGAGTCTAGCATCTATCTATTTATTTATGTGATCAATGTTGAGAGTGTCCACTAGTGAAAGTATGATCCCTAGGCCTTGTTCCTAAATACTGCTATCGCTGCTTGTTTACTGTTCTACTGCATTTGTACTGTCCGCAATATTACCACCATCCATCACACGCCAGTCCTGGGCAAAGCACTTTTCTGGTGCCGTTACTACTGCTCATATACATTCATACCACCTGTATTTCACTATCTCTTCGCCGAACTAGTGCACCTATTAGGTGTGTTGGGGACACAAGAGACTTCTTGCTTTGTGGTTACAGGGTTGCATGAGAGGGATATCTTTGACCTCTTCCTCCCTGAGTTCGATAAACCTTGGGTGATCCACTTAAGGGAAACTTGCTGCTGTTCTACAAACCTCTGCTCTTGGAGGCCCAACACTGTCTACAAGAATAGAAGCACCCGTAGACATCAAGCACTTTTCTGGCGCCGTTGCCGGGGAGGAAAGGTAAAAGGTACTCACACTTCGGTTCCAGGTAACTAAGTACTTTTCTGGCACCATTGTGTTTGTGCTCGAAGCTATTTCCTTTAGATCCTGCAATTGCATCTTTTTGTTTTTTGTTTACACTAGTAAGGCATAATGGACAACAATGAGCTTCTTATTCTATTTCCTGATTTAAGACATGGATGGTTTGATCCGAAAATTAAAAAACCCATGGAACATATTAGTATGAACACTTTGAACACTATTGTTGCTAATGCTATGGAAAATTCTAAGCTTGGGGAAGCTGGTTTTGATGAGCATGACCTTTTTAGTCCCCCAAGCATTGAGGAGAAAATTTACTTTGATGATACTTTGCCTCCTATTTATGATGATTATAATGATATTGGTCTTTTGGTACCGCCTGTTATGGAGGATAAATTTGATTTTGATTACAATATGCCTCCTATATTTGATGATGATAATAATGATGATAGCTTCTTTGTTGAATTTGCTCCCACTACAACTAATAAAATTGATTATGCTTATGTGGAGAGTAATAATTTTATGCATGAGACTCATGATAAGAATGCTTTATGTGATAGTTATATTGTTGAGTTTGCTCATGATGCTACTGGACATTATTATGAGAGAGGAAAATATGGTTGTAGAAATTTTCATGTTACTAAAACACCTCTCTTTTTGCTGAAAATCTTGAAGCTGCACTTGTTTTATCTTTCTATGCTTGTTGCATTATGCTTCTTGAACTTGTTTATTTACAAAATTCCTATGCATAGGAAGCATGTTAGACTTAAATTTGTTTTGAATTTGCTTCTTGATGCTCTCTTTTGCTTCAAATACTATTTCTTGCGAGTGCATCATTAAAACTGTTGAGCCCATCTTAATGGCTATAAAGAAAGAACTTCTTGGGAGATAACCCATGTGTTTATTTTACTACAGTAATTTTGTTTTATATTTGTGTTTTGGAAGTTTTTACTACTGTAGCAACCTTTCCTTATCTTATTTGATTGCATTGTTGTGCCAAGTAAAGTCTTTGATAGTAAGGTTCATACTAGATTTGGATTACTGCGCAGAAACAGATTTCTTGCTGTCACGAATCTGGGCCTAATTCTCTGTAGGTAACTCGGAAAATTATGCCAATTTACGTGAGTGATCCTCAGATATGTACGCAACTTTCATTAAATTTGAGAATTTTCATTTGAGCAATTCTGGTGCCTCAATAAAATTCGTATTTACGGACTGTTCTATTTTGACAGATTCTGCCTTTTATTTCGCATTGCTTCTTTTGCTATGTTGGATGGATTTCTTTGTTCCATTGACTTCCAGTAGCTTTGAGCAATGTCCAGAAGTGTTAAGAATGATTGTGTCACCTCTGAACATGTGAGTTTTTGATTATGCACTAACCCTCTAATGAGTTTGATTTGAGTTTGGTGTGGAGGAAGTTTTCAAGGGTCAAGAGAGGAGGATGATACAATATGATCAAGAAGAGTGAAAGCTCTAAGCTTGGGGATGCCCCGGTGGTTCATCCCTGCATATTTCAAGAAGACTCAAGCATCTAAGCTTGGGGATGCCCAAGGCATCCCCTTCTTCATCGACAAATTATCAGGTTCCTTCTCTTGAAACTATATTTTTATTCGGTCACATCTTATGTACTTTACTTGGAGCGTCTGTGTGCTTTTGTTTTCATTTTTGTTTGGTTTGAATAAATGCTTGTGTGGGAGAGAGACACGCTCCGCTGGTTCATATGAACACATGTGTTCTTAGCTTTTAATTTTCATGGCGAAGGTTGAAACTGCTTCGTTAATTGTTATATGGTTGGAAACGGGAAATGATACATGTAGTAATTGCTAAAATGTCTTGGATAATGTGATACTTGGCAATTGTTGTGCTCATGTTTAAGCTCTTGCATCATATACTTTGCACCTATTAATGAAGAAATACATAGAGCTTGCTAAAATTTGGTTTGCATAATTGGTCTCTCTAAGGTCTAGATAATTTCTAGTATTGAGTTTGAACAACAAGGAAGACGGTGTAGAGTCTTATAATGTTTACAATATGTCTTTTATATGAGTTTTGCTGCACCGCTTCATACTTGTGTTTGTTCCAAATAGCCTTGCTAGCCTAAGCCTTGTATCGAGAGGGAATACTTCTCATGCATCCAAAATCCTTGAGCCAACCACTATGCCATTTGTGTCCACCATACCTACCTACTACATGGTATTTCTCCGCCATTCCAAAGTAAATTGCTTGAGTGCTACCTTTAAATTTCTATCCTCTACCTTTACAATATATAGCTCATGGGACAAATAGCCTAAAAACTATTGTGGTATTGAATATGTACTTATGCACTTTATCTCTTTTTAAGTTGCTTGTTGTGCGATAACCATGTTCCTGGGGACGCCATCAACTACTCTTTGTTGAATATCATGTGAGTTGCTATGCATGTCCGTCTTGTCTGAAGTAAGGGAGATTTACCGCTTGAATGGTTAGAGCATGCATAATGTTAGAGAAGAACATTGGGCCGCTAACTAAAGCCATGATCCATGGTGGAAGTTTCAGTTTTCGACAAATATCCTCAATCTCATATGAGAAAAATTAATTGTTGTTGAATGCTTATGCATAAAAGAGGAGTCCATTATCTGTTGTCTATGTTGTCCCGGTATGGATGTCTAAGTTGAGAATAATCAATAGCGAGAAATCCGATGCAAGCTTTCTCCTTAGACCTTTGTACAGGCAGCATAGAGGTACCCCTTTGTGACACTTGGTTAAAACATATGCATTGCAATGATAATCCAGGTAATCCGAGCTAATTAGGACAAGGTGCGGGCACTATTAGTATACTATGCACGAGGCTTGCAACTTGTAGGATATAATTTACATAACACATATGCTTTATTACTACCGTTGACAAAATTGTTTCTTGTTTTCAAAATCAAAGCTCTAGCACAAATATAGCAATCAATGCTTCCCTCTTTGAAGGACCATTCTTTTATCTTTATGTTGAGTCAGTTCACCTATTTCTCTCCATCTCAAGAAGCAAATACTTGTATGAACTGTGCATTGATTCTTACATACTTGCATATTGCACTTGTTATATTACTTTACATTGACAACTATCCATGAGATATACATGTTACAAGTTGAAAGCAACCGCTGAAACTCAATCTTCCTTTGTGTTGCTTCAATACCTTTACTTTGAATTATTGCTTTATGAGTTAACTCTTATGCAAGACTTATTGATGCTTGTCTTGAAGTACTATTCATGAAAAGTCTTTGCTTTATGATTCATTTGTTTACTCATGTCATTTACCATTGTTTGGATCGCTGCATTCATTACATGTGCTTACAATAGTATGATCAAGGTTATGATGGCATGTCACTCCAGAAATCATCTTTGTTATCGTTTACCTGCTCGGGACAAGCAGAAACTAAGCTTGGGGATGCTGATACGTCTCCGACGTATCGATAATTTCTTATGTTCCATGCCACATTATTGATGATACCTACATGTTTTATGCATACTTTATGTCATATTTATGCGTTTTCCGGAACTAACCTATTGACGAGATGCCGAAGGGCCAGTTCCTGTTTTCTGCTGTTTTTGGTTTCAGAAATCCTAGTAAGGAAATATTCTCGGAATTGGACGAAATCAGCGCCCAGAGTCTTAAAACTCCACGAAGCTTCCAGAACACCCGAGAGCCGCCAGAGGGGGGCCACAGGGGCCCCAGATGACAGGGTGGCGCGGCCAGGGCCTGGGCCGCGCCCCCTATTGTGTCATCGCCTCGTCGCCCCTCCGACTCCGCCTCTTCGCCTATATAAAGGTCCCCGACCTAAAACATCGATACGGAAAAGCCAAGGTACGAGAAACCTTCCAGAGCCGCCGCCAGCGCGAAGCCAAGATCTGGGGGACAGGAGTCTATGTTCCGGCACGCCGCCAGGACGGGGAAGTGCCCCCGGAAGGCTCCTCCATCGACACCACTGATACGCGTACAGCACGCGTCCGTTGGGAACCCCAAGAGGAAGGTGTGATGCGTACAGCGGCAAGTTTTCCCTCAGTATGAAACCAAGGTTTATCGAACCAGTAGGAGCCAAGAAGCACGTTGAAGGTTGATGGCGGCGAGATGTAGTGCGGCGCAACACCAGGGATTCCGGCGCCAACGTGGAACCTGCACAACACAACCAAAGTACTTTGCCCCAACGAAACAGTGAGGTTGTCAATCTCACCGGCTTGCTGTAACAAAGGATTAGATGTATAGTGTGGATGATGATTGTTTGCAGAAAACAGTAGAACAAGTATTGCAGTAGATTGTATTCGATTAAAAGAATGGAACGGGGTCCACAGTTCACTAGAGGTGTCTCTCCCATAAGATAAATAGCATGTTGGGTGAACAAATTACAGTTGGGCAATTGACAAATAGAGAGGGCATGACAATGCACATACATGATATGATGAGTATTGTGATATTTAATTGGGCATTACGACAAAGTACATAGACCGCTATCCAGCATGCATCTATGCATAAAAAGTCCACCTTCAGGTTATCATCCGAACCCCTTCCAGTATTAAGTTGCAAAAAACAGACAATTGCATTAAGTATGGTGCGTAATGTAATCAATAACTACATCCTCGGACATAGCATCAATGTTTTATCCCTAGTGGCAACAACACATCCACAACCTTAGAACTTTCTGTCACTCTCCCAGATTTAATGGAGGCATGAACCCACTATCGAGCATAAATACTCTCTCTTGGAGTTAAGAGCAAAAACTTGGCCAGAGCCTCTACTAATAACGAAGAGCATGCAAGATCATAAACAACACATAGGTAATAGATTGATAATCGACATAACATAGTATTCTCTATCCATCGGATCCCAACAAACACAACATATAGCATTACAGATAGATGATCTTGATCATGTTAGGCAGCTCACAAGATCCGACAATGAAGCACATAAGGAGAAGACGACCATCTAGCTACTGCTATGGACCCATAGTCCAGGGGTGAACTACTCACTCATCAATCCGGAGGCGACCATGGCGGTGTAGAGTCCTCCGGGAGATGAATCCCCTCTCCCGGCGAAGTCTTTGGAGGCGATCTCCTGAATCCCCCGAGATGGGATTGGCGGCGGCGGCGTCTCTGGAAGGTTTTCCGTATCGTGGCTCTCGGTACTGGGGCTATTATCGACGAAGGCTTAAGTAGGCGAAAGGGTAGCTCAGGGGGCCACACGAGGGGCCCAGACGACAGGGCCGCGCGGCCAGGGTCCAGGCCGCGCCGCCCTGGTGTCTGGCCACCTCGTGGCCCCACTTCGTTTCTCCCTTGGTCTTCTGGAAGCTTCGTGGAAAAATAGGACCCTGGGCATTGATTTCGTCCAATTCCGAGAATATTTCCTTACTAGGATTTCTGAAACCAAAAACAGCAGAAAACAGCAACTGGCTCTTCGGCATCTCGTTAATAGGTTAGTGCCGGAAAATGCATAAATATGACATAAAGTATGCATAAAACATGTAGATATCATCAATAATGTGGCACGGAACATAAGAAATTATCGATACGTCGGAGACGTATCAGCATCCCCAAGCTTAGTTCCTGCTCGTCCCGAGCAGGTAAACGATAACAAAGATAATTTCTGGAGTGACATGCCATCATAACCTTGATCATACTATTGTAAGCATATGTAATGAATGCAGCAATCAAAACAATGTAAATGACATGAGTAAACAATTGAATCATAAAGCAAAGACTTTTCATGAATAGTACTTCAAGACAAGCATCAATAAGTCTTGCATAAGAGTTAACTCATAAAGCAATAATTCAAAGTAAAGGTATTGAAGCAACCACAAAGGAAGATGAAGTTTCAGCGGTTGCTTTCAACTTGTAACATGTATATCTCATGGATAATTGTCAATGTAAAGTAATATAACAAGTGCAATATGCAAGTATGTAGGAATCAATGCACAGTTCACACAAGTGTTTGCTTCTTGAGGTGGAGAGAGATAGGTGAACTAACTCAACATAAAAGTAAAAGAAAGGTCTTTCAAAGAGGAAAGCATCGATTGCTATATTTGTGCTAGAGCTTTGGTTTTGAAAACAAGAAACAATTTTGTCAACGGTAGTAATAAAGCATATGTGTTATGTAAATTATATCCTACAAGTTGCAAGCCTCATGCATAGTATACTAATAGTGCCCGCACCTTGTCCTAATTAGCTTGGATTACCGAGATTATCATCGCAATACACATGTTTTAACCAAGTGTCACAAAGGGGTACCTCTATGCCGCATGTACAAAGGTCTAAGGAGAAAGCTCGCATTGGATTTCTCGCTTTTGATTATTCTCAACTTAGACATCCATACCGGGACAACATAGACAACAGATAATGGACTCCTCTTTTATGCATAAGCATGTAGCAACAATTAATTTTCTCATATGAGATTGAGGATATTTGTCCAAAACTGAAACTTCCACCATGGATCATGGCTTTAGTTAGCGGCCCAATGTTCTTCTCTAACAGTATGCATGCTCTAACCATTTTAGTGGTAAATCTCCCTTACTTCAGACAAGACGAACATGCATAGCAACTCACATGATATTCAACAAAGAGTAGTTGATGGCGTCCCCAGGAACATGGTTATCGCACAACAAGCAACTTAATAAGAGATAAAGTGCATAAGTACATATTCAATACCACAATAGTTTTTAAAGCTATTTGTCCCATGAGCTATATATTGTAAAGGTAAAGAATGGAAATTTTAAAGGTAGCACTCAAGCAATTTACTTTGGAATGGCGGAGAAATACCATGTAGTAGGTAGGTATGGTGGACACAAATGGCATAGTGGTTGGCTCAAGGATTTTGGATGCATGAAAAGTATTCCCTCTCGATACAAGGTTTAGGCTAGCAAGGTTTATTTGAAACAAACACAAGGATGAAGCGGTGCAGCAAAACTCACATAAAAGACATATTGTAAACATTATAAGACTCTACACCGTCTTCCTTGTTGTTCAAACTCAATACTAGAAATTATCTAGACCTTAGAGAGACCAATTATGCAAACCAAATTTTAGCATGCTCTATGTATTTCTTCATTAATAGGTGCAAAGTATATGATGCAAGAGCTTAAACATGAGCACAACAATTATCCAAGATATTTTAGCAATTACTACATGTATCATTTTCCAATTCCAACCATATAACAATTTAACGAAGAAGATTCTTTCGCCATGAATACTATGAGTAAAGCCTAAGGACATACTTGTCCATATGCAACAGCGGAGCGTGTCTCTCTCCCACACAATGAATGCTAGGATCCATTTTATTCAAACAAAACAAAAACAAAAACAAACCGACGCTCCAAGCAAAGTACATAAGATGTGATGGAATAAAAATATAGTTTCAGGGGAGGAACCTGATAATGTTGTCGATGAAGAAGGGGACGCCTTGGGCATCCCCAAGCTTAGATGCTTGAGTATTCTTGATATATGCATGGGTGAACCACCGGGGCATCCCCAAGCTTAGAGCTTTCACTCTCCTTGATCATGTTGTATCATTCTCCTCTCTTGATCCTTGAAAACTTCCTCCACACCAAACTCAAAACAACTCATTAGAGGGTTAGTGCACAATAAAAATTTACATATTAAGAGGTGACACAATCATTCTTTATACTTCTGGACATTGCACAAAGCTACTGAAAGTCAATGGAATCGAAAAATCCATCAAGCATGGCAAAACAGGCAATGCGAAATAAAAGGCAGAATCTATCAAAACAGAACAGTTCGTAAAGACGAATTTTATTGAGGCACCAGACTTGCTCAAATGAAAATGCTCAAATTTAATGAAAGTTGCGTACATATCTGAGGATCACTCACGTAAATTGGCATAATTTTCTGAGTTACTTACAGAGAATTACGCCCAGATTCGTGACAGCAAAGAAATCTGTTTCTGCGCAGTAATCCAAATCTAGTATGAACCTTACTATCAACGACTTTACTTGGCACAATAATGCACAAAACTAAGATAAGGAGAGGTTTATACAGTAGTAACAACTTCCAAGACTCAAATATAAAACAAAAGTACTGTAGTAAAAACATGGGTTGTCTCCCATAAGCGCTTTTCTTTAACGCCTTTCAGCTAGGCGCAGAAAGTGTGTATCAAGTATTATCAAGAGACGGTGTATCAACCTTACCTTGGGCTTTGCCCTTACCTTTCTTATTATTTTTTTTACCCTTTGATTTAGGGAATATATGTCTTCCCCCTGGTGTGGAGGTGAATTTCAGGGTGCCTTCTCCCATATCTATGACTGCTCCCAATAGTTTCAGCAGGGATCTTCCAAGTGTGATTCGTCCTGTTCCTACATATTCAATAACAAGATAATCAATGGATATTGTTCTTCCAAGAATGGTTGTATGCACACCTGCGGCTATTCCCTTAGGGATTATAACAGAGTTATCAATAAGAGTTATTTCTTCTCCCCCTTCAACGAATCCCCAAAGTTTCAAAGATTCATGAATACTCTTAGGCATAAGGCAAAATTCAGACATAATATCACAATTGGCATGAAGAGTTTGATCACCGATAGCAATTTTAACAGTAGGATCCCATAATGAAGGTTCAGAGTTCACTAAAACTTGATCAAGGCGGTTACGAACATATCTATAATTTTCATTCAAGCGAGACGCACTTGTCTCAAGAGTGTTTAATCTATTATAAATGCTAATAAGGGCTGAATCAAAGTTATTAGCTGAATCATGTGATGCAACCAACTTCTTTATGGCATTAAAAGCTTGATCCCCATTGCAATGAAGGAAATCTCCTCCCACTAAAGCATCCAAGGCATATCTATAGCGAATCATAAAACCAAAATAAAAGTTACTAAGGAGCAAACTTAGAGTCATTTGAGGTTCAGCTTTACGATAAGAAGTAAAAATTCTGGACCAAGCATCTTTAAAACTCTCCTCATCCCCTTGTTTAAAAGTGAAGACTAATTCTTCAGGTGAAGAAGTAACAAGTGCAGAACTAGACATGGTAACAAAAGTAAAATGCAAGTAACTAATTTTTTTTTAATATGGCAAACAAGATAGCAAATAAAGTAAAACTAGCAACTAATTTTTTTGTGTTTTGATTTAGTGCAGCAAACAAAGTAGTAAATAAAATAAAGCAAGACAAAAACAAAGTAAAGAGATTGCGATGTGGAGACTCCCCTTGCAGCGTGTCTTGATCTCCCCGGCAACGGCGCCAGAAAAAGAGCTGCTGGCGTGTAGTTGACGTGGGAGTTAGAAATCTTTGTGGTGTAACTTTTCTTCAGATCCCCGGCAACGGCGCCAGAAAAAGAGCTTGATACGCGTACAGCACGCGTCCGTTGGGAACCCCAAGAGGAAGGTGTGATGCGTACAGCGGCAAGTTTTCCCTCAGTAAGAAACCAAGGTTTATCGAACCAGTAGGAGCCAAGAAGCACGTTGAAGGTTGATGGCGGCGAGATGTAGTGCGGCGCAACACCAGGGATTCCGGCGCCAACGTGGAACCTGCACAACACAACCAAAGTACTTTGCCCTAACGAAACAGTGAGGTTGTCAATCTCACCGGCTTGCTGTAACAAAGGATTAGATGTATAGTGTGGATGATGATTGTTTGCAGAAAACAGTAGAACAAGTATTGCAGTAGATTGTATTCGATTAAAAGAATGGACCGGGGTCCAAAGTTCACTAGAGGTGTCTCTCCCATAAGATAAATAGCATGTTGGGTGAACAAATTACAGTTGGGCAATTGACAAATAGAGAGGGCATGACAATGCACATATATGATATGATGAGTATTGTGAGATTTAATTGGGCATTACGACAAAGTACATAGACCGCTATCCAGCATGCATCTATGCCTAAAAAGTCCACCTTCAGGTTATCATCTGAACCCCTTCCAGTATTAAGTTGCAAACAACAGACAATTGCATTAAGTATGGTGCGTAATGTAATCAATAACTACATCCTCGGACATAGCATCAATGTTTTATCCCTAGTGGCAACAGCACATCCACAACCTTAGAACTTTCTGTCACTGTTCCAGATTTAATGGAGGCATGAACCCACTATCGAGCATAAATACTCCCTCTTGGAGTTAAGAGCAAAAACTTGGCCAGAGCCTCTACTAATAACGGAGAGCATGCAAGATCATAAACAACACATAGGTAATAGATTGATAATCAACATAACATAGTATTCTCTATCCATCGGATCCCAACAAACACAACATATAGCATTACAGATAGATGATCTTGATCATGTTAGGCAGCTCACAAGATCTGACAATGAAGCACATAAGGAGAAGACGACCATCTAGCTACTGCTATGGACCCACAGTCTAGGGGTGAACTACTCACTCATCAATCCGGAGGCGACCATGGCGGTGTAGAGTCCTCCGGGAGATGAATCCCCTCTCCGGCAGGGTGCCGGAGGCGATCTCCTGAATCCCCCGAGATGGGATTGGCGGCGGCGGTGTCTCTGGAAGGTTTTCCGTATCGTGGCTCTCGGTACTGGGGCTATTATCGACGAAGGCTTAAGTAGGCGAAAGGGCAGGTCAGGGGGCCACACGAGGGGCCCAGACGACAGGGCCGCGCGGCCAGGGTCCAGGACGCGCCGCCCTGGTGTCTAGCCACCTCGTGGCCCCACTTCGTTTCTCCCTCGGTCTTCTGGAAGCTTCGTGGAAAAATAGGACCCTGGGCATTGATTTCGTCCAATTCCGAGAATATTTCCTTACTAGGATTTCTGAAACCAAAAACAGCAGAAAACAGCAACTGGCTCTTCGGCATCTCGTTAATAGGTTAGTGCCAGAAAATGCATAAATATGACATAAAGTATGCATAAAACATGTAGATATCATCAATAATGTGGCATGGAACATAAGAAATTATCGATACGTCGGAGACGTATCAACCACCGCCATCTTCATCACCGCTGATGTCTCCCATGAGGAGGGAGTAGTTCTCCATCGAGGCTAAGGGCTGTACCGGTAGCTATGTGGTTCATCTCTCTCCCTATGTACTTCAATACAATAATCTCATGAGCTGCCTTACATGATTGAGATTCATATGATGATGCTTGTAATCTAGATGTCATTGTGCTAGTCAAGTGGATTTTACTTATGTGATCTCCGGAGACTCCTTGTCCCACGTGTGTAAAGGTGACAGTGTGTGCACCGTGTGGGTCTCTTAGGCTATATTTCACAGAATACTTATTCACTGTTATGAATGGCATAGTGAAGTGCTTATTTATATCTCTTTATGATTGCAATGTGTTTTGTATCACTATTCATCTATGTGCTACTCTAGTGATGTTATTAAAGTAGTTTATTCCTCCTGCACGGTGTAATGGTGACAGTGTGTGCATCGTGTAGTACTTGGCGTAGGCTATGATTGTGATCTCTTGTAGATTATGAAGTTAACTATTGCTATGATAGTATTGATGTGATCTATTCCTCCTTTCGTAGCGTGAAGGTGACAGTGTGCATGCTATGTTAGTACTTGGTTTGGTTATGTTGATCTGTCATGCACTCTAAGGTTATTTAAATATGAACATCGAATATTGTGGAGCTTGTTAACTCCGGCATTGAGGGTTCGTGTAATCCTACACAGTTAGTGGTGTTCATCATTCAACAAGAGAGTGTAGAGTCTAGCATCTATCTATTTATTTATGTGATCAATGTTGAGAGTGTCCACTAGTGAAAGTATGATCCCTAGGCCTTGTTCCTAAATACTGCTATCGCTGCTTGTTTACTGTTCTACTGCATTTGTACTGTCCGCAATATTACCACCATCCATCACACGCTAGTCCTGGGCAAAGCACTTTTCTGGCGCCGTTACTACTGCTCATATACATTCATACCACCTGTATTTCACTATCTCTTCGCCGAACTAGTGCACCTATTAGGTGTGTTGGGGACACAAGAGACTTCTTGCTTTGTGGTTGCAGGGTTGCATGAGAGGGATATCTTTGACCTCTTCCTCCCTGAGTTCGATAAACCTTGGGTGATCCAATTAAGGGAAACTTGCTACTGTTCTACAAACCTCTGCTCTTGGAGGCCCAACACTGTCTACAAGAATAGAAGCACCCGTAGACATCACCTCTAAATCCCACAGACGGCGCCAATTGACAAGGGATTAACTTGTCAATGCCTACAAGTAGTAGACTAGGGTTTCGTTGGATGTAGAGGGCAAGTAGATCTCGAAGGTTTCAGCCGAAAAGTACTCAACGATGTAAAAACTAGGGTTTGAGAAAACAATGATTCGATCCTCTCTTTGTCCCTCGACTCCCCCTTATATAGGAGGCGGAGCCGAGGGATTCGTAGTACACAAGTTTACAGAGTCCGGGAGGGTTTCTGACCCGTCCCGCAAGATTACAAATAACACTTCCTATTACAACTCCAGCTTTCCTTATCACCATCTTGGGCTTCCGAACTTTATATTCTTCGATACGTGGGCCTTCAGTAAACCCCGGGTACTATCTTCGGCAGGCCCATTGGGGATGCCTATGTCACACCTTGTCCTAATTAGCTTGGATTTCCATGGATTATCATTGCATTACATATGTTTCAACCAAGTGTCACAAAGGGGTACCTCTATGTCGCCTGTACAAAGGTCCAAGGAGATAGATCGCATTTGATTTCTCGTTTTTGATAGATCTCAACTTGAGGACATCCGTATCGGGACAACATAGAAAACAGATAATGGACTCCTCTTTAATGCATAAGCATTCAACAACAGATAGTATTCTCATAAGAGATTGAGGATTAATGTCGAAACTGAAACTTCCACCATGATACATGGCTTTGGTTGGCGGCCCAAAGTTCTTCTCTAACAATATGCATACTCAAACCATTTAATCATGATAAATCACCCTTACTTCAGACAAGACGAACATGCATAGCAACTCACATGATATTCAACAAAGGTGTAATAGTTGATGGCGTCCCCAGAAACATGGTTACCGCACAACAAGCAACTTATAAGAAATAAGATACATAAGCTACATATTCTTTACCACAATTGTTTTTAAGGCTATTTTCCCATGAGCTATATATTGCAAAGACAAGGAATGAAATTTTAAAGGTAGCACGCAAGCAATTTACTTTGAAATGGCAGATAAATACCACATAGTAGGTAGGTATGGTGGACACAAATGGCGTAGGTTTTGGCTCAAGGTTTTGGATGCACGAGAAGTATTCCCTTTCAGTACAAGGCTTTGGCTAGCAAGGTTATTTGAAGCAAACACAAGTATGAACCGGTACAGCAAAACTTACATAAGAATGTATTGCAAGCACTATAAGACTCTACACTGTCTTCCTTGTTGTTCAAACACTTTACCATAAAATATCTAGACTTTTAGAGAGACCAATCATGCAAACCAAATTTTAACAAGCTCTACAGTAATTTTCCACTAATAGGTGCAATCTACATGATGCAAGAGCTTAAACATGATCTATTTGAGAACTCAAAACAATTGCCAAGTATCAAATTATTCAAGACCATATACCAATTACCACATGAAGCATTTTCTGTTTCTAACCAAATAGCAATGAACGAAGCAGTTTTCAACCTTCGCCATGAACATTAAAAGTAAAGCTAAGAACACCAGTGTTCATATGAAACAGCGGAGCGTGTCTCTCTCCCACACAAGGAATGCTAGGATCCGATTTTATTCAAACAAAAACAAAAATAAAAACATACAGACGCTCCAAGTAAAGCACATAAGATGTGACGGAATAAAAATATAGTTTCACTAGAGGTGACCTGATAGGTTGTCGATGAAGAAGGGGATGCCTTGGGCATCCCCAAGCTTAGATGCTTGAGTATTCTTGAAATATGCAGGGATGAACCACGGGTGCATCCCCAAGCTTATACTTTTCACTCTTCTTGATCATATTGTATCATCCTCCTCTCTTGATCCTTGAAAACTTCCTCCACACCAAACTCAAAACAAACTCATTAGAGGGTTAGTGCATAATAAAAAAATTCACATGTTCAGAGGTAACAAAATCATTCTTAACACTTCTGGACATTGCCCAAAGCTACTGAAAGTTAATGGAATAAAGAAATCCATTCAACATAGCAAAAGAGGCAATGTGAAATAAAAGGCAGAATCTGTCAAAATAGAACAGTCCGTAAAGACGAATTTTTTCGAGGCACTTAACATGCTCATATGAAGAAGCTCAAATTGAATGAAAGTTGCGTACATATCTGAGGATTACTCATGATTTTTCGAAGATTTTTCTGAGTTACCTACAGAGAGATCTACTCAAATTCGTGACAGCAAGAAATCTGTTTCTGCGCAGAAATCCAAATCTAGTATCAACCTTACTATCAAAGACTTTACTTGGAACAACAATGCAATAAAATAAAGATAAGGAGAGGTTTCTACAGTAGTAACAACTTACAAGACACAAATATAAAACAAAAATTGCAGAAGTAAAATAATGGGTTGTCTCCCATAAGCGCTTTTCTTTAACGCCTTTCAGCTAGGCGCAGAAAGTGTAAATCAAGTATTATCAAGAGATGAAGCATTAACATCATAATTTGTTCTAATAATAGAATCAAAAGGTAACTTCATTCTATTTCTAGGGAAGTGTTCCATACCTTTCTTAATAGGGAATTGATATTTAATATTTTCCTTCCTTCATATCAATAATAGCACCAACAGTTCAAAGAAAGGGTCTTCCCAAAATAATAGGACAAGATGCATTGCATTCAATATCCAAGACAACAAAATCAACGGGGACAAGGTTATTGTTAACCGTAATGTGAACATTATCAATCCTCCCCAAAGGTTTCTTTATAGAATTATCAGCAAGATTAACATCCAAATAACAATTTTTCAATGGTGGCAAGTCAAGCATATCATAGAGTTTCTTAGGCATAACAGAAATACTGGCACCAAGATCACGTAAAGCATTACAATCAAAATCATTGACCTTCATCTTAATGATGGGCTCCCAACCATCTTCCAACTTCCTAGGAATAGAAGTTTCAAGTTTTAATTTCTCTTCTCTAGCTTTTATGAGAGCATTTGTAATATGTTTTGTAAAGGCCAAATTTATAGCACTAGCATTAGGACTTCTAGCAAGTTTTTGCAAGAACTTAATAACTTCAGAGATATGACAATCATCAAAATCTAAACCATTATGATCTAAAGCAATGGGATCATTGTCCCCAATATTCTGAAAAATTTCAGCAGTTTTATCACAAATAGTTTCAGCAGTTTTAGCAGTTTCAGGCAGTTTTGCACGCTTTGCATTAGGAATAGAAACATTGCTAACACCAATTATTTTACCATTGATAGTAGGAGGTTTAGCAACATGTGAAGCATCAACATTACTAGTGGTGGTAATAGTCCAAACTTTAGCTACATTATTCTCTTTAGCTAGTTTTTCTTCTCTTTCCCACCTAGCATGCAATTCAGCCATCAATCTAATATTTTCATTAATTCGAACTTGTATAGCGTTTTCTGTAGCAAATGACTTACTATCTTTATCTTCATTAGGCATAACTTTCAATTTTAAAAGATCAACATCAGCAGCAAGACTATCAACCTTAGAAGCAAGAACATCAATTTTACCAAGCTTTTCTTCAACAGATTTGTTAAAAGCAGTTTGTGTACTAATAAATTCTTTAAGCATGGCTTCAAGACCAGAGGGTACAATCCTATTATTGTTGTAAGAATTACCATAAGAATTACCATAACCATTACTATTATTAGAAGGATATGGCCTATAGTTGTTACCAAAATTATTCCTATAAGCATTGTTGTTTAAATTATTATTTTTAATGAAGTTCACATCAACATGCTCTTCTTGAGCAACCAATGAAGCTAAAGGAACATTATTAGGATCAACATTAGATCTACCATTAACAAGCATAGACATAATAACATCAATCTTATCACTCAAGGAGGAGGTTTCTTCAACAGAATTTACCTTCTTACCTTGTGGAGTCCTTTCAGTGTGCCATTTAGAGTAATTGATCATCATATCATCAAGAAGCTTTGTTGCGGCGCCTAAAGTGATGGACATAAAAGTACCACCAGCAGCTGAATCCAATAGGTTCCTCGAAGAAAAATTCAATCCTGCATAAAAGGTTTGGATGATCATCCAAGTAGTCAGTCCATGGGTAGGGCAATTCTTTACCAAAGATTTCATTCTTCCCCATGCTTGGGAAACATGCTCATTATCCAATTTCTTAAAATTCATTATGCTACTTCTCAAAGATATAATTTTAGCAGGAGGATAATATCTACCAATGAAAGCATCTTTACATTTAGTCCATGAATCAATACTATTCTTAGGCAAAGATAGTAACCACTTTAGCTCTTCCTCTTAAGGAGAAAGGAAACAATTTCAGTTTTATAATGTCACCATCTACATCCTTATACTTTTGCATTTCACAAAGTTCAACAAAATTATTAAGATGGGCAGCAGCATCATCAGAACTAACACCAGAAAATTGCTCTCTCATAACAAGATTTAGTAAAGCAGGTTTAATTTCATAAAATTCTGCTGTAGTAGAAGGTGGAGCAATAGGTGTGCATATGAAATCATTATTATTTGTGCTAGTAAAGTCACACAACTTGGTGTTCTCAGGAGTATTCATTTTAACAGCAATAAAAATAAGTAAAGCAAACTAAATAAAATAAAGTAAAACAAGTAACTAATTTTTTTGTGTTTTTGATATGAAGAAACGCAAACAAGACAGTAAATAAAGTAAAGAAAGTAACTAATTTTTTTGTATTTTTGATATAAAGAAAACAAACAAAGCAGAAAATAAAGTAAAGTAAAGCAAGACAATAACAAAGTAAAGAGATTGGATGTGAAAGACTCCCCTTGCAGCGTGTCTTGATCTCCCCGACAACGGCGCCAGAAATTTAGCTTGATGACGCGTGAAGCACACGTTCGTTGGGAACCCCAACTGGAAGGTGTGATGCGTACAACAGCAAGTTTCCCTCAGTAAGAAACCAAGGTTATCAAACCAGTAGGAGATGAAGGCCACGTGAAGGTTGTTGGTGGAGGAGTGTAGTGCGGCGCAACACCATGGATTCCGGCGCCAACGTGGAACCTGCACAACACAATCAAAATACTTTGCCCCAACTTAACAGTGAGGTTGTCAATCTCACCGGCTTGCTGTAAACAAAGGATTAATCGTATGGTGTGGAAAATGATGTTTGTTTGCAAAGAACAGTAGAGAACAATGATTGCAGTAGATTGTATTCAGATGTAAAAGAATGGACCGGGGTCCACAGTTCACTAGTGGTGTCTCTCCAATAAGAAATAGCATGTTGGGTGAACAAATTACAGTTGGGCAATTGACAAATAGAGAGGGCATAACAATGCACATACATATCATGATGACTAATATGATATTTACTTAGGGCATTACGACAAATAACATAGACCGCCATCCAGCATGCATCTATGCCTAAAAAGTCCACCTTCGGGTTAGCATCCGCACCCCTTCCAGTATTAAGTTGCAAACAACAGACAATTGCATTAAGTATGGTGCGTAGTGTAATCAACACAAATATCCTTAGACAAAGCATTGATGTTTTATCCCTAGTGGCAACAACACATCCACAGCCTTAGAACTTTCTGTCACTGTCCCAGATTCAATGGAGGCATGAACCCACTATCGAGCATAAATACTCCCTCTTGGAGTCATAAGTATCAATTTGGCCAGAGCCTCTACTAGCAACGGAGAGCATGCAAGATCATAAACAACACATATATGATAGATCAATAATCAACTTGACATAGTATTCCATATTCATCGGATCCCAACAAACACAACATGTAGCATTACAAATAGATGATCTTGATCATGATAGGCAGCTCACAAGATCTAACATGATAGCACAAGAAGAGAAGACAACCATCTAGCTACTGCTATGGACCCATAGTCCAAGGATGAACTACTCACACATCAGTCCGGAGGCGATCATGGTGATGTAGAGTCCTCCGGGTGATGATTCCCCTCTCCGGCAGGGTGCCGAAGGCGATCTCTTGAATCCCCCGAGATGGGATTGGCGGCGGCGGCGTCTCTGGAACTTTTCTCGTATCGTGGCTCTCTGTCATAGGGTTTTCGCAACGGAGGGAATAAATAGGCGGAAGGGCAGAGTCGGGAGAGGCACGAGGGCCCCACCCCACAGGCCGGCGCGGGCCCCTCCTTGGCCGCGCCGCCCTAGGGTGTGGGCGCCTCGCGTCCCATTTTCGTATCTCCTTCGGTCTTCTGGAAAGCTCTGTGGAAAATAAGATCGTGGGCTTTTGTTTCATCCAATTCCGAGAATATTTCCTGTGTAGGATTTCTGAAACCAAAAACAGCACAAAACAGGAACTGGCGCTTCAGCATCTTGTTAATAGGTTAGTGCCGGAAAATGCGTATAAATGATATAAAGTGTATATAAAACATGTGAGTATTGTCATAAAACTAGCATGGAACATAAGAAATTATAGATACGTTTGAGACGTATCACCAACCGGGCCAGGGGCCGGGCCATCCGGTCCAGGGGCCGGTCAGACCGGGCCACAGGCCGGACCATCCGGCCGGCACCGGATTGTGCGCCGGGCCGAGACCGGGGCGAGTCCAGGACATACAAAACCTGCCCCCGGTTGTCACCAGAGCAGGAGCCGGTCCGTGCCGGGGAGGCGGGTCCACAGGCCAGCGTGACCAGGCGTGAGGCCGGACCGACCGGTCCAAACCGGACCGTACGCCGGACCAGCACCGGGATAAGCTGGAGACCTCCCTGGATAGTGCCCGGTTGGCACCGGTCCAGGAGACGGTTTGCGCCGGGCTAGCCGGTGCCACGGCCGGTCCAGCCGGACCTTAGGCCGAGCGGGCACCGAGCGACAGTGCCAGAATACACATGACCCTGAGGACCTTTTCTTTTCCTTTTAAACAGAAAATGCTCCCGAACTCCGATTGACATGAAACTAATTTTGTTGGAAATATTGAGACTCCTCACATAATATTTTTAGATGATTCTAGAGAAGGAGTCTCCCGCCGTCAAGAAACGGTGAAGACGTCCAAACTCGAAAACGCAAAAGAAGATGCATGCGTATTCCGTTTTTGACGAACTTGGGCTTGTTGTAAAGCTAGCAACAAGCTCAAGAACCCCACACAGAGAAACACCAAGAAGTAATAGGGATATGCAAGTCTGCAAAGGGTTGAGCTCCCTAAGACGATGTGTTCAAGTTACCCAACCAAACGCCCCTCTTGATAGTGCAGCTATCTATCCTATAACCCGGTCTCCCAACAACCACCTTGAGACCGGTAAAAGGAAAACCTAGCAAGACCATACCTTTGCCTTGCGCATCCCGCTTGACCTTGATGATAACTCTTCTAGCTCCACTCAAGCCGGAATGCATCACTTGATCATTGTTGCTTCGTGAAGACTCACAAATGCTCCCCCATACACCATGATGGGAAAGCTCCATTGATGCATGATACGTCTCCAACGTATCTATAATTTCTTATGTTCCATGCTACTTTTATGATGATACACACATGTTTTATACACACTTTATGTCATTATTATGCATTTTCCGGAACTAACCTATTGACAAGATGCAGAAGTGCCAGTTCCTGTTTTCTGCTGTTTTTGGTTTCAGAAATCCTAGTAAGGAAATATTCTCGGAATTGGACGAAATCAACGCCCAGTATCTTATTTTTCCATGAAGCTTCCAGAAAACCGGAGAGAGACCAGAGGGGAGCCAGGGGGCCCCACACGCCAGGGCGGCGCGGCCAAGGGGTGTGGCGCGCCCCTATGGTGTGGCCCCACCAGGGCTCCTCCGAGGCTGCCCTTCCGCCTACTTAAAGCCTCCATCGCGAAAACCCTAGAGGAATAAGCCACGGGACGAGAAAAGTTACGCAGCCGCCGCCATCGCGAAGCCAAGATTCGGGGGACAGAAGTCTCTGTTCCGGCACGCCGCCGGGACGGGGAAGTGCCCCCGGAAGGTATCTCCATCGACACCTGATACGCGTACATCACGCGTCCGTTGGGAACCCCAAGTGGAAGGTGTGATGCGTACAACAGTAAGTTTCCCTCAGTAAGAAACCAAGGTTTATCGAACCAGTAGGAGTCAAGAAGCACGTTGAAGGTTGTTGGTGACGGAGTGTAGTGCGGCGCAACACCAGGGATTCCGGCGCCAACGTGGAACCTGCACAACACAATCAAAATACTTTACCCCAACATAACAGTGAGGTTGTCAATCTCACCGGCTTGCTGTAACAAAGGATTAGATGTATAGTGTGGAAGATGATGTTTGCAAAGAACAGTAAGAACAAGTATTGCAGTAGATTGTATTCGATGTAAAAGAATGGACCGGGGTCCACAGTTCACTAGATGTGTCTCTCCGATAAGAAATAGCATGTTGGGTGAACAAATTACAGTTGGGAAATTGACAAATAGAGAGAGCATAACAATGCACATACATATCATGATGAGTAGTGTGAAATTCAATTGGGCATTACGACAAAGTACATAGACTGCTATCCAGCATGCATCTATGCCTAAAAAATCCACCTTCGGGTTAGCATCCGCACCCCTTCCAGTATTAAGTTTCAAACAACAGACAATTGCATTAAGTATGGTGCGTAATGTAATCAACACAAATATCCTTAGACAAAGCATTGATATTTTATCCCTAGTGGCAACAGCACATCCACAACCTTAGAACTTTCTGTCACTGTCCCAGATTTAATGGAGGCATGAACCCTCTATCGAGCATAATTACTCCCTCTTGGAGTTACAAGTATCAACTTGGCCAGAGCCTCTACTAGCAACAGAGAGCATGCAAGATCATAAACAACACATAGATGATAGATTGATAATCAACATAACATAGTATTCCATATTCATCGGATCCCAACAAACTTAACATGTAGCATTACAAATAGATGATCTTGATCATGATAGGCAGCTCACAAGATCTAACATGATAGCACAATGAGGAGAAGACAACCATCTAGCTACTGCTATGGACCCATAGTCCAGGGGTGAACTACTCACACATCGATCCGGAGGCGATCATGGCAATGAAGAGCCCTCCGGGAGATGATTCCCCTCTCCGGCAGGGTGCCGGAGGCGATCTCCTGAATCCCCCGAGATGGGATTGGCGGCGGCGGCGTCTCTGGAAGGTTTTCCGTATCGTGGCTCTCGGTACTGGGGTTTTCGCGACGAAGGCTTTAAGCAGGCGGAAGGGTAGGTCAGGGGGCGTCACGAGGGGCCCACACGCTAGGGCGGCGCGGGCCCCCCTTGGGCCGCGCGGCCCTAGTGTGGCGGCGCCTCGTCGCCCCACTTCGTGATCCTTTCGGTCTTCTGGAAGCTTCGTGGAAAAATAAGACCCTGGGCGTTGATTTCGTCCAATTCCGAGAATATTTCCTTACTAGGATTTCTGAAACCAAAAACAGCAGAAAACAGCAACTGGCTCTTCGGCATCTTGTCAATAGGTTAGTGCCGGAAAATGCATAATAATGACATAAAGTGTGTATAAAACATGTGAGTATCATCATAAAAGTAGCATGGAACATAAGAAATTATAGATACGTTTGAGACGTATCAAGCATCCCCAAGCTTAGTTCCTACTCGTCCTCGAGTAGGTAAACGATAACAAAGATAATTTCTGAAGTGACATGCTATCATAATCTTTGATCAATACTATTGTAAGCATATGTTGAATGAAGTGATTCGAAGCAATGGTAAAGACAATGATTAAACAACTGAATCATATAGCAAAGACTTTTCATGAATAGTACTTTCAAGACAAGTATCAGTAAGTCTTGCATAGAAGTTAACTCATAAAGCAATAAATTCTTAGTAGAAAGTTTTGAAGCAACACAAAGGAAGATATAAGTTTCAGCAGTTGCTTTCAACTTCAACATGTATATCTCATGGATAATTGTCAACACAAAGTAATATGATGAATGCAAATAAGCAAGTATGTAGGAATCAATGCACACAGTTGACACAAGTGTTTGCTTCTAAGATAGAAAGAAATAGGTAAACTGACTCAACATAAAAGTAAAAGAATGGTCCCTTCGCAGAGGGAAGCATGGATTGCTGTATTTGTGCTAGAGCTTTTATTTTGAAAACAAGAAACAATTTTGTCAACGGTAGTAATAAAGCATATGCGTTATGTATAAGATATCCTATAAGTTGCAAGCCTCATGCATAGATTACCAATAGTGCCCGCACCTTGTCCTAATTAGCTTGGATTTACATGGATTATCATTGCATAGCATATGTTTTTACCAAGTGTCACAAAGGGGTACTGATACGTCTCCAACGTATCGATAATTTCTTATGTTCCATGCTTGTTTTATGATAATACCTACATGTTTTGTTCACACTTTATGTCATATTTATGCATTTTCCGGAACTAACCTATTGACGAGATGCCGAAGTGCCAGTTCCTGTTTTCTGCTGTTTTTGGTTTCAAAAATCCTAGTAAGGATATATTCTCGGAATTGGACGAAATCAACGCCCAGCATCTTATAATTCCACGAAGCTTCCAGAACACCCGAGAGCCACCAGAGGAGAGCCACAGGGGGCCCACACATGGTGGCGGCGTGGCCCAGGGGGGCGCCCCCCTGTTGTGTCGCTGCCCCGTCAGCCCTCCGACTCCGCCTCTTCGCATATTTAAAGGTCCCTGACCTAAATCTTCGATACGAATAAGCCACGGTACGAGAAACCTTCCAGAGCCGCCGCCATCGCGAAGCCAAGATCTGGGGGACATGAGTCTCTGTTCCGGCACGCCGCCGGGACGGGGAAGTGCCCCCGGAAGGCATCTCCATCAACACCACCGCCATCTTCATCACCGCTGCTGTCTCCCATGAGGAGGGAGTAGTTCTCCATCGAGGCTAAGGGCTGTACCGGTAGCTATGTGGTTAATCTCTCTCCTATGTACTTCAATACAATGATCTCATGAGCTGCCTTACATGATTGAGATTCATATGATGAGCTTTGTATCACTATTAATCTATGTGCTACTCTAGTGATGTTATTAAAGTACTCTATTCCTCCTCCATGATGTAATGTTGACAGTGTGTGCATCATGTAGTACTTGGCGTAGTTTATGATTGTAATCTCTTGTAGATTATGGAGTTAACTATTACTATGATAGTATTGATGTGATCTATTCCTCCTTTCATAGTCTGTCGGTGACGGTGTTCATGCTATGTTAGTACTCGTTATAATTGCGTTGGTCTATCATGCACTCTAAGGTTATTTAAATATGAACATCGAATGTTGTGGAGCTTGTTAACTCCGGCATTGAGGTGCTCTTGTAGCCCTACACAATTAATGGTGTTCATCATCCAACAAGAGAGTGTAGAGTGGTTTTATTATGTGATCAATGTTGAGAGTGTCCACTAGTGAAAGTATGATCCCTAGGCCTTGTTTCCAAATACTGCAATCATCGCTTATTTACTGTTCTGCTGCATCTTTACTTCCTCCAATATTACCACCATCAACTGCACGCCAGCAAGCTATTTTCTGGTGTCGTTACTACTGCTCATATTCATTCATACCACTTGTATTTCACTATTTCTTCGCCGAACTAGTGCACCTATACATCTGACAAGTGTATTAGGTGTGTTGGGGACACAAGAGACTTCTTGTATCGTGATTGCAGGGTTGCTTGAGAGGGATATCTTTGACCTCTTCCTCCCTGAGTTCGATAAACCTTGGGTGATTCACTTAAGGGAAACTTGCTGCTGTTCTACAAACCTCTGCTCTTGGAGGCCCAACACTGTCTACAGGAATAGAAGCGCGCGTAGACATCAAGCACTTTTCTGGCGCCGTTGCCGGGGAGGTAAGGTAAAAGGTATTCACATCCTCCGACTACTAAGCTATTTCCTAGCACTGTTGCCGGTGTGTGAGTGCTCGAAGCTATTTCCTTTAGATCCTGCAATTGCATCTTTTTGTTTCTTGTTTTACACTAGTAAGGCATAATGGAAAACAACTGTGAGCTTTTTAATTTATTTCCTAAGTTAAGACATGAATTGTGTGATGCGAAAATTAAAAAACCTATGGAACCTTATTTGCATCCTGGTAGCAATGTTATTAGTATGAACGCAATCACTGCTAATGCTATGGAGAAGTCTAAGCTTGGGGAAGCTAGTTTTTATGATCTTTTTAGCTTCCCATCTTTAGGGGAGAAAATTTGCTCTGATAATTCTTTATCTCCCATATGCGATAACTCTAATGATGCTTGTGATATTTTAAATCCACCTACTGCAAGTACTGCTTTCGAGATACCCATGAAAATTATTGAACGTGTTATGGATAATCGCTATGAAGGGGATGGAACTGTCCATCCTGGAGATCATTTACTGTTTTTGCATGAATTATGCGGGTTATTCAAGTGTGCGGGTATCTCTATGGATGAAGTGAGGAAGAAGCTATTCTCTATTTCGATGTCTGGTAAAGTGGCGCATTGGTATAAATTGCTGAAGAATAGTCATTCTCTTGGTTGGGAGGAAATTGTACCTCTCTTTTATTCTAAATTTTATCCTCCTCATGAAGTGCATACTGATAGAAATTACATTTATAACTTTTATCCTCGTGATGGAGAGAGTATTTCCCAAGCGTGGGGGAGATTGAAGTCACTAATGCTCAAATGTCCCATTCATGAGCTTCCTCGTAATGTTATTATTAATAATTTTTATGCAAGGCTTTCAGGACACCACAAGGACTATCTAGATGCCTGTTTGGAGGGATCTTTCACAAGCAAGGAGGTTGAAGCTAGGTGGGATCTTCTTGATCGGATTGAGGAGAACGCTGAAGATTGGGAGAACGACGAAGGTAAAGAGTCAGGTATAAATTATGATTATGAATGCATTGAAACTTTTATGGATACTGATAGATTTCGAAATATGAGTGCTACTTATGATCTTGACTCTCAAGTTGCTGCAAATCTTTACAAAGCTTTTGCCTCTCATTTTGAATTGCCTAGGAAGAATTTTGATAAGTATCATGAACCTTTTAAAGAGGCTTGCATGAAAAATGAAATTGTTATTAATGATTGCAATAAACATGCCCAAACTTTTGAAAATACTATTTCTTATAAGCATGTTAATTTTTGTGGAATGCATAGACCATGTGGAATTAATCAAATCGAAGATGAATATTGTATCCACCATATGAATGAAAAAACTAGAAAGTGGTCTAGGGCTCTAGATGATCTTGGTAAAAAATTTTGTGCCAGCTATAATTTTATTTGTGAACTTTGTCATAAAGTGGGTCATTTTAATTTTCAATGCTCCTCCAATGATAATTCACACCCCATGAGTGCTGCAAATTTGTATTGTAATGATGAAATTACTCCTAATCAGCATGATGAACTTACTTTATTTTTGTGGTGTGAAGAGTTATCAAGAAAAATCTCTTTGTTACATATGAGTGATCTTGATATTGATGATGTCCTGCATGGGTGTTTTTCTTATTGCACTGATAATTGCCATACAAATACTTACATACAAAATATTTTAGAAGATGACACTTTGCCAAAATATGATAGGACCGCTGTGTGTTTTGAACTTATTAATGAAAAGGAGGAATCCTCCCAAGTTTCTTCTATTGTTTCTGGAAATAAATCAGGTTATGTGGAGGAGCCCCCCTTCAAGCCTCTTCCTCCTAAAGAAGGGAACGAGGAGAAGGAGGAGAAGAAGAAGAAGAAGAAGAAGAAGAAGGGAACGAAGAAGAAGAAGAAGGGGAATAAAAAGAAAGAGGTAACAACATATCCCCGCGTGTATGAGATAACGATAGGTAACCGTAAGTATGTTGCTCCTGATGATTATTATGATAATGAATCTGAATACAATGATCTTCCTATGCCCTTTACCTACATTAGCGATCATGATTTGAAAGAGCACACTACTTTTGATATTGAAAATCTCTGGGAAACTAATTCTGAGAATGATGATGTTAATAACTGCCATAGTATCAGTACTATCCATGCTTCCTCCCATAATGATATAGAAAGCTCTAAGCTTGGGGATGAGGTGTTTGAAAATCCTTTTGCTACTGATCATTATATGATTGATACATCTCCTTCTAGTAACAATGATGGTATGGTCACAGATGAACATACTGTGAAAGATAACTATTCTATTTCTTATGATGACACTATGCCTCCGACCTTTGATGATTATTATAAAGAATGCTATGATATAGGTTATAACTATCCTTATGAAACTTGTCATAGTTATGATTGGATTGCCAAAAACAATTCCCTTAATATGCAACTTGTTTACCATGTTCAAATTCTTGATAATAATCTTGCTCCAATTACTATTAATGAGAAGAACTCTTCTTATGCCAAAATTAATGATACTTCTATGCATATGAACCATGATAAGAATGTTTTAAGTGATGGGTATATTGTGGATTTCATCAATGATGCTACTGAAAGTTATTATGAGAGAGGGAAACATGGTTATATGCATCTTAATAATATTAAGTTTCCCCTCTTTATGTTGAGAATCTTGAAGTTACTCGTGTTTTATCTTCCTATGCTTGTCACTTTGTTCTTCATGAATTCATTTGTGTACAAGATTCCTTTGCATAGGAAGTGGGTTAGAATTAAATGTGTTTTGAATTTGCTTCTTGATGCTCTCTTTTGCCTCAACTCTTATTTCTTGGGAGTGCATCATTAAAATTACTGAGCCCATCTTAATGGCTATAAAGAAAGAACTCCTTGGGAGATAACCCATGTGTTTATTTTACTACAGTACTTTGTTTTATATTTGTGTCTTGGAAGTTGTTACTACTGTAGCAACCTCTCCTTATCTTAATTTTGTTGCATTGTTGTGCCAAGTAAAGTCTTTGATACTAAGGTTGATACTAGATTTGGATTACTGCGCAGAAACAGATTTCTGTCTGTCACGAATTTGGGCAGTGTTCTCTGTAGGTAACTCAGAAAAATATGCCAATTTACGTGAGTGATCCTCAGATATGTACGCAACTTTCATTCAATTTGAGCATTTTCATTTGAGCAAGTCTGGTGCCTCTTTAAAATTCGTCTTTACGGACTGTTCTGTTTTGATAGATTCTGCCTTTTATTTCGCATTGCCTCTTTTGCTATGTTGGATGGATTTCTTTGTTCCATTAACTTTCAGAAGCTTTGTGCAATGTCCAGAAGTGTTAAGAATGATTGTGTCACCTCTGAACATGTGAATTTTTGATTATGCACTAACCCTCTAATGAGTTTGTTTCGAGTTTGGTGTGGAGGAAGTTTTCAAGGGTCAAGAGAGGAGGATGATATATGATTAAGAAGAGTGAAAAGTCTAATCTTGGGGATGCCTGTAGGATAACGTTGCATAGAAAACAAAAAATTTCCTACCGCGAACACGCAATCCAAGCCAAGATGCAATCTAGAAGACGGTAGCAACGAGGGGATTATCGAGTCTCACCCTTGAAGAGATTCCAAAGCCTACAAGATGAGGTTCTTGTTGCTGCGGTAGACGTTCACTTGCCGCTTGCAAAAGCGCGTAGAAGATCTTGATCACGGTGCCACGAACGGGCAGCACCTCCGTACTCAGTCACACGTCCGGTTGTTGATGAAGACGACGTCCACCTCCCGTTCCAGCGGGCAGCGGAAGTAGTAGCTCCTCTTGAATCCGACAGCACGACGGCGTGGTGTCGGTGGTGGTGGAGAAATCCGGCGGAGCTTCGCTAAGCGTGCGGGATGTGGTGGAGGAGAGAGGCTGCTAGGGTTTGGGAGAGGGGGGGGGGGGCGCCGGCCACTAAGGGGTGCGGCCACCTTGGTGGTTCTTGAGGTGGCCGGCCCCCTCCCCTTGGCCCTCATTATATAGGTGGAACCCCCAAGAGTTGGTCTACAAGTCTTCGAATAAGACCCCAAACCAAAACCTTCCATAACACATGAAACCTACCCAAGCTAGGACTCCCACTAGAGGTGGGAATCCCACCATCCTTGGGAGGGGGTGGCCGGCCCCCTGATAACCCACAAGTATAGGGGATCGCAGCAGTCTTCGAGGGAAGTAAAACCCAAATTTATTGATTCGACACAAGGGGAGGTAAAGAATACTTATAAGCCTTAACAACTGAGTTGTCAATTCAGCTGCACCTGGAAAAGCACTAGCAACAGGGGTGATGTGAAAGTAGCAGTGATATGAGAGCAATAGTAACAGTAACATAGTAGCAGTAATAGTAACACAGGAGCAATGGCACCAGAGAATAGTTGATACTACTTCCAATGACATGTAGAACGAGTATATGATGATGAAAGATGGACCGGGGTTCCCAGCGATCTACACTAGTGGTAACTCTCCAATAACAAGTGACAAGTGTTGGGTGAACAAATTACAGTTGGGCAATTGATAGGATTGATAAAGCATTAAGAAACAACATCAATTCATTAATCATGTAGGCATGTTTTCCATATATAGTCGTACGTGCTCGCAATGAGAAACTTGCACAACATCTTTTGTCCTACCAGCCGGTGGCAGCCGGGCCTCAAGGGAATCTACTGGATATTAAGGTACTCCTTTTAATAGAGCACCGGAGCAAAGCATTAACACTCCGTGAAAACATGTTATCCTCACATCACCGCCATCCCCTCCGGTTGTCCCGATTTCTGTCACTTCGGGGCCTTTGGTTCCGGACAGTGACATGTGCATACAACTTGTAGATACAATCTAAGCAATAATTATAGAGCTTAAATCTAAGATCATGCCACTCGGGCCCTAGTGACAAGCATTAAGAATAACAAGATTGCAGCAACAATAACTTCACAAACTTTATAGATAGACTAATCATAATGTATCAATCCATCGGATCCCAACAAACACAACACCGATTACATCAGATGGATCTCAATCATGTAAGGCAGCTCATGAGATCATTGTATTGAAGTACATGGGATAGAGAGTACCAACTAGCTACTGCTAGAACCCGTAGTCCATGGGGGAACTACTCACGGAGCATGATGGAGGCGGTGGCGTCGATGGAGATGGCTTCCGGGGGCACTTCCCCGTCCCGGCAGGGTGCCGGAACAGAGACTTCTGTCCCCCGAATTGGAGTTTCGCGATGGCAGCGGCGCCCCTGGAGTCTTTCTGGAGTTTCGTCAATTGGTCTCGCGTTTTTAGGTCGAAAGGGCTTATATAGGCGAAGAGGAGGCGCGGGAGGGCTGACAGGGTGGCCCCACACTAGGCCGGCGCGGCCAGGCCTGGGGCCGCGCCGCCCACATGTGTGGTGGCCCCCTGGCTCTCCTCCGACTCTCCTTCGGTGTTCTGGATGCTTCCGGGAAAAATAGGATGTTTGGCATTGATTTCGTCCAATTCCGAGAATATTGCCCGAACAGCCTTTCTGGAACCAAAAACAACAGAAAACAGGAACTGGCACTGTGGCATCTTGTTAATAGGTTAGTTCCATAAAATGCATAAAAACATTATAAAGTGCAAGCAAAACATGTAAGTATTGTCATAAAACAAGCATGGAACATCAGAAATTATGGATACGTTGGAGACGTATCAGCATCCCCAAGCTTAGTTCCTGCTCGTCCCGAGCAGGTAAACGATAAAAAGAATAATTTCTGTAGTGACATGCTACTTACATAACCTTGATCATACTATTACAAAGCATATGAAATGAATGAAGTGACTCAAGGCAATGATCTATAGTTGCTAACAAATAGATAACATATAGCAAAACTTTTCATGAAGAGTACTTTCAAGACAAGCATCAAAAGTCTTGCACAAGAGTTAACTCATAAAGCAATAGATTCAAAGTAAAGGCATCGAAGCAACACA